>NC_060125.1:553980120-558980120 GCF_021461395.2 Schistocerca americana | reverse complement strand
TCTGCAGTGAAGAACTCCATTGCCCAGTATGCTGAGTGTCACATCAGGGCCTGCACAGTCCGCAAACAGATCTTCTGTACTATTGCCTCACACACCCCCAATCCTTCCATGAACCAGCTACAGAGGAGTACTCCCTTAATCACCAGATACCACCGTGTTCTGGAACAAAAGAACCGCACCCTTCATCAGGCCTTTGATTACCTATCACCACCTCCCCTCCTAAAATTATGTTTTGTCACCTAAACAACCTCGACAACATTCTAGTCCCTATGCCAATCCCAGTCCCTGGCCACAGGGATGACATCCCTGCGGAAGACCCACAAGCAAGACCTGCCCAATTGACCCACCCAGCACTTCCCATTGCACAGTTGGGAGCTATCATTACAACACATTCTCTGCTCCCGAAATTATCACTGCCTCAACCTATGGTAACCTACTGTCCCAGCACCATCCACCTAACAGTTTCCACCCCGTCCGTCCTATCACCTCCTCCCTATTCTCGTACTCCCATACTTTTTGTGTGCCGCCATCATCAAACGCACCCTTCCCCATTCCTTTCCTTTTGCCCTCCCTGCCCCCCCCCCCCCCCAAATCCCCCACTCCATGCCCCACAGCCTCTGGACACTGCACCTGTTGGCAATCTAGTCACTACATGTTTCGACAAACAGTGCTCTTCTCTTTCCCCACCCTGCTATCACTACCTCACCCCCTCCAGATTGCTGCTTCCATTCTACATCACAGTTGCATTCTGGTCTGAGCTGCCAGAGATGGCGGTCACATGTGTATGAGGTGTGCGTGCTTCTGTGTGTGTGTGTGTGTGTGTGTGTGTGTGTGTGTGTGTGTTTTCCTTTTCTGAAGAACGTTTTGGCGGAAAGCTATTATGTAAGTGTCTTTTTTTTTTTGCCTGTCTGCAACTCAACATGTCATCTTTATGTGAGTAGCAATCTGTCTTTCCTCATATCATTGATATTCCAACCTGGAGTTACTTTTGTTAGATGCAGACTTAGTAAGATAGTGGAAAAGGGACATTTCATCGCCACTGAAATGAAACTGTTGATTAATGATAAACAAAAGAAACTATTTGCAACAGCAATGCTTGATAGTGGCATGTACAAATTGGATAAACCAGATAGTTGTTTAGTGAAAGTCACACGCATATCACTAATGAACAACACAAACTTGTGGTATAAAAGATTAAGACATTTAAGCCCTGACAGAATGGAAACTTTGCAAAAAGGTGTGGCTAAGGGCAGTAATTACAGAGTAGCTATTGCTTTTCCATGTGTTATGTGCTTGGAAGGTAAATAGAGAAGATTACCTTTCGAGCATTCTGCGTTGAGAGCAAAAGGTATCCATGAATTAAAACATTGTGACTTGTGTGGACTGGATGAAACAATATCAGTTGGAGTTACTAGATATTTTTATATGTACTAAATGACAAACATCACGTACCAGAAAGTATTAGTAATTTCAAGGAGCCAGGGGAAAAATAGACTGGTTGTAAAATTTACACATTGTGCTCAAACAACAGGAATGAATAGGTGAACCAAGAACTAGTAGACTTCTTAAAGAATGAAGGAATAATTCATCAAACTACAATATCCTAAACACCGCAATAAACAGACTAGCAGGAAGGTGTAACAGAACATTAGTAGAAAAAGATAGGCACTTGTTATTTGCTGCAAGTGTACCATTAAAGCATAATTGAGAGGCAGTCACTACAACTGTTTATTTCATTAATAGATCACCTAGAAAATTTTTAAAAGGCATGACATCAGAAGAAACTATTGTCAGAAGAAAACCAAACCTTCGGATTTAAGAATATTTGGCAGCAAGTCCTTAATCAGTCTACTTGAAGCAAGTACGCATAAATTGGATAAGAACAACATTGAATGTGTATTTTACTGGTAGGATACTCTGAACGGAGCAAGGCATGTTGGCTATTTCAACCCAACTAACAAAAATTAATAAAGACATAAGAGGTGATACGTAACAAAAATACTGTACAGAAGAATGATATAACAGTGCAAGTTCGTAGGAGCAGTTATTTCTGAAATTAAGCAGAGTGAACTAGAAGTAATTGAATCTGAACCCATTACTGATGAGAATAATGATGGCTCAAGATGTACTTTATCCAATCAAAGCAGCTTAGAAAATTGAAATTCATGAGAGACAAATAAAAATTCTGTTTCTTCACAGCAAAGTCAAATGCTTAGAAGATTATCAAGAATTCCAAAACCAATAAGAGTGAATGATTACATGATCTGCTATCCTACGGACACAATTGCGTTCAAGCAATTAAAGAAGAATTGCAGTCACCTGCTGAAAATCAGACATGGAAATGGAATTTTTACCCTCAGATATAAAGCTAATCGACACCACGTGGTTTTTCAAAACTAAAAAGACTCTCCAAGGATACATTTTCAGGTATGAAGCACAGCTGGTAGTTCAAGGATGCATATAAACAAAGGGTTTAAGCTGTGGAGAAACATGTGCTCCAGTGCTCCACAATAATTCCGTAAGCTATCTGTTTGGTTTAGGCACTAAACATGACGAAAATATAGAGCACTTAGGCATAAAGAGGAAGTTTACATCAAAATCCAAAGAAATTGATATTAACACTACAACTGTTCATGATAGATGTATCATGAGGCTTAAGAAAACAGATTATGGATTACTTTGAGGCTTAAGAAAACAGATTATGGATTACAACAAGGTAGTCACAACTGGAATTTTAAGCTAAATGAAGCAATCTTAAATTTTAACTTTACAAGTAGTATATAATGGAACAGTATTACTTCAAATTGTTCACAGTGTGTTATAATAATATTATTATTTGATTGATTTATGAATATTTGATAATGCTAATATGTAGAGAGAGGTAATCAACACCTTGTGAAACTATAAGATGATTTGATAACATCTGTTTATCTATTGTTCTAGCCGTAAGCATATACACAAACATTAAATGTATAGCAGCCATTAGGCTGGAAGACAGCCTTCTTGTTGTGTTCTGGAGCACTTTCTCTACAAAGAGAATTATGTAGTAGGTTGGCACAGCAAACAGCACTGAGAAAGGGTAATATATAGGCCTTCCCACTCTCAGTTTTGTGAATACCATTTAGGCAGTATGTGGTATAGTGCAGCCTTGAGCTGTGGGGAGTAGCCTGCTAACAGTGATAATGGCAGGTCATGTGACATGTTTTGAAAGACATTTGTGCTATCCTTGGTACAGTTGATGGCAACATGAGTAGTAACCAACAGTTCTGCAAATGAAAGTTGTCTCTATAATATCGTTATTTTGAGTGCAAGAGTTTTACCGGCAAAATAAGATGTGTCTAATGTAGCACCATATTGCTTCAAGTATGCTAATCAGGGGTAGCTATTATGGTTTTTTGATTACCCAGTTTATTAGAGATGAGAAGAATATGCAGGAATATCTTAGCACCATGTCCTCATCTGCACTACATCAGCAAAGGAAAGGTGCAGACAGTTTATGCTATATTACTATGTAGGAGAGCCAGACTCATGCTGTTTAAAACTGTGTGAAAAGTGATTTTGATTTAAATACATAGATTGTGAACTGTAATGAGTGTTACCATTTCATTTCAAGCACCTATTTCATTTCATTTAAATCCTTTGTTAAAGTTACTAATTTCTGGTTGGAAAGTTGCACCATTTGAAGCAACAGTGTTGGTGTGCATTAATGCGAGAAAATGAGTCACACAAATTTGATGGGTCACATTGTTTCATCCTTTGCCTGACTCTTTATTGGCTTAAATTCATTCACTCAAAGTTCCATATGAAAGTAAATGATGCCTAAAGACCAGTAGTAACTTCAGTTTTGCTTTCAAGTTTTTAAAGTAATTTTGTATGTGAAGTAATTTAGTCTGTAGATTTCATTTTGGTACCACAAACATCACTTTCATGAAACAATAAATTGAGTATCGCTTTTAAGTTGAATTAATAAGTTGACTCTACCAATTCATGCCTTCAGGACTTTGCGACTCTTTGTAGCAAGTGTTCAATTGTTTTTCAGAAGGACCATTCGCAAGGTGAGTCAGTATTGATCCTAACCTAATAGTGTGTGATGCACTGTACTTTAGTGCAAAACATCATTTGTCGAAACAATTTGTTTCACAATGACTCGTAGTTGGTCCAATTAACGATTCAGATGCAGCAATATTCCCTAGTTAATTTTCAAAGAGGTACAAATGCAGTTAATTACAGTGTGAGTGTGCATGTTATATAAAAGTAGTGTTCAAAATGTATGTATTGTTGGTTTAGTTGCAAGTCGAAAGTTATGGGTTAGGAAAGGTAACCGAAGTGGTGACACGGTCACACTGCTTTGCAGGAACAGCCAAAAACTCGTCACATAAGACGGTTTTAGAATGCTATCTTTTACAAATAAGAGGAGGTTGGTAGGGTTGTGACAAGATCAGCAGAGCTACATGTTTATCTAAGGAATAATGGAATAATACGAGGGTTGTTTTTTAAGTGAGGGCCGTTTTTATTTTAAAAAAAGATACAAATACTTTTGTAAAAAAACTTTTATTTTCTGATTCTACACACTTTTACCTATTTTTCTACATAGTTGCCTTGTTTATTTAAGCACTTGTCATACCGTACAACAAAGTTTTTAATTCCCTCTTCAAAGAATTTGGCCGCCTGCTCCGACGGCCAAGAGTTCATGGCCGCTTTCACTTCATCGTCGTCATTGAAGCGCTGCCCGCTGAGATGGTGTTTCAGGTACCAGAAAAGGTGAAAATCGCTAGGAGCAAGGTCGGGGCTGCATGGTGCATGGTCCAAAACTTCCCAGCCAAAAGAATCAATCAAATCCCGAGTCTTTTGAGAGGTGTGAGGCCTAGCGTTATCGTGCAGGAGCAAAACTCCTTTTGTTAGCATGCCGTGCCTTTTGTTTTGAATTGCTCTGCGGAGCTTCTTTAGAGTTGCACAGTAGGCATCTGAGTTGATTGTCGTTCCTCGTGGCATAAAGTCCACTGGCAAAACACCGCGCCGGTCCCAGAACACAGTTGCCATAATCTTGCGCTTTGACAGCGTCTGTTTAGCTTTGACCTTGACGGGTGAGGTTGTGTGTCGCCATTCCATCGATTGTCGCTTGCTTTCGGGAGTGATATGGGATACCCATGTTTCATCTCCAGTGACAATTTGACTCAACGTGTCATCCCCTTCTTCCTTGTAACGAATCAAAAAGTCCAATGAAGTGGCAAATCTCTTCCCTTTGTGGTCCTCTGTGAGGAGTCTGGGTACCCACCGAGAACACAGTTTCTTAAAGTTTAGGTTTTCAGACACAATTTTGTACAAAACCGATCTTGAAACTTGTGGAAATTCCAAAGAAAGAGTGGAAATTGTGAATCTTCTGTCCTCACGAATCTTTGTTTAGACTGCAGCCACCAAATCATCAGTGATCACAGAGGGCCCGCCTGAGCGTTCTTTGTCATGGATGTTTTGACGGCCAGTTTTAAACTCTCTAACCCATTGACACACTTTACCTTCACTCATTGCATTCAAGCCATAAACTTCTGTTAACTGACGATGAATTTCTGCAGCTGATAGGCTTCTCGCGGTCAAAAAACGTATCACTGACCGTATCTCACACGCGGCGGGCGATTCAATAATCGTAAACATTATAAAGTAGCACAGCAGTGCGTACACGTCAGCTACAGAGCTGCAACTTGCATCAGTGTGAACGGGAAAGATGCCGGCAAGTGGCGCGGTGGCTTGTTACGGCGTCCGCGCGAACTACGGGACTATACGCGCGAACGGCCCTTACTTAAAAAACAACCCTCGTGTATTAATTAAATATTTTTGGAAGGTGGCTATCAACAACCATCAGGTAATGTATAAAATGCATGTTTGACCATCAGCTGCTTTTATTTTAAACCCAAATATCAACCAATTTCAGTCATGGGCCATCTTCACAGATAAGTGTTAAAATGGTTTAAGCCACAACATTACATTTGTAGAAGCAAACATACAAACACTAGTGTACACAGAGCAGACTGCTCTGTGTACATCTGCTGATTGGTTTGAAGAACATTCTGGACAATTCAAGCAAATTATTTGGCCACCCGGATTGCCCAACATGAATCCCATCGAGCATTTGTGGGACATAATTGAGAGATCAGCTCATACACAAAATCCTGTGCTGGCAACACTTCCGCAACCGAGCGAGGTGGCGCAGTAGTTAGCACACTGGACTCGCATTCGGGAGGACGACGGTTCAATCCCGTGTCCGGCCATCCTGATTTAGGTTTTCCGTGATTTCCCTAAATCGCTCCAGACAAATGCCGGGATGGTTCCTTTGAAAGGGCACGGCCGACTTCCTTCCTTATCCTTCCGTAAACCGAGGAGACCGATGACCTCGCGGTTTGGTCTCTTCCCCCAAAACAACCCAACCCAACACTTCCGCAACTATGGATGGCTATAGAGGCAGCACGGTTGAATATTTTTCCAGGGGACTTCCAACGGCTAGTTGAGTCCATATCACATCGAGGTACTGCACTTTTCCGGAGAAAAAGAGATTCAATACGATGAACCATGGACCTTACCGTTGGTGGGGAGGCTTGCGTGCCTCAGCGATACAGATGGCCGTACCGTAGGTGCAACCACAACGGAGGGGTATCTGTTGAGAGGCCAGACAAACGTGTGGTTCCTGAAGAGGGGCAGCAGCCTTTTCAGTAGTTGCGGGAGCAACAGTCTGGATGATAGACTGATCTGGCCTTGTAACATTAACCAAAACGGCCTTGCTGTGCTGGTACTGCGAACGGCTGAAAGCAAGGGGAAACTACAGCCATATTTTTTCCAGAGGACATGCAGCTTTACTGTATGATTAAATATTTCGGAGGTAAAATAGTCCCCCATTCGAATCTCCGGGCGGGGACTACTCAGGAGGACATCGTTATCAGGAGAAAGAAAACTGGTGTTCTACGGATCGGAGCGTGGAATGTCAGATCCCTTAATCGGGCAGGTAGGTTAGAAATTTTAAAAAGGGAAATGGATAGGTTAAAGTTAGATATAGTTGGAATTAGTGAAGTTTGGTGGCAGGAGGAACAAGACTTTTGGTCTGGTGATTACAGAGATATAAATACAAAATCAAATAGGGGTAATGCAGGAGTAGGTTTAATAATGAATAAAAAAATAGGAGTGCGGGTTAGCTACTACAAACAGCATAGTGAACGCATTATTGTGGCCAAGATAGACACAAAGCCCATGCCTACTACAGTAGTACAAGTTTATATGCCAACTAGCTCTGCAGATGATGAAGAAATAGATGAAATGTATGACGAGATAAAAGAAATTATTCAGGTAGTGAAGGGAGACGAAAATTTAATAGTCATGGGTGACTGGAATTCGTCAGTAGGAAAAGGGAGAGAAGGAAACATAGTAGGTGAATATGGATTGGGGGGAAGAAATGAAAGAGGAAGCCGCCTTGTAGAATTTTGCACAGAGCATAACTTAATCATAGCTAACACTTGGTTCAAGAATCATGAAAGAAGGTTGTATACCTGGAAGAATCCTGGAGATACTAAAAGGTATCAGATAGTTTACATAATGGTAAGACAGAGATTTAGGAACCAGGTTTTAAATTGTAAGACATTTCCAGGGGCAGATGTGGATTCTGACCACAATCTATTGGTTATGAACTGCAGATTGAAACTGAAGAAACTGCAAAAAGGTGGGAATTTAAGGAGATGGGACCTGGATAAACTGAAAGAACCAGAGGTTGTAGAGAGTTTCAGGGAGAGCATAAGGGAACAATTGACAGGAATGGGGGAAAGAAATACAGTAGAAGAAGAATGGGTAGCTCTGAGGGATGAAGTAGTGAAGGCAGCAGAGGATCAAGTAGGTAAAAAGACGAGGGCTAATAGAAATCCTTGGGTAACAGAAGAAATATTGAATTTAATTGATGAAAGGAGAAAATATAAAAATGCACTAAATGAAGCAGGCAAAAAGGAATACAAACGTCTCAAAAATGAGATCGACAGAAAGTGCAAAATGGCTAAGCAGGGATGGCTAGAGGACAAATGTAAGGATGTAGAGGCTTGTCTCACTAGGGGTAAGATAGATACTGCCTACAGGAAAATTAAAGAGACCTTTGGAGAGAAGAGAACCACTTGTATGAATAACAAGAGCTCAGATGGCAACCCAGTTCTAAACAAAGAAGGGAAGGCATAAAGGTGGAAGGAGTATATAGAGGGTTTATACAAGGGCAATGTACTTGAGGACAATATTATGGAAATGGAAGAGGATGTAGATGAAGACGAAATGGGAGATAAGATACTGCGTGAAGAGTTTGACAGAGCACTGAAAGACCTGAGTCGAAACAAGGCCCTGGGAGTAGACAACATTCCATTAAAACTACTGATGGCCTTGGGAGAGCCAGTCATGACAAAACTCTACCAGCTGGAAAGTAAGATGTATGAGACAGGCGAAATACCCTCAGACTTCAAGAAGAATATAATTATTCCAATCCCAAAGAAAGCAGGTGTTGACAGATGTGAAAATTACCGAACTATCAGTTTAATAAGTCACAGCTGCAAAATACTAACGCGAATTCTTTACAGACGAATGGAAAAACTGGTAGAAGCGGACCTCGGGGAAGATCAGTTTGGATTCCGTAGAAATGTTGGAACACGTGAGGCAATACTAACCTTTCGACTTACCTTAGAAGAAAGATTAAGAAAAGGCAAACCTACGTTTCTAGCATTTGTAGACTTAGAGAAAGCTTTTGACAATGTTAACTGGAATACTCTCTTTCAAATTCTGAAGGTGGCAGGGGTAAAATACAGGGAGCGAAAGGCTATTTACAATTTGTACAGCAACCAGATGGCAGTTATAAGAATCGAGGGGCATGAAAGGGAAGCAGTGGTTGGGAAAGGAGTGAGACAGGGTTGTAGCCTATCCCCGATGTTATTCAATCTGTATATTGAGCAAGCGTAAAGGAAACAAAAGAAAAATTCGAAGTAGGTATTAAAATTCATGGAGAAGAAGTAAAAACTTTGAGGTTCGCCAATGACATTGTAATTCTGTCAGAGACAGCAAAGGACTTGGAAGAGCTGTTGAACGGAATGGACAGTGTCTTGAAAGGAGGACATAAGATGAACATCAACAAAAGCAAAATGAGGATAATGGAATGTAGTCAAATTAAATCGGGTGATGCTGAGGGAATTTGATTAGGAAATGAGACACTTAAAGTAGTAAAGGAGTTTTGCTATTTAGGGAGTAAAATAACTGATGATGGTCGAAGTAGAGAGGATATAAAATGTAGACTGGCAATGGCACGGAAATCGTTTCTGAAGAAGAGAAATTTGTTAACATCGAGTATAGATTTAAGTGTCAGGAAGTCGTTTCTGAAAGTATTTGTATGGAGTGTAGCCATGTATGGAAGTGAAACATGGGCGATAACTAGAAGAGAATAGAAGCTTTCGAAATGTGGTGCTACAGAAGAATGCTGAAGATAAGGTGGGTAGATCATGTAACTAATGAGGAGGTATTGAATAGGATTGGGGAGAAGAGAAGTTTGTGGCACAACTTGACTAGAAGAAGGAATCGGTTGGTAGGACATGCTTTGAGGCATCAAGGAATCACAAATTTAGCATTGGAGGGCAGCGCGAAGGGTAAAAATCATAGAGGGAGACCAAGAGATGAATACACTAAGCAGATTCAGAAGAATGTAGGTTGCAGTAAGTACTGGGAGATGAAGAAGCTTGCACAGGATAGAGTAGCATGGAGAGCTGCATCAAACCAGTCTCAGGACTGAAGACCACAACAACAACATTGGGAGGTGTCCCATGACTTTTGTCACCAGACCAACTTATGATAAGAACGCTAAATGAAAACGCAGTTGCAAAAGCACAGGGCTTTTCATGAGCCATGGTGAACTCTTACTGCATGCAAGAACAGTGCTCACCATTTATTCTTGTGTCAGCTGTGGGAGAATTAAAGACAGTGTATGGGGCCAGGTCCACCAACCAAGGCAGCAAGAAACAAGACCTAATTGAACTCCAAAGTATGACCTGATGCTACAGAGGCAGATGGAAACTGTGACACTCTAGTAGGCGTAGGCATGCTCTACAAAGTTGACATCCACCATCCAAATTCGGTGAGTGGACCTACATGGCTAGCAAACTGCAGACTCAGACTACTATCCAGACAGACACTTTCACTGATGGTCAACCCACAACTGACCTCTGCCGCCACGTACCGTGACACCACAGAAGCCAATGAGAATGCATACATGGCTCATTTCTCCCTCCACTTCCCCCCTCACACCCCCCCCCCCCCCCACTCCACTCTCTCTTAAACGAAAATGGGGTGGGAGGGGGTGATAGTGGCAAGACCTCAAAATTTGAAGGTCTACCTGTGTTTCAGCATCTCAGTTACTGGGACTACCTTTGCACTAACTTAAATGTGCCATGAACTGTCTCTGACCTGAACAAGAAATCTGATTGAGCAGATCACCTTTGATGGTGTATGCCTCCACAAAGCGAGGGTGCATCTTAGTAGTAACTGTACTACTTTGTAGGATCCCAGAAATTCTTTAAGAAACGAACACCAGCCTTTAATGAGGAAGGCTGCCTGCCCATCATACCCGATAGTCTCCCTCTGGTTTGCAAAACAAATGATGTTCCTTGCAGCATCCCAGTTTTCTCTAATGACATTGGGATTAATGCCCTCAGGAAGGTGGTCAATAATTGACCACAGGGTTTGATATAGTGAGTTAACTGGAAGCAAAAACATTAATTCGGCAGGTGCTGTTTTGTGGGTTTCATGCATCTCTGTATTAAATGTGAATTTAAAGCTAGTTGATTGACTGCTCCCACTTCACCTGAGACTGTGCACGGAAAATAATCGGGGATGATTTCGAGATACAATAACTTGTTACACAAATTATGGCTGTGGGTAGTAGGTAATAGGCGGTGATCATGGTGTGAGAAATCACACTATTAAAAGAAAAACCATCTTAATTCCCAGGACAAAAAGATTGGCACAGCTCTAGATTTCACATTGTGTCTGTTCTTTTGGACATATCTGAAAGAACAGATGCCACACATCCATGTAAATCGTCAGCAGCTTATCGCTTACTGAACTGAAAATATTTTGGCCAGGTGCTGAATAGTAACTGCAGATTTCACAGATTGAGTTGAAAGCAACCGAACAAAAAGGAGTAAATGCATCAACCACAACAAATATGTATCAGTTACAGTTTTTAATATGGGGAGAGGCCCCAGATAGTTGATAAACACTTTATCCATAGGGTTCAGGGTTTTCTAGCTGACTGGAAGCCAGACTGCACCAGCAGGTACAACAATTGGGTTTAGCCATTCTGCATTCTTGATGTTGGGTGATTCACTTCCCTATGTCAGCATTTAAATTCGGCCAAGTTAAATCCCCTGTAATGCTTATGACAATTTTTTGGTACCTAGATGTCCCCACATACAGAATAGTGAAAGCACCTAAAAACTGCTGGTACCAATTCCTTCAGAAGACAAATCTTCACTTTACCATCACAGTGGGTATGGTAACACAAGAAGCTTTTAGTGATGTGATATTTTGACACCTGTTGACTGTCAAGTTGTTGCTTTGTGTTATTTAATTGAGCATCTTCATCTTGTTTCTGTGTTAAGTCGTCAAATAATCTAGGTTTCTCACCTAGGACTGCAGAAACACAAACGTGTTGGTGGTTAATTTGTGGGGGGCTCAACAATTTACGGGTCCACTGGAACATGCAACTAAGAGCGTCAGCAACTTCATTGTCTGCATCTCTGACATGCTTCACTTAAAAATGGAAGATGGAATTTCTGACTGCTTGGTGGACAATACGGCTTGTTTTACAAGGCCTAGCCAGTACCCAGGTCAGAGCCTGGTTATCCGTTTCGAGCTGGAATAGTTTGTGCTCGAGGTAGCACTTAAATTTCTTGAGTCCAAACAAGACAATCAAGGCCTCCAGCTCATATAAAGAGTACTTAACTTCGCAGCTAAGGACTTTGAAGCATAGGTGACCGACTTCAGCTGTACAGCACACTCTTGGAGTAACACAGCAGCAGTCTGCAAGATAAACCCGTGACTAAAATCATTAACAACCAAGTCAGGAGCACTAGCCAAGGCCATTTTTAGGGCATCGAACAAAGATTGGTGGATGTTGGTCTAATGAAATTGTTTGCCTTTTCTGGGCAAGTGATACAAAGGTGTGGCAAATTGGGCAAACTTACAAGGGAATGGTCAGACTTGTCATGCCGAAACATGTATTGCTTTTTTTAGCACTGTCATTTAACTGTGTAAAAGGTCCGTATGCAAAATTGTAGCTGCTGACATGAACTGGAAGTCACCTAAAAAAAAATCACGAACATGGCTGTGTTTCCTGCTTGGCGCTTGCAGTGACGGCTGGCCACCCCTGGAAATGGCGAGTCGCGAGCGTTGTGCGCATGGTCGGCAAGTGCGGCCGTCTTATCGCGGCGTTCACTAAAGAGGAATACCGCTGCAGGGTTTTGGTGGAAAGGGGAAACGAATATTCGTTTCTGTCGCATGCACGTCCTTTTAATTTCTGGTACGTATTTCGAAACATACCGTCCTGAAACTGGTTAGATATGTGAGAGATGTTCTGTACATGTTCATCTATACTCCGCAAGCCACTTTACGGTGAACATTCAATCTCCCCTCACAGGTGATGGCGAACCCTGTAAATGTTTTGGTGCTTGCCATGGAGATATACCACAGACGCCAAATGAAGCAATCAACAGAAAACACGCGTGAAGACTATGTGTTGTGCGACATGGTTGTTAAACTTCTAGACGAGCATGTAAATGGCGCAGACACCGACGGAAGTTGCACTCATGAAGACTCTTCGATTGATAGTGCCACGTACCATCGTCAATTATCTCCGAAAGTAACACCAGCAACTACAATTACCTTATCAGACAAAGAAAAAGCGGTGACGTATTGGTTGAACGAAAGCGATAAGAAACGCCTACGTGTCAGTACTGTTCAAAATAAGTATCACTTTATCCGTTCTGAATGTGAATTGTATAGATGGAAAAAGGAAGTCGCTGGAAATTACGACGGAGACAAATGCGCGACTTTTTGAGGTATTTACCGATGCCAGACAACAGTCATTTAGTGTCAGCGATACAACTTTGCGTGACTGGGCGTTCGAGATTGCCAACGGGATAGGCGCTAAAGAATTTACAGCTTCTCAGAGTTGGATTAGTCGCTTCACAAGATCGCATAAAATTGTGGCAATAAAAATAACAAAATTTGTATCGAGAAACAGGTCGGAAAATGAAGTGACACAAATCGAAATGATAGCTTTTCTTACGAATGCAAAAAATAAGATCGCTAGTTTGTGAATCGTACGTGTACAATGCAGATCAGTCAGGTTTTCAAAAAGAAATGCGTGCGAAAAGAGCACTGTCATTCAAAGGGGAAAAACATATTGAGGCGATTGCGCAATCCACGACTGCACTCACCCATTCATACACTATAATGCCCATAATTAGTCTGGATGGTTCATTTCTGCCCAAACTATAAGTGTGTCTTCAAGAACCAACTGGACGTTTTGTACCACGTGTCAAAAGAACAATGTTCTACGCAAACAATCTTCTCTAGACGCATCGAAGTCTGGAAAAATGGGAAATGAAAACGTTACACTTTTCATGCGTCATACTTTTCTTCCGTTCTGCGGGAACAAATCTCTTCTCCTAGATTCGTGGTCAGGTCATAAAAGGTCTGATTCATTAAAAGCTGTATTTCGAGCCCACCCTGACAAAGAAGTAGAGATACTTCAGATTCCATCCGGCACGACGAACGTAATTCAACCTTTAGACAGAGTACTTTTCCGTCAGTGGAGGGCATTTTACAGAAAACTAACAGAAAATTATTGTGTGCAGATTACTGCAATTTTCTATCTATCAACGTAACAATATTCTCAAGCTGCAATCAGTAGTACATTATTAATTTTCCTCCCCACGGTTTCAGAATTTGATTAAATATGCGTGGCACTCCTCGAAATATACTGATAATAGGCCTGATTCATTCCTAACACCAGCCCAGTTTTGTTACGGACATCTAACAACGTCTGTGATTCGCAGAGCTGTCGTATGTCGTCTTTGCTTGTATGTTCTTTGTGCACAAAAAACCTATGTTTTGAACACTGTATCAATATTTCGCATTTTTGCGGTAATTACAAGAAATAAAATTTGGACGTGTTGTAAATCGTATATTTATTTGTGTCTATTTCATAGCTATTGGAAAAGAATGTTGTAGATAACATATCAGTCATATTTGTCAACGAATGTTGAATTATCATACGATCGCCTTCACTGGGGAATCAGCTCTCTCACTGCTGTGGCAAGAGAGCGGCGCATAGCTAACGCCACCTTGTCCCTAGATGGCGTTGGTATAACGTAGCGAGAGAGGTGTCGGTTGTACAAGAGGCAGTTATAAGCTCGGAAGCCATGCGACAATAATGTCTTACTTCATGAAATTGTTTACAGACTTCCAGGTCATGTCAGCAGCTAAAATTCTGCATACAGACTTCTTGCAATGTTAACTCACAGTGGTAAAAAAAGCAACACAGGTTTCGACATGACAAGTCTGACCATTCCCTTGTTAGTGATAAATTTGTATAAAAAAACTTACCTTTCTTATAATCCTAGTCACACACTTCTTGTGTCTAGGTGGAGTGAACTGACAGCCTTAATGCAATCCTGATCAACCCCGATACCATTAGACCCGATTTCTCCCAAAAAGGAAATCTACTGACAGTCCAAATTTGCCGTGGAGGTTCTGCAGTCAGTCCGGCTTTGGGTTAATGGCATAAGACCTGGGGTAAATAACAAAGACATTCAAAGAATTTCAAACTGTATATTAAATTATCATCTACATAATTGTAAACACATTTAACATTAACTCACTTAGCTTAGGATCCAGCAAACACACAACAAACAAACAAACAAACAAACAAGTCATGGTGGCCAACCCAAAAGGGACATTATTATATTCAAACAGTTTGCATTCAGCACAAAACACAGTGAGAGGCTTTGACTGTCCGGCCAGTGCCACCTGATGATAGGTCTTATTAAGGTCAAGAATGGTAAAATAACAAGCTCCCGAAAACTGGGTAAAATACTTATGAAGGGCAGATAAAGGCATTGATTCTAATACCACCTTTCAAGTAATGGAACGCTAATCAACCGCTGATCAATAACCATTGCCACTGAGCCCAGGAACTAGAAAAATAGACAAGGCATATGGTGACACTGATGCCTAGTCACACCACCCTCCAAAAGTTTATCAATAATCTTACGTAGCTTCTTCATTTTAAGAGGAGAGAATCGATGGAGCTGTGGTCACCAAACTTTTTTTCACAGCAGGCCAGATAACTGACAAAATTATGAGCATGTGTCACATCATCACCACGTGTAAAATACTTGCAAGCCTGAAAGAAAGCTCTGGGAAAAAGAAGAAAGACTGAAGTTCAGCATTCCATGTTAATCATGGGTGAAGTGGCATGTAATGCACAAAAAACAACTAACATATTTATTTACTAAAAAGTTGTCAAATAAGGTAAAATAAGCAAAAGGATAGCTTCATCAGACCTAGTATATGCATATTCGAACCTCACAAACTATCCAGCAAAAAACGTTACTGAGATTTGTGAACCTGTGTTTAGCTTTTGAGATGTCATCAATGGTTGGTGCATCCAATCAAGAGAATTGCTCTCAAATCTTCATCATCAATTTCATTCAATGTGCCGAGTTCACATGCTTCATTTTTGAAAATGTTTGCTCAGAGGCATAACTTGTTCCAAACGCTGATACCATACCAGAAGCAAATTTCTTCAATTTTGGAAACTCAGCATCAGCTAAGCAGCGATAAAATTCAACAAGTTTTCTTTGTCTGTGCTTATCTTTTCAATAAGTTGTTTGCTTGAAAATCAATCAGCTCTACTTGTAGGTATACTGGCACATCAAACTAATTGTGGAACAGAAGAATGTTATTCTCAATTTTGTTAAGGTCTAAAGATGCCTCCAAATGCTGCTTCAAGTCACATGTTTTTTAAATTCAAGATTGACATATTTGAGGAATGTAGCTACAAACTCTTGGAAACAGTGAAAATAGAAAAGTTTTCTCCTTCCAGTTGTTTTTCAAACAATGACAACTTTCTCCTAAATCCTTTGATAATTCTGCAGAGATCAAAGATGGCATTACCCTTTTATAAACGAACCCACCAATATCCCATTTCAGCTACCTGTTAAATTCTTACTAAACTGATCATGTGGAGCCGGACACACAATTTTGTTGTAATTGGTATTAAACTTTTTAATTATGAAATAACAAGTATGAGTTAATTGGAATTATATGCTTTTGCTTGCAGCAATGTTTAAATATTGCACAGGATCACACTGTTAATGTCTGGAAACCACAGTCTATCTTGCTGGCTGTGGCTTGCAAATCAGTTGGGACAACGTGTGGTTCATCTGCATGTGTGTTGTAACAAAAACCACTGTTTGTGACATACACTGTCCCTCGTTTCAGGGCTTATGATAGGTCACCAGAACCCTGATGAAGAGCTTTGATTATCTATCATGGTGTCCTGAAATGAGGGACCTCCTACCCTAGTTTCTCCCCCCCCCCCCCCCCCCCCAGAAGCGGTGTACTGTTGCCCACCTAACCTCTGAAACATCCTAGTTCATCCTTGTGCCAGTCCCAATCCCATCCTCTTGCCGCAGGGATCATATACCTGTGGAAGACCCATGTGTCAGACTTGCCCAATCCAACTAGCCAGTACTTTCTATTCCAGCCCCGATATAGGCTTATCCTGCCCCATCAGAGGCCATCCGCTTGTGAAACCAGCCATGTCATATACCAGATCTACGGCAATCATTGCAGAGCTTTTTATGTTGGTAGGACTTCTGACAAGCTGATATGCTCAATATCAATAGCTGTTTCACAATCTGAATCCTCCGCTCCTCCACCAGGTTTCTGAACTGTGCAGATGGGAATCATCCTGGCCTCATACAATTACCTACTGTTTCCACACCAGTTACTGTTCCCACACCTTTCACCCAACAGTTTTCACCCCCGTTTCCTATCACCACCTCCCAATTCACGTCCCCTCACCCTCATTGTGGGCAGCTCTCTGCCAGTGCACCCAGTGGTCTTTTCCTCTCCTTTCCAGCTCCCCCTCCCTCACCCACAGCTTTCTGACACTGCACCTGGAAGCCTTGTCTTGCCACCTTCTACTCCCTATACAGTCTGATGAGAGCGCTCGCTTTTCTCCTCCCACCTGTTTCCTGCTACGTCTCCCCCTTTCCTTCCCCACTCCAGACTGCTGCTCCCGTTCAACACAGTTGCATTCTGAATGGAGTGGCTGGAGGTAGTGGGCAATTGTGCGTGAGAGGTGTTTGCATGTCTGAATATATGTGCATGCTTTCTGAAGAAGACTTTGGCCAAAAACTCAATGTGTAACAGTCTTTTCATCATTCCATGGAGGAAATTCAAGTAAATCTTCCACTAGCCTTTTTGATTTTTCATTTCTCAGTATCTTTTCTGGAGTAAAACCTGTACTCTCATTGTTTAAAAGATACTAATAATAAATCTATAAAACTGTCGTGTCTGTCTGTCTGTCTGTCTGTCTTTGAACATGCTAATCTCCAAAAGTACTTGATGAATTTTCATGGCATTTTCGCAGGTAACTTGAGTGTAGTTTGTGCACCATTTACCAAAATCAGATCAGGGAAAGAAAGGTATTCATACATACTATAAAAATGTATATATGTTCCACATCTACCCAAAACCTCTGGTCTTATTTCAGTCATATGTGATGCGCATATCACTTACTGTCTGGAAAGAATCACTGTGGTGGTGAGGACCACCTACCTATCAAAGGGGTAAGGGTGGGGGTGAAAAAGAAGTGTAGGCCACAGCACGTGAATACTCAGATTTCCTGCATCCAGTATTTGAGAATGAGAGCACTTGGTAACTTGTAACAAACACTACAAATATTTTTGAACCTTTACAAAACTTTTTTTCATGGGTGCCACCACATAATGATAAAAGGAAACAATTCTATCAGGTACTACATTGTTCGCATCTGGCATGGCATTTTAATTTACTACTTCTTTACTGTTAAATGTGTTCACGATGCAGTATGCAGACAGTGTTCGCATATACCACTGAGTGTACCTTCAAGATTATATTGTTATATCAGAATAACACAATAACATCCAAAATACTTAAATGATTTATTCGCAATGATACCGGTTCACAATAGCACTTCGCAATTTGTAGCAAGTACACAAGTCCAGGGCACTCCAGTTCACACCCAAGATAGTTGAGACAGTATCCTGAGTTCCACAGGCTTTGTAGTACGTGGGTTCACTAGTCACAAGACGTAGGACTGCCTGTACGGTGCTGCTGCAGTGGCCTATGTATTGTCCTGGTAGTCCAGGAATACGGTATGTGGTGGCACCAGGGGCCGAGTGGAGGCTAGCTTCCATCTCTGCACGCTGGCCTTGTAGTGCTCATCTCGAAATGGACTACACGGCCAGTCGTGGAATCTTTATGCCTGGCCCGCATGTATTATTTTTGCAGCTGCACGGCTGGCCTCGCGTTGGCACCTGCCGCTGTCGGCTGTTGGCTGAGTGATGGTGGATAGATACCATATATATCATTTTAAGACACATCGTTCAGGAAACACTAGGTCATAAACAGTGAGATGCGTGAAGAACTGCTGCATCATGCATCATCTTTAAATTTATTATTACTAACTTGCTCAACCAATTTTGATGATATTTGGTAAGGAGATAGCATGAACCCTTAGAAACTTTATAAAGTTTGTGTCACAAGGTATTCATTGAGTTAAAGAATATTACATGAACTAGAAAAAAAATGCTTCCTCTTTGAAAAAATATTTACTCTTTGAATTTTGAACTTCATTATATTTGTAAAAATGCTTTTCTTGGTTGATGTGTGCTGTGTGATATTATTCAAAATAATAAATACAATGCTTACACAGTCTTCAGTGTATTTAATCCACGCTTTTACAGGAAGAGTTCCACACTTATTTGTTGCATAATGTAAAAGTTGCACAATGTATAGCTACTACACAGGCTACCTAGTATTTGAAAGAGAGGCTACTTAGTGACTTGCAATAAACTTTACACACAACCTGAAATCTGTAGGAAAATTTTCCCCCCTTACAACTCACACAAAATGATTAAAGAAAAAAATTGTATCACATATTACATTATCGCTCTTCATGCAGTAAAACTGTTGTATCATGCGTGACATTTTAATTTATTACTTCTTTACTAATTACTGCATTCACGACACATTTTGCAGACAGTTTTCGTATATAGCACTGAATATATATGCAAAATATCATCGTACGGCGCATGGGTCAAGCTACATGATGTAATAAACATGAACAGTTTGAAAAACTATCACATCATGCATGACATTTTAATTTGTGACTTCTTGGCTACGAACTGTATTCACTACACATTTAGCACACTGTATCCACATATGCCACTGAATGTACCTACAAAAGGGGGGGGGGGGGACAGAGAAAGGGCAGAGGAGGAGATAAACTAATAGAATTGAAATAAATAAATACATACCTGGGCAACACCGGGTACTCAGCTAATGTGTTCATAATTTTCACGACAGTCTTCTTGTCTTCCGCATGTATATCTCTGCTGTATTATTTGAAGGACAGTAAACGGATATATGAACGACCTGTACATGGTTATCAGCCTTTCCGTCTTTTAGAGCAAACTTGAGTGCCGTTAACAGATAACACACTCTGAATTCATGAAGTAATCCATGGCTATTTTACTACATACTGCTCTATCAGTTGCTTTTGTCAATGACTACAGTTTTATAAATTTGGAAGAGTGCTCCAGAGCTACTAAAGTATATGAAAAGTTACCCAATGCCTTTGTTAATTGACTGAAATTATCCAAGGTAACCACACACACTAACATCATCTAGTGTAAATTGTTTGCATTGTCCATCTGTTGGTAGCATTTGACAGTTTGGCCTTTTTGACAAGTGTTGCATGATCTAATTCTTTGCACGTTCTCATCAAATTGTTAAATGTTATGTACTCTAGAACTTTTTCAGGGCATTTTTAGGCACCACAGTGCCTATACGCCAAATGAAAATGATCCACAATTTAATTAACAAACTGTGAAGGCCATCAAATCCCCTATGTACCAGAATCAATTGCACTCTTTAAATACAACCCCCCCCCCTCCCTCCCCCATATAAGGTACTCTAATATTGACGGCATCAGCATTGTCAAATTTGACCTTTACCGGTTTCAGGTCCTTTTCTGCATTCTGGCATCATATCACATTATGACAAAAATTCATGATGACATCCAGCCATTCTATAACTTTAAATTAGCTAAGCTGGAAAGTTCTGTCATTTTCCTCAATCTTATGTGGCACTTCAGTATATTCCAGTAAACTTTATAATGCATAATGTACATAATTGTCAATACTATTGTTATATCTAATTTCCACATCAAACTGTTGAAGAAACAGCACCCATCTAGTGAGTCTGTAGCACAACAGTCAACAATCCTTTAAAAAAAGTCAGAGCCCTGTAGTTGGTATGTATGATGGTCTTATGCCCCATGAATTATTTATGAATTTGTTGAATCCCCACAGTATAGCTAAAGCCTCTTCCTCAGATCCTTTGTAAATCTTTTTAAAATTTACTGAGGATTTGTCTGACAAAAGCAATCGGTTTATGTTTTGCCTTTCCGTCTGTTTCTGTTTCCTGAAATACTGAAATTACCAACCCATAATCTGAATTGTTTGTAGCCAAGTGAAATGGTATCCTTAAATCTGGATGGAATAATGAAATACCCTTAGCCAAACTATCTTTCAACTTTTTGAAAGCTACAGTGCATTACAGAGTCCATACAAATGCACTGATCTTTCTGAGAAAATTACTAAAATTTGGATCGTGAAATACTTGGTGATCTACATACTTGTGATAAAATGAACACATGCCTGAAAAGTTTTACTGTTGGTTTTGAGATTTTTGTCTCTGACAGTTTTATATGGCTTTCATCTTTTCGGGACTTTTTTCAGTACCTTTGATGGTAACAATGTATCCCAGGAACTTTATCTCTTTCCTTATAAAATCACACTCCTTTAATCTGTGTGTCATTCCCCCTTCTATTAGTGCTTCAAATATCTTACTCAATAAAGTTACATGTTATTTCCATGTGTTTATTGCAGTTCTCGAATCACCAATATACATGGAAATTTGAGAGTTTATTTCACTATCTAAAATTTGACTCTATGCTTTAATACACACAAATAGGGATTTTTATCTTCAGCTAGTAGTGCCTTTTCTAATATGCCTGCAAGCCACTTGGCACTTGTAGATCATCCAACCAGTCAGATGTAAAACCCGAAATGGACCCCTGCCTTCCATATGTTTCATCAAAAAAGAATATTAATACATAATTATATACCCATGAACCATAGATCTAGCCATTGGTGG
The DNA here is from genome assembly GCF_021461395.2 of Schistocerca americana. Classification (NCBI taxonomy): domain Eukaryota; kingdom Metazoa; phylum Arthropoda; class Insecta; order Orthoptera; family Acrididae; genus Schistocerca; species Schistocerca americana. The sequence goes on along the minus strand of NC_060125.1, from coordinate 558,958,571 downwards.
GTTTCAGTAGTTGCAAGGACAACAGTCTGGTTGATTGACTGATCTAGCCTTGTAACATAAATCAAAATGGCCTTGCTGTGCTGGTACTGTGAATGGCTGAAAGCGAGGGGAAACTACTGCCGTAATTTCTCTTGAGAGCATGCAGACTTACTGTATGGTTAAATGATGATGATGTCCTCTTGAGCAAAATATTCCAGAGGTAAAATAGTCCCCCAATTGGATCTCTAGGTGGGGACTACTCGGGGGGATGTCATTATCAGGAGAAATGAAACTGGCGTTTTACGGAACGCCCTGTGAAATGTCAGATCCTTTAATTGGGCAGGTAGATTAGACAATTTAAAAAAGGAAATGGGTGGGTCAAAGTTAGATATAGAAGGAATTAGTGAAGTTCGGTGGTAGGAGGAACAGGCCTTCTGGCCAGATGAATAACAGGGCTATAAATACAAAATCCAATAGGGGTAATGCAGGAGTAGGTTTAAAAGAATAAAAAAATAGAAATTTTGATAAGCTACTATGAACAGCATGATGAAGGCATTATTGTAGCCAAGATAGACACAAAGCCAACACCCACCACTGTAGCACAAGTTTATATGTTAACTAGCCCCACAGATGAGGGGGAAATTGAGTAAATGTATGATGAGATAAAAGAAATTATTCAGATAGTTAAGGGAGACAACAATTTAATAGTCATGAGGAACTGGAATTCAATAGTAGGAGAAGGAAGAGAAGGAAAAGTAACAGATGAATATGGACTGGGGAAAGGAATGAAAGAGGAAGCCACCTGGTAGAATTTTGCACAGAGCGTAATTTAGTCATAGCTAACACTTTGTTTAGGAATCATGAAAGAAAGTTGTATACGTGGAAGAGACCTGTGGACACTAGAAGGTTTCAGATTGATTATATAATGGTAAGACAGAGGTTTCGAAACCAGATTTTCAATTGTAAGAAATTTCCAAGGGCAGATATGAACTCTGACCACAATTTATTGGTTATGAACTGCACAGTAAAACTGAAGGAATTTAAGGCGATGGGACCTGGATAAACTGAAAGAGCCAGAGGTTGTCGAGTGTTTCAGAGGGAGCATTACGGAACGATTGACCAGAACAGGGGAAAGGAATACAGTAGAAGAAGAATGGGTAGCTTTGAGAGATGAAATAGTGCAGACCGCAGAGGACCAAGTAGATAAAAAAGATGGGGGCTAGTAGAAGTCCTTGGGCAACACAAGAGATATTGAATTTAATCAATGAAAGGAGTAAATGAAGTAGATGAAAGGGAATACAAATGTCTGAAAAATGAGATCAGCAGGAAGTGCAAAATGGCTTAGCAGGAATGGCTAGAGGACAGATGTAAGGATGTAGAAGCATATATCACTAGGGCTAAGCCAAATGCTGCCTACGGGAAAATTAAAGAGATCTTTGGAGAAAAGAGAACCACCTGTATGAATATCAAGAGCTTAGATGGAAAACCAGTCCTAAGCAAAGAAGAGAAAGCAGAAAGGTGGACTTATATAGGGGCCTATACAATGGATATGTCCTTGAGGGCAACATTATGGAAATGGAAGAGGACACAGATAAAGATGAGAAGGGCGATACGAGGGTTGTACCAAAAGTAAGTTTCCCAGTAAGCTACAGCCTCAAGGGAAGGACACTTCAAAAGTGACCCTGAAGTCCGTGCAGCCGTCACTTGCTTCCTCAACGGGGGTGAGCAAGATGTAAAGTTCAGGGTGTATACGACGTGGGAGATCCGGGAAAACCCGGGACTTCTTTAGAATTCCCGGAATTTTTCGTTGTTTTAGTTTTCGGTTAAATTTTTGTAATTTTGACCTGTAACTACTGTATCCCGCTACTGCAGATAATACTGCAGCAATAAAACACGAACGAGAAAAAAAGAAAATAAAACATAATTTGAAAAGGACGTGTGCCATCCATATACAACAACAAAACACAGTGCTCATACAAGTGTCTGCCAACAGTAAAATGTGTCAAAGGCTTTAGGAAGACTATGCAATGCTTCATAACAACAATTTGGCTCCGATTAGCGTGACGTCACAACTGTTTACATTAGATTCGTTTTAGCAGTTACGAGAGGGCTCATGCTCATGCGCAGGTTGAGTCGCGTATGAGTAGTGCCCTTTCCCGCTTCTGGCTACTGGAATGTGGCTGTTGACTGTGTAAGCAGCTGGATACAACCGGGAAAATTTTACTGCCGCGCCCAAGCTACCAGATTCACGCATGCGCAGCAGGCCTGTATCTATGAGGGTGGGAGGGGTGATGCGGGGGGAGGTGCCAAATTCGTATTCTTGAGGAGAAAAAGTGTCAGGAAGTTATTTCTGAAAGTATTTGTATGGAGTGTAGCCATGTATGGAAGTGAAACATGGACGGTAAATAGTTTGGACAAGAAGAGAATAGAAGCTTTTGAAATGTGGTGCTACAGAAGAATGCTGAAGATTAGATGGGTAGATCACATAACTAATGAGGAAGTATTGAATAGGATTGGGGAGAAGAGAAGTTTGTGGCACAACTTGACCAGAAGAAGGGATCGGTTGGTAGGACATGTTCTGAGGCATCAAGGGATCACCAATTTAGTATTGGAGGGCAGCGTGGAGGGTAAAAATCGTAGGGGGAGACCAAGAGATGAATAGACTAAGCAGATTCAGAAGGATGTAGGTTGCAGTAGGTACTGGGAGATGAAGAAGCTTGCACAGGATAGAGTAGCATGGAGAGCTGCATCAAACCAGTCTCAGGACTGAAGACCACAACAACAACACGAGGAGAAAAAACCTTATTTCACAAAGCGCCTAGCATCAAGCGCACGTTGGTCTATCGATTGGTCATATGATTTTTAAACGCATCCCTATTGGTTTTTGAACACACTCTGTAAGTTGATTTCTGAATTAATCATAAGTTGATTCTTGAATGCGTGCATAGTATACGTGATGTCCCTATGAGGGGAATTCTCGTCGCATCTAGAAATAAAACTTTCCTGCAGGCAAAAGGCGGCCGGCTATACGAGCTGAGCGGAGTAAATCCGAACGAGTGAACGCCAATCGCTGTCTGATTATGTGGTTGAATGGGCTTGCGAATGATCAGCTTTGTTATAATTATTAGTGAAATCCGTAGATTCAGACTACCAGAGTGGAAATAAACGACTAACAGGAGTAACAGGTAAGAAAGATTACGTATTATCTTCTCGGTGTATCCAAGAAAATGAAATTTTGTCAGAAATTTTTTGGGCTGCCGCTATCTAGTATCGTCTCGGTTCGGAAATATCGTACATTCAGGGCTGATGCGCAGAGCAGTGAGAGTTATAGTGGGGAAATGTGTAGTCTCCACGTGACCCCTGTTTACATTTAATGATTTTGCTGTTTCCTCTTCGTTTACTGCCCTCACGTCAAATGAAAACAAAACGAATTTCTGTGACCGGGAGCTATCAAGTGAATTAAAATATAGTCACATAATTACGGAAGGCAAATATATGTTATTAGTTTCAGATTTTATTTTATCTCCACGTTTCTGACAGTGATGGATTTATCGCCTTGTAGAACAATGAAGTTATTTTTGTCGGTTTGCTATAGAAATCTGGTTTTTATTAATCTTTTACGCTGAGGCAGTAAATGTATTTGAAACGAAGTGTTTAGTTCCACACTATTGGCTAATTTCAACTGCTCGCTGCATTCCAAGTGCACTTTGTCATTTTCTAGCAAGTATGGCATAATAATCAAATATGAGTTAATACAGTACTGGAACTCCAATAAAATTTACATCTCGAAACCCACAATGAAAAGCATGATATCAGGTCGAAGCCTACTTCATACGGAATCTGGAAATACGAATGTGCTCTTTTAGTATGCACTTTAAATGTGCCATTTTAGTATGTTTCACGAAATTCCGATGCTCTTGGATGATGTCTTTTTTCTTTTATGACGTAAGACCTTTTAATGCTTTACACGTACGAACATACGGGCTTCCTGGGTCATAGTAGCTCTTAAAGCGCGGTGGCGCCTGTTACCTAGCGCTCCCTTACAACTACCGAAACGTATCTATTTCTAACTGGGCGCGGGAAAATATTGCGAATGGTGGTTTGAAAAGCGTTACTTTCAAAGTAAATTTCCTTTTACGCAAATTGAAATATGCCTCGAATGTACGATGAATTTCTTAAATCACAGAGCGTTTGATGACTACCCATTTAGGAGTATTTAGAGCCCAGAATATAAGACATTCAGGTCGTTATTATGAGCAAATTGATGTAGTGCTGCGGGAAGCTCGCTCTCTTCTGCGGTAGCTAATTTATTTGTGGAACACTTTGAGGACAGGTCCCTGGACTCGGCTAAAGATTTTACTGGCACATTTGTGTGACTTATCTTTAGGTGTAACGCCGGCCGGGGTGGCCGAGCGGTTCTAGGCGCTACAGTCTGGAACCGCGCGACTGCTACGGTCGCAGGTTCGAATCCTGCCTCGAGCCTGGATGTGTGTGACGTCCTTAGGTTAGTTAGGTTTAAATAGTTCTAGGGGACTGATGACCTCAGAAGTTAAGTCCCATAGTGCTCAGAGCCATTTGAACCATTTTTTGAAGTGTAACACGCGCAAAGAAGATCAACATTATATGTGAAAGCTTAGCTTCTCTTGCAGCTTATTAACCTTAGAGACCAATATTATATCTGAAAGCTTTGCTTTTCTTGTAGTAAAACTGTGTATATGAATTTAAAACATTAACTTTTCCTGTTTGTGTGTCCGCGCTACCTAACAGTGATGTTGCTATTAGCTGACTACATCACCTGTCCTGTGGTCTGAATATCCTCTGTCATCGTCTGGCGGGATCACGTGACATGAGCTACGACTGGCTTACAAAAGCGGATCGCAATCTCTATTTCAGTGGTTCAGAAAGTAACATGTGGTGTTTGGTGGAATTCTAATTTATGCTTTCGTAATACGAAAATATGCAGCGTACATGTTGCTGCATATCAAAAACCTTTCCAAAAGGGGTTTTCTTCCCTGAGTTTCGTTTTCTAAATTGACGGGAAATTCTACGCCCGTGTATAAAAACATAACCCCCTGATAAGACACGTAAAATACCCTCAGACTTAAAGAATAATATAATAATTTCAATTCCAAAGAAAGCAGAAGCAGGTGCTGACAGACGTGAAAATTACCAAACTATCAGTTGCAAAATACTGGCTCAAATCCTTAACGGATGGATGGAAAAAACTGGTGGAAACTGACCTTGGGGAGGATCAGTTGGATTCCGGAGAAATGTAGGAACACGTGAGGCAATACTGACCCTACGGCTTCTTATAAAAGATAGGTTAAGGAAAGGCAAACCTACATTTGTAGCATTTATAGACTTAGAGAAAGCTTTTGACAATGTTGACTGTAATACTTGCTTTTAAATTCTAAAGGTGGCAGGGGTAAAATACAAGGAGTGAAAGGCTATTTACAGAAACCAGATGGCAGTTATAAGAGTCAAGGGGCACAAAAGGGAAGCAGTGATTGAGAAGGGAATGCGACAGGATTGTACACTTCATTATTCAATCGGTATATTGAGTAAGCAGTAAAGGAACAAAGAAAAATCTGGAGTGAGACTTAAAATCCATGAAGGAGAAATAAAACTTTGAGGTTTGCCGATGACATTATAATTCTGTCATAGATAGCAAGGGACTTTGAAGAGCAGTTGAATGGAATGAACAGTGTCTTGAAAAGATATAAGACAAATATCAACAAAAGCAAAATGGGCATAATTGAATGTAGTCGAATTAAATCAGGTGATGCCGAGGAATTAGATTAGGAAATGTGACACTTAAAGTAGTAGATAAGTTGTGCTATTTGGGAATCGAAATAACTGATGATGATCGAAATAGGGAGGACATTGTGTATGGATGTAAGTGTCTGAAAGTTCTTTCTGAAAGTAACTGTATGGAATGTAGTAAAGTATGGAAGTGAAACATGGATGATAATCAGTTTGTGCATAGGTTCGAACTTAAATAGTGGCAACACTGCTGTGGAGACACTATGCAGCGGAATTTATTATTGTCGCCGATAGCACATGACATTGACATACCTACCTCACCTCCGAGCAAACGGACTCACGCGTCCCATGTCCCCGGCATTCTCACAATCGAGGGAAACATAGTCACTTATGAGCGAGCTGTTTTAACGTAGTGAGTCTCACTATGTTTTCAAAACAGGAACAACGGAGTTGGCTCATGATTGAATGTGCCACAGCAGATCGTCAATGCAGAGTATTACTGTTCATTTTTGGAGCATCACCTGCGACCAGCTTTATGAAAGAAGTGGCGACACTTTCTGTGCAACCCACCCATCATATTGCATGACAGTGTGCGGGCGCATACAGCGCAAGCTGTGGCTGCTCTGTTTGGTCAATGGGACTGGGAAGTACCGTACCATCCACCATACTCCCCGGACTTAAGTCCTTGTGACTTTGATTTGATTCTGAAGATGAAGGAACCACTTTGTGGCATTCGCTTCAGAATTGTTCCAGAGATTTGACAGGCAGTAGACCGCTCCATTCGCACCATTAACAGAACAGGCTCTGCTAACAGTATACTACACCTCCCACGCTGCTGGCAACAGGTTCTACACAACACTGGTGGCTACTTTGATGGACAGTAGCAGGTGCAAACAGGTAATTCTTTTGTATTGGTTGTGAATAAATAGTTGCCACTATTTAAGCTGCAACCCTCGTATAAGAGGAGAATATAAGCTTTTAAAATGTGGTGCTACAAAAGAATACTGAGTATTAAATGGATAGATCACATAACTAATGAGGAGGTACTGAATAGAATGAGGAGAAGAGAAATTTGTGGTAGAACCTGACCAGAAGAAGGGATCGGTTGATAGGGCACATTCTGAGGCAGCAAGGGGTCACCAGTTTAGTATTGAAGGGAAAATTGCAGAGGTAGACCAAGAGATGAATACAGTAAGCAGATTAAGAAGGATATAGGTTGCAGTAGTTACTCGGAGATGAAGAGGCTTGCAGAGGATAGAGTAGCTTGGAAAGCTGCATCAAACCAGTCTTTGGATTGAAGTCCACAGCAACACGAATACAGCAACAACAACAAAAACAATGTTAGTGATACATACTAAACTGAGCATTCATGATATAATAGTTATTACCAAATAGTTGTTTGTGCACCTTCATTTATGTGGTATTATAGACCTTAAACTGGTCTGTAAAGTCGATATTTCTTTGTCAACTTTCGTGTTTGCAGATTTTTTAAAATAGATTTTAGGCTCAATTTAATCTGTTACCTTGCACTTTCCCTGAAGTTTCAAGCATGGTTCATTCATGTGGAAGCTGGTATCTAACAGGTGTGCACCAGCTTTATCTTTTTCAGTGAGAAGAACACGTATTTCGTTTCGGACCTTATAATAATGGAACAGGACTTTGTGGCAGCTGAGCCTCCTCACTGCATCATGATAAGGCAAGTCACAGAGTTCAAATCAGTTTCTTCAAGAAAGGCTTGGAACTGATGGTGATTGAGTGCCTATTTCTGAATGTAGTTCACCACTGAAACAACTGGTTTCACTATGCAAGAAATATCTCAGGCCTTCTCACAGAGTGCTTGCTGATATACGATGCAGTGTATGAACAGACAACCTAGAATTTACAAGCCTTCCAACTGAGTTCTGATCTACCCCACCAGACCCTTCCTCATGACAACCATTTTTTTGTTCATCAACTGTAACACCTCAAAGCTGATACCTTTTAATTTTATAGTTTTGCGTATTTTTTTCTTTTCTTCCTTAAAAATGTTGTCATCCCACACATGCTGCAAATAGATGCCAATTCTTATATTATCTGAAATTTAAATTGACACCATGAACACGAGAGGTTGTGACATACTTGAGAGGTCAGTAGACGTAAACAGTGTCAGAGAATATCCAAATAGTTCCTAATTTCCTTGCATATCTGTACCATAATGTTCTCTCCAATTTTCTGTATTCTCCAAACAAGTTAACTTGCCAGAAGCTGTCACTTTCAAACAAACAGGCTTTCTTAGGACACACATGTTCTGCTTCCATCACACACTCTTTGATGAAGCTGTCATCAGTAAATGGTTTTCCTCATTGTGCCATCTTGTGCACTATTTTGTAACTTGCTCAAGCAACTGATTCGTTTCCAGCATCTTTTTCATCAAGAGAATTTTTTCTTTTTTAGTTTTGTTTCATAGAAGACATACATTCCGCAAGGCATAACTTTTGAAAAAATTTTAATATTTTGATAGATTTTTTTGGTAATGATGCCAAAGATTCTTCAAAGCGGCAACACTTGTGCTGCATACCTCGTAAATAGTTTTCTGGTCCTTTGTTTCCTCAAAAAATGACTCCATTCATCATTCTTCATTGAAACAGCAACACTTGGTGCCCACTTTTCCTTTCTTAGGAGCAATAGTGAAGGATGAAGTAAATGCAGTCTGAACATGCAAAATACATGGCATGTAATTAAATGTAATTAAAGTCTTGGGAAGGAGCAAAATAAGCAAACAGTTCAGTGAACAAGAAAAAGTAGATATAGTAATTAAAAATGTAACACTGTAAGTTTAGGCATGTAGCAGCTGGGAGGTTCTGCTTGTATGAAGCTCTCCTAGTATTTTAAATGTTATGTTTAAATTTCAGTTGTACCACATTATCTCATGTTCCATACATTTTATTAAGCAGATTAAAGTACCATTTCAGGTTGTACTTTGGTGATACCTTTCACTAGGGGAGAATGGTGACAGGTAATTGATCAGTGAGCTGAATTTTGACTGAGTCTTATCCTTGACCCTTAATTTATCAGTAAGGACATCAGTAAATTTTCCAAGCACTTGAAGACATTGATGGGGCTCAGTTTTGCTTAGATGAGCTACATTAAAAGTAACAACTCCGTCTTTTAACATTACACGCCATTCAACAGAAAATATCTTTCATTAGGCTGAAACTTGAAAAGAAACTCTGTACTTGAATAATCCAAAATGCATTCTGTCTTCTTTCAAAAATCATAACCAAACAGTACATTAGTTGACAGATCCTCCTTGACAACAGTTAAACATAGTGGCTATGGCGGCATGTGAATCCCTAATAAACATGGATCTCGCCTAACACAGAAAACAACTCACCAACAACCATAACATTTCTCAGTTACTTCCTGTGAAGAAGGAAGTTTACAAATGTGAAGATGCTTGCTATACCAATGATAATCTAGCAAAGAGATAAAAATGGAAATGAGCGTGTGGCATTGTTGGCCAGGAGGCCCCATCCGGTGAAGTTCGGCTGCCGAGTGCAAGTCTTGTTTCCGTCGATGCCATATTGGTTGACTTGTGTGCCAGTGATGAGGATGAAATGATGTTGAGGACAACACGAGTGGAGAAAATCTCCAACATGACTGGGAATCGAACCCGGGCCCGCTGCATGGGAGGCAAGCATGTAACCAACCAGCTAAGCAGGCGGACTAGCAAAGAGATGTTTCTACCAGAGTCAAGTAAAGCACATGTTGGATCATGATTTACAGTGGTACAAACAAATGGTAAAGTTGAGCTAGAAATGCCATTTACCTTATTGCAGCTCTTGAGCTGCCCACAGCACTTCTTACCGAGAACCACCATCCAATAGTGTCAGCTCCATTTGACCATGCTTATGGTACTGGACAGTCTCACACTAGGTGAACTGGTTCATTGCACCAAAAACTAGTTGTACTGTCAGATGCCACATGTTTTATCATCAGGGTGCATATTTTTGCTATAAAGATCTCCAACTTAGGTTCGCGAATGCTGCACTTTCATCATGAACTGGGTGTTTTCTATACTCGCCACTGCTTTATCTAACCCAGCAAAGGTCTCCAGTTTATTAGTGAAGGTGCTACATGGCTAGACTTCTGAACACATACCTGTAGAATATTATTTGCTGCCACCAATATTGAAACCCTAAAGCAAAACTCATTTTTAATTCTACTTGAAAAGTTTCCCTCTAGCAATTTTTTTTACAGAAGCCAACAAATGGCTCACCCATATCAAGGGGCTCAGCTACTATTCTGCTCCATTTACCACAAGCTAACAAGAAAATAATTTGAAATATGACAGAATAGGTAATTTGCAGGACTTCTGCCTGATTTTACAAACAAATGGTTAACCACAAAATATCTACAATCTCACTGTTCATGTCTATTAATAACTTATCAATGCTCTGTACTGTTGGCTGAAGTGCACTATTTAATTTGTTAAAGATTTTCCATTTACCCAAACAATTCCTACCTGATGTTCCTAACCTCTCACCGAGAGTCAGGAAGCGAACCATCTTCGTTCCGCGTAGAAGTATCTTGCCAACTCAGCAAACTGGCATCAAGTTGTAACTGAATGCTTTTACTATGCAGCTATTCAATAAGAGGGACTTGTTTAGAATCTGTATTTATCATACTGAAAGCCTGAATGTGGTTACACAAATAGTTCCTATAGCCCTGAATTCTAAAGACCTGTGAACGAGAAGGTACAGTTCCCTGCAGTAACTCAATATTTGCCTGCACACCAGGCAGCAAAATACCACATAAAGTTCAGGCATCACCCACCTCACCAGTCTTGAGGTAGTAGTCCAGTGGACTGTGCAAACATCGACTTAACTTGGCCACATTGCCTTGTACAGGTAGGCAACATGTCGTGAGCTCGTATTGGATTTTGCCCTTGATCAGGTAAGGTATCCCCAGTACAGTTCTCGTGTCCACAGCCAGTACCACCTTAGTCATTTGAAATCAACCAAACAAGAAGTACACTTTGCCAACACTGAACGAAATTATTCCCCACAAAAAATTGATAATTTATTTATAATACCAGCACACTATCTGCACTACATTCTGCTTTCATTGAAATGGCATGGTGCTTGGATCTGGAAGTGATAAGGTGCTGAGAATTAAGAAAGTGATCATTTTCAGTGTTTTTATTTGTCATGGAGGTTGAATTTAACATGAACGACGACAAGCTTGCCACGGAGGCCAAATGTAACGTAAAAATGGTGAACAGTCAAGCTCAAGGAAACACCACAAAAAGTTAGCAAAACCTTAAATTACTGTCCTTTGTATATTCCAGAGAATTCCCTTTTTATTTTATAACAAATCAGATCATCTCAATTTGAAAAGCATCATAAAATCAGGCACTCAGTGGATTTAACAATTATTTTGGCTGCTTGAAAATCACTTCAGACATTTAATAAAAAATTTCATGAAAGCAGAACATGTAACTTTTTTATTATTGACCAACAAAGGATAAATTCAAAGCAAATAAAGGAGCTAAAATGCACGGATTAGGCAATGCAGGATAGCCAGCTTTCGCACCCAGGCCCCAAATGGTTGGTCAGTTCAGTACAGATTTAAAATACACACATAGAATATATTAGATTTGCATAACAAATAAATGGAAAATAGCACATGGGCCTCCAACCATGACAGAGAAAATCAGGGTGACAACTGAGCGTGCTTGACCTTCAGATACTTTTAACAGAGTTAAATTTATACAACAAAATAAATTACAATATTCACATGTGACTTTTAATACCGATGGAGGAACTCAGAAATAAGTAACTAAGCCTGTTTTTCGTACAAGTTTTTAAAGTCAGCTGATGATGAAACATATTAAAGATGCCTAAACATAGAAAATATGTGCATCAGTAATGCAGATAAAAGCAAATCTTCCTGGATCAGGTACTCACAAACCAGAACTAGGTAAAATGCAAGCCCTGTTACAATCAAATCCATGTTTAACTTAGGTATGTTCTTAATGCTGAGATGCTGATCCACATTAAGAGCATTGGCCACAATAGTGGCCAGTAGTATACTAATATTTTTGGAGCATCTTTCATATAGTACTTCATTATAGATAACTGCATTCTCTGCAAGGTATTTGATTTTACTATTAAGTAATAAGTGAATATGGACAGGGGGTGCGCAATGAAAGTGCGTGGTAGAATTTTGCACAGAGCATAATCTAATTATAGCTAACACTTGGTTTAAGAATCGTGAAAGAATGTTGTATATGTGGAAGAGGCCTGGAGACACTGGAAGGTTTCAGATAGATTATGTAATGGTTAGACAGAGATTTAGGAACCAGGTTTTAAATTGTAAGAAATTTCCAGCGGCAGACGTGGACTCAGACCACAATTTATTGGTTATGAACTGTAGATTAAAACTGAAGAAACTGGGAAAAAGTAGTAATGTAGAGAGTTTCAGAGAGAGCATTAGGGAATAATTTACAAGAACAGGGAAGGAAATACAATAGAAGAAGAATGGGTAGCTCTGAGAGATAAATTAGTGAAGGCAGCAGAGGATCAAGTAGGTAAAAAGGCGAGGGCTAGTAGAATCTTTGGGTAACAGGAGAGAGATTGAATTTAATAGATGAAAGGAGAAAATATAAAAATGCAGTAAATGAAGCAGACAAAAGAAATACAAACGTCTCAAAGAGATAGACATTAAGTGCAAAATGTCTTAGCAGGGATGGCTAAAGGACAAATGCAAGGATGTAGAGGCTTATATCACTAGGGGTAGAAAAATTAAAGAGACCTTTGGAGAAAAGAGACCTGTACGAGTATCAAGAGCTCAGTTGGAAAACCAGTCATTAGCAAAGATGGGAAGGTGGAAAGGTGGAAGGAGTATATAGAGGGTCTACACAAGGCCGATGCACTTGAGGACAATATTATGGAAATTGAAGAGGATGTGGATGGAGATGAAATGGGAGAGTTTATACTGCGTGAAGAATTTAACAAAGCACTGAAATGCTTAAGTTGAAACAAGACCCTGGGAGTAGACAGCATTCCATTAGAACTAATGATAGCCTTGGGAGAGTCAGTCATGACAAAACTCTACCATCTGGTGAGCAAAGTGTATAAGACTGGTGAAATACCCTCAGACTCCAAGAAGAGTGCAATAATTCCAATCCCCCCCCCCAAAAAAAAAAAAAATAGCAGGCATTGTCAGGTATGAAAATTACCGAACTATCAGTTTAATATGTCACGGCTGCAAAATGCTCACATGAATTCCTTACAGATGAATGGAAAACCTGGAAGAAGCCGACGTCAGGGAAGATCAGTTTGGATTCCATAGAAATGTTGGAACACGTGAGGCTTATCTTAGGAAATTTATTAAGAAAAGGCAAACCTACATTTCTAGCATTTGTAGACTTGGAAAAAGCTTTTGACAATGTGGACTGGAATATTCTCTTTCAAATTCTGAAGGTGGCAGCGGGGGTGAATTAAGGGAGCGAAAGGCTATTTACTACAATTTGGTCAGAAACCAGATGGCAGTTATAAGAGACGAGGGGCATGAACGGGAAGCAGTGGTTGAGAAGACAGAGTTTGTAACCTATCTCTGATGTTATTCAATCTGTATATTGAGCAAGCAGTAAAGGAAACAAAAGGAAAATTTGGGGTAGGACTTAAAATCCATGGAGAAGAAATCAAAGCTTTGAGGTTTGTGGAAGACATTGTAATTCTGTCAGAGACAGCAAAGGACTTGGAAGAGCAGTTGAACGAAAGTAGCAGATGAGTTCTGCTATTTGGGGAGCAAAATAACTGATGATGGTCAAAGTAGAGAGGATATAAAATGTAGACTGGCTACAGCAAGGAAAGCGTTTCTGAAGAAGAGAAATTTGTTACCATGAAGTATAGATTTAAGTGTCAGGAAGTCCTTTTATGAAGGTATTTGTATGGAGTGTAGCCATGTATGTAAGTGAAACATGGACGATAAATAGCTTGAACATGGAGAGAATAGAAGCTTTTGAAATGTGGTGCTACAGAAGAATGCTGAAGATTAGATGGGTAGATCACGTAACTAATGAGGAGGTACTGAATAGAATTGGGGAGAAAAGGAATTTTGTGGCCCAACATGACTAGAAGAAGGGATCTGTTGGTAGGCCAAGTTCTGACTCATCGAAGGAACACCAGTTTAGTGCCGGAGGGTAAAAATCGTAGAGGGAGACCAAGAGATGAATACAGTGAGCAGATTCAGAAGGATGTAGATCACTGTAGTTACAGAGATGAAAAAGCTTGCAGAGGATAGAGTAGCATGGAGAGCTGCATCAAACCAGTCTCTAGACTGAACCCCGCAACAAACAGTGTATGCAAGGTCATTCATATATACAACATGAACTGCATGGGTCCCTACACTCTTCCCAGGGGCACACTCAAAGTTAATTCTACATTTGATGATGGCTCGCCATCCAAGATAACATGTTGTGTCCTCTGTACCAAAAAAGGCCTCAATCCAGTCACAAATTTCACTTGATAGCCCATGTGCTAGTACTTTTGGCAATAAGTGTAATTGTGGTTCTGAGTCAAATGCTTTTCTGAAATCGAGAAATACAGCATCTACCTAATTGCCTTGATCCAAAGCTTTCAGTATGTCATGTAATAAAAGTGCTAGTTGGGTTTCACATGATCAATGTTTTCGAAATTCATGCTGGCCGGCATTGACGAGGTCTTTCTGTTCAAGATATGTTTGAGCTCAGAATATGTTGTAAGATTATATAACAAGTTGATATCGTGGATATTGGACAGTAGTTTTATGGATCACTTCTAGTCCCCTTTTTGTAGATAGATGTGACCTGTGCTATTTTCCAAGAACTGGGTATGGTTTTTTGTTTAAGGATTGGATTGGATTGTTTGGGGGAAGAGACCAAACTGCGAGGTCATCGGTCTCATCGGACTAGGGAAGGATGGGGAAGGAAGTCGGCCGTGCCCTTTCAAAGGAACCATCCCAGCATTTGCCTGGAGCGATTTAGGGAAATCACGGAAAACCTAAATCAGGATGGCCGGACGCGGGATTGAACCGTCGTCCTCCCGAATGCGAGTCCAGTGTGCTACCACTGCGCCACCTCGCTCGGTTTTGTTTAAGGGATCTACGATAGAATAGTTAGAAGAGAGACTAACTCGGCCACAAATTCAGTATAGAATCTGGCAGGGATTCCATCAGTGCTGGGAGCTTTGTTCAGTTTTAATGATTTCAGCTGCTTCTCAACACCACTGACACTTATTTTTTTCATCTATTCAGTAGTGTGTGGATTAAATTGGGGCAATTCTCCTGCATTTTCCTTTGTAAAATATCATTTGAAAATTGAGTTAAGCATTTCAGCTTTGCTTTAATACCTTCAATTTCAGTTTCTGTCTCATTTGCTAGGGACTGGACACTAAGTTTGGTTCTGTTAACAGCCTTTACATATGACCAGAATTCCTTTGGATTCTGTGAATGATCACGTGACAGTATTCTGCTACAGTAGTCACTGAATGCATCACACATTGCTCTCTTGACAGCCAAACACATTTCATTCAGCATCCCCCCCCCCCCCCCCCCCCTCTATAGCCCTAGGCTTTGTTTTACACCTATTATGCTGTAATCTCTGTTTCTTAATCCCTGTTCGTTTAGAAATTTCTTTACTGTGATGTATACCATGGAGGTTTGCGACCACTATGAACTGTTCTACTGGGTACATATCTATCCACTGCATGACCAACTATTTTAAACTTATGCCTGAGTTCCTGTAAATGCTCCTGCCCTGAGCTGAAATATTCAATTTCCTACCATATTTTTATCTAGTTTACTGAATATATACATCTTTCTGCTTGTTTTAGTTGTACTTTGGTAATCATTGTTGCCTCATCCGCAACATGGTCACCGATACCAGTTTCGATGTGGACATTCTGAAAGAGGTGAGGTCTATTTCTTGCCATTAGATCAGAAATACTTCCATCATGAGTGGGGTTCCTAACTATCTTTTCTATGTAGTTTTCAGAAAAGGCATTTAGTAAAGCTTCACAGAATGTGTTATCACACCCACCACTAACAAACTGTTAATTTTCCCAGTTAATTGTTGGATGATTAAAGTGTCCACTGGTAATTGCAGTGTGATTGGGGAACTTTCGTACAAGTGAAGTGAAGTTTTCTCTAAAGTTTTCGGTTACATCAGGAGATGAGTCTGGGGGGGGGGGGGGGGGGGGGGGTGATATGAGGATCTGGTTATCATACCCAGTCCTGATACTGAGTCTTGCCCAAACAATCTCATATGCAGCTTCAATTTCTACTTCGGTGGATTTGTTGTCTACTGTGACAAAAACACCATCTCCATTTCCCATTTGTCTATCCTTTCGATGTACACTTAAATTTTCCCAAAAAATCTCACTGCTATCAATTTCGGGTTTCAACCAGCTTTCTGTACCTAATATTATGTGAGCTTCACTGCTTTTCATGAGAGCTTCAAACTCTGGCACTTCATTGCGAATTCTTCAGCAGTTTATCATTATGATTTTAATAGTCTCGCTTATGGGAGGTATTTCTTTCAGTCTTACACTGATACTTCTGGGTTTCCTACAGCTATTGTTATCTGGATTGGATGGTGAGTCGCCTGATCTAAGAAACCCTTGTGTGCACCCCCCACACAGTCAGCTACCTGAGTAGCAGCCTCTGATGTGCAGTTTGCATCTGACCTATTTTGAGGGGGCTGTACAATTCTCAACACTATGGCGCAAGTCAAAGAAGTCGCAGCGTAGCTTGTCACAAAACCTTCAGAGTCTCTGATTCAGTCCTTCCACTCAACTCGGAACCAAAGGGCCACAATTAGTTCTGGCAACAATGCTGCTGATTGTGAGCTTCATTGAAACTCGATACACAAGGCTGGGCTTTTCAGCCTTCTCTGCCAGTCGCTGGAATGATCCAAGAATGACCTCAGAACCCAGACGACAGGCATCATTTGTTCCAACGTGTGCCACAGTCTGCAGTTGCTTACATTTTCCAAAAATGGCTGCTGTTCAGCATGTTGAATCATGGCCTCAGGCATCCAGACGGAGTGCAACTTGTGTCCTTTCTTGTCCTTCTCATGCTATAGAATTAAAGTTTCTTCAAAACAGTGTTGCGATTTTTGCTTTGGACCACAAAAGTTACTAGTTGGTGGTACTTTGTCATTTAAATATTTTATTATGTGGCTGCAAAATTTATAACTGAGCCTTGAAGTGGAAAGATCTTTCAGGACCAATTGCTTGGTCTCAAATACAGTGGTGTGATGGGCTGGACTTTATCATATTATTTGGGATGTTGGCTATAGTGACAAACTGAACTATAGTGTGGCACAAGTCTGGATTATGTTGAAAGGAGGTAGTTTGGGTGGGAGTCAGCAAAGCTACAAATATGTTGATGGGATAATAACTATATTATTTTTATGGCATCCATTTTATGCACAGTGAATTTCAGTGAGTTGTTCAGGTCACTGTAATATCAGTTAGAGCAGATGACTGGTGTTGGCAGATTCTACATTCACTTAATATATGAGAATGAGCATGTACTTCGTAGACCTAAAAGAGAGTTAAGAGTCAGGGTGAAATAAACTTTATTGCATTAGCAGTGTTACTTTATTTGAAAATATTTTACTTCTGTTCCAGATTTTTATGTGATAGATTGCTTTTCACACACTAATATTGTGATAGTTATGTGTAGCTAAATGTTTAAGTGTCAGAATACAAATCCAAGGATGAGATTTGATCATCAGTTGGCCCTGTTCTTGCACTCCTCCCTCCTCTTTCTACATATTGCTTCTTTCCCCTCTGGAAATGACTTTCATATGTGAAAATGCTGAGTTTTATTTTGTTTAAAGTCCACATTAAACTGTAGGTCTCTCTTTAAGTGGCTGAGTGAGTCAGTTTTAAGGTAGAAATATGGCTACATCATACCACATAGCCTACACCAGGACCATGCCTGGCGAAGCACTGGGGTTTTCAGGCCAGCTTTTGCCTTGAAGACAGCCTTCCCTTACTAGTGTTGATGACTGTTTCAAAGTTGTTGGTTCCCAGTATACCAATGTGAAGAACAGGCAGTAAAGTGTGGTGCAAAAAGAACACATGGATTTCAAACTAGTATAATTGGCTGTATTTCGCTCACATACAATATGTACTCACATCACTACAGTTGGTAATGTACCCAATGTACAAATTGTCACTTTTTCACATTTCAAAGATAATGCGAGGCAGATAGAGACCTTCTTCCTGAATACATGTTAACACTCTTTCTTCAAAGTTCACCATCACTTTCGTAAATAAATCATGTGAAACAGCAGTAATTTTTTGATGTATTGTAACTTTCAGGTCATTGCATGTGTGAGGTTTGTTGCAGTACAGTACCAGCAGATCTGGTATGTGTGTTGGCCAGTGGACATTGCCTAAACATGAGATCATGTGTTGGGGAAATGTTTCTCGAACAGCTGCCATCAAATCATTAACCATGTGAGCTGTGGCGCCATCTTGTTGGAACCACATGTCTACTATGTTTATCCCTATAGTGTCCAGTTGTGGCCACACAAAATTGTGTAGCATTGCAACATAACATGTGGCACTCACTATTACACTAACACTGCCTACTTCAAAAACATAACACCCAACGACTCCCACTTTGGACACTCCACACCACACTGTCACTTTTGCAGTGTGCAGTATTTTTTACTGCACTTATTGTGGGTTGTCTGCTGCCCAGTAGTGACAGTTTTGTTTGTTTACATAACCACATACATGAAGGTGCACTTCATTGCTCATCATCAATACATCATCAGCAGTAAGAACAACAAGCATTCTCTCACAAAACTGTCTCTGTTCATCATAATCACAGTCGTGAATCTTCTGCATGATCATAATTTTGTA
Source organism: Schistocerca americana (assembly GCF_021461395.2). Classification (NCBI taxonomy): domain Eukaryota; kingdom Metazoa; phylum Arthropoda; class Insecta; order Orthoptera; family Acrididae; genus Schistocerca; species Schistocerca americana. The sequence goes on along the minus strand of NC_060125.1, from coordinate 558,939,924 downwards.
AGGATGAAAATGTAACTCATCCTTCAGGATGTGCTGCACTGAGCGACGAGACGAGCCCAGAGTTGGAGCTCGCTGTGTAGTGGAGCAGCAAGGACTTTACTCTATCGACATTTCCTTGCATTCAAACCACGTGAGGATGTCTGCTTCATTACTGATCCAGCTGTGCGAAAAGAGGCAAGCCAATGCAGTATTGTGTTGCAATCAAGTATCGAACCATTTCATGGAACATGTGAAGTGCGTATGGAAAAGCCATTGAACTGTGATCGTAGACTCATTACTTTTGAAGAAATGTTCAACAGCAAAGAGGTGGTGGTGAACTGTTCATTACGCCACTGTTACTGAAACTGGGCACTGTAACCTACAAAATAAGATGTCGCCCACCCTGCCATTCCACTCCCACCACTGGCACTACACAAGACGAATTCGTGCATTCTTTTTGTGCCACCGTGTATTTATTTGTAGTATGAGATCTGCAGGAGAGGACATAGACTTACTAATTTTAAGTTCTCTTTTGTATAATAATATTAATTTTTTTATGGAATCATTTTTGTCAGAACATTCACTCTTAAGAAGAGTTACTGCACATAGGCTAAGGGAAGTAGCTGTACCAATAGAAGTCGAATTGCCTTGGTCAATGCTGACAGCGTTTTCGGTGCAGCCAATGTAGTAACACATATTTAACAGATATGATAGTGTTTCCAGTATGTCTGTGCACTCTTAAATAAAAGTGAATGTAATACGAAAAAGTCACAGAAGTATTGCATGTAATTGAGTTTGAAATAGTTTAAATTTATAGATATGTATAATGAAGTCACTATTTGCCCACAATATTGAAAACTAATGTTGGTAAGGAGCAGAAGCAAATGAATATTGATCTGAAATAAAGTCTTTCAACTTTTATCACAACATCTACTACCATCAGCCACCACATAATGGCAAACAAAGAGGAATGTTTAGTATTAGTTGGCAGCTTTGACCAGTGACACAGGAAACATGCAACAAATGTCATAAAGAACATGGTTATATAATATGATATCAGTGGTGATTTTTTTCAAACGGGGTAAACTGCAGATCAGTCTGTCACCGTAACTAGGCAATTGGTTTTCACATTTATTGGCTTTGCCAACTAACAACCGAACTGTAAAAGTATGCACCAAGAGATGACTTTGCCACATTCGTTAACATTACATCACAGGTCAAAGCCAGTGCCTCTTATTAGATAATCCTCTTGACCCTTGTGGCAATTCTAAGTGAACAGTTAATAATTTCTTCTCATTGCAGTCTGAGCTCAGCCTACATTAATTGAGCTTTTCTTAAGGGTCTGAAGGTTAGGTTGGCCCAGATCTCAATTCGTCACATTTCTCAGCTAACCTCTTCACAACATAACAGCAGTATCCCACATCCTTGACAATTTGCTGTGTGTACTCATATCACAGCCTGCTCCTACTATTATATCAACCATTCCTTCAACTACTATTCTGTCTATCCATCCGATCTTTAAGTCTCCTGTAAAACTATATTTCAAAGGCTTATAATTATTTCATTTATGAATTTCTCACTGTTCGTTTTAAACCCATGCAGAACTATGCCCCTAACACAATATTTCAAACCATTTGTTGATTATGTTTCTGAATGATATGAAGATATACAAGGGAGACATGATGAAAATGAATGAAGGTAAGTTATCACTGAAGAAATAAAGTCATTGGAACTTAATGAGGTGAAGGGGTTGACTGAGTGCAGAGAAGAAACCAGTTGATAACAAATGGGTCTTCAAAATTAAACATAATCAAGGTGGAGATACTTAAAGGTATCAGGTAGGCTTGCAATCAGAGGCTGTCCTGAGAGAGAGGGTTATGATTATGATGAAATGTGTGTGCCTATTTCATATTTGGCTGCATTAGAACACTGGTGTTAACCATTGTTGAAGAGGATCTATATATACACCAAATGGATGTCAAAAATGCTGCTCTGTACGAGGAACTAAATAAAGATCCCTCAAGGTGTCGCAGATCAAAAAAAAAGTCTTCACACATTCAAAAAGGCTATATATGGTTGAAACAGGTTCTTCATGCATGGAATGCAACATTTGATAATTTTGTCAAGAGAATTGAACTGTTTGTATATATACAGCTTGGAAGATATAAGAGTGCAGCTTCTATTATATGTATGTGCCATTATAATTGATTAGATTAGATTCAGTTTTCATTCCATAGACCCAAAAAAAATGAGATTATTCTCATGGGGTGTGGAACATTGTGGTGGCCCAGTGTAATGTTAAGCATTTTCGTGGACTTACTTGTTGAAGAATGCTGGTTCTGCTTTCTTGCAGCGCCGATGTCTTCTACTAGCACCGGACGCTTCTCCGAAGATTTCACTGCTAGGAAGGGGAAATTTTCACTCTCTCGCTCTCTCTCTTCTTATTTAAAAAATGCGCTACTCTTGGAATATCCTTCAATGCAGCAGAACATATTTATTTCCACTTTGTACAAAAAACAACTAAACTTTATAATGTAAGCCCCCACATTACCGGGCACCCAGAATCAGTTAATTACCCATTTCTGAACACAATTAATACATAAGCTTTTATCGTGGCTGACTTCCCACATCCAGTCCACATACTCTGAACAGCAGTTCAGTGTCTAATGAATAGTCTATCTCAAGTCACTCCATTTGTTTTTCAACGATACAAAGCTACATTACTCTTTGCAGCCGGCCACGGACTTTCCGGGCCGTATTTAATTATTCTTGGCAGGTCGCGCTGAACACTTGCCAGCGCCAATGAGTTATCTCCCTTCCAGTTTCGCCTGCACAAACAATAAATGGGTGCAGTATCCCATGCTCATCCTTACGCCCTACTTTAAAATAATGCGTGTTCAAAACGGCTGGAACACAAGTGTCTCCAGACTTTCGTAAAATTCTGAGGGAACTACAACATGTCAGAAAGTATAACATAAAAACATAAAACATTTGAATATAATTCTTACTATCCTGATCGTTTGTCAGTAGATTGTCAAAATAGGTGAATACTATGCGGTAAACTGGAACAGCTAATATTTACAGCGTAAACATGCCGTCAGAACAAAACATTGTTATGCAATATTAATAAATCTATCATACACAAAATACCAGTTGTGACAAAGTGCTGTCAAAACTGAAATTTTTACTTAAGCTGGCTTAACAGTCTCTGTTAAGGTATTCATCTATAGAGTAGAAGGAGTTGCCTATCAAAACATCTTTCAAACTCTGTTTAAACCATGCTTTATCTGAGACCAAGTTTTTAATGGTTGCCGGCAATTTATTAAAAATGTGTGTTCCTGAATATTGGACCCCTTTTTGGACCAGGGTAAGTTATTTTAGGTCTTTATCTACATTGTTCTTATTCCTAGTATTGACACTATGTATTGAGGTATTGGTTGGAAATAGAGATGTATTACTTGCAACAAATTTCATTAGGAATAAATATACTGAGACACAGTGGTTAGATACAAAGTTCCTTGAACAGGTTTCTGTATGATCATCTTGAATTTACACCACAAATTATTTTTATCACATAAAATTGGTTTGATGAGTTACCCCAGAATATGATCCTGTACAACATAATAGAATGAAAGTAAGCAAAGTATTCGAGTTTTTTTTATATTTAAGCAAAGTATTCGAGTTTTTTTTATATTTATGTCTCCTACATCTGACATCATTCTCACTACAAATACGGACTTATTTAGGTGCTTAAGCAATTATGTAATATGCCCTTCCCCAACTGAATTTATTATCGAGTTGAAATCCCAGAAATTTAACACTTTGAGCCTCTTTGATCTACACATCTTATGTTATACACATGCTGGAAGGAAATCTCTTACAGATTCTGAACTGCATATAATGGGTCTTTTCAAAGTTTAACGACAGTGAATTATCTTCAAACCTTCTAATAATGTTAGTGAAAAATTGATTAGCAGCTGTTTCTTAATCCTTGTACTTGAGTTGCTACTTATTTCAATGTTAGTATCATCTGCAAGTAACTCTGATGAGAGAAACCAGATTAAAAATGATCTGGAAAATCAGTTTTGTGTGTGAGATAAGAGGTAACTTAAATCATTTATGTAGTTTATTGTTGGTTGTCAAGTGTTAAAAGTTTCTTGAGCTCATTCAGAAATCAATAAATTTTATCAGAAGTTCATCATATAAATCATTATTACTAAAAGTAAAATCGTAATTTGTGTGCTGGAGAGCTGCCTGCAGCTTTCTAAATTTATCAGTGTCTGTATTGAGTAGTGTAAAATTTCTTATTTGTTACATAAAGAAAATACATGCCTGAAATTTTTATATTTTCACATTTTTAGGAGTACTTTCTAAATTTGTGATCACGTGAGAGGAAATATCAGTTGAACAGCAACTTTTGGTTCACTTCTCCCAGTATCATCAATTGTTGTAGGTAACTGTTTTTCCCGCCATTTTTTTGAGAAGCTTCTACCACTGTTTTCTACAGGGAACTCTCACTGCAAACAAAACTAGAGCAGTACAGTTTATTGTTAGCAAGTTGTGTTACATTATCAAACAGGTGTGATTATAAATATACAAAAGTGAAGATTTTGTACTCTCTTGTCAGGAAGTGGTATGAACAATATTCATCTGTTTGTACCTTATATTTGCAGTGCAATTATTATTCTTTTCAGACTGATGACATCCCTCCACCAAAGGCTGATTTCTCTGCACCTCCTCCGTATGATGCAGGAGCAAAGCTACCTACATATGAAGAAGTTCAGCGAGAGAAAAGTTTACAGGGGGAATCCAGCAGAGTACCTTTGGCATTTCTTGCTATTGACACTGAAGCAGCTGACAACGAAAATGGGTCAGGTCTTCTTGGAACAGACTTCATGTTTTTCACATCTTTCTTAGGTGAGCTGTACTTTTCGTAGATATCTTAGACATAGCGCTTGCATTTTGATTAGTAGTTGGAGACAGGTGCGAAAAGGCGGAATATGTTGACTGCTAACATCATCGGAAGTCACCGTACTCCTGCTGTGTTCACTTGTGTTATAGTAGTGGATATCATGCTTTTGTCTCTTCATCTTGGTTTTGTTCATAAATGATACCACAAATTGCTGAAAGAAGTTTCATTAAATAACCTTTTTACCAATAAGGATTCAGCACTGTTAAAGGAGAGTATTTCGATACAGAAGTTCATGATATTATTTGATACTTAGAAGTAAACTAGGAATAAGGTAAAATGGTTCTTTATATTGCCTTCCAAATATTGTTTGCAGTTTTTGTGTGTCTATATTTGGACAATATTCTCCCTGTTTGTCTTCTCATCCATTAATGATACAAACTTTGTAAAGAACATCCATTTTTAAGTTTTCTTTGGCCATTAAGAAACTGTTCTTATTTGTTTCATTATATTCAGGCTTTTGGTGCCGTGGGTGGTATCTCGTGATGTTACTGTCATCATTTGGTACTGAGCTAAACAAGGTGGCATCTTGTTGACATTTCATCTTGTATGAGCACACCTCCCTTTGATGATGACGTTGCCTTCCATTCTGTTCTGTTGATATCCAGAGTGAGCTGACATTTAGTCTTTCTGTTTATCATAGTAGAAAGCAAACATTACCAGTTCCACTCTCACCTAGTCAGTCTTCAGAGTAGCTTCAAGTGCATACTTACCATTGCAAAAACAGTGATGACATCCATATCTCTAGTATGAAAATAGTTTTATTTCACACTTTTATTCTAAAAATAAAACAAAACACTGAGCATTACTTATGGGATATCTACTATAATTTTGGCAGTTGTTTTTCAAAATTTGACTGCCTATATCTTAATCATATTTCCTTATAATTTTAATATTAATGATCAATCAAAAGTGTGATAACCCTACTGATATACATTTATTTTGGCACAACCTGTTTCATTCATTAGCTCAAAATGAGGTAGCCTATTTATGTCAATACCATGTCATATATAACATTAGAGGCAAAATCTGGAAAAGACGATCACACAAACATTCCACCAACCTACTGGCAGAAGTATAGCAGGCTCACAGAGTCTGGTGTATACAACATGCCGTGTCACATGCACCTACTGCTCGCCATGCTTTTCCAGGCAGTCGGCAGAATATTATAGGTGATTGTCACATAGATTTTGTCTCTGATGTTACACAAAAAGGCTAGACCTCTTAAAACATGGTTTTGACACAACTTGGCAACATGATGACATGGTGATGATGATGTAACCAATGAAAGCAGTTGTGACAATAAATGTGTATTAATATGGCTATGGTGTTTCTCATTAATATTAGTACATGTCAGCTGTGGAGCTCAAAATGATCAAGATTATTACTCGTTTTATCGTATAACCAAACAAAATTCAAAAAATGGCATGAAATGCTCCTGCTTGCAGAGATATGTTAACTTAGATAATGCAGCATCTGGTTAATGTGAGGATACTGATCTTACAAATATCTGTATTTCTTACTATAAGACCAACATTCCTAGCATCATTCTAAAGATTTTCTCTTCTGGAAGGTAGGTAATAAGTAGTGCATGGTGCTATAGAAAACAGTTTTCAGGAAAATGAGAAGGAGAGTAAATGCTTGAAAGTAATTGGCATTTATGCAAATTATAGGCACACATTCTATCCACAGCTCCAGGACATAAAAATTGAATTGACTGACTGTTTCCCTTGAGTCGTCCTAACAAGAAACTGTGTGAAAGAAACTCTTAGCTGCTGCACAAAACTGAATCTGACCATGATTTTCATTCTTCCGTGCTCTTGTCTTTGAATACAATGCACAATTTTGACAGAGCTTTGCATTTTGATAGAGCTTTGCATTTTGATTGAGACATGTCACCAAACTTTTGAGGGATTCCAAGTCCTGGGTATCATGATGGTCCAAGATAGAACAGCCAATGTGGTTTATGCTCAGGTCACTGGTGACATCTTTTATTTGTGTGACACAATTCAGGTACTGTCTGAGATAGACCATTCTGCAAGCCATTGGACATTGTTGGTATCCAGAATGAAAGTTTCACTCTGCAGTGGAATGTGTGCTGATATGAAACTTCCTGGCAGATTAAAACTGTGTGTTGGACCGTGACTCATAACTGGGACCTTTGCCTTTCACAAGAGGGTGCTGTACTGACTGAGCTACTCAAGCATGATTCATAACTTGTCCTTACAGCTTTACTTCCACTAGTACCTTGTGTCCTATCTTCCCAACTTCACAGAAGTTCTCCTGCAAACTTGCAGGACTAGCACTCCAGGAAGAAAGGATATTGTGGAGACATGGCTTTGCCTTAGCCTGGGGTATGTTTCCAGAAATGAAGTGTTCATACAGGCTGTAACCAATGTAGTAAAGTTGTTAGAGGCAGGTTCATAATCTCTAACATGGGTGCAAAATGAAACATCCCACACGCTGTGGCTAAGCCATGTCTCCACAATATCCTTTCTTCCAGTAGTGTTAGTCTTGCAAGTTTTGCATGAAAAATGGAAATGAGCATGTGGCATCATCGGCCAGGAGGCGCCATTCAGGAAAGTTCAGCCGCCAAGTGCAAGTCTTACTTCAGACGATGCCACATTGGGCGACTTGTGCGCCAGTGATGAGGATGAAATGATGATGAGGACAACACAGCACCCAGTCCCCAAGTGGAGAAAATCTCCAACCCACCCAGGAATCGAATCCGGGCCCACTTGCATGGGAGGCGAGCACTTTACCACTCAGCTAAGCAGGCGGACTGTTTTGCAAGAGAATTCTGTGAAGTTTGGAAAGTAGGAGACAAGGTACTGGCAGAAGTAAAACTGTGATGACAGGTTGTGTGTGGGTAGTTCAATTTGTAGAGTACTTTACCACAAATGGCAAAGGTCCATCAGTTTGAATCTCAGTCTGGCAGACAGTTTTAATCTGCTAAGAAGTTTCATCCTCGGGCTGATATAAAAGACATCTGCACAATATCAGTGACTTTTAATTGGAGGGGAGTACACCCAGCATCATTATCTCATACTCTGCATCAACTTGCTCTCTCTCTCTCTCTCTCTCTCTCTGTGTGTGTGTGTGTGTGTGTGTGTGTGTGTGTGTGTGTGTGTGTGTGTGTGGTTTTTTTTCTAGTAGTGGTTACACACACACTGAAGGATTCTGTGACTCCCGCACAGACCTGAGATTCCATTATGTTAATCGTATGGATGGTGAACAGATCTGGTGTCAGGTAGTGTACTGCGTTCTTAGTTCTTGTCCTTACAACCGGTGCGTCAGTATCTGTTCATCTATTCCATGGGCACATTTCCTTGTTTGGTTTTGTGTGGTTATATGTACTATTGTATCCGGTCAATTTTCATTTTAGTTACTCTTTTCTGTATGTTATGATTGGATAATATTGATGATAGTCTTACTGTTTTGTATGTGGAGAAAATTTGAGAAGAAGTGTTCAAATAAATCGTGACCAATGTAGTAAAGTTTTTAGGAGCAGGTTCATAATCTCTAACATGTGTGCATGTTATTACATAACAGTACAAGCATTTCCGTTTCAGAAACCATTAGTGGCTTTTTCATTAGCACACTGAACTCGCATTTGGGAGAATGAAGGGTCAAACCACCTCCATCCGGCCATCCAGATTTGTATTTTCCATGATTGTCCTAAATTGCTCCAGGCAAATGCCAGGATGGTTCTTTTGAAAGCACATGGCTGATTTTCTTCCCCATTCTTGTCACAATTCGAGCGTATGCTCTGTTCCTAATGACCTCGATGCCATTGGAACATTAAGTTCCATCTTCCTTTCATTTTTCTTTCCTCACAACTGTTATTTCTTTCTTTCCCATATATCTCATTCTCCTCTTTCCTTTCAATCTCGTATATGCACTTTTACACAGTATAAAATGTTTCTTTGTAAATGTTTATGCAGTTAATGGATGTTTATTGCAACAGAATACTTGTCTTTTTCAGTTGCTTTTTTATTCAACTGGATTGGATTTTTGTTGCTGATGTGCTTCTGTCACACAATTGCTGCAAGATATGGAGCTCTTTCCGGTTTTGGTCTTTCACTTGCCAAGTGGACCTTGATTGTGAAACACTCAACAGACTTGGCTTCACGTGAGAATAGTTGGTTGTGGTGGATAATCATGACTTTTGGTAAGCTACTTTTCGTATAGAGTTTGAATCTTTCTGTACTGTTAAATAGAATATTGTAGAAAAACTGTAAAATTCTTTGATTCCATTTAATAGAGAGGGGTGGAGTAATTTGTAGCTTGTATTACCCAGGATTTGCAGTGCTTCAGATACAGTAACTGACAAAAAAAAAAGTGGTGCACCCAAAAGATATGGCTGGATGTTAACATAACTTCATACAAGTACACACTGTTGTCTCATATGTAAATGATCAGAATTCAACTCTCTGTGACAGGTAGAACATCCACTGGAGTGGATTATTATTTCTAATGTTTAGTGTTGTTACCAGATCTGGTAGGGTATATGAAAGGCAAGAACAGTGTCAGATGGTGTGTGGTCATATTGAATGACATGGAGATGCCACATATTTGTGTAGGATATAGATAGTGAAGTTCCAGATTCTGGTACTAGACAGGCAAATCTGGCCCGTGTCATCCTCTGCCAATGGCATCATCGCCATTGGCATCATTGGATAAGGTGTGGAGGTGCATGTTCAGCACACCGCTTTCCCAGTCATTGTCAGGTTCCTTGATGTCAGAACTGCTACTGATCAGTTGAGTAACTCCTTGTTGGCCTCATGAGGCTGCATACACCCCTTCCCACCAAGGAAAAAATCCCTTGTGGTATGGGGAATCAAACCAGGATTCCCCATATGGACATGTTTTGTTTATGACTGTGTTATCAGCACCTGAGAGAGTTTTAGGGGCCCTCAAACTGTGTCTCCAAATGGTCAGAAATGGTCAGCTGGTTGAATCATGAAATATGCCGATCTGTGGGGCATTCAGGTGTGACAGTGGCATGGTAATGTGAGGACAGGCACACTCATCATAAAGGTTCTGGTCGACCTAGTCTGATCACCAGGAGAGAATCGCCTTATTGTGCAGCAAGCACATTGTAGGCCGTTTGCATCATTGCTTGCCATGAAAGAACAAGAAATAGACTCCATCCAGTATTCTGTGTCATCCCACACCATTAGTCAGTGACTGTCTGTAACCAGACTAGAGAATTACTGCCCCACATGTAAATTGCCATTGACAACCCAACATCAATGGATGCAGTCGGAGTGGTCCTGTGACCGAGAAGCAAGGACTGTTTGTGTGTGGCGTGTGTTGAGTTCAGTAACAAATCACAGTTCCGCACTACCCTAGATAACCATTTTCAGCAAATATGGCAGCGATCTGGGGAGAAATCCTATTCTTCTAATGTTTTGGATAGGTGCAGCGGTATTACTTGTGGTGTAGGGAGACATAGCATATGACTTCAGGTCATGACTGGTAATGACTGATGGTGCGCTGATGGCACAACAGTACATCACGGACATCCTGTGTCCTCAAGGGTTTCCTCCCATGCAACAATGTAGTGTCATTTTTCAACAGGACAATGCTCATCCACATGTGATAGTTGTCTCTACAAGCTATCTGTGTGATGTTGAGGTACTCTCGTGACTAGCAAGGTCCCTAGATCCGTTCCCGATAGAGCATGTGTGAGACCAGATTGGACATCATCTCCATGCCAGTGCCAGTATCCAGGATATCAAGGACCAGTCACAATAGTTGTGGGGCCAACTTGCCTCAGAAGATGATACAACAGCTTTATGGTACCCTTCCCAACCAAATCAGTGTGTGCATCCAGTCTAGAGGCATGCAACGTCATAGCGATAAGTTGGCTCATACTGCCAAGTTCTTTGTAGATTTAACTCAGTTTTGTAACCACTGAATAACATCACATATCTTCCCACAGATGAAGTTTCATTTTGTGCCCTTTTCCCCTTCTGGGTGCTTCTGTTTTTTGGTCAGGCAGTGTATTTTGCAGCCACTATTTGAAGTTTATGTGGATGTATCATTAAGTTCTCTGTATTTATTAATTTTTTGCAGGTTTGTTGATATGCGTACGTGCCATAATTCAATATCTGAAGATTAAAAGAGGTTGGCGACTTTTGTCTGGCAGTGCGCAGGAACGGCTGCTCTTCTTCTATTAATTTTTAATTTCTTTTTAGCTCTACGTAAAATCCTTCACTGCAGCATCTTTGCCTCAGTAATGATTATAATTGTTCCCAGTTTTCGTGTGAGTGTCGTACAGTTCTAGTTTCTGCAATGAGCCATACTTTTTTTATTTTATGTTTAAAGGAAAGGGGCAACTGCTTTCAATAAATTAAGTGACCCAAGTCTCAGATCAACAATATGTTGTGCTGCAGTAATTATTCTTGACACGCTATGGCTTTTATTTTGCTATGAAATATTGGAGCATAATTAAAGTCTGTGTCACAGTATCACACAAGGGTCACACAGAAAGCATACAAAAACTGTGTGCCATGAGTAAGAATTTTTTAGAGGTGCTTTTTAAGTAGAAAAATTATCCTCCACAAAAAAAGGGAAACAGCTTGCCTATAAATGTAAAATGTGGTTTCAGGCATCATAGAATATTGGCTTTAGTGACTGTAGGCACAACACATGAAATAAAAATTTGTGGTGATATTTAGATGCTGGGACACTTTTGTAAAATGAATTTAAAAAATGCAACTTTAGTCCTATAATAAGGTTGATTTCTAGGCTGTAAGCAATTTATATCTAAGGGTATGACTAAAAGCAGTGACAACATTTTGCACAGTTGTGTTGTTTTTGTGCACCATGCTCTTATTGTGATTATTTTTCTATGGTACTTAACAAGTATATAGGACTTTTTTGTTAGTATTTGCACACAGTGTTAAAAATGCTGTGTGTTTGGCGCTTATTGTCAAGCATCTCCCGGTGTTTATACTTAAAATACATTCCTCTAAGTAACCATGAATGTATAAAGTAGATGATGTGAAGGTTGCAACAACTCTCACAGTATTTGGGGCTAGGCCTAAAATTAAAATTTAACTTATGAAGTTTGAAAATGTGATTTGTATCTCCAGTCATATAATTTTAGGGAGCACTTTTTGTAAGTAATAAAACAGATTTTTTTTTCTGTTTTGTTAGTTGTCACAGCAGTCATAAAGTTGTACTTAACACGTCTTATTTTTTAAAAAATTTGTAGAGAAGTGTAATAGGCTTTTCCTGAAAGGAAAAATAAAAAAAACTTTGTTTATTATTAGTCGTGAAAAATACACAATTGAGACATCAGAGTCTCTTCTAATAATGATGTGAATATATTTTATTGTTCTCATTAAACTCTTTCCTCAACATTTTGTGTAAGAGTAATGACTTTTTACTTATCACATCTCCATACCTTTTCCCCTCAACCGTGTATAAATGATTCATAATTTGGCTTGTGTGCTGTTGATCCATGAAGTTGCAAGTGTAATAGTTTCATGGTGCAATGCACGGTCATCTCCAAGAGCTGATATTGATTTCAATATGTATATATAACATACCCTTTCAATAGATATATGAGAAACACTGAATAAAGATAACACCTGTCCAAAATTTGGGTTTTTCAGGCTTCATTAAAAAGATGGTAGAGGAGATAAGATGCTGTACATTTTGTCGTCACGAGTTATCACAATGGATATAAAAACTGAGATGAGTGTTCTACAGTTTGAAAAATACAAAATTGATTATTTGGAATATATTCATGCATAGTTGCATGCTTGAATAGACTGTAAATTAAGCCATGAAATAAAAATACTCCATACGTATGTTACATAAAGGGGCGAGAATTACTCACATTTGAGAGTCTAGAGAAAAATATCCACATACTTCGGAATCTCATAAAACACCTCAAAAATGTTTGAACTGTGCTGCCCTCTTTTTATGTATGTCTATACAGATATTTTGCAATTCATTAACTTCATGTGGTTGGGGTTCACAGTCAAGTAGAATTTTTTAAAGGACGTCTTATTCACTGCTGACTGTAGAAATTATTTATTTCACAATTGCAGTTTCAGCCTTTGAGACTTTTTTGCGGTGTACTACAAAAGATAAAAGAATACAAAAATGAGGCACCGAGTGTATATAGAGAACTGCAGAAACATGTCATGTAGGCAGTAGTACATTACAAAAATAGTGAATATAATACATCACTAACATTTTGCTTTGGCACATAAGACTTGAAAATCCTCCTACATGTATACATGTCACTGTCAAAACTAAGTTTTTTCACTGTAGGAATACAGTAACATCAAATGAGGACAAAGCCTCTTATGTTGTAAAATGATGAAAATTATGTGAACTGTTACCAATGTTAACAACATTCATATAAATCACTACAAATCAATGCTCTTAGGCCCTGTTTACATGTTAACTAAGGCAATTGGTGCTAAAATTCATTCACAACTTGGACTGTCTGTGCACTTACCAAAGATACCACATTCCAGCAATAACAGTTGTAAGCTTCTTATCATAACATCTTTTTACGTCTGTTGATAACATGCAGCCTTCTGTATGATAATATAGTTGTAAGATACAAGGAGACACAACAGGAAAATTTATTTGTAGCAGAGTAGTGTAAAAATACATATAAAAACAAAAATAATCAGTTTTTGACAGTATAATGTAACTGGATAGTTCCACACCCACCTCCCTACTCAATGGCTCCTTTCCCTGTGACCATCCCCTCTGCAAGACTTGTCCGAAACACCCTTTCTTGCCACCTTTTCGAGCCCTGTAAATAGCAAAACATATACTATCAAAGGGATACTCGCCAGTCATTTAACAGGTATATACTAGCTGTTATGGAAACACTGCTCAGCCTTTTACATTGGCATGACTACCACCCAGTTGTTAGTCAGGATGAATGGGCATAGGCAGAGGGTGTATACCGGCAACACACAATATCCTGTTGCAGAGCACGCTGTACAGCATGACAGTCATTACCTCAGTGCCTGATTCATCACGTGCCATCTGGATTCTTCCCAGGTGGGAACTAATGCAACAACATGTCCTTGGTTCTCACCACCCACCTGGCCTTAATCTATGTTAATTCCATCCATCTCAGCATTTCTTCACAGTAACTACTCCTCTCTTCAGTCCATTTTAGTTTTCTACATCTTTCATTTCCTGACCTGTTCATATTTCAGTGTCCCCCCCCCCCCCCTCCCCCACCTCTGTTACATACAATGCACTTAGCGTTTCACTCTTATTAACTCATGATGCATGATGTTTTAGTAGTAATCTCTGTCTTGCATACTACCCTGTCTTCCACCTTTAAGCTCTCAGGTTTTCAAATCTTGTCCGATGCAGTCCCTAACAATCTGAACAATCTGTATTTCCTTCTCATCCTGTTCAGTAAGTCTTCCCCGACACAGGGTTCTGGGTGACTTTTCTAAACTGCACCCCTTTTCCTAAATCTCTCCATTCCTTTTTCTTCACTCCTCTTCCTTCCCGTCAGTTCTTCTGTCAGGAGGAAGACCACTGGCTCCAAAAGCTTGCATAAGTTAAACCTTTGTGTGTGTGTGTGTGTGTGTGTGTGTGTGTGTGTGTGTGTGTTTGTTTCCTGCCGTCACTTGGTGAGGAAAAGTGCATATGTCAGAAGGTCTCTCACTGGCTTAGGTACTCACACAGAACATAGCAACAGTTATCTCATATATTACTTTGTTTGCATATGTATTGCAACTGATAAAAAACCAGAAGGCACAAAAAAACTTGCCACTGATACAGCCAATAGTGCAGCATAACAAATTGAGACAATACATCACAAGATGCTACCTCATAAATAAAAGATCTGTCTTTTTTACAAAGCCATGATCAGGGAAACATAGTTATGTAGAAAATATGTATATGTACTAATAAATTCAAAGTACTTAAAATGCTATTGAAAGAAGTGTGAAAGATAATTATGCAGTGATAGATGAGACAAACACTGTAAAGATAAAATGAAATATATAGGATAAAATTAATTTACAAAAATAAAATGTGTGGGGATAACTTGACTCTCTCTGTTATCATGTATAAAAATTGCAACCAGTATAAAACATAGGCAGCACTTACAAAACATGTTACATAACATTTATGAAGAATGGTAAAATACCTCACATAAGAGATTCTAAAAATGAATAAAATAAAAGGGATAGCGCATATGATTCTTCCATGTTACCAAATAAAAACCTTATAATCCAATACATATTATGAAACCTAGCTACATGCATTTCTATAGAAAATGTTAGAGCAGTAAACCCATATAAGATGCAAAGTAATGTGTCCTTATGACATGTTCTTTTCTATCATTTTCATGTAGAATAGCTTGGAAGTCTTCCATTTCTTAAATCAGTCTGTCATTAAGTAAGTCATTAGAATCATTTTTAATGTAGTTGTAAATTTCTGTTGCTTTTAGAATGTACATAATTCTACTTTTAGGCACTGAATGTCATACTATAATGACTGAATTGCTGAAATAGCAGTTGCGGAATATATGATTTCTACAGTCAATGATGAATATGATGTCCTTAGAAAAATAAAAAAGAAATTAGAATTGGACAAGAAAATCACGAATGGGGTAGTGACAATATTACAAAAATGATAGATTGTTATTCACTAAGTAGTTGAGATGTTGAGTTGCAGACAGGAACAACAAAGAGACTGCTAAACAGGTAAGCTTTCGTCCGAAAGGCCTTCTTCTGAATACACACACATTCACACAAATGCAACTCATGCATGACCACTACTGACTGGCTGATGAGGCCAAACTGTGAGCATCAAAGTGTGATGGAGAGACAGTCTGGGTGGTGGGGTTAAGGGGGAGGAGGAGGCATAGCAGTATAGGAGTGGAGGACAATATAGTTCTGCTTGTGGGAGGAGATAGGGACTAGATGGGAGATCATAGGGCACCTAGGTGCAGTTGAGAGGGCAGGGTGTAAAAGGAGGGAAGTAAAAAGACTGTGGGCGCAGTGATGGAAAAGAAGGCTGTGTAGTGCTGAAGTGGAACCAAGGAAGAGGATATATTGCAGGGATAGTTCCCATCTCCACAGTTCAGAAAATGGAGTTGGTGGGAAGGTTCCAGATGTCACAGGCTGTGAAGCAGTCATTTAAAAGACAAACATCGTATTGGGCAGTGTGCTCAGCAACTAGGAGGTCCAGCTGCTTTTTGTCAGTAGCCATTTGTGTGGACAGACATCTTATTGGTTGTCATGCCCATGTAAATGCAGCACAGAGGTTGCAGCATAATTCAATTGCTCCAGTCCTGGATAGTACTGAGTCATGAAGGAAATGCTCCTCTGTGGCTGGACTGCTGGGACTTCGGGAGGTGATGGGTGACTGGAGAGATAGAGCACGGGAGATCTGTTTCCTTACAAGAGTCGGAGTGTGATTATGGTCTGTAAAGGCCTCAGTGAGACCCTTGCTATGTTTTGAGGACTGCTTGTCACTACAGATGTGACAGCCATGGGTGGCTAGGCTGTATGGAAGGGACTTCATGGTATGGAATGGGTGACAGCCATCAATGTGGAGGTATTGTTGATTATTGATATGTTTTACATGGATGGAAGTACTGATGTAGCCATCTTTGAGGTGAAAGTCAACATCGAGGAAGGTAGCTTTTGGTTTGGGGAGTACCAGGTGAAGCGAATGGGGCAGGTGTTGGAGTCCGGGAGAAATGTGGATAAGGTGTCCTCACCCTTGATACAAATCACGAAGATGCCATCAGTGAACCTGAAGCAGGTGAGGAGTTTGGGGTTCAGGGTGGTTAGAAAGGATTCATCTAGGCAGTCGATGAATAGGTTGGCATAGAATGGTGCCATGCAAGTCCCCATTGCATATTTTTGTGTGTTTTTATCCTGCACCATGGAGCCTTGCCCTTGTCATCTGCACCAAAAATTACACGAAGCGAAATGTAGTGTGAGGAAGCGTTCAGTGAATTTGAAAGTAAAGTTCTATGTACTGACTTGGCAGAGAATCCTAAGAAATTTTGGTCTTAGGTGGATCAAAATAAAATGTCCAGACACTCTGTGACCAAAATGGCACTGAAACAGAGGATGACACACTAAAGGCCACAGAGGAAGACTGCACTGTAGTTCCTTCTCTAGATTGTTGCACAGTTGACAAAGTGTCATATTGAAATAGATGACAGAGGGATAGAAAAACAATTAAAATTGCTCAAAAGAGGAAAGGCCGCTGGACCTGATGGGATACCAGTTCGATTTTACACAGAGTACGTGAAGGAACTTGCCCCCCTTCTTGCAGCAATGTACCATAGGTCTCTAGAAGAGCGTAGCGTTCCAAAAGATTGGAAAAGGGCACAGGTCATCCCTGTTTCCAAGAAGGGTGTCGAGCAGATGTGCAGAACTATAGACCTATATCACTAATGTCGATCAGTTGTAGAATTTTGGAACACATATTATGTTAGAGTATAATGACTTTTCTGGAGACTAGAAATCTACTATGTAGGAATCAGCATGGGTTTCGAAAAAGACGGATCGTGTGAAACCCAGCTCGCACTATTCGTCCACGAGACTCAGAGGCCATAGACACGGGTTCCCAGGCAGATGCTGTGTTTCTTGACTTCCGCAAGGCGTTTGATACAGTTCCCCACTGTCGTTTAATGAACAAAGTAAGAGCATATGGACTATTAGACCAGTTGTATGATTGGATTGAAGAGTTCCTTGATAATAGAACACAGCATGTCATTCTCAATGGAGAGAAGTTTTCCGAAGTAAGAGTGATTTCAGGTGTGCCGCAGGGGAGTGTCTTAGGACTGTTGCTATTCACAATATACATAAATGACCTTGTGGATAACATTGGAAGTTCACTGAGGCTTTTTGCGGATGATGGTGTGGTATATCCAGAGGTTGTAACAATGGAAAATTGTACTGCAATGCAGGAGGATCTGCAATGAACTGACGCTTGGTGCAGGGAATGGCAATTGAATTTCAATGTAGACAAGTGTATTGTGCTGCGAATACATAGAAAGAAAGATCCTTTATCATTTAGTACAATATAGCAGGTCAGCAACTGGAAGCAGTTAATTTTATAAATTATCTGGGAGTAAGCATTAGGAGTGATTTGAAATGGAATGACCATACAAAATTAATCGTCGGTAAAGCAGATGCCAGACTGAGATTCATTGGAAGAATCCTAAGGAAATGCAATACTAATACAAAGGAAGTAGGTTACTGTACACTTGTTCGCCCACTGCTTGAATACTGTTCACCGGTGTGGGATCCGTCCCATATAGGGTTGATAGAAAAGATAGAGAAGATCCAACGGAGAGCAGCACGCTTCATTACAGGATCATTTAGTAAACATGAAAGCGTTACGGAGATGATAGATAAACTCCAGTGGAAGACTCTGCAAGAGAGATGCTCATTAGCTCGGTACGGGCTTTTGTTGAAGTTCCGAGAACATACCTTCACCGAGGAGTCAAGCAATATATTGCTCCCTCCTACATATGTCTCACGAAGAGACCATGAGGATAAAATCAGAGAGATTAGAGCCCACACAGAGGCATACCGACAATCTTTCTTTCCACGAACAATACAAGACTGGAATAGAAGAGAGAACCAATAGAGGTACTCAAAGTACCCTCCGCCACACAACGCCAGGTGGCTTGCGGAGTATGGATGTAGATGCAGATGTAGAATACAGAAAAGTTTTCATATCCCTAGCCAGAACCCAGCCCTAAATATGTTCCCGAGTTGTTGCTTGGAATCCCCCCTAATGGCCTTACCATCAAATTACCCATCTCCGACTGCAACTCCCCCTTCCACAGTGACCTCCATCTCTTCTGATTCCACCAGTGCTTAACCCTTACCAACATAGTCTTGCAAAACCATGTAAATCAGGCTCAAATTTCCTTGCAGTGCCTCTTCTCCATCCATAAAATTCCCCTGCTTTGCAATAGCAAATTCCTGGATGCCATGTCACACATTGAAACTCTTGCCCTCGAGGAACTAGAGCAGCATGCACAATGCCATCTCAAGAAAACTCTCCAACCTGTCCATACACTTTCACCACCTTTACAACAACCTCCAAACCTCCCCCACACCCTCTCATAGTTGAGAAACTGTGCCTCACCGACCTATTACATTTACCTCACCCTCAAAAGCTCACTCTCACCACCATACAGAATCCAGAATGTAAACAGACCCAAAACACAGTCCCTTCCAAACACCTTACCTTTTGTCCCACAAACAAATTCAATCATACTGGATTTCCTAAATACCTTCTCTCTTTCTCCAGGTCCCTACAGTGGAAACACTGTTTTGCTACCAACACTACCAATCAGACTCAATCTAAGATTGCGCTTTACCCCCTGTTAACTTTCCAGAATTTCTTAATCATGAATCTTACTCACCGTCATTCCCTGAAGCCGTCAACATGCAAGCTAACCTTACATCCACAGAAAGAACCACAATCTACCACCTAAAAGCTGATCCCAGCCTTATAATTCTACCTGCTGACAAAGGTTCCACCGCTGTGATTTTGAACTGCAAGGATCACCTGGCAGAAGGACTCCACCAGCTCTCAGATTCATCCACCTGCAAACCCTGTCGAAGTGACTCCATTCCAGAAATGCAGCAAGATCATCTGTCTTTCCTCAAATTCTAAGCCCTATCCCAGGACCTCTTCCCAGAGTCTGTTTGTCTCCTCACCCCCTACCACTCCCAGCACTCCTACGTTCTACATGATTCCTAAAGTCAACAAACCCAACCACCAAGGATGCCCCATTGTGACCAGTTACTGTGCCCCCACTGAAAGAATTTCTGCTGTTGTAGACCAACACCTTCAGCTTATTACTCACAACCTACCCTCTTGTATAAATGATACCAACCATTTCCTTCTCTGACTCTCCACAATTCCTGTTCTATTACTTACCACACAGTGTCCTGCCCATCACTATTGATGTCACCTCCCTTTACACTAACACCCCTAATGCCTATGGCCTTGCTGCTGCTGAACACTACCTTTCTCAACACCTAATGGATTACAAAGCTACAACCTCCTCCTTGGTCACCATGACCAACTGTGTCTGCACCCACAGATACTTCTCCTTTGAAGGCATCACCTACAAAAAAATCTGGGTTACAGCAATGGGCAGCTGCATGGCACCATCCTATGCCAACTTATTCATGGACCATCTAGAGGAATCATTTCTGACCACCCAGAATCCCAAACCCCTCATGTGGGTCTGATTCACTGACGACATTGTCATGATCTGGATCGA
Organism: Schistocerca americana; assembly: GCF_021461395.2. Taxonomy (NCBI): domain Eukaryota; kingdom Metazoa; phylum Arthropoda; class Insecta; order Orthoptera; family Acrididae; genus Schistocerca; species Schistocerca americana. Next base: position 558,919,693 of record NC_060125.1, on the reverse strand, counting down.
GGATGAGGACACCCCATCCATATTCCTCCAGAACCTCAGCATCACCCTCCCCCCCCCCCCCTCCCCATTTGCTTCACCTTGTCGTCCTCACCCAACAAGGCGCCTTCCTTGATATTGGCTTCCACCTTAAAGATGGCTACATCACTACCCTATCCATATCAAATGTACCAACCACCAGCAATACATCTGCTTCAACAGCTGCCACCCATTCCACACAAAGAAGTTCCTTCCATTAGTCTTTCCACCTATAGCCGTCACATCTATAGTGACAAGCAGTCCCTCTTAAAATACACCAAGGGTCTCACTGACGCTGACGCTTACACAGACCATAATTACTGTTCCAACCTTGTACAGAAGCATATCTCCTGTGCCTTATCTCTCCAGTCACCCACCACCTCCTCCCACAGTTCCACCATCCACCCACAGAGGACATTGCCTCTTTAACTCAGTACAACCCAGGAATGGAGCAACTAAACCACATTCTCCACCCGTTTTGACTACCTCTCGTCATTCCCTGAAATGAGGAATGTCCTACCCACTATCCTACCCACCCCTCCCACAGTGGTATTCCAACACCCATCGAACCTATACAATATCCTTGTCCAACCTACTGAACCCCTGTTCCAAACCCGTAGCCTCACGGTTCATAGTCCTGTAATAGACCTTGGTGCAAGACCTGTCCAATACATCCTCCTACCGCTATCTACTTGTGCCCAATCACAAGCATCACGTATCCTATCAAAGGCAGGGCTACCTGTTAAACCATTTATTTGGTCTACAAGCTAAGTTGCAACAACTGTGCTTCATTTTGCGTGGGCATGACAACCAACAAGCTGTCCATCCACAGGAATAGCCACTGACAAACTGTGGCCAAGAAATGCCATCTGGATCCTTCCTACCAACACCAGCTTTTCTAAATCGAGCAGATGGGAACTTTCCCTGTAATATGTCCTACATTCCTGTAAACCTCCTAGCCTCAACCTTTGTTAGACACTATCCCTCACCCATCTATCCCCTTCCCTGTTCCCACTCCAGCCTTCTGTCCCACCTATGCAGCCACAATCTTTTTACTTCCCTTCTTTTCTCCCCTTGCCCTCTGTCTAACCTCCCAAACTGCACCTAGCTGCTCTACCTTCCCCCACCTCCTCACTGTATCCTCCCACAAGCAGCACTTTACCATCCTCCACCACTACCCTGCTAACCCTCCCCCTCCTCCTCCTGCCCTAGCCTCCTCCTTATCCTCACCATCCAGGTGCTTCTCTTGTCATACGCTGATGCTCATGGTTTGGACTCGGCAGCCAGTGGTCACACGTGTATGAGTTGTGTGTGTGTGTGTGTGTGTGTGTGTGTGTGTGTGTGTGTTGGTTAATTCACAAGAAGGCCTTTTGCCAAAAGCTTACTTGGTTAGCAGTCTTTTTGTTGTGCTTGTCTGCGACTCAACATCTCAAGCGTATGGTGAGTAGTGATCTATCCTTTTCATGATATAGTAAAAAATTACAAATGTTTTTATTATTCTGTTGTTCCTGACATTTCAAAATTATTCAGTATTAATATAATAGAGGGAAACATTCCACGTGGGAAAAAAAATATATATTGTTCAGTGTTAAGATGGACCTACAGGAACTATGTTGCATCAATGTACTGAAGTTGAAATTCTCTCTTGCATTGTTTAAAATAAACTGAAGAAAAGATGAAGACTACACTGAATAGCAGCTGCCTTCTCTTAACTGGCTATGAAAAACATTATACTGTTTGTGTAAGAAGTTCTCACTAATATTACATCAGTCAGGTTAAGCTGTCTGTCAGTTAATTGTGATTGTTTGTCATGCACACAAACTAAACTTTTACGTGAGACAGTTGGGTGCATCAATGCACAGGTTTAAATGGCTGCATGTTTACTTCATCTGCTAGAGCATGTGTTTTAAGTTAGTAAGGAAACAACTGACTACCTATGAAAAGCAATGGCTACAACCAACCCCAGTTTCACTGATATTGAGAAGCAAACTCATGCCATTGTTTCCCACTGAATAAAGCTGAGTTTATTCTGCCATTAATTTAACCTGTGATCTGTTTTTGTTTTAAGCTTTGGATTTGAAGTCATTAACACCCAGCTGGAAAAAAGAAGTGTAAAAATTAACTGAACTGACAATATGGTGAATAAGACAAATCAAAACAATACAATTTTTCTCTGTATCAAGGATTAGTTTATTTTCTGGTTGTCCTTATATTTTTAGCTTTAGAATTAGTGTGTACACAGTTGCAACCCAAATATGTGCAGTAATTTCAACCATTAAATTACTAGTGTAGGGATGCTTAGGAAGTTGTATTAGAGCAGGAGAACTGCATTTCACAGAAGCAGTACTGAACAGCATAATGTATTTATATACTTAAGGCAAATCTGAATGTGGAAAAAAACTGTATCTGGAGTGGAAGCACAATACATGATGAACCCTCTGCTACACAGTTCGGCATCTTGCAGAATATACATAAAAAATGGTTTTATTTTCCAGTAGGACAGTGGTATTTTGCACATTAGTTTGGCTTGTTAATGATAAACCCAGGGTATTTTTGAAGCACAAGCAACACAAGGCACTGCTTGAGGCACCAAGCTGAGAGGGGTGCAGGGGAGAGACCAAGTGTAAGATTTGTGTACAGTGTTTATCACAATTAGTGAAAGTATAAAAGGGAAATGGGGGTACCAAGCAATAAGTTGCTTGTATGGAAAAATGTTCTCAAACCAACCGTAGGTAAACCTGAACTGAAAGTTTGCAGGGTTGAATCCTTGCCAGATGTTGAAATTTTTCAGCCTGTTTTACTCTAGCCTTCACCTCTCAATGATGTGAAGGTATGCCAGGGACTACAGATAGTTCCGATCCCACCTTAGACTGTAGGTCCTCTTTCCCCAGTAAGATTACTGAAGTGGGTTAGGGATACACAAGGTACCAAAATGGCTGCCAGTGGAAAGACTTACCACTAGATCTCTGAGCATCCCTCTTACCAGAATCCCAGCCAATGATGCTGTACAACTGTGTTTATTAGGCCTTCTAGCACAAAACTACAATGGGGTCTCTACGTAACACTCCAAAATCATTAATACAGTCTAGTCCCCTGCTTTACATGTGTGGAAAACCTTAGAATCCTGCTCCTGGAACAATCATATTGCAAGTAAAGTTGACATGACCTACAGAAAAATATCAACACTAGAGGAAAAAAATCTAATAGAATCAAATAATAACTGCTTCCAAAGAGTATTTATGCAGAACATTTTCTTACAATGTAACATGATGTACACTGCTTTCTTTCTGCACCTGTTTTGTAAATAGCTCATAATTTCAAATTTGCAGCCTTGTACGTATTTTGATACTATCACATTAGTCCACCTCCACACAACCTTCGTGTATTTTTACGTATGTACTATAAGACATTAAAAAGAGTGCACCATGAAGGAATTACTGAATGAGACATAAATCTATAGATGTGATATACATGTAAAGATGAACAAGTGATTGCAGTTGCAACAAAATTGGATGATTTATTAAAGAGAGAAAGGTTCACAGTTGAGCAAGTAAGTAATTCATTGGTCCACCTCTGGCCCCTTATGCAAGCAATTATTCGACTTGACACTGACTGATAAGAATTGTTGAATATCTTTGTGGGGGGTACTGTGTCAAATTCAGTCCAATTGGTGCATAGGATTGTCAAAATCCTGAGATGGTTGGAGAACCCTGCCTATAATGCTCCAAACCTTCTCAATGGGGGGGACATTGGCGCCCCTGCTGGCCAAAGTAAGGGGTGACAACCACAGAGACAAGCAATAAAAACTCTCTGTATGCGGGCGGGCATTATCTTGCAGAAATGCAAGTCCAGGATGGCTTCCCATAAATAAGTAAAACAGGGTGTAGAATATCATCGACCTACCGCTGTGTTGTAACGGTGCCACAGATAACAATCAAAGGGGTCCGGCTATCAAAATAAATGGCACCCCAGACGATCACTCCTGGTTGTCAGGCCATATGCTGGGTGACAGGTTGGTATCCCACCGCTGTCTGGGGGATCTCCAGAAACACCTTTGCTGGTCATCAGGGCTCAGTTTGAAGCTGGACTCACCACTGAAGACAATGCTACTCAATAAATGAGATTACAGGCTGAGGACATGTCTGGAGATGCCCCAGACAGCAGTGGAATACTGACCTGACTGTCGCCCACCATATGGCTTGACAACCAGGAGTGAAGGTCTAGGGTGTCATTTCTTTTCATAGCAGGACCCCTTTTGTTGTCATCTGTTGTACCCTTATAGCAAAGCGGTACTTTGATGGTACTTTATGCCCTGTTTTGTTGCCCTTCATGGCAAGCCATCCAGGGCTTCCTTTTCAACAAGATAATGCCTGATTGCATACAGGAAGTGTTTCTACTGATTGTCTTTTACTAAGGCCAGCATGGTTGCCAGATCCCTCCCAAATTGAGAAAGTTTGAAGCATTATAGGGAGCGCCCTCCAACCATCCCGGGATTTTGATGATCTAACGCAGCAGTTAGACAGAATTTGGCACGATATCCCTCAGGATGACATCCAACAACTCTGTCAATTAGTGACAAGCTGAACAACTGCTTGCATAAGACCCCTAGGCGGGCCAACACATTACTGACTTGCTCAGTTTGTGTACCTCTTTCTTGTGAATAAATCATCCAATTTTTTCTGAAACTGTTTTCATTCATTAGTCTGTTCATGTACATCATATTTACTGATTTTCATCACATTCAGATAAATCCTTTGTGTGTATTCACAAGTAAAATAAATTTTATAGGACCTACACTTTATAGGAAAAGTTCTTGTTAGCCCAATGATTCATCTCCTAAACAAACTCTAAAGGCAAATGCAGGTGAAGACAGAGTAAAGATGGTTAAACAAGGGAGAAATTATGGAAGGATACTGAAAGAAAACCACTCCCCTACATACCATACTGAGGCTGACACCTTCACACACAACCTACAAAGACAAAGCACCATCAGTTGATGCCTGACTACCTTGAAATATTTTACAGTTCTTCAAATGATGAATAATGCCTATTATATTTGGCCTTTTGAAACTTAATTTAACCAAGAACAAATATGACAGTCTACTTTTATTTCTGTGATATCCACTAAATATTTCCAGGGCAATGATTTGCTCTTCGTGGTCATCAATATTCACTAAAATTATTGCTTTTAGTTTAGTTCTTTCCCACTCAAATTTTCCTTGCGCATCATTTGACACTACAGTCCTATCAGATTGTGCATACGCTATTCATTATAAATAGAAGGCCACACTTCTGTTTCCAACTCATCCTATTGGCCCATTATATAGGAGTCCAGGCCCACTCATGATGCGTAAAGCTTGTCTTCTCAACTTTCTCTGCCAGTATCTGGAATGAACCAAGAATGTTATCAGAGCCCAGGTGACAGGCATCATTTGTTCCAACGTGTGCCACAATCTGCAGTTGCTTGCAACTTTTTCCCTCAATGGCTGCCAAAATAGCATCTTCAACATGTTGAAAGAGACCCCTGGCATACACACTAAATACATCTGTAGGCCTTTCCTGTCCTTTGCTGCCATTTCCTTAAGGGATACCATTGTTCACCATGCTTAAGAACTCCCGACAATTAACAGACCCCTACCCTTTTGCATTTGCCTTCTCCTGACACTGGACAAAACGGGTTTCCCCAAAATAGGTGAAGTGAGTCTCACTGCCTCAGTTTCCTCCCTGGTCCCCATCAACCTTGTACAGTGGCATCACTGCAGAGGTAATGACCGCATGTGGTCAGGCTCCGTGGAAGGGACATCTCACTGCGGAATGAGTAGCAGTTGTTGAAATTGAGGTATTGTTGGTAGTTGGAAGGTTTAGTGTGGTTGGAGATACTGATGGAGCCACATGTGAGTTGGGAGGTCGACACAAGGGAAAGTGGCGTATTGGCCTGAGGAGGACCAGGTGAAATGAATGAGGGGGGAAGTATTGAAGAGTGCATATAAAGTATCCTAAATTTACATCATGAATCAGTTGAACTAGGTGAGAGGGATATGAGATTCTAGGTGGCTAGTAAACATTCCTACAGATGGGCCATGAATAGGTTGGCATAAGGTGGTGCCATGTGGGTGCTCTTGACCATGCAATGGATTTGTTTTTAGTAATTGTGGGTGAGGACATAGTTGGTCATACTGACCAGGAAGGAGGTTGTATGTCTGTAGTCATTAGGGCTTTGGGATGGGTCCTGCTCAATATCAGCATGGCCATGGGCATTGGGGATGCTCATTTAGAGGGAAGTAAGTGGCATCAAGAGTGATGAGCAGGACATCTGTTGGTAAAGGGACAGGAACTGTGGAGACTCAGAGGAAGAAATGGTTAGTTCCTCTTACATAGGAGGGTATGCTATGGATAATAGGCTGAAGGTGTCAGTCCAAAACGGCAGAGATTGTTTCTGTGGGGTCAAGCATCCAGCCACAACGGTGTGTCCTAGGTGACTGATTTTATGTATTTTAGGAAGCATATATAGGGTGATAGATTTGTAGACCTAGAGAAAGCTTTTGACAACGTTGACTGGAATACTCTCTTTCAAATTCTAAAGGTGGCAGGGGTAAAATACAGGGAGCGAAAGGCTATTTACAATTTGTACAGAAACCAGATGGCAGTTATAAGAGTCGAGGGACATGAAAGGGAAGCAGTGGTTGGGAAGGGAGTAAGACAGGGTTGTAGCCTCTCCCCGATGTTATTCAATCTGTATATTGAGCAAGCAGTAAAGGAAACAAAAGAAAAATTCGGAGTAGGTATTAAAATCCATGGAGAAGAAATAAAAACTTTGAGGTTTGCCGATGACATTGTAATTCTGTCAGAGACAGCAAAGGACTTGGAAGAGCAGTTGAATGGAATGGACAGTGTCTTGAAAGGAGGATATGAGATGAACATCAACAAAAGCAAAACAAGGATAATGGAATGTAGTCGATTTAAGTCGGGTGATGCTGAGGGAATTAGATTAGGAAATGAGACACTTAAAGTAGTAAAGGAGTTTTGCTGTTTGGGGAGCAAAATAACTGATGATCGTCGAAGTAGAGAGTATATGAAATGTAGACTGGCAATGGCAAGGAAAGCGTTTCTGAAGAAGAGAAATTTGTTAACGTCGAGTATAGATTTAAGTGTCAGGAAGTCATTTCTGAAAGTATTTGTATGGAGTGTAGCAATGTGTGGAAGTGAAACATGGACAATAAATTGTTTGGACAAGAAGAGAATAGAAGCTTTCGAAATGTGGTGCTACAGAAGAATGCTGAAGATTAGATGGGTAGACTACATAACTAATGAGGAAGTATTGAATAGGATTGGGGAGAAGAGAAGTTTGTGGCACAACTTGACCAGAAGAAGGGATCGGTTAGTAGGACTTGTTCTAAGGCATCAAGGGATCACCAATTTAGTATTGGAGGGCAGCGTGGAGGATAAAACTCGTAGAGGGAGACCAAGAGATGAATACACTAAGCAGATTCAGAAGGATGTAGGTTGCAGTAGGTACTGGGAGATGAAGAAGCTTGCACAGGATAGAGTAGCATGGAGAGCTGCATCAAACCAGTCTCAGGACTGAAGACCACAACAACAACATATAGGGTGATTCTATGATGCTGTTCCCAACTTTCAGGTACGATGGAGAAGAGTAAATACATCAATTTCAAATAAGGGGCCTTGGTCTGGAAATGACCAAGTCAAAAATTATAAACAAAAATTGTTCCAATACCTCTGACAGTGGAATACATGTATCAGTACTGTTGTTAAGGCTGAGGAACACATAGGTGTAGAGGTTCCAATATCATGGAGCCACCCCCCCTCCCCCCCCCCTCTTCCTGACACACACACACACACACACACACACACACTCTCTCTCTCTCTCTCTCTCTCTCTCTCTCTCTCTCTCTCTCTCTCTCTCTCACACACACACACACACACACACACACACACACTCTTTGAGGTGTTAGATTAGATTAGATTAGATTAATACTAGTTCCATGGATCATGAATACGATATTTCGTAATGATGTGGAACGAGTCGAATTTTCCAATACATGACATAATTAGGTTAATTTAACAACATACTTAATTTAATATAACAACTTTATTTTTTTGTGTGGTTTTTTGTTTTCTTTATATTTTATTTTTTATTTTTTTTATTTTTTTTAATATTTTTGTTTTTTTCTTTTTTTTCTTAATTTGTATCTAAAAATTCCTCTATGGAGTAGAAGGAGTTGTCATTCAGAAATTCTTTTAATTTCTTCTTAAATACTTGTTGGTTATCTGTCAGACTTTTGATACTATTTGGTAAGTGACCAAAGACTTTAGTGCCAGTATAATTCACCCCTTTCTATGCCAAAGTTAGGTTTAATCTTGAATAGTGAAGATCGTCCTTTCTGCTAGTATTGTAGTTATGCACACTGCTATTACTTTTGAATTGGGTTTGGTTGTTAATAACAAATTTCATAAGAGAGTATATATACTGAGAAGCTACTGTGAATATCCCTAGATCCTTAAATAAATGTCTGCAGGATGATCTTGGGTGGACTCCAGCTATTATTCTGATTACACGCTTTTGTGCAATAAATACTTTATTCCTCAGTGATGAATTACCCCAAAATATGATGCCATATGAAAGCAATGAGTGAAAATAGGCGTAGTAAGCTAATTTACTAACATGTTTATCACCAAAATTTGCAATGACCCTTATTGCATAAGTAGCTGAACTCAAGCGTTTCAGCAGATCATCAATGTGTTTCTTCCAATTTAATCTCTCATCAATGGACATACCTAAAAATTTGGAATATTCTACCTTAGCTATATGCTTCTGATTAAGGTCTATATTTATTAATGGCATCATACCATTCACTGTACGGAACTGTATGTACTGTGTCTTATCAAAATTCAGTGAGAGTCCGTTTACAAGGAACCACTTACTAATTTTCTGAAAGACAGCATTGACAATTTCATCAGTTAATTCTTGTTTCTCAGGTGTGATTACTATACTTGTATCATCAGCGAAGAGAACTAACTTTGCCTCTTCATGAATATAGAATGGCAAGTCATTAATATATAATAAGAACAACAAAGGACCCAAGATTGACCCTTGTGGAACCCCATTCTTGATAGTTCCCCAGTTTGAGGAATGTGCTGATCTTTGCATGTTACGAGAACTACTTATTTCAACTTTCTGCACTCTTCCAGTTAGGTACGAATTAAACCATTTGTGCACTGTCCCACTCATGCCACAATACTTGAGCTTGTCTAGCAGAATTTCATGATTTACACAATCAAAAGCCTTTGAGAGATCACAAAAAATCCCAATGGGTGGTTATTCAGATCATTCAAAACTTGACTGGTGAAAGCATATATGGCATTTTCTGTTGAAAAACCTTTCTGGAAACCAAACTGACATTTTGTTAGTACTTCATTTTTACAGATATGTGAAGCTACTCTTGAATACATTACTTTCTCAAAAATTTTGGATAAAGCTGTTAGAAGGGAGATTGGACGGTAATTGTTGACATCAGATCTATCCCCCTTTTTATGCAAAGGTATAACAATAGCATATTTCAGTCTATGAGGGAAAATGCCCTGTTCCAGAGAGCTATTACACAGGTGGCTGAGAGTCTTACTTATGTGTTGAGAACAATCTTTTAGTATTTTGCTGGAAATGCCATCAATTCCATGTGAGTTTTTGCTTTTAAGCAAGTTTATTATTTTCCTAATTTCAGAGGGAGAAGTGGGTGAGATTTCAATTGTATCAAATTGCATAGGTATGGCCTCTTCCATTAACAGCCTAGCATCTTCTAATGAACACCTGGATCCTACTATATCCACAATATTTAGAAAATGATTATTTAAAATATTTTCAACTTCTGACTTTTTGTTCGTAAAGTTTTCATTCAATTTGATGGTAATACTGTCTTCCTCTGCTCTTGGTTGACCTGTTTCTCTTTTAATAATATTCCAAATTGTTTTAATTTTATTATCAGAGTTGCTGATTTCAGACATGATACACATACTCCTGGATTTTTTAATAACTTTTCTTAATATAACACAGTAGTTTTTATAATTTTTGATAGTTTCTGGGTCACTACTCTTTCTTGCTGTCAGATACATTTCCCTTTTCCGGTTACAAGATATTTTTATACCCTTAGTAAGCCATGGTTTGTTACAAGGTTTCTTACGAGTATATTTAACTATTTTCTTGGGGAAGCAGTTTTCAAATGCATTTACAAAAATGTCATGAAATAAATTATATTTTAAATTGGCATCAGGTTCACAGTACACCTCATCCCAGTCTAACTGCTGTAGGCTTTCCCTGAAATTTGCAATTGTTAAATCGTTGACTGAACGTACTACTTTGGAGGACTGTTTAGTATTGCTGAATGGAGCTATGTCATATATTGTAACTAGGTGTGCACCATGATCAGAAAGACCATTCTCAACAGGCTGAGCATTTATCTGGTTAAACTTATCTTGGTCTATAAAGAAGTTATCTATCACTGAGCTGCTATCCTTTACCACCCGAGTAGGAAAATCAATAACGGGTGTCAAATTGAAAGAACCGAGTAATACTTCAAGGTCATTTTTCCTATTACCCTCTTTCAGAGAATCTACATTGAAGTCCCCACAAATAATAATTTGCTTCCCCCTGTCTGACAGATAGCACAACAAGGAGTCCAAATTTTTCAGAAATAGATGAAAATTTCCTGATGGGGACCTATATACAGTTACAATTATAAATGTGCCTTTATTTAATTTAAGCTCACAGGCACATGCTTCTATATGTTTCTCTACACAAAACTTTTTTGTTTCTATACTTTTTGCACAATGATAATTTTTGACATATATGGCAACTCCGCCTTTCTCCATATTTTCTCTCATTACATGTGCAGAGAGCTTATAACCACTTACATTTACCTTATCCATATCAGTAACAATGTGATGCTCTGACAGGCATAGTACATCTATTTCATTCTCAGCTTCTAAATCTTCTAAACAAACCAGAAGCTCATCTACTTTATTCTTTAAACTCCCAATATTTTGATGAAATATACTTACATTATTTTTAATTATACTTTTATGAGAACCTTTCCTTATTCTAACATTTGCAGTACTCTCCTGTCTGAGTTTCTCATTGTGCTTAGGCCTAGTTCCTATACCAGTGGTCACATGGTGTTCAGAGAGGCAGATTATGTCAATTGGGTTGGGTGACTTTAATTCATCAATGCAATTACCTAGGACTGAGATACAACATGGTGGAGATAAAATTTCTGGTGATTGGTGAAAATTTATAATTGATAGCTGTGATTGGTGATCCAATGTGCTAGAATTGTGCTGTTTAATTTCTTTCCTAAACTGAAGATTTGTTTCAATCCTGACCTCTCGTAGAACTTGACATCTTTCTGTCTTACTTATCCTAAAAAAGGTGCTGCTCCAACACCTGTAACCACTGGTATTTTACCATTCATGGCAGTGCCTCCCCCCCTTAAATTTCCTGCTATTACCCCAGCCAGTTTCCCCTTCCCTTTCCTGTTGAGATGTAGGCCGTGCCTGGTATAGTTCCACCTACTGAGATAATCAACAGGAACCACACCAATATGGGCCCCCGCACCCGACCCAAGCAGCCGTTCCAACTCCAAATTAACTCTCCCAACAGAAGAGTTCAAATGAGGCCGGTCATGGCGTCTCAGGACAGATACAAATTCAACATTGGTGTGTCTCGATGCCGACGCAATCTTTACCAGGTCACACTCTATACTGTACCCAGGATCTCTGTCGATGCTGTTCCCTGGCCCTCCCACAATAACCACGGTGTCTTCCCTGGTAAATCCTTTACAGAGTGAACCTAAATCCTCTGGCACCTGATCCAGACTAGCACTTGGTTTGAAAAAATTTGTGACCTGGTATTCTGGTCCTAATTCCTCCTGCAGAAATTGGCCTACACCTCTGGCATGAGAACTGCCTAACAACAAAACTTTCTTCCTTTTCGATGACTTTCCTACATTCTTTTTCAATTTCCTATTGAAAGTTTGTTGTGTCCTGTCTACACCTACCTCTGCTTGAGGCTCATCAGTTTCTAACTGAAGCAACAGGTCAAACTTATTTTTGACATTCACCACAAAACTGTCAGACTTAGTTCTAGGCCTGTTCCTTCTGCTACCTGTTGCCACTTCCCACCTCTCTTTGCCCTTCTCCCTCCTTAACCTGTCCAGATCTTCCCTAGCCTGATCTAGCTCAGCCTGAAGGGCAGCAATTTTGTGTGTGGACACGTGGACCAGACTTTCCTTGAAAAGTGGATAGGCAAAGGAGCCCGTTTCGCGGCCAGCACATCCACCTGCTCTCACCCCACTTGATATTTTCTTTTATGTATGAGATGCCACCTGTTGATACTGAAGAGGATCTTCTGCTAATAATTCTCATTGCCTGTGATGTTGTTCTAAACCACAATATTGGGACAGGCATCACAGAAATTTGTGTGATGATGACATGCATGCATTGATGCTGGGGGATGCCATATTGAACAACTGTTATACATTTAGCAGCTTGTGAAACTTGTTTAAGTATGAGATCTGTTCAAAAAATTTCCAAACTGTGTCAACAAAATTTTTCTAGGCTCACCTCATACTTATTGCGCATGGTATTCAAAATACTCTCGTCCACAGTTAATACACTGCTCCCAATGCTGTTTCCACTTCCGGGAGCATTCTCGGTACGACTCTTCTTGAAGCACACGAAATGTTGTCTTATTGCAGACAGAGGCCCTTTAACCAAGCAATTACTGCAGTTCATAAAAAGAGTGGTAAAGCCTGGACTGCAGGTAGGATCATAAGACTGGAATCGGTTATTAGATGTTAGATTGCAGTTCTTTCTTTACATGTGAGGTTTCCGTACTGAGAGATTTGAGGAATGATGGCTAGGCACCATGAAGCAACAGTAACCAGGTGCTGGTATGGCATTGGCTACCTCTGACATTTGAACTGACCTACCCAGCCAGTTATAAGGAGACCTACAGTTTAATGTGCAATGTGAACCACAGTGCAATTTGGCATTTTTCACATTAATAAATATTGCCAGAGAAGAAAGAAATGAAAATTAACAGATAAAAATCCGTGGACTGATGGAGGATCGAATCTGAGACCTTTGGATCTTTAGTCTGCCACTTTCTTGAATTTTATGTATTTTTGCATGTTCCATCTGATCCATACAACAGTGAATTTGCCCTGGATGTGGAATGAGACAAGATTATGATTACACATATGTACTTGTATATTAAATTACAAATGTGGACACCAGAAGTCAAGGGGCGTGAATGAAATTTTTAAAAAATGAGATAGCTGCAGGAATGGGCTGTGTGATAGTAATCTTTTAGGTGGTAACGAGATTCTAATGATTTTCTTGATAGTCTGTGCTACCTAGTGTGATGTACCTTAACTACTTAGTTGGTTATAGTTCAACTTTGGAACACTACAGATCCAATACCACTAGGACTCCCTCACCACCAAACAGAGCAAATGATTCTGTTAGTAGAAACAGACATCAATGTTATTTAAAAAAACTTTTCAGCATATTGTCTCTGTTATAAGACTAGCTGACAGATGAGCTTTTAATGTCATGTTTAGTCATATTTTAGTGTTTCATAAAAGTTAGTAGTTGAAATTAAATACATAAGTTGTCAAAATGAATGGGTTTTCATCCATGTTGCAATATGCTTTGATCTTCAATAGATGATGCCAACACCAACTGCAACAAACTCGAAGGCCTACTATTTGTGACAGCTGTGGACATACAACCGCAATATTCACAATTTAATCAGCTGCCCATATGTTTATGTGGCATGAAGGACAGTAAAGTAGGGTTTGCCAAGAGACAGCATCTTGTCTGTTGAAGCATATCCAGAGTCTTCCTCACACTGTAAAGTACACCTCAGCTTTCAGTGACAACTGTGGAGGGCAGAACAAAAGACATGTAGTAGAAAAATTATGGTGTTACATTGCTAAGAACATCCAAACTGAAACAGTTGATTACCATTTGCTAGTTTCTGGACATTCATACAGTGTATGTGGTCAGGACTTGTATGTACCAGAAGACTGGGTGAATCTGGCTGCTGCAAGAATCAAAAATTTTTTTGTTACTAAGATGACAGACGAAGACTTTATTGATCTTCAACCACTACAACAGTGCTGCAAGAAAACTGTGCCAGGGATACAAGCAGTTCATTACAAAAAGACAAACCCAAATACTCTTTTTTTGTAAGATAACATCAGCTGGAGGTATTCTACCTTACCAGGACCTGGTTTGAACAGGTAAATGCCTGCACAACTTCCCATCCTTCAACCCAACAAAAAAATGTGAAGACCTGATGAAACTTCTGCAGTTTGTGTCATCAATACACCACCAATCTTATTGTAGCCTATCCCATGAACCAAAAACCAGTGAACCATTATCCCCTGGTACTCATGCCAATGATGACGTTACTGCTGTCTTGGATAGCAACATCCATGGCACAGATGATTTTACTAAATAATGAAATTTTCAGTATTTTGATGCAATGCTGTTCTTTTTTATAACAATAAAAGCCTGTTATTTTGATTGTATGCTCTGTGCATTATCATTTTGTTTTATTTTAAATAAAATATATGCGAACTGTCCATTTTTTTATGCATACTAACAATAAATCAGATGTTCTGCCTATTTGTTATCACTGGTAATAAAAAGCTGAGGACATGAGTATTTGTCTGATATGGTTGTAATGGTGAAATTTTAATTTTTGCGATTACCAAAACTGTTCAACTTTGAGCTGAGTTTTCTCAAAAATATGATTTTGTTATTTAGACCCCATGACTTCTGGGGTCCTCAAATAAAATTACAAGTGATTGTTATATTCACACTTCTGTACCATCATGTTCAGAATGCCAGCGCTTTCATTTGGTAAGTCACATCATCTTTGTTTTTAGATATATTTTTCCCACGTGGAATAAAAAAAACAAAGATGATGTGACTTACCAAACTAAAGTGCTGGCAGGTCGATAGACACACAAACAAACACGAACATACACACAAAATTCAAGCTTTCGCAACCGACGGTTGCTTCATCAGGAAAGAGGGAAGGAGAGGAAAAGATGAAAGGATGTGGGTTTTAAGGGAGAGGGTAAGGAGTCATTCCAATCCCGGCAGCAGAAAGACTTACCTCAGGGGGAAAAAAGGACAGGTATACACTCGCACACACACCCATATCCAACCGCACATACACAGACACAAGCAGACATTTGTAAAGGCAAAGAGTTTCGGCAGAGATGTCAGTCGAGGCGGAAGTAGAGAGGCAAAGGTGTTGTTGAAAGACAGGTGAGGTATGAGCGGCGGCAACTTGAAATTAGCGGAGGTTGAGGCCTGGCGGATAACGAGAAGAGAGGATATACTGAAGGGCAAGTTCCCATCTCCGGAGTTCTGACAGGTTGGTGTTGGTGGGAAGTATCCAGATAACCCGGGCGGTGTAACACTGTGCCAAGATGTGCTGGCCGTGCATCAAGGCATGTTTAGCCACAGGGTGATCCTCATTATCAACAAACACTGTCTGCCTGTGTCCATTCATGCGAATGGACAGTTTGTTGCTGGTTATTCCCACATAGAAAGCTTCACAGTGTAGGCAGGTCAGTTGGTAAATCACGTGGGTGCTTTCACACGTGGCTCTGCCTTTGATCATGTACACCTTCTGGGTTACAGGACTGGAGTAGGTGGTGGTGGGAGGGTGCATGGGACAGGTTTTACACCGGGGGCGGTTACAAGGGTAGGAGCCAGAGGGTAGGGAAAAGTGGTTTGGGGATTTCATAGGGATGAACTAAGAGGTTACGAAGGTTAGGTGGACGGCGGAAAGACACTCTTGGTGGAGTGGGGAGGATTTAATGAAGGATGGATCTCATTTCAGGGCAGGATTTGAGGAAGTCGACACTCTCACCCCTATTGCATGATAACATGAAACGAGCTGCCCTTCCTTGCACTTTTTCGATGTCCTCCGTCAATCCTACCTGGTAAGGATCCCATACCATGCAGCAATATTCCAGCAGAGGATGGACAAGTGTAATGTAGGCTGTCTCTTTAGTGAGTTTGTCGCATCTTCCAAGTATTCTGCCAACAAAGCGCAGTCTTTGTTTTGCCTTCCGCACAATATTACCTATGCGGTCTTTCCAATTTAAGTTGCTCGTAATTGTAATTCCTAGGTATTTATCTATATTAATCCAAGGTACTAATCCATAACGTAATCCATATTGTTATTCCACCCCAAATCTTCCATAGTTTGAAAATAACCTAATGTACACTCATGAAACTGTTTTGCTAAATTTCTTTGGTAAGCTTGTAATGACCCTATCACCCTATTTGCTGTTTTAATAAAATACTGTGTTCTATGGTCTTTTTATGACAAGTTTTTTGGTTGCACCTGCAAAGCACCATGACCTTGGCACCACTTTGCTTAGCTTTTATAACTTATAATTTTGGATTCACAACCAAATCAACAATCCAGACACTCTGAATGTAACATTTTTGTAACCTGCAAACTCATAATACAATTAACCACTTTTTTGCCTCTTTGAAAATTAACTAGGCAATCTTACATTGTTAGAATCATTTAGTGGAGAAATTAAGAGGTAATTGTGAAACAAAGTTATGAACTTCACTTCTTACATTCAACTATCTTTCTGATACAGGTTGATTGCCACTAGAATGCAGTGGCAGTTGTAAGCTCTTCCCCCATAATTTTAAGAGATCTAACAGTATGGCAGTTGGACTATGGGAAAAGAGAGAGAGAGAGAGAGAGAGAGAGAGAGAGAGAGAGAGAGAGAGATGCAACTGTAATTATTTGCTACCAAATTAATCATAAAAAAGGTCACATTATTATGAAATAAAAGATGACATATTTTAACTTAGTTTATTCATCTTCAAACAATGGGAAACATGTCTAACTGTAGCACCCTTAACTCTTTGATGATACTGACAAATTTTAAAGTTCATATACACCAAAAAGCAACAGATGATTCCACATTGCTATTTCAACAAAATGTTTCACTCATTGTGCTTCTAAACACTGGCTGACAACTCTTTCTTGGCATGTTCATTTAACTAAGTCAGCCTCACTAGTGCTTTCATGTGCTTGCTAGCTACTTGTACTGTTGATGCAACATGTCAATGCCCTGTCCACTGGACTAAAAGGTAGGAAACTGCAGAAAGTTCTAGAAGGTAACACTCACCAGCTAGTGCTTGCTACCGCGTAACTCACTGGCAAGCATATCGATCGTGGTACCCTTATTCCCAACCTTAATTATTTTGCAAAGTGCAAATTTTTACAAAATAACATCTCAAAAAGCCCATGACAATTACAAATTCCCTGTGTGGGTGAAAAGAACATGAAACAACTAACCAAACATCTGTGGCTTTGCTTCAGTTTTCTGTGGGAGAGCACTCCCACTCATTCATACACTAGAAGATTACAGCTACTATGACTTGTATTGACTTAGGTTATTGAGATCCAAGCCTACATGGAATTATTATTAGTAACAGATTATTTAAACAAATCTGTACTATTGTGTCACTTGATCAATAGTAACTGACAACACATGAACTATTCAATACCATACATATTATGATGATGCATCTTTGAAAACTATATCTTATTTTCAGTGTGGGAGTTTTTTGGAGCATTATTGTTTGATTATTATTTAAATTTTAATTTACTTTTCCATATTTTTTCATTATATTTGGAAAAGCCATTAGTTCCACTTCCATGTTATTTATGAATACTTTAATTATGCTACCACAGCAGGCAGTGCTAGGAGAAAACTGAATGTCGGCGATGAATCAGCTTTGCAAGGCCCTTTTCACTTTCCAGTCAGAAAGAAAATTAATTAAATGAGTTGAATTACACATTAATAATAATTATGCACGAATTTTATTATTATACTATACAAGGATTATTGAAATGACAAAAATTACATTAAACAAACACACATTACTGAATTTTCTAAGATTACGTCGCACATAATACCAGCTGCTTTCTTCGCTTAAATTGATAGTACTGACAATGCAATGGTCATTCTTGACACATCATGCTTCGTAAGTATGTCTTAATCAATTTTAACCTTGAGAAATGTCTCTGGCAGAAGCTGTGCTGACCAAAAGTGTGAGCATTATTCTGATTGTTATGTAAAGATTAGGATATACTTCTTCCAAATTATTTTCTAATATGTGCTAAATAAGTTGTTATTTGAATATTTTGAATGATTTGGTTTTATTTACGATAAGAATTATTTGAAATAGTTATCCAAGGACAACCTTCACAAACGTAATGATTTAGGTACAATACTTCAAGAAGACAAAAATAGCCTTTCGAACTTTATGATGAACTCCAACTTTTACAATCCAACCTACAAGACTCAATCAAAGATGTAAAACAACTTACTGTTGTTCAGCATATATTCGAAAATAATTTGGAAGAAGTGGATCCAAATCTTTACGTAACAATCAGAATAATGCTCACAGTTCCGGTCAGTACAGCTTCTGCCAATATAAGGTTCCCAAAGTTAAAATTGATTAAGACTGACCGCACACACAACGACTGAAAAGCAACTCAACGGGTCTGCAATGCCTGATTGCAGACTGGCTTGCAACCCAGTTCCGCACATGGTGCAACTCTGCAATGAGAAACTGCTATTGCTGTTTGCGAGCGTGTAACAGGAGTATTGTTTGTTGTGCTTGAGCATCTTTTGATTACACAGGACTTGTCGAGTACAGATTTGAGCACAGAAGAAGATGTGGTCCTCTATTATTTTTACTTATGAATGAAAAAATGAAGAAAATCTGGATTCATCCACACATTTGCAGAAATGTAAACTGCAGGCTGTTTGTAGCAGCAAACTGCAACAAACAGATTCTAAATTCATTAGTTTTTATAGAATGAGTAAACATTGCTACAGTGATTTGGTACAATTGATTTCTCCCGCCGTAACAAAGCGAAATATGAAAATGAGGGAAAGCGTCAGCGCAGAAAAATCTCTTTGAGGTAAGAGTGTTCTCATTTATTTTATACACAAATAATAACATTTCATTGAAAGTAAATATTGATTACTGTGTTTTGTAATTCAGTGTGTCATTCTCTGTGTGAATGAACATTGGATTGAAAGTGCAGAAATAAGCTTATTTGTACCATTTGACTACTCACTGTCAACAGCTACTGTAGATCTGACAATGCCCATGGTGGAGTGTCCATTTATATCAACAAAAACTTGAATCTAAAATATGCAATCATAGACTTCACAAGCCTGTCTGTTGAAGGACTTTTTGAATCATCTACCTTGGTTATACACGCTCAGAAACTCATTATTGTAACAGTTTACTGACCACCAACTTCTGATGAGGAAATATTCTCAGAAGAACTCTCTGAATTAATCTTACTGACTGCCAAATATAAGCAATATAAATCATTTATCACAGGAGGCAGTAATATAGATGTAAGAGTAAAGAGAAAAACTGTGGTACGCATCCTAAATGTCTTAAGATCAATGAATTACTACTGTTTAAATGAAAAACCAACCAGAATGGAGGCATGCCTTCACAATATAATTAGCAATGTAAGTAGGAATCAAGTAGAGTGGGATACCATCAAATTGGGACTATCTGATCATGATGGCATATGGCTCAAAATTGGAAATATGACACTTGATGATACCAGGATGCTAACTACATATAGAGCTCTCAAGGAAGAGAACATTGAAGTAATGAGAAATGAACTGAGTAGAACAGAATGGGATAGAATACTAACCATAGACAAAGATACAAATGAAAGCTTTTCTGCATTAATATCCAAAATAAAAAATACATTAGACAGTAACTGCCCTCTTATTATTAAGAGACATAACCCCAGCAATAGGCATAAACCACAACGTACAAAAAGTGGTACACCTCTCACCTCAATAAAATCAGGATCATTCTACTCATGCTGAAGGACAAAATTGAAGGCTGCTAAGAAAACAAGAATAGATATATAAACTTAAGAAAATATACAAATCTTAAAATGTTGTTGT
The DNA here is from genome assembly GCF_021461395.2 of Schistocerca americana. NCBI lineage: Eukaryota > Metazoa > Arthropoda > Insecta > Orthoptera > Acrididae > Schistocerca > Schistocerca americana. Next base: position 558,899,594 of record NC_060125.1, on the reverse strand, counting down.
TGTGGTCATCAGTCCAGAGACTGGTTTGATGCAGCTCTCCATGCTATCCTACCCTGTGCAAGCTTCTTCATCTCCCAGAACCTACTGCAACCTACATCCTTCTGAGTCTGCTTAGTGTATTCATCTCTTGGTCTCCCTCTACAATTTTTACCCTCCACTCTGCCCTCCAATATTAAATTGGTGATCCCTTGATGCCTCAGAACATGTCCTACCAAATGATCCCTTCTTATAGTCAAGTTGTGCCACAAATTTCTCTTCTCCCCAATGCTGTTCAATACCTCCTCATTAGTTATGTGATCTACCCATCTAATCTTCAACATTCTTCTGTAGCACCACATTTCGAAAGCTTCTATTCTCTTCTTGTCAAACTATTTATTGTCCAAGTTTCACTTCCATACATGGCTACACTCCATACAAATACTTTCAGAAACGGCTTCCTGACAGTTCAATCTATACTCAATGTTAACAAATTTCTCTTCTTCAGAAATGCTTTCCTTGCCATTGCCAGTCTACATTTTATATCCTCTGTACTTTGACCATTGTCAGTTGTTATGCTCTCCAAATAGCAAAACACCTTTACTAGTTTAAGTGTCTCATTTCCTAATCTAATTCCCTCATCATCACCCGATTTAATTCAACTACATTCCATTACCCTCATTTTGCTTTTGTTGATGTTCATCTTATATCCTCCTTTCAAGACACTGTCCATTCCGTTCAACAGCTCTTCCAAGTCCTTTGCTGTCTCTGACAGAATTACGATGTCACTGGCGAACCTCAAAGTTGTAATTTCTTCTCCATGGATTTTAATTCCTACTCCAAATTTTTCTTTTGTTTCCCTTACTGCTTGATCAATATACAGATTGAATAAAATTGGGGCCGGCCGGGGTGGCCGAGCGGCTCTAGGCGCTACAGTCTGGAACCACGTGATCGCTACGGTCACAGGTTCGAATCTTGCCTCGGGCATTATTATGTGTGATGTCCTTAAGTAGTTCTAAGTTCTAGGGGACTGATGACCTCAGAAGTTAAGTCCCATAGTGCTCAGAGCCATTTGAACCATTTGAATAAAATCGGGGATAGGCTACAACCCTGTCTCACTCCATTCCCAACCACTGCTTCCCTTTCATGTGCCTCGACTCTTATAACTGGCTTCTTGTTTCTGTACAAATTGTAAATAGCCTTTCACTCCTTGTATTTTACCCCTGCCACCTTCAGAATTTGAAAGAGAGTATTCCAGTCGACATTACCAAAACTTTCTCTAACAAGGGGAGGCCGCCAATTGTGAAATTCAGATTCGATTCATACTGCGCATAATAAAAGCTCATGGCCAGAGGTGTAATGTGGCAAAGCACCAAGATGCACTTCTCAGCCGTTGTCGAGAAAATCGACAGTTAAAAGAAACCGTTATGGTGAAATACTCTCTACGATTAATAATTTTCTACAGCGTCGTGGCGCAGAGGTAAGCGCTCGGGTTCGTAATGCGAAGATCGCCGGATCGAATCTCGCGCCATGAACCCTCTTTTTTTCTTTTTAGTATTTGTTTTTAGTAATTCAAATGTGTGTGTACACACACACACACCCACACACACACACACACACACACACACACACATATATATATATATATATATATATATATATATATATATATATATATATATATATATATATATATATATATATAAAAATTCCCGGCAATCAGTTGCAACAATTATGCATATAATAAGTTGTTGAAAGTCGTTTGTCGTGGAAAAACTGGCGACTTCGAACATCATTATGTTTTCCGCAAACAATGTTGTATTTCACAAATGTTATTAATTGTCTTCATAATGTTAACCACATATAGTTAACGGAAGACGTAGAAACGATGTTCCGAAACGAATACGTATAGCGTAAGTCAAACGTTCGAATTAGAATAGAAACCCCACGAACACAAATTTGCTGTGGCAGGTATGAAATATAAACTCCGTTACTCGCTAGTTACACTTGAAGGACAGATGTTGAATGGGCCGAAATGAGCCGCCGCATAACATCGCAGTTGCCCGCTAACTTCGAAAGAAGGCAGATGCGGTCCCTAGCGCAACTTATAACATTGTCGAAAATCAGTGCGGACGTGAGAGCTTTGGTACACCCTGTTAAACAAACGGAAAAATGGAGGCGGTACAATTGGAGAGCGATCCGCCTTCACCAACATGCATAAGCAATTCATTAATAGTATATATATATATATATATATATTTGAATTACAAAAAACTAATAATAAAAAAATGTTGCATGGCGCGAGATTCGATCCGGCGACCTTCGCATTACGAACCCGAGCGCTTACCACTGCGCCACGACGCTGTAGAAAGTTATTAATCGTAGAGAGTATTTCACCGCAACGGTTTCTTTTAACTGTCGATTTTCTCGACAACGGCTGAGAAGTGCATCTTGGTGCTTTGCCACATTACACCTCTGGCCATGAGCTTTTATTATGCGCAGTATGAATCGAATCTGAATTTCACAATTGGCGGCCTCCCCTTGTAAGTCTACAAATGCTAAAAACATAGGTCTGCCTTTCCTTAATCTAGCTTCTAAGATAAGTCGTAGGGTCAGTATTGCCTCACATGTTCCAACATTTCTACGGAATCCAAACTGATCTTCCCTGAAGTCAGCTTCTACCAGTTTTTCCATTTGTCTGTAAAGAATTCGTGTTAGTATTTTGCAGCCATGACTTATTAAACCGATGGTTCAGAAATTTTCACCTGTGTAAACATATGCTTTCATTGGGATTGGAATTAAAGCAGCAAAAATGAAATCAAATGACGAGTATATTTTAAATTTTATTTATTTATTTATTTATTTAGTCCTTCAAATTCTACATGTATAGAATATATACAAGGATATTGGACATGGTTAGGTATTTACAAGATAAAATACAGTTTGTATTGCAATCCTAAGGACTAGATGTTGAAGTAATTTAGCAAAGAATCATACATACAACAAACATTAGAGGCAACATACAAAGTAGAATATTCATAATGCATCTTTATTTTTGATGTTAGGCTTCTATGTACTCTGTCAGACCATAAAAACAATGATAAATTAAATATGCCTTTACTTCAGCCTTAAAACTACAGAGTTTACCTGCTGATTTAGTATGGTAAGGCAGATTATTGTAAATCTTTATCCCAATATGTAGTGTGTCTTTTTGGCACAATGATGTTCTCACCTGTTTCATATGAAGGTCAGACTTTGCCTTCTATTGTATGCATGTATATCTTCATTTTTCAATAAGATATCTGGGTGTCTATCAATATGTTGTTTGACGAAAATTGATGTTTCATAGATAAATATGCAAGGAAGAGGAAGAACTAACAGTTTTTTAAATATGGGTCTGCATGATTTCATATTGTTTATCCCTGCAATAATTCTTAATATTCTCTTTTGCTTCCTGAAAAGTTTAATATTTGTTGTTGCATTGCCCCAGAAGATTATGCCGTATTTTATTACAGAATGCACATGAGAGTAGTATACATTTAACAGACTGGCTTTGCTGCAACAAGTTTTTAAGATCCTTATCATGTAGCAGGTTTTGCTTAGTTTTCTTTGCAAATAGTCAATGTGTACCTCCCAATTTGTGTTGTTCTGGAGCCAGAGTCCCAGAAATTTTGCACTGTCAACACTTTCAAGAACTCTGTGCCTAAGTTCTATTTGTATGTTTGGGTGGTGTCTTCCTTTTACATTATAGAAGTTCAGTGCTACTGCCTTTTCTATGTTTATAATTAGCTTGAAATTACAATGAAATGAACACCCTTAGCTGCTTACAGGTGTTGACATACGTCAACAGGGACAGATGAAAATGTGTGCCCCGATGGGGACTCAAACCCGGGATCTCCTGTTTACATGGCAGATGCTCTATGCATCTGAGCCACCGAGGACACAGAGGATAGTGCGACTGCAGGGATTTATCTCAGGCACGCCTCCCACGAAAGAACAGTTACCATCTTAATATATATAATGGAAGGAAACATTCCACGTGGGAAAAATTATATATAAAAACAAAGATGAGGTGACTTACCGAACAAAAGCGCTGGCAGGTCGATAGACACACAAACATACACACAAAATTCAAGCTTTCGCAACAAACTGTTGCCTCATCAGGAAAGAGGGAAGGAGAGGGGAAGACGAAAGGAAGTGGGTTTTAAGGGAGAGGGTAAGGAGCGGAAAGACTTACCTTAGGGGGAAAAAAGGACAGGTATACACTCGCACACACGCACATATCCATCCACACATACAGACACAATTCCTTCCATTATATATATATATAGACACACACACACACACACACACACACACACACACACACACACACACACACAGTCTCGATTTCAGAGCTTTTGGAACTGACGAGCTGAGTTTGATGGAATTCATTTGTATAGTTTCTTAATACGAAAATATGCAGTGTACGTGTTCGTCTTTAAATATGTCTGCCTGCGGCTGCATGCGCGGACGGACATGCGCGCGTGTGCGAGTGTATACCTGTCCCTTCTTTCCCCCAAAGGCAAGTCCCCCCGCCCCCGGGACTGGAACGACTCCCCACCCTCTCCCCCAAAAACCACCTCCCCTCGTCCCCCCCCCTTTTCTCTCCCCCCCCTCCCTCCTGATAAGGCAACAGTTCGCCGCGAAAGCCCGAACTTCGTGTGTATGTTTGTGTGTCCATCGACCCGCCAGCGCCCCCGCTCGGCAAGCCACCCCATCCCTGCTTTCACATATAAATCCTCCCACGTGGAATGTTTCCTTCCGTTATATATATATATATATATATATATATATATATATATATATATATATATATATATATATATATATATAAAAAACAAAGATGAGGCGACTCACCGAACAAAAGCGCTGGCAGGTCGACAGACACACAAACAAACACAAACATACACACAAAATTCAAGCCCCCGCAACAAACCGCCGCCCCACCAGGAAAGAGGGAAGGAGAGGGGTAGACGAAAGGAAGTGGGCTCCAAGGGAGAGGGCAAGGAGTCACTCCAATCCCGGGAGCGGAAAGACCCACCTTAGGGGGAAAAAGGACAGGCATACACTCGCACACACGCACATATCCATCCACACACACAGACACAAGCAGACATATTTAAAGACAAAGAGTTTGGGCAGAGATGTCAGTCGAGGCAGAAGTGTAGAGGCAAAGAAGTTGTTGAAAGACAGGTGAGGTATGAGTGGCGGCAACTTGAAATTAGCGGAGATTGAGGCCTGGCGGATGACGAGAAGAGAGGGTATACTGAAGGGCAAGTTCCCATCTCCGGAGTTCGGATAGGTTGGTGTTGGTGGGAAGTATCCAGATAACCCGGACGGTGTAACACTGAGCCAAGATGTGCTGGCTGTGCACCAAGGCATGTTTAGCCACAGGGTGATCCTCATTACCAACAAACACTGTCTGCCTGTGTCCATTCATGCGAATGGACAGTTTGTTGCTGGTCATTCCCACATAGAATGCATCACAGTGTAGGCAGGTCAGTTGGTAAATCACGTGGGTGCTTTCACACGTGGCTCTGCCTCTGATCGTGTACACCTTCCGGGTTACAGGACTGGAGTAGGTGGTGGTGGGAGGGTGCATGGGACAGGTTTTGCATCGGGGGGCGGTTACAAGGATAGGAGCCAGAGGGTAGGGAAGGTGGTTTGGGGATTTCATAGGGATGAACTAAGAGGTTACGAAGGTTAGGTGGACGGCGGAAAGACACTCTTGGCGGAGTGGGGAGGATTTCATGAAGGATGGATCTCATTTCAGGGGAGGATTTGAGGAAATCGTATCCCTGCTGGAGAGCCACATTCAGAGTCTGGTCCAGTCCCGGAAAGTATCCTGTCACAAGTGGGGCACTTTTGTGGTTCTTCTGTGGGGGATTCTGGGTTTGAGGGGACGAGGAAGTGGCTCTGGTTATTTGCTTCTGTACCAGGTCGGGAGGGTAGTTGCGGGATGCGAAAGCTGTTTTCAGGTTGTTGGTGTAATGATTCAGGGATTCCGGACTGGAGCAGATTCGTTTGCCACGAAGACCTAGGCTGTAGGGATTACAAAATATATATATATATATATATACCGTATTTACTCGAATGTAAGCCGCACTTTTTTTCCGGTTTTTGTAATCCAAAAAACCGCCTGCGGCTTAGAATAGAATGCAAAGTATGCGGAAGTTCTGAAAAATGTTGGTAGGTGCCACCACAACTAACTTCTGCCGTCGAATATATGTAGCGCTACACAGGCATGCTTTGCAGGCACAAAGATAAATCCTGGCGCCAAACCCTCTGTGTCAGTAAATAAATAAATAAAAAAGGTGGAAGACCAGCTCTTTTCTCCGCCCCTAGTTTCGACCACTGCATTTTATACATTATCCAACGAAGCAAATACAAATTCCGTATTGTTTGTCTTCAAATGTAGCAGCATTTCAATGTACTATGAAAATCTGACAGGCAAGACTGTTTGGGATGTTTGTAAATATGACCAACTCTACATTCTTAATTTTTTCCTACCTGTGACAAGAGATGGTTGCTAATAGAAACTTTTATGAATTGTGAATCACATGCAGTATTCTCTACACCATAAGAATAATACGAATATAAACATTTTGCCATGTATTCTTTCGGGTTTGCTGCTATCTCATTTAAATCCTGTCTGCCTAATAAACTACGAAACTAGAGTGAGGCAACAGCGAACTCTGAACAATATACATATTATGTCATGTTTTTATTCGTAATATTCTTATGCCTAATAGTGATACAGTCAGAAATGAAGCACGGCAATTGACTAGATTTTTAAATCTAAGATGACTCTAATTTCTGTGCAGAATGTAAAGTACTAAAGAGGTGTCTGCAAAGATTTTCAAACGGAGAAAATTTTTCGGTAAACTCTCGTTCAGAACATCTATCATATGCAGTCTATTATTTGGTTCTTGTTGATCATTATCAAAGAAAGCAGCAGCGTAAGTAACAACAAATACAGTCGCTTGCCATTGTCTCGCTAATGAGACGATTCCTCTCTTTTTTCTTTTTTTTTTTTAATTGTAAGCGGCGGTAGCGTGCACAAAAGCAACCCATGCTGCGAGCGGTGATAGGCCGTAAACATTCATTATCAGAATGCGACAAACAATAAATGACAGTACAGTAATGCATTTCCAGCTTAGGGTGACATAAACACCAATAACAAAGACAACGGCACTTACCTGATCAAAGAAAAATAAGCAATCAATTCAAACCAGACGAAGCATGTGAAAAAGGAAGGGTATCCGTATAAATACGGACGGAGCACCTGACGCATAGCAATGGCTAACTACTAAGCTTACAACTCGAACCAAACTACTGTAGCTGTATCGTCATTCATTCGACCTAAATTGTTTTTCATATTACAATGGACCAACTTTGTTTCGATTTGGAGGTGCGGCCTAAAACTTTTCTCTTCCCGTGAATTTCGAGTCTCAAATTTCAGGTGCGGCTTAGATTTGGGAAAATTTTTTTTTCCTTGATTTCGAATCTCATTTTTCAGGTGCGGCTTAGATTCGAGTGCGGCTTAGATTTGAGTAAATACGGTAGTTAAGGCTCTCCGGCCACTTGACCGTCTTCTTCTTCTGTGTGAATGCACAAACAGTGCCCGAACTCTTACGGGAATTGGCAACGCGCCGCGAGTAATGAGTATAATGGGCGGGGGCACTACGAATGTAGTGCGGGACAATATGTGGGTTTCGCGGGAGGCGTGCCAGAGATAAATCCCTGCAGTTGCACTATCCTCGGTGTCCTCGGTGGCTCAGATGGATGCCGGCACGGTAGCTCAGCGTGTTCGGTCAGAGGGCTACGTGCCCTCTGTAATAAAAAAACTGAGTCAACGAACATAAATGGATGTCTTATGGCGTCCGCCCCGGGCAGACTCAACGAAGAAAACCGAACAAAATGAGATTTAAAAAAGAAGGATGGATAGAGCGTCTGCCATGTAAGCAGGAGATTCCGGGTTCGAGTCCCGGTTGGGGCACACATTTTCATCTGTCCCCGTTGATGTATGTCAACGTCTGTAAGCAGCTACGGGTGTTCATCTCATTGTAATTTCATTCTAATGAGCTGCTTGGTCACCGATGGTATCCGTTCTTTTGGACATGTCCGAAAGAACAGATACCATCTTAGTATATATATATATATGATTAGCTTGTTACAGCTGATCCACTGTTCTACACTGTTCATTGTTAGGATAGTGGAGTCTTCTAGTTTTTCTTCTGTTTTACCACTAATAAGCAAGCTTGTATCGTCTGCAAATTGGAAGGTAGTTTGGCAATGCTTGTTGTACATAAGATCATTGACATAGAGGAGAAACAGCATGGATCCTAATACTGATCCTTGAGGGGCGCCATATTTCACATTTTTCTTATCCTGAATAGTAGTAGCTAATTTTGTTATGGTCAGTATATTGCACTTCCACCACCTGTTTGCGACCACATAGACATGTCCTGAGCCACTCATTGGATATACCTCTAATTCCAAATTGGTTGGTTGGTTGGTTTGGGGAAGGAGACCAGACAGCGTGGTCATCGGTCTCATCGGATTAGGGAAGGATGGGGAAGGAAGTCGGCCGTGCCCTTTCAGAGGAACCATCCCGGCATTTGCCTGGAGTGATTTAGGGAAATCACGGAAAACCTAAATCAGGATGGCCGGACGCGGGATTGAACCGTCGTCCTCCCGAATGCGAGTCCAGTGTCTAACCACTGCGCCACCTCGCTCGGTAATTCCAAATTGGTCAAGCTTCTGCAGTAGGGCATTATGGTCAATGATGTCAAAAGCCTTAGATAAATCAAGACATATGCCCGTCACAAACTCACTTGCAACCAGTTTAGTATAGATTTCATTAAGAAATTCAAACATTGCACTTTCAGTTGAATAGCCTTTCCTGAAGCCATGCTGTGAGGGAGAGAGAATTTTATTTTTATTTAGGAAATCAGACAATATCATATAAACAACAAATTTCTAAAATTTTTGAAAATACAGGCAGTAGGGCTATTGGTCTATAATTTGAAACACGTTCTGGATTTCCTTCTTTGAGCAGTTGTTTCAGTTTTGCTGTTTTTAAGCATGAAGGGAAGGTTCCTGATGCCAGTGAGCTGTTGCACAAGTGTGTCAAGGGTTCAGCTAAGGCAAGACAGCATTTTTTAATAATTGCATCTGGTATTCCATCAATTCCATGAGTAGCCTGTTTTTAAGATTTTTATAACTGATAAAATTTCTTCAGTATTTGTGGGTGAAAGGAACAATGATGTAGACACATTTCTCATGCTATTGGATGATGGAGGTGATATTTTGTTGTGTTCTTCCAGTCCACTCACCAACTGTTCACTTACATTTGCAAAATATTTATTGAAGATCCCTGCAATTTTTGTTGGGCAAGAAATCATTTGTCCTTCATAACATAAGTTTATATTTTTATATTTTTTTCACTTGTTGTTTGATTTCTTTATAACTTCTCATATAGCTTTAGATTTGTTTTTTGAATTTTCAATGTATTTGTCATTTGCCATTGTTTTAGCTTCCCTTACAATATTTTTGAGGATCCTCTTGTAATTCTTCAGGTACAAATGAAATTCATGAGGCTTGTTCTGTGTCTTTGCTATATTGTGTAATGTTCTTTTCTCTGCACAAGAGATTCTAATACCTTTTGTAATCCATTTGTTCTTTTTTTTTTCTTTTTTTTTTTTTGAAGTTAGGTTGACAATTTCTTTTTTTTTTTAATTTTTTTTTTCTTTTTTTTTTATGGAAATGCAGCTTCGAAGTATGACATGAAGATTTCCGTGAATTTTTCAAACTTTTTGTTAGTATTTTCACAAGTATACACTTCATGCCAGGTTTCTTCACTTAGTCTCTGTATAAAAAAGTTTATTTGTTTGTTAGTGAATTTTCTTGTTTCTTTTACAAGTCCCTCGTTCTCAGTTGTTTCACTTGGGGTGTGTAAAGCGATAAACTGCGCATAGTGATTACTGAAGCCAGTATTAAGATTCCCGGCACAGAAATAGTGATTTACATATGTGTTTATTAATATCTGATCAATTGTTGAGCTAGTTGTTGGTGTAACTCTTGTAGGAGAATCTGTGGTGGCTTTTATGTTATATGTTTCCAGTAGGGCCATTAAGCTTTACTGGTCTTTTGAGATTTCTTGGAAATCAATATTAAAATCTCCACATATGATCATTGTTTTGTTGAAGTTTTTTAATAGTATTTAAAGCTGCTTCTAGTTGATGACAGAAATCATTTAAGTTCCCATCAGGGCTCCTATATGCACAGATGATTATTAATTTTAATGCAGAGAGCTCAACTGCAGATACTTCAAAAACTCTCTCTTCGGCTAACGGTTCAATGGGTTTTGTGTTACAATAATCAATGCCACTTTTAACAAATATACATGACCCTCCATGACTGGATGTAATTCTAGAGAATGATGATGAAAGATTGAAGTCTGCAAGTTTTGTGACTGACATTCCAGCCAGTGTTCAGTTATACACATTACAGAAGCGTTTTTTAGTCCATCAGTACATAAAATTTCAACTTCACTTAATTTGTTTAGCAATGATTGGACATTTTGATGAATCAGCGTGAAATTAAAGGATTTGTTAGGCTTTGGCACATTGTTAGATTTTGGCATAATAATAATAATAACAATAATAATAATGTTTATTTGTCCATGTTAACTTTACAGTCTTGGACATCATCATTTTTTGTACAATTATATCAAAATCATGTCCTTCCAAGAATGAATATATACATCAAGTAGCACATTGTATATAATTCCATGCAATAATGTTATAAACACATTAGCACATTATATATCACTCCATACATATAATGATTATATACATCAATTAGTCAATTATAACAATACCACCACTAATACACTGCAGTATGTACAAGAATAAACTAAGAGTACTGCAGCTCAAAATTCTTTTAATGAGTATAAACATCTTTCTACTAAGAAATTTTTCAACTTGCCCTTGAAAAGATTGCCTTGGAGTTGCTTTATATTTTTTGGCAACTTACTATAGAATTGTCTCCCAGTTACATATGGACTGTGGTATGTAGCTTTCTTGTTAGTCTGTATCCTATAATAGCCACTTTTGGCTCGAGTACTGTAATTATGGGTTTCACTGTTCTTTACACTATTTTCGTCGTTCTCTTTTACAAACATTATGGTCTTAAATACATACAATGAGTACACAGTCAGTAATTTATAATTTTTGCTTATATGAGCAATTATCCTATCTGCTCTCTTTTGAAGCCTGAAAATGTGATCCATATAGACAGTGGGTGCCCCACCCCAGACCTCAATCCCATATTGCAGATGTGAGTGTATTAACCCATAATACACTTGTTTAAGGACAAGGGGAGCTATTATATTTGCAAGATGTTTTAGTAAGTAAATATTACTAGAAACCTTTTTACAGGTAGAGCCAATATGCTCTTTCTAAGTGAGCTGTTCATCAATCAATATGCCTAAAAACTTATGTTTGTCAGATGTTTCAACTGTAGAAAGTGATTGAGTATGGGTATTATTAAAATGTAGCAAGAATTTTATTACTACAGTCTTGACCTTATTCAGCGTAAGCTTATTCACTGTTAGATATTCTGTGATCATTTCAAAGTTTTCTGGAAACTTTGCAGGACAAAAGTACAGACATGGTAGAAAACTCCACCACATGGTTGCAAAGCAATAAATTGGTCATAAATGGCAATAAAACAGAGACAATATATTTTCATTTGAGTAAGTCGAAACCAGTAAACACATCTGTCAAACTGCTAGGAATTTATTTAGACCCGAATTTGAACTGGGGCGAACATACGCAACAACTATGCAAGAAACTGTCCAGAGTAATTTTTTTATTGCGCGAACTTAGGACTTGTGTCAGTAAGAGCCAAATGTTAGAGGCATACTATGCCTTTTTCCACTCGCACCTGGTCTATGGCATAATACTTTGGGGGAACTCTTCAGGAACTCAGGAAGTTTTTAAGTGGCAGAAGAGGGTAGTTAGGGGTGTGGCACCGATGAAATTGACACCAACATCGATATGCATTCAACTTTGGACTCTAAGCTTTATCTTTGGCTGTTCCGCCATGTTCTGATCAGTTCTATGTGATCCTTGTATGTGTTAAGGTTAATAAATGAACTATTGCTAAATGGGTGTGATTATTGGTGCAACCAACAAGGTAATCCTCCACATTGGTGACCCCGAGTTGTAACGTCTTACATTTTCGCCATTTTACTGTGTTCGCGACCTCCGCGTCGGTTCTTTTTGCGTGTATTACATCGACACAGCATTCGAACAATGACTTCGGCCCAGCACCTAACACCGGATTTTGTGATCGACATGCATCATGTTGCGGGCGATGTACACCCGCCAGGACTGCAACACGATGCCTCCAACTCGATGATCCCGCCGATTTCGCCAGACGTTTTCGAGCCTGCAACAATAAGTGAGGTTAGGAGTGCGCATGACTCCGGCTATCAAACGCCTTTGTTTCCGCCACATGTGCCCTCCCTCATTGACTGTGCAGTTACCTTTTACGGATCTCCGTGCAGTGCGGGACCAATGCCGATTTCTGAAAATGCTTTGCTGGACAACCTACTACCGCTAGGACAACGATTTGCCATGCCGCAATTCGGTGCAGTACCATGCGGATAGCTGCCACGTGGCCGGAACTGCTTCGTTCACAGGTCTACCTCCTCAGCATCCGACCACGCCTGCGCCTGCCTCGGTTCAGCATCAGCACGTGCCTTCCTACTTCGATACCTCGGCCTGCAACAGGAACAATGACTTGTTATCTGTGCCTGACCTCCTTCTCCGTCCTACTGCTATGCCTCAGTGTTTTGTGCCACGAGATTCACCTTATCCACACACCGTTTTGAGTGGAGTGATTATGAACAGTGATCATTCTTACATTCCGTCCCACATTCGACATCATTTCCCACACTGTGCTTCTGGACAGCCCGCACCTCCGCAGCCTCCCTGCAACACAGGTGGCCTTGGCTCTGATGATACGTCGAGCTTTCCACGGACTAACACACGTTCTCAAACTTTGAACTTTTTCTCACCTGTCACCCCCGCGCCAGCTCTAGTTGAGCTTCCGCTACCATTCTTGACATGTCTCGGTGCCTCATCCACGTCGGTCTTCGCGACGCCTCAATCCGAACACACCTGCAATATGTTGAGCTTCCGCAACTGCAATTGACACATTACAGTGTCTCACCCGCGTCGGCCTTCCACATCGCGAAGGATTGTGCTCAACCACAATGTGTCACCTTCACGCTGCCACCCGAACAGCAATCGTTTCCACATCCCCTGAAGGCATGCTCTCCTGGAAAACTACAGCAACAACATCTCGATTCAGCCAGTGCCCGATGAACTCAATTCAACCTGTTCTTCCGGACATTCTACAATGCTTACCGATGCTGCCACCATTTAATCCCGTAAGAGCAACAACCTGGTTCAAAATTGTAGACGAAGTGTTCGACCATTACAAACTCGACGAGTCAACCAGGTTTCTGTGCCTCATCACCCACCTGCTCGACCAGGAGGACTTGCTTGCTGACCTGGTCGACGCCCTGGACTCATCCAACCGGTACACTCTAGCCAGAAAGACAGTTCTACGTCGGCTTGCATGCTTAACTGAGGCAGCAATACGGAAAGTGCTTCATGTCAAGCACCTAGGCAACGAAAAACCTTCCCAGCTCTGGAGATGGCTACATGCCCTGGTCAGCGCCAATCTATTCTCTGACACAGCTCTCCTCACCATCTGGTCAGATAAACTATCTCCTCACATCCGCTTTGCTCTGGCTCAAAGGTCTTCTGAACCTGTCGAGCAAAGAATGACAATTGCTGACAAGCTACACGATGCATCACTGCTCTATTTCGCCAGCCAATGCCTACCTGACAAGTCTCAGGTTCAGGCTCAAAGCCCTGCAGTCGGACGCGGCCGGGGCCGCACTGTGCCGACCATTCCGCTCGCTCTGGGAAGCAGTAAACCAGCAACTGGGACGTCACCGGCTCCGCCCATGGTCAAGCCCCCTCCTGCAACCGAACCTGCTGCGGCCACCACACCTCGGCCTCCGCCACTGGCAACGAACCTTCCACAGTAAATGCAACCGCACTACCAGTACTGTTACTTCCACACACGGTTTGGTGAAGCGACACGGAACTGCAGACCACCCTGCTACTTCCCAAACGCCAATTGCAGGTAGGTCCGGGTGCCGCCTCCTGCGCACAACATGACAGGCACCTCCCAATGCTCCATTCCGTCCGGGAACAATCGGATAATTATGGATGACTTTGTATTAAAGACATTTCATCAGGATACTTTTTCCTAGTGGACACAGACGCCGATGTTTTGCTGCTGCCTACGTCCTTAGTGTCGTTGAACATCCACTCTCATCATACTTCACCGCAAGCTGTGAATTCTAATAAACTACAATGCTCGGGTTCAACCTTCCACGTCATCTCACTCACCGCAAACTGCAAACTCAAAGGGACTTTTTTTGGGTGCAAAATTAAGGAACCTATACTAGGCATTGACTTCTTGTGAGACCACAAACTTTCACCAGAGCTAGTGCGAAACACCATGTTTCATCACCCATCCAAAACTCACTTCCCCTGTACTCCGTCAAGCAAACCCCCAGTGACACATCGGTCTGGGCTCATCTCATACGTACATGCTCGGCTCTGCTGACGACGTTACAAGAAACCACGCACAAGTGCCTTGTCAAGCTTGAACACGTAGCTCGCCTATGCAAGGAAAACTTCGAGCTCTCTCTCCGGCTCCACGAAACACAGCTCCAGCTCTCTGCAAAGGAATTACAGACACTACAGCAAGGACAAAGCAAGGTCTGTAAGTGCGCCGAATCTGTTTGCAATCACAGCAATCGAGCCTCCGTGTGTTTACCTCCCACTACCCCTCGGAACTGTGCTGTCAAGACTGCCATAACGTCTACTGACAGTTTTTCAGGGCCACACCCTCCTAACAAGTCAGTGTTTGATACTCAGCTGGACTCAAGTGTGCATGCGCGACGAGCGTCACGTGTTCCCGAACTGACAGCTCCTACCCCGCCCCTCGCTGACAGCACCTCAAACTATGCAACTTCGGCTCCTGCGCGCTGCCGTGCGACCGCCACTGACAACACAAACAGTACAATCGCGCCAAGTGTTTCGCCCGTGACCATGCTGCCACAGGCCATGCCCTCGGACAATGTACTTACTAACAGCTCACAAGCTCTACAGAGCTCACCCGACCACGGTGCCACTGCTTAGCGCTGGAGGCCATCTTGTCGCATTGACTCCTGGTACACTTTGCTGCCTTGGTTCCCATCGGATCCGCCGAGTGGCTCCGAACACCACGACCACGCCTCGCCTCCCGTGCGCAGGTAACAATTCCGTCGTCACCCATGGCATGGTTCACAAGCTTCACCTCACACCAGGTCCCCCGATCTCCAGTAAACCACGTCGACTTTGTTCCGAGCGCCTCTCCGCCCTTAAAAATCAGAATTCTGAACTACTAAACACCAGCGTCATTGAACCCTCTGCCAGTAGCTGGTCTATGTCCATACAAATGACACCCAAGAAAGACAGGTCCTGACGTATGTGCGGAGACTACCGTTGACTAAATGCACGAACAATTATGGACACCTACCCCATACCCAACATTGCCGACTTTACCAGTTCCCTCTTAGGTGCGACCACATTCACTGTTATTGATTGCAAACGGGCCTACCACCAGATCCCCATGGCTCCTGAAGACATCGAGAAGACAGCAATCACCACCCCGATTGGGTTATTTCAGTTTTGATTCATGCCCTTCGGTCTGAAAAACGCAACCCAGACCTGGCAACGCTTCATCAACGAAGTGCTATTCAACCTAAAATTCTACTTTGCATATCCTGATGACATTCTTGTGTTCAGCTCCTCTGTTGAGGACAACATTCGACATGTGCAAACTGTTATGAGCACTCTCGCGGCAGCAGGCATCGAGCCCAACCAGGACAAATTGCAGCTACATCAACCCGCTGGCACTTTTCTTGGTTTTCAGGTCTCTGCCGATGGCATTTCACCGCCCCCTGAAAAACTACAAACTATACTAAACCTACCCACACCTTCGTCATTCAAAGAGCTCCAGCACTTTCTGGATATGGTCAATTATTATCGCCGACATCTACCTCAGAGATTCATGCTCCACTGACGGGCGCCTTGGCAGGCACCAACATTTCTGGATCTCGGCCCGTTCCATGGCACCTGTTATGACTGACTCTTTCACTGCCCTCAAAAATCTTCTTGCGGAGGCCTGCACCATCGCGCATCCTCATCCCAATGCGCAACGTTTCATCACCACAGATGTGAGCGATACTGCCATCGGTGCTGTCCTTAGCCATACAATCGACGCATCTGCAGTTCTGCAGTTCTTCTCGTGCAAGCTCACCAATGCACAACGGAAATATTCCGCGTTTGACTGGGAGTTGCTCATGGTCTACAAAGCGATTAAGCATTTTAAGACTGATGTTGAAGGACGCCCTTTCTATGTTCCACCTTCCCTAGCATTTCTGGTGAGATCTGGTGTGACGACAGTACGAGCACGCTCTGTTGAGCTGTCTTCAACACATTGCATAATTTAGCCCACCCCGGTGTTGCTGCATCCGCCCACCTCGTAGCGAAGTGCTTTGTGTGGAGAAATGTCAACAAGGACTGCCAGCAATGGGCACGCTCCTGCGCCATGTGCCAACGCTGCAAAGTACACAAGCACACCTCACCCTCCCTCGGCGCCTTTTCGATCCCTCCTGGGGAGGGATCCAGCATATTCACATTGACACTGTCGGCCCTCTCTCCCCCTCTAACGGCTTTCGTTATATTCTCTCATCTATCGACCGATCAACTCGCTGGGTCGAGGCTGTCACCCTCCCCAATATTACGGCAGAAACTGTTGCTTGAGCTTTCGTCGAGTCACGGGTATTGCGTTTCGGATGTCCAGTTATCATCATGAGTGACCAGGGCAGACAATTTGAGTCGGCCCTGTTCAACAGGATTTGTAAAATTTGCGGCATCCAGCGCATCCATACCACATCATATCACCCGCAAAGTAACGGGCTAGTCGAGCGCTGGCACCGTACTTTCAAGGCGGCTCTTCGATGCCACGACTCTCTATGGACAGAGGCCCCTCCCCTTGTGCTACTCTATACAGAAGACCTCAAATGCACAATAGCCGAGTTCATATACAGCCAGAACACTGTTCTCCCTGGCAAACATGTGAGCCCTTCTGCTTCTCTGCCTCAGTCTGACTTACCTTCCTTCGTGGACTGCATCAGACGCCACTTCAGCAACCTCCATATCCCTCTGCCCCCCAGCCATTCCTGCCTTAAGGCTCACGTCCCAAAATCTCTGGACAATTGCGAGTACGCCATGCTCCGAGATGAAACTGTCCGTGCTCCCCTCCAACCTCCATATACCGGCCCGTACCGAGTTCTCTGGCACTCAGCCACCACCTATGACATCCAGATGAAAGATTCAGCTGTTACAGTCTCTCTCAACACACTTAAGCCTGCTCATTATGAGCCTTCTTATACCCCCCCTTCAGGCCACAACCACACCACTCACTGTCGTGGCTCACGACGCTCCGACCACTCCCTCCATGTCGGACTTACACACTCGATCGAGTGACTTCCAGCTCCAATCATCGAGCTCTCCTCCGACCTCGCCCTCTACTCCGGTCTCACGCACTCCGTCAAGTGACCACATGCTCTCCACGTCGAGCTTACCTACGAACATGCCCTCGCCGCCGAGCCCTTCGCCAGTCCCTTTGACCTCTCCACCGTCACCTGCCTCGCCCTGTCGAGGTTTCTCATGTCCTCCCCATCTTGAACGTGCCCTCGCTCAAGGTGTTTGTGCCTGTCTCCCCGAACGTAATCCACAACATCTCAATAATACTGCACGATTATACACTGTTCGTCGTGTGTTTCTCTTCATCCAGTGCTCATGACACAACCTCCGCCGTTCCCTGCCACCTGGTGAAATGTGTTCCCCTCCTGCCGACGTTGACCTGGACATACTGAGTATGTTCGCCACGACCACCGGAGACGTCGTCGTCGCTCCGTTCCACCTGCAAACTGCTGGCCAACCTGTCGCCGCACGACCAGCACGCCCAGTACCGCGCCTGGCTCACTTCAACGACTTCCAGGTTTGGTGG
The DNA here is from genome assembly GCF_021461395.2 of Schistocerca americana. Classification (NCBI taxonomy): domain Eukaryota; kingdom Metazoa; phylum Arthropoda; class Insecta; order Orthoptera; family Acrididae; genus Schistocerca; species Schistocerca americana. The sequence continues at coordinate 558,881,357 of NC_060125.1, read as the reverse complement.
CCGAACCTTCCTTCACGGCATCTACCCACACAGCTCCCCGACGACGCTATCGAGCTGACTGTGGTCCGGCTCCCGCGGACCATCCCTGCCAACGTCATAGTCACCCCCCCCCCCCCCCGGCCTCTCAAGAGTACTCCGTACTGCGGGAAGGGGGGGGGGGGCTATGTGGTGCCGATGAAATTGACACCAACATCGTTATGCATTCATCTTTGGACTCTAAGCTTTATCTTTGGCTGTTCCGACATGTTCAGTTCAGTTCTTTGTGATCCTTGTATGTGTTAAGGTTAATAAATGAATTATTGCTAAATGGGTGTGATTATTGGTGCAACCAACCTGGTAATCCTCCTCAGGGGTATAAAGGGCTTACCTGACAATGAATCATGCAGAACAGTATTCAGAGAGCTGAAAATAATGACTCTCTCTGCAATATTCATATACCACTGTCTGATAGACATCAAAGAAAACCAGAGTAACTTCACAGTATGGGGGGAGGTACATTCACACAACACAAGAAATAAACATTACATTGACACACCCCAGGTAAGGCTAAGGAAAACCCAAAACTGCCATAACCACATGGAGATTAAGCTGTTCAGAAAACTGCCTATAACACTTAGGGAAATGCCAGTACAGCAACTAGGGAAGAAACTAAAAAATTGGCTGATACTGAATACAGCCTACAACATTCTTGAATGTGAAGAAAACTTGAGATGCCTCCAGAAGGAATGATGATTATAGCATGTAGTGAAAATATAGGCGGTATCATATTCTGTGACAAATTTGATCCAAGGAGATGTATAACTGTAAATACTTTTCTTATTTTCTTTTCTGTATATCTTTTTAAAAACTAATTGGTACCTTTTAAAAAAATACCTGTATGTATGTATTGTGTTTTGGTACCTTTCCTAGTATTTTTTGACGCTGTCTATTACAACACTAAGTTGTTTAACGACAATAAAATTTGATTTGATTTGTTGCTTTGGAATGCTGCCTGCTCTGTACAGCTCCAGCTAAAAAAAAGATGTATCATCAGCATAGTTCACTAGTTTGGAGTTTTGTGGCTGTGTTATATCATTAATATATACTATAAACAAGAATGGTCCAAGTATACTTCCTTGGGGAACTCCACTATTGATAGTTCTGTGTGCTGACTTTACTGTTTGGATCTTACTTTCATTCTTCTAATTTTGTTTTTTGCACTGTCTTCTATCACGGAGATAAGAACGTACAAGGAAACCTCCCCATCGCACCCCCCTCAGATTTAGTTATAAATTGACACAGCGGATAGGCCTTGAAAAACTGAACACAGATCAATCGAGAAAACAGGACGAAGTTGTGTGGAACTATGAAAAAATAAGCACAATATACAAACTGAGTAGTCCATGTGCAACATAGGCAGCATCAAGGACAATATAAGCTGAAGAGTGCCGTGGTCCCGTGGTTAGAGTGAGCGGCTGCGGAACGAGAGGTCTTTGGTTCGAGTCTTCCCTCGAGTGAAAATTTTGCTTTCTTTATTTTCGCAAAGTTAAGATCTGTCCACTCATTCATTGACGTCTCTGTTCACTGTAATAAGTTTAGTGTCTGTGTTTTGCGACCGCACCGCAAAACCGTGCGATTAGTAGACGAAAGGACGTGCCTCTCCCATAGGAACCGAAAACATTTGATCGCAAGGTCATAGATCAACCGATTCCTCCACAGGAAAACACGTCTGATATATTCTATACGGCACTGGTGACGGTATGTGCGTCACATGACAGGAACATGTTGTCGACCCACCTAACTTGCACACCTGGCGAATGGGTAAAAAGATTCTTCTACCTTGCCCGATTTAGGTTTTCTTGTGGATGTGATAATCACTCCCAAAAAGTGATGAAAACATAAGAGTTTGTCACATAAACTGCAACAAATGAATGCAACAATTTCACAGTCGCACAGTTTTCCCTGTGCTCTGTCAAAACATATGTTTTTTACGTTTTCAAATGTTTCCGTGTGTAGACCGTCAAATCTTGCATATGTCCAAGCAAATCTGAACATGTCCTGGAATTTTGGAGAGCGAAGTTGATTATGTGTGAGTGCCTGAACTTTGATAATTGTCTGTAAACAAAAAATTAAACTTTTCACTCGAGAGAAGACTTGAACCAAGGACCTCTCGTTCCGGAGCTGCTCACACTAACCGCGGGACCATGGCGCTCGTAAGCTCATATTCTCCTTGATGTTGCCTACCTTGCGCATGGACTACTCAGTTTGTATATTTTGCTTATTTTTTTCATAGTTCCACACAACTTCTTCCTATTTTCTCGATTGATCTGTGTTCAGTTTTTCAAGGCCTATCCCTGTGCCAACTTATAACTAAATCTGAGGTGGGTGCGATGGGGAGGTTCCCTTGTTAGTAACTTTAGAGCTACTCCTCTTATCCCGTAATTTTCTAACTTGGATAACAGTACTGCATGATTCACAGAATTGAATGCTTTAGACAGATCTAGGAAAGTCCCTATAACTTTGTTTCTTTCATCCAGCCTGTTCAGTAGTTCATGGAAAAAAGTTGCTAATGCTGTTATTGTAGATTGTCTTTTTTGAAACCCATGTTGTGTTTTGTTTAATAGTTTGTATTTACACAAGAAGGAATCCATTTGATCTAGAATTATTCTTTCAAGCAGCTTGCCAAGTGTTGAAGTCAATTGATCACTTACCTTTACCGTGTCAATAAAAAATCATTCTGGTGTGCTGGAAGTACTGCTTTTCTTTTCCCAACTGCACCTATTCTTCTGTTATCGTCTGCAGCAGAATTTTCTTCTGTGTCTGGCTCCCCTGATAGTTGTTCAGCTGCTGATCCTACTGTTGATGATGTTGCTGCTGGTGTTAGAGCTGGGTCTGCAATTCATTGTTGTTGCTGTGCCTGAATATTGGAGGCACCTTGTTCCTTCTTTTGTTGTTGATGTTGGTGAGTGAAGTCTTGCTGGCGTTGTTTCCTTCGAATATTTGGAGGGGGGGGGGGGGGGGGGGGGGCAATCCATTGCTTTTGAGCGTTTGATACCTCTTGATGGTAATTTCTTCAGTTTTTCCGACGAGCAGTTTTTTCCCCATGTTGTTAACATGCAATCCATTTAATGTGTGGAATCTGCGCTAAATATTTTTAACATTTACGAGTTCTACATTTCTGAAATGTTTGCAAAGCAATGAAATTTGTTGGTTGGCATTGATTGTTTCTTTATTTACGCATGACCAAGACGGTAAGTCATGCCGATGTGGCATGTTCAGCACTAAAACATTTGTGTGTGTCAACTGTCCTAAGCACCTTTTTAGTACTTGTTTTGCTTTGTGAGTTTCGTTTTTATACACGTCATTTGACCCACCAAATATCACAACAAAGTCTTCAGAGTCAGCAACGTCTGTGGATCGTACATGCTTGCAAACTTCAGACGTAGAAGCACCAGGCTTTATGTAAGCGATTGTCTGTACACTGGGCTGACCGTTCAGAAGGCGAACAAATCCATGACTGTCTGCTATCACAACCACTTTTCTTCGTTCAGGTTTCTCTGCATGTTTAGAAGGCGCAACGGCGTTATAGCCAAAGACAAACAATTTCGTATCAGCGCTGGACAAACACCTGATATTTAGGTCACGCAACCGTTCAGGTCTTTCAGTCTCATTTCCTTTCATAACAGAAACAGAGTTGTTAGGCATCCTTTTGGATGTATCACTCTGCGTATTTGTAGTTTTATATTCAGCTCGGAAGTTAGTTTTATCACATGCACAATGTTCCTCATCTTGCACAGTTGATTGCACACTGAATCTGCTTGTAAACACGATATTAGGCTCATACAATAAGCTTCGTTGAGAATGAGGCACTTCGTTTTTCACTTTGCCTGGAATTTCGTGGTTACTTTGAGGGAGGTTTGCTGTAGCTTCACACTTTCCGGAGAACGGCGCGTTTCGTCACAGGGTTATTTGGTACCCGTGATAGCGTTACGGAGATGTTTAGCAAACTCAAGTGGCAGACTCTGCACTCGCCAAACCACAGGCAAGTACCAGACACACACAGAACAATCATCACATTTCACAGACACCAAAAAGTACAGACATAATCACACACACAAGTACACAGGGGAGTAAAAGGCGAAAGGCTACAAACTCCCCCTCACACTTCCCCAAAGAGGGGAAAGTAAAAGATGATAGCAGCAGGCAGACTATGCAAGAGAGGCGCTCTGCATCGCGGTGTAGCTTGCTCGCCAGGTTTCGAGAGGGTGCGTTTCTGGATGAGATATCGAATATATTGCTTCCCCCTAGTTATACCTCTCGAGGAGATCACGAATGTAAAATTAGAGATATTAGAGCGCGCACGGAGGCTTTCAGACAGTCGTCCTTCCCGCGAACCATACGCGACTGGAACAGAAAAGGGAGGTAACGACAGTGGCACGTAAAGTGTCCTCAGCCACACACCGTTGGGTGGCTTGCGGAGTATAAATGTAGATGTAGATGTAGATGTTAGGTTTTTAGTTCGTTCATCAGAATATTAATGGTTAGTTGCAGACTACTTACACGATCATTTAACTTTTTGATTTCATCACTATAATTCGTGCACATGCTGTTTTTATCGGTATAATTTTCACTTTTTTTCTAAAAACGAATGTAAAGCTGCCTGGAACATAGTTAAAAGTGAGATAAACATGGGAAAGGAAGAAATTGGTAACCCAATTAATTGCTCTCAACGACCACTTCATAAATTCAATAAATGCCCATGTACCAAGTGACAATTTAACTGATGCGAAAGCTTTTCTGTCGCAATCACAGAATAAAACGGATAAAAGATTTAACTTGAGTAGAATAATTGCTACAGACATAAATAACTCTGCAAACGAGCTGAACAACTCTGGAACAGAAGACTACAATGGATTCAATAACTTCATAATAAAGGCTATAATTAAGGAAATTAGAACTCCTTTACTTTACCATGAAAATAAAATGCTTGATGATGGCATTTTCCCTGACTGCCTTAAAATTACGGTTACACTCCCCATATACAAAAAGGGTGACAGAGAAATGCCAGATAACTATAGACCAATATCAATTGTCCTTGTACTGGCCAATCACATACTCAGATTTACATGTATTCTGAGAGTACTAAATTAATAAACGCTATTGAAAGCCTGATAACTGAAATCCATAACGCTTTTGAAAGGAAACTGACCACCTGTGCAACACCCATAGACTTGAGCAAAGCATTTGATTCAGTCTCACATGAGATAATTGTTAAAAAATTAGAATACTATGGTATTGCAGACAAACCACTTAATTTGATTAAGTCATACCTGAATAACAGGCAACACTTAGTGTATGTGAACAAAGAAAGGTCACAACTAATGAAAATTAAGAGAGGAATTCCACAGTGCTCCATTCTTGGACCCTTCCTCTTCATTACCTATGTTAATGACTTCTCAATCTATATAGCCTGCAAAAATGTTTTATATGCTGATGATATGACCATGATTTCCACAGGTAAAAAATGAAATGATCGCATGGGATTTATTAGCCAGGATATCCCCTTTGGGGTTTGGCCGCCGTATTGTCTTTTTAGATGATGCCACTTTGGTGACTTGCGTGTCAATGATGATGAAGGACACACAACACCCAGTCCCCTGCCGTGAATCGAACCTGGGCCGCTTTGCATAGTAGGCGGTAATGCTACCACTGAGCTACAGAGGTGGACATCTCCACAGGTGAGAGTATGCAAGAGATGGTAAACAAAAATAATGAAATTTTTGAAAAACGTAGGGTGTGGTGTATTGCTAACCAGTTACGTATAAACAGCACAAAAATGGAAAAAAATTATTTTAATCTGAAGGTACAGAAAGAAGAGAATCACAGTGTCAAACTATTGGGACGAAAAATAGACTAAAGGCTCTCTTGAGATGACCATATAAGCTATCTAACAGGCAAACTTGCACGCGTGATATTTCAGCAGTAGAAACTAAGATATTGTTTACGTCATACACAGCTCCCAGACAATTTATTTTTTATTTATTTTGATTCTCTGAGTCATACGTTGTACAGAAATGCACATCATGATATAGGAAAGGTCATTTGATACATATTAGGCATTTATAAGAAGTGGTAGATGTCTATGAATCTATAAAATGATTACATATTTATATCACATGTGTAATGTACTTAGGTCTTATATTTATTCTGTACCAGAATTTAGAATTTATACCAATAAAACTTACATTCAGTTATGTTACATAAGGTCAATAGTTCTGGATCCATTATCTATGTTTTTGTTAAGCAGTTCCTTACGGCAGTTCCTTATTGGAGGTTGTTTTTGAGAAATTCCTGTATGCCTTAGAGTCAGTGCTTAATTAGTAGTGACAGTAGTTTCACTTTAAAATCCTTTTCTTGTGTAATGTTCTTCACTGCTATTGGGAGATGATAGTAGAGTTTTATTCCAATATATTTGACACCTTTACTGTATAGCTTTGTTGAATGGGGAATTACTCATAGAGAGTTCTTTGACCTTGTATCATGTTGGTGCCAGTTTGAGTTTATATCTAAGTTGCTGATATTTGTCTTGGTAAAACATAGTAGGTCCAATATGTACTGACATGGGAGGACTGACATGTTCAGATTCTGGAACAATGGTTTACAGGATTCTTTCTGCTATTTGAATAATATTATTCCAATTCCTTTTTTTTAATTTTAAAGAGCCTCACTGCTTTTGCACTGTGACCCCAAAAGATAATTCCGTAGCTTAGTATAGAGTGGAAAAGAGCATAGTACATTCATGTGAAGGTGCTAGTATTAACAATATTCTTTATTTGTCTAATCATGAAACATACTTTACTCAATTTGGTGCAGGTTATATCAATATGACTTTTATATGTAAGTGTGTCAATAATGGTAACCCCCCCCCAAAATTTAGTTTCTTTTACATAGTTGATTTTATCATCACTCAGTGATATATTTGGTACTGGTGGGTTTTTATTTTGGAGTGCGTGGAAAGTAATACCAGCTGTCTTTTTTTATATTTAGGAGTAATCTGTTTGAATGAGGCCATGAGTTTAGTTGTGCTGTGCTCCTGTTTATTGCGTCTTGAAGATGTTTGTTTGAGTCAAATATCATAATTGTGGTATCATCAGCAATGATGTTCTGTTATTGTGTAAATTTAAGGGGAGGTCATTTACATAAAGTAAGAATAATAAGAATCCCAACACTGGTCCTTGGGGAACTCCATTTACGTTATTTGGGTCGATGACTGCGCAGTGTTAGTGATTCCTGCTCGATTGTTTGCATTCATTTGGACGCTTGGTTTCTGTCTTTGAGGTAGCTTTTAAACCAGTCATGGCTAGTGCCCCTTATGCCATGGGAGTAAATTTTTTGCAGCAGTATATTGTGATTGACCATATCGAATGCCTTTGTTGGGTCAAGAAAAATGCCTATGGCTGGAAGATTAGATTAGATTAGATTTACTTTCGTTCCAATTAATTCGTAGTGAGGAAGTCCTCCAGGATATAGAAAATATCAGAAAAACAACAATACATGACAAATATTTACAACTAAAACAAATAAGGTAATGTACCATTCCACATGTCCCAAGTGGAATGATCGTCATTTTTTAATGAACACTATATGAAACAGTCATTTTACAAATACTAATGCACTGAATCTAAGATAAAAAAGTTTTTTATTTATTTGTAAGGTAATAAACATGCAATACAACTACTATAATACTTATATACAATGAACACATTACTGCACTGAAATGGTGCAGATGTTAGATTGTACTTACACACACACACACACACACACACACACACACACACACACATATATATATATATATATATATATATATATATACACATATATATATATATACATATATATATATATATATATATATATATATATATATATATATATATATATATATAAGAAGCAACCGTGGGTTGAGAAAGCTTGAAATATGTGTGTGTGTTTGTGTTTGTTATTGTTTCTATCAACGTACCAACGCTTCGTTTGGTAAGTTACAGAATCTCACACAACGAACAAATAACTGCAGTGAAATTGTGCAGAATGACAAATTTCATTAAGGAATAAATATATTGGGAAGCAGTAGTTAGTATCCCTAGTTCCATAAACAGGCTTCTGCAGGATGTTCTTGAGTTCACACCACATATAACTCTTACTGCACGTTTTTGTGCCCGGAAAACTTTAGTGTGGCTTGATGAATTACCCCAAAACGTAATCCCATATGACATTATGGAATGAAAGTATCATGTTGGTGCCAGTTTGAGTTTATATCTAAGTTGCTGATAGTATGCCAGCTTTTTCATTTTTATATCCCCCATGTCTGACACAATTTGCATTGCAAATAGAGATTTGATAAGATGCTTCAGCAGTTCTGTGGTGTGCTCCTCCCAGTTGAATTTATTATCAAGCTGTAATCCCAAGAATTTAACGCTGTCCACTTCTTCTATCTGCTTGTCATCATATATTAGGCATATACTCGTGGGACACCCCTTACATGTTCTGAACTGCATGTAGTGTGTTTTTTCAAAGTTTAGTGACAAAGAATTGGCTAGGAACCAGTGATTAATGTCCACAAATATTAATGTCCATCGGCAAACAAAACGAACTTCGCATCTGGTAATGTTACTGATGAAAGGTCATTGATACACACAAGAAAAAGTAAGGGCCCCAAAATGGAACCTTGTGGGACCCCACATGTAATAAAGTTCCCAGTTGGATGATGCCTGATAGCTTATTACATGTCTCCTTCCTAATAACACCCTTAGTTTCCTGCCAGAGATATAATATTTGAACCATTTTGCAGCATGTCCCGTTACACAGTAATATTCTAATTTACTTAAAAGGATATTGTGATTTACACAGTCAAATGCCTTTCACAGATAACAAAATATACCAGTTGCCTGCAATTTTTTATCTGATGAATTAATCACATTTTCACTGTAAATGTAGATAGTCTTCTCAATATCAGAACCCCTTAGAACTTTTACAGTATGTTATTTGAGATAAGATGATTATAAATCCGATTGTACATTACTTTTTCTAAAATTTTTGAGAATGCTGGCAAAAGTGCAATTGGACGGAAATTTGATGCTATTTCTTTATCTCCCTTCTTAAACAGTGGCTTAATTTCAGCATATTCAACCATTCAGGAAATATTCCATTGATAAACGACTGGTTACACATATAGCTTAATATGTTACTTAGCTCAGAATAACATCCTTTAATGAACTTTGTTGAGATTTCATCATACACACTAGATGTTTTTGATTTTAAAGGTTTAGTGATGGACATTATTTCTGCTGGGGTAGTGAGGGTCAAATTCATATTATGGAAAATACTTGAAATGTCTGGTCTGAAATATTCCATAGTAGCATCTACCGAACCTGACAAACCCATCTTTTCAGTAACAGTTATAAAATGTTTGTTAAAAAGTTCTGCAACACTATACACATCTGTCACCAATGTATCATTTACTCTTAATGCTACTCGGTCCTCTTCATGTCTGGTTCTACCGGTCTCCTCCTTCACTATATCCTATATTCTCTTTATTTTGTTATCTGATTGACAGATACAGTTTTCTTTTTGTTTTACAAGATACCCCTATTCCTTGAGTTATCCATGGCTTCTTTGTGGACTTTGCTCTAACCTTGGTAAGCTTTGGGGGAAAGCAGTGTTCGAATAAGGTAAGCACTTTATTAGCAAAAGTGTTATATTTTTCATTCATGCCATGGGCACTGTAAACATCAGCCCAGTGAATGTCTCTGAGGAGTGTCCTAAAATAATAATTTTTGGCTTATTGATTTCCCTCTTGAGCTCAGATTTAACAGATTTTATATCCTGTTCAGTATTAACATTTAACAGAAGGAACTGCATGTCATGGTCTGAGAGGTCATTGACTATTGGTTTTGTAATATAATTTTATTATCAATGGCTGTTTGTGAGCAATTGGCTACCCTAGTGGGGAACTTTACAGTGGGAATTAAGTTGAATGATAGTGTTACTAACTCAAACATGTTCTTATTGGGAGCGTCTTTAAGGAAATCTACACTTAAATCACCAGCAACCACTATTTCTTTGTTTTTGGTTGTTAAATGGGCCAGTACAGCTTCAAGGTGGTTTACAAACAGATTAAAGTTACCTGCAGGTGCTAGATATACACTTAGTATTATGGAGTATTTTTTGTGAAATTCTACATCTGTTGCACATACTTCCATATGCTGTTCTAGGCACAATTTATGAATGTCTATGATCTTAAATTTATGACAATTCCTGATGAATGTGGCAACTCCTCCTTTCTCCATTTATGATCTACAAAAGTGAGAAGCTTCTTGTCTACTAGTGTTAAGGTGTACTCTAGGAGTTGCTGTATTGCATCAGTTGTGGTTTTTCCTCCTTGGAAACCAAACTGAGCAGGTGATATGGCATTTCTTTTTTTCAGAAATGAATTTAGTATGTCTGCCATAGTGCAGTCAAATATTTTTCTGAATACTGAGCGTACTGCTATTGGCCTGTAATTGCTCATATCACGTTTACTTCCTTTTTTATGAATGGGTATGATTTTTTCGGTCTTGAGTTTATTAGGAAACATACCGTTGAGGAATTAAGAGTGTATTATGTGGGACAGTGGTTTACTTATGAGGTTGCTGCAATTATGGAGAAGAAAGCAGGGGATCTGATCTTGACCTGCAGAGAATTTTTTCTTGATTTTTGTATGGATAATTTTTTCTATTTCTTCCAATGAGGAAAAAATATTTATTAATCGGCTTCAGCGCCATAGACTTACTGAATAATAAGCTGATTTACGTTGTCTTATATCTTTGCCTTGGTTCGTGTCTTTGGCGGACAGTGTAAATTGCGAGTGTGCTAGCTCTACAAATATAAACGTAAATTGAGCGAAAAATGTACGACATACGTAAAAATCACTGATTACTGCAGTCTTAAATGGATTGTGCGTAATTATATCTAGAAATAGTGAATACCGGTATGTACATGAAGTCAAATGAAATGTCTCATGAGTGTGATGTGCACAATGTTCTACCTCACGAAAGCCATAAGTTTGCAATCAGCGATTCATACTTTAAAGTGTGATCTAACGAAACTTCGAAATGAAAAATACTGAACTGTTAGTTTATCTGAAATCGACAGCGCCACTGAAAACAGAACCTACAAAAACTATAAACAGCGAGAAAGAAAAGCGGAGTGAAGGGACCAGAAACAAAATTAGTACAGCCCTGATAAAAGCAACACCGTTAATACATAAGAAAACTGTAAAAAAAGCGATCGACCAGTGCCTCAAAAAATGGTACACACTGAAAACAGGAGTCAGAACGTATTAATTCTTTCTTAAGGTCGTGGTCGTCACTGTGAAAAAATAATGAAGTTTTGAAAATCAAAAACACTACATCTCTTCTGTTATGAACCTAACGTTCAGTTAAAGGACGTGGTATGTAACATAGACGGGAAGACGAAAGAATATACGAAAAATGACAGTAACGTCATTCTAGGTGGGATAAACGACATCCTAAAGAAATTTGAGGATTTAAAATGCACCTGGACAGATTCTCTTCAAACGACAGTCCACACAAAAGTAATTCCGTACAGATACGATGTGCCAAAACTGAACAACAGAGTCTATGCTGCAAACGAATTCACAATGAGCACTGCAAAAAATTATGAGCATGTAATGGTAATAGGCATCAATATATTCCTCAGCAGAAGCGATTATACAAAGCATGGACTTCACTTGCGAATGGAAGGCAAAGAGAAATTATGTAGACATTTACAGCTAGAGTAGGTGCCAAACTGCAAACATCAGCTCTGACTTACATGCAATGTGAAGACCATTCAGCAAACATAACAGTGAAAAGACAAGAAAAATCAACAGCAAAAACGGGCTTATCCAACTCGATAGTGATGAAAGATAAACGAGGAGCTGCAAGAAAAAACTGTACTACACCTTCATCACTCAAAGGCTGAGATACCAGCAGAAGCATCTAACTCAAAAATAGCAACTCAACATTCAAGGTACAGAAGGAAGAACTGTGCACTGGAAACCAGACGCAATACAACACCTTCAGTAGCTGTCCGTGCAGCAAAAACAGAAATTACATCAACATCAACTACACAAGAAGAATGACCAAAGAGACAGAGAACTGCCCCTTTTCACTATCAGGCATTTTCTTATGACCGATAGAGAAAACAAACTCCCACTTAAAGATGAGAAGGAAGATTTCCCACACAATTTAAATTCAGGAATAAAGTTATTGGTCAACCAAGTACAATCAGAGCAAACCTAAAGTCTCACCCAGTCACTCGTCTTCATCAGAATAACGTAAGAGAGCTGGAAATCTTGCTATCAAATGAACTCAGATATGTTAATATACTTTGCTTAACTGAACACTGGCTGAAGGAAAACGAGTTAAAGACAATGAAAATAATGGATGATGTGTTAGCAGCACAAACTTGTAGAAATCAGTTTATACGTGGAGGGAACTGCATATATGAGTCTCAGAACTTAGATAGTGGCAACTATTTACTTACAGCTCGCACAAAATAGATACGTGTTTCAAAGTTTTAGTAGCCTTCAAAGTAGTCACTAGCATTGTGTATAACCCATCGCCAGCGATGTGGAAGTAGTAGGACACTCTTAGCAGTGCCAGTTGTGTTGACAGTTCGAGCGGCGCGGTCTATTGCCCGACGAATTCGTAGCAGTTCTGAAGCGAATGGTGTGAAGAGTTTCCTTCAGTTTAGAAATCGAGTTGATTTTACGAGGGCTTAAGTCAGGGGACTGCAAAAAGTGTCATTACTTCTGTCTCTATGCTGTTCATTTTTGGAACACAACTTATGACCAGCTTAGAGACAGAAGTGCTATACCACTTACTGCACTCCCCTGACTTAAGCCCTTGTAAGTTCAACTAAATTTTTAAACTGAAAGAAACACTTCACGGCATTTGCTTCAAAACTGTTAAAAATTCGTTGGGAAATAGACTGCATCGCTCGAACTGTCAACGCAACTGGCACTGCTAAGAGTATCCTACGACTTCCACATCGCTGGCAACGCGTTATACACAATGCTAGTGACTACTTTGAAAGTCAGTAAAATTTTGAAACACGTATTTATTTTGTACTAGCTGTAAATAAATAGTTGCCACTATTAAAGTTCCAATCCTCGTACATAAAGAAAGATGTCAAATTCAATAACTTAGACAATGTTGAATCCTTAAACACAGAGAAAGATTTTGAAATATCAGGCATAGAAATTCCAGCATTCAAGTTAATTGTAATATGTTTATATAGATCTCAAGTTAGCCACTTAAAAAATTCAACACTCAGCTTGACACTTTACCAAATAAAGTAGTAATAAATCGAAAAACAGCTCTTATGTGTGGAGACCTAATTGTAGACAATAAGCAGTTCAAAGTCTGAGTTGATGAACACATTAACTGCCAATAATTTGGAGATTACAATCCACTCCCTTACACATGAAATGAATCATTCTAGTACTACTATAGACCAAATAATAATTAGCTCCAAAACAAAATATAAATCAGTTGTAATTCAAGCTGTACTGGCAGGCCATCATGCACAGGCTATAAGCTTTTATGTAAATAATAATAATCCATCCTATAATTATATGAGGAAGACTACACACATGGTCAGAACTTCAAGTCATGGTGCAGTACAAACATTCCAGAATCATCTCCAACAAGAATGATGGGAGCTAGTGTATAGTACAGAAAATATTTCTGATAGGTTTCAGACATTCATTAATATATTTAAATATTATTTTGATCTTGATTTTCCATTAAAAGCCAAAACAACCCAAACCACTAAATGCAAAAAGTGGATTACTAGTGGTACAAGGAAATCTTATGCTAGAAAACAGTACCTACACAATATTGCAAGAAGTTAAAATGAAGCTCCAGAGTTTCATAGTTACTTCAAAAAATATAAATATATCTTAAACAAGATAATAAAGGAGGCAAAGAGACGAGATAACGACAAATACATGGAAAATGCTTCAAGTAGAACCACAGAAACAATCTGAAAAGTTGTAAAGAAAGAAAGCCAATCTGACAAAAATAGAGTTAATAATATTGAATTAGAGGATGGCTTGAAAAACATTAATAATCCAGAGTAAATAGCTAATATGTTTAATAGTATTAGAGAAGGAAAGTTGCGACTCACCATATAGGTGAGATGGTGAGTCATGATAGGTACAAGAAGAAGATTAACACGATTATAGCTTTTGGCCATTAAGGCCTTTGTCAGCAATAGACACACATGCACACACTCCCACACACACTCACGCAAACGCAACTTGCACACACTTCTGCAGTCTCAGACAATAGAGAATGCAGACATGTGTGTGGTGTGTGTGTGTGTGTGTGTGGTGTGTGTGTGTGTGTGTGTGTGTGTGTGTGTGTGTGTGTGTGTGTGTGTGTGTGTGTGTGTGTATGTGTGTGTGTGTATGTCTATTGCTGACAAAGGCCATAATGGCCGAAAGCTATAACTGTGTGAATCTTTTTGTTGTGCCTATCACAACTCAGCATCTCTGCTATATGGTGAGTAGCAACTTCCCTTCCTTAATATTGTTACATTCTGTCATGGATTTTCCATTGTTTGATTTAATACATTGAATAACTGTTTTATAAAAATAGCGGAGAAACTACTACAACAGACCTCCAATAGAAAACAGCATACAGAAACAGGGAAAAAAGTCACAAGCAAATCAATGTTTCTGTCCCCAACAAATGTAGAAGAAGTACAAGTTGCAATAAAAAGTCTCAAAGTGAAACACTCTGCAGGCGTAGATGATATAGCTGATTTCATTATAAAGAAATGTGGGGACTTGATTCCTGAGCCCTTAACTCACCTATGTAACCTATCTTTTGCTACAGGAAGTTTTCCTTCATGTTTCAAAATAGCAAAATTAAAGCCATTGTACAAGAAAGGAAACAAAGGTGATATTTCAAACTACAGACCATTGGAACTTCTATTTTCCCAAATATATTAGAAAGGCTCTTCAATAAGAGACTATCAGGCTTCTTAGAGCATATTGGCATTCTGTCAGAATCTCAACATGGACTTAGAGCAAACCATTCAACTGAATCAACATTTCACTCCTTTCTATTAGAGGCGCCGATAGCATTAGACAACAAAACACTTACCATGGGCATATTTTTAGATTTGTCAAAGGCATTTGACACCATAAATCATGGAAAATTGATACACAAGCTGGAAAGTCTTGGCATTAGGGGAACTGCTAACAATTGTCTCAGCTCTTATCTTAAGAACACGGAACAATATATGGAAATATATCAGAAAAGGGATAATGTCATTAGGAAATATAATTCCAAGCAACAACTGTTAAATATGGTGTGTCACAAGGATCAGTAATGGGTCCTGTTCTGTTCTTACTCTACGTAAGTGACCTAAACATAAACAATGACAGCAGTAAAATATTCAATTTGCTGATGATATTAGCATTCTAATTACAGGAAACTCAGAAGAAACTCTTGTAAAAAACATAAGAGAAGCCACTGACAGGCTAACATGCTACTTTGCTAACAATGATTTAATAATAAATACTAGGAAAACTGTCCCTATGGATATACACGCAGCACAAACAAAAAATCCAGTCTAGCACAAAAATCCAGTCTAGCACAAACATCCAGTCTAGAGCTCTACGGGCAGACAATTACCATAACAGCCTGTACCAAATTTCTTGCACTTCATGAAATGGTAAGTACATATTGAGCAAATGAACAAAAAATTAAGTACTTCTTGTTTTGTGTTGTGTACATTAAAAATTTCTTCCACCTTCAACACTCTTCAGTGTGTATATTATGCAGTCGTAAAATCTTACCTCCTGTGTGGGATTATGTTCTGGGGAAATTGTGGAGATGCCACCAAAAACTCAAAATTTATATATATATATATATATATATATATATATATATATATATATATATATATATATATATATATATAAGGATGACCTTGCCTCTTTCCTGTATATATATATACTTGAAAATATAAACTATTTAAAGCAAAACTTACACACTAAAAGACTACTCATAGCTCAAAATCCCACAATACACAGCTATGATACAAGACAAAAATTGGATGTACATGTTCAAAGTGCAGCACAAAGTTATTTCAAAACAATCTTATCTATCCTAGTATCAAACTACACAGTGCCTTACCAGATACAATTAAACACAAACAAAACATTGGTCACTTCAAATCTAAATTGAAGTTGGTTGATCACTGTGTTTAAACAGTAAATGAATATAAAAAAAAAAATTTTCTATGTTAACCCAAAGTAGTCTCATACAGAGACATACAACGTAACAACATTTATTTCAGTATTCATCATTAATTGATATATTAATGTGTGTTATTATGTTAATATTAACATAAAAATCCAAGTATCTCTTGCACATTGTGCAGCTATAGATGAAAATGTATTAGTAAAAAAATATTCTGTCAGTAAAAGTTTATTGATGCTTTGCTACTATGCATTCTTTCAGTCACAGCTACGATATGGGATTCTGTTAAAGGGTAATTCAACAGGCACAAACTGTGTATTCAAAGGGCAAAAAAAAAAAAAAAATCAGTCAAATGTATAGAAGGATTGTGTCCAAGAAAAACCTGTAAGGCGCACTTCAGCCTATTAAACATAATAACCCTCTGAAGTCTCTGTATGTATAACTGTTTAACATATGTAAAAAAATATACAACAATTTACACAGAGAATGAATTTACATTTGCACAGCACTAGAAACAACTGCATGCTAGCTATACCATATTCTAGGCTGTCACTGACGCTCAACAGTCACAAACACCTAAGTCTAAAGTTATATAATAAACTGCCACAGTCAGTCAAAACCCTCACCCTCTGTATATTTAAAGTGGTATTAGACGCATGGTTTAAAAATAAAGCATACTACTCAATTGAAGAATATCTTGGAAGTAATTTGTATGGACTGTATAAACAATGAAATAATGTAACTTTCATTAACTAAATATGTAAAACTGTATAATTAATTCTTGAACAGGCATGGCTCTTAAATAAAGGGTCTGAGGCAGAGCCGCCCCTAAATATATGTTAAAGTAAATTTCGCAAGAACAGATTACATAATTTAAATTATCAGGACGAATTTCGCATATTTCCCATTCCGATTAAAATAACGACGGTCAACGTTTTTGGAACTGTTTGTATCGATGTATGTTTTCCGAACGGTTAGTAGTGTTTAGGCCGCAGCTTGGAACGTCCGTAAGCTGCATGTAGTAGAGCACTTCTACATAGTGCTGCTCTTTATGGGCGACCCGAAGGCTCAGAGCTTGCAGCCTAAGGGTGTCATGCCAACCACCACACTTTTTTCACGTTCCACTATCTATGTAATAAAGGAATGTAGAGTGGCCGAAACTTCGCTATCCAATCTCTGTCTCTGCATATCTCTACTACGCTTCGATGCGTCATTAATCGACGTTTAGTATTATTGTTTTGATAATGTTTTACATAGTTGTTTTGTTTCTGCCATTGGCTATTCTGTCCACATTTAGAAGAAATTTGCAAATATCCCGCCAGAGTGCACTAGACTACAATAACATAACAGTACTGCTATCTAGCGAGAGTTTCATAAGTGATTAGAGGACAAAACGCGCGAGATTTGTCCCATTACTTTACTTTCCTTGCTTGCTGATGCTGACTGCTTTTGTTGATACCGTGTGATATTAGCAAGTTTCTTTTTCGGAGTGTATTTTGCAAGATTTTAGTGAGTTTTACTTGCTTGTGAATATCTGCGACATACCGCGAGTGTGAAACCAGCGCAATATGAATTCAGTGTGCAGTTTAATAGGTAAAAACTTGGAACATGGCCATAGGATGAAAGTGAAAGAACTTGGTGCTCCCAGACACGATCTAACGACCAATCAAGAACAGAAACAGTTCAAATCTAGGCAAGGATACAAACGCAGTTTTAATAAAGCAATGTACGATGCAGCTGAGTGGTTGTGTGGTTGTGAAGTGAAAAATGCATTTTTCTGTTTCACCTGTCTTCTTACAAATAGTACTGATAGTACCTGGACTGAAACTGGTATCACTGACTTAAAGAATTTTCACGCAAAGGTGAAAAAACATAATTCCAGCGAAAAACATTTAAATGGCTGCACTGAGTTTTCAATGCTACGGAAAGTGGACATTATGTGCCAATTAGACAGTGCTTACCGCCGTAATATAAAGATATATAATGTAAATGTATCAAAAAATCGGTATATACTGGGGAAACTGATAGACTGTATTAAATTTTGCTGCAAATTCGAGCTTGCCTTAAGCAGCCACGACGAAACAGAAAATTCCAAAAACCCAGGAATTTTTCGAGGATTAGTCAGTCTTATGGCAGAACTGGAATGCGTCTTGAAGCACCACATTGAGAAATCAGAAAACCATGTTTTCTTAGGCCTATCGAAGACAATTCAAAATGAACTCCTGGAATCTATTTTGAGGTATGCCTCAATCTCATCAGGATTGTCACAACTGGTCCTAATAATTCGCTATGAGCTACTGGGACAAATAAATGAAAGATTTTATTTCCTTTGTACGCCCAAAAAGTCACAGTGCAGACGATGTAACTGCAGCTGTTCTCTGCGAGCTAGAGAAAATGAATGTACATGAAACACCTGAAAAACTGATAGCTCAGTGTTACGACGGTGCTCATGTTATGAGTGGCCATAAAAGTAGAGTTCGAACTAGAATTTAGAGAAATGTACAGGAATCCTCACTTTATTCACTGTTACACCCATCAGTAAAATTTAATTGTTGAACGTTGTGTGATGGGCAATAAACAAGTGCGGATCTTCTTAGGCAACTTGGAAGGAATTTCCACCTTTTTTCATGGTCTTCTAGCCGTACAGCCATTCTTGATGAAGTAGTGAAGAAGCATATTCCTACCTGTCCTCAATCCATCAGATGGAATTTTAAATCACGGAGCGTAACCACTGCATACAAATACCAAAACGAAATTGTTGAGTGCCTTGAAAGATTTATTGATGATGATGCCAGTGATTACAAGACAATAAACAAGGCCACGGGACTGAAGGGTTTCCTGCAAGACAATGATTTCCTCTTATGGTTAAATTTTTTTTTAATACAGTCATGCCTCATTGTGACATTCTCTTTAATCAACTGCAGCAGAGGAATATTGATGCAGTGAAAACTGTTGAATATGTATCGCACTTTGCAGATTCTGTCCAGGAAATAGTAGAGCCTCACTTGATACTGACGATCACTGGGAACAGGTAGAACCAACAGCAAAATGGGGACGTTTCACAAAATCAAGAATAGTGTGTGCACGAAACGTTTGCGACCTCATCACAACTCAGATCAGAGAACGATTCAGTTTCAATTATCACTTATCGATTGCGCAGTTGTTTGACCCATCGTTGTTTGCAAAACATCAAACTATTTTTCCGAAAAAAGAGCTTAAAATAGCTGTTAATTTGGTCAATTTACAGTCTTCAGATCTATGTCATGAGCTGAACGTGTCGTACAGCCGAAAAGATTTTATGAAGGCGTCAGGAGCTTTGACCTTGTTGAACTTTCTTTACGATTACAATCTGGCTAAAGCTTTTCCTGAAAGTGTAAAACTTCTGCAAATAATAGTATCCTTCCCTATGACGACCGGAAAGGCAGAGCGCTGCTTCTCTACGTTAAAGCGAGTGAAAACATTTATGTGCAACACTATGAATGAGGACAGACTTTGTGCGCTTGCAATGTGTTCCCTAGAAAAAGAATTACTGAATCAGCCAAATTTCAATGAAATGGTCATAGAACATTTTGCTGCACAGAAGGGGAGACGAGCTGAATTCGTGTATAAACAAATGAATTGAGGTAAGCAAAAGTACATTCATAATTGATAAGAGGTAATTTCTTTATATTAAGTCCTACTTAGCCTATTAAGAGAAGTGAGTAAAAAAGGGTAGTGTCATGTTTAGCCAGTCATAAACGTGATGACATTTTCCGAAACGAATCACTTTTGGTACCAGTACAGTGTGTTGCGCTACAGTGCCACATTTTGTGTACTTTAGCACAACAAACCGTACTAAAAATGACGTATTTTGGAGAGACCTTTTACGTGCTATTTCACATAAATGCATATTTTCATAATACACAATAAATACGAACTGTTCGCTTCTCAAACATGTGAATTAATATGGCAGTTGCAGGGATTGCTCATGCCACCCAATCACAGCACAAGACCTGTGACGTCACCAAAACATTACAGTATCGTCATTCGAACTCGTAAACTTCGAGGTTTGGAGGTAAACCACAATAAACGCCTTAAGTTTAGAACTGAAAACACCAATAATATTAAGCAGCCGCAAAGTTAACATTCATCGCATTAAAGATCTCTCCGAAACGAGTCTTTTCATATGATTCGCTGCAAAGTGTTAGAAAATGTAATGATGACGTATAAAAACACTAACCAAAGATTTTCCCTCGAAGTTAACTTCTAATGATATTTAATACCTGATTATAGAAGATACAGTACGTAAAATTATGGGTAGAGAGATCTGCCCACCCCCCTCACGCTGGATTCTTAGTTGTTTATGTCAGACTAATCTGTAGCGTAACCAGAGGTCTATGTTGGTTCCGATCGATAAATGCCGCAGCCTTCCCCAGTATAGAAACCACGAGCCGTGCCTGTTCTTGAATGTAAACTGTATAACGATTATTACTGAAACCTTCTGATTAGTAGGTGGTTTATGTATTTATGTATATGTAAAATGATGATGTGTGTAAATGTACAAATTACTAACAACTAAAAAGATATATATAATATATATAATATAATATATATAATATATAATATATGTATGCATACTGTATAATGTATAATGCACAACGTAAAAATAAGTAACAATTATACTTTTATGAATATGTAAAATGTATTCTGAGAAAGCCAATTGCATGGTAAACATGCTGAATGGATAATAATTAAACATATGAGAAATATAAGTAATTTTCTGAACTAACTTTCAAGCTGCGTTCTCAGTAGAATCTTCCATTGATTGTCGACCAACTGCTTGGCGAACTACCTTGTAAAACTGACTGGCAGCACTATTGTCTTCAACACTGTTCTCTGTACCTTCGCCTGATTCAGTAGTGACATTGATTGATTGGGACCCCAGTGACTGCATAACAGTTATAGGGACAAGCAGTGGTGGAGTAGGTGCCTGGTTCATGATTTAGTTGATTAACTGTAATACTCTATGCTTGAATATTTTTATTTGTTGCTCATTCATTTCATCCAGATCAGACAACAAGCTAAGAAGAAACAATTTCGTATCTTCTGTCCTCTGGTTGTGGGGCTAAGACTGCTGTGAGTCAATTTTGACCTTCTTGGCTTTAATAAACTCAAAACAATTGTCAACTCCGTCAGCTTTAGAACGTCGTTTTATAGGCTTTTTTGCTTGTGGACAAGAATCCGATGCCACATGGAAATTTCTGTCAGCTTAACAATCTTCAGAGTGTTTATATTGGTTGTCCTCAGTCAGCTCATTAGTTACCGTGTTTGGTAAGGGTGGTAATGGTGTTTCTGGCGGAGGTATTGGTATTAAGGAGGATGATGGTGGCGAAATGGAAGATGCTGAGAAGAGATTTCTTCACTGTTCACAGCATAAAGTACATTTTCTTCGACATTGGGGATATCAGGTAAATTTCCGTTGGCAGCAGAGGCTAAGGATTTCACAAATGGTAATGCAAACTGCATTGCTTGCATCAAATAATAAAGCTTCATTGTCTTTATCCCATTGCCACTTGGAGGAGGTTTGAGGTTCCAAACAAAGACCATTCGTAAATTCCTCCATTTCTCTTTGCATTCAGGCACTGAAACAAAAAGAAGGCGTATCTCTTAAGAGCCAAATAGGTAATAAAATGTAGAGAATCTCGAAATAAATTAATAAACTAAACTTATACATAGTTTTTCATTTACAGGTACTTGGCTATTGGCTCCATATTTGTATCACTTTCATGGTACTCTGCATGAGGAGGGACCACCATTGGATGTGTACCGGAAGTAGCGCAGGCCACAAAAATATTTTGGGATGTACTCAAAGAAATGTATATGCCAGTTCCAAAAGGAGAGGACTGGAAGAAGATTGCCGAACGTTTTTGTCATTTGTGGAATCTTCCGAACTGTGTTGGAGCACTGGATGGCAAGCATATCAGAATAGAAAAATTGGTGAACAGTGATTTAACTTACTTCAGTTACAAATCATTCCTCGCTGTTGTGCTAATGGCCTGCTTGCTATGCTGGTGAGTTATTTATTTTAATAGAGATGGGTTATAGTGAAGGAAACAGTGACAGATGAATATTTCGTGCAAAAGCAATCAAACACTGGATAACACATGCTGGCCTTGATATTCCATCCCCTTCGAGATTAACATTACACACATCCATGACCAAGGCAGGATTCTAACCTGCGATTGTAGTGGTTGCGCGGTTCCAGACTGTAGCGCCTAGAACTGCTTGGCCACCCCGGCTGGCCCATTCTCTAAAAAGTGATTCCATATTGTGAAAAGAATTTTCAACTACCACTTAAGCAGAGGAAAGAAAACAATTGAAAGTGCATTTGGAATGTCTTCAGAAACGTTTCCAGTTTCAAATGGCCTAATACGTTGCAAGAATCCTGACAGAGTGAGTGATGTTATCAAAGCCATTTGTGTTCTCCCCAATTACCTACACAAACGTGAAGGTGTAGAATATGCATCAACACACTTACAAGGATATCATGAACCCGCTAATGATGCTGCAGTATTTCAAGCTAATCATAATGTTTCAATTTGTGCTAATTCATCAGCACTTGCATTAAGAAATTATTTAGCAAATCACTTTTTAACCCCACGTGCCTTTCTTCCATGGCAGTTGAACTACTGTACTTGAACATTCATTTCATGTTGATTGTAGTTAAATTCTGTGAAAGAAAAAAAGCTACTCTCTTCACTTTAACATGCTGTCGATTACTTTTATTTTGAATACCTGGACGTGACTACATTTATACATACGAAAACGTAGTGATGGTGGTTTATGCTCTTTAAGGGTTTATGCTCTTCTTGGTCTATGTCGCGTGTGAATTTTATCGTGATATCAGCTTTAGGAATGCCTTTGTATTGTTAAACTGATTAACTCTGCACTGCCAGCCACTCCGACCTTTTCCGAATTTGGGAAACTGCTTGCTTCATCGGAATTTTTGTCAGTGTGAAAGCTGTTTTCTTTCGATATCTTTGGCCGACATCTATATCTCTGGCTGACGTCTCTATCTTTGCCTGAAAACTTTCTTACATGTGGTTTATTTACGTTTTGACAATACTAACACACATTAGTAGGTGGAAGGCTGAATTCGCAAACCTTTATGTGGAAGTCAAGATTTATGCATAATGGGTGGTGGAAAAACTGTGTTTAGGAAATGGAGGTTTCATGGAAATCTGTTTACCGACGAAAAAGAGGACGCAGCTCGAAATGAAGAACATAAGCTCTCAGCTTTAGCATCGAAACTTGGGACAGGAGAATCGTACAGGTGCTTGAACGATGCTGGTATGGATTCCATTGGATTCAGATTTATTGATTTAGAGCTTCTCTGCCATGCTATAAAGTTTTCATGTTCATGTATTAGCTGTAAAAATACAGAATGCATGATTGCTGTTGAAGAAAGAAGAGTGGGAATAGCTCGTGATTTTAAATTAATTTGTAATTAGTATCGCTATGAATTGCCATTTTTATCCACCGAAAGAACTGACACTGGTACCTGTGAAAGCAATTTTAGGTTAGCATATGTTCTGAGATGCCTTCGACAGGGTACGAGGTAGTTTATTGTGTGGTTTCCCGAACGTGGCCCCACCTTGTGCAAGGTTTGAAAAAATAAGTAAAGAAATGTCTGCCAGAATTTCTATGAAGAAAGCAGTGGAGGAATTGGGTGAAATAAACCAAAAAGAAATAGATCTGGGGGTAGATATTCATGACAGGGAATTCCCGACAAATGTTACTGACCTGTGTGTGTCTGTAGATGGGACCTGGATGAAAAGGAGTCACACATCTTTGTATGGAGTTGCATCTGTTATTGGTATTGACTCAGATAAAGGTTAAATGTAGAAATTACGTCTAAATACTGCCACCACTGTGCAACAAGGAAAATGTCCAACAATGAAGACAATGAGAAATTGTGGCAAGAGAAGCATGCAGCAGCATGCTCTAAAAATTATAGTGACTCAAGTGGGGGCATGGAGGCTGCTGCAATTGTGAGGATGTTCTCCAGATTGGAGGACCAGTATGGTGTTAGACATAATAAATACCTTGGTGATAGGAACTTCTCTTCATTCAAAGCTGTAACAGATAAAAATCCATATAATACAACAATAGAAAAGTTGGAGTGCATTGGCCACATCGAAAAGAGGTTTGGTGGTAGGCTTTGGCACTTGCTGAAAGAGAAGAAATGTGAAGTACTTGAGGACGGAACACCACTAGGAGGAAAAGGCAGGCTTACTCTGAAAGAAATTGATTCTCTTAATTTATTTTATGGGGGAGCTATCAGAAGAAACACATATAATTTAGAGGCAATGAGGCATGCTGTGTGGGCAATTTTTTTCCGCAAACTATCCACTGACCAAACACCAATGCACAATCTGTGTCCGAAAGACGATTGGTGTAAGTTCAACAACAGAAACGAGACATATTGACATAAATACTCTTTACCAGAACTTATTATGAATGCAGTTAAGCCCACATTCAAATTTCTTGCAAACCCTGATTTATTGAGGAAGTGTCATCATGGAAAGACACAAAATGCTATGAAAGCCTTGTGGCATCTCTTGTGCAGAGTGCCCTATCTTTGGGAACCTTTTTCTTTGGACTAGGGTGTCTGGCGTGAACTTTCTGCTTGTGATATGTGTAACAGCCATAATTGTCATATGTACAAGTGTTCAGTAAATATACATTTCATATCGAAGTAAGTTATCTCTCAACTGATCTCCTGTAATAACCACAGTGGTGACCCCAACACCGTCGACGTCTCATCCAGCGTTATTTGTGCTTGTTTTCGTCATTCACTTCCACTGCGTGCCAGAATGCATTGTTCACACCACAATGCATCTACCTGTGACTTTAAGTGCAAGTGTAGCGAGCCCCATTAACTCTGCTGATTGCAACCATGAGTGGACAAATGTACCTCCTTCGAACTTGGTTAAAAGTGAACCTTACCCAGTTCAACATGGCCGACGCCTAGAATGGCAGCACAACAACAACCACAAGTGCCCGCCACCTAACCACAACATCGCACCGTGGTCGCATCACGACCACAATCTTCTTCCTTTCATAACGGCGCCAACCATTCCACCTGCGCCGGTTCCCAGGTCCGCCGCCCCATGGCTCCACCAGGACCGCCCCCCTGTCTGTTGTTGCAACAGTGCAGGCTGTTACACCCACACCACATTATTTGTCATGTTTGCCAGCTTGACACACCTTGCTGGCTAATACACCCCGCACCGCCTCTACTCCCTCGTATCATGTGCTGCATGCGGCCACCACTTCACCCAGGCCTCGGGCGATGCACTGTTCACTGCTACCATACTTTTGGTGTCAGAGGCATCCTACTCCACCTGCACTGATCTCCAGCTGCCGGTGCAGACTCAACATGTGTTACCAGGCAGGTTCCCTAAGCTACCTGCATAGCAAACAGACAACCCAAAGACTTGATTCACCTTAGTGGACCACCTCCTGGAAATCCATGGCATTTCCGACAACGGCGCCCATTTTGTCTGCCTGGTGAGCACATACAGACCTCATCAGCGATTTGCTGCTCTCACTGCCCACTTTGCACAAATATTCGATGGCCAAATCACTGCTCATTGAATGCCTTTCCCAACCTCTGGCAGAGACTCTCCATCACATTACACACGAGGAGCATCTTGATGACTGCACCCCTTTGCAACATTGGCGGCGTCTACGTGCTTTAATAGATGACCACGCATTGCCTGACACTGCTCTTTGGACGTTGTGGATGGTCAAAATACCTTCAGATCTGCAGTTTCATCTCCTGTCTCATGTCGCTGACCCACTCAAGTTTCAATTGTGTATGGCGGATCAGGCTTACACATTCATTCATCATTGACACCACCCGCCACGAACGACATCTCCACCATCTTACTGAATTGGCACACCTCCACCTCCGGTTCTGCACCCAGCCAACAGAGGCCGGCATGCTCGCCTCAGCACCTCAGCTGCCCATCAGAAGCTACCAACTAGCGGCCTACGGGATGTACTGCCACCAGGCTCCCAACAGCCACCAACCTCAGCTGAGCAGTGTCCCAATTGGCTACTGGCCCCACCACAGTCAGCTGCTACCCCCACCCACACTGCGCCAGCCCGTCACCTGACCTACCCACTGTGCTGATTCCACGCTACTTACAGGGATGCCACTGACAACTGCCGTGTGCCCTGCACCTATCCAAACAAGACTGGCGGTTGAGGTGCCACATCCCACCACGTACCTTCACAGTGCCTATATTCTGACACTGCACCACCTGCTTTGGCGACATGACGCCTCTGTGCCACAGATATCTCGACCAGCATCCGCCTTCTAGTCGACACTGCCGTCGATGTTTGCGTCATACCGGCCAAGCACTCTGTTGACACACTATCCTCCAGTACCCTCGCCTTAATCGCCATCAACCATTCTCCCATTGCGGTCCACAGCTCCGTCAAGATGTCGCTTCACCATTCACTGATTCACACCTTCCCTTGTACCTTCCACACTGCCAACGTGGATGAACCTATGATCAGGTTGGATTTTCTACACCATTACGAACTTTCACCAGACCTGCAGGCTGCCACACTTTGCCACACATTTGGCTCTACAGTTTCATGCACACCCAAGTTCAGCACTTTGCTCTCCACCAGCTTGGCTGCACTTTCCACATGAGCTTCCCTAGTCGACCACATAACCTCATGGGTCTCTGATCTGTCGTATGTGAGCCCCTCGATCGACGAACTCCGCACCTACAATGATGACTTACGTGCCTGCATCGCCTCTGCCGAATTGTCACATGTACGGCGTACCACATGTCGCCTATCTGCAGCCCTGCAGTGAGGTGGCCCAGCACATGCCTCTACAGAGCCTTCTCTCCAACCTGATCCAGTGTCAAGCATTCCACCACCCGCTATTTTTTTTTTTACATCGCTGCGCACCTGAATGCACCTCTCCAGATTCTTGATGCCGTTGCTCTCCTGCATCACACCTTCTGTTGCCGACTACAGCCAACACCTCACCTACATCGCCCTGGTTCATCAAGATCAGTAAACCGACATTGCCTGTGGATACCTTCCTGACCCCTCATACCGAATCCCCTACACGATTATCAGCCATCAGTAATGGCACTTGCCATAGGATTCACACCACCAACAGTGCACGTGTTCGTTAAAAGGCCAGGTGCCTTAACGCTTTCAAACTTTTGTGTACCAAGATCATTCATGATCTGTTGGCTTTGAACCATCCTCTGCCATTTCGATAGCAACTGGTCTTCCCCTACTCACCTTGTTCCCAGAAAGGACACCACCTTGTGCATGTGGGGGACTACAGGTTTCTTAATGCCCACACCATTATTGATAACTACCCCATACCATCTACCCTTTTCTCCATATTAGATTGTTCCAAAGCATATCGCCAGATTCCTATGCATCCACCGGATATTCTGAAGACAGCCATCATCCCACCCTTTGGCCTATTTGAATACTGCTACAAGGCTTATGGATTGAAAAATGCTGCACAGACATGGCAGGGGTTCATCGATTCCATTATGCTTCCTCTGCCTTTTGCTTACGCTTACTTAGACGATATCCCTATCTTTCCTTCCTCCACTGAGGAGCATCAGGTACACCTCGCTTAAGTCCATTCACCCCTCGCTGCCAATCATGATAAATCTCAACTACGTTCCACATCTATTACCTTCCTCGGCCATTCCGTCACTGGCGATGGTCTCTGGCTGACGACTTCTCATGTCTAAATCATACTTAAACTTCCTCTCCCCGAGGATCATGTTCAGCTCCATCGTTTTCTGGGTATGGCAAACTTTTACCGCCACCATATTTCTCAAGTTGCCTCCGTCCAAATGGCCCTCACTGGTGTTCTCTCTGGCATGAACATCACTGGAAAATGGAAGATGGGGCCGGCTGTGGTGGTCTAGCGGTTCTAGGCACTCAGTCCGGAACCGCGTGACTGCTACGGTCGCAGGTTCGAATCCTGCCTCGGGCATGGATGTGTGTGATGTCCTTAGGTTACTTAGGTTTAAGTAGTTCTAAGTTCTAGGGGACTGATGAGCACAGATGGTAAGTCCCATAGTGCTCAGAGCCATTTGAGCCATTTTGGAAGATGGAGTGGACCCAACCAATGCTCCACACTTTTGGTAACCTTAAAACTGCCCTAGCCAAAGCCGTCACACTCGCCCATCCTGACCCTGAGGCCTGTATCTCAATCATGACTGATGCAAGTAATTCAGCTGTGGGCGTCATTTTACAGCAGCAAACCGCCGACTTCACCCAGCCCCTCCTCTTCTTTTCCAAGAAACCGATTAAGAGCAAGTGGTCAGCATTTGACCGTGAGCTGCTTGCAGTGTACAAGGTGATTAAACATTTTCGTAGTGTCCTTGAGGGGCGACCCTTCATGATCTATATCGATCACAAGCCACTCATGGATGCTATTCATAATCCGACTAAAGATCTGGCCACGCATTTACACCATATGGAATACATCTGACAGCACTCTTACAACACACGCTATATCCACGGCACAGAGAACATTGTGGCAGCCTACCTTTCCCGAGCCAAGAGGGATTAGCTGAGTGGTCTAAGGCGCTGCAGTCATGGACTGTTTGGCTGGTCCCTGCGGAGGTTGGAGTCCTCCCTCAGGCATGGGTATGTGTGTTTGTCCTTAGGATAATTTAGGTTAAATAGTGTGTAAGCTTAGGGACTGATGACATTAGCAGTTAAGACCCATACAATTTCTCACACATTTGAACATTGACCTTTCCCGCATCTGCTTGCTGACCACACTGTTGTATCTGGAGGAAATCGCCCAACTACAAACCGATGACGACAATATACAGCAACTAAGATCAGGCAAGGGTTCATCGCTCTCTGTCCAGCCCCATGTAATACCTGCTTTGGCGATCCCTGCCCTTTGTGGCACCTTTATGGGCTCTGTGCCATAGGGTCTTTACCTTCGTGCATGGCTTAGCTCTTCCTGGCGCAAGAGCCATGACACGGCTTGTTACACAGCGCTTTGTCTGTCCTGGTGTCAAGCACAACTCTCGTGCTTGGAGCCGTGCGTGCATTCCGTGACAACACATCAAAGTCGACAGGCACGCCCAACCTCCTCTGGGCAAGTTTGACATCCCTAAGGAGCGTTTCTTGCACGTCCATATCGATATCGTTGTCCCCTTCCTCCATTTGAGGGCTACAGATATATCCTGTTGGTCATCGACCGTGTGACTCGCTAGGTCGAGGCAGTCCTCCTTACTGACATCATGGCCAATACCATCGCCTGCTCCTTTGTCTCAGAATGGGTTGCTTGCTTCAGCTGTCACCTATCTCTCACCACCGACCAGGAACGCCAATTTGAGTCTGTACTCTTCTCACGACCCTGCGAACTCTGCAGCATTGCCAAGTTTCATACCACAGCTTACCAACAGCAGGTGAACATCCTCGACGAGCAGTGGCACTGTACACTCAATGCCAGCCTAATGTGCCACAGAGGCCTATAGTCGGAGGCCATCCCATGGGTCCTGTTGGGTATTCGCTCAGCTCATAAGGAAGATCTTAATGCCTCGATCGCCAAGGTCCTGTATGGCGAGCCACTACTGCTCCCCACCGAGGATTCACCTCCCGCCCCATCTGAGGATCTCCCTGCGCTGGTCAAGCATGTCCACATGCACGTCACGTCTCCGCACCCCCTGCCCCACCCCCAAACCACCCCCATTATGTTCATCTACAAGCTGATATGCTGTGAGATGATACTGTGTGGGCAGCCCTTCAGCCTCCCTATTTGGGGCCTCACCATGTGTTACACCATGGTACCAACACGTTTGTCATCCACCTCCATGAATGGCCCCAGACAGTCTCATTTAATAGACTTAAACTGGGGTGGTCACTCAATGACGACCTTCCTCCCGATGCAGCCGCCCTGCCTTTGACCGACTCATCTCTGCCCACCGTCACCTCTCACATGCAGCCATTGGAACCACCGGGGTGCAGCACCACCGCCCCCACTTCCCGCGCTGGACGCCGCCTACACCCACCACGTTTGCACCGAGATTATAACTTAATCCAGTGGGCCTTCCCTCCACAGTGCTCTGCATTATGGGGGGGCTCTGTGTAGTCTCTGACGCAGAGTGCCCGATCTTTAGGAACTATTTTCTTTGGTCTAGCGAGTTTGGCATGCTAGTGTCAGAAGTTCCATGCGGCTTTTCGCGGATGATGCTGTAGTATACAGAGAAGTTGCAGCATTAGAAAATTGTAGCGAAATGCAGGAAGATCTGCAGCGGATAGGCACTTGGTGCAGGGAGTGGCAACTGTCCCTTAACATAGACAAATGTAATGTATTGCGAATACATAGAAAGAAGGATCCTTTATTGTATGATTATATGATAGCGGAACAAACACTGGTAGCAGTTACTTCTGTAAAGTATCTGGGAGTATGCGTGCGGAACGATTTGAAGTGGAATGATCATATAAAATTAATTGTTGGTAAGGCGGGTACCAGGTTGAGATTCATTGGGAGAGTGCTTATAAAATGTAGTCCATCAACAAAGGAGGTGGATTACAAAACACTCGTTTGACCTATACTTGAGTATTGCTCATCAGTGTGGGATCCATACCAGATCGGTTTGACGGAGGAGATAGTGAAGATCCAAAGAAGAGCGGCGCGTTTCGTCACAGGGTTATTTGGTAACCGTGATAGCGTTACGGAGATGTTTAATAAACTCAAGTGGCAGACTCTGCAAGAGAGGCGCTCTGCATTGCGGTGTAGCTTGCTGTCCAAGTTTTGAGAGGGTGCGTTTCTGGATGAGGTATCGAATATATTGCTTCCCCCTACTTATACCTCCCGAGGAGATCACGAATGTAAAATTAGAGAGATTAGAGCGCGCACGGAGGCTTTCAGACAGTCGTTCTTCCCGCAAACCATACGCGACTGGAACGGGAAAGGGAGGTAATGACTGTGGCACGTAAAGTGCCCTCCGCCACACACCGTTGGGTGGCTTGCGGAGTATAAATGTAGATGTAGATGAACTTTCTGCTCATGATATGTGTAACAGCCACAATTGTCATATCTACAAGTGTTCAATAAATGTAGAATTTCATATCGAAGTGATTTATCTCTCGACTAATCTCCCATGATAACCACAGCCTCAATAATTTAATTGGGCTTAGATGCTCAAAAATGACATTCTGTGGACTTGAAGAACTCATAATAGGTGCCTACGACACAGTTTTATGTTACAATAACGGAAATAATGGCAGAATTGAAGTGCTGAAAAGAGTTGGTATAGATCCTGGTGTGTTTACAACAAAAGCATTTTACACCATCGACGAGAGAAGGGTCAAGGAAGCTAACAGATCAGCTGCAAATTGGCCAGGCAGATTCGAAGAGGGGAGAAGAGAAACCAGGAGGATGAGGAGTATCAGTAAGGAGGATTTTAAAATTGAGGTAAGCTTATTACATGTAGAAGCATGAGAAGAAAACCTTTGAACCTCATTTTCTCTGTTTTACATTTTTTACATTATTAGAAGATTTTTCTCAGAAAGTATATGCGATAATGCTATGAAATTTTCAGGAACCGTTTGCAATGTGTTGCTGTCACCATGGAACTAAAAAATACGAGATCCTGCAATTACATTCTGATTTTTATATGATTGTATGTGGAAAAAAAGTTAATTTATGGGTGTGCCTAACTAAAAACTCCGTTAATGATATGATTTGTAACATAAATTAACTGTAGATCAGTGGTCTTATAACCTTCATACGACACTACAATAACGATTTCAGATAAATTGCATGATTAGAATTTGAGTTATGGCTTTTTATTTAAAAAAAGACAATAAAAATTAAAATTCAGATTTCTGGCAAAATATTGATCCTGCATATTTTATTATATTTTTGCATTAAAACACAGCTCTTTTGCTTTAGACATGCAAAATTTTAGATTTTTACATTAACAAATATGGCTGTAATGATTTTTTAAATAAATCTTTACATTTTCCGTTTCATCATTTGTATCTGAACATCACTGTACTTTACATACTTCGTACAAGGGTTGTTTTTTAAGTAAGGGCCGTTTTTATTTTTAAAAAAAGATACAAATACTTTTGTAAAAAACTTTTATTTTCTGATTCTACACACTTTTACCTATTTTTCTACATAGTTGCCTTGTTTATTTAAGCACTTGCCATACCGTACAACTAAGTTTTTAATTCCCTCTTCAAAGAATTCGGCCGCCTGCTCTGACAGCCAAGAGTTCACGGCCGCTTTCACTTCATCGTCGTCATTGAAGCGCTACCCGCCAAGATGGTGTTTGAGGTACCAGAAAAGGTGAAAATCGCTAGGAGCAAGGTCGGGGTTGTATGGTGCATGGTCCAAAACTTCCCAGCCAAAAGAATCAATCGAATCCCGAGTCTTTCGAGAGGTGTGAGGCCTAGCGTTATCGTGCAGGAGCAAAACTCCTTTTGTCAGCATGCCACGCCTTTTGTTTTGAATTGCTCTGCGGAGCTTCTTTAGAGTTGCACAGTAGGCATCTGAGTTGATTGTCGTTCCTCGTGGCATAAAGTCCACTAGCAAAACACTGCGACGGTCCCAGGACACAGTTGACATAATCTTGCGCTTTGGCAGCGTCTGTTTGGCTTCGACCTTGACGGGTGAGGTTGTGTGTCGTCATTCCATCGATTGTCGCTTGCTTTCGGGAGTGATATGGGATACCTATGTTTCATCTCCAGTGACAATTTGACTCAACATGTCATCCCCTTCTTCCTCGTAACGAATCAAAAAGTCCAATGAAGTGGCAAATCTCTTCCCTTCGTGGTCCTCTGTGAGGAGTCTGGGTACCCACCGAGATCACAGTTTCTTAAAGTTTAGGTTTTCAGACACAATTTTGTACAAAACCGATCTTGAAACTTGTGGAAATTCCAAAGAAAGAGTGGAAATTGTGACTCTTCTGTCCTCACGAACCTTTGTTTCGACTGCAGCCACCAAATCATCAGTGATCACAGAGGGCCGGCCTGAGCGTTCTTCGTCATGGACGTTTTGACGACCATTTTTAAACTCTCTAACCCACTGACGCACTTTACCTTCACTCATTGCATTCAAGCCATAAACTTCTGTTAACTGACGATGAATTTCTGCAGCTGATAGGCTTCTCGCGGTCAAAAAACGTATCACTGACCGTATCTCACATGCAGCGGGCGATTCAATAATCGTAAACATTATAAAGTAGCAGAGCGATGCGTACACGTCAGCTACAGAGCTGCAACTTGCATCAGTGTGAACGGGAAGGATGCCGGCAAGTGGCGTGGTGGCTTGTTGCGGCGTCCGCGCGAACTACGGGACTATACGCGCGAACGGCCCTTACTTAAGAAACAACCCTCGTAGATTTATATCATCTCTGTCTTTTACCGCCGTTTTCATGTTTGTTTACGCACAATAATGTAATATTGCGGAATGGGATTGTCACACAAAGAACACTCCAGGTATTATTCACATATTTTTGTGCATTTGTTCCCATTGATTTACTGGTTAATTTTTTTAAACAATATATATACAGTACATTACATACCTGTCATATGACCTTCTTTTCTGACTACACTCCGTGCCTTGTCTGTCAAATCTCTCCCACAGTAGCCTGGAAGTTTGTAATTATATAAAATGCGATATTTTCCACTTCCTGCACAATGTTTAAAACTTGTTCGTTCATCTTCAGAGTGACGCAAAACAAAGCTGGTGTTGAGGACACGACCCAACTCGGATCGCTTGCAACGCGGGCGCCGAGTCACATGCAACTGGTTGACATCACGTTCCGAGCGATGTAGCGGTAGCGGTGAGTCGTGCCGTCTGCGGAGCCCCATTTGACAATGTAGGAAATAGCTCGGTTGCCAACTGGTGTCGGCAACGTGTTGCAATCGAGTAGATGTGTGTGCGGAGGACCTAAGACATACTTAAGAAGCTTGGTGTGCCAAGAAAGACTGTCAGCGTTGTCAGTACTATCAATTCAAGCGGAAATAGCGGCTGGCATTAACTACGACGTAATCTTTAAAAAATTAAGTGAGGCGAAAAGCCGCAAGTTTCGTTTACTGTAATGTGTGTTTGTTTAACGCAAGTTTTCTCATTTCAATAATCCTTGTATGTTATTATAATAAAATTCGTGTAATTTTGCTCATTTAATTTAACATTTTCTTTCTGACTGAAAAGTGAAAGGGGCCTCGCAAAGCTGATTCGTCGTCGACATTCAGTTTTCACCTAGCACAGCCACTGATTACATGTTTGCGAAGGTCGTCCTTGGATAAAGCCCGGTCCACACGCAACGATCTGTCTGCGCAGACATCGGCGCAAATGTCTGTACATGCAAAAGATCGCTGCAAATGTGGAGTGTGCACACGACACAAACCCCAATCTACTACTCACCCGCCATCTGTCGGTATAGAAAAGAAATATCAGTGGCAAGCAACTACGCTCCCCGTAAACGTCAAAAATTTAATTCAGTTATTTTGAAATATAGAAATGAAGGATGTTGTCTTGTGGTTTGTGTTCGCAACTTGTGCTGCAAAAAACATCCAGACCAACCGCAAGAAACAGAGAAAGCGGTCAAAATGGTGTAGACATTGGCTGCTAAAGCGAAAGCAGTTTTCTCACGTAAATTTACTGCGAGAGTTGCAGGGCGAACCTAACGACTGGCGAAATTATTTGCGGATGGATGTCGAAACTTATAATTATCTCTTAAAGCTTGTAACCCCTCATATTATGAGACAAAATACTTGTATAGAGAAGGGCAATTTCTCCTTATGAACGACAGGCGGTAACATTAAGATTCATAGCAACAGGAAGGAGTGGAGTGAAATAATACCCGCAATTTTTCAATTAGAGCATTGTATGCTGCTGTCTTTTTGTCTCTGTCACTATATTCTTTACTTTAATCTTCCACAAACATTGGTGGTTTCTATATATTTCAATGAACTCACAAACTCTCGAGAACACAGACGAGTAACAGCCATTTTAATGCCCTGTGTGCACAAATACAAACACTAGACTGAGCAAACAGCTGTTTCACGCCAGATTTGCGGCGATCTGCTGTCCACACGCTCCAACTTGTCTGCGCAGATGTGGTTTGAACCCACAGATTTGAGAGGTTTCGCTCAAACCTCCAACTCCAACTTCTAGGTTTGCACACAACTCAGGTTGGTGCAAATCTTCTGTTCACACGCAACGATCTGTCTGCGCAGATGTGATGTGCGCAGACAGATCGTTGCATGTGGACGGGCCTTAAGGACTTTAAATAATTCGTATCGTAACTAAAACCAAATCGTTCAAAATACCGGTATTCGTTGAGCGCTTTGAATCGACTTTCAGTGTCGACTATTACGGCGTCTATCATTGTGTTAACAAAGCAAGCTCTGTACCGCATTTCAGCATATAGTATAGGTTCATCAATTTGTTCATAACCGAACATTCTTTTCTTCTGTGCTATTCTTTTTTTTACTGAGACTCAATTTCGTAATTACTTTTTTCTACAAACAATGGAGCTTCTGCAAGGCTTGTTGCAAATTCTGTCTTATGGAATTCTTGAATCCAGTCACGAAATGAACATGAAGTATCAAAGCGACTTTCAAGTTCACTTGAACCGATTGCCATAGTTTACTTATACTGTTGACACGTAGTAAAATCTGGTACCACAGGAGTACGTGTATTGCAACAATAAGCTGATAAGTTAATATTTCCTTCAAGACTGCTTCACAGACGATAAGAGTTTCGGAATCATCAGTTCAATTTTTCGGGACACACCACACTTTGGATGACACCATCAAATTGCAAAAGTATGATTTATTGATGAAGCCCAAAAAAGTTTTAGATGTTGAAAAATTGTTAGCTGCATCTAGCAAAAGCAAATTCAAATAATGGTATCCGCAAGAGGTGAACAAAGCTCGTGGATTAATAATGAGTATTGTTCTAACACCTTTATTAATGCCAACCATATTAGCACCGTTATCATACCCTGCCCTCGACACTTTTGGATGTCTAGGCCATTATTTTCTATTTCCTTTAAAATGACATTTGTTAAATACTCTCCAATCGTTTCTGCAACATCAATAAACCCAACGAAATATTCCTCTATCTCTCCAGTTGAGGAATTACAAAATCTTCATAATATTGACATTTGTTCCACACAGCTCGAATACCTGGCACAATCGAGCATGAAGGCCTGATATTTTGCGTGTTTGTTTATAATTTTGGTGATAACAGATTTGGACATTAATGTAATTAATTCATTCTGTGTGTCATGGCTCAGATAATGCAGACAAAGTTGCTTTTCGTTAATACGTTGCAAGTGCTCTTTTAGTGTTAGATCATATTTGGCTAACAATTTAAATAGAACTATAACATTTCTGCTGACGTTCAGGTCAAGGGATTCTCGATGCCCTCTAAACGCCAGATTAGGTGAAGCTAAGTATTTTTTAATCTTGATCAATCTTTCAAATAAGTTATACCAATACATTTGTGATTCCCTGACCAGTCTCTCGTTTTCCTTATTTATTGTTTTTCCGTATTTGATTTTTTACATAATTCCATCCCTCTAATCATGCACTCCCTGTGTCCATGACTTTGTTCACGCCTTTGAAATATCCTACTCAGATCTTTCCGGTCACAACATCCTTCTGTTACCATCTGTGTCTGCAAATGTGAAAAAAGTCGGGATGGAAGCAATAAACTTTGGCTTGAGATATGGAGTAAGCTAAACATTTGAAGGGCTTATTTCAATATTGGTGCAAGTCCATTATCTCCACTGTTCTGCCTATAATGCTTCTGAAATTAATGATCCAAACAAACAGAAAGAAAGGTTCATCTCTAGCAAGAAGCCATATGCATGAATATTTCTGGTATCTCAACTGCAGATTTCTCAGCGCTCATTTAACTTTAGGACTCTGTATCTCTAAATGAACAAAAATGGGCTTGTACCACCATTGAAATAAGCCCTTCATTTGTGGAGTCAGTTTTCTAGTAAAATAAAATTTAGTAAAATGTCTTATTTACATCTTTGGGGCAACTTTCATCAGGTTTCTCTATGTTTTTTGGGACCATTTTGAATGAAATCATGATGCTGCGAATCTGTTACTGGAAATACCCACTTTCACAGATCTAATTCTATAAAAGACTCTCTTGTATGAAAGTTTGCTCTTGATTATCACTTTTATTTATTTATTTATATCCCATAAATCCAATACTGCAAGGCATTCGCATGGATGTAGGACGTGTCAGAATTATTACAAATAATACAAAAGGAATAAATAAAAGTACCTCTTGCAAGAGGATATCTGGTATAAGACAAAATACCCATTAATAGTTATAGAAAAAATTACATTAAAAAATGGTAGATCTTAATAGCTAAATGAAAGACACAGTAATGTGAACAGTGATTATGAGTGTCGTAATGCTCAATAGCACATCAAATTAGTAAATTAAAAAATCAATTACAGTTAACTCTACTGAAATATTCTTCTACCGAATAGAAGGAATTATCTAATAAATACTGTTTGAGCTGTTATTTAAATTTGAGAAGCTTGTGGATAAGTAATTTCAGTGTTGGTGGGAGAGCATTGAACACCTTGCAGCTCATGTAATGGACTCCTTTTTGTACAATTGTAAGGTTTTTTGATTCATAATGGAGATCCATCTTCCTCCTGGTATTGTGGGTATGGTATGAATCATTAGTTTTATATGATTGTCCATGTGTACCAATGAAACATAACAGGGAGTAGATATATTGGCATGCAGTTGTCAGTATCCCTGATTTTCTGAAAAGGTTCCTACAAGAATGTCCAGGCTGGACTCTGCTCTTTATCCTAATAACTCTCTTTTGGGAATTGAATATTTTTTTGGATAGTGGCTGATTACCCCAGAAAACTATGCCATACAGCAATAGTGCATGGAAATAACTAAAATAAGCAGTTTTTGTGGTGTCTCGGTCACATACAGTGAAAATAATACGAACAGCGAATGTTGCTGAACTGAGTTTTTTGTGGAGGTGCAAAATATGTTCAGACCATTTTAGACTGTTGTCAATGTGTACACCCAGAAACTTGGTTGACTCAACTTGTAGTAACTCACTACTATTCAATGTAATACTTAATTGATCCTCAACTTCTTTCCTTACTTGGAAATGTACAAACTGGGTCTTATTAACATATAGTGATACCCATTATTTACGAACCAATTACATACTTCCCTAAAGACAATATTGGCCGATTCCTGAAGATTGAGGTTGGGAGTTTTATTGATGAGGATAGAGGTGTCATCAGCAAAAAGAGTAAAGTAAGTTTTAAAGCTAGTATGCAAGGGAAGGTCATTGATTAAGATGAGGAAGAGAAGGGGGCCTAGTACAGAGCCCCGAGGAACAGCCAATAGAGCCCCAGCTAGGTGAGACAGATTACCCCTCAGAGTCGTTCAACATGACCTTCTGCTTTCTTCCAGCTAGGTAGGATTTAATCCACAAGCCAACTGAGCCACTTATACCATAATATTCAGCCTTTGCTAAGAGGATTTCATGATTAACACTATCAAAGGCCTTAGAAAGGTCACAGAAGATACCAACAGGAGATAATTTATTATTAAAAGACTCTAAGATTTGATGGGTGAAGGAAGAAATAGCTTGTTCTGTTGATACACCCTTTTGAAATCCGAACTGGCTACTGTTTAATACCTTATAGTGCTTGAGGTGTTCAATAAGTCTTTTCTGAACCAATTTCTCAAGAATTTTAGAAAAGGTTATTAAAAGGGAGATAGGCCGATAGTTGGTAACATTGGCTTTATCGCCTTTTTTAAAGAGAAGTTTGACAATACCAAACTTAAGTCTCTCAGGAACAATCCCGTGCTGGATGGATTCATTGAATATGTGGCACAGTATTTTGCTTATCGACTTATAGCACTCCTTCAGTAATCTTGAAGAGATACCATCTATGCCAACAGAATTCTTGCTCTTCATATCTCTAATTATATTCTCAATTTCATGAACTGTGACAGGAGACACTTTAATCTGCTTGTTTTTTTTTTTTACTAATAGCTTTTTGAAGCGATAACTTGGCTTCATTAACAGAACATGTTTTTCCAGTTTGTACTACTGACACCAGAAAGTGGTGTTAAAAATGTCTGTGATTATTTCAACATTGTCATGAATAGTATCATTTGTTTTAATTTCTATTGTGTTTTCTGCAGCAGGGATTTTACCTGTTTCCCTTTTTATTATGCCCCATATGGTTTTAATTTTGTTGTTAGAGACATCAATTTCTGATTTTATAGAAATACTCTTTGCCCTTCTTAGCACTTGTTTAAGGATAGAGCAGTATAGTTTGTAATGTTTTTCTTTTTCTACACTATAACTGGATTTGAGTGAGACCTACAGATTCCTTTTCCTTCTGCAAGACTTTTTAATGCCCAGTGTTAGCCAGTTTTTATTAGAGTAGGCTTTGCGTTTGGATTTGACAGTCCTTTTAGGAAAGGCTGCTTCGAATAGGCAGATAAATTCATTTAGAAAAGCATTGTACTTGTCATTAACATTGTCAAAGAGCTCAATCTGGTCCCAGTCTACTTCTTGTAGGGAATTACAGAAGCTATTGATAGACTGTGTATTAATTACTCTGAAAGTTTTACTGCAGGAGTTGTTCTTACAAAGAGCGCCAACATTATCAATTGAAAGTAGTTGACCATCATGGTCTGAGAGCCCATTCAATATATGTTTTACAGTTATGTTTAGAATTCTACTGCTGTCTAAGAAGATGTTGTCAATTCGACTTGTAGAATTAGCTGTGGCTCTAGTGGGAAGTCTTTATTCAGCTCACAATCTCGGAATACCATTTACATGTTCACACACCAGATATTACAAGCATTAAATAAAAAATAGCACTGGTAGGTATTTTCTGTGACCTATCCTAGGCATTTGATTGTGCAAATCATAGTATACTCCTAGATAAATTGGAGTTTTAATGGGATTGATGGTATAGCCAACCAATGGATCATGTCATATCTAACCAAAAGAATGCAGAAAGTTGTATTTTGTAGCAATTCAACCAACAGAATCCACGGACATAATTCTGACCAGGGTAAATCACATATGGGGTTCCCCAAGGCTCAGTCGTAGGTCCACTACTGTTTCTCATATATGTAAATGATCTACCGTCTAATGTACAACAAGCAGAATTAGTTCTTTTTGCAGACACACCAGTATTGTAGTTAGTCCAAGTATACATACAGAACTGCTGAACAAAGTTCTCAAAAGTATCATTAACTGGTTTTCTGCAAATGGTCTCATCCTGAATTTCACAAAAACACATCATATTGAGTTCATCACCTCTAGGGGAACTACACCAATAATAAGTGTAACACACGGTGATGAAATAATACATAGGGTGGAAACTTCAAAATTCTTACCTGTCCATTGATGAGAATTTAAATTGAAAAAAAACAACATTTTGGAACTCCTAAAACAACTTAGTTCAGCCACATTTGCACTTACAATCATAGCAAATTTTGGGGAGAGCTAATTCAGTAAGTTGACATATTTTGCTTATTTTCATTCAGTAATATCATATGCAATAACGTTCTGTGGTAACTCATCTTTAAGAAAGGTCTTCATTGCCAAAAATGTGTTGTAAGAATAATACGTGATCTTTTAGTCATCTGTTTAAGGAGTTGGGCATTTTTAACATTTGAAAATAAATTGGAAAAGTTTCTCCAGACAACTCCTCCTGTTCTGTAGAAGAATTTCTATGTTTGTAATGTGTAAA
Organism: Schistocerca americana; assembly: GCF_021461395.2. Classification (NCBI taxonomy): domain Eukaryota; kingdom Metazoa; phylum Arthropoda; class Insecta; order Orthoptera; family Acrididae; genus Schistocerca; species Schistocerca americana. The sequence continues at coordinate 558,840,237 of NC_060125.1, read as the reverse complement.
AGGTGGTGGGTAGGGATTGCTAACTGAATCTGTATATCTTGTTTTTCTTTCAGGAGGGGGGATTAGTTATATGGCGATGTTTAGAGTACAAATTAATTTGGAATATGAATGTAAAATGACCTGTTCCACATCATAACGATTTATTGTGGAAAATGATCTGTGGAACATGAAAGTAACTAACTAACTAACGATCAAAGCAGTTTCGCCCAACTCTGATGCTGGGTGACCCTGAAGCTCGTTCTGTTTCAGAAACTAAAGACACTTTGATAAGAGCTTCATTGCAGGCCTCTGGAGCAGTTACACTAGAACTTTTCTTAAAAAATTTCATCATAGTCGAACTCATAGCTTTCTTGGATATAATCGTCTCAGCCTTTCATTTTCTTTTTGATGCTCCGGATTCCCGTTTTCTCCCGTCACTGTCTCTTGTGGATCCACCAGACATGATGACCTAAAAACATTTTGCGCTAAGTACGTTGATAACTACATTAGGGTACATAAAGCACTTATGGAAACAGGATACAAATAGTGGTATACAGAATAAACTGTCCCCACTAATATCTGCACATACATATATTTCAACAATTATCGCACACAGTACAAGGTATAAGAACAGACTGAATTAACATTGCAGCTCATATGAGCTGGTAGACGCATGACCGGGACCTCCACCCCAACCGGGGCGGGGTACGGAGGCGGAAGGAGGGGAGGCACGTCCACCTCGAAGTCAGTGAGCCAGCGAGGATGGACCATGCGGTGGCCAGCCCAAGAGCAGGCGGGTTGAATGGCAGATAGCGGGGTGTAGGTGAGGCAAGCCCAGACGCTAATCGAGCCGTACGGCGAGATGAAGGTGCGAATTGTCGGATCACACTCACAAGGGAGGGTGAGGCTATGCACAACACTAACGTTTAACTTGTCATTGTGATGGCGGGGCTGCTGCATCTGTGAGTAGAATGAGAGTTGTCAAGAGTGACGACTGAAATGTCGTCCACGTGGTGTGGGGGTATGTTGCAGAGCAGGGTGACTATGGGAGAGGTTGTCTTCATAGTCAATGAGGTAGCAGCGAAACCTGCACACGGGGTGGAGGGTGACGTGTCTGAGAAACCCGCGAAAGGCGATGAGGAGGTGTCGGGTGAACAAAACGGCGTGGTGGCCCGAGGAGAGACATTGTCGGTCTCCACAGCAGGAGGGAGACTGGCAGGAGAGTCATTAAGAGAATCAGACTGAGCCAGCAGAGGGACGTCGGGGTCCACGAATGCTGGTTTGAGTCGGTCTCCCCGAAAACAAATTCTGAGATAATTCCCTGTAAGTCAGGCTTGAAAGTTGAATGGACACCGAGTAGTACCCATGGAAGTGCTTCGGATCAGAGACAGTCGTGGCACCTGAGCGCCGTTTTTAGAGTGCGGTGCCACTGTTCCACTAACCTGTTGCTTTGTGGGTGGTAGGCAGTGGTGCAAATTTTCTTTATGCCACAAACGTTACATAAAATGTTGAACAGGGGATACTCAAACTGCCGACCCTGGTCGGTGGTAATGGTGGTCGGACAACCGAACCTAGCAATCTATGAGAAGATAAAACCCTTGGCCGCAGTCTCGGCAGTGATGTTACCTAAAGGGACTGCCTCTGCACAGTGGGATGTGTGGCCTGTTGAGGACAGAATGTATCTGTGGCCCTCCGACGGTGGAAGAGGACTGATAAGATGTATATGTACATGACGAAATCGTCCTGGAGGGATGTTGAACTTGCCTAGTGGTGAGATGGTGTGGTGGCCGATTTTGTTGTGTTGGCAGGGGATGCAGCAGTATGCCCAGGTCTGACAGTCTTGTTTTATATGTTTCCAAAGGAAACGCTCAGAGACGAGCCGTGTAGTGGCGTGGATGCCAGGGTGAGCGAGGTTATGCAGAGTGTCGAAGGCCTGCAGGCGCATGTGGGTGGGAGTAACGGGTGTAAGGTACTGGTAGAACAGTCACACCACACCTCGTCCACAATGCCGGGGAATTTAGCTTTAGTAAACACAAGGGATGTTTGAGGGTCCGTGAGGAGAGTTTGAGATTCCTCGTCGGAGGCTTGTAGGATGGCCAGGTTGGATAAGTCAATGATGCGTGATATAGTATTTATCCACGAAAACAAAATCTGTGGCAATGTTGTCTGTGCCTTTGATGTAGTGAACGTCAGTTTTGAATTGAGAGACTACATCGAAGTGATGGAAACGCCAAGTGGGTGGGTCCTCGGGGGGGTTGCAGAAAGTGTCTGCGAGTGGTTTGTGATCTGTGAGGATGAAGAACAAGCGACTCTCCATGTTGGGGTGGAAGTGTTTGACGGCCTTGTAGACCGCAAGGAGTTCTCTATCGAAAGTGGAGAATTTCTTCTGAGATGTTGATAGTTTTTAGAGAAGAAATGAAGAGGGGAAACCGTGTCTGCCTTGTGTTGCTGTAGTACTGCTCCCCCTGCGATGTCACTGGCATCCGTAGTGATGAACAACTCAGCCGAGGGGTCAGGGTGGGTGAGTGTCATGGTGTGAGCTAAAGAACTCTTTAAAGTATTGAAAGCCTCCAGCATAGGTGCAGTCCAGCAAATGGGTTTGAGTCCTGAAGTCTGTTTAATTGACAGCGAGTCTTTCAGCCGGGCCTGCACGGCAGTGGCAGAAGGCAGGTGATGACGGTAGTAATTTATTGTGCCCAGAAAAAGTCAGAGTTCTTTGTAAGTAGCTGGGGGCGGCAGTGAAGTGATGGCATGCACGCGAGGTTTGGCAGGTTGTATTCTGTCGGTGCAGACGCAACTGGAATTTTTCTTTGTTGACCTCAATGCCGTTGGTGTTCGAGGTATGGAGGACCATGGATAAATGATTTTCATGTTCCTCAGCTGACGTGCTGAAAATGAGTATGTTGTCCAGATATGCAAAGCAAAACTTGAACTGTCGTAAGATGAAGTCAATGAAACGCTGCCTGATGGCCTGATGGCATGAAGTTGTATAGGAACAAACCAAGCAGCGTGATAAAAGCTGTTTTAGGGATGTCATCCGCCGCTATGGGAATCTGGTGGTAGGCACATTTACAGTCAATAACACTGAAGACTGTAGCGCCCGATAACATATGAGTTAAATAATTTATGTTAGGCATGGGCTAATTGTCCATGACAGTACGAGCATTTAAATGTCACCAGCCGTTGCACATTCAGAAAGAACCATCATGTTTGAGGAGGAGGTGGATCGGTGAAGACAAGTTGCTGTCTGATGCTTGCAGGATGCCTGCCTCCAAAAGTTCATTAATTTGCTGCCAGGTTGAAGTGTCTAACCTTGTGCCTTGTAGGAGGGCCAGCAGTGGTAACTATCTTGTGTGTCGTTTCATCAGTGATGGAAGAAACTGAGAAATGCACATGAGACTGATCAATGTCCTGACGCGAAGTTTTTGGACAGGTAGGACATGACAATGTGTAGCCGTTAGTGCGAGTGGGAAAAGGAAGCACGAAAGTCACATGCCTAGTATGTGAGCGCAGCATGTGCTTATTTGGAGAGGGCAGCTGCGCGTGCAGTGCTGAGTGGGTCGGAATGCGCGGCGACTGTCTGCTGTCAACCTTGCACTTGGTACGCGGCGCGGGCTAGAGCAGCATTGGCATCGCGCATGGAACAGCAATGGTTGCCGGGTCACGTAGCTGTCGCGCAAGAGAGGGGGAAAGTGCACGTGAGGCAGCTGCCCACGTGGCAGGCGTGGTTGTATCATGCACACGACTGTTATTAGAAGCACTGCCTGTTACATAGGGCAGTGAACGTGGCGAGCGCATCGGGGATGCAGAGTCTACCGGACATGAATCATCACATGCAATTAATGTTTTTGAACTAAAATGATGAGTGTCCGAGCTGGTGTCTGCTGAAGAAACACGATGAGATGGCGGGACTGTGGACTGCAGTTTCAGCAGCGAGGTACGAGCTGTGTTGAGCTCATTGTAAGTGTGTGCTATTCGTTGTTTCAGCTCGTCGTTTTTCCAGTGGAGTTGTGCCGCCGAGTCATATTCTGACAGTAGGTTAGTGACGCAGGTCACAATGTCACCCATGAGGGCAGAGCACTCGTGTACTAACTCACATGTCGTGAGAGAAACAGAATGTGGAACATAAGTGTGGGAGCACAGTATCTGAATGTTAGTGGGATGGTGCAGCACTGAGCCCTGAACTACGTTCAGAGAGAGTTTTTAACGGGACAAAAAATCCATACCGAGAATTCGTTCATCGATGTCAGCAATGTAGAAAGTCCATGGAAAACACAGAGAAGGAGAAGGGTGCACTGTAACTCTGACAGAGCCTGAGGTTTGTAACACTGATGCGTTGAAAGCTTGTAGAAGTGACTTTGTCAGTGAAAAGACAGGGGGAGCCATCGATGTAGTGTAGGCGCCCCGGTGGTCCCGGTCGCCTACGGCGAACTGGAAGCCGAGCGGTGACCTCTCCAGTTGTCAGGATGCTAGGAAATGACTGTGGACGCGTCAGAAACGCCAAAGAAACATTATTAATTCATGACACCTTTATTCCTGCCGAATACAATGTGGCCCACGTAACACAAGCTGGCTGAGCTTGGTGATATTAACAACCTTCCCCGAGTCCTCGCTGACTTGGAGCGATGACACCAGCTCCGGGCCGCACCAGTCTTGCTAGCGCAGCGCCGCGTGCTGTGACGTAGCGGTGGAATGCCCTTACTTCGGCCGCGGGTAGCTGGCGGCGCCCGGCTGGCCGCCCGGCTCGGCAGCGGACAGCAGGCCACTGCGCGTAGGAGGCTCTGGGTTGGAGTCCCAGCGCTGTCCGCACAAGAGGCGTTCTCATAGTGCAGAGTGTACTCTATCCCACCTCGTCTTCTTCCCTGCTCCTCCTGGTGGTCGTCTGCGGTGGACAGCCGGAACGGGCTGCAGTTCCCCACCATCGTCGGCTCGCCCGGTTGTGATGGCAGATGCACAGGGCCTAGGCCCCGCACGATCTCGACGACGGCTCACTGATGTGGTCAGCATTGGCGGCGAGCGAGTCTGCCGCGATGTCTGCTAATCCTGGGTTGATGATTGACAGCGGCAGCAGAGAGGACCAGAGCTGGTACTGTCCTCTCACGTCTGCTGCTGGATGGACCGCCCATACTGCAACATCTCCTTAATAAAGATTAACATGTCGATCACCGAGCTGAGCGCTACACAGTGTCCCAGTACACATCTAACTGCAAGTTTAACTGCGAGCGCCTTGTTGCTATCAAAGCTGGCGTATTTAAAGGAAGCATGAGTGACATCCTGACGTCATGCTCTTTTGCAATGAACGCATTCGTTCCGCTTATACTGCTGATTTATCTCTCGTACTCGCCCCTTAGGTGTTCTTGTGACAGAGTTACATGTTGTTACGGCAGACTTACACGAAGTTATGAAATGCAGTACATCTATACCTCTGTCTTACACTCTATGAAAGTCTCCTGTAACACAAACCCGCGTGCTAAGCAATTCTCTCTCGTCTGTTGTGTGTAACCAGGCCACTGCCCCTGCGTGACGACACATTCCGATACATATGCAATCCTCTTACCTCTTGGCTAACCTACTGCCTCTGGCTCTCGGCATAGGCAATGAAACTTTGACAATATTCCACGTTTCCAACTCTTTACTATTCCACGACACTACAGTAGGTATGATAGACATGGCAGCACCAGTGTCAACTAGGAAAACGAGCTGTGACGAAATGTCAGTCACATGCAAATAACCTCTTGGCTGGGTGGGCGAGTGGGTGGAGTGCAATGTATGAGGACGCCTGTGAGGTTCCCCGCAGGACTCACTGTCTTTTACGTCCTGTGGTCAGCATTTGGGTGCTGGCAATGTAATCGACACTTCTTGGCATTATCGCCGAAAATCTTGTGGTAGCAGCAGTATGGATGAGTTGGATGTGGTGGTGGTTTTGACTGCGGCAGCAGAGGAGGCTTGTCCTCGTTGATTTGTTCCGGCATGTATACCAGCACATATGGTGCGTGGGCGATCGTGGAGTGCTCAGACGGTGGAGAGAGCGAGCGGATACAGTCAGGTGGTGTAGAAGGTGTGGAGGCAGAGTGAGCCCTGCCTCTGCCAGCAGACAGCCGGTAAGGAGGAGCAATTGTGCCAACTATCGGTGAGTGGTGAGCTGGTTGGTTTTGTCTTAGCAATGAATACAGTTGGTCTGTGATGTGGAAACGAGAGCCGATTGACTTGGAGTGTGGTAGCAAGTGGATCTGTAGGTTGGTAGGCAATTTGACATACCTCACTGCCCACAGAGTGACGTCCGGCATGATATGTTCACTCACAAGTAACTGAAGGCGGTGCCAGAGTTGTGATGGAGTTCGGTCCCCCAGGTGTTCCTCGTACAAGATTTTGATGATTAATTTTTGTGGTGAGGAGGCGAATCGTTCCATGATAGTTTCCTTCGCGATCTCGTACTTTGGTGGGGGTGGTGGCAAATGGAGTAGATGACAAATTAAGTCCGAGTGATCATGGAGGTGCGTGACGAGACACAGGAATTTAGAGTTGTCGTCGGACATATGATGCGAGCAGGGTCTGGCAACATGAAACCCGAGTCCATTGTTTGAGTTAACGGTGTAGCACTCGACTGTTGTAGAACAACAAAGTTTGAGGTTAACGTGGTTGGAGATCATGAATCACTATGGAGTAATGGAGAGCCGGCCGTTGGGAAAGGATTGAAGGGGCCTGGCGGTCGTAGTTGGGCTTCCAAATCTTCGAACAAAGCATTGGGTGAGTTGGCCATGGTGGTGTGCGCATAACCCGTTGATTTACAACACCCGGCGCGGAAGTTGCAGAAGACGTAGAAACTTCAGGGTCACCAATATGGGAACAGGATATGAACAGCAGTGTATGGAATAAACTGTCCCCACTAATATCTGCACATACATGTATTTCGACAATTATCATACACGTGCACACAGTACAAGGTATAAGAACAGACTAACTTAACATGGCGTCTCTGATGAGTGATCTGAGTCACAAAGATTAATGTTGTCTGTGGTCGATATGACCTATCGATGCCACACACTCAATGTCATAGTATAGAGCAAATAGACTGTGCAGTTATCATACATGGCAGAATATTTATTTTTATGACAACAGCTAAATAATTCAAGAAATGTATTTGTATACTGACTTACCATAGAATGAGATTCCTTTAGTATGTATGGCTGAAACTGATACAACCACACATTCAGAGATAAAGACGCGTTCACTTGTACTAGTTCAATAACTTGAAAAAAGAATGACGTGTCACTTGGTAGGATTGGTTTCAGAGAGCTTGGCCAAGACAATGCTCCTGCCTGTATCATCTCTTCCACAGAGCGTTGTTAGATCGAAGTGTCAAATTGGAAAAAACTGTGCATACTAACTGGGATGTGAATACACAATAAAGAAAAGTAAATTTATTTTCCACTTAACATGCATCTTTCTTTAATATGGTGATCATTTGCTCTCTAAGTATATAATTTAATAATTTATTTTACAGAATTTTTTTAGTCTGTATGAACAACTTTACAACAAAACAGTCTCCTTCGAAGCTCCATGCGTTACTGCCATCTAGTGCACACCTGCTGATTCACGACAGGTATATCCCAAGTGAATCATGTAATGTAACAGGCCTACCGGAACCAGTCTGCAGTCCCAAAATGTACACTTGGCGCGCTGCTGCATAGGTGTACCTTAGATGCATTTTGTAATGGGGCTTAACTGTCATAAAGTTGCTAGATGCCCCTAGATAAATACTACTACATTTGTACTGAAACAGAGATGGACAACTAAGTAGCTAAAATTTTAACAGCTTCGACAACTTTTTTTGGGGCCCCCACAGGCACGAGGCTGTCAGTGGTTGCCACTGCCTAATGCCACCATTGTGTCGTATGAAACTGCATCTTATAAAATAAATAAAATAAAATAAAATAAAATATTAATTATTTTTATCTGTCTGATTGGCTCTCCTATGAGTCGTCAGGTTTTGATTATTCGGTATCAGACGCTTGACAATGGCTTTTTCGTAAAGGCAATGTTACTCGTAGTTGACCGTGAAATAAAACTGAAATAATCGGACTTCGTAATTAAATCGTTTCCAAAGACTGCTGCGGTAGGTGCGGACTCATAATCTAAATCTCAATATTACAATAATTTGCCAGCCATGCCAAAACGTCGTACAGAGGTGATTGTCTACTAAACAAAAAATTACACAGTTAGTTAAATCAGATATATTCAATGAATAAGCCTACAGTTCATAATCCTACTTACTTTTATAAATATAAATTCTTTACAGAATCGAGTGCCTAGTATGGTTGCAACTCGCAGTAATTTTCTATATCATGAAATATGGCGGTGTGCCAGACAATAAACTAAAATACGTGCTTCTCGCACCACTTCAACGAGAGCTCTCTCTTCTTAATCAAACATACGACTAACGAAAATGTACTTTTGTTTTATCAGCGACACAGCGCTGCAGTTGTGTGCCATAGGCTTTATTTATTTGTCACTGATTATTTATTTAATTAATATCTCGCGTTTCCGAGGAGACTCACGCTCGGCATGCAAATGTGCCTTTATATTGCCCCCTGAATTGCGAGGCGAAAGGACACACCTGCAGGCGAGCAATTCACCTAAAGGCACAAGAAAATCTAAGTTATCCACAACTATTTACATGACTTACATTATACTGTATATTATACACAAAATTTGAATGACGCGCGTGCGCCGAAAAAGTTCTTATGTTGGCAAAACAGAGTGCGCGCATGCGCAGAAGCGTCTGTGTAACTACGGCACTGCCGTTATTTCGTAAATTTAGATCACGCGGCACAGTATTGCAGTTCATATTGTTCGTGTGCGCGCGCATTTCTTAGTCGTTGCACAAAGAAAATATTCCACCAAGATTACATATGAAGACTACATTCTATGACAGGTAACTTAGTTTTAAAATTACAATATTTGTTATAATACAATACAACTTTAGATTGTTGAATGTTCTTAGTTACATAGCATTGCAATGAAATGCTTCAAAGAAAAATGTCCGTATTTTTCAGGTGCGTTGACCTATACACATGGTGTCGTTATCACAGTTCATATTCATCTGCTGCACAATAATTTTTTACAGGTTAGTATCGTCGTGGTAAAGTTTTTTTTTTGATCACAGTAACATCGTTGTATAACAACGTGATTGATACATAAGCATGTCCATTTCCTATTTCCATTATAGTCGTTGTGATGCAGTTCGTTGTGACAAAAAGCATTGTTTATTACAGATCAGACGTGACCCGTCGAGTAATTAGTCCATATGCAGTTCGTTTTCGATATTCCGTGGAAGCTTGGTTGCAGAACCTCGGACGGCACATAGCTGGCGTCGATCCTTGGACAATCCAGGTAAGCGTGTCCGTCACATTTCGAGAACATTTCATTCCCTGAAATTCCAACCAAAATTCTTCCACCCGTCGTGTTGTTTTCTGGACAGGCACTTTGTGTCCATTTAATCCAGTTAACATCTTGAAGTTGGGTACTGTAGTAATGTCGCTAGACGATGCACGAATTATGCACTTCACATATTCAGTTTTTTTTTTTTTTTTTTATATATAGCTCACCTAAATGTTCGTGGTTACTCATCGAAGAAATCGTTCATCGCGTTAACAAAGGTACGATGCATCATGAATGTCATTAACAGTTTCTTTCACATAGGTTTCTGCGTAGTTGCAGACTTAGTAATGTACGTTAATGTCCGTGAACAGTGGTTCACTACGCATTTTTTTTTTTTTAAAGTTTTTCACATTTTGGCACTCGTTATCGTTCAAATTTTCACACAGTAACAGTTACATTATACATCAGTTTAAAAAAAACATAAGTAATAATACATACACACGTCACATATTTTCTTAGCATAAACATAATACAGTTGCACATAAACATGTTTACATCATCATTACATAGCTATAGGTTATTACATTGTGTCACATTTGATTACATGAATTGCATCCTCTTTAGCGGTTTTGCTGGGATATTATCGATGTTTTTTGTGATGTCATCTGAAATTAAGATAGGTTAGACACAACATTCATTACATCAGTAGGCAAGACCAGGCGTTTTCGCTACTCAATAAATATTCAAAATAGTAAGAGAGAGAAAATGTTCGATTCCTCGCGTTTTGTGCGTGTGTGTAGTGTGTCTGTGTGGCCTTGACTACTGATAGATGCTTTTCGTGTTGAGAGATGTGCGTCTAATCTATTTCTCAAAGTAAAAGATCGCTTCACAGATGACGTCTGTCGGTTCGTCAGGTGTCATAGCAAGTCAGTGGTACCTACAGTCACAAATGTTCCGTGAAAAATTTATATATCATTCACTGCTACGTAATCATAAATTTTACTTTAATATTCAGTCTTCTCGGTGGAACCGCGGCGTTGAAAGAAAAGTTCTTCTGTCTTCAACTGCGACTCTGGAACGCTGAAATGAAAATTTCTATACTACTTATTATCTGTGTTGTAGCAACAGAGTTTTTCGAGTTGCTTAGCAATATTTTGATGGGTATGACTTTTACATTATTCAGCATGAAATGCTCTAAGATCTCGGTGTGCGTATAGCCCAATAATTTTGTTAGTTCTACGATGTTGTAACAGATACGCACCAGGGTGCGGTATGTTAACAATTATATAAGGTCCTTCATATAGCAGACGCCACTTAGCGTTGCGTCGTTTGAGTGCAACAGATTTATGATGAGTACGAAGTAGTACAAGCATTCCTACCTCGAATTTTTGTTTTCTTTTTATTATGTTTCTGTGATGTTTGTTTCGTATCTGTGCGTGATGTGTCAGCGTAGTCAATACTTCTTTTATTTTCTGTTCAGGTGTGATTTCCTTGTCTGACAACTTAGGTAATGGTTCTATCCACTGATCGTTCTGTTTGCAATTGAACATGATCTCGTTAGGTGTGTAATTTGTATCGTAAATATTTAAGTTATTGTGTACGTCTTCGAAAAGACTTAGGTAGGACACCCAATTAGTATGTTTTGATGAAATATAGGTCCTCATGAATCGATTTAATTCTCGGAAAAGTCTCTCAGTCGCGTTACATTGTGGACTAAACCTCGAAATAAATATACTTTTAATGTTATTGTCCTTCAAGAAATTTCTCCATTTGTACCCAGAGTAGTATGCTGCATTATCTGACAGAATTGCTTTAGGTTTTCCCACGTGCGTCAGGTAATCACTTGAGAATCTTCGTATTATAGCATTTGCAGTGGCGGATTTTAAAGCATAAAGTTTTACGTGTTTAGAAAATATATCGTAAAAAGCTAAGATATATTTGACGCCTCCAGAGCTTGCTGGATGCGGTCCACTAATGTCAGTACACAGAATTTCCAGAGGTCTACCAGGTAAAATAGAATGTAAATCTGTTTTTGTGGATAAATTCTGAGGTTTTGATTTTTGACATATGACACATGTTTTTAGTTCCCTGTAAATTTTTCTTCTCATATTGCTAAAATAACAGTATGTACTGAGCTTTGCCAAACACTTTTTCGTCCCATAATGACCCCAAACTAAGTGTGTGTGCCAAATTAGATTACGTTCAGACTCTTTGGGAATGCATACACACCAGTTAGTAGCATTTGGATGTCGGCGGTAAAATAACACATCATTGTGTAACTTGTAATACTGAGTCAAAGGATGGTTGTGTTTTTCTACCAGTAATGTTATTATCTTATACCAGTGAGGATCAGATTTTTGTAATTCAGCCATGTTTCTGCACATATCAATATAATATTGGTGATACTGCTTGTCTTGCATTAAGAGAATCCTGTAGTCATTTATATTTTCTAAGTCACTGTTGGTATCATTCATACCTTGTGGAAGTCTAGACAAAGTGTCTGCAATGGTGTTGTCCTTACCTCTTATGTACTTAATTTCAAAAGAGTAGTTCTGAAGTGTAACTGCCCATCGTGATAGTCTAGGATGTACAAGTTTACAAGTTAACAAAAATGTCAGGGCCTGGTGATCGGTGTAAATTACCGTATGTTTTCCAAATAAATAATAATTGAATTTCTTGAATGCCCATACTATGGAAAGTGTTTCTAACTCAGTAGTGGAGTATGTACGCTCACATTCAGTTAGAGTGCGACTCGCAAACCCAATAATTCTTATCTGTTCCTCCTCTTTATTCTTTACAACTTGAAATAAGCAACAGCCCAAGCCAGTACGTGAAGCGTCACAAGTCATACAAAAATCTAAATTGAAATCTGGATGGCTCAAAATGTTAGCATTCACTAAAGCATGTTTAATTGTATTAAAGTCATTCTGGCACTGTTCCGACCAGATCCAAACTTGATTCCTTCTGAGTAGATTTAGCAGATGTTTACTGTTCAAAAGTGGTTGTGGCAAAAAACGTCTGAAAAATGAACATAGCCCAAGGAATGATTTTAACTGCTTTTTAGTTCGAGGGCTAGGAAAGTTTCTGATAGCATCTAATTTACTGGGATCCGGACGTATGCCCTGTGAATTAATGATATGTCCTAAATACTTTATCTCACTGCAACCAAATTTTGATTTTCTTAGGTTGGCTGTGACTCCAGCTTGTGCAAATTTTTCTAAAATTCTTTGAAGTGTGTCAACGTGTTCATTCCAGGATTGTGTAGCTATCAGTATATCATCTACGTAGTGTGTGACTGTCTCAACTAAATCGTCGCCAAGCACGGTATCCAGGGCTGTAATGAATACCCCAGAGCTGACATTCAGTCCGAAGGGTAGAACACAAAACTGATAGGTTCGCCCCCCGAACATAAATGCAGTATATTTCCGAGAATCAGGAGTGATACCCACCTGCCAAAACGAATTAGCGAGATCTATTGTGGAAAAATATTTTGCATCTAGAAATTTCTGTAATTGCTCTTCTAAATTTTCAGGTTTAGTGTGAACCGGTAAAATTATTTCATTAATAGCTCGTGCGTCTAACACTAACCTAATGCTTCCATTTGATTTTTTGACAACAAGTAGAGGACTACAATAAGGTGAGGTGGATGGTTCAATGACCTTCCAGTCTAACATTTGTTTTAATTCTTGCCACACAGCAGGTCGTTGAGATAACGGTACGTTATATGTCTTATGGTAGAAGATCTTGTGAGGCTTAACTTCAATCTTGTACACATACGTGTTGATAACACCTAATCGTTTGGTAAAAACTTGTAAATATTTGGATAACACTTCCTGTAGTTTTATACGTTCATGTACACTGAGAGCTGTAGCTTCACTTATCTTATGATCAAGCAATGTTTTCAAGTCCATTAGCTCTGTGTCAGATGAGTGTGTTTGCATGTCTTGAATGTCTTTGTCAAGTACTAACTGAACCTTGTACCCTGTACAGTGTTTGTCATGCTTTAGAGTTCTCCTGTCCAAATCAATAATAATTACACTGCCTTTATCATTTAAAATACATTTACCTTTGGAGAAGTCTATAATGCAGTCCTTCTCGCTCATAATATCTATTCCTAATATGCAATTTATCACAAGGTTTTGTACAACCAGGAATGGCCATTGTACGGTTCCATTACCTATTTTAACGTTTACAAAAACTTGCTTCGTAACCCTACATGACTTATTACCTAGTGCAGTAGTTATTTTACAGTTTTGGGCAGGAAACTCAGGCACAGGTTCCAATTCACACATCTTTTTATAAAAATTAAAAGATAAAACGCTCACAGCTGCACCTGTATCTAGGATAATAGTAGTTGGAATCCCACCTACTACACCAGTAGTGGATGCTAAAACAATTTCATTTGTGTTTAAACGACATTGTGTACTGTCTTGTAAAAGTTCATCTGATATATTGTTATTGTGGTTGTATCTTATAAATAAAACAGGTAGTTTTTGTTTAGAATTACTCGGCATATCATTATTCTGTTGTTCAAGTGTGGTGTCAAATAACTGATTAACATTGAAGCCGCCCCCCAAGGATTCTTCAGCCACGACCTGGGGCAAAGTAGTGACTGTTTCTAGTTTGTTGGATTATCATTTGTACTAGGTACTGACACAGATTGAGGTTGTGCATCAGGTGTCATTTCTATTATATTCACATTCGGATATTGCCTATTATGATCTCCAAACTTTTGCGGTTGTTGTTGCTGTTGCGCATTATAACTTACCTGTCGGTCGTAAGGTATGCTCCAATTTTGACCTGGTGGCTGCTGTGGTAAAGCAGAGTTTGAATGAAAGTACTGATCGTTACGAGTCCAACCTTGATGCTGTCTTGGCTCGTAGTTATTATTATTTCTATTTCTGTTTGTGTTTTTGTTATTACCTTTGTATCCGTTGTTACCGTTGCAGTTATTACCGCGGTGCCTTTTGTATGGATTGCCGCATGAAATGTTATTACTGTTGTAACTATTGTTCGTATTGGAATACGCGTGTTGATTTTGATTTCCGTACTGAGACGGCATGTGAGTTTGCTGTTTTTGTTGTACCGCGTATCCAACTGTGGGTGCGCCAGAATTGTGTTGGCAAGCCTGCATGTTTTGCATACCACTAGTGTAAACATTGTGGCTGCTGTTTTGCCGCGCGAAGCGCTGATCTTCAAGTAACATGTCAACCGAATCTAAAGCTGTTAAAAAATAATCTGAATCGTCATCCGGGATATGTAGAAGTTTTTCCTTAATGTTGAAAGGCAATTTGGCCTTCAACGCTCGGAGTATATCACGTGTTGCGACTGGTTCGTCTAAAAAATGTCCCATGTTCAAGTATTTTTCAAAATATCTGCGTAAGTTACCATTTTTACTGTTAAAAGTTTCAGGTTCTAAAATTTGTCTCCTGAGTCGCTCCTGGACGGATTGCGACCAGAATTTGTTCAGAAAGGCACGCTCAAACTCACTGTACGTGGTACATACGTCAGCTTGACTGTATGCCCAGACAGCTGCATCGCCTTGGATGTAACCGACAATATATGAAATCTTTTTCCGGTCACTCCAAGTGCGTGGAAATGCGTTACTAAAAGATTTAAGAAAAATCACCGGATGAATGGTTCGTTTCTCTGGGATAAAAGCCTGAAATTGCCTGTGTTTTATTAAGCTTTCGTCTTCCTTTGCATTATGATATGGATTTGTTCCACTGTAATTACTGCAATGCTCAGCTGGCGAGTAATTACGATAATGTTGCTGTGGTTTACCATGATAATAGCTTGTGTTTGTGGTTGCACGTCGTGGTACGTGTTGTAGTCATGGTGTGTTTTGTTCTTGTGTGTTTGTGGTGTGCGGTATGTGTGCGTCATACTCGAATGTATATTGGTTTCTGAACTGTACATTTTGACTGATATTTTCGTTACATTCAGACTGTGGTTGATCGGTGAATTGTCTCATGGGTGCAGTGACGGATTGTACTGCGTCACTAATCAGCTGTTTGTTATTAGTGATGTATTCCGCTACGGAGTCGTGCACAATTGTTGGTAAATTTTCACGTATGCATCTATCAAAATGTTTGTCTTTGTTCTCTACCCAATCATGAAATTCTTTATTAATATTTTGAAAATGAGCTATGGCATCAGATTGTAAGATGTCAGTCAGGTGTTGTTCAACATCGTCAAATTTATTCTGCACGTCAGTAATTCGTTTTTCAAGGTTGTCGTGTACTGAAGGATATGTTTGAATTTGTTCAGTAAGAGCTTCACACGTGACATTAAGGTTTTTCAATTGTTTCTGTAAAAGTGCTACGTCATTTGTAGTCTTTTCTTGTCTCGTATTAAGCTTGGAAAATTTCGTACTGAGTTCAGTCATCTGTTCGGTCAGTGTGGCGTCTATAAGTTCCACACGTTTACACAAAGTGTCATTACATGCCTTGATTGCTATGAGATCAGATTTAATTTCGTCATTTTGTGTCTTTAACTGTTCATTTTGTGTCTTTAAGGTTGCCATGTTTTCCGCGTTCTGCATCCTTAAGGTTGCCATATTTTCTGCGTTTTGTTTCATTAGCATTTGTAACATGTTGGCAATGTTTACTGTTTGCAAGGTCTCTGCCCCCGCCGCGTCATTAGACGTGACGTCATGTATTAACATGGGCTCTGACTGAGACTTTGAAATTTTTGTGGTGGACGGCCTATTGTCAAAATTTCCGTTGACACTTGCGTCAATATTTGATGTATCGTCACTACTGGTTGCTGTCGTAAAGTCATTTTCTAACATTTGTCTCTCGTCCGAGTCGGATTGCGTCTGAATAGTACGTCTTTGCTGTTCCATTTTTGCGTATTGTTTTCTAGTTATTACCATGCCACACGTGCTATATATTTCAAGAAATTAATGTTTGACACTGGTTTTAAAATAAAATGCAGTTGAGCATGAATCGGTCGTAGCAACAATGGCTGTCTGTTAATTTAAAAATATAAACTGAATTTGAGATTATTGGTAATGGCTGCTGGCCATGTTACATGATATCGTACAGAAGTCGGCCATATTGTACACTCGTGTATTGGTATTGTTGCATACGTTATTGTTTAAGGAAAAATACTGAGAATGGAATTTATCACTGAAACTGTTATGCGGAAAAGAAACACTACAGAATTTTACTGAAAAGCTAATACACTGAATTATACGTCTGGTCAAGCCTGCTAATGCAAAGATGCTGCGTCTTACCTTATTTTGCTGGAAGCTTCTTTGCGTCTTCCCGCAAAATTTTATAATTGGCAAATATCTTCTGATTTTTTTATTTCTCATATAGTCAAGTCCAGGACCAGAAGGTTGATTTTTCACATGAAACAAAGAGAACAATGTAACAAATGACAAACTGAACAACGTCCTGTCACGGTCGCCAATATAAAATAAATAAAATAAAATAAAATAAAATAAAATATTAATTATTTTTATCTGTCTGATTGGCTCTCCTATGAGTCGTCAGGTTTTGATTATTCGGTATCAGACGCTTGACAATGGCTTTTTCGTAAAGGCAATGTTACTCGTAGTTGACCGTGAAATAAAACTGAAATAATCGGACTTCGTAATTAAATCGTTTCCAAAGACTGCTGCGGTAGGTGCGGACTCATAATCTAAATCTCAATATTACAATAATTTGCCAGCCATGCCAAAACGTCGTACAGAGGTGATTGTCTACTAAACAAAAAATTACACAGTTAGTTAAATCAGATATATTCAATGAATAAGCCTACAGTTCATAATCCTACTTACTTTTATAAATATAAATTCTTTACAGAATCGAGTGCCTAGTATGGTTGCAACTCGCAGTAATTTTCTATATCATGAAATATGGCGGTGTGCCAGACAATAAACTAAAATACGTGCTTCTCGCACCACTTCAACGAGAGCTCTCTCTTCTTAATCAAACATACGACTAACGAAAATGTACTTTTGTTTTATCAGCGACACAGCGCTGCAGTTGTGTGCCATAGGCTTTATTTATTTGTCACTGATTATTTATTTAATTAATATCTCGCGTTTCCGAGGAGACTCACGCTCGGCATGCAAATGTGCCTTTATAATCTGTTTATTTTGTCAGAAACTGGCAGCAGACATTTGAACCTTTAACATTAGTTAGATACAAAAAAATTCATTACAAAATTATACCCAAGATTATTTAATTGAATTATATCTATATCATATGCTTGTAGTAATTTTTCAGCAAATATGAACTAAATTTTGTAAATATTCATACCTGAAGCACTGCACCAATGAATTATGCTATTGTGGCATCGATCCACAGATCGATAGGCCAGAACATCATATGTGTATTACGTCTTTGAGTTGATCTTTGTTTTGTATACTACCGGGACCTCAGTTCCCGCCTAGTCTTCGACCTGTACATTTGTCGTGTAGTAAAAGTATTGATGATTAGAAGAGAGATCCGTGGCCATTACCTTACCACCTTGATATCTCCTTCACTATCAGTATTTGCTGTGTGGCTTGTAAGGGTTTTTTGGAGAATCTTTGGTGTGTGCTGGTAGAGAACAGATGTGGTTTGCCACGGCTGAAACTTGCGTCCACATTAGGTAGTGTGTAATTTTTGCCTTGTGATCTAAATTCTGTCAAATATTAGTGAAATATAAATGTTAATTTATGTAATTCAGCAATCTTGAGAAAGAATACAAATATGTCAAACTGAAAGTCAGTGTTTATTTCTGAAGTGATGAACTACATTCAGATTGTTATATGATAATAATGAGAAATACTATGACAATTTATTCCTTAACAATTTAGCAGACCTGGTCTCCCAAAATTCATATCTCAGCTGATGATTAGACAATGAGCTGAGCCATTGAATCAATGAGGAAATCGAGATGAGTATGTCCACTGTTTTATACTTCATGTAACAGCCATTTTAAAATGAATCTTCACAGAGCCATTTCCCATACTAACATAGATTTATACATCAGATTGCACTGGTATATAAATGTTGGGAGACTTGAACTGTATGATTTTTATTATCTGACTGTGAATGACATGAAGGGGACAGGATCTTTAGATGTAAGATCTCATGCCAGAATCCCTTTGTTGTTGTGAAGACAGTAATGTTATTTTACATTTCATATGATAATTGAAAAATAATTCTATCTGAAATTTAAATTTTTTAAGAATGAATATCTGCACAATGCTGACTTCAAGAATAATGGATGACAATGAAAGGAAATTAAAACAATAACAGACAATCTTCGTACAACATCTTACAGCAGTAATCAAGTTAAGTACAACAAAAAATTTAAATTCGTGTGTTTTTGGTTAAAGTGGTTTGTGATTACATTAATAAATGTCACTATTAATGAGGAGAATGTCAATTTGTCAAAGGAGGGGGTGACACCAGATATAACTTTTCCTCCACATATAGACAAACTACTAAAAACTGAGTTAGGCCAAATGGGGAAAATAGGCATTAAATTGGAAACTATGCAGTCTGGAAAGGTGGAATAGAACCAGGAGCGCGAAGTAACTGTGACACTTTAAAACTGGAACTACTAGGTACCACAGAGTCAGCTATGAAAGCTGAGAGCATCCTTTAAAAAGTGAAATAAAACGCAACAGTGATCTTTTGAAAAAAGAAACCTCAGACTTAAGAAAATCAAGTAATAGTGGACATGAAAGGTGTGAATTCCAAAATAGACTTACTTGAGAACAGAGTCATAGCCTCAGGTAATGAGTGTATCAAAGTTCAAAGCATGAAAAGGACAATAAAGTATTAAAATCTGTACAAAAAACAGTACGAGGGAGGATTAATAATTTAAGTTCTGAAACTGAAAGAAAATAACTACAAGGGCTGTAATGCACCGCATTTTTTTTCTGAGCCAACAACAATATTACGAATCCAAAACATTACATATGTATTATTTGAAGTCTCCTGAGTGAGCATACCAAGTTTCCACCACTTCCAAGAGATAGCGTAGCTGCAGGACAGTTTCAAAATGGCATCTGTAGGTGATGTATGTCACAAGCAATGTACTGTCATTGAATTTCTCATTGTAGAGAACAAAACTGCAGGGAATATTCACAAACACTTGTGCAAAGTCTATGGAACATCTGCTGTCAGCAGAAGTATAGTTAGTTGTTGGGTACGGAGGCTGAGGTCATCAGAAGGCGGTTCGGCAGAGCTCCATGATTTGCAATGTTCGGGGAGACCATCCAGGGCTCCCCACTTGATATGTTGCAGCAAGCTGATGATGTCATTCGCGAGGACAGTTGCATTACAACTCTGCAGTTGGCACTGCATTTGTTGATCAGCAAAGGAAGTGTGGATGCGATTACCTGCACTCTTGGATATTCAAAAGTGTGTGTGCAAGATGGGTCCCACGGTGTGTAACAGTAGATCACAAACTGCACAGAAAAAACATTTTTCTTGATTTGTTGCAATGTTTTGAAGCCTAGGGGGAGGTCCTCTTGGCCCTGATTGTGACAGGCCATGAAACTTGGGTTCACCATTCTAAGCCCGAAACAAAACGACAGTTGATGGAATGGCGTCATTCCCACTTCCCACAGAAAAAAAAAAAATCAAAGCAACTGCTTCCGGTGGTAAGGTCATGATCACTGAGTTTAGGACTGTGCAGATGTGATTCTCAGTGATGTGATGCCAAGGGGCTGTACCATTAATTCAGAAGCATGTCACATATGTCAACACATTAACAAAACTCAAGATGCACTTCCAGCACTTTGGCGCCACAGCAGTCCAGGAGATTTTTGCTGCAGCATGATAAAACTCCACCCCACACAGTCTGAGGACTGCTGAACACGTTGCAAAACAGGGTTGAGCAGTGTTACCCCATCCACCCTGAAGCTTGACCTAGCCCCCTTAGACTTCCACTCGTTTGGGCCCTTAAAAAGGATGCCGTTCGTGGAAGACATTTTGAGGATGATGAGGAAGTGATTCACATGCTGAAGCACTGGCCCCACCACCAGGACAAGGATTGGTTCTGACAGGGCACACACACCCTTGTTTCGCGCTGGAGCAAGGCCATAGAACAGGATGGAGATTACGTGGAAAAATAGGGTGTGTAGATAAAACATCATTCTTTTATGTGTGTAATTCTCATTAAATTTAATACAGAAATGTTGAAGAAAAAAATAATGTGGTGCATTACTTTCTGGGCAACTGTCATAAATTAGATTTGAAAGTAAATGAGGTACAGGAAACAGTTACAAACAATATAAATGTATTAGATAAAAAAGTAAATGAAATTCAGGAAAATTTGGTATCAAAAAACTTATGTATGAATAGTGGTTACCTGTGGCCTACTGTGCCAGTGAAAAGCTGTCCTTGTGATAATTCACACCATGTCGATTTCTTGCAACATTGTAAAGATAACTTAAAGGATTAAATTTGTCAAAAATGATCTCAAAGGAGAGGCATTGTCTTGGACTGGTCGCCATTTTGACCAGTGGTAACCCTTTAATCATTTTAAGAAACATCTTTTGAATAAGGTGTGTTCAGTCTGAGCACAGTAGAATTAAGAGTGAATTCTTACATGAACCTACTATTAGAACAAGGGATGGAATGATGAAAGATTTTCACAGGAACCAGTTGAAGAAATCAGTACACTTAGATAAATCCTGTGATGAAATGACAGATGCACTCAATAGAAGGTTACTAGAAAGATTACAGTGGGATCTAGTTCATGGGACAAAATGGTTCAAATGGCTCTGAGCACTATGGGACTTAACTTCTGAGGTCATCAGTCCCCTAAAACTTAGAACTACTTAAACCTAACTAACCTAAGGACATCACACACACCCATGCCCGAGGCAGGATTCGAACCTACGACCGCAGCGGTCATGCGGTTCCAGATTGTAGTGCCTAGAACTGCTTGGCCACCCCCGCCGGCTTCATGGGGCAGACAATTCACTTGATCAGTTTCTTAATTATGTAGACAAATCAGATAGGGCTACTGTATGGAAAGAAATCTTCCACATAACTTTGGTCAAGAGAATTATCACAGTGGGAGATGGAATCCTTGTTTCAATGGGAGCATTTTAGAAGAAGGAATTAATCCTGAACATCAGGATAATAGTTTAAGAGACTACGAAGTTAATGGAAGAGATAAGAGGCTGACAAAGAAATCGTGATGACGTAAATGGAAGATTAGATGAAGAATAATACTTCGCACCTACTTCCGTTGTACTTAAAATTAAACTTACCACTAGCAAAATCAATATGTACACACCACACAAGAAATTAGTCCCAAATATTACACCAATGCTGAGATTTTGAATCGCCAAGAAATTGCTCTTCAACAGCTGTCCTGCCAATTCTACAGTTAATAGTACCTCTTGTTTCACACTCTTTGATAGCTTACCAGTAGCACCAATAATTTTTATTCCACAAACATGCATCACTACTATACCCTCTGTGTTCTTAATAGAGTCAAAAAATGCCTGTGAAATGCCATTCAAATCACTACCACTGTCCAGTAAACACCTGACATGTATACTTTGTATACTTGCTGTTATTACAGGGTGCCACACTTCCTTTTTACTTACCATGTGATTTTCTTTATAGAATAAATCCTCATTAATCCTTTCCCTGGAAAAACTACCATTCTACTTACCAAAATAATTATCAGACACAGTCAAATGACAGATAGTATGGCTCTCTTCCTCATTACCGATCTCAAACTCTAACTCTTCATCAGGCCTAATATTATCCTCCTTTAATCTTTCCTACATATTGCCATCATTATCAGTTATAAATTCAAATACCCAGTCCTCATCACTACTGGATTAGTCACTGCTATCACCATCACAACTACTGTCAGAACCAGATCCACTGTCTCTTTCATTGTCCTCAAATAGGTGGCTAATTAGTTGATCCTTGTTTCCAGTATTAGAACACAAAGCAAAACACCTTAACTCCTTAGGTTCTCTTAAGAATTTACCATCCATTTTGTCACTCTGGACATCTTGAGCAACAGCAACACACAGTTTCATCAATTAATTCTATTGGTTATTTTATTGTAGTAACTTCCTCCTCGCTTTTTACAGGATAAACATTGCTACATGCACCATCATTCAACATCTCACTAGAATTAGACTTTACACTTGTCTTACTATTATCATTTACATTACCCTTAGCACATTTATATACACATGGCTCTTCATCACTACCTGTGCTAGTGTGAGCCAAAACTGAAGCATTATCTAGTTTAAATGGTTTGATCCAGAATTAAAATCATCTTCTCCATTCCTGTTACTTGAATATCTCCTACTATTTCCATGTCCATTCTGGCTATCCTCCACCCAACCATTCCTTAAATTTCTACTGTAATTAGTCCTGTTCATCCTGTTTATCTGAAATTCTCTCCCTGATTGATTATTGTCGTCAAAATTCCTCCTATGATCTTCCACTGAGGGCTTCACCCTCTCCACTTTATCAACATAATTCAAAAAATCACTAATATTACCCCTAGGGGCAGGTACAAGTAATTCTCTAACTTTCTGAGGCAACATGGTTTCTAAACACATAATTATTGATTCACTACCCAGCTCTTTGTCCAAATATTTCAGTTTTTTTATCCAAAATTGTCAGAAATCTTTCACAGCACCCTTCCTAGAGTCAAATCTCTCTCCCCCTCAAAATTATCTGCTGCTTCTCTTTGGACCAATCTAAAAACGCTTTCTCAGAGCCTTGCCATGAGGTACAACTATCAGCTATCTCAGCTGCCCATCCATAAGCAACCCATTTCAAAAAAACCTCTCACAAATGACATTTTCTCTTTGTCATTCCATGTTTCAGGCACATCATTAAATTCCCTAAGGAAATCCAGTGGATGCACTTCCCCATGTGGTTTAAAATTATTAAATTTCTTACAACTAACAAATGAAGGACTGTTTGGAACACTACATACTCTATGCTTTAGATTTTGTATCTCTGCCACTTTTTTTCTATTTTAGCCAATTTGGTGTCTACATTTTTATTTACTTTTACCAGTTTTTCCTCTACCACTACTGCACACTCGGTTTCTACCTCCATTTCTAAATCATTTTTAATTTGATCAATTTGGTTCTCAAGTTTAGCCCTATTTTCAGCACAATATTTCCTGGCTGCTTTGTTTTTACGTTTACACTTATGGGAACTGGATACATTATTGGTTGAATACAATAACTATCCCCATTAAATTCCATATAGAGATATATTTTGTAGTTAGTCATAAAAGTGTACACAGCTTGAGATACAGAACACAACTAAAAACTAACATGGAGGCTCAGCAGAGCAATAAGAGTCCAAAGATGGTGTTAATTGTGGTCGATACAACCTATTGACACCACATAGCACCCCCCTCCCCCCTCCACAGTATGGAGTACCGCTTGACTTATGAGGCTTGAGTGGAGGTCATGTGGGCATTGGCGTCAGTAGTAGTCGTGCGAGGCTGCAGGTGCACGACTGAGGTTTCCATCTCAGTTGAGGCGGGGTGCGGAGGTGGAGTAATTGGTGGCAGGTCCACCTCATAGTCAGTAAACCAGTGGGGGCAGACGATGCGTCGGCCAGCCCGAGAGCAGGCGTGTGGAACGGCCTGGAGCATGGTGCAGATGTGCCCACTCCGAATGCAGATCGAGCTGTCCGAGGAGATGAACGGGCCAATT
Source organism: Schistocerca americana (assembly GCF_021461395.2). NCBI lineage: Eukaryota > Metazoa > Arthropoda > Insecta > Orthoptera > Acrididae > Schistocerca > Schistocerca americana. Next base: position 558,816,200 of record NC_060125.1, on the reverse strand, counting down.
TCTGACAGGTCGCACTCACGGGGGAGGGACAGGCTGTGCGCTACACTGATGTTTAACTGCCCGTTGGAAGGCAAGGCCGTGGTGTTTGTTAGGAGCACAAGCTCATCGTCATCGATGGTGACGATCAACACGTCGTCCACGTGGCACATTGCAGCACAGGTTGAATGTGGGAGAGCGAGTCTCTGCAGTCAGTGAAGTGGCGGCGAAACCCACACATGGCATGGATGGCGACGTGCCTGGAAAACCTGTGAATGGTGATGACGAATCAGGGGTTGGAGAGAACAGTGCCGTGGGATGAGACAAAGTATTTTCAGGCTCCGCGGCAGAAAAGTAGTCAGGAGGGTCCGACTGAGACGGCAGAGGGGCATCAGAATCCACGAAAGCAGGTTTGAGCCCGTGCAAAGAAACAGTTTTAGGATGATCTTTAAACATAATGTCGAGCGTTGTCTCACCCCGCCGGAATACTTTACAGGGGCCGAGGTAGGGTGATTGGAGGGGTTGTCTAGCAGAATAATTCCTGAGCATAATGTGGGAGCAAGTGTTGAGTGCAGTTGGCACACAAGTGTCTGGTGGGAAATGGCTGATGGGTGGGTGTAGCCATGCATGTTTGAAGTGAGTGCGCATGCGACTAATGAAATCTGGAGAGGGGGAAAATCCTTGGGTGCTTGAGGCAGGATAAGTTCCCCTGGTAGGACTGGGTTCTCTCCGAAAACCAATTCAGAGATGGTTCCCTGTAAGTCTGGTTTAAAGGTCAAATGGAGACCGAGTAACACCCATGGAAGCACCTCAGACCAAAGGCAGTCATGGCACCTGAGGGCAGTTTTGAGGTGCGGTGCCACCGTTCAACTAACCTGTTGCTTTGTGGGTGGTAGGCTGTTGTATGATTTTTTTTAATGGCCACAAATGTTACATAAAATGGTGAACAGGGCAGATTCAAACTGCTGACCTTGGTTGGCGGTGATAGTGGTCAGGCAACTGAACCTGGCAATCCACGAGGAGACGTAACCCTTGGCCACAGTTTCAGCGGTGATGTTGGGTAAAGGAACAGCTTCCACCCAGCGAGGCATGTGGTTGATTGTAAAGAGAATATATCTGCGGCCCTCCGACAGTGCTAGTGGACTGATAAGGTCACTATGTACATGACAAAATCTTCCTTGCAGAATGTCGAACTTGCCTAGTGGAGGGGAGGTGTGGCAGCCGATTTTGTTGCATTGACAGGAGATGCAGCTGTGTGCCCAGGTCTGACAGTCCCGTTTAATATTTTCCAAATGAAACGCTTTGATATGAGCCGTGACAGGGTGAGTGAGGTTACGCAAGGCGTCAAAGGCTTGCCAGCGCAATGTGGGCGGGAGCAACGGCCACAGGGTGCCGGTGGAAGAATCACACCACACCTCGACCAAAATGCTGGGGAACTTGGCTTTGGTAAACACAAGAGGTGTTTGAGGATCTGCAAGGAGAGCTTGAGATTCCTTGTCAGAGGCCTGGAGAGTGGCCAGGTTGGATAAGTTGATGATACATGAGACAGTATTGATCCACGAGAAAAAATCAGTGGGGATGTTTTCTGTGCCTTTGATATAGCGAACATCTGTTGTGAATTGAGAGACTAAATCAAAGTGATGGAAACGCTGAGGGGGTGGGTGCGCCGGAGGGTTGCAGAAAGCGTCCACTACTGGTTTGTAATCAGTAAGGATGAAAAAAGAACAGCCCTTGACATCGAGGCGAAAGTGTTTGATGGCTTCATTGACTGCCAGATGTTCCCTATCAAAAGTGGAATATTTCTTCTGAGCTGTAGACAGTTTCTTAGAGAAGAAATGAAGGGGAGAAACCATTTCGCCTTTGTGTTGCTGTAGTACTGCTCCCACCGCAATGTCGCTAGCGTCCGTAGTGAAGAACAACTCGGCCAACGGGACGGGATGGGCGAGTGTCACAGCGTGAGCTAAGGAAGTTTTTAGAGCCTTGAAGGCCTCCAGCATAGGTTCAGACCAGCAAACTGGTTTTAGGCCTGAAGTCTGTTTGCCCGACAGCAAGTCTGTGAGCGGGGCCTGCACAGCGGCGGCAGAAGGCAGATGCCGACAGTAGTAATTTATTGTACTCCAGAAGTGTAGGAGTTCTCTGTAAGTAGCTGGAGGTGACCTTGACATGATGGCCTGCACTGGAGGTTTGGGAGGCTGTATTCCATCTGTGGAGACGCTGTAACCCAAAAATGTGACAGCAGACTGGTGCAATTGGAATTTGTCCCCGTTGACCTCAACGCCTTGTTAATATGTTTTTGAATGGAGGAAATAAATACTTCTTAAAGTATGTGCTGTTCAGTCAAAGCTCAAAGGTGCACTTCAAGTGGTTGATAGTCAGAGGCACCTCCCCCCATCTCCCAGTAGGGTGGAACATGGGGGAGAAGCTGGATTCTTAAATCATAGTGGTGGTTCTTCCAAATGTTTATAGTTAGTACAGAATTTATATTTGTTTATAAGTCAACAGTAGAATTTAAGTTATCAAACAATTACCAAGTTCACCCTATAACAAAAGATATTAACTAGGAATAAGCAAAATAAATTGGGAAATTGATGACATACACAAAACTAAGCGCAAAATTAGATACAGTGCTATATTCTTTAAGACTAAGGGCCAACCTTTCGCTTTTATGGAAACGCAAATTATACTCATGTATGTTAATGGTAATTAGTCAAAAATGAATTTAAGGAGGCAGATGGCAAAACAAGAGAGTAAGTAAAGAGATCCCAGCTTGCTTTGTCACAAGTTGATGCCTGTCCATGCTGATCAATCCACAGGCACTGGAGAATGTAGAAATAATAGAAAAAGCATGTGTCACTGAAATTTGTATGTAAGATTAGAAGGTAAAGAGGAGAAATTTTTCAGATTTTTATGGGATTCTGGTAACTTCTGTCCCCTGCAAGTCCTCCCCCCATGTGACTACGGCCTCCCGTCGGGTAGACCACTTGCCGGGTGCAAGTCTTTTGAGTTGACGCCACTACTTCAGTGACTTGCGCATCAATGGGGATGAAATGATGATGATTAGGACAACACAACACTCAGGCCCTGAGCGGATAAAATCTCCAACCCATCCGGGAATCGAACCCGGGCCCCTAGGATTGACATTCTGTCACGCTGACCACTCAGCTACCAGGGGCGGACCCCCTGCAGTTGATGAGGGGACAGTAGCACCAACATACATTAACTTATTGAACACAGTTTTATTTGCAAATATTGAACACACAAGAATACAGTATATGAACCACCAGCAAGCAGTCATGAAAATGAAATTAAATCAAAGAGTCTGTTCAATCAAAGCACGAAGGTGCCCTTTGAGTGGTCGATAGTCTGCCACAGAGGCCCCTCCCCCCATCTCCCAGTAGTGTGGAACATGGGGGAGAAGCTGGACAGCAGATGCTGAATATGACAAAGTCCTGTGGCCATGTAGGAAGACAAAGGTGATGCCTTGTGCGAGAATGAGGAGAGTCCCTGACAAAGGCATGACCAATGGATGGTGGGCACAGAGGGACAATAATTCATGATGGGGTGTGAGGCTTCAGTGAGGGAGTATGAATCTGAGAAATATGTGAGCGTATTCATTTAGATAGAGTGAGGAGCTCATCTTGAGTCGGGGATCAGACTGGCCTGTGAATGAAGGATAAGTGGAATATCAGCGAGTGATGGTTGTAGGTCCTCTGTGTGCAGCATAGATGCCAAGAAGGCTCCACAGTAGTGTCTCTGACCAGCAACCACTGTGGTACATGGGAGCAACCTTACGAGTGCAGTGCCAGAATTTGACAAGTCCATTGCCTGTGACTGACAAGCAGTTGTGTGGAACTTGCTGACACCATACATCTTGCATAGTATGGCAAAAAGGCATGATTCAAATTGGTGGCCTTTGTCAGTGTTAATGGAGGAAGGGTAACCAAAGTAGGAGATACAGCAGTTGATGAAAGTGTGAGCAACCATGCCAGCCATATCAGATAGTGAGACCACCTCCACCCACCTCATGACTTGATCAATGACTGAATGTATCTAAAACCTTCAGAAGGAGGGAGAGGACTAATGACGTAAATGTGTATGTGTTGCAGACAACCCTTATGAACGTTAATTTGACTCAAAGGAGGTTGTGCACATCCTTCAACTTGGCTTTTTCTGACAAGAGATACATGCACACATTCAATTGCTGCAATCAGTCTTGATTCCAGTCCAAATGAAGTGTTTAGTAATAATTTGTGTAGTGGCTTTGATACCTGGTTAGGTGAGGCCACGATGGGATGCAAACACTGCACATCAGAGTGAAGGAGGTATCACTGGGTGTCAGTACCTGCTGAAGCATCACATTTCAGTGGCAGGGAGGAACCAGGCAGTAAGTGCTATTCAAAAGTCATTGTACATTTGGGGTCCTTTCATATGTTTCCAAGTTCAGTGTGTAGTGGGACGCGAAATTGAAGCGTCACCCATCCACCAGTGACAGCCCAGTTTGCAGGTAAATATAAGTTTAATTTAGTGTTTTGTTTATGCAGTTTGTAATATTTGTGATGTTTGTGAATTATCTAAAGTTTTGTATTTATTTTTATGTTTCATGTACGGAGAGGGCGGCGCAACGAACGGAGACAGCATCTTCACTGCCACTATACGTCGCGGGTCAACAGCCAAAGAGCAACAGAAGATCCTGAAACCGAGTTGTTGCGTCATGCTTCTAAAAACTGAAAAAATAAGAATTTGTAATGTTTCTACAACAATGACGTCATAGAAAGTTTAATCATGTTGTAAATGTTCAGTCCTATCTTGTCAAGGCTCATTTTCACATCTATATGTAGTATATATGAAGATAATAAACTAGTGTATACTACAAAAGTTTAAATACGTGTTCCAAGAATTTATTTATGAAGAATTACATTAAGGAAGAAGTATTACTGATTTATTTAACAAGATTATTAATTTTTAACAATGTTCATTGCGAGTTTGAGTCTTAAAAGTTTATTCAATGTGGTTTTAATATTTATTAAAGCAGATAACTTGCATTAATATAATTTCTGAGAAGAAAGAAATGACATCTAAATTGAAAAAAGTTTGCACAAACCAATTGGACTGAGTGACGTAATTCTGCGCATACGACTCAAATGATGATGTTTTAATTACAGTTTTGTTCAAGAACCATTCAGAGACAACTTTAAAAAGAATTTAAATAATTTTGAAGTATTTTGTAACTGACGTAGGTGACGAAGTCTGCACATGGTCATATGTCAAAAGAAAATCATTTATACAAAACTTATGTCGTTACACTACAAATGTCATCTCTTTGTAAGAGAACCAGTTCATTCATATTGATGGAAGAGGTAATCATGTTGACACACAACAAATAATCAGTGATAACATTATCAGTTCCATGTATGTAGCAGATGTCTGTGGAATATCGACATTAAATGCATGTGCATGACTCGTGGGTGGGGGAGGGAGGGGGCCCATCCTTGCCTGGGTTGACTAACAGTAAATATGGTAAACTCACACCTTTCGATATCATCAAGGAAGTGCTCGACTGGCGCATAGCCCATGTGCACTAAGATGACAATAGCTTTTTGGAGACAAATCTGAGGGTTTCAATGGTATCACCGATGTGTTGCTGCAGGACCATGCCTATTGACGTATCACTTGCACTGGCAGTGACTGATATGAGTGCATCTAGTAGCAAGTGTGCTAGTATAACAGTGTGGGTTGCTCTTAAGAGCAACAAATGAATGGATCTTTTCATCTGTCCAGGGTACTCTTCTGATGAAGGAGGTGTTTTTGCCAGCATCAGTAAGTGGGGCCTGGATGGAGGCAGCATGAGGCAGATGTCGGCAATAAAATTTAAAAGGCTGAGAAATATCTGCAGTTCATGGGAGTCAGTAGGCAGTGGGAGATTACGAATGAACTCAACACTGACAGATGTCCCTCAGATGCCTTCAGAAGAAATATTATAGCCTACGAAAGTAAAACTGTTACAAGTAAGTTGTGACTTCTCATGATTGAATCTGATGACATTGTCACAGAGTGTGACCTTGACTTGGGTCAGAAGCTATTCGTGTTCCTCAACATAGGGGAAATGGTTAGGCTATTATCATTGTAGGCATATAAAAAATTGCAGGTTGAACTATAAAGAATCAACAAATCATTGCCAAGTCTGAGCCGCATTCTTTGGACTGTAAGGCATGAAACTGTGGCCGTCGATCCACGGATCGATAGACCAGAGCATCATATGTGTATAATGTCTTTAAGTTGATCTTTGTTTTATATACTTCCGGGACCTGAGTTCCCACCTAGCGTTCAACCTGTACGTTTGTCATGTAATAAAAGTATTGATGATTAGAAGAGAGAACTGTTGTCATTACCTTACCACCTTGATATCTCCTTCAGTGGTGACCCCGAAGTTCGAATAATCCGTTGAATTGAGTACAAAGTTTCGCGTGGACCTTTGTCTGCTACACAATGGCCTTCTACAACATGCCACCGCCGCCCAGTTTTCACCAGCAACAGCAACTAAATTCAAGCACGCCAGCTGTAGTTGGTGCCCAACCTGAATTTCCGCAGTCCTATAGCCTTGAGAACCCAGGGACCTTGTCAGGTGCAATGGTTTTGAACATGACACTAGCGATCTCCGACTCCGGCTTTGTTAGCCCCGAAGTGCTTCAGTTTTCGCCGCACAGCAGTACAAGAAACCACTACACACTGATACCAAACGTTAATGCAAGTACTGTAAATAGTGGGGAGCATAGTTTTTATAATGTGCCACAACAGGACGCCTTTTCGAATGTTCAAGCTCCACGTGTGTATCACTCTATGCTGGTTGCACACTACGTGAATGACATTCGTCAGCCTGTTACTCGGAGTGTTCATCAGTGCAGTAATTTGAGCGTGCCAGGTTCCACCAAGCTCATCAGTGACTCTGTGATGGGCAATTTCGCTGGACATGTAGAGGACCAATTGCATAATAACCTGTCGAGCAACTGCCATGACCACTTTGACCTTCCATCGCAACAACCGGTCCCGCTTCGCTCCACGCCAGGCTTCCTGCTAACAGATTTCGCTTCCCCTCCAGCTACTATGAACACAGCCGGCACGTCTGCTTCCTCTCTACCGCCCTCATAACGCAGAATTAACTTTGACTTGCCTACTCCTGTGTCCGCGAGCAGCTGCCCGCATTCTTCGACTGCCAGTTCGTCGAATCTACCGAAACTTCCGGCATTCAAACCTGCCTACCCGAAATTCTGGTTCAACCTGGTCGAGCAAACTTTCAGTGTCTGTGCACTTGATGTCAATGCCCATTTCACATGCCTCATGAACCACCTCCATGACCTTGTCGACTTAATTTATGACCTGGTTAAGTCACCTCATCTGAACAAGAAGTATGCTACAGCTAAACAAGCAATACTGGAACGTGTCTCCAAGACAAGAAGAGAAAACGTTCGACAGCTCGTCTATGAAGAACGCCTCAGCGACAGATCTCTGTCCCAGCTGTGGCAATGCCTTCGACTTCTCGTCGGTAAATGCGACATGCCAGACGCCACGTTCACTGAGATTTGGACGGAAAAGCTGCCTCTGTCTGTCCAAACTGCCACCTCTGCCTACGAAGATAGACCAAATCGTGAACGCTTGCATGTCGCCGACTGAGCTTACTCCGCTCTACGACGTGAACGCCGTGCCCAGCAGTCTGCCAGCTACGCCAGTTTCCAACCACAACCAGGGCCCCAACTTGGACGCTCCACTAAACCTAAGTCTGTCAAACTCGCCACACTACAGGCACCTTCACATCCACACAACAGCACATCTGACTCCGCAGAAGATTCTGGGCTGCCGCCGTCTGACCATTGGCAAGAGCAGCCATCCACCCATAAATACTGTTTCTTCCATGCAGAATTCGGGAACCAACATGCAGTTGTAAACTGCCGGGGGTCCTACCCAAACTTCAACCGCAGGTAGGCAGCGGCGCCACCTCCTGCGACATAAACAACAGGTGCCATTCCACGCTCCATTCTGTGTCCAACACTAATGCTTTGAATGGGCGAGTCTACATCTGCGACTTGAACTCTGGCATAAACTTTCTCATCGACACATGTGCAGATGTTTCCCTACTTCCGTCTCGTCTTGCTACCCAAAAGATCCGGCTACACAAAACTGTCCTACGTGCTGTAAACTCATATAGTTTGTCATGCTTAGGTTGCCTGAGTGCAACCTGAAGTGGTTCTTCCTGGTGGCTGACATCGATGATCCCATTGTGGGCATTGACTTTCTACGACACCACAAACTGTGGCCTGACCTCATCAAGAATACAGTGTTCTACCACCCTACGCAGGAACACATCCCATGTGCTTCCTCGAGTGTCAATAGTACTGCTAAACAGGTCTACTTGGCCAGGAAGTGTAGTAACACCTCCTCTGAGCTCTTGTCATAGACCAATAAGTGGCTCACGGAGCATGTCGAATTTACACGCCTGTGCTTGGAACAGCTTGAGCTAGGCCATCGCCTCAATGACTTAAGTAATGAGTTATCTTCAGCACGGCAGCAGCTTGCATCAGAAGACGCCTCGGCAATGCACAAGGTTAGTCGGTACCACTACAGTGTTCTCGCACCCGAATGCATTTGTGACCATGTGCCACATAAACTGTACAGTGTCCGCGCTCCCGCCAGCTCTAACTGTGTTAATTTGAGCGCACATTCATCCCCCTCCTCGCGTGGGCAGCTAACTTCCCAGACGCGGGTTAATGTTTTCGATTTATTGCCATCAGCTGTTCATTTGGGCTCGCTACCACCACCAAGCTCGACAGCAGCGCCTTTGGTTACTAACAAACAATGTACCAACCTTGTTTCACGTAGCTCACTTGTTTGTCACTCCCAGCTACCCAACCGTTGGCACTTATGCAAACTTTCGCCATCCGTGCCACAACCCAGCCTAGCGGCCATTGCACACGCTATACCACAGACAGTCACCTTGTGTACTGCGTCGCGCGTTTCCGTGGTTACAGACGGGACCACCCACAAACTTCGCTTGCAAGACGGACCGCCTATCTCTTGCCGACCATGCCGTCTCAAGCCAGAACTCATGAAAGTGGCTCGCGAACAAATAGACGATCTCTTAGCAGCCGGCATCATCAAACCACCTGCTGGATGCTGGGCCTCATCTATCCACTTTGTCATAAAAAGCAACGGCACCTGGCGTATGGTGGGTGACTATACTAAGTTGAACTCTCATACTATCATAGACAAGTACCCGGTTAAAGGTCGCGGATTTTCACCATGCTCTTGCAGGCGCCAAATATTTCACGGTAGTGGACTGTAGGAGGGCCTATCATTAAATTCCGATGGCACCAGAGGATATTGAAAAGACAGCTGGATTTTTGTTTCGTTTACTTGGATGACATTCTTATTTTCAGTCCTACTTTGCAAAAGAACAAGGAACATTTGCAGATTGTTAAAGACACTCTTACCACTGCCGGAGTTGAACTGAATAATAAGAAGCTCCAGTTGCACCAGACTTCGGTAAAATTCTTAGGCTACATCGTGTCAACTAAGGGCCTCACTCCTCCCAAGGATAAAATCATATCTGTTTTGGATTTGCCACGCCCTCACTCATTTAAGGAGCTGAGTAGGTTCATCGAAACAGTTAACTATTATAGGAAGCATTTGCCTGCCGCAGCCGAGGTTCAGGCTCCCCTAACAGACACCCTTGCTGGCAAAAATACGACCGGTATCCGCCCGGTCCCCTGGACCCTTGCCATGGAACAAGCTTTTGACAAACTGAAGCACCTACTAGCAAACGCAGTGACTGTCGCCCGCCCACATCTGGACGCTACATTTTTTATTACCGCGGATGACAGTGATAATGCAGTAGGTGCTGTCCTCAGCCAAACCGTTGGAGATACTACCTCTCCTTTGCAGTTCTTTTCTAAGAAGCTCAACGGCGCTCAAAACAAGTACTCAGCCTTTGATAGGGGCTCTTGGCAGTTTACGAGGCTGTGAAACACTTTCGCACCGAGGTTGACGGTACGGACTTCTGCATTTTAACCGACCATAAAACTTTGATTGTTGCTGTAAAGAACCTCCCGAATGACCCTCCACCTAGACGCTTCCGTCATTTGGACTTTATATTGCAATTTACCTCTGAGATACGATACATCAGGGGTGAGGATAATGTGGTCGCAGATTTTTTGTCTCGTGTTGGCGCTCTCACAACTCTGATAGACCTCTCTAACTTGCCTCAGCTGCAGTCTGCTGACACGGACACTATGGACCTTATTTCCGATCACAGCTAGTCACTCAAACCTGTGCGATCCACCTTTCCCGAAGTCATAGGTGAGATTTGGTGTGACGAATCAACTGGTATGCTGTGTCCCTTCATACCCAAACCTCTACAGAGACAAGTGTTTGACAAATTACACAACCTAGCTCATCTGGGTGTGAGAGCCTCTACCAGACTTATTTCAGAGTGCTTCATCTGGTGCGACATGCATCGCAACTGCCAAGCCTGGGCCGTGCCTGCATTCCGTGCCAACAAAACAAAGTTTCGTGGCACACATTGCCCCCACTAGGCAGCTTCACCGCTCCTCCCAGTCGCTTCCAGCACGTTAACATCGACTTGGTGGGCCCCCTAACCCCCTCCGAGGGTTATAGATACATGCTATCTATTATAGACAGAACCTCTCGTTGGGTGGAAGCTGTCCCGCTACCCAGTATTACATCCGAATCAGTGGCACGATCCTTCATAGACACTTGGATTTCATGCTTTGGCTGCCCTGTTTACTTGACAACCGACCAAGGCCGTCAATTTGAGTCTGCCTTGTTTTCTGAACTCTGTAGGCTGTGCGGTATCAAGAAAATTAATTCAACAGCACATCACCCCCAAAGCAACAGCCTTGTGCAATGTTGGCATAGGACGCTTAAGACGGCCGTACGTTGCCATGACCTCCTTTTGATGGAAGCCCTGCCATTCGTCTTACTTTGTTTGCGGACCACTTTCAAGGAAGACCTTAAAGGCTCAGTGGCCGAGTTCGTCTACGGCCAGTCCCTTACACTGCCAGGAGAACTTGTTGCTCCTACTCCAGTCGCTAAACCATCCGAACTGCTGTCCTTGGTAGAGCGGGTGAGGTTACACTGTAACAAGCTTCAACCCCCTTCGTGATGACACTGTAAAAGCCCCGTTACAGCCCCATTACACAGGCCCGTACAGAGTTGCCAAATGAACCAGTAACACAATGGACATCATAATTAAGGGCTCAGTAACTACTGTCTCCCTCAACAGGGTTAAACCTGCTTGTGTTGAGTTTTCCCCTACCTCACCCACCGTTGAAGAGACCATGCTCTCTGACCACCCTCGGCCTTCTTCCTCTGCTCATGATTAGAGTAAACTCACGCCTACACTGGCCCCGTCAATGAGCCCACACTCATTCCGTGGTTTTCTGCCTCCTGGCTCCCATAGCAGAGGCCCCTACTCACAGGGCTATAATATAACAGTTCCATCTTCGTGCGACAGCACACCGCGCCGCTCTTCTAACCAGTGCAGCCTGCAGGTTCCTGCCACGCCCACTCAGACCTCACCGTCTGACACTCACCCCTCTACTTGCAGCACACCACCCTCACCATGCTACAGTTTCCCCACCCCACCGGCTCAGCATACCTCTGCATACCAGGCATCACTTACGAGCCCTCTACCCACGTTCATCCTAATGACATTTGTGGTTTATCTGTTGTCATTAGTGGTGATACCGCATTAGTGCTGCTTGCGTGTGATGATTCGTGTGACTCATTAGGTGGTTTGTCACAACGTGTAGTGAAGCATTTCAAAATCTCTCGAAGTGCTACGTGTGGCAACTTACGCACTTACATTAGGCCAAGTGGAAAGGTGATCATTAGATTACCTGCCGACGACACCCTTCCACACCAGCGCTCCCACACCAGCCGACGACTACGACTGCCGATGTCGCTTCAAGACTTCAGCGTCAGCATTCCAGGATTTGCTCCACACTCTCCTCCCACATGGCCCATGCCATTAGACACGGAGGAACTCACTGTAACCCACTTAAACTCTCGCCAACCCCCCCACCCCCACCTTCCGGTATGTACTCCATACTGCAGGGGGGGGGGGGGGGGCTATGTGGCGTCAGTCCATGGATCGATAGGCCAGAACATCATATGTGTATTATGTCTTCGAGTTGATCTTTGTTTTGTATACTTCCGGGACCCCAGTTCCGGGCTAGTCTCCGACCTTTTGTCGTGTAATAAAAGTATTGATGATTAGAAGAGAGAACCGTGATTGTTACCTTACCACCTTGATATCTCCTTTAAATTCCTTGACCCCTTGTCACCCACTGCCCAGTCACCTTATCCTTACTCTGCTCTAGCAAAAAGTTCCCCAGCTGCCTTGAAATGCAACTGGCAGTGGTGCAACCACAGCCCACACCTCAGGATGCACAATTAGACCTAGTGAATATCATGTTGTGTTTAAGCAGTGAAATGGCAAACGTAACTGCCACCCTCAGTCATTCACACCTGCCCACTTCCATACCCCCCCATATCTGCCCCAGCTCTGTGCAGCCCAAGGTCACATGACCACACCTCCCACCTTCTCAACGACTACCAGTGTGCACCTCCACACAGATGCATTAACCCTCTCCTGGCACCTACATTGAGTGACCAGCAATAGGCACATTCATTTACGCAGCAATTTCCCAGTGCCTGTTCACCCTTACCACTGTAATCCCACTTTTCCAATAGCCTATTTCTTCAACACCAGTTCAGACCTGTCCATCTTCCTGGGCAAACTCTGCTCTGGCCTGGACACCCTACCCCTCCATCCTCACCATTGAGAACAGCTCCCTCATCACTACCTACAGTCGCCACACTCACTGTGTTGATCTTGGCCTCAGTGAAGAATTTCTTAGGACTTTCACCATGGCCAAAATCACCAGCCTGATCCTCAGCACAGATTTTATCTCCAATTTCAATTTCTTCCCCTCCCTAACCTTGCACAGCATCACCTATTTGATGGCGCAGTGATTCGATCCAACTCCTGCACTTCCTACCTACCTTGCCATTAAATAACTTACTTACACCGACTCTCTCACTGACCTCCTTCCCCAATTCCTGCACCTCATCCACCCCCTGGTCCCGCTCCCCCCTCCCTAGTGACCCATGTGAGGTAAACTACAATGCAGTTCATGACATTGCGACTACCCAGTTCACTGCCATACCTATGCTGCTCATCTGCTGGACAACTGCAGGAGTGTGTGGGCAAAAATCGAGACTTCCATTGGCGTCAGAATTCTCCACTCATCCAAAAGACTTGGTCCTCTACACTTCATTTAGCATCAGTACAGGACAGGGCCTGGTGCTCATGGGGTGATTCCTGACAGTTATCCCCTCCCATTCTTATGCAGCTAAAGCAATGACACTTCCAGCTCAATCATCTGTAGTAAGATAGATTGCATGAAAGCTTTCACACGGATCCCAGTCACACTGTACGACACCAACAAGATGGCCATCATCACACCCTCTGGTTTCTTCAAAATGCTCTTCACAACTTTCAGCCTCTGTAGCACTGTGAAAACCTAGCAATGTTTCTTAGATGATATCCTCTGTGGCACACCAGACTGTTTTTCCTACCTGATTGGTGGTCTTATCTGCTCCAGGGAGACAGCTGAACATTGTGACCACCTTTGTGAGGTTTTCACCTGCCTGGAAATAGCATGGGTCATTCTCAACACAGAAAAATGGGCTTTTGGGGTAAACGAGATTGAATTCTTAGGGCACACCATTTCCATTTCTGGCTTGCGGCCCCTACCTCAGAAAGTCTGAATGATCTCTGAATTCATATAAACAGCTTCACATACTCCTAGGTATAGCAAATTTTTTTGTCACTTCCTTAAAAATGTGGCCTCTGTTCAGGAATCTCTCACTGCCACACTGCAGGGTGATGGAACGAAGAGTAGAAAACCTGTACTGTGGACCCCGTCTATGCTGACCAGTTTTGAGAGCACTAAGCACAACCTTGACAATGCAGCCCTTCTGGCACGTGCCCACCTTTCTGTCCCCCTTGCTATAATCATTGATGCAAGACAGTCCACGATTGGCATAGTTCTTCAACATCACACTTGGCAGTTACTGGCCTTCTTTTCAGATAAGCTATCCAAGCCTCAGCACAAATGGGCTGTGTACAATCAGGAACTGCTCATCGTCTATGAGGCAGTGAAGTCTTTCTGCCCGTTGGCTGAGTTGTGCCCTATCACCATCTTCACTGACAACCGTCTTCTTATAATAGGGTTTTATCAGAAAGATGCTGCCCAAATTTTGCCCCGACACTTCTTCCAGCAGACGTACTGCTTAGTTCTCTACCGATACATGTCACATAGCCAGCATTGATAACATCACTGCTGACTGCTTAAGGAGCTACTGCACACTCAGCACTCTGTTACATTATGAGGTCCTTGTAAATGCCCAGCCCACTGACCACACACTAGCTCAATTACATGAGGACCCAAATTCCAACATTATCCTCCAATTGCAACAAGTTTGTGGCACAGACCTGCACATTTGGTGCAACTTCGTTTCCAACCTCGTGCTCACTCACGGCTCCAAAGGCCACTTGCCTTCTACAAACCATCTTTCGATTGTGTGTACAGCCTGGTACACCCACGCATCCTCACATCCTTCGCGCTCATCCTGGATTGTTTCTTCTGGCCCGATGTCCAAAGGGTCTGCTGAACTTTGATCCACATGGGTCCCATGCCAGAACTCTAAACAGGTCTGTCATGTTCATATGCCCATTGCCCCATTTCCCCCTCAGAGTGTTGGTTCTCCCATTGACACTGTAGGCCCTGCCATCCTCAGGCAGCTGCCTCTATCTCCTCATGTGATAGGCCAGTTCACATGCTGGCCAGAAGTCTTCCCCATCTCTAACAGTTTGGCTAAAAGAGTTGCCACAGCATTCATCAACACCTGGGTTTCACTTTTCAGCTGTCCCTACCACATAATGTTGGACATGGGCACCAATTCAGTTTCTGTTTGTTCAAAACCCTTTCTGAGACTTGCAGCACCCTAATTCATTTTACTACAAGCTACCACCATGCAACCAACAGCATGGTGGAAATCTGCCCTTACCTGCTACAAGGCAAAATAGTCAACCGCTCAGCCCCTGGTCCTGTTAGGTTTGTGGGTGGTCCACAAGGCCATCCTGGAAGTGTCCACCTCCAACCTTGTATATGGGCAGCTTCCATCCTACCAGGTGATTTGAGCAAGCTGCAGCCTCTCCCCATTACTACCGGTGTCGCAGCTTACGCCCAGCAGCTTCAGGATTACACGGCCTGGCTCTGAGCCTCCATGATACCGTGGCGAGGGCAAGACTTTAGTGCATTGTGGACTTGTGCCACACACTCGTGTAATGCTAAGCACTGATACCTGCCAGCCCCCACCAAACCCACAATATTTGGGTCCTCACCTTGTTTTACAATAAAGTACAAAACATCAAAACATTCACCCAGCAACACCACGATGCCATTCAGCTGTGTCCATCAACATGTTAAAGTCAGCTTACACGTTCACCCACAATGACGACGACCGTACACCGCCGACAATTGATGTCTCCCTGCTCTCTGCCAATTCTGCTGATTCCACTGCCGACAATGGGATCACCACTCACACTGCCACCATCCACACCAGCCAGCACCTAGAACTCAGACGCAGCCACCTCGCTGCCCCTTACTTTTACTCATCTCTACCCATGCCACATTTTACAAATGTCTGCTTGTGTCTGTGTATGTGCGGATGGATATGTGTGTGTGTGTGTGTGTGTGTGTGTGTGTGTGTGTGTGTGCGCGAGTGTATACCTGTCCTTTTTTCCCCCTAAGGTAAGTCTTTCCGCTCCCGGGATTGGAATGACTCCTTACCCTCTCCCTTAAAACCCACATCCTTTTGTCTTTCCCTCTCCTTCCCTCTTTCCTGACGAAGCAACCATTGGTTGCGAAAGCTAGAATTTTGTGTGTATGTATGTGTCTGTTGTGTTTCTATCGACCTGCCAGCGCTTTCGTATGGTAAGTCACATCATCTTTGTTTCATACACACAAAATTCAAGCTTTTGCAACCAACGGTTGCTTCGTCAGGAAAGAGGGAAGGAGAGGAAAAGACGAAAGGATATATATAGTTATAATAGAGGGAAACATTCCACGTAGGAAATATATATCTAAAAACAAAGATGATGTGACTTACCAAATGAAAGTGCTGGCAAGTCGATAGACACACAAACAAATGAATTCCAGGAATTTCTGAGTTCCAGCCTTGCCTCTCAATCCTTCTCAAAAAACCTTAATCCTACTTGGAACATCGCCACTGCTGAAGCCCAGGCTATCCGTGATCTGAAGGCTGACCGATCCATCGTCATTCTTCCGGCGGACAAGGGTTCCACGACCGTGGTACTTGATCATCGGGAGTATGTGGCTGAGGGACTGCGTCAGCTTTCAGACAACACTACTTACAAAGTTTACCAAGGTAATCCCATTCCTGATGTCCAGGCGGAGCTTCAAGGAATCCTCAGAACCTTAGGCCCCCTACAAAACCTTTCACCTGACTCCATCAACCTCCTGACCCCACCAACACCCCGCACCCCTACCTTCTACCTTCTTCCTAAAATCCACAAACCCAATCATCCCGGCCGTCCCATTGTAGCTGGTTACCAAGCCCCACAGAACGTATCTCTGCCTACGTAGATCAACACCTTCAACCCATTACATGCAGTCTCCCATCCTTCATCAAAGACACCAACCACTTTCTCGAACACCTGGAATCCTTACCCAGTCTGTTACCCCCGGAAACCATCCTTGTAACCATTGATGCCACTTCCTTATACACAAATATTCCACACGTCCAGGGCCTCACTGCGATGGAGCACTTCTTTTCACGCCGATCACCTGCCACCCTACCTAAAACCTCTTTCCTCATTACCTTAGCCAGCTTCATCCTGACCCACAACTTCTTCACTTTCGAAGGCCAGACATACCAACAATTAAAGGGAACAGCCATGGGTACCAGGTTGGTCCCCTCGTACACCAACCTATTCATGGGTCGCTTAGAGGAAGCCTTCTTGGTTACCCAGGGCTGCCAACCCAAAGTTTGGTACAGATTTATTGATGACATTTTCATGATCTGGACTCACAGTGAAGAAGAACTCCAGAATTTCCTCTCCAACCTCAACTCCTTTGGTTCCATCAGATTCACCTGGTCCTACTCCAAATCCCATGCCACTTTCCTTGACGTTGACCTCCACCTGCCCAATGGCCAGCTTCACACGTCCGTCCACATCAAACCCACCAACAAGCAACAGTACCTCCATTATGACAGCTGCCACCCATTCCACATCAAACGGTCCCTTCCCTACAGCCTAGGTCTTCGTGGCAAACGAATCTGCTCCAGTCCGGAATCCCTGAACCATTACACCAACAACCTGAAAACAGCTTTCGCAACCCGCAACTACCCTCCCGACCTGGTACAGAAGCAAATAACCAGAGCCACTTCCTCATCTCCTCAAACCCAGAACCTCCCACAGAAGAACCCCAAAAGTGCCTCACTTGTGACAGGATACTTTCCGGGACTGGATCAGACTCTGAATGTGGCTCTCCAGCAGGGATATGACTTCCTCAAATCCTGCCCTGAAATGAGATCCATCCTTCATGAAATCCTCCACACTCCACCAAGAGTGTCTTTCCGCCGTCCACCTAACCTTCGTAACCTCTTAGTTCATCCCTATGAAATCCCCAAACCACCTTCTTTATCCTCTGGCTCCTACCCTTGTAACCGCCCCCAGTGTAAAACCTGTCCCATGCACCCTCCCACCACCACCTACTCCAGTCCTGTAACCAGGAAGGTGTACACGATCAAAGGCAGAGCCCTGTGTGAAAGCACCCACGTGATTTACCAACTGACCTGCCTACACTGTGACGCATTCTATGTGGGAATGACCAGCAACAAACTGTCCATTCACATGAATGGACACAGGCAGACAGTGTTTGTTGGTAATGAGGATCACCCTGTGGCTAAACATGCCTTGGTGCACGGCCATCACATCTTGGCACAGTGTTACACTGTCTGGGTTATCTGGATACTTCCCACTAACACCAACCTGTCAGAACTCTGGAGATGGGAACTTGCCCTTCAGTATATCCTCTCTTCTCGCTATCCGCCAGGCCTTAATCTCCGCTAATTTCTAATTTCAATTTGCCGCCGCTCATACCTCACCTGTCTTTCAACAACATCTTTGCCTCTGTACTTCCGCCTTGACTGACATCTCTGCCCAAACTCTTTGCCTTTACAAATGTCTGCTTGTGTCTGTGTATGTGTGGATGGATATATATGTGTGTGTGTGTGTGTGTGTGTGTGTGTGTGTGTGTGTGTGTGTGTGTGTGTGTGTGTGTGTGCGCGAGTGTATACCTGTCCCTTTTTCCCCCTAAGGTAAGTCTTTCCACTCCCGGGATTGGAATGACTCCTTACCCTCTCCCTTAAAACTCACATCCTTTCGTCTTTGCCTCTCCTTCCCTCTTTCCTGACGAAGCAACCGTTGGTTGCGAAAGCTTGAATTTTGTGTGTATGTTTGTGTCTGTTTGTTTGTCTATCGACTTGTCAGCACTTTCATTTCCTAAGTCACATCATCTTTGTTTTTAGATACATTTTTCCCACGTGGAATGTTTCCCTCTATTTTTTATATAGTAGTGTAGGTGAGCCATGCCTCACGATAATTACAAATATTAAAGTGAGCCATGCCTCATGATAATTACAAATATTAACAAGTGAGCCACTCCTCATGATAATTACAAATATTAATGAGTGAGGCATTCCTCACAATAACTACAAATATTAATGAGTGTTCACAACTTTGAGTGCTGGTATGTAGCAAAATAAATACATAAGTAAAATGTTTATCAATTCGGTGACAACATACAACAAAATTATACATAAATAAATAATATAGTATGACTGAGTATGGTTGCATCTAATAACACAGAAATGCTAGCTTGTTACCCGGATCCTCCTATAAAATAGGTTTTAGTCACTCAATAAAGCAGGCACAGCAAATAAGAAGGGTCTCAGCATTAGAGAGATATGCATTTGGACAGAGGGTAGGATAGCTTGGCACTCTAATGAGAAGTAAGAAATGAAATAGAAGGTTTGGAGTGTTGGAGTTGAAGAAGAAAAGACGACAGACCCCAAAGACAGGAAACCCCCCTACTCAGGACCCCCATTGTTCCAGTACTTCATTGTGGCGCCAGAGGGAGAAGAGTGTTCAGCATTCCCTGCAGAATGGACTTGCCAAAGCTTCACCTTCCCAGTCCCCGAAAATTAACCCCAACACTCCCTATTGATTAATCAATGAAGGGCGAACAAATAGCATTCTGCTGGACAGAGTAAAAGATAAATACAATGGTTAACCAAGTAATAAATGCTAGAACCTACCAGCTGACTTATAAACAGTCTCTCTAGTATTCTGGGTTTGATCAAATATAATCAATCACATAAGCATATAATATTGAAACCTGTGACATATCTGAGACACATACATGAAAATTACTACAGCAAGGTACACAATTACGGTGTTCCTCTGATACCTGTTGCTGCTCAAACATAAATTATTATGTACATATATGTTGTTGTTGTGGTCTTCAGTCCTGAGACTGGTTTGATGCAGCTCTCCATGCTACCCTATCCTGTGCAAGCTTCTTCATCTCCCAGTACTTACTGCGACCTACATCCTTCTGAATCTGCTTACTGTATTCATCTCTTGGTCTCCCTCTATGATTTTTACCCTCCACGCTGCCCTCCAATGCCAAATTTGTGATCCCTTGATGCCTCAGAACATGTCCTACCAACCGATCCATACTTCTGGTCAAGTTGTGCCACAAATTCCTCTTCTCCCCAATTCTATTCAATACCTCCTCATTAGTTATGTGATCTACCCATATAATCTTCAGCATTCTTCTGTACACCACATTTTGAAAGCTTCTATTCTTTTCTTGTCCAAACTATTTATCGCCCATGTTTCACTTCCATACATGGCTACACTCCATACAAATACATTCAGTAACGACTTCCTGACACTTAAATCTAGACTAGAGGTTAACAAATTTCTCTTCTTCAGAAACTCTTTCCTTGCCATTGCCAGTCTACATTTTATATCCTCTCTACTTTGATCATCAGTTATTTTGCTCCCCAAATACAAAAACTCCTTTACTACTTTAAGTGTCTCATTTCCTAATCTAATTCCCTCAGCATCACCCGACTTAATTCGACTACATTCCATTATCCTCATCTCGCTTTTGTTGATGTTCATCTAGTGGCGCAGATGAGATAGACACCAGTAGTGATCTGAGCATCATCTTTGAACTAAGCAAAACATTATCTTCGTGTAGTTCTGCCATCCAGTTCTGTGTAAGCCTTGTTCGTGTAAAGAGGTGAGTAAATGAACTCCGAATTATAAGGCGTTGTTTGGTATATCTCACCCGAGCATCCACCTCACTGGTGACCCCGAGTTGTAATGTCTTCCATTTTCGCCGTTTTACTGTGTCTGCGGCCTCCACATCAGTTATTTTCGTGTGTATTACATCAAAACAACATTCGGACAATGGCTTCGGCTTAACGCCGGATTTTGTGATCAACATGTATCGTGTTGCGGGCGATGTACACCCACCAGGACTTCAACATGATGACTCTCACTCGTCGATTATGCCGGACGTTTTCATGCCTGCAACAATAAGTGAGGTTAGGAGTGTGCATGACTCCGGCTATCAGACGCCTTTGTTACCACCATTGTGCCCTCCCTCATCGATGGTGCAGTTACCTCTTACGGATCTCTGTGCAGTGCGGGATCAATGCCGATTTCTGCAAATGCTTCGCTGGATAACCTACCACTGCCAGGACAACAGTTTGCCATGCCACAATCCGTGCAGTACCACGTGGATTCCTGCCACATGGCCGGAAATGCTTTGTTCACAGGTCAACCTCCTCAGCATCCGACCACGCCCGCGTCTGTGTCGGTTCAGCATCAGCACATACCTTCCTGCTTCAATACCTTGGCCTGCAACAGGAACAATGGCTTGTTATCTGTGCCTGACCTCCATCTCCGTCCTACTGCTACGCCTCAGTGTTTTGTGCCACAACATTCACCTTATCCGCACACCATTTTGAGTGAAGTGACTATGAACAGTGAACATTCACACAGTCCGCCCAATGTTTCATCATTTTCCTCACTGCGCTTCTGGACAGCCCGCATCTCCGCAGCCTCCCTGCAACACAAGTGGCTCCGACTCTGATCGGACGTCGAGTTTTCCGCGGACTGGCACGCGTTTTCAAACTTTGAACTTTTTCTCACCTGTTGCCCCTGTGCCGGCTCCAGTCAAACTTCTGCAACCACAATTGACACATTACAGTGTCTCACCCGTGTCTGCCTTCCGCATCACAATGCATCACGCTCAACCACAATGTGTCACCTTCACGCTGCCACCCAACCAGCCGTTGTCGCCACATACCCTGGAGACACACTCTCCTTGAATACTGCAGCAACAACAGCTCGTTTCAGGCAGTGCCCCGACGAATTCAACTCACCCTGTTCTTCTGAACATTCTACAACGTTTACCGACTCTGCCGCCGTTCAATCCCGACAGGGCAACAACTTGGTTCAAAATTGTGGACGAAGTGTTCAACCATTTCAAACTCGACGAATCAACCAGATTTCTGTGCCTTATCACCCACCTGCACGACCAGGAGGACTTGATTGCTGACCTGGTCGATGCCCTGGACTCAGCTACCCGGTACACTCTAGCCAAAAAGACAGTTCTACGTCGGGTTGCGCACTCAACTGAGACAGCAATATGGCAAGTGCTCCATGTCGAGCAACTAGGGAACGACAAACCTTCGCAACTTTGGAGACGGCTACGGGTCCTGGTCAGTGACGGTCTACTCTCTGACACAGCTCTCCTCGCCATCTGGACAGATAAATGACCTCCCCACATCCGCTTTGCTCTGGCTCAGAGGTCTCCCGAACCTGTCGAGCAACGAATGACAATTGCTGACAAACTACATGACGCATCACTGCTCTATTTCGCCAGCCACTGCCTACCTGGCAAGTCTCAGGTTCAGGCTCCTCGTCCCGCAGTCAGACGCGGCCGGGGCCGCACTGTACTGACAGTTCTGCTCGCTCCGGGATGCAGTACACAAACAGCTGGGACGTCACCGGCTCCGCCCTCGGTCACGGCTCCTGCAACCGAACTGGCTGCGGCCACCGAACCTCAGCCACCGCCTCTGGCTACGAACTTTCCACAGGAAATGCAGCCACACTACCCATACTGTTACTTCCACACACAGTTTGGTGAGGTGGCTCGGAACTGCAGACCACCCTGCTGCTTCCCAAACGCCAATTGCAGGTAGGTCCGGGTGCCACCTCCTGTGCACAACATGACAGGCACCTCCCAATGCTCCATTCTGTCCGGGAACAATCGGATAATTATGGACGACTTTGTATTAAAGACATTTCGTCAGGATATTTTTTCCTAGTGGACACAGACGCCGATGTTTTGCTGCTGGCTATGACCTTAGTGTCGTTGAATGTCCACTCTCATCATACTTCACTGCAAGCTGTGAATTCTACTAAACTACAATGCTCGGGTTCAACCCCCCACGTCACCTCACTCACCGCAAACTTGAGGAGACTTTTTTGGGTGCAATATTGAGGAACCTATACTAGGCATTGACTTCTTGCGAGACCACAAACTTTCACCGGAGCTAGTGCGAAACACCATGTTTCATCACCCGTCCAAAACTCACTTCCCCTGTACTCCGTCGAGCAAACCCCCCCGTGACACATCGGTCTGGGCTCATCTCATACGTACATACTCGGCTCTGCCGACGACGTTACAAGAAACAACGCACAAGTGCCTTGTTGAGCTTGAAAACGTCTCTCGCCTATGCAAGGAAAGCTTCGAGCTCTCCCCCCGGCTCCACGAAACTCAGCTTCAGCTATCCGACACAGCAAAGGAATTACAGACACTGCAGCAAGGACAAAGCAACGTCAGTAAGTGTGCCGAATCTGCTTGTCGTCCCAGCAATCGAGCCTCCGTGTGCTTACCTCCCGCTCTATCAAGTCTACCATAACGTGTACCGACAGTTCCACAGGACCACACACCCCCTAACATGGCAGCATTTGACACTCGGCCGGACACAAGTGCGTATGCGCGACGAGTGTCACGTAATGCCGTACTGACAGCACCTACCCCTCCCCTCACACACAGCACCTCAGACTATGCAACTTCAGCTCCTGCGCACCACCATGTGACCACCACTGACAACACAAACAGTACACTTGCGCCTGGTGCTTCGCCCGCGACCGTGCTGCCACAGGCCGCGCCCTCAGACAATGGACTCACTAATGCTTCACAAGCTCTACCGAGCTCACCCGACCACGGTGCCACTGCTTCGGGCCAGCGGCCATCTTGTCACGTTGACTCCTGGGACACTTTGCCACCTCAGCTCCCGTCGGATCCGCCAAGTAGCTCCGAACACCGTGACCTCACCTCGCCTGCCCCGCCCACCTCACATTGTAAACAAACCGCCGCCCGTGCCGCCGGCAACATTTCCGTCATCACCAACGGCACGGTTCACAAGCTTCGCCTCACGCCAGGCCCCCCAATCTCCAATAAACCAGATCGACTTTGTCCCGAGTGCCTCTCCAACCTTAAAAAGCAGATATCTGAACTTCTAAGCTCTGGCATCATTGAACCCTCTGCCAGCAGCTGGCCTATGCCCATTCGTATGACACCCAAGAAAGATGGGTCCTGGCGCATGTGCGGAGACTACCGTCGACTAAACGCACGAACAATTATGGACACCTACCCCATACCCAACATTGCCGACTTTACCAGTTCCCTCACAGGTGCGACCACGTTCTCTGTCATTGATTGCAAATGGGCCTACCACCAGATCCCCATGGCTCCTGAAGACATCGAGAAGACAGCAATCACCACCTCAATCGTGTTATTTCAGTTTCGATTCATGCCCTTCAGTCTGAAAAACGCAATTCAGATCTGGCAATGCGTCATCAACTAAGTGCTATTCGGACTAAAATTCTGCTTTGCATATCTTGATGACATTCTTGTGTTCAGCTTCTCCGTCGAGGACAACATTCGACGTTTGCAAACTGTTATGGACACTCTCACAGCAGCAGGCATAAAGACCAACCAGGACACATTGCAGCTACATCAACCCACTGTCACTTTTCTTGGTTTTCAGGTCTCTGCTGACAGCATTTCACCGCCCCTGACAAAGTACAAGCAATACTAAACCTACCCAGACCTTCCTCATTCAAAGAGCTCCGGCGCTTTCTGGGGACAGTTAATTATCATCGCTGACATCTACCTCGGGCTGTGGAGATTCAGGCTCCACTGACAGGCGCCTTGGCAGGCACCAACACTTCTGGATCTCGGCCCATTCCATGGACCCCTGCTATGACTGACTCTTTCACTGCCCTCAAAAATCTTCTTGCCAAGGCCTGCACCATCACGCATCCTCATCCCAATGCGCAACGTTTCATCACCACAGACGCAGTCGATACTGCCATTGGTGCTGTCCTTAGTTAGACAATCGACGGCCAAACTTCACCTCTGCAGTTCTTCTCGCGCAAGCTCACCTATGCACAACAGAAATATTCCGCAGTTGACAGGGAGTTGCTCACGGTCTATGAAGCGACCTAGCATTCTAAGACCGACGTTGAGAGATAACCTTTCTATGTTTTAACAGACCACAAACCCCTGGCTGCGGCCATTTCAAACCCACCAGCTGACTCGCCTCCTCGCCATTTCAGATACATGGCCTTCATATCTCAGTTCATCACCGATGTCAGACACATAAAGGATGCTGACAATATAGTTGGTGATTTCCTTTCACGAGTCGATGCCATGCATTCGCTGTTAGACCTATCTGAACTGCCTAACCTCCAACCCGCTGACAAGGACACACAAAACCTGATTTCAGACTCTACCTCTTCACTACACTTCGTCCGCACCACATTCCCTGGCATTTCTGGTGAGATCTGGTGCGATGACAGTATGGGCAATTTACGCCCCCTCATCACCACACTCCGTCGAGCTGTCTTCAACGCGCTGCATAATTTAGCCCACCCCGGTGTTGCTGTGTCCGCCCACCTCGTAGCGGAGTGCTTTGTGTGGAGAAATGTCAACAAGGGCTGGCAGCAATGGGCACGCTCCTGCATCGCATACCAATGCTGCAAAGTACACAAGCACACTTCATCGCCCCTCGGTGCCTTTTCGATCCCTCCTGGGCATTTACAGCATATTCACATTGACATTGTCAGCCCTCTTCCCCCCTCTAACGGCTTTAGTTATGTTCTCTCGTCTATCAACTGAACAACTCGCTGGGTCGAGGCTGTCCCCCTTCCCAATATCATGGCAGAAACTGTTGCTCAAGCTTCCATTGAGTCATGGGTATTGCGTTTCGGATGTCCAGTTATCATCACTACTGACCAGGGCAGATAATTTGAGTCGTCCCTTTTCAACGAGATTTGTAACATTTGCAGCATCCAGCGCATCCATACCACAGCATATCACCCGCAAAGTAACGGGCTAGTTGAGTGCTGGCACCGCACTTTCAAGGCGGCTCTTCGATGCCACAACTCTCTTTGGATGGAGGCCCTTCCCCTTGTGCTACTCGGAATTCGTGCGATCTATAAGGCAGACCTCAAAGGCACAACAGCCAAGTTCGTATACGGCCAGAACATTGTTCTCCCTGGTGAACATGTGAGTCCTTCTGCTTCCCTCCCTCAGTCTGACTTACCTTACCTTGTGGACCACGTCAGATGCCACTTCATCAACCTCCACATCCCTCCGCCAGCCAGCCATTCCCGTCCTAAGGTTCACGTCCTGAAATCTCTGAACAATTGCGAGTACATCAGGCTCTGAGATGACACTGTCCGTGCTCCCCTCCAACCCCCATATACCAGCCTGTACCAAGTTCTCCAGTGCTCAGCCAACACTTATGACATCCAGATAAAAGATTCAGCTGTTACAGTCTCTCTCAACAGACTTACCCTCCTAATGTCGAGCCCGCTTCTACCCTCCTTCAGGTCAAGACCATGACACTCACTCTCGTGGCTCACGATGCTCTCCGACCACTCCTTCCACGTTGGACTTACTCACTGAGTCGAGTGACTTCCAGCTCCAATCGTCGAGCTCTTCTCCGACCTCGCCCTCTACTCCGATCTCACACACTCCATTGAGTGATCACATGCTCCCCATGTCCACCTTACCTACGATCGGGCCCTCGCCGCCGGGCCCTTCTCCGGTCCCTTTGACCTCTCCCGTCGCCTGCCTCGCCCTGTCGAGGTTTCTCATGCTCTCCCCCCCCCCCCCCCCCCCCATCTTGAACGTCCCCTCGCTCGAGGTGTTTGTGCCTGTCCCCCCGGACATAATCCACACCTGCGAGCATAGCGGTTTCGCAGTTCCAGATTGTAGTGCCTCGAACCGCACCACCACTCCGGCTGGCTGGTTCCCTTCATCCGGTGCTCATGACACCACCTCCGCCATTCCATGCCACCTGGCGAAATGTCTTCCCCTCTCGCCCGACGACAACCTGGACATGCATTTTGTGTTCGCCACGTCCACCGGAGACATCGTCGTCATCACTCCGTTCCTCCTGCAAACCGCTGGCCTACTTGTCGCACCATGACCAGCACGCCCAGTACGACGCCCGGCGCGCTTCAACGACTTCCAGGTTTGGTGGCTGGACCATCCTTCACGACGTCTACCCACACAGCTTCCCTTCCCAACGACCCCTGCCGAAGACATAGTCATGCCGCTCCCCCCCCCCCCCTTCCCCCGCCTCACAGGAGTACACCGTACTGCAGGGGGGGGGGGGGCGGAGGGTCTATGTGGCGCCAATGAAGTGGACACCAGTATTGATCTGAGCATCATCTTTGAACTAAGCAAAACATTATCTTTGTGTAGTTCCGCCATCCAGTTCTGTGTAAGCCTTGTTTGTGTAAAGAGGTGAATAAATGAACTGATTATAAGGTGGTGTTTGGTGTATCTCACCCGAGCATCCACCTCAATCTTATATCCTCTGTTCACGACACTGTCCATTCCATTCAACTGCTTTTCCAAGTCCTTTGCTGTCTCTGATAGAATTACAATGTCACTGGCGTACCTCAAAGTTTTTATTTCTTCTCCATGGATTTTAATACCTACTCTGAATTATTCTTTTGTTTCCTTTACTGCTTGCTCAATATACAGACTGAATAACATCAGGGAGAGGCTACAACCCTGTCTCACTCCCTTCCCAACCACTGCTTCCCTTTCATGCACCTCGACTCTTATAACTGCCATCTGGTTTCTGTACAAATTGTAAATTGCCTTTTGCTCTCTGTATTTTACCCCTGCCACCTTCAGAATTTGAAATAGAGTATTCCAATCAACATTGTCAAAAGCTTTCTCTAAGTCTGCAAATGCTAGAAACGTAGGTAGATTTGCCCTTCCTTAATCTTTCTTCTAAGGTAAGTCGTAAGGTCAGTATTGCCTCACGTGTTCCAATTTTTCTACGGAATCCAAACTGATCTTCCCCGAGGTCGGCTTCTACCAGTTTTTCCATTTGTCTATAAAGCATTCGTGTTAGTATTTTGCAGCTGTGACTTATTAAACTGATAGTTCGGTAATTTTCACATCTGTCAACACCTGCTTTCTTTGGGATTGGAATTATTATATTCTTCTTGAAGTCTGAGGGTATTTTGCCTGTCTCGTACATCTTGCTCACCAGATGGTAGAGTTCTGTCAGGACTGGCTCTAACAAGGCCGTCAGTAGTTCTAATGGAATGTTGTCTACTCCCGGGGCCTTGTTTCGACTCAGGTCTTTCAGTGCTCTGTCAAGCTCTTCACGCAGTATCATATGTCCCATTTCATCTTCATCCGCATCATCTTCCATTTCCACAGTATTGCCCTCATGTACATCACCCTTGTCTAGACCCTCTGTATACTCATTCCTCCTTTCTGCTTTCCCTTCTTTGCTTATAACAGGGTTTCCATCTGAGCTCTCGATATTCATGCAAGTGGTTCTCTTTTCTCCAAAGGTCTCTCTAATTTTCCTGTAGGCAGTATCTATCTTATCCCTAGTGAGATATGCCTCTACATCCTTACATTTGTCCTCTAGCCTTCCCTGCTTAGCCATTTTGCACTTCCTGTTGATCTCACTTTTGAGATGTTTGTATTCCTTTTTGCCTGCTTCAATTACTGCATTTTTATATTTCCTCCTTTCATCAATTAAATTCAATATTTCTTCTGTTACCCAAGGATTTCTACTAGCCCTCGTCTTTTTACCTACTTGATCCTCTGCTGCCTTCACCACTTCATCCCTCAGAGCTACCCATTCTTCTTCTACTGTATTTTTTTCCCCCATTCTTGTCAATTGTTCCCTTATGCTCTCCCTGAAACTCTGTACAACCTCTGGTTTAGTCAGTTTATCCAGGTCCCATCTCCTTAAATTCCCACCTCTTTGCAGTTTCCTCTGTTTTAATCTACAGTTCATAACCAATAGATTGTAGTCAGAGTCCAGATCTACCCCTGCAAATGTCGTACAATTTAAAACCTGGTTCCTAAATCTCTGTCTTACCATTATATAATCTATCTGATACCTTCCAGTATCTCCAGGATTCTTCCATGTATACAACCTTCTTTTATGATTCTTGAACCAAGTGTTAGCTATGATTAAGTTATGCTCTGTGCAAAATTCTACCAGACAGCTTCCTCTTTCATTTCTTACCCCCAATCCATATTCACCTACCATGTTTTGTTCTCTCCCTTTTCCTACTCTCGAATTCCAGTCACCAATGACTATTAAATATTCGTCTCCCTTCACTATCTGAATAATTTCTTTTATCTCATCATACATTTCATCAATGTCTTCATCATCTGCAGAGCTAGTTCATATAAACTTATACTACTGTAGTAGTTGTGGGCTTCGTGTCTATCTTGGCCACAATAATGTGTTCACTATGCTGTTTGTATTATCTTACCCGCACTCCTATTTTTTAAATTCATTATTAAACTTACTTCTGCATTACCCCTATTTGATTTTGTATTTATTACCCTGTATTCACCTGACCAAAAGTCTTGTTCCTCCTGCCACCAAACTTCACTAATTCCCACTATATCTAACTTTAACCTATCCATTTCCCTTTTTAAATTTTCTAACCTACCTGCCCGATTAAGGGATCTGACATTCCATGCTCCGATCCGTAGAACGCCAGTTTTCTTTCTCCTTATAACGACATCCTCGTGAGTAGTCCCCGCCCGGAGATCTGAATGGGGGACTATTTTACCTCCGGAATATTTTACCCAAGAGGATGCCATCATCATTTAACTATACAGTAAAGCTGCATGTCCTTGCGAAAAATTACGGCTGTAGTTTCCCCTTGCTTTCAGCTGTTCGCAGTACCAGCACAAGAAGGCCATTTTGGTTAGTGTTACAAGGCCAGATCAGTCAATCATCCAGACTGTTGCCCCTGCAACTACTGAAAAGGCTGCTTTCCCTCTTCAGGAACCACATGTTTGTCTGGCCTTTCAACAGATACCCCTCCGTTGTGGTTGCACCTACGGTATGGCCATCTGTATTGCAGAGGCACGCAAGCCTCCCCACCAACAGCAAGGTCCATTGTTCATATATATAACAATATAGAAATAAGGTAGCCTAATGGATTGAACACAGCATATCTCGTATCAAAAAATAAACAAAGTCAACTGCCTCACTGGGCGGATCATCCTTGTGTTACAATGTTCACATTATGTGAAGTACTTTTATGTACATCAAACATATTTGCTAAACATCACAGAGTCAAGTGAAGTGTGACAATGACAAAAGATTTTTTTTTGTTATGTTTTCAAAATTAAACAAGAGGCAGGTCTGAGATATAAAATTAAAGTTATTGGAATATATAAGTCTTACATTAAGTTCCAGGATATATTTCATGAGTTTATGTTACAAAATTTTGTATAACGCAAAAACAAGTGGCAGTACTTATAAATAAGCAGTCATTACCAGAGTGATAGGAACAATTATAGTTATGATATTGTTGTTAAAAATTGCTGGGGTAGGCTGTATGCCACAAGAAAGGAGCTTACCACAAATACAATGAATAATTACAGAGAATTAGGTTGCATGTGATAGCACATCATAGTATATGTTCGTACACCGGTATTTCTAATTTTGTGCCTGTAAGTTGTAGATTAATTATAGTAACTGCATTTTTTTTAAAAGAAAATAGCACTGATAATAAGTGATTGCTGAGAACAGTATATCATTGTATTAAGTTAGGCAGAAAATATTACAAGCAGCAGTGCATATGAATAAACACTCAAAGTTTGAAATTACATTGACAATAGGTTATTATAAAGGAGTATACTGCATGTAACAGTATATCATTGTATTGAGTCTAGACAGACCAGATTAAACAGATGATTATAGTATGCATCGTATCATGTATAGGTAGCTGTCAAGCAATTTACAAGAAACAGTAATTGTTAGCCTTTCAGATCTCTATTTTCATGGAAATATTACGTCAGTTTTCAACTGTTGAAATGCGCATAGACATAATGACTGTACCACTTGTAGGACCAAACGTCCTCATCCCTTTACAAGTCAAACTCCGACTTTGGAGCATCTGAGCCAACATGAACATTTCAGGTCAGGAAACCACAAAGACAGATAAAGGGATTTGCCCACAATAACTGTCAAAGGCACCTTGTTCTCATAGCTTGAATGTCGTCAACTCAAATTTTTCAGCATCTTCTTTTAGAGACTGAGAGCCACCATGGCCACATGCCACTGTAGAATCAGATTTACATTGGCAAATTAAGTATCAGCAGGCTACTTCCAGAATACATACTGCTCAACAACTAGTTGACAGATTTCTCGTTGGTCATCATCACATTAGATATTATGTAGCAACATCACATCAGACAGTAATTAAAATTGGGCACAGATAAGGTAAATTCCAACATAGGTTAAGGCATATGGTAAAGTACTAGTGGTTAAATATGAATGGGTTAATATTAGGAGTAAAATAGTTAGTTCAGCCACTCTAAAGGTATGATAAATATATATAATTCCTCATCAGTTACATATTAATGAATCAACTAGTCTTCAATTGAAAGTAGATGTCTGCAAGAACCATAACTATATCATGAATACAAATCCCCAACCTTCAGTTTTTTCTTTGCTACTCATTACACATGAATTATTAGTGGTCATCAGAGTATTTTCAATAAGACACTAGAGGAAATTAACCAGTTTTCATTAATAATCAGATAATTAGTTAACATTTGTATGTATTGAAAAGCATGGACTTGCTGTAACATACAGCAGTATTGAAAAGTTCAAATTTGTGTAGACATTGTGACAAAGAACACCTCGTATCTATACATAGGAGATAGCATGTACAGAGATACCAGACATGTTGTAAACATCATCCATATCTTATAGTATTAAGATGGCAAAAGAATAATTAAATAAGACTACCAATGGTTTGGCCATTGAAGTGGTAGAAATTGCATGAAAATAAAACTGTGTGAATCTTAAATCCTGGGAATTAGAACACTTCTACTTCTGCCCAATAACTATTTCCAACATAAAATTCCATTTTGCTTATGCTCCACAGATGAATTACAGAAGTAATACAAACATAATAAATTTCTTTCTGATAAATGTTCCTTTTCCAATTACATATTAGAACTAACACATGTTAAACACAAGATCATGACAAACTATTTTCATACTGTTTCACATATTTTCATACTTATAGTAAATCAACGTCTATTAAGTGACTTTCGCATAACTGGTATAGTAACAGGACCAACCAAATGAGAACACAAATATAAGGATACAAACAGTCTGACCTAATTGTAATCACATCTCAGTTGTAAAGTAATAGTATATCACTATAACAGCACAGATATAAACATTTGCTCAACTTTTCACAAAATCATCAGCACAATGAGATTATAACTTTATCAGCATAGTGAGAATAACTGTATACACATAATTAAATATTACACCAACTCTCCTCAAAATTCATACTCTGGTTGTATTATTAAACCACACATTATTAAATCTGCCCAAAGTTTGTACTCATATCCAGATTACCAGAAAAAAAGACAGCTTGCCCAGTATAAAATATGATCACCAGTTCCTTTTGGCATCCAGTCTCTAAGTACTCGTCCAAATCAGAAAGTGGAAGAGGGTGAGTTTGTACAGATAAGTAAGAGAGGATGTGACTTGAAAAGGAAAGAGTCACACCAGCTCTGAGCCTTGGGTTCACCACCCCCAAATTACAAAAAGAGCTTGCAACCTCCTGAGCAAAAATTTTGTTTGAATGATGTGAGGGTGTCATCATTTGAAATAGCATATGTCCTTACTGTCATCACACGACTGTTATACTTGTCACTACATGTTTTATCAGAATTTATGGCTTTCATAGAATCACACAATATTTTTGAACATCATCTGTCAGATATTTTAATATCCATACCACACAAACAGTCAGTCACATCAATTGCTTTTTCATTGAAGGTTACATGTAATAAATCCTGTTACTTTCACACTGAATGACCACATACAAAATTACTATGTTTATACACTCCTGGAAATTGAAATAAGAACACCGTGAATTCATTGTCCCAGGAAGGGGAAACTTTATTGACACATTCCTGGGGTCAGATACATCACATGATCACACTGACAGAACCATAGGCACATAGACACAGGCAACAGAGCATGCACAATGTCGGCACTAGTACAGTGTATATCCACCTTTCGCAGCAATGCAGGCTACTATTCTCCCATGGAGACGATCGTAGAGATGCTGGATGTAGTCCTGTGGAACGGCTTGCCATGCCATTTCCACCTGGCACCTCAGTTGGACCAGCGTTCGTGCTGGATGTGCAGACCGCGTGAGACGACGCTTCATCCAGTCCCAAACATGCTGAATGGGGGACAGATCCGGAGATCTTGCTGGCCAGGGTAGTTGACTTACACCTTCTACAGCACGTTGGGTGGCACGGGATACATGCGGACGTGCATTGTCCTGTTGGAACAGCAAGTTCCCTTGCCGGTCTAGGAATGGTAGAACGATGGGTTCGATGACGGTTTGGATGTACCGTGCACTATTCAGTGTCCCCTCGACGATCACCAGTGGTGTACGGCCAGTGTAGGAGATCGCTCCCCACACCATGATGCCGGGTGTTGGCCCTGTGTGCCTCGGTCGTATGCAGTCCTGATTGTGGCGCTCACCTGCACGGCGCCAAACACGCATACGACCATCATTGGCACCAAGGCAGAAGCGACTCTCATCGCTGAAGACGACACGTCTCCATTCGTCCCTCCATTCACGCCTGTCGCGACACCACTGGAGGCGGGCTGCACGATGTTGGGGCGTGAGCAGAAGACGGCCTAACGGTGTGCGGGACCGTAGCCCAGCTTCATGGAGACGGTTGCGAATGGTCCTCGCCGATACCCCAGGAGCAACAGTGTCCCTAATTTGCTGGGAAGTGGCGGTGCGGTCCCCTACGGCACTGCGTCGGATCCTACGGTCTTGGCGTGCATCCGTGCGTCGCTGCGGTCCGGTCCCAGGTCGACGGGCACGTGCACCTTCCGCCGACCACTGGCGACAACATCGATGTACTGTGGAGACCTCACGCCCCACGTGTTGAGCAATTCGGCGGTACGTCCACCCGGCCTCCCGCATGCCCACTATACGCCCTCGCTCAAAGTCCGTCAACTGCACATACGGTTCACGTCCACGCTGTCGCGGCATGCTACCAGTGTTAAAGACTGCGATGGAGCTCCGTATGCCACGGCAAACTGGCTGACACTGACGGCGGCGGTGCACAAATGCTGCGCAGATAGCGCCATTCGACGGCCAACACCGCGGTTCCCGGTGTGTCCGCTGTGCCGTGCGTGTGATCATTGCTTGTACAGCCCTCTCGCAGTGTCCGGAGCAAGTATGGTGGGTCTGACACACCGGCGTCAATGTGTTCTTTTTTCCATTTCCAGGAGTGTATTTTACTGGTACTCAGTAGCAAATCATTAAACGATGAATCTTAATAAAAAAAATGGATATATCATTTTGAAAATACTGGTTACCAAAAATAATCGAAATTGGTGTTGTTTTGTTCTCCCACACTCTAATTTAAGTGTCTGGTCAAGATACAGACTTGCGTCTTACAAATTGCACCCTGTTTACGCTAGGTTAGTAGAAGGATTATAACTGCTCTTACTAACCACATAGGATAGAAAAAGGGAAGTGATTCCAGAAAATAAATATGGAGTCACTGGCTGGGGTAAGGCACCATATGCCATATGGTGTATCCACGAAAGTACCAAAGATCCCCTACCTAATAAATTTCACCACAAAACTACTGAAAAATGTTTCTGAGAGGATGTTCATCTCCAGATTTTGCCTTGACTTTACAGTGCACAGAATGTATTCTCAACTACTTCATCTCCTTAAATTACTATTTAATTCATAATTTATGATGGGCATAAGAATTCAAAACAGAATGTTCAGAAATTCAGTGATAACAAAAATGAGAATAAATTCCCTCTTACTGGTTATTTCACTTTCACTGGGTTAAAGTACTCACTGTAAAGTTTGCTGAAGTATACAGTATAATCTTGACTGTGTAAAGTAAGATGCATAATAAATTTCCAATGGTGCGTCAAATGTCAAAGAATAAATATAATAATGCTCAATGGGTGATTAAGGTTGTCTGCAAAATATCAGCTTTGTCACATTCCTCCAAATAACAACAAATTCAAATGGTCCAACATAAAAATCTGTGGCGTCAATCCACGGATCGATAGGCCAAAACATCATATGTGTATTATGTCTTCGAGTTGATATTTGTTTTTGTATACTTCTGGGACCTCAGTTCCCGCCTAGTCTTTGACCTGTACGTTTGTCGTGTAATAAAAGTATTGATGATTAGAAGAGAGAACCGTGGTCAATACCTTACCACCTTGATATCTCCTTCAGTGGTAACCCTGAAGTTTGAATAATCCTTCGAACAGAGTACAAAGTGACTACCGCGCCGGCTTCCACCTTCCGTGTGGACCTTTGTCCGCTACACAATGGCTTTCTACAACACAGCGCCGACGCCCGGTTTTCACCAGCAACAGCAACTAAATTCAAGCACACCAGCTGTAGTCGGTGCCCAATGTGAATTTCCGCAGTCCTACAGCCTCAAGAACCCAGCAACCTTGTCAGGTGCAGTGGTTTCGAACATGACGCCAGTGATCTCCGACTCAGGCTTTGTTAGCCCCGAAGTGCTTCAGTTTTTGCCACACAGCAGTACAAGAAACCACTACACAGTGATACTGAACTTTAATGCACGTACTGTTAATAGTGGGGAGCATAGTTTTCATAATGTGCCACAACAGGACGGCTTTTTGAATGTGCAAGCTCCACTTGTGTATCACTCCGCACCGGTTGCACACTACGTGAATGACATTCGCCAGCCTGTTACTCCGAGTGTTCATCAGTGCGTCAGGTTCCACCAAGCTCATCAGTGAATCTGTGATGGACAATTTCGCTGCAGATGTGGAGGACCAATAGCATAACAAAATGTCGAGCAACCGCCGTGACCACTTTGACCTTCTGCCACAACAACCGATTCCGCTTCGCTCCACGCGGGTTTCCTGCTAACGGATTTCGCTTCCCCTCCAGCTACTACGAACACAGCCGGCACGTCTGCTTCCTCTCTACCGCCCTCACGACGCAGAGTTAACTTTGACTTGCCTACTCCTGCGTCCGCGAGCGGCTGCCCGCATTCTTCGACCGCCAGTTCGTCGGTCTACCGGCACTTCCTGCATTCAAACCTTCCCACACAGAGTTCTGGTTCAACCTGGTCGAGCAAACTTTCAGTGTCTGTGCACTTGATGACAATGCCCGTTTCACATGCCTCATGAACCACCTCCACGACCGTGTCAAATTAATTTATGACGTGGTTAAGTCACCTCCTCCGAAGAAGAAGTATGCTACAGCTAAACAAGCAATACTGGAACATGTCTCCAAGACAAGAAGAGAAAACGTTCGACAGTTCATCTATGAAGAACGCCTCGGCGACAGATCTCCATCCCAGCTGTGGCGATGCCTTTGACTTCTCGTCAGTGAAAGCAACATTCCAGACGCCATGCTCACTGAGATTTTGACGGAAAAGCTGCCTCTGTCTGTCCAAACGGCCATCTCCACCTACGAAGATAGACCAAATAGTGAACACACGCAATTGTAAACTGCCATGCTCCTACCCAAACTTCAACTGCAGGTAGGCAGCGGTGCCACCTCCTGCGACGTAAACAACAGGCGCCATCCCATGCTCCATTCTGTGTCCAGCACTAATGCTTCGAATGGACGAGTCTACATCTGTGGCTTGAACTCTGGCACAAACTTTGTCATCGACCCGGGTGCACATGTTACCCTACTTCCATCTCGTCTTGCTACCGAAAAGATCCGACTACACAAAACTGTCCTAGGTGCTGTAAACTCATCTAGTTTGTTGAGCTGAGATTCTACTTCATATGCAGTGTCCCTCTCACCTAAGTGCAACCTGAAGTGGTCCTTCCTGGTTGCTGACATCGACGATCCAATTCTGGGCATCGACTTTCTACAACACCACAAACTGTGACCTGAACTCGTCACGAATGCAGTGTTCTACCACCCTACACAGGAACACATACCGTGTGCTTCGTCGAGAGTCAATAGTACTGCTACACAGGCCCACCTGGCTAGGAAGTGTAATAACCCCTTCTCCAAGCTCTTGTCATGGACCAATAGGTGGCTCACGGAGCGTATAGAGTCTACACACCTGCGCTTGGAACAACTTGAGCTATGCCGTCGCCTCAACAACTTAAGTAACGAGTTATCTTCGGCACGGCAGCAGCTTGCAGCAGACGACAACTCGGCAACACACAAGGTTAGTCGGTGCCACAACAGTGTTCTCGTGCCTGAGTGCATTTGTGACTGTGTGCCACATAAACTGTACAGTGTCCGCACTCCTGCCAGCTCAAACTATGTTAATTCGAGCGCACATTCATCCCCCTCCTCGCTTGGGCAGCTAACTTCCCAGGTGCAGGTTAATGTTTTTGATTTACCGCCATCAGCTGTTCTTCATGCCCGCTACCGCCACCACGCTCGACAGCGGCCGCCTTCAGTTACTAATAAACAGTGTACCAAACTTGTTTCACGTAGCTCACTTGTTTGTCACTCCCAGCCACCCAACCGTTGGCACTTATGCAAACTTTCACCGCCCGCACCACAACCCAGCCTAGCGGCCGCCGCGCACACTATACCACAGACAGTCGCCTCGTGTACTGCGTCGCGCGTTTCTGTGGTTACAGACGGTACCACCCACAAACTTCGCTTGCAAGACGGACCACCTATCTCTTGCTGACCACACCGTCTCAAGCCAGAACTCATGAAAGTGGCTCGCGAACATATAGATGATCTCTTAACAGCCGGCATCATCGAACCATCTGCAGTATGCTGGGCCTCGCCTATCCACTTCGTCAAAAAAAGCGACGGCACCTGGTGTATGGTGGGTGACTATACTAAGTTGAACTCTCGTACTATCACAGAAAAGTACCCGGTTCCTAACGTCGTGAATTTTAGCCATACTATTGCAGGTGCCAAATATTTCTCGGTAGTGGACTGTAGGAGGGCCTATCATCAAATTCAGATGGCACCAGAGGATATTGAAAAGACAGCTGTTACAACACCTTTCAGCCTTTTCCAGTACCGGTTCATGCCCTTTGGCCTCCGTAACACTGTACAAACTTGGCAGGGATTCATAAACAAGGTGTTGTTTCATCTGGATTTTCGTTTCGTTTACTTGGACGACATTCTTATTTTCAGTCCTACTTTGCAAAAGAACAAGGAACATTTGCAGATTGTTAAAGACACTCTTACCACTGCCAGAGTTCAACTGAATAATAAGAAGCTCCAGTTGCATCAGACTTTGGTAAGATTCTTAGGCTACATCATGTCAGCTAAGGGCCTCACTCCTTCCGAGGATAAAATCAAACCTAATTTGTGTTTGCCACACCCTCACTCGTTTAAGGAGCTGCGCAGGTTCAGGCTCCCCTAACAGATTCACTTGCTGGCAAAAATACAACCAGTATCCGCCCGGTCGCCTGGACCCCTGCCATGGAACAAACTTTTGACAAACTGCAGCACCTTCTAGCAAACACAGTGACTGTTGCCCACCCGCATCTGGACGTTGCATTTTTTATTACCGCGGATGTCAGTGATAACACAGTAAGTGCTGTCCTCAGCCAAACCGTCGAAGATACTACTTCTCCTTTGCAGTTCTTTCCTAAGAAGCTCAACGGTGCACAAAAAAAGTACTCAACCTTTGATAGGGAGCTCTTGGCAGTTTACGAGACTGTGAAACACTTACGCGCTAAGGTTGAGGGTAGGGACTTCTACATTTTAACCGACCATGAACCTTTTGTTGCTGCTGTAAAGAACCCCACGACTGACCCTCCACCTAGACGCTTCCGTCATTTGGACTTTATATTGCAATTTACCTCTGAGATACGATACATCAGGGGTGCGGATAATGTGGTCGCAGATTTTTTGTCTCATGTCTGCACTCTCACAACTATGATAGACCTCTCCAACTTGCCTCAGCTGCAGTCTGCTGACACAGACACTATGGACCCTATTTCCGATCACATCTCGTCACTCAAACCTGTGCAATCCACCTTTCCTGGTGTCATAGGCGAGGTTTGATGTGATGAATCAACTGGTATGCTGTGTCCCTTCATACCCAAACCTCTACAGAGACAAGTGTTCGACAAATTACACAACCTAGCTCATCTGGGTGTGAGAGCCTCTACCAGACTTATTTCAGAGTGCTTCGTCTGGTGCGACATGCGTTGCGACTGCCAAGCCTGGGCCGTGCCTGCATTCCGTGGCAACAAAATAAAGTTTCGCAGCACACATCGCCCCCACTAGGCAGCTTCACCACTCCCCCCAGTTGCTTCCAGCATGTTCACATCGACTTGGTGGGCCCCCTCACCCCCTCCGAGGGTTACAGATACATGCTATCTATTATAGACAGAACCTCTCATTGGGTGGAAGCTGCCCCGCTACCCAATAATACATCCGAATCAGTGGCACGATCCTTCATAGACACTTGGATTTCACACTTTGGCTGCCCTGTTTACTTGACGACCAACCAAGGCCGTCAATTTGAGTCTGCCTTGTTTTCTGAACTCTGTAGGTTGTGCGGCATCAAGAAAATTCATTCAACAGTATACCACCCCCAAAGCAACGGTCTTGTGGAACGTTGGCATAGGACGCTTAAGGACCACTTTATCACAATCACTACCTTTTACTACAGATTCCACACATTTACTAATCATATTACCACCAGGAGACTGCCCACAATTTTCAAGGCCATTTTATCATCTGAGTACACACTTTGACAAATTTCACTTAAGACCTTACACTTTTGATCAACATACTGACATTTGCTGCTATAGTCATTGACTACACTTAGTACTCTATCACTAATTAGATCTTCCTTTCCATTTTCACAAACACAACATTACTAACATCAACTGGTAACATTAATCTATCAGGCTCTGCTCTACTGGTTTCTAACTCATTACTCGAACACTCACCAGAAATTCCAGAATCATTCAGCATCAAATCATCAACTTTAACTTCTACATATACTATACCATCTAATTCTGTAATTAACATATCATCATCAATGTCATTATCATCATCATCTGAAATATTCTTATTAGAAACTTCACAATCACACTTATTATTAGTTTCAACGCCAAACTCATTTCTCTCTTCACACAGTTCTTCAACAACCTCAACACTGTGACTACTCTGCTCTACCACATCCTCATTTTCCTGTATACTATCTGCTGTAATTTCATCTGGAATTACTCTGTCATTCTCACTTCCATTGCCTAGCACATGAACATCAGCTTCCACACATACAGCACCAGTGTCAGCATTTTCACTCATTTCACAGTCACTCAACATTCTCACTAAACCATACTCATCAGATCTGTTCTCATCACTATAAACAGCTACCACTGCATTATTCTGTTAAAGAAATTTGTCAAAGTGTTTTCTCCTAATTCAAATTCAGATTTTTTACTTTTTTGTTCAGCTTTGTTTTCAGATAAAAAATTTTCCCAAAATTTCCTATCAAACTTCATTCTACTCACTTCAGGTTGTATTCTGGGTACAAAAGTTTGGTATGTTCTATTTGTTCTGCCCCTTCTGAAATTACTACAATGTGCCTGATTGTAATTCCCATGTCTATTAGCCCCATTTCACCAGGCTCCGAAAGAGGCAGGTCTTAGTTTACCGGACCATTTCTTCTGTTTTCAAAATTGTTACTATTGTTTCCCTGATTTTGCCCCCACTGCCTATTTCTTGGTTTGAAATTCCTATTTTCAGGTCTCTGCCTATCATTCCTCTTCCCATTTCTTCTGTCATCATTTCTAAATCTGCTATTGAAATGATCACTGAAAGCTCTGTTATTGTTATTCCTGCTATCATCAGATCTGTCATTTCTCTCCCATGCTAAATCCAATTTATCTATATATCTAAGGAATTGTTCAATTGGTTATAATAGAGGGAAACATTTCACATAGGAAAAATATATCTAAAAACAAAGATGATGTGACTTACCAAATGAAAGTGCTGGCAGGTCGACAGACACACAAACAAACACAAACATACACACAAAATTCAGCTTTCGCAACAAACTGTTGCCTCATCAGGAAAGAGGGAAGGAGAGGGAAAGACGAAAGGATGTGGGTTTTAAGGGAGAGGGTAAGGAGTCATTCCAATCCCGGGAGCGGAAAGACTTACCTTAGGGGGAAAAAAGGACGGGTATACACTCGCACAAACACACATATCCATCCACATAATTGTTCAATTGTATCAACAGGTCCATAGACAAGACTCCACTGAACCCTAGTCGGTAACCTACATTTTTGAGTGTCAATTTGGATCATTTCATCGAGTGGTTTATCAAGATGTACTAAAGTTCTTAACCGTTGTTCACAAAAAGTTTTGATGCGTCCACTAACCGGTTTGAAATTTGGTCCATTCAAAAATTCTGAATTAATTCTAGCTTGTTTGGTTTCTGACCAGAATTTGTTCATGAAACCTCGTTCTACGTCATTAAACGCCATTTCAGGTTTCATTGCTTGATTCGCCCAAAATTAATTTAAAAAAATTTAATTTTGAAATTATCGCTCATTTTATCACTCACCTTGTCTTTAATCTGGTACATGAAATCAACTGGATGTATATTGCCCTCCCCTGAAAATGTTTATGTTTGCATTACTCCACAATGGACTGTAACTACAGAAAGATTTCACAGCAACGGAATCTTTGATTTCTTGAAATTTAGATTTGAAGTTCGAAATTTCACCTAAACGAGTGCCTACATCTTCTTTGAACTCCACGAAATCATCATTTGCAATTTTAGTGAAATTTTGTATATTTTGATCCGTTTCTGTGAATTTCTTTATGAAATCTTTGTTGAGTTTTTTTAACTGTAACACTTCTACAGTAGCAACTATAGAATGGAATCTAGCCTCTCTTCAAATTTTTGGTTTTCCTGTTTTAAGGTAACAATTTCCCCTTCTAGAGCTGACACATTTTTGGTATTCTCATCTACTTTTTCCCAACACCTCTCTAAACTCTCTTTTGTCTCGTGAATCTGGGTTCCATGCGTGTCTAGTTTTTTATCGATCGAATCAAGCTTTTGATCAAGAGTGATTCTATGCTCATCAATTGATCGTTTTTGTTCATCAAACAATTTTTCAGTTGTCTCTTTCTGTTCTTCCATCGATCTTTTCTGTTCTTCCATTAACTGAACTAACCTATTCAAGGCTGATATTACATTCAAATCCACGAAAGGGTGAACATTCACTACTATGATCACTACCCTCTCCAATTTCACTATCCGATTAACTACATTATTAGCAGTAATATCTACGCCGTTTTCCAAGTTTCCATTAACCTCCCTGTTATCGTCAACTTCCCTATTGTTATTAGTTTCTCTATTATCCTCCATAAAGACAAAGCAAATGAAAAAACAGTTTCCAAAAGTAAAATTCAAGTAAATTTTGTATTTACAAATGGCCGGTTCTCCAAGTTGCGTTTTCACATAAGTATACTTCGTAGTGTAACTCAAGTTCTTCTTTGTCCTATTCTCGTAAAAATGGAATATTATTTCAACAAGCGGGTTAACTCTGAAACAAAATACAAGATTAGTTTACACATTTACACTGTATCCTAGGTCCATACACCAATTATAACATTCTTATGGGTTTATTTTTTACTCATCGTAGTTGGTAATCCTTCGCAGCAGATGTCCTGGAATAGTAACTGTAGGTTTTTACTATAAAGTAAAAACAATATTTAATCAAGTATCATGTTTCATTTAATATTTATTACAGTTTCAAAATAAAGGCATCTTGACAAATCTGAAATAAGTTGCAACATACTTACAGTAATGAATTAATTATACACAACCAATTACATGCTCTCTGTCCAAAATCACATAAAGTACTGACTCCCTCTGCCAACATGGCAGTTAGTATTTATACTTTCTTAACAACCCCAAACAATCCTCAGCATTGTTTAAAATTATTATTTCATTAATTAACAATTAAAACTCACACCCTAAAACAAATTACACATTTCAATGATTACCTAGATTTTTATATAATTAACACATGAGTCAATTCTAGTCTATAAACTAATTGTAGAGTGTATAAGCACTTAGATGTTAAATGTTAACAATACACTTGTTGTATTCACTAATTACAGAAGATTCATATCATATAAAATGTTCCTACCAATTAACAGACTTCTACACATTAGTGTAAACAAGATTCTGTAATTATTTTCTTCGTAAATTTTCCATAAGTACATATTTTTCATACACCTCTATGTCAGAAATTACTGTTCATGGCAAAAATTTACATGTTTGAATTAAATTTAATTATACTGTTACGTTTCAAGAGCAAGGACTTCAGAGCAATCGCCACAGGAAAACCAGGTATGTTGGATCTAAGCATGCAGTCATTAAATATCCAGTGTGATGTCAGACAGTCTGTGCCTAACATGGACCAAGGAGTTTAACTTACAGTGAGCCTACTTGTCTGTTACAGAGTGCAATGTAAATAACCTCTGTAAGTCTATTGCATGCTAAGTCATCTGAAACACAAGCACCACCTGTGAGCTAAGTGAACAACTACAACACTGCATTTCGCTGAATGGTCAATGGGTGAAAGTGCTGATCAACATGTAAATACCTGGAGCTGGCACGATGTCGGGCCATGTACACCACTGAGAAGACAACAATGTGTTATGCAGCCCTATGATCCCTTGCACAATACCGAGTGAGGTGGTGCAGTGTTTAGCACACTGTACTCACATTTGGGAGGATGATGGTTCAAACCAGTCTTGGCCATCCTGTTTAGGTTTCCCATGATTTCCCTAAATCGTTTCAGGCAAATGCCGGGATGGATCCTTTGAAAGGGCATGGCCGATTTCCTTCCCTAATTTGAGGTTGTGGTCCGTCTCTAATGACCTCATTGTCGATGGGACATTAAACACTAATCTCCTGCTCCTTGCGCAGTTGAAGCAACAGAGCATAATTGATTGCAATGCAGATCTCATTTAGATAATTTTAATAAAATGCAAACAGTGGTAAATGAATACAGTGGAGACATCTTACAATACTGGTATTATCTTGAAACTTGTTAGTCAGTAAAGAAAAGTAATGTCATTGCCTAGGGTATGCATAGTAGCCCACACTAGTTTGAAAACGCAATGCTAAATCAGAACTGAATCCATTGTGTAGATATAAGTAAATTTCTGGGTCATTTGATTCTATGTAATGGCATGCTTCTCAGCATAAATGTGGTGTTGGAGACACACTGCATTGCAGATTTATTTATTGTTCTGTTTTGTGTACTATGTAAGAGGGTTATGGCAATTTAATTTCCTGATTATATTTTCTTTTCTTGCTCATGTGACATGCTGGCCG
This sequence comes from Schistocerca americana, assembly GCF_021461395.2. Lineage (NCBI taxonomy): Eukaryota > Metazoa > Arthropoda > Insecta > Orthoptera > Acrididae > Schistocerca > Schistocerca americana. The sequence goes on along the minus strand of NC_060125.1, from coordinate 558,772,047 downwards.
CCGTGGCCAAGTGGTTCTAGGCACTTCAGTCGGGACCCGCGCTGCTGCTACGGTTGCAGGTTTGAATCCCGCCTCGGGCATGGATGTGTGTGTGATGTCCTTAGGTTAGTTAGGTTCAAGTAATTCTAAGTCTAGGGGACTGATGACCTCAGATGTTAAGTCCCAATGTGCTTAGAGCCATTTTTTCATATGACACATTTTAATTCAAGATATCAGATCATGAGATCAGTGGAGCTGTGATGATCAGGGATGTAGATGTAGACTCGACTGGTGAAAATGATCTGATAGGGATGAAACAAGAAGCAGACAGTAGTGAGATGTTGAAAGATTCCAGTATAGGGGACTGTAGTTTGCCGGCAGACATGGGAAGTCCAGGTGCTAAATCGTCACCTATCCTGGATACACCTGGACAAGAGGAATGTATGTCTGAATCTGACATGTTCACAACATTGATGAAAATGCTGAAGATGGGATTTGAGAAAATAGAAGATACTAGTGACCAACTGGAACAGAATCTTACTGCAAAAATTGATGAAACCAATGAGGTTATAATAAAATGGGTGGTGGGTGTACTCACAAGATAGATGTGCTCATACCTCATTTAGACCAAAACGTCAAAGATTATTCAAAACATTTCAAGAATGTTGAGTCTGAAGTCAGTGAAGTAAAACACGAGCTTATCAGAAAGGTTGCAGCTTACGGTGAACATTTTGAGAGCCTGGATGTGGAAGTGCAGGAGTGTAAACACAGGGTGCAACATGTTGTACTTAACCAAGATGCTTTTGTACGCCGTGTGGAACAGGTATGTGATGAGGCAACTAAGACACAATCACAGATTAGATATCAGGTTAAATACAAATTGAAGTCATTATTATGCAGTGGGGGCATGACAGGGAGCAACATAGATGGTGTACAAAATGACAAGGTCACCTTAGTATTGGCAATTTCAGAAATTTTGAACCAAACAAAAAATGGTATCTGAGAGACTATTTAGAATGATTTAAAGGGTTGCTGTCTGAATTATGGCATTAACAGCACAGGATATGCATCATTGCAATGAGAATGGAAGGGAAAGCTAGTACCTAGGGAATGAGGGCTGGACAGAAGTGCGAGACATATGTTAACTTCAAAAAGAAATTTTTAAAACAGTACTTCGTTCATATGTACTACTGGTGACAGTTCATGGAACATTACTGGTGATTTCCAAGTGATTTCCAAGGAAGATGTAGAAGGGATAAGTCAGCCTGGGGACAACTAGGTATGTTGTATGAACAACAAGGAACAGAAGAAGGTAACACAAAAGAAGAATATCAGGGAATGGTGAGAGGAACACTGGTACGCAACTGGACAATGGTGGAGTGTATAATGGCCAGTGTTGGAATGGAGAGGATAACAGAGGATTTCAACACAATTTTTGAGCTTTGGAGGCTACTGAGGACAACATGGTGGTTACAACTACTATGACACAGAGCACGTAACAATTCAGGAAATTGAATTGGATGGTAGGGGTTGGAGCGCAAATAACAATCATGAAATCGTGTGGCATGACGGAGGTGCAGACAAATAGGTGAGGTTCCTGATGCAGCCCAGTCAGGAAGGATGACATAGAGCCAAAACCCAATGAAATTATACAGCCTGTAGTAGAAGCAGATATTTTTGGAGATTGGATGCTGCTTTAGTTAGCTAAGTCAAAGCTGTGTGACAGAAACTATAAACAAAGTGCTTAGTTCAGGGAAGAGAGATACCATATTTTCCACTGAATAGAGCATGCATTGCAGGTGCTGTGGGTGTGAAAAGCAAAATAACTGAGGAGAAAATCTTAGTCACATTAAGACTTAATGGTGAAGACTATGTATGATGTGTTGGCACTTATGGTGACCACATCAGAGTTCACATTATTTTGTGTGTCAACTGGTTAATGGAGCGGAAAGCTCACTTGAATTTTGAGAGAGGTCATGTACAAGTCCAAAAGGAAGGAAAGAAAGCAACTACTGACTTTAAATGAAGATAAAATGTTAGGGCTCCAGTAGGAACAATTAAGTTATGTTGTTCAACTGTTTCACAATTTGCACTACAGAGCACTGCGAAGGTAGATTTGTCAGCACTATGTAAGAAGCAATGGAGATGGGAAGGCAAGACAGATACAGCACATCTTGAACTTGTTGTTGAGCAGAAACTCCAGTTCCTAGACCAACAGAACTGGGTGGAGATGGAAGATCTGAGAGAGACCCTGAAAGAGCATACACAGGATTTTTTGAGTGACCTACAGGTGATAAGGACAGCAGAAAGTAAACTGCAAGTGAGAGAACATGAACCATTCACGATCCTGCAGTCTACATCTACATCTACAGTTACATATATATTCCACTAGCCACCGAGTGGTGTGTGGCGGAGGGCACTATTTGAGCCAAAGTCATACTCCCCCCCCCCTCCCCCCCCCACTGTTCCCCTCATGGATAGCACAAGGGAAAAATGACTGTCTGAATGCCTCAGTACGAGCTCTAATTTCCCTTATCTTTGAAAGGTGATCACTGCGCAATTTGAAAGTTGGTGGTAAGAATATATACTCTACATCCTCGGCGAACCCCCCATGAACCATGGACGTAGCCGTTGGTGGGGAGGCTTGCGTGCCTCAGCGATACAGATGGCCGTACCGTAGGTACACCCACAACGGAGGGGTATCTGTTGAGAGGCCAGACAAACGTGTGGTTCCTGAAGAGGGGCAGCAGACTTTTCAGTAGTTGCAGGGGCAACAGTCTGGATGATTGACTGATCTGGCCTTGTAACACTACCCAAAATGGCCTTGCTGTGCTGGTACTGCGAACGGCTGAAAGCAAGGGGAAACTACAGCCGTAATTTTTCCCGAGGGCATGCAGCTCTACTGTATGGTTAAATGATGATGGCGTCCTCTTGGGTAAAATATTCCGGAGGTAAAATAGTCCCCCATTCGGATCTCCGGGCGGGGACTACTCAAGAGGACGTTGTTATCAGGAGAAAGAAAACTGGCGTTCTACGGATCGGAGCATGGAATGTCAGATCCCTTACTCGAGCAGGTAGGTTAGAAAATTTAAAAAGGGAAATGGATAGGTTAGAGTTGGATATAGTGGGAATTAGTGAAGTTCGGTGGCAGGAGGAACAAGACTTTCGGTCAGGTGAATACAGGGTTATAAATACAAAATCAAATAGAGGTAATGCAGGAGTAGGTTTAATAATGAATAAAAAAATAGGTGTGCGGGTAAGCTACTACAAACAGCGTAGTGAACACATTATTGTGGCCAAGATAGACACGAAGCCCACGCCTACTACAGTAGTACAAGTTTATATGCCAACGAGCTCTGCAGATGACGAAGAAATTATTAAAATGTATGATGAGATAAAAGAAATTATTCAGATAGTGAAGGGAGACGAAAATTTAATAGTCATGGGTGACTGGAATTCCAGTGTAGGAAAAGGGAGAGAAGGAAACATAGTAGGTGAATATGGATTGGGGGGGGAAGAAATGAAAGAGGAAGCCGCCTGGTAGAATTTTGCATAGAGCATAACTTAATCATAGCTAACACTTAGTTCAAGAATCATGAAAGAAGTTTGTATATGTGGAAGAATCCCGGAGATACTAAAAGGTATCAGATAGACTATATAATGGTAAGACAGAGATTTAGGAACCAGCTTTTAAATTGTAAGACATTTCCAGGGGCAGATGTGGACTCTGACCACAATCTATTGGTTATGAACTGTAGATTAAAACTGCAAAAAGGTGGGAATTTAAGGAGATGGGACCTGGATAAACTGAAAGAACCACAGGTTGTACAGAGTTTCAGGGAGAGCATAAGGGAACAATTGACAGAAGTGGGGGAAAGAAGTACAGTGGAAGAAGAATGGGTAGCTCTGAGGGATGAAGTAGTGAAGCCAGCAGAGAATCAAGTAGGTAAAAAGACGAAGGTTAGTAGAAATCCTTGGGTAACGGAAGATATATTGAATTTAATTGATGAAAGGAGAAAATATAAAAATGCAGTAAATGAAGCAGGCAAAAAGGAATACAAACGTCTCAAAAATAAGATCGACAGGAAGTGCAAAATGGCTAAGCAGGGATGGCTAGAGGACAAATGTAAGGATGTAGAGGCTTACCTCACTAGGGGTAAGATAGATACTGCCTACAGGAAAATTAAAGAGACCTTTGGAGAAAAGAGAACCACTTGTATGAATATCAAGAGCTCAGATGGAAACCCAGTTCTAACCAAAGAAGGGAAAGTAGAAAGATGGAAGGAGTATATAGACAGTCTATACAAGGGCGATGTACTTGAGGACAACATTATAGAAATGGAAGAGAATGTAGATGAAGATGAAATGGGAGACACGATACTGCGTGAAGAGTTTGACAGAGCACTGAAAGACCTGAGCCGAAACAAGGCCCTGGGAGTAAGGCCCGTCCACACGCAACGATCTGTCTGCGCACATCACATCTGCGCAGACAGATCGTAGCGTGTGGACAGAAGATTTGCACCAACCTGAGGTGTGTGCAAACCTGGAAGTTGGAGTTGGAGGTTTGAGCGAAACCTCTCAAATCTGTGGGTTCAAACCACATCTGCGCAGACAAGTTGGAGCGTGTGGACAGGAGATCGCTGCAAATCTGGCGCGAAACAGCTGGCTGCTCAGTCTAGTGTTTGTATATGTGCGCACAGGGCATTAAAATGGCGGATACTCGTCAGTGTTTTCGAGAGTTTGTAAGTGAACTCATTGAAATATATAGAAACCACCCATGTTTGTGGAAGATTAACAGTAAAAAATATAGTGACCGAGGCAAAAAGACAGCAGCATACAATGCTCTAATTGAAAAATTGCAGGCAGTTGACGACTGTTCCTTTACCTTTAATCCATATAAAAACAGTTTCATTAACAGATAATTTACGTCTATTACGTGTATACAAGGAAAAGGGTGAGGGTGACATATATGTTGATTTGCCAAAGTCTTTATTAGCATTTTCAGTAACATGATATGTTCGGTATGCTATGATGTCACGATCAACAAAGCTTTCCAGTCCGGATACATTGGGTACGCCTGTTCCACCACGTCTATTACGTGTATACAAGGAAAAGGGTGAGGGTGACATATATGTTGATTTGCCAAAGTCTTTATTAGCATTTTCAGTAACATGATATGTTCGGTATGCTATGATGTCACGATCAACAAAGCTTTCCAGTCCGGATACATTGGGTACGCCTGTTCCACCACGTCTATTACGTGTATACAAGGAAAAGGGTGAGGGTGACATATATGTTGATTTGCCAAAGTCTTTATTAGCATTTTCAGTAACATGATATGTTCGGTATGCTATGATGTCACGATCAACAAAGCTTTCCAGTCCGGATACATTGGGTACGCCTGTTCCACCACGTACAACAGCGACTGTTAGCCATCCATTTCCGTGGGTAAACGAATCATTGATGTCGATGCTGAAATTCAGTCTGCATCCACAAAAGACTGCAGGTCCGTCCAGTAGAGCGTGTGCAGCGACAGATTTGATAGTATTCTTTTTCTTGTCGGCGGCAGATGTGGTCATTTCAACGTCTTCAATTGTTTTATATATAGTCTGTCCAGTAGACAGTCGCCGTCGTCGTGCAAGACAGACTATATATAAAACAATTGAAGACGTTGAAATGACCACATCTGCCGCCGACAAGAAAAAGAATACTATCAAATCTGTCGCTGCACACGCTCTACTGGACTAACATCTCAGACGGCGCGAGCACCTAGTGCTACTAGTGCTCGCGTCCGGGATAACGTCAAAAATTGAAAATCCAATATTCTGGAAACTGACCATCATAAACCCTTCCTTTACTAATAAACACTATACAACCCAAATTGTTTACAATTTGAACCTTTAATAACGTAGTTATTAACGAACAACCATTTCAGAGACTAAGTCCCATATGGAACTCCATGGAACATCAATGATTCGTTTACCCACGGAAATGGATGGCTAACAGTCGCTGTTGTACGTGGTGGAACAGGCATACCCAATGTATCCGGACTGGAAAGCTTTGTTGATCGTGACATCATAGCATACCGAACATATCATGTTACTGAAAATGCTAATAAAGACTTTGGCAAATCAACATATATGTCACCCTCACCCTTTTCCTTGTATACACGTAATAGACGTAAATTATCTGTTAATGAAACTGTTTTTATATGGATTAAAGGTAAATGAACTTGTGAATATGTTAAATTTGTAGGAGACAGACTATATATAAAACAATTGAAGACGTTGAAATGACCACATCTGCCGCCGACAAGAAAAAGAATACTATCAAATCTGTCGCTGCACACGCTCTACTGGACGGACCTGCAGTCTTTTGTGGATGCAGACTGAATTTCAGCATCGACATCAATGATTCGTTTACCCACGGAAATGGATGGCTAACATTTCCAGGGGCAGATGTGGACTCTGACCACAATCTATTGGTTATGAACTGTAGATTAAAACTGCAAAAAGGTGGGAATTTAAGGAGATGGGACCTGGATAAGCTGACTAAACCAGAAGTTGTACAGAGTTTCAGGGAGAGCATAAGGGAACAATTGACAGAAGTGGGGGAAAGAAGTACAGTGGAAGAAGAATGGGTAGCTCTGAGGGATGAAGTAGTGAAGCCAGCAGAGAATCAAGTAGGTAAAAAGACGAAGGTTAGTAGAAATCCTTGGGTAACGGAAGATATATTGAATTTAATTGATGAAAGGAGAAAATATAAAAATGCAGTAAATGAAGCAGGCAAAAAGGAATACAAACGTCTCAAAAATGAGATCGACAGGAAGTGCAAAATGGCTAAGCAGGGATGGCTAGAGGACAAATGTAAGGATGTAGAGGCTTACCTCACTAGGGGTAAGATAGATACTGCCTACAGGAAAATTAAAGAGACCTTTGGAGAAAAGAGAACCACTTGTATGAATATCAAGAGCTCAGATGGAAACCCAGTTCTAACCAAAGAAGGGAAAGTAGAAAGATGGAAGGAGTATATAGACAGTCTATACAAGGGCGATGTACTTGAGGACAACATTATAGAAATGGAAGAGAATGTAGATGAAGATGAAATGGGAGACACGATACTGCGTGAAGAGTTTGACAGAGCACTGAAAGACCTGAGCCGAAACAAGGCCCTGGGAGTAAGGCCCGTCCACACGCAACGATCTGTCTGCGCACATCACATCTGCGCAGACAGATCGTAGCGTGTGGACAGAAGATTTGCACCAACCTGAGGTGTGTGCAAACCTGGAAGTTGGAGTTGGAGGTTTGAGCGAAACCTCTCAAATCTGTGGGTTCAAACCACATCTGCGCAGACAAGTTGGAGCGTGTGGACAGGAGATCGCTGCAAATCTGGCGCGAAACAGCTGGCTGCTCAGTCTAGTGTTTGTATATGTGCGCACAGGGCATTAAAATGGCGGATACTCGTCAGTGTTTTCGAGAGTTTGTAAGTGAACTCATTGAAATATATAGAAACCACCCATGTTTGTGGAAGATTAACAGTAAAAAATATAGTGACCGAGGCAAAAAGACAGCAGCATACAATGCTCTAATTGAAAAATTGCAGGCAGTTGACGACTCGGCAAACAGAGAAATGGTAATAAAAAAATAATTTCGTTGCGAACTGGAGAAATTATTTACGGATGGATGTCGAAACTTATAATTACCTCTTAAAACTTGTAACCCCTCATATTACGAGAAAAAATCTTGTATGAGAAGGGCAATTTCTCCTCATGAACGGCTGGCGGTAACATTAAGATTCCTAGCAACAGGTAGGAGCTACATGGATTTGGAATTTTCAACTGCAATATCGAAACAAGCTTTGAGTGAAATAATACCCAACACATGTGAAGCTATTTACGCTGTCCTGAAGAATGAGTTCATGGAGGCAAGTCAAGTAAATGAAGTCTGTCAGCGAACTGTTTACCGAAAAGAGTTATCCAAAGTTCAGAAATCTAGAAGATCTGGTGTAGGAGTAGATCAAATATACCAGCCAAATGATCTGCTTGGCTTTCTTAGTGATCAAGAAACGCCAAGACCAAGCAGGAGTACAATTGAAGATGAAATTAGAGTGTCAATGTGCGAGGAAATGGAACACGAGGTAATGTAAAACAAAACATGTTCGCCCTGCAACTCTCAAAGTAAATTTACGTGAGAAAACAGCTTTCGCTTTAGCAGCCACTGTCGACACTATTTTGACCGCTTTCTCTGTTTCCTGCGGTTGCTCTGAATGTTTTTTGCAACACACGTTGCGAACACCGACCACAACAGAACTTCCTCCATTTTTATATTTCAAAATAACTGATTTAAATTTTTGACGTTTACGGGGAGCGTAGTCGCTTGCCACTGATATTTCATTTCTACACTGACAGATGGCGAGCGAGTAGTAGATTGGGGTTTGTGTCGTGTGAACACATCACATTTGCAGCGATCTTTTGCATGTACAGACATCTGCGCCGATGTCTGCGCAGACAGATCGTTGCGTGTGGACCGGGCTGTAGACAACATTCTATTAGAACTACTGACAGCCTTGGGAGAGCCAGTCCTGACAAAACTCTACCATCTGGTGAGCAAGATGTATGAGACAGGCAAAATACCCTCAGACTTCAAGAACAATATAATAATTCCAATCTCAAAGAAAGCAGGTGATGACAGATGTGAAAATTACTGAACTATCAGTTTAATAAGTCACAGCTGCAAAATATTAACACGAATTCTTTACAGACGAATGGAAAAACTGGTAGAAGCTGACCTCGGGGAAGATCAGTTTGGATTCCGCAGAAATATGGGAACACGTGAGGCAATACTGACCTTATGACTTATCTTAGAAGAAAGATTAAGGAAAGGCAAACCTACGTTTCTAGCATTTGTAGACTTAGTGAAAGCTTTTGACAATGTTGACTGGAATACTCTCTTCCAAATTCTAAAGGTGGCAGGGGTAAAATACAGGGAGCGAAAGGCTATTTACAATTTGTACAGAAACCAAATGGCAGTTATAAGAGTCGAGGGGCACGAAAGGGAAGCGGTGGTTGCGAAGGGAGTGAGACAGGGTTGTAGCCTCTCCCCAGTGTTATTCAATCTGTATACTGAGCAAGCAGTAAAGGAAACAAAAGAAAAATTCGGAGTAGGTATTAATATCCATGGGGAAGAAATAAAAAGTTTGAGGTTCGCCGATGACATTGTAATTCTGTCAGTGACAGCAAAGGACTTGGAAGGGCAGTTGAATGGAATGGACAGTGTCTTGAAAGGAGGATATAAGATGAACATCAACAAAAGCGAGATGAGGATAACGGAATTTAGTCAAATTAAGTCGGGTGATGCTGAGGGAATTATATTAGGAAATGAGACACTTAAAGTAGTATAGGAGTTTTGCTATTTGGGGAGCAAAATAACTGATGATGGTCGAAGTAGAGAAGATATAAAATGTAGACTGGCAATGGCAAGGAAAGCATTTCTGAAGAAGAGAAATTTGTTAACATTGAGTATAGATTGAACTGTCAGGAAGCCGTTTCTGAAAGTATTTGTATGGAGTGTAGCCATGTATGGAAGTGAAACTTGGACAATAAATAGTTTGGACAAGAAGAGAATAGAAGCTTTCGAAATGTGGTGCTACAGAAGAATGTTGAAGATTAGATGGGTAGATCACATAACTAATGAGGAGGTATTGAATAGAATTGGGGAGAAGAGGAATTTGTGGCACAAGTTGACGAGAAGAAGGGACCGGTTGGTAGGACATGTTCTGAGGCATCAAGGGATTACAAATTTAGCATTGGAGGTCAGCGTGGAGGGTAAAAATCGATGAATACACTAAGCAGATTCAGAAGGATGTAGGTTGTAGTAGGTACTGGGAGATGAAGAAACTTGCACAGGATAGGATAGCATGGAGAGCTGCATCAAACCAGTCTCAGGACAGAAGACCACAACAACAACAACAACATCCTCGGCAAAGATCGGATTTTGGAATTTAGTGAGTAGCCTCTTCTGTGTAGTGCGTTGTCTATCTGCAAGTGTGTCCCACTTCAAACTTTATATGAGATTTGTAACACTCTCATGATGGCTAAAAGCACCAGTCACGAATCTTGCCACTCTTCTTTGGACCTTATCAATCTCCTGAATCAGACACAACTGGTGAGGGTCCCATATAGACGAATGACTGGACGAATTAACGTATTGTAAGCAATTTCCAAGGTTGAAGGACTCCATCACTTCAGGATTCTGTCAATAAACCACAATCTAGAATTCACCTTACCCGTTACTTATAGTAGTAGTAGTAGTAAAGATTTTATTGTCTTTAGGCCATTACAGCAATTGACAACGTCAAATGAAGTTACAATTTATAATACAGTGTGATAAGGTATTGACTACTGAAATATTTTAGCTTATATTACAATAAATGTACAGTGGGTCATCTGTTGGATTACTGCATTTTACAGTTGAAGAATTCATTGATATCATAGAACGGGTGGGCAATAAACCATTCATGCAGTCTTCCTTTGAATGTATGTTCAGGAAGATCCTGTATGGCATGTGGCAGCTTATTAAATAGCTTGTGCCCTGTGACTTCATAGCTATTTATTGATTTTGATAGTCTGTGTTAAGGCGTGTATATGTGTTTGATGCTTCTTGTGTTGTAACAATGTACATTTTCTTACGTTTCACATCTTGTAGGTTCTTCTTCGTAAAGATTAAGACACTGTATATATAGAGGTTTATTACAGTCATAATTTTTTGTTTAGTAAATAAGGGTTTGCAGTGAGCCTTATGTGAAGAATTTGTAATTATCCTAATGGCTTTCTTCTGCAATAATAGGATGTCATGTATATGACTGCAGTTACCCCACAAGATAATGCCATAGGATATTATACTCTGGAAAAATGCAAAATAAGATGATCTGATGTATGTTTCAGGTACACAATTTCTGAGTTGTCTTAATAAATAAATTACTCTAGATAGTTTACTACTAATATAGTTTACATGTTGGCCCCAGGATAACTTTTCGTCTAAATAAACTCCCAGGAATTTAACAGAACTAGGGTCATCAGATAGTGGCTTGTCTCTTAGAGTGAAGATTATCTGCTGAGTTTTATTTTCATTTAGCAGGAAACTATTATGTAATCTGATCGCTTCATTTGAGATCATTTCGAATAGTCACACCCAGATACTTGACGGATGTTACCACTTCCAAAGACTGGGTTTTTATTTTGTACTCGTACATTAATGGGGAGTTTCGCTTTGTTATATGCAGTAGGTTACACTTACTAATATTGAGAGATAACTGCCAGTCATTACACCACACATTTATTTTCTGAAAATCCTCATTAACTTGTTAACAACTTTTGTGTGATACTACTTTTCTGTAGACTACAGCATCATCGGCAAACAGTCTAAGGCCGCAGATCGGTTATGTAAATTGTAAAAAGCAGCAGACCTATTACGCTGCCCTAGGGCACACCTGAAGTTATGCTTGTTTCTGCTGAAGTCACCACATTGAGGACGACATACTGCTCTCTGTCTGTTAAAAAACTTTCCATCCAGCTGCATATGTCATTGGATAGACCGTAAGCTCGCTCTTCTTGGCTCAAGCGACAGTGCGGAACTGAGTCAAATGCCTTTTGAAAGTCAAGAAATATGGCATCAACTTGGGAGCCAGTATCTAGAGCCTGTTGTATATCAAGCACAAAGAGGACCAGTTGTGTCTCGTATGACCACTGTTTCCTAAAACTGTGCTGGTTTCTGCAGATGAGCCTCTCACAGTGTAGAAAGGTCATTATGTCTGAAAACGAAATATATTTCATGATTCTACAACAAATTGATGTCAGTGAAATTGGCCGATAATTATGTGCATCCGATTTTCTACTCTTTTTATAGATTGCTATGAGCTGGGCCTTCTTCCAGTCCCATGAAACTTTCTGCTGTTCCAATGATCTCTAATAGATGATGGATAAGAATGGTGCTATATTTGTAGCATCATCATCATCAGTTTTCTGCTATATTGGCAGGTCCTTTGCCTCTCCATTTTCTGCTTCCTTCTTATGGCTGCTGTGTGTTGTACCGTCCATCATGTCATCCAGTATCTGAAATCTTTTCCTTCTTGCTTTCTTTTCCCTTCTACATAACCTTCTAAAACTGTTTTTATCAGTCCATCATTCTTTCTTAAAATATGCCCAATGCAATTTCTTTTTCTTCTTTTTATTGCATCTAGTAACTGTCTTTTCTCTCTCTTTTGTAGCATAGCAATGTAAACACTATGCAGCCATCCTTGCATTTGTTTGATAATTGAAAGGGGGAATGGTGTTGCAGTCCTCTACCATAAATGAGTTTTTGAAAGCTGGGTTTAGATTTTCGGCCTTTGGTTTATCATCATCCATTACATTGCCCATACTGTCAGCAAGAGAAGGTATTGAATTATTTGTAGCGTTCATAGATTTTACGTATGAACATTTTTTGGGTTTTTTTTTAGAATCTACAGATAAAATATTGCTTTCAAATTCGCTAAAACAATCTCTCATTGACCTTTTGACAGTTGCTTTCTTTTTGCATAATTTCTGTTTGTCAGCGGGGCAGTGACTACGTTTAAAATGACTGTGCAAAATTCTCTGCTTTCTCAGAAACTTCCTAATATGTTTGTTGAACCAAGGTGGATTATTTCCCTTCCCTATATTTTTGATAGGCACATACCGGTATTTCTCTGGCGCGTGATGGACAATACCTTTAAATTCCTACCAAAGGTGCTCAAAATCTTTGTGTTATGTAGTGAGTGCTTGGAGCCAACTATGAAGATATTCATTAATGACCCTTTTATTTGCTTTCCCAAACAAGAAAACTCTATGCTGTTTCTTTGGTTTTTTTGCAACTTCCACTGACAAAGAAGCCACAATGACATTTCTGTCACTTAAACCTTCTTCTAGATTAACTTCCTCAAAAAGATCAGGTCTGTTTGTCGCCAAGATATTTAATATGTTCCCATCTCAAGTTGGTCTCCTAGCCAATTATTCAAGGTTGATGTTGAGAGTGCCCCTAGATTAACTTCACATGAGTCTTTGCTTCTGCCCCTGTAATAAATGTGTAATTTTCCCAGCCAATGGATGCCAGATTAGTCTCCACCTATAACTAATGGATAATATGGATATTTATTTCCCATGTACTCAAGACTTTCCTTGAAATGTTCTTGATGTTTGTTGCTGATGCTGGTGGTCTATAAAAACATTCTAATACAATGGTCACTCATTGTATGATTGACAGTGTTGTAACACGGTTCACATTTTCCGTCGCACTTCAGAGTAGACCGGGAACTGTCTCATAGGCATGCCCGACGTGAACTGACCGGGCACGGCCCGTGCTGCCTGAGTTGTTGTTGTTGTTGTTCCGCTGGCAGAGGTCACGGCCGAATTCTCGCGTGCCCTCTGGTGGACGGGACTCTATTTGCGGCAACTACCGTCCGTGACGCGCCGTGCCGATGTGCGCCTCCCGCGATCTTTCTGGTGGCTACTGCACTCCTCCTCCTTCGGGGGGTGAAGCCACTGTGATCCACTGCGTTGGAAGGTGGAGCGTCGTGCAGGAGTGATGACCTCCACGTCCATTGGAAGGCTGGAGTGGAGGGGATCTGCCAACCCTCGAGCCGGAACCTTCGAATACGGCTGGAAGTGACCCACATGAAGAGGCCCCCGTCGTCCCACCACCGGAACCCGGGACAGAACGGGAGACGACAGGCCATCAAACTCTGGATCCTGGTCCACCCCGGGAGGGGCAAGACCCAGCGGCGGGGACGGTGGGGAAGGGACGACCACAGGTGAACCAGCCTGCTGAGAAACCGGGCCTGCGAGGGGCCGGGGCCGGCTCTCGCTGGGGCATCGCGAATGATGGCGATGCCGGTGCTGGAGCTACTGGAGGCTGCCAAGGCTGAGAGCCATCACAGTGCGGCGGAATCACAGGGGGGAGGGGTGGTAGCGTCCCTTGAGAAACCAACACAGGTGCCGGCAACGGGGAAGCCGGTGACCAAGGGGTCGGAGGGTGGGTGCCCAAACGTGGACTTAGCTAATTTTGGTGATGACGTACCTCCTGGTCCCCCATCTGCAAGGTATAGAGCCGGCGGCCATTTCGGCGCAGGACCACCGCCGGTATCCAACGTGGATTGCGACCAAACCCACGTGCCCAGACCGATATACCCGGCGGAAAGCCGGGTACTCCATTTTGCAAAGACTGGTGAGGACCAGGCTGAATGAGGTGCAGCAGAGTCCTAGGTTGGCGCTCATGGAGGAGCTCTGCGGGGCTGCATTCTCCCATACGTGTGATCCGGTATGCCGTCAGGAAAAACGTCAACGCCTCCTCCGCAGGAAATTCATGCACATTCTTTTTCATCTGCATCTTAAATGTGCGCACCATGCACTTGGCTTCCCCATTCGATTGTGGATGAAAGGGGGGAGAGCAAACGTGCCGAATACCGAAGCGCCTACAAAAATCCTGGAAGGTCTGCGACATAAACTGAGGTTCATTGTCCGAGACCAGGGTGACTGGCAGACCTTCCACAGAAAAGATTTTTGCTAGTGCCTGGATTAAAACCTCTGAAGTGGTTGAGGAGCAGCGAACCACATATGGAAATCGGGAATAAGCATAAATGACAATGTGCCAAAAGCCATTGAGAAACAGGCCTGCAAAATCGATGTGAACACGTTCCCATGCCTGTGTTGCAGGCGGCCATGAAGAGAACGCTGACCTGGGAGATGCCTGTTGGCTCGCGCACTGGGAACAGGCGGCCACCAAGCGCTCAATTTCTCTGTCAATACCGGGCCAGTACACATGTCTGCGAGCCAAGGTTTTAGTACGGGAAACACCCCAGTGCCCCTCATGTAATAACGTGAGGACTTCCCTACGCAAACTTGCAGGAACAACCACGCGAGGAGCTGTATCATTGGTAGCCAGAAGGAGAACTCCTTCCAAGATGGAGAGGCGGTCTCGGAGAACAAAATAATTACGAAGAGGATCCGAGGCCCGGCCTGGAGGTCAGGATGACCACACCTGCCGAATCGAACTACTTGCCGGAGAACCGGGTCAGCTGCCGTTTCCCTGGCGACTCTAGAACTAGTGATCGGGCAGCCATCAACCGCTTGGCGGGACGCCACATCCAAATGAAAACACATAATCTCCTCTCGATCGAACTTAGGATCCGGGCCCACCGGAAGACGGGAAAGAGCATCTGTGTTGGCATGCTGTCCGGCGAAAATGAATGTCATAATGGTACTTAGAGAGGAACAAGGCCCAGCGCTGTAGTCTGTGGGCCACCCTATCCAGAATCTGAGAGGCGGGGCCAAATGACGATATTAACGGCTTATGGTCAGTGATTAACTGAAACTTCGTGCCATACAAGAAAGGGTGAAAGTTGGTAACAGCGTAGACAATGGTCAAAGCCTCTTTTTCCACCTAGGAGTAATGGGCCTGTGCGAGACTAAGAGTTTTAGACCCAAACGCCAGTGGCTGCTCGGAACCATCTGCGTTGCGATGGGCCAGGACCGCCCCCACCCCATACTGCGAAGCATCTGTAGCCAGGACCAACGGCTTATGGGGGTCAAAAGTAGCCAAACACGGCGCTGACGTGAGGAGGCCTTTCAACGAGGTGAACGCTCGCTCGCATGCAGGCGACCAATCAAAAGGAACACCCTTGTGCAGAAGGCAGTACAGGGGGCGGGTGATTGTGGAAGCCCTGGGAATGAACCGGTGGTAATAGGCAATCTTGCCTAAAAAAGCTTGTAACTCCTTCAGCGAAGCGGGATGCAGAAGGTCGACGATACCTTGGACCAAACTTCCTAGCGGCTGGACGCCGTGCCAAGAGATTGCATAGCCCACATACTGGATGGGCGGTTGGAAGAAGGCTGACTTACGCATGTTGCAACGCAAGCCCACAGACCTGAATTTGAGAAAGAGGGTGC
The DNA here is from genome assembly GCF_021461395.2 of Schistocerca americana. Classification (NCBI taxonomy): domain Eukaryota; kingdom Metazoa; phylum Arthropoda; class Insecta; order Orthoptera; family Acrididae; genus Schistocerca; species Schistocerca americana. Next base: position 558,756,110 of record NC_060125.1, on the reverse strand, counting down.
GAAGGTTGTGCAAGTGTTCCTTCGTGCTGCGGCCCGTGACAGTTATGTCATCCAGGTAATTAATGCAATGAGGGATAGTCGACGTGACGTGCTCAAGATAATGTTGGAATATCGCCGGGGCACTGGAGATTCCGAAGGCCAACCGCCAGTATTGGTAAAGGCCAAACGGGGTGTTGACAACCGCCAGCTGTTTGGAGTCCTCATCAAGAGCTATCTGATGATAAGCCTCCGAAAGATCGATTTTCGAAAAATATTGGCCTCCTGCTATGGCGGAGAACAATTCATCAGCACGAGGCAAAGGATAGGTGTCCACCACCAATTGGGAATTGATGGTGGCCTTGAAATCGCCACAAAGATGTAATTTTCCTGAGGGTTTCCTGACAATAACGAGGGGCGAAGCCCACTCACTAGAAGAAATGGGAAGAACGACCCCTAGGGCTGTCAGCTGGTAGAGCTCTTCTTTTACCTGAGGGCGGAGAGCCAAGGGGATCTGCCTCGCGCATAGAAAATGTGGGCGAGTTGACGCCTTCAACGTTAAGTGAGCTTCAAAGTCTGAAACATGCTCCAGGCCCTCCTCAAAGATATCCGGAAAGTCAGAGACCAAAGATTCTAATGATTGATAGGGAACGTCTTCGGAGACCAACTGTATGGTGTCAGCAATAGAAAACCCAAAAGCTTGAAAGGCATCCAAGCCAAAAAGGTTAGCGGAGCTCGCATCACTGACAACAATAAAAGTAATAGGCCGAGTGACTGATTAGTAAGTCATGTCGGTAGTGAATTGACCCAGTAGGGGAATGAACTCGTTACCATAACCGCGTAGACGCCGGTAAACTGGCGCCAACGGGGGCGACCCAAGGTCGGAGTAAGTATGTGCATTCAACAAAGAAACTGCCGCACCCGTATCTACTTGCAGTTGTAATCAGCGCGACCGAACCGACACCTCAATAAAGAGTTTGTGGGCTGATGCATCGGGAGCCTGGCCTGACGAAACTTCCTGAATGTCAATGTCCATGTCCTCTGTAACTGCTTCCTTCGATTCTTTCGAGGCTGAGGGGCAAACTTTAGCAATGTGTCCTTTTTTATTACATTTGGGACAAACGGCCCAACGCAGGGGGCACTCCGACCGATCGTGATGTATATAGCACGACGCACAGGACGGTAACAGGGGCTGGCGGCCGGAGCTCTGTTTACGCGCCTTGCGGGAGCAGCCGTAACGGCCGGATTGTACCACTCGCACGTCGTCCACCCCGGACGCAGTGGATGCGGCCACGCCGACCTGAACCGCCGCGACGTCGCACCGCGCTTCCAACTGTTGACCAGCGGCGTGAGAGACTTCATACGATTGAGCAATGGACAGGACTTCCTCGAGGGAAGGGACTTCTAACGAGCCCGTTGCCGGACCTCCCTATAAGGAGCCGAACGAACAATGATGTCGCACACCATAACGTGGGCATACGACTCTCGCGACTGCTCCGTGACAAAATGACACTTGCTACTAAGACCGTGCAGGGTAGAGGCCCACGCCCGGTAAGACTGATGGGGTTGCTACTTGCATTGATAAAACTCGACCCTAGCCGCCACAACATGCGAGCGGCGGCGATAATATGAAGACAGTAATGAACACAATGCGTCAAAAGACAAGGACGAGGGTTCCTGCAACGGTGCTAGCTGCTGCAAAACTTGATACAGCGAGGGGGATATCCAAGACAAGAAAAGAGCACGACATACCTACGCATCGGCAACATGAAACGCCTGGAAATGCTGCCGAAGGCGATATTCATACGCGTCCCAATCCTCCGCCGTCTCGTCATACGGAGGAAAGGGAGGAGGGAACGGCGCTGGAGCAGACGGCGTGGAGAGCAACGCCGGAAGCACTTGTTTCATGGTGGCCATGAGCTCCGTCTGCTGCTCAACCAAAACCCGCACTAAATCCTCCATGCCGCGGATAAGCTGCGAAACCGGAACGACGATGCAACATGCGAAAGAACGATCCCATCCTCGTCACCAATTGTGTTGTAACACGGTTCACATTTTCCACGTTTTCCGTCGCACTTCGGAGTGGACTGGGAACTGTCTCATAGGCATGCCCGATGTGAACTGACCGGGCACGGCCCATGCTGCCTGAGTTGTTGTTGTTGTTCCGCTGGCAGAGGTCGCAGCCGAATTTTCATGTGCCCTCTGGTGGACGGGACTCTATTTGCGGCAACTACCGTCCGTGACGTGCCATGCCGATGTGCGCCTCCCGCGATCTTTCTGGTGGATACTGCAGACAGATTTATTCATACTATTTCACAGTCCGACCCAGCGTCAATCTCAACTGTGTTAAAACATCTTTTAACTGCAATGAACACACCACTTCCCATAGCATCAGTCTTATCCTTCCTAAACACTGTCCAATCCGAGTTCAAAATTTCACTGCTATTTATGTCTGGTTTCAACCAGCTTTCAGTACCTAATACAATGTTGGCATTACTACTGTTTATTTCGGAGAGTTACTCGGGGATCTTGCTACAGATACTTCAACAAGTTACTAACATGAGATTTAGCATATTTCAATTCTTTGGAATGACCTGTTTAGGTGATCAAACATTTTTTACAGTTGGCACACCCACATCAGTGTCATGAACTCGTAATTTTTCAGGCTAACAGTTTGTTTCCCATGGGGAGGAACCTAATCTAAAAAAAACTATGTGCACGCCACAAGTACTGTGCTACCTGTGTAGCTGCTTCCTGTGTGTAGTGCACCCCTGATCTATCGAGGGGTGTCCTTCAACTTTCCACCCCATAGCGTAGGTCGAGGAATCTACAACCATTTTCATCACAGAGTCGACGTGGCCTCTGGTTAGATTCTCCACTTGACTCCAAACCAGAGGACCCCGGTCCACCCTGGGTATGGTGCTGCAAATCGTCAGCTTGGCTTCCACTCCTTGAGAGATAGAGGCCGCCTTCACCAATTTAGCCAGCTGTTGAAAGGACCCAAGGATTTCCTTGGAACCCCGATGACTGGCATCACTGGTGCCAACATGTGCAACAATCTGCAGGTGGCTGCACCCTGCACACTCAATAGCCGCCAGAAGAGCCTCTTCCACATCCCAGACAAGGCCCCCGGCAAGCACACCGAGTGAACGTTGGACTTCTTCCCCTCCATACCTGCTATGTTCCTGAGGGGCTCCATGACCCACCTAACAACATTGGAGCTCCCACTAACTAACAAACCCCTATTCCCATGTGCCTGTCCGGACCATGATGAAGAAGTGGCCACTATCCTGGCAGAAGGTACATTCTGATCCGGCTCAGCCTCTCTTCCCACCCCCCACCTCCTCCCAACAACAGACAACACACTGATTATATTAGCAAAGTGCATGGGATTTGGCAAGAACCTGCATACCCTACGCATCCTTCACCTTGAGGCTCAAGACGTCGACACATTCCGCCACCACACTGCGGTGAGAGTGGGCCGGCCGGCTTAGTCGCACCTAAGGTTGGCTCAGTGACAGAGAGCTGTGGCATCCCCCCTGCACATCTAGTACAGCAGAGGCTGCCCCAGGCAGCCTATCCCCACTGCACCTCAAGGTGGCGCACTGGGGCCTGTTGACATTGGCCAACAAAGTTTCCAACCGCGTTTTGACTGTGGCCAACTCCTCCTGCATCCACACACAACAGACACAGTCCCTAGCCATCTAGCCAATATGTGATTTACTATAAGAAACTTAAGGAAACCTACTGCAACACAAGGTTAACAGCTACACTCTACTTGAGAGATGGAGGCTGCCTTCGCCAATTTAGCCAGCTGTTGAAAGGACCCAAGGACTCAGGTCATCAAAATGTATGGTAGATACAAACCCAGTTCTAAACAAAGAGGGAAAGCAGAAAGGTGGAAGGAGTGTATAGAGGGTCTATACAAGGGCAATGTACTTGAGGACAATATTACGGAAATGGAAGAGGGTGTAGATGAAGATGAAATGGGAGATATGATACCGTGTGAAGAGTTTGACAGAGCACTGAAAGACCTAAGTCGAAACAAGGCCCCAGGAGTAGACAACATTCCATTAGAACTACTGACAGCCTTGGGAGAGTCAGTCCTGACAAAACTCTACCATCTGGTGAGCAAGATGTATGAGACAGGCAAAATACCCTCAGACTTCAAGAAGAATATAATAATTCCAGGTGTTGACGGATGTGAAAATTGCCAAGCTATCAGTTTAATAAGTCACAGCTGCAAAATACTAACGCGAATTATTTACAGACGAATGGAAAAACTGGTAAAAGCCGACCTTGGGGAAGATCAGTTTGGATTTCATAGAAATATTTGAGCACGTGAGGTAACACTGACCCTATGACTTATCTTAGAAGAAAGATTAAGGAAAGGCAAAGCTACATTTCTAGCATTTGTAGACTAAGAGAAAGCTTTTGACAATGTTGACTGGAATACTCTCTTTCAAATTCTAAAGGTGGCAGGGGTAAAATACAGGGAGCAAAAGGTTATTTACAATTTGTACAGAAACCAAATGGCAGTTATAAGAGTCGAGGGGTATGAAAGGGAAGCAGTGGTTGGGAAGGGAATGAGACAGGGTTGTAGCCTATCCCTGATGTTATTCAATCTGTATATTGAGCAAGCAATAAAGGAAACAAAAGAAAAATTCGGAGTAGATATTAAAATCCATGGGGAAGAAATAAAAACTTTGAGGTTCACCGATGACATTGCAATTCTGTCAGAGACAGCAAAGGACTTGGAAGAGCAGTTGAATGGAACAGACATTGTCTTGAAAGGAGGATATAAGATGAACATCAACAATAGCAAAACTAAGTTAATGGAATGTAGTTGAATTAAGTCAGGTGATGCTGAGGGAATTAGATTAGGAAATGAGACACTTAAAGCAGTAAAGGAGTTCTGCTATTTGGGGAGCAAAATAAATGATGGTGGTTGAAGTAGAGAGGATATAAAATGTAGACTGGCAATGGCAAGGAAAGCGTTTCTGAAGAAGAGAAATTTATTAACATCAAGTATAGATTTAAGTGTCAGGAAGTCGTTTCTGAAAGTATTTCTAAGGAGTGTAGCCATGTATGGAAGTGAAACTTGGACAATAAATAGTTTGGACAAGAAGAGAATAGAAGCTTTCGAGATGTGGTGCTACAGAAGAATGCTGAAGATTAGATGGGTAGATCACATAACTAATGAGGAGGTATTGAATAGAATTGGGGAGAAGAGGAGTTTGTTGCACAACTTGACTAGAAGAACGGATCGGTTGGTAGGACATGTTCTGAAGCATCAAGGGATCACCAATTTAGTATTGGAGGGCTGCGTGGAGGGTAAAAATCGTAGAGGGAGACCAAGAGATGAATACACTAAGCAGATTCAGAAGGATGTAGGTTGCAGTAGGTACTGGGAGATGAAGAAGCTTGCACAGGATAGAGTAGCATGGAGAGCTGCATCAAACCAGTCTCAGGACTGAAGACCACAACAACAAAAACATAGCCGAGGGATGGGGTATTCCACATCTCAAGTACCTCATCCCATCTCTACTACCGGTGGAACTTCTTTTCTTGTTTTTTGTAACTCTCTTCCGTAATTATAAAACATTTTTGTGTGGGAATATAAACATACTGTTGTATCCTTGACTTACGAGTGCAGAGCTCAGGAGGAGACTCATAGTTTAGTCAGTGTGGGGGCAGGCATCATGCAGTGTTGATGCCGTACCTTCAGCACGGATTTCTCAAGTTAATGTGAGGTATTTAAAAATGTTTGGCACTCAAGTTGTACATTTCATATCAGTGTTCATAACTCAATATTAATGTTTAGCTAAACAGTGTGTAATGTTGGGAGATGAATAATCACTGCATCGTGATGCTCACAGAAAGATAATGTAGACTGGATTGACTCTAATTGCAAGTGCCAAATGAAAGAAACATGTATGGTTTGACTGTTTGAATATCGTGGGCATAGTTACTTTCTCATTTTGGATATCACATACCAGTACCAACTTTCTGAAGCATCTGCATTATGATTCGTTCATGCACACATTCGTGTGATGAATGAAGGAACTGTTTAGTAATGACTTGAAGAACTGTTGTTTTTACTGACTTACAAAAGTACTTTTTGCACAGTGAATTTCATGTGTTCCGTGTTACACATATCTGAATTGGATAACATTACTTCAACAATAACTCTAATTATGTCACAACAGTATATACTGAATTCTACCAGACTAAGTTGATATTGCTTGTGTGGGTGGTTTCACACACTGTTATATAACAATTATTACAGGACACGTCAAAACAGGCACTGCAAGGAGAGAATAGCAATCACTGTAGGAAAACCAGGTACATGGAATTTAAGCATGCAGTCATTAAATTTTCAGCCCGCATTCCTGTGTTTAGGGAGAACTTGTGCAGAACATATATATAACATTTTTTTTCCTGAGTGAATTACAACCTGTTGACTGGTGTTGCCCAGTATGTTGCCACAAAACTTGAAAATGCATCATTAGGTGAAGAAGCAGACATCGACTTCTTTATTTGGGTCTTGAATGTATGCGGAAAGTGCTCCATTGCTGAGTTAAAAGCTGGGTGAAACAGGGCAGCAGTAAGATGCTGAATGTCACAGCAGATACAAAAGTATTCAAACTCTCACAGCACAAATTGCCTACTGTTACTGGACAACAGAGTCCTAGGGGATCTGTCAGTAGATTGGCTATGTACACAAAATTCAACAAGACACCAACAACCAATAACGAATTGCTGTCCAGAAATGGACCTGTGAAATCAGTGTGCAGCCTATCCCAAGAGTGCCTCAGGACTGGTCAAGGAGAGAACTGGCATGGTGGTGCATCCTGGTCCGGTGCACAAGCCCCATAACCCCACACCAGATATTTGATGTCACAACCGATTACCAGCCAGCAGATGTGACACACCAATGCCTTCACACTAGTCAAGACTCCAGTATCACACATGCAGAAACTGGAGAATTTAGGATGCAACACTGGGAGAACAACCACTCGACAGCATTGCTCCTCTGTGCCTCTGTGGCAAGCATGAGGAGGCCCTGGACAATGTTGAGTCAAGCACTTATGAGAAAAACTATATGTCGTGCTGGATCTGCATCCAGATAAATGTGCTCCATGTGATCCACCTGGAGTGCTGGAATGATTTTCTGGAAAAACAAGTCAGCAGCCATGGCGGTCATGATCTATCATGTTGTGAATGGAAAAAGCAACAGGGTTTGCTGCAAGGCATCATTCGACTCGAACACAAGAGCATCTTGCCGGTCCAACTCCACATTGGGCCCCACCAGTAGCTGAGAACCACATCAGCATTAGCATGTGGGCAGTGGAGCACTAATGAATGTTATAAGAATAGTTACTGAGAAAGTTGACCAACAGCCCTGCAACTGATGGGCAGTCGTATCCAGCAGCTTGGAACAATGCCAAATACGAAAAACAGCAGCTTGTGGTCAGTGACGAGGGGGCAGCTTGAGCTTGCCCAAGACAGAAAAAAAGGAACTTTTTACCCCCAAAAAGAATGGTAGTGCCTCCTTTTTCCACCTGAGACTTGCTCCACCACCTGTGAGTAGTTTCATTGCGCAGCAGAAAGTGACTTCAGTGGGTAAGTGATGGGCTGTTCAGTACTGTACAGGTTCCCTTGCGACAGAATGCCATCAATGCCATATTGAGATGTGTCACAGGCCAGAGTTAAAGGTTTAACCGGGGTATAGGAAGCCCAAAAGGGAGCAGAGTACAAATGCTACTTGAAAGACTGAAAAGCACGTTGACAATCTACAGACTAGACAAATTTAATGCCTTTCTGGCAAAGCCACAGATTCTTGGATGGTGATAGGTTAAAAGTGGCTTGATGTGGGGATAAGATGATCTTTACTAAGCATATGACCAAAAAAAGATTTTGGGGAGAAAAAACTGCAGTTTTCCAGCTTACAATGAAGGCCATTCTGCAGGATAGACTGGAAAACAGATTGAAGGTAACATAAATGTTCTTCCCAAGTAGGGTCCTTGACCAAGACATCATCAAGGCAACTGATGCAACAGGGAATTTCCTGAATCAACTGCTCCAAATATTGTTGGTACATTTCTGGAGCACAGGAGATTCCAAAAGGTGAGTGATTTAACTGGCAAAGCCCAAAAGAGGGCAATGAAGACTAAGACAGTCAGTTAAACTGTGTCCAATGACAACTGCAGATAAGCATCACATAAATCAATGCTGGGAAAATACTGGCCTCTCATAGCTCCACCTGTCGCATAATGGTATATGAATCCGTGACACACTTTATGTTGACTGTCTGTTTAAAATTGCTGCATCAGGCTTCTGAATCAGTACCAAAGGGGTGGCACACTTGACTCAGCGAAATAGGATAAATGGCAACCTGATCTCGCCAACCCTGCAACCCAGCCTTTACCTTATTGGGCATGGTGAAGGGAATGAGGTGGGGGTGACAAAATTTGGGGACTGTCGACAGCTTAAGAGAAACATGCGCTTCAAAATTTTCTGTCCGGTCCAAGGTACTTTCAAACGGTGAGCTGTAGGACCACAGCAAGGAGACCAGATTGTGAATAGGAAGAGACTGAGACAGTAAATGCACTTTGTCAATGATCTAAAAAATAAAAAAAATAAAAAAAGGGGGGGGGGGGGCTAAAATGCTCCAAGCTCAAAGATATTTGGTGCCGTAATTGACCACAACAATGGAAGTTGGTGTTCCATATTCTTGTAATACGCAGAGATGGAGAACTGCCCTTGCAAGGGAGTGCACTGTTTACTATAAGACACAACCTGAGGAGAGGCTACTATAACTCTGGGTACCCCAAGATTCTGTACGTGTTCAAATTAATGAGGCTGACTGATGCTCTCATGTCTACTTGGAATTCGACTGGATGCCTATTCATCATCAACAGCAAAATATGCTGGGGAGACACATGCATGGCATTGCAGCAAGGCCAGGGAAAACACCATGGTATCTGATGACTGACTCACAGCTAGTCGAATGGTCCAAACATTTGTCAAATGTCCTATCTGACACTGTACCCAACAAATTGCCTCCATGTGTGGGCAGTCTTGGCAAACTTGCAACAAATGACAGTCAAAGCAAGATCGATGGCTCACCCAGTGAGCAGAAGGAGAGCAAAGTGAGGATCACCATGGGTGGTAATTACAATGCAGCAAGTGACATGAAAGTAACGAGGGTCGTATGGGCATAGAGATGCTACTGCACTCGAATGATCAATGGTGGCAACACATGGCATCTCTGTGTGAGGTGAGGCCATTTGAGGGGCTCCACAGGGCACTGGGAGCCATTGACCATGCATATCTGCCAATTACCAGAAAGGATATCCTGAGCCATAAGCTCATGTGATTCTGCAGTTTGGGCAATGTTGGCTTAAGAAGGGTCCGACAAGGTCAATGCCCATTTCTGACCTTGCACTCAGGACTAACCAATCACATCTCGAATTAGTGACTCTGCATACAAGACAGCCATTTGGGACACTCAAAATGACACTTGTGAGGGAGCCCTTGCAAATCAGCAATTCAGGCTGTATACGACTGCCCAGGGTACTTGTGGTGCTGGTTAAACTGCAACCACACCACTACCACAAGGTTTCGATGACTGAGACACTGTGTCAGCAGTCAGCAAAGCTCATCAAAGGGAACATTCTCGGGCTCTGTGGAGGACCTCAAATTCTGGACAACTTCATATAAACCATCAGGACAAGGCAGTCTTATCAATCAGGCTGTTGATGTGCCATACCTGACAGTGCACCAAGAACTGATGCAGAACCCCGCAAATGGAACTAACCTGCCATGCTGATTGAACTATGGGAGGCAGAGCATCTGAGCTCATGTAAATATAAGCATGGCAATATCCTCAGCATGTGGGTGGCACAGGTGGCTAATGACTGAGGTCATGAGGACTTTTGGCACAGAGCACCAAGCTTGTCTGTGGCGGTATAGCTCTGCGGAAACACTGGCCTGCTCCACTTACAAGCAAACACTTTGGTTAGCAGGTCTGCACATATGACACGACATGTACACCCTCCATGGCAGGTTTCTGAGCTATGCCACTGCTCTACCCATGCCATCTCATCTGTCACCATTGCAACATCCACTAGCATAGATACTAAACATGCCAAGTTGTTGTTTCCATTTTATGCACAATATTTCTGCTGTACACCTAGACTACTGCCTGCGACACAGGCACCAACCATACAGCTATGCTCTGCAGGTTGCTGAAGCTACGGGGAACTAATGATACTACCCCCGTGATTGAACAAAAATCATCCAACATCAATAGAAGTATGCCGTATTATTTTCAACTGAACCATTAGCAGCCTCCAGGGTACTGCATGGTCGAAAATAGCACTGCCATTGTTGCACTACCTCGCTTCCTTGAGAAGGTATTCTTCTCCCGTACGAACTTTCTGCAGTGAGTTCACATTTCAGGCTTACCGGCTGTGACTAGCAGTTCATAAATCAAAGTTCACATTGTCAAGTCAACAAGGAGTATTATCTCACCGCAGTGTCAATGGACTGCAACCGTCTCGCTGAACTACATCTCAACTGTCCTCGACCTACCACCTCACTGGACCTCGCCTCAGGCATTTTTGAGCTACCACCTCACTGGACCTCGTTTCAATTCAGTCTCGAGCCACTGCCTGGCTGAACTATATTTTCAAACTATCCTCAAGCAGCCTACGGCTCACAGCCAACCATGGCCTAATGGACTTGACTTTGCCTGTGTAAGAACATTCCCACGCAACATCAGTGAACAAGTGAACCAAGTAGTGCAAACTCATGTCCCAAGGAATGGTGTTACTGTATTCCTCCCACTAAACTCAACAATGATTGTTGCTACCTGGGAACTTCAATTGCAGCATGCTGTCACCATCAGTCACAAACACCAGAAGGGTGATGATAATTGGTTTACAGATTAGTTGGTTGGATTAAAAGAGGGGGGAAAAGGATCAAACTACAAGGTCATCAGTCCTTTGTTCTGAATAAAACAATGCCAAAAGTGTGAGAATAAAACAAACAAGACTGACAACTCAAAACGGCATGAAAGAAAAATCGCAAGAATGATAAAGGACAACAAACACGTAAATGGACAAAAGGGGACAAGAAAACCACAGAAACGCAAGAAATGGGATGAAGAGATTAAAACAACAAAGCAGATTACCATGGCTGGCTGACCATGAGAATAAAAAGAATAAACCAGCCACTCTGCAACACATTAAAACCTCCATCCTAGAAGCACTAGGGTGGAGGACACAGAGGGGCAAAGGACATGCACTGAAACTTAGATCAAATGGTAAAACCCACCTGCACGAATAAAATGTAAAACTAAATAAGCCGATGAGGCGTTGTCAGATAAAATTAGCGGCAACGAGTCTGGTAACCCAAGATTTCGTCGCTCTGCAGTCAAATTAGGACACTGCACCAGAATACGGGCCACTGACAACCGGGCATCGCCCTGACACTCAGGTGGGTCTTCACGACGCAGGACGTAACTGTGGGTCACCCAAGTGTGGCCAATTCGGAGCCGGCAGAGAACCACAGAGTCCCTGCGAGAGGCCCGCATGGAGGACTGCCACACATTCGTAGTCTCCTTAATGGCACGCAGTTTCTTGTGCATACTGAGACTATGCCATTCCGCCTCCCAAAGCCGAAAAAACATGGCGATGTAAAAATGAATGCACGTCAGTTATTGGAATGCCTATCTCCATAAGCTGTTTCTGTGTAGCCTGTTTGGCCAGCCTGTCAGCAAGTTTGTTGCCTGGGATTACAATGTGTCCTGGGGTCCACACAAACACCACTGAATGACCAGACCATTCCAGGGCATAGATGCACTCCTGGATGGTTGCTACCAAAGGATGACGAGGGTAGCACTGGTTGATAGCTTGTAGGCTGCTCAAGGAGTCAGTACACAGAAGAAACGACTCCCCAGGGCATGAACAGATGTGCTCAGGAGCACGAGATATAGCCACCAGCTCTGCGGTGAAAACACTGCCGTCATCGGGCAAGGAATGCACTGTTAAATATGTCCTCCACGGACATATATGAAGCCGACGTGACCATCAGCCATTGAGCTGTCGGTGTAAATCACTTCATGGCCTCGGTACAAGTCAACAATCGAGATGAAGTGACAGTGGAGAGCCGCGGGGTGAACTGAGTCCTTTGGGCCATGTAAAAGGTCCAGGTGAAGCCACAGCCTAGGTGTACACCACGGAGGTGTACGCGACTGGACCTAGTATAGGTGGTAAAGGCAAGGACTCCAGTTCAGATAGAAGGGATCAGACAAGAACTGCAATTGTAAGCCCTGACCTGGGCCGCTGATGCGGGAGATGAACTGCCGTGGGTGGGAATAGGAAGCTGTAATTTGGATGTGCAGGAGAACTATGAACGTGTGCAACCTAACTGGCAAGCAGTTGTGCACACCTGACCTGCAATGGAGGAACTCCAGTCTCCGCAAGGACGCTGGTCACTGGACTCGTCCTAAAAGCTCCTGTCGCTAGTCAAATGCCACAGTGGTGCACTGGGTTGAGTAAATGCAATGCCGAGGGCTCCACAGAACCATAAACCAGACTCCCATAGTCAAAGCGGGATTGAACAAGGGCTCTGTATAGCTGCAGCAGCGTAGAGCGATCTGCACCCCAGTTGGTGTTGCTCAGGCAGCGGAGGGCACTGAGGTGCTGCCAGCACTTCCGCTTAAGCTGACGAAGGTGAGGAAGCCAAGTCAATTGGGTGTCGAAAAACAGTCCTAAAAATCAATATGTCTCTGCTACAGTAAGGGGATTGTCAGTAAGGTAAAGTTCTGGTTCTGGATGAACAGTACGATGCCGACAGAAGTGCATGACAAACTACTTTGCAGCCAAAAACTGAAAGCCGTGGGCTAGAGCCCATGACTGCACCTTGTGGGTGGCTCCCTGTAGGCGCCGCTCAGCAACACCAGTACTGGTGGAGCAGTATGAAATGCAGAATTCATATGCACACAGAGAGGGTGAGATGGGCGGACCTACAGCCGCTGCTAGACCATTAATGGCCATTAAAAATAGAGATAAACTCGATACAGAGCCCTGCGGGACCCCATTCTCCAGGATATGTGGGGAACTATGGGAGGCGCCAACTTGGACATGGAAAGTACGAAACATTAGGAAATTCTGGATAAAAATTAGAAGCGGTACTCATATAATATGCCAAGGATATGGTGTCGCCAAGTGGTGTCATACACTTTTTGTAAATCAAAAAAATGGCAACAAGATGTTGGCAACTAGGAAAGGCTGTTCTGATGGCAGACTTGAGGGAAACTAGATTATCAGTGGTAGAGTGATCCAGGCAGAAGCTGCCCTGGCATGGAGCCAGTAGGCCACATGACTCCAGGACCCAACCCAACTGCCGACACACCATATATTCCAGCAGCTTACAAAGAACATTGGTGAGGCTGATGGGCCAATTGCTATCCACATCAAGCGGGTTTTTGCCGGGTTTGAGCACTGGTATGATGGTGCTCTCCCACCATTGCAATGGAAATACTCCATCACACCAAAAATGGTTGAAGATCATGAGGAGATGTTGCCTGTAATCAGACGAGAGATGTTTAATCACCTGATTGTGGATCCGATCGGGCCCAGGAGCTGTGTTGGGGCAATGTGCAAGGGCACTGAGGAGCTCCCGCTCTGTAAATAGGGCGTTATAGGGTTCACTGTGGCACATATTTAGCGAGAGGACTTTCTCCTCCATCCGCCATTTGAGAGAGCGAAAGGCAGGGGGGTAATACTCCGACACAGAGGCGCAAGCAAAGTGCTCAGCAAAGGGCTCGGCAATCATGTTTGCGCCGGTAGATAACATACCATTTATGTTAACACCAGAAACACCTGTTAGGGTCTGGTACCCATAAACTTGTTTGATCTGAGCCCAGACTTGGGAAGGTGACGTATGGCACCCAATGGTCGACACGTATCTCTCCCAGCACTCCTGTTTCCGCCTTTTGATAAGCTGGCGAATGTGGGCACAGAGCCGTTTAAAGGCTATGAGGTGCTGTAGGGTAGGGTGCTGCTTATGCCGCTGTAGAGCTCGCTGACGCTCCTTAATTGCCTCAGCGACTGCCGGCGATCACCGAGGGACTGTCTTTCACAGGGGGCACCCACAAAACGAGGGATTGCGTTTTCTGCTGCATAAACGATTGTGGTAGTCCCCTGCTCAACCATCACATCGATGTTACCATGTGGGGCAGAGTCAACAGTGACATCAGAGGCCAAAGTTTCCCAGTCCACCTCGTTTAAAGCCCATCTGGGCAGGCGTCTGTGGACCTGACGCTGAGGCAGTGACATGAAGATGGGGAAGAGGTCACTACCACACAGGTCGTTATGTGCTTTTCAGTGGAGAGATGGAAGAAGTCCTGGGCTGCAAATTGATAAATCAATGGCCGAGTAACTACCATGAGCCATACTGAAATGTGTGGTGGCTCCAGTATTTAAGAGGCAGAGGTTGAACTGAGACAGTAGTTTCAACATCTCTGCCTCAGCCAGTAAGCAAGGTGCCACCCCACAGAGGGTAATGGGTGTTAAAATCTCCAAAAGAAAGAAAGGTTTAGGGAGTTGATCAATCAGTGCAGATATTACATTCAGGGGTACTGCATCATCTGGAGGAAGATATACATTGCAGACAGTTATTTCCTGTGTGGTCCTTATTCTGACAGCCACAGCTTCAAGAGGGGTTTGAAGGGGCACAGATTCACTACAGACTGAGTTTAGGACATAAACGCAAACTCCACCTGACACTCGACTGAAGTATCCCTTATAGCTGTGGAGGGTAGGGGACCGCATTACTGCTGGGAACCACTTTTCCTGGAGGGCAATGCAGAAAGCAGGTATAAAGCTTAACAGTTGCCATACCTCGGCCAGGTGGTGGTAAAAACCACCGCAATTCCACTGATGGATGATGTTATCGTGAGGCTAGGAAGGCATGAAGCGCACAAAAAGGCAGACTATGACTCAGGGTCACCTGCTGCCTCTGACTGAGTATTTTTAGCCATTTCTATGGTAGATGAGGTATCAGTGAGATCCAGGGCCTCAGGGGACACTGAGATTTCCACCACATCCGCAGGTGCCGAATTGGTAGGAAGTGGTGGTGTTTAGGCCACTGGAGGGTCCTTTTTCTTAGCAGACTTCTTTGTTTGCTTGCCCTCTCACTTCTCTTAGGGGCTTGCTGGGAGGACTTCTCCAAAGCAGCTTCAGGCACAGAGGAAGACGTGAGCTCTTTGTCCAGCAACTTTTTGCTCCTTGAGCCACTGGTGATGGTCCGCCACGGCACTAGTGGAGACCTTGTAAGGGAGGGCCCCAAGGGAAACCCTTCCGCACAAGAGCCTGAGAAGGCTGTTGCTTCTCAGGCAGGGGGGAGGGGACTGGTATACCCTGCATTTGGGGGGGGGGGGCACTTGCTACCAAAGTAGGTGCTTTAGAGCAATGGTGGAAGATTTGCCCCCTACCACCAAGGGTGTTGATGTATTCTGGTGGACCAGAGGGACCACTGTTCGTGGCACAGAGTAAGGAACCACTGGCACTTGGGATGACGATGCTGATGTGGCTGCAGCGTATGTTGACGACAACCGAATGGGGTGTAATCTTTCAAATTTACGTTTAGCCTCTGTGTAAGTCAGCCAGTCCAGAGTCTTGTACTCCATAATTTTCCACTCCTATTGGAGTACTGGGCAGTCTGGTGAGCACGGGGAGTGCTGCTCTCCACAGCTGATGCATGTGGAAGGTGGTGCACACGGAGTATATGGCTGCAGTGGATGTCCGCAGTCTCGACATGTGGCGCTGGAAGTGCAGCGGGAAGACATGTGCCCAAACTTCCAGCACTTAAAGGACCGCATAGGGGGAGGGACGTATGGTTTAACATCACAGCGGTAAACCATCACCTTCACCTTTTCAGGCAATTAATCACCCTCAAAGGCCAAGATGAAGGGACCAATAGCAACCCTGTTGTTTTTGGGCCCCCTGTAATCGAGCAGCCGGACGAAATGAACATCCTGCCATTATAAACTGGTACAGAGCTCGTCATCAGACTGCAAGAGGAGGTCTTGATGGAAAATAATCCCATGGACCATGTTGAGGCTTTTATGGGGAGTGATGGAAACAGGAATATCAGCCAGCTTGTCACAGGTGAGTAACGCTCGGGATTGGGCTGGGAGTGCTGACTGAATCAAGACTGCGCCTTTTGCATCTCAAGGTGTTCAATGAAAAATTGAGCTTCATCGGTGGAAAAAGAGTCTCCATCGGTTCTGCTGCAGACTATAGTCTGAGGCAAATATAGCTCTCTCTGTTCTGTAGCTCTACGTTCCTCCCATGGTGTAGCAAGGGAGGGAAACAATTTAGGGTCAAATGTGTCGGCATTGTATTCTATCTTTCCCTTCTTAGTGACTGCTGGTGTCGTATGGTCACCAGCGAGAGATGACTTGGTCCACTTCATTGTGGGTCATCCGCCCTGATGCCACCCACTCCCATCAGGGGCTCTTCCCACACGCGCCACCCAGCCACAGCAAAGGCCAACTGGCATGATGGCCGTTGCTGGGAGTTCGGATGCCCCAGGAAGACAGGCATCTACTCGTTGGCATATGCAGGGAGTTTACAGCTCAGGCATCAGCAATGCGATCCCTGTGTTGTCAGGGGGCCACTACCAAATGGGTACATGATGGCCCCACCACAACAGACTGGATACCGTGCTGGATAATGGGTGCAGAGAAATCCAATATTGTCATGGGGGCAAAAGAGTACAGGAGACAACGGAAGAAGAGGACATACTCTGGAAAGTGTCATGACCCAAAAAGTAGAATCACAGGTGGAGATGCAAAGCCATGACAAGAGATTCAGGAGATTGAATCTAAGGGCACTCATGCACCACGTAATGCATCCTTTCCCACATGGCCTGCACTTCTGTAGAATTTTTAAAATTGCAGGTCAAACCATAGAATGGGACCTGAACTCATAGGGCCGAAAAGTGTGAGACTCCTTTTATTCGCCTCTTATGAGAGGCAGGGATACCTCGGGCCTATTCTATCCCCCGGACCCGCAGGGGGGTGGCTTACGGATTGCATCCCACAGGTGACTAGCACTTAGACTGAAACTTCCTGACAGATTAAAACTGTGTGCCAGGTCGAGACTCGAACTCGGGACCTTTGCCTTTCGCGGGCAATTGCTCCACCAACTGATCTACCCAAGCACGACTCACGCCCCATCCTCACAGCTTTACTTCTGCCAGTACCTCGTCTCCTACCTTCCAAACCTTACAGAAGCTCTACTGCAGGAGGTCCCGAGTTCGAGTCTCGGCCTGGCACACAGTTTTAATCTGTCAGGAAGTTTCATATCAGCACACACTCTGCTGCAGAGTGAAAATCTCATTCTGGAAGCACTTAGACTGTCAAACTTTTTGTGTTTGCCCTGTGTAGCCTTCCATACGACTTTGGATGTTTGCTGATTTCTCACTGTGTACATGTGCTCTCAATGCCCACCGACGCAGCCACTGCTGCCTCAGGAATTCATGGCCCACCTTTCTCATATGACTGTAACAGTACTTCATGGCCTGCACGATTTACCTTGACGCTGAACAAAAGAAACATTTTCTCCTCACCTATTCCTTTGCTCCCACCCACAGCACTCATTGGTTCCTCAACACTGACGCAGACCTTGCTACCCTGTTCTACATTCCTTTAAAGGACTAACTCAATGTCTATTATGACATTTTTTGTGCTTATACACGCACAACACACTCCATCATCCTGTGAGTGGCTCTTCTACTCATCGCTAGTCTTCACTGAATTAACATACACTACCGGCACCTATGCCACAAGCACCACGGCTGCCAGTCCTGCTACAGCCAGCCCCATCATTGCCAGCAATCTGCTGCTCCATTCCACACCACAGAGCCCACACACTTCCAGCCTGGCTCTCGCAGGCCTTCTACCTCTGATGTGCCTGCCCACTACCCATCTTTGTCAGGTCTCTTATGCACTACTCTACAGGATCTTACAGGCTTCCCCTGTCATCCAACTCTCCTTCCTCCCAGAAAGACCACATGCCTCACACTCTTTGACTGTTTTCAGACAAGCAACATTGCAATGCACAGCATGCCTTCTGATGATCCATGCCCTAAAAAGCCACTACTGGGTTGCCTCCCCAGGAAACCTCACACTAATGGTACCACTTGCAGCCAACAGGACTTCTTGTGGTCAGAGGGCTACAGCCATTCCTCATCTGCCCTACCTCTTGGCCTCATGTTGTGTATTCCTGGAAATTTCAACACAAACCTGGGCCATGCTGTGTCCTGCCTTCATTGTCACCCATCAACCTTCCACAACGATTGCTATATTCGCGAGAAGCATGTTCAAAAAACAGGAGAGTAACGGCGACGGCACAAGGCGGGAAGACCGTCTGTGGACAGGACTCAGACTCGTGCCACAGTCGAGCAGCAGGCCTTACCAAATGGTGGACATGTCACAACAAGAGCAACTCAATAACAAACTAAGCAACAACAAAGTGCAATGAACTTTTGACACAACGCTGTCAACAGGTTAAGTACAAGCCACAATCCAAATTGAGACCAAACAGGAAAACCAGTACCAAAGCAAAGTCGTTGACGAGTAGTCAGTAGTAGGCCGAGTAGTAACAAATACTATCAGACGAAATACACAACTGACTGAGCAGTCAGGTATGGCGGTATTTATGCCAGCCACGAGGGACACTATTGACCGGTGTATCATGTGGCGAGATGGTGGCGCACTCACTATGCAAGTACAGTGCTGCAGCAACACTGCCCTCTACTGTCCATCAAGATCCATTTGCTCTGGCGGGCATTCAACTTCCACACAGCCTGACAGCAGAACAACAACATCACATCCTTGTCGCCTTCCCCAGTGACTATGTCAACCTTCCCAGATGACGACACTGCACATCTCGCTTTTTCAGCGAAGATTGCTTATGGTACCTTGGTTCCAGACAAGCCATTTAATACCTCAACTAGAAGAAAGAAGTTGCTTAATTCTGACGAGTGTTTATTTGGGCCAAAGTAGGCAATGGCAATGTAAAATTAAATTGAGTTGACTGTATGTTGTATTATAGACAGTAAATGTTTACTTTCTTACCTCTTGTTTTGCTCCTGCCACTTTCCATCTCAGCCAGACCCATCGATCATACCACATCTGAGCTGCTTGTCTTTTGGCTAAGCTCCCTAGGTTCATGCCTCCAGCATTGCAAGCACCCATCCCAGGGACTGCTTCCTGAATCCCAGAATGCCTCCTCTTTTCAGATATCACATCTCCAAGATGGTTCTGCCATCTTTCCTCTGGGGCGGTTGCTGTATCCCCAATCCCCAGGCTATGGTCTGCAACATAGCCATCGACCATACAATCATGTACTGTGGGTAACCAAAAGTCCAGCCCACTAATTATGCTACCTGTGGAGATCAAATGAAAATAGCCTGACATCAATAAAAATAAGCCAGGTTATTTTCAACTCAATCTTAAGTAATCGCCATGTACTGTTTGGCACCAGTTTTGCTGCCAATGGTGTAAGCATTGCCACAAACAATGCTATCATCATTGTACTATCTCGCTTCTGCAATCCATGTGCCCCTGGAGTAACAAGCCAGATTCTTTTGCTGGGCAGTTATTTACTTTGCGGCCAAACTGGTCTGTAGAGAGTTTGCAGTCTGGGCTTATACCTGCAGCATATAGCAGCTCATCAATTAGAGTTCACGTCACCAAGCAAACGAGGAGTATCTCATCAAAGCATCCACGGTATGCAACGATCTTCGAGCTACCACCTCTCCTGATCTCATCTCCAATGCCCTCAAGTCTACTACCTCGTTGGACCTTGTTTCAACTTGTCCTCGAGCCACCACATTGTTGGACTCATTATCTTCAACCCATCCTTGAGCAGCTCACACATAACTACAGCCCGTATTAGCCGTCTTGACATGATCTATGGAACACAATGATGAATGTATTTCCAATTTTTTTTGAGCGTATTAAATCATATAAGTCATGAAACAGCTTATAGAAATGTTTCACTCTTGACTGATGAGGAGAAAGGAAAAACGAGTAAAAAGTTCAGTCTGAGATTTTTACAGCTGGAAACACACAATTATTTTGCTTTTGAGAATTCCTTAGTTAACCTTGGAAGTTAGGTCGGCTACTGCTTTTAATGAATGCATTCTGATTTAACCAGCAACTTAACATCATTGGACTTACCTCTGCAAAACTGCTGTTGGTTTAAAATCCACAAATGATTGTTATTCATCAAAAAACAATGTGTGTGTGTGTGTGTGTGTGTGTGTGTGTGTGTGTGTGTGTGTGTGAGTGAGTGAGAGAGAGAGAGAGAGAGAGAGAGAGAGTTGTTGCTGTTTCTCTAATATTACTTTTAACTTGAAGAACGATTCCAATGCTGGTCTGTTGTAAAGTTACCCAGTTGTCCCTACAGAGGTCAAACAGTTCCCAGAAATGAATTGCTTGATTTCCATGGGGGCAGCTGGGTAACTTTACAGATCAGCATTGAAAGTCTTGATCTAGATGTGAAATTAACGAATCCTGACAAAGCCAAATCTGAAGTACACAAGTGAAAGTTGTGTTCCGAGATGAGGCAACTCACGCTGGAAACCTATATGCTACTGTGGTTACAAATATTGCACAGTAATAAAAATATTTATTTATGCTTGGATCATTTTGTTTCCTGGTGTGGACAAGCCACATCTAAAGATGTGTAAACATAATGGACAAATAGTCTGAAGACAGCATGCTGCTATGAACAACAAGGCAATATTATTTGTCTCTCTCCTGGACTTACTATTAACACAATAATACAGAAAAAAGTTAATGTTTTAACAATGTATGGATGACCTCAATACCTAGCGATGTTATTCTCTACAGATGCATCACATCAAACAAGAAAGCTATGATTTATAGTAGACGGTACTGGGAAGATAAGAGAAAAAACTCATCTCACATTAGTTATCATTTTAGATTCTGTGAACCACATGGTGCCGAAAGTGATGTGGAAATAGACAACATGCATAAGTTGTGCTCTCTTGCTGCTCTTTTCTCCTAGCTATTGGCTTGTACAGGAACACTCGAAAGCTCCCTTCACATTTTTCAATCTTACGAAATTCAGATGCACTATCATTTCTTGAGATAGGAAGAAGAGAAAAGCAAGTTAGCATTTGTAACTAAATGTGTGACACTATGCATGCATGTAGAGAAAGGAGGAGTCCTGGGTAGAATACAAAAAATGGATGTACAAAAGGTAACCATTCATCATATAGCTGAGCTGTTGAACAACTGACAAGCACACAGAAAAGATTGAAAACACTGATGAGCTTTCTAACAGTGTCTTCAGAGCCTTCACAGAAGTCATGTTGTGTACTACCTCTGCTATAACTTTTGCACTGCCTTTAATGTGTGCATGACCACCAACTGTACACCTGGCTGAATGGTCACCATCAAACTGAGCCAAAACAAGTATGTTTTGACCTTCCAGCACAGGAATAAGCTGAGCAGCACAATAAGATGCACATAAACGGCTGTTCACAGTATGTGCCATCTGGATCCTTCCCCGCAATATAAGCTTCTCTGAATTAGGTAGACTGGAACTGTCCTTGCAACACATTCTTTGATCCTGTAATCCTCCTGGCACCCAACTCTGCCAGCCCCTGTCCCTCATCCACCTCCACCCCTGTCTCCATGCCCACCACTCCACTAATTCAATTTTCATACCTTCCTCTTCCTCTGACCTATCTCCCCCTTCCAACCCACTCTTCTACTTCATTGTGTACCACCACACACAACTCTTCATGCTTGAAGCAGGGCGATTCCAGCAGTGTCAGTTCTCATTCCACATCCTGTTCCCATGTAACCTAACTCCCGCTCTCCCCCCTTGACGGTTTAGGTCTGTTGGGAAAATTCTTGTGGTAAATGAGTAGTCTTATTGGGTCTTTGATTACTGACCTTGTGTGGATTACTATTAAAGCTTTCTTGTATGAATATATGTGGGCTCCAGTGTAAGCAATCAGAATCTTATACGATCTGCAATGGGTGAGCTGTGTCCTGCAGACGTGCGTCATGACCATATGGCGTGACTGCAGCATGTGAAAGTAGCGGAGAGGCACTTACAGAGTAGTTACATTTTCTGGAACTACAAAAATTAATAAGTGATCTAGAAATAGCCTGAAGAACTTCATATTAGGTACATAACATTCTGTTGTGTAAAGGAACAATCTGTCAAAATCTGAAGTCAATAACTGTCATAATTTGGAAGTTTTTATGTTAATAGTTCACCAACTTTGACTATTTGAAAATATATGATAACACCTTCGGTGTTTAGATTCAAATTTGGAAAGTTCTCATTTTAGAAAAACTTTCATAATTTTGCTGTAGTAATAACTTTAAGAATTTCAAGTAGATATTTATGTGTTGCGTTAGGGTGAGTGTGAAAGAGAGTACGTGTGTGAGTGTATGTGGGACATTCGCCAATATTAAATTTTCAGTTTGTAATTCTCTACAGGAACTTGCAAGTGTTCCAGCTTTGTATCGTGGGAACGAATCCACCAGTGGTTCCCCTACTAGTGGATGACCAAGCATGTTTGAATATGTAAGAGACACCCAGAACTTTCACGACTATATAGTTAAATTCCAGACGTAAAGTTTATTTAATTTTATTTGTTTAACAAGAGAGTTTTGAGTTGCTTATTTTAATGACGTCAATGAGCTGAGAGCAGTGGTTGGTTCTTGCTAGGTTTTGGCGCGAGCTGTGCCCTGAAAGTCAGTTCTGATTGGCCGTAATTCTGTACAGCCAATAAAAAGAGAGATGGTTTGCCACCTAAGGCCTGAGACAGAGGTGCTTGTAGAGGCAGAGAGAGAAGAAGGAAGTGGTGGACTAGCTTTCGAAGGAGCCGGTCATGCTGAAAGTGTCCGAATAAAGGTAGCTGGTGTTTACCATTAAGAGTCGAGAGATATTTTGTTCTGGAGAAAATCGTGTGTGTAAACTTTGAACTAAAAGTGTGGCAGTACAAAGTAAATGTTTTTTTACTGAGTATTTATGGCGAGCAAAAACTTTATTTAAAGACAACCACTGAATGCCGAGTGCAAAAGTAAATAGCAGTTTATTGACTGTTACTCTCGTAAATGATTTCGGAATTGGATAGGAAAAGTTCTGGCTGTTTGAGTGTGACGAGGACTGTGAACAGGAACTTCAATGATTTGAACACATGTGGGCTGATGATCTTGCTTAATAGCAATTAAAAAAATCCTAATGCAAGTTTAAAAGGACCTTTGGACTTAGAAATTTGAAGAGCAACCCATTTCTGATTTATTCTTTAGAGTTCAAAAGACTATTTTCAGCTTTTTGTACTTATAGTGGCCTCCGACGTGTAGTTATGAAATCTCAGTTTCTTCAACACTGCTGTTCTGAGATCTCTTAAGTAGCTGCAGTCAGGAGTTATGGGTGCAGATCTGCAGCAGTATCAGGTAGGTGAACAATTTAAGTTGCAGAACCACCAAACCGATGTGCGAAAGAGCGCATTATGCCGCAATTGCACACCATTTTACGTGGGTTTGACCACCAACAAGCTATCAACAAGAATGAATGGCCATTGGAAAACTGTGGCCAAGAACAAAGTTGACTGTCCATTTGCACGATACGCTGCTGACCTCAGCATGCTCGAGTTCACTAGCTGCTTCACAACCCATGCCATCTGGATCCTTCAGTCGAATACCCAACACAGCCTGTCGTACTAAGTTCTACCCAGTTTCTGATGGCTTCATTTTACTCATTTGACTTTATCTTACCTACTATTTTCTTCATTAGGAATGTCGTAGCACAGCAAGAGTTATGAGGTTTTGTTCATTCTTCTCACTCAAAAGTTTACCCTGGACCTTAGGTAGGTGGTAATTCACGTTAGTTTCATAGAAGGGAAGGGGTGCAGGGGGAGACTCAATTTCTTACAAACTAAAACTCTACATTATTGAGAAACCATGTTTAGTAATCGCCACACATATTAATGCTATTTTTTTTATTGACACTGGCTACAAAGAAAAACCATCACTAGATGTGTGAAGATACAACACTATTGGAAGCTTCTGAATTTTTATTATTAGATCTGCATCATTTTACCACATGACTGGGCAGACTGCATCGAAATTATATACATAAATATGAGTTATTTACAATTTTTCATGTAAGATATAAAGAAAATTTTTTACAATAAATACATATGTAACATGAAAACATTATTATTTTGTCCATTGACTTTTTTGACTGTTGAAAAAATCTCCAAAGAGAACAACATGTGCTGTTTCACATCCTGTTCAATTTTTCTTTTGAATAGTCCTGGTGGCAGACCACTGCACTGCTCAAAACAGTGTGCCGAACATTTTTAGAACAACCATTGGAAAACTATCTTGTGTTCCAGTCAGTCGGCTGCTTGGAATTTTGATGTTCCTCCTGTTGTGGGTGTCATAAATATGTATTTCTTGCCTCATGCTGAAAGTCACTTCATTTTCTTTTACACTGCTAAGGCATAAAAAAACACACTAGCTGAAAATGGT
Source organism: Schistocerca americana (assembly GCF_021461395.2). Lineage (NCBI taxonomy): Eukaryota > Metazoa > Arthropoda > Insecta > Orthoptera > Acrididae > Schistocerca > Schistocerca americana. Next base: position 558,731,521 of record NC_060125.1, on the reverse strand, counting down.
TGTTATTCCTAACTGGTTGAATGAAGGTTTGCAGTGCTCCATTCTATTGCTTGTTGTGATGATTCTGAAAGCTTTTAATTTGTAGCATTAACACGTTTTTATAGCTTGAAGTGTGTCCCCATAACAGCAGGCCACAATTAACGTTGCTATGAAATAGAGCATAATAGACTGTTACAAGGCTCTGGTCAGTTACTACACCCTTTAGTCTTCTTGGAAGCCATAAGAGAGCTTGAAGTGTGCGCATGCAAATGAGCATTAGTGCACACACATGACCGCCCCCCCCCCCCACCCCCCAAAACACAAACACACACTCTCTCTCTCTCTCTCTCTCTCTCTCTGCATTCATTTATAGTTTGCTGTCAATCATGAAGCTCGGCAGTTGCATTCATTTATAGTTTGCTGTCAGTCATGAAGCCGGGCAGTTTGACAGGCTCTGTATTAGCCTCGCATCCAACATAACTGAGGCTGCATAGTAGAAGGTGTGTTTTCCCTTTTACCTTCATTCATTTTATTTCTGATGAACCACTTTTTCATGTTTTAAAAAAGGACATCTGTTGCTAGTAGAGCTTGGCAGCAGTTTTCCATTTGGCAAAAGGGGTAGTGTAATCGGCAAACTGTAACATGTGGTTGTCACAATCTACACTGGTGTCCAAAATTAAAGCAACAAACTGTTATTTCCTCATGTTGTGTCTAGTTCATGGTATAATCATACAAAATATCAACAGATGCTGTACAGTCACGTTCTGCCTGGAAGATAGCATTCCGGTCAATGGACAACCATGTCAATGACGACGTCAGAACACCTATCCAAAAGAGTAGTGTTGGCCGGGTAGTCCCACATCCATTTCGGTGACATCTTGGGACCCCATGTGCCGTTGTTGCAAGGTGGTGTGGGCCCAGAATTCGTATAGTTGGACGATAATGTTCAACCTCATAGAACACAGGTGGTTGATGTTTTCTTGGAAATGTAAGATACTGTGTGCATGACTTGGCCTGCTTGCTCTCCCAATTTGAATCCCAAAGAGCATGTCTGGGATGTGCTATGGTCTCAGCACATTAACCTGTTGTCGGAATGTTCACTATGTGATCAAAAGTATCTGGACACCCCCAAAAAGTGCTGCCACCTACTGACAGATACTCCATCTCATTGAACTCAGTAGTCATTAGACATAGTGAGAGAGCAGAATGGGGCATTTTGCAGAATTCACGAACTTCGAATGTGGTCAGGTGATTGGGTGTCACTTGTTTCATATGTATGTACGCAAGATTTCCACACTCCTAAACATCCCTAGGTACACTATTTCCAATGTGATAGTGAAGTGGAAATGTGAAGGGACACAAACAGTACAAAAGCATACAGGCTGACCTCATCTGTTGACTGACACACACTGCCGACAGTTGAAGAGGGTTGTAACGTGTAACACGCAGACCTCTATTCAGTCCATCACACGGGAATTCCAAACTGCACCAGAATCCACTGCAAGCACGATAACAGTTAGGTGGGAGGTAAGAAAACTTGGATTTCATTGTCGAGCGGCTGCTCATAAGCCACACATCACGTCGCTAAATGCCAAATGATGCCTCGCTTTGTGGAAGGAGCGTAACATTGGACGACTGAACAGTGTGGAGTGAAGAATCACGATACACAACGTGGCGATCCAATGGCAGGGTGTGGGTACAGCGAATGCCCAGTGAATGTCATCTGCCAGCATGCATACTGCCAACTGAACTTGGACAGGATTTGTGATTGGTATAAAGAATGGCTGCTAACTCTAAATATAGATAAATGCAAATTAATGCAGATGAATAGGAAAAAGAATCCCGTAATGTTTGAATACTCCATTAGTAGTGTAGCGCTTGACACAGTCACGTTGATTAAATATTTGGGCGTAACATTGCAGAGCGATATGAAGCGGGGCAAGCATGTAATGGCAGTTGTGGGGAAGGCAGATAGTCGTCTTCGGTTCATTGGTAGAATTTTGGGAAGATGTGGTTTATCTGTAAAGGAGACCGCTTATAAAACACTAATACGACCTATTCTTGAGTACTGCTCGAGCGTTTGGGATCCCTATCAGGTCGGATTGAGGGAGGCGGGCTGCTAGATTTGTTACTGGTAGATTTGATCATCACGTGAGTGTTACGGAAAAACTTCAGGAACTCGGGTGGGAGTCTTTGGAGGAAAGGAGGCGTTCTTTTCGTGAATCGCTACTGAGAAAATTTATAGAACCAGCTTTTGAGGCTGACTGCAGTACAATTTTACTGCCGCCAACTTACATTTCGCGGAAAGACCACAAAGATAAGATAAGAGAGATTAGGGCTCGTACAGAGGCATATAGACAGTCATTTTTCCCTTGTTCTGTTTGGGAGTGGAACAGGGAGAGAAGATGCTAGTTGTGGTACGAGGTACCCTCCGCCACGTACCATATGGTGGACTGCGGAGCATGTATGTAGATGTAGAACTGTAAAATTTGGAGGTGGTGGTGTTATGGTGTGGTTGTGTTTTTCATGGAGGGGACTTGCACCCCTTGTTGTTTTGGTTGGAACTGTCACAGCACAGGCCTACATTGATGTTGTAAGCATCTTCTTGCTTCCCACTGTTGAAGAGCAAGTTGGGGTTGGCGATTGCATCTTTCAACACGATTGAGCACCTGTTCATAATGCACAGCCCGAGGCGGAGTGGTTACACGATGATAACATCCCTGTAATGGACTAGGCTGCACAGAGTCCTGACCTGAATCCTACAGAACACCTTTGGGAGGTTTTGGAATGCCGACTTTGTGCCAGGCCTCACTGATCTACATCAATACTTCTCGTCAGTGCAGCGCTCCATGAAAAATGGGCTGCCATTCCCCAAGAAATCTTCCAGCACCTGATTGAACGTATGCCTGTGAGAGTGGAAGCTGGTATCAAGGTTAAGGGTGGGCCAACATTACCGATGGAGGGTGCCACGAACTTTTAAGTTATTTTCAGCCAGGTGTCTGGATACTGTTGATCACATAGTGTATGTGCAAATCCGTTAAGTTGGGCAAAACGGAGAACATTTTTGTCTACCATTATGCATGTTGTAGTTGCTTATGCTCTGTGTTCCTTACATTGTTTCTACTTTACTATCACCTGTGTACACTATTTTGAGGCAAAATAAACGTAAATTTCCAAAATCCACTTGTTGCTTTAATTTTGGACACCGGTGATTATCATTTACATAAATAAGGAACAGGAGAGGTCCTTTGGCAAATCCCTGGGGTACACCTTTCTTCAGCTTTTGTCATCGGAGATGGTGCCACAGACTGATACTACCTGATTGAAGATTTGCCAGAACAACACCCCCAGTACCATAACACTTTAGCTTATTAAGCAGTATCTTGCATGAGATGTGATCAAATGCCTTACTGAGGGCACACTTGATCTGTTTTCAAATCCCTGCCTTCTTTGTACCTGGAATGATCAAGTAGACTCAATCATGGGTACCGCAGGTGATAGACTTTGGTTTATTGGTAGAATATTGGGGAAATGCACTCTCTGCCATGCGCTTCACAGTGGTTTCCAGAGTAGATATATAGACATACAGAAAAGAGTGCACCGGCCTCAAATATTTTATCTCATCGTCATGAGCAGTTTTAGGTCATTATACTCATCTCCAGATGGCAACACGTTTTAGTATTGTCACAGTTGTCAGCAGCCTGGTACCTGCTTCTATATTGCACACAAATATTTATGTTAGTGCAGCTACATGTGCTGTAAGAATGATACACATATAACATATAGAAATATGCCATTTAACTGTATAAAGTAGCTGCAAGCCTATTATCATATAAGTCATCCAAACAGCATGTAAAACAGCACTAACTACATAAATATTATCACGCAGAACAGGAGGAGATGATATGCTGCTAATGATTCTGACATAGTACCAGCACTAAAATAAGTGCAGCCTTCTGAAGATGGTCACAGTGGTCCAAAACCCCTTTGTGGTATGAAAATTCATGGCTGGTGGTAGTCTTCCTCAACAATCCCTAACTGAAACACTGCCACAGAGTCAACAACATCCATGCATCTTTTTATACTGACTACACTTTTCTGTACGTAGAGGCATGGTAAATGTTGAATATTTAGTCACTGCTTGGAGGGTGTTAGCCTGAAACTGTTTGTAATTATTCTAACAGCTCGTTTTTGTTGTGTAAAGACTGTTTTAAGATTTGTCTTATCATGACCGCAGAAAGTGAGGCCATAGATAATAGCAGTGAGAATGTAAACAATTCCACTACACTGCTTACTAGCCAAATTAATACTTACACATAGTGCAAAGCAATCACAACTTAACTTGTTAGTGGGATAGTGCATGTGGGCCATCCAATCTAAATTTTCATATATATGGTCACCTAAAAATTTAGTGACTGCTGCTCTCGTAACATCTTTATTTTGTATTCTGATGTCCAGTTCAGTTTCTGACTGTTTTCCTGGAACTGAATAATTAGTTTCAGAAATATTTAAGGTTAACTTATTCATTTTACATCAGTTTCATAAATATCCAAAACTATAGTTGCACATGTTTGCAATACCTGGTTTATATAAGTTACAACAACATTTGTATCATCAGAAAACATGGTTTTATGAATACCACTGACTGGAATCTTTATGTCATTTATGTAAATTAGAAATACATGAAGTCCTAGAACACTTCCCTGTGGCACCCCAACTGGTACAGTCTGAAGCAGAGATCTGTATGCAATATACAATACTGGTACTTTGGTTTTTAATGTTGCCTGAGGTAATTTCTACCACCTTCTTCTATTACAGAGATTAGACCGAAACCATTTTTTCACATCTGCTTGTATACCAATAGTGTAATTTGTCTAGCAAACTGTTATGTTGACCAATATCAAATGCCTTCAGTAAGTCCAAATTTATTCCTGTTGTACTGCTGTTTCTGTCTAATCCCATTACAATATTTTCAGTGAAATGGATAATAGCTGCTTCTGTAATCAGTCCTCTGCAAAAACCACATTGGTCTACACACACAAGACGAATTTTTCAAGGGACTTTGTAATTCTATGTTTCGTTACTATCTCTATTACTTTTGAAAACATAGATAACAAAGCTATTGATCTGTAATTTCCCACTTCATATATACTGCCCTTTTTATACAATGGTTTTGACTTTTGAAATTTTTAATCTTTTGAGGTAACACTACTTCTGATAATGATATACTTATTATGTGTGAGAGTGGTTCTGATTTGACACTAGCACATTTTATTATGACTGAGAACCTCTGATTTATTTATGAGGCTTAGCAATATCGAATTATCACGTTGTTGTCTTCGAGCGGAGGTTCCACTATACTTAAAGAAATTTTTACTCAGGCTGACCGGGGTATTTAGAAAAAGCGGGGAGGGGACGGCTGCTGGTTACACCCTTCCCCAACGGATGTGGGCTGGCTTCACAGATTTCATAACCTTAAAAAATGAATTTTTTTTTTTGATCATGCCTGGTGACTGCGAACATTTCTGGGCGGCTATATTATTCGAACCTTGAGGCAGCACTACATCTTATTTCACATGGACAAATATATTAAAATACTAAAAGTGGCAAATTGAACTGTTGTCAGCGTTAATCAACGTTTACCTTCATATGATGCTATGTACCCCTTGTTTCTTCTCGGCGGTTGTGAACTGTGTCTTGACATGACAAATGTTAAATGTTGAATGGAAAACAAACAAACCTAGATAATGACTAGACTATTGTGTAGAGAATAACTTGAAGAACCTGGTGTGCTTCTGCTCATACTTATTAGTTTGCGAACTGCTGCACTGGGACGTCATGTACTTTTAACTTAATTCTGTGGACACATGAAGTGAAAATGACTTTTATGACCTGGGCAAACGTTACAACACAAGCTTATAATCATATACTATACATTTTGGGAAAATATGCGGTTAACACACCTCCCTTTCCAGAAAACTGCTTACAAATTACAGTTAGTTACAGCCGAATTAGATATTGCGGCACATTTCACGTGTTCATATGAAATATACAAATTTATTACGGAAACTGAGAATAAATCACGTCTAGTTTTAACTAGGTCTTACCACATTTAACCGACCTAAATAAGAACATTTGGCTATGTGAAATAGAATCTTCAAAACTCTCTTGACGCTAAACATCTACAGTAGCCGACTCGGCACTCGCTATGCGTCGGATTTGAAAATTTGGCGATTTCTGCTTGTTCCCGCTAATGTATCAATGCGCAGCAGCTTGGCCTTAATAACATTGGAGAGTTTGTCTCAAATGATCCATAATATTTTGGTTTATTGGCGAATAGTTTACAGCTTTCACATTTTTCCATCTTTTTTAAATCGATCTTTGTTATAAGTTCGTACCTACCTTTCGGTTAACAACGCCCGAATTTACGTAGGAGTGGCAGCGATCTTGCATAACGGAGGTGGTCTACACCTGCTAGCGGAAAGCCGGAAATCCTAATGGTAGGAGAGGTGATTGATTCATCTAATCACAGGAGTCGGCATAACGAAAAGTGATGTGGTTGTGCGCTTCTGGACGGCGTATTAAAAAATGCTACGGTGAATTGACAGGGAAGAGTTCTCAACAACATGATGCTGTTCAAAAAAATGTTAAGCTCGACTTAGTAGCGACACTACAGGTTTGATATAAAAGTTGGAACATCGGTATTTTTGTTTTAAATCTGTCAGATTTTGCTTGTGTCGCATCATAATAGCGTACTTATAATTTGCATGAATGTCCTCCCATTCATTTACGTAATATTTGCAGTACAGGTTATAAGATAGTTTTAGGATTTGAATGTAAGTTATGGCAATAGTAAATACTTTCTGCAAACCATTAATAATTATTAGAGCAGCACTGTGCATGCTTATCTTGCAGAATGTTAGTTTATTACTGACTGATTTTGTTAACACCGCTTTCAAATTTTTGTAACTAACAGTAATTACCCCTTTGTTTCCTCCCTAGGTCGCCAGAAAGTATGATGTACATAGTGTATTTATTATTCATTAAATGTCAGAAGTAGTAGGAAGACTGTGCTGATCATTAATATCAAGAGTCACAATGGATGAATGGACTTTAAATGATTTGCTGGAATGCTCAGTGTGCTTAGAAAGATTGGATACAACAAGCAAAGTGTTACCATGTCAACACACTTTTTGCAAGAAATGTTTGGAAGAAATTCTAAATCGGCATAAAGAATTACGATGTCCAGAATGTCGTATATTAGTGGATGTTAAGATTGAAGATTTACCACCAAATGTGTTACTCATGAGAATTTTAGAAGGCATGCGAAATGCAGCACCAAAGAAAAGGAACACTGCTGCCATTAGGATGCAGGGAGGAAATTATCCTCAAACTCCAATACACCAGACACCCTCGGTGCAGTACCAGATGACATCACAGGCAACTACTATTACTACTACCGAAAATATTACTGTGTCTCATGCAATACCCAAACAGCAGTTGCTACCAAATTTGTCTTATGCAAAAGCTTTATACGATTATCGCTCACAGGAGAAAGGGTAAGCTGTAATGGATAATTTTGTGTCCCCATTTGTACAGAGTTTAATTATTTGTTATTATCTTCAACTCTTTTATTGCACAGGGATCTGAATTTTAAAAAGGGTGATATAATAATACTACGAAAAAGAATTGATAGCAATTGGTACTTTGGTGAGAATGGTGGGTGTACCGGTGTTTTCCCATTAAGTTATGTTCAGGTAAGTGTATGTTGCAATTAAAAAACTTTCTCATCTTATTAAGAAAATGTTTGAAGCTGAAACTTCATTTGTTTGACGATTTGTAACCGACTGAACCGACTTTTGTACATTTATTAACTAGTCATATGTAAGAAAGTAAGCCTCTTCTGTCCTTTGAATATATGGTGTTAGGGAGATATACAGCCAATGAGTATAAAAGGTATGCATGCTGTGCTGTTCTGTCTACGGTTCACACATTCCTCATGATTTTGAGAAACAGTGTGGTTCTTGCTTAGGTAAGCTTTTGTACAGACCTGTTGTCAACCTTATAGTGAAATTTATTACTCTCATAGCCTTACGTGCATTTTTCATTTGCACTATGTGGGCGTATGTGCGCACATGTTCTTGTTCTTAGGGTGTTCTGTGTGCGTTTATCTGCACTTTGTGTTTTAAAAGTAATTTTTCCAGGTAGATTAAAATATGCAAATTTTAAACCTCTTTATCAAAAATGTGACAAGAAAGACTTAATTAATGATTTTACGTTTGCATGGAGCCATGGTCATATAAAACTTTTTGAAAGATGTAACTGCCAGTACAACTGCTTTTATTCCAGAAGCTAGATTTTGGCCTTAGGCCATTATCAACTGTTACAATTATTAAAAATCATTAGACTTGAGTAGAACCAAGTCACAGTCAAAACCTGTAACTTTGTTTATGTAAACAAATTTTGACAAAGGTTAATGCAAGAACATTTATGTAATAGGCTAATTAGCTGGCAGTTAGGATGGCTTCTGCACTTGATATGGTTGTGAATAAAATGACAAAATTACATGTTTTAAACTTTGCTACTCTGTGTCTAGGCAGCCACCCTTAGTTAAAACTTAAATAATTATTGCCACAATATTGTGACTGGTAATGGAAGTATTTCTACACCCTATAAAGGAACAGTCGTGGAATTCAACAGCATTCACTATGGATAAAATTCACATTTTTCCAAAATATTAAAAAAAGCAATGTACTTGGGTAGTCTCACATTTAAGTAGGCGTAGAAACAATTTAGGATATTGCAGTTTGAGTTCAGGAAGGATTGCTGACTGAGAATGCTAGTTATACGTTCACTCACCAGACATTATGAGCCTTATGTAATAAAATATTGCCAGTTGTTATTTTTTTGTGATCTTTCCAAGGTATTTGGCTTTGTAGATCACAATACTCTCTTGGAAAAAACTCAAGTTTTATGGAATTTATGACTTTACATACAACTGGCTTGAGTGATACTGTAAAAAGTCGTGCTGAATAATAAAATAATGTTGGAAGGAGAAAAAAAATTATTGACTGAGAAGAAATCACAAAGGGAGTTCCACAGAATTCAATTTTAGGTCCACTCCTATCTTTGTACATGTGAATGACCTTCCACTTAACATTCTTCAAGCAGAATTTGTACTTTTTGCAGGTGATACTAGTGTTAGAATAAAGCCGTTAGAGAGGAAGCAACTTTTTCAAAGAGTTATTAAGTGGTTCTCTGAAAATGGACACTCACTAAATTTTGATAAAACACATCATATTCAGTTCTGTACAAAAACAGACATAACTACAATTGATGTAGCACATGAACAGGAGTCTGTAAATATAGTAGATTGCTCCAAATTTTTGGGGTTACATATAGATGGAAATTATGAACAGGAAGAACCGTATTACCAAACTGCTCAACAAGTTCAGCTACTTTTGCCTTTCATATAATTGCTAATCTAGGAGGGGGGGGGGGATATCAACCTCCTGACACATTTGGCATAGTAACGTCTCTAGGAATTATTTTCATGTGGGTAACTCATCACTTAGACAGAAAGGATTGATTGCACAAAAGTGAGCAGTAAGAATAATATGTAGTGTCCACGTGCATCCGTCATGTAGGTTCCTTTTGAAGGCATTTTAACTGCACCTTCACAATATATATATTTGTTAAAGAACGTCATCAAAAATAATGCTTCGTGATTTGAGAAGAATAGTGATGTTTAAAAGTAAAACACCACAGAAAAAGACTTTTATTACCTGTTATGGAAGTTGTCAGTGGCCCAGAAAGGAATTGAATGTACAGCAACAAAAAATGGAGCATTTACACAACAACATAAAGTGACAGAAACAAAGCAAATTTTAAATGTAACATAAAACCACTTCATGTGTACACCTGCTCCAAAAAAAAAGGGGGGGGGGGGAGGGGTTTGAAATGCAGTCACATGAGTGAATTATTAGGGCTAAAAATATTGTTAATTAATGTTAACATTATCTTCATCTATAGATATCCTGCAAACTGAATTTTCCACATTTTGATAAAAGAATCATTCAAAAGATCTCTGTAACATGTAACTAACAGACCAATTTCCTAGCAGAGCAAGCACCACATAGGAGTAAATGTTGCATTCTTAATGCTGACTAAAATGGAACATTTCTATGATGATGTGTGCTGTATTGGTTCCTAGCTAAGGTTGGCAACAGGTGCAGAAATCTGTACTACTCTGAAGTCGTCAGACATTCATACATTCCTTCGCTCCCAGAAAAGTGCCAAGTTAAATTTTGCATGAGTGCAAAGTTAAATTGTGCATGTAGTATTAAAGAGTTCACACCAATAGCAAGCTACGGTTTATGCACTACGTGTGATAATTATTTTATAGGTGAACTTTGAAAGTATCTCATTTTTTTCGTGAACTGTTGACTCTGTAAGAAGCATTCTAAATTGGTGGTGTTAGTGATTTCTTAGGATATTTAATGTGAGAAGAGTAGTTTGTGGTTTTGTAAAGAATAGTACATGTTGTAACTCTATGTTAGTTTTCTCATTTTCATTATAATTGTTTCTATATTACTTACTATTTTTCAGGTGATCACACCTCTGTGTTCAACGCAGCCACAGTGCAAAGCACTTTACGATTTTGATGAAGAGGGCTGTTTGTCTTTCATTAAGGTGTAGTAATTTGAGTTCTTGAAAAGCATTGTTTATATATGTGTGTATATGATGTGGAACATTTTATTTCAGTTACTTATTTCTCAACAGGGTGAAATTATTACTGTTATACGCCGTGTTGACGAGAATTGGGCAGAGGGAAAACTTGGTGAAAGGATTGGAATCTTCCCTTTGGCTTTTGTAGATCTGAATCCAGTTGCACGTTCTCTAATGAAGCTGTCTACAAAGTATGTAAGATTTTTCATAAATTTTCAGATTGTCATCTTTGTGGTATGTTTAGCAATACAAGCTGTTTTGCTATAATTTAATTTTGAGATAAGTAGTTCACAAAACAGTGTTAATGGTATTTCAGGTTGGAATACCAACAATATGAGAAAAAGATAGATTGCTATTCACTGTAAAGATGACGTGTTGAGAAGCAGATAGAAAGACTTACACATTTAGCTTACGGCCAAAACCTTCTTCAGAAAAGCACACACACACACACACACACACACACACACACACACACACACACACACACACACACACAAAAAAATAAGAGCAAGCTTATCTCACACATGCATGATCGCTATATCTGGCACTCTGAGTTGTAGGAGTAGGGTGTCTGTTTCAAATGACTGAAGCTTCCTTTGAACTGTTCAGCAGCTGTATCACCTGAGTCATGGGATCGGTTAAATGAACCAGTTATTAATTTACTCTGGTTGTGAAGTATAGCCTCTATATGTACTAAGTCACAGGAACTATATATGTAGATTTCATTACAGGGTTAACTATTACTGACAGCAATAAACACTCCACCACAATTGTATTTAATCTATTCTTTTGAACACCATTAGGTCCTTCATAAAAATTTTGGCTGTACTTCTCTCTGGCTTTAGCCAGCTTTCAGAAGCTGTAATGATTTGAGCTGCAGTGTTTTCTTTAAATGCTTGGAGCTCTTGTTCTTTCCTAACATAGCTATAACAATTTACAACTACAGCACTGATAATTGCTTAGGTCTACCCTTGTCCTATTTGTACCTTGCACCCTTTTAGACTGAAACTCTTTCTGTAATTTGCTAAGACCCTGTCAAATGCCCAGTGCCCTCCACCCCCCACACAGCCCCTGCTACCTGTGTAGCTGCTTCCTGTGTGTAATGAAGCCCTGACCTATTAAGTGAAACCCAAAAACACACCACCCTATGGCGCAAGTTGAGGGATCTGCAGTCTACTCAGTCATGAAACTGCGCGAGACTCTTATTCAGACCCTCCACTCTGGTTTGTATCAAAGGTCTGCACTTGCTGCCTTTGGTGATGCTACAGATGGCAAGCTATGCCGTCATCTTGCAAACAAGACTGGCGGCACTCTTCAAGACTTCAGATAGCTGTCTAAAACCATATAGAATCTCTTCTGATCCAATGCTACACACATTGTTAGTACTGACTTGAACCACCACCTGCAGTTGGCTAAACTCCATGCAGTTCATGGCATCTGGAAGTACCCTTTCCACATCTGGGATGACCCCGTCCGGTATGCACATAGAGTGCATGCTGGACTTTACTTCCCTTCTTGGCAGCCATATCCGTTAGGGGTCTCATGCATCTCACATTGGAGCTCCCAACTGCCAATAATCCCTCCCTCTGTGACAGTCCAGATTTTACAGGCTGAGAGGCTTCCTCCGAAATAGGGCAAGTGATTGTATCTGGATCAGGATCTTTATCAGACATCATTGATAGTACCTGAAACCTGTTTGTCAGATGAACTGGGGAGGCCTTTCGATTGCCCCCCCCCCCTTCCTCTGAGCCCTTAGATTGTCCCCCCCCCCCCCCTCCTCACCCTCCTTGTGAAAATTAATCTCTTGCCTGCCACATCTTGGAACAGCCTCCCACTTGACCAAGGGTGAGGAGTCAGTCTCAGTGCAGGCTGTATCCAGGGCGATCACAGTAGTCTACTGATTGGAGAACTTGTGGGATGTGTTTGCTGCCCCTCGGATCCCAACTCCTACCCCCCCCCCCCCCCCTTCCTCACAGTGAAGCTGAGCTGCTGTGAATGACAGTCACCAACTGAGCTTGGATCTTAACACAGCAAATACAGCCCCTACCTATACTAAGAGGGCAGAAATAAAAGTATACACTAACATTTATTGAAGTGAGAAATTGTGCCTGGTAAACACACATACATGCAAGAAATTTAAGAATTTAAACTAAAAAGCAACTAGAAAATCAAAATAAGTCGCCCATTTTTAGAATCTGTATCAACTTGCAAACAAAATAGTGTGCTTTGACACGCTGCTGCAGTGGTGGAAGCTACTATTCAACTGAGTGGTGTAACAACTGTATCTGGATGGAAAGAAAATTTCTTAACTGCCACGAAAATAAAATTTGAAGATAAATGAAATAATTAGAAGTACTTGAACACAAGAACACTATACAGTGTATGAATGACTGACTTTGACACAACAAAAACAACAACAACCACAACCACTTGCATACACAAAGGAAGTAGTTCAGCCTCAGATTAGTTCTGATGGTTGCTAATTGCCTGTAACTGGTTTTGCATTGCTGGTTAGTGTTACGTAGGAACAACTGGAAGGAGTCAGCAGTGCTGCCCTGATTTCCGTAATTTTTTACTGTGTGTACATGTGGCAGTTTCAGACTGCTACTTGAACAGACCCACTGCTATCTTGTTAGGTTACATGTGGTTTGTTAACTTTCTTGACATTTTGCAGGTTTATAATTTCTAATTATTATCTGGAAGTACTAGCTGTCCAAGAAGCTCTATCTTCACACAAAACAGAAACTAAGTTAATTTTGACATATCAACCAAGGCAACTGGTTTATTTGGAAAGTTTGTGCATAAATGACTAATTCTCAAAGAATGAGTCTTGAAATCATTATAGATACTCTGCATCATTATTAGACAGTAATCCAGAGGATCCATGCTTCAGGCTGTGTACTGTGTGTTGCTATAGTGTGGAATATAGGATTACAGTAATTGAATAATAACTGAATATACTGAACCCTCCTATTTTTTGTTTTTGTTTTGGTCTTCTACGGACCACACTATTTCAATCATACTTTTCTTTTTCTAAGCCTTTAATGTAATATTATCCCTTTTGTTTCCTATACTGCTCCAATCTTGTCTTTTCTTTTAAAACAAGGTACTCTCAGAGTTTATTGTTGAGTGGAATGGATTTCTGAATATCCTGCAGTGTTATCCCCACTTCTTATAAGTCATTTTCTATCTCAGTGATAGCAATGACAAATATCCCCATGTTCTGCATGTGTGTTGTTCTCAAAGAAACACATTTCACTAATTGCCATTCTGCAACCCTCCAACCCTGTTGGAACCATACTGGCTCTAAGAGAGCATTTGGAGGGGTCTTAATGTTGATCCACATGTATGTTATTAGTTAGTGGTTTCCCCTCAGTACCACATTAAAATAAATAGCAGTGAGAGTGCGTATGACCTTGGGGATCACTGTTCGGAGTGTTACTTATCCTACTCCCCGTAGGTCGCTTGGTTGCCTTGAGATGGCTATCTTAAAGTGAGAATGCCCCCTCCCCCACCCGCCTTTCTCCAGCTTTGAGATGTCAGTGCACACCAACCCCTGTGGGGAAGTACCAAGGTGTGCAGTAGGGGCCATCTGATTGGCCAACTTCTTTCTGATTATGTTCTGTCCCCCCCTCAATGCTGGTCCTTTTGCTCACTTTAGTGCTGCCCATGGACATGTTCTGCTGCCGAATTTGCAATCTCTTTCCTCACTTGACTTCATTACAATGGTCGTTATACAATGATCCTTGTGACAGTGGCCACATTCCAGTGATCTGGTCACTTACTTGTCACCATCCGATGGACCAGTTGTCACATTGGACATGACCAGAAGAGCCCATTTGCAATTGTATACTTCCGCTATCACCTTTGTCCCATGTTTGTCATATTGCAGTGACAGGGTTGTTGGATACATCTCCAGTCTGAACACCCACGCTGCTGAAACTGCTATCTTCCTTAATTATCGCTAATTCATAACTTAACAAAAAAATTTTAAAAATCCCATAGTAGTTGGTGCCATGGTGGACCAAAGAATTTGCAACAGTTATTAGAGACTATTGAAGGCTCCTGCGACGTCTCAAGTGACATCCTTCTCAGATTGCCCTCATCACTTTTAAGTTGTTCCATGGAAAGGCTCACTACCTAATGAGACACAGTAAAAAAGAATACTGGGAACACTGTGTCCCCTTCTTGGGAACGTATGCCTCTTCATCCCAGGGGTGAAGCTCTGTAGTCTACTGGGCCACCAAAGCTCAACTGTTCTGGCTCCCTCCTTTGTAGTGGTGCTTGGGCCAGTGTGTCAGTTTTTGCTGAACACATCGTGACCCACTTAGTAACAGTGCTGGCGTCCTCTTCTTAACTTGGATACCTTTTGAATGAAGATAACTGCTTCAGACTCTTGACTCATCTCGTGAACCTCCCCCCCCCCCCCCTCCCCCCCCCCCCCCTGCCCTGCGGGTCCAGGAGTTAGAATAGGCCCTAGGTATCCCTGCCTGTTGTAAGAGGCAACTAAAAGGAGTCTCACACTTTTTGGCCCTATGAGAGCAGGTCTCATTTTATGGTTTGACCTGCCACTTTCCAAATTCTATGGAAGTGTGGGTCATATGGGGAAGGACGCCTTACGTGATGCACGAGTTATCCATAGTGGCCTGCATGAGTTATCCATAGTGCCCTTAGACTCGATCTCCTGAACCTCTTATCATGGCTTTCCATCTCAACCTGCAATTCAGCTATTTGGGTGAGCACACTTTCTGGGGTATGTCATCTTCTTTTGTTGTCTCCTGTCCTCTTTCGCCCCCATGACAGTATAGGATTTCTCTGCGCCCAATATTCCAGCACGGTAGCCAGTCTGTTGTGGTGGGGCCGTCATGTACCCATTTGGTGGTAGCCTCCTGACAACACAGGTATCGCATTGCTGATGCCTGAGCTGTAAACTCCCCATGTATGCCAAGGAGTAGATGCCTGTCTTCCTGGGGCATCCAGACTCCCAGCAACGGCCATCCTGCCAGTTGGCCTTTGCTGTGGCTTGGTGGCGTTCGTGGGGAGAGCCCCAGATGGGAGTGGGTGGCATCAGGGCGGATGACCCGCAATGAATCGGACTAAGCCATTTCTCGCTGGTGACTGTATGGCGCCAGCAGTCTCTAAGAAGGGCAAGATCGAGTCAATGCTGACAGATATGACCCTAAATTGTTTCCCTCGCTTGCTACACCATGGGAGGAATGTAGGGTTACAGAAAGAAGAGAGCCATATTCGCTTTGGTATTTAGTCTGTAGCAGAATGGACAGAGTCTTCTTTCTACCTATGAAGTCTCAATTTTTGTTGAACATCTTGAGGATAAGTTTGAAGAAGTGACAGCACTGTCCAAGATGAGAAGCAGTGCAGTCTTGATTCAGACAACATCGTCAGCCCAAAGCAGAGCATTACTCACTTGTGACCGGCTGGGTGATATTCCTGTTTCTGTCACTCCCCAAAAAAGCCTCATCATGGTTCAGGTGATTATTTTCCATTGCGACTTCCTCTTACAGTCTGACGACAAGCTCTGCGCCAATCTACAACAGAGAGGGGTTCATTTCGTCTGGCGTGTTTATAGGGGACACAAAGGCAATAGCTTTTGTATGTCCATCCTTTTAGCAGGACGACAACTGGGTTGCTACCGGTGCCTTCATATTGGCTGTTGAGGGTGATTCATTACCTGAAAAGGTCAAGGTGATGGTTTACCGCTGTGATGTTAAACCATACATCTCTCCTCCTATGCGGTGATTTAAGTGCTGGAAATTCGAGCACGTGTCTTCCTGCTGCACTTCCAGCGCCACATGTCGAGACTGCGGTCGTCCACTGCATCCAGATACTCCATTGGCACCTCCTCCCACTTGTACCAACTCTGAGGAGCAGCTCTCCCCTTGCTCGCCAGACTGCACAGTACTCCAAAAGGAACGGAAAATCGTGGAGTAGAAGACCCTGGATCTGTTGACTTACACAGAAGCTAAACGTAAATTTGAATGATTACGCCCCACTTGGTTGACATCCACATATGCTGCAGCTACATTACCCTTGCCGTCACAAGTACCAGTCATACCACACTCAGTGCCATGAACAGTAGGCCCTCTGGGCCTCCAGAATACATCCGCTCCCTTGATGGTAGGGGGAAGATCTCCTTCCATAGCTCCCAAAATACCTACTTCAGGACCGAGGCCCCCTCCTCCCCTCCCCCCAAACGCAGGTGACCCCCTCCCCTCCCCAGCCGGAGAAGCAACAGCCTCCTCCAGCTTCTGTCGTGTGGAAGGGGTCCCTGGGAACCCTCTCTCCCAAGGTTTGCACTAATGCTACAGCGGACACTTGCCAGTGGCTAAAGGAGCCGAAAGCTGCTGGACAAAGAGCTTCATGGTTTTCCTTCATGCCTGTAGCTACTTTGGAGAAGTCCTCCCTGCAAGCCCCTAAAGAGAAGCGAGAGGGCAAGCAAACAAAGTAGTCTGCTAAGAAAAAGGACCCTCTGGTGGCCCGGACACCACCACTTCCTACCAATTCAGCACCTGTGGATGAGGTGGAGATCTCAGCGTCCCCTGAGGACCTGGCTTTCACTGGTGCCTCATTCACAATAGGAATGGATACAA
The DNA here is from genome assembly GCF_021461395.2 of Schistocerca americana. Taxonomy (NCBI): domain Eukaryota; kingdom Metazoa; phylum Arthropoda; class Insecta; order Orthoptera; family Acrididae; genus Schistocerca; species Schistocerca americana. Next base: position 558,714,206 of record NC_060125.1, on the reverse strand, counting down.
ATACTCAGTCGGTGGCAGCTGGTGATCGTGAGGCGTAACCTGCCTCCTTGCATGCTTCATGCCTTCCCAGCCTCACGATGACGTCATCCTCCAGTGGAACTGATGTGGTTTTTTCCACCAACAGGCTGAAATATGGCAACTGTTAAGCTTTACACCTGCTTTCTGCATTGTCCTCCAGGAAACCTACTTCCTGGCAAAGTGGACCCCTGTCCTCTGCAGCTATGGAGGATATTACAAGAAACATAGCGACTATAATCAAGCAGCAGGTGGAGTTTGTTTCTATGTCCTGAACTCAGTATACAGTGAACCTGCGCCCCTTCAAACCCCTCTTGAAGCTGTGGCTGTCAGGATAAGGACGACACAGGAAATAACTATGTGCAACCTATATCTTCCTCCAGATGGTGCAGTATCCCTGAACGCATTGGCTGCCCTGATTCATCAACTCCCTAAACCTTTCCTACTTTTTGGAGATTTTAATGCCCATAACCCATTGTGGGGTGGCACCGTGCTTACTGGCCGAGGTAGAGATGTCGAAACTTTACTGTCTTAACTTGACTGTGCCTCTTAAATACTGGGGCCCCCACACATTTCAGTGTGGCCCATGGCACTTACGCGGTCATACATTTATCCCTCTCCAGCCCAGGACTTATCCCATCTGTCCACTGGAGAGCCTATGATGACTTGTGTGGTAGTGATCACTTTCCCATCTTTCTGTCACTCCCCCAGTACCATTCCTCCCGGACGTCTACAGGGATGGACTTTAAAAAGGCAGACTGGGAAGCTTTCATCTCTGCTGTCACTGTCGAATCTCCCCTACATGGTACCACTGATGTGGTAGTTGAGCGGGTCATTTCTGCAGCAGAAAACATGATCCCTTGTTCTTTAGTGTGTCCCTGGTGAAAGTCAGTACCTTGGTGGTCGCTGGGGCCATTAAAGAGAGTCGGCAGGCTCTACAGCGACATAAGTGGCATCCTTCCCTAGTGCACATAATAGCTTTTAAAGAGCTCCGTGCCTGCGTTCGCCAGCTTATAAAAAGACGGAAACAGGAATATTGGGAGACGTACGTCTCGACCATTGGGTGCCATATGTCACCTTCCCAAGTCTGCATGAAGATCAGACGTGTTTGTGGGTACCCTGACAGGTGTAACTGGCATTAACATCAGTGGCGTGTTATATGCCGACACAAACACAATTGCCAAGCTCTTTGCTGAGCACTATGCTCGTGCCTCCGTGTCGGAGAGTTACCCCCCAGCACTTCGCACCCTCAAATGGCAGATGGAAAGGAAAGCCCTCTGATTCGATGAATGTCAATGTGAACCCTATAATGCTCCATTTACAGAGTGGGAGCTCCTCAGTGTCCTTGCACATTGCCCCGACACAGATCTTGGGCCAGATTGAATCCACAGTCAGATGATAAAACATCTCTCATCTGACTACAAGCGACATTTCCTAGTCATCTTCAACCGGATCTGGTGCGATGGCATCTTTCAGTCGCAAATGCGAGAGCGCGCCATCATTCCAGTGCTCAAACCTGGCAAATACCCACTTGATATGGATAGCTATTGGCCCATCAGCCTCACCAACATTCTTTGTGAGCGGTTAGAACGTATGGTAAGTTGGCAGTTGTGTTGGGTCCTGAAGTCACGTGGCCTACTGGCTCCATGCTAGGTCGGTTTCAGCTAGGGTCACCCTACCACTGATAATCTAGTTTCCCTCGAGTCTGCCATCCGAACAGCCTTTTCCAGATGCCAACACCTGGTTGCCATCTTTTTTGATTTACGAAAAGCTTACGACATGAATCGGTGATGTCATATCCTTGCCACATTATATGAGTGGGACCTCTTGGGGCCTGCTCCTGATTTTTATCCAAAATTTCCTATTGCTCCATACTTTGTGTCCAAGTTGGTGCCTCCCATGGTAACCCCCCTCCCCCTCCCCTCCCCAATATCCAGGAAAATGTGGTCCCGCAATGCTCTGTATTAGTGTATATCTATTTTTAGTGGACATTAACAGTCTAGCAGCAGCTGTCGGGCCATCTGTCTCACCTTCTGTGTATGCAGACAACTTCTGCATTTCGTACTGCTCCTCCAGTACTGGTGTTGCTGAGTGGCGCCTACAAGGAGCCATCCACAAGGTTTAGACGTAGGCCCCCAGCCCACAACTTCCAGTTTTCAGCTACAAAGTTGTGTGTCATGCAGTTTTGTCAGCATCGTACCGTTCATCTGGATCCAGAACTTTACCTTAATGACGATCTACTCACTATAGTGGAGACACATCAATTCTTAGGGCTGGTTTTATACAGCCAATTGACGTGGCTTCCTCATCTTTGTCAGCTGAAGTGGACGTGCTGGCAGCACTTCAATGCCCTCAACTGCCTGAGCAACACCAACTAGGGTGCAGATCTCTCTACACTGGTGCAGCAGCTCTACAGAGCCCGTGTTCAATCCCGCCTTGACTATGGGAGTCTGGTTTCTGGTTTGGTGGAGCCCTCAGCATTGCGTTTACTCGAGCCAGTGCACCACTGTGGCATTCAACTGGCAACGGGAGCTTTTAGGACGAGTCCAGTGACCAGCATCCTGGTGGAGGCCGGAGTCCCTCCATTGAAAGTTAGGGGTGCACAACTGCTCGCCAGCATTCGTAGTTCTCCTGAGCATCTGAATTACCGTCTCCTTTTCCCACCTATGGTGGTTTCCTCTCTTGCATCGGAGGCTCAGGTCAGGGCTTACGAATGAGGTTCACTTCCGGTCTCTTCTGTCTGAAGTGGAGTCCTTGCCTTTACCACCTATACTCAGGGTCCAATCACTACACCTCTATGGTGTGCACCTAGACTGTGGCTTCGCCTGGACCTTTCACATGGCGCAGAGGACTTAGTTCACCCTGCGGCTCTCCACTGTCACTTCATCTCTATTCTTGACTTGTAATGAGGCCATGAAGTGATTCACACCGATGGCTTGATGGCTGATGGTCATGTCGGCTTTGCGTATGTCCATGGAGAACATATTGAACAGCACTTTCTTTGCCTGATGGCTGCAGTGTTTTCACTACAGAGCTGGTGGCTATATCTCGTGCTCTTGAGCACATCCGTTCATGCCCTGGGGAGTCGTTTCTTCTGTGTACCGACTCCTTGAGCAGCCTGCAAACTATTGACCAGTGCTACCCTCATCAACCTTGGGTAGTGACCATCCAGGAGTCCATCTATGCCCTGGAACGGTCCAGTCATTCCGTGTTGTGTGTGTGTGTGTGTGTGTGTGTGGACTCCAGGCCAAGTTGAAATTCCAGGAAATGAACTTGCCGAGAGGCTACATGGAAACAGCTTCTGGAGATTGGCATCCCCATAACTGACCTGCAATCATTATTACGCCACAAGGTTTTTCAGCTTTGGGAGACGGAATGGCATAATCTCAGTACCCACTCAAACTGCGTGCCACTAAGGTGACTACGAATGTGTGGAAGACCTCCATGCAGGCCTCTTGCAGGGACTCTGTGGTTCTCCGCAAGCTACGCATTGTCCATACGTGGCTGACACATGGCTACCTGCTCCATTGTGAGGACCTACCTTGGTGTCACTATGGCTCACATATGACTGTCGTCCACATCTTGCTGGACTGCCCACTTTTAGCCCGTTTGCGACGGACTTTTAACCTTCTCAGCACCCTACCTTCGGTGTTGGGCGACAATGCCTCAACAGCAGATTTAGTTTTACATTTTATTCATGAGGGTTGGTCTTATCGTACTATCTAATGCTGGGCATTTATCCTTCTCTCCGAGGCCACCATCCTCCCTCCATTTTAACTCTGTCACACTTTTTTTGCATTTGTTTGTCTTGGTGGTTGTCTTTTTCTGAAATGTGTTCATCTCACCTTGTTTTTTGGGGTATACCTTTTAATGTGTTGCAGAGTCATCCTCTTTTATTATTGTGATCGGCCAGCCCAGACCATATGCTCTATGGTTTTAATACCTTCTTCTACTTTTCCTTGTGGTGTATTTATTTCCCCTTTTTTGTTTGTTCCATTCATTTTCTTTTTAGGTGTGGGTTCCTTATTCCTTTTCCCCCTTTTATTTTCCCAGACATACTTTGGGTGTTTCTGTACCTTGAGTGTTGCTTGCTTCAGGAAAAATGGACTGATGACCCCGTAGTTTGGTCCCTTTACACCCCGAACCAACCAACCAATCATCTCGTGACATTGCCCCAGGCCTTGATATGATTAATAGTCAGATCGTCCAAAATCTAATACAGCTCAGAAACTCCATCAACTCAGTCATCTGTTGTATTTGCCCAGAAGGTATTTTTTCCTTTGGAATGGACAGGTAGTGTCATCATTGCAGTCTTTAAACCAGCCAATGTCCATCAACAGCTGCTGACCGATTATTCTTGCCAACGTACTCTACGGACTGTTTGAAGGAATTGTAGGCGGATGATTATGATGGGTTCTCAAATCGTGCTGCTTTTTGCCTCTCCCTATCAGTGTGGTTTCCAGGAGGGTCGATTGACAACAGGCCATGTAGTTTCAACATTGTGACAGGTCTTTTCCGAATACTAACTTCTCATTGAGGATTTTTTTTTACAACATAATTTGTATGACACTGCTTAGTGCCATCATATTTTACTTACTTCTGTGGCTGCCAGGGCTTTTGAGGCCACCTACTAGTTTTTATTCACCAGTTTTTATCCTACCAATCATTTCAGATGAAGGTTCAAGAAAACAGCATCCCTCAAGGCACTGATGAGTCACAGTCTTCCCCATTGTCATCAAGGGGCTAGTGACCTGCATCAGACAAGTAGTTCCTCTGTGTTGTGGGTTGGTTATTTTTGCATTTGGTATATCTCCCAATTTATGCCATCTGAAGAGCCTCCACTTGAACACTTTACCATGGCTTCCAGTTGTCTCCTGATAAAACTGGAGTTACGCTTTTCTATCATTCCACAGTTCATGCTGGTCAATAACTCTACTTGGGTACTCCCACTACTTGGCTGTTGAGCAGGCCACATTTTTGGGACTACTCTGATAATAATTTAATATGACTGTCTCATATTTGTCAACAAAGACTAAATGCATGTGAAAGCTTCACACACTTTGCTTCCTCACCCACATCTTTAGGGGAGCAAATCATGCTACTCTACTCTGTCTTTACTGGGCCTTTGTCTTTCCCCATCTGGACTGTGGTTGCCAGCTTTATGGGTCGACGGCATCTCTGGCTTTGGATTATTTGACCAAGTACATCATCTTGGAGTAAGACTGTCCACTGATGCCTTCCAGGTGAATTTCGTAGACAGTCTCCTTGCTGAAGCTGGCATCAATATTGCTTTCAGCACATTGATTTTACCATTCTTGTGTACTATCATTAAGTATGTCAAATTTCTGGATGACATAATTAACTCCATCTGGACTACCACTGAACAAGAGACTGATGACCTCGCTGTTTAGTCTCTTAAACCCCAACCAACCAACTAATCTGCTTCTATGAACCACATTTTCTTTATTTTTCTTTTTGGGAAGGTAATGGGAGGATCAAAGTGCCAAACCTCATAGGACTCTCAAAATCAGTGTGGCCATAGGAAACAATCCTCCTCGTACTAATCTCATCTCTCATCTCATCTTTTTTATGAGTGTGCAGAGTTTGTAGTTCTCTGATCTTTTGAGCGCATTATTTGCTTGATTAGACATTATAGGATTGTCCTCAAGACATGTTGTTCTTTTATTTCTGATTTCTCAACCAGAATTTTTTCTGTTCATAACAAAGCACCATGTGGCGTTTACAGCCTCCTGTCATATTACAGTGCAGCAATGTTATATCTTGGCATTAATGGATATGGATGTCTACGGTTGACACTTTCAGTTAGTTTATATATCATATCCATTTTCCTTATCAGTGATGCAAATTGGACTGTATTGCATTGCATTGAAAAATAGTAACAATAACAGTGGCTATAATAATAATAATAATAGTCAGGGAATAAGAAATATGACAGGCATGACATCTTTTTAGGACTACTCATGGTGTTGATAAGAAATAATTTAGTAAAACCAAAATTAAGCATTTTTGTCTCAGTTGTTACTGTAATTCTATATACATAAATAGAGAAATAAAAGTCCTGGAGATAACAACTCATAATATACGCAAGTCTTTAAATGTTGCTAAACTTTTGGCACAATACACACACACACACACACACACACACACACACACACTGCAGGAGTACATTGTGCCAGCACTGCTGTGTAAACCCTGTTGTGGGTGGAGAGGACAAGGGGAGAAAAGAGGTAGTGTGAGAGAGGGTGGGTTGCAGTGAAAGGTAGCTGATAGCTGGGAAGGAGAGACAGCAAGTAGATGGTGTAGGAGTGTGTCGCCATTGATGCTTGTCCTGGCGTAGGCAGGCAGAGTTTGTGCAGCACACAGTGACATGGAGAAGTTGAATTGAAAAGGGGGGGGGGGGGGGGAGAAGAACATAGAGCAGAGGAAAATGGAGATTGTGGAGAGGAAGCTGAGGGCATGAGGATGGGATTTGGAGGTGGCTGTGAGACAGCGGTTGGTGAAGATTAAAGCCACGAGGATTGCTGGATCAAAGCATGTTTTTTTGTAAGGACAACTCCAATCCACCTAATGCAGAGAAGCTGGTATTGCAGGAAAGTATCCATATGGCACAGATTGTGAAGCAGGCATTGATTCTCTCATGATGTGCTTAGCAGCGTGTTCTACTGTTGGATGGTTAATTCTGATCTTGAACACATGTGACAGTCGCCCTTCAGTTAGATGGACAGTGGATTGGTTCACATAAGAATCTGTGCACCTGTTGGCAGCAGAACTGGTATATACTATGTCTTTCACACTGGTCCTGCTTAGACTAATAGGATGAGATTTACCTGTGTGGCAAGACAGGAAGAGGATGTGGTGAGTTGGTGCATAGGACAGCACTAGATCCTTTGACAGAGGTATGGCCCATGTGGCAAGGGGTTGGAAGTAGGTATGGAAAGAGGAGGGACTCCTCTTTCAGGATTTGGGTTAGTGGCAGAACATCACTACTGGGGAACTGGGAAGGATTGTGAGTAGGATGTTCCTTAATTCTGCATGTGATAATACACAGTCATACCTCTTCCAAAGGGTGTGTTTATGTTGTTCTAGTCTGGGAAATAACTGGGTAATGAAGAGGGTACCCTTTTGCAGGTGGTTCAAGGAAGTGGTTGAAGGTATATGTGGTTATGGCATTGGAGAAATGATTACAGACTAGATTTATGGGGCTATGCTGGTGAAAGCTGAAGTATGACCCTGAGTGTATTGGACAAGGGATTTTTTTCCCCTGAAAATGCTCTGTCCACAGGTACCCACACTGTATGGGAAAGACTTTTACTGTGGATGGGATGTTATGTACCAGAATATAGGCTCTGTTTGTGCTTACGCTCTGTTTGTCCTTAGTGCACTTGATAGGGATAGAGGTTTTATGGAGCCATCAGAGAGGTGGAGGCCAACATCTGAATGCCAACATATACTACTGGCTGTGCTTATACCAAGCACACAGAATTTGTGTTGTTTCGACATTTACCTTTTAACATTTTATCTTGCGACTAACCATTCTGTATCATGACGCCACATTTTTCTGCCATTTTGTCACCTGAAGGTGTTTGTGTGGAATAAAACTGGTTGTGGCTTAAATGCACTTAAACTAACTGCTGTGATGGTTTTCTTAACGTTCAGATTGTATATGTGCACCCAGAAAATGAGTGGTGATAATTATTTGAAGTTGCTATTTGATGGAACTTTATTTCTCTCATGCCACACTACTATTCTTGTACACTGATTCATTTCTGAAAGGTGTTTGACTTGCATTAAAATTAAAAAGATTCATCCAATTTCACAAGACTGTATCTTCTACATAAATGAAGATAGGAACTTGAGGTAAATTTTAATTTGCACTTTGGACCTAAAAATTTCTCTTGCTCCCATTTGTAAGTTGCCAGTTCATGTGGCTACCAGTAGCAGTCTCCTTGGTGTAGCTTGCTCACTCACTCATTCATTGAACAGCGTGTGATGAATTGCGATGGCGATAATAGAGCAACAAATGCATTTTGCATTCTCTGTTCCCAGACATGCAGTTCAGGTATAACTGTGTGACGTTACTTTTGTTGAGAGTACAGCACTCCACCCACTACTGTTAAAAGGACATACATACCTTCATTGCACCATTGGCTTCCAAGGTTGCCTGATCTCACAGTATGTGATTTCTTTTTTTTCCAATTTGTGAAAGTACCCTGTATGTGCCTTCCCTTCCAACAACTTTTGGTAAAAAACAATGCCACTTAGCAAGATCAATGAATGTAGTAACTTGAAAATTGATGACAAAACTAAGGAATGAGTTTGATTATTGTGAGGATATTCAGCTTGTGTTTGGTGCAATGCATGTGGAAGAATTCTGAAAGATGAATGAAAACTATGATCCTAAACTTAATATAAAAATTTCCCCAAGGTTGTACGTCCATGTAGGTAAAAGGTATAAAACTGATGGTCCTTTTGATAATAAAAGGGTTGCAGTCCCAGTTTTATGTTGAAATTTGCCTCAAATTTCTATCTTCATTCATGGAGAAGATATAGTCTTGTTAAATTGGCTGAATGTTTTTGAAACACCCTGCATATTAAGGTATTTTATTAATTATTTCTATAAAACTGTACATGTTTACGCTCTGTAGCTATGCGTCAATAACTGGAATAACTCAATCTGTGTTACTGCTTTAGTGTGGTGATCTAAATTGACTGAAATCTCATATGACCATTTCTGTAAACAAAAGGAAAAAAATTGCTTTTCTTTTATAGTACTCTTTCATTATGGCCATTGAACCTCTCATTCATGAAGCACACCTTCAATGGCAAAGACTCCAATATGCATAAATCAGTGGGCAAAGACAGTGGTCTCGCATGTGCGCGCGCACGTGTGTGTGTGTGTGTGTGTGTATGTGTGTGTGTGTGTGTGTTGCGCCTATCTGCAACTCAGCATCTCTGCTATACAGTGAGTAGCAACTTCTGTTTTCATAAAATGAGGCATCCCTTTTTCAGTTAACTACTCAGATTCATTTACTCAGACAGTTGATACTCTTTATTGTATGTATTAATAGTCATCAAATGTAATAACTCAATTAAAACTGTCATTTGGAAATACAATTTGTTAACCAAGTCAATGTTGTCTGTATCTTTCGTGGTTACCACAGTTTATAATCGGTTAGTGGTGACAACACCCTTTGTTCTGGCATTTGCTTCTTACTTGTTACTGTGACTGAAGACCTTTCTGGCATGTGGTGTATGAATTTCTACGGCCTGTGGACCCCTCTATTGATAAAATTCACTCTGCATGTCACAGTTTGGTGTTTGGCAAAGGGTACTTCTGGTACAGTTACCTTTTATTCCCTTTCCTGTTCCAACTGTGACTGATGCATGAGAAGAATGACTTTGTCTTCACAGAGTCTCATTTCTCTTGTTTTGCACTCGTGCTTATTTCACAAGACAGTTCAATTGTGCCATTTAAATGTGCACCAGTAATTCTAAGAAAGATGCAAGAATGTGAAGACGATAAATAATATATAAAAATTCGTCTGCAAGGTCCTTAGAATCTTACATGGAAGGCACAGTTGATGACAGTATCGTGCCCAGTGCAGTTTTAGCTTACTGTTTGGTGCCTTCTGCTAAATATATACTTCAGTTCAGACCAGTTACACTGATGGTAATGCATTAGTTAGCCAGTTTCTGTGTTTTCCACAAAACACCTCACGTAAGTGGCTCCATCAGTTTTCCTTTTCCTGTCTGCAACCAGAGCTTGTTTTTCTTCTGTAAAGAAGTATTGGTGGGATGTTAATCTCTACGATCATCCCATGTTTCCATCTACACTTTCCAATTTCATTAGTTTACAAAGTGTAATGGACAGTGTACAAGGAAAGAGAAAAAAAGAAAGCATTGGGTTTTTGTGTACTATGCTATATGTTGTCATAAGATATCAAGTATGATTTCCTGTATATAATTTTGCTACTTTAATTCTGGCTGTACAGACAGTGACTGTTGCATTGCCTTGTTCAGACTGCTGGAAATCTTAATTTCAGAGTGTGTAGAGAATATAAAATTTCATTGTTCTTACAAAATTTTCCATAATCACTGTTGTGTTGATATTAACATCTCTTTCAGCTGTTGCTTCATGAGAAAGCGTCTTCAGATTTTTCAAACTTTGTTTGGTGTAGTCACATGACAGATTGTTTTGAACGATTACTGCACCACTTACTGCACTTCAGTTCACAGCCTGGGCCTTCACGGGTAGCACCACCAACACCGACTTCGGAGGACACTGCGCCACTCATTCCGACAGACCACACTCGCAGTGTCGGAGCTGTGCCAGTTCCCACTTGCCGTTCACCTGCTGCCGCTGCAACTGGGCCGCCGCCTCATGTTCACACCCGCAGTCGAGCTGCAGTAGCATCCGATTCGAGCTCCACACAGTCTTCGCCGTCATCTGCCACTACTCCCAATACTTCATCGGGAAGCACGTCGTCGGGTTCAGGATCTGGAACAGAACCCTCATCACCAGCATCTCCACCTCTGGCACGACCTCCACCTGATCCAACGTTGCCTTCACCACCACAAGCATTAGGATCTGGTACAGCTGCACCACCACCTAGACCGACACCGTCTGTGCAGCAGCGAGATAAAAGGCATAGCTTTAGCGCTGTTCATACAGGACACCATCATCAAACATCCCATAGGTGAGTGCAATACCTGCTCTAATTTTGAAAAGAGGGACAGAGAGATTGTTTCACATTTGAAGATCATAATAATGGCTCCTCGCCACAAAAAAGCTGAAATGGCAGAAATTAATATTAGTTTTTGCAGAATAGGAAGTAAATTACTTTGTTCAATAGAAGAAAATCAAATTGGAATTGATGTGACATCTGTACAATTCAGTACAGCTTATGTGAAAGAATTTTTGTTGCTTCACTTCTGGTAGCATTTTACTGTACAGCAGTGAAATTGTGAAGTGCACAAAGAGATGCGTAGGTCATTCATTCATTCATACGATGAAGGCTTTCATGACCCGATGTTTCAGCTGCCGAGAATTCTTCTGGGTTGTATGGCTGTGGTCCATGGAACTCTTCTATCCCTGTCGTTTTTATCTCTGCTATCATGTGAAATCCAGACCACACCCACTTTCCACAGTATTTAGGCCGTTCTTCGACGTCCGACTCATCAGTCGGCAAGACTCGGCACAACCACGAGCACCTCCAAAGATGTCCAACGTAGCTTTGGATGAAACGTCGGGGATAGAAGAGTTCCGTGGACCACAGCAGTACAACCCGGAAGAATTATCGGCAGCATTCCTTCATTGGCGAAACATTAGGAGACTAGCAAGCCACATGTAGCTTTTAAGCATGAGTCCACTTCGTGAAAATGTCATCACTGAATCTGATTCAGAAAAGGGCTTTTAGGTTTGGACTGCATAGGAAATGTTGTGTGTAGAGATCCTGCATACTAAACAAACAATCAAACAACTTGTAGTAATGAGTTTTATTATAACAAGACAAGCACAAATACTCAACTTTGATAGATGTATTGCAAGCAAAGGGCAACATACAAAATAATTAGTCTTCTTCAGAATAGACAAAAACAAGTCTGTGCTACATAGAGATTACTAATGATAGAGGGTACGATGTATTGGCTAACGAACTGGCTAACATTGAAGCTGCCATCGAAGTGGGCTGCCACCATTCAGAAACCACCACCAGTACAACGCCTGAACTGTGCTATGTGACATTGTAGAGTTCATTGGCACAGCAAAAGGAATCTTGCTATAAGAGTCTACCACAATCGACAAATGAATGTTCCAAAAAGGACCTGCAAAGTCTAAGTGCACACATTGCCATGGTGATTGCAACTTACGCCAAGCAGAGAATTTTTGTTGTGGAATGGACTGATTTTCTGCACATGTGAGACACTGTGATGTCATCTGTTCTATTTGGGTGTCCATACCCTACCAAGTACAGTGTCAATGCGCTATCTCTTTCGTACGAACAATCCCCCAGTGTCCATGGTGAAGTAACTGCATCGCTTCTTTTTGCAAAGATTTGGGGATCAACACACATGACTGTCCACTGTCATTTTGAACAAGAATCACACCTTGCTTTATAGCGAGGCTTTGCCGATGTACAAAGTATCAGCGCACTACAGAGTTCATTATGACGCGCAATGAGCGAGGCCAAGATGTGCGAATGTACTTTAGCAAAATGTTCAAATCTCAATCACCTTCTGTGGCCTGTGCAATTTTCCTACTCAGAATCATGAGCATTGATGTGACAACAAGTTGCAGCAGAAGCGTCAAAGTCTGTATCAGGGCCAATCGGAAGATGTGGAAGTGTGTGTGTGTGTGTGTCGTAAGGCACCCTCCCCGTAAGCCCTACCCCTCCAACCGTAAGTCTGACCGCACGACCCTCCCTCCTGTAAGCACGCATCGTAACCCCCCCCCCCCCCCCCAAAGGCCCATTCCCCCCCTTGTCAGCTTGTCCCCCCATAAGTGCCCCCTTCCCCCCATCTGCACTCCCCCCCCCCCCCTCTCCTTCTCATATGCCCTACCCTGTGAACTCCTTTTGTCTTGTTCTGCTGGTGCTGCTTTATCTGTGAAAATACCTGCATCACATTATACTCCTATCCCCTCTTTTTTTCTGTGTGTGTCCTTTCCTACGCGTGCGTGTGTGTGTGTGTGTGTGTGTGTGTGTGTGTGTGTCTATTTTCGATGAACGCCCTGTTGGCCAAGACCAAAAGCTCACTTGCTGACTTTTCTGTTCTTCTCTTGGGCCTGTGTAAGTAGTAACTATCCTTTTCATAATATTAAATATTTAATTAAATTTATTACAAAATGTAGTAAAAGTGGCAATTTTTTCCATTATTACAATGCTAGAAGGAAAAATTTTCATTGATATTTACAGATATTAATTTTGGCTTTGAAAGAAATGGATTGGGATCTGTCAAACATTTGATTACTTACTTAGGGAGTAAAATATCTAACAGGTAGAAAAATTGATTTTTAGAAACACAGTAAAAATCTTCCTTTTTACAATGTCTATTATGTAAATAAGTTTAAATTAAAAACCCATTCATTGTGGTCCATGTTAAGAAATCCTTTATGAAGGTGGGTGTATTTTCCTCTTAAGTTTTTATTTAGAAAATTATGTGTATAACATACTGTGATTAAGTATTTCTCACTGTGGTGTTTGGTCAGCTGTAAATTGGCAGTTCATGATCTGAATCGCGCAAAGGTGCTTTCAGTCTGCATGTTATTTTGATTTCCACATTGCTTTACTTAGTGCAGAGGTTCCCAAACTGGGGGACGTGCCCCCCTGGGGGGGCATGCCCCCCTGGGGGGGCGTGATGATGTTGCAAGGGGGGCGCGGGTGAAGTTAGCGGTATAAACCTAATATTTCTTTTTAATATCGATATTTTAATAAAAATGAATGTGCAGGTATTAATCATAGATTATGGTGCTAAATGCAATCGTTTGGCGTCCCACTTGCCGCAATCCTATCTCTATAACCTATCCTAGAACATACAGATTTTGGAGATCACATTTAGAATGTCACACACAGAAACTCTCAAAATTACGAAGGCGATATGTGTTAATTCTAATATATCAGATTTGTAAACAACTTACTTCTGACAATTGGAAAACAGAAAAGTCGGGTATTAACTATTCCGTACATTTGTACACATGAATTAACGTAATCATGTTATAACTTTTAGCCGTAGTAGGCTATGTTCATCAGAGTAATAATCACTTATACTGTGTAATTGCAAAAATGCCGTTTTATTACCCTGTCAACCCGCGGATCCACATGTGATGCGATTACAATGACTTTAATAGACTGTATACGCTTCAAATGAACTGGCGGGTTCGTAATTTGGACGCCAGGGTTATGCCCTTTGTCACCAGAAAAATGTGCATGACGTGAATGCGAAACTAGTACAAGTGTTCGTTCTGAGCTGAGTACTTCACGCCGTTCTGTGAACATTGTCATGACTGCTAACAATGAAACATAACCCAGCTAGGTAGACAATGAAGTCCATTAGTGAGGCTATTTATTTTTTATTTTTTTTTTTTTTTATTTTTTATTATTATTATTTTTTTTTTTTTTCAAACAGTCAGTACTACAGCTCTTTGATTCGGATTACGTATCTGACAACACAGTTATTTTTATTCTGCCTTTTTGAATTACGGCATAATTTCGTTTGAAATTAGTGTACGTTCTTTGCTGTGACAATGGCTTCTTTTGGTACGAGTACAGAGATAACTGCTTGGCACTGTGCACAGTTGCCAGCAATGTATGAGGTGTATCCATGACATTACTTAGTTACTGTGAAATTTGACAACGAGTTCATTGATGTTATCTCAAAACTTATAATGTTTCGTTTATAAGTAACGAAAGATAGGGGCGCGAAAACGATTTTCGCATAAAACCCCAGGCTGCACTGCTCAGAACAGCACTGCAGATCAGGTAGCAAATTCTTAGGGTGCCTGTGGGCTGTTTCCGCCCTAATCCGGGAAAAGCCCGTTTCTCCCAGCAAGAGTCCTTCTTGGCCACCAGGTCGCAGACAGACAGTGCACTGATTACCTGCGCTGCGGCTGGGCTTCCCCGTTCTTCACCCCACTCCTCACAGGCAGTCATCTGAGATGCCGACAGACAACAGTAGCTTTCCTTTATTTCAATTGGTTGCTTGCAGTTGTTGACACATCTGATGTATTGGATTTTGCTCAAATTGCGTTGAATCTTACACAGTTGTGCCTCAGTAAAATCAGTGTTAGTGCAAAATTATACTGTTAACTTCTAGTTTTCTTTTTACTTCACCATGAGTGTCGTGAAAAAACGTAAATATAATCATGATTATATCAAGTACGGTTTTGCTTCTATACAAAAAAAATGGTGTTGACCGAGCTGCAATGTGTTATTTGCTATGAGGTGTTGAGCAATGATTCCATGAGACCTTCTCGTCTGGAATGCCATTTGTGGGCAAAGCATGTTGCATTGAAAGAGAAACCGAAGGAATTTTTTGCTGCAAAATGTGATAATTTGAAACGAATGAAGTTGGACACCGCTGGACCCTTCGCTCAGACATCAGAAAAGATACTGGAAGCCTCGTATGAGTTATAGCTACTTATTTCAAGGACCAAGAAAAGTCATATTATTGGAAGTCAAACCCTGTTTGTTGAAAGCTGCTGATATTGTTCTTGGGTCAGAAAGTTAATAAAAACTTTTACAAATACTGCTTTCTGACAATACTGTGAAACGTTGGATTGATGATATGGCCGAAGACATACAAAATCAATTAGTTATGCCCGTCAAACAACCGCAATTTTTCGCAATACAGTTAGACGAGAGTACTGATGTTGCGAATTGTTGCCAACTGCTAGGTTTCGTTCGCTATATAGAAAATGAAGCAACTAAAGAAGAGTTGCTGTTTTCTACAGAGTTAAAGACAACTTCAAAAGGAATTCATATAATGGCAGCCGTCTCTGAATTCTTTTGTAAAAATGAGTTATCATGGCAGAAACCGATAGGTGTATGCACAGACAGCGCCCCATCAATGCTTGGATGTCGCTCAGGATTCGTGCAGATGGTCAGAGAAAAAAACCCTAGTGTTACTGCTATCCACTGTGTAATACACTGTCAAGCATTGGCAGCTAAGACACTTCCAAAGGAACTCAATGATGTCTTGAAATTGTGCATCAAAATCATGAATCATATTACGAAGAGTGCGTCAACTTCCAGGTTATTTACGGCTCTTTGTGAAGACTTGGGAGCAGAGTATAAAACACTTTTATTTCAAACAGAAGTACGCTGGCTCTCAAAAGGAAATATGCTAGGAAGATTATTTGAACTTCGAGACGAAGTGATACAGTTTTTGGAAAATAACAAACTGAACTGTATGTGGAATTTAGAAAGCCCAGTGTTCATGTTGCATTGGCTTATCTGTCAGATATTTTCGAATCTTTAAACATATTGAATTTGAAATTACAAGGTGGAGAGTCAAACACAATTTTGCATCGGGATGCCATCCAAGCATTTACTGATAAGTTGCAACTATGTAAACATAAAATTTAGCCCGATTTCAAAACGATTTTAAGGATACTAATACTAAGAGTAAAATATCGAACCATTTGCAGCACCTCATTGATGAATTCGAACGATACTTCCCTAACAGTTGTGACGATAAAATTTACTATAGGTTAGCAACGGATCCATTTCACGTTGACGTGGATGTGTTGCCAGACAGACTGCAAGATGAAGTCTTAGAAATTAAAAATGATTCTGCAGCGAAGTATGACTTTGAGAAAATGGATAAGCCTTTATTTTGGGTGAAATATCTCATAGTGTATCCCAGCACAGCAGAACAAGCACTGAAACTGTATTTACCATTTTCAAGCACTCACTTGTGCGAAAGAGCATTTTCAGCAGTAGTGGCGATAAGAAATAAGCTTAGAAGCAAACTCAGTATTGCCAATGATTTACGTGGCGCAGTTTCTACTATTCAGCCAAGAATTCAAAATCTTGTAAAAAATATGCAAGCTCATCCTTCACATTGATTTATTTGTTAGTTTCTTGCCATATGTGTGTGGAAATAATATTTTTATAATAAATACGTCACATTATAAGAGAACTTGTTATTTTCCTCCTAACTATCCTTACATGTAGGTAATACTGTAAAATTATAAAAAACTATTTCGAAGAAACAACATAAAATAAACATTGAGAATCTGCGTTGTGATACTTATGGATTCTAATGTTACGTGTGGTATGTTATTTCAACTAATAATAGTATTTCTTCTGGATGGAGACACAGCGAAACTTTATCCTAGATATGGCAAGCGAAGAGTAGTCCTAAAATTGTATACTGGTGAAGAAATGGTGTGCTGCAAGGGAATGTCATCAAGGCAAGGAAGTTGTTTTATTCATATTTTTTAAAGTTCTGTGTAGTATGCAAAATTATTTCGTAAAACTTATTTTTTATTTTTGGTCTGGTTCTGGGAACTGGGCCTTTGTCGCCGTTCGGTAACTGTCGTCGTTGACATAAATGCCAACCTATGCGCAATGTCAATGGGGAGCGCTATAGGCGTACAAATCAGTTATGTTCATTAACACCGCGACTGAGTGACTAGTTTTGATAATGAGTGAAAGTAATAAGCTACACTCAACTTAAAATAATGGTCCGCATCCACTAATCTGCAAAGGTAGCAAATATTTTTCCCTGTTTACCAAGGACTTTCTTTACTTTAGGAGTGGCTTATAATCACTAGACTAGACTGATGATGTAATAACTGCGACTCGATACATTAACAGCCCACCATGTTACATGACGTCACCATCACAAATTTTTCAATAGTTTCTTGATAATTAATAAAAAATCTCTATATTTTATTAGGGGGGGGGGGGCACGGAAGTTTTCTTTTCAGCAGAAGGGGGGCGTGACAAACAAAAGTTTGTGAACCTCTGACTTAGTGATCCTTGTTGGGGATGACATACCAATGCCTTCCTCCAATATGAGAATTGACTAGCCCAACGAGTTACAGAGAGAGACATAGAGCTTAATGTCAAATGTGAATCCAAGAAGACAGTAAGCTTCAGTGCCAGAAGGGGAAAAATTGTAGGACCATATAAGGGCTGATATCTGAACCTTTAGAATTGTTGTCGTATACTTGCCCGCTGAGGTATCGACCCACGTGCATATAACATTAAATTCCTCTAAATTGTCCTGTTCCACATCATTATAATATGTTCTACAAATCTTTGGTGCTTGTAAAGGGGATGACAGGGTCTTTCATTCAGTAGTCTTTGTGACTACCCCATCTCAGTAAAACTTTCTCTTCATTTATCAGTAATATTTATGAGACTAGGGTCTTGGCAGCCCATCATACTAGTGTCATTTTATTACTGAAATGGATTGTGATAAAGTTCTTGGTATCAGATATTTGATTTACATTGGCACTTACCGTGATTTTCTGTGTTAAATTAAAAGGCCCTAGTCATTGACTGGCATCCACAGGACTGAGGAAAGCGAAGGCATACAACTTCTAGCTGGAATCAGAAACAGTATATTACTGTTAACATTGTCACCATACCTGTCCCAGTGCATTTGATTACAATTTACTGTGCACAGTTGTCATAACTGCTTTCCATAATAATATGTTTATGGGTTGACATGCATGCAATCTCATTGCTGAGGCAATATTAGCTGGAACCAAGTTCTAAACAGGTAAACAGAATTGTAATGTTGTTGTCCCAATAGAACACTGATTGCATTATTTTCTACCTAAGGCATCATGTGATATCAATATTTGGTGAGGATCAAACAATTCTCCTGGTTGTGAATTTTGAATCTAGAGACATTATTTCTCCGTAAAGTAACTTTGTAGTTGCTGTGAAGGTCCTTAGTACTATCATGATATGAATAAAATACGCAGGCTCAAATGGATGGTATATGTAGGATGCAGTAATTATGTAGATATGATAAAACTCTCAAAAGATAAACTAGCTTGGAGAGCTACATCAAACAAGTCTTTGGATGATGAGAACAATCAGAGGGTGGTGTACAATGCACATTTTATTGTTTTGTATTTTTCGTTGCCTTATTGTGACTTGGTGTTTTTTCTTGCAGGTTATCTGCCGAAATTCTCAGCCCATCAGAAACATCCTGTCAGGAGCCCTCATCCTCAGACCAGACATTGCAGGTGTGTGTAGTGTCCAGTGTGCCAAAGAAAAAAAGACAGTGCAATGCAATGCATAGCATTGTATTGCATTGTACTGTATTGCATTGCATATTGATTTCATTACCTTGTGCAGTAATTGTTTCTTTGTGGGAACTGGTTGCATGTTATAAGATGTATATGAAGATAGTGGTCCTTATCATTCACAAACATATGTCACAAATAATGTTTTGTGTTTTCAGCTTGTGCATTTATGAAATTCCATTTGTGTGCACCTTTTCTTACCTGTCATTTTTTTCTTGCTGCCTACAAGCATTGCTCTCAGCTCAAATGTTGGTGCAAAAGACTTGGAGAGCAGGCCATTTCAGATTAGATGAGTGAGTTGGAACTGTTTCTCCATAAGGGGAGAAACAAAAAGAAAAAAAAAAAAACACTTGGCATTGATGGATACTACTGAATTATTCTTATTATGTACCCCTCAGGAGTTCCATGATTTGTGGGTACATTCGTGATGAGCATGGGGCTCTCAGGTATTGTTGTGTCTTTTTCTCCCTTTCCTTTGCAGCATTTCCCTTCTCCTTCCTCAGACAGTTTCTTCTCAGATTCTACTGACCCCAGTGTTAAGGCTTGATAGTGACATGGCTACTACTTGGAGTGCTCCCTTCGCTTCCTTATATCACCGTTTTGGTAAATTAGTCGTAGTTCCTGCTTTTGGTTTTGATGCTCCCCCCCCCCCCCTCCCCCCCACTCCTGACCCCCCCCCCCTTCCCCCCTCCCCCCCCAATTTAAAAAAAAAGTGTACATCAATTGGGGATGTGGTAGTACCATACCCATGCTGTGTGACAATCTCTTGCAAGTTTTCAGTATGTGGACATCTACTCCTGCCAAAAAGCCAGCATGGTAGCCAATCTGATGTGGGGCACTCAAGGAAGGACAGGAGCCACCTGGCAAGGCTTTGCTCGCACACTTGATGGCCAAGCTGTTACCTCACCATGTAAACCAAAGAGCTAACCTGAAGAGTAGAAGCCTATCATTTTGCGGCACTGGGATCCTGAGCAGTGACCGTCAAACCAGATACACATCGTTGTGGTGGTGTGATGCCTGTGGGGACAGCTCTTGACTGGAGTTGGCAGATCTCTTGCAAATGAAGATAATTGAACTTATGCCAGACATTGGCCACATAGAAACAGCTTTCTCTGTGACTGGAACAAGAAAACTCTGTGCATAAACTTACAATCCATCAGCATTTCCTACTGTAGATATGCCTTAAGATAAGGCATGTGCTAGGAAAGAAGGAATTACACAATTTACTCAATATTTGTCTTCACTAGGAGAGATTATGATTACTCCACAACAGCGAATTTTTGTGTGTGTGTGTGTGTGTGTGTGTGTGTGTGTGTGTGTGTGTGTTCGTGTGTGTGTGTGTGTGTGTGTGTGTGTGTGTGTTCATGTGCGTGCGTTGTGGAGAATATTGAAGAAAAAGTTTTGTGATGTAGCTGTCCTGGAAAAAAAGCATCAAGGTAGGAAAGATCAGCATTACTATTACCACAAAACTTAATATTCTGTGGGGCATTATTTTTCACTGAGATCTAATACTTAAATCTGACACAGAATTCTGAGACAACCTGGAACACTGTGTTGTTCATTTTGTAAGCTGCAAACAGAGTTGGCACAGGTGCCTTTATAATATTTGTTTGAAGGAAACATTTTTATAGACAAAAATCATTGTATATATGTGTGATCTTACTTCCTAATATCCATGAGGAGGTTACAGTGTTTCCATTTTGGTCACTCTTAATCTTGCTGTACTTTTGAACCTGTCTGGAACTATAGCAGAACACCCAGTGATCACCATTGCCAACAGCTTTCGCTGTGCACAAACAGCCCAGCCCAGACCACCAACCAACAGTCACAAGTTTGTGGCATGTTTGAAAAGGGAAATAAGATACAGAAAATTAACCATTTGATTACCAGGAAGACTGAAAAAAAGGAGGAATTCATTTAGTTAAATTTTGCGGAGGTACAGCTAATGCTGCCTGTTGTGTTGTTTTGGTCTTTAGTCCGAAGACTGGTTTGATGTAGCTCTCCATGGTAGTCTATCCTGTGCAGGCCTCTTCATCTCAGCATAACTACCGCAATCTTTATGTGAACTTGCTTACTTTATTCAAGCATTGGGCTCCCTCCACAGTTCTTACCCCAAACACTTCCTTCTTAGCAGAGTGACAATTTCTTGATGACTCAGGATGCATCCAATCAATCCATCCCTACTTTTAGTCAAGTTGTGCCATAAATTCCTTTTTTCAACAATTTAATTGTGTACCATCCCATTTGTTACTTGACCTATTTATGTAATCTTCAGCATTCTTCTACAGGAGCACTTCTCAAGAGCTTCTATTCTCTACTGATTATTGCCCATGTTGCACTTCCATACAAGGCTACACTCCAAATACCATCAGAAAAGGCTTCCTAATACTTAAGCTGGTAGACATTAATAAATTCCTCTCTTTCATAAACGTTCTTCTTGCTATTGCCAGTTCAAAATTTTATATTCTCTCTACCTTGGCCATCATCAGTTGTTTTACTGCCCAAATAACAACACTCATCTTCTGCTCTTAGTACCTCGTTTCATAATCTAATTCCCTTGGCATCACCTGATTTAATTTTATTACATTCCATTACTTGTATTATTCGTTTTATAACCTCTTTTCAAGGCACTACCCTTTCTGTTCAACTGATCCTCCAAGTCTTTTGTTGTCTCTGACATAATGACAGTGTCATTGGCAGACCTCAACTTCTAGTTTTCTCTATGAACTTTCATTCCCTTTCTGTATTTCTTCTGCTTGCTCAATGTTTGGATTGAATAACATCACTTCCTTCTCAACAGTGTCTTCCCTTTCATATTCTTCGACTTTCCCACTGCAGCTTGGTTTCTGTACAAATTGTATATAACCATTTGCTCCCTGTATCTTATCCCTGCTACCATCAAAATTCTCATGAGCATGTTCCTGTGAACATTGTTAAAAGCTTTCCCTAAATATACAAATCCTATAAATGTAGATTTTTGACAACCTATTTTGTAGGATAACAATACCAGAGAAGGAAAGTTGACACTCACCATATAGCGGAGATGCTGAGTCGCAATAGGCACAACAAAAAGATTCACACAATTATAGCTTTCAGCCAGTAAGGCCTTTGTCAGCAGTAGAGAGAGAGAGAGAGAGAGAGAGAGAGAGAGAGAGAGAGAGACACACACACACACACACACACACACACACACACACACACACACGTGTGCTTGCGCGCGCGCGCGGGTGTGTTTTTTTACTGTGCATAACTCAACATTTCCACTATATGGTGAGTAGCGATCTATACTTTTCATAATATTATTCCATCCTGAATTTTCCATTGTTGAACTGATACTTCGGTAGTACATACTAACATGTTAGTGCATGTGTGCAAGCACACACAGAGATCTGGGCAGTTCGTAAAAAACTGTGACTACTCATGGTCTAGGTCAACAATTGACCACCGTCTATTACCAGAGTCCACGCTGAGGGCGGCCTTTGCACTCTGTCGACACCTAGTAGCAGTTCCCTTGACTCACAAATGGTATATAATAAGAGTGGTGATGCCACATAAGTGAGTGGTGCTTCTCAGAAAATCTACATCTACGTACATACTCCACTAGCACACCAAGTGGTGTGCGGCGGAGGGCACAATCCGCGCCAGTCATATTTCTATTCCCCCCCTTCCCTGTTCCACTCGCGGATTGCGTGAGGGGGAAAAAAAGACTGTCTGAACGCCTCAGTACAAGCCCTTATTTCCCTTGTCTTTGAATGGTGATCATTGCGTGATTTGAAAGTTGGTGGTAATAATATGTGCTCTACATCCTCAGTGAAGATTGGATTTTGGAATTTAGTGAGCAGCTCCTTCCGTTTAGCACAGCGTGTATCTGCAAGTGTGTTCCACTTCGAACTTTCTATGAGATTTGTAACGCTCTCTGGATGGTTAAATGTACCAGACATGAATCTTGCCACTCTTCTTTGGGCCTTCTCAATCTCTTGAATCTACATCTACATTTATACTCCACAAGCCACCCAACGGGTTGTGGCGGAGGGCACTTCATGTGCCACTGTCATTACCTCCCTTTCCTGTTCCAGTCGCGTATGGTTCGCAGGAAGAACGATTGCCGGAAAGCCTCCGTGTGTGCTCGAATCTCTGTAATTTTACATTCATGATCTACTCGGGAGGTATAAGTAGGGGGAAGCAATATATTTGATACCTCATCCAGAAATGCACCCTCTCAAAACTTGGACAGCAAGCTACACCGCGATGCAGAGCGCCTCTCCTGCCACTTGAGTTTGCTAAACATCTCTGTAACGCTACCACACTTACCAAATAACCCTGTGACGAAACACGCCGCTCTTCTTTGGATCTTCTCTATCTCCTCCGTCAACCTGATGTGGTACAGATCTCACACTGATGAACAATAACTCAAGTATAGGTTGAACAAGTGTTTTATAAGCCACCTCCTTTGTTGATGGACTAAATTTTCTAAGGACTCTCCCAATGAATCTCAACCTGGTACCTGCCTTACCAACAATTAATTTTATATGATCATTCCACTTCAAATCGTTCCGCACGTATACTCCCAGATATTTTACAGAAGTAACTGCTACCAGTGTTTGTTCCACTATCATATAATCATACAATAAAGGATCTTTCTTTTTATGTATTCGCAATACATTACATTTGTCTATGTTAAGGGTCAGTTGCCACTCCCTGCACCAAGTGCCTATCCGCTGCAGATCTTCCTGCATTTCGCTACAATTTTCTAATGCTGCAACTTCTCTGTATACTACAGCGTCGTCCGGGAAAAAGCCGCATGGAACTTCTGACACTATCTACTAGGTCATTTATATATATTGTGAAAAGCAATGGCCCCATAACACTCCCCTGTGGCACGCCAGAGGTTACTTTGACCTCTGTAGACGTCTTTCCATTGAGAACAACATGCTGTGTTCTGTTTGCTAAAAACTCTTCAATCCAGCCACACAGCTGGTCTGATATTCCGTAGGCTCTTACTTTGTTTATGAGGCGACAGTGCGGAACTGTATCGAACGCCTTCCGGAAGTCAAGGAAAGTAGCATCTACCTGGGAGCCTGTATCTAATATTTTCTGGGTCTCATGAACAAATAAAACGAGTTGGGGGTCTCACACGATCCCTGTTTCCGGAATCCATGTTGATTCCTACAGAGTAGATTCTGGGCTTCCAGAAACATCATACGCAAGCAAAAAACATGTTCTAAAATTCTACAACAGATCGTCGTCTGAGATGTAGGTCTATAGTTTTGCGCATCTGCTCGACGACCCTTCTTGAAGACTGGGACTACCTGTGCTCTTTTCCAATCATTTGGAACCTTCCGTCCCTCTAGAGACTTGCGGTACACGGCTGTTAGAAGGGGGGCAAGTCCTTTTGCGTACTCTGTGCAGAATTGGATAGGTATCCCATCAGGTCCAGTGGACTTTCCTCTGTTGAGTGATTCCAGTTGCTTTTCTGTTCCTTGGACACTTATTTTGATGTCAGCCATTTTTTCATTTGTGCGAGGATTTAGAGAAGGAACTGCAGTGTGGTCTTCCTCTGTGAAACAGCTTTGGAAAAAGGTGTTTAGTATTTCAGCTTTACGTGTGTCATCCTCTGTTTCAGTGCTATCATCATCCCGGAGTGTCTGGATATGCTGTTTCTTTCCACTTACTGATTTAACGTAAGACCAGAACTTCCTAGGATTTTCTGTCAAGTCGGTACATAGAATTTTACTTTCAAATTTACTGAACGCTTCACGCATAGCCCTCCTTATGCTAACTTTGGCATCGTTAAGCTTCTGTTTGTCTGAGAGGTTTTGGCTGCATTTAAACTTGCAGTGAAGCTCTCTTTGCTTTCGCAGTAGTTTCCTAACTTTGTTGTTGAACCATAGTGGCTTTTTCCAGTCCCTCACAGTTTTACACGGCACGTACCTGTCTAAAACGCATTTTATGATTGCTCTGAACCTTTTCCATAAACACTCAACATTGTCAGTATCGGAACAGAAATTTTCGTTTTGATCTGTTAGGTAGTCTGAAATCTGCCTTCTATTATTCTTGCTAAACAGATAAACCTTCCTCCCTTTTTTTATATTCCTATTAACTTCCATATTCACGGATGCTACAACGGCCTTTTGATCACTGATTCCCTGTTCGGCGCTTCTTGTTCTGTTCGGTTATGTTTGTTATCAGTAGGTCCAAGATGTTATCTCCACGAATCGGTTCTCTGTTTAATTGCTCGTGGTAATTTTCGGATAGTGCACTCAGTGTAATGTTGCTCAATGCTCTGTCCCTACCACCCGTCCTAAACATCTGAGTGTCCCAGTCTATATCTGGTAAATTGAAATCTCCACCTAAGACTATAACATGCTGAGAAAATTTATGTGAAATGTATTCCAGATTTTCTCTCAGTTGTTCTGCCACTAATGCTGCTGAGTCGGGAGGTCGGTAAAAGGAGCCAATTATTAACCTAGCTCGGTTGTTGAGTGTAACCTCCACCCATAATAATTCACAGGAACTATCCACTTCTACTTCACTACAGGATAAACTACTAACAGCGACAAACACGCTACCACCGGTTCCATGCAATCTATCCTTTCTAAACACCGTCTGTGCCTTTGTAAAAATTTCGGCAGAATTTATCTCTGGCTTCAGCCAGCTTTCTGTACCTATAATGATTTCAGCTTCGGTGATTTCTATCAGCGCTTGATGTTCCGGTACTTTACCAATGCATCTTCGACAGTTTACAATTACAACACCGATTGCTGCTTGGTCCCCACATGTCCTGACTTTGTCCCGCACCCTTTGAGGCTGTTGCCCTTTCTGTAGTTGCCCGAGGCCATCTAACCTAAAAAACCACCCAGTCCACGCCACACAACCCATGCTACCCTTGTAGCCACCTGCTGTGTGTAGTGGACTCCTGACCTATCCAGCGGAACCCGAAACCCCACCACCCTATGGCTCAAGTCGAGGAATCTGCAGCCCACACGGTTGCAGAACCATCTCAGCCTCTGATTCAGACCCTCCACTCGGCTCTGTACCAAAGGTCTACAGTCAGTCCTGTCAATGATGCTGCAGATGGTGAGCTCTGCTTTCATCCTGCTAGCGAGACTGGCAGTCTTCACCAAATCAGATAGCCGCTGGAGGCCAGAGAGGATTTCCTCCGATCCATAGCGACACACATCATTGGTGCCAACATGAGCGACCACCTGCAGATGGGTGCACCCTGTACCCTCCATGGATCTGGAACGACCCTTTCCACATCTGGAATGACTCCCCCCGGTATGCACACGGAGTGCGCATTGGTTTTCTTCCCCTCTCTTGCTGTCATATTCCTAAGGGGCCCCATTATGCGCCTGCGTTGGAGCTCCCAACTATCAGTAAGCTCACCCTCTGCGACTGCCCGGATCTTGTAGACTGAGGGGCAGCCTCCGGAACAGGACAAGCAGCCATGTCCGACTGAAGATCAGTATCAGCCGGAGACAGAGCCTGAAACCGGTTCGTCAGACAAACTGGAGAGACCTTCCGTTCAGCCCTCCGGAATATCTTTCGCCCCTGCCACAACTCGAGACAACCTTCCACTCTACCACGGGTGAGGGGTCAGCCTCAATGTGGGCAGTATCCCGGGCAGACACAGCCGTAGTCCGATCGGGGGGATGCATGGGACGAGCTGGCCATCCCCGACAAACCCCCATCTAGACCCCCACAGTGATGCCCATTGGCAACAGCCTCAAGCTGTGTGACTGAAGCCAACACTGCCTGAAGCTGGGAGCGAAGGGATGCCAACTCAGCCTGCATCCGAACACAGCAGTTGCAGTCCCTATCCATGCTAAAAACTGTTGTGCAAAGAATGTCTGAACTAATCTACAGAGAGCACAAACAATTTGACACAAAATTTAAAAGGTTATTAAACTACAAGATTACATAGCAAATGCAGTAATGCTGCTACTTGCGCACTGCTGACACACTGCTCGGCTGCGGAAGGAGAGTATGCGATTTTACACTATTCAGGTACTAAAACGCGATGCTACAGCTCCCAAATACTATAATACGCCCGAAATTTATGAATTAAACAATGCAAGTACCTAAAAACATGCAAAGAAATTAAGAATTAAACTATGTAACAAATAAGTGAGCTAAGATTATACGACTTGCTGTTGGCAGCTGCTTATCCAACAGTGGCAGGGAGCACACTGGCTGTGACCAGCCGACACTGGCTGTTCAAAACAAAAACAGAAGACAGACGACTATGCGAATTTACACTATGCAGGTACTAAAGCGCGATGCTATAACTCTCAAATAATATAATATGCTCGAAATTTATGAATTAAACAATGCAAGTACCCAAAAACACGCAAAGAAATTAAGAATTAAACTATGTAACAAATAAGTTGGCTAAGAGTATACGACTTGCTGCTGGCAGCTGCTTATCCAATGGCGGCAGGGAGCACAGACCCAACTGGTAAGGGTCCCAAACAGACGAACAGTACCCTAAGACTGGACGAACTAATGTATTTTAAGCAATTTCCTCTGTTGAAGGACAGTGTCACTTCAGGATTCTACCAGTTAACTGCAACCTAGAGTTCGTCTTGCCCGTTACTTGTGTAATATTATCATTCCGTTTGAGATCATTTTGAATAGTCGCACCCAGATACTTGACGGATGTTACTGCTTCCAAAGACGGGGCATTTATTTTGTACTCGTACATTAATGGGGATTTTCACCTTGTTATATGCAGTAGGTTACACTTACCAATATTGAGAGATAACTGCCAGTCATTACACCACACATTTATTTTCTGCAAATCCTCATTGACTTGTTCACAACTTTAGTGTGATACTACTTTTCTGTAGACTACAGCATCATCAGCATACAGTCTAATGCCGCCGTCAGTACCATGAACCAGATCGTTTATGTAAATCGTAAAAATCAGCAGACCTATTACACTGCCCTGGGGCACACCTGAAGTTACGCTTGTTTCTGTTGAAGTCATCCCGTTCAGGACGACATGCTGCTCTCTGTCTGTTAGAAAACTTTCTGTCCAACCGCATATGTCATCGGATAGACCTTAAGCATGCTCTTCTTGGACCAAGCGACAGTGCGGAACTGAGTCGAACACCTTTCGAAAGTCAAGAAATACGGCATCAACCTGGGAGCCAGTATCTAGAACCTGTTGTATATCAGTCATAAAGAGGGCCTGCTATGTCTTGCATGACCGCTGTTTCCTAAAACTGTGCTGGTTTCTGCAGATGAGTTTCTCGGAGTCTAGAAAGGTCATTATGTCTGAACACAAAATATGTTCCATGATTCTACAACAAATCGATGTCTGTGAAATTGGCCGGGAATTATGTCCATCAGATTTTCTACCCTTTTGTAGATTACTATAACCTGGGCCTTCTCCCAGTCCTGTGGAACTTTCCACTGTTCCAGTGATCTCTAATAGGTGATGGATAAGAATGGTGCTATATTTGTAGCATAGCCAACATATAATCTTATGGGGATACCGTCTGGGTGAGATAGCGTCCTGACATCTTCAGGATCTTAACTGGTTTACAATCCCAGATACACTAAACGCTATGTCAGCCATCCTTGCATTTGTTCGATGATTGAAAGGGGGAATGGTGCTGCAGTCCTCTACCATAAATGAGTTTTTGAAAGTTAGGTTTAGAATTTGTTTTCTGTTTATCATCATCCGTCACATTACCCATACTGTCAGCAAGAGAAGGTATTGAATTATTTGTAGTGTTCATAGATTTTACGTACGACCAAAATTTTTTTGAGGTTATTTTTAGATTCTGCAGATAAAGTATTGCTTTCAAATTTGCTAAAAGAATCTCTCATTGACCTTTTGACAGTTGCTTTCATTTCCATAATTTCTGTTTGTCAGCAGATCATTGAACACTTTTAGAACAACTTTGTAATATTCTCTGCTTTCTCAGCAACTTCCTAATATGTTTGTTGTACCAAGGTGGATCCTTTCCCTCTATATTTTTGCTAAGCATGTACTTCTCTAGCACGTGGTGGACAATACCTTGAAATTCCGACCAAAGATGCTCAGTATCTTTGTGTCCCGTGGTGAATGCTTGGAGCTGACTATGAAGATATTCATTAATGACCCACTACGAAGATATTAATTAATGATTTGCTTTCCCCAACGAGAGTACTCTATGCTGTTTTTTACAACTTCCACTGACATAGAAGCCACAATGTCATTATGGTCGCTAATACCTTCTTCTAGCTTTACTTCCTCAAAAAGATCAGGTCTGTTCGTCGCCAAGATATCTAATAAGTCCCCATCTTGAGTTGGTTTTCTAACCAGTTATTCAAGGTTGTATGTTGAGAGTGCTCCTAGAATAACTTCACACGAGTCTTTGCTTCTGCCCCCTGTGATAAACATGTAATTTTCCCAGTCAATGGATGCCAGATTAAAGTCTCCACTAATGGATAATTTGGATAGTTATTTCCTATGTACTCAAGACTTTCCCTGTAACGTTCTGCGACGTTTGTTGCGGATGCTGGTGGTCTATAAAAACATCCTAATACAATAGTCAATCCTTGCCTTATTGACAGCTTTATACAGACTATTCCACAGTCCGACCCAGTATCGATGTCAACAGCTTTTAACTGCAATGAACACACCACCTTCCATAGCATCAGCCCTATCCTTCCTAAACATTGTCCATTCTGAGTTCAAAGTTTGGATCTTGCTACAGATACTTCGGCAATTTACTAACACGAGATTTAGCATATTTCAATTCTTTGGAATGACCTGTTTAGGTGATCTAAAAATTTTTACAGTTGGCACACCCACATCAGTGTCATGAACTCGTAATTTTTCAGGCCAACAGTTTGTTTCCCGTGGGAGGAACCTAATCTAAAAAACCCCCATCTACAAATACTATTAAAAATTTCTCATCCTATCACAGTTTCCAGTTAGTTGCTACAGCCCTTAGTAATAAACAAGTACAAGAAAACAGGGTTCTGCAGTGTTCAGTCTTGTGTTCTACCCTTTTTGAAATTGCCATAGACGGAGGAACTGCCACCATAACATGACCAAATGTATTGGCAGCCTTGTTGGTTACTTCTGCCTGTACTGTACTTCTATGTCACAGAACATCACCTTCACATGCCCATTCAGAAGACATGCTTAGGGCCCAAAATCATGGGTATAATTGTATATCTATGAAATCCAGGATCATGCACTTCCCCACCCTGAATTATATATGAATAACCAATGACTGGAAGTGATAAACAACTTTTACTTTTTGGACTATTATTCAACCAAAAGTGGATGCAGTTACGGCATATAAAACAGCTCAAAAAAACTTGTATGTGGGTATTAAACTCCCCTTGCTTTCTCAGAAAGACGTCTTGGGTAGATTGAAGGTTCTAGTCAAATTTTACTAGTTATTGATTTTAACCCAATTTAACTATGGATATATTCCTTGAGAGTTAGCACTACCATCTGTGCTAAGCGTAAATATACTCTGTGTGCAACAATGGATTCTGCCGTGATATTGGAGCATTCAATGCAAGTCCTGATGATAGACTCCTAGTTGAATCAGGTATTACACCATGAGAGACATGGTGCGATCAACTTTTAATTAGACAGTTAACATTTGATGTAGACCAAAACTTCCCTATTTTTACACCAGAACCTTAACAACTGCATCCTTATGAATTGATTGGGAACAGAATAGCAGAGATTTGACTAAAAGACATTCACCAGGAACACTCTTTCTCTGAGACAACTCACCTGCCTCTGCCTCACAGTTGTAAACACCCCCCCCCCCCCCCCCCCTCACACACACACACACACAATGGTATATTCAACAACATGCAGCATGAGTGGCCCTCCACTGTACCATCAGGAATCACACAGACCCTAATATTCATCACTGTAGGTTCTATTTGGTCCTAAAAGACTACACACTGTCTTTTTGTTTTACATATACTAATGACTCCAACAATGAGAAAATCAGCTGTCCACTTGTTAACAGAAATCTGTATGAACAACTCTTCTTTCCCACTCTGTACAGTATCTACTGATGGAATTAGTAGCAGTACGCAAAACTCACAGGCATAGAACCTCGGCTTGCCAGAAATATGGTGTGTGGGATGGTTCCCTCATTACTTTTAAGGTTATTGAAAATCAATGAACCCATTCTTTGGTGTCAGCCATTTACAAACTTTTATAAAATCTCCACAACACAGGAATCTCCATGGTATTTTTTCGGATGCTGAACCACATAGTGATCTCAGGCAGTGAACGTACCAAGACATTAGCTAAGGAAGTCTCAATAAAAAATTGCAGAAGCTGGCCTGTAGGCGTGTGTCAGGTGCAGTATCTTAGGAAAAGGTAAGAAAAGTGAATGATCAACATCCAGTCTTCAAACTCTGAACCATAGAAGTCTCCACTAGGAAGTGGAGAATATCATTTTGTCCTTCTCAAAGAGAAGCTACAGTCTCACGTCACATCAATATTGGCTGTACTTATCTTACACAGACTACATACTACAGCACGTGAACTCTCTCTGTGCATCTGTGTAGCAACCTTGTCAGTCTGCCACATCCTTGAAGCATGTCCACACTCAGTTGGCGTGCAGTGCTGATGATGTCTTGACAAGTCATTACCACAGATCGTAGTGGTGATGAAATAAAACCAGTCTTTGTTTTAATCTTACTACAGTAAAGTAGGTAGTACTACTAGTTTTAAAGTAGTCATTTTAGTAGTTGACTTGTGGAGTGGAGTTGGGGAGCAGATGCTGTAGTATCTGAGGGTGGATCAGGTTCCCTGCCTAGCCCGAGTATCAGTATAGACAGGCATCACAGGTACTTGGGCTCCAGGCAACAGCTGTGGCCCGCACGCTGCACCAGTTGCCATGGCAAGCACGTAAGTGGCGCTGCACTCTAGCAAGTGTTTACCAATATACAACCACACTCTGGACTTGGGCTGGTTATTAATTCACATAGTGACCTCCACTGTCAGTTACTAAAAAATTGTTGTTTCATTCTGCTGGTCTCCTTGTTACCATTAGTGTGGGTGATCATAAACTGTGTTTCTACCTGTACAGAGCCGGATAGAAAAGAAGCCACGTGCTATTCCTTTTGTCCCTCTACATGCATCTCTTCTCCCTGTCTGCACAGATGTAACTCAATATCTTACCTCCCTGTTTGTTTGAAACCTGTCTACATGGTATGTGCCCTTATCACCCATACTGCTTTGAATGACTTCCGTTTTTTGTGGGAGTCTCTCCTGGTATCTTGTGGTGAGGGGAGTGAATTATGGGGTAAACCTTCTGCCCCTGCCCTTATTCTTGGGGAACCTTCCCCCTACTGCTCTCCCTTTAACTGTGCACATTCTATATTACTCTTCTATTGGCCCATTGACATCGGGACCCATCGATTACAACACTGCTGATTCCCTTGAAAACGCCATTCATCATCATTGCAGTAGGGAATAATTTGACTTTTGTTGTTCCTACTCTTGAGTTTAAGGATACACAGTGTGAATAATATTGGTGTTTAATGGTACACTATGTGTCTATAGTTATTGTGAGTGTTACTGTTGATGCCGTGGATTGATTTGAATTTCGGAAATTATGTGCAGTTGCAGATTTAGTTCAATTAGATGGAAATGGTGTAGAAAGAAGTTTGCTCATTCATACAGACAGCAATATTTGATTTGGCTTAAAATAATATGTGAAATGGTAGTAAATTAATAGTAAATAAAAGAGAACTGGAGGTGGAAGAGGAAAGGAATAAAAATGTATATATAGAAAATCCCCCCCCCCCCCCATGAACCATGGACCTTGCCGTTGGTGGGGAGGCTTGCGTAACTCAGTGATACAGATCGCCGTACCGTAGGTACAACCACAACGGAGGGTTATCTGTTGAGAGGCCAGACAAATGTGTGGTTCCTGAAGAGGGGCAGCAGCCTTTTCAGTAGTTGCAGGGGCAACAGTCTGGATGATTGACTGATCTGGCCTTGTAACAATAACCAAAACGGCCTTGCTGTGCTGGTACTGCAAACGGCTGAAAGCAAGGGGAAACTACAGCCGTAATTTTTCCCGAGGGCATGCAGCTTTACTGTATGATTAAATGATGATGGCATCCTCTCGGGTAAAATATTCCGGGGGTAAAATAGTCCCCTATTCGGATCTCCGGCGGGGACTACTCAAGAAGATGTCATTATCAGGAGAAAGAAAACTGGCATTCTACGGTTCGGAGCGTGGAATGTCAGATCCCTTAATCGGGCAGGTAGGTTAGAAAATTCAAAAAGGGAAATGGATAGGTTAAAGTTAGATATAGTGGGAATTAGTGAAGTTCGGTGGCAGGAGGAACAAGACTTCTGGTCAGGTGACTACAGTGTTATAAATACAAAATCAAATAGGGGTAATGCAGGAGTAGGTTTAATAATGAATAATAAAATAGGAGTGCGGGTAAGCTATTACAAACAGCATAGTGAACGCATTATTGTGGCCAAGATAGACACGAAGCCTACAGCTACTACAGTAGTACAAGTTTATAGGCCAACTAGCTCTGCAGATGACGAAGAAATTAAAGAAATGTATGATGAAATAAAAGAAATTATTCAGATAGTGAAGGGTGACGAAAATTTAATAGTCGTGGGTGACTGGAATTCGGTAGTAGGAAAAGGGAGAGAAGGGAACGTAGTAGGTGAATATGGATTGGGCCTAAGAAATGAAAGTGGAAGCCGCCTGGTAGAATTTTGCACAGAGCACAACTTAATCATAGCTAACACTTGGTTCAAGAATCATATAAGAAGGCTGTATACATGGAAGAAGCCTGGAGATACAGACAGGCTTCAGATAGACTATATAATGGTAAGACAGACATTTAGGAACCAGGTTTTAAATTGTAAGACATTTCCAGGAGCAGATGTGGACTCTGACCACAATCTATTAGTTATGAACTGTAGATTAAAACTGAAGAAACTGCAAAAAGGTGGGAATTTAAGGAGATGCGACCTGGATAAACTGACTAAACCAGAGGTTGTACAGAGTTTCAGGGAGAGTACAATGGAAAAATTGACAGGAATGGGTGAAAGAAATACAGTAGAAGAAGAATGGGTAGCTTTGAGGGATGAAGTAGTGAAGGCAGCAGAGGATCAAGTAGGCAAAACGACAAGGGCTAGTAGAAATCCTTGGGTAACAGAAGAAATATTGAATTTAACTGATGAAAGGAGAAAATATAAAAATGCAATAAATGAAGCAGGCAAAAAGAATACAAACGTCTCAAAAATGAGATCAACAGGAAGTGCAAAATTGCTATGCAGGGATGGCTAGAGGACAAATGTAAGGATGTAGAGGCTTATCTCACTAGGGGTAAGATAGATACTAAATACAGGAAAATTAAAGAGACCTTTGGAGAAAAGAGAACCACTTCCATGAATATCAAGAGCTCAGATGGAAACCAAGTTCTAACCAAAGAAGGGAAAGCAGAAAGGTGGAAGGAGTATATAGAGGGTCGGTCTATACAAGGGCGATGTACTTGAGGACAATATTATGGAAATGGGAGAGGATGTAGATGAAGATGAAATGGGAGATATGATATTGCGTGAAAAGTTTGACAGAGCACTGAAAGACCTGAGTCGGAACAAGGCCCTCGGAGTAGACAACATTCCATTGGAACTACTGACAGCCTTGGGGGAGCCAGTCCTGTCAAAACTCTACCATCTGGTGAGCAAGATGTATGAAACAGGCGAAATACCCTCAGACAACTTGAGTAGAAGAAGGGATCGGTTGGTAGGACATGGTCTGAGGCATCAAGGGATCACCAATTTAGTATTGGAGGGCAGCGTGGAGGGTAAAAATCGTAGAGGGAGACCAAGAAATGAATACACTAAGCAGATTCAGAAGGATGCAGGTTGCAGTAGGTACTGGGAGATGAAGAAGCTTGCACTGGATAGAGTAGCATGGAGAGCTGCATCAAACCAGTCTTAAGACTGAAGACCAGAACAACAACAACAGATTTACTTACATTTGAATACATGAGTTGGCAATTATTAGTTTTCAAACAAATCCTTTGTACAAAGAGTTTTTGATGACTTTAAAGTTTAATAATTATTCAATTGAAGTATTATTATATGAAGCAATATGTACAATAATTACATTTAAATGTCCATTAGGTTTTTTTTTATGATAAAGCATTGAAACTGCTTCATGTTTTGAAGATTTCCTTTTGGGATCTTATACGATCTGCTGAACTACTGAGATCCTACCTCTGGAGGAACTTTTACACATGGAAGATGGGAGGTGGAACTGGACATTTGTCTTCTTTTTGAGGCCAAAAGAAAGTTTCTGCTGGTCTGTGAGGGTGCATAAAAAGAATGTCATAGTCCCCTTCTTCTTCATTGAAATGCAGAACCATTCCTATCTACCAGTTTTTCTCATAAACACATGCAATGAAAGAATGTAGGTTATATTTAATAGTAGGGATAGTCATAGAAATATTTTGGTTCAACAAAATTTTCAAGTCTGAACTCACTCGTTTGGCTGTAATTTCTTTGCAAGAAGCTGGTTTAAAATAATGGAAACTTCTTGTACCCAGTATTCTTTGATCCATTTGAAATCTAATTTCAAGCATGGTTCTTTTAGTTTCAATTTCTTCTTCCTCTAAAAAAAATATATCTTTGAGAATAAACTTTTGCAAAAATTGTACATTTGTTCAGCATTTATTATCTGCTCTCTTTGCCTATGGTTCTGCAAGGTTTTTTTGGTAACAGTTCTCTTGACTGTGCCCTCGATCCCATCACATGTTGTTTTATAATGACTCGTAGCATGAAATGGGCAGTTTGCATTTAATTTAAAAGTTTTATAATGAAAACATAAATTTATCATGCTTTTAAAGTTGTACTGAGCACTGCAACCATCTGTAGTATACTCAATTTGGTCAATTCCAGGAAAGTTTTGTTTTATGAAATTTGTGTTTTTTTTCTTGTACTGAATAAACAAATGGTACATCATGCTTTAGATCATCTGAAATGAAGTGCAATGATGTTTCTGTTATGGTGGAATTGTCATTTTTAGAAAAAAATCACTGCTGGATGAACTAAGCAGCTCGAGTGGCCCCAGTGGTAGGATTGCACTTCATTTTGCAGACTGAAGTTATAGTTTTCTGCAAAATCCATAAGAACTAAAACATCATTAAATGCTAGATTTTCTTTTCTTTGTTTCACGTGAGAGTTTTCGAGTTTTTGTGATTTAAGAGTGAGATATCAGAGACTCAATTTTTTTATAGTAAAATCAATAAACTCCTTCCAAGGTTGATTATAAAGTCATTCTGCCATCACTTGACACCCACTGTGAAAAATTAATGTCTTCATCTTCATCTTCATTGTAGTCTTCTAGCATTTCTCTTAGATGTAGGTGCAGTGATTCACTTGTTTCTGGGCACACATCACTTAATCTTAACATACAGTCCTTGTTTTGTCTATCACAAACCAATTTGTCCATCATAGTGTGTACTGATTCTTTATCATGTTGGTTCAGAGCATTTGCTAAAAGCTCAATACTTTGGTGGTGCAAACACACACACACACACACACACACACACACACACACACACACACAGTGAGTTCCAGGTGAACCAGCAAACACACACCATTTCGGTCTCAAGGAGCAAAATTTGGAAAATCCAAATTTAATATTTGGGCATTTTTCTTTAAATGCAATAAATAATTCCTCTAAGTTGCATAAAAGAATTCTTTTCTGCTTGTAAGTATTTATTATACTAACTTTGTCTTTAGCACCTGGCAACATGTAAAAACATAAAACAGTTGGGCGATGTCTGTTGTTTCTTGGGGAAGGGTTCTGCCATGTTTGGGTTCTGTCAAAGCCAAAATACATTTCTCATTTGCAAGCGCTCTGTCATTTTGCACTAAATATTCTGATATATTACATTTTTTCACTGTTTTCCTGTGAGCGCAAGACTTTGGAGTGATTGCTGATCTCTGTATTTTTTCCCATTTGGTTAAGTTTGTCTGGAGTCTCTCCTTTATGGCATCCACTTAATGGTCAAGATACTCAGATTTTGTTTTCAATTCATTACCTTGAGTTGTAGTGTCAGATTAACTTGTTTGGATATTAAGTGTTGTTTTCCAATATTTCATTACTATGTTTAGGAACTGTATCAATTTAGGATCTACTTTGTATATTTCCAATATTTGTAGTAACCATGAGTGGGGTACACTATCAAAAGCTTTTTGGTAATCAATGTATGCGTAGTGTAGCGACCTTTGTTTAGTTTTAGCTTGATATATCACCTCTGCATCTATTATCAGTTGCTCTTTACATCCTCGTGCTCCTTTGCAACAACCTTTTTGTTCTTCATTTATAATTTTGTTCTGTGTTGTATGTGTCATTAATTTCTGTGTAATGACTAAAGTTAATATTTTGTATATTGTTGGTAGGCATGTTATGGGGCTATATTAAGCTGGGTTTGCTGTGTCTGCTTGGTCTTTAGGTTTCAGATAAGTTATTCCACGTGTAAGTGTATCAGGGAATGTGTATGGGTCTGCAATGTAATTGTCAAATAATTTTGTTAGATGTGAATGTGTTGAGGTGAACTTCTTTAGCCAGAAATTTGCTATTTTATCTTTTCCAAGGGCTTTCCAATTGTGAGTAGAATTAATTGCTTGGGTGACTTCATGTTGCAAAATTATCACTTTAGGTATTTGTGGTATCATCTTGTATGTGTCCGTTTCTGCTTGTATCCACCGTGCATGTCTATTATGTTGTACCGGGTTTTATTATTATTATTATTATTATTATTATTATTATTTACAGTTGCTACTTCATATCTAACAATTCATCTATTAAGTAGGAGTAACTGTCATTCAGAAATTCTTTTAATTTCCTTTTGAATGTTGTTTGACTATCTGTCAGACTTTTAATACTATTTTGCAAATGACCAAAATTTTTTGTGGCAGCATAATTCACCCCTTTGCGCACGAAAGTGACATTTAATCCAGAAGAGTGAATATCGTCCTTTCTTCTAATGTTGTAGCTATGTACTTCGCTGTTATTTTTTAATTGGGATTGTTTATTAATGACACATTTCATAAGTGAATATATGTATTGCGAAGGTACTGTGAATATCCCAAGTTCCTTAAATAAATGTCTGCATGGAGATCTTGTGTGGGCTCCAGCTATTATTCTGATTACATGCTTTTGTTCAATGAAAACTTTCTCTCTTAATGACGAATTGCCCCAAAATATGATGCCATATGAAAGCACACGCACACACAAAACTATAGTTTTAAAAATAAAGTTGTAACTGTGTTTATATAACAATTATTTAAAATGTCATTAAGCACAAAACACTAGGCAGTTAACTTGAACAGAGCCAAATGAACACTTATAGATTTGCAGTACAGGCAGGCTGTGGAGGTAGGGTGGGTTTCATGTCCTGACTTGAATTTCATGTCTTGACAGAAGACAGCAGGCAGACTGCTGACTGGTGAATTTTCATGTGCATACTTGCATGGTAGTACTGCCTTCTTCAACACACTTCTCATGACTCCAAAATGTTGTATGTTTCTTGACTTTAACTTCAGCTAAATAAAACAAAAAATATAAATAAAATTACAACTACAGTAAAATCTTTAGCCCAATTTAAAAGAAAATAACAAAAATGTTTTCCAGAATGAAATTTTTGCTCTGCTGTGGGGTGTGCGCTGATATGAAACTTCCTGGCAGATTAAAACTTTGTACCGGACCGAGACTCGAACTCGAGACCTTTGCCTTTTGCGGGCAAGTGCTCTACCATCTGCCTGGGAAAGGCAAAGGTCCCGAGTTCAAGTCTCAGTCTGGCACACAGTTTTAATCTGCCAGGAAGTTTCAACAAAAAATGTACTAATAAATTACTGTTTTAAGTAGCTGATCTTCCAAATTGTAGTTTTAAAATCTTTTACTTCTATATAACCTCTACTATAACCATTCTGAATTTTAAAATAGCTGTTCTATACGTTTTGAATAGATAGAACTTGTTTTGACTTCAATATAAGATAAAGTTGTTACAACTCAGAATCCCACTAATTTTTTGCACCATTTGAAAGGTAATTTTATGTTTTCAAAAATATATGGCTGCATTGGGTTATTTGGAGAGAGATTTTAGCTATTCATAATTTTCTGTTCCTACGTCACAATTTTGAAATTAACGATATTTTGAGTTTCAGTACAGTTTATCAATATGATTGAGCATTATAAATCGGAATTTTGTAACTCTTATCAGTTGCTGCATTTAATTTAGAACAAAACTGTGAAAATTTCAAGGCTCTAGCTTCAAAACTATCGATTTTGCTTCAAATTCTGTAAAAGCATGCATGCTTTAGTTACATCTTAATTGCACTTGGAAATACAATTAGCCTAAAATTTAAATGGTGATAACTCTGAAACTACTTGATAGAATTGGATGAAACTTTGTATATTTTTCTTGTCTTTATGCTTACATTTCACTCACAAATTTTGGTACAAATCCAAAAACCTTGGGTGTTGGCTGGATGATTTTGTGTGGAATGACAGTATATGGTGGTGTTAGTTAAGGGTACATCTCACTCTGAATTTATTGGCTTTATACTCATTTCTATGGGAAACTGGTGCTGTATATTTTTTTGTGGATGATCCTAGTCTGACAGTGTGATTAGGATCTTCAGTAAAGCATTTATCTGTAAATGAGGGAGAGCTTGAGGAGACTGATTGTAGAAACTTTACTCCATGAAACCATCCGCTCTTCCCACCAAACTGTCATAGGAAGATGCTTGACCATATTTCCTATTTCTTTTGTGATTTTGATGCTCAAAAGGATTGACTTAAGGTGTCACAGAAAACCATTCTTGTGCTGTATCTTACGGATAGAACGCAAATGCATGTAAATATGCCAGCAGAAAATTGTTAAGTTTTTTATTCAGTTTCCAGAATATCTGACTCGAAATCCTCCACATGCAGATTCACCACTAGTTCTAATTCTGCTCATGATAGTTACCCCTGAACAGAAAATAAACTGACATGATGATGTATCTGAATCTTCAATGAGTTAATGTCTCCTGGAGTTCCTCTTGTTGAAAGGGAAATTGAGCCAGTACGCATTGTGATGATATCTGTTTCCTGAGGCATCTGTTTACTGAGGTGATGGAAAAAGGAAGGTAAGTTTGAGAGTGGTGGTCACACTAACCCACAATAACAACTCAATATCTTCTCAAGATAGTTCTCTAGCTATTCTTGAGAGCACCAGTGTAACTTAGTATTGGTAATGTTTTAGGAGATCTTTAAGGACGAAGTCATATGGCTATGAACAAGCGAGTTTCGCGAAAATGTTAAAGCAAAAAATAATGTGAAATTGCCGGTTTTTTAACAAAATATTGGCAGAGCAGTGATTTGTATGAAATATTGAGAAATGTCATTTCCATGTATAAAAAAATATTATAAATCTGAGAATGGCAGTTTGCCAATTTTTGTAACTGCTGGTTACTGAATGCTGAAATCACATTTTGACATCTTGTTTCTTCAAGGCTGAGGTTAATGTATAATCTTAAAATGAATGATCATTTACCACATAACTGTGATGTGATGTCAAAACTAACACCAAAAGTGGCAGAAAAAGCCACGAATTGGGGAAAAAAGGTAACAGCAAAAAAGGAAGAGAACACCAATTCTAGAGAAAAATACTGACATTGGAAAAAAAACACCAAAATTATTAAGAAACCAGCAAATTTGGGCAGAAAAGGTAACACTGAGTTTTTTTTTTCACTGAATCTGGAAAAAATAGCAGCAAATTTATAAAAAAGCAGCAAATTTGCCAAAAACTGAAGAAAAACAAACTTCCAACCTCAACCAGAAAGAGAAAAACGGCAAAACAGCAAAAACTGTGATGACTTGAAGGTACCGTTGCAAATGCTGGTTCTCAAAAGTGTTTCTCCCCTTCCCTGCAGGCATTCCCATTTGAGATCGCAGAGTATTTGCTTAACACTTGCCTGTTATTTGTTCTTAATGTAATTAGTGTGGTACGAAAGCAACATAATTGAATGTTTGTATGTTTTTTATCATGCTCCACACAGGGACTGTAGTGTCATATTTAGGTGTTAGACAGAATTAAAATTTCATGGTCCTTGAAGTTCATTAATGACAATAAATTCTTTGTTGGAGATTCTGGCGCTTCCTGTGCCATTGGTAAACGAATAATTGACAGTGTTTACAGTGGTTCTTATCTAGTGCTTTCAGTGAATGCAGGGCAGCTGCATGCTCCAAAGAATGTAAGTAATTTGCTATCAGCATTACAATCATAATGGCTCAAAATTTATCACTTAATGCAGTGGAGTTACATACATATCACACAAGCCACCATACAGTGCTTAGGGGAGTGTATCTCGTACCACTTTAGGCATTCCCTTTTCTGTTACATTCACAAATGGAATGAGAGGGAAAAAGGCTATCTATATGCTTTTTATCTGTGAGAATAATTTGACAGCGCACTGAAAGATCTGTGCCCTAAGGTTAGATGACATTCCCTCAGAATTATTGAGTGCCTTGGGAGAGCCAGCCATGATAAAACTATACCAATTGGTGTGATAGATATATATGATACCGGTGAACTACACATACAGCTACCTAAATATTCTGTAAGATACCACAGCGTGCATGGCAAGGGTACCTTGTGCCACCAATAGTCATTCCCTTTCCTGTTCAGGGGGAAATGTAGTGAGGGAAAAATGAATGTCTGTGTGTCTCAGTATGAGCCTTTATTTCCCTTATCTTGTTTTTGTGATCCTTAGACAAGATGTGTATTTATGGCAATAGGATTGTTTTGTGGATTGTTGCAAGTGCTGGTCCTCAGAAGTGTTTCACAAAAAGATTTTCGTCTTCTCTGCAGGCATTCCGATTTGAATTCAGAGTATTTGCATAATACTTGCCTGTAGATCGAACCTACCAGTAACAAATTTAACTGCATGCCTCTGAATTGCTCGATATCTTCTCTTAATCTGACTGGTTTGAGATCCTGAAGACTTGAGCA
This sequence comes from Schistocerca americana, assembly GCF_021461395.2. Taxonomy (NCBI): domain Eukaryota; kingdom Metazoa; phylum Arthropoda; class Insecta; order Orthoptera; family Acrididae; genus Schistocerca; species Schistocerca americana. Next base: position 558,672,379 of record NC_060125.1, on the reverse strand, counting down.
GTACTTAAGAAGAGGTCACACAAGTGTTCTATTTCAGTACCTGTGTTCCACTATCATCCATATGTTTGTGGGTAAGATTTGGAGCTTGGTGTGCATCTGCACCACAGGGATCATTGCCTGTCCTCGTCTTAATTGTATATGTGGTGTCTGCTCTTTCAAATGTGTAAAACAGCCAGTGATCCCTTCAGTGCAGATGCACACCAAGCTCAAACTCTTACACAAATTGGCAAAATGCCGTGAGTAGTGAGTATAATAACCAAGGGGCTCTACGTCAGTAGTGTGTGAATAAGTTGAGAATTTGGGTCTGATGGGAGGTGTGCTAGGGTAGTTTGTGTAGTTGTGATGACCTCTGTGTCTAGGCGGTGTAGTGGTCTGCGCATTCGCCTAATAAGTAGCAGCCCCTAGTTCGAATCCCGGACACGCCTGTGAACATGTGTGTGTGTGTGTGTGTGTGTGTGTGTGTGTGTGTGTGTGTGTGTGTGTGTGTGTTTTGTCTGCATTTAACAGAGGACTTTCTGAGATAGCTGATAATTGATAGAACCTTTTTCCTCTCCCCCCCCCCCCCCCCCCCCCCCCCCCCCAATATGTGCCTTTCTGCCTCTCAGTGCGGTAAGTAGCAATCTATCCATTTGTTTTTTTTCCCCCTACCTTGGATTTTCTATTGCTTGACAATCATATAGTTATTCTTATTATTGAGTTAACCACTGGTTAATGTATGATGCATCTGTGTTTTTCCCATGAGTAATGATGAGTCATTGTTCCTAGGTACCTCCACACAGCACCAGCACTAGTAGTAACAGCACTGTTGGTGATGGCATAGGTGTACAGAGGCAGGGCAGCCAGAGACACCGCCGCTCAGGAAGCAGCGACCTGACAAGTGTACCTCCGCTGCCCCCGCCACAGGGTCTGCATCCCATGCCAGGAACCTCTGCACACCTGCCTGCAGCGTAAGTTAAAAACTTTGAATGTGCTTGGGATGTGCTTTAGTTTCTCAAAAACTTTTATGCGCATACAGAGGAGGTAATTTGAGAAGAACATAATGACAATGAGTGATAGTAGGACAAGTAGGTTGGATGTAAATTTTTTATTCATTATGGCTACATCTGTGCATTTGTCTAAGGTGTCAAGAGTGTTGAGGTAACACTGGCTATTACATGTACTTACAGCCAAATTTTGTTTTGGATCTCTCTCCCTCTTGTCTTTCTTCCCTTCGCCCTCCCTCCCACTCCCCCTCCCACTACCACTCCCCCTCCCACTCCTCCTCCATGTCTCCATCCCCTTCCCATCTCCTCTCCCCTCCCCTCCACACATCACCCTCCCCTCCACACATCACCCTCCCCTCCGCACATCACCCTCCCCTCCACACATCACCCTCCCCTCCACACATCACCCTCCCCTCCACACATCACCCTCCCCTCCACACATCACCCTCCCCTCCACACATCACCCTCCCCTCCACACATCACCCTCCCCTCCACACATCACCCTCCCCTCCACTCTCCCACTGCCCCACCCCTCCCATCCTCCACATTCCCCCTTACCCTCTACCCTTAAGTGTCCTAATCTCTCGCACAGGACATTGTGAGGTCTTCAAAAGACTTCTGTATAAATTCCCTGTAAATCTGTGATACAGTTTTATGTGGGATACATGAACATCTTACTTTGTAGCAATGCATACAAATTCTTTTGATGTCCGCTGTTACGCTTGCTTGCTAAGGACTCCAAATTTTGGAACAGATCACAATTGCGTTTTGTATACAATTTCCTTATCATATGCCTAGCACTATTCACAATTTCTCACCAAATCAAAGTCATCAATTCATCTTGTGTACTACAGATTTCCCATATTCCTTCTATTTCATATCATTTCACTTTATCATTTCATGTAAGGACACAAACTGGTTTTCCTTCTTGTTCATGTAAATTACACATTTTGCACGATGCATATATGAAGAGAGCTGCCCTTCAGTAAACAAAGTTGAAATACTTTCTCTCAATCTCATAACATTACAATCACCCAGCAATGATACCTTTCTGTGAACAACAGCACTATCAGCAAAGAATTTGAGTGTGATACTGATAAATCCTTTATGTTGTGTCTGTAGGTGAAACATGGTGACCTGGATAACTATAAACACTCCAAACATTTAGTATATGAGTAAAATGTCATTACTTTTATTTGCAAAATGTGCAGGCAATGAAATATACATAACTTTGAAGATGTGTGTCTTTCCCAGTCATTTCCATTATTCATTGATCTCCGAATACTAGTTTTGAATATAGTTTGAAATTTAATAGCATCATGCACAGTTTGTTGTATCTCACTGTGTGTCTTCAGAGATCTGAGGGCAGAACTCGGTGAACAGCTTCTTAAGATGATGTGCAGCTGGGTACATTGGCATGCAGTGAGTGCAATCAAAGGCATTCCCTGGTGGCATCCATAGGAATATAATGAGCCCTGCAGCTAGTATGACTTCGAGTGGTGCCAGCTGGCAGCCTGTCTGTGGGTTGTGACTTTTGCTGAGATGTGGGCAGCATGCCATGCGTAGATGACCTAGGGATGCCATGTGCAGATGACCTAGGGACTGTTGATACCACAGTCCTTCACCCCACACTGCCCCCCAAAAACTGCATACCATTGTTGCATAGTGTGAGTGCAAGCAATGATATGGAGAAGGCCTGTGCCATGGTGCAACTAACGGAGTTGAATATGGCATGATGGCACTAACCAACAAGTGTCCCAACATTAGCTGTGTGAACATCAGTCGACAAATGTTGTGGCTGCAGCATAGCTGGGCAGGGGTCAAGAGCTGTTTGTTGAACTATATGCCTGAACATCAGGCACCAGTAAAGGCTGTTCAGGGGCAGCAGTTTGGGATACAGGCAACATGTCTGAAAAATGAAAATATTTGGCGGGATCACAAAAATTCCAGAAACGTAATTGGTTTTGGTGCCGTCAGTGTGTGTCTGTTTTGCCTGGAGTGGTATAGTGAGCTCAGTGTAAGGTTTGGTAAATACACAATAAAAAACTTTGTCATTCATGTGGAACTTCATTGCTAAGGTTATGTCCGAAGCAGAGTGCTGAGCACATAATAAAGGTAGCAAACTGCAGTAGGTAGCAAACTGCAGTGACAACGACCATGTAGCACTTCTGCAGACAAAGCATCATGAACAGGAATAGTGCAGAAGGTTCTGAGAAACAATAACAAAGCATTGTCCCTCGAGTGTGAAGCATGAAGTTTGGGCATCTGAAACTTGGAATTGCAAATGAATTTCTTAGCTTCGCCTTTTGATTATGAAGAGGAGGAGCCATCCGGATATGATGAATCCCATTTTGTCAGCAGAAATGTTGAAATTCCAATGATGAAAACTGTGTACCATTGTCTGAAATAATTTTTTGAGGCAAACCTTCTAAACAAGTCTGAAGTGAGCTTTTTGATAGTGTTAGCACTGGCCATCAAATTCAGAGGGATTGAGCTGATTCTCTGTACGGTCACGTACATCTTTCACCAGATGAAAAAGCACTGTTAGTGGCTTATGATCAGTCACAAGAAAAATTTTCTTCCATGCAGATATTGATGAAATTTTATAACACCTTATATCATAGCTAAGATTTCTTTTTCCTGTTGACTGTAGTTGACTGGGCCTTGTTCAGTGCTTCAGAGGGAAATGCTGTGGAGCGTTCGGTGTTTCCAACCTTGGAGAAAAAAGCGCACTTTTTCAATGTGATGCTGTATTGACTGCAATCACTGCCGATCTGTGGGGTCATAATGGAAACGATACGGGCGAATAAACGATGCGTTTTTCAACATTTGAAATGAACATTTGTTTTCTCCAGAGCATTGGAAAGGAACACTCTTACACATGTGATGATGCAAAGGAGCAGTGATTTGCACTGTGTTCAGAATGAATTTAGTATATTAGGTAATTTTTCCAAGAACTACCTGTAGTTCCAGAACATTTTTATAAGAAGGTAATTTCCTGATGGCATCTAAGTATTTAGTCGAGGTACAAGCTGCATGGGCATCAATGAGATGTTCCAAATATCCAATTTCTGTATTGAAAAATGAAAATTTCTGCAGATTGCACTGCATCCTCTGTTATTTAAACTTGTAAAAAAAATCTAAGCTTTGGATATGCTGTTCCAACATTTGTCCAGATGCTGTGATGTCATTCAAATAATTTGAACAGGATGGGACTTTCATCATCACTTATTCATGAAAATGGTGAAACACTGAAGGAACTCCTCAACAGAATAGGAGGAGTGACCTATGAGGAAACACTTAAGTTTGGATTTGAAGCGCGTGGATTACTGCTAATATTTTTGAATTCTAATGCTAGCTTACTGAGAATGGATGCGGTAGTATACTGCACACCTTTTTGCACAACCGTTCAGGAAGTCCAGTCCAAATGCAGGTTTGATTTCTGCTGAGTATTAACTGAGTGAAAGCTGCTTATTCTTGGGAATAAGGTAATATTGTTACCAAGAAATGGCAGTAATATATATTTTCAAAAATGTCTGCTTGTGTCTGTGTATGTGTGTGTGTGTGTGTGTGTGTGTGTGTGTGTGTGTGTGTGTGTGTGTGTGTGTGTGTACCCGTCCTTTTTTCCCCTTAAGGTAAGTCTTTCCGCTACCGGGGTTGGAATGACTCCTTACCCTCTCCCTTAAAACCCACATCCTTTCGTCTTTCCCTCTCCTTCCCTCTTTCCTGATGAAGCAGCCGTTGGTTGTGAAAGCTAGAATTTTGTGTGTTTGTTTGTGTGTCTATCGACTTGCCAGCGCTTTTGTTTGGTAAGTCTCATCATCTTTGTTTATATAAATTTAAAAACAAAGATGATGTGACTTACCATACGAAAGCGCTGGCAGGTCGATAGAAACACAAACAGACACATACATACACACAAAATTCAAGCTTTTGCAACAAACTGTTGCCTCATCAGGAAATAGGGAAGGAGAGGGAAAGACGAAAGGAAGTGGGTTTTAAGGGAGAGGGTAAGGAGTCATTCCAATCCCGGGAGCGGAAAGACTTACCTTAGGGGGGAAAAAAGGACGGGTATACACTCGCGCGCACACACACACACTTATACAGACACAAGCAGACATATTTAAAGACAAAGAGTTTGGGCAGAGATGTCAGTCGAGGCGGAAGTGCAGAGGCAAAGATGATGTTGAATGACAGGTGAGGTATGACTGGCGGCAACTTGAAACTAGCGGAGATTGAGGCCTGGTGGGTAACGGGAAGAGAGGATATATTGAAGAGCAAGTTCCCATCTCCGGAGTTCGGATAGGTTGGTGTTGGTGGGAAGTATCCAGATAACCCGGACGGTGTAACACTGTGCCAAGATGTGCTGGCCGTGCACCAAGGCATGTTTAGCCACAGGGTGATCCTCATTATCAACAAACACTGTCTGCCTGTGTCCATTCATGTGAATGGACAGTTTGTTGCTGGTCATTCCCACATAGAATGCATCACAGTGTAGGCAGGTCAGTTGGTAAATCACGTGGGTGCTTTCACATGTGGCTCTGCCTTTGATCGTGTACACCTTCCGGGTTACAGGACTGGAGTAGTACTAAGTTTGCCAAGGTAACCCCATTCCCGATGTCCAGGCGGAGCTTCAAGGAATCCTCAGAACCTTAGGCCCCCTGCAAAACTTTTCACCTGACTCCATCAACCTCTTGACCCCTCAGACACCTCGCACCCCTACCTTCTACCTTCTTCCTAAAATCCACAAACCCAATCATCCCGGCCGCCCCATTGTAGCTGGTTACCAAGCCCCCACAGAACGTATCTCTGCCTACGTAGATCAACACCTTCAACCCATTACATGCAGTCTCCCATCCTTCATCAAAGACACCAACCACTTTCTCGAACACCTGGAATCCTTACCCAATGTGTTACCCCCGGAAACCATCCTTGTAACCATTGATGCCACTTCCTTATACACAAATATTCCGCACGTCCAGGGCCTCGCTGCGATGGAGCATTTCCTTTCACGCCGATCACCTGCCACCCTACCTAAAACCTCTTTCCTCATCACCTTAGCCAGCTTCATCCTGACCCACAACTTCTTCACTTTTGAAGGCCAGACATACCAACAATTAAAGGGAACAGCCATGGGTACCAGGATGGCCCCCTCGTATGCCAACCTATTCATGGGCCGCTTAGAGGAAGCCTTCTTGGTTACCCAGGCCTGCCAACCCAAAGTTTGGTACAGATTTATTGATGACATCTTCATGATCTGGACTCACAGTGAAGAAGAACTCCAGAATTTCCTCTCCAACCTCAACTCCTTTGGTTCCATCAGATTCACCTGGTCCTACTCCAAATCCCATGCCACTTTCCTTGATGTTGACCTCCACCTGTCCAATGGCCAGCTTCACACGTCCGTCCACATCAAACCCACCAACAAGCAACAGTACCTCCATTATGACAGCTGCCACCCATTCCACATCGAACGGTCCCTTCCCTACAGACTAGGTCTTCGTGGCAAACGAATCTGCTCCAGTCCGGAATCCCTGAACCATTACACCAACAACCTGACAACAGCTTTCGCATCCCGCAACTACCCTCCCGACCTGGTACAGAAGCAAATAACCGGAGCAACTTCCTCATCCCCTCAAACCCAGAATCCCCCACAGAAGAACCCCAAAAGTGCCCCACTTGTGCCAGGATACTTTCCGGGACTGGATCAGACTCTGAATGTGGCTCTCCAGCAGGGATACGACTTTCTCAAATCCTGCCCTGAAATGAGATCCATCCTTCATGAAATCCTCCACACTCCACCAAGAGTGTCTTTCCGCCGTCCACCTAACCTTCGTAACCTGTTAGTTCATCCCTATGAAATCCCCAAACCACCTTCCCTACCCTCTGGCTCCTATCCTTGTAACCGCCCCCGGTGTAAAACCTGTCCCATGCACCCTCCCACCACCACCTACTCCAGTCCTGTAACCCGGAAGGTGTACACGATCAAAGGCAGGGCCACGTGTGAAAGCACCCACGTGATTTACCAACTGACCTGCCTACACTGTGATGCATTCTATGTGGGAATGACCAGCAACAAACTGTCCATTTGCATGAATGGACACAGGCAGACAGTGTTTGTTGGTAATGAGGATCATCCTGTGGCTAAACATGCCTTGGTGCACGGCCAGCACTTCTTGGCACAGTGTTACACTGTCCGGGTTATCTGGATACTTCCCACCAACACCAACCTATCCGAACTCCGGAGATGGGAACTTGCTCTTCAATATATCCTCTCTTCCCGTTACCCACCAGGCCTCAATCTCCGCTAATTTCAAGTTGCCGCCAGTCATACCTCACCTGTCATTCAACATCATCTTTGCCTCTGCACTTCCGCCTCGACTGACATCTCTGCCCAAACTCTTTGTCTTTAAATATGTCTGCTTGTGTCTGTGTATGTGTGGATGGATATGTGTGTGTGTGTGTGTGTGTGTGTGTGTGTGTGTGTGTGTGTGTGTGTGTGTGTGTGTATGTGTGTATGTGTGCGCGCGCGCGCGAGTGTACACCCGTCCTTTTTTCCCCCTAAGGTAAGTCTTTCCGCTCCCGGGATTGGAATGACTCCTTACCCTCTCCCTTAAAACCCACTTCCTTTCGTCTTTCCCTCTCCTTCCCTCTTTCCTGATGAGGCAACAGTTTGTTGCGAAAGCTTATATATATATATATATATATATATATATATATATATATATATGAGACCAATGTCAAAATAATATACTTTTGGAATGGGAAGGGCTATCGCAAAATACAATACAATATAAATGAATGAAAATAAAGTAGACTAATTTTCTTGTTGAACGATCACTCACCTTGGATACTGTTTGAATAGTAAAAATGGCAGCGTTAAGTCTTTGAACTAGGTCCTGAATGAGGGCTTTCCATGAAAGTTTACTACCTGTCTGAACACGCTGAAATTTGAAATGTTCAGTTTCACTAATCATATGCCCATTCTGTGAAATGAAAATGTCAGGTTTTGTTGAATTGTGTGTTAGAAATTGTAAAAACTGAGTCTTACTGTGATTTAGCATTAGTTTATTTTCTGCAAGCCATGAACTTAGGTCATGAACTGAACTATTTGAAACTGAGGCAATGTTGCACACGACATGCTCTACTATCAAGCTAGTGTCATCAGCAAACAGAAATAATTTAGAGTTACCTGTAATACTAGAGGGCATATCATTTGTATAAATAAGGAACAGGCGTGGCCCCAACACTGATCCCCAGGGCACCCCCCACTTGACTGTACCCCACTCAGACGGCACATCGCAGCCATTCTCAACACTGTGAATAATGACCTTTTGCTGTCTGTTGCTAAAGTAAAGGTGAACCAGTTATGAGCTCCCCATATTCCGTAATGATCCAACATCTTGAGCAATATTTTGTGATCAACACATTCAAATGCCTTAGTTAAATCAAAAAATATGCCTAGCATTCGAAACCTTTTGTTTAACCCATCCAGTACCTCACAGAGAAAAGAGAATATTACATTTTAGTTGTTAAATGACTTCTAAAGCCGAACTGTACATTTGATAGCAAATCGTGTGATATAAAATGATCAAGTATCCTTACATACAAGCCTGTTCAATAACTTTAGCAAACACTGATGGCATAGAAGTAGGTCTAAAATCGTCTACATTATCCCATTCTCCCTTTTTATGAAGCGGCTTTACTACTGAGTACTTTAATTGTTCAGGAAACTGACCATTCCTAAAGGAAAAATTACAAATACAGCTAAATACAGGGCTAACATGTGCAGCACAGTACCTTAATATTCTTCTAGACACTCCATCATGTCCATGAGAGTCGTTAGTCTTCAGTGATTCAATTATTGACGTAATGTCCCCCTTGTCTGTATCACAGAGGAGTATTTCAGACATCAGTCTCAGAAAGGCATTTGCCAAGAGAGTTATGATTCCCTGCAGAAACAAAATTTTTATTTAATTCATCAGCAATGCTCAGAAAATGATTGTTAAATACTATACATATATCTGATTTATCAGTAACAGGAATATTTTTACTCTGAACTGACTTCATATTGTCGACCTTGTGCTGCTGACTAGACGTTTCCTTTGCAACTGACCATGTCGTTTTCATTTTATGCTGTGAGTTAGCTATTCTGTTTGCATACCACATACTCTTTGCCGTCCTTATAACAATTTAAGCACCTTACAGCACCGTTTGTAATGGACTGCCGTAGCTTGATTGTGACTACTACTGTTGTTATTGTGGTCTTCAGTCCTGAGACTGGTTTGATGCAGCTCTCCATGCTACTCTATCCTGTGCAAGCTTTTATTTCTTTTCCATGGATTTTAATACCTACTCCGAATTTTTCTTTTGTTTCCTTTACTGCTTGCTCAATATACAGATTGAATAGCATCGGGGAGAGGCTACAACCCTGTCTCACTCCCTTCCCAGCCACTGCTTCCCTTTCATGTCCCTCGACTCTTAAAACTGCCATCTGGTTTCTGTACAAATTGTAAATAGCCTTTCACTCCCTGTATTTCACCCCTGTCACCTTCAGAATTAGAAAGTGTATTCCAGTGAACATTGTCAAAAGCTTTCTCTAAGTCTACAAATGCTAGAAACATAGGTTTGTCTTTCCTTAATCTTTCTTCTAAGATAAGTCATAGGGTCAGTGTTGCCTCATGGGTTCCAACGTTTCTACGGAATCCAAACTGATCTTACCTGAGGTCGGCTTCTACCAGTTTTTCCATATGCCTGTAAAGAATTTGCGTTAGTATTTTGCACCTGTGACTTATTAAACTGGTGACTACTACTAACATTTTGATATAATTCCCACTTTGTTCCACATGATATCCTTATCCCACTAGTCAGCCACCCGTGCTGCCCATTACTGCTAGTACTCCGTTTAGAACATTCTAATGGAAAGCAACTCTCAAAGAGCATGAAAAGTGTGTTACGGAAAGCATTATGTTTGTTGGCACTATAAACATCCTGCCACTGTTGGTCCTTGATGAGGTTTAAAAAACTCTCTGTTGCCATTGGGTTAACTTTCCTACATAGTTTGTAATTATGTGTGACTTTTGATTGAATACAAAAGTCTTTTAGTGTTAATATTTGTGCATCATGGTCTGAAAAACCATTCACCCTTTTACTAATAGAATGCCCATGTAGTAATGAAGAATGAATAAAAATATTGTCTATGGCTGTGCTAGTGTTCCACCTGCACTCTAGTTCAAAAAAAAACACAGTCTGCATCAGATCATATAAATTTAGGAGATCTACCAACACTCTTTTTCTTGTACCAAGATACACAAAATTTATATTTAATTCACCACATATAACTAATTTCTTGTACTTCCTATAAAGTGAATCAAGAAACCTCTGTAGCTTGAGCAGAAATGCTCTGAATTCAGAGTTAGGGGACCTATAAACAAAAACAATTAGAAGTTAAGTTTTACTAAATTCAACTGTCCCTGCACAACATTCAAATATTTGTTCAGTGCAGTGCCGTGATACGTCTATGGACTCAAATGGAATAATATTGAAACTCTTTGTCTTTAAATATGTCTGCTTGTGTCTGTATATGTGTGGATGGATGTGTGTGTGTGTGTGTGCGTGTGCGTGTGCGTGTGCGTGTGCGTGTGCGTGTGCGTGTGCGTGTGCGTGTGCGTAAGTGTATACCCGTCCTTTTTTCCCCCTAAGGTAAGTCTTTCCGCTCCCGGGATTGGAATGACTCCTTACCCTCTCCCTTAAAACCCACATCCTTTCGTCTTTCCCTCTCCTTCCCTCTTTCCCTCTCCTTCCCTCTTTCCTGATGAGACAACAGTTTGTTGCGAAAGCTTGAATTTTGTGTGTATGTTTGTGTTTGTTTGTGTGTCTTTCGACCTGCAAGCGCTTTCGTTTGGTAAGTCACATCATCTTTGTTTTTTGATAAATTTTTCCCATGTGGAATGTTTCCCTCTATTATATTAATAGGAATAATGTTTTTTACGTACATGGCCACTCCCCCACCCCACAAGGAACTCTTTGAAAAACAGCTAGCTAATCTGTATCCTATATTAACAGGGACCGTAAAATAAGAGATAATCAGTACGCTAACACCAACAGCACTGCCTTATCCTGTGCAGACTGCTACTGCCTTGAAACGGCAACCGTCAGTTGCTGCTGGAGTACCGATTATTCTGTATGTTTTTCTATTCCTGTTAATACACACAGGTAAAACAAATATTGCATGAGCATAATTTGTGCCCATTTTATCAATTCGGCACTTAATATTCTGCTTTAAAAATAATTTGGTTTATAAAGGGGAAGCAAGCTGATGCTTTCTCTTGACACAGGAAGCACATGAAAGGTATGATGTTCATTATTTGTTTGTACTGACTCCAGCTGCAAATTGCAAAAATGAAATTGTAAATATCAGCTTTACTACTGAGTAATTTAATCGTTCAGGAAACTGACCATTCCTAAAGGAAAAATTACAAATGCAGCTAAATATAGGGCAGAGTAAATGCACCCGATGACTGTCAGGAAGTATTCTGTATTCATATTACTGAATTATTTGTAATGGATGGTTTCAGATACTCCGCAGCATATACTGAATCTGAAACCCATCATTTCAATAACAGTTATGAAATGCTTGTTAAAAAGTTTTGCAACACTGCATATACCTGTTACCAATTTATCAAACAGTGGAAAATGCAGAATGGAATAATGACAATATTATGAAAAGAATAGATTGCTACTCACCATATAGTGGGGACATTGAGTTGGAGATAGGCACAACAAAAAGACTATCAGACTTGCAAGGTTTTGTCCAGGAAGGCCTTCACTGAAATTAGACAACACACACACACACACACACACACACACACACACACACACACACGCGCACACACACTAACACAATTGCGACTCGTGCACACATGACCACAGGGGGCCGAGGGCACACTGGAGCAGCAGTGCATGATTTTGAAGGTAAAGAGGAGGCCAGGGCAGAGAGGATGAGGGGACAGTAAAGCGCTGCTTGTGGGAACATTCAGGGGTGAAATAGATGGAGGATAGGGCAGCTAGGAGCAGTCAGGAGGTTATACGGAAGGGTGGGGGGGGGGGGCAGTGGAAAAGAAGAGAAGTAAAAAGACTGAGAGTGCATTGGTAGAACAGAGGGTGTGTAATGCAGGAGTGGAAAAAAGGGAAGGGGATAGTGTAGGATGATGACTAACGAAGGTTGAGGCCCGGAGGATTATAAGAACGTAAGATATACTGCAGAGAGAATTCCCACTTGCACAATTCAGAAAAGCTGGTGTTGGTAGGAAGGATCCAGATGGTACATGCTGTGAAGCATTCATTAAAATGAAGAATGTTGTGTTGGACAGCATGCTCGGCAACTGGGTGTACCAGCTGTTCCTTGGGCACAGTTTGTTGGTGGCCATTCATGCGGAGTGACCACTTGCTAGTTGTTGTACCCTTGTATAATTCAGCACAGTGGTTGCAGCTTAACTTGTAGATCACATGACTGGTTTAACAGGTAGCCCCTTCTCTGATGGGATAGGTGATGCTTGTTTTGGGACGGCATAGATAGTGTGGTGGGAGTATGTGTGGGACAGGTCATGCATCATCAAGGTATATTACAGGGATATGAGCCATGAGGCAAGGTGTTAAGTGGGAGGTTGTGTAGGGATGGACAAGGATATTTTGTAGGTTCGGTGAGCAGCGGAATACCCCTGTGGGAGGGGTGGGAAGGATAGTGGGTAGGACATTCACAATTTCAGGGCATAACGAGAGCTCCTGCATTACACACCCTCTGTTCCACCAATGCACTCTGTCTTTTTACTTCTCTACTTTTCCACTGCCCCCCCCCTCCCCCCCCCCTCCCCCCCACCACCACCACCACCTTCCGTATAACCTCCTGGCTGCACCTAGCTGCCCTATTCTCTCTCCACCTCACCCCTGTATGCTCCCACAAGCAGCAATTTTCCGTCCTCCGCCCCTGCGCTGCTGTCCCTCCCCCTCTCTTCCCCAGCCTCCTCCTTACCCCCACCACCCAGATTTCTCCTCTCATCAGGCGCTGCTACTCACAGTCTGGCCTTGACAGCTAGAGACTGTTGTCGTGTGTGTGTGTGTGTGTGTGTGTGTGTGTGTGTGTGTGTGTGTGTGTGTGCACGCGTGTTGCCTAATTTTGATGAAGGCCGTTTTGTCTGAAAGATTACTTGCATGACAGTTCTTTTGTTGTGCCTGTCTATGATTCAACACCTGTTTTATGTTATGTGTTACCAATGTTTCCTTTACTCTGATATCTGCCCCTCTTCATTTCTGGTTCTGCCACTCTCCTCCTTCATTATCCCATACTGTCATTATTTTGTTGTCTGATGTAACTGTCTTCTTTTCATAATGCATTTGCTTTGATCTCCATATTACAGTTTTCTGGATTTTGGAGTACATCTTGTAATGAGGTATGGCATCACCACCACCATATCATCATCATCATCATCATCATCATCAGAGCTGTTTCTGACTGATAGGGTTTCTTTTTTATCTTACAAATAGCTGTATTTTTTGAGTAAACCATAGGTTTTTTGTAGGCTTTGAACTAATCAGTGTTACTTCCAGGGGAAAACCACAGCTAAAGAACCTGAAGGCAGGGGTCCAGAAGACAGTGAATATCTTAAAGTGCCTTAGCCACAGGTCTTGGAAAGCAGACAAGGCATGCATTTTCCGGCTGTATATAGCTTTTTTGAGGCAGTGGCTTGACTGTTTGTACATGGTTACAGATCAGTGGGGATCTTCCTACCTCAAGATCATTGATGCTATCCATAATGAGGGTATTAGGCTGGTTATGGTTGCTTATGGGAGCAGCCCCATATGCAGTATCTGATTTGAGGTTGAGCAGCTGCCACTCACCATCCAGCAGCAACTCCTCATGGTGCATCAAGCATTAAATATCCTCACTGCTCCAAATTCAACAGCATTCCATACTGTTGCTCCTCACGCAGTTATGAAACACCTTTTTTCCAGCTGTCCATGAGGAACAAGTCCATTTAGAATCTGCCTGAAGTGTGAACTGGAGTCACTTGTGGGGCAAGTACAGGCCCAGATCCAGGGTTTTAACCATTGACACTGTAGTTACGGCAGGGGCCTGGAGTGATTTTAGATTTAGTGCTGTACAGGAGAGGCTGCACTCGTGCATGTGTTTTTAATATGGTATTTTCTGACATTTTAAATGAGCTTCACAACTATGTAGCCGTGTACACAGGCGGGTCTAAACAGGGGGATCAAGTTGACTGCTCTGTTGTTTTCCCTGATTCTTTCTTCAAGATTTGGTTGCCTCAAGATGTCACTGTCTTCAGTTCCAAATGATAAAACAGCCTTGAGGGTGCTGGAGCAGATGAGATGATAAGTGCTGCACTTACTAAATTTCTGGTCTCTTCAGATTCCCTGAGTTCCCTTCAGTCTGTACAACACTCATATCCAGCAGATAAAGTAGTCCAGGATAACTACGACACCTTTTTTAAATTTTTTTTTGCGTCAGTCTTCTGACTGGTTTGATGCGGTCTACCACGAATTCCTTTCCTGTGCTAAACTCTTCATCTCAGAGTAGCACTTGCAACCTATGTTCTCTATTATTTGCTGGATGTATTCCAATCTCTGTCTTCCTCTACAGTTTTTGCCCTCTAGTACCAAGGATGTCATTCCCTCATGTCTTAACAGATGTACCTCCATCCTGTACCTTCCCCTTATCAGTGTTTTCCACATGTTCCTTTCCTCTCCGATTCTGCGCAGAACCTCCTCATTCCTTGCCTTATCAGTCCGTCTAATTTTCAACCTACGTCTGTAGCACCAGATCTCAAATGCTTCAGTTGTCTTCTGTTCTGGTTTTTCCACAGTCCATGTTTCGCTACCATACAGTGCTGTACTCCAGATGTATGTTCTCAGAAATCTCTTCCTCAAATTAAGACCGATATTTGATATTAGTCTTCTCTTGGCCAGGAATATCCTTTTTGCCATTGCTAGTCTGCTTTTGATGTCCTCTTTGCTCCAATTGTCATTGGTTGTTTTAGTGTCTAAGTAGCAGAATTCCTTAACTTCATCTGCTTCGTGACCATCAGTCCTGAAGTTAAGTTTCTAGCTCTCCTCATTTCTACTACTACTCATTACCTTCGTCTTTCTTTGATTTACTCTCAATCCATACTCTGTTCTCATTAGACTGTTCATTCCGTTCATCAGATCATGTAATTCTTCTTCACTTTCACTCAAGATAGCAATGTCATCAGTGAATCGTATCATTGATATCCTTTCACCTTGAATTTTAATTCCAGTCCTGAACCTTTCTTTTATTTTCATCATTGTTTTCTTGACGTACAGATTGAACAGTAGGGGCGAAAGGCTACATCTTTATTTACACCCTTTTTAATATGAGCACTTCATTATTGGTCGTCCACTCTTATTATTCCCTCTTATCTGTTGTACATATTGTATATGACCCATCTCTCCCTATAGCTTACCCATACTTTTTTCAGAATTTCGAACATCTAGCACCATTTTCCACTATCGAACACTTTTTCCGGGTCGAGAAGTTGTATTAACATGTCTTGATTTTTCTTTAGTCTTGCTTCCATTATTAACTGCAACATCAAAATTGCCTCTCTCATGCCGTTACCTTTCCTAAAGCCAAACTGATTTTCATCTAGCGCATCCTCAATTTTCTTTTCCATTCTTCTGTATATTATTCTTGTAAACAACGTGGATGCGTGAGCTGTTAAGATGATTGTGTGTGAATTCTCGCAGTTGTCAGCTCTTGCCGTCTTCGAAATTGTGTGGATGATGCTTTTTCGAAAGTCAGATGGTATGTCGCCAGACTTATACATTCTACACACCAATGTGAATAGTCATTTTGTTCTCACTTCCCCCAATGATTTTAGAAATTCTGATGGAATGTTATCTATCCCTTCTGCCTTATTCGATCTTAATTCCTCCAAAGCTCTTTTAAATTATGATTCTAATACTGGATCCCCTATCTCTTCTAAAACAACTCCTGTTTCGTCTTCTATCGCATCAGCCAAATCTTCTCCCTCATAGAGGCTTTCAATGTATTCTTTCCACCTATCTGCTCTCTCCTCTTCATTTGACAGTGAAATTCCCATTGCACTCTTAATGTTATCACCCTTACTTTTAATGTCACCGAAGGTTGTTTCAACTTTCCTGTATGCTGAGTCGGTTCTCCCAACAATCATTTGTTTTTCGATTTCGTCACATTTTCCCTGCAGCCATTTCGTCTTAGCTTCCCTGCACTTCCTATTTATTTCATTCCTCAGCGACTTGTATTTCTGTATTCCTGAGTTCCCTTAACATTTTTGTACTTCCTCCTTTCATTAATCAATTGAAGTATTTCTTCTATTACCCATGGTTTCTTCACAGTTACCTTCTTTGTACATATGTTTTCCTTCCCAACTTCGATGATGGCCCTTTTTAGAGATGTCCATTCCTCTTCAACTGTACTGCCTACTGAGCTACTCCTTATTGCCGTATCTATAGCCTTAGAGAACTTCAACCATATCTTGTCATTCCGTATCCCACTTATTTGCGTATTGATTCTTCCTGACTAATGTCTTAAACTTCAGCCTACTTTTCATCACTACTGTATTGTGATCTGAGTCTGTATCTACTCCTGGGCGCACATTACAATCCACTATCTGATTTCGGAATTTCTGTATGTCCCTGATGTAATCTAACTGAAATATTACCGTATCACCCAGTTTTTTCCAAGTATACCTCCTCCTCCTCTTGTGATTCTTGAACAGAGTATTCGCTATTACTTTCTGAAACTTGTTACAGAAGTCAATTAGTCTTTCTCCTCTCTCATTCCTTGTCCGAACCCCAAATTCTCCTGTAACCTTTTCTTCTACTCTTTCCCTACAACTGCATTCCAGTCCCCCATTACTATTAGATTTTCATCCCCATTTACAGAATGTATTACCCTTGCAGTATCCTCATACACTTTCTCTATCTGTTCATCTTCAGCTTGCGACATTGGTATGTATACCTGAACTATTGTTGTTGGTTTGCTGTTGATTCTGATAAGAACAACCCTGTCACTGAACTATTCACAGTAACACACTCTCTGCCCTACCATCCTATTCAAAGCGAATCCTACTCCCATTACACCATTTTGTGCTCCTATTGACATTACCCTATACTCATCTGACCAGAAATCCTTGTCTTCTTTCCACTTCACTTCACTGACCCCTACTATGTATAGATTGAGCCTCAACAGTTCCCTTTTCAGATTTTCTAGTTTCCCTACCACATTCAAGCTTCATACATTCCATGCCCCGACTTGTAGAACGTTATCCTTTCGTTGATTATTCAATCGTTTTCTCATGGTAACCTCCCCCTTGGCAGTCCCCTCCTGGAGATCTGAATGGGGGACTATTCCGGAATGTTCGGCCAGTGGAGAGATCATGTTGACACTTCTTTAATTACAACCCACATATTCTTGGATACACGTTACATGTCTTTAATGCAGTGGTTTCCGTTGCCTTTTGCATCTTTATGCTGTTTATCATTGCTGATTCTTCCACGTTTAGGGGCAGTTTTGCAGCCCTAGGACAAGAGAGTGCACTGAAACTCTGTCCGCTCCTCCGTCCTCTTTGACAAGGCTGTTGGCAGAACGGGGTGACTTCTTTTGATGGACTTCTTCGGCTGCCAATACTGATTATTAATCAAAATTTAAGCAGTGGCAGGATTCGAACCTGAGACCGAAGACGTTTTGAATATGAATCAAAGACGCTACCCCTGCACCACCCTCTCCATGTGTAAAGACTGGTGGGAAGGAGGTATCTTTCTACTGGGTGCCAGGACCCATAGGTCATTAATCAATTGAAGTATTTCTTCTATTACCCATGATTTCTTCACAGTTACCTTCTTTGTACATATGTTTTCCTTTCCAACTTCTGTGATGACCCTTTTTAGAGATGTCCATTCCTCATAGCAGATCTAACAGCCAAGAAGGCAGATGGCAACCCTCATTTCATTCAGTGTGGCATCCTCCTGCATGCTGTCACCTCGTTGTTCACGTACGGAGTTGTGTTGATGGGGAGATGAGCAGCTGGAAGGTTTGAAGTGTACCTGCTTCCAGTGACACAGATTGGATTTATGTCCTTCTCAGTTGTCTTCACATAGGACATAGTCCTCTGACACGTGGCTTGTTGTTCTAGTGCACACTGGACTCACATTTGGGAGGACGATCCTAGTTTAGGTTTTCCATGATTTCCCTAAATGGCTTAAGACAAATGCTGAGATGGTTCCTGTTGTAACCAAAACCAACTGCGGGAATGCCTTGGGCTGCAGATCGGAGCCGCCAGGCGGGGAAGCCGCCGGTGGTGGAGCACGCACCACCGGGTAAACGCAGGACGAATCGGACGACAGACCAACGACAACTGACAACAATCGACCACAGCCGACTATGAGCGACACAACAAGGAAGAGATAAACAATGGAGGCTTGTGGAAACCACAACGCCAAACACCAAATGTAAATCCACTCGGAACCATAGCTAGGCAAATGTCAACAACGAGCAACGACCAGAACACAGTACCGCCGAGATAGGAACGAAATCCAGAGCGAGTACCAGACTGACTGGACTGGGGCAGAGCGGGTCCCTATATACGAAACCGGAGGGAGCGGCTATTGGTCGCTGTCTGCATGTGGCGTAGCAGTGGCGCCCTCGCTGCGCGAGAGCCGCTGCGCGGAATAGCCGCCGTGGAGGTGGAGCCCTCTATGGGCTGACCATGTCCATTTGTTCTGGCGTGTGTTCGACTTCCGCGGCGGAAGGTACTAGAGTTCCTTCAAAAGGGCATGGCTGCTGTCCTTCTCCATCGGTACCTAATCTGAGCCTGTGCTTCATCTCAAGTGACCTCGTTGTCAATGGGACATTAATCACTAATCTTCTTCTTCTCCTCCTCCTCCTCCTCCTCCTCCTCGCACCAGTGAGAGGACTCTCCTGTATGTGGTACAGATGGGGTGCTGATCACGGTGCGCCACATTTTGGTGTGCTGTATTTTGTATTCAGGCAAAGTTAACATCTGACCATTTTTAACTCTATCCTCGATGTGTGTGCGCTAGTGTGGTTATGCAGATGTTCATGGGTGAGATTAGGAAAGAGGAAGTGCAATTTTATGACAGATCGCTTTTTCTATGTTTTACCCACATTCACTTCTGCTAATTTTCAGATGGTTGCGTCACTGAGTGTCCCTAAACACCCCCCCCCCCCCCCCCCCCCCCACCCACCCACCACCCACACACACACACACACACCACCCACCCACACACACACACCACACACACACACACACACACACACACACACACACACCACACACACACACACACCACCCACACACAAACACACCACCCACCCACCCACCCACCCACACACACACACACACACACACACACACACACACACACACACACACTTGGGAAAACATCTTTCAAATAACATAAGGACTTCATTAGTAAACTGTTGTGTTTTTAATTCATGCCATGTGCACTGTATATATCGCGCGATTTCAGATGAGAAGTTTCCTAAAGTACTAAATTTTTGGCTTATTGACCATCTCCTTGAACTCAAATTTATTAGATTTTGAGTTCAGATCTACATTAACATGTAACAAAAGAAACTGCATGTAACTGTTTGAGATACTATTGACTATTGGTTTTGTAATATAATTTTGTTCATTACACGTTTATATAAAGATATTGTCAAATGGGTATTTTTGAGTAACTGGCTACCTTAGTAAGTTTACAGTAAAAATTAAGTTGACTGTGATGTTAATGACTGCAATAAATTTTTACTGAAAAAGTTTTTAAGAAACTCAACATTAAAATCACCATCTACCACTGTTTCTATGTGTTTTGATGTTAAATAAACCAGTGGAGCTTAAAAGTGATTTCTGAAGATTGAACTATGTGCAGGTGCTTTGTGTACACTTACTGTTATAAAGAATTTTTACGAAATTCTGCTTTTCTCTCATGCTTACATGTGCTGCACTGAGCAAAATCTATGTTCTTAAATTTATGACAGTTCTTGATGAATGTTCCAACTCCTACCTTCTCCATTTCTGCTCTATGGAAGTGAGATGCTGATCTACAGTCTGTAACTATTGATACCAGCGATCACATAGTGTTGAGTCAGATTATGTCCACTGAGTTTGATGACTCATTAGTCACTGTAGTTGAAAGCAAAACATGAAGATAGTTGGCATTTCACACTGGTTAAGATATAATTGGCTGGAAATAACATTTCTGTAAATTTTCAACCAACAACTGTTTTTACTGAAGCAGTATGCCAGAATTATGTTGTTTAGATTCTTTCTGACTGAAGTTTTATATCAGTCCTAATGTGTCTCCAAGTTTTTTTCTTTGTGTTCTCTCTATACTGGAAAAAAATGCTGTTCTGACACCCATTAGCACCAGTATTTTACTACTTACGTATTTTATTACTTATGACAGAGCCTCCCCCACTCCTCCTTATCTTAAGTTTTGTGTCCGTAAATGCAGCCAGTATATCCTTCCCTTTCCTGTTGAGGTGAAGGCCATGCCCAGTATAATCCCATCTAATAACAGAATCAAAGGTGATAAGAGAGATGTCAATAACTATTGACCTGTTTCACTGTTGACATCATTCTCCAAAATGTTTAAGGTGATGACGTATTCTGGAATAGCATCTTACCTTAGCAACAAAAATACCATTTGCAAATCAGAGTTGGGGTTTCAGAAGGGTTGCTCTACTGACAGTGCCGCTTATATGTTCACTCACCAGATATTACAAAATAGTGCCAGTTGGTATTTTGTGCGACCTCTCTAAGGCATTTGACATGTGAATCACAGTGTTCTCCTAGATAAATTCCCGTTTAATGGGATTGATCATATAACCAACCAGTGGATAATGTTATATCTAACCAAAAGAATGCAGAAAGTTGTACTTAGTAATTCAAGCAATATAGGCTAGGGACATAATTCTGACTGGGAAGAAATCATATATGGGGTTCCCCAAGGTTCAGTCTTAGGTCCACTACTGTTTCTCATAAAGGTAAACAATCCTCTGTGTAATTTACAACAAGCAGAATTAGTTCTTTTTGCAGATGACATATATTGTAATGAATTCAAGCATACATGCAGAAACAGAAGAAGTGATAAACGAAGCTCTTAAAAGTATCATTGACTGCTTTTCTGCAAATGGTGTCACCCACAATTTTAAAGAGACACAACACATTCAGTTCTGTTGAGGGTACTACACCAGTGATAAGTGTAACACATGGTGGGGAAATAATAAATAGGGTGGAAAATTCAAAATTCTTAGGGGTTCATGTTGATGAGAATTTAAATTGTAAAAAACACATTTTGGAACTCCTAGAACAACTTAGTTCAGCTGCATTTGCACTTAAAATCATTGCAAATCTTGGGGAGAGACAAACCAGTGAGTTAATATATTTTGCATGATTTCATTCAATGTCATGTGGAATAATGTTCTGAGCTAACTCATCTTTAAGAAAAAGTCTTCATTGCTCAAAAAGTGCTGTAAGAATAATATGGGGTCTTGTAGACATCTGTTAGAGTTGGGCATTGTGACTACTGCTTCGCATTATATTTATACCCTCATAAAGTTTGTTTTAAGTAATCCACTAAAATTCAAAAGAAACAGTGATGTACAAAACTGGAATATCAGAAGGAAAATAACATTCATTACTCCACATTAAAGTTGTGTTTGGCACAAAAAGGAGTGCACAGTGCTGCAACAAAAATTTTTGATTACTTACTTGTCGATATAAAACATCTGTCAGACAATGAAGTAAAGTTTGAAAATAAACTGAGAAAGTTTCTCCTTGACAATGCCTTCTATTCTGTAAAAGAATATCCATTACTGTAATGTGTAAAAGATGGTGGGTAAGATTTACTTACTGCTATCTGTAGGTCTTTTTTCCTTTTTGTAATAAAAAAGAGCTTAGAAATATCCAGAGGGTAACGTTATGTACAAATTAATTTTCAGTGTGAATGGAACATGCAACAATAACTAACTAATAACTAACTCGGCAGGAACAACATCAATATACACTGATCAGCCAGAACATTATTACCACCACCACAATTGATGTAGACCCGTCCAGGCAGTAGCAGCATCACTTGGGCAAGGAATGACTGCTAATCAGACACAAGCACAGTTCATGTAGTGTCTGTCTATCTGTAGAATGGGGAAGGCATGCAATCTATCTGAGGTTGACCAAGGCCTGCAGGCTCAGCACAATCACTTCGGGAACTGCATGGCTTGTCATGTGTAGGAGGAGTGCTGTTGTGAGTGTCTTAAGCACGTGACAAAACCAAAGCGAAACCATGGCCAGACATCGTAGGGTTGGGCAGCCACCCCTCATTACAGATGTCAGACATTGTAGACTGGGCAGACTGGAAAACAGGAAAGGTGATGAACTGTGGCAGAATTAACATCACATTTTAATGCAGGACAAAGTACAAGTGTGTGTGAACATACAGTGCACTGAACACTCCTAATGATAGACCTCCACAGCTGATGATCCATGGATTGGAAATGACAATCAGCAATGGACATTGGCAGAGTGGCAGAGTATTGCATGGTCTGATGAATACCAGTACCTTCTTCATCATGCTGATGGGAGGGCGCAAAACCGTCGTCTCACAGGGTAACAGCTCCTCGATACCTGTACTGTGGAATGGAGAAAAGCTGGCGGTGGCTCCAATGTGCTCTGGGGAACATTCACTTGGACATCCATGGGTCCAGTGGTGCTTGTGCAGGGCACTGTGATGGTGAAGGAGTATTTTACACTGCTTGCAGACCATGTACACACTTCAGTGACGATGACATTTCCTGACAGCAGTGGCATTTTTCAGCAAGATAATGCACCATCTCACAAGGTTAGGAGTGTGATGGAGTGGTGAGTTCCAGCTCTGAACTTGATCGAACACATCTGGAAAGTGATTGAATGTGGCATCAGAGCTTGTCACTCCCCCTCCCCATAATTTATGGGAATTAGGTGGCTTGTGTTGGTGGATGTGGTGCCATCTCCCTCCAGTGACCTACCAAGGCCTCATTGCTTCCATGCCATGACATGTCCCCACTGTTATCTGTGCCAAAGGTGGACATACTGGCTATTAGGTAGGTGTTCATAAAGTTCTGGTTGATCAGTGTATGACCCTGCATCCGACATAAGAACTATTCCAACGCCAAATTAGCTCTCCTGGCAGAAGAGCTCAAAGGAGTTCAGTCATGGTATCCCAAAACAGATACAGCCAATGCTGATATGCCTCAATGCTGGTGCAGTCTTTGCCAGTCACTCTCTATTATACTCAGGATCTCTGTCATTACTGTTTCCTTGCCCACCCACTATACCCTGGTGTCTTCTTTGATAAAGACTTTCCAAAGTGATCCTAAATACCCTGTCACTTGACCCAGACCAGCACTAGGTTAAAAATAAAAAAAAGTGATCTGGTTTTCTGATCCTAAATCATCCTGCAAAAGTTGGTTACACCTCTAGCATGATAACTACATAACAAATAAACTTTTATCTTTACTGTTTTCCCTACATTCTTACTTTGAGTTTACTGCTGAAAATTTCTTGTCCTGTCTATACTTACAGCCGCATGAGGCTCATCTATGTCTAATTGAAACAACAGATCGCACTTATTTTACACTTTCACCACAAAGCTGTCAGATGAAGTTCTGTGCCCATTCCTTCTGTTACCTGTTGCCATCTCTCACCTCTCTTTACCCTTCTTCCTCCTTAACCTGTTGAGATCTTTCCTAGCCTTATCTAATTCACCCTGTAGGACAGTAGTTTTCCCCTCCTGTTCCACTATCTTTGTCTCCCTACTGCCTACTGAAGAGCATCATTTACTTTTCTGGTCCCCACGCCACTGCAGTCATCCCTGTTGAAAAAGCTACAGCAACCATCACACTTATATACAGCTATGTAAATACACTGCTAGCCATTGTATGGTGCAAGACAGTGGGCACCTTGTACCACTGCCAGTCATTTCCTTTCCTGTTCCACTCGCAAATAGAGTGAAGAAAAATGACTGTCTATATGTCTTTGAACAAACCCTAATTTATCTTATGTTATCTTTGTGTTCTTTATCTGAAATGTACGTTGACAGCAGGAGAATCATTCTGCAGTCAGCCGCAGATGCCAGTTATCTAAATTTCCTCAATAGTGGCTCGCGACGACATAGTCTTTCCCCCAGGAATTCCCATTTGTGTGGAAACATCTCAATAATACTTGCATGCTGACTGAATTTATCAGTAACAAACCTAGTAGCACACCCCTGAATTACTTCGATGTGTTCCTTTAATCGACATGGTGAAGATCCCAAACACTTGAGCAATACTCACAAATAGGTTCCACTAGCGTTCTACACGAGGTCTTCTCTGTAGATGAACTAACTATACCCCAGAACTAACAATTCAACAGCAAGTCAAGTACTTTACATTCATAGTAAAATAATAATTTTGTAAGAATAAGTCAGTTAAATTACCGACAAACAAGAAAACGTGAGCGTATGTGCAAAAGTTTGTAAACAAACTACATTTACAAAATTTCTGAACCCATCCACTTATCTACGTCTCCTTCACTAGGTTTTTCACATAAAGGGATTGTCGGTATCATTTGTAGTAGATTTTCCTCTTCATTTTCAACTAGGTTGTCCTGAAAAAAAGAGATGTCCAGTTTTCCCCATGATTTTCTCAGAGTATTTTCTGAAATATTCTGCCATGCCTCAGCCGCCCAATAAACAACATCCTTCACATTGGTCTCTTTTATTTTGTCCACTAAAGGAATGCTATCATCTTGGATCAGCATTATTAAAAATTATTTTCTGTAAATCAGTTTTAATGTTTGCAGTATGCCCTGGCCCATCGGCTGATTAGATTAGATTAGTACTTGTTCCATAGATCGCGAATATGACACTTCATAATGATGTGTAATGTGTCATGTTAATAAAAGGTGTCTATACAAGATATTACATTACACAAAATATTACATGACACTTAAAAAAATATATATATAAATTAATAGAGGGAAACATTCCACATGGGAAAAATATATCTAAAAACAAAGATGATGTGACTTGCCAAACAAAAGCGCTGGCACGTCGATAGACACACAAACAAACGAAACATACACACAAAATTCAAGCTTTCGCAACAAACTGTTGCCTCATCAGGAAAGAGGGAAGGAGAGGGAAAGACGAAAGGATTTGGGTTTTAAGGGAGAGGGTAAGGAGTCATTCCAATCCCTGGAGCGAAAAGACTTACCTTAGGGGGAAAAAAGGATGGGTATACACTCTCTCTCGCGCGCGCGCACGCACACACACACACACACACACACACACACACACACACACACACACACACACATATACAGACACAAGCAGACATATACAGAGGCAAAGAGTTTGGGCAGAGATGTTAGTCGAGGCGGAAGTGCAGAGGCAAAGATGTTGTTGATGACAGGTGAGGTATGAGTGGCGGCAACTTGAAATTAGCGGAGATTGAGGCCTGGTGGATAACGGGAAGAGAGGATATATTGAAGAGCAAGTTCCCATCTCCGGAGTTCGGATAGGTTGGTGTTAGTGGGAAGTATCCAGATAACCCGGACAGTGTAACCCTGTGCCAAGATGTGCTGGCCGTGCACCAAGGCATGTTTAGCCACAGGGTGATCCTCATTACCAACAAACACTGTCTGCCTGTGTCCATTCATGCGAATGGACAGTTTGTTGCTGGTCATTCCCACATAGAATGCGTCACAGTGTAGGCAGGTCAGTTGGTAAATCACGTGGGTGCTTTCACACGTGGCCCTGCCTTTGATCGTATACACCTTCCGGGTTACAGGACTGGAGTAGGTGGTGGTGGGAGGGTGCATGGGACAGGTTTTACACCGGGGGCGGTTACAAGGATAGGAGCCAGAGGGTAGGGAAGGTGGTTTGGGGATTTCATAGGGATGAACTAACAGGTTACGAAGGTTAGGTGGACGGCGGAAAGACACTCTTGGTGGAGTGTGGAGGATTTCATGAAGGATGGATCTCATTTCAGGGCAGGATTTGAGGAAGTCGTATCCCTGCTGGAGAGCCACATTCAGAGTCTGATCCAGTCCCGGAAAGTATCCTGGCACAAGTGGGGCACTTTTGGGGTTCTTCTGTGGGAGGTTCTGGGTTTGAGGAGATGAGGAAGTGGCTCTGGTTATTTGCTTCTGTACCAGGTCGGGAGGGTAGTTGCGGGATGCGAAAGCTGTTGTCAGGTTGTTGGTGTAATGGTTCAGGGATTCCGGACTGGAGTAGATTCGTTTGCCACGAAGACCTAGGCTGTAGGGAGGGGACCGTTTGATGTGGAATGGGTGGCAGCTGTCATAATGGAGGTACTGTTGCTTGTTGGTGGGTTTGATGTGGACGGACGTGTGAAGCTGGCAATTGGACAGGTGGAGGTCAACATAAAGGAAAGTGGCATGGGATTTGGAGTGGGACCAGGTGAATCTGATGGAACCAAAGGAGTTGATGCTGGAGAGGAAATTCTGGAGTTCTTCACTGTGAGTCCACATCATGAAGATGTCATCAATAAATCTGTACCAAACTTTGGGTTGGCAGGCTTGGGTAACCAAGAAGGCTTCCTCTAAGCGACCCATGGATAGGTTGGCGTACGAGGGGGCCATCCTGGTACCCATGGCTGTTCCCTTTAATTGTTGGTATGTCTGGCCTTCAAAAGTGAAGTAGTTGTGGGTCAGGATGAAGCTGGCTAAGATAATGAGGAAAGAGGTTTTAGGTAGGGTGGCAGGTGATCGACGTGAAAGGAAGTGCTCCATCGCAGCAAGGCCGTGGACGTGCGGGATATTTGTGTATAAGGAAGTGGCATCAATGGTTACAAGAATGGTTTCCAGGGGAAACGGATTGGGTAAGGATTCCAGGCGTTCGAGAAAGTGGTTGGTGTCTTTGATGAAGGATGGGAGACTGCATGTAATGGGTTGAAGGTGTTGATCTACGTAGGCAGAGATACGTTCTGTGGGGGCCTGGTAACCAGCTACAATGGGACGGCCGGGATGATTGGGTTTGTGAATTTTAGGAAGAAGGTAGAAGGTAGGGGTGCAGGGTGTCGGTGGGGTCAGGAGGTCGATGGAGTCAGGTGAAAGGTTTTGTAGGGGGCGTAAGGTTCTGAGGATTCCTTGAAGCTCCGCCTGGACATCAGGAATGGGATTACCTTGGCAAACTTTGTATGTGGTGTTGTCTGAAAGCTGACGCAGTCCCTCAGCCACATATTCCCGACGATCAAGTACCACGGTCGTGGAACCCTTGTCCTCCGGAAGAATGACAATGGACCGGTCAGCCTTTAGATCACGGATAGCCTGGGCTTCAGCAGTGGTGATGTTGGGAGTAGGATTAAGGTTTTTTAAGAAGGATTGAGAGGCAAGGCTGGAATTCAGAAATTCCTGGAAGGTTTGGAAAGGGTGATTTTGAGGAAGAGGAGGTGGGTCCCACTGTGACGGAGGACGAAACTGTTCCAGACAGTGTTCAATTTGGATAGTGTCTTGGGGAGTTGGATCATTAGGAGTAGGATTAGGATCATTTTTCTTCGTGGCAAAGTGATACTTCCAGCAGAGAGTACGACAGTATATATATATATATATATATATATATATAGTCGATAGACACACAACACAAACATACACACGAAATTCTAGCTTTCGCAACCAACAGTTGCTTCGTCAGGAAAGAGGGAAGGAGAGGGAAAGACGAAAGAATGTGGGTTTTAAGGGAGAGGGTAAGGAGTCATTCCAATCCCGGGAGCGGAAAGACTTACCTTATGGGGAAAAAAGGACGGGTATACACTCGCGCGCGCGCACACACACACACACACACACACACACACACACACACACACACATATCCGTCCACACATATACAGACACAGGCAGACATATTTAAAGACAAAACTCTTTGTCTTTAAATATGTCTGCTTGTGTCTGTGTATGTGTGGACGGATATGTGTGTGTGCGAGTGTATACCCGTCCTTTTTTCCCCCAAGGTAAGTCTTTCCGCTCCCGGGATTGGAATGCCTCCTTACCCTCTCCCTTAAAACCCACATCCTTTCGTCTTTCCCTCTCCTTCCCTCTTTCCTGATGAGGCAACAGTTTGTTGCGAAAGCTTGAATTTTGTGTGTATGTTTGTGTTTGTTTGTGTGTCTATCGACCTGCCAGCGCTTTCGTTTGGTAAGTCACATCATCTTTGTTTTTAGATATATTTTTCCCACGTGGAATGTTTCCCTCTATTATATGTATATATAGATGATGTGACCCACCGAACGGAAGCGCCAGCAGGTTGACAGACACACAAACAAACACAAACACACACACGAATCTCAAGCCCCCGCAACAAACTGCCACCCCACCAGGAAAGAGGGAAGGAGAGGGAAAGACGAAAGGATGCAGGTCTCAAGGGAGAGGGCAAGGAGCCACCCCAATCCCGGGGGTGGAAAGACCCTCCCTAGGGGGGAACAAAGGACAGGTATACACACACACACACACACACACACACACACACACACACACACACACACACACACACATCCGCACACACACAGACACAAGCAGACACTTGTAAAGGCAAAGAGTTTGGGTAGAGATGTCAGTCGAGGCGGAAGTACAGAGGCAAAGATGTTGTTGAAAGACAGGTGAGGTATGAGCGGCAGCAAATTGAAATTAGCGGAGATTGAGGCCTGGCGAGAAGAGAGGATATACTGAAGGGCAAGTTCCCATCTCCGGAGTACTGACAGGTTGCTGTTAGTGGGAAGTATCCAGATAACCCGGACGGTGTAACACTGTGCCAAGATGTGCTGGCCGTGCACCAAGGCATGTTTAGCCACAGGGTGACCCTCATTACCAACAAACACTGTCTGCCTGTGTCCATTCATGCGAATGGACAGTTTGTTGCTGGTCATTCCCACACACAAAGCTTCACAGTGTAGGCAGGTCAGTTGGTAAATCACGTGGGTGTTCTCACACGTCATTCTTCCAGCGGACAAGGGTTCCACA
This sequence comes from Schistocerca americana, assembly GCF_021461395.2. NCBI lineage: Eukaryota > Metazoa > Arthropoda > Insecta > Orthoptera > Acrididae > Schistocerca > Schistocerca americana. The sequence goes on along the minus strand of NC_060125.1, from coordinate 558,643,299 downwards.
ACAGTGATACTTGATCGTCGGGAGTATGTGGCTGAGGGACTGCGTCAGCTTTCAGACAACACTACATACAAAGTTTACCAAGGTAATCCCATTCCTGATTTCCAGGCGGAGCTTCAAGGAATCCTCAGAACCTTAGGCCCCCTACAAAACCTTTCACCTGACTCCCTCAACCTCCTGACCCCACCAACACACCGCACCCCTACCTTCTACCTTCTTCCTAAAATTCACAAACCTAATCATCCCGACCATCCCATTGTAGCTGGCTACCAAGCCCCCACAGAACGTATCTCTGCCTACGTAGATCAACACATTCAACCCATTACATGCAGTCTCCCATCCTTCATCAAAGACACCAACCACTTTCTCGAACGCCTGGAATCCCTACCCAGTCTGTTACCTCCGGAAACCATCCTTGTAACCATTGATGCCACTTCCTTATACACAAATACTCCGCACGTCCAGGGCCTCGCTGCGATGGAGCACTTCCTTTCACGCCGATCACCTGCCACCCTACCAAAAACCTCTTTCCTCATTACCTTAGCCAGCTTCATCCTGACCCACAACTTCTTCACTTTCGAAGGCCAAACATACCAACAATTAAAGGGAACAGCCATGGGCACCAGGATGGCCCCCTCGTACACCAACCCATTCATGGGTCGCTTAGAGGAAGCCTTCTTCGTTACCAAGGCCTGCCAACCCAAAGTTTGGTTCAGATTTATTGATGACATCTTCATGATCTGGACTCACAGTGAAGAACAACTCCAGAATTTCCTCTCCAACCTCAACTCCTTTGGTTCCATCAGATTCACCTGGTCCCACTCCAAATCCCATGCCACTTTCCTTGACGTTGACCTCCACCTGTTCAGTGGCCAGCTTCACACGTCCGTCCACATGAAACCCACCAACAGGCAACAGTACCTCCATTATGACAGCTGCCACCCATTCCACATCAAACGGTCCCCTCCCTACAGCCTAGGTCTTCGTGGCATACGAATCTGCTCCAGTCCGGAATCCCTGAACCATTACACCAACAACTTGAAAACAGCTTTCGCATCCCGCAACTACCCTCCCGACCTGGTACAGAAGCAAATAACCAGAGCCACTTCCTCATCTCCTCAAACCCAGAACCTCCCACAGAAGAACCCCAAAAGTGCCCCACTTGTGCCAGGATACTTTCCGGGACTGGATCAGACTCTGAATGTGGCTCTCCAGCAGGGATACGACTTCCTCAAATCCTGCCCTGAAATGAGATCCATCCTTCATGAAATCCTCCCCATTCCACCAAGAGTGTCTTTCTGCCGTCCATCTAACCTTCGTAACCCCTTAGTTCATCCCTATGAAAACCCCAAAGCACCTTCCCTACCCTCTGGCTCCTATCCTTGTAACCGCCCCCGGTGTAAAACCTGTCCCATGCACCCTCCCACCACCACCTACTCCAGTCCTGTAACCCGGAAGGTGTACACGATCAAAGGCAGGGCCACGTGTGAAAGCACCCACGTGATTTACCAACTGACCTGCCTACACTGTGAAGCTTTCTATGTGGGAATGACCAGCAAAAAACTGTCCATTCACATGAATGGACACAGGCAGACAGTGTTTGTTGGTAATGAGGATCACCCTGTGGCTAAACATGCCTTGGTGCACAGCCAGCACATCTTGGCACAGGGTTACACCATCCGGGTTATCTGGATACTTCCCACTAACACCAACCTGTCAGATCTCCGGAGATGGGAACTTGCCCTTCAGTATATCCTCTCTTCTCGTTATCCGTCAGGCCTCAATCTCCGCTAATTTCAATTTGCCGCTGCTCATACCTCACCTGTCTTTCAACAACATCTTTGCCTCTGTACTTCTGCCTCGACTGACATCTCTACCCAAACTCTTTGCTTTTACAAGTGTCTTCTTGTGTCTGTGTGTGTGTGTGTGTGTGTGTGTGTGTGTGTGTGTGTGTATACCTGTCCTTTTTTCCCCCTAGAGTGGGTCTTTCCGCTCTCGGGATTGGGGTGGCTCCTTGGCCTCTCCCTTGGGACCCGCATCCTTTCGTCTTTCCCTCTCCTTCCCTCTTTCCTGGTGGGGCGGCAAAATATATATAGCAGGGATGATGTGACTTGCCGGGCGGGGGCGCTGGCACGTCGGTGGACGCACGGGCATGCACACGGGGTTCTGGCTTTCGCGGCCGACTGTTGCTTCGTTGGGGGGGATGTGGGTTTTTGGGGGTGAGGGTGGCGAGTCGTTCCGGTCCCGGGGGTGGGGGGCGGAGGGACGGGTGTGCGCTCGCGCACGCGCACGTGTCCGTCCGCGCATGCGCGGACACAGGCGGACTTATTCGGGGGCAAAGAGTTTGGGCAAACTCTTTGCCTTTGAATATGTGTGCTTGTGTCTGTATATGTGTGGGTGGATATGTGCGTGTGTGGGAGTGTATACCCGTCCTTTTTTCCCCCTAAGGTAAGTCTTTTCGCTCCCGGGATTGGAATGACTCCTTACCCTCTCCCTTAAAACCCACATCCTTTCGTCTTTCCCTCTCCGTCCCTCTTTCCTGACGAAGCAACCGTTGGTTGCGAAAGCTGGAATTTCGTGTGTATGTTTGTGTTTGTTTGTCTATCGACCTGCCAGCACTTTCGTTCGGTAAGTCACATCATATGATGTGACTTACCATACGAAAGCGCTTGCAGGTCGATAGAAACACATACAGACTTACCATACGGAAGTGATATATATATATATATATATATATATATATATATATGGGGGGGGGGTTGGGGAAATTACCCACTTACTATTTCCAAAAATTCATCTAATGAGTAGAACGAGTTGCCATTAAGAAATTCTTTTAATTTCCTTTTAAATGCTATATGGCTACCTGTCAGACTTTTGATGCTATTAGGTATGTGACCAAAGACTTCCGTGGCAGCATAATTTACCCCCTTCTGAGCCAAAGTTAGATTTAACCTTGAGTAGTGAAGGTCATCCTTTCTCCTAGTGTTGTAGCCATGTACACTGCTATTACTTTTGAATTCATTCGGATTGTTAATAACAAATTTCATAAGTGAATATACATATATTGTAAGGCTACAGTGAAGATCTCTAGCTCTTTAAATAAGTGTCTGCAGTATGATCTTGAATGAGCTCCAGCAATTATTCTGATTACACACTTTTGTGGAATGGACACTCTTTTACTCAATGATGAGTTACACCAGAATATGATGCCATATGAAAGCAGAGAATGAAAGTAGGCATCTATGCATACACCTAGAAATTTTGAATATTCTACCTTAGCTACCGATTTCTGATCGAAGTCTGTATTTATTAATGGTGTCATTCCGTTTACTGTGTGGAACTGTATGTACTGCTTTGTCAAAGTTCAATGCGAGCCCATTTGCAGAGAACCACGTAATGATTTTCTGAAAAACATCGTTTATAATTTCACCAGTTAATTCTTGTCTGTTGGGTGTGATAGCTATACTTGTATCATCGCAAAAAGTACCAGCTTTGCACCTTCGTGACCATAGAATGGCAAGTCATTAATATGTATTAAGAACAGCAGAGGACCCAAGACCGAACCTTGCGGCACCTCATTCTTGATTGTTCCTCAGTTTGAGAAATTGCCAGTTTTTTTTTTTTTTTTTTTTGCATATTATGTGAACTGCTTATTTCAACTTTCTGCACTCTTCCAGTTAGGTATGATTTAAACCATTTGAGTGCTGTCCCATTCATACCACAGTACTTGAACTTATCTAGAAGTATTCCATGATTTACACAGTCAAAAGCATTTGAGAGATAACAAAAAAAAAAAAACCAACAGTGACTTCCGGTTGTTCAGAGCATTTAATATTTCATTAGTGAAAGTATGGATAGCATTTTCCGTTGAAAAACCTTTCTGGAAACCAAACTGACATTTTGTTAAAACTTTATTTTTCTAAAGGTGTGAAGCTACTCGACAATACATTACTTTTTCAAGAATTTTGGATAAGGCAGTCAGAAGAGAGATTCGGCGGTAGTTGTTGACATCAGACATATCCCCTTTTTTATGCAGTGGTTTAACAATGGGATACTTGAGTCTAGCTGGGAAAATACCCTGCTTCAGAGAACTATTACATATGTGGCTAAGAATCCCACTTATGTCTTGGGAACAAGCTTTTATTATCCTGCTGGAAATGCCATCAATTCCATGTGAGCTTTTATTCTTGAGAGAGTTGATTATCTTCCTAATTTCTGAAGAAGAGGTGGGTGGAATTTCAGTTGTATCAAATGGTGTGGGTAAGACCTCTTCCATTAACTGTCTTGCTTCTTCTAATGATCATTGAGATCCTATTTTCTCTACTACATTTAAAAAATGATTATTCAAAATGTTTCCGACTTCTGGCTTGTTGTTTGTCAAGTTTCCATTCACTTTGATGGTAATGCCGTGATCCTGTAGAAGTGGTGTAACATTCGGTGGCAAAAACTTTGCCACAAGTTTTCCATCACATAATTCCTCAGTGCTGGGGTGAGATGGTGCGTTAGCAATCAAAAGGATTGCTTGGGGAGACAAATGATTTTCCTTACAAAACCGTCAAACAGAGGGAACAAACTGGCCGTGAAACCATTCTTTGAACAACTTACCATCCATCGATGCTATTTTTGTGGTTGCGATAATATAAGGGCAGGGACTTCATGTTGCAGTTTTTAAAAGCTCTGGGCCTAGCAGATTTGTCGATCAGCAATAAAGGCAGTTTGTGATTACCAGCAGCGTTGCTGCATGCTTATAAAGTCACATAATCTTTGAACATTTTAAAACCAGGAGCACGGTCTCCTGCTTTTGATGCCAGGCTTTTTGTTGGCAATGTGCTAAAATTAAGGCCAGTATTGTCAGCATGTAAATTCGCTAGGGAGAACACTTTCCCTTTCTTATCATTTTTTTTTTTCAAACTTACCCAAGTGTTCCTTCACTGCATCATGGTCAGAAGAAAGCTTCTCTCCAGTAATTGTTAGCTGATGGATTCCATGAGGTTTTTTGAATCTGTCCAACCAACCAGTACTTCCATTAAGACTCATCACCATTCATTAACTTGTTCAGGTAAACAGCCTTCTCCTGAACCGGGCGTCCACTCAAAGGAGTTCCCCTTTCTCTTTCCTATGTAAACTAAAGGAAAAGAGCTTCAGAGTGTTTATCCCGAAGATGTTGCACAGGACTGTTCATGCTTCACTTGGTTCTTCTTCCAATCATAAATGGTTGCTTTGCCAACACCCAGTTCAGTTGCCAGTTTAGATACATTCTCACCATTGTCTATCCACTTCAAAGCATTCAGTTTTTCTCTGAGAGTTAACGTTGTATGCTTCCGTTTACTCATGACAAAAATACGTACACTACTACACCTGAATGAATACAATACAACTGTTATGCGTGCCAGCGATTGATAACTAACATAACCAAGCACTTTGTGAGCCAACTGGCAGTGCACTGACCTCAGTCACTACAAAGGTCTCAACAATGCACAACAACTAGGGCAGAGTGTGAGAGTGAGCCATTGTTCCCACACTTGTTCCCATTTGTTACTATGGTGTATCTACTTATCTGCTTGATATACTTCATTCTAGAAACTTGTCACCGTAATTCTGGCTAAGCCGAACAAATTGGTAATCCGAACAAGGTCCGGTCCCAATTAGTTCTGGTTACCGGGACTCTACTGTATTCATTATTTAGTACTTATAAGTATACAAACATCTTTTTGATGTGAAAAGTCTAATGGTGACAATTGTGCTTCCTATTCCAGGTATATTGCACTATACCCATATAAGCCACAAAAAGCGGACGAGTTGGAATTGCGTAAAGGTGCTATTTATATGGTAACAGAAAGGTGCCAGGATGGATGGTTCAAGGGAACATCAAATAGAACTCAAAAGTCAGGAGTTTTTCCAGGAAATTACGTTGCACCTGCTAATAAGTAAGTGTTATTATGTAATGTGAAACTACTGTATTCCTTAGAGCTGCTGCTGCTGAAAAGGCACACAGTTGCTGCTTTGGAAGGAAGTTTTGTGTGTTAAGCTATTACTCATTTCTTGTAACAAGAGTTCATAATGTTATGGAATTTTAGTGAGCATTGCAGCAGTGACCCTCTGAGCTACAAAACAATGAACTAAAATTTTTTTTCACTTTATAATCTTCTTGACTGTGCACATACATACATCACAATACATTTTGTATCACCCCCACCCATTCATATAAAAAAAGACACCATGTAGCACCAACCTAAACCAGATGATGGCACATGAAATAAATAATAGTAGACCAAGTAAGAGCTATCTGTTTCTTGAAGTTTTGCCAGTAAGTCTAGTATTTTATATTTTTTTTGGAGACACAAACAGGGCATTATTAGTACCTCTCATGATATTTTGGCTGAAAAGTTTCCAGACAAGTGTAAAATTATGCCTATTTATTCTTTGCGATTCCATAATGTTGTGATTGGAAGCTGTACTGGTGAGTTCAATGCACAGAAGATATCAAGTGTATGTCCAGTACTTACATTCAGGAGGCAAAATTCCAGATCTTCCCAAAGACACAAATAAAACTATGAAAAAACCTCTATCCTAACTTTTGGAACCATTAGTTCCTTTCTGAGGGAATAAAGATAGATAAGTTGGTGAGGGTTTGAAACGGGAAGCAGTTCTTCAGGACCCCCAGGTAGTGAGGGACACACTTGTCATGAGGGTGAGTGGAGGCAACGTTATGGGTTATGAGTGATCGGCTTCTTTCTGATCTGCTCCAACATATCCTACTTTCTACTATCAGGAAGGATCTAACAGTACCAAAAAACTGGGATTGAGTTTTTCCATTTCTGTCTGTATCTGTTGCCAGTACTGGAATTTCACGAGCTGTTTGTAATAGCAGTCAATACAGCTATTCCCGTTAACCACCATACCAAGAGTTAATTGGTGTACTGTGTTGTTTATAGCCTTGCATAAGTGATTGAAGTGTTATGTTAACTGTTTCTGTCGAGTTGAAGTCTAGTGTTTTCTGTCACAGACTTTTGATACTGATAATGTAATTGGCATTACAGTGACAATCACAGATATAAATTATGTGCAAAGGATAAAAAGTTGAAACAGAGAGAGTAGAAGCTGCCCAAGAAATCACGAGTGGTGCAAAAGTTACATTACAACAATATTCAGATTGATGACTGGTAGCAAAACATGCAGAAGTGGAGATAGGTGCCTGATTTCTAGTTATAAACCTATCTTCCTCATTCATGTGTCCCCACATTGTTTTTTACAAGGTAGCTTGCTATAGAATACTGCACCATCTTTCTGCAGATAATTTTTTTTTTTAAAGTGCTCAATTTGGCTATCCTTAAGGATTTCTCCATTGAGAAGGCAATATGTTATCTCATGAACTCAACCCTAGTAGAGTGAGTTGTCATTTTCTCTCTCTCTCTCTCTCTCTCTCTCTCTCTCTCTCTCTCTCTGTGTGTGTGTGTGTGTGTGTGTGTGTGTGTGTGTGTGTGTGTGTGTGTGTGTGTGTGTTTTCCCCCTACCTCACAAGAAAGCCTTTGCATTTTGGATGAAGCTAAACGTATAGCAGTATTCTTGTTGCACCTGTCAATAACTCGGTCTTCACTATATGGTGAGTAGCAATCTATCCTTCTCATAATATGAAAGAAAAATGAATGCAGGTACCAGAAGTAGATATTAATGGTCATACACTGGATGAGGCTTCATCTGTGAATTTTGTAGGTGTCAAGTATATTATAAACTAAGGTGACATAAGTATGTGGGCAAGTTAACCAAATGCTCAGTTCTGCCTGCTTCACATTCAGAAGTCTGTGTGCTGACTTGTAAACAAGATAGCTAGCATACTTGGTTTACTTTGAATTCTACTTCATGACATAATCTTCTGGGGCATTGCAGGCTAGGTGAGAAAAGAGTTCATTCTACAGAATATTGTGTGATGTTGATAGCCAAATGTGCTGCAGGAGCCTTTTGAGAGACGTAAGGGTTCTTACACTTACATAGCAATATACACGCCCCCTAATGGTAATTTTAGTTAAGAGGAAGAATGAATTAGGGAGACTACAGCAATTCATTACCACAATGCTAATGCAGAAATAATTTCTGTTTAGCCTCTGCATCTGTCTCTGTGCTTCTGATATGTTTATAGTCAGGTGCAAAAGTCTGAAACAAGTTGGTGGACATCAGTCAAGAAAATAAAATCTCCAAATAATAGATGCGGCAGTGAAACCAGTGATTTGGCAACTTTAGAAATAGCACATTATGTGAGGGATCAGAAAACGAGAGTGATGCCACCTGGACAACAAACCTTTGCCATTGACCCTGTTAATTGATGTTCATTTGAAGTGGAGTTGTGGACCAGTGAACAACATGCTGTTGCCTTGAGGGCATTTTACAAAAACAATAACAGCTATGCAGCTGTGCAGCATTTATTTCGTGCTCATTATAATCTCACATGTCATGCTCCAGATCCAATAGCACATGCTGTCAAAGTCTGGTTACAGAACTTCAAGGAAACAGTTCATATGGTGCAAAAGAGGGGGGAAGTGCAAAACATATGTGCACACAGAGAATGTTGCAAGGACGGAAGAAGCTTTCACTCGAAGTCCCACGTGCTCTGCAACATGACAAATTGGATCACAGTATACGGTAAATATTGCACCAAGAACTACAATACAACCTATACAAAATTCAGATAGTGCAAGAACTGAATGCGCACAACCTCCCAAAGATGCTAAGTTATTGCCGGTAATTGTTTTAACTCGTGAACAGTAACCCAGGTTTGTGAGACATTCTGATCATGAGTGATGGGACCAGATTTATCAGCTAGGCTTTTTAACAAGCAATACTTTAGATACTGCTTGCCTGAAAGTCATGATACGATTCATGAAATGAAATGCCACCTCGGTCAGAAAGTGGTAGTGTGGTGTGGCGTATCATTGTTTGGAATCGTGGAGCTTTATTTTTTTGAAGATAGTCATGACAGTGCTGTTACTGTGAATAAAGAAAGTCAGGTTCACATGTTGGACCATTTCTTCGTGTATCAGTTTGCTGATCTTCCTGTAACTGCAAACATTTTCTTCTGACAAGATGGGCTACATGCCATGCCCTATGACATTTCATTAACATGCTACAGGGTATCTTTCCTGTTTATCTCATCTCCAGAAATGGGGACATTTCCTGGCCTCCAAGAAACCCTGACCTTTCAGCATGTGGTTTCTTCCTTTGGAATCTTTTGGAAGCATAGATCTTCTATAGTGACCTACCTCACACCATCCAGGAACTGATGGATCAAGTTTGGGAGGAACTTAATTGAATTCCAGTGCCAGTCCTCCAAGATGTGATGTCTAACTTCTGTAAAAGACTTGAAATACATGTGAAGGAAAATGGCAGCCACCTACTTGACGTCATTTTCAAGTGATGAGCATTTTAAATTGTAAGCATTGCAAATTCATATTACAATATCACCTTGAATAAATTTGTTTTGCTGGTGCAGGTTTGAAAATCACACATTTCTTTGCTGCGCCTGTTATTTAAAACAAAGTAAAAAATACATAATTAACCACTTTCCTTACAATTTCTCACAATATCTGGACTCGAGAGTGTAAATTCTATTTTTAGGAACTTTTAAAAAAAGTCGTTGAGTATGAGAAAATTTGAAGGGTGGAAAACAACTTAAGCTGTAAAAGCCACATATAGAAGTGCTGCCCCCCATCTTGCATTTTTATAGTTTTTGTATGATATATGTACACAATATACACCAAAATACTCTTTGTAGTGTTGTTTATTATCTAATAAAGGTTATCTCAATTTGGTACAGTGTTTAGTCACCCATGTGCCATTTTTCCTACAGATTAACGCAATAATTCACATGAAAAACGACGCATTTTGCACATAGCCATAGTAGCAGACTGGGCAGGTAGTAGCAAATTGAGAAGTCGCAGTGCTGAGCCAAGTGTTTTCAAAGCTAAGGTACACTATTTGGTGGTTATCATTTTTATACTGAAGTCCTGCAAAAATGGGGACATTCCCTGGCCTTCGTGCACCGCATTAAAGACCTCTCCAAAATGCATAATTTTTAGTGCAATTTGTCCTGCTAAAGTGTTGGGAAAAGTGATGTCGGTGGCTCAACGAAGTACAAAGTACCCTGAACTTATCTAGCCATTTTAGATTTTATAACGAAAAGTGCATGGAATATTGGAAACTACATTAAATGTGGTGTGCAAATGTAGACATTGTGCCTTGCTACAGATCAGTGTGCCACCACAACAAAGATTCAGGAGGGGGGAGGGGTACTACAGTATCACACTTAATTAAGCCTGTTAAGGACACATTTTTTAAAACATTAATAAGCCATTTTATTTATTATACTGACCTTTAATGTTGATGGTCTCACATAAATATGACAGAATGAACAAATAAGTTCCCCCTGCAGGTTCGGGGGTAAGAATAGGCCCACGATATTCCTGCCTGTCGTAAGAGGTGACTAAAAGGAGTCTCACGTTTTGGCTTTTATGTGATGGTCCCTTCTTGGGTTTGACCTCCATCTGTCAAAATTCTTCTCAAGAGCAAGCCATTTGGGGAAGGGCGCCTTACATGGTGCATTGTGTCCATCGTGCATTGAGACCTTTAGCCAGCTTTCTCGTCATCACATTGCAGTCCCACTCATTCTCCATCTCTTTGGCAAGCATACATTCCCGGGTGCGATTTCCACCATGTACTGTGCAGTGTTGCTTTCTGTGGAGACGACGACTAAGGACTGCCTTGCACCTAATATCCAGCACGGTAGCCAGTCCGTTGTGGTGGGGCCGCTATGTACTCTGTTGGTTGTAGCCCCCTGACAACACAGGGATCGCTCTGCTGATGCCTGCACCGTTAACTCCCCATGTGTGCCAAGAAGTAGAGGCCTATCTCCTTAGGGCATCGAGACGGCTGGCAATGGCCATCCTGCCAGGTGGCCCTTGCTGAGGCTGGGTGGCGCCCGTGGGGAGGGCCCCTGGTCGGAGTTCGTGGCATCAGGGCGGATGACATCTCATGAAGCGTAGTACATAATCTCTTGCTGGTGGTCAACCACCAGCAGTATTTAAACATTCAAGGGCACAATTTAGTGCACAGAAGTATGTCCCCAAGTTGTTCCCCTCCCTGGTCACATCATGGGAGGAATGCCAGGCTAAAGATGACAGCAAATCTTATTCGTCCTGGTACCTAGTATGTACGACAGCTGATGGGGAATCCTTTGTGTCATTGAAGCCTCAGTTTTTTGTAGAGCCTTTAGAGGACAAGTTTGGGGAGGTGGAGGGCTTGTCCAAAATGCGCTCTGGGCCAGTATTGATAAAAATGGCATCCTCTGCCCAGTCATGGAAGTTACATGCTTGCGACAATTGGGGTGTGTTTCAGTTACCGTCACACCCCATAAGAGTTTAAATATGATCCATGGTATTATTTTCCATAGGGACATTCTTCTGCAGTCTGATGACGAGCTGCGCGCCAATTTAGAGCGTCGAGATGTTCATTTTGTCTGGCGCATTCATCGGGGTCCGAAGGATAATCAGATTGCTACTGGTGCCTTCATCTTGGCCTTTGAGGGTCATAACATTACCGGAGAAGGTCAAGGTGTTGGTCTACCGCTGTGATGTCAAGCCCTATATCCTTCATCCTGATGCGGTGCTTTAAGTGCTGGAAGTTTGGCCGTAAGTCTTCCCGCTGTACTTACAGCCTCACATGTCGAGATTGTGGACACCCATCACATCCCAATACTCCATGTGCCCCGCCTCCCATCTGTGTCAACTGTAGAGAGAATCATTCACCTTGCTCGCAAGACTTTAGGATCTTACAGAAAGAGCGGAAAGTTATGGAATATAAGACCCTGGACTGACTGACTGACTGACGTATACTAAGGCTAAGAGGAAATATGAACAACTCCATCCTGTGCGAATGACTTCCTCATATGCCGCCTCTACGACAACCGTGATAGCCCCATCAGTTCAGCGAATTCCAGTTGGCTCCCCGAGCTGTACAACTCCACATGCCCCCTTGACTGTGGGGGGGGCCACTACCCACCCTGTTGCTCCTGCGCCACCTACCTTGGGAGCAACACCCACCCACCCATCGGGGACGTCTGTACCCACTTATAAGCTGGAGAAGCATCCAACTTCTTCGGCTCCTCTCTCTCGCAAGGGGTTCCTTGGGTCCCTCTCTTTCCAGGTTTCCACAAGTGGGAAGGATGACGCCCAGCAGTGGCATAAGTGCCCACAAGCAGCTGATGGTAGGGCTTCGCGATCCTCCTTCGTCAGGGAGACTGAATCGGTGAAGCCCTTCCAGCCAGTGAAACCCAAGGACCAGCGAAAAGTCCAAGAAGACGACCTCTAAGACCAAGGAACTTACGGTGGCACCCACCCCACCGCAACCTACAAGCTCTGCATCTGGGGACAAGGTATAGAATCTGGCGTCCGCTGAGGACCTAGATCTCGCCGGTCCCTCAGACACAATGGATGTCACTCACACAGGTACTCAATTGGTGGCACCAGGTGACCCAGCAGCGTAATCTGTCTCCTTGGTCCCTTCACGTCTTTCTCGGCCATGGACAGTGTCATCCTTCAGTGGAACAGCAGCGGTTTTTTCCACCATCTTGCTGAGCTCCGACAACTTCTCAGCCCTTTCCTCTGCATTGCTCTTCAGGAAACATGGTTTCCGGTGGTGCGAACCCCCTCCCTCCGTGGCTGTCGGGGTTATTATAAGAACCAGGCAGCTTATGAGAGGGTATCTGGTGGTGTCTGCATCTATGTCCTTCACTCTCTTTACAGTGAGTGTGTCCCTCTACAAACACCTTTAGAGGCTGTTGCTGTTCGGGTGTGGACACCTCAGGCTGTTACTGTCTGCAGTCTCTATCTTCCACCGGATGGTGATGTCCCACAGCATGTCATGGCTGTGCTGATAGCCCAGTTGCCGCCACCTTTTCTGTTACTGGGTGACTTCAACACCCAAAACCCTCTGTGGGGTGGATCAGTGGCAACATGCTGAGGCAGCGTCATTTAGCAAGTGTTAGCACAGCTCAACATTTCTCTTTGAAATAATGGTGCTTTCACACATTTCAGTGGGGCGCATGGCACGAATACAGCCATCGACCTTTCAATCTGCAGCCCAAGCCTATTACCGTATGTCCAAAGGAGTGTGCATGATGACTTGAGTGATAGTGACCTCTTTCCAATCTTTCTGTCACTGCCACAGCATCACTTTTCTGGGCGCCCCTGCAGATGGGCTATGAATAAGGCTGACTGGGACTTGTTCACCTCCATTGCCACTATTGAGCCTCTTTCCAATGACGCCTTTAATGTGGTGATTCACTCGGTCACCACCGGCATCGTTACTGCCGCAGAATCTGCCATTCCCTGTTCTTCTGGGTCCCCTCGGCAGAGGACTGTGCCTTGGTTGTCGCCCGAGATTGCTGAGTTGATTAAAGTTTGCAGGCGGGCCCTCCAGTGTCACAAGCGGCATCCCTCATTGGAACACCTCATTTAAATGGCTCCGTGCGTGAGCCCACCACCTCATTTGCCGACGCAAACAGGAGTGCGGGGAAAGGTATGTCTCCACCATTGGCCTCTGTACCTCTCCATCGCAGGTTTGGGCCAAGATTAGGTGACTCTATAGCTATAGGACCCCCATCAGTGTACCTGCACTTTCACTGAATGGAGCAGTCTGTACTGACTCTGACACAATTACAAACCACTTAGTGGAGCATTTTGCTCAGAGTTCTGCTTCAGCGAATTACCCGTAGGCCTTCTGCTCCCTGAAAGAGTGGTTGGAACGTTGGAGCCTTTCGTTTCACACGCGCCACCCTGACTCGTGCAATGCTCCGTTCAGTGAGTGGGAATTCCAAAGTGCACTAGCTGCTTGCCCTGATACGGCTCCCACGCCAGATCGCATCCACTGTCAGATGCTCAGACACCTATCAGTGGACTGCCAGCGATGCCTCCTGGACCTTTTCAACTGTATCTGTGTTGAGGGCAAGTTCCCGTCGCAATTGTGGGAAAGCATTGTAATCCCTGTGTTGAAACCTGGCAAGAACCCACTGGAGGTGGGCAGCTACTGCTCCGTTAGCCTCACAAACGTTCTTTGCAAGTTGCTTGAACACATGGTGACCTAGAGGTTGAGTTAGCTGCTTGAGTCTGGGGGCTTTCTGGCTCTGTCTCAGGGTGGGTTCTGTAAGGGCCGCACTGTCATCGTTAATCTGGTGAGCCTGGAGACTGCCATACGTACGGCCTTTGCCCGCCATCAGCATCTGGTTGCTGTCTTTTTTGACATGCAGAAGGCGTATGATACGACGTGGCGACATCACATCCTCACCACACTTCATGGGTGGGGTCTTCAGGGTCCGCTCTCGATTTTCATACAAAATTTTCTGTCACTTCGTTGCTTCTGCATGCAAGTTGTGGCATCCCATAGTTCCTCCTGAGTTCAGGAGAATGGGGTCCCGCATGGATCCGGCTTGAGTGTCTGCTCTTTTTAGTTGCAATTAATGGGCTCGTTGCGGCGGTGGGAACGTCTGTCTCGGCTTCCTTGTACACTGATGACTTCTGCCTGTACTACAGCTCCACCAGCATTGTAGCTGCTGAATGGCAGCTACAGAGCACTATCCACAAGGAGCAGTCTTGGACTGTAGCGCATGGCTTCCAGTTTTCGGCTGCCAAGACCTGTGTTATGCATTTCTGCCGGCGTCGCACTGTTCACCCTGAACCAAGGCTTTATTTTGACAATGAACCTCTTGCAGTGGTGGGGACGCATTGGTTTTTTGGGATTGGTTTTTGATACCCGGTTGACTTGGTTCCCTCATATTCGATAGCGTAAACAAACGTGCTGGCAGCATCTTAACGCTCTTCGTTGCTTGAATCACACCAACTGGGGTGCCAATCAGTCTACCCTTCTACAGCTGTACCAGGCATTAATTCAGCCCCGTCTAGATTATGGGAGCCTGGCTTATGGTTTGGCATCCCCTTCCGCATTGCGGTTGCTGGGCCCTATCCTTCACAGCAGGATCCGACTTGCCAGTGGAGCTTTCCGCACAAGCCCTGTCAACAGCATATTTGTGGAGGCTGGTGTCCCTCCATTGCGGATCCGGCACCAACGAGTACTGGCCGCTTATGCTGCCCACATTTCTAGCTTGCCCGGGCATCCCAATTACCATCTGCTGTTCCCCAACTCGGTCGTCCATCTGCCAAAGTGGTGGCACCAATCAGAGTGTATGATCTCAGTTCATGTCTGGGCTCTTGTCTCTGGGCTTGAGATTTTCCCTCTCCCACCTGTTTTCCGTGCCCATATACGTCTACCCCCATGGTGTTTGCCCTGCCCATACCTTCGACTTGATTTGGCACAGGGCCCTAAGGACTCAGTCCCTCCTGAGGCCTTCCGCCGCCACTTTCTTTCAATCCTTGCCGCGTTTCAAGGCTATGACGTCTATACTGATGGTTCAGTGGCTGCTGGTCGTGTCGGTTATGCTCTTACTCTAGGGGATCGTTATGAACAACACTCATTGCCGGCTGGCCCCAGTATTTTCACTGCCAAGCTGGTCGCCATCTCTCGCGCCCTAGAGTATATCTGCTCCTGCTCAGGTGAGTCCTTCGTTATCTGTAGTGACTCCCTGAGCGGTTTACGAGCTATCGACCAATGTTTCCCTCGCTCTCGTCTGGTGATGGCTATCCAGGAGTCCCTACATACTCTTGCCTATTGCGGCCGCTCTGTGGTCTTTGTGTGGACCCCGGGTCATGTCGGCATCACAGGAAATGAACATGTTGTCACGCTGGCCAAACAGGCTGTCGGTGCACCAGCCTTAGAGATTGGCCTTTCGGAGAGTGACCTCAGGTCAGTTTTGTGGCAGAAGATACTTTGCACCTGGGGTCAAGAATGGCGCACCCTGCCATCACCTAACAAACTTTGGGCCGTCAAGGAGACTACTGGTGTGTGGCGCTCCTCCTTGCGGGTCTCTCACAAAGACTCTGTCGCACTCTGCTGGCTGCGCATTGGCCACACCTGGCTAACACACGGTTGTCTCTTGCGCCGTGAGGACCCACCTCTCTGTCGCTGTGGATCAGTGTTGACAGTGGTCCACATCTTGTTGGCGTGTCTGTTTTTAACCACGCTCAGGCAGACGTATGCTAGTTTTGAGTTTTATTTGTGCAGTGGGTTTTTATCGCTCAATCTAATGGTTCGTGTCCTTTTTTATGTTGAGTCTGGCCTTTGGCCTCTGGTTTTAGATTGTGGTTTTTAGTGTGTTTCTTGCTCTCTTTTTTTTCCATGGTTGGTCAACCACTGTCACCCTCCAGGTGATTTTAATTCCTTTTATCTGGTCTCTGTCTGTGTCTTTCTTGTCTTCTGTCGTCCCTTGTCATCTCTGGTGTTTGTTTTTATTCTTTTTGGGTGTTTAAAGTTCGTGAAAAGAGGGACCGATGGCCCTTGTAGTCTGGTCCCTTCCATCCCACAAACCAAACTACCAACAAATAAGTGGAGTAGTTCTTACTTTTTAGCAAAGAGATCCAAAATTGTGGGTGGTTTTAATTTTTTGATGTATTTTTGTTTTTCAGTGTTGTTTTTCAGTGTTGTTTTCCAATTCATAAATGGAGTAGAAAGCTTTGGCATATGTAGCAAAAATATATTTTGTTGTTGTCTTCACCAATTTACATCTGCAACAGAAAGAACCTCATTGTCATCACTATCACATTCTGCATTATTGTTTAATTGCTGAAAGTCAGTCATGTCTTCAACAGATATACTTTCAACAATGACATCGCTGTTACCAGTATGTAGAAAATTTGCACCAGATACTCCAACTGCAGCTCTTCTCATGATAAAGCAATTAAGAGTTTGTGTCATCATTATTACCTAGATCTGGTGTGTCAGATCCATTTGAATGAATGCCTTTTGCACAACTGCTTTCCTGTGATATGTTTTTAAGCGATGGTTAATGCCCAGATACAAATGCTGCAATTTGCTCATGCAGTTTAGTGGCAGATACTCTTAACTGCATGTTGTTGTTGTTGTTGTTGTCTTCAGTCCTGAGACTGGTTTGATGCAGCTCTCCATGCTACTCTATCCTGTGCAAGCTTCTTC
The DNA here is from genome assembly GCF_021461395.2 of Schistocerca americana. Lineage (NCBI taxonomy): Eukaryota > Metazoa > Arthropoda > Insecta > Orthoptera > Acrididae > Schistocerca > Schistocerca americana. Next base: position 558,626,214 of record NC_060125.1, on the reverse strand, counting down.
ATCTCCCAGTACCTACTGCAGCCTACATCCTTCAGAATCTGCTTAGTGTATTCATCTCTTGGTCTCCCTCTACAATTTTTACCCTCCACGCTGCCCTTCAATACTAAATTGGTGATCCCTCAATGTCTCAGAACATGTCCTACCAACCGATCCCTTCTTCTAGTCAAGTTGTGCGACAGGCTCCTCTTCTCCCCAATTCTATTCAATACCTCCTCATTAGTTATGTGATCAACCCATCTAATCTTCAGCATTCTTCTGTAGCACCACATTTCGAAAGCTTCTATTCTCTTCTTGTCTAAGCTATTTATCGTCCACGTTTCACTTCCATACATGGCTACACTCCATACAAATACTTTCAGAAACGACTTCCCGACATTTAAATCTATACTCGATGTAAACAAAATTTTCTTCTTCAGATACACTTTCCTTGCCATTGCCAGTCTACATTTTATATCCTCTCTACTTCGACCATCATCAGTTATTTTGCTCCCCAAATAGCAAAACTCCTTTACTACTTTAAGTGTCTCATTTCCTAATCTAATTCCCTCAGCGTCACCAAACTTAATTCGACTACATTCCATTATCCTCATTTTGCTTTTGTTGATGTTCATCTTATATCCTCCTTTCAAGACACTGTCCATTCCGTTCAACTGCTCTTCCAAGTCCTTTGCTGTCTCTGGCAGAATTACAATGTCATCGGTGAACCTCAAAGTTTTTATTTCTTCCCCATGGATTTTAATATCTACTCCGAACTTTTCTTTTGTTTCCTTTATTGCTTGCTCAATAAACAGATTGAATAACATCAGGGATAGGCTACAACTCTGCCTAACTCCCTTCCCAACCACTGCTTCCCTTTCATACCCCTCGACTCTTATAACTGCCATCTGGTTTCTGTACAAATTGTAAATAGCCTTTTGCTCTCTGTGTTTTACCCCTGCCACCTTCAGAATTTGAAAGAGAGTATTACAGTCTACATTGTCAAAAGCTTTCTCTAAGTCTACAAATGCTAGAAACGTAGGTTTGCCTTTCCTTAATCTTTCTTCTAAGATAAGTCGTAAGGTCAGTATTGCCTCACATGTTCCAACATTTCTACGGAATCCAAACTGATCTTCCTCGAGGTCAGCTTCTATCAGTTTTTCCATTCGTCTCTAAAGAATTCGCGTCAGTATTTTGCAGCTGTGAGTTATTAAACTGATAGTTCAGTAATTTTCACATCTGTCAACACCTGCTTTCTTTGGGATTGGGATTATTATATTCTTCTTGAAGTCTGAGGGTATTTCGCCTGTCTCATACATCTTGCTCACCAGATGGTAGAGTTTTGTCAGGACTGGCTCTCCCAAGGTTGTCAGTAGTTCTAATGGAATGTTGTCTACTCCGGGGGCCTTGTTCCGACTCAGGTCTTTCAGTGCTCTGTCAAACTCTTTACGCAATATCATATCTCCCATTTCACCTTCATCTACATCCTCTTCCATTTCCATAATATTGTCCTCAAGTACATCGCCCTTTATAGGCCCTCTATATACTCCTTCCACCTTTCTGCTTTCCCTTCTTTGGTTAGAACTGGGTTTCCATCTGAGCTCTTGATATTCATAGAAGTGGTTCTCTTTTCTCCAAAGGTCTCTTTAATTTTCCTGTAGGCAGTATCTATCTTACCCCTAGTGAGATAAGCCTCTACGTCCTTACATTTGTCCTGTAGCCATACCTGCTTAGCCACTTTGCACTTCCTGTCGATCTCATTTTTGAGACGTTTGTAATCCTTTTTGCCTGCTTCATTTAGTGCATTTTTATATTTTCTCCTTTCATCAATTAAATTCCATATTTCTTCTGTTACTCAAGGGTTTCTACTAGCCCTCGTCTTTTTACCTCTTTGATCCTCTGCTGCCTTCACTATTACATCCCTCAAAGCTACCCATTCTGCATGTTATAGGTTCCCATTCTTGTATCAAGGCAATGTAATTGCTTCTCAAATACTTCTGCTCTCATCCGTGCTTTGTTAATGCCACTGTAGTTTGTGAACAAGGTTTTAACTTTTTTTAAAACAACTTATACATAATTTTTTTCCCAATGGCAAGCAGTTCGGTTTTTTGAGTCTCATCAGCATTTGCGTGTAGTATTAGTGTAAGGCAAACTTTCCTTTTTTTCCCCCCCTCCTTGGCTTTTTCTGTCTGTAAAGGCAAGTGTTTTGTTTGGAATGACACTGAAAAGTGATTGACTTAATCTGTGTTTATAGTGCTTTTATAAGTTCTTGTAACCTGTCACTCTGTTATTCACTAAAATTTCATACACCGCATTTTACTACTTCTTGAACCTTTCAATCCACCAGTTAGATGCGGAGAAGTCCTTGATTCTGAGTGAACTGGCCACCTTCAGCAACCTTTTGCACATCACACTGTTCATGGTGATGTTGGAAGCACTTGCTGTCTGAAACCAGTCCTTCATAATTCCTTCCAGCAAATCATTTTTAAATATGACACACTATTATTAGCACTTCTGTTGCACTTTCCTAAATGAGGTCTTTGTTTTTGACAATTATGTTGAGCATAGACTTAAGAGTATCTCTAATCTCTGTGCTAATGCAGTGCATGTTCTGCAGTGAACTTTGAATCTTTAAGAACGTTTACTTTCTTTTCCATCAGAAAGGTTTTTCTGTTTGTCTTCATAATATTTTCCATCTTAACTCTGTGACAGGAAACACCAAACTCGTAGTTGATAGAAACAGCTAATAACACAACACTTCAACATTTACACAAGGCTATAAACAACACGGTACAAACAATTAACTCATGGCATGGTGGCTGACGGGAGTAAACTGTGTTGATTGAAATAATCTCACCACACAACTTTGTCACCACACCTGTATAGTGAGCCTCAGCCAGTGGATGACACTGTGTTCAGTGCATATATGAACCATAAATAAAACTACATTATTACTTACAAATACTAGGCAGTGGATGTCCTCTTCATGAGATCACAGTATCAGGGCAAAGTTAATACTGAAACAATATGGATGCAATAATGTTCCATACTGCTTTTTGTATGGCACACAGTAGAGGAAGCTAAGATTGGTAGTGGAAATAAACACATGATGTTCTCCCGGATTCATCCTTCTTGCCCACACCGAAATAGCAACATGTGAGCATATATTGTACATTTGTGTAATGTATGTAGTGGGCAACCACAGCTGTAAGAATGCATTCTTATTAAACAAAACTGCAGCAGCTGTTGAGTAATCCTTTTATTAGTATAACTGATTTCCCCCATGAACCATGCCATTGGGCGGGTGGCTTGCATGCCTCAGCGATACAGATAGTGATACCATAGGTGCAAGCACAACAGAGGCATGTCTGTTGAGGGGACAGACAAACATGTTGTTCCTGAAGAGGGTTAACAACCTTTTCAGTCGTTGCGGGATTAACAATCTGGATGATTGACTGATCTGGCCTTGTAACATCAACCAAAACACCTTGTGCCAGTACTGCAAATGGCTGAAAGCAAGGGGAACCTACACCTATAATTTTCCCTGAGTGCATGCAGCTCTACTGTATGGTTAAATGATGCCATCATATTAGGTAAGATCTTCTGGAGGTAAAATAGTCTCCCATTCGCATCTCCAGGTGGGGGCTACTCAGGAGGATGTTTTCATCAGGAGAAACAAAACAGTGTTCCGCAGATCCCTTAATTTGGCAAGTAGGTTAGAAAATTTGGAAAGGGTAATGGATAGGTTGAAGTAAGACATAATAAGAGTTAATGAATTTGGTGGCAAGAGGAACAGGACTTCTGGTCAGGTGAATACAGGGTTATAAATACAAAGTCAAATAGGGGTAACACAGAAGTGGGTTTAATAATGAATAAGAAAATATGAATGGGGGTAAGCTACTATGAACAGCATAGTGAATGCATTACCCTAGCCAAGATAGACTCAAAGCCCGCACCTATCACAGTAGTACAAGTTTATATGCCAACTAGCTCCGCAGAGGATGAAGGAAGGAAGGAAGGAAGGAAGGAAATTTGGGTTTAACGTCCTGTTGACATTGAGGTCATTAGAGATGGAGCACAAGTTCAGATTGTGTCTAGGATGGATAATAAAATTGGCTGTGACCTTTCAGAGGAACCATCCTGGCATTTGTCTGGAGCGCTTAAAGGAAATCACTGAAAACCTAAATCTGGATTGCCAAATGTGAGTTTGAACCATTGTCCTCCAGAATGCAGCAGAGGATGCAGGGATTGAAGAAATGTATGATGAGATAAAAGAAATTATTCAGGTAATTAAGGAAGACGAAAATTAATAGTGATGGGGGACTGCAATTTGACAGTAGGAAAAGGAAGGGACGAAAAAAATAGGAGGTGAATATGGATGGTGACAGGAGTGTAAAAGCAAATCACCTGGTAGGATTCTGCATTGAGTTCAATTAACTTATTGCTAACAGTTGGTTTAAGAATCATGAAAGAAGGTTGCACATTTGAAAGTGACTAAGAGGCACTGGAAAGTTTCAGATTGATTATATAACAGTAAGACAGAGCTTTCAGAACCAGTTGTAAAACACTTCCAGAGGCAGATGTGGACTCTGTCCACAACTTATTAGTTATGAAATGTAGATTACAAATGAAGAAATTGCAAAAAGGTGGGGAATTAAGGAGGTGGGACTGGATAAGTTGAAAGAATGCAGAGGTTACTGGGAGTTTCAGAGAGAGTATGCGGCAATGGTTGACTAGAACAGGGGAAAGGATTACTGTAGAAGATTAATAGGTAGCATTAAGAGATGAAATGGTAAGAGATGAAATACTGAAGGCAGAAGTGGATGAAATGGGAAAAAAGACAAGGCCTAGCAGAAATCTGTGGATAACACAGGAGATACTGAATTTAATTGGTGAAAGGAGAAAATATAAAAATGCAGCAAATGAAACAGGAGAAAGCATATACAAAGGTCAAAAAATTAGTGACAGGCAATGCAAAATGGCTAAGGAGGTATAGCTAGAGGAGAAATGTAAGGATGTAGAAGCATATTTCTTTATGGGAAAACTAGATACTGCCTACAGGAAAATTAAAGAGGCCTTTGGATATAAGAGGAGCAGCTGTATGAATATCAAGCTGAAGGGTGGAAGCAGTACATAGAAGGTCTATTCACGGGAGATGAAATTCATGCCAATGTTATATAAATGCAAGAGGTTGTAGATGAAAATGTGATGGAAGGTATGATACTGAGAGAAAAATTTAACAATGGAAAATCCAGTTGGAATGTAACAATATTGAGAAGGAAAGTTGCTACTCACCATATAGCGGAGATGTTGAGAGAATAATTTGACAGGACACTGAAAGACCGACATGGAAACAAGACCCCGGGAGTAGATGACATTCCATCAGAACTGCTGATGGCCTTCGGAGAGCCAACCATGACCTGCCTCTTCTACCTGGTGTACGACACAGTTGAAATACCTTCAGACTCAAGATGAATGTGGTAATTCCTACTCCAAAAAAAGCAGTTGCTGATGTGTGTGAAAATTACTGAAATATCAGTTTAATAAGTTATGGTTGAAAAATACTTGCACAAATTCTGTAAAGAAGAAGGTAAAAACTGGTAGAAGCCAACCTCGGGGAAGATCAGTTTTGAGTCCAGGGAAATGCAGGAACAAGTGAGGCAATAGTGACCTTACAAATTATCGTAGAAGATAGGTCAAGGAAATTTTGAAGGTATCAGGGGTAAAATACAGAGAATGAAATACTCCTTACATCTTGTACAGAATCCAGATGGCAGTTAAGAGTCGAGGGGCATGTAAGAGAAGAAGTGATTGAGAAGGTAGGAATACAGGGCTGTAGTTTATCCTCGACGTTGTTCAATCTGTATGTTGAGAAAACAGTAAAGGAAACGGAAGAAACATTAGGAGGAGGAATTAAAGTTCAGGGAGAAGCAATAAAAAATTTCAGGTTTGCCTTTCACATTGTAATTCTTTCAGAGACAGCTAAGGACTTTCAAGAACAGATGAAGGGAATGGATATGTCTTGAAAGGAGGATGTAAGATGAACACCAACAGAAGCAAAACAAAGATAATGGAATGCAGCCAAAGTAAATCAGGCAGTGCTTGTGGGAATTAGGTTAAGAAATAAGACAATGCAATAGATGACTTTTGTCATTTGCACAGCATAATAACTAATGATGGCTGAAGCAGAGATGATATAAAATGTAGACTCTCAATGAGAAGAAGAGCATTCCTGAAGGAGACAAAATCTTATTAACATAAAGTATAGACTTAAGTTTTTGGAAGTCTTTTCTGAAGATATTTGTCTGGAACATGAACAATAAACAGTTTAGACAAGAAGTGAATAGAATCTTTCCATGTGGTGACACAGAAGAAAGCTGAGGATTGGGTGGTAGATCATATAACTAATGAGGAGATACTGCGTAGAATTGAAGAGATTCGAAATTTGTGGGACAATTTGACTAATAGAAGAGGCTGGTTGATGGGACAGTTTCTGAGCCATCAAGGGACCATTGTTTTAGTACTAGAGGGAAGTTGTGTGTGTGTGAGTGACCAAGAGATGGATACAGTAAGCAGATTCAGGAGGACAGAGGTGGTTGTTGTTATTCAGAGATGAAGGCGCTTACACAGGATAGAGTAGCATGGAAAGCTACATCAAACCAATCTTTGTATTTTAGACAATAACAACAACAACAACAACAACAACAACTAGTTGCATCATCAGGTACATCTCAGTAAGGGGGAGGATGGACGGACGCTCAAGAGAATCAAGTACACAATAAGCTGGTTACTCAAATTCAGTTCATTTACAGTGAAACATAGAGATAATTGTCCTCTGTCACTCTCAGTCAACTTGTATTAAAACATTCTTAAAAGAAATGGTAATCAAAGTATTATTAGTGGACTGGAGGAGACAGCCATGATAAATGCATGAAGTTTTAGAAAGAAACCTGGAGAATAATACAATAAAAGTATATCAACCAGACCAAGAAATAGATAAAACATATAAAAGTCTATTGTATAATGCTTACCTGGAGGAAAATAACTACAGTACCAAGCAGGGCCATGACATGGGCAGTACTACAAACATATTAAAACTGTATAAACTGTAGCGAAGTGCATGAACTCAGAATGAAAATCAAATGGGCCAGAAATAAAAAAGAATGACAAGGAAAACAAAATAAATAGAAGAATAAAAATCCCTGCCATAGAGGATGTATCATCATACGAAGAAGTGTGGGCTGATACCAGCTGAATACTGAGGCCATGGACAAGCGTTATTTGACTGGCAAGCGCAAATAAGGCCCAGAAATAGGTGGCGGCGTAGCAGTAAATAATAAAACCTGAATAAGAGCACTGGGATGCACCGTTACATTCATAGTGTTATATTAAAAAGTAATAAAAACATTTGAAAGGAATGAAGATTCATAATTTTGTCATTATTCCAACCTGGATTTTCCATTATTTGTCTTTCAATGTAACGGCATGTCTCAACAAACTTATAGAGGTTTTATTATTTACTGTCCGTCTTACATTTCTCCATGCCACCCCACCTATTCCCAGGTCTACTATGCATTTATCTGTCAACTGACACTTGTCCGTGCACTCAATATTCAGCTTGTTACAGCCCATGTTAGTTCTCGCCATGACACGTCAGTTGCTTGTGATAAGACCCATGTCGGTAGTCATTCATGTGGACAGACAGCTTGTTGGTTGTCATGTCTACATAGAATACAGTACATTGGTTGCAGCTTAGCTTGTAGAGGACTAGACTGGTTTCACAGGTAGCCCAGCCTTTGATGGGATAGATGATGTTAGTGACCAGATTGGAGTAAGTGGTGGTGGGAGGATGTATGGGACAGGTCTTGAATCTAGGTCTATTACAGGGGTATGGGCCATGAGATAAGGGATTGGGAGCAGGTGTTGTGTAAGGATGGACGAGTATGTTGTGTAGGTTCGATGGACGGTGGAATACCACTCTGGGAGGGGTTGGAAGGATATTGGGCACAACAAGAAGTAATCAAAACCCTGGCAGAGATTGTAATTCAGTTGCGCCATATCAAACCTCATAACCACCAGCAATACACCCACTTAGACAGCTCCCACCCATTCCATACCAAGAAGTCCCTTCCTCACATCCTAGCCACACGTGGTCGTCGCATCTGCAGTGACGAGCAGTTTCTCTCGAAATATACCGAGGGTCTCACTGAAGCCTTAATTGACTGTAATTATCCTCCCATCCTTGTACAAAAACAAATCTCCCATGCCTTATCTTTCCAGTCTCCCAATGCCCCACCGTCCGGCCACAGAGGAGCATTCCCCTCGTAACTCAGTACCACCCAGGACTGGAGCATCATCATCAGTTATCTGCTATATTAGCAGGTCCTTTGCCTCTCCATTTTCTGCGATCCATTGCTTCCTTCTTAAGGCTGCTGTATGTTGTACCGTCCATCATGTCATCCAGTATCTGGAATCTCTTCCTTCCTCGCTTCCTTTTCCCTTCTACATAACCTTCTAAAACTGTTTTTATCAGTCCGGCATTCTTTCTTAATATATGCTCAATCCAATTTCTTTTTCTTCTCTTTATTACATCTAGTAACTGTCTTTTCTCTCCCACTCTTCTCAGTACCTCTTCATTTTTTACTCTGTCCATCCAACTTATTCTTTCCATCCTGCGCCATGTCCACATGGCTGGAGCAACTGAATTAAATTCTCTGCCAGGATTTCGATTACCTCTTGTGCCCTGAAATGAGAAATGTCCTGTCCACTGTCCTTCCCACCCCTCCCACAGTGGTATTCCGCTGTCCACTGAACCTACTGAATATACTCGTCCATCCTTACACAACCCCTGCTCCCAATCCCTTACCTTATGGCTCATACCCCTGTGATAGACCTAGGTGCAAGACCTGTCCCATATATCCTCCCACTACCACCTACTCCAGTCTGGTCCCTAACATCACCTATCCTATCAAAGGCATGGCTACCTGTGAAACAAGTCATGTTTTCTACAAGCTGAGCTGCAACCATTGTGCTGCATTCTATGCAGATATGACAACCAACAAGCTATCTGTCCGCATGAACGGCCACCGACAAACTGTGGCCTAGAAGCAAGTGGATCACCCTGTTGCTGAACACACTGCCAAATATTATATCCTTAATTTCAGTGACTGCTTCACAACCTGTGCCATATGGGTCCTTCCCATCACCTCCAGCTTTTCTTAATTGCGCAGGTGGGAACTTTCCCTGCAACATATCCTACTTTCCCGCAACCTTCTCACCTCAACCTTCGTTAGTCGCTGTCCACCCATCCAACCCCTTCTCTGCTCCCATTCTGGCACTACACAGCCGTCATTCCACCACCACACTCAGTTCTTATTTATTTATTTATTTCTTATTTAATTTTTTGTTTGTTTATTTTATTTATTATTCATTTATATCTTTTTATTTCTCTCTATTTCTTTCCTTTTCTGCTACTTCCCCCCCCCCCCCCCCAATCTCTCCCATGCTTGCCGCCCAACTTGCAACACTTCACTGTCCTCCCCTCCATCCCCACAATACTATCCCCTCCCCTCACTGCCCCAGCCTCCTCCTCCCCCCCCCCCCCCTTCCCCAGCCGCCACTCCCATTATGCACTAGTGCTGCTGCTCACAGTGTGGTTTCAGTTGTCTGAGACTGCAGCTGTGTGTGTGTCTGCGGGGGGGGGGGGGGGGGGGGGGGGCTATTGTTGACAAAGGCCACCGGCCAAAAGCTTTGAGTGTGAAAATCTTTTTGTTGTGCCTATCTGCGACTCAGCATCTCTGCTATATGGTGAGTGGCAACTTTCCTTCCTGTAATATTGCTACATTCCATCCTGGATTTTCCATTGTTTGAAACTGTAATACCTTTCATATGTGCAGCCTCCTACTGCTTCTTGGTGAGTAGACTTTTTATCCATCCAATTAGTTATACTGTACTTGTATTAGAGGGATCCTTACTTTGCCAGTATATAGGAAACTATAGTGGTCTGTATAAAGCTATGCAAATGCTTTGTGGACAGTATTAAATGAAAGCAGAAGTTTGATTTGTGTACGAGGGGGAGGGGGAGGAGGAGGAGGAGGAGGAACAGTGTCTTTTACACTGAAGAGCCAAAGAAACTGATTCACCTGCCTAATATTGCGCAGAGCATCCAGGAGCACGCAGAAGTGCCGCAGCATGATGTGGCATGGAATCAACTAATATCTGAAGTACTACTGGAGGGAAATGACACCATGAATCCTGCAGGGCTGTTTGTAAATCTGTAAGTGTGTGAGGGGGTGGAGATCTCTTCTGTACCAGTTCTAGGCCCTTCGGGTGTCACATTGTCCTGTTGGAGTTGCTGAAGTCCGTTGGAATGCACAATGGACATGAATGGGTGCAGGTGATCAGACAGGCTGCTTACGTACATGTCACCTACCTGAGTAATATGTAGACATATCAAGGGTCTCATATCACTCCAACTGCACGTACCTCGCACCATTACAGAGCCTTCACCAGCTTGGACAGTTCCCTGCTACATACAGGGTCCATGGATTCATTAGGTTGTCTCGATACCCGTACATGTCCATTCGCTCGATACAATTTGAAATGAGACTCGTCCAACCAGGAAACATGTTTCCAGTCAGCAACAGTCCAATGTTGGTGTTGACGGGCCCAGATGAGGTGCAAAACTTTGTATTGTGCAGTCTTCAAGGGTACACCAGTGGGCCATCAGCTCTGAAAGCCTATATTGCACTTAAATCTTGATAACTTGTCATTATAGCAGCAGTAACCGATCTGACAACTGTGCCAGACAGTTGTTGTCTTTTATAGACATTGCTGCCTGCAGTACTGTGTTCTGCCTGTTTATATATCTCTGTATTTGAATACTAATGCCTTTACCAGTTTCTTTGGCACTTCATGTAATTGTGCCTATCTGCAACTTGAGGTGTCTTCTTTAAGGTAAATAGCAGTCTGTCTTTTCCTACACTATTGACATTCCTCCCTGGAGCTTCCACTGTTTGACTTTGTTACTTTTAACCTATTTTATATTTTTAATCTAGAAGTACATATAATTATCATTACTGTAGAGTAGCACTAGTCATAATTTGTGTTAATATATTATGCAGAAGTGGCCCACAACATTTGTTTCTGTCTCTTAATGTATAACTTGACTTGTTCCACACCCCTGAAGGCTCTCCTCCATGGTGGGTGGGATTGAATGAATCAGGCAGTGAAAACTCTGAACAGAAATTCATTTGAGAGCAAAGATGCAAAATTGAAGTATTTCACGAATTGGCTAATACGTGGTCCACGTCGTGGTTGGTGGAGTTTTCTGCCAGTATTTTCTTCACTGCTGCTTTAACCACACAATCCTGAAAGGAGAAGACTTTGAATAGTATCTGAACTTGTTCATAATCCATGGAATTGCCAGTTGAAATGAAATGCTCGACCATCATATATTTGGTTGTAGAAGAGAAGTGTGTCATCTGTGTTCTGTGTTTCATTCCTGTACAGTGTATGTAGTTTGTCCTATATAACTTTTACTGAATGCACATAAGATTCTTATAGATTCAGGCAGAAGATCACTATTCACTTGGTATTTGTTAATAGTTCTGAAGAAATATTTCTGATGCATGGAAGAAAAGCTGTACACTTTACATCATCATCAGCTCTTTCCTCTTCGTTGGTTTGATATTTTGGTTAGCAGAGCTTCCATAATATGCTGCAACTATCTATTTTTCTTAAAAACAATCACAGGGTGTAACAGCTGTTGTAACAAAATTTACAATGACATAATTTTTCAGGATAACCACTCTGGTTTTTAATGCACTTGTTCTACCGTTGCACAAGCTTTCCAATGCTCTCAGAAAAAGTTTTTCAGCTGAACAGCAAGACAGCTTATCTACTTCCACTGCTTCAATGCCCTCTTCATCAGAGGTCTGTTAATGGTTGCTTAAACAGTTTTAAGGAACAAAACAAACGGAAATTTGACGGGGCGAGATAAGGACTGTATGTGAAATGCTCAAACACCTCAAAATTCATATTCTGAAGGGTCAGAACAATGAAGGCAGGGATATGTGGATGCACATTGTCATGAAAAAAATAAATAAAAAATACATTGTTTGGCAATAGAAGTGAGTGTTGTGTTTTGAATTGCAGGCTGTAACTTGCTGTGAAGCATATCATTGTAGTATTGACCATTTTCTGTTGACCCTTTTTCCAACCAATGTTCCAGAATTTGTCCTTGTGTGTCCCCCAAAAAAGCTGTGAACAACACTTTTTTCTACATAGGGTTGACTCTTGAATTTCTTTTGGTTGGCAGTTTGGGAGTTTCCATTCCATGCTGCGGTGTTTGCTCTCTCATGGAAATTGATTAACCCATCTTTCGTCTCTATTGATGATTTCTTTCAAAAACATTTTATTTAATTGGCATGACAGTGCAGTAGCTGCTGATAGATTCTCACACAACTCTTCATTGAATTGTTTTGGGACTCCTCCCACACAGACTGTATGAAAGCTGAGCCTGTTATGAATGACGCCACGCAGAACCATGACTAATGTGTATTTAGTTTTTCACTTTATCAAAAGTCACTTATCACTTATGCAGAATCAGGTTAACAACTTGTTAAATGTTGACAACAGTAATATGACTGGACATCCGTTCCTGCTCTTTCCTTGGTCTTCTTGCTTCTCTGGCTACAATTGAATTGTTCAGTCCTCTGGTGAACATTTCTCCATGGGAAAACAATGTGCTAAAAGTTTTGTGAACTTCAGCTCTTGGCACGCCTTCAGACAACAAAAAATGATTTACAGAACTCTGTTCTTCATCTGTGCAAATGAAAAGTGGCATAACTATGTTTACTCCACAAGAGCACAAAGTGAACTGATGTGACCTGCTACAAGTAAAGAGAATAGTGCCATCTATTGGCTGGCTAGAGCACTAAGCTGTTTTAGATAATTAACAAAAGTGTAGACACTTATTGACTTACCCTCAGGTCTAGCTAGCATGTGACATTATGGTAGAGTATGAAGTTAGCTTACATTGTTTTCTAGGAAGATGCCATGTTTTATATTTGTGTCTTATCTTCAGAGCACTACCTAGTCTGCACAACCAGCTGCGCTGTGCGGTCCGTGTTGCTTCTGGCACGGGCAGTAGCTCCCCACGAGCAAATGGAACTCCACCCTTGGAACCTCGAAGTTACACTCGTTCCAGGCAAGGACCTGCCACCCTGCCCTATAGTCCTAAGCAGCAGTCACATGGACCTGCACTAGACTTATTGAGTGAGTATTAGTGATTGATCTCTCTGCTTTAATTTATTTGGGTTTGTGGAGTCACTGAATGTAGATTCTGCTTGGGTGTCACGAACATATGCTATAAGTAAGAAGAAACACCATCTCTTATTAGTTTCATCATTTTTATTTACATTTAATTGATATTGAAAGTTTTTCTCTGTTGGTATTTCTTAGGTGATGTAAATTTACAACATGCAAATAGAAAAAATTTGAATGATGAAATAATAGAGTATGGTATAACACATAGCCAGACAAGTTTCATTAACAGTGGTCAAGTGAAAAATACATTTTTCTCAGAAATTATAGTTTCATGAATAGTTTCAAAAACTAATGCAGGTGAAAATATTTTTAGCTTCATTTTTGCTCGTGGAATAGTGTGCAAAAATAATTGAAAAACTTGTTGTCTTTTAAAAAAATTGAACAGCTTTGTTAGAAAATTTTGTGAGTGTGAAATGATCTTTCGATAAATTTCTGTGGGTGATGTCCTGAAGTACATGAATAATACACATAATCAAAATAAATGTGGCAGTAAAAACAATTGTTACAATTATGCCTGTGACATCACTTGAAGGAAACGTTTTTCCCTCCTCCAGAACTTTAAAACCAAGCAGAAAGGCAACTGTTGACTTTATTTTACCTTTAAACAATAACAAACATTCTTGGAAGCAGTACATTTGTATAGAGGCAGCTTGGTGTGGAATAAATTTGGTTGAACTTGGGACACTAGTTTCTGCTTGTGTTAGATAATCTGGGAAGATAACTGTGCCAAAAGCTGCTGCTGCTGCTGCTGATGATGATGATGATCAGTCAATGCTTAAAATTCTAATTTTGTGTGAAATATTAATTGAAAGACTTTATCATTCCTCCATCTTCTTCTTTTGTTTCTTCTCTTCTTTGAGACTCCTAATACAATAGTAAATAATTTAAAAGCATTCATTGATGATTAGTACATTGACAACTGTTCTTAATGGCCTGCTGTAGTGAATTCTACTGTACAAACTACAGTTAGCGATTTTGATTTGCACAAAAATACAGCTGAAAATCAAATTCATCATTATGTTAAAATTAGTTTTTTTTTTTTTTTTTTTTTTTTTTTCTATTCTTGAGCCTGACTTTATCACCTTCACCTGGAACAATGTAGGTACAGTTAGATGTATTTTGGTGTGAGTTGTATAACTGATGTCGAGACTCCTGCATCTGCTCCTGCAGAGATTTTTTTCACAGACAGGACGTCAAACTATACAGATTATATAAAATCAGTAACACACCAATAATTAAAAACAAAAATTTTTTCTTGTTTTTTGTTGTAAGATATCTTTCCCACAAATCACTAAGTAAGCAGCTGTTTGCAATCAAAAAGTTATGGATGATCATCCAAAACCATGTCCTGTCGTATTTTGCAAACTTAGTTATTTTCTCCCCCTCACACTATGCAGATGACATTAAATTTATAAACTGGATATTTCCGTAACCCTCTTTGATTTAGCTAGGGGTTTTTACTGTATTCTGCTGGAAGTGCCGATGATTGTTCAGACCTTTGTGACTGTCATGTGGACATTTGTTCACAAGATAATTGTTGATAGTATTACGAAGATGTATGTTCTAAGAGGTTGGTTCTGCCAACACAGTTGACTGAGCCGGTTGCTACAGACAATGCTTAATGCGTATGTAGGTTAAGTCATTGTAACAATCCCTCTCAATACTAGTGACACTGTTACATTACTCCTCCTCATATTTTACTGAGCGAGGTGGCGCAGTGGTTAGCACACTGGACTCGTATTTGGGAGGACGATGGTTCAATCCCGTCTCCGGCCATCCTGATTTAGGTTTTCCGTGATTTCTCTAAATCGCTTCAGGCAAATGCCAGGATGGTTCCTTTGAAAGGGCACGGCCGATTTCCTTCCCCATCCTTCCCTCACCCGAGCTTGCGCTCCGTGTCTAATGACCTCGTTGTCGACGGGACGTTAAACACTAATAGCCTCCTCTCCTCCTGCTCCTCCTCCTCCGCCTCCTCCTCCTCCTCCTCCTCCTCCTCCTCCTATTTTCTCCTCTCCCTTCCCTCTCCATTTCATTATAATGAATTAACTAATTGATGTAAAAATTTGTTAACATTGGCAAATTATACAGGGTGATTCAAAAAGAATACCACAACTTTAAAAATGTGTATTTAATGAAAGAAACATAATATAACCTTCTGTTATACATCATTACAAATAGTATTTAAAAAGTTCAGAGATGTTCAATATGGCCCCCTCCAGACACACGACCAATATCAACCCGATACTCCAACTCGTTCCACACTCTCTGTAGCATATCAGGCGTAACAGTTTGGATAGCTGCTGTTATTTCTCGTTTCAAATCATCAGTGGTGGCTGGGAGAGGTGGCCGAAACACCATATCCTGAACATACCCCCATAAGAAAAAATCGCAGGGGGTAAGATCAGGGCTTCTTGGAGGCCAGTGATGAAGTGCTCTGTCACGGGCTGCCTGGCGGCCGATCCATCGCCTCGGGTAGTTGACATTCAGGTAGTTACGGACAGATAAGTGCCAATGTGGTGGCGCTCCATCCTGCTGAAATATGAATTGTTGTGCTTCTTGTTCGAGCTGAGGGAACAGCCAATTCTCTAACATCTCCAGATACTGTAGTCCAGTTACAGTAGCACCTTCGAAGAAAAAGGGACCAAAAACTTTATTGGCTGAAATGGCACAGAAAACGTTCACCTTGGGCCAGTCACGTTCATACTGAGTTGTTTCCCGCGGATTCTCAGTGCCCCATATACAGACATTGTGACGGTTGGCTTTCCCGTTAGTGTGGAAAGTTGCTTCATCACTAAACATAATCTTTGAAACGAAAGATTCATCTGTTTCCATTTGAGCAAGGATAAAATCACAGAAATCGATTCTTTTAATCTTATCAGCTGCAGACAGTGCTTGAACCAATTTCAGACGATAAGTTTTCATAACTAACCTTTTTCGTAGGACTCTCCATACAGTTGATTGTGGAATTTGCAGCTCTCTGCTAGCTCTGCGAGTCGATTTTCCTGGGCTGCGAAGAAATGCTTACTGGATGCGTGCTACATTTTCATCACTCATTCTCGGCCGTCCAGAACTTTTCCCTTTGCACAAACACCCATTCTCTGTAAACTGTTTATAGCAACGTTTAATACACCACCTATCAGGAGGTTTAACACCATACTTCGTTCGAAATGCACGCTGAACAACTGTCGTCGATTCACTTCTGCCGTACTCAATAACACAAAAAGCTTTCTGTTGAGCGGTCGCCATCTTAGCATCAACTGATGCTGACGCCTAGTCAACAGCGCCTCAAGCGGACAAATGTACAACTAAATGAAACTTTATAGCTCCCTTAATTCACCGACAGATAGTGCTTAGCTCTGCCTTTTGTCGTTGCAGAGTTTTAAATTCCTAAAGTTGTGGTATTCTTTTTGAATCACCCTGTAATTTAAGAGTTCTTTAAGAAATGCATTTTGGTATGTACAATGAAACATATAATTGACAAGCAGTTGTGTATCACAAAATGTATTGTTTTGTTGCAATTGTCCTTTCTCCAAAATTTTCAGACTACACATTGATTTAATAAAAATCCATAAAGGCACAACTTATAATGAATTGCTTCACAATACAAGGGGCCAGTACTTGAGAATGGGTCACAAAAGCATTCTGTACACTTTCCTTTATAGATGAGCTACACTTTCCCAAAATTCTGACACTAAAACGAATACAAGTATTTGCCTTCCCACTACGAAGCAGATGTGTTCATTCCTTTTTGTATCCCTTCTGAATTTGCTTACTATATTCTTCGCTTGGTATCTCTCTGCAGTTATTACCCCCTCCCCCTACACACACACACACACACACACACACACACACACACACACACACACATTTTATATCGTCTCTGCTTCAGCCATCATTAGTTATTTTGCTGTCCAAATGACAAAAGTCATCTATTGCATTGTCTTATTCCTTAACCTAATTCCCACAAGCACTGCCTGATTTAATTTGCCTGCGTTCCATTATCCTTGATTTGTTCTGTTGGTGTTCATCTTATATCCTCCTTTCAAGACATTATCCATTCCCTTCATCTGCTCTTGCAAGTCCTTAGCTGTCTCTGGAAGAATTACAATGTGAAAGGCAAACCTGATTTTTTTTTTTTTATTTCTTCTCCTTGAACTTTAATTCCTACACCTAATGTTTCTTCAGTTTCCTTTACTGCTTGCTCATTGTACAGACTGAACATCATCAGGGATAAACTACAGCCCTGTCTCCCTACCTTCTCAATCACTGCTTCTCTTACGTGCCCCTAGACTCTTAACTGCCATCTGGTCTCTGTACAAGATGTAAGGAGCCTTTTATTCTCTGTATTTTAGCCCTGATACCTTCAAAATTTCAATGAGAGTACTGCAGTCAACATTGTCAAAACTTCCCTAAATCTACAAATGTTATAAACATTGGCTTGAATTTCCTTAACCTATCTTCTACGATAATTTGTAAGGTCACTATTGCCTCACTTGTTCCTACATTTCCCTGGACTCAAAACTGATCTTCCCCGAGGTTGGCTTCTACCAGTTTTTCCCTTTTTCTTTACAGAGTATGTGCAAGTGTTTTGCAACCATGACTTATTAAACTGATAGTTCAGTAATTTTCACACACATCAGCAACTGCTTTCTTTGGAATTGGAATTATCACATTCATCTTGAGTCTGAAGGTGTTCCAACTGTGTCATACATCTTGCACACCAGGTAGAAGAGGCCATCAGTAGTTCTGATGGAATGTCGTCTACTCCCAGGGCCTTGTTTCCATGTAGGTCTTTCAGTTCTCTGTCTAATTCTTCTTTCAGTATCGTATCTCCCATCTATAATGTCTTCTATTTGTGTAATATTGCCGTCAATTTCATCTCCCGTTAATAGACACTCTATGCACTGCTTCCACCTTTCAGCTCTCCCTTGTTCACTTAGTACTGTTTTTCTGTCTGAGCTCTTGATATTCATAAGGTGCTTCTCATGTCTCCAAAGGCCTGTTTAATTTTCCTGTAGGCTATGTCTAGTTTTCCCATATTGAAATATGCTTCTAAATCCTTAAATTTCTCCTCTAGCTATTCCTCCTTAGCCATTTTGCATTGCCTGTCACTCAAATTTTTTGACCTTTGTATTCACTTTCTCCTGTTTCATTTGCTGCATTTTTATATTTTCTCCTTTCATCAAGTAAATTCAATGTCTCCTGTGTTATCCACAGATATCTACTAGCCCTTGTCTTTTTTTCTATTTCATCCTCTTCTCCCTTCAGCATTTCATCTCTTAATGCTACTTATTCATCATTTACTGTAATCCTTTTCCTTGTTCTAGTCAAGCACTGCCACATGCTCTCTCTCTCAAACTCCCAGTAACCTCTGCATTCTTTCAACTTATCTAGTCCCATCTTTTTAATTTCCTACCTTTTTGCAATTTCTTTATTTGTAATCTGCATTTTGAAGCTAATAAATTGTGGGAAGAGTCAATATCTTCCTCTGGAAGTGTTTTACAGTTGGGTCTAAAAGCTCTGTCTTACCATTATATAATCAATCTCTTTAATTTCCTAACATTTTCAATTTCCTCAATTCATAACAAATAAATAGTGGTCCGAGTCTATATCTGCCCCTAAAATGTCAATGTGACTGCGTCAAGCAGCACACATATAATGCTGTGTTGAACATTACAGGATGTTTTTTCTACTCATTCGCATTACTTTACATTTTTATATACTTGAAGCACATTGCCATTCATCACACTAACTAAAAATTTTGTCATTTCCAATGTCAATAAAATTCACCGACAGCCATATACTTTAAGATATATTATTTTATTCTGAAAGCAACAAGTTTTTTCATTTCATTTTGCCATCTTCAGGCCCCATACGCTTCTATGAAATAAATGAACTTGTCATATAGCACCATAAGTCATTGGATATTGTGAATTCGAATTGTTATGCGATTGCTTCATACAAAGACATGACAACCTGTCACATCCTTGTGGGTAGAAACTTTTATGTCTCAAGGAATTTTTTTATGTTCGGGCTCAGAATGCGTTCAAGAATTCTGCAGCAAACCAGTGTTAAGAATATTGGTCTGTAATTGAGCAGGTCTGTTCTTTTACGTTTCTTATATACAGGAGCCGCCTGCAATTTTTTCCTGTGCGAGAGATTTGAGATTAACAAAGCAAAGGGGCCAGTGCCACAGAATACTCCCTGTATAACGTGGTAAACTGTTTTCAACTCTTTCAGTTGCCTCTCTACACCAGGGATGTCTATTGCTATATCCTTCGTGGTAGTCTGTGCAATAGTCAAACGATGATATGTTCATATGATCCTCTGCATGAATGATTTCTTAAGAATGAAGTTTCAAAATTCAGCTTTCCTTTTGCTGTCTTCTATTGCCACCCGACACTAGTTGATGAGTGAGTGGATAGAAGCCTTCGACCCATGTAGTTATTGATCTTATGTATGATCAGTATTTTCTTGTTCTCATCCATCACACCAACACTGTGTGACACTGCCAGTAGTGTTTATACTGGTATCAATATGGCCAAGGAATAGTGTCCACAATTTTCTTCAGGTGTGCCATTTTCAGCTATAGGCAATCATTGATGATTAGAGCCTTTCGAGATGCCGAATTGTGGGGATTTTGGTTGCACTATTTCACCTATTGCTCCAACTAGTCCCAGATGTTTTCCACATGACTAATCTGCAATTAACAGGCCATTAGAGGTGTGATAGGGTGCCAGCATGTTCGTCAAACAACGAATGTATGTGTGCAGCTATGTGAATGTGGTCTTTGTCATCTTGGAAGATGGGAGCATTGATTGCGTACTCATTTTGAAGGTGCAGAAGAAAGGGTCATGCTTGTTTACAGAGAGTTTTCAATTAAACTTCTTGGTTCATGTTCATGGTAACCTGAATGAGTGGGCCCAAGGAATTGTACAAAAAACACCTGCAGAACACCACAGAATGAAATCCGACCTGAACTACGTCTCGCACACACTGTGAGTTAAGTGCCTCGTTGAGCTGTTGGTGCACTTGAGACCTTGTGTCATTTGAAAAGTGGCAGAATTATTACTTACAGGACAACACTACATGTCCCCAGTCTGCTGCTCTTATGTTTCTATGTTATTTGGCCCACTGAAGTTTCAGTTTTATGTGCTGCTGTGAACAATGAGCTTTTGCAAGGCACCGAACTCCAAACGTCATTGCATACAGTTTCCTTCGCAACGTCGGAAACTGCGAGACGGACCTGTATCCACAGACAGCAAGGGTACAATACCTGTTGGACTCGAAACTGATGGTCATTGACATGGAGACACTTGTGTCTGGTCCCTGTCAATTAGAACTTTCTTATGATGACTGTTGTAATGATTCATTGATACACAAACAAATTGGGCAACTACATTCACTGTATGGTCATGGCCCCTCTGATCACAATAGCTGCTTCCTACCATTGTGCCACATCCTCATTTTGTTGTACTGATTCCACACAAATGATAGGCATATGCATACCAATTCATTGCTGTGACATACGCTAGTGGTACAGGGTCACACAATCATCTATTGCCAATTCTACACCATCGACGGCCCCCCTAAGTGAACCATAAACTCTTGTAGAGGTTACTAATATTTTGTACCGTGAAATTACATACATAGACTCTGGTGTAGGCAAGATTACTCCAAAACAAGGTACACTACACAACCAATTATATTAAAGTGTCACAGTGCCACAAAAAAAAGCAAACTCAAAGAAATCTGTCACAATGCAAATCATAAATTCACGTTTTCAGAAATAGTGCATTACCTATTCAGTTACAGTACACAACATAAACTGAAGTGAAACACTTCTCGAGGCAATAAACAGTAGTAGAGATAAATCAAAATTTTAAACATCCAAGAAACGTGAATAAACATTCTCAGTTTACTTACCACCTCAAATCTGGATACAATTTTGAGCTTTCAACAAAATAACCTGTCACCTTCATTAGGAATAACTGACTGTTGTGACTGCTGTCATGGTAACTATTTATAGCCCACAGACGGCTTGTGGTTGATCAGTGTATGTTGTATTTCCAGAGATAGTGTCCATGTTTGCACTAGCGGTGCCACCCGCTTTGTTAGAATGTAGGCAGTTCAGCCTATTTCTGTCTTCCAGCAGTCAGAGCTTGCTTCCTTGCACTACTACAGTTTTAGCCTCTGTTGCAGTTAAATTTATTTTCACACATTCTAATTTCTTCTGTTTCCTTAAAGGCAGGATAAAATTTCAGTTTCATCAAACATTATTCTGTGTTTATTCTTGAGACTTTGGAAATTGCTGATTTCTCAAGTTCATGATTTTTTAATAAGTCTTATGGTTCTTCTTCCCAGGACCCTAACTATTTTGCTTGATGTTCCATTACAGAAGGGAAGAAGTAGCTCACCATGTGATAGTTCAAAATTTTTGCATTTTTATTAGTTGGTGAATGTTATATCTTGAAATTGTACCCAGATTAGATGTGACACGTAAAGGAAGAATGTTTCATAGAAGGATCTCAGCACAAGAAACTTTGGTCTTGTGCAAAAAAGATTTTTTGAGAAGTACGTTGGAATAAATGTGAGCTGATGTTTTTTAAATCGTGTTACATACATGAACACTATCTGTCTACAAATACATTATGTAAAATTTAGTTCTTAAGAACTACACAGAATATTTACTGTATCTACAATATAATATAGTGTTTAATATTATGTAATATTTCATGGAATGACAAACATCAAATTAAATAAATCCCATCCCCAGTGCTCTCAGATATCGAATATGATATGCCTGTGTTGAGGATGCGGTATGAATTGCAGAGTGCCCGAAAATAAGTGGAATGGATTCCAGTCATGCAGCTGATGTCTGTTGCACTGTAAACATGACAAAGGCTAACAGTACACCTAATATGTCAGTAAAGTATCATCGTCAGCTGACGGCTGCAATACATTTCATACTGCTGATGCTGATGCAACATTACTTAATGAAAAGCATATGTCAGCCTGAATATCCAGAAAAGTATCCTGTAGGTATAAGTACATTCTTGTTTCTTTTGTCAAAAGATAAAACTTACAGAAGAAAATTACATTCTAGATATTTATTGCATGATGAATGAGAGATAATTGCTAATAAATGAACTGCTCCTGTGTTCACATTAGGGCACTGCTGTAAGTACAGTGTTTCTCTCTGCCCTTGCAGCTGGCACAAATAGTGCTCTCCACCCGCCTGAGCTGCCGCCACGATCGACAAGCCCAGGGCATCGTGCGAGCAGCTCGAGTGTGGTCGCTTCGTGGCTGACACCTGCGAGTGCTGCCGACACAACGGCATCCAGTGCTGGAAGTGGCAACAGTGCTAACTCCATCATCTCATCAGTTACATCAGCTGCTCACGGTGCTCCCGACGTAACTGCTGTGACGGGCACACCTGTACGCTTTGCTCATGTTTCATCAGCAGCAGCCTCGAGAGATAAGGCAAGTATCTTTCATAGAAATTAATGATGTGGGTATTGCTGCATTCGAATAACAGGGAAAATATTATTTATGCGAATGCAACATGATAGTTCTGGAAAGATCAGCAACTAGTTGTGAATTCACTGTTTTTGTTTTCTACTATATTTGCATTCACAGTCAAATTTACTGGTGATTTGTTTCAAACACAATTTTCAATTTGAAAATTAAGTACTAATCATGTGAATCAACAACAAGTAATTTTTTTAACAGTTCCTGCTGTTTTGCACTTCTCTACAGCCACACCAACCCTGCAGTAAAGATGTAGGTTATAAATTAGCTTTAAAACTTCCTGGCAGATTAAAACTGTGTGCCGGACCGAGACTCGAACTCGGAACCTTTGCCTTTTGCGGGCAAGTGCTCTACTATCTGAGCTACCCAAGCACGACTCATGCCCCGTCCTCACAGCTTCACTTCTGCCAGCATCTCGTCTCCTATCTTCCAAACTTTACAGAAGCTCTCCTGCGAACCTTGCAGAACTAGCACTGCTGAAAGAAAGGATATTGCGGAGACATGGCTTAGCCACAGCCTGGGAGATGTTTCCAGAATGAGATTTTCACTTTGCAGTGGAGTGTGCGCTGTTATGAAACTTCCTGGCTATAAATTAGCTTTGACGACTTTGGCAACTTGGTTGAGGGGAAATAGATGCATCTCAGAAATGAAATATAGCAACCTGAAGAGAGAAGTTGTGTGTCTTCAATAGAACTGAATGATATGGTAACCCCAGGGTTCAAAGAGCAAAAAACAAATATTATGATGTAAACCATATTTAAAAATTAATATGGCAGCTAAGTGCAGTTGGGAAGTAGTCATTAAAATGAAGAATGTTGTGTTGGGCAGTGTGCTCAGCAAGTGGGTGGTCCAGTTGTTTCTTGGTCGCAGGTTTTCAGTGGCCATTCATGCGGACAGACAGCTTGTTGGCTGTCATGCCCATGTAGAGTGCAGCACAGAAGTTGCAACTTAGCTTGTACATCAAACGACTGGTTTTACAGGTAGTCCTGCCTCTGATTGGATTGGTGATGCTTGTAACCGGACTGGAGTAGGTGATGATGGAAGAATGTATGGGACAGATCTTGTGTCTAGGTCTGTTACAGGGATATGAGCCGTGAGAAAAGGGTTTGGGAGCAAGTGTTGTGTTGCAAAGGTCAAGGATATTGTGTAGTTTCGGTGTGCGGTGGAATACCACTGCGGGAGAGGTGGGAATGGTAGTGGGTAGGACATTTCTCATTTCAGGGCATGCTGAGATGTAGTTGAAACCCTGGCAGAGAATGTGATTCAGTTGCTCCATTCCTGTGTGGTACTAATGCATGAGGAGAATGCGCCCTTGTGGCTGGGTGGTGGGACTTTGGGAGGTGGGGACGACTGGAGAGATAAGACACACAAGATACACTTCTGTGCAAAGTTGGGAGGTAATTACGATCTCCAAAGGCACAACCAACAAGCTGTCTGTCCACATGAATTGCCACCAACAGACTGTAGCCAGAAACAGCTGGACCACCCAGTTGCTGAGGATGCTCCCCAACACAACATTCTTCATTTTAATGACTGCTTCACAGATTGTACCGTCTGTATCCTTACTATCAACACCAGCTTTTCTGAATATGGGAACACTCTGTGCAGTATATCCTACACTCCCATACTCCCATACTCCCCCGTGCCTCATCTTTCATTAGTCATTGTCCTACACTCACTTATCCCCTTTCCTGTTCCCACTCTAGCACTACACAGCTCCCTTCATTCCACTGCGTCCCCCTACCCGCCCTCTTTCTTAACTTCCTGACTGTACTAAGCTGCCCTATCCTCTTTCCACCTCATCCTTATCTTCCCTCTTTCCCTCTCCCCACACCAGCCTCCTCTTTACCGTCAACTTTCAGATTTCTTCTCCTGAATGAGGATAAAATCAGCGAGATTAGAGCCCACACAGAGGCATACCGACAATCCTTCTTTCCACGAACAATACGAGAATGGAATAGAAGGGAGAACCGATAGAGGTACTCAAGGTACCCTCCGCCACACACCGTCGGGTGGCTTGCGGAGTATGGATGTAGATGTAGATGTAGATGTCTTGCATTGCTGCTCGCACTCTGGCCTCGGGAGCCATAGAATGTGTGTGTGTGTGTGTGTGTGTGTGTGTGTGTGTGTGTGTGTGTTTTTGCCTAATTCTGATGAAGGTCTTTTTGGCCAATAGCTTACTTGTTTGACAGTCTTTTTGTTGTGCCTGTCTGCAATTCAGCATCTCCTCTATATTGTGAGTAGCAGTCTGTCCTTTTTATATTATTTCGTATTTATAGTTTTTACATTTGCACTTACATATTCCAAAAATATACGGTTTAGGGGCTATACCAGGTTAAAGTTCTCTCCAAAATGTGTCATTTTTTAGAATATTTTGTTACTCTAAAGTGTCAGAGAAATTTTACTGTCAGTAGGTAAACATCCTACTGTACTTTGCTCCACTGAAATTACGTGTGTAACATTGCCTCAATTTCCACTGTTTTTATCCTTGTGTTTAGATTGGGGTTGGATGCACCAAGTTTCCTCAATTTTACCCTGACCTCATACTCCTATTGTGTGCATGATAAATTGCACACTAAATTCATATTAAGCTGTTTTAAGACTCATATGCTACAGTTATTCACAAATCACACTTTATCCCACAAATACCATTAGCAAATTATTTGTGACTAAAGGAAGTGGAACATGTTTTGGTTGCTCACTTACTCCAGTCATTTGTGAAACTTTAGCTAGGTGGTGCGGTATTCTAGTACACTTCAGCAAGACATCTATAAGTTAACGTTCTTTTTCTGCAATGGATAGAACTGCAGATGCCAGAAAAAAGGAAGTATCCTCAACACTATCAAAACATTGAGGCACAACAAGGATATACAGAGGCAGGGATTCAACAGTGAAGGTTAAGCTGCTCTGGTGACTCCCTTTTGTTGTAAGCAGTGGAATGTGAAAATTATATAGGGATGGGTAGGACACCCTTAAACTGAACAGAGAGTGTCTTTGGGAGAAACATATAAGCTGTATTCTGCAGAACAACCCAAAGCTCTGCTCAGCAGAATTAACCTTTATTTCAAGGCACAAAGTTGGGAACAGCTGCTACTTGTTCGAAAAACATCATTTGATACCAACATTTCCGAAAAAAAAAAATGATTCATTATTTAAAACCTTGTGAGAAATATGCAAAATGTGTCCTGATAATTTTTCTGTAATCCATTATCTATATGTAGGGTGTCCATTAGTCCCGTTTTTCCCGGGACAGTCCTGTTTTTTGCCAAAATGTCCCGCTGTCCTGAAAGTTTTTTTTGGGGATGCTCAAATGTCTCGTTTTTTATGATTTCACTTGGCTAGAGTATTTTACACTACTGGTTGTTTGACTTGCTATTAACTGCGCAATTATTTATGCTAGGAAGAGTGTGATGACTTTCAGCATACCCCAAACATGTACCGAACTGTCAAAAATCACAAGTAATTTTAAACGCATTATAGGTTACAAATAACAACGAAGATTCTTCTCTTCTAAATCAATCCACTGAATCTGTCCTTTCGGTCCAGAGATACTCTACACCACAGATACGTGCTCTCTGGCTTTCGTCACCACACTGTTAATGTTTTGCACTGTGCAATCACTGTTTCATTATGCCAAAACGAAAGTGTAATTTTAGCAGCAATATAAAAAGTGAGTTTCCTTTTATCACTGGTTGTGGAGAAACTGTAGAATGTACGTTGTGCAGATCAAAATTTTCTATTGGTCATGGTGGAAGGTTTGACATTGTGAATCACATTAAGACGAAGAAGCATCGCATGAGTGGTCAAAGGAAAAGAGCAAATAAATACGTGAGTGACTACTATGTAAACTTAAAATCAGTAATAGAAATGGATAGGCAGTTGGCAGCACAAGAAGCTACATTTGCATACCACAGTGCAATGCATAACCATAGCTTTAAGTCAATGGACTGTACTACAGCAGTTGTTAAAAAACTTTTCAATCCTAAATTTACGTGTGGACACACAAAATGTAATGCAATCATTTCAAATGTTATTGCACCGTATGCAGCTCAGCAGGTTTTTAATGAACTGAAAAGTGCTCGATTCATTTCTGTAATGATTGATACGTCGAATCATCTGGATTTGAAGTTGGTTCCTCCCCTTATCAGGTATTTTCACCCTGAAAATGGCATCACGGTGAAAGTACTTGAATTGGTTAATTTAGCTGGAGAAAATTCAGATTTATTTCAGAATTATGTGCTGGAGGTTTTAAAGAAGTATGACCTTGAGGGAAAGGTGATTGCAGTTTCTGCAGACAACACTAACACCAATTTTGGTGGTAAGCAGAGGAAAGGAAAAAACAATTTGTTCTATAAACTGCAACAGAACACAGTGAGTAATACAATAGGTGTTGGCTGTCCAGCACATGTGATGCACAATTCCTTACAAAGTGGCTCAGATTGCCTACTCATCGACTGCCAATTAATAGTAAACAAAATCTACCAGCATTTCCACATATATACAGTAAGGGTTGAATCTCTGAAGTCATTCTGTAAGTTTACTGAAACTGAATACGAAACTGTACTTGGGCACAGCAAGACAAGGTGGCTCTGCCACCAGCATGGGAAAGAATTGTAGAGATATTTCCTGCTTTGAAATCATATTTCATTTCCCTTGATAAGTGTCCTGTTATCCTTAAACAATTCTTTGATAACCCTGTGTCTATTGTTCTTCTACATTTTTTTGCTAGCCAGCTAAACTCTTTCTCCACAACAACTAAATGTATTGAGAAACAATAAATCACAATAGTGAAAGTTTATCAAATTATTGGGCAAATTACAATGTAGAAAATCTGAAAGATTTCTCACATCCTTTGTACATGAGACTCTAAGAATGCTGGAAGAAGAGGGTGAAATTACTGTAGAACAATTTCATATTCACGCTGACATCTTCTATGACTCTTGCATTGAGTATATTAAAGAATGGTGTTTACCATTTCTCACATCTTTTAAAGCATTTGACTGGGTTAATACTGAAAAGGAGAAGCTACAGTGGAAGGATATTCAGGACTGTCGTGTTTTTGTCAAAAGTATTGTACCAAATTTTCCTGTTGATGAAGACGAACTGTTCGATGAATTTTCATGTGCACAGGACTTTATAAAAAGTGAAGAAGGAGACAAAGAAAGTGTTAGTGCAACGTGGTGTAAAATATTTGCTTATTTAAAATGTAAAAACATTAATATGAAAAACATGATTCATTTGGTGGAGTTTTGTCTGGCAATTCCTGGGTCAAATGCTGCTGTGGAGTGTGTGTTTTAGTTAGTGAACTCTTTTTGGTCGGGAGAGCCTTGCTCATTGTCAAAAAACACTTTTATGTTGTATCGTGTACTGACTTTTATTATACAATTTCAAACGAAAATGCTTTTCTTGATAAAGTACATAAAAGTGAAAAGTACGGTGAAAGTGTGGCAGAATAATTGTAAAAAGTGATTTGGGATCATCTGAGTGGATCATCTGAGTGCACATTGTAAAGGTAAACTTGTATGTGTATTAAATTTAGTCAATACAATATTTATGTCCCGTTTTTTTTCTTCATTGTCCCAGGTTTTTCTCTAATTTATTTTAAATGTCCCCTTTTTCAATGAAAATGAAATGGACACCGTATCTGTATATCATGTAAATAAATAAGAATGTGTGTGTGTGTGTTGGGGGGGCGACATCTAGGCTATCATGCATGACAGCAGGCATGTTGCGTGGGTAGTATCACAGTGCATTCGGTGGGCTATTGATGCAGAATGCTGAGCAGAGAGAGGGGAGGAGATGTGGGAGGTAGGTGGAAGATGGAGAAGGGTAGCGGGCAGGCAGAAAACGAAGTTCATTCAGAAGACAGCTGGAAGCACTGTGACGTTGTACTATCCTTAAAGGTGGGGATGGGAATGAGAAGGGTGTGACATGTAAAAATGCTCCTATAACTACCTTTTGGTATTTCTTTCCTGTATTTAATTGACATGGCGTGCTTTAAAAGTATGAAGTTATATTTTGTATATTATTTGTGCTGCTGACTGTTTCAAGTAGGTCATGAGAATGAGCCAATACTTCCATCAGTGTGTATAGTGATGAAAGATTATGCCACAAGGCTGAATATTACAGGTAAATTTAACATCCTCTCTCAGGTCATGTGGTGTAAAATGACAGAGAATAAGGAGTGTGTGAAATATATCCAACGTACAATGACATGGGCAAAGCTGCGGGTAAAAGGCTAGTACATACATAAAAATGGATGTAAGTGTTTATGTTCTACATCTCCTTTTAAACCACCAGATTGATTTTAACCAAATTTGGCACACACATTATTTATTGTCTGGAAAGTAGTGCTGTGGGGGTAAGAACTCCACAGTAATAGGGGTAAGTGTAAAAAGGGTTGGTAGCCCCTGACCTTTAGGGTGTCCTGGGTAATTGGGGTATTGTGCAAGTGGTATTGTAATGCATTCCAGTGGGTATACTTGCTGATGGTTGTGGCTGAGCAGAGAGGGATGAGAGGAGGAGGTGTATAGTGGAAGGGAGTGGATGAGATGGACAGAGAATAAAGGGAGAAGATGGACAGACGGAGAGGTGGGAGGACGAGATGATCGAGGAGAAGAAAGACGGAGTGAAGGGTGTTGGGAGATGGGAAAAGAGAGAGAGACGGGAGGGGGTGGGGTGTGAGAACTGATGTGGGCAGATAGTTGAGAATTACGAGAAAGTGCTGAAAAGTAATGCCTCCAAATTTTTTATGTGAATACCTAAATTTAAGTGAAACAAACTTCAATTGTAATGGACCAGGATTTGAACCTGGGTCTTCTGCTTATGAGGCAGTTGCACTGACAAGTCATCTGGATACAGTGGTTATCGCACTTGCATGGACTACCCCAGCACCCATCCCGTCAGACCAAAATTTTCAACTTATCCGCCCACTACTGATGTAGTGTTCCTTGCCCATTATCGTCCTCATTACTCAGTGCATTTCGTCAATTCCCGTAAGAGTTTGAGCTCACTGTGCATATGCACTGAAAGGATCATTGGCCATCCTCGCCTTAATAATGTATGTGGTATCTACTTTTTGCTTTACATGTCTAGTTCTGTTGGACCAAATTGAGGAGCAAATCATCATCATGTAACATGTCAGTACAAGAAATTACAACAGAAAAGTAATAATACATAAAATAAAAGGTGTAAGAATCCTAACTAGATGACAAACTATAAGTTTATATAAATGCAATAAAAAATGTAACACAGAAATTAGTTTAATTTTTCCAGGAATTCCTTGACGAAATAGGAGTGACCCATGAGGAAACTCTTCAGTTTAGATTTGAAAGCATGTGGATTACTGCTAAGATGTGACTGTAGGGTTTCCCAGCGTAAACAATTGATGAAGGTTTCTCTGGTCTCCAGCTGGGTGGGAGCATTGATGATGTCGCGATGTCTCAGGAGGTGTCATACTACCCATCTTCTGGCGAAGTCACTCGCCAGAAGATGGGTAGTATGACAATTTCAGTGTCAGATAGCCAGTCTAATGAACTGGGGCTCACAAGAGGTTCACAAACTAACACTACATGTTGGCCGAACTGCCCATTTCTGAGCCATAAATACCCTGTGAGAATGGAAAGAGTTACCCCAAAACATAATACTGTAGGTCATACGTGGATAAATGGATAGGTTAAAGTTACATACAGTGGAATTAATGAAGTTCGGTGGCAGGAGGAACAGTGGTCAGGTGAACATAGGGTTATAAATACAAAATCAAACAGGGGTAATGCTGGAGAAGGTTTAATAATGAATAAAAAAAAATAGGAGTGCGGGTAAGCTACTACAAACAGCATAGTGAACACATTATTGTGGCCAAAATAGACATGAAGCCCACACTTACCACAGTAGTACAACTTTATATGCCAGCTAGCTCTGCAGATGACGAAGAGATTGATGAAATGTGTGATGAGATCAAAGAAAATATTCAGACACTGAAGGGAGACGAAAATTTAATAGTTATGGGTGACTGGAATTCAATAGTAGGAAAAGGAAGAGAAGGAAACATAGTAGGTAAATATGGAATGGGGGTAAGAAATGAAAGAGGAAGCTACCTGGTAGCATTTTGCACATAGCATAACTTAATCAAAGCTAACACTTGGTTCAAGAATCATGAGAGAAGGTTGTGTGTACAGACGAGGCCTGGAGATACTGGAAGGTTTCAGATAGATTATATAAATGATCTAGAGAGAATTTCTGTATGGTGTGAAAAGTGACAATTTGGCATTAAATAAAGAAAAGTGTGAGTTCACCCACATGGGCACTAAAAGAAATTCGATAAATTTTGGGTATACGATAAATCACACAAATCTAAGGGCTGTCAGTTCGACTAAATACCTAGGAATTACAATTACAAGCAACTTAAATTGGAAAGACCACATAGATAATGTTGTGGGGAAGGCGAAACAAAGACTGCACTTTATTGGCAGAACACTTAAAAGATGCAACAAACCCACTAAAGAGAGAGCCTACATTGCACTTGTCCATCCTCTGCTGGAGTATTGCTGCGCGGTGTGGGATCCTTACCAGGTAGGATTGGCAGAGGACATCGAAAAGGTGGAAAGAAGGACAGCATGTTTCATGTTATTGCACAATAGGGTTGAGAGTGTCACTGATATGATACGCGAATTGGGGTGGCAGTCACTGAAACAAAGGCGATTTTCTTTGCGGCGAGATCTGTTTAGAAAATTTCAGTCACCAACTTTCTCTTCCTAATGCAAAAATATTTTGTTGGCAGACACCTACGTAGGGAGAAATGATCATCATAATAAAATAAGAGAAATCAGAACTCAAACAAAGAGATTTAGGTGTTCCTTTTTCCCACTCGCCATTCGAGAGTGGAATGGTAGAGTAGTAGTATGAAAATGGTTTGATGAACCCTCTGCCACACTTAAGTGCGAATTGTAGAATAACCATGTAGAGGTAGACAGAGATTTAGGAACCAGATTTTAAATTGTAAGACATTTCCAGGGGCGGATGTGGACTCTGACCACAATCTATTGGTTATGAACTGTAGATTAAACTGCAAAAAGGTGGGAATTTAAGGAGATGGGACCTGGATAAACTGACTAAACCAGAGGTTGTACAGAGTTTCAGGGAGAGCATAAGGGAACAATTGACAGGAATGGGGGAAAGAAATATGGTAGAAGAAGAATGGGTAGCTCTGAGGGGTGGAGTAGTGAAGGCAGCAGAGGATCAAGTAGGTAAAAAGACGAGGGCTAGTAGAAATCCTTGGGTAACAGAAGAAATATTGAATTTAATTGATGAAAGGAGAAAATATAAAAATGCAGTAAATGAAGCAGGCAAAAAGGAATACAAACGTCTCAAAAATGAGATCGACAGGAAGTGCAAAATGGCTAAGCAGGGAAGGCTAGAGGACAAATGTAAGGATGTAGAGGCATATCTCACTAGGGGTAAGATAGATACTGCCTACAGGAAAATTAAAGAGACCTTTGGAGAAAAGAGAACCACTTCCATGAATATCAAGAGCTCAGATGGAAACCCAGTTCTAAGCAAATAAGGGAAAGCAGAAAGGTGGAAGGAGTATATAGAGGGTCTATACAAGGACGATGTGCTTGAGGACAATATTATGGAAATGGAAGAGCAGGAAGATGAAGATGAAATGGGAGCTATGATGCTGTGTGAAGAGTTTGACAGAGCACTGAAAGACCTAAGTCGAAACAAGGCCCTAGGAGTAGACAACATTCCATTAGAACTACTGACAGCCTCGGGAGAGCCAGCCGAGAAAAAATTCTACCATCTGGTGAACAAGATGTATGAGACAAGCTAAATACCCTCAGACTTCAAGAAGAATATAATAAATCCAATCCCAAAGAAAGCAGGTGTTGACATACGTGAAAATTACAGAACTATCAGTTTAATAAGTCACTGCTGCAAAATAATAACGCGAATTCTTTACAGATGAATGGAAAAACTGGTAGACGCTGACCTTGGGGAAGATCATTTTGGATCCCGTAGAAATATTGGAACATGTGAAGCAGTAGTGACCATACGACTTATCTTAGAAGAAAGATTAAGGAAAGGCAAACCTATGTTTCTAGCATTTGTAGACTTAGAGAAAGCTTTTGACAATGTCTTTCAAATTCTGAAGGTGGCAGGGCTGAAATACAGGGAGCAAAAGGCTATTTACAATTTGTACAGAAACCATAAGGCAGTTATAAGAGTCGAGGGGCATGAAAGGGAAGCAGTGGTTGGGAAGGGAGTGAGACAGGGTTTTAGCCTGTCCCTGATGTTATTCGATCTGTATATTGAGTAAGCAGTAAAGGAACAAAAGAAAACTTTGGAGTAGGTATTAAAATCCACGGAGAAGAAATAAAAACTTCGAGGTTCGCCGATGACATTGTAATTCTGTCAGAGACAGCAAAGGACTTGGAAGAGCAGTTGAACGGAATGGACAGTGTCTTGAAAGGAGGATATAAGATGAACATCAACAAAAGCGAGATGAGAATATTGGAATGTAGTCGAATGAAGTCGGGTGATGCTGAGGGAATTAGATTAGGAAATGAGACACTTGAAGTAGTAAATGAGTTTTGCTATTTGGGGAGCAAAATATCCGATGATGGTTGAAGTAGAGAGCATATAAAATGGAGACTGGCAATGGCAAGGAAAGCGTTTCTGAAGAAGAGAAATTTGTTAACGTTGAGTATAGATTCAAGTGTCAGGAAGTCTTTTCTGAAAGTATTTCTAAGGAGTGTAGCCATGTATGGAAGTGAAACTTGGACAATAAATAGTTTGGACAAGAAGAGAATAAAAGCTTTCGAAATGTGGTGCTACAGAAGAATGCTGAAGATTAAATTGGTAGATCACATAACTAATGAGGAGGTATTGAATAGAATTGGGAGAAGAGAAATTTGTGGCGCGACTTGACTAGAAGAAGGGATCGGTTGGTAGGACATGTTCTGAGGCATCAAGGGATCACCAATTTAGTATTGGAGGGCAGTGTAGAGGGTAAAAATTCTAGAGGGAGACAAAGAGATGAATAGATGAATACACTAAGCAGATTCAGAAGGATGTAGGCTGCAGGAGGTACTGGGAGATCAAGAAGCTTGCACAGGATAGAGTAGCATGGAGAGCTGCATAAAACCAGTCTCTGGACTGAAGAGCACAACAACAACATGTCATAAGTGAATGAAAATAAGCAAAGTAAATTACGTTTCATGTCAAACTATCGCTTACTGTAGGTGCTGTTCTAATAGTAAAAATGGCAGCATTAAGTTGTTTTGACATGTCCTGGCTGTGGTTCCAAAGGTACTGGTTTTGATGTCTGGTCAATCCTACTGCTTCTGGCTGACATTTATTACTTCTTTCGCCTCTGGCAATTTTTATGATGTGAAAAAACGCCAAGTTGCACCCTGTTTCAGAGTCGCATTATACCGTATGTAGGTTTACAACTGGCTGTGCAAGTCATTCCAAAGGATGGAGGAGAGCAATGATATACCACCTTCAGCAGGACCTCCTGCTGCTGCTTCCGTTGTTGTTGTTGTTGTTGTTGTTGTTTGTGTTTTCAGTCCCAAGACTTGTCTGCTGCATATCTCCATGCTAGTCTATCCTGTATGAGCCTCTTCATGTCTGCATAACTATTGCAACCTTCATTCATTTCAGTGTACTTACAGTATTCTAACCATGGTTTCCTCTACAATTTTCACCCTTCAACGCTTCCTTCCATTACGAAATTAACAATTCCCTAAAGCTGCAGGAGTGTCCTATCAACCAGTCTTTTCTATTAGTAAAGTGATGCTGTATACTTATTTTTTCCCCAGTTCGATTCAACGCCATTGCATTTTTCATATGAACTACCCATATAATCTTCAGCATTCTTCTACAATAGATGTTTCAAAGGCTTCTATTCCCTTCTTGTCTGAACTTCTTACTGTCCACGTTTAATTTCCAGACAGGGCTACACTCCAGACAAATACCTTCAGGTAAGGCTTCCTTAAATGTATACACTGTTCAATCACAGTAATGTGACCACCTGTCAGAAGCCTGAATAACCATCTTTTGTAGCACACGACTCAAAATGTCTATTGTTTGGTGAGTGATCTCCTTTACGCCTAAATTATTTACATTATGTAGGTCAAATTTAAATGAATGCAAAATCTCCAAGAGTAGAGATCATTTACAGAGACTTGATTTTAGCACAGACTTGAATGCGAGATGCTTGTATTAGTTTCCACAATGACACTTTGTCTCAAAACCTGGCAGAAAATCCAAAGAAATTCTGGTCATATGTAAAGTATTCTAGTGGTATGATACAATTGATGCCTACTCTACGCGATAGTGATGGAAATACTGTTGACGATAGTCCTGCCAAAGCAGAATTACTAAACACAGCCCTCCGAAATCCCTTCACCAAAGAATTCCAGAATTCAAATCAAGAGCAGCTGCCGACATGAGTAACTTAGAAGTAGGTATCCTCAGAGTTGTAAAGCAATTTAACTCATTTAATAAAAGCAAGTCTTCTGGGCCAGACTGTATACCAATTAGATTCCTTTCAGAGTATGCTGATGCAATAGCTCCCTACTTAACTACCATATACAACTGTTTGCTTGATGAAAGATCCGTACCCAAAGACTGGAAAGTTGCACAAGTCACACAAAAATTCAAGAGAGGTAGTAACATTGTTCTTGTGAAACAGAAGTAACTCTGTACACACACACAGTGCTGGGTGCTATTGACAAGGGATTTCAAATTGATTCCATATTTCTAGATTTCCTGAAAGCTTTTGACACTGTACCACACAAGCAACTTGTAGTGAAATTGCATGCTTATGGAATATCTTCTCAGTTACATGACTGGATTTGTGATTTCCTGTCAGAGAGATCACTGTTTGTAGTAATTGACAGAAGGTCATGAAGTAAAACAGAAGTGATTTCTGGCATTCATCAAGGTAGTGTTATAGGCCCTCTGCTGTTCCTTGTCTGTATAAATGATTTTGGAGATAATCTGAGCAGCCGTCTTGGGTTGTTTGCAGATGATGCTGTTGTTTATCATCTTGTGGAGTTGTCAGAAGATCAAAACAAATTTCAAAACAATTTAGGAAAGATATCTGTATGTTGTGAAAATTGGCAATTGATGTTAAACAATGAAAAGTGTGAGGTCGTCCACATGATTGCTAAAAGGAATCCGTTAAACTTTGGTTACATGGTAAATCGGCCAAATCTAAAGGCTGTAAATTCCATTAAATACCTAGGAATTACAATTATGAACAATTAAAATTGGAAAGAACACACACAGTTTTTTGGGGGAAGGCAAACCAAAGATTGCGTTTCATTGTCAGAACACTTAGAAAATGTAGCAGATCTGCTAAAGAGACTGCCTTCACCACGCTTGTCCATCCTCTTTTGGACTAATGTTGCATAGTTTAGGATTCTTGCCATATAAGATTAACAGGGTACATAGAGAAAGTTCAAAGAAGAGCAGCATGTTTGTATTATTTGAAATAGAAGAGAGTGTGTCAATGACATGATACAGGATTCGGGGTAAACGTAATTAAAATGAAGGTGTTTCTCATTGTGATGGAATCTTCTCATTAAATCTCAATCGCCATCTTTCTCCTCCGAATCCAAAAATATTTTGTTGATGCTGATGTACATAGGAAGAAACAATCATCACAATAAATTAAGGGAATCAGAGCTCACACAGAAAGATGTCAGGCACTTAAGTGTGATTTGTGGACTATCCATGTATATGTAGATGTACATTATACCAGCAATTTCCTAACCATATATGTACTTTGACCATTGTCACTTTTTCATTTTGCCATTTCCTAATCTGTTATCCTCTGCATTGTCTGATTTACGTTTTTGTTGATGTTAATCTTACATGGTCCTTTCAAGAGACTGTCCATTCCATACAGCTGCTCTTCCAAGTCCTTTCTTCCCTCTGATGGAACTGCAGTGTCACCAGCAAGCATCAAAGTTTTTATTTATTCTCCCTGAACTTTAATTCATTCTCCATATTTTTCTTTCGTTTTCTTTAGTGCTTGCTCAATGTACAAACTGAATAACATCGTAAACTCTTTCTCACTCTCTTCTGAACCACTGTTTCCATTTCATGCTTTCACTCTTATAATCTCTGTTCGTTTTCTGTACAAGTTGTAAATAATATTTCACTCCTTGTGTTTTATCCCTGCTACTTTAAAATTTCAGAGCATAGTCCAGTCAGTATTGTCAGAAGCTTTCTCTAAATCTACAAATGCTGTAAATGTGTTTGCTTTTGTTCAACATTCCATCTAGGATAAGTCGTTGGGTCAGTATTGGCTCCCATGTTTACAGAACGTGAGATCATCTTCAACCAGTTTTTTCTATTCTTCTGTAATTTGTATCAGTATTTTTCATCCATGTCTTATTGTACTGATGGTCTGATAATACATTTGTCAGCCCCTGCCTTCTGTGGAAGTAGAATTATTACAATTTTCGTGAAGTTTACATTTGATGTCCACCCCAAATCCTGTACCACGTCGTCGTCTTGCATACCAGTGGAACCATTTTGTCATAACCAATAAACTGTGGTTAGAGAGTGTACATCTACCCCTTGGAAATGTCTTAAAGGTTAAAATCTTGTTTTGAAATATGCTAAACTTCTGAAGGAATATTGTATGCCAGGGATTTTGTTTCCATCTATGTCTTTCAGTGCTTTAAAAATTCTTCTCACATTGTCATATCTAGCATCCCTTCTTCATTTACTTTCTCTTCCATTCCTATAATATTGTTTTTTGAGCTTTCCCTTTTTTGCTTGGTAATGGCTTTCCATTTGAGGTCTTTGTATTCACACAGCTGCTTCTCTTGTCTCCAAAGTTCTCTTTAATTTCTCAGTAGACAGCATCTATCTTCCCCCTAGCCACACATGCTTCTACAGTGTTGCATTTTTTCCTCTACCAATTCCTACTTGGCCATTTTGCACTGCGTCAGTCTCATTTTTTAGAAATCTATATCCATTTCACTTGCTTCATTTGCTGCATTTTTATATTGTCTCCTTTCTACAGTTAAATTTAATATCTCCTGCATTATCCAGAGATTTCTGCTAGGCCTTGTTGTTTTACCCGTGTGATCCTACGCTTCTTTCCATATTTCATCTCTCAAAGCTGCCTGTTCGTCTTATATGTACCCCTTTCCCCCTGCTTCAGTCCAGTTTTTCCAGTGTTCCCTCTGAAAACCTCAACAACCTGTGGTTCCTTACATTTAGTCCAGTGTTTCCCGTGTTCCCTCTGAAAACGTCAACAACCTGTGGTTCCTTACATTTATCCAGGTCTCATGTCCCTAGTATCCTATCTTTTTGTAATTTCTTCAGTTTTGATAACAGTTTATAACTAATATGTTAAGATCGCTTTGCCTGTGTAACTGTCTTAACAGTTTAAAATCTGATTTTGAAATCTTGTCTTTCCACTATGCAATCAATATGAAACCTACAACTGTCCTCAGGTCTCTTCCATGTCTACAGATATCTTTCATGATTCTTAAACTAAGTGTTAGTGATGATTAAATTATGCTGTGTGCAAAATTCTACCAGGTAGTCTTTCATTTCTCTCCCCCAGTCCATGTTCCCCTAAGATTTTTTCTTCATTTCCTTTTCCTACTGTTAAATTCCAGGCACCAATCACAGTTAAATTTTAATCTCCCTTGCGTATCTGAATAATTTTCTTTATCTCATCGTACTTTTATTCAATCTCTTCATCATGTGTGAAGCTAGTATGTGTATAAACTTTTACTACTGTGGTGAGTGTCAGTATGTGTCTATCTTGGCTACAATAAAGCATTCACTGTGCTGTTCATAGTAGCTTGCCCACATTCCTGTTTTATTATTATTTATTTGGCCTACTCCTGCATTACCCCTATTTGATTTTGTGTTGATAAACCTGATACTGGGCTGTGAAAAACTCCTGTTCCTCCTGCAACAACACGCAATTAATTCCTGCCATATCTAGCTTCAGTCTATCCATTTCTTTTTCCAGTTCTCTAACCTACTTACCCCATTGAGATCCAACACTCCACAATCTGATCTGTAAAGTGCCAGTTTTATCATACAATGCAGGCTTTCTTGGCTAGTAGTAGCATCCTTAATATTTTTGTTTCATGGGCATTAGGCCATAGTCCCTTCGTAACGTTTCATCTTCCAGTGCTAGAAACATCATCAGAGGCTGTAATGACACTGGGAGCAGTTACAGTCTCAAACAAACTCGGCAAGTGGAGCTGTTCGTAAGTATCCACACAACAGTCAGTTTGTCATGCCATCAGACTGCTGCCTTAAGTCATGGGGCCGTGTCGACACGTGTTACGGGACTTGTTGTAGTGGGGCATAGTTGCCACCTTTTTTCTGTATTTGGCACTATGGCCAACAACTTATTTAATTTCAGTCCTTGTTTCTTTTCTGTTAAATTTGTTTTTGTATTTTTCAATTTCTATTGTCTCTCTGTACATCCTAGCACAGTAATCATTGGATCTTGATAAAACCATAAAATCAGAGAAATGAATGTCCCAGTGCATAATCTGCTACTGCTGATTTCTCCGTGTTGTCCAGATGACAATTACTCATGGTTCCTTAAGGTCAGTTTAATGTTTATTGTTGTAGTTCCTGTGTACATTTGGCCTTGCATGCAGGGGATTTTCTACACTCCTGTGACAATTTGTGGGTTTAGGTCCTTTGCAGTGTTCAAATATTCATGCACATTTCTTGTCAATACTGTGTCTTCTAAGTACTCTGCTGATGTAGCGTATGACTATCTTTGTGATTGGGAGGAAAAGTATCCCTTTATTTCGTTATTCTTCACTAGAAGCTCCAACATGTAATGGCCTAGTTATCTACTTGTCACAGTAGCCATTTCTTCTGGAGGCAGTTCTGAAATGACTGAGCTTCCCTTCCAAGTGCTGTGGTTCACAGATTCTTTCAGCCCTTTCTACCAATGTTTTGATTAATCTTTTTCTTTGCTTGGGGTGGTGGTTGGAATGTCTGTGAAGGTATCTATCCCTGTGAGAGGGTTTTCCATAGTCTTTGTACACTAAAGTTCCAGCAGTTTTCTGAAGACGTACAGGGTGAATTTTTTCCCACCATTTACAAACTCTATACCTGCACTGGTGAAACACTGCACTTGACAATTCACATTATGTCAAGCTAAGTTGGCTATACTGCAATAGTGATGTTGCACCAGCAACCTCGCACAGATAGCAGATGACGCGGTTTTCTGTTCCATCTTGTAAAATTGACCAAGAACAGAATATATAAGAATTAGTTTTTGGCTTGTTACCACAATAACAGCAAATAAACTGTGTAGTAATGTATATATAATCATAAAGAAGCACACATTTTACGCATTGATGCTGACCGATATTTTGAAAACAATACGGTACACAGTTTACAAAATAAGTAATAACCGAAATTGTAACTTCTCACTCTATGTCTTATGATGATGATGATGATGATGATGCAATAAATAACCATATTTGTAGCTTTCACTCACCATTTTACAGTGACAATGGCGCATTTCCATCAAGGTCTCCATCGTTACTGTAGTCGGAATCAGTACCAAAACCAGCTTTATGTTCGTCATCACAATCCACAACAAATGCACTTTTCCTAACAGGACTTTGCATTCATCTAGCACTTTCTAAGGGAAATCTGTACTTTTCAGCACCATTTTTAGTGACTTTTCCCACTGCTGAAAAGTTCACTTACTTTCAACGAAACTGGTAACTTTGTTGCCGTAGGATCTTCTTTCCTGCTGTAGTACACATAAATATGCCTGCAAATTGCACCAGTCTTGAAAGAATCCAAGTCAGTGACAGGGTGAGGCTGCTGTTTCTTCTTTCCAAGAGTCACTAAAACTACATTATCTGATCCAGACA
This sequence comes from Schistocerca americana, assembly GCF_021461395.2. Classification (NCBI taxonomy): domain Eukaryota; kingdom Metazoa; phylum Arthropoda; class Insecta; order Orthoptera; family Acrididae; genus Schistocerca; species Schistocerca americana. The sequence continues at coordinate 558,585,478 of NC_060125.1, read as the reverse complement.
GCTCCAAATGATTGGGGCCCACGTTTTTATACTTCAATTTTTGCAATAACACTGCCTCTCTTACTGCTACTGTTCTTGCACTAATTCCAAAACCTTTTGATGTTCATTCCACAACTTTGACAGGAACTGATAGCAATCCATTAGTACTTGGGTATTCTTTCTGCTTGTAAGGCTCACAAAGGTTCTTTGCCCCTCTCCAAGTATAAGAATTTTCTAAACCACTGTAACAAAGCACAGCACAATGCAAGCACATGATAGAAGTGATACACAATACACATTGTTTCTGTTCACAAGAAAAAAAGCGGGTCAGCTGGCATTGATTCACGCCCCACACCTTGCGCCTCGCACTTCTTATTCTTCGCATGTCAGCTGTTTCGCTGCCAACTTCAAACGCGTATGTCAGGTGCAAAGTTTCAGCAGCCTGAGTATTGGGATTGATGGATGAGAGGATACGGAACAAAAAGGGCTTAATGGACTTTTGTGTGGAAATGCATGGTTTCTGTCTTAGAGACCATTTAAAGATACATATATTGTTACAGAGACTGTGCCTCTCCTGCCATAGTAATTGATAATGTGTCCGATTCACTTCTCTTGCTGATTCACCTTGTAGTGGATGTGATACGGCAGTGTACACAATGGTTTCATATTTGCATCGAGAGCTTGCCAACATGGTGTTTGCTTACGGAAAGGCAAATGGAAATGGGCGGCGAGCAGTGAGACCGTATCAGGAGACCTATCCCCAATGACAATAACCACTACATTAAATGTTTGCAACAGTGTTTTGTCATCTGTCTGACAGAGTCATTTCAGGAAGCAGGAAATCGTGAAGGACATATCTGAAATGTTCAGACGCTAGATTTGGAGGAAAATGTGGTTAACACTGTGGAAGGTGACTGCAGTGTCAGTACCAGGCAGTTTGCCTGTCAGTACAGGGTAGCCAGATGACAATGTGGAACAATCTTCATGACAATTGTTGCTACCCTTATCACTTAAAGCATGTGCAGGGCTTACTAGCTACAGACTTTCCATATCAGGAGTAGTTTCATCACTGGTTCCTTCACAAGGCAACCATGATTCTAGGATTTGTGTCATCCATTCTATTCAAAGACGAGGTCACCTTTATGTGGATATCTTCAACTTTCATAATGGTCATCTGTGGGATGGTATGCAGAGCCCCCATGGTATGGTGACAGTGAATCACCAGTATCGGTGCAGCCAAAATGTGTAGTCTGGGATAATTGACAACAATATTTTGGGATCAGTCTTCCTTCCATGTTGCCTAACAGGCCGGAACTATTGGCATTCCTTGCAGGTGACTTTGCCTCCCCAGCTGGAAGAAGGGGAAGGATTATGTGGCTGCTGCATGATGCCCCAGCCCACGTCGCTGTTAACATTCAGACGCATCTCAATTGTGTCTTCTCTGCTCGATGGATAGGACAAGAGGTCCAGTTGCATTGCCTGCTTGTTCATCTGATCTCAACCCTTGAGATTTCTGGTTATGTGGTCATCTAAAATGTATTGTGTATGCAGAACCCATTCCAGATGTGGATGCACTGTAGCAGTGTATTCGTGCTGCTGTTGACACTGTTCGTATGCAGCCTGGTTAATGCAAATATGTGTGAAAGAACATGCTATGGGGCGTACGATCACGCATTGAGGCACATGGAAAACATTTTCAAGACATACTGTAACTGTGGTTGCATGGTACAGCATGTATTTGACCAAAGTATCTGTAACAATGTATGATTGAATAAATGGTCTCTAACATGAAAACCATGCATTTCTGGACGTAAATTCATTATACCTTTTTTTTTCCGTATTCTCTCATCGATCAATCCCTAGACTTTTTACACGGTGGAAAAAATCAACCTGTTTACATTCAAAAATGAAACTGGAACTCCTCTTTCCATAGTGAACTATATATTGGTATTAATATAATTCAGAAAATTTAGAAGTTCTGAGAGTTCATTTTCTCCACGAGGCCATATAATGAAAGTACCATCCCTGTACTGAAACTGACATAAAGGTTTCTTATTGCCATCTGAGGACAGACTCTGTGCTCAGTGTGTTCCCCACAGCCACACCATAGGTTTGCTCATAGAACTTGTTGCCCCATTGAAAGTAAGTTGATCTGATGGTGGTGGTGGTGGTTAGTGTTTAACGTCCCGTCGACAACGAGGTCATTAGAGACGGAGCGCAAGCTCGGGTTAGGGAAGGATTGGGAAGGAAATTGGCCGTGCCCTTTCAAAGGAACCATCCCTGCATTTGCCTGAAACGATTTAGGGAAATCACGGAAAACCTAAATCAGGATGGCCGGAGACGGGATTGAACCGTCGTCCTCCCGAATGCGAGTCCAGTGTGCTAACCACTGCGCCACCTTGCTTGGTAGTTGATCTGAGACAATCTTTAAATAGATCTGACATGTCTTTTTGCAAAAATACTTTCCAACTTTTGTAACGTTATCCCATTAAGAGGGACTAAAACTTCCCATTATATCACTTGAACTGAGCCTGAAGAATTTTAATTTTTTGATAAAATGATTAGATTCTCTAATGTAAGTGTAAGTTTCTCCTTTAAATGGCTGTAGGTGAGTGGCGAAGTGTTTGGTGGCAGTCCCGTAAATCAATCAGTAGAGCTAACAGTAGGTGTTAATGGAATGTGAGGTTTGCAAATTTGTGCCAAATCATGCAGTTTTAGTGATAATGCTTCCGATTTGGTGAAATCCTTCTTGTCTAGGGAGAGATGAAAAAGGCTTTTATTAACTTATCCTTTATTGTAAGGAGAGAACTTCTGGGATCTCCCGTAAGCTCTTTCTATTTTGCTGGTTGTAATGTACTTTACTGTGGCAATCTTCCTTCCTCATTATCACTGTAGCACTACCCTTATCTGCTGGAAGTATTAGAATGTCTTTATCAATATGTAAGTGTTGGCGAGCTTTCATCTTGCCTATTACTCAGTTACTGCTAGAGGGCTGGCTCCTGATGATGTCTCCAGCATTGAGAGATGAAACGGTAGGCAGAGGAATAGCCTTGGAGCATGACCTAACACTCTCTGACATCCTCCTAAGCGGTGCCCACCTGAAGATCCAAATGGAGGACTATTTTACCTCCTGAATAACGGGAGAGTGTGCCATTGCCATTTAACCACACAGTAGTGCCGCATGCCCTACAGGGGACAAACAAATAGCTGTAGTTTCCTGTTGCTTTCAGCCATTCACAGTATCAGCATAACAAGGTCATGTCAATGGAGCAAATAATTTTTAGGTGGTGCTATTGTCTTCACTTCGAACTTTTCTTCTTGAAGGTAACTAATGTACAGCCATTCTGTCTCCTTTTAATTTACAGTTTTCTTAACTGAACTTACTATGAATCAAGAGTAAAATTCAAGAATATTATGAAAAAAAAAAGAGACTGCTACTAGCCTTGAAGATGATATTGTTGTCATTCCAACCTTGGACTTTCCAAAAGTAAAATTTTTGCAAGGTAAATGTGAATGAAAAGGAGAAAGAATGGCTGGCCAGTAGTTACCTACATTCAAGAAGTAATGATAATAGACACACTTAAAAATTATTTACTTTGTTTGGGTGATTAGCAGCATTGAAAGTATGTTGTAGGCCCCATGTGTTGTGGCACTGGTGGGTACTTACGCTCAAGTCCCATAGCTTCTACTTGTCTTCAGCAGCAAAATGCTGGTTCTTTATAAATCTTCCTTTTCCCAGTTACAATTACTTGTGTTATGATGTAGAGTTTCGTAATCCGACAGGAGTAAGACTATGTAACTATAGTAATTTCACTAGTTAGCATGATATGGAACATAGCTGATGTTCACTCTGACTCCCACACTTTACAAAGGGTGGTCAGACACAGTCTGGAAAGCTTGTAAGGGTGTTTCAGGGTAGGTTGTGCTGACAAATAATTGTTAAGAAAGAATTCGATATATTGCACTGTTTCTGAGTTAATTAGCATTGAACTTAGACAATGAGTCCATTGCGTGCACAGATTGAGGCGCCATTGCATACACAAACTCAAGCAGTGTCACCAAACGTGTTCTTCGATCAGTTTCCGAAAACCAAAGAGAGCATGGAATGGTAGTAAGGATTGAACCAGAAGCCCAGACACTTGAGCCAGAAGCTGTGCAGTCTCATGTGTTATCATCTATGCTGTGAGAACTACTGACACACAGTGTATTTGGTGGGCTGCTTGAATTTACATGTGCAACAGCCTGATTGGTTAACTTCAGTGTTAATTAACTTTGAAATGATGCACTGTATCAAATTTTCTTAACTATTCTCACCAAAACTTACCCTGCAACACCCTTACAAGCATTTCAGACTGTTTCTAATGACAACCCTTTATAATAGCTTGTAAAAGGATAATGGGCATTGACACTTTTCATACTCACCTAGTAAATAGATCCATTTAGTAGACAGATCTTTTATGTTGACATAAGTCACTTCAGTAGTACGAGTAAAGTTTTTTCTTAATGAGTTAACACATATTTCACGTTAACTCTGTTAGTGTCATCACATTATTCATAACTGTTACTTTTTAGTATCTGTGGTATATATTTTTTTCAAAATAAAATCTGAACATCAGTTGTAAAATGCAGATATTCATTTCACTTAATTAGTTTTGACAGAATACTCCATCTTCAGAAGTCTACAAAATTTAGGCAAAAATAAATCCCTAGAACATGGGCATATATGTAGGTAAAGTACAGTACCGTATTACAGAAACTCGCGTAATATTGGTTCAGCAGATGTCATTTCCTAAGTTCAGTGAATCATAATGCCATGACATATTGCAGAGTGTAGGTAGTGTATGGGATTATTACATCCTCAATAGACATCACAACAAACTTCACTAATAGCTCGACAAGCTTGAACTGACATAAGGCATCAAGTTCATCACATTTCATTGTTTCTGTGCCAGTGTAAATAACAAATTTTTCCTCTTTGGATGACTGCAAGAGAATTATCAAAATGATCAGCACCGCTCATGATGCAATCTTCTGTGTATATATAGCAATTGCCATAAACCACTTGTCATGTGAATCACAGCTCCTCTTGGAGCTATGCAGATATTTAAAAGAGATATTCCTTTCTTGGATTTTGTGTCAGCCTTTAGTAGAGTGACGGGAGAGTTATTGATTTTCCTTACACAGGACAGGTCAGATTGAACACTAAACACGACATTTGTCATAATTTCTTCATATCTTCTTTGTTTTACAGGCAAAAGAGAAAAAAGAGAAAGGTGTTGGTTTAATGCGTCGTCTGACTAGCATGAAAAAGTCAAAATCACCACCACCAACTACATATTCAATGGATAACCCTGTGTTTGAAGATGGTACAGTGGCAGCAAGTCCGTCACATCCGGTTCACGTCAGGTAAGGACATTAGTCTAGTGGCTTGCTGAAATTATGAACTAGTTTTTTCTGCTAGGGTTTTCTGTAAGGCTAGATTTAATTTCATTAAACAAATTTCAAAATTTTATCAAATATGTGTTCGATACCAAAGGATGCTGCTGCTGCTGCCGCCCACTTACTGTATGCAAGGACGTCATGTACTCTAGTGGACAGGCTTTGTGCATTTCTTTTTTCCTCACAACATTTGGATTTCCATGTCAAAATAAATACAGATGAATGTAATCTGATGATTATTTATAAATTTAATGATGTAAAATGTAGACAATACTCCATATTCACATACAGCATAAAAACAAGGCAGAACTTTACAAACTCCCCCACCCTTCTGGGTGTATTGGTTAGATTAGATTAGAGATTAGATTAGTACTTGTTCCATAGATCATGAATACGACACTTCGTAATGATGTAGAATGTGTCAGGTTAATAAAAGGTGATATACAAGATATTACATTGGATAAAATATTACATGACACTCTTTTTTGTGGAGGTTGGGAAATTACCCACTTACTATATCCAAAAATTCATCTAATGAGTAGAAGGAGTTGCCATTAAGAAATTCTTTTAATTTCCTTTTAAATGCTATATGGCTATCTGTTAAACTTTTGATGCTATTAGGTAAGTGACGAAAGACTTTTGTGGCAGTATAATTTACCCCCTTCTGAGCCAAAGTTAGATTTAACCTTATTTATGCCCATTTATGAGCAGTATGGTAAGTTTGTTATTTTGTGCATAGTAGTGCTGCAGTGGTAACAAATTCCCATCAGGTATCCAGATTTAGCTTTTCTTTGACTTCCATTAATCACTTAACCCAAATACACTCTCCCTCTCCCTCTCCCTCTCCCTCTCCCTCTCCCTCTCCCTCTCCCTCTCCCTCTCCCTCTCCCTCTCCCTCTCCCTCTCCCTCTCCCTCTCCCTCTCCCTCTCCCTCTCCCTCTCCCTCTCCCTCTCCCTCTCCCTCTCCCTCCCTCACTCTCGTGGCTGTTTGTGTGGTGTGCGGGTTGTGTGTTTCCTTGTTCACCTCATTAACAAAATCTTCTCATTTACTTTAAAATATCCAGTGCCCTGAAATTAATAATCTAGATCAGGGCCACTCACCAAGGCTGATTGTCTAGCAAGTAGTCTTCTTTAAGTAAACAGAACGATGAGTGAGAGAGCGACAGTAAGAGCCACAGGACATCTTGCCTGCTGGCCTCAGTTGTCAGATGGCAAAACTGTAACAAAAACTGTTTTTAGCTCTACCAGGTGGTTATAATTAAACTGATGATGTTTTGAGTGCTGTAGTGCGGGCTTATACATCACAGGATGCTGAATCATCATAGGTATGTTCATTAATTGGTGTGCTCACAAGATATGCTGGAAAAAATTAGTGTTCCACTTTCTGCAACAAGGTGAAAATATGGCCCTGTAAGCAGTTAATGTGGTGTTGTTTTAGGAAGAGGTGAAGAACGATCAAACACGTGACAGTAATATTTCTGGTGTGCCTATTAGGATTTGGTCACAAGTTACTACATGTGTTTAATATGGTCTCCCGACTCAGGAATGTCGACAGTTGCTCACAAGCATATCCATTGTAATCAGAGTGATATGTTGTCGGTGCTTTCTTTCAGATCAGGAAGAGTCCGTTTACAGTCCTGATACACAGTCTTTCAGATATCCAAACAACCATAAGTCATGGATTTAGGTCAGAGGATGTGGAAGGTCCACATCTTGAAATTGCTTAGAGATGATGCAGTCATTGCCACAGATTTCTTGAAGTAAATTTTCCACCTGGCAAGAGAGATGTAAAGTCACCCCATCTTGCATAAAAATAGTAGTGTGGCCACAGTTGCATTCTTGCAAAACTAGAATCACCTGTTGCAGAACTAAGTACTCATAATATGCAAATGTCGCTGTCACCTAACAGACCCGCAAGGTGTCATCTCCTCAAACAAAAACCTACCGGGGATGAAGGAGCTTGTGAAACCACACCACAATCACAGAAGATGAGTGCAGCAGATGTTCCTGCACAACGTGTGTCTTGGGCTTCATTTGGTGCACGTTCTTAATCTTGCAGGGATACCAGTGTAAAATGCACTGCAAAATCTTTTGAACTGTTGACCAGGAAGAGATAATTCGCATGTCACAGCATGAGCACTGGTTGCAGAATTTAAGGCATGTGCTGCATGGTTGGCTATAGCTACAGATACTTAATCAGCAACTGCCATGGAAATGGGTCACCTCCGTCTCCCTTCTTAGTCCATTTATTGGTATTGGGCCTCTTTGCAGCTTTATCTGTCAGCAATATTCCTGGGATGCAGCACTACTATTGCTGCAACTTTGATACAACTACTTTTACCAGTAGTGCACGGTATTTGTTCTCAGTAGGCCTAGTCATTGTGTATGGCACAGAGAACTTCAACCTTTTTAAGCCTTTACACCAACAGTCACTTCACAAAAGAAATCAATGTATGTCACCAAGTAACAAACAGCATACTCATGTCAAAACATGAAACATTTCACATTCTGACTGCCTACAGTGCCATATTTTCACCTGGTGGCAGAAAGTGGAACTTCTTTTCCTTCAGCATACTCAATGTGCACACTAATTAGTGAACATACCTGCAATGTTTCAGCATCCTGCAATGTATATATCCTGGACTGCAGCACTCAAAACATCATTAGTTTAATTATAATCATCCGGTACACGGGAGTCAGTATCTTTTTACCAATTTTGATAGATATGCAAATTGTCATGTGTCATGTGATTTATGGCATAATGCCACAGCAAACTGAATTACTCAGTAGGACTTAGCACTTTATGACAAGTGTGAGGCAGTAATCCATGGCCTGAAAGCCAGTCTGTAGTATTCACCACTTAATTTTAAAAAATGTATTTTTTTTTCAATGTAATGACAAAAGCATTAAATAGATCCATCTTCACTTAAGCAGCAATTGCGATGGTAGTTTTTAGCTTCAATAACAGATATGTTGTGGAGAAGTAGTTCCATTATTTGCAGCAAGGAGATCATCTAGGAAGAGAATCTGCAGAGAGAATCAGCTGGAAACTTTCTTGTAAGATATTTAATGATGTGAAACCATTTTCTACAGACTACTTGATTAAAGAGTGTCTTTTAATAACACCAGGAGAATAGTGTCTACAACTAGTGCCCAACATTGAGAGTCCAATGCAAGAAAAAACAAAGATATTGAGAAGGAAATAATAGAAAATGATTTTGTACTGATTCCGTGTGTCTTCATTTTGTTTTGGTTTCTCATTGTTCTGTAGGTGTTAACTGACTGCTATATATTATGATCAGTGATTAACTTACTCATGTATGATTGCAAATCGGGAAGTCTTTGCACCCCCCCCCCCCCCCCCTTTTATTTCCAAATTACAGTTGTAAATGCAGAGTCAACATATCTGTTTGGCCCGGGCCGTATCTGGCAGTAGCACAGCGGCATAGTGCTGCTGTGAATTGTTGAAGAGGGTGAGTGTGCTTGACATGTTGACAGTGTAGGAGCAGTGAAGTATTGATTCATTTCCTCTCGCACAAAGAACGAGTGCCCTTTGAAATCCACAAGGAAATGCACTTCCTGTGTGAACAACAGTGTTTTGCTGTGAGAAGTGTGAGATGGTGGTGTTGCAAGGTCGAAAAAGGCTGTGAAGACTTGCATTACAATAAGCGTTTGGGGACACCACGTTTGTCACAGGATGACGTCGTATCGAATATGAATGAATGAATGCAATGGTGAAATTGGATTGGCATGTACACCTCGAGACATTTCTCAGGCACTTTGCATTTTTTTTATCTGGGAGTGTTTAAGACCTTGTTCATGGGTCCTTAGGGTGCTGGAAGGTTTCATGTCAGAGGATGCCTAAGCAGTTGAATGATACGATAAATGGCAAGAGAATGAGTGCTTCACTGAGTCACCTGTGAGGAGGGTGACAGTTTTCTGGACTTTTGTTACTGACAATGAAGTATGGATACCGCATTTCATGCTGGAATTGAAGGGGGAGCATGGTGTGGAAACATCCAGATTCACTTGAGACAAAAAAAATTCTGTTCAGTGCCATATGTTGGGAAAGTGATGTTAATGGTCTTCTGGAGTGGTTATGGACCTCTCCTGCCAACCTGAGCAGGGAATATCAGCACCCAGGGCAGGAAAGGGGAGGAAGAGTGTGGTTCATTTGTCACTAGGTGCAGCCATCAGTGCTGATGATTACTGTTTCACACTGTCATGTCTACAGGCTGTCATCAACAAGAACTGCTGAAGGATCCTCGATGTGGGCAATGTGATTACCCCCGTGGCAGCGCAAGGCCAGTTGCGATGACCAGAACTGCCGACAAGCTCCGGTCGTTTCACTGGGAGAGTCTGGGCTACCCAGCGTACAGCCCAGACCTTGCCCCCTATTTATTTATGCATTCTCAATCCACTGAAGAAGTTACTAGCAGGACAGCGATTCACGTGCAACTATGAAGCCAAGGCAACATCTGATGGTTCCACAGTCAGCTGGACGAATTTTATCATAGGGTTGTCTCAGATTTAGTGCTGTGGTGGAACAAATGTCTGAAATGGTGTGAGGACTACAAGGAAAAATAGTCGGGCACATAGAATTGTACATATAATAATAAGTACCTGTAGTTGTATGTACCTTATTTTGGTTAGTAAAAAATAGGGGCAAAGACTTTCTGATTTGTCCTCGTAGTTTATAGTTACTTTTAGCCTTTGGCGTTTATTTGCTTGCAGGTCTTTCCCTTACATTATGAAGTGTATGTTATTAAATTCACTGCAACATTTTTTTAATGGTTAACAGTTACATGTGTTTGATCAATATTTCTGAGATTTTTCTTCAGGTTCCTCTATTTCGAATCAGTCTTCAGAACATTTGCTTGTTTATGACTAAGAAAAACGACAACTACTATATTTTATTTGCGAGACTATTACTTCTGATAGATTGAGCTTGGGGCCACTGTGCACCACATGACGCATTCTATGATGCACCTGTTACTCTATGGTACTACTTTTTTCAGTGGACACTCTCACTCCTAGGGCCTGTGCTCCATGGAGCAAGAGCCAGTCTCATTGCTGCGTAGAACACTAGCATGAACAGTCTTGATTTAGACTAAGTTATCATGGTTAAAGTACAGGTAGCTAAAGTTTATCTGTTACTTGTGCAGAAACATAGGTTTTCTGATGACATTGTAATTTTGTCAGAGACAGCATAGGTTTTGGAAGAATGGTGTCATGGAAAGAGGTTACAAGATGAACATCAACAAAAGTAAGACAAGGGTAATAGGATGCAGTCAAATTAATCAGACAGTACTATTAGATTAGGAAATGAGACATCAAAAACAGTATCCAAATTTTGGTATTCAGACACCAAAATAATAGATGATGGCAGTGACAATATTTCACAAATGAATAAAGATATTCAGGAAGTAAAAACAGCAAATTAAATATAAAATTGAGGTAGCTGTCAGAGCTCTAATACTGCCAGTAGTTCCAGAGCTACATGAAACCAACAAAAGTGCTCCATTACTGTACTTAGAAATTAATTAATGCCGTTAACAAAATTGATTAAACTCTCAGGAAGATGCCAACAGATGCTGATGAGAAGTGAATCAGGGTAGTGTCAGTTGGAGGGTGCTAATGGGAGATAAAGGGTGTAAACTCTGAGATGTGCATGTGGAGAGGAGACAACTGTACGAGACACATTTGCGAGACAGCTGTGACAGTTTGGGTTGCATGTTAGCCACATTGATAAAGTATTTGTCATGAGAAGTGCTAAATTCAGGACTGTAAATTCTGGAGGGGCTTTATGTTTGGCACATAATAAGCAGCACCGAGTACTTTAACTTTTGATGGAACTTTGCATCCACAGTGATGCTAGGCTTCCGATGCTAAAAGTTGTTGGGACTTAACGATGGTTAGTCGATGATTCAGTGTCTTCGGAGGGACATGTATAATTTAGCATTAGTAAGTCCGGTTTGCCGTACTGGTTCTATGATTCACGACACTCTGCAAATTTGTCTGAGGATAATAAACCATTTACGGAACTTTAGTTCTCACATGCGCTGATTAATTTTAAATCGGCGCTACAGTGTAATTGTTAAGGAATATGTATAGGCGATTTCAGTGATAAATGTTCACAGGAACAAAATGTGAGGGTGCAAAACCCCTTTGATATGGATGAGCTACTAACATTAAATGGTTATCCATCTAGCGCCTTCCACTGCCAGGATAAAACCGTTGATATTAAGAAAGAACTTTATATTATTTTAAAACCACAGTTAGGAGCAAAGGTCAAGGTTCACCAGATGTGGGTCACAATAGTTAAGCAGAGACTTGCACAGGATAGACTAGCATGGAGAACTGCATCAGATCAGTCCTTGGGTTAAATACCACAACAACACTACCATTTGTAAATATAAAAAAGGCATTTGGACTCAGCACAGGAAACATACTTCACAGGGATTGTTTAGAAAATACTGAGCCATGAATACATCCTTGGACAATAACTTTCAGTGATTCTGATCTTACCTAGGGCTTTAAAATAAAATAAAGTTTATATGAATGTTAATGGTTTTATCCCTGCATAGTGTATGTGATGCACAGATAACTGAAATATCATGGCTAATGTGAACAATGTAAAACATCAGTATGCCATTTTTACAGTCTGTCTAAGAGCTGTCGTTTCTTTGAGAGCGGACAGCTGACATCGTTCTCAATGGCTGGGTTTTTCTCTCCACCAGCCAAGAACATGTGTCTGTCAGCAAGACCCTTGCTGTCCAGTGCATGCTGACTCACTCCTCTTAAATAAGCTAACCACCACATGGCTGCTAGCTCTCATTGTGCTGTCATGTTGTTGTTGTGGTCTTCAGTCCTGAGACTGGTTTGATGCAGCTCTCCATGCTACTCTATCCTGTGCAAGCTTCATCATCTCCCAGTACCTACTGCAACCTACATCCTTCTGAATCTGCTTAGTGTATTCATCTCTTGGTCTCCCTCTACGGTTTTTACCCTCCACGCTGCCCTCCAATGCTAAATTTGTGATCCCTTGATGCCTCAAAACATGTCCTACCAACCAATCCCTTCTTCTAGTCAAGTTGTGCCACAAACTTCTCTTCTCCCCAATCCTATTCAATACCTCCTCATTAGTTACGTGATCTACCCACCTTATCTTCAGCATTCTTCTGTAGCACCACATTTCGAAAGCTTCCATTCTCTTCTTGTCCATACTAGTTATCGTCCATGTTTCACTTCCATACATGGCTACACTCCATACAAATACTTTCAGAAACGACTTCCTGACACTTAAATCTATACTCGATGTTAACAAATTTCTCTTCTTCAGAAATGATTTCCTTGCCATTTGTGCTGTCATACTGTGCATGTATATCATCACATTGTCTGACAGGGATATCATCTCGTTTTGTCACTAACTACACTGTAGTTCATAGGAATTGTAAACAGTGAAGAACTGTGGGGTCAAGGAGATTTGAATTCTTGTCTGACTATATGGTCCACTGGAGCTGTGAAGGACACACTAAGTACCATATTTTCTTGGTCCAAAGAGTGTGGGAAATGACAGAAGTTGAATAAATGAGTACGTGATCATCTCACTGAACAGCGAGTACGTGATCATCTCACAGAACAGCAAGTGTCGTATGTTCTGAAGTATATTTGTCAATTGTCTTTGGAAAAATGCTTAATTTTTGTGTAGAGCAGCACTGAAACAGAAAAAATAGGTAAAAATATGATAACTGGTATTGCTATTCAGTGGTAAGATGCTTCTATTCTTGTGTTGGACTAAATCCATTTTGACTGCTGCCGCTCTTGGCAACGAGTGAAACAATTAGGAAAAACACAGTTATCACTTATCTGATACAGACTGGGCTGTATGAGAGCACAAATGCTCTTCAACCTGTATTTACAGGTTGTTTAATTGTTCTGCTAATTTATTATTTTTCTGTTGATAATTATGGTCAACAGTGCCATATTTGAGTGATTATTTTAAGGAAACTCTATTGAAAGCTGAATAACATTGATAAATTTAATTACTTGTTTAAATTTGCTGTATACTATAAATTCATTGGATATTCCAAGAGTGACATCATCATCACAGTAGTTGTCACAGGGAAGAATTTCAGTGGTAAGAGTTTATTTTGGCTGAGGCCCTCATGCTGTTCTTCTATGATGTAGAGAAAGGATGGTGGATAAAAAAGGGTATTTTGAAAGAGGTGACAGTTTTCCAGGTGTTGCAGAAGAAAATACTATGAAAAATATCACAAATCCTTTTAATTCAATATAATGTTGGGGAATTAATTCTCAAACAACTACTAATCACTCCCTAGCCACAGTTCCCATGCAATCCACATCACAATAAATAAATCTGTCCTGATATAGGTGGTATCAAAATTTTGTTCCTCAGGTAAGTGGCTCATTACGCTTTCTTTTATTTTAAATTGAATTTTTTTTTTTCCAGCTTCACAGAAAAATTTTCTATAATGGAAACCACAGAAATTCAATTTCGTATGAAGATTTGGATCAAAGTAATCACTGGCTCAAATATAGAATTCCTCTAAATATGTGAAAAATATGTCTGCTGTCAATTGCTTACACTTGTTCTCTTTAAGAGAGTACATTGTCTTGTATGAGCTAAGTTGTGTTTTGTAACTGCATGTGCATGTTATACAATTTATAGATTCATGCCTTTCAAAACACAAGCAGTGTGTGTTTAAACCTTCTCACTGTAAGCTTTGTCATATTTGCATGCTTTGTTTATTTTTGTGTGACTTGATGCATATGGACTCAGTTCTGTAGGATGATCAGTAAATTGAACATGTTGTAGAAATACATGTAGAAAATATGTACTTAAATGAATGCAAGCAACATTAGTGTGATTAAACTGAAGTAGACTTGTTGTGTGTTGTGGTTTTCATTCCAGAGACTGGTTTGATGCAGCTCTATATGCTACTCTATCCTGTGCAAGCTTCTTCATCTCAGACTAAATGCTGCAACCTACATCCTTCTGAATTTGCTTAGTGTATTCATCTCTTTGTCTCCCTCTATGATTTTTACCCTCTATGCTGCCCTCCACTACTAAAGTAGTGATTCTTTGATGTCTCAGAACATGTCTTACCAATTGATCCCTTCTTCTAATCAAGTTGTGCCACAAATTTCTCTTCTCCCCAATTCTATTCAGTACCTCCTCACTAGTTATGTGTTCTACCCATCTAATCTTCAGCATTCTTCTGTAGCACCACATTTCGAAAACTACTACTCTCTTCTTGTCTTAACTATTTATTGTCCATGTTTCACTTCCATTTGTGGCTACACTCCATACAAATACTTTCAGAAAAAACTTCCTGACCCTTAAATCAACACTCGATGTTAACAAATTTCTCTTCTTCAGAAACGCTTTCCTTGACATTGCCAGTCTACATTTGGTATCCTCTCTACTTCGACCATCATCAGTTGTTTTGCACCCCAAATAGCAAAACTCGCCTACTACTTAAAGTGTCTCATTTCCTGATCCAATTCCCACAGCATGACCTGATTTAATGCGACTACATTCCATTATCCTTGTTTTGCTTGTGTTGATGTTCATCTTATATCCTCCTTTTAAGACACTGTCCAGTCAGTTCAGCTGCTCTTCCAGGTCCTTTGGTGTCTCTCACAGAATTATAATGTCATCGGCGAACCTCAAAGTTTTTATTTCCTCTCCATGGACTTTAATTCCTACTCCAAAATTTTCTTTTGTTTCCTTTACTGCTTGCTCAATATACAGACTGAATAACATCGGGGAGAGGCTACAACCCAGTCTCACTCCCTTCCAAACCACTGCTTCTCTTTCATGCTCCTCGACTCTTATAAATGCCATCTGGTTTCTGTACAAATTGCAAATAGCCTTTCGCTCCCTGTATTTCACCCCTGCCACCTTCAGAATTTCGGGGTGGCCAAGCGGTTAAAGGCGCTATAGTCTGGAACTGCGCGACTGCTACGGTCGCAGGTTCGAATCCTGCCTCGGGCATGGATGTGTGTGATGTCCTTAGGTTAGTTAGGTTTAAGTAGTTCTAAGTTCTAGGGGAGTGATGACCTTAGGTTAGTTAGGTTTAAGTAGTTCTAAGTTCTAGGGGACTGATGACCTTAGAAGTTAAGTCCCATAGTGCTCAGAGCCATTTGAGCCTTCAGAATTTGAAAGAGAGTATTCCAGTCAACATTGTCAAAAGCTTTCTCTAAGTCTACAAATGCTAGAAACGTTGGTTTGCCTTTTCTTAATCTATCTCTGAAGATAAGTTGTAGGGTAAGTATTGACTCACGTGTTCCAACATTGCTATGGAATCCAAACTGATCTTCTCCAAGGTCGGCTTCTTCCAGTTTTTCCATTCATCTGTAAAGAATTCGTGTTAGTATTTTGCAGCTGTGGCTTATTAAACCGATAGTTCTGTAATTTTCACGTATGTCAACACCTGCTTTCTTTGGGATTGTATTTATTATATTCTTCTTGAAGTCTGAGGGTATTTCGCTTGTCTCATACATCTTGTTCACCAGATGGTAGAATTTTTTCTGGGCTGGCTCTCCCAAGGCTGTCAGTAGTTCTAATGGAATGTTGTCTACTCCTGGGGCCTTGTTTCGACTTAGGTCTTTCAGTGCTCTGTCAAACTTTTCACACAGCATCATAGCTCCCATTTCATCTTCATCTTCCTGCTCTTCCATTTCCATAATATTGTCCTCAAGTACATCGTCCTTGTACAGACCCTCTATATACTCCTTCCACCTTTCTGCTTTCCCTTCTTTGCTTAGAACTGGGTTTCCATCTGAGCTCTTGATAATCATACAAGTGGTTCTCTTTTTTCCAAAGGTCTCTTTAATTTTCCTGTAGGCAGTATCTATCTTACCCCTAGTGAGATATGCCTCTACATCCTTACATTTGTCCTCTAGCCATTCCTGCTTAGCAATTTTTCACTTGCTGTCCATCTCATTTTTGAGATGTTTGTATTCCTTTTTGCCTGCTTCATTTACTGCATTTTTATATTTTCTCCTTTCATCAATTAAATTCAATATTTCTTCTGTTACCCAAGGATTTCTACTAGCCCTCGTCTTTTTACCTACTTGATCCTCTGCGGCCTTCACTATTTTCTCTCTCAAAGCTATCCATTCTTCTTCTACTGTATTTCTTTCCCCCGTATTTGTCAGTTGTTCCCTAAAGCTCTTTCTGACACTCTCTACAACCTCTGTTTCGTTTAGTTTATACAGGTCCCATCTCCTTTTTGCAGTTTCTTCAGTTTTAATCTACAGCTCATAACCAACAGATTGTGTTCAGAGTCCACATCTGCCCCTGGAAATATCTTACAATTTAATACCTGGTTCCTAAATCTCTGTCTTACCATTATATAATCTATCTGATAGCTTCTAGTATCTCCAGGATTCTTCCATGTGTACAACCTTCTTTTATGATTCTTGAACCAAGTGTTAGCTATGATTAAGTTATGCTCTGTCCAAAATTCTGCCAGTTGGCTTCATCTTTCATTCCTTACCCCCATTGCATATTCACCCACTGCTTTTCCTTCTCTTCTTTTTCCTGCTGTCTAATTCCAGTCCTCCATGACTATTAAATTTTCGTCTCCCTTCAGTGTCTGGATAATTTCCTTTACCTCATTGTACATTTCTTCAGTCTCTTTGTCATCTGCAGAGCTAGTTGGCGTGTAAACTTGTACTATTGTGTTAGTTGTGGGCTTTGTGCCTATCTTGACTACAACAATGCACTCACTGTGCTGTTCATAGTAGCTTACCTGCCTTTCTATTTCTTTATACATCATTAAACCTACTCCTGCATTACCGCTTTTTGATCTTGTATTAATAACCCTGTATTTACCTGACCTGAAATCTTGTTCCTCCTGCCACTGAACTTCACTAATTCCCACTATATCTAACTTTAACCTATCCATTTCCCTTTTTGAATTTTCTAACCTACCTGCCTGATTGATGGATCTGAAATTCCATACTCCAATCTGTAGAACGCCAGATTTCTGTTTCCTGATAACGAGGTGGTCCTCAGTAGTCCCCGCCTGGAGATCCGAATGGGGGACTAGTTTTCCTCTCCAGAATATTTTACCCAAGAGGACGCCATCATCATTTAACCGTACAGTAAAGCTGCATGCCCTTGGGAAAAATTACAACTGTAGTTTCCCCTTGCTTTCAGCCGTTCGCAGTACCATCACAGCAAGACCGTTTTGCTTAATGTTACAAGGCCAGATCAACCAATCATCCAGACTGTTGCCCCTGCAACTACTGAAAGGCTGCTGCCCCTCTTCGGGAACCACATGTTTGTCTGGCCTTTCAACAGATACCTCTCTGTTGTGGTTGCACCTGCGGTACGGCTATCTGTGTCGCTGAGACATACAAGCCTCCCCACCAGCGGCAAGGTTCATGCTTCAAGGGGGAGATTAAAAATCGAATAAAAAAAGTCTTGATCGCATTTTCAGAATTTTAATTTGTCAGCAACCGGTTTTGGGCCTTTCCTCAAACTATCTTCAGGCTTTTCCCAACCATTATGGCTGGTGGTGGTGGTGAATGAAGCGAAACCCGTAGAAGTAAAGTTGTCACTTTCATGGATCTCACTCCGTCTGTTGCCATCAGCAGCCATAATGGCGGGGAAAAGCCCGAAGATGGTCTGGGGAAAGGGCTGCAACCAGTTGCTAACAAATAAAAAATCAGAAAATGCAATCGAGACTGTTTTTATTTGATTTTTAGTATTTTACTCTGATCACTGTGCTCCAATTACAGAATGCCTTCTAAAATTTTGAACTAGTCTTGCCCCTTCTTTTTTTATTTTTATTTATTTATTTATTTTAAATAATCCAGTAGTACTAATCTGATTCGGAGCTAGTCAGTGTATTGCTTGGTCCTGGCTGGTATGTTTACTCCTTATACAGCATCAGGCCATTGCAGTAGAATCCTGTATCAGCAAACTGATTGATGTGATAATTTAGAAGGTTAACTGGATGAAACTTGTCCATGCCTTTATTTTGCAAGGGGGCTATCTAGCCACTGGTTCATGTTCCTCTAGTCGTGCATCAGTTTTCTAGTTGTTTACTGTTCATACAGAGCGTATGGTAGTAAAAAGCTACAAAGACCTTCAAAACCCACCACATACAAGTGGAAAGTTCTGGTCGCAGCCTATTGAAAGGATTACCATGTCATTGCTCATGTATAATAAATCAGCTCACATGTGCTCACATTAATTATATACTATACGCGAGATGGATATTAATATAGCAAATTATGGGCAGATAAAGCATCAAAGCAGGCAGTTTGCCCAAATCCCAATAAATGTCCAACAGCACTTTCTTTCTTTCTTTCTTTCTTTCTAAGCACTACATTACTAATCATTGAATGTTTGACAGGAGTCATAGTGTTTTCACGCATTACTGAGTTTTCTGGGATTGACATTTTTATCTACTGGGACTCAGTCTTTTGATATCTCTGAGTGCGAGAACTTCAGAGTTGTTTTCAGTGTCTCAGCATCTACAAAAGTGTTATTTTTTTCCTCTCTTTCACAGGAGGAAGGAAACTTGTCAAAAATTTAGCATTACCAGTATAGAAGTTTGTTAATAAAGGATCTCTGTATTTCATTGACTGTAATCTGACTCTGTATCAATGCAGCTGATTAATTTATTGTTAGCCTCTGGTAAGAACAACCGATCTGGTTTTTTGGTTTTTATCTTGTTTATGCTGCTGGCAGAATCAGGTCATAATCAAGTGTACTGATTGGCAGGAAAGTGTCATCACTTGCTTATGCAGCATTTGAAATTGCCTTTTGAAGTTATAATTATAGGCTAAAGCTGATCCTTTGCAATAATGGAGGATAAGGGGCACTGAAGGTTTGGAGCACAAGTTAGGAAATAAAACTGATGTTTTGGCATCTAGCATTTTTATCGGGTTCTTCTTTCACAGCATTGGAACTGTTTTTTATCTTGAATGCAGCCAGTGTAAAGTTACTTGAAGCTTAAATTACTAACCCGTCAGTATTATCAGTTTATTATGATACATTTGTGTTGTATTTAATTTGAATGTGCAATGTAAATTGTGTAAGTTTCATATATTGCACTGAACAGTGTAAATGTTGTTAGTGAGAAACAGCAATAACATTGTTTCTCTCTCTAAATTTGCAAAAGTGATTGTTGTCATAAACTGTTTATTTGAAACACACGGTATCATTATTTTGCTTAAATGATATGTTTGTGTACATATGCATGAAATGCTAGAGAATATTCCATATTGGATATACAGCCGACTACTACTACCTTCTCTGTTTCTTTGTTGAATTAATTTCATTGTGTAGGAAGTAAGGAAAAAAATACTTTGTGTACAGTAGATGTTTTTTTTTTACATTTTTTTATCAAAAACACAGTTGAAATTAGTATAGTATTGACAGATATTGCTTTAGTGTTTTCCTCTTCAGCTACTTGTTTCCAAAGCACCACACAGTAAACAGTGTTGTCAACTCAACTGTAACTGTGGAGCAGGTGAATGCCTTAATTCATTTCTGCCACCTGCCTCAGTCACATATCATTTACATGTTTATGTCCAACAGTGGCACATAAAGCAATGTGAAGCACGAGTGTTTTTCTGAAAATTTGGTAGCATGTTCTGTTCTTTTTTCATTGCAAATAAAGCAGTGATCTTTTGGTTTAGTAATTATACAGCAGCAAAACCAGTGAAGATTTCTGTATTAGGTAATTACAGTGCTATTGTCCAGATTTGAACCCATAATTTGTAATCCAGTGATTTGTCATTCTGTTGAAATTATTAATAAATAGGTAACTGTGTAATATTTAAGTTATTCCAGTGATGTAAAATAATGCTTCTCTTCATTAGGTGGTGTTTGTTCCATCCATTTCATTGCTTTCATGGCGTGGTAGTTCAAAGACAAAAAATATTGTAAGCAGTCAACATTTCCTTTCTAAAAAAAGTAGTTTCTTAATTCAAAAAGGAAGAATTTTTTTCTAGTAATCGCTGGCATTGCGGTATGATATAGTAAAAAGTTGATATTACCAACTTTTAAACTTTTGAAGTTTGAGCATACTTTTTTCTTTCTTCCATTTAATGAGATTTGTGGTCCCATTTGTGTGTGTTTCTTTCTGTTGGTGGCCATCTGCAACAGGTAGCACAGTGTTTTTCTAGTTATGTCAGCAATGTCCTTTCGAAGGCGTTTTTGTAACAGCTCTCCAGTTCATACCCACCACTGAAAGAGAATTTAGATTGAGACCTTTGTCTAATAGATCTGAAAATGTATTTGATTTTTCTTCTTGGCAAAATAATTTAAAATTCCATTGTCAGTTCAGTTTTTGATTTCTGTATTGTTTATATCTTTATTTTAGGAAAGAAATGGTGTTATAGATTCATCATATGGTTGTCTTCAATTATACTTACTGTTCCAGAGTTTTAAAATTCTGATTCTTAACAGTGCATACCTTTGTGTTGTCAAAAGCTGTTTAATAAAGAGAATTCATAGCAGTCTCTACTTGGTAGTCACATGAAAATTACTAACCTAATTTAGACCGTTTCTGCCATGACAGGGCCATTAGTTCCGAACATTTTGTCATTTATTCTTTCTATACAAAATGAGATTGGCATAATTTTTTGTCAGTTACTGTGGATGTGTTCTGTTTAAGTTGTTTTTTTTTTTTTAATTTATTTACCTGTGTGTAGTATTACCACTTTTTTTCATATGGCTACAGTTTTAACATGAGTTACTTCATGTACTTTGCTTTGTAATTGAAATAGTTAAGCAAATACTCACTATTTGTTGGTTTCTTTCTCATTTTACATCTAAAAAATTCTCAAACATCTCTGTTTAATGTATTTTAATTGCTGGACATGAGTACAGTTCTGTGCTTCTGTTTCCTTGTACTGTTTAATGTCTGCATGTCACAGAGGTAACATTACTGCTACTAAACCCACCCAATGTCTCTGGTTACATAGCAAAGGACACTCAACAGCAGAACACTGCATGTCAGACCAGATATGTGTTGGCATTCATTTTTAGCTTTGTATGGTGTGACAACTGGTTTTTGAAGTGGTTTACATCTCAGATAGTTTTAATACATAGGCAAGCTGTGCCATAAAAATTGCGTAACTATTCTTACATTCTTACCAGTTGTTAGTTCTAGCAGGGTGCTTAGGTGCGTGCACTGAGGACATATTGTCAGTTGAAATTCAGTATCACTTCTCTTTATTATATGGGTCTGGCACTCTGAGCTCTATGAAAATGTCCATGACTAAATATGTGTGGCTGTCTCTCTTCATTGACAGTCTTGTGGAGGCAATAGATAATGAATGGTGGTCTTCCCCAACATCATGAACCTGAAAATTGTAAAGAACTAGCAGCAAAGAGCGATTAGTGTAGGTGTCGGGTGCTGACCCACGAGTGTGCTGATCCCAGGAGCTACGCTGCAAAGTGTTTGACCGTCCATTTTTTGTAGTACTGTTCTTGCTCCCACTGATTTCAATCTTTTCTTACAAAGAGAAGAAATTCTTGGCTAGTTAACTTTTTTGCAGTGATGGGAACGCACTGTAGGCTGTTGTGCACTTGTTTCACTTCCATGAAACATACTTCTGAGACAAAGAAACTGAAAAGCTGACCATATAATATGACAGGTAGTATCAGTACAGTAGTAAATATGTTAATTCAGTGCTTGTTTGTCTATTCCAATAAACATTTTTCAGCATCTATGTATCTTTTTCTTTTTTAGTGATAGGGAACATAACTTTCTGTATAACCTTATATGCAACTACCTTGGATGGTAGGTATTTAATAGAAATCATGAGAGTTTCCTTCAGAAACCTTGTTGGGTGCAAACGAGGTGCTTTCTTAGCTATCAGCAGTCACATTGAAAGTGTAGCTGCTTCCTTTTCCAGTGATGCTGCTGTCTATGTAAACTATATGTTTCATCCTGTGCTTTCAAAATAATTCAGTTTGTAGTATTTATGCAGCTTTTTTTTGCAGCTCCCAGATTCTTTGACATTTTAGTGCCATTTTGAAGTTTCATTATTTCAAATCAATTTAACACCGTGTGTCATCTTTGCGGTTAACAGATTCGCTCTGCACAGTAAGGCGGTAGCATTATGTATTGAGAAAGTTTTGGATTTTGTATCTGAATCTACTTATATTTGTCAAAAACATTTGCGTTGTCTGTGTGTGTGTGTGTGTGTGTGTGTGTGTGTGTGTGTGCGCAGTGTGCTGTACATTGTGTTGTGTACCAGGTCGGGATCCTGCCCCAGCCAGCTTCTCCAAGTTCTGCCCTTAGATGCTAACAGTGCACACCACCGCCTGTTTGGTTCCGGCTCCCAGAGAATGAAACACAAAGACCGACCCAATATAGTCGTGGCTAACCTATCGCATTATGGAAGGTTTGTTGTCCCCATTACCTGCTTACCTTCGGCTGTACATTCATAAACATGTCATCCTATACTGTTTTAATGCACCATATTAAAGTCCTGTCTGTATTTGTGTTATCCTTTCCCTTCCTGCAATTTTAAGTTTCTCATTGCCTCATTGTTGAAGTCTGAGAGCCTGTAGCCGTTACTTAACAAAAACAAACTGAAGTCCCAGCCATAGTAGGATATGATCTGACGACAAGGTGCAGCCACATTTTTTTCCGAACTAGTGTTGCACACAGGACACTAAGCTTGAAAAATAATTCACGAGGAGGTAAGAAACAGTGCAAGATATTATCCTCATTACATTTTTATTGATAAGTGGGTGAAGATGATGGGATATGCTTGTAAAGTGTTGGATTTGTCAAATCCAGTGATGTCACAGTTACAAAACGAAGGGCATAATGAGTGCATTGATAACTTAGCATTTATTCAGAAGAAGAAGAAGAAGAAGCTGAGGATGAAGATCATGATATGCAGGGCTATTAGGCAGCAATTATAACAGTACTATGTAGAGTTTGAGGAGATGCTGAATTTGAAATCTCTTCACAGAATGTGCTACTGAGAACTGAAATTGAAGGTATCTCAGCAAAATGAATGTATCTGCTGGAGCCAGTATTACCACTGCTAGGGTAAATAAGTAGTACACTCACTCTCTCTCTCTCTCTCTCTCTCTCTCTCTCTCTCTCTCTCTCTCTCTCTCTCTCTCTGTGTGTGTGTGTGTGTGTGTGTGTGTGTGTGTGTGTGTGTGTGTGTGTGTGTTGACACTGTGGTTGGGACTTCAGTTTCCAGTATATGGCTACACTTAATTTTAAACGTCTGTCATCAAGAACAGTTCTTAGGGATATTGATTTTTAAATAGGACATATCTCTAAACGGAGAAGTTTGATACGGAATATTACGTGATGTTAAACATCTGTTTTGTGTATGTCTTAACAATTAAACATTAAAGACCATGTTTGTAGGGACTCTGTTGTTGCAAACTCTGCTTTGCTACACTATCTAAATGACTTCATCTACCTGTATCCCAACCTTTTTCTCCAATGAAACCATCTTTATTGCATGTTAATCCTTTTGATGTATCTATACTATTATTTACTGCTTGCAGAAGTGTTTCACTCTTTCCAGTGTATGCTGTGTACTATAAGTAAACTAATGTGTAATGTACTGTGTCTGAAAATGTGAATTGAGCTTTGCATTGTGATTGATTTCTTTCAGTGTGCTTTTTCTTGTGGCATTGTGGCACTTGAACATAACTGCTTGTGTTGTGTGACTTGCTTTGGAGCTATTATGTCTATTGTTGGGTGTGTAAGGATGTAAAGACTTTGGTTGTGTGCTCTTGTATTTGTATTCCACTGGATGTTCATTGACACTGCACTTCATTGCTATAAATGTTCTTTGAATCAGTCAGGGAACTCTCATTAAGGCTGTTTTTGTTTTGCAGATTAATGTATAGTAAGGTAAACCAATAGTGAACTTATGTGAAACAGATATCAACAGGAAATAAGCGAAATTGTGTTCTGTAGGCATTACATGTTGTGAAGAATGACAGTGTAAGAAGCGAGCTGCAGGATGAAGGTTTGTTGATTACTCAAGTGTTTGCATGACATGGGAACTACATGTAAAATCGTAAATCTTTCACACAGCAGGGAACTTTAGGGTCACATCTTGTCAATCCACGTTTCATTGCTAAATACTGAATGGTGAATGTAAAGGAATAAGAGACTGTCATACAAGAATTTGATATTTGGATGCATTATTGAGGAAGTACAGCACAGTGCTGGTAATACTTGCATTATCGAAGAACCAAAGTGAAGTTCATAATGAATGTCAGTGACAAAATTCCTGAACAAACTCCTTGTGGTGAAAGAAAGTGAAAGAAGAAAAATACCACACAAAATTTTTAAGACATCATAGGATTAATAGTTGCTTGCTCCTGAAGATGTTTCTCAAAAGGAAAATCCACTTCACAAAAATATAAAATTACAAGGCAGAATAACAAGCCAAAAATTTCAGCGCTGCTGACACACACACACACACACACACACACACACACAAATGAAAACATTAATCCTCTCTAAGGAGGGAGCAAATAGTTCCGGAAACTAAGACATGTTCTTGCATGTGTTGGAATTTTTCCTCCTGAATGTAAGTACCCATTCTCTCTCTTCATAATTTTATGGTTTTCCAGAATATATTTACAAATTCAGATACTAACACTATTTGGAAGGTAGTTGATACCATCTTTCTGTCTTTGTCCCGTGTATCTGGTTCCTTTGTAATTGAAAAAAGGAAATAATGCTAAAAACTGTGTTGTCTTTCATTTGAGTTTTTTATTTGTTTGAAAGCATGTACAATAAAATTTTCTGAGTATGTGTGTGTTCTTATTTAGGTGCAACATTTTTATGGGGTATATTTTTTAAAATATAAGTAATGTTAGCTTTGGGAATTGTGGTCTCTTTTACAGGAGAATGCATGAAAGTAAGATTGTAACTTCTCATACATAATTCCTGCGCTATTCGTCCACGAGACTCAGAGGGCCATAGACACGGGTTCACAGGTAGATGCCGTGTTTCTTGACTTCCGCAAGGTGTTCGATACAGTTCCCCACAGTCGTTTAATGAACAAAGTAAGAGCATATGGACTATCAGACCAATTGTGTGTTTTGATTGAGGAGTTCCTAGATAACAGGACGCAGCATGTCATTCTCAATGGAGAGAGGTCTTCCGAAGTAAGAGTGATTTCAGGTGTGCCACAGGGGAGTGTCATAGGACCGTTGCTATTCACAATATACATAAATGACCTTGTGGATGACATCGGAAGTTCACTGAGGCTTTTTGCGGATGATGCTGTGGTGTATCGAGAGGTTGTAACAATGGAAAATTGTACTGAAATGCAGGAGGATCTGCGGCGAATTGACGCATGGTGCAGGGAATGGCAATTGAATCTCAATGTAGACAAGTGTAATGTGCTGCGAATACACAGAAAGATAGATCCTTTATCATTTAGCTACAAAATAGCAGGTCAGCAACTGGAAGCAGTTAATACCATAAATTATCTGGGAGTACGCATTAGGAGTGATTTAAAATGGAATGATCATATAATGTTAATCGTCGGTAAAGCAGATGCCAGACTGAGATTCATTGGAAGAATCCTAAGGATATGCAATCCGAAAACAAAGGAAGTAGGTTACAGTACGCTTGTTCGCCCACTGCTTGAATACTGCTCAGCAGTGTGGGATCCGTACCAGATAGGGTTGATAGAAGATATAGAGAAGATCCAACGGAGAGCAGCGCGCTTCGTTACAGGATCATTTAGTAATCGCGAAAGCGTTACGGAGATGATAGATAAACTCCAGTGGAAGACTCTGCAGGAGAGACGCTCAGTAGCTCAGTATGGGCTTTTGTCAAAGTTTCGAGAACATACCTTCACCGAAGAGTCAAGCAGTATATTGCTCCCTCCTACGTATATCTCGCGAAGAGACCATGAGGATAAAATCAGAGAGATTAGAGCCCACACAGAGGCATACCGACAATCCTTCTTTCCACGAACAATACGAGACTGGAATAGAAGGGAGAACCAATAGAGGTACTGAAGGTACCATCCGCCACACACCGCCAGGTGCTTCAGTGCTTTCACTAGAGATTACATGATGTGGCATAGTGTCCAGTGTGAATCAACTTTTTAAATCTGTTTAGGACATATGCAGTGAGAACTGTATATTTATGATCAACATTTAAATAATAGATAGGAATATGAACAGTGACGACATAATGGGCAGATAGGATCGGTGAGACACGAGGAATTGGGAGATTAAAGTGAACTGGGAACTGAGCTATTTGAGAGAAGATGAAAATAATGTGATTAAAGTGTTGAGATTGAGAACAAGGAAGAAATGATGATAGTACATGTGGCACAGGGGTGGCAATGTAATGTCACCAAACAAAGTCCCTACTTAATAACGTATTGCACCATGATTTGGAATTAGCACTAAAAACTTTAGGTCCCCTCTGTGCATGATTATGTAACGAAGCCTAGTAAAGCATTGTGGTGCTTTACCACAGCTTTCTGAGACACTCAGAATGGAATGTAGATGAAAATTATTCTGCAGACAAGATGAAAAATCACTGAATTGGTTATCACATTAGACTGTTTGCTGTTCTGCAGTACATTGTATGATTGTGAAGGTGGCTTTGAACTAGTTTTCATAGTAACCAGCTGGTACATGCAGCTCTAAAATTGATCATGAGGGATGCCAAATTCTAGGAGTGGCCCTAATATACAATCCTTGACATTATGTGCTTAATTCATTTATGGTGTCCTAGGAGGAATGGTTTATATTAAGGGATGTGATGGAAATGATCATGTGAAGCAAATAAGTCCAGTAACATGAGCTCTAAAATGCATACCTCAAGAGGTATGAGGACTACTTTATGTTTGGTACTGTGAAAGACATCTCTTCTACTGAACAAGTGCCTAATAGCTCTTAAGGTATCTCCATGTTTACTAGACTTTCTTGCAGCAGATGATCATTCCTGTCGTATCCCTAAGTACTGACTGTTCCTCATGGGACACCTTGTGTTCTGTGGTAACTGAAACTTTGCGTCATGTGTAACCCCCTGGTTATCAAAAGTTGTCTTAACAAATTGATTGGGGCAACTGCTTGAAATAAGCAGATGATTGAGGTTTGTGTACCAGCCTGGAACAAATTTTCTCTCATCACAGAAAATGAATAATACTGTGATAACTGCATCAGTGAACTGATTTCATGAATTTTTTATTTCGCTGTTTCTGTAGGTCAAGCATTTAAATGTGATTAGTGGGATCAGGAAGTTAATGATTTTCCACAAGAGATTAAGAAGAAATGCATTTAATTTAGGTTTTCAGAGCATAGGGGTAACAATATTGATAAATAAAAAGATGCAGTTATCAGTTTTGTATGATGATGGGCATGAATAGACGGAAGGCTGAAGAGTTTAATGTGTTGTACAAATCTAATGTTGTTGAAATTGGTAGCAGAGAAGAGGCACAAAGCTGTTGGAATTATGATGCACTGGATGCAAAGAACAACATTCAGCAGTATCTGTGCTTAAAAAAGCCTTAGACATAGTAGTTTTTTAAAAATCTGTAGAGAGTTGTGTATCACAATGAAAGGGAACCAACTCAAATATTTGTCTTCAAAATCAAAATACCCTCAGAATACTTTTTTTATGTAACATGCTTGTAGTGAGAAAAATGTTTCATGCATTGGTTCCAGAACCATACTTTGAAATTGTGTGTCAGTGTCATTTTTTAAATCTATAAACACATTATTGCAACATTTGAATATAATAGAGGGAAACATTCCACGTGGGAAAAATATATCCCATATCCTTTTGTCTTTCCTTCTCCTTCCCTCTTTCCTGACGAGGCAACCATTGGTTGCGAAAGCTAGAATTTTGTGTGTATGTTTGTGTTTGTTTGTGTGTCTATCGACCTGCCAGCGCTTTCGTTTGGTAAGTTTCACATCTTTCTTTTTAGATATATTATTGCAACATTTGGCATTCCTTAGAGGCTCAGGCTTTCCTTGTGTGTATTATTAAGATAATTACTTCAAGTAGAGATGAAATCTCATTGTTTATCCATACGTCACAGCTACAGTAAGGTGCGCACAATAAATATGCATCCTGAGAAATCACAGTGGAATAATGGAGAGGAACTAACAGTTCTATGATACAATTTTTCACAAGTGTTGGTAATGGACTGTGTTTTGAGGAATGTCTTCTGTGCATGAAGAAGACTATACAATTCACACAAACATATTCTGAAGGTTCTGAGAAATTGAGAGGTAATTTCAATTTTGAGAATGCTGCTTTCAGTCTTCACCTGCCAACAAAGAGTGTGTTGATGTATTAAAGCAACTAGTGAAGTAAAAGTGAAGTTTGGCAGGATCTCACTTCAGACGTACCTTCAATTTTGCCCAGAACTGTAGTTACATTGGAAATTGGAAATGAAATTATTGAGTCCTCAGATGTGTCTAGTATTCTGTAATAATCCCACAATAACATCAGCTTATGTGGACACTAACATTTATTCCACATATTCTGTGTAAAACCAGAACTGCCTGAAGTCAAGTTTGGAATTGATATATGGAATAACTTTGTTCATATGGCACAAAACCTCCACCTCCAGAAATAACTGGGATTTATAACCCACCAACCCCAAATGGGAATGTAGTTGTTAATCTCTGTACCACTTAAATCTGCTGATGTTTCAGAAAGGGTCATTGTATGTATGAGGAATGGTATGTGAACAGTAATGAAAGCATATATGCCTACTAGCTGTGCAGATGATGATATTCAAAAAATGTGATGATAAGATTTAAAAAACAATTACTCAGCTCATTAGCAAAGACAGATATTTAATTGTGATGTGGGAATTCAGCAGTTGGGAAAGGAACAGAAGGAAAAATAGTCAGAAACATGGATTGCAGTAAAAAACTGAAAGTGGAAGCAGCTTGATAAAATTTTTGGCAGAATAAAATAGAAGATTGCTAGTACTTGGATTAAGAATCATGAAAGACAGTTGCACATGTAGAAGAGACCTGGAGACAATGGAGAGTTTCAGGTGGATCATACAATGGTAAAAATATTGTAAAGAAAGCTCTAGCAGAATGTAAATAATTTAGAAGTAAAAGTGATTTCTCATCGAATAGCAGAAGCGTTGCGATCAACAGGCACACACACACACACACACACACACACACACACACACACACACACACAGGCGCGCGCGAGCGCACGCCCGCGCGCCCACACACACGGAATGAGAGAGAGAGAGAGAGAGAGAGAGAGAGAACTTTGCTAGCTTTTGCCAGAGGTTAAAGTAGACAATACGACGAGGCCCAGTACAAATCTTAAGATAATGTGCGAGATTTAGATAACAAGTGGATTGAAGTGACAAAGGAGAAAATAGAAAAAAGGAGTGAAGGAAGCAGGCAAGGGAAAATGCAGATGTCTAAAATGAGACTTGACAGGAAGTGCAAAATGGCAGTGGAGGAATGGCTAAAGGAGAGATGCGTAGCTGAAAAAGCACACAAACTGCCAGGAGGGAGACTTAATATTCTTGGAAAGATGTAAGAAAAAATCGATTTTGACGCCATAATGGCATATGCCACCCAGGGGATAGTAGATGTACTGCTAATGGTTTCATTATCATCCACCAACAGATGGCATAGTGGTTTAGCTACCAGAGTGCCATCTGTGATTACTCATTAGTAGGTAATGCTCACAGCCAGAAGGCTCATTGTGCTGAAAATGTTCGAAGAAAGCAGGCAACCATGCCATGGAGATGCACTCGTGCTGCCTACAGTCAACTGAGCAATTTTGAAAGTGATCAAATTGTGGTGTTTCTTGATGGGATGCTAACCGGTGCTTGGTATGTGCAGAATGTTAGACCCTTTCTTTCTTTTGCCATTCTTGCAAAGGGAAGCTGATGTGTTGTTCCAACAGGATAATGCTCACTCCACATGCTCTGCAAGATATCCAGACTTGTCTCCAATCGAACACATGTGGGATACGATGGGGCGAGAAGTGACATGGGCAGCTCGTCAACCAAAAACTGTTACAGAACTACATGAATAGGTCGAGCCGGCATGGCATAACATATTCCAGGCCAGTATTTGTCATCTGTGTGATCGACTGGATGCCAAAGTCAGTGCTTGCATTGCCGTCCATGAAAGCTGCACCACATACTAATACAGATTTTTTAGCATCGGGTGATACCTGATGCCTCAGAACCGCTTGCGCTATTGAGCTGTAAATAAAATTATTTCATATCCTCCGTATCCACTATTGCAACAATAAATCCCGAATGAATTGGAAACATCTAAAAAAGTGTACTAATTATTTTTTCCAGCAGTGTATGACTTAGGGGAAGAGAGGCACCATGTACAGGAAAATTAAGAAAGGCTCATGCCACATCAACTGAACCACCTTTAGGAATTACCATGACCGTCTCCAATTCGAATAAAATTTTCAGCTCTTTCCTACTGAATAAAAAATAAGCTGTGAAAAATTTGAGCTCAAGATTCAAAAAATTCTATACGTTTGGACGTTTATGATTGAAGGCTGCAAAATGTCATGCAATCTCTACAATAGTTTTGGCCAAATTTAAGACTGCTTAAAATCGATACCAGTCGTGATATAGGCCTGGTGTTTGGATTAGATGCACAATGTTTTGTGCTCTTCAGTCGTTCGTTGTCTTTAAGGTACAGGAAGTCAATGTTCATAAAGAATGAATGGTGGTGCACTGCCTCTTGAATAAATGAAGCATCCAGAAGTGAGGCAGGAAACAAAATGAAATTTCATGAGTTGAGATGGTATCCGATTTCAAAATCGAGCAAAAGTTACAAAGAACTTGACAGTATGAGCCCACTCATCAGTATGAGGGTTCATCTCCTCTAGTCTGGATGCACGAAGTGATTTGGTTGGGAAGGGTTTTGTGAAGCTGTTTTGTCCTGTCCAGAGACAAGATGACAAAAGCTTTCATAAATGGTCCTTGATATCATGGATACAGACACTCGGATGCAGTTTACATCCAAGGTCGTCCGATACATGTTCTATTGGGGACAGATCTGGGGATCTTGCTGACCACAGGAGTACCTCAGTATAACACACATGGATCATAGAGACAAGTATCACGTATGGATGAGCATTGTCCTGTTGAGAAATAACATGAGGACCTCTCCCCAGGCCTGCCGTCACCATACTTGCTGACGATAGTCGCACACGACAGTGCAGAACAGTGTTTCGTTGCTGAGCACAGTGTCCCATTCATCTTCAGTCCATGCTTTGCAGTCATGGCATCACTCCCAATGAAGTCACATGTGTTGTGGTGTTAACGACAGCCTGGTCTTTCAGAGAAGTGGACAACATGGAAGGCTGTAAACAAAGTACACTCTAGTACAACAAGATGCAAGGCTAACCTCAGTGGCACCTTCCTATTTTTCTTTTTATTTTTTTTTTAATTTATTTATTTATTTCTTTTTTTTTTTAAAGTATGATGCTGTGCAGACTAACAACCATCTATTACAATTCTCTTCATCTCCAGCCATGAGAGATTTGATGAGGTCGACACCAAAGGCACTTGATGTGGTCAGTTTCTGGTTAACCAATGTAGAAATTGATGTCAACAATTGATCTCCTTTTTCTGATTATGTATTTTATTCTTGTGACACGATAATAAACAAACGTCAGCTGCTTACACATGGGATCGTAATTCTCTAGGACAGCTGCTGCTAGCCTTTGACCAGTGGTGCAGGATCACACAGAATGTTGCAGGTAGTCCTTTACTTGTAATCAGATGGTAGTCACTGATTTGATGAGGCAACAATGTGCTCAGTGCACAATATTGCGATCATCCCTGGTGGAGGTTGGACATGTTCATCTGAAACACTGACGAGGAGTATGCCTTCTTTAGCATTCTCGTGTATTTCAGCATTTGGCCACTGTTATGTCCAAAGGCTCTACAAATCTGAACATTGCACAGTTCAACCAGTCAGCCAAAGTCAAACCCAAAGTGAGGGCCCTTTCAAACTCTGTCAGCTGCTGGTAATGCTATCTCATACGAGTGCTTGAGATCTCTGCGTCCTTCACAATGATCATTCAACATCTGATGCTGTTCATGCCCATTTTATGCCTAACCAGGCATGGTAACAACACTAAACATGAGCAAAACTAATGTTCTCAGGTGGCTATAGTAATTGTCATAGAGAATTTCAGCTCTAATTATTTACGTAGCTGTTGATGGTGACCATCGTGTGTCTGCACAGTTGCAGTGACTTGTGGCCATGTTATCTGTTTCATCCACTTTTTTTGTCAGCCAGTGTAACTGTTTCACCATTTTGTGTCTGAAAAAATTTTTGGTCAAGAAATTATACTAAATGTCCTTTAGTGGTTCCACAGAAAAGTTGTGTGCTGCCAATTCTACCAATTTTGAATGTTGTAGAAGTTATTAGTACATAAACAGGCCATTGTTTTTTAATCGAATTTCTACCTAATGCAATACTGTACTGCTAAATATTATAACCCCTATTTTGTGAATGTAGGTTCTCCCGGCATATATTGTTGTTGAAAAGCTCTCAGGTTCCCAGCCGGGTAGCAGTATTAAAATACCATGATGTTTTGATGAATGTCGTACTCATCACCTTCTGCCAAAGTATCAAGATATGCAGACACTGTAATATTTATACTATTGGAGTGTGGCCCTCCACTTGGCTACAAATGGTCTTGATCTGTCCAGCTGGTGGGCTGCAGTGGTAGGGGTACGGGGTGCTCCGTTTGCATCTCTGTGTGGGCATTTCGTCATGTCTTGTGAGTTGGACGGTGCTTGTCATGCTCTCATCATCTTGCCACTAACACTAGATACCATGCTGCACTTAGTTGATATCCTTTTGTCTGTTGACCAGATTTTTTTGTAGTGCTGTCTCAATATCCGGCTGCTCAGCGTAGCATCTTGGTGTTCTGGAAGTCAAAGATGTGGTCTTCTTTGATGCTGTGCTGTGCTATTGCTGATTTTTCTGTCTGTCCTAGTCACAGGTCTGATGTGCTCCTTGCAGTGTTTCGAAATACAGAACTGTGTTTGACCAATGTACTATTGACCATATTCACAGGTGATCCTGTATATTCCCAGTACTTCATTTGAAGTGGGTCTTTTGCTGAGCAGGGTTACCCTTTCATCTTAGACTGTGGTTGGAAGACAGTTTTTACATTGGTTTTTTCTAGTAGGCTCACAATTTTGGCTTAGGGCAGTCCCAGGTACAGAAGGAAAGCAAGTCTCTTTTTTCTTCCTCTTCCCAGTTTCCAGCATATTGTCTCCTCTTGAATGCCCTACGCAGGGCGCTGCACTGGTCGACATTACCCTGCCAAGTAAGGAAAAGTCCTTCAAAAACTAGTTCAGAGTCGAAGAAAGTCACAGTTAAACTTTTGGAATGATGATCTCTGAGGTGGGGTATTTACTCTTGAGGATATGGATTTTCACTCGGAGGAACCTGAATGCTGGGCACCAGCTGACATTCCCCCCCCCTGACCTCCCGATAAATCACCGCCTCCGAGGGAGAGAGACAAGACAAACCATCACTAATCAGTGGCTCCCACAGAAATTTCTGTGTTGCAGTGGAATTGAAATGGATACCGATCACATTTGGAAGAATTACAGCTCCTGATCCAGATGAAACCATCCTGCATCTACTTACAAGAAACTCATTTTAAAGTCACCGACACACCTGCATTAAGGGTTTACCACCCCTACAGGATGGATGATATTACTGGAGACAGGCTAAAGGTGGAGTGACTGTTTTTATTGATGACAGATACCACTCCGCTCTGGTCCCTCTTACCATGGCCATACAAGTAGTGGCTGTGAAAGTTCTAGCACCACTCCCATACCTGTTCCTCCTTGTGGGGAACTTCGTGCTGTGGGACTCAGCTACCACTTGCTCTGGGGGGTTGAATTATTTTGAGAATATCTGCCTTTTGAACTTGGGTCAGATGACACTTCTCCACAGCTACAGGGGCTTTTTCAGCCATTGACCTTTGTTTTTGCTCCCCGGCTATTGCAGACTCAGTTCAGTGGGAACTGGCTACAGATTTACATTCCAGTGACCACTTCCCAGTGTGGATCTGTCTGTCAACTCAGATGGCGGTCAACAGGAGACCATGAAGATGGATGATTTAAAGGGCAAACTGGTTGCAGAGCAGTCGACGGACCATTTTTGAATGAAAGGATTGTGCATAGGAGACAGTGCCGTGTATCACTCATGAGATCCGACTGGCTTCCACAGAGTCCATCTCTTGGTCTAGCAACTACGTCAAACGATGATCTGTACCCTGGTGGAATGACTACTGTTGTGTGGCAATCAGAGCCAGACAAACAGCTCTGCTGAACTTCAAACACCATCCAACTACAGAAAATCTTCGTGCTTTCAGATCAGTGAGAGCACATTCAGGACGAGTGATAAGAGAACGGAAGAGGTATTCCTGGAAGGAATTCACAACTTTCGTTAATTGGTCCACTTCCATTGTGCAAAGTTGGGAATCAATGAGACAGATCTCGGGCAAGGACAGTATGTCCCCCCTTACAGCCTTGTCAAGAAATGAGGTCTTGGTGGATGCGTCTAAAGATGTGGCTCAGGTTTTAGATGAACACTTTTTTACAGTCACTGCATCATCTAGACAAGCTCCTCCTTTTCAGATGTTCCATAGGACTGTGGAGACAATGAAGCTCCATTTCTTCTTGCATAATGAGGAAGTCTGCAACTTTCCATTCTCCATGTGGGAACTGGAATCAGCTCTATCCATGGCAGAGACACTGCTCCAGGACCTGGTAAGATTCATTATGCCATGCTTCATCATTTGTGCTCTGAAGCGAAAGGACAGCTCCTCTCTTGTTTCTATGAGATCTGGTTTGATTGACAGTACCCTATGACTTGGAAGGAGGAATTATTAGTACCAAAAGCCCTTACCAGTTGTGTGTGTAAGACTCTTGAATGCATGGTCAACTGCCACCTTGTCTGGTTGATCAAATCCTGAGGTCACCTGAGTCGCCCCCAGTGTGGTTTCAGATGCTACGGTTCGGCCCTATGCAACTTAATTGTACTGGTTTGTGTGTTTCTTGACCTCGAGACAGCATATGACACTGCTTGGAGGTACAACATCCTTCGCCAACTTCATGAATGGGGACTACGTAGACATCTGCCGTTTCTTATCAAATCCTTCCTTGAGGACTCTTGCTTTCAATACTGCATCGGTGATGCATTGTTTGACTAGTATGTTCAAGAGAATGGGTGTCCCCCAAGGCAGTGAACTCAGTGACACATTGTTTGCCATTGCTATCAATAGCATTTACTCCACTACTCTTCCTCCAATCTTAAAATGGCGACAAGGCAGCTACAGCTGACCATCAGGATTCCAGAAACGTGGGCCAAGAGAACTGCTTTTTGATTCTCACCAGAGAAGAATACATGTGTCAATTTTAACCATGTTCATCGAAGTTTTAATGAACCAGTGTTTACAATGGTGTACAGTTTTTACGTCTTCTGGAAACTGTGCACTTTTTGGATTTTTTATATTCTTGAAATTAACTTGGTTCCCACATGTGCAAGACTACGAACAAAGGGCTTCCAGTCATTGAATATTTTGAAATGCCTTAGAAGACAAGTATGGGGAGCTGATAACGTCTCACTCCCTGCAGTTTTATAGGGCATTTGTTTGCTCACGTTTGGAGTATGGCAGTGTGGTCTATGGATCAGCCCGTATTTCCTACCACAAAATCTTAGCTGCTGTACACCATGAGGACATTCAGATATCAGATGGAGTATTTAGGACCACTCCAGTTCAGTATCTGTGTGCAGAGGCTGGTGAACCACCCCACTGGATTCAGTGACATATCCTTTTGGCTCAACAGCCACTGAAAATCTCAGTGTCACCTGAGTCATTGGCATTTAGTGCAGTGGTCTAACTCAATTTCAAAGGGCTGTTCAGGAATCAGACCCATGTGACCAAGCCATTCGGGATACTTGCTACTGGCTGTCTCCAGGATGTGGAGCCATCTTTAGAATTTTAGTATGTACCACATTTTATCATTGTTTATACAGATGGATCCCAGCAAGAGAATTTCTTCCGTTGTCCGTTTTCCCTGAAAGGGTTTCCAAACTGCATCTTCTGGAACAATTTACAAATTATGATGCGGAGCTATATGGCATTATGATGGCATTGGGTACGGACATCACTACACAAGGTTCACTGTGTTTCAACTTGCCTAGTCCACTACAAGCACTTTACCAAATGTATCAAGTAGACTAGTTGACTCAGCTATCCATGACTCCTTACACCGGCTCAAACACTGTGGCAAGGAGGTGATCTTTTGCTGTGTACCTGTCCACATTGGGACACAGGGAAATGACGTGACCGATAAAGCAGTCATGGGAGTGTGTCAGGATGGTGCTGTCCATCAGTGTCCCATCACATTGACGCCATCACTCATTTTCTGACAGATGCATCATGCGTCAGTGGAAGACTGAATGGTTGACAGAAAACAAACTGTGGTTGCTCAAATTGGCCACACAGGCATGGCAGACTTCCTGTTAGCCTCACCGCTCAAAGGAGGTCCTGCTTACCAGGACGCGCATCGGACATAGCCCTTTAACACATGGCTTCCTCCTCCGGTGAGAGGATCCCCCATTCTTTGAGGTTTGTGGTGTGCCTATTTCAGTTCAGCATATTTTGGCAACATGTGTCTTATATAGTGATAACAGGGCAGCCATCAGTCTTGATGGAGATCTGCCCACTATACTCACTGATACTGATTTCAGTATTACAAGAGTGGTGGAATTTTGTGGACTGTCAGGCCTTATCCCGAAATTGGTGGGGAAGGGAGGCAGACTTTCATGCATTATAAACAGCTCTACATGTGGCTACAGCTTTTGGGGTCCCCACCTATGAGGTTGGCATACTGACTTTGTCAGGGCACTGATGACCATGATATTGAGTGCCCCTCACCTAAAAATAATAATAATCATCTTTTTATTCACATGTCTTTAAGTATTTTCATGAAATCGGCAGAGTTCTTAACATGATGACTACGTATTCCACAAGGGGATTTAGAAGTGTCACCAGATATTAGGCTGTGCATAATTGTGTGAATTGATGGTCTGAGTATTGGCTGCAGAGGCACCCGTTCCGTATATATCATTGGCAGTCATACTGGTGTGGTGTCACTGGCACCTTGGGATACAGCTGCTGCTTCTTTGCCTCTGATCAGAGTTCTGCAGCAGAGGCATAGTTTTCCTGGTCATCATCACAGTTCGATCCTTCTTTAGCTTCCTGTAGAGATGGTCCTGCTGCAGCAAGCCAATTTTGTGATGGTAGTTGTCGGTGCATATCAACACAGCTGCACTATTTTTGTCTGCTGGAATAGCCATAGTGTCAGCATCATCTCTCAGTGCTCGGGTGGCCTCCCATTCTGCTGCAGTGATGTTCACTTTCAGAAGTCACGACCCTGCAGGTTTCCCAGTGGATCTCCTCTGCTTTTTCCTTTCTCGGGCCTCGGATTGCTACCTCTGTGCCCTTAACAGTGTCCTGTTCCATTACGATTCTCGAGACAGGTGTGAAGTTGTCCTTTCGCAGGGACCGAAATTGTACCTGAATCCTGTACTTCATCTGTCAAATGCACTATAGCCTTGGTGTCGTTTGCTTCCTTGACAGTGTGTGAGACATAGTGTCAGTATCCAGATTGCATCCACCACATGCGCTCCAGCAGCACACTTGACACCTCGTAGTTTGTGTTGTTAGCTGCTACAGTTACTATTACGTTGGTGACAGACACACACACGTGTGTCGGGTTCCAGATCCAATATTTTCCTGGATAACAATTGTGAGAGGCATCGTCTGTTGCTTGACATAGGCCCACAGGAACATATTTTAATCTGTTAAGTGACGACAGTTTGTGATTTTAACACAGGCTCGACATTCATCATTGATGATCAGTTTTGTCAATTGAAGAAGGCTGAAAACTTTGCCTAGCCATGCCAACCATTACTCTGTAGCGATCTGTTATAACACTCTATGTTGTATGACACAGCATTATATACACCTGAAGGTACAACTAAAAAGTTTTGGAACCAGTTTTGAGAGTCTCTAATCAACTCAAATAAATACACCTGAAGCAAACTATTGTACTTTTAATTCAGTTTTATATTTTAATAGTTTTAACACCTGTTGTACTGCGTGGCCAGAGATGTGAACTGAGCACCTGCTACCCTTGCCACTGCAGCCTCACCCTCATTCCTGCTGGCAGCCAGACAGTACACAGCCATTCGTAGCCTGTTCGAGGGGCTGCCCCTCCACTAGTACGAATATTGCAGCGTTTGCATATCTCGACACTTCACCAGAAGACGAATGTGATGTGTGTTGAAATGTAACAGTATTTCAACACTACCACCCAGATGGGAACCTCATTGATTTTTATAAACCTCCTGTTTTCTTTATTTTTGTTTCATTAGCAAGAACAGGTGTTTCTGTTGTAAAAAGTTTCGTTTATTTTGAAAACCACCTGGGAACGGTTTAAAAAATGAAATTGAAAATACTACTGCCAAACATTTTAAAACTGTTGTTATGTTTTGATAAGATTTTCATTATTTGTTAGCACTGTTATTTCATATATTTGCTACTAGATTTTTCTATATCTAATCATAACTAAAAACTTGTTATGACAGTGGCACTCCAGGCTGCAAATAATTAAAAATGAAGTCTGCCACTCACTTCTAAATGATTTTACTTCATATGCTAGATTCACCAAATACATTTGTTTCCAGACTCTCACTGCTTCATATGCAGTTTGAATTGATGATTATTGTTTCTGGCAGCCAATAACAACTAAAAACTCAGCACATAGTCAGTATATGTTTCAGGAAACAACTATGTTTAGATGCATCTGGTACTTGAAAAAGCATGTATGTGGAAATCGTCTATATATGAGTGGTAGTCTGTTCTCCTTTCTTAATTAAGAGCAAGAAACTTGTCACTCTTGAGTCCATGGGCAAACTGAACATTTGGTTGCAAACTTCATTCTCGAGAAGACTTATTTTGTTTACTAAGGAGTTTTGAAGTGTTGTTGCACAAGTGTTTATTTAAAATTATTTTGCATAGGGTAGATGGATACAAATGTTAGCTTTTACTTGCCACTGTGCACAATTGGTTGTTTGGACAATTTAAAGTGCCTTTTGGCCTCTCTTTGTAACTAGAAAAATAACTTTTTACTATTTGAGTACCAGGTACCATAGTAATTAGGACAGTGAAACAAATTCAGTGATCTGCTTCTGTTATGAACTTCGCGTCTCATTCGTTTTGAGTTCTTCCAAAATCACTACTGTGGTCTGTTTGCAGAAACAAGTCATGCTGCTGAAAAGGACTTGATAACATAAAAACATTTGCAGAAAATAAATGTGTGGTGTAATGACTGGCAGCTCTCTCTCAATAT
Source organism: Schistocerca americana (assembly GCF_021461395.2). NCBI lineage: Eukaryota > Metazoa > Arthropoda > Insecta > Orthoptera > Acrididae > Schistocerca > Schistocerca americana. The sequence continues at coordinate 558,545,611 of NC_060125.1, read as the reverse complement.
TAGTAAGTGTAACCTACTGTGTATAACAAGGCGAAAATCCCCATTAATGTAAGAGTACAAAATAAATGCCCAGTCTTTGGAAGCGGTGACATCCGCCAAGTACCTGGGCGTGACTATTCAAAATGATCTCAAATGGAATGATCAGATTACACAAGTAACGGGCAAGGCGAACTGTAGATTGCAGTTTATTGGTAGAATCCTAAAGTTATGCAGTCCTTCAGTAAAGGAAATTGCTTACAATATGTTAGTTCGTCCAGTCTTAGAGTATTGTTCATCTGTATGGGACCCTTACCAGTTGGGTCTGATTCAAGAGACTGAGAAGGTCTAAAGAAGAGTGGCAAGATTCATGACTGGTACATTAAGCCATCGTGAGAGCGTTACAAATCTCATAGAAAGTTTGAAGTGGGGCACACTTGCAGATACACAATGCGCTGAACAGAAGGGGCTGCTCACTAAATTCCAAAATTCGTTCCTCGCCGAGGATGTAGAGCATGTATTATTACCACCAACTTTCAAATTGCACAATGATCACCATTCAAAGGTAAGGGAAATTAGAGCTCGTACTGAGGCATTCAGACAGTCGCTAGTCCCCTGCGCGATCTGCGAGTGGAACAGGGGGGGGTGGGGGGGGGGGGGGGGGGGATATGACTTTGGCACGAATTGTGCCCTCCGCCACACACTGCATGGTGACTAGCAAAGTATATATGTAGATATAGATGTAGGTGTACAACTTTGCTTCTGCTGTTTGCCTACAGATGGCAACAACGGTAAGTAACTGTTGAAAGAAACAGATTGCAGACATCGGGCAGTTAGATTGGACCTCGGTCAACATAACCTCATTCAAACATTAGTCAATTTGTGTTTGCATCATAAAGTTGTTCTCGATTGAAAATTTCACTTTACGAGCCTAATTCATGTCATTTGCGGGATGTGTTACTGTGTTGTTTCAGTGTGAAGAAAACAGTGGCTGAGTCTCAGCGACTGCTGTCGAGTACGAATGGTAAGGATGCTGTTAGTGAAAGAACATGTTGTGAGTGGTTTCAACGCTTCCATAATGGTGATTTTAATGTCATAGACCGGCATGGTGGTGGAAGAGAGAATGTTTTCGAAGATGCAGAATTGGAGACATTGCTGAGTGAAGACTCGCATCAAACTCAAGAAGAATTCCAGAATGAGATTTCCACTCGGCAGCGGAGTGAGCACTGATATGAAACTTCCTGGCAGATTAAAACTGTGTGCCCGACCGAGACTCGAACTCGGGACCTTTGCCTTTCGCGGGCAAGTGCTCTACCATCTGAGCTACCGAAGCACGACTCACGCCCGTTCCTCACAGCTTTACTTCTGCCAGTATCTCGTCTCCTACCTTCCAAACTTTACAGAAGCTCTTCTGCGAACCTTGCAGAACTAGCACTCCTGAAAGAAAGGATACTGCGGAGACATGGCTTAGCCACAGCCTGGGGGATGTTTACAGAATGAGCTTCTGTAAAGTTTGGAAGGTAGGAGACGAGATACTGGCAGAAGTAAAGCTGTGAGGACCGGGCATGAGTCATGCTTCGGTAGCTCAGATGGTAGAGCACTTGCCCGCGAAAGGCAAAGGTCCCGAGTTCGAGTCTCGGTCGGGCACACAGTTTTAATCTGCCAGGAAGTTTCAAGAAGAATTGGCATGGTTAGTGGGAGCGACACAGCAAGCCATTTCAAAACACATCAAGGCTATGGACATGATTCAGAAAGAAGGAACTTGGGTCTCGTGTGAGCTGAAACTAAGAGATGTTGAACGGTGTTTGTGTGTTTGTGAACAGTTGCTTCAGAGGTAAAAATGGAAGTGATTTGTGCATCGCATTGTGATTGGGGACAAAAATGGGTTCATTATGATAACCCAAAATGCAAAAAATCGTGGGGATATCCCGGCCATGCTTCCATGTCGAAGGCCAAACCGGATATTGACAGCTCCAAGACCATGCTCTGCATTTGGTGGGACCAACTCAGCGTCTCGTACTATGAAGTGCTAAAACCAAGTGAAACAATCACAGGTGCTCATTATCAAATGCAATTAATGTGTTTGAGCAGAGCATTAAAAGACAAATAGCCGCAATACAGCAAGAGGCAGGATAAAGTGATTTGGCAGCACGACAACGCTCGACCCCGTGTTGCAAAAGAGGTGAAAACATACTTGGAAATGTTAAAATGGGAAGTCCACCCGCTGTATTCTCCAGACATTGCTCCCTCTGACTATCACCTGTTTAGATCAATGGCACATGGCCTGGCTGACCAACACTTCCAATCTCATAAAGAAGTCACAAATTGTATCAATTCGTGGATCGCTTCAAAAGATGAAAAATTTTTTCGACACGGGATTTGTACTCTGCCCGAAAATGGGAGAAAGTAGTGGCCAGCGATGGAAAATACATTGAATGATACATGTGTAACCAATTTGTTTCATTAAAGCCTCAAATTTTGGGGAAAAAATGGTGGAAGGAAAGTTGTCCACCTCATAGTAGCAGCTGACTTCCACGAAATCTCACAAAAATTGTGCCCAGTATAACTGAATGTGGTGAAGAAGAAACTTGTTGCCCTGTTATCTTCTTGAAAGGCCCAAAGTGCTGATCATTATGGAAGAAAAGGAACCTGAAGAAAGAGTCAACACAAGTTCGTCAAATCTTGACCATTCTCCACTAAAATGTCAGTCTCAAAATGAGATTCACAAGGCTACATGAAGCGAACTGCTGCTTCTCTCCCCCTCCCTTCCTCCCTCCCTCCCTCCCTCCCTCCCTCCCTCCTTCTCCTCCTCCTCCTCCTCCTCCTCCTCTTTTTTTCGTCCTCCTCCTCCATGGAAAACTAATTTAATTAGAATGAAAATGTGTTATGTGGAAAGTTATATAAAACTATTTTTGCAATAATTTTACTTTACTGTCATATTGAAGTATGTAACTAATATACAGGTATATTCTGGCTCCAGCTGCCAGAGATTATTCGTTTGCATGCACGTGTGTCTGCTGTTTTCTATTTTTGACAAAGACCTTGTTGGCCTAAAGCTCATAGCTCATTTTGTGACAGTCTTTTTTTGTTGAGCCTATCTCTGACTCAGCATGTCCGCTATAGGGTGAGTAGCAACTACCCTTTTCATAATATTGATACAGATACACCAAAGCACCAAAGAAACTGATTTAGGCATGTGTATTTAAATTCAAAGTCAGAATATGGTGCTGTGGTCAGCTACGCATATATAAAACAAGTGTCTGGCACGATTGTTAGATCAGTAGTTACTGCTTATTAAGATTCAAGTGAGTCTGAATGTGATGTTATAGTGAGTGGATGAATGACGGGACAAAGCCTCTCCGAGGTAGCAATGAAGTGAATATTTTTCCATACGACCATTTCATGAGTGTTCTGTGAATATTAAGAATCCGGCAAAACATCAAATCTCCAACATTGCTGTGCCCAAAAAAAGATCCTGCAAGAACAACAACAACAACAACAACAACAATAACAACATGGGCATCACCAAACAGTGGTGCATAGTTGGTAACTGTATTGAATATAAGTACAATGTGTTGAACATAATCACAATGTCTGCAGTCAGAATAAGACTAAGGATGACCAGAATGTGCAGCAAAAATATTTTCAGTGGCTGCTAAATATTACCGGTTCATCGTCTGACTTTAAAGCGAGATGATAATATGACAGAGCACTGTCAGAAAAACTGTTCTGTTAATAAGATTCAAACCAAACATTTTCTACAGCAGATTGTGTCCTGAAATGAAACTGCATGGCAGATGAAAGTTATGTGTTGGATTGAGACACAAATCAAAATACTTGTAAAGACATGCGTTTTGCCACAGGTAGTGTCTGAGACTGAATGTAGATTTGATTTGCATACTTTTAATAAATCAGTTACATTTATTCAAAAAAATTGTGTTAATTGTTTGATTAACTCACATTATACAATGATAAACATTTTATGCTGACCCTCATGTCTTGTGGAAGATTACCATAGAAATACTAAACAATGAAGAGACATTTTTACACAAAAATAATTATGGTGCAGTAAGATGAGGGAGTAATCAAGAATAGTCAAATTAACTCAGGCGATGCTGAGAGAATTAGACAAGGCAATAACACTGGCATTGGTAGACAAATTATGTTATTTAGGCAGCAAAATAAAAGGGAAAAGCATATGATATGTAGATTAACAATAGCAATAAAAGGCTTTCTGAAATAGAGCAATGCCAATTTAAGCGATAGGAACTCTTTCCTGAAAGTATCTGTTTGCAGTCTAGCATTATATGACACTGGAACTTGGACAATTAGAAGTATAAACAAGAAAAGAATAGGAACTTCTGAAATGTATTGCTGTAGAGGAGTGCTGAAGATGATATGGGTGAATTGAGTAACTAATGAAGATGTACTGAATGAAATTTGAGAGAGCTGTACTTTGACAAAACTTGGCAAAAAATGGAGAGATTGAATAGAAAACGTCAGAGCTTTAAAGGAACAGTAATTTAGGAATGGAGAGAACTGTGGAGAGCAAAATTTGTGGAGGGAAATGACCAGGGCTTGAATACAGTGGGTAGGTTCAAATGGATGTAGGGTGTAGTAGTAACAATATTATGAAAAGGAAAGTTGCTACTCACCATACAGCAGAGATGCTGAGTCGCAGAGAGGCACAACAAAACTATTTGTGATGGTCTTTTTGTTGTGCCTGTAAGCATCTCCACTATATGGTGACTAGCAACTTTCCTTTTAATCCTGAATTTTCCATTGCTTGGGTGTAGTAGTGATTCAGATATGAAAAGACATGCAAAAGATATACCAAGGAGAGCAGACTGATGACTACTCTGATAACAAAGTGGACTGATGATTATGACAAGAAGGAAAATTTACTCAAGAAAATTATGAAATAATGACTAAAAGTCCCTGGCATCACCTACATTCAGGAGGTGATTATTGCCATTTCGGCATTTTTAATTTTATTTCTTCCCACTAGTGAGAAAGATCAGAGGTGTTGAGACAGTGCACGGAAGTTCTGATAAAAGCAGCAGATAAAGGACAGCACGTCTAGTAGACTAGATTTCTTCAGTTACCTTCTGAAAGAACACGTAACATTTTGGTCTCTTATTGTGAACAAACAATTTTATGCTTGTATAATACTTCAGTCACACTATTCCATATACCAGTGACAGTACGAGGACCTCATCATGGAAGTGAAACATTGTGACTTTTGGTCAAAAGGCACTTATACTACATAGTGATATTTTTGGACATTTTCATCTGTTGTTGCAGTTGTGGGATACCCCTCCATGTTTCATCTGCAAAACTATGGAGATCTACATCTACACTCTGCAAACCACCGTGAGGTGCATGGCAGAGGATACATCCCATTGTATCGGTTATTCGGGTTTCTTCCTGTTCCATTCATGTATGGAGTGCGGGAAGAATGATTGTTTGAATGCCTCTGTACGTACAGTAATTATTCTAATTTATCATCGTGATCCCTATGTGAGTGATACAAAGGGGTTGTAGTATATTCTGAGAGTAATCATTTAAAGCCAGTTCTTGAAACTTTATTAATAGACTTTCTCAGGATACTTTAAGTCTGTCTTCAAGAGTATTCCTGTTCAGTATCTCTGTGACACTTTCCCATGGATTAAACAAACCTGTGACCATTTGTGCTGCCCTTCTCTGTGTGTGTTCAATATCTCCTGTTAGTCCTATTTGGTACAGGTCCACAAACTTGAGCAATATTCTAGAACCAGTTGCAAGAGTGATTTGTAAGCAATCTCCTTTGTAGACTGACTGCACTTCCCCAGTATCCTACCAATACGCCGAAGTCTACCACCTGCTTTACCACGACTCATCCTATGTGATCATTCCATTTCACATTCCTACAAAGTGTTATACCCAGATATTTGTATGGGTTGGTCAATTCCAACAGTGACTCATTGATATTATAGTCATAAGATACTGTGCTTTTTGTTTTGTGAAGTGCAAAATTTTATATTTCTAAACATTTAGAGCAAGTGGTCAGTCTCTGCACCACATTGAAATAATATCAAGATCTGATTGAATATTTATGCAGCTTCTTTCAAATATTACATTTCTTCATTATAAATAACTGCATCATCTGCAAAAACTCTGATTTTACTATTAATATTATCTACAAGGGCATTAATATACAATATGAACAGCAAGGATCCCAATACACTTCCCTGGGGCACACCCGAAGTTACTTCTACATCTGATGATGACTCTTCATATGAGATAACAAGCTGTGTCCTCGCTACCAAAAAGTTCTCAGTCCAGTCACAAATTTCACCTGTAAGTCAAATGCTTTTTGGAAATCTAGAAATACTGCATCTACCTAGCCACCTTGATCCAAAGCTTTCAGTGTGTTCAGCGAGAAAAGTGCGAGTTGGGTTCCACATGATTGATGTTTTCGAAATCCATGCTGGTTAGTGTTGAGAAGATCATTCTGTTCAAGATATATCATTTTGTCAGAGCTCAGAATGTGTTCTAAGACTCTGCAACAAACCAATGTCAAGGATAATGAACGGTAGTTTTGTGGATCACTTCTACAAGGAGGGCCCTTTTCCAAGAACTGGGATCTAAGGTAGATTATAATTAGAAGAGGGGCTAACTCGGCCACAAATTCAGTATAGAATCTGAGGAGGATTCCATTGAGGCCTGGAGCTTTGTTCAATCTCAACAATTTCAGCTGCTTCTCAACACCACTGACACTAATACTTATTTCATTCATCTTTTCAATGGTACAGGGATTAAATTCGGGCAATTCTCCTTGGTTTTCCTTGGCAGAGGATGTCTGCCTGCAAAAACAACTCTGAGGCATGTAGGTAAAACGAAAGCAATTTTAGTTTGACAACTTAGGCATCATACAGTTGTTGGAATATTGCCTAATGATACTGCTTGGCAAATTAAAACTGTGTGTTGGACCAGGACTTGAACATGGGACCTTTGTCTTTAGAGGGCAAAGTGCTGTACTGATTGTGCTATTCAAGCACGACTCACAAACCGCCCTCACAGCTTTACTTGAATCAGTACCTCAACTTCTACTTTAAAAAAATTCACAGAAGTTCTCCTGCATCCAATGTGGACCTATGGCTTAGCATTAGCTTGTAGGATTGTTTCCAGGATGTAATTTGTGTAATATTTTATCTTTTTTGTTAATGGTGTTACTTTCTGGTAATAGTTTTGCGCATAAATTGAAGATAAGTTGACAGAGCTTATTTTGCAGCAAGACCGGATGTCTATGGACGTCATTGTGTGAAAATTTAAGTTGAAAGAAATTATTCACTTAGAAAATAGTGCTGTGCTATGGAAAAAGCTAACAGTTTTAGTAGCCACTATCAAGGATCAGTTGACCAACTTTTCAGTAGGCACTTGAGGTTAAGTATGGTACCCTAAGAATAGGTGTCTGGCTTCCATGTGTCTAAAATTTGAAAAGTACTGGTATAGTGAGATGTGTTGTTAGGTATGCAAAATAAATAAATAAAAATAAAAAATGTTTGTGTAGACTATTACTGATAAATTTCATGTTGGTGGATGGTACTGTTGGAGTTTCAACATGAGGAGAAAGACCCTTCATGTTGAAGAATTCTCATCAGTAATGACAAACAATTGCTGCATTTGGCTGTCAGATTCATGTTAAACGTTTGATACGAGCTTATAAGTGACATATGTGAACAGTTTCTGCATTTCTTGTGTACCGTTGTTCTTCAAGCATTTGCAAATCACCCACAGTACAGAGAGCATTTTGCAAGGTGTATTCCTTATGTGCTCATGAAAAAATAGGCATATGTGGATGTGGTGTGGTGCTGTATTTTTTTGGAGCATTTTGCTGATAGGGGAAGCACATTCCTGACACACTGTTACTGGTGGGAAAAGTTCGGTTTCTCCTATCACACTCACTCAAATGCTAGTCAATAAAGTGGTGCAAACACACACACACACACACACACACACACACACACACACACACACACACACACACCATGCAAATCAACACAGGAGGCCCAACTCAATATCTATTAATGGAATTTCCCTTTTTATTCAGAAGATGTATTGTATGAAACTCTTAAGAAAATTGCAACGGAGAATTTAGAGTCTGAAGCAACTATATTTTGTCCTTACATCTTACTACCCCTTGTGTAAAAGGAAAATGGAGAAATGTAAATCATCACAGAGAAAGAAAATAACAGTGTGAAAGAAGAATGGAATGAGAGAAACTTTTCGAACTTTGTATATAAGTAAAAAATTAATAGGTCTATTGTTTCATTTGTTTTGCTTAACAGTTCACATTATTTCCAGTATTAAAATGTATTTGTCATATTTTTATTTCCCTCTTATAAATAAATTTTTGTTTCTAACATAGATAATTCTCTTATTAAATGTATGGGCTACATTTGAAAAAGAAGACTGATTGGACAGGGGAGATCATAAGATTTCTTATATTGTCACAGTCCTGATGTTTCTGTGTGGCTATCAGTAATTTCCTAACAATTTTAGTACAATGGAATTAATATTTGTAAACTTAGCATGGAATGCAGATATGTGAGTATGTATTTTTGTGATTTAAAACAGTTGCAGGGTCACAGCTTCTCACTGTGTGGTTCTGAATGTCGTGTCTGTTTTAAAAGTGTTTGTGCACCTCAGATGTTGTCAATGTTCCCAACACCAGCATTTCTTTATTTACGTGCTCAGTAAGATTTACTGACTGATCACTATTCCTGACTCTCTTCTCTTCACCATGCACATTTGTATATCCTTTTATAAATGGACAACACTATTGTAGTACTTTTCCTTTGTTCATTGCTGAAGGTCAATAAATACTGACTTTTTACGGATTTCAGTGGTGTTGTACCATTTTCCATTGAGAAAGTGAATTGCTGACAGTAAGGTACATGCAGTTCGTTTATTTACTTTTAACTTTCTTCACAGCCACACAAAGAGAACGAACAGTACTGTAAGAAACTTCAGGTCTTTAGGACAGGGAGTTACTGTGTTAGTAAAAATTGGCCACTGTAGTCAGTGAATTGATTTAGCCAATCAGACCTATAGTATGAGATGCACAGTATAAAATGTAAACACATTATTTTCTTAACAAAAATAGCCAGAGTGTCTAGTCTGGTCCTGCTGAGGAATGTGCAGTCGGCTCAGTTTTAGAGTCCATCTCGTTACCACAAAGCAATCAACATTTAGTGTTAACTCAGAAATACAGAAGCTACATTTCCATCCCTGCTAATGGATTAATTTTCAAAGAGCATTTGAAATTATGACCAGCAAATTATACCTTTGTGTATCACATACTACGATTTGCCTCCAATCTCACAACATGAGATATTTTCAGAGGAGTGTGTTTCGTAGGGCATACTGTTTCTATCCAGGATAATGGTGTGATGACATGTGTTAGTGACTTTTATTTTAAAAAAAGGAAAGAATAATGGTTATTAGTATTTTTATTGTTGTTGTCTTGGCATTTCTTGCTGATTTGTGAGCGCTTTAAGTTTTAGAACGACACTGCAAAACATGGTTTACATTGTTATTTTCCTGTTATTAGGGTGAGTGATCCTGGAACATCTAGTGGAGGTGGCAGCAGTGCTGCCCAGCATCGCAAATCCAACTCGCTTGACGCTGACAGTTGCGATCTCAGCAGGAAAAATAAACAGTTAATGCCACCTGTTAGAGAAAGGTAATATTCAGTATTGAATATCTCTTCCAAATTGAGCACCTGCGTGTCTGTCATTGTCATGTCATCCTAAGGAATTTAACAGATGGATTCGGTTATTAATAAATTATGAATAGAATTTCTGACCGGCATTTACCTTCAGGATGTTTAATGTGTAGTACTTCTGAGACAAGCTTATAAAAGTGAAAAGGACACACTGCCTAGTTCACAGAACTGATAGTTCCTTCATTGGGGGGGGGGGGGGGGGGAGGGAGAGGGATGTTGTGGAAAGTTATAAAGGAGGGGTAGGTCACTCAGACCCCAGGATGAGAGAATTCCATCTGTAGTGAGGATGAGGGTACAAAAAGATGAAGGGGGATGTGTCACTGGAAGAATGTCAGAGATGATACATTCATAAGCACTGTGCCATTGTAATTTCAGAGATGAGAAGAGCGAGATGTAAAGAAAGATTAAGGGGGAAGAGAGTTGTATTGCATAATTAATTGCAACATACAAATTGGCAGATTGTAAACAAAGGCATTGTGTAGAATGCCTGGAACTTCTTGAAAGGTGTTTAATTTAATTTTAATCATTTTAATGTAATAAATTTCCGGCAAAATGTGTAAATGTGTAGGTGTTTTATAAAATGCAAAATGAACACACAAAAAATATTAAATTACAACAAAATAATTAAATTAGAAGAAATCAACAGTTTTACTACTATGCCTTTTGTGCAACCCTGCTGGCATGGTTCACAAATCTGTGTGAAAAGCTTTGTATCATGAAGATTAGTATTATTATATCTAGCAGACAACTCCTTTTTCATCCTGTTTTCACCACTATGGCCATTATAAGAATGGATCTCATACAGTACATCAGAAAAACTCACCATCTGGTACGATAAATTTGATTGCACCACACATTTCTTTCAGTGGTTGTAGCTATCTCTGTATTCCCTGGACATTAATTACATGGTACTTATTAACTAATGTTGATGAGGTTGCTTACTTCCCAGTCTTAGCCATATTCACATGTCTTATTATTTCCTTATAGCACCATATGTTACAAAAACACTGTGTCTTGAAGAATAACCCCTCATTATCTGTGACTATATAAATCTTTGTTTCATTGCTTATGCATGATCAACCACAAAATATTTACAGTCATCACGTGTAGCCTCCATTTTAGTGAAAGTGACACTCTGACGTTACTTAACTCTAACTGAAATGAACAGGATCTGTTACAGCAGTTATGTCTGTGAATCTTGTAACTATCAAAATATTTAAATTATCTGCTTTTCGTATTTTGTCTCAACGTGACCAGCATTCTACTAAATACTTGAACAAAGTGTTAAATAAAATCCATCTCATATCCTGCCTAAAGATTGTAAGTATTCTACAGGGTGAACCATCTAAAACTCGCAATGCAAATATTGCAGAAGTGGAAAGTCCTGTTGATATACATTCAAAAGATTGTTTAGAAAGTGTATTTTTTGTGCAAACATACACTTTTTTAAATGGAACAGTGCCTGTTGACATTAACAAACCAAAAGTTGGATAAATTAGAATGTTAGTGGTGTTTGTTACAGAATTCTATATGAGCGTTTTAGTATATATTGTATTTTGAAAAGTTACCACACTGACACTTGTACTTATGATTGCACACATTAAAGAAAAACAAATTGTATACACAAGTTACGTGGATTCTGACCAGTAATGAGACAATTGACCATCACAGGTTGTGTTCAAAATTACCATCTGCAGTGGCACTGTGTACTTCCAGTTTGGTGTGGAACGACTACTATACACATGCTAGCATTTCAGTGGAGATGTTTGAGCAGGCTGCAGTAATACATCATTACCTACCATCAGGTACAGCTGTTATGTCCTTGTACACAGCACCTTTCAGCTCTCCCCACAGATAAAAGTCTGCAGGTGTCAAATCGGGGGAGCGGGCTGGCCAAGGTACATATCCTCTGCATCCAATTCAATGATTTGGAAACAATTCATGAAGACATGCTATAGTACTTCGTGCACTGTGGGCTGGACAGTCATCATGCTAGTACCACAGGTTCTTCCTAGTCCGCAGAGAAATGTCTCCTAGCATCCATGGAAGATTGTCTGTTAGGAGGTTGTGATACTTGGGCACGTTCAGTGTTCTGTCTGTGAAAAATGGGCCTATGTGCTGGTGGTTCAGTATCCTGCACCACATGTTTACACTCCATGGGGTATCATCAACAGATCAGTAGTTCATGTTTCGACTGTGTGCCTGGCCATGATTGGTAAATGTGACTTCATAATTAAATAAGACATGTGATGCATCTGGAGTATCCTGTGTTAATGCCATGCAGTTCTTAATGGAGAGAAATGTGATATGGATGGAACCTATGTCGATGGAGAATGCATAGGACATTTGCCTGACATATGCCACTTCCTCGTGGATGATGTATGAGCAAACGTGTGGATCAACTGCAACAGCAACAAGAACATCAATTTTCGCTCTTCGTCATCAGTTGTTACCTTCTGTTACGTTGTCTAGATGTTACACTACCACTTTCATGTAAATGGTTGAAAATGTTGATAAATAATTTCCAAGATTGATTATTTGACATTAATTGTGATATGTTTTTGCATGCACAGTACAAGAATGAACTGCGTTCTTCCTACAGTGCTCATACAAGAGCAGCATTGGTAAATCCCATTGTCCACTTATGACCTGCTGCTTGGGGCTGTCACACACACACACACACACACACACACACACACACACACACACAGACTAGCACATCACAGTGCAGTCAAGGAACACATGGGCACTCTGTAAGCAAACATAACATCATCATACATAGCAACTATGCAGGTTAAATGGCATAAACAAGTATCATTGTGGAAACTTTTCAAAATATGATATCTCATAAATGACTTGCACTAGAATCCTGTAACGAACACCACTGACATTCTAAGTTGCCCTACTTTTACTTTATTAATGCCAATAGGTATTGTCCCATTCAAAAAAATTTGTTTCCTCAAAAAATACTCTTTATAAGTATTATTGCAACCTGTTTCTAGGCTAACAATACAAACCCCTGATTACCAATCCTTTCTGCCAAAACTGCACATCAATAGCACTTCGCATTTCCACAGTATTCACAGAGCAAGTTTTAGGTGATTCACTTTGTATATACATGGTGTCTCGGATAGGGTTACACAAAGACATTGGTTTATATTTCAATATATGTTAAGATTTATTCTGTATGTGTCCAACATTGTAAACAGCAGCTCAAATATTTTAATGCATGTTAGTACAGTTCAGTATGAGCGTCGTTTGTGGTTTCAGCTATTGGAACGTTCTTAAGCTGGGTAGGTGTTATCTACAGGAATACTTTGCAAATCACATTTAAGTGCCTGGAAGAGGGTTCATTGAATCACCTTTTCCGCCAGGTTTTGAGACAAAGTTTTATTGTGTAAACTATTATAAGCATCTCGCACTGAAGTTATGGCCTGTACTGTGGCGTAGATCCATTGTCGCAAATCTATCAGATCTTGAGCCCTTGTTACGATAAACCCCCATGCACTGAAATCCAGCAGAGTCAGGGCTGAGGGTGCCAGGCAGTGGGACTCCCTTTCGATCAAACTCTCATGAAATATCCCATGGAGAAATGTTGTAAGATCCCCATGATAGTTGGTTGGGTGATCATCCTGCTGAAATGTGCCTGTGGAATTGTGTATTTACCTAACAGTGTAAAATGTTGAACTCTTTCATTGCAAGGACTTGTTTGTGTGTACCTCTAGCCCGGACACCACGTATCTCCTAGGCATTCCATAAAATGCCAGATTTCACTGTTTTCCAGTAACGTATATGAAATAAAAAGTATGATGAACAAGATGTGTGTGAGTGGGGTGGAGTGGGGAGTGTTATCAGAGATGAAATTCAGTAGGTTTTTGGGATGTAAACAAGTGTTGGAGGCTAAGGTCCCACCTCTGGAGTTCACAGAATCTAATATCAGGTGGAAGGATGCAAGTAGTATAGGTCCCTTCTATGCCCATTCATGTGCTCAGTCAGTTTATGGGTAGTAACATCGACATTGATCAGCCAAACCATAAGACCACTGCCCACCCCAACGTTCCCTCCGGGGGGCTCACCGCTCTTTGGTGAGTATGTGCTTGGCGACCATGGGTCCCCAGCCCTCACAGCACCTCTTCTCTTTCTGTGCTGCTTGTCTCCTCTTCTCCTGTCCTTCTCCCCTCTCTTGGAGAGATGTCTCGTGCCTCCATGGGCTCTAGAAGCTCATTTGCATTGGTTTTCTTGTAGGAATATTGTCTCTTGTACCGCTCTTTCCCTGCGCGGCTCTTTCCCTGCGCGGCTCTTTCCCTGCGCGGCTCTTTCCCTGCGCGGCTCTTTCCCTGCGCGGCTCTATCCCTGCACGGCTCTATCCCTGCACGGCTCTATCCCCCGCGCGGCCCTTTGCCCCACGCGGCCCTTGGAATTTGAGGCCATTCTTTCTTTCCTCCTTCCCTTCTTATCTTTTCCTCTCCTCCCTGTGTGTGCACCTGATGGCCAACCACACATTTGATACGTAGCAGGAGACTGGGTAACGGGACGGGTAATTCCCAGCCCCGGGTTGGCATATAGGGCCCGCATGTACCCCCTGGTACAGGCCAGGCCCAGGGTGGGGTGATTGCCTGAGCTGTTACCTTCCTCCTCTGCCGATTGGTCTCTCCGTCTGTCGTTCGGGAAGTGTGACCTAAGGTGGGGACAATCACCTAAGGTGGGGGGCGGGGGGGGGGGGGGGGGGGGGGTGGCCTCCCCTTTGGAGGGCCCCTGGCTGGAAGGAGCATGCCATTGGAGTTGCTTGGCAATCATGGGGGACTTCTTCCCAATGACTGACTTTTCTTCTCTTTCTCAGTGTGTTTCCCATAAATGGAAGTGGAATGAGGCTCCTGCCTCAATGTCTCTTGCTGTTGCGCCTCGATATCTAGTAGTCTCACGTTTAGACGACAACCAAACTTTTGCTACTGTTAACCCCTTTGTTGTACAGGAAGGCGTAGATTGCATTGCTGGCCCTGTGAAGGCATGCTCTCGTCTCCGCAATGGTACTCTGCTTTCGGAAATTGATAGTGCTCTCCAGGCCCAGAAACTACTCAAGGCCCAAATCCTCCACGAATATCCTGTAAAAGTGGAGGCTCACAGGACACTTAAATCATCTCACGGTGTTTACACACCTGGCTGTTGGATGGTTTGATGGAAGATGAAATAACTAATTATCTATCGGATCAGGGTGTTACTGCTATTCATAGAGTTATGAAGAAGGAAGCTGATGGTTTGGTGCCCACTCGCACGTTGTTCCTGACTTTCAATCGGTTAACATTTCCTACCAAGATAAAGGCAGGCTATAAAGTCATCTCTGTGTGCCCTTACATTCCCAATACGTTGCGGTGTTATAAATGCCACCAGTTCAATCATACCAGCATATCATGTAAAAACGCAGCCAAATGTGTCACTTGTAGCAGGGATGCACACGAGAGCACCTGTCCAGCTTCTCGTTCTTGTCCCGTCTATCAAGACGAGCGGGCTGTGCAGGAGATAAGGGTGAAGGAGAAGGTACCTTCTCCTGTTGCCCAGAAACTGTTGGCGATCTGTAAACCGAATGTTCCTTCATCTGGAAGCTACAGCACCGTGTTACCTTTCTCCGTCCCACAAAAAATATGGCTACGCAAACTTGGAACTTACAGTTCAGTTCGATGGTGGCAAAGTCGCCTCACTTTCAAGCTGACAATCCGTCTCCCGCTTCCTGGGCTGTAGATTTTGCTACCCATTCTTTGCCCTCACCGGGAAAGGCGGTTGAAAAAGTATTATTCCCGGGAAGATGTCTTGCGCACCTTGAGTTTGCAGCCATCTGGCTCTTCTGCCAATCGCCAAAAGCCAAAACAATCATTCAAAGGCAAACAGTCTTCCCCCTCTCTGACTCGTCGGTCCTCTTCGACTCATCGATGCTTTTGAATTGACTGACACTGGGGAAGCTCCATTGATCCCATCGAGTTGATGGACGAAGATCCTCCACCTGTGGATTCCAGTGGACGTCCTCCCTCGACGATGCACCCCTAAGTGGCCATCGAGGTGAGTGTTTCTTCTTCATTCCTCGGTGTTCCTAAATTTTATGGCCCTTTTACAATGGAATATCTGTGTCCTTCGGTCTAACAGGGAGGACATCCCGTTGCTCCTGCGATAACAATGTCTGCTTGTAGTCTGTCTGCAAGAAACCAACCTACATCCTCAAGACTATTTTGCTCTTTCCCATTTTACTTCAGTGCGGACGGACCTTCCCCTTATGGCGGGGATTCCTGCTCATGGTGGGGTCATGCTGCTTCTACGAGATGATGTTTGTCATCATCCTATCCTCTTGCACACCCACCTGCAAGCAGTTGCTGTCCATGTTTTCCTTCCCGAATTTACCTTTTCGCTTTGCACCATTTATATCCCTTCCTCTTCTGCTGTCACTAGGATGGACCTGATGCTGCTTGTTGCTCAGCTTCCTCCACGCTTTCTGCTCCTCTGTGACGCCAGTGCCCATCATCATCTTTGGGGCTGGCCTGTCGCCTGCCCGAGAGGTTCTCTTTTGGCGGATCTTCTTAATCATCTTAATCTTGGGGTGCCTTAATACCAGCGAAACCACGTTTCTCTCCGATTCCATGCACAGTCCCTCAATGTCCTTAGTGTATTGAGTGGTACCTCTTGGGGAGCTGACCTGACTGTCCTCCTCCGCCTCTATTGATCTCTTGTCTGCTCAAAGTTGGATTATGGATGCATTGTCTACTCCTGTGCACGGCCATCTATCTTACGCTGTCTAAATACAATACACCATTTGAGGATCTGTCTCACCACTGGTGCCTTCCGTACTATCCTAGTTGAGAGTCTCTACACAGAAGCCGGTGAACTACCACTGTCATTCCGCCGTGACATCCTACTTAGTAAGTATGTGTGTCAGCTTTCTTCCATGCCAGACCACCCAACCTTTGACCCTTTTTTTGATGACATTCTTGACCGCGTTAGCTTTCTTCCATGCTAGGCCACCCAACCTTTGACCCTTTTTTTTGATGACATTCTTGACCGCAAACACGAGATGTACATTTCTTCTCTGTGGCCTCCTGGCATCTGCTTTTGTCAGCTGCTTCAGCAGCTGCAGTTCACACTTCCTGCCACTTTCCAAATGGGGGAGAGCCCTTGACCACTTTGGCTTCAGACACAGGTTTGTGTTCGTTTTGACCTCAGCTCGTTCCCAAAGGATTTGACTCACGAGCTGACCTATCACTGCAAATTTCTCGAACTTCGCTCACAACTTGCCGATAGTATATTTTTGTACACTGATGGTTCCAAGTCCACCCACAGTGTTGACTGTTCTTTTATCGTCGGGGCTGATAAGTTTCAATACCGACTTCTCGACCAATGCACAGTTTTTACAGCAGAGCTTATTGCCCTCTATCAGGCTGTTCACTACATCCGGAGGCATCAGCTTACTCGATGTGCGATATGCTCTGACTCCCTCAGTGCCCTTCA
Organism: Schistocerca americana; assembly: GCF_021461395.2. NCBI lineage: Eukaryota > Metazoa > Arthropoda > Insecta > Orthoptera > Acrididae > Schistocerca > Schistocerca americana. Next base: position 558,528,378 of record NC_060125.1, on the reverse strand, counting down.
GTCTCTGGATGATCCCGATCCAGTCCACCCCATCATTCGATGTATCCAGGACTGCCTCAATTTGTTCCCAGATGGGGGAGCCCAAGTGATGTTCATGTGGGTTCTTGGCCATGTTGGTGTGCCTGGGAATGACTCTGCTGATGCTGCAGCCAAGGCCGCCGTCCATCTCGGTCGGCCCACCTTTTACTCTGTTCGCTAACAAGATATTTATACTTTTCTCTATTGGCGTATCATATCACTTTGGCATGACCATTGGTGCTCCTTTCATGGGAATAAACTCAGATAAGTCAAACCTCTCCCAACAGCTTGGGCCGGCTGCAGTGGCCGAGAGGTTCTAGGCGCTTCAGTCTGGAACCACACGATCGCTACGGTCGCAGGTTCGAATCCTGCCTTGGGCATGGATGTGTGTGATATCCTTAGGTTAGTTAGGTTTAAGTAGTTCTAAGTTCTGACCAGAATACTCTGACTGGAATACTCTCTTTCAAATTCTGAAGGTGGCAGGGGTAAAATACAGGGAGAGAAAGGCTATTTACAATTTGTACAGAAACCAGATGGCAGTTATAAGAGTCAAGGGACATGAAAGGGAAGCAGTGGTTGGGAAGGGAGTGAGACAGGGTTGTAGCCTCTCCCCGATGCTATTCAATCTGTATATCGAGCAAGCAGTAAAGGAAACAAAAGAAAAATTAGGAGTAGGTATTAAAATCCAGGGAGAAGAAATAAAAACTTTGAGGTTCGCCGATGACATTATAATTCTGTCAGAGACAGCAAAGGACCTGGAAGAGCTGTTGAACGGAATGGACAGTGTCTTGAAAGGGGGGTATAAGATTAACATCAACAAAAGCAAAACGAGGATAATGGAATGAAGTCGAATTAAGTCGGGTGTTGCTGAGAGAATTAGATTAGGAAGTGAGACACTTAAAGAAGTAAAGGAGTTTTGCTATTTGGGGAGCAAAATAACTGATGATGGTCGAAGTAGAGAGGATATAAAATGTAGACTGGCAATGGCAAGGAAAGCGTTTGTGAAGAAGAGAAATTTGTGAACATAGAGTATAGATTTAAGTGTCGGGAAGTTGTTTCTCAAAGTATTTGTATGGATTGTAGCCATGTATGGAAGTGAAAGATGGACGATAAATAGGTTGGACAAGAAGAGAATAGAAGCCTTCGAAATGTGGTGCTACAGAAGAATGCTGAAGATTAGATGGTGAGATCACATAACTAATGAGGAGGTAATGAATAGGATTGGGGAGAAGAGGAGTTTGTGGCACATATTGACTAGAAGAAGGGATCGGTTGGTAGGACATGTTCTGAAGCATCAAGGGATCACAAATTTAGCATTGGAGGGCAGCATGGAGGGTAAAAATCGTAGAGGAGACCAAGAGATGAATACACTAAGCAGATTCAGAAGGATGTAGGTTGCAGTAGGTACTGGGAGATGAAAGAGCTTGCACAGGATAGATTAGCATGGAGAGCTGCATCACTGAAGACCACAACAACAACAAGTTCTAGGGGACTGATGACCTCAGACGTTAAGTCCCAAAGTGCTCAGAGCCACTTGAGCCGACAGCCTGGTTGACTTCCTCCCAACCGTCTTGCCGTGAGGAATTAATGTTAAGTCAGTTGCGAATAGGGCACTACTGCTTTAGTCACTGCCACGTGTTGAGTGGCAACACTGCACCCAGCTGTCCATTCTGTAGCCAGCCATTAACAGTCAGACATTTCCTGGTTGTCTGCCCCTATTTTAGCCACTTACATCTCAGGGTCGGGCTGCTGCCTGCTTTGTCGGACATTTTAGCGGATGACGTGTGAGCCGTGGCTCACATTTTAAGTTTTTTTTAAAAAGCAGTAATATGACAAAAGAGATTTGATTTCTACGTTGTGACTCCAGTGTCTTGTCAACGTCTTTTAGATACTCTTCCGCAATGTCTTCACTTTTTAGATTTGTTTTTTCTTCTTTTCTGTATTGGACCTTGCCACAATTTTTTTACTCTCATGGTTCCAGCATTCTATGGTTCTATACTGGGCCCTTATTACCTTATATGTTTTGCACCCTACCCCCCCCCCCCCCCCCCACACACACACACACACCAAAACAAAACAAAACAAAAAACATGATGTTGGATGCTGCCTGGTGGCATTGTGGGCACATGAAGAGGTAACAAAATTATTTAAGTAGAGTAGACACAGACAGGGAACCACCCTAGCAAAGATATGGGCTGCAAATGGAGAAATCCATTGAGATAAGCAAATTTGATGAAGGGCATATTATTATTACGCAGAGCTTGTGAACAAGTATCTCAAAAATGGCAAAGCTGGTTGCATGTTCACATGCTTCTGTCGTGAGAATCTGTGGAAAGAGGTAGGAGGACAGTGAAACTACCATTAGGCACTAAATGGTTGGACATCTATGACTCTTCACAGAATGTGGGGTTCGGAGGCTTGTCTGCTTTGTGAAGGAGGATAGATGGTGATCCGTGATATATCTGCCAAAAGCACAATGCTGATGAACAAGTGTTTCGGAGTACACTGTTTGTCGTACATTGTTGAACATTAAGATCCGCAGCACACCATCTCTGTGTGTTCACATGTTGACCCAATGACATCATCAATTACAATTGCAATGGGCATAGGACCATCAGGATTTGACTATGGATCAATGGAAACGTGTCGCCCCTTCGGGTGAATCCAATTTTTGCTACACTCGGTCGATGGCCGCCTCCACAAATGCCGTCATCAGTGTGAACGGCAGCTCGAAACGTGGAGCACACCACAGATGCAAGCTGATGGGAGCAGTATTATGTTATGGGAGACATTCTCCTGAGCTTGCGTGGGACGTATGACATAATCAAAGATACATTGACAGCTGCGAACCACCAGCATCCCTTCATGCTTGATGTCTTTCCCAATGGCAATGTCTTCTTTTAATTGTCCACGTCTCAAGAGCCAGAACTGCGCTACAGTGGTTTGAGGAGTATTATAGTGAACTCACATTGATGTCTCAGTGATCAAATTTGCCTTTTATAAATGCTATGGAACCCATCTTGGTCGCTATCAGGTGGCATCACTGCATACGCAAATCAGTGGCCCATTATTATGTGAATTACATGACCTGTGCTTATACGTCTAATGCTACATACCTCCACAAACCTACCAACAGACCGTCTGATCCCTGATACACAGAATCAATTATTTATTTAATTTAAGAGATGGACAAACAAGCTATTGAACAGGTGGTCATAATGTTTTGGCTCATCAGTGTACATAATTTGCTGTGCAGTGGACACAAGTCAGTTTTTGCTTAACAATTTACTCTGTCTTTGATATTGAGTAAACTGATCAGGTTTTACAGCATTGACAGTTGCACAGGTAGGAACCTTGGTGGTAGGAATAATGGTTCGTGAATGTCATAAGATTTGACTAGAATTTTGCCTGGGTTGGAAGGGTAACAGAAGGTGACACAATGGATAGTACAAGAAGGATGTCCCATTCCCTCCTCCCTCCCCCTCCCCCCCCCCCTCCTGCGGATCTGGAGTTAGAATAGGCCTGAGGTATTCCTGCCTGTCCTAAGAGGTGACTAAAAGGAGTCTCACTTGTTTTGGCCTTTATGTGATGGTCCCCTGTAGGGTTTGATCTCCATTTTTCCAAATTTTCACAAAGAGCAAGCAAATTGGGGAAGGGCGCCTTACAAGGTGCATTGTGTCCATCGTGCACTGAGACCTTCCACATCCTTTATCATTGTGGCTTCGCAGTTCCACTCATTCTCCATTTCTTGGGTGAGGACACCTTCCTGGATGCGTTTTTCTCCATCCACTATGCAGTGTCATTTTCTGCGCCGACGATTACCATGGCCTTCTTTGCGCCACACATCCAGCACGGTAGCCAGTCCATTGTGGTGGGGCTGCCATGTACCCTGTTGGTTGTAGTCCCCTGACCACACAAGGATTGCTCTGCTGATGCCTGCACTGTTAACTCCCCACGTTTGCCTAGGAGTAGATGCCCGTCACCCTGGGGCATCAGCACTCCTAGCAATGGCCATCTTGCCAGGTGGCCTTTGCTGCGGCTGGGTGACACCTGTGGGGAGGGCCCCTGGTCGGAGTTCGTGGCATCAGGGCGGATGACATCTCGTGAAGCGTAGTACATCATCTCTTGCTGGTGGTCAACCACCAGCTGTCTCTAAACATTCAAGGGCTCAATTTAGTGCACAGAAGTACGTCCCCAAGTTGTTGCCCTCCCTGGTCACACCATGGGAGGAATGCCAGGCTAAAGATGGCAGCAAATCTTATTCGTCCCGATACCTAGTATGTACACGAGCTGATGGGGAATCCTTTGTGTCAATGAACCCTCAGTTTTTTGTAGAGCCTTTAGGGGACAAGTTTGTGGAGGTGGAGGGATTGTCTAAAATACGGTCAGGGTCAGTCTTGATGAAAACAGCATCCTCTGCCCAGTCATGGACATTACTTGCTGGTGACAAGTTGGCGGATGTTTCTGTTACTGTCACACCCCATAAGAGCTTAAATATGGTCAGGGTATTATATTCCACAGGGACCTTCTTTTGCAGTCTTGACGACAAGCTGTGTGTCAATTTAGAACAGTGAGGTGTTCATTTCGTCCGGCGCATCCATCGGGGTCTGAGGGATAGTCAGGTTGCCACCGATGCCTTCATCTTGACCTTAGAGGGTGACACATTACCTGAGAAGGTCAACGTGATGGTCTACCGCTGTGATGTCAAGCCATATATCTCTCTCCTGATGCAGTGCTTGTGGACATCCTTCACATCCCAATACTCCATGTGCCCTGCCTCCCATCTGTGTCAGCCGCGGAGAGCATCGTTCACCTTGCTTGCCAGAGTGCAGGATTTTGCAGAAAGAGGGGAAAATAAAGGATTACAAGACCCTGAACCGACTGACCTACATTGACACTAAGAGGAAATTTGAACACCTACATCCTGTGTGTATGACAACCTCTTAAGCCGTCGCTATAACAGTTCTGGCCCCATCAGTTCTGTCAACTCCAGTTACCTCTCAGAACTGGAAGAATATACCTGCCACCTTGATGGTGGGGGGTACTTCCCTCCCTTATTGCTTACGCACCACCTACCTCGGGAGCACTGACTCCCCCCCCCCCCCTCCCACCACCACCACCACCACCACCACCACCACCACCACCACCACCAACAACCATCGGGGACACCAGTCCTCACTTCTCAGCTGGAGAAATGTCAGTCTTCTTCAGCTCCTCTCACTAGCAGGTGTCCCTTGGTCCCTTCCTTCCCAGGTTTCTACTAGTGGATGAAGTGCCCAAAAGCAGCTGCTCATAGGGCTTCACGATCCTCCTCAGTCCCGGACACTGAATCAGTGAAGGCCTCCCAGCCAGAGAAACCCAAGAAGCAGCAAGAGAAATCCAAAAAGAAGACCCCCCAGACCAAGGGACTTGGGGTACCGCCCACACCACTACTGCCTACAACCTGTGCATCTGAGGATGAGGTGGATATTCTGGCATCTGCTGAGGACCTAGATCTTGCAGGACCCTCAGACACAATGGATACAGACTGCTCAGGAACTAAGTCAGTGGCAGCAGGTGACCATGAGGCTTACATTGTCTCCGTGAGCATTCATGCCTTCCCAGCCTCACGATCACTTCATCCTCCAGTGGAATTGCTGCGGTTTTTTCCACCACCTGGCTGAGCTACGGCAACTGTTAAGCTTTACACATGCTTTTTGCATTGCCCTCCAGGAAACTTGGTTCCCAGCAATGCGGAACCCTGCCCTTATTGGGGATATTACAAGAACCCTAGCGACTATAATAGAGTGTCAGGTGGAGTCTGTGTCTATGTCCTGAACTTGGTATGTAGTGAACCTGTGCCCCTTCAAACCCCTCTTGAAGCTGTTTCTGTCAAGATGACGATGACGCAGGAAATAACTGTCTGCATTGTATATCTTACTCTAGATGGTGTGGTACCCCTGAATGTCTCGGCTGCACTGATTCGTCAACTCCCTAAACCTTTCCTACTTTTGGGAGATTTTAATACACATGACCCCTTGTGGGGTGGCAGCACACTTTCTGGCCAAGGTAGATAGGTTGAAAATTTACTGTGTCAGCTCAACCTCTGTCTCCTGAATACTGGGGCTCCCACACATTTCAGTGTGGTTCACAGCACTTATTTGGCCATTGATTTATCACTTTGTAGCCCAGGACTTCTCCCAGCTCTCCACTGGTGAGTCCACGATGACTTGTGCGGTAATGACCACTTCCCCATCTACTTGTCACTTCCCCGGCATCATGCCCATGGATGCCTACCCAGATGGGCTTTAAACAAGGCATACTGGGAAGGTTTGACTTCTTCTGTCACCATTGAATCTGCCCCACTTGGTAACATCGATGTGGTGGTTGAGCGGGTCACTAGAACGATCATTTCTATGGCGGAAAATGTTATTTCTTGTTCCTTAGGGTGCCCCGGCGAAAGACAGTACCTTGGTGGTCACTGGAAATTGCTGAGGCCATTAAAGAGGGTAGGCAGGCTCTACAGTCACATAAGCAGCACCTGTTGTGGGTTGGCAAGAGAGCCAACCCGGTATACTAGAGGAAGCCGAAAGGCACACGTTTTAGCTCACGCAGGCTGGCATGAGGTCTGGAACAGGACAAGGAAATTAGACTGTCGCAAAAAAGGACGTAGCTGTTGGAATACTTAACTTTAATCTGTAAATGATGAACATCGCTCTTGACGGTACATGTTTTACAGCATCAATAGTAACTGGTAATGGCGCCTTGCTAGGTCGTAGCAAATGACGTAGCTGAAGGCTATGCTAACTATCGTCTCGGCAAATGAGAGCGTATTTTGTCAGTGAACCATCGCTAGCAAAGTCGGTTGTACAACTGGGGCGAGTGCTAGGAAGTCTCTCTAGACCTGCCGCGCTCGGTCTGCAATCACTGATAGTGGCAACACGCGGGTCCGACGTATACTAACGAACTGCGGCCAATTTAAAGGCTACCACCTAGCAAGTGTGGTGTCTGGCTGTGATACCACAGCACCCATCTCTGGAACACCCAATAGCTTTTAAATGCTCCGTGCCCACATTTGCCAGCTTATAAAAAGATGGAAACAGGAATATTGGGAGAGGTATGTTGCAACCATTGGGTGGCATATATCACCATCCCAAGTCGGGATGATTATCAGACATGTTTTTGGGTACCAGACCCCAACAGGAGACCCTGGTATTAACATTGATGGTGTGTTGTCTAACGATGCAAACACGATTGCGAGCACTTTGCTTAGCACTATGCTAGACCCTCTGTGTCGGAGAATAACCCCCCAGCCTTTCTCACTCTCAAACGGTGGCTGGAAGGGAAAGTCCTCTCGTTCACTACGCGCCACAGTGAACCCTGTAACGCCCCATTTTAGAGTGCCCTTGAACATTGCCCCAACACAGCTCCTGGGCCAGATTGGATCCACAGTCAGATGCTTAAACGTCTCTCGTTTGACTACAAGCGATATCTCCTTGTCATCTTCAACCAGATCTGGTGCAATGGTGTCTTTCCATTGCATTGGTGGGAGAGCACCATCATACCAGTGCTCAAACCAGATAAAAACCCAGTTGATGTGGAAAGCTATTGGACCATCAGACTTGCCAATGTTCTTTGTAAGCTGCTAGAATGTATGGTGTGTAGGCGGTTGGGTTGGGTGCTGGAGTCACATGGCCTACTGGCTCCATGCCAAGGCGGTTTCTGCCGGGGTCTCTCTACAACTGATAATCTTGTGTCCCTCGAGCCTGCCATCCAGACAGCCTTTTCCAGATGCCAACACCTTGTTGCCATCTTTTTTGATTTACGAAAAGCTTACAGCACAAGCTGGTGACATCATATCCTTGCCACATTGTATGAGTGGGGTCTCTGGGGCCCGCTCCTGATTTTCATCCAAAATTTCTTGTCACTTCATACTTTCCATGTTCAGATTGGTGCCTCCCATAGTTCCCCCATATCCAGGAGAATGGAGTCCCTCAGGGCTCTGTATTGAGCGTATTTCTACTTTTAGGGACCATTAATGGTCTAGCAGCAACTGTAGGGCCCTCCGTCTCACCTTCTCTGTATGCAGACGCCTTCGGCATTTCATACTGCTACTCCAGTACTGGTGTTGCTGAGCAGCGACTACAGGGAGCCATCCACAAGGTGCAGTCATGGGCTCTAGCCCATGGTTTCCAGATTTCAGCCGCAAAGTCATCTGTCATGCACTTCTGTCGGTGTCGTATCGTTCATCTGGAACCAGAACTTTACCTTAATGACGATCCACTCACTGTAGTGGAGACATATTGATTCTTAGGACTAGTTTTTGATGCCCAATTGTCTTGGCTTCCTCACCTTTGTCAGCTTAAGCTGAAGTGCTGGCAGCACCTCAATGCCCTCTGCTGCTTGAGCAACACCAACCGTGGTGCAGATCGCTCTGCACTGCTGCAGCTCTACAGAACGCTTGCTCAGTCCTGCCTTGACTATGGGAGTCTGGTTTATGGTTCGGCTGCACCCTCAGCATTGTATGTACTCAACCCAGTGCACCAGTGTGGTGTTCGACTAGCGATGGGAACTTTTAGGATGAGTCCGGTTACCAGCATCCTGCTGGAGGCCGGAGTCCTTCCATTGAAGGTTAGACAAGCACAACTGCTTGCCAGTTACATTGCACACATTCATAGTTCTCCTGTGCATCCGAATTACAGTCTCCTTTTCCCACTCACGGTGGTTCATCTCCCTTATCAGCGGCCCAGGTCAGGTCTTACGTTGGTGGTTCATGTCCGATCACTTCTGTCTGAACTGCAGTCCTTCTCTTTACCACCTATACTCAAGATCCATTCATGTACACCTCCATGGTGTAAACCCTGGCCAAAGCTTTGCCTGGACCTTTCACATGGCCCTAAGGATTCATTTACTCCTGCGGCTCTCCACTGCCACTTCTCCATTCCTGATGTGTTCAGGGGCTTGGAAGTGGTTTACACTGATGGCTTGATGGCTGATGGTCACATTGGCTTTGCATATGTTCATGGAGAACACACTGAACAGCAATCATTGCGAGATGACTGCAGTGTTTTCACTGCAGAGCTGGCAGCCATATTTCGTGCTCATAAGCACATCTGCTCATACCTTGGTGAGTCTTTTCTCCTGTGTACTGACTCCTTAAGCAGCCTACAAGGTATCAATCAGTACTACTCTCACCATCCTTTGCAGGAGTCCCATCAATGCCCCGGAACAGTCCAGTTATTCAGTGGTGTTTGTCTGGGTCCCAGGTCACTTCGGAACCCCAGGAAATGAACTTGCTGACAGGCTGGCAAAACAGGCTATACGGCAACCACTTCTGGAGGTTGCCATTCCCGTAACTGACCTGCATTCATTCTTACACTGCAAGGTTTTTCAGCTTTGGGAGATGGAATGGCATAATCTCAGTACCCCCAACAAACTGTGTGCCATTAAGGAATCTACGAATGTGTGGGAGTCCTCGATGAGGACCTCTCGCAGGGACTCTGTGGTTCTCTGCCGGCTCCACATTGGCCACACCTGGGTGACCCACGGCTACCTCCTGCACCTTGAAGACCCGCCTCAATGTCGGTGTGGCACCCAGTTGACAGTGGCCCATATTCTGGTGCACTGTCATTCTTTGACTCCCCTGTGACAAAATTTTAGGTTACCAGACTTTTTGCCACTAATTTTGTCTGAAAACGCCTCATTGGCTGATTTAGCTTTACGTTTTATTTGTGACGGTGGGGTTTTATCATTCGATAATTGGAAAGAACACAGAAAATATTGTGGGGAAGGCTAACCAAAGGCTGCGTTTTATGGGCAGGACACTTAGAAAATGTAACAGACCTACAAAGGAGACTGCCTACACTACACTTGTCTGTCCTCTTTTAGAATACTGCTGTGTGGTGTGGGATCCTTACCAGGTAGGACTGGCGGAGTACATAGAAAAAGTTCAAAGAAAGGCAGCACGTTTTGTATTATCGTGAAATATGGGAGAGAGTGTCACAGAAATGATACAGGATATGGGCTGTAAATCATTAAAAGAAAGGCGTTTTTTGTTGCGACAGAATTTTCTCACGAAATTCCAATCACCAACTTTCTCCTCCAAATGCGAAAATATTTTGTTGACACCGACCTACATAGGGCGGAATGATCACCATGATAAAATAAGGGAAATCAAAGCTTGTACGGAAAGATATAGGTGTTCATTCTTTCTGTGCGCTATAAGAAATTGGAATAATAGAGAATTGGCTAATGGTTCAAATGGCTCTGAGTACTATGCGACTTAACTTCTGAGGTCATCAGTCGCCTAGAACTTACAACTAATTAAACCTAACTAACCTAAGGACAGCACACACATCCATGCCCCAGGCAGGATTCGAACCTGCCACCGTAGCGGTCGCTCGGCTCCAGGCTGCAGTGCCTAGAACCGCACGGCCACTCTGGCCGGCAATAGAGAATTGTGAAGGTGGTTTGATGAACCCTCTGCCAGGCACTTAAATGTGATTTGCAGAGTATCCATGTAGATGTAGATGATCTAAATTTTAGGACATGTCCTCTGTTCCTGTGTGTCCTCCACCCTAGTGCTTTCAGGTGGAGGTTTTAATGTGTTGCAGAGTTTATTCTCATGGTCAGCCAGCCGTGGTAATCTGCTTTCATGTTCTAATCTCTTCTACCTGTTTCTTGCATCTCGTGTGGTTTTTCTTGTCCTCTTTTGTTCCTTATAGTGTTTGTTGCCTTTGTGTCATTTTTCCTTCCTTGCGGTATTTTGCTCCATGTCTCGTTTGTTTTATTCTTTCCCTTGTATGATTGTTTTAACAGGAAAAAGGGACCAATGACCAAGCAGTTTCGTCCCCCCCCCCCCCCCCCCCCTTTTAAACCAGCCAGCCAACCAACCAACCAACCAAGGAGGATGTCAGACCAAGAGGAAATTATTTAGGGCTTGACACTGAGAAAGTAAAGGTAAAACAGAGCAAAGTATTCAGGTGTACAATGTCTGTGTGGTACTGGGTGACATGGGGAGTCCTTAAGAATTTTTGGAAGTGGGAACCGTAATAGGAGGAGAGTGGGAGGATGATGTTGCCTGGGAGATGTGGTTTGGATTAAGAACTGTTGGTTAGTTGTGGGAGAGGAAACCCTAAGAGAGATTGTTGTTGGTGTAGATGTTAACGGATTTGTTGTGCAACAGAAACATGTGTTGCGGGTGCATAGGCTGCAGGAAAGTGAGCGTTTTGTGTGAAAGGGGAGGCAGCTGCCAAAGTGAATATATTGTTGCTTATTTATTGCTTTTATATGGACTGAGGTTTGAATGTGCAGTTCAGTGTGGTGCAGGTCAACATAAAGAATGGTCACTTTGGATTTAGAAAAAGGAACAGATTGGATTGGATTTGGCAAAAGTTAGTTGTTGCAGGAAGCAGAGTAATTGTTATTGACAATGAGCCTGGTCACAAAGATATCTTGCTACTTAGTCCCTTATCCCCAACCAAAGAACAAAGAGGATGTAGATAAATCTGCATGGGGCGAAGGGGCCCAGTTTCTGGGTCTTGAGGAAGGACTTTTCCATTCTACCCATGAAAAGGTTAGTATAAGATGAGGTTGTCCTGCTGCCATAGCAATCCCCCTGATATGTTTGTAGGTCTGGCCCTCAAAAATTAAATAATTATGGCTAAGGGTAGAGTTGGCTAGAGTGGCAGTAAACAAGGTTTTAGAGAGATTATCAGGTGGCTGTTGGGAGAGGCAGTGTTCTGTGGCTGAGGGGCTGTGTGGGAGATGTTTGCGTAAATTGAGGTCACATTGAAAATGATTAGTGATAAAGAGGACCCAAGATTATGAGGGGTGATAGCCAGGATGACTGTATTAGTGTATTTTGGGAAATAGGTGTAAGTGGACATGCATGAATCAGGAGGGGTAAGGAGTTCTGTGGAAGTAGATGCAAGTCCTTTGAGACACCCAGGACTTCCTACAGAAATCAGGATGGACAGAACGGGGTCATCACCAACAATTTTGCATGTTGAGATGTCTAAGAGCCAGTCCCTTGCAGTGAAGTATTCCAGTTGTTGAGCCTTTACCCACGGGAAATATGATGAAAGAGTCATCTGCTGTCAGGTCACTAATAGTTAGAGATTCAGTTCGTAAGTTTTGAGGTGTTGCTTATGATCTTCATGGAGGGTTGACAGCCAGTATTGGAAGTGTGGAATTCCTGGAATGCTTGGCGAGCTTGGTTTTTGAAAAAAAGTTGAACATACATTTTGGATTCTGGTTGGAACTATTCTGGTCAGGATTCAGTGCTCGCTCTGGTGGGAGTTGTCACTGAGTGGTGAAGTTGTATTTTCTGTTGAAATTACAGATGAATGAGAACAACTAGGGCAGTGTGCTTTAATTTTGGTGTGGAGCTGAAGGTTAGGGCTTTGGAAAGAACGGATGTCATAGTATGAGAGAGAGATCTGGATGAGAGTTTTAAGGACTGAATGGCGGCCATTCTTGTAGGGTGTTGAAATTTGATTAATCCTTTCGCTGCTACAGATGTGCACTTTACGCTCCATGCTGAGACAGCTTTTGTTGTGGCTGTAATGCTTGCCAAATACTAGTGCCTGTGTGGAGAGGTGGCATTCTGGCTGATATGAAATGTTTGTCATCTGATTTTTCAAAAACTGTTTGGTGAAAAAATCTGATTTTTTTCCAAGTCTTAGAATCTGATATTTTTGCTCAATAAGGAACTGAATTTCTTTTTATTATCCATCATATTTAATGTGCTGCATCAAATTGAGTAAAAAATTGCACAACATTTTAAAGAATTTTGCAGATGTAAAAACGCATTGTGTTAACTTTGCTTAGGGTTGATTTTAGCTTGTACACAGCAGCGAATGAAACATAGATAAGGTAACAAAATTTTATTTAAAATTGAGAAGAGAATGATATCTCATTTTGTTCTTGAGTTATTGGGTTTTATATCCAAAGGATGGTTGTGCACAACACACCCATTCACAGCCTTGTGCATCATGAATCATGTGTCGTAAAAACTGTCATATTGACATGTGGTTTTTTGCAAATGATAGCACGCGATAAGATACATATGTTGTATGATAAATACTTGAAAATTTTTTATTCACTGAGATACGGGTGTAACGTGACCACAGCTGTGAGAAGTCGGCAGACCGTGATACATGCAGACATCCATAGCACCATAGAAAAATCCAGGCAGCATGTGTATACATGTCCACAACACTGGGGGAACTGCATAACAGGATGTGTATACATGACCAGAGCAGCAAAAGCGTTAAGATTAAAGTTAAAGTTGGGGTTGGATGGGAGATGTGCATAGATTTAGAGGTTAAGTAAGGAGGCCAGTTTGGGCTTGTTGGCTAGGAGGGGGGCATTCTTGTTGGTAATGTTGTGCGTGTTAGTTGCATGAGGGAGACACTAATTATGAGGTATCTGACTAACAAGCTGGACAGCTTCTTAGGTGGTGAAGGCATTTTGTTAAAATTCATGGTTGACGTCAAGGAGTATTCCACTAAGTGTACTAGCATATCCAGGAGCTTGAAAGATGGGGTAATTTGATGGGGAAGGGGGTGGAGGGGAAGAGAGAGAGAGAGAGAGAGAGAGAGAGAGAGAGAGAGAGAGAGAGAGCAGCTGAACAACTGAGCAGCTGTTGCAAGTGGTGGTGGATAGAGACAATGTGTTGGTCAAGGACAAGATGGATAAAAGCTAAGGATTGATCAGTGTGAAATTCAAGGAGAGGTTGTGTGAAAGTGGATTCTAGCCTGAGGTAGGGACTCCTAACATAAAGCCTTTGGAGCAGTGCCAAAAGATAAATGGGAATGGAGGAAAAGTATGTGGAACTGCTGTTTGAAATTCATTCAGGAACGAGGAAAAAGTTTAAGCAAGATGAATGGTTCCTTTATGTGGACAAATGGGATGCTAAAAGATTGTCCAGAAAAAAACAAATTCAATTCATTTGAAGTCCTCATGATTATTATGTGGCATGTAGCAGTAAATTATTACAAATGGGGAGGAAAAATGGAATGTTATTAATGATTGCAGCTCCATGTTGATACATATAGAATTTGTGTGCACATCCTCTTTCATTGTTAAAGTTGGTCTTTCCCTGTATTACAAGATTGTTATTAAGCTGCTGAATCCACTTCATGAAACTTCTTATCAAAGCACTAGCATAAACGTCTCTCATAGTTCATCGGTATATTGGTAGTACTTTTACACTGAAGCACCAAAGAAACTTGTATAGGCACACGTATTCAAATACAGAGATACCTAAACGGGCAGAATATGGCACTGCGGTTGACAACGCCTATATAAGACAACAAGTGTATGGTGCAGTTGTTAAGATTGGTTGCTGCTGCTGCAATGGCAGGTCATCAATATTTCAGTGTTATAGTTGGCGTACAAGCGATGGGACACAGCATCTCTGAGATAATGAAGTGGAGATTTTCCTAGATGACCATTTCACGAATGTTCCATGAATATCAGGAATCCAGTAAAACATCAGATCTCTAACATGGGACCAATGACAAATCATTGAATCATTGAACCTGACAGAAGTCCAACCCTTCCGCAAATTGCTGCAAATTTCAATTCTGGGCCATCAACAAGTGTCAGTGTGTGAACCATTCAACGAAACATCATTGATATGGGCTTTTGGAGCCGAAGGCCCAATCGTGTACCCTTGGTGACTGCATGAAAGAAAGCTTTATGCGTCACCTGGTCCCATCAACACTGACATTGGACTGTTGATGTCTGGAAACATGTTGCCTTGTTGAACGAGTTTCATTTCAAATTGTTTCCAGTGGATGGACATGTATGGGTTCGGAGACAACCTCATGAATCCATGGACCCAGCATGTCCGCAGGGGACTGTTGAAGCTGGTGGAAGCTCTGTAATGGTGTGGGGCATGTTCAGTTGGAGTGATATGGGACCCCTGATATGTCTACATACGACTCTGACAGGTGACACGCACATAAACATCCTGTCTGATCACCTGCATCAATTCATGTCCATGTACCCGTGGTCTAGGGGTAGCGTCTTTGATTCATAATCAAAACGTCTTCGGTCCCGGATTCGATCCCCGCCACTGCCTAAATTTTAATAAATAATCAGCATTGGCGGCCGAAGACTTCCGGCATAAGAAATCAGCCTCATTCTGCCAACGGCCTTGTCAAAGAAGGCGGAGGAGCGGATAGAGGTTCAGGGCACTCTCTTGTCCTAGGGGTGGGAAATTGCCCCAAAAGGCGGAAGAATCAGCAATGATCAACGACATGAGGATGCAGAAGGCAATGGAAACCACTGCATTAAAGACATGTAACGTGTACCCACAGGACATGTGGCCTGTATTTGAAGAAGTGTCATGATGATCTCTCCATTGGCAAAAGATTCGGAATAGTCCCCCATTCGGATCTCTGGGAGGGGACTGCCAAGGGGGAGGTTACCATGAGAAAAAGATTGAATAATCAACGAAAGGATAACGTTCTACGAGTCGGGGCGTGGAATGTCAGAAGCTTGAACGTGGTAGGGAAACTAGAAAATCTGAAAAGGGAAATGCAAAGGGTCAATCTAGATATAGTAGGGGTCAGTGAAGTGAAGTGGAAGGAAGACAAGGATTTCTGGTCAGATGAGTATCGGGTAATATCAACAGCAGCAGAAAATGGTATAACAGGTGTAGGATTCGCTATGAATAGGAAGGTAGGGCAGAGGCTGTGTGTTACTGTGAACAGTTCAGTGACCGGGTTGTTCTAATCAGAATCGACAGCAGACCAACACCGACAACGATAGTTCAGGTATACATGCCGACATTGCAAGCTGAAGATGAACAGATAGAGAAAGTGTATGAGGATATTGGAAGGGTAATGCAGTATGTAAAGGGGGACGAAAATCTAATAGTCATGGGCGACTGAAATGCAGTTGTAGGGGAAGGAGTGGAAGAAAAGGTTACAGGAGAATATGGGCTTGGGACAAGGAATGAAAGAGGAGAAAGACTAATTGAGTTCTGTAACAAGTTTCAGCTAGTAATAGCGAATACCCTGTTCAAGAATCACAAGAGGAGGAGGTATACTTGGAAAAGGCCGGGAGATACGGGAAGATTTCAATTAGATTACATCATGGTCAGACAGAGATTCCGAAATCAGATACTGGATTGTAAGGCGTACCCAGGAGCAGATATAGACTCAGATCACAATATAGTAGTGATGAAGAGTAGGCTGAAGTTCAAGACATTAGTCAGGAAGAATCAATACGCAAAGAAGTGGGATACGGAAGTACTAAGGAATGACGAGATACGTTTGAAGTTCTCTAACGCTATAGATACAGCAATAAGGAATAGCGCAATAGGCAGTACAGTTGAAGAGGAATGGACATCTCTAAAAAGGGCCATCACAGAAGTTGGGAAGGAAAATGTAGGCACAAAGAAGGTAGCTGCGAAGAAACCATGGGTAACAGAAGAAATACTTCAGTTGATTGATGAAAGGAGGAAGTACAAACATGTTCCGGGAAAATCAGGAATACAGAAATACAAGTCACTGAGAAATGAAATAATTAGGAAGTGCAGGGAAGCTAAGATGAAATGGCTGCAGGAAAAATGTGAAGACATCGAAAAAGATATGATTGTCGGAAGGACAGACTCAGCATACAGGAAAGTCAAAACAACCTTTGGTGACATTAAAAGCAACGGTGGTAACATTAAGAGTGCAACGGGAATTCCACTGTTAAATGCAGAGGAGAGAGCAGATAGGTGGAAAGAATACATTGAAAGCCTCTATGAGGGTGAAGATTTGTCTGATGTGATAGAAGAAGAAACAGGAGTTGATTTAGAAGAGATAGGGGATCCAGTATTAGAACCGGAATTTAAAAGAGCTTTGGAGGACTTACGGTCAAATAAGGCAGAAGGGATAGATAACATTCCATCAGAATTTCTAAAATCATTGGGGGAAGTGAGAACAAAATGACTATTCACGTTGGTGTGTAGAATATATGAGTCTGGCGATATACCATCTGACGTTCGGAAAAGCATCATCCACACAATTCCGAAGATGGCAAGAGCTGACAAGTGCGAGAATTATCACACAATCAGCTTAACAGCTCATGCATCGAAGCTGCTTACGAGAATAATATACAGAAGAATGGAAAAGAAAATTGAGAATGCACTAGGTGACGATCAGTTTGGCTTTAGGTAAAGTAAAGGGATGAGAGAGGCAATTCTGACGTTACAGCTAATAATGGAAGCAAGGCTAAAGAAAAATGAAGACACTTTCATAGGATTTGTCGACCTGGAAAAAGCGTTCGACCATATAAAATGGTGCAAGCTGTTCGAGATTCTGAAAAAGTAAGGGTAAGCTATAGGGAGAGACGGGTCATATACAATATGTACAACAACCAAGAGGGAATAATAAGAGTGGACGATCAAGAACGAAGTGCTCGTATTAAGAAGGGTGTAAGACAAGGCTGTAGCCTTTTGCCCCTACTCTTCAATCTGTACATCGAGGAAGCAATGACGGAAATAAAAGAAAGGTTCAGGAGTGGAATTAAAATACTAGGTGAAAGGATGTCAATGATACGATTCGCTGATGACATTGCTATCCTGAGTGAAAGTAAAGAAGAATTAAATGATCTGCTGAACGGAATGAACAGTCTAATGAGTACACAGTATGGTTTGAGAGTAAATCGGAGAAAGACGAAGGTAATGAGAAGTAGTAGAAACGAGAACAGAGAGAAACTTAACATCAGGATTGATGGTCACGAAGTCAATGAAGTTAAGGAATTCTGCTACCTAGGCAGTAAAATAACCAATGACGGACGGAGCAAGGAGGACATCAAAAGCAGACTCGCTATGGCAAAAAAGGCAGTTCTGGCCAAGAGAAGTCTACTAATATGAAATACCGGCCTTAATTTGAGGAAGAAATTTCTGAGGAAGTACGTCTGGAGTACAGCATTGTATGGTAGTGAAACATGGACTGTGGGAAAACCGGAACAGAAGAGAATCGAAGCATTTGAGATGTGGTGCTATAGACGAATGTTGAAAATTAGGTGGACTGATAAGGTAAGGAATGAGGAGGTTCTACGCAGAATCGGAGAGGAAAGGAATACGTGGAAAACACTGAAAAGGAGAAGGGACAGGATGATAGGTCATCTGCTAAGACATGAGGGAATGACTTCCATGGTACTAGAGGGAGCTGTAGAGGGCAAAACTGTAGAGGAAGACAGAGATTGGAATATGTCAGGCAAATAATTGAGGACTTAGATTGCAAGTGCTACTCTGAGATGAAGAGGTTAGCACAGCAAAGGAATTCATGGCGGGCCGCATCAAACCAGTCAGTCAGTAGACTGATGACAAAAAAAGAGCATTCCGATGGATTTGGGCAATTCCAGCAGGACGCTGGGACATCCAACACGTTCAGAATTGCTACAGAGTGCCTCCAGGAACGCTTTTCTGAGTTTAAACACTTCCACTGATCTCCAAACTCCCCAGACATGAACATTATTGAGCATATCTGGGATTGTTGCAATATGCTGTTCAGAAGAGATCTCCAACCACTCATACTCTCACGGTTTTATGGACAGCTCTGCAGGATTCGTGTTGTCAATTCCCTCCAGCACTGCTTCAGACATTAGTCAAGTCCATGTCACGTCGTGTTGCAGCACTTCCGCGACCTCACAGGGGCCATACACGATGTTAGACAGGCGTATCAGTTTCTGCGGTGTATTATGATATTTCACTGCATTGCCTAGGCCTGTAAATGGTGCTTACGAAATAAAAGCTTGAGTGGTGCATTTGTATATTCACAAATGTCCAGCCAGAGCATGACACAACTTACATCAGTCACCCACTATTCAACAATACATAGGCTGCTCACTCTGCAACAGAATGTACATGAAAGTATTGACTATGTAGTTAGCAAACTGAGTCTGGAGTAGCATCCCACGAACTCGAAAATACACCCACATATATTCTGAAAATTCTTCAGTGACAATAACTGTTAATCATATGTCTATGGCCAGAACTAATTCTTGGTTGTTCAGCGTTGTATGACTAAGTTAGAAATATTTTTTGTGACTTAATACTGTAATAAGGTTTATAAGTGTTAGTCTTGTATTGCCCCTAAACATTTGTATACACAAGAAGTGAACTTAAGTTTTCAAGTGTTACTGAAGTTTCTCAGTGGTATAGTCACAGATACATTACTAATAATTATGAAATGCTTCCAACTTGTTAAGGTGCCTTCACATTCTCAGTATGTATTTTGCATTAATATTGTGTCAATCTGTTGCGCAAAAGTGTAAGGCCAAGAACAACACCAACATTTATGCCTGGGATGTGTCAATTAGAAATCGGCCTTCATACTGAACATGTTGGTGCTTGATGATGTAGAAGTTGCGTGTATTAAGACTGCAATTTCTATGTGCCGCAAATTGATAAGCAAGAGGGAATGGCAATGGGCAAAACAATGGTTTGGAAGGTGTTCTACACATAGTTGTACTAACATGTTAAGAGAGATTGCAGCAGAGCCAGATGACTATTGGAATTTTTTAAAGCTGCATGAGGATTCATTAAATGAATTGGTTAAGGTTGATACATCTTACATTCACAGAGAAGGTACTGTTCATACACTCATCAAATTTCACTTTCCCCGGTGCTTGAAATGGTCTATAAACCTGTTGTTATGGAGGAGACAATGCTGTTATATATTAAAATAAACAGTTAGAGCTTCTGAAACAAACAAGCTACCAGTTGCAGCATTATTTCCCTGCATTAAACACTTCTATCAAATGTGTCTGTAACTAATTACTGAATAAGTATTAAATGTGTAATCAAACTACTCTTACGAATGCATTTCAACAGATTTTTCCTTTCATCTGTCTTTCCTAATGTATTCATACAACATTGCTGTATCTGCTGTTTGCTTGTCTGCAAATCACTCAGTCTTGGCACAAATCCCGGGATGGTTCCTTTGAAAGGGCACGGCCGATTTCCTTTCCCATCCTTCCCTCACCCGAACTTGCGCTCCGTCTCTAATGACCTCGTTGTCGACGGGACGTTAAACACTAATCTCCTCCTCCCTCCTCAGTCTTGGCAGGAACTGCTGTATATTGCACAATACTCAGTATTTCACAATAAAAATTGAGCATATGAGGGCCCGTTAGCAAATACAGCGGACTTCTATAAGAATACTTTCACCCAATTCTTTACAATATTCAAACCACATTGCAGTAAGGCATTAGTAGAACCATTATCACATTTTGCATAACATGATTTACATTACGATATGGTGCTGTCTAGCTGCTTACCCGGTTCTCAGTACATGTCGACTACCTCATGCCTCTGCTGGTACCAATACCTCAATTCAATTTAAAAGTCTGGCATGCTAATTAAATGTTCAGACATTGCGTAAGGTGGGATACCAGCACACTCACATTCTGGTGCAAAGAATTTTCTCACAATTTCTATGAAATTTTTTGAAAGTAAAATAAAACACCCAGGTCATGGTTGTCACTTAGGGCTTCCAAAACCTATAAAAATTAAAATACCATGTAATAAATCAAAGTACTAAACATTATCACTAAAGATTTTGAAAAGTGAATAAAATAGATAAAAGTGAGAAATTATAACAGTAAAAGTGAGAACATATGGTTATAAAAGTGAGACACAGTAGCCCAGAAGAATTACTTAAGCTAAGTGCAGTTGGTGTTATATGTAGATATGAATTGGTATATACATAGAAGTTTCAATAAAACTGCAAAACATCCAGATAAATAACAGTGCATAGCAAAAATTACTGTGAACTGACATGTTTTCTCATGTTGTACCAGACATCATTTGTTTTATGTCTTTGAATTCTGTGAATGAACTTGTCTGGATAAAAGAACCATTGAAATAGAAAAATACACATGAGTATGTTCCATTACCATTTATTTCTTGTGGCATGTGTGACACATTGGACACTGCACACTCACACCTAAGGCATATACATGCACTCTTCTGCAGATGGAGCATGGTCACTGTACCAATAGATCATTTGTGTGGCCTTGTACCTTTATGGATTGTATTCGCTCATCATGTACGTGGAAAGAAACAGAAAATGTGAACATTTACACCTGTGTTCCCTCAGTAGTATTATTCTATACTAAACGTGATAAGCCTGTGGCAGTAGCCTTACAGTATGCTTAAATACTTAAAATAGAATCTAATTGTGAATTAATAGAAAAAAGGCAGGCAAAAACATTGTAAACATGGAAACTATAGCTGTGAGATTCTCCTCTGCAGTTGGGATCCATCCTGCTAGGGAAACATGAGGGGAAGAGAGAAAATTCTTAAACGAGAACAGTATTATCACATAGTAATAAAATGTTATTATATAACTATGGCTCAGATGGTAAGAAAGTTGACATCTAGATCATTGCATTCCTACATGTTGCTGTTTGAAGTCAGTGCTAACATAACACAACTGCTTCTTCCTTCTATCTTCATTTATTATAATTCTTTTGTTGGTGAAGAATCACTGTTTCCTGTTCACTAACTGATTTGTCATTACTTTATGGAGAAAAAGAGTTCTTGTGGTTTTCCCAATTGTTCCAAACATGGTACATAATGTTGATAATTCCCCAAAAAAGTTTGTACTTATTTTCTGCACTGGAACTATGGAAACTTTAATACCTTTAAACTTGTCTTTATCTGGAAAAATACCTTTGTTTGGGCTATTCTTCATCTCAGATAATCGGTCTTCTGTTTCAACGTGGCATCATCTTGTTGAGTTTCCCACCTCCATTGCCTTTTATTGAGGTGGCTATTGATTGTTGTTTGCCAGCTCGTTAAAGCTGCTTCTGATCCTTCTGTAAAGTAAAGTTATGGTTCCTCATCTTTCGTCCTTGTGACTACAGTGCCCTGGAATGGTACACTAAGAATATTAACTTTTGTGTTTTATTGTTACGCTATTTGTTGTGTAATCGATGTGGACTGCATGCTTCTTCAATTATTACCCCTCAGGATTAACATACACTCAGGCAAGGCATCACTTAGGCAGAGATTTCAAATTTTTTCCCATCTATTACTGTATCTATGAGGATCTGCTCATTCATTGTTCATTTGGGAATTTGAACAACAACAGGTATTTATATGCCTGTCACTGGAAGGCGTTGCATATTCTCTCCCTTTTTTACCCATTTATGGCAGGTGCCTCATGTCCATGCTAGCAATAATGAGTAACTCAGGTGCCAATGCTTCAGATCAAGTTAAGAGTGTCAACACACTACTAAAACGTTCAAAGATTGTGTGAAGTGGGATGACTGTATGCTCACACCACTTGAATCTCAATGTGAGTGAGTAAACATAGAAGTTGAACTGTGTCTTGTTGATTAATATTATAGCTTGAGAATTGTAGTCTGCGTTTTCTAATCTTTTCTGTGATTGTCTCCGTATGTTTGTATAGTTCTTCTGTAGGTTTCTTGATCCATACTCCCTTGCTGTTAGTTGTGCCAAATATTTTCCTAAGTATTTTCCATTCTACTTTTTCTAGTTGTCTGATACGTGTATGCCGTAGGATGAGTGTGGTCTCTGCAGCTTACAGTGCTTTGGGGAGTACCACCGTGTTGTAGTGGTGTAATTTGGCTTTTTGTGAGATGTACTTCTTGTTGTAATGATTCCACACAACTTTGTATGCCATGTCCAGTTTAGTTTTTCTTTCTTCATTTGAGTCTCTGTTATGTCCGTTCATTTGTGGTGTTTCACCGAGGTATTTGAAGTTTGCTATTTTGTAAATCGTGCCGTACTTTGTGTTAAGAGATGAGAGTTTATTTGTGCTCATAAACTGTGTCTTTTCGTAAGTTTTGGAAGCGATTTCGTGTAGTTTTTCAATAGCTTCTTTTGTTTCATTTTTATCTTTTGTGATAATCACCAAATCGTCTGCAAAAGCCAGGCATTTAATCTGTAGGTTTCCTAAGGTTATCCCATGTTGTGATATTTCCCATTCTTTTATTTCCTTAGATTGAAAATGAGAGGTGAGAGGCCATCGCCTTGTTGGACACCTGTGCGAATTTCAGAGGGCTCTGATAGTTCCCCACGTAACTTTACTTTGGAGGTCGTGTTGGTCAAGGTTTGCTCTATGACAGTCCGTGTTTTGTTGTCTACTTTGTATTCAGATAGAATTTTGAAGAGATTTTTATGGTCGATAGAGTCATACGCATTTTTGAAGTCAACAAAGGTAATGATCAGGTTCTGTTTGTGTTGTAAAATCGTTTTCAGGTTCCAAATTTGTTCCACACAAGACCGCCCTTTATGGAAGCGTGCTTGGTATTCCCCAATCAAGTGGTCGGTTGGGCATTCTAGTCTGTTTAGTGAAGCTTTAGAGAGGATCTTGTATGTGACCGGTAGTAGGGAAATTTCTCTGTAGTTGTCACCTTTTTTGTGTAGTGGGTGTATCAGGGCAGTTTCCCAGTCATCAGGAATTTTCATGGTCTCCCAGATATCTTCCAAGATCCTGTGGATGTCTTTGGTGAGTTCTGGGTCTTGTAACTTCCAGATTTCTGCGAAGATGCCGTCTTCTCCTGGTGCTCTACTATTCTTGAGTGACTTGATATTTTGTTAACTTCTTCTAGAGATGGAGGTTCACTCTCTGTATTTTATGTACTCATTTCTGTCATCAGTTCTTCCATAGGGGGGTCCGTGTTGAGGAGTTTTTCAAAGTACTTTGCCAGAATGTCACAATTGTTTTTGGTATTGGTTTCTTGGGTTCCATCTGGTCTTCTGAAGCACAAGTTGGGTGGTTGATATCTAGTCATATTTTCTCTGAACATTCTGTAGAAGTTTCTTGTATTATTTTTCATGAAGTCCAATTCAATCTCCATAAGTCGCCATTTATCATACTGTTATTTTTCGCTGCGAATGGTTTTTCTTGATTGTTTCTGTGTTTTCAGGAAGTTCATCCAGATTATGGCTACTAAATTTTTTCCATGTGCTGATTCGTTGGTCACTAGCTTGGTCATATATGTGGTTCCACCAACGGTGTTTCCTTGTGCATGGTGCTTGTGCTAGTTTTATGGCCTCTCTGATTGTTCCTGAAAGTTGTGTCCAGTCTGTCATTTTCTCCATTTTAATTTTGTCTAATATTTGTGTCTGGTTTAAAGTAAGGTATTCTGGATCTGGTCTAACAATTTTGTTCTTCTGGAGCTTTTTCTTGGGCAAAAGGCAAATCCTGATCTGCAGTAGGTTGGTGGTCTGAGGTGAAGTAGCCTTTACATGTGTCTATGTTCAAAATTTCTTTTTGTGAATCTTTCTGGACTATTACGTGGTTGATTTGTAGTTCTTGCTTTCTGGTGGGGAATTTCCATGTGGTAAGTTTCCGTGTTGGTTTCTTGAATTTTGTTGACATAATGGCAAGGTCGTGGCTTTTGCAAAAGTCTATTAGGTGTTTCCCATTTTTGTTTGTGTCCTTGTGTGGAGTACGATTTCATGTGGTATGTGTGTATTCATTTTCTTTTCCGAGTTTAGTGTTGAAGTCTCCCAGTATTATTTTGACTCTATGTGCAGGAATTTTTGATAGTTTCTTCCATTGTTGTCCAGAAGTCATCAGTTTCGTTTGGGTTTTTCCTGTTGTAGTCATTAGTCGGTGCATTTGCGTTGATTGTTGAGTAAGATTTGTTGGTTGTTTTCACTGTGATGGTGCTGATTCTTTAGTTTGGTGATGAAAAGTCGATTATGCTGTCCTTGATGGACCTGTGTACTGCAAAACCTGTGCCAAAAAGCTGTAGGTTTTTCAGTTGTCTCGATGGTTTTCCTTTGTATATTCTATAGTTCTCCGTGTTGAAATGGCCTTTGTCTGTGAATCATGTTTCTTGCAGTGCACATATTTTTATTTGAAATTTTTCGAGAGTGTCTGTGAATTGTTTCATCTTTCCTGTCTTCACTAGTGTGTTCGCATTGAGTGTGCCGATGTAGTGTTTGCGTTTGGTCTTGAGGGAGTTTGAGAAGCTCCAATTCTTCTCATGATGTCAGTGAGCCCCATGTGCGCGTGTGTGTGTGTGCGCGCGCGCGCGCCTGTGAGAGTGTATACCTGTCCTTTTTTGCCCCTAAGGTAAGTCTTTCCGCTCCCGGGATTGGAATGGCTCCTTACCCTCTCCCTTAAAACCCACATCCTTTCGTCTTTCCCTCTCCTTCCCCCTTTCCTGATGAAGCAACCTTGGGTTGTGAAAGCTTGAAATTTGTGTGTGTGTTTGTGTTTTTTATTGTCTCTATCAACATACCAACGCTTTCGTTTCGTAAGTTACAGCATCTTTGTTTTTAGATATATTTTTCCCACGTGGAATGTTTCCCTCTATTATATTCATATTATTTATTTATTTATTGCACCAGCCACTATGTTAGAAGCCCATGTTAACATTAAAAATAATTTTTAAGTGAGACATTATTACACCCCCCCCCCCCCCCCCCCCCCTCCATGCCTTTCCATATTCCATTTTTTTTTTCTTTCTTTTTTTTTCCAAGCCAGTCCTGTGCTTAATAAATCATTGTGAACTTTGTAGTAAAAGTTGGCATTTTTTTAATGTTGTTCTTGGCAAATTTTGATATCTTTCATAAAATTACATATTCTCAATTCTACAAATTAAGTGCAGTTTATTCTGATTTTCAGATTCCGCTGTATTGTGCCTTATCCTCCGAACAGTGAATTTGAACTGGAGTTACAAGTGGGTGACATAATTTATGTCCACAAGAAAAGAGATGATGGATGGTACAAAGGCACCCAGCAACGTACAGGGCGAACTGGCCTCTTTCCTGCAAGCTTTGTCGAGAGCTTCTGAGAACCCCCTTCGTGCGTGCTAGAGACGTGTGTGTAAAGCATATAAGGAAGTGTGTGTATTCAGACAGTGAAAGATCTGCTGAATTTTATCAGGGCAGTACAACAATTTGCTTTGCCTTTGATTGAGTTTACTTACATGTGCCCATTCTTCCATAAGTGTTACGTTTTTTCTAATTTTTTTCTTTGTACTTTTTTATTTATTCGTCGAAAGCACGCACAGGGGATGTTACGGTGTGTCATATTGTGAGATTTTCACAGACTCTTAGTTAAATAGAAGTAATGACGCACAATGTTATTTTTATAGATGTGTTCACATTTGTGTGGTGCGGAAAGTGACTACCTCTGAATAAGAGACTTGCCTTTTATGTTTGAATGTACTCATTCTAAGGAGACGGAATGGGTGGCCAGTACTTAACATCAGGAAGTGAGATTCCAGGTACTGCTGATAGAAACACTTAAAAGTAGAAGAAAACTATTCCTAGCTTTTGGAACTTGTATGTTTCTTCCTCAGGGAGGAGAGGATTGGGGGAGGTTGGAAAAAGGAAGAATTCACTCAAACCCCAAATTGAGAGGGACCCATCAGGCTACTTTCATGCTAAATGTTATTCAAACATTGCTCTAGCAATGAAAATTTGATTTCTAGAGGCATAGTGAAAGATTAAACTACACAAACCTCTCAAGAGACAGTAAAAGTTGTTCCACAACTTCAATATTATATAATATAGTTACTCAATCTTTCATGTTTGGTAACATGTGTTATCAATCATTTGTACCTTCTGTGATAAATTAGTTACGGATATCCATTTCTGCTAGTACTGTACAGATAACTGGGCATTATTTTCACATTTATTTTGGCATATTTTTCAGATGCCCTTATAATTATAAGAATGAAAGGAAAGAACTAATTTTCCCTTGGACTGAACACATAATATAAACTGTTCACTAATTACAGTCAGTTTATTTTATACTTATATCTTATAATCTGAACTCTCACATGGCAGATGACTGAAATGAAACCCATTTTGGCTATTTAAAAAATGAACTGAGTTTGTCTCATTGACTCGTCTAATTAAGTACATATTTCAACAGCTGTTAAGCTATATCTGAAATAAAGACTTTTACTCTCAGATTCCAGTATTATCTGCCAAAAGAGTTAGTATGAAGTAATGTGTTTTGGAAAAATTCATCACAACTACAACTTTTTCCAGTGTATGCTAATTATTAACTACTTACCATAAAAATCTCATTCTCTGTAAACAAAGTAATGTAACATGGTTTTCACATATGATGATCTTCTGTAAATATTTATTTCCAATAATTAACTCTAAAATTATAAACAGTATTATTTAAATGATCATGAAGACCTAATTGTTATAAGCTTTGCCAAAATATTACGATTGAAAAAATATGTGTCCTCCTTTTATGGCTCCACAGTCTGTTGTGGACCTTTGTCTCTTCCACAATTTTCTGTTAGATGTCCCATTTTTGCACTAGTGCTTCTCAGTTCCTGTGTACTATTCTCTGAATGTCCACTTCAACAATATCCACATGTTATCGGGTTGGCCACGCCATTGTCATTCTCCAAGATTTCCAGTTTGTGCCACATGCCCGGCCCATCTCAGTCTTGCTGATATTCTTGTTTGTATCCAAAGAACAATTCACATGACAGAACAGTAAAATTACAAGAAGACCTTTGCTTACCTTCAGAGGGAAAAATTCTGAGTGCTGCTGATAGACATGCATAAAAGTAGAAGAGTGTCTCCTGGTCTTCAGAATTGTTAGCTCCTTCCTCATGGAAGTATAGGTATGATATACTGAAGTCTGGAAAGGAGGGGCAGGTAAAAGTTGCAAGGTTGAGTGGGACACACCTCTGTGAGGACACACACTTTTGTGTCTCATCATCCTTTTAACCTGGGGTTTGAGTGACTTGCTCCTCCTTTATAATCTTCCCTTACCTCTCTCTCTTTCCCATCTGAGGAAGGAAATAAGAGTTGTAGAAGCTAAGACAGGTTTTTACTTTTATTTATGTTTATAGGCAATACTTGGAACAATGGGGCAGCCATTGTGACTTTTTGTGATGGGTGGTTCATCATATATGGCAGAAAGTTCATTGTTGTATGGTCTTCTCCACCTTCTTACCTCACAGCAAGGATGTATTGTTCTGTGAAGTATCTTCCTCTCAGAGGTATGAAACATTCTAGTATCAGTTACTGTTAATGGCAGTTTCTGAAGTGTTTTATGTATGATTAACTTTGTGGTGTGAGACAGGAGCTTTGAAACAAGGAATTTTGTTACAGCAAAATAAGCTCTATTAGCTGCTGCCAGACAATTAATTTCCTATGAAAGTATCACTGTAGTGTGTTGTGGTCAATTGCTGTTATTCAAACTGCTCAGCCTTCTCAAATTTACAGTTAAATCTGGCCACTAATTTCTGCATATTTCCAGTGTGTGCCCTTCTACAAGCAATGCATTCAATCTTAGACTCATTGATAGGCAAACCCATAAGAACTAATTTTAATACAGTAAATGACTCCTTCCTTGCCCTCTGTTGAGGTCCTGTGGGTGTGCATATCACTGATGCCGGCCAATGTTTACATTTTTTTGCCTTAGATGATTCCACCGCACAGCAGGTTAGCCTCTTCTACCACGTTTTCCAGCAGTACATTAAAAAGAAGAAACGTAAGTGCCATCACCCAGGTGTATGCTGTTGTGGATATACACTGGCTGTAATGGTATTCTTTGTAGCCATACTCTGCTTCTTAAAATGCTCGGTGTAGTCCACATCAATCTCAGAAGCTTCTGAGTTCCCATTTCCCGCAATGTGGACCTTCTTTATATAGATGTCTCTCTCTCTCTCTCTCTCTCTCTCTCTCTCTCTCTCTCTCTCTCTCTCTCAACAGTTGAGAGAAAGGAGATGGTCAAACAGATCAGAAAGCACATTTTGTATTTCAAGTTCGGAAGCATTATTCATAAGTAATTTTCACACCCTATTTGGTCTACTCCTTTGTTGTGTGCATGTGACTCCTTTGTTGCACTGTTATGGCTTTTAGGCTTCCTATATCAACAAACTCATTTTTTGTAAGTGACTCTGCATGTCAATCTTGAGATGAGTAGATTTTCTAAGTGACCATTTCTTTTCAGCCACTCTCGTTTCTTTCATTGATAAATTCTTCATTGGTTCTTCTTTTCTTTTTGTGATACTGCTTTAATTTTCTGGTACAGTTCCTTTGTACCATCCTCTTGTATGGCTTGTTCTTTTCTTTGGTTGCTCTCACACACTGAGTCAAATGGCCAGTTTTCCTGTGTTTGTTTTCCATTACTACCACTTAATGTACTGCCATTTTTGTTAACAACTCAATGATTTCTGGTGCTTCTGCAATGCCATTGTGTTTGCCGCTTCCCTGTAGAGTTTCTTGATTTTTATTTTTTTTATTTCAGTTATGTTCTGAGCAGTTGCATTGTATTTTGAGGATTTGTTCTAGTTCCTTTTTATAGTGATATGTAATTGCTGTGACTCTGATCAATACCAAATAGTGATCAGGGCTATTTTGGGGTTCCCTAAGGCTTGTCATTTAAAGGTTGTGTGATTTGTCCCTTGCTTTTTGTCAATACATGACCTGTGTTCATTATGTAGCCATCAGGGAGTTCCATGTTCCCTTGTGTTTTTGTATGAGAGGGCAGATCCAGCAGTCATGTTTCAGGGCATCATAAATATAAAGCTTTTTTTAAAACTATGTACTAGTTTTTTCCTAGTCAATTGACATGAAAACGTGCCTTCCACTATGCAGCACAGTAACTACTTTAATGATTCGTTTTCTCATTTGATAAGAGTATGTCAGAAGAATGAATACATGTAAAGCACAGCTTTCATTACAACAAGCTTAATATTTAATCTGATCTAGGAAATATTTATATTTAATTGAAGCTTTTTCCCTGGAGAGGAAGATATTGCCAAGTAATGTACCATTTAAGTAAGAGGAAAAATATTGAGTGTAAAATTAAAACAGTGCTTCAAAAGGAAAATGCAGTCGAGAAAACTGTTAACTGACAAGGAGAGACTGTCTGGCCCATACTTACTTTCAAAATGTGAAATTCCAAGTACCACTGAAAGAAACAGCTAAAGTTAGGAAAAAAATATTTGTAGCTTTCAGAATTTGTATGTTCCTTTCTCAGAGAGAAAAGAGGGAGAGGTTGAGGAAGGTTAGAAAGGTAGGTCAGGCCACTCAGACTCCAGGTTGAATGGAACCCACCTTGTGGGTATGGTTGTTTCAGATTATTTTCAGAAGTTACTTTCCTGGTGATGTTGTAGCTGGAATAGTCGCTCAAAGATATCCAAATTTCCTGTCAATTGGTAAATTCTAATGCAACAATAACTATTTAGTTTTGTGGTTGCAAGGGATGAAGATTTGCTTTTGGTGGAGTATTGCTGAGCAGCAGTTGAGATGTTAAAGCAAAAGGTTATATGCATCATGAAGAGGTGCATGTTATGAGAAAGATCTGAAAAGTGACATAGAAGACATACAGTATTCATATATCATGATTACTGTATTATTAAGAGAGAAATGAAAGCACTCCTTACATAGCTACTTGCTAGCAATTAAAAAATGTGTGACAAAATTAACTCTACAAGAGGATGATTATTTTGCTTTCTGCTCCCTTCAGAGCTATTATACAAGTGATTCTAATTTCTCATATTGTTATAGTATGGGGGTTGAAAAATTTTTAAAAGCTTTAAGCTAGGTATAGGTTTCCGTGTTTTGTCAGCTGTTCCAACACAAGAAGTTGTGAATCTTCTGAGTGTCTGCTGTTAATTGAAATGTTGCTAGAACTTGTTTTTCAAAAATTTATTTATTTGAATTTGAGTTGTGTTCATAAATAACTCGATGATTAGAACTTTAAATGTTAAAACAGTGCCCGAGGACAGAGCGTGTGAAATTTTGCAAGAAGTCTCTTCTATAAAATATTAATGTAGCCTACATTTTCATTGGGTTTATGTAAATCATTTAAACTCTGTGTGCTTTGTGTGCTTATTGTTTGTCACCAGCTACTATAGCATGAATTTTTTAAATCCCATTATGAAAAATCTTCATACCTTTCAAAATGCCAGTCATGTGTGATAACTTGAAGACATCTATCACCATTAAATGGGCTTATGTCAGAAGTGAGTCAGCTTTGTGGGAGGGAGTATTTCTAAAAAAAAAAAAAAAAAAAAAAAAAGATTTAGTTTCAAATAATGAAGTCTTTGAATATTGGCACCCTATTCTCCATTTATAAGTAATGAGGTGATAAAGGAGAACACGTTGTATGAATGATGCTGATACATTTTCACTTATATGTGTTCATAAACAAAATTTATTCATATTGAATATGTCCTGTGAATGGTCCCTATCTGAAAAAAAATGTGCAATGTAATGTCTCTTTGTGTATTATGAATGAGTGTTAGTACATATAAATTATGCTGTAGGTTGTAGAAAAATCAGAACAAGCTTGTGTGACTGACTAAGTTATTTGTCACTTAGCAAACAGCTTGTTGTGACCTGTGTAATAGATTGTTGCCAGAGATTAATTTATTGTTTTCTTTAGCCATGTTATACATGACTACTTGTACTTGAATATTTCACTTTTCTGCTGAGTACATTGTTGAGGAGTGTTACCGTTGTATGTTTTTGCATGCAGATATTATATCATTTATGAAACCAATTTCATTGTTCTATATGTTGAAAACCTTTCATTAAAATATTGTATAATCAGAATGTGCCATATTACAGATCTGCTGTTACTGATTTCCATCATAGATGTGTGTTGCTATGTTAAATGGTGTAGCTCTGGTAATTTGCATTCTATGTGAAGTGTGCTAGTAATTGTATCATGAGTAACAGTGTAATTTCAGAAGTTAAGGACATTCACTATATATGTTCAGTGTCTCTTGTCTGTACAAAATGTTATATAAAGTTTCTTACTATGTGGATGCTATATCCAGCACAAATTTCAATTTAGCAAGGGTCTTGCCCTGTACTTCATCATTTGAATGTCTCATAAATGCCACAAGAAGTCATTAGATTATTCATGGAAATGTTAGAAATAAAGAAAGAGATAATTATGACTCCTACCAAACATAAGTGTGTGTGTGTGTGTGTGTGTGTGTGTGTGTGTGTCAGATGAATGAGCACATGTCTGCATGCACGAGTTGAAAATTATTTAAATATTTGTTTACATATCACAACTCATACTGACGTTTTTTAGAATTGTTACTAAAAGCTCTCTGTGAATATCTTGTCACACATTTCAGTTGTATTTATTTCTGTTATTAAAGGATTTAGATTATGTGAAGTATTGACCAGCTGTTAAAAATTACATTTTTCTGTACATGTCTTGTTGTACTGATGTTATGTTCATCAAATAACAAGATCTGTCAAATAGATTTTGTCGTTATTCTTTCTGTTATTTGATACATCAGAGTATTGTATGAGTCATCTCACCCTATTTGTCCATTTTGTTCTGCTACAATTATGTCCATTGTCCTCCTCCTCCTCCTCCTCCTCCTCCATCATCTCTTGCTCTTCCTTTTCCTCCTTACGAACAGTACCTTCTCCACTGTGAGCTATTTTATGTGTCAGATAGCTTTTTATAATTTCATCAGCCTTCTTAAAAACTTGATTTTTCTGGTAACCCACCAAGCTTAAGTGAATGTATATCATACTTCAGTTAGTAATAATAGCCAGTAATTGGGAATTTTAAAGTAGTGTGGAAAAAGATAACAATATTTTCCTTAAATAAAACACACATTGATGTTGCTTGGCTTCCTGAAATGTTTGACACCAGTCGTAAGAGTGAGATGAAAGATCCTAACTTCGA
Organism: Schistocerca americana; assembly: GCF_021461395.2. NCBI lineage: Eukaryota > Metazoa > Arthropoda > Insecta > Orthoptera > Acrididae > Schistocerca > Schistocerca americana. The sequence goes on along the minus strand of NC_060125.1, from coordinate 558,495,736 downwards.
ACACAGATGGGTTTGATATAAATAATATTTTGTTATGTTAGCATATGTTACAAACTGATCTGAGGTATAGTTTTCTGTATACAATTTATGATATATTGATTCCGGCTTCTATTCAATAACTATACAAATGCTAAACTGCCAGAGATTGAGATGAGGGATTGTATATTTCCTATTGCATGACCATTTAACAGTGGAAAAGCATGTGTACTGGATGAGATATCTTTGGTACTTTACAGAGATAATTCAAACAAACTTGCTCCCTTTCTAGTAGTAGCTTTTTGCCTGTTATTGGAGCCATGAAGGTTACTAGGGGACTGGAAAAGAAACATAGGTCAAGGATCGATGGACAGATGTAGGTGGTTATTTTTTATGTTGATGTGTAGCAGAATTTTGGAACATCTTTTACTTTTGGGGCATTATGACAGTTTTGGAGAAGGAAACTCTATAAAGTACATAGATTCTGGAAAAAGAGATTTTTCAAAACACAGCTCTCTGTTCGTTCATGAAATCCAGACTGTCATAGACTGGGGTGTCCAGGTTGGTCCCGTGTTCTTGTCTTCTGGAAGGCATTCATTGTAGCTCTACACTGTTGTTTGGAAGCAAATTATGAGCTTATTGAGTGTCAGACCAAATATATGACTGGATTCAGAACTTCGTAGCAGACAGAGCTCAACGTATTGTTCTTAACGAGGTGGAACTGGCCATTGTAAGGTAACTTTCGCAGAACCATGAGGGAGTATTATAGTGTTGTTAATGTTAACAGTATATGATAATGGCCTAGTGCAGGTTGTTCGAGTTCGACTGTGCACCTACAGACAGCCATGCGCCTGTGGGCAAAGATGTGCAAACAGCTGACATCCAGGCTGTAGCTCGCATTACTAAAATGCCTTGACTCTTTGCATCTGCAGGTAAGGGTAGCCTAATGGTTCACCATGTGCAGAATGCGTGCAGTAGGGCTATGTGATGGATAGCCTATAGTAGCTGCACCTGCCCATGAGTGAGCTGCATGGGACAGCATTAGAAAAGTCTAGTCTTCAGGATAATGTTGGAAGCTCTATGAGGATGTTTGTAGACAATGATATTGTCTACATGGCAATGCCAGAAGACTTGAGAAAAAAAAGGGTAGAAAGACCTGTGGAAGGTCAGTGATTGGTGCAGGGACAGGCAGTTGACTTTGTACACAAATTATTGTAACATATTGCACATAAAAATGTGAAGAGATTCATCATAGTTTGACCACATTAATGGCAATAAATCACTGGAAACAGTAACTTTAATATACCTAGCAGTAACCATCTGGAGCAACCTACGGTGTAGTGACCACTCGTAACTAATTGTAAGGAAAGCAGATGCCATCTGATATTCATTGGGAGAATATGGGGGAAATGTAAGCCACTTCTTTTGTGGATGACTTACAAAACATTGTAAGATGAGATTCTACAATCTGGGATCTGTACCAAGTTATATGAAAAGAAGAAGTAACATTCCCTGTCATGTTTGTCTTGCAAAGTGACCACAACAAGAAAATTGGTGAAGTTACAGCTTATGCGGAATTTCGCCAGAAATCATTTTTGCTACACATCATCTGCAAATAGAACAAAGGGGGGGGGGGGGGCATGTTGGTGGTACAGACCTACCTTCTGGCACACAGTGTAAAAAGTAGCTTATGGGAAATGGGCGTAGGTATGCATGTATGTATGTTTCATGCAAATGGATAAGCTGGTATACTGTGCCATAATAGAATTCTTGGCCAGTTTATTGGTAACAAATCCATTCAAAGTTGGGCAAGGCATCTAAGGAGTGTCTTCCTCAGCTTTCAACTGTTGAGAATTATTGGACTGAATTTAAATATAACAGCTGTAGTTATCGGACAACATTATGAAAAGGATAGGTTGCTATTCACCTTGTAGCAGAGATGTTGAGTCACAAATAGGAACATCAAAAAGCCTACTAAACGTGTAAGCTTTCAGCCAGAAGGCGTCCGTCCAAAATGGACCACACACACGGGAAAGAAATCATCTTTTAATAAGACAGTGAAACATATTTTGTCAGTGGTTGAATTATGAATGATTGGAACACCTATCCTGTTCTACAGATTCCGCCCTCTGACTCCCACCTATTTTCACATCTAATGAAATTTGGGGTTCTAGCAGCAGTAGATGGATATTTTTAGTCTTCCAAAATAACACCTCAGGTATTGAATTAAAAAGTAGGCCTTATACTACCAAATTTGGCACTATCCACTGTTTAACTGATAAATTTCATATTTTTGATAACCATATAATATATTTAGTTTCAGTCTGGTCAATATCTACATGTTTAAAGGGCATCCACAAACCCAAAGGATTAAAAAATATTCATAAGTATTGTGTTAAAAATAACACAAATTAGCCTAAATATAAGGCTGACTGAAAAACCAGATCCAAATAAGGAATGCGTGTTAAACTTTCAACTTGTTTGAAATGTACAAAATGATTGTGCCAGTATGTGACAGAATAAGTAGTGTTATTACAGAGTGTAATTACTCTGAACAACAATATAGCTATGAGCAATGGTGCCAGGGAGACTGTAGGGAGTCAAAAAGCCGTTATCACAAGGATGTAGCCAACGTAGCATAGGTCTGATAAAAAGGACTGCAAGCAGCATCATAAGGAACAAGAAGTGAAATAGTCAGAAAAATTACTTGTTTGTTCTCGGTAAATGGTGTTGTATGAACAAAGATGGTCGATTTACTAGATGGAGGATGGGGGAGGGGGTGTGGCAACTATGATCACTTTACATGGTGACCAACACCACTTGGGGAAAGGGGTGGCAATAACAGTCAATTTACCAGGTGACCACAATTGCCCCGGGCGGACAATGATGGTCAATTTACATGGTGATCTCCATTATCCATAATGGGCAGCAGTGATGAAGTCAGCAACTTGATCTTAACTAGTATTCTAACACTAGTAACTGGCATTGTATATGTAATGGGGCCGTGCAGCTATTGGGGGTGTCAGCTACTGGGGGTATTAGTTGCTGGGAGTGTTTGCGGCTGGAGGTGTTAGCTGCAGGGAGGGGGGGAGGTGTCCCCCAGTGGTAATGGTCATCACCTTGTAAATTGATGATTATTGCCACCCTCCCCCTCCTCCCCCCTAGGGGTAATGGTGATCACCTGGAAAATTGAACTTCATTGGTGATCACCCTATAAGTTGATCATTTCCCCCAGGGGTAATGGTGCTCACTTTGTAAATTGACAATCTCTGCCCCACTGGCCAATTTGTTACATTTTTGTTGTAACATTGGGATATGTGGTGCAGTCTGTTACAATTTTACTGACTGACAATGATGTATGTGGCAGTTTTAGGACAATTTGCTGTATAATGCCTATGTATGAGGGAAGTGTTATGTTGTCTGCACTGTGCGTTAGCAGAAGATGGTGTATACTTTGTACTATGACATAAAGTTAATACCATAGCATGGGGTCATTATAATGTTTGGTTGACTTTATCATTATTCCCAAACTGAGACAAGTTTTTGTCAATAGGAGCAATAATAGTTTCTTAGCAAGGCAGTTCAACCTCAACCTATTAATGCTGTAATTGAACCCAAAGTCTTAGTTAGAGAAATGAAGTGCATTGGTAAATGATGATGAACTTACTCCTTTAAGCTGGATCTTTTACTAACAAGTTGCTGATTGAACAAGACCGTGTGAGATGATGCTGGGAAACATCACTTCTGTTACTGGTATGAATAATTGCCATTTGCTGTATCAGCAAAAAGTATTTTCTGGTGGTAGGCATTTTGATCATATTTGTGATGCTAAGCGTATTCCAGGTGTGGGAAGATGTATGGATGAATGTGTAGCTAGCTGAGATTGCTTTCTGTGAACATTAGATGTTATCAGTGCCAAAGTCATGGGAATAATATTTTTTACTTTGGTGGTTCTTATTGACAAGTGCACTTTCACTGAAAGCTCCATCAGCAGTAGTGCCCATGTGTGTTTTGTAACACTATAGAGCAAATATTCATATATTTTGATTTCTTCAGTGCTAGGTATGAAGATAATTATGCTCATTGTCTAACGTATAATTTATTTCTAACAAAGAGATAGAGGGGCTGGCCAGTACTTACCTCAGCTCAGTACAGCCGATAGATACAAGAAACGGAACAGAAAATTTACGTTCCTAACTTTCGGAACTTTGTTCCTTCGTCAGGGAGGAGAGAGGGGAAAGAAAGGGAAGAAGGGAAAGTGGATTCAGTTACTCACAACCCAGGTTATGAAGCAACAGGGAGGGTAGCAAAGATGGAGGCATGGTTGTCAGAGGGAAGCCAAAGATATTCTACTGTAAGTACTGTGCCAGCTTCAAACCAAAGAGGATGCATACAGAAGTAAAGAGGTATATAGTATAAAGATAAACACAACTATGTAGGATGAAAAGATGCGTGGATGGCTAAAGAGGGAAGGGAAAGAGAAGAAGACTGTAGAGTAAATGGGAGTGAGGTTGGTTAATGTGGGTTCAGTCCAGGGGGATGGCGGGATGAAAGGATGTGTTGGAGTGCAAGTTCCCATCTCCGCAGTTCTGGGGGACTGGTGTTGGTTGGGAGAAGCCAAATGGCACATATGGTGTAGCAGGTTCCTAGGTCCCTAGAATTATACTGGAGGGCATGCTCTGCTACACCTACCAGTATAATTTATTTCTGCAGTGCCAGTAAGTGAGCTGTCTGTATTTTGATACATAATACAGATGATTCAGATGTGTAAAAATTAAATTTGATCGTCCCTCTTGCCTGAAAAGTGTGCTGCCGATATCAAACTTTGGTCATCAGCAAGTGCTGCTTTTCCTGTAAGCTTTACCAATAGTACCAATATGCAGGTCGCATATTTTTCTAAATCATATACAACAATTAAGTTATGACAACACTGCCATACGTGTTTTGTGCTTGAAGCCTTTAATTATTTTTGGTAATAATTACTAACTGGTTATACGACTACAATCTTTGAATGTTTTAGAGAGCTTTGGCATCATAGTTATGATCAGTAGATGTTGTAGCCTTACTGAAATATGTGTTTGTACTAATCTTGAGTAGGGTTAAATCTTTCGTAATAATAATCAATAATTGCGAATAAATTATATTTTTCTAATGTGGAAACTAAATTGGTGCTTGGTAGAGTGAAGCATTACTGAAAAACTCATAAAAATATCAGGTGATGTCAGTTCATTCTACAAATCACCAATACCATATCCTCAAATTGAAATGCCAACACCGTTTACATAATGAGATTTTCACTCTGCAGCGGAGTGTGCGCTGATATGAAACTTCCTGGCAAATTAAAACTGTGTGCCCGACCGAGACTCGAACGGGGGACCTTTGCCTTTCGCGGGCAAGTGCTCTACCATCTGAGCTACCGAAGCACGACTCACGCCCGGTCCTCACAGCTTTACTTCTGCCAGTATCTCGTCTCCTACCTTCCAAACTTTACAGAAGCTCTCCTGCGAACCTTGCAGAACCAGCACTCCTGAAAGAAAGGATACTGCGGAGACATGGCATAGCCACAGCCTTGGGGATGTTTCCAGAATGAGATTTTCACTCTGCAGCGGAGTGTGCGCTGACATGAAACTTCCTGGCAGATTAAAACTGTGTGCCCGACCGAGACTCGAACTTGGGACCTTTGTAGAGCAGAATAAAATCGAATGCACCCTTCCCAGTGGTCCTAACGTGATACCCTTCCTGCTCTCAACATAGGCAAACTTTCTCACCGCTATGTAGAGACTCCTATATCCAAGCACAAAGGATGTCTTGTGAATGAATCGAGCATTATGATTGGCTCTTATCGAATCTACCCGCTGAATTACTGATGCCACCAGTATCGAAGCACCATCCACCTTTTCTTTCTTTCTGCAGATGAGACTTTCAACTGTAAAATTATTCTGCACAGATCGCTAAATTGCATTGACAGTTAAACCCACAAAGTTATCTACAGATCATCAAATACATGCTAGACTCACAAGAATATTGGAAGCCAGGAACATATTTACCAGTGTAACTACAATTAAATATTACGGTTGCTGCTACAGTCTGACACCGATTGATGTACAAGTAATGTCCCCTCATGATGGCTGTGCTTGTGGAACGAATCTCAGTGTCTATAGAGCACATAATTTTCCATGTAAAAAATCTGTCTCATACTCTTGACACTACCGATGTGCTGACTCTATACGTCCCTCAAGATAGCCCATGCAGTCATCTTCTCCTGTTATGCCACAACATAAACCACAGTAACTTTACAATGCAATATATACACATTTTGCACAACATAAGCCACAGTAACTTTACAATGCAATATATACACCTTCTACACAAAAAGTGCAGTCATCTTTTATATCTGCACAGCACCCAAAAAAATTATGGTATGCATACACTCACACCGGCTAAATGTCACGATTCTCCTCAGTCCTAGGGAATCACCGTCCACCTTTTCTTTCTTTCTTTCTACAGACGTGACTTTCAGTGGCAAAAAAGCTATTTTACACTGATCACCATATTGCACTGACAACTAAACCTCGCAAAGTGCCATACATATCGTCAAATACGGAAATACTCTTACTCAATTACACTGCTCTCCCACTGAGGACAGACGATTGAATATTAGAGCATGAAACCGATCTCCAACCTAGCAATATATCACCACATACTGTGTCAATGTAGTAAACATACAATTCATATCCTCCACCATACAAAATCATCCCTTTTACATCAGAAAGCCGTCAGTGGATTGAAATCACTCTCAGAACTGTTGTGCAAAGACTGGCCCGTTTCCCCCTAGACACAAATGTGTCTGGTCCAGACCTGCTTCCCTGCTTGCTTTTTTTCTACAACCATCTCTAGACTCTGGGATTACAAGAACAAATATATTTTCGCGTGGTTTGCACACAGCAGTATCCTACTGATCGCTCACGCAACATAATTCCGAAGATGCGGACTGGGAATTATTTCTCTACAAACCCGAAACTTTAGCTATGTGGAGCATGCTCTAGACCATTGAATAACTAGAAACTTATCCCGTCTGTGAAGACCTTTGCTCAGCAACTCAAAACACATAGAGAAAACTGATATTTCCACTCTTGAATACTGATGTCGGTGATGTAGTAGATTCCATATCATCCCTATAATTTACAAGGTCAACTAAAGTGTTTCTCATGTCTAGAGAACTGGCAAACGTGTCTTCCACATGTTAGATGCACACACCACAATCAATCTTCTCTCAACCAAATAAAGGCACGAAATGTGCAGAAGCAGTCAACTGAACAAATTACATGGGCGGGAATAACGATCCAGTGCAAATGCACCTCCACATCCATTCTCAAATTTCCACGCGATCATGAAAGCTATCCGAGACATACTAAGTATTAGTTCGCTATTTGGTTGTCTAGAGGACAACACGGTTAATTCATATACATTTCTACACTCCGACAGGCATCTCCAGTCTGACAGCTCCTACCGTTAACTGGAAACGTGAATCACCCCAGCACAGGTCACCGGCGCTGCAGGCTGAGCACTTACAAGTATAAGGTTTATCCCAAGAAAATGGTCACATATATATTTTATCTCTGTACTTACAACTAAATGTTACGATCGCGGTCTCAGCTGAACGACATTTGACAATGAAGTATTGGAAATACACTCTGTTGACGTCTGTGGCTCTGGAAATAGAAATATCAGTATCATTCTTATGACTTGACATACTCTTCCCATGCTATCACAGTACTCCACGTCAAATCCATACATTCGTTATGACTGGATATAGTCATTTCCTTTATACATGTCAGAACACAAACACATACTTTATAAGCCTGATGCTCAAATGCGGACATATCATTCATCCCCTACTACTAACAGTAAGTATAATACTTCGTCAATAACAACATATTACCTATGATATAAAATAATACTGAGAGAAAATCAACCATGTGTGGACATGTCTCATACGTTTTTCTTGCGAGTGGCACCACCGTGTCCTATAAAGAGAGGTTTAACCGCCATATGTTAAAAAAAAAAAAAAAACCCTCGATCCCAACAACTACGGTATGTTACTGTCACAAGCGGTCATTGTTCTGCAGGTGCATTCAAGTATCCATGTTAAAGCTATACTGGCTTTATAAATTGAGATACATTACCTCTGAATGAGGTGGTTTTTCGTCTGGACAAATACCATGACAGTGATTGAATGAGTATATAGTAGCAGACCAGCACTCCGATTACACGTCGCCTATGGTGCAACCTCGTAATAAAATCGCTGAATTTTGAAAGTGATTCGGCTAAGGAAAATGGTATGTAAGAGGTATTTGCGACTCCCTAACGCCACCCCAGCTAGATATTTCTATAGTACTTGTAACGTTTTCTGTCTCGTTACCATGTCGCCAGAGTTTCGGTGATTTATCCACAGAGTTATAGGAGATGATTGATTGAGATGGATCATGAACACTAGTAGTGGATGATGTGATGATTGAGGTTGTAAGAAAATGTACACTAGCTTCTCAGATCTCTACTGTTACGCTATCCACTAGAAATGATGTCCATGATTTGGAATCAGGTCTTTCCATTCAAGCACATACCTGCGTTGGATCCTATTGACAATTCCTTTAAGGATTACAACCACTACTCAATCATATTTCTGGCACTGTTATATCACAAAACGAGTCACCTTTCTCGAACCTCGCTGTTACAGTAAAATCCCAACGTGGTTTTAGTCAACCCCTACTCATCTTGCCACTGCTCCCATTTCTGCAGCTTTCCGTGTGGGATCATTCCAATTTAAGTCGGAACTGAGCATAAGTCAGAGAAAGACATATCCACCACCTTCTACAACCCGTGTAGAAACAGAACGACCTTAGTTAGTGCAACAGGATCGTGTTTTGACCATTCGGTGGAAATGTGCGCAATGCAGTACGTCCCCAAACTAGATACAGATACTACAATCCAAAGCAGATCCGCGTCCATTCAAATCTATCAGCCAAACATGCCATCATCGTTATTCTCTGCCCCCCAACAGAGAAAAATTAAGAATTATAGAAGCTCCACTAACTTCATCTGATATATAACACACCTAGCCACCGTCGCTCACGCGATGACGCATAGCTGCGGTGCGGTCCAGTGCGGAGAGGGAGATTTCGCGATGCTCCCCAGAATAACATCCCTAACAGGACACGCCGTCCATCACAGAATTTACCAGTCAAACTGCTGCTGCTGCCTATGCAGAACGATCCTATTAAATATACAGCTTTTGATCCAGTGCAGAGGGCAGTTTAAGGGTTCATCACCCATACTGTAGGATGATGACCGTGTCCCACAGGCTATACTGTAAGTTGCAAGAGACGCTCCTTGTAACCCTGTGTCATTGTTTGAAACATTGTTTTCTAACACGCTTTGTACACTGCCATACATTTTGTTTTTCTGTCACGACTTCGAAGTCTGTTCAAATGGTTCAAATGGTTCTGAGCACTATGCAACTTAACTTCTGAGGTCATCAGTCGCCTAGAACTTAGAACTAATTAAACCTAACTAACCTAAGGACATCACACACATCCATGCCCGAGGCAGGATTCGAACCTGCGACCGTAGCAGTCGCTCGGTTCCAGACTGTAGCGCCTAGAACCGCACGGCCACTCCGGCCGGCTTCGAAGTCTGTGTCAGGTCCTAAACTGACATGAAGATGCTCTGATACATGGCCTCTCGCGGAAAACGCAGACTGTAAATCATTTTGTTACGGCAGCTACCATAACACGCCACACACTGGACGGTTTAAATGAAAGACAGTTACAACATAAGGAAACTAGTAGAGTTTGGCTGCTTTGTGGAGAGTTTCCAGTCCGAAAGTGATAGACGACCTCTACATTTAAACTTATCTGTCAAAGTGATGGAATAGATGATGGCTCTGTGTTCCATTTCGACTGATTCTTCATATTGCACTCATGTACGTGATCAATGTTTCGGTGCTGTCCACCCCAGAAGGTGCTGTCCATCCACCAAAACTCTTTCCCCAACTCAAACAAGAGCTGTCAGTCAATCATTATGTGGTAACCAACAGCATGCGAGTGCACGGGAGGGACAGAAAAGACACCATCGATGTACTCTAATAATAAGCTTCACAGTAGATAGTGCGAACAATTTTACAGTAATTTCAACACCGGCCAATGATGTGACAGCATGTTTCCCCCAGTTTCAGTATCATAGCTAAACCGCCCCTTCTCTATTTTACGGGCATCATTGCGAATGCAGATAGACGAATGTGCAATACATCCACTCAGTGTTAATTCTCAAACACACAAATCATCAAAGTATACCAGACAGCGCTCTACGTATTTCTAACACCTCGAGCACAGCGCTTAATTTACGATCTATCTCTCTGTGTATGAGAGCCGCAGAGCATTCTCGCTGTCTTAGGGTAAAATTAGAGAGTAAGAGACTCTCCTCACACTGTCATTGACCAAACCGGCCTGCAGCACCGCTATCGAATTAATCTGTAACCGATCAGAAGCAGACCACTGCACTCCATATCTCGTGAATGAATGGAGCTTTCCGAGTCGTTACCCATCCAGGGGCACAAGATTTCTCGAGATGCGCCCATGTCGAGGAGCTTAGCACTCCTTTTCGATGTATAGTAACAGATTTCAAAGTGTCATGATGTAATAGCAGACGGTTAAGAAGAACAAGAAACGAATGATTTTTTATGCGCGATGGAGCTCCAGACAGATGGAGTTCGACGCATTTTCACGTAAATCAACCAAGCTATCAACTCTAAAGTATTGTTCTAGAGTCTAGGATCGGTACCTGGAAGGTATTGGTAAGAGAGAACATAAACACACGCACTCCTAAGGCTACAACGTTCTGCATTTAAAACGGGCTATAATGTTAGATCGCCTGCGTTTCCAACCTATCAGTCGTATGGAATGTAGTGCTGTTAATATTCGAATGTAAGAAATATATTTCAAGCGCATGACATACATCCTTCTTCCCGGTTTCTCTACGATAAACCATGTTATCCAACTACTTCCGTAAAACATTTGCTCCGCGTGATACGAGCACAATATAGCTTTCCAGAGACGTATAGTGTCCACTGTTCACATCCGATCATCGTTCAGAAATTGCACGATGCCTACATCAGGCCTATATAAAATGATGGTTAGTAGCGGGGGATACCTCCTACAAGGAAACAGATAAACGCATAGCAGCAGCGTCCGACATGTGAAAACTACAAGTCATTCCGTCACTAGCTCTGTAAACAGCACATCTGTCAGGCAAATGTGTACACGGGGATTGCAGCACCTCACAGGCACCTATCTCTAACTTAGTTATGACTCTGAAGTCTCGATTTTACACCCAAGATGCGACAGAGGGGATGGAGTACATCACATAAATCAAAATTCGTTTAAAGGAATGTGTCAAGTTTCATCACACATGAGATGGAAGTCCTCTGATGACCAACAAGTTTATCGTTAACGTTCGCAAGTAGACAGTGCTTTAAACCACATACAGAACGCGTGGCTGTATACCAGTAGAACGCAGGCTGTCACGCGAGTGATGCATCCGGACAGAACAGTGGAAAAATTGACCTGCAGCAACTTCTCCTTCTATAGAATGCATCACTCGACATTAAATCGTACCTCGTTACAGCTCCATCTCAATCGATCACCCCGTCCACTCTCTCTTATCCTTTAACGCAGATGCAAGTAAGTTTAGAGGCGAATGGTTTTCTGTCTTCCTGAAAAGCATCAAATACAGTAGTCAACTCGTGTATATCACTGGCACATCAATAGACATGCAGTATAATGCTGCCTCGACGGAAAAAAATTGACTGCCTCCCTGTTTCCCTTCGTTCCGATGTCGACGTTTCCTCGGATTCCTCTTGTTGCCACATACTTGTTCCCATGTAGAAATTGTTCGGCGCGAACCAGAAGATACGCAAGTACTTCCTCAATTTCCCAGCATTTCGGTGTATATTCGGTCAATTTATACCTATTCCCTCGTCATTTTTCGCAATTCGATCGACTTTGTCAGATCTATCCATGCGATCATGACATAACCTCTCGTTCTGTGTTCTAAAATTGCTTGTAAATGTAGCACAGCTGCCAACACCTAGCCCAAATGCGCTGATCGGGAGGCGTAATATAGAACTGTACTCGACTGTACAAAGTCCCTCCACATTCGGAGAGCGTTTGCACTGTTTTCTGTATGTCTGTGTGTATGCATGCCTCGCTGATGGCTCCCAGGACCCGCGGTAGACCCGAGTAAGCGTTCGAATGTGGATCCGCCGCTGAGGTATGTGGACTGCAGCCTTGGCAGTGGCGTCAGCAGACTCATTTCCTGGCAGACCGACATGACCAAGATCCCACAGAAACATGACACTGGCTCTACCAAGAGTGAGCAAGTGACAGTTTTCCTGGACTCACTGCACTTTTGAGATGGGCAGTGTACTGCGCACATAGACTTTGAAGGGGACTGAGCGAGTCTGTGCAGAGGACACAAGTGAAAAGCCTGTGTCGTCAGATGTACTCTGTGGCCTGATTCAGGGCGAAGAGCTCGGCTGTAAATACTGAGGAGTGTGCTTGAAGCCGATATTGAAAGACACAGGTGCCAATCACGGAGGCACACCCGATTCCACGGTCAGTCCAGGAGCCATCAGCGTATACAAAGGTACAATCGCGAATATTCATGCGAAGGTCGTGAAACTGAAGATGATAGACCGAGGCTGGAGTAGTGTCCTTAGGAAGCGAATGAAGGCCAAGGTTAAGATGGGCTGCTTCACGAAACAGAGGTGGTGAAGGGTTCACACCCAACGGGAAAGCTGACGGTACTGAGAAGTTAAGCCGCTGTAGCAAGTGCTGAAAGCAGACTCCAGGAGGTAACAGAGAAGAGGGATGAGTCCCGTACTGACGATAAAAGGAATCATCAAAAAAGGAGGCATAGGAGGGGTGGCCACACATGGCAGCAATGCTTAGGAGAATGTCACGGCGGTAGACAGTGGTGGGTCAGCAGCTTCAGCATACGGTCTCTCAACTGGGCTTGTGTAAAAGGCACCCATGGCCAAACGGTTGCCACGATGGGGGATGGTGTTGAGACGGCGTAGGAGGGACATGCATACAGAGTCACAAACAAAGCACCCACAGTCGAGTTTCGAACGGACAAGGGACCGGTACAAATGGAGGAGTGTGGTTCGATCGGCACCCCAGGAAGTACCATTGAGGACACGTAGGACATTGAGGGACTGCATACAACAGGTTGCCTGGTAAAGTACATGGGAGGACCTAGAAAGTTTCGTATCGAGCATGAGCCCAAGGAATTTCGTAATTTCAATAAACAGAAAGGCAACAGGCCCAAGATGGAGAGATGGTGGGAGAAACCATTTGCCCCGCCAGAAATTCATACAGACAGTTTTGTCAGTGGGAAAGCGAAAGCCACTGTCGATGCTCCGGGAGTAAAGACGATCAAGACAGTGCTGAAGTCGCCGCTCAATGAGATGTCCGTGGAGAACTGCAATAGATGGCAAAATCGTCAACAAAAAGGGAGCTGGAGAGGCCCGGCAGGAGACAGGCCGTTATAGGGTTAATGGTAATACCAAAGAGGACGACGCTCAGGATGGAGCCCTGAGGTACAGCATTTTCCTGGATAAAGGTGTCCGACAGGGCGGAACCCACACACACCTTGAAAACTCTGTTGTGTAAAAATGTCCAAAGAAAACAGGGCAGGCGCCCATGGAAGCCCCGCGTGTAAAGAGTACGGAAGATACCAGTTCTCCAGCAGATGTCATAGGCCTTCTCCAAGTCGAAAAACACGGTCAAAGTCTGGGATTTCCGCCGAACATCATTCATGACATGGATGGACAAAGTAACGAGATGGTCAACTGCAGAATGCCTCGCTCGAAATCCACACTGTGTATTCGTTAGTAAATGGTGAGACTCGAGCCACTACACCAGCTGGGCACGAATCATATGTTCCATCACCTTGCAAATGCAGCTTGTAAGAGAGATGGGGCTGTAGCTATAAGGAAGCTTTTTGTCCTTTTGTCCTTACCAGGCTCAGGTATGGGTATGACGGTGACTTCACGCCAGTCTCCAGGAAATGTGCCCTCTGCCCAGATGCAGTTGTATGTGTTAAGCAGAAAGTCCTTGCCCAAAAGAGAAAGGTGCTGTAACATCTGAATGTGGATCGCGTCTGGCCCTGGGGCAGAGGATCGGGATGCACTGAGAGCATGATCTAGCTCCCTCATAGTAAAGGCGGCATTGTAGCACTCACGATTCGGAGAAGAGAAGGGTATCGCTCGAGCCTCCTCCGCTCGTTTCCGATGGAGGAAGGCAGGGTGATAGTGGGAAGAGCTCGAAACTGCCGCGAAATGGCGGCCTGAGGTGTTGGAGACAGCAATAGGGTCCACAATGAAATCGTCAGCTACTGTCAGGTCGGAAATTGGGAATAGATCTTGGTTCCAGAGAGCCATAGGAGGTTGGCCCACACGACAGAGGAAATGGTGGAACTGTTAAAAGAACTAGTGAATGAAATCCAGCTAGCTCTTTTGCTATCCCGAAGAACGCGACCACACTTTTCACGCATCTGTTTATAATGAATGCAATTCGCCTGCGTAGGGTGGCGGTTAAAAACGCGGAGAGCACGTCTCCATGCGCGAATTGCGTCGCGGCATGCCTCAGTCCACCAAGGGAGTGGGACACGACGTGGTAAACAGGAAGTGCGGGGGGTGGAACATTCTGCAGCAGTAAGGATAATGTTTGTGAGATATTCCACCTGGTCATCACAACTGGGGAAACTTCGTTCTTCGAAGGTCGTCAGGGAGGAGGAAAGCTGCCAGTCAGCCTTAGGAAGCTGCCATTTAGGCGTGCGCATGGATGGGGCAGGAGTGAGCAAACGGATAGCACACGAGAAATAGTCGCTCGAGTTGGCGTCAGAAAGAACGGACCACTCTAGATGAGGGGCAAGCTGGGCAGTGCAGAAAGATAGGTCCAAATGGGAAAAGGTGTGCGAGGAGTCGGAAAGGAAGAGATTAAGTTGGCTAAGAACGTCAGCAAAGAGGGCACCTCTCTGACAGGTCCTGGGAGAACCCCAAAGGGCATGATGCGCACTAAAGTCACCAAGTAGCAAAAAAGGGGTGAGGTAGCTCCAAAATAAATTGAAGGAAGTCTGCCCTGGTGACAGCAAATGATGGAGGGACATATATGCTACAGAGGGAAAAAATCAGATGTGGAAGGAAAAGGCGAACTGCAACAGCTTGAAGAGTGGTAGTCAGGGGATGGGTTGACTGTGAACGTCATCCTGTATGAGCAGTATGACGCCCCCATGAGATGGAATGCCGACCTCAGGGGGAATATCAAAACGAATTGGGAAGAAATGTGAAAGCTCAAAGCAGTTGTGAGGGCGCAACTTCGTTTCCTAAAGGCAGAATACAAGGGGACGCTGCGACGCTAATAGCAGCTGTAAATCCTCTTTGTGGGACCGAAGGCCATGAACGTTCCGTTGGAGGAGTGTCATGATGATGAAGAGATGTAGGGGTGTCACCTCGGCGGCTGCCGAGTGTCAGCTGGGGAAGAGGCGCTACTACAGGGCACAGAAGCAGGAGGATCCTGCTCCGTGGGGTCCACAGAAGCATCAGCTTGCTTGTGAGGTCGGTCTGTGGAGTCCAATGCTGAAAAACGGTTGGTGCTGTGCACCGGCAATAAGGAGACCGGCCAGGCTAAGGTACCATGTGGCGACACCATCGAAAAGGATCTTCAAGGTGGTGAAGGGGAAGACCAGACTCGGGTGTTGTTTGGCTGGAGGGACGGAGGAAGTCTTCACAGGAGTACTCCTTCTGTCCTTTCTGGCCCACCAGTTGTGTAGCTGGTGGCTTCGCCCCTTGAGGTGAGAGTTTGATGGCTTGTTGCACAGCTGGACCGGGATGGGGGGGGGGCGGGGAGGGTGGCGTTGCCACCTTGACACTGGGCGATTTACCACCTCAGAGCTGAAAGAGCTGAATTGAAGGTTGCATGTCTGCATGGCCATGTCCTTCATGGAGCGTGGGGTAACAAGAGCAGAACTATAGGTACCAGACGAGAGAACACAGGGTTTGCAACTAGCCAGTAACTTGCAAGAGACTGGATGAGGCACCTTTTCCTTTACCCAGATCTCTTGAGCAGCTCGCTCATCAAGTGACATTGGACAATCCCGAGAGGAGACGGCATGGCCGCCGTTGCAGTTGATACAGTGGGGAGAAGGACGAGGACAAATGCCCTCGTGCGCATCCCTACCAAAGGTTACACATGTAGCTGGGTGTCGACAATATGTTCTAGTGTGGTTAAACGATGACACTGATAGCAGCGCATTGGGTCAGAATGTACGGCCAATTTCATAGCCTACTTTGAACTTGGACAGAAGCACCAATCTATCAAAGGTGAGGAAGAGAGCGCGGGTGGGCATTAAAGAGGAATCTACAGTTTTCATTACATGATGGACAGCAATTACACCCCTATCAGAGAGGTAAGATTGGATTTCGGCCTCGGTTACACTGTCGAGCAGCCTGGCGTAAATTACACCATAGGAAGAATTCAAAGTTCTATGGGCCTCAACAGAACAGGGTAACCATGGAGAAGCGAGGCAGCAAGCAGTTGCTGTGATTGAGAATGAGAAGTGGTCTCTAAAAGCTAAAGGCCATTCTGTAAACGAAAGCAGGATTTCACAGGCCCAGCAATTGCATTTACACCTTTGTGAATAATAAACGGATTTACCGTGGTGAAGGACTGACCGTCTTCAGTCCGTGAGACTACGAGGAACCTTGGTGCAGTGGGAAGGGTCTTTGAATCATTAGCTTCATTACGTTTACGTTTCGTAGAAGTTGAGTGGGAAGATGATTGACTCATCGTGAGGAAATCCCCCATGATTGCCAGCGTCTATGATGGAGCACTCCTTCCAACTGGGGGCTCCCCTTCACAAGAGGGCACACCCGCCTTAGGTGATTGTTCACACCTCAGGTCACACCTCCCGAATGCCTGACAGAGGGACCAATCGGCAATTTGGGAAGGTTACAGCACAGGCAAGCGCCCTTCCCTGGGCCTGGCCCGTACCAGGGGGTACGTGCAAACCCTACCTGTCGACCCGGGGCTGAGAATTACGTGTTACCCAGTCACCTGTTACACGTCAGACGCATGGGCTGGCCTCCAGGAGCGCACATGGAGGAAGAAGATAAAAGAGGAGCCTCGAACGCCGAATCAGAGGAATGAGGAGAAGGGAAACAAAGAAAGGAAAAAGGAGTGGAAAACAAAGGTGAGCTTTTCTTCGTGAGCGAATACATACAACACGGAGAGACTTGGCAAGAACGGATCAGGAACTTCTGGACATTTTCTATCAACTAAGTAGCAGAATGCACCGAGACGACTGGGACAAGATCGACAGCATCACTCACAGGAGCATGCAGAACGAACTCGAGCGCTGCACCGAGTGACAGAAGAAAAAGTTTGAAAGATGCCGGAAGCAGACCGACAAGGCGATTCCCGACATGTCACACACAGTGGTCAACCTCACTGAACGACAATTGACCGAGGAGGAAGTGTCTGTTCTTCAAAAAGGAGGGAATTTCGCTATCATCCCGAGAACTATACCTATGGAGGACATCATTGCCAACACCGAAGCAGCCATTCGGACCCTCCCTTGCGAAAGGGCAGAGGAAATACGCACTGAAATAGCCAGGATACTGCGCCGAGCAAAACCACCAGCTTGCAACCTGAAGAAAGAAGAGGTACAAGCCATTAAGAATCTCAACGCCGACAAGAGTATATTGGTACTGCCTGCCGATAAGGGGAACGCGACCGTCGTAATGAAGACCGAAGATTATGAGCAAAAGATCCGAGACCTATTAGATCCGACGACGTACCGAAAACTAAGCGCAGATCCGACGCAGCGTATCACTCGGAATACGAATCGATTAATCAAGGCGTCTTCTCTGCCGGCGGACATACAGAGAAACCTGCGCAACACAGAAGCCCTACCACCTCGGCTGTATGGATTACCCAAGATCCATAAGAACAACGTTCCACTGAAACCGATCGTTAGCGCTCCTGGCTCACCGACAGATAAACTGGCAAAACACTTGGCCTCTCTGCTCCAGCCACTCGTGGGGACGACCGACACATACATTAAGGACTCAGGACATTTCATTGAGAAGCTGAAGAAACTGAAACTTGCACCAAACGACATCCTGGTCAGCTTTGATGTTGTTTCGTTATTTACGAAAGTGCCACTCAGTGACGCTCTGGAGCACATCGGTTCCATTTTCCCGCAAGACATCAGAAAGCTCTTCCATGCATGTCTCACCACGAGCTATTTCACGTGGAATGGCGATTTCTACGAACAGCTGGAAGGCGTCGGCTCCAGTTCACCACCGGCAATGGAGGGTGAAGCTTTGACAATGCCAGCCACTCGTGCTGGCGAAACGTCAGAAAAATCATTAGATGAACGTCGGCCGAAGAACCCGAGACAGAAGCCAATAGGCAGTTTGTGAAAGGTGAGACTGTTCGCTCGTCAGCGACAGAATGGAGAACATTCCCAATAATACCCCAGACATGTTCCACAAGGGAAGGGAAAATATGCTGCAAAGGCTAGGGCCCCCGTGGTAGCCCAGCACGAACCCGCCAAAGAGTGGTGAGCCCCCTAGGGGGGGTTAGGCTTCTCTGATATATGTTAGCAGCATCTGTTCTAAATTTGTACTGGTCCGATTTGCTCAAGTGACAAAAATCATTCAGTTGTGTATGAACTGCATATGAAAAAAGGGTAGTGACCATTCATCTACTTCATCCACACGTTCCACGGAAGTCAATATTAAAGGATTGATCTCTTCTTCCCCTTGAAACAGAAAGACCGAGAGAATAGCTTTCCGGCATCGCAGTATGCACTGGACGCTCAGCAGCAAGGTGAACCCTGTACAGGAATTTCTTGTAAAATTGTTGAATATACTTGTTCAACAGAGTCAAATATAATTTTCTTACTTTAAGATGAGAAATCGTTGAAGACTTTCAATAGTAGCCTCATAAACTTAAGTTTTCCCGAAAGTGGCATCAGCTGTTTCATTGCTATCTTCTCAGAAGCTAGTGATCTATCCTTCACCCTAGCCACCTCAGGTGAATATTTTATAGACACAGGAAAGTATTTAACATTACTTTTATTGGATGCATCTGTCAGAACAGATACAAATGTGGCATCTTTTAATTCGTTTTCTACGTGTTCTATAGAATGCAGAGCCTACACATTTTGTACCAGTTTCTCATATTTTATTCACCCACAATGAAGTTTAGGGCTTGCCTGAGTCTTTGAAAACTGTACTTCTTACAAGGGAACCTCCCCATCGCACCCCCCCCCCTCCCCCACAGATTTAGTTATAAGTTGGCACAGTGGATAGGCCTTGAAAAACTGAACACAGATCAATCGTGAAAACAGGACGAAGTTGTGTGGAACTGTTAAAAAAATAAGCAAAATATACAAACTGAGTAGTCCATGCGCAAGATAGGCAACATTAAGGGTACTGCGAGCTCAGGAGCGCCGTTCCTGTGGTTAGTGTGAGCAGCTGTGGAACGAGAGGTGCTTGGTTCAAGACTTCCCTCGAGTGAGAATTTAATTTCTTTATTTTCGCAAAGTTATGATCCGTCCGTTCATTCATTGACGTCTCTGTTCACTGTAATAAGTTTAGTGTCTGTATTTTGCGACCGTACCGCAAAACCGTGCGATTAGTAGACGAAAGGACGTGCCTCTCCAATGGGAACCGAAAACATTTGATCGCAAGGTCATAGGTCAACCGATTCCTCGACAGGAAAACACGTCTGATATATTCTATACGACACTGCTGGACGGCATGTGCGTCACATGACAGGAATATGTTGTCGACCCACCTAACTTGTACGCTTGGCGATTGGGTAAAAAGATTCTTCTACCTTGCCCGATTTAGGTTATCTTGTGAATGTGATAATCACTCCCAAAAAAGTGATGAAAACGTAAGATTTTGTCACATAAACTGCAACAAATGAATGCAACAGTTTCACAGTCGCACTGTTTTCCCTGTGCTCTGTCAAAGCATATGTTTTTAACGTTTTCAAATTTTTCCGTGTGTAGACCGTCAAATTCTGCATATGTCCAAGCAAATCTGAACATGTCCTGGAATTTTGGAGAGCGAAGTTAATTGTGTTTGAGTGCCTGAACTTTGATAATTGTCTGAAAATAAAAAAGTAAAACCCTTCACTCGAGGGAAGCCTTGAACCAAGGACTTCTTGATCCGCAGCTGCTCACGCTAACCACGGGACCACGACGCTCCTGAGCTCACTGTATCCTTAATGTTGCCTATCTTGCGCATGGACTACTCAGTTTGTATATTTTGATTATTTTTTTCATAGTTCCACACAACTTCTTCCTGTTCTCTCGATTGAGCTGTGTTCAGTTTTTCAAGGCCTACCCACTGTGCCAACTTATAACTAAATCTGAGGGGGGTGCGATGGGGAGATTCCCTTGTTAGCAGGGGGACTGGCTCTCTGGATGTTCCAGTGTTTATGCATCCCCTCAGAATTTTGTTGGGCTGCACCCACTTAAGATGGGAAGGAAAGAAATAGAATAAATACAAAACAGCATAAAAAATGGCGAAAATTACAAAGCTGTCAGTTATGCCAATTTTGATGTAGCACTGTCTCTTTCGCACATGCAACATCGGCCTAGCGCTTCTCAGCCTCCAGAAACAACTGAACTGAACTGACAAATGCTGAGCGCTACTCTCGTGGAAACAAACGTCACGAAGTTTTCGAACGGCAGAGATGTGAACTGGCTGCTTTCCGTCGATACATATTCACTCTCTGTAGAGCAGTAAGTTTCAGTTTACATTTTTTATTCCGTAACACAATATCATTTACAACTAAAATTTATTTTGTTTATTTCTTTGTTGTACCTGGTTTTTCTAATGGATAAATTCATTGATTCCTCGTCGATGAAGAAAAGTAATTAGGCTGCGTCAGATAAAGGTATTGCTTCAGGTAGCTACGATTCAACTGGTGTATCGAAAGAAACAAAGAAACCTAGTTATGTTGGTGGCGTCCGTTCTTTTCAAAAACAGCGGAAAGACAAAAATCAATGAATATTATACGATGAGAAGTGCGGTGAAGTGTTTTGTTATGTATGTAAGAAAATGAGTTCCTCTAGAGAGGCTTTTACGAAGTAAACTAAATAAGACGAAGATGTGATGAAAGTATTCGTTGAAGTCTTGTTTTCATACTGGGACAAAGAGTTAGAAAGGTTTTCTTGTCATTAAAAGTCGAATTATCATAAGTCTTGCTGTAGTAGGAATGTGCAGTTGATAAAAGTGTTAAAGTGCAGTTTAATGCATGGTCGTGAAGCAGTTTTGTTCAAAAACCAGTACTAACATTCTGGGGCGGCACCCCGGGCCTCATATGTACTGATCTTATTATTAACTGGTAACCTACATAAATTGATGTCTTATGAGCCCACAATAGACTAGTTTTAGTAAGGGCGCGATAAGTTTGTCGCTGACACCCAAGTACTGACCGTTAAAATCGGCACCAATCGAAAAAAAAAAAAATGGTTCAAGTGGCTCTGAGCACTATGGGACTTAACTTCTGAGGTCATCAGTCCCCTAGAACTTAGAACTACTTAAGCCTAACTAACCTAAGGACATCACACACATCCATGCCCGAGGCAGGATTAGAACCTGCGACCGTAGCGGTCGCGCGGTTCCAGACTGTAGCGCCTAGAACCGCTCGGCCAAATCGGACGGCCCAATCGAAACACTTCCTATCGGTTGTTCCCTGTTTCAGGTTGCTGCCAACCTCTGCGATACCAAAGTTATGACAATGTAATTGCCTATCGAAGTGTTGTTGTGTTGTCTGTGCGAGTGGATGATAATAACACTAATTGTACTTACATTTAAATGCACTGTGCGGTACAGGGTAGGGTCACAAATGTTTGCGAAATGTTTTTAATTTCATTTTTTTCTTCTGCTCATTGCGTTGTGTTACAACAACCTTAATTTAATTTCATGCTCTATGATATAAACATGTACCACATTTGAAGATGACTACGAGCCCATACTACTTCTGACTGAAATTACCATACCATACCATAGCAGCTGGTCGGTACGTCTTACTGTCAGATGATATTTCTTTGGTTTGGCTGCTAGTTCCTAGGTACACATTGCTATAGCATAGGGCTGAGAACCGCAGGCCGAACGAATACTCGATTCGGGGCAAATGGGGCCCATGGATCACAGTTTGAGTGGTCTGAGGATAAGGAGGGAGCAATGAAATCTGCAAGAGTAGCTCTGTTGAGAATGTCATCTTCACTCATGATGCAGAGGTTAACAATTCGTCGTCATACAGATAAAAATTCTAAATAAATGGAGTTTGTTCCTAAGTATAACCAAATAAATAGAGTTAGTTCCATAAATTATCTGGGAGTACGCATTAGGAGTGATTTAAAATAGAATGATCATATAAAGTTGATCATTGGTAAAGCAGATGCCAGACTAAGATTCGTTGGAAGAATCCTAAGAAATGCAATCCGAAAACAAAGGAAGTAGGTTACAGTACGCTTGCTCGCCCACTGCTTGAATACTGGTCAGCAGTGTGGGATCCGTACCAGATAGGGTTGATAGAAGAGATAGAGAAGATCCAACGGAGAGCAGCGCGCTTCGTTACAGGATCATTTGGTAATCGCGAAAGCGTTACGGAGATGACAGATAAACTCCAGTGAATGACTCTGCAGGGGAGGCGCTCAGTAGCTCGGTACGGGCTTTTGTTGGAGTTTCGAGAACATACCTTCACCGAGGAGTCAAGCAGTATATTGCTTCCTCCTACGTATATCTCGCGAAGAGACCATGAGGATAAAATCAGAGAGATTAGAGCCCACACAGAGGCATACCGACAATCCTTCTTTCCACGAACAATACGAGACTGGAATAGAAGGGAGAACCGATAGATGTACTCAAGGTACCCTCCGCCACACACCGTCAGGTGGCTTGCGGAGCATGGATGTAGATGTAGATGTCGAAGGTAACTCCGATTTGTCCAGTTGGCTCGGGCATAAAAAGTACATATGTTTTTCATACTACATAACAAATGAAATAGGTTCTGTTATGGATGGCCAACGAAGTCTTCTTACACATTCTGATAAAGTTCGTAAAATATTCTCAATACTCTTCCCTAGTTTTACATGAAACTAGAAACATATGTCAACATGAACAAGTTTCGATATGTCCTGATGTGACAGTGGCGATAATTTTCAAATTCATGAAAATTATTTTTTGTGTCAATAATACTTAACCTACAACAGCTGAAATATTGTCGACAGTTATAATGGATGTTCTCACTCGTTTTTCTCTAGAAATTATGTCATGCAGAGGTATTGCTACTGACGAAACGGCAAATACGACTGGCGCTTTTTCTGGGTTGCAGCAAAAATGAGAGATCCTGAGCCACAAGGTCTGCGTGTTCACTGTTTGGCCCTGCTTTGAAACTTGTGACCCAAGAGGCAACGCAAAATGGGACCACGGTGAGAAACTATCTTTTAAATGTGAAAAAAAATTACCAGTTTTCTATGTGTGTATGTGAAATCCTAAGGGACCAAACGGCTGATGCCATCCGTCCTTAGACTTGCACACTACTTAAACTAACTTATGCTAAGGAGAGCACAGACACCCACGCCCGAGGGAGGACTCGAGAATCTCCGGCGGGTGGGACCGCGCAATCCGTGACAAGGCGCCTCAAACCGTGCGGCCACTCCGAGCGGCTTTGGTATGTGGATCCCCCAAGCGACCAGCAATATTTGGGTCTCTCAAGATGTCCAAGGTGCTACCCTTATTCACTATGTGGCTCTTTGACCTTTTTTGCCTTGTCAGGAAGTGTTGTAGAATATGTTCACTGAAAACTATTTTCCAGAATACGAATAGTTAACCTTGTTCTTCGAGGAGCTCGAGCTCAGAAAATCCGATTCTGGTGTTAAAGCTAAAGATCCCTCAAATTTTCTGTGTTGTTTTGAATTTATCTTTGTCACTACGCTCCTTATTAAGAGCCAGTTGAAATTTTGAACGCTTTTCTGTAAGTTTCGTCTCTACATCTTCGAAAATCCGTGAACGATATTAATAATGGTAGAAATGTACTGCGGGTATTTAGAACTGATGAAACTTTTCGTCAAGTATGGTGCTCTTGCTTGGAATTGACCAAAAAATTTGATGTCGAAGATATGAAAGTTCCAAAACTTCGAAAGATTTCTCGAAAACTTGATGACGACGCTCTACCCTATGCTTTTGCCACCCTCCGTGGTTGTCAACGGAAAATTTAGTTTGAGTTTTTAGAGATTGCGATTCAGTGTTTCGAAGATCGATTTTCTAAAGCTGCTGTAACTGTCTCCAAAGCAACAAAAAAATTTCTTGTTTCTAAAACTAATGATTGCAATTATGTAATAGAACTTTATAATGAGGACGATGACCCCAAAAAATTAACTTTACACAGAAGTAAGACGGGAGATGTGTGTAAATCAAAAAATTATTTCGTTGGTATTACGAAACACTCGTTTGCCTATGATATGCAAGTTGAAAAATTGATTCCAGAGGTGATGAAACTGACGAAAATCGCTTTAACTGCGCCAGTCTGTATATGCAGGGCAAAACGTTCTTTCTCCACCTTACAGGATTAAAAACTTACCTGCACAACGTCATGATGGAGGGGGCTTGCACCCCTTGTTGTTTTGCATGTCAGTATCACAGCACAGTTTTGATGTTTTAAGCACCTTCTTGCTCCCCATTGTTGAAGAGCAGTTCGGGGATGGCGATTGCATCTTTCAGCACGATCGAGCACCTGTTCATAATGCACGCCCTGTGGCGGAGTGGTTACACGACTGTAACATTCCTGTAATGAACTGGCCTGCACAGAGTCCTGCCCTGAATCCTACAGAACACCTTTGGGATGTTTTGGAACGCCAACTCCGTACCAGGCCTCACCGACCGACATCGATACCTATCCTCAGTGCCGCACTCCGTGAGGAATGGGCTGCCATTCCCCAAGAATCTTTCCAGCACCTAATTGAACGTATGCAGGCGAGAGTGGAAGCTGTCATCAAGGCTAAGGGTGGACCAACACCATACTGAATTCCAGAATTAGCGATGGAGGGCGCCACGAACTTGTAAGTCATTTTCAGCCAGGTGTCCGGATACTTTTGATCACATAGAGTAATTGTTTCCAGTTATTGTTCCGCAATCGTGCGATCATAAAATAATGGGTCTTTCTATGCATACGCATCACGCTGCATTTGTCTGTATTTTGAGGGTCAACAGCCACACACTGCACCAAGCGTCGATCCTCAGCAGATCTTCCTGCATTTCGCGACGTCGCGACTAGTGTTGCCAACTGACTCGATTTTATAGGGACCGTCCTTTCTTTTCTATGACTGCCCCCATGTCCCTAAGTCCCTACTTTATTGGTTTATTTTTACAATTTTATCTTTTTTGTATCACGTTGCGTAAATTTTAACTTCGTATTATTAAGTATATCATCTTATTCTTTTTAGCGAAAGCCAATATGTGAGGAAAGCACAAGAGAGTAACAAAGCAATGGGTTTGAAAGTCAGTTGTTTTGCCACCTTGTTTTCACAATAGTTAGTGTTGAAGGAATTGTTATTTATGGAGTGACCGATGAAGGAGTTTCCTTCTTTCGCTGTTCCGTTAGAGGAAAACGTTATTGATGTTACGGTGAGTTTAGAGTTTTCCGAAGTCCGATTCATATTTAAAATGCTCAGTAGATTAACTGGAAATACAAACAGCAGTGGTAGTGAGAGTAGTAATATGACAATTATGACACTCGGAATAAAACACGAAAGAAAAAGTGGAAAGACCGTGCTCATTTCGTAATGTGTGGCTGAAGGGTAAACTGTTCAAAATTTGGCTAGCTAAAGGTGACGACGAAGGGATGCCAAGGCGTTTTCAATAAAAAATGAGGGTATCGAAGCTCAGAGAAAGCGTTCATCATGTGAGAAACATAAACTTTCTCTTGCATTAACTTCCAAAAGCGAATCGACTGAAATTGTTTTCAGCGTAAAACATTCGTCTATTGACAATGAAGGGTCAGCACCCAAACTGTCACTTGTATATTATGGAGTTATGTTTAACTGTAGACATGTTTCTATTGACTGTGTTACTAGGCTAGGAAACGGGGACACTGACTTTTGGAAATCAGTGTGGGTGTCTTAAATGACAGTTCAGAAATGTTGAAACCCATCCCTCCTGCAAATACAGTTTCAGATATCTTCGAATGAGCAACACTTGACAAATGCAAACAAACTGTGGTTTATTAGGTTTTTCTACACTAATTAATAAATACAAAAAGTGATCCACGTTGTTTTGTGCTCTTCAGTCCGACGACCGGTTTGATTCAGCTCTCCATGCTGTACAAGTCTCTTCATCTCCGAATAACTGCTGCAGCCTACACCCCTCTGAATCTGCTTGCTGTATTCACCTCTTGGACTCCCTCTTCGAATTCCCCCACTTCTATCCAGTACTAAGTTTGTGATCCCTTCATGTCTCAGAATGTGTCCTATCAATCTATTCCTTCTTTTAGTCAGTTTGTGCTAAAAATTTCTTTTCTTTTATTTAGTACCTCCTCATTAGTTATCCGTTCTACCTATCTAATCTTCAGAATTCTTCTGTAGCACCACATTTCGAAAGCTTCTATTCTCTTCTTGTCCAAACTATTTATCGTCCATGTTTCACTTCCATACATGGCTACACTCCATACAAATACTTTCAGAAACGACTTTCTGACACTTAAATCTACACTCGATGTTAACAAATTTCTCTTCTTCAGAAACGCTTTCCTTGCCATTGCCAGTCTACATTTTATATCCTCTCTACTTCGACCATTATCAGTTAATTTGCTCCCCAAATAGCAAAACTCCTTTACTACTTTAAGTGTCTCATTTCCTAATCTAATTCCCTCAGCATCACCCGAGTTAACTCGACTACATTCCATTATCCTCGTTTTGCTTTTGCTGATGTTCATCTTATATCCTCCTTTCAAGACACTGTACAGTCCGTTCAACTGCTCTTCCAAGTCCTTTGCTGTCTCGGACAGAATTACAATGTCATCGGCGAACCTTAAAGTTTTTATTTCTTCTCCATGGATTTTAATACCGACTCCGAATTTTTCTTTTGTTTCCTTTACTGCTTGCTCAAAGTACAGATTGAATAACATCGGGGAGAGGCTACAACCCTGTCTCAATTCCTTCCCAACCACTGCTTCCCTTTCATGTCCCTCGACTCTTGTAACTGCCATCTGGTTTCTATACAAATTGTAAACAGCCTTTCTCTCCCTGTATTTTACCCCTGCCACCTTCAGAATTTGAAAGAGAGCATTCCAGTCAACATTGCCAAAAGCTTTCTCTAAGTCTACAAATGCTAGAAACTTCACGGTAAATGATGACAGTTGCAGGATTTATTAAAATTCTTGACCACGGTTTCCGTATATGTAAATATACCTTCCTCAGAACTAAAATACCTAAAATTACATCCTGCAGTGGAGATTAATAAAACAATTGTACCAAAGGCGTCGTCAGTAGTTAAAACAGCATCTCCATTTATAGAACATAATTATGGTCAGAGGCTCGATGCGAACACAGCTTAGCTCAGTTCTTCGCCTAAGCAAGAATTTCAACAGTTGATGTTTCAGCCATGTTTAAAATCTTTAAATGCTAGAAACGTAGGTTTGCCTTTTCTTAATCTAGCTCCTAAGATAAGTCGTAGGGTCAGTATTGCCTCACGTGCTCTAGCATTTCTACGGAATCCGAACTGATCTTCCCCGAGGTCGGCTTCTACCAGTTTTGCCATTCGTCTGTAAAGAATTCTTGTTAGTATTTTGCAGCCGTGGTTTATTAAATTGATAGTTCGGTAATTTTCACACCTGCGTTCTTTGGGATTGAAATTATTACATTCTTATAGAAATGGAAGAGGATGTAGATGAAGGTGAGATGGGAAGTGCGATACTGAGAGAAGAATTTGGTAGAGCCACTGAAAGATCCAAGTTGAAACAAGACCCCGGCAATAGACGATATTCCATCAGAACTACAAACGGTCTTGGGAGAGCCAGGCATGACCAAAAAAAATGTTCAAATGTGTGGATTTCTAAGGGACCCAACTGCTGAGGTCATCGGCCCTAGACTTACACACTACTTAAACTAACTTATACTGACTTATGCTAAGAACAACACACACACCCATGCCCGAGGGAGGACTCGAACCTCTGGCGGGAGGGGCCGCGCATTCATTGACATGGCGCCCCTAACCACGCGGCCACTCCGCGCGGCCAGGCATGACAAAACTCTTCGATCTACAGCGTAAGATGTATGAGACAGGCGAAACACCATCAGATTTCAAGAATAATGTGATAATTCGGATTCCAAAGAAAGCAGTTGCTAACAGGTGTGAAAATTACCAAGTTATCAGTTTAATGAGTCATGGCTGCAAAATACTAACGCGAATTCTTTGCAGACGAATGGGAAAACTGGTAGAATCCGACCACAGGGAAGATCAGTTTTGATTCCAGGGAAATGCAGGAACACGTGAGGCAATACTGACCTTATAACGTATCTTGTTCAAAATGTGTGTGAAATCTTATGGGACTTAACTGCTAAGGTCATCAGTCCCTAAGCTTACTCACTACTTAACCTAAATTATCCTAAGGACAAACACACACACCCATGCCCGAGGGAGGATTCGAACCTCCGCCGGGACCAGACGTACAGTCCACGACTGCAGCGCCTGAGACCGCTCGGCTAATCCCGCGCGGCTATAACGTATCTTTGAAGGTAGTTTAAGGAAGGGTAAACCTATGTTTATAGCATTTGTAGACATAGAGTAGTTTTGAAAATGTTGACTGGAATGCTCTCATTGAAATTTCGACGATAGCAGGGGTAAAATACAGGGAGAAAAAAGCTATTTACAACTTGTACAGAAGCCAGACGACAGTTAAAGAGCTGACGGTCATTAAAGAGAAGCAGTGGTTGAGAGGGGATGGAGACAGGGTTGTAGCGTATTCCCAATGCTATTCAATCATTACATTGAGCAAACAGTAAAAGAAACCAAAGACAAAATTGGAGTAGGAATTAAAATCCAGGGAGAAGAAATAAATACTTTGAGGTTTGCCGATGACATTGTAATTCTGTCAGAGACAACAAAGGACTTGGAAGAGTAGCTGAACAGGATGCAGTGTGTCTTGAAAAGAGGATATAAGATGAATATCAACAAAAGCAAAACGAGGATAATGAAATTAAATCGAATTAAATCAGATGATGCTGCGGGAAATAGATTAGCAAATAAGATACTTAAAGTGATAGGTAAGTTTTGCTATTTGGGCAACAAAATAACTGATGATGGTCGAAGTAGGGAGGATATAAAATGTAGACTGGCAATGGCAAGAAAAGCTTTTTGATGAAGAGGAATTTATTAACATCCAGTACAGATTTAAGTGTCAAGAAGTCGTTTCTGAAAGTATTTGTATGGAGTTTAGCCACGTATGGAAGTGAAACATCGACGATAAACAGTTTGGACAAGAAGAGAATAGAAGCTTTTGAAATGTGGCGCTACAGAAGAATGCTGAAGATTAGATGGGTAGAGGAGGTATTAAATAGAAGAAAAGAAATTTTTAGCACAAACTGGGGGAATTCGAAGAGGGCGTCCAAGAGGTGAATACAGCAAGCAGATTCAGAGGGATGTAGGCTGCAGCAGTTATTCGGAGATGAAGAGGCTTGTACAGCGTGGAGAGCTGCGTCAAACCGGTCGTCGGACTGAAGAGCACAAAACAACATGGATCACTTTTTGTATTTATTAATTAGTGTAGAAAAAACCTAATAAACCACAGTTTGTTTGCATTTGTCAAGTGTTGCTCATTCGAAGATATCTGAAACTGTATTTGCAGGAGGGTTGGGTTTCAACATTCCTGAACTGTCACTTAGGACACCCACACTGATTTCCAAAAGCCAGTGTCCCTGTTTCCTAGCCTAGTAACACAGTCAATAGAAACATATCTACGGTTAAGCATAACTCCATAATATACAAGTGACAGTTTGGGTGCTGACCCTTCATTGTCAATAGACGAATGTTTTACGATGAAAAGAATTTCAGTCGATTCGCTTTTGGAAGTTAATGCAAGAGAAAGTTTATGCTTCTCACATGATGAACGCTTTCTCTGAGCCTCGATACCGTCACTTTTTATTGAAAACGCTTTGGCATCCCTTCATCGTCACCTTTAGCTAACCAAATTTTGAACAGTTTACCCTTCAGCCACACATTACGAAATGAGCACGGTCTTTCCACTTTTTCTTTCGTGTTTTATTCCGAGTGTCATAATTGTCATATCACTACTCTCACTACCACTGCTGTTTATATTTCCACTTAATCTACTGAGCATTTTAAATATGAATCGGACTTCGGAAAACTCTAAAATCACCGTAACATCAATAACGTTTTCCTCTAACGGAACAGCGTAACAAGGAAACTCCTTCACTCGGTCACTCCATAAATAACAAGCCTTCAACACTAACTATTGTGAGTACGAGGTGGAAAAACAACTGACTTTCAAACCCATTGCTTTGTTACTCTCTTGTGCTTTCCTCACATATTGGCTTTGTGCTTTCCTCACATATTGGCTTTCGCTAAAAAGAATAAGATGATATACTTAATAATATGAAGTTAAAATTTACGCAACGTGATACAAAAAAGATAAAATTGTAAAAATAAACCAATAAAGTAGGGACGTAGGGACATGGGGGCAGTTATAGAAATGTAGGGACGGTCCCTATAAAATCTGGACAGTTGGCAACACTAGTCGCGACGTCGCGAAATGCAGGAAGATCTGCTGAGGATCGACGCTTGGTGCAGTGTGTGGCTGTTGACCCTCAACATACAGACAAATGCAGCGTGATGCGTATGCATAGAAAGACCCATTATTTTATGATCACACGATTGCGGAACAATGACTGGAAACAGTTACACTATCTGATCAAAAGTATCCGGACACCTGGCTGAAAATGACTTACAAGTTCGTGGCGCCCTCCATCGCTAATTCTGGAATTCAGTATGGTGTTGGTCCACCCTTAGCCTTGATGACAGCTTCCACTCTCGCAAGCATACTTTCAATTAGGTGCTGGAAGGATTCTTGGGGAATGGCAGCCCATTCTTCACGGAGTGCAGCACTGAGGATAGGTATCGATGTCGGTCGGTGAGGCCTGGCACGAAGTCGGCGTTCCAAAACATCCCAAAGGTGTTGTATAGGATTCAGGTCAGGACTCTGTGCAGGCCAGTTCATTACAGGAATGTTACAGTCGTGTAACCACTCCGCCACAGAGCGTGCATTATGAACAGGTGCTAGATCGTGCTGAAAGATGCAATCGACATCCCCGAATTGCTCTTCAACAATGGGGAGCATGAAGGTGCTTAAAACATCAATGTAGGTCTGTTCTGTGATATTGACATACAAAACGACAAGGAGTGCAAGCCCCCTCCACGAAAAACACGACCACACCATAACACCACCGCCTCCGATTTTTACTGTTGGCGCTATATACGCTGGCAGATAACATTCACCGAGCAGTCGCCATACCGACACCCCGCCATCGGATCGCCACATTGTGTATCACGATTCGTCACTCCACACAATATTTTTCCACTGTTCAGTCGTCCAATGTTTACGCTCCTTGCACTAAGCCATTTACCGGCATGATGTGTGGCTTATGAGCAGCCGCTCGATCATGATGCAGTTTGATTTTCCTGCGTGATGGTCTGGATGAATGTCTGCCTATTACACATTAGGACCCTCTTCAACTGTCGGCAGTGTCTGTCAGTTAACAGACGAGGTCGGCTTTTGTGCTGTACGTGTCCCTTCACGTTTATACTTCACTGTCACATCGGAAACGGTGGACCTAGGGATGTTTAGGAGTGTGAAAAATCTGCGTACAGACGTATACACAAGTGACACCTAATCATGTCACCACGTTCGAAGAATGTGAGTTAGGTGGAGCGTCCGATTCTGCTCTCTCACGATGTCTAATGATTACTGAGGTCGCTGATATGGAGTGCCTGGCTATAGGTGGCAGCACAATGCACGTAATATGAAAAACGTATGTTTTTAGGTGTGTCCGGATACTTTTGATCACATAAGTGTATATCTAGGAGCATGGGTACGGAGCGACTTAAGAGGCAACACCATTGTGGAATTTTCAAAAAAACTTTTTTTCTTGGTTAAAAGATGCTTTGAACCTTCTAAAATAAGAGGCAAAAAGTCTAATCCTGGGAAAAAATTGTTCTATGGAATTCCGAACTCCTCCTCCAGCCTCTCGGATAACGCGAAACGGCGTACCTGCGCCAACTCGAGACTCCTGTTGTGTCTGGGTGTAGTTAGAAGCATTTCACAACAATAATACATGAGCTTGGCGTCAACAATGTTCAGTAGATGCACGAGAAAGATAATTCTTTCGCTTCGAGTCTTGATTTTTATGTGCAGCATTGACTTTTGACAGTGTATTTGTGATCTTACAGTTTTTTGTCTCAGGTAAGAATGAGCGGTAAGAGAATGTGCTCGAACAGAAAAGGTACGAAAAAATCGTATCTAACGCTGCGTCGAAGCAGTATGTCATCAAGGCGTCCAAAGAATAGGCGGAAAGCAGTTCGGAAGGAGTCAGTGTCTCTGCTAAGAAGCTGAAAGACAGTGACCAGCCTTTCGATGTGAATTATAGGATTATGCATTTTCTTGCTGTTTTCTGTGGTATTTCTCAGCACGTGAAATGTAAAACATGCAATGCAGACATCTCATTGCAAGAATGATATCCTCGAGGCTTTTCAATACTCATTGCACATCCGACTGCCCAGGAATTCTTATACCAGTTTATAGGGAATGCGTATGACATCAGCCGTCGAATCGTTCTCCAACGCTCCAGCTTGGAGCACGGCTAAACGAAACTAAAATTTTGTACCTTCGTGGAATTTCCGCGACCGATATTTCAGTCGTTCTACGATAAACTAGTGGATATGATTTCGATCGCAACGGCAATAGTACTACAGGTCAGTCCTGGGATAGCAGATTAATGGTAAGAGTTTTCTAAAAGTAGAAGTTTTGCATTTGTTCATGTCTATAACACATTTCAGAACTTCAGACCCGTTTTTCTCGGAATAATATGATATTTCAAAATGGCACGCCATGTAACTCCAACAATTTCTAATCTTTTTATTTGAAAATTTAACCACGACTTTGAAATAATATTTAGAAACAATCACGTAGGGGATTTTTGATTCATTAATTTAAAAAAATAATTATTAACAAACGACTGTCCTTTTTTGGTGCAAATTGGATGACTTTATTCAAACACTAGTGAGTTACACAAAAAGCAATTGAATGTTGCTCGTTAGTATGGGATCCGTACCAGATATGATTGATATAGGAAACAGAGAGGATACGAAGAAGAGCAGCGCGTTGGGCTACAGGTTCATTTAGTAAGCACGGAAGCGTCACGGAGATGCTGAGCCATCTCTAATGGCAGACGCTGCAACAAAGGCTTGCTGCATCACAGTTTTGGGTTCCCGTCGAGAGTTCCGAGAGCGTACAGCCGATATATTGCTTGCTGCTACGTACATCTCGAGAAAAGACCTGGAAGATAAAATCAGAGAGATTCGCGCCCGCACGGAGGCTGGAGCAGGGTTTTGCACCCCGCAACTACTGCCTGGTCCTAGTTTGTACGTGGCCAGTACCTCGCACTCGTCGCCCACCGCTGCCTCATGTAATGCAGGATGCTGTCGCTCCTGTCTTACAGCTTCCAATGATTGATGCCAAACAGAACCGGAAGTAAACTGCCTGTCCCGACTACCGAGATTCAATAAATAATATTTCCAGGAAAGGGGTCAAGTGACAGTCGTACGCAAAGTACCCTCCGCCACAGCTCGACTATTAAGATACAAGTATTATTGAGACACCTTTACTTTTACTTTTAATCAGAGCACAGAGATAGACGTGACTGGAAATATGAAGACTACATGCGTTAGAAAGGGAGTAAGAGAAGGTTGCGCACTATGGCCGTACTTGTCCAACATGCTCACTGAGGAGGCCATATCCAAATTTAAACAAAAGACCAAAGACATAAAAATCAACGGGAAAAAATCTATTGGACATGGTTTGCAGAAGACATTGCATTAACTGCAGATTCGGAGAACGAACTAAGCAAAATGCTGCGAGTATTATCACCAGATTAAACAAAGCGAAATTGGAACAGAATACTTCAAAAGCCAGAGTAGTAACTGTCAAAAAATCTAATCAAGAGACATAAACAAACATCAAACATCAAAATACTATAGATATACAGGGTTTTACAAAAAGGTACGGCCAAACTTTCAGGAAACATTCCTTACACACAAAGAAAGAAAATATGTTATGTGGACATGTGTCCGGAAACGCTTACTTTCTATGTTAGAGCTCATTTTATTACTTCTCTTCAAATCACATTAATCATGGAATGGAAACACACAGCAACAGAACGTACCAGCGTGACTTCAAACACTTTGTTACAGGAAATGTTCAAAATGTCCTCCGTTAGCGAGTATACATGCATCCACCCTCCGTCGCATGGAATCCCTGATGCGCTGATGCAGCCCTGGAGAATGGAGTATTGTATCACAGCCGTCCACAATACGAGCACGTAGAGTCTCTACATTTGGTACCGGGGTTGCGTAGACAAGAGCTTTCAAATGCCCCCATAAATGAAAGTCAAGAGGGTTGAGGTCAGGAGAGCGTGGAGGCCATGGAATTGGTCCGCCTCTACCAATCCATCGGTCACCGAATCTGTTGTTGAGAAGCGTACGAACACTTCGACTGAAATATGCAGGAGCTCCATCGTGCATGAACCGCATGTTGTGTCGTACTTGGAAAGGCGCATGTTCTAGCAAAAAATGGTTCAAATGGCTCTGAGCACTATGGGACTCAACTGCTGTGGTCATAAGTCCCCTAGAACTTAGAACTACTTAAACCTAACTAACCTAAGGACATCACACACATCCATGCCCGAGGCAGGATTCGAACCTGCGACCGTAGCGGTCGTGCGGTTCCAGACTGTAGCGCCTTTAACCGCTCGGCCACTCCGGCCGGCCCATGTTCTAGCAGCACAGGTAGAGTATCCCGTATGAAATCATGATAACGTGCTCCATTGAGCGTAGGTGGAAGAACATGGGGCCCAATCAAGACATCACCAACAATGCCTGTCCAAACGTTCACAGAAAATCTGTGTTGATGACGTGATTGCACAATTGCGCGCGGATTCTCCTCAGCCCACAAATGTTGATTGTGAAAATTTATAATTTGATCACGTTGGAATGAAGCCTCATCCGTAAAGAGAACATTTGCACTGAAATGAGGATTGACACATTGTTGGATGAACCATTCGCAGAAGTGTACCCGTGTAGGCCAATCACCTGCTGATAGTGCCTGCACACGCTGTACATGGTACGGAAACAACTGGTTCTCGCGTAGCACTCTCCATACAGTGACGTGGTTAACGTTACCTTGTGCAGCAGCAACTTCTCTGACGCTGATATTACGGTTATCGTCAACTGCACGAAGAATTGCCTCGTCCCTTGCAGGTGTCCTCGTCGTTCTAGGTCTTCCCCAGTCGCGAGTCATAGGCTGGAATGTTCCGTGCTCCCTAAGACGCCGATCAATTGCTTCGAACGTCTTCCTGTCGGGACACCTTCGTTCTGGAAATCTGTCTCGATACAAACGTACGGCGCCACTGCTATTGCCCCGTGGTAATCCATACATCAAATGGGCATCTGCCAACTCCGCATTTGTAAACATTGCACTGACTGCAAAACCACGTTCGTGATGAACACTAACTTGTTGATGCTACGTACTGATGTGCTTGATGCTAGTACTGTAGAGCAATGAGTCGCATGTCAACACAAGCACCGAAGTCAACATTACCTTCCTTCCATTGGGCCAACTGGCGGTGAATCGACTAAGTACAGTACATACTGACGAATCTAAAATGAGCTCTAACATGGAAATTAAGCGTTTCCGGACACATGTCCACATGACACCTTTTCTTTATTTGTGTGTGAGGAATGTTTCCTGGAAGTTTGGCCGTACCTTTTTGTAACACCCTGTAGATACAACCGTGCAGTCACTCAGGACAATGGGTACACCACGGAAATCAGGAGAACTGCTATCTCTAATCAGGCCTTCAGTAACAAGAAACAGCTTCAGACAACCAGACACATGAGTAGTAAAACTAGGAAAGAATTCATCAAAACGCTTGCCTAGAGTGTTTTGTTACATACTTATTAAAACGTGGGTCCTGATAGAACAGGATATACGATGGCTGGAAGAAATGGAAATGTGGATGTGCAGAAAGATACCGATAATAATCTGGAGAGAGAGAAATCGAACGAGTTTGCCCTCAAGGAAGTAGATGAAAGAAAGCAATTGATCACTCCCATAGAAAAGCGGCCAACAAAACCCACTGACCCCACAATGCGTCAGAACGATATGTTGACCACCGCAATGGAAGCAAAGGTTTTAGGAAAGAAAGGAAGGGAAGACCGTGGAGAATCGTCTATATTTTGTGACAGCCGGACTTCAATTCAAACGCTAGGCTGAATTGAAACGCTCGGCAGAGCAGGGGCAAATATGGCTGTAGCGACGAGTCCCAGCCTTTAGAAGTAATGACAGGACAAACGACTGGTTGTAACAACCAACTGGCTAGTCGACTGTTTTTTTTTTCGTTCAATCAGTTTTTTCAGTCGAATGAAACGACTGAATGAAATTGGTCCCTGCAGTCACGTCAGCTATATTAATATTTCTCACTCACTCTTTAGGTTTGATTGTTTCCGCTTAATGTGAGATAACCGACTTATACAAGTTCTTGAAGTGTATGTAAGTTATACGAATGTTTTCACTCAGTCTCCGATTAGAGTGCATTTACTTACATGCCTCTTCAGTCTTTTCGGTTATACACGTCGGAAACACCTATATAACACAACAAGTGTCTGGCACAGTTGTTAGATCGATTACTGCTGCTACAATGGCGGGTTATCAGCTTTAAGTGAGTTT
This sequence comes from Schistocerca americana, assembly GCF_021461395.2. Classification (NCBI taxonomy): domain Eukaryota; kingdom Metazoa; phylum Arthropoda; class Insecta; order Orthoptera; family Acrididae; genus Schistocerca; species Schistocerca americana. Next base: position 558,458,600 of record NC_060125.1, on the reverse strand, counting down.
GAACGTGGAGTTAAGTCGGCGCACGAGCGATGGGACACAGCATCTCTGATGCAGCGATGAGTGGGAATTTTCCCGTACGACCATTTCACGAGAGTACCGTGAATATCAGGAATCCGATAAAACGTTAAATCTTCGACATATCTGCAACCGGAAAAAGATCCTGCAAGAACGCAACCAACGACGACTGAAGAGAATCGTTCAACGTGGCAGAAGTGCACCCCGTCCACAAATTGCTGCAGATTTCAGTACTGGGCCATCAACAAGTGTCAGCGTGCGAACCATTCGACGAAACATCATCGATATGGACTTTCGGAGCCGAAGGCCCGCTCGTGTTCCCTTGATGAATGCACGACGCAAAGCTTTACGCCTCGCCTGGGCCAGTCAACGCCAATATTCGACTGTTGATGACTGGAAACATGTTGCCTGGTCGTACGAGACTCGTTTCAAATTATATCGAGCGGATGGACGTGTACGGGTATGGAGACAATCTCATGAATCCATGGAGGTTGCATGTCACCAGGGGACTGTTCAAGCTGGTGGAGGCTCTGTAATGGTGCGGGATGTGTGCAATTGGTGTGATATGGGACCCCTGATACGTCTGGATACGATTCTGACAGATCGTACGTACGTAAGCATCCTGTCTGATCACCTGCATAAGCATCCTGTCTGATCACCTGCATCCATTCATGTTCATTGTGAATTCCGACGGACTTGGGCAATTGCTGCAGGACAATGCGACACTCCACACATCGAGAATTGCTACATAGTGGCTCGAGGAACACTCTTCTGAGTTTAAACAGTTGTTGGCCACCAAAGTCCCCAGACATGAACATCATTGAGCATATCTGAGATGCCTTGCAACGTGCTGTTTAGAAGAGATTTCCACCCCGTCGCACGCTTACGGGTTTGTGGACAGCCCTGCAGGATTCATGATGTCAATTCCCTCCAGCACTACATCAGACATTAGTCGAGTCCGTGCCACGTGTTGCGGCAGTTCTGCGTGCTCGCGGGGGCCCTACATGATATTAGGCAGTTGTACCAGTTTCTTTGGCTCTTCAGTGTGGATGAGCCACGACTAAGGTTGCCTACTTTTTTACAGGCAAGTAACGTAAGTTGTTTCAGGGAGAGGTAAATAAAAATGTGCACGACGATGCAGGGGAGACAGACGGTTTTTAAATAAAGAATACACGGCATTTGTGAAATTAATGTGATTACCGGTATTAAATCAAAGTTAGTTACTTTCCATTTAATGTATGCGAGATTTATTTGGGAAAAATAATGTCGTCGAGGTGATGTGCATCATTTCGAATGCACTATTCACGTCTCTTCTCCATATCTCCCATCACATGGACCAATGTCTCTGCTAGGATGGCAGCAATTTCTAGAATGATTGCATTCTTCAACTGCTCCAAATTTCGCGGTTTATTGTTTAATTATAGACAAGGATTTTGAGGTATCCTCACAGATAAAAGTGGCGCACTGGAGATATGGGATGCCAAGGAATGTCGCCAAAACGTGAGATAATCTGTCTAGGAAAACAGCGTCAAAGAACTGCCATTGAAGTGTTCACGGTGTGTGATGTATCGCCATCCTGCCGGAACCAAATGTCTTTTAAATAGATTCTTCATCTTCTCAGTTATGATTTCAACAACGTTTCAAGTATATGAATGTGTCGACCCAAATTTACACTGACTGCGGACCCATTTTCTTCGAAAAGATGCGGTCCAATAACGCCGAAAGAGTCAAGAGCACACCATACTGTGACTTATTCTGAGTGTACAGGACGCTGGTGAATGAGGTGCTCAGGACCCTATAACGCAGGTTTTGCTTATTGACGATCCCGTTTAAATGAAACTGAGTTTCGTCGCTCATCAATAAAATCACATGATCACTAAAACTCACTTGTCTTCTACACGCAAAGCCTTTGCTTACAGCAAAGTTAGTTAGCTTCAGTTATTGCACAATAAGTTTATACGGGTGGAATTGTAATTTACTTGTATGCAAAATTCGTCTAACCGAGTCACGACTGACCGCTAGCTCACTTCTGACTATTACTCCACTTACCCTTGCAACGATTTCTGGCGTTGTAACGCTGCGTCTCGGGCCTTTTTGACAGTGAATTTTTAATTTTGAAAAGGATAAATCAAAAAATTTACATTAAAATTTTGCTTGGGAAATGGAATAAAGTGCAGCAGCACTGCATTTTTGCCAAATCTACTATGAATAAACTAAGAATTTACAAGCGGTATAAACATTTCAAAGACGTTCGAGAAGACGACAACCGCCCTGGACACCGTAGCGAGTCAGTTAGTGATGACAATGTGGAAGAAGTAAGGAAGTGGTTCTGGAAAATTGCTGAGTTGCCATCTGAGTGGTTGCTGATGATGTCAGCATATCCTTTGTCTCACGCCAAGTGAGTTTTCGGATGTTTTGGGTGTGAATTGTGTAGAAGCAAAGTTTTTCCTGAAATTATCAAATTTCAGCAAAACACAGTTTTGCATAGATATTGCTCAGGAACTGCTGAATGAAGTCAACAGTGATCCAGAACTTCTAAAGAAGGGTGTAACAGGTGACAAAGCATGGGTATATGGGTATGATGTCAAAACCAAAGCCCAGTTGTCCCAATGGAAACTGCCTGAAGGGCCAAGCCCAAAAATATTTGACAAGTTCCATCACATGTCAAGGTAATTCTCACTGTTTTTTTTATTATAATGGTATAGTGCATCATGGATTCCTACCTAATGGTTGTGTGGTTAAAATGGACCAATACACGGAAGTTGTGAGGGGTTATCGGACTTCATTTTGTGAAAAGTGTAATTTCTGATGCAGGTTCTGAGAGCAAACCAAACGTATTATACTGATTGGTGCCGATAACACGCGATCATTCACTAACAGACATCCCCACACAAAGGAAGCCACAATTAATCATCAAATTCATGAAAAAAGCTGACGAAAAAAGTCCTAATAACAAACACAATGAAATAAAATAGTTATTATTATGCAAAATAGCACAAATAACAAAATCTCTACGTAACGTAGACCAAGCAATATGTTTTATGACCGTACCAGACAATGGCAGACCAGGAAGAGAGAGAGAAAAAAAGAAAAAGTTGCGAGTCCTTGTTCGCTTAAATTACGTAGATATTCGCAGAGTCTTTTGTCAGCTATAAAATCGTCTCAGCGCTACTGCACGAAAACACACAATCACGAAATCCGCTAACACTTGGGGAAACACTATCTCATTAGTATGCAGTTCAAACAGTCCATCTTCCGTGTGTCATGCTGTATGTTTCTGTAAATGAAGTATTTTAAAAAGTTGTGTATTTATTTTTTCGTACTCCCGGCAAAAAATGTCAATTTTTGGTTATGTTTAAAAGTTCGGTAACTGGTGCTGCATTATGTTTTGTGTTTAGATAAATGAACAATTACTTTTGTAATTTAAATACGACGAAGTTCTGTCTCTCTGTATTCCCGCCGGTTTGCCCGTAATCACCGATAATTCTCTACCGGTAAATGCTGAGGCGAGGCGAACAGAAAGCATGTAGGATGCAATTTATTTCAATTGTTTTGTGACTTATTCACTTGCGTCTAAACGTATACGGCCACTTTCCGGAGGTATTTTTCGTGAAAAATATTCATCATCATTTGTTAATACTATCTGGATGGATTAGCACGGGACCTGGAAAGCCATCTATAACGGCGCCGAGGTGGATGCCGTGTTTCTTGACTTCCGTAAGGCAATTGATACAGTTCCGAACTGCCACCAAACCAACAAAATACGAACGTACGGAATATTAGACCAACGGGGTGACTGCATTGTTACTAGTTCCTAGTAAACAGAACACAGCATCTCATTCTCAATGGAGAGAAATCTTCAGACGAAAAACTGACTTTGGGCGTACACTAAGGGAGTGTTCCAGGTGCATTACTTTCCTCAATATACGTACATCTACATCTATACTCTGCAAACACCGTGGTGGATGGCCGAGCTACTTCTTGTTCCAATCACGCATGGGAGCGGGATGAATGATTGTTTGACTGCCTCTGTGCGTGCAGCAATTATTCTAATCTTATCCTCAAGATCCCTATGTGAACGATAACGCAGAGGGTTGTATATACCTAGAGCACTCATTTAAAGCCGGCTCTTGATACTTTGCTAAGAGACTTTCTCGCGATAGCTTACGCCTATCATCGAAAGTCTTCCGATTCAGTTCCTTCGGTATCTCTGTGATACTCTCCCACCGATCAAACAAACCTGTGACGAATCGTGCTGCCCTTCTCTGTACATGTTCAATATTCCCTGTCAATCCTATTTGGCACGGGTCCAACACACTTGAGCGATATTCTAGAACCGATCGCACGTGTGATTTGTAAGCAATTTCCTTTGTACATTGATTGCAACTCCCCAGAATTCTATCAATAAACCAAAGTCTACCACCTGCTTTACCCACGACTGAACCTATGTGGTCATCCCATTTCGTATCCGTGCAAAGTGTTACACCAGGTATTTGTATGAGTTGGCCGATTCCAGCAGTGACTCATTGATATTATAATCATAGGATACCACATTTTTTTCCGTTTTGTGAAGTGCAAAATTTTACATTTCTGAACATTTAGAGCAAGCTGCCAGTCTCTGCACCACGTAGAAATCTTATCAAGATCTGACTGAAAACTTATGCAGCTTCTCTCAGATATTACTTCATTATAGATAACTTCATCATCTGCAAAAGGCCTGATTTTACTATTAATATTGTCTGCAAGGTCATTATAGATATACAGCATCAAGAGCAAGGGCCCCAACGTACTTCCCTGGGGCACACCTGAAATTAATTCTACATTTGACGAAGACTCTCCGTTCAAGATAACATGCTGTGTCCTCCCTACCAAAAAGCCCTCATTCCAGTCACAAATTTCACTTAATACCCCATGTAATCGTATTTTTGATATACGTGACATAGGAGACAACATAGAAAGTTACACGAGGCTTATCGCGGATAACGCTGTTGTATATACACTACTGCCCATTAAAACTGCTACACCACGAAGATGACGTGCTACAGACGCGAAATTTAACCGACAGGAAGGAGATGCTGTGATATGCAAATGATTAGCTTTTCAGAGCATTCACACAAGGTGGCGACACCTACAACGTGCTGACACGAGGAAAGTTTCGAACCGATTTCTCATACACAAACAGCAGTTGACCGGCGTTGTCTGGTGAAACGTTGTTGTGATGCCTCGTGTAAGGAGGAGAAATGCGTACCATCACGTTTACGACTTTGATAAACGTCGGATTGTAGCCTATCGCGATTGCGGTTTATCGTATCGCGACATTGCTGCTCGCGTTGGTCGAGATCCAATGACTGTTAGCAGAATATGGAATCGGTGGGATCAGGAGGGTAATACGGAACGCCGTGCTGGATCCCAACGGCCTCGTATCCCTAGCAGTCGAGATGACAGGCATCTTATCCGCATAGCTGTAACGGATCGTGCAGCCACGTCTCGATCCCTGAGTCAACAGGTGGGGACGTTTGCAAGACAACAACCATCTGCACGAACAGTTCGACGACGTTCGCAGCAGCATGGACTATCAGCTCGGAGACCATGGCTGCGGTTACCCTTGACGCTGCACCACAGATAGGAGCGCCTGCGATGGTGTACTCGACGGCGAACCTGGGTGCGCGAATGGCAAAACGTCATTTTTTCGGATGAATCCAGGTTCTGTTTACAGCATCATGATGGTCGCATCCGTGTTTGGCGACATCGCGGTGAACGCACATTGGAAGCGTCTATTCGTCATCACCATACTGGCGTATCACCCGCCGCGATGGTTTGGGGTGGCATTGGTTACACGTCTCGGTCATCTCTTGTTCGCATTGACGGCACTTTGAACAGTGGACGTTACGTTTCAGATGTGTTACGGCCCGTGGCTCTACCCACCATTCGATCCTTGCGAAACCCTACATTTCAGCAGGATAATGCACGACCGCATGTTGCAGGTCCTGTGCGGGATGCAGAAAATGTTCGACTGCTGCCCTGGCCAGCACATTCTCCAGATCTCTCACCAATTGAAAACGTCTGGTCAATGGTGGCCGAGCAACTGGCTCGTCACAAAACACCAGTCACTACTCTTGATGAACTGTGGTATCGTGTACCTGTACACGCCATCCAAGCTCTGTTTGATTTAACGCCCAGGCGTATCAAGGCCGTTAGTACGGCCAGATGTGGTTGTTCTGGGTACTGATTTCTCAGTATCTATGCACCCAAATTGCGTGAAAATGTAATCACATGTCAGTTCTAGTATAATATATTTGTCCAATGAATATCCGTTTATCATCTGCATTTCTTCTTGGTGTAGCAATTTTAATGACCAGTAGTGTAGATAAGTCGCAATGCGAATTGCGGGAAGGCCTGCACAGTATTGACACTTGGTGAAGGGATTGCCAGTTGGCTGTCAACATAAACAAATGTAACGTATTGTGTTTACATAGAAGGAAAGACGCAATTCTGTACGCTTACATGATTGCAGAACACTCATTGGCAGCGGTTACGTCCATTAAATATCGCGAAGTGTATGTACTGAGCAATTTAAAATGGAGCATGTACCTAATCGCAGGGAAGGTAGATTCCACACTCAGATTCATTGTTAAACTCTCGGTCGATCGATATCTGACTGCTCGTCAGAATGGGATCCGTACGAGGTAGAACTGATGCAGGAAACAGAGAAGATACAAAGAAGAGCATCGCGTTGCGTTACAGGTTCATTTAGTAAGCACGAAAGCATCACAGAGATGATCACTCAGCTACAGTGACAGACGCTACAAGAGAGGCCTTCTGTGTGTCGCTGTGGTTTACTCTTAAAATTCCGAGAGTGTACCTTCCTACAAGAGTCAACCAATATACTGTTTCCTCCCACATGCATCTCGCGAAAAGACCATGAAGATAAAATTAGAGTTCCCGGCTCACACGGAAGCTTACCGGCAACCGTTCTTCCCCCGAACCATTCGCGACTTGGACGGGAAAAGGGGAAGGTTCTAACACCGAAATTGCAGATAAAATACTTTCTGCGCCAGCCAAAAATTTTCGCCGTTTAATATCTGTTGATAACTTGTACTGTACTTACGATTCTGAAGCTGTAAGCTGTCTTACAGAAACTATATTTAATAAGTAATCGATATAATAGTGTATTTATTTCTGACTGTATGTAATTGATTGAAATTGTAATGAAAATATTGTAAATTTCTGGGTAACAGGCAAGGGAACTTTATTATTTAATGTATCGATAGCTAACACTTGGTTCAAGAATCGTAAAAGAAGGTTGTATTCATGGAAGAATCCTGGAGATACTACAAGGTATCAGGTAGATTATATAATGGTAAGACAGAGATTTAGGAACCAGGTTTTAAATTGTAAGACATTTCCAGGGACAGATGTGGACTCTGACCACAATCTATTGGTTATGAACTGTAGATTAAAACTGAAGAAACTGCAAAAAGGTGGGAATTTAAGGAGATGGGACCTGGATAAACTGACTAAACCAGATGTTGTACAGAGTTTCAGGGAGAGCGTAAGGGAACAACTGACACGAATGGGGGAAAGAAATACAGTAGAAGAGGAATGGGTAGCTCTGAGGCATGAAGTAGTGAAGGCAGCAGAGGATCAAGTAGGTAAAAAGACAAGGGCTAGTAGAAATCCTTGGGGAACAGAAGAAATATTGAATTTAATTGATGAAAGGAGAAAATATAAAAATGCAGTAAATGAAGCAGGCAGAAAGGAATACAAACGTCTCAAAAATGAGATCGACTGGAAGTGCAAAATGGCTAAGCAGGGATGGCTAGAGGACAAATGTAAGGATGTAGAGGCTTATCTCACTAAGGGTAAGATAGATACTGCCTACAGGAAAATTAAAGAGACCTTTGGAGAAAGGAGAACCACTTGCATGAATATCTAGAGCTCATATGGAAAACCAGTCCTAAGCAAAGAACGAAAAGGAGAAGGCTGGAAGGAGTGTATAGATGGTCTATACAAGGACGAGGTACTTGAGGGCAATATTATGGAAATGGACGAAGATGAAGATGAAATGGTAGACATGATACGGCGTGAAGAATTTGACAGAGCACTGAAAGACCTGAGTCGAAACAAGGCCCCGAGAGTAGACAACATTCCTTTAGAACTACTGACGGCCTTTGGAGAGCCAGTCGTGACAAAACTCTACCATCTGGTGAGCAAGATGTATGAGACAAGCGAAATACCCTCAGACTTCAAGAAGAATATAATAATTCCAATCGCAAAGAAAGCAGGCGTTGACAGATGTGAAAATTACCGAATTACCAGTTTAATAAGACACAGCTGCAAAATACTAACGCGCATTCTTTACAGACGAATGGAAAAACCGGTGGAAGCCGACCTCGGGGAACATCAGTTTGGATTCCGTAGAAGTATTGGAACACGTGAGGCAATACTGACCTTACGACTTATCTTAGAAGAAAGATTAAGGAAAGGCAAACCACCGTTTCTAGCATTTGTAGACCTAGAGAAAGCTTTTGACAATGTTGACTGGAATACTCTCTTACAAATTCTGAAGGTGGCAGGGGTAAAATACAGGGAGCGAAAGGCTATTTACAATTTGTACAGAAACCAGATGGCAGTTATAAGAGTCGAGGGGTATGAAAGGAAAGCAGTGGTTGGGAAGGGAGTGACAAAGGGTTGTAGCTTATCCCCGATGCTATTCAATCTGTATATTGTGCAAGCAGTAAAGGAAACAAAAGAAAATTTCGGAGTAGGTATTAAAATCCATGGAGAAGAAATAAAAACTTCGAGGTTCGCCGATGACATTGTAATTCTGTCAGAGAGAGCAAAGGACTTAGAAGAGCAGTTGAACGGAGTGGACAGTGTCTTGAAAGGAGGATATAAGATGAACATCAACAAAAGCAAAACGAGGATAATGGAATGTAGTCGAATTAAATCGGGTGATGCTGCGGGAATTAGATTAGGAAATGAGACACTTAAAGTAGTAAAGTAGTTTTGCTATTTGGGGAGCAAAATAACTGCTCATGGTCGAAGTAGAGAGGATATAAAATGTAGACAGGCAATGGCAAGGAAAGCGTTTCTGAAGAAGAGAAATCTGTTAACATTGAGCATAGATTTAAGTGTTAGGAAGTCGTTTCTGAAAGTATCTGTATGGAGTGTAGCCGTGTATGGAAGTGAAACATGGACGATAAATAGCTTGGACAAGAAGAGAATAGAAGCTTTCGAAATGTGGTGCCACAGAAGAACGCTGAAGATTAGATGGATGATCACATAACTAATGAGGAGGTATTGAATAGAATTGGGGAGAAGAGGAGTTTGTGGCGCAGCTTGACAAGAAGAAAGGACCAGTTGGTAGGACATGTTCTGAGGCATCAAGGGATCACCAATTTAGCACTGGAGGGCAGCGTTGAGGGTAAAAATCGTAGAGGAACACCAAGAGATGAATACACTAAGCAGATTCAGAAGGATGTAGGTTGCAGTAAGTACTAGCAGACGAAGAAGCTTGCACAGGATAGAGTAGCATGGAGAGCTGCATCAAACCCGTCTCAGGACTGAAGACCACAACAACAACATGATAGCAACGACGAAATGGCAGTAACTGTGCCGTCGTTTATCTTTGCGCATGCAGACTCCGGAGGAAGCGTAGCAGCTTTATTGATGAAGAGTGCAGAAGTGTTTGTTGGGCGCTCCCGACGCCGCGGTGTCCAGCTATGCTTGCGCCAGTGTAGACGCGCCTGGTTCGTTAACCAGGGAGTATTGACAGCACGGAAGGAGTGGACAGGCGGAGGATGTTGCAATTCTAGCTACTGCCTGTCCCGTAACTATTCGTGGCTCTGGAGACGACTCGGGGTTCTCAAAGAGCAACATCTCAGCATTGTCGTCGGCTACATTCTCAGTCGTCCGCACAGTTACAACATCGTAAGACTGTCAAGTGACAGATATAATAATGTAGAGGCTTTAGCCAGTTGATTTGCTTTCACAAAGAATGACTAACTTGAATAATAACTTGCAATAGTTAAAACTTGTAGGGCACCTATGCTGTCGCCGTTCGGTGTGGCCGAGCGGTTCTAGGCGTTTCAGTCTGGAACCGCGCTACTGCTACGGTCGCAGGTTCGAATCCTGCCTCGGGCACGGATGTGTGCGATGTCCTTAGGTTAGTTAGCTTTAAGTAGTTCTAGGGGACTGATGACCTCAGATGATAAGTCCCACAGTGCTCAGAGCCATTTGAACCATCTGAACCTATGTTGTCATTGTCCTCAGACATTATAACCATCAGGGTCGCTTTTCCTTTCCACGAAATCACTGAGTGTCTTAAGAATATGAAAACTGATTTACTATTTACTGCCAGTTTTGTGTATTTGCTGATGAACAGTTTCAGTCTTAATTTTCTGCCTCTGTAACTGTACATTCTTGTATTGCATAACAGGGGCTTAACTTGCAATTTTGCGTATTAACTCCATTCACTTAAGTAACGTAAAATTTCACCGGCAAAAGTAACAACTAAAGATACAGCAGAAATTAGGAGTGAGCAATTTCATTTATTCTGTATTTAGCTTAGTGCGTGATTTCTACCGGTTTGGTATGCATTTTATTGTTGTTATTCTAAAAGTAAAATCAGTTGCTCATTTGCTTAAACTAAATTCAGTTCAGTCTTTCAATAATCAAAAATAAATTGCTTGCCTTTTTCTAAATTTTGCATTACTTTACAATGAGGATACTGAAAGTCGTTTTTGTATCTAACAAAGTTTAAGTTACGCCAGTCATTTATTTAACAAGTAAATTAATTTTACTTTCAAAATATAGTATTTCAGAAAAAATAACTGCAAACTCAGTGTTTTCTGATTCACTTATTTTCTCGTGAACTGTTGTGCTGCGGTAAAGCGTGACAACCTTCTGTTGCCACGCCAGTGGTTATTGCTTAAATTTCTTTGCCATTACCTTTCTTAAGGTGCTGAAGATTCGTTGCCCTATCGGGCGGGCAACCGTTTAATTATCCCGTTATCTTTGTATTATCAACAATTTTTGCAGTAAATTTTACGTGTTACCCTTTTTCCCTCTGTGCGGTTCGTGAGCGACTGCACTATATTCCACCCATTTCAAAATTATCATCAGTATTTAGCTTAAGTTTAGAATAGATTCTTTCTTCAGAAGAGTCTGTTGTACACTTTTCTCCATCTAACCTGTGTTATTTTCCTTCGGTAACGATAGCCTTACCCACTGAAAAATTTCATTAGGCATATGCCATCACGGTCAGTTATATCGTAATGCAGCAGGCCGATTAGGATGGGGGAGGACACAAGGTGACAGTGATATAGAAAGTACCCTCCCCCTCCCACCGCAAGGTGACTTTCGCAGTGTAAATGTGGATTTAGACGTAGCACTACTCCAGCATTCGGTTGGACGATTCAGGAAAAATCGCGTAAAAACCTCACTCAGACAGCCAGCAGACTGGTTTCAATCGAAAAGAAAGAATGCATAGTTCCGTCTGTATGCAAACCCGCAACGGACTCCATCGACTGTTTTCATCTGGTTGCTCCCCTAGACTGGTTCTCCAACAGACTAAATCGAATGTTTTCCATCATTATTTGGAAGATTATGATTATGATCGTTGAAAAGCGCTGTGATTCTAAAAAAAAATAAAAGTGACTGAAGCAGTGTACTAATAAAATTCGGATTTTATTTCTTTTCCACTCTAATGTAAGTTTAGGATAAATAAAGAATCAGGAAATCAGCTAGCTGTCTAAAGGCCCCCGTAAACGATCAAGCGGGCTCGACAAAATCGCTCTTATCTGGCCGCGGATTTTCCAATCAAGCCCGTACACGTTCAAACTATGTTTGTCAGTTTAGTCTCACTTTGAAGCAGACGCTATCCGTGTTCGAGTGTATTTTGAGAGTAGTGAGAGCGGCAACAAATTCAGAAAGCGCAGTCCTGGCCTTGACTTTGGTACTGTGTTTAAAGAAGAAGAATTGGTACTGTGTTTAAAGGAGAAGAAGAAAACAAGACTCTGGTTCAGGGAATGACTTAAAATGAGAGGTTTACCCATGAAAATATGCTAAAGGAAATATTATTCGTAACCCAATTATTACATCAAAGTGCTTCGAATGGACAATGAAACTTTTTAAATCTTATTAAGGCCCTCCTAAAAGAACAAACTTCGGTCTTATCTAGCCACGGATGTGCTAAACAAACCCGTACACGTACTAAGAAAGCTTGTCAATTGAACCTTAATTTCAAGCACACTTTTCGTGTATGCTGAATATTGGCACACTTTTCGTGTATGCTGTATATTGGCACTAGTGGGAATGGCTACAAATGCATATAAAACAAGACGCTGGTCCAGGGAATGGTTTAAAATGAGAAACGTACAACTGGAAAACCTGTTAATGGAAATGTTTCACTCAGAACCTAATGATTACATCAACTTTCTGCGGATGGACAGTAAAACGTTTAATAACTTGTTTAGCGTTAGTTCACCTTCATACTCTTTTACTTGGTCCTCTAACGACAGGCCATTAAAATATCGCAACGTGGGAACATATTGCCCACATCGTCCGTGGAAGAACCGGAGAACTTCGATTTCTTTTATTTCATTCCACTCCGCTTGTATGTCACTGTATGCCTATTGATTTTGTTCATAACCTCTTCATGCGTAATATATGGCTGGGAAAAATGTGGTGCTTCTACCATTTTGGTAACTGTCAGTGAAATTTTTTTCTATACTTGATCGTAGTTTTCACGGTAGTGGAAACTCGTGATAGAGTGAGATAAATTCTAATAAATGCTAGAGTAGCTTGGGTCAGTAACTTCTGTTAATCAATAGAACGAAAAACCAGTCCGAGTTGGAAGTTTTTTTACTATTTATTCATTCGATGACTAGTTTCGGGCCGAGACCCATTTTCAAATCATCATAACAAAGTCGAAAATGGGTCTCGGCCCGAAACTAGTCACCGAATAAATGAAAAATTTGCAGCTTGGACTTGGTTTTCGCTCTATTGAAAACAATTTTTCACTAAACATATGCGGCGAAACATCGTCACAAACAACGTCCGTCATCTTGTCAAACTTCCTGTCAATCAAAATTTCTTGCAAACAGTTCAAAAAATGTTCAAATGTGTGTGAAATCTTATGGGACTTAACTGGTAAGGTCATCAGTCCCTAAGCTTACACACTACTTAACGTTAATTACCCTAAGGACAAACACAAACACCCATGCCCGAGGGAGGACTCGAACCTCCGCCGGGACCAGCCGCACAGTCCATGCATGCAGCGCCTAAGACTGCTCGGCTAATCCCGCGTGGCTGCAAACAGTTCGAACAAGATCTATGCTTAACAAACACGTCAAAGTGCACCGTACACGATCAAATATTTGGGAAGCATAGTTATGTTTGACAAAATATTTGATCGTGTACGGGGCCTTAAGCTGGGTAGGACGTGAAAAATTTTAAAAAAATTCGATTTTTCAAAAATATGCCTATTTTGTAGCACACATCTTCCTGAATAGTTTGGTGATAAAACATATATATGTGAGAGATTATAAGGCACGTTATTTGGTCTTAAGTGCTCAAGATGCAGCGCCACACCCCTTTGCACAGCATTCTTCTGTCATACGTAGATGGATTTCGCTCTGTAGAATTCGAATGTTTATATTTGCACCAGAGAGTGTCACACGTGAAACAAAAGACTATTTATATCGATATTTTCTCTGCTGCTATCGACGTGTATAGACCTAGAAGGCTGATACAAGATTTGTCAGGAAAAAGATTGTCTAATGGGAAGGAAATAAAAGGGAGAGAGCAGCTGACGAATGCAGAAAATGATAAGCTACAGACATATTATGGCTTGGCAATAGGAAGGAATACAGGGGACTTGAAAAATATGAGGCAAGCAGTTTGGGCCTTATACTTCCACAAAATGTCCACAGACAATAACCCTATCCACAACTTGTGCTCAAAAGGAAGTGAATCATGGTGCGGCTACCAAAGGTCAGTTGCTGGTAGTGAAGAATATCATCACAGAAATTCTCTACCAACTCCGCCGGCCGGTGTGGCCGTGCGGTTCCAGGCACTTCAGCCTGGAACCACGTGACCGCCACGGTCGCAGGTTCGAATCCTGCCTCGGGCATGGATGTGTGTGATGTCCTTAGGTTAGTTAGGTTTAAGTAGTTATAAGTTCTAGGGGACTGATGACCATAGATGTCCCATAGTGCTCAGAACCATTTCTTCTGCCATCAAAACTATATTCAGGTACCTTGCAAATGAAAACTTATTGAAGAAATGTTTTCATGGCGGTACCCAAAACCCAAATGAAAGTTTCAACCAATGTGTATGGGAGAGATAGTCAAAAACCATTTTAGAGGGAATAAATGCACTTGTTATTGATGTTTATGATGCATTTCATGTTTTAATGATGGTGTGCAAAGCAGGAGATAAGTTTTAGAGAAAATGGGAGTTATCAGAGCTTTGTATGCGATAGACAGGGAGCGTGTGAGGTGATAAAATCAAGAAGAGTGCATCATATAAATGTGAAAAGGAAGAAAACTGAATTATAAAATGAAAAACAACCTGTTTATGGTACTGGGCAGTTCTAACAGAATGCCAAATACAGCATACACTTTAACGGCCACTTTCCGTAAAACACAAATTTCTGTACTTATGTACATGTAACATCCAAAATAAATATCCTATTACTTTCAAACTTGGTATGCTTATTAAACAGAAATTCCTTAATGCAAAACTCTAGAATTTTCCAAATATATTAAAAAGTGTGTTAAAAATTGAGATAATTCACTACAAAATTTGAGTTTTTTGTAAACATGAAATTTAAAATGTAACAGCTCATTCATTTTTTCATAAAGTAAATAAATTATAGAGTTTGATACACCTGTAAGTATGGTGTGTATGCTGTGCAAAATTCATCTAAGAATCTCTGTCACTTATTAGGAAAAGTGTACAGGGTGATTTTAATTGAAGCTAAACTTTCAATACACTGTAGAAATAACACCACTGGTCAGAATGACGTCAAATCTCAACGGGATATTATCGGAGAAGGGGGAAAACCTATGGCAGAAGAAAAAAATCGTGTGGAAATTGATCAATAGATGGCGCTGTATGTGCGAGAATACGTAAATAAAAACACCTGTCGTGCGCACTATCCACTGAAAGATGCCAGGTATACGGCTTTTCCTCCTTTCTCGTCTGCGACGTTCGCCGTGACTGTCTCAAAGCAGGATCGCGCTCTGCTTCTAGAGCTGTATTACAAGAATGATGACCCTGCACACATCGCTCTGCAGAAGTTCCGGACGCTGAAGGGTTTGAAAAAAGGTGTCGGTCCGATGACTGCCGTAGGTCTGGAGAAAATGAATCGCAAATTCGAGAAGACGGATTCTTTTGGTGTGCAACCTGGTCGAGGGAGGAAACGAATTGATTCGACGTCAGTGGAAGGAGTGGCCACGGCAGTGCAGGAGGAGACGAGTGGTGGTGTGCAAACGTGTAGTGCACAGAGAAATGCCCGAACATTGAACATACCCGTGAGCACGGTGCATAAAATCCTACGAAACATCCTTCTTTGCTATCCATTCAGAATTACCCACGTGCACGAGTTGCTTCCTGTCGACCTGCCAGCAAGAGAGACTTTTGCTTTAGAAGTTTTCTCGCATGGAAGTGGACAATGGTTCGCCGTGGAAGATTTTGTGGACAGACGAAGATCACTTTCAACTGACAACGCAAGTCAACCAGTACCATTTCAGCCTGGGAAAGGTCTCTGTGTGGTGCGGGTTTACGGCACCATTTATCGTAGGGCCATATTTTTCCGAAGAGACAGGTGCTTCCGGTCCTGTTACCTGTACCGTCACTGATAAGCGCTATGCCTATCTTTTGTGCAACCACGTCTTTCTAGCTCTCCAACAGCGTGGATGTGTGAAGGGGATCATTTTTATGCAGGTTGGCGCATCTCCGCACACGGCAAATTCAGTTAAGCTGCTGCTGAAGCGCTATTTCGGAAATGCTAGAATTATCAGCCACCATTTCCCTACAGTCTGGCCGTCACGATCACCTGATCTTAATCCGTGTGACTTTTGGATGTGGGGCTATCTGGAAGATGTTGCGTTCAGTGTTCCGATTGCAAACTTAGCTGCATTGAAGGCACACATTGCGCAACACATTCTGAACGTGACCCCGGTAACACTTCGATCAGTTGTGGAACATGCTGTTTCTCGATTTCAACTTGTTGCAGAAAACGGTGGACAGTATATTGAACATGTTTTGCGCCCTCAGGACAATTAAAAGCCGATTTTTGCCGTCCGATGTGATATGACCTTGCCGTGGTGCATGGGGTCACGTAACTAACAGTATCACACCTGTACACCCACGCACACTGACAAGGAGAGGCCACGACGTTTGGAACGCGGATTTACAGCAAACTTCGTACACTCGTAGTACTCCATTAGGACAACAAATGTGTAAGCAATAGCGCATACTTCTCAAGCGTTATTGAGAAAAATCGCAAAAAACTGAGTTAATGGTTCAATGACGAACTCAAACGGGTGTCTTCCAACGACCGCCCCGAGCAGATACAACGAACGAAAACGAAAAAAAAAGCCGGCACGGTAGCTCAGCGTGTTCGGTCAGAGGGTTAGCTGTCCTCTGTAATAAAAAAAACTGAGTTAATCGATCAACAACGAACTTAAACGGATCTCTTACGATGTCCGCCCCGAGCAGGTGCAGCAAACAAAGCGAACAAAATGAGATTAAAAAAAAAAAAAAAAGTGGTTAGCGTTCAAGTCCCATAATCGCTAGGTTGGTGGATCGAGTCCCACTAGTCAGTTTTTTTTAAATTCCTAACAGTCATTTTCTTTACTATTTATATTACAATTGATGTAATGGGAAAAATACGTGTAATCGGATGAACTTTTATTAAATTTACAATGTTATTTGCCAATCTACAAATTTTTATTATCACAAATAATGTAATATTCTTAACTACCGACTAATAAACGACCAAACGCATATACTGACATTGAAAATGTATGCTTGTCCGTGTCTTCAAAATTGTTCGTATTTAATCGAAAGAGACCGAGAAATTGCTTCTCGTGAAGACGCTATTAAAATACACCCGATACTGCATGACCAATGATCAGCGCCGGTATTTAAGGAAATGCTGCGTTATGCATGGTTTGCTTCCAAATTATCGGCTGAAAGAGAGGTTTTTGAAAATGTTAACGAGGTTTGTTTACCATGGAAAACCTCAAAACACCTTGCGTGTGCGGAAACATAGCATTTATTCAATACAGCTGGTGTTGTTTAACTTTGTTTTTCATGTTTTTACGAAAAATACCATCCCGCAACTTGTTATCGTAATGTCGGAAGCGACGATTAATTTTACATCTTTCGAAAGCTGTCTGTGTCGGTCAAAACTTGGAGGTAACAAGTCGTTTCGGGCTCCTTGCAGGCATAAAGGATTTCTCAAATCACGGACAAGCATACATTTTCAGTATCACTTTATGCGTTTGGCCATTTCTTAGTCGGTAGTTCTGAATATTATTTGTGATAATAAAAATTTGTAGACTGCCAAATAACATTGTAAATTTAATAAAAGCTCATCCAATTACATGTATTTTTCCCATTACAACTGTAAAATAAATAGCAAAGAATATAACTCTGTTAGAAATTAAAAAAAAACTGAAGAGCGGGACTCGATCCAGCGATCAAGCGATTACGGGGCTTGAACGCTAACCTTTTTTTTTTTTTTTTGTAATCTCATTTTGTTCGTTTTTCGTTCCTTGCATCTGCTCGGGGCGGATGTCACAAGACACCCGTTTCAGTTCGTTGTTGATCCGTTAACTCAGTTTTGTTATTACAGGGGGCAGTTAACCCTCTGACCGAACAACCACTCGGCTGCCGGCGCTTCCAGATAAAAACGGCCACGCACAAGTGTATATATTTGACGATTGAAATTATCTTGCGATTTTCTCAATAACGCTTGAGAAGTACGCGCTACTGCTTACACATTTTGTTGTCCTAATGGACTACTACGAGTGTACGAAGTTTGCATTAAATCCGCGTTCCAAACGTCGTGGCCTCCCCTTGTGAGTAGTACAGTTTGTTTAACGTCAAACGTAAACCTTAGGTACCGTATGATTCATTTGTTTATGTAGTCGACCACTATTCAATTATGATGCTATTCTACATTTTGTAACTATTTATTTTCTTTCTGCCATATGTTTTCCCCCTTCTCCGACAATATTCCGTTGCGATTTGGGGTCATCCTGACCAGTGGTGTTATTTCTACAGCGGCTTGAAAGTTTAAGTGTAATCACCCTGTACATGTAGCAACAAGTGCAGCCAATAGTGTTGTTGTTGTGGTCTTCAGTCCTGAGACTGGTTTGATGCAGCTCTCCATGCTACTCTATCCTGTGCAAGCCTCTTCATCTCCCAGTACCTGCTGCAGCCTACATCCTTCTGCATCTGCTTAGTGTATTCATCTCTTGGTCTCCCTCTACGATTTTTACCCTTCATACTGCCCTCCAGTACTAAATTGGTGATCCCTTGATGCCTCAGAACATGTCCTACCAACCGATCCCTTCTTCTAGTCAAGTTGTGCCACAAACTCCTCTTCTCCCCAATTCTATTCAATACCCCCTCATTAGTTGTGTGATCTACTTATCTAATCTTCAGCGTTCTTCTGTAGCACCACATTTCGAAAGCTTCTATTCTCTTCTTGTATAAACTATTTATCGTCCATGTTTCACTTCCATACGTGGCTACACCCCATACAAATACTTTCAGACTTCCTGACACTTAAATCTATACTGAATGTTAACAAATTTATCTTCTTCAGAAACGCTTTCCTTGCCATCGCCAGTCTACATTTTATATCCTCTCTACTTCGACCATCATCAGTTATTTTGCTCCCCAAATAGCAAAACTCCTTTACTACTTTAAGTGTCTCATTTCCTAATCTAATTCCCGCAGCATCACCCGACTTAATTCGACTACATTCCATTATCCTCGTTTTGCTTTTGTTGATGTTCATCTTATATCCTCCTTTCAAGACACTGTCCATTCCGTTTGACTGCTCTTCCAATTCCTTTGATGTCTCTGAGAGAATTACAATGTCATCGGCGAGCCTCAAAGTTTTTATTTCTTCTCCATGGATTTTAATACCTACTCCGAACTTTTCTTTCGTCTCCTTTACTGCTTGCTCAATATACAGATTGAATAGCATCGGGGAGAGGCTACAACCCTGTCTCACTCCCTTCCCAACCACTGCTTCCCTTTCATGTCCCTCGACTCTTATAACTGCCATCTGGTTTTTATACAAACAGTAAATAGCCTTTCGCTCCCTGTATTTTACCCCTGTCACCTTCAGAATTTGAAAGAGGGTATTCCAGTCAACATTGTCAAAAGCTTTCTCTAAGTCTACAAATGCTAGAAACATAGGTTTGCCTTTCCTTAATCTTTCTTCTAAGATAAGTCGTAAGGTCAGTATTGCCTCACGTGTTCCAACATTTCTACGGAAGTCAAACTGATCTTGTGCCAGGTCGGCTTCTACCAGTTTTTCCATTCGTTTGTAAAGAATTGGCGTTAGTATTTTGCAGCTGTGTCTTATTAAACTGATAGTTCAGTAATTTTCACATCTGTCAACACCTGCGTTCATTGGGATTCGAATTATTATATTCTTCTTGAAGTCTGAGGGAATTTCGCTTGTCTCATACATCTTGTTCACCAGATGGTAGAATTTTTTCTGGGCTGGCTCTCCCAAGGATGTCAGTAGTTCTAAAGGAATGTTGTCTACTCCCGGGGCCTTGTTTCGACTTAGGTCTTTCAGTGCTCTGTCAAACTCTTCACGCAGTATCGTATCTCCCATTTCATCTTCATCTACCTCCTCTTCCATTTCCATAATATTGTCCTCAAGAATATCGCCCTTGTATAGACCCTCTATATACTCCATCCACCTTTCTGCTTTCCCTTCTTTGCTTAGAACTGGGTTTCCATCTGAGCTCTTGATATTCATGTAAGTGGTTCTCTTTTCTCCAAAGGTCTTTTTTTTCTGTAGGCAGTATCTACCTTACCCCTAGTGAGATAAGCCTCTACATCGTTACATTTGTCCTCTAGCCATCCCTGCTTAGCCATTTTGCACTTCCTATCGATCTCATTTTTGAGACGTTTGTATTCCTTTTTGCCTGCTTCATTTACTACATTTTTATATTTTCTCCTTTCATCAATTAAATTCAATATTTCTTCTGTCACCCAAGGATTTCTACTAGCCCTCGTCTTTTTACCTACTTGATCCTCTGCTGCCTTCACTACTTCATCCCTCAAAGCTACCCATTCTTCTTCTACTGTATTTCTTTCCCCCATTCTTGACAATTGTTCCCTTATGCTCTTCCTGAAACTCTGTACAACCTCTGGTTTAGTCAGTTTATCCAGGTCCCATCTCCTTAAATTCCCACCTTTTTGCAGTTTCTTCCGTTTTAATCTACAGTTCATAACCAATAGATTGTGGTCAGAGTCCACATCTGCCCCTGGAAATGTCCTACAATTTAAAACCTGGTTCCTAAATCTCTGTCTTACCATTATATAATCTATCTGATACCTTTTAGTATCTCCAGGATTCTTCCATGTATACAACCTTCTTTTATGATTCTTGAACCAAGTGTTAGCTATGATTAAGTTATGCTCTGTGCAAAATTCTGCCATACGGCTTCCTCTTTCATTTCTTAGCCCCAATCCATATTCACCTACTATGTTTCCTTCTCTCCCTTTTCCTACTACCGAATTCCAGTCACCCATGACTATTAAATTTTCGTCTCCCTTCACTACCTGAATAATTTCTTTTATCTCATTATACATTTCTTCAATTTTTTCGTCATCTGCAGAGCTAGTTGGCATATAAACTTGTACTACTGTAGTAGGCATGGGCTTCGTGTCTGTCTTGGCCACTATAATACGTTCACTATGCTGTTTGTAGTAGCTTACCCGGACTCCTATTTTTTTATTCATTATTAAACCTACTCCTGCATTACCCCTATTTGATTTTGTATTTATAACCCTGTAGTCACCGGACTAGAAGTCTTGTTCCTCCTGCCACCGAACTTCACTAATTCCCACTATATCTAACTTTAACGTATCCATTTCCCTTTTTGAAATTTTCTAACCTACCTGCCCGATTAAGGGATCTGACATTCCACGCTCCGAACGCCTGTTTTCTTTCTCCTGATAACGACGTCCTCTTGAGTAGTCCCCGGCCGGAGATCCGAATGGGGGACTATTTACCTCCGGAATATTTTACCCAAGAGGACGCCATCATCATTTAATCATACAGTAAAGCTGCATGCCCTCGGGAAAAATTACGGCTGTAGTTTCCCCTTGCTTTCAGCCGTTCGCAGTACCATACCAGCAAGGCCATTTTGGTTAGTGTTGCAAGGCCAGATCAGTCAATCATCCAGACTGTTGCCCCTGCAACTACTGAAAAGGCTGCTGCCCCTCTTCAGGAACCACACGTTTGTCTGGCCTTTCAACAGATACCCCTCCGTTGTGGTTGCACCTACGGTACGGCTATCTGTATCGTTGAGGCACGTAAGCCTCCCCACCAACGGCAAGGTCCATGGTTCATGGAGGGTTGGGGGGGGGGGCTTTTCTCCAAAGGTCTCTTTAATTTTCCTGTAGGCAGTATCTATTATACCCCTCATGAGATAAGCCTCTACATCCTTACATTTGTCCTCTAGCCATCCCTGCTTAGCCATTTCGCCCTTCCTGTCGATCTCATTTTTGAGACGTTTGTATTCCTTTTTGGCTGCTTCACTTGCTGCATTTTAGTAAGAGAAAAAATTTTACATGTAAAAAGAATTATTTTGTTATGTTTTTGAACTTCCACTGTTGCGAGTGTGAATCCTGAATCCTTCCTGGCCATGCTAATAAAGTTTCATTAATTTATTTGTAAAGGTATAGACAGTGGATGTCCTGCGGCGCCTCTCCTATCCCGGGCTCTGCTGGCGTGGTCAGCTGGCGGCGTGTCCTGCTACGGAAGTGCGCGACGCGACGCCGCTACCGTGCCGCGCCAGCACTGCGCTGGCCGCTTGCCCACACCACGCCGCGTCTCGCGTCGCAGCTCCGGGCCGCCAGTCGCCGACGCTTCGCCATGGTGGCAGAACTGCTGAGCCCGCTCTCCAGCTGGATACAGCTCACCCTCCACGACAGTGAGTACACCACGCACTCGTTACCTGCTCTTCGTTTCTTTTGTATCGGCTTCAGGAAAAGCTCATTTCACCTGTGGTGTCACCGCCAGACACCACACTTGCTGGGTGGTAGCCTTTAAATCGGCTGCGGTCCGTTAGTATACGTCGGACCCGCGTGTCGCCACTATCAGTGATTGCAGACCGAGCGCCGCCACACGGCAGGTCTAGAGAGACACCCTAGCACTCGCCCCAGTTGTACAGCCGACTTTGCTAGCTATGGTTCACCGTATACAGACGCACTCAACTGCAGAGACGACAGTTTAGCATAGCCTTCAGCTACGTCATTTGCTACGACCTAGCAAGGCACCATATTAAGTTACTATAATCTGAACAGATAATATTGTGAATCATGTACCGTCAAGAGCGACGTTCATCATTAGTGGATTAAAGTGAAGTATCAAACTAATTACGTCCGCTTTCTGAATTCTAATTCCGTGTCATGTTCCAGACCTCACGTCAGTATAGTGCTTCCCTCCTCACGCCAGCCTGCGTGAGCTAAAACGCGTGCATTTCGGCCTCCAAGCGTAACAAGGTGTTGGCTCTTCTGCCAACACTACATCACCATTCAAAAATATGTGACACTCGTCGATTTTTGCTACCGAAACAAAAGGAGCGGCGAAAAGTCGCAGGAAGGGTATGCTCATTTGAAAAATGGAAATGTCGAACTTTCTAAATGCCAGATCTCAGATTTGTCAGGAGAATCAAACAACAATCCATCTCTTTCTGTACATAGCATACTTGTATCCAAAACATTGAGAAGGTGATCTGATACTACAGAATTAATTTGCTCTCCTCATTACTGCAAAAAAAGAAAGAAAAATTAGAAAATGAATACTTTATTAGGACGTTTCAAGTGCCATACATGTAAGTGAATGATTCTAAGCGTGCGCTTTTTCTTTTAAAAAAATTGGTGATAATCTCACACTAGATATAATGCACGACAATTATTGAAGCTTTCAGTACAGCTGATTACTTATTTAACTTTAAAACTACATAGAAATTGACATTCTGAGCAGTTCTCTTAGGTTGTTCGCAGGTGATGCTGTAATTTACCGTCTAGTAATGTCATCCGAAGACCAGTATCAGTTGCAAAGCGATTTAGAAAAGATTGCTGTATGGTGTGGCAGGTGGCAGTTGACGCTAAATAACGAAAAGTGTCAGGTGATCCACACGAGTTCCAAAAGAAATCCGTTGGAATTCGATTACTCGATAAATAGTACAATTCTCGAGGCTGTCAATTCAACTAAGTACCTGGGTGTTAAAATTACGAACAACTTCAGTTGGAAAGACCACATAGATAATATTGTGGGGAAGGCGAGCCAAAGGTTGCGTTTCATTGGCAGGACACTTAGAAGATGCAACAAGTCCACTAAAGAGACAGCTTACACTACACTTGTTCGTCCTCTGTTAGAATATTGCTGCGCGGTGTGGGATCCTTACCATGTGGGACTGACGGAGGACATCGAAAGGGTGCAATAAAGGGCAGCTCGTTTTGTATCATCACGTAATAGGGGAGAGAGTGTGGCAGATATGATACGTGAATTGGGATGGAACTCATTAAAGCAAAGACGTTTTTCGTCGCGGCGAGATCTATTTACGAAATTTCAGTCACCAACTTTCTTTTCCGAATGCGAATACATTTTGTTGGGCCCAACCTACATAGGTAGGAATGATCATCAAAATAAAATAAGAGAAATCAGAGCTCGAACAGAAAGGTTTAGGTGTTCGTTTTTCCCGCGCGCTGTTCGGGAGTGGAATGGTAGAGAGATAGTATGATTGTGGTTCGATGAACCCTCTGCCAAGCACTTAAATGTGAATTGCAGAGTAATCATGTAGATGTAGCATTAACTACCATTATAACAGTTTACAAATCTACCTAGTACAATCATTTCCCAAGGTCTTCTTTTAAGCACAAAATAATATTTGGGGCAGTAGCATGGTGAGCGAAACTTACTCCACGTGTGACTAAATTTTTTTCCGCAATCACCTAAAGATGACACAGATACGATAACCTAATATTGTCCAAAGTTCACACCTTGTGTATTTGCTTCTACACCCAGATTTGCTACTTCTTTGCAAATTATGCAACCAAGTTTTTTGTGTGAAACAGTTAGCCTGTCTGTTTTTTTTTTTCACAAAATGCGATTTCTTGAATGCGATTTCGTGACCAGAAGTCCAACATTCTGGACGATCATTTGGCTCGCTATCGTACACACATTCGTTCACCGTATTTTCTAACTTGGGTTCGGTGTTCAGATTTACATTTTTACTTTTATCACCCACCGACGACGTCGAATTCCCGAGTTTTCAATGGCACAAGAATGATTAGTAAGTTTTGGCACCTCAGATGCAGGAGAACAAGTAAAGTAGTTTGTTATTTTGTTGCTCGTCTTACCGGACCCTCTAAGCTTACTTGCAAAGAAGGGTAGTACACACCGTACAGTCGCGCATACGGCTAACAAGTAGGGGACCTCGTAAGTGAATAACCACACACATCTACACATCTACATTTATACTCCGCAAGCCATCCAACGGTGTGTGGCGGGGTATATTGTGTCCCGTGTGCCCGCTCATTCACAGAAGTGACACAGTAACTACATGCCAACGATTCAGTTGCCGAGAACGGTTGCCTCTTCCTTCGAATCGTTCGAAACGTTTCGATGTGTAACATTTTCCACCACAGCATGGACTGACATCGTTCATATTGCGATTACCAACATGAAAAAAATCAGATAAATCCGATTTACGTCCTTGAAATAAATCACTGGCAAACTTTTAAGTTCGCCAACACAGTAAAGAAGTTACTTTGCCGACAGAAAAGTTTAGGGGTACGCGTCCCTCAGCATTCCCCCAGAAAAATAGCACTGATTAGTCTAAGTACCAATAAGAAAGTTTTTATTCGAGGTGCCATTAATACTGAAGCGCTAACTACAGAAATACAGCAGTAATGTTTCAACCAGTAAAACTGTAGAAACAAAAACCGCTTCTCACATGTTTTAAATTTTTAAAAAGAGAATATCAAAATTAAATTCAATAAAAATCTCTTAGTATTTACTCCTGTTTCTTGAAGTGCGTTCAGCAAAAAAATGGTTCAAGTGGCTCTGAGCACTATGGGACTTAACAGCTGAGGTCATCAGTCTCCTAGAACTTAGAACTACTTAAACCTAACTAACCTAAGGACATCACACATATCCATGCCCGAGGCAGGATTCGAACCTGCGACCGTAGCGGTCGTGCGGTTCCAGACTGAAGCGCCTAGAACCGCTCGGCCACTTCGGCCGGCTGCGTTTAGCAGTTCATCGTAATTCGGTGGAGCAAGCACTAGAAGAAACCGCACGTCATTTCCGTTTTCAAAATGGGTCGTAGGACAGATAAAATGGCTCTGAGCACTATGCGACTTAACGTCTGAGGTCATCAGTCGCCTAGAACTTGGAGCTAATTAAACCTAACTAACCTAAGGACATCACACACATCCATGCCCGAGGCAGGATTCGAACCTGCGACCGTAGTGGTCGCTCGGCTCCAGACTGTAACACCTACAACAGCACGGCCACTCCGGCCGGCTAGGACAGATAAGAAAAATCTCTTAGTATTGGCTCCTGTTTCTTGAAGTGCGTTTAGCAGCTCATCATAGTTCGGTGGAGCAAGCACTAGAAGAAACCGCACGTCATTTCCGTTTTCAAAATGCGTCGTAGGACAGATGTACATAACTATAGGATAGGCCTATATCGTCGACGTCAATCTGTTGTAGAATCTGTTTTGTGCTCAGGTATTATGGCGTTTTACGAGAACGAAAATCTCACTAAAAATCACATGGATTCCGCAGACACAGATCTTGTGAAACTCTGCTAGCTCTGTTTCTCCATTTGCCACCATCCTGCACTGCCATGTAGAGAGAGAGAAAAAAAAACGAGCTTATCGAATGTCGGACCCTATTTGCAACTAGGTTCAGGACGTCCTTGCATATAGAGCTCAACATGTCGCCCTTTCCGTAACAAAATCTACAGATGTAAAGGTAATTTCCAGAGTACCCTAAGAAAGTGTGATAGGACCATTAATGTTTACAACGTGTGAAAATCATTTAGTTCAAAGCGTCAGAAGCTCTTTAAGACTGTTCACAGATGTTATGGTTGTTATAAGAAAAAAGCAATTCTAGAAGACAGTGTTGTGCTGATAACCTCGGCACCGAGTGCCCGTAAGCTCTTTTGAAAACAGTGTCGATTTCTAAAATACCCCACAGAAGACAGATGAATGGTGTAGTCTCTAGCAGTTGACTCTGAACGTAAATATGTATAATATATTGCGCCTACATAGGAAAAGAAATACACTACTGTACAGCTACTGGAAACAGTGCATACCGTACAATAGCTAGGATAAACTATTCATGGCGACTTTAAGTGGAATAACCACATTAAACAAATATGAAAAGCAGACACCAGACTGAGATTCATAGGAGATATCTTAAGGAAAGAAGTGGCTTACAACGCTCTTGTTCTATCGATTCCTGAAGACTGTTCATTAATCGGGGAGTAGCAGGACTAAGTTCGTAGCAGTGCATTTTGTTAATGCGGATTGCCTACATCAGGGGCAGGTATGCACTCAGGGGCAAACATATTGTTCTTCTTTGATTAACAGATACTTGACATATTGTTCTGCTAAGAGGATCCTTCCTTTTGATTGACAAGTCCTTAACCTATTGTTCTGCTAAAACGATCCTTCCTTTTGATTGACAGGCACTTAACTTACTGTTCCCCCCCTCCCCCCCCTCCCCTCTCGCTGCTACAGGCACACTTTCAGGTCTGAGTTATTGGAATACCCCTCTCACTCCAATCAATTTGATTGACTACTTAATTAAATTGATCAATTAATTAACCTTTCCCCCTCTGGTAAACGCCCCTCCCCTCCACCCCCTCTCCAGGAAATTGGCGGGAAAAAGACTCAGTTGATCAATCATTTGGAGGGAATTCGATTGTAGTGTATGGAATATTGTTTAAACAATCTAGACATTGTGTGCAATATTTTTTATTTAAACAATTTACAGGATTCAAGGCAGTGAATGGAATATATGGAAATTGTTGGAGAGGAAAGATCTTACAACAGGAAATTCAAGAGTATATTGTTTATTTATAAAAAATTCTGTTTGAGGGGTTCGATTACTCGGCCAGACGCCTGTCCTTCATAACACTTATTTGAGAGAATCTTGGCAGGATGCAGCACCTTACAGAAGCGCTTATTCAAAGACTTTGTCAGATAATTTCATAGGACTGAGGTGAATCAAGACATATAGCCAGTGTGAGTGTAGGTGTACTATAATTTTTTTATGCACTGTGCAGATATAAAAGATAGCTGCACTGTTTGTTTGAAATGTGTATGTGTTTCAGTGTAAAGTTACTCTGGCTTATGTTGTGGCACATCGATAACCATGAAGGTATGAGAGAGATTGTTACGTGGAAAATTATGTGCGCTATAGATACTGAGATTCATTCCAGAACCACAGCTGTCAAGAGGAGACATTACCTGTACATCGATCGGTGTCAGACTGTAGCAGCAATCGTAATATTTAATTGTAGTTACTCTGGTAAAGATGCTCCTGGCTCCATATATTCTTGTGAGTCTTGTATGTATTTGATGATCTGTAGACAACTTTTGCGGGGTTTAACTGTCAGTGCAATGTAGCGATCTGTACAAAATAATTACGGCGCTTAAAGTCTCGTCTGCACAAATCCATGGTGGATGGTGTTCCCACATCAGCAGCAGCAGCAGCAGTTTGATGGGTAAATTCAGTGATGAATGGGCTGTCCGGTTAGGATCGCTAGGAACAATGCACCCTGTGCTATTCTGGGAGGCAATGGAACATCTCTTGGCACTGGACCCACATTGCAGCTATGCATCATCTCGCCAGCAACTGTGCCTAGGTGAACACGTATTTCAGCAGGAATTTCTCAGATGTCAAGTATGAAAGGGATGCCGCCACCTCATGCTTGCAGGACTTGAATGGACACCTGTGAGTCGCTAGGCAGCTGACAGCCACATCGGCACTTCACGGGGCCTGTCGATGCACCTGGACTCTGGCGTCAGAGTTGGGCATTGGGTGACTGGATGAGTTTTTTATTAGTCATCTTTTGTTTAAACTATATTCCATCGATTTAACTGACCAACAGAATGCTGCAAATTAAGAAAAAAAAACCCATACATGTGAAGAATAATGATTTAATTAATTTGTATAAATTTTTTATATCAGCATGGTGTTCTCGGTACAATAGTTAATGAGTCAGTGTGCTTGATTGGGTGAAATGGAGCAGAACAGAAGGTTAAGTGCAGAACAGTAGGTTAATTTTCATAATTTTTATGTAAAAAACAGTACAATAGTTTAAGGGGGTGGGTGACAAAGAAGAATGCGCCATAAATGGCGTTCAAAAGCATGTGAAATTCGAAAAGTGTACCAAAAACTGGTGGTAGGACATAACTAATTACTTAATTTGGTAATAAAGGTGGTACAATAGTTTAAGGAAATGGGGGTGACATGGAGAACCACTTAACAGATTAATAGGTTAAGTGCTGTCAAAGGCCCAAACATTAGGTTAAGACACCCAGAGTACAGTGCCAAACATTAGGTTATGCAACATGTTTGCCCCACGTAATTGCTTCTTACAAGACCTACATGTTTCCAAACAGCAGACAATGATGAGCAAGAGAAATTGAACCCCACAAACAGAATTTTTTATAAATAAACAATATACTCTTGAATTTCCTGTTGTAAGATCTTTCCTCTCCAACAATTTCCATATATTCCATTCACTGCCTTGAATCCTGTAAATTATTTAAATAAAAAACATTGCACACAATGTCTAGATTGTTTAAACAATATTCCATACACTACAATCGAATTCCCTCCAAATGATTGATCAACTGAGTCTTTTTCCCGCCAATTTCCGGGAGAGGGGGTGGAGGGGAGGGGCGTTTACCAGAGGGGGGAGAGGTTAATTAATTGATCAATTTAATTAAGTAGTCAATCAAATTGATAGGAGTGAGAGGGGTATACCAATAACTCAGACCTGAAAGTGTACCTGTAGCAGCGAGAGGGGAGGGTGGGAGGGTGGGAACAGTAAGTTAAGTGCCTGTCAATCAAAAGGAAGGATCGTTTTAGCAGAACAATAGGTTAAGGACCGGTCAGTCAAAAGGAAGGATCCTTTTAGCAGAACAATAGGTCAAGTATCTGTCAATCAAAGAAAAACAATAGGTTTGCTCCTGAGTGCATACCTGCCCCTGATGTAGGCAATCCGCACTAACAAAATGCGCTGGTATGAACTTAGTCCCGTTACTCCCCGATTGTTGAACAGTCTTCAGGAATCGATAGAACAAGAGCGTTGTAAGCCACTTCTTTCCTTAAGATATCTCCTATGAATCTCAGTCTAGTGCCTGCTTTTCATATTTGTTTAATGTGGTTATTCCACTTAAAGTTGCCATGAATAGTTTATCCTAGGTATTGTACAGTATGCACTGTTTCCAGTAGTTATACAGTAGTGTATTTCTTTTCCTATGTAGGCGCAATATATTATACATATTTCTGTTCAGGGTCAACTGCTAGAGACTACACCATTCATCTGTCTTCTGTGGCCGGCCGCGGTGGTCTAGCGGTTCTAGGCCCTCAGTCTGGAGCCGCGCGACTGCTACAGTCGCAGGTTCGAATCCTGCCTCGGGCATGGACTTGTGTGATGTCCTTAGGTTAGTTAGGTTTAAGTAGTTCTAAGTTCTAGGGGACTGATGACCATAGATGTTAAGTCCCATAGTGCTCACAGCCATTTGAACCATTTTTTGTCTTCTGTGGGGCATTTTACAAATCGACACTGTCTTCAAAAGAGCTTACGGGCACTCAGTGCCGAGGTTATCAGCACAACACTGTCTTCTAAAATTGCTTTAATTGAGTATTGAATCAAATTGATAAGAGTGTCCTTAGGTTAGGTTAGGTTTAAGTAGTTCTAAGTTCAAGGGGACTGATGACCATAGATGTTAAGTCCCATAGTGCTCACAGCCATTTGAACCATTTTTTGTCTTCTGTGGGGCATTTTACAAATCGACACTGTCTTCAAAAGAGCTTACGGGCACTCAGTGCCGAGGTTATCAGCACAACACTGTCTTCTAGAATTGCTTTAAGTGAGTATTGAATCAAATTGATAAGAGTGAGAGGGGCTATTCCAATAACTCAGCCCTGAAAGTGTACCTGAAGCAGAGAGAGGGGTGGGGGAGGGTTTGGGGGAAGGTGGGGGGGAACAATAGGTTTAGTGCCTGTCAATCGAAAGGAAGGATCCTTTTAGCAGAACCATAGGTTAAGCAATTAACATTCAAAAGGAAGGATCATTTTAGCAGAAAAATAGGTTAAGTACCTGTCAATCAAAGGAGAACAATTGGTTTGCCCCTAAGTGCATACCTGTCCCTGATGTAGGCAATCTGCACTAACAAAAATTGGTGGTAAGAACTTAGTCCCACTACTTTTGGGACCATTACTATGTGGCACTGATAAAAGAGATGGGGAAGATCCAATGAAGAGCGACGTGTTTCATTATGGGAGTGTTAGTCGACTCGCAAGTGTACTGAGGTGCTCAACAAACTCCAGTGGCAGACCTACAAGACATGCGCTGTGCATCACAGAGAGGATTACTACTGAAATTTCGAGAGAGTACTTTCTGGGAAGAGTTGGGCAACATGTTACTTCCTCCCACATACATCTTACGAAATGACCAGAAGGAAAATATAGAAAAATTAGAGCTAATAGAGAGGCTTACCAACAATCGTTCTTCGCATGTGCCATTCACGAATGGAACTGGGAAAGTGGTATTAGCCAATGGTGACAGAAGTACTCTCCGCCACACACCGTCAGGTGACTTGCGGAATATTGATGTAGATGGACCATATTTTACTGCAGTATGTGGCGACAATAGCGTTGCCGTAGGCAGTGCTGCAATGTGGTTCCAACAGAGTACAGTATTGCGGTACGGCTGGGCGATATTGCTGATGTTGCAGGCTGTTGCATGTAGTTTCCTAGAGATTACCGGCGTTGCCCACCAACGGTGCAGAATATTTCGCACTGTAAGTCAATATTATCTCTGTTCCTGCCTGTGAATGCTTCCCTCTCGTTCTTACCTTTGGTTCCTACTTCTCTCACCGAAAGCTCTGCAGTCACGAGTCAGAGCGAAAACAATACTTGTTCCAAAATTTGCGCTCGTACATATACCGTACATCGCTGTAGTGTTTGTTCTGTACAGCAATGGAGAAATGGAAAAACGAGAGAATTAGTTATACAAATATCGCAATGTGAAAAATCTTGACTGATGAAGCATACAAAAAATTTCGAACTCTCTCAGCCTATCCCAGAAACGAGGCGAAAAATTTGCATAGCAAGAGCGAAAACGCAAGCGGCCCTATACCCGCATCGTTTGTATTTGAGGTAATGTAAATCGTCCACTTGCTAGAGCACAGTAAACAAATGGAAAAGCAAGCAAAATACACACGGCTCATTCAGTTAAGCGTCCTCAGTTGAAGGTTCGTGTGAATACAAGAAAAGCTAATATAATTTTAAAGTTTCCTTTTGCACAGAAAGTGAAATGGTAAATACGCTTAGCAACGGAGCAATTTAAGGAGCTAAGAGCGTCTCTAATTGGTAATCACTAATTTTCACTGGATACTTCCTACTCAATAATTACCTCACCTTTCTTACGTATAAACGAATCGTTCCATGCACGCACTTCCGAAAAGTCTGTGTTACGAAAATTACCTTGCTCGCTTTTGTTGTACACATCGCTCCGAAGAATCGTATGATGCACCTCTGCAGCTTAGTCTACGCTGTGTAATGATCTTCGTCTCCGTATAGCTATTGCAAGCTATATCCATTTGAACTTGCTTAGTGTATGCACCCGTTGGTCTGGTCTGTCATAACTGTTCCTTGCTGTCTCATGTTGTGTCCTACCAACTGATCCTTTCATTTACTCAAGTTCTAATATACGGTTCTTTTCTCCCGGATTCGATTCAGCACCTCTTCTTTATTTATCCAATCAGACGAATGGAAAAACTGGTAGAAGCCGACCTCGGGGAAGATCAGCTTGGATTCCGTAGAGGTGTAGGAACACGTGAGGCAATACTGAACCTGCGACTTATCTTGGAAGCTAGGTTAAGGAGAGGCAAACCTACGTTTATGGCATTTGTAGATTTAGAGAAAGCTTTTAACAGTGTTGACTGGAATACTCTTTCAAATTCTGAAGGTGGCAGGGGTAAAATACAGGGAGCGAAAGGCTATATACAATTTGTACAGACACCAGACGACAATTATAAAAGTCCGCAGCTCGTGGTCGTGCGGTAGCGTTCTCGCTTCACGCGCCCGAGTTCCCGGGTTCGGTTCCCGGCGGGGTCAGGGATTTTCTCTGCCTCGTGATGACTGGCTGTTGTGTGTTGTCCTTAGGTTAGTTAGGTTTAAGTAGTTCTAAGTTCTAGGGGACTGATGACCATAGATGTTGAGTCCCATAGTGCTCAGAGCCATTTGAACAATTATAAAAGTCGAGGGGCATGAAAGGGAAGCAATGACGGAGAAGGGAGCGAGATAGTTATTCAATCTGTATATTGAGCAAATAGTAAAGGAAACAAAAGCAAAATTTGGAGTAGGAATTGAAATCCATGGAGAAGAAATAAAAACTTTGAGGTTTGCCGATGACATTTTAATTCTGTCAGAGACTGCAAAGGACGTGGAAGAGCAGTTGAACGGAATGGACAGTGTCTTGAAAGGGAGATATAAAAAGAACATCAACAAAAGCAAAACGAGGATAACGGAATGTGGTCGAAGGAAGTCAGGTGATGCTGATGGAATTAGATTAGGAAATGAGACACTTAAAGTAGTAAATGAGTATTGCTATTTGGGGAGCAAAATAACCGATGATGGTCGAAGTAGAGAGGATATAAAATGTAGAGTGGCTATGGCAAGGAAAGCGTTTCTTAAGCACAGAAATTTGTTAACATCGAGTATAGACCTAAGTGTCAGGGAATCTTTTGTGAAAGTATTTGTGTGGAGGTAACCATATATGGATGTGGAACATCGACGATAAACAGTTTAGACAAGAAGAGAATAGAAGATTTTGAAATGTGGTGCTACAGAAAGAATGCTGAAGATTAGGAGGGTAGATCACGTAACTAATGAGGAGTTACTGAACAGAATTGGAGAGAAGAGGAATTTGTGGCACAACTTGACTAGAAGGAATCACCAGTTTAGTATTGGAGGGCAGTGTGGAGGGTAAAAATCGTAAGGGAGACCAAGAGATGAATACACTAAGCAGATTCAGAAGGATGTAGGCTGCAGTACGTACTGGGAGATGAAGCAGCTTGCACAGGATAGAGTAGCATTGAGAGCTGCATCAAACCAGTCTCAGGACTGAAGACCACAACAACAACAACAACAACAACAATAGCCACCTAATCTTCAGCACTGTTCAGTAGCAGCACATTACAAAAGCTTCCATTCCTTTGTTGGCTCTCTTGTTTATGGACCATGTTTGATATCTACAACAGACTACACTCCAGACAAATACTTTCAACAATTATGGGTAGCCTTGTACACAAGTGTAACCCGGAAGAGAAACAGGCCAGACAATAAGCGAAATGAATCTCTTGAAATCTGGTGTTACAGAAGAATGCTGGAGATTAGAAGAGTAGATCGAATACTACCGATAAGGTATTGAATCTAACTGGGAAGAAAAGAATTCTTCTTTTTTTTTCATGATGTGACTAAAGGAAGGGACCGGTTTATACGACACATTTTGAGGCAGCAATGAATTTTCAGTTTGGTAATGGAAGGAAGTGTAGGTGGTAAAAACCATACAGGGGAAACTAAGGCTTCGTTAAAGTAAGAAAGTTCAAATGGATACGGGTTGCATTAGTTATGCAGAAATGAAGAGAGGTGGACAGGAGAGACTAGCGTAGACAGCTGCATTAAATCTGTCTTCTGACTGAAGATCACAACCACAACAACGAAAGCCGAAAATTTTCTTGCACACCGGGGCGCCACCCTACGCGATCAGTCATCTTAACCGTTAGGCTACCTGAATACAGCTCAAACGTTGACGGTCCCTGATGATGCCACCGTGGTCTTCACCTATGCTGTATCCTGGAACAGCACCACAACAGGTGGAGGACCGTGGTTTACCCTGGCACAAAGGTTATATAAGATATAAATTGAAGATTATATAGGATACAAATTCAATTCACTGATATGCAGTGAATGGCTCGATGGGGATGGGGATGCAGTGACACGGCGTGAACGTCCAGATATGCTGAACCTAGAATTCAATGAATGTCTCATGAGAAAAGAAAAAGCTGACATCATCTGATGTCTTTGGGTCTCCAAGAATTTCATTCCCACCAGACCGCTCATTTCAGTTCAGTGCATTAGCTGAAGTAACTTAAATTTATATTCAATGTACGCTTGTCTTTTCTCAGAAAAGCTGTTTTTGTTGTTGGCAGTCAACATCTTAGAGCCTATACTTTAGTTGTTTTGCTGCCCAAACAGCAGAATTCGTTTATAATTTCTCATGTCTAATCCCCCAGGATGACGAGACTTAATTTGACTACACTCCGCTACCTTTGTCTTACTTATGTTCATCCGATAACTTCTTTTTAGATCAATACCGATCCTGTTCAGCTGATGTTACAAATCTTTTGTCATCTGACTGAATTACTACATTAGCAGCAAACATTAAAGTTTGTATTTCGTTATCCTGAGCTGTTTTCCCCTTTCCGTATTTGTCCTAAACATCCTTTACTCTCTGCACTGCGTACAGATTGAATAACATGGTGGGTAAGCTACAACCTGGTCTTAGTCTCTCCTCCCTTTCATGCCCATCGACTTATCTAACTGCGGGCTGATGTCTGTGCAAGTTGTAGATTGTGCTGAAAACTGACCAATGATTGATTTTCACTTTTTCCGTTAGGGTGTCTGCGATTACTCTGAATCGCTCAAGGCAAATGTCAGATGGTTCCTTTGAAAAGTACACAGCCGATGTCCTTCCGTATCCTTCCACAGTCCCGAGTTTGTGCTTCGTGTCTAATGAACTTCGTTATCGAGAGGACGCTAAAACCTGATCTTCCTGTTATTTTCGATTATGTCTGTGTGTAACTCCTTGCGTCCTTCCGTCACTTGCCACTACCAGGAGTGTTTGAGGAGTCATAGTCCACAGTTTGTTTGGCGATAGTATGTTGTGTGAGTACCAAGATTGGTTGAAACAGTCGTAAGCATTCCAGAAGTATAATTTGGTGCCAGTTAGGGGTATCAGATGATGCTTGGACGGATACAAAGAATGGCAGCAGGAATGGTCACAGGTTTGTTTGACTCAAGGGAGAACGTTGCGGAAATGTTGAAAAATCTCAAATGGCACACAATTGGAGATAGATGCAAACTATCTTGTGATGGCCTACTTAGAAAGTTTCAGAAACTAGCATTAGGTGCTAGAATTTACTACAGCCTCCTCCTTAGCGCTCCGACAGAGGTCACGAAGACGGGATTGAACTACAGTGTGCACAGAGGCATTTCTGTATTCATTCTCCCCGCTGGAGCTGTACAGTGGGAAGGTTTTCAGAGTATAGATGTTGTAACAGAGACATTTACATCACGGCGATTTCCCCAGTTCATTCTCCCGCATAGTGGTCAGTGAACGCCAGATGGTTTCTGTTACATAACATCTGAAGGTGATTTAAATCAGCCATTGTTTTCATGTGAGCAATGTCACAAGTCATTTTATACAATAGGTTAAATTGCGGGGAACTCCAATTTTCCACTAGGGTCGTCACTATGCTTGCTCAAAAAACTGTACCAAATTACAGAATCGACATGGACTTTTACAATGTTGTAACCTGCATGTATAATTCAGTGCCTGTTCTCATGGAGGGCTTCTGTATCACATAATGGGAAACCTGTCAGGGGATAGTTATGGTTAAAACTACACACTGACCAACAATCTAAGTACCTGAACCCATCGTATAGCCAGATGATAGCATCGCTACATCAGTCCACAACGAATCAGTGTATTTGTACATTTCCTTAGCTAAAAGAATTATATTTTATACATGTTACTGTGATGTGTTATTAAGGTCTCTTATCAGCTATTTTGTGCTTTGTTTGCGCTTGTCAACATTCACGTCCCACTAATATATCCCAAGACAGTGATTTAACTTCGGTACAATAAGTTAATTCATTTCTGAGGTTTGCGGCCTGCACTACAGCTCCTCATCCCTGTGGTGTGACAGTAATGTTAAATTACGAAATTCCAACCCTGTTTCATTTTTATCTTGGTAATAGAATACGCAATAAACTTAACACTAATATATTTTGCTTCGATTTATTTAATAAACAGCAAGAGAAACGCACACGGTCTGTTCGTCATACAGTCTTCATGTGACGAATGCCCCGTGGCCTCTGACGCGTATATATTTTTATCGGATTAACAATTACATCATAACTTTACATTACTGAATGTTCAGTTATAACTGTGTTTTCTTTTATACATAAAAATAGCCAACGCCTTGCAGGCAAACAAAAATTACGCGAAGGCCATGCGAGAGGCGTTCAATGAATTCGAAAGTAAAGTTCTATGTAGTGACTTGGCAGAAAATCCTAAGAAATTTTGGTCTTATGTCAAAGCGGTAGGTGGATCAAAACAAAATGGCCAGACACTCTGTGACCAAAATGGTACTGAAACAGAGGATGACAGACTAAAGGCCAAAATACTAAATGTCTTTTTCCAAAGCTGTTTCACAGAGGAAGATTGCACTGTAGTTCCTTCTCTAGATTGTCGTACAGATGAAAAATGGTACATATCGAAATAGACGACAGAGGGATAGAGAAACAATTAAAATCGCTCAAAAGAGGAAAGGCCGCTGGATCTGATGGGATACCAGTTCGATTTACACAGAGTACGCGAAGGAACTTTCCCCCCTTCTTGCAGCGGTGTACCGTAGGTCTCTAGAAGAGCGTAGCGTTCCAAAGGATTGGAAAAGGCCACAGGTCGTCCCCGTTTTCAAGAAGGTACGTCGAACAGATGTGCAGAACTATAGACCTATATCTCTAACGTCGATCAGTTGTAGAATTTTGGAACACGTATTATGTTCGGGTATAATGACTTTTCTGGAAACTAGAAATCTACTCTGTAGGAATCAGCATGGGTTTCGAAAAAGGCGATCGTGTGAAACCCAGCTCGCGCTGTTTGTCCACGAGACTCAGAGGGCCATAGACACGGGTTCCCAGGTAGATGCCGTGTTTCTTGACTTCCGCAAGGCGTTCGATACAGTTCCCCACAGTCGTTTAATGAACAAAGTAAGAGCATATGGACTATCAGACCAATTGTGTGATTGGATTGAAGAGTTCCTAGATATCAGAACGCAGCATGTCATTCTCAATGGAGTGAAGTCTTCCGAAGTAAGAGTGATTTCAGGTGTGCCGCAGGGGAGTGTCGTAGGACCGTTGCTATTCACAATATACATAAATGACCTTGTGGATGACATCGGAAGTTCACTGAGGCTTTTTGCGGATGATGCTGTGGTATATCGAGAGGTTTTAACAATGGAAAATTGTACTGAAATGCAGGAGGATCTGCAACGAATTGACGAATGGTGCAGGGAATGGCAATTGAATCTCAATGTAGACGAGTGTAATGTGCTGCGAACACATAGAAAGAAAGATCCTTTATCATTTAGCTACAATACAGCAGGTCAGCAACTGGAAGCAGTTAATTCCATAAATTATCTGGGAGTAGGCATTAGGAGTGATTGAAAATGGAATGACCATATAAAATTAATCGTCTGTAAAGCAGATGCCAGACTGAGATTCATTGGAAGAATCCTAAGGAAATGCAATCCGAAAACAAAGGAAGTAGGTTACAGTAAGCTTGTTCGCCCACTGCTTGAATACTGCTGAGCAGTGTGGGATCCGTACCAGATAGGGTTGATAGAAGAGCTAGAGATCCAACGGAGAGCAGCGCGCTTCGTTACAGGATCATTTAGTAATCGCGTAAGCGTTACGGAGATGATAGATAAACTCCAATGGAAGTCTCTGCAGGAGAGACGCTCAGTAGCTCGGTACGGGCTTTTGGTGAAGTTTCGAGAACATACCTTCACCGAGGAGTCAAGCAGTATATTGCTCCCTCCTACGTATATCTCGCGAAGAGACCATGAGGATAAAATCAGACAGCTTAGAGCTCACACAGAAGCATACCGACAATCCTTCTTTCCACGAACAATGCGAGACTGGAATAGAAGGGAGAACCGATAGAGGTACTCAAGGTACCCCCGCCACACACCGTCAGGTGGCTTGCGGAGTATGGATGTAGATGAATCCGGATATCCGGCCTTACCATTTAGGCTACCCCAGCAAGCTCCCCGAGTCGACCCAAACTTCCATACGGTCCAAAGGAAATGACGACATTAGTTGCTAGTGGGCACTGAAATACAACACTTGGAAAAGTTGAAAATTGGCGCCGGACCGGGGCACGAACCCTGATTTTTCCGTTTCTCGCGAACAGTCGCCTTGACCATATAGGCCATCCGGACTCGGCCCCTGACCGACTCCAGTTTCGAACTTACCAACACATTACTGACGTTGTGACCCCGACCATCATCCTCGTTACTCGCAGCGATTCGTTTATTCCCGTAAGAATTCGAGCGTGTTTGTGTATATGCACTGAAGGGACCATTGGGCCGTCTCGTCCTATTACACGTGTGTGGCGTCTGTTCTTTCGGACAGCCTAAGTGGTAAGACGACCGCTCGCGACAAGCGGGAAACCCGGGTTCGAGTCCCACTTCGGCACAAATTTTGGTATATCGCTTTAGTTACGCTGAATTTCAGGAGTAAATTTCAGTTTTTATTCGAGTGTTTAGTCCTGTTTCTGGAGTGCTGTGTAAGCACCGGACGTCTGGCGCAGTAGGTGGGAGATCTACGCTTTTCGCGGTCATTGATATAGCGATGCAAGGAGTAATCGACATTGGAAGGCAATTAGAATGGCGAAGGTGTCTTCCAGGTAGAATTTAAAAGATGGCTCTGGCGTGGTAGAGAATTTTGACCTGTAATAGGGTTGGACGCGTGATGGTGAGGAAACGTACCCAGCCG
The DNA here is from genome assembly GCF_021461395.2 of Schistocerca americana. Lineage (NCBI taxonomy): Eukaryota > Metazoa > Arthropoda > Insecta > Orthoptera > Acrididae > Schistocerca > Schistocerca americana. Next base: position 558,419,201 of record NC_060125.1, on the reverse strand, counting down.
AAGATGGCAAGATGTCATTGACAGCGACACGAAGACGAAATACGTAAGGAAAAGTGGCTTTCCCAAAATCCGAGTAAGCAGGGCCATATTAAAGAGGAAAAGTACTTCAGATGGTTCAAATGGCTCTGAGCACTACGGGACTTAACATCTTAGATCATCAGCCCCCTAGAACTTAGAACTACTTAAACCTAACTAACCTAAGGACATCACACACATCCATGCCCGAGGCAGGATTCGAACCTGCGGCCGTAGCAGTCCCGCGGTTCCGGACTGCAGCGCCTAGAACCGCACGACCACCGCGGAGAGTGAAGGCGATAGCTGTGAAGTTAGAAGTGCCCGTCGGGTGTACGGATAAGACGAACACCTGTGAAGCAGAACAGGTGGTACCGCGCTGTGCCAGACAGGGAAAGCAGCCCCAGGGCAGAGGCTGCAGAATGCCAAATGGCCCTGTCCGACTCTCGCACTCAGGTGTCTACTTCGTGCGGTAGGACGCGCCCGTGTATGCACACGAGAGCGACTTTCACGTCTGTCATCGCCGCTGCCTCCCAGTCCACCACTAGCGCCGCGGTCCACCTCGCCACTACACTATCTGGTCAAAAGTATTCCGGCACTCCTATGTAGTACGGAGTTGAGCACTACATGTCACGAATGGCGGACCCATCGTATAAAAGGAATTGAGGAGCATTGTGTTGTCAGTAGTGAAACAGCATCAGCAGAAGTAGTCGTCAAGAAAGTTCACCGACCTCGAACGTGGACTAGTCATTGGACATTACCTGCGAACGATATCTGTTAGGGACATTTCAACCCTTCTAAAGCTGCCCAAGTCGGTTGTTAGTTACGCGACTGTGAAATGGATACGCAAAGGAACAACCGAGACTCAAAACTGTGTACATCTGAAGAGCTTGAAAAAACCAGTCAACCAGTTACAAAACGAAGCTTTATTAGCACTTTGTCTAGGTTTCGACTTTTCTAAAAGTATCTCCAGAAGAAGTGACCGTAAAGTGTATATAACCAGTTACAAAAATTATTTTTACATACATAACAAAATATTATTAGCAAAATATTTGTGAAGTTAGTGTACTCGCATGCATCACATGATGGTACATTAGAATAGCTGAAGCTCAGCGGCTTTATCACATATAAAATTGACAAAAACACAAATTATCCTAAGCCACGGATTTAGGTAGCAGCCAGATTATACAGGGTGTTACAAAAAAGTACGGCCAAACTTTCAGGAAACATTCCTCACACTTAAAGAAAGAAAATATGTTATATGGACATGCGTCCGGAAACGCTTACTTTCCATGTTAGAGATCATTTTACTACTTCTCTTCAAATCACATTAATCATGGAATGGAAACACACAGCAACAGAAAGTACCAGCGTGACTTCAGAATCTTTGTTACAGGAAATGTTCAAAACGTCCTCCGTTAGCGAGGATACATGCATCCACCCTCCGTCGCATGGAATCCCTGATGCGCTGATGCAGCCCTGGAGAATGGCGTATTGTATCACAGCCGTCCACAATACGAGCACGAAGAGTCTCTACATTTGGTACCGGGGTTGCGTAGACAAGAGCTTTCAAATGCCCCCATAAATGACAGTCAAGAGGGTTGAGGTCAGGAGAGCGTGGAGGCCATGGAATTGGTCCGCCTCTACCAATCCATCGGTCACCGAATATGTTGTTGAGAAGCGTACGAACACTTCGACTGAAATGTGCAGGAGCTCCATCGTGCATGAACCACATGTTGTGTCGTACTTGTAAAGGCACATGTTCTAGCAGCACAGGTAGAGTATCCCGTATGAAATCATGATAACGTGCTCCATTGAGCGTAGGTGGACGAAACTAAAATGAGCTCTAACATGGAAATTAAGCGTTTCCGGACACATGTCCACATAACATCTTTTCTTTATTTGTGTGTGAGGAATGTTTCCTGAAAGTTTGACCGTACCTTTTTGTAACACCCTGTATAACCAGTTACAAAAATTATTTTTATATGCATAACAAAATATTATTAGCAAAATATTTGTGAGGTTAGTGTACTCGCTTGCACCACTTGATGGTACATAGAATAGCTGAAGCTGAGCAGCTTTATCACATTAAAATTGACAAAAACACAAATTATTTTATGCCATGGCTTTAGATAGCAGCCAGATTATATAGTATTTAGCGCACTTCAGAATGAATGCTCACTGCTAAACACCAACAGGTATAGGCTTTTGCCAACATAAAATTATAACAAGAGTCACAGGATAAAATATTTGCATACGTTTAGGGTACATCGTGCCACAGACAGAGGCCAACTGTTACGAATATACAGGCTCAAGCGACCAGAAAAAAATGGGCTGCAGAGGACGCTAAATACATGCGCGTAAGACACGCACCTTACTTGTGTTCAGTAACAGCATTTTACATTAAAGTAAGCATGAAATTTTCTCTAGAAGGCTAGTAAAAATGTAACAGATTTATTGGTATACATTACATATAAAATTACTAATACATTTTCTGGCAGTAATACTGTACATAAATTCAGCCTGCAGAAAGTAGAGTTCTATTTACAAAATAGCACTGTTACAAATGCATGGGGAAAGTAGGGAAAATATAAGCTAAACAACGTCAGAAAAAGAATAAAATAAAAAGAAAAAACTTCCCCTTAACACTATGGAAGCTTAAGCGATAAGGAAAATGGAAAAGCAGTAGGTGCTATATACACTAAAGTGCCAAAGAAACTGGTATAGGCATGCGAATTCAAATACAGAGATACGTAAACCGGCACAATACGGCGCCGAGGTCGGCAACGCCTATATAAGACAACAAGAGTCTGGCGCAGTTGTTAGATCGGTTACTGCTGTCACAATGGCAGGTTATCAAAATTTAAGTGAGTTTGAACGTGGCGTTGTAGTCGGCTCATGAGTGACGGGACACAGCATCTCCGAGGTAGCGATGAAGTGGAGATTTGCTGTACGACCATTTCACGAGTGTATCGTGAATATCATGACTCGGTAAGACATCAAATCTCCGACATCGCTGCGACTGGGAAAAGATCCTGCAAGAACGGGACCAACGACGAGTGAGGAGAATCGTTCAACGTGACAGAAGTGCAACACTTCCGCAAATTGCTGCAGATTTCAGTGCTGGGCCATCAACAAGTGTCAGCGTGCGAACCATCGATATGGGCTTTCAGAGGTGAAAGCCCATTCGTGTAAACTTGATGACTGCACGACACAAGGCTTTAAGCCTCGCCTGGGACCGTCAACACCGACATTGGACTGTTGATGACTGGAAACATGTTGCCTGGTCGGACGAGTCTCGTTTGAAATTTTATCGAGCGATTGGACGCTTATGGGTGTGGAATCAACCTCACGAACCCATGGACCCTGCGAGTCAGCGGGGAACTGCTGCAGCTGGTGGAGGTTCTGTAATGGTGTAGGCGTGTGCAGTTGGAGTCATATGGGCCCCGTGACAGGGCATCCTGTCTGATCATCTGCATCCATCATGTCTATTGTGCGTTCCGACGGACTTGGCCAATTCCAGCAGGGCTATGCGGCACCCCACACGTGCAGAATTGCTACAGAGTGGCTCGAGGAACACTCTTATGAGGTTAAACTCTTCTGCTGGCCACCAAACTCCTCAGACATTAACATTATTGAGCATATCTGAGATGCCTTTCAACGTGCTGTTCAGAAGAGATCTCCACCCCCTCGTACTCTTACGGATTTATGGACAGCCATGCAGGATTCATGGTTTCAGTTCCCTCCATCACCACTCCAGACGTTAGTCGAGTCCCTGCCACGTCGTGCTGCGGATTTCTACGTGCTCGCGGGGGCGCTACACGATATTAGGCAGATGTCCCAGTTCCTTTGGCACTTCAGTGTACATGCGCGTAAGCACTGCGTGTTGCTGGTGTTAAGTAGCATAATTTTACATTAAAGCAGTATGACAAACTCCTACAGAAGGCCACTAAATGCAATAATTTTAGAGCTATACACTCAATATAAAATTATCTGTAAAACATTTACGTAGCAAAGTGATGCTACACGTAGTCTTAGTGTGCAGAAGACAACTATTACAAAAAAACTGCTTCTGTTACCAAAAAGGATGGAGGACAGAATACAAACGTTACATTACAATATAAAAACGAGAAGCTTCTGCTTAAATGTACTAATATCATTTTTAGAATATCAGCTGTAGAAACATATGTTGATAAGGCCACGAAATGTGAAACTTAGTGGTATAAAATGTCAACAGCTTAACAGTAGAGAAACAATATTTTGAGGAAAAAGCACATTCACCGATATTAGCGGAGATCGGTAAACATGTATTATGTGACCATGAGCAGCGGTTTAAATCCGTCAAGGAAGTGCTTACTTGCGAGTTGCAACTGATCGTTCAAAATGTTATCGTCTCTCTTAGTAAGACGTTTACAAATTTTTACCGTCGATGCTAAGTGGTGTAAAGAGCGACACCATTGGACAGTGGATGACTGGAACGAGTGATATGGAGTGAAGAACCACTCTATACCCTGGAGAACATTACGTGCCAGCAGCACAGTACGGAAGTGGCAGTGTTACAGTAGCGGAGTATTTCTCGTGCTTGGGATGTGGTCCCCGTATTGCACATAAGAAAACAATAAATTCGGAACGATTTGAACAAATTTTACAGCATTGCGTACTGTGTACAGTAGAGGAACAGTTTGCACCAATGCACCTTGTCATAAAGCAACATTTTTGTGGCAATGGTTTGCGGACAATAGCACTACTGAAGTTGACTAGCCTACCCAGGGTGCCGGTCCGAATCCACTAAAACACGTTTGGGACGAGTTAGAACGTTGACTTTGCTCCAGACCGCAGCGTCCAACATCGCTACATTCTCTGATTTCCGTTTTTGAGGAATGATGGGCTGCCATTCGTCCACAGACATTCGAAAATTTCACTGAAAGTGTCCCCATCATCAGATTTCAAGCCGTCATAGAGGCGAATGAATGGGATAACATTTTTGAATACTAAAAAGAGGGTCTTGCTTTATTTTGAAATTCTTTTTCGTAAATGAGCAAGTTAATAATGTAAGGTGAAACACACAGGTGCTAGGTATGTTATTGTTTAGGCAACATAAATTTTCAGACTCTGTATAATTTGTTCTTTTTGTTAAAAACTATATTGTTTACGATTTTAGTTACCGTACACGATAAATCATTGTATACGCATGGGCTAGTGTTGAAGCTCGATATTGGCAGAATAATTAATGACATACCAATTATTGAAACCAACGTATCTAACACCGGTTTTTGGTAATACAAATACTGTCTTGTAAAAATATTCAGAGATAAATGGAGATTAAAGAAATCAACCAATTACCTTTTCTGTGAAGTTCCCTTTGCTTCCGCAGCAGTTTTCCAACGCGGCTGCTGTACCACGGTGGCTCTTTCCCATCTCTTACGATCTTGCTTGGCACATACTCATCTAATGCATATTGTACGATGGATTCGAGTCCCAGTGTGGCACAGATTTTCATATCTCGCTTTAGGTAGTACATCTATACCTGTTACAATTAATTTATATTTCAGGATATTATAGCTCGCTATCAAAAATAAATACTCAGAAACTGAAGACATAATAGACATTTGCTAAAAAGGAAAATATAGCTTCCAGTCCTGATTTTATAACATTCTATCGCTTCAAAGGAAGTCCCATACTTCCGCGAAACCCCTCCCATCCTAGAAGCACAATAGAAAATATCAGATGTCCCAATTTTCCTAAAGCTAGATAGACCACCCTTTCATAAATCCTATGAGCCTTCCAGCCTCATATTTTCCAGTAAAATTCTTCAAATTATCCTTACCCGACGAATCCATCTACACTTACCGACACACGTACCTGTTCCCGACACCCAATGCAGCTTCCGTCCTAACTACTATTTAGATTACCAACTTCGGAATCGACACTTTGTATCTTCCATCACCTAAGTAAGAGCAAATCCGTCATTTTTTGCTTGGGTATGGTATTCCGGTCTGTTCTTCAAACTACAGGCTTTGAGCTCCATTTTACCTACGTTCGTTTAATACATAGCATCATATCTCCATCGGCGTCCTTTGTGTGTCACAATCAGTCACACACATTCCTGCATTTGTTTCACCCAATTGCTGGTGTGCTTCAAGGGTTTGTCCTGTTCTCCCTCCTATAGGGACCTGGGACCTGTTTCGTATACGTGTAGCAGTCATAATGGTTTATTATCACCTCGAAAAAAATAGATATATAATTAATTTTGTTGTTGTTTGCAGATACAGGGGCTGGAAAAATGTACGGGAACACCGCGAAAAATGTTTGCTTGAACATAAATGTAGATGCCAGCCGAGCTTGCAGGATGCACCATGGCATTTAACCACGAACGGCACCTGCGAAATGTCGCCAGCACGTTCCAAGTGTCAGCCGTGGTCAGAACAGCGTTCTGTGTAGTTGTTTGTGCGTTAAGTCGGCGGGAAGTTCATTTCAATGTAGGCAAATTGTTGACGCCCGTGTGGTGGGTGCTTCTCTAACCAAGGTAACCGAAATGTTTGGTGTTTCAAGAGGGACTGTAACAAAGATTATGCCGCATACAGGTAAGGCGGAAAAACATCATCCGCTAAGTCACAACGCGGACGAAAGTGTATGTTGAATGATCGTGACAGATGGTCATTGAAGAAGGTTGTGACGAAAAATAAAAGGACGACAGCTCCTAAAGTCACCGAGCAAGGTGGCGCAGTGATTAGCATACTGGACTCGCATTCGGGAAGACGACGGTTCAATCCCGCGTCCGGCCATCCTGATTTAGGTTTTCGGTGATTTCCCAAAGTCGCTTCAGGCAAATGCCGGGATGGTTCCTTTGAAAGGTTCAAATGGCTCTGAGCACTATGGGACTAAATTGCTGAGGTCATTAGTCCCCTAGAACTTAGAACTAGTTAAACCTAACCAACCTAAGGATATCACAAACATCCATGCCCGAGGCAGGATTCGAACCTGCGACCGTAGCGGTCTTGCGGTTCCAGACTGCAGCGCCTTTAACCGCACGGCCACTTCGGCCGGCCCTTTGAAAGGGCAAGGCCGACTTCCTTCCCCATCCTTCCCTAATCAACCCAACCCCAAAGTCGCTGCAGAAACGAATGTCGCACTCGCGAGGCCTGTTAGCACCAAACTAACACGAGAGAGCTCCGTAAGCAGCGAACTGCAGGCCGGGCTGGAATTACACAACCACTCCTCAGTGATGCAAATGCCTGTAACACGCCGAAGCCATAAAACCTGAACTATAGAGTAATGGAAGGAAGCCATTTGATCGGATGAGTCTACTTCCACACTATTTCTTCCAAGGAATATTGTCGAACGTGATCGTTTGCTGGTCCAGCTGTTATGGTGCGGGCGTACTGGATTCCAAATCTTGTACACGGCACACTCATTGGTCAACGTTATTGTGACACCCTGCTTCCCCATTTGCGTCTATTCAGGGGTGCATTCGACACTTACTTCATGTTTATGGATGACAGTATGCGTCAGCACCGAACAACGGAATAGAGCAGGTGCTTGAACACACGGGCCTGTCCGTTCCCCCGGCTTAAATCGGGATGTTAGGTTTCCATTCGGCTGCCGCCTATACAATACGTTGCAACTACACTGAACTGACAAAAGCCATAACTTCTAATATCGTGTCGGACCTCCTGTTGCCCGGCTTAGTGCATCAACTCAACGACGCATGCACTCAACAATTGATTGGGAGTCCCTGCAGAAATACTCAGCCACACTTCCCCCATAACTGCGAAAGTGTTGGCGGTGCAGGCTTTTGTGCTCGAACTGACCTTATGTCCCATAAATGTTCGATGGGATTTATGTTGAGATATTTGGGTGGCCAAATCATTCACTCGAATACTGCAGAATGTTCATCAAACAGCCGGCCGATGTGGCCGAGCGGTTCTAGGTGCTGCAGTCTGGAACCGCACGGTCGCAGGTTCGAATCCTGCCTCGGGCATGGATGTGTGTGATGTCCATAGGTTAGTTAGGTTTAAGTAGTTCTAAGTTGTAGGGGAGTGATGACCTCAGATGTTAAGTCCCATAGTGCTCAGAGCCATTTGAAGCATTTGATTTTGTTCATCAAACCAATTGCGAACAACTGTGGCTCAGTGACATGGCGTATTGCCATCCATAGTAATTCCACCGTTGTTTGGGAATACGAAGTCCACGAATGGCCGCAAACGGTCTCCATGTAGCCGAATATAACCATTTCCAGTCAATGATCCATGTAAACACAGATCACATCATTTAATAGGAGCCACCTCCGGCTTGCACAGTGCCTTGTTGACACCTTGAGTCCGTGGCTTTGTAGGATCTGCGCCACACTTGAACCCTATCATCAGCTCTTACGAACTGAAATCGGGACCCATCTGACCAGGTCAAGATTTTCTAGTAGTCTAGGGTCCAACCGATATGGTCACGAGCTCAGGAGATGCGCTGCAGACGATGCGCTGTTGGGAAAGGTACACTCGTCGGCGCATTAACGCCGAACTTGGCCGCATTGTCATAGCGGAAACGTTCCACATTGATTTCTGCGGTTATTTCAGGCAGTATCGTTTGTCTGTTAGAACTGATAACTCTACGTAAACGTCGCTGCTCTCGATCGACCATTGCGTTGTCCGTGGTGAGAGGAATGATGGTAATTTGGTATTCTCGGCATAGTGCGTCTCTCGTAATATTGAATTTCCTAAGTATTTCCGAAATGGAATGTCCCATGCTGCATTACCATTCCACATTCGAAGTCTGTCAATTCCCGTCGCGCGGCTATAGTCACGTTGGAACCTTTCGCATAAATCACCTGTGTATAAATAATAGGGCCGCCAACGCAGTGCTCTTTTATACATTGTATTCGCGTTACTACCGCCACCTATGTCTGTAAATATCGCTATCTCATGACTTCTATCGCCTCAGTGTAGTACATTCAGGAAGGATTGATGGCAGACGTGGTCCTGGACGTAAAACGCGATCCTAGCTGGAGAATTTAAGCCAGTCGATTGGACTGAGCACAGGACAGCTGTTCAGAAAAGCTGTGGACAGGCAACAGATCGTGTTACTGCTCGGCAAAGTTCCTGGAGGACGAGGCACTTGTGGGAGGGTCCCTAGGGAGAAACTGTTGGGACGAGCCGCAGGAAGGCGTGGCGTGAGGCGCCGTGAGACCGCTACACATTGCGCCTTCGCGGGCACCAAACCGCTACGCCCGTGAGACGCCTAGCAATGCGACGGAGGTCACCCAGCCCCGAAACGGCGAGGCCATCGGTATTCACAACCCTGCTCCTCGCGTCCACTTCCTTTCCGTCGCTTTCCGACCGAGTGCCGGCGAAAGGGTACGGTAATGCTTTTCCTAAGTTTCCCAAAGGCATTCTACTACAATTCACGATCCTGTCGACTATCAAAGAATACTGAGAAACTCTTGCGCGATAAATGGTTCCGCATGTCAGGAAAGGAAGGCATATAAAGAAATGGATGCATGGTTGTATTAGAGGTAGTAGTTTTGTTCCTCCATAGATCACTTTTACAAGGACCTTGAACATGTCATTGTATCAACATTTAAGAACAACAGAAGTAATATAATTCATATATACAGGCATTCACATACTTCCAGACCTAGTTCGACAAGGATGCGGCAGATAGTGGCCTTATACGAGGGCTGTTCGGAAGGTGATGTCCGATCTGTCGCGAAATGGAAACCACCGTGAAAATAAAAAAAAAATTTATTTGCTAGAGTTAGCTACACCTTCTAGCTTCTTCTATACATAGTCGCCGCTCCGACTTAGACAATTATCATAGCGTTGTGCCAACTTTCCAACACCCTCGTCATAGAAGGCATCCGCCTGTGATTTACGCCAATTCTCTACGCTGGTGTACAGCTCGCTGTCTGTGCCAAAATGTGGTCTTCATAGCCAGGAGTTCATGTGAGCAGAGGTGAAACTCAGGGGAAGCCAATTACGGACGATCAAACACTTCTCATTGAAAACGCTGCAGGAGCATCTTCATTGCCTCTGCGAGTGCGGCCGAGAATTGTCATGAAGAAGAAACTACATGACGGTTATGTTATGTAAACTGCACGTCATCAGGCAAAGTCTCTCACCAGGCCCTCGTACCTGGCGGGGGACGCTATTTTCTAGGCATCTGTACTGCTCACTTTGCGCTCAGAACTGGAAAGAGTGACTTGATGCGATCGAGGGGCGTACTGGAGACACTCCCCAACACGTTTGTGCAAAGCTTCAGCGGATATTCACTGTTCTTTCCATTTCGCATCCGATCGGACCTTACCTTCCGAATAGCCCTAGTACTAAGAACCATCCCGACATTTGCCTGAAGTAATTCAGAGAAATCACCGAGAAAGGAAGAGAAAGAAAAGTAGTAGGTGAATATGGACTGGGGGTAAGCAATGAAAGAGGAAGCCGCCTGGTACAATTCTGCGCAGAGCATAACTTAATCATAGCTAACACTTGGTTTAAGAATCATGAAAGAAGGTTACATACGTGGAAGAGGCCTGGAGACACTGGAAGATTTCATATTGATTATGTAATGGTAAGACAGTGATTTAGAAACCAGGTTTTAAATTGTAGGACATTTCCAGGGGCAGATGTGGACTCTGACCACAATCTATTGGTTATGAACTGTAGATTAAAACTGAAGAAACTGCAAAAAGGTAGGAATTTAAGCAGGTGGGACCTGGATAAACTGAAAGAACCAGACGTTGTAGAGAGTTCCAGAGAGAGCATTAGGGAACGATTCACAAATACAGGGGAAACAAATAAAGTAGAAGAAAAATGAGTAGCTTCGAGAGATGAAATAGTGAAGGCAGCAGAGGATCAAGTAGGTAAAAAGACGAGGGCTAGTAGAAATCCTTGGGTAACAGAAGAGAGATTGAATTTAATTGATGAAAGGAGAAAATATAAAAATGCAGTAAATTAAGCAGGCGAAAAGAACTAGAAACGTCTCAAAAATGGGATCGACAGGAAGTGCAAAATGGCTAAGCAGGGATGGCTAAAGGACAAATGTAAGGATGTAGAGGCTTATCTCATGAGGGGTAAGATAGGTACTGCCTACAGGAAAATTAAAGAGACCTTTGGAGAAAAGAGAACCACTTACATGAATATCAAGAGCTCAGACGGAAACCCAGTTCTAAGCAAAGAAGGGAAAGCAGAAAGGTGGAAGGAGTATATAGAGTGTCTACACAAGGGCGATGTTCTTGACTACAATATTTTAGAAATGGAAGAGAATGTAGGTGAAGATGAAATAGGAGATATGATACTGCGTGAAGAGTTTGACAGAGCACTGAAAGACCTGAGTCGAAACAAGGCCCCGGGAGTAGACAACATTCCATTAGAACTACTGACAGCCTTGGGACAGCCAGTCCTGACAAAACTCTACCATCTGGTGAGCAAGATGTATGAGACAGGCGAAATTCCCTCAGACTTCAAGAAGAATATACACTCCTGGAAATTGAAATAAGAACACCGTGAATTCATTGTCCCAGGAAGGGGAAACTTTATTGACACATTCCTGGGGTCAGATACATCACATGATCACACTGACAGAACCACAGGCACATAGACACAGGCAACAGAACATGCACAATGTCGGCACTAGTACAGTGTATATCCACCTTTCGCAGCAATGCAGGCTGCTATTCTCCCATGGAGACGATCGTAGAGATGCTGGATGTAGTCCTGTGGAACGGCTTGCCATGCCATTTCCACCTGGCGCCTCAGTTGGACCAGCGTTCGTGCTGGACGTGCAGACCGCGTGAGACGACGCTTCATCCAGTCCCAAACATGCTCAATGGGGGACAGATCCGGAGATCTTGCTAGCCAGGGTAGTTGACTTACACCTTCTAGAGCACGTTGGGTGGCACGGGATACATGCGGACGTGCATTGTCCTGTTGGAACAGCAAGTTCCCTTGCCGGTCTAGGAATGGTAGAACGATGGGTTCTATGACGGTTTGGATGTACCGTGCACTATTCAGTGTCCCCTCGACGATCACCAGTGGTGTACGGCCAGTGTAGGAGATCGCTCCCCACACCATGATGCCGGGTGTTGGCCCTGTGTGCCTCGGTCGTACGCAGTCCTGATTGTGGCGCTCACCTGCACGGCGCCAAACACGCATACGATCATCATTGGCACCAAGGCAGAAGCGACTCTCATCGCTGAAGACGACACGTCTCCATTCGTCCCTCCATTCACGCCTGTCGCGACACCACTGGAGGCGGGCTGCACGATGTTGGGGCGTGAGCGGAAGACGGCCTAACGGTGTGCGGGACCGTAGCCCAGCTTCATGGAGACGGTTGCGAATGGTCGTCGCCGATACCCCAGGAGCAACAGTGTCCCTAATTTGCTGGGAAGTGGCGGTGCGGTCCCCTACGGCACTGCGTAGGATCCTACGGTCTTGGCGTGCATCCGTGCGTCGCTGCGGTCCGGTCCCAGGTCGACGGGCACGTGCACCTTCCGCCGACCACTGGCGACAACATCGATGTACTGTGGAGACCTCACGCCCCACGTGTTGAGCAATTCGGCGGTACGTCCACCCGGCCTCCCGCATGCCCACTATACGCCCTCGCTCAAAGTCCGTCAACTGCACATACGGTTCACGTCCACGCTGTCGCGGCATGCTACCAGTGTTAAAGACTGCGATGGAGCTCCGTATGCCACGGCAAACTGGCTGACACTGACGGCGGCGGTGCACAAATGCTGCGCAGCTAGCGCCATTCGACGGCCAACACCGCGGTTCCTGGTGTGTCCGCTGTGCCGTGCGTGTGATCATTGCTTGTACAGCCCTCTCGCAGTGTCCGGAGCAAGTATGGTGGGTCTGACACACCGGTGTCAATGTGTTCTTTTTTCCATTTCCAGGAGTGTAGTAAATCCAATCCCAAAGAACGCAGGTGTTGACAGATGTTAAAATTGCAGAACTATCAAATTAATAAACCACGGCTGCAAAATACTAACAAGAATTCTTTACAGACGAATGGAAAAACCGGTAGAAGCCGACCTCGGGGAAGATCAGTTTGGATTCCGTAGAAATGTTGGAACACGTGAGGCAATATTGACTTATCTTAGAAAATAGATAAAGGAAAGGCAAACCTACGTTTCTAGCATTTGTAGACTTAGAGAAAGCTTTTGACAATGTTGACTGGAATACACTCTTTCAAATTCTGAAGGTGGCAGGGGTGAAATACAGGGAGCGAAAGGCAATTTACAATTTGTACAGAAACCAGATGGCAGTTATAAGAGTCGAGGGGTATGAAATGAAAGCAGTGGTTGGGAAGGGAGTGAGACAGTGTTGTAGCCTATCCCCGATGCTATTCAATCTTTATATTGAGCAAGCAGTAAAGAAAACGAAAGAAAAATTCGGAGTAGTTATTAAAATCCATGGAGAAGAAATTAAAACTTTGAGGTTCACCGATGACATTGTAATTTTGTGAGAGACAGCAAAGGACTTGGAAGAGCAGTTGAACGGAATGGACATTGTCTTGAAAGGAGGATACAAGGTGAACATAAACAAAAGCAAAACGAGGATAATGGAATGTAGTCGAATTATATCGGGCGTTGTTGAGGGTATTAGATTAGGAAATTAGACACTTAGAGTTGTAAATGAGTTTTGCTATTTGCCGGCCGGAGTGGCCGAGCCGTTCTAGTCGCTACAGTCTGGAACCGCGCGACCGCTACGGTCGCAGATTCGAATCTGCCTCGGACATGGATGTGTGTGATGTCCTTAGGTTAGTTAGGTTTAAGTAGTTCTAAGTTCTAGGGGACTGATGACCTCAACAGTTAAGTCCCATAGTGCTCAGAGCCATTTGAACCATTTTTTTGTTACAGCGTGATTACCTGTAAATACCACATTAATGCAATAAATGCTCAAAATGATGTCCGTCAACCACAATGCATTTGGCAATACGTGTAACGACATTCCTCTCAACAGCGAATAGTTCGCCTTCCGTAATGTTCGCACATGCATTGACAATGCGCTGACGCATGTTGTTAGGCGTTTTCGGTGGATCACGATAGCAAATATCCTTCAACATTCCCCACAGAAAGAAATCAGGAGACGTCAGATCTGGTGAACGTGCGGGCCATGGTATGTTGCTTGGACGACCCATTCACCTCTCATGAAATATACTGTTCAATACCGTGTCAACCGCACGCGAGCTATGTGCCGGACATCCATCATGTTGGAAGTACATCGCTATTCTGTCATGCAGTGAAACATCTTGTAGTGACATCGGTAGAACATTACGTAGGAAATCAGCATACATTGTATCATTTAGATTGCCATCGATAAAATGGGGGCCAATTATCCTTCCTCCCATAATGGCGCACCATACATTGACCCGCCAAGGTCGCCGAAGTTCATCTTGTCGCAGCCATCGTGGATTTTCCGTTGCCCAATAGTGCATATTATGCCGGTTTACGTTACCGCTGTTGGTGAATGACGCTTCGTCGCTAAATAGAACGCGTGCAAAAAATCTGTCATCGTCCCGTAATTTCTGTTGTGCCCAGTGGCAGAACTGTTCACGACGTTCAAAGTCGTCGCCTTGCAATTCCTGGTGCATAGAAATATGGCACAGGCGCAATCGATCTTGATGTAGCATTCTCAACACCGACGTTTTTGACATTCCCGATTCTCGCGCAATTTGTCTGCTACTGATGTGCGGATTAGCAGCGACAGCAGCTAAAACACCTACTTGGGCATCATGATTTGTTGCAGGTCGTGGTTGACGTTTCACACGTGGCTGAACACTCCCTGTTTCCTCAAATAACGTAACTATCCGGTGAACGGTCAGGACATTTGGATGATGTCGTCCAGGATACCGAGCAGCATACATAGCACACGCCCGTAGGACATTTTGATCACAATAGCCATACATCAACACGATGTCGACTTTTCCGCAATTGGTAAACGGCCCATTTTAACATGGGTAATGTATCACGAAGCAAATACCGTCCGCTCTGGAGAAATGTTACGTGATACCACTTACTTATACGTTTGTGACTATTACAGCGCCATCTATCACAAATCGAAAAAAGTGATCAAACTAAAACATTCATTTTTCTGTAGGTACTACACGAATATGTAATAAAAAATGGGGGTTGCTATTTAAAAAAAAACGCAGTTGATATCCGTTTGACCTATGGCAGTGCCATCTAGAGGGCCAACCATAGCGCCATGTGGTTTCCCCCTTCAAGCTAGACGAGTTTCGTTCGTTGTAGTTTTTTCGTTTGATGCTTATTTCGTCAGATATTTGGCCCGGTCACTATCAGTGGACCACCCTGTATATCAGTGCAGACAACCATAATGTCTGATTGATCTCTTATGGGAATCAGTGATTGGGAGTAAGGGGTTCATGGGAAGGTGCTGCTTCGCCAGTAGCGAATAACAGGGTGGGGATTTGGGTGAGAAGGGAAACGTGCTCGGTTGTGCGAGGCAATTAAGGCGACCGCTCGCATAAAGCGGGAAATTCGGGTTTGAGTCCTAGTCCCGTAAAAATTTTCGGCTGTTACCATTGACACATTTCGTTGCCCAAATGCGATGAATGACAAGTTGTACGGCCGTTGGATCGATCGAAGTGTCTGTTTTTTCAAACACATCCGCTGTTGACGATGTGATTGCAAAGTGCAAACGTGAACAGGCACAGTTTAACCGAGTCCAGTCAGACCTCATGTTACCGATGGACGGAGACTATCGAGACTATGCCGGGGATGGTTGTAAAAACTGCACGAAATCAGTGGAAGAAATGATTTGTGATTTCCAAAGAGCTACCAGCAGTCCAGCTAGAACAATGACTGTGCCTGGGCAGCTAAAAAGAATGGCCGAGCAGCTCCTCATAAGCCACACACTTCTATAACCAGTGCTAAGCGCCGTTTGAGATGGTGTAAAGAGCGATGCTACTGGGCAACGGATGACTGGAAACGAATGAACTGGAGTCACGAATCACGCTGTATCCTGTGGCAATCCGATGGAAAGGTTTGGGTTTGGTGAATGCCTGGAGAACGTTACCTACTGGCGTTGGACAAATGTATGAAAGCACCACAAATACCATACACCACCGTGCCTAATACGGTTCAGGAAAACAGTTGGCATTGAAAACAGCTTCCCGTCGTGTCGAATAGATGAGTACAGGTGCTGCATGGTTTTCAAGGCCATCTTATACCATTCTTCCTGCAAAGTAGTGACAAGTACCGAAATGGGGTGGATAGCGATCACGCAACCAGCTCTCCAAATCAGATCACAAGGGCTGAATAATACTGAAAAGAACAGAAGTCGTGTGACTAGGGCCTCCCGTCGGGTATACCGGACGCCGGATGCAAGTCTTTTGAGCTGACGCAACTTCGGCGACTTGCGCGTCGATGGGGATGAAATGATGATGATTAGGACAACACATCACCCAGTCCCCGAGCGGAGAAAATCTCCGACCCAGCCGGGAATCGAACCCGGCCTCTTAGGATTGACATTCTGTCGCGCTGACCGCTCAGCTATCGTTGGCAGGCTGAATAATACTGAGACCTGGTGACAGTCGTGATCAGGAGAGATGAGATAATTCATCCTCGTCATCAACAAATCAGTCCAGGCCGATGCGAACTGTGTGAACAAAGGTCCTGTTGTTTTGGAACACACACTGTACCACGGGATGCACTCATTCACCCAAAATGATCACATAATCGTTGGTAGTAATGCGACTTCGCAGAGCAAGCATGAGGCCTATGGAATACCGAGACGCAGCTGCCCCAAAGCGCAACTACGTTTCACTTTTGGATCGTAAACTCCGTTGAAGTTGGACACCGTGTGACACAAGATTCATCTGACCAAATCACTTTCTTCCACTGCTGCATAGTGAAGGTTTTATTGTTTCAGGACCACGCGACCACGTTTCCTGTTACGAGCATTTGCATCACTGGTGAAATTCCAACCCGCCCTGCAATTCTCTGAATATGGAACTCCCTTCGTGTTGTTTTGGTGCTGACAGGCTTCGTGAGTGCGGCGTTCAGTTCTGCAGTGACTTTTGCAGCTGTCGTCCTCTTACTTTTCGTCATAATCCTCTTCAAAGACCGTCCGTCACAATCACACTTTCGTTCGCGTTGTGGCTTAGCGAATGATGTTTACCGGCATTCCCTGCATGCGGTATAAATCTTCGATACGGTGCCCCTTGTTACTGAAGGACCCATCATACGAGCACGAACAGTTTGTCCACACTCGAATTCACTAAGTTCTGACATACTGCACTCACAACTGAACAAAATACTGTTTTCAACGCGACTGACACTTGCAAGTTAATGAGGACATTGCACAGGTGCTGTTAATGGTCAAATAGGACAGCGCCGCCAGAATGCTTGACTAGCGTTTGCATATATATACAAGTGTGCCTTTCTCGCGGTGTTTCCATATTTTTGTCCAACCCTTGCATTTATCGCTAAGTGATCACGTCGAGAAAAGCACAGGAATAAGAGCTGATATAGCGGCTTATCTACAGTCTTTCTTCCTCTCACTGATCGAGAAAGCAAATTGTCCAATATGGAAAGCGTACAAGAATTAGAAACTGAGACCAGTGCGCGTGCGCGTAATTCTGATTTGTCGTTTTGCGATTTTCTAGGCGAATATTGCGTTCTAGATAGTGTGTACTTGCTCGATTGGCAAAGACTTCGTATCAAGTCGTGCAGACATTAATTAGCTGATGTTGGTATTTATTGAAAGAGGCACACTTGGCAGGCAGCCAATGAAACACAGCTGTTCCCGTAAAAACTGCGTGAAATTTTTGAGCTACTTCTTGATCTATTGACTTTAAACCGTTATACCGTCTTATCTTTGTGGATGCTATCGGTGGAAACTGCCAGGAACCGGATATAGGCGGTGTACTGACCGTTAGTGTGGAGCATTTTCCAGTCCAGTGATCGGATACCGAAGTCTTTATGTTTGTAGTTAGACAGCTACAGGGCATTAATCACTGATTGTGGAACACTGATTTTTCTTGGGGGTCAAAGCGAGGCTAGCGACCCTTAAGGGGACTATTTTTCAAGTGTACCGGTGTCGAATATTGATTTCCGGATCCGCCAATAATCATTTTCTACTTAGCCATCGGAGTAACACATCACGTAATTTTTCTCCAGTCGCGGCAACCCCACGACATCTTTATTGAAGGGACACAGAAATCTTTCGAAGTTCTGGCTTATTTGACACAAATGAGGAACTGATTCCAGGAGTACCCCCCATCTTACATCGTAAGATGCTTGTGGAGTATAGAATGGCAGTCAAGTCCAGAGAGATTTAGTTGGTAAGTGCATCTCCGTTTCATCCCGAAACTTCATTTGTAGGCGTGATAGCTGCCTCGATACTCGTCCTCAACTTCTGCTGGGACAAAGAGGGCGCCAAGTAGCGATCAAACAGCAGCGGTGCCGTCGCTGAGCGCGGATGACGCCATGGGCGTGCTTTCGCCAGGAGAGAGTACTCCACGGCCATGGCGCATTCTGCTTTTCACACACACACACTCCACACTCGCTGTCAATAGGGGCCAGGCCAAGTCAAACCAAGTCGTTTCTACTCGTCTTCTGGGTCTTGTTACACACGTTACTGATCCTTACGATCCTTCATTTTCATTTAAATTACAACAATCGTGTTGTATAGTTCCCGCAGAGGGGTGCTTCTGGGATGTGGAAGAAGAGAAGGATGTACATTTTTCTATTTACCCTTTGTATGTTTACAATTTTGCCAGCATTAAATACATGCCGTTACAGACCATTCCCCACCATAATGTGCGGTCGTCCTCTTAGCTATTGGGGATGCTAGAGTCGACATCCAGCATCATTTGAAAGGGGAATTTGTCCAGTATAGAACTGACGAGTCTGTCTTTCTGTAATCTGTCGAAGGTAGGCTGTGGTCGGAGCGTACTGTGCCGGCTGAAGCGCTAGCTACTTTACCACAGTGACAGGCGTTTTACAGTATCTGCAGGAGGGAAACTTCTCAAAAGTCTTGACATGATGCACCACTTCCCACACGAATTCTGTTACAGGGTGTAGCAAATGACCAACTCATATGCCTACAATCTACTTCTGAGGCTGGTCGATTGAAAGGCCTCGATGTTTGTACAATTTTATCGGTTGTTGGGAGCTCGCAAAATAGAATTCGCCCGGCAGATCTTTCAGCTGCAGTAAGCAGGTTGTTATCACTAAGTCATTTACATGCTCTCCGAAAAAAAAAAAAAACTTCACAGCACAAAGGAATTACCCGTAAGGGACGGATATCGGTAGATGTGTTGTACACGTCCAGACAAACAAATTGTTACAGTTTCAGAAAAAAATTGATGATTTATTCGAGAGAAAGAGGTTCAATAATGCGTTGGTCCGCCTCTGGTCCTTACGCAAGTAGCTGTGCGGCCTCGTCTCGATTGATAGTTGTCGTCCTGAGGGATATCGTGCCAAATCCTGCCCAACTGGGGCGTTAGATCGTCCAAATCACAGATGCTCGGAGGGTCATGCCATTAATACTCCAAACATTCTCAACTGGGGAGAGATCCGGCGACCTTGCTGGTCAAGGGACGGCTTGGCAAGCGCGAAGAAAAGCAGTAGAAACTCTCGCAATATCTTGCTGAAATATAGGCCCGGGAAGGCTCGCCGTGAAGGACAACAAATTCGTCGACGTACTGCTTGGGTGTAAGGGTGCCGCAGATGAAAACCAAAGGAGTCCTGGTATGAAAAGAAACGGCACCACAGACACCCACTCCTGATTGTCGGGCTGTATGGCGGACGAGGGTCGGGTTGGTATCGCACAGCGGGCCAGGACGTCTTCGCTGGTCGTCTGAGCCCAGTTCTACACAAGACTCACCAGTGAATGTAACCGTTCTCTACTCAACGAGGTTCCAGGCCTAAGACGTGTCTGGAGGCGCCCCAGACAGCGGTGGGACACCAACCTGACCCTCGCCCGCCGAACGGCCCGACAAGCAGGAGTGACTGTCTGGGGCAGTGGCCGATACCGGAAAACCTCAAAGAGGCTGCGCTAAAGGTATCTTGAGCTACCTTTACTTTTACCGTAATACAAAATAATCAAGTTGTAAGTGTACTGTCATATCACTGGTTTAGTTGTGGAGTATCTTTGCGAACAGCTGCGTCTAGAGAGTCGTGCGCGGGACACCGAACTGTTATGTTGTGTTGTGGATAGTTCTGCATGTAAGAAGCATTGTTAGTATGGAAGTTGAAGTGTTGCTATAAGGGCTATTATAGTAAAGTGATGAAATATGGAAATGGTTCAGAGGAAAGTGCGTCAAGAAATAATTTAAAAATGTGCACTGCTGATAAGTATTTGTGTCTCCTCTCGTTGCGTGTCGTACCGTACTGTATCAATCATCCGCGCCGTGTTCGGTCTCCCAGAATGAACTGATGTGAATCAGTAAAAAAAAATAGTTACCGTAAGGAGTCCAGTCAAGTGCCAGTGATTTGTAGCGAGCTGAGGACGTGCGTCCGATCATCGTTTCCGCATTATCAATAATCAGCCGCGTCGCGACAGTTACGCGCAAGCTCGTACAAGTGAGAACTAAAAAACATTAACTTTACGAACAGTGTTAAAATATCATTACCAGTGCCAAGGAGGACTGGTACCAGATATCTGTGTATATGTGACGAGCGTAAGAACTTTCGTGCGACCATTCGGCTTCCGCATCATCAACAATCACCCGCGTCGTGTCGGTTACGCGTACGCTCGTCCGAATGATATTTTGGACTGTTAATCATCAAGATTGTTAATTGAGATAAACATTTACGATTTAGAGTGTAAAAAGTGCAATCTGTGGTTTCCATATCGTCTCAGAATATAGATGTTCATACCAGACATAGGACAGTGTTGTGATTTAACGTTGAGTGGCTCCCCTAAACCCGCTTGCGTAATTCAATAGATAATTTCAGGCAAGCCAGCAGCAGTGTGGAGCAGAGCAGTACGGCCGCCTTGGGATTATCAGGTACGTGGTGTGGACAGGGCGCACGGTCAAGAAACGGCCACGAAACGAGAAGTCAGTTTAAAGTACCCCACCCATTCGTACTCCCAGGCGTGTTATAAAGTCACACGCAAAGTTTAAGAACGTTTCATTTAAACTGATTATACACGTATACAATGCCTTCTTAGGATATAAAACAGTTACAATTGTCGTTCTCTTCCTTAAATGATGAATCCTTAAATGATGAAATGATGAATGATGCACCTATTCTTCCTGGCAAACTGGTTAACTACGTCGTCAATAGGGCAATCATTGTGAGAGTGAGTGTTCAACAGAGCTAATCCATTAAGTCGATCCTCCTTCATTGTCGACCTCAGCCATATCTTTGTACGCCGCAATGTTTAAAAACTTCTTTCTGCTGTAACAGTAGATACAGGTAGACAAGCAAATATTTTGTATCGCGTGTGCAAAGTAGGATAGTCAGATTTAGGACAAACAGACAACGCTTGCATAACAGAATCACGAACATTAAGGCGTCTATGCTCGTTTGCTTGTATTGAAGAATCTCCCCCATTACTCTCTTTTTGATCACAAAGTGTGATTCTTCTTCAGAGAACGGTAGTTCAGTTAAGCACTGATTCAATTTACGTGCCAGATCATTACCGCCATGTTTCAGCAGTTGTGAGAGCAAACGTGTGTTGAATTTTAAATGATAATGCTTCATAGGAAAGTACAACTATTCGATGACTCGATTCAGTCGAGTGGACTGACGCAAGGAACGAATGAATAGCGTGCGGGCTGGCTGGCGGAGCGATGCGCGTGGCAATGCGGACGCGCGCCCCCAATATGTATCCGCCAGTGGTCTGCGGTGTCACTTGTTTTCACAGCAGGATCCGTGTGGTTGTCATCCGCGGCACCCTTACAGCAGACCAGAACGTTGACGATATTCTACGCCCTGTTTTGCTGCCCTTCGTGACCAGCCATCCTGGGCTTGTACACTACTGGCCATTAAAATTGCTACACCAAGAAGAAATGCAGACGATAACGGGTATTCATTGGACATATATATTATACTAGAAATGATATGTGATTACATTTTCACACAATTTGGGCGCATGGATCCTGAGAAATGAGTACCCAGAACAACCACCTCTGGCCGTAATAACAACCTTGATACGCCTGGGCATTCAGTCAAACAGAGCTTGGATGGCGTGTACAGGTACAGCTGCCCATGCAGCTTCAACACGATACCACAGTTCATCAAGAGTAGTGACTGGCGTATTGTGACGAGCTAGTTGCTCGGCCACCATCGACCAGACGTTTTCAATTGGTGAGAGATCTGAAGAATGTGCTGGCCAGGGCAGCAGTCGAACATTTTCTGTATACAGAACGGCCCCTACAGGACCTGCAACATGCGGTCGTACATTATCCTCAACAAATGTAGCATTTCGCAGGGATCGAATGAAGGGTACAGCCACGGGTCGTAACACATCTGAAATGTAACGTCCACTGTTCAAAGTGCCGTCAATGTGAACAAGAGGTGACCGAGACGCGTAACCAATGGCACCCCATGCCAACACGCCGGCTGATACGCCAGTATGGCGATGATTAATACACGCTTCCAATGTGCGTTCACCGCGATGTCGCCAAGCACCGATGCGACCATCATGATGCTATAAACAGAACCTGGATTCATCCGAAAACCCAGGTTCGCCGTCGAGTACACCATCGCAGGCGCTCCTGTCTGTGATGCAGCGTCAAGGGTAACCGCAGCCATGGTCTCCGAGCTGATAGTCCATGCTGCTGCAAACGTCGTCGAACTGTTCGTGCAGATGGTTGTTGTCTTGCAAACGTCCCCATCTGCTGACTCAGGGATCGAGACGTGGCTGCACGATCCGTTACAGCCGTGCGGATAAGATGCCTGTCATCTCGACTGCTAGTGATACGAGGCCGTTGGGATCCAGCACGGCGTTCCGTATTACCTTCCTGAACCCACCGATTCCATATTCTGCTAACAGTTATTGGATCTCGACCAACGCGAGCAGCAATGTCGCGATACGATAAACCGTAATCGCGATAGGCTACAATCCGACCTTTATCAAAGTCGGAAGCGTGATGGTACGCATTTCTCCTCCTTACATGAGGCATCACAACAACGTTTCACCAGGCAACGCCGGTGAACTGCTGTTTGTGTATGAGAAATCGGTTGGAAACTTTCCTCATGTCAGCACGTTGTAGGTGTCGCCACCGGTGCCAACCTTGTGTGAATGCTCTGAAAAGCTAATCATTTGCATATCACAGCATCTTCTTCCTGTCGATTAAATTTCACGTCTGTAGCCCGTCATCTTCGTGGTGTAGCAATTTTAATGGCCAGTAGTGTATTTTAGCAAGATAATCACCGCCCAAACACGGTGAGAATTTGTACTGATTGCCTTCCTGCTTGGCAAACCCTACCTTGGGCAGCGAGGTAGCGTCTGGAGCGTTATAGGCAGGGACCTCCAGAACATCTAGTGATTTTGACGATCTAACGCGCCAATTGGACTAAATTTGGCACAATATCCCTCGGGAGGACACCCAACAAGTCTACGAATCGATGCCAAGCTTACGTAAGGGACTGACCAGCGCATTACTGACTTGCTCAGTTTGTGAATCTCTGTTTCTTGAATCAGGTGTCAATTTTTTTTTGAAACTGTAATAACTGTTTGTCTGTGCATGTACATCACATCTACAGATTTCCGTACTATTCGGATAATTCCTTCGTGGTGCGTCGTTTTTTTTTATTATTGTCTTAGAATGTATATTATAAACAGAAATAGCCCTCATATAACTACGTAGGCTTCCGTGACTGGTATCGAGATCATTAAAATTCTACAGGGTGTTGTAGCACGTCACTGTATAAAATACTTTAAAATAAAACGATTAAACCGATGTTTCGGCTGTACTGAAACGTCCTTCCTCAGTGCAAGAAGTTCTAAATGCAGACGCAAATCTGTTCCGATACTCGGTATAATGTCGTACATCGTTCGTTGAACTACACTGCAGAACTGTACTCACTGGTTTGAATAAGTGAAGGGACACATCAACACGGCCACTATTGTCTGTGGGTTGCCGATCTCATGGCCAAATAAAGCGAGCTGAGTATCACAAGGTTTCAGTGTGTAGAATCAATGTGGATTCCTACAGAGGATATTTTCATACTCCACGAAGGTCATAAGTGGCGAGCATATAACGTGTACCATAATTCTACAACAGATCGATGTCAGTGTTATGGACCTCTAAATAAGTGCTTCTGTCTGACGACCCTTCATAGCGTCCATATCGCAATACCTGTATGGTTTGGCAAATGTATGTTACTTTAATTTGTGGCCGGATGCCGTACTCTTCTCCTGCACAGTCTCCAGTTATCCAAGAGAGGGAAGTTGTGTGCACCTGCTGTTTGTGTCTCGAATTTTGTGCGGCAGAGATCTTCTCACAACTCAGCATTTACCTAAACGAGGATGGAAAACCGCGCGCAGATTAGTCGGTGTCCCAGTCCAACGGTCGTTAATCTGTAGCGCGGATTCTATCCGGATACGGCTACACGCTCACAAGTCAATGCGCTACGCTTTATGCTGTGCGAGCAATTTTTATGAAAACGGAAATGGCCTGTGATCTTTCTGTGACGGCTTGTTGCCCTTCGTTGCTCCACCGACGAATGACAAACGGCTGCTAGAAGAGGAGCAAGCACTTTACACTATCTTTACGTAACCAGTAAATGCTCTATTCTGTGAAGAGTGAGACTCCCATGTATAAAACGGCTTCAGACTTCTGATTACTTTACAAATGAGTTAATACCTGACGTTTAGCATGTAAGCGAGAAAGAGCTTAGAAAAGATTTGAAATTAAGCTTAAAGTTTATTGGCAATAGGTAAGTGCTGTCATTATCAAACACTGGAAGACTATGGTCTTCATTCTAACACCCAAACATCCAGATGTCAGACACTCAGATCTGTGCCAAACGCTGTATTTCGACAGAGTATCAACTAAAACTTCGATTTAGTTTGCACTATATGCTGTCGTCCAGCAGAACGGGCTTAAACGTTAACTAAAAGCAACACGAGAACTACGGAGCACATCAAAAGCGTGACTGTACGTAAATCAACGTACCAATGGTCTTGGGTTCATACCCCGATTATGAAAACTTTTTTTTTTATTTTGGGCACGATGGCCTCACGGCTACCTACTCACCACGCGAGATCTACAAAACTATAATCGCAGATACGTGTTTCCTGTGGTGGTTGTAAGTTCCTATGGGACCAAACTGCTGACGTCATCGGTCCCTAGGCTTACACACCACCTAACTTAAACTAACTTACGCTAAGGATAACACACCCACCCATGCCGAGGGGGACTCGAACCTCCGAGGGGGGGAGCCGCGCGAACCGTGGCAATGCGCCTCAGAACACGCTGCACTTTCCTGTGCTCCGTACTTCTGGTGTTACTTTTAATTATCGTTTACGCCCTTCTGCGGGACGACAGCACATAACACGAACTACAATGGTGTCCAAAATTAAAGCAACAAAAGTAAATTTTGCAAGGTTGCGTTTATTTTGTCGCAAAACAATATAAACAGCTGACAGAAGAGTAAAAACAATATAAAGAGTACAGAACGTAAACGGCTGCAACATACGTAACCATAGACGAAAATGTTCTTCGTTTTTCCAACTTAACAGATTTGCTCACACATTCCGACTACTGGTTACTGTGCTCACTATGGGGTGACCACCTCTCGCAGCAATACAGACCTGACAATGACGGAACATGCTGTGAAATACGTCACCGATGTCATGTTGATGCAATAACACCCAGACTTCCTTCAGAGATTCTCCCAACTCTTGGAGACTGACGTGATGCAACCTGTCTCCCAAGTGCATCCCAGACGTGCTCTATGGGATTCAAATCGGGAAAACGAGAAGGCCACGCCATTAGTGCGGTATCTTCCGTTCCCAAGAAAACATCAATCATTCGTGCTTTATGAAGTCGAGCACTGTCGGCCATCAATACGAAGTCTGGGCGGACAGCACATCCAACAACCATACATGAGACCCAAAGCGGGTCTCTACTCACCCACGGACGGTCTTGGTGGTCTGCATAAATCGCACGCACAGATACGCATTTTTGTGATCCGTAGTTCTGGTGTTACTTTCAATCACAGTTTACGCATGTTCTACTGGACGGCAGCACACAGCACGAACTAAATCGGTTCATTGATTGATACTGTATCGATACACAATGTTTGGTACCGATCTGAGTGTCTGAAATCTGGAGGTTTGGGTGTCAGCTGCATTTCATAATGACATCCATCTAGCAAATAACAGCCGAATCCAAAAAGGTCAACAACGTTACGAGTTTCTTAAGAGGGTAGTTTTTCTACTCAGGAAGGAACAAATATACTGAAACAAATACCAATGTTTTAAGATGTGATTAATTTTTGACTAATGCTGGTGAATCTGGCCCGTACCTCAGAGGTAGAGCGGTAAGTAACGTGGCCACTGAGGAGTTCGAAGACGTGTGGAGAAATATTTTATTTTTTCTCTTCCAGTAGTGACAATGCAGAGGCGTGTGGGACTCGCACCGATCATTTTCTGTGGGGTAAACTTTGAAGCAGAAGTAACATAGATTCGTCAACGCGCATTTCTGAGACGGTCATTTTCCAATGCGACACAATTTTGTAGCAAAGAATATGAAATTAAACTTAGACTGTTGTAATTCACTGAAGCTCCAAAGAAACTGGTATAGGCTTGCGTATGCAAATACAAAGATACATAAACAGGCAGAATACGGCGCTGCGGTCGGCAACGTCCATATCAGACAAGCGTCTGACGCAGTTGTTAGATCAGTTACTGCTTCTACAATGGCAGGTTATCGAGATTTAAGTGAGTTTGAACGTCGTGTTACAGTCGGCGCACGAGCGATGGGACACTGCATCTCCGAAGTAGCGATGAAGCGGGGAGTTTTCCGTACGACCATTTCACGAGGGCACCGTGAATGTTATGAATCCAGTAAAACATCAAATCTCCTACGTCGCTGAAAATAAGTGCAACCCTTCAGGAAATTGCTGCAGATTTCAATGCTGGGCCATCAACAAGTGTCAGCGTGCGAACCATTCAACGAAAGACCACCGATATGGGCTTTCGGAGCCGAAGACCCACTCGTGTACCCTTGATGACTGCACAACACGAAGCTTTACGCCCCGCCTGAGCCTGTCAATGCTGACATTGGACTGTTGATGACTGGAAACATGTTCTTTGGTCTGACGAGTCTCGTTTTAAATTGTATCGAGCGAATGGACGTGTACGGGTATGGAGACAGCCTCATGAATCCATAGACTCTGCATGTCAGCAGCGGTCTGTTCACGTTGGTCGAGGCTGTGCAATGGCCTGGGGCGTTTGCAGTTGGAGTGAAGTGGGACCCCTGAAACGTCTAGCTACGACTCTGGCAGGTGACACGTATGTATGCATCCTGTCTGATCACCTACATGCATTCATGTCCACTGTGCATTCCGTCGTACTTGGGCAATTCCAGCAGGGCTATGCGACATCCCACATGCCCAGAATTGCTACAGAGCGGGTCCAGGGACACACCTCTGAGTTTGAACACTTCCGTTGGCTACCAGACTCCCCAGACACGAACATTATAGAGCATATCTGTAATGCCTTGCAAAGTGCTGTTCAGAAGAGAATTCCCCTTCGTACTCTTACAGGTTTATGGACAGCCTGCAGGATTCATGGTGTCAGTTCCCTCCAGCATTACTTTAGACATTAGTCGAGTCCATGCCACGTCCTGCTGCGGTAATTCTGCTTGCTCATGGGAGTCCTACACGATATTAGGCATGTGTACCAGTTTCTTTGGCTCTCCATTGTACTTTATCCTATTCATGGAAGGGCATGTATCACGTACGTGAAATATGGAGCTCAAAGTAAAGATGTGTGTGATGGCATTTATTGAGTAAACCTCGGGCCACGTACTGTGGGAAAGTATTACTCGACAGATGCTAGGTCTACCTGCTGGAGAGCATTTGTGATTTCCGTGAAGCAAGCAGGAACGAAGGAGCTGTGGTACCATGGAAGACCTCCAACATCAAGGATGACGAATACGATGTATATAAGCGACTCTTGTTTTATACTATACAGACATGTTAATGAGATGTCTTTGGGACAGCAATATTAATTGGTTCTGGGAGTAGTAACTTCCCATGTAACGTGTAACCGTTTATGAAAGTTTGTGACAATATACGCAGTTAACTGGGACCAATTTACGCTTTATTTAAATAGAAAATGAGTGTTTTGCTTTATAGTCACTTCACTTATAAAAATCTTCG
The DNA here is from genome assembly GCF_021461395.2 of Schistocerca americana. Taxonomy (NCBI): domain Eukaryota; kingdom Metazoa; phylum Arthropoda; class Insecta; order Orthoptera; family Acrididae; genus Schistocerca; species Schistocerca americana. The sequence continues at coordinate 558,390,886 of NC_060125.1, read as the reverse complement.
CGGAAGAAAGAAGTTCGATGTGAAGAAGAACAGGGCACAGCATAGATGGACCTTAAGATAAATCACAAAGAGTTCCAAAGCTGAATCTTTACACCAGTCTAATAAGGGATCGTGAAGGCGGCGGTGTTAGATGTAGCTGTACGGAGTAATAGGTCTAGAACATCTACATCTACATCTACATCTACATACATACTCCCAAACATAACGATGGAAAAATGACTGCCTATATGCCTCTGTACGAGCCCTAAGCTCTCTTATCTTATCTTTGTGGTCTTTCCGCGAAATGTAAGTTGGCGGCAGTAATATTGTACTGCAGTCAACCTCAAATGCTGATTCTCTAAATTTCCTCAGCAGCGATTCACGAAAAGAACGCCTCCTTACCTCTAGAGACTCCCACCCGAGTTCCTGAAGCATTTCCGTAACACTCGCGTGATGATCAAACCTACCAGTAACAAATCTAGCAGCCCGCCTCTGAATTCCTTCTATGTCCTCCCTCAATCCGACCTGATAGGGATCCCAAACGCTCGAGCAATACTCAAGAATAGGTCGTATTAGTGTTTTATAAGCGGTCTCCTTTACAGATGAACCACATCTTCCCAAACTTCTACCAATGAACCAAAGACAACTATCCGCCTTCCCCACAACTGCCATTACATGCTTTTCCCACTTCGTATCGCTCTGCAATGTTAACGCCCAAATATTTAATCGACGTGACTGTGTCAAGCGCTACACTACTAATGGAGTATTCAAACATTACAGGATTCTTTTTCCTCTTCATCTGCATTGATTTACATTTATCTATATTTAGAGTTAGCTGCCATTCTTTACATCAATCACAAGTCCTGTCCAAGTCATCTTGTATCCTCCTACAATCACTCAACGACGACACCTTCCCGTGCACCACAGCATCATCAGCAAACAGCCGCACATTGCTATCCACCCTATCCAAAAGATCATTTATGTAGATAGAAAACAACAGTGGACCTACCACACTTCCGTGGGGCACTCCAGATGATACCCTCACCTCCGATGAACACTCACCATCGAGGACAACGTACTGGGTTCTATTACTTAAGAAGTCTTCGAGCCACTAACGTTCTTGGGAACCAATCCCATATGCTCGTACCTTAGTTAAGAGTCTGCAGTGGGGCACCGAGTCAAACGCTTTCCGGAAGTCAAGGAATATGGCATCCGTCTGATAACCTTCATCCATGGTTCGCAAGATATCATGTGAAAAAAGGGCGAGTTGTGTTTCGCAGGAGCGATGCTTTCTAAAGCCGTGGTGATGCATGGACAGCAACTTCTCTGTCTCAAGGAAATTCATTATATTCGAACTGAGAATATGTTCGAGAATCCTGCAAAAAACCGATGTTAAGGATATTGGTCTGTAATTTTGAGGATCCGTCCTTCTACCTTTCTTATATACAGGCGTCACCTGCGCTTTTTTCCAGTCGCTCGGGACTTTACGTTGGGCAAGAGATTCGCGATAAATGCAAGCTAAGTAAGGAGCCAATGCAGTAGATTACTCTCTGTAAAACCGAATTGGAATCCTATCAGGACCTGGCGATTTATTTATTTTCAACCCATTCAGCTGCTTCACAACCCTAGGGATGTCTATCACTATGTCCTCCATACGGGAATCTGTACGAGACTCAAACGGCGGTATGTTTGTACGATCCTCCTGCGTGAAAGATTTCGCAAATGCTAAATTTAAAATTTCAGCTTTCGTTTTGCTGTCTTCCGTTGCCAGGCCAGACTGATCAGTGAGTGACTGGATGGAAGCCTTCGACCCACTTACCGATTTTACGTAAGACCAGAATTTCCTTGGGTTTTCAGCAAGATCTTTTGCTAAGGTGTGACGGTGGTAGTGGTTGAATGCTTCGCGCATCGCTCTTTTTGCAGCAGCACGAATCTCTACTAACTTTTTCCTGTCCTCGTTCTCCCGATCTTTCTTGTACCGCGAGTGCATCTGCTTTTGGTTCCTGTGCATTCTCCGAATTGCGCTGTTAAACCACGGTGAGTCTTTTCCGTCCGTAACCCACTTTTTCGGCACATAGTTGTCCAATGCGTGATTTACAATGTGTTTAAAATTTGCCCACAATTCTTCCACGTCCATCGTACCAGAAATAAATGAAGTCGATTTATTTACTAAGTGGGATGCTAACAACTACTTATCTTCTGAAACTTTCTGGCAGATTAAAACTGTGTGCCCGACCGAGACTCGAACTCGGGACCTTTGCCTTTCGCGGGCCAGTACCTCGTCGAGACGAGGTACTGGCAGAAGTAAAGCTGTGAGTACCGGGCGTGAGTCGTGCTTCGGTAGCTCAGTTGGTAGAGCGCTTGCCCGCGAAAGGCAAAGGTCCCGAGTTCGAGTCTCGGTCGGGCACACAGTTTTAATCCGCTGCAGAGTGAAAATCTCATTCTGGAAATACTTATCTTCTCTTTCTAGTAGTTGTTGATGCAGTCAAATGATCGCCATACAAGCTTAGTACAGCAGTCATCAGCCGTTAAAAAACACTCCAACATCGCAATGATTAGAAGAAAAATGACATTCAAAACATTTAGTAAAAATTTATGAACGTTTCTCGTATTGGATAATACATCTAAATATGAGCACACATATTGTTATTAATCAATTAATCATCCACTCGTACAGAGAAGACAATAATGCGCTATTACAGTGTCACAACTTTCGGGTTTCTGAGGGCAGCGGGAATCTAAAGCAGAGAACAGTCGACACTAGGTGTTCTGAATGGTGCCGACTTTTAACGGTCAGTTCTTTGGGGCCGGCGGCCAACGTTTCGTACCAATACTAACACTAGTCTATTTAAGGCCTCATAACATATTACTTTGTGTAGGTTACTACGTAATAATAAGATCGGCACATGCGCGGCCCGCGGTTCCGCCCCAGAATGTCGGTAATGCGACTTGAGCAAAAGGGTTTGACGACCGCTGGCTTAGAGAAACGCCTCACTAGCTATCGATTGCATCGCTCGCTGTGCTAGGACAGAACGCCGGACAGCACTTTTTGCAGAAGCAACCGGAATACAAATTGGTAGAGCTCCGTGTACATTTAATGGCAGTTACTATCTTGCAGGCACGCGGGTTTTTCAGAAGAGATACCGGAAAACACAGTTCGTTTCTATGCAAAAAGACTGTTCTTTCTTCGGCCAACTTCGACGTGAACGACGTGAACTTCATCATTCTTGTGAAAGCAGGTGCAGTAAACTGATGGAGAATTAAAGAATTTATTTTTATGGAATTTTCCCTCTAAGTTCAAAAATGTTCAAATGTGTGTGAAATCTTATGGGACTTAACTGCTAAGGTCATCAGTCCCTATCCCTCGAAGTGATTTCGCTATTAATCTCTAGCAATTCAAGATAATTTTGAATTTTTTCGTGAAAGTATTAACCTGCCTGTAAAAGTAATCACAGGACTGGCCTCTGCGTGGCAACTGTGAACCTCAGCCGCTGCGCCACGCTCACTTGTCAATAGAAAGAAAATTACGACCGTAGAAGGTACGAATAAAGCTTCAGCTGCGATCTTCTGGGAAACTGGGGTCGGTAGCATAAAAGCTGTTAACGAGGTACTCAGGACAGGACTTTTTACAACATACCTAAGAATCGTCAAAATCCGTGATTAACAGGTTTGACGGTCTCCATCTGAAACAAGGGTTTGAAGCGAAAAGTGAACTGGAGACGCGCCTCCAACCGAAGAACCGCGTCACGACGAAGCGGACGGGGCCTAACGGATGCGCCGGGACCGCCGCCAGCATACCAAACCACTGCATTCCGGGCCACGGGCACCAGCCCGCCTCTTGGGAGCGGCTCCGACGCAATGCATCAGCTGTCCGTTCAAATTACGTTCGGTCTCAAATCACACTGTGTTTCGTATGAACGTCGGCTGCATCTTATTCGGTACACTACGGCGAACGACCGCTTCAAATGGTTCAAATGGCGCTTAGCACAATGCGACTTGACGTCTGAGGTCATCAGTCGCCTAGAACTTAGAACTAATTAAACCTAACTAACCTAAGTACATCGCACACATCAATGCCCGAGGCAGGACGTCCAGATTGGCCGTGCGGTTCTAGGCGCTACAGTCTGGAGCCGGGCGACCGCTACGGTCGCAGGTTCGAATCCTGCCGCAGGCATGGATCTGTGTGATGTCCTTAAGTTAGTTAGGTTTAATTAGTTCTAAGTTCTAGGGGACTGATAGCCTCAGAAGTTGAGTCCCTTAGTGCTCAGGGCCATTTGAACCATTTGTAACAATCAGCTTCCTTGTATCTCGGATTATTCTTCATTGTTGCTGAATATTGGCAAGCAGATATTTTAAAACAATTGTTGAGGAATGGAGTGGGCGTATTATAGTAGCTGCCATTAAATGTGCACGGAGCTCTACGAATTCGTATTTCGGTTGCTTCTGCAACAAGTACTGTCCGGCGTTCTGTCCTAGCACACCAAGCGATGCAATCGATAGTGAGTAAGGCGATTCTCTAAGCCAGGGGTCGTCAAACCCTTTTTCTCAATTCCCATTACCGACATTCTGGGCCGTCCGTGGTGCCCGAGCGGTTCTAGGCGCTACAGTCTGGAACCATGTGACTGCTACGGTCGCAGGTTCGAATCCTGCCTCGGGCATGGATGTGTGTGATGTCCTTAGGTTAGTTAGGTTTGATTAGTTCTAAGTTCTAGGCGACTGATGACCTGAGAAGTTAAGTCGCATAGTGCTCAGAGCCATTTGAACCATTTCGCCCGAGGCAGGATTCGAACCTGCGACTGTAGCGGTCGCTCGGCTCCAAACTGTAGCGCCTAGAACCGCACGGCCACTCCGACCGGCGACCACTTCAGCTACTGATCATTCTCACAAGGCGACCGCGCTAACTCCTTATCACCGATTTTGTCCACACTTTTGCTGTAAGCAGGACTTTGCCAGAGATGGTAGTGACAGAACTGGAAGTCTAGGTGGTCGAGAATTTAGAAAAAATAGTAATTCCGGCGGGAGTCAGATAAGGCGTGAGCCATTTATGTTGGCATAGCTTCCATGGGTCGGTGGGCGCAGCGAAAAGAGTACAGAGCGGTAATCCGAAGCTAGACGTGTCGAGTCCCTATGAGGAATCTTTGCCTTGTTTTCAATTTTTAATTTACTTTCGCTGCAAATAAATCGAAATAATGTCCAATATATTATTATTATTTTAGTAAAAGCCACGAAAAGTAAGGGCATAGTACAAATTTTGGAGGATAAAAATGGTTCAAATGGCTCTGAGCATTATGGGACTTAACTTCTGAGGTCATTAGTCCCCTAGAACTTAGAACTACTTAAACCTAACTAATCTAAGGACCGAAACTTCCTGGCAGATTAAAACTGTGTGCCGGACCGAGACTCGAACTCGGAACCTTTGCCTTTCGTGGGCAAGTGCTCTACTAACTGAGCTACCCAAGCACGACTCACGCCCCGCCCTCACAGCTTTACTTCTGCCAGTATCTCGTCTCCTACCTTCCAAACTTTACAGAAGCTCTCCTACTTTGGAAGGTAGGAGACGAGATACTGGCAGAAGTAAAGCTGTGAGGGTGGGGCGTGAGTCGTGCTTGGGTAGCCCAGATGGTAGAGCACTTGGCCGCGAAAGGCAAAGGTCCCGAGTTCGAGTCTCGGTCCAGCACACAGTTTTAATCTACCAGGAAGTTTCATATCAGCGCACACTCCGCTCCAGAGTGAAAATCTCATTCTGGTAACCTAAGGCCATCACACACACATCCATCCCCGAGGCAGGATTCGAACCTGCGACCGTAGCGGTCGCGCGGCTCCAGACTGTAGCGCCTAGAACCGCTCGGCCACCCCGGCCGGCTGTTGGAGGATAGATTGAGACTGCAAATAAATTTCGGAGACAGGATTGTACTAACAGTATCGACGAGGACTCTACGAATACATTTCCAAGAAGCTATCCAATCAAAATAGCCAGGACTTCGTATTACCTTCGAGCAGCCCTCGGCAGTGCACACAAAGTTCCCGGGGTGGCTTTAATTGGGCCATCGACGATTTGAGAAACGCTACGTTCAGCTACGGAGCTCATTCGCTTACAAGCTTTGGGCCGAGTAGCGTTAATTTTTCGAGAATATTGTGAGAACACAGTGAGAATATCTGAAATACGTCTCAAGTGTGATAATATAAATGAGCTCTCCACGCCAAGCATATCCCAACTGGAAAATACGTACTCGTGAAAATGAGCAAAGCCCGAAACAAATAACTATCGGCTTTGATGCAAAGAATTAAAAATGTGTCTCATAAGCGCTACTAGGGGCTTCTCCGTACCACAGTTGCGTCAACCACTGCGCCGTGCAGGCACAAATATCATCCCAGTAAGTGTAAATAAACAATAAGATAATAAAAATATCTGATGCTATACAGGGTGTTACAAAAAGGTACGGCCAGACTTTCAGGAAACATTCCTCACACACAAATAAAGAAAAGATGTTAAGTGGACATGTGTCCAGAAACGCTTAATTTCCATGTTAGAGCTCATTTTAGTTTCGTCAGTATGTACTGTTCTGCCACGATTCACCGCCAGTTGGCCCAATTGAAGGAAGGTAATGTTGACTTCGGTGCTTGTGTTGACATGCGACTCATTGCTCTACAGTACTAACATCAAGCGCATCAGTACGTAGCATCAACAGGTTAGTGTTCATCACGAACGTGTTTACAAATGCGGAGTCGGTAGATGCCCATTTGATGTATGGATTACCACGGGGCAATAGCCGTGGCGCGGTACGTTTGTATCGAGACAGATTTCCAGAACGAAGGTGTCCCGACAGGAAGACGTTCGAAGCAATTGATCGGCGTCTTAGGGAGCACGGAACTAGAGATGGGGGATTCGCTCCTGAACTAATTCATAGAGTTGAATCTTTCAAAGGAGTGAACAATCAGTGATTCAGAAAAAAAGAACGGTAGCTCCAAACGTTTCCCACAGCAGAGAGAGAGAGAGAGAGAGAGAGAGAGTCGGAGCACACCAGTGGGGCCTCTGCTGTTCAGAGCACACTGCACGCCACACAACACAGCCAGCGCCGGCCTCTACCCTGCTTCTGCCTTGGCTGCCTGCATTGTGCAGTGCCCCATTGGATTTTGTGTTTCACATATGCCGTGCCCACTCTGTGCTTCCTCTGTCGCGTGCAGTGTCTGGCGCACCTTAACTTAGCGTAGCACTCCGTCGGCGATCGTTTCAGTCGCACGTCCTGCCCTCTGGGCAGTTGATGAGAGCAACAGGACAGAGAGCCTCCTAGCGGAGAACATAAGAACTACTTGCAACAACCTGCTCGCAAGAGAACGGACGATTTGCCTCCGAGCGGGTGAGTGGTGGCCGTTCACCGCTCCCCCCACCCTCGGGACTCGCCCGCTCAACGCTCACCCCACCGTTCTCGACTCTAGCCAGAGCGTTGAGCAAAGCAACTCAGGTGTCACTCTGGTCTCTGCGGTCTTAGCTCGCGCAGTAATACAGCTCGCGGCTCGACCTGCTTGACTCAGCGCTTCTGCATCGGAGTTCGTCTCTACTGGATATTGTTCTTCATAGTAATACCGTTATGTATATTACATAATTATGTTATGTATACATCATTTGTTTTTATTTTATTTTTATTTGTTTAAACTGATCAGATTAGATTCCTGACGGCTCCTCTTACTATAGGATTTTTTATTATGGTCACTCGAATTTACACTTTAATTACGAGCGAACCGATAAACGTATAGCAAAAGTGATACACCAATATTTTCCTTGTTTTATTCTGCGGAAGGCTATATGCAGCACTTTGGTCTTACAGTCAAATTTATATATTTTTTCTTATTGTAGTACGGGTTTTGCGATTTTAGGTGTCTTTGGAAGGAAATGTTCACTTTAAAAATATATGGCTTGCGATGTACTTGTACGAGGTTAATGAAATTTTAATACATTATAACCAAATATATTGTTAATGTAAATCTCAAGTTGCAACATTTTTCGATCACCCAAAAAACCACGATAGTGCAAAATAAATCAGTAATAAAAAGCTTTGTCATACCGTGGAAATTTCAATAAACAATACAAAATTCTTACTCATTATCTGTTTTACTTCAAAATAGGATTAAATAAGATCAAAATACAGGTATAGTACTGGAATAAACCAAGTTTAAAGGGCAATGTGCCTTCCATTTATTTTCTGTTGTGAATGAGTGGTGAGTCATGAAAAAGAGCTAGTTCATTTCAGGGAGTGAACAGTTCTGATCCGATCTCTGAAAAGAACAGTTTTGCCCATCTCTACACGGAACATTCCAGCCTATGCCTCGCGACTGGGGAAGACCTAGAACGACGAGGACACCTGCAACGGACGAGGCAATTCTTCGTGCAGTTGACGATAACCCTAATGTCAGCGTCAGAGAAGTTGCTGCTGTACAAGGTAACGTTGACCACGTCACTGTATGGAGAGTGCTACGGCAGAACCAATTGTTTCCGTACCATGTACAGCGTGAGCAGGCACTATCAGCAGCTGATTGGCTTCCACGGGTTCACTTCTGCGAATGGTTCATCCAACAATGTGTCAATCCTCATTTCAGTGCAAATGTTCTCTTTACGGTTGAGGCTTCATTCCAACATGATCAAATTGTAAATTTTCACAATCAACATGTGTGGGCTGACGAGAATCCGCACGTAATTGTGCAATCACGTCACCAACACAGATTTACTGTGAACGTTTGGGCAGGCATTGTTGGTGATGTCTTGATTGGGCCCCATGTTCTTCCACCTACGCTCAATGGAGCACGTTATCATGATTTCAATCGGGACACTCTACCTGTGCTGCTAGAACATGTGCCTTTACAAGTACGACACAACATGTGGTTCCTGGACGATGGAGCTCCTGCCCATTTCAGTCGACGTGTTCGTACGCTTCTCAACAACAGATTCGGTGACCGATGGATTGGTAGAGGCGGACCAATTCCATGGCCTCCACACTCTCCTGACCTCAACCCTCTTGACTTTCATTTATGGGGGCATTTGAAAGCTCTTGTCTACGCAACCCCGGTACCAAATGTAGAGACTCTTCGTGCTCGTATTGTGGACGGCTGTGATACAATACGCCATTCTCCAGGGCTGCATCAGCGCATCAGGGATTCCATGCGACGGAGGGTGGATGCATGTATCCTCGCTAACGGAGGACATTTTGAACATTTCCTGTAACAAAGTGAAGTCACGCTGGTACGTTCTGTTGCTGTGTGTTTCCATTCCATGATTAATTTGATTTGAAGAGAAGTAATAAAATGAGCTCTAACATGGAAAGTAAGCGTTTCCGGACACATGTCCATATAACATGTTTCTTTCTTTGTGTGTGAGGAATGTTTCCTGAAAGTTTGGCCGTACCTTTTTGTAACACCCTGTATATACGAAGGTCTCGTGTACGCCTTACGATCACTTCCAGGAAATTTGTTTTAAATCCCCAGTTTTCCTTTGTCTCTACTTTTCATGCCTATTACGAAAACATTAGTAAAGGCAATATATTGAGCATTATTTCCGCTTATTTGCAGTGTAAATAACGTAAAAACTGAAAATAAGAAATAAGTTTCCGCCTAAGGAGTCGACGGCACGACCTTGGACTGAACCGTTCTGTGCCCTTTCCGCTGCACCAACCGTGTCCTGGAACCTATGTTAATGTAAAGGTCTCATACCTCGGCCGACCCGTGCCAAAGAATGGTATTTCTAGGTTTCCGTACCTCAAACGGAACCCTTGCAGGGTAACTCTGTTGTACGTCTATGTGTTTGTCTGTCCGACTTCTGAGTCCCTGGCCGGCCACTGTGGCCGAGTGGTTCAGTCCGGAACCGCACTGCTGCTACGGTCGCAGGTTCGAATCCTGCCTCGGGCATGGATGTGTGTGATGTTCTTAGGTTGGTTAGGTTTCAGTGGTTCTAAGTCTAGGGGACTGATGACCTCAGATGTTAAGTCCCATAGTGCTTAGAGACATTAGAACCATTTTCTGAGTCCCCCTTTCCTCAAATGGTCGCGCTGTTCCGGACTGAAGCGCCTAGAACCGCTCGACCACAGCGGCCGGCCCCCCTTTTCTCAGGAACGGGTAAAAGTATCGAGTTGCAATTTATGTCACGAACCGGTCTACGATCTCTTGGCAGTGCAAAAAAATTAAGCTTTTGAGTGATGAAATCAACAGAAACGGCCATTTATGTCACCTGCAAACGCATTCACCAAAATCTATAGTGTACTTCTCGTTGACCTAGAATCATAAAATTTGGCAAGAAGCAATGTTTCACAGCACAAGTAAAGGAAAAAATCCGAAAGTTGTTAATTTGTAATTATGTCACATACAATTTGTCGTCCGTCTGTGTGTGTCCGTCTGTTATCCCTTCTTCTCAGCTAAGGGGAGAGGTATCAAGTTGGAATTTATGTAACGCGCTAAGGGTAACTGTCGTTTGAATGTGAAAAAAATGTAAGCTTCCAAGATATTGTAGTCAAGAGATACGGCTGTCTGTAAAGGCCTCTCTTTCTAAGGAACGGGTAGGCGTAACAAGCTGAAGTTTATGTCAAATACTTAAGTCTACAGTTCCTTGGCGGCGTAAATGATTTAAGCTTCTAAGTCAATGCGATCAAAACATACGGCCATATAACACATATTTTGATACGAACTCACCCATCCAAACCTATAGATGGACTATGGTGATTTAGCGGTGAAGTGCATGCCTGGAAACCGAGAAGTTTTGTGATCGAATCTCGGCCGACCACAGATTTTTAAATCTTTGTTTTAACCCAGACGATGATGATGTTCGGTTTATGGGGTGCTCAACTGCGAGGTTATCAGCGCCCGTATAAATTCCCAATCTTTACTCAGCCCAATCTCGTCACTTTCATGAATGATGGCGAGTTGATGAGGACAACACAAACACCAAGTACCCGGGCGGATAAAATCCTCAAGCCAGCCGGGAATCGAACCCGGGACCCCGTGATCCAGAGGCAGCAACGCTAGCCATTTGACCTACACTTTCGCTCTCAGCGATGCTAGGAGTTGCCGGGAACAATACGTGGTTCGGACTCCACGTTAAACTGTCGGTCTCCTTTCCCCGGCTGGGTAACTGGGACGTGTTAAAGACACACAAGTCGTCGAAGTGGCATCCAGTGGAAAGACTTGAACCAGGCCATCGAGCCAAGCGAAATAATAATAATAATCTATCACATAATGAAGTTTGTACGGAACCGTCAGAGCGCGTATCATACCTGCATTTCTTTTTTTCCCAAACGATTGCCCATATGGACCTCCCACTTCTGCCTCATGCTTTGGAAGCCCTGCATATACTACGAATTTGGACGAAATCGGCGATGACGAGTAGGCACGATCCCCTTCCCGGAAGACCCGATAAGTTTCCGGAGTTACCAACAACTATCGGTTTTCGAGCAGTCGAGTATTACTTCACGAAAGATAGTTGAGTTAGATAATGAAAATATTGTTAGAAGCCATACCTGTCTATGCCCCACGGGGCATGAGCAACTGCTTAGGGGCTCTAAGACGAGAGGGCAAGGGTGCCGACTTTCAAAATTTCGGTGGGTGCATATCAATTGCAGAATGTAGTATATATTTGCTGGGGAATCGCGATATTTTTTAAAATAATTATCCTTCACTTATAATCTTTTATGAATATTGCCTGCCGGCCGTTGTGATCGAGCGGTTCTAGGCACTTCAGTCTGGAACAGCGCGACCGCTACGGTCGCAGGTTCGAATCCTGCCTCGGGCATCGATGTGTGTGATGTCCTTAGGTTAGTTAGGATTAAGTAGTTCTACGTTGTAGGGGACTGATGACCTCAGATGTTAAGTCCCATAGTGCTGAGAACCATTTGACCCATTTGAATATTGCCTCTGTCATAATGATCTATGCTGTGATAAAGTAAAATATGTCGGTACTATAAGCATACGTTGAGACTGCCCTAGCTCATTCGGTAACAAAACTGACTTAAAAGCAGCAGAAAGGAGATGTACCTGTACGAACCCTCAGATCCAGAGGCGTAACGTATGCGATACAGGCCCCGCCGGCAAAAGTAAAATCCTGGCCCCTTAACATAAAATGTATAACCTACTATTAACCAAAGTAACTTTAATTACAGCAGATAAAAATTTAATGGAGCCTGTTATAAAATCTCATGTAATATAAACAAAGAGATATGCGTAGAAGCAATTCTCAGTCCTGTGTCTCAGCTTTCCTCACGCGTCCAGTAATCGCTCACCGTTTGAAAACTGCTAAAATTTTTGCCCGGAGAAGAGCTTTTGCTCCACGCATCCCGTCAGCAGACCTTTACTTTGTACTAGCTATTAAGGTCTACTATATAAGACCTCGTATCCTTCAAAGCCATTGTCTCAACAAACAAAAAGATAACAGTCCAGATCAAGTGAAAACAATTTCGCTGTATGTTTAAAATAAAATAACTATCGAGGTAGTCTGTAACAATCGGCATCCTTGTACCTCGGATTATTCTTCATTATTGCTGAATATTGGCAAGCAGATATTTTAAACAATTGTTGAGGAATGGAGTGGGCGTATTATAGCTTGTCACTTGTACTGAAACATGAACGCAAGCCTAAAAGATGGGAGTCCATTCACAATATAGTGCGTCTGTAATTCGAGGGACTGCCTTTACTTTGCCAGACGAAGACAAGGAACGGGGGAGTGTGTTCCTTGGTTGTCTCTGCACAAAGACGCGTGAAACAAACGTATGTTTTAGAGCTCAGAAATTTTAACTTCTACCTCAGTGTTTTAATAGTTCATTACTTTTTGATAAAGACAGGTGAGAAATATTTATTTTATTTTGTTTTTATCAAACTAAAAATATTGTTGGTGCGATGCACTCACAGTATTATGTATGTGGGTGGTCGAGCCCTGGCACACCCAAGCAGTCGGCGCGCATGTGAGAGGGACGCCAAAGGCGTAATTACAAAATTTGTACACATGGTGTAGCAAAATAAGTAGTTAAAACTGACACGGGTGGACATGTACGATAACAGAATAAAGGATGTTCCAATAAATGTAGGTCTACAAACGAGCCGTGTGCGAAATGATTACGAATGTGTTGTTAAAAACCACCGCTGGCCTCCATGTCAAATACTGTCGTATTTAATACTGCGGTGGTTGTAATTAAAGTACAGCTACTCACGGAGGCCCACTGAGCTGTAATTAACTGATGGCAGCGAAACGTAGTCGATATTCTAATGCGCTAACACCGAACCGATTTACTGGAAAGAAGTTAGTTCCAGGTTTGGTCACCAGCGCAACTGGCGCTCAGAATGGAAGAAAGTCGTATAGAAATGCTTCCATATGCAGTGTGTTAGGATCGGGACGTGGACAGAAGAGATCAAACAAGTGAGAAAGCCATAATGTTGATTTTATTGTCAAACGCATCTCACACAGTTTGTTCAATAGGTGCACCGGAGAGGTCGACAAGATGCGGAATTCATTTTTTTTTTCAGCGGAAATCAATTCCCATTAGCATATCTACCAAGTTCCGCTACCATAAGTTAATTACAGCCCACACTGGACATAGTTGTACTTTAATTACAACCATCTGGTACAAACGTACTTGAAATATGAACTATCCGATTTAATTGCCAACTAATTGGGCTGAGATTTCACTCAAGGCCTACCTTAACAAGGAACAGAATACTGTTTTAGCCCGTTACATCATACAATGTGCTGTAAACTCGAACTTGTGACAGGGGTTCGAGTAATCCTTGCATTAGGAGTCTGTTGCGGGTATTTTCGTTTAGGTTTCCGCGAGTTTTAAGCTTGCTTTGAATTTTTGTGAATTGTCGCTGCAGTATGTGTGAAGTTAGAAGATGATAGGCATTGTGCACGAACTTTTGTGCAGTTCAGTAATTGTAATATTTGTTTCGGTTCTTCTATTTCTGACACACTGTAGCAGGAAATGCTCGCAGAATTTTCGGAGTGAGAACTTCATCGTATACTACGATGTCTTCTCCTACATCACGCAGTGCTTGAATACGACGGTTACATTCCAGGTATGCTCTGTTCAGCTTTTCGGGTGTCGCTGACTGTACAGGCTTTGTCGCATCGAAATAATCGTTGTGCGCCTATGTAATGCGACTGCTGTCTACGTAGCAATTCAATAAAATTTTGTTAGTTTCCTCGAACGTGTTAGCTGTTATAGATATTCCATGTATTAACAACTTCGGTTCGCCTGATAGGTCCCCTCGTAGGAAAACGTATTTGTTTGCTGTAGAAAGCGATGAGTCTTTGTCAGCGGTCAAGTGGGAAAAAAAAAGTTCAAATGGCTCTGAGCACTATGGGACTTAACTTCTGAAGTCATCAGTCCCCTAGAACTTAGAACTACTTAAACCTAACTAACCTAAGGACATCACACATATCCATGCCAGAGGCAGGATTCGAACCTGTGACCGTAGCGGTCGCGCGTTTCCAGACTATAGGACCGTTCGGCCACCCCGGCCTGCTCAATTAGAACAATTCACACAAACAGGACCACATTTCGACATCTCTACAAAATGGCTCAAGCTTAATCGCTGCTAGCTTAACAGAGTGGGGTACACTGTGGTGACGTGATATTCATCTGCGACGTTAAGGTTGAAGGCTTGTAATAAATTGCCTTTTTAGCCGTCTGTATAACGCATTTAATTTTGTCTTTATACTCCTCCGAGCTGGGCAAGTCTGCGCCATATTCAGAGTCACAAAGCACCATCTAATGAAATGAGCTTCTCCAACGTGTGTTGAAGACATTCCCTGTAGTGTTCGAAATCGTCAAACAGGGTGTCTGTAGTATAAGTCCTGAACAGCCTTACACAACTGTCTCTCCGTAACGCGCTTTCTTTTGAAATGTACTGGCTGTTTTTTCTAATTCGTTCAGCATTATGTTTTACAAAGGACAGCTATTGCAAAATTGTGAGTGCGCTTATGTGTAGCTTAGACGTCTGACAAAGAGCGTACGCGCCAGCATAAAATATTTTTTTTAAGATATGTTGCTTTCAGATACGGTATTGGTACACTCTAAACGAACATTTTTTTACGCTAGTAATTGCAACACAAATCGAAGTTTCTGAATGATGCAGCAAACGATGTTTTGAAGCAAGCAATTCATACGATCGTATTATACTGGACTGGACTTATCTTGTGATGCGGTCTGAAGTCGTCTCTTGTTTCCTGCAGCATGAAGTGAGCCGTTAATTGTAGAGACCACACAGGATATAGTAATTTCTACCAAGTTTCGAACCGTAATATTGCAGACGCACGCACTGTGATTCCAATATAACATTAATTTATTCCTCACAAAGGAATGTACACCACAGAATATACAACAGATAAAGTCATGGATAATCAATATTGTCAGAGTGTTTATAATTATAAGAATCTACATACCACAGAGTCAATACTGTATTGCATTCGTCTCTGAAGAGCGTTATGAATTATTTCAGATATCCCCAGATCTTTTCGTAAATACTGACAAAAGTATTCCACTTCTTCAACACATCAAGGGTTGTAAATATACTCAACAACCGTATGATTTTCTTAACAGAATATTTCTCTTTCTTTTCCCATACACATTTGTATTTCATTTTCAGTTGCGTACATAAAAATGTGACAATATTTAGCAATTTTCAACTATTTTCACAGCAAATTTCAAAAAATTAATTACGTACTATTGAGGTTTCTTCATGTGTAGCCCACGCGTACAACATACGCTGTGAAGCACTGTCTTTTGAATAACAAGTGAGTATAAAATTAGATATTTTTTTGTTTTCCTTTCCGATGTAGAAATGAATTTATTTCCGCTAATATTTAGTACTGGATAACATTCACAACTTTATTTCTGACACAGAGCAATCTCTCTGCAGTACTTTTTTTAAAGAAACAATTTACGTGATCACTAGATTTGGAGTTATTTTTAAATCTTTAAGCAAGAGCTCAACGAAATGCAGTTAATGCCTCAGGGAGGGATGAGGAGACTACAAAGGATATGTCACTTGTTTTGACAATGTTCTCGAGCTGGTTCTGGCGAGAAATTGCTTGGTTTTAGGTCGAGGAAGGAAAATTAAGTGAAAATTGGTATTAGGTCTTGAAAAATTATTTCCGTAGGTATATCGTGTTTATAAAGTTAGCTCTTTGCGACTAAATTTCATATATTTACGAGTCACTGATACCATTTAACGTTGTGCATTCATAGTTCCATCATTGAAAGACAAAGAGAAACCAGTCACAGCAAATCCAGAAACTGCGGCAGAAAGGTAATGAAATAAAAGAACGAAATAAAAAGGACATCAGTTCAGCCACTAGACCCCAAGGGAAAAAAAGATAAGGTCAAGATGGTGGCTACTAGATTGCTTCAGCTTGTCAGACGTGAACGGTATTGAACCCAAGCTGTTCTTTTGCCTTACTTCAGGAAGCAATTGATTCAAGAAGCTTCATACTTCACAAACTATTACAATTTTATAAGTTTTTAAAGGACTGCAGAATAGCATGATCGCTAACATTTTTGTATTATGAAATGATAATTAAATGGACAACCTAGCTGCAAACAGGCGTTGATGTACTTCATTGGGGACATGTTGAAAATGTGTGCCCCGACCGGGACTCGAGCCCGGGATCTCCTGCTTACATGGCAGACGCTCTATCCGTCTGAGCCACCGTGGGCACAGTCCCTCGTACGGGACTTGGTAGATTAATCTGCCACGAGTAATGTGTATGATGGGCAAACATCTATTAGGCGCACTACGAATGTAGTGGTGTGGACACGTTGGGAATGTGGATCTCGCGGGGAGCGTGCAAGGGATAAGTCCGTGCAGAGGCGCTCTCCTCTGTGCCCACGGTGGCTCAGATGGATAGAGCGTCTGCCATGTAAGCAGGAGATCCCGGGTTCGAGTCCCGGTCGGGGCACACATTTTCAACATGTCCCCAATGAAGTACATCAACGCCTGTTTGCAGCTAGGGTGTCCATTTAATTATCATTTCATTTCTAGCAAAGCTGCATGGTCATCCACAGTAACTGTTCTTTCGGGAACAGATACTACTGCCATATATATTTTTGTATTACTAAGTAATAATTGTGTATTAAACCGGGGACCCAGAAACAACGGAGAGACTTCGTCCCGCCGTAGCCCTCAGTGGTTCACAACCCCACAACAAGCCGCAGCAGTCCACTCACCTCACCGCCGTCCCACAAATTGTAGATTTGTGGTAGGGTATTATGGAAGCAAACTGCTGAAGTCATCGGTCCCTAAACTTACACACTACTTAATGTAACTTAAACTAACTTACGCTAAGGACGACACACACACCCATGCCCGAGGGAGGACTCGAACCTCCGAGGGAGGAAGTCGCGCGGACCATGACAAGACGCCTCAGACTGCTCGGCTAGCCCCCGCGGCGCCGCTCCACACCGAACCCAGGGTTATTATGCGGTTTGGCCTTCAGTGGACACCCTCACCCCCCGGGGAAGGTCTCATACCAGACGAGTCTAATGTTTGCGTGGTAGAGTAATTACGGTGTACTGGTACGTGGAGACAGTGTTTGCACAGCAATCGCCGACATAGTGTAATTGAGGCAGAGTAAGGGGAACAAGCCCGCATTCGCCGGGGAAGATGGAAAACCACCTTAAAAACCATCCACAGGCTGGCCGGCACACCGGACCTCGACACTATTCCTCCGGGTAGATTCGTGCCGGAGACCGGCACGGCTTCCCGTTCGGGACGCAGCGCGTTAGACCGGGCTGACAGTAATAAATAACAGTAATGATGCAACACTCAAGACGTGTGTGCACTTTGCATTGTGGAAAGAAGTGTGTATTAATCATTAAACTAAAATATAGCACTCTCGTGGCTCTTGTGCTGCAATCAGCCTGAAGTATGTTATAATTATTCAGCTTACAAAAAAGTGTAAACACCTGAAAACCAAGTGAATATATTACCATGTGAGGGGCTCATCAACACATGTAAGTGTCGTTTGATTTAGATTGTTGTGTAAATTAAGCTTCATGTCTCTAGGGGTTGGATGAGGACGGTCACGGAGGGGGATTCACGACTAAAATTAACCTCTATGAAAGGACGAGATGTTTTGTTACAGCGTACGTGCATAATTCTCGAGCAAATTTCATTAAATTTTAAACTGATACGATATGTAGTTGACAGTGTTAACAGGAGCATGAGTAGGACGTTTCGGTATTAGGATGAAAGCTGTGCAGGGTCGACGGGGCCGTGGCCTGTCATGCACATCCTTTTTACCACCTTGAAAATGCGGTACCCATCGCCTCACTTTGCTGACGTCTATTGTATCGTCTCCATACACCTATTACAATCGTCGATGGATTTCGATTGGCGCGATTTCTTCAGCAGTGAGGAATTCAGTCACACGTCGTTGTTTTATACGTGCGTCCATGTGAGACTCCACTTTGAAACAATCGTCTGCTGGCGCCAATTACTGTAGAACAACGGAACCACCTGCAAATGAAAGAGGAAGGTTCAAGCATTAGCAATACACAAACGACATCTGGCGCCGACATCCAAAGTCAAAACAAAATAGTAGGAGGCATTATTTTCGGAATGATCCTCGTAGTATACAAGAGTTACATGATTACGAGATCATCTCTGAAAAAGTTCAAAGAGCCCTCTTATGGGACATTATGGTTAGATGAGAATGTCCTCCATATCTTCTCGATGTAATTAAAAAGCTTATAACAGGGCACTAAATAATGTCGCAAACAGAAAATCTACAGTATGAAGAAATTTACGTCAACTAAAGAGTCCGTCAGGGTTGTAGCTTAATCCCTACAAGCTTTAATATTTACATATATGATAGGACTACAGAATAGAAGCACAGAGCAAGCCCAGCAACTAAAGTAAATTAAAAAGTTCACTTTTGATAAATACAGTGCTGTCGCTGATGATCAAGCTACTATTATTCAACGAACTGAGAAAGAACTTCAGAGATCTGTGTATTATCTTCAACAGATTTGCTCGTGGTAGAACATGAAAGTCTCTGCATAAAATAACCGAGACAACGGCTTTGAAAGGCTAATATCCAGTTGGAATAAAAATAACCCTAGACAACAGATCTACTCAGCAAGTGTCTCACTATCAACACCTCGGCTGTGACATAACTTACAAAACTGATCTTGGTACCAACCAGAACCTGAGGAAATTGCAGACCATATGTAGGGACAACCTGGATAACATTATCTAGGAAAACTAGAAAAGAAACAAAAAGATAATTTTATAAGTGATGGCTATGCCAGTTTTGCTTTACTGCTCAGAAACATGGCTGAAGAGTGTCTAACATTTTGGTAAGATATAGGAATCGTTCCTGAGTTCTGTAAAAGGGTGCGTGAGACTGCATAGATTGAAAAATGATGATATCAGAAAAAGTGAATATTCTGAAATTTGAAGAGAGAATGAAGGAAAATAGAGAAATATGGTTCTCATGCCTGAATAGAATGCAGACAGGCTGAAAACCAAAATAAGTTTTATCATAATAGACCAAATGGTAAAAATAGAAGAAGAAGGGGAAAACAAAAGGACGCTAGTAAAAATCGCATACCACATTCATGGGAATGTAAATGTATGTTTCAACAGTATACGCTAGTAATATTGAAACCTTGCAAAACATAGCAATATTTTTATCAGATATTAAAATTTAACAGTTGCAAATTTTAGGGAAAGCTTGCAACAGTTAGACTGGGATGAGGTGTACAGGGAAACTAATGCTAATTTAAAATCTAACCTATTTCATGGTACCTTTGTGAGCATTTTTGAAAACAGTTTCCCTAAGGAAACAGTGAAACATAATTATAAGAAACCATGTAAAAACCCTTGGCATCAATGTATCTTTTAAACAGAAAAGGGAAATGTATCTTATAGCAAGAAGGAATTAATGATCGAGAAACAGTCAAATATTATAAACGCTACTGCACTGTGTTAAGAAAAGCTATTAAAAAGTCTAGAAGTATGTTAATTATATCTGAGATTAGCACCTCTGATAATAAAATTAAAGCAGTTTGGAATTGTATTAAAAAGCAAACAGGGCAACTGAGAGACTGTATGTCTATCAGACTCAATGAAAAGTTTAACAAACAATCAGAAGTAGAAAATATTTTAATAATAATTTTTTAAGTTTTGTACCGAAAATAGACTCCAACTATTCGTTAGAAAACACAAGGCTGTATATGGAAGAGGCAGTACCTGTGCAATTTGATAAAATTGAAATTCAACCCACATCTCCTACTCAAATGAGGAAAATAATAAATTCCCTCAAAATTAAAAGCTTGCATGGAATTGATGGCATATCCAACAGAGTGCTAAAAACTTGTTCCCAACAGTTAAGTAGGATTCTCAGCTAAATTTGTAGTAGCTCACTGAAACAGGGCATTTTTTCAGGTAGACTGAAATATGCTATTGTGAAACCAGTAAATAAAAAATGGGATAGATCTAACTGTAACAGTTACTGCCCAATCTCACTTTTGACGTCTTTATGCAGAATTCTTGAAAAAGTAATGTATTCAAGAGCAGCTTCACATATTTGTAAAAATGAAGTACTAACAAAATGTTAATTTGGTTTCCAGAAAGGCTTTTCAACATAAAATGCTATATATGCCTTCACTGATCAAATATTAAATGCTCTGACTAACTCAACATCACCCATTGGGATATTTTGTGATCTCTCAAAGACTTTTGACTGTGTGAATCATGAAATTCCTCTAGGTAAGCTTAATGGGGCCCTTATTGTTCTTAATATATATTAATGACATTCCACTCTATAGTCATGAAGATACAAAGTGAATTCTTTTTGGTGATGATACAAATATAGTAATCATACACAACAAACAATAATTAGCAGAGGAAACTGTAAATAATGTCTTTCAGAAAATTATCATGTGGTTTTCTGCAAATAGACTTTCACAAAATTTTGAGAAAACACAGTACATACAATTCTGAACAGTAAATGGCACAAAACCACTGTAAATATAGACTTTGAGCAGAGGCCTGTTGCTAAGGCAGAATATTCTAAATTTCTGGGTGTGCACATTGATGAGAAATTGAATTGGAAGAAAGAGATTGATGATCTGCTGAAACAGTTTGGTTCAGCGATTGATGTTATTAGGGTTAGTGTAAATTTTGGTGACAAATGTATTATTAAATTAGCCAACTATGCCTGTTTTCATTCACTGCTCTCATATGGCATCATATTTTGGAGTAATTCATCATTAAGAGAAAAAGTATTCATTGCACAAAAGTGAATAATAACTGGAGCACACCCAAGATCACCTTGCAGACATTTATTTAAGGAACTCGGGATATTCGTAGTACCTTCACAATACATATATTCGCTTATGTAATTTGTTGTTAATAACCCATCCCAATTCAAAAATAATATCAAAGTGCATAGCTACAACACCAGAAGAAAGGATGATCTTCACTATTCTGTGTAGAATCTGACTTTGACACAGAAATGGGTGAATTATGCTGCCACAACAAACTCTGGTCGTTTGCCAAATAGCATTAAAAATTTGACAGGTAGCCAACCAGCATTTAAAAAAATTTAAAGAATTTTTGAATGACACCTCCTTCTACTCAGTAGATAAATTTTTAGATATGAGTTAGAAACTGTAAAAAAAATTATATTGTGTAGTGAAAACTTATGTTAAACTGACACATTCCACATCGTTATGAAATGTCGTACGGTATTCATTGTCTATGGAAGAAGTATTAGTGTAATGTAATAAAGATTGTGCTGGCAGGAAACTTTTAAAAAATTATTTTCATCTATTACAAATGAAGCAGCCAATTACTGCAGTTTTTCCCTCAAAAAATTACGTCAGCTTCTTCATCAGCACTAGCATCATGTTCAAAAACATTTCCAAATGATCTCAATATTTTTATCAAAATAACAAACACACACACATCTTTATGTCAAATATTTAGCCTTGTCACTAAAATTCATTGCTTTTATGCTTTACTTTTTCAATGAGCACTTTAAGTTTGTGTAGTATCGTTTCAACAAGGTTAGCTCAAGTGTTTCAAAATGGTCAACATTATAATGTGTCACGTGAACAGTCAACATCCTATTAAACTGAAGGAACTGCCAAATGAAAAAAATTATGTATTACTTTTTTTATTGTCCACATATAAATCAGTTAAAAATCGCATTCATTATTTTTTCACTTATGTTTTTATACAGACACAATAAAATCAATCATCATCTTTTGGGTAGTAGTGGCCCCAAGCAAAGGAACACATTTTATCTAGAAGTATACAATTTTTATCATCTTGTGCTGATAGACCTACTGGTTTATAGTGACATCAAGCATTGTTTCGTGAAGCATTAGTTACATCATTAACCTACATCCATAGCATAGGTAGTATGATTTTTGATCGTAATAAATAATGGAACACTATAAAAATAAAAAAAATTGGATCCTTTTGAATATAGCATCAATTTACGTCAGTTTGCAAAGTGGGGCCTAAGTGACAAGACGACTGCCATTGCTCCTGCATGCTGTTAGGTGAGACCGCAGCTTGTTGTCTCGTGGTAGCACTCTTGCTTCCCGAACATGGGGTCCTGGGTTCGATTCCCCGCGGGGTCAGGGATTTTCACCTGCCTCTAGATGACTGGGCGTTGTTGTGTCTTCTTCTTCATCATCATTCATCCCCATTACGGTCGGAGGAAGGCAATGGCAAACCACCTCCACTAGGGCCTTGCCTAGTATGGCGGCATCGTTTCCCTATGCTCTGTCAAGGAGTATGGGACTTCATTATCAACATCACTGTTAGGTGGGGCTAAGATGGTCAGTTTACAGGGTTGGGCAATGGTTGTTAATGAGCAAAGTGAGTGCCATTAACCCACATGCTTAAGGGGAGGGGGGGGGGGGAAGTTGGCAATGATGGTCAGTTTACAGGGCAACTGCCGTTATCTGACATGCTTTTGGGTGGGAGAATGATGGTCAGTTTATGGGGTGGGGAAATGGTGGTCCATTTACAGGGCAACTGCCATTATCTCACATACTTTTGGGTGTGGCAATGATGATCAGTTCACAGAGTGGGGCTCTGATGGTCAATTTACAGGGTAATTGTCAATATCTCACATACTTTGGGTTGGACAATGATGGTCAGTCTACAGGGTGGGGCGATGATGGTCAGTTTACAGGGTGACGGCCATTATCTCCCATACTGTTGGTTAGGGCAATGTTAGTTTACAGGGCGACATGCATTTTATGTCAGTCATCGTGACTGAATGCATGTTTTTATTCAGCAACTATGTGATACAAGTTAGGCTTACCCTGTTGCTGTGTAATCTTTACGCTGTCGGCAGGAGCAATGGAACAGGCAATCAATTACGATCCTTGTACAAAATTAACTTTGGATAATTTCTTTGCACATAGCATGTTTAGATGGCAGCTGCATGTATTAAGTAATGTTGCAGGCCATTTCGACCATGTCTGTGCAGTATGTCACATCTGTTTACGCTCAGGGTCAACTGCAGTTCACCACAGCCTTTTGACCTTACTATCTTGCTATTGATAATATTTGCAGAACATCAAGGAAGTGTTTCCTGTTTTCTGTTATTTTCAGATACAATCACAGGATTCCATACGAAACGTAACATTATTTTAAGTGAAGGGCAGATGTGGAAGCTTTTTCACTAATACAAAAGATGGATTTTTTGAGGCCCAATGGAAATGATAAACAATAGCAAATGGAACGTCCAAATAACGTCAAGTTACAAAGGAAAGTCTAGAGATGGTCATTATCCAGCAGTGAGAGTCAAACGGCTCTCACGAAGTTGGCTTTATAATAGATCCAGAATTTCAAAATTTAAATAAAAAGGATCATTAGTTAACCCTAGTAATGTGCGCCAGGGCCAATCAGACTCTGTAAGGTTCTTTTTCTCCTAATTGTGCGAGTATCGTCTCACGCTCATGTGCAATTCCTACCAACGAAAATTAAATCTAGACTGACATCCCGCCGAGAATGGATGTTCGCCAGTCTTTAGTCATTTACTGTTATTCATTCGATAGACACAATTGCCGAAAGGTCAGTGTCACATTGGTGTGTATATTACGTAACTTTAAAGTGTCAGTGGTTGGTTTCCTTGAGAATTTGAAGCATAGCGCACGCAGCATTATTAGACGAACTCAGTCGTGCGAATGAATGTGGGGTAAGTGATTTCTTGATGAAATATACTCTGAGATTGATACTCTCGCAGGAGCTACTGGTTACACCGAAAATGAGGAATCTTGAAACAACACTGAAACAGAAGCATGGTATAACTTGTCGTCCAAGGAAGACACAGTCATCGTTTAGTACAGAGAGATAGTACTGCCGCTGATCACAGTGCGCTTCTTCGTAAACCACTCGTGGAGATACCCCACATAATAATCTGAACCAGTCTGCACATCTAAGCAGAAGATATGTTCCTACTGACATTTAAGTCTTTTTTTAAATTAAAATAAATATCTTATATGTTGTTCTCTCTATGTTGGCATTTTAACGACTCACCAAAAGTTTTTTTTGTAATTAGCTGACATCGTCAGAAGGAGAGCTATCTCTGTTATCAGTGTAAAAAAGCTTCCACAAGAGAAGTTTTATTGGCCAGATAGCAGTTGGTGCAAATCCTGATTACTAGTTTGAGCAAAGTTATATTCCCATATTCAGATCTGTAAGTGTTACATACATGTTACAAGATTTATAATTGTCATACAAAAGTAGTACAGAGCCGATTATCAACATACACACATATCTGACAGCAGTCTATGTGCTCTAATTGACGTACATGACACCACTATCCCATGCTCATTTAGTTATGGCTTTTATTTTATTGTACTCAATGTTGCATGGGAGTGTCCTTTCTCTGAGATAAACATTATTTTACTGCAGGACGTTGGTGTCACATACATTTTTTAACCCTTTGTTTTACGTAGCATTTTTAATTTCCCAGTTTACCTCCATGTTTTCAGCGGTCAGGTGTCAATGTGTCACATGTGGTGGCTTTATAACTCACGTATCTGATGGTGTGTAAGAATTAATTAATGTTTTTTTCGATATTACATATGACAGTCACAAAACTTGTAACATATTTGCAACATTCACAAATCTCATGATGGCAATATAACTTAGCTGAAACTAGTAATGAGGATATGTATCAACTGCGATGTTGGCAAAAGACAATAACTGGTCGCTGTTATCCTGGTGTACATTCTGTATGACGTTTTAAGAGGTGTACTATGCTGGAGTTAAGAAAGAGGAAGGAACGCAACGCTAAGGAATGCTAGCGCGTCAGTTACTCAGCAAACAGAAAGACCATATTCCTTTTGAAATTGGTTTTTAGTGACTGTGTTATAATAAAAATTTGTGTGTATGCACCGAAAATGTTTATAGATTATTAATTTAATAACATTAATTTATTTGTTTTGGGAAGGGGTCTTGCTCTTCTTCAGACACAAAGGGATAAAAAACAAGTGGGCCTACTCTCCACGTTACTAAAATGACTGTCAACTGAATTATGGCTGATCGATTGCCTAGCTGTGACGGCATCCATGAGTTTCAGATCATATGCCTTTCTATACAGGAATGGAAACTATACAGGGTGGTTCAAAAGAAATAACATAGGACAAACAGAGTGACCAGAACTGCACCAACAAACTTTCACGAACGGTAGTATGGACCAAAACAAGAAAAAAAGAAAAAAAATAACGCGCAGTTGAGCACCCCACAAACCAAACATCGTCATCATCAACAATAAAAAATAAAGTAAACATGGACTCTAAAATGCATTCCTTAAGAGCTATCAGCACTTCTTCATCTTTGATGCTGTGAACCAAATCTCTTTTTCTACAGGCTCTTTGCTGCACACAGTTTGAGAGATGGCATGGACCAAAACAAGAAAAAAATGTCTAGCAAACGTGGGATCTAAAATTCATTCCTTACGAACTATGAGCACTTGTTCATCTTCGCTGCTGTGAAACACGTCACCCCTAGTGAAGAAGTGCTCACAGCTCTTACGGTATGCTTTTTACAGTCCTTGTTTATTTTTTTGTTTGGTCCATACTACTAACTCTGAAAGTCTGCTTGTGCAGATCTGGTTCACCCTATTTGTCCTACGGGACATGACTTTTGAATCATCCTATATATGATACATTTCGTGTCGCAAAGACGTGATTATAGGTAAATATTTTTTTGGAGGTATGTTATTGGTTACTTACAGCAGGTATACCCTTTGGCTTTTGCGAAGTTGCATTTTGTTGCAGTATTTTTACACTGATTTTCAGTCATATTGCACTTACCACTGTGTTTTATTTGTAGGTTATAAAGGGTGTGTTATAATTAACGGCGAAAACGCCCCAGTAAACATGGTTCACATGTGAACTGATTGTGAGACAACTGCAAATGTTGGGGTCACGAGCTGCCACTGACTTCAATATGAAGTACTGCTCTAGTCAACACAAGTTTATTTGAATGTGATTCAGATCAAATCTAATTGGATTCAAATTTCATCCATGCCCTATCTTAACAAGAAATACAATACAACGTCAGCATGATGACTTATAATTTACTACTATACTCTTGTATTTGTTAAACCAACATTTTGTCTCCGCATGTGGATACAAAATTGCGCTCATCCTAGTAGTGAATTGCGAATTCCTTCCAAGAAACCCCTGGTCATCTCGTGAATCTTTACAAGACTATAATTCACTGTTTCGTTTCTTTAACTGCATCATGAGAGTACTGAACATTTCATTTTTGAATTGTCCCAGCTACAAACATTTTGAGGGTTGAGGTCAGGTGATCTTGGAGATTAAGTGACAGGCCTCGTTCAGCATATCCATATTGGCGCATTAAATGTTACCTCTAATCAGCACCAGTCCCGTCATGCTGTTACACAACAAGATAGTAAGGAATGGCATTGCTCAGGCACACAGAGGTATCAACAAGAGCCAGCTGCTAGATGAAAGCATTTCGACACCGTTAGTCAGTCACCAAGGTGACACTTCTGTGCGTGAGTGTAAGTGAGCTTAGCAGGAAAGTGGAAGACAAGTGCAGATCAACCTGCCTCCATTACTCTCATAACGTTATGTAAGAAGCATGCAACAACACCTATCACTTGTTTAACGATGCAGTTATGATGCTGAAACAAATTGATTGAGTCAAGACAACAAAACTGAAGACCGCTTACAGTTCATTATGAGAGAGACTGATTCGCTCATTACAAATTATGTTGTGCAGCAAAGTCACCCCCCAGTGCCATAAATACAGGGTTATTACAAATGATTGAAGCGATTTCACAGCGCTACAACAACTTTATTATTTGAGATATTTTCACAATGCTTTGCACACACATACAAAAACTCAAAAAGTTTTTTTAGGCATTCACAAATGTTCGATATGTGCCCCTTTAGTGATTCGGCAGACATCAAGCCGATAATCAAGTTCCTCCCACACTCGGCGCAGCATGTCCCCATCAATGAGTTCGAAAGCATCGTTGATGCGAGCTCGCAGTTCTGGCACGTTTCTTGGTAGAGGAGGTTTAAACACTGAATCTTTCACATAACCCCACAGAAATAAATCGCATGGGGTTAAGTCGGGAGAGCGTGGAGGCCATGACATGAATTGCTGATCATGATCTCCACCACGACCGATCCATCGGTTTTCCAATCTCCTGTTTAAGAAATGCCGAACATCATGATGGAAGTGCGGTGGAGCACCATCCTGTTGAAAGATGAAGTCGGCGCTGTCGGTCTCCAGTTGTGGGATGAGCCAATTTTCCAGCATGTCCAGATACACGTGTCCTGTAACTTTTTTTCGCAGAAGAAAAAGGGGCTGTAAACTTTAAACCGTGAGATTGCACAAAACACGTTAACTTTTGGTGAATTGCGAATTTGCTGCACGAATGCGTCAGGATTCTCTACCGCCCAGATTCGCACATTGTGTCTGTTCACTTCACCATTAAGAAAAAATGTTGCTTCATCACTGAAAACAAGTTTCGCACTGAACGCATCCTCTTCCATGAGCTGTTGCAACCGCGCCGAAAATTCAAAGCGTTTGACTTTGTCGTCGGGTGTCAGGGCTTGTAGCAATTGTAAACGGTAAGGCTTCTGCTTTAGCCTTTTCCGTAAGATTTTCCAAACCGTCGGCTGTGGTACGTTTAGCTCCCTGCTTGCTTTATTCGTCGACTTCCGCGGGCTACGCATGAAACTTGCCCGCACGCGTTCAACCGTTTCTTCGCTCACTGCAGGCCGACCCGTTGATTTCCCCTTACAGAGGCATCCAGAAGCTTTAAACTGCGCATACCATCGCCGAATGGAGTTAGCAGTTGGTGGATCTTTGTTGAACTTCGTCCTGAAGTGTCGTTGCACTGTTATGACTGACTGATGTGAGTGCATTTCCAGCACGACATACGCTTTCTCGGCTCCTGTCGCCATTTTGTATCACTGCGCTCTCGAGCGCTCTGGCGGCAGAAACCCGAAGTGCGGCTTCAGCCGAACAAAACTTTATGAGTTTTCCTACGTATCTGTAGTGTGTCGTGACCATATGTCAATGAATGGAGCTACAGTGAATTTATGAAATCGCTTCAATCATTTGTAATTCCCCTGTACTACAGCTCGCTAGCCTAGAGGCAGTCGATCAGTAGGGTTGACGGTATTCATGTCGTCTGCACTCTGTTCTCTGATTATTATATTGTAACATCTTGTGTGAGAATGTTCCAGTATACTCTTGCTGCCTGATTTAGTGATCACCGATCCTTAGCCAAGGACAACTACAAAACGGCGTCCAGAAGTGAAGCCACCGCTGATGGGTGGTCCACAAGTCTACAAACACCATTCCACATTCTACATCTACATGATTACTCTGCAATTCACATTTAAGTGCTTGGCAAAGGGTTCATCGAACCACAATCATACTATCTCTCTACCATTCTACTCCCGAACAGCGCGCGGGAAAAACGAACACCTAAACCTTTCTGTTCGAGCTCTGATTTCTCTTATTTTATTTTGATGATCATTCCTACCTATGTAGGTTGGGCTCAACAAAATATTTTAGCATGCGCAAGAGAAAGTTGGTGATTGAAATTTCGTAAATAGATCTCACCACGACGAAAAACGTCTTTGCTTTAATGACTTCCATCCCAACTCGCGTATCATATCTGCCATACTCTCTCCCCTATTACGTGATAATACAAAACGAGCTGCCCTTTCCTGCACCCTTTCGATGTCCTCCGTCAATCCCACCTGGTAAGGATCCCACACCGCTCAGCAATAATGTAACAGAGGACGAACGAGTGTAGTGTAAGCTGTCTCTTTAGTGGACTTGTTGTATCTTCTAAGTGTCCTGCCAATGAAACGCAACCTCTGGCTCGCCTTCCCCACAATATGATCTATGTGGTCTTTCCAATTGAAGTTGTTCGTAATTTTAACACCCAGGTACTTGGTTGAATTGACAGCCTTGAGAATTGTACTATTTATCGAGTAATCGAATTCCAACGGATTTCTTTTGGAACTCATGTGGATCACCTCACACTTTTCGTTATTTAGCGTCTACTGCCACCTGCCACACCATACAGCAATCTTTTCTAAATCGCTTTGCAACTGATACTGGTCTTCGGATGACCTTACTAGACGGTAAATTACAGCATCATCTGCGAACAACCTAAGAGAACTGCTCAGATTGTCACCCATGTCATTTATATAGATCAGGAACAGCAGAGGTCCAAGGACGCTTCCCTGGGGAACACCTGATATCACTTCAGTTTTAGATTATTTGCCGTCTATTACTACGAACTGCGACCTTCCTGACAGGAAATCACGAATCCAGTCGCACAACTGAGACGATACCCCATAGGCAGCTCGATTAGAAGTCGCTTGTGAGGAACGGTGTCAAAAGCTTTCCGGAAATCTAGAAATACGGAATCAACTTGAGATCCCCTGTCGATAGCGGCCATTACTTCGTGCGAGTAAAGAGCTAGCTGCGTTACACAAGAACGATGTTTTCTGAAACCACGCTGATTACGTATCAATAGATCGTTCCCTTCGAGGTGATTCATAATGTTTGAATACAGTATATGCTCCAAAACCCTACTGAAAACCGATGCCAATGATATAGGTCTGTAGTTCGATGGATTACTCCTACTACCCTTCTTAAACACTGGTGCGACCTGCGCAATTTTCCAATCGGTAGGTACAGATCTATCGGTGAGTGAGCGGTTGTATATGATTGCTAAGTAGGAAGCTATTGTATCAGCGTAATCTGAAAGGAACCTAATCGGTATACAATCTGGACCTGAAGACTTGCCCGTATCAAACGATTTGAGTTGCTTCGCAACCCCTAAGGTATCTGCTTCTAAGAAACTCATGTTAGCAGCTGTTCGTGTTTCAAATTCTAGAATATTCCATTCGTCTTCCCTGGTGAAGAAATTTCGGAAAACTGCGTTCAATAGTTCAATAACTCTGCTATAGCTGCACAGTCTTCGGTAACAGTACGATCGGCACTGCGCAGCGAAGGTATTGACTGCGTCTTGCCGCTTGTGTACTTTACATACGATCAGAATTTCTTCGGATTTTCTACCTAATTTCGAGACAATGTTTCGTTGTGGAACCTATTAAAGGCATCTCGCATTGAAGTCCGTGCCAAATTTCGTGCGTCTGTAAATTTTAGCCAATCTTCGGGATTTAGCGTTCTTCTGAACTTTGCATGCTTTTTCCGTTGCCTCTGCAACAGCGTTCGGACCTGTTTTGTGTACCACGGGTGATCAGTTCCATCTCTTACCAATTTATGAGGTGTGAATCTCTCAATTGCTGTTGCTACTATATCTTTGAATTTGAGCCACATCTCGTCTACATTTGCATAGTCAGTTCGGAAGGAATGGAGATTGTCTCTTAGGAAGGCTTCTAGTGACACTTTATCAGCTTTTTTAAATAAAATTATTTTCCGTTTGTTTCTGGTGGATTTGGAAGAAACGGTATTGAGCCTAGCTACAACGACCTTGTGATCAGTAATCCCTGTATCAGTCATGATGCTCTGTATTAGCTCTGGATTGTTTCTGGCTAAGAGGTCAAGTGTGTTTTCGCAACCAGTTACAATTCGCGTGGGTTCGTGGACTAACTGCTCGAAATAATTTTCGGAGAAAGCATTTAGGACAATCTCGGAAGATGTTTTCTGTCTACCACCGGTTTTGAACAAGTATTTTTGCCAACATATCGAGGGAAGGTTGAAGTCCCCACCAACTATAACCGTATGAGTGGGGTATTTATTTGTTACGAGACTCAAATTTTCTCTGAACTGTTCAACAACTGTATCATCGGAGTCTGGGGGTCGGTAGAAGGAGCCAATTATTAACTTCGTTCGGCTGTTAAGTATAACCTCCACCCATACCAATTCGCACAGAGTATCTACTTGGACTTCACTACAAGATAAACCACTACTGACAGACACAAACACTCCACCACCAATTCTGCCTAATCTATCTTTCCTGAACACCGTCTGAGACTTCGGAAAAATTTCTGCAGAACTTATTTCAGGCTTTAGCCAGCTTTCTGTACCTATAACGATTTCAGCTTCTGTGCTTTCTATTAGCGCTTGAAGCTCAGGGACTTTCCCAGCACAACTACAACAATTTACAACTACAATTCCGTTCAGGGCACCAGCTGCTCTCAGACTTCAGAGACATTCACGTCGGATGGCCTACCAAACCGGTAGTTCAGCATCAGCATTCAGCATAACATCACAGCATCTGACAGTGCGGTTCATCTGATTGGGCAACACGGGCAGTGACCTCAGAGGGCGGAGTACTCTCAGGACGGCGTGCGGACCAGACACACACACACACACACACACACACACGCGCGCGCGCGCGCGCGCGCGCGCACGCACCACCGACACCGCCTCTACCACGGCAGGCCGCCCGAGGGAAGCGCCTTCCGAAACCCCGGGCGGGCAACACGCCACCCTCTGAGTCACACCTGACGCAGCAATTTTCAGCAGCCCAGAGTCTGCCTCTCAATTCAGCAGATTTCACTCCGGCTTACAAAGCCACCTGCCGCCACGGAACACACATGACAAGATGTATTCTGAGGACTAAAAGAAGTAATATTTGATCTCGTCTTATTGCGTCTGATAATGACGCACAAATACTTTGGCCTCCATCCTGACGAAACAGTAGGACTTTCCAGCCTGAAAGTGGGCGACCTCTACAATGCATCCACCACATTCCCCAACCGTGGGCCAAGGTGAAATCTGAGCGCAATTAGATGTGGAAGTAACTGAAAACACTAGATTTCTAATATTTTTGCACTAATTAGGACAATTCTTCATACTGAATCAGTGATGTCTTGCAGTCACACATTCGCGGTTATCTCTCACACAGTTCCCTTGAGCACCCGTTTAGTGAAAAGATTTTGCTTCTAGTACAGGTATCGCATACTTTTACTCATGCAAGTTTTCACTTGCGTGGGTGGACCACATAGACAGAAGATGAGCACATTATACTCGCAGAAAACATGATGACACAAATGTAATCTTGCTGCTATATGAACTTTAGCTGCTCTGTAGACGTGTTTAGCTCGAAGATGTTTCGCTCAGTTTGCACTTGCATGATGTGGTGTCACCGTCAGACACCACACTTGCTAGGTGGTAGCCTTTAAATCGGCCGCGGTCCGTTAGTATACGTCGGACCCGCGTGTCGCCACTGTCAGTGATTGCAGACCGAGCGCAGCCACACGGCAGGTCTAGTCTAGAGAGACTCCTTATCACTCGCCCCAGTTGTACAACCGACTTTGCTAGCGATGGTTCACTGACTACATACGCTCTCATTTGCCGAGACGACAGTTTAGCATAGCCTTCAGCTACGTCATTTGCTACGAGCTAGCAAGGCGCCATATTCAGTTACTATTCTGAACAGATAATATTGTGGATCATGTACCGTCAAGAGCGACGTTCATAATTAATGGATTAAAGTTAAGTATCAAACTAATTACGTCCGCTTTCTGAATTCTAATTTCTTGTCATGTTCCAGACCTTACGCCTCGCATTCGGGAGGACGACGGTTCAATCCCGCGTCCGGCCATCCTGATTTAGGTTTTCCGTGATGTCCCTAAATTGCTCCAGGAAAATGCCGGGATGGTTCCTTTCAAAGGGTATGGCTGACTTCCTTCCCCGTCGTTCCCTAATCCGTTGAGACCGATGACATCACTGTCTGGTCTCCTTCCTCAAACAACCCAACCCAACCCCTCCTCACGCCAGCCTGCGTGAGCTAAAACGCGTGCATTTCGGCCTCCTCTAGTAACACTGTGTTGGCTCTTCTGCCAACACAACACATGACATGCGATTCATCTTGCAATAGTTCGCAATATAGAGGACAATTTGGCAATTGCATTCACTTATGTGTTAATATACAGAATGCTATATTTCGATCAGGACTGTTGATTGCGAGATGGGTTTGATTTCTAACAAGAATAACAACAGATATTTACATGTGGACAAGAATAGGTACTATGTCGATGTTTTTATGGTGGTCATCTTGTGCTCATGCTGTTATGGTTTGTCCGAGTCTAATGTGCTAACATTTTATAAGGGCCTCAAATACACTGAGATGTTAACTATAAACCTCACGCAGAACACTGTGAAAACTGAAACGTGACTTAAAAACAGTGTAAAAATTTGCAACAAGACGAGAATGGACGCTCGACCATCGCAGCAGTGAGAGGACACACACGCAGCAAAATATCGCTGACAAATATTCCCACACCATCGCGCCCATGTGTACAGGGCGAATCAAACAGTTGTTTTTATTTCGTGAACCTTTCAAGAGAACGAAATGAGGTTTTCAGCAAATGGCAGGACGCAGAGAGTCGCGTAATTTCGAATCCATTTAAAGGGCCCTACAGACGCACGAATTTCTTGGCCGATCGACCGACAAATTGAGCGTGTGCACTTGTAGGCTTGTTGGCCTACCGACTAACTGATTTCTCTTGTCGCCACCCCCCCCCCCCCCCCCCCCCATTCACCCAACAAATTGTGCTGCGTGTAGCGCTGATTTTTGCAGATGATATGGTAATATGGGGCGATAAAGAGGTAGATGTACAGTTACAACTCTTGATGCGTGGAAGGAAATAATGAAAAGGTATGGATTAAAAATAAAGATAAGAGTGAAGTAATGGTATTTGGGAGAGACAAAGGGATCAACGGAAATATTACTTTGAATGGAGAACCCCTCAAAGTGGTAGACAGTTTCACTTATTTAGGGAGTGAAATATCTAGTGATGGAAGAATAACATACGAAATTAATAGGATGTTACAGAAGGGGGGCAATTTCTACCAAACAATAAAATACCTGATTTGGTATAAGAAAGTTTCAGAGAAAGCAAAACTCCATATGAATAAGAGTTACTACTTCCCTATTGTCACCTATTGAAGAGAAACATGGGCAATGATAGAAAAGGACTGGAGCAGACTGCAAGCAAGGTAAATCAAATTTCTCAGAGCAGTTAAGGGAAAAACAAGAATGGGCAGGGTAAGGAACGTAGATATCAGAAAGAACCTTAAACAAGAAAGAATGAGAGAAAAAAAAGAGTAAGATGGTACGGGCATGTCAAGAGGATGTGTGGGCAGAGACTCCCCAAAATTATAGAAGAACTCAAGATGGATGGAAAAAGACCTAGAGGGCGCCCAAGAATACGGTGGAAAACGGGAGTAAGAATATATGTGGAAAGGAGAGGTGTGACCTGGCAGCAAGTGGAGGAAGAAAAGTGGTGGGAGGACCGAGCCAAATGGAGAGGACTCGTCAGCACCCAGACCCGGCAGTAGCTTGAACGGGATCTACATCTACATCTATACTCCGCGAGCCACCTTACGGTGTGTGGCGGAGGGTACTTATTGTACCACTATCTGATCCCCCCTTCCCTGTTCCATTCACGAATTGTGCGTGGGAAGAACGACTGCTTGTAAGTCTCCGTATTTGCTCTAATTTCTCGGATCTTTTCGTTGTGATCATTACGCGAGATATATGTGGGCGGTAGTAATATGTTGCCCATCTCTTCCCGGAATGTGTTCTCTCGTAATTTCGATAATAAACCTCTCCGTATTGCGTAACGCCTTTCTTGAAGTGTCCGCCACTGGAGCTTGTTCAGCATCTCCGTAACGCTCTCGCGCTGACTAAATGTCCCCATGACGAATCGCGCTGCTTTTCGGTGGATCATGTCTATCTCTTCTATTAATCCAACCTGGTAAGGGTCCCATACTGATGAGCAATACTCAAGAATCGGACGAACAAGCGTTTTGTAAGCTACTTCTTTCGTCGATGAGTCACATTTTCTTAGAATTCTTCCTATGAATCTCAACCTGGCGCCTGCTTTTCCCACTATTTGTTTTATGTGATCATTCCACTTCAGATCGCTCCGGATAGTAACTCCTAAGTATTTTACGGTCGTTACCGCTTCCAATGATTTACCACCTATGGCATAATCGTACTGGAATGGATTTCTGCCCCTATGTATGCGCATTATATTACATTTATCTACGTTTAGGGAAAGCTGCCAGCTGTCGCACCATGCATTAATCCTCTGCAGGTCCTCCTGGAGTACGTACGAGTCTTCTGATGTTGCTACTTTCTTGTAGACAACCGTGTCATCTGCAAATAGCCTCACGGAGCTACCGATGTTGTCAACTAAGTCATTTATGTATATTGTAAACAATAAAGTTCCTATCACGCTTCCCTGCGGTACTCCCGAAATTACCTCTACATCTGCAGATTTTGAACCGTTAAGAATGACATGTTGTGTTCTTTCTTCTAGGAAATCCTGAATCCAATCACAAACCTGGTCCGATATTCCGTAAGCTCGTATTTTTTTCACTAAACGTAAGTGCGGAACCGTATCAAATGCCTTCCTGAAGTCCAGGAATACGGCATCAATCTGCTCGCCAGTGTCTACGGCACTGCGAATTTCTTGGGCAAATAGGGCGAGCTGAGTTTCACATGATCTCTGTTTGCGGAATCCATGTTGGTTATGATGAAGGAGATTTGTATTATCTAAGAACGTCATAATACGAGAGCACAAAACATGTTCCATTATTCTACAACAGATTGACGTAAGCGAAATAGGCCTATAATTATTCGCATCTGATTTATGACCCTTCTTGAAAATGGGAACGACCTGCGCTTTCTTCCAGTCGCTAGGTACTTTACGTTCTTCCAGCGATCTACGATAAATTGCTGATAGAAAGGGGGCAAGTTCTTTAGCATAATCACTGTAGAATCTTAAGGGTATCTCGTCTGGTCCGGATGCTTTTCCGCTACTAAGTGATAGCAGTTGTTTTTCAATTCCGATATCGTTTATTTCAATATTTTCCATTTTGGCGTCCGTGCGACGGCTGAAGTCATGGACCGTGTTACGATTTTCCGCAGTGAAACAGTTTCGGAACACTGAATTCAGTATTTCTGCCTTTCTTCGGTCGTCCTCTGTTTCGGTGCCATCGTGGTCAACGAGTGACTGAATAGGGGATTTAGATCCGCTTACCGATTTTACATATGACCAAAACTTTTTAGGGTTCTTGTTTAGATTGTTTGCCAATGTTTTATGTTCGAATTCGTTGAATGCTTCTCTCATTGCTCTCTTTACGCTCTTTTTCCGGACATAAATAGACTACAGAAGTATGTGGCGAAGACTTTTTCTCACGTTCTCGCTAGTTTTTCAGTGGTTCAAACGTTTCCAAGATGGCTTAGAACACACTGAAGGTTACACACGACCGTGACTCCCTTCAGCATCAAAACAGGATGGGAATATCGAAAAAGTAGATAATCTGACTCGATCTGACCGTGGTTGAGTTTCGATCAGTTGCTGGAACAGTAGGAATTGACAATGAATGCTTAAGGCGAATTCTACGTAACCATTTTGACATAAGAAAAGTGCGTGCGAAACTGGTGCCGGAAATTCTCACGATCGAACAAAAAAAGCCCATGAAAATGTTTATACTGACACTTTGAATACTATTGAAAATGGTCCTAGTTTCTCGGAAAGAGATAACATACAACAAATCTTGGTTTTTCACTTATGGTCCAGAAACTACCGGCCAATTCATGCACTGAAAGAGCTCAACTTCACCGAGAGGAAAAAATCTCTAATGAGCAAAACAAGATTCAAAGAGATGACGACTTTTTTTCTATATTCATGGAATTTTGTATCTGAACTGGTTTCCCAAAGGTCAAGCTATTAATCAAAATTAGTGCCGTCAGGTTCTTGCTCAACTCCATGAGAAAATAATATAAAAACTACCAGAATTGTGGAAGAGCAAGTCACGGGTTCTGTGTTCCGCATCATGACAACGCACCAGCTCTTACCACAATGTCTGTTGAGACGTTTCTAGCGAAGTACAGCGTTCCAATGTTAGACTATCTACATAACACCATGTGACTTTGATCTATTCCCCAAGTTCAAATCTACTTTAAAAGGAACAGGATTTCAGTCTGTTGAAGCAGTGAAAGAAAATGTGGCACACTTCATCAAGCAGCTTACAGAGGAAGACTTCTAGGATTGTTTCCATTACATTCCATTAGAACTACTGACAGCCTTGGGAGAGCCAGTCCTGACAAAACTCTACCATCTGGTGAGCAACATGTATGAGACAGGCGAAATTCCCTCACACTTCAAGAAGAATATAATAATTCCAATCCCAAAGAAAGCAGGTGTTGACAGATGTGAAAATTACCGAACAATCAGTTTAATAAGCCACAGCTGCAAAATAGTAACATGAATTCTTTACAGACGAATGGAAAAACTAGTAGAAGCCGACCTCGGGGAAGATCAGTTTGGATTCCGTAGAAATGTTGGAACATGTGAGGCAATACTGACCCCACGACTTATCTTAGAAGAAAGATTAAGGAAAGGCAAACCTACATTTCTAACATTTGTAGACTTAGGGAAAGCTTTTGACAATGTTGATTGGAATACTCTCTTTCAAATTCTAAAGGTGGCAGGGGTAAAATACAGGGAGCGAAAGGCTATTTACAATTTGTACCGAAACCAGATGGCAGTTATAAGAGTCGAGGGGTGTGAAAGGGAAGCAGTGGTTGGGAAGGGAGTGAGACAGGGTTGTAGCCTATCCCCGATGCTATTCAATCTGTATATTGAGCAAGCAGTAAAGGAAACAAAAGACAAGTTCGGAGTAGGTATCAAAATCCATGGAGAAGAAATAACAACTTGGAGGTTCGCCGATGACATTGTAATTCTGTCAGAGACAGCAAAGGACTTGGATTGGGCAGTTGAACGGAATGGACAGTGCCTTGAATGGAGGGTATAAGATGAACATCAACAAAAGCAAAACGAGGATAATGGAATGTAGTCGAATTAAGTCGGGTGATGCTGAGGGAATTAGATTAGGAAATGAGACACTTAAAGTAGTAAAGGAGTTTTGCTATTTGGGGAGCTAAATAACTGATGATCGTCGAAGTAGAGAGGATATAAAACGTAGACTAGCAATGGCAAGGAAAGCATTTCTGAAGAAGAGAAATTTGTTAACATCGAGTATAGATTTAAGTGTCAGGAAGTCGTTCCTGAAAGTATTTGTATGGAGTGTAGCCATGTATGGAAGTGAAACGTGGACGATAAGTAGTTTGGACAAGATGAGAATAGAAGCTTTCGAAATGTGGTGCTACAGAAGAATGCTGAAGATTAGATGGGTAGATCACATAACTAATGAGGAGGTATTGAATAGAATTGGGGAGGAGTTTGTGGCACAACATGACTAGAAGAAGGGATCGGTTGGTAGGACATGTTCTGAGGCATCAAGAGATCACCAACTTAGTATTGGAAGGCAGCGTGGAGGGTAAAAATCGTAGAGGGAGACCAAGAGATGAATACACTAAGCAGATTCAGAAGGATGTAGGCTGCAGTAGGTACTGGGAGATGAAGAAGCTTGCACAGGGTAGAGTAGCATGGAGAGCTGCATCAAACTAGTCTCAGGACTGAAGACCACAACAACAACAAGCATTGTGACTGACCGCTATTTATAATACGTAACAGCCCTCTCACCGGAATTGGAGGTCAGGCCGGCGTAGTCCCCTAGTAGGTAGGCCGCACGCGCGCGTCACTTGGGGGCGTGAGCAGAAGTTCCGCGCCTGGCGTGCCTCCGCGGCGACCTTGCCCGCGCAAAGTGTGCCGGCCGGCTGCCTGCTGGTTATGTGGGCCGCGCGTAACGGCCCCCGGCCCATCACCGCGGCGCCGGTACTGTGGAGCACCAGCCAGCCCTCCTCAGCCTTCCACGCAGCGTTGTCGGCTGCTCGTGTGGCCTATCCAGTTTAGCGCTTAGGCACTGCGCGGCCCCTGCTAATATATGTGTGCCCGGTGCAGTCTTCATTGACCAGGTGGAGTCAGATGGAGCTCCCACACTCTACTATCCATCTCCTCCTTTCTCATCTCTCTGTCCATATCCTCCTGCCCCTCTCCCATATCCATTCCTCCCCCCTCCCCCACCAGTCACTGTCCATCTCCTCCTCCGCCATCTATCTGACCTTACTTATTATTATTGCAAACGGAACATGGATTGGGGACAGAAGTCAAAATGAATGGGTAGATTGTATTTGTGAGGGCAGTAGCTTTAATGACAGTATTTCGCATGATCTTAATCTACGAACAGGTAGGACATAAAGCTAGCCATGAACACCAC
This sequence comes from Schistocerca americana, assembly GCF_021461395.2. NCBI lineage: Eukaryota > Metazoa > Arthropoda > Insecta > Orthoptera > Acrididae > Schistocerca > Schistocerca americana. The sequence goes on along the minus strand of NC_060125.1, from coordinate 558,351,220 downwards.
TTTCCTGTTTTCTGTTAAAAACGACTGCGAAAAGGAAAACGAAACCACACATTTTTCACAACACAGCTTAGCACGTTATTTCTCGCAGTCGGTTTAGTAGAAGTTAGTAGAAGGGATTTACTGTGTAATTCCTACTCGGTTTCCCCCCAAACGCTGTCTAAGCTCTTCATCAGTCTCATTGATTCGACAATCATGTAGTCAGCTTGCGATATGCGTACACCTACCAATATTTCGACGCCTCACTGGTGGCCTTTCCGTTCGTAGAAATAAACCTCGAACTGAAATCAACTGACTGTTTGCAACGCACCAAATTACCACGAACTAAAATCAATTCAATCTTTGCAACACACCAAACACATGACCACATCGCGTTCAATTAGATTCTATTTTGCAAATTATCAACATTCAATGCAAGATTTGTTGTTATGAAAACTGTCCAACTGCCCAACTGAATATATATATATATATATATATATATATATATATATATATATATATATATATATATATATATTATGAGAACACGTGGCAGCAGAACTGTCAAACTGACTGTCACTGAGATTTTTGTACAAAAATACCATACAAATTTCACATTTATTTATATTGACTTCAGGCAGTGATTATATAACCAGCAATAATTATAACAGTACAGAGATCACTCAAAACCTTGAGTTCAGTTAAAATAACATCGTAAGCTTAGCTTTGGAGATGACCAATGTACTAAGGAGATTACATTACATACAAGTCTATTCTTACAATGCTTTCGTATGGAGTATTTTATTCAAGATCATTTGCGTCTATGTGCACGTATATCGGTTCGTAATTAGATAATTATGCTAAGGAACAATAGTTTGATTCTTCAAAAACAAATATAAGTTCTGACTCCATAAGAGTACTTCAGTCGAATGGGCATATTGTGTATGAGATTCTCTGAAGTATTCTGCTATCAAATATGAACGGTAGAGTAAAGAGGTAACACTCGTAGGCAGTGGAAAACCCTTTGTAATCAGTTTCTGTATAGTAAGTCTTGTATTTCCTTGTACTTAGTGCATACCAGTATTAGGCCTACACGATTCAGGTCTGTCACGTCAGCGTGATCCTTATTACAATGTCCAGAAACTGGTATTTTTATTCAATGTAAATGTGTGGGGCGACATCCGTGTCCCAGTCTCATGCGTGGCATTTACTTAGGTTCACATATTCGAAGCACAGTCGGGAAGAGATATGCAGTTGTATAGCCGCCGGGTGTCACCCTTATGTTGCTGAGACACATTTCAATCACGTTTACAGTCATGGTGAGCAGCTTTCTTGATCGTAGATTTGAAATCAATATGCGGGATTGGTGTTAGACCGAACTGTTCTTCCTTAATGTCCTCTTCGGTAGTTATGTAAAATTCCTTGATGTCCTTTTATTCTTAGGTAGTAGACATGTATGTTATTTTCCTCTGGTGGTCTCAATATACAGGATGAGTCACCTAACATTACCGCTGGATATATTTCGTAAACCACATCAAATACTGACGAATCGATTCCACAGACCGAACGTGAGGAGAGGGGCCAGTGTAATTGGTTAATACAAACCATTAAAAACGCACGGAAGTATGTTTTTTAACACAAACCTACGTTTTTTTAAATGGAACCCCGTTAGTTTTGTTAGCACATCCGAATATATAAACAAATACGTAATCAGTGCCGTTTGTTGCATTGTAAAATGTTAATTACAGTCTAGTGGTTCTAGGCGCGCAGTCCGGAACCGCGGGACTGCTACGGTCGCAGGTTCGAATCCTGCCTCGGGCATGGATGTGTGTGATGTCCTTAGGTCAGTTAGGTTTAAGTAGTTCTAAGTTCTAGGGGACTGATGACCACAGAAGTTAAGTCCCATAGAGCTCAAAGCCATTTTGTTAATTACATCCGGAGATATTGTAACCTGAAGTTGGCGCTTGAGTACCACTCCTCCGCTGTTCGATCGTGTGTATCGGAGAGCACCGAATTACGTAGGGATCCAAAGGGAACGGTGATGGACCTTAGGTACAGAAGAGACTGGAACAGCACATTACGTCCACATGCTAACACCTTTTTATTGGTCTTTTTCACTGACGCACATGTAAATTACCATGAGGGGTGAGGTACACGTACACACGTGGTTTCCGTTTTCAATTACGGAGTGGAATAGAGTGTGTCCCGACATGTGAGGCCAATAGATGTTCAATGTGGTGGCCATCATTTGCTGCACACAATTGCAATCTCTGGCGTAATGAATGTCGTACACGCCGCAGTACATCTGGTGTAATGTCGCCGCAGGCTGCCGCAATACGTTGTTTCATATCCTGTGGGGTTGTAGGCACATCACGGTACACATTCTCCTTTAACGTACCCCACAGAAAGAAGTCTAGAGGTGTAAGATCAGGAGAACGGACTGGCCAATTTATGCGTCCTCCACGTCCTATGAAACGCCCGTCGAACATCCTGTCAAGGGTCAGCCTAGTGTTAATTGCGGAATGTGCAGGTGCACCATCATGCTGATACCACATACGTCGACGCGTTTCCAGTGGGACACACTCTATTCCACTTTGTAATTGAAAACGGAAACCACGTGTGTACGTGTACCTCACCCCTCATGGTAATGTACATGTGCGTCAGTGAAAAAGACCAATAAAAAGGTGTTAGCATGTCGACGTAATGTGCTGTTCCAGTCTCTTCTGTACCTAAGGTCCGTCACCGTTCCCTTTGGATCCCTACGTAATTCGGTGCTCTCCGGTACACACGATCGAATAGCGGAGGAGTGGTACTCAAGCGTCAACTTTAGGTTACAATCTCCGGATGTAATTAACATTTTACAATGCAACAAACGCCACTGATTCCGTATTTGCTTATATGTTCAGATGTGCTAACAAAACTAACGGGGTTCCATTTAAAAAAACGTAGGCTTGTGTTAAAAAACATACTTCCGTGCATTTTTTTATTGTTTGTATTAACCAATTACACTAGCCCCTCTCCTCACGTTCGGTCTGTGGAATCGATTGGTCAGTATTTGATGTGGTTTACGAAATACACTGCTGGCCACCGTAAATGCAACACCCTGAAGGAAGCATCCGAGTCAAGTGAAATTTACATCATGGGTTTGCAACGATGAGATATGCAACTAATTAGAATTTCAGCGCAGACGCACATCACGCGCGCCTGTGGCGCCACCTCATAGCGCCATTTAACGCTTGGCGATTTCGACGAGTGTACGTTCGGCACGTGTGTTTACCTTGTGGTTGTTTCACAAGACGATCAGTTATGCCTCGTAGACAACAGCGAACATCTTTTGATCAAGTATCCGAGTCCGACAGAGGAAGGATAGTGGCTTACCGAGATTGTGGATTATCATACAGAGAATTCGCTAGTCGTGTTGGACGAAACCAAACAACTGTAATGCGGATATGTGATCTTTGGATGCAGGAGGGTACGACGGACCGACGTGGTCGATCGCATTCACCCCGGTGCACCACTGCACGTGCTGATAGGCAAATTGTGCGCATGGCAGTGACGGATCGCTCAGTGACATCCCGAACCATAGCACAGCACATTGCGTCTGTAACGTATCATCCAGTGTCTGCGCGTACCACTCGGCGTCGTTTACAGCAGAGTGGTCTGTCCGCAAGACGTCCATTGCTTCGTCTACCATTGACGCAGAACCACAGACGTCTCCGTCGCCAATGGTGTGATGACAGACGGATGTGGACGGCAGAATGGAATGACGTTGTCTTTACTGACGAGGCACGCTTCTGTCTGCAGCACCACGATGGTCGGATTCGAGTGTGGAGACACCGTGGAGAGAGGATGCTGGACAGCTGCATTATGCACCGCCACACTGGTCTTGCACTGGGTATTATGGTATGAGGCGGTATTGGATATTACTCTCGCAGCACGCCTCTTGTACGCATTGCCGGTACTTTAAATAGCCGGCGCTACATATCCGAGGTGCTGGAGTCAGTTGTCCTTCCTTACCTTCAGGGCTCGGCCACAGCCATATTTCAACAGGATAATGCGCGACCACACGTGGCACGCATTGTCCAAAGGTTCTTCGTCAATAACCAGATTGAATTGCTTCCCTGGCCGGCTCGCTCTCCGGATCTTTCGCCGATAGAAAACATGTGGTCCATGGTTGCTCAACGAGTGACCCAGATTACATCCCCAGCTGCCACACCAGATGATCTTTGGCAACGTGTGGAAGCTGCTTGGGCTGCTGTACCCCAGGAACACATCCAACGTCTCTTTGACTCAATGCCGAGACGTGTGGCAGCGGTGATCTCCAACAATGGCGGCTACTCTGGCTACTGATTCTGGCAGGAACCACATGTCACAGACGTCTGTAAACGTAATCATTTGATACTTGGTCAACATGTTATCTACAAAATAAATCTTGTTGTGCTACCTCTTGTCTTTCTTGGTGTTGCATTTATGATAGCCAGCAGTGTATATCCAGCGGTAACGTTAGGTGACTCACCCTGTATATCTGTTAGTCTGCTTGTCAAAGTTTAGATTTTGTAACTTCATCTACATCTACATCTGCAAACTACTGTGAAGTGCATGGCAGAGGTTATGTCCCACTATACCAGTTATTAAGGCTTTTTGCCGTTCCATTCACCCAATGTCTTTGTGCATATTGTAATTAATCTAATCTTATCCTCACGATCTCTACGGGAGCGATATGTAGGGAGTCGTAGTGATTCTAAGCCACCATTTAAACCCAGTTCCTGATACTTTTTTAATTTCCGTCTTTCTTCAAGAGGCTGCCAGTTCAATTCTTTCAACATTTTCTACACATCTCCCGCGGGTCGAACAAACCTGTGACTTTTCGTGGTGCTCTTCTCCGTTATCCTCCGCCAGTCCTGCCACAAACTTGACCAGTATTCTAAAATGGGTCGCACGAGTGATTTGTATACAATCTCCTTTCTAGACTGACTGCGTGTCCCTAGTATTCTAGTAACAAACCAAAGTCTGCAACCTGCTTTACCCGTGGTTGAGCCTATGTGTTCGTCCCACTTAATATCACTTCTGAGTGTTGCATCCAAGTATTTGTATGAGTGTACAGAGATCATCTCTGACTCACAAATTTTATCTTCATAGGATACTATATTTTATTTTGTTTTGCAAAGTGCACAAGTTTACATTTTTGAACATTTAAAACAAGCTGCCAATCATTGCACCACTTTGAAATTTTATCAAGGTATGATTGAACATTTTTACAGCTTCTTTCAGACTGTATTTCGTTGTTGATAACTGCATCATCTGTGAAAAGTCTGAGGTCACTACCAATATTGTCCGTAAGATCATTAATACGGAGCATGAAGAGTGTGGGACTCAACACGCTTCCCTGAGGAGCACCTGAAGTTACTTCTACGTCTGTCAATGGTTCTCCATCCAAGACAACATGCTGTGTCCTTCCTACCTAGAAATCCTGGTTCAAATGGTTCAAATGGTTCTGAGCACTAAGGGACTTAACATCTGTGGTCATCAGTCCCCTAGAACTTAGCACTACTTAAACCTAACTAACCTAAGGACATCACACACATCCATGCCCGAGGCAGGATTCGAACCTGCGACCGTAGCGGTCACGCGGTTCCAGACTGAAGCGCCTAGAACCGCACGGCCACACCGGCCGGCAAGAAATCCTCAATCCAGTCATATATGTCGTCTGATACCCTACATGACCGTACTTTTGATAATAAGCGCAAGTGTGCCTCTGAGTCAAATGCTTTTCGTAAATCGAGAAACACTGCGTCTCCTTGACTGGCTAGAACCATGGCTTTCAGGATGCCATGTGAGAAAAGTGAGAGTTGGGTTTCACATGATCTACGGTTTCGGAATCCATGCTGATTGATATAATGCTTTGGTAATAAATATCAATGTGGGCTTTAATGTTAGCTCCGTTTTATAGATGCAGGTTTCAGACAGAAGTGCAGTCATCTGATATGTGCCATTATATGGTCTGAAGAATGAGCCTCACACTCCCTCTTCTGCTTCAGAGCCTTCCGTGCATCAGGGAACTCTAGGAATTGATCGGTGAGAGGATACGGAACAAAAAAGATCTGATGAACTTATGTCCGGAAATGCATGGTTTCTATGCTAGACACTATTCACTCAATCGTGCTTTTGTTACAGAAGCTGTGGTCCAATACTCGCTGTACCATGACAATTACAGTATGCACGGCTTTCTCCTAGAGGGCGATACCTTCCTAATAACGTCTTGTCCCAGCGCCCTCTCCTGCCATAGTAATTGGTAATGTTGTGTCCGATTCACTTCTCTTGCCGACTCACGTTGTAGTGGGTGTGGCAACAGCGTTGTACACAATGGTTCCGTATTCGAATCGAGAGCTTGCCGACGTCGTGTTTACTTACGGCAGCAAGGTCGTATGGAGAGCTATCCCCGTAGCCAACAGCCACGTCATTCAATATTTGCAACAGTGTTTCGCCGTTTGTCTGAGAGAGGGTCGTTTCAGGAAGCAGGAAATCATGAAGGACGTACCCGAAATGTTCGGACACCAGACCTGGAGGAAAATGTGGTTAGTACTGTGAAAGGAGACCGCCGTGTCAGTACCAAGCAGTCGGTCCGCCAGCACAGGGTAAGCCAGGCGACCGTGTGGAACATTCTCCGTGGCAACCGCTACTACCCTTATCACTTACAGCGTATGCAGGGCTTACTAGCGACAGACTTTCCACATCCGGAGCAGTTTTGTCACTGGTTTCTTCACCAGGCAACCCCTATTCCGGGACCTGTGTCACCCATCCTATGCCGGCCGTTGTGGCCGAGCGGTTCTAGGCGCTTCAGTCTGGAACAGCACGACCGCTACGGTCGCAGGTTCGAATCCTGCCTCGGGCATGGATGTGTGTGGTGTCCTTAGGTTAGTAGGGTTTAAGTAGCTCTAAGTTCTAGGGGACTGATGTCCTCAGATTTTAAGTCCCATAGTGCTCAGAGCCATTTGAACCATTTGAACCCATTCACAGATGAGGCCACCTTTACGCGGAGAGGTATCTTCAACTTTCGTAACAGTCATCTGCAGCATAGTATGGAGGACCCCCGTGGTACGGTGACAGCGAATCATCATCATCGGCACAGCCGGAGTGCGTGGGCCGGGATAATTGGCGACTGTATTTTGGGACCAGTCTTCATTCTACGTCGCCTTGCATTCCGGAACTATCGGCGTTTCTTGCCGGTGACTTTGCCTCTCTTGCTGGAATGCTGGAAGAAGTGCCATTGATGATGTGGCTGCCACATGATGGTCCTCCCGCCCACTTCGCCGTTAACGCCCGGACGCCTATCAATCGTCTCTTCCCTGGTCAATGGATCGGACGTGGGGGACCAGTTGCACGGCCTGCTCATTCACCGGATCTCAACCTATGAGATTTATGACTATGGGGCCATCTGAAAAGCATTGTTTGCAGAGCCCATTCCAATTATGGATACACTGGAGCGGCGTATTCATGCTGCCTTTGGTACTGTTCGTATTGTGAGCGTACAAGCTGTGGCGGGAGTTTAGAGCGGCATTTTTCCCACTGCAGAGCACGTGGTTGGCGGTTGCTACGGGGCCGTGGCGAGCGGCTGGCGGGTACGCGGATTTGGAAAAAGCCGAGTGGACGCGTGGCAGGGGCGCGTATGGCTGTGTTTGCGCTCTTGGAGGAATTTATATGCCACAGAAAAATTGATAAAAACAGGATTAAGAGTGACACGGAGATGCGAGTTGGCACTCATGGACAGAAAAATATGTAAAACTAAGTTATACAGACGCGCCACAAAAATATATAGTAGTTCAAAACTTATTGTCTTAAAAACTGTAAATTTATGAAAGTACAAAAGGTAATATCTCGGCAATGCTTTGGTCGATTAATATGAACAAAGTCTTTACGGATGCGGCTAGTAGAGCCGATTTAGCAGAATATGAACCTTTTTGAATGAGAGGTCGGAATATGGGATTCGACTGAGAGAAACTGTGTTTCTGGTAATAAATAAATTTAAAGAGACGAAACCAGAGGCAGAATTCTAAAGTTTAAAGAGATAGGTCAGTAATTAAGAATGTATTTTTATATTTTTATTTATGTTTAGTATAAAAAATCCGGGAAAAGCAATATCACGCCACAAGAACATTATTTGTGAAAAAATGGTGGCAGATACAAAAAATTGAACTTTAAATTGTTATTGCCCGGAAAATTTCCATATTTTTCAAAATATCATATATGTTTTTGAGTTTATTTGTGGAATATTCGTAATTTTTGTCAAACATTGTTTTGAGTTAGGCAGTCGTTTCGAGGATGAATAGGGCGGTCATCTTTGAGGACAGGAGAGTTGAGTTGGAGCGAGGCTAAGGGCCGGAAGTGCCGCGCATCTGGCGGGAGTAGTGAGTTGGTTGGTGGCCATGTTCGGGGACAATCAAGTGGAGCGCAAAATAGTCGTTTAGGACAGTGATCGCGACATATGAATTTTATAGTGAGCTGTTGTAGCGTCAGTTATTAACTGCCGGCCTTACGTAAAAGCCCCTCAGACTGCATTTTAAGTGTTAAGTGAATATACTAAAGGAAAATAAACTACTCGTTCAAATTCTAAATCAACGTGAGTGAGTCAATATTTTAAATTTCACGGCAATACCTGCCTGCATTGTTTTGTTATATTTTATTTCAGCCTAAAAATTGTATTTACGACAGGTGTGAGCTGGCAACCTATGACGAAAAACGTACCCAAACATTGAGGCCAGCCACATCTCTGGGCTACTCAATTACGCTCTATAGCACGTGGGGGCTCGAACCAAACTGTTCAGACTTCAGTGTGTGGTGCCCAGTACCGTCGTAAGATGCAACGTGGCCGCCGTCAACGTGTGGGACAGAGTACGCTACGGCGCGTAAACGCATGCGTTGACGCACATGGAAATCATTTTCAACACATACTGTAACTGTGGTTGCAGGGTGCGGCACGTATTAGACCGCAGTCTCTGTAACAATGTATGATTGAATACGTGTTGTGTAGTATGGGAACCATGCATTTCTGGACATAAGTTGACTGCACCTTTTTTGTTCCGCATTCTCTCGTGAATCAATCCCTAAATAAAAAATAAATAAATAAATAAATAAATAAATAAATAAATAAATATATCACCCTGTATAAAAGCGCTCTGTGACCAATATTGTCAAATAAACTGCTCTACTTCGTAGTTGGTGCCCTTTCCTTTTCTTAAATCGTGTGACAGGTGTGACACTGTGCTTGCTCAAAGAAAGAAGAAAAAAAGGGCGACTGGAAACGGGCACGAGCGGCCACGAAGTGGTCCTCACGCAGACAGTCCAAATCGCGCGATTTAGCGCGAGACAAAGTACCGCGCTCAAGAACATCGATGTGAATGCAGTCTCATAAGGCAAGGAGGTGAGCAGTCATTTCTGCACGTCAGCGCGTACAGATGGGAAAAAAACCGGCCGGTTACAACCGATACCGGTGTTTTTTAGTTCTGGAGGTTATTACAGGTATTTTTATTTCGTGCTGATAAGCGAGTATAAAACCGATATAACAATTTGCCATAGCAGTGGTGCTAAATTTTTTGGTTTTGAAATTTTTTTAAGAGTTTGGTAGGAAGTTCTGTGGCTACAGTAAGATTCGTATCGCCTCTGAATGCTATTCATAGGTGCCAACATACACAACAACACATAATAGAACAAGAATTTATGAACAGATCAGATAATAAATGATGGCCAATGTAGTAATTCATTACTGAAACTGTAACTGCTCTCACGTAATTCTTCGTGGTAAATGCAATATTTTGTGTGCTATCTAAACAGTTCATTTGAAATTTTTGAAATAACATTTACGGTTTTGTCAACGAAAAATCAATTATATTCGAATTTCCACTACAAAGTAAAGATATGTTTAACTAAAAACGAGTTTTTCATTCAAAATAATTATAGAAAGTAACGCTACAAATTTTACACAAAATCTTGTTATTTGTCTGTCATTTCTATACAATAATAAAAGAGAAAGGAAGATATAGCAACAGTTATGAATCAGAAACTTGAGCATCCATTCATAGTTTACAATAAAAATAGAAAGTAACTAATCTTCTGTCTGTGTCTACATAAAATGCCTGTAACCCTAGGAAACGGACAACTTAACACTAAAAATAGAGTCCTCCAACCGCAGTTTTCACTTTTTAGCAGTGACTATTCGTAATTCCAAAATAGTGGTATCACCCACTATTACAACAAGATTTTTGAAGAGAGCTTTAAAAATTTTGGGTCAGTAGGAGAATACTAATGAATTAAATGTACCGTTCAGCCTCTTATTACTTTTCTAAAATACAAATGAACAGTGGACAGATTAAGTTTTCTTTTATTTAGCTAGTTTGTTTGGTATTTTGATTCTGTGTGTCTTGGAATGTATAAATGAAAAATCTGAGAGCGTTGTTTTTCAATATTTCTTCGTCTACTTTTAGTGCTAGAAATAATAACAATAAAAACCGAACATCGGTTATTTCAGAAACCAGTTATTTAAAGCAGTTTAAACAGTCCGGTTAAACTGGAGATGAAAAAGCAGGTATAACCGTAAACTGGTTGCTACCGCGATAACCGCCATCCTTGCAGCGCCTCTGGACGTATACTACATGAATGTGGCAATGCGCGGCTTGTAGTATTCTCGCTCATGTTATTGTTACGCTCTCTCCTGCACCAGTCTACAGTACTCAATGCGATCATGATGGATTCCCTTTCCTGTATCAAGACTTTGTGATGGAGTGCATATGGAAACTGAGATCCGAAGATCATATAAATAAAAACTTAGACTGAGGGTTATAATAAGTTGGTTGTGTTTTGCAAACTCAAAGTGAATCGTGACACTGCTGCAAACACGATAAAAAATAAAGACCTTATGTGGCTCATTTTGAAAGGAGCTGATGAAAGATTGTAATAATAAACGAAGAGACATATCTCTCGATGATAATCATGTACCATCGTTGTGGCTCTACGGTTTTCTATTATTTACTGGGGATGAAGAGCTTCCAAATGAGAGGTGTTCTAAGATAGATGCTTCCGTGGGTGTGCATAAAGATCTCGCTGGCTGTGAGGACGACGAAAATGGTACTGACCGAGAAGACAACGAGGTAGTCCTTAATGGTATCCAACAATGTCTCAAAAACTTCACTGTCCATTCGTAAATGTTCGATAGTCATCTGGGTTATTGTCTCGCATTCTCTTTAATCAAAGTAGTATGATTCTGACGGTAGTTGTACGTCTTAACCAATTACAACATTTGCTTTGGTATATGTTCATATTGATATCTGCAGTTTGCTGCTGTTGTAGCAATAGTACGATACCGGTTCGAATCGTGTTCATACGAAACTTTACTGCAACTGACGCACGCACCGTAATGAGTAACGCAACACATTTATTTCTCGGCCAATTTCGATTGAAAAAATGCAGAATTTGTTGTGAGATATCAGGGAAAATTACGGCTTCAGCCCCTATAGTTTGTTGAAGTTCCGGTACGTAGCGGCGCTGTATGTACCCTTCAAAATGGCGTCTGTTACGAAGGTGCGTTCCAAAGAGAGAGCTGTCACTGAGTTTCTTTAGGCGGAAAACCAGAGCTTTGCAGTTTTCATAGGGGCTTTTAGAAAGTCTAAGGAGACCTGGCAGTGAACAAAAGCACGGTGAGTCGTTGGGAGAGGCGTCTGTCATCGTCGCAACAAAGTCACGCAAACCTGTCCCATCGCCCGCCACACAAGGCAGTGACTCCTGCAACGCTGGAACGTGCAGACAGCGTGTTCGTCGCCACAACAGTGCAAACCAAAGTCTCTGCGACAACGCAAGGCGTCACACAAATTTGCGCACCTGACAGGAACTCACAAAAGTTCATTGGACTGTTCTTCTTCATGCACGTCTTCCTCATCCATCAGACAGCCCAGATCTCGCACCTTCCGACTCCCATTTATTTGGCTCAATGGAGAACGCACTTCATGGGACGAAGAACGGAGATCATGTTGAGAGACTGGGTTTCATAGGCAAAAATGGAAGAATGGAAATGAGCGTACGGCATGTGGGCCGGGAGTCCCCCATTTGGGGAAGTTCGGCCGCCGAGGACAAGTACTTATTGCATTGGACGCCACATTGGGCGACTTGCGCGTCGGAGATGGGGACGAAATGAAGGCAAAAGAGTGGCGAATAATACGGTGTATTGGAAGCCAGAATAAAATCAACCTTCAGACACTTACTAGACGCCCCTTGTGCATTAGTATGACTGCACCATAACAATGAAAGCCATGAAATTTGTCATAAAATCCCATTATATCCACAGAAAATGAAACATTGAAGATGTTCTCAAAATAAGGTTCCAGAGAGCCGAGTGGTAGGGGCCAGGCGCCGGCCAGTCGTAGTTCTGCCGCAGGTGCCACGCGCTCGCTGCGTTGCCAGCGAGAGCGGCCCCCGACACTGCAACTTACCAGTGAATAGGTTATTGTATTTCGGCCGTAGGCGCTTGCCTGGACTACCCTTCACTCACAGGTGCCCAGCGCCACGCACCTGCTTGGCAACTCCCGCCCCAAACTCCGAGTGTTTACGAGTGAAGTGCAGCCACCCACGGAGGCCCAGTGTGGGCTGTAATTATTGACTAAAGTGCGCGTCATTTGCGACGGCGGCCGAGTTTAGGTTCGTTCTGCGCATCTGATGTCACAAAACACAGTCAGCCAATGAACAGAGAACGCCGTTGCCAGAGCTCGACTGCAGTGCAGAGCACGGACGAGTGTCTTCAGTTTTAGAAAGATTAGGACATAAATAAAGCAATTGAACAAAAACAATGTCTTGATAGCAGACTTTGTTTTATAGAAAGTTTGGAAAAAGCATTCTGTATACAAATTGCTTCATATTCTATTAATTAATTAAGCCAAACAAGCAATAAGCCTCCTAATTCAGGCGATAGCAAGGAAAGGTGTTTGTATCATTCTCACTAACCGCTTTTTCATAATAAAGAGCAGCGGTAATTGTTTATTTCCTATTGTACTTCGGTGAAACGTGAGTAATTCATAGTCATACCACAGTGTTTGTCGGTATTTTGCGTGATATTTTAAAGTCCTCCTTGAGTTCTATTGGAAGATGAGCTGTGTTAGTGTAATGGTTAAAGTGTATGGCTGCTAAGCGGATGGTTCTGAGCTCAAACCTTGTTTGGTGCTAAATATTTTCTTTATTTAAAAAACAATATCAAAGTGTCTTACTTAATGAATTTTATTCGTTTGAATGTAATGTTTTGAAATTTCTAGTGGCAACTAAAATCGACCATACGGAAAGTATGAAAGTATACGCTATGGACTTTTACCTCTGCAAACTCTTCAAAATTTCGTGCAATGCTTTACTAAATCTAATGCTGCACAACAACTGCGTTAAACATCGAAACAAAATTAAGTCATTTATGGGGGGAAGGTATCAGTCCAGAAGATGCGTAAAAATCAAATTTTTGGGCCAAATAGTTTCTGTGAAATCGAATGATAAAGTGTTTCAAAGCAGTCGAAACACCATGTGTCTGCACAGGCGAGCAGTGCAATGATGACAAAATCGCGCACAGCGCGAATTACGGGGAGCACGTTCAAAAAAATGGTTCAAATGGCTCTGAGCACTATGGGACTTAACATCTGTGGTCATCAGTCCCCTAGAACTTAGAACTACTTAAACCTAACTAACCTAAGGACATCACACACATCCATGCCCGAGGCAGGATTCGAACCTGCGACCGTAGTGGTCGCGCGGTTCCGGACTGAGCGCCTGAACCGCTTTTTTTTTTTTTTTTTTTCATTTTGTTCGTTAGTGATCGTCGTGTTTGGTCGTTGCGGACGTCGCAAGACATCCTGTTCGAGTTCGGTGGTTGATCCTTCCACTCAGTTTTTTTTTTATTACAGAGGCCAACCGGCTCTCTGACCGAACACGCTGAGCTACCGTGTCGGCTAACCGCTAGACCACCGCGGCCGGCACGGGGAGAACGTCTCTGTAGCAGCGAAAGGGTTAATGCGGCAGTGGTCGCTTTACTTCTAAAAAGTGCGCGCTCCCCCTTAAACGTAAGTTTGCGAACTATACTCTGGCGCTGCTTCTCTTGGCTCGTACAACTGGCAACGCAGCAATCTCCTGCGTGTGGGCGGGCATGCACGAACCGCCAAGATAAAAGAATTGAACTATAGCATCGAAACGTGGTAGATATTCTAATGCTTTAATGCGGAACGGATTTACGATGAAAAAAATTAGTTGCAGTTTTGTCCATCAGTTGCAAATCTGGAACTGTATACTGCTTCTATGACGGTATCACATCGGCGCTGTCATTTGACGAGCCATAACATCAGTGAATAGTATTGACATCTGGAAGAGAGACAGTGCGCTGATAATGAAACTGTTTTATAAGAACGGCAGTAGGTCCAGAGCTGCATTGAGAGAGTATCGCCGGCTGACAGGTCTGAGGACGCGCCCAGAGGCATTGAGTGGTTTAGAGAAGATGATAATGAAGTCCGAAAATATGGGTGACCTTCATGAGCGGCTCTAGGCGCTTCAGTCTGGAACCGTGCGACCGCTACGGTCGCAGGTTCGAATCCTGCGTCGGGCATGGATGTGTGTGATGTTCTTAGGTTAGTTAGGTTTAAGTAGTTCTAAGTATAGGGGAATGATGACCTCAGATGTCAAGTCCCATGGTGCTCAGAGCCATTTGAACCATTTTTGAACCTTCATGTGGCACCTGGAAGAGCGAGGCGTCCTATCCCAGTGGAAGCTATTGACGAGGTTGCTGTTGCTGTAACTGACCCTGCAGCACGTGTCCCGGGCAGTGTTGTGCTCGTGCAGTGCCATGAGAATTGTCCACCCCACGGTCAACAATACGGAAAATTTTACTCTCTGTTTTACACCGGTACCCGTACAAGATCCAGACGGTGCAGCGACTGAAACCTCATGATCCGCAGCAATATTCCGAATTTGCTCTTCGGCTTCTGGCACGGATCGAAGTTGAGCACATGTGGCCGGGAGATATTCTGTGGAGTGTCGAGGCACATTTTGTGCCACAGGGTGCAGTGAATACGCAGAACTGTCGAATTCGGGGTACTGCTAAACCGCGTGTCGTGCACGAAAAGCCGTTGTTGCACTCGTCGTTATGTGACTATGGTGTGGATACACGAGCACCTTTTTTCATGCAAGATGGCCAACACCTCACGTCGCCAACCGAGTGAAAGACCTGCTCAATGTAACCTTCCACGAACGTGTTATCTCCAGAGGTTTTCCAGATGCATGGGAGTGCAAGATCACGTGATCTGAACCCTTGTAACTTTTGGCTTTGGGGATATATATATATATATATATATATATATATATATATATATATATATATAAAGTTTGCCAGGGACACGTTCGGTCTCTACATAATCTGAAGACCACCGCACATGAACAATGTAACTACCGTGAACAATTGTGTATCACGCCGTTTTACAGAGGCAGCATCTCGTCGATGTCTCTGGTGCTCATATTGAACAAAATGTGTTCGCGGTGGTAAATAATATCAACACTATACCTTTCTCACTGTTTGTCCTTTTCTGCTCCCGTTCCCTTCCTAATCTATTACATATGGAAACTATTCTGTAGGTTTAGCATTCATAGCGCCAGATTTGCGTCTTGTGGCAAAAATTGGAACTTTTTTTTTCGAGTGGAAATCAGTTCCACTTTAACGTATTAGAAAATCTACCAAGTTTCGCTCCCAGACGACAATTACAGCGTACACTAAACCTCTGTGAGGAGCTGAACTTTAATTATAACCACCGCAGTACTTCTTGCGCGACCTATGACAGTCCGTACGCTTCCCACTTAGTCCCTCCAGGACAGAGAAGACGATTCACGCAGCGGAACCATGTGAAGAGTTCCTGTCTTCTGACGTAATTGCGTCGGAAAGCCTTTGCGTAATAGCAAACAGAGGAGCTTTTGACGTTAATCACCATTTGGGATTAACAGCTATTCAGCCGAGTCAACAGCTAATATACCTGCGTGGAGAGTTAGAGATGTGACGGAGCTTATTGCCGTAACGCTGTAATGACTGGGTCATTACCTGCTGTGGATTTCAAGCCCGGTACATGACCAATGTGTTGTCAGTCATTTTACATCCGCTACTGGACAAAAGCCGCCTCTAGCTTTGTCGATCCATTACGATCTTCAGATATAAAATGCATTTGTTCCCGCAAATTTTCTATAACCATTTATCCAAATAGAAGAACAAAATATCAGCTTATCGAGTACCGAACCAGATTGGATCGGGAGTTTCTTATTATAGTTACGATAGTGTTGCTTCATCTTCATGTAATTACAGATATGTTTTCGACAAATACTGCCTTGCCACTTACAATTGTCCCACTTGTATCTGTTTAGTCACCAGCAAATAATTTTTTTGTATTTATACAGTGATCTCCAGCAATATAAACATGTACATTAATGTATAAACACCTGAGGATGGGCGCAAGTCCGAAACCGGTCGTGTGACAAATAAATAACCTTTTACTGTGACTGGTAGCGGAAATTTTTCTACACCCTAATTTAGAAATCGATATCCTCGATGTAGCGAAGCAGCTTAAGACGCTTAATAAAGGCAAGGTCTCCGGTGCAGATTGCATACCAGTCGGTTTCCTTTCAGAGTATACTGACACAATAGCTCTACACTTAGCAACCAAATACAATCGCTCGCTCGTAGAAAGATCTGTACCCAAAGACTGGAAAGTTACACAAACTGAATAGGAGTAATCCGCTGAATTACAGACGTATATCACTAACGTCAATTTGCCGTACGATTTTGGAACAAATACCGTGTTCGAACATTGTGCATTACCCTGAAGAAAACGATTTAATGACAAACAGCCAACACGGATTCAGAAAATATCGTTCTTATAAAACACAACTAGCTCCTTATTCTCTCGAAGTAAAAGGTACTATCGACAGGGGACGTCAAACTGATTCCACGTAGTCCGCAGCTCGTGGTTGTGCGGTAGCGTTATCGCTTCCCACGCCCGGGTTCCCGGGTTCGATTCCCGGCGGGTTCACGGATTTTCTCTGTCTCGTGATGACTGGGTGTTGTGTGCTGTCCTTAGGTTAGTTAGGTTTAAGTAGTTCTAAGTTCTAGGGGACTGATGATCACAGATGTTAAGTCCCATATTGCTCAGAGCCATTTTTTTGATTCCACCGTTCCTCATAAGCGAGTTCAAATCAAATTGCGTGCCTAAGGAGTATCACCTGAATTGTGTGACTGGAGTTGTGGTTTCCTGTCAGAAAGGTCACAGTTCGTAATAACTAACGAAAACTCATCGAGTAAAACAGTAGTAACATCTGTCATTCCCCAAGGAAGTGTTATAGCCCCTCTCTACATAACCGATTTAGGAGACAATCTGGGCAGCCGTCTTAGATTATTTGCAGATAATGCTGTCATTTACCGTCCTGTAAAGTCAGCAGAAAATCAAAATGAATTGCAAAATGATTTAGGAAAGATATCTGTATGGTGCAAAAAGTGGCAATTGACTCTAAATAACGAAAAGTGTTAAGTCATCCGCATGAGTACTAAAAGAAATCCACTAAATTTTGGTTACACGATAAATCACCCGAATCTGAAGTCTATAAACTCAACTAAATACTTAAATTGGAACTATCACGTGTATGATGTTGTGTGGAATGCGAATCAAAGATTGTGATTTATTGGCAGAACACTTAGAAAATGTAACAGGTCTACTAAGGAGGCTGCGTACACTAGGCTTGTCCGCGATCTGCTGGAGTATTACTGTGCAGTGCAGAATCCGTATCAGCTAGGACTGACGGAGGACATCGAAAAAACTCAGAAAGGGCAGCTCGTTTTGCATTACGACGAAATAGAGGAGACAGTACCACGGATATGATACGCGAATTGGAGTGGCAATCATTAACACGGCGTTTTTCGTTGTGACAAGATCGTCTCATGAAATTTGAATCATTAACTTTCTTCTCAGAGTGTGAAATATTTTGTAGGTTCCCACTTACATAGGTAGGAATGATCATCATTATAAAATCATAGTGCGCACGGAATGATTTAAGTTGGTTCATTGGTTGATTTGGGGAAGGGGACAAAACAGCGAGGTCATCGGTCGAATCAGGGAAGGATGGGGAAGGAAGTCGGCCGTGCTCTTTCGAAGGAACCATCCCGGTACTTTCCTGAAGCGATTTACGGAAATCACGGTAAACCTAAACCAGGATGGCCAGACGCGTGTCTGAACCACGCGTCATTCCGAATGCGAGTCCAAAAATTTAAGTGCTCGTTTCTCCTGCGCGCCTTTCGAGAGTGCAACGGTAGAGAAATAGTTTGAAGGTGGTTCGATGAACGCTGGTTGTGAATTTCAGAGTAATCACGTAGATGTAGATACAGATGTAGATACCTATTAACGATTTAGTTGTTAATGCTGGGGCCCTCGAGAGCCTATTCGCGCACGACGCTTTTATAACAAGGAAAGCTGCAACGGAAGGAGACGGCAGCGAAATGCAGGAGGACGTGCAGAAGTTGGACGACCGGCACACTGACTGGCAGTTGACAGTGAACCTGAATGAGTGCAGCCTACTGGACGTAAATACGAGACAAGATCCGTTACATTGTACCGTTGTCAAGAAATCACCGGAAACAGCAACTACCGTAAAATACCTAGAAGTACCTATCCGTAGGAGCTGAAATTGAATGATCACGCAAAGTTAGTTGTAGGACAAGCAGAATGAAATTACAATGAAATGAACACCCTTAGCCGCTTACAGGCGTTGACGTACGTCAATGGGGACAGATGAAAATGTGTTCCCCGACCGGGACTCGGACCCGGAATCTTCTGCTTACATGGCAGACGCTCTATCCATCTTTTAATTTATTTATTTTGTTTTAAATCTCATTTTTGTTCGGTTTCGTTCGTTGCATTTGCTCGGGGCGGACGTCGTAAGACATCCGTTTAAGTTCGTTGTTGATCGATTAACTCAGTTTTTTTATTATAGAGGGCAGCTAACCCTCTGACCGAACACGCTGAGCTACCGTGCCGGCACCATCTGAGCCACCGAGGACACAGAGGATAGCGCGATTGCAAGGATTTATCTCTGGCACGCCTCCCGCGAAACCCACATTCTCAACGTATTGTCCCGCACTACATTCATAGTGCCCCAGCCCATTATACTCATTACTCGCGGAGCGTTGCCGATTCCGAAAGAACAGATACCATCTTAGTACCTATATAGTTAAGGCTCACCGGCCACTTGACCATCTTCTTCTTCTGTGCGAATGCACAAACAGTGCCAGAACTCTTACGGGAATCAGCAACGCGCCGCGAGTAATGAGTATAATGGGCGGGGCCACTACGAATGTAGTGCGGGACAATACGTTGAGAATGAGGGTTTCGCGGGAGGCGTGCCAGAGATAAATCCCTGCAGTCGCGCTATCCTCTGTGTCCTCTGTGGCTCAGATGGATAGGGCGTCTGCCATGTAAGCAGGAGATCCCGGGTTCGAGTCCCGTTCGGGGCACACATTTTCATCTTTCCCCGTTGACGTAAGCAGCTAAGGGTGTTCATTTCATTGTAATTTCATTCTAACGAGCTGCATGGTCACCGGTGGTATCTGTTCTTTCGGATTTGTCCGAAAGAACAGATACCATCCGAAAGAACAGATACCATCTTAGTATCTACATGGAAAAGCAGAAGTCGTGGTTAGAATTGTTGGGAAAACCTTAAGGAAATGTACACTGAAACGTCAAAGAAGCTGGTATAAACCTGCATATTCAAATAGAGAGATATGTAACCAGGCAGAATAACGGCGCTGCGGTCGGCAACACCTATATAAGACAACAAGTGTCTGGATCAGTTGTTATATCGATTACTGCTGCTACAATAGCAGGCTATCAACATATAACTGAGTTTGAACGTGGTGTTATAGCGGCGCGCGAGCTGTGGGGCACAGCATCCCCGAGGAAGTGATTAAATGGGGATTTTTCCCGTATGATCATTTCACGAGTGTACCGTGAATATCAGGAATCCGGTAAAACATCAAGTCTCCGACATCGCTGCGGCGGGAAAAAGATCCTGCAAGAACGGGACCAACGACGTCTGCAGAGAATCGTTCAACGCGATAAAAGTTCAACCCTTCCGCAAATTGCTGCAATTTTCAATGCTGGACGATCGACAAGTGTCAGCGTGTGAACCATTCAACGAAACATCGTCGATATGGGCTTTCAGAGCTGAAGCCTCCCTCGTGTACCTTTGACGACTGCACGACACGGAGCCTTACGCCTCACCTGGGGCCGTCAACACCGACTTCGACTGTTAATGACTGGAAACATGATGCCTGGTGGGACGAGTCTCGTTTCAAATTGTATCGAGCGGATGGACGTGTACGGGTATGGAGACACCCTCATGCATCCATGGATCCTGCATGTCACAGGGGACCGTTCAAGCTGGTGGAGGCTCTGTAATGGTGTGGGGCGTGTGCAGTTGGAGTGATATGGGACACCCGATACGTCTTGGTACGATACTGACAGGTGACTTATACGTAAGCATTCTGTCTGATCACCTGCATACACACGTGTCCATTGTTCATTCCGACGGACTTGGACAATTCCAGCAGGACGATTCGACACCCAACACGTCCAGAATTGCTACAGAGTGGCTCCAGGAACACTCTTCTGAGTTTAAACACTTCCGCTGGCCACACCAAACGCCCCAGACATGAACATTATTGAACATATCTGGGATGCCTTGCAATGTGCTGTTCAGAAGAGATCTCCATCCCTGGTAGTCTTACTCATTTATGGACAGCCCTGCAGGATTCATGGTGTCGATGATTGGAAAAGAGCACAGGTAGTTCCAGTTTTCAACAAGATGCGCTAAACTATAGGCCTATATCTCTGACATCGATCTGTTGTAGAATTTTTGAACATATTTTGCTCGCGTATCATGTCATTTCTGGAACCAAAAATCTACCCTGTAGGAATCAACATGGATTCCGGAAACAGCGATCGTGTGAGACCCAACTCGCTTTATTAGTGCATGAGACCCAGAAAATATTAGATACAGGCTCCTAGGTAGATGCCACTTTCCTTGACTTCCGGAAGGCGTTCGATACAGTTCCGCACTGTCGCCTGATAAACAGAGTAAGAGCCTAGGGAATATCAGACCAGCTGTGTGGCTGGATTGAAGAGTTTTTAGCAAACAGAACACAGCATGTTGTTATCAATGGAGAGACGTCTACAGACGTTAAAGTAACCTCTTGCGTGCCACGGGGGAATGTTATGGGACCACTGCTTTTCACAATATATATAAATGACCTAGTAGATAGTGTCGGAAGTTCCATGCGGCTTTTCGCGGATGATGCTATAGTAGACAGAGAAGTTGCAGCATTAGAAAATTGCTGCGAAATGCAGGAAGATCTGCAGCGGATAGGCACTTGGTGCAGGGAGTGGCAACTGACCCTTAACATAGACAAATGTAATGTATTGCGAATACATAGAAAGGAGGATCCTTTATTGTATGATTATATGATGGCGTAACAAACACTGATAGCAGTTACTTCTGTAAAATATCTGGGTGTATGCCTACGGAACGATTTGAAGTGGAATGATCATATAAAATTAATTGTTGGTAAGGCGGGTGCCAGGTTGAGATTAATTGGGAGGGTCCTTAGAAAATGTAGTCCATCAACAAAAGAGGTGGCTTACAAAACACTTGTTCGACCTATACTTGAGTATTGCTTATCAGTGTGGGATCCGTACCAGGTCGGGTAGACAGAGAGTATAGAGAAGATCCAAAGAAGAGCGGCGCGTTTCGTCACAGTGTTATTTGGTAAGCGTGATAGCGTTACGGAGATGTTTAGCAAACTCAAGTGGGAGACTCTACAAGAGAGGCGCTCTGTCCATGTTTCGAGAGGGTGCGTTTCTGGATGAGGTATCGAATATATTGCTTCCCTTACTTATACCTTCCGAGGAGATCACGAATGTAAAATTAGAGAGATTCGAGCGCGCAAGGAGGCTTTCCGGCAGTCGTTCTTCCCGCGAACCATACGCGACTGGAACAGGAAAGGGAGGTAATGCCAAATGGTTCAAATGGCTCTGAGCACTATGGGACTTAACTTCTGAGGTCATGAGTCTCCTAGAACTTAGAACGACTTAAACCTAACTAACCTAAGGACATCACACACAGCCATGCCCGAGGCAGGATTCGTAACTGCGTCCGTAGCGGTCGCACGGTTCCAGACTGTAGCGCCTAGAACCGCTCGGCCACCCCGGCCGGCAGGTAATGAGAGTGGCACGTAAAGTGCCCTCCGTCACACACCATTGGGTGGCTTGCGGAGTATAAATGTAGATGTAGATGTAGATTCCTTCGGGAAGTACTTCAGACATTAGTCGAGTCCATGGCACATCGTGTTGCTGCAGTTTTGCGTACTCACGGGAGCCCTAAAATATTAGGCAGGTGTACCAGTTTCTTTGGTTCTTCAGTGTAGTTCTTTCATCAGTGAAGTGGATTACAAAACAGACGTTTTGTGGATTACTGAGGATTGCTCATGAGTCTAGGACATGGACCAGGATGGGTCAATAGAGGAATTTTAGTATAACCAACAGAGGGCAGTGCGTTTTGTAAAGGTATCGTTTAATCGGCACGAGAGCGTTACGGAGGTGCTCGCCGAACTTCAGTGGCAGACGAATCCACGAGAGGCGTTGTGCATCACGGAGAGGTTTGCTGTTCAGTTCTGAGAGTGTACACGAGGGGGGAAAATATGGAAACGTCAAAAAGACCACATATTATCATGCCTTACTTGCTGTAGTAAAGCCGTTGGAGGTGGAAAGCGGTCACACGCCCTGGTGTCCAAAGTAGACCACACAGGCTCAATAATATTGTGATATGGTGACCGTGGTGGTCAGAGAAGATGCGACAATTCGTCTTCAAAACCAGTTCTGTACAAAGTGAGCTCTGCGAACAGGGCGGTGTCGTCTTGAACCCAGCATCACCATTGAGGAACAAACTATGTATCGTGGGAAGGACCTCATAAGCCAAAATGGTAACACAATTCTCGGCAGTTACGCGGCCTTGCAGAGAGAACACCAAGATACGACTGCCCAAATCAACACCGAACCCTCGCCATGTTTCTCTTTTGGGAAGTGAACTCGGCCAGCGTGAAACAAGACTCATCCGACTAAATGAAGTTCTTCCGTTTCTCCGTAGTCCAGGTCTTATGGCTTCGTCGCAACGTTTTCCTGTTACTGACATTTGTAACACCGGTGACTGATTCTGGAATTCCAGCTCGCCCGCCAAATACTTGATTCTTGAGCTCCCTTCGGTTGTTTCACAACTGACAGAGTTCGCCAGTGCGACATTCAGATCTGCTGCGACTTTTGCATCTGTCATCCTCTTATTTCTCGTCACAATGGTCCTCAATGACCGTCTGTCGCGAGCACTCATCACAGACTTTCGTCCACCATGTCAATTAGCAGGAGTTGTTTTTACGCTTTCCCTGTGTGCGTCGTAGATCTTCGGAACGGTGCCTCTTTATACACCGGACACTCCGGCTACCTCGATTACGTAAGCACCCACCGTACAGACGTGAACAATGCGTCCACTTTCGAATTTACTTAGCTCCGACATAATGCACTCACAACTACAGAGAACGCTGTCTCACCACGTCTGACATTTGTACTGAGCACACTTCAGGGGTGCCGTTCGTGGTCAAGGAGACATTGCAGCCTGCGGGCTTGGCCTGCATCTGATTTTATGTACAAGCATGCATTTCTCGCTCTATTTTTGTGCACCACCTGTTATGTTTCCAAAGGAGTAGGGGAACGTATTACCACCTATAAATCTACGCGTTTTCGAAGCCATTGTGATCAAAGTAGTCAGCAACAGCGCTGTTCCACTGTAGTTAGTCAAACAGTGTCGTTAGTCCGCTTGATATTCCTCTTCGAACTCCTTCAGAGCACGACGTTTCGATTCCTCTGCTAATATCTTCCACTGGTGTCCCTGCATTACTGAATACTGAGCTGTCGAAATCAGAGATATTAAAATCCTATACGTTACATTAACGACCATCATTCCTGCCATGCCCTATTCGAGAATAGACCAGGGAAGCTGAGGATTGATAGGGTAGCAAAGTACCTTGTCGAGTATAGATGTAGCTGGATATATCTTACATTGCGTTCTCGCCCCGTTCTTTCCTTATCTCTTGGAATTAGGAAACAACTTCCTTGGCTTATCTACCTCTACCTCCCTCCCATCACTTTCATCGCAGAACCACCAAAGAAACTAATATAGGCATGCGTATTCAAATACAGATATATATATATATATATATATATATATATATATATATATATATATATATATATATATACACACATAAACAGGCATAATACGCCGCTGCGGTCGGCAACGCAACAAGTGTCTGGCGCATTTGTTAGACCGGTTACTGCTGCTACATTGATAGAGATCAATATTCGAGTGAGTTTGAACGTGGTGTTATAGCCGACGCACGATCGATGAGACACACTCTCTCCTAGATAGCGATGAAGTTTGGATTTTCCTGTACGAACATTTCGCGAGTGTACCGTGAATATCAAGAATCCGGTAATACATCTAATCTCCGACATCGCCGCGGCCGGAAAAAGATCCCGCAAGAACGGGACCAACGACGACTGAAGAAAATCGTTCAACGTGGCAGAAGTGCAACTCTTCCGCAAATTGCTGGACATTTCAATACTGGTCCGTCAACAAGTGTCAGCGTGCGAAACATTCGACGAAACATCATCGATATGGGCTTTCGGAACCGAAGGCCCGCTCGTGTACCCATGATGACTGCACGACACAAAGCTTTACGCCTTGCCTGGCCCCGTCAACACCGACATTCGACTGCTGATGACTGGACACATGTTACCTGGTCGGGCGAGTCTCGTTTCAAATTGTATCGAGCGGATGGACGTGTACCGGTATGGAGACACCCTCATGCATCCATGGACCTTGAATGTCATCAGGGTACTGTTAGAGCTGGTGGAGGCTCTGTAATGGTGTGGCGCATGTGCAGTTGGAGTGATATGGGACCCTTGATACGTCTAGATACGACTCTGACAGGTGACACGTACTTCAACATCCTGTCTGATCACCTGCAACCATTCATGACCATTGTGCATTCCGACGGACTTCGGCAATTCCAGCAGGACATTGCGACACCTCACACGCCCAGAATTGCTACAGAGTGGCTCCAGGAACACTCTACTGATTTTAAACACTTCCGCTGGCCACCAAACGGGCTAAACATTAACATTATTGAGCATTTCTGGGATGTCTTGCAACATTCTGTTCAGACGAGATCTCCACCCCCTGATACTCTTACGCATTTATGGACAGCATCCTTGCAGGATTCATGGTGTCAATTCCCTCCAGCACTACTTCAGACATTAGTCGAGTCCATGCTACGTCGTGTTGCGGCACTCCTGCGCGTTCGCGGGGGCCCTACACGATGTTAGGCAGGTGTACCAGTTTCTTTGGCTCTTCAGGTTAATTATTCCGTTGTATCCTGTTCACTGATCGACTAATTTGTTTTTCTGAATTTCCTATAAATTGTTAGCGTGCATCTCTCCATTGTTCTCTGAACGCACTCAGTTATGGCTGGTTTTCACATTAAATGGTGAAAGATGCCCATTGCAATAGGTCATCTTCGATATATTTTACTTAGTGTTCTCGCTAGCAGTCTTTGCTATTATATCTGTGGCACATTGATCTAGTTCCACATATGCACGGGAGCAGCGGCTACACAGTGTATTTACCTGACGTCTTTAAGGCTAGAGTGACTTCGACCAATGTCTGATGAGGGCGTCGTCGCCACGAACGGCTTGCAAAAAACGCGTATTACTTCACTCTGGTCCTTTTGGGCTGATCTGGAGTGAACGTGTGTTTTGGTCGTGTGCGATGTGGTGTGCTAACGAGTGTGGCTGCGTTAATATAAACTGAGAAAAAGAGAGGGAGCCATGTGGGACAGTGGCAATGGGCTTTTATTGACGAAGTGATAGTGACAAACATATACAACTCCCCTCTATGCGTCTGTTCTGCAATAAAAGGTGATACTTACCACATTTATCCGTTTGACTAGCTGCAGCAGAACAGCGCTGTTGCTTGGGCAGTGGTGTTGAATGGGTAGCGGAGTGCCGCTCGTGGTTACGATCAGTGTGGGGTAGACCCCTTTCGGTATATGTGTTGTTTCTCATTCGTGATCGGCTTTAGCGAGACCATGTCTCATTCGCCAAAAGATTTAGCATTTAATATGTTATTTGTTTCAAAACCACTTTTTATTATCGTGCTGAGAGCACGACGTAAATGAAGTTATAGTAATCTTGTAGCTGTGTGTAGAATCCTTGCGCTTTTTGGGATGAAATAATAGTGCCGAAGTCAAAAATAAATTTCATGCTTTTATTGCTATTTTATTTCATCCAACTTAATTAAAGACAGTAGCGCTGAACAGTCACGAAGCTTGACTTGACGACCCGTCCAGACGTAATTACAGAACTGTAATCGTGTTTTAACTCGATAGATTGCTGAACTGGAACCACTTCTACTCCGAGCTGTTTATTCTTAGCAGCAGTAAATTATTCTGAGATCATGGAAGGAAAGCTTGCCTCTAGAGTTCCACTGCAACTGTTTCGTCATATCCTTATTGTGTTCTGGGACGACGTTATGTTACCAGGTCAGAATAATCTATAGTAGATCATTTCAGATGCTAAGGCAGTTTCCGTTCCGTTACGTACACATATCTGTGATGAATTATTCCTGACGATGCTCAGATCGGGTAATATTATATCCTTGGGGTTTTATACGTTTGTGAATAGGGCGTCCTTAATCAGGTCAGTTTTCAGTGGAACTCTGATGTCCACTTATCCTAGCAATAACTCATCCTATTTAACAGGGACCACAGAAAATCCCTGTCTCACTGCATTCGGTCGAAACTGGTAATTGAGCAATTATAAGCTTACCTTTACGAACACGTCACAACCATAATTTTGAAAATTTTAAATAATTTAATAAAAGCGCTATATGCCATTTTTAATATTTATTTCTACTCCTATCCCTTCGACCGAGCGAGGTGGCGCAGTGGTTAGCACACTGGACTCACATTCGGGAGGACGACGGTTCAATCCCGCGTCCGGCCATCCTGATTTAGGTTTTCCGTGATTTCCCTAAACCGCTCCAGGCAAATGCCGGGATGGTTCCTTTGAAAGGGCGCGGCCGACTTCCTTCCCTGTCCTTCCCTAATCCGATGAGACCGATGACCTCGCTGTTTGGTCTCTTCCCCCAAACAATCCAATCCAATCCTGTCCCTTAGCTCATTGTATCCAAATACATTTACACAGATATTCCGCAAACCACAATACGCTGTATAGCAGAGGGTACCTTGTACTGATCCTCTCTCGCAAACGGAGAGAGGAAAACACAGCTGTTTATACGTCTACATACTAGCTCTAATTTCTCTCATCTTGTCTTTTACGGCCCATGTGCGAAATGTAAGTAGGCGGCAGAAAATCGTCCTGCACTCAGCCACAAATGCCGATTCCCTACATTTTCTCAATAGTGTTTTGCGAAAGGATGGTCGCCTGCCCTGATGGGAGTCCAAAACACTTGAGCAGTACTCAAGAAAGGGTCGCACTAGTGATCTGTACGCTGACTGCATTATAGATGAGCTACACTTTCCTAGAATTCTCTCAATAAACGAAGTCGACTATTCGTCTACGCTATAGCCGACCTTACGTTGTCGTTCCGTTTCATACCGCTCTGCAGCGTCACGCACAGATACTTAATCGGCGTGACTGTGTCAAGCAGCACACGCTTAACACTGTATTCGAACGTTACAGGATTGTTTTCCCTATTCATCTGCACTGACTTACATATTTATACATTTAGAACAAGCTGCCACTTATCGCAGCAACTGGAAATTCTGTGGCAAGCGTAATCGTGTTGGAACACACCTCCCTCAATGCTGTTCACGGCCGGCCGGAGTGGCCGAGCGGTTCTAGGGGCTACAGTCTGGAACGGTGCGACCGCTACGGTCGCAGGTTCGAATCCTGCCTCGGGCATGTATGTGTGTGTGATGTCCTTCGGTTTAAGTAGTTCTAAGATCTAGGGGACTGCTGACGTCAGAAGTTATGTCCCATAGTGCTGAGAGTCATTTGAACCATTTTTTTGCTGTTCACGAATGACAACACAACAGGTCAAGCCATCAGACTGACATACAAATTTTCAGTCAGAATGAAGGGATAACCACGACACTGGTCCTGCTGTCACGCTAAATGCACCCCAGACCATAACTCCAGTGTGTCTAGTACGCAGACGGGTTGCAGGGCCTCAACTGGCTTCCTTCTAATCAACACATGGCCATCACTGGCGCCGAGGCAGAACCAGTTTTCATCAGAAAAGACAACAGGCCTCCACTCCGTCCTCCATTGAGCTCTCTCTTGAGGCCACTAAAGTCGCAAATGGTGGTGGTTTAGGGTCAGTGGAAGACACGCTACAGGGAGTCTGGCTCGGAGCTGTCCTTGAAGTAACCGACTTGTAACAGCTGTTGTGTCACTGCGGTGCCAACTGCAGCTCAAACTCCTGCTGCAGATGCAGTAAGGAGCACCAGCGCCATACACCGAGCACGATGATCCTCCCTCTGGGTAGGGCCACGTGGCCACCCAGAGCCTGGTCTTCTTGAGAGCGTGCACTCTCGTGAGGACCATTGCCAGTCATCAGGTGCAGTGCCTACATTCCAGCCAAGTCTTTCTGCAGTATCGCAGAAGGATCATCCAGTTTCTAGTAGCCCTATTACACATTCTCGTCCAAACTCAGTGAGGTGTTGATAATGGCGTCTTTCCATTCTTGGCTAATATTAACTCACCACACCCCGCCTCAAAGGTACCCAACTGTCACGATCATTGCCGGCCGAAATGGCCGAGCGGTTCTAGGCGCTACAGTCTGGCCCCGCGCGACCGCTACGGTCGCAGGTTCGAATCCTGCCGCGGGCTTGGATGTGTGTGATGTCCTTAGGTTAGTTAGGTTTAAATAGTTCTAAGTTCTAGGGGACTGATGACCTCAGAAGTTAACTCCCATAGTGCTCAGAGCCACTTGAACTATTTTCTCACGACCAACACAGCGAGAATTTTTGAAAGCAAACCTGGTTTGCATCCTCATAGAGGCGCAACTAGCGCAATTTGAACTGACATCATCTCTCAGATGCAGAAATACGCCTGGCAACTTTCATTGATGTCGCACAACTGCTTCTTGGTGTTGGAATTTTTTCCATCAGCATATCTGAAGTCTGCTTGCTTCCGTCAGTGTGTCGCAACCTGAACAGTATTAACTATTGTCGCCCGTATGGCTTCAGATGGGTTACGTCTCATATGCCGCTGTGGGAACCCTCTGCTTGAGTGCCTTTGTCCATTATTCCCAGCCTAGAAGACCACTGGGTTTGGAGATTGCACGAGTGGAAGCTAGCAACCACGTGTTCCAGAAGGCCTGATGTGAGAGGCTTACTGGTAACCTCGACGTGAGCAGCAGAGGCCCATCGTTCCAGTCAGGTGTCGTCTTCAGCTGCTCCGACCGGATTTGCCATGTGTGTGTATGTGTGTGTGTGTGTCTGTCTGTGTGTGTATGTGTGTGTGTGTGTGTGTGCGCGCGCGGGGGGGGGGGGGGGAGGAGAAAATGGTTCAAGTGGCTCTGAGCACTATGGGACTTAACTTCTGAGGTTATTAGTCCCCTAGAACTTAGAACTAGTTAAACCTAACTAACCTAAGGACATCACACACGTCCATGCCCGAGGCAGGATTTGAACCTGCGACCGTAGCGGTCTCGCGGTTCCAGACTGCAGCGCCTAGAACCGCACGGCCACTTCGGCCGGCATGAGTCCCACAGAAAGAGCGTTTGCGTTTCTGCTGTTGGCTTACCTGTATGAGTTGGCGTTTCTGGTTTCGTCTCTCAGTTTCTCCCGGATTAACACTGGCGGCTGTAGGCGCAGATCACGACGTAAAGTCCCCACAAAAGCCACACACACTTGGTGCTCGTTTTTCAGAAGGCATCCGGAACCGGGCGTGCTCAATACGCGGACCCGCAGAGCCGTGCCAACGTGTGACTGCAGTAATGTGGCAGTAAGTTGTCAGCCATCGACACAGAAGAAGAGTGGGTAGTTGGGAGGGACGGACGATGAGAGGGCAGAGAGGGGCGGTGTGGCTGACCCGGGTCCCACGCCGCGCCAGCCACCTGTCGCTCTGTGGCCCACTCTCACTGCAACATCCTGCGACCGATGGGCGCCGAGTCACCCCGGGGCTCAGTAGAAGCACAGCCCGTGCTGCCACTTTCTTTCGACGGCGACACCTTTCACGTTTGGTTTACACCAGAACCAACGAGCATCAGTTTCCAGAATGGCTATTTTCACTCTGCAGCGGTGTGGGCGCTGATATCAGAGACTTCTAAGATTCGCAGGAGAATTCTGTGAAGTATGGAAGGTAGAAGACGAGGTACTGGCGGGAGTAAAGCTGTAAGGACAGGGAGTGAGTTGTGCTTGGGTAGCTCAGTCGTTAGAATACTTTACCGCGAAAGGCAAAGGTCTCGACTTTCGAGTACGGGTGCGGCACGCGGTTTTAATCTGCCAGAAAGTTCCGAGCATCAGTTTGTTTGTTGGGTCTTTAGAAAACAAAACAGGAGAATTTTAAACACCCAAATCGTGACTTAAAAATGGACCGTCTTCTGCGGAAAGCGCTCTGTGGTTCTTGTAGTTGTTCGCACATAGCAAGCTGAACGATTTTACCAGATAGGCAAAACTATGAGAGAACTTCAAAAAAGCAGTTACACGTTATCATAGCAGACGAAGTAATTTGTATTGAATGATGCAATACACTTCAAAGTGACATTGATACATGACACTATTGTTCAACAGGCACCAAGTCTCTAAAAACAATGGTCAGGACGTTCTACTAATCGTTCAGTTCCTCGACGATAGTAGCCCGCTGTTTGGTCACGAAGCCATCCGGGAAAAGCTGTACGAACGTCCTCACCATTGGAATCTCTCTCCTCCCCCCCCCCCCCCTCCCCCTCACCGGTGTTCCCTAAGCTCACAGAGGCTGGAACCGCGAGACCGCTACGGTCGTAGGTTCGAATCCTGCCTCGGGCATGGATGTGTGTGATGTCCTTAGGTTAGATAGGTTTAAGTAGTTCTAAGTTCTAGGGGACTGATGACCTCAGTAGTTAAGTCCAATAGTGCTCAGAGCTATTTGAACCATTTGAACCTAAGCTCACTGAAAAGAAAAAAGGGATGATGAAAGACTTGGTCTTCCCGGTCAGGATCACCCACGTCTATGCGGCCTTGGTCAAACTGCAGCCACAATGAAGTTAAAATCTTCAGGAATGTTAGGCCGCGTCATATTTCGTCAAAAATAATCGACATTTCGACCCCTCTGCTGGTATCTTCTTCAGGATCTGCCTCTCTCTGCCACCACATTCTCCGTCTCTCCCAATTACCCACTCTTCTTCTGTGTCGATGGCTGACAACTTACTGACACATAACTGCAACCACACGTTGGCATGGCTCTACGGGTCTGGCTATTGAGCACGCCCGGTTCCGGATGCCTTCTTCAGGATCTTCCGGTGTCCACTATCGCAAGAACACTCTAGTGTTCTAGCAGTAGTGGACACCGGAAGATCCTGAAGAAGATCCCAGGAGTGGGGTCGAAACGTCGATTAATTCAGACAAAATATGACGCGGCCTGATATCCCAGAATATTTTAACTTTAGTGACAACGGCTACGAAAGCCTGCAGACTTGCACGTAGGCAAAATGTTACCATGGCTGGACTCGACATGGCATTTGGTCCATATAGAGGAGGTATTTCACGATGAAGACGTTTTAATCACAAGAATTGTACTGTCTCGCTTGCTTAAACTTAGGAGTACGTTTTCAGATCCAGAGCCATTTCAATGGCGCACTGTGATGCACTTGTTAACCATAGCACAGCAGAACTGTATGCGCAGGAAACGAGGAGCATGTAAGTTACTCCCTTTCAGACAATGTGACACTCTTGTTGCTTAATGGTCTTATCTTGGGACGATGTTTGTAACATACTTTTTGAAGTACCTACTTATGATGAGTAACGATAATAAGCAAAGAACTTTAATTGAAAAGATCAAATATAGTGGAAAAGCAAAATGAACATCTACAGCAACCTTCGTTTTATTAAAAGATCGTTCGGTAAAAGTTTCCAGGACTAGCAGCGTACACGATCGGAAATCAAATCTCGTTCGCCATGTGACTGTGTCGGGTAAACAGTAAAACTCCTTCTATAGCGTGTGCTGTGTATGTTAAAATGTCAGATAGCTCACTTTCAAACGTAAGGGATTTAAAAAAAAAAAAGAACACTGACACTGGGTTAGAAATTGGCACTGTGTGAAAGATTCCCTACAGTGAGAACAAGGTGATGCAGCGTCGCCGCTTAACGGATGACGGTGACCGAAAATACAGTAGCCTACAAACGAAGTGTAGCTAAAATTATGTCCTCGTGACAGAACGGGCCAGAGAAAGTCACCCCAGCCGTAATGAGGGTTTCAGTCCTCGTGAGCTTGTTCCTACAGAGAGACCACGAGCCTTCCTGCCAGCGTGATATAGCGTTCCTGCGCACAGCGACGGCGGGAATCTCCGAGGGCACAGAAGTGCTGAGAAGGCTTGGGCGGTGCAGTAGCAGCCTCGGCAGCAGCGTCAGCAGTCTCCTTTTATCCCATGTCGTGATATCTCCTCTCCAACAGACCACACAGCACATTTTATCAAGCAGCCTATTTGATGGGTTGGCTTGGTTCAAATGGCTCTGAGCACTATGGGACTTAACATCTATGGTCATCAGTCCCCTAGAACTTAGAACTACTTAAAGCTAACTAACCTAAGGACATCACACAACACCCAGTCATCACGAGGCAGAGAATATTTGATGGGTAGTATGTATATTTTACATTGAATTAATCGTCCTTTATAGACATTACCTTTCTTTACGTAGTCTGATAAAATCGTCAAGTGCTTCGCATGTGCCAGTGTAGACGTCAGGAATACCTTAGACGTAGCAGCTACTGAAAATGAAACAACTACCAGGTTTTATTTTATCCCATATGGTTGGAGATCACCGTAACTGTTTTGGTAACAGTATTTCCTACAGTACACTGTACGAAATACTGTTACCAAAACAGTTACGGTGTCCTCCAACCATAATGGATAAGATTACAAAGTACCAGGGTTGTTAAAGCCTCCTGGTGGAAGTACTCGTACTTTCCTCAGGTGATATTCCTCGCCCGTAATTAATATCCTTCTTTGAAAGTTCCACCTCAATTGCAGTGAGAAATTGGCGAAGCCGGCCGCGGTGGCCGAGCGGTTCGAGGCGCTTCGCCGGCCGGGGTGGCCGAGCGGTTCTAGGCGCTACAGTCGAGAACCGCGCGACCGCTACGTCGCAGGTTCGTATCCTGCGTCGGGCATGGATGTGTGTGATGTCCTTAGGTTAGTTAGGTTTAAGTAGTTCTAAATTCGAGGGGACTGATGACCTCAGATGTTATGTCCCATAGTGCTCAGAGCCATTTGAACCATTTGAAATCGGCGCAAATCACCTACCAACATACATGTAAGAGTCTTGAATAAGGCTAAAGAAACTTAGAGTTGCAACTCAGTGCTCGGCGCACTTCCAGCACGCTTTTCAACTTAAGTAAAAACTTACTTTCCTTCCGACTTGCTCCGTCACCAACAAAACGCTCGCCGCCTAAAATAATCCTACCCTAAAATCAGTGTTTTGCATTGCGACAATGATTAGAGTTAAGACGAAATGAGAACTAAGTTACGATAACTTTTGCAAAATGCGAGAAAAAGTCGCAGTCTTCATAGAACTGGCACGCATATGCTCGCTGTCTTGCGTTCCCTCCTGTGTAAATACTAGTTAACAAGTGGCTCTGAGCACAATGGGACTTAACATCTGAGGTCATCAGTCCCCTAGAACTTAGAACTACTTAAACCTAACTAACCTAAGGACATCACACACATCCATGCCCACGGCAGGATTCGAACCTGCGACCGTATCGGCCGCGCGGTTCCAGACTGAAGCGCCTAGAACCGCTCGGCCACACCGACCGGCAAACACTAGTTAACAGGTACAACCGAATGGTAGTGAACGCTCGCGCATTGTCTTGCATTCGCTTGATTTCGCGTGTCAACGAGGCTTCATAGGAAACCTCAGAACGCATTTGAGTAATGTTTTTGCCTTGGGAGTGGACTGGGAGTGTGCGATTTACTCCTCTGACTCGTCTAATGCGGTGCTCCACGACTTTCTCTCCTGTGCCAACATCTTCATCTGAGAACAGCACTTGCACGCTGCACACTCAATTATGTGTTAGATGTATTACAGTCTTCTCCAACAGTTTTTGCTATCAGTCGTACCCTCTAGTACCACAGAAGCTATTCCGTGATGTCTTAACACAGCACCTATCAGCCTTTCCTTTCCTCTATTCCTCCATACATTCCTTTTCTCCACTGCTCTGCGAAGAATCTTCACATTCCGTATTTTATCAGTCCACTTAGTTTTTAGCACCCTCGGCTGGTCCCGGCGGAGGTTCGAGTCCTCCCTCGGGCATGGGTGTGTGTGTTTGCCGTTAGAATAATTTAGGTTAAGTAGTGTGTAAGTTTAGGGACTGATGACCTTAGCAGTTAAGTCCCATAAGATTTCACACACATTTGAACATTTTTAGCACCCTTCTGCATCACCACATCCCAAACGCTTCTATTTTTTTTTTTATTTTCCTGTTTCCCAAACAGCCTAACCAAGCCGAAAACTATGACTTCGACACTGATATCGGTAGTTTTCTGTTATTTTTACATATCACCACCTTTTCCCTCTTGTGCTACCCCCATACATAGGTATCCTACTTGCGGATTTTTTTTCCAGATAGAAAATGTGTACAAAGTGCGAATAAATTCCTCCAATCGTTGCAGAACTATGCTTTACATGTCATTACCTTCTACCGACCGCCCCACCCACTTTTGATTTATAATGAGACCACCTTATTTTCAGCATCGTTCGGTAACGTCACAGCTTAAATGTCTCGACTCCCTTATCTTTAGGTTTTCCTGCAAACCATATTTTACTTCCGAACAAAGTTGTCCTCCGAACGTATATTTTCAGTAGTTACTTTCTCAAATTGAGGCCTATGTTTGATTTTAGTAATCTTCTTTTGGCGCGGAATGCTTTGTGGTAGTGTGCTTCGCATGCCCTCGTTGCTTCGTCTATAAGATGTAATTTCGGTACCAAGGTAGTAGAATTCCTTCACTTCATTTATTGTGTGGCTTAAATGTTGATATTATGTTTTTTGCCGGCCTGTGTGGCCAAGCGGTTAAAGGCGCTTCAGTCTGGAACCGCGCGACCGCTACGGTCGCAGATTCGAATCCTGCCTCGTGCATGGATGTGTGTGATGTCCTTTGGTTAGTTAGGTTTAAGTAGTTCTAAGTTCTAGCGGACTGATGACCTCAGATAAGTCCCATAGTGCTCAGAGCCTTTAGAACCATTTGACGTTATGTTTGTCATAATCTTTTTCCTCTTCATCAGTACTTTTATCTGGCTTTCGTTTATTCTCAATTAATATTCTGTTATCAGCAGAAGGTTCATTCCGTTCAACAGATTCTATAATTCCACCTCACTTTCACACAGAATAGCGACGTCAGCATCGAATCTTAACGTTGGTGCAGACCAATAATAAGGAGTCTAGGATAAGTGCTGAAACGTAAACGTCTGAAAATATACTGATATATATAGGTCCGCAGTTATGAGGTAAAAGAATTGCTGAAACTGCTATCATACTATCGAGTGGATTTTGTTTTAAGGTGTGGGAACCAGAGCCATAACTACAATGCAACGGATGTAGCACATCTTCGCACGAGGCCCTGAAGTGTGCAACGTATTTCTCACATTGGCACACTGCAAATCATTCGACATATGAAAGCCCAGAGAACCTCGTGGAGTGCCTGCTAAATTTTACATAGGATATGCAGAGGTTCTCAGGTCCTGACCGGAGTGCATTTTACCGAACAATCAGTTTAATAGGTCATGGTTGCAAATACTAACACGAATTATTTACAGAAGAATGGAAGGCTGGTAGAAACCGACCCGAGGGAAGATCAGTTTGGAAGCCGAGGTCGATAATACAATTTAAGACTTTTTGCAAGGACGAACAGAAACTTCCTTGACCTGACACATTCAGCGAAAATTACATGGCTTTATGTTTGTAGACGTAGCACAAAATAGAATTTGTAACATTACAACCCAGTGTCTCGCATTGTTTTCAGCTACTTGATTTCGTGAGTTTAAAATCATTTTTGTAAACATACGTGTTAATGAATTTTGTCAGTAATTAGTGTTTACGAAAATGTAACATATGCTGAAAGAATAAGTAAGAAGTAATTATGTCATATCGTTGTAGTAAACGCGATGGTAGTTTCAAAGAAATTTATATTTTACGAAACATATAGGATATCTTATAATTAAATTTTACCCGAGATATTTAAGTCTCATCTTTATCTACAATAATTCATTTCTTCTGCTTCCATCATTATCGTAGGTAAAGGATATCGTCCATGTAATAATAACATCGTTGGCGCAAGGCAGCGATGACGGTTATTGCTGAAACAACTGGTTTTCCCTTATATCAGTTTTTCCACGTCTGTTTAGACTGACTGTTAAAACCGCTCAGTTTCTGAAATAACCGATTTCTGGTTTTTTATTCCTATTATTTCCTGTAATAAACGTAGAAATCGAATAAAGATTGAAAAACATTAACTCTCTCGGTTTCAACATACACAAAATCAAAATATTAAATGAAATAGGCAAATGAAAGAAAACTTAGTCTGTCCGGAGTTCGTCGCTTTTCTCTAAAAGTGATGTGGTTGAATACTACAGTAAATCACCGGCATTCTCCTACTGATTCTAATTTCTTAAAACTCGCTCAAAAATGATGTTGCACTGGGGTTATCACGCCGCTATTTGGGCAATATGAATACTCAGTGCTAAAGGATAAAATCTGAGGTTGCGAACTCTGTTTGTCGTGTTAATTTAGTGTCGGTTTTCAAGGGCTACAAGCAGATAAAGGCATATTATCTAGATACAGACAGTGGCCAGCCTTCAGTTTTTATTGTATATTATGAATGAATTGTTATTTAGTTTTTAATTTATCACTGTTACCGTGATTTCCTTCCTCTTTTATTATTTCATAGAAATGGTGGACAAATCTTTGTTCTTCATTGATAAGTCACTCTGTAAAAATATTTCTGGGCTAGAGTTGGTGCATTTCTGCAGTATGACGGATGACCGCTGACGACAGCGAGAAACCATATGGGGGGCCAGGCGGCAAGTCAGCACACTTCAGTACACGCGTACCGTACGACACGACACACGGCAACACGGACAGCAGTGTTTCAGCAATACTGTAACAATTCTTATGCCACCTGTTTGTTGCTCGTTTCGCGGGAATTGTTATTAAAACAGCCCTGATCGCTTTTCCAGTTTTCTACAATAACTCAATATTTCAAACACGTGCAAACTTAATGAATGAAATTACTTCTTTCTTCTTTAAAAAAGGAAGGTTTATTTAAAAACGAGTAATTTTAGCACTGCTGCTATTGATAAATGATATTTTGATTTTTTATCCGGTTATTAGTAAAAAATAAAAAAATTGTTACAATCGAGAACAAATAAATACCGAAAAATACCGGTTATTCAGAACTAAAACACCTGTATCAGTTTTAGCCGGTTGGTTTTTCCCATTCCCTGCGCAATCGTAGGGGTGAGGACCGAGTTGATTACGAAGGATCTGTGTTGTGGTACAGACGTGTGCGTTGACGTGCAAATGGCAAATGGAGATTATGCTGAAAATGTTGTTATAATAGGTGGCAAGGCGAAGTATAAGTATATGGTCGCAAGAGGATTTTGGAATTAATGAACAATACTGTAAGGCCCAAATTTATTCAAGCTGCTCGCTAATCAAGAAGAGTCTGTTGCCAATAACGATTTCATAATAAGCGCACATCCCACCATAGGCTACTCATCGCAAAGCAAGATCCATCTAGTGTTTTTACAGCTATGTAATAGGTATGCAAGCGCAATATTAACTTTTGTGTAACATAAAAGGTTGCTTCGCCAAAGCATGAACTTTGCGAGTGAAACTTTATTATTCTAAATCGTTAACCATCAGCAGGGTCCTATCCTCCTCTTCATAACTTCCAAGACGGTCATGAATGAAAGAAATAGTTAAAAGAAAACAGGTTTAGTTAAATTTACAATTGATTTTCAATCACGTAGTTATTGTAATAAAAAAACAATAGTAAGTACAGATGTTCATACAGTGTTGCAGTACTACTTGCTACGGTCGCAGGTTCGAATCCTGCCTCGGGCATGGATGTGTGTGATGTCCTTAGGTTAGTTAGGTTTAAGTAGTTCTAAGTTCTAGGGGACTGATGACCACAGAAGTTAAGTCCCATAGTGCTCAGAGCCATTTGAACTACTACTTCAGACAATGGGTTCAACCTAAAACTGATTTAAATGAAGTTTTATTTCTATGACGAAAGTACGCTCTCTTTCTCGTCGTCAAAATAATTTTATGATTTTACGTTGTGTTCTGTAAATGTAATTATGTGCTTGTATCTACGTAATGTTAGTATTGACGAACAGGTGTTGCCATGAACGAAAGTTTTTACGATATCATTTGAAAAGCAATTGTAAAGAACAGTAATTAAATTTGGTCAGCATTATGCAAACATCCAAACGGACAGCATTACTGTGAAGTACACAATGGAATACAGTTTCCATGAAGTGATACTAGTTGTTGCACGTTATTGGTGATAGTAATTATAATTAATGCAACTTTGGTATACAAAATTATCGCTGACTACAGCGAAAAATTAATTTATTAACATTTTTTTACATTTTGTTCATTGTACACGGTAAACATTCTTGCGATAACGATCAGGTTGTAATTGTCTATATCCTGCTGGTAAGCATTGATCTTTGGATTCGATGCCTTGTTCAGTTAATTACGGAGCATTAGGTACACGTGTCACAAAAAGCCGTTTTATGCACCGGGGAGTATAGGTACATTATAAAGTTAAGTGTCATATTGAGTTGTAGAATCTCATAACTTGTACGGCTTTGTTGTTAATGTCTGTTTTGTCCAAACTGATAAACTGAAAATTCCTGCCGTCTCAGAATTGTTGGTTTATCGCCAGTGAAAGTACACTGAAGCCTCAAAGAAACTGGTATAGGCATGCGTATTCAAATACAGAGACGTGTAATCAGGCGGAGTATTGTTCAAAAATGGTTCAAATGGCTCTGAGCACTATGGGACTTAACATCTGATGTCATCAGTCTCCTAGAACTTAGAACTATTTGAACCTAACTAACCTAAGGACATCACACACATCCATACCCGAGACAGAACTCGAATCTGCGACCGTAGCGGTCGCGCGGTTCCAGACTTGAGCGCCTAGAACCGCTCGGCCACAGCGACCGGCCGGAATGCCGCGCTGCGCTCGGCAACGCCTACATAAACAACAAGTTTCCGGCGCAATTGTTAGATCGGTTACTGTTGCTACAACGGCAGGTTAGCAAGATTTAACTGAGTTTTAA
This sequence comes from Schistocerca americana, assembly GCF_021461395.2. Classification (NCBI taxonomy): domain Eukaryota; kingdom Metazoa; phylum Arthropoda; class Insecta; order Orthoptera; family Acrididae; genus Schistocerca; species Schistocerca americana. The sequence goes on along the minus strand of NC_060125.1, from coordinate 558,311,535 downwards.
CGTGGTATTATAGTCTGAGCACGAGCGATGGGACATAGCATCTTCGAAATAGCGATGACGTGGGGATTTTCAGGAACCCGGTAAAACATCAAATCTCCGACACCGTTGACGGCGGAAAAAGATCCTGCAAGAACTGGATCAACAATGACTGAAGAGAATTTTTCAACATAGCAGAAGTGCAACCCTTCCGCAAACTGCTGCAGATTTCAGTGCCGGGCCATCAACAAAGTCAGCGTGCGAACCATTCAACGAAACATCATCGATATTGGCTTTTGGAGCCGAGGGCCCACTCTTGTGTCCTTGATGACTGCACGTTACAAAGTTTTACGCCTCGCCTGGGCCCGTCGACACCGACATTCGACTGTTGATGACTGGAAACATGTCGCCTGGTCGGACGAGTCTCGTTTCAAATTGTATCGAGCGGATGGACGTGTACGGATATGGTGACAGCCTCATGAATCCATGGACTCTGCATATCAGCAGCAGACTGTTCAGGTTGATTGAGGCTTTGTAATGGTGTGGTGCGTGTGCAGTTGGGAGCGATATGGGACCTCTGATAGGTTTGCGTGCTCGCGATGGCTCTACATGATATTAGGCAGGTGTACCAGTTTCTTTGGCTCTTCAGTGTACATCCAGGCTCAGTGAATGACCGTAACGAGGCTGCTGCTACAAATTCAGCAGCTCCTGAACTGTTAGGAGATCTTCTCTCAAGGTATTTGTCTGGCATGTAATCTTATACGGAATTGAAATGTGGACGAGAAAAGAACAAAAGCTTATGAAATAGGGTATTACAGAAGAATGCTGAAGATTATATGAATAAATCGAATAATTAATGAGGAGATATTGACTCGGATTGCAGAGATAGGAAGTTTGCAGTACAACTTGGATAAAAGAAAGGATGTGTTGATAGAACACATCATGAGGCATCAAGGAATGAATTATTACTTTGGTAATGGATGAGAGTGTGGAAAGCAAAAATTGTAGAAGGAGATCAAGGTATGACTGCAGAAAGCAGGTGCAGATGGATGTGGGTTGTAGTAGTTAGGCAGAGATGAAGGGGCTACTCACCAGTGAGACGTCTCTTTTTCGAAGTTCTGTTCTCGTCCATACTAAAAACCTCCTTTGATGGTCTAACCTCCGTTGTGCATGACACAATACCAGGAAAACGCCTGGCTACAAGGGAAGTCGCTTTTGGTGAAGGAGGCTGGCGTTCAGTTGACTACCATTGAGGAGAGGATAACGCCAGCTGTTTATCAATTCCAATTTGCTTTTTAGGCGGCCATGTTTTTTGCATAGAACCTGTACATTGAAGCGCCATAGTACAAAATGTTCTGATTATTTTTTTTTTTTTTTTCGGTCTGCTCCTGGCGATTTAGTAGATTTGCAAGCGAGAAGCGGTCATACCTGTATCTCCCACATCCTTGTTATCATCCGTGACGATATTTGGCTTTTACACGATGCTTCTTTTAATTTGCTACTCGAAATGTATCGCCAATGGACGTGCTGACCATCATGACATCTCTCTTGATCTTCCATTTTAGTATCACTTCTGTACGCCGTTACATAATCCCCATTCTTCAAGCTTCATTTTTCAGAAGGCTAGGGAACTGCCGTTGGTTTTGCTGTATGTTCCGATAATGTCGGTGTTCTTACTCGATATTTTGTCAACCAATTCTCGACCAGTGCACTAGTTGTCGAGATGAATACAATATTTCTTTTCGAACAAATCATGGGCAAGCTCGAAAACAATTGGAGTATTTCTCGATTATGCAGACTAATGATTGCAGTTACATGTGTCTTTAGCAATATAAACAATAAGGTACCAGATACAGGGTGTTTCAAAAATGACCGGTATATTTGAAGCGGCAATAAAAACTAAACGAGCAGCGATAGAAATACACCGTTTGTTGCAATATGCTTGGGACAACAGTACATTTTCAGGCAGACAAACTTTCGAAATTACAGTAGTTACAATTTTCAACAACAGATGGCGCTGCGGTCTGGGAAACTCTATAGTACGATATTTTCCACATATCCACCATGCGTAGCAATAATATGGCGTAGTCTCTGAATGAAATTACCCGAAACCTTTGACAACGTGTCTGGCGGAATGGCTTCACATGCAGATGAGATGTACTGCTTCAGCTGTTCAATTGTTTCTGGATTCTGGCGGTACACCTGGTCTTTCAAGTGTCCCCACAGAAAGAAGTCACAGGGGTTCATGTCTGGCGAATAGGGAGGCCAATCCACGCCGCCTCCTGTATGTTTCGGATAGCCCAAAGCAATCACATGATCATCGAAATATTCATTCAGGAAATTAAAGACGTCAGCCGTGCGATGTGGCCGGGCACCATCTTGCATAAACCACGAGGTGTTCGCAGTGTCGTCTAAGGCAGTTTGTACCGCCACAAATTCACGAAGAATGTCCAGATAGCGTGATGCAGTAATCGTTTCGGATCTGAGAAATGGGCCAATGATTCCTTTGGAAGAAATGGCGGCCCAGACCAGTACTTTTTGAGGATGCAGGGACGATGGGACTGCAACATGGGGCTTTTCGGTTCCCCATATGCGCCAGTTCTGTTTATTGACGAAGCCATCCAGGTAAAAATAAGCTTCGTCAGTAAACCAAATGCTGCCCACATGCATATCGCCGTCATCAATTCTGTGCACTATATCGTTAGCGAATGTCTCTCGTGCAGCAATGGTAGCGGCGCTGAGGGTTTGCTGCGTTTGAATTTTGTATGGATAGAGGTGTAAACTCTGGTGCATGAGACGATACGTGGACGTTGGCGTCATTTGGACCGCAGCTGCAACACGGCGAACGGAAACCCAAGGCCACTGTTGGATCACCTGCTGCACTAGCTGCGCGTTGCCCTCTGTGGTTGCCGTACACGGTCGCCCTACCTTTCCAGCACGTTCATCCGTCACGTTCCCAGTCCGTTGAAATTTTTCAAACAGATCCTTTATTGTATCGCTTTTCGGTCCTTTGGTTACATTAAACCTCCGTTGAAAACTTCGTCTTGTTGCAACAACACTGTGTTCTAGGCGGTGGAATTCCAACACCAGAAAAATCCTCTGTTCTAAGGAATAAACCATGTTGTCTACAGCACACTTGCACGTTGTGAACAGCACACGCTTACAGCAGAAAGACGACGTACAGAATGGCGCACCCACAGACTGCGTTGTCTTCTATATCTTTCACATCACTTGGAGCGCCATCTGTTGTTGAAAATTGTAACTACTGTAATTTCGAAAGTTTGTCCGCCTGAAAATGTACTGTTGTCCCAAGCATATTGCAACAAACGGTGTATTTCTATCGCTGCTCGTTTAGTTTTTATTGCCGTTTCAAATATACCGGTCATTTTTGAAACACCCTGTATGTACAGAACGAATTTCATACAAATCTTGACTGATGAAAGGTACCATCCACTGGTGGAAACATTGGATATTACAGTGAAGAGCCCAATAAACTGGTACACCTACCTAATATCGTGTAGGGCCCCGGCGAGCACGCAGAAGTGTCGCAACACGACGTGGCATGGACTCGACTAATGTCTGAAGTACCACTGGAGGGTACTGACACCATGAAACCTGCAGGGATGCCCATAAATCCGTAAGAGTACGTGGGGGCGGACATCTCTTCTGAACAGCACATTGAAAAGCATCCCAGATATGCTCAATAATGTTCATATCTGGGGAGTTTGGCGGCCAGCGGAAGTTTTTAAACTCAGAAGAGTGTTCCTGAAGCCACTCTGTAGCAGTTCTGGACGTGTGGGGTGTCGCATTGTCCTGCTGGAATTGCCGAAGTCCGTCGGAATGCACAATCGACGTGAATGGATGCAGGTGATCAGACAGGATGCTTCCGTATGTGTCACCTGTCGGAGTCGTACCTAGACGTATCAGGTGTCCCATATCACTCCAAATGCACACGCGCGACACTATTACAGAGCCTCCACCAGCTCGAAGAGTCCGCTGTTGACATTCAGGGTCCATGGATTCGTGAGGGTGTCTCCATATCCATACACGTCCATCCGCTCGATACTATTTGAAATGAGATTCGTCCGACCAGGCATCATGTTTCCAGTCATTAACAGTCGAATGTCAGTGTTGACGGCCCCGAGGTGAGGCGTAAGGCTCTGTGTCGTGCAGTCGTCAAGGGTACACAAGGGGGCCTTCAGCTCCGAAAGCCCATATCGACGATGTTTCGTTGAATGGTTCGCACGCTGACACTTGTCGATCGCCCAGTACTGAAAATTGCAGCAATTTACGGGAGGGTTGAACTTTTATCGAGTTGAACGATTCTCTGTAGACGTCGTTGGTCCCGTTCTTGCAGGATCTTTTTCCCGCCGCAGCGATGTCGGAGATTTGGTGTTTTACCGGATTCCTGATATTCACGGTACACTCGTGAAATGGTCTTACGGGAAAATCCCCACTTCATCGCTACTTGGGAGATGCTGAGTCCCATCGCTCGTGCGCCGATTATAACACCACTTTCAAACTCACTTAAATGTTGATAACCTGTCATTGTAGCAGCAGTAACCGTTCCAACAACTGCGCCAGACACTTATTTATACAGGTGTTGCCGACCGCAGCGCGATATTCTGCGTGTTTGTGTATCTCTGTATTTGAATACTGATACCTATACCAATTTCTTCGGCGTTTCAGTGTACATCTAGAGCAGTTTTCACACATTTCATAAAATACGCTGTCTTAAGTTACGGTAGTTACCATCCAGTGGAGGAAACATTGGCTATAACACCAGCTGACGTGAAACTAGACATTCCCGTTAGCTACAAGGCTCAGAATGCTGTGGACGGATACGTCCATCGAATCCACTGAAAACGTGCACGCCATAGATGGATATATCCGTCATAGCCAACCGACGACAGCCAGTGCGGCAGATTGTTATGATTGAAAAAAGTAATCAGTGTTCCCCATTACAGTCGCATAACTTGGCTGTATACGGTTGTTGTGCCAGCACTGGCTGTGCTATGTCGGTCTGGCGACCTTGAGCCGGTGATGAGCGTGGGCTGAGCACGGCCGGCGCCCCACGTAGTGGCCTCCGACACGCACGGGTGTTTCCGGCCACCTCATAGGGTGAGCCGGCCTAGCCTACTCCACTTGTCCACTTTCCTTCTCTGCACACCACCAGCCGCCCCGTGGCTCGAGCGATGCAGTCGACCACCGCTCCTCCACCAGTCGCCACCAACTCGTGTCAGCGCCGCGACATGACAGCCAACCCTGGTAAGTCCACCACCACACTCGGCCTCTCGCCATTGTCGGCTATCACTCGGTAACGAGCATGACGCCACCCTCTGGAACCTCACAACTCGTTGGTTATTGATCCTCTGGCGGCTGTATAGACCAGCTGTGGGTTACCCCTCTCTCCCAAAGACCCCCTTTTATTTGTATTTTCAGTTATTGTATGTTATACGAGGCACGTTTTTGGTCAAATGTGTGAAAAGAACGAAAACAAAAACCTCTAGAAATTACACAATAAATAAATTAATTAAGTGATGGAAATTTTTTTGTCGAATTTTCATTGGCAAGTGAAGAGTAGGAAATGACAAATTAGGTATCAAAGTAATCAGGGTAACTAAGAAGAATTAGTTAGTGATTTGAGAGAAAATTGAAATGTTTCACGAACAGCCGTCGCTAGCTATGTAAATGAAGTATCAAAAAGTTCATGTATTGAAGGCCTAGCTGCTTTGCGCATAAAAAATTGCATTGGTGTAGAAATCATAGAATTCTTTCTTTCGTGACGAAAAAATAAAATAAATATCAAATTAAAGTATGAATTGAAATCTCTCTGTTCTCTCTCTGTCTGTATGCTGTTCACAATAACAGATGCCGGTAGATATTCCAGTGTATTGTATTTCACGCTTTATAAACAAAACTTGAAAATTTAAAAAATATTGAAAAAGAAACTCTGTCAGTTTTTTGAAATTATTTGTCTACAAATAAGAAATAAAGTAGATTAGAGAAAGATTTAATGTGTCTCATTATCTGTGCCAGATTTCCAGTATCATTCAAAGGCACGTCAAATATTTCTCTAAACAATTTTATTCCTCACTTGTAGACAAAACATTTGACCATTATTTTTTTAAAAATTTTTTAATGCAAATACGCTGGATCTTTGGGTTCGCCGGACTACGCATGGCTCGCAGAGTGCCTTCAGCTATTAGGTATCCATTAACGCCATCACGGTAGCTTTCCGCTGCATGAACGTTTATTTATATGTTTTTAAAATGACTCCGCCTGTGAAGTACACGTTTTCATTCGTTTATTAAATGCAAAATCCATCTGCAGATTAGTAAAGTGCATGGAAAAAATGCTGTGAACACTGGAATGGTTGGGGAACGGTACAGATCATTTAAAGGTGACCGCGACAAATGTGTACTGTGAGAAACGAAGTGGGCGACTGGCCGCGATTATTGATAGCATGGAGCAGGAACGCAATTTTGTCATATGATGACATGGTTGGAGACTGTGGCTGTTATTTGAAGACAAATGTTGATGGTGTTGGGACAGCAACCAGCCACAAACTTACTTTCAGTTCCTTTGTACAAAGGGTACCGTTACCGGTTGTGAAGCAAATTCTTACTATGTAAATAAGACTGTTATGCTACAGTTGTGAGTCAATATAGTGGAGAAAGTTCTTAATATTAATAAAAGACTTTTATGATAGTTTGCAATCCGTAAAATATGGTTCAATAAAGCAAAACCACAACGAATGAATACCATAATTGCTATACTTTTTTGATGATGGCTTGATATTTCCAGTGCCGCACAGTCATACGTACCTAACACTAATCGCTGTTATTATTTATAATTCAAAACTGTTGACAGTTAATTTTTTCGTGGAAGCTGGGCACCTTTGTGTGTGCTGCACGGGTAAACCGCCTCTGTGCTATGTGTTCTTTGTTCGAGTAGTTATTCGATCCTTCTTTGCTTGCCTGTAGCTTACAAACTGCACCTTTTCAAAGCTGTCATCTTTAAGCTGAGCATACTGGATTTGCTTAGAAAGACAAGAATTTAGTATATGGAGAACATGCTCCGTCTGTCGAAACCGATGTTTATTATCTGTCAAATGAAATGTCTCTGAGCACTATGGGACTTAACATCGGGGACCGATGACCGTAGCAGTCTGGTCCCTTTAATCCCACAAACCACACAACATCGGAGGTCATCAGTCCCCTAGAACTTAGAACTACTTAAACCTATCTAACCTAAGGACATCACACACATCCATGCCCGAGGCAGGATTCGAACCTGCGACCGTTGCGGTCGCGTGGTTCCAGACTGAAGTGCCTAGAACCGCTCGGCCAGTCCGGCCGGCCTTATTATCTGTCAAGTCGATGCTAGTGGTATTGGCTTTAAGGACATTAGGCTTACAGGATGCTGCCACTTTGTTTCACGGTTTCTCCTCAGACGGCAGTGAATATCTGGGTACAATGGACTTGTTCCGCTGTTCTGCTTTGTCCAGTGAGGTCACCATTCCAACTAATTTTATTTCTTTACCCATTTTTTTTTCTGAAGGATGTGCTCTGATTAACCTTTCTGTAATGTAGCCTGAGGCTTTGCTTATGCTGGAAGACAATAGTTTGGCTGTGAGTTGGTGCAGTCAACGAATGCGTGATAATAATATTCTATTATTTTTATACAATGAGAATTTGTTAGTCACTTTTACGCTCCCCACTGAAAAAAACTGTATTTTCCGCCTGTGGTTCGACATTTTGAAATTCTGAATATGTTTGAACACACGCACCCGGATACCCTGTACTTCCGTTGAGACCCCGATACCCTGAGACTAAAAAAAAAAAAAAAAAAGAAAAAAAAAAGACTGGTCACTTACTTTGTAGTTGCTATATTGATTCTCAATTCATCTTGAATGATAACCGCTTGGTTGCTCTTGCAAATAATTTAACTACCGATTTCGTAGAAGCCACATCATTAGGTTAAATATGACGAATCATGACATTCAAGTTGAAACATGAACGGTACCGAACACTCCTTGTCTATGGATAAATGACGCAATTACCAGGTCGTCAGGTAGGCGGGAAGTATGGGTCGCCGGTTACTGTGCTGCGGCTGGCCACTTTCCCGCCTGCACCTTTATGCATTGCGGTCTGCTGAATTTATGGCACCTTGGATGGACTGTATTCTATATACAATGGTTAACTGGTTATTTTCGGCGTAGTGTCGTCCGTTCCGGAGTGATGTCACGTTTGAACGGATGTCTGCTTGTGACTGTGGTTGTCCCTCATACAGGATAGTGCCATTCTGAACTGCTGACGAATAATTACCTCGCTAGTAGCACCACTAGTCAAAACTGACGGGTTGTATCGCATTATTCACTATTTCTGCAACGACGACGCGAATATTCACATTGGACCAACAGTAAAACGCTCTACAACGAGACGCGAAAAAGTACAAGAACAGTAATTTGTAAAAGAATGGCAGTACCGATTCTGACCCTTGGATGTGGGATTTGTAAGACTTGCATCACAGTTTACAGGCTACTCTAGGCTGGCCGGTATAAATAATCACGAGGTAGAACAGAATTAAATGTTACTAAAGTGGGAGGAAATGTAAATTTGCTAATATCTGCCATGAGGAGCAGCGAGCTCATCACATTTAACAATAAAGCTTTTCGCAGTTAAACGCTTGCGTCAATTCTTTAATTTTAATGCCTTCCGCATGTTCCGACGCTATCGTCGGTCAAGAAGTATCTGCGGTCTATTGGCAAATATTTATCAGCGGAAACCACTTTTGTCATTAAACACTTTACGTAAAGGCTTGGCTCCGATAAATTTTACTCTTAAAAGAAATGGGAAAATTTTACCAAGAGAATAGAAAAGAGAAGACAGTTGAAATTCAGTAAAGGAGGGCATATAGAGAGGAGGAAACACGACGGAATACCGCAGAAAGCCGAAAATGGCACTTTCGCGTTTATAGCGAACTGAAGAAGACTGTACGGTTTTCAGTGGGATAACGTACACTTCCCTCTTGTATTCGAGAGATTGTGTAAATAGGACAGATATATAATAGTCGTCGATATTTACAGGGAAACTTCTTGCAAAAAGAAGGGTTGAAATAAAAAGAAATTAGTTGCTAAATTCTCCTAGTATACTGTGGGGCATTCTTTTTTGCCTGGCTTAGTGCATGAACTCTACGTGGCATGGACTCAACAAGTTGTTGGAAATCCTCTGCTGAAAAACTGAGCCACGTTGCAGCTATAGCCCTCCACAACTGCGAAAGTGTTGCCGGTGCAGGATGTTGTGCACGAACTGACCTCTCAGTTATGTCCCATAAATGTTCGATGGTATTCATGTTGGGCAATGTGAGTGAGCAAATCATTCGTTCGAATTGATCAGAATGTTCTTCAAACCAATTGTGAACAATCGTGGCCCAGTGACATGACATCGTTGTTTGGGAACATGACTTCCATGAATGGCTGAAAATGATCTCCAGGTAGCCGAACGTAACAATTTCCCCATAATGATCGGTTCAGCTGGACCAGAGGATCCAGTCCATTCCAGGCAAACACAGTCCACACCATTATGGGGCCACCACCAACTTGCACAGTGCCTTGTTGACAAGTTGGGTCCGTGGCTTCGTAGGGGTCTCCGCCACACTCGAACCCTACCAGCTGGAATCTGGACTCATCTGACCAGGACACGGTTTTCCAGTCATCTAGGGTCTAAGCGATATGGTCGTGGGCCCAGGAGAGGCGCTCCAGGCGATGTGATGCTGTTGGCAAAGGCTCTTGTGTCGGTCGTCTGCTGCCTAGCCCATTAACGCCAAATTTCGTCGTACGTCCCACACTGATTTCTGAGGTTACTTCATGCAGTGTGGTTTGTCTGTTAGCACTGACGACTCTAAACAAACGCCGCTGCCCTCGGTCGTTAAATGAAGGCCATCGGCCACTACGTTGTCCGTGGTGAGAGGTAATGCTTGAAATGTGGTATTCTCGGCACACTCTTGACACTGTGAATAACAGAAAATTACCCAACGATTTCCGAAATGGAATGTCCCATGCGTCTAACTCTAACTACCATTCCGCGATCAAAATCTGTTAATTCCTTCGTGCGGCCATAGTCACATCGGAAACTTTTTCACATTAGTAACCTGAGTACAAATGACAGCTCCGACAGTGCGCCGCCCTTTTGTACCTTGTCTACGCGCCACTACCGCCATCTTTATAGGTGCATATGGCTATCCTGTGACTCCTGTCAGCTCAGTGTATGTAAATGAGTATTTGATGAATGGCAGAGTAGGCTTAATAGGACGACGCCAAAGACATAGCCAAATTAAATGATGGAACGCTATTTATGCTGACTGTCGAACTTGCTGCCCTCAATGCGACTCCTCCCTCTATGTAAAGATAAATGATGACTTACTTGAAGATCTTCCTTGACCGTCGCAACGTAGAAGATCGAACCTGCACCTGGCGTTTCAGCCAGAAAATATTGTACAGTAAGCGACATGGGGAAGGCTACAAACTAGTACCAGGGAGGCAGAAACTTAGTTTCTTTTTTATTTAGATATTGAAGCATTAAAAAGACGACTAAAATTCTAGACAGCCTGTGCAGAATGTGACAGCACCAATCCACAACATCAGATTTTCAGTAGGAAAATGATATTTGAACGAAAGGGTGGCATGTGCGCCAAATCTTATTCAAGTATCAGTCGGTTCCGTGCGCACGTAATTTTGGCAATTGTGGTAGTAGAGCATCCTCTTGTGACTGGAATATGAAACACACTCGACTCCAAGATGATGGTGACCAGCACATATTAAGCAAATATGTGCTGACAGTGCCACTAAAGCAGAGTTATTAAACACGGTTTTCCGAATCTCCTTCATCATAGAAGACGAAGTAAATATTCCTGAATTCCAATCAAGAACAACTGCCAAGATCAGAAACATAGAAGTAGATATCCTCGGTGTTACAAAGCAGCTTAAATCACTTAATAAAGGCAAGGCCTCTGCTCCAGATTGTATACCAGTCAGGTTCCTCTCAGAGTATGCTGATAAAATACCTCCATATTTAGCAATTATATACAACCGCTCGCTCACAGAAAGATCCGTACCTAAACACTGGAAAATTGCTCAAGTCGCACCAATACCCAAAAAGGGAAGTAGGTGTAATCTGCTGAATTACAGGCCTCTATCACTAACGTCGATTTGCAGTAGGGTTTTAGAACATATACTGTATTCAAACATTACGAAGTACCTCGAAGAAAACGATTTATTGACACATAGCACGGATTCAGAAAATATCCTTCTTGTGAAACACAACTAGCTCTTTATACTCATGAAGTAATAAGTGATATCGACAGAGGATGGCAAATTGATTCCATATTCTTAGATTTCCAGAAGGCTTTCGACGCCGTTCGTCACAAGCATCTTCTAATCAAACTGCGTGCCTACGGAGAATCGCGTCAGTTGTGCGACTGGATTTGTTATTTCCTGTCAGAAAGGTCACAGTTCGTAGTAATAGACGGAAAGTCATCGAGTAAAACAGAGTAATATCCGGCGTTCTCCAGGAAGTGTTATAGGCCCTCTATCGTTCCTGATCTATATTAAAGACATAGGAGACAATCTGAATAACCGTCTTAGATTGTTTGCAGATGATGCTGTCATTTACCTTCTTGTAAAGTCATCAGATGGTCAAAACGACTTGCAAAATGATTTAGATAAGATATCTGTATGGTGCTAAAAGTGGCAATTGCCCGTGAATAAAGAAAAGTGTGAAGTTATCCACATGAGTACTAAAATAAATCAGCTAAATTTCGATTACGCGATAAGCCACACAAATCTGACGGTTGTAAATTCAACTAAATACTTAGGGATTACAATTACAAATAACCTAAATTGGAACGATCACATAGATAATATTCTGGGTAAAGAAAACCAACTGTCCGGGAAAGTGCGACAGCAGCCCTCTTTGCAAAGCTGTTCGTTTTGGTTTGCCTACGTGCAGGCGCAAACTAATATGATTCGAAAGTACGGAGCGGATGATTCGTCCAATGTCCTGACGTGCCTCCACTTGCTGCAACTACGGCACGCAACGCATAACCACTCGAAGCTTGGAGAGATTCCCCATCTACTGATGTGTGTCATTTTCCTCTATATCTTGCTGTTTTCACGTAGTCAACTTATGAATTCTATGTGTTCCACTGGTATTTTGACGTGGTGTCTGTATGTGCCAGTGATAATGAAATAAATGATCATCCTGTTTTTTTTTTTTCATTTGTGACACATATTTTCAGAAAAGCACTTTGATCGTGTATATGTTACAAAAAACTGACATTCTTGTGGATTATTCCAAATGACAAGCTCTTTATCATTATATACAAATTCGAATACCTCATGTGGAAGTCACATCGATCCCCCTACTCGTGATATGGTTTGAAACTGTTTTTGGACAAAGAACTTCGTCACGTGGCACATTAGTTCTTTGTTGTAGTTTCCTTCTACCTTTTGCGACGTCCTATGCGCCTTGTTGTTCCACCTTCAGGTGATAGGTGTCCGCCAGCTTTCACCACAGATTCGTTCGCAGTAGTTGGGCTTCCAGCAGCTCTCTTTCTTTCAACAATCGCGTCTTTCTTTCCTGGTGTCATCATTTGCTCTTCTGTCAGGATAAACAATCAATGGCATTTTTTAAAACCGGGACATCTAGAGGGCAGAGGGTTAGAAGGGGACACTGTTAAATAGATGGCGTATTTTCTTATCAGCGTCCAGCCAGTTGCGAAATGGAACCTACAGTGAAAATGGGACATGTACAGGGTGTTTAAAAAATGACCGGTATATTTGAAACGGCAATAAAAACTAAACGAGCAGCGATAGAAATACACCGTTTGTTGCAATATGCTTGGGACAACAGTACATTTTCAGGCAGACAAACTTTCGAAATTACAGTAGTTACAATTTTCAACAACAGATGGCGCTGCGGTCTGGGAAACTCTATAGTACGATATTTTCCACATATCCACCATGCGTAGCAATAATATGGCGTAGTCTCTGAATGAAATTACCCGAAACCTTTGACAACGTGTCTGGCGGAATGGCTTCACATGCAGATGAGATGTACTGCTTCAGCTGTTCAATTGTTTCTGGATTCTGGCGGTACACCTGGTCTTTCAAGTGTCCCCACAGAAAGAAGTCACAGGGGTTCATGTCTGGCGAATAGGGAGGCCAATCCACGCCGCCTCCTGTATGTTTCGGATAGCCCAAAGCAATCACACGATCATCGAAATATTCATTCAGGAAATTAAAGACGTCGGCCGTGCGATGTGGCCGGGCACCATCTTGCATAAACCACGAGGTGTTCGCAGTGTCGTCTAAGGCAGTTTGTACCGCCACAAATTCACGAAGAATGTCCAGAAAGCGTGATGCAATAATCGTTTCGGATCTGAAAAATGGGCCAATGATTCCTTTGGAAGAAATGGCGGCCCAGACCAGTACTTTTTGAGGATGCAGGAACGATGGGACTGCAACATGGGGCTTTTCGGTTCCCCATATGCGCCAGTTCTGTTTATTGACGAAGCCGTCCAGGTAAAAATAAGCTTCGTCAGTAAACCAAATGCTGCCCACGTGCATATCGCCGTCATCAATCCTGTGCACTATATCGTTAGCGAATGTCTCTCGTGCAGCAATGGTAGCGGCGCTGAGGGGTTGCCGCGATTGAATTTTGTATGGATAGAGGTGTAAACTCTGGTGCATGAGACGATACGTGGACGTTGGCGTCATTTGGACCGCAGCTGCAACACAGCGAACGGAAACCCAAGGCCGCTGTTGGATCACCTGCTGCACTAGCTGCGCGTTGCCCTCTGTGGTTGCCGTACGCGGCCGCCCTACCTTTCCAGCACGTTCATCCGTCACGTTCCCAGTCCGTTGAAATTTTTCAAACAGATCCTTTATTGTATCGCATTTCGGTCCTTTGGTTCCATTAAACCTCCGTTGAAAACTTCATCTTGTTGCAACAACACTGTGTTCTAGGCGGTGGAATTCCAACACCAGAAAAACCTCTGTTCTAAGGAATAAACCATGTTGTCTACAGCACACTTGCACGTTGTGAACAGCACACGCTTACAGCAGAAAGACGACGTACAGAATGGCGCATCCACAGACTGCATTGTTTTCTATATCTTTCACATCACTTGCAGCGCCATCTGTTGTTGAAAATTGTAACTACTGTAATTTCGAAAGTTTGTCCGCCTGAAAATGTACTGTTGTCCCAAGCATATTGCAACAAACGGTGTATTTCTATCGCTGCTCGTTTGGTTTTTATTCCCGTTTCAAATATACCGGTCATTTTTGAAACACCCTGTATTAGTTGCAACATTTAGCTACACCTTCCAGCTATTTCTTTACACAGTCATCACTCCGACTTGGACATTTGTCATAACGTTATACCAGCCTTCCAATAACGTCGTCATAGAAGGCAGCCACCTGAAGTTTACGCCAGTTCTCTACGCTGATCTGCAGCTCGTTGTCTGTGCAAAAACGCTGTCCTCACAATCAGTAGTTCATGTGACCAAATAGATGGAGCCAAATCCTGGATGTACGGTGGTTGATCAAACACATCCCATCGTAAACGCTGCAGGAGCGTCTTTGTTGCAGCTGCAATTTGTGGCCGAGCGTTGTCGCGAAGAAGGACGATGCCTGATGACAACATTCCTCTTTGCTTGATGTGGACCGCCCTTTACAGACGATTTTCTCGAATCACTTGATCCACTCACTGAACAAGATCATCGGTCGACACCCGCTTCCTTCCCTGACCACCTGCAAGATGAACATCTGCACGTTCTGCTTCAAAGTTCCTGCACCACTGCAGCACTTCCGTGTCGGGGATGGCAGTTACGTCATGCAGGCGCATGAAATCAGGTGGAATTCCTCAGCACAAAGAAATAGAATGACGGTACGCACTTCACATTTGGTGGGAGGCTATATTGATCTAGGCATATTTACGTGCTCACTGTGCGCTCAGAAATGAAAAGTGCGACACGTCGCGATCAGCGGGCGTACTACAGACACTGCGCAACCCATCTACGCTAACCTTCATAGGATCTTCACAGTAGTTTTAATTTCGCGACCGATGGGAACTTGGCAAAAAAAGCCCGCGTACCAATAACATGCAACACTTTCCCACTCGTTCTCTGATAACTTCTCGTGACGCACATGCTTCCTAATAGTAGTGAAACGTTTAATATGTAGGTGACCTGAAGATGATCGCTTGACCGAAAATGGGTAGCGTTAAACTGTCTCCGTGATGCCGTTCTTTTAATGCACTGAAGCTTTGCAGGACTGTTTACAGAAAATATTTTAGATTATTAAAAATCAAGCGCGTTGTCTTGTAGGTGATCCGCGCTATGTATCGAGAAATTTCACGATTTCAAGATGCCACGTGGACGACGTCATAGCGTTTATGTCGCTGGCTGGCGAGTGAGTAGGTCACTTAAATGCGGATCTGCGGGCCAGAAGTCGGTCGCGCGACCGGCGTGTGGATCGCAGCGTAAGCGGAAGCCGAGGGGTAACTGCCGCTAATCAAGCGAGCCAGGCAGCTGCGAGGGTATCCGTCTTGCGTGAACCTACTATCCACTGGCACTCGCGACTCGTAAACCTGCACCGTGGCTAAGGCATTTAAGCACATTGCGGTCTTGCATCCAACACGTACCGGGACTATTAACGCTAAATGTTCCTTTTGTTGTCCTTCTTTGTAGCACGTTTAACGCTAGCAGAGATTAACCCTTTACGCTCCAATGTCGCACGACGTCCGACATGCTATTTTTTAAACTTTTTACACCCTGGGGTAAGCAGTTGTAAACCCCCTCCCCGTCAGCCTTCTTATTTGTTTCTTGAATAATAATGTTCTCTCATACTTGAGGCAGTCAGACGAGTTGATACTTGTTCGTTACATCAGACGGGCATGTGCCCATGGAAGTGACTGTGCACTGCATCTTATTATTATAATGTTTCCTCTTTAGGAGGACGCGTGAACTTGAGGCAAACAGAGCTTTACTTCGTTTTCTTCATTAATTCACAGTATTTTTTCTTCCTTTCGACTGTCCAATTTTTTCCCTTTTGTATCTTGCGTTGAGACTTGTTTAGTTCTCTTATTTTTTATTTTATTGCTGAATTGTTTTCTGCCCAAAAGTGCTTCTTCTGAAATTTTCAATCGTTCCTTGTCTCCTTGTTTTTCTTTCGTCCAATTGGTCTTTAATATGCTTGCATTAACGATGTTAAATTTTTTCTTAGTGAATGTCTTATCACCTATCCAGCGGAAGTCTACGTATAACTGTTGGCGTCTTTTCCTAAATTTATCTAAATGTTATCCGTGTAGGTCATCTGATCCAACAGCGTCGTCGATTTTCTAAGTATTTTTCGTTCTTGTTTCTCTCTGTCATGAATTTTCGTCATCCCTCCAATTACTGTGGTTTTGCCGCAACTAGCCTTCTGTTAGAACAACCGTCTTGTAGTGTCGTAGTTTTGCATAACGAGATATTATTTTTGTGTTGTAGCGACTAGTCAGTTCGTACACCTTTCGCAGCTTGAATATTCTTTCCGTGTCGGTGATTGTGTTCAGTTCATCTGTTGGATCGTTTGCCCTAAGTACTTGAAATGAGTGACCTGTGAGATTTTTCCATGCTGTGTTTCCACGGGGAGTTTTCGTGTTGATTTGGTGTCCATATACTGAGTTTTTTTGTAGGAAATTTGGAGTCAGATTTTACAGGAGACTTGATGGGAGTTTACCTTCATCTTTGTTCTTCGTTAATATAGCTAGGCCATCTGCAAAGACCAAACATTTCACAATGACTCCTTCCCCTTCCTCTTTTCCAATGTGGGTATGTTTGATGTACTTTTTACGTTCTCTGATTTTCTTTTTGCAATACGATGTTAAACAACAGTGGCGATAACCCATCTCCTTGTCGGACTCCAGTGTGAATTTCCGATGAGTTTCAGATTTCCCCAGTGAATTTCACTTTTGAGGTGGCCCCTGAAAAAGTTTCTTGGATAACGAATACATCCTACACTTATAGGGAACTATATTTAACGACTGTTCCGAAAGGATAGTCGTTCAATTTAAAAACAGTTTTCATTTCACATGGCTCAAGTTTATGGGCCCTGATTAGTCCCTATTAGTCCAACGTCATTCATTCTGCTTAACAGCGTAAGTCAGTTCCTTACATCTACTTTCCTCTCAGAACACTTCAGTTATTTAGTTTAAGACTTTTTCTGACATGCAACTTTTGTACACGGAAGCTACAAAGAAATTAGTTTGCCACGTGCTGTTAATGGCTGCCATACACGTATTATTTTGCGATCTTCAAACTGTTCATAGCTCAAGACACACATTCATTTTCTATCACGACACAAATAATTTTACTTATCACTTTCAAACCATCTATTCTCCAAAACTAATCCCTTGTCCAGACTTCCGGTCCCCAAGTCGACTGTCACACTAGACCACTAACAGCGAGAGAGGTGACGGAGTAGTTAGCACACTGCACTCCCATTCGGGAAGACAAAGATTCATATCCGCGTCCGGCTATCCAGATTTAGGTTTTCCTTGATTTTGCTAAATCGCACCAGGCAGATGCCGGTATGGTTCCTTCGGAAGGGCGCGGTCGATTTCCTTCCGCGCCCTTAAGGTTTTTCGTTCAGAAATGGTACAAATGGCTCTGAGCACTATGGGACTTAACTTCTGAGGTCATCAGTCCCCTAGAATTTAGAACTGCTTAAACCTAACTAACCTAAGGACATCACACACATCCATACCCGAGGCAGGATTCGAACCTGCGACCGTGGCGGTCGCGCGGTTCCAGACTGTAGCGCCTAGAACCGCTCGTCCACTCCGGCCGGCAAGGTTTTCCGTGATTTCGCTAAATCGTACCAGGCTTCGGAAGGGCGTGGTCGATTTCCTTCCGCTCCCTTAAAACAAACCGAGCTTGTGGTCCGTCTCTAATGACCTCGATGTCGACGAGACGTTAGAGACCACTAGCCAGCTTATTGGAAGTTCATGCAGTTTACCTGGAATTTCATGACCGCTAGCGTGAAACAGTGTCGTCCAGAACATTCGAGCACATCAGCGATATCTCAGCCACCGGAAAAGAGTTGCTAATGTACCTCATTAATAAGGCTATTGGTAATAGTACCCATTCACGGTTCAAGGTCTGTCATGTATTATCCATTCTGACCATCAAATAGCTCTGTTGTGGGAGATATGCTAAGACGAATGTATGAGACCTTGTTCTTTACGCTCTATGTTTGCTTCTGTGTGGCCGGCCCCTGCGGCAGAGCGGTTCTAGGCGCTTCAGTCCGGAACCGCGCTGCTTCTGCGGTCGCAGGTTCGAATCCTGCCTCGGGCGTGGATGTGTGTGCTGCCCTTAGGTTAGTTAGGTTTAAGTAGTTCTAAGTCTAGGGGACTGATGACCTCAGTTGTTAAGTCCCTTAGTGCTCAGAGCCATTTGAACCATTTTTTTTTTTTTTTATTCTGTGAAAACGACAGGCAGGAAACGTATAGTTGACTATGATATTGCGAAGTTGCTTTTGGGGGATACTGAAGTCGAAGGACAGTTAACTGATGAGAGCGTGCAACAAAAATCTCTTCCTATTTACAATAAGTCTGCAGTTGGCGGCGGAGAAGAAAGTGGCGGTTATATGCCGCCTGTCTTACGTACATGGAAGTTTTATCTTGCAGGTGTCCTTTTCATACTTCCTTACTAACTTCGACAAGAGAGATTCATGTTTCCTCAAAGTGCTCGACAAACTATGAAATATGGAACTCAAATATTTCCGGCTCTGTTTTACGAACAACTGTATTCGCTCGCGAAATTGTGCTCACAAAAAAAGTGTGAACCACGTTTAGCAAGTCGTGCAACTCAACGAATACTCCTGGTGCTTGGCCGAAATTCACCTACCGTATAGTTTGTGTGCCCAGAATAGTTTGTGCACCCAGAACCGGAGGAACGTTGTGGTAAAGGCTGCTCTGTCCTGCATTACATGCCGATATACTGCAACGTCCAGCCTGCCCCAGAAAAGACGCAAACGGATGCCGTTGCGACGTCCGGCTGGCCAGCGAACGCCATTACTTCATTATGGCATTCGCTACGACTACCGCCGCAGTGCAGGCCCCAAATTACACCGCTCGGCTGCCTTCCAGCTGTCCGACTTGACTGAAAGATTACCGTTGTCTAGAATCACCAACAAATTTAAGGTTGTAGTTAATAAGACAGTGGAAACCAGGTGTCTCTCCTAAGAATAGCCAGGCTCATTTTCTCTCGTGTTTCGTCTGCTATGGCATTGTAGCAGCGCTACTCAGTCTTTTCTGAAACTCTGTTTATTTTCCTTTATTGTAATTTCATTCCCACGTGCGGGGGCGGACTGACATCAACGATATAGCTGACGTGCTGTCTACAAGTTTTTATCATGAAACTGGTGTTGAAAACAACACTGAAAAGGCTATAAAGAGATGATATTACTGCTGATTCGGTGAAGTAGACTTTTTGTGGTGAGCTGCTTCTTGGTGGTGATTTGCTTCGTGACCAGCTCCAGCTAATGGGTGGCTATGATGAGATCATAGAGGATGAGCACAGGAAGCTGATGCTGGAGCTGTAGGTACCGGTCGTGGTGATTTGAGGGGTCTCGCTGTGCTGTGGAATTGGGTTCGGTGCAGTGGGATTGGATATACTGCACGTGGGAGACTATGAAAATATTAGCCAAGGATGTCTAGTTGGGAGAATGGGAAGTGGGAGTGGCTTTGGGAATAAGTGACATTTAAATGGAACACGGATCAGGTAGCCAATGTGACCTGATGGAGGACATGGGGGCGCTCACGTGCGTGGGTATTTTTAATAACAATGATATTGAAGCAGGTGATGTCCAGTGGCGGAAGAAGGAAGTACGGAGCTGTTTGCTGGGTGGAGCGGTGTGTGGGTAGGGTGGATGGGGACAACGATTCATAGTGTGGAAAGGCTCAAGCTTTGCATTTGTAGGAGCAGTTGCGTGAGGTTGGTCGTGGGTATTACAGATGCGTGGCGACTGGACGTTGGGACAGTATTGGCTTTCCAGTGAAGACATATGAATGGGTTTTTCAGTCAGGAGTTAAACGGTCATTGCAGACGAAGAATTTTTGTCAACGGTAGACTTGGGATTGCGATAAGAAAGGTAATATTTTGTGTTGTGGGTGATATATGTAGGCTCCATTCTGAATGAGGTAGTCTATGGCGGACGGGTAATCGGAGAAGATGCGGATGAGGAATATGGGAGCATGAAGGTTGCACATCTGGAGGACTTTGCGCATTTTGGAGTCTGGATTGGAATCTACTTCCATTTCTACTTCTTCCGTTGCGATCTCTAGGTCAACCTCTCTGATAACAGCTCTGGAAGTCGGTAGGTGGAAGGGAACTTGGGGTTGTATGGATACTGGTAGGCTTAAAGAGAGCAAACAGGTCTGAGGACCGAGGGTTACGGCAGAAAGTTTGGGCAATAGTTCGGAATCGAAATCAGCATCAGAGGACTTGATGACTAATAAACCCCTGTGCAGGGAAAGTCTAACCATGGTTTTTCCCATTTCTTGTCACCAGATGTAGTTCGTAATTGGCTGAAGTAATCTCACGTGACACTTCCGGTTACCTTCGTCGCGTAAAAGGTGTTATGTACTTTCTGAAGTTTCTAGCGAAATAACGCTTTAGAATTGTACTTTAATCAACATTTCTCGAGGGTAGAAGGGGCTGGGGGGGGGGGGGGGGGGGAGGAGACGATAGGGTTCCTGATCAAGGAAGAGCTGCAATAAAAAGTTTCATGTATTAGCGTAAATAATCTTAAGATTTAAGTTTCTCCGACGAGTGCACCATGTAAGAAAAAGTTGCAGTGTTTCAACTCGAACACATTCATGATAAAAGTTGCTGTGTACAGATGATAGGTTATGTGCTTGACTTATCGATATTCTTTCTTTCTCTGTAGAGACCTGAAACACTGAAGCAAAGATCACGTATAACTGAGTCAACATATCTGATTATGGTTTCAATTCATTTAGTAGTTAATGTTAAATTCTTAAAGTGTGTTCATGCTTTTCTGATTCGCTTACTTCATTTTAATATATCGTTACAGCAAAAAGATAAGAAAGATAAGAAAACATAAAGGACATGGAAATGCAATCCGAACAGTAAAGCCAATACTTTTTAATCCTCGGTATTTTACAGCTGTTTCTATGTTGAACTAAGCAATTTTAGACGCAGATACTAGGTACAATATGTGCATGTACATTACTGCAGAAAGTTCAGAATCTAAATACAATGGCCTGTACACGATTTATGGATCAATATCATATGCATATGCGGTCTCTTAGGTATGAAGCAGGAATATTGTGAATCTTCCATGCTTTTGTGAGACTCTGTAATCCTAATTTTTATTGCATAGCCATTATCTCCAAGGCGTTAATGTTTCGTTCAATACTTTCAAAAAATGTTCAAATGCGTGTGAAATCTTAAGGGACTTAACTGCGAAGGTCATTAGTCCCTAAGCTTACACATTACTTAACCTAAATTATCCTAAGGACAAACACACACACCCATGCCCGAGGGAGGACTCGAACCAGCCGCACAGTCCATGACTGCGGCGCCCTTAGACCGCTCGGCTAATCCCGCGCGGCGTACAATACTTTGTTTCACTAAAATTTTCTTGTTGAAAATACAACAATATTCCTATACACGTGGTATACAACATACTATAAAAGCACTGCAATAAGAAACACTGCACGAAAAAACTTTTAAATAAACCCTGCTGCCAGAGAAGCGTGCTTTCTGTAATAGGACAGACTGTTTCATTTAGTTTCTCTTAAAATGTTTGAGGAAAACTGCTCCAGAATGCTGGTGTTTGCCTCCCAGCTTTGATGGGTACAGGAGGTATATCCGACCGCTCTGTGCCACTAACATGCGAAACCCAGATAGATAGGCCGATCCTGTGTACGTACGAAAAAAAAACACCTACAGGAATTCCATTTTAAGAAACGTCGTGTTTGTAACTACAAACTAACCTTCATTTTTCATTGACAGGAACACGTAAAGCGGCTTATTTTTGTGTGCTGACCTGATCTGTCCACTGCAAAAATGAAATTACAAGTATGTGTCGAAATACCAGAAAACCGCGCCTGACGCCTCTGTGGACAGACAGTCAGTATACTACTGCTAAAGGAAGCTTTCCACATGTTGTACCAGCATTTGGACGCAGCTACTGCAATCGTCTCTGCAGTGCGTAACGTTTTCTTTCAAACACCCCCGGACTATCTCGTAAATCTTGACAAGAATATGCACCTCGCGGCTCCAGTTTGTCAACTGTATCAAGGGGTGTGCTGTACACCATAATTTTGAGATGATTGCAGATGGTCAAATCTAGAGGACTGAGGACTCTTGATGTTGGTGACCAAGGTACAAGTTCGGCTCTGCTTATCCAAATTGGACGGCATTGGCACATTATATGTCGTCTTACAACAGCAACAAAACAAACATGTGCCTCATCACCCATCTGCAACATTCCCAACTATGGGTGTAAGGTGTCAGGCAAATCCAACACCTTCCGTGAAAACCGTGATATGATAGCAAATCCGCCAATATGTCACATAGCTCCAAATAAATCCTGACATTAAATTAACCAAAGTAATACGATCAACGAGTGAGCAAATGGAATACCATAGACTAACACAAGAACATCTAAATGCATGTCATACCTTCCCACCGTGAAACAGACGCAGTTCCGAGGGGAGAAACGAGAACTGAAGCCGAGAGCAGAGCCGTGTAAGCTAGAAGGCCCTACGATAAGAGCGGGACAATGGGACACCCGCCAAGAGGTCCATCCTCCAGCCCACGTTAAAAGATAGAGCCCTCCAGAAGAATAGTATAGATCTTACGATAACACTAAAAGGGCCACACCAGCTGCAAGTTTTAGCGTGAGACTATACGTGTCTCTGTTATGTAGCAAACATTAAAAACATTGCCCCACCACAAAAAGTGTAACGTTTCTCATTGGATAGACAGAATTTTTGTGGGCGGAGCTTAAGGTTAACATTGATATGCTGATTGGTCAGTTGAAAACACAGCCAGATACCTTTTTCTTAAACCAACTTCGGTAAACAGTAGTAAGGATAAGTTCGAGAGAATTGCTACCGAGACGGCGAGGTGTGTGGAGCTGTGGCGCCAGCCACCCCTGACGCTGCCTAACCACCGACAGGGTAATGAACGCACGCGATGCCACATAACAGCGCATAAGGCTTCACTCAGAACTTCAGAAGTCTCATCTGTTACATCCCCTTTTTACGTAATACTAGTGTCGATCGTCAATTAAACTTCGCGGTATTCACATTTGCTACTTGAAGTTAAAATCTGAAACGCGATGATTTTTTCTGTTATATAATTATTGAGAATCCACATCAGCCACTGTAATTTACGACAAACTAAATAAGTAATTAAAGATAATTGAGGGTCACAGTAGACCATTTTTGATAGTTTTCTCTTTTATGAAACTTAATTTAAACCTAGATTATAGATGTGATATGGCATAGGTCATCCTGCGATCCATTATAGAACTTGGAAACCCATTCAGGGAATATTCGTTCACATTTTTGTTGAACTCAGTTGGTTTTTATTATCCTGTATTAAAATATTCCATTCTATCTATAGTACAATTTATAAACAATGTTTTGTGAGTAGAATAAAATTTCCAACGGTAAACTTAATTGCTTTTTCGACGTTATTTTACCAGATAATTAAAAATAGGAAAGCCTTGAACCCCTTCCACTAAATTTATATGTATTAAGATTCTTTTACAGGGAGTGCAGTGGAGCTGACGCTGAAATCATTAAGTATTTGATTATATCATCGCTAGTCTCACTGAACTCTTCTGAACTCTACATGTCATGTATGGTCTGGCGTATCCTTATCATCAACAGGTCCCAGGTTCAAACTAGTCAGTTTCCTAAAAAACGCGCTCAGATGGTCGTTGCGCGAAAGTCGTAGGGAGACACGACGTAGAACAAACAGACACCACGCAGAATGTTAGACGGGCCATGGATGAAGTCCATTTATATGTGGACAAGTCACCTTCATATACATTTATATTAAATAGGACAATATGTCATAGTGAATTCATTTGCGGCTCGTTATCACAAAATCACATTATCTCGCATCGGCTCCTTTGTAAACCAATAATGACAATAGCATTTTTGCTTCTGTCAGAGCATTCTTTCATTCGTGTCGTTTTCTCTTGTTGATTGTGATAAAACTTTTATAAACTGTTCAAATGACTTGCATATTTTGTATTTTCTTTATCGTAAACCTCTCCCTCAGTGCTCTTATGACCGCAGAAAATCACCGCTGCTGCTGACTGGTGCAGTAGAGGCAAAAATAAACCCGCCTTCTCTGTGCTCTTCAGTACAGGGCGCTGTGTCGCAGTCGTCTTGTCTCTATTATTCAGACTGTAAGCATGCCTCGAAGGGCCACTTCTGCATCTACGTCTACTATCCGCAAGCCACGTTGCGATGTGTGGCAGAGGGTGCTTTGTGTACCACTCTCACTTCGTCCTTTTCCTGTTCCAGTCGTGAATGGCTCGAGGCAAGAACGATTGCTGTTAAGCCTACGTGTGAGTACGAATGTTTTTCATTTTGCTTTCGTGGTCTTTTCGCGAGATATACATAGGAGGAAGCACTATGTTGGTTGACTCATCTAGAAATGTACACTCTCGGAGATTTAGGAGTAAATGACGCCGTGATGCAGAATTCCCCTCTTGCAGCGTCTGCCAGTGGAATTTGATGAGCAAACTGTCAAGCTTTCGCGCTTGCTGAATGAATCTATAACGAAACGCGCTGTTCTTCGTTGTATCTTCTCTACTTCTTCTGTCAATCTCACCTGGTACGGATCCCAGATTGATGAGCAGTAGTCAACTATTGGTCGGACGAGGGTTTTGCAGCCTAGCTCCATTGTGGGTGGACTGAAATTTCTTTCATTGAATCCTGGATGGCATCTGCCTTACGTGCTCGTTTCACTTTAAATCGCCCTGTACGCATACTCATAGATATTTTGTGGATTCACTTCCAGTGATTATTCTGCAATCGTGTTATCATTCAATAATTGGTTTTCATGCCTATTTTTGCTCAATGCGGTAACATTTGTTTATGTTGAGAGAGAGTTGCCACCATTCCCTACCACCCTTCACCCTCCTCAACCTATCTAATTCCTCCTTTGCGCGTTGTAACTGCACCTGAAGGGCACAGATTTTGACGCTCCTGCTCCTCTATCAACTTATTTCTACTACAGATTCCGCATTCCCAGGAGAGGATCTCGCTAGAATGCCTACTTGCTTCCCCGCTGCATTCCTCCCAATGAAAGTACTTTGAAGAAATCCCACACCGTACCCAGTACTCACAAACCTACGACAGAGCCCACACTTCTCACTCACGGCAAAATTTTACAATTACTGAAAAAAACTATACGTCTACGTTACCTAAGTTCAGTTACACCAGTAGAACTATTTATAGAACTAACAATAGCTGTCTCGAAATTCTCTGTCTACTAAGAAAGCAACTACTCGTATTAATACTATTACACCACAGCTAATACCAATACCAACAAAACCTCGCAAAATTCTTACCTGAAACCAAAAATTCATGCGGCCACTGGAACACTCAACGAAGTTAACACTGAATAAAAATTTTACTGAAGTATTTCACTAGAAACAGTAAGAAACGTCAGCTGAAAACTAAAGCACGACATTTACTAAAAGACTTCAGCACACAGAAAACTCTAAAAAACACAGTCAGCGAGTTGAATATCATATAGTTTCGTGTGGTCGTTCTCACATGTACAAAGGAAGAAGTTATCTTCTATAAATACTGATTATTTCAGGTGGGAAAATGTGTAACTTTGTGAACTGAAATATGCTTGCGTAGGATAACAGTTCTTGCTCTCTCATGATTCTTGATCAGACTGCTGTCTGAAGCTGAACTGAAGTGAGTTACAATTTTGTACGAGGTCTGACCGGAAGGAAACCCGCTTTCTCGTGGCGTGCACCACCCGTCCAAAAAATTAAGCGACGTCAGCGCAGTAACTACGCTAACAAATATAACGACTGTAAACAATAGACGTGAATTCAACCAGTCGGTTGTGAGCAGGCCGTGTTAAGTAACGTAGCGTTTCAACGTTGTTGTCACAAATCGCAGTGGATGAACACAACTGTGAACAATAGACGTGAATTCAACCAGTCGGTTGTGAGCAGGCCGTGTTAAGTAACGTAGCGTTTCAACGTTGTTGTCACAAATCGCAGTGGATGAACACAACTGTGAACAATAGACGTGAATTCAACCAGTCGGTTGTGAGCAGTCCGTGTTAAGTAACGTAGATGCTATTTTTCTTGACTTCCGGAAGGCGTTCGATACAGTTCCGCACTGTCGCCTGATAAACAAAGTAAGAGCCTACGGAATATCAGACCAGCTGTATGGCTGGATTGAAGAGTTTTTAGCAAACAGAACACAGCATGTTGTTATCAATGGAGAGACGTCTACAGACGTTGCCCGCATCTCGTGGTCGTGCGGTAGCGTTCTCGCTTCCCACGCCCGGGTTCCCGGGTTCGATTCCCGGCGGGGTCAGGGATTTTCTCTGCCTCGTGATGGCTGGGTGTTGTGTGCTGTCCTTAGGTTAGTTAGGTTTAAGTAGTTCTAAGTTCGAGGGGACTGATGACCATAGCTGTTAAGTCCCATAGTGCTCAGAGCCATTTGAACCATTCTGCAGACGTTAAAGTAACCTCTGGCGTGCCACAGGGGAGTGTTATGGGACCATTGCTTTTCACAATATATATAAATGACCTAGTAGATAGTGTCGGAAGTTCCATGCGGCTTTTCGCGGATGATGCTGTAGTATACAGAGAAGTTGCAGCATTAGAAAATTGTAGCGAAATGCAGGAAGATCTGCAGCGGATAGGCACTTGGTGCAGGGAGTGGCAACTGTCCCTTAACATAGACAAACGTAATGTATTGCGAATACATAGAAAGAAGGATCCTTTATTGTATGATTATATGATAGTGGAACAAACACTGGTAGCAGTTACTTCTGTAAAATATCTGGGAGTATGCGTGCGGAACGATTTGAAGTGGAATGATCATATAAAATTAATTGTTGGTAAGGCGGGTACCAGGTTGAGATTCATTGGGAGAGTGCTTAGAAAATGTAGTCCATCAACAAAGGAGGTGGCTTACAAAACACTCGTTCGACCTATACTTGAGTATTGTTCATCAGTGTGGGATCCGTACCAGATCGGTTTGATGGAGGAGATAGAGAAGATCCAAAGAAGAGCGGCGCGTTTCGTCACCGGGTTATTTGGTAACCGTGATAGCGTTACGGAGATGTTTAATAAACTCAAGTGGCAGACTGCAAGAGAGGCGCTCTGCATCGCGGTGTAGATTGCTCGCCAGGTTTCGAGAGGGTGCGTTTCTGGATGAGGTATCGAATATATTGCTTCCCCCTACTTATACCTCCCGAGGAGATCACGAATGTAAAATTAGAGAGATTAGAGCGCGCACAGAGGCTTTCAGACAGTCGTTCTTCCCGCGAACCATACGCGACTGGAACAGGAAAGGGAGGTAATGACAGTGGCACGTAAAGTGCCCTCCGCCACACACCGTTGGGTGGCTTGCGGAGTATAAATGTAGATGTAGATGTAGCGTTTCAACGTTGTTGTCACAAATCGCAGTGGATGAACATCTCTAAATCAAGTGTTGAAGACATTCTCTACTACTTTTTGTTGAAGAGAAAAGTGTGTGCGAAGTTTTTCCAGCACACCTTGGCATCTGAACAAAAGCAACGACGCGTGGACAACTGCTGCGATTTGACTGAAATGCAAAACGCGGACAATTCTGTCCTGGAAAAAATCGTCACGGGTGGCGAGACCAATACAAAGCTGTCTCAGAACGACAAACTGCAGAAAATCGCATGAAGCTTCAACACTACCGACATAGCAAACATTCAAGCAAATGTGATGCGCGAGTTGAACAATATCCCAAAGAAGGTGTTTTCAGAAGGTTTCACATTGTTGTGTTGACGTTCTGTATGTCGCACGTAAGTGAGGGGGGAGAATGTAGAACATCTGAATCTCTAAAACCGCCATCTCTGCTGTTCTCTATTTTTATTAACCCAGTCCCGAAACTTTTGTACTGATGGGCCAGACTACGCCGCTCAGTGTTTCCTCTTCCTCTGTATATTAGGAATTATAATTAATGATTTTCTTGAAATAAAAGTCTCTCAGTCAAATACAGTTTACAAGTCCTCAATACACTCCCACACCAGGACAACGCTCAGCTCACTTACCCACAGATATGGATTACCTTCCACAACCTGACTTTCACTTCACAAATTACTGTGAAACATTCTTTTATTAATTTATATTGGTATACATTGAATGAATACCTGAACTGGGAATGCATATAAAACTGGAGTTATCGTGTAGCGTGTTGTAACTGCAAGGGGTGTACTTACCCAGTGTTATTGTTAGCAAAAACTGTACACGAACTGATGGGCAATGCAACTCCCAATACCAGTGAATAAATACAGTCGCTGCAAAATACATTCAGCAGCTTAGGTAGTGAATCCTCTGGCCGTGTTCAAAAGTGATAACTTTGGTTCTTGTGCACATAACAAATAAATAAAATTGTCTTACCTCTAAAGCAGCAACGGTGGGTCGCGATATATTCTCGTCTCCCGTGAAGAAGAATAAAACATACTAGCTACAGGTTCAGCGGTGTGCAATGCTGGCCGTAATACTTTGAAATCTAAATGAAATTCTTCTGGCTGATAAAACATTTAATAAAAATTCAATGTCTTCGAAAAACATATGATCTGGACAGGGAGGCGATAGTGAATTGGGTGAATTACTAACACAGACTTTTTCTGTAGTGAAATTGTGTTCGAAGTTAAGTTTGGCTTTCCGAAACATCTGACAATTGAAATTACATAATTACATCCTTTTTACTAATTGCGTCACAAACTGTGAGATTTACACGGCATGTATTATCTAGCCTCACTAAAAAAGCATGTAGACAAATCATCAAATTACGTATACTAATTTTAAAAAATCTTAGAAATATTACAGAAGGGAAATATCTAACTAGCCTATACATCAAATCTAGCCGGACGCAGTGGCCGAGCGGTTCTAGGCGCTGCAATCTTGATCGCTACGGTCGCAGGTTCGAATTCTGCCTCGGGCATGGATGTGTGTGATGTCCTTAGGTTAGTTAGGTTTAAGTAGTTCTAAGTTCTAGGGGACTGATGACCTCAGAAGTTAAGTCCCATAGTGCTCAGAGCCATTTGAACCATTTTGAACATCAAATCTGTTTACGTACATTCTGTGGTTACTCGACATATAAGTCACTGTTACCAGTTATCAATCAACTCATTTACACTATCGCGCTCGCAAAAGGAAAGTGATAAAAATTAACCCTACTTTACCTTGCTTGCGAGGAAACTTCTGATCCACATTTATATTTCCGATAATGTCCGCCTCGATAGCTGAGTGTTCAGCGCTACAGAATGCCATGCAAAGGGCTCCGGCTTCGACTCCCGGCTGGGTCGGAGATTTTCTAACCTTAGGATCTGGGTGTTGTGTTGTCTTCATCGTCATATCATCCCCATCGGCTCGCAATTCGGCGAAGTGGCCTCAACTAAGAAAACTCGGACCAGGCGGCCGGCGGGCGGTCTCCCAACGGGAGGCCCTACCTGGCCACACGACATTTCATTTCATTTCCAATAAAACACGTACTCGTAATTCCTACTTTATAAACACGTGGGACCACCTCTCCTCGCCTACTGCATCATCTTTCGCATCGTATGGCAATACAGACACATAAGAAAGAAACAGACAAATCACTAATATAAAAAACGTTAATAATTGCAAACAAACATTACTAATATAATAAAGTTGAAGGGTTACAAACAAACATCAAGTCTATTAATATAATCTATCGACTCTGAAGTTGCGAGCAGAAAGTCGTCGGGGCTCCCATTATAAGCTCTTCTGGAACACTCTTCAACAATGTGGCTGATGGTCTGACTTTCTCCGCAGTCGCACTGAGGGGATAGTATTTTACCCCATTTACACAGGGTGTAAGCACATCTGCCATGACGAGTTCTAATCCTATATAGAGTGGACCACGTTTTGCGTGGTAGGTCAAAACCAGGTGGTTTTTGTGTGATTCAAGGCATGTTATGGTTTTGCCATGCGTTCCATTTTTCAGACCATGCGTTTGTGATACTGAAACCTTCTTGTACACAGTTCCTTGCTGTTCTTGTTGGCAGGTTCCTAGATCGAAGCCTATTAGTGTTTGCAGCCTCAGTGTCTTGGTGGACTGGCAGGCTTCGATTTCCCATGATGTTTTTCTATTCACGTACAAGGGCGTCAGTACGTCGCAGGTGTGGCGGCGGGATGAGGTTTAATATTGGGAGCCATTGCGTTGGAGTGGGTTTAATTACTCCAGAAATCATCCTTAGAGTGTTATGCAAATGGACATCCACCTTTTTTACATGTGGGCTGTTTAGACAGATACCCACTGTTGGGCGCCAAGTGCTCTCTACTCAAACACTGCTATCTCAGACCACAAGCAGTATCTTTGGCTCTGCGATCGTGCACAGTCACCGATCCGCTTTATAGAGCCCATCACAGATATACATCGTTTATAATATAGTAGTGTCAATTTAGTTTACATTAGTATCTGTTGTGTACATGGTTGCGCGTAGTCAGCGCGTACACAACTTTTCCAATAGAGCGCGCACCGCTAAGCACAACAGCGCAGGCGTAGCGCTCGTCCGTCTCCTCACTACGAGATGGCGCTGCGTAAGAGATGGACCAAATTCTGCTTCTGCCGATCTGCGTATTAATATGTAACGCAGCCAATGAGATTGCTGCTAACGTAGAACCTTTTCTCCTCGCGGATCACACTCGCGCAGTGATACCTGAACACGCGAGTTATTATAACGAGTGTACAGACCTCCGATTAGCCAGTCTGCATTAGTCTGCATTTGTCTGTAGTCATGTTTCAGTCTGCGCCTAATAAGATTATCATATTCCTTTACATAGGCATGAAGAGAAATGTATAGACACTTTGCAAGTATCAGAGATATGTGAGAATAAGTTTAACGTACCAAGACCAAAGGAACTTCAGATTGTCAATTGTAAACAGCATCCAGAATCAAGTTACGTAATATCTATGCTTTTTAATATTTTAATAAATGTGTGTGAAAATAAATCAAGTTCTGTTTAAAGTTGGTCTCCGTCAATCTGCTACTCTAAGCGTGCAAGTAGCATTTCTATCGTCTGACCTAACGGCAGAAGATAAACACGCCACGAAAAGACCACGAGACATATTGCTGACACTCGTCTACTTCGTTGGAGCGACAAGTCAAATAATCTGATTGTGTGTGTACCGGAGGTCTTACAGTACGCACACCACATCATTACAGTATTCGGGTGCCACATACTGTGTAAGTCCTTTCAACTTCTTTGAATATTTAATCGCGAACTCAACTTTCACAGCCGGCAAGTGTGGCCGAGCGGTTCTAGGCGCTTCAGTCTGGAACTGCGAGACCGCTACGGTTCGAATCCTGCCTCGGGCATGGATGTGTGGGGTGTCCTTAGGTTAGTTAGGTTTAAGTAGTTCTAAGTTCTAGGGGGCTGATGACCTCAGATGTTGAGACCCATAGTGCTCAGAGCCATTTGAACCATCTCAACTATTCAACTTTCACACCTTGTATTTTCACTTTTAGACTGAGTACGTTTTGGGATTAATTTTCATTCTTACCTCTGAGTATCAGAACAACCACCCAGATTAGCCACTCTGACGATGCAAAAGAGAGCGCAATCTACCGAGTTTTCCCTAGGACGCCAACGATACTGCAAGAAATGAGCAGCCGCTATCGATATTTTGAGTTGTTGTTGTTGTTGTCTTCAGTCCTGAGACTGGTTTGATGCAGCTCTCCATGCTACTCTATCCTGTGCAAGGTTCTTCATCTCCCAGTACTTACTGCAACCTACATCCTTCTGAATCTGCTTAGTGTATTCATCTCTTGGTCTCCCTCTATGATTTTTACCCACCAATGCTAAATTGGTGATCCCTTGATGCCTCAGAACATGTCCTACCAACCGGTCCCTGGTCCCTTCTTCTAGTCAAGTTGTGCCACAAACTCCTTTTCTCCCCAATTCTATTCAATACGTTCTCATTAGTTACGTGATCTACCCATCTAATCTTCAGCATTCTTCTGTAGGACCACATTTTAAAAGCTTCTATTCTCATCTTGTCCAAACTATTTATCGTCCATGTTTCACTTCCATACATGGCTACACTCCATACAAATACTTTGAGAAACGACTTCCTGACACTTAAATCTAAACTCGATGTTAACAAATTTCTCTTCTTCAGAAACGCTCTCCTTGTCATTACCAGTCTACATTTTATATCCTCTCTACTTCGACCATCATCAGTTATTTTGCTCCCCAAATAGCAAAACTCCTTTACTACTTTAAGTGTCTCATTTCCTAATCTAATTCCCTCAGCATCACCCGACTTAATTCGACCACATTCCATTATCCTCGTTTTGCTTTTTTTGATGTTCATCTTATATCCTCCTTTCAAGACACTGTCCATTCCGTTCAAATTCTAAAGATGACAGGGGTAAAATACAGGGAGCGAAAGGCTATTTACAATTTGTACAGAAATCAGATGGCAGTTATAAGAGTCGACGGGCATGAAAGGGAAGCAACGGTTGGGAAGGGAGTGAGACAGGTTGTAGCCTGTCCCCGACGTTATTCAATCTGTATATTGAGCAAGCAGTAAAGGAAACAAAAGAAAAATTTGGAGTAGGTATTAAAATCCATGGGGAAGAAATAAAAATGTTGAGGTTCGCCGATGACATTGTGATTCTGTCAGAGACAGCAAAGGATATTTTGAGTAGTGCATTGATAATAGTACCCTTACATCACGTGACCGCCCGGTCTCAATTCTACAGCGTTCGAAAGCGACGAGTATGGGAAGTGGCTAACGTTTCATCCAGTGAGCTCGTGTTACGCTGTGCAACGCTGATCCAGCGGAAGATTAGAACTGCCCCTGTAGTAGTGCCACGCCTCGCTAGTCCGGAAAGCAATGTCTGCGGAGCCGGTCGGAGCAAGTAGGCCAGCGAAACGGAGTCGCGAAGAGGCGCCGCGCCGCGCCGCCGGAGTGTAAGCAGACGAGCAGCGGCAACCGGTTCCGCAGAGACGTCGGCGGCTGCCGTTGCTCAGTGAGTGCCGCGTCGGCGCAGACGCAACACGTGGGACCGCGTCTCCTCGCCGCTGCGAGACTCCAGTGTTCTGCCGCGGACGCCGACACCGCCAACATTGGTAACTCCATAGCTGCTCCGCCTTACAATGTCGTACGCTGCCTCGACAACACGGCTGCAGTGCGTCGCTCGGCACCCGTTTCCTCTCACGTTTAACCCGCTGTGGATGCTGCTGACCTCCACGGCCGTTGTTCTGTTATGCCGTGCTCGTGAAGCACATGTATGACGCTGTGACTTGTGAGAAACACTGTGAAGTGCCCACATGTCATATCCGATAGGTGAGTGTGTGGGTAGTGTGGTGTCACCGCCAGACACCACACTTGCTACGTGGTAGCCTTTAAATCGGCGGTGGTCCGTTAGTATACGTCGGACCCGCGTGTCGCCACTATCAGTGA
Organism: Schistocerca americana; assembly: GCF_021461395.2. NCBI lineage: Eukaryota > Metazoa > Arthropoda > Insecta > Orthoptera > Acrididae > Schistocerca > Schistocerca americana. The sequence continues at coordinate 558,277,789 of NC_060125.1, read as the reverse complement.
TCGCAGACCGAGCGCCGACACACGGGAGGTCTAGTCTAGAGCAGGGGTCTCCAAACTTTTTAGTCCGCGGGCCACATTGACTCCTCCACGAAGATCTACCTAGTGGGATTAAAGTACCCTAGCACTCCATGATCACCGTAATGTAAGGCTAAAGGAAAGATGAAATCGCAAAAATCTAAGACTGCGGGAATAGCTAACATTGAAACGAACTACGATATTTATTTAATTACATAATTTTGATTGGTGGACGTACCTGACCGAAATTCTGGCGTATTTTATTCTGGCGAATTTTACCTACAAAAAAGTATGTCACCGCACATTCTTTACGAAAGCGTCCTGCAAAGTTAACGAAATCTCAAAATCATTGTTAGAAACACTATTACTGCAAGACGTAGAGGTAGAGAATGTCAACGCATTGTTATTTCAAGCGGCGCAACAATAAGTTTAGTTATGTAGTCTTGTAGCGAGTAGCAGAGACAGAGCATACCGGGGATGTCCGGCCAGCTAACGCGGGCCGGTTTGACGGCCCTCGCGGGCCGGTTTCGGCCCGCCGGCCGTAGTTTGGAGACCCCTGGTCTAGAGAGACTTCCTAGCACTCGCCCCAGGTGTACAGCCGACTTTGCTAGCGATGGTTCACTGACTACATACGCTCTCATTTACAGAGACGACAGTTTAGCATAGCCTTCAGCTACGTCATTTGCTACGACCTAGCAAGGCGCCATATTCAATTACTATTGATATTGATATTGTGAATCATGTACCGTCAAGAGCGACGTTCATCATTAATGGATTAAAGTTAAGTATCAAACTGCTTACGTCCGCTTTCTGATTTCTAATTCCTTGTCATGTTCCAGACCTCACGTCAGTATAGTCCTTCCCTCCTCACGCCAGTCTGCGTGAGCGAAAACGCGTGCATTTCGGCCTCCTCTTGTAACATGGTGTTGGTTCTTCTGCCAACCCAACAGGTGGTGTTTACCTTTGAGTTTAAGCATTTCGTGGTTTCTTCTTTCAAAAACAAGGACGGTCAAAGAAGGAATCGAATTTCAATGACAGCAGCAAACTGATCTTGCGAAATTCCTTGCTCGATCTCTCTGTTAGCCCACGAGATTCAGAGCGCCGTGGATAGTGGTGTCTAAGTTGCTGGCGTATTCCTTGACTGCCGAAAAGCTTTCCGTACAGCTCTGCCCTGTCGATTAGCGATCAAAACACAAAATTACCGACTATTGATCTAGTCTTGTGGCTGGTTTCGGGACTTCCTATCACACACAACTTAACGACACCTAGTTCACAATTGTACGCGAAAATTCGGGAGTTCTCGAAAAGAGAATTATGTTGCAGTTACTGTTTACAACATAGGAAAGTACCAGACTGTCGATCCAAAGATCTCGGGTTAGATCTCTGCTCTGTTCTAGGAATTTTATCTCTCACTTTTCACTGCTCCCACCTCTGACAGTGTTCGTTGATGTGACAAATTGCGAGCTACGCCGTACTTCGGAGTCCACGTTAAAGTGTAGGACGCGTTTGTACGGCCTGGAGATTTCCCGATACGCCGCAGCATTCGATGCAGCAACGAGCTTGTTCGAACAGTCACTTGACATTTGAATCACGCAGCGCGAGTGCGAGGGAAACCCAAGACAATACGAACTAGCCACAACAATAAGCTTTGGCTCTGCTTAACATTTGAAAATTTCGTAAAACGCTACTCAGACTACGTTTGTGTTTGAACAAATTTACGAGTTCTTCTACAGTACCGCTGTGTATCGATATACAAACATTTATGCTGCTATTTATTAATATTTTTAAAGTAAAGTTAACAAAGACGAAAATTTTGTCCCCCAAAAACTACTACTTGACTGAACCCAGTGTCATGTTTTATTTGTTTATAAGAGGCGGTAATGATTTACCAAGTATCATGCAAATGAGAAATTCATTCTCTGTTCAGATATTAGAATAGCAAATAAAAACGTTAACAGATTTTAATGGGTTTGAAAACAAGACGGGAACATTCAGATTAAACAATCAACGCACTTAATCAAGAATTAAGATGAAGAAACAAAATATACTGAAGAGCCAAAGAAACTGATACACGTGCATAATATCGTTTAGGACCCGGGCGAGCACACAGAAGTGTCGCAGCACGACGTGACATGGCCTCGACTAATGTCTGAAGTAGTGCTGGATAGAATTGACACCATGCATCCTGCAGGTCTGTCCATAAATTCGTAAGAGTACGAGGGGGTGGAGATCTCTTCTGAAACAGTATGTTGCAAGGCATCCCAGATATGCTCAATAATGTTCATGTCTGTGGAGTTTGGTGCCCAGTGAAAGTACTCAGAAGAGTGTTCCTGGAGCCACTCTGTAGCAATTCTGGACGGGTGGGGTGTCGTATTTTCCTGCTGGAATCGCCCAAGTCCGTCACAACGCACAATGGACATGAATGGATGCATGCGATCAGACAGGATGCTTACGAACGTGTCACCTGTCAGAGTTGTATCTACACATATCAGAAGTCCCATATCACTCCAACTGCACATGCCACACACCATTACAGAGATTCCATCAGCTTGAACACTCCCCTGATGACATTTAGGGTCCATGGATTTATGCGGTTGTCTCCATATCCGCACACATCCTACACATCCATCCGCTTGATACGGTTTGAAATGACACTCGTCCGACCAGGCAGCATGTTTCCACCCATCAACAGCCCAATGTCGGCGTTGTCGGGTCCAGACGAGAAGTAAAGCTTTGTGTCCTGCAGTCAACAAGGTCACACGAGTGGGCCTTCGACTCCGAAAGCCCATATCGATGATGTTTCGTTGAATGGTTCGCACGCTGACACTTCTTGATGGCCAGGATTGAAATGTGCAGAACTTTGCGGTAGGGTTGTACTTCTGTCATCTTGAACGATTGTCTTCAGTCATCGTTGGTCCCATTCTTGGAAGACCTTTTTCTGACCGCAGCGATGTCGGACATTTGATGTTTCACCAGATTCCTTTTATTGACGGTACACTCGTGAAATGGTTGCACGGGAAAATCCCCACTTCGTCGCTTCGTCGGAGATGCTGTGTTCCACCGCTCGTGCGCCGACTGTAACACCACGTTCAAACTCACTTAAATCTTGATAATCTGCCATTGCAGCAACAGTAACCGATCTAAGAACTGCGTCAGACACTTGTTGTCTTACATAGACTTTGCCTACTGCAGCGCCGTATTTTGCCAGTTTACATGTCTCTGTATTTGAATACGCATGCCTATACCAGTTTCTTTGGCGCTTCAGTGTATATCATAACGAAGTGGTTGTAAGTGTTACCGCGAGAATGAATTACAGTGCCATGATCCGTCTTGCAGATAGTACCATGAGGTGTCCCTACATCGCGGGACCAAGCTCGAGAATTGGAGAGAATCATGATTGCAGTCTTTTATTTATTTATTAGTTGCTGTTGGATTCTACCCTAGAAGATATTTCAATCCGTGTTTGACAGTTATTTTTACTATCAAAATTCTAAAAAAAAATGTTCAAATGTGTGTGAAATCTTACGGGACTTAACTGCTAAGGTCATCAATCCCTAAGCTTACACTCTACTTAACTTAAATTATTCTAAGGACAAACACACACACCCATGGCCGAGGGACGACTCGAACTTTCGCCGGGACCAGCCGCACATTCCATGACTGCAGCGCCTGAGACCGCTCGGCTAATCCCGCGCGGCTATTAAAATTCTCAGTGCATTAAAAACGCTAAGACAGTTCGATACGATAGTAGCAACAAAATTCACTAGATCGCAGTTCAAACAGAACCCGAGGTTTCCGAACTGTGACGTAAACTGTTTGGACAGTTAGAGTCGTATTCAAACACAGCCCTAGTCAGCACAAAGATCAGAGAAGGCAATGGCATACCACCTCCAACAGGACAATGCCTAGTAAAACACTGAGATTTTCCAGAACAATCTTCGAATCGATCACTGCTTTGACTTTTTTGTATAAATCCTGTAGTATGTAACCTCGGTAGGTCTGTTAAGCTGTTCGCAGACGATGCTGTTGATTGAAGTAAGGTTCCGACATCATAAGATTGCAGGGATTTGCAGGATGACCTGCAGAGGGTCGACCATTCGAGCAGGCTCTGATAGTTGGTTTAAATAATGAAACACTGCACCAGTTAAGAGCTTTTCCATGCTTACTTGTTTAGAGAATTTATTCTCATCGTCAAGTGCACGTACTGACATAGATATTTAATGTAATGTTTGCATGTGTATTGTGTCGCTTCTCTTGCCATGAAGTAATCATTCTGTGGTTGTACTGCAACTAGAAAATCGCACAAAATAAATCTTCGGATTTTTTTTACATGCTAATGTTCCAAAATAGTATTTTGGTCCTTTTCCTTACAGTTACTGTGACACCTTTATAATACAGAAATCCATCCACATGCAAAACAATTTATTTAAAAAATCACAAGTATTTTTTTCCGGTTGCTGTAAAGCCACAAAAAGTGGAATGCAAGAGAAGAGAGGCTGAAGAATACACATGCAAACATTACACAAAATATCTATGTAAATATATGCGCTATTGCTCGCTATTTGCTCGTCAGAGCGTGGGACCCTGATCAGGATGGATTAATAGAAGAGAGAGGGGGAGAGAGAGAGAGAGAGAGAGAGAGAGAGAGAGAGAGAGAGAGGTCCAACGGAGAGCGGCGCGTTCCGTCACGGGATCGTCTTTAGCCGTCGTCACACGGACCGTGCTGTCGAACGTTAACGTTGAGCGCGCCAAGCTCAACGTGCTGCTGAACGCTCAGGAACGATGCGACTTGTGCATACGGTACGTGGGCCCCAACGTGGTATGCGCGATCGCAACGCACTCCAGCGGCAGTTGAGGGATGTTTCTAGTTCGTAAATCACACTGTTTACTCAACGGGCGCGCGTAAAATTCCCACATTAGCGCTGTTAAAACACACATTTCCTCCATCGTCCACGAAAAGGAAAGTACCATGTCCAATCAATAAGGACACAGGTTTATAAAAGTTCCATTACAAGCAGTGCGCTACAAATTTGGAATACTTTTCCGCATAAGACAAACATTATTTCATCATTTCCACATTTTAGTAAAACCTCATGGTCAGTCTTACTTGATCACTGTTCCTACCCAGTAGCAGAATCTTTGCAACATGTGAATCACGAAGCGAAAAAGAAAAAGGAGCGAAATATCTTTATACAAGTAGCGCAAACTGTCCTGTAGATTAAGCCAATCGAACAAAGTCACCCCTCAAAAAAAGGTGAACTTATATTTACATAACATCAAATATTATAGTATATACTTATGTTAAACTAATAATAAAGTATCAGAACCCAATTAAAACGCGAATGTTAGGAAAATATTTGGAAGTTGCAAAACGTGAACCACCGCCCCATCAAAATAATCGACAGGGGCAGTGACGATAGTCACTACGCTACATCAATAACATACTTCAGCCGTCTAATCAAAGTATCTTAGCTCGTACAGAAAACCTTAATCGTAGATATGTTACTAATTGAGGTTTAACTGTAACAAATTGTACCAAGAACAATGCGTTTTGGGTAGATCTTCAGTGTGTCGATGGCTTCAAAAAACCTACTCTCATAATACGCAACTTACGATAATTCTTTTGCCACGAATATGATGTTTCTCATTATTTTATTGGAACGAATCACGCAGTTAACAACGTTTTTTTTTAGTGATTCTCAATTTCCTGGTGCTCAGAAACGGCATATATACATATAGGCTTGAAATGAATGCCAATATGGCGCCTCACAACTCTGTACTGAAGGGAGACGGCGTGCGTGTGACGTAGGTGGCGTTGTGCCATCTCATTGGTCAACGCTCAGGCGCACACTCAGAATATCTTACATGCCAGATATTGCTCTGCACGTTCGGAAAGACTCGCGAGCGTGCTATTCCACGCTATGACGCCAGAAGCTCGACACGCTCAACGCTCAATGTTCGGCTGCACAGTCCGTGTACCGACGGCTTTAGCGGCGCGAGAGCGTTACAGAAGTGCTCAACAAACTCCAGTAACAGAAGCTGTTGGATTACGCAGAAGTTTCTGAGAACGCACTTTCCGAGGAAAGTGAAGCAACTTACTGTTTCGTCCGACAAACGCATCGCGAAATGATCATGATGAGAATATGAGAGAAATTAGACTCCATACGGAGGTTTACAGACAGTTATTTTTGCCGCGCACCGTTCGCGAATGGAACAAGCAAGAGCAGGAATCCTAGTGTGCCCAGAAGTACCCTCCGCTTCACTCCTTAAGATACCTTGCCGAGTATAGATGTAGATTGTATGAGCAGACGCCATGTTGCTGAAGACACTGACGTTGTAACAAACTGAGAAGGGTATATTTGCCCGGAACCTGTTACCTCAGTTACATGAAATCTTTGTGAAACTTCTGTTATTGTCGCGGCAACGTATACACTAAGGTGACGAAAGTCACGGAATGCCTCCCAATACTGTGTCGGACCTGCTTTTTCCCGGCGTAGTGCAGCGTCTCGACGTGGCGTGGACTCACCAAGTCAGCAGGAAGTCCTCTGCAGAAATACTGAGCCATGACGGCTCTGTAGCCGTCCATGTCTGCGAAAGTGTTGCCAGTGCATGATGTTGTGCACGAACTGACCTCTCCGTTACGTCCCATAAATTTTCGATGGTATTGATGTAGGGAGATGTAGGTGACCAAATCGTTCGCTCGAATTGTTCAGAATGTTCTTCAAACCAATTGCGAGCATTTGTGGCCTGGTGACATAATATCGTTATTTGGGAACATGATTTCCATGAATGGCTGAAAACGGTCTCCGAGCAGCCGAACCTAACAATTTCCCGCTAATGATCGGTTGAGCTGTACCAGAGGAACCAGTGTATTCCTTGCAAACACAGTCCATACCGTTATGGAGCCACCTCCGGCTCGCACAGTGCCTCATTGACGACTTGAGTTCATGTCTTCATAATGGCCTCCGCCACACTCGAACCCTACCACGACTCCTTACCAACTGAAACCTGGACTCACCTGACCAGGTTTAACATTTTTTAAATGTTCGGATAATAAGTTGCCGTCTCTTTATCTAAGAATAGATGGTGAATGCAGCTAGCCGCTATCTCTGTGCAATATCTTGTCTGTATAGACGTGTATCTGTTGCCTTTAAGATACCTTCACCTTCACACATAAATCTATACTGTAAAGTAAGGCCTCTTGGCTGATCTGTGATAAGACAGGCGAAAAATTAGACTAATGGAGGATTATTAGTATTATCTCTATTTTCATTCGCTCTCTGTCTCTTTCTCTCCTTTATCTATGTACAGTTTTTAATATAATATTTCATTACGTGAAATCAGCCAAATAGGATCTTTGGTGGAGTCCTTCGCCTTGGTAATCAGCGGCTGGCTTGCTGTAAGAGATCTTTACATTTATTATTACTGTTAAACACTGCAGTCAGTCGGGAGAATCAATCGTTTGGACAATTTGTTCCTTTTACGAAAGATTGCGAATTCCAGATGTGTACGAAGCCTTTTTGGACGATTTAACACAGACTCAGTGATTGCAGGCTCTCTTCGACACAGCTGAAACTTCCCCACTAATTACAGGGCCAACGTGATCATCAAATGATTCAGAAAAAACTCATTCGTTCATTCACCCCAGAACAAAAAAGTCACAAACCTTATTTATGGAGGAAATTGTGTATTAAATCCATCTCCATTACATATCCAGATCTCCGGTGATTCCACGCCTTAATTATTTTCCTTTTACAGTTTCTTTCTTCTCAAACAAACCGCTAGCGGCACAAATGTTAATTGGCTCGCTTTAGCGAGAAGAAAAGCAGAATATGTATCTCTCAGAAACACGTAAATCCCTCAACGGATACTCCAGAAGCTGTCCTAGTTACCACTCTAACAACCATGGAGAATGCATATATGCATCTCTGTTATTTCAAAGAATAAACGCACTAGAAAATACTTTGGCGTCGTCGAGCTGTCGCCGCATATATTACGAGAAAATCAGATCGGATAACTTTTCCAAAGTGAATGAATGTGGATGGTTTGATTGAAAATGATTAATTGGTGCGCGGTAGAGGGTATTTTCTGTGGGGACATTACACAGGCCATGGTTTTCCAGTCATCTAGGGCCCAACCGATACTGTCACGGGCCCAGGAGAGGCGCTGCAGGCGACGTCGTACTGCTGACAACGGCAGTCGCGTGCATCGTCTGTCGCCACAGCCCATTAACGCCGCAATGTCCCAACGGATACGATAGTCGTACGTCTCACACTGATTTCTGCGTTCACTTTACGCAGTGTTGCTTGTCTGTTACCACTGACAACTCTACACAAACTTCGCTGCTCTCGGTCGTTAAGTGAAGGCCATCGGCCACTGCATTGTCGGTGGTGCGAGGTAATGCCTGAAATTTAATATTCTCGGCACACTCTTGACACTGTGCATCACGGAATATTGAATTCTGTAGTGGACTGGCCAGACAGCCAATCCACTATGACCGGTAGCCGAAAGGCACGCGTTTAAGCTCACGCAGGCTGGCGTGAGGTCTGGAACAGGTCAGAGAAATAAGACTAGCAAAACAGGAGGTAACTGGTAGAATACTTAACTTTAATCCACAATTGGTGAACATCTCTCTTGACTGTACATGCTTCACAAGATAAATAGCAAAGGATATGGCGCCTTGCTAGGTCGTAGCAAATGACGTAGCTGAAGGCTATGCTAACTATCGTCTCGGCAAATGAGAGCGTAATTTGTCAGTGAACCATTGCTATGAACGTCGGCTGTACAACTGGGCCGAGTGCTAGGACGTCTCTCTAGACCTGCCGTGTGGCGGCGCTCGGTCTGCAATCACTGACAGTGGCGACACACGGGTCCGTCGTATATTAGCGGACCGCGGCCGATTTAAAGGCTACCACCTAGCAAGTGTGGTGGATGGCGGTGACACCACAAATTCCTTAACGATTTCCAAAATGTAATGTCCCATGCGTCTAGCTCCAACTACCAACTGGGTTGAAAGTCTGTTAACTCCTTTCGTGCGGCCATAATAAAGTCGGAAACTTTTTCACATGAATCAGCTGAGTGCAAATAACAGCTCCACGAATGCACTGCCCTTTAATACTTTATGTGCGCGGTGCTTCCGCCATCTGCATATGTGCATATCGCTATCTCACGTCTTTTATCACTCCAGTGTATGATAGAGTTCAAAGTTCACAACCACAATCGCGGAAGAGCAGTGTGGCAGGATCCAGCCATTATAGACTCCCGTTTGCGTGTGCTCTGTACTTGGGCCAACTATGGCACTGCTTGAGTTAGCAGACTGTTGTGACCGTGGTCACACGTCGAGTTTATCCCATTACACGGATGCTACGTCATAATCATCTATAGGCTTGAAGCTCTTCTGTCCGTGTTTGCTTACAAATAAATTTGATTCTGGAGAGGGTCCGCCTTGAGCAAAAAACAATTTTCATTTTCTTAAAACCTCAAATTTATATGTGTACAAGTAGTAAAAAGCATTTTTCCTGTTTTATAGAAAGGCAATGAAAAGCCACTGACGATACTGAAACTTCAGCGAAACATGTTTGGAAAATAAAAATTGTGTTTTGCTCACTGCGGACACTCTCCAAAAACAAATCCATACTAGGTAATTTTGATACATCGTATTTTTTGTAGTCAGTTGTAGCTATGGAATCGAAATTTCCGGAAAACTGTAGTCCGCAAAGGGGGAAACAATTTTCTGAGTTGGTAACCTTCTTCTCTTATATATCTGCGGAGATCTTCAGCGACTGTGTAATTTTTTATTTACTTATTTATTTATTTATTTTTACTATTTTACTGACTCTGCGCTTTGCGTTTTTATTGCGTCATTTGAAACCTCTTGTAAAGGAGAGAACAGTAAGCCATGTAAGCAGGAGATCCCGGTATATCAACAACACCTGTCGGCAGCTGAGGTTTTCAGTTAGTCATCATTTATTTCAGGGAAAAGCTGCACGGTCATCAACAGTAACTGTTCTTTCGAGAACAAGTTACTGTCTTCGTGTATTTAGTTAAAAAGGCTACCAAGCCATTGGCCTTCGTCTGGTCGAATGCGCACAGTTTGCCCAAACTCTTACGGGAATCGCCAAAGCGTGCGCGAGTAATGAGTGGGTGGGCAAATGTCTATAAGGTACAATACGTATGTAGAATTGTGGACAGTTGGGAATGTGAGTCTCACGGGAAGCGTGCAAGGGATAAGTCCCTGCAGTCGCGAATTCATCTGTGTCATCGGTGGCTCAGATGGATAGAGCGTCTGCCATGTAAGCAGGAGATCCCGGGTTCGGGTCCCGGTCGGGGCACACATCTTTAGCTGTCCGCAATGAGGTATATCAACAACACCTGTCGGCAGCTGAGGTTTTCAGTTAGTCATCATTTATTCCAGGGAAAAGCTGCACGGTCATCAACAGTAACTGTTCTTTCAAGAACAAGTTACTGTCTTCGTATATATAGTTATTTCTTCTTTGCCTGGTTTGCTGTGAAGTTTCCGCAAACGTAGCTAGTTAACTTGCTAAATACAAACACAAAGGCAGGCGGTAAAACGCTCTTTTCTCCTCCCAAATGCACAGTTGCCGCATCGGGTTGAGCGCTGTTTAGCGATGCTTACGCTTTTAGTACCCTCCACCACGCATTGTGCAGTGGTTTGCGGCGTAGCTACCTGTCATTTCGGATCCTAACCGGTTGCGTCTGGGACCGTTCGACGCTGGTGTCACGCCTACTCGACTAGCATTCCTGCCACTGGAGCAGTACTTCAGAATTTGTCGCAGCAACTTCTCGCATTCTGTTTACTTTACAGCTGCAATGGTTAAGAGCATTCTGAGTAAGTGGTGTGCGAGCTTGTCATTCGCCTTGTGTCCTACTGGTTTCCTTTCGTATCGCTGGTTAATAATACTGTCACGTGTTAAGAGAAGAGACTACCTCTACAAGTTTAGCTTGTTTCCACTGTGTCTCACAGAGTGGGGCCAAATGGCACTGTACCTAGGCTCGACTTCTTCTTCGCTGCTATTCGAGAAGATTAAGTTATATGCTGTGTGAGCGTGGGGTTGATCTGAGATTCTGTTATTCTGCGCAACGGATTAATCTGAGATGTACCCTTTATCCTGTGGCTCCTGCAAGATGCAATTTCCACCCCCACACTACTACAGAAGTCAGACAGACGCTCCTAACGTTCTAAAGAGAAATGCCTGAAAAACTTTCAGCAATAAATATCTTCTGGAGTCGTCCACTGTAAGGAAATGACACAAAAATTCACAAAATTTCTTACGTATCTAGTGGGATACTTGGATACTGCAGTAGTGCTAGTTAGTGTAAGAAAAACATGAAACTAACGAAAGTTATTATTTATTTACCAAAAATTCTGAAAGATCACAATGGCACTTTTAGTTATGAATTGAACAAGTTATATCGTGGTTCTTTTCGGAATGTGAAGTTACCTCTTAAGGATAGGATTCGCTAATGAAATTTCTATACAAAGTTTAAGATGATTGTTGACTTGGCAGAATGGCTGAGAGGCGCGCCTACTCAACTTGAATAATTATCCTTTAGAATGTTGCTAGGTACAGTCGAGGCTGTCGCATGTGAAATGCAGTGAAGTGTACTGTTGTGGAGGAAATATGGGACTCGCAATAGCTGTAGCACACAATACCGTAAGCTGCGATGACTGCTGTCTGCGCCGCTCGCTGCTGACAAATAAGATAACTCTCGTTCTATCTGAATTGACCTTCGCCAATCAAACTCTCCCTAAGCCTTGATGAAGTCAAGGATTCCTATTCGCCCCTAGTCTAACTACTGGCGTGGTACACCGGTCAGATAACCAGTCCACCGCGATGCCACTCAAAAATTCGCTCGCAGGCGTTTAACTGTAACTCTGTCCGTTCACACCGCACAATAAGTGTGGCGGCCAACACAGTGAACAACGCTTAATCGCAAGGACTCAATGTAGAGTCGCACTTCGATTCGCCCTCGACAGAGGTGCCTCTCCCAGTGAAGTACTGAGGAGAGACTTGTTCCTCGCTCCAAGAGCGACTACGGAACGGCGCTTCTCCACGCCAGACATGAAGGGGTATATCTTTCAGTCTCTTCCATTACTCCTTCAGCTCAAGGCGTCAGAAATATCGTCTGCCAATCAGCATTTCTCTTCTACAACGGGAGAATGACGTTTCGTTTAAGGCGACCAATCTGGAAACCTGTAGTATCGGCGTTTGGCCTTTGCTGTCTCGCTGTGAAAACCTCTGCAACTGCGTGCTATGTGTAAAGAATGCGTAGGCTGGCCGCTCCCACATGATGTAGTGGAATTTGCTTTTAAGCCGAACACGGGGTCGTTCCTCCTTTCTCTCGGGCGAACGCTGTCCGCTCCACGGGCGTCCACCGACCGACGTAGATGGGTTGGGACTGGCCTCCTGGCGTGCGGTTGCCTCTCTCGAGCTAAAAGCTCCCTTGACCGTCGTATCTGGAATGTATGTGTGTACGCCAGCCTCGAGTATTTCAACCACGGTGCGCACTTGCGATTTATTAGTTATTTGCATATCGTTTACATGAATTCATACAATATTGACTTTATCTTATCGAGTTTGGGTTCGAATGAAGTGACTTGATGTGCGTAATATGATTGTGAGGGCGGAATATGTAAGCAATGAAGGTCAGGAGACGACGATGTCTTACAGCTGTCACTGGGTTCTAGATGTCTTTCCTTTCAAATCATTACCACGCTGCACAAGCCTGCAATGTCGTAGACATACACTTGATGTAAATCGTGGGAAAGCAGAGCATTTTATTGTATATCGCAACAGACTTACTTCAGCACAGACCAGTAATTTTTTTTCACAATACATGCATATGTTTTTACACTCTACTACATCCATAATTATCAGTAACGTAAATTAACTTTTCATTTGAGCAGACCGTATCTAACTAGCATCAAGGCATGTAAGAATTTGCACAGAAGTGGTTATTGTGAACGCGTTGTCCTGTCTCAGCTAGTGCCCCCCCCCCCCCTCCCCACACACGCGATTTGGTTCAAATGGCTCTGAGCACTATGGGACTTAACTTCTGAGGTCATCAATCCCCTAGAACATAGAACTACTTAAACCTAACTAACCTAAGGACATCACACACACCCATTCCCGAGGCAGGATTCGAACCTGCGACCGTAGCGGTCGCGCGGTTCCAGACTGTAGCGCCTAGAACCGTTCGGCCAACCCGGACGGCCACGCGCGATTTCACAAGTATTGTAATTTCAAGAGAAAAAGGTGAGGTAAGTCGGCCACTGCAAGGCAAACCACGGCTATTGACAGAAGTTTGCCGTTTTCACTTTTTCGATCTGCATACTGTAAGTTATTACAATGAATATTTTTAAGTGACAAAGAATATAACAAACAGGAATTATATGCATTTTTCTGAAAGCTTACATAGTGACCACTTTTTCCCACCTAAGGGGGCAATACGGCGGTTGCCGTCTCAACAGGGTCCCATATATGTTGATCTTAGCGCCGGCCGCAGTGGCCGAGCGGTTCTAGACGCTACAGTCTGGAGCCGCGCGACCGCTACGGTCGCAGGTTCGAACCCTGCCTCGAGCATGGATGTGTGTGATGTCCTTAGGTTAGTTAGGTTTAAGTAGTTCTAAGTTCTAGGGGTCTGATGACCTCAGATGTTAAGTCCCATAGTGCTGAGAACCATTTTTTGATCTTATTTCCGGACATATTTTCCAGGCATCTGAAACAATACCAAGTGGCCGCAACAGATCGTCTTCAAACTGGATTTTTATATTAGTCGAAACAGAAAAGAGGCGGCTGTAAATAAAATAAATTACTCAATATAAAATCGTCAAAAGGGGATAGAATGACAGAGAACAGGTTAGTAAATAAAAGGATTCAGACTGAGTCTGGTCTGTAGTATTATACATGATATGTGGAAGCAACTAATTCTTATGTGGGGTAAACACGTTTGCCACTTTTCCTGAACAGTAGTGTGGCCACTTTTATCGATCGGACAGCACGTTATCGTTAATGGTTCACAGATGAAACTATCGGAACGAAAGAAACAATTAGGAAGGAACTATATTTGTAGGCCACAACGTGTTGCTTCAACGTTAATATGGTAAGAAAGTATTAATTCTACGTTAACTGTGGTGACAAGATATAAATGAGCTGCCTTACATCACATGACTGAAATCAATAAAAATAACGGAACAAGCTTTCTCTGTCAAACTCACTGCCAACAGTGGTGTTCGCAAATCGCTTTATGAGTAGGGCAATCACACCTGTAGAAATGCATTTGAATACATAAATAGCCGCAACAGCTGGCATGAGAAGAATTATTGATCTCCTATTGGTTCACAACTAGTTTAGTGTCTATAAAGTCAGATTCCCAGGTGCCAAACTATAGAGGTTTTCAGAGGTGGAACCCGTGTCTCTGTAAAACGTAGGACAGCTGTCTGGCACTCATGGATGTACAGTCACGAAACTAGTGGTGAACCGATAGGAGATCAGGAAACGTTCTCACTGCAACTATTGCGATTATTTATTTCTTCAAACAGTGACTGTGTGTATTAGAACTGGTTTGACCACTTCTCGGCGGACGCTGATCACTCTGTGGGTCAAAAAGTAAATGCAATGCCTACTTTTTCCGCCGTGGCCACTTTACCCCCCCTCTCCCCTATTTCGAACGCTACTGTGTCGTGACGTTCTGTTATAGAAAACTACTTATGTTTAGTAGGAGTTGACCTGATCTCCGTGTGTCGACTAATAATAGCAAAAAGGAAAATAAAACAAATAAATTAAAAAATATAGAAAACAGGAACTGAACTTTCTTAAACTTGTTTTGGAGCGGTTTTGTTGAGAACTGGTGGTCATGTTACGAGGTACATTACATTTTTAGGCATCCGTGCTCTGTAAAAACGGAGCCCTTTAGGATCGCTTTCTTGTCCGTCCCTCCGTCTGCCTGTTAAGACCCTTTTTTCTCTAGAAAATCTGACGTATCAAGCCCTATATAACAGGGCTGTGTAAACAGTTTAAGCTTCTAAGTTAATGCGACCAAAACTTGCGGCCATTTATGTCGTGTATTTTGATACAAACTCACTCACCAAAAACTTTAGGCTAGTTCCTGTTACCACAGAATCGTGAAATTTGGCAAGAATCAAGGTTTTCACAGTGTAAGTAAAGTTAAAAAATCTGAAAACTGTTGAACTGTAGTTAAATCATCTCTCTCTACGTATACAAACTGAAGTTTCGTACTCGCTTCGTTATGTTCATATGTATAAAACAAACAAAAATGTAAATATGTAGAAAACTATAAAAGAGGCAAAAATCGTTGAGATTCTCGATTCCCAGGATGACGTAGAGAGAGAACATTTAATAAAATACACTGAGGGGTCAGTGTATATATGGTTTGCAGGGAACCCTCAGTGCATTAGTCTTACTAGCACGGGGCCTTTTGTTTGTTTGTTTGTTTTTTTTTTTTTTCTTCATTGACGCCGACTGTGTTCTGCAATTATTCCCAGTCCCTGTATAATACATGCATTTCAAAGTGCTCAGTTCCTCTTTTACTTATTAGTCTTGTAGTGAACTATGAGTATGTACATTATGTAATCTTGATGTGTCCACAGAAAGAACTAGGAACAACACAATTGGTTACTATAACTTTTCTTGTACATTAATGATAAGGGAATCGAGTAAAACAGGTATGCCCTAAACATTTAAATTAAGATGTCCACTTAACATTACATCATTGTTTTTATGAGTCAAAACTTTAATACTGCTTCTAGTTAGCCTAAAAGTATCTCAAAATCTACATCCACATCTACATCCACACTCCGCAAGCCACCTGACGGTGAGTGGCGGAGGGTACCTTGAGTACCTCTCTCGGTTGTCCCTTCTATTCCAGTCTCGTATTGTTCGTGGAAAGAAAGATTGTCTGTATGCCTCTGTGTGGGCTCTAATATCTCTGATTTTATTCTCATGGTCTCTTCGCGAGATATACGTAGGAGGGAGCAATATACTGCACGACTCCTCGGTGAAGGTATGTTCTCGAAACCTCAAAAAAAGCGCTTATCGAGCTACTGAGCGCCTCTCTTGCAGAGTCTTCCACTGGAGTTTATAATCTCCGTCACGCTTTCACAATTACTAAATGATCCTCTAACGAAGTGCGCTGCTCTCCGTTGGATCTTCTCTATCTCTTCTATCAACCCTACCTGGTACGGATCCCGCACCGGTGAGCAGTATTCAAGCAGTGGGCGAACAAGTGTACTGTAACCTACTTCCTTTGTTTTCGGAGTGCATTTCCTTAGGATTCTTCCAATGAATCTCAATCTGGCATCTGCTTTACCGACGATTAATTTTTTATGGTCATCCCATTTTAAATCACCCCTAATCCCTACTACCAGATAATTTACGGAATTAACTGCTTCCAGTTGCTGACCTGCTACATTGTAGCTAAATGGTTCAAATGGCTCTGAGCACTATGGGACTCAACTTCTGAGGTCATCAGTCGCCTAGAACTTAGAACTACGTAAACCTAACTAACCTAAGGACATCACACACATCCATGCCCGAGGCAGGACTCGCACCTGCGACCGTACCGGCCTCGCGGTTCCAGACTGTAGCGCCTAGAACCGCACGGATACTCCGGCCGGCTGTAGCTAAATGATAAAGGATCTTTCTTTCTACGTAATCGCAGCACATTACACTTGTCTACATTGAGATTCAGTTGCCATTCCCTGCACCATGCGTAAATTCGTTGCAGATCCTCCTGCATTTCAATGCAATTTTACATTGTTACAACCTCTCGATGTACTACAGCATCATCCGCAGAAAGCCTCAGTGAACTTCCGATGTTATCCACAAGGTCATTTATAAATATTGTGAATAGCAACGGTCCTACGATACTTCCCTGCGGCACACCTGAAATCATTCTTACTTCGGAAGACTTCTCTGCATTGATAATGACATGCTGCGTTCTGTTATCTAGGAACTCTTCAATCCAATCACACAATTGGTCTGATAGTCCATATGCCCTTAGTTTGTTCATTAAACGACTGTGGGGAGCTGTATCGAACGCCTTGCGGAAGTCAAGAAACACGGCATCTACCTGGGAACCCGTGTCTATGGCCCTCTGAGTCTCGTGGACGAATAGCGCGAGCTGGGTTTCACACGATCGTCTTTTTCGAAACCCATGCTGATTCCTACAGAGTAGATTTCTAGTCTCCAGAAAAGTCGTTATACTCGAACATAATACGTGTTCCAGAATTGTACAACTGATCGATGTTAAAGATATAGGTCTATAGTTCTTCACATCTGTTCGACGTCCCTTCTTGAAAACGGGGACGACCTGTGCCCTTTTCCAAACTTTTGGAATCCTACGCTCTTCTAGAGACCTACGGTACACCGCAGCAAGAAGGAGGGCAAGTTCCTTCGCGTACTCTGTGTAAAATCGAACTGGTATCCCATCATGTCCAGCGGTCTTTCCTCTTTTGAACGATTTTAATTGTTTTTCTATCCCTCTGTCATCTATTTCGATATCTACCATTTTGAAATCTGTGTGACAATCTAGAGAAGGAACTACAGTGCAGTCTTCCTCTGTGAAACAGCTTTGGAAAAAGACGTTTAGTATTTCGGCCTTTAGTCTGTCATCCTCTGTTTCAGTACGATTTTGGTCTCAGAGTGTTTGGACGTTTTGTTTTGATCCACCTACCGCTTTGACATAAGACCAAAATTTCTTAGGATTTTCTGCCAAGTCTGTACATAGAAGTTTACTTTCAAATTCGTTGAACGCCTCTCGCATAGCCCTCCTCACCCTACATTTCGCTTCTTGTAACTTTTGTTTGTCTGCAAGGCTTTGGCTATGTTTATGTTTGCTGTGAAGTTCCCTTTGATTCCGTAGCAGTTTTCTAACTCACCATCTAGAACCCAGAACGTTGTCAATATTACTGTGACGTTTCCGTAAATTTCTACTTCTACATCAGAACCAGCAAAACGTTGTGCACAGCAAGTCTAAGAGTAACAATGTTTTTAGTTCTTTATTCCTGTCGAGGGACATGAAAGGGAAGCAGTGATTGGGAATGGAGTGAGACAGGGTTTTAGCCTATCCCCGATGCTATTCTATCTGTATATTGAGCAAGCAGTAAAGGAAACAAAAGAAAAGTTCGGAGTAGGTATTAAAATCCATTGAGAAGAAGTAAAAACTTTAAGGTTCGCCGATGACATTGTAATTCTGTCAGAGACAGCAAAGGACTTGGAAGAGCAGTTCAACGGAATGGATAGTGTCTTGAAAGGAGGATATAAGATGAACATCAACAAAAGCAAAACAAGGATAATGGAATGTAGTCGAATTAAGTCGGGTGATGTTGAGGAAATTAGATTAGGAAATGAGACCCTTAGAGTAGTAAAGGAGTTTTGCTATTTGGGGAGCAAAATAACTGATGATGGTCGAAGTAGAGAGAATTAAAATGTAGACTGGCAATGGCAAGGAAAGCGTTTCTGAAGAAGAGAAATTTGCTAACATCGAGTATAGATTTAAGTGTCAGGAAGTCGTTTCTGAAAGTATTTGTATGGAATGTAGCCATGTATAGAAGTGAAATATGGACGGTAAATAGTTTGGACAAGAAGAGAATAGAAGCTTTCGAAATGTGGTGCTACAGAAGAATGTTGAAGATTAGGTGGGTAGATCACGTAACTAATGAAGAGGTATTGAATAGGATTGGGGAGAAGAGAAGTTTGTGGGACAACTTGACTAGAAGAAGGGATCGGTTGGTAGGACATGTCCTGAGGCATCAAGGGATCACAAATTTAGCATTGGAGGGCAGCGTGGAGGGTAAAAATCGTAGAGGGAGACCAAGAGATGAATACACTAAGCAGATTCAGAAGGATGTAGGCTGCAGTAGGTACTGGGAGATGAAGAAGCTTGCACAGGATAGAGTAGCACGGAGAGTTGCATCAAACCAGTCTCAGAACTGAAGACCACAACAACAACAACAACTTCTTAATACAAGGGGAAAATTCAGCTTCAAAATCAGTTTTCAGATTGATTTGTATTCCGAGAATAACTTCCAGCATAAGGTCCACGTGGACATAGTGAAACGAAACAAAACTACACAAACACGATAAATAACTGGAAGAACGAGTCTCCACCATAATGCCACAAACAGCCGATTCATCGCATGTGATTCGTCAGACTGCAGAGAAATTCCGAGCTACCAGCGATCGATCGGTGCGGTCTTCGGTTTGCGCATACATGTCCGATCTGCGGACAAATGACGCGACATGGAAGACTGGACTGCTGCCATCCGTACCTGCCGTGTGACGTCCCTTCACATTCGCACCCCCTATGCTGCGCAGCCTGTCAAGATGATCCTCACTGCCAGTAAGAAGTCCCTGTCGATGCTTCAGTTCGACGCTGGCGAAACTTACCGCGAGGGGCTGCACTTGCTCTGAGCGCGCGGGCTTCAGACGAAAGGCGCCCCTGAACTTGGCGACAGACACCAGACCCGCAGCCGACTGTGGCGCGTGACGTCACAGCGCCGCTTCTCGGCCCGCTCCACATGTAGGCCAGGCGCTTCCCGGTCCCATCTGACAGGCTGCGCCCTGCTGTACAGTGCGCGCGCTACCCGGGGAATTCGCTGCGGCCCCGTTTCGGGAGCCGTCCCACAATTATCCTCAGTAATGACGGGCACCGTCCAGAGGACGTAATAAGGGACTGGCAGGCGGGGAACTGAACCTCGAGCCACCAGTACTGCGCCAGTGCACCGCGTCGCTTTCATTTTCCGGTAGAAAGTCTCCCGATCCGGATCTCGCTCTCGCGATCCACTGATCGGGATCATTTTCGCCGCTGGAACCACTCTCCTCGTCGGAATGTCGAGTTTCCTCCATTTAAAATTCACGTTAGTGGTCGGTGGTCGCGCCTGCGTAGTTCATTGGTGAGCGTGTGCGAGTGCAGTGCAGAGGATCTGGGTTCGACTCCCGGTATTGCCAGGGATTTTTCCTCGGCGGGACGCGGTGCGCTCAGGGTCGTGATGCGAACTGAGGAGCTACGTGGGTGAGAAGTGGCGGCTGCGAGGTCTGAGAAGCCGAGAGAGGCGGTGTGCCGACCCCACGTCCTCCACACCGCGTCCAGTGGCGTCGTTGGCACACCGCGTCCAGTGGCGCCGTTGGCAGATGATGGCACGGTGGTCGCTCGGTACCGACAGCCCCCTTAGGGCCAAAACGCGGAGCTGTGCTTCGATAGTGGTTCGTACCGCTCTGTTTGGAATTCGTCAGTTAACATCCGTCCATCGTGGTAATAGTGACGTCGTACTGCCGATTGTCCAGAATCGGAGAGGAAAGGAATATGTGGAAAACACTGATAAGGAGAAGGGACAGGATGATAGGACATCTGTTAAGACGTGAGGGAATGACTTCCATGGTACTAGAGGGAGCTGTAGAGGGCAAAAACTGTAGGGGAAGACAGAGATTGGAGTACGTCAAGCAAATAATTGAGGGCGTAGGTTGCAAGTGCTACTCTGAGATGAAGAGGTTAGCACAGGAAAGGAATTCGTGGCGGGCCGCATCAAACCAGTCAGTAGACTGATGACCAAAAAAAAAACTGTTATACAATACACACTGAGATGAGAAAAGTTACGATATACCTCTTAATATCCTTTATTTTGGTCGTAGTACAGCAAATGGTTCAAATGGCTCTAAGCACTATGGGATTTAACATCTGAGATCATCAGTCCCCTAAACTTAGAACTACTTCAACCTAACTAACCTAAGGACATCACACACACCCATGCCCGAGGCAGCATTCGAACCTGCACCCTTAGCAGCCGCGTGGTTCCGGACTGAAGCTCCTAGAACCGCTCGGCCACAGCCGCCGGCACGTAGTGCAGCAGCTCGATGACGCATGGACTCAACAAGTCGTTGGAAGTCCTGTGCAGAAATAACGTGTCATACTGTCTCTATAGTCGTCCGTAATCGATTTTGTGCACAAACTGAGCTGGCGAACGATAAATGTTCGATGGAATTCGTGTAGGGCGATCTGGGAGGCCAAATTTTTTCGGCCGAATTGTCCAGAATGTTTTTCAAACCAATCGCGAACAATTGTGGCCCGCTCGCATGGCACATTATCATCCATAGAAAGTCCATCGTTCTTTGGGACATGACTTCAATGAATGGCTGAAAACGGTATCGTCAAGAACCCGAACATACAGCGACCCAGTCCATTCCATGTAAACACAACGCACACGAATACAGAGCCACCACCAGGTTCCAGAGTGCCTTGTTGACAGCTTGGCTCTATGGCTTCTGTGCCACACTCTAGCCTTACCAACTGAAACAGAGAGTCGTGTGACCAGGCCACGGTTTTCCAGTCGTCTAGGGTCGAACCGATATGGTCACGAATCCAGGAGAGGCGCTGCAGGCTATGTGCTGTTAGCAAAGCCACTCGCGTCGATCGTCTGCTGCCATAACGCATTAACGCCAAATTTTCCCGCACTGTCCTAACGAACACCTTGATTTCTGCAGTTATTTCACGCAGATTTGCTAGTCTAATAGCACTGACAACACTACGCAAACGCCGCTGCCCTCGGTCGTTAAGTGAAGGGCGTCGGCCACTGCGTTGTCCGTGGTGACAGGTAAGGCCTGAAATTTGTTCTCGGCATACTCTTGACAATGTGGATCTCGGAATACTGAATTCCCTAACGATTTTCGAAATACAATATCCCATGCCTATAACTCCAACTACCATTCTGCGTTCAAAGTGTGTTAATATCAGTGACGCAGTCATAATCACATCGGAAACCTTTTCACACGAATCACCTGCCTACAAATGACAGCTCCGCCTATACACTGTGCTTTTATACATTGTGGACGCGATACTACTGCAGTTGGGTACGTCTGTATCGATATCTCATGACTGTTGTCACATCAGTGTAAGGCTCTGCCCCTCCTTTTCCTCTTTTTTGTTTATTTATTTTTTGCATGCAGTGTAGGTCCCGTAAGAGGGAATACCGCTTTTATTTCGGGAACGAACCTTTCGGCAAATGGTTTTACACAGACGGACACAGGTTTAATCGTCTTGACGGTTGTATCAGCGGATAAATTTAAGCAAAAGTGTTTTTGTTTTAATGGCACGATATGCTTTCGTTTAATAGCAATCGAAAGGTCTTGAAAAGTCGAGTGCAGCGATATAACGCTTCGTCGGCGTTGAAAGGTTGCGCAAATATACCCGAGAAATGTTTTAAACTGAAAGGCACGGTGGCCGCAATCGGCTCTTTGAGTGTAATCACAACCAGCTGTGGTTCTCACACCAGGCGCCGTTGTTGTGTAAATCCTTTCGATTGTTTACTTTTTCTCACAAAAGCTGTTCACCTGAACCTGAGCACTCAGACACAGTTCAGTAGCTCTCCTAAGACCTTTGGTATACTAGAAATTAGCATATGGTTCCATTAACAATTGTCGTAGATAACCTTGCATCTAGGTCACATGAAGTACAGCCAAGAGGAAATACGTTATTCTTAATAGTGCAGCCCTATCGTCTTGCTGCATATTGATGTTATACTTGTCTAGGTGTAACCGATGGATCTCTTGGTGGTGAAGTCGCTCTGACGCTGCTGTTTTCTCTTTGAGAATGATGGCTCGTTACAGTTTGACGTTCCCCCGATGTTGAAGTGACTACAACAAAGGGCTAGATCACTTCCATAATACACCAATTAGACGTGTCTGCCTCTGCAATTTCCGTGAAGTGGTGTAGGGCGCCACGGAATCTTGTACGTGTACGATGCGATGGGGATATCGACCACACTACGAGAGTAGGACTGCCACGCCCAAAAATAGAAAAACTGGACTCGGCGTTATATTCAGCTGGACACTGTACCTTAAAGGCCGGACTACATTTTTTGCTATAGAAATGGTGAGTTGTGTATTTTTAATTGTTTATTAATAATCAATTGCAGTCAGTTTCGTGCGGGATCAATCTTAAACTGGCTTAAAATAAAAATTAAATAAACAGTAACCAGCCTTGGTATGATCCTCATGACAGCAACTAAGTGCTTGTTGTTGTTGTTGTGGTCTTCAGTCCTGAGACTGGTTTGATGCAGCTCCTCATTCTAATCTATCCTGTGCAAGCTCCTTCATCTCCCAGTACCTACTGCAACCTACATCCTTCTGAATCTGCTTAGTGTATTCATCTCTTGGTCTCCCTCTACGATTTTTACCCTCCACGCTGCCCTCCAGTGCTTAATTAGTGATCCCTTGATGCCTCAGGACATGTCCCACCAACCGATCCCTACTTCTAGTCAAGTTGTGCCACAAACGTCTCTTCTCCCCAATCCTATTCAATACCTCCTCATTAGTTACGTGATCTACCCACCTAATCTTCAACATTCTTCTGTAGCACCACATTTCGAAAGCTTCTATTCTCTTCTTGTCCAAACTATTTATTGTCCACGTTTCACTTCCATACATGGCTACACTCCATACAAATACTTTCAGAAACGACTTCCTGACACTTAAATCTATACTCGATGTTAACAAATTTCTCTTCTTCAGAAACGCTTTCCTTGCCATTGCCAGTCTACATTTTAATTCTCTCCACTTCGACCATCATCAGTTATTTTGCTCCCCAAATAGCAAAACACCTTTACTACTTTAAGTGTCTCATTTCCTAATCTAATTCCCTCAACATCACCCGACTTGATTCGACTACATTCCATTATCCTCGTTTTGCTTTTGTTGATGTTCATCTTATATCCTCCTTTCAAGAGACTGTCCATTCCGTTCAACAGCTCTTCCAAGTCCTTTGCTGTCTCCGACAGAATTACAATGTCATCGGCGAACCTCAAAGTTTTTATTTCTTCTCCCTGGATTTTAATACCTACTCCAAATTTTTCTTTTGTTTCCTTTACTGCTTGCACAATATACAGGTTGAATAACATCGGGGAGAGGCTACAACCCTGTCTCACTCCCTTCCCAACCACTGCTTCCCTTTCATGCCCCTCGACTCTTATAACTGCCATCTGGTTTCTGTACAAATTGTAAATAGCCTTTCGCTCCCTGTATTTTACCCCTGCCACCTTTAGAATTCGAAAGAGAGTATTCCAGTCAACATTGTCAAAAGCTTTCTCTAAGTCTACAAATGCTTGAAACGTAGGTTTGCCTTTCCTTAATCTTCCTTCAAAGATCAGTCGTAGCGTCAATATTGCCTCACGTGTTCCAACATTTCTACAGAATCCAAACTGATCTTCCCCGAGGTCTGCTTCTACCAGTTTTTCCATTCGTCTGTAAAGAATTCGTGTTAGTATTTTGCAGCTGTGACTTATTAAACTGATAGTTCGGTAATTTTCACATCTGTCAACACCTGCTTTCTTTGGGATTGGAATTATTATATTCTTCTTGAAGTCTGAGGGTATTTCGCCTGTCTCGTACATCTTGCTCACCAGATGGTAGAGTTTTGTCAGGACTGGCTCTCCCAAGGCCGTCAGTAGTTCTAATGGAATGTTGTCTACTCCCGGGGCCTTGTTTCGACTCAGGTCTTTCAGTGCTCTGTCAAACTCTTCACGCAGTATCGTATCTCCCATTTCATCCTCATCTACATCCTCTTCCATTTCCGTAATATTGTCCTTAACTACATCTCCCTTGTATAGACCCTCTATATACTCCTTCCACCTTTCTGCTTTCCCCTCTTTGCTTAGAACTGTGTTTCCATCTGAGCTCTTGATATTCATACAAGTGGCTCTCTTTTCTCCAAAGGTCTTCATTTTTGAGACGTTTGTATTCCTTTTTGTCTGCTTCATTTACTGCATTTTTATATTTTCTCCTTTCAGCAATTAAATTCAATATTTCTTTTGTTACCCAAGGATTTCTACTAGCCCACGTCTTTTTACCTACTTGATCCTTTGCTGCCTTCACTACTTCATCCCTCAGAGCTACCCATTCGTCTTCTACTATACTTCTTTACCCTATTCCTGACAATTGTTCCCTTATGCTCTCCCTGAAACTCTGTACAACCTGTGGTTCTTTCAGTTTATCCAGGTCCCATCTCCTTAAATTCCCACCTTTTTGCAGTGTCTTCAGTTTTAATCTACAGTTCATAACCAATAGATTGTGGTCAGAGTCCACATCTGCCCCTGGAAATGTCTTACAATTTAAAACCTGGTTCCTAAATCTCTGTCTTACCATTATATAATCTATTTGATACCTTTTAGTATCTCCAGGGTTCTTCCATGTATACAACCTTCTATCATGATTCTTAAACCAGGTGTTAGCTATGATTAAGTTGTGCTCTGTGCAAAATTCCACCAGGCGGCTTCCTCTTTCATTTCTTCCCCCCAATCCATATTCACCTACTATGTTTCCTTCAATCCCTTTTCCTACACTCGAATTCCAGTCACCCATGACTATTAAATTTTCGTCTCCCTTCACTATCTGAATAATTTCTTTTATATCATCATACATTTCTTCAATTTCTTCGTCATCTGCAGAGCTAGTTGGCATATAAACTTGTACTACTGTAGTAGGTGTGGGCTTCGTATCTATCTTGGCCACAATAATGCGTTCACTATGCTGTTTGTAGTAGCTTACCCGCATTCCTATTTTCCTATTCATTATTAAACCTACTCCTGCATTACCCCTATTTGACTTTGTGTTTATAACCCTGTATTCACTTGACCAGAAGTCTTGTTCCTCCTGCCACCGAACTTCACTAATTCCCACTATATCTAACTTTAACCTATCCGTTTCCCTTTTTAAATTTTCGAACCTACCTGCCCAATTAAGGGATCTGACATTCCACGCTCCGATCCGTACAACGCCAGTTTTCTTTCTCCTGATAACGACATCCTCTTGAGTAGTCCCCGCCCGGAGATCCGAATGGGGGCCTATTTTACCTCCGGAATATTTTACCCAAGAGGACGCCATCATCATTTAATCATACAGTAAAGCTGCATGCCCTCGGAAAAAATTACGGCCGTAGTTTCCCCTTGCTTTCAGCCGTTCGCAGTACCAGACCAGCAAGGCCGTTTTGGTTATTTTTACAAGGCCAGATCAGTCAATCATCCAGACTGTTGCCCTTGCAACTACTGAAAAGGCTGCTGCCCCTCTTCAGGAACCACACGTTTGTCTGGCGTCTCAACAGATACCCCTCCATTGTGGTTGCACCTACGGTACGGCTATCTGTATCGTTGAGGCACGCAAGCCTCCCCACCAACGGCAAGGTCCATGGTTCATGGGGGGAGGACTAAGTGCTTAGTCTTGTTAATTGCTCAAGTCTTCTTCCTCGGATAATATTATGTCAACGTCAACTAAAGACTCTTCATAAAGCAAAATAAGCAATTATCTGCACCTCTTGGACGGAAACAAAAAGGATTCTCGTTTGAACCCATTTTATCAAGAATGTTATTTTTCTTGGAAATCATTTCGTGGGACTATGTATTCTGTTCTTTTGTCTACTGGGCGTTGATGAAGGAGAACATGATTTCGATGTTGGTATTGTGACCTGGAATAGCAAAGTTATGTTCTGCTAATTTCAGTAATTCATTATGCTGTGATCCGAAACAAGCTGTGCACTTTTTATGCGCCAAAGCTATTTAAAGACAGAGTCGTCGTTTTTTGTCGCCAGAATTTCATAAAAGTTTGCCACTCATCGAAGAATCTACCGTCACTCTACTTCACGTTTTCCTATACAAAATGCTAGAGCTTCTGCTGTTTGTTTCCAGGTTGGAACATCAGCTAATGACACCCCCTGAAAGTGGGGTGTACTGTTGAGTACTGAACTCACAGTTCTTGAAATAGTGTGTTAGCCTCGTTCGGCCTATGAAGAAAAACATACGGCACAGGCATAAGAATATCACTGCTTGATATATCTATTATTCTTCTGTTATATCTCCTCATTCCTTACGCCATTAATTTGAAGCGAGCCTTAGTTACGCGTTCTCCTCTTCAACGCTAAAAAGTCTAACCAAAGACGGACACAGGCTGACTTTTATATATTTGGTCGGAGACTACGCAATACGCGAGACCAATGACATTGTCTACATCTAAAATTCATAGCCTACAAACCACCGTGAAGAGCGTGGTACTTAACATTGGACCACATTTATTGTTAATTCCCGATCCAATCGAAGCAAGAAATAGCGTTTAAATGCTCCGGTGCGCGCTATGCTTAGTCTAATCTTATATTTAAACTCTACATTGCGGGAACGCAAACGTACAGTGTAACCTCCCCGCAAGAAATTTGAAAGTCAATGACTATAAAAAAATGTGCCAAATGTTGTCTTCCCACAAAATTGAATAATAAAAATGAGCCAAGCGTAACCTCCTTGCAAAATTAAAGAATAACAATGGCCCAAATGTAAACTCCACACAAAAGTTAAGGAATGAAGATTGCTCATTAAACCCACAATAATGTTAATTAAATAACGAACCATGAACTGAATGTAACATCTCAACACAAATAATTAAACCTGATAAATCTTATAAGGGCAGCAACGCTGACCTTCGGCCCTGTAAAATAATTAAACCTGATAAATTCTTATCTCAGTAAAACTGCATCTATATCTGCTCTTATTTTTCGGCACAGCTCCGTGCAATGCTGGCGTATATTTAATTTTGATTCTTGGAGGGAATGCATAGGAAATATTATTTAGCTTGAAATGAATCTTTTTCTTTGAATGAGTTACTTTATAAAAAGTTATTATTGGGGCATCATTTTGAACAAATTAATTACAATTAACATACGTTATTCTAATAATTTCCGGGTATGCAGCCGGATCCCGTCGACATTCTGCCACGATATTTCGGCCCAGAGACGTCCGGCCATCATCAGGTGAGTACACAACTACTGAAGAGCCCAGGTGCAGTCGCGGTATTTATGCCGAATCTCGCGCCTGTGAAATGTACTGGCATCCTGCAGCGCATGCGTCAGGTGTTGACATGCGCAGCATAGCCGAGTTGTACGTGTTGGCCTCGGTGGTGGAAATAAAGGTTCATCTAGTCATTGAGTATCGAATGACACTGTCGATTCCGCTGTGATTGTATAATTTTAATAACAGGATTCCAATTTTTATCCAGCTGAAAGCCGTTGTCACGATTTATAAGATTATTGGCAAGACGTATTTCCACTGATTCCTTGATTACCGAATCCCAAAAACCGGAAACCGGGGATAAAATTTTTGTTACATTGTATTCCATTGAATGTCCCAAAGAAATACAGTGCTCTGCTACTGCCGATTTTGACGGTTGCCGCAGACGGGTGTATCTTTCATGTTTTATACATCGTTCATGGACAGTTCTTGTCGTCTGGCCAATATATGCAGCGCCACATTCACAGGGAATTTTGTAGACGCCTGCCTTCTTCAGTTGTAAATCGTCTTTAACGGATCCAACCAGGGCCCGTTTCTTTGCTGGTGGACGGAAGATAACCTTGATTTTATTTTTCTTCAGTAATCGGCCTATTTTCGACGACACATTCCCGGCGTATGGAAGGAACGCAGTTGATTTAAAGTCATCATCTGCGTCCTCAGTGCGTTGCTTCTTGTTATGATAGTTGCCCATGGCCTTCCTTATTTGGCGAGAAGTGTAGCCATTCTCTTTGAAAACCTTCTCCAAGTGTTCTAATTCTGCGTGGAGGTTTTCATCATCCGATATTATATGCGCTCGATGTATTAAGGTACTGAGAACACCGGCTGTTTGTGCTGGGTGATGGCAGCTTGACGCCTGGAGATACAGATCTGTGTGAGTCGCTTTCCTGTACACAGAATGTCCTAATGACCCATCATTTTTACGGCGTACTAGAGATTGAAAAAGAGGGCACTTTACCATTTCTAGACGTGCTAGTACGCCGTAAAAATGATGGGTCATTAGGACATTCTGTGTACAGGAAAGCGACTCACACAGATCTGTATCTCCAGGCGTCAAGCTGCCATCACCCAGCACAAACAGCCGGTGTTCTCAGTACCTTAATACATCGAGCGCATATAATATCGGATGATGAAAACCTCCACGCAGAATTAGAACACTTGGAGAAGGTTTTCAAAGAGAATGGCTACACTTCTCGCCAAATAAGGAAGGCCATGGGCAACTATCATAACAAGAAGCAACGCACTGAGGACGCAGATGATGACTTTAAATCAACTGCGTTCCTTCCATACGCCGGGAATGTGTCGTCGAAAATAGGCCGATTACTGAAGAAAAATAAAATCAAGGTTATCTTCCGTCCACCAGCAAAGAAACGGGCCCTGGTTGGATCCGTTAAAGACGATTTACAACTGAAGAAGGCAGGCGTCTACAAAATTCCCTGTGAATGTGGCGCTGCATATATTGGCCAGACGACAAGAACTGTCCATGAACGATGTATAAAACATGAAAGATACACCCGTCTGCGGCAACCGTCAAAATCGGCAGTAGCAGAGCACTGTATTTCTTTGGGACATTCAATGGAATACAATGTAACAAAAATTTTATCCCCGGTTTCCGGTTTTTGGGATTCGGTAATCAAGGAATCAGTGGAAATACGTCTTGCCAATAATCTTATAAATCGTGACAACGGCTTTCAGCTGGATAAAAATTGGAATCCTGTTATTAAAATTATACAATCACAGCGGAATCGACAGTGTCATTCGATACTCAATGACTAGATGAACCTTTATTTCCACCACCGAGGCCAACACGTACAACTCGGCTATGCTGCGCATGTCAACACCTGACGCATGCGCTGCAGGATGCCAGTACATTTCACAGGCGCGAGATTCGGCATAAATACCGCGACTGCACCTGGGCTCTTCAGTAGTTGTGTACTCACCTGATGATGGCCGGACGTCTCTGGGCCGAAATATCGTGGCAGAATGTCGACGGGATCCGGCTGCATACCCGGAAATTATTAGAAGAAGAAATACGCCGGGAAAATTTCAGAAGTCACATCAACATACGTTATTAGCTGAGCGCAATGCTGCTTCATTACCTTCTACAATAATATACATATCGTCCACCACATTCCTGACCAGACTCGTGGGCAGAGCACACCGCGGACGCATGCCGACTCGCTACACACTAGCGCTGACTGAGTACAACTATCCAACTGTCTACTCCCTCTGCCGAGTCGCCACACACTACTGCCGACTGACTACTACTGCAGACAGAGTGCAACTCGCAACTGAACACTCGCGCGGTCAAGCGCAGACTAGCCACAATAAATAACTCTCTCGTCAGAGATTCTGTCATGCCTCGCCATCGCTGGTAATGAATACATATGAAACGTACGCGTTTCAACAGTAATATCAGAGTAAGAATTAATTTGTCTCAGAGTGCAAATAAATTATCTGCAATCGTATTTTAACACGACCGACTTCAAGGCTTCAATCTTCATTTCCGGATGTACTTGTGAACAGTTCTCGTATTTTGGGAAGGTCGATACAGGCTCAAAATGGCTCTGAGCACTATGGGACTCAACTGCTAAGGTCATTAGTCCCCTAGAACTTAGAACTAGTTAAACCTAACTAACCTAAGGACATCACAAACATCCATGCCCGAGGCAGGATTCGAACCTGCGACCGTAGTGGTCTTGCGGTTCCAGACTGCAGCGCCTTTAACCGCACGGCCACTTCGGCCGGCGATACAGGCTCATTCAGTTAAGTTGCCAACCAAAAAAATATGTCCGGAACCGTTTAAAATATAATATTGTTTTCACCCAGATAAACTGTGATAAGGTCCTCACTAAACAATCTACAGTACGTTTTCATAGCCTTATTAATTACAGAGATATTGCTATCAAGTTTGCTTTTATAATTACTATATTTAGAACTTAGCTAACTCACGCTATACATATATTTCACCATGCTATAGGAACGCTTCACAGACGCATCTGAGGATGAGACTGGAGGCATTGAAGTCAGTACTATTAAAAACATTGAAGGTCATTTATTTGCACTCTCGCGTATATCCATTCTTACTCTCAGTTAGTCCAGTTTGTCTCCGCTGCTGTCAAGTGGTTTCTACTGACTCTTCTACTGGAGGATTCTGTCTGTATGGAAGCAGCGAAAGAAGCCATAAATGGGAAGCTGGAGAGAGAGCAATTCCAGGTGGAGCGTTTCGCCTGGATGCTGGCGATTTTTGCCCAGCTGGAAACCGTGAGAAACTCGCGACAATAGAGCAG
Source organism: Schistocerca americana (assembly GCF_021461395.2). Lineage (NCBI taxonomy): Eukaryota > Metazoa > Arthropoda > Insecta > Orthoptera > Acrididae > Schistocerca > Schistocerca americana. The sequence continues at coordinate 558,246,631 of NC_060125.1, read as the reverse complement.
TAAAGAGGGGAGAGTGTATGGAAACGACGAAAAATGCTCCTGCTGTTGTGTTTCCTGCACTTTTTCGCCGATGTGGTTGAGCTGTAAGATTCTATAAACGTCAGCGTGTATTCACTATTTGTTCTGGTACCGAGCTTTAGCGATATCAGAAACTCCCGGCATTTGCTTTGTTTACGCTACACTCACGAGTGAAAGTGTGTTAAGTTCAAGGTTACGGCCGAAAGCCGCTGTCCGCGTGGGTGGCTGCTTTCACAGGAGCGGGAGCTGAAGAACACGCCTGCCGTCCCAGTACAAAGAAACTGACCTCCACGCCGAGATAGTTGTACTATTAGTGGCTGTCACACATGCTTGGGGAACTCAAGTGGGAATCCCTGGAGGGAAGGCGACATTCTTTTCGAGAAACACTATTGGGAAAATTTAGAGAACCAGCATCTGAAGCTGACTGCCATACGATTCTACTGCCGTCATCATACATTGCGCGTAAGGACCGCGAAGATACGAGAAATTAGGGCTCACACGGAGGCATACAGACAGTCGTTTTTCCCTCGCTCAGTATGCGAGTGGAAACGACTAGAAGTGCTACATGTTACCCTCCGCCACGCACCGTACTGTGGCTTTCGGAGTATGTATGTAGATGTAGATGTAGACTGCAAGATTGCAAGCATGCATGACCAAGTAATTTGCGCAAACACGCTTGACCGGTTCAAATGGTTCAAATGGCTCTAAGCACTATGGGACTTAACATCTGAGGTCATCAGCCCCCTAGAACTTAGAAGTACTTAAACCTAACTAACCTAAGGACATCACACACATTCATTCCCGAGGCAGGATTCGAACCTGCGACCGTAGCGGTCGCGTGGTTCCAGACTAAAGCGCCTAGAACTGCTCGGCCACACCGGCTGGCACGCTTGGCCGTCTGCAGAGTAATTTTGCACAAGCATAAGGAATATTCAAGCTTTTTGGCGATTGATCGATATTCAGCATACAAGTTTGAGCAAGCATAGCAAAGTGCATATGCTTCAATAAGTGTACCGGCAATGTGGACGCTTGTACAAGAAAATGTCAGTTGAGAGGCAGTCTTCGTAGCCGTCTCATATCTAGCAAATAGCTAGAAAAGCTTGTACGAGTAAGCGAAAGCAAGCCTTGTTTCAACAGCGTTAAATCGGAAGCCTCCCGCAGAAAGTAAAACAGGAATGTTGTGTGTGTTATACGAGGGTCGTTCGATAAGTAATGCAACACATTTGTTTTCTGAAAGCAGACTGGTTTTATTCAGGATTCCAATACACCATAGTATGACCCACGTGACTACAAAACATTATTTTGCAACATGATCTCCGTTGACGTTCAATGCGACGACCGTACTCCACCTTACTGGGCGGGTCTGTATGCCCGCGTGGTACCACTCTACCGGGCGATGTCGGAGCCGACTGCTGCATTAATAACCACCCCATCATCCACGTACTGCTTCCGTGGAGTGTATCCCCTATTGGGCCAAACAGATGGAAGTCGGAAGGCCCGAGATTCGGACTGTAGGGTGTGTGAGGGAGAGCTTTCCAGTGAAGTCTTGTAAGCTCCGCAGACTTGCGTTGTCACGGAGAAGGAGAAGTTCGTTTGCATTTTTCTGGAGACGAACACGCTGAAGTCTCTTCAATTTCCTGACGGCAGCACAGTATACGTGAGAGTTGATCGTTGCCGCGTGAGAGAGGACATCAAACAGAATCACTGACACCTCCAGAGTCCCAGGAGGCTGTCGCCGTCTCTTTATCGGCTAGGGTGGTGTGGCGCCGCTCCATGGGCTTTTCGAACTGATGAACCCACGTTTCAACACCCGTGACTATTTTTGACAAAAAATTGTCACGATCAGCCTCGTAGCGACCAAGCTATTCCGCACTGACGGTCCTTCGTTGCTCTTTATGGATTTCTGTTAGGCGGCGGCAAACACGCCGGCCACACACCTTTGACTGCCCCAACATGTAGACGAGTCTGTCAGCAGTACCAGCAAAGACGTTCAGTCGGGCAGCGAAGTGTCTCACTGCGTCTGTAAGTTCCAACATTCCAGGAGTCACAGCTGTGTGCTGCGGCCGGGAGGCACACAGGAGATGGGACAAGTCTGCGCGACCGTTTTGCGATGGTAACAGACTCATCGCCCGACGACTCACCGTGCTTTTGTTCACTGCCAAGTCCCCACAGACTAGCGGTTATGAATATCAGCGATGCTCTGATTTTCGGCAAAAAAAGAAGAAAAAACAATAACTCGATGACAGCTCTCTGCTTCGAACGGACCTCCATTACAGACGTCATTTTGAACGATATCTACAGTGCCGCCACCTTTCGGAGCTTCAGGAGAGTATAGGTGCTAAAGCGGGGAATATTCCACGACGTCCCATACAAATTCAAAATTTATCAATCGGACTTAGCTGAGAAAAAAAGTGTTGCATTACTTATCGAAAGACGCTCGTAGAATAAAATAAGCGTAAAATCAAGCAATGTTTTTATTTTCATTACGTTACAAACTTTTTTTAAAAAAACTCGAACTTTAAATATGAAATAACAGAACTGATTCTCAGGAAAATAACTGAGCAGTGCCCAAATTGCGTTTGTCTTATTTTCGGCCAGCTGCCTCTTGTTGCACTGTCTGCTGCTGCGTACAGCGGCGTGCCCGAATGCAAGCAGGCAGCACACATTTCTACCAGAGTGGCGATGACTGATAATGCTTTTGAATGCATGAGAATCTCAAACTAGAAAAAAAAGTTTTGACATACCACAGCAGTAAGTATATTTTTAAGCATCGGTTTTAAATCTTCTCAAATTAACGACATGCTCAGTGTTGTGTACATAGTTCCGCGTAGTCAGCGCGTACACAACTTCCCACTAGAGCGCGCCCCGCTAAGCACAACAGCGCAGGCGCAGCGCTCGTCCGTCTCCGCACTACGAGATGGCGCAGTCTTAGAGACTGACCAAATTCTGCTTCCGCCGATCCGCGTATTAATATGTAACGCAACCAATGAGATTGCTGCTAACGTAGAACCTTTTCTCCTCGCATCACACTCGCGCAGTGATACCTGAACGCTCGAGGTATTATAACGAGTGTACAGACCTCCGATTAGTCAGTCTGCACCAGTCTGCATTAGTCTGTATTAGTCTGTACCAGTCTGCACTTGTCTGTACCAGTCTATAGCCAAGTTTCAGTCTGCGCCTAATAAGATTATCATATACCTGTACATAGCCATGAAGAGAAATGTATAGACCAAGACCAAAGGAACTTCAGATTGTCAATTGTAAAAAGTATCCAGAATCAAGTTACGTAATGTCTATATTTTTTATTATTTTAATAAATGTGTGTGAAAATTAATCAAGTTCTGTTTAAAGTTGGTCAACGTCAATCTGCTACTCTAAGCGTGCAAGTGGCATTTCTATCGTGCGACCTAACGGCAGAAGATAAACACGCCACGATAAGACCACGAGACATATTGCTGACACTCGCCTAATTCTTTAGAGCGAGAAGTCAAACAATCTGATGGTGTGTGTACCGAACGTCTTACAGTACGCACACCACACTCAGTAAAAATAGGATATAACTAGATGATCGTTTTCATAATTTTTTCAGCTGTTTGTGTCGCATGGGATGATGGTTCTTTCTCATTTTTAAACAGATTTTGTACCTCACTCCATTATTATGCAGTTTATCAAAATATTGCCGAGTTCCACTTTTTTAGACGCCGTTTTGTCTGTTGACTCAGTAATTCTTACACTTAAATAGTTTAAAGAATACAAAAGAAACAAATAAAAAATCATGAAAATAAAAAGATTCCAAGTGAACGAACTGTGAACGAGACGTTGTCAAGGTTGTCGGTGAGTCGAAAATGTTTTCATACGCTCTTTCTCTCACAGGTACGTCGCTCGCTAAATTGTTGGCCTGCAGGTGATCACGCGTTCCGTGTCGAAAGTGTTGGAGCTGAACATGCGGATAAGAGATTTTGTAAATAATAAAAGTGTAATAAATCATTGTCAGGTTCATTCACTGTGTTATTGCATCGAGGTGAAAGTACTTGATACCAGTAAGTGTCGGGACAGCCTACATACGGAGCTGTAGCTGTTAGAACCTCTGCCTGTAGACCGCAGAGCCGCAGGTTAAATTCCGGCCGTGGCTGCAGATTTCCTTCGCTCAGGGTCTGGGTATTTGTGCTTCCCTAATCTTCTTATCTCATCTCCATCACAAAGACGCGCATGTCACCGAAATGGCATCGAATAGAAAAACTTGCTCAAAGCGGCGGAACAACCCCATTTGGGGTCTCCCAGCCAATAATACGATACAATCATTTCATTTCAGTGGTTCTCTTTCATCATTTTCCTCTACCACAGTTACTGGACTTCCTATGATGGTATTTGCTGTTTGCAGAATCGCAGATGCCCAGTGTATTGTAATATGTGAGGCTTTTACTGTCTCATACAAATACCATTTTATGTAAATAGACTGAAGGGGCGAGTGAAAATTTGTACCAGAGCCAGGAATCTAACCTGGGTCTCGTGCTTATTAGGCATGTACGTTAGCCACTAAGCTGCCTGGGCCCAGCAGTTCACACACCTCCTTGCATTACTCTGCCACGCCTCTATAGTAAGCAGGAGGCCTGGTTTCGATTCCTGGCCTTGGTACTTTTAGTCTGCATACAAAACATCGTCTCTCTATGAGACCACTAATGTTTCTGTAATTGCGTCGTTTCATTGTATAAGTACTTGCACCTGGGTTTCAGGCTGGACCCTGTTTACGTTCGATGCCAAGGTGCTATTCCAGAATATGGAGAGCCTCGGCAAATCCGTTCGTATGGAAGGGGGAATTTAAAGTAGACTGGGGCGTCAGGAAGAACTTATATCTAGGAGGGAGGCGTGCCAGGGTAGTCCGAGCAGTCGTGTGAACTGCTGTGCCAAGGTGGCTTAGTGACTAACGCACCTGCCTAGTAAGCAGGAGACCCGGGTTCGATTCCTGGCCCTGGTATAAATTTTCACTCGCCCCTTCAGCCTATATACGAAAAATATATTTTTTTATGAAATCTAAAAATAGCTTTCGCTTCATTTCCAATGTAAGGGCTTGGATCAGGGAACTGATGACAAGACTATAGCACTGTGTCCGAAGGTAATCGCGCTACAATATTAACCTTTCATTCCTGAAGACAGGTCCGACGGCTGGGAGTCTTTGGCCCTATTTGCTACTGACAGTGGTTGTTCTGAGAGTGATAAATGGCTGGCCTGGTCGGCTGCGGAGAGTATCAAAGAAGGCGTTACCACGGGATACAGTGCACTTTAGAAACGGATGTATTGTATTTTATACAAAGGGTTGTACACAATAGCATACCCAGCATCTGAGGTTGTGGGGTGATGGGGGAGGGGCAGCGGCTGGTCCCGGCGGAGGTTCGAGTCCTCCCTCGAGCATGGGTGTGTGTGTTTGTCCTTAGGGTGATTTAGGTTAAGTAGTGTGTAAGCTTAGGGACTGATGACCTTAGCAGTTAAGTCCCATAAGATTTCACACACATTTGGGAGGGGCAGGAGGAGTGGGGGCGAGGGCGGGCATTGTTTTGAGATTTTACACCACCACTTGCTACCACTCAGCATCGGTTACATATTACAGTTCTCTTCAAACTGATACCGAGTTGACACATCCGTATGTTTGACGAGGCAAAATTCGAATTCGGTACGCGAAGATTTTTTTTTTCGGAGTGGGGGGTAGGGGGCAGCTGTTTCACCTGCCTCTCGCTCTGGCCCACAGCCAGGGTTGGATCTCTCTCTCCGTCCTCCTCCCCTCTCCCTCCTCTCTCTCCCCCTACCCCACCCCAATATAATTTGCCGTCTTGCTCATTTTTAGGTACAACAGATACCTACGATTCTGGTAGTAATACACTAAAATAAATTAAACGTTTTGATGTAATAATGAGACAATCAAGAACACACCCATCGACATACAATGAAGACTTTCACGACCGGATGGTACTGTTGTTGATAATTCTACCGGGTTATATGGCCGTGGTCCATGGAATTCTTCTATTCCTAACGTTTTGTCCAATACTACGTTGGACATCTTCAGAGGTATGGCTGGTCCTGCTGGTCGGCAGGACTCAGCAGGACCAGCCATACCTCTGAAGATGTCCAACGTAGTATTGGACGAAACGTTAGGAATAGAAGAATTCCATGGACCACGGCCATATAACCCGGAAGAATTATCAACAACACACCCATCGACACTCAGTTCAAAGTGAAATCCGTGCGAGAGACATCAAGGCTGGCGTGCGACATGGGGACGCCCTGTTGCTAGCATTCTTTAATCTGGTTTTACAGTCACAAGAGAATGGCGCACGGCGCTGGCCGTGACAAACCATGCCATGGCGCACGGCGCTGGCCGTGACAAACCATGCCATAAAGTTAGGAAGAGGCAAAAGGAAAGAAGTCGGGAACGACTCTTTAGCGTTTCCTGATGACTTAGCCACGCTCTTCAGAAACACTGGCACAAGAAACCGGATTGCAGATGTATGACCAGCGCAAGTGCTGCTATCCTTGATACTGAACTTGGCTGCAGCAAACGGGTTACGAAATTTCAGCACCTCGGTGTTATCATTTCGGAGTACATCACAGAAAGAGAGACGACTGAGTCTCGAATTGTTAAATTGAAACAGCACACAGGACTATCAGTTAATTCTATAATAAGAAAAATATAAGCAAGAATGCCAAAATTCGCCACTGTGGTACAGAAATTAGGCGACTGGTACTTTATGCTGCAGACACACATCCGATCAGAAAGACCTACTGAACATGTTGCAGCACAGAGTACGCATATTTATCAAAAAGATATTAGGACCTAGGAAGAACAATGATGGCGAGTGGAAAAGCAGGAATAGTATGGAAGTGCATCAACACATAGCACCCCTGAGTGATGTCATAAGGAAACGACCCCTGTAGTTCTAAGGCCATATGAAACATACGAATTCAAGCAGAACTGACAAAGAAGATACTGATGTACTATGAGAAACTCAGTCTCAACCATGAATATAGCAGACACACTGAGACAATTACAGAAGACCTAACGCAATCTGGCAATACACTGGATGTCACTTGGGTCTAAGTCTGGTGAATGGGGTGGATGAGGATCCAATTCAAAGCTCAATTGATGCACTGTCGCCATTGAGTCGGAGGTTGCGTTCTCCTAGCGAAGGAGCACTTTTTTGCGTTTCAAACAATCCAGCAAAGGAGCATAATAGGGCCCAATTATAGGTCTTTCTTTTTCGCAAATAATCTATTAGGATTTTCTCTGAAGAAACCCAAAAAACAGTGGTCATTACCTTACCAGCTGACAAAATGGCCCTTGCCATCTTCGGTGCACTTTCACCAAACTTCGTCCATTGTTTTGACTGCCGTTTTGACTGTGCTGTGTAATGATGGACTCACGATTCATCAACAGTCACAAATCAGTGCATAAAGTCTTGCACTTTACGATTAAACGCCGCCAGACATTGTGTTGAAATGTGCTGGATGTGCGTTTTGTGGACTGAGCAATCGCGGCGCCCACATCACACACAGCTTCTTCATAGCCAATTCTCCGTGCTGAATATTATGCGCTCGCTCAGTTGAGATGCCTGAAGTCTCAGGAATCTCAAAACTTTTTATTCGGCGATCTTGCATTACCATTCCACTGATACTGACAATGGTTTCCTATATGCATCTACATCTACATGGATACTCTCCAAATCACATTTAAGTGTCTGGCAAAGGGTCCATCGAACCACCTTCGCAATTCTCTATTATTCTAATCTCGTATAGCGAGGGGAAAGAACGAACACCTATATCTTTCCGTACGAGCTCTGATTTCTCTTATTTTATCTTGGTGTCAACAAAATATTTTCGCATTCGGAGGAGGAAGTTGGTGATTGGAATTTCGTGAGAAGATTCCGTCGCAACGGGAAACGCCTTTCTTTTAATGATGTGCATCCCAAATCCTGTATCATTTCTGTGACACTCCCTCCCATATTTCGCGATAATACAAAACGTGCTGCCTTTCTTTGAACTTTTTCGATGTACTCAGTCACTCCTATCTGGTAAGGATCCCACACCGCGCAGCAGTATTCTAAAAGTGGACGGACAAGCGTAGTGTAGGCAGTCTCCTCAGTAGGTCTGTTACATTTTCTTAGTGTCCTGCCAATAAAACGCAGTCTTTGGTTAGCCTTCCCCACAACATTTTCTATGTGTTCCTTCCAATTTAAATTGTTCGTAATTGTAATATCTAGGTATTTAGTTGAATTCACGGCTTTTAGATTAGACTGATTTATCGTGTAACCGAAGTTTAACGCGTTCCTTTTAGCACTCATGTGGATTACCTCACACTTTTCGTTATTTGGTAACTGCCACTTTTCGCACCATTCCGATATTTCTTCTAAATCGTTTTGCAGTTTGTTTTGATCTTCTGATGACTTTATTAGTTGATAAACGACAGCGTCATCTGCAAACAACCGAAGACGGCTGCTCATATTGTCTCCCAAATCGTTTATATAGATAAGGAACAGCAAAGGGCCTATAACTCTACCTTGGGAAACGCCAGAAATCACTTCCGTATTGCTCGATGACTTTCCATCAATTACAACGAACTGTGATCTCTCTGACAGGAAATCATAGATCCAGTCACATAACTGAGACGATATTCCATAAGCACGCAATTTCACTACGAGCCGCTTGTGTGGTACAGTGTGAAAAGCCTTCTGGAAATCCAGAAATACGGAATCGATCTGAAATACCATGTTTGTGGTGACTTCTATTGGACGGGCGGAGCGCACTTCGTCTTCGGTGTTCCTCCGACCGCGTTTAAATTCATTAATTTAAAAGAAAATGGTCTTAAGTGATGGTGCAAAGTCCACGTGAACTTCATCCAATTCTGTTTTGATTTATGCGACAGTTCAAACCTTCAAATGAAAATGTTTAACAACAGCACGAAACTCGGTTTTCTCTATTTTCAATCACGCTCGACACACTGACCAGCTCAGACGCCTGTCAACAATGAATTGCACTCTGTACGTCGTGGAAATTCTTCATTCCATCCTTGGAGTAATCAAGGATACCAACCATGAAAGCGCAACAAGAATGTTACATTATTTCATGGAAATTTACCAAACATGTCAAATCACCGACATTTACATGTTAGGGAGTCTTTTCTGAAAGTATCTGTTTGGAGTGTATCTTTGTACGTGAGCGAAACGTGGATGACAAGCTTTTGAGACAAGGTTTGAAATATGGTCCTACAGAAGAATGTTGAAGACTAGATGGGTAGATCGATTAAGTACTGTGGGGAGGGGTAGTGAACTGAATTGAGGAAAAAATAGATTTGTGCCACAACTTGACTCAAAGGAGAGATTGCTGGGTAGGACACGTCCTGAAGCAACAAGGGATCGTAAATTTTGTGACGGAAGGGAGTGTGTGGTGTAAAAACTGTAGACGGAGGCCAACGCTCGAACTCAGTAAGTAGTCACGTAGTGCTGAAAACGCCTGCACAGGAGAGACTAGCCTGGAGAGCTGCATAGAACCGATCCCCGGACTAGAGATAGAAACAACGACACGAAATGGAATGATCAAACAGGCTCATTCGTAGGTAAGGCATGTGCTTTGGCAATATACCGGGAAAATACTGTCAGTCGAGAAAGGAGACTGCTTACAAATCACTTGTGCGTCCCATCTTAGGATATTCTTCGAGACCCATACCAAATAGAAGTAATAGGGACACTGAACGTATACAAAGATTATTTACATGTTTCCTTGGCCACGGGAGAGCAGTACGGAAATACTGAAAACTCTATGCGGACTGAAGCGACGAATGGAAACTTTATACACTGCAGGGAATCGAACCCAGGTCTCCTGCTTACTAGTCAAATGCCATAACCACCAACCTGGCACAGCAGCTTTGCACAAATGCTCGAAGTGCCCTGGCACGCCACCCTCCTTAATCTGAATTCCCGTTCACGCCTCAGTCCACATGGTATGCGCCCTAAACGCGAAGAGCACTGCAGAGGCTCTCGAACTGTTTTGAAATAGCACCTCAGCAGAAACAGAGGATCATGCCTGAATCCCAGACACAGATGCTTTAATCACATGAAACTATATGTTTCCGGAGACTTTTCAAGTTTCGAACATGTGTGATGTGTATAAGCCGACTGAAACAACGAATGAAAATTTGTACCAAAGTCGCGATTCGACTCTGGGTCTCCCGCTCACCAGGCTCCATCACAGTTGGAGGGAGGGGCTCTGCAGAGCTGGAGGAATGCCAAGCGGGCTGAGGTGCGAGTAGGAATTTGGAGCGAGGTGTGCTAGGGTAGTCCGTGCAACTATGCGAGGGTGGCACAGTCGTTAGCGCATCTGCCTAGTGAGCAGCACACCCGGGTTCGAATCCTGGTATTGGTAAAGATTTTCACTTGTACCTTTAGTTTCATTTTAGTATTGAAAAGCCAGAATTTCCACACTCTTTGGGATAGACGCCAATTACACCACGAAACCCTCCTTAAGGGGTTTCAAGACACAGTTTTAAATGAGGAATCTAGGGTTACAGTACACCTCCCTACGTCTCAGTCCGGTGTTGCCGTGGAAGGCGAGATTGGCGTAATTATACTGTGCATATAAACAGTGATTCTTCTAGCGCTCCTTATGTGAACGGTTTGCGAAGAAAACCTAATAACTCGTATAATGGAAAGTACCCTCTGCCAGGCGCCTGCCAATAGTTTGTAGGGTACAACTGTCGGTGGAGAAAAGTTGCTGGTTATTGTCGTAAAAGTTCTCCTATCTCGAAAGTGTATTAGCTTCCACTTGTTTCCGGCTGCCACGTACTACGGGAATCCAAGCAACAGCTTTCGATTGTTCACTATATACACAAAAAGGAACTTTGCATTGAATTATGTATGAATAAAAGCCATATTGGATATGCAAACATGGATGCATACATTGTTGGCGCATCTCCGTAATGGTCTGCGTCAACTAAAAGATTTATGGCGGAGCGTTGGATCTTATTTTTCTGTTCTATTCATCCAACTTGGTACGTGTTTCATGTTGATGAAAAATACTTAAAAATCAGTCGACCAAGTGTTTTGGAATCCACTGCCACTTCTTTCGTGAATGAATTACATTTCCTTAAAAGTCTTCCAATAAATGACAGCTTAGCACCTATTTTTCACTCCGGATGGTTACTCCTTGGTATTTCTCGTTGGTTACTGTTTCTAGCGATTTGTCACCAGCAGTGTAATTGTACAGTAGTGGAGCTTTTTCCCCTGTTTACGTGCACTACGTTACATTTGCTTACGTTAAGGATCAACTCGCAATCCCTGCACCAATAATCGATCCAGGTCTTCCAGCACTTCGCTCCACTCTTCTGGCGTTGCTATCCTCTTATAGACTATCGCATCATCTGAGGACAGCCCCTTGGAGCTTCCAGCGTTATCCACTGATTCATTCAAGTACACAGTATAAAAGGTATAAGTGGAGATATTTTTATATGTGGTGCCTCAGTATATACACAAATCAATGTGTTGTTTTTTTCTCTGCATCGAACATTCCTCCCACACACACGTCATAAACTTCACGACCTCGATTTTGCTCTGTTAAGAGCGACGTACTGAGTTCTATCTTTCAGAAAGTCCTGAATCCAATCACAAATCTGGTCCAATACTCGGTTACCTCGTATTTTGTTCATTAAAAGATTGTGCGGGGGTATATCGAATGCCTTCCTGAAGTCAAGGAACACGGCATCTACTTAGGTGCCGATGTCTGCTGCGCTCTGTATCTCGCGGACGAGCAGATCGAGCTCAGTTTTGCAATATTTCTTTGCAGAATCCATGTGGATTTTTATAGAAATATCACAATATGTGTACCACAATTCTACAACGGATTTACGTCATCGATGTAAGCCTATAATTATGTTTATGAAAGTCACAAACCTTGTCGAAAACGGGAATGATCTGCGCTTTTTTCTATTCGCTAGTATCCTTCGCTGCTTCAGCGACTTTACGAACTTCTGCTAGAAGGGGAGTAACTTCTTTCGCGTAATCTCTGTAGAATCTCACAAGAATCTCGTGTGGTCCAGTGGCGTTTCCGCTGCTGAGGAGTTTCTCTTGACTTCCAGTTTGACGATAGCTTACCTCAATATCTGCAGCTCGTACGATGACTGCAAGGAGGAACCATATTACGATCTTGTATGATGAAGCAGTTTCGGGAGCAGTATGGTATCTCAGCGATAATTTCCATTCGGTTGCATAGTTTCAAAACTTCTTGCAGCTTTTAAGCAGATTGTTTGCCAAAATTTGACTTTCAAATTCTATGAACACTTCCCGAATTTCTCCTTGTGTTAGGCTCACACCGGAGTGAATACAAACGACCGAGCATCAGCGAACGAGAATTCTCATCAGTATTAACAGCAGGCGAGCGCGAGCAAACTGCATTCCGTCGTGTTCGGTTCGCAAACGCTACCGTTCGCTCGTGTTCCGCTAGTTGTCTATCTTTTAGCGAACCACTGTAGGATGTTCGCGTTCTCTCCGCTTCGGCGGTAGCACACAGAACCTATCTCTATTTTGTCTACTTTCCTTTTTCACCATGTTCATGTAACGTGGGTCAGCGATGGAGTGGTCTGAAGATAATGTAACATTGTTGACAGAAGATTATAGATATCACAGTGTTTCTGAGATCCAAGAGATTCACCGCACAAATGCCGAAGGAAATGAAATATGATAGGTAGAAAATTGCCGAAGTACCTCTCTTTGATTCTAGTTGCTTACATTCATGGTGTCTACAATTACATAGCTGATTTATCCCTGTTAAATGTAGAGACTTTTTATGATAAATATTGGGTTGGTGCATAAGTTCGTAGCGTTTTTGCATAAATTTAATAAACACAGCAGATGCAGGTAACAGTGACTTCAGTCATCAATAATATGTTCTCCCTCACTATTTACAACACTCTGCCAACGCTGGGCTAACTTTTCGATTCCGCGACTGTGGTAACCTCGTGGTTTTGAGCGAAGAACTCCTCGCGCGAAGTTCTGAGCCCATTTCCATCCGGAAAGGAAGTAACTTGAGGGCTGTTCGATAGAGAAGGGGAAAGGTGAAAATCTGGGGGCGCAATATCAAGTGAATGCGGAATGGCTTCCCAATCCAACGCCTGTACAGTGTTTTTTGTCAGTCTAGCAGAAAGCAGGCGGGCGTTGCCGTGGAGTAGCGGCACTTCATGCAGTCTTTTCGGTCGTTGCTCCTGGACTGCGTCCGCAAAACGTCTCAGTTGATGACAATGAATGTGGGCAGTGATGGTCACACCTCGCGGAATCAATTTGTAGTACACCACACGGTCGCTGTTCCAGCAGAAACAGCATTTCTCGCCGCCAGTAACGATACGGCACAGAAATGATTGGTGTTGTCCCGAGCCGGCTGAGGATGAGCAAGTAGAGATGCACGTACGAACACCCAACGAGTTTCGTGCTTTCGACTTACAGCACGCGGCACCCATACACCCGATTTTTGAATCTTGCCCCTTGCATGGAAATGTCGCACGATGCTGGAATGATCACAATTCATCACGTCTGCAGCTCTCTAATACACTGACGTTGATCGTTGTGGATTACTACGTTTAAACGATCTTCCTGAACATGGAGAGTCACTAATGTCAAAACGATCTTTCTTAAGATGAGAAAATCATTTTCTTCCGTGTTCTTCCAGTGGCGTTATCCCCATACACGGCTCAAATGCTTCTGGCTACCTCCGCTGCTGTCACCCGTCTGTTGAACTCAAACAGAAGAATGTGTCGGAAATGTTCCGATTTCTCCACTTCGCACTCCATTTTATAGCGTCTACAGCTCCACTCACTATTTCCAGAACACAAAATGACAATATGTAAACTCAGATAGCAACAGTGAACTACAAAAAAAAAAATGACGATCGATAAATAAAGCCGTAGCAACCAGAATACCAATTGCAAAACAAGGTCGCTACGAACGTATGCACCTACCTAATAAAAATGGTTTACCCAGGATTACTCTGTCTGCCCTCTTCCAAACTGTACAGCAGATTTCCTTAAGTAGTCTATGTAACAGGCCCCATATAAATTTCACATTTCATTTGCAGGACTACACTGGTCTTGCACTATGATTTGAAAGGCTACAGGCGACTATTAGTTTACGCCCAAATAGCAATCATTCTAACTAGTAAGCCTTCCACTTGTCACCCTGGCCCATGCATCTGCTAAACTGATTTTGCCCTTTGGCAGAGGTTTTTGTTCTTATGCTGCATTAGAGATTATCTCATTTATCATAATCTGTATGAACTTGAATGCTGAAATAATTTAATGAAATGGTGGCCCTTTCATTATTGTAGTCAATTATTGATGGGTGATTAAAAAATCAACACAGGATTGATCTTTTACAAAAAATTACGATAAAATTTTATTGATGATCATACAGGATAAACAACGCAAGTACACTACTGGCCATTAAAATTGCTACACCAAGAAGAAATGCAAATGATAAACGGGCATTCATTGGACAAATATATTATACTAGAACTGACAATTGATTACATTTTCACGCAATTTGGGTGCATAGATCCTGAGAAATCGGTACCCAGAACAACCACCTCTGGCCGTAATAACGGTCTTGAAGCGTGTACAGGTACATCTGCCCATGCAGCTTCAACACGATACCACAGTTCATCAAGAGTACTGACTGGCGTATTGTGACGAGCCAGTTGCTCGGCCACCATTGACCAGACGTTTTCAATTGGTGAGAGATCTGGAGAATGTGCTGGCCAGGGCAACAGTCGAACATTTTCTGTATCCCGAAAGACCCGTACAGGACCTGCAACATGCGGTCGTGCATTATCCTGCTGAAATGTAGGGTTTCACAGGGATCGAATGAAGGGTAGAGCCACGGGTCGTAACACATCTGAAATGTAACGTCCACTGTTAAAAGAGCCGTCAATGCGAGCAAGAGGTGACCGAGACGTGTAACCAATGGCACCCCATACCATCACGCCGTGTGATACGCCAGTATGGCGATGACGAATACACGCTTCCAATGTGCGTTCACCGCGATGTCGCCAAACACGGATGCGACCATCATGATGCTGTAAACAGAACCTGGATTCATCCGAAAAAATGACGTTTTGCCATTCGTGCACCCAGGTTCGTCATTGAGTACACCATCGCAGGTGCTCCTGTCTGTGATGCAGCGTCAAGGTTAACTACAGCCACGGTCTCCGAGCTGATAGTCCCTGCTGCTGCAAATGTCGTCGAAATGTTCGTGCAGATGGTTGTTGTCTTGCAAACGTCCCCATCTGTTGCGTCAGGGATCGAGACGTGGCTGCACGATCCGTTACAGCCATGCGGATAAGATGCCTGTCATCTCGACTGCTAGCGATAGCAGGTCGTTGCCATCCAGCACGGCGTTCCGTATTACCCTCCTGAACCCACCGATTCCATATTCTGGTAACAGTCATTGGATCTCGACCAACGCGAGCAGCAACGTCGCGATACGATAAACTGCAATGGCGATGGGCTACAATCCGACCTTTATCAAAGTTGGAAACGTGATGGTACGCATTTCTCCTCCTTACACGAGGCATCACAACAACGTTTCACGAGGCAACGCTGGTCAACTGCTGTTTGTGTATGAGAAATCGGTTGGATACTTTCCTCATGTCAGCACGTTGTAGGTGTCGCCACCGGCACCAACCTTGTGTGAATGCTCTGAAAAGGTAATCATTTGCATATCACAGCATCTTCTTCCTGTAGGTTAAATTTCGCGTCCGTAGGACGTCATCTTCGTGGTGTAGCAATTTTAATGGCCAGTAGTGTAAGATAGCAAGTAAATCATAAACTCCAGAATGAAATTTTCACTCTGCAGTGGCGTGTGCGCTGATATGAAACTTCCTGGCAGGTCAAAACTGTGTGCCAATCCGCGACTCGAACTCGGGACCTTTACCTTACGCGGGCAAGTGCTCTTCCAACTGAACTACCCAAGCACGACTCACGTCCCGTCCTCACAGCTTTACTGCCGCCAGTACCTCGTCCCTCACCTTCCAAACTTCCCAGATGCTCTCCTACCAGAAAGTTTCAAATCACGAACTGTTGGAAACACAATTAGACGCCACAAATACTTGACACTACACTGGATGGCGACTGGTTGGCAAGGACTAAGGTTTGTCTGATTAAACCGTTTACTCTGACTCAAAACATGGATAACGCAATCTGAAATTGTCCGACGCTGAATAAACCTTGGTGGATTCATTCTACACGCAAGTTATACTACGCTCGCACAGATGAGAACAAATGGCGAGGCTGTGATTCCGCTTGCCCTAACAAGCCGGACCAGCAGTGCTGTACCCACCCCTCTCTCTACGCGCAGCGCTGCCTCAGGGGACAGTCGTGGTGCAAGCATCTGCAGTGTAGCGATGTGCGGCGCCTGTGATTCGTTATCACAGGCAGGGAATATGCAGAGTCACAGCTGGCGCTCTGTTAGATGGATCACAGTTACTCTCTAATGGAGCCCTGAAATCTCAACAGATTCCAGCATGTGACGCTGCCTTTCGCCCGTCATACCATGGACCAATTTGACTCTCTTATATGGTAGTGCCCACAAGGAAATCAAAAGTCAGGTGGCAGACCTAACGTGAATAAGACTTGACCTCAGTCGTCTCAGACAACTTACTGTGCCGAGGGCAAAGTGTCGGTACAGCTAAGTCCTCACCACAGGCTCCCCAGTCAATAACAATGCCAATGCGAAGTCACGCTCAGGATGAGTGTCCCAAATGCAACCCACTCAAGAGTCAAGACCAGATTCCTTCCCAGTTTGAATCCAAGGACCAAGTTTCTATGCTCCTCACTTTTCATCAAACATCGGTGAACTCCACAAAAGATCAAAACAAGGGTTTTGTGCCAATCGCAAGACTCCACGAGCTCCATGTCTCCCGACTAACTCATCTGCTCTACCCACCGGCAAATCCTAATCGAAGTCAACAATATTCTTCTCTTTCCTGGAAAAGCAGCCAGTCCCTGACTCGTAAATTTCTAAGACGTTGTGCTCCTGGCTTGTTTCTTCTCACGGCCACTTTAAGCAGCATGTTCTGAGTTTCTGTTTAGCCATAAAGTGAAAAACACATTTATCACAGAAATCGTTATCTGGACGGCCGAATGTTACACTGTGTCTGATCAAAGGCCTCAGCTAAACTAAGAGAAGTTCTATTGTGTCCCAACATAGACCATTTCAGAGATGCCATAAATGTCGTGTTCCATCCTAAAATTCTTTCAAAGTCCTGAGGCTTCCCAAAAAACCTCGGCAAGCAGAGGGACGACACCACCTGGCGGCTCCATTGACAGCATCCGGTCCATGGTGAACATGGAAACTCGCGAATTTTTATGGCCGCTCTCCCTGTTTACAAAGGGCGTTTACGACACTGTCGAAACACCTTGGCTGGGCAACCTCTGCACTTCTGCACCTGCCGTGGTAGAGGCAACTAACTGGTAGATCCAGGTCCCTCTGTTCGAAACATTGTCCGCAGACTGGTCCGAGAAATCCTTAGGACCAGAGTTCTGTCCCCGGTAAGAGCTTCGAGGTCGTTTCCCTAATAGCTACACATGGCTTCCAAGCAACAAACTTCCACTGCAAGATTTGCTGTTAAATCACCAAAATGCCTGCTCGTTCCCAACTCCAGGAAATACTGTTCGAAGGAGAGCCACCATAAAGATCCTGCATGTATCAACAACGTACATGCTCCCATTAATTCTTACTCATGTTTAAATCTTACTGTTGTCTCACAAAAATTATGTCTTAGATGTAAAATCAACATTAAAGAGTAGCCTTGAATATGAAAAATAGTGAGAAAGTGACTCATCCTCTCTCACATTAATCATATTTTATTCACATTGTCTTTGCTATATGTGCTTTAATAAAATTCTTGAAGTGCTTCACATATATCACTCAAGACATCAGGCAATACCTGAGAGACAGCAGCTTTTAAAATGCGAAACAATCACTGAAGTAAATGTCTCCTATTCTAATACTCAGGTTGTAAATGCTAGCATTTGTTCACTTTATGTTGATTGTGCAGTAACTAGTGTTCTGCTTTGAAATTTCCTTCTTAATTTTAATGAGATCCAGCGAAAAGCACCAACCGACATATGTGCAAAATTTTCGAATAACGCTAAGGAAAGGCGGACCTACATTTCTCGCTTACGTACAAATATAGACCCCAATTCATCTTTTCCTACGCTTTTAGCGTACTTCACCGAAAACGAAGAGAATCATCTTCGAATATCAAAGTGGCTCTAAATAGATAGTGTTGTATCCTGTGTACCGATTATTAGCACCACAAAACAAAAATACAGTGTTCATAATCTTTAACATAGTGCAGCTCTTCAGCAACTATGAATTGTTCAGAAACTAATAAAATCAGATAAAATAACTGAAGGCTGATTTTCTTAATTTCTGAACAATGTTCATAGGCTATGCACGTAATCTCGCGTTATCATTCGTACCCTCTAGTGTAAACACTTGCTCACAGGTGCAAGCGAATGGTAGCGAACACTGGAAAAAAGGCTGAGAATGCTTGTTCGCTAGTGCTGGCTTCCATTCACTCCGGAGTAAACCAGGTTTCACGCTCATTTCCATTTCGTTCAGCTTTTTGTTTGTCAAGTAGGCTTTGACTTGGCGTAAGTTGGAGATGCTCTCTTTGCTTACGTAACAACTTTCTAAGACGCTAATTGAACCACTGTCCGTCTTTTCCATCCTTCACAAACTTTTTCGACATTGCTTGTCCAAGAATTATTTACAATACCTTTGTGTTTCATCCATTTGTGTTAAACATTTCGTCCTCAGAGCTGAATATTCGATACTGATTGCTAGTCTATCTTTGCGATATACATTCCTGTCTGAATTGAGAAATTGCTGCTTATCTCACAAGCATGCTACTGCATTGGAACGATCACATAGTTAATGTTGCGGTAAAAGCAATCCAAAGACTGCGATTTATTGGCAGAACACTTAGAAAACTACTAAAGAGACTGGTTACACTACGCTTGTCCGTCCACTTCTGGAGTGTTGCTGTGCGGTGTGGGGTTCAGATGATATAGGATTGACACAGGACATCGAAAAAGTTCAAAGAAGGGCTGCTTGTTTTGTATTATCTCGAAATAGGGGAGGAAGTGGCCCGGATATGACAGCCTACGCGAGTTGAAGTGGCAATCATATAAACGGCGTTTTTCGTTGCAGCAAGATCTTCTCATGAAATTTCAACCACCGACTTTCTCCTCAGAGTGCGAAATGTTTTGTTGGCGCCCATCTACTAAGGATGGAATGATTATCATAATAAAATAAGAGAAATTAGAGCTCGCTTGGAAAGAGTTAAGTGTTCGTTTTTCCAGGGCGTTATTCGAGAACGGAACGGTAGAGAATAGCTTGAAGATAGTTCGATGAACTCTCTGCCAGGCACTTAACTGTGAATTGAAGAGTAATCATGTAGATGTAGAAGACATCTACGAAATATCCTTTACTTTATTACATTATCTGCACTTTTCTTTCAACGTAACAGAATTTTTAGAAACATTGGCTCTATGACTACGTTGATAAGTGCTAGACGACAAATTCAGAGGTCGTGTGTTATATTCCCAGTAAGGCCTCGATTGTTTTCTGTCACCTGTTCCGTCTTTCCCCTCAGGCAATGCTTTTACAATGTGAAAAATTAGAGTTTGATACGTTGCTCTAAATGCGTACTAAATTGTATTATGGGTCCCCTATAACCGCTGGGTAAGTCAGTTCATGGATCGGTGGAAGAGAAGACGCGAGCGTGCGATCTCTAGCTGAACCGTGCCTAGTGAAACACTTAAATTCAACCCAGTCTTCGGACTCTGGACAGCTTTACTAAATAATATACTACCACATACAGCTAAACTTGCGATCGTGTTATTGTAATGTAACACAATAAAATCTTGTGTCCAGGGACTCTGATTCTGTGGTAACTTCCTGACAGCTACACGAACTGCATCTTTCACAGTAGCAACCGTGCCCTAGTGGTTACCAAGACGCTGTCTGCAATACGTACCGACGTTCCTGCGTGGGTGTACGGTAACTCTAGCCTTGGAAACGGCTAAGAGAGTCAGGGCATCATCCAACCTCTGGAGTCCATGGTTGAGCAATCTTTCCCGCCCTACCTATTCGTGTCGCAGAGCAGAACCACATGTGACCCAGAAGCACTGCAAACAATGAAAACAACAGAATTGTCTCCGTCCTCTCCTGGAACATGTCGCACTGAAACTGCGCGGAATGACGTTTCTTTACTTTGGTTTCATCTGCAGGTCACAGACGGCTAGCTGAGGCCGCGTGTTACGAGTCCACAATTGTCACATGATTTGGGCTGTAAATAAAGCTACAAAAGCATATCAGTAAGTATTATGGGTTTCTGTTACGAAGCGCAAAAGAGATATTTGGTAGGTGGCAGTAGCACCAGTTCTTCGCACAACATTCTCTTTTCATTCTGTCAGATGAGACAAAACGCAGAGAAATGACATCATACACTACTGGCCATTAAAATTCATTGGACAAGTACATTATACTAGAACTGATATGTGATTACATTTTCACGTAATTTGGGAGCATAGATACTGAGAAATCAGTACCCAGAACAACCACCTCTGGGCGTAATAACGGCCTTGATACCCCTGGGCATTGAGTCAAACAGAGCTTGAATGGTGTCTACAGGTACAGCTGCCCATGCAGCTTCAACACGATACCACAGTTCATCAAGAGTAGTGACTCACGTATTGTGACGAGCCAGTTGCTCGGCCACCATTGCCCAGACGTTTTCAGTTGGTGAGAGATCTGGAAAACGTGCTGGCCAGGGCAGCAGTCGAACATTTTCTGTATCCAGAAAGACACGTACAGCACCTGCAACATGCGGTCGTGCATTATCCTGCTGAAATGTAGGGCTTCGCAGGGATCGAATGAAGGGTAGAGCCACGGGTCGTAACACATCTGAAATGTAACGTCCACTGTTCAAAGTGCCGTCAATGCGAACAAGTAGTCACCGAGACGTGTAGCCAATGGCACCGCAAACCATCACGCCGGGTGATACGCCAGTATGGCGATGGCGAAAACACGCTCCAATGTGCGTTCACCGCGATGTCGCCAAACACGGATGCGACCATCATGATGCTGTAAACAGAACCTGGATTCATCCGAAAAATTGGCTTTTTGCCATTCGTGCACCCAGGCTCGTCGTTGAGTACACCATCGCAGGCGCTCCTGTCTGTGATGCAGCGTCAAGGGTAACCCGCAGCCATGGTCTCCGAGCTGATAGTCCATGCTGCTGCAAACGTCGTCGAACTGTTCGTGCAGATGGTTGTTGTCTTCCAAACGTCCCCATCTGTTGACTCAGGGATCGAGACGTGGCTGCACGATCCGTTACAGCCATGCGGATTAGATGCCTGTCATCTCGACTGCTAGTGATAAGAGGCCGTTGGGATCCAGCACGGCTTGCCGTATTACCCTCCTGAACCCATCGATTCCATATTCTCCTAACAGTCATTGGATCTCGACCAACGCGAGCAGCAGTGTCGCGATACGATAAACCGCAATCGCGATAGGCTACAATTCGACTTTTTTCAAAGTCGGAGACGTGATGGTACGCATTTCTCCTCCTTACACGAGGCATCAAAACAACGTTTCACCAGCCAACGCTGGTCAACCACTGTTTTTGTATGAGAAATCGGTTGGAAACTTTCCTCATGTCAGCACGTTGTAGGTGTCGCCACCGGCGCCAACCTTGTGTGAATGCTCTGAAGAGCTAATCATTTGCATATCACAGCATCTTCTTCCTGTCGGTTAAATTTCGCGTCTGTAGCACGTCATCTTCGTGGTGTAGTAATTTTAATGGCCAGTAGTGTATTTTGTTAGCTATTGTTGACTGAATTTTTCTTCTTATTCGGGGTATCTTCAGCTTCATAAAACCACGTCAACTGGTTGTCAGTTTCTCTCCTTTCTTTACGCTGTATAAGTTTCATCACAGTTTATCAACTCTTGAATTTTGACAAGCATTTCAATACAGTTCAATACAAGCATATTATGGAGCCTCAAGGATCGTCGAAAGTTCAGTGAGCATTTAGGTAGGATACTGCTGTACAAGCAGCTCCAGAAAATTGTAGCAAAGTCCAGCAAGTTTTGGAGTCGATCGACGCTTGTTGCAAAGACTTGAGGTTGACAATCAACGTAAATACCTTTACATCCGCCTCCGTACTCTACAGCAGTAGCCGGTAAAGACACAAGCAGCAACAGGGAAGTAACCGATTTTGTGACTTTTACGAGATCCTAAACAGGAGCGAATTTTGTAATCTGTGTGCTCTAATAGTTTAGTTTCTTGAGTTTCTGCGTGTTAATTTAATATCTAATAGCTACAGTTCTCGCGTTTACGTTTGCGTCGGAAAGTAAACCAATTTTGTGACGTATTACAAGTTCCTAACCAGGGGCGAATTATTTAGTTTCACCTGAGTGCTTCGGTAGTTATGTGTTTGAATCTCTGCGTATTAGTCTAATTTATTAGACACAGTTCCTGCCTTTTGTGAGGCTCTACAGCAGAGTTGCGCAGCACGTGCCGATAGTCCGTTTATCTGCATAGTTTAGTTTTTCACGGTCGTTAGTGTGGACAGGGACTGCGACTGTTGTGTGCGGATGCGATCCGAGTTGGTGACACTTCGGTCTCAGCTTCAGGCTGTGATGGCTTCGGTTACACAGCTTGAGGCTGCAGTGGATGGGCACCACTGTTGTGGACCGGCTGTCGGGATCCAACGGACGTCCAGCACGTTAGAGTCCTCCGATCGGTCCTCACCGGTGGCCAACCCAGTTACTGCTCGCACTGAGGTTGACCCCTCACCTGTGGTCGAGTGGGAGGTCGCTCTGTGGCGTAGCAGGCGGCGAAAGACTTCCCAGGCACCCGCACGTAAGAGCTTCCCGGATTGTCTGACAAACAGGTTCCAGGTGCTGTCTGTGGCTGACACTGTCGCTGAGCCAAATGCTGCCACCTGTTCTATTTCAGAGGAAATCTCTCAGCCTGCAAGATCCGGACAAATACAGAGGGTGGGATTATTGATAGTTGGGAGCTCCAACGTTAGGCGCCCCTTAGGGACATGGCTGCCAAGAAGGGAAAGAAAACCAATGTGCACTCCGTGTGCATACCGGGTGGAGTCATTCCAGATGTGGAACGGGTCCTCCCGGATGCCATGAAGAGCACGGGGTGGAGCCAACTAGAGACGGTTGCTCACGTCGGTAATAATGATGTGTGTCACTTTGGATAAGAAGAGATTCTCTCTGGTTTCGAGCGGCTAACAGAAGTGGTAAAGGCTGCCAGTCTTGCTAGCAAGATGAAAGCAGAGCTGACCCTTTGCAGCATAGTCGACAGGACCGATTGCGGACCTCTGGTACAGAGCCGAGTGGAGGGTCCGACTCAGCGGCTCAGACGATTCTGCGGCCGTGTAGGCTGCAGATTCCTCTACTTATGCCAAAGGGTGGTTGGGTTTCGAGTTCCGCTGAATAGGTCAGGTGTCCACTATACGCAGGAGGCGGCTACACGGGTGACAGGAGCTGTGTGGCGTGGACTAGGTGGTTTTTTAGGCTAGAGGGTCTCGGGAAAACACAAGAAGGGTTTCAGTCACAAAGGGTGTAGGCTGAACACAGGAAGAACGTAGATACAGGAACCATTGGTGTAACAGCTGTAAATTGTCGTAGCTGTGTTGGGAAAGTACCAGAGCTCCAAGCGCTAATAGAAAGCACTGATGCTCAAATCGTTATATGCACTGAAAGCTGGCTAAAGCCGGATATAAGCTCTGCCGAAATTTTTGCGAAGAATCTAAAGGTGTTCCGAAAGGATAGACTTAACACGGTTGGCGGTGGCGTGTTTGTTGCTGTCAGAAGTAGTTTATCTTGTCGCGAAATTGAAGTAAATACTTCCTGTGAGTTAGTACGGGCAGAGGTCATTGTTGGCAACCAGAGTAAAATAATTATTGGATCCTTTTACCGACCTCCCAATTCAGATGATACAGTTGCTGAAAGTTTAAAAAAAACTTGAGTTTGATTTCCAACACGTACCCAACTCATACCGTTGTAGTTGGTGGAGACTTTAATTTACCCTCGATATGTTGCCGAAAATACATGTTTAATTCTGGAAGTACGCATAAAACATCATCGAAAATTGTACTAAGCGCATACTCTGAAAATTATTTCGAACAGTTGGTTCATGAGCCTACGCGAATAGTAAACGGTTGTGAAAACACACCTGACCTTTTAGCAACAAATAATCCTGAGTTAATAACGAGCATCAAAACCGATAGAGGGATTAGTGAACACAGGGTTGTCGTAGCGAGACTGAATATCATAACTCCCAAATCCTCCACAAATAAACGAAAAATATACCTATTTAAAAAACGCATATAAAAATTCACTCGACGCCTTCCTGAGAGACAATCTCCATTCCTTCCAAATTAATAACATAAGTGTAGACCAGATGTGACTTGAATTCAGAGAAATAGTATCGGCAGCAATTTAGAGATTTATACCACATAAATTTACGAACGACGGAGCCTATCCTCCTTGGTAGACAAAACGGGTCAGAACACTGTTTAAGAAACAAACATGCCAAATTTAAACAGATGCAAAATCCCCAAGATTGGCGATCTTTTACAAAAGCTCAAAATTTAGCGCGGACGTCAATGCGAGATGCCTATAACAGTTTCTACAACGAAACTTTGTCTCGAAACCTGGCAGCAAATCCAAGGAGATTCTGGTCGTATTTGAAGTATGTTAGCGGCAAGACATAATCAACGCCTTCTCTACGCGATAGCAATGGAGATACTATGGAAGACAGTGCTGCCAAAGCAGAGTTACTAAACACAGTCTTCAGAAATGCCTTCACAAAAGAAGACGAAGTAAATATTCCAGAATTCGAATCGATAACAGCTGCCAACATAAGTAACTAAAAGTAAATATCCTCGGAGTAGTGAAGCAACTTAAATCACTTAATAAAAGCAAGTCTTCTGGTCCAGACTGTATACTACTTAGGTTTCTTTCAGAGTATGGTGATGCATTATCTCCATACTTAATAATCGTATACAACAGTTCGCTCGACGAAAGATCCGTACCCAAAGACTGGAAAGTTGCACAGGTTACATCAATATTCAAGAAAGGTAGTAGGAGTAATCCACTTAATCAGAGGCCCATATCGATAACGTCGATATGCAGCAGGATTTTGGAACGTATATTGTATTCGAACAATATGAATTACTTCGAAGAAAACTGTCTTTTAACACACAGTCAATATGGGTTTACGAAACATCGTTCTTGTGAAACACAGCTAGCTCTTTATTCGCATGAAGTGTTGAGTGCTATTGACAGGGGATTTCAGATCGATTCCGTATTTCTGGATTTCCGGAAGGCTTTTGTCTCTGTACCATACAAGCGGCTTGTAGTGAAATTGCGTGCTCATGGAATATCGTCTCAGTTATGTGAATGGATTTGTGATTTCTTGTCAGAGAGGTCACAGTTCGTAGTATTGACGGAAAGTCATCGAGCAAAACGGAAGTGATTTCTGGCGTTCCCCAAGGTAGTGTTATAGGCCCTTTGCTGTTCCTCATCTATATAAACGATTTGGGAGATAATATGAGCAGCCGTCTTAGGTTGTTTGCAGATGATGTTGTTGTCGTTTATCGACTAATAAAGTCATCAGAAGATCGTTCGCTCCTGGTAGCTGAGTGTTCAGTGCGACGGAGTGTCATACCTAACGGCCCGGGTTCGATTCCTGGCTGGGTCGGAGATTTTCTCCGCTCAGGGAGTGGGTGTTGCGTTGTCGTTATCATCATCATTCCATCCACATCGACACGCAAATCGCCGAAGTGGCGTCAATTCGAAAGACTTGCACCAGACGAACGGTCTACCCGACGGGAGGCCCTAGCCACATGGCATTTCCATTTCCATCAGAATATCAAAACTAATTGCAAAACTATTTATAAAAGATATCTGAATGGTGCGAAATTTGGCAGTTGACCCTAAATAAAGAAAAGTGTGAGGTCATCCACATGAGTACTAAAAGGAATTCGTTAAACTACTGTTACACGATAAATCAGTCTAATCTAAAGGCCGTAAATTCAACTAAATATCTAGGAATTACAATTATGAACAACTTAAATTGGAAGTAACACATAGAAAATGTTGTGAGGAAGGCTAACCAAAGACTGCGTTTTATTGGCAGGACACTTAGAAAATGTAACAGACCTTCTGAGGAGACTGCCTACACTACGGTTGTCCGTCTACTTTTAGAATACTACTGCGCGGTATGGGATCCTTACCAGGTAGGACTGACGGAGTACATCGAAAAAGTTCAAAGCACGTTTTGTATTATCGCAAAATATTGGAGAGAGTGTCACTGAAAAGATACAGGATTTGGGCTGGACATAATTAAACGTAAGACGTTTTTCGTTGCGAGGGAATCTTCTCACGGAATACCAATCACCAACTTTCTCCTCCGAATGCGAAAATACACTCCTGGAAATTGAAATAAGAACACCGTGAATTCATTGTCCCAGGAAGGGGAAACTTTATTGACACATTCCTGGGGTCAGATACATCACATGATCACACTGACAGAACCACAGGCACATAGACACGGGCAACAGAGCATGCACAATGTCGGCACTAGTACAGTGTATATCCACCTTTCGCAGCAATGCAGGCTGCTATTCTCCCATGGAGACGATCGTAGAGATGCTGGATGTAGTCCTGTGGAACGGCTTGCCATGCTATTTCCACCTGGCGCCTCAGTTGGACCAGCGTTCGTGCTGGACGTGCAGACTGCGTGAGACGACGCTTCATCCAGTCCCAAACATGCTCAATGGGGGACAGATCCGGAGATCTTGCTGGCCAGGGTAGTTGACTTACACCTTCTAGAGCACGTTGGGTGGCACGGGATACATGCGGACGTGCATTGTCCTGTTGGAACAGCAAGTTCCCTTGCCGGTCTAGGAATGGTAGAACGATGGGTTCGATGACGGTTTTGATGTACCGTGCACTATTCAGTGTCACCTCGACGATCACCAGTGGTGTACGGCCAGTGTAGGAGATCGCTCCCCACACCATGATGCCGGGTGTTGGCCCTGTGTACCTCGGTCGTATGCAGTCCTGATTGTGGCGCTCACCTGCACGGCGCCAAACACGCATACGACCAACATTGGCACCAAGGCAGAAGCGACTCTCATCGCTGAAGACGACACGTCTCCATTCGTCCCTCCATTCACGCCTGTCGCGACACCACTGGAGGCGGGCTGCACGATGTTGGGGCGTGAGCGGAAGACGGCCTAACGGTGTGCGGGACCGTAGCCCAGCTTCATGGTGACGGTTGCGAATGGTCCTCGCCGATACCCCAGGAGCAACAGTGTCCCTAATTTGCTGGGAAGTGGCGGTGCGGTCCCCTACGGCACTGCGTAGGATCCTACGGTCTTGGCGTGCATCCGTGCGTCGCTGCGGTCCGGTCCCAGGTCGACGGGCACGTGCACCTTCCGCCGACCACTGGCGACAACATCGATGTACTGTGGAGACCTCACGCCCCACGTGTTGAGCAATTCGGCGGTACGTCTACCCGGCCTCCCGCATGCCCACTATACGCCCTCGCTCAAAGTCCGTCAACTGCACATACGGTTCACGTCCACGCTGTCGCGGCATGCTACCAGTGTTAAAGACTGCGATGGAGCTCCGTATGCCACGGCAAACTGGCTGACACTGACGGCGGCGGTGCACAAATGCTGCGCAGCTAGCGCCATTCGACGGCCAACACCGCGGTTCCTGGTGTGTCCGCTGTGCCGTGCGTGTGATCATTGCTTGTACAGCCCTCTCGCAGTGTCCGGAGCAAGTATGGTGGGTCTGACACACCGGTGTCAATGTGTTCTTTTTTCCATTTCCAGGAGTGTATTTTGTTGTCACCGACCTGCATAAGGAAATCAGAGCTCGTACGGAAAGGTATAGGTGTTCGTTCTTTCCCCGCGCCATACGAGATTGGAGTAATACAGAATTTTGAAGGTGGTTCGATGAACCCTCTGCCAGCCACTTAAATGTGATTTGCAGAGTATCCATGTAGATGTAGAAACCAATGTGAAGTGATTGGTAGAGGGCTCCAATTGCACTCTTCGTATCAGTTATTAGAGCTTTTCTTCCCGTTCCACTGAATAGTGCTTAAACGTCTCTTTGCACGCTGGAATTGTCTTACCTTGTCTTCGCGATCACTACGAGAGTGTCACGTACGGGGTTTAGTATATTCCTGGGTTCAGTACTTAAAGTCGGTTCTTGAAACTTAGAAAGCGGCTTTTCAAGGCATAGTCTGCTCTATTCCTTCAGTTCTTGCAGGTCACCGTTGTGGTCTACCATGGGACAAATAAACGTGTGACCACTCATGCTGCCTTCTTTGTCATTGTTCAATGTCTTCGTTCTGTTTGGTACGCGTCCCACTCACTTCAACAATATTCGAAGATGGGTCGCACGAGTGTTTTGCAAGGAACTTCCTTTGTAGACTCATTGCATTTCCCTAGTATTCTAGCAGTGCACAGAGATCTGCCATCTACTTACCTACGGCTGACATTTGAACCCATTTGATCGTTCCATTTAATATCCCAACAAACTGTTACATCCAGGTGTTTGTATGAACTGATGGACTCCAATTGTCACTCATCGACATTATAGTCATAGGATACTACGTTTTTCGTTTTGTTAAGTTTTAGATTTCTGAACAGTTAATGCAACTTGGCGGTCGTCACACCATTTTGAAATCTTTTCAGGTTCTGACTGAATATTTGTGTAACTCTTTTCGAACACTACATCGCTGTAGATAACTGCATTATCTGCGAAAAATCAGAGGTTACTATTAATATTGTCTGCAGGATCATTAATACACAGCACGAACAGCAAAGTTCCCAACACACATCTTTGGGGTGCACCTGAAGTTGCATCTACGTCTGTCGATGATCCTTCATCCAAGATAACTTGTCTGCCATCTTAGCTGAGTAGTCAGCGCATCTTCTGACTGCCGTACAGCAGACTCGGGTTAGATTTCCGGCCCGGTTGGAGATTTTCTCCTCTCGGGGACTGGGCGTTGTGTTGTCCTCATCATCATTTCATCATCATCGACACGCAAGTGGCCCAGAGTGTCGTCAGCTTAAAAAAATTGCAACTCAGCGGCGGAAGTCCCCCAGGTGGGGCAACACAATTGCTCATGGATTCGTTTAGTAAGCGCAAGAGGGTGACGAATATGATGATCAAATTTAATGGCAGACGCTACAAAGGAGACGTCGTGCAGCAAGCTGAAGTCTACTGTTAAAATTCCATAAGCGTGCATTTCAAAAAGGTGACCATCGTATAGAGGTTGGTCCGAAACCATTGTCAAAATCAATACAGAAGATAGAGAACGTCATATTAAATATATATTATTTTAGTACATATGGTCTCTGACGGCAATTACTGATCTTAGGGACGATTTACATAGAAGATACATTGAAAAGCCAAAGAAACTGGTGCACCTGCCTAATATCGTGTAGGGCCCCCACGGGCAGCAGAAATGCCGCACCACGACGTGACATGGTGTCGACTAATGTCTGAGGTAGTGCTGGAGGGAATTGACATCATGAAGCCTGCAGGGCTCTCCATAAATCCGTAAGAGTACGAGGGGGGAGACCTCTTCTGAACAGCACGTTGCAAGGCATGCGAGATATGATCAATAATGTTAGTATTTCAACTCAGAAGGGTGTTCCGGAAGCCACTCTGCTGCAATTCTGCACATGTGGGGTGTCGCGTTGTACTGCTGGAATTGCCCAAGTCCGTTGGAATGCACAATGGACATGAATGGACGCAGGTGACCAGAGAGGATGCTTACGTACGTGTCACCCATCAGAATCGTTTCTAGACGTATCAGGGGTCCCATATCACTGCAACTGCACACATCCCACATCATTACAGAGCCTCCACCAGCTAGAACAGTCCTCTGCTAACATGCAGGATCAATGGATTCATGAGGTGGTCTCCATACCTGTACACGTCCATTCGCTGGATACAATTTGAAACGAGACGTCCGACCAGGCAACATGTTTCCAGTCATCAACAGTCCAATGTCAGTGTTGTCGGGCCCAGACGTAAAGCTTTGTGTCGTACAGTCAACAAGGTCACACGAGTAGTCCTTTTGCTCCGAAAGCTCATATCATGATGTTTCGTTGAATGGTTCGTACGCTGACACTTGTTGATGGCCCAGCGTTGAACGCTACAGCAATTTGCGGAAGGATTGCGCTTTTGCCACGTTGAACGATTCTCTTCAGTCGTCGTTGGTCCCGTTCTTGCAGGATCTTTTTCCGACCGCAGCGATATCAAAGATTTCATGTTGTATCGGATTGCTGGTACTCACGGTACACTCGTGAAATGTCGTACGGGAAAAATCTCTTCATCACTACCTCGGAGATGCTTTGTCCCATCGCTCCTTCGCAGATATAACACCGCGTTCAAATTCACTGAAACCAGCCATTGTAGCAGTAGTAGCCGATGTAAGAAATGCGCCAGACATTTGTTGTCTTATATAGGCGTTACGACCGCAGCGTCGTAGTTTGCCTCTTTACGTCTCTCTGTATTTGAATACGCGCTTTAGTGTAGTTTAGTGCGTTGATTACAGCAATGACATTCGCAGAGACTGCAAAATGACGTTCGCGGTAAATTCAGAGAAATCGGACGTCATTCGAAGACCTGCGGGCAGTTATGCCCCCCGCGCTTCATTCTCAAATAGAATAGGGATGAGAGGAAACGTTAGTGATGTACGAAGCACCCTTAGCCACACAACATGAAGAGTTGCAGATTATTGATCTAGATGTAAAAATGAAGTTGGGTTTGCGTACTTTCGAGGCTAGCTCTCATGATCTCTGCAGAGCAAATGAAATATTTTTTCATCTGTCCTAATAAATTTGTCCTGAACTTTTTTTTTATTTTTAAAATTTCCAGCAAATCGCTGCAAACTCATTTCCTTCGCTCTCTCGAGAAAAGTTTCAGAGCCACTGCGTCGGTGCGGTTCTTTCCATCACTTTACGACGGACCTGCACCTATTTGTGAACATTGTCTCAGCAGATCGTCAGCAGGAAAGCCGAGTGAAACCTACTGCACTTCGACGTGAACCAGGTTGCTATTTAAGTCACTAATCTACGTTTCGGGAGAAAGTTTTCACACGAATGAAAGGTTGGAAATTTTGTCCCCCATTAATATATTCTGAAACCTGGGTGAACAAGTATCACTGCCAAGCCCGTGTTAGTCTTAACACAGTCACTCATAATCCCTTTCACTCACGTTAGCATGTTTATGGTGTTGCATTTCCCGAAAATGTAATAGCTACAAAAATACTGATTGTTTTTGATTGAGAATGCTCGCCAAATATTAAGTCTGTCGGTACCAAATGCAGTCACAGTTTTTAGCCACCGACTTGCTCAATACGCAAAGCGGAATATTATCCCTTTTTTCGTTACAAAATTCACTTAAAATTTCCGAAATTTCTAAACGCCCATCGGAAAAATTATGCGGTCACTTTACCACACTTTTGATGTATGAAACACTGCTAGGTCTGGCAAGTTATCGTTTCCATCGGAACTACTGCTACACACGTCCGAACTCTTCTCTAGAATACTCTAAGTCTTCTCTACCAGTAGAGAAAGGCGCGCGAAGAATATTGCGTTACCATTGGTCAGTTTACTCAACAGCCAATAGCAAAACAACATTCTCCCGCATCAGTCGGCGCTTTTCACCAATAACCAATTGCAAAATAGTAAACCTAACGACTGCACTTTTTACCGACGTAATTATCTAATATGCTGAAGTTTTGCTTATGCATAAAGTTATTTACTATTGTTATTTATACCTGAATTAACTTTCCCTTTACCATAAACTTACTTTACAAATCTATTCTACAAAAATCCTCTTTGTTCACATCTATTCTTCTTCGAAATGTTCCCACACTAAATCCTACTACATAACTCGTTAAACAATTATCTGCATCCTAACCTTAAACCACACTCACGCATCATTCATACTGCTAAAACACATTTATAACATTTTACCTACACAAAAAGGCATAATAACACTTTATGAAAATACTAGAACAGTTTATGAAAAACATTCTATTACTTTAGTGCACTCTATTGGGCACAATCTAAACTAAATCGGTTCCCTATCAAATACTGTCCTCTATCGGCCAATACATAAACTACGTGCGCGTCCAGTCCCGCGTCACCATCTGTCACTATCCAGCTCTGAGACACATCTCCCACTTAACCGCCTCCA
The DNA here is from genome assembly GCF_021461395.2 of Schistocerca americana. Classification (NCBI taxonomy): domain Eukaryota; kingdom Metazoa; phylum Arthropoda; class Insecta; order Orthoptera; family Acrididae; genus Schistocerca; species Schistocerca americana. Next base: position 558,214,259 of record NC_060125.1, on the reverse strand, counting down.
AGGCAGGATCGTTATACGGCGATACGCCTCACCACCAGCGAACAAGAGGTGTGTATTTAAACCGCTCCAAAACGGAGTGAGGCAGACAGCTTTTTGTAACTTTTACTGTGAAATAAACACGAACACTAACGACACTAAAGGTAGTCTGTTCAGAACTGTAGATCTTTGCACATCTGTGGAATCAAAATCTGCTGCTCTGCTTACGTTCAGTACCCCGTGCAGTCTAAAGTGTTTGGATGCTCCTTAGCATACTGCCGACAGTGTGTTCGAGACTTTTCTGCTCATCCACATCCCACTCTGTCCTCTTTGATAGCCCTCCTCGCATCAGGAACATAAACACGCAACAGCAGCTGAAATTTTTCGATACCTTGGAATCATGGATACGTACTTATATGTCGACACCCTCTTTATATGGCTGCTCATCAGTGCACATAGGTGCTAGCTTAGTGCCACCAACTGGAGCAGTGCTGCACTTCATTTATGACAAATAACAGATTGTTGTAGTTTAGAAAACTAACAGTTTGCACAATATTAGTAAACGCAACAGGCAAGACACTTAGCTCTTGAAAAAGTATTTTTTATGCAAAGGACGTACTTTTTAATTATTCCAGTATTTTTTGTGTAGGAGTGGATACATTCTTCTTCGGTGTTCTCCATAAGGGAATGTCATATAAGATGAGCAATTGCGCGAGAGCATATGAGGAGTTTAAAATTTTATATAGGTGCCACATAATGTACTTACTACAATAAATGCGTAAGCTCGTGCTACTCGTTTATTGAATTTCGATATGAAAGTGCCACTTTAATCATTCTTTTGGCCATAATCGAAGAACATTCGTGAATGTCTTTTCTTTTGTAGCGAAACCCAGCCGTAAAGACAGGATGCTTCAGAACCCTATTACAGACTTCTAGGGGCTGCAGAGGGCGTTTAATAGATATCGTTTTGATAAGGAGCGCATGCATAGAAATAAATTTGAAGACCGGATCATTACCAGATCTCCCATATCCACACGGTGGAGACAACGTGGTCTGATGTGTGGGCCACACAGGAGTTCGTGGCTTGCGCTGTGTTTCGAGGACTCATCGTCGGGTTCTATTCTACGTGACTAAGGGCGTCCTCCTCAAAGTCGAGAGTGCGGTAGGGATGGCGGTTATCGCTGAAACAACCTGTTTTCGGTTACACCGGTTCTTTTCATCTCCAGTATAACCTAACTGTTAAAACCGCTCAAAATAACTGGATTCCGAAATAAGCAATTTTCGGTATTTATATAAACTTCGTCAAAGATTGAAAAGCTCTGGTGAAGGTGAAGGAGTAGAAGATCACGATCGGTACGTGATGTATGGTGAGTGTTCATCGGATGTGAGGGTATCATCTGGAGTGCCCCAGGGAAGTGTAGTAGGTCTGCCGTTGTTTTCTATCTACATAAATGATCTTTTGGATAGGGTGGATTGCAATGTGCGGCTATTTGCTGATAATGCTGCGGTGTACGGTAAGGTGTCGTCGTTGAGTGACTGTAGGAGGATACAAGATGACTTGGACAGGACTTGTGATTGGTGTAAAGAATGGCAGCTAACTCTAAATATAGATAAATGTAAATTAATGCACATGAAGAGGAAAAAGAATCCCGTAATGTTTGAATACTCCATTAGTAGTGTAGCGCTTGACACAGTCACATCGATTAAATATTTGGGCTTAACATTGCAGAGCGATATCAAGTGGGACAAGCATGTAATGGCAGTTGTGGGGAAGGCGGATAGTCGTCTTCGGTTCATTGGTAGAATTTTGGGAAGATGTGGTTCATCTGTAAAGGAGACCGCTTATAAAACACTAATACGACCTATTCTTGAGTACTGCTCGAGCGTTTGGGATCCCTATCAGGTCGGATTGAGGGAGGACATAGAAACAGTTCAGAGGCGGGCTGCTACATTTGTTACTGGTAGGTTTGATCATCACGCGAGTGTTACAGAAATGCTTCAGGAACTCAGGTGGGAGTCTCTGGAGGAAAGGAGGCGTTCTTTTCGTGAATCGCTACTGAGGAAATTTAGAGAGCCAGCATTTGAGGCTGACTGCAGTACAGTTTTACTGTCGCCAACTTATATTTTGCGGTAAGGCCACAAAGATAAGAGGGATTAGGGCTCGTACAGAGGCATATAGGCAGTCATTTTTCCCTCGTTCTGTTTGGGAGTGGAACAGGGAGAGAAGATGCTAATTGTGGTACGAGGTACCCTCCGCCACGCACCGTATGGTGGATTGCGGAGTATGTATGTAGATGTAGATGTAGATGTAGAGTTGAGGTTTGTGGAGAAATCAGTGCCATTGTCGCCAGCAAAGACCGCGAAGGTGGAGGACACTGGCGTGGCGGCAGCGACACCGAAGGGTCACAGGTTGATGTCCTCCCTGCACCGTCACTTTTGAATGGTATCCATTTTTCACTCTCAGACAACCACAAAATTGTAAATTAACTAAACAAACAGTTTTCTCCTTGCTTCACAAATCTTCTTTTGTTATGCACAACCTAGGTTTCGGGTTAAGCCCATTTTCAAGTACATTACTGATTCCAAAGATGACAATGCAAAGACAAACATGACGATAAGGCAAAGATAGTCATCTCTACTTCTTAATGTATCGATTCTTGACTTAATGTAAATGGTAATTGAAGCACTTTACATAAAGCCAAAATTCGATACATTAAGAAGTTGAGATGACTCTCTCTGCCTTATCGTCATAGTTATTTTTGCATTGTCATCTTTGGAATCAGTAATAGCCGGCCACTGTGGCCGAGCGGTTCTATGGACTTCAGTCCGTAACCACACTGCTGCTACGGTCGCAGGTTCGAATCCTGCCTTGGGCATGGATGTGTGTGATGTCCTTAGGTTAGTTAGGTTTAAGTAGTTCTAAGTCTAGGGGGCAGATCACCTCAGATGTTATCGTCCCATAGTGCTTAGAGCCATTTGAACCATTTGAATCAGTAATGCATTTGAGAGTGGGTTTATAACCCGAAACCTAGATTGTGCAGTAACCATAATAAAATTTGCGAAACAAGGCAAAAGAGAGTGTTTGTTTGGTTAACAAAATTAAGTGTTCAGTTATTATCCCAAGTTTATAGCATGTCAATAAAATTATGGATAAATCAATAAAATTTACTTGCTCTTCCGAAGAAAATTTTGGATGTTTTTTCCTTAGATGATGTCTCGAGTTTGTTGTGCCTCCTCCAATTTTAAATCTTCTAAGGAAATGGAGCATTGTACTTCGTTGCTACGGCACTCTGTAAAACAATTATTGTCTCTGCAGTTCTGTACCTGTTGTTATATCATGTGTTATTACATTCTAACTGTAGGCGTTCTTATTAAAATGATGCTGATCGCTTTTCTCAATTTATATAATACTCCAATATTTCAAAGCAATGAAACCTTACGATTAAACGTTAATCATTTTCAAAGAAAGTTTTATTTAAAATCAGTAAATGTTAGCACTGCTGCTATGGCAAATGGATATGATGGTTTTTTGGTAAATGAAACAAACTTCTTGTAGCCGAGACCAAATAAATACCGAAAAATACCTTTCATTCAGAATTGAAATAGCGGTATCGGTTTTAACCAGTCGGTTTTTCCCATCCCTAGATGTGCAGTGTATTCGTGGAGCACAACAGTCAATGCTCATAGCTGGGAACGTACCCGTTTATCGCAGCCGTTAAATCGGATGAAAATGGTGTTTGGTGTCACGATTACCACAGGCATTGATGACCGCACCGTCTTTTAGATTTGTGTGCGTACCGTGACGCCGGAGATTTGAAAGTGATTCGGTTCTGAAACTCGTTTTATATACAAGCGCTACATTTCCGAATATGGATTCTATATCAAAACCTTATCTAATAAGTGTCCCCTACAATCGCTAGAAGCTTGTAATAGGAATTATGAAACACCCTGTATTATCAGTTTTGTTGTTGTTGGTATCCACGACTAAAGCCAGTACAAAGCTGCTGCCAAACTTGTTCGGAAACCGATCTGATTCCTTTCTATGTTTGGGAGAACGAAATTAGGCGTAGCTTACGTCCTGAATTTCACTGCAGTCGTAGTAAGCACCAAGACAGTTTTATCTTTAACGTGTGTGTGTGTGTGTGTGTGTGTGTGTGTGTGTGTGTGTGTGTGTGTGTGTGTGTGTTGAACTTCTGACTTTATGTTTGGTTGTTTGTCACTGTGTTTTGATTTTATTAGGCAGAGTTATTACCATGAAGAATACATACAACCTGTCAAGATTACAACTGGATCAGCGTGGATGTTATTGGGCAGATCGTAAATAAATATAACGAGAGTGTAACCAAGTATAGGTTCCTGAAAGATCTACTACTTCCGTAGATCTCAGGGTACCGCAACTCGGTCAGCTGACTGGTACGACGTGCATTCTGTTGAGATGTTGGATGTAGACCAATCATTGTAATTCCCTTTGATTCTGTATTTCAACAGATTTTGCAGAAGCAATGAATGGTCGACAAGGTAAAATGTTTTTGTAAGGTCCAAAAGTATCCCACACCGCCCGACTGACTGACCCAGAAGATATGGTCGATCGTCAATGTAACTTCGTACACGTATACACCATAAGTGGGTAATTAAAGGACAAAGTTACAGTTTTCTGTGATAGATAGAATGGCCACCAGAGTGAATTAGTGTTGTTTGTGTTTAGCGTTGTTAGCAAGCCTGGTAGCGTATGCAGTAAAACGAACGTGAACAGAGCCAGATGTTGAGTGATCACTACAATCGGGTAATCGTTTGATACAGCGTCATCAGCACCTGACAGTTTGAAATGGGCCTCAGTGGGGGTGTCCGTGTAGTCAGCTGGTCAAATCGTGAAAAATCCTGGTTTTTGTTGCGTTCGGGTGTGGCAGTGCCCCAGTGTGGGACTGCGTGGGAGCGTGAGGGAGGCATACTCGGCGTCAAGGTTCTGATCGACCGCGTCCGACCACCACTAATCAGGACCTCCGTTTTGTGCACCAGGCACACCGCAGCACCCTTCACAACTCACATCTACCATCCGAGAACAAGTAATGGGCCCACTGCAGCTTTTTGTCTCCATCCACACCACTGGTTGGAAGTTAGCAGTAACAGAACTAGGAAAATTGCAAATTTGTGGTAAGTTACTATGGGATCAGACTGCTGAGGGCATCGATCCCTAGACTCACACACTGATTAATGTAACTTAACTAACTTGCGCTAAGGACAACACACACAACCATGCCCGAGCGAGGACTCGAACCTCCGACGAGGTTAGCTGCGTCGACCGTGGCAAGGCGCCGAAGACCGCGCGGCTACCCCGCGCAGCCCGGACTAGGGAATTACCAGACGGCTGCGTTTGGATTGGTGGCGTGACTGGGAAGCACGGACTGGTTATGAACTGTGTTCAGTCATCAATCGTGGCGGCACTGCACTGCTTCTGAGGTCTATCGTCGACGAGCATGGCGTCCACCTGGGGAGAGGTCGCACTCTTCCTATTTTGCAGAGGCACAGCGACTCTACTCCTAGCGTCATGGTGTATGAAGAGGTAGTTCCTCACAGTGGTTGAGGGAACTCTGCCGACACAACGCTACGTGATTAACATCTAGTGTCCTCATGCGTTACCTCTCACGTGAGGGTATCGTGGAGTCATTTTCCAACATGACAATTCTCATGCACACGTGTCACGTATGTGTATGAACTGTCTGCGTGGTGTTCAGTTTCTTCCGTGGGCGGCTAGATCCCCAGATCTCTTCCCGATAGAACACGTGCAGGGCCAGTGTCAGCGTGCCAGTATCCAAGATACCAAGCACCAGTTGCGACAGTTACGGTACAGCCGGCTTGCCTCAAAACAGGATAGAACGCCATATTTATTAGAGGTCTCTTACTGCCAAGTTCTTTGTCAATGTCGGTATGAATGATGCGCGGCGCTTCGATTCTGAGGCATCCTCGGCTTCTTTCGACCGATGGCTGATTTTGTGAATGCAACTAGCATCGCACGCGGGGTGCAGGCTAAGCTATTTGTAGCATCTGTCCCAGGGTTGTACGCTGTCCTCTGGTTTGGAGCAGAGCGTAATGTCTAAACCAGAGGCCCAGACAATTCTTTGACGGTATCGGATGCGAATTTCTCGACCTCCGCTATCGACTACAGAATTGCAGGGTTTTCCTTAATAGGTCAGCCGTGCACTACACGCAGGAAGCGGCTACTAGGGTAGCGGAGTACGTGTGGCGTGCACCTGCGATATTTTTGGGTTGGGAGCAAGGACAATTTCCCTGATAAATGAACCACAGTATCCTCTGAGAACATTCGTCGTAGCAAATCGGAGCTAGAAAAGATTAATACACACATCACAAAAAGTTTTGCATCACCTCGGTTCCGAGAGTTCCGGAACCTGTAGAGAAAATTGGAATAGAGATCAACATATACATGATTTCCGCCCTTTCATTGCTCAGCAAAGCCACACATTGCATGTTGTACCACCATACAGCAATACTTTCAGAGGTGGTGGTCCAGATTGCTGTACGTACCGGTACCTCTAGTACCCAATAGCACGTCCTCTTGCATTGATGCAGGAATGTACTCATCGTGGCATACTATACACAAGTTCATCAAGGCGATTGTCCCATTCCTCAACGGCGATTCGGCGTAGATCCCACAGAGTGGTTGGTGGGTCACGTCGTCCATAAACAGCCCTTTTCAATCTATCCCAGGCATGTGCGATAGGGTTCATGTCTGGAGAACATGATGGCCACTCTAATCGAGCGATGTCCTTATCATGAAGGAAGTCATTCACAAGATGTGCACGATGGGGGCGCGAATTGTCTGTCGTCCATGAAGACGAATGCCTCGCCAATATGCTGCCGATATAGTTGCGCTATCAGTCGCAGAATGGCATTCACGTATCGTACAGCCGTTACGACGCCTTCCATGACCACCAGCGGCATACGTCGGCCCCACATAATGTCACCGCAAAACATCAGGGAACCTGCACCTTTCTACACGCGCTGGACAGTGTGTCTAAGGCGTTCAGCCTGACCGGGTTGCCTCCAAATACGTCTCCGACGATTGTCTGGTTGAAGGCATATGCGACACTCATCGATGAAGAGAACGTGATGCCAATCCTGAGCGGTCCATTCGGCACGTTGTTGGACCCATCTGTACAGCGCTGCATGGTGTCGTGGTTGCAAAAATGGACCTCGTTATGGACGTCAGAAGTGAATTTGTGCATCATGCAGCCTATTGCGCTCAGTTTGAGACGTAACACGACGTCCGGTGGCTGCAAGAAAAGCATCATTCAACATGGTGGCGTTGCTGTCAGGGTTCCTCCGAGCCATTATCCGTCGGTAGCGGTCATTCACTGCAGAAGTAGACCTTGGGCGGCCTGAGCGAGGCATCTCCTCGACAGTTCCTGTCTCTCTGCACGTCCTCCATGTCCGAACAACATCGCTTTGGTTCACTCGGAGACGTCTGGACACTTCGTTTGTTTAGAGCCCTTCCTGGCACAGAGTAACAATGCGGACGCGATCGAACCGCGGTATTGATCGTCTAGGCATGGTTGAACTACAGACAACACAAGCCGTGTACCTACTTCCTGGCGGAATGACTGGAACTGATCGGCTGTCGGACCCCTCCGTCTAATAGGCGCTGCTCATGCATGGTTGTTTACATCTTTGGGCAGGTTTAGTGACTTCCCTGAAGAGTCAACGGGACTGTGTCTGTGCTACGATATCCACAGTCAATGTCTGTCTTCAGGAGTTCTGGGAACTGGGGTGATGCGAAACCTTTTCTTGATGTGTATATGATTTTACTAAACTCCAGGAGCGTCCAAGGTTAGATCCCAGAATCAGTATCGCTTACTGAAGGTTATAAAGCACAGATAGTATTGGTTCAGAATGGTTCAAATGGCTCTGAGCACTATGGGACTCAACATCTTAGGTCATAAGTCCACTAGAACTTAGAACTACTTAAACCTAACTAACCTAAGGACATCACACACACCCATGCCCGAGGCAGGATTCGAACCTGCGACCGTAGCAGCCTCGCTGTTCCGGACTGCAGCGCCAGAAGCGCACGGCCACCGCGGCAGGCCACAGATAGTATTGGGAAAAGAAACTTGATTGAAACGGGACGTTAATGACAACGAAATCCTAAGTTCAGATTGGAATACTGATCGTAAGGATAGGTTAGTCGCCAATGGTGGCGGCCTGATTATAGGAGTAAAGAACTCTAGCGAGGTTATCAGGAATTCAGATTGTGAGTTAATCTCGGTGAAGTTAAGTATAAAAGGTCGGCCAAAATGTTAATCGGATGCTTTTATAGACCGCCTGGGTTCACGTCGACATAACAAAGTCGACAAATGTAATTTCAGGTGTTCGCCGAGGAAGTGTGATAGGAAGAAGTGCAAAGCGTCGGATGCTCCCTAAGCTGTCCGCAGATGATGCGGTTGCCTCTGACAAAGGAGCAATGCCAGAAGACAGTAACGACTAGCAGAATGACCTCCAGAGAATTGATGAATGCTGCACGCTCTGGCAGTTGACCCTGAACGTAAATAAATGTAACACAGAAAAGAAATCCACTAATGTATAGCTACACTATTGATGACAAACCACTGGAAAGAGTATCTGCGGTAAAATATCGAAGAGCAGCTGTCCGGAGCGATCTTACGTGGAATAGCCATATAAAACAAATAATAGGAGAAAAGATGTCAGACTCAGATTCTTGCCGCGCGGGATTAGCTGAACGGTATAAGGGGCTGCAGTCATGGACTGTGCGGCTGGTCCCGGCGGAAGTTCGAGTCCTCCGTCGGGCATGGGTGTGTGTGTTTGTCCTTAGGGTGATTTAGGTTAAGTAGTGTGTAAGCTTAGGGACTGATGACCTTAGCAGTTAAGTCCCATAAGATTTCACAGACTTTTTTTTCTCAGATTCATAGGAAGAATCTTAAGGAAATCTACCTAATCAATGAAGGAAGTGGCTTACAAGGCGCTTGATCGACCAAGTCTTGAGTATTGTTTATCTATGTGGGATCCCCATCAGATAGAACTGATAGAAGAGGTACAGAAGACCCAACGAAGAGCGGCACGTCTTCTTACGGGATCGTTTAGCTGGCGTGAGAGCGTTACGTAGATGTTCAATAAACTCAATTGGCAGACATTACAAGAGAGACGTTGTGCATTACGGAGAGATTTACCATCGACATTTCGAGGGAACGCTGTCCGGAAAGAGTTGGACAAGATATCACTCCCCATCTACACATGTCTCTGTTAGTGACCATGAGGAGAAAATTCGAGAAATTGGAGCCAGTACAGACAATCCTTCTTCCTACGCTCTATTCGCGTATGGAGAAGGGTTGGAGAGCCTAGTTAGTTGTACAAAAAGTGCCCCATGCCACTCACCATTAGCTCGGTTGTGGAGTATGCTGTAGATGTAGATGTAGAATTTGACTCGATTTTGTAATCACTGGAATAACATCACTCACCCTCTTAACCTGTGAAGTTCCGATCCCTCTTCCCCTTCTGTGTGCTTCACTCTTTGTCAGAGATTAGTTTTCGTTTTACTTGTAGCTCCAAAGCAAACGCGGGGTAACGCTTGCTAAGACGCCGTACGTCAAACGCGGAAGCAGTTCTGTGGTCCCGGAGCATCGATTTTCCGGGCTGTAAGAGCAAGAACGGTAGGAAGCGGAAGGTAGTCGGCCGGGACATTAGAGAGGTACAGAGCGCAGACGTACGCTAGGCGGCAATCTCGCGGCTCTGCCGGAGCGAGCGGGCGCAGAGGTGCGGGGCGTGCAGAGTCGCTTCGACGCGCCTTTCGCCGCCGGTTTTCCCCCCTGGCTCCGGCGGGGCGCCTGCTGGGCCGGGCCAGCGCAGTGCCTCGCTGACGGCGCAGCCGCCCCCACACCGGCTCCTTCCAGACATGGCCAGCGGCGACCAGCAGCACGCGCCGGCGCCGGCTCCAGCGAGCGAGCACTCCAGCACGCCTCTGCCGGACGGTAAGGGAACTGCCCTGCTCGCCAACATACGCACAGCCGATTCGTGAGTCAGGAAATGTATTCGCAGATGCGAATACCGACAGCATCCAAATATATAGGGTGTTACAAAAAGGTACGGCCAAACTTTCAGGAAACATTCCTCACACACAAATAAAGAAAAGATGTTATGTGGACATGTGTCCGGAAACGCTTAATTTCCATGTTTGAGCTCATTTTAGTTTCATCAGTGTGTACTGTATTTCCTCGATTCACCGTCAGTTGGATCAATTGAAGGAAGGTAATGTTGACTTCGGTGCTTGTGTTGACATGCGACTCATTGCTCTACAGTACTAGCATCAAGCACATCAGGGCGTAGGCCGGCCGAAGTGGCCGAGCGGTTAAAGGCGCTACAGTCTGGAACCACACGACCGCGACGGTCGCAGGTTCGAATCCTGCCTCGGGCATGGATGTGTGTGATGTCCTTAGGTTAGTTAGGTTTAAGTAGTTCTAAGTTCTAGGGGACTTATGACCACAGCAGTTGAGTCCCATAGTGCTCAGAGCCATCAGTGCGTAGCATCAACAGGTTAGTGTTCATCACGAACGTGGTTTTGCAGTCAGTGCAATGTTTACAAATGCGGAGTTGGCAGATTCCCATTTGATGTATGGATTAGCACGGGGCAATAGCCGTGGCGCGGTACGTTTGTATCGAGACAGATTTCCAGAACGAAGGTGTGCAGGCACTATCGGCTGCTGATTGGCTTCCACGGGTACACTTCTGCGAATGGTTCATCCAACAATGTGTCAATCCTCATTTCAGTGCAAATGTTCTCTTTACGGATGAGGCTTCATTCCAACGTGATCAAATTGTAAATTTTCAGAATCAACATGTGTGGGCTGACGAGAATCCGCACGCAATTGTGCAATCACGTCATCAACACAGATTTTCTGTGAACGTTTGGGCAGGCATTGTTGGTGATGTCTTGATTGGGCCCCATGTTCTTCCACCTACGCTCAATGGAGCACGTTATCATGATTTCATACGGGATACTCTACCTGTGCTGCTAGAACATGTGTCTTTACAAGTACGACACAACATGTGGTTCATGCACGATGGAGCTCCTGCACATTTTAGTCGAAGTGTTCGTACGCTTCTCAACAACAGATTCGGTGACCGATGGATTGGTAGAGACGGACCAATTCCATGGCCTCCACGCTCTCCTGACCTCAACCCTCTTGACTTTCGTTTATGGGGGCATTTGAAAGCTCTTGTCTACGCAACCCCGGTACCAAATGTAAAGACTCTTCGTGCTCGTATTGTGGACGGCTGTGATACAATACGCCATTCTCCAGGGCTGCATCAGCGCATCAGGGATTCCATGCGACGGAGGGTGGATGCATGTATCCTCGCTAACGGAGGACATTTTGAGCATTTCCTGTAACAAAGTGTTTGAAGTCACGCTGGTACGTTCTGTTGCTGTGTGTTTCCATTCCATGATTAATGTGATTTGAAGAGAAGTAATAAAATAAGCTCTAACATGGAAAGTAAGCGTTTCCGGACACATGTCCACATAACATATTTTCTTTCTTTGTGTGGGAGGAATGTTTCCTGAAAGTTTGGCAGTACCTTTTTGTAACACCCTGCAGAATGGAATGGCGACACTGAAAATTTCTGCCAGGCTGAGACTCGAACCCGAATTTCTCGCTTGTCACGAGCGCTCACCTTAATAGTTTCGGCTATCCTTGCACGATTCACGGCCAGACCCAAACTTGCATACGCTGTCGCCCAGGGGTTATTAACCTGCATTCGTACACTTACTGTAAATCCCGTGCTGGGAGGTCATTTAATCGACAGTCTCGGCGGATAGAAACGATAATTCAGTGCTTGTAGTCTGAGGGAACTTTGCATGGTACTTCTCACAAACACGCGCACTTCACTATCGTATTTATCCGCCGATACCACTAATAATGTATGTGAAATCTTATGGGACTTAACTGCTAAGGTCATCAGTCCCTAAGCTTACACACTACTTAACCTAAAGTATCCCAAGGACAAACACAAACACCCATGCCCGAGAGAGGACTCGAACCTCCGCCGTGACCAGCCGCACAGTCCATGACTGCAGCGCTCCAGACCGCTCGGCTAATCCCGCGCGGCGCCGATACCACGCTAGAGACTTTCAATTAAATGCCACCCCTGTACACGAATTACAGTAAGTGTACGACTGCAGGTCGACGACATATGCTAGTTTGAGTCTGGCAGTGAACTGTGCACGGATAGCCGAAACTGTTATTGCGACCGCCCGCGACAAGCGGAAAATTCGGGCTCAAGTCCCAGACCGGCATTAACTGTCATTGCCCTTATTCCTTTGTGCAGTTGTAGGTTGCCCGTATTCGAAATGCGAATACATTTCCTGTATCTCATAACGGCTGTAGTCACCGCAGTGCGTGTTCCTTCAGACATGAATATATATGCGAAGGAACATTCCATCGTACTTCTTGCAAACATAGCCACTGTAACATCGTATCGGATAAATTAGTCGTCACCGGCAGCTAGAGGCTCTTGCAGGTGGCGCAGGACGAGATGAACCGGCATACCACTGCTTGGGAAGTGTAGACTAGCGTTCAACCACTAAACACCTTCACCGCTGGTTTTTAAATCATCGAACTCCCACAAACAAAACGTCACATCTACCGATAAATGTCTAGTACAACGATATAATTTGGCAGGTTCATTCAGTGATGGATGTGGATATTGCTTGCAAAATGTGTTGTGCTTAGACTTGGGAGAGAAGAAGTAATACACTCCTGGAAATGGAAAAAAGAACACATTGACACCGGTGTGTCAGACCCACCATACTTGCTCCGGACACTGCGAGAGGGCTGTACAAGCAATGATCACACGCACGGCACAGCGGACACACCAGGAACCGCGGTGTTGGCCGACGAATGGCGCTAGCTGCGCAGCATTTGTGCACCGCCGCCGTCAGTGTCAGCCAGTTTGCCGTGGCATACGGAGCTCCATCGCAGTCTTTAACACTGGTAGCATGCCGCGACAGCGTGGACGTGAACCGTATGTGCAGTTGACGGACTTTGAGCGAGGGCGTATAGTGGGCATGCGGGAGGCCGGGTGGACGTACCGCCGAATTGCTCAACACGTGGGGCGGGAGGTCTCCACAGTACATCGATGTTGTCGCCAGTGGTCGGCGGAAGGTGCACGGGCCCGTCGACCTGGGACCGGACCGCAGCGACTCACGGATGCACGCCAAGACCGTAGGATCCCACGCAGTGCCGTAGGGGACCGCACCGCCACTTCCCAAGCAAATTAGGGACACTGTTGCTCCTGGGGTATCGGCGAGGACCATTCGCAACCGTCTCCATGAAGCTGGACTACGGTCCCGCACACCGTTAGGCCGTCTTCCGCTCACGCCCCAACATCGTGCAGCCCGCCTCCAGTGGTGTCGCGACAGGCGTGAATGGAGGGACGAATGGAGACGTGTCGTCTTCAGCGATGAGAGTCGCTTCTGCCTTGGTGCCAATGATGGTCGTATGCGTGTTTGGCGCCGTGCAGGTGAGCGCCACAATCGGGACTGCATACGACCGAGGCACACAGGGCCAACACCCGGCATCATGGTGTGGGGAGCGATCTCCTACACTGGCCGTACACCACTGGTGATCGTCGAGGGGACACTGAATAGTGCACGGTACATCCAAACCGTCATCGAACCCATCGTTCTACCATTCCTAGACCGGCAAGGGAACTTGCTGTTCCAACAGGACAATGCACGTCCGCATGTATCCCGTGCCACCGAACGTGCTCTAGAAGGTGTAAGTCAACTACCCTGGCCAGCAAGATCTCCGGATCTGTCCCCCATTGAGCATGTTTGGGACTGGATGAAGCGTCGTCTCACGCGGTCTGCACGTCCAGCACGAACGCTGGTCCAACTGAGGCGCCAGGTGGAAATGGCATGGCAAGCCGTTCCACAGGACTACATCCAGCATCTCTACGATCGTCTCCATGGGAGAATAGCAGCCTGCATTGCTGCGAAAGGTGGATATACACTGTACTAGTGCCGACATTGTGCATGCTCTGTTGCCTGTGTCTATGTGCCTGTGGTTCTGTCAGTGTGATCATGTGATGTATCTGACCCCAGGAATGTGTCAATAAAGTTTCCCCTTCCTGGGACAATGAATTCACGGTGTTCTTATTTCAATTTCCAGTAGTGTAAATTAAAAGGTCATGCCATGCCAGCGTGTACCTATTAACATCGTCTGTTATTTTAAGACATTGGTTTTACTGATGTGCCAAGCCCTTGATTCTAGGGTCCTTAACTTTAACTGATCGGTGTACAGACCGTTTGTATTGTTTGAGGGCGCAAAAACAACTGAGGTCATACTCGCCCGTGTCAGAACCTTAAGACACTAATACGAAGAAGAAGTACAGAACGTTGTCGACACATTTCATGTGGACAGAGCTTTACTGACTGATTTAAATCCGTTGAAATCATGCTAAAGGTTAATAGAAAATCACCGTTGATTGCAGCTTTTTTTCTTTCATCATTTCTTGGAGGCTGTCAGCGAGAAGACGTTTCGTAACGGTTTGAAATTATATGTAAAGTCCGTTGGAAGTCGCAAATGGTCTCATTCTCAAATATTCGATGAATGTAGTATGGGTAATTGTCTGGATAACTTACGCGTCGTCCAGAATACAGGACACTATGTTTATCACATTTTTTAACACTCCCACCTGGTGAGAAAAGAGCGTGCTGTTAGAATGCTCTTACTCACATTCTTTCTCACTCACCGACTGCCTTTCTAGCCCCGCCAACAGGCAGCAATAAAATTAATCATAGACATATGCACCAATTCGTTGCAGCTCTCCTAAATATTAAAAAACCGTTCACTCTAAACATTATTCGATTTACTTTACAATCGAATATTAAATAAAAAACGCCCATTTTCTTCATATATTTAAGAAAGAAATGGAAAATCATTATTTGCACAGACTGCACACATGAAGATCTTAGTTTTATTTGCCACCACGGGCGTCCACCGAGAGGGGAGGGGGAGGGAGAAGCGTGAGGCGGCACTCCGCCCCCCCCCCCACCCTGGAATCTGACTGCAGGCTTTTATTCATAATAGAGCTCTCACGAATTTATGGCAGTGGTTGTCTGTGACTACTAAACCTCTCACATGAATCAGCTGAGCACAAATGGGAGCTCCGCCAATGCAAGTAGCCTTTTACACCTTGTGTAAGCGATACTACTGCCATCTTTACATGTGGATGTCGCTATCCCTCAGTGTATCTAGGGTTTTTGGTTGTTTCGTTTTCCACGGGTAATTTTGCTGATTTCTGGGTACAATGGCGGTTCAGAATTCAAAATAGCTGCGAATCTTTACAGAAAGGTGCATTTATAGTGGTTCAAATGGCTCTGAGCACTATGCGACTTAACTTCTGAGGTCATCAGTCGCCTAGAACTTAGAACTAATTAAACCTAACTAACCTAACACATCCCACACATCCATGCCCGAGGCAGGATTCGAACCTGCGACCGTAGCGGTCGCTCGGCTCCCGACTGTAGCGCCTAGAACCGCACGGCCACTCCGGTCGGCCCATTTATAGTGTTCTTAATCTCTTTTGTCACTACTTCACTACTTTATAGGTTGTTATTGAGCTGCAGGGAGGTTTGTTATTGACAAACTAAATTGTTTCTCACTACTCTGCAATTCACGCCTAAGTGCCGGGAGAGGGCTTCTATACCGTTGCATTCTCGAATATCACGCGGGAAAAACGAACACTTAAATCTTTCCATGCGAGCTCTGATTTCCCGTATTTTATTATGACGATCATTTCTTCCTATGTCTGCGATATAAATTTCACTAGAAGGTCCTGCCACAACGAAAAACACCCTTGTTTTTAATGATTGCCACCCAAATTCGTATATCATATTTTTGGCACTCTCTCCCATATTTCGCAATAATACCAAACGAGCTACTCTTATTGGCTCTTTTTGTACTTTATCCACGTCCTCCGTCAATTCCATCTGGTGTGGATCCTATACCGTGCAGGAATACTCTAGAAGATGACAGACGAGCGTGATTTAGGCAGTCTCCTTAGCAGACCTGTTGTATTTTCTAAGCGTACCGCCAATACATCTCAGTCTTTGATTCGCTTTTCCCACAAAATTATCTACATCTACATCTACATCTACATTGATACTCCGCAAGCCACCCAACGGTGTGTGGCGGAGGGCACTTTACGTGCCACTGTCATTACCTCCCTTTCCTGTTCCAGTCGCGTATGGTTCGCGGGAAGAACGACTGTCTGAAAGCCTCCGTGCGCGCTCTAATCTCTCTAATTTTACATTCGTGATCTCCTCGGGAAGTATAAGTAGGGGGAAGCAATATATTCGATACCTCATCCAGAAACGCATCCTCTCGAAACCTGGCGAGCAAGCTACACCGCGATGCAGAGCGCCTCTCTTGCAGAGTCTGCCACTTGAGTTTATTAAACATCTCCGTAACGCTATCACGGTTACCAAATAACCCAGTGACGAAACGCGCCGCTCTTCTTTGGATCTTCTCTATCTCCTCCGTCAACCCGACCTGGTACGGATCCCACACTGATGAGCAATACTCAAGTATAGGTCGAACCAGTGTTTTGTAAGCCACCTCCTTTGTTGATGGACTACATTTTCTAAGCACTCTCCCAATGAATCTCAACCTGGTACCCGCCTTACCAACAATTAGTTTTATATGATCATTCCACTTCAAATCGTTCCGTACGCATACTCCCAGATATTTTACAGAAGTAACTGCTACCAGTGTTTGTTCCGCTATCATATAATCATACAATAAAGGATCCTTCTTTCTATGTATTCGCAATACATTACATTTGTCTATGTTAAGGGTCAGTTGCCACTCCCTGCACCAAGTGCCTATCCGCTGCAGATCTTCCTGTATTTCGCTACAATTTTCTAATGCAGCAACTTCTCTGTATACTACAGCATCATCCGCGAAAAGCCGCATGGAACTTCCGACACTATCTACTAAGTCACACTATGTGATCGTTTCAATATAAGTTATTCCTAAATGTAATCCCTAAGTATTTCGTCGAGTTAACGGCCTTTAGATTTGTGTTCTTTATTGTATAACAGAAATTCAGCGTAATCCTTTTAGTACTCATGTGGATGACTTCAAACCTTTTCTTTACAGTTTTAGAATCAGTTCCACCTTACAGATATCTTGACTAAATAATATGGAATTGCTTTTGATCGTCTGAAGACTTTACAAGACGTTAAGTGACAGCATCATCTGCAAACAATATGAGGCCTGCTCAGATTGGGTCCGAAACCATTTATGTAGACCAGAGACAGCAGAGAGACTATAAAACTTCCTTGGGGGAATGCCACATATTGTATTGTATTGTATTGTGTGCAACTGGGGACCTAGAAACGACGGGGAGGCTTCGTCCCCGCCGTAGCCCTCAGTGGTTCACAACCCCACAACAGGCTACAGGAGTCCATTCAACCCACCGCCACCCCACACCGAACCCAGGGTTATTGTGCGGTTCGGCCCCCAGTGGACCCCCGCCCCCGGGAACGTCTCACACCAGACGAGTGTAACCCCAATATTTGCGTGGTAATTATTGTGTACGCGTACGTGGAGAAAGCGTTTGGGCATCAATCGCCGACACAGTGTAAGTGAGGCAGAATAAGGGGAACCAGCCCGCATTCGCCGAGGCAAATGCAAAACCGCCTTAAAAACAATCCACAGACTGGCCGGCACACCGAACCTCGACACTAATCCGCCGGACGGATCACTTCCCGCCCGGAAAGCAGTGCGTTAGACTGCACGGCTAACCGGGCCGGCTGCCAGATATTACTTCCGTTTTACTTGACGACTTTACATCAGTTATTAAGCACTGCGACCTTTCTTACAGGAACTCACGAATCCAGATGGACTGCTGAGACATTACTTCATACGCAACCAATTTGATTAGAAGTCGCTTACGAGGAACCGTGTCAAAAGCCTTCTGGAAACACGCTGAAGCGCCAAAGAAACTGGTATAGGCATGCAGATTCAAATACATAGACAAGTAAACAGGCAGAATACAGCGCTACGGTCGGCAACGCGTATATAAGAGAACATGTGTCTCGCGCAATTGGTAGATCGGTTACTGCTGCTTACAATGGCAGGTTATCAAGATTTAAGTGAGTTTGAACGTATTGCTATAGTCGGCGCACGAGCGATGGGACACAGCATCTCCGAGGTAGCGATGAAGTGGGGATTTTTCCGTACGACCATTTTACGAATGTACCATGGATATCAGGAATCCGGTAAAACATCATATTTGCAACATCACTGCGACAGGGAAAAGATCCTGCAAGAAAGGGACCAATGACGACCGAAGAGAATCGTTCACCGTGTCGGAAGAGGATTCTGAGCAGCAATTTGCTGCAGATTTCAATGTTGGGCCATCAACAACTGTCAGCATGTGAAGCATTCAACGGAACGTGATCGATATGGGCTTTCGGAGCCGAAGGTTCACTCATGTACCCTTGAAGACTGCGCGACACAAACCTTTACGCCTCGCCTGCGCCAGACAACACCGACATTGGACTGTTAATAACTGGAAACATGTTGCCTGGTCGGACGAGTCTCGTTTCAAATTGTATCCAGTGGATGGACGTGTACAGGTATGGAGACAACCTCAAGAATGCATTGATCTTTTATGTCAGCAGAGGACTATTCGAGCTGGTGGAGGCTCTGTAATGATGTGGACGTGTGCAGTTGTAGTGATATGGGACACCTGATATGTCTAGATACGACTCTGATAGGTGACACGTATGTAAGCATCCTGTCTGATCACCTGCATCCATTGATGTCCGTTGTGCATTCCGACGGACTTGGGCAATTCGAGCAGGACAACGCGACACCCCACAGGTCCAGAAATGGTAAAGAGTGGCTCCAGGAACACGCCTTTGAGTTTAAACACTTCCGTTGGCCACCAAACTCCCCAGGCAGGAACATTAATGATCATATCTGGGATGCCTTGCAACGTGCTGTTCAGAAGAGATCTCCACCCCCACGAACTCTTACGGATTTACGGACAGCCCTGCAGGATTCATGATGACAATTCGCTCCAGCACTATCTCAGACTTCAGTCGAGTCCATTCCACGTCGTGTTGCGGCACTTTTGCGTGCTCATCGGGGACCTACACGATATTAGGCAGGTGTACCAGTTTCTTTGGCTCTTTAGTGTATAAAAATATGGAATCAGTTTGACATCCACCCTCGACAGTACTTTTTGGTTCGTTAGTATAAAGAGCTAATTGTGTTTCACAACAACGATATTTTATGAGTCGGTGTTGGCTGTTTGTCAATAAATCGTTTTCTTCGGGGTAATGCACGATGTGCGAATACAGTACATGTTCCAAAACCTTGCTACAAATCGACTTCGGTGATAAGGGTCTGTAATTCAGAGAATTACTCCTACTTCCTCTTTTTGAATACCAGTTTGACTTTCCAATCAGTAGAAACATATCTTTCGGTGAGTGAATATCTGAAACAGTCGTCTACAGTAACACCTTGTCGGCACTGGAGTTAGGTTTATCACGCCGCAGTTGGCAGCGAGTTGCGCTGCCTGCACTGCACTGCACGGCCGCCCCTCACCCCTCACCTCCCACGCTTTTGTGTTGCAGAGGCGGACAGCCTGGAGGCGGGCGCTGGCAAGCAGCCGCCACTCTCCAAGCCGGCTGCCATGGCCCGCAGGTGAGTCCACTTTCCATTTATTTACTTATTTTAATTAATCAATTAATTAATTATTTTTTACACGTCTAGTTCCATAGGACCAAATTGAGGAGCCAATCTCTAAGGTTATGGAACGTAAATACCAATAAAATATAATTATTACTAATAATCCAAAAAAAAGATAAGCTATAAATTTATATAACGCAGTCAACAATGTAACACAGGAATCAGCTTAATTTTTTAAGGAACTTTTCGACAGAATAGAAGAAGTGACACATGAGGAAACTCTTCAGTTTTGATTTGAAACCACGTGGATTAGTGCTAAGATTTTTTAGCTGTTGTGCTAGCTTACTGAAAAGGATGCAGCGGTATACTGCCTACATTTCTGCACAAGAGTCAAGGATTTGTGATCCAAATGTACATTGGAGCCGCGCGGGATTAGCCGAGCGGTCTTAGGCGCTGCAGTCATGGGCTGTGCAGCTGGTCCCGGCGGAGGATCGAGTACTCCCTCGGGCATGGGTGTGTGTGTGTGTGTGTGTGTGTGTTTGTCCTTAGGATAATTTAGGTTAAGAAGTGTGTAAGCTTAGGGACTGATGACCTTAGCAGTTAAGTCCCATAAGATATCACACCCATTTGAACATTTTGTAGACTGGATTTCTGCCTAGTATTGACTGAGTGAAAGCTGCTAGTTCTTAGGAATAAGTTGATATTGTTAACATGAAACGACAGTAAAGAATATATATATTGAGAGGCCAATGTCAGAGTACCCGGACTAGTGAACAGGAGTCGACAAGAGGTTGGTGAACTTACACCACTTATTGCCCGAACTGCCCGTTTCTGAGCCAAAAATATCCTTTGAGAATGGGAAGAGTTTGCCCAAAATATAAAACCGCGCGACATAAGCGAATGAAAATAAGCAAAGTAGACTACTTTTCGTGTCGAACAATCACTTACTTTAGATACCGCTCGAATAGTAAAAATGGCAGCATTAAGTATTTGAACAAGGCCCTAAATGTGGGCTTTCCACGACAGTTTACTATCTACCTGTACACCTGGAAATTTGAACTGTTCACTTTCACTAATCATACGCCCATTCTGTGAAATTAAATCGTCGGGTTTTGTTGGAATGGGTGTTAGAAACTGTCAAACTGAGTCTTGCTGTGATTTAGCGTTACTTTATTTTCTACAAGCCATGAACGTATGTCACGAACTGTACTATTTGAAAGAGAGCTAATGTTGCACACTACATCCTTTACTACCAAGCTAGAATCATCAACAAACAGAAATATTTTAGAATTACCCGTAATACCAGAGGGCAAATCATTTCTCAAACTATACCTCGTATATAGCCAATACCACTTTCTGCTTTTCATTCTGGCAGGTTCCATCCCCAACTCAAGGAGTTGCAGAGGAAGTCAAAAAGTCTAAGCCAGTCTCACACCGAGAAGGAGCGTTATTAGCGCTCGAAGAGGAAGAGGTGCTTTGTAAAGGCTCTACCATTTACGCTAGTTTGAGTGTGATAAATAGACGCTGCAGAAACGAATAAGAATAAACCTACCTGAGGCAGCAATTAAATGATCTTGAATTTTATTACGAGGGCCTTTTTTTTCGAGGTCAAATTCGTCACGAGACGAAAATCATAGTGAAAATGAAAAATATTTTATTTGCAATATTTTGCTACATCTTCCAGCTTCTTCTCTGAAACTCTGTAAGTACTCGTAGGCTTTCTCGGGATAGTTTACGTCTGTCTACAAGAACCTCACACCTCAGTTTCTTCGGGATATCTGTGACACTCTTCCACGTGTCAAACAGACCTGTGACTACACTCCTGGAAATGGAAAAAAGAACACATTGACACCGGTGTGTCAGACCCACCATACTTGCTCCGGACACTGCGAGAGGGCTGTACAAGCAATGATCACACGCACGGCACAGCGGACACACCAGGAACCGCGGTGTTGGCCGTCGAATGGCGCTAGCTGCGCAGCATTTGTGCACCGCCGCCGTCAGTGTCAGCCAGTTTGCCGTGGCATACGGAGCTCCATCGCAGTCTTTAACACTGGTAGCATGCCGCGACAGCGTGGACGTGAACCGTATGTGCAGTTGACGGACTTTGAGCGAGGGCGTATAGTGGGCATGCGGGAGGCCGGGTGGACGTACCGCCGAATTGCTCAACACGTGGGGCGTGAGGTCTCCACAGTACATCGATGTTGTCGCCAGTGGTCGGCGGAAGGTGCACGTGCCCGTCGACCTGGGACCGGACCGCAGCGACGCACGAATGCACGCCAAGACCGTAGGATCCTACGCAGTGCCGTAGGGACCGCACCGCCACTTCCCAGCAAATTAGGGACACTGTTGCTCCTGGGGTATCGGCGAGGACCATTCGCAACCGTCTCCATGAAGCTGGGCTACGGTCCCGCACACCGTTAGGCCGTCTTCCGCTCACGCCCCAACATCGTGCAGCCCGCCTCCAGTGGTGTCGCGACAGGCGTGAATGGAGGGACGAATGGAGACGTGTCGTCTTCAGCGATGAGAGTCGCTTCTGCCTTGGTGCCAATGATGGTCGTATGCGTGTTTGGCGCCGTGCAGGTGAGCGCCACAATCAGGACTGCATACGACCGAGGCACACAGGGCCAACACCCGGCATCATGGTGTGGGGAGCGATCTCCTACACTGGCCGTACACCACTGGTGATCGTCGAGGGGACACTGAATAGTGCACGGTACATCCAAACCGTCATCGAACCCATCGTTCTACCATTCCTAGACCGGCAAGGGAACTTGCTGTTCCAACAGGACAATGCACGTCCGCATGTATCCCGTGCCACCCAACGTGCTCTAGAAGGTGTAAGTCAAGTACCCTGGCCAGCAAGATCTCCGGATCTGTCCCCCATTGAGCATGTTTGGGACTGGATGAAGCGTCGTCTCACGCGGTCTGCACGTCCAGCACGAACGCTGGTCCAACTGAGGCGCCAGGTGGAAATGGCAAGGCAAGCCGTTCCACAGGACTACATCCAGCATCTCTACGATCGTCTCCATGGGAGAATAGCAGCCTGCATTGCTGCGAAAGGTGGACATACACTGTACTAGTGCCGACATTGTGCATGCTCTGTTGCCTGTGTCTATGTGCCTGTGGTTCTGTCAGTGTGATCATGTGATGTATCTGACCCCAGGAATGTGTCAATAAAGTTTCCCCTTCCTGGGACAATGAATTCACGGTGTTCTTATTTCAATTTCCAGGAGTGTATTTGTGCTGCCCCTCTCCGTACACGTTCAATATCCCCTTTAGTCCTATTTGGCATGGGTCCCGCAAACTTGAGCAATATTCCAGACTCGATTTCACGAGTGATTTCTAAGCAATCTCCTTTGTAGACTGATTACATTTTCGCAGTATTCTAGGAATAATCCGAAGTCTGCCATCCGCTTTACCCACGACTGAGCATATGTGATTATTCCATTTCATATCGCTACAACGTGTTACATCCAGGTATTTGTAGAAGTTAGCCGATTCCAGTTGTGACTCATTGATATTGTGGTCATAGGATACTATGTGTTTTCGTTTTGTGAAGTTAGCAATAATGAGGTATCTCCAACAGAATGAGCTCCTCCATGTAGATCAGCATGAATTCTGAAAATATCAATGATTGGTAAGCCAACTTGCGCTTATCTCAGTTCTTGAATTTCTAAAAGCATCTGACTCGGTACCACGACGACGATTACTTACAAAAGTAAGATTATATTCGGTCTCAAACAAAGTTTGTTACTAGACTAATGATTTATTGGTAGGGAGGATGCAGTATGTTATCTTGGATACAGAGTCATCGGGAGATGTAGAAGTAACCTCGGGGAAGTGTGTAGGAACTCGTGTTGTTCATGTTGTATATTAATGAATTGGCAAGTCATATTAATAGTAACTTCAGTCGTTCTGCATATGATACAATTATTGTGATTGAAGTACAAGAAGAAAAAGCTGCCCAATTGTACAGTCCGATCCTGATAGCGTATCAAAGTGGTTCAAAGATGGCAACTTGCTTAATTGTTCAGAAATGTTAAATTGTACACTTCAGAAAACACGGAATACTAGTACCCTATGATTACAACATCAATGAGTCACAGTTGTATTCAAGATATTAACTGGAAACGTCACATAGACTTAGTTGGAGGTAACACAGGTGGCAGATTCTGTTGACTGGTAGTTTAGTAGAAAATTGCAGTCACTCTAAAAAGACGAGTGGTTAGAAATTACTTATGCATCCTGACTTACAATACTGCTGAATTGTGTGCGGCCCATACCGGGTAAGGGTAACAGGCGACACTGAACGCTTACAAAGAAAGACGGCTGGAATGGTCACACATATGTTTGACTTACAGCAGAGTGTCAAGGGTATGTTGAAAAACCTGGTCTGATAGACGCTTGGGAAGACGAACGCCAGTTATCCCACGAGAGCCTACTTACAAAGCTTTGATATCCAGTATTAGGTGAAGACCCTGGACATATTCTTTATCCCCACGTGTCGATCCCATACAGACTGTGAAGAACAGATTAGACTAATTACAGCACGAACAGAGGCATTTGGGCAGTGACTTTTCCCGCGCTTTAGACGCGATAGGAACGGTAAGAAACCCAAATATGTGCTACAATGCAAGTACTCTCTGCCGTGTACTTCACAGTGATTTTCAGAGCATATAAGTTGATTTGGACCCCACTGGAGGTTTGCCGTTAGCTTCCTCAGACCTGTTACAAACCATCAGTCACGTATCTGTGTTACGTGGACCACTGTACTGAGTGCTTGTGGGTCTACTCTCGAACAGCACCGAGGGCAATGCTGAGCTCAGCGTTTCCATCCAGCAGCCAGGTCACCATTAACAGTGTAACATCCCTTGACTCCAGGAGACACTACAGAGAGGTTTGGAAATAAACTCGAGGCATTGGCGCCAAGCCTGGTGGCCTGCTCTCCTTCCCTTGGCGACCGAGTACTAGCGATGACAATTTCTTCCATCTTCAGTAATCGAACCACTTACCTCCGACTCGAGCACCATTTCTCACACAGACGTTAACAGTCTCGGCGACTGTGGGGTGTAGGAGGATGTGAGTGAAACAAAAATATCTCCCGCGAACCAGTATGCATCGCAACGTCAGATCCTGAGTGGGCGACTGCAAAACGCATCTGTACCACATGTTGCTCCCGAATTCAGCAATTCGCAGAGCAATGATATACCGCAGCAGAAATTAACACTGCAAATGCAGTCTTCACTGTTTGTTTCTATGATGGTTTCTTTCCAGATTACATTTGTACCTAGTGTTAAATTAATCCCCCTATCGAATGTCCCTAGAGAAAACGAGAGAGGAGGGGGAGGGGGGGCTGAACTTACGAGAACTGGCAATGTACAGCCGCGCAGCAGGCCCACACCCATTATGCGATTACTGAGTACGGCCCTATTGTCACTTTTTAGCCACTGACAACAGAAGAAGATGCGATAAAATCTACTCGCGTGACGAGCCTATTGGTATCGACGTCTATTTGTAAATTTTCAATGAATTTCGTACCCATCGTCTTCGCATCACTTGAAGACGATGGGTATGAAGCGCACTGAATCGTTGCGACTAGACGTCGGCACCAATCAGCTGGTCATCTGAGAAGATTTTATCTCTGGAATAAGAGAAAGTCTGCAGTCGCATATACAAGAACAGATGGGTATTGTATTTACTATCCCAGTGTACCAACTGAGCCATTTTCAAAACGATTTTAGACCTTACTTAGGACTTAATCATCGAAATACACTACTGGCCATTAAAATTGCTACACCACGAAGATGACGTGCTACAGACGCGAAATTTAACCGACAGCAAGAAGATGCTGTGATATGCAAATGATTAGCTTTTCAGACCATTCACACAAAGTTGACGCCGGTAGCAACACCTACAACATGCTGACACGAGGAAAGTTTCCAATCGATTTCTCATACACAAACAGCATTTGACCGGCGTTGCCTGGTGAAACGTTGTTGTGATGCCTCGTGTAAGGAGGAGAAATGCGTACCATCACGTTTCTGACTTTAATAAAGGTCGGATTGTGGCCTATCGCGATTGCGGTTTATCGTATCGCGACATTACTGCTCGCTTTGGTCGAGATCCGATGACTGTTACTAGAATATGGAATCGGTGGGTTCAGGAGGGTAATACGGAACGCCGTGCTGGATCCCAACGGCCTCGTTATCACTAGCAGTCGAGATGACAGGCATCTTATCCGCATGGCTGTAACGGATCGTGCAGCCACGTCTCGATCCCTATGTCAACAGATGGGGACGTTTGCAAGACAACAACCATCTGCACGAACGGTTCGACGACGTTTGCAGCAGCATGGACTATCAGCTCGGAGACCATGACTGCGGTTACCCTTGACGCTGCATCACAGGCAGGAGCGCCTGCGATGGTGTACTCAACGACGAACCTGGGTGCACGAATGGCAAAACGTCATTTTTTCGGATGAATCCAGGTTCTGTTTACAGCATCATGATGGCCGCATCCGTGTTTGGCGACATCGCGGTGAACGCACATTGGAGGCGTGTATTCGTCATCACCATACTGGCGTATCACCCGGCGTGATGGTATGGGGTGCCATTGGTTACACGTCTCGGTCACCTCTTGTTCGCACTGACGGCACTTTGAACAGTGGACGTTACGTTTCAGATGTGCTACGACCCGTGGCTCTACCCTTCATTCGATTCCTGCGAAACCCTACATTTCAGCAGGATAATGCACGTCCGCGTGTTGCAGGTCCTGTACGGGCCTTTCTGGATACAGAAAATGTTCGACTGCTGCCCTGGCCAGCACATTCTCCAGATCTCTCACCAATTGAAAACGTCTGGTCAATGGTGGCCAGTCACTACTCTTGCTGAACCGTGGTATCGTGTTGAAACTGCATGGGCAGCTGTACCTGTACACGCCATCAAAGGTCTGTTTGACTCAATGCCCAGGAGTATCAAGGCCGTTATTACGGTCAGAGGTGGTTGTTCTGGGTACTGATTACTCGGGATCTATGCACCCAAATTGCGTGAAAATGTAATCACATGTCAGTTGTAGTTTATTTGTCCAATGAATACCCGTTTATCATCTGCATTTCCTCTTGGTGTAGCAATTTTAATGGCCAGTACTGTATATGAAGGTGTATACTTCGCAGTTCAAAGGCACCTGAGAATAAATGCCACTTTCAGTTTAACCCCTTGTGGTACATTTTTCAAGTATAAATGACTTCTTTGCACAATGCATTGTCTCTTTTATGGACATCTGACGAATGATGTACCTACATACTTAGCATGCTGACGGTAATGTTCAAAGATCAATATAATTGTTAGCCATGTTAATAATGTTCAAATAATTAATTCTAGCCCTAACAGGAGGAGGCTAACTAATGTATTGATGCTGATGAATAAAATACGTTAACTTATTGATGATAAAGATGAATAAAATACATTAACATATTGATGATATTAAAATAATTAATTGCTCTCCTATTCATGCTGTTAAAGTTGAATCTAATATATCTAGCATACCTAAAATAATCACAGAAAAATATAATACCCTAGTGGAATGTATTTATTCAATCTTACGTAAGAGTCCACCTGTTGCCATGTGCATTTAATGCCATTGTATTTAGTTCTACTGTGCATATTTCATGCTTAGAACTTCTAATTTAATTCAGTGTTCCATGTAATTCACTGCTATTGAAGAAATAAGTGATCTTATTCTTCTCTGCAACATTTTAACGCCTTTCGATATTCTAGGTTTATAATTTACAATTCGATTTGAATACATCATAGCCCTAAACCCAATGCAATCACTCATTACTGTTCCATTGAACTCGTTCTTCATCTTACATCTTTTTATTCGCTTGTAATATATTGTTGTTGTGATCAGTTCTGAGACTGGTTTGATGCAGCTCTTCCTGCTACTCTATCCTGTGCAAGCTTCTTCATCTCCCAGTACCTACTGCAACCTACATCCTTCTGAATCTGCTTAGAGTATTCATCTCTTGGTCTCCCTCTACGATTTTTACCCTCCACGCTGCCCTCCAATACTAAATTGGTGATCCCTTGATGTCCTACCAATCGATCCCTTCTTCTAGTCAAGTTGTGCCACAAATTTCTCTTCTCCCCAACTCCATTCAATACCTCCTCATTAGTTATGTGATCTACCCACCTAATCTTCAGCATTCTTCTGTAGCGCCACATTTCGAAAGCTTCTATACTGTTCTTGTCCTAAATATTTATCGTCCATGTTTCACTTCCATACATGGCTACAATCCATACAAATACTTTCAGAAACCACTTCCTGACACTTAAATCTATACTCGATGTTAACAAATTTCTCTTCTTCAGAAACACTTTCCTTGCCATTGCCAGTCTACATTTTATATCCTCTCTACTTCGACCATCATCAGTTATTTTGCTCCCCAAATAGCAAAACTCCTTTACTACTTTAAGAGCCTCATTTCCTAATCTAATTCCCTCAGCATCACCCCACTTAATTCAATTACATTCCATTATACCTGTTTTGCTTTTTTTGATGTTCATCTTATATACTCCTTTCAAGACACTGTCCATTCCGTTCAACTGCTCTTTCAAGTCCTTTGCTGTCTCTGACAGAATGACAATGTCATCAGCAAACCTCAAAGTTTTTATTTCTTCTCCATGGATTTTAATTCTTACTCCGATTTTTTTTTTTGTTTCCTTTACTGCTTGCTCAATATATAGATTGAATACAATCTGGGAGAGGCTACAACCCTGTCTCACTCCCTTCCCAACCACTGCTTCCGTTTCATGCCCCTCGATTCTTATAACTGCCATCTGGTTTCTGTACAAATTGCAAATTGCCTTTCGTTCCCTGTATTTTACCCCTGCCACCTTCAGAATTTGAAAGGGAGTATTCCAATCAACATTGTCAAAAGCTTTCTCCAAGTCTACAAATGATGGAAACGTAGGTTTGCCTTTCCTTAATCTATCTTCTAAGATAAGTCGTAGCGTCAGTATTGCCTCACGTGTTCCAATATTTCTGCGGAATCCAAACTGATCTTCCCCGAGGTCTGCTTCTACCAGTTTTTCCATTCGCCTGTAAAGAATTCGCTTTAGTATTTTACAGCTGTGACTTATTAAACGGATAGTTCGGTAATTTTCACATCTGTCAACACCTGCTTTCTTTGGGATTCGAATTATTACATTCTTCTTGAAGTCTGCGGGTATTTCGCCTGTCTCATACATTTTGCTCACCAGATGGTAGAGTTTTGTCGGGACTGTCTCTCCCAAGGCTGTCAGTAGTTCTAATGGAATGTTGTCTACTCCCGGGGCCTTGTTTCCACTTAGGTCTTTCAGTGGTCTATCAAACTCTTCACGCTGCATCATATCTCCCATTTCATCTTCATTTACATCCTCTTCCATTTCCATAATATTGTCCTCAAGTACAACGCCCTTATATAGACCCTCTACATACTCCTTCCACCTTTCTGCTTTCCCTTTCTTTGCTTAGAACTGGGTTTTCATCTGAGCTCTTGATATTCATTCAAGTGGTTCTCTTTTCTCCAAAGGTCTCTTTAATTTTCCTGTAGGCAGTATCTATCTTACCCCCAGTGAGATAAACCTCTACATCCTTGTAATATACTGTACATATTATTACAAGGATGACCAGTTGTATCAAAGTGTTCAAGCATATTGTTCATATCCTCATTTACACAGTACCCCATTAATGTTGATATTGTATTTATGCCTATCAGTATCTTGATGACATTGCCCTATCTTTGGGCCGTATTTTGTTTCATTACATTGTAGTGGAAGCTGTACGTAATTTTTTTTTCACATGTCCAATATACAGGGTGTTTCAAAAAGAATATACGTATTATAAAGTATTATTTTGTCCAAACCATCGATCTCTGCGCCTCGGCTCGGGTTTTGGAGGAACGAATACATAGTCTAGTTTATATTAATAGCCACTACATGTCAGTTGTCATCTGTTTTGCTTGGTAACTGTCATATGTTAAAAATGGCTACTCCGCAGCAGAAATCATTTTGTGTTCTCGAGTTTGCGAAGTGCAATTCCGTGATTACAGCGCAAAGACTATTCAGGATGAGGTTCCAAATCGATCCTGCGAATGGGTGGAACATTCGCAGATGGTATCGACAGTTTCTGGCCGCCCTAGTGTTCCTGAAGAAAATGTTGCACGTAGTCCTTGAAAATCAACTCGTTGTGCCAGTCGGGAGTTACAACTGCCTATAAGCCAGCCACTGTGACTGAGCGGTTCTAGGCGCTTCAGTCCGGAACCGCGCTGCTGCTAAGGTCGCAGGTTCGAATGCTGTCTCGGGCATGGATGTGCGCGATGTCCTTAGGTTAGTTAGGTTTAAGTAGTTCTAAATCTAGGGGACTGATGACCTCAGATGTTAAGTCCCATAGTAATTAGAGCCATTTGAACCATTTTTGAACTGCCTACAACAACAATTTGGCGTGTTTTGAGACGTCAGTTGGTTATGAAGCCGTACAAGTTACAGCTATTACAAGTTCTACGTCCTGATGACAAACGCAAACGTGTGACATTTTGTAACGGGATTCTTGATGCTATTGACAATGATAACACTTTCGCACAACGCATCGTGTTCAATGATGAAGCGACTTTCCGCATTAGTAATCAGGTAAGCAAACACAATGTTCGAATTTGGGGCCTATAGAACCCACATGCAGCCACTGAACACGTACGACTTTCGCCCAAAGTCAATGTGCTGTGTGCGATATGCCGATCATCTGTTTACGGCCCACTCTTCTTTGATGGAAACACGGTTAACGTTCAGCAGTATCTCGCTGTGTTACAAAACTGGTTGTTTCCGAGGCTGCACGAAGATAACTTCATTTTTCAACAAGACGGGGCACACCCTTACTGGAGTCACCAACTGCCTGACTATCTGAATGAAACTCTACCGAACCGTTGGATTGGTTGTCAAGGAGCTGGCCACTTAGCATGTCTCAGCTGGCCTCCACAGTCACCGGATTTGACACCCTCTGGCTTCTTCCTGTGGGGTATCGTTAAAGAAAACGTTTATGTACCACCACTCCCACAGAACCTGGAAGAGTAGAAGAACCGGATCCGTAGTGCCACATCATCAGTGGCGAAGGACATGCTTGCCCGAATATGGAATTTGATATTGTTCGTGTCGCCGGTGGAGGACATATTGAACACCTGTAATCTGAACTTGAGAAGTTCGTAAATATGTGTGTAAAGTTTGATATTCGTATGTCTCAAAGTTAAATAAATATAAGCATTCGAAATACATATATTCTTTTTGAAACACCCTGTACTCATACCAATGTAGATTAGTTTATTGAATTTAATTTCAGGCGGATTTTCTGTATCACTCTTTGGTTTCATTTATTGCTGTTCTACATTTATAGTCTGGGCTGTCTAATGGTTTATTACTTTTTTTTTACCAAAAGAGGCTAATTGTACATTCACACAATTAGCTACATTTCTGATAGTGTTACAAAATACACTGTTATTCATTAACTTACAAAACCTTTTAAAACTCATTTGCTTCTTTATGTTCAAATCCATGTACTTTTGCAACTATTCATTCTGCCTGAATCTTAGAGTACAAAGAAGCAGATGCCATGATAGGCCTGGTGCAGTGCCATGCCCTGCAGGCTCTAAATTTTCAGATGCAGTTGTCAATAATAGAACATCAGCTTTTATATACAAATCGTGGTATTCACTTACATCTCTAATATTAAATTTATTCCAAACTTAGTTTGCATGCTTATAACGAGATGCAGACAACATTTTGCTTCGTGGGTCATGCCCTGGCCAGGCATGAGTGCCTAAGGTCTCAGCATCGCTGCACATATGTCCCCCCCCTCCCCCCTCCACCATGCCAAGCTGCCTGAGTGCGAGTAGGGAGGAGAGGGAAAAACTGCAAACGCGCCGCATTTAAGTGGGAGAGCCGTCGCACTGGATACGACTTGCTTTTATATTTCACATTTCTCTACAACACACATCACAGAGAAAACAAATTTTCAGTATTATTTAATTATTTGGGCGCGCTGAAGACATAATGTAATATTTGTCTGATACAAAGTGTCAGCATACAGACAGACGCAGAAAATTTCACAGAGTTTCACACTCAATTCGCCACATAAACTGACATACTTGGTTTCATAATAAAAAAAAAGTCTTTCACACAAGTATGTTGGTCGAAATATTGTAGCACTTTTGCAACCTCATTATGGAGCCTTGGAAATTCTGCTTGAAGATAGCAATGTAGACGTCCTAGACAGTTTTAATGTAAAAAGATCTGTCATTAAAATTGGGGGTTACCTTCTATGTCAGTCAGTTACATCTGCACATGCACAGGGCCGCTTTCAACTTAAATGCAAACGGTCTTGAAAACAGGCTGGAAAGAGATGTAGGATTTACAGTGTCCTCAAAACCTTCATAAAACTATCGTAATTCTCTCAAGGCCACAATGAATTCTTCAGACTTTGTGTTGTCTTTAACGCCAGTGATCTTATGGAACTGGCCTGTCTTTGTCATAGTGTCCCTTCTACAAGATGATTTTCCTTTTAAACACATCCCCATCAAATCAGAAAGAATTTACCTTGCAATCTCTTACTGTAGGCAGTGTGTAGTCAAGTACACCTAAAATGTGAAGTCTGCAGTCCATTCCGGATCTTCTAAGTTTCGTTCCTGCACTCATTTTTCTTTGATAAATTCAACAATAGTAAGTTTTAAATCGAAAAGTCGTTCCAGGCATCCCTCTTTACATGATCAACGTGCTCTGCAGTGAAATGCCAAGTCTCCATACTCTTCCTTCGCTTCCATTGAAAACTATTGCAACTGAAAATAGAATAATGGATGCAACATAAGAAGTTTCACTATTCGCAGCATTAATTTCTTCACGTGCTCCATGTCTGCAAATTTAGTATAAAGCGCTTCTTGATATACAGAGAAATGATTCCTGTCTGTCGATTGTTGTAATTGTTTGCTCTTCCGATGTCAACTAAATCCTTAAATTCTTTCTGTATGGTACTGTAATGTTGTTTCATTGCAAATACGCAGTACCCGTCGCTTATGCGAATTGAGAATTCTCATCCGAATCTTCTGTCATTCCCATTCATGTTAAAGGATTGTGACTATAGATCGCTACGCAGCCTCCTTTGTGCAAACTGCCGCTGGATCTGTGAACGCCCTTCGCACTACGAACAAATGGCGATTATTTTGCCGAACTCAGGGAGTTGTGCCGACCAAAGACGTCGCACCGCAGTACCAAATGAAATGTCGAGCTGTGCCGGGCAGTTCCGAGAAGAATCGAGCAAAGCCGAGCGACAGGCCAGACCTCGGCCTGCATGCTGTGTGGCCAAATCCTTTTGGCACAGTCAAATTGAAGGAGGAACATGTGGCCACACCGAAAGAGGGGGCGCAGTGGTTAGCACACTGGACTCGCATTCGGGAGGACGACGGTTAAATCACGCGTCCGGCCATCCTGATTTAGGTTTTCCGTGATTTCCCTAAATCGCTTAAGGCAAATGGCGGGATGTTCCTTCGAAAGGGTAAGGCCGACTTCCCTCCACATCCTTCCCCAACTACTCGATGGGACCGATGACCTCGCTGTTTGGTCCCCCCCCCCCCCCCCCACACACACAAATCAGCCAACCAACCAAGCAACATGTAGCCACATAGCCACACCTCCACCTCAACCTGCGTCTCAGCTGCCAGTCTATCAACCACCCTGCACTGCAGTTGTCCAGTAAACAAAACCTCGACGCCATTTCACCAAGACCACCATCCTTCTCCTTCTCATAAAACTATCTGCCGTCCTTCTAACAAACATTAAGTAATTTACGACGCACAGAGGACACAACCAGTCTGAATATAGTAGATTCGTCAGGAGTACTTTTCTCCAAGTTCCTTCTGTTGTGATTTTTACTTACTTGTTGGAAATCATTGTACCGTCTGGTTATAATTAAAAGGCATCTACTCACAGCGGTCCAGTCTGGGCTCTATTTATCATATGCTAGCGAAGCTTGATAGATATTCTAATGCTTTAATGCAGAACCGATTTACTATGGAAAAAAAAATTAGTTCCAATTTGGCTACCAGGTGCAAATCTGGCGCTGTGGATGTAAGGAAAACGTGTAGAAATGTTTCCATGTAAGGTATTGTGGAAATATTTCCATGTAAAATATTACGAAGGGGACGTGGACACAAAGGACAAACAAGAGAAAAATGCATAATAATGATTTTATTATTAACCACCAAGTACACAATTTGGTCAATATGAGCGCAGGAGACGTAGACGAAATGCTGCATCCGTAAAACGACGTGATCAACAATGGGTCTCAGCAGTTCCGGTGAAAACTGAGCAGCGTGCTCCTGTGTATTTGTCTTCAGATGAGGTGGAGACCGAACGCCTCTCTGGTAAACACGTTCTTTGAGGCGTCCCCGGAGCCAAAAGTCACACGGTTTCAGATTAGGTGAGTTTGCAGCTCATGTATCTGGAGTACCTCTGAAGATAACACAATGGCGCAAGGTTGCATTAAGCAGGTCGTTCACAAGGCGAGCGACATGATGAGTGCCCACCTTGCATGAAAAGAATTGTTTCCACACTGTTGCGCTCTTCCAAAGCTGTACAAGGAGGTCTCGATAACGTGCAGAAGTCACGGTACACCCGACATGCCCTCTGGATGTATTCTTTTCAAAGAATAATGGACCGAGAGTAAAGGTGCTTGTGAACCCGCACCACACACTCACGTATGTCCGCAGCTCGTGGTCTGGTGGCTAGCGTTGCTGCATCTGGATCACGGGGTCGCAGGTTCGATTCCCAGCCGGGTTGGAAATCTTCTCTGCTCGGGGACTGGGTGTTTGTATTGTCCTCATCATTTCATCACCATCATCATCATTCGAGACAGCGGCTAATTGGACTGTGTAAAAATTGGACTATGTCAAAACTGGGACTTTGTACGGGCGCTGATGACCCCGCAGTTGAGCGCCCCACAAACCATACGTCATCACAATCAGATACAGCGACTACAGTGGCTATTCGTACCCAATATTCGTTTCAACCGCACCCCAAAGTAGTCAATGAATCCTGTAGTGTAAAATACGCCTCGTCTCTCCACAGAATTATGTCATGCCAGAAACCGAAGACTAACTTCAGAACGTTGCTGCGAATCATGATGTTTCAGTTGCTGCACCGTCTGGATCTTGCACGGGTACCGGTGTAAGATAGATCGCAAAACTTTCAGCACTATTGACCATGGGATAGACAACTCTCACCACACTGCATGAGCGCTAGCACTTATCGTGGCACGTGCTGCATGGTCAGTTACGGCAACAGTGACCTCGTCAGTAACTTGTACGGGGATAGGACGCCTTCCTCTCCCAGGTGATATACCTAACTCAGGTGTGTTCTAGAATTTCATTATCATCTTCTTTAAAGCATTTAATGGCACCTGGCCTCTCCTCAAACCTCTCAGTCTGCGATACTCTCCCAACGCAGCACTGTAACTGCTGCCGTTCACATAAAACAGTTTCACTGACAGCGCACGGTGTCTCTTCTCGATCGCCGTGCTGTTCACTCACGTTATGGTTCGTTACATGAAAGCCTGGATGTCACGTCGTCATACAAGCACTATACAGCGCCAGATATGCACCTGGTGGCCACAGTTGGAACTAATTTTTGTTCAGCGTCGATCGCTACCGTATTAAAGTATTAGCGTATCTTCCAAGTATCACTGCCATACGATAACTATACCCCACACTGGACCCCTGTGAGTAGCTGCAGTTTAATTATAATCACTAGATATATGGAATGGGTATTGTTTTTCAATTTACAAAACAAATTTTTTGCTGAAGTGCGTGAGAATTGGGCGCACAGTTCCACTTCCTGATAAACACAAATAAAAGCAGAGGTTTTGACAGCAAAATTACCTCATTAAATGAACTGAAGCTCTGCTGTGCAATGAGACTGGACTGACATACCAAATCGCCACACTCTCAGACACGCACGACTGACACTAAAAACATTTACGTACAGAGAAAGCACAGGAGCTTAACTGCAGCCCTGGCGCCAGAGAAAGAGATGGTGTGCTATACTCTCCTACGTGTTCGTTTTCTCAGACCAAGTTTTCTTATACTGGGCTTTCTATCTCTCATGGGGCATTTGCAGATGGAGATTCCGGCCGTGTTACAGTCACACGCTCACCAATCCTACGCCTCGAATTCATTTAGGAAGGCCGAGGTCGCCAGCGTGACGGGGTCTTCTGCTGCAGTAGCGATGTTGCCACTGTTTTACGTCGAGGACTTTCACTTTATAGCACAGCACTCAAGTTTTTTTCTCTTCGAAATGCCAACGCCGGCCAGAGCGTGCGAAATCAAACTTCTTGATTGCATGAGCGTGTAACAGCCGAGAACGTCTGCAAGCCGCCGTCTCCTGCCTAGTCTTGGGCCCCCATTATCGTTTCCCTTTGCCAGTTCGGCGACCCTGATGTCGGCATCGTGGCCACTACATCATCAGCAATCCAGAACGAATTGTCACTCTGCAGCGGAGTCTGCGCTGATTTGAAACTTACTAGCATATTAAAACTGTGTGCCGATTCTGGAATCGAACCCAGAACCTTTGCCTTTTGCAGGCGAATCCTCTACAGACTGAGCTAACTAAACGTAATTCAATAACCAGCCTCACAACTTCCTCCAGTACCTATCTCGTACTCTCCAAGCTTCACAACGGTTGTGCATAGCTTGCGGGACTAGTGATCTGGGGAGAGAGGATATTGCGGAGAAATGGCTTAGCCACAGCCTGGGGCAGGGGCCGGGAATGTTTCGACGTTGGCGATTTTTCTGTCGGTGTTATGTCCGCACTATAACACAACAAATATTCCGTGATAACCAAATTTATTTGACCTTCTGTCATTCAAAACAAAACTTAAGTTCGACTACACAACACTTCGCTGGCTGTAGCGCCAAGGAGAAATCAGAGTCACTAGTAGAGAATACAAGTCCACCACTGCCAACCAGTCGATACCGACGCGTCGCAAGTTTCCAGCCAGGGAGGCCACAGTACGGTTCGGTCGTCGTGAATCCAGCAGCCGGGTAGTAACACAGTCATCGGCGAAGATTGAACTGGTTAAACGGGCTCAGAGAGCTCGCTTAAATCCGCAGGTCCGGCCAATCAGAGTGTTGGTAGATGGCGCCCTTATACGGTTGCTCACTCTGGTAGCAAGGGCAGCGCCGCCAAGGTAATCCGTATCAATAGTGGTGTGTACGCTGCCGTTAACCCCGCGACGACGCATTCACTTGCGCCGGTTGTTGACATCGTGTGCGGCGCCAGCGGTACTCGCTGTGTGCCGCGCGTGTTGTAGCACGCCGCGCCGAGCTGACGGCTGCTGTGCGGCGGCCGATACGACAGTCGGGTATTGTCTGTGGTTGTTAGAAAGCTTTCGTGCCTCTTTGCAACTTCTGCCAACTTATGCGGTATGCCAATGGGTGGCGCTGCAGTAATCATTAGGCAGTGAAGAGTTCATCGTTGTTATCGTCGTTTTGTTGTGTGTTACGTTACATGGCGTGTGATGTGAACAAAGCTTGCACCCCTACGGCAGTCTGTCGCATAATGTTCCGCCTACCGTCCCCGTCCCCCAACCCCGGGGTTAGTTAAGAAGTGAACAGTCTATCGTGGTACGTCCAGGTTACTGGAAATGTCAAGTGGTACGCTAGGGAGAGCTGGTCCTGCAAGGTAAACAGAAGAAGAAATGGTTCAAATGGCTCTGAGCACTTGGGACTTAACGTCTGAGGTCATCAGTCTCCTAGACTACTTAAACCTAACTAACGTAAGGACATGACACACATCCATGCCCGAGGCAGGATTCGAACCTGCGACCGTAGCAGGCGCGCCGTTCCGGACTGAAGCGCCTAGAACCGCTCGGCCATAGCCGCCAGCAAACAGAAGAACAACTCTGAACTTCTTACGGTAGTTGTTGGCGAAGATGGCGCTTTGAGGGCGGTTCGTGGGTCGTGCTTGGATAGCTCAGTAGGTAAGATCACTGGTTCAAATCCCGATCCGATACATAATTCTAATCTGCCAGAAAGTTTTGATAATCAACAATGCTTTCAAGATGGTGACGACACGAATTGAGCAACACATCGTTGAACTTCAACAAGACAAACAACATAACTGTTCTGACGCCGTCAGTATCATCATGGGCCGCCTGCAACACCCTCCCCCAGCCCCACTCCAATCTCAAGACGGTCGTACTTTATGGATTTGAACAGATGTCAGAGGCTACCCAATTTGATTGTGCAACTCAATAGCAGAATTCGATTAAAATCCCACGATATTATAATATTAACGGTACCGCGGTCAGCAGGTCACTTTGCGCCAGAGATTAAGCGGGGTGAAACGTCAATTTCCCACTAGTACCACCACTATCTTCTCATCAGAAAATTCTGCTTACAGAATCATTAGGCTCTTTTTAACAGATTGTAACCTGTGCATAAAATTCAGTGTCCAGTCCTGCTGGGAGCTTGTGTACTACATCATGTCTGTCAGATGTTGCTGTCACAGTCACCTTTGGTTTAATACAGGGTGAGTCAGCTAACATTACCACTGGATATATTTCGTAAACCACATCAAATACTGACGAATCGATTCCACAGACCGAACGTGAGGAGAGGGGCTAGTGTAATTGGTTAATACAAACCATTAAAAAATGCACGGAAGTATGTTTTTTAACACAAACCTACGTTTTTTTAAATGGAACCCCGTTAGTTTTGTTAGCACATCTGAACTTATAAACAAATACGTAATCAGTGCCGTTTGTTGCATTGTAAAATGTTAATTACATCCGGAGATATTGTAACCTAAAGTTGACGCTCGAGTACCACTCCTCCGCTGTTCGATCGTGTGTATCGGAGAGCACCGAATTACGTAGGGATCCAAAGGGAACGGTGATGGACCTTAGGTACAGAAGAGACTGGAACAGCACATTACGTCCACATGCTAACACCTTTATATTGGTCTTTTTCACTGACACACATGTACTGTACCATGAGGGGTGAGGTACACGTACACACGTGGTTTCCGTTTTCGATTACGGAGTGGAATAGAGTGTGTCCCGACATGTCAGGCCAATAGATGTTCTATGTGGTGGCCATCATTTGCTGCACACAATTGCAATCTCTGGTGTAATGAATGTCGTACACGCCGCAGTACATTTGGTGTAATGTCGCCGCAGGCTGCCACAATACGTTGTTTCATATCCTCAGGGGTTGTAGGCACGTCACGGCACACATTCTCCTTTAACGTACCCCACAGAAAGAAGTCCAGAGGTGTAAGATCAGGAGAACTGGCTGGCCAATTTATGCGTCCTCCACGTCCTATGAAACGCCCGTCGAACATCCTGTCAAGGGTCAGCCTAGTGTTAATTGCGGAATGTACACGTGCACCATCATGGTGATACCACATACGTCGACGCGTTTCCAGTGGGACATTTTCGAGCAACGTTGGCAGATCATTCTGTAGAAACGCGATGTATGTTGCAGCTGTTTGGGCCCCTGCAATGAAATGAGGACGAATGAGGTGATCGCCAATGATTCCGCACCATACATTTACAGTCCACGGTCGCTGTCGCTCTACCTGTCTGAGCCAGCGAGGATTGTCCACGGACCAGTAATGCACGTTCCGTAGATTCACTGCCCCGTGGTTTGTGAAACCCGCTTCATCGGTAAACAGGTAGAACTGCAACTCATTCTCTGTTAATGCCCATTGACAGAATTGCACTCTATGATTAAAGTCATCACCATGTAATTGCTGATGTAGCGACACATGAAACGGGTGAAAGCGGTGACGATGCAGTATGCGCATGACACTTCTTTGACTCAGTCCACCGGCTCTCGCAATGTCCCGTGTACTCATGTGTGGGTTCATGGCAACAGCAGCTAACACACCAACTGCACCCGCTTCTCCTGTGACGGGCCTGTTACGAACCCGTTTGCGTGCTACGACCATACCTGTTGCATACAGTTGGCGGTAGATGTTTTGCAATGTGCGGCACGTTGGATGCTCTCTGTCCGGGTACCATTCTGCGTACATCCTGCAGGCTTCAGCTGCATTTCGTCGACACTCGCCATAGGTGAGTATCATCTCCGCCTTTTCAGAGTTCGAATACACCACGGTCACAGTTCCTACAACACTACACTATCACAGACGTCTGGTAACACCTTGTACTACAGTTGGTCTGCGTGCAGAGACGAATGCAGAATAACAATAGCAGCAAGCGCTACATGCGGACACTGCGACAGCTAGACCAAACCACAACAGTGCACTACAGCCACACTCGTAAACACGGTCGCCATCGTAAACATGTCCCTGCAGATGCTGCTCGCCGACCGTGGCCCGTGTTTGTTACAACACGCAACTGAACGTCGGAGGTTTCAAGCGTCAACTTTAGGTTACAATATCTCCGGATGTAATTAACATTTTACAATGCTACAAACGTCATTGCTTACGTATTTGTTTATATGTTCAGATGTGCTAACAAAACTAACGTGGTTCCATTTAAAAAAACGTAGGTTTGTGTTAAAAAACATACTTCCGTGCATGTTTGTATGGTT
The DNA here is from genome assembly GCF_021461395.2 of Schistocerca americana. NCBI lineage: Eukaryota > Metazoa > Arthropoda > Insecta > Orthoptera > Acrididae > Schistocerca > Schistocerca americana. The sequence continues at coordinate 558,173,918 of NC_060125.1, read as the reverse complement.
TGTATTAAACAATTACGCTAGCCCCTCTCCTCACGTTCGGTCTGTGGAATCGATTGGTCAGTATTTGATGTGGTTTACGAAATATATCTAGCGGTAACGTTAGGTGACTCACCCTGTATATACGTTATGAACCTGCTCCAGTAACAGTGATGCTCAATTCGGAGGCAAACATTTCGGACCTGGGAGACGGAATAAATATTCGCCGGGAAATTTTACTGGCAAGAGGAGGAGAGGTGCCAATGTAAGGTTTCCGATAGCAACACTTTTCCCTACTGTCCTGGACTAAATTCCAGGCTTCTCCACAGTGTCTCGTGGAGTGTGAGTGTTTGCCACTGTTGATGGTGAACGGACCGCTGGATGGGGATGTTAAACCCAGCAGGCTCCCCGGTGCTATTTTTAAGGGAATAAACTCTGTGTTACCACCAAGTTCCACCCTCACCCTTCTCTCGCCATCATACAACACAAACACGACTTCACTTTATACACGCACTTACCCATCTCAGCTACAGCCAGTAGACATATTTAACACAACTCGCACACACAATTAAGGAGTGGTCCCCAGCAGACGTGGTACCCGTACAAACCCAGCGACTGAAAATGGGCAGACGAGAGAAAGTAAGAGAAATTATTCAGAAGCAAATGGCAAATATACGCCAGCTATAGAATTGACAGGCGAATGCGTGATAGAGAAAATAGGAGGTATATACTCGTAGATTCTTCCCCCTGACAGGGAGTGGATTCGGATCAAATATGTCGATTTCCAGGTAAGAGATACCCATTTCCTGACTGGGTGTGGACCACTTATACCATTCACCCATGTCGCTTGAGTCTCAGGCAGTATGCTGTATGCACTTGCAAGGAAATATGGTCCTGAGAGCTATGGACACGCTATCGAACGAAAAGTAGCGAAGCCTTTGTAACGAGTAATATCACAAGAAAAATGTCTTACTTACGAGGGTTGCCCAGAAAGTAATGCACCGCATTTTTTTCTCAGTCGAAAGCAATGCTACGAGTGCGAAACGTTTCGTATGTATTATTTCAAGTCTACTGAGTGAGCGAGCCAAGTTTCCGTCACTTCTGACTGATACGTAGCGGCAGGACAGTTTCAAAGTAGCGTTTGTAGGTGACGTTCGTTACAAGCAACGTGACGTCATTGAATTTCTCACTGCAGAGAGAGAGAAACTGTGGGGAATATACAAAAACGCCTGTGCATAGTCTAGTGTCAATCAGCAAAGGAAGTGTGGATTCAATTAGCCGCACTCTTGGATACTCAAAAGTGTGTGCAAGACGGGTCCCACGGTGTCTAACGGTGGATCACAAATCGCACAGAAAAAACATTTGTCTCGATTTGTTGAAACGTTTTGAAGTTGAAGAGGAGGCCATCTTGTCCCGGATTATGACAGATGATAAAACCTGGGTTCACCATTTTGAGCCCGAAACAAAACGACAGTCGATGGAATAGCGGCATTCCCACTTCCCACAGAAGAAAAAATTCAAAGGAATTGCTTCAGCCGGTAAGGTCATGATCACCGTGTTCTGGGATACCATTAATTCAGAAGCATAGGTCAACACATTAACACTACTCAAGACGCGCTTCTGGCGACTTCGATGCGGCAGCAACTCAGGAGATGTTTTGCTGCAACACGGTAACTCTCGGCTCCACACGAGTCAGACGACTGCTGAACACATCGCAAAACAGGGTTCGACAGTGTTACCCCATCCATTCTACAGGCCTGACCTAGCGCCCTCGGACTTCCACTTGTTTGGACCATTAAAGGATGCACTTCGTGGAACACATTTTGAGGACGATGAGGAGGTGATTCACACAGTGAAGCACTGGCTGCGCCACCAAAGCAAAGGCTGGTACTGACAGGGCACACACGCCCTTGTTTCGCCGTGGTCGTGCGGTAGCGTTCTCGCTTCCCGCGCCCGGGCTCCCGGGTTCGATTCCCGGCGGGGTCAAGGATTTTCTCTGCCTCGTGATGACTGGGCGTTGTGTGCTGTCCTTAGGTTAGTTAGGTTTAAGTAGTTCTAAGTTCTAGGTGACTGATGACCTTAGATGATAGGTCCCATAGTGCTCAGAGCCATATGAACCATTTTGAACCTTGTTTCGCGCTGAAGAAAGGCCATAGAAGGGGATGGAGCTTACATGGAAAAATAGGGTGTGTAGGTAAAATATCATTCTTTCGGGTATGTAATTTTAAATTGTTGAAGTGAAAATGCAGTGCATTAATTTCTGCGCAACCCTCGTACCAAAGTATTTAAAGAAAAGTATCCATACTCATATTTGATGCTATAGTCCGGTACACGAATTAAGGCGCATATTTGATGCTATAGTCCGGTGCACGAATTATGATGCTATAGTCCGGTGCACGAATTAAGGCGGTTCACGATGGTCGAATCGCGGACGGGAACTGCATTGTTGCCAGTGCCATGCGACAACTGTGGTACGCTCATACGAGTACACCTGCCTTGTGCTTGGAGCAAGCATGTATGCTTCAAATTATGTCTCTCGCTTCCTTGTGCGGAATTTGTCGCTTAGCACCGCAATCGACGACGACAACCCGCAATAAATGGAGTAAAAATTCACTAAACAACTCGCTACGATGACATTTAATGTTCGCTTTGGCTACGACATTCAGAACAGAGCGCTCAGACACTACTGGTAGCTCTTTGGCTGTCGGAGAACGCGTGGCGTAGGTGCGCAGAACGATCCTAACCTCAAATGCCACCGTCCGTGACTCCAACTATAATGCTAGAATAGGTACTCTCTGTCGACCGTAATCTCTCCACTTCCTTTTTTTTAAATTTGTGTGTGTGTGTGTGTGTGTGTGTGTGTGAGAGAGAGAGAGAGAGAGAGAGAGAGAGAGAGAGAAAGAGAGAGAGGGAGAGAGAGAGAGAATCGGCTTTCAGAAGTTTTAAACAGAATAAGACGAGCGTTTAATCAAACAACGTTTTTATTGTAATTACAGATTAAGGTTTACAAATTATTTTAAATATTTGGTATCTGAAATATGGAATTACAGAATATATTATCAGAAAACTGCTGAACAGTATCCAAAACATCGTTTTAAGATATACTCCCTTGTTCCATTCATGTCGTCATGCATTTATACCAAGAAATATGTAATGCTCTATTACCTCTTTTTTATGCTGTAAAGTAAATAATTTTACCTTATTGTTGTGGTAAGGTTTTTGCTTAGACCCTTTTTTCATGCTTCGGGTATTTCTCAACGACATAACATTTTTGAAACAGTTTTAGATATCAGTCACTATTATCAAGGTTATCAAAACAGGGACACGTTTCAATTTTTGTTGACGCCAGTGCATCCGCTGATTCATTAGTTCACGAAGTTACATTTTTTTAAACAACGATACAAAGTCAAACAAGTAAGTCGAGTCGTGAAAAGAAAGGCATTCCAAATGAACCAACTGTGGAACGAATGTTGGTGAAAGCGTCGCAAATGTTTTCATACGCACTCTCTGTCGCTAGCAGTTGTTGGTCTGCTGGTGCTCGCTTATTTAGACGTTGACAGCGGCCAAAACTTTGATAAATAATAAAAAGCATTACACGGATCATTCTATATGATACTCATTGATGTGAGTGAAAGTATCACCTGAAAAGTTAGAGTAAAAGAGGAAACGAATCGAGATGAAAGAAGTAGATAGCAAGGACTATCTATACTTTTTTCCGTGTTTCTGGCCAAAACTCACTTTTCTTTATTATAGACAGTACAGACATCCGTATCAACAGTAGCATATAAGAGTCTCCAGAGAAGTACTCGGCGAGTGGCGGTCTAACAGAGCGTACAGGCCACGGGTTATTCCATCCAGCAGCACACACACTCACACACACACACACACACACACACACACACAGGAATACACTGGCACTGACTGCACAAACACCACAGCTCCGACTGGAAATGAAAGTGAAATCTTTTGTCTCCCTCGTCTTAGTAAAGTAGATAGTTCTAGCAGAGATTATTGCGGTGTAACGAGCAGTGCGTTAATGACTACACTTTCGCTACTTGAACGGGTCCCCATGAAAAACGAGTAAGCATAGGAGAGTGAAACTTTGTGAAAACATTGTAGGGACCTGCAGAAGAGAAATAACGAATAAATCATTGAATGCAACACATTTTAATTTCCTCATGAGAGGATAACATTTGTTAATTGCGTAAGTTACCTACCATGTTTACGTTCCAGGTTACAAACGTTGCTAAATGCGAAGGCCATTTTCATCCACGACTGCCTGGAACAGCGCTAGTCATTGACGTTTCACAGCACTTTTCGAAAGGTGAACCACGGAATGTCCAGCTTTCGTGACAGCTCCTGCACCGCTTGAAGGTGACACATTTGGTGCAGCTTTCTCAGCCACGGCAGCAGTGGCTTCTTGAATAATTTGTGGCGCAATTGGCCGTCGGCCTCTCCCAGGAACAATTCCCAAACCGCCAGTTAGTTCGAACTACCGAATCGTGTTCTTCAACCGCGGCACGGAAACAAGACGCCTCCGTATACCTTTAATGCGACCATATTCGCAAAGAGCAGCGGCAGGACTGCTGTTGTTTCGATAAAACAGCTTTACGAGTAAGGCCTGCTCATCTTGTCCAAACCCATGTCGACTGTCTACAGCTGTAACACTCAGTCACGCTCGTGTCTCAACCCCACGTCGCCGTGTCAGCACCGGCGACTAACGGTAAGTCATGACACTGACACTTCGTTTACGCCGATCATGCAGCACACAGTCTGAACCTCGTTCTTGTAAGCCTGGGTACCCATACGGTAAACAGTTTCCCGTCTGCACTGGCTCAAGTAACGAAAGTTGAATTATAACTACCGTGTACATTAATACCGGCACAGATATAATTGAAAATATAACTACAAATGGAAAACAGTCACCATTACAGATATAGCTAGTACGCACACATAGTATGATTAACAATAGAATATTTAGACTCTTCGATTAACATAGAAATGATTAACATAGAAATGAACACCTCGAATGTACACTTAAGAGACAAAACACTATGGGAACCGCCTACAGTGAGTCTGGATGCCATCTGGAGGAGTTTCTGGTAGTTGACGCGGTGAGGAAAATACACTCTAAGAACAAAAAGTATGTGCACAAACAAACAAATGACTGCAATTTTAGAAAAACTGTATGACTTATTCAAGAGAAATACTTCACAATTCGAACAAATTGAGCAGTAATTCGGCTGAGCTTGATTGATAGAGCTGTCGGATGTCCCGCTGAGGAATATCGTGCCAGATTCTGTCCAATCGGCACGTTGGATCGTCAAAATCCCGAGCTCTGCCCATAAAGCTGCAAATATTCTCTGTTGACGAGAGCTCCGGAGACCTTGCTGGCCGAGGTACGGTTTGGCAAGAACGACGACAAGCAGTAGAAACTCTCGCAGTGTGCGAGCGGGCATTATCTTGCTGAAATGTAGGCCCAGTATGGCTTGCCATGAAGGACAACAAAACAGTGCTGTAAGGGCGCGGCGGATCGGAATCAAAGGGGTCCATATATGGAATGAAATGAAATAACACCTCACTCCTGGTTGTCTGGCTGTATGACACATCACCATCAGGATGGTATCCCAGTGCTGTCCAGGGCGTCTCCAGACACATCTTGAGGCTGGAATCTCATTGACTGGAGTAGATTTGTCGTCAGTGATCATTGCAGCTTAGAATTGAGCCCCAGTGACCATCTAGGCAAGCCATGTCGCCTGATCCCTCCCCAACAGATAACGTTTGGAGCATCATGGCCAGGACCCTCCAACCAGCTGGGGATTTAGACGATTTAACGCGCCGATTGGGCATAATTTGGCAGTATATCGACGAGGAGGACGTCCAACCGCTCCAGTCATTGCAGGCTCTCTGACCTCTTGTAGCACGATCCTTCGACCCTCTCGCCTCGTCGTCTCCCTGGTCGCCGCACGTGGCTGCCGCCTCGAGTCCACTACTCGCAGCATCGTCTGGCGGACCACTCCGAAAGATCGATCTGGCGAGGCACACGGTGCGGTGCGGCGATCAGCCTGCGGTTTCGGTGCCGGAGATTATGCCCCTCTCAAACTGATCTGTGACAAATTAGGGTCCTGCTCGAGTTGGGATGTGACCGTCACGTGTATGACTCGTGCTCCATACGTCGTTTAAGTAGTTCCCCCGCCGACTACAGCGCCACTGCAGTGTCTGTGGGCACGCGCATTGAAACCAAAGTTGGACCAGTTGCATGTCGGATCTCACTGTAGTACTTTGCAAAATGGTTCAAATGGCTCTGAGCACTATGGGACTCAACTTCTGAGGTCATTAGTCCCCTAGAACTTAGAACTAGTTAAACCTAACTAACCTAAGGACATCACACACATCCATGCCCGAGGCAGGATTCGAACCTGCGACCGTAGCGGTCTTGCGGTTCCAGACTGCAGCGCCTTTAACCGCACGGCCACTTCGGCCGGCAGTACTTTGCAAAGCTTCGCGTTTATGCCTTTCTTCCCGCTTGGTACGCTACTTTCAGTTTTCTTGGATGCAGTAAAAAGAATTAAATTTGTAGTGTTTTGGGGATACACATTGTACGAAATTTAGTACACCGAGTTGCCACCTCTAGTAATGACGACCGCTCTAAGCCGGCTGGGCAATATATCGAACTGAGCTTGGATAATAATTACGTCTATCTTTGCTGCTTCGACTGCACATCAGAGTTCATGACTCGTAATGGACGGCCAGCGAGTCCCTCGACAGTCTATGACCAGATGCTTGGGCCGGCCGGTGTGGCCGAGCGGTTCTAGGCGCTTCAGTCGGAACCGCACGATCGCTACGGTCGCAGGTTCGAAGCCTGCCTCGGGCATGGATGTGTGTGATGTCCTTAGGTTAGTTAGGTTTAAGTAGTTCTAAGTTCTAGGGAACTGATGACCTCAGATGTTGAGTCCCATAGCGCTCAGAGCCATTTGAACCATTTTGAACTAGATGTTTGGAAAGGGCGAGAGCTCTGGCAACCATCGAAAGCCCTCTGTATTGAGGTACGTCAGTACAGCACGGATGGGATGCGGTGTTATTCAAAAATAACGTCACGGAGGTCTCGAAGACACAGCACAGCAATTGCCTTTAACTCGTCTGAAATACAGTCGCAGCTGTCCAGATTACCGCCATCCAAACCGTAGGTGATAACTGATAATGTTGTGCCCCGAAGCAACCACATACCATCGCACCACGTTCTGAGCCCGTATGACGGTGACGAATACAAGGGGCGACGTTCATTCTCCTCACAGACTCCTTGACGGAGTGCCAAGCTGGGGACTCGTCTGGGAGGACGACGCCCGGTCGCCGGTGCTTTCAGTGTTGTCGGGTGTACCGCTGCCTCTCTGTGCTGACGTGTCAAGAGAAGCCGCGGCTGTGGTCGCCGCGCTGACAGCCCGCGGTGCGCCACGTGTCGTCGGAAAAAAAAAAAGTGTCCGAGTGGAGGTCCGTGGCAGGTGGGCGACACCGGTTCCGAGTGCCAACCTCTGTGAGCGACGGCCACGGTCTAGTACAAGCAAACGAACTGCCCACATGGTTGTCGTGTACTGCCCAGTACCCAGTAACATAGGCCGATGGGTGTCCTTGGAGGCAGAGATGTGCAGTAGAAGCTCGTTTGTGCTTTTTCGGTGGTTACTCGTGTGGTGTCACCGCCAGACAGCACACTTGCTAGGTGGTGGCCTTTAAATCGGTCGCCGTCCGTTAGTATTCGTCGGACCCGCGTGTCGCCACTATCAGTGATTGCAGACCGAGCGCCGCCACACGGCAGGTCTAGTCTAGAGAGACTCCCTAGCACTCGCCCCAGTTGGACAGCCGACTTTGCTAGCGATGGTTCACTGACTACATACGCTCTCATTTGCAGAGACGACAATTTAGCATAGCCTTCAGCTACGTCATTTGCTACGACCTAGCAAGGCGCCATATTCAGTTACTTCCAGAACAGTATTCTGAACAGATAATATTGTGACTCATGTACCATCAAGAGCGACGTTCATCATTAATGGATCAAAGTTAACTACGAAACTAATTACGTCCGCTTTCTGAATTCTAATTCCTTGTCATGTTCCAGATCTCACGTCAGTATAGTTCTTCCCCCCCTCATGCCAGCCTGCGTGAGCTAAAACGCGTGCATTTCGGCCTCCTCTAGTAACACGGTGTTGGCTTTTCAGCCAACACAACAACTCGTTGCTAAACATCTGGCTAACACGAGTAGATTTAAGACAGTGACAGTAAACGAAAAGAAGGATAATACTGGGACAATCGTTTGAGATGTCGGGTCACACAACGGCGTGGGAACCACTGTACACTTTTAACAGTGTCGTAGGTCGCCGCCAGTTGCATGTACAGTGTTTCCGTGCGATGTCGAGTGTTCTCATGTGATTTCGTTCTTCCGTGGAACGGTGCCTTGGAGTATGTTCGATAGTGAACGAAATGCAGGAGCCAGGGCCTACGAATAGTGCTACTCCGGTCGGTGTGCGCGAAGGACGAAATGACATTCGAAAACAATTTAAAACTGTCGTACCGAACATACTGAAGATTTCTACTGATGTGACCAGGAGCGAAGAAGGCAAGAATAACATAAATTTTGGGCATGTTCATAAAATGACAACAAAACATTATGGTATTTCCGAATCAGCTTTATTCCGCATTAACAGTGCATTACAATCGGCAGAATCTCTAGATATGAGCACATGTTTTGGCTCTCCAAGAAAGGGATGTAAATGAAAATGGAAATTACGAAATTCGACGATTTCAAGCGAAACTTCGTGCGTGGATCTGTATTTCGATAGTACAACAGAGGCCAATATCCGATGGCTCGAAAAATACACAATGATTTCCATCAAAAAGTTAATTATTCAGATTTAGACACATTCCTCCCGCGCCCTCTGTGCTCACTCAGTTCTTGATTCTGAAGTATAACGATGCGCGAAAATTTCTTAATAGTATGCGGGGATATTGCAGCAGCAAGAACGGAGTTTTGCGTAAAATGCTGTTACTGGGTGCTGAGGACAACATTCTTGTAGTATACTTCGATAAAACTTGGGTTTCACAAAACCACAGATAAAAATATATTTTGCTCGACTCCAACGGAAATATTGGCCTGAAAGTGCGTACTGTTACTTTTGTAGTGGGTATATCCGTCATTTGGTTGGTGTCTGCTGTGACGACGGATCAGGGAGAACTCCAAATAAAATTTCGTGACGTAGGAAATATTCTTGGTCGTATTAAGGCGAACCGTCGCTCGGAACTAAAATCCTGGCGGCGACGTCCAACTGCTCGTGCACTGTCGCGCGCATTCTCTCTCGTAACTAAAATCTGTTCGTAAGTGACACGATATGGTAATGATGTCGTAGACGTTACCAAAATTAATTTCATAGTTTTATTGACAAGTTTCTGGCTGGAAGTTTCTACAAGGTAAACAGAATGCAAATTCATCAACGACGACATTTTTCGTTACACATGAAGAACAGTTTCACATCTCTTACGACATTTCACATTTTACCACGGAATACATTTGTGTCGTCACGATAAAATATATAAACTTTGGGAATTTTCATATATTACACTCCTGGAAATGAAAAAAAGAACACATTGACGCCGGTGTGTCAGACCCACCATACTTGCTCCGGACACTGCGAGAGGGCTGTACAAGCAATGATCACACGCACGGCCCAGCGGACACAACAGGAACCGCGGTGTTGGCCGTCGAATGGCGCTAGCTGCGCAGCATTTGTGCACCGCCGCCGTCAGTGTCAGCCAGTTTGCCGTGGCATACGGAGCTCCATCGCAGTCTTTAACACTGGTAGCATGCCGCGACAGCGTGGACGTGAACCGTATGTGCAGTTGACGGACTTTGAGCGAGGGCGTATAGTGGGCATGCGGGAGGCCGGGTGGACGTACCGCCGAATTGCTCAACACGTGGGGCGTGAGGTCTCCACAGTACATCGATGTTGTCGCCAGTGGTCGGCGGAAGGTGCACGTGCCCGTCGACCTGGGACCGGACCGCAGCGACGCACGGATGCACGCCAAGACCGTAGGATCCTACGCAGTGCCGTAGGGGACCGCACCGCCACTTCCCAGCAAATTAGGGACACTGTTGCTCCTGGGGTATCGGCGAGGACCATTCGCAACCGTCTCCATGAAGCTGGGCTACGGTCCCGCACACCGTTAGGCCGTCTTCCGCTCACGCCCCAACATCGTGCAGCCCGCCTCCAGTGGTGTCGCGACAGGCGTGAATGGAGGGACGAATGGAGACGTGTCGTCTTCAGCGATGAGAGTCGCTTCTGCCTTGGTGCCAATGATGGTCGTATGCGTGTTTGGCGCCGTGCAAGTGAGCGCCACAATCAGGACTGCATACGACCGAGGCACACAGGGCCAACGCCCGGCATCATGGTGTGGGGAGCGATCTCCTACACTGGCCGTACACCACTGGTGATCGTCGAGGGGACACTGAATAGTGCACGGTACATCCAAACCGTCATCGAACCCATCGTTCTACCATTCCTAGACCGGCAAGGGAACTTGCTGTTCCAACAGGACAATGCACGTCCGCATGTATCCCGTGCCACCCAAAGTGCTCTAGAAGGTGTAAGTCAACTACCCTGGCCAGCAAGATCTCCGGATCTGTCCCCCATTGAGCATGTTTGGGACTGGATGAAGCGTCGTCTCACGTGGTCTGCACGTCCAGCACGAACGCTGGTCCAACTGAGGCGCCAGGTGGAAATGGCATGGCAAGCCGTTCCACAGGACTACATGAGGCATCTCTACGATCATCTCCATGGGAGAATAGCAGCCTGCATTGCTGCGAAAGGTGGATATACACTGTACTAGTGCCGACATTGTGCATGCTCTGTTGCCTGTGTCTATGTGCCTGTGGTTCTGTCAGTGTGATCATGTGATGTATCTGACCCCAGGAATGTGTCAATAAAGTTTCCCCTTCCTGGAACAAAGAATTCACGGTGTTCTTATTTCAATTTCCAGGAGTGTATTTACTGTCCAAATAGGTCAGTGGCACTGTCTTTTCCACAGGTTTTATTATTATTTTTCTTGAAAATTACACAAATCAAAAAAGTTATGCATCACCCCGGTTCCCAGAACTCCTGAAGATAGACGTTGACTGTGGATATTGTAACACAGACACAGTCCCGTTGGCTGTTCAGAGATGTCACTAAACCCGCCCAAAGATGTAAACAAACATGCATGAGTAGCATCTATTAGACGGAGGGGGTCCGACAGCCGATCAGTTGCAGTCATTGGTTCAAATGGCTCTGAGCACTATGGGACTTAACATCTGTGGTCATCAGTCCCCTAGAACTTAGAACTACTTAAACCTAACTAACCTAAGGACATCACACACATCCATGCCCGAGGCAGGATTCGAACCTGCGACCGTAGCATTCGCGCGGTTCCGGACTGAGCGCCTAGAACCGCTAGACCACCGCGGCCGGCAGTTCCAGTCATTCCTCCAGGAAGGAGGTACACGGCTCGTGCTGTCTGTAGTTCAACCATGCCTAGACGGTCAATACCGCGGTTCGATCGCGTCCGCATTGTTACTTTGTGCCAGGAAAGGCTCTCAACAAGGGAAGTGTCCAGGCGTCTCGGAGTGAACCAAAGCGATGTTTTTCGGACTACAACTGCAGTGGATGACGGCTACCTATGAATTATGGCTCGGAGGAACCCTACAGCAGCGCCACCATGTAGAATAATGCGTTTCGTGCAGCCACAGGACATCGTGTTACGACTCAAACTGTGCGCAATAGGCTGCGTGATGCGAAACTTCACTCCCGACGTCCATGGCGAGGTCCATCTTTGCAACCACGACACCAAGCAGCGCGGTACAAATGGGCCTAACAACATGCCGAATGGACCGCTCAGGATTGGCATCAAATTCTCCTCATCTATGAGTGTCGCAAATGCCTTCAACCAGACAATCGTCGGAGGCGTGTGTGGAGGCAACCCGGTCAGGCTGAACGCCGTAGACAGACTGTCCAGCGAGTGTTTTGGGGTGGCATTATGTGGGGCCGACGTATGCCGCTGGTGGTCATGGAAGGCGCCGCAAGGGCTGTAAAATACGTGAATGCCATCCTCCGACCGGCAGTGCAATCATATCGGCAGCATATTGGCGAGGCATTGGTCTTCATGGACGACAATTCGCGCCCCAGTCGTGCACATCTTGTCAGTGACTTCCTTCATGATGACGACATCGCTCGGCTAGAGTGGCCAGCATGTTCTCCAGACATGAACCCCATCGGCCAAGTCTGGGATAGATTGAAAAGGGCTGTTTATGGACGACGTGACCCACCAACCACTCTAAGGGATCTACGCCGAATCGCCGTTGAGGAGTGGGACAATCTGGACCAACAGTGCCTTGATGAACTTGTGGACAGTATGCCATGACGAATGCAGGCATGCATCAATGCAAGAGGACATGCTACTGGGTATTAGAGATACCGGTGTGTACAACAATCTGGCTCACCACCTCTGAAGGTCTCGCTGTATTGTGGTACAAAATGCAATGTGTGGGTTTCATGAGCAATATAAAGGGTGGAAATGATGTTTATGTTGATCTCTATTCCAATTTTCTGTGCAGGTTCCGGAACTCTCGGAACCGAAGTGATGCAAAACTTTCTTTGATGTGTGTATTTTTCTTCAAAAATTATTTTTCTTCCAAATTTAAAGTAATGTTAGTGCCTATTCTCTTCGTATCAGCTGGCAAGAATTTTCTTCTGTAAAGTACTCCATCATGTTCCATACTAAAAATAGACGTGTCTAAAATTGTTTTCGGAATTTTTACCAACATTTGAAATGATCACTACCTGGCATCTACATCTACATCTACATCTACATTTATACTCTGCAAGCCACCCAACGGTGCGTGGCAGAGGGCACTTTACGTGCCACTGTCATTACCTCCCTTTTCTGTTCCAGTCGCGTATGGTTCGCGGGAAGAATGACTGTCTGAAAGCCTCCGTGCGCGCTCGAATCTCTCTAATTTTACATTCGTGGTCACCTCGGGAGGTATAAGTAGGGGGAAGCAATATATTCGATACCTCATCCAGAAACGCACCCTCTCGAAACCTGGCGAGCAAGCTACACAGCGATGCAGAGCGCCTCTCCTGCAGAGTCTGCCACTTGAGTTTGCTAAACATCTCCGTAACGCTATCACGGTTACCAAATAACCCTGTGACGAAACGCGCCGCTCCTCTTTGGATCTTCTCTATCTCCTCCGTCAACCCGATCTGGTGCGGATCCCACACTGTCGACTACATTTTCTAAGGACTCTCCCAATGAATCTCAACCTGGTACCCGCCTTACCAACAATTAATTTTATATGATCATTCCACTTCAAATCGTTCCGCACGCATACTCCCAGATATTTTACAGAAGTAACTGCTACCAGTGTTTGTTCTGCTATCATATAATCATACAATAAAGGATCCTTCTTTCTATGTATTCGCAATACATTACATTTGTCTATGTTAAGGGTCAGTTGGCACTCCCTACACCAAGTGCCTATCCGCTGCAGATCTTGCTGCACTTCGCTACAATTTTCTAATGCTGCAGCTTCTCTGTATACTAGAGCATCATCCGCGAAAAGCTACATGGAACTTCCGACACTATCTACTAGGTAATTTATATACATTGTGAAAAGCAATGGTCCCATAACACTCCCCTGTGGCACGCCAGAGGTTACTTTAACGTCTGTAGGCGTCTCTCCATTGATAACAACATGCTGTGTTCTGTTTGCTAAAAACTCTTCAAACCAGCCACACAGCTGGTCTGACATTCCGTAGGCTCTTACTTTGTTTATCAGGCGACAGTGCGGAACTGTATCGAACGCCTTCCGGAAGTCAAGGAAAATAGCATCTACCTGGGAGCCTGTATCTAATATTTTCTGGGTCTCATGAACAAATAAAGCGAGTTGGGTCTCACACGATCGCTGTTTCCGAAATCCATGTTGATTCCTACAGAGTAGATTCTGGGTTTCCAAAAACGACATGATACTCGAGCAAAAAACATGTTCTAAAATTCTACAACAGATCGACGTCAGAGATATAGGTCTATAGTTTTGCTTTAGGATGGTGGTATGACCTTGAGGTGCCTATTTTCATTACGGCTGTTGTGGTATTCGAGACGCTTATCAGTCACAACGAAGACCTTTTGCAGTCTGCACAGCGTTTACCAAAAAACTTGTCATGGGCTACGGAGTCGCAGAGGTCTGGGCAACGGTTGTTCCAAGGTAAGCAGCGTGAGGTGCGGTAAAAGCACAGGAAAGCGTCCTCGACGGTGACTCGTAAATGTGGCAAGAGGAATCTTGCCGAAATGAGTACCTTGCCTTCCTAAAAGAGAAACGTATTGGCAGACCGCAGGGCGGCTACCGATGGAACTTACTGACACAAACGTAAACTATGGTATTTAACGTTCTCAGACGGTACGAGATGGGCAGCAGATGTTGCCCCTTAGCATCCTCGACGGTTGCTCGTCAAATTCGGTGGGTCCAAATGTAGTGACACCGGCAGTAATCATTCCAGCTCCAAGTCCCAAACATCTGGGACTTGGCAGTGTGGATGAGAGCCAAGTGGTCATCTCGGGTAAATCTGGGGCCAACTGGCAAGCCTGAGGGTACCTGGGTTCGAGTTCGACATGGGGTATGCCTGGTCAGCTGTGAGGTTACATCTACATCTACATACATACTCCGCAATCCACCATACGGGTCGTGGCGGAGGGTACCTCGTACCACAACTACCATCTTCTCTCTCTGTTCCACTCCCAAACAGAACGAGGGAAAAATGACTGCTTATATGCCCCTGTACAAGCCCTAATCTCTCGTATCTTATCTTTGTGGTCTTTCCGCGAAATGTAAGTTGGCGCCAGTAAAATTGCACTGCAGTCAGCCTCAAATGCTGGTTCTCTAAATTTCCTCAGTAGGGATTCACGAAAAGAACGCCTCCTTTCCTCCAGAGACTCCCACCCGAGTTCCCGAAGCATTTCCGTAACACTCGCGTGATGATCAAACCTACCAGTAACAAATCTAGCAGCCCTCTCTGAATTGCTCCTATGTCCTCCCTCAATCCGACCAGATAGGGATCCCAAACACTCTAGCAGTATTCAAGAATAGGTCGTATTAGTGTTTTATAAGCGGCCTCCTTTACAGATGAAACACATCTTCCCAAAATTCTACCAATGAACCGAAGACGGCTATCCGCCTTCCCCACAACTGCCATTACATGCTTGTCCCACTTCATATCGCTCTGCAATGTTACGCCCAAATATTTAATCGACGTGCCTGTGTCGAGCGCTACACTACTAATGGAGTATTCAAACATTACGGGATTCTTTTTCCTATTCATCTGCATTAATTTACATTTATCTATATTTAGAGTTAGCTGCCATTCTTTACACCAAATACAAATCCTGTCCAAGTCATCTTGTATCCTCCTACAGTGACTCAACAACGACACCTTCCCGTACACCACAGCATCATCAGCAAACAGCCGCACATCGCTATCCACCCTACCCAAAAGATCATTTATGTAGATAGAAAACAACAGCGGACACTTCCCTGGGACACTTCAGATGATGCCCTCACCTCCGATGCACCCCGCGTGCGAGGCCAGCGGTTTTCACCAAATCCGCCAGCCGCCTGTACGAACTGAGGATCGCCTCAGAACCCAAGCGACAGGCATCGTTGGTGCCGACGTGAGCAACTACTTGCAGACGACTGTACCCCGTACGCTCGATAGCCGCAGGCAAGGCCGCCTCCACATCTTGGATGAGGCCCCTCGGCAGACAAACGGAGTGCACGTTCGATTTCTTTCCAGCCCTGTTCGCTATTTCCCTAAGGGGCTCCGTCACCCGCCTAACGTTGGAGCTCCCGATAACCAGCAAGCCTTTGCCCCCGTGTGCCTGCTCGGGCCCTGCTGAAGCAGCGGCCACCTGCCCACTGACAGGATGAACGGGCGAGGCCAGCAGGCCAGCTTCCACATTGGTTACAGTATCGACACGTTGTCCACTGTACGGTCATCCATGCTGAGGGATCAGTTGGACCGCATCTCGTGGACGTGCGGTAGCGTTCTCGCTTCCCACGCCCGGGTTCCCGGGTTCGATTCCCGGCGGGGTCAGGAATTTTCTCTGCCTCGTGATGGCTGGGTGTTGTGTGCTGTCCTTAGGTTAGTTAGGTTTAAGTAGTTCTAAGTTCTAGGGGACTTATGACCACAGCAGTTGAGCCCCATAGTGCTCAGAGCAATTTGAACCATTTTTTGAGGGATCAGTTAGGTTACACCAAGTCCACGTGGGTCCTCGTGGGCACTGACCAGCAGAATCGACTCCGATTGATGCTCCACATTGACGGTCTGACCCCTGAGGAAGGGGGTAGGTTTTTCTGGACCTGTGTTCTTGGCGATGATGGAACTAGAGAAACTAGATAACAAAGAATCCCCCATTTTACCTTTAAACACAGTCATATACTAAATATTTACATTAAACGGATCTGGGGAAGCAAGTCTCAAGCTTACTTGAAATAGGTAAAATACAAAACAGCATTAAATAATATAGTAGTAAAGTCGAGGGCTGGTGAACGAAAAGCAGTGCAGCACTATAAAGAAAAATAGACAACACATCCTACCCATATGGATATTGGTACTGCTTTAAACAGTCACATTTTGACTCCAGACGTGTGCCATGGCTCTCTGATTCTGCATGGCTAAGCGAACAATATATATGTCCTCCCGGGCGCAAGTCGCGTGAGACCACTGAGATTCTACTTGGCTTTCGGTATGGCCCTCCTGAACGCCTAGATTCCATATTCACACTACGGTCGTGTGATCCCGACTAACACAAATAGCAGTATCGCAAAATGATAGACTGTAGTCTTAACAGGACTGCCGCTGTAGAATCCTGGAATGCTCTGATAGAAGACGTTCCCCCTCCTTACACGAGGCATAACACTACCTTCTCACACACAAACAACATTCAAATGCGACGTTTGAATGAGAAACCCGCTGCGTAACCTTCATTACATATAGAATTCACATGGAGTTACTGCCTCGTACTTTATGTAATTGTGCTGAAATACGAGTCATTTGCAAATCCAAGCGTGTAGTACACTTAGTGGCAGTTTGACAAATACCATCTTCGTGGCCTTGCTGTTTTAATGGCCAGTGGTGTACTAGATGGTGGGTAGTTTTAAGAGGTACATTTATTAATGGTGAATTAAGGTCTACAATTTTATTGGATCGACATGCATAGCTGGAACGGTCGTCCGCTGAAACTGTTTATGAATACTATACAGCTAGTTCCAAAAACTGTTGTGTAACTATTACAGCGTATATTAGTAACTTAGATTATGGTTCATTAAAAACGATGAATAAACAAATGGAAGTGTCAAATGTTGTGGTATATTTGCATAAATTTATCAAATATGGACATTTCTACTTACAAATTAGTTTGTTTTTATGAAGTAAAATAAAATAATTTTAAAACGTTGGAAGCTGAATCGACCATTTTTAATAACTACACGAAGTCTGTGGACGCATCCCACTTGAAACTACGGTAAATCACTTTGGTACAATGTCCTAAATGTTGAGATTATGACTTTGTTGCTACAAAACTAAGCATGTAGAGCGGAACATACGACTGTGTATGTTATGACTAGCCGTACCTGGCCACACATCGCTGTGGCTCTGTCTGCCTAAATGAAAAAAGAAAAAAGAAAAGAGAAGGCACATTTTCTAATATGAGTGGGAATTGGATATACATCCTAATCTCCTTCTGTCCCTTGTCTCTGTCCATCTCCCCCCCCCCCCTCTCCCTTTGTCCATCGACTCCTCCATTCTCTCTCTGCCCATCACCTCCTTCCCCTCCGTATCTTCCCGTTTTCTCCTTCCCCCCCCCCCCTCTCTATCTCTCTCTCCATCTCCTCCTGTCCCTCTCTGTCTATCTCCTCCTTCACATTTTCTGTGTCCATCCCCTCCCCCCTTCTGTCCTTCTCCTCTTCCCCCCCCCCCCTATATCTGACCTTGAGTCTTGTTTATTGTTATTGGAAATTCAGATACTGTAGTAGTATTGTAATCATAAAGCAATAAGCTATAAATACAGCTTTCCTATTTGCTAACAACGTTTCACTGTTGCATATTTTATATACATATTTATTCATTAAAAAGTGTATTTTGTCTATAATATTACAGTAATGTGTAAAAATGTGAAGTAAATCGGAAGCGAACATTTTGAGATTTTTGGTACCAATGTTTTCCCTTTGTATATTACACACAGATTACATTCAGATGTCGCATTACGTTAGAAATATACGTACATTAAGGAATTGGCTACCTAAAAAACATACGATGTTGTGTGAAAATTTAAAAGCAGTCGTTCAAGAACTTTCGGAGATCACGATTATGAACAAACGAACATTTATATTTTAATTTATATGCACTGGTGTCCAAATTTAAAGCAACAAACTGAAATTTTACAAAGTCGCGTTTATTTTATTACAAAACAGTACAAACAGCTTATAGTAAAGTAGAAACAATGTAAAGAATACGGAACGTAAACAACTGAAACATGCATAACGGTAGACAAATATGGTCTTCGTTTTTTTCCAGTTTTACGGATTTAGACATGCATTCCGACAACTGGTTAATGGGCTCAGTATTGGGTCTGATCACCTCTGGCAGCAATACAGACCTGACAACGACAGGGCATGTTGTAAATGATGCCATCCATCTCATGTTGAGGCAATAACAGCCATTCTTCCTGCGGCGCTGCTGGCAAGTGTTGGAGAGTGATTGGTGGATGCCAACGTGATGCAACCTGTCTCCCTAGTGCATCCCAGACTTGCCCTATGGGACCCAAATCGGGGGAGCGAGCAGACCACGCCATGCGTCCAAATTCTTCCGTTTCCAAGAAACTATCAACCACCTGCGTTCTATGCGATCGAGCATTATCGTCCATCAGCACGAGGTCTGGACCCACAGCACCTCGCAACAACACCACGCGAGGTACCAAGATTCGTCACAATACCTGACGGCAGTTAAACGTTGCCGTTCCAATCGTACAAGTTCATGAAGAGGTGTTCTATTCTTCAACATATTCCCTGCTCACGCCATTAGGGAGACTCCCGAAATCGTGTTCCACATTTCTTCCAGATGCCAATCCGTCGAAAATCACTCTCCAGACCAAATTGGCACTTATCTGTGAAAAGAACGTTGGCCCACTGTTCGCCATTCCAGGTGGCGTGTTGACAACTCCAATCTAGACGTTCCCTCCTGTGAAGTCACGTCAGTGGTAAACATACGGCAAGTCTGCAGCGATAAAGGCCACTCTGCCGAAGCCTTCTGTACACCGTTTGCCTCGATACAAAACGTCCAGGGGATGCTGCGAGCTCAGATGCCAGTTGTCATGCAGTACTAATGCGGCACCGTCGTGCCCTTGTGTCCAAATAACGGACCTCTTTTCCTGGTATCACATCTGGGTGGCCATGCTCTGGTCTTCGGGCTATAGTTCCAGTCTCTATGAACTGTCGCCACATTCGAAAAACAAAACGATTCACTTTAACCCATCAGGCCATATCAGTTTGCGAATGTCCTGCTTACATTCTTCCTTTGTCCCTCCACCGTCTGGTAAGCGTATTCACTATGTAATGGATTAGGACTACCCGGCAAACACTACCCCGTTTTATAGGTGCGCTGACATCATCCTTGGTGAGGTTGTTCGTTGACCGGAGTGCTATCTTTCGTGCAGACATCCGTTGACAATGTATACGATTATGTCATGAATTAGACACAGGACGGGGCAATAGTTGTTTGTTTCTTTAATTTTGGATACCAGTGTATGTAGTATTTGTTTGGCTTGTGTCTATGTGGCCAGACTGTGCACGCTAGTAGTTGTGTAACTCGTGTGTTGCAGCTGTAACAGCTGCAGCGGGCTGTGGCAGACGGTGGGCCAGGTGTACGCACAGCTGCTGCTGGCGCTGGCCGCCGCTTCCAGTCTGCAGCAGCCTGGACCAGCCAGGAGCGCCGGAGCTCACCTCCAGGTACCGTACTGGCGCATCCCACACTCCACACTCTGCAGTCCCTAGCCTCGCTTGGCTACACCGTCGTTGCGACCACACCTCCCCCCCCCCCCCCCCCCATCAGTGTATTACTTTTGGGCACTGTCGCTGTTTGTGTAGCCTAGGGCGTTAGCGCTCCCCTATGCGGTGGCCCTCACTGTAAGGTAGTTGGTGCCAACCCAGAGGCGAAAGAAATTGTGGGTCTGAAGAAATTTGCGATACTTATGTCTGCATTGGCAAGTGATATTGGGTGCTATGACATGACTTCTTGGTGGGTATTTTGAATTCCATTGTTTGATACTATTATTCGATGTCAAGTTCTTGTCGGTTTCGAGAGAAATTATTTTTTCAATGTCTGCTGATTGTGAGGAACTAAATACTGTCGCCGTCCCGGCTAGCCGCGCTGTTTCCCGAGTGGGAAGGCGTGCCGGTCCCCGGCACGAATCCGCCCAGCGGATTTGTGTCGAGGTCCGGTGTGCCGGCTACCATGTGGATGGTTTTTAAAGCGTTTTACCATCTGCCTCAGCGAATGCGGGCTGGTTCCCCTTATTCCATCTCATTTACACTATGTCGGCCATTGCTGCGCAAACACTGTTTCCACATATGCGCGTACACCATAATTACTCTACCACGCAAACATTTGGGGTTACAGTAGTCTGGTATGAGACATTCCGGGAGGGGGGGGGGTGTCCAATGGGGGGCCGAACTGCATAATAACCCTGGGTTCGGTCTGGGGCGGCAGTGGGGTGGGTGCGTACTGCTGTGGCCTGTTGTGGGGTTGTGGACCACTAAGGGCTATAGTGGCATGAAGCCTCTCTGTCGCTTCTAGGTCCCCGGTTCAATACACAAATACTGTCTCTGTTCGATACTGCAGTGTCTGACGAAACATTCCATCGTAATTTGGAATAACACAGACACTGCAATATCATATTTATCCACCAGGAGGTTTCTCCCCTGTAAAGGAATATACATAGTGGATGTATCAGTACAGGTGGTAGACACATGGTTGACGACATTTGGAAGCTTGGGTATGGTAGTGAGCCATATTCGGATACCCTAATGGTAAGGCTACTACTCGTGATTAGCGTGAAATTTGGGTTCGAGCCCCGGTTCGGCACAAATTTTCATTGTCTCATCCCATTACACAACTGATGGTTGTCCATATTAGCAACTGCGAATACATTTCATGCAAACACTTTCTCGTCTGTCGGAGCGTTCCTCAAACAGTTTTGACATCATTAGGGAGTGATGTGGGGTGTCCCCCGTCTCGCTGAAGGTACAGCTTACACATGATCAGCAGGAGGATTCTGCAAAGTTCATCAATTGGGGACGATGGCAGACGTATTGCAGGTCCCATCTCTTTACTTGTGGACGTTCCCCAGATGAAAATACTGCCACTACTTTCCTGAAAGGTTTACTATTGCCGAGAGTGACACATCACTTGATGTGGTTTGGACGAGCTAGTATCCCGCCATCGCCGTCCAAGGACTCTTCAGCACGCTAGACGTTTTCCCATTCATTCAGCTTCCAGTCGTGGTGCCCTTGTGTCCCTATTAACTTCTCTGTCCTGTGAGGTGCGGTGAGCAGAGATACACGTGTGTGACGGAGGTGGTTGTTCTGTCTCGTTTACCACAAGCAAAAAGAGTGCAACAAGTGCAACAGGCAGCGCGTTGTCGGCGCTCCTTTTGATCACTGTGATGAACGGAGTCATCAAGAGAGTGAAAGAAGAAGCTGATAAGGAATTCAACGTATTTGCGGTTCCAGATGAAGTTGTGGTCTGGAGAAACGAAGAGGACAGAGTTTAACAAAAATTAAACACGTGGAACCAAGGCTTGAAACATTTGGGCCTAAAAACCAGCTATAAAAAAAACAGTTGTTATGTCAGTCAGCAGTCGAGGATTACGTATGAATATAACCTGGATGGCTAAAAAACTTTGACCTCTTTCAGTACCTTGGTAGTAAATCAAGACATCAGGTCTTCCACTGAAATCACTGTTGTTGTTGTTGTTGTTGTGGTCCTGAGACTGGTTTGATGCAGCTCTCCATGCTACTATATCCTGTGTAAGCTTCTTCATCTCCCAATACGTACTGCAGCCTACATCCTTCTGAATCTGTTTTGTGTATTCATCTCTTCGTCCCCCTGTACGATTTTTACCCTCCACGCTGCCTCCAATATTAAATTGGTGATCCCTTGATGCCTCAGAACATGTCCTACCAACCGATCCCTTCTTCTGGTCAATTTGTGCCACAAACTCTTCTTCTCCCCAATCCTATTCAATAACTCCTCATTAGTTATATGATCTACCCATTTAATCTTCAGCATTCTTGTGTAGTAACACATTTCAAAAGCTTCTATTCTCTTCTTGTCCAAACTATTTATCGTCCATGTTTCACTTACATACATGGCTACACTCCATACAAATACTTTCAGAAACGACTTCCTGACATTTCAATCTATACTCGATGTTAACAAATTTCTCTTCTTCAGGAACGCTTTAGTTGCCATTGCCAGTCTACATTTTATATCCTCTCTACTTCAACCATCATCAGTTATTTTGCTGCCCAAATAGTAAAACTCCTTTACTACTTTAAGTGTCTCATTTCCTAATCTAATTCCCTCAGCATCACCAGACTTAATTCGACTACATTCCATTATCCTCGTTTTGCATTTGTTGATGTTCATCTTATACCCTCCCTTCAAGACACTGTCCATTCCGTTCAACTGCTCTTCCAAGTCCTTTGCTGTCTCTGACAGAATTACAATGTCATCGGCTAACCTTAAAGTTTTTATTTCTTCTCCATGGATTTTAATACCTACTCCGAATTTTTCTTTTGTTTCCTTTACTGCTTGCTCAATATACAGATTGAATAACATCGGGGAGAGGCTACAGCCCTGTCTCACTCCCTTCCCAACCACTGCTTCCTTTTCATGCCCCTCGACTCTTATAACTGCCATCTGGTTTCTGCACAAATTGTAAATAGCCTTTCGCTCCCTGCAGTTTACCCCTACCACCTTCAGAATTTGAAAGAGAGTATTTCAGTCAACATTGTCAAAAGCTTTCTCCAAGTCTACAAATGCTAGAAACGTAGGTTTGCCTTTTCTTAATCTAGCTTCTAAGATAAGTCGTAGGGTCAGTATTGCCTCACGTGTTCCCATATTTCTACGGAATCCATACTGATCTTCCCAGAGGTCGGCTTCTACCAGTTTTTCCATTCGTCTGTACAGAATTCGCGTTAGTATTTTACAGCTGTGACTTATTAAGCTGATAGTTCGGTAATTTTCACATCTGTCAACACCTGCTTTCTTTGGGATTGGAATTATTATATTCTTCTTGAAGTCTGAGGGTATTTCGCCTGTTTCATACATCTTGCTCACCAGATGGTAGAGTTTTGTCAGGACTGGCTCTCCCACGGCCATCAGTAGTTCCAATGGAATATTGTCTACTCCGGGGGCCTTGTTTCGACTCAGGTCTTTCAGTGCTCTGTCAAACTCTTCACGCAGTATCGTATCTCAAATTTCATCTTCATCTACATCCTTTTCCATTTCCATAATATTGTCCTCAAGTACATCGCCCTTGTATAGACCCTCTATATACTCCTTCCACCTTTCTGCTTTCCCTTCTTTGCTTAGAACTGGGTTTCCATCTGAGCTCTTGGTATTCATACAAGTGGTTCTCTTTTCTCCAAAGGTCTCTTTAATTTTCCTGTAGGCAGTATCTATCTTACCCCTAGTGAGATAAGCCTCTACATCCTTACATTTGTCCTCTAGCCATGCCTGCTTAGCCATTTTGTACTTCCTGTCGATCTCATCTTTGAGACGTTTGTATTCCTTTTTGCCTGTTTCATTTATGGCATTTTATATTTTCTCCTTTCATCAATTAAATAATTAAATTCAATATTTCTTCTGTCACCCAAGGATTTCTACTAGCCCTCGTCTTTTTACCTACTTGATCCTCTCATGCCTTCACTACTTCATCCCACAAAGCTACCCATTCTTCTTCTACTGTATTTCTTTCCCCCATTCTTATCAATTGTTCCCTTATGCTCTTCCTGAAACTCTGTACAACCTCTGGTTTAGTCAGTTTATCCAGATCCCATCTCCTTAGATTTCCACATTTTTGCAGTTTCTTCAGTTTTAATCTACAATTCATAACCAATAGATTGTGGTCAGAGTCCACATCTGCTCCTGGAAATATCTTATAATTTAAAACCTGGTTCCTAAATCTCTATCTTACCATTATACACTCCTGGAAATTGAAATAAGAACACCGTGAATTCATTGTCCCAGGAAGGGGAAACTTTATTGACACATTCCTGGGGTCAGATACATCACATGATCACACTGACAGAACCACAGGCACATAGACACAGGCAACAGAGCATGCACATTGTCGGCACTAGTACAGTGTATATCCACCTTTCGCAGCAATGCAGGCTGCTATTCTCCCATGGAGACGATCGTAGAGATGCTGGATGTAGTCCTGTGGAACGGCTTGCCATGCCATTTCCACCTGGCGCCTCAGTTGGACCAGCGTTCGTGCTGGACGTGCAGACCGCGTGAGACGACGCTTCATCCAGTCCCAAACATGCTCAATGGGGGACAGATCCGGAGATCTTGCTGGCCAGGGTAGTTGACTTACACCTTCTAGAGCACGTTGGGTGGCACGGGATACATGCGGACGTGCATTGTCCTGTTGGAACAGCAAGTTCCCTTGCCGTTCTAGGAATGGTAGAACGATGGGTTCGATGACTGTTTGGATGTACCGTGCACTATTCAGTGTCCCCTCGACGATCACTAGTGGTGTACGGCCAGTGTAGGAGATCGCTCCCCACACCATGATGCCGGGTGTTGGCCCTGTGTGCCTCGGTCGTATACAGTCCTGATTGTGGCGCTCACCTGCACGGCGCCAAACACGCATACGACCGTCATTGGCACCAAGGCAGAAGCGACTCTCATCGCTGAAGACGACACGTCTCCATTCGTCCCTCCATTCACGCCTGTCGCGACACCACTGGAGGCGGGCTGCACGATGTTGGGGCGTGAGCGGAAGACGGCCTAACGGTGTGCGGGACCGTAGCCCAGCTTCATGGAGACGGTTGCGAATGGTCCTCGCCGATACCCCAGGAGCAACAGTGTCCCTAATTTGCTGGGAAGTGGCGGTGCGGTCCCCTACGGCACTGCGTAGGATCCTACGGTCTTGGCGTGCATCCGTGCGTCGCTGCGGTCCGGTCCCAGGTCGACGGGCACGTGCACCTTCCGCCGACCACTGGCGACAACATCGATGTACTGTGGAGACCTCACGCCCCACGTGTTGAGCAATTCGGCGGTACGTCCACCCGGCCTCCCGCATGCCCACTATACGCCGTCGCTCAAAGTCCGTCAACTACACATACGGTTCACTTCCACGCTGTCGCGGCATGCTACCAGTGTTAAAGACTGCGATGGAGCTCCGTATGCCACGGCAAACTGGCTGACACTGACGGCGGCGGTGCACAAATGCTGCGCAGCTAGCGCCATTCGACGGCCAACACCACGGTTCCTGGTGTGTCCGCTGTGCCGTGCGTGTGATCATTGCTTGTACAGCCCTCTCGCAGTGTCCGGAGCAAGTATGGTGGGTCTGACACACCGGTGTCAATGTGTTCTTTTTTCCATTTCCAGGAGTGTATAATCTATCTGAAACCTGTCAGTATCTCCCGGCTTCTTCCACGTATACAACCTTCTTTTATGATTCTTGAACCAAGTGTTAGCTATGATTAAGTTGTGCTCTGTGCAAAATTCTACCAGACGGCTTCCTCTTTCATTTCTTCCCCCCATCCATATTCACCTACTACGTTTCCTTCTCTTCCTTTTCTTACTATCGAATTCCAGTCACCCATGACTATTAAATTTTCGTCTCCTTTCACTATCTGAATAAATTCTTTTATTTCATCATACATTTCTTCAATTTCTTCGTCATCTACAGAACTAGTTGACATATAGACTTGTACTGCTGTCGTAGGCGTGGGCTTCGTGTCTATCTTGGCCACAATAATGCGTTCACTATGTTGTTTGTAGTAGCTTACCCTAACTCCTATTTTTTTATTCGATATTAAACCCACTCCTGCAGTACCCCTATTTGATTTTGTATTTATAACCCTGTATTCACCTGACCAAAATTCTTGTTACTCCTGCCACCGAACTTCGCTAATTCCCACTATATCTAACTTCCCTTTTTAAATTTTCTAATCTACCTGCCCGATTAAGGGATCTGACATTTCACGCTCCGATTCGTAGAACGCCAGTTTTCTTTCTCCTGACAACGACGTCCTCCTGAGTAGTCCACGCCCGGAGATCCGAACGGGGGACTATTTTACCTCCGGAATATTTTACCCAAGAGGACACGATCATCATTTATCCATACAGTAAAGCTGCATGCCCTCGCGGAAAATTATGGCTGTAGTTTCCCCTTGCCTTCAGCCGTTCGCAGTACCAGCACAGCAAGGTCGTTTTGGTTAGTGTTAAAAGGCCAGATCAATCAATCACCCAGACTGTTGCCCCTGCAACTACTGAGAAGGCTGCAGCCCCTCTTCAGGAACCATACGTTTGTCTGGCCTCTCAACAGATACCCCGCCGTTGTGGTTGCACCTACGCTACGGCTATCTGTATCGCTGAGACACGCAAGCCTCCCCACCAACGGCAAGGTCGATGGTTCAGGGGGGGGGGGGCTGAAATCACTAACGGTATTAAAAAAGCTCGATTTTAACATTAAGTTGGGAGTCTTCTATAGTACAACCAAAGTCCCGAAGAGCCAAGGAAACACTTTGCCTGGCATATTTTTACCATGCCTTTGAGATCTGTAGTATCGACAGCAGTGACAGTAATAGACTCCAATTTGCAGAAATGAACTTCCTGAGATTAGTGCTCCAGAAAACAAGAAAAGATAAGAATCTGAATGAGAAAATCTGTCAAGAATTACAAGCGAAGTAATTATTATACCAAAGTGTAAGAACGTAGAATTTTATGTGGTTTCGACATGTAAAGGGGATGAATTAAACAAACACAGCGAGAAAATGGGTTGAGAAGGAACTTGAAGGCAAGAGACCTATAGGGTGGCCCAGGAAATGGGAGAGCAGTCCAGTGAAACAGGATCTGAAAGGAAGAGGATTGGAGTGGCACTACGCTGAGAGAAAGGGACGGACGAAGATGGACAGAGCTCTTATAACACACCCTGGCAACTGGAGATGGTTAAAGAATGATGACGATGGTGGTGGTTCTGGACTGGTGTGGCTGCTCATCGATTGCTCGCCCATTACTGAATGGGCGAGTGATTTGCTGCAAAAGTTTACGAATGGCAAGAGCTGAAGTACGGCGTGGCAGAGAGGAAATGTTGAAAATGTGTCATCACATGATGTTGGGACAGCCAGTGGGAGCATAGTGTTCGGTACCCAATGACTAGCTCTAAGCGAGAGACCATATGCCATAAAATAGAAATGCTAACATTCTGTCTTCGGACGACTGTATCCCTAAAGATTAGAATTGCTAGTATTACATTCTACGATTGCCTCATAATACGTAGAGCTTTCGCACTTCCTTGTTATCACGAAATGGTTATTCCTTCATCGAAAAAGCGAAGCCTTAGTTGCGGTGACAGTAATACGTCTACTAACAAACTCCAGTTGCAGACGCTGTAGAAGATGCATTGCGCATCGTGGAGAGGAGGAAGGAAGGAATATTAGGGTTTAACGTCCCGTCAGCATCGAGGTCATTTAGAGACAGAGCACAAAGTCGGATTGTTTCAAGTATGGGAAAGGAAATCGACCGTGCCCTTTCAAAGGAACCATCTCGGCATCTGCCTGGAGTGATTTAGGGAAATCATGGCAAATCCAAATCTGAGTGGCCGGACGTGGGTTTGAACCGTCGTGCTCCCGGACGCGAGGCCAGTGTGGTAACCACTGCGCCACCTCGCTCGGTTGATGGAGAGGTATATCGTTGAAATTCGGAGAGCGTGTGTTCCAGGAAGAGCTGGGGACATATAACTTCCTTCCACATGCGTCTTACGAAATGACGACGACAAGAAAATCAGAGAAATTAGAGTCAATACTCAGGTTTAGCGACGATCATTCTTCTCACGTGCCATTCGCGAATGAAACAGATAAAGTAGGAAAAGGTAGTGGTATTAGAAAATACCCTCCTTCACACACCGCTGGGTGGATTTCACAGTACAGGTGTAGGTGTAACATATTGCGAGAACTAGGTTAGCTTAGTCAGTGACAGTTGGCGAAACCAGCGAGTGTGAATGATAGAAAGAAATCATCTCGTCGGTATGTCACTGGATACTGAAAATCAGTCAATTAGTTCCTGCCAGCGTGGTGTAGGATGTTAACAAGATACGCTTCAAGATAAGCCGGGGAACGGATTTGGTCGAAGAATACACTATCTGATAAAAAGTATCCGTACACTTGTTAGTGCACATCAATATGGCGTGCGCCAAATCTTCACCTTTGAAAAGGTTTGAACCCTGCTAGGGACATTTAAAAAAATTTTCCATTCCATTGTGGCACGTTGGTACAGCAACCAGTTTTGAACTACTTCAGAATAAAACCGGTCCTAGTTGCAAATTTATTTAATACCAATGACGCGTTTCACCCTTTTAGGGCGTCATCAGATTGAGTTAAAGTAGCTCGATATGTAACCAATCCACCATAAAGTGTACGCAGAAGCAACTGGATATTTAACCCATATCTTTTTATAACGGATGGGTTACATATCCTGTTACTTTTGCGTCCGTTATCCATTTTATATGGCTTTGTGACAGATGGGTTCCTTATCAAGCTACTTATACTGCATCTGATGATGTTCCAGAGGGTTCAACATGTTTCTGATATTAAATAACTTTGCAAACAAGATTGTTTTTATTCGAAAACTACTGGAGACACTTTGAGTGAGGTGTCTGAATGTCTTTGGAGGAATGACAGGCCATTCTTCCTCAACAGCCGAAATCAGAGCAGACACTGGTGTCTGCAGGGAAGTCGGCGTTCCTTATCCCACAGGCGTTTAATTGGATTGTCGGGACTCCGGCCAGATCGCTCTATTTCAAGAATGTTAATGTCCCGTCGACATCGATGTCACAAGCACAAGCTCGGATTGTTTCAAGGATGGGAAAGGAAATCGGCCGTGCCCTTTCAAGTGAACCATCCCGGCATCCGCCTGGCGCTATTTATGGAAATAGCTGTAAACAGGATAGCCGGATGGGGGTTTGAACCATCGTCCTCTCGATGGGAATCCAATGTGCCGGCCACTGCGCCACCTCACTCGGTTCACAGATAGGTTCACCAAACTCAGACTCTTCCACTGGACTGCAACGGAATACATCGTTATTCATCAGTCCAGATGACTCGTTTCCAGTCACACACTGTCCAATGTCGTCGCCCTTTTTACCACCACAAGCGTCGCCTAGAATTGCCTACAGAAACTCGTGGCTTATGAAGAGCTGCTCACCACCGTATCCCACCTTTTCAAGC
Source organism: Schistocerca americana (assembly GCF_021461395.2). Classification (NCBI taxonomy): domain Eukaryota; kingdom Metazoa; phylum Arthropoda; class Insecta; order Orthoptera; family Acrididae; genus Schistocerca; species Schistocerca americana. The sequence continues at coordinate 558,144,349 of NC_060125.1, read as the reverse complement.
CCTGCTCACAGTCACTGTATTAGCTGGACTGCTGGAAACACACTGGAACTCACGAGTGGCTCCTTCACCTGACTTTACGCAACATCTTACAACTACAATCACAGTCGCAGTTCGTAGTAATAGACGGCAAATCATCGAGTAAAACTGAAGTGATATCAGGTGTTCCCCAGGGAAGCGTCCTGGGACCTCTGCTGTTCCTGATCTATATAAATGACCTGGGTGACAATCTGAGCAGTTCTCTTAGGTTGTTCGCAGATGATGCTGTAATTTACCGTCTAGTAAGATCATCCGAAGACCAGTATCAGTTGCAAAGCGGTTTAGAAAAGATTGCTGCATGGTGTGGCAGGTGGCAGTTGACGCTAAATAACGAAAAGTGTGAGGTGATCCACATGAGTTCCAAAAGAAATCCGTTGGAATTCGATTACTCGATAAATAGTACAGTTCTCAAGGCTGTCAATTCAACTAAGTACCTGGGTGTTAAAATTACGAACAACTTCAGTTGGAAAGACCACATAGACAATATTGTGGGGAAGGCGAGTCAAAGGTTGCGTTTCATTGGCAGGACACTTAGAAGATGCAACAAGTCCACTAAAGAGACAGCTTACACTACACTCGTTCGTCCTCTGTTAGAATATTGCTGCGCGGTGTGGGATCCTTACCAGGTAGGATTGACGGGGGACATCGAAAGGGTGCAAAAAAGGGCAGCTCGTTTTGTATTATCACGTAATAGGGGAGACAGTGAGGCAGATATGATACACGAGTTGGGATGGAAGTCATTAAAGCAAAGACGTCTTTCGTCGCGGCGAGATCTATTTACGAAATTTCGGTCACCAACTTTCTCTTCCGAATGCGAAAATATTTTGTTGAGCCCAACCTACATAGGTAGGAATGATCATCAAAATAAAATAAGAGAAATCAGAGCTCGAACAGAAAGGTTTAGGTGGTCGTTTTTCCCGCGCCCTGTTCGGGAGTGGAATGGTAGAGAGATAGTATGATTGTGGTTCGACGAACCCTCTGCCAAGCACTTAAATGTGAATTGCAGAGTAGTCATGTAGATGTAGATGTAGATGTGCCCTCCACAACGCTCGACGGTCCCTCTCAGTCAGTACGAGAGCTCTGCCTGGTCGTGGTTTTCCCTTCCCGTTTCCACTTCACAGTCACACGACCAAAAGTCTACTTGGGCGACTGAAGAAGAGTGAAATATCCTGATGGATTTGTTGCTCAGGTGACACGGAATGGCTAGCCCACTTTCCGAGGCATTGAGCTCTCCCGACCGAACCATTTCTCTGTCACTGCTTCTCCGCTGACAAAACAATACACCCCGTGTCCCTTAATAATGTCGGGCCCACCTCTGGTAACATATAGAGGTAAATTCCGCATTGCATAGGGGCGCCCGGATATTTTTGATCAGATAGTGTGTGCCTCGTGGCAGGGAGAACGACGGCCCTCCGGCGAATCCGCCAACCACCCCCCACCCTCACCCTAGTGGTGCTACACCCACATATCCCACCAGTAGTAGGGTCCGGGAATCATAGCTTCAAACAACAGCGACAATGAAACTTTGTGAGTCCGACATGGAGGTGTGTTCAAATAGCCAATGATTAGGCGACTTCTCGCGATAAACAAGAACTCCAGGTGTGTCACACATATTCAGATGTCACAAGACAATCATATTATGACGTTACAAGAGGCGGCTAACAGTTAAATATGGACGATATATGATGCGCCGAGGGATAGAGGTTATCTCGAATCCTACAGGACGTAGGGGCGATGGTTATTGAATACTTGTCAATGGGGCATAGATTCTAGGAGTGGTACAGGAAGACAGAATGGAGTGAGTTAGCAAACTATGTTTGGAACAATGGGACATGGTAAAACTCGACGGCAGGTTTAACCGAAGAGATTGGAGCGGGACATTTGAGAAGGATAGGATGAAAGTGCACTTTCTTAAGCGTAATTTTAATTTTCATGCTGTATAATAGAACTACAATCAATCGAGACAGACCGTTTTATTCGTCTCAGTGAGAAAAATTTAGCGATTCTCTGAGACAGTCTGTCTGATAATTACTGTCGGAGAAAGGCGCAGCCACGAATCAACACAACTGCAGACACATTAGATGTCTCAAATGAAAGATAATGCCGTACTCAAACTATGTTTGATTAAAATTCCGTGTCGATGTCGCTGCTTGGTCTGACACTACAGCTGTAATTACGTATGGCAAACGAGCACATTGGACAAAAAATTAGTCTCTCTCACATCTTGCCTTCATAACACTCTGCATCTGATGACGAAGAGAACCCGCGAGTTACTACAGGCACGGAATATCCTACTGATGGTTAGATCTTACGGAGATACAACATCGCGGGATGTTGATTGCATTCATGTTGCCAGGTACTGCCATTCATCATGACCTTCAGCATATAAAGTGCTTTGTAACTTTAATATTTGAACTTGCAGATTACACTGGTCCAGATCTCTATTAATTTGCGAAGGATCGTTAGATAGGCGTGCATAATCCCAGTCTTTCATATTCATCACGAGGCATTGCTTACGCATGATCCTCCAACAGTTGCACACCCTATTCTTTTGTATTGATAATCTGGCACACAATATTCATAGAAAACTCAGACTTTTCGCAGATGACGCAGTCATCCATAATGTAGTATTATCTGAAAGAAGCTGCACAAATGTCCTGTCAGATTTTGATAAGATTTCAAAATGATATAAACATTGACGATTTGCTTTAAATGGTTGAAAATTTAAAATTTTACACGTCACAAAACGAAAAAAAGTTGTATCCTATCCCTCCAGTATTAATGAGTCACAGGGGGATTCGGTCAACAATTATAAATAACTGGATGTAACAATTTGTGAAGATATGAAGTGAGGAGGTCATATAATCTCATCCGTATGTAAGGCTGGTGGCTGATTTCGGTACATTGGTAGGACACTGAGAAAATGCAGTTGGTCTACAAAGGAGAATGCTTACAACACATGTTGCTCACATGTTTGGGACCTGGATCAACTAAAACTATAAGGGTATGAGGAATGTTTGCAAAGAATCGCAGCACGTGGGTTCGACGGTTTGTTTGGCCTACGGGTGAGTGTCAAGGAGATGCTGAAAAAGCTGAAATGGCAGACACTTCACCCCAGATGCCAACTATTGCACGAAGGCCTACTTAAACAATTTCAAGAACCTGCATAACATGTTCACTGCTATTGAGAACTACATGTTCCGTGATACGTTATCAGAGAACCAGTAGAAATTTACTGTACGTTATTGGTATGTATGAATATCGCAGTGGTAAAGGAAAGCCTGGTAATGGTTTGCAGAATCATTATAATTACAGCTCGCACCTGTAGGGTGTGCTGTCTTCAAGTTCCCTCTGCTCCGCTCCTCAATGTCGCATCGAATTAGTTTGCGCCTGCAGATAGGCAATCGAATGAACAGATTTTCAAAGCGGGCTGCGCTGCTGTCGTGCCTAGCCGGACAGTTGGAGGCAATCAGTAGAAAGCACGTATTGACGTTTCCCGTGTCACAGACGGTGCCCGTGTTGAGCACCTCAAAAGTGAGTCACAGACTTGTAGAGATGCCCTGTTCAGAAAAGAGTTTTCTGTACGCGTTGTTATTTTTGCTTAGACGTCTTATGGAACTCCAGAAGTATGAATGAGTAACCCTGTATGTCCTCAAACTCGCTGGCAGATTAACAGTGTGTGCCGCACCGAGAACTCGGGACCTTCGCCTATCGCGGGCCGGGGCTCTACCATCTGAGCTATCCAGCCACGACTCCCGCCCCATCCTCACACCTTTACTCCTGCCAGCACTCCCTCTCCTACCTTCCAAACTTCACAGAAGTTCTCCTGCGAAGCAGCGAGGACTAGCCGTGTGAGTCGTGGTTCAGGTGGTAGAGCACTTTCCCGCAAAAGGCAAAGGTCCGGATTTCAAGTCTCAGTGCGGCACACAGTTTTATTCGCCAAGAAGTTTTGTAATAGTGCACACTCCGCTGCATCGTGAAACTTTCGTTCTGTTTATCCTGTTCGTCCCAACATTGGAAAGCAAAAGGTGGGAAACATTTTTTCATATTGTTACTTCTGCCTACAATTAAAAGAACTATACATTAATGTGTTTCACTCCGGAAAAAACTGGTAATGGAAAGCACCACAAGTCACTACGCATCACTGCATAAGAGACGACCGAGAAAAGATTAGACTAAGATCAGCGTGCACAGAGGCACGTAAACTGTCATACTTCTCATGTTCCAGGCGCGAAAAGAACAGGAAGAAGGCGTAACAAATGTAGTATATGATCAAAAGTAACTGGACACTTGTACACTACAGGCCATTAAAATTGCTACACCACGAAGATGACATATTACAGACCCGAAATTTAACCGACAGGAAGAAGATGCTGTGATATACAAATGATTAACTTTTCAGAGCATTCACACGAAGTTGGCGCCGGTGGAGACACCTACAACGTGCTGACATGATGAAAGATTCCAAACGATTTCTCATACACAAACTGCAGTTGACCGGCGTTGCCTGGCGAAACGTTGTTGTGATGCCTCGTGTAACGAGGAGAAATGCGTACCATCACGTTTCCGACTTTGATAAAGGTCTGATTGTAGCCTATTGCAATTGCGGTTTATCGTATCGCGACATTGCTGCTCGCGTTGGTCGAGACCCAATGACTGTTAGCAGAATATGGAATCGGTGGGTTCAGGAGGGTAATACGGAACGCCGTGCTGGATCCCAACGGCCTCATGACACTAGCAGTCGAGATGACAGGTATCTTATCCGCACGGCTGTAACGGATCGTGCAGCCACGTCTCGATCCCTGAGTCAACAGATGGGGCCGTTTGCAAGACAACAACCATCTGCACGAACAGTTCGACGACGTTTGCAGCAGCTTGGACTATCAGCTCGGAGACCATGGCTGCGGTTACCCTTGACGCTGCATCACAGCGCCTGCGATGGTGTACTCGACGACGAACCTGGGTGCACGAATGGCAAAACGTCATTTTTTCCGTTGAATCCAGGTTCTGTTTACAGCATCGTGATGGTCGCATCCGTGTTTGGCGACATCACGGTGAACGCACATTGGAAGCGTGTAATGGTCATCGCCATACTGGCGTATCACCCGGCATGATGGCATGGGGTGCCATTGGTTACACGTCTCGGTCACCTCTTGTTCGCACTGACGGCACTTTGAACAGTGGACGTTACACTTCAGATGTTTTACGACCCGTGGCTCTACCCTTCATTCGATTCCTGCTAAACCCTACATTTCAGCAGGATAAAGCACGATTACATGTTGCAGGTCCTGTATGGACCTTTCTGGATACGGAAAATGTTCGACTGCTGCCCTGGCCAGCAACATTCTCCAGATCTCTCACCAATTGGAAACCTCTGGTCAATGGTGGCCGAGCAACTGGCTCGTCACAATACGCCAGTCACTACTCTTGATGAACTGTGGTATCGTGTTGAAGCTGCATGGGCAGCTGTACCTGTACAGGCCATCCAAGCTCTGTTAGACTCAATGCCCAGGCGTATCAAGGCCGTTATTACGGCCAGACGTGGTTGTTCTGGGTACTGATTTCTCAGGATCTATGCACCCAAATTGCGTGAAAATGTAATCACATGGCAGTTCCAGTATAATGTATTTGTCCCATGAATACCCGTTTATCATCTGCATTTCTTCTTGGTGTAGCAATTGTAATGGCGAGTAGTGTATGTTGTGCGGAATTGACCACTAGATGTCACCAAACATGGACCTGCCAGCGTCAAACAAGGTGCGGGGTATTGTGTTGTCAAGCAACAAGTAGCAATAGCAGAATGTACTGGTCAAGAGAGTTCAGTGACTTCGAACGCGGGGGTTGTCGTTGGAAGTCACCTGAGTGACAGCTTCACGGGGGACATTTCACTCCTTCTGCAGCTGCCCGAGCCCACTGCTGGTGATGTGAGTGTGAAGTGTGAACGTGAAGGAACAACCGCAAAAGCACGCAGACCTCGTGCACAGGCACGTAGGGACCCTCGACATGGCGCAGCGTGGTCCTAAAAAATCGCCTGAAATCAGCGAAAGGAATCGTCGTGAACCACAGAGTGCTACCAGTGGTATGGCTAGGACAACGGCTGTGCGTGGGCAGGTAGAAACAATGCGGTACAACGGTCGCTCAGCCCCTCCCTCATAAGCCATACTTTTCTGTTGAGAGTGCCGAGCGACGCTTGAGGTGACGTACAGGGCGAGGCCTCTGGACAGTGGGTGAGTGGACTCGGGTGATTTGGAATGGTGAAGCACGCTTTACCGACATGAGGATCTGGGCTCGGCGAGTGCGTGGAGAGCGAGAGTTGCCGTCATGTGTAATGTCAACAGTAAAGTAGAGAGGATGGGATGTTACAGTAAGGGGCTGTTTCTCCTGGTTAGACTGGTTATGGCACTTAACAAACGTTTAACGGAGAAAGATACCATCGTATTCTACGTTATTGTGTACTGTATAGAGAAGAGGAACAGTTCGGAGACGTTGAGGGAATCTTTTGTGGACAGTAACATTCCTGAAATGGACAGGCCTATCCAAAGTCCCGACCTGAACCCAATGGAACACCTGTGGGATGAGTGACAACGGCGACTTCGCTACAGACCCGAGCCTCCGACGTTATTACCTTCTCTGGATTCGGCTCGTCAGTAAGGATGGGCTGCCATTCCTCCACAGACATTCACAAACCTCACTGGAAGTGTTCGCATCAGAATTCAAGCCGTCGTAAAACTCAAGAGTGGACACACCCCATATTGTTGTGCAGTAATAGGTGTACACTGATATCATCTGCCGTGCACTCTACAGTTGTTTTCAGAATATGCATTAAGATCCAGATGCGAACTCAAAATATTAGGCCGACGAACTCATAGATAAACTTTAATTTTCGTGCCTACTTCTCTGTAGACTCCGAGAACATCGCAGACGAGAAGTATAGGATCCCAGTATCCTTTAATTGTGTTGTAGCCCAGACATTTGGCAATTTTACCTGGAAAGTTTTCCGGGAGTTTTAAAAATTGATACTTTTTTATAGGTTTCGACGTGCTCTTTTCGAATTTTTGTCACCTGCTATCCTTGTCGTTCACGCCGCCATATTGGAAAAACGGCGCCCAAAAACATTTCTTTGCCAATATCTCTTTTCCGGCTCACTTTACGGTGAAAATATCTGTATAATAAATTAAACTAGAGACAATATCCTGTAATTTATATGGTTAAATTAATATTTTTAGCACACGAGTGCGCTTTGGTCAAAAAACTCATTTCCATATCACCAATGACGCAGAGTTTAAGTGGCGCCATCTTTTTTGTAGTATCCCCAGTAGGCTTAATCCATTACGAAATATTTCGAATTCTCCCTCGCCTTGCTATACTTGATGGACCGGGTTTTGCGAGTTCAGGTCGTCTTCCGTGCCTAGCGAAACGTCATAAATAGAAATTTCTTCCACGTTGTCCGCGATAGGATTAACAGCTTCGTTGTCATACATTTGCTCGAGAATAGAGTCTGTGCCTTGCTCTTCACCCCTGTCTTGTAGCTGACCGCGCGGATTATCACAGGTACCACTGCAATTCGTGCAAATAACGGAGCACTTAATCCATCCTTTCTGCATCGAGTCTCCTCTACATCCCTTTTTACATTTGCAAGAAATAAGTTTTACCGGTGTATTAAAGAGCTGCAGTCTCCAGTGTGGTGCAGCCCGGTCTTGCTTTTTTTTCTCATCCCCATCGCTCTGCATTTCGTTTTGTCACTTTTGAACCTGGCGATACGTTCGGAATGAACGCTGTCCTTCTGCTACTTCTGTTGGTGGCACCGACGCGATATAATTAATTGATGATTCATGCATGCTATACACAACATTACGATCACACAAGCGCGCCTGTTTTTGTTTCGCTAGAAACTCTACTGTTGTCTCAGCAGCGCACAAAGAGCAATGACCTCTGAATGGCAATGTTCGGTCAGTGAACCGCAGATGTGGAAAGGAAGGTGCGACATCGTTTCCCCTACGCGAAGCTACGGAGATTAATTTCTCATTATTACAGCGTTTTCGACACACGTAGTGAACCACTACCTATCTTAGTCCCTCCAAGAGTTTGCTGTTGTTGTTCTTTTGAACATTTGACTTACGAAATGTGTCCAATCCTTTTTCCTTCATTCGCTCACCTCCTTTTCCTTCATTCGCTCACCTCCTTCCTTGCAATACATTTTCAAAAATAAAAGAGTTCACTTCCTTAGAGCCATGGCTGTAAAACTGCGTACGACACTGTAGAACGATAATCTCGTACTGGTGATTCAGACAGAATATTTGAGAATGTGAATTTTCACTCTGCAGCGGAGTGTGCGCTGATATGAAATTTCCTGGCAGATTAAAACTATGTGCCAGGCCGGGACTCGAACTCGGGATCTTTGCCTTTCGCGGGCAAGTGCTCTACCAACTGAGCTACCCAAGCACGACTCACGCCCCGTCCTCACAGCTTTACTTCTGCCAGTACCTCGTCTCCTACCTTCCAAACTTTACAGAAGCTCGCCTGCGAACCTTCTAGGAGACGAGGTACTGACAGAAGTAAAGCTGTAAGGACGGGGCGTGAGTCGTGCTTGGGTAGCTCAGTTGGTAGAGCACTTGCCCGCAAAAGGCAAAGGTCCCGAGTTCGAGTCTCGGCCCGGCACACAGTTTTAATCTGCCAGGAAGCTTCAGAATATTTGAGCTCTGTCGGCAGAATAGAAGGGGGGGGGGGGGGGGACGCTTAGGTGGCAGGTCCCTTCATCCATGCGGGGCGACCCTTTATACTTGCGCCAAAAAAGTTTGTCTTATAAACTAAAGGAAATTGTCTCTAATTTAATTTATTATTACATAACTACCATTACGAAAAAAAATTAGTACACCTGAAAAGCGATTCTGGTCCGATGGCGGCATATACAATCTGGGGGACAGCAGATCTATTGATAATGGTTTCAACGTCGTCCGCCAACAGCGAGCACAGTGGCACAGCTGCCAGGGCGCCATTTAATTGGGAATGCTCACAGCCACAAGCGGGCGACCTTGCCAAGAAGACGTACTCGTGCTTTCTACAGCCAACTGAGCGAGTTTGAAAGAGGTCAGATTGTGGGCTTCAGAGTGGGGGGATGGTCCTTCCGCAGAATTGCTACAAAAGTCGGGTGTTTGCTGCATCAGTTGTGCAACAATGCTGATACCAGTGGTCATGTGAACATTGTCACACCAGCAGACGAGGTCGTGGACTTCCAGGCAGCGCAGACACCCGCCAGGACCGTCGCATTGTGAGGGCAGCAGTGGCAGGTCGTGCAACCGCCACAGCACAATACGAGGGCTTGTGAGCCAGACGTGCGAACACGAAGTGCTGCGAACCGGTTATTAGGAGTGGGACTACGGGCACCGGGCACACACACCTGTACCCCATCTTCCACTCACGCCACAGCATCGACGTGCACGGCTCGACAGGTGTCATTAGAGGATCACTTGGAAGGCTGTGGTCTTCAGCGATGAAAGCAGATTCTGGCTCCTCGCAGGTGATGGTCGTTTGTGCGTAAGACCTAGGCATGGTGAGCGCCGTCTCGTAGAGCACACTCGACTAAAACACACGCCTCCCCCCCCCCCCCCCCCTGTCGTTACGTTCTGGAAAGCTATAAGCTACAACTCTCGTTCACCTTTACTGGAGGGGACGCTAACCAGCGCTTGGTACGTGCGAAATGATGTTAGAGCTGTTATTTTGTCGTTCTTGCAGGTAGAAGCTGATGCGTCGTTCCAACAGGATAATGCTCGCCCACACACTGCCCGTATGCTCTGCAAGACATGCAGCAACTTTCCTGGCCAGCATGATCTCCGGACTTGTCTCCAGTAGAGCACGTGTGGTATATGGTGGGAGGAAAAGGTATTCGTGAGCCTAGTCGTCCAACAACTTTTACAAAACTACGTCAACTGGTCCAGCAAGCGTTGCATAACGTATCACAGGACAGTATTCGCCGTATGTGCGATCCATTACGTCACCACAAACTACCAATATGGGAGTTTCAGCGTGGGTCGATACCTGGTGCCTCAGAAAGGCTTGTGCTGTTGATCCGTAAATGTATCACTGGTCTGCATGGTATCAGATGACTGGAAACTAATATGTGATTCCAAATCTGTTTTCAGTTTTTCCTATCACGTGCAGTTTTGCCGCTGTTTCACTCCAGAGGTATACTGCTCTACCTTTAGGTTATGCGTATTGTTAGAGAGAAATTTCTCAATGTGACCTTGTATACCTTTAGCTTGTTACACTTGTTGATGCTAGTTGTAATGGTGTGACGCTGAAAGTGTTGCTTACCTCACAGGCTGGGATTACCAGTGCTGTATTGTGATTGCTCTGTACATTTAAGACACTATTAATGAAACATTTTGCCTAGTGTTGATTTTTACTACAATGTCAACAAGCAAGCGTGTGAAGAACCTAAATATTTCATTTTTGGGAACTATACATTCGCTAAGTAGACTTTTTGTAGAAAGCTTACCATGCTTATTTTAAAAATGAAACATGGAGTCCAGCACAAGGGATGGGCGCCAGAGACAGTTCGCCGCTGTTATATGGAAAGGTTGTGGTTCCAGTGGTGTGGAGGGAGCGAAAAAATCACCTTAATGAGTGTTACTTCCGCTTAGTTAATGTTCAGGGTTGCAGTTTGAAAAACAAGAGACAAGTTGTGTATCCAAGTATCGATTCAGCCATTAGGCCAGTTTGCACACCGAGAAGATCTGATTGCTCCTCCTCCTCCAGCTGTTGTAGAGAACGTGGAAGAAGGTGATGAAGAAAATGAAGCTGATACAATTACCGAAGATGATAGTGATGTCCACCAGCCTGATTGCGATTTTATTGCGTAACACTTGTTGATGCTCTCGTACGACATTTAAGGTTGCCTAAGGCTTCTGCGGAACTACTTGGCTCCCGATTAAAAAGTGAGAATCTTCTGGATCCAGCAGCACATTATTCATGCTACAGACATAGAGAAGAAGAATTAGTTCATTTATTCTCATAGAACGAGTCCTTGGCTTACTGCAGTTGCGTAAACGAGTTAATGCACTTCTGTGGCATTGAACATGATCCTACACAGTGGAGACTTTTCTAGACACGTCAATGAGGAGACTGAAAGGCGTGTTACTGCATGACGGAAACGTGTGTGGGTCCACTCTTGTGCCCCATTCAGTTCATATGAAAGCGATGTATGAGAACATGGAGATACTATTAACAAGTATGCACTACACACTTGGCTTGTCTGCGGCGAGTTCAAAATTATCTGAATACTATTAGGACAATAAGCTGGGTTCACAAAAATACCTTGCTTTCTATGCGAATGGGACAGTCGGTTAAGGTAGAGACAGTGGAGTGCGAGAGTTTGGTCAGAGCGGAGGAATTTAGTGCCTGTAACTAAAAGTATCCTGCACGAACCGCTTGTATAGCAAGAAAAGTCTTGCTTCCTCCTCTACAGTTAAAACTGGGGTTGATGTAATTTGTAAAGGCTCTACCACAGGCTGAACCCTGCATCAGGAACCTTTTCAAGAAATTTCCCTTCGTCATATGAGATGAATTGAAAGCTGGAATTCTTTTTTAGTCCTCAAATTAAGAAACTGATGAAGGATGAAGGTTCTGAGACGACAATGAAGAAAAGAGAACACGGTGCATGACTTCCTTCCGATCACTTACTGAGAACTTTCTATGGAATATTAAACTCGTATTTACAAGACCATTGATTCAAAATGGTTCAAATGGCTCTGAGCACTATGGGGCTTAACATCTGTGGTCATCAGTCCCCTAGAACTTAGAACTACTTAAGCCTAACTAACCTAAGGACATCACACACATCCATGCCCGAGGCAGGATTCGAACCTGCTACCTTAGCGGTCGTGCCGTTCCAGACTGTAGCGCCTAGAACCTCTCAGCCACTCCGGCCGGCCAAGACCATTGGTGAAAAATGTTGCAAGAAGATGGGTTGTTAAATGAGTGTGAAAGTGCACTTTCTATACGCACATATCGCGTACTTTCCGGAAATTTGGGACATTATATTGACGAGCAGAGTGGCCGTTTCCACCGACATATTAAGAGGAGATACCAGCGGCACTGGACAGCCGCTGTGTCGGCCGATTACTGTTGGATGTTGAAAAGGCACAGTCATCATCTTATGCAAGCATCTACAAGGAAGTGAAAGAAGAGAAATTTTAAATACGATGGCATACTATTGACATAAGGTAAAAGCGAAACAAATTAGGGGAGTTCTGATGAGTATTTTTAAATGTATTACATTTTTTAAATGTGACTTGATGAAAAAGTCACCTTGTGTGAAATGATTTAGAATATATTTATGGGCATATAAGTGAAAATTATTAAAATATTATTCTTATTTTGTGTAAGAACCTGACGTGATAGACAAAAACGGTAGTTATTTCTAGAATTGAAACGTCCCCTTAGAAAAATTATTGAATTACTGTGCTGATAAATCTCTTACATTATTTTATTTTCAAACAGGTGAGCAAAACTGAACGTACTCAGACATTTCGCTCTGTACCTATTCTGATCAACACTAAATCTCATCAACACTAAACTGACACACAATATTTTTTAGCGCAACGTAATCTGACTTTCAATAATTCCTACAAAAGAATGGCCCTGACTAACATTAACCTATACCTTTCACAAATCACTTACCTCACAAAAATCTTCGTTACTCGAACTACTGCAATACAGCGATCGCCACTACTGCCAGCTAAATAAAAGATTCAAACTACTGAAGGCACTAACTACTGATAGGCATAGTTATCAAATGAAAGATTTTGATAGAGAACAAACAATGTATTTACCTTAATAGCGTTCAAACGTCATAATATATATAGCAGTTCATGACATCCATTCTTACAAATGTACTGTTTCTGATGGACACACGTCCAGATCATCCGCTCTCAATAATCCATCTCACTTCCCCACATCCACCACTGCTGGCGGCTCACCTCCAACAGCGCAACGCTACGCGCTGTTAACAGCCAACTGCCCAACACTACAATAGCGACTATTCCAACAATGTCACCCAGCCACAGACTGCACACAGCACAGCCGGTGATTTTCATACAGAGCGCTACGTGGCGTTACCAATAAGAAAACCTAAACAGCTTACTTACAGAATCAGCATAAAAAATTGATTCAAGAACATCTACTTTCAAGAAATCATTTGACAAAAAAATTTCAAATGCAGACTAGTGTAATCATTTCATGTACTTTGTATGCACTATTTCTGTGGTGTCACCGCCAGACACCACACTTGCTAGGTGGTAGCTTAAATCGGCCGCGGTCCATTTAGTACATGTCGGACCCGCGTGTCGCCACTGTGCGATCGCAGACCGAGCGCCACCACAAGGCAGGTCTCGAGATACGGACTAGCACTCGCCCCAGTTGTACGGACGACATTGCTAGCGACTACACGGACGAAGCATCGCTCATTAGCCGAGCAGACAGTAAGAATGCATTGCTCATTAGCCGAGCAGATAGTTAGAATAGCCTTCAGCTAAGTCCATGCCTACGACCTAGCAAGGCGCCATTAGCCTTACATAGTTTGATAGTTATCGTATGAAATGTCTCATCAAGAACGTTGTAAACCAGTGAGGAATTAAAAGTTAAGTATTCGAGAAGCTGCATACTTTTCTTATTAGCATTCACTACTTATCCTGTTCCAGAATTCACGCCCGTCTGCGTTAGATAGCGTGCATTTCGGCCTCCTCTATCTACAAGGTGTTGGCACATTTGCCAACACTTCATTGGATCCCATCCTCGTCGCCAATGATGTGTTGGCAAATGTGCCAACACCTTGTAGATAGAGGAGGCCGAAATGCACGCTATCTGACGCAGACGGGCGTGAATTCTGGAACAGGATAAGTAGTGAATGCTAATAAGAAAAGTATGCAGCTTCTCGAATACTTAACTTTTAATTCCTCATTGGTTTACAACGTTCTTCATGAGACATTTCATACGATAACTATCAAACTATGTAAGGCTAATGGCGCCTTGCTAGGTCGTAGGCATGGACTTAGCTGAAGGCTATTCTAACTATCTGCTCGGCTAATGGGCGATGCTTCGTCCGTGTAGTCGCTAGCAATGTCGTCCGTACAACTGGGGCGAGTGCTATCCCGTATCTCGAGACCTGCCTTGTGGTGGCGCTCGGTCTGCGATCACACAGTGGCGACACGCGGGTCCGACGTGTACTAAATGGACCGCGGCCGATTTAAGCTACCACCTAGCAAGTGTGGTGTCTGGCGGTGACACCACAATTTCGACAATAACTCTTGAGTTAACTGGAAACATCTAAAAGGGTGTTCTAATTTTCCTTTCTGGTAGAGTATTTTCACCATAAAATGAGTCGGAAAGGTGATATTGTCAAAATGTTTTGGATGCCATTTTTCCATTGTGGAAGCACGAGCGGCAACGTAACAAGGTGGCAGATCTATAAAACTAGCAATTTCCGCAACTGCCGGACAGCTGTCCAGGTAGGCGTCTTGTGGAGCGCGAGACGAGTGCAGGTGGTGTGTGTTGCAGTGGTACGTCCTGGTGTGGTGTCACGCGGGCGGGGCCGCCGTCATCACGTGCTGCTACGTGCGGCTCGTCGCGTCTGGCGCGCCGGCCGACAAGCTGGGCTCCCTGCGGAGGGCGCACAGGGCGGCCGGCCAGCACGCCTTCCTCAGGGCCGCCGCCGCAGGTCGGTACCGCTGCGTGCAGTGCAGCCAGCTCCTTTTCTTTTTCCATCAGGGTTCTGACTGGGGCCCTATTCTGTATCGCTCATACCGATCGGTGTAGTAGGTTAGTCTCGGTAGTGACATCTATTTTAGACATCGGTGTCACTATACCCCTGATACGGTCCTTCCCTCGACCTAGATGGAATTTCCAAAAAGCTGATTGGGAGAAGTATTCAGCGGACCGTGATAAATGCATCCGGTTCATACTGTCACTACCTAAATGCGTTTCAGGAAAGCTATAATTACCACAGCTAAAAAACACATTCCTAGGGGGTTTCGAAAAGAATACATCCCAGGATGGGATGCAAAATGCCATCAGCTATATGAGGATTTTACTAGTAGTGGTGACCAAGAAATAGCTGATGACCTCCTCCACAGTCTAGATTCCGCAAGAAGACAACGATGGACTGAAGCAACTGAAAGAATGAATTTCACTCAATCAAGCAGGAAGGCATGGAGTTTGTTACGTAAACTCGGAGGTACGACAA
Source organism: Schistocerca americana (assembly GCF_021461395.2). Lineage (NCBI taxonomy): Eukaryota > Metazoa > Arthropoda > Insecta > Orthoptera > Acrididae > Schistocerca > Schistocerca americana. The sequence goes on along the minus strand of NC_060125.1, from coordinate 558,129,075 downwards.
GACCAGCCCAGAAAAATCCAACCATAACACCAGAGAAAATTGCAAATAACATTGTCGAAATGTCAAGAGCTCCGAGAGACAAACCACACACCAGGATGATTAAGCGCGAACTCAGAACACTAAAAAAGAATACTCCAAATATATCAGAGCTTTCCAGACCATTCACTGAGGATGATGTCATTACTGCCCTCAAGGATATGAAACCGGGCAAAGCCCCAGGTTTTGACAACATACATCCAGAATTTCTAACCTACGCTGGAAAGAACGTAGTCAAATGGCTGGCAAATTTCTTTTCGAACATTTTGACTACAAATCATCTCCCTAGAGAATTCAAAAAGGCAAGAATAATAGCTTTGCTGAAACCAGGGAAACCAGCAGACCAACCGCTAAGCTACAGACCAATAGCACTTCTTAGTTGTACATACAAACTTCTCGAACGACTTGTCCATAATCGAATTAGCGGCATCATTATGGAGAACTTACCTATAGAACAGGCAGGCTTCAGACCTGGCCGTAGTTGCTGTGACCAAGTTCTGGCATTAACATCCTACATAGAGGCTGGCTTTCAACAGAAATTGAAAACAAGTGCTGTATTTCTAGACTTAACATCTGCATATGATACTGTTTGGAGAGATGGAATAATTTACAAACTCTTAAGAGTGATTCCTTGCCAGATTTTAACATCCTTAATACATAATATGCTGAGTAACAGAACCTTCCAGGTCACCCTAAACGGAAAGACAAGCAAAACAAAACTTATTAACAACGGGCTTCCGCAAGGCTCCGTATTGGCTATAAAGCAGATCTCCCAAACACAAAGTCAAGAAAATTTTGCTACGCGGATGACATAGCACTGGCTACCAGAGACAAGTATCTCTTCAACACAGAGGAAGTCCTTAATAATGACGTCGAAATACTATACAATTATTTCAAGAAATGGAGACTCAAGCCAAACCCTAACAAAACTGAAGTATCTACATTCCATTTTAATAACAAAATGGCAAATGAAATTATTAACATAAAACTCGGAAACACCAACCTCAAACATAATAAGTTTCCAAAGTACTTAGGTATAACATTGGATCGCACTCTTTCTTACCGAAAACATCTGGAGAACACCACTGCAAAAATTGGAACACGGAATAACATCATTCAAAAACTTAGCGGTACTACTTGGGGAGCTAACGCAAAAACATTACGCACCTCATCTATCGCCTTAGTGTTCTCTGTGGCTGAGTACTGCGCTCCAGTCTGGATTAATAGCTGTCACACCAAACTTATTGACAGGCAATTAAATAACACAATGAGGTTGATTTGTGGAACCGTTAAATCAACGCCCACGTACTGGCTACCGGTGCTATGTAATATCCTGCCCCCGGACCTGCGTAGAAAAGCGGCCCTACTGCACGAATTCAGAAAGACTGAGACAAAACCAGAACTACCAATTAAAGAAGAATTCTCACAACTGCGACACACTCGATTGAAATCAAGAAAGCCACCCATACGCACAGCTGAGCAGCTTCAAAATAATAACTATGACCACATGAAACAATGGAGACTAGATTGGAACCAAAAGACAAATGACCAACTACACGCCTGGTTTGAGAGCTATAACTGCAACATCTCTGGAATGGAACTAACACGGAAAACATGGTCCGCATTAAATCGAATACGTACTGGACATGGCAGCTGTGCGGATTCACTACACAAATGGGGAAGAGCGATGTCACCAGAATGCGACTGCGGTGACCCTAGACAGACGATCCAACACATCCATGGTGAATGCTCCTTGCGAGCATATGCAGGGAACTGGTCCGACTTCCTGGAGGCATCCCCATCGGCGCTAGAATGGATCTCAAATCTCGATATAACCTTTTAACTGACCAATATAAACATGAATTATATTCATGGTTGTTATAAGATTTTAATGTCTAACACTTGATGTATTAATGTTGCATGTATAGCCATACGCTAAATAAATAAATATCGAAATATCCTATTCGGTAAGCTTCTGTGACTTGTTACCGAACGGTCCTCCCACCGATTTTACGACAATTGTACCGAGAGGTTTTGTATTTCGGTGTGGCCCTGTCGATCAGTGAGCTGTGGCTTATGTACAGGCGAGGACAAAACGAGCGAGATCCCTCGCCTTTTCGTTATACTGATCCGCACAGCTTTAAAGTCGGCAACACAGCATAACACGCAAGGCGACGAAGTACTACTAACATCCTAGGCACAAGTGTGAAATTGACAAACCATCCGAACACTGTCAGACTGTTTTCAATCATGTGTAAGACTATATTAATGCTGATTAGTGTGTTAAACACAACACATAATTATAAGATATAAATGAAGGAAGAAACGCGTGGTAATTCATATCCCAGTATTAATGCCACCGCGTTTTAGAAGTGCGAGCATTCCCATTGCTAGCTAGCTTAAGAAACACTTCGGCTAATGAACATTTTCTGGCTGTGGCGAGTCTAATGGAGAACTCTAAACATTGTAGAATACGTTTGGCAGCTATGTAGCCGTTTATCTCCTGGGGTAATGCAGAATTATCCTACTAAATTTAATCGCTAATAACAGTATTTTGTTATTTCGATAGCCGGCCGGAGTGGCTGAGCGGTTCTAGGCGCTACAGTCTGGAACCGCGCGACCGCTACGGTCGCAGGTTCGAATCCTGCCTCGGGCATGGATGTGTGTGATGTCCTTAGGTTGGTTAGGTTTAAGTAGTTCTAAGTTCTAGGGGACTTATGACCTCAGCAGTTGAGTTCCATACTGCTCAGAGTTATTTGAACCATTTTTTTTAATTCGATAAACATCCCGAATGATTGTCACATAAGCGGTGACATAAAGAGCTAAAATTCATATTTTTGAGTCCAGAAAGCTCTATGCAACAGAAACTGCAGATCATTTTGCCATTTTCATTGGAAAATTGCCGGCTTATTCATGCCTGGGCTAATAATAGAGGACTGTTTGCCTGTGTTGTCTGCTAGCGTAGTGAGAGGTCTCTGCTACTGCAAGGGAGTTCTGGTTTGTTTTCGGTTCTAATCTCGATAGTGACAGATAGACTATCAGTAAAGCAATTTTAAGAAATCCTCGCGCCCTCACTACGTTTTCTTGCTATCTTTATTCTGTACCGGCGCCCTGTGAATGTCAATATGAAACTCTTGTAGAATGTCATACTTGTTACTGCCTACTTTTTCTGCTTCTGTCAATAACTGAATTGACTTATGTGTGGCACTGAATGATTTTTAACTGATTTTCGCTATGAATCTTCACGCATTGCTAAATTTGCACACTTTCATGGTAGGTCAGCAACGGTAATCCAGTATCACTGGTCTGAACGTTGACACAGACCGTATCGCGACCGAATGCGCATAATATTTTGCTAATTCGTAACGATCTGGGGTACTTTGTCTTACTAAAACACTTATATTATCTCGATAACCTGAAATTCATTTTTATTGGTACAGTTCATACTAATTAGCGTTTCTTCTTTCATTTGTTTCTTATATTTATGTGTTGTGTTTAACACTCTAATCAGCATTAATGTAGTCTTACACATGACTGAAAACTGTCTGACAAAGTTCGGGTGGTTTCTCAATTTCACGCCTGTGCATAGTACGTTGGTAGCACTTCGTCGCCTTACCTGTTATGCTGTGTAGCAGACATTAAAGCTGTGCGGATCAGCATAATGAAAAGGCAAGGGGTCTCGCTCGTTTTGTCCACGACTGTAAACCTACATTTTGATATTTTAATCATATTTAACGGTTGTAGCTTTGGATTTAGTGATTGTGTTACTAAAGAATCACCAGAGGACGCATCCGATTGGAAAGTGAGTTCATAGTACACTATTTTCCTTTGTTAGAAATATGGTTAGGTTAGGTTGTTACTGTGAGTGATTACATGAAAAAAAAAACGTTTTCGGTCAATATTCTCTCAAAATACTTGTTATTTTTATACAAATAAGAGTTTAAAGATCATTAAATATCAGGACATCGGCTCTGCTTACGTATGTTACATGACTGTGAACTGACGTTACTACTAACTTTGTGTATTTTTTCCCACAAATGGTTTGGTTAGTAATTATCGAAACGTGTTTACAACTTTCAAGTAACAATTGAAAGCAATTATGTGATGCCTGATGTTGGAAATCTTCCAAACTACCACGCATTTATGACTTACGCAGCACCGTTTGGCAAAGACGCCACCATACGTTCCTCTACGTAATAATACAGGAATTGAGGCCAACGTTACCGTTGTTCAATGTGGCCAAGTGGTTAGCACGCGAGAATGCGATTCGAGAGGTGATTGGTTCGCGCTTGGGTGGATGCAAGAAATTTTTTTCCCTATTCATATATGCAACACGTTCTGAGACATTGTTATTGGTGTAAATTAAGATTTTTCTGCAATATTCGTTATTCCTTACATGTAAGACTGCACTTCCTCATTAACGGCCGGCCGGAGTGACCGTGCGGTTCTAGGCGCTACAGTCTGGAACCGCGCGACCGCTACAGTCGCAGGTTCGAATCCTGCCTCGGCGATGGATGTGTGTGATGTCCTTAGGTTAGTTAGGTTTAAGTAGTTCTAAGTTCTATGCGACTGATGACCTCAGAAGTTAAGTCGCATAGTGCTCAGAGCCTCATTAACGATTTCGTGATTTCTGTGTGTTTAAAATACGAAATATAAAATTGTTGGAGATGAAATTGCTGTGACTGAAACAACCGACAGTGCCCTTAATATTTTTCTTGTCAGAAATAATTCACCATTTTTTCCGAATACGTAGCGATTTCCGAGTATGCGATTAGACAGGAATTTAAGAGCACAACTTAAATTACTAGAAATGTAACTAGCAGCAGTCATCTTCATAATGTTGCTTGTCACAAGTATTTATTTGCGATCGAATCCTCAACCACAGTAGACAGAGACGAGAGATCTCTGTCGTAATATTTTTAGACTGTAGCACCATATACGAAACATTTTCATTCATGAGATGCATGTTATAAACTTCGACGAACTGCAGGAGCTCTCGAAAATGCATTTTTTCTTTCAGTTTTGTTTTAAAGATCCAAATCGTTGACGTACCATATAGGGAAGTGGGCTACTTAATCATTTGGATCCCTAGGAGCGAGTTATAACCACATTCTGTTTATCTTCTTATTCTTTGAAACTCTCCGAATCAATTTTTCGAGTGTTTTTATAGATGTATTAGTACAATGTGGTACTACACATTGTCCCTAACTCATTTTCCGAAATGTAAAATCCAAAACACGATATCAGTGTGAATGAGAATAAGATGATATAATGCGGCGTTTACGACAATCTCCAGAGTATAGTCAAATACGCTATCGTTACTATGCATGCATGGAAACATGCGGTCAGAGAAACTGTAAACATTTTTATGCATTTCAGCTGAGAATCATGGAAATGGATGTACTGCGCAGCATACTGTTAAGTAGGAGGCAAGGGCGATGAAAGCGGGCACGTCAGCTCGATGGAATGCGGCGTCATGCATTATGGCAACGTAAAGCCAATTTTCGGTACTTGGAAGAATAGCGCGCCTGTGTCGTCTGCTAGCCGCTTTGTGTTCGTGGCGCTGTGCGCGCTGCAGTGCGCATGCGCGGATCTGAGGCCGCTTTCTTTTCATTGGCTTGCGCAACACGAACCGACAACAGCGCTTCGGTTCTCTAGACCCGAACGGTATCGCTACCGAAATGCATACTGAATAACACAGTACTAGACCGTTCGCTGCTCTTGAGTACCGAAACGAGCGGCACAATGGCGGAAAGATACAGAATAGACACCCTGGTTTGATGCGTCCTGCCACGAATTCCTCTCCTGTGCCAAACTCTTCATCACAGAGTAGCACTTGCAAGCTATGTCCTCAGTTATTTTCTGAATATATTCCAATCTCTGTCTTTCTATACAGTTTCTACACTCTACAGCTCCCTCCAGTACCGTGAAAGTCATTCCCTTATGTCTTAACACATGCCCTATCTTCCTGTCCCTTCTCCTTGTCAGTGTTTTCCACATGTTCCTTTCCTCTCCGATTGTGCACAGAACCTCCTCATTCCTTATCTCATCTGTCCACTTAGTTTTCAACATTCGTCTGTAACACCACATCTCGAATGCTTCGGTTCTCTTCTGCTCTGGTTTTCCCACTCTCCATGTTTCACTACCGTACAACTCTGTGCGCCAAATGTACCTTGTCATAAATTTCTTCCTCAAATTAAGGCCTATGTTTAATACTACTACTCTCGGCGAGGAATGCCCTATTTGCCATTGCTAGTCTGCTTTTGATGTCCTCCTCTGTCCGTCATTGGTTATTTTGCTGCCTAGGTAGCAGAATTCCGTAACTTCACCTACTTCGTAACCATCAAACCTGATGTTAAGTTTCTCGATGTTCTCACTTCTGCTGCTTCTCGTTACTTTCGTCTTTCTTCGATTTGCTCTCAACAAATTCAGTACTCATAAGACTCTTCATTCCACTCAACAAAACACGTAATTGTTATTCACTTTCACTCAGGACAGAAATGTCATCAGCGAATCGTATCATTGATATCCTTTCGCCTCGAATTTTAATTCCACTCCTGAACCTTTCTTTTATTTTCATCATTGCTTCCTCGATGTACAGATTAAACAGTAGGGGCGAAAGCCTACAGTCGGTACCACGTCTACAATCAGTTGGACGTTTGCTGTTTCCTCAGGCATGAAACATGTTCTTCCAAAAATTTTATTTTAGTTTCGTTTTTTGGTAACTTTTCTGCAACATGGTTTCAGTCTCCCTACATCTTCTTCAGGCCGATGTGCACCGATCAGCCAGAACCTTATGACCACGTACCTAATGGCCAGTATGTCCACCTTCACCACGGACAAGAGCGGCGACGCGTTGTATCGTGGAAGCAATGTAGCCTTGGTAGCTCTCTGGAGCGAGTTCGCACCACATCTGCACACACAAGTCACTTAATTCCCTTAAATTCCGGGGAGGGAGCGATGAGCTCTGACGAATCGTTCAATCACATCCCGGATGTGTTCGATCGGGTTCAGATGTGGCGAGTTGCGAGCCATAATATCAACTGGAACTCGCCACTGTGCTCCTCGAACCACTCCATAACACTCCAGGCCTTGTGGCACGGCGCTCTAGGTTGTTGAAAAATGCCACTGCCATCAGGAACATCACCGTCATGAAGGGGTGTACGTGGTCTGCAACCAGCGTACCATACTCCTTGGCCGTCATGGTGCCTTGCACGAGCTCCACTGCACCCATGGATGCCCAAGTGAATGTTCCCCAACGCATAATTGAGCCGCCGCCGGCTCGTCTCCGTTCTGCAGAGCAGATGTCAAGGAGCTGCTCCCCTGGGACCCAACAGATCCGCCCCTCTCATCGGCACGATGAAGGAGGTACCGTCCACTGCCGGTGGTCACGTGTCTGCTTCAGTCGTAGTTGGCGACGTCGAGGTGTTAGCATTGGCACATGCACGAAGGTCCATCATTACCAGTGTTCTGTGTACTGTGTTTTCAGACACCCCTGTACTCTGCCCAGCATTAAAGTCTGATGTTACACTACTGGCCATTAAAATTGCTACACCAAGAAGAAATGCAGATGATAAACGGGTATTCATTGGACAAATATGTTATACTATAACTGACATGTGATTACATTATCACGCAATTTGGGTGCATAGATCCTGGGAAATCAGTACCCAGAACAACCGCCTCTGGCCGTAATAACGGCCTTGACACGCCTGGGCATGGAGTCAAACAGAGCTTGGATGGCGTGTACAGGTACAGCTGCCCATGCAGCTTCAACTCGATACCGCAGTTCATCAAGAGTAGTGACTGGCGTATTGTGACGAGCCAGTTGCTCGGCCACCATTGACCAGACGTTTTCAGTTGGTGAGAGATCTGTAGAATGTGCTGGCCAGGGCAGCAGTCGAACATTTTCTGTATCCAGAAAGGCCCGTACAGGACCTGCAACACGCGGTCGTGCATTATCCTCCTGAAATGTAGGGTTTCGCAGAGATCGAATGAAGGGTTGAGCCACATGTCGTAACAGATCTGAAATGTAGCGTCCACTGTTCAAAGTGCCGTCAATGTGAGCAACAGGTGACCGAGACGTGTAACCAATGGCACCCCTTACCATCACGCCGCGTGATACACCAGTATGGCGACGACGAATACACGCTTCCAATGTGCGTTCACCGCGATGTCGCCAAACACGGATGCGACCATAATGATGCTGTAAACGGAACCTGGATTCATCCGAAAAAATGACGTTTTGCCATTCGTGCACCCAGGTACGTCGTTGAGTACACCAACCCAGGCGCACCTGTCTGTGATGCAGCGTCAAGGGTAACCGCAGCCACGATCTCCGAGCTGATAGTCCATGGTGCTGCAAACTTCGTCGAACTGTTCGTGCAGATGGTTGTTGTCTTGCAAACGTCCCCATCTGTTGACTCAGGGATCGAAACGTGGCTACACGATCCGTTACAGCCTTGCGGATAAGATGCCTGTCATCTCGACTGCTAGTGTCATGAGGCCGTTGGGATCCAGCACGGCGTTCCGTATTACCCTCCTGAACCCACCGATTCCATATTCTGCTAACAGTCATTGGATCTCGAGCAATGCGAGCAGGAATGTCGCGATACGATAAACCGCAATCGCGATAGGCTACAATCCGACCTTTATCAAAGTCGGAAACGTAATGGTACTCATTTCTCCTCGTTACACGAGGCATCACAACAACGCTTCACCAGGCAACGCCGGTCAACTGCTGTTTGTGTATGAGAAATCGGTTGGAAACTTTCCTCATGTCAGCACGTTGTAGGTGTCGCCACCGGCGTCAACCTTGTGTGAATGCTCTGAAAAGCTAATCGTTTGCATATCAAAGCATCTTCTTCCTGTAGTTTAAATTTCGCGTCTGTAGCACGTCATCTTCGTGGTGTAGCAATTTTAATGGCCAGTAGTGTAGTTCCACCAGCCTACGACGTGCGATATCTGTAACGAGATGTGGCCGCTCAGCTGGCCGTTGTGGCCGTGCGGTTCTAGGCGCTTCAGTCTGGAACCGCGTGACCGCTACGGTCGCAGGTTCGAATCCTGCCTCGGGCATGGGTGTGTGTGATGTCCTTAGGTTGGTTAGGTTTAATTAGTTCTAAGTTCTAGGCGACTGATGACCTCAGAAGTTAAGTCGCATAGTGCTCAGAGCCATTTGAACCAACCATTTTGTGGCCGCTCATCCGCAAGACGTCTCTGGACACGGTTTCACCTTGGTTTCGCCACTTGTTGAAGACACTCACCACAGCATACCTCGAACACACGACATGTCGCACAGTTTCCAAAATGCTCGTGCCGAGCCTCCGAGCCATCGCAACCTGCCCTCTGTCAAACTCAGATAGATCGCGCGTCTTCACCATTCTAAACACTGACAGCCCGTTCGCTGATGCTACACGCACCTTGCGCGTGTGTGACTAGCAGTGATTGAGCGCCAGGTGACGCTGCTGTCGCCTGGACGGGTTTATATCGATAACAGATCAGTGGCATTTTGAATTTTTAGATTTGTCCAAGAATTACATTAAATATTCAAAATCAAATTTTTGTTGCCCCTGGAAGACGTTAGATAGGCTGGTTCAAATGGCTCTGAGCACTATGCGACTTAACTTCTGAAGTCATCAGTCGCCTGGAACTTAGAACTAATTAAACCTAACTAACCTAAGGACATCACACTCATCCATGCCCGAGGCAGGATTCGATCCTGCGTTAGATAGGCGACGTAGAATTGCGACCCTGCACTGTACATCGGTTTAGCCGTTCAGTAATAAAGGCAGTCCGATACGCCCACGGCACGTTGCTTACCCCATTACACACTTCCTAAGAGATCGAAACCAGTCAAATTGTAAAAAGTGTCCAACTGGAACTGAAAAATAAACGAAAGTCATTCGCTGACTGCGAATTCTTTGACATCAGCTGTATTAGGTATAGATGTACTAACTATCAGTAACACCTGAAATAAACAGCAAAACATATTTTTAAAAAAATTCAACATAGTTGCTGATTTCTGTCGCTGCGAATACGTCAGCTACAGTAAGGACAAAACGTAAGGAACAGGAGCCTCAGCACTGTTATCTATAAAATACATTTCTTTACGGATTTATAATTCAAGAAAGCTTGAGGTTAAAAAAAATTTTAAAAAAACTTTCTTACTCCTCAAAAAAGCGTCCATGCTATCGATGGGAACAAACCGATGTAAATACTGAAAATGATTAAACTAGACTATAGAGACAGAAAAATAACTAAAGATCCATACACAGAACAAACTGCAGTATTAGAGATACGAAACACACAAAAATAAGCTAGAATTCTTAAAGGAGTTACACAAGGATGCAATCTGTCCCCATCCCTATTCATCATGTACATAGAACATGCAACAAATGAGTGCAAAGAATACTGTGCAAGTACCGAGAAAACAGAGAAGGAATACGGATGCTTAGGTTTTCGGATGATATAAGCTGTAGTAGCAGTAGATAAAAGAAATCCCGACAGAATCTCGGTCGCTAGAGATATAGTAATAAGGAAGAGTACAGATGGGAATTAACTCAAAAAGGACAGTAATATTCGTGTTGTCCACAGAACCAGAAGAAATAAAAATCAAATTTAGCGGAAAGGAAATGAAGAAACAAGATCATACAGATATTTAAAAAGTAAGACAACTGAAGACGGAAGAAGTAAAGAAGACGCAAAACAAAGAATTACGGAAACAAAAGCAATGTTCACGAATAACAAACAAATGCTTTGTTAAAAAGCATAAATACAGAAACGAGGAAAGAGGGAAGTGACAGCTGTTTTTGAGCGTGGTATTCTATGGCTGTGAAACATCGTCAATAGGCAAAAATGAAGTGAATATTTTTTGAAGCACATGAGGTATGGTGCTGAAGACGCCTGTTAAATATAAAGTGGACGTAAAAAATCACCAACCGGGAAGTCCTGTAAAGAAATGAAGAAAGGTCGTTTAGGAGAACAATACAGCGGCGAAGACACGAGTGGACTCGCTACCTAATACGACACAACTAGATTGGTGTGAGTGTTCCACAAGGAACACTACAAGGAGAGATATACCTGGAAGACTGCGACTGGCATTTTTAAAACAAGCTATATATAATGCAGGAGTCTCTAATTACACAGGAATGAAGACGTTTGCTCAGAATAGGTCCCGGGAGACAGCGGCCAACCAGTCGAAAGACTGAAGAAGAAGAACAAGAAAGAAGGAAGAAGGAAGGAGAAGAACGTCACAAATCACCCATGTGTTATTTAGTTAATGGGAAAGTTCGTGTTTCCAACACATTTCACTTTAGCATCATTAATGAACACATTGAGCAATAAACCATTGCTTATAACTGTGTAACAGGCAGCCCTTTGGGAGATGATTACGATTTTGCAACACTAGGCTCACACCGCCCGATTTGTTTACAACCAAGGCGTCGGGCTTCTCACACTCACTGAATTTGGTTTCAAATTGTTCTAAATTATGGAATAATATCCCTTCAACCATATTCGCTTGTGTGTCTACGTTTCCCTGAATGTCAATTTGGAGGGCAGCATGTTCGTAACACTCCTTGCGGCTTTCGGGGTGCTCACCTGTTGATGCTTGATACGTACACAAGTATGGTGGGCTTCCTCGCAAATTCGATGGAATAGCATCTGAAAATGAGGAACGAAATATCAGACTCATCTCTCAATATTCATATACACACCTAGTTAATTCTTAGGGCACTGTACTTTACATAAGTAGCCCTCTACCTACTTGAGTTTTGATTAAAAGTTGCTTTCTGCGGACATTGCTTGCCTTGTTTCAAGAGATGATGGTCCAGTGGTGCTACCAGCCTTGCACCAGTTCTTGGCATATATACTGGTACTGTTTAAAATGTAGTCTACGTTGAAATGCTATTCTTGCTGTACACGCTAGCAAAATTTCCATCGTCAAATTTATGTTCACCGCTCTTCATTGACCATAACCAATAATTTGCCCTCTGAATGTCACTATACAGGAATTAAAAAGTCAGGCCATAAATAAATAATATACATTTTGTAAATTGTATGTGTTACTATAAATATACCTTAAATGGTGCGAATTGAATTTTTTACATTAGCAAATCAGAACCAGAAGTGGATGAACCGTTAACTGACTAAAAAGGAGTGCAATAGATTGAGCATTGAACATGAGGTCTCTGGAAATATTAGCGTTACAAACCTAACTTCACTACAGTTTTACGGTCAATAGCGGAACAACCTGAATTTTCTCTGTTGTGGACTGACAAGACACCCAGTCCACAGTGACGGGTAACCGAAAGGCACGCGCTTAAAATCACGCAGGCTGGCGTGAGGTCTGAAACAGGATACATAATGAATGCTATAAAGAAAAGTACGTAGCTGCTGGAATACTTAACTTTAATCCATCATTTGTATACATCGTTCTTGATGAGACATGCTTCATACGATAACTATCAATTGCTATGGCGCCTTGCGAGGTCGTAGCCATTGACTTAGCTGAAGGGCCGGCCGGGGTGGCCAAGCGGTTAAAGGCGCTACAGTCTGAAACCGCGCGACCGCTACGGTCGCTGGTTCGAATCCTGCCTCGGGCATGGGTGTGTGTGATGTCCTTAGGTTAGTTAAGTTTAAGTAGTTCTAAGTTCTAGGGGACTAATGATCTTAGAAGTTAAGTCCCATAGTGCTCAGAGCCATTTGAATTTGAACTTAGCTGAAGGCTATTCTAACTATCTTCTCTGCAAATAAACGAGGCTTCGTCAGTGTTGCATCGCTAGCTAAGTCGTCCGTACAACTAGGGCGAGGGCTAGTCAGTCTCTCTAGACCGGCCGTGTGGCGGCGCTCGGTCTGTAATTACTGACAGTGGCGACACGCGGGTCCGTCGTATACTAGCGGACCGCGGCCGATTTAAAAGCTACCACCTAGCAAGTGTGGTGTCTGGCGGTGACACCACATTCTCTGTATCCCTCATCAATCAACATGTACTCTACAAAAATTGGGGAGAAAATCTGATGACACAATCTATACCGCAGACTTACAGCATGACTTTTTTTTCAACATTTGTTGTTGTTGTTGTTGTTGTTGTGGTCTTCAGTCCGGAGAATGGTTTGATGCAGCTCTCCATGCTACTCCATCCTGTGCAAGCTTCTTCATCTCCCAGTACTTACTGCAACCTACATCCTTCTGAATCTGCTTAGTATATTCATCTCTTGGTCTCCCTCTACGATTTTTACTCTCCACGCTGCCCTCCAATGCTAAATTTGTGATCCCTTGATGCCTCAGAACATGTCCCACAAACCGGTCCCTTCTTCTTGTCAAATTGTGCCACAAACTCCTCTTCTCCCCAATTCTATTCAATACCTCCTCATTAGTTATGTGATCTACCCATCTAATCTTCAACATTCTTCTGTAGCACCACATTTCGAAAGCTTCTATTCTCTTCTTGTCCAAACTATTTATCGTCCATGTTTCACTTCCATACATGGCTACACTCCATACAAATGCTTTCAGAAAAGACTTCCTCACACTTAAATCTATACTCGATGTTAACAAATTTCTCTTCTTCAGAAACGCTTTCCTTGCCATTGCCAGTCTACATTTTATATCCTCTCTACTTCGACCATCATCAGTTATTTTGCTCCCTAAATAGCAAAACTCCTTTACTACTTTAACTGCCTTATTTCCTAATCTAATTCCCTCAGCATCACCCGACTTAATTCGACTACATTCCATTATCCTCGTTTTGCTTTTCTTGATGTTCATCTTATATCCTCCTTTCAGGACACTGTCCATTCCGTTCAACTGCTCTTCAAAGTCCTTTGCTGTCTCTGACAGAATTACAATGTCATCGACGAACCTCAGAGTTTTTATTGCTTCTCCATGGATTTTAATACCTACTCCGAATTTTTCTTTTGTTTCCTTTATTGCTTGCTCAATATACAGATTGAATAATATCGGGGAGAGGCTACAACCCTGTCTCACTCCCTTCCCAACCGCTGCTTCCCATGCATGCCCCTCGACTCTTATAACTGCCATCTGGTTTCTCTACAGATTGTAAATAGCCGTTCACTCCCTGTATTTTACCCCTGTCACCTTCAGAATTTGGAAGAGAGTATTCCAGTCAACATTGTTAAAAGCTTTCTCTAGGTCTACAAATGCTAGAAACGTAGGTTTGCCTTTCCTTAATCTTTCTTCTAAGATAAGTCGTAGTGTCATTATTGCCTCACGTGTTCCATCATTTCTACGGAATCCAAACTGATCTTCCCAGAAGGTGGCATCTACCATTTTTTCCATTCGTCTGTAAAGAATTCGCGTTAGTATTTTGCAGCTGTGACTTATTAAACTGATAGTTCGGTAATTCTCACATCTGTCGACACCTGCTTTCTTTGGGATTGGAATTATTATATTCTTCTTGAAGTCTGAGGATATTTCGCCTGTCTCATACATCTTGCTCACCAGATGGTAGTTTTGTCAGAACTGGCTCTCCCAAGGCCGTCAGTATTTCCAATGGAATGTTGTCTACTCCTGGGGCCTTATTTCGACTCAGGTCTTTCAGTGCTCTGTCAAACTCTTCACGCAGTATCGTATCTCCCATTTCATCTTCCTCTATGTCCTCTTCCATTTCCATAATATTGTCCTCCAGTACATCACCCTTGTATAGACCCTCTATATACTCCTTCCACTTTTCTGCTTTCCCTCCTTTGCTTAGAACTGGGTTTACATCTGAGCTCTTGATATTCATACAAGTGGCTCTCTTTTCTCCAAAGGTCTCTTCAATTTTCCTGTAGGCAGTATCTATCTTACCCCTAGTGAGACAAGCCTCTACATCCTTACATTTGTCCTCTAGCCACCCCTGCTTAGCCATTATGCACTTCCTGTCGATCTCATTTTTGAGACGTTTGCATTCCTTTTTGCCTGCTTCATTTACTGCATTTTTATGTTTTCTCCTTTCATCAATTCAATATTTCTTCTGTTACCCAAGGATTTCTACTAGCCCTCGTCTTTTTACCTACTTGATCCTCTGCTGCCTTCACTACTTCATCCCTCTGAATCACCCATTCTTCTTCTACTGTACTTTTTTCCCCCATTCCTCTCAATTGTTCCCTTATGCTCTCCCTGAAATTCTGTACAACCTCTGGTTTAGTCATTTTATCCAGGTTCCATCTCCTTAAAGTCCCACCTTTTTGCAGTTTCTTCAGTTTTAATCTACAGGTCATAACCAATAAATTGTGGTCAGAGTCCACATCAGCCCCTGGAAATGTCTTACAATTTAAAACCTGGTTCCTAAATCTCTGTCTTACCATTATATAATCTATCTGATACCTTTTAGTATCTCCAGGGTTCTTCCATGTATACAACCTTCTTTCATGATTCTTAAACCAAGTGTTAGTTATGATTATGATGTGCTCTGTGCAAAATTCTACCAGGCGGCTTCCTCTTTCATTTCTTAGCCCCAATCCTTATTCACCTACTATGTTTCCTTCTCTTCCTTTTCCTACTGACGAATTCCAGTCACCCATGACTATTAAATTTTCGTCTCCCTTCACTACCTGAATAATTTCCTTTATCTCATCATACATTTCATCAATTTCTTCGTCATCTGCAGAGCTAGTTGGCATATAAACTTGTACTACTGTAGTAGGCGTGGGCTTCGTGTCTATCTTGGCCACAATAGTGTGTTCACTATGCTGTTTGTAGTAGCTTACCCGCACTCCTATTTTTTTATTCATTATTAAACCTACTCCTGCATTACCCCTATTTGATTTTGTATTTATAACCCAGTATTCACCTGACCAAAAGTCTTGTTCCTCCTGCCACCTGCCGGCCGGTGTGGGCAAGCGGTTCTAGGCGCTACAGTCCGGAACCGCGCGACCGCTACGGTCGCAGGTTCGTATCCTGTCTCGGGCATGGATGTGTGTGATGTTCTTAGGTTAGTTAGGTTTAAGTAGTTCTATGTTATAGGGGACTGATGACCTCAGCAGTTCTGTCCCATAGTGCTCCGAACCAACCTCCTGCCACCGAACTTCACTAATTCCCACTATATCTAACTTTAACCTATCCATTTCCCTTTTCAAATTTTCTAACCTACCTGCCCGATTAAGGGTTCTGACATTCCACGCTTCGATCCGTAGAACGCCAGTTTTCTTTCTCCTGATAACGACGTCCTCTTGAGTAGTACCCGCCCGGAGATCCGAATGGGGGACTATTTTACCTCCGGAATATTTTACCCAAGAGGACGCCATCATCATTTAACCATACAGTAAAGCTGCATGCCCGCGGGAAAAATTACGACTGTAGTTTGCCCTTGATTTCAAGATTACATCACATAAAATGAGCCGACAAGGGAACACAGAAGTGGACAAAGGCTTACTATATTTCTACCCGTAAATATATTAGGCCAGGGAAAACACAGTTAACACAAGGCAACTATAAAGTGACGTTCGGAGCTCTCAGCCAATCAGCGTCAATATCAGAATTGCACCTCTCTGTCTCTCTCTCTGTCTGTCTGTCTCTCTCTCTCTCTCTCTCTCTCTCTCTCTCTCTCTCTCTCTATTTAAGCTCTCTACATCCAATGCGCTAGGTGACGTCTGCCCACTCATCTGCAGTTTGAGTTTGGGATGCACGCTTTTTCTTCATACGGTTGATGTATCTTTGTCACTATTATGCTCTTATCCAGAATCACAATGTCGTCTATTGGATGACTTGCTGATGCTATCATCTGTGCCCCACCTGACATGTGGGATAATGTCTCATTTCAGGAATATAATTCCTACAAACACAACACGTGTAGATCTATCGTATCTAAAACTTCTCTGAGTTATTACAGCTCCATGTCATGGCGCACTGTATCTACCTTACCGATTTTAATCATTTTTCTAAGTTTTATTTTCATTAGGGTGTGAGTTGACATATTATTTCACATATTATTATCTATGACTGAAATCAACCGATCCACATTTTTTAAAAAAATCGAACCTTAATATTACCTAATGTCACTCTGCCGGCCAACAAAGTCGCATCATAAATGCAACTAACTTCTGCTACGAACATGTAGATGTACATCTACACCTGCATGATTGCTCTGCAATTCACATTTAAGTGCTTGGCAGAGGGTTCATCGAATCTCAATCATACTATCTCTCTACCATTCCACTCCCGAACAGCGCGCGGGAAAAACGAACACCTAAACCTTTCTGTTCGAGCTCTGATTTCTCTTATTTTGTTTTGATGATCATTCCTACCTATGTAGGTTGAGCTCAACAAAATATTTTCGCATTCGGAAGAGAAAGTTGGCGACTGAAATTTCGTAAATAGACCTCGCCGCGACGAAAGACGTCTTTGCTTTAATGACTTCCATCCCAACTCGCGTATCAAATCTGTCACACTCTCTCCCCTATTACGTGATAATACAAAACGAGCTGCCCTTTTTTGCACCCTTTCGATGTCCTCCGTCAATCCCACTTGGTAAGGATTCCATACCGCGCAGCAATATTCTAACAGAGGGCGAACGAGTGTAGTGTAAGCTGTCTCTTTAGTGGACTTGTTGCATCTTCTAAGTGTCCTGCCAATGAAACGCAACCTTTGACTCACCTTCCCCACAATATTATCTTTGTGGTCTTTCCAACTGAAGTTCTTCGTAATTTCAACACCCAGGTACTTAGTTGAATTGACAGCCTTGAGAATTGTACTATTTATCGAGTAATCGAATTCCAACGGATTTCTTTTGGAACTCATGTGGATCACCACACACTTTTCGTTATTTAGCGTCAAATGTCACCTGCCACACCATACAGCAATCTTTTCTAAATCGCTTTGCAACTGATACTGGTCTTCGGATGACCTTACTAGACGGTAAATTACAGCATCATCTGCGAACAACCTAAGAGAACTGCTCAGGAAGGTCTCAGTTCGTAGTAATAGACGGCAAATCGTCAAGTAAAACTGAAGTGATATCAGGTGTTCCCCAGGGAAGCGTCCTGGGACCTCTGCTGTTCCTGATCTATATAAATGACCTGGGTCATTTCAGGGTCATTTATATAGATCAGGAACAGCAGAGGTCCCAGGACGCTTCCCTGGGGAACACCTGATATCACTTCAGTTTTACTTGACGATTTGCCGTCTATTACTACGAACTGCGACCTTCCTGACAGGAAATCACGAATCCAGTCGCACAACTGAGACGATGCCCCATAGGCCCGCAGTTTGATTAGAAGTCGCTTGTGAGGAACGGTGTCAAAAGCTTTCCGGAAATCTAGAGATACGGAATCAACTTGAGATCCTCTGTCGATAGCGGCCATTACTTCGTGCGAATAAAGAGCGATGTCTGTTACCCTGACGGAGTTTCATTGCTCACTGATGAGGTTTTGAGAAGACAGGTTGCCTTTTGGGAGCCAGCGACCTGGCCACACGATCGACGAGCACTATACGCCTCACACGGAGGATGTGACCGAGTAAAACAGACTGCCGAGGCAGCTGAGGTGACAGCGGTCGCCGCCGGTTCTGCAGCCTCCAGTCGGCTCCTGTCGCCCGTGTAAGTGGTCTACTCCCTCGCTGCACTTTCCCCGCCGCGGAGTGGACGCCGTTCTACTTCTCCGTGCGCGGACAGCAAATGCCCCGCGGCCGCAGTGAAAAGCATCGCCTCGACTCTGTGTTATAGCTCTCCTGCTTTCTCCTCGGTTATCTTATCCTGCTGCCTCTGGAGGAAAGCAACATTCCGCTGCGTCAGCTGAAGTAACGAGGAACGAGAGCTAATTAAGGCTCATGTAAGACGTTAAATGGTCGATATAACTCGGAGCATCTACTGCAGGGCAGACAGCAGCACCGGTGTGGCCATTCTTAGTGAACAACGAATAACGAACCGTCTCTTACGCTCCTCATATACAGGGTGTCCAGAAAAGGACTCCCTAATTTCAAAATTAAATATCTCGAAAACAAAGATCGATAGAAGAATGCAGTAAACGGTATGTTTATTGTGAAAGCTGTAAGAAGTTTATACAGCAGTTTGAAATAATAGTTGCCGGCCGAAGTGGCCGTGCGGTTAAAGGCGCTGCAGTCTGGAACCGCAAGACCGCTACGGTCGCAGGTTCGAATCCTGCCTCGGGCATGGATTTTGTGATGTCCTTCGGTTAGTTAGGTTTAACTAGTTCTAAGTTCTAGGGGACTAATGACCTCAGCAGTTGAGTCCCATAGTGCTCAGAGCCATTTGAACCATTTGAAATAATAGTTACAAAAGCTGCTAACAGATGGCGCTGTAATCGCCATACGTAATGCCTAGTATAAATAGTGATCCGAAGCCCAGAGCGATCAGTTCCACTATTGAAACGTGAAAGGAGGTTAGCGTACCGAAGGAAGAGATTAAAACCGTGTACTCCATTGAATAACGCGTTTTTCTGGTGCTAGAGTACCACAGGTTAGACGAGAGTCCTACGGCAACAAGGCGAAGTTTTCAAGCACGATTTAATGTTCCAAAAGGACCCGATGCGAAAACCATTCGTACGCTCTTCGCAAAATTTCAACGAACAGGCAGCGTAACTGATGATCTAGTGGGGCATGTTGGCCGCAAGCAAACCGCAGTGACGCCTGAAAATATCGCCACAGTTTCTGGAATTATTCAGCGAAATCCAATGTCATCCGTCCGTAGAATTACATCTGAGACTGGTTTGAAGCGTTCCAGCGCGCAGAAAATACTGAGAAAGAGCCTACACATGTTTCCATTCCAAATTCAAACGCACCAGGCCATACCCGTACGAGCTGTGCAACAAAGGGTTGCCTTTGCTAATCAGATGCTCACAATGATTGATAGTGCAGGATTTGATGTTGGCTGCATCTGGTTTACAGATGAACACGTTGCAATTTTGGAACAATTTGTCGCCACACAGCAAGCGTTAGAGGATCGACCAGGTACTGAATGGTTTATGCAAGATGGAGCCCGACCACATCAGACCGAACAAGTGTTTCGCTTTCTTGAGGAACACTTCGGGAATCGAGTCATTTCTTTGGAATATCCCAAATTTACTGGTGCAGGCATGGATTGGCCTCCATATTCACCGGATTTGACTCCCTGTGACTTTTTTTTGTGGGGCACAGTGAAAGACATGGTCTACCCGAAGCATCCCGCCACGCTGAAGGAGCTTGAATCGATTCTTCGTTGGCGCCACCTCTGTAGTGCCAATGGTGAACATTTTGAAAACATTGTGATGTGATTGTTTGCAAAGATTGTTTTCATACGATTATTTCACTTATGTATGCTGATATGAGCTGTACAGCGTACAGCGCCATCTGTTAGCAGCTTTTGCAACTATTATTTCAAATTGCTGTATAAACTTCTTACAGCTTTTACAATAAACACACCGTTTACTGCATTCCTCTATCGATCTTTGTTTTCGAGGTATTTAATTTTGAAATCAGGGAGTCCTTTTCTGGACACCCTGTAGGAAATACCTGGAATCTCATTGAATGGAACTGAATTGTATTCCGTGATGAGTCCCACTTCGAACTGAACCCCGATGACTAGCGAACACGTGCTCACAGCCGTTTGGTTGTCGTCAGCGGGGCTCTTACACCAGAGCGGTACTCCGACGACAATTTACGCGCCGTTTTGTTGCCTACATGGCCAACCATCCTTTCGCATTCAGGAGGACGACGGTTCAATCCCACGTCCGGCCATCCTGATTTAGGTTTTCCTCGATTTCCCTAAATCGCTCCAGGCAAATGCCGGGATGGTTCCTTTGAAAGGGCACGGCTGTTGTGTACATAGTTACGCGTAGTCAGCACATACACAACTTCCCACTAGAGCGCGCCCCGCTAAGCACAACAGCGCAGGCGCAGCGCCCGTCCGTCTCCGCACTACGAGATGGCGCTGCCATAGAGACGGACCAAATTCTGCTTCCGCCGATTTGCGTATTAATATGTAACGCAGCCAATGAGATTGCTGCTAATGTAGAACCTTTTCTCCTCGCGGATCACACTCGGGCAGTGATACATGAACGCGCGAGGTATTATAACGAGTGTACAGACCTCCGATTAGTCAGTCTGCATTTGTCTGTACCATTCTGTACGAGTTCTACATTTGTCTGTACCATTTTATAGTCAAGTTTCAGTCTGCGCCTAATAAGATTACCATATTCCTGTACATAGCCATAAAGATAAACGTATACACACTTTTGTTAAGTATCAGAGATATATGTGAGAATAAGATTAACGTACCAGTACCAAGGGAACTTCAGATTGTCAATTGTAAATAGCATCCAAAACCAAGTTAAGTAATTTTTATGCTTGTTATTATTTTAATAAATGTGTGTGAAAATTAATCAAGTTGTGTTTAAAGTTGGTCACTGTCAATCTGCTACTCTGAGCGTGCAAGTGGCATTTCTATCGTCTGACCTAACGGCAGACGATAAACACGCCACGATAAGACCACGAGACATATTGCTGACACTCGCCTACTTCGTTAGAGCGACAAGTCAAATAATCTGATGGTGTGTGTACTGAAGGTCTTACAGTACGCACACCACAACGACCCACTTCCTTCCCTAATCTGATGAGAGCGATGACATCGCTGTTTGGTCTCCTCCCCCAAAAACAATCCAACCAGCCATCCTTGACTTACATTTCAGCAAGATAATCGCGCTCGCACACGGCTAGCGTTTCTACTGCTTTTCTTTCTGCTTGCTAAACCCTACTTTGGCCAGCAAGTTTGCCGGATCTCTCCCAAATTAAGAACGTTTGGAGCATTATGGAAAGTGCCCTCCAACCCGCTCGAGATTTGAGTGTCTAATTGGACATAATTTGGCGCGACATACCTCAGGAGGGCATCCAGCAACTCTGTCAATCGGTGCCAAGCCGAATAACTGCTCGCATAAGGGCCAGATATGGACCAACGCGTTATCGACTAGCTCAATTTGTGAAGCTCTTTCTCTTTCAATCATCCAGCTTTTTGAATGGTAATCATTTATTTTTCTCTACATTTACGTAACATTTACCGATTTCCGTATCATTCGGATAATTCCTTTGTGGTGCGTTTCTTTTTCGTCTTGACCACTTAAATAATTTTTGCCCAGTACCAAAAATAAAGTAAGCAGTAACTGTTGTTTGCCTACTAGAGAGACATTAACCAGCCTTTCTTGTAACTTTCTTCGTTACGAAGATATGATCACCAGTATATATTTTTTAAATACGAGTAACATCCTGTATTTTTTGTCCGGTAATCCGCTTCCTCTCCTTACGACCTGCTCAAAAACGTACCACAGTGTATTTTTTTATATATATTTTAAACATAGCTGTTCAACAGCAACTGTTTCACGTAATAAAATTATAAACAGCCGACCAGCTGCAATGGATAAAGAAATTCTTTACCTAGGTTTCGACAAATATAAATTTGTCTTCTTCAGAAGGTAGCCTAAGGACAATGAACATCATAGCTTACATTAGAAAAGTATTAAACTTTTTTTTTTTCTTTATTGTGATTTTTATCACCTTACACAAGGCGGGCTGTCAGCAGCTGAGTACGCCGCTCTTCAGCCTTGAGGTTTACAGTAAGTAATACATAGAGGGGGCACAGAGAATACAATCAAAACGGCGGGCAAAACAATGTAGACACTAAAAAACAAAAAAAAAGACATGGAGCCGTTCACGCTGGACGAGAAAACATCACTGACACTAGTTGACACGGCGCACATAACATGGATGATGGCGACGGCACACGTGAACAGTGGTGGCGTGACCGCGAACAAACACTAAACACAAACGAAGGCACACACACGAGACACTGATGGCGATGACCTCCGGCGCGCGAATGTTCACTGTGCGTGTGTGAGTCTGAAACTTTTAAGCCAAGAATAAATTTTAACACAAATTAGAGAACTCTTGTATTACAGAAGCATGATAACGACGACTGGTACTTACAATTTTACATTAGTAAGGACTAATGTACCATCGCCGTTTTATAGTTGTCGGCATAGATCCATGTGTCAAAAATAAAATATAGTCCTAGAATTAGTGTTTGTCACGTAAATATGAAATAGCTCATGGATCTTGCAGAGCTCACAACCGACTGAGTGTAATCGGCGAGCGTAGTTACTCTGAAAACAGGGCTGTTGGCGCTCGTGCCGAGAAACATGTGCCGATTGGCGTACAAGGGCAACGTGTAAATTATCAGTATTAATAACGTCCTTAGGTAAAGTAACAATAAAAAAGGAAGAAAATTAACACTCCCGTTATAACAGTATGGGAGCGTTGGTACAAATAATGTAGTTATACATCAGAAAAGCAGGTGGCGCTTACGCCGAGAAACTTACGCCCAGTGGCATATACAGCCAAAATATAAAAAATTTTCATTACTATATTAGTGAAGCCCACAAACGGTATACAAGTCAGAACTTTAAAATTGACAATAATGGCTCTTGTCAAGAAAGAAATACGAACACTGGTACACGATCCTGTTAATACACATTCACAGGGAAAACGAAAATTTTAGAGCCAGGCAAAATCACATAAGGACCGATGTAGTAGCAAACATACATCGTGACAAAACCACCATTACATAAGGGGTAGTGAGCTTAAAGCACTGAAGGTGCATCATAGCTTCCTGAGGAAATAAACCACTAAGGTTACCAGCATTAATGTTATACCGTAAACAGTACAGGTTTAAAGCCTTCGAAACATTGTCTACAAGCAAGGTTCAACTGGTCGTTCAGTATATTACCGGCCTTGAGCTCAAGATGTTTGAAAATTTGTAACTCTTCCCACAGAGCTAATCTACGCCCTTTGTCTTCTCTGTGTAGGATAACAGTGTCTTCTAAATGTTTTGGCGTATGACTGGCTATCAGGAGGTGTTCAGCAAAAGTAGAATTGTGTATATTCGCTCCTTTTTTACCTAATAGGTGTTCTTTATATCTTGTTTTTACAGCTCTGCCTGTTTGACCAATATAATATGAAGGACAGTTGTTACAGGTTAGTTTGTAAACCCCTGAATTGGAAAACCAGTCGCCGGCGATCTCTACTGAATGTACAAGATTTCTCTTTAAACTGTTATCTGTAGAGAAGGAGACGTTACAGTTATATTTTTTCATTAGAAGACGTTTTATCCTATACGATATATTGCCCAAGAAAGGAATAGAAATAAATTTTTTAGCTTCTTTGCTATCAGTGGGGAGGTGTAGCATTCACATCAATATGACGTTATTGAAAACGTAACACAAAACTGACTTTGACTCTCTCCTCTAGTAGCACACAGCGCAGATAACCTGGGACAACGTAAGTCGCCCAGTTGCTATAGTTGACAGTAAACAAATGGGAACACGAGGAAAATGCACACCGGTGATTCAGTCAACCTTTTCAGTCGAAGCTTTCCGTGAGTACAATGTACACCACTGAAGAGAGAGTAGAAATGCTGCTCACTCACGGAGAATATAACTTATCAGAACAGTAACGCCAATAATGTTTTCTTGTCAGGCCATCGCTCTCTGTAGAGTTCCTCTGCCTGAGTAGCATTATGCCTACATTCACCCAGAACAAATAAAAGTAAAGATGATGCAGTTTTCAATCAAGCACTGCTTTACTGCACCGAAATTTCGTTTAAAAACACTGCAGGACTCTTCCACATGCATTCGTGTTGCAGATAAGAAGCTTTTATGTTTATATTAAAGATGAAATTCTGACAGTTTAGGCAATTAGTTGAAAGAAAGTTTCCTGGGAATTTTAAGATTTTCATTGAAATTTCTTTTAGTTCTTCGGTCTAGATGACTGCCTGTACGTATGAGTTAGATTTTGTTCCCAGTTTCGGATTTCGTTCTATTTTCTTTCGACGGTCCTGGAAATCATTGCGTTTCGTTTCATTAGAGGGAATTAACACCACAGGTTATTGTACAGAACTTATGTGAGTCACAGGAAGAGATAACACTATCAAGTAGCTCCGTGGGAAGTCTCATGATGAAGCCCTAGCACAGTGAGACGTAGCGAGATAGCTACGTCTGGAAGTCGGTGTCCGCTGCGGTAAGACCCGTCCACGAAGGGCCATGGTCGACACTCGCTGGTCGGGAGTGTACTCAAAATGAGGGACAGCGGACCAGTCGATTCAGTTGCCTGCAGCAAATTCTGACGATCAACAACTGTTGGGAAGCCGCATGCCGGCCCAAGTCCTACTAACATGGGGAGGACTCGACGCAGGAATCAAGGACTTCCAAACTGCGCGCGCCTTCAGTAGACCGTTAAAACAACATAATGTGCACGTAGAAGGTGCAATACTCTGGCAATCCCGAGAAAATCGCAAGAGAAGTTTTACGTGGCTGTTATGTAACTAATGTATCTGTGCGAAGATGCCGGCCGTCAGAAGTAATTGTGGTGACACCTGGCACGAAACGGAAAACCAAGGAACTACCCTTCGAGGAGCGCAACTTGAAGCAGTCACAGACCTGGCATTTCTCAAGCAGCGGAGGCGAGCGTAGACGGCTGTGGCTACACTTCACGCGGATATAACACCCACCTGATCGAGCCGGCCGGGGTGGCCGAGCGGTTCTAGGTGCTACAGTCTGCAACTGCGCGACCGCTACGGTCGCAGGTTCGAATCCTGCCTCGGGAATGGGTGTGTGTGATGTCCTTAGGTTAGTTAGGTTTAAGTAGTTCTAAGTTCTAGGGGACTGATGACCTCAGAAGTTAAGTCCCATAGTGCTCAGAGCCATTTGAACCACCTGATCGACGGCCGTCCTTCGTAAGAAGAAGCCTGGAGCTGTACATCTCCTGCAGCGATTACATATTACAATGAAGTAATGAAGTGAATAATGAATCTCTTGTACGTCTCTAAAATGTAGTTCAGTCTCCTGTTGGCCACTCTCGAACGACTTTCACTTTAATGGTTTGAGTTTAACATTGTTTACGTGGTCGAGCTGTGTAATATCGTTGATGTGAATAAATCAAGTTAAAAAAATGGTTGGAGGTCGCGCTTATCAAGTAGGTCGGGCACGAGACGACGGTCCGAATCCATCTGTCACTTATTTTTTAATCTATTTCTGCCATCACTGGTCACTTTATTTAATTTATATGACATTTGAAAGGTAATATATCGAAAAAGAAAATCCCACACACATTTTCATGAAGTCGTAGTGAATTTCATATGTTATTTGCCTATTTATTATTTTTAAGTAAATTTTCAAGAACGAGGAGCCGGCCAGAGTGGCTGAGCGGTTCTAGGCGCCACAGTTTGGAACCGCGCGACCGCTACGGTCGCAGGTTCGAATCCTGCCTCGGGCATGGTTGTGTGTGATGTCCTTAGGTTAGTTAGGTTTAAGTAGTTCTAAGTTCTAGGGGACTGATGACCTTAGAAGTTAAGCCCCATAATGCTCAGAGGTATTTGAACTAAGGACGAGGGACAGGCTTGAAAAGGCCAAGACAAACCTCGATAAATAACGAAGCGAACGACGTTATTCACAACCAGTAATTATTATTGATTTAACGCCACTAAGGAGCGCTTTGACTAGTTCTTCTTCGATGCTCTCTTCCGTTCCCACTATCTCTTGGGCCCTGCTGATAATCTCTCCTTCCTCTCCTGTGAAAGGGGCTTCCGACGTTTAGGGACTCTAGGTGGTGGGGTCCAAGACTCTGTCATAGCACAAAATTTGGAACGATCTTCTACTTCCAGTTCAGACATCCCAGCCGAATCGAAGTCCTTTAGTGCTTCATTAATCCACAGTCTTCCAGCCTTGTAGCTTTTAACCAATGGTAAGATCTTCTTGGTAAGCCTATTGTTGTTCATTCGTTGTAGGTGCCCATAGAACTTGAGCCTCCTACGTCACATACTGGTTTTGGCTGATACTGACTGTTGATCAGTTCAGAATTAGACTTTGTAAGTAAGCTGTTTAGGTTTTTATATTGGTAACGCCACGTAGCGCTCTGTATGAAAAGCACTGGCTGTGCTGTGTGCAGTCTGTGGCTGGTTTGCATTGTTGTTGGCTATTGTAGTGTTGGGCAGTTGGTTGTTAACAGCGCCTAGCGTTGCGCAGTTGGAGGTGAGGCGCCAGCAGTGGTGGATGTGGGGAGTGAGATGGCGGAGTTTTGAGAGCGGATGATCTGGACAGAGACAGTAAATTTATAAGACTGGATATCATGAACTGATATATATATTTCAACACTATTAAGGTAAATACATTTTTTGTTCTCTATCAAAATCTTTCATTTGCTAACTATGCCTATCAGTAGTTAGTGCCCTCAGTAGTTCGCATCTTTTATTTAGCTGGCAGTAGTGGCGCTCGCTGTATTGCAGTAGTTCGAGTAACGAAGATTTTTGTGAGGTAAGTGATTTGTGAAAGGTATAGGTTAATGTTAGTCAGGGCCATTCTTTTGTAGGGATTATTAAAAGTCAGATTGCATTGCGCTAAAAATATTGTGTGTCAGTTTAAGCACAGTCATGTATAATTTTTCTAAGGGGACGTTTCAACTTCAATCGGTAGGTTTCATCTGGGAGCAATCTCGGGCCATGAATTTCTCTGAGAATATGTCTTTGGGATTTCTCCAGGTCATCCATCGTGCCTTTTCTGTTCATCAAGAGGGTCTCTGGGGCATACAGAAACTGTGGTCTGGCAGCAGTTCTGTAATGGCAGAACTTAGCATTCTTTGAGATGCACTTCTTGTTGTACAGACTGTGGGACAGATGGTATGCCGCGTTGAGTTTGTTACGCGTTTCTGAGATGGAGGTGCCGTCTCTACCATTGGGGTGGACCCATTCACCAAGATAACGAAAGCGACTGACCCTCCCAATCGTTCCATGTATAGTCGTCAAAGGGGTGTTACTGGAGTGCCGGTTCTTGTCATACGATATTTGTAACCCTGACTTCGCCGCCCTCTCGTGCTGGGCTTGGATTACAACCAGTAATATACTACAGTTAGTCACAATATGCCACACCACAAGAGTAGTGGACAATTAATCATCGAATCTGCTCTTGACATCACACATTGCAGGATGATATTTGTCATACAGAGATGAGAAACATAAATTGAAACGGCATCTATTAAATCGAATGAAGGCAGTTTCCGCCTGTTTACAGGGAATGTTTAGGGTTTCTAAGGGAAAACACACCTCGTTGACATCCAGTAGTTTGGATGCAAAGTATGCGTTACGCAATTACACTCCTGGAAATTGAAATAAGAACACCGTGAATTCATTGTCCCAGGAAGGGGAAACTTTATTGACACATTCCTGGGGTCAGATACATGACATGATCACAGTGACAGAACCACAGGCACATAGACACAGGCAACAGAGCATGCACAATGTCGGCACTAGTACAGTGTATATCCACCTTTCGCAGCAATGCAGGCTGCTATTCTCCCATGGAGACGATCGTAGAGATGCTGGATGTAGTCCTGTGGAACGGCTTGCCATGCCATTTCCACCTGGCGCCTCAGTTGGACCAGCGTTCGTGCTGGACGTGCAGACCGCGTGAGACGACGCTTCATCCAGTCCCAAACATGCTCAATGGGGGACAGATCCGGAGATCTTGCTGGCCAGGGTAGTTGACTTACACCTTCTAGAGCACGTTGGGTGGCACGGGATACATGCGGACGTGCATTGTCCTGTTGGAACAGCAAGTTCCCTTGCCGGTCTAGGAATGGTAGAACGATGGGTTCGATGACGGTTTGGATGTACCGTGCACTATTCAGTGTCCCCTCGACGATCACCAGTGGTGTACGGCCAGTGTAGGAGATCGCTCCCCACACCATGATGCCGGGTGTTGGCCCTGTGTGCCTCGGTCGTATGCAGTCCTGATTGTGGCGCTCACCTGCACGGCGCCAAACACGCATACGACCATCATTGGCACCAAGGCAGAAGCGACTCTCATCGCTGAAGACGACACGTCTCCATTCGTCCCTCCATTCACGCCTGTCGCGACACCACTGGAGGCGGGCTGCACGATGTTGGGGCGTGAGCGGAAGACGGCCTAACGGTGTGCGGGACCGTAGCCCAGCTTCATGGAGACGGTTGTGAATGGTTCTCGCCGATACCCCAGGAGCAACAGTGTCCCTAATTTGCTGGGAAGTGGCGGTGCGGTCCCCTACGGCACTGCGTAGGATCCTACGGTCTTGGCGTGCATCCGTGCGTCGCTGCGGTCCGGTCCCAGGTCGACGGGCACGTGCACCTTCCGCCGACCACTGACGACAACATCGACGTACTGTGGAGACCTCACGCCCCACGTGTTGAGCAATTCGGCGGTACGTCCACCCGGCCTCCCGCATGCCCACTATACGCCCTCGCTCAAAGTCCGTCAACTGCACATACGGTTCACGTCCACGCTGTCGCGGCATGCTACCAGTGTTAAAGACTGCGATGGAGCTCCGTATGCCACGGCAAACTGGCTGACACTGACGGCGGCGGTGCACAAATGCTACGCAGCTAGCGCCATTCGACGGCCAACACCGCGGTTCCTGGTGTGTCCGCTGTGCCGTGCGTGTGATCATTGCTTGTACAGCCCTCTCGCAGTGTCCGGAGCAAGTATGGTGGGTCTGACACACCGGTGTCAATGTGTTCTTTTTTCCATTTCCAGGAGTGTATATGTGCTGACAATTGATGACGTACGATGGATTTTAGTAGAAAATAGTAAGTAGTCAAATAACATGAAATTCACTAAAACTTCATAGACATATATGTGATATTTTTACAAAGTATATTACCTCTCAAATGTCGTACAAATTAAATAATATGACCAGTGGTGAAAAAATTAGATTAAGAATTAAGCTCGAGCGGGAGTCGAGCCGTGGCCTCATACACGTTCGTTTTACGAAGTTCGAAAGCTAATCAATCGACCACCACGAATTCGAGCGTGCGGCAAGTAAGCACAGCTACATAAGCCACATAATAGACACGTAAGACTTCTCTTGCGATTTTCTCAGAATTGCCGGAATGGTGAACCTTTCTACTGGCACGTTATGTTGCTTTAATGGCCTTCTAGAGGTGTACAAAGTCTGAAGGCAGTAAGTGACCCCAAAGTGGTGGCGTTCCCATGCAGCGCAGCGCGGACTATTTTCAGCCACGTAACTTGCGGAGGAAAATAGTCCCATGCCGCCTGCACTTCCTCTTGTCGATTGGAACGCTGTTTGTCGGCGAGAGATGTGTCTGTAGTGGTGTCATCCTGAGTTCCCAGCGATAAATGGCAGCGTAGTTATCATTGTCGTTGGGCTAGCTTGCTGCCTGGAAACTGCTGTGGACGTAATTGTCCTACAGACGCCTGTGCAGGAAGTTGACGCCGCCTGACGGCAGACCACCCGCATCACGCGAGTGTGCGTGGAGTTGCTCTCCGCAAGGAGAATAGGTGCGAGTACCACACCTATTAAGAAAATGCTTTAATTTTCACTACCGACTGCATTCATCGAACATCAACAAGTGATATGTACTTGAGGTCTTGTGTGTGGTCTTCAGAATACCACTGTAACGTAATAAATACCAAAGAACTTAAGGTACCATTCTCTAGGCACTTAACAACAGAGGGGGTTAGCGGAGCGGTCTAAGGCGCTGCAGTCATGGACTGTGCGGCTGGTCCCGGTAGAGGTTCGAGTCCTCCCTCGGGCATAGGTGTGTGTGTTTGTTCTTAGGATAATTTAGGTTAAATAGTGTGTAAGCTTAGGGACTGATGACCTTAGCAATTAAGTCCCATAAGATTTCACACGCATTTGAACATTTTTGAACTTAATAACATTCAATAAATACGACTGGTAGTGAAAGTTAAAACGACGTTGTGATGATTTATATACAGCTTGAAGTATCCAGAACTGTGGCAGCAGAATGAACAAATCTTGTATTCCTGATTGCTGCCTGTGTTTACTGACAGCGCTATTTGACACACTATAATGGTACTGTACACGATCGTGGAAACCGAGTGTGGTCTTGAGCGGATATCTTGAACTTTGTTTTCCCCATTACTGGTTAAGTGATAATTTTTCCACTGTTGTGCACGCCTGATACACATCTGTCTTTATCAGTGTCTACTTGAGGATAACTGGGAAGCGGCTCTAGGAGGAGCGGGCGTGCAGATGCTGCGTTTTCCTCACGAGAAGGAAACATTCTGAAAACTTCACTCGGAGCTGGAATGGAATACTGGTGGTGTCTTTAATTTTTTGAGTCAATGTGTGTGTGTGTGTGTGTGTGTGTGTGTGTGTGTGTGTGTGTCTGTGAGACTGAACGTATGCCTTCGAGATAGGAAGCTGTCATCGAGGCTAAGGGTGGGCAATACCATATTGAATTCCAGCATTACCGATGGAGGGCGTTACGAAGTTGTAAGTCATTTTCAGCCAGGTGATCAGATAGTGTATATGGTTCCAGGGAACTTGGAAAAGTCTGTGGAACCGTGTAACTTCACTTGATTAACACACTTGTGCCTGGGTTTCAGGCAACACCCTCCGTTTCGTTCGATGCTGTGGCTCTATTCCAATACAGCTGCAGAGCTACTGCAATATTTTTCCAATTTAGGGGGAATACCAAGTCAGCTGAGGCGTGAACGGGAACTTGGACTGAGGAGGGGTGCGTGCTAGGGTAGTCCGTGCAGTGGTGCGTAGCCACTGTGTCCGGGAGGTGAAGTGGTCAGCGCATCTGACTAATGAGCAGCAGAACCAGGTTCGAATCCCTAGCTCGGTACGAATTTTCATTCGTCGCTTCAGTCTGCATACAGACAGACGATCAGTCACTTCTTTGTTCACCTTTTAGAAACGTTTGACCACAGTGTAGGCTTAGCGCCACCTAACCACTGTTTCACACAATGGTGCGTTCCTGCCGTACGCTGCAACCTGCTCAGAGCGGTCTGTTGTAGCGTTGATTCCCCTCAAATGCAGGAAACGAACTGACGCACGTATTTTGGCTCTGAGCACTATGCGACTTAACTTCTGAGGTCATCAGTCGCCTAGAACTTAGAACTAATTAAACCTAAGGACATCACACACATCCATGCCCGAGGCAGGATTCGAACCTGCGACCGTAGCGGTCACGCGGTTCCAGACTGAAGCGCCTTTAACCGCACGGCCACACCGGCCGGCCCGCACGTATTTTGTCAGTGGGTTGGGCCACTTCGTTCTGGCGCATATAGCGACATACTACGGCGCTGTAGTTCGGGGATTCCGTAGTGCATCACGACGGCAGATATCAAAAGTAGCCTGACGCCTAATGGTGGACATTAATTTGGAGATTGTCGATCGTTCTTCCTTATGACTGCTTGAACTCTGCTGGTGAAACTTTCAGTGCTTCTGAATGTCTGAGGAGGAATTGCAGCCCATTCTTCCTTGCGACCCGAAACCGTAGAAGATACTGATGACGGACGCTGGAGCGAAGTCCACATTCATCCCAAAAGTGCATTATTTTGTGTTCTCGTCGTGATTCTGAGCGGGCCAGTCCATTTCAGGAATGCTGTTGTCAACAAACAGTTGCCTCACAGATATTGTTTTATGACGGGTTCCATTGCCAAGCTGATATAGTCATCGCCTCCAAACTGTTGCTCTACCCTACGCAGTATAGGGATCCTTAAGAGCAACAACGGTACCACACTGTAACCACGAAAAACACCCCCATACCCCAACTCCACCTCCTCTCTACTTTACTGTTGGCACTAATCATGATGACAAGTAATGTCCTACAGGCGTTTGTTGAACTCGAATCGTTTCACTGCATTGCACCAGGGTACAGCGTGATTCGTCACTCCAGATCATTCGTTCCCAGCCACACATTGCCCACTGGCGTCTCTCTTTACACCACCACAAGCGTCGGGTACCGAAGACTGCAGATATCTACAGCTTACGATGAGCTCCTCGACCGCTGTACGCCGTCCTTTTTAGCCTTTGTGCTAGTTGGACTGCTGGCAGAATTTCGTAGCTCAGAAGTGATTCCTTACGGTGATTTCGTGCGATTTTTTGAAATCACCCTCCGCATTGCTCCACGGTCCTTATCTGTCACTAGCCGGCCGGTGTGGCCGTGCGGTTCTAGGCGCTTCAGTTTGGAACCGCTACGGTCGCAGGCTCGAATCGTGCCTCGGGCATGGATGTGTGTGATGTCCACAGGTTAGTTAGGTTTAATTAGTTCTAAGTTCTAGGGGACTGATGACCACAGATGTTAAGTCCCATAGTGCTCAGAGCCATTTGAACCATTTATCTGTCACTACATGAGCTCTGCCTGGTCTAGGTTCAGCTATGGTTGGTTCTTCACGGTTCCACTTCACAATCACATTACCAACAGTTAGCGTATAAATCCCCAGATGGATTTGTTACTTCAGGTGACATCCAACGCCTGCTCCACGTTCAAAGTCACTGAGCTCACCTGATTGACCCACTCTGCTGTTACCACTTCCCTGCTAACAACGCAAAACTCCCCACTTACTTTTGTACTAGCGGGCTTGCCTCTCGCGACATCTGGTGGTCAGTTCTGCATTACAAAGAAGTGTCCTCGTACTTCTGATCAGATAGCACATGTACAAAACGTATCGCTTATGAGGAGCTGCTAATCATGTAATTTGATTTTTTTAGGAGCGATAATTAACACTGTACGCCTACTTGTAGATGTAGTGAGTGCCATCCATAGCGGCGATGCTGAAGCTGCTGGTGTTTTTGCAGTGCTGGGGTTGGCAGCACTGGCGGAGGGCGCCCTGGAGGCGGTGGTGCACGCGGGCTGCGGCGGTGACGCCCGCTTCACACTCGCCGTGCTGAGAGCGCTCTTCACCTTCCTGCAGATGCACTTCCTCTTCATAGACTCCCAGGTAAGTGTGCTACACTCTGAAACATATTCTACTCTACACATGCTATCCACGGTGTATGAAAAATTTCGTACACTCTGCTAGAGAATTCCACAAAAATTTTTATGTCTACTGATGTTAAAAAGTACACGTTAATAGTGCTCACTGTGATTCAGAAGTCGACCTTAGTGATTCGATAGTCTTGGCCAACAAGACAAAGTCGTAATTAGTGGAGACAGTGAATGTATGCTACAGATGTGCTTTAATCGTATTAACAAAATGGTGCATCGTCAGTCAATGACTGCCTGATTGTTGTTGTTGTGGTCTTGAGTCCTGAGACTGGTTTGATGCAGCTCTCCATGATACTCTATCCTGTGCAAGCTTCTTCATCTCCCAGTACCTACTGCAGCCTACATCCTTCTGAATCTGCTTAGTGTATTCATCTCTTGGTCTTCCTCTGCGATTTTTACCCTCCACGCTGCCCTCCAATACTAAATTGGTGAGCCCTCGATGTCTCAGAACATATCCTACCAACCGATCCCTTCTTCTAGTCAAGTTGTGCCACAAGCTCCTATTCTCCCCAATTCTATTCAATACCTCCTCATTAGTTATGTGATCTACCCATCTAATCTTCAGCATTCTTCTGTATCACCAGATTTCGAAAGCTTCTATTCTCTTCTTGTCTAAGCTATTTATGGTCCATGTTTCACTTCCATACATGGCTACACTCCATACAAATACTTTCAGAAACGACTTCCTGACATTTAAAACTATGCTCGATGTTACAAATTTTTCTTCTTCAGAAACGCTTTCCTTGCCATTGCCAGTCTACATTTTATATCCTCTCTACTTCGGCCATCATCAGTTATTTTGCTCCCCAAATAGCAAAACTCCTTTGCTACTTTAAGTGTCTCATTTCCTAAACTAATTCCCTCAGCATCACCCGACTTAATTCGACTACATTCCATTATCCTCGTTTTGCTTTTGTTGATGTTCATCTTATATCCTCCTTTCAAGACACTGTCCATTCCGTTCAACTGCTCTTCCAAGTCCTTTGCTGTCTCTGACAGAATTACAATGCCATCGGCGAACCTCAAAGTTTTTATTTCTTCACCATGGATTTTAATATCTACTCCGAATTTATCTTTTGTTTCCTTTACTGCTTGCTCAATATACAGATTGAATAACATCGGGGAGAGGCGACAATCCTGTCTCACTCCCTTCCCAACCACTGCTTCCCTTTCATACCCCTCGACTCTTGTAACTGCCATCTGGTTTCTGTACAAATTGTAAATAGCCTTTCGCTCCCTGTATTTTACCCCTGCCACCTTCAGAATTTGAAAGAGAGTATTCCAATCAACATTGTCAAAAGCTTTCTCTAAGTCTGCAAATGCTAGAAACGTAGGTTTGCCTTTCCTTAATCTTTCTTCTAAGATAAGTCGTAGGGTCAGTATTGCCTCACGTGTTCCAACATTTCTACGGAATCCAAACTGATCTTCCCCGAGGTCGGCTTCTATCAGTTTTTCCATTCGTCTGTAAAAAATTCGCGTTAGTACTTTGCAGCTGTGACTTATTTAACTGATAGTTCGGTAATTTTCACATCTGGACTGCCTGATACTTAGCAGTATAGTGCAGACGTCATCTCCAGTCAGTTGTCCGCACGTACCCGCAGACGACATGTCTGACATGACGATGGAGAGTGCTGGACTCTGACAGTAACGTCACTGTTGGTATTTCTGTACAGGCTCTGGTGATATTTCTCCTGCAGGTCAACTAATGTTGCTGGTGTAAAATGTAGATTTGAGGTTCGCCTGAAGGAGAAAGTCGAGTGGTGTGAGGTCTGGCAACCTAGGTAGCCGTTCCACTGGACCCCGTCCACCAACCCAGCGCCCAGGAAGTACATCACTCTGAGGAGTCGGCGGACGTTTCCTCCAAAGTGTGCAGGTCCGTCATCGTGCTGCAAGAGAACCCTACATGTTTTCTCAAGATGATTTCTGTTGCATGCAGCATTGGGCATCCATTACAAAATATGGGAGCAGTGAGGATATCCTCATGTATGCCACACCATACATTTAACTCCGGTTTCTCTGAGTGTATGCCTCGACAGTGAGATGGGGATTGTCATTTACCCACTGGACAGTGTTACGTCTATTCACCGTCCAGTTCAAAAATGGTTCAAATGGCTCTGAGACTATGGGACTTAACTGCTGTGGTCATCAGTCCCCTAGAACTTAGAACTGACATCGAAATAAGTGTCCAAGGAATAGAAGAGCAACTGGAATCACTCAACAGAGGAAAGTCCACTGGACCTCACGGGATACCAGTTCGATTCTACACAGAGTACGCGAAAGAACTTGCCCCCTTCTAACAGCCGTGTACCGCAAGTCTCTAGAGGAACGGAAGGTTCCAAATGATTGGAAAAGAGCACAGGTAGTCCCAGTCTTCAAGAAGGGTCGTCGAGCAGATGCGCAAAACTATAGACCTATGTCTCTGACGACGATTTGTTGTAGAATTTTAGAACATGTTTTTTGCTCGAGTATCATGTTGTTTTTGGAAACCCAGAATCTACTCAGTAGGAATCAACATGGATTCCGGAAACAGCGATCATGCGAGACCCAACTCGCTTTATTTGTTCATGAGACCCAGAAAATATTAGATACAGGCTCCCAGGTAGATGCCATTTTCCTTGACTTCCGGAAGGCATTCGATACAGTTACGCTCTGTCGCCTGATAAACAAAGTAAGAGCCTACGGAATATCAGACCACCTGTGTGACTGGATTGAAGAGTTTTTAGCAAACAGAACACAGCAGGTTGTTATCAATGGAGAGACGTCTACAGACGTTAAAGTAACCTCTGGCGTGCCACAGGGGAGTGTTATGGGACCATTGCTTTTCACAATATATGTAAATGACCTAGTAGATGGTGTCGGATAGTTTCGCGGTTGATGCTGTAGTATACAGAGAAGTTGCAGCATTAGAAAATTGTAGCGAAATGCAGGAAGATCTGCAGCGGATAGGCACTTGGTGCAGGGAGTGGCACCTGACTCTTAACATAGACAAATGTAATGTATTGCGAATACATAGAAAGAAGGATTCATTATTGCATGATTATATGATAGCGGAACAAACACTGGTAGCAGTTACTTCTGTAAAATATCTGGGAGTATGCGTGGGGAACGATTTGAAGTGGAATGATCATATAAAATTAATTGTTGGTAAGGCGGGTACCAGGTTGAGATTCAATGGGAGAGTCCTTAGAAAATGTAGTCCGTCAACAAAGGAGGTGGCTTACAAAACACTCGTTCGACCTATACTTGAGTTTTGCTCATCAGTGTGGGATCCGTACCAGATCGGGTTGACGGAGGAGATAGAGAAGATCCAAAGAAGAGCAGCGCGTTTCGTCACAGGGTTATTTAGTAACCGTGATAGCGTTACGGAGATGTTTAGCAAACTCAAGTGGCAGATTCTGCAAGAGAGGCGCTCTGCATCGCGGTGTAGCTTGCTCACCAGGTTTCAAGAGGGTGCGTTTCTGGATGAGGTATCGAATATATTGCTTCCCCCTACTTATACCTCCCGAGGAGATTACGAATGTAAAATTAGAGAGATTCGAGCGCGCACGGAGACTTTCAGACAGTCGTTCTTCCCGCGAACCATACGCGACTGGAACAGAAAAGGGAGGTAATGACAGTGGCACGTAAAGTGTCCTCCCCCACACACCGTTGGGTGGCTTGCGGAGTATAAATGCAGATGTAGATGTAGATGTAGAACTACTTAAACCTAACTAACTAAAGGAGATCACACACATCCATGCCCGAGGCAGGATTCGAACCTGCGACCGTAGCTGTCGCGCGGTTCCAGAATGTAGCGTCTAGAACCGCTCGGGCACTCCGGCCGGCCACCGTCCAGTTCAAATGGAAATTAGCTTCATTGCTGAAGAAAATATCAGCTTCAAGATTCCGCTGGTGTGTACATCATTTTCAAATCATTCACAGAATTGCACTTGCCTGTCAGTTACATCAGTTCTCGCACAAAGTTGATTCGATAGAAATGGAAATGATTAGAGGACAATATCCCGGACGCAGGTGCTTGACTGATGCCGTGTTTCTGTGCGGACTTCCTTGTTTATAGAGTTGAACTCAGTATCTCTTTACCTAGTGAGACCTTTTGCTGTGCATGGTCGTCATAAATGTCTTTGTCGTGAACACTGTAGACTTGACCCGTTGTGGTTAGGTTTGCGCTGGTTTGAATATCACCTGTAGTAGTCTCGTGCCCGGCGCACCGATGACAACCATTTCCGCCTTCTCCTGATGTATGTACGTTGCTGGGCGAGTCACTACACTACAGAATAGCACCAAAGTACTGGCGCCCCTTCAATACCCATCTATCAGACTACATTAATCAATTGCCTCACAGATAACCGGCCTAGTAGTATTACGCTCTGCATGTGACTATCATTTCGGCGATGTGGTAACAGTGGGTTGTTGTGATTCTCACTGTCTCCTCTAATACCGAATTTGTCCCATGGGACATAACTTTTGAATCGATTTGTATAGCACATGATCACCTTTGGTTTGCATAACTGGTAATTTTGACAGCAGCTGATACGTTTCTGACAGTCCAATGGCTGTGTCCTGTTTTTGATGTCTCTGTGACATAGTTGCAACAAGATAATGCAAGACCGTATGTTACACACGCTGACCAGCCCTGCTGGGAGACGGTGGCTGCCTGGGCCAGCGCGTGCTCAACACCTCCCACCCACTCAGAACATCTAGTCATAGCTTACCGACAGACTGAGACGCTAGCCACAACGAGTGATCAACTCTTGCATAAGGCTGAAGCAGCTTGCATTGACGTACCATTATCTGTCTTCCAAGTTCAGTTCGACTTGATACCCAGCTGGGATAGAGCCATTGATGCTATCCGAGACAGAGCTGCCAGCTCTGTATCCTAAAGTTCGCACCCGCATACCTTCAGTCCGCAGCTTGTGGTCTACGTTCCGTGTGAGCCGCGCTAGCGAGTGGGCGATGTGTACTGCTGCGTTGCACTTCGGAGTTTACATCGCTGTAATAGTGCTTCGCCGAGCGCTCTCCGTCCGTTAATCTCCGTGTTTCTTCATATTCCTTGTGGTCTGATCGCTCCTTCTGGTCGTGCTGCTGCTAATTGGAATTTCGGTTGTTTAACCTAAATTTCGTCGCTGGGTTAACCGTGGCTACAAACCTCAGGAGGAATACTCTGGTATTTGCTTTTGACAAAGAATCCCGTCCTGTTCAGCCGACATCCCTGGAATGACTGGATTACACAGGCAATTAGCCTCAATTCTGAAACCGTCCACACATGGAAACTGGATCAGGGAAAATACTGTGTTTTTGTCAAGTTATTCAGTGCTGCGACTGTTGTTAAAGCGTTACGAAAGTGGGGCTATGAAGTAGATTTTGTGCATAGAAGTCCGCCCGGTCACGGACGCCATACGTCAGCTGGTTGATATAAAAAAAGACTGTGTTGACAGTGATGTATTGTAGTTTCCTTAAGGATATTATTTAAATTTTTAGTGTAAATTTCTGGTGTGTGCTTTTTCTACTTCAGAAAGTAGTTTTTGAAATTTTATAAAGTAATGTACAGAACTTACGTGACAGTCAGATTGTGTGTCTGATAGTGTCAAAACACAAAACATTAAAGCTGCGTTATTGGTTTATAGTAAAATATGAGAATTGATTGTTTTATGGGAATGTCTTTATCGATTGGTTAAAACCATAAGATTGTATCTGATATAATGTAATATTCAATGGCTGTCAAATCACCCTGTTCATTTTTGCTCTGTTATGTGTAAGTCAGTTTTCCAGTGAAAGACTTATCATATAGGTCTGATCACATAATTAACATTCCATTAGTGTCCAGAAAGTGTAGTTGGAAGGCTAGTCAACTTCATAACATCTCTTTTCCGCCGTTTTCAAGTATTTAAGAGATTGACTAATGTGATTATTAAATTGTTTTTATGTGCGATGGGCATAAATCTTCCACATTCTGTATAAGTTTTGGTGATTTCCATACAATTGTGTGAAATGCTCATAGCTAGTCTGACTGAGCTGAGAAGGTTAAAGATTAGTTTCTACCCTTAACTTGTCTCTCACGGAGACGATTTCCTTCTGTACATTAATATATTAAAAATTTTCCAAAAAACTTGCTGATATCCTTCATAAAGTACTATTTATGCTTCTGTAAAGATTGGAGAGCATATAATTCAAAGTGGAGTTTTCTATTTATTCATGTTTGAAGAAGTTTGAATGTCTTTAAAAATATTTCCTCGATTTTGAAATTAATTCTTTCTGGCAATTTAGTCAGTAACATAATCGTCTGTTGTACTTCTTTAACATCAGCATAATTGCAATGATCAAACTGTTTTTGTTTAAATCATTTCATGCATAACACGTGCGCATGGTTAATACATGTACTTAGTATGTATTTAGAATGTGTAACATTGTTCCTAAAATAAATGTTTAAAAAAGTAGTCAGCGTCACTGCCTCAAGACTGTGGGATCTCGAGATCGATTCCCGGCCTTCTCTCGGGAACTCTATGCTTGTGTTGTCCTAATCATTTCATCTCATCTTTATCGACTCTCAAGTCGGAGATGTGGCGTCAAGTAGAAAGACTTGTAACTTAACAACTAGTCTGCTTCTCTCTATCCTCGTGATGACTGGGTGTTGTGTGATGTCCTTAGGTTAGTTAGGTTTAAGTAGTTCTAAGTTCTAGTGCTCAGAGCCATTCTCTCTATCCTAAAACTGTCCACCACAATTTCTCCAAAATGATTACCAAACAAACTAATTCATAATTTAACTGTGCAAAACTCTGACTGTACTGAATTACACAAAGAATTAATATGATTTGCTTAGCACTGTCTACAAATTGAAGATAACTGTTTCTATAAAAATGTAATGATATCCTAAATATAAGCTGACTTCTGAAATAAATGTGCAACTGAACTTACAAAGAAATTCCTGGGCATAGACTGTATTTTCACTTGCCTTGTGTCTTGACAAGCATTTTTGCATATTCCTCGAAAGCAGAGCAGTTCACACGGCACTGACAAAATTAAAATGAAACTCTATATTCAAAACTAATGCTTTAAAATTCAATTGAATGTTCACAATAGTAATGACGTAACGTGACTTTAAGGAATAACTGCAAGCAAGGGAAATCTCATCTTCCTAGCAGAGCAATCCATGTAACAGTGCTACTGTCTGGGCTCCGTTACTGCAATCTTAATAACACAAAACAATCCTACGTTCTTGCGTGCCTACCTCAATCTCTCAACATTCCAGAAAACTCACAAATAATCTCCTTACCTTCTCTCTCCAAAATTGTCCAAAAATATTAATAATCTAATTCCATCGATCCCATATCTCACTTATAAACAAAATTTCCTAGCCATTCTTCAAAACACGTCTTCTACTCAACACTGCTCAACTTAAACTGCGCTTAATTTTGCTAGCGACCTCAGGCAGGGCAATAGTCAAAGGTTACTCAGCTACATGGCTTTACTCTGTGTGAGCTACGCATATCGATATTTACGTAAGAAACAGAATTTACAGAGTGACCAAAATAGCATACATACCTGAAGGATTTGCACCTGCTGGCCGAACAGCCCTCTTGCCTGCTATACGATCATTTCATTTCAGTTTTGATCATCCACTCTTTCTACTACATTGTGTATGCACAGTAGCCAAATTTAGCTGTTCGCTATCCTTCCTGGTGCTGCAATTTTAGTGCCCAGCCTAGTATTCGTGATCTAAGAGTACAGTCACAATGGCATGGACATAAGGGGTTTCCGCTGATGACCGACATAAACCGCCGATGATCGACATCACCCAAAGACAGCTTATCTTTTTAAATCAGTAGACCTGTACATTCGTTTTCACTGCCCGAACGTAGAGAGTTTTCTTCAGGCGAATCAGCTTGAACGTTATACTACGCTATGTATGTCCTGTGGCTGTCTAGCCATTTCAGCCTCATATCATTACTCAGTATAACATGTCATCTGCAGCACAGGCAAAATCTGAACTGGAAATTTTAAGCCTACATTATAACTTCCAAAAACAATATGATCAAGAGAGGAGGGTGGCGTATATCGCTTTTGTCGACTAAAGTTTCTGTAGTGGATCGTTTCTGTGTTGTGGTACGTGGGCATTAATTGTCTACGAATTATTATTATTGCTTACTGGTGTTTTTATGCCAGTAGGATGGTAATTCCGCTATGTGAGGTGGTTTTGAAACATGGTGTAGGCAATGTGTTTCTGCTTTTGAGTGCCTCAGGTGCTCAGGGTATCTTATTCTAAAATTTATGTTTGTCTTTCACGCACTGGGGGGTAACTGACATATCACTGTTTTACTGAATTTATTTGAAGTTGCTTGTAATCTTGCTTTTCAGTGTCACCGAAAATCATCTCAACTATGTAACAGAATTGATCTCTCTTCATGTCATACATTCGAAAAACTTATCCGGGTATTCCAATAATGAAGGAAAGAATATACAGTACTCACCACGTGTTTCTCGAGACACAACTACACTGAAGAGCCAAAGAAACTGGTATACCTTCCTGATTCGTGTCTGGGCCCCACGAGCTCGCAGAAGTGCCGCAACACGACGTGGCATGGACTCGACTAATGTCTGAAGTAGTGCTGGAGGGAACTGACACCATAAATCCTGCAGGGCTGTCCATCAATCCGTAAGAGTGCGAAGGGGGTGGAGATCTCTTCTTAACAGCACGTTGCAACGCATCCCAGTTATGTTCAATAATGTTCATGTCTGCGGAGTGGCCAGCGGAAGTGATTAAACTCCTGGAGCCACTCTGTACCAATCCCGGACCTGTGGGGTGTCACATTGTCCTGCTGGAATTGCCCAAGTCCGTCAGAAAGCACAGTGGGCATGAATGGATGCAGGTGATCAGATCGGTTGCTTACGCTCATGTCACCTGTCAGAGTCGTATATACACTCCTGGAAATTGAAATAAGAACACCGTGAATTCATTGTCCCAGGAAGGGGAAACTTTATTGACACATTCCTGGGGTCAGATACATCACATGATCACACTGACAGAACCACAGGCACATAGACACAGGCAACAGAGCATGCACAATGTCGGCACTAGTACAGTGTGTATCCACCTTTCGCAGCAATGCAGGCTGCTATTCTCCCATGGAGACGATCGTAGAGATGCTGGATGTAGTCCTGTGGAACGGCTTGCCATGCCATTTCCACCTGGCGCCTCAGTTGGACCAGCGTTCGTGCTGGACGTGCAGACCGCGTGAGACGACGCTTCATCCAGTCCCAAACATGCTCAATGGGGGACAGATCCGGAGATCTTGCTGGCCAGGGTAGTTGACGTACACCTTCTAGAGCACGTTGGGTGGCACGGGATACATGCGGACGTGCATTGTCCTGTTGGAACAGCAAGTTCCCTTGCCGGTCTAGGAATGGTAGAACGATGGGTTCGATGACGGTTTTGATGTACCGTGCACTATTCAGTGTCCCCTCGACGATCACCAGTGGTGTACGGCCAGTGTAGGAGATCGCTCCCCACACCATGATGCCGGGTGTTGGCCCTGTGTGCCTCGGTCGTATGCAGTCCTGATTGTGGCGCTCACCTGCACGGCGCCAAACACGCATACGACCATCATTGGCACCAAGGCAGAAGCGACTCTCATCGCTGAAAACGACACGTCTCCATTCGTTCCTCCATTCACGCCTGTCGCGACACCACTGGAGGCGGGCTGCACGATGTTGGGGCGTGAGCGGAAGACGGCCTAACGGTGTGCGGGACCGTAGCCCAGCTTCATGGAGACGGTTGCGAATGGTCCTCGCCGATACCCCAGGAGCAACAGTGTCCCTAATTTGCTGGGAAGTGGCGGTGCGGTCCCCTACGGCACTGCGTAGGATCCTACGGTCTTGGCGTGCATCCGTGCGTCGATGCGGTCCGGTCCCAGGTCGACGGGCACGTGCACCTTCCGTCGACCACTGGCGACAACATCGATGTACTGTGGAGACCTCACGCCCCACGTGTTGAGCAATTCGGCGGTACGTCCACCCGGCCTCCCGCATGCCCACTATACGCCCTCGCTCAAAGTCCGTCAACTGCACATACGGTTCACGTCCACGCTGTCGCGGCATGCTACCAGTGTTAAAGTCTGCGATGGAGCTCCGTATGCCACGGCAAACTGGCTGACACTGACGGCGGCGGTGCACAAATGCTGCGCAGCTAGCGCCATTCGACGGCCAACACCGCGGTTCCTGGTGTGTCCGCTGTGCCGTACGTGTGATCATTGCTTGTACAGCCCTCTCGCAGTGTCCGGAGCAAGTATGGTGGGTCTGACACAC
Organism: Schistocerca americana; assembly: GCF_021461395.2. NCBI lineage: Eukaryota > Metazoa > Arthropoda > Insecta > Orthoptera > Acrididae > Schistocerca > Schistocerca americana. The sequence continues at coordinate 558,084,971 of NC_060125.1, read as the reverse complement.
CGGTGTCAATGTGTTCTTTTTTCCATTTCCAGGAGTGTAGACGTATCAGGAGTCCCATGTCACTCCAGCTGCACACGCCCCACACCATTACAGAGCCTCCACCAGCTTGAAAAGTCCCCTGCTGACATGCAGGGTCCATGGACTCATGCGTTGTCTCTTTTCCCGTACACGTCAGTCCACTCGATACAATTTGAAATGACACTCGTCCGATCAGGCAACAACGTCGATGTTGACGGCCCCAGGCGAGGCGTAAAGCTTCGTGTCGTGCAGTCATCAAGAGTACACAATTAGGCCTTCGGCTTCGAAAGTATGTATCGGTGATGTTTCGTTGAATGGTTAGCACACTGACATTTGTTGATGGCCCAGCATTGAAATCTGCGGAAGGGTTGCACTTCTGTCGCATTCTCTTCAGCCGTCGTTGGTCCCGTTGTTGCAGGATCTTTTTACGCCAGCAGCGATGTCGGAGACTCGATATTTACGATAAACTCGTGAAATGGTCGTATGGGAAAATCCCCACTTCATCGCTACCTCAGAGATGCTGTGCCCCATTGCTCGTGGGTCGACTATAACACCACGTTGAAATTCACTTAAATCTTGGTAACCTGCCATTGTAGCAGCAGTAACCGATCTAACAACTGTGCCAGACACTTGTTGTCTTATACAGACGTTGGCGATCGCAGCGCCGTAATCTGCCTGGTTGCATATTTCTGTATTCGAATACGCACGCCTGTACCATTATCTTTGGCGCGTTAGTGTAGCTCAGCCACATGCATTCGATGTCTTCTTAATGGCAGAAGCTATAACGCAGCACTCGGCTCCGAACACACAGGCGTCACGGCCCACATCCCAGAGCAGGAGGTTGAAGCGGCTTCTGACCTCTTCCATACAATACAAGATGGTCTCAGAAAATAAAGGAAACGAGCGTTACAAGCAAAATACCTTTATTGGCCTTCAAAGTAAACACCATCAGCTACAACACGTTTCCGATATTGGTTGTAAGGCTGTTGAAAATTGTCAGCAACCGCTTCTTGTGGAATCACTCGAAGCGCCTTGGTCACACGTTTTTGGATGTCCGCGTCATTACAGGAGATGGGACTTGGTTCTCCGGAAACTAAGCGATAGACAATGGGAGGTTGTTCATCATCTTCCCCGCCTCCCAAAATAAGTAGGCCGACAAATTATGCGAGTAAGACGAATGTGATTGCCTGTTACGACAGCAGGGGCTTGATCTAACATGAATTTGTACTCCCAGGAGGCGGGGAGGACGATTAACACGATGGCATTGATTGCGTCTTGGTCTCCGGATTGCACTGGCAGCACCAGGGCTCATCTCCTGCAATGATGCGATTTTTCGACAGTTCGTGACCACGGCGCTTCGAGCAGTTACGCAAGAAGCACTTTCTGACAGTTCCCTTACAGCCAATTCCAGAAGTGTGTTGTAGCAAATGGCGGTTAATTTAAAGACCAGTAACGATGTTTCGTTTGTAACGCTTGCTTCCTTTTCTGAGAGCATTCACCGAACTTTTCAGTCGCACCCAGTAGAGTCTTACGTAACCCAGTTTAGCGTCCTCGATTCCGGAAACAGCTGGCGGAGACCGGATGCACTGTGATCATGCTGTCGCCGAAAAACAACAATATGGGAATTGTGAGTCCGCTTTGATGCAAAACACTTTTTGTTTTTTGCTTACTTATTTATTCCGAAACTAGATTCAACGACAAATATCGCCACCATTATGTTACTTAAAATCTGTCTTGATTGCAAATTTTTTTTTTATTCTTATGACCGGTTTCGGTTCACTCAGAACCATTTTCAGATCTGATATTTCAGTTACAGGAGTAACCCGTCCAGTTACTCCTGTAACCGAAATATCAGATCTGAAGATGGTTCTGACTGAACCGAAACCGGTCATATGGATAAAAAAATTGCAATCAAGACGGATTTTAAGTAACATTATAAGATCACTGATTGCTGTTATCCCATGACACATTATGTCTGTTTTTCCATCGCCATAATTAGTGGGTTCTTTAAATCTAAAACATGCAGAAAACAACATACAGGGCTATTACAAATGATTGAAGCGATTTCATAAATTCACTGTAGCTCCATTCATTGACATATGGTCGCGACACACTACAGATACGTAGAAAAACTCATAAAGTTTTGTTCGGCTGAAGCCGCACTTCAGGTTTCTGCCGCCAGAGCGCTCGAGAGCGCAGTGAGACAAAATGGCGACAGGAGCCGAGAAAGCGTATGTCGTGCTTGATATGCACTCACATCAGTCAGTCATAACAGTGCAACGACACTTCAGGACGAAGTTCAACAAAGATCCACCAACTGCTAACTCCATTCGGCGATGGTATGCGCAGTTTAAAGCTTCTGGATGCCTCTGTAAGGGGAAATCAAGGGGTCGGCCTGCAGTGAGCGAAGAAACGGTTGAACGCGTGCGGGCAAGTTTCACGCGTAGCCCGCGGAAGTCGACGAATAAATCAAGCAGGGAGCTAAACGTACCACAGCCGACGGTTTGGAAAATCTTACGGAAAAGGCTAAAGCAGAAGCCTTACCGTTTACAATTGCTACAAGCCCTGACACCCGATGACAAAGTCAAACGCTTTGAATTTTCGGCGCGGTTGCAACAGCTCATGGAAGAGGATGCGTTCAGTGCGAAACTTGTTTTCAGTGATGAAGCAACATTTTTTATTAATGGTGAAGTGAACAGACACAATGTGCGAATCTGGGCGGTAGAGAATCCTGACGCATTCGTGCAGCAAATTCGCAATTCACCAAAAGTTAACGTGTTTTGTGCAATCTCACGGTTTAAAGTTTACGGCCCCTTTTTCTTCTGCGAAAAAAAACGTTACAGGACACGTGTATCTGGACATGCTGGAAAATTGGCTCATGCCACAACTGGAGACCGACAGCGCCGACTTCATCTTTCAACAGGATGGTGCTCCACCGCACTTCCATCATGATGTTCGGCATTTCTTAAACAGGAGATTGGAAAACCGATGGATCGGTCGTGGTGGAGATCATGATCAGCAATTCATGTCATGGTCTCCACGCTCTCCCGACTTAACCCCATGCGATTTCTTTCTGTGGGGTTATGTGAAAGATTCAGTGTTTAAACCTCCTCTACCAAGAAACGTGCCAGAACTGCGAGCTCGCATTAACGACGCTTTCGAACTCATTGATGGGGACATCCTGCGCCGAGTGTGGGAGGAACTTGATTATCGGCTTGATGTCTGCTGAATCACTAAAGGGGCACATATCGAACATTTGTGAATGCCTAAAAAAACTTTTTGAGTTTTTGTATGTGTGTGCAAAGCATTGTGAAAATATCTCAAATAATAAAGTTATTGTAGAGCTGTGATATCGCTTCAATCATTTGTAATAACCCTGTACTTATACAGACACTTTAACAGATTATTACATTTTTACTGTTTGTTTTTTGAATATAGTTTTTTGTGGATATTGTCGTAATACCTTATTTTTTGTACGTTATAGCGTGTTTTTTAAGAATTGTTGTCGCTGTTTGTGGCATATTTTCTGCGCATTTTCTGTTGCCCTTTTCCTCGCCATATATCATGTCATCTGCAACTGTGTGAGCGGCTGTTAGTAAACAAATACTAAGAGATGAACTTACGGAAGTCAGCGTTATACACTTGGGAATGCGGTAGTAATGTGGGTACAGTTTTGGTCTGTACTAGGCTGCTGCTTAGTTTGTCCTGTACTCGCGTAGGTTGGACGGCATGTAGCTAATTTTATACATAGAAAAGCAAAACTTTCACACCTTGTTTATGATCCAAAACATTACGGCATCTTGCCGTTCACGTGTGTCGCGAGAAGTGTATCGCATGTTGCGAGAAGGCTATGAAAACTGTAGCGGCAGTTCTGACGACTTCTGTTCATGATTTATGTCTCTGTGTGTGATGGGGAAGTGGTTCTTGTGTGCTTTCTGTTCTGTGTCCTGGTTCAGTTCCCTCAGAGTGATAAAGAGTGTGTTGCAAAGCGTTGTGTTTGCGTTTCTAACGTTTTCCCCTTCCACTATAGTCTTTTGTATGTAATAATTTTCTTTTATTGTTGGTTGTCGATATAGACTGTTGCTGTGTTTCATTATATGGTTTTTGTTCTGCGAAAGTTGAATGTGTGCTGCCACTGTTTAGAGCTCTCATGTACTCTGTGTACCACGTTCGGAAATTTCTGCTTGTTTCTCCCATGTACTGGGCCTGACAGGAGTTACATGTGAGTTGGTACATTCCAGCATTGCTGAATTTGTCTGAGTTCTTTTGTCTGGTCTTAGCCTTTTTTGAGCTGTGTTGTGTGTTCTGAATGTTACTGGAATCCTTTGCTTTTTCAGAATGTTTCCAGTTCTATGTGATACTGTGTTATTGTATGTAAGTGTGTGCCATCTGTCTCTTTTTCCTGAAGTGATGTGATCTGCTGTGTTGTCTGTGTGTTCTGCCTCTGGGTTTTCAGATCTTTTGGTTGTGCTCTCGAGTGAGTGGCCGCCATTTTATGTCTCATTTTTACCATGTTGTTGAATTTGTTTATGATGTATGTTTTGTTGTCGTTTTCAACAGCAATTTGTTTGATTATATTTAGTTCCTGTGTGTAGTTTTCTGGTTTAAGAGGCTTTATCTTTATCCTGTGGATAAACTTATATACACTTGTGAAATTTGTTATTAATAACCCATCCCAGTTCAAAAATAACAGCGAAGTGCATAGCTACAACACTAGAAAAAAGGATGATCTTGATTATTCTGGATTTAATCTCACTTTGGCACAGAAAGGGGTGCATTATGCTGCCACAAAAATCTTTGGTCGTTTGCCAAATAGCGTTAAAAGTGACAGATAGGCAACCAACATTTAAAAGCTAATTAAAAGAATTTCTGAATGACAACTCCTTCTACTCAGTAGTTGAATTTTTACATATGAAGTAGTAACTGTAAAAAAAATTATTAATTAATTATTTTGCGTAAAAAAAACTTAAGTTGAAGTGACACATCCCACATCCTCACGAAATGTCGTATTCGTGATCTACGGAACAAGAATTAATGTAAGTATGTATGTAGGTAGGTATGATGTAGGTGGCGACATCTGGCAGCCGTTGTCGGTGCCACTGTCAGCGCAGCCTACGGGTCGGCCCGGACGATCCGCCTGTTTCCAGGTGCGCAGACGTCACGGGACACGTGAGCTTTCTTTTACCGTGCCCGGCCAGTGACGCTTTGCTTTGCTTTGCGTTTGCAGCAGGTGGTGGTCGGCGGGGCGGGCGCGCTGGCGCGGCTCGGCTCTGCCCACCTCGTGGCGGCCAACCTCGCCCCTTGCATGCTGGCTGCCCTCAACGCGGCGGTGGCTGCCGTCGCCGCACCGGAGCCCACCTCGCAGGCGCAGGGTAAGGCAAATCGTGGTGTACCTTCAGCCGCGCAGCTGGAGGCGTTTTCTTTCCTCTGCACACAGTGGTGTCATTTCCCTCGTCAGGTGTGAGCATTGTGTCTTAAACGTGTGTGTCAAATCTTGCGATGGGGCGGTAAATAAGGAAGTGTGGTTGCAGTGTTCTCATGGGAATGTTCATATACAAATGTTGGTTAAAGAATGTTATTGCAAATTTTGGCTCTCATGTAATTCTCAGGGGATGATTTCCACACTTGGTGCATTAGTACACTGTTCCGCACCCACGCACCATGCTGCCCTCCAGTACTAAACTGGTGATCCCTTGATGCCTCAGAACATGTCCTACCAAAGAAACCCTTCTTCTGGTCAAGATGTGCCACAAGCTCCTCTTCTCCCCAATTTTATTCAATACCTCCTCATTAGTTATGTGGTCTACCCATCTAATCTTAAGCATTCTTCTGTAGCACCACATTTCGAAAGCTTCTATCCTCTTCTTGTCTAAACTATTTATCATCCACGTTTCACTTTCATACATGGCTACACTGCATACAAACACTTTCAGAAATGGCTTCCTGACATTTAAATCTATACTCGATGTTAACAAATTTCTCTTCTTCATAATCGCCCTCCTTGCCATCGCCAGTCTACATTTCATATCCTCTCTACTTCGATCATCATCAGTTATTTTGCTCCCCAAATAGCTAAACTCCTTTACTGCTTTAAGTGTCTCATTTCCCAATCTAATTCCCTCAGCATCAGCCGACTTAATTCGACTACATTCCATTATCCTCGTTTTGCTTTTGTTGATGTTCATCTTATACCCTTGTTCCTCCTGCCACCGAACTTCTCTAATTCCCACTATATCTAACTTTAACCTATCCATTTCCCTTTTCAAATGGGAAATTCGGAGATCCGAATGGGGGACTATTTTACCTCCGGAATATTTTACCCAAGAAGATGCCATCGTCATTTAATCATACAGTAAAGCTGCATGCCCTCGGGAAAAATTACGGCTGTAGTTTCCCCTTGCTTTCAGCCATCTGCAGTACCAGAACAGCAAGGCCATTTTGGTTAGTGTTACAAGGCCAGATCAGTTAATCATCCAGACCGTTGCCCCTGAAACTATTGAAAAGGCTGCTGCCCCTCTTCAGGAACCACACGTTTGTCTGGCCTCTCAACAGATACCCCTCCATTGTGGTTGCACCTACGGTATGGCTACCTGTATCGTTGAGGCACGCAAGCCTCCCCACCAACGGCAAGGTCCATGGTTCATGGGGGGAGGGTCCTTAGGTTAGTTAGGTTTAATTAGTTCAAGGTTCTAGGCGACTGATGACCTCAGAAGTTAAGTGGCATAGTACTCAGAGCCATTTGAACCATTTTTGAACGGTTCAACCCCGCGTCCGGCGATCCTCATTTAGGATTTCCGTGATTTTCCTAAATCATTTCAGGCAAATGCCGGGATGGTTCTTTTGAAAGGGCACGGCGGATCTCGTTCTCCGTCCTTCCACAATCAGATGGGACCGATGACCTCGCCGTTTGGTCCCCTCCCCTCAAACCAACCAACCAACTGTACTGATTTTGTAAACAATTCTCATTTATTATTCAGTGTCAGTTGCAACTTTCTGAAACACTTGTCATGTTTCGATACCTCTGGATCATACACACATCTATGTAGCTGCGTCAGCAATCCGTCGGGTTTGTGTTGGAATCTCGCATCAGAGTGCTACATAGATCTGAAAAGATGATCCAGAGAGACGGAAACGAGTCACGTATTTATAAAATGTGCAGCTGAGACTGAAGAATAAATGAAAATCATTTTAAATATCTATCGAATGTAGGTGACTGTAATGAGTATGTATATAGTGTGGTGTCATGTTTCAGTTCTACGATGATCAGAGAAGCGAGAGGGTGAAACCCAGTGCTGGAACGCGGCTTGCGCCACTCGAATAGTCGTCGAGCTTAACGTCCTCAGCAGATGGGCAGATGTAGCATCACATGCTCTCACTTTGTGACTACACTTCGGATGATTTAGAATTTAAACCAGGACACAGAAAGTATGGGGATCACGAAGAGACTTTCACTGCTTCGAATCCACTTGCTGGCCAAGTAGTAGCGATGAATATTTCTTCGACCAGCAAGTTCTGATAATGCTGGACTGAAACGTTGGGGAAGATCTGTATTATCTAATTTCCATTTCAAGTTCACACAAATTCACGCACACAGGAATTTCGAACATTCAGTTTTACATTTGCACTTCCCCCAGTACTCTGTGGTTATTTATGAGGACATATCCTGTCTTGTACTGAATCGAATTAACTGCTTTTGTTCGAAGTTAAGTTTTAAGTAAGCCCCTGCACTATCTTCCTCTCACATTACCATACTAGTAGCTACACTCTAACCCTGACCCCCTCCTGTTCCACTCAACTGCGATGTCATCTGCTGACGCCATAATTACAGCTAATGTTCACTTGCAGTTAAAATTTGGAGGTATTAGTATTATTTATATTCCCGTGCCCGGGTTCTATTCCCGGCGGGGTCAGGAATTTTCTCTGCCTCGTGATGACTGGGTGTTGTGTGATGTCCTTATGTTAGTTAGGTTTAAGTAGTTCTAAGTTCTAGGGGACTGATGACCAATGATGTTAAGTCCCATAGTGCCCAGAGCCATTTGAACCATTTTTTGAAGTATTATTTATAAACATAACTCTGGAACAAGAATGGTCCCAATTATGCACAACATACTCTTGCTAAGAAAGGAGTAAAGAATGCTATCATAAAAATATTTGATCATCTTTCTTGTAAATTATTGGCACACAGTCAAACAGCTACGAATAGGACTCGTGCTCTGAGGCCTCCATACGAACTTATTTACGTATACAGACAATAATAATAATAATAATAATTTCGTGTGGCTCAGTGACCTGGCATGCAAGTCTTTTTATTGGATGTCACTTCGGCGACTTGGGCGATAAAACCTCTATTTAGAAACTCTTTGAGATTGATACAGAGATCGCTCTCCTTTTGACAACGTCATGTCATTACGTACCTCAATATAGCGAGCGTACTTGAAAATGCAGAGAGCTCATGCATCATCGGCAGCTAAGTTTATGAAATACCAGTAAAAATTGTAACTATACGAAACTTGACCCTCGGCGACACTAATTCGCATGATTTATAATGAATTCCATTGTTCACAATTATGTGGCCTAGGCCTTATGATTATCGTATCAGTGAATAACACTATAATAAAACCTCAAAAGTTATACAGGTTGTACCATCATTAACGGCGTAAACGCACGCAGTTGAAAGTGCACGATACTAGAAGCAATAACGTCTCAGTAAACAAGTGCTCTACAATGTATACCTTAAAAGCCTTGAGCACTTGTTCAGTATAAGAGATGTGTTTCACAGCAGCGAAGATCAACAAGTACACATGGCTATTAAGGTATGCGGTTTAGAGCCCACTTTTCTTTGACTTTTTTTGTTTTCGTCCATATTAGCTCCTTCCAAAATTTTGAATGCAAAGAGCTTACAGTTAAATTTGAAGTCCTCGTAGATCTTAAGGGCCGGCCGGTGTGGCCGTGCGGTTCTAGGCGCTTCAGTCTGGAACCGCGTGACCGCTACGGTCGCAGGTTCGAATCCTGCCTCGGGCATGAATGTCTGTGATGTCCTTAGGTTAGTTAGGTTTAAGTAGTTCTAAGTTCTAGGGGACTGATGACCACAGATGTTAAGTCTCATAGTGCTCAGAGCCATTTGAACCATTTGAACCAGATCTTAAGGTACACATTCCAGAGCCCATGTTTACTGAGAATATCGTGTACGTTCAACTATATGCACTCACTTCGCCTTCAGGCCACGAGTGACCTACCGGGACCATCCGACCGCCGTGTCATCCTCAGAGGAGGATGAACATAGGAGGGGCGTGGGGTCACCACACCGCTCTCCCGGGCGTTATGATGGTATTCTTGACCGAAGGCGCTACTATTCGGTCGAGTAGCTCCTCAATTGGCATCACGAGTCTGAGTGCACTCCGAAAAATGCCAACAGCGCATAGCGGCCTAGATGGTCACCCATCCAAGTGCCGACCACGACCGACAGCGCTTAACTTCGGTGATCTCACGGGAACCTGTGTATCCACTGCGGCAAGGCCGTTGCCCTTCAAATATATGCGCTTAGGCCATTATGATGTTTGTTGTTATTGTTGTTGTTGTTGTTGTTGTGGTCTTGAGTCCAGAGACTGGTTTGATGCAGCTCTCCATGCTACTCTATCCTGTGCAAGCTTCTTGGTCTCCGAGTAACTACTGCAACCTACAGCCTTCTGAATCTGTTTAGTGTATTCATGCCTTGGTCTCCCTCTACGAGTTTTACCCTCAGCGCTTCCCTCCAGTACTAAATCGTATTTCCCTTGATGCTCAGAACATGTCCTACCAATGGTAGGTACTTGTATTTTATTATTCGTGTTTTAGCATAATATACGTCGAATATGCTGCAATGACATTATTTATATCCCTTGATGCTCTTTACAATCGTAATAAATAGTAAATAAAATTTATCGAGCTATCGGCAACTTATTTCACTGAATATAATGATCTACAAATTATCATCGTATTAATAATAAGTCCACGAAGCTGCTTTTTGCAAGCTATTCTGCACGCTTATTGTGGCAGAACGACACCTCATAAGGCGCGTGTGTTTGCAGGAGCAGACAACGAGGAGTGCATTCTGAACAGCGTCTGGGGTCGCCTGTGGCAGGACGCCAGCCCCTTCCTGCAGCCCATCGCCGTGCAGTTCAGGTGAGTCTTGTCTGCGCCACCCCAGCTGTCCCTGTCACGAGACCAGAACCGTGCTACTGTATTTCTGTAGTTTGACTAGTACGATAGTAAATTCGCGTTTATATCTCGCTTGATCTGAACCCAATGAAACTCATATAGGGCTCTATCGGATGCCAGCTCAACGTCCCAAAAAGACGGCCCTGCATTTTATGGGAGTCGAGTGACGTAAGTGTGGACATCTGACGTCATATAAGTGCAGATTATACGTTGTGTCTGTTCTTTCGCACGTCTCACACTACATACACTACTGGCCATTAAAATTGCTACACCACGAAGATGACGTCCTACAGACGCGAAATTTAACCGACAGGAAGAACATGCTGTGATATGCAAATGATTAGCTTTTCAGAGCATTCACACAAGGTTGGCACCGGTGGCGACACCTACAACGTGCTGACATGAGGAAAGTTTCCAACCGATTTCTCATACACAAACAGCAGTTGACCGGCGTTGCCCGGTGAAACGTTGTTGAGATGCCTCGTGTAAGGAGGAGAAATGCGTACCATCACGTTTCCGACTTTGATAAAGGTCGGATTGTAGCCAATCGCGATTGCGGTTTATCGTATCGCGACATTGCTGCTCGCGTTGGTCGAGATCCTATGACTGGTAGCAGAATATGGAATCGGTGGGTTCAGGAGGGTAATACGGAACACCGTGTTGGATCCCAACGGCCTCGTATCACTAGTAGTCGAGATGACAGGCATCTTATCCGCATGGCTGTAACGGATCGTGCAGCCACGTCTCGATCCCTGAGTCAACAGATGGGGACCTTTACAAGACAACAACTATCTGCACCAACGGTTCGACGACGTTTGCAGCAGCATGGACTATCACCTCGGAGACCATGGCTGCGCTTACCCTTGACGCTGCATCACAGACAGGAGCGCCTGCGATGGTGTACTCAACGACGAACCTGGGTGCACCAATAGCAAAACGTCATTTTTTTCAGATGAATCCAGGTTCTGTTTACAGCATCATGACGGTCGCATCTGTGTTTGGTGACATCGTGGTGAACGCACATTAGAAGCGTCTATTCGTCATCGCCATACTGGCGTATCACCCGGCGTGATGGTATGGGGTGCCATTGGTCACACGTCTTGGTCACGTCTTGTTCGCATTGACGGCACTTCGAACAGTGGACGTTACATTTCAGATGTGTTACGACCCGTGGCTCTACCCTTCATTCGATCCCTGCGAAACCCTACGTTTCAGCAGGATAATGCACGACCGCACGTTGCAGGTCCTGTACGGGCCTTTCTGGATACAGGAAATGTTCGACTGCTGCCCTGGCCAACACATTCTCCAGATCTCTCACCAATTGAAAACGTCTGGTAAATGGTGGCCGAGCAACTGGCTCGTCACAATACGCCAGTCACTACTCTCGATGAACTGTGGTGTCGTGTTGAAGCTGCATGGGCAGCTGTACCTGTACACGCCATCCAAGCTCTGTTTGACTCAATGCCCAGGGGTATCAAGGCCGTTATTACGGCCAGATGTGGTTGTTCTGGGTACTGATTTCTCAGTATCTATGCGCCCAAATTGCGTGAAAATGTGATCACATGTAAGTTCTAGTATATTTGTCCAATGAATACCCGTTTATCATCTGCATTTCTTCTTGGTGTAGCAATTTTAATGGCCAGTAGTGTATATATTTAGGGCCATGACGGCCAGTGATCCATTCACTGCAGACGCACACCAAGCTCGACTCTTACGGGATTCGGCGAGATGTTGCGAGTAATGAGGCTAAAGAGCAGGGCCACTACGTCAGTGGTGCGTGGTATAAGCTGAGAATATGGGTCTGAAGGAGGTGTGCTCGGGTAGTGCACGTGATTGTGGCGACCACTGTGTCCCGAAGGCTTAGCGGTCACCGTACTATCTAGTAAGCACGAGACCCGGTTTCGAATCCCAGTCCAGTACAAATTTTCAACTTGCCCCATTGATATAAATCACTCCCAACTGGCAGGTAATGTCTTTAACTCCCTCGTGTTTTGATACATCCAGATGCCTACTAAGTCCTGGCCTTCCATGCCACACAGAATCTCTGGTGTATTTCCTTCCAAAGACGAAGCGGCACTCTGTCGAACAGGTATTCACAGTGTTCTGGCTCATCAGTGTATATGAATACGATACAGGGTAGGGCCACTACTCACGTAATCCAACTTCGGTTTCCACTGGCACGCACGCACTGTTACAGAGCCTCATGCTGTGAATCTGACCGCATAAATAATGATGTCTGCTTAAGGAAGGAAGGAAGGGTGGAGACAGAGGTCAAGTATCGCCTGGACGAGTACAGGGAAAAAATAATGAAACACGATCTTGAGAGACTATGCTGGAGACTTCACTACGCTGTCTTGGGAAGCCATGGAAAAACCCGAATATCCAACCTGAACCCTAATTCTAAGGAATGCGAATCCAGTGTCTTGGCTTGTTGACCTTTCATATGTAAAACGAAACAATGTTTCGATCTCAAATGCAAATGGCCTCCATCGAGATATGTTAGGTAAGGCATCCTGATGAATACTGGACTGATATGTTGGTTCGTCTTACAATGTGACACAACCAGAGACGCAGATAAATTACATGGGAAGCTGGCCAGAGATAGGGTTCTTCGTGGCGTGTTTTGACATCAGGAACCTGTCGTCGCCAGTGGCTTTTTACTGAGTTAGAGTGATTTTTTTTATTAGTAACCTCATTTTTATTGTAGCTACTGTGTGTTGTATTTGCAGTAGAATCAGAATTCATACTAAATTTCTTGAATGGTATCAGTTTGTCACGCTGGCAATTAGTGTTGGGATTAAACCATGTTTTTATTTTTTATGCTTCAGTACAAAATAGTTTCAGCTGTGTAGCCTTCTCACGCGCTGCAATAAATATTAGATGTAACACAATTAAAGTACAAAGAATAAAGCAACCATTGATTGTTTAGTCGACAGAATAAAACGAGAAGACACAGAATATAACCTGTTAAACGCACATACTGGCCCTACGGTCAGTGTACCTGTCTACGCCACGCCGTTTTAAGGGGGGTAGGACGTCAGACAGGCCGACTAGGAGCAGGAGAGGCACCACGCTACATTTTAATTTCCACTGTCTATACTTTTACAAATAAATTCATAAAACTTTATCAGCATGGCCAGGAAAGATTCAGGATTCACTCTCATAGCAGTGGAAGTTCAAAAACATAACAAAATTTTTTTACGTGTGAAATGTCATCATTTTTTCACTTACTATTGGCTGCATTCGTTGCTATAGGTACACTTTTCTTCATAAGTAAGAGAGATTCTTCGATGAATTTTGCACAACATACAAAACATACTTACAGGTGTATGAAACTCTAGAATTTTCCAAATATATTAAAAACTGTTGTAAAAATTGAGATAATTAACCATAAAATTTTAGTTTTTTCTAAACATCAAGTTTAAAATGTAACAGCTCGTTCATTTTTTCATTAATTAAATAAATTCTAGAGTTTCATACACCTGTAAGTATGTTTTGTGTGTTGTTGCAAAATTCATCGAAGAATCTCTCTTACTTATGAAGAAAAGTGTACCTAAAGCAACAAATGCAGCCAATAGTAAGTGAAAAATTGATGACATTTCACACATAAAAAAATTATTTTGTTATGTTTTTGAACTTCCACTGCTATGAGTGTGAATCCTGAATCCTTCCTCGTCGTGCTGACAAAGTTTTATGAATTTATTTGTAAAAGTGTAGACAGTGGAAATTAAAATGTAGTGTGGTGCCTCTCCTGCCCCAAGTTGGCCCGTTTGACGTCCTACCACCCTTAAAAGGAAAGAGTGATTGGCTTGGCATATAATAAATACAAATTAAGTGAAGTTAAACATGCAAGTATGCAGAAAGTGAGGATCTAATACAGTAATATATTTAACAATCTTACGGAATTTTAAAATTATAGGCATAAACCACGTATTACGAAAATAATAATTTCACAGGAAAAACTGGAAAAGAATTTCGTCTTATGCAAGACACCGTTTTATTTTGTCACAAACGTATTTACGTACGAAAAAGGAGATATTATTAAGTATCAAATATTTTACACTAGCTGAGAGAACCGGCGTGATCCGAGTATTTATTTATTCCAGTCTTCTACTAGCCCGTCTCGTCCTCCCTCCTCTCTCTGTCCATCTCACCCTCCCCCACCCCCTGTCCATTTGCGTTTCCCCCTCTACTTTCCTCTAGTCCGCCCCTTCTCTTTATCAATCACCATCTCCCCCTCTCTCCATCCATCTCCTCCTCCCCTCTCTCTTCTGTATCTCCACCTCTCTCTCCCCACCTCCTTCTCTTTCCTTTCTATGTCCATTTCCCCTCCCCTCTTTGTGTCTATCCCCACGTCCTTCCAGCTGTGCCAATCTCATCTTTCCCTTCGCTTTCTGACACACTGCTACTAATATCTGTACCAAATTTGATTGAAATCGTCCCATGAATTTAGAATGTGCATTTTACCCGTGGCTTTGCTCGCTTACAAAAATCATGACCATTGGCGAATTCCACAACATACCAAAAAGGCTTCGAATGATCCACAATGTTATAGAACATTCCACAACACGTGAGAGTCTTCTGAAATGTTCCACAGTGATCTGGGATGTTCCAGAGCATTCTCGAATCTTCCGGAATGTTCCAGGCTTTTTCCTGGATCATTGTGGAACATTCCGCAACATTCTGGAATATTGTGGATTGTTCTCGAATACTCTCGAATGTTCTGGAATGTTCTGTAATACTCTCGAAAGTTCTAGAAATTTCTAAGGGGCGAAACTTCCCAGCCGTTATACATTCAAAAGCACGCCCTTAAGGTAAAAACGGGAACGTTCTTCATGGGGGTTACTGGGCTACTGCACCATATAACTCCCTTGATCGTACCGGGACTCGTTCCTGAGGTTTAGCGGCACCAACGTTGTACTCTTACTTTTGTAATATATATTGATTAGTTTGCGCAAAAGCACTTATATTTGCAAAAGAAGACATTATTAAGTATAAAATATTTTACGTTAATTTTTGTACAGTAGAGAGTTGAGATATATTAGCACTGAGGTGTGGCGTTATATGTGGTTCATTCACGATATGTCTATTGACTCTGGTTCTATATGCGTACATAGATTTGTCTACATGCCTCACATGAACGTAACAGTTGTGTATGTTGATAGATTTAATCTACGATACAATTTACTGCTCGTCATCTGCAAACAACACAGCTTAGTCACTTACAAATGTACAGAGGAATGAACTGTAGAAGCAAAACTCAAGACTTACTGGTTCATTACCAAACTGATAGACAACGAAGCGCCAAAGAAACTGGTACAGGCATGCGTATTCAAATATAAGACAACAAGTCTCCAGAATGAGATTTTAACTCTGCAGCAGAGTGTGCGCTGATATGAAACTTCCTGACATTAAAACTGTGTGCCGGACCGAGACTCGGAGCTCGGGACCTCTACCTTTCGCGGGCAAGTGCTCTACCAACTGAGCTACCCAAGCACAACTCACGATCCGTCCTCACAGCTTCAATTCTGCCAGTACCTCGTCTCCTACCTTCCAAACTTCACAGAAGCTCTCCTGCGAACCTTGCAGAAGAGCTCGCCTCTTACTGGGATACCGTTCTTGCAGTACTTGCTATCTACGCTTACATCACGTACGATAAATTACACTCACGGAAAAAAGTAGCAACACCAAGAAGTTGTGCGACATAAACGAAAGATGGCAGGCGTGTTTCTACATCCGAAAGACGACGTGTGTTCACATTTCGCGCCAGTCGAATAAGATAGGCGCTAGTAGTGCGACTATGAGGACGCAGATCAGGTTTGCTTTAAATACACGCTCTAGCGGCCTTGAGCGTTAGTTACCTTGGAGACTGGACGTGGTGAGGCGATGTTAGCCACGAATGCCTTTAACGCGACATAGACGCTATTATCAACACCTCACTGAGTTTGGACGGGGTCGTGTAATAGGGCTGCGGGAAGCTGGAGATGCCTTCTGCGATATTGCAGAAAAACTAGGCAGGAATGTAGCCACTGTACGTGATTGCTGGCAGCTGTGTTCACGAGAATGTACGGTCACAAGAATATTGGGCTCCGGACAGCCACATGGCACTGCCGAGAGGGGAGGCCATCGTGTTGGGCGTATGGCTCTGAGCATCGTACTGCACCTGCAGCAGCAACCTGAGCACCTGGTAGTACGAGGTGCATTCAAGTTCTAAGGCCTCCGATTTTTTTTCTAATTAACTACTCACCCGAAATCGATGAAACTGGCGTTACTTCTCGAAGTAATCGCACTGCAGACGTACACATTTTTCACAACGCTGACGCCATGATTCCATGGCAGCGGCGAAGGCTTCTTTAGGAGTCTGTTTTGACCACTGGAAAATCGCTGAGGCAATAGCAGCACGGCTGGTGAATGTGCGGCCACGGAGAGTGTCTCTCATTGTTGGAAAAAGCCAAAAGTCACCAGGAGCCAGGTCAGGCGAGTAGGGAGCATGAGGAATCACTTCAAAGTTGTTATCACGAAGAAACTGTTGCGTAACGTTAGCTCGATGTGCGGGTGCGTTGTCTCGGTGAAACAGCACACACGCAGCCCTTCCCGGACGTTTTTGTTGCAGTGCAGGAAGAAATTTGTTCTTCAAAACATTTTCGTAGGATGCACCTGTTACCGTAGTGCCCTTTGGAACGCAGTGGGTAAGGATTACGCCCTCGCTGTCCCAGAACATGGACACCATCATTTTTTCAGCACTGGCGGTTACCACAAATTTTTTTGGTGGCGGTGAATCTGTGTGCTTCCATTGAGCTGACTGGCGCTTTGTTTCTGGGTTGAAAAATGGCATCCACGTCTCATCCATTGTCACAACCGACGAAAAGAAAGTCCCATTCATGCTGTCATTGCGCGTCAACATTGCTTGGCAAGATGCCACACGGGCAGCCGTGTGGTCGTCCGTCAGTATTCGTGGCACCCACCTGGATGAAACTTTTCGCATTTTCAGATCGTCATGCAGGATTGTGTGCACAGAACCCACAGAAATGCCAACTCTGGAGGTGATCTGTTCAACAGTCATTCGGCGATCCCCCAAAACAATTCTCTCCACTTTCTCGATCGTGTCGTCAGACCGGCTTGTGCGAGCCCGAGGTTGTTTCGGTTTGTTGTCACACGATGTTCTGCCTTCATTAAACTGTCGCACCCACAAACGCACTTTCGACACATCCATAACTCCATCACCACATGTCTCCTTCAACTGTCGATGAATTTCAATTGGTTTCACACCACGCAAATTCAGAAAACGAATGATTGCACGCTGTTCAAGTAAGGAAAACGTCGCCATTTTAAGTATTTAAAACAGTTCTCATTCTCACCGCTGGCGGTAAAATTCCATCTGCCGTACGGTGCTGCCATCTCTGGGACGTATTGACAATGAACGCGGCCTCATTTTAAAACAATGCGCATGTTTTTTTTCTCTTTCCAGTCCGGAGAAAAAAAATCGGAGGCCTTAGAACTTGAATGCACCTCGTACCACAGTAAGACGACGAACTGTTGCTGATCGGTTACTTCGAGGTCAGCTCCCAGTCAGATGCCCTCTATCGTGCATTCCAGTGTCCACAAACCATCGTCATCTGCGACTTCAGTGATGTCATACGAGGGCTCATTGGAGGGCAGGGCGGAGGTCTGTTGTGTTTTACGACGCAAGTTAGTTCTGCCTCGGTGCCAGTGGTGGCCGCTTGTTCGTTAGGAAGTCAGTCGAGGTCCTCCAACCAACCTGTCTGCGTGCTAGACACATTGGACATACACCTGGAATTATGCTCTGGGGTGTGATTACGTATGACAGCAGAAACACACGCGTGGTTATCCCACGCACCCTGACTGCAATTTGTACGTCAATTTGGTGATTCATTCGTGACAGCACTCCAGGATAACACCCGTCCACAATCCGCTGCTGTAACCCAGCACGCCCTACAGAGTGTCGACATGTTGCCTTGGCCTGCTCGATCGCCAGATCTGTCTCCAATCCAGCACATATGGGACATCATCGAGTGACAACTCCAGCTTCATCCGCAAACAGCATTAACTGTCTCTGTATCGACTGACCAAGAGCAAAAGGCATGGAATTCGATCCCACAAACTGACATCCGACACCTGTACAACATAATGCGTGCATGTTTGCATACTTGCGTTCAACATTCTGGCTGTTGCACCGGTTATTAATGCACCAGCATTTCTCATCGACAATGACTTATCTCGCGCTTACATTAACTTGTGATGTTACAATGTTAATCAACTGAATACGTTACCTAGATAAATGTATTCCCGAAATTTCGTTACTCTACATTAATTATTTTTTTTGTTTGCGATTTTTTTCCATCACTGTAGTTCTGTAGTAACACAGCACCTGTTGTCAAGAGGATATTACATATTTGAGCTACACATTCTTCTGAAATAACATACCAATTTTATTGGATTTGTACAATTTTTGGGAGGTGTTATTTTCAATAAAACTGATACGAAGTGTGCAAGGTCCTTTGGGACAAGTGCGATCTGGAGACAGTGTGAGGATGTACGAAACACACAGAACGAAGAGTTCAACAAAGGTGATGTCTTTTGTCATCAGCTGCGTGCAGATCCCTTTATTTAGTTTTTTCTATTCTCTGTAGTTACTAAACGGGTTTTATGTTTCGACTTAATGGATTTTTTCGTCAAAAACAGAATTAAATTACACAGTACACACTTATTTTTTCCTGCTTCCTTCAACACCTGTCGCTACTATATTGCCCTGACGCTGCGACATCGTTCGAGCAGTAGTTGCTACTCTACGCTTGTTTCCTGTACGATAAATTATAAAGCAAGGTGGAGAGACTGGGGTTTAACGTCCAGTGGACGACTAGATCATCAAGGGGTGAAGCGCAGGACAGTGACGGGGAAGGAATCGGTCACCTCTTTAAAAAATCGATATTCATCCTCAGAGATACATGGAAACTTCAGAAAAAAACTTAAATCCGTATGGCAGGACAGGGATCTGGCCATATGATGATCCAGTATCACAACTTTTCTCCCCAGCTCAGTGATAAAGTATAAAGTCTGAATCTATATTGACTGTATACGAGGACTTTTCGCAAAGTAAAGTCCAATCGAGAGCGAAATGGACACCACAGTGAAAATCCAATGATGCTTTGCACATACGTGTCGGGTAGTGCCTGTGCTGTGCGCGTTGATTGTGTCACGTCACTCTTTTTAGTTCTGAGAGCACAGTGAGCACATAAAGATGCCTAGAAAACACTGCCTCCCTCCAAGTATGAGGATCTGGTGAGAGATTTCGCCTGATGTCATGCAACCCACGTAACGTAACCGTCGTGTGTTTCCCTCTTCATGACAATTCCCAGACGCAGTCTGTAGGGGCAATAGAGATGCTCCTGCAGCGTTTTCCGTAGGAAGTGTTTTGTCTCCTACAATACAGCCCATAACTGCCTCTGCCTGAGTTTCGTCTCTGCTCACACGGACCACTGGCTACAAAGACAACATTCTGGCAGAGGCAACGGGCTATAGACCAGCGTAGAGAATTGCCAGAAAGCACAGGCGGCTCCCTTCTATGGCGAGGGTATTGGAAAGATGGTACAACGCTACAATAAATAAAGTAAGTCGGAGCGGCGACTATGTACAGAAGTAGCCGTAAGGTGTACCTAACTGTTGCAAATAAAACATTTTTGATTTTCGCAGTAGTTTCCATTTCGCGACCGGTAGGAACTTACTTTCCGAATAGCCGTCGTATACACAGACTGAAGCGACGAAAGAAAATTTGTAGCAGGGCCAGGATTCGAATAATGGCCTCAGTAAAACTTTTCATTCGTCGCTTGAGTCTGCTAATATAGGATGGTCGTTCAATAAGTAATGCCCCACATTTTTTTCTCAGAACATATTTACTGTCAAGAGTCATAATTTGGTGACAATATACGAGGGCAGTTCAATAAGTAATGCAACACATTTTTTTTCTCGGCCAATTTTGGTTGAAAAAACCGGAAATTTCTTGTGGAATATTTTCAAACATTCCAGTTTCGTCTCGTATAGTTTCATTGACTTCCGACAGGTGGCAGCGCTGTACGGAGCTGTTAAAATGGCGTCTGTAACGGATGTGCGTTGCAAACAACGGGCAGTGATCGAGTTTCTTTTGGCGGAAAACCAGGGCATCTCAGATATTCATAGGCGCTTGCAGAATGTCTACGGTGATCTGGCAGTGGACAAAAGCACGGTGAGTCGTTGGGCAAAGCGTGTGTCATCATCGCCGCAAGGTCAAGCAAGACTGTCTGATCTCCCGCGTGCGGGCCGGCCGTGCACAGCTGTGACTCCTGCAATGGCGGAGCGTGCGAACACACTCGTTCGAGATGATCGACGGATCACCATCAAACAACTCAGTGCTCAACTTGACATCTCTGTTGGTAGTGCTGTCACAATTGTTCACCAGTTGGGATATTCAAAGGTTTGTTCCCGCTGGGTCCCTCGTTGTCTAACCGAACACCATAAAGAGCAAAGGAGAACCATCTGTGCGGAATTGCTTGCTCGTCATGTGGCTGAGGGTGACAATTTCTTGTCAATGATTGTTACAGGCGATGAAACATGGGTTCATCACTTCGAACCTGAAACAAAACGGCAATCAATGGAGTGGCGCCACACCCACTCCCCTACCAAGAAAAAGTTTAAAGCCATACCCTCAGCCGGTAAAGTCATGGTTACAGTCTTCTGGGACGCTGAAGGGGTTATTCTGTTCGATGTCCTTCCCCATGGTCAAACGATCAACTCTGAAGTGTATTGTGCTACTCTTCAGAAATTGAAGAAACGACTTCAGCGTGTTCGTAGGCACAAAAATCTGAACGAACTTCTCCTTCTTCATGACAACGCAAGACCTCACACAAGTCTTCGCACCCGAGAGGAGCTCACAAAACTTCAGTGGACTGTTCTTCCTCATGCACCCTACAGCCCCGATCTCGCACCGTCGGATTTCCATATGTTTGGCTCAATGAAGGACGCAATCCGTGGGAGGCACTACGCGGATGATGAAGAAGTTATTGATGCAGTACGACGTTGGCTCCGACATCGACCAGTGGAATGGTACCGTGCAGGCATACAGGCCCTCATTTCAAGGCAGCGTAAGGCCGTAGCATTGAATGGAGATTACGTTGAAAAATAGTGTTGTGTAGCTAAAAGATTGGGGAATAACCTGGTGTATTTCAATGCTGAATAAAACAACCCCTGTTTCAGAAAAAAAATGTGTTGCATTACTTATTGAACTGCCCTCGTACATCAACATGTGTTGTGCATGTCCTATTTTTCTACGTAGTCTCCATGACGTCCTGTGGCCGTACGCCAACGTTGTGGAAGAGTATGTATTCCCTGCTGGTAAAAGCTCTTGTTCTGTAGGTGTAGCCATGATTTCACTGCATGACTGACACTCTCGTCATCTTCTAAGTGTGTTCCCCGTATTTTAAACAGCCCAGAGAGATGGAATGGCATCCGCACGATTCAGCACGTCTGGATCAGTGGCTGTGACAGGACGTCCCGAGCGTGGCTGATCATGGAGTTCTGTTTCTGCATTTCCTGAGGCTGTAACTTTCTTTACACATCGCCCAACTGTACTCCTATAAACTCCAGCATCGCCATACACTGTAAACAAACGTTTATGGATGTTCACCATGGTTTCTTTTTCTGCACACAAGAATTCAATAACAGTTCGCTGCTTGTAACTTGAGTCATATGTAGGCTCCGTTTGGCGCTGTACTACGGCTCTGCCAACTCCCAGAACGGTTCGAAACATCACAGTGCACAGAACAAACACCAAATGTGAAGCACCAACAACAGCGTTTGTCTATGTATATTAATGGCATTTTAAAATATGTGGGGCATTACTTATTGAACGACCCTCGTACGTCATAGATGTCTGATACTTGATGACATCTCTGGAACGATATAATTTCATTGTATTGACAGCTGTAACCTTGAACCCTGAAATAGAACCCACCACTTACGAGGGGCTTTCAATAACTTATGCAACACATTTTTTCTCGGGCAGTTTCGTTTGAAAAAAATACGGATTTTGTTGTGGAACACCGTGAAATATTCCCGCTTCAGCTCCTATAGTTACATGAAGATCCGATAGATGGCGGCGCTATACGTAGCCTTCAAAATGGTGTCTGTAATGGAGGTGCGTTCTAAGTAGAGAGGTGTCAGTGAGTTTCTTTTGGCCGAAAACCACAGCATCACAGATATTCATAGGCGCTTGTAGAATGTCTACGGAGACCTGGCAGTGAACAAAAGCACGGTGAGCCGTTGGGCGAGGCGTCTGTCATCGTGACAACAAGGTCGCGCAAACCCGTCCGACCTCCTGTCTGTCAGCCAGTCGCACACAGCTGTGTTACCCTCAGGTTTAAAGAAGCGACTTCAGCGTGGTCGTCGCCACAAAAATACGAACTGACTTTTTCTTCTTCACGACAACGCAAGGCCTCACACAAGCCTATGCACCTGAGAGAACTCATAAAACTTCACTGAACTGTTTTTCCTCGCCCTAGAGCCCGAATCTCGCACCTTTCGATTTCCATCTGTGTGGTCCAATGAAGGACGGACTCCGCGAGAAGCAGTACGTGGGTAATGGGGAGGTTACTGATGCAGCAGGACGTTGTCTCTGACGTCGACCAATTCGCGATTGGAGGAGGGTTGGAGGGATCAGATAGTGGTACGGGATGTACCTTCCACCACACACCATTAGGTGACTTGCGGAGTATGATGTAGAGTGCAACCGCGCAGGCATTCAGGCCCTCCCAGTGAGGCCGTCGCATTGAACAGAGATTGTGTTCAATAAAATTCTTCCGAGTTTGAGGCGGCATTGTCATCTGTAAAATTCCGACGTTTCGGCGACTGTTTCAAGGTGCCTTCCTGAGGTGTATTGCTAACTACTGAATGAGTACTAGTTTGGATACTTACATACTATGGAGGAGTGCTGTCATTGGATGTGAGGGTGAGGAGGATGGGTATTAGGAGTTCATTTTATTGGTCTTTGCATTGCGTGTTGTCATTGGCGGAAATGGGCGTTTTCCATTGGAATTTCCTTTACTGCTTGAAATTGGTGGAAATGGGCGAATAGGAGACAGAGCGGCGACTGCAGCGTAGCGTTGTTTACTAACTGCCTAGTATCGACCAGGCGGCGTCAGCTCTCTGCGTACCCTTCACCGCTGTGGCCTACCGCGAGAGCTGGCCTTCCGCAAAGCTGTCACAGCTGACAGCCAAGACGCTGGAAGTTGGTACCCGTCTTCTCTATTCATGTTTCCGGGCTGCTTGGCTATTTCTATAGCCTCTATAATCTTCCTCCTCAAACTAAACGGCTGTTTCGCCAGTACGCGGGCTCTCGAAACTCGATCTTCATCCTGCTGGTGTTCTGCCACCGCTCATTTGTTCTTTTGTTTGAGGCGGATATATCTCTCGTGTGCAGTTCAGCTTGTGTTTATCGGACACCCGGTCTCACCTTCATACACCAGTCCACATTCGCACCCGATTTCATAAACTCCGGCAGCATGAAACTTGTCAATTGTATCTTTCGTCGTGCCCAGAATGTCTTTTATTTTGTTGATGCTACGAAAGATCGGCTTAATGCCTGCCCGACGGAGATTTTTGCCCAGACGTTCAGTAGCCCCTTGTACGTATGGTAGCACAACAGTGTTCTGTGCGTTGTTCTGCATTTCCCTGTTGCCCTCCTCCTTCGGCGCCATGGTTTTGTGTATCATCCTCATGTCGTAGCTACGAGGGCTATCCACAAAGTACATTACGTTTTCGTTGGTGTCCGTTAGGGGCGGGGCTAGCGCGGACATCTTGGTGTCTTGGCATTCCGCCAATAAGGTTTCTGACTGCAACAAACTGTACACCGATAGAAATCTATCAGCAGCTTTGTGAAGTGTATGGGGACAACATAATCACTGAAGGTGGAGTGCGTCAATGGGTCATAAAATTTAAAAATGGCCGAACTAACGTTCACGACGAAGAGCGAAGTGGAAGACCCAGCATAGTGACTGCCGAACTTGTCGAAAAAGTCGATGCCGCGGTCCGTGAAAACCGTAGTTTCACAATAACGGAACTCTCTATGAGTTTTTCACAAATTTCACGAAGTTTGTTGCACGAAATCATTACCGAAAAGCTTGGTTACCACAAGTTTTGTGCAAGATGGATACCAAAAATCTTGACAGAGATTCACAAAAATCAGCGAATGGCTGCAGCGTTAACGTTTTTGGACGTTTACGAGAAAGATGGCGACTCATTACTCGATCGCATCGTTACTGGTGACGAAACATGGGTTAAGCATGTGAACTGCGAGACAAAATTGCAGTCAATGCAGTGGGGACACACAAATTCCCCCCAAAAACCCAAGAAATGCATGCAGACAATCTCGGCAAGGAAGGTGATGGCGACTGTCTTTTGGGGCAGAAAAGGTGTGATTTTTGTGGATTTCCTGGAAAGAGGCACTACAATAAACTCTCAAAGGTATTGCCAAACTCTGCACAACCTCAGAAGAGCAATATAAAAGAGGCGCAGGGTAAAGTTGGGCTCAAAGATCTTGCTGATTCACGACAACGCCCGGGCCCACACGGCAAATGCCACTCGTGAAGTTCTCGAATCTTTTAAGTGGGAGTTGTTTCCTCATCCGCCGTACAGTCCCGACCTGGCACCGAGCGACTTCCACTTATTCCCAGCAATGAAGAAGTGGTTGGCTATGCAGCGTTTTGATGACGACGCACAGCTTCAAGAAGAGGTAACCACGTGGTTGAAGGCGCAGGCGGCCGAATTTTACGACGAGGGAATTTCCAAGCTCGTCCATCGCTACGATAAGTGCCTTAATTTAAATAGGGTTTTGCAGCCAAAAGAGTGGGAAATAATGTGGTGTTTTGGAATCCTAACTAAAACCAAGTGTGGCTTTCATCTGTATATAATGTAAAAAATTTCCAATACTTTATTTATTTTTAATTCCAAAACGTAATGTATTTTTTGGATAGCGCTCGTATTAGCTCCAAAAATTGACCTGAGGTTCTGTAGTTCAGCTTGCAGGTTGTGTTCATCACTGATACCGTAGGCTCTCTTAGTTAAAGTTTGCAGGGCCGAATTCTTTTGCGTAGGATTGTGGTGGGAAGATGCGTGCATATACCTGTCCATGTTGGTGGGCTTGCTATAAACTCTGTGTCCAAGCTTCCCCTCTGTCTTACGGTAAACTTGCACGTCGAGAAAAGGCAATACCCCGTTCTTTTCTATCTCCATGGTGAAGTGAATTTTGCTGTGCTGCTGGTTGAGATGTTCTAGAAAGTTCTGAAGCTCTTCTTCTCCGTGTGGCCAGATAACAAAGGTGTCATCGACATATCGTAGTCAGCATTCTGGGCGTAATGGTGCGGACTGGAGTGCGATTTCTTCGAACTCTTGCATAAAAAGTCTGCTGCGGCCGGCGAAAGAGGGGAACCCATAGCTACACCGTCAGTCTGCTCATAAAAACCCCCTTTCCACCTGAAATAGGTGGTCGTCAAACAGTGGCGCACTAGCTCGCAGATATCAGGTGCCATGCGTTCCTCTAAGATGTTCATGGTGTCCCTCTCGGGTACATTCGTGAACAAAGACTTAACGTCAAAAAATGGTTCAAATGGCTCTGAGCACTATGGGACTTAACATCTGTGGTCATCAGTCCCCTAGAACTTAGAACTACTTAAACCTAACTAACCTAAGGACATCACACACATCCATGCCCGAGGCAGCATTCGAACCTGCGACCGTAGCGGTCACGCGGTTCCAGACTGAAGCGCCTAGAACCGCACGGCCACACCGGCCGGCACTTCACGTCAAAACTGACCATCAGATCCGTATCCGATTCACGCTTTTCTTTCAAAAGTGCTTTAAAATGGGAGGAGTCCTTGACGTATGAATCTATATGGCTCACTAAATGAACTCCTAATACACTTTCTCCTCACCCTCACATCCTATGACAGCACTCCTCCGTGGTATATAAGTATCCAAAGTAGTGTTCATTCAGCAGTTAGCAATACACCCTGAAGAAGGCGCCTTGCAACAGTCGCTGAAACGTCGGAATCTTACAATTGACAATGCGGCCTCAAAGCCAGAAGAATTTTATTGACTGTGACAACGGCCGCGGACGCCTATGTTTACAGAGATTATGTTGAAAAATAGGGTTTTGCAGCCAAAAGAGTGGGAAATAATATGGTGTATTGGAATCCTAACTAAAACCAACTTGCTTTCAGAAAAAAAGTGATGCGTTACTTATTCAACGCCCCTAGTATAATCGCAAACAAGATCTGCAGCTGTAGAGCGATAAATAGTTTAGAGCAGAATGCCAACAAAGGCTCGACTTAGACTAACGATTCTGAGATATGATGGTTCAAATGGCTCTGAGCACTATGGGACTTAACATCTGTGGTCATCAGTTCCCTACAACTTAGAACTACTTAAACCTAAGTAACCTAAGGACATCACACACGTCCATGCCCGAGGCAGGATTCGAACCTACCACCGTAGCAGTCGCGCGGTTCCGGACTGAACCGCCTAGAACCGCTCGGCCACCCCGGCCGGCTCTGAGATATGAATTTCGATGTTTAATCGAAAAAGTCCAGAAACAGAGTGGTGATCGACGACGAAAATTTTGTTTGGGAGCCGGTCATTTTCCCGTGGGTTAAGCAAGCTTCAAATTATTTTATGAATGATTTTATTTTATTCGTAGCGGCTTTTATTGCAGCCATCACCAATTTTCTTTCGTAAAATATGAAAGAAAAACTTTGGCCATCCATCCGAATGAGTGTATTTCGAATTCTGAAGAGTCATCTTAAGTTTCTTAACATATTATTTCGTCATTAATTGAACACGGCAGTCCTGACCGGTCCTATGAAATAAACACAGTTCAGTACTGTGATGAAAGCGGGTGTGATTATAATCAGTATTTGAGCAAAACTCTTAGTCGCACTTATGTTAATCCCTAAATTAATCTATATTTGTGTAAGGGGAAAGTGCTCTCTACAAATAACGACGAATTACGTTAAGCAGATTTGAAAATTACCGAACTACCAGTTTAATAAGTCACGGCTACAAAATACTAACGCGAATTCATTACAGACGAATGGAAAAACTAGTAGAAGCCGACCTTGGGGAGGATGAGTTTGGATTCCGTAGAATAATTGGAACACGTGAGGCAATACTGACCCTACGACTTATCTTAGAACCTAGATTAAGGAAAGGCAAACCTATGTTTCTAGCATTTGTAGACTTAGAGAAGTCTTTCGACAATGTTGACTGGAATACTCTCTTTCAAATTCTGAAGGTGGCAGGGGTAAAATATAGGGAGCGAAAGGCTATTTACAATTTATATAGAAACGAAATGGCAGTTATAACAGTTGAGGGACATGAAAGGGAAGCAGTGGTTGGGAAGGGAGTGAGACAGGGTTGTAGCCTATACCCGATGTTATTCAATCTGTTTACTGAGCAAGCAGTGAAGGAAACAAAAGAAAAATTGGGAGTAGGTATTAAAATCCATGGAGAAGAAATGAAAACTTTAAGGTTCGCCGATGACATTGTAATTCTGTCAGAGACAGCAAAGTACTTGGAAGAGCAGTTGAACGGAATGGATAATGTCTTGAAGGGAGGATATAAGATGAACATCAACAAAAGCAAAACGAGGATGATGGAATGTAGTCGAATTAAGTCGGGTGATGTTGAGGGTATTAGATTAGGAAATGAGACACTTAAAGCAGTAAAGGAGTTTTGCTATTTGGGGCGCAAAAAACTGATGATGGTCGAAGTAGAGAGGATATAAAATGTAGACTGGCTATGGCAAGGAAGGCGTTTCTGAAGAAGAGAAACATCGAGTATAGATTTAAATGTCACGAAGTCGTTTCTGAAAGTATTTGTATGGAGTGTAGCTATGTATGGAAGTGAAACGTGGACGATAAATAGTTTAGACAAGAAGAGAATAGAAGCTTTCGAAATGTGGTGCTACAGAAGAATGCTGAAGATTAGATGGGTAGATCACATAACTAATGAGGAGGTGTTGAATAGGATTGGGGAGAAGAGAAGTTTGTGGCACAACTTGATTAGAAGAAGGGATCAGCTGGTAGGGCATATTCTGAGACCTCAAGGGATCACCAATTTAGTATTGGAGGGCAGCGTGGAGGGTAAAAATCGTAGAGGGAGACCAAGAGATGAATACACCAAGCAGATTCAGAAGGATGTAGGTTGCAGTAGGTACTGAGAGATGAAGAAGCTTGCGCAGGATAGAGTAGCATGGAGAGCTGCATCAAACCAGTCTCAGGACTGAAGACCACAACAACAACAACAACGTTAAGCAACTGCAGGTGGGCCGTGAAGGCTCGAAATGCTGCATGCTTAAGAGTTTCTGACCGAAGGAGGATGTATTTTATTTACAATTTATGTTCTCCATCTTTGCACGTGGAACTACGAATTTCTGTATGGTGTTAGCGATATATTGGTAATTTCCATACCATATCCAATTGATATCGCTCTAGGAAAGCTCTGTGACGAAACTAGGCTTCAGACGGACCAGTATTGCAGCTTCGTAACCCTCCGGAAGACAAAAACTAATGATTGTTGGCGAGGGAAAAAATACAGATCAGTAAAGGAGGTGAAGTTTTTAACGAGCAGAAATTGGTCAGCATAGAATTTAGGCCAACGAGCATCGAGGTCGAACGTTGACAGCCGAGAGAAGCGGCACACGGAAGATATATCGATAACTCGTTGGTTGCCATCGCGAGCAACTTCGAGGTCAGCACTCAGGACGAGGCGAGGGATCCACGTGCACGCAGTCTCAAGTGGAACGCCGTTTACTGCTTCAATTTATGGCCGGCTCCACTCACCACAGACGCTCAGCACAGACGCGCTTTTCTCCGTTCAGAGAGAGCGAAGCTGTAGCGCCTTTTACGCAAATTGAGTCGCTTGTCCCAATCGTCTGCTCGTGGCAAACGGATCTCGCCTATCAGAAGCTGTCGATTCCAAGTCAGCGCCAGAACTGTTTGTGTTGTGAGAGCTGCCAGCTGTGCAATTTGGCGCCTGACTGGCGAAAGTGAGGTTTTGAGGAACCGCTCTTTACAAGAAAAAATAGAAATATAGTAACAGAATGTAGGACCAAGCACGGATAATAGAGTTTATTCACGCTAAAGCAAAATTCGTAGTGGGTATTCATGAGAAAGGTCGTAAGATACATTTTTCACACTCTTAAGAAACGTGTTCTCCAAACATTTCAACCACCTACATTTATCTGCTTGAGAAAATATTATCTACAGACCCGTCGAGCAATATTTGTTGTTGTTGTGGTGGTCTTCAGTCCTGAGACTGGTTTGATGCGGCTCTCCATGCTACTCTATCCTGTGCAAGCTTCTACATCTCCCAGTACCTACTGCAACCTACATCCTTCTGAATCTGCTTGGTGTATTCATCTCTTGGTCTCCCTCTACGATTTTTACCCTCTACGCTGCCCTCGAATACTAAATTGGTGACCCCTTGATGCCTCAGAACATGTCCTACCAACCGATCCCTTCTTCTAGTCAAGTTGTACCACAAACTCCTCTTCTCCCCAATTCTGTTCAATATCTCCTCATTAGTTATGCGATCTACCAATCTAATCTTCAGCATTTTTCTGTAGCACCACATTTCGAAAGCTTCTATTTTCTTCTTGTCCAAACTATTTATCGTCCATGTTTCACTTCCATACATGCCTACACTCCATACAAATACTTTCAGAAACGACTTCCTGACACTGAAATCAATACTCGATGTTAACAAATTTCTCTTCTTCAGTAACGGTTTCCTTCCCATTGCCACTCTACATTTTAGATCATCTCTACTTCGACCATCATCAGTTATTTTGCTCCCCAAATAGCAAAACTCATTCACTACTTTAAGTGTCTCATTTCCTAATCTAATTCCCTCAGCCACACCCGACCTAATTCGACTACATTCCATTATCCTCGTTTTGCTTTTGTTGATGTTCATCTTATATCGTCCTTTCAAGAGACTGTCCATTCCGTTCAATTGTTCTTGCAAGTCCTTTGCTGTCTCTGACAGAATTACAATGTCATCGGGAATATTTACAGGCAGTAAATAGCGCCTTTTTTACTGTAACCTTTGTATCTTGTTTTCTCTCTAAGCGAATTATATTTATTATAAATAGATCCGACATTTTCATTGTAGAAACAATTTTTATAAAAAGTTTATTTATTTACTTTCTTATTTATGCACAATTTAAGCTTTTTGTTTGTGCAGATACTGTAAAACTTAGATACCTTTTTGCTTTCGGATATTTGGTCTCCCTTCTGCGAACTTTGTACTGACGAGGAGAACACGGCATGTGTCATAGCCCGATTTCCGAGAAACTTCGCTCGTGGAAGAGAGGTTAAAATATGCAAACACGTATCTCGGCTTACTCGTAGGTACTCGACCGTTTCTGACAAAATAACGACCGAAGTTTTCGAGGTACTATGCGTTACTTTCAGCGAGCTCATAATTCAGCCGATGCGCTTCACACTTTTGCGCTCCATTTTCCAAACCCGAATATTCTTTTAATTTTTGTTTTTCATGTCCGTAGAAAATTACTACACGAAAGTTTTTCTATGTATGTCGAAATAACACTACTTTTATTCATCTAAAAATTCTACGTCTGGTGACTGAATTAAAAGATAACAGTAAATGAATGGAAAAATTATTTGAAATTGTTTCCAGTGGAATTCCTGTAGCGTATCTTGATTCGTAATCAATTGCACACGCCAGTTTTCGGAACAGTCATCCGCTCAGCGTGCTGTGCAACGAAATTATAGCCAACGCCTGAAATCTTCAGTAATGTTAACGATGTTTCTTTCCCGAGTGAGAAAAAAAGCACGTTGCAAGGCATCCCAGATGTGCTCAATAATGTTCATGTCTGGGGAGTTTGGTGGGCGGCGGAAGCGTTTAAACTCAGGAGAGTGTTCCTGCAGCCACTCTTTAGAAATTCTGCACGTTTGCGGTGTCGTATTGTCCTGCTGGATTTGCCCAAGTCCGTCGAAATGCACAATGGACACGAATGGGCGCAGGTGATCAGACAGGATGCTTACGTACGTGTCACCAGTCAGAGTCGTATCTAGACGTATCAGGGGTCCTATATCACTCCAACTGCACACGCCCCGTACTATTACAGAGCCTCTACCAGCTTGAACAGACCCCTGCTGATATATGCTGCGCCCATGGATTGGTGAGGTTGTCTCCATACCCGTACACGCCCATCCTCTCGATACAATTTGAAACGAGAGTCGTCCGAGCAGGCGACATGTTTCCAGTCATCAACAGTCTAACGGCGGTGTTGGCGTAAAGATTTGCGTCGTGCAGTCATCAAGCGTACACGATTGGGCCTTCGGCTCCGAAAGCCCATATCGGTGATTTTCCGCTGAATGTTTCGCACGCTGACACTTGTTGATGGGCCAGCACTGAAATCTGCAGCAATTGGAGGAAGGTTTGTACTTCTGTCGCGTTGAACGATGCTCTTCAGTCGCCGTTGGCCCCATCTCGCAGGATCTTTTTCCAGCCGCAGCGGTGTTGGAGATTAGATGTTTTACCGGATTCATGGTATTCACGGTATACTTTTGAAATGGTCGTACGGGAAAACCCGCGATTTATCGCTACGTCGGAGATGCTGTGTCCCATCGGGTTATGCGCCGACTATAACACCACGTTGAAACTCACTTAAATCTTGATAATCTGCCATTGTAGCAGCAGTAACCGATCTGACAACTGCGCCAGAAACTTGTCTTACCGAGGGGTTGCCGACTGCAACGCCGTATTTGAATACGCATATCTGTACCAGTTTCTTTGGCGCTTCAGTGTATTTCATTCTTATATCACTCCTTAACTTCTATATTTTATTTTTATGCTTTCTTCTTCAGGAAGATTGGATACATTCCCTTCGCTGATACCGATCGTAGAAACATTCGAAACATAGAAATACCGAAAGGCAGATTTCCACAGTGGCATTTCTTCGTACACAGAACGCTGTCCTGGCCACCGCTGACGCTTGCAACGTGTTGAGGACATTCTGCTCGGCTGCCGTACAACAGCAGCCCCTGCAGGCTTGGCTAGCACCTACAGCCACGCTCGAGAATGCATTTCTTGAATTGTTTCCATATTTTTGTACGAACAGAGACTTCTGCAAGGTTTCCGTTTATCAGCGTCACACAATATTCTCATTGCAGGCTTCTGCGGAATAAATACTCCTGTATGTTATTTCCATTGTACCAGAATATTACGCCGTAAGAGGGTATCGAGTTAGTTTGCAACAGTCTGATGTTGGCAGGTCCTGGAACATTCTTGCTGGCCATTGCCTTCCAAATCGTTTAATGCCCTCTCCGCGCTTTGGGGACTTCTTGTTGTCCCAGCAAGACTGGCGCTCGTCCTAACTTGCACTTTCGAAGGCACTAACTTTCCCGGAAGAGTTTTCGATACGCACCCGTAAGCTGATGGGCGTTTAGCCAACGCACGAAACCCTGAAGCAGGCGGAGTGCAGGAGAAAACTGGCGATGGCTGCAGCGGTCTCGGAGCGGTGGTCTTTGCTACACGACAAACGGGCAAGGGGGGGGGGGGCAGGTTACCTCATTTGCTAGTTTAGAGGAGTCAGGTAAGATGACTCCATTTCTCCAAAGTATTTTCTGCGCACTGGAGTCGTATTCGTGAGGACGACGCTTCAAACCCGCGTCCGGCGGCCCTCCTGATTTAGGTTTTCCGTGATTTCCCTAAATACGTGGGGTGCAACTTTAATAGTGGCAACTATTTATTTACTGCTCGTACGAAATAGATACGTGTTTCAAAGTTCTACTGACTTTCATCACTTCTGTCTCTATGCTGTTCATTTTTGGAACACAACGTACGACCAGCTTAGAGACAGAAGTGATGACACTACCTGCAGGACCTGACCATCATTTTGCAGCACAATGCTCGAGCACGTACAGTGCGAGCTGTTACTGATGTTACTGATTTGTTTGACTCATGGGGCGCCGGCCGTTGTAACCGAGCGGTTCTAGGCGCTTCAGTCCGGAACAGAGCTGCTGCTACGGTCGCAGGTTCGAATCTTGCTTCGGGCATGGATGTGTGTGATGTCCTTAGTTCAGTTAGGTTTAAGTAGTTCTAAGTCTAGAGGACTGATGACCTCAGATGTTAAGTCCCATAGTGCTTAGAACCATTTTAACTCATGGGGCTGCTAAGTACTATACCACCTACTGCACTCCCCTGACTTAATCCCTCCTGAGTTCAACTCGATTTCTAAACTGAAGAAACACTTCACGGAATTCGCTTCATAACTGCTACAAATTCGTCGGGCAATAGGCCGCGCAGCTCGAACTGTCAACACAACTGGCACTGCTAAGAGTATCCTACGACTTCCACATAGCTGGCAAGGGCTGTACACAATGCTGGTGACTACTTTAAAGGTCAGTAAAACTTTGAACCACGTATCTATTTTGTACAAGCTGTAAATAAATAGTTGCCACTATTTAAGTTCCAACCCTCGTACCCTAAGGCAAACGCCTTCGAAAGGACGCGCCTCTTTCCTTTCCCATCCTTCCCTAATCCGAGCTTGTGCTCCATCTCTAATGACATCGTTGCCAACTGGACGTTAAACACTAATCTCATCTCCTCCTCAATATTCTCTGCAGCCTTCAAATCATTAAGCTATCTGGAAAAGAGATCCGGATGAACTGGTCTTGTCTTCATTACCTTCGATTTGCAGATGAGTTTGTTTTGTTTGCTTATGGTGCAGAGGAACTTTAGCGAAGAATGGAGAAACTGAGCTAGTATGACAATAGACATGTAGATTAATTATGGTATGATCAAAAAAACCTACAACGAATATACCGATAGCACAGCAGCAGAGACTGATAATTACGTAATTTCCAACATGTCCTAAACAGAAAGTGTATAAGCAATACGTACTGCTAGTACCAAATTACAAAAACGTAACATGGACGTGAAATTCTCAAACAGTTTAAAAATTGAGGACTGCCCAACGAGAAATCGAGGTACATACTGCGCATAACAACACTGGCATGAAAAATTTAATAACAAAAAAAATAGGAAAAAACGCACATGTTTGTGAAATCATTTGTCTGAAAGTAAGAAATCAAATAGATTAAAAAAATTATTGACGCGCATTTGAATGATGTTCGAAATTATGTAAGCAAATGAAGTCCCGATTGACAATTTAAAATTCAACAACCAAGCATCTGACTTCCCGTACCATCTCAACCGGTAAAATATTTTGCAGCTTGACTCCAAATAGCAGCACTATCTCAAGGCCACAAAACAGCAGATTCGACAGTCTATATAGAAATGAGAAGAATCAGTGATTTGAGGGAAAGTTACTCAATTAGAGACTATTGCTATGTGAAGTCAAGCGGTAAAATACTATACCAGTTGAGATACTACTGGTTTGGAAAGTCAAGCGGTTAAATATTGAACTTTAAATTCTCAATGGGCACCTTACTTGCTTTACATGATTTCGATCATCATTCAGATGATCTTTTGAAAACAATTTAGTTTCGTGACTGAAACAGAATCGAATAGTTTAGTTTTTATCCCTGAGAAAATATCATTTTACCCCACAGGCATAATCACCGCACGGTTGGAACGACTGCTACAGGCGCTCTGTGGCGTGCCTGAGCAAAGAGCGTTGCCTGTATTCCAGTCACCAGCTCCGCGTGAGAGCGGGTAGGCCTACAGAAGCAAACTGCCTGATTCCCTTCTAAAATGTTTTGCTCCCCTTAAGGTTTTCTTGTTGAAACTCACTATCAGTCTGTCGGGATAGGTAGTGTACAGGTCCCGCGCACCTGGTCAGTAGACGCTGCCGCTTCAGTGAAGCCTCGTTCTTCCAGGGCCGGCGAATTGACGAAAAGACTTCTGCCGTCGCCCGGAAGCGTCAGCGAAAGTTTTGTCTCGAACAAAAGTTGTTCCTCGTGGCGCAACGTATCATTCCTACAAGTTTGACGCAAAGACTTTGAAATGCGGTCGTATACACACAGTGAAAGGCGTTTGGAAGGCAGCACACTCCTTCGTTCCCCTTTATCCTTTGCTCCATTTTTTTCTTTCTAATTGGCAAACAACAAGGGAGAAAGTTATATTTGTCTCCCTCAATGAAGCTGACTGTTTCTCTGTTGAAGCAATTTTCAGTTTATTAACGAACAGGTACTGTAAAACGTCTTTCGTTGGAGAACACTCAACAGAAAAGTATGAAGTCTTCACAGAAACTTGGCACTGCGTCACGAAATCACAGCAAGCAAAAACGTAAAGGTGAAGAGAACACAGAAGCACGAAATTCACTACTACACCACGAGTGACAGCGCAGAGACTACGTAAACTTCCGATGTTACCAGATGACACCGACATCATAACAGTAGCCGCCGTGTGCTATTCCGCATGTGGCAATCCGCCCTGTGTATTTCCATAGTTTCTGTTTCTGAATTTGGTCAGTGATACGTTGTCTTCGTACAGTAATATCCTACGGTATGGATCTCATTGCAACAGGCTGTAAGTAATTTGTTGCAAGACATACTAGCAGATTAAAACAGTGTGCTGGACCCCGTTTCGAACCCAGAACCTTGCTCTCTGCGAGCAATACTCATAACTACTGAGCTACGCAACTGCGACACACAACCCACCCTTTTGCTGCAGCACTACCGATAATAAATTTCAAAACAGGACACACACAGCTGCAGACTAAAGTATCCGTTTTTGGATTTTGTTTAGTCTCAAGATGTAATCACGACCTAACTAAATGGTGTAATTATTTCAGTTTCCATCAAGACAGTTGTTTGCTGACAACCTGTAGAATGCTTTCTAGCCACATGTAGTGGGTATCAGCTTGCCAACTAGTCTCTCCAGCAGCACTATCGAAATGGCCTCTATACAGAGGCATCTGATTCTGCTTCAGTTTCTTTTATCCTGTGATGTTAAGTACAAAGTATAATTACCTATCACCATCTTCTTGATTTCTTCCTCTGTACAACCCCAATGCCATGCCATTTTTTCAGTAAAAAACAAAGATGAAAACTTTAACACAAATAAAATCACAGCAGCAAATGCACACAGGTCAAACGTTGCACATAGGTCAAATGTTGTACAGCTACTGAGCACAAAGCACAGGAATGCAGCTATTCAGCTGTTCTGCCTGGCTGCTAAGTGCCTTGAG
Source organism: Schistocerca americana (assembly GCF_021461395.2). NCBI lineage: Eukaryota > Metazoa > Arthropoda > Insecta > Orthoptera > Acrididae > Schistocerca > Schistocerca americana. Next base: position 558,048,529 of record NC_060125.1, on the reverse strand, counting down.
CATTAATGCATCTGGAGCACACAGAAATCTGAGTGGTCACCCATCTTAATACATAGGGAGCACACAGGCATTGGCAAGCGGCCACATACACACACCTCCAGAGCACCTGATGGAACAATTAAAGGTGCAGATAAAAGGGTTTAGGGAAACTGGGGACAGGAACAGTGATATGTGTAACACGTCTAAACCAATCAAATAGTTAATATACGTATACACGCGTATGGGATCGAGGTAACAGTTTTCTAGGTAGGATTTCTTAGGGAGTTGTCATTTTTTCACATTTTTTAACTATCGCCTATTTAATGGTAAAGTGCCAGCTTACAAATCCTAAATTCTCAGGTTCGATCCCCAATCAGTCCTATGATTTTTATCTCTCACTTATCATTTCTTTAACCTCTTGTAATGTTTGTTGATGTGAAACCTGTCGAAGTGCACTGTGGTTTGCAATTCATGTTGAACTGTAGGACCACCTGTAACTGGTTGCGTCAGAATGTTTGACAGTGTTTTTGGGATTAACTCGATGTACTGGTACAAATATGGCGTCTGTTGTTCTAGAATGGCTTTAGTTTTTATTAGATATAGTGTGTTGAAGTTAATATTTTTACTGAAACACTAATACCCATGAACCATAACCTTGCCTTTGGTGGGGAGGCTTGCGTGCCTCAGTGATACAGATGGCCGTACCGTAGGTGTAATCACAACGGAGGGGTATCTGTTGAGACGTCAGACAAACTAGTGGTTCCTGAAGAGGGGCAGCAGCCTTTTCAGTAGTTGCAGGGGCAACAGTCTGGATGATTGACTGATCTGGCCTTGTAACACTAACCAAAACGGCCTTGCTGTGTTGGTACTGCGAACGGCTGAAAGCAAGGGGAAACTACAGCCGTAATTTTTCCCGAGGGCATGCAGCTTTACTGCATGAAACCAGTCTCAGGACTGAAGACCACAACAACAACAACAACAATTATAACGTAAGTTTGAATGCCACATAACAGTACGCACATGACATTTCTATGTGACTGTTATTGCAGCAGATTAAAACGCAGAGCACACCATTGGCTGCAGCGTGCAAAAATACGCTAAAAAAAAAAGAAAGAACGATGCACTATGAAGAATTTATCCAAATGGGACGGAAATCAGTATATGTGATGTACACATACAGACAAACAAATGATAACAATTGCAGAAAAACTGGATGATTTATTGGACAGCAAGAGCTTCACAAACTGAGCAAGTCAGTAACACGATGGTCCACTCTGGCGCTTACGCAAGCAGTTATTCTGTTTGGCGTTAATTGACAAAGTTATTGGATGTCCTCCTGAGGGATATTGTGCCTTGCTAGCCAAGGTAGGATCTGGCAAGCACGAAGGCAACTTGCAGAAACTCTGGCCGTGTGCGGGCGGGCACTATCTTGCTGAAAGGTCAGCCCTGCATGGCTCACCACGAAGGGCAACAAAACGGGGCGTAGGATATCGTGGACCTACCGCTGTGCCGTCAGGGCGCTCGGATGACAACCAAAGGCACCCCCGACCGTCAGTTCCGGCTGTTGGGTCGTACGGCGGGCGAGCGTCAGGTCGGTATCCCACAGCTATCGACGGCAAATGCAAAATTGTAAACTTCGGCGACCGATGGACGAATGTGTAACGCTGCAGTGCAATTTCATCGCGCAGTTGGCAGGGATAGTAAACGGGGGACATGCTGATATCAGAGCACAAAGTCTTTGAGAATCTCATTCCGATTACTGAGTTGGACAGCAATATGCTTCGCAGACAGGCGCTCGAAGAACATCAGCAGATGTTAGGAACTGAAGGAGGCAGCTGGGCTCAAAGAAGCCGGTTGGAGTGATCGGCGATTCGCTCGACATTTGAATAGGAGCGATGCCACCATTCGACGATCTTGGGTGAAACGTGGCCGAAAGCAGCGTCAAGAAAGACGCTGTGAGAGGAATTCTGCCTTATGCAACACACCACTTTATGGCGTTGTTCTCAGACATGTTTCAGTACTTTTTGTGCTATCTTCAGTGGATTTATTTCTTTATTTCCTTCTGCAAAACTGTTGTTACATGTTAACTTCTACAGAAACTTTTGATAGAAAATATATACATCTGTAAAATGAGCGATTACTGCAACATTCACAAGATGATTACGCGGGTGAGGTGTTGCTGAGTAGTGATGTTTGGAATCTTCATTACATGCAGTAGGTGAATGAAGGACATGCATGACTCTATGGATTCTAGAGATGGTTAGGAATCCGACAGGGGGATTTCTGTTGCCGCGTCATCGGAGCTGAGAAAGTGGGATGTAGGAATGAATATACACCGAAGCCCCAAAGAAACTGGCATAGGCATTCGTATTCAAATACAGAGATATGTAAACTGGCAGCATACGGCGCTGGGATAGGCAACGCCTATATAAGACAAGTGTCTGGCGCAGTTGTTAGATCGGTTACTGCTGCTATAATCGCAGGTTATTAACAGCTAAGTGAGTCTGAACGTGGTGTTATAGTCGGCGCACGAGCGATTTGACACTGCATCTCCGAGGTAGCGTTGAAGTGGGGATTTTCCCGTAGGACCATTTCACGAGTGTACCGTGAATATAAGGAATGCGGTAAAACATCAAATCTCAGACATCGCTGCGGCGGGAAAAAAAATCCTGCAAGAATGGGACCTATGACGACTGAAGAGAACCGTTAAACGTGACAGAAGCGCAACCCTTCCGCAAATTGCTGCAGATTTCAGTGCTGGACCAATCAACAAGTGTCAGCGTGCGAACCATTCAACGAAATATCATAGATATGGGCTTTCGGAGCCGAAGGCCCACTCGTGTACCCTTGATGACTGCACGACCCTAAGCTTTATCCTCGTCTAGGGTCGTCAACAACGACATGGACTGTTGCTGACTGGAAACATGTTGCCTGATCGGGTGAGTCTCGTTTCAAATTGTGTCGAGGGGTTGGACGTGTCCGGGTATGGAGACAACCTCATAATCCATGGACCCTGCGTGTCAGCAGGGGACTGTTGAAGCTGATGGAGGCTCTGTAATGGCGTGGGGCGTGTGCAGTTGGAGTGACGTAAGACCGCTGATACGTCTACATACGACTCTGACAGATGACAGGTACGTAAGCATCCTGTCTGACCACCTGCATCCATTCGTGTCCATTGTGCAATGCGACACCCCACATGTCCAGAATTGCTACAGAGTGGCTCCAGGAACACTCTTCTGAGTTTAAACACTTCCGCTGACCACCGAACACCCCCCCCCCCCCCCCAGACATGAACATTTTTCAGCATATCTGGGATACCTTGCAAAGTACTGTTCAAAAGAGATCTCCACCCCCTCGTACGCTTACGAATTTATGAACACCCCTGCAAGATTCACGGTGTAAATTCCCACCAGCACTACATCATACATGAGTCGAGTCCATACCACGTCGTGCTGCGGCAGTTCTGCTTGCTCGTGGGGGTCCTACATGATATCAGGCAGGTGTAGCAGTTTCTTTGGCTCTTCAATGTATAGAGTTAGGGCGGATAGGCGGTTGAAGATAAAATGTGCCTAGTTGTGGGAGCTGCTGGTTGTTACATGGAGGTGGAAGACGGATAGGGCAGTTAGAGAAATGTCTTGGTGTATGTGAGGATGTTGGAAAACATGGACGCTATACGGGATATTGTATCGAATCAGATTATTTATTCGTCTGTGGAAAGGAATGGCGGGAGTTGGGCTGGATTGGGCTCTCGAGTAGTCAGATGGACACGATGAGTTCAAGTATTGTTGGGGGAGAGTTGGCTTTGTACTTGTGGCAATATGTGGGCATTGGGCGGCTGTCTTCATAGGGCAATTGTAGTTTGGGCGTTTGCTTGACGCAAATCGTCTAGCCCTAGCAGGGAGCTGCGCCGCCGCCACAACTGGTGAAGCTCAGTGACCGAATGTCATCGACTGCATAGGAAGACGCAGTAGGAAAGTAAGACAGATTTCGTTGTACAAGTACGACTGCAGGTTGTTGAGCACGGTAGGAGTAGTGTTTTTTTTTTTTTTTTTTTTTGGTCATCAGTCTACTGATTGGTTTGATGCGGCCCGCCACGAATTCCTTTCCTATGCTAACCTCTTCATCTCAGAGTAGCACTTGCAACCTACGTCCTCAATTATTTGCTTGACGTATTCCAATCTCTGTCTTCCTCTACAGTTTTTGCCCTCTACAGCTCCCTCTAGTAGCATGGAAGTCATTCCCTCATGTCTTAGCAGATGACCTATCATCCTGTCCCTTCTCCTTATCAGTGTTTTCCACATATTCCTTTCCTCTCCGATTCTGCGTAGAACCTCCTCATTCCTTACCTTATCAGTCCACCTAATTTTCAACATTCGTCTGTAGCACCACATCTCAAATGCTTCGATTCTCTTCTGTTCCGGTTTTCCCACAGTCCATGTTTCACTACCATACAATGCTGTACTCCAAAAATTTCTTCCTCAAATTAAGGCCGGTATTTGATATTAGTAGACTTCTCTTGGCCAGAAATGCCTTTTTTGCCATAGCGAGTCTGCTTTTGATGTCCTCCTTGCTCCGTCCGTCATTGGTTATTTTACTGCCTAGGTAGCAGAATTCCTTAACTTCATTGACTTCGTGACCATCAATCCTGATGTTAAGTTTCTCGCTGTTCTCATTTCTACTACTTCTCATTACCTTCGTCTTTCTCCGATTTACTCTCAAACCATACTGTGTACTCAATAGACTGTTCATTCCGTTCAGCAGATCATTTAATTCTTCTTCACTTTCACTCAGGATAGCAATGTCATCAGCGAATCGTATCATTGATATCCTTTCACCTTGTATTTTAATTCCACTCCTGAATCTTTCTTTTATTTCCATCATTGCTTCCTCGATGTACAGATTGAAGAGTAGGGGCGAAAGGCTACAGCCTTGTCTTACACCCTTCTTAATACGAGCACTTCGTTCTTGATCGTCCACTCTTATTATTCCCTCTTGGTTGTTGTATTGTTGTACATATTCTACAGGGTGATTCAAAAAGAATACCACAACTTTAAAAATGTGTATTTAATGAAAGAAACATAATATAACCTTCTGTTATACCTCATTACAAAGAGTATTTAAAAAGGTTTTTTTTCACTCAAAAACAGGTTCAGAGATGTTCAATATGGCCCCCTCCAGACACACGAGCAATATCAACCCGATACTCCAACTCGTTCCACACTCTCTGTAGCATATCAGGTGTAACAGTTTGGATAGCTGCTGTTATTTCTCGTTTCAAATCATCAATGGTGGCTGGGACAGGTGGCCGAAACACCATATCCTTAACATACCCCCATAAGAAAAAATCACAGGGGGTAAGATCAGGGCTTCTTGGAGGCCAGTGATGAAGTGCTCTGTCACGGGCTGCCTGGCGACCGATCCATCGCCTCGGGTAGTTGACGTTCAGGTTTCATAACTAACCTTTTTCGTAGGACTCTCCATACAGTTGATTGTGGAATTTGCAGCTCTCTGCTAGCTCTGCGAGTAGATTTTCCTGGGCTGCGAACAAATGCCTGCTGCATGCGTGCTACATTTTCATCACTCGTTCTCGGCCATCCAGAACTTTTCCCTTTGCACAAACACCCATTCTCTGTAAACTGTTTATACCAACGTTTAATACACCATCTATCAGGAGGTTTAACACCATACTTCGTTCGAAATGCACGCTGAACAACTGTCGTCGATTCACTTCTGCCGTACTCAATAACACAAAAAGCTTCCTGTTGAGCGGTCGCCATCTTAGCATCAACTGACGCTGACGCCTAGTCAACAGCGCCTCAAGCGAACAAATGTACAACCAAATGAAACTTTATAGCTCCCTTAATTCGCCGACAGATAGTGCTTAGCTCTGCCTTTTGTCGTTGCAGAGTTTTAAATTCCTAAAGTTGTGGTACTCTTTTTGAATCACCCTGTATATGACCCGTCTCTGTCTGCAACTCAGTTTCTCAGCTGTATGGTGATATTGTGAGTACCAGTCTATCTTTTTCATAATATTGTCATACATACATACATATTCCACAAGCCATCAGCTGTCATTCTCTTTCTCTATCCACTCGCAACACGAATCTAGGAAACATCGCTGGTGTGAAACTCAGTTCACCTTTCCTCGCAGAAAAATGGATGGAGGATAACAAGCATATTCCATACTCCTAGAATTTCGGAAAGCTTTTGACATAATGCCACATGACAGACAGGCTCGAAAACTTTTTAAGTAATAGAACCGGGATACGTTGTCCTGAACGGCGAGCGTTCAAGGTATCGTCAGGAGTGCCCCTCTGGAGTGTGACAGGACCGCTCTGTTTTCTACGTACACAAACGATCTGACTGATGGATGAGCATAAACCTGCGACTGTTTGCTGAGGACGCTGTAGTGGGGAAGAAAGTGTCGTATCTGAATGGCTCGAGGAGGGTACAGGACGACTTGGAGAGAATTCCCGTCTACTGCGATGAATGGCGGCTTACTCTGAATGTGGAAAAATGTTGAGTTACACAGATTAATACGAAAATTATCCTGTATCATTCAAATACAGTATTAGTGGTGTGCCGAGGGCACAGTCTCGTCGATTAAATATCTAGGCTTGACATTACAAAGCAATATGAAATGGAACGAGATCGTAAGCGATGGGGAATGGTCAACTTCGGTTTATTCAGAGAATTCTAGTGAAGTGTAGCTTGTCTATAACTGAGACTGCGTATAGAGCACTAGTGCGACCCATTCTCGAGTACTGCTCCACTGCCGGACTAAAGGAAGACGTGGAAGCGATTGATAGTCGTGCTGCTGGTTTGTCACCAGTAGATACGATCAACACGCGCATATTATGGAGATGCTACTTGAACTCTTATGGAAATCCCTGCAGGAAAGACCAAGTTCTTTTCACGAATCACTGTTGAGAAAAATGGCGAGGCTGTTTATAAAATCTTTCTTTTTATTGTCATATATAAACACAGAATGGTGACTTGGTCAAAAACGTAAGATTTCCTTGCAGTCCACCAGAAAATTCGTTGATTGGCAGCTTCTGCCGCCATTTGACGTATTGTTATAGCTACGTGGTGTTTTTTTTTTTTTTTTTTTTTAAGAGTGGCGCGCGATCTTAAACTATTATTGACGTTTGAGGTGTTTAGCGCGCGCGCGTAGGTGTGTGTGTGTGTGTGTGTGTGTGTGTATGAGAGAGAGAGAGAGAGAAAAGAGGCAGGTAGAGAGAGTCTTGCTGGGTGGTGGTTGTGAGCTCTTAGATCAGCAATGTTGAGTGGGAACTATTCCTTTTAAATGCTCTGAGATGTCCTCTATGTCTGGTTCTAAAATTCCTACATGTATGGCCCGCGTATACAGATTCACAGCAATTACAAGTTTACTGGTAATACACGATTGGCTATACTTTTTATTGCTGGTGGTTTGTATGCCAAGTCTGTTCTGCATTGTATTGTTAATGTGGTACGCAATATTGACTCATTTTCTCTTTAGTAAGCTGGCCACCTTCTGTTTGACTTAGTTGTACGTCAATATGCGTCATTTGTGGCTTACTGTCTTATGATTTGTTGTGTGTGTGTGTGTGTGTGTGTGGTGGTGGTGGTGGTTAGTGTTTAACGTCCCGTCGACAACGAGGTCATTAGAGACGGAGCGCAAGCTCGGGTTAGGGAAGGATTGGGAAGGAAATCGGCCGTGCCCTTTCAAAGGAACCATCCCGGCATTTGCCTGAAACGATTTAGGGAAATCACGGAAAACCTAAATCTGGATGGCCGGAGACGGGATTGAACCGTCGTCCTCCCGAATGCGAGTCCAGTGTGCTAACCACTGCGCCACCTCGCTCGGTTGTGTGTGTGTGTGTGTGTGTGTGTGTGTGTGTGTGTGTTTCTTGATTATTTGTTTCTGTTTGTGTATTTTGTTGTTAGTTTTATCTGGTGTTGTCTTTGCATCATAGCCATTCTGCTATAGACAAAATTCAGAGAATCGGCATCAGCGACTCAGTGCACAACGATCATATTGCCACCAACTTGTATCTCGCACTAGGACCACAAAGATAAGATGAGACAAATTACATCTCATACAGAAGCATACAGATAGTAGTCTTTCCCTCGCTCCAGTTGCGAGTGGATAGAGAAAGAGAATGACAACTGATGGCTTGTGGAATATGTATGTATGTATGACAATATTATGAAAAAGATAGACTGGTACTCACAATATCACCATACAGCTGAGAAATTGAGTTGCAGACAGGCACAACAAAAAGCCTACTAGACACATAAGCTTTCGGCCAGAGGGCATTCTTCTGAAATAGACAACACATACACAGACACGAGGCCGGATTGTGAGCGGCTGCGCATGATGTAAGAAGCAACCCGGGTGGAAGCAGGCTGCTTCACAGTCTGTGCCGTCTGGATCCTTTTTCTGAACTGTGCACATGCTGCAATTTATCCCACTTTCCCATAACCCTCCCGGCCTCAACCTTCGCTAGTCATTGTCCTTCACCCACTGTTGCCACTTCACAGCCTTCTGTTGCACAAGCACATCCACAGTCTTTTTACTTTTCTCCTTTTCTGCACCCGTCCCGCCCTCTGTCTAACCTGCTGACTGCACCTACCTATCCTACTCTCTCTCCACCTCGTCCCTGTTTGCTCCCACAAACAGCACTTTACTGCCCCACACGTCTACTCTGCTCTGCCTGATCCTCTCCACCCCAGCCTCCTCCTTACCCCCACCACCCAGCCTGCTTCTCCCGTCATGCCTAGTTGTTCGCAGTCTGGCCTCGGCAGCCGGAGACATCAGCCATATGTGTGTGAGCTGCATTTGCATGATTGTCTGTGTGTGTTAAAACACATTACTTTATTCCACGTAAGTGGTCACATCCACACACTCACTCTGCAGCAATGGCAAAGACCACAAGCAACACGAGACTCGGCCCCTAACCACTTGCGCTGTTTCCACCACACAAAGTAGTGCGACCAAAGTAACAAAGATTTATAAAACTTTCCCACATTCTGGGACTCTAGATCTATTTTCTATGGCTAAATGTCGCTGTTCTTGAATAAATATAACTATTTTAATTCTACGGAAAATTTTTGTTAGACATATGGCGCACGGATACACTATGTAAGCTTACTGATTTCCTGCGAAAATAATCAACATGTGTAAAATAGCTCAAAATGGTTCAAATGGCTCTCAGCACTTTGCGACTTAACTTCTGAGGTCATCAGTCTCCTAGAACCTAGAACTAATTAAACCTAACTAACCTAAGATCATCACATACATCCACGCCCGAGGCAGGATTCGAACCTGCGACCGTAGCGGCAAAATAGCGTCTTTGCATTATTTGAAAGAGACTCTATGATGTCGTCTGCCACTGACCATCGATGTTATTGTAATGTTACAGTGTGTGTGTGTGTCTGTGTGTGTGTGTGTGTGTGTTGTCAGTGTTGTCATTTCATAAATAGCATCTTTGCATTATTTGAAAGAGACTCTATGATGTCGTCTGCCACTGACCATCGATGTTATTATAATGTTACAGTGTGTGTGTGTGTGTGTGTGTGTGTGTGTGTTGTCATATCAGAAGAAGGCCTGGCCGAAAGCTTGCGTGTTGAGTAGTCTCTTTGTTGTGTCTGTCTGAGACTGTCTTCTCCAGTGTATGTTGAGCAGCAATGTATCCATTTCATAAAATTGTGGTTATTCCATCTCAGATTTTCCACACGTATGTAGCTTAATACTGTGGCCCACAGTGTGGTGGCGGCGCTGGCAACGTACGCGAGCGCGCGCCCCGCGTCGCGCCGGCCCGCGGGTTCCGCGCTGGACGCGGCCGCCGCCGCCCCCGCCGCCTCCGCCGCCCCCACGTCCTCGTCGAGCGCCCCGCGGCTGCCGGTGCCCCTGCGCGGGGGCGGCCGCTGGTGCTGCTGCGGCGGCGGCGCGGCGCGCGGCCTGTGGGCCGGCCTGCCGCTGCTGTGCGCGGCCGGCGCCGCCTGCGCGCTGCGCCTGCAGCCCGCCTCCGCCGCCCCCGCGTCGGCGCCGCCCCCGGCGCTGCTGTCGGAGGGCGCGCGCGCCGCCGCGCTGTCCGGCGCCCTGGTGGCCACCGTGCTGGCCGCCACGGCCCTGCGAGGCGCCCCCGTCTCCAGGCTGCACCGCCGCCTCTCCAGGTCAGCCCCGCCGTCTCGCTTAACGTGCCCTACCACCGCATTCGAGCTCTGTTGGCAGGCTGTGCCATAATACTGGGTGATCAAAAAGTCAGTATAAATTTGAAAACTTAATAATCCTCGGAATAATGTAGATAGAGAGGTAAAAATTGGCACACATGCTTGGAATGACACGGGGTTTTATTAGAACCAAAAAAAAGTATTGCTAATCGCGTGAAAGATCTCTTGCCCGCGTCGTTTGGTGATGAACGTGTGCTCAGCCGCCACTTTCGTCATGCTTGGCCTCCCAGGTCCCCAGACCTCAGTGCGTGCGATTATTGGCTTTGGGGTTACCTGAAGTCGCAAGTGTATCGTGATCGACCGACATCTCTAGGAATGCTGAAAGACAACATCCGACGCCAATGCCTCACCATTACTACGGACATGCTTTACAGTGCTGTTCACAACATTATTCTTCGACTACAGCTATTCTTGAGGAATGATGGTGGACACATTGGGCATTTCCTGTAAAGATCATCATCTTTGCTTTGTCTTTGTTACGCTAATTATTGCTATTGAAGCGCTATCTATCGGAAATTTTTTGAACGTTTGTATTTTTTTTTGTTCTAATGAAACACCATGTCATTCCAATCATGTGTGTCAATTTGTACCTCTCTATCTACATTATTCCATGATTTATTCAGTTTTCAAATTTATACTGACTTTTTGATCACCCGGTATACGAAGGGCGCTCAGTAAGTAATGCAACACTTTTTTCTGAAAGCAAGTAAGTTTAGTTCAAGATTCCAGTGCTATTCCCCACTCCTCTGGCTACAAAACACGACCTCTCTTCAAAGCGACGGTATTACGCCCCCGTACTGGAGGACGTGTGTGTCCGCATGCTACCACTGTACTGGTCGACGTAGGAGCCACGCCTTGCTGCATCAACCGCCCCACCATCCACGTACTGCTTCTCACGGAGAGCAGCTGTCATTGGGCCAAACAGATGAAAGTCGGAAGGTGCGGGATCGTGCTGTAGGGTGGATCAGGAAGGACAGTCGACTGAAGTTCTGTGAGCCCCTCTGGGGTGCACAGACTTGTGTGAGGCATTGTGTTGTCATGGAGGAGTTCGTTTGCATTTTTGTGACGACGAACCGTTGTTTTTGTTGTACTCTTCAGTCCAGAGACTGGTTTGATGCAACTCTCCATCCTGCTCTATCCTGCGCAGCCTCTTCATTTACATCCTTCTGAATATGCTTACTGCATTCATCTCTTGGTCTCCCTCTACGATTTTTACCCTCTGCGCTTCCCTCCAACACTAAATTGGTGATTCCTTGATGCCTCAGAACGTGTCCTACCAACCGATCACTTCTTCGAGTCGTTCTGTCACAAATTTCTCCTCTCGCCAGTTCTCTTCAGTACCTCCTCATTAGTTACGTGATCTACCCATGTAACGTTCAGCATTCTTGTGTAGCAACACATTCCGAAAGCTTCTACTCTCTTCTTGTCTACACTATTCATCGTCCATGTTTCACTTCCATATAGGGCTACACCCCATTCAAATACTTTTGGAGAGGACTTCCTGACACTTGAATCTATACTCAATGCTAACATATTTCTCTTTTTCACAAACGCTTTCCTTGCCGTAGCCAGTCTACATTTTATCCTCTCTACTTCGGTGACCATCAATTATTTTACTTCCCAAAAAGCAAAACTCATCTACTACCTTAAGTGTCTGATTAATTCCCGCAGCATCAACCAGTTTAATTCGACTACATTCTATTATCCTTGTTTTGCTCTTATATCCTCCTTTCAAGACATTGTCCAGTCCGTTTAACTGCTCTTCCAAGTGTTTTGCTGTCTCTGACAGAATTACAATGTCGTCGACAAACTTCACAGTTTTTATTTCTTCTCCGTGAATTTTTATCGCTATTCCAAATTTTTCTTTTGTTTCCTTTACTGCTTGCTCAATATATAGATTGAATAACATTGGGGGTACGCTACAACCCTGTCTCACTCCCTCCCCAACCACTACTTCCCTTTCATGCCCCTCGGCTCTTATAACTGCCATCTGGTTTCTGTACAAATTGTAAATAGCGGTTCCATCCCTGTATTTTACCCCTGCCACCTTCAGAATCTGAAAAAGAGTTTCCCATTCAGCACTGCAAAAACTTCTCGCAGTCTACAAATGCTAGAAACGTAATTGTGCCTTTCCTTAACCTATCTTCCGAGTTTTCTCAGGGTGGCACAATATACTTCAGAATTGATCGTTGCACCACAGGGAACCACATCAAACAGAATAACCTCTTCAGATTCCCAGAAGGCCGTTTCAGTGACTACTGGCTGAGGGTGCAGTTTTGAACTTTTCCTTGGAGCAGAGTTGGTGTGGTGCTACTTCTTGGATTGCCAATTTGTTCCCGATTCGAAGAGATGAACCCATATTTCACAGCCTGTGCCGATGTTCGTTAAAAACTGGTCATGATCTGCCGCGTAACGCGCAAGCAATTCCGCACAGATGGTCCTCCGTTGCTCTTTGTGGTCTTCCGACAGGCAGCAATGAAACCAGTGCGAACACAGCGCTGAGTACCCCTACTGGTGGACGAGTGTTGTCTGCACTACTATCAGAGACGTCCAGTTGTGCCACAACGTGTTTCTGATCCGCCGATCACCTCGAATGAGGGTGTCCGCACTCTCCAAAACTGCGGGAGTCGCATCTGTGTGCGGCCTGCAGATACTCGGGAGATCGGACATGTTTGCGCGAGTAAGTTACGATGACGACAGCCTCCTCGTCCAATGACTCAACTTGCTTTTGTTCGCTGTCAGGTCTCCGTAGACATTCTGCAAGAGCCTATGACCATCTGCGACGCTCTGGTTTTCTGCCAAAAGAAACTCAAAGACCGTTCTCTGCTAGGAACGCACCTTCGTTCTTGAAGTCATTTTGAAGGCAATGTATGGCACAGTCAACTGTCAGAACTTCGTGAAACTGTAGGGGCTGAAGCGGGAATATTCCACGATGTCCCACAACAAATCCCCCATTTTTTTTCAATCAAGTTCGCCAACAGAAAAAATGTGTTGCATTACTTACTCAAAGCCGTTCGTAGAACTTACCTCTGTTTTGCCTGACACGGAACCTCGTAGATAGCGCGATAAGTTTTATTCTGATACGCTGAATTAAGTACTATATAGCTAATGTTTGATGATATGACGACAGCAGTTATACACTATGTGATCAAAAGTATCCGAACACATGCCTGAAAATGGCATACAAATTCGTGGCGCCCTCTATCGGTAATGCTGGAATTCAGTATGGTGTTGGTCCACCCTTAGCCTTGATGACAGCCTCCACTCTCGCAAGCATGCGTTCAATCAGGTGCTGGAAGGTTTCTTGAGGAATGGCAGCCCATTCTTCACGGAGTGCTGCACTGAGGAGTGGTATCGATGTCGGCCGGTGAGGCCACGCACGAAGTCGGTGTTCCAAAACATCCCAAAGGTGTTCTACAGGATTCAGGTCAGCACTCTGGGTGCAGGCCAGTCCATTACAGGGATGCTATTGTCGTGTAACCACGCCTCCGCAGGTCGAGCATTATGAACAGGTGCTCGATCGTGTTGGAAAATGCAATCGTCATCCCCGAGTTGCTTTTCAACAGTGGGAAGCAAGAAGGTGCTTAAAACATCAGTGTAGGCCTGCGCTGTGATAGTGCCACGCAAAACAACAAGGGGTCAAGGCCCCTCCGTGAAAAGCACGACCACACCATAACACCACCGTCTCCGAATTTTACTGTTGGCACTACACACGCTACCAGATGCCGTTCACCGGGCATTCGTCATACCGACACCCTGCTATCGGACCGCCACATTGTGTGCCGTGATTCCCACGCAACATTTTTCCACTGTTCAATCGTCCAACGTTTACCGTCCTTTCACGAAGCGAGGCGTCGTTTGGCATTTACCGGCGTGATATGTAGCTTGTGAGCAGCCACTCGACCATGAAATCCGAGTTTTCTCACGTCCTGCCTTACTGTCATAGTACTTGCATTGGATCCTGACACAGTTTGGAGTTCCTGTACGATGGTGTGGATAGATGTCAGCCTAGTATACATTACGACCATCTTCAACTGTCTGCGATCACTGTCAGTCAACAAACGACGTTGGTCTGTACGCTTTTGTGCTGTACGTGTCCCTTTACGTTTCCATTTCACTATCACGTCGGAAGCAGTAGAGCTAGGAATGTTTAGGAGTATGAAATCTCGTGTACAGACGTATGACACAAGTGACACCCAATCACCTGACCACGCTCGAAGTCCGTGAGTCCGGAACGCCCCATTCTGCTCTCTCACAATGTCTAATGACTACTGAAGTCAATGATATGGAGTTCCTGCCAGTACGTCGCAGCACAATGCACCTAATATGTAAAACGAATTTTTTGGGGTTTTCCGGATACTTTTGATCACATAGCGTATCTATGTTTATGCTTGCACTGACTGATAGTCATGCACAGCTGCGTATTATTTTCCACTGATAAACCTCAACAAATATCATGTGATTACGATTATCTGCCTCTATTGAAGGTTACTATTTTTGAACAAGAACGGACTTTGTACAGGGTGATTCCTTGATGATGTTTCAAGCTATCAGGGATGATGCAGATAGGTAAATGTATCAATTTGAGGCAAGAAGACCATATCTGGAAACGACGGAGTACAATGTTATAAGCGAAAATCGTTCTGATACGTCTGTCAGTGGAATATGTGTACCGGTACTGTTCAAAATGGTTCAAATGGTTCTAAGCACTATGGGGCTTTACATCTGAGGACATCAGTCCCCTAGCCTTAGAACTACTTAAACGTAACTAACCTTAGGCCTTCACACACATCCATGCGCGGTTCCGGACTGAAGCGCTTATAACTTCTCGGCCTCAGCGGTCTGCCCGGTACTGTTCTTGCTAAGGTGGTAGGGGAGGACGAAAACAAGAAAGAAAGTCTATTAAACATGGGCTGTAAAATGTACACCGTAGGTGTTACATGCACTTGTTCATCTTCGATACTGTGTAGCCCCCCCCCCTCCCCCCCCTCCCCCCCCCCTCCCCCGCCCCCTTGGCCGAGGTTCGAGTCCTCCCTAGCATGGTTGTGTGTGTTGTCCTTAGCGTAAGTTAGTTTAAGTTAGAGTAAGTAGTGTAAGCCTAGGGACCGATGACCTCAACAGTTTGGTCCCATAGAAACTTACCACCACAAAAAAGAGCTCTTGAGATATGCATTTTAAAGCCCATATTTACTGCACAGTTTTTCCTTCTTTTAGTCCATACTACCACCTCTGAAAGTTGCCTGAGCTCAAGTATTAGCAACGACAGTGCTTCTACATTTCCTCTGCTGTCATAGATAATGGAACGATTTTCGCTTATAACACTTTTGATATGCAAATTAATTAAATTAATCAATTAATCACCCATACCCCCGCCCACTCCCGCCCCCCCAGATGACGTCACGTGTTTTCTCGGCTGCATCTGCGCCCCAGCCGCTCCTCCCCTTCCCACCTCCCCCCTCCACCAACCCACCCTCTCGGCGGGAATTTCGATGTTATCGGGAATTTCGAATTTTCGCAGGAATTTCTTTGTCCCAGGGATGTGCTGACATCCCACCCCATCCGCCACCCGGGAATTGGCGGGAAATTAAAATTGCCACAACCCTTTCCAGGACTCGAATCCTGGTCCTCCTGGGCAGAAAGCCCAAGTACCCCCCATAACACCATAACACGTGGAAACTGTCCAGATGCGGGAGAGGAAGGATAGGTCAGTGTAGTTCACTTATTTTTGTCGGGAAACTGACGCAAAGATCAATTCTAATTACGTAATTAATCACAAGGTCGCCATAAAAGCGCAATACAGCTCAAAAACTGATGATACCATAAACTGGTGTTATCCAGCTGGGAAAAACTTTCGCAATCCCACTCGAAACCAGCGACAGACACACTCACACTCTACCCTACATCTGCAAGCTGGCAGGAAAAAGGCAGGGGTGTGAGGTACTATCTTTATTCTTTTGGCAGGAACAATGTTGGACTGACGTGATGCTGGTGTTGGACAGACAGGAGTTTAAAAAGTGTATTACCTGTAAGCATTCAGTATCAATCGTTGTTTGACGTCAGAATTCGCTACAGACGCGTGCTCAAAAACCACCTACAGCCCAGGTAACTGATGCCAATACACACAACTACAATTGGTGGGGAAAAAAATTCATCACAGTTCTAATTACATTTCGAAATTGTCATGAAAAAAACAGCACTCGTATTGAACAGGTCATAATGCAGCACATGTGCTGGGGAAAATCGTCGTCCTAATAGACTGCAAAGGGGGTGGTAGTTGAACGTGCATTGTTCTCGATGTACAATCACAAACTGCCAAAAAAGAAGGCCTTCTCACTTCCTATCACGCCTTCCCCTCTCCCCTTCCTCAATCCATCCATCTACGGGAAGGACACACGATTCTGTAAACGGCCAGATGCTCCGCCGAGCATCTCGGGCCTCGCTGCCCGCCCCTTGCTGTTTTTCTGCCGGACCGCACTCGGCTGCTGACACCACCAGGCCCCCGCGATATGCGGCATGTCTTTGATGTGGCGCCCCTTAGCACAAAAGGGGAAATTTACAGGCATAACCGCGCTCATTCAGAGAAAAGTCCAGGTCAGCACTCAGCTTTCCACCATTTGGCCACCGCCTTAAGGCGGCGCTCCTACGCCAACACCATAGTGTGTACAGTCAACTACACAGTAGGGGATAAAAGGACAGCCGCCTCAGGTGCAGCTTGTTCATATAAAATATAGCGACAGAACCCCCCCACGCCGCCCACTGGACAGAGAGTGGCTGAGTCCGACCACCACCACAGCAGACACGCCCCCCCCCTCTCCCCCTCCACCGCAGCAGGCCGCCGTTCGGCGATAGAGAACAATTGTATTTGACATCAGTGCATCTATAATAAAGCATCTATTTTAAAAAAAAACTAAAACATTTGCGACCATAATAAATGTCCTCTTTCCACCAAAATAGGTAAAGTCCATTTCCTTTTAGTTTTATGAGTAAAATCGGTATAGTCTTCACGTTTGAATGCCGTCCTTGTGTAGCGCTATGCATATAGTCGTGTAATTAGGACCGACTTTTGTGATTAATTACGCAATTAGGATCGATCTTTGCGTCATTTTCCGACCAAAAATAAATAAGGTACACTAACCTAGCCTTCCTCTCTCACATCTGGACAGTTTCCATGTATTGGGGGTGTACGTGTGTTTTCCACCCAAGAGGAACAGGATTCGAGTCCCAGAAAGGATACCAACATTTTTAATTTCCCATCAATTCCAAGCGCATGTGGTAGTTTAACTGTGTTAGAGGGGTGCACTTGGTCTTTCAACCCAGGAGGACCAGGATTCGAGTCCCGGAAAGAGTTCTGCCAATTTTAATTTCCCGCTAATTCCCGGATGGGGGATGGGGCAGGATGTCAGCACAGCCTTAGGACAAAAAAATTCCCGCCAAAATTCGAAATTCCCGCCAAAATTCGAAATTCCCGCCAAAAGGGTAGGTTTGGTGAGGGGGGAGGGGGAGGAGGGGGCTGGAGCACATGTGCAGCTGAGAGAAACACGTGACGTCATCCGACGGCGGAGGCGGCGGTGGGCGTGGTCGGAAGTGGGGGTGGTCGGGGGTGAGCGGGGGCAGGGGTGATTAATTGATCAATTTAATTAATCTACATATCAATTTGATTTCAAAAGTGTCCTGACGCCCTCAACTCCCTACTACTGACAATCTCATGAATCCATGGACCCTGCGTGTCAACAGGGAACTGTTCAAGCTGATGCAGTGGGGCGTGTGCAGTTGGAGTGATATGGCACTCCTGATTCGTATAGATACAACTCTGACAGGTGACACCTTCGTAAGCATCCTGTCTGATCACCTGCATCCATTCATGTCCATTGTGCATTCCGACGGACTTGGGCAATTCCAATAGTACAACACGACACCCGACACGTCCAGAATTGCTACAGAGTGGCCCGAGGAACACTAATCTGAGGTTTTACACTTCCGCTGGCCATCAAACTCCCCAGACATGAACATCATTCAGCAGATGTAGGATGCCTTGCAACGTGCTGTTCACAAGAGATCTCCACCCCCTCGTACTCTTACTGATTTATGGCTGGTCCTGCAGGGTTCATGATGTCAGTTCCCTCCAGATCTACTTCAGATAGTAGTCGAGTCCGTGCCACGTCGTGTTGCGGCACTTCTGCTTACTCGCGGGGACCCTACGCGATATTAGGCAGGTGTACCAGTTTCTTTGGCTCTTCAGTTTAAGTCGCAAATGTCAGAATAGCTCATGTCTTTTAAATTTCGCGCCTATACATGTCTAGAAGGTGGCGGCACGTGAAAAGTAGCCGATACACAGTATTGGCTTAATGATCTGCACCCACACCAAGATGGCAGGTGTGCTGTAAGTGTGTGCCCGGCTATAACAACGTGATTTTTGTGGATCGAGGGACATTCCGCAGAGCAGGCCCATATATGGTTAGAACTTTATTTCATGACAAGTTGTGCTCAGCGGAATAGAGGAATTCAGGAAAGACCAAGAAAGAGTCAGAAACACGAAGTGTCCAGTAATGGCACAGTGTTTCGCCGTGTAGAGGTATTTCGCTACCCCCACGGCACATGGATCTAGTGGGTTGCAGCAATATAAGGAACCAAATAAACTTCTTGTAGATCACTCGTTAGATGCGAATGCTGCCACAAGAATTCTATACTGCGAGCTTTTGACGCCCTGTCGAACAATGGGATGTTTCAGTTTACAAGAGGAGTAAGATGAAAGAAATTAATAAATTGCAGACTGGTACAAGCGGATCTGATGGCTCTATTGCAGTTTGCGACTTATATATTGCCTCACCCTCGTATATTGTCTTAAGACTGCTTGAAGAACTGAACCTGAGAAATAATATGCTTAAAGATGAACTGAAAATATAAACTGTGTACACTAACGCCGTGTGCCTGGTTCATGAACTGTCTGTCACATGCATATGGCGAATACTGTCGAACCACAATTCTCGACCTCACACGCTCAATACTTACTGATGATACTGACGACATTTTTGGGGCCATCAATACTGGTCGTCAATATTTCCAGTGCTGACTACTGCAGTACGGCGCTCGGACGTTTGTAGAATATTTTTATACCTGTGAGGCTCCCGCAACATTTCTAGTTTGTAAAATTATTTCGCAGTGTGCCGCTTTGTCAAAGACTGTGTTTAAAGTATTTGAGAGAAATTTTGATTGGGGCATACTTGGCGAGATGACAGACTTTGTGCTAATATTTCGCCACGCATGTTTAACGAGAAATCTGTCTCACTGTGCCGTGAGTATCCACAGTTGTGGAAAATACGATAAAAAGAGTATGTGCATAAAAACAGAAGAGCAGTGGTAGTTACTAAAACGGTACAGGTATTACGTCTTTCCGAACTATACAGGGTGTCTCAGGAGAAATGGTCACTATTCAGGGAGGGCCATTCGAAGTAAAAAAAAGTTTAGGAAACATGCGCTCTGAAATGCATACGTTAAGAGCTATAATCACTAGTTCATCTTTGCTGCCATAGGACACATCTCTTCTACTGAACAAGTGCTCAGAGCTCTTAAGGTAGGCGTTTTAGAGCTCATGTTTCCTAGACTTTTTTGTTTCGAATGATGGCTCCTGCTGTCTCCCTAAATACTGACCACCCCTCCCAGAACACCCTGTATATTACGCAGGAAGAAGTTAAGAAGAGAATCAATATTTTACGCACACAAACAAGCGGGCGTGCAATAAAATAAAAAAAAAATCGAAGCTCCTCTGTTGATCCAAGGACGACGGATATGTTCCCACGTTGTGGTCTTTTACTAGACTTGGATTAGATTTTCATGGGTGTATTTACCACTCAGTTTCAACCATTCCCGGGACCCGTGTCTTGTTTTCTTTTTATTCCTTATACACAATACCAATTCAACGCTAGCACTGCGTTGTCGGTAGTGGTAGCGATTCCCAAGTCGTTAAAATGTGATCGTTACAGCTGGCGTTCGGCTGAAATCTGTCGATTTGGTTGTGGTGACAGACCCATCTGCAGCGTAGCCCGACAGGTAGGTTAGATTGAAAGGTGACAATGTGGTTGCGGGTATGTGAAGTCAACGAACGTAAATGACAGATAAAGACTTACGTTACGAATTGACCTATAGTGTATCATCTACATCTACATCTACATGATTACTCTGTAATTCACATTTAACTGCTTGGCAGAAGGTTCATCGAACCACAATCATACTGTCTCTCTACCATTCCACTCCCGAACAGCGCGCGGGAAAAAAGAACACCTAAATCTTTCTGTTCGAGCTCTGATTTCTCTTATTTTATTTTGATGATCATTCCACCACCTATGTAGGTTGGGATCAACAAAATATTTTCGCATTCGGAAGAGAAAGTTGGTGACCGAAATTTCGTAAATAGATCTCGCCGCAACGAAAAACGTCTTTGCTTTAATGACTTCCATCCCAACTCGCGTATCATATCTGCCACACTCTCTCCCCTATTACGTGATAATACAAAACGAGCTGCCCTTTTTTGCACCCTTTCGATGTCCTCCGTCAATCCCACCTGGTAAGGATCCCAAACCGCGCACCAATATTCTAACAGAGGACGAACGAGTGTAGTGTAAGCTGTCTTAATTCTTACGTTCGCATCATTTTTAATCGGTCGATTTCAGCCGATCGCCAGTGCACCATAGTCAGTTTAGTTGCCCGTCATGTAGGGAAGCAGCCTACTCACGTCTTATAAAATTCACACCAGTCTTTCCATTGTGTGCCAGCCTAGTCCGCTGTAACTAGCTCTGACGTCATAAATATTGCGCATTACTTTAAAATGAAGTAAATAACCTGAAACGTTTCTAGCATGTCAGGAGTAATACAAAATCAATATATGTTGGATATCAGTTCAATAACTTTAACCATTTTCGAAATTTGTATGTTTTTCTGTAAAAATCATTGGCGCAACAGAAAAGAGCTAGAAACTTAAAAATTTATCTTTAGATTCCTTTTGCATAATAATTTAGTAGAAACAGTATTCTGGATCTCACAAATTAAAATTTTAGTTGAAATTCATGATTTTCTGGTTTATGTCTTAGAAATTAAGGAAGCAAGATAGATTAAGTAGGCGAATAAATAAAGCTAGGATGTTTAAATTTAAGTAGAACGGAGATCCGCTATAATCATAAAAATGTGAGAAGTTTCAACAGAATAACTATAAAACTATAGCTATAGCGTATCTCCAAAGAGCAAGTTCAGACCTCGTCTACTGCATGTAGTGTAATCAAATTAATTCTCTCGCCCAAAATATTTGACTTAGCCACGTCAGACTTTTATTATGATTACTTACTTGTGTGCTGATTGCACAATTAAATTGAAAGCTTCATCGGCCATCAGCAAAGGAAGCAATGATTTATTCGATAACTTAAAGTGGTGCATTACTAGCCCAGCGGCTAGTCGGGAGAGCAGATTTGATCAGGCGTTCTTTTAGCCGTCCGCACCGCGGCTTTATATGTAAGACTGCTGCGCGAGAAGAGGAAGGCTCCAGTTCTCTCCAGACGCTGATTAGCGCACAACCTGTGCCGGGAGTCGCGTCGCGTCGGTATCGTTGATATAAACAGCCTCGGATGCAGTAATAAGTTACTCGGGATACGCGTAACCATGAAATCGTTTTCGAGTGAAGTGTTAATTTTGGGATGACGCTAATGATCTATCTTTAGTTTGCTTATGTCGTATTTTCACGTGCCGCCGCAGGACAGACATTCTACCATTATTAGCGTGGCGTTTGATGAACATTATCATCTAATTATGGCGAGCATTCACTTAAACATTTAATTTGAACGGTTATGGTTGCATCAGTGCATTAGACTCTGAACTGCTCTGGTAGTTGGATTGTGTGGATTCTTTTTGGTCTGTGACTTTCAGAATATAGTGAACATTTTAGAGAGAATGGTTTTTGATTATGAATCCCAGACAATCTCCTAATTTCTCAGAGCTGTAAGCTGTAGCTATAAATGTATTTCTCAGATGAAGTGGGCACTAGGAATTCTAATTACAGGCTTCACGTTTTGCTAATCACTTTCTGGTTGCCAATATTGTAGTTAGAGAGCCAGTGTTGAGAACGGCAAACAACAGCATTAAATAAATAATAGGAACATTAACAATTATTTCCACCCGCCGTCCCACAGTCATTTCCACTAGGTTGAAATTCTTGAAGACAGATGATTCGCGGTGGCCGAGCGGTTCTAGGCGCTTCAGTCTGGAACCGTGCGACCGCTACGGTCGCAGGTTCGAATCCTGCCTCGGGCATGGATGTGTGTGATGTCCTTAAGTTAGTTAGGTTTAAGTAGTTCTCAGTTCTAGGGGACGGATGGCCTCAGATGTTGAGTCCCATAGTGCTCAGAGCCATTTGAACAGATGATTCAAAAGTGAGATTAAATTTGACAAACACCGTTCGTACGCATGTGCGCTTGTTTGACAAACCTGTGGGTAGGAAACAGACGAGTTTGATTGTTTCCAGACTGCGCTGTAGGCTCGCCTCAGTGCAGACCCTTGACGTGTCTTCGGTTGCAGGCTGGACGCTTCGCTGCTGTCGGCGGGGCAGGCGGGCCTGCAGGTGCGCAGCGCGGGGGCGGCGCTGTGGGGGGCGGCCCGCCTCGCGTCGGGGGCGGCGCCGGCGGCGGCGTCGCTGGCGCTGCTGACGGCGGCGGCCGTGGCCGACGTGGCGCAGGCGTGGGCGCAGCACGCCGTGCTGGCGCTCGGGGGCGGCGCCGCGCTGGGGGTGGGCGGCGCGCGGGGGCGGGCGGCGGCGGCCGCGCTGCTCTGCTGCAACGCCGCGCTCTGGGTCGTCGCCGCCGCCGCCCCCGTCGCACAGGTCGAAGACACAGGTGTGTGCTCGGCCCCACGGCGCACTGCCTACTCACTTTTATCGACCGTATTTGGACATATCCTCGTGTTAGCCGTGCGCCCTTGAACAGGCTGGCAGGAGAATTTAATAACCACATTGAGCCTTTTTCTACAGCTAACATTACCAAATCCGGCGTGTTAAACGCCGCTTCCGCCACTAGCCCTGCTCACTAAACACATCCTGCAGAGCAGAAGCACGCTTTGGAAATGTCCACTAGGAATGCGACCTACAACAGCATACAATATCCTCGAAAATACGAAGGGCGTTCAATAGGTAATGCGACAACTTTTTCTCTGAAAGCAGGTCGGTTTTATCGAGGATTCCAATACACCATATTATTCCCCACTCTTTTGGCTACAAAACACTATTTTTCAACATAATCTCCATTCAATGTAGCGGTCTTACGCCACCCTACTGGGAGGGCCTGTATTAGATTAGATTAGATTAGTACTTGTTCCATAGATCATGAATACAACACTTCGTAATGATGTGGAACGTGTCAGGTTAATAAAAGGTGTCTATACAAGATATTACATAAGACAAAATATTACATGACACTCTTTTTTTTGTGGAGGTTGGGAAATTACCCACTTACTATATCCAAAAATTCTTCTAATGAGTAGAAGGAGTTGCCATTAAGAAATTCTTTTAATTTCCTTTTAAATGCTATATGGCTATCTGTCAGACTTTTGATGCTATTAGGTGAGTGACCAAAGACTTTTGTGGCAGCATAATTTACCCCCTTCTGAGCCAAAGTTAGATTTAACCTTGAGTAGTGTTGTAGCCATGTACACTGCTATTACTTTTGAATTCGTTCGGATTGTTAATAACAAATTTCATAAGTAAATATATATATTGTGAGGCTACAGTGAAGATTTCTAGCTCTTTAAATAAGTGTCTGCAGGATGATCTTGGATGAGCTCCAGCAATTATTCTGATTACATGCTTTTGTGCAATGAACACTCTTTTACTCAAGGATGAGTTACCCCAGAATATGATGCCATATGGAAGCAGAGAATGAAAATAGGCGTGGTAAGCTAATATACTCAGATGTATATCGCCAAAATTTGCGATGACCCTAATAGCATAAGTAGCCAAACTCAAACGTTTCAGCAGATCCTCTGTGTGTTTTTTCCAGTTCAACTCCTCATCAATGCATACCCCTAGAAATTTTGAATATTCTACCTTAGCTACCGATTTCTGATCGAAGTCTATATTTATTAATGGGGTCATTCCATTTACCGTGTGGAGCTGTATATACTGTGTTTTGTCAAAGTTTAATGAGAGCCCATTTGCAGAGAACCACTTAATGATTTTCTGAAAAACCTCGTTTACAATTTCACCAGTTAATTCCTGTCTGTCGGGTGTGATAGCTATACTTGCATCATTGGCAAAAAGTACCAGCTTTGCATCTTCGTGAATATAGAATGGCAAGTCATTAACGTATATTAAGAACAGCAGAGGACCCACACGATTCCACTCTGCTGGTCAATGTCGGATCCAGCGTCTTGCTACAAAATAAACTCCCCATCGTCCACATGCTGCTGCCCGTGGAGGACATCATTCACTGGTAATTACGCACAGGTGGTCCTTCACTGCTGTTTACGGTCTTCTGTTAGATGACAAGAAACCTGGCAGGCACACTCCTTCGTGTACCCCAACTGGTGGTCGAGTGTGCAATCACTACCGACAGAGACGTCCAGTTTAGCTGCGAGGTGTTCGATTGTGATCCGTCTAGTCATCTCAGATGAGAGTGTCTGCACGTCTGTACATTGTAGGAGTCATAGAGGTGTGCGGTCAACCGGCATGTGGGAGATTGGGCAAGTTTGTACCTTGTTGCAATGAAGACAGACAGCTCTCTCGACAACTCACTGTGCTTTTGTTCACTGCCAGGTCTCCGTAGACAATGTGCAAGTGCCTACGAAAGCTCAATGACAGCTTTCTGCTCGGAACACACCTCCGTTACCGATGCCATTTTCAAGGCTACGTATAGTGCTGCCACCCGTCGGAACTTTATGAAACCATGATGACTGAAGGGGGAATATTCTGTGATGTCCCACAACAAATTCCGCAATTCTAGAGAAACTGGCTGAGAAAAAGGTGTGTTTTATTACATACTGAACATCACTCATATTTGCCCGAACATCTGTTTAGCACATTCCTCATCTGGACCCAAACCAAACATAATACACAGTGATTCTGTGAATCAGCACTGAACAGCAACAGGTTCATTCCACACAATGCAGCAGCAACTGTAGAAAGAGAAATATACACAACAAATACAGTTTAAACACAGTACTTAATTGTATGTTTGGAACTGCAGCATAATTTAATTACTCGAGGCAGATCAACTAATTTTAAAATGGTTAAGGGTCAAATAATGAGACTGGGGACTTCTATATGAATATAATATTTGTTGTTCTTCAATTTGACTGCAACTGTGGTTTCTTGGTGATGTGATTTGGCCCTAAAGGAAGCTACATGTAACATTGCCGACCTGGATAAATGCGAACTCCTGTGATTACAACAAGCCAGTCTCCACACAAGCTGGCACAACTGCCGGGTTTTAGGAATGCGTGATAAAGAGGTCTCCAGTCACCAGGTTTTGGGTGTTACTTAAGAGCTGCCATGTCATCTTCCAAGTGTATGTCTGACTTCTGAATACAGCAAGAACTGTAGCTAAAAAAAAGTTCAAATGTGGTTTTAATCATTCGTTTACTTCTTGAACAATACTTCATCATTGAACAACAATTTTAGTAGCATGTTCGATGCTCCTAAATGAGTTCTATAAAAAATCTGTTTTCTAAAACAACGTTTGTGTTCTCTCTCTTAATGTTCCTGTGAGTTCTCGAGCATGACTTATTTCAGTGTACACAATCTTCAATAACCGTATCACCCATGTGGAAACTCTTGCTAGCCCCCAAGTGTAATAGTGTTGGCATGCGTGTGCAAGCTTTCACTGCCTGTAAAAATGTAGCTTTATGTCTTCTTGTTTTGTGACATGTTCTATATCCTTGAGGGTCTCTTCACTGTGAATCTATGGAACAAAAAAACAGTATATTAAATCTAATCCAAAGCAGGGGCATACTACCTCCAATAGGGACATGTCTCATAAAACACTGTGGAGTCCAAATCTCGCAGCTTTACTTAATGTACCACAAGTTTTATATTTGACCCTTTGTATGTTCATTGCTTTACTGCACGCTATAAAGGCAAATGTGGAGCTGTACACGTGAGGTGCCTCGTTCTGTTCCAGATGTGTGGTGGGAGTGCCTGGAGCGTGCAGCAAGTCCTCTGTGGGCGCTGTTCCGACTTCACAGTGCCGTGCTACTTCTGGCTGCCCTCGCCAGGGGACAGGGCGTGTCCGCCTGCTGCTGTTTCTGCTGCTGAGGGACGGAATATAACTTTCTGTATTCCCTACGACATTAGCTTATGATGAGTGACTACTGACGAGAGAAACTTTTGACAACTGACTTGAATTTCTTGGAGGGAATATTCACCACTGTCCACTGTCAACTCCTTCCTGACATTTCGCCCACTAAAGCAATTAATGTTAAAAATAGGTCCATTCACACACTAATGAGCCCACCATTTCTTCTAAAATGACTGGGTTTCTCACCGAGAAGCGACGCGATAGTTACCTGACATTAGAATAGTGACCTATTAATCTCGGATAAATATGAAACGTCGCTCGGTCTCCTTGGAATCTCGACACACATTAATTACATTCATGCTCTAGGTGAACTGAAGTAATAGTTCTGTGCAGTTCGCAGCTGCCTGCCCAAATAAAATATTACATCTGTGTACAGTTGTCTGTATCATCATCCCCAGGATTGAAACTACAGACTGTTGTAGTTGGCACTGTGTTATACATGTGAGACAGAAGGTCTGGAATCTTCCTCAAGTAGGCATGAAGTGATGCAAACTCAACGCTTATAGGGAGGCAGAAGGAACAGTATCAGATGTAACACTCGACCCTCATTCCACCTGACTCTGCCGTGACATCAGCAAGCTGTCTGCCAGGAGGCTAAAGGGAGGCTGAGATTTCTGTAGCAGTCTGTCATGTAAGTGTTACTGATGTGTGTTGCTCCAATGTTAAGAGGAAGTTATGTGGAGGATACTGAGTAAAATTGAAAACCAAATGCCTGAATAACTCAAAATGAGTTACTCTTAGATGATGCTGAGACAGATTGCAATGAAATACATGTGAACAGAAGACAGAATACTTGGCAAAGCTGGAAATGACTTGTAGTGAAGTTACAACTGTTTATTGACATGATTCACAAAGACAAAATAAGTCTTCCTTCAACGTCTGTATCTTAGATGTGAAGTGACAGACATTACACTCTCTTTTATCATGTTTAATTTAAATTACATGTTTGACTCAAATGTTGTAAAAATTACAATTTCTGTTTGTACATGTATTAAGAAGTAACTATTGTATTGTACTAATCTAAGACTTTGTACATTGAATATAAAGAATTTGAAGTTTTTATTACATTTGCCTGCAATCATTCACACATACCATTCAAAATAACATCAGGACAATGGGAAAAACAAGGTAAGCAGTATTCAAATAATCAAATTCTTATCAGCGAGAGGAATGAAGCAGAATTAATCTTCATGCAATTGACTGGTCTCTTGAATAAATGTTTCCACTGTATTATTGCACAAGAGAAACTTTGATATACTCAGTGTTTCCTAGGATGACAATGAGATATGATATGATAAGCGGCAGATAATGATTTTAAATTTTCATTAGAGTACATACACTCCTGGAAATGGAAAAAAGAACACATTGACACCGGTGTGTCAGACCCACCATACTTGCTCCGGACACTGCGAGAGGGCTGTACAAGCAATGATCACACACACGGCACAGCGGACACACCAGGAACCGCGGTGTTGGCCGTCGAATGGCGCTAGCTGCGCAGCATTTGTGCACTGCCGCCGTCAGTGTCAGCCAGTTTGCCGTGGCATACGGAGCTCCATCGCAGTCTTTAACACTGGTAGCATGCCGCGACAGCGTGGACGTGAACCGTATGTGCAGTTGACGGACTTTGAGCGAGGGCGTATAGTGGGCATGCGGGAGGCCGGGTGGACGTACCGCCGAATTGCTCAACACGTGGGGCATGAGGTCTCCACAGTACATCGATGCTGTCGCCAGTGGTCGGCGGAAGGTGCACGTGCCCGTCGACCTGGGACCGGACCGCAGCGACGCACGGATGCACGCCAAGACCGTAGGATCCTACGCAGTGCCGTAGGGGACCGCACCGCCACTTCCCAGCAAATTAGGGACACTGTTGCTCCTGGGGTATCGGCGAGGACCATTCGCAACCGTCTCCATGAAGCTGGGCTACGGTCCCGCACACCGTTAGGCCGTCTTCCGCTCACGCCCCAACATCGTGCAGCCCGCCTCCAGTGGTGTCGCGACAGGCGTGAATGGAGGGACGAATGGAGACGTGTCGTCTTCAGCGATGAGAGTCGCTTCTGCCTTGGTGCCAATGATGGTCGTATGCGTGTTTGGCGCCGTGCAGGTGAGCGCCACAATCAGGACTGCATACGACCGAGGCACACAGGGCCAACACCCGGCATCATGGTGTGGGGAGCGATCTCCTACACTGGCCGTACACCACTGGTGATCGTCGAGGGGACACTGAATAGTGCACGGTACATCCAAACCGTCATCAAACCCATCGTTCTACCATTCCTAGACCGGCAAGGGAACTTGCTGTTCCAACAGGACAATGCACGTCCGCATGTATCCCGTGCCACCCAACATGCTCTAGAAGGTGTAAGTCAACTACCCTGGCCAGCAAGATCTCCGGATCTGTCCCCCATTGAGCATGTTTGGGACTGGATGAAGCGTCGTCTCACGCGGTCTGCACGTCCAGCACGAACGCTGGTCCAACTGAGGTGCCAGGTGGAAATGGCATGGCAAGCCGTTCCACAGGACTACATCCAGCATCTCTACGATCGTCTCCATGGGAGAATAGCAGCCTGCATTGCTGCGAAAGGTGGATATACACTGTACTAGTGCCGACATTGTGCATGCTCTGTTGCCTGTGTCTATGTGCCTGTGGTTCTGTCAGTGTGATCATGTGATGTATCTGACCCCAGG
The DNA here is from genome assembly GCF_021461395.2 of Schistocerca americana. Lineage (NCBI taxonomy): Eukaryota > Metazoa > Arthropoda > Insecta > Orthoptera > Acrididae > Schistocerca > Schistocerca americana. The sequence continues at coordinate 558,019,319 of NC_060125.1, read as the reverse complement.
AATGTGTCAATAAAGTTTCCCCTTCCTGGGACAATGAATTCACGGTGTTCTTATTTCAATTTCCAGGAGTGTATAAAATTGAGTATACTGGTATAGGCAGCCCTACCCAATAGTCCACCACACTCACATGTCAGCCCCAAAGGGTCACTGATCCTACCTTCAACATCAACTGGGAGCACCAAGGTAGTGTTTAATAATAATAATAATATTTATTCAATATCGAATAATCAAATACAATCCCTAGAAATAATACAGTTTCAGGACATCATACAGATTATTTTTCTGAATACGTCAGTTTATAAATTACAAACTAAAGATTTGTTTGTATTAATAAATTTTACGTTTTGATGGATTTTACATTTGGTAGTATACAATCATGCTATTACAAGTATTGTTTTTATCAACATTATATTAGTTGTAGGATACTTAAAACTATGAGCTTGACATACTTATGAAGCACTATTCATACAGACATAATACTCGTCTAGGGAATAAAAAGGGTTTTCAATTAGAATTCTTTTTAGCTGATCTTTTAATTTGTTAGTAGGAAGGGTTGTGAGACTTTTTGGTAGGGCATTGGCTAGCTTCAGCCCAGCATGAAGTGCATTTTTTTCATATAAAGCTGTTCTGTGGCTATTTACATGGTATCTGAACTTTTGCCTTGTATCATACTGGTGCAGGTCACAGTTGAAATTTGGATTTATTGTTTTCACAAGCAATATAACTTTCTCCTGGCGATGGATAGGCTAGCTGTGTCTCTGCACAGGCACACACACAACCCACTCACACCAGTAGGGCAGGTACCCAGTGACATTTACTGCTCCCACACAGTGAATCAGATTTCAGTTCTCAAGAGATCACAGTTTAGGGAAAATTTTACATATGTTTTATTATCAGCATCTGTGCTTTTTTCTTTTTTAAAAAAAATGACACACATTGTCTACACATTTTTTTTTTTTATTATTGTAAGGTTTTCTGGTTCTACCTGCACATTCATGAACTATGTTGGGCTTGTCACTGGGAGCAGGTACAGTCAGCCTGTAAATGGGCACCTTTATATCTGGAGGGAATGTTTCCTACTGTCAATGAGACCACAAGCCCATTCACATGGGTTAGCCCCCAGCCACACAACTGTAAAAGTTCCTGTGTTAGGCGCAGCTTGTAATTTGTTGTCACTTTTGAGACCTGTATATTTCATGTTATTTTATTCTCCATAAGTTAACAGAAGCGTTTGGGAACTGACACACAGGTCATGACCTCTTCGATACCACCTCGTATCCACATGTGACTGCTGAAAATTACACACACACTCGAGGGGGGGGGGGGGGGGTAGGTCTCCACTTACATTTACTGCTAGGCTCTCTCTGTGATATAAAATGCACTCCACTAGAATAAGACAGCTACAAAACTGCCACTGGAGAAGGACACCATGCACTGGCGAAGTGTGCACTGTGGAGATAAGAGAATGTGACTTCATTCTGTCCCTGTGACCCGGAGGGATGGCAGCTCTCAGCACCAGCAGATTCCTGTCTCCTACTTTGCACCCTGGTGTGCCATTGGCTGTGGGCAGAGGGGGAAGACATTTCCTTACGGCCAAGTAAGGAAGACGGCTCCTCACATATTTTTACTAGTGCCCTGATAGTGTGCCTTCTAGACTCACGTACCGCAGTGCAGGGTTTCACAGAGCTGACGAAAAGGCTGCAATTCTGCAATACGGATGTGTTTGTGGATCATTGCAAAATGCTCTGGTGATGTTCTCTTTCCAATAAAAATATGGTGATTAGGTGATTTTAAGTGCTTCAGTTAGGAAACTATTTATTATGGTAGAGCAATTAAAACAAAACTACCATGTCCAAAGAAACTGAATTTCCTTGGAGGTAACTGAAAAAGCACTTTCTCAGACTCATCTGTGTGTGGCACCAAAGCAGAGAGAGCTAAACAGACATAAATATTGCTGAGCATTTACTTTCCTAAACATGCTTCTACTAACACTATTATGGTGCACACAGCTTTGGTGCTTATAACTTGTATTCTGCTATGCATGTCTTACCTTCAACAATTTGTATACTATTTTCAACACAGCACAACACAGACATGAAGCACTAGTACAATGAATACTTACTTGAGAAGTGTGGCAAGTTGCTGTGCTGCACACCCTCTTCATCACCAATCAATGCTGCTGCATCAGTGGCTGGATCCTTCAATGGCATTTGAGCTGCCCTCAGTGTAACACACCGTGTCAACACAACACAGTTACAGCAGAACTTCTCTTGAGCTCTTCATCGCATAAGCTCAAGAATGTGCTTCACTGCCTGACATGTCATTTTCTTACTAAGCACTGTCACACAGATACTTCTGTCGAATGCTATATCACAGTGCCTTCTCCTTGACACAAAAGAAGGCACATTTATTTATAGCCTCTGTTGTACATCAGCTACAATTTTTAAAAAATATTTAGCCCCAATATACTCTTGGAACTTAATACAGGTCATTAAGGCACCTGTTCTAGAAGCTTCTAGACTAGGAACCTGAACACAGTCCAGCCCAGAGCCTACCCATCACATCAGCCAGAGACCTTGCCACATACGCCTCTCCAGCAAGAAGTTCCGTAAAGTTGACCATATTTACTAACAATGCTTTCATTCCTATGCACCTTTCAAGCTTGCATTAGCTCATAAAAGCAGTTACATACACAGAATTACCCAATAAAAATTTACTGCTACATCACTCTGCATTTTCTCAAGTAGTATAAGTAATCAGATTATTATGCAAGAAGTAACATAAAGGTGGAATGAGGCAGAATGGAACAAAGACACCAAGAAAGCACCATACTACAACATCCAGGTACAGTTCCTCTCTTTCATAGTGCCTGGCATAACCTTCTGGCTCAACTGTGAAAGAATGATGATTTCTTTCAACTCAGTCATCCTTACAGTTCTGGACAATTTACTCTGCTGGGCACATTTGTTGTAAGGGAATTGGACAAGACCAGACATTAATTCACTGAGTCACACCTCATCTGCCTCTTGCCTTCAGGAAGTCAAACATCCAAAAACTGCACACTGTGAAAGTTTGTCGGATGGACCTGAAAGAGACAATCACGAAACACCAAAATACCAAGTGATTCTCACAGTTTTCATCTCTTATTATACACAGTAGTACAATTGTGGTACTTATTTAAAACACAATAAATCAAAGATTTAAAAAACTGGAGTGAGCCATTTCTTAAAATTTGTCAAGTCTACAACTCTTCTTGGACTTTTGAGAAACCAAAGGAAGTGTTACCTATTTCCCAGAATCCATACCTGGTATGGGAACACAGTACATCACATAAGCGCTATGTGACATCTGCAGCATGTTTACCAAACATCATACCTCACACTGACATATTCATAACTGGCATTTTGGTTATATTCAAGGTGAAAAGTCAAACCGACTATCTTCATCTCTGATACATATTGTGGCATCCATCAACTGTTGTCGAAATGTGCTCAAAGTTTCTGGCGCTTCAAAGATTACTGTGAGGAACGGTTTCCGGATTTATTTCACAAAAGTGTACATGGGAAATACTGCCTGTGTCCCCACTAGTAATATACCTCGAACCATTCTTTTTTTTACATGATGCTATCTGAACCGTTATTTCTAACTATCAACCACTCAACATCAGATACCAAAATCAAAAGACAGCACAAAAAAGAAGAGATCCCTCACACAAAGACAACACAATAAAGAATTTTAATTGGCATTTTAACGCACTTCATAATTTGACAGATGTTTTCATTGCATGGGCAGACTGTGAAAGAATTTTAGGGCTCCATACATCATTCCTTTCTGTTCAGACATAGGTCTGTCAGAGCAAGACAAAATAAGTACTGTGCTTATCACCTTGTTTTACCTTAGTTAACCCAACACCAAGACATTCACTAATACAACTACACTTAAGTTACATTTATTTTAGGAACAAAGATTTAAAAGTTTCTTCTAATCTATTTTTCATTTATTTCTTCACACACCAGTTCACAGCTTCAATGTAACTTCTAAATGATTAAACAATTTTAAAAACCAATGTAGGCTGTAAATTTTATCATTCAAATTGCCTTTATTGCACCATGTATGTATTTCACATAAGTGGCCAGCCTTGGCCAAATTTTGTGATGTATAGCATTGGTGATGCACGTGACACATTTAAAACCCATTCCATTCCATGTGGGAATTCAAGTGTAATTAGATTAGATTTGGTTAGATTAGTACTTGTTCCATAGATCATGAATACGACATCTCGTAATGATGTGGAACGTGTCAGGTTCATAAAAGGTGTCTATACAAGATATTACATTAAATAAAATATTACATGACACTTAATATTTTTAATTTTTTTATGGGGTTGGGGAAATTACCCACTTACTATTACCAAAAATTCATCTAATGAGTAGAAGGAGTTGCCATTAAGAAATTCTTTTGATTTCCTTTTAAATGCTATATGGCTATATGTCAGACTTTTGATGCTATTAGGTAAGTGACCAAAGACTTTCGTGGCAGCATAATTTACCCCCTTCTGAGCCAAAGTTAGATTTAACCTTGAGTAGTGAAGATCATCCTCTCTCCTAGTGTTGTAGCCATGTACACTGCTATTACTTTTTAATTCATTCGGATTGTTAATAACAAATTTTATAAGTGAATACATATATTGTGAGGCTACAGTGAAGATCTCTGGCTCTTTAACTAAGTGTCTGCAGGATGATCTTGGATGAGCTCCAGCAATTATTCTGATTACTCACTTTTGTGCAATGAACACTCTTTTACTCAACGATGAGTTACCCCAGAATATGATGCCATACGAAAGCAGAGAATGAAAATAGGCGTGGTAAGCTAATTTACTCAGATGTATATCGCCAAAATTTGCAATGACCCTAATAGCATAAGTAGCTGAACTCAAATGTTTCAGCAGATCCTCAGTGCGTTTTTTCCAGTTCAACCCCTCATTAATGCATACACCTAGAAATTTTGAATATTCTACCTTAGCTATCGATTTCTGATCGAAGTCTATATTTATTAATGGTGTCATTCCATCTACTGTATGGAACTGTATATACTGTGTTTTGTCAAAGTTTAATGAGAGCCCATTTGCAGAGAACCACTTAATGATTTTCTGAAAAACATTGTTTACAATTTCACCAGTTAATTTTTGTCTGTTGAGTGTGATAGCTATACTTGTATCATCGGCAAAAAGTGAATATAGAATGGCAAGTCATAAATATACATTAAGTACAGCAGAGGACCCAGACCGAACCTTGCGGCATCCCATTCTTGATTGTTTCCCAATTTGAGAAATCACGACTTTTTTTGCATATTATGTGAACTGCTTATTTCAACTTTCTGCACTCTTCCAGTTAGGTATGATTTAAACCATTGGAGCACTGTCCCATTCATACCACAGTACTTGAGCTTATCTAGAAGTATTGCATGATTTACACAATCAATAATTAGTATATGAAATTTTAACATTTTTGTTAAAATTTTATTGTTGCATGTTCATATAACATGGCCGAAAAATATATCTCCATTGTTGATAGCGATAGCGAAAACGTAATCAGCCAAGATGGAGTAGAATTGCGTGATTGAACAATTGAAGTTCAGACGCCGTGCATGCCTACTGCAAAGCCGGTCGGAGTGGCCGAGCGGTTCTAGGCGCTACAGTCTGGAACCGCGCGACCGCTACGGTCGCAGGTTCGAATCCTGCCTAGGGCATGGATGTGTGTGGTGTCCGTAGGTTAGTTAGGTTTAAGTAGTTCTAAGTTCTAGGGGACTGATGACCTCAGAAGTTAAGTCCCATAGTGCTCAGAGAGCCTACTGCAAAAGGCTTAAGTAGGTCAGGGATGAGTGTCGCAGATGTGACAAATGATAGCGACGCTTCATAGCAGAATAACCTTGACGACACAATGTTTATAATTGATGAGACAATGTCACGCATCTCCCAGAGCGACATACCTCTCATGAATGAAACATGGGAGAGTGATTCCAATATGAATCTTGACAACACGTTACAGATACCACTTGGTCAGAACACAAACATTAAATTGGAAAGTACAGCTGACAGCAACCACAGTAGGACAACTAACACACTGCTATGGCAGTTATTATCAAACATAAACAGGAAATTAAATAGTATAAATACAAATTTTAGTAATATGAAACAAGATCTGAACATGGTAAAACAGCAACAAAACACTGTTACACAATATCTAAACACAATGAAACAAGAACAAAAACAAGTATTCAAGGACTTGCAGGGCACAGTATCACAGAAGTTCGATGACTTAGCCAATAATTTTCGCACTGAAATCGACGAAAAATTGAATGATATGAAAAAAGAAACAAGTAAAGCTTGAAGTACTTTCTGAAGTTAACAGTGACATTACGGAGTTAAGGCAGAAAGTAGATTCTTTTAACGACCACCATGATCTAGTACAACAACAGGTAAAGAAAATAGCAGACGCAAACACAAGCATTGAAGCCACACAAAACCAGTTGTGTTCGACAGTAAAAAGGGTAGCCAATGTAGTTAACAAACTAAATAAAGACTACGAAGGTGTACTCCTCAATGCAGAAGAGCTTACTTCAAGAGAAGCAACATTAGAAGTTGACTCAGCATGTGCTAACGAGAGAGAGAAGATCAACGAAAATCTGAGTGATATCATTAGTGAAGCTGAAGCAGGTACGTTAGATAAGGGTAATACCATTCCAGAGAAGTTAGTAACCGATTGTAACTTAAACACAGATGTAATAGAAATGGCTCTTCCAAAAAAAAAAAAAAAAAAATGAAACCATGAACAAGGTAAACATTAACCTACAAGCCGCGGAAGATAGGATCCGCAATCTTTTAGCAGAATTTATACCGTATCTCGAAATATGCACTTAAATAATACACAGGCTATACTGAAAAAACCACAACCTGTCGGTATTTACCCGCAAATTGTCACGAGTCCCACAGCAGGCACCAGTGACAGGTGTAGAGTGCAAAACGCAAACGTACCCACAACTCCACCACCTGAACAATTATCAACCGGAATTACAGGTAACTACAATAACGTCTTAAATACGACCGAAAATGTCACGTGTCTATCAATTATTTTTGCAGACGAAGCTTTTCTGAGACATCGACAGTTTCCTACACTATCTACCGAAGATAAAAGAATGAATCCACTAGTATTTATCAGTGATTTTCGTCATGTATTTCCACGCAACTGGACGGAAGCACAGAAAATCAGATTTGCCTATACGCAAGATGACTTTCTTTTATGGGCAAATGGAGTGGCTGAAAATTGCAGCACCTATATCGAGTTTGAACGAGTTTTCCTCGACAAATACTGGTCTGAGGCAGTGCAAGAAGGACTCAGACGCGAGGTTTTCAACCCCGCGCCATTCGATGGCAAATACGGTAGCCTATTTGGATACTTTGGGAAATACCTGAACATTACACGCTACTGGACGAACCCAATATGACAGGTAGACGTGTTAAAAATTTTGAAAAGTCATTTACCATCGCACATTAGAGAAAAATTAGTCACAACATCTGAACACGACACTGAATATTTTCTATCAGTGCCTGATTCTATCGAATTAATCTATGAAGAAAGTCTGTATCCACTAGAACAACATAGATATGTAAATGAGTAAATACAACCTGATCCAAACACACGGCAAGGATGGTACACACAACAACTAAGCTACATACCCAGAGGTAACGAGTACAGTAAAGGGAACGGAAAAACAAACGATTTAAAAGAAATTTTCGAAACAACAGGAGTAATTTCAATGGACGAGTGAGTTACAATCCACCATCACAAGCCCCCATGTCGAACATGAGCAGAAACTGTCAGCTGCAGCAGTGGTAACAATGCCATGCCTTACGCTGTAGCGCAGCCGACCTCTGGGCACAAAATAACGGCTTAGCAGCTAACGACACAAATTGGCGAAGTACTCACACAGTGCAACTAACTGAAATTGCTCCATGTAATCGGTTAAGTCATACTACACCGTCGGAAAACACCAAACGGTCGTAGTTAAGCCCCAGACTATTGACCTCTCATTTTTCTGTGAATCGAAGAAGAGAGGCAAATTCTCATCGTTTCCTGTCCAAAATTGCAAGGTGCAAACTGCTACAGGCAGTAAGACTAAATTGGTTAAACATCACGCATTTATTCCATTACAAATCGAACATTTTATAGTGAAGTGCAATTTTCTTATATATGACAAACTTACAGTTAATTGCCTTATTGGCATGGACACGTTTAGAACATACAAAACACAGATTGACATAAGTAATGCTAAATGCCACTTTCATGTAAAGGATCAGATTTTTTGCTATTGATTTAGTCAAAACACCTGATGAAATTGTGGCGTCGATAGGTCATATCGACCATGTTGTTGTTGTTGTGGTCTTCAGTCCTGAGACTGGTTTGATGCAGCTCTCCATGCTACTCTATCCTGTGCAAGCTTCTTCATCTCCCAGTACCTACTGCAACCTACAACCATCTGAATCTGCTTAGTGTATTCATCTCTTGGTCTCCCTCTACGATTTTTACCCTCCACGCTGCCCTCCAATGCTAAATTTGTGATCCCTTGATGTCTCAAAACATGTCCTACCAACCGATCCCTTCTTCTAGTCAAGTTGTGCCACAAACTTCTCTTCTCCCCAATCCTATTCAATACCTCCTCATTAGTTATGTGATCTACCCACCTTATCTTCAGCATTCTTCTGTAGCACCATATTTCGAAAGCTTCTATTCTCTTCTTGTCCAAACTATTTATCGTCCATGTTTCACTTCCATACATGGCTACACTCCATACAAATACTTTCAGAAACGACTTCCTGACACTTAAATCTATACTCGATGTTAACAAATTTCTCTTCTTCAGAAACGATTTCCTTGCCATTGCCAGTCTACATTTTATATCCTCTCTACTTCGACCATCATCAGTTATTTTACTCCCTAAATAGCAAAACTCCTTTACTACTTTAAGTGTCTCATTTCTTAATCTAATTCCCTCAGCATCACCCGATTTAATTTGACTACATTCCATTATCCTCGTTTTGCTTTTGTTTATGTTCATCTTATATCCTCCTTTCAGGACACCGTCCATTCCGTTCAACTGATCTTCCAAGTCCTTTGCTGTCTCTGACAGAATTACAATGTCATCGGCGAACCTCAAAGTTTTTATTTCTTCTCCATGGACTTTAATACCTACTCCGAATTTTTCTTTTGTTTCCTTTACTGCTTGCTCAATATACAGATTGAATAACATCGGGGGAGGGGCTACAACCCTGTCTCACTCCTTTCCCAACCACTGCTTCCCTTTCATGTCCCTCGACTCTTACAACTGCCATCTGGTTTCTGTACAAATTGTAAATAGTGTTTCGCTCCCTGTATTTTACCCTTGCCAACTTCAGAATTTGAAAGAGAGTATTCCAGTTAACATTGTCAAAAGCTTTCTCTAAGTTTACAAATGCTAGAAATGTCGGTTTGCCTTTTCTTAATCTTTCTTCTAAGATAAGTCGTAAAGTTAGTATTGCCTCACGTGTTCCAACATTTCTACGGAATCCAAACTGATCTTCCCCGAGGTCCACTTCTACCAGTTTTTCCATTCGTCTGTAAAGAATTCGTGTTAGTATTTTGCAGCTGTGACTTATTAAACTGATAGTTCGGTAATTTTCACATCTGTCAACACCTGCTTTCATTGGGATTGGAATTATTATATTCTCCTTGAAGTCTGAGGGTATTTCCCTGTCTCATACATCTTGCTCACCAGATGGTAGAGTTTTGTCATGACTGGCTCTCCCAAGGCCATCAGTAGTTCTAATGGAATGTTGTCTACTCCCGGGGCCTTGTTTCGACTCAGGTCTTTCAGTGCTCTGTCAAACTCTTCACGCAGTATCTTATCTCCCATTTCGTCTTCATCTACATCCTCTTCCATTTCCATAATATTGTCCTCAAGTACATCGCCCTTGTATAAACCCTCTATATTCTCCTTCCACCTTTCTGCCTTCCCTTCTTTGCTTAGAACTGGGTTTCCATCTGAGCTCTTGATATTCATACAAGTGGTTCTCTTCTCTCCAAAGGTCTCTTTAATTTTCCTGTAGGCAATATCTATCTTACCCCTAGTGAGACAACCCTCTACATCCTTACAGTTGTCCTCTAGCCATCCCTGCTTAGCCATTTTGCACTTCCTGTCGATCTCATTTTTGAGACGCTTGTATTCCTTTTTGCCTGCTTCATTTACTGCATTTTTATATTTTCTCCTTTCATCAATTAAATTCAATATTTCTTTTGTTACCCAAGGATTTCTATTAGCCCTCGTCTTTTTACCTACTTGATCCTCTGCTGCCTTCACTACTTCATCCCTCAGAGCTACCCATTCTTCTTCTACTGTATTTCTTTCTCCCATTCCTGTCAATTGTTCCCTTATGCTCTCCTTGAAACTCTGTACAACCTCTGGTTCTTTCAGTTTATCCAGGTCCCATCTCCTTAAATTCCCACCTTTTTGCAGTTTCTTCAGTTTCAATCTGCAGTTCATAACCAATAGATTGTGGTCAGAATCCACATCTGCCCCTGGAAATGTCTTACAATTTAAAACCTGGTTCCTAAATCTCTGTCTTACCATTATATAATCTATCTGATACCTTTTAGTATCTCCAGGATTCTTCCAGGTATACAACCTTCTTTTATGATTCCTGAACCAAGTTGTTAGCTATGATTAAGTTATGCTCTGTGCAAAATTCTACAAGGCGGCTTCCTCTTTCATTCCTTCCCCCCAATCCATATTCACCTACTATGTTTCCTTCTCTCCCTTTTCCTACTGACGAATTCCAGTCACCCATGACTATTAAATTTTCGTCTCCCTTCACTACCTGAATAATTTCTTTTATCTCGTCATACATTTCATCAATTTCTTCATCATCTGCAGAGCTAGTTGGCATATAAACTTGTACTACTGTAGTAGGCGTGGGCTTCGTGTCTATCTTGGCCACAATAATGCGTTCACTATGCTATTTGTAGTAGCTAACCCGGACTCCTATTCTTTATTCATTATTAAACCTACTCCTGCATTACCCCTATTTGATTTTGTATCTATAACCCTGTAATCACCTGACCAAAAGTCTTGTTCCTCCTGCCACCGAACTTCACTAATTCCCACTATATCTAACTTTAATCTATCCATTTCCCTTTTTAAATTTTCTAACCTACCTGCCCGATTAAGGGATCTGACATTCCACGCTCCGATCCGTAGAACGCCAGTTTTCTTTCTCCTGATAACGACGTCCTCTTGAGTAGTCCCCGCTCGGAGATCCGAATGGGGGACTATTTTACCTCCGGAATATTTTACCCAAGAGGACGCCATCATCATTTAATGATACAGTAAAGCTGCATGTCCTCGGGAAAAATTACGGCTGTAGTTTCCCCTTGCTTTCAGCCGTTCGCAGTACCATCACAGCAAGGTCGCTTTGGTTAATGTTACAAGGCCAGATCAGTCAATCATCCAGACTGTTGCCCCTGCAACTACTGAAAAGGCTGCTGCCCCTCTTCAGGAACCACACGTTTGTCTGGCCTCTCAACAGATACCCCTCCGTTGTGGTTGCACCTACGGTACGGCCATCTGTATCGCTGAGGCACGCAAGCCACCCCACCAACGGCAAGGTCCATGGTTCATGGGGGGATATCGACCATACACAACATCTATCTTTGGGACTCAGGTCGCTCATCCGAAGTGCCATGTTAATTCAGTCTGTTCTCATACCTTGTACTGTGTGCAGATGTATGATAATTGTCGAAATATATGTATATGCAGATATTAGTGTGGACAGTATATTCCGTATACCGTTATTCATATCCTGTTCCCATACTGGTGACCCCAAGGTTTCTACGTCTTCCGCGACTTCCGCGCCAGGTCTTGTAAATGAACAGGTTATGCGCGCGCCGCCACGGCCACCTCACTCAACGCTTTGTTCGACGATGTGGAAGCCCAGCTATGACTGACGGGCCCCTTCAATCCTTCGCCAATGTCCGGCTCTCCATTACTCAACAGTGATTCGCAGTCTCCAACCACGTTAACCTCAAACTATTCTACAACAGTCGAGTGCTACACCATTAACTCGAACAATGGACTCGGGTTTCGTGTCGCCGGACCGTGCTCGCCAACATGTGAAGTGGATAACATCAGGAACCGTGTAATACCGATCGATTGTATAATGTTCAAAGCGATCTACATTTGCACACGTACTTTGACTATCAATGGGCCGCAACAACAGTTACTGTCGTGCCGTGTGCAATGCCACCATTCGTGCAAAACACACCTGGCCACTATCAGTCGCGACCTGTTCTGGTTTTGCCTCATTTACAGACTAACGATGGACATTTTCGTGCTCAAAGTTCTCCTTGCTCACCCCCACAGATCTGTTGCTCAACTTCTCGACCGCGTGTGTTCGAGTACATCTTTCGGCCTTTTGCCTTCCAGGGGCGTCTTACCACACCGCAGTGATCTTCCGCAAATTGCACCGGTAATTTATAGTAAGACCCCACGGGGCGTGGTTTCAACGTGTGCGGAGAACTCACACTTTTGTCACGTGAGTTACCAACCCCCCCCTCCTCTGCCCCCCCCCCCCCCCCTCTCACTCGCAGGGAGCTCCGGTTCCGGCAGCTCAGCCGCTCGCCTCCCCCACAGCTCCGCCTGTGTCTGCCGCGCCGGCCTTCCGCGTTATTTCCGAGGTGGGCAAATTCAAATTAGTACCTGTAACCTACGGTCCAGTTTACGGGACCCTTACATGTATTGCACAACCGCACATTCACACGGTACCGACTGTTCCAGCCGCGTCGTGTGTACGCGACACGTCAAGAACAAAGCAACCCCGCCGTTGCTATGGACGTTCTCGCCAGTAGCACACCCACGCCTACTGTGCTGGCCTGCTGTACGGCCCCTCATGCCACGGACCAGCCGGTTTTCCAAGGGACACTGAAGCCGCCTTTGTCCCCTCCATCAGATAATCTGCTGAAGCTGCCACCTTTATACACAGAGACAACCCTGTATCACAGTTTGCACTTGTCGACCATCTTTTCGAGTTGCATCACGTGTCCGATGACAACTCTAAACTCCTGTGTCTCCTCGCGCACCTCCATGATCACTTAATTTGCGATCTACTCCTCTCATCATCGCCTCCACCAAAGTTCGAGTTCGCAAAGAAAATGATCGTGGAACGATTCGCCTCCTCACCACAAGAATTAATCATCAAGATCTTGTATGAGGAACACCTGGAGGACAGAACATCATCACAACTCTGACGCCGCCTTCAGTTACTAGTGAGTGAGTATATCATGCCGGACGTCACTCTGTGGGCAGTGCGGTCTGCCAAATTGCCTACTGACCTACAGATCCACCTGCTACCACACTCCTTCAAGTCAATCGGCTCTCATCTCCACATCGCAGACCAACTGTATTCATTGCTGAGACAACACCAACCAGCTCACCATTCACTGATAGTTGGCACAACTGCTCCTCCTTACCGGCCGTCTGCTGGCAGAGGCAGGGCTCGCTCCGCCTCCACACCTTCTACATCGCCTGACAGTATCCCCTCGCTCTCCCCACCATCTGACCACTCCAGGATCGCCCACGCACCATATGTGCCAGTATACAAGTCGGAAAAAATCAACGAGGACAAGCCTCCTCTGCTGCCGCAGTCACCACCACCACCGCATCCGGCTCATCCGCGCCACTGGTACCATAAGATTTTCGGTGATAATGCCAAGAAGTGCTGATTACCTTGCCAGCACCCAAAAGCCGACTGCAGGACCTAAAACCTCACAGGCGTCCTCATACATTGCACTCCGTCCACTCGTCCGCCCAGCCGAATGGTCATTTGTACGTGACTGATATTCTGTCACGGTTTGTTTTCCTAGTCGACACTGGTTCTGACGTGTCTATCGTACCTACATTGATTGCTCCCCCCATCTTTTCACCGACGAAGTCACTTCTACGAGTTGTCAATGCATCAACGTTACAAACCTCAGGCTCTGTCAAAGTTACGGTGCACATATCTCCTTCGCTGTGTTTTCTGTGGACTTTCTACATTGGCGACATTGATAAACCAATTCTCGGGTATGGATTTTTTGTCCCATTACAAGCTCTCTTCGAACATAGTTCAGGGCTCAGTGCTACACCATCCCACTAACACTCAGATACTGTGCTCCCCCCGCACTTATGTTCCACGTTCTGTATCTCTTGCGACGTGTGAGTTAGTACACAAGTGCTCCATCCTCGCGGGCGACATTGTGACCTGCATCACTAAGCTACTGTCAGAATATGACTCGGCGGCACAACTCCACAGGGAAAATGACGAGCTGAAACAACAAATAGCACGCGCTTACAACAAGCTCATCACGGCCCGTACCTCACTGCTGAAACTGCAGTCCACAGTCCCGCCACCTAATTGTGGTTCTTCAGCAGACATCAGCCCAGACATTCATAAGGTTAGTCTAAAACCAAATTGCATGTGATGATTAGCAGCTGGTAGACTCTGCATCCCTGATGCGCTCGCCACGTTCAGTGTCATATGTGTCAGACAGTGCTTCTAATAAGAGTCCCACGCACGATACGACCAAGCCCACCTCGCAGGCAGCCGCCGCATGTGTTGATAAACATTACCCCCCTCTTGCGCGCCAGCCATGTGACTCGGCGGCCATCGCTGTTTCCCATGCGACACCAACGCCGCTCTCGCCCGCGCCGAGTACCAAGAGCAAGGTTGACAGCAGACAGTCAATGTGCATTCCGACCTGCTCCACGCTGCGACTGCAGCCACCCTCTCCAAACAAGCGCGCTCCATGCTCACGTACTAGACATGTGACTTTTGTGCAGCCTTTTCCCACTCACACTAACGGCTACGCTTCATCACGTCCTACTTCTCCAAAAACTTCGCGTCAGGACATTAATCAGTCTCATGTGCAGTTCTCAGTTTCTTCCGTCACTGGTGGAACGCCACATAAGGTAGTTACCACTGCCAACCTTCCTATTAGGCACAAGGTTAGACGCCTCAACCCTATGAAGTTGCGCACAGCCCAGCAGCAAATTAACGAACTTTTGGAGGCAGGTATCCTGCAACTGTCAGACTACAACTGGTCTTTACCAATCCAGCTCGTCCTCAAACATGACAGTTCTTTCCGAATGTACAGCGACTACAGACTTTAAACGCTCGTACCGTCATGGACAATTACCCCATGCCTAACATATATGATTTTACTCATATGTTATCGGGCACTACAATCTTCAGTGTTATTGACTGTAAACGTGCCTACCACCAGATTCCTGCAGCGCCGGATGACATCCCTAAAACAACTATTATCACACCGCTTGGTTTTTTCCAATACAACTTCATGCCATTTGGCCTAAAAATCGCAGCACAAAGGTGGCAGCGTTTCATTGAGTCCATCTTACGACAGTTCGAGTTTCGCCTCACATATCTGGACAACATACTCATTTTCAGCAAGTCAGCTGAAGAACATGAAAATCATTTATCCATGGTCCTCCAGACCTTGAATTCCAAGGGCGTCAAGGTCAACAAAGAAAAATTGCAGTTGTGTCATCCTTCCATCACTTTCTTGGGTTACACCGTCTACACCGACAGAATACAGCCTCCCAGATCTTGCGTGCACGCCATCACTTTACTGCCGCCCCCAACTACTTACAAAGAACTCCGATGTTTCCTGGGCACAATAAATTACTACCGTCATCACCTGCCTTCTGCTGCCGCCGTGCAGGCCCCGCTGACAGACTCGCTGTCAGGTAAACAGACTTCAGGACTCAAACCCATTCGCTGGACTGCACCTATGCTAGACGCTTTCAATGCATTAAAGACTTCTTTAGGTCACGTTGTGACACTCGCCCACCCCGACCCCTCGGCCGAGTTGTTCATCACTACGGACGCCAGTGACATCACAGTGGGAGTGGTACTACAGCAATGTGAGGCAGATACGGTTTCCCCTCTTCATTTCTTCTAAAGTACTATCAACAGCTCAGAAGAAATACTCTGCTTTTGATAGAGAACTCCTAGCGGTCTACGAGACCTTCAAACACTTCCGTCCCGACATGGAGGGTCACTTGTTCTTCTTCCTCGCAGATCACAAACCACTCGCAGATGCTTTCTGCAACCCCCTTGAGGACCCACCCCTCGGCGTTTCTGTCACTTTGATCTAGTTTCCCAATTCACAACCGACGTTCGCTACATCAAAGGCACAGACAACACCGCAAGCTTTTTTTCGCAGGTCAATACTATTTCACACATCATTGAATTATCCAACCTGGCCGCCCTGCAAACCTCCGACAAGGAATCTCAAGCCTTCTCATGGACCCTCAAACATCCCTTGTGTTTACTAAAGCTAAATTCTCTGGCATTGTGGACGAGGTGTGGTGCAACTCTTCTACCAGTACCTTACGCCCATTACTCCCAGCCCCCTGCACGGGCAGGCTTTCAACGCTCTGCATAACCTCGCTCACCCTGGCATCCACGCCACTACATGGCTCATCTCCGAGCGTTTCGTTTGGAAAAATATAAAACAGAATGTGTCAGATCTGGGCACGCAGCTGCGTCCCCTGCCAACTCAATAAAATCGGCCGCCACACCACCCCTCCACTAGGCAAGTTCGACATCCCTCCAGGGCGATTTCGTCATGTACATACACAACTTACCGGTCCTCTTCCACCATCGGAGGGCCACAGATACATTCTGTCCACAATTGACCACATGTCCCACTGAGTAGAGGCAATCCCCTTACCATACATCACTGCCGAGACCGTGGCCAAGGGTTTTATCTCCTAGTGGATTGCTAGGTACAGTTGTCCAACCACTATCACCACCAGCAAGGGTCAGGTTTGAGTCTTACCTGTTCACCGTTTTATGTAACGTCTGTGGCATACAGAAAATACACACCACAGCCTACCACCCACAAAGCAACAGGTTAGTGGAACAGTGGCATCACACTCTGAAAACGGCGCTCAGGTGCCACGACTGCCTCTGGTCTGAAGCACTTCCATGGGTACTGCTTGGAGTCCATTCAAATTTCAAGCCTGACTTACAGGGAATTATCTCAGAATTTGTTATTGGGGAGACCGACTCAAACCAGCATTTGTGGACCCCGACGTCCCTCTGCTGGCTCAGTCTGATTCTCTTAATGACTCTCCCGCCAGTCTCCCTCCCACTGTGGAGTCTGACAATGTCTCTCCTCAGGCCACCACGCCATTTTGTTCACCTGATGCCACCCCATCGCCTTTCGCGGGTTTCTCAGACACGTCACCTTCAACCCCGTGTGCAGGTTTCGCTGCTACCTCATTGACTATGGAGACACCCTCTCCCATAGTCACCCTGCTCTGCAACATACCCCCACACCGCGTGGACGACATTTCAATCGTCACTCTCGATGACTGAGTTCTCATTCTACTCACAGACTCCGTGGCCCCATCACCCAACGACCAGTCAGTGTTGTGCATAGCCTCACCCTACCTTGTGAGTGCGATCCGACGACAATTCGCGCCTTCATTTCACTGGACGGCTCGATTAGCATCCAGGTTTGCCACACCTACACCCCGCCATCTGCTGTTCAACCTGCCTGCTCTCGGGCTGGCCACCGCATCGTCCATCCTCGCTAGCTCAACGACTTCGAGGTGGACCTGCCTCCTGTCACTTCGCCCCCGCACCCCGCCCCGGTCGCGGTGGAGGTCCTGATCGTGCATCTACCAGATCGTACGACCACCAACAGCGTCGATGCCCACATGGTCTTCCCTCAAGACTCGCACGCGGTACGCCTTACTGTGGGGGGAGGGGGGAGGGCTGTGTGGCGTCAATAGGTCATATTGATCATAGGCAACATTAATCCTTGGGACTCAGGTCGCTCATCCGAGCCGCCATGTTAATTCAGTCTGTTCTTATACCTTGTACTGTGTGCACATGTATGATAATTGTCAAAATATATGTACATGAAGATATTAGTGGGGACAGTTTATTCCGTACACTGCTATTCATATCCTATTCCCATAAAAGTAAGAACAACAAACTAGAGTCAAATGTAATAGTACAACATTCCTTTCCAGCTGTATATTTCAAAAACAAATTTGATACTGAGCAAGAAGCAAACACTGAGGTTAGTTACGTAGTGGTAGAGCAGAAAGGAAGTGAATCACAGATACTAAATGATATGCAATGACAAGAAATTTCTAACTTGCTATTTAAGTATGCAAATGTTTTCAGTAGGGAGCCAGGAGTAATTAAAGACTATGAACATAAATTTGAAGCCTATCCACATGAAACATTTTGTGTAACGTCATATCCTATTCCATGGGCAAAACGAGAGGCAGTAAGGGAAGAGATCAATTATAGGATTAAATGGGGAATTATGCAGCCTTTTATTTCACCCTTTTGTAGTCCTATATTGCCAGTAAGCAAACCAGATGGTTCTGTAAGATTAGTTCTCGATGCTAGAGGTATCAATAAGATTATAGTGCCAGTACATATAAGACCCGACGACTTGGACGAACAGCTTCTAAAGTTTTACCTCACAAAATATTTCAGTATACTCGATCTAAAGATGTCCTACTGGCAAATAAAGATCCACGAAGAAAACTGAAACATACAGCATTTGTTTGTGGTGGCAGAAGTTACGAATTATGTGTTCAACCTATTGGACTGAACATTAGCACAGGAGTGTTTATATTTGCAATGGACAAGGTTTTAAGACCAGAATTGCTTAGCAAAGTCACTGTCTATGTAGACGACCTACTAATAGCCACGCCAACTTGGTTAGAACATATCAAGCTCATTGAACAGGTGCTTCAACGATCTGCAGATTATGGAGTAACAGCCAATTCAAAAAAGACTAGTTTTGGTAGGAAGCAAGTCAAATTTTTAGGACATGTTGTGTTAGAACAAGGTTTATTACCCGATCCGAAAAAATTTGTTGCCATACGCTATTGTCCAGCTCCAAGGATTAAAAAGCAACTAAAAGCTTTTTTAGGACTAGCATCTTTTTTTCGTAAATTCGTACCACACCAACTGGTGAACAGTGATGCATTGCTTAAATAGACCTAGGTTATGGGATGATAAGTGTCAGGAGGACTTTAATCACATTAAGCAGGCATTAGTCAATGCAAACATTCTTAGCCATCTTGATATGTCTAAGGATTTTTATCTATGCACAGATGGCTCATCGCAGAGGCTGGGGGGATGCTTGTTCCAGATTCGAGAAGAACAAGGTAAGGAAGTACCCATGGTCATCAGTTTTGCTAGTCGCACGTTATCAGAAGCAGAAAATTCTTACTCTGTGTCAGAAGTGAAAAGTTTAGCTGTAATATGGGCATTTAAAAAGTTTGAATATTTTTTGTGGGGCAAGAATACCAAAGTTTACTGTGACCATCAGTCACTGTCATTTCTTTTAACATGTAAACTATTGCACAGTAGATCAGCCGGGTGGTGTCTATATTTACAAGAATTCAATTTCGAAATCATTTATACTAAAGGAAGTCAAATGTTATTGCAGATGCCTCGTCCAGGCTACCACAAGGTTTAGAGGAATTTGGTGAATTAACAGAGCAAGATGCAGAACTCAGAACGTTATTAATGCAAGGTACAGCACAACAGTCTGATTACCATAAGTTTTGTAAGCAAATGAAAATTATACAATACCAAGATCGCAGATGGATGAAAGTCATGCAAAACCTTAAGCAGGAAGAAGGTGGAAAGATAAATAAATGTTATCAGGAATACAAGGGAGTTTTGTTTCATAGGAAACATGAAAACATCTGGTCAGTGGTGTGTGAGCGAAGATTATGTCGATGAATTTATAAGACACACACATGAAGTGTGGGGTCGTTAAGGAGTAGGCAAATGTGCTGAAAAAATTGCAACACTTCGTTATTTTCCAAATTTAAGAAGGTGAGTCCTACAGGTTTAAGAAAATATGCAATATGTCAAAAATCAAAACAGTACAATGTGTCAAAATATACTGAGCTACACCCAATACTCACAAAAAAACCTCTAGATATAGTATCCCTGGACATAGCTGATCCATATCCAAGAAGAAAAGGAGTAGAAAGATATGTAGTAGCACTATATGATACTTTCTCGAAACATATCAAAATGTATGCCATTAAAAATGCAACAGCCACCAGTATCAGAAAAAGAACTGAGGGAGAAGAATAGGTAACCCAAGTTACTATTAACTGATAACGCTCCATATTTCGTTGGGCAAAAGTGGAAACAATTTATGACCTCAGAGGGCATAAAGCACATATTATTAAGCTTTTTTCATCCAGAAGCAAGCCCAGTAGAACGAGTCTTTAAAGAATTTAACCGGTTTATTAGGACATACACGCCTCACAAACACAACCAATAGGTAGAATACATAACTCGTTTATGCAAGTTGTCAATAACCTTCCACATTCTTCAACAGGTTTCACACGTAATGAAATGATGTTCCGGAGAAACCAAATGAATGAGTGGGAGTCGCCCGCAGCAAAGATGCCCACTACAGAAATGACACTACAAGAAAAAATCAAACAAGCCATGGTTACACTAGAAAAGAGGGCCGAGTATAGAAAGAAAATTTATAATAAGAAACTGAAACATGTTACACAATTTTTCGAAGAGCAACGAATCCTCTTACGAACGCACCTTAAATCGATAAAATTGGGCAAACTGAATAAGAAGTAGCGATTACTCTATTCAGGACCATATGTAATTTCAAAAATACCATACCCTGAGATGTACAGATTAGACGAAGAGAAAACGGGGAGAGACAAGGGTCTCCACCCTCACAAAGATATAAAAGCTTTTATAGAATGATGAAGCTAGGTAGCGCTTTTCCTTTCTATCACAAGATAATTGTACATAGTGCACATAACTCTAACAAGGGGAGGCCGCCAATTGTGAAATTCAGATTCGATTCATACTGCGCATAATAAAAGCTCATGGCCAGAGGTGTAATGTGGCAAAGCACCAAGATGCACTTCTCAGCCGTTGTCGAGAAAATCGACAGTTAAAAGAATCCGTTGCGGTGAAATACTCTCAACGATTAACAACTTTCTACAGCGTCGTGGTGCAGCGGTAAGCACTCGGGTTCGTAATCCGAAGGTCGCTGGATCGAATCTCGCGCGATGCAACCTTTTTTTTTTAGTTTTTGTTTTTTGTAATTCAAATATATATATATATATATATATATATATATATATATATATATATATATATAATTCCTGGCAGTCAATTGCAACAATTATGCATATAATAAGTTGTTGAAAGTCGTTTGTCGTGGAAAAACTGGCGACTTCGAACATCATTATGTTTTCCGTAAACAAAGTTGTATTTCACAAATGTTATTAATTGTCTTCGTAATGTTAACCACGTATAGTTAACGGAAGACGTAGAAATGATATTCCGAAGCGAATACGTATAGCGTATGTCAAACGTTCGAATTAGAATAGAGACCCCCACGGCCGGCCGAAGTGGCCGTGCGGTTAAAGGCGCTGCAGTCTGGAACCGCGAGACCGCTACGGTCGCAGGTTCGAATCCTGCCTCGGGCATGGATGTTTGTGATGTCCTTAGGTTAGTTAGGTTTAACAAGTTCTAGGGGACTAATGACCTCAGCAGTTGAGTCCCATAGTGCTCAGAGCCATTTGAACCATTTTCTAAAGACCCCCACGAGCACAAATTTGCTGTGGCAGGTATGAAATATAAACTCCGTTACTCGCTCGTTACACTTGAAGAACAGACGTTGAATGGGCCGAAACGAGCCGCCGCATAACTAACGTAGTTGCCTGCTAACTTCGAAAGAAGGTAGATGCGGTCCCTAGCGCAACTTATAACATCGTCGAAAATCAGTGCGGACGGGAGACCTTTGGTACACACTGTTAAACAAACGGAAAAATGGAGGCGGTACAATTGGAGAGCGATCCGCCTTCACCAACATGCATAAGCAATTCATTAATATATATATGAATTACAAAAAACTAAAAACAAAAAAAAATTGCATGGCGCGAGATTCGATCCGGCGACCTTTGGATTACGAACCCGAGCGCTTACCGCTGCGCCACGACGCTGTGGAAAAATATTAGTCGTAGATAGTATTTCACCGCAACGGTTTCTTTTAACTGTCGATTTTCTCGACAACGGCTGAGAAGTGCATCTTGGTGCTTTGCCACATTACACCTCTGGCCATGAGCTTTTATTATGCGCAGTATGAATCGAATCTGAATTTCACAATTGGCGGCCTCCCCTTGTAAGTGTAATTTTTCTTCTGGAGTGTGTTTTAAGATAAAGTAATATGTATAGGCATAAGTAATTCTTTTGATTTGTGCACATATCCATAAAATTAATAGCAATGAGAAGTAATATACCGCTTAATGCAAAGCGAAGGTATAAACAAAGTCAGCTTATGGCTCAGCTGTACGCGCTCAACAATACGCGCTCACGTCAGTAATGGGAGGAGACACTGACCTGTGCGCATGCGCGACAGACTGGCAGAAGGCGCAACCAAATAAGAATGCGATAGGTACAAGTGCTTAACTTAAATATAAAGTAAACGGAAATACTACGCAATTACGTCTACTGCCTCAGAACTAAGGAACCTATTGATATAAGTACACAGAGATTTAATTAAATAGTAAGCTATATACTACATATTTAAAAGCAAAAGGAAGCATTATGAAAAAATATTCGAGACGTGTAAGCGAAGGAGAAACGACAAAATACTGCAAGAAATGTCAAATAATTTTCTTTGCAGAGTAAATGATCATAATGGGTAACAGAATAAACGAATTTCTATGAATTTAAACGAAGTGTGTAAATATCTACGGATGTATGCAGTGACCAAATGTATCAGTGGCCACTGAGCTACGTAATGCAGTTAGTTTCAAGTTTTTTTCTTTCAGCGACCAGTGCATCATCATGGAGCAGAAGAGAATTACGTCTAGAGTAGCAGGTACCAAATAAAGAAACGGGCCGCACCTCGAGTAAACAATTTAATTATAAGGATATTTATATAACGGTGATAAGGCATATGAAAAATGAAATATGCATTGTCGCAGTGTATCTCCGTGACAATTATCAGCACCTATTCGCTGCAGAGTACATATAAACACTTAAGCATGAGATTTCGCAAAAACCAATTAATTTTTAATGTGTCATATGAAAGCTTGAATAATGACATTTCCAGGTATGTGAGAAAGCTAAGTCTAGAATGGTTAAAACGTCATATTTCACACTAAGCTACACGTGAATTGAAGTAAGTAGCACTAGCACATGAAACAACATGATACTACGTGAACGATTAGTCAGTACACATTATTTACATGAAACAAAAGTTCCTTGACAACTAGTCCATGTCTGTACATTTCCTCATAGATCCTTGAATCAGTAGATGAGTATTTCCTTTCTTCCCTCTCAAGCAAAGGAGGCGGCGCGTAACATATAGTTAGGCCGGCAATTCGTAAGGTTTTGTCCTCTTTCCAATGTTTTTCTCCTTCCTCTACCTAAGGAAGGAATGACCTCCCGTAAGTGATAAAAGCCTATCTATAAAATGAAGGATAAATGTATCATTTGCTTGTATTGTATCATGATAATGTGTATGTAATTAATTTGTATATGTGATGTGAACGAAGATAAATTGATGCTAACAAACAAACTGTAGTAACAGAACCCAGTTAATGAAAATTTTATGATCTTTTAAAACTTAAGAAATTTATGCTCGTAATATAAGCGATGGATGGAATGTCAGCCATAGGTATAAGCTATCATGTTATGTACATTGTTTTAACTCAGTACTTGTATGAATTTTCACTGGAAACCAAACTCCATATGAAGAAATGAACTTTAAAGACAAGCAATTTATACTATGTTTTGGACGGCTATATGTGTCTTTCAACAAGTGTATGGTCAAGTGGGGTGATATGAACATGCGTGTGCAATGAAATAATTTCCGAGTATCGCGCCTCACAACGCTTGACACATTAACAAGCGAACTATAGTTGTTCGTGGTGGTACTTACCTCAACGACGGACGCTGTTGGTCAGGGTTCTCTCCGCTGAAAATGCGAGTACGACGGGTAATAATGACGCCCGGGCCGTAAAAATGGAGATCTTCAGCCACAGCGTCGGATTTTGAACAATAAGCACACACCCACTGCACCCAGAACGCCACGGCAATTCTTTAATATGTGACACTCAGGTGAAAGTGCGACACTCAATGTGAAATCAACACTAGGAAAACGAGAGCATGCACGTGTGACGATTAGTTCTTTGCCACCAAATCTGCCAGTGCGCAAGCGCGAAACCAGGCAGCGAGAATAAAGCAAACAGAACATTGTCAGCGTGCTAAATTCAAATACGTATATAATCCTTTAATTTCTTGTAGAACTCTAACACACATAGAATAAGCTGACATATCCATTCCATTAAATAAAAGAGAAGCCGACAAATAAAGGGCATCGACCGCTATCGGCAAATGTAAATATGTAAAAGCAAAAAACACTGTATCTCTCCATACCATGTCAACGTACAGTGTGGGGGCAATTGTGTAGCTACATGATGAAAGACCCCCAGGATATCCTAAAGTTAAAATTTATTAAAAACAAAAACGAAACACCGATATACCATAAGCGATAGCAAAGACGTTAATTATGAATGCACCGTAAGGTGCAGACAAATGAAAAAATCATCATTCTTTTTTTTACATGATTTTGTTTCTCACTCTCTTGTATGTTGAAGTTCTGTTAAGAAGTGCAGTTCGGAGGATGAAGGACTACGAGTGTTTTGTATCATACACGTTTCGGAATAAGAAAAAATTTGATACCAGTATTAAGTATTTTTTACCAAGTGACGTGAAACCAGATAGGGACGACTTTCTTAATTATGACACGCACAGATGTGCTTGGAGTCCGCTGCCTGCATCTACAATTGAAATGTAAGAAAAGAATTCCGATAGCCTAAAAATTCGTACAAGCACAGAACATCTCTAATAACGCAATTGTATTATCCTTTTAAACCTTTTTCATATATTTGTATTTTTTATTTAATTATTTATTTATTTACAACAACTCACGGATTTATGGACAGCCCTGCAGGATTCATGGTGTCAATGCCACGCCATGTTGTGGTTTGCTCATCGGGGCCCTACACGACATTCGGCAGATGTACAGTTTCTTTGCCTCTTCATTGTATACTCGTTTTTTTTTTTTTAGGGGGGGGGGGGGAGTCATCAGTCTTCTGACTGGTTTGATGCGGCTCGCTATGGATTCCTCTCCTGTGCCAATCTCTTCATCTCGGAGTAGCACTTTCAACCTATGTCCTCAATTATTTCCTGGATATATTCCAATCTTGGCTTCCCCCATCGGAGGTTCGAGTCCTCTCTCGGGCTTGGGTCTGTGTGTTGTCCTTAGCGTAAGTTAGGTTATGTTAGATTAATCAGAGTGTAATCCTAGGGACCGATGACCTCAGCAGTGTGGTCCCGCAGTCCTTACGACAAATTTTCAAAATTTTATTCCAATCTCTGCCATCCTCTACAATTTTTGCCCTCTACAGTTCCCTCTAATGCCTTAACAGATGTCCTGCCATCCTGTCCCTTCTTATTAGTGTTTTCCACATATTCCTTTCCTCTCCAATTCTGTGCTCAACTTCCTCATTCCTTACCTTATCAGTCCAACTAATTTTCAACATTCGTCTGTAGCACCACAGCTCAAATGCTTCGACTGTCTTCTGTTCCAGTTTTCCCACAGTCCATGTTTCACTACCATACAATGCTATATTCCAGATGTATGCTCTCAGAAATTTCTTTCTCAAATTAAGGCCTATGTTTTATACTAGAAGACTTCTTTTGGCCAGGAGTGACACTGCTAGTCTGCTTTCAATGTCCTCCTTTCTCCATCCGTCATTGGTTATTTTACTGCCTAGGTAGCTGAATTCCTTAACTTCATTTACTTCGCGACCATCAGTCCTGATGTTAAGTTGTGCCACAAATTCCTTTTCTCTCCAATTCTCTTCAGCACCTCCTAATTAGTTACGTGATCTACCCATCTAATCTTCAGCATTCTTCTGTAGCACCGCATTTCGAAAGCTTCTTTTCTCCTCTTGTCTAAACTGTTCATCGTCCATCTTTCACTTCCACACAGGGGTACACCCCATACAAATACTTTCAGAAAAGACTTCCTGGTACTTAAATCTAAACTCGATATTAACAGATTTTCTTCTTCAAAAATGCTTTCCTGGCTGTCGCAAGTCTACGTTTCATATCCTCTCTACTCAGTTATTTTGCTCCCCAAATAGCAAATCCCTTCTACTACTTTCAGTGCCTCATTTCCTAATCCAATTCCCTCAGCACCACCTTATTTATTTCAATTACATTCCATTATCCTCGTTTTGTTTTTGTTATGTTCCTCGTACATTCTCCTTTCAAGACACTTTCTTTTCCATTCAACTGTTGTTGCAAGTCCTTTGCCATCTCTGACAGAATTACGATGTCATCGGCAAACCTCAAGGTTTTTTTTTAAATCCATCTTTCTGCATTAACATGCAATCGATGTCATCAGAAGAAATTACAGTTATTTGTACATTATGTTTTACATAACAAAATATTACATGGTAAAAATATAGCAGTGTTGCACCCTATTAGGTTATAACTGCCTCTACACCCGTATCTATACAAAACAATAACCCTTAATTTATCAGCATTAACATGCAATCGATTTCCTCAAAAGAATTATAGCTATATGTACATTATGTTTCATATAAGAAAATATTACACGGTGAAAAAAATATACCTTATTAGCTTATAGCTGCTATACATCACAGTTAGCCTTAATTTAACAATAAATTAGGTCATCTTTACAACTATCCTGAAGTTCTTCTATACAATAGAAACTACTTTCCTTCATCCACACTTTGGTTTTAGTTTTGAAAATATCCAGTGAAACAAACTGATCCTGTACGGGTAAAGTGTTGAATAATTGTATACCCATGTATTCATAGCTAGATGGGGTTTTCTTAAGCCTGGTCGTGAGTATATCAGTCATATTTGTTTGTCGAGTATTGTGTTGATGAACAGATTTTCCTATAGGTAGCGGTTTAAGTTTTCTTTTACATTTAACGGGCAACAATATACCTAAAGAAATGGGACTGGGAGAATTTTTAAGTCTTTCAAATAAGGTCTACATGCAGTCTTGTTGTCAGTAATTCCGTAAAGATGTCTAATTGCTTTTTTCTGCCAAGTGAAACGTCCCCTTAGAACAATTATACACGACTGTCCTTAAACTTACACACAATATTTTTAGCGCAACGCAATCTGACTTTCAAAAATCCCTACAAAAGAATGGCCCTGACTAACATTAACCTATACCTTTCACAAATCACTTACCTCACCAAAAATCTTCGTTACTCGAACTACTGCAATACAGCGAGCGCCACTACTGCCAGCTAAATAAAAGATTCAAACTACTGAAGGCACTAACTACTGATAGGCATAGTTAGCAAATTAAAGATTTTAATAGAGAACAAACAATGTATTTACCTTAATAATCATAATATATATAGCAGTTCATGCCATCTAGTCTTACAAATTCCAAATCTCCGCCATTTCTCTCCCCACATCCACCACTGCTGGCGGCTCACCTCCAACTGCGCAACGCTACGCACTGTTCACATCCAGCTGCCACTGCCCAACACTACAATGGCAGACAACAATGCAAACTAGCCACAGACTGCACACAGCACAGCCAGTGATTTTCATACAGAGCGCTATGTAACGTTGCCAATAAGAAAACATAAACAGCCTACTTACATAGCCCCCATGCTCCCCACAAAAAAATTTTACAAATTGTTTTGGGCAGTGGCCAATAATGATTTGATAAAATTTTTCATAATTACAATAACAATGAAATCAAATGCACACACTTATTGATACAATGTTGGTCAAAAGCTAAAATTTTCTCACAGTCGATAAAGACAGTCCTGATCGTTCATCACAGTAAAATAGCAGCGTTTTTCTCAATGTCTGAACAATAAAAGAAAATGCACATGGAAGTAGTGGATTTCCATGCAGTCTTGAAGAAGTAGTGTTGTCCTTCCAACGGAAAGACAGTGCTGACTCTTGACATGCAGACAGGTAATGGGCCACAACAGAGCAAACCCACAGCAGAGTCATTCGAAGTTTTGAAGAATACTGGTATGTAGGTCATCACAGAGCAGACCCACTGTAGTCCTCGTAGAGATTATGGTACTGGTGTGCCACCGGAGGTGCAGACACGCTGCAGTCCTTGTAGAAATAATGGTATTGGTGAGTCAGCAAAGGTGTAGACCCACTGTAGTCCTTGTAGAAATAATGGTATTGGTGGGTCATCAAAGATACACACCCACTGTAG
The DNA here is from genome assembly GCF_021461395.2 of Schistocerca americana. Taxonomy (NCBI): domain Eukaryota; kingdom Metazoa; phylum Arthropoda; class Insecta; order Orthoptera; family Acrididae; genus Schistocerca; species Schistocerca americana. The sequence goes on along the minus strand of NC_060125.1, from coordinate 557,990,886 downwards.
TCCTTGTAGAGATAGCCAGCAGCCATCTGTTGTGACTGTGCAGGTGCACAATCACCATCAAAGAGTCTTGCGGAGAATATAGCAAGTCCATCAACCACCACTTGTGCACTCACAAAGTTTTTGGAATTGTCCTCAGAACCAGCAATGCTGTTATCTAGTCCCTTGCTGAATTATTAACACACATGCAAACACTAACAGTCCCTACTTCTCACATATTGTCCATATACTATGACCAACAGAAACGTGTGCAGTGAAATGGAACTTACAAGTTAATAATACGATGAACTGGTGTCAATTACAATTTTATAACATAAGAATACAATTACAAAGGTACAAAATACATCATTAAAGAACATAGCAATACAGATAGCATTTGTAGTACAGGCTTTACAAAAGAATCGAAATAACATATACATCAGTGTTACAGGAATTATGACATGAGTACATACATGAAAGATCAGAATAACTTTCGAAACATCAACTTCACACATGAGCATTAAAACAGAACAGAATACATAATGTCTAAACATCTTTACAAAGAAAATAACATATTATCAGAAAAATTCTACAACATAACTCTTATTAGCTAAACACGTAAAGACAGGAAAAACACAAATATGCCAGAGTACACAAACACGTAGTGGAATAACAGAAAGGGAAAGGACAGGGTTTGTTTTACTGCAGTATCTTGCAAACAAAACTTTCTTTGTTCTTGGAGATCTCCCTTCGTTCATCATTATTCCCAAAAAGTCCTATCTATACCTCTTTTCTGTATTCTAACCATATTTCTTTCAAAACAATTATGGCTCATTATACAATACTCATTTTGGCCCAAATCGTTTTCATATAACTTCTCAATGCATTTCTTCCAATTTATCACAACTCGTTCTCACATATAGCCTACCCTATCTTAAGCTAACTTAAATCTACTGAGCTCAGATGCTAAACTAAGGGACGAGGCAATGCAGCAGCACAAAACAATTAACACAAACAGCAATGACAAAAAAATGGAAATTTGCAAAGCAAGCTACAGTAAATCTAAATTACGAAGCAATTCAACATTACAACTAATATGAGGCAATGCACAGCAAACAAGAAAAATAAATCTGGCTTAGCAGAGTAACACAAATTAAAATTCAGTAGCACTATGCCTGGCAACCAGCAGCAGAAAATGAAATAACTTATACCTAAACATGACAAAGCTCAAGCAGAAAAAATAGTATACTAAAAATGGCCATGTCTAATACCTATGTCACATCTTAATACTACAGTGATGCATCACTGCAACTTGCTCTAGCAGACAAGTTACCAAGTCACTGACAAAAATTATGTATGCAATTCCTGTGAAGTGGAAATGTCTTTTTGTGCTCCCTCATTTTTTTGGAGTACATCAATCATAAAGTTATTTTTTACTGGATCTATAGGCATAAAATATCTATATTAGTACATCTATAAAATTTTATTTTAACCAATGCTGCAGTGCAGCTAGAAACTAGATATTAAACAAAATGAGCAATTATATATATATATATATATACATAAAGCAACGTTTCATTCACTAGGCAAGTGGCGTCTCCAAAGGCAAAAAATTCTCTCAACTAGAAAGACAATAGATGTAAAATGTTTCTCATCATTTCATTAGGCATTTTAGTAAATATCATAAATTAAGAGCTCCACAAGGTAATCATATGTTTTCAAGTTCGACCATGTCGTTTTTGCGATGCTTTCTACAAAGGAACTTCAATAGCGAGGATAATGGCCTCCCTTTTTTTTCTCCACCTGTGCCTCTGAAAGGGGCACATGCTAATGGCTTTTTTCCAGGCGACTGTCGCCCAACTGGGTGCCCACGATGCATTACATGCAGGTGGTCACCTAACTTTCTTACCGAAATATTTACGACACCAGTTTCCGCTACAGTGACAGTCTCATATGAAAATTTCACAGGTCGAAAATTTATGTTACAAATGTGTAGAAACAAAATCCTATGAATATAACAGTGTGCAAAAAATTTTCGCCTGCATTGAGATACATTCACGCATTTACACACATTTCATAACTCTTAAAGTACGATTCTTGGTTTCCAACAACCTTTTTCACAAACCAGAGTCCCTAACCACTACTCATTATTCCTTACCTTATTCGTCGACACTTCTTCAATATTTCATCATATCATACGTAGTATAATCAAATTTCTCATATAGCATCAGCTTATTGATCATAAACATACCTCAGCAGCATAATACACATCGTCATCGTAAAAATAACATCATAACACCTCAGTCAAATCTCAAAAACGTCGTAGCTTTCTGCAATAATTTAAAAACCTAAAAAAAAATTCTCTGCTCATTCCAATAGTGTCATCTACCTCAAACATACCTTAAAAATCATGATCTCATACCAAATACATCATTCAAAGCTCTCGTAGTATCACAATGGTTCTGAAAAAATATGAGCAGTTCACAAAGTACAGACAAAATACAATTTCGTAAGTGTGAAGTTATCCAACTGTGTAATTACGTAAACATCTGTCACTGACGTAGTAAAAAAAAGTTTATCTCTCAGCTAAATGATCAGATAGCTGTGTAATTATGTGTTAGAGAAATACGGTACCGATGTGTAAAGTTGTGTAAGCAAATACCATATTAGCTAGGGCTCCTTGTGCTTGCCAAACACATGATTCACAAAGAAAGCGTGTACCCCCCTGAGGATTAATGTAATTATACCCTCAGGTGTTACAGATTACAGCAATGGAATGAAATGTATCACGGAAAACCTTTGTATCATTGTATTTCAAATGTCTTTAAAAAATAAATGTTTTAAGTACAAAATTAATCACTCAAATACGTGTACTGTAGCGCTAAACTGTGCGTCTTGTTGTAAGATAATCTCTGTGGAAGTGTCGTAGTTATCGTCCTCCGAAAGCTAAGTTCTGCAGAAGTCAATGTACTTACCTCTTCATAAACAAAAGTGAAAATCTTTGCGTATAGATATCGTAGTTATTACATACCTTACCGTGATCAAGAAAGTATTATGATGTAACGTATTGTTGTGCTACGGAAAAGGCTGTCTCATTGTAGCTATACCACAAAAGTTACTACTAAAACATGTTTTACTTTCCAGAATAATACATAAAACTGTGCAGACATAAAACAGAAACACCGCAAAAGCAACATTGTAAATTGTCACTCATTAGTAGCGTCGTGATAAAATCGTGAAGCTGTTACATAAACTAATCACTGTGTCATGTGGTATCTCACATAAAGTACTTTAAATCCAGAATATATTTTCAAGTAAACCAAAATGTTGCATTAAAATTTCATTAGCAGTACCAGTATACGTTCTAAGCATGTAAGTCTTATAGTTGTTACGTAATCGTGTAACTAACAAGCAAGAATGTACACACACAATAACACTGTGTCGTCTGTTCTCAATAACAATGCATTCGTAATTTCTGTTTAAATAAGTTCTCTTGGTTCTTGACTGGATATTTAACTTCAAACATTGTTGTATATTAACAGATTCTAAGTCTGACAAAGCATACTAGTAATGGAAAGTGAAAAATTTTATGGCAAAGACTAAGTTAAAAAGCAGATTATCTTTCAATAAACGGTTTTACATGTGAAATGTGGTGCAATCCTTTACTCTTCCTAGTACGCAGAGTTTCAACTTCAACGCAAATATCATGTGGTATACGTCGGATTCTGTAAGGTCCATTGTAAACTAGAAAGAATTTGTGACTCAAGTGTTTCTTCTTATATGACAATGAATGAGCTTTCATGAGAACTTTCTGACCAATATATAATTTCTTTGCATTTGCTTTACCGTGTAGTTTTCTCCTTTTGTCTGCTGCAGATTTTATATTTTTAAGAGCCAAATCAATTATATCTTTGTGTCGAAGTTTACGTGTATTCGGGAAAGGTACAAGCTCTCTGATTCTGTTCGGTGGTTCTTCATTCTTCAGTACAAGAGTAGGTGGTAAAGCAGTGGAATCATGAGGCATTTCATTCAGCACATTTTGAAATAAGTGTAAATATCTGTCCCAATGCTGATGCTTTCTGTGACAATAAAGTCTGCAAAACTTATTGATTTCTTTCATAATCCGTTCAGAGGGGTTACAATGTGGTGAGTACAATGAAATAAAAACAGGTTTGATTTTATGATTCCGAAGCATGCGTGACCAAACAGCAGATCTGAATTGCGGTCCGTTATCTGAAATGACTTTGCTAACGTGTCCAACTTCACGTAAGAAATTTTTAACAAAGGCGTTGGATACAGACCGTCCAGTGGCTTTACGTAACGGTGTGAAAGAAACAAATTTAGAAGTAAGTTCAACAGCGACTAGAACGTACGAAAATCCATTAGATGTTCTGACAAGCGGTCCCAAGAGATCAACAGCAGCAAATTCTTTTAATTTAGAAGGAATGATAAGAAACAGCGGAGCACGATGGGAGATAGTAGATGGTTTCGCCTTTTGACAAAGTTTACAAATAGACAAGACTCTTCGAATTCTCTTTTCCATATTGTTAAAATAACAAGTCGTTAGAAGAATATGATAACATTTTCGTGGGCCAAAATGTGCATAGCTGGAATGAATGTACCAAATGAGCTTATTAACAAAATCGTCAGGAATGCAAAGTACCCATAGCTTGTCATCAACAGTGCAGCGTTTGAACAGTATGTTGTTTCTAACCAGATAATAATGCCGAATCTGTGTGTGTGTCTTTTCATACCATTTGCTCTTGACGTCTTTCCAAATCGGATCTTTATCTTGTTCATGAGCAATGTCCTTTAAAGATGTGGTGATGAAGTTTTCAAAGGCGACTTTCTGAATGTAAAGAATACTGAAATTTTTCTCGAGGTTGCCTCCTGTGTTACTTTTCTCAAGCCCAGCCGGTGCGCGTGACAGTGCGTCCGCAACAATGTTCTCCTTGCCGGGAATGTAGATTATTGTGAAGTGGAATTCTTGCAGAAACAATGCCCAACGTTTTAACCTGTCATGATTTAATTTTGAAGACATAAGAAATTGTAATGCACGATGATCACTGATTTTTACGTGCTTACCAGAAAGAAAGAAACGGAATTTGTTAAATGCCCAAACGATAGCTAAAGCTTCTAATTCAGTAACGGAATAATTTTTTTCAGATTTTGTTAGCACTCGGCTAGCAAAAGCAATAGTTTTCTGAATGGTAGTGTCATTTTCTATGGCTTCTTGAAATAAATGGGCACCAAGACCGACTTTAGAAGAATCCGTGCTAAGGCAGAAATCTTGTGACAGATCTGGATGAGCTAGTATTGGCGTGTTAAGTAGCGATTCTTTCAAAGAATTGAATTCCAACTATGCTTGTTCGTCCCAGTTCCAAATAGTATTTTTTCTAGTGAGAGAACAAAGTTTTGGTGTAACAAGAATTTGCATGTTCAGAAAACGACGGAAAAATTTACGAGACCTAGAAAACTGCGGACTTGTCTTTTTGTGGATGGAACTGGAATGGCTCTGATTGCTTCTAACTTTTCAGGATCCGGCTGAATGCCTTCAGAAGAAATAATATGTCCCAAAAACCTCACCTTTGTCCTACCGAATTCAGACTTTTCCAAGTTAACTGTAATTCCAGATTCTGCAAAAATACGTAACAAACTGTTGAGTATGCGATTATGTTGTTTCCATGAAGCTTCTGCTATTAGAATATCGTCCACATACAGGGTGTTTCAAAAATGACCGGTATATTTGAAACGGCAATAAAAACTAAACGAGCAGCAATAGAAATACACCGTTTGTTGCAATATGCTTGGGACAACAGTACATTTTCAGGCAGACAAACTTTCGAAATTACAGTAGTTACAATTTTCAACAAAAGATGGCGCTGCGGTCTCGGAAACTCTATAGTACGATATTTTCCACATATCCACCATGCGTAGCAATAATATAGCGTATTCTCTGAATGAAATTACCCGAAACCTTTGACAACGTGTCTGGCAGAATGGTTCCACATGCAGATGTGATGTACTGCTTCAGCTGTTCAATTGTTTCTGGATTCTGGCGGTACACCTGGTCTTTCAAGTGTCCCCACAGAAAGAAGTCACAGGGGTTCATGTCTGGCGAATAGGGAGGCCAATCCACGCCGCCTCCTGTATGTTTCGGATAGCCCAAAGCAATCACACGATCATCGAAATATTCATTCAGGAAATTAAAGACGTCGGCCATGCGATGTGGCCGGGCACCATCTTGCATAAACCACGAGGTGTTCGCAGTGTCGTCTAAGGCAGTTTGTACCGCCACAAATTCACGAAGAATGTCCAGAAAGCGTGATGCAGTAATCGTTTCGGATCTGAAAAATGGGCCAATGATTCCTTTGGAAGAAATGGCGGCCCAGACCAGTACTTTTTGAGGATGCAGGGACGATGGGACTGCAACATGGGGCTTTTCGGTTCCCCATATGCGCCAGTTCTGTTTATTGACGAAGCCGTCCAGGTAAAAATAAGCTTCGTCAGTAAACCAAATGCTGCCCACATGCATATCGCCGTCATCAATCCTGTGCACTATATCGTTAGCGAATGTCTCTCGTGCAGCAATGGTAGCGGCGCTGAGGGGTTGCCGCGTTTGAATTTTGTATGGATAGAGGTGTAAACTCTGGCGCATGAGACGATACGTGGACGTTGGTGTCATTTGGACCGCAGCTGCAACACGGCGAACGGAAACCTGAGGCCGCTGTTGGATCACCTGCTGCACTAGCTGTGCGTTGCCCTCTGTGGTTGCCGTACGTGGTCGCCCTACCTTTCCAGCACGTTCATCCGTCACGTTCCCAGTCCATTGAAATTTTTCAAGCAGATCCTTTATTGTATCGCTTTTCGGTCCTTTGGTTACATTAAACCTCCGTTGAAAACTTCGTCTTGTTGCAACAACACTGTGTTCTAGGCGGTGGAATTCCAACACCAGAAAAATCCTCTGTTCTAAGGAATAAACCATGTTGTCTACAGCACACTTGCACGTTGTGAACAGCACACGCTTACAGCAGAAAGACGACGTACAGAATGGCGCACCCACAGACTGCGTTGTCTTCTATATCTTTCACATCACTTGCAGCGCCATCTGTTGTTGAAAATTGTAACTTCTGTAATTTCGAAAGTTTGTCCGCCTGAAAATGTACTGTTGTCCCAAGCATATTGCAACAAACGGTGTATTTCTATCGCTGCTCGTTTAGTTTTTATTGCCGTTTCAAATATACTGGTCATTTTTGAAACACCCTGTATAAGGTGATGTGACGTTTTAAGAACTCCGGTAATATGGAATTTAGCCCGCGAATGAATGCTGCTGAAGAAATGTTCAAACCAAAGGGAAGTTTCCGAAACTGATAACAAACGCCGAAACAAAGGAAAGCTGTGTATTTTCTACATTCTGGATGAAGTTCGATCTGATAAAAGCTGGATCTGAGATCAATGGAAGACAACACTTTTACACCATTAAAATTTTGAAGAAGTTCTTCCAACGTTTGCGGCCTGTCTGTTTCAGGAATAATGATAGTATTGATTTGTCTCGAATCTAAGACAAGTCTGATCGATCAATTTTTCTTCTCAACAACATGTAATGGATTGTTGTATGAGCTTACTGCAGGCTCAATAATGCCCTCGTCAAGCATAGATTGTATTTCTGTTCTAACGCGGTCCCTATAATGTGCTGGAATTAGGTATAGTCTAACACAAAATTTAGTATGCTCACGAACACGAAATTGGTATTGAAATCCCTTGATTGTTCCTGTTTTGTGAGTAAAAACTGTGGAATGTGCTTGTAAAATCTCAAAAAAGTCCTGCCTATCAGTGTCATTACAATTCTCAATTGTTTGAATTTTATTCTGAATTAACTCATTAATTTCAAATATGCCGTCGATATCATCCCTGTCAGTACTTGCAGAGTGATTGTTAGTGTCTAGTTCCGTAGAATATTCCGAACTGTTGTCTAACAGAAGGTAAAGCCGATTAATTTCCTCGTCATGGTTTGAGAGCCAATCTTCAAATCTCAAAGCTATTGACTTACCTTCTTTCTCTAAACTTATTTCAGCATCATGAAAGTTTAAGATTGCTTTGTATTCATTCAAAAAGTCTACTCCCAATATAATTTCCGTCGACAATAATGGAACAATAAGAAAGTTCATAGAGAAGCTGTGGCTTTGGCAAAAGAATTCTAAATTGGTTTGTTGGCATACATCTACACTTTTTCCAACGATTGCACCTTGTAATTTAATCTTACGTAACGGAAGTGTGGGGCAATCGTTCGATTTGTTGCATTTGCTAAAGGCTGTTTCACTAATTACTGAAATGGGACTGCCAGAGTCAAGTACTGCCGTAAATTTTACGTCAGTTACAGTAATGTGAATCACAGGATATGCAATGTTGTTATTTTTTACGTCGTGTTGCTGGAGTAAGATGTCCCTAATGTCTTCCATTTTTACGTAATTACTAGCTACGGCAGCTGCGTCTTCTGTTTCATAAGTACGTTTTGTTACTGCCAGCGGTATGAGTCATTGCCTATTGTGTCTTTGTTGGCGCGCATCGTTATTGGGATTTGGAGACCTAACTTCTACAAATTCACCTTGTCGAGAGGGCTCTGCTCTGTTTGAATCCCACCAGTTCTGATGCAATTCAGGTCTGTTGTTACGATCATATCGTCTGTCGTCATGTCGGTAGATTCCGTAGTTTCTTTCTTGTCGGTCACGTGGTGGAGAATTTCTCCCTGAATCGTAACTGCGCGCTGGACCGTTGCATCTGAAGTTATTCTGTCTCCCTGGATAATAATTATTTAGGTTCCCATATTGTCTGTTTCTCTGATTGTCTCTGTGATAGTCATTACCGCAGAGAGGTGATCTTTCCCTGTAATTATTACTACTTTGCCAATGGTTGTCATACGGGTGGTGTCTGTTTCGGTCACGATTTACGTTGAAAGAATAGCCTTGTCGTATATTATTTCTGTCATCGCGGAATTGTGACGGATGTGATCTGTAATTGTTGTGCTCCTGTTTCCGCGTTCCCCGATTGTCAGTGTCAATTTCCAGTTCTTGTAACAGTCTCTGAAAAGCCTCAATGTCTTCTTTGCAATGTCCTGCTAAAATAATATGTCGTAAATGTTCAGGTAATTTGATTAAGCAAATGCGGATGAGTTCTGAGGGGCTGTATGGGTTTGTCAGGTACTGATTCTTGTGCAACATGTCTTCAAAATATTTCACAAGACTGGAAAATTCAGATTGTTCGAAATGTTTCATCATTATGATGCTATGTTTTACTCGGTCTTGTGTAGCTTTAGACCAATATGCTGAGAGGAAGGCATGGTAAAATTCTCCTTCACTGTGACAATCGTGAATGACCGATCGCATTCTTACAGCTGGTTCATTCTCTAAATAGGCACACATAAATTCTAATCTGTGTTCTAATGACCAGTTGGGAGGAAAACAATGAGAGAATTGATGGAGCCATGCTTGTGGATGAATGTCGTTGCCAGAATTCTAAAATGTTTTGAATTTACGTGTAGTAATGAACAGCTTATAGTCAAAGTCATCATGTCGGCGAGTCGCATATCGGTCATTGTTACGTAGTGTCGGCGGTTCCATCTCAAAATTCGGTGCACCTTGCCAATTTCTTTCATAATTTCCGAAATGCCCTGTGTTATTATTTTGTGGTTTTTCCGTATTTCTAAGTTCCTCTTCCCGTGTTGGAGCGCGAGTGTCCTCTGAAATATGAAATTTTTGTATTACTTGTGCCAACTGATCTTGTACTTCCCGGATTTCTCTTTTGTATTGCGTATTAATTTGATTCTGATTTTGTTTGAATTTCTTAATTTGTTCATACTCTTCTGTGTCAGTGATGGCTACAGGGCTTGTGTCATTCAGATCATCATATACCTTTGCAGATAAGTTAGTGTACTGATCCGAAAGGTCGGCTACTTTCTCCGATAGTGTACTTATTTCCTCAGTGTGTTTTTCTGAACCAAGTTTCAGAGTGTCCATTTGTGTTGAAATCGTATCTACTGTGTCCTTTAAGTTTTCTTGAGTTTTTGCAAGTTGCGTAACCGAATCGGTAGATGCAACTGAGTCAATTTTAGCTTGCAGGGTGTCGTGATTTTCATGAACAATAGTTTGCAGTTCTTTTATGGCTGCTTCGTGATTCTGTAATGCATTTCCATGACGCGAAAAAATAGGTTGGAAATGCTCACGAATTTGTGTTTTTACGTCATTACAGACTTTTTGACATTTCGATTCGATGTTATGTAACTCAGTAGTTAAATCTTCACGTGTTTGTTCAAGCGTGGTGTGAAGATTTTGTTCCATTGCATCTAACTGTTGCTGTGTTTGTCTCTGGTGTTGTCCCATTGTGTCTAACTTTTGAAGCTTTTGCTGTGTTTGTCTCTGATTTTGTTCCATTGTGTCTAACTTTTGAAGATTTTGTTCCATTATGTCTAACTTTTGAAGATTTTGTTCCATTATGTCTAACTTTTGAAGCTTTTGTCCCATTTGTTGCATTAATTGTAATAACAATGCACTGGTGTCTGAAACATGTTCCTTAGTGCTATTCGACAATGCATTTGAACCGGCAATATTCGCAGTTTGAAAAGCAGAAAATGTGTCTTGACTTATTTGAGAAAACGGTGAGGACGCAAAACCTGAATCTACAGTATTTGCAAGATTGTGTCCTGTCATTTCGGATTCCTGAGGCAAGCTGTTGCCGACCGATCGATCGATAATGCTTCCCTGTTCAGTAATTGTTTCACTGTCTACACCATTGTTTGCAGCCCGCTCCATTTCCCTATGCACAATTACCAAATTACTACTTTGAACATCAGTTAATTCACTACTCAGTGACCCTAACACACTGCTTTCGTTTTCACTGTCATTTCTCAGTTTACTTTGGAGCCTAGTATTACGTTTTTCACACGCCATTATTGTCACAATATTTCACACGATAACACAGAAAAGCACAATTTGAAGAGCAAAATAAGAGAACACATTAACATAACACTGAAAATAATATCTAGTTAATTGCAGCTGCGAAATACTTGGTGCAAATCTACATGCATGCCACAACTGTTTTACTGTACAACAATGAAAGACTGCAACTACAAAGGAGATTTTCTCTACAATTACGCGCTAGCAATAAACAAAAGCTACACTAATTACACAAACTACAAGAAAAAAATCAGAAGATTCCAGTGAGGTATCCTCGGCTAAGGGTCGACATATGAAACGTCCCCTTAGAACAATTATACACGACTGTCCTTAAACTGACACACAATATTTTTAGCGCAACGCAATCTGACGTTCAAAAATCCTTACAAAAGAATGGCCCTGACTAACATTAACCTATACCTTTCACAAATCACTTACCTCACCAAAAATCTTCGTTACTCGAACTACTGCAATACAGCGAGCGCCACTACTGCCAGCTAAATAAAAGATTCAAACTACTGAAGGCACTAACTACTGATAGGCATAGTTAGCAAATGAAAGATTTTAATAGAGAACAAACAATGTATTTACCTTAATAATCATAATATATATATAGCAGTTCATGCCATCTAGTCTTACAAATTCCAAATCTCCGCCATTTCTCTCCCCACATCCACCACTGCTGGCGGCTCACCTCCAACTGCGCAACGCTACGCGCTGTTCACATCCAGCTGCCGCTGCCCAACACTACAATGGCAGACAACAATGCAAACTAGCCACAGACTGCACACAGCACAGCCAGTGATTTTCATTCAGAGCGCTACGTAACGTTGCCAATAAGAAAACATAAACAGCCTACTTACACAAGTGAACATTTTTTTTGCTCCTGGGGAGTTACCCCATAAAAGAATGCCATATTGTAGATGGCACCCCCTGAAAGAAGGCGAAGTACGAATGAAGTACTAAATCTTGTGTAACATAAGTGTGTAGTTTAGCTAGTAGGTAGATAACTCATGATAACATTCAACATACATTATCTGTATGTGTCCCATGTTAATTTCAAGTCAATGTGTATTCCTAGTAGTTTAACAGATGATAACTCAGTGTTAATGTTTGACGGACTGAAGATTATCTTGACAGTCTTTTCATGGTTCATAGTTAACTCATTAGCTTTAAACCATATATTAGATATTTTGAGATATTCTTCACTTTCCTCCTCCAATTTGTTTATATCCTTTCTGGAATTAGCTTATGTTGTGTCATCAGCATAGAGGATAGATTTACAGGGTAAATTACTCAGAAAGTCATTTACAAACAATATAAATAGTAGAGGGCCAAGCACTGAGCTCTGAGCAACACCTTGTTTTATACTTAGAGTCCGTGACTTTTGGCCATTATGCTTTACAATTTGTTTTCTATTGCTGAGGTATGATTCAATTAGTGAGAGTTCCAAGTGTTTGATTCCATAGCAACACAGTTTATCTAATAATAATTTATGGCTAACTGAGTCAGAAGCCTTACTCACTTTAATTTGAATGGTTTCAGCAGATAATTCTGACTCGAATGAGCTTAATACAAAAGAGGTAAGGTTTTCAAGTGCTTTGACTGTTGATAAGTTTGACCTAAATCCATACTGAGAATCATTAAATATATTATTGTCTGATACGTGTATGCATATTTGCTGCAGTATGCAATGTTCTATTATTTTTGAGAGAATAAGCACAAGTGCAATTGGTCTACAATTATTGATACAGGACTTGTCACCCTTTTTGTAAAATGGTATGACAACTGTCTTTTTGAGACACTCTGGAAAGTGACCACTAGAGAACATCCACTTTATCAATACGTAAAGCGGATATGATATGAGATCTACAAGTTTTTTAATTACAAAGTTTGACATGCCATAAACATCCTCAGATCTGGAGTATCCGAATTTAGAGGTTGCTTTAATTATATCAATTACTTGTACTTCCCTCCAGTTACAAGCTGACTCTGTGTTTGAAATATTTTGTTGAAATTTCTGCCAGATGTGGGGTGAGAAATAGTTGTATGTGTAGAATTGGAATTCTGGTTGCCCTGAGGTGAGAGGCTAAGTTCAGCAGAGTTGACAAAAAAGTGACTTAATCATCAGCAGTTTTGTTAGCAGCATTTGTGTTGTCTTTATACTTTATATCCATATCTACCTCTGCTTTTATTACTTTCCATGCAGCCTTCACCACGGATTTTAATTCCTATTCCAAATTTTACTATCATTTCCTTTACTGTTTGTTCAATGTACAGATTGAATAACACCGGGGATAGGCTACAACCCCTGTTTCGCCCCCTTCTCAACCATTACTTCCCTTTCGTGCCCTTGACTCTTACTTGCCTTCTGGTTTCTGTACAAATTGTAAATAGCTTTTCGCTCCTTGTATTTCACCCATGCCACCTTCATAATTGGAAACAAAATATTCCAGGCAACATTGTCAAAAGCTTTCTCTAAGTCTACAAAGGCTATAAATGTAGGATTTCCTTTCCTTAACCTAGCTTCTAAGATAAGTCGTAGAGTCAGTATTGCCTCGCATGTTCCTGCATTTCTACAGAATCCAAACTGATCTTCCCTGAAGTCGGCTTCTACCAGTTTTTCCATTCATCTGTTAAGAATTTGTGTTAGTATTTTGCAATGGTGGCTTATTAAAGTGATAGTTCGGTGATTTTCACAGCTGTCAACACCTGCTTTCCTTGGAATTGGAATTATTATATTCTTCTTGAAGTCTGAGGGTATTTCGCCTCTCTCATACATCTTGCCCACCAGATGGAAGAGTTTGGCCACGGCTGACTCTCCCAAGGCTATCAGTAGTTCTAATGGAATGTCCTCTACTCCAGGGTCCTTGTTTTGACTTAGGTCTTTCAGTGCCCTGTCAAATTCTTCTCACAGTACTGTTATCATAGTTCCCATCTCTTCTTCATCTCCGTCCTCTTCTATTTCCATAATATTGCCCTCAAGCACATCTCCCTTGTATAGGACCTATATGCTCCTTCTACCTTCCTGCTTTCCCTTCTTTGCTTAGGACTGGTTTACCATCTGAGCTCTTGCTATTCAAACAGGTGGTTCTCCAAAGGCCTCTCTCTAATTTTTCTGTACGTAGCATCTGTCTTATCTCAATTGATATATGCTTCTACATCCTTACATTTGTCCTCTAGCCATTCCAGTTTAGCCATTTTACACTTCCTATCTATCCCATTTTTGAGATGTTTGTATTCCTTTTCACCTGCTTCATTTTCTTTATTTATATATTTTCTCCTTTCATCAATTAAATTCAATATCTCTTGTGTTAGACAAGGATTTCTACTTGCCCTCATCTTTTTACCTACTTGGTCTTCTGCTGCCTTTACTATTTCATCTCTCAAAGCTACCCATTCTTCTTTTACTGTATTCCTTTCCCCTGTTCTTGTCAATCATTGCCTAATGTTCCCTCCGAAAGTCTCTACAATGTCTAGTTCTTTTAATTTATCTATACCCATCTCCTTTAATTCCTGAGTGTCACAATATAATCTTATTGATTGTGTTAAAGCATTATTCAGTAGCTGAAACACTGATACAAAACAGCTCCCACAGCAGTATTAGCCGACCAGCCAACTATCCTTAGGACACAGTCAGTATAACTCATTTATTAGGCTGGTACTCAGTGATTAATAACGTCCAAAGCAATTGGGAGTGTTACATCGTGGCTTCCCGTTGAAGGACAAACTACACTGTATGGTTACTGCAGCGAGTCCAAATTGGCACGTTGGTTAACAACATGGAGGTGAAAAAAGAAGTGATGCAGCACTAAAGACTTGTTTTGAAGCCAGAGTGGGCGAGGTCTGCCACCATTTCAAATAGCCCAAAACGTCTGGAGACTACTCTTTACGATTACTTCTTGTTCGTTATTTCTTTCTTGTGCACGCAACAACTGTTTTAAATACTAAATAGTATAAAGCTGATGAAAAACATAGTGTCAGGAAGACAATTTCGAACGTTTTTCTCTTTTCTTGAATGCGTATTTGCTCTAGTAATAAGATACATTTGGCCTCGTTAACGAAGCTTGTTTTTTGCTGCTATATTTCATATAATCAGAAACAGAATGGAGTGATGTGAAAAGCATGCTTCGATAATCCATTTAATTCCACTTTTACTGTATTTGTATCGATAGCAAATGAAGCTGTAACTACTTGTTGTTTGCTTCCTGATATCGGTATTGCTTCTTGTTGGTTACGTTTTCAGCTTTCAGCTCGTATGCACAACATTAATAGTATTCACATTTGCAGAAAAAAATTACCTACGTGTTCTTTACTAGCCCGCAAAAGTGTCCAGTCAGGAAAGAAGTGAGGCACACTATCGTGTCTTGTGCATGTCAACAAAGTGGGTGATCATTGAAATGTCGATGAAACAGAACTATGTAGAAGTATGCCACCATGCAGAATAGAGTTCCTGTTTTGTTAGATTGTCAGTGCATTAGTCTCACTGTAGTTCACCAATCCACTTTGAAATCATATCTATGATGCGTCAAAGTGTGGCCAACAATAGCAACTTACAGGGTAAAAAAACGGTATATTTTTAAACATCTACCAGCGTTGTGGACCGCTTTAAATGTGATTAAGGGCATGGTTTCAAACGCTTACGACCCCTTCAAATAGATTTATTGCTTTAATATGTATGTGAGTAACTTTTTAGTCGAATAATACATATCAAAACAAAAGTGCGTCATTATAGATCCCAGTGATGAAGAAAGGTGAAACCCATCTGGGAGAATAAAATACAGTGGAGCAAGAGAAGGTGTTTTCTATTTACAAAACAAATATTTCTGTATTTGCTGCGGAGGATGACCATGCAAACGAACTGGTTATAGCCTAACCAATGTAAGATGTAGGTCTACCTTTCCAACAGCAGCCTATTTGCTTCTTTTCCCAAAATATTTCTTGCCAGTAACTCCGTCTAGTTTTCGGGAATAACCACACATAACACAGTTGGAAAGTAGATCTACTTTGACCATTTGCTTGATTTTACATTTGAATTTCATTTTGAGGTTTGAAATTATATGAGTCTATATACGCTTTGTGATATACCAGTGGTTAGTTACTCAGTTTCATGTTCTATGTATCATTTGCACTATAAACTGTAGAAGAATTAATCAGGAATACGTTACACACATGGGTGATACTGTGTACAATTCCGTACCAGCAGGACAGGGTACAGACAAATTATTTCATATAACAGCTGAACAAGAATATTGTAAAAACCTGTGAATTACACAATCATGTCACAGTACTTGATGGAAACAGATTCCTAAGAAGCCAAGATATCATATGGCAAGAATTGCATATAAACAAAAGAGGAAAAAAGGAACTATGCAGAGAATTAAAGTATGCAATTACAACCAAAAAGCAGACCATATTCATGGGAAGCAACATAGCACTAACCATCATGCCAGAAGCAGAAAAATCTTCTATAGAATCAAAAAAACAGGAATGTGGAAAAACTGGACCATCACATTCCAACAATGAGATTGACCACACTGAACCAAGAAAAATAGAAGCAGATAGAGCATTAACTGCAGTATTGGAACAAGCAACATCATCATCATCCCAGTCAACAGCAGAACCACAACCACCATTGGTAACAGCAGCAGAGCCACAGCCATCAGTGGCAGCAGCATCTGCAGAATCATTATCATCAGAAACACAGGCAACAAGAAAATAATCAACACCAATAATGGAGAATGCGACATCAACATTGGCAGAGGTAACAGGAGCTACTCATCTCCTTAACAAGACAAGAACTTCACCACCATGCCATCTGAAGAAGCAGTCAACAGTGGAAAACCCGTCAAATGGTCGTATACTGAGGAAGAAGAAAGCAGCAGTTCCATCCCACCTCAATGATTTTTTGCTGAAGGGCTATAGGAAAACCATAGTAAGATAAATACAAATATAATTTTCTTACATATTAATGTGCATCCTCTTAATGACGAACTTAATGAACTTCAGTATTGCTTGGAAAACAAACTGCACTGTGATTTCAATAAATGAACACTGGCTTAGCAATGAGGAACTAAACTTAAGTGTACCATTTGGATACGAATTGGCAACCAGCTACTGTAGAACAAGTATTAAACATGGCGGTGTATCTGTATATGGTAAAAATAGAGTGAAGCTAATAGATGTAAGTGGACTGTGCAAAGAAGCAAAATTTGAAGCTGCAGCCATAATGTTGCCAAACCAGGAAATTATAATAGCTTCAGTATACCGACTCCCAAAACACAATAAACACAATGAAGACATCTTTGTGGAGCTTCTGGAGAAACTGATACTCTTGCTACTCAAATATAAAAATTACAGAATACTAATATTTGGTGATATCAATAAGATTGATCACTTGCTAAATACATTAAAATACCGTAACTTCAGTTGTGTAAATGAAACACCCACAAAACAGGAAGCATGTCTAGACAGCATAATTTGTAATTTTAAACTAAACAAAACAGAATTAAACACAATCAAGCTAGGCATTTCAGATCATGAGGGTCTATGGCTCAGACAATCTCTTAACAGTGAAGCAACTGAAACTTCCACAGACTGTAGAAAAACTAACGAATCAAAGCTAAACAAGTTGATAAGTAAATTGAATTTAATAAAATAGGATAAAATAATAACCACTTCAGGTGCAAATGAATCTACCAATAAATTTCTAGAACTACTAAGTCCTAAATGCTGCAAGAAAATATCAAAGCAAAATCGTTACACTAAACCACAAAATCCCTTCCCAGGGGACACTGCCTTATCGAAGGTACCTTCAGTGCTGGGCAGGAAGGTTTATGTGCTCCGATGAAGGCGAGCTGTGTCGGCGGTAGCGTAGCTACTGGCAGGGTCACCCAAGCCAGAGTGGTCGTAACAAAGGAGCCAGACAAAGTGTGTCCCACAACATAGGGCAGGGAGGGCTCTATAGATGTAGTGAAGCCAGCTTCCCTGAAGGAGTAAACCTCGTACAAATCCTAGTCCTCGAAGTTGGGGGGTTGGACAAACAGTTAACAACCCCTTCCTGTAAAAAAAATTCTTGTTCAGAAACCTCAGAGTAAAGAAACTGGACGACGACACGGCACTGTTATAGGCAAACGAAAACGAAAAAATGATGTCTTCATTGGAACCTGGAATGTACAATCGCTGTACAGGGTGGGGGGCCTGAAGTCACTGGTAGATCAACTCCCTACAAGAAATACGATGGACTGGACATGGAGTGCCTGATATGGGAAGCTGCATAATTTTCTACCATGGTTCAGAGAGCCACCATGAGTTTGGTACAGGGTTTGCAGTAAGACAAAAATTTAAACACCTAGTGAGTGCATTCCACGAAGATTGCGTTCACCACTCGAACAAGCAATCGGGCGTCCCCTGGAAACGACCTAGTCGGCCAATCCTGCAAACACCGGAGCACCAAAACCAAAGATGACAAAACAACTCTCCGAAGAGACTCATAAAAGGACTTTATCAAGACCATCACTAGTGACAACTTCCTGCAATATTGAAGGCTTATCTGTAAATAAAGAAATGTTATTATCTGACATGTGCAAACGAAACAACTGTGATGTTTTAGTGTTACAAGAAACACACATAGCACCAACTAGCCATAGACCAAAAATACAGGGCATGAAATTAGTTCTTGAGAGACCACACGAAAGGTACGGAAGTGCTATATTTGTGAAACCGAACTTAGACGTACGCTCCTGTGCTCTGACCTGCGAAGAAAACATAGAAATTTTAACTATTGAGCTACATTCATGTACTGTAACATCCGTGTACAAACCACCCGGTGCGAGGTTCAAATTTACGGAGCCTGGAAATTTCCATTCCAAAAACATGAAAGTTGTACTAGGAGATTTTAACTGTCACGGTCTCGCATGGGGTTATAAAGAGACAAATGATGATGGCGAAATGCTGGAGACCTGGGCAGACCAGACTAAACTGAAATTGATACATGACCCAAAGTTGCCTGCATCATTTAACAGCGGAAGATGGAAACGAGGATATAATCCAGATAACATCTTTGTCTCCGAAAAGGTATCCCTGCAAACTGTAAAGCAAATCGAGGACCCAATTCCAAGATCGCAACACAGAGCAATAACTTGCTGCATTACTGCAGTAATCAAATCAGACGTAATGCCCTTCAAGAGACGCTTCAATTTCAAAAAAGCTCATTGGGAACTTTTCACAGAGGACCTTGATAAGGAGATCCTGGAAATTAAACCAGAGATACAAACATATGAAACTTTTATAGACCTTGTCAAGAAAATCTCTCGTCGGCGCATACCTAGAGGGTGCCGCACCCAGTATATCGCTGGACTCTATGGTAGCAGCAAGGAAGCTCTGAAAAAGTATGAAGAACTGTACAATAAGGACCCCTTCTCAGAGGAAACGATCCAGGCAGGTGAGGTACTGATGTCTGGTATCTCCGAAGCGAGAAAGGAAAAGTGGTGCAACCTCCTACAAGAGACGGACATGAAGCATAGCAGTAGGAAGGCATGGAAACTGGTGAAAAGTCTCAACAACGACCCAACAGAACCACAACCAAATTACAGTGAAGTTACACCTGATCAGATAGCTCACCAACTACTCATGAACGGAAAAACTAAAAGGAAGATCAGGAATGGCAAAATTAAAAGAAAATTGAACGAGGAGATTAGCTTCCTAGCTCACCCGTTCTCCATTCAGGAGCTACAAGATGCCATCAAAGATTTGAAAAACAATAAGGCCGCTGGCCTCGACGATCTGAGATCTGAGCAAATTAAACATTTTGGACCGGGAGTACAAGCATGGATCCTAGAGCTAATGAATAACTGTATTACAACAATGCAAATTCCTAAACTGTGGAGGAAAGCTCGGGTTATTGCGTTACTAAAACCAGGGAAAGACCCAGCTGAAGCTAAAAATTTCCGGCCTGTCTCACTGCTTTGTCATTTATTTAAAGTGCTGGAGCGAATGATCCTCAAACACATAGCTGATTATGTGGACAAAGCCCTCATTAACGAACAAGCTGGATTCCGACCAGGAAAATCATGCTGTGGCCAAATCCTGAATCTCACACAGTACATCGAAGACGGCTATCAGAGAGGAGAAGTAACTGGGGTCGCATTCCTGGATCTCAGTGCTGCATATGACACAGTTAACCATAAGTTGCTTACCCAGAAAGTGTATAATGTCACTAAGGACTACACGCTTTCTATGTTCGTGCAATGCATGCTACAGAACAGACGCTACTATGTAACCTTACAATCTAAAAACAGCCGATGGAGGACACAGAAAAATGGACTTGCACAGGGCAGTGTCTTGGCTCCAATATTATTTAACATCTATACCAATGATCTTCCCATCAGCCACCAGACACGAATGTTCATATATGCTGATGATGCAGCAGTGGCAACACAGGATAAAACCTTTGAACAAGTGGAGGAGAATCTCACAGGAGCCTTAACAGAACTTGCTACCTATTACGACGGCAATAATCTCAAACCAAACCCCAGTAAATCACAAGTATCCGCCTTCCATCTTAGGAGCAAACAAGCCAAACGGAAACTCCGAGTCATGTGGCAAGGGGAAGAGCTGAAACATACAAACAGCCCAAAATACCTGGAAGTAACATTGGACAGAGCACTTACTTTTAAGCAGCACTGTCACAACACTAAAAAAAAGGTCTGTGCCAGGAACAACATACTGCGGAAGCTAACAGGTTCATCGTGGGGAGCTCAACCACAAGTTTTGCGCACCACAGGTCTGGTGCTGAGTATCTCAGCTGCGGAATATGCGGCGCCAGTTTGGAGGAACTCTGCCCACGCTAAGCAAGTTGACGCCGCCGTAAACGAAACTGTTCGTATTGCCACAGGATGCCTCAAACCAACTCCCACAGACATCATTTACCCCATCATAGGCATAGCACCACCCACTATCCGCAGACAAGTAGCCGCCGAGATCGAAAGATCAAAACAAAAGAATGATCCTCGACACCCGATGTATATGCACCGAAAACAACGTGTCCGGCTGAAATCCCGCAGGAGTTTCATGGAAAGTACTGAAGAGCTCGCCAGAAAGCCCGTCGCAAGGCGGCTATCTCTCTGGGAAGAAATGGTGCCACACTCCACAATGGAACTACTTGAGGAGGGATCTGCAGGATTTCAACTACCTTTTACAACTTGGAGGTCATTAAACCGGCTGCGCACTGGAGTAACTGGGTGCAAATCAAACCTATTTAAATGGGGTTACAGTGATAGCGATAGGTGTGAATGCGGAGCAATACAGGACTTGGACCACCTACTGATCTGCCCTGATATGTCTATAACATGCACTAAAGAGGATATTTTGAAAGTCAATGACAAAGCAATCTACGTTGCTAATTACTGGGAAGGGAAGATATAATTGGTGCATCCGGACACGGAAGAAGAAAACTGGGATAACATCTAGGATCTCACATACAAGATTGAAGACCCAATTCTCAAACTACTCATTGATCATGTACATGCACCCACAGAAGTATCAGGTGACCAGGATAAAGACATCTTCTTTGAACCTCAATGCACAAATGGGTAAAGAAGAACATTACCTCCCAGCAATAGGAAAGCACAGCCTCCATGAATACACAAATGACAATGGCGACACATAACACAGCTGTAGGTAGCGCTATGTTCCCACACAAAAGGATTCACAGAGTAACAAGGTGTAGCCCTGATCAGTGCACCTTCAACCGAATTGATCATCTAATTACTGATGGCAGGCATTCCTCAAACTTACTAGATGTACAAACTTTCAGAGGAGTTAATGTAGATTCAGACCACTACCTTATAATTGCGAAACTAAGAGCTCGAATATCCAATGCAAAAAAGTCAGAGGAACACCTCAAAGTAAGTATATGGTATCGAAGTTAAAAAATGACGACATCTCTAAAATGTACTCTCAGAAGGTTGCTAAGAATCTTGCATTATACATCACTAGTGTAAGTAATAATCTGGATCAGGAATGGAACACTTAC
The DNA here is from genome assembly GCF_021461395.2 of Schistocerca americana. Classification (NCBI taxonomy): domain Eukaryota; kingdom Metazoa; phylum Arthropoda; class Insecta; order Orthoptera; family Acrididae; genus Schistocerca; species Schistocerca americana. The sequence goes on along the minus strand of NC_060125.1, from coordinate 557,968,926 downwards.
AGGGATGCAGACATTAAAGCAGCAGAAGTAGTGCTAGGGAAAGAAGGAAAACAACTGAAGAATTCCTGGTTTGATGGAGAATGTAAGATAATAAGTCAGGAGAAAAATCTGGCATACAGGAAAGTGCTTGAGAAATCATATACTAGTTTAGCGGTAAGAAATTATCAAGAAAAAAGGGGAGAAGAGAAGAAACAGCGTCGGAGAAAGAAAAGGGAATGGGAAAGAAAGCAGATTGAAGAACTGGAGACAGTTGGAAAAACAAATGATGTTAGAAAATTTTATCAGAAAATTAATAGTGAAAGAAGAGCATTTAAGCAGCACATCAACCTGTGTAAAAGTAAAAATGGGATACTACTAACCGATGACCAAGAGCTATTGGAGCATTGGGTAGAGTATTTCAGTAAACTGTTGGATGCTTCAGAGTCCCCTATTGAAGATATTCCAGTCGCTACAGAAGATAATGCCATAGTACCTCCCCCTTCCCAAGGAGAAGGGAACAAAGCAATTGCCTGATTGAAGGACAATAAAGTACCAGGGACTGACAATATAACATCTGAACTATTGAAAGCTGGAGGAGTTGAGCTAAATAATAGGATCTACAACATTGTGTGCCTCACCTGGGAAAAGGAAGAGTTACCAGAAGAATGGAATGTAGGGATAGTGTGTCTGGTGCATAAGAAAGGAGATCTATTTGAATGCAGCAACTACAGAGGCATAACACTTTTAAATATTGGATATAAAGTACTGTCAAATATCTTGTTTAATAGACTTTCACCTATAGCAGAAGATATTATTGGAAGCTATCAATGCAGGTTCAGACCAGGAAAGCCAACTGTAAACCAGGTATTTACTCTCCAACAAATAGTAGAAAAGACCAAGGAATTCAATGTTGGTGTGCACCATCTTTTCATTGACTTTAAATCTGCATGACACAATAAACTGGGCCAAACTTCATGAGACAACGCGGGAATTTTGAGTGCCTGGAAAACTGGTGCGTTTAATAGAGGTCACCCTAAAGTATCCCCAGTGTACCGTGCGAGTGCAGTCAAGGCTGCCATCTCAGTTTCCCACTAGAACTGGGCTAAGGCAAGGAGATGGGCTTTCCTGCCTACTTTTCAACCTGGCACTTGAAAAAGTGGTACATGAATTGGGTATCCAGACAAGAGGAACTATCTACTATAAGTCTGTTCAATTGGTGGGATATGCAGATGACTTGGATATAATGATCAGAACACTTAGAGATCTACAAAGTGCATTTTCAGCTCTAAAACTGAGTGCAGAGAAGATCAGCCTGAGAATTAATGGAGGAGAAACGAAGTATACGTGTAATGGCACTAGCCAACCCTTACAGCCCACAATAACCCTTGAAGGAATGACATTTGAGCGAGTGGAATGTTTCACCTATCTGGGATCAAAGATAGAAGCAATTATAGCTCGCATAAGTACTTCTAACCGATGCTACTTTGGAATGTTGCGAGATTTTAAATCCAAGCATATATCACGAGAGACTAAATACCGACTTTACAAAACTCTGATACGCCCAGTACTTACTTATGGCTCAGAAACATGGACAATTACGAAACAAGGTGAAAACAAACTGAGATCACATGAAAGAAGTATATTGAGGAGGATTTTTTGACCTTTATGTGAAAATGGGATCTGGAGCAGGCTAAGAAATGACGAACTTTATGACTGCTACAAGGAGGATGACGTGGTAACGTTCATAAAGCTGTGTAGACTGAGATGGGCTGGACATGTGATCCGACTCCATGAGACATATCCCGCAAGGAAAGCCTGCTACAGTGAACCTGGAGGAAGGAGAGCAAGAGGATGACCTAGGTTGAGATGGAGCGATGAGGTCGGAGAGGACGCTGCCAGAGTCGGTTGCCATAACTGGAGGTCCACGGCGAAGTCCAGAGAAACTCTGCAGAAAATTACTGAGGACGCCAACTCCCATCCCAGGATGTAGTGCCAACGGAATAAGAAGAAATCACAAAATCTAAAAAGCTGGTACACCCCACATCTAAGCAGAATAAGAATCATAATGCTATTCTATCATGATAGGCCCAAGCACAACAATGCTAACAAGGAAATGTACATGAAATTGAAAAAGATTTACAGGTCTGAAATCAAGGCAGCTAAGTGCAAAGCAAATGATACATATATATATATATATATATATATATATATATATATATATATATATATATATATATATATATACATACATATACTGAATTCAGTAACTAAATGCAAAGCTGCATGGGAAATTATTAAAACAGAAACTAACTGTGATGATAAAGTATATCAGACACCAATTCCACCTGATATTCTAAATGCACATTTCGTCAGTCCTCAACCAGATAACAGCACGATGGAGAATGTGAGTAAGACAGAGGCACTGCTGCCAGAAATGAACAGTTTTCACTGGACTTGTGTAACTGGGAAGATGGTCAATGAATCAATAGCTAAGCTCAGTAACCACAGAACAGAGGATTACTATGGTCTCTCAAATTATGTTATTAAATATATCAGAAATCAAATTGTAACGCCACTGACTAAAATAATCAACAAAATTTTAAATGAAGGTAATTATCCAGAATGTTTAAAACTATCTGTAGTTAAACCAGTACATAAGAAAGGAGGTATTGCACCACCAGATAACTATTGACGAATATCACTTATACCCATAATATCAAAAATAATGGAATATTGCATGCATAAACAGATGAGTCAATATTTTGAACATAATGATGTACTTACCTCCTCACTGTATGCTTTCAGATCCAGCTTTTCTACAGTCAAAGCAGTTTAGAGTATGGTAGCAAAAATATAGAATTGTTTTGAAAATAAAGACATTATCTGTGCATCACTGTTGGACCTCAGGAAAGCTTTTGATATGGTCGCCCACAATATTCTCATGAAAAACCTCTACCACTACAGAGTGAGAGAGAATGTTCTATGCCTAATGCAGTCATACTTGGACAATAGAAAACAGTTAGTTAAGGTAAATAACCAAATGTCAGAACGTCTCTCAGTTGTAAACGGCGTACTTCAAGACTCTGTTATTGGACCTTTCCTTTTCACTATTTATATAAATGATTTACCTGCAGTTGTATCATGTGATGCAGTGCTATTTTCTGATGACACAACACTCATCACATGTGATACCAATCTTGAAAATGTGCAACACAGCATGGCAGTGGCAATGGAGAGGTGCACTGTTTGGTTTGAGGCAAATGTACTGCAGAAGAATGATAGTAAAATGAAGCTATTGTATTCAATCTGAATGCTCCCAGTCATGATAACAAAACAGTAAAATTATTAGGATTTCATATAGTTCAAAAACTCAGCTGGGATACCCACACAGGGAAGACATGCGGCAAATTGGCACGTGCCATATATCTGCTGTACAAGCTGAGAAGCAATGTCAGTAAAGAACTTCTGTTGTATGCGTATTCTGCATTCTTCCATTCACATCTGAGTTACGAAATACTATTATGGGACAATTCTGTTGGCTCAAAATTAGTATTTAAATGGCAAAATAAAGCCATAAGGTGTATAGCAGAACTTAGCCCATATGAATCATGTCTAGATTATTTTAAGAAACTAAATGTAATGACAGTGCCTGGTCTCTATATTTACAATTGCCTTGACTTCGTTAAAGAGAATCTGACTAAACTTAAGGAGAACAGTTCAAGATCATAACAAAAGAAGTGGACACACAAAGAATAAGCAATCTGCTAGGCTTGCAAAGACACATAACAGTTACAAATATCTTGGTCCTGTCTACTTCAACAAATTACCTGAAAATGCCTACACAATGCCAGTAAATAAATTTAAAACTAATCTTTCGAGGTGGATCAAAAGTAAAGTAATTTACCCTGCTCCAGAGCTCCTTGAGTATGTGACAAGAGACCCACTTTCCTTGTGAGAATGAACTGTAAATTAACTGCAAACTATACATATGCCACACTGTGAAACTATTTTATTACTGTTTCATGTACTTATTGTTAATTATCTGTTTGATTATTTATTTGTCGTTCACTGAGCTATGTAGTGCTTTTCTTTTGTAATTAATCTATTAGGAAACTTCTTGTTGTTATTGACATTTGCACAAATATGTATTGTACCCATCTTGGATTATTATATTGTAGTTAATAACATTTGTCATGTCTTAGTTTATATAAGTATTATTGGTATTATTATTATGTTAACACTGACGACACCAATTGCACGTAAATATGCTCAGCGGTGGAATAAAGCATTTGTATTTGTGTGGTATAAATCGTAGTGATATGAAACGAGTCATATATTGACCTTTTTTTGTAAAAGTGCCTCCCTGCTGATAATTAATTAGTTTTTACGATTTTTTAAATTAAAGACAGACAGATATTAGTCAGTAATTCCTACCCATCACCATTTAAACATTATATTAGATAACCTTCTGCAGAATAGAAGTTATCAAAGAGAAAAGTTCTGAGTTTAGTTTCGAATTTTATTTTGCTGTATGTCGGGCATTTTATATCAATTGATATGTGATCAAAGCTTTTGGATGCAGCATTGTGAATGCCTGTTTATGCTATAGACAATCTTAACGTAGCATCATGAATGACTTTCTTTTCTTCTGGTATAGTAATTATGTACATCATTGTTCCTACCTAAGTGCAGAGCACTATTTACAACAAACTTCATGAGGGAATAACCATGCTATGAAACATGTAGATGGCCTATCACTCGCCGAGCACAAGGCAGGCATGGCGAAAATTGATCACACAAATTTTCAGCCATAGCCTTCTTCAGAAAGGAAGCACAGCACAGATTCACATTCATACAATCATACAAACACGACTCAAGCACACATGACCACTGTTTCCGGCTGTTCTCGCCAAAATCTTTTTTAACCGGGAAGGAAATGTAGACAGTTAATAGTAATTATCGACGAGAGGAATTTAGGGCATGAGATGCTGCCCCAGCAATCAGCAATGCTAGACAGCCGAGTTATGTGCGGGGCGAGACCGTTGATACAGTGGGGCTCAGCCACTCGGACTTCGGAGCGTTGGCGATTTGGAAGGCAATGGAAAACACAAGAAAGCAGAGAAAGAACGGCCACAGAGTAAAGTAAGGCAAATCTAAAGTTAAATGATATAACTAAAATCAGTACAATGAAAGTAAACAGTCCAGAAATAATTAATGTACACGAAAGAAAATATTGCTTTAATTGCTACACTTAAAAAATGAACTTTGATTCCTTTAAACTTTAGACTACTATCGGATCGATTAGTACACACATAAACAAATAATTTTTGACGAAACAACATTGTTGCAACTGGGTATGGGCTTGTCAAAGTGATGTCACGGGAAAGTCTCACAGAGAGTACCGTGAAGGTATGACTGCATCTATCTAACGTGACAAAATATAATGTGCAACACCTCCGCCATTACACCAGTGTTGCAAGTGAAGCAGCAAGATAATGCAATTGTAAGTAATCAACTGTCATATAAAAGCCTTTCATACTATTTTCGTAACATATAACTGATGCAATCTGTCTGCATCCTATACAGGCTCTGATATACACAGTCAACCACAAGGAAGAAAACCGGCAGAAGACATCACTTATTTCGATTTCTAGCCATACACTGCCCCCTCCTTCCCCCAAATGCCACACCAGCAGCTGCAGTAAAAAACAATGGACAAAAAGTTCTAGATTAATCTAGTTTAAGACTATTTATTTTTAAATAACATTTCTCTATATGTATGTATGAATGTATAAACGCCTGAAGATGAAGAGAACACGTTCGAAACGCGTTGCGTTATGTTAGATTAAGCATAAACTAAAAAGTGACTGGTAGCAGAAACTTGGAATAAATAATTGTCCCACACAGTCACGGTGGACAAACATAGCCATTATGGCTGAAAATAATTACTTTGGAGTATGTCTATATTTGCAGCTTATTCCCTTGAAAGCAAGTGAATGCAAACACCTTTAATGCGCGAGAAACATGTATTTCTATTGTTGTCTGTAGTTATAGGTGCTTTCCGTGATACTTAAAAATTATTTATTTAGTCCAGTGATTCGCCCTCTCTTACACTTCACTTTCGAATATATGTAAGCTTTTATAAATGTAATTACATTTGCTTTAAAAGTGAATAAGTTGAAGATTCTTGCCATTTGTGGTTCAGATTTAGTAACAATTGTGGAATTGATTTCTCCTGTGTTGGGAAACAGTTTTTTTGCTTTTGACGATTTACTGTCACGTTTGTGTGGTTTTTCCTTAAGTCACAGTTGTAGTGGCTTATTTGATACGTTAAATAACGTGGGTATTACGTTTCACATGGGTTCCCTACATTGCACGTTCACTGATTTGGCTAAAAGTGTACCAAGCAAAACTCTGATTTGTTGGATAGACATACCACGTCTTTCTATAAAAGCTCATGGCTTCTGGCTTTTAGTAGCAATTTTTTATTATTAATGGAAGAAAATATTACTCAGTAAATGTCTGTACATTATAAGAGAACTGTAAGTTAACTGTCCTGTCATGTGTGGTTTCGTATCTCCCAGTGTCCTTATGACACTAAAGAATCACAAATGTGATGTACTTTTTTTACTTATTGCCGTTTTTTATGGCACTGCATACGCTCCCTAGCATAAGATTTATGTTAGTATTCGCACTCATCCGATATCGTGTTCAGAAGTGTTGCTTGCTGACCGCCTGGGCGCTGTCATCGCTGGGGGTAACAAAAACGAGGCGGAGTGTCGCGACTGTCATGTTAGATTGTAGTGAATTTCTTTGGAACTGTTAAGCGCAGCTCCACTTGGCCGCCGACAAGCGGACTACTATGACGACAGCGTCACTCATCAGCAGACTGCAGAACTGCGAGGAAAAGTCAGTGAATTGACACAGCCCCACAGCAGACTGCGATCAACAGCGGCCGAGACCCTCGAACTGACAGTGTCGCCAGTGGATTGTAAACACTGGAGCGCCAAGCATGAAGTATTACGACTTGTTCTAGCATCAAGGGGGGAGTGGAGATGATCCGCTGGCGCAATAGCAGACAATGTTACGCGGTCTTCAGAGCATATAAGTAACTTCATATCGTATTTTGCATTAATAAAAAAGACTGTAACGCTAATTTTGACATTCTTTTTCGAGATTTTTGTTCAGAAGTGTAATCTGCATGTGTATGCTGGTTTTCATCAATGTTACGGTTATTAATAGCTTCAATGTAGATGCTATAACTGTAGTTACTAATTATTGGTTTATGTGTGTAGTAATTTGTGATGCATATACTATTTTGATGTTTTCTGTAGCCTGGTTAATATTGGCATTGGTATTTGGTTTCAATAGGCTTATGAGGTTTACTGCATTCAGTGGTGATAGACATTGTGTTAATTTGGAATAGCTGAGGTACTATAGTAGGTGTTTATTTATTTGTCGATAATTAAGTTATCTGCGTTACTCAAGAATTATCTTATCCTACTTGCCAGTGTAAAGTACGAACCAAAAAGTCTAGTGAGACTAAGTAAGAAGTTGAAGAGGTAAAATTTGGGAAGAAGTAGGTAGTGCAGGAGAATAGGGAAGATTCAGGAATCAGTGTTTGTGGATTGTCAGTTAAAAGTCCATTAGCTCATTCGAGCACTTATATTGAGACACCAATAAAACCAATGAAGAACAAACGAGATCTGGATGAGGAGAGATGGGAAAAGATGCAATCAATTATGACAGCGATTTTGCAAAGCAATAAAGAGTGTGATCAGAAGAATTAATAAACATTCCAGAAAATGGACAATAAACATGAAGAAATGTTATGAGAAGTCGACCAGAAGAATGGAGAAAGATTTCAGATGGTATTACAACAATGAGACCTGAAGAAAGAGTTACGAGAGTTTAAGGAAGAGATGAAGATCGAGTTCAATGAAACAGATAATGAACTGCTGCAAAACCTGAAGCAACTCTGAGAAGATATGGACAAGATGGAAGAGTAAGTGACAAGTAAAATTGATGATGATGTTAAGGAAGTCAAGGAAGAATTGGAGGGGAATATCCAAGAAGATGAGACACATTTTGGCTAACAGCTCGAAGAGTTGACACAGAAGCAATGAGAATGTGACATCACTGTTTAGGAAACAGGAACTAAGCAAATTGAACTGGCTGTAAATATAAAGAACGCAATATCACTGCAAAGAAGAGAAGATAATCAGAAGATTACATAGGACATGCAGCACTTACAGGCAGAAATCTGACAACTAGAAACGAAAATGGATGAACGTGATAAGAAGTTTGGTACTGCAGAGTTAGCAGTCGGGAAGGATAAGGTTATTAATATGGTGAATGGTGACAGCAGGTCCACCCAGACTCATGTAGGACAAAGATACAAACCTAGGGAAACATTGCACCCAATGGTATTTCCAAAATGGTTAAAGGGCATTTTCTTTGCACATTACAAAAATAAAGACAAGATTCAATTTGTGATAGATAGAATGGAGGTAAAGCTTTCACATGGTGTAAGGAAAAAAGAAGTTAACAGTTATGATCAATTTGAAGGAGAATTTATGAAGATGTGCAGGTTGAGGAGGCATCAGTGTGCAACTTTAGATGACTTACTTCATTGCTAGTCACTTAACAATTGGAGAGGTACCCTAAGCAAGTTTGCTGAACATTTGTGGGAACTGAATGAAACCTTAGAGTAACCGTTTAATGAGGATATAATGATATCTGCATTAAGAGAAGACAGAGCAGAGGAGTGCAAGAGAACCTGTCAGTAAGCCTGATCAAGGTTAGAGACGCACTGATGGAGGTACCTGAGCAGTTAGAATCAACACATGTGCATGAAGATAGTCGGGTGAAAGAGCAAAACTGAGGCAGAGATAACTGCCACAAAATCAAACTGGTAACCAACCATCCCATCAAGGAAGAAGAGGTGTTCATGGATACAGGAACCAAGGAAATTGTCATTCATTTTACAATAGTTCCAGAAGAGGTGAGGATTTAATGAGTTATAAGACGGGAGGTGGTAGATAGATGCAGGGAAGAACAATTTCAGGAGGTGAAGAGTTCAGTAAACTAGACCTCACTCCAGATGAGATCCAATCAGGAGTGAGACATAGGAGGGCCATTACTAACCTGTTGAGGCATGATGATAGTGCTGACCTGAGAAGAGACCTTGTGGACAAAAATAAAAAAATCCAAAGAATCTGTATTACTTGTAATAAAGACAGATACATGTGGACTAAATGTTGATGCCCTTGTTGATACAGGAAGTGGAGTATGTGCTATATCTCAGAAGTTATATGAGTAAATACCGAATGCAAATGTCGTTTTACCTAATTTGCATGTACGGGGAGCACAGGTTGTAAATGCTGTAGGTGCTAAGAGCAAACCCATCAAGGATTAAGTGTTGATTAACTTTAAAATACAGGGAGAAGAACACGAAGCCACATTTCTGGTGGTACCAGGACTTATTATATCAGTCATGCTGGAGATCGGTTGGTTGAATGAGTGGAAGCAGTACTGAATTTTGATGAAGATGCTATGAGTGTGAAAGGGAGAAGAGGAGAGACGAAAAGGTTGATCTTTATAGAGAGTAAAGAGGTTCAGGAGGAAGAGGTATTTAAGTGGGTGAACTTATGTTATAAAGAGGAGCCTACAGCAGAACAAAAAGATATGGAACTAGACAAGGAGAAAAGAGGAGAAATATTTTATGAGGGTTTGGTATAAGATGATCAGCATGAGGAGGATACGATAGGCAATACGTTGGAAGAAATGTGACACCTGGATCAAGATGTTTGGAGGAAATTACATGAACACTGCAAAGTCTTCTCTTGGCATGAAAGGAGTAGAATGTAAACTGAAAATAAAGGAACATAGACCTTTTAATATTAAACAATATCCAATTCCTCAATCTCAAAGGAAAGCAGTGGAAGAAGAAATACAGAGACTGCTGGACCTTGGAGTTATTGACACAACCAATAGTCAGTGTAATAGTTGTCTGTTTGTGGTAGACAAGGACGGAAAGGTATGGATACTTTTGGATGCATGTACTGTGAACAAGATCATTGAATCAGAACAAGACAGCCCGGAAACCATAGAAGAATTGATCCAAAAGTTTCAAGGGAAAAGTTACTTAGTACTATCTACCTGACTGCTACTGGCAGATGCCCGTAGTCCCAGAATCTTGTCAACACACTGCCTTAAATTACACTGACAGAAGTTATCATTTTAGAGTATCACCATTTCGACTTAATGTGTCAGTTTCCGAGTTCATTGGAGCATTGGATAAGATTTTGGGTGAAGAATTATTTGAAAAGGTTACTGGAAGGAATCTTGGAGGTATTTGAGAAAGCTGGTGTAACAGCAAACCTAGACAAATCAGAATTTGGTAAATACCAGATAAGGTTTCTAGGGCATATAATCTCAGAAGATGGCATTTTCCCAGATCCTGGAAAATGGAAGTGATTAGACAATTCCTGATTCCAAGCACTAAGGGACAGCTCAGTTCTACAAAGGCAAAGATGACATGGCGGTGTAGTGAGGAATGTCAGGAAGAGTTCGAAATGATTGAAGAAGCTCCATGATCTAATGTAACACAATTTTCTTTAGGACATTTGAGTTTCAACTTAATGTACAATAATAATAGAAGCTGAAGAACTGAATTAAAATTTGCACCATGGCCAGGACTTGAACGCAGGTCTCCTTGCTTTCTAGACAGGTGTGCTAGCCATATATAGATAACACAGTTTCATGGGCTACCCTAGTCCAATGCCCTCCCCAACACAAACTTCAATTCATGTTTTCAGGGCACTGAACTTGGGTAGTCCATTCAGCTGTGTTACCTATACAGCTATGGTGGTGCAATGACTATCACACCTGCCTAGTAAGGAGACCTGGGTTGAAGTCCCAGCTATGGCAGAAATTTTAATTCATTTCTTCTGTTTCTATCATTATCGTAGATAAAGCTGAGACTCAAATGTCTCGAGGAAAATTTAATTATATCAGATCTATAGATCACCTACGCGAGTGGCCGCTGTTAACTGTTGCGCTGCACTTCAGTATTTACATCGCTGTACTTGTGCTTCGCCGAGTGCCGTCCGTCCGTTAATCTCCGTGTTCGTTCCTGTTCCTTGTGATCTGATCGCTCTTTCTGATCTTGCTGCTGCTACTTGGAATTTCGGTTGTTTAACCGAAATTGCTTCGCTGGATTAACCATGGCTACAAACCTCAGGAAGAATACTCTGGTATTTGCTTTTGGCAAAGAATCCCGTCTTGTTCAGCCGACATCCCTGGAAATAGATGACTTGATTACACAGGTAATTGGTCTAAATTCTGAAACCGTTCATACCTGGCAACTGGATCAGGAAAAATACTGTGTTTTTGTCAAGTTAATCAGTGCTTCGACTGTTGATAAAGTGTTACGAAAGTGGGGCTATGAAGTAGATTTTGTGCATAGAAATGGTTATAAAAGTAAGGTTTCCATCTATAGAGCGGACATTCATTACAAAACCGTTCGTGTCTTGAATCTCCCCATTGAAATTGAAAATGATAAGATTAAGGAAGCTCTTTTAAACTACGGAGACGTTAAATCAATTGCAAATGAAAGATGGTCGCCTCGCTTTAAACTGCACTGTTTTAACGGGGTCCGCTGTGTAGAGATGGACGTTAAGACGAATATTCCGTCTCACATAACTGTTTGTGGGTATAAGGCACAAATTGTTTATACAGGTCAGGAAGCTACATGTCATATATGTAACGAAACCGGCCACTTCAGACAGGAATGTCCGCGGCGAACTGTTGTGCTTGAAAGTAATTTGATACAGCGTCAGAAGCTTACCTTAAATGATCTGTTACCAAAGAATAGCCCGGAACAACTGGTTGAGGATGTTAACGCAGCGGGACAAGCTGATGTCTCCCTTCACGATAACAGTCAATTTCCCCCGTTAACAACAAAAGGAAACCCCGTTGCCACTACTCGTGAAACTGAAATGCAACCGAAAAAACGACCTCTGGAGATAACTGATAGTTGTTCAGAGGACGAGCTGTTTTGTCCCACTCCCTCACTTCGCAAGCAAAAACAGTGCGATGAGAAGGCAGAGGAACCTGAAGGCAAAATGCGAATGGAAACTAATGAACAGAAAGATAATACACATACGGTACCAGAAAATGAAAGGGGTGTAAGCAGCATTAATTTGCAAGAAACAACAGGTGCAGTACCCGATTGCAAAGATCAGAATCTATCTGTTAATAAACAAATTCAGGGAGAGAATGCAAAACTGCGCCGTCCGAAGTGGCCGTGCGGTTAAAGGCGCTGCAGTCTGGAACCGCAAGACCGCTACGGTCGCAGGTTCGAATCCTGCCTCGGGCATGGATGTTTGTGATGTCCTTAGGTTAGTTAGGTTTAACTAGTTCTAAGTTCTAGGGGACTAATGACCTCAGCAGTTGAGTCCCATAGTGCTCAGAGCCATTTGAACCATTTTTTTGCAAAACTGCAGTCTCCATTTGTTTCCCTCGATCAGAAAGTGAGTGAAATTAATAAAGAACGAGGAAGTGGTGGTCAAACTGAAATCACGGTCAACACCTCAGGGCAGGCGCCGGCAACCGAAATTGCTAAAGCGTCTGCTGCTGCTCCAAATAAGCCGCGAAGTAAAATACCGACGCAACCAAATGAGAATGTAGCTCGTAACCAAGGGAAGGGAAAATCCAGTAGGGGCGACCCAAGCCCAAAGAATGTTCAGTCCGAAACGGTCGTACACGAATCACTGGAGGAAAAATCAGAAAGTTTACCAGGAAAACAGTCTGCTTGCGGTGCAAGAGAAAACATCAGAAGTAGAAAAAAAACGGGACAGTAACTAATAAACTGATTGAAGTGTTATTCCATGTTCAGCCTTCCGAGAAAACTGTTACAGCTTAACTGAACCCTGAACCACAGTAAACTAAATTAGTTCAACAAAACAACTACATAGTGACAGCACAATGACGCAATCTTATTCTGTCACCACTATAAACATAGATAAAATCACGACCGGTTTGAAATTATCGGCCCTTAAGGAATTTTTGTACGAATCCGCGACTGATATTGCCCTGTTACAAGAAGTTCTAATTTCGGATTTGGTAATTCCCGGTTTTGTCAGTTACATAAATGTGTCTCCCGAAACAAGTGTTGGAACAGCTATTTTGGTAAGGGAAGGGATTACAGTAAGCGAGGTGGAACGACTGGAATCCGGAAGGGGAATAGGACTAAATATCTATGATGTGACTATCATCAACTTGTACGTCCCTTCAGGAAGTTCTCATCGAGCTGACAGGGCACGTTTCTTCAAAGATGACTTGATATACTTGTTAAGGAAATCACCAAGACAGTTATTACTTGGAGGTGATTTTAATTGTGTTTTAAATCAAAAAGATCAGTTACCTAATTTTAATTTCTCAAGTGATCTAAAACAATTAGTTACTGGTTTAGAATTAAAGGATATATGGGAAACCAAATACCCCTCCATTGTTGAGTTCACTTATGTCACGGCAACATCACGTAGCAGGATTGATAGACTATATATTTCTAAAAATCTTGTAACTTCCGTGACAAAAGTAGAAACCATTCCTACGTACTTTTCAGATCATTCAAGTGTCTTAGCTTGCATAAATCTAACAAGACAGCCGGTTCGCCGATTCAAGAATCAATGGAATTTGAACACTTCCTTGTTAGTTAATCATGATTTAGAAGATCTGATTAAAGAAACATGGGCAATATGCCTGCGAGCCCGTAGTAGATATGCCACTGCTATTGACTGGTGGGTTAAAATGGCAAAGCCAAAGTCGAGGAAAGTTCTTATTCAATACAGTGCCCAGAGCGCAAGGGAAATGAAATGCACTATAGAGTATTACTATTCCGTTTTGAGAGATCTATATGATCAAGTCTCAGCAGGTTCCTCACTTCGGATAGCAGACATAAAAAAAGTCAAAGCCAAGTTACTTAATATCAAGAGAAGTCAAATGGAAGGGTTGAAAATAAAATCTAAGGCAAATTCGGTGTCAGTAGATGAAACTACTTCCCTATATCATTTAGTGAAGCATACGAAAAACGGGAGAAGGACTTTTATTGACGAAATTCGAACAAAACACGGCACGATTCTCAGAACCCAGCAGGATATCATGGACGAGATTTATCGCTATTATTGCGAGCTATATTCCGTACATCAAAGTAGTGATGCTTCCTTGGAAGAATTCCTTGACATCCTAGCCCCACAGCTGACAGAAGATGACAACGAAAATTTTCTCGAGGTTGTCAGTGAAGAAGACGTGTATGAGACTCTGTGCGCCTCGCCACCAAAAAAATCCCCAGGACCGGATGGTCTGCCAGCAGAATTTTACATCCGTTACTGGCCAATAGTAGGTGCGAAAATCGCGGATATTGTAAATGAGGTTATTCACGGTAAAATGATTCCGGCTGAGTTTAAGGAGAGTAAAATTGTTCTGGTGCCAAAAAATAATGGAAACAAAGATTTAAATAATTTTCGTCCAATTTCACTGCTGAATTCTGATTATAAATTAATAGCTAGAATAATAAACAAGAGAATTTCATGCCTTACAGATAAAATTATTAGTCAACATCAGAACTGTGCGCAAGGCAGAACCATTTTTCAAAATCTAGCGGAATTCAGGGATATCATTGCAATAACTTCTGTAACAAACATAAAGTGTGCTTTATTGTTTTTAGATTTTTATAAGGCGTTCGATGTAGTAAACCATGAATATCTTCTCAGACATTGAAGAAAATAGGTTTCAACGATAGGGTTATACAGTTGATTAAGAACATAGCAACTGGAATAAATGCTAAAATAGCGGTGAATTGTCAACAATCCAGGCCGATGCAAATACAACGAGGTGTTCCTCAAGGAAGTCCTCTGTCCATGTCGCTCTTCGCAATTTCGCTGGAACCTTTCCTCCGACATGTCCATGCTACATTAAAAGGCTTATCATTATCAGGAAACAAAACAGTTACAAGAGCCTATGCTGACGATATAGGGGTCATTATAAGGAATAATGACGAGGTAACCACGCTAGCAACAGTGATTGATTCGTACTGTAGAGCATCTGGAGCCAATGCAAACGGAAAAAAAAGTAAGATGTTAAATCTCAGAGGTTTTGATAATATCAACGTCGAGTGGGCAAAATTAGTCCGACAACATAAAACACTTGGGATCACCCTGACAGCATGCCCTATGAAAATGACGGCTTTAAATTGGAAAGTTGCAGCAGATAAAGTGCAAGGAGCCATTGTAGAGAATTTAACTCGATATATGAACCAAGTTCAAAGAACACAGCATATCAACTCATGCATCCTTGCTAAGGCTTATTATACTGCCCAGCTGTTTCCAATACCGAGAATGATAGCGAGGAGAATAATGTCCAAAATCACAAAATTTTTGCGGAGAGGTGAAGTGTTCAGAGTACCTGCTAAAGTAGCCACTTTAGATCCTAAAAATGGTGGACTAGGATTAACTGATATAACGGATAAAGGCTCTGCTCTTTTTATCAAAAGGCAAGTTCATTTAATAAGAGACTCGCGAGAAAGCATAACCAGACAACTTTTCGAGATCATTAAACCTCCAAGCCTGCTTCCCCCGATTGACGTGCAGAATATCAACAGTCGCTTACAGTACGTGAGGATTTTCTATGTTGAGTTTAGTTATGTCAGTGTCGAACTCAGGCAGTCCCGACACTTAACATCGAGAGCCATAATGCTGGAACGAAAGAAAAGCGAAGGAAGAAACAAAATAGAACGACAGTTTCCAAACATTGAGTGGCCTGAGATTTGGAAAAACATTAGTTCTAATGTGCTCACGTCTAATATAAAAACGTCATGGTACAAGACAGTTAACAACATAGTTAGCACCAATGAAAGACTGCACGCAATCGGACTCTGTGAAACAAATTTATGTCAACAATGCCATCTAGTTGACACAGTAATTCATCGATATACTTGCAGTGGTCACATGAATAGTTGGAAGTGGATCCGGGAGCAAATAGCTCTGATTACAAGAACATCCCCTGAGTATATATCGCTGTCATTGATACACAGGCCTGAAGCACGCTATTTCCCAGAAACAAAAAATAACGCTGTGTACTGGTTGCTGGGAAATTTTATTAACTACGTCCTTAACAAATTAGGATCCGATAGCATCATAGAGTGCAAGGTACACATGCTGTGTGAGTTCCACAAAATTAGAAGCTATTCGAATCACAAGAAAAAGTTCGGTAATATGCTAAAAATTGTATTTGAAAGAATGGGCATTGGTTAATATAAAAAAGAAGACTGTGTTGACAGTGACGTATTGTAGTTACCTTAAGGATACTATTTAAGATTTTACAGAATATTTATGATGTGTGCTTTCTCTACTTCAGAGAGTAGTTTTTTGAAATTTATAATCTAATGTACAGAACTTATGTGACATTGAGATTGTGTGTCTAATAGTGCCAAACACAAATCATGAAAGGTGCATTATTGGCTTATACTAGAAATTTGGAAATAGACAGTTTTTATAGAAATCTCCTTATCGATTGGTTAAAACCATAAGATTCTATCCGATAAATGTAATATTCAATGGCTGGCACATTGCCCTGTTCATTTTTGCAGTGAAAGACTGATTATATAGATCTGATCACTTCAAATACTTAGATTCGATTAATGTCCAGAAAGTGTAGTTGGAAGGCTAGTCAACTTTATTATATATCTCCTTTCCGCCATTCTCAAGTATTTATGTTTAATTTAATTCTTTCTGGTGATTTAGTCAGTAACACAATCTTCTGTTGTCTTTCCTTAATGACAGCGCAATTGAAATGATCAAACCGCTTTGTTTAAATAACTTCATGTATGTATAACTTAGTATGTATTTGCAATGTGTAACATTGTTTTTTTTAATAAAGGTTTTATATAAAAAAAGTAAGGAGACCTGGATTCAAGTCCCAGCTATGGCAGATATTTTAATTCATTTCTTCTGCTTCTATCATTATCGTAGATAAAGCTGAGACTCAAATGTCTCAAGGAAAATTTAATTATATCAGATCTATAGATCACCTACACGAGGTACGAGCAGGATTTCCCCTTTACATCAAATAGTGTTGTGCTATTCCAGTTCTTGAGAGCCTCGGAAATAGTGTCAATTTAAAAAGGGGAAAATAAGCTGAAGACTTGAAGTTTGTGTTAGGAAGGGAATTGGACCAGGGTAGTCCATGCAACTTTTTACATGTGCTACATACATGGTGGTGTAATGACTGGCAAACATGGCGACCTGAGTTCAAGTTCTGGCTGTAGCACAAATTTTAATTAATTTCTTCAGCTCCTATCATTATCATAGATAAAGAAACTTTGTGTAATGCTGAAATATTACACCATCTAAATTTTTCTAAAGACTTTTATTTGGGAATGCACAGCTCAGATTGTGGATTAAGTATACACTTATACCAGGCAGAGAAGGACGGAGAAACTTAGGTAATAAAGATCTTAGCCTTTGGCAGTAGAATTTTGAATGTGTGGGAGAGAAGATATTGCATTACTGAATGGCTGGCTATTGTGTGGGATTTCAAACATTTCAGGTATTATTTGACAATAAGGCATGTGAAGGTGGTTACTAACCACAAAGCACTGGCATTTTTAATCACCAGTAAGTTGAGGCACGGTTGTGTGATAAAGTGGGCTGTGGCGCTTCAAGACTATGACTTTGCAGTGATACACAAATCTAGTAAAATCCATATAATACCAGATGCATTATCAAGGCTACCATTTGATGCATGGGGAACTGTAGTGAATAGGCTCTATGGCTCTGAGCACTATGGTACGTAACTTCTGAGGTCATCAGTCCCCTAGAACTTAGAACTACTTAAACCTAACTAACCTAAGGACATCACAAACATCCATGCCCGAGGCGGGATTCGAACCTGCGACCATAGCGGTAGCGCGGTTCCACACTGTAGCGCCTAGAACCACTCGGCCACTCC
The DNA here is from genome assembly GCF_021461395.2 of Schistocerca americana. Classification (NCBI taxonomy): domain Eukaryota; kingdom Metazoa; phylum Arthropoda; class Insecta; order Orthoptera; family Acrididae; genus Schistocerca; species Schistocerca americana. The sequence continues at coordinate 557,950,935 of NC_060125.1, read as the reverse complement.
GGCCGGCCTAGTGAATAGGTTACCATAAGAAGAAATCCCCCCCATGAACCATGGACCTTGCCGTTGGTGGGGAGGCTTGCGTGCCTCAGCGATACAGATAGCCGTACCGTAGGTGCAACCACAACGGAGGGGTATCTGTTGAGAGGCCAGACAAACGTGTGGTTCCTGAAGAGGGGCAGCAGCCTTTTCAGTAGTTGCAAGGGCAACAGTCTGGATGATTGACTGATCTGGCCTTGTAACAATAACCAAAACGGCCTTGCTGTGCTGGTACTGCGAACGGCTGAAAGCAAGGGGAAACTACAGCCGTAATTTTTCCCGAGGGCATGCAGCTTTCCTGTATGATTACATGATGATGGCGTCCTCTTGGGTAAAATATTCCGGAGGTAAAATAGTCCCCCATTCGGATCTCCGGGCGGGGACTACTCAAGAGGATGTCGTTATCAGGAGAAAGAAAACTGGCGTTCTACGGATCGGAGCGTGGAATGTCAGATCCCTTAATCGGGCAGGTAGGTTAGAAAATTTAAAAAGGGAAATGGATAGGTTGAAGTTAGATATAGTGGGAATTAGTGAAGTTCGGTGGCAGGAGGAACAAGACTTCTGGTCAGGTGACTACACGGTTATAAACACAAAATCAAATAGGGGTAATGCAGGAGTAGGTTTAATAATGAATAGGAAAATAGGAATGCGGGTAAGCTACTACAAACAGCATAGTGAACGCATTATTGTGGCCAAGATAGATACGAAGCCCACACCTACTACAGTAGTACAAGTTTATATGCCAACTAGCTCTGCAGATGACGAAGAAATTGAAGAAATGTATGATGAAATAAAAGAAATTATTCAGATTGTGAAGGGAGACGAAAATTTAATAGTCATGGGTGACTGGAATTCGAGTGTAGGAAAAGGGAGAGAAGGAAACATAGTAGGTGAATATGGATTGGGGGACAGAAATGAAAGAGGAAGCCGCCTGGTAGAATTTTGCACAGAGCACAACATAATCATAACTAACACTTGGTTTAAGAATCATGAAAGAAGGTTGTATACCTGGAAGAACCCTGGAGATACTAAAAGGTATCAGATAGATTATATAATGGTAAGACAGAGATTTAGGAACCAGGTTTTAAATTGTAAGACATTTCCAGGGGCAGATGTGGACTCTGACCACAGTCTATTGGTTATGACTTGTAGATTAAAACTGAAGAAACTGCAAAAAGGTGGGATTTTAAGGAGATGGGACCTGGATAAACTAAAAGAACCAGAGGTTGTACAGAGATTCAGGGAGAGCATAAGGGAGCAATTGACGGGAATGGGGGAAATAAATACAGTAGAAGAAGAATGGGTAGCTTTGAGGGATGAAGTAGTGAAGGCAACAGAGGATCAAGTAGGTAAAAAGACGAGGGCTAGTAGAAATCCTTGGTTAACAGAAGAAATATTGAATTTAATTGATGAAAGGAGAAAATATAAAAATGCAGTAAGTGAAACAGGCAAAAAGGAATACAAACGTCTCAAAAATGAGATCGACAGGAAGTGCAAAATGGCTAAGCAGGGATGGCTAGAGGACAAATGTAAGGATGTAGAGGCCTATCTCACTAGGGGTAAGATAGATACCGCCTACAGGAAAATTAAAGAGACCTTTGGAGATAAGAGAACGACTTGTATGAATATCAAGAGCTCAGATGGAAACCCAGTTCTAAGCAAAGAAGGGAAAGCAGAAAGGTGGAAGGAGTATATAGAGGGTCTATACAAGGGCGATGTACTTGAGGACAATATTATGGAAATGGAAGAGGATGTAGACGAAGATGAAATGGGAGATACGATACTGCGTGATGAGTATGACAGAGCACTGAAAGACCTGAGTCGAAACAAGGCCCCCGGAGTAGACAATATTCCATTGGAACTACTGACGGCCGTGGGAGAGCCAGTCCTGACAAACCTCTACCATCTGGTGAGCAAGATGTATGAAACAGGCGAAATACCCTCAGACTTCAAGAAGAATATAATAATTCCAATCCCAAAGAAAGCAGGTGTTGACAGATGTGAAAATTACCGAACTATCAGCTTAATAAGTCACAGCTGCAAAATACTAACACGAATTCTTTACAGACGAATGGAAAAACTAGTAGAAGCCAACCTTGGGGAAGATCAGTTTGGATTCCGTAGAAACACTGGAACACGTGAGGCAATACTGACCTTACGACTTATCTTAGAAGAAAGATTAAGGAAAGGCAAACCTACGTTTCTAGCATTTGTAGACTTAGAGAAAGCTTTTGACAATGTTGACTGGAATACTCTCTTTCAAATTCTAAAGGTGGCAGGGGTAAAATACAGGGAGCGAAAGGCTATTTACAATTTGTACAGAAACCAGATGGCAGTTATAAGAGTCGAGGGACATGAAAGGGAAGCAGTGGTTGGGAAGGGAGTGAGACAGGGTTGTAGCCTCTCCCCGATGTTGTTCAATCTGTATATTGAGCAAGCAGTAAAGGAAACAAAAGAAAAATTCGGAGTAGGTATTAAAATTCATGGAGAAGAAGTAAAAACTTTGAGGTTCGCCGATGACATTGTAATTCTGTCAGAGACAGCAAAGGACTTGGAAGAGCAGTTGAATGGAATGGACAGTGTCTTGAAAGGAGGATATAAGATGAACATCAACAAAAGCAAAACAAGGATAATGGAATGTAGTCCAATTAAGACGGGTGATGCTGAGGGAATTAGATTAGGAAACGAGGCACTTAAAGTAGTAAAGGAGTTTTGCTATTTGGGGAGCAAAGTAACTGATGATGGTCGAAGTAGAGAGGATATAAAATGTAGGCTGGCAATGGCAAGGAAAGCGTTTCTGAAGAAGAGAAATTTGTTAACATCCAGTATTGATTTAAGTGTCAGGAAGTCATTTCTGAAAGTATTCGTATGGAGTGTAGCCATGTATGGAAGTGAAACATGGACGATAAATAGTTTGGACAAGAAGAGAATAGAAGCTTTCGAAATGTGGTGCTACAGAAGAATGCTGAAGATTAGATGGGTAGATCACATAACTAATGAGGAAGTATTGAATAGGATTGGGGAGAAGAGAAGTTTGTGGCTCAACTTGACCAGAAGAAGGGATCGGTTGGTAGGACATGTTCTGAGGCATCAAGGGATCACCAATTTAGTATTGGAAGGCAGCGTGGAGGGTAAAAATCGTAGAGGGAGACCAAGAGATGAATACACTAAGCAGATTCAGAAGGATGTAGGTTGCAGTAGGTACGGGGAGATGAAAAAGCTTGCACAGGATAGAGTAGCATGGAGAGCTGCATCAAACCAGTCTTAGGACTGAAGACCACAACAACAACAACAAGAAGAAATCAGAATAAATTTAATAAAAAGAGTACAACATCTACATCTACATTTATACTCCGCAAGCCACCCAACGGTGTGTGGCGGAGGGCACTTTACGTGCCACTGTCATTACCGCCCTTTCCTGTTCCAGTCGCATATGGTTTGCAACAAGAACGACTGCCGGAAAGCCTCCGTGCGCGCTCGAATGTCTCTAATATTACATTCGTGATCTCCTCGGTAGGTATGAGTAGGAGGAAGCAATAATTTCGATACCTCATCCAGAAACGCACCCTCTCGAAACCTGGACAGCAAGCTACACCGCGATGCAGAGTGCCTCTCTTGTAGAGTCTGCCACCTGAGTTTGCTAAACATCTCCGTAACGCTATCACGGTTACCAAATAAACCTGTGATGAAAGGCGCTGCTCTTCTTTGGATCTTCTCTACCTCCCTTGTCAGCCTGACCTGGTACGGATCCCACACTGATGAGCAATACTCAAGCATAGGTCGAACGAGTATTTTGTAAGCCACCTCCTTTGTTGATGGACTACATTTTCTAAGGACTCTCCCAATGAATCTCAACCTGGTACCCGCCTTACCAACAATTAATTTTATATGATCATTCCGCTTCAAATCGTTCCGTACGCATACTCCCAGATATTTTACAGAAGTAACTGCTACCAGTGTTTGTTCCACTATCACATAATTATACAATAAAGGATCCTTCTTTCTATGTATTCGCAATACATTACATTTGTCTATGTTAAGGGTGAGTTGCCACTCCCTGCACCAAGTGACTATCCGCTGCAGATCATCCTGCATTTCGCTGCAGTTTTCTAATGCTGCAACTTCTCTGTATACTACAGCATCATCTGCGAAAAGTCGCATGGAACTTCCAACACTATCTACTAGGTCATTTATATATATTGTGAAAAGCAATGGTCCCATAACACTCCCCTGTGGCACGCCAGAGGTTACTTTAACGTCTGTAGACGTCTCTCCATTGATAACAACATGCTGTGTTCTGTTTGCTAAAAACACTTCAATCCAGCCACACAGGTGGTCTGATATTCCGTAGGCTCTTACTTTGTTTATCAGGCGACAGTGCGGAACTGTATCGAACGCCTTCCGGAAGTCAAGGAAAATGGCATCTACCTGGGAGCCTGTATCTAATATTTTCTGGGTCTCATGAACAAATAAAGCGAGTTGGGTGTCACACGATCGCTGTTTCCGAAATCCATGTTGATTCCTACAGAGTAGATTCTGGGTTTCCAGAAATGACATGATACACGAGCAAAAAACATGTTCTAAAATTCTACAACAGATCGATGTCAGAGATATAGGCCTATAGTTTTGCGCATCTGCTCGACGACCCTTCTTGAAAACTGGGACTACCTGTGCTCTTTTCCAATCATTTGGAACCTTCCGTTCCTCTAGAGACTTGCGGTACACGGCTGTTAGAAGGGGGCAAATTCTTTCGCGAACTCTGTGTAGAATCGAATTGGTATCCCGTCAGGTCCAGTGGACTTTCCTCTGTTGAGTGATTTCAGTTGCTTTTCTATTCCTTGGACACTTATTTCGATGTCAGCCATTTTTTCGTTCGTGCGGTGACTTACAGAAGGAACTGCAGTGCGGTCTTCCTCTGTGAAACAGCTTTGGAAAAAGGTGTTTAGTACTTCAGCTTTACGCGTGTCATCCTCTGTTTCAACGCCATCATCATCCCAGAGTGTCTGGATATGCTGTTTCTTTCCACTTACTGATTTAACGTAAGACCAGAACTTCCTAGGATTTTCTGTCAAGTCGGTACATAGAATTTTACTTTCGAATTCACTGAACACTTCACGCATAGCCCGCCTTACGCTAACTTTGACATCGTTTAGCTTCTGTTTGTCTGAGAGGTTTTGGCTGCATTTAACCTTGGAGTGAAGCTCTCTTTGCTTTCGCAGTAGTTTCCTAATTTTGTTGTTGAACCACGGTGGGTTTTTCCCGTCCCTCACAGTTTTACTCGGCACATTCCTGTCTAAAACACATTTCACGATTGCCTTGAACTTTTTCCATAAACACTCAACATTGTCAGTGTCGGAACAGAAATTTTCGTTTTGATCTGGTTTTTTTTGGTCATCAGTCTACTGACTAGTTTGATGCGGCCCGCCATTAATTCCTTTCCTGTGCTAACCTTTTCATCTCAGAGTAGCACTTGCAACCTACGTCCTCAATTATTTGCTTGACATATTCCAATCTCTGTCTTCCTCTACAGTTTTTGCCCTCTACAGCTCCCTCTAGTACCATGGAAGTCATTCCCTCATGTCTTAGCAGATGTCCTATCACCCTGTCCTTTCTCCTTATCAGTGTTTTCCACATATTCCTTTCTTCTCCGATTCTGCGTAGAACCTCCTCATTCCTTACCTTATCAGTCCACCTAACTTCCAACATTCGCCTATAGCACCACATCTCAAATGCTTCGATTATCTTCTGTTCCGGTTTTCCCACAGTCCATGTTTCACTACCATACAATGCTGTACTCCAGACGTACATCCTCAGAAATTTCTTCCTCAAATTAAGGCCAGAAATGCCTTTTTTGCCATAGCGAGCCTCCTTTTGATGTCCTCCTTGCTCCGTCCATCATTGGTTATTTTACTGCCTAGGTAGCAGAATTCCTTAACTTCACTGACTTCGTGACCATCAATCCTGATGTTAAGTTTCTCGCTGTTCTCATTTCTACTACTTCTCATTACCTTCGTCTTTCTCCGTTTTACTCTCAAACCATACTGTGTACTCATTAGACTGTTCATTCCGTTCAGCAGATCATTTAATTTTTCTTCACTTTCACTCAGGATAGCAATGTCATCAGCGAATCGTATCATTGATATCCTTTCACCTTGTATTTTAATTCCACTCTTGAACCTTTCTTTTATTTCCATCATTGCTTCCTCGATGTACAGATTGAAGAGTAGGGGCGAAAGGCTACAGCCTTGTCTTACACCCTTCTTAATACGAGCACTTCGTCTTGATCGTCCACTCTTATTATTCCCTCTTGGTTGTTGTACATATTGTATATGACCCGTCTCTCCCTATAGCTTACCCCTCCTTTTTTCAGAATCTCGAACAGCTTGCACCATTTTATATTGTCGAACGCTTTTTCCAGGTCGACAAATCCTATGAAAGTGTCCTGATTTTTCTTTAGCCTTGCTTCCATTAGAATTCCACGTCAGAATTGCCTCTCTCGTCCCTTTACTTTTCCTAAAGCCAAACTGATCGTCACCTAGCGCATTCTCAATTTTCTTTTCCATTCTTCTGTATATTATTCTTGTAAGCAGCTTCGATGCATGAGCTGTTAAGCTGATTGTGCGATAATTCTCGCATTTGTCAGCTCTTGCCGTCTTCAGAATTGTGTGGATGATGCTTTTCCGAAAGTCAGATGGTATGTCGCCACACTCATATATTCTACACACCAACTTGAATAGTCGTTTTGTTGCCACTTCCCCCAATGATTTTAGAAATTCTGATGGAATGTTATCTATCCCTTCTGCCTTATTTGACCGTAAGTCCTCCAAAGCTCTTTTAAATTCCGATTCTAATACTGGATCCCCTATCTCTTCTAAATCGACTTCTGTTTCTTCTTCTATCACATCAGACAAATCTTCACCCTCATAGAAGCTTTCAATGTATTCTTTCCACCTGTCTGCTCTCTCCTCTGCATTTAATGGAGGGATTCCCATTGCACTCTTAATGTTACCACCGATGCTTTTAATGTCACCAAAGGTTGTTTTGACTTTCCTGTATGCTGAGTCTGTCCTTCCGACAATCATATCTTTTTCGATGTCTTCACATTTTTCCTGCAGCCATTTCGTCTTAGCTTCCCTGCACTTCCTATTTATTTCATTCCTCAGCGACTTGTATTTCTGTATTCCTGATTTTCCCGGAACATGTTTGTACTTCCTCCTTTCATCAATCAACTGAAGTATTTCTTCTGTTACCCATGGTTTCTTCGCAGCTACCTTCTTTGTACCTATGTTTTCGTTCCCAACTTCTGTGATGGCCCTTTTTAGAGATGTCCATTCCTCTTCAATTGTACTGCCTACTGCGCTATTCTTTATTGCTGTATCTATAGCGTTAGAGAACTTCAAACGTATCTCGTCATTCCTTAGTACTTCCGTATCCCACTTCTTTGCGTATTGATTCTTCCTGACTAATGTCTTGAACTTCAGCCTACTCTTCATCACTACTATATTGTGATCTGAGTCTATATCTGCTCCTGGGTACGCCTTACAATCCAGTATCTGATTTCGGAATCTCTGTCTGACCATGATGTAATCTAATTGAAATCTTCCCGTATCTCCCGGCCTTTTCCAAGTATACCTCCTCCTCTTGTGATTCTTGAACAGGGTATTCGCTATTACTGGCTGAAACTTGTTACAGAACTCAATTAGTCTTTCTCCTCTTTCATTCCTTGTCCCAAGCCCATATTCTCCTGTAACTTTTTCTTCTACTCCTTCCCCTACAACTGCATTCCAGTCGCCCATGACTATTAGATTTTCGTCCCCCTTTACATACTGCATTACCCTTTCAATATCCTCAACCACTTTCTCTATCTGTTCATCTTCAGCTTGCAACGTCGGCATGTATACCTGAACTATCGTTGTCGGTGTTGGTCTGCTGTCGATTCTGATTAGAACAACCCGGTCACTGAACTGTTCACAGTAACACACCCTCTGCCCTACCTTCCTATTCATAACGAATCCTACACCTGTTATACCATTTTCTGCTGCTGTTGATATTACCTGATACTCATCTGACCAGAAATCCTTGTCTTCCTCCCACTTCACTTCACTGACCCCTACTATATCTAGATTGAGCCTTTGCATTTCCCTTTTCAGATTTTCTAGTTTCCCTACCACGTTCAAGCTTCTGACATTCCACGCCCCGACTCGTAGAACGTTATCCTTTCGATGATTATTCAATCTTTTTCTTATGGTAACCTCCCCCTTGGCAGTCCCCTCCCGGAGATCCGAATGGGGGACTATTCCGGAATCTTTTGCCAATGGAGAGATCATCATGACACTTCTTCAATTACAGGCCACATGTCCTGTGGATACACGTTACGTGTCTTTAATGCAGTGGTTTCCATTGCCTTCTACATCCTTATGTCGTTGATCATTGCTGATTCTTCCGCCTTTAGGGGCAATTTCCCACCCCTAGGGCAAGAGAGTGCCCTGAAACTCCATCCGCTCCTCCGCCCTCTTTGACAAGGCCGTTGGCAGAATGAGGCTGACTTCTTTCGCCGGAAATCTTCGGCCGCCAATGCTGATTATTTATCAAAATTTAGGCAGTGGCGGGGATCGAACCCGGGACCGGAGACGTTTTAATTATGAATCAAAGACGCTACCCCTAGACCACGGGTCATTCTTTGATCTGTTAGGCAGTCTGAAATCTGCCTCCTATTACTCTTGCTAAACAGATAAACCTTCCTCCCTTTTTTATAATCCTATTTACTCCCATATTCAGGGATGCTGCAACGGCCTTATGATCACTGATTCCCTGTTCTGCGCTTACAGAGTCGAAAAGTTCGGGTCTGTTTGTTATCAGAAGGTCCAAGATGTTATCTCCATTAGTCGGTTCTCTGTTTAATTGCTCGAGGTAATTTTCGGATATTGCACTCAGTATAACGTCACTCGATGCTCTGTCCCTACCACCCGTCCTAAACATCTGAGTGTCCCAGTCTATATCTGGTAAATTGAAATCTCCACCTAAGACTATAACATGCTGAGGAAATTTATGTGAAATGTATTCCAGATTTTCTCTCAGTTGTTCTGCCACTAATGCTCCTGAGTCGGGTGGTCGGTAAAAGGAGCCAATTATTACTCTAGCTCGGTTGTTGAGTATAACCTCCACCCATAATAATTCACAGGAACTATCCACTTCTATTTCATCACAGGATAAACTAGTACTAACAGCGACAAATACGCCACCACCAGTTGCATGCAATCTATCCTTTCTAAACACCGTCTGTGCCTTTGTAAAAATTTCGGCAGAATTTATCTCTGGCTTCAGCCAGCTTTCCATACCTACAACGATTTCAGCTTCAGTGCTTTCTATCAGCAGTTGAAGTTCTGGTACTTTACCAACGCAGCTTCGACAGTTTACAATTACAATATGGACTGCTGCTTGGTCCCCGCATGTCCTGACTTTGCCCCACACCCTTTGAGGCTGTTGCCCTTTCTGTACTTGCCCGAGGCCATTTAACCTAAAAAAAAAAAAAAAAAAAAAACCACTCAGTCCACGCCACACAACCCCTGCTACCCGTGTAGCAGCCTGCTGTGTGTAGTGGACTCCTGATCTATCCAGCGGAACCCGAAACCACACCACCCTATGGCGCAAGTCGAGGAATCTGCAGCCCACATGGTCGCAGAACCATCTCAGCCTCTGATTCAGACCCTCCACTCGGCTCTGTACCACAGGTCCGCAGTCAGTCCTGTTGACGATGCTGCAGATGGTGAGCTCTGCTTTCATCCCGCTAGCGAGACTGGCAGTCTTCACCAAATCAGATAGCCGCCGGAAACCAGAGAGAATTTCCTCCGATCCATAGCGACACACATCATTGGTGCCGACATGAGCGACCACCTGCAGATGGGTGCACCCTGTACCCTTCATGGCATCCGTAAGGACTCTTTCCACATCTGGAATGACTCCCCCCGGTATGCACACGGAGTGCACATTGGTTTTCTTCCCCTCCCTTGCAGCCATATCCCTAAGGGACCTCATTACGTGCCTGACGTTGGAGCTCCCAACTACCAGTAAGCCCACTCTCTGCGACCGCCCAAATGTTGCAGACTAGGAGTTTGTGGGGAGATTCTTAAGAAACGAAAAGGTTGAAGGGAAGATTCCGAAATACACTCCTGGAAATGGAAAAAAAAACACATTGACACCGGTGTGTCAGACCCACCATACTTGCTCCGGACACTGCGAGAGGGCTGTACAACAATGATCACACGCACGGCACAGCGGACACACCAGGAACCGCGGTGTTGGCCGTCGAATGGCGCTAGCTGCGCAGCATTTGTGCACCGCCGCCGTCAGTGTCAGCCAGTTTGCCGTGGCATACGGAGCTCCATCGCAGTCTTTAACACTGGTAGCATGCCGCGACAGTGTGGACGTGAACCGTATGTGCAGTTGACGGACTTTGAGCGAGGGCGTATAGTGGGCATGCGGGAGGCCGGGTGGACGTACCGCCGAATTGCTCAACACGTGGGGCGTGAGGTCTCCACAGTACATCGATGTTGTCTCCAGTGGTCGGCGGAAGGTGCACGTGCCCGTCGACCTGGGACCGGACCGCAGCGACGCACGGATGCACGCCAAGACCGTAGGATCCTACGCAGTGCCGTAGGGGACCGCACCGCCACTTCCCAGCAAATTAGGGACACTGTTGCTCCTGGGGTATCGGCGAGGACCATTCGCAACCGTCTCCATGAAGCTGGGCTACGGTCCCGCACACCGTTAGGCCGTCTTCCGCTCACGCCCCAACATCGTGCAGCCCGCCTCCAGTGGTGTCGCGACAGGCGTGAATGGAGGGACGAATGGAGACGTGTCGTCTTCAGCGATGAGGGTCGCTTCTGCCTTGGTGCCAATGATGGTCGTATGCGTGTTTGGTGCTGTGCAGGTGAGCGCCACAATCAGGACTGCATACGACCGAGGCACACAGGGCCAACACCCGGCATCATGGTGTGGGGAGCGATCTCCTACACTGGCTGTACACCACTGGTGATCGTCGAGGGGACACTGAATAGTGCACGGTACATCCAAACCGTCATCGAACCCATCGTTCTACCATTCCTAGACCGGCAAGGGAACTTGCTGTTCCAACAGGACAATGCACGTCCGCATGTATCCCGTGCCACCCAACGTGCTCTAGAAGGTGTAAGTCAACTACCCTGGCCAGCAAGATCTCCGGATCTGTCCCCCATTGAGCATGTTTGGGACTGGATGAAGCGTCGTCTCACGCGGTCTGCACGTCCAGCACGAACGCTGGTCCAACTGAGGCTCCAGGTGGAAATGGCATGGCAAGCTGTTCCACAGGACTACATCCAGCATCTCTACGATCGTCTCCATGGGAGAATAGCAGCCTGCATTGCTGCGAAAGGTGGATATACACTGTACTAGTGCCGACATTGTGCATGCTCTGTTGCCTGTGTCTATGTGCCTGTGGGTCTGTCAGTGTGATCATGTGATGTATCTGACCCCAGGAATGTGTCAATAAAGTTTCCCCTTCCTGGGACAATGAATTCACGGTGTTCTTATTTCAATTTCCAGGAGTGTATTATTACATCCATCAGTGGATACTACACAAAAGAAATAGAGAGAATGAAGAGAATTGGAAGCATGTGCCGCAACAGATAACAGACAAATTATTTGATATATTCATTATAGACCTAAGAAGAGCCTGGAAAAGTTGCAGTTAGACTGTGCATTCAACAACAGGGGAAAATGCATACGCAAGCCGCTGAGCACTTGTGATACTTGCCAGAAAACAAAGACAACCACCATCCAACATAAAAGTTACCTACACCCAATTATACCAGAATCCATCAAACACATAGTAGTGATTGACCTGTTCAGACCATTGCCTGCATCCCGAGGAAATTACACCCAAATCCTGGTTGCAGAGGAATTAGTATCAAAGTTTATGAAGTTTTATCCATTACAGAAAGCTAGCAGCAAGGCCATTATTAGTAAATCTGAAAAGGACTGTTTTAGCAATGCTTGTAAACAAAAATGAATCTAAGTGAAAATAGATCCCAGTTCCAATCCAAGGAGTCGAGGGAAACGCTCGAAAGAGATCAAATAGAACAGACTGTCATTTCCCACTATAGACCAGCTGAACAGACAGTGCAAGAGTTGAATCGGTTATGTAGGACGTGCTGTCACCATAAGTATGGTCCATGGTGGAAGTACCTAGAAGCGTTTGAGCATATCTGAAACCACTTACCACATGATTCAATGGGGTTTGAAGCATTACTTAATTGGTAGCCTGACAGTGTTTTCCTCAAGTTAGTTGAATACCCACCTGGAGGTAACAAAACCTGGGAAAGGAAGCTGCATCTTGTAGAACAGAATATGAGGTAAAAGGCGAGGAGAAGACAACAGAGGCAAAACAAATTAGTGAAATCTACTGTATAACCTATCTAGCAGGAAGCTTAGTACTGGTGAAAGTACATGTTAAGTCAAAAGAAACATATTCATAGATACATAAATGTAATCATGCGTATAAAGGACCATATAGAATTGTTAGGGTGAAGCATCCCAACACAGAGGGCTGAAGTATGCTCAAACCAAACAAATACATGGTAAGGAACATGTCAAGAACATAGAGATATTATCCACATGAAGACAGAGGTAACAAAGATGAAAGGAAAGAGCAATACAGTTACAGTGTAGGGAACAGGGAGCTCTTTTGTCTGTACACCAAGGGGCGACTGGTACACTCCTAGCTAGGTGAGACTTTTCTTCCTCTTTTCAAGTCTCATTCCTCCACCACCTTAACAGTCTAATACTAAATAAAAGTTAAGAAAATAACAGGGATTATTCATTATGTCAATAAACAGATTAACTAGTGGTTACTCAGACAACATCTAGAATGTAATAGGAGTTATTGTTTAAATTATCATATTGTCATGGTCGTTTTGGTTGTCCAGGCATTCCAATCAAAACCAATTAGTAATACCTATGGTGTGTTTTATTACGATTATAGGAGATAAATATTAAGTATTGAAGAAGTCATGTCTTATGTAATTGTTTTTAACTTAAATTACAAAAACAGTAGTGCTAGACCTGAAGGTAAACATCAGTTTCAATATGGAAAAGAGCCATTTAGTATCAGCAAGGAGTTTTATGTAATCGTGTAGTTTTTGTCTCATAAGTAGTAAATGAATAAGCAAACTGTAAGGAATTGTATCTAAATAATAGCTGATGGGTATGGTCAATAGATGAATGTGTATAGTGACGTATTGTCACAGAAGAAGCTGAGTAACAGTGTCACCATGGTGTGGTGCTTATGATACTAAACGGTTGCATGGAGGGTTGGGAGCTCAAAATTCACCTCAACTGTGAAATTTTAATTTCTATACTCGGTTCCAGTACATTCTAGAAGTATCCATAAATGTCAAGAATCATTGTACAGGAATGTTCTGTAGCTGTATATATACCATATGTGTTCTGGCCGGAGGCAGTTCACTCCGTGCTCTTGTATGTGCAAGTGCTTAATAAACCTTCGTTAAGTGAATTTAGTGTTCATCAGTCATCTAATTACGCCTTCTTCTACGTGACATTACTCTGGTGGAGACGCTGGGTATTGGAACTTGTGATAGCGCACATTATCGATGACACAGTGGCTTCCATCAGGCCGGGATCACAATCTATCGGAGACACAAGAAGAAGAGGATGTTATGATGACAGCAATTGTGTGCCACCACATGAGACATCCTTCCGAGTTCTCTGGTGACGATGGCCAAGATCTAAACAAGTGGCTGAAGGTATATGAGCATATAGGCAAATTTAACAAATGGGGTGACACCTCGTGTTTAGCTAACGTATTTCTCTATTTGGAGGGCACTGGCAAGCCATGGAAGTTCACAAGCTGGGGAGTATTCCAGGCGAACTGCGCAAGTATTTCGGCGACACACAACTACAGAAGTGCAAGGCTGAAGATAAATTAAAGTGCATGGCACAGCGTCCAGGAGAAACTACAGCATCCTACATTCAAGACATCTTGGAGCTTTGTAAAATAGTGGATCCTAGAATGAAGGAGGAAGATAAGGTTGCACATCTCATGAAGGGTGTTGCTGAGGACATGCATCAAGCCCTACTCCTGGAGGTTTCAACAGCAGACGACTTCATAAAATGGTGCCAGTATATTGAGACAATGCATCAAAAAAGAATTACACGCAAGAAGCTTGAACGGCTTCCAAACGTTGTATCGATGTCTGTGATGGTGGAAGGAACTGATTTCACAAGTATTCTTCGTCAGATAGTGAGAGAGGAAGTTCAGAAGGCACTTGGATTGCACAGCGACAAAAAACCAAGATGCTTCAAGAGGACATAAGGGAGGAAGTGGACGAGACATTGAACCCAATCTCTCGTCCTTCATTTCCCTTTAAAATGGTGAAAAGGTCGAGATCCAGGCGAAGTTACATTCCTACAATGCCGCATGAGGTACCCCTTTGGGTACCAAGGAAGACTGACGTCTGGAGGACCCAGGATAACCAACCAGTATGTTTCCACTGCGAACTACGGGGACATATGGTGCGCTATTGTCAAGAAAGGCAATGGATATTTGATGACGCCCGCACCAGAAGACAGCAGACCCATCTTAGCCAACACTAACTCCGGGACGACGAACATGAACAAGAAGATGTAGGTGCAGGACGACATAGGTCACCATTGCCGCAACCTAGCTGCTGGAGAGGACGCTCCCCAACATGCCAATCAAGATCTCCATCACCGTTTAGAAGCTCCAGCGTATCAACTAGTCGCCGCAACCTGGAAAACTAAAGGGTGCGACCTTCCTTGGAGGTGAGGCCACCGAAGAGAAAAACCTTCCGCCGTCAATCACTACAAAAATGATAGAAAACTACATCAATATCCTCATGGATGGCCGACCAGCCCAAGCTCTTGCGGACTCTGGAGCATCATATTCACTCATTTTGGGAGAAGTACCATCGCCAGTTGCAGAAAACCGTATTCGTCAACAACAAAACATCTCTGCTGAAGGTACCTAATGGGAAATATGTAAAACCTACAGAAAGATGTGTCTTTTGTATGGGTATAAGTGGCCATACACAGCCCTCTGAGTTCGTCTCACAAGAGTGTAGTCATGACGTCATTCTTGGATGGGACTTTTTGAAAGCATTTCTGGCAGTTATAGATTGTGGTCGCTCGAAGATTATGTTAGACGAGATGAGATACTGTGGACAGGAAGATGCCCATCCGAGTGTGGGGAGACTATGTGTGCTGGATGAAGTGATCATTCCTGCAGTCAGCGCTGGAAAGGTCACTGTCATGTGTCATACCATGCATCAATCCATGGATCTTGTAGTGGAATGTAAGAGAAGCATACCACTGAGGAATCACTTGGTCATCCCAGCCTCTGTCGTCACGTTTAAGAACAGATATGGTGAATTGTGGATAGTTAACTGTCGACGAGAAGCGCAGATCCTTACAAGACGCATATGCGTAGCAAACGCTAAGCCATTCATTTCCGAACAGCTGAGCATCATAGAAACCTCCCATGCCGAGTCTGTGGGCGAAATTGGCGCTACCACTAAAAGACAAGATCTTCTAGATCGACTATCACCAGATCTCACTAAGGAACAACAGAAGAAGCTACTTGCCATTCTTCAAGATTTCTCTGAATGCTTCAATCCACAGGTGAAGAGCAAATTAGACAAATCGACGGTGAAGCACTGGAGTAGCACTGGCGACCATCAACCAATAAGCCAGAGAGCATACTGTGTGTCAGCAATGGAATGTCGAATAATTCGTGACGAGGTAGAGAAAATGATGAAGAATGACATCATTCAGCCTTCGCAGAGCCCACGGTCATCACCAGTGGGTTTCGTCAGGAAGAAGGATGGCAGATGGTGCCTTTGTGTTGTTTGTTGTTGTTGTTGTCTTCAGTCCTGAGACTGGTTTGATGCAGCTCTCCATGCTACTCTATCCTGTGCAAGCTTCTTCATCTCCCAGTACTTACCGCAACCTACATCCTTCTGAATCTGCTTAGTGTATACATCTCTTGGTCTCCCTCTACAATTTTTACCCTCCTCGCTGCCCTCCAATGCTAAATTTGTGATCCCTTGATGCCTCAGAATATGTCCTACCAACCGGTCCCTTCTTCTTGTCAAGTTGTGCCACAAACTCCTCTTCTCCCCAATTCTATTCAATACCTCCTCATTAGTTATGTGATCTACCCATCTAATCTTCAGCATTCTTCTGTAGCGCCACATTTCGAAAGCTTCTCTTCTCTTCTTGTCAAAATTGTTTATCGTCCATGTTTCACTTCCATACATGGCTACACTCCATACAAATACTTTCAGAAACGACTTCCTGACACTTAAATCTATACTCGATGTTAACAAATTTCTCTTCTTCAGAAACGCTTTCCTTGCCATTGCCAGCCTACATTTTATATCCTCTCTACTTCGACCATCATCAGTTATTTTGCTCCCCAAATAGCAAAACCCCTTTACTGCTTTAAGTGTCTCATCTCCTAATCTAATTCCCTCAGCATCACCCGACTTAAATCGACTACATTCCATTATCCTCGTTTTGCTTTTGTTGATGTTCATCTTATATCCGCCTTTCAAGACACCGTCCATTCCGTTCAACTGCTCTTCCAAGTCCTTTGCTGTCTCTGACAGAATTACAATGTCATCGGCGAACCTCAACGTTTTTATTTCTTCTCCATGGACTTTAATACCTACTCCGAATTTTTCTTTTGTTTCCTTTACTGCTTGCTCAATATACAGATTGAATAACATCGGGGACAGGTTACAACCCTGTCTCACTCCCTTCCCAACCGCTGCTTCCCTTTCATGCCCCTCGACTCTTATACCCCCTTCCACAAATTGACAATACACTAGATTGTCTGAAGGGGGCTAAGTTATTCTCAACCATGGACATGTACTCGGAATGCTGGCAAATCGAAGTAAATGAGGCTCATCGTGAGAAAACTGCATTCATCACCCTTGAGGGCCTGTATGAGTTTAAGGTAATGCCATTTGTTTTGTGTAATGCACCAACAGCTTTTGAACAGATGATGGGTAATCTTCTAAGTCACCTGAAGTGGACGATGTGTCTTTGTTATTTAGATGACATTATAGTGTTCTCAGAGACATTTGATGAGCATATAAAATGACTGAGGGCCGTTCTTAAGTGTCTCCAGCGAGGTGGACTGAAACTTAATCCAAGAAAGTGTCTCTTTGGAGCAAAAGGAATCAAAATACTTGGACACCTTGTGTCGGCCAGACCCGAAAAGGTGAAATCTCTAACGGAATTTGTTATTCCTAAAAGTATTAGAGATGTGAGAAGCTTCCTCAGATTATATTCGTATTGCTGTTGTTTTATCAAAGACTTTTGTGTCAAAGCCAGGCCACTACAAGAGTTGTTAAAAGCCGATGTTAAGTTTATCTGGATTGGTGCTCAACAATATTCTTTCGGTGTGCTGTGAAAAGGTGTGACGACTGACCCTGTACTTGGTCTGTATGATGAGAGAGCACCTACAGAACTACACACAGATACCAGTGGGTATGGGATTGGTGCTGTTCTGGTGCAAATTTCGGATGGAAAAGAGAAGGTTATAGCCTATGCTTCTAGGACACTTTCAAATGCCGATAGAAACTACTCAACTACAGAAAGAGAATGTCTTGCTCTGATCTGGACCATGTGCAAATTTCGACTGTATCTCTATGGAAGGCCAATCACAGTTGTTACAGACCATCATTCACTTTATTGGTTGACAGGTCGACTTGCCAGGTGGGCACTATGTCTTCAAGAGTATGACAATACCATAGTGTATAAAAGTGGAAGAAAACACCAAGATGCCAACTGTCTCTCAAGAAACCCTGTGCAAGACTTTGATGAAGATAGTGACTGTCTCGCTGCACTCCAGGATCTCTCAAATTATGCTTGCCTTAAATCGGCCAGAAGATGTGAAAGGACAATTTAAGGTAGTTAATGGATTACTTTGCAAGGAAAACTTTGATCTGTTTAGAAAGAGGTGGCTACCAGTGATACCTAAACACATGTGCTTAGATGTTCTACAGAAATTCCATGACACACCTGAGGCCGGACATTTAGGATTTAATAAGACATACGATAGGATCTGCAAGAGATTTTTCTGGCCAGGTTTATTTAGGAGTATCCGTCACTACGTGTCGCACTGTCGAGAGTGCCAGAGGAGAAACACAGTTCCTTGGAAACCACCTGGCTGACTCATACCAATTCCACCAGCTGAAATGCCTTTCCAGCGTGTTGCGATTGACCTCCTCAGACGATTTCCAATGTCTGCTAATGGCAACAGAAGGATTATTGTTTGCGCTGGTTATCTGACACACTATGCCATTTCAAAAGGCGTGAAAACAGCCAAAGCATTCGAGGTAGGCAAATTCATTGTGGAAGACATTGAATTAAAACATGGTGCCTCAAGGTCGTTAATTATTGATCGAGGGAATGTTTTTCAATCGAATCTTGTGACAGAGATAAACCGTCGGTGCAACATTACTCATCACATGACGACTGCCTACCATCTGCAAACTAACGGGCTTAGTGAGCGCCTTAATAAGACCTTGGCCGACATGCTATCATTGTTCGTCAATGTTGAGCCGAGCAGCTGGGATGAGGTGCTACCTTTCGTGACGTTTGCCTACAACACCGCCAAACAAGACACAACAGGATTTACGCCATTTTGCCTGGTGCATAGGCGTGAGGCGACGACAATGATGGACACTGTGTATCCGTCACATCCTGCAACCCAGGTTAAATTCGAAGCTCCAGTGACAGGCAACAAGCAAAAAGGTGACGAAGAGCGTAGCAGTAAGGGAAGTTCTAAGAAAATCACCACCAGGGCAAACCTCAGTCATCAGGAGTCGGAGTATGCAGGACCGATGACTTGTTCCTGGACTACGAGGACATAACACCAAGATGCTGTTTTCTTAAGGAGGGAGCAATGTCACAGAAGAAGCTGAGTAGCATAGTCACTGTGGTGTAGTGGTTATGATACTAGACTGTTGCATGGAAGGGTGAGCTCAAAACTCACCTGAAGTGTAAAATTTTAATTTCTATATTCGGTTCAAGTACATTCTAGAAGTATCCACAAATGTCATTATATTGGAAAGTTCTATAACTGTATATATACCATATGTGTTCTGGTCAAAGGCAGTTCGCTTCGCACTCTTGTATGTGCAAGTGCTGAATAAACCTTCGTTAAGTGAAGTTAGTGTTTGTCATTCATCTAATTACACCTTCTTCTAGGTGACAATATAATTGCCAAATAATGGTCTATGTGAATAATGTTGAGATATAGAGATAAGTTAATGACATATAGAGTTAATGGAGCATTGTGGAGTTTTTGTGTATTCATGGAGTTTAAGGAAGATGTTTAGTTGATGGCCAAGGAATATGTATTTTAAGTGAAGGTGACATTGAATTGAGATGTTGTGTTGAGGTAGATATGTATATGTTCATGGAGATTTATATAAGACATATGGAATAGCACGTAAGAACTGATGTCTGACTGTCATTTATGTGTACACAAGTTATCTTATTTATATCAGTTGTAGTTACAGGTTGTAATGATGAAAGGCGTATGTTGATGGTAAGTGGACAATAACTCATGAAGAGTAGAGAAATAATGATTCAATCATCAAATTAGTTGTTGAGGTTGATAGTTTATGTTATAGGGTTGAGTGCTGGCGATATGTGGTAAACAATGAGAATTGATATTTCAAATATTGAATCTACATAACAAAAACTATTTATCATCCTATGTATGATGTTAGTAACAGCTGTTCAAATTCAGTAAAAATTGCCTAGGGCAGAGTAATATAGCCATCTCTTTGGAAACTGATTCTGAGACTACCACATTAGTGATAGAGCCACAGATAAGCACAACAAAAAGACTGACAGTCTTTTTGTTGTGCCTATCTGCAACTCAGCGTCTCCGCTACATGGTGAGTAGGAACTATCCTTTTCATAATATTATTACATTCCATCCTGGATTTTCCAGTGTTCAACGTTAATGATAGACTTACATTTCAGCAATCTGGTAAGGAGTGAGGCACTGCCAATTATTTGTATTACTTATTGTCTGTTGTTTAATATTTTTTGTGTTACTAGCGTGTTAGAGATAGAGGTATTTTGTCTCCTTGTATGGTGCTGAGTTGAGGTGATAGTGATAGCGTTTTCAGATGGCAAGCCCTGCTGAAAGGATGAAAACAAAAGGGGTAGCCAAAATTAAGTTAATAAGTGCTTTTGTGCTGTGCTGCATAATAGGTATCTAGCATTTTATTGCACACACAAACTGTTGAAAAGAGAGATTTATTGTACAGAATGTGTGTAAACTATTTCTTATTTTTTTCTGTAAGATATGTTGAATTTTTTGTGTAAGATTTTCTATAGAGGCATTGTACGAGCAGAGCCAGAGGTAATTTACTCGATATTTTACAATTTCAATGTGTACTTGGATTCTTTTTGAATGTGAATAAACTTTTCCTGTGTTCTTTTTCACCTCCTGCTACAAGGAAGCCGTTTTGCATGGGGATGTAAGGGGCTCACAGTCCCTTACACAAGGATAAATGTAGTTTTGCCTCACACAGGTTATGGTGGTCTAGATATCGATAGTCAAGCACCAATGAGATACAACAGTTGTATATGGAATGAATACAGGTAATGTGCAGTGGCAGAAGTCACTAAGTGAGCTTTAAGCAAGGAAGATGTGGTGTAATGGCAGAAGATCAACCATAATACTTATTGTCGACTGAGTGTGTCCCCGACACTGTGTGTTGACCATAAGCAATTTACCCGTCATGATAAAAGAGCTTATTCTGAAGTTTTTTATTAAGTATCTGCACCATATCATGACTACGCATTTCACGTCAACTGCATCGACCACCTACAATTGGATTGCAGTAATGACAGTGATGTGTGTGTGCTACTTAATGCTGTAGGATTGTCTTCTCTATGGAAGTATTACCTACTGGGCGACAGGAGATGTCCCAATAACAGAGTCAAAGTGGCTAATTGCACATATATTTTATACAAGAAGTCCACTGTGTTGGTACAATCTGGGTAGACTGTCGTGCAACCATTAGAACCTGCTTGTACTAAATACGATGGAAACACACTACACAAAAACTCCCTCAAACAATTAACATTAGTTTTACTGATCACAGCCACAGGAAACAGCAAAAAACACATGGCTTGTTCGATTGATCCAAGCTTGCAAATCAAAAACTTAACTTGCAGGGAACAAAACATCAGAGTAATCACATAACTATGCACTAACTAACTACAATCATGGGGGATACAGAAAATAATCAAACAATAAGAAAACCAAAACACACACTTATGTATATAAAACACAATGCCCCTGGTGGCTGGTGTGAAGCATTCGACAGTCCGATTGTTTCTAATGCAATCTAGTTTAACATAATCTAGTTTCTCTCGAGTCTGCCATCTGAACAGCATTTTCCAGATGCCAACACCTTGTTGCCGTCTTGTTTGATTTATGTAAAGCTTACGAAACAACCTAGCCACATCATATCCTTGCCACATTATATGAGTGGGGTCTCCGGGGCCTGCTACCGATTTTTATCCAAAATTTCCTGTCACTCCGTACTTTCCATGTCTAAGTCGGTGCCTCCGATAGTTCCCCCATATCCAGGAGAATGGGTTCCCACAGGGCTCTGTATTGGGTGTATCTCTGTTTTTAGTGGCCATTGATGGTCTAGCAGCAGCTGTCGGGCCATCTGTCTCACCTTCTCTGTATGCAGACAACTTCTGCATTTCGTACTGCTCCTCCAGTATTGGTGTTGCTGAGCGGCACCTATATGGAGCAACCCACAAGGCGCAGTCATGGGCTCTAGCCCATGGCTTCAGGCTTTCAGCCGCGAAGTTGTGCGTCATCCACTTCTGTCAGGGCCATACCATTCTTCTGGGGCCAGAACTTTACCTTAATGATGATCCACTCACTACAGTGGAGACATATCAATTCTTACGACTGGTTTTCGATGCCCGATTGACTTGTCTTCCTCATCTTCGTCAGCTGAAGTGGAAGTGCTGGCAGCATCTCTGTGCCTCCTCTGCCTGAGCAACACCAACTGGGGTGCACATCGCTCTACGCTGCTAGCAGCTGTACAGAGCCCTTGTTCAATCCCGCCTTGACTATGGGAATCTGGTTTGTGGTTCAGGGCTGTCCTCAGCGTTGTGTTTAATCAACCAAGTGCACCACTGCGGTGTTCGACTGGCAATGGGAGTTTTTAGGACGAGTCCGTTGACCAGCGTCCTGGTGGAGCCCAGAGTCCCTCCATTGAAAGTTAGGCGTGCACAACTGCTTGCCAGTTACATTGCACACATTCATAGTTCTCCTGAGCACCTGAATTACCATCTCCATTTCCCACCCATAGCAGTTCATCTCCTGCATTGGAGGCCCAGGTCAGGGCTTACAACTGCAGTTCGCGTCCGATCTCTTCTGTCTGAAGTGGAGTCCTTGCCTTTACCACCTATACTTCAGGTCCATTCATGTACACCTCCATGGTGCACACCTAGGCTGAAGCTTCACCTGAACCTTTCATATGGCCCTAAGGACTCAGATGACCCCGCAGCTCTCCGCTGTCACTTCCTTTCGATTCTTGACAAGTACTGAGACTGTGAAGTGGTTTACACCGACATCTCGATGGATAATGGGCACATTGGCTTCGCATATGTTCATGGAGGATGTATTGAACAGTGCTTCCTGCCAGATGGCTGCAGTGTTTTCACTGCAGAGCTGGCGGCCATTTCTCGTGCTCTTGAGCGCATCTAATCGTGCCCTGGCGAGTCATTTCTTGTGTGTACTGACTCCTTGAGCAGCCTACAAGCTGTCGACCAATGCTACCCCTGCCATCATTTGGTAGCAACCCTCCAAGAGTCCATCTATGCCCTGGAATGGTGCAGTCATTCTGTGGTGTTTGTGTGGATCCCAGGCCTTGTCGGAATCCCAGGAAATAAACATGCCGACAGGCTGAGCAAACAGGCTACACAGAAACCACTTCTCAAGATCTCCATCCCTGTAACTGACCAGCAATCATTATTATGCCACAAGGTTTTTCAGAATGGTATAATCTCGGTGCACACAACAAACTGCATGCCATTAAGGAGACTACAAATGTGTGGAAGTCCTCCATGCGGGCCTCTTGCAGGGACTCTGTGGTTCTCTGCCAGCTCTGCATTGGCCATAAGTGGCTAAGACATGGCTACCTCCTCCGCTGCGATGACCCACCTCTGTTTCGCTTTGGTTCACATATGACTATCATCCACATCTTGCTGAACTGCCCACTTTTAGTCCCTCTGCAACAGACTTTTAACCTTCCCAGCACTCTACCTTCGGTGTTGGGTGGCAGTGCCTCAACAGCAGATTTAATTTTACATTTTATTCGTGATGGTTTTTTTTTATTGTAGCATCTAAGGGCGGGCATTTGGCTTTCTCTTCGCAAAAACGGGAGACAGTCGTCTTTTTCTATTTCCATAGTAAATTTGATACTAGCATGGATAGAATTCAAATGCTCAAGAAATCGGCCATACCACAATTGTGTCATCCATGTACCTCCAGAAAACCATTGGTTTAAAGCTTGCTGAGTCCAGTGCCTTGTCCTCTCAAAGTCTTCCATGAATAAATTAGCTACCAGTGGGGAGCGGGGGCTTCCCATAGCAATGTCATCCTCTGCTCATGAAATTCACCATTAAACTGAAAATGAGATGATAAAAGCACATGTTCAAGTAGGGCCGTAAAGTGATTATCCAAATATTGGCCAATAAGAGATAAAAGAGTCCTTTAAAGGTACCTTGGTATATAATATATCTTGGATGGTTCTGAGCGTGGTTTGGTCACAGGAACAGTAATTGTGGATCTCTCTGCAGCTTATGATACTTTGCAGAACAATATCATATTGCATATACTATGTCAATTAACAAGAGATTATGACTTTACAAGATTCATAGGAACTCACCTTCAGTACCATAGATTCTATGTCGAGTTACATGGCAAGAAAAGTAGATGGAAAAAATAAAAAAGCAGTCTGCCCCAAAGTAACGTCCTAGCACCTACCTTGTTTAACATCTACAGTAACGATCAGCCACAATTTCTTAACATAAAAAGCTTCATCTATGCTGGCAAAATGGCGCTAATATTTCAAACCAAAGATTTCAGAACAGTAGGGAGGCATCTAACAAATAAGACTTCACACTCTCGTGCCACATTACCAAAGAACTAACTGAAACTGAATCTTGTTAAAACTCAAGTACACAATTTTCATCTATGAAACAAAGGTGCCAACAGAAAATTTGAAGTTGTATGGGATGGCATAGAGTTGGAGCACTGTGACTTTTTCTAATTCTGCCCCTTTTCCTAAACCTCTCCAGTCCTTTTCCTTCACCCCTCTTCCTTCCCCTTCAACCCTTCTGTCAAGAAGAGGAGCCATTGACTCTTAGCTTGCATAAATAAAACCCTTTTTATGTGTGTGTTCTCTTGCCACTGCTTGGTGAGTAGATTTTTTTTATCTATCCAATTACATTATTTTGGGCACTTGGTATGACAGCCATGATAATAAACAGACAAACCATAGCCAAGTTATATGCTTGTTTACGATGTGTCCTGATGATGGGACAGTGGTCTGTGATGTTGTTATCTTGATACTATTTGACCAAGTCCTATAAATGTTAGGCTGTTATTACCTTCTTTCAAACAGAAAAAAATTATATAGTTCCATTAGAGTAAAAAGAGTCAGCATTGTAATTCAGTGGTTACAAACGATAAAACTTACTTGCAAATATCAGATAATACACTATACTATCCGCTATAAATTGTTGACAACTGCACCTCCGTATATTAATTCATTCGGGATATATTTGGGGTAGCCTGTCTTAAACTGCCTCGCCTTGTATATTTAACTGCTAATACAACTTCACTTTACTACTTGTTGTAATTATGTGAGCATACAGAGCAGTGTCACAAAGGGAAATGTAAATGATAAATTCAGCACAACTGCCATTGTAAAATGCTGGAAAAAATTACAAACAAACAGCTTAAAAGGATTTTTTTCTCAAGTTTCTTTACTGGTACAGTTTTTTATTTGTAATACCTTGTTTATGTCAAGTACTTTGGAGTTTTTATGCTGCTCGTATCCAATAATGAATGTGTCTGATATTTCCCAGTCATACATCCAATTACATCTACCAGACTGGAGTTTCCTAGTACACATTCATGTCTCTACAAAAACAATTTTTTTTCTTATTGTCAGGGATATTTGAACATATGCTGGGCATATTTGGTATGCTGAATCTGAAAACCGATTTCCCCAATTGGCTCTAGTTTCTTAGATACAGGCTATTTCTCACATGTAGCATTTAATTTTTAAATTACAGAAAACCGGTTGTGAATTCCATAATTCTGTATGCCTATTCATTTCATATTTTGTAATTGCGTATGTACAAATCTACTATCTTATATGTTACACGTTATAGAGGTGAAGGTGAGATTATGGGATGTGATAGTAATTTGAGACACCCTATTGTCTCACTCAAGGGAGTCAGTTGGTCACACTGCTACATTGAAGGCCAGGGTCCCCCACCTCTTTGTTTGTGCTCAGAGCGGCAGTTGAGCGAGGAACAAGTGTGTGACAGAATGGGATGTGTGTAATAGCTGTTAAAAGTTTTTGTTAGTGAAGAATTTCTTGTTCCTTGTATCAAGAAAAAGGTATCATTTTTAGTTGTTAAATTATTGTTAGTTAAATTAAGTTATAGATCATATTATAATATATATTGTCTTATTAGTTCCACTTTATCATATTTATAAAAATATATTTTTGCAAATATAATTTTTATTTTATTTTATTCTTTTCATAAACGTGAGCTCTTCGTGAAGAGGTTGTTTCAATTCTCCTGATGTGTTCTGCTATATTTGTGGAGAATACACTCTGCAAGAATAACGGAAGAACATTACTTTATAAAACAGTCCTATCTAGCATATTTTGGGATTAAACTGGGAGACAAAGTTAAACATTGGGCTCCTCAAAGTTTGCAAAAGCTGTGCCAAGTCTTTACGACTGTGGACTAATGGTAAATGGGTAAATGAAGGAGTTTAAACTTTGGAGTGCCAATGGTGTGGCAAGAGCCAAAAAACCACCATAATGATTGTTATTTTTGCATTGTCAATGTAAAATATTTCAATCACTACAAGAAGCATTTAGAATCAGCAAGGCGACATGTGCCATATAGCGATGACATACCTCTACCACTGTTCAGCACTCTGCCAAAACTGTTTCTTTCAGATGATGATGATTTGCAGGACCTGAACACTAGTAGTAGTGAATCTGAATATGAAGGAAGTTCCACAAGATATCAGCTCTTCAGTCAGGAAGAGCTTAATGATTTGATAAGAGACCTCAGTCCTTCTAAACAGTCTTCTGAACTCTTGGCATCTAGACTAAATGAGAAGAAATTCCTACAACCAGGACCTAAAATCACAGCTTACCAGACAAGAGAAGATCTGCTTCCATACTTCACTCAAGATGATGCACTTGTTTACTGCAGTGACATCCCTGGTTTACTACTAAAAGTGGAACAACCAAAATATCAACCTCAAGACCGGAGGCTTTTTATCAATTGCTCAACCAGAAGTCTAAAATGTGTGTTGTTGCATAGTGGTAACTGCTACGCATCCATTCCAATTGGCCACTCGATGAAACTTCATGAGGAATATGAAAATATACAAATGATTCTCCAGAAACTTCATTATAGTCAACACCAATAGGCTATTTGTGTTGATTTAAAAATGTTTAACTTTTTGCTTGTACAGCAAAGTTGATACACAAAATTCCCTTGCTTTATTTGCTTGTGGGACAGCACAACAAAGCATGACCACTGCGAAAAAGTTTCATGGCCATCAAGAGATAGCTTAACTGTACGAGCAGCTAATATCCTAAAAGAACCATTAGTTCACAGAAACAAAATCATTCTTCTACCACTTCATATCAAGCTTGGTCTAATGAAGCAATTTTTGAAAGCATTTGACGAAAATAGTGACTGTTTCAAATATATACACAAATCATTCCCTGAACTCTGTAATGAAAAATTAAAAGCTGATATATTTGATGGTCCCCAAATTGGGAAGTTTATACATGATTTGGAATTCATTAAAGTTATGCATTGCATTGAAGCATCTGCCTGGAGCAGTTCTGTCTCTGCTGTCAGGAATTTCTTTAGTTACCACAAACGACATAATTGTGAGGAACTTGTGCAAAACATGCTCAGAAACTTCAAAAGCTTGGGAGCTAATATGAGCATTAAGATCCACTACCACCACAGCCATCTTGATAGATTTCCCGACAGTCTTGATGACTACAGTTGGGAACAATGTGAAAGATTCTTCCATCAAGGTTTTCAGGTGACAGAAGAATGATATCAAGATAGACAGGACAAGCATATGATGACAGACTACTGCTGGAATCTTCAGCGTGACTGTCCTGACGATCAACACAAGAGAAAATCACACAGGTGGAGTTTTTCCATATGCTAATTGTTATGTTTTTAGAAGACTGTTTTTTCCTTTCTTCTTCTATTACAAGTTGAATTAACAATGAAACTGCATTTTTGTGATCCTTTTCATATGTTTTTCTCATTTCCATTTGACTGTGTATACAATGTATCTCAATCAATATTTTGAATTTTTGTTTCTTTGTCTATCTACATATCGTATATTACCACAATAAATAGAGTCAATCTAGCAAAACAAGTGACATATTTCAATTCAGGGCCATAAAGTTACCTTAAATTGACTGTCGATTAATTGGCAACAAAATCACTGATGACCAGCATAATTTAATGGATGGAAAATGGAATGAGAAAACTGTAAAATTAGAAGAAACAATGCTTAGTCAATACTTGTTTCCCGGAAACGGAATTCTACGTACTGCCAGTACACATTTAAAAGTAGAAAAACTCTATAACTAACTTTTGGAATTTTTTTTTCCTCCCTAAGGAAGTTACGTTTACTGCTGTTTCTTTCTACTTGTAAATGTGTCTGCAGGACTTATAATTTCACTTGGAGATGTATATAGCTAAGCCTTTTGTCGCCTTGTATACTTCAAGCACGGTATACGTAATAACGATATGACTGTAGGAAAAAATTTCTTACATAATCTAACCCAGCACGTACATGTCACTTTCTCTTGAAGTTTTCCCAGCGGATCAAGTAGTCCATTTTTTGGGAGTGCATCCAGGATATTATTAACTCTTTTACTGATATTTCGGCCGGTAACTGTTCAGCCATCCTCATGATGAGTCGCTAGCAAGATTTTTAAAGCACCTTAAACTGTGGAGAAAATGTGCAAGCATCAAAGATAATAGAAACAAATATTACACTTCTACAAGAGAAACGAAACAAGTGCCGAGTCAGCAAATCCACGGTGCTTATAAAGTATTAGGTTGGTTATCATGGATGGCATACATTGGAAAGTAAGGCAGTGACGACCTATAACAATATTACTTTGAGAGTACAGATTTGAAATGAAGAGTTTCCTTGGTTTGTCGAGCTGGAAACCCTCGCCTCAGTTGAACAGCAGGTTATCTGCCAATTGTATTTCCACAGTTTCATTCACCATTCAATCCCAGAAGGATGATGCTGTGTCCATTATCCTAAATTTCGTGTAATCTATGGAATGGCCATTGGAAATACAATGTGCAGCCTACTACAGATCAGCAAAACTGCAGTGCTTGGACATTTAAAAGAAAGCAAAGATACTGGCCACATACTCACCCTACTGGTATTCAGTGGCCAAGGAAGCTGTGGCAATACAATTATCAGACAACCTGCTCAACCGAGACTTGTGTTTCCAGCTCGATGAATCATGGAAATCCCTCATTTCACATCTACATCCTTCAGGGAAACACTGTTCTAGGTATTTGCTGCCTGACATTCCAATATATGCCATTCATAATGATCACTCAAATACTTTGTAAGCACTGTGGATTCACTGACTCTTTGTTTTGCTCTTAGAGCCGTACAGTTTTGTCTATGACTAATTCTCTTGTTAGTGAAAGTGTTATCTTTGACACATGAGTGTTTACTCCATAGGGCTTTAAAAATCTTGCAAGCGACTCACCTCGAGAAAGGCTGAAACATTGTCAACTGAAATATCAGCACAAGAGTTAATATCCAGGATTCACTCATGAAAAATTATGGAACATGTCAGATTGTCTACTACATATAATTATTTCAATAAACTTCTGTTACTGGAGAATTTTCTGTTGGTGTGACATCAAAGTCACCACAACAAAATACCTCATAATAGTATTCTCCACCTATCACCATACATTTGACTACTGCCTTGGCGCAAAAGAAACAAGATTGTTCACATTAATAAGAAACTGTTTGTCATGGCATATTAGTGTGTGACCCTCACCCTGAGACAAGTTTCATCAAACTCGATGGCAGTGGAGAATAAGCTCCTACAGGTGTTTTCCAGTGCTCCACTGAAACATGTCGTGTACGAGATTTTACACCACAGCTACAAAAATGATGCTGCAAATTTTTATACTTACCAAATATTTTGATTGTGATAATCATTTTGAACATAAGACTCGTTTGAGTCTACACTTATTGGCAGCCAGTCCTTCCACTGGTCAAACAGTTTCTGCATGGCTCTTTCCACAACACCCCTTTCACACTGCAATACTATACTGCTTAATCCAACAATCTTTTCTGCACATGAACATACACAGTGGCAGACAACCCTTCACTGTACTGCAGCAACGGGTCTAGTAGATCATTATTGCTTAGTGTTTCAGAATGGAAACAGATATTCAAAAATCCTAAAAGTGAATAAAAGAATATTATGAATGACTCTATCCACCTGTAGATGATAAAAGATTCACTTATGTTCCCACATTATGAAAAGTTTGAAGAGGTTGGCCTGATAACCGTTCCCAGGAACGTATATCCTTCAGTGTGCTACACAAGATCCTTTGGCACCACAGCTGAATTTTTGGCAGTAGTATGCGTCTGCTGATCCATGTGTACAACCTAAGGTTACATAATTGTGATTTAAAAAGAATAAGACTAATGTAATCTGCACTAGTGAATGAAGTGTGTGAGTGAACACTGCTGCACACTATGATGCAACTATACAATCATGTCTGATATGGCAGTAAAATATTGATAATGAATTTAACATACCTTTATGAAGATACACTTCTGACGTAAAATGTTATGACCATCTGCTTACCCCTCGAGCAGGCACACTTCTATGTAACGTGTGCCAACCCCAAACAACATTGTTTTGCACCATTTCGTTGTTGGTTCACAATTCCGAGCCCATATCAATTCCTTCATTATTGCTTTCCTAACACTGTGATAAACTGTGTGGTCATACATCAAAGTGAGCAGCAGTAATATAAAATAAACAGGGAGCTACGTAAGGGGGGGGGGGGATTATGATCCATGCAAGAAAATAACCCAGATTATGAGCTAGCTGCTTGGCGTGGGTCATTGCTGAGGGGTAACACCTGTCCGCAGCAACAGAGTGATATAATGAAAGTTTATTTCATTATTGACAAATTAAAATGTGCTTTAGTTCATATTATGTAAGTTTATTTTAGTGTTGTCCAATTAAACTAAGATTAAAATGTGATTTTGCTCATACTTTGTTACCTTGGTAACATTAATACAGCTATTATTTACAAGTGATGAAAAATGGCTTGCTCGCTCGAGGGTTAATAACATTCTGGTCCTCCTCTGCATGGCCTGAACTCCACTAGTCTTTAGAAGGTTTCCACATACATGTGGCATGAAATGTCTACACACAAGTCACACAATAACCAAAATTATGGGCCGGTTGTCTGGGGGCACGGAATTGGTGCTCAGTATCGACACATATGTTCCATCGAGCTAAGACTGGGCGAATTTTGTGAGAAAGACATCAGCTTGCATTCACTGCCATGCTTCTCAGACCACTATAACATGATTCTGGCCTTGTGACATGGATGATTATGCTGCTGTACGAGATCAGATGTGCCACACATCAGGGCTGTTTACAGAGTGCTATAGCCCCATCTTCCACATTCTGTGAGGAGGTGTAGACATTCAACACCGTGTTGCCTACTAGCGGTGTCAGTGACCTTCAACCACTTGCCATAGATGCTTGTTACAACAGCATGTAAAGAGTTGACCAGCTTTGTCGTTCTGAGATGCTCATTCCCATGCCTGAGAACACACAATCTGTCCTTTGTCGAAGTCACTTATTTCTCAATTTGTGGCCTGTATTGTAGTTGGAATGATTCACTACTGTTTCTGTTCTGCTTATATGTTGTGGCTCATTAGTGTACACCATTTTTATTTTTGTCGGTTTGCCCCCATCCCACTGCACCAACAGTGTATCATCAAAATTGAAAAACTACACAGTCAGAACGTGACTGTGAATAAATGATAAAATAAAGTCATTGTCCCTACCACAAAAGAAAAAGAGTATAATACCACTCCACAGAAAGATTTTTAGTTACCTATAACAACAGTTTAATACAATAAAAAATGGTGAGGGACTGAATAATTGTTGCACACAATTTAGACAAGGACTTATTGTGATAAATGGATTCTGTGCCTCTTGGCTGCAACTTTGCAGAATTATGTACTGCTAACTTTTTTCTACTATTGGTATTGAAAATTGTCACCTTTTTCAACTTCCTCAACTTCTTTCCATGATAAGAATGTTACTTCCAGGCAAAAAATTAATTTCTATGGTGAAACAAAAGTATGAATATGAATGTGAAGGAATAATAAAGAAGAGTAAAAGTTGTACAATTTTTTCAAATATATTTTCACCATAAACATGTAAACATAAGCTCTGACACATGCTATAAAACAAATGCAAAAGCATAGGGATGTATTACTGAAAACACGATTACTAAAAATTATTTATCAATTTATTTGCCATAATGCATAGGCTCACAATCTTGAATAGGGAACACAGTAAACTCAGACCTCTTTTTTTTTTCATTTTTGGTAATGCATGTGTTGAAATCATATTTTGGTAACACAATGACATGAAACATATCACTGTAAGACTGAATGAGTCAAAATAATTTGAGCAATTTATCTCTCTCTATCTTCTGCAGAAAATATCAATATTAAAAATATAACAATCTCAGGCTTTCACGGCATGTACCTTTCCCAGATTTGCTCAGACTGTTAGGTGACCAAAGAGGGAAACAAGAAAACAATGTAGTGAAAATCTGACCCTTAACTACCATTAAGCATTCGACCAGCAATAGTTTTGCAACAGACCAAACCTGTTTCACTTAAGAAATGTGTGGATCCATTTTCAAAGTCTCTCTTATCACAGGAACACACAATACTAAATAATTGTGCATTTGGCATTACTTCACTGAATTTTGTACATAAAGCTTCCTGCAAAGCTGGTGGTATCCAAACATCTGAATAACTACAGCTGACCAATTTTACCTGTGTGCCTTTCAGTCTTTAGGGTCCAAACAAATCAGAGAAAAAGTAATGCCATGCGAAGAATAAAAAATTGCACAATGTATATGTGTCACAATTCACAAGAATGTTGACTCACTCAGCAACTATTACTAAGGTTTAAAAACATGTTAGTACTCATCCAATATAATAACAGTGCACTCTGGAAACAACGGCAGTATCAGTCTTGGCTACGAAACAATAGTATAGTATTTTGAATAAGATGCACACACTTTCAACATCTACAAACTACAGAACAATGCAGCGACCACAACAATGTCCATTTTCTTGAAATATTTGAAAGATGTAGCTGCCCAGTGTTCTTGGCACCATCTAAAAGCAATAGTGATATAAATAATTTCAAAATTTGTGTTGGCAATAAACACAGCAAAACATATAAAATTACGTGACAAGTTCAAAACAAATGCATGAAAACAATGTACATAAAATCATACATAACATAAATCGATGCCATTAGTCAAACCAAGTACACAGACTGTCACATGAGGAATAGTCAGCATTCACAGATTTGACAGAACAGCCATTCAAAGCAAAAAAGTCCAGTAAACATGGACTCCAAAATGCATACCTCCAGAACCATGAGCACTACTTCATCTTCAGTACTGTTAAACAAATCTCTTCTACTGCACACTCCTTGAGAAGTGGTAGTGTGGACCAAATCAAGAAAAAATGTCCAGTAAACATGGGCTGCGACGTGCATGCCTTAGGAGCTATGAGCAAATTGTTCATCTTTATATTTCCTGAAGAGTTCATGTATTTCTTATCTGCTCACCACACGTGAAAACAATAACAAGCAAAAAGTATCTCTTCTACATTCACATCTACATCTTCTACATTTACATCTACATCAGTACTTCCCAAGCCACCTTGTCGTGTGTGGCAGGGGGTACTTTGTGTACCACTGACATTTCCCCCTACTCCTGTTATAGTTGAAAACATGTTATAGTTGAAAACAGTTCGTGGGATGAATGATTGCTGGTAAGCCTCTGTGTGAGCTCGAATTACCCTAATTTTCTTCATGGTCTTTTTGTGAGATATATATAAGAAGAAGCAATATATTTGTTTATTATTCTAGGAATGTATGATCTTGGAACTTAAAACAATGAATATCTCTGTGATGCAGAACGCCTCTCTTGCAGCGTCTGGTGCTGGAGTTGGTTGAACATCTCTATCATGTTTTTGTGCTTACTAAATGAACCTGTAACAATAAGCACTGCTCTTCTTTGGGTCTTCTATATTTCCTCTATTAGTCCTATCTGGTACAAATCCCATACTCATCATCGTCATCATCCCCCATCATCATCATCATGATTTCCGTCCAGTGAGCCGGGTAGGAACTCGGTGAACGAGGATCACGTACTGACGAGCAATATTCAAGCATTGGTTGAACGAGCGTTTTTTAAGCCACTTTCTTTGTTGATGGACTTCGTTTCCTGAGGTTTCTTCCAATGAATCTCAGCTGGCATCTGCCACTTACTCATAATTAAATTTCTGTGGACGATCCACTTCACATCACTCTGTACTCATACTCCTAGGCATTTTATGGAAGTAGCTGCTTCTTCTGAACATGTGCTCATAGCTTTTAAGCTGGTTTTACAGGACACATCTATCGTTTACAAGTCTGTACCAGTACTCAAAGCATACAAGGCTGGAACTGCCAATATTTTCATTAATCGTATTACTCGATACCCCTAACATGTAAGTCTGCACCAGTGCCCCAAGCATAGATATTCAGAACCACAGGCTCATTTAAGTCAGTTGCATTGTTGAGTGTGAAAGTTAATATTTTTGTAACACTGCTATTTAATCATATAGAAACTTCTGAGGTCTTGCTTCATATTTATTACGCAGCTATTGTTTATTTTGTGCAGTTATACTGAAATTACTTTATGATTATACAGAATTATGGACTAAAGTGTTCATTTTATGTCATGTTGGTATAAACAAATGATTATCTATGTCCATGTTTCACAGCGATTTAGACATGGAGGTTGCAATTATCTACACATCATCTGCTGTGACAGTGCTGACTTAGTTGTTAGGAGAAGAACAGAACAATGACAATAATGCCAAGAATAGGAATTGGGTTTGACCCCAGCTGGGAAGAAGGAGTGAAGACAGAGACATATACTCCCTGTTAATGAAGTAGTTTAGGCCCGAAGATGAACAATATTTAGGAACTTCATCAGAATGGGTGCACCTTGTCAATCGTTCAAAATGGGATTCACGGGTTGACACAATAATGAGGGAAGCTATTTCACAATAGTGTGACCCCAAAAATGCGAAACAGCTTTTACAGCCCCCAATGGTCATGGTTGGCACAACTACTCCGACTCTTGTGGGTGTTTCCTCAACATTATCCTTCCTAGCATGCTAATATAATACAAATGATACAATCAAATCAAGCACTTCCATTACTTTCACTAACTGACGAGGTATGTACACATCTCAAAAGTAAAATTATACGCACATTTACATGAAACATATAAACTCAAAATTAAACATTTATAGATGTATCTAATTGTGTGGTATAGTGTTTCTAGAAGACTATACAGACATCTTTCCTATTTGTATGCCTCAATGAGCACACTTTTACTTTTTGGTTCCATTTTGATTTCTTCAACAACGAGCTATCATTAGATATACAACTTTTCTCAACAACAACACAAAAAAGAAATTTTCATTTGTTTTATTGCTGTATTTATGAAACATTACTCACTGAAAAATGTACAGAATATCTTGCACAATAGCCAAAAGAGTCCTCAAGAGTTCATGTATTTCTCCTCTGCTTACCACACGTGAAAACAATAACAAGCAGAAAGCTGGCTCGAATAACTGCATTCTACACATGAGCACCTACATCTCTTCTACTGCATATGTGGGGGGTCAACAGCAAAATAGATTGGTTCCTATTCCTCCCCAGTTGGAGAGATTTGTTTCACAATATTAAAGATGGTGAAGTGCTCATAGCTCTTAATGTATACATTTTAAAACCCATGTTTACCAGACTTTTTTGCTTTGAATGATTGTTCCTGTCAAATCCCTGAATGTTGGCTATTCCTCCTGGGACACCCTCTATTTTTGACAGCAATATACAACTAAACCCTGAATCACTAACTGCTAAGAAAATTTTTGTTATAAATAATTTTTTGTTACATATGTAAATTGTACTTACAATGGATAATGTCACTGAAATTTTCTCAACTACCATACTGGCACATTTGTTTGAAGTTCTTATTGACATCATCCGGTTTAAAAATATTAGCTCTACCTCCAACTAAAACATGGATATCTCATTCTTTTAGTTCTGTGATCAACCAGCCAACTGAATGCCATCCACTGTTTTATTAATACTATTAACATATGATTAGACATACTGGAGATTGTATGTGTAACTTTTTATTACTGTGGCTGCATCTCCGTTGCCTTTGCTTTTTGTTTTAACAAGAATAACTACTCATACCCCAGTAGAATGCATGCAGAACAATGTGGCCAGTAGAGGCACAGTTGGTGGGGAAACTGTGGGAAAAGCAGTAGTGATGGGGGTTGCAGACAGGTGCTTGGAACATTGTAGAGGAAATGCCAAGCGCTGGAGGGGAAGTGCCATTCTAAACTGAAGACTATGGTCATATTTTTGGTAAATATTCACACTTGCATGGTGACCATCCAAAAAGATTCACTATCACCTTTGCTTTGGTTAGTACCTAAAAAGAATTCCACTAAAAATAGAACAAAAGCATGAATCTGTTAACCATTTGTAGCTTTCAGAGATGTGTCATGAACTGTGACTTTTGAGTAAAAATTGTATTTTCCTTGTTGCCATGTTAAAATTTGCTTCTAATGCCAAAACACAGCACAGTTTACGCAATGTCACCTCACTGACATGTTGTGCAGCCACAGCCACAGATGTCAGAGAATTCTGACACAGTGGTTTATTAAGTGAAGCACTAAGGACAAGTAAGGTCGAGAGAAATCTGAAACAGTGGGTTATTAATGAAGCACTGAGGACAAGCAAGGTCAATAGCTTATGAAGAAACACATCCTTGGTATAAAAATAAATGTGTAATGTCTTCAATTCTGTTGTTCCAAAACCCACAGCACTTCTCATTTGACCAGCTGTCAATGTGGCTTAAGAATTATATTCTTTCATCGAAAAAGTCTGAAGTTATTCCACTAACATGGTAGATAACGAAGTTTCATATAATAGCCATAGGGCAAAATTTGCTTGCTATCATTTGCCAAAATCTCATTTCGATATCTCGCACTGTTTATAAGATATGAGGGATGTTATGGATCCTTCATTCTTGCTTTATTGCAATCGCAAGTGAGTGAGCTACAGAAGATCAATTTTCTCAAGGTTGGTGACAAAGGAAAATTTTGATGTGGTAGTTAAATCTCATATGCTACAACATATTATGTACTACATAATATGCACCAAACACAAAATCACAGCAATCTCTATTTTTCTCTGCAAACTTTTTCATATTTTGTGCCGTGACTGGCTTGAAATGGGCACTTCATCATGAAGCTGACATATAAAACTGTAATCAACGAAAAATGAAATTTTTTTACCAAATAGTTTCTGTAAAACGATTTGAGAAAGACCTCAGGGCATGCGCCTCATTTCTGTCATCACAGCCAGCCAAAAGCTAGCAAACAATGTTGGCCTCCCCTTCTGAACAAATGGATGAACTAACCCAGCATTTTGAATAAAAACTGGTCACTGCACACCAGTCACCATACCCTGTGCAGACTCTGCCCATAATCAATACGTCAGGGGTCAACAACCTCTCCACTCCCCCCTCCCCCCACCCCTCTCTCTTTCTCCCCATTAAGTCTAAATGGCTACTTATAATGCACTGTTGATAGGTGCACTGTCAGCTGAAATCTAGATCTGTAATGCATTAAAGAAGGCCAATGACATTACAACCAATGCTGACCTCCTTTCTGTCCTGAATTACATCATGGTCATGGAACACAAACATTCCCATGGAATTGAACATGATGAACTGGTTGTGTTATGTGTGCAAATAGTGTCTAGGAACACATTTATAAAAAAGCTAATAGCAACTCAAATATCTATCATATCTGTCATATAAATCGAAATATCAAGCATGACTTTTCCTGTCATGTTCACGCTCTGACTGTCCATTTAGCATGTCAATGGGATGGGAAATCAGTTGCCTTTCAAAAACCTTGTCTGTGATGCTTTTCTCACAAAACTAATAATTATTTTCTTCATTTACTACTAGGTGATAATATGAAGTAATTCTAACACCGAGAAAACTTGATGCCACCCTTAAAAATGAAGTTTTAGCTTTTACATGTTAAGCTTAGATAAAAAAAAATAAAGTATTGTGACTGAAGACGGAATATTACTAGTAAAAATATCCCTAGGAACATTAATATTTGACTTTTGAATTTTGAGCAAGAAATATGCTTCACACCAGCACCTAAATGAAAATTTCCCAAATCTTACCAAGCTGCCACACCGTAATTGTAATTATACCCACCTTTTCAGTCAAGACCCACATCGTCTCCAGAGGAGGAAGGTGGTGGGGGTGGTGTGGGACCGGCACCTGGAGGGAATCCTGCCCCGGGGAAAGGCATGCCTCCCATCCCTCCGAGGCCTGCACCTGAAAACTTGGCTGTCAGTTTCTCCATGGCAGCCACAACCTTTGGATTGTTCTGGTACTTAACCATGTTGGCAGGATTGGTTGAGATATCACGGAAAGCTGCTGCTAACTCAGGATCCTGAAAAGATAAGAAAGGATTTAACAAATATAATAATCAGCAAAGAACCTCAAACAACACAGATTATTGCATCAAGTGCTTCTGATGTGTTGTTTTGGTGTCTTATTAAATGAGTAAGTGATTTGTACAATTTTTCAGTCAACTAAAAATGATTTGTTTTCATCAAAGAAGTTTTAAGTATGATATCTTGGAGTTGCTGTGCATCAGTGAGTCCTATGTTGAGACAATATAATCCATTTAACCATAAATTAGCCATGGCATTTGGTCAGAAGATCAGTTTAGACTGCCAATTTTCCACCTCATGATCTTTGTGAGACCTCTAGAGCTTTGGCTGCTGATAAATGATTGTGTGGTGCCATTTTTTTTATTTGTAAATTTCACAGATGTTAATGAGTGTAGGGTGACTGATAATGCATCCTGCATCTCCACATGATGATGGTACTTCATATTCCACTGCCACCTCTCCCCTTTTCTGTTCCACATGCTAATGGTGCATGAGAAGAACAACTACTGGTAGGTTTCTGTATGCATTCAAACACCTAGAATTTTACTTTTACAGTATTTCAAGAAACGTATGTACAAGGAAGCAGTATGCTGGTTGACTCTTGCAGAACATATGCTCTTGGCAGTGTAACAGTAAACCATACTGTGATTCACAATGCCTCTCTTGCAGCATCTCTCACTGGAATTGAATGAGCATCTACATGATGCTTTTGACATTATTAAATGATCCCATGACGAAATCTTTTGCTATTTTCGGTATCTTCTCTATTTTCTCCATCCTACCTGGGAAGGGGCCTAGACTGAGGAGTAATACGGGGTGTTCAAAAAGTCTCTCCGCAGCGCCATACGATTGTTAGCCGTGCGTGCCGTACACCGCAGTGAATATACCGAAATGAAACTCAGTGAAATACAAGTTTTTAATTTATTGAACATTCATTTTTACTGAGATAAATGAAACAGTGGAATGTTGGGAGAGTCCACTTGAAGGAAGTAACCCAGGCAGGCAAACAATCATAAGGCAAGCGTGGTTAACAATCGTACGGCACTGCGGAGAGACTTTTAGAACACCCTGTACTCAAAATACTCAAGTAAGGGTTGTAGGACTGTTTTGCACAATCTGTTTTGCATGAGGTCAATAATATTTCCTGAGAATTGTCTAATTAATCTCCGCCTAGCATCTGCCTTCTCTATGATTAATTTTATGTGGTGATTTCAGTTTCAGTAGCTCCATATGCATACTGAGATATTTATTGGATGTGACTTTTTTCGGCCGGCCAGGGTGGCCGAGCGGCTCTAGGCGCTACAGTCTGGAACAGCGCGACCACTATGGTCGCAGGTTCGAATCCTGCCTCGGGCATGGATGTGTGTGATGTTCTTAGGTTAAAGTAGTTCTAAGTTCTAGGGGACTGATGACCTTAGAAGTTAAGTCCCATAGTGCTCAGAGCCATTTGACTGTTTTCAGAGATCATTTGGCAAATGGATAATAAAACAATAATGAGATTTTCCATCTGTTAGGTGCAGTGCATTACATTTGTTTCTCATAAGGGTCAAAACGCCCCCCCCCCCCCCCCCCCCACACACACACACACACACACACACACACAGAGAGAGAGAGAGAGAGAGAGAGAGAGAGAGAGAGAGAGAGAGAGAGAGAGTGAGAGAGAGAGAAAAGAATGTCCTAATTTCATTGAAAAGTGTAAATTGTACACAAACAATCCATGAATATCTTGGATTCAATGTTAGGAACAATAACTACAAAAATTAAGTGACAGTATATGGAAACTTCATTCGGGCTTTGATGCTATTACATTCTCCTTCTCATTTGGTTATTGTATTTGGATATCCATTTTCTGTCTCCACTTTCATGTCGAGTGTCCCAATGTTTCATTCTCTCCTTACATATGCATCCTGACCCCTCTAATTATACCCCAACCAAATTCATACACTGAATGAATTACCTAAGGAAAAGTGTGCCTGGTAGTCTGGAGAAATTTTAGATCAGAATAACAGAAATGATCTATAAAACTACTGTCCAATATCTTTGGCATGCATCAGTTTCACAATCTTAAAACATATCCTGACCTCAAATGAGATGAGGATCATAAACAGAATGACCTCCTCCCTACAGACCAGCATGGATTCCAAAAACATCAGTCATATGAAACCAAGCACTCACTTTTCTCACACAACATCCACAAAACAAGGCAGTCAGACAGATGTAGTATCTCTTGACTTCCAAAAACATTTGCCTCAGCAACACATCATTGCTTATTAATGTAACTATGGTCATATATCAAACAAAACGTGTGACTGGAACTGACAACTTCCTAAGTGGAGAGCCATCTGCAGGAGCAGAAGTAAAGTTAAGTGTGCCCTAGGAAAAAGTGTTGGACCCCCGATGTTCACACTGTCTGTTAATGACCTGGCAAACAATATTAATGATAACCTTGAACTTGATGCAGTTATCTGAAAAAGCTACACAAATATCAAGTCAAATCTTGAAAATATTTGAAAGTACTGCAAACAATGGCAAGTTGCCCTAAATGTACAGAAAAATGAAACTGTATACTTCACAAAATAAAAGAACTTTGTATACATGGCTACAAAATCAATGATTCACGAATGGAATTGGTTCAACACGTACAAACAAATGTGTTAACAATTTGAGGGGATATGAAATGAAACGAAAATGTAGGTTCAATTGTAGGTAAAGCAGGCCACAACTGTTAGTTCACTGGTAGGATACCAGGAAAATGCAATCAGTGTACAAGTGAGAGTGCTTACAAAACTCTTGTGTGAATCATCCTACAATATCAGTGAAGTGTATGGGACCTTTACCAAATAGGAATAATGGGTGATACTGAACAATTACAAAGAAGATCACCGTGACTGGTCACAGATTTGTTTGAGTCACAGGAGAGCATCATCAAAATGCCGAATGAACAAGCAGTATGTGAGGGATCCAGGAATATACTACAGCCTCTTTCATATCTCTCATGAAGAAACCCGAAGACAAGATTAGTCCAACCAGTGCATGTGGAATATCCTCTACTATTCACTTCATAGTGAGGTTATGAAAAGGATAGATTGCTATGCACCATACAGTGCAAATGTTGAGTCGCAAATAGACACAACAAAGACTGTCAAACAAGTAAGCTTTGGCTAAAGGGCCTCCTTCTGAATTAGACAACATAATCATGCAAACACAATTCACATGCACATGACCACTGTCCCTGGCTGCCTTGACTATATGGTGAGTAGCAATCTATCCTCTTCACAATTTTGTCATTATTCCA
This sequence comes from Schistocerca americana, assembly GCF_021461395.2. Lineage (NCBI taxonomy): Eukaryota > Metazoa > Arthropoda > Insecta > Orthoptera > Acrididae > Schistocerca > Schistocerca americana. Next base: position 557,909,280 of record NC_060125.1, on the reverse strand, counting down.
TCCTGAATTTCTCACTGCTTGATTCTCTACACATCAGTTCACAGAGTACAGATGTAGATGAAGATTTATGTAGTCTACTGTGTCATCATATTTGCTTAAAATTACTTATTGCTTGAAACTTTATGTGGCATAACTTATTTCCTCCAACCAGAGCTCTGTCAATGCCACACGCCAACTGTCCACCACTGTCATCATTTGCTGTGTGGATTAGTGCAATGTACAGCCCATGTGTATACCACTTTGTTCATTTATGTTGCTGTTTCTGGTAGATTTTTGTGTCTGTTGAAGTAAGAGGTTAGAAAGACAGACCCAAGATACAGAATAAGAAACAAAACAAAAAGCCTGAACAAAGAATTTTGCTTAAAGAACAACTGTGTCAATTCAATTCATGTGAAATGTACAGGAACTTTGAGAGGAAAATCAGTAACCTCTCTAAGTTTCCAGTGCCATGATTGGTGTAATCTGAATCACTCAGTGTCATACTAATGTGGAAAAATACAAGAAGGAATTAAGAGAAACACAATTTCTTGATTGTAACAGGAAAAAAGATTAATGTTCAAAAGTGCATAATAGCACTGTATCCTTCTGCAAAAGGACCAATTCAATGTCGTATAAACAGTTATCATCACAGAAACATGGAGGTCTACGGAAATTTAACCGAGAGAACAAGATACTAACATAGCCATTTCTCATATAACTGATCCGGTGTACCTTAGACAAAATGCAAGAATGACAGTCTTTAAAAAAGTCTCAAAATTTGTCATTTTCATTACCATGTAAAAATGTAAAAAATCAGGACTGTAGTTAACTGCTGTTGCCAACTGATATTTATTAAACATTGAAATTCAATTTTGTCTTTTACAATGATATAGGATTTGTTAGTTGGCCACAAGAAACTTGAATGCCTGATCCCAGCAGTGTAGATACACTGAAGAATTTAGTGCAAAAGCAATTTTACACATCAGCAGAGTGTGCAGACACTGTCAAATATCTGCTGTTGTGCTGAAGGCAGTTTGTCTTCTGTGTTTAAATGTACAATCCAGATGGCTATCTTTCTTCTACAAAAGGAATAGAATAAAACAATTTTTTCCTGTGCTCTGCATGATGCCAATAAATAATGTAACTGATAGCTATGTTCTGATTTTCAACACAGTAAAATAATGAAATAAGAAGAAATAAAACATACAGTATTTGAAAATCATGTCATCAGAAACTAACGTCAAAATTGGCAAAATATAGCACCAAAATTTGCAGAAAATAACAAAAAATGATAAAGGAAATAACATCAAAATTGGCAATAATAACACCTTAACTCTGCATAAAATAGAATGATATTTTTCTTTCCCTGCCGATGCATAGAAATCATCTTAGTTTGCATAGGCCTTCTACCATAAGAAGTGAATCAGGACTTTTTCACTGCTGCAAGTTGTTCTCAAGAATCTCCACTTCAAAAAAAATTATTTCAATGTAATGAAAGTTTTTACCAGATGTAAAAGAACTTAATTTTGATGACATAGTTTGAATTTTATTTAATACATAGCATATTTCATGGTTGTTCTCGGATAGAGACACAAGAAGTTAGATTAATTTTCCATCCACCACAGCAAAGATTATTCATCTATCTGCAGCAGCTGCCGTTGGTTGGTGACACCAGTTTAGACTAGAAATGGCAAAAAAAAAAAAAAGGGTTTCTCAAGAAGAGAAATCTGCTAACATCAAGTATATATTTAAGTGTCAGGAAGTCTTTTCTAAAAGTATTTGTATGGAGTGTAGCCACGTATGGAAGTGAAACGTGGACAACAACTAGTTTAGACACGAATAGAATAGAAGCTTTCGAAATGTGGTGCTACAGAAGAATGCTGAATATTAGATGGGTAGATCACATAACTAATGAGGTGGTACTAAATAGAATTGGGGAGAGGAGGAATTTGTGACACAACTTGACTACAAGAAGGTATTGGTTAGTAGGACACAGTCTGCGGCATCAAGGGATCACCAATTTAGTGATGGAGGGAAGTGTGGAGGGTAAAAATCGTAGTGGGAGACCAAGCGATGAATACACTAAGCAGATTCAGAAGGATGTAGGTTGCAGTAGTTACTCAGAGATGAAGAAGCTTGCACAGAATAGAGTAGCAGGGAGAGCTGCATCCAACCAGTCTCTGGACTGAAGACCACAACAACAACATATTAACACCACCATATGGTAGTTCTGGTTACACACAATCCCACTGTTCAAGAACTACAAGAATGAAACATGTTTCTTCTATCACATTTTGAAAGTAAATATCAACTTGTCATTCTGTAATTTTCCAATCTTTAAGATAAACTTGTCTTCTGATAAGATTGTACCTTCTGGACATACCCTTCTTGTCACAACAAACAACACATACAAACTTCAGGGTCAGGGAATGGGTTTAAACACAACCTGGAATGAAATGGACATGACTGTTTTCACAAACTCATTGATTAAGCAATAGGAGACACTGAAGTTCCTACCACTAGGTAAACATTAGAAGAAAGTAGTTTCTCCTTGTGATCTGCTCAAAAACCTCTGAAATAAAGCAGGTGCGTGTGACTAAAGACCATTTTAGTTTCCTGCATTATCTACCTACCTTGAAAGCCTCAACAATATCAGGATCATTAAGCAGAGAATAGAAGTCGAATCCAGGTGAGCCGCCACCGCCACCACCGCCTTGCTGCTGCTGTTGCTGCTGGGATGCAGCCGAGGCTTTGGCATGCTCCTCACGCGCTTGCTTGGCACGTCGCAGCCGCTCTTGCAGTTCACGTTCAGCACGTTTGCGTTCGTACTTGCGGCGATGTTCCTCCAACTTGCGTGCCTGCACAATAAAATACTCTAGTATAAATGACATTATAAAGTGAAGGTTCTATTTGTCATTATACCACATAAATAAAAACATTATAAATGCTAAGAGGCTAGCAGTTTGTCCGCTTTAGGATTCTGGATGCATGTTATTAGTGCCCTTTCAAAATTAAATCTGACCGCTCAGTTACAAAAAACAAAATATCAACAAAACAGAACTAAAAACAGTGACAAACACATTAGGCGATACAAATGCCAGAAATTGTTTTAACAATTCACACACATTAACCCTCCCTATGAAAAATTCAGAATGTGATTTGCATCCTCACAGACATTTTTAACACTGGAAGCATCATTATCTAAAATGGAGTGCAAACTGCCATCTAGAAACACCTGATGCTCTGTGTGTGTGTGTGTGTGTGTGTGTGTGTGTGTGTGTTGTGTGTATTTGAGAGATAAAAATGGCACGACCCGTAAATGTGGAAAAGAATAATATTAACACAAATTCTCACATATTTTTTGTTGGTATAACATATCCTCAAAAATGAGAGGACACCGATTTTTTTGTGTATGCTGTCTTTGCTAGTAAATGAAAGACAGTTCAGCAGTTGTTATTCAATTTTTTGTACTTTTTTAACAGAACATCAGCAGCAGTCTGTAGTACACAATTCAATTTCTAATATACACTTGGCAGATTGGAACAAAATTTAGTGTTATTTTTTATTATTTCATTTAACCCTTTAAAGACTACATCGAACCATTAATTATCTTTAGTCTGCTTCTGCTTCTCATCATCCCAAAAATACATCATCTCACTGTGGGTCTATAATCTTTCTAGTGCCTATGGGTTTCTTTAGTTTCAGACTCCTTTCCCCATCAGATGTTTGGATGTGAACTTGTACGAATCACACTTCTGTTTGTTTGTATGTAGTATGTGTAGTTTGCAGTCAGTCAACAGTGACTTCTGTGAAATCCTTTTCTTCCGACATGAAAACTTCTCTCAGTTACTTGTGAGTAATCCACTCATGTTATATAAATTTCGAATGTCTTATCTGTGCAGTGGAACTGAATACAGGTCATCTGAAAATTTCCACTTACAGATACTATAAAGAATTTTGGGTCTGTATATTTCCCTCAGTGCCTGTCATACTATTTCCTTGATGGAATTCACATTGCTTCTTGGTGACAATGTCTCACTTGTGTAAAGAAATTCTGGGAGAATAAATGTGTGTCAGTGGTGAAGTTTGACTTTAGTGGAAAGGGACTTCTGTTATACATGTCCCAGATAATTTTGTAGACTCTATGCAGTTTCGAGTTACTTATTTCCTCCCTAAAAGCCTTGAACAAATTCTGAGCACTGTTTTGCTTGAAGTTTCCTCCATTCTACTCAAATGGTAATTGTGCCTAATTCACCTGATTGTGATTGATATTTGTTTCTGTACTTCTAAACAGTTCTACAGTTCTTTAGGCTTTGCCTGCTTGTATACTGAACTGCAGGACTCTGTCACATTCCAGAACACACCACTTGTGTTCATGTCTTTTGTGAATGTAGGGCAAGTCTTCTTACTGATTCATAAGTGGTGTCAAAAATACATCACTTGTTTGTCTGCAGTTACTGTAAACTTCTGCACATTTTGAGCTGATTCATGGTATTTTAGATGGGACTGAAGTGGATAATGATTTGTAAGTAGTTATGGCTGGACTATATGTAGCCCTTGTATACTCAAATAGATCATGTTTTCCAGACAGAATTTTCCAGTGATTACTACATGATTGAACTGTTTTTAAACTGGTGTTATTTCAATCTGCATCATTATGGAAATTATAGGCAATGTTTTATAGTCTAATTTTTCAAATGTTCATGTTTTTCACATTTGTCCAGCAGTGGAACTACTGGTAGTAATACTAATAGAGTAACCAGCCAACCATAAACAGCACAGCATAAACATGAATAAAAACCACAAAAAATCATATTAAAAAAAATAAACTGAAACAAATCTGTAATCTCAAAGTTGTTTACAACAAGTGACAGGAGATAGAAACACAAACTAATGTAATATCTGATCAAACTGAAGTTGTTGTATATGAAGTGCAATTTATTCATCTTGTTACATACAATTTGCAGATCAACTGCTTTATGTTAAGGGATACGTCAAGATTTACCATGATTTTTTTATAAAAATAATACCACTTTTACATACATCATTATAATATTACAACACAATGCTCACAGTAGTTTTTGTCACACATGAATTCTTCAATAAAATAATAGGACTTTTCCCTTAGAAAAATAAAGAGCAAACTTTTACACAAGCCAAGCTAGATTTTGAATACATTCCTGCATTTTGGTTTATAGTACTTATTTTAACCCATATTCTCTGGTGCTTGGGCACAGGAAGTTTCAAATTCTCTCTATGTCAATTGCCATAACTGTGAGGTAGGTTTCAAGTGTGTCGTGTGTGTGTGTGTGTGTGTGTGTGTGTGTGTGTGTGTGTGTGTGTGTGTGTTTTTATACAGGGAAATCAAACCTCATAAATGTACAGGCAAGAAATAGATAGTATCACCTTTTATTTTTTTTAATTTAATATTATTTTTGAAGTGAACAACATGATACTCTTTGGTGACACACTTGTTTGTAATAATACAGGAGTTGTCACTTTTGTTGAATTCACTCGCATGGTTATGCCACAATGAACAACTGACTCAATATAACAGTGACGACTATCTTACTGGTACCCATGTTCACTGCACTTGACAAAACACAAATTGCAAATGATAAGGACATTTCATTTATCTGCTAAGTGGTCTTGTGAACCTTCAAATTCAAATTTTTTGTATGATATTGGCTATAAGACTTAACATGGTTTGCTTCTGTGGTCTCCTGATCATTACAAGTCATTTTTATGGTCTCTTCTGATGATTTAGTTACAAATTGTCATCATCTAGGTTTTAGTGACATTCAGTTGTAGTTCATTTTCTTCTTCTTCTTCTTCTTCTTCTTTCTGTTTTGGCCATCTGAGAGCCACATTAATTCATACCAGCTTTGTTTCTTCTGGCCCCTCTCTTTGTCCAGTATTTTTCACTGTCATACTTTGCAACCTTCTTTTCTCTTCTGTACATGATGATTCTGTCCAGGATCTAGTTCTGTCCTGGAAACCCGTGAAACCTTATGTTTTTCCCTTTTTTTAATTTAAAAATCACCCTGTTGTATATTTTTGGTTCCTATATTAAATTTTTTTCCAGATCACATTGTACCTCCTGGATTCAGCAGACTATGATTCTCTTCTTCACAAGAAACTGTGTTGTTTACTGTGTTCACCTCACCTAGTCCATTCCAAGGATGTGTCGCAATAATACGGTCCTCCTCTTCCTGATGATTTCTGAGATTCTCTCTATCTTGGTATACAGTTCTTGGTTCACTCGTCTTCTGCTCTTTGAAGTCCCAATATTCTCCTGAGAATATTTTATTCCAGCAGTCCTAGTCTCTTAAGCACTTCTGTTCCTACAAGGTTAAGACTTTTTGCTGCATAGAAGACTTCAGGACAGATCACTGTATGGTAATGTCTCAATTTTGCTTTGAGCAAAATATTCTTCTTATTGCAAATGTTTATTGTTATTTTGTATGCTAAGTTCAATTTGTTTACTGGTGCACCCATTGCTTCTTTTTCTTTCTCACCAGTTTCTACACATTCTCCTAGGTATTTAAAATTCTTTGCCTTCTGAAGTTGTTCTCCTTCTATGTTATCCATCTAGGAGCTGTCATACTCTGTGTCTTCCCGGTAAAGATCTGTAGACCTGCTTTAGCTGGTTGTCTCTGTAGATGCATTGTTTGGTTAAATGCCTCTTCTAATTAATCTGACAATATCATAATAATGTCTGCAAAAACTAGAAACTATATCCATGTTTGACTTTTTGCTGCATAGAAGACTTCAGGACAGATCACTGTATGGTAATGTCTCAATTTTGCTTTGAGCAAAATATTCTTCTTATTGCAAATGTTTATTGTTATTTTGTATGCTAAGTTCAATTTGTTTACTGGTGCACCCATTGCTTCTTTTTCTTTCTCACCAGTTTCTACACATTCTCCTAGGTATTTAAAATTCATTGCCTTCTGAAGTTGTTCTCCTTCTATGTTATCCATCTAGGAGCTGTCATACTCTGTGTCTTCCCGGTAAAGATCTGTAGACCTGTTTTAGCTGGTTGTCTCTGTAGATGCATTGTTTGGTTAAATGCCTCTTCTAATTAATCTGACAATATCATAATAATGTCTGCAAAAACTAGAAACTATATCCATGTTTATTTTTCCTTGTGCTCCAGTCATATTCCACCCTCTCCTCTCATTTATCGCCGACATTCCCTGCTCACCTTGTCAAGTACACAGTTAAAGAGCAAAGGTAAGTCCGTCCCCCTGTCTGATTCCAGTTTTGATCTTGAAGGCCTCTAAAAGCTATAGTTTGAACTTAACCTTGTTGCTTAACATTTGGTTAATCAGTTCACTGGATTTTCTACTCAAACTCACCTCCTCTAAAATTTTTGGAATAGTGTTTGCCTGCCTACTGAATCATAAGCTTTCTTGAAAGTCTACAAATGTGGGCGCAAAGTTCTTGCTCCTCTGTTCTTGATATACGATTACTGGTCTCAGAGTTAAGATTTGTTCTGCACTTGATCTCCCCATTTCTGAAACCTTATTTGGTGATGGAAGTAGAATTAAAGATTTCTTTAGTACTTCCACTTTGGTGGAATTTTTTCAGAGACTGGTATCTAACTTCGAATTTGAACTGATATTCCATATGCAAATAAGACTGAATGTTCATCGGTAGTAGATTTTAAGTCAATAACATGGAAGAGAGTGAGTTGGTATCAAATATTGAACCCTTTAGGGCTCTCTGCGAAACTTTTTCCAGTCAGAAGTATAACTGCTTATATTTGTTGCACTTTGCTTCTTATTTGAGCCAAACCATCATGATGCATTGTTCTTGATCTCGTTCATCCAGTCTGTTGCGAAATAAGGATTGGTTTACTGAACTGAATGCTTCTGTCTGAACATAGAATATTCCTGTCACCATTTTACCTACATATAAAGACACACATTAACCCTAACAATACCCACGCATTTTCCAAAGCAGAAATTACCACCAAGGGAAGTAGGAGTGTACTTTATTCTCACACAAAAAGACGTTAGAAAAAACTAAATTCATTACTTGCTGTTGAATTATATTAACAACATACTTTGTAAAGAGGTGCCTGTACTTAAGTTGGATCCATAGCCTGAAAATACAATTTAGTACACACTCTCGGGGATATCAATGCCCTTTCAATAACATTTATTACCAACTTTATGACCACTACAAAAAATTTAAAATGCAAATTTCGCTCATTGTTTACTCTCAACCTACTTTTTAAAGAGATACTGATGTGTAAGTACGGTTCTGAACCTGGAAATACTGAAAACTATATTCATTAGGGGAAGTGACATCTGCTACTGAGACTTACATTTTTAAGTTTAAATGAAAAATTTAAAACCTCTATGGAATCTGGTAAAAGAAGGAATTTAAAAAGGTAATTATTTTTTATTTTGTAATACAAAGTTATGCTGACTGGATTACAATATTTTTGAAAGTTGGTCGTAAAGATCCCCCCCGTTTTGGTATTGCTAAGGTTAAAAATCAAAGCCAGTCTTACAGTTATGTGAAGCTAATTCACAAAAAGGGCAAACTTTTTCCCCAAACTGCTAAAATGAGAGGAGAGGAAAAACTTTAGTTGGGCAGAAATTATAATTGAATGCTGGTACTAAAGAATCAACCAAAAACAGTTACGTGAACAGAGTTTTCATCTAGCGACGTCTGAGCGTCATTCCCGAACGCTTTCCGCGGACGCACAAGACTTTATATTGCGATTGACGGGTGCTGCCCCTAGCGGCCGTTAATTTAGGCGAGAGCATGAATCTTCAGCGGCGACAGCGAGATGGCGCTAGAGCGCTGCTCTATGCCCACCCTTATAAGGGGCGGCCGGCCAGTTAAATATAGGCGGAAGTCGAGCTCCGCGCGGGGGTATTAATACTGGGTAGATGCTCACCGCCACAACCACTAGCGGGGGCTCGAAGCCCGGACGCCGGTTCTATTTGATACGACGCCGCCCGCGCTTCCTTCATAGTAAGAGCAACGACGGGAGGAAATCTGAAAACAGTCATAACCGAATTTTCCAGTTTCCGTAGCTGAAAACTTAAAATGGAAAAACGTGAAATTACGATTTACTACTTCACTTGGTTCTATAACGCAGTACACATCATTCATGTGAAATCATTACGAAACGATGGCAGATAAATAAAGCCGTACAGTTGAAAAAAACTGAGACAAACTATCAAAATTGTATGATGTATCGCCAATTAAGATTTGTGCCATGTCGCTATCTCACAGTAGTTTCTCGTTTCTTGAATAAATAAAGTTTTTCTGTGTCACTAACCAATATTCATCAGGTTCCTCTGACATCATTTTGCGTCATATATGACCTAGGATGAGAAATATGTAATCATCTGGCGCAATATAGCTACCAAGATAATTTCGTGAGCACATGTACATTTTTTTTAAAAAAGCTGCCACCACAAATCTGAGTCTTATTAGTTTCCGTTTTATGTAAAACTGTAATGGCACCTTCATGCGTTGTTACATTCTTTCTGTCATGTTTACGGTTTCATCGACCACAAAGCATCTTGTAAAATTACTTGCAGTTTGCACAAAAGCGGCGTTCATTAGAATCTGCACAACAGAATGAGAAATGATACGTACCCATTAATTTAACACAATAATATAATTACTGGTTTCTAACTATAAGATACCACATTCAGACAACAAGGTGTGAAAATCGGTGATGTCGAGGGATTTAAATGTACACAGATATAAGCAGAAGAGTTTTATGCCACCTAAAATTTCGATACTGGTTACTTTTTCTCTTACGCGTATAAACCATGAACAGAATCATACAGGTACATACATAACAAAATGCTAATCTTCTGAATGATGATGTAAATTTGAACCGGCCGAAGTGACGAGCGGTTCTAGGCGCTTCAGCCTGGAACCGCGCGACCGCTACGATCGCAGATTCGAATCCTGCCTCGGGCACGGATGTGTGTGATGTCCTTAGGTTAGTCAGGTTTAAGTAGTTCTAAGTTCTAGGGGACTGACGACCTCTGACGTTAAGTCCCATAGTGCTCAGAGCCATTTGAACCATTTTGTAAATTTGAACGCTATCAATCTTAATGCAAAGCACTAACATATTGAAAGCTTTGTGATAGATAGGTCTCAGTTTCGAAACTATGGGTGGCATTATTCTGTAGCAATGAATAAAATTATCAAATTGTTTTCTGTTTCTGTTCACATCTCGTATAAAGAAAAGCATGTCTCCAACTGCACCATAACGATTCTAAACCCTATGAATCAACGTGCGTATAATTCATGGGTTTCATGTAATGATGAAATCTATCGAAAAGATGCAATGGTTCACAGGGGTACCCCCTCCATTGGGTCATTTAGACCTTTCCCCTCCTGTCAATCGTGTTCTCTCATCTCTAATCTAATCATCATCTTCTAAAAGCCACTTTGCGGTATCATCACTTACTGTACACCGTCTGCCTGCCGTCTTCATAGAACCACAAATCGGACGAGAAGCATGCGATCATTTGCACAAGTCAGGGATAGCTGCTTACTATTATACAGAGCAGGCAACTTGCGCTGTCTGAGGGAGAGCCGGTTCTACAAGACGAAGAGTTGGAAACCGTCTGCGACAGCAGACCAGGAGGAAAAAAGTAACAATACGACGTGTCAAACCTTGCCCTGCATTGTGACCAAAGCGGAAAATAAGTTATGCCGAACGACGCCTGTCATAGGAGCATGAGGGGTTAAGGCGTACGGCGACGTGGTTTCTGAGTTAAGCTTTCGAGTGTCTGAGGCATCAAGGGATCACCAATTTAGTATTAGAGGGCAGCGTGGAGGGTAAAAATAGTAAAGGGAGGCCAAGCGATGAATACACTAAGCAGATTCAGAAGGACGTAGGCTGCAGTACGTACTGGGAGATGAAGCAGCTTGCACAGGATAGAGCAGCATGGAGAGCTGCATCAAACCAGTCTCAGGACTGAAGACCAAGACCACCAACACCACCACCACCACCACCACCACCACCACCACAACCCTCGCATGTCCATCAGCAAACAGACCTGCGTCGAGCTCCTATGGGACTTGCTGCCGACTGGACCTTTAACTCGTATCTTCAGTCCACACCGAACAAACATATACAGGGTGATTCAAAAATGCATGCAAATATTTTAAGGGTGTATTTGTGAGGTAAATATAAGACAAAAATGTTCTATAAATGTTTTTCCATAAACGTTTAATTCCAGAGTTATCGTTAAATACGAAAGTCATGTCCGTATCAAAACGACGGCAGTGCAAGCAGCAGGATGCCATATTCTGGTACGTAATTCACATACGTATCTCCCAACAGTTGATTCGAAACTGCATGAATAGTGTTTGTTTTTGTTTGCACGTGATGTTTACTCCTACTGTACGGAAGATGGCGCTGATGTTGTTGGTAACGGAAAAGTACGTCCTGTCGTTCATTCATCGTCGGAAGGCTAAAGGTTTCGTGCACATGATGTACTCAAACAGTGAGTATGCTGATATGCACCTTGTGTATGGTGCAGCAGATGGAAATGCACTTGCAGCAAGACGAAGGTACAGTGAGCTGTTTCCAGGAAGACGGTTACCAAGTCATCAGACGTTTGTATCTGTGGACAGACGTATGCGGGAGTATGGCATTCGTCCTGGGCCACATTCAGGTCGACCACTTGAGCATGCAGTGAACGTCGAGGAACATGTTTTGGACCTGGTAGACCAAGATCCATCTATCAGTACGAGACAAATTAGTGCAGCTGTACGACTTCCACAATCTACTGTATGGCGGCTGCTTCGGAGACAACAGTTGCATCCATTTCACCTGCAAAAAGTGCACGAATTGACACCTGAAGACTATCCTCGCCGTCAGCAATTCTGCCAGTGGTTACAAGAGCGTCATTTGAATGATCCAATGTTCATTCGGCGGATATTATTCACAGATGAGGCCATGTTTACTCGTGCGGGTGTAATCAATTCGCATAATATGCACCAGTGGGCTGTCGAGAATCCTGGCGCGAGAATTGTGCGTGGATATCAACATCAATTCTCCATAAACATTTGGTGTGGTATTGTGGGGAATTACTTACTCGGACCTCATGTTCTGCCTCCAAGGCTGAATGGGCACGCGTACTGCGAATTTTTGGAGGGAGAATTGCCTGGATTGTTACAGGATGTCCCTCTTGCAACACGAGCCACCATGTGGTTTATGCACGATGGTGCTCCCGCCCATTACAGCCGCAACGTAAGGGCGTACCTCAATTCTGCGTATCCACATCGATGGATAGGTCGCGGAGGACCAATTGCTTGGCCAGCCAGATCACCTGACCTGAACCCTTTAGACTTTTATTTATGGGGCCGACTAAAGACATTGGTGTATTCTTCTGCAGTACCGAACAGAGAAGTGCTACAACAAAGTATTGAAGGTGGTTGTGAAATTATTCGTGGAGAGTTGAACGGACTGTGTAATGTGCAGAGATCATTGATGCGACGAGCACGGGTCTGTCTGCAAGTTCAGGGACAGCATTTTGAACATGCATTGCATTAAGATTTGTGCAAATACAGTACAGTACAGTACAGTCTGTAAAATGCTTCAATTTTCCTTAGTTATTGTGCATTGCTGTAGTTCAATCAACAGGACCTAAATTAATACAGTGTTCGCGAGGAATTGTTTCAGTTTGTTACGTCACGTTTATTTATCAGTTTGCGTTGTTAGTCCAAATGCACTGTAATTAAACTGTGAACTCTGGGAATTAAATACCTTACGTTGTATTGAATGTATTATCCTGTTTTGTTCATAACTCTGTAATAAGCCAAGTATGGAAAAAAGTGTATAGAACATTTTTGTCTTATATTTACCTCACAAATACACCCTTGAAATATTTACATGCATTTTTGAATCACCCTGTATATCCAGGGGTAGTCATAAATTTAAATTATCACCTCGAAAAAATGTATTTAGTAATTAAATAATTGTTTGCAGGTACATATCTGCAGATCTGATACATATTGAAATTTCCGTCCCACACTGCCACAACAGGCCACTGGAGAAGTAAAAAACAAACGGCGCACTCCGACTGTAAAGTGGAATATCGTGCGTAATTTCTTTTCTGCATCTGAAGGGCAACATCGCTGCAATAATCCACAATGGCGTCATTATCCGCTTTCGTCTACAACTGTTTTAATTTTATTGAAATTTCGGCTTATCTCTCATTCGTCAAGTATAAGATTCGATATCATATTAAGCTTCGCAATACCATGGGGGGTTTCTTTATGCCCACCTTTTTTGAAATATTGAAATCTAGTCACGTACCTCATACTTTAAAATTTTGAAAAAATAATTGTTTTCTAATGAGTTCTTCTAGCAGATACCATAATTGTTTAATCTTTTCCAGTAAAACTTTAGCCAAAAATTTAAGTCTTAGCAATGATTTTTCGCAGCATATGTCATTCATATTTTCCGGTTCTGACCGTTCTTACACATAAATATATCTCTAAAAAGTATGTTGTGGATAAAAATCAACGACAGTTAATTAAATTGGTATTTCTTTTAAATTCTGTGTCAGCAATAGTTAAAACTTTACGACTGTCGGTCAATTTTCCCACGGCGGAACACAGGCAGGCCTGCATTTTGGAACGTAGCGCGTTAAGTACCACGAATACGGCACCTGGGCCGTGTATTCTGGGACACGTGAGGCGGGCAACATCCCACCTGTACACTTTACACTCGTTTTCAAATACAGTGGCTACAACAGCACTGGCAGAAGGGCCTGCAAAACGTACTAATTATACCTTCTGAAGCTGTATGTTGAACACAACAGTGCTCTGGCTGTTTCGCTCGCTTACACTACGGTTCCAATCAACGTTATTTTACTTCAGGCCGCCCAGTGGCCCTACCTTAAATATCATTAATATCATTACTTGCAGCCTCAGGGGAATTTTCTTTGGTTTTGAGAGTACTGCCTCATAACGACATAAGAAACTACATTATGAGGGAATTTAGAGCCTTCCACGAAGTATTCAGGTCGATCAACGACATTTTTCACTTTACTGGTTTAAAACGTGAGTTTTATTTATCATCACGAGACGAAAATGTTTCTATTAAACTGCAGAAATAACGAGGACAATGAACAGTTGCTTCAACTCCTCTATTGTGCGTGAGAGTTTATTAAATCTGTAACAGCGACTCCTAACGCATGTAGGCACAAAGTTTTCTTCTTATTTTTAGATGAGGAACTCTATCTTTAAGCTCTGGTAACATTTTCGATACGCCTTCTAAATATTAGAGTGTAAGTAAAACCTGAGATTAAAAGACAACTTTTTCAGGCTTGCAGATAATAGGCCAATTAAAGAAATACCCATAAATTAAATGAAAGAATCCATCATGTGACTGTCCCATACGTTCATTACTAGCAGTATACCGTCTTTTCGTTGCAATAAGGCGATTTATCCAATAACGAGACCAAAAGTTCCACTTCGTTTAGCGCTTGAACAGTCTGCGACGTTGCTGCACATTTCTTAGATCTGGCTGTGTCCAACAAGTTCTGATTCAATTAAGCCAATTGTCAATTGCTTCGCTGGCTGCACGAGTCTTAGCCTCAGCGAAGAATAAATTTCCTATCTTCCAAACAAGTGTGTGTGTGTGTGTGTGTGTGTGTGTGTGTGTGTGTGTGTGTAAATCAAAGACTGCTCACAGGCAAAGGGCCCATTGCGAGGTGCAGCGACGCTGTCCAGCGATCTCCGCTCGGGGGTTGAGAATGCTCAACAGATGGCTGTTATGCGCTATTTACAGAGGGCTTACACGCGCGTCAACTGCTTTGACGCAAAGCAGTCCCACGGGTGCGCGCGGAAACAGCGGAACGTACACAACGATACACGAATCGCGCCCACGCTACTTTTCACCGTACGCGACCGCTTGGTTGCTCTTGCGACCAATTCGAAAACGTTTTACCCAAATATTGAACGTAGTCAAGACATAGTAGCACATATCCGTATTAGCAAAACGTAAATAAATTACCAGGTGTAGAAGTATGAAACCGGAATTTGCTATAGATGGTACTAGCCGTCAGTGTACGGCCCGTGAGACCGCGTCTGCAGCGTAATTTGCTTCCTGTAACGGCTGACGACAAATGTCAACACACCATGGGCGTAAAGGTAGGAAGGAGCAATATAGTACTTGACTCCTCGGTGAAGGTATGTTCCCGAAACTTCAACAAAAGCCCGTACCGAGCTATTGAGCGTCATGCACAAGGTGGTTTTTTGATTGCAAACGTTTTATTTTTGACAAACCTTCACATAATGTGTTACATTTTATCTACTAATATGAGAAGTTGGCATGAGGTCCCAACTCACAATGGGCACGTTTCGTAACAAAATTTTCGAAGACCAGAAGATGTCAGCCAAGCCTGTCGAAGCCTGTTGCCAAAAGTACGCACGTATTTATGCGATCTTGTACAGAGACAGTTTTTTAACAATTAAAACAGATCGCTCCTTCTCACTTCGCAACATGAGAAATTTCACTAAACGTATAATACATAAGTAGGTGGGAAGATCCGTTACTGCTCAATTACGCTTATGGTTGGAAACAGAAACAATCGTCAAATGTCGGAGCTCTGACTTCTAGAAAATGCTATGCTCAGTGCCAAACCCGAAGCCATTAAATGTTTCCCAAAAATGGAGCCGTCATTACACGATAGACTACAAAGGCGCACTCGAAACGGTGGCTCATCAAAGGCTTTTCAAACCGTTCCCATCAACAGAAAAAGTAATAGCTGTGATTTTCTGACATTATGACGCACTTCTCATAGCATACTCTATAAAGGCAGAGCCATCATCGTTGGGTATCAGGGTTTACTAGTTGACAAATTGAACAGTTGTATTTAGTCTAAGCGTCCAAATTTTGAAAAGGAGAAAGTTCTTACACGTCACGATGGCGTATTCCCCACATACGCCATCGATCGTTGCTTCGAAGTACTTCCACATCCGCCGTTTCATCTCCTAGCAACCACTCTTTCACCTGCACCTACATAATACTCTACAAGCCACCTAACGGTGTGTGACGGAGAGTGCTTCTGGCACCACTGATTTCCCCCCGCCTGCCATACACGCGAATGGCGCCTGGGAAGAATGATTGTCGTTGAGCCTTCGTATTAGCTCTAATTTCTCGTTTTTTTTTTTTTTTTTTTTTTTTTTTTTTTTTTTCGTCGTGGTCATTTCGTGAGATGTATGTGGGAGGAAGTAATATGTTCTCCCATTCTTCCGAGAAAGTGTTCACTCGAAATTTCAATAGTAAGTCTCTCCCTGATCCACAATGTCTCTCTTGTAATGTCTGCCATTGGAGTTTGTTGAGCATCTCTGCATAGCTCTCGCGCCGACTAAACGCGCCATTTTTCGCTGGATCTTCTCTTTGTTAGCAAATTTGGACAAAATGGCTGTGTTGACCAATTCAACATACTATGATGCTGAATCTGAGACACGCTAATTTTGCACTGTTGGGTAAATCTTATTGTATTTATGACATAAAACGCCTGAAAGATGGTAGTGATTCTGCATTTGCTAGTATACTGAAAAACATTATCAATGCAATAGTTTCCATCAGACATCACCGGAACAGTGGCATGTGCAGAATTAAAAGGGCGGTGATGTAAGCAGATTCCATATCACGTAAACTTTTTTTAACAACCCTAGAGGTAGTTTTCAGATCCCTTATATGGGAAATTGGAGAAAGGAAAAATGCGTCGAACCACTTTCGTCTTGCTGATGTCACTGAACTGTTAGCTTGCTGCGAAGATGACCTTCAACACAGGAAGGAACAACATAATACTCTGGTGGTCATTAAGATTTCAATATCAGGAAGGATAGTAGATTTTAAAATTCTACTTATTGTGCGTATAAGCCACAGCACGAAGAACGTATGATATGGAGGTAAATAGGCTGTAAAATTTAGTACACGGAGCTGCCACCTCTGACAGCATTAACGTCTCTAACCCGACTGTGCTTTGGCTTGAACTGAGCTTGGATCACTGATACAGGTACGTCATTCCATGCTGCTCCGCCTCTATGTCAGATTTCAACAATAGTTGCGGTTGGCGAATGATGGCCTGCCAGTCTCTGGGCAATCCATGACGACATGTTTTCAGTGGATGAGAGATATGGAAATCCGGTTAGCCAGGGCAACAGTCGAGCACCCTCTGCGTCGAGGTAGATCAGAAACTTGTTTTATTTTGTTGAAAGATAACGTCAGGAAACCTCTAAGATAGGGCATGTCGGAAATGAAACGCGCGATGTCCATTATCGGCTCTGCGAACTACAGGTGATCGCGTTGTGTACCTAATGGCAACCTATACACCACCACACGAAGTGCTGGGCCCGAACGACGGTGACGAATGCGATGTGGCAATTTCCGTCTCCTCGGAGCCTCCACACACGGATACGTCCATCCTCATACTGTAGGCAAAACCACGACTTGTCTGAAACGACGGCACGGTGCTACCCATCTGTCAGCGTCGTCGTTGAGCGCAGCACCACTGTCGGTTGGGGTCCCTCCGCTGACGCGTCAAAGGAAGCCGCAACAATGGTCGCAGATTAGGACTCCTGTCCTATTAGTTCCGCGATCAACCGGCCATATTTATACTATCTTCTGCTTTATTAATATTATTTATGTATGACAACAGTATGAACACATATATGGGAGAACGCGTCTATTTTTTTTATCGTGGCTCTTGTTTTTTGTTTGACAGGAGTAACTACTCATACGACAGTGTTTAGCGTCCAACAATATTAAATCCATCCATCCATCCATCCACAATGTGTGTTCTACGATTCTGTATTCGTATCACAGTCGACCTACGCGTGCTGTACTATCGCGAACAGTAAATCGCAATCTCGATTGACCACAATCGAATTCCGACATACGAATGCTGTCAGCCGTTCCTCCTCCTCCTCCTCACACGAAGCACAACAACGTCTTCCAACAATTCACATTGAAATGCTATTTTTGCTGCGTTATTTCTCTCTATACACAGATGGCGTTACTACTACCTACTCTGTGCGGTTGCGCTGCAATGTTAATCAATTGCATATCCGAGCAAAGTGCAAGCCTACACTTCATAACAATTTCACGTTTGTTGCAAGCCTTCTTCGTGGTGATGCAGTTCTCATGCCCGGTACTGGTCTGGATCGGAAGGGTTAATTATAACGGCAACGAATATGAAATAGATGGACCGGGCGTAGATGAGTTTTGAAAATACACAGGGGAAACATGAATGCGCACTGCTAAATGCTGGAATGCATGGAAAGATTGAGTGGTCGTCTTTACCCAGAATTTGGTATTAATCTGTACCATTAAGGGACAACACTGGCGGAAAATGCGAAATATAGGGCTACGACAGGCAATACTGACCCTACGTCTTATCTTTGAAGATAGGTTAAACAATGGCAAACCTAAGATTCTAGCATCTGTAGACTTAAGCGAGAGCTTTTGACAATGTTGACTGGAATACACTCTTTGAAAATATGAACGAAGCAGGGCTAACAATATAGAGAGCGAAAGGTTACATACATCTTGTACAGAAACCAGACGGCAGTTATGAGAGTCGAAGGACACGATGGAAAGCGGTGATTGAGAAGGGAGTGGAACAGGTTTGTAACCTATCCTCAATGTTATTCAGTCTTGGAGAGCGAATTACAGTTCGGGAAGCAGAATTAGAAAGTTTCAGGTTTGCCGATGACACTGTAATTCTGTCAAAGACAGCAAAGGACTTGAGAGAACAGATGAACGGAATGGACAGTGTGTTCAAAGGGGATATAAAACGTACTTTAACAAAAGCAAAACAAGGGTAATGGAATGTAGTCGAATTAAATCAGGCAGTGCTAGGGAAATTAGATTAGGAAGCGAGACACGGAAGTGATAGATGGTTTTTGCTATTTGGGCAGTAAAACAACTGATGGTGGCCGAAATAAAGATGATGTAAAATGTAGACTGGCAATAGGAAGAAAAGTATTTCTGGAGAAGAGAAATTTGTTAACATCGAATATAAATTAAGAGTTAGAAAGCGTTTTCTCAAGACATGTGTCTGGATTGTAGCCTTCTACAGAACCATAAAAGCTTATCGTCAATTGTACTCCGGGAAAAGAGACTAATTTCTTGTTCTGTATCATGTGACACGTTGATGTTGAGGATTAGTAATAAATATACATGACATTCCTGTGGACGTGGATTGTAACAAAATTATTTCATCTTGTTCACGTTGTAATAAACTGATCTGTTAATTTGTGTGTTTAGTATCGTCTCGGCCCTCTCCAGGAGTCGAGCTAAGAACCCATCAATGTACCGACGAGTGTTATTTGGTACGACAGAACAGCATCAGCGTAAACGGACGACATTATCAGCAACACGTGTAAGACAACTTTCATCACTCGGCATTTTCAGCACTGTTACTGGACATCATTAGCGTAAAAGTGGCATTTTTGTCACAAAGTGTTTCATCACTCGAATACACACTTAAGTGTTGCAGATATAGCTTTTGCAAGCCACATACTATCTCCCTATATCACTCTTCATGTTATAACGGCACAAATTAATTCACGTTGTTGTTGTGGTCTTCAGTCCAAAGAATGGCTTAATGCAGCTGTCTATGCTACTCTATCCTGTGCAAGCTTCTTCATCTCCAAGTAACGACCGCATCCTACATCCTTCTGAATCTGCTTAGTGTATTCATCTCTTGCTCTCCCTCTACGATTTATACCCTCCGCAGTACCCTCCAATACTAAATTGGTAATCCCTTGATGCCCCGGAATGTGTCCTACCAACCGATCACTTCTTTTAATCAGGTTGTGCCACAAATTCCTCTTCTCACCAACTCTATTCAGTACCTCCTCATTAGTTATGTGATCTACCCATCTTATATTCAGCATTCTTCTATAGCACCACATTTCGAAAGCTTCTATTCTCTTCTTGTCGAAACTATTTATCGTCCATGTTTCACTTCCATACAAATACTTTTCAGAAAACACTTCCTGACACTTAAATCTATATTCGATGTTAACAAATTTCTCTTCTTCAGAAATACTTTCCTTGACATAGCCAGTCTACATTTTATATCCTCTCTACTTCGACCATCATCAGTTATTTTGCTCCACAGATATCAAAACTCATTTACTACTTATTTACTATTTATCGTCCATGTTTCACTTCCATACAAACACTTTTCAGAAAACACTTCCTGACACTTAAATCTATATTCGATGTTCACAAATTTCTCTTCTTCAGAAATACTTTCCTTGACATAGCCAGTCTACATTTTATATCCTCTCTACTTCGACCATCATCAGTTATTTTGCTCCACAGATATCAAAACTCATTTACTACTTTAAGTGTCTCATTTCCTAATCTAATTCCCTTAGCATCACCCAGCTTAATTCGACTACACTCCATTATCCTCGTTTTGCTTTTGTTGATGTTAATCTTATATCCTCCTTTCAAGACACTGTTCATTCGATTCACTGCTCTTCCACGTCCTTTGCTGTCTCTGACAGAATTACAATATCATCGGCGAACCTCAGAATTACAATATCATCGGCGAACCTCAAAGTTTTTGTTTCTTCTCCATGGATTTTAATTCCTAATCCGAATTTTTCTTTTGTTTCCTTTACTGTTTGCTCAATATACAGATTGAATAACATGCGGGATAGGCTACAACCATGTCTCACTCCGTTCCCAACCACTGCTTCCCTTTCACGCCCCTTGACTCTTATAACTGCCATTTGGTTTCTGTACAAATTGTAAATAGACTTTCGCTCCCTGTATTTTACCCCTGCCACCTTCAGAATTTGAAAAAGAGTATTCCAGTCAACATTGTCAAAAGCTTTCTCTAAGTCTACAAATGCTAAAAACGTCGGTTTGCCTTTCCTTAATCTATTTATTCGCACGAAGTAATGGCCGCTATCGACAGGGGATCTCAAGTTGATTCCGTATTTCTAGATTTCCGGAAAGCTTTTGACACCGTTCCTCACAAGCGACTTCTAATCAAGCTGCGGGCCTACGGGGTATCGTCTCAGTTGTGCGACTGGATTCGTGATTTCCTGTCAGGAAGGTCGCAGTTCGTAGTAATAGATGGCAAATCATCGAGTAAAACTGAAGTGATATATCAGGTGTTCCCCAGGGAAGCGTCCTGGGACCTCTGCTGTTTCTGATCTATGTAAATGACCTGGGTGACACTCTGAGCAGTTCTCTTAGGTTGTTCGCACATGATTCTGTAATTTACCGTCTAGTAAGGTCATCCGAAGACCAGTATCAGTTGCAAAGCGATTTAGAAAAGATTGCTGTATGGTGTGGCAGGTGGCAGTTGACGCTAAATAACGAAAAGTGTGAGGTGATCCACATGAGTTCCAAAAGAAATCCGTTGGAATTCGATTACTCGATAAATAGTACAATTCTCAAGGCTGTCAATTCAACTAAGTACCTGGGTGTAAAAATTACAAACAACTTCAGTTGGAAAGACCACATAGATAATATTGTGGGGAAGGCGAGCCAAAGGTTGCGTTTCATTGGCAGGACACTTAGAAGATGCAACAAGTCCACTAAAGAGACAGTTTACACTACACTCGTTCGTCCTCTGTTAGAATATTGCTGCGCGGTGTGGGATCCTTACCAGGTGGGATTGATGGAGGACATCGAAAGGGTGCAAAAAAGGGCAGCTCGTTTTGTATTATCACGTAATAGGGGAGAGAGTGTGGCAGATATGATACGCGAATTGGGATGGAAGTCATTAAAGCAAAGACGTTTTTCGTCGCGGCGAGATCTATTTACGAAATTTCAGTCACCAACTTTCTCTTCCGAATGCGAAAATATTTTGTTGAGCCCAACATACATAGGTAGGAATGATCATCAAAATAAAATAAGAGAAATCAGAGCTCGAACAGAAAGGTTTAGGTGTTCGTTTTTCCAGCGCGCTGTTCGGGAGTGGAATGGTAGAGATATAGTATGATTGTGGTTCGATGAACCCTCTGCCAAGCACTTAAATGTGAATTACAGAGTAGTCATGTAGATGTAGATGTAGATTTTCTAAGTTATGTCGTAGAGTCAGTATTGCCTCGCGTGTTCCAACATTTCTACGGAATCCAAACTTATCTTCCCCGAGGCCAGCTTCTACCATTTTCTCCATTCGTCTGTAAATAATTCGTGTTAGTAGTTTGCAACCCTGACTTATTATACTGCTAGTTCATTAATTTTCACACCTGTCAGTACCTGCGTTCTTTGGAATTGGAATTATTATCTTCTTCTTGAAGTCTGAGGGTATTTCGCCTGTCTCATTTATCTTGCCCACCAGATGGAAGGGTTTGGTCATGACTGGCTTTCCCAAGGCTATCAGTAGTTATAACGGGATGTCGCATATTCCTGGGACTGAGTTTCTACCTACACTAAGTGATCAAAAGTATCCGGCTCCTGGCTGAAAATGACTTACAAGTTCGTGGCGCCCTCCATCGGTGATGCTGGAATTCAATATGGTGTTGGCCCACCCTTAGCCCCGATGACAGTTTCCACTCTCGCTGGCATACGTTCAATCAAGTGCTGGAAGGTTTCTTCGGGAATGGCTGCTCATTCTTCGCGGAGTGCTGCACTGAGGAGAGGTATCTACGTCAGTCGGTGAGGTTTGGCACGAACTCGGCGTTCCAAAACATCCCAAAGGTGTTCTATAGGATTCCGGTGAGCACTGTGTGCAGGGCAGTCCATTACAGGGATGTTACTGTTGTGTAACCACTCCGTCACTGGCTGTGCATTATGAACAGGTGCTCGATCGCGTTGAAAGATGCAATCCATTCCTGAATTACACTTCAGCAGTGGGAAGCAAGGACATGCTTAAAACATGAATGTAGGCCTGTGCTGTGATAGTGCCACGCAAAACAAGAAGGGGTGCAAGCCCCCTTCATGAAAAACACGACCACACCGTAACACCACCGCCTCCAAGTTTCAGTGTTGGCACTACACGCGCTGGCAAATGACGTTCACCGGGCATTCGCCATACCCATACCCTGCCATCGGGTTGCCACATTGTGTGCCGTGATTCGTCACTTCACACAACGTTTTTCCACTGTTCAGTCGTCCAATATTTACGCTCTTTACATCAATCGAGGCATCGTTTGGCATGTAACGGCGTAATGTGTGGCTTATGAGCAGCCGCTCGACCATGAAATCCAAGTTTTCTCACCTCCCGCCTAACTGTCGTAATACTTGCAGTCGATCCTGATGCAGTTTGGAACTCCTGCGTCATGGTCTGGATAAACGTCTGCCTATTACAAATGGTTCAAATGGCTCTAAGCACTATGGGACTTAACATCTGAGGTCATCAGTCCCCTAGACTTAGAACTACTTAAACCTGGCTAACCCAAGGACATCACACACATCCATGCCCGAGGCAGGATTCGAACCTGCGACTGTAGCAGCATCTGCCTATTACACATTACGACCCTCTTCAACTGTCGGCGGTCTCTGTAAGTCAACAGACGAGGTCGGTCTGTACGCTTTTGTGCTATACGTGTCCCTTCACGTTTCCACTTCACTATCACCTCAGAAACAGTGGACCTGGGTATGTTTAGAAGTGTGAAAATCTCGCTTACAGACTTACGACACTTGTGACACCCAATCACCTGACAACGTTCGAAGTCCGTGAGTTCCGCGGTGCGCCCCAGTCTGCTCTCACGATGTCTAATGACTACTGAGGTCGCTGACATGGAGTACATGGCAGTAGGTCGCAGCACAATGCACCTAATATGAACAACGTATGTTTTTGGGGCTGTCCGGATGCTTTTTATCACACGCTGTAAGTCTTTCAGTGCTCTGTCGAATTCTTCACGCCGTATCATATCTCCCATCTCATCTTAATCTACGTCCTCTTCCATTCCCATAATATTGCCCTTGAATTACCCTTTATATACTTCTTCCACCCTTCCGCTTTCCCTTCTTTGCTTAGAACTTGCTTACTATCTGAGCTCTTCATATTCATACAGGTCGCTCTCTTTTCTCCAAACGTCTCTTTAAATTATTTTGTACGCGGCATCTATCTTACTCCTAGTTACATACGTTTCTACATCCTTACATTTGTTCAAATGGTTCAAATGGCTCTGAGCACTATGGGACTTAACTTCTGAGGTCATCAGTCCCCTAAATTTGGAACTACTTAAACCTAAGTAACCTAAGGACATCACACATATCCATGTCAGAGGTAGGATTCGAACCCGCGACCGTAGCAGCCGCTTGGTCCCGGACTGATGTGCCTAGAACCGCTCGGTCACCGAGGGCGGCTTACATTTGTCCTCTGGTCATTTCCGCTTAGCCCTTTTGCGCTTCCTGTCGATCTCATTTTTCAGACATGGTTCCCTTTCGCCTGCTTCATTTACTACATTTTTACATTTTCTCTTTTCATCAATTAAATCCAATATTTCTTGTGTCACCCAAGGATTTCTACTACCTATCGTCTTTTTACGTACTTGATCCTCTGCTGCCTTCACTATTTCATCCCTCCAAGCTACCCACTCTTTTTCTATTGTATTCCTTTACCCTGTTCTTGTCATTCGTTCTCTAATGCTCCCTCTGAACTTCTCCACAACCTCTAGTTCTTTCTGTTTATCCACGTCCCATCTTTTTAAATTCTTAGCTTTTTGCAGTTTCTTCGGTTTAATCTAACGTTCATAACCAATAAATTGTGGTCAGAGTCCACATCTGCCCCTGGAAATGTCTTACAATTTAAAACCTGGTTCCTAAATCTCTGTCTTACCATTATATAATTAATTCATACTGCGCTTGAATTTTGGAATTAAACTGAATGTTTGTAGCGAATGGGTATAACTGTATAACAAACAAAAATGATAACTTGTAAAAAGATGTTTATTTCCTCGATACCAGACAGAGACGTCACGTTCAATCTTGGCTGATGCTTTTAGATGGCAATATACCATGCTTCCATAACATAAGGTTTTCTCCGAAAATTCATTTTGTGGTTTCGTTATTGTTTAGTCCTGGTTTCTATCCTGTCAAGCGCAGCTGATAGAGAACCGGCCGTATGTAATCACATGGTAGCTGTCGACAAGTAGGCAGCGATCTGCCACTAGACTAATCAATTATTGGCTGTCGGCGACGAGGCAGCGGTCGCGCAGAAGAGGTTAATGTGGAAGCCAACAGAAGAGGATGTGTGTATCGCGAAGGAAAATATACGGCCAAGATGTGGATCACACTATTTTTCGAAAAATCGCAACTGGCTGGTGAAAGTCAAGAGCTTAACGATGAACACTCGTCTTCAACACATCCTGCTACTAAGCGACAATCTTCGGTTCTGAGAGCAAGACGGAGCAGCTACGAACTAAATACCCGGTCCCACAAATAGCTTACTACGTACACAGAAGCGGCGTTTAGTTCCATACACCTGGCAATGATAAACTATGCGGTAGCGAAGAAAACAGCGTAAGCGACAAAGAAATGAAAAATGTACACTTCAGGAGCAAAGCTTGAGGACACAAATCAAATAAATAAGAAAACAATGAACTACGACCCAAGTAACAACACACGACTCGACGATTTCTGATCATTGCCAAGATAGAACGCATGGAAGACACTGCGTGGATTTGAAACAGGAATAAACGCAACGTAAGTACTTTTTTTCACCGCAGGCAAAATACTTACTAATGAAAACAGGTTTAATATAGAAAAGCACAGTTTTTAAATTTACGAATCATGTGAACGTTACATTCCTACTGTGAAGGACACTCTGTAAATCGGTTGCGTCAGGGGACGTTCTTGAAAAGGCTAATAATATGACGACTGCTCGCATAATGCACGTTCGAATCTTGGTTCCGGCACAAGTTTTCGTCTGTTACTTCAGACATATATAAAAGGAGTAACTAACAAATATTTGCTTTCGTCAGGCACACATGCAATCACACAAAACACACTGAACAGAAAACAGCACAAGTTAACTGTGAAGAATTTTGGTATTTAAGGCAGTTGACGACTACGCAAAAGAAATAATGGTAGTTTACGAAGAATGCTTATTACCGGTTTGACGTTCGGCAACAATATATGGACTAACAATGCAGAAAAATCATTCAAAAATTTAGAAATTTTTAGCGAATGGATGATGTGTGTTCACAATTACTAGAAGAGACTGTAATGAAAACGAACTCGACAGGGTCAGGACTTGTAGCCACGAGAACGGATGAGAGATGACAAATGTCGTTCTTTGCTGGATTGCAAGAGATATTGAGAACTTAAATTAATTCTTGCTGCTGATGATGAGTGAGCAGTAGCTGTACTAGTGCAGCATAGCGGAGCTCTTCTGCTTTCATGTCAAGGAAAATGATGCGGATAGTCATCTTTTGCTAGTGTAAGTGTGTGGACAACACACACTGACCGAAATAAGGTGCAGAGATTGATTTCAACGATTCAACGCTAACGATTTTGAGGTGAAGCGTCCTGGTCGATGTGGTATACCATGAGCAGCTGCGACTGGGTGATATGGTGAATACTAAATTCTACGAAGCACAATTACTCAAGTTGAACCACACACTTAGAGGCAAACTCCCACAATATGCCCAGGGACATATTGTGTTGCAAACCGAGTGACTTCGATGGGATGTCTTACCCCAAGTGCCACAATCACCAGACATCGCCCTTCTGATTATCATTTGTTTCGATCTATGCAGTACGGCACTTCTGAACGACACTCCACATCTCTTAACGCTCCCGAAAACTGGCTCCGTGAGTAGATCACCTCAAAAGAACCTGAATATTTTTTATCGCGTAATCCAAAAATTTGTTACCCGAAAAGTGGGAAAAGGCTGTAGCTGCCGAAGGACACTGCTATGAATAACTTGTCTTATAATTCTAATAAAATAAATATGTGTTTGCTTTCCAACAAAAACCGAGAATTAATTCAGGTAGCCAATAAGAAAAAGGGCCGAAGGACGCCCTAATGGAAAATTGGTAAATTATATTAGAAATATGAAAAATCGACATAGATGCAGAGCACTGAAAAATCTAGAGGAAGCTTTTATCTAACAGTAGATGCCATACATCTGGTGATGTAAAACACAATAAAATCGAAGAGCCAGTTAATGAGTATTTCGTATTTTGGGCAGTTGAAGGCTATGACTGAATGGACAGCAATATAAATGAACATAAGAGTAAAAATGACCAGCTAGCTTTTGAATTACGGTTGTAACGTCCCACCGGTAAGTGAGTAGTTAAAAATGGTTTAAATACCTGTGAATATTTTGACTTCGGTGTCTCTCGACGACTGTATACATGAGCTAAAATATGCTTGTTCAATAAATACAGGATACCATAATGGATTTCACTACAATGGTATACGCCACAACTGAAGTAAAGTACGTAAATTTATTCACTTCAAAACCTATATCTTATGAGCTCATGATCAATCTTCGGTGTAATAAGCCTCGTTGTTACTACTACAGCTAACCGATGGTAGTACATACTACACTGACGATATTAAACAGTCCAGATGCAGTAATTTGATAGAAATGCGTGTGTGAGGTCCATTGCATTGTTCAACACTAATACTCAACAAAGTACGAATATAAAGTCACATATCATTCTGCCTTTTGCGATATTAAATCAAACTGTTTAACGCTCCGAAATAATCCGTCACTTCACTGTTCTAATACGGTGTTTTAGAATATGTCCAACCCACAAGATGCTCAATTGTAAATCCAAACCTGAATCATGCACCAAGAACTTATCCCAACTGTACGCACAGATCTGTCCTCTAGTGGGTCCAACACTCATCTGCCCTAACACCACTAGAGGCCGAGTATTAATACTCTTCCTACAATGTACTACTGGCTACAATAATGCAAAACATAATTTATAATATGAAATAGCTTAAAACATTATCAAACACTCTATAATATTCTCTACTCTGCTAGAACAAGTTTAAGACATTTTCTAAACAAATAAAAATCACATTAATATTGAAATTGCAAATATAAGCATTCTAACAATGCTAAACGATCAATTATCTATATTTTGTTAATTAGGCTCGAGATTTAATTCCTACCATTTACAGATGATGAGAACGAAATACATTGTTCTTTTATCTAAACATTTCCCATATATTAATTCCCTGATTCTGATTTTGACTGTTTATGGTACAAAGGGTATTGTAACTACTATTGTTTGGTATTGCTATCATTCTTCTAAAAGCCTTTTTTCCTATTATCGAAAAGTAATTGATTTTAATTATAGCTGGAGATATAAGAGTATTGATCTAGTAATACATAATGCAGGGGTGGTAACCATAAGCCTGGTATGTTACACTGTGTCGAGACAAATACTTACAGCAGCCAAGATGCAGTTTGCGGAACGTACGCCCCTTTACACCGAAATTCCTTTTGTTAGCCGGTTGTTTACCCGAACAACCTTAGGACATTTGGGTGCTCTCCTACCTTAGACTGCATAATTCACATTTTACGATCTATCAATTTTTCCATGAATATATGAGTTTTCAAGAATGGAATGCATTCTTGAGACAGCGAATTGCGATGTACAGGGAACTACTCAGACGTAATAGCAGAGATTATTACAACTGTCAGTCAATAAATAAATCATGAACGCCAGAATACTGCGTACCATTTTAAATCTCGTGGCCGAGTGCTTCTTAGAAGGAGGTAGTCCACATAGTACGGAAGATAGCTGGTGAACAGTATTCCGCGGTCAATGCTTGGTGACGCACTCCTTGTGCAGGACAGCAGGTATGCCACAGGAGTTAATTGACGAGAAGTGATGGTGCGGACTGCATTTAATGTAAGCTGCTTTCAGTACAGGAATTCAACAAATGAGAAAAATCACAAAGGGATGGTTAGTCAAGTAATTAAAAGAATGATTTTCTTGGCATAAGTAGTTGTATGAGGTGAGGGAGAGGACAAAATAATTTACAATGTAACCAAAGAGTGTGTCGCCGGCGTTGTTGATGTAAGATTTTAGCACTGATTTTGGGAAACTGTGAACACTGAAGAGTCGATGGAATTAACCGTATCGTGATTGCCAATTCGGGCTGTAAGTATTCCGAATATCTCTCTTAGCAAGAGGCAATGAACCCACATAGTGTTGTGTCGCTTATGTATGTCACACACAAGAAGCCAACGACAGCAGGGGGCAGTACCTGGCCCTGAATAACTTTCATTCTCATCGTTTCCGAAAAAATGTTCCCTGTGTTTTTGCAGAAGATGGAGCCACCCACGGACTTTTTCACATACAGATACAGTATTTTCACTCAGTTTCAGTGTCCATATATATTTACACACAGATCACTAACAAAGGAATTCAGAAAGGGGTGTCTGTATTTACGTAGATGAAAGAGTTTCGCGCAAATGTGATATTTTGTGGTGCAAGGGGGTGCTTGCGATGTAGTCAAACTGGCAATATTTGGGTCATTAGGTCTAACTAGGCACACTCTTCTAATTTTACTTTGTTCATGTTGTTGTTGTTGTTTTCAGACCAGATACTGGTTTGATGCACCTCTCCGTGCTACTCTATCCTACGCAAGCTTCTTCCTCTCCAAGTAACTGCTGCAACCCACATCCCCGGCTGCAACCTACATCCTTCTGAATATGCTTAGTGTTTTCATCTCTTGGTCTCCCTCTACGATTTTTACCCTCCACATTGTCCTCCAATACTGAATTGATGATTCCTTGATGCCTCACAATATGTCCTACCAACCGACCCCTTCTTCTAGTCAAGTTGTGCTACAAATTCCTCTTCTCCCCAGTTCTATTCAGTACCTCATTAGTTACGCGATCTACCCATCTAATCTTCAGCATTCTTCTGTAGCATCTCATTTCGAAAGCTTCTATTCTCTTCTTGTCTGAACTATTTATCGTCCATGTTTCAGAATTTGAAAGACAGTATTCCAATCAACATTGTCAAAAGCTTTCTCTAAGTCTACAAATGCTAGAAACGTAGGTTTACCTTTCCTTAATCTGTTTTCTACGATAAGTCGCAGGGTAAGTATTTCCTCACGTGTTCTTACATTTCTACGGAATTAGAACAGATCTTCCCCAAGGTCAGCTTCTACAAGTTTTTCCATTCGTCTGCAAAGAAATCGGGTTAGCATTTTGCAGCCGTGACTTATTACACTGATAGTTCAGTAATTTTCACACCTGTTTTCTTCGGGATTGTAATTATAAGTCTGAAGGTATTTTGCCCGTCTCATACATATTGCTCACCAGATGGTAGAGTTTTGTCAGGGCTGGAACTCCCTAGGCTATCAGTAGTTCTAATGGAATGTTGTCTAACCCCGTGGCCTTGTTTCTACTTACGTCTTCCAGTGCCCTGTCAAATTCTTCACGCAGTATCATATCTCCCGTTTCATCTTCATCTACATCCTCTTCCATTTCCACAATATTGCTCTCAAGTACATCGCCCTTGTATAGACCCTCTATATACTTCTTCCGTCTTTCTGCTTTCCCTTCTTTGCTTGGAATTGGTTTTCCGTCGGAGCTCTTAATATTCATGCAAGTGTCTTTCTTTTTTCCAAAGGTCTCTCTAATTTTCCTGCAGGCTGTGTCTATCTTACCCCTAGTGATATATGCCTCTACAGCCTTACATTTGTCCTCTAGCCATCCCTGCTTAGCCATTTTGAACTTCCTGTCGATCTGATTTTTGGCATGCTTGTATTCCTTTTTGCCTGATCCATTTATTGTATTTTTATATTTTCTCCTTTCATCTATTAAATTCAACATCTCTTCTGTCACTCAAGGATTTCTACTAGCCCTTGTCTTTGTACCTACTTGACCCTCTGCTGCATTCACTACCTTGTATCTTAAAGCTACCAATTCTTCTTCTACCGTATTTCTTTCCACTGTTCCTGTCAATCATTCCCTAAAGCTCTCGCTGAAACTCTTCACAACCTCTGGTTCTTTCAGTTTATCCAAGTCCCATCGCCTTAAGTTCCCACCTTTTTGCACTTTCTTCAGTTTAAATCTGCAGTTCATTACCAATAGATTGTGGCCAGAGTCCACATCTGCCCCTGAAAATGTCTTCCAATTTAAAACCTGGTTCTTAAATCTCTGTTGTACCCTTATATAATCTATGTGAAATCTTCCAGTGTCTCCAGGCCTCTTACATGTATACAACCTTCTTTCATAATTCTTAAACCAAGTGTTAGCTATGAACAAGTTATGCTCTGTGCAAAATTCTACCAGATGGCTTCCTTTTTCATTCCTTACCCTCATTCAATATTTACCTACAACTTTTCCATTCAATATTCACCTACAACTTTTCCTTCTCTTCCTTTTCCTACTATCGAATTCCAGTCCCCCATGACTATTAAAGTTTCGACTCCCTTCACTATCTGAATAATTTCTTTTATCTCATCATACATTTCTTCAGATCATTTCTCTGTATGTAGGTGGGTGCCAACAGAATGTTTTCGCAATCGGAGGAGAAAACTAGTGACTGAAATTTCATTTGTTTTAATGACTGCCACTCCAATTCACATATCTTGTCTGTGGCACTATCTCTCCTATTTCGCGATAATACAAAACGAGCCGCCCTTCTTTGAACTTTTTCAATATCATCCGTCAGTCCTACCTGATACGGATCCCACACCGCACAGCAATACTCCAGAACAGGGCGGACAAGTGTAGTGTAAGCAGTCTCTTTAGTAGATCAGTTGCACCTTCTAAGTGTTCCGCCAATGAATCGCAGTCTTTGGTTTTCTCTACCCACAACATTATCTATGTGATCGTTCCAACTTAGGTTACTTGTAATTGTAATCCCTAAGTTGGATTTACAGCCTTCATATTTGTGTGACTTATCGCGTAATCGAAATTTAGCGGATTTCTTTTAGTACTCATGTGAATAACTTCAGCTTTTCTTTATTCAGGGTCAATTGCCACTTTTCGCACCACACAGATATCTTATCTAAATCATTTTGCAATTTGCTTTGGTCATCTGATGACATAACAAGACGATAAATGACAGCATCATCTGCAAATAATCTAAGAGGGCTTCTCAGATTGTCTTCTATGTCGTTAATATAGATCAGGAACAACAGAGGGCCTATAACACTTCCTTGGGGAACGCCGGATAATACTTCTGTTTTACTCGATAACTTTCCATCTATTACTACGAACTGTGACCTTTCTGACAGGAAATCACGAATCCAGTCGTAGAACTGAGGCTATATTCCATAGGCACTCAGCTTGGTTAGAAGACGCTTGTGAGGAACGGTGTCGAAAGCCTTCTGAAAATCTAAAAATACGGAGTCAATTTGACATCCCCTGTCGATAGCACTCATTACTTCATGAGCATAAAGACATAGTTGTGTTCCGCAGGAACGATATTTTCTGAATCAGTGCTAGCTATGTGTCAGTAA
Organism: Schistocerca americana; assembly: GCF_021461395.2. NCBI lineage: Eukaryota > Metazoa > Arthropoda > Insecta > Orthoptera > Acrididae > Schistocerca > Schistocerca americana. The sequence goes on along the minus strand of NC_060125.1, from coordinate 557,876,908 downwards.
ATCGTTTTCTTCGAGGTACTTCATAATGTTCGAATATAGTATATGTTCCAAAATCCTAGTGCAAATCGACCTTAGTGATATGGCCCTCTAATTCAGCGGATTACTATTTCCCTTTTTGGGTCTTGGTGTGACTTGAGCAATTTTCCAGTCTTTGAGTACGGATCTTTCTGTGAGCGAGCGGTTGTATATAATTGCTAATATGGAGCTATTGCATCTGCATACTCTGAAAGGAACCTGACTGGTATATAAGTCTGTCGGTAAACTGAAGAGTAACCGAGCGAGTCCCGACTCTGCCTACCCGTCTACGTCACAAGGCGCTACTACAGGCTGTTTCACAACGTAGTACCGGTCCTGCCGCGGCGCGCACTTTAAATCTGTGGCGACGCCGTGTACAGATACGTCCCGGCTGCTGCTTTTATTTTTAGACAAATGCGTTAAGACCAAAGGGATAGAAAGACGACAGCTTCTTCTGAAACAGAACATTATAGAGTAAATAATATTAACAGAAGAACGGGAGTCATGATTCTACCGCCGAGCAGGGTAGCCTCGCCGTCTGTGGCGCCTTGCCACGGTTTGCGCGGCTCCCCCCGTCGGAGGTTCGAGTCCTCCCTCGGGCCTGGGTGTGTGTGTTGTCCTTAGTGTAAGTTAGTTTAATTTAGATTAACTAGTGTGTAAGCCTAGGGACCGATGACCTTAGCAGTTTGGTCCCACAGGAACTTACCACAAATTCCCAATTTCCAGGATTCTACTACAAACATAGTACCGAATGCCTGTACCTCTACTGTTATTCGTAAAAAGAACTCCATGTAACGCAATCAGTCTGTAGAATTTAAGGCTTGTTCTTACTTTGTGATTCTACTAAAAGATAGAAGTTTTCTTTGAATGGCTGCATTGAAACTTAACAATTCTTGCAACACGAAGAGTGTTTAAAAAGTAACTAAAAATTTATAATTTTGTGTGTAGTACTAGTCAGATTTTCAGTACCGGTACTTTTTTTCTCACTGTCTTCGTAAACATGTCTGAAAAGTATGTGAAAAATGTTATGCATGTTGGGTATTTACTCTGTTGTCCGCTGTCAAAAATGTTACAAGTGTTTTGGTAACACCAACGATTGTTTATTTTGTATAAAAATGGATTAGAGAATCTGTATTAAATTTTGTTACAAGAATTGAATAAAGTGTATGAAATTTTTCGAAATGTTAAATATTGCTTTTGGTGTGTATGTTATGAGTAAACCAAGGATATACAACTGGTATAAACATTTCAAAGCAGGCCTTATTAGGACAGCGGTTTTACAAGTACAGATGAGATTAAAAATGCACAGTTAAGAGACCTATAAACTATCCTTAGGAAACAGTTCCTAAAGTGTTTCGGAAATTAGATAAAGCTCTGGCATAAGTGTGTAGTATGTAATGGGGTATATTTTGAAGATGATAACATTGTTGTAGATTAACAAATGAAGTTCTTAGCAAAAAATAAAAATTAATAAGTGAACGCACCTCGTAGGTCAAGCTTTTTACTTAGAAGTCCAATATAGGTTTACATATTTCGAAGGAAATTTCAGCAGTGTTTAGAATAGCTATTGCTCACATGTTTTAAGCAATATGTCTTAGAACCAGATGAATGGTAACAGAAATATATATTTAGTGACAGAATACATTCAAATGCTGCTGTTTCATAAGCATCAACGGTTTTACGTGATTGTGCAACTGTCTATAACGATGGGTTTCCTCCCAAAATTATTAGTTTTCTTTCGTGGCGATTCCAGTAAAGCATGCGGCTTATTTTTGCTTTTACTTCCTTATGCGTCCTATTGTGGCGAGGCTGACGTTTGCATAAATTGCAGGCCCTTGATTGGGACTGGTAATATTGCGCCAACAGTTCTTTTTGTGTCGCCTCTTTAACACACAACATTAGACGATCGAACGCTCGTTTCTCCGCAAATACCTTCTCTTCTTCGTATTCTGCACATTTTCTTGCAATGCAGGGCGAACATCCACCACTTCCGGATACTGAAGTATATCAGTGAGTATACAAGGTTAACTGATTGACACTGGCAACTAAGATCCCATGAACAGAAACGATGTATCACTGCACGCCGGTCTATACCACTAGACAGGTAACGGGAAACTGATGTTGGGTGCCCCTGTAGGCCTGTGGCAGCGTTCTTCCGGGAAAGGCCACTTCCCCCACCAAAATCGCCGAGTTTACAGACAGACCATCTGGACCGGAAGCCTTGCCTTTATTAAGTGACTTAAGCTGCTTTGCTACACCGATAATATCTACGTCTATGTTTCTCATCTTCGCAGTTGTTCTTGATTGGAATTTCGTAATATTTACTTCGTCTTCTTTGGTGAAGGAGTTTCGGAAAACCGTGTTTAGTAGCTCTGCTTTGGTGGCACTGTCATCAGTGACTTCACAATTGTTATCGCGCAGTGAAGGTATAGATTGCGTCTTGCCACTGGTGTGCTTTATATATGACCAGAATCTCTTTGGGTTTTCTGCCAGATTCCGAGACAGAGTTTCGTTGTGGAAATAATTAAAAGAATCTCCACCTTCACAATTCTCTATTATTCCAATCTCGTATAGCGCGCGGAAAGAATGAACACCTATATCTTTCCGTACGAACTCTGATTTCCCTTATTTTATCGTGGTGATCGTTTCTCCCTATGCAGGTCGGTGTCAACAAAATATTTTCGCATTCGGAAGATAAAGTTGGTGATTGGAATTTCGTGAGAAGATTCCGTCGCAACGAAAAACGCCTTTTTTGTAATGATTTTGAGCCCAAATCCCGTATCATTTCTGTGACACTCTCTCACATATTTCGCGAAAATACAAAACGTGCTGCCCTTCTTTGAACTTTTTCGATGTACTCAGTCAGTCCTATCTGGTAAGGATCCCACACCGCGCAACAGTATTCTAAATGAGGACGGACAAGCGTAGTGTAGGCAGTGTCCTTAGTAGGTCTCTTACATTTTCTAAGTGTCCTGCCAATAAAACGCAGCCATTGGTTAGCCTTCCTCACAACATTTTCTATGTGTTCTTTCCAATTTAAGTTGTTCGTAATTGTAATACCTAGGTATTTAGTGTAATTTACGGCTTTTAGATTAGAGTGATTTATCGTGTAACCGAAGTTTAACGAGTTTCCTTTAGTACTCATGTGGATGACCTTACACTTTATTTCGTTATTTACACGATAATCAAAGATGTCGTCTCACATGACTCATAAATATGCTCGGAAAGATAGAAAGTTCAAGTCACATGAAAACTCGCGTCGAAAGGAATCCAAAAAGCCCAAGGTGTCCAATGCTGAGTGAATGCGAGAGCTGCGGCAGGGTCGTGAGGGAAAGGAAAAAACGGCGCAAAGCGATTACAGAGCTGGACAATCGGTCATACAGCATTCTGCGACAGTCCAGACGTCTACGGGTTATGTGCAGGCGCCGTTGAAAGGCAACACAGAAACAGCGATACTATACAGATGGCAACATTACGACTCCAGACGAGTAACGCGACCACGAGATACGTCGTGTTGTCAACCGACGCTACTGCGATCAACTTGTGGTTTATCTATTCTGTAACCATTACACTACTATGCATAATCATTGTATTAAAGAGATCGGTGATTGAATTATATACTAATATGAAACACTTGTAATGATTTGATCCCGACGTTTCCACGAAAAATCTACAGCGCGGACCCGAACTGTACACATAATTATATACTGCCCGGCCGGTATTACGACTGCGATGGTCTAGTAAAAAATTCATCGAGTCAATCGCACTGAAACCAGTACATGGAAACTTGAACTGTGATGTGATTCTCCTTGGCGGGCGGACGTGAGTGCAGCGTCTGTGAAGAACGTGGTGAATAGTAGGGCAGCGCACGTGACGTATCCCACGCTGGCGGAAATGACGCGCGAGACGAGCGTGGGTGTTCGCCACGCCTCCACGCGAAACACTGCGCTACTCGAGCCAACACACAAACACACATGCAGAGAGAGAGAGAGAGAGAGACCCGGGGTTCTCTAACGAGGACACACTATTATGCCCGGTCAATTCTTATCAATCTGAACATCCAGGCATGTGTACGAACACTGTTCTTACCGATTCCAGGGTCTTAATGGCGGCTCTATGAGCATTTCTCTTCTCAGTTAACATATGAATTCCTACTTACAGCTTTTGTCCCGTAGTACTTTAATGCCTCTGGAAACTCCGTGAGGGCACGTCGTAAGACGAAGACTTAATCGTACCTACAGGTTATGACGATAAAATCAGAGAAATTCTTATTTAACGGATATTACCCAACAGTTTTCTTCGTACAATCCTTCCGTAGATGAATGGCAAAGATATAAAAATGGTACTTGTCGTTTGTGGTGTACTGGAATAGATATAAATCGAGAAACAAGGAAGGAAGATTAGGATTTAATGTCCTACTGCAAAGGAAGTACAACCTCCACCGATTCGTCAATGAAAGAGAAAAAAAAAAAATTGAGCACGTCCTTCTTCAAATGAACCATCCCAGTATTTTCCGTATGCGATATAAGGAAGCCAATTCCTAAACGGGGATGGCAGTCGTTGCTTGCTTCATTTCACTATGCAAACGATCAAATAATGTTGCATTACAAGATTCAATCGATAATTCACTCTTTTCTAAACAGTTCACGACGATAATACTCAAAGGGTCCCTACAAACTAGTGTCACTGTTTTGCCCATTGATTGGTTTTGTTTTTAGGATGTAATGGTGGTTAGACCTTACGTCTACAGCCACATCTATACTATGCCTCAGCTTCTTCATATGCTAATATAAAATGAGAGATATCGGCTTCTTAGCTCTAGATTCGGCATATTTCGCACCATCGCAAGCACAGGAAACGCAGAAATTCATTACGAAATTTCAGTTCATAAGAGGATCTCACGAATTTTAATACGCCCGGTTTCTATTTCAAGATTTTCACTGGTGTTTTCTTAAAGAGAAACATTAATCGCGCAACCAGAAGCCACCAAATCTGCACTGCTCCTATGACCACATTTAAATTTATTCATCCACGAACAATTAGTTTACAACACTGCGTCAGAGATCGTATAAAAAATCCACAACTCACTTTATACTGGAATGTGGTAAAAATCTCTCATTACTGTACGGTGCTTGTCTTTGTCCGCTTCTGTGAATCATATGAAATAGACCAAACTAATTCGCATTGTGCATTTGTTTGAGAGGCTGAATAAAACCTTTACAAGGTCATGTTCACCAAGAGTTTTCACTATTTACTATAAATTTACCCGCTTATAAACCCAGCCTCTGTTGTTATTAAAAACTAACAAAATCCGTACAAAATCGATGGCGATTACTGCCCTTCGTCACATAATCGTTTCCATCTCTCTCTCTCTCTCTCTCTCTCTCTCCCCCCCCCCCCCCCCCCCCCCTTACCCTGTCGTTAACGCTGGTTTCAGAAAAGCTCCGTGGACGCTCGCTGTGACTGTGACTCAGTGAAGCAGTCACATCTGCACTCTTTACTGACCCAGTTTGCAGAACAACATGCGCATCCGCTGTGTCTGTTCTAATTCTATTTGGTGACGTCCAGAGTTTCCGAAGGAAGTCAGGCCTCTAACATTATTTTAGACGTTGAGAAATTAGTAGTATTCGGAGCTCATGTAACACTGGCTATTCCACGAGTTTACTTTAAAGAAATTAAGTTCTGTTAATATCTCACGTTTTTGTCAAATCGATCCCCAGTTTACTAAAAGTCTTCATTTGTTGGAATAGATGGCAGTCAGAGAGTACTAAATGAAACGCAGAGACAGACTTTTGCAGGCGTCTAGTTGAGTTGGTTCTTTTTTTTATTTTTTTTTTTTTTTTTATTTATTTATTTATTTTTTTTTTGCGAAAGATAATTTTCCTCCCTTTAATTCGCAATCCGGGTCTCACTCATGTATGTCTTCATCAAGTTTGTCCAGAAGACTTGTGTGCTATTTGCCAGATACCCTTAACCTTTTGCAAATCAATTAATAAGAAGGGTCCACTTTGCTTTCCTAAAAACAATGACCTCAATCTTTGCAACAGATGATATTATTATCCATGCAGACAGGGTGAGTCACGTAAGATGTAAACGTATTTGAAATTACAATGAAATCAAGACCATTAGCTGCTTACAGGCGTTGATAAATATCAACGGGAACAGTTGAAAATGTATACTCCAACCGGGACTCGAGCCCGGGATCTCCAGCTTACGTGGCAGACGCTCTATCCGACTGAGGCAACGAGGACACAGAGGGTAGTGGGACCTCAGGGACTTCTCTCTGGCACGCTCCCCGTGAGACCAACATTTCCAACTAAATGTCCACACACTACATTTGTAGTGCCCCTGCCCACTATACTCATTACTCGCGGCAGTCAATCTACCGATTCCCGCAAGAGTTTGAGCAATGTGAGCGCACACTTCTTGCATCACCTGTAATCTTTCCGTTACTTTCGTTTCTACCTGATTTTAATATTTATTACTTTGTCAAAATATCTTCCAAAGACATCTGCTAGCTTCAATGAAGGGAACATTTTTTCCTCATCATCCGTTACGATTAAATTTTGCGATCTATAAATGCCTCTCGCAAAACTTACCAGCCGTCAGAAGGAGCGAGATAATTTCATGTATTCTCAATTCACCTCAATAGGTGTGCGCTTTATTCTCGTTGCTTCTGCCATATGATTCTGCCCGTCCGTCTTCTTTCTGCCGTGTATGCTATCGTTGTATTTTCAGAGGGATTCTTCAGCCGTTCTAATCTTCACCGGCTCTTTACATTCATCATCAAACCACGGCTCCACCATTTCTTTGCAACTCCACCAGTGATTCCGGACGAAAGGCGAGTCATGACTTTCTCTTGGTATCATTATTATTAATACGCATTACAAAAAATAGGTTGGAAGTAAAAAAATTGTTATAGAAAATTACATGAAATAGGTTTATGAAGTCATAGTAAGTACAATGTCTCAAACTACCGGCTTTCGGCATTTACACACTCCTGTAGTTTGGTTCCTACACTCAAGCACAGCCTGGTACAAGATTCTTTATACTGATAGAAGCCGACCTCGGGGACGATCAGTTTGGATTCCGTAGAAATGTTGGAACACGTGAGGCAATACTGACCCTACCACTTATCTTAGAAGAGAGATTAAGGGAAGGCAAACCTACGTTTCTAGCATTTGTGGACTTAGAGAAAGCTTTTGACAATGTTGATTGGAATACTCTCTTTCAAATTCTGAGGGTGGTAGGGGTAAAATACAGGGAGCGAAAGGCTATTTACAATTTGTACAGAAAGCAGATGGCAATTATAAGAGTCGAGGGCTATGAAAGGGAAGCAATGGTTGGGAAGAGAGAGAGACAGGGTTGTAGCCTCTCCCTAATGTTATTCAATCTGTATACAGGGTGTTACAAAAAGGTACGGCCAAACTTTCAGGAAACATTCCTCACACACAAAGATAGAAAATATGTTATGTGGACATGTGTCCGGAAACGCTTACTTTCCATGTTAGAGCTCATTTTATTACTTCTCTTCAAATCACATTAATCATGGAATGGAAACACACAGCAACAGAACCTACCAGCTTGACTTCACTTTGTTATAGGAAATGTTCAAAATGTCCTCCGTTAGCGAGGATACATGCATCCACCCTCCGTCGCATGGAATCCTTGATGCGCTGATGCAGCGCTGGAGAATGGCGTATTGTATCACAGCCGTCCACAATACGAGCACGAAGAGTCTCTACATTTGGTACCGGGGTTGCGTAGACAAGAGCTTTCAAATGTCCCCATAAATGAAAGTCAAGAGAGTTGAGGTCAGGAGAGGGTGGAGGCCATGGAATTGGTCAGCCTCTACCAATCCATCGGTCACCGAATCTTTTGTTGAGAAGCGTACGAACACTTCGACTGAAACGTGCAGGAGCTCCATCGTGCATGAACCACATGTTGTGTCGTACTTGTAAAGGCACATGTTCTAGTAGCACAGGTAGAGTATCCGGTACGAAATCATGATAACGTGCTCCATTGAGCGTAGGTGGAAGAAACTAAAATGAGCTCTAACATGGAAATTAAGCGTTTCCGGACACATGTCCACATAACATCTTTCCTTTATTTGTGTGTGAGGAATGTTTCCTGAAAGTTTGGCCGTACCTTACTGTAACACCCTGCATATTGAGCAAGCAATAAAGGAAACAAAAGAAAAGTTCGGGGTAGGTATTAAAATCGATGGAGAAGAAATAAAAACTTTGTGGTTCGCCGATGACATTGTAATTCTGTCAGAGACAGCAAAGGACTTGGAAGAGCAGTTGAACGGAATGGACAGTGTCTTGAAAGGAGGATACAAGATGAACATCAACAAAAGCAAAACGAGGATAATGGAATGTAATCGAATTAAGTCGGATGATGCTGAGGGTATTAGATTGGGAAATGAGACACTTGGAGTAGTGAAGGAGTTTTGCTATTAGGGGAGCAAAATAACTGATGATGGTCGAAGTAGAGAGGATATAAAATGTAGACTGGCAATGGCAAGGAAAGTGTTTCTGAAGAAGAAAATTTTGTTTACATCGAGTATAGATTTAAATGTCAGGAAGTGGTTTCTGAAAGTACTTGTATGGAGTGTAGCCATGTATGGAAGTGAAACGTGGACGATAAATAGTTTAGACAAGAAGAGAATAGAAGCTTTTGAAATGTGGTGTTACAGAAGAATGCTGAAGATTAGATGGGTAGATCACATAACTAATGAGGAGGTACTGAATAGAATTGGGGAGAAGAGGAGCTTGTGGCACAACTTGACTAGAAGAAGGGATCGGTTGGTAGGACATGTTCTGAGACATCGAGGGATCACCAAGTTAGTATTGGAGGGCAGCGTGGAGGGTAAAAATCGTAGAGGGAGACCAAGAGATGAATACACTAAGCAGATTCAGAAGGATGTAGGCTGCAGTAGGTACGGGGAGATGAAGAAGCTTGCACAGGATAGAGTAGCATGGAGAGCTGCATCAAACCAGTCTCAGGACTGAAGACCACAACAACAACAACAACAACAACAATATGAATGTCTTTGGATGCTCTTTACCTGAATTGACGCACATGGTCAAGAGCGCATGGTTTTTTTTTTGCAAAGACTTTATCTTTGATAACACCTCAGAAGAAAAAGTCGACTGGAGTGAAGTCCAGTGATCGTGGTGGCCATTCAATTGGCCCTCATCGGCCTATCCACCTGTTAGGCAATTCGTTCTCAAGAAACCCATGCATTGTTAGAGCATAGTGGAGAGGAGCTCCATCGTGCTGGTTCAAATGGCTCTGAGCACTATGGGACTTAACATCTGAGGTCATCAGTCCCATAGAACTTAGAACTACTTAAACCTAACTAACCTAAGGACATCACACACATCCATGCCCAAGGCAGGATTCGAACCTGCGACCGTAGCAATCGCGCGGTTCCGGACTGAAGCGCCTAGAACCGCTCGGCCACCGCGGCCGGCCATCGTGCTGGAAGTAGAACTCTTTCACTGCCTTGCTGTACCGGCGTCCCACAGAGTGTTAAGATAGAAGTCGTGGAAAAAACTGGTCCGATTATCCCATGACATAAAAGGCACGGATAAACTGTAAACCCAAGTTGATTCAATTGTTTTTTCAGTTACAGCATACGGGTTTTCTGTAGCGTAATACACACAGTTATGCCTATTACCTGCGCCTGGCAGCCTAGAATTCGCTCACCAACAATTTTTTTCGAATTACGCCGTCATCTTGCATTTCTTCATTCCGAAGCATGTCGCGGAATTCTAAATGGCGATCTGGACGATGATCTAGTAATCCATGAAGTAATCTTGGCCGATACACTTACAAACCTAAACGCTGTATTAGACTACCCAATGATTACGGGTAATCTTCAGCAACTCAAAACAGCTTCTCCTTTTGGATTGCTTTGGGCTTTGGATAAATGCCTGTGCAACTTCCATTTCATTTTTATGGTTAGTAACATTCACTGGTCGACCACTCTTTGGCGCATTACAGATAGACCCAGTTAGATCAAATTTGTCGTGCAACCTGTAAATTGATAGCCTACTTGGTGGAGGTGTATTGAATTATTCTGCCCATTTCTGCCGAACCCGTTAAGGATTTTCTGTCTTCCTCTCTCGTTTAATTATCCACTTCCGTTGGTGGTCGCTTAAATCTCAAGCTGTGATTAACGGAATATCATAAAAATAAAAATCTGTCTTAGAGCAGATAAAAATGTAGTATACCATGTTTTATACCTACTTATGCACCCCCTCCCCATATTTACTGCCCTTGCAGACGACCCTCGAGATCTTGCAGATGCTGTTGTTATCTATATGAAGTACTACCTGAAAAAGGTTGCACAAATATCAAATCGCATCTTGATAATATTTCAAAGTGGTCTAAAGACTGGCATCTTGGTTAAGTGTTCACAAGTGTAAACTGTGCACTTAACAAAACGAAAAACTACAATATTATACACGGTGTTCGGAAATTCCTGTTACAAACTTGTAGGACTTTAGACGTGAGTGAGTACATTATATTTTGAGCAGGAACCCATGATACTGTTTCCATTCTACGACGGTTTCACTTCACTTCAGATATTTAACTGATCCACTTCAACTTTAGGAACTGAATTAGGCCTGATGCAGTACAATTATTAGGTAACAATTCCAAAGGAAACATAACGAAACATCCACTTATCACTTAAGCGCATTTGTTTGTAGTTAACGCACTAACTGGTTCTGCATATTTTATGTTCCTACTAAACGTACTGTACTCGTTCTCGGAAGCAGTGCCACTGAATGTCCGCCTCGCAGCAGGGCAGGCGTTAAGTAACATCAGGTGGTTGTCTGACATAGTACACGCCGTCCTGTTCAGCAATTTGAGACTTTTCTCTTCCTCTCCACAGACGTGGACCCATTACGTATCTGAATTGAAACCGTCGTAGAACCTGAGAATTTAAGAAGTAAAGAGCCCCGGAATCACTACTGCTGTGTAAACACCGCCAGGCGGGTCTCCCATGCCAAGTTGCTTGTTATACACTCCTGGAAATTGAAATAAGAACACCGTGAATTCATTGTCCCAGGAAGGGGAAACTTTATTGACACATTCCTGGGGTCAGATACATCACATGATCACACTGACAGAACCACAGGCACATAGACACAGGCAACAGAGCATGCACAATGTCGGCACTAGTACAGTGTATATCCACCTATCGCAGCAATGCAGGCTGCTATTCTCCCATGGAGACGATCGTAGAGATGCTGGATGTAGTCCTGTGGAACGGCTTGCCATGCCATTTCCACCTGGCGCCTCAGTTGGACCAGCGTTCGTGCTGGACGTGCAGACCGCGTGAGACGACGCTTCATCCAGTCCCAAACATGCTCAATGGGGGACAGATCCGGAGATCTTGCTGGCCAGGGTAGTTGACTTACACCTTCTAGAGCACGTTGGGTGGCACGGGATACATGCGGACGTGCATTGTCCTGTTGGAACAGCAAGTTCCCTTGCCGGTCTAGGAGTGGCAGAACGATGGGTTCGATGACGGTTTGGATGTACCGTGCACTATTCAGTGTCCCCTCGACGATCACCAGTGGTGTATGGCCAGTGTAGGAGATCGCTCCCCACACCATGATGCCGGGTGTTGGCCCTGTGTGCCTCGGTCGTATGCAGTCCTGATTGTGGCGCTCACCTGCACGGCGCCAAACACGCATACGACCATCATTGGCACCAAGGCAGAAGCGACTCTCATCGCTGAAGATGACACGTCTCCATTCGTCCCTCCATTCACGCCTGTCGCGACACCACTGGAGGCGGGCTGCACGATGTTGGGGCGTGAGCGGAAGACGGCCTAACGGTGTGCGGGACCGTAGCCCAGCTTCATGGAGACGGTTGCGAATGGTCCTCGCCGATACCCCAGGTGCAACAGTGTCCCTAATTTGCTGGGAAGTGGCGGTGCGGTCCCCTACGGCACTGCGTAGGATCCTACGGTCTTGGCGTGCTTCCGTGCGTCGCTGCGGTCCGGTCCCAGGTCGACGGGCACGTGCACCTTCCACCGACCACTGACGACAACATCGATGTACTGTGGAGACCTCACGCCCCACGTGTTGAGCAATTCGGCGGTACGTCCACCCGGCCTCCCGCATGCCCACTATACGCCCTCGCTCAAAGTCCGTCAACTGCACATACGGTTCACGTCCACGCTGTCGCGGCATGCTACCAGTGTTAAAGACTGCGATGGAGCTCCGTATACCACGGCAAACTGGCTGACACTGACGGCGGCGGTGCACAAATGCTGCGCAGCTAGCGCCATTCGACGGCCAACACCGCGGTTCCTGGTGTGTCCGCTGTGCCGTGCGTGTGATCGTTGCTTGTACAGCCCTCTCGCAGTGTCCGGAGCAAGTATGGTGGGTCTGACACACCGGTGTCAATGTGTTCTTTTTTCCATTTCCAGGAGTGTATTTATCAGATACACTACCTAATCAAAAGTATCCGGACACCTCTATCTAATGCGGTATTGCGAACTAGAGATCTCGAGAGGGAAACGGGCAGTATATAACTATGCGGGCAGTGTTGCGTTTTCAGCAAAGAAGTAGCTTTCCGGCAGGCATAAGATAGCATTAATCGGCCAGCCCTCTGGAAGATAATGCAGTAGTTCAGCATATCAACAAAGTACGTTAGGATGACTGCAGCTGGTTAGAACAGAACAAGTTGTCAAGTATGGTCTGCAAATCAATTGGCGGCACCCTTCATAGTTATGAATGGGTTGAGGAAGGCTGACCCTCTGTCGCCAGTTCTGTTCAACAATGCGCTAGAAAAGGTGATACATCCAGTTGACCGTACTAGAGTGATGGAGATGGTTGGGAGTGAGGCGATCCTTGCATTTGCAGAAGATGACGAGATCGTAGGCGAAACTCTGAATGAGGTGACAGTAGGTACATCTCGATTTATGACATAAGCGAGCAAACTGGGGTTACTCGTCAAGGATGAGAAAACAAAGTATAGACAAAATGATATGGACGCAATCGGTATAAACGGTCACAATTTTGAGAGTAGAAACATCCAAGTACCTGGGGTCAATATTGTCGAATAAAAGTGACGAGAACAAAATTCTACAAACAATAAATGCGAATCGGCTGGTACTACATTTTAAACCCCCTACACATGTCACCCAGAGTATATAAGGAAAGCAAGATACAGATGTACGTGTCACTACTGCGACAGGTTATATTGTACGGTTGTGAGACGTGGGCAGCTATACAAACCGTGGAAGAGCATACCCGTGCACTCGACAGCAAGACTTTTAAGAAAAAATTATCGTCCGCTACATACTCAGAAACTGGAAGATGGGAAAGAAAGCGGAATGAAGGTCTGCGTCGGCGGTTAAAAAAAGTTGATACTGAGAGAGTGATTGCTGGACAGGACATGTTCTCCGAGCAGAGGGTACTCTGGTAAGAAAAGTATTAGTACAAGAGCCAACTGTAGAAGGGGTCGTCCGCAAACGAGGTGAAAAGACACAGAACTTTAGTGACCCTGGAAGAAGCAGATCTAACAGCCAGCATTGAGGATAACAGAGACAGAAGTAAAGGTCAAACATATGTAATCGATTTTTTTGATGTTACAATTCTATTCAGTCACGGCTCGTGGACTAGACGTGTTGATCAATTCATTATGTTTTTATGTTCATAAATTTGTATATTTTTGGCTTCTGCTATGAGCAATAATTGATGATGATGATTAATAATAATACGTACTTATGCATCCACCTCCTGTACAATATACGCTTCCCTGGAGTGCAATGACTATAATCAAAGGTAAATTGGAGCGAAACGAGGAATAGACATAGTGAATAATGAATGCAATAACAAGGCAATACTGACCTTACGACTTATCTTAGAAGAAAGATTAAGGAAAGGCAAACCTACGTTTCTAGCATTTGTAGACTTAGAGAAAGCTTTTAACAATGTTGACTGGAATACTCTCTTTCAAATTCTAAAGGTGGCAGGGGTAAAATACAGGGAGCGAAAGGCTATTTACAATTTGTACAGAAACCAGATGGCAGTTATAAGAGTCGAGGGGCATGAAAGAGAAGCAGTGGTTGGGAAGGGAGTGAGACAGGGTTGTAGCCTCTCCCCGATGTTATTCAATCTGTATATTGAGCAAGCAGTAAAGGAAACAAAAGAAAAATTCGGAGTAGGTATTACAATCCAGGGAGAAGAAATAAAAACTTTGAGGTTCGCCGATGACATTGTAATTCTGTCAGCACTATGCGACTTAACTTCTGAGGTCATCAGTCGCCTAGAACTTAGAACTAATTAAACCTAACTAACCTAAGGACATCACACACATCCATGCCCGAGGCAGGATTCGAACCTGCGACCGTAGCGGTCGCCTGGCTCCAGACTGTAGCGCCTAGAACCGCACGGCCACTCGGTCGGCGTTGTCAGAGACATCAAAGGATCTGGAAGAGCAGTTGAATGGAATGAACAGTGTCTTGAAAGGAGAATATAAGATGAACATCAACAAAAGCAAAACGACGATAATGGAATGTAGTCGAATTAAGTTGGGTGATGCTGAGGGAATTAGATTAGGAAATGAGACACTTAAGGTAGTAAAGGAGTTTTGCTATTTGGGGAGCAAAATAACTGATGATGGTCGAAGTAGAGAGGATATAAAATGTAGACTGGCAATGGCAAGGAAGTCGTTTCTGAAGAAGAGAAATTTGTTAACATCGAGTATAGATTTAAGTGTCAGGAAGTCGTTTCTGAAAGTATTTGTATGGAGTGTAGCCATGTATGGAAGTGAAACATGGACAATAAATAGTTTGGAAAAGAAGAGAATAGAAGTTTTCGAAATGTGGTGCTACAGAAGACTGTTGAAGATTAGGTGGGTGGATCATGTAACTAATGAGGAGGTATTGAATAGGATTGGGGAGAAGAGAAGTTTGTGGCACAACTTGACTAGAAGAAGGGATCGATTGGTAGGACATGTCCTGAGGCATCAAGGGATCACATATTTAGCATTGGAGGGCAGCGTGGAGGGTAAAAATCGTAGAGGGAGACCAAGAAATGAATACACTAAGCAGATTCAGAAGGATGCAGGTTGTAGTAGGTACTGGGAGATGAAGGAGCTTGCACAGGATAGAGTAGCATGGGGAGCTGCATCAACCAGTCTCAGGACTGAAGACCACAACAACAACAACAACAACAACAACGACGACGACGACGAAAATACAGGAGGATGAAACGGAAGAGATGACATCCGTGTTAATGCACAGAAATTATTAAAATTATGTGCACGTAAGATTTTACGTGGAAAAAACTGTAGGAAGAAGAAATGAGCAATTGAAAAAGTTAATACGGTCATTAAGATGACGTGACAAAGAAATAAATAAACTACATTTAAATTCATTAAATGAGTAAAAATAATGATCATGGTTATTACGATAAAGATTTACAAACAAAAAATTCAAAGCAGCTAATGAGATTCGAATCCACAACGTGCTGCATATTAGGCTTGTACTATAACCATTACACTAGGCAAACGGTGTGCACTGGTTAATTTGTTTATTCGTCGATTATTCGCAAACGAGGGTCCACCAGGGTGAATGGTTGGCTGCAGGGCGTCACACCTGGAACCTTAACCTACCAGCCTGCTCCAGATAGGTGCGGGCGTGGGGCGCTGTGGGCGCGGCTCGGCTCGGTCGCGGCGAGGCGCTAGTGGCGCGCGCGCCCCGCCGGCGGGCCCGGCGGCCAGTGCGAGCCGCGAGAGCCCAGCGGCCAGCCCTCCCAGCTCGCCATGGGGTCCTCCACCGCTGCCACTGCCACTGCCGCACTCGTCTTCGCCGCAGCCTTTGTCGCAGGTACTGCACAGCACAGCACGCCACTCGCTCACCTCTCCGTCCTGCGCCCAAGAGGAACCACCGGACCGGAGCGGGACATTCCCTCCACCCAAAGACAGGACAGTGCTGGAAACACCCGCACATCGCTGTGCTACCGTTAAGCCGTCGCATGCCCTGTAGCTTTCCTCGGCTTCTTCACAGTGCGCCCGAATACACAGACGCTGAGGCACGAAATCTCGACTCGTTTCAAAACGCCTCAATGTGAACTCCAATACCACTGTGTTAACTACTTATTGTGTTGTGAAGTCGCTGCGAGGGATTCTCCCTCATCAGGTGGAGAATAATAAGAAAGCGAGGAAGGCATCCGTCGTAGATACGAGAATGCTTTGAACCTAGACTGCACACGAATGAAACTGGGCTGGTTCCAACTCAAACGGTTCCCAAGTCGAGACAATTACTCGATATAAAAATTTAATACTTCAGTGAAGTACACGCTAGTGTCGATTATACCAGACGAGTTAAAACTGTGTGATGGACCGGGAGTCATCCCGGATACTCGTCTCTCGCAGGAGTTACGTTACCAATTGTGCTATTCAAGTACGCCTCACGGCGTGACCCACGGCATTGACTAGCGCCTATAATTTCTCCAATCTCCACACAGCTCTCTCCTTCGATGCTGTTAGGAACAGCACCTTCGGAAGAAAGGGGATAGCAAAATCGCAGGTAACCGGCTTAAAACCCAGTCTGGCTCGTACTGATCACGTATATTTAAAACAGTTGCTTACATATCAGTTCATAATACCAATTGTAGAAAAATGGCTCAAATGGCTCTGAGCACTAAGGGACTTAACTTCTGAGGTCATCAGTCCCCTAGAACTTAGAACTGCTTAAACCTAACTAACCTAAGGACATCACACACATCCATGCCCGAGGCAGTATTCGAACCTGCGACCGTAGCGGTCGTGCGGCTCCAGACTGTAGCGCCTAGAACCGCTCGGCCACTTTGGCTGGCCAATTGTAGAAGCTAGTAGTGATGGAAGGGACTTTAGACATTATTTCCAAGTCTCCGTCACGGTCATTGAGTATTCGCTCACGGTGAGGACGACAGACAAATCCACACTATTTTTCTTGAAGGAATATTCGCCTGAAGTTAATTTGCGGAAGTCACGGAAAATCTACATTCGAATGGCCGGAGGTGGATTTCAACCCCACTCCTCCCAAATTGTACACGTTAGTGCTCTAACCACTGCACCACTTCCATCGTCACTGCAAGTAATCGAGGTCAAAACAAGGCTATAACCCAGGTTTCCAACAGTTTCCAGTAACAACAAATGCTTTGTGCGACACAACTTCACTGCACCCCTTACAAGGCTGTAGTCAGTTTCCTGCCTGTTTATATTTCCCGTTTAACACAATTCGAAAGAAAACAGTATGGCAAATTTTTGTACCATGTATCACGACTGAAAAAAAAAAATCCAAAAACCCAGTTGCTGCACAGCTCCGTGGCACTAAAGTGCTTTATTCTGTCCAGAGCCGTGTGTTAAGTCACGTGTGACATTTGAGCCCAGCCAGTACGGCGGCAGCTCTTGCAGAACGTGTGATAGGCTGCAGGTGCGCAGTCTGACCTGCAAGGGATGTCCAAAAATAGCGCCGGATCGTAAGTGCACGGACGCTTCATTGGAGAGACGGGGCTGCAGGTTGTTTAATCGCCCGTGCCGCGGAGCCTACCGTAAAATGACCGACTTTTTTCGTCTTCGAAATCTGACTCTGCTAGTTGGGGGGCTCCCAAGAATTGACGCTAAGCTGGCTCGATGTTCTGGCGCTACTTCAAGTCACTTTCTTGCAATTATTCACCGCCTCTGACGACCCACAGGATATAGTATCCCTCTTACAAAAGCACATTTTCCTCGCCGAGTTTAGATAACCTGACGCGTTAATTCGCTCTTCCTTGCCGAACTTATAAATATCATTGCATCATTTTCCTGGAATATCTCCAATAGTAAACTTAACTTTGACGTAATTTTGTCACGATCTGTATGATATTCGAGTGAATTATGTAACAGCACGTAACAACGATGAAGGTTTAACTTAGGTGGAACAGCGTTAAGAACCGCGGTTATGTAAAATGTTCTATCTTAGGAATCTCGTCCAATCTACGGAACTGATGTCATACGAGAACGGATGAATAACCGATGAATAAGCAGTCTACACCACCACCATTGTTACATCGTAAAGTGAGCAGGAACAGTAAACGACGGCACAGTGCTTCATATCGTTCAAATTCCGTGGAAATTCTTTGGCGGCGCTCAAAGCTTTTAGCAAAGGTTGGCCCAGTTGGGCGCTGGACAGAGCCCAACGGCTGACGCACGAGACACGTAACGCGCTGGCGGGCAGTCAGCTGAGGCTCTGAAACCCTAAGGGCAGCAGTTGGCGCTTACTAAACAGCGAATTCCCAAGTCAACGCAAAATGAATTACACAAGATACCTGAATGGTGCGAAAAGTAGCAATACAACAGTAAAAGATGTTTTTCTCGCATTTCCTTTGTATGAAAATGACACAAATTAGATGTTGTCGACCAACTAAATACTTAGAACCTCAGTTAGAAGAAAACTTTAAATGAAATGGTCAGATGGAGAATGACGAATCAGAGAATGCGCTTTGTTGACAGGACACTTACAAGGTGCTCAACAAATCAATGACTTTTTCGTTGCGGTGAAATCTTTTCACAAAATTCCAATGAACAACTTCTTTCTCCGAATGCTGATATATTTTGTTCCTCCTACTTAAAACGGGCAGAATGTGCATCGCGATAACATAAGAGAAATCAGAGATCGCAAGGATATATTTACGTATTGATTTTTCCCACGCGCTCTGCGAGAGTGGACAATAAGAGATTTAGTTTGTAGGTGGCGTCTTGCACCACAAACTACACCGAATTTTCCCAACAGACACTTTTACGACGCAAGATGACGTAAACTGCTTATCCCAACCCCAATCCATAAAAATTCTTGATGATGCCAATGAATGCACCATTCAGTACGTTTGAGCTCCTTGGCAACTAACTCGAAGTGGTCGAACGCAAGTTATAAGAACCGAATAAACTGGAATAGTAAAACTGAGTTTAGCGTATGACGCATTTCTAGAAATAAATGGTCCATTTCGAAGATCGATATGTTTATAGCGTCTACGTTCCTTATCCTTTCGTCTCCCTTCTACGGAAAGAACAATATTCTTTATTAAGTACCAGTTGCAGGTTGCCTATCTACTGGCTTTCAGGGGCAATAAAAACTTCATTTTCAATACTTCGCGTAATTATTGATGTAATTTAGAAATTTAAAATGCTGCCATAATCTACTTATTAACAGGTACAATCTTTAAGTAAAAGTGTAACACAATACGACAAGCCTTGCAGTTACAAAACGTGTACGTGTCTCGTGGCATCCTAAGTAAAGGCGCGCAAATACCGCGACTTTATTCATCCAGTATTTGAGAATTAGAACGCTTCCAATAAACTTTGCGCATAATTTCAAAGCTTTACGAAACTTTTTCTCCCTGACACCAACCACAAAATGAAAAAAAGGAAAAAAATTAATTTTTTTTTTCCAAAACCATGTTTTTGCTGTTCATACAGTAAAACTTCAGCATCAAGCGTGAAGTTTTAATTTATTACTTCTTTACTACTAACTCTATTCGCAATACATTTTGTAAACAGTATCTACATATACTACCGAACGTAGCTGCAAAATTAGATCACTGTACGACACACAATTCAAGTGATACGTTTTGATTAAAATGGAGCGCAAATCACCAGACTAGATTCATCCAGCATTTCGTAATGAAAACACTTTGTGGCTTTCAATGAACTTTAAAGCATAATTTCAAATATTTAACACATTAACACATCTGTAATGTAATCAGACGTCTGAAGCTGTTTCACACGTGGGCGTTGGAGAAGTTCAAGAATCAGTGGTTTACTGGCATGGACTAGAGAGAAGAACCAGCGAAGAGCGGCCTGTTTCGGCACTGGATTGTTTAGTGATTATTCCAAGACCTCTTGAAGTGAAGTTGGGAAAATCACGTGAAAGTCTACGTCAGAAAGAGAAAGAGAGAGAGAGAGAGAGAGAGAGAGAGAGAGAGTTGAATGAGACTGCGCTTTCCCCGGACCACTAGAAGAGGATAGTTAAACGACTCCTGGAGAAAGCCGAGTTTGGAAGAGGGGACACTTGAATGAAGTTTTTGTATTTACCGCGCACCACAGTCAAATCATTGGCGGCCGGCGACGCTAAACAATTTGTCGTACTGCTGGCATTGCAGGATAAACGCACCAACTTCGTTGCAGGATGAGAGAAAAATCGACCGTGATCAGTAGACGATCATCGCAATGGCTACCTCTTGAAACTGTTTGGCTACAGCGAGGAAAGTTAACAGCAGAATAACCCGTAAACGCTGAGGTCACTACAGAGGAGTGCTAGCTCAACTAGATCAGTTTGGCGTTGGCCTCGGGAGAGAGGGGGAATACATACCCAGGTTAGCCTGAAGAAAAAGAAAGGAATACCCATATTAGATCTGTGGCTGTGAATTTAAATCCTGCTACTCACGAAAATGAGACTAAAGTCAGAATCACTGCGTTCTTGCGTTCGCTCCCACTGTCCGAATGGTGCGCGCGCGCCTAGCCCTTACTCTGAGATAGTTAATATTCGGTACGACAAACACCAGCTTGCTTTAAAAGTAAATAAATTTAAGTTAATGCAGATGGACGCGAGAAAATTTCTGGTAATGCGTAATACGCTATGAATGGCGTGACGCTTGACTTTGATTAACTATGCTGGCGTAACGTTGTGAAACGACACGGTATGGAACAGCAAGGCGAATGGACGATTATTGGTATAAACACTGATTTTCCCTTCATTCTTCTATCTGTTAGTGTTTTCCACGTATTCTGTTCCTCGCTATTTCTGCGGAAACCACGTCATTTCTTAACTAACAAGCCCGCCTGATTTTCAATACCCTTTGGAAGCGATACATCTGAAACGCTTCGATTCTCTTCTTTTCCCTTGCGAAAACTAGCGAACCCATAAACGACAGCGTATAAAGGACGCTTGTGCGACCCATTCCTGAATACTACTGGAGTTTATGGGATCCTCGTCAGGTCCGATTACAGGAATAGAGCTTACATATGTGTTACGGAAATACTCCAGAAGCCGAGTTCCAAATTGCGAATCCATGGAGGGATTTTTCCGCGATTTGATATCGAGCAAATTTAGAGAGCCAGCTTTCGTGACTGCAGAACTACGATACTTCATCTTTGTGTAAGGAACGTGAGGATAAAATAAGGATGCACGGGTGCTATCGTTTTTCTCTCGCTCCATTTGCGAGCGAAACAGGACCGTGAACATACTGTGGCTCGCGGAGTATGTATGCACAGGCGTGCGTACACTCAGGAGGAAATTGAGAAGAAAACGTGAATCTCAGCATACTGGACACACAGTTACATACGTTCTTTCGAGAATTTAATTGTGTTTGGAAGGGCATAATGAAGAATGTTATGTTTTCAGCGTCCCCTCGACGAGGTTATCAAAGACGGAGTACGCACTCTGACTGGTCAAGGATTGGGAAGGAAATCAGTCGTGCGTTTTCCAACCATTGTGGTGTAATTGTCAAGTAATATAGGATGGCCACAGAAAACAAATTCGGATGGCAGGACGGGAATCTGAGCCTCTCCACCCAAATGCGACTCGTTGTCATCTCGCTCGGTTACGGAGCGACCAAACTTCGCGCACGGTCCTCTTAGATTCGGAGAAAATTTTGGCAGAAGACCGAACACAATTGTTTATTTATGCCAACGGTCCCGTATCTCGATTAAATACGAACGATTAGCTCGAGCGTTAAGACCGGCGGATGAATCACTGGAGCGATGCAAGTTCGGAGCTGAATGCACTTTCGCCAGCGGCTGTTACGTGCAACTATGACGAAACTCTGGCGGGCAGCGGGAGCGAGAGTGCTGGAGGTCGCTCGCACTGCGAGGGTCGCCAAGGTTCCGATGCGGGGACCCGACGCACCGCCGCCGGCGACAGCTGGGCCGCCACCGGCCGCCGGCGCAGTCATTGGGAGATCGCGTGCTAGCAGGCAGGGCAGGCGCGCTTTAAAATAAACGTGACTATTTCCGGACACGAAAGCTGAACCCCTGGCCAGCCCGGCAGCTGCGGCGCCGGTGCGCGCTGAGCGACGGCTGTAGGCGCCAGGGTCAGGACACCTTCCTACCCAACTGTACAAACACCCACATTCTGCAAACCAGTGTGAGGTGGACGGCAGAGGGTACTTTCCATTGTACTACAAATCGAGAGTTTCTTTCTGTTACAATTGCGTATGGAGCGCAGGAAGAATGACTGCTTGAACTCCTCTGTGAGCGTAGCACTTCGTCTACTCTTGTCTTCACCGTCACTACGTGAGTGATTTGTAGAAAGTTGAAGAACATCTCTAGATTCTTCACTTTACACTTGTTCTTGGTGCTTTCTAAGTATGCTTTCGGGTCTATCTTCAAGAGACTAGCAAATTCAGGTTTTTCAAAGATTAAGTGACGCTATCCCGTGACTTAAACAGAATTCCACCTGCCATTCTCCGTGTAAGTTCTATATCCCTGGTTCGTCCTACCTGCTACAAGTCCCACACACCTGAGCAATAGTCTAAAATGGGACGCAAAAGCAATTTGTAAGCAGTCTCCTTTGTAGAAAGATCATATTTCCCCGGTATCTTACCAAAAAACCCAAGTTTTCCACCTTCCTTACCTACGATTCAGCCTTTGTGATCATTCAGTTTCGTATCCCTACCAATTGTTATACCCAGGTATTCGTATGAGTTGACCCATTTCAAGTGTGACTCAGTGACACTGTCGCTGAATACTACTTTCCTATGTTTTGTGAAGCGGTTAATTTTACATTACTGTCCGTGTAAACCAAGCTGCCACTCTGTCCATTCCTTTGAAATCTTATCAAGGTCCGAATGAATGTTGTGCACATTTTTCAGGCAGTCCATTATAAACAACCGCATCATAAAAAAAACCTATCAATATATTGTTTCCTCCTATATGTAGTGAAAAAGTATAAAGGTAAAATTTAAGAGAATTGAACTTACAGAGAGGCTAACCATCAACAGTCTTTCCGCTAACTACTCGTGACTCGAACAGTAGGTTTAGTACAGATGTAGATCTTAGTATCTTTGAAAGACGCAGTTCCTTGCGTGGGGGGACTACAGCTGCCACGCGGAATGAACTCAGTCGACTACACTAACGTTTGTGAAAGCAACGACTACTGAATGAGTCTTCCACCTCAAGGTTGACATGAACGCCACAGTGCGTCACTGGGGGGTTGTCCTATTTAACGTGGTACACCGTTGCCTTCCTCCGTCCTTTCAACAGACTTACTCCGCAGGTTATTGAAAGACCAATAGTTTAATGAGAACGGTTCCGAATAATGGTGCAGTTTGAGTTTTCTCACATATGTAAATAATTACCTGAGGTGAAATACGCGGTAAGTAACTTAAAACTCCTGGAGTAGACTGGAAATTGAACCCTCAATGTTTTAATTTGTAGCCTTACACACACTTAGCCATCAAGCCGCAAGAAGATACATGTTACTGAAATGAGCTCTGACAACATATTAGGCATACACTGAAGAGCCAGAACATTACAACTGCTCACCGCTAGATCAAACGCCGACGGGTGGCATTGCGGATACGTGACGAGGTAAGGAAAGTTTAAGTGGTAATCAGATGAAAACGAGACAAATGAGAAAAAAAAGTAAGTAAACTGTGTATTATTTCAGAAGCAATCGTCGTTACTGTTAATACATTTGTTCCACTGTGAGACAAGTCTGCCAGTGACTTCGTGGAAAAATGCGGTTCACTGCTCCAAAAAAATGGAAATTGGGTGGGGACAGAACGGGACTGTACGGAGGATGTGTAGCGGCTTCCCAGCGAAACTTCTGCAGCACAGTCCGAAAAACCTTGGCAACATCTAAATGGCTCTGAGCACTATGGGACTTAACATCTATGGTCATCAGTCCCCTAGAACTTAGAACTACTTAAACCTAACTAACCTAAGGACACCACACGACACCCAGTCATCACGAGGCAGAGAAAATCCCTGACCCTGCCGGGAATCGAACCCGGGAACCCGGGCGCGGGAAGCGAGAAAGCTACCGCACGACCACGAGCTGCGGACACCTTGGCAACATGTGAGTCCGCCAATGTTGTTTTGAGTATATTGCAGACGTTTCGCTGGAAAGCCGCTACACATCCTCCATACAGTCCCGCTCTGTCCCCACCCAATTTGCATTTTTTTGGAGCAGTGAACCGCATTTTTCCACGAAGGCACTGACAGACTTGTCTCACAGTGGAACAAATGTATTATCAGTAACGGCGATTGCTTCTGAAATAATACACAGTTTACTATTTTTTTCATCTGTCTCGTTTAAATTTGACTGCCCGATACAAATAAGAGAGACAAAGAAGAATGGGAAATCATTCAGCGACTATACAGGTCGCAAATGAGGAAAATCAAGCTAACAAAAGCGACTCTGTCACGATTGTTATGGTTCGTCGCCTGAGAACGAGCACCTCGGAAACGGCGAACCTGGTCGGCTGTCGTAAACATCTATGGAAAGTTGCTAAAGAACGATGAAACCACGAGAATAAGGTGCTGGATGTCACACCTCAACACTAAACGTGGAGGCAGAAGGCTTGCCCTCTCCATAAACCGTCGTCTGTAGTAGATCTGACGACAGACAGTGCTGGTGAAGGTAAAGTGTTTAGGAGAACACGGTTCAACCTATATTTTTGAACACTGGGCTTTGCATCAGACGACCCTTGCGCGTTCTCACGCTACCCAACGATGTTGCCATTAACGATTGCACTGGGCAATGAATCATCGAAACTGGACCACGGATCAATGGAAACGTGTGTTCTGGTCGGACGGATACGCTGTCATCCGGGAGAGCGGGTGCTCGAAGCATCCACCACGCCACGGACGCAGGTCGCTGGGGGCAGTTTTACGCTATGGGGGACACTGACCTGGGCTTCAATGGGACCCATGGCAGTAACCGAAGGAACCGTCACAGCTGTGGACTACGTGAACATTATTGCGCGCCCTTCATGCTTAATGTCTTCCCCCGCGGCGATGATATCTACCAGGACATTAAGTGTCCGTGCCACAAGGAGGGAATCATGTTCAGTGGTTTGAGGAACATGAAAGTGATGTCACGCTGAAGTCTTGGTCACTACATTCACCTGATCTGAACCCGAGGGAACAAGCCTGCGACGCTCACATCACAAACCACGAGCACGTAATTTATTGCGTTCCCAAGGCGGACAAACACAATATTATACAAATGCTTTGGCTCATGAGTGTACTGCTAGTGTGGAGAACTTGTACTTTCGATGAACGTCTGCCTTCATCTCTCACTGGAGGACGATAAGGAACCTGCACCATAATGTGCGTTCATTTTTCCACCTAAACAGCCATGTGGGCGCTCTCCATACGTTCTGAAAGACAATGCGCCACTCTTTCAATCCCGACACGTGAGAATGGTTCACTCTGCTTCACACACCTGAGTGCTCTCGAGAGTCCCCCGATTCTATATCGAACATTTGGGTCGCCATCGGCGAAATGTGCGCGCCTTGAACCCAGGTGTCCGATTTCAGGTGGTTGTGTCCAACGATTGATTCATCATGGATCATAACAGCTTCGTAAGACTTTGGATGTCTCGTAGAGTTCATGTCACGAAGCGTATACGCCGTCATAAGGGCGAAACAAAATTCTCCAAATCGCTAAATAGGCGTCTTTAACTGAATTACAGAGTAGAAATGGAAAACGTTCTAAGTGTCAAATCTGACGTTTGTCAGTGTAATGAACAAACGCTGTATCTCTGTTTATATTTTACTGGCTTGTATAAAAAATGGGGGGGGGGGGAGGGAGGGGGAAGGGGAGAGAGAGAGAGAGAGAGAGAGAGAGAGAGAGAGAGAGAGAGAGAGAGAGAGAGAAAGTATTCTTATACCACAGAATTGTGCTGCTCACCGCAGCACCGGAAGAAATGACACAAGACAGAAAATAAAACTTTATTAAGAACGTTCTAAGTGCCTTTTCAAGAATCGGCATCTATTTTGTACACAAGAATGGTCTCAAAAATGTCAGTTTTGGAAAAAAATTGCAAGAGGAAGGTTTTTGTTCTGAGTGCTATTAATACCGAGGCACTACATTTTAGTTGCGGTTGTAGAAGTACAGAACAACAGCATTATTTTTAAACTAGTAGAACTGTAGTCGGGACTCCAAAGGGAAACACAACTAGGCACAGAGATCATGAGCCATCTACTAAAACATGCGGGAAGATTTCCTCCATGGCCTGGTATTTGGAACACGGCTAGGGACGTGCAAAAGAGAACTGCGAATCGAACAGCAGTGAAAACGTCTTTTTGGAAAAGACAGACAGGCACTTACAACGTTTTCCATTTCCAGTCTTCAATTGTCTTTGAGTGAAGTGAGTTTTAGTCGTCTATGACAAATCGCTGTACAGGAGGAACTGTGTAAAGATTGAATTGCAGGACGAAATTAATGAACTGGCAAATAAGAAAGCAGATTGATGTTTCATAGTTGTTTATGTTTAAGATCATTTGAAGAAGCTATAATACTTGAGTATCATTTTTGCGAAACTTTTGTTTTTCCCGCAAACTTTAACACCTGTGTACGCCTATATCACGTAAAGTTATTAAAAGTATTACCCTCTATGACAGCTATAAATAATACTAACAGGACGAAACATGTTATGTAGTTAACACTTTAAGCTCTTGTGCTCCATCTGCACTGGTAAAGTGGTAAATGCAAGTAGGCGGTCAACACATTAGGCCCGTCACTGCACAAGTTATTAGCATTACTGAATTGTAAATGAATTCCTTATGGTGAGAAGCACTCATTCGCTGTAATCAAAGCCTTTAACGTCTTAGACCCAAAGAGAACAAGAATACATTCCAGGCGTAATCTCCACCAACACTATTTCTATGAGAGCCCACAAACCACAACAGCGGTTGGTGGAACACAGTGGCCAGCAAGTTATCGATCAACCACACCAAAACATCCAGAATGCTCTAACAGACTGGCATGACTCAACAAGCCCACACCCGCTCCATCACAAATTCATTTAGTAAACAATTCCCTGAGCCGTGTCTAAACCACTTCTCGCTAATGTCCTTTCTTCCATTCCAGCAACGTATGCAGGAAAGATTCCTGGACAGGAGCACTGGCAGAGGTGAAGTGAGCTGTCGTAAGCAGTGCCTTGATAGCTCAGTAAGTTACGGAATTAACCGCGGAAGATGAGGTTATTGATTCGAATGCTGGAATGATACATAGTTTTAATGTCATAAAGAAACATTTTAAGTTCGCGACATGTCAGACGAACGTGCAGGACAAGGAAGCAGTTTTATACATTCTCCACTACATGTGTAGGGTCATTCTCCTGCTTAAGCACGCCAGAAACGACAGTATCTTGGGCTCTAAAACCCCCTTAGAGTAACCACTGCTGCTGACTGAAAACTGAACGTTGTATCCAACGTCAACCCAAACCATTCGGAATGGAGCTGTTTGTACCAGGCGGGTCACATTATTTTGGCCAACATTGCACATAAGAAACGAAAAGTACTGGCGAACATTTCGTACTTGTGGACATCGCTGCAGGCTCACTGTCATAGAACTTATCAATATCTAGCTGCGAATTACTATTCATTAAAGAATTTTTTTCAACATTTCAACTAAGCTTCAATTCAAATGCTATTTTCTAAAACAGTAACGTCTGTTACTGTTGTTCTTGCTGGAATGTCAGTGCAGTCATTACAGTCCTATCGGCAATTATACGATAAGAGTATTAAGAAACAGAAAAATGGGATATACTAAACAGGAATACAAGAACAACAAAAATGTGGAGGATTGTGTTGTAAAAATGAAAGGAGGCGAGGACTGGACCAGAGTGAACACAGAAAGATCGTGGGAAAACAGGACTAGAGGGCGAGGCTTATATTCCAAACATACCCAGCCTGCGGCTGTGATGATGATGAACATGGATGTCCAATATATCGTGTGTTTCAAAATGACTATCGGCGTTTTGAGGCTTTGTAGCATTTGTTACATTCAACTTACGCTATAAATGAAAGAGCAGTCAAGTAGTTTTTTTGTACACCTATGCGCATGGACTGATTTCTAAGTCTTCCGTCGGAAAGCGTTGGTAGCAAAGACGGCGAATGGTAAACAGACAGCTTTTCGTGTTTTAAATTTTGCAAGGACTGAATCTGTTGTTACAGTGCAACGTGTGTTCCGTATTACGTTCCACTGTAATCCTCCAAGTGAAAATTAAATCCGTGGTTGCAACGAGACTCTGGTAAACAGATTTTTTTTTTTTTTTTTGGGGGGGGGGGGATATATACGGCGGCGGATAATTTATGGGCCTCTCTTTCTCTTTTTCGGTGAAGCAATTATAGTTGGTATTTCGTACCTCGATGCGCTAGGACTATGGCGCTTGGGAGGAGCTGAACCACAGTACTTTATCTGGCAGCAAGACGGTGCGCCGCCTTACTGGCGCAACTCAGTACGAGATTGGTTAGACGACGCTGTAACCGCTCGAGCGGCCACAAGGGCCCGATGACAGAGCTTGTTTCGCACGATCTCCCACGTTCACACGATCTGACGTCACGCGATTTTTACCGTTGATAAAGGATCATGTGCATGTGCCTCCGTTATTAGCTGGTCTACTCAACTTTAATAAAACAGGATTGAAGCAGACGTAGTAACAAATACTATAGACACAACAATCAAAGTTTGGAGACAAGTCGCCGATCGGCTCGGAGTGTGCTGTGCGACGAATGGTGTTCTCACTGAAAACTTAATAAAAAGTGTGCGAGTTGCTATTTCATGTATAACTGTAATTTGAGTGTAATAAATACTAATACGCCTTAAAACCCCCGATATTCATATTTGAAACACCGGCTACCAACATTTTGGCTCTGAGCTTGATAAAACGAGCTTGGCAACACAAGAATTTTTTCTTCACAGTAAAGCGTGAAGAGCCGGGAGCGGTGGAAGGCAGTGCAGCGCGAGCCGGTCGTCGGGTGCTCGCGCCAGTGCGGCTGTGCGGTGATTCGTCTCCGCGCACACCAGACCTTGTACATGTACACGGTCCAGTCGCACTAGTGTCACCACTGCCAATGTTCGACGTCAACGTCGGTACGCACTCACCGAGGGCAAGAGGCAACACAAGCAGTGGAGGAGACATAAATAGCGCGGGAGGAGGGGGGAGGGGACGCGGGACACAGTGTACTCGTCGTCGTAATGCAGAAACAGAGCGATTTATCTGACATCCAAACGGGAATGATCATTGGCTTACGAGCGAAAGGTGGAAGCATTTCCGAAACAGCTAAGTTTGTAAACTGTTCACGCGCCACGGTGCTTAAAGTAGAGCCTGCGCAGAATAAAATAAATAAATAAGACCAACAACAAAGGCAATCTAGCAACAAAAGTATAAGAAATAAAAACATCACCTGTAAACGTCAGGCTGGTAACTTCAACCTAAAATCAAATGCAAGGTAGGAACTAAACTAGCCCAAGAAAGACGACTAAATCTAGGAAAAGAACAATATAACAACCATTTAAATCAAAACCACAAAAATGGAGAAACTGGTGGGGGTTGCAGGGAGATACTGTAGGCGAAATGCCGACCGCTGGAGGGGAAGTGCCATTCTGAACTGGAGCCAACACTTGCATTTTTTGTACATATTACGGGGTGCCCTACACGTCCACATTTGATTGGTGGCCATTCAAAAAGATGTCACCTCTGCTTTGGTTAGTATCTAAAAACAATTCCGCCGAAAATGCTGCGGTTTATTTTCGCCTGACTTGTTATCACTTGCAACTTTCAAAAAATGGTTCAAATGGCTCTGAGCACTATGGGTCTTACCTTCTGAGGTCATCAGTCTCCTAGGGCTTAAAACTACTTAAACCTAACTAACCAAAGGACATCACACGCATTCATGCCCGAGGCAGCATTCGAACCTGCGTAGCGGTCGCGTCGTTCCAGACTGTACCGCCTAGAACCGCTCGGCCACCCCGGCCGGCTGTAACTTTCAGAAAAGCACCGTGAGTGGCGAATTTTGAATAAAATCTACAGCTTTCTCTTGTTGTCATGTTAAAATTTGCTTCTTCTGCCAAAACTCAGCGAAGTTTATACAGTCTCACCTCACTAAAATGTTGTGCAGACGAAATTGTGAGAGAATTCTGAAACAGTGGTTTATTAAGTTCATCAAGTGAGGAACTGAGGAAAAATGAGGTCAGCATTTTATGAAAAAGCGCATCCTCAGTACAAAATACACGTGTAATGACTTCACTTATGTTATTCCAAAACCCATAGCATTTCTCATTTCACCATCTCATAACCCTTAAAAACGACATTCTTTCATCGGAAAAGTCGGTAGTTAGTGGATTAACACAGTAGATAATAGAGTTTTGCATAAAAACAACGCGGCAAAACTCTCTCCTCTTTGTGTACCATCATTTGCGACAATGTTATTTCGATATCTCACACTGGCTTTATCGCTGGCTCGACGCGATAGCAAAAGAGTGTGCAACGTCAGAACAATTTTCTCGAGATCGGTGACAAACAGAAACCTCCACAAGTCTAAAGAAAAATCCATATGTTAGCTAAATTTCATACACTTTTTTCGAATTTCGCACGGTGTCTTATTTCCACGTAAATAACACAATAACTACGACCATTAACGAAATAATGGTCACATCATCATGAACGTGACATATAAAGCTGTAAGTAACGTTGCTGTTTTTTTTCTTTTTTTTTTTTTTTTTTTTTTTTTTTTTTTTTTTTTTTTTTTTTTTTTTGTTACCGCATAGTTTCTGTAAAATCGTATGAGAAAAACTGCAGGGCGTACGCATCGATACTGTTTTCGCCGACCGGCCGAAAGGTGGCAAAGGTGGCACACACTTTTCGGTCTCCTCTTCCATAGGAACAAATGAACTCACCCAATACTTTGCACGAAAATTGGTCACCGCGCATCGCCCACCGAATCCTGCGCGGACTACGTACCGTGCCTGGCAAAATGGGGCGCAATCACAAGTTGGCGCCGAGTCAACTAAGGTGCACCACTACCCACATACGATAGCAGTGAACGACGGTTGCGGAGATGTTTACGGGCGTATAGAAGTGCAACTGTTGAAAAACAGATCGCCCAGATGAACCACGGGGCTACCAACAGTGCTTCGTCAACGATCGTTCACCAGACTCTGCTGTGTACAGGGTGTTACAAAAAGGTACGGCCAAACTTTCAGGAAACATTCCTCACACACAAATAAAGAAAAGATGTTATGTGGACATGTGTCCGGAAACGCTTAATTTCCATGCTAGAGCTTATTTTACTTTCTTCAGTATGTACTGTACTTCCTCGATTCACCGCCAGTTGGCCCAATTGAAGGAAGGTAATGTTGACTTCGGTGCTTGTGTTGACATGCGACTCATTGCTCTAAAGTACTAGCATCAAGCACATCAGTACGTAGCATCAACATGTTAGTGTTCATCACGAACGTGGTTTTGCAGTCAGTGCAATGTTTACAAATGCGGAGTTGGCAGATGCCCATTTGATGTATGGATTAGCACGGGGCAATAGCCGTGGCGCGGTACGTTTGTATTGAGACAGATTTCCAGAACGAAGGTGTCCCGACAGGAAGACGTTCGAAGCAATTGATCGGCGTCTCAGGGAGGACGGAACATTCCAGCCTATGACTCGCGACTGGGGAAGACCTAGAACGACGAGGACACCTGCAATGGACGAGGCAATTCTTCGTGCTGTTGACGATAATCCTAATGCCATGGTCAGAGAAGTTGCTGCTATACAAGGTAACGTTGACCACGTCACTGTATGGAGAGTGCTACGGGAGAACCAGTTGTTTCCGTACCATGTACAGCGTGTGCAGGCACTATCAGCAGCTGATTGGCCTCCACGGGTACACTTCTGCGAATGGTTCATCCAACAATGTGTCAATCCTCATTTCAGTGCAAATGTTCTCTTTACGGATGAGGCTTCATTCCAACGTGATCAAATTGTAAATTTTCACAATCAACATGTGTGGGCTGACGAGAATCCGCACGCAATTGTGCAATCACGTCATCAACACAGATTTTCTGTGAACGTTTGGGCAGGCGTTGTTGGTGATGTCTTGATTGGGCCCCATGTTCTTCCACCTACGCTCAATGGAGCACGTTATCATGATTTCATACGGGATACTCTACCTGTGCTGCTAGAACATGTGTCTTTACAAGTACGACACAACATGTGGTCCATGCACGATGGAGCCTCTGCACATTTCAGTCGATGTGTTCGTACGCTTCTCAACAACAGATTCGGTGACCGATGGATTGGTAGAGACGGACCAATTCCATGGCCTCCACGCTCTCCTGACCTCAACCCTCTTGACTTTCATTTATGGGGGCATTTGAAAGCTCTTGTCTACGCAACCCCGGTACCAAATGTAGAGACTCTTCGTGCTCGTATTGTGGACGGCTGTGATACAATACGCCATTCTCCAGGGTTGCATCAGCGCATCAAGGATTCCATGCGACGGAGGGTGGATGCATGTATCCTCGCTAACGGAGGACATTTTGAACATTTCCTGTAACACAGTGTGTGAAGTCACGCTGGTACGTTCTGTTGCTGTGTGTTTCCATTCCATGATTAATGTGATTTGAATTGAAGTAATAAAATGAGCTCTAACCTGGAAAGTAAGCGTTTCCGGACACATGTCCACATAACACATTTTCTTTATTTGTGTGTGAGGAATGTTTCCTGAAAGTTTGGCCGTGCCTTTTTGTAACACCCTGTACATGCCTCCGCAGCAGGTGCCCGGTTCATGCACCCACGCCGACTGTTGTTCATCGGCGACGAAGGCTGGAATCTGCACGCCAGAACCGCAACTGGACGTCCACTGAGGGGCGACAGGTGGTCTTTTTTTTAGATGAATCACGTCTGAACGCAAACACGCTACAACAATTGTCGGAAGGGTCCAAGCCGGAAGAGGGAGCGTTACGGTCTGGGCGATGTTCTCGTGGCATTCCCTGGGTGAGCTCGTCATTCTGGAAGGCAATGGATCAACACAAGTGTGCAAGTCTTCTTGGGGATCGTGTCTATCCCTACATGAAGTACTTTTTCCTGGGCACGACGGCATCTACCAGCAGTACAATGCAACGTGCCACACAGCTCGCACTGTACGTGCGTGGCCCGAAGGGCACCAGGTTGAGTTTACCGTACTTCCCTGGTCACCAGACTCCCCGGATTTAAACTCCACCTCCCTCAAGCTGTTCGCGACACGGATCCTGGCGCAGCTGTGCACGGCGCTGGAGTCTGCAGGGCTCCACATAACCTGTCGGTACCATCCAGAACCTCACCGGCACACTCCCTGCGCGTCTCACAGCGGTCCGAGCTGCAGAAGGTGTTTTGGTTATTCACGATCTGACAGCCTGTCACATTAAAATGAACGGTCAGTGTAGATACGAAGTAGATTCCTGACGCCACATATTGAAATCCGGGGCTATCTGACTCTCAGTAGACTGTCGATCGCCCTGAGGGGCTCTGCGTAGTTCCCTTCGGAGTCTGCTGGTACAACAACTCCATACCTAGCAATCATATGCAACTACTCTCTCGACGAAGGTCCCGTATCTAATGCCTGGAAACGCGTACACGTCACACCAATACTAAAGAAAGGAAAAAGGAATAATCTGCTGAATTACAGTCCCATCTCACTGGCGTCGCTTTGCAGGACTTTTGATCATATTTTGTGCTCGAATATTATGGATTATCTCGAAGAAAAGGATTAACTGACAAATGGCCAACACGAATTCAGAAAATATCGTTCTTGTGAAACACAACTAGCTCTTTAATTACATGAAGTGATGAGTGCTATCGAGAGGATATCAAATTGATTCCACATTTCTAGATAGCCTTCTGTCACCATTCTTCAAAAGCAACTTCTAATCAAATTCTGTGTATACGGAGTATCGTCATAGTTGTGCAACTGGATTCGTGACTTCCTTTCAGAAAAGTCACAGTTCGTAGTAACTGACAAAGTCATCGAGTAAAACAAAAGTGACATATGGTGTTTCCCAAGGAACTATGATGGCCCTGTGTTGTTCCTAATTTATACATGGTGGTCTGAAATAGTTTGAAAATATTGTGTGTTGCAGGGTAGGTTGTACTGAGAAACAATTGTTAAGAAAAAATTTGAAATATTGCGTCATTCCCGAGTTAATTAGCATTGGAGCTTTTCAGAATCTTTTTACCACCCTATAGAAACGATTGAGAGACAATCTGGGCAGCCCTCTTAGACTGTTTGCGGATGATGCAGTCTTTTACCGTCCAGTAAAGTCAACAGATGATCAAAGAAATCTGTAAGGGCAAGAAGTGGCAACTGACTCTACATATCGAAAAGTGTTAAGGTCATCCACAGTCACACTACAAAACACACGAACGGAAGGCTCTCAGTTCAACTAAATACCTAGGGATTACAATTATGAACATCTTAAATTGGAACGGTCACATAGAGATAATGCGATTTACTGGCACAACATTTAGAAAATTGAACATGTCTACCCAAGAGACTGACTACAGAACGCATGTCCATCCTCTTCTGAGAGTACTGCTACACGGTGAGAGATCAGGTAGGATTGGCGGAAGGCATAGAGGAAGTTCAAAGGAGGACAACTCGTTTTGAATTATGGCGAAATACGTGAAAGGGTGTCAAATATGATACGCGAGTTGGGGTGGGAATCATTAAATAAAAGGCGAATTTCGTTGCGACGAGACATTTTCACGAAAATTCAATCACCTACTATCCCCTTCGAATACGAAAATATTTTGCTGACCACAACCTACATATGGAGAAATAATGATCATAATAAAATAAGGGAAATCAGAGCTCGCACCGAAAGATTTAAGCCTTCATTTTTCCCGCGCGCTGTTCGAGAGTGGACCGTTAGAGAAATAGTGTGTACGTGATTCGATAACCCCTCTACCAAGCACTTAAGTTTGAACTGAAAAGTAGTCCTGCAGACGTAAATGAAGGTGAAAGTTCTTATGGGACCCCAAACGTTTCAAAACAAACGTGCACTTACTGCAAAAAGATTCGTCAAAAGGCCTGGATTTCTTGTCAAAATATGTCAGGTTTGTGATATCTACAAATCCTCTTCGTTTACAGCAGACTTCTTGACTATGATCTGATTCATATTTAAGAAAGAAGAAGTAAAAATAATAATTCGCATAACTATTATTACAATGACTGGTGGTAACAGTTATTTTCACACAAATGTTTCCTTTTTAACATTGAGGCGCACAAATGTGTCCTTTTTAACATTGAGGAGCGGACTTTCACTTTCTGCACGCGAGTTTTACAAACCATACCACTATTATCTTGGAACGGTCACTCTGCTTCAGATATGACAAGAGAATATCTGATGGAATTCTAGAGTAATTTTTTTTAAAGCACCAAGATTACATCACTAATTCTTCGGCTTTTTTATAAGAGTCCTTGCAATGTCCACTCCCGCATTACTCAACTAAATGAACCAGACGACAAAAATTACGGTAATTAAAGATTTTCGACAGCGTTCTTTGTACTCTAGTGTGAGGGGAACTGGAAGAATAGGAGGTGTGTTTACAGTGTTTTCTCAGATCCTTCTGTTTCTGGATTTTTCATTCACTCACATGAATTCAAAGGATTTTATCGAGGAAAAGAACACTGATGGGTCACGGAGTGAGTACGGAAATACAGTTAGTAGGTTTATATGGACTTCAATATCAGGTTTTCTGTGAATCGATTTCCCGATATCGTTTCTGGTTGGTCATGTAAACCTCTCAATGTCCATTCTGGAAATGTTGGTTCGGCCGCTAGCTTTCAGTTGACACAGTCAATGTTCGCTCCCATGTATACGTTCCACTGCATTAGATTCGTCATTCCCTTGTCGGATTCACACTTTCTTAATATGTCGGTAATATGAACGAAGTAATTTTGTGTCGAACGAATTCTTTATTAGTTAAGAGAAGCATATTTTATTTTCATTACCCGGAAACAAACAGAGAAATGCTGATTATTAGCTGGATAATCGAAAGTGCACAATCAACGCCGGAATGAGTAAGATTTTTAAATAACTACTCTTGAAGAAATTTCTCCCCTGGATATGAGTTCGCTTAGGAAACTGTACTATCTCCAGTAAAAACCTCACGTGTAAAGTATTATACTGCCGTCGTACATACTAAATCGGCAAGCTGACTTCCAGACACAATTGTTAGTAAGAAAATCTGTCGCTCGAAAAATGACATCTGATCGAAATAGCAAAATCTATTCAGAAAAACATGCAAACGCGACAGCAAAAAACGGCTTCCGTTAATCGATTTTCGCCTTCCGGAAGTTTTGCGGAATGCAAACGCGGTAAATATTAGTTACATTTGAAAACTTGTAATGCTAATTATGTCATCTCATATAATACGGGTGAGACATTAACTTTTCTCCACCGTCGTTAACCGGAAGGTTGGCTTGCATACCACAGCGACCCGCCTGAAAACCACGTCCGGGCCGGTAGGATTCGAAACGGGGCCGGTTCGCCACCCCGTCCCAGAAGCGGGCGCTCCAACGCGCACGCCTATCCTGGCGGGTGCTTCCTGTTAGGACTTCCATAAGTTCTGGAGAACAGCCGCCGCCATCAGAAAGTCAGAAGCCCTTAAACCAGCCTAGCAGGCCTTGACCACAATCCCTCTGGAAGGGTTATGGAAAGACCGGCCTACCTCCATGCCGATGTAACCCTCCATCCTCCGGATACCGGATCTTGCGTCCACGACAGCGAATATTACGTGCGGCCAGCAACTGGTATGTTACAGCATTGTCGTAATCGCGATACAGACTCACACGTGTAAGAAACTCCTCAAAAAGCAGCAGACATAACAGCATGTTCACCACGGTTACGTATTCCGCAACGTGGATGAAGTAGGGCGGGCGAGGAGCCAGCCGCTCTCCGATACGTGGCCATCTGTCACGCTGCAGAAATATCGGAGCCGGACGTCTGAATATTCAGTCCTGTCCCTCGCTTTATATATATTAGGCGGCGCACACGTTCAGATGAGATAATTATAGAACACAAAGATTCGCATTTACCTAGAACATCGCTATATTCGCGATGGCTGCCAGGTCGACTAAAAGGCCGAAACAGTTCCCTCGTCACACACACACACACACACACACACACACACACACACACAGCGCGCTCCAAGTCCTCACACTCGCGGACAGTCAGAAGCAGGACAACACTACAGGACGGCGTCTTACGGTGCTTGCCAAAGCTAGTAAACACCTGAACACAGCAGAGAAGCTTTAGGCTAATCGCTGTCTCACGTCGACAGTGGTGGTTGTTAAATGTAAATCCCTAATATTTAACGCTTCTTTCCCGATTATATGATCGGATATACTTAAACTGGCAGACACGGAACGTGAAACCAATGACAGGGGCATGTCTCAAAAGGGAGGGCAGATTCTGACGAAAGTCGTGCATAAAAATGACGCAGATATAATAATTAATATTGTGAGCACTATTATATTTTTCTTCTCTTTTTCCTTTCCAACGTTGTAGACAAGACTTTCATGAGCAATTTGCACAGAATTACACAGACTAAGACTTCGGCAACATTGGAAGTTTTCAACACTTCATTACAACCGTTGTTGCGCGAGATGAGAGTGCTATATTAGCGATGGGGCAGAACCGCGATCTTCAAGTCAGAGTGCAGCCTAGTTGTTAGGACAGTGATTCCCAATCTTTCTGAGGCTATTGCCGCTTAGTGATATTAGCTAGTACCCGCTTCCCTGCGTTAGCGCCAAATTAAACTTTAGAAAGAAAAAGAATTTTCTTTGGGGGCTTTCATTTTTAAAATGACAACAAATACATGATGCTTTGTGTTACAGGTATTTTGTTAAACCGCAAGCTAATGAGTCAATGACACAACTGGTACTGTTTATTTCTAACAACATTTTAGAGAATAATGAAGCAATTCTCACTGTCAGAAAAGCAAGCTAACTGTTCTCATTGAGGACAGACACTTGTTACATAACATTCTTCCTCTGAACTACTACTTTCCCGAGCAGTAAGTGCTTCACCCACACCCTGCACTTAAATTCAGCCAGATTAAAATGTGTGTACTATACTTGCTGTTATTTTGGTCTTCAGTCTGAAGACTGGTTTGATGCAGCTCTCTATGCTACTCTACCCCGTGCCAGCTTCTTCATTTCCAAATAACTACTGTGACCTATATCCTCCTGAACCTGTTTACTGTATTAATCTCTCCGTCTCCGTCTACAATTTTTACCCCCGCACTTCCCTACAAATTTACTGTTTGTAAATCACTTCATTGCTGGATCTCTTACTTCTGAACTGTCAGAAATTGGTACACTTCAGGGAGCCAGTACTATATGAAAGACATTTGTTGTTGTTGTTGTTGTTGCGGTCCTCAGTCCTGAACATTTAGTAACACAAATTATTAAATATTACAATGTTTTATGTCATTAGCATTTCATACAAAAGAAAATTTTCTTGATGACTATTTACAAACCAAAGGTATAGCACAATCGCATTCCAGCTTCGTACACGGTTCCATTCTGGTAGCTAAATAAAAGTAATTATAATCTCCCACCACATAAAATATGTAAGTGTGAGTAGTAAATTTTAAAAAAAATGTAAAATTTAAAAAAATATATTTTTTAATTTTTTTATTTAGTTAGGAGTGCAGTCCATGACAAGACACAAACTTGAATTAGTTTAACATCCCTTTGCTTTCAAGCCTATGTGTCTCAATTTCACAGTGGCTGAAATGTAAGGAAGATGTTCATACATTAGTTTCACAAGTTGTAACTTTCATCCCACTGGGCCATTCATTAATGCTAGCATTTGGGGAGAAGAAAGTAATTACTGGTACCTTGTGTAACAGTATTACAATTTTACAAAACAGTGATAATAGTAATGATCTTTCAAGAATAATTTGGTTTTGTAACCAAATGCAACCTCTCAGAAAATGTAATTACCGCGGGTTTGGGGACCAATGTGCTACAAGCATAGCTCGCCACGCAGTGGCTAACGATTTCTCCACTGTCAGATATGTCTCTACTGCCCCAGTGTTCACAATGCGCAATTTCCTGCCATCAGCTCTGCCTCTACAGAAAGTAGCTTTATGTAAATGAAGCATAACTACATCCATTTCTGAACATGGGTTTTCGATAGCTTTTGAGTTTTTTCATAAAAATAGCTTTTTGTTTAGCTAATTTTCTTTGTTACGCAGCCTCTCTCATGAGATTTTTAAAAAACTGATTCAGTAAAAAAAAAAAAAAAAAAAAAAAAAAAAAAAAAAAAAAAAAAAAGTTCTTTTGCTTGTTACAGTTTCACATTACTGATTGATAATGAACAGGTTACTCATAAGTTTATAGACTAATTCTTACCGAAATTCTGTGGAATTATGTTACTGCATATATAAAATAAACATTATCTAATATGATTTTTACATGCATATGAAAGGCTATAACAAAGATTAAAAACATGTATACACTCATATATTAATGCACAATCTGAGTGCACTTTTCTCACTGATAAAGAATATACATATGACAAACCGAAGTTCCCATAGTAACAGGCAGTTAGAACCAAATGGAAATTAATGCAGATCCAACAACTTTTAGGAAAGCAAGCAATAACAGTCTTCCCGGGATTTCAAATGTGTACATAATCAGCTAGTGAGCTGTTTCGGTGGGCGAGAGGTGAAAGCATTTATTTGAAATCTGCAAACTATCTTTCCTCCATTTCTCTTATGACACGACAGTGAACTATAGATTTAGTACACTCATTT
Organism: Schistocerca americana; assembly: GCF_021461395.2. Taxonomy (NCBI): domain Eukaryota; kingdom Metazoa; phylum Arthropoda; class Insecta; order Orthoptera; family Acrididae; genus Schistocerca; species Schistocerca americana. Next base: position 557,837,087 of record NC_060125.1, on the reverse strand, counting down.
AACTGGCATCTGAACTACAATAATATTCAAAGACGTGCTGCATTCAGACCTTTGGAATTTAAAATATAATCAAAGTGAGGATAACAATAGACTTGTTGCCACATTTTGCACAGGAATGTATTCTTCGTGGGGATAACTGTTCCTTTTTCAAGTTTGTGAAATCTAACATTTCAAATAACAAAATCTGAAACGCCAGCAACATGTCTGGATTCAGCTGTTACATGGAAATGAACATTTTTTTAAGACGATACAAAGAGTTTTTCCATCTTCTTTGTTAAAGCTCTCGGTTTCATAATTTCTCTTTCTCTCGAACAGAATATTAAAAGTGCACTGTATTCGGTTACCGGCAAGAACAGAAAGTGGTATTATCTTCATAAGGGAGCCGAGCTGGAAAGCAGCGTAATCAGTGCTCGTTGGCCCATTGCTAACAGGGTGACGCATGACTGCGAGAAGAAATATCAGTAACTCAATGCAAGTATTTAAATGGTGTTGCAATGATTCTATATAGGTATCAGACTTTGTAATATGAATGTAGAACAAATGTAGGTTCCTTTATTAACCATGCAGTGTGCGGTCAAGGCTGCAGCAATAGCAGTCAATCAATAGTATCACCATATCAGTTACATCCAATTTAGCTCGACATTCCACATTAAAAGAGGCTGCAAAAATATTTATAAATCAAAGTTAGGACAATGAATAATGACAATATTACTTAAGAGCTTTGTGGTTTTCAACCAAATATTATTAGTCCAAGTAATCTTGGTTAGCTTCCCGTATCACTATCTTCTTGGCTTCCTCTGCCTGAACTGCTAACACCATATGCCAGCAGTTCGGGCAGATGAAGCCAAGAAGAAAATGATACAGGAAGCTAAACAAGATTCTCAGCAACTGTTCTTTAAAAAAAATCAAAAAAGCTATTCATTTTACATTATCTGAGAATTTGTCAGGCTTATATGCTTTTTATATACTGCCCTATTATAATTTCTAGTGCCCAAGCTAAAACAAAGCTACACAGCCTGCAAAGCTTCAACCCACAATACTTTAAGGAAACGCACTCCGACGTATGAAACGGCTTAAAATGTCTGTTTACTTTACGGATGAGTCAAGCTTCAACCGTCTGATTACTTTACAAATGAGTCAATGTGTTAAATATTTGATGTTAACCGTATACACCAGAAAAAGTTAAGAAAAGATTCAAAATTATGTTTGAAGTCTGTTGGAAGTCGCTAAGTGCTCTCATTATTAAACACTAGGTGAGTATAATCTGGGTCATCCGTCCTCCATTCGAAGCAGAAGTTAGTTCTCCGTGCATCTCAATGTTTACTTCATATATCTCAATGTTTATGATGACGTATCTCTTGAACTGTGTGTCACAATGATATAATTTTGCAGGTGCATTCAGTGCCACAGTAGACAATGTCTGCAAAAGGTCTTGCAAGTAGAGTTAGCAGTAGAGAAGTAATACAAGCAGCAATCAAATGAAAACGAGATAGGTGGAAAAAAGTAAGTAAACTCTTCATTATATCAAAAGTAATCACCATAAACAACTGTTTAACACATTTATCCCACTGTGAGACAAGAGGGCCGTTGCCTGCATTGAAAAATGCTTATTGTTGCCTACAGAAACATGACTGTAGCCAGATGTGCACCGCTTCGTCCAAGGCAAATAAAAAACCACAATTTTTTTTCTTCAAAATTCTAAAAATATAGAAATCGCACGGGGAGAGATTGGTACCGTACGGAGGTCCTGTAAGAGCTTCACAGCAAAACTTCTGCAGCATACTCGAAACAACCTTGACTATGTGTGGGCAGGCATTTTGTCGGCAGGCATTCGTGGATACAATCATTGTTCTACAGGCAACCACAAACATTTTTCCATGAAGGCACTGACTTTCTTGTCTCACAGTGGTATAAATTTATTAACATTTTTGGTGATTATTTTTGAAATAACGAACAGTTTACTTACCGTTTTTCCATCTGCCACATTTTAATTTTACTGCCCTTGTAAATTAAAGTTTCATACCTGATGCCGAAGTTTTACTGTATGAACAGTAAAAATGTAATAAGTGATTTTTTTTTATTTCATCATTTTGTGAGAGGTGTCGGTGAGAAAAAGTTTCATGAAGGTTTGAAATTATGTAGAAAGCTTTTTGGAAATAACTCCTTCTCAGTTGCTGGATGACTATAGCCAGGGTAATTTGTGCACCAACATAACAAAAACAGTTTCAAATTGTAATACCTGTCTGAGTGTCTAAACTTTTAAAACATAAGATTATATCTCATAACGAGTAGATTATGACAGGACCTCAAGTCTTTTATTCAGGCAATAATTTTAGGAAATACTGAAAATCAAATTTGTGTTGTTCCTACAAGCTATTAGGTGGGCAGCCTACAACTGGACCTATGCACCCAGAAACAGGTTAGCCACCTAGTAATACAGACACTCCACACGTCACCTTAAAGCATGTCGCGGAAGAGTACTTCTGGTACCACTATCATTTCCTCCGTTTAGTGCTACGTTCACCAATGATGCATAGCACAAACAACTGTTGGCAAGACTCTGTACGAGCTCCGATTTCTCGAGATGGATGTGAAAGGAAGTAATAAGTTACTCGGCTCTTCCAAAAACGTAAGCCCTCGGGATATTAACCGTACACCTCTCCACAGTGCACAGTGTATATCTTGCAGATGTGATTGCACTTTTGACAGACATCTCTGTAATGTTCCCGTGCTTATAAACGAACACTTCAGGCAATGCTGCTGCTCTTCATTAGGTCTTGTCTATTTCTTTTATTAATTCTACATCTACATACGTACTCCCCAAGCCACCGTACGGTGCTCGGAGGAGGGTACCTTGCGCTACTACTAGTGGCCCTAGACCGAGCGGGGTGGCGCAGTGGTTAGACACTGGACTCGCATTCGGGAGGACGACGGTTCAATCCCGCGTCTGGCCATCCTGATTTAGGTTTTCCGTGATTTCCCTAAATCACTCCAGGCAAATGCCGGGATGGTTCCTCTGAAAGGGCACGGCCGACTTCCTTCCCAATCCTTCCCTAATCCGATGAGACCGATGACCACGCTGTCTAGTTTCCTTCCCAAAACCAACCAACCAACTAGTGGCCCTTTCCTGTTCCATTCACAAATAGTGCGAGGGAAAAACAACTCTGTATATGCCTCAGCACGAACTCTTGTTTTTCTTACTTCATGGGCCTCCCGTGAAATGTACATTGGTGGCAATAGTATCATCTACAGTCTTTTTCAAAAAGTGTTCCACGAAAAGAACACTAACTTCCCTAGAGGGAGTCCCACTTGAGTTCACAAAGCGTCTCCCTAATACTCAACGTATCAATTGAATCTACCAGTATCAAATCTCGCGGCGTGCGACTGAACTGCTTCGAAGTCTTTCTCCAGTCCGCCCTGGTGAGGATCCCAAATACTCGAGCAGCACACAAGAATAGGCTGAACTAGTGTTCTACACACAGGGTGTTTGGGGAGGAAAGGTCAATATTTTACACAGTGATAGTATAAGTAATTCTGAACAAAAAATGTTATATGACCACAGCTCCGCAAATGCTTCGTTAGGGAGGTATGGGTATAGAAATGAACGTTAATTCTGCAAAACTGATGTGCACAATGAGAACATATACACAATACGACTAGACAATAATGTGATTTTCTTGAAAACAATGTTACAGAGATGTACAGTTATGAGATACATTTTTACATAATTTTAATCTAATTTGCATTTAGTACATAATGCATTAAAACATGCATGTTACATGTGTTCAGTTTAAAAAGACATGCCACATCTTTTATAAAAAGCTTTAACATTTATCGTACAGAGGTTGTACAGTTCACACAACAGGTTTGAATATCCCACCATGAATGTCAATGCACTTTTGCACTCTAGCGATAATATGCTGTGTTGCTCATTCAATTGCCTGTGGTTGGTTCCTAATCAATTCAGCAGCATCCACGATGCAACGAAGCAGTTCATCTCGTGTATTTACCTTCACTTTGTGCACCTCTCATTTCATCCAACCCTATAAACAGAAATCTAAAGGTGTAAGGTCAGATGATCTTGGATGCCAGTTAATAGCACCACTACGGCCAATTCAGCGGTTAGGGTAGGTGCGATTGAGATGGTCCCTCAAAAAAATGGTTCAAATGGCTCTGAGCACTACAGGACTTAACTTCTGAGGTCATCAGTCTCCTAGAACTTAGAACCACTTAAACCTAACTAACCTAAGGACATCACACACATCCATGCCCGAGGCAGGATTCGAACCTGCGACCGTAGCGGTCGCCCGGTTCCAGACTGTAGCACCTAAAACCGCTCGGCCACCCCGGCCGGCTGATGGTCCCTCACATGTAAGGTAACATATAGAGGGGCACCGTCATGTTGAAAGTACATTCCAGTTCGCTTGGCTAAAGGAATGTCTTCCAATAGTTCCACAAATGAATTTTCCAAAAAATGAAGGTACCTCTCTCTCGTCAATCATTGATTGATAATAAATGGACCTATCAAAAGGTTACCGATTATGCCACTCCAAACATTTATGGCAAAACAAACTTGGAAATTGTTACCCACTGAAGAGTGTGTATTTTTCCATGACCATCGATGATTATTGCATGTGTCGTTTATTCCATGTCGTGAAAACTGGGCTTCATCAGTGAATAATACGCATGGAAGCAAATGACTATTCTCCATTACCCAGTGACAGAATTGAAGTCATTGGGCATTGTCACCAACGTGGAGATTTTGGACACAGTGTATGTGAAATGGATACAGGTTTGCCACATGTAATGTTTCCCATACACATGTCTGTGGGACATTCATACACAGGGACATTCTTCGTATGCTCATTCCGGGTCTCCGCTCAACACTTGCGATAATTTCGTCCTGTTCTTGCAAAGTCTGTTGACGTGCATACTCGGATGAAAAATGACTGCTCGGAAGAGAGCCTGTTGCATGCAGAGCGATAAACACTTTGGTAAACACTCTACAATCGGGTAATCGTTGAGTCGGAAAGCGCCTGTGGTATTCGTCTCTTGCAGCGGTAATACTACCATCGCAGAAGCCATAAAAATACACCATACCTGTGTATTCCTCATTACTGTAGATGCGTGGCACTGTTAGCAGCGCTTGTACGAACACAGTTAACACCATACACTACACAGCTGACACAATGTGGCTTACACGGCACAACTGCACAAACAATGGGTGATTGTACTAAGCACATCACATGACCATAATACGTGGTAGGTTGCACAGCACAAACATGACATGATCCGTGCATTGTTTGCAAGAAAATCACGTTACGTCCAGTTGTATTGTGTATACGTTCACGTTGTGCACACCAATTTTGCAGAATTAAAGTTCTTTTCAATACCCATACCTCCTTAACAAAGCATTTTCGCACCTGTGTTCATATAACATTTATTGTTCAGAATTACTTATACTACCACTGTTCAAAACATTGACCTTTCCTCCCCAAACACCCTGTACAGTCTCCTATACAGACAGACCACACTTTCCTAAATTTCTCCCAATAAACCTTAGTCAACTCACTTTCCCTATTACTGTCCTTACAGACTCAATCCATTTTATATTGTTTTGCAATGTTACACCTAGATATTTAATTGACATGGCTATGTCAAGCAGTACACAAGATTATACTGCCATTTATCATACCAACTAGAAATTTTGTCTAAGTCATACTCTATACTCCTACACTCACTCAGTGACGACACCTTTGGGTACACCACAACACCATCACAAAACAACTGCAGATGCTGCTCATCCAACTGTCAGATCACTTATGTAAATAGAGAATAAGAGCAATTCTATCGCATTTCGCTGGGGCACTCCTGGCGATACCCTTGCCTTGGACGAACACTGGCCATTGAGGACACTGTTGTGGGTTCTGTTAGTTAAGAAGTCTTTGAGCCATTCACATATCTGAAATCCTATTCCATACACTTGTACATTTGTTAACAGTCTGCAATGGAGCGCCACGAGAAATGCTTTAACACTTTGGAGACCATGCACTTGGAGGAATATCGTGCCTAGGGAACCGGCCATTTCTGCAGTTACTTAAAGCGTTACTGGCAATCATGTAATTGAAGGATCTTAAACTTACTAACAAAGGGGCCAAGCTTCAAGATTTATTTTTAATATTTACTTTAGTTCTTTGATAGATCACAAATTTTAAAATAATTACCTGAAAAAATATTTATTTTCCCCAAGGAAAAAACCGCGAGGTGAGTTATAGAGCAAATTTCTTCCTCTTGAGCTTTCAAAATTACTTGCTCACTCAACGAGCATGACATATTTGAAGCAGAATTACAGAGAACTGCGGAACATATAGAGTAAAAGCAAAAAAATTACATCAGTGATCATATTGGCTCAGTCAAACGACAGTAGCTATTACTTTCGACAGAAGCTATTATGTTCACTGTTTCTTTTGAAATAATTGTAGAAATGAACTAAACAAGGCAGCACCAGTCACAGGGCAGGTTGTGAGACTTCCGTACACAGTTTTTATATGAAATGAGTCCAGTTTTAAAGCGACTATGGCTCACACGTCAATAAAATCGTGGCCTGACATCTACTCGGGCACCATCTTCACAAGAGTCGCGGAACGAGATGTGTTCAGGCTTGGTGTCCAAAGTGTTGAGGAAATCTAGGAATATGGAATCTGCCTGTCACCCTTCATCCACAGTTCACAGGATACTATGCACGAAAAGGGCAAGCTCAGAGACGCTTTCTTTTATCCCCTCTGCCATCCTTATATACAGAAGTGATCTGCACTTTTTCCCAGTTGCTTAGGCCTTCTGCTGGGCAAGAGCTTCACAACAAATGCAAGCTCAGTAAGGGACCAATGGCATGCTCAGTTAGCCGTGCAGTTTAACACACTGCTTTCCAGGTGGGAAGGTGTACCGGTCCCCAGCACGAATCCGCCTGGCGGATTAGTGTCGAGGTACGGTGTGCCGGCCAGTCTGTGGATGATTTTCGAGGCGGTTTTCCTTCTGCCTCAGCGAATGCAGGCTGGTTCCCCTTATTCCGCCTCAGCTACACTATGTCGGCGATTGCTGTGCAAACTATAACTACTCTACCATGCAAATATTGGGGTTGCACTCATCTGGTGTGAGACATTCCCGGGAGGGAGGGTGGTGTGTGTGTGTGTGTGTGTGTGTGGGGGTGGGGTGGGGGGGGAGGTCTACTGTGGTCCGAGCGGCACAATAATCCTGCGTTCGGTGTGGGGCAGTGGCGGAGTGAGTGGACTGCTGTAGCTTGTTGTGGGGTCGTGTACCACTGTACCACTGAGGGCTGCGGCGGGGACAAAGCCTCTCTGTTGTTTCTAGGTCCCCAGTTCAATACAATACAATGGACCAATTCTGTGACGTACTCTCTACAAAAATGAGTTAGGATCTCATACACCATCTTAGTAGCCACTATGTTGCAACTTCAGGCCTAAAACATCAGATGGCTACTAATGTAAATTAGACTATGGTGGTGGTCAAAACCATAAAAGTCCTGTAAATATATACCCAGAAACAAATACTTGCTAAGATAAGGGCCATTCTACTTACACTGATAATTTTCAGGACTCTGTGGTGCTGGCTGCCTTCCTGTTGACAACTCCTGCTCATTTCTCATAGGTTGTATTTGTTTATTTATTTAATTTATTTATGTGTCAAGTTCCGTAGGACCAAATTGAGGAGCAAATCTCCAAGGTCATGGAAAGTGTTAGTACATGAAATTACAACATAAAAGAAATAACAGATAAAAATAAATGTTTACGAACCCAAAAAAAGTCAGTCCATAAGTTTAAGTAAACACAATCAACAATACAACAAGTTACAGCTTACTTTTTCAAGAAACTCCACAGCAGAATAGAATGAGTGACCCATGAGGAAACTCTTCAGTTTCGATTTGAAAGCGTGTGAATTACTGCAAAGATTTTTGAATTCGAGTGGTAACTAATTGAAAATGGCTGCAGCAGTATACTGCATACCTTTCTACACAAGAGTTAAAGAAGACCAGTCCAAATGCAAGTTTGATTTCCGCCGAGTATTAACTGAGTGAAAGCTGCTTATTCTTGAGAATAAGGTAATATTGTCAACAAGAAATGACAGTAAGGAATATAAATATTGAGAGGCCAATATCAAAATACCCAGACTCGTGAACAGGGGTCGACAAGAGGTTCGTGAACTTACTGTCCAAACCACCCGTTTCTGAGCCAAAAATATCCTTTTAGAATGGGAAGAGTTACCCCAAACTATAATACCATATGACATAAGCGAATGAAAATAAGCAAAGTAGACTAATTTTCGTGTTGAACGATCACTCACTTCTGATACCATTCGAATAATAAAAATGGCAGTATGAAGTCTTTGAACAAGAACCTGAACGTGGGCTTTCCATGACAGTTTACTATCTATCTGAACACCTAGAAATTTGAACTGCTCAGTTTCACTAATCATATGCCCGATCTGTGAAATTAAAACACCAGGTTTTGTTGAATTCTGTGTTAGAAACTGTAAAAACTGAGTCTTACTGTGATTTAGCGTTAGTTTATTTTATAGAAGCCATGAACTTATGTCATGTACTGGACTATTTGAAACCGAACCAATGTTGCACACAACATCCTTTACTACCAAGCTAATGTCCTCAGCAAACAGAAATATTATAGAGTTACCCATCATACTAGGGGGCATATCATTTATATAAATAAGGAACAGGAGTGGCTCCAACACTGATCCCTGGGGCACCCCCCACTTGACAGTATGCCACTCAGATCCCACATCACAGCCGTTATCAACATTGTGAATAATGACCTTTTACTGCCTGTTGCTAAAGTAAGAGGTGTGCCAATTATGAGCTACTCCCCATATTCCGTTATGATCCAACTTCTTGAGCAATATTTTGTGATCAACACAATCAAACGCCTTAGTTAAATCAAAAAATATGCCTAGCATTCGAAATCTTTTGTTTAGCCCATCCAGTACCTCACAAAGAAAAGAGAATATAGCATTTTTAGTTGTTAAACGACATCTAAAGCTGAAGTGAACATTTGATAGCAAATAGTGTGATATCTAATGATCAATTGTCCTTAATATACAGCCTTTTCAATAACTTTTGCAAACACTGATGGCATAGAGACAGGTCTAAAATTACCTACATTATCCCTTTCTCCCTTTTTATACAGACTTATTACTGAGTACTTTAATTGCTCAGGAAACTGACCATTCCTAAAGGAAAAATTACAAATATGGCTGAATACAGGGCTAACATGTGCAGCACAATACTTTAATATTCTGCTAGGCACTCCATCTTATCCAAGGCAGTCCTTAGTATTCAGTGATTCAATTATTGACTCAATCTCCCTATTGTCTGTATCACAGAGGAGTATTTGAGACATCAATCTTGACAGTCATTTGCCAAGAAAGTTATATGATTTCCTGTAGAAATTAAATTTTTATTTAATTCACCAGCAATGCTCAGAAAATGATTGTTAAATACTGAACATATATCTAATTTACCAGTAACAGAAATATTTTTACTGTGAACTGACTTTATATCGTTGACCTTGTGCTGCTGACCAGACACTTACTTCACAACTGACCATATGGTTTTAATTTTATCCTGTTAATTAGCTATTCTATTTGCATACCACATACTCTTTGCCTTCCTACAACATTTTTAAGCACCTTACAATACTGTTTGTAATGGGCTACTGTAGCTTGATTGTGACTACTTCTAACATTTTGATATAATTCCCACTTTGTTCTACAAGATATCCTTATCCCACTAGTCAGCCACCCGGGCTGCTAGTACCCAATTTAGAACATTATAATGGAAAGCAACTCTCAAAGAGCATGAGAAATGTGTTAAGGAAAGCATTGTATTTATCAGCTATGTTAGTGGCACTATAAACAGCCGGTCACTCTTGTTCCTTGACAAGGTTTAAAAAAACTCTCTATTGCTGTTGGATTAACATTCCTAAATAGTTTGTAATTAAATATGACTTTGGTTTGAGTGCAAAAGCCTTTTATTGTTAGAATTTGTGCATCATGGCATGAAAGACCATTCACACTTTTACTAACAGAATGTCCATCTAGTAATGAAGAACGAATTAAAATATTGTCTACAGCTGTGCTACTGTTCCCCTGCACCCTAGTGGGAAAAAGCACATTCTGCATCAGATCATATGAATTTAAGAGATCTACCAACATCCTATTTCTTGCACCATCATACACAAAAGTAATATTGAAGTCACCACATATAACTAATTTCTGGTACTTCCTACAAAGTGAATCAAGAACCCTCTCTATCTTGAGCAGAAATGCTCTGAAGTTGGAGTTAGAAGACTTATAAACAACAACAATAACTAGGAGTTTAGTTTCACTAAATTCAACTGCCCCTGCACAACATTCAAACATCTGTTCAGTGCAGTGTTGTGATATGTCTATGGACTCCAATAGAATACTGTTTTTTTCGTACATAGCCACTCCCCCACCTGGAAAGGAACACCTCGAGAAACACCCAGCTAATCTGTATCCTGTAAAGGAAGCCTTTGAATTGTCAAATTATTCAAGTGGTGCTCTGATATACCAATAATTTCAGAGTCAACATCTATAAGCAGTTGACTAACTTTCTCTCTATGTTGTTGTTGTTGTGATCTTCAGTCCTGGGATTGGTTTGGTGCAGCTCTCCATGCTACTCTCTCCTGTGCAAACTTCATCATCTCCGGGTACCTACTGCAGCCTACATCCTTCTGAATCTGCTTAGTGTATTCATCTCTTGGTCTCCTCTACAATTTTTACCCTCCATGCTGCCCTCCAATGCTAAATTTGTGATCCCTTGATGCCTCAGAACATGTCCTACTAACCGGTCCCTTCTTCTTGTCAAGCTGTGCCACAAACTTCTCTTCTCCCCAATCCTATTCAATACCTCCTCATTAGTTATGTGGTCTACCCATCTAATCTTCAGCATTCTTCTGTAGCACCACATTTCGAAAGCTTCTATTCTCTTCATGTCTAAACTATTTATCGTCCACGTTTCACTTCCATACATGGCTACAGTCCATACAAATCCTTTCAGAAACGACTTCCTGACACTTAAATCTATACTCGATGTTAACAAATTTCTCTTCTTCAGAAACGCTTTCCTTACTTACCATTACCAGTCTACATTTTATATCTTCTCTACTTCGACCATCATCAGTTATTTTGCACCCCAAATAGCAAAACTCCTTTACTACTTTAAGTGTCTCATTTCCTAATCTAATTCCCTCAGCATCACCCGACTTAATTCGAATGCATTCCATTATCCTCGTTTTGCTTTTGTAGATGTTTATCTTATATCCTCCCTTCAAGACACTGTCATTTCCGTTCAACTGCTCTTCCAGGTCCTTTGCTGTCTCTGACAGAATTACAATATTATCGATGAACCTCAAAGCTTTTATTTCTTCTCTGTGGATATTAAATCCTACTTAAAATTTTTCTTTTGTTTCCTTTACTGCTTGCTCAATATACAGATTGAATAACATCGGGGATAGGCTACAACCCTGTCTCACTCCCTTCCCAACCATTGCTTCCCTTTCATGGCCCTCAACTCTTAGAACTGCCATCTGGTTTCTGTACAAATTGTAAATAGCCTTTCGCTCCCTGTATTTTACCCCTGCCACCTTCAGAATTTAAAAGAGAGTATTCCTGTCAACCTTGTCAAAAGCTTTCTCTAAGTCTACAAATGCTAGAAACACAGGTTTGCCTTTCCTTAATCTGTCTTCTAAGATAAGTCGTAGGGTCAGTATTGCCTCACGTGTTCCTACATTTCTATGGAATCCGAACTGATTTTCCCCGTGGTCAGCTTCTACCAGTCTTTCATTCGTCTGTAAATAATTCGCATTAGTATTTTTCAGCCATGACTCATTAAACTGATAGTTCGGTAATTTTCATATCTATCAACACCTGCTTTCTTTGGGATTGGAATTATTATATTCTTCTTCAAGTCTGAGTGTATTTCAGCTGTCTCATACATCTTACTCACGAGATGGTAGAGATTAGTCAGGGCTGGCTATCCCAAGGCTATCAGTAGTTCTAATGGAATGTTGTCTACTCCCAGGACCTTGTTTCGACTTACAATTTTCAGTGCTCTGTCAAACTCTTCATGCAGTATCGTATCTCCGATTTCATCTTCATCTACATCCTCTTCCATTTCCATAACATTGTCCTCAAGTACATCGCCCTTGTATTGACCCTCTATATACTCCATCCACCTTTCTGTTTTGCATTCTTTGCTTAGAACTGGGTTTCCATATGAGCTCTTGATAGTCATGCAAGTGGTTCTCTTTTCTCCAAAGGTCTCTCTATTTTTCCTGTAGGCAGTATGTATCTTACCCCTCATGAGATAAGCCTCTACATCCTTACATTTGTCCTCTAGCCATCCCTGCTAAGACATTTTGCACTTCCTGTCGATCTCATTTTTGAAACGTTTGTATTCCTTTTTGCCTACTTCATTACGACAATTTTATATTTTCTCCTTTCATCAATTAAGTTCAATATCTCTTCTGTTATCCAAGGATTTCTACTAGCCCCCATCTTTTTGCTTACTTGATCCTCTGCTGCCTTCTCCATTTCACTTCTCAAAGCTACCCATTCTTCTTCTGCTGTATTTCTTTCCCCTGTTCTTGTCAATCGTTCCCTAATGCTCTCTCTGAAACTCTCTACAACCTCCGGTTCTTTCAGTTTATCCAGATCCCATCTCCTTAAATTCCTACCTTTTCACTGTTTCTTCAGCTTTAATGCACAGTTCATAACCAATAGATTGTGGTCAGAGTCCACATCTGCTCCTGCAAAAGTCTTACAATTATAAATCTGGTTCCTAAATCTCTATCTTACCATTATATAATCTATCTGAAACCTTCCAGTGTCTCCAGGCCTCTGCCACATATACAACCTTCTTCCATGATTGTTAAAAGTGTTAGCTATGATTAAGTTATGCTCTGTGCAAAATTCTATCAGGCGGCTTCCTCCTTCTTTCCTTACCCCCATTCCATGTTCACCTATAACTTTTCCTTCTCTTCTTTTTCCTACTGTCGAATTCCAGTCCTCCATGACTATTAAAGTTTCGACTCCCTTCACTATCTGAATAATTTCTTTTATTTCATCATACATTTCTTCAATCTCTTTGTCATCTGCGGAGCTAGTCAGCATATAAACTTGTACTGTTGTGGTAGGTATGGGCTTAGTGTCTATATTGGCTACAATAATGCATTCATTATGCTGTTCATAGTAGCTTACTCACACTCCTATTTTTGTATTCATTACAAAGCTTAATCCAGCATTACTCCTATTTGATTTTGTATTTATAACCCTGTATTCACCTGACCAGAAGTCTTGTTCCTCCTGCCACTGAACTTCACGAATTCCCACTACATCTAACTCTAACCTATTCATTTCCCTTTTTAAATTTTCTATCATACCTGCCCGATTAAGGGATCTGACATTCCACACTCTGATTAAGGGATCTGACATTCCACTCTCCGATCCGTAGAAAGCCAGTTTTCTTTCTTCTGATAACGATATCCTCCTGCGTAGTCCCCGCCCGGAAATCTGAATGGGTGACTATTTGACGTCTGGAATATTTTACCCAAGAGGACGCCATCATCATTTAATCATACAGTAAAGCTGCATGCCCTCGGGAAAAATTACGGCCGTAGTTTCCCCTTGCTTTCAGCCGTTCACAGTACCAGCACAGGAAGGCCGTTTTCGTTAATGTTATAAGACCAGATCAATTCAGACTGTTGCCCCTGCAATTACTGAAAAGGCTGCTGCCCCTCTTCATGAACCACATATTTGTCTGGCCTCTCAACAGATACCCCTCCATTGTGGTTGCACCTACAGTACGGCTATCTGTATCGCTGAGGCACACAAGCCTCCCCACCAACGGGAAGGTCCTTGGTTCACTGGGGGGGGGGGGGGGGGGGGGGGGGGTTATCTCTAATACCTCTTATATTTTGATGAAATATGCTTATTCCTTCTCTACCTGGAAACATTACATCCTCGGAAGGTGAGCCCTGAGTTAAGAGGGACTTCCTTTAAGCAGGTATACATATCAGCTAACTTCAATCTAAAAAAAGGTGCAGCTCTAACACCAACTACTACAGGAATTTTTCCATGAGTGACCCCACCACCCCTACCACCACCACCACCACCACCACCCACTACACTGTCACCTGTAAGCTTAGCCAGCCTCCCCTTCCCATACCTATTGAGGTGCAGCCCATGCCTAGTGAACTCCAATCCACTGATAGACCCAACTGGCACCACTGAGATGTGACCCACGACCTCTGCCAGCAGCGCCCTCCCCAGTCCCATGTTAACGCGCCTAACAGCTGCATTAAGATGAGGCTGATCATGACGCTGAAACAGTTGCACGAAATGCACATTAGTGCCACCAGTTTGAGTAGCTATCTTTACCAGGTCACCACCTACATCATATTCCCCGTCCCTATCAAGACTGTTCCCTGCTCCACCCACTACCACTACCTGATCCTCCTTCGTAAAATTCCTACATAACTCCCCTACACTGTCAGTCACCTGAGCCAACCCTGCACTAGCCTTCACAATGCTGGTGACCTGGTACTCACTCCCCAACACTTCCTGCAACTGCTGGCACACACCGTGTGAACTACCTAACAGCAGAACCTTCTTCTTTCTGTTAGACTTTGCAACTAACCTAGGCCTCCTAATTGCTGAGGATTGTGCATGTTCCCTACATCTACAGCTACATGTTTCTGTACATGAGTACAACAACTGTCATGCTGTTGTCAGACACTCATCTGTCTCCTACATCAGCCATCCATACTTATTGTTTTGAGACTGTTTTGCCATCAAAACAAAATCAGTGATTTGTTGGAGTGTGTGCAGCCTGATTGGTGTTCTGGAGTCCTGTTTTCTCATATGGGAGACATTATATCCTGTTGCGGTTCAGTCGATGGCATTAAACGACAGACACATCTCGTGTATGCCAAATGACATCCTCAAAGTCCCATTCCATCTGAAATAATGTTCAGCTAGTTGTTATAGTGATTTTCAGACACAGGATTGTTTGCAACAAGGACAATGGATTGCAGTAGACTGTGCACAGTTGGCACTTTTGATATGAAACTTTTGTGTGATGAGCAGATGATAATCCTGAAACCAGTATGTGCAATATTAGAGCTTCTAAAGGTGTAAAGGTGGTGCATTTAGCATGAGCAATTACTTTATCCATACCTTCTACAGAGTGTGCAAGCTCTCAGGCCAAATCACCTTCATACAGAATCACAGTAGTGCCAATTGATTCTAAGACGGAGCATTAAAGATCTGCAATTCACAACTAGCATTTTATTTACAGATGGGACGGGATTCTCACAGAGTGAAATAATAATAATAATAATAATAATAATAATAATAATAATAATAATAACAACAAAACCAGGTGTGGGCAAAGACAAATTCTTGAGAGATCGTGGACGTAAGGCACAAAATTTGTTGTTGTATCAATATGTGGGCACGAATACTGGTAGCACACTCATAGGGCTGTTCACTTTTCTTGATAAATTCCTGCATGGGAAGTAACCCCTGTTATTGGAGAATGTTGCTCTTTCAGAAAGACTACAGAAGTGGGTTATTGGCACTGGGACAACATCTGTTTTCTACATCTTGTATGACAGTGCATAATACAAACATTTCATGAGCAACAGATTGGTTTAGTAGGTCAAGAAGCACCACCCTCCTGTCCATCTGTCATTAATTGTTTGTGTTTCTGGCTACATGGATATTTGAAGTCACAGGTTTATTCCAACCCACTGACAATGAGCACACATTACAGAAGCTTATGTCTATGCTTGTGACCAATTTTGAGGGTAGCTGAGTGTGTTCGGAGGAGTTAGTCATTCTTTGTAGAGGAGGGCTGACGAATGTGTAAGAATGAGTGTCAACAGACAGACAGTTATCATAAGACAGAATGTCACTATCTCAAAAATTATTTGTTTGTGGGCATGTGTTAATAACTTTCTTTAGTTCTGGTCAGTACTATCATATCTGACAAAATGGGGCACTCTACGTAAACATCCTGTATAAACAAACTAATGGTTAAGGCTGAAAGATGAATGGGGCTGTTTGTGAGCTATGTTATTCTTTATAGGAAATTTCCAACACCAGGCAATTACAGAAAAATGCAGGTAGACCTGCCTGGAGTTGACATTTGCTGCAGGGATTGGCAATTGATCCTGAGTGTAAATAAATCTAAAGTACTACGCTTAAATAGGCAGAGAGAACCACTATTGTTCTATTACATGACTCAAGATAAATTACTGCAACCAGTAACAACCTAAAATATCTAGTACATAACCTACATAGTCGCCTAAAGTGGAATAATATCATAACACTAGTTCTGGGAAAAGCAGACTCCAAGCTTTAGATGCACTGAAAGATTTCTGAGGAAATGTAATTTATGCATGAAGGAAGTAGCTTGCAAAGCACATGTTCAACCAATTCTTGGATATTGCTCGTCAGTCTGGAGTCCTTATTAGGCAGGAAGCAACTGAAAGAGTTGAAACAAATAAGTCTTCAGGTCTGGATGGAATCCCAACTCATTTTTACAGAGAGTACTCTACTGTATTGGTGCCTTACTTAGTTTGCATTGGTTGTGAATCTTTCGCTCACCAAGAAGTCCCAAGAGACTAGAGAAAGTGCAGGGGAGTCCCATAATATAATGAGAGGGACAGGGGTAAAAGAACACAAAATTACAGGGCAAAATCTGTTACACTGATCTGCAGCAGAATTCTTGAACATATTCTCAGTTCAAATATAATATATTTCCTTAAGGCACAAGGGCTTCTGTCCAAAAATCAGATCGAATTTAGAAAGCATCGCTCATGTGAAACTCGGCATGTCCTTTTCTCTCTTGGAGGACTAAATCATTTTGTGTGATATATATGGAAAACAAACAACAGAAGGAGAAAATGTAACCCCTCACTTACAACATCCACAAAGGCCACACAGCTCCAGCTGCAGTGCTGCTACTGACAAAACACTTTCAAGGAAACTGTTATAATTTAGAGGCCAACCAATATCAACATACTGAGCTCCTGAAGTTCAAAGCTATGCCTATTGTACCTGAGAAGATTGGTTGAGGTATCTTACAAACTATCCTCTTGTGTCTGACTTCCCGATAATGTGACAGGCCAGTGGTCTCAAACAAAGTCACTGCCTCCTATATGGCATAACAAATATTAAGTTCACATGCCCAAATATTCTAATCATTTAGGAGTTTCTTAGACCCCCAAATTACAACTTACTACTTTATGTTTGGCCAATAATCAAAGCCAGATCTCTGGCTTCATTTAGGATATGGAATTGCAAAGAGTGTGTTACTTACATCAGGCTGAACAACCCTAAAAACTTGTGACTAATTAGATGAAATTGAAAAATAACACCTGGAAACAAAAGCTGAATGCTGTAACAGCACAGGCACAGTACGTCTGCTAACGATGAAAGCTCCAAAGGAACAATCTTAAGTGAAACATGCTTCTCCTCCATATCTCCTCACCCATTTTGATAATGTTTTCATTATCTCTCTTTTTTGTTTTAGTTAACCAGCTCCATCTGTTAAGTGTGACACTGCTTTGGCCAGGTTAGTGGCTATATGAAGGGACTTTAAAAGTAACACGTTGTCCCACACTCAGACCATTTCACAAGAGGCACAAGGTCAGAGAAGCGTATGTATTCTGGGTTTCCCACAGACAAGAATTCTGCTATGGTATGATTTAACAGATGCATCACTGCATGGGACTGAAATGGCGTGGCAACTGGAAACTTATTCTAAAGTTGAAGTATGAGAGACATTTTTATTCTTGTGGACAAAATGTCTAAATTGCACATAAATAAACCATGAAATTCTGGCAGAATACAGACCAAATGCAATGCTGCGTGCAGCCATAGTGAAACCGTGCCAACAATTTGACCCAGGCCATACACATATGGCTGATGCTGATTGAGAAGAAAGTCTATCAACACTGACCACAGACAACAATGTATGGGCAATGGAGTAACAGATTCACAGCAATCACAAGTTTTCTAACAACAAGGACATCATTCACAGCAGTTCTTGAATGACTCTGTAACCAAGGGCCAGATTTCTACCGCTGAGGAACTGAGTGACTGGTAGAACATCTCGACCATTGTTTACAGGATCTTGACGACTATGCCGAAAAATAATATCGTATATCTAACAACAGAAACTCCAGGTTGGAATATCAACAATATAAGAAAAGATAGATTGCTACTCACTGTAAAGATGACACGTTGAGTTGCAGTCAGGGACAGGCTTTTATCTCTGGCAGCATGAGCTGTGTAAGTGTCTTTTTGTTGTGTCTTGCTGCAATTCAATGCCATCTTTATGGTGAGTAGCAATCTATCTTCTCCTTATATTGTTAATATCATGTCTCTGTGTCACTTTGAAGTGCAGTGTACCGTTAAATAAAAGTTACTTGTTCTGCTGTGTGACAATGTTTAACTTAATTTCTAGAGTCACCTTGTCCAAACTTAAGTAAAGATCTCAAATGACTCAACAATGTTGATAAAAGATAAAACACTTCTGATTTCAGTACAACTGATACTTATTCATTTGTCAGTGAACACTTCAAGGGAACCAAAACTATCAACATATTTTGCACTGTTCCATTTCCTGGGCACTTACAGCAGGATCTGTAATGTAACTCTTATCTGAGACTAAGTCACTCGTATACAAGTGAGTATTTCAGGTCCTCTCTACCACTACAATTTGGTATCTAAGGATACAAACTGTCGGAAGAATGCTTGAGTGAGGATCTTTAAGTGGCTAGGTGTGAATAGTCTCCATATATACGATGTGTTTACCAGACTGAACTGATTAATTTGTCAAGAAAATACTAGAAGAAATGTATTCATTTCATAACACTTATCTGGCCACAAAGCAACATTGTTCAATGATGGTAAACAGAAGAAATGAAAACTAGCTTCTGCAGATCTCGGAGCATCAAGGTTCTGTGAGAATAAACCTGCAGTTTATATTATGACTGCAGAAACTGTGTATAAAATTAATGCCACACATAAAGCCATGACAGTAATCTGCTACAGGTGGTACTGCACAAAAACTTAACCAAGTTTTCTCTGTTGTATACCAGCCAATAGAGAAACAATGAGGGAGACATTTGCTATCTTCCATTATGCATATCTGCAGTGACACGAACTGTACCTCACAATGGACATCCTCAAATTCAGTTTCTGGCAGTTGTTTAGAGGTAGAGGTAGCTGTTACGAAACTTTTTAACTGTCCTTAAACAGAGTATAAGAGGTTGTAAAGCATTCACAATGGCAGAAGTAAAGTTCAAATTATGGGTGCAACAGGCATTCTAACTCATTCATAAAGCAGACACGCTGGCAATAATTTTCTGTTGACATCATCATCATCATCATCATCATCATCATCATCATCATTTAAGACTGATAATGCCTTTCAGCGCTCAGTCTGGAGCATAGCCCCCTTATAAAATTCCTCCATGATCCCCTATATTCAGTGCTAACATTGGTGCCTCTTCTGATGTTAAACCTATTACTTCAAAATCATTCTTAACCGAATCCAGGTACCTTCTCCTTGGTCTGCCCCGACTCCTCCTACCCTCTACTGCTGAGCCCATGAATCTCTTGGGTAACCTTGTTTCTCCCATGCGTGTAACATGACCCCACCATCTAAGCCTGTTCGCCCTGACTGCTACATCTATAGAGTTCATTCCCAGCTTTTCTTTGATTTCCTCATTGTGGACACCCTCCTGCCATTGTTCCCATCTGCTAGTACCTGCAATCATCCTTGCTACTTTCATATCTGTAACCTCAACCTTGTTGATAAGGTAACCTGAATCCACCCAGCTTTCGCTCCCATTCTGTTGACATGGCAGTCAAATTTTGATTGTCACATTGGATCAGTAACTTGAACTATCTAACATATCAGATCCCAGTGCATCCAAACAGTCCTCCAGTCTTTGCTCACAACGGCCCCCATCACATGGCTTATGTGTATCACAGAGATATCGTGGATATGTACGAACACAACACCCGACTTATTGCCTACTTTGTTTATTACATTGTTGAATGAACAGTACATGCTATTTCACATTGCACATATAAGATGCAACCTGATTTTACAGTTCTTTCCGCACATCACTGTGTCTACATCTGTATCTATACTGAGCACTACAACATCTGCTACATGGCACAGAGAGCACAGTACACCAGTACCATTTTACTCCTAACAATTCCAATCATGGATGGTGTCTCAGAGAAATAGTATTACACTTTTATTTTACAGTAAGTGAAATTGCTGAATGGAATGATCTGTAAAATAAGGGAAAGCAACCATTCAACTAGAGTGGACTGATGTGTGGAGCTTACAAACCTTTAACAGAAAGCAGCATTCATACTAGCTTTCGAGCTCTTGCTCTTTTTATTGGAACAGTACACAGTCACTCACACAGCCACTCAAACGTACACACCTGCAGCCGAAAAAAGACTTTCCACAGTGGTTACGAATCGTAGTGACTATGTGGCTGAGGTTCTCCACCAATTTTCCAACACCTCTTATACAAACTAATGACCATGGCTCCATTCCAGCAGCCCAATATGACCTCGGGCAGTGCCTCACGGCCTTAAATCCATCCCAAAACCGGATGCCTGAATCCATCTCCCTCCTCACTCAAGAAACCTCCCACCTCACACACACACACACACACACACACACACACACACACACACACACACACACACCTACTGTCCAAATTCCAAACCCATAGGTCTCCCTGCTAATCATCCCATTGTGGCTGGATACAATGCTCCCACAGAACAAACTTCTGCCTTTCTTGGTCACTATGAATGCAACATCCTTGTACACCAGGCCCTCATGCCCATGGCCTTGTGGCCATGGAACATTGCCTTTCCCAACATTGCCCGGATAACAAACCTACCACCTCTTTCCTGGTCCTCCTAGCCAACCACATGCTGACCCAGGATTATTTCACTTTAGAACGCCAAAGCTACAAACAACTCCACGGTATTGCCAGGGCTACTCACATGGTACCATCCCACGCCAACTTATTTACAGAATACTGGAGGAATCTTTCGTATCCAGTCAACATTTAAAACTCTTTGTCTGGTTCATGTTCATTTGTAATATTTTAGTGATGTGACTGATGACACTGGCAACCTTTGCTTTTTCCTCCACAGTCTCAGTACCTACTCTCAAATCTGCTTCACCTGGTCCTCCTCAGTACAATAAGGTACCTTCCTAGACGTCGACCTGCACCTTTGAGATGGCTTCATAAATATGTCTGTTCATATCAAGCACACCAAACACCAACATTACATTCAATTTGACAGCTGTCGCCTCTCCCATGTAAAAGAATCTCTTTGTAAAAGCCTCACCACCGTTGAACATCACATCTGCAGTGGAAAGCAGATGGAGTCAAAATATAGCAATAATCCTACCACAGCTTTATTGACAGGAAATATCCTACCCAGTTCATCCAAAAACAAATTTCCCATTCCACCTCCTCCTCTGACACCTGTAAAATTGTCAACCAGTCATCAATCAGCATTCCTCTGGTCACTCACTACCACTCTGGCCCTGAAAAGCTCAACCACATCCTATACAAGAGCTCATCATGCCCCTACCTCTCACAGTGCCCTGAGATGAGGGATATTCTACCCATAATCCTACCCACAATTCCCAAAGTAGCGTTCCACCACCCACCCAACCTTCAGCATACCACCGCCCATCCCTATTCCAATCCTGCTCCCAATCCTGCACCCCTTATGGTCAGCCCCGGTTCAAGATCTGTTCCATACATCCGCTGATCAATTCCTACAGCAGTCCAGTCACAGAAATTTTCTAGCAACTAAAAAGGCAGGGCCACATGTGAAAGTAGCCTTGTTATATATATGAGCTAAGTGGCAATTGCTGCACGGCATTCTATGTGGGCATGACAAGTACACAACTGTCAAGCCACATGAATGGCCATTGTCAAACTGTGGCAAAATGCAAACTTGACCATACAGCAGCCAAACATGCTGCAAACTACAAGACAAATGACTTGAACAGCTGGTTCACTGTGTGGTTACTTGGATACTTCCCTCCAGCACAAGTTTCTCTGAACTATGTAGGTGATGATAATCTCTCCAGCATATTGTGCACTCAAGTAATCCCCCTGACCTAAATCTCTGTTAAGACATTTCCCATTGTCGCACCTTATTATTCCCCATCTCACTTTTGTCCACACCACTCCTTTCCTGTCCAGATTGTGTAATGCCTTCTCCCACAACCCCCCCCCCCCAAACTTTCAAGTCTCTCTCTCTCTCTCTCTCTCTCTCTCTCTCTCTCTCACGCGTGCCCCCCCCCCCCCCCCCCCCCACACACACACACACAAAAAACCTCTCTGTCTCCCTCTTCATTTCTATCGTCCTCTCCATTTTCCCTTTTCCTACATCCCTTATTCCACAGCTCTTACAAGTTCTACCCTCTGAACTACTCTCATTTTATTGGGCAGCCACTAATCCATTTGTCAGAAGACCTGCCTCATTTTATTCCGCCCCTGTGTAGTTTTGTGTGTGTGTGTGTGTGTGTGTGTGTGTGTGTGTGTGTGTGTGTGTGTGTGTGAGAACTTGTACTCGAAAAGCGAGAGCTCGACAGCTAACACGAATATTGCTTTCTGTTACATGTTTCTATGCTCCACACATCAGTCTGTTATATTTTTAATTTTTTTTTTTTTTTGTTTTTCTATGTCTAAAAATATGTAACTCTTGCTCTTAACAAATATCTGTGCTGGATAACTGTCTTTGACAAAAATCGGTCACACAAAAAACAATAAATTAAACAGCAGCTTGAGGTGTTACATGTTGTCACTTCTACCTCCATATACATTATGATGTTGTTGTTGTTGTGGTCTTCAGTCCTGAGACTGGTTTGATGCAGCTCTCCATGCTACTCTATCCTGTGCAAGCTTCTTCATCTCCCAGTTCCTACTGCAACCTACATCCTTCTGAATCTGCTTAGTGTATTCATCTCTTGGTCTCCCTCTACGATTTTTACCCTCCACGCTGCCCTCCAATGCTAAATTTGTGATCCCTTGATGCCTCAAAACATGTCCTACCAACCGATCCTATCTTCAGCATTCTTCTGTAGCACCACATTTCGAAAGCTTCTATTCGCTTCTTGTCCAAACTATTTATCGTCCACGTTTCACTTCCATACATGGCTACGCTCCATACAAGTACTTTCAGAAACGAGTTCCTGACACTTAAATCTATACTTGATGTTAACAAATTTCTCTTCTTCAGAAACGCTTTCCTTGCCATTGCCAGTCTACATTTTATATCCTCTCTACTTCGACCATCATCAGTTATTTTACTCCCTAAATAGCAAAACTCCTTTACTACTTTAAGTGTCTCATTTCCTAATCTAATCCCCTCAGCATCACCCGATTTAATTTGACTACATTCCATTATCCTCGTTTTGCTTTTGTTGATGTTCATCTTATATCCTCCTTTCAAGACACTGTCCATTCCGTTCAACTGCTCTTCCAAGTCCTTTGCTGTCTCTGACAGAATTACAATGTCATCGGCAAACCTCAAAGTTTTTATTTCTTCTCCATGAATTTTAATACCTACTCCGAATTTTTCTTTTGTTTCCTTTACTGCTTGCTCAATATACAGATTGAATAACATCGGGGAGAGGCTACAACCCAGTCTCACTCCTTTCCCAACCACTGCTTCCCTTTCATGCCCCTCGACTCTTATAACTGCCATCTGGTTTCTGTACAAATTGTAAATAGCCTTTCGCTCCCTGTATTTTACCCCTGCCACCTTCAGAATTCGAAAGAGAGTATTCCAGTCAACGTTGTCAAAAGCTTTCTCTAAGTCTACAAATGCTAGAAACGTAGGTTTGCCTTTTCTTAATCTTTCTTCTAAGGTAAGTCGTAAGGTTAGTATTGCCTCACGTGTTCCAACATTTCTACGGAATCCAAACTGATCTTCCCCGAGGTCCGCTTCTACCAGTTTTTCCATTCGTCTGTAAAGAATTCGCATTAGTATTTTGCAGCTGTGACTTATTAAACTGATAGTTCGGTAATTTTCACATCTGTCAACACCTGCTTTCTTTGGGATTGGAATTATTATATTCTTCTTGAAGTCTGTGGGTATTTCGCCTGTCTCATACATCTTGCTCACCAGATGGTAGAGTTTTGTCATGACTGGCTACATACATTATGATATCTCAAACTTAATCACCGCGATCATTATGCAACATGTACGTGGGGAAAGCAGTATGTTTCTTGACTCATACTGGAATATACAATTAAAGTGTCATATCATGCACAACACAGCATCCCGCAAGGGCAATTTCTGCCACACTCTGCACTTATTAAACAAACTTGAGCTGAATCATAATGACATTCGTAATTCCTGTCTCCTCCTTCTCTATTCCAACAATTCAAGACTGATGAACAAGACTGACAACCAAGTTGGCAGTAGTTTTTCAGAGACTACCTTCATAGATGAATTACATTTCCATAGACTCCTTCTAATAAATCTTAGTATGACTTCTGCCTTTGTAACAATTATAACTGGGCCAAAATAACACAGTGATTGACAGCTGCGCACAATAGTGTGCAATGTTCTCGCTGCATTATGGCCTGGCAGCAGCAGCTGTGCAGTACTATACTGGATAAATTCACACGAGCCACGTCAAGATGGGACACTGAATGTTGTATCACTTCCTTGTGCACTTTAGCCACTGTCTTCTATCATTCAGTGGCGTAATATTAGGATGCTGTACAGAGAAACACAGCACATAACAAAACAAACTGCAACAGTTATGTTACTGATTGCAAGAGTTGTACGCAACTGAATGTAATAATGAGCATATAAGGCAGCAGAGCGAAATAGCAACAGTGAAAATTACAGAATGTACACTAAGTGCATTCTCTATTTGGTTGTTATTATGGCAGCTGTCCTGGAAAGAATTAAAGTTTGTTAGTTTGATCCAGATATAGAGAACTCTGCATATTATTTTGGAGCAACAAACAGATGTGAAACTAATTACACTGTTCTACCAGTTTTGTTTGTTGCAGGATTGTTGCAATTTTTTTCATATGAACTAGCATTTCATGATTTTTATCTTGATATAAAAAGGAAAATACTCCAGAGAAGATTATAAATTCACAAAATGATATAATGGCTGGCTGGTACTACCTTCAGGAGGCGTATTTCCAATACTGTCAACAGACATATTTTAACATGAAAGAAATTGTTACTAGATCCCAGAACTATTAGTTCCTTCCTCAGGGGGGAGCACAGGCTCTATCACTCATCTCTCTTCTTCGGGACACTCTCTTGCTCTATGAGGTTGTTTCATCTTAAATCGCTCTGGAAGGATACTTCTAGATAACTGTGACTGTTTCCAGTTGCTGCATGGCATATTATGTCTTTTCATATATTTATACACAATCCAGCTGCTTATTCTAAAGGTCAACATCACTCTTATCCCAAGCTATGCTTTTGTAACAATTTTCTAATGATGTGAAACTCTGTACGTAAGTGCAACATGTGTATGCATTAGTTTGTGTTGATAAGTTGCATTTTCCAAATATATCTCTGTTATTCCTACTGATGTTACTTAGCAATGATTACTATTGTGTTCTATCACTCTCCTCCCTCCCTGTATACTGTAACAGTACCAGACAAAATGTATGTATTTCATTTGCTGTAGAAGGAAATTAAGTTATGTTGTTTGATTCTCTGTATGTGACAGTTACATTTTGCATTCTGTTGCACTTTTCAGGCATTTCATTGTTACTACGGCCATAACAACTGTCATTACCTCATCATTTGTATCATTTGCACCTGATACTTTCGTCCTTAGATTTCCATTTTAATTTTTCTTGTAAAATGCCTTTTTACTTGAAAGACGGGTATTGTTAAAAAGCACTACATGTTTCATTTAGTGGCAGGTGAGATTAAACAAACAATCATTTTTTTCACAGACTTTCCACAAACTGATATAGGCAGACACACTCAGTGCCATCAAATATCTTCTTTAAAAATTATCAAAAGAAGATATTTGATGACACTGAGTGCATCTGCCTTAAGTATACATCAGTTTGTGGAAACCCCATGGAAAAAAAAAAATTATCCCCCCCATGACCCATGGACCCTGCCGCTGGTGGGGAGGCTTGCGTGCCTTAGTGATACAGATAGCCGTACTGTAGGTGCAATCACAACAGAAGAGTATCTGTTGAGAGGCCAGGCAAACATGTGGTTACTCAAGAGGGGCAGTAGCCTTTTCAGTAGTTGCAGGGGAAACAGTCTGGATGATTGCCTGATCTGGTCTTCTAACATTAACCTGCGAGCGACTGAAACCAAGGGGAAACTACAATCATAATTTTTCCCGAGGGCATGCAGCTTTACTGTATGGTTAAATGATGATGGCGTCCTCTTGGGTAAAATATTCCAGAGGTCAATCAGTCACCCATTTGGATGTCCGGGTGCGGACTACTAAGGAGCACGTCAACATCAGGAGAAAGAAAATTGGCATTCTACGGAATGGAGCTTGGAATGTCAGATCCCTCAATAGAGTAGGGAGGTTAGAAAATTTAAAAACAGAAATGGATAGGTTAAAGTTAGATATGGTGGGAATTCGTGAAGTTCGGTGGCAGGAGGAACAAGACTTCTGGTCAGGTGAATACAGGGTTATAAATATAAAATCAAATAGGGGTAATGCTGGAGTAGGTTTAGTAATGACTACAAAAATAGGAGCGTGGATAAGCTACTATGAACAGCATAATGAATGCATTATTGTAGCCAACATAGACACTACAGTACATGTTTATATGCTGACTAGCTCCACAGATTACAAAGAGATTGAGGAAATGTATGATGAGATAAAAGAAATTATTCAGAGAGTGAAGGGAGTCGAAACTTTAATAGTCATGGGGGACTGGAATTCGACAGTAGGAAAAAGAAGAGGAGGAAAAGTTGTAGATGAATATGGAATGGGGGTAAGGAAAGAAAGAGGACCCCGCCTGACAGAATTTTGCACAGAGCATAACTTAATCATAGCTAACGCTTGATTTAACAATCATGGAAGAAGGTTGTATATGTGGCAGAGGCCTGGAGACACTGGAAGATTTCAGATAGATTATATAATGGTAAGATAAAGATTTAGGAACGAGATTTAAAATTGTAAGACTCTGACCACAATCTATTGGTTATGAACTCTGGATTAAAACTGAAGAAACAGTGAAAAGGTAGGAATTTAAGGAGATGGGATCTGGATAAACTGAAAGAACCAGAGGTTGTAGAGAGTTTCAGAGAGAGCATTAGGGAACGATTGACAAGAACAGGGGAAAGAAATACAGTAGAAGAAGAATGGGTAGCTTTGAGAGGTGAAATAGTGAAGGCAGCAGAGGATCAAGTAAGTAAAAAGATGGGGGCTAGTAGAAATCCTTGGATAACAGAAGAGATATTGAACTTAATTGATGAAAGGAGAAAATATAAAAATGCAGTAATGAAGTAGGCAAAAACAAATACAAACATCTCAAAAATGAGATCGGCAGGAAGTCCAAAATGGCTAAGCAGGGATGGCTAGATCACAAACGTAAGGATGTAGAGGCATATATCACTAGGGGTAAGACAGATACTGCCTACAGGAAAATTAAAGAGACTATGGAGAAAAGAGAACCACTTGTCTGAATTTCAAGAGCTCAGATGGAAAGGGAAAACAGAATACGAAACAGAATTGTCAGGTACAAGGAGTTCAAACAATACAACTTCTCAGACATTTCCTTCTACAGGAAATAAAATAGTACATTTTGTCAAGTACTATTGCAGTACACAGGGAGAGAGGAAACTGACAGAACACCAGTAAAACATTACTGTAGTGAAATGAAGGAACATATAATGGGGTACACATTACTAAAAGCACTAACTAGATCATAATTTAAAAAATGCCTCAATACACTATAATATCCAAGCCACTTTGCTCTGAACTTAAACTGCATGAGCTTCATATATATAAAATAAAATACCCTGTGTGAACAAACAATAACAATTGTTGCTTAGAAGCAGCAATAAGAATAGCAAGAGAGACATTCAGCAGATGCCACCTATCACTGCAAACTTCCGCATACCTTCCACAGGATCTCTCTCTCACATTACAGTTTCCCTCTTTCAATTACAGCCATTTCTAGTTGTCTCAATACCCCTCCATGCTCCACATATGCACCTTCTTCCTCTATCCACAGTTAACAATCCATTGTCAGCTGACTGATTCAGGACAAAAAGTACATGCTATGAGGGGTGGTAGTATTAGTACATGCTTTGAGGGGTTGTAGCTTTAGTACAAGCTTTGAGGGGTGGTAGTATTAGTGATTCTGAACAAAAAGCTTCATATGGACATATGCCCTATTCCAACTGGTTCCAGACAGAACGTGTCGGGGCACAAAATTAAACTCCATTAAACTTCCTACAATAAAAAGAACCTTCTCATTTCTTCTCTAGGACTAACAGTTTGCACGAAGAGGAAGGGAGAATAATGAAATCTTGCACTTAGCACATGTGCTGTGATAGTTTTGTAGGCCAATTTGAGATAGTTGATAGATGACATGGGTCCTCTAACAAATTGTTCATTTCAACTTCCAATTCAATCTGCATTAACAAGAATGTCTCATCTACCACATCTAATATTTTCAGGTATCGTAACTATACATTTACCAATCACTGTTTCCAAAACTTAACTCATGAACTATGTATATCCCTGTGCCCTGATATGATACAACATTTCATAAAAGAACACGGGCTGTATCGGAGCATTATTGTAGCTGATACCACAGAGTGTGCAGTGAAGTAAGGTGTATTCTTGGCAAGGGGTCTGTGATAAATATAGCTGCCAAGTTATGTCACACACTGTGTGTAAGGAGACAGGCTGCCGATTAGCTAACTCTTATAGCGTTGGTACCAGCTTGGCACCCAGTATCATTAACTGTGGTTACAACTTGTGCTTGTTGTATCTCCTCTTGTCTTACAATGAAATTACTGCCTAATTTAACTTTACTATTATGAAAATGTCTGTGTACTTTCAACCCTAGTGATCCAACTAATACTGTGCATCTCTTACAAGATGAAAGGGTTTGTTATTACCCAAGAGAAAAGACAAAGCTAAGTATAATTTACATCACACTTAAGGAAGATTTAACCAGTACCTAAGTTAATGAAAAGTTACTTCATAATACAGCTAGTAGAACTGTAATTTCAAACAATGGAGGGGGGGGGGGACAACAACAACAACAAAATCACAGAAAAAGTTGCACTTTCATATAACAAGTGCAATTTGGATGCATCTCCTGTCTCAAACAAAAATTAGAAGATCACTTTTCCTGTGTACACTAAGCGAATTCACCCTACAGTCTTGATGTGGGAAATGAAAGCAGAGTGAAATTACTAAGAAATATCAGTACAAAAAGCCAAATAAACAAATTGTTAAAATGTAAATCTATTACGCTGCATAACTTATACCTTTAAAATGCAGCAATAACAAGCAGGTAAAATGGGACTTTTATTTCTTTGATCCTTTTGGCAATTTGTTTGCCTGAAGGTCACTTGCACTTTTCAACAGAATTAATTTGCAGCAGGAGCAAATGCTATTAGTATACCTCACACAGAGAGGTATACTTCAATAACAACACACATCAGCATTAATTTTATATGGTTTACAATCGAGTAATGGATTTCTTGCACAGCCAGAACACAGAACAAACTGGGCAGACAAATGGTTGGACTATTAACTGAGCTTCTGTCTTAAAATAACTATTGGACTGTGTGGCAGTGTCTACTGTGCCAGCAGCCAGAATAAAGGACAACCGACATCAACTCTCTCTCTCTCTCTCTCTCTCTCTCTCTCTCTCTCTCTCTGTGTGTGTGTGTGTGTGTGTGTGTGTGTGTGTGTGTGTGTGTGGGCGCGCGTGCGTGTGTGTGGGCGCGCGTGCGTGTGTGTGGGCGCGCGTGCGTGTGTGTGGGCGCGCGTGCGTGCGCAGGGATGTGCGCGTGTGCGCACACACATTTTCCATGGCTTGATTTAAGATTAGGCTATACAATATGTTGTGAGCTAAGTAATAAATACAGTCAAGGCTATACTTGAAGACAATTGAGAACCGCAATAGAGAAGTCACAGAAATGCAAAATTTTGCAAAGTATACTAGCAATTAGTGGTAAATGTTCAATGATCATTATATAACAATTAACACTAATATTTGTCTTTTACATGTGTCAGCAGTGTACAGCCAGGAAGCCCAACCAATAGACCCAGTGATTGAATCTCAATGTCGGCCTTACGTGGAGAAGGCCCTCAGAGAGTTCGGCACAGCTGAATATCCTCCAGGTACCGTGGCATGGCAATATTAGTAATCATAATACTAAACAAACAATGTGCTTAGTAATCTTACAGAAACCATTTCTGGCTACAGGTGATAAAGATCAGCAGCATGCTGAACCAGCAGTGTCATCAGAAGATACTGATCAGGTACTGTAAGCTGGACACTGAGATGAATTCAGCAATTATGGTGCTGTATCTTTTAAAATGAGAACAAAATCCTAAAACAAATATTAATTTAGCATACATGATTTATACTCAACAATAAATAATTATTGATGCGTTTATAGGTTGTATGTCTCTGGACCAAGAAACTTTTCAGTTCCTGACGTTTCATCCAAAGCTGCACTGGACATCTTCGGTGGTCCTTCTGACGATGCTAAGTCTTTCCAACAATTGGCAAGACTCAGCATCCCTAGGAGCACCTCCAAAGATGTCCAGTGCAACTCTGTATGAAACATCATGAACTGGAAATTTTTTGGACCACGGCCATAATACAACAACAACAAGAACAACAACACCCAAAGACTCATCATCAACTACGACATGTGCTTGTGAAAGCCTTCACTGAAGAAAAAATTCCACCTAATTAAAATTTTCAAAGTATAGTAGAAATTCAGTGTAAGTGTAATTACATAATTCTTTCTAGGTGCCAAAGTCTGGAGAGGCAGACAGCCCCACTGAGACAGTAGAAGTATCTACCGAGGAGGTAACAAGTAAAGAGGAGGCCGTAGCAAGTGCAGAAGAAGGATTACACAGCACTGAAGATGAAGCAGCCAGTGCAGAAGAAGGACAACAAAGAGAAGAACGGAGTGTTTCCACTGAAGAACTGGGATCACCTGCAAGTGCTGAGGAGGTGACAAAAGATGGTGCTGTCAGTGTAGAGGAGGCGGCAGCCAGCACTGAGGAGGAGGCGGCAGCCGCCAGCGCGGAGGAGGAGGGAGCGGCCAGCGCGGAAGAGGCAGCAGCCAGTGCGGAAGAGGCAGCAGCCAGCGCGGAAGAGGCAGCAGCCAGTGCGGAAGAGGCAGCAGCCAGCGCGGACGAGGAGGGAGCAGCCAGCGCGGACGAGGAGGGAGCAGCCAGCGCGGAAGAGGCAGCAGCCAGCGCGGACGAGGAGGGAGCAGCCAGCGCGGAAGAGGCAGCAGCCAGCGCGGAGGAGGAGGGAGCAGCCAGCGTGGAAGAGGCAGCAGCCAGCGCAGAGGAGGAGGGAGCCACCAGTGGGGAGGAGGTAGCAGCAGCCAGCGCGGAAGAGGGAGCAGCCTTCGCAGAAGAGGGAGCAGCCAGCGCGGAAGAGGGAGCAGCCAGCGCGGAAGAGGGAGCAGCCAGCGCGGAAGAGGGAGCAGCCAGCGCGGAAGAGGGAGCAGCCAGCGCGGAAGAGGGAGCAGCCAGCGCAGAGGAGACTGTGACTAGCGCAGAAGAGGGTGCCGCCAGCGCAGAAGAGGGTGCCGCCAGCGCAGAAGAGGGTGCCGCCAGCGCAGAAGAGGGTGCCGCCAGCGCAGAAGAGGGTGCCGCCAGCGCAGAAGAGGGTGCCGCCAGCGCAGAAGAGGGTGCCGCCAGCGCAGAAGAGGGTGCCGCCAGCGCAGAAGAGGGTGCCGCCAGCGCAGAAGAGGCTGCAGCAAGCGCAGAAGAGGCTGCAGCAAGCGCAGAAGAGGGTGCAGCAAGCGCAGAAGAGGGTGCAGCAAGCGCAGAAGAGGGTGCAGCAAGCGCAGAAGAGGGTGCAGCAAGCGCAGAAGAGGGTGCAGCAAGCGCAGAAGAGGGTGCCGCCAGGGCAGAAGAGGGTGCCGCCAGCACAGAAGAGGGTGCCGCCAGCGCAGAAGAGGGTGCCGCCAGCGCAGAAGAGGGTGCCGCCAGCGCAGAAGAGGGTGCCGCCAGCACAGAAGAGGGTGCCGCCAGCACAGAAGAGGGTGCCGCCAGCACAGAAGAGGGTGCCGCCAGCACAGAAGAGGGTGCCGCAAGCGCAGATGAGGGTGCCGCCAGCGCAGAAGAGGGTGCCGCCAGTGCAGAAGAGGGTGCAGCAAGCGCAGAAGAGGCTACAGCAAGTGCAGAAGAGGCTGCAGCCAGAGCAGAAGAGGCTGCAGCCAGCGCAGAAGATGCTGCTGCAAGTGCAGACAAGGCTGCCACAAGCACAGAAGAAGAACAAAAGGAAGATGAGAAACAAAAAGATGGAACTGACGAGAAAGCAGCAGAGGATGCAGAGGAAAAACCTGTGGATATTCCTGAAGGAAAAGATGTTGGTCCTGAATCAGCTGAGAGTAAGTGATGCTCTTCTAGTTTTGCATTTGTACTTCAATATGTGTACTTCTAGTAGCAACGAGGTGAGTGTACATTAACATTCATGCATTTAAATCTGATAACTGTAAAAACATGAAGAAAACAGCTGGTTGACTCTCTCACAAACAAAATTCAGTGACAACTGAATAGTACTCATCAAATCTAATGAAATTCAGTCTTCAGATAATGTTTGCCACTGATGAAAAAGTTTATTAAGTTACTTCCATCATTCTCCTGTCAATCACACTGAAAACTCTTGTTCTGTTATTACACCTTCATACCTCTATTTGCATAAGTCCTTTGCCCCAGCATCTTTTCTCTTGGTCGTGACTTTTAAAGAATGACAGTGGCACATGACAAGAATTTATTACAGTCCAATTTAGCCAATACTATCAATGAAACAATAAATCTATTTCAAAATAAAGAATGCTATTCACAAAATAACTACAGTGTGAAAAACATCTACTGACTCCTTAATCCTAAAAACTACTAAAATTTCTAGTCATAAACTACAGTTCAATGAAACTGTTATTTGTGATAGTGAACTGACAGCAAACAGAGTCAACAACAATGTAAACTTCAATTTGTAAACACTTCTGTAGATAGACTCAATCCTCTCAAGTCTTTGCAAATCATTCAATAACACCAGTGTTTCCTTGTGCCGGTACTTTTCATGTGTTCAGAACAGGCATGATTTTCATACTGTTGTACTTTGCACTGCAAGGGAATATGTACAAGGGTCACCCCAAAAGAAATGCACTTTTTTTTTTTAATCCATCTTTCATTCTACATGTTTTAAAGTTTTACAGTGTGCAGATACATCCTTTAGAAACAATATTTTCATTTCTCCACATAATTTCCATCCCTCTCAACTGCCTTACACCATCTTGGAACCAGCGCCTGTATACCCACCCGGTAAAAATCTGGACCAACCTGTTGGAGTCACTGTTTGGCAGTGAGCACTAGGGAGTCACAATATTCAAACCTTGTTCCATGGAAAGAGTCTTTGAGTTTCCCAAAGAGATGATAGTCACATGGAGCCAGGTCAGGACTGTACGGCAGGTGTTTCAGTGTTATCCATCCGAGTTTTGTGATTGCTTCCACGGTTGTTTGACTGACATGTGGCCGTGCAGTGTCGTGCAACAGCAAAACATCCTGCTTTTGCCGATGTGGTCGAACACGACTCAGACGAGCTTAAAGTTTCTTCAGTGTCGTCACATATGCATCAGAATTTATGGTCGTTCCACTTGGTATGATGTCCACAAACAAAAGAGTCCTTCGGAATCGAAAAACATCATAGCCATAACTTTTCCAGCAGAAGGCGTGTTTGGAATTTTTTTTTTTTTCTTGGGTGAATTTGCATGATGCCACTCCATTGATTGGCTCTTTGTCTCTGGTGAAAAATGATGGAGCCATGTTTCATCACCTGTCACAATTCTTCCAAGAAATTCATCTCCACCATTCTCGTACTGTTCCAAAAGTTCGCTGCATGCCATTTTTCTTGTTTCTTTGTGAGCCACTGTCAACATTCTGGGAACCCATCTGGCACAAACCTTTTTTAATGCCAACACTTTCAGTATTCTGCAAACACTTCCTTCCCCTAAATCAACATAGCATGACAATTAGTTCACTGTGATGCATCTGTCAGCAGTCACCAATTCGTTAACTCTCTGCACATTGCCTGGAGTGTGTGCAGTACGAGGCCTGCCACTGCGAGGACAATCCTCAATATTGCCGTGCCCGGTTTCATCACGTAACCTGCTTGCCCACCGACTAACTGTGCTGTGATCGACACCAGCATCTCCATACACATTTTTCAACCTCTTGTGGATGTTCCCCACTGTCTCGTTTTCACAGCACGGGAATTCTATGACAGCATGCTGCTTCTGACAAACGTCATCTTGAAGACATGCTGTGACAGTGCCACTCACGGGAACAGGCTGAACTAAGTTCAAAAACAAGTGGGAAGGATGTATCTACACACTGTAAAACGTTCACACATCCAGAATGAAAACTGTATTTTTACAAAAATAGTGTGCATTTCTTTTGGAGTGACCCTTGTACAAAGAGCACAATATTTTTCACAAAAGAAGAGGCAAAGGATATTTCCTCTATGATTGTTAAGTTATCCAGTCAACTGTGTGTTTTATTTCTCTCTCTAGGTGAGGAACCAATAACAGAAGTGGAACCAATCCCTGAGGAAGAACTAACACAGGTAGGCCTTTAGTTTGTTTTTTTTTTTTTTTTTTTTTTTTTTTTTTTTTTTTTTTTTTTTTTTTTTTTTTTTTACAATACAACTTAATGGACAGCAATCGAAATCTGCCACTGCAAATTAGGCTTGAAGATATGTATGATAACAATCCCAAACAATAGTCTATTGTTAAATCTTAAATTGAAACTTCAGCGCATTAGTCACAGAGCAATGATTAGACAATAAGCACAAGACCATGAGTAATTCTACTCTTAACAGACAGTCTTCCTATTTTCAAATCATTTACTACTAATGTTCTCTCTCTCTCTCTCTCTCTCTCTCTCTCTCACACACACACACACATCTGCACACAGTTAGACTAACACTGCTAACAAAAATTCCTTTGCTAAATTTTAACCCTTGGTTATTCTAAAGGAAACATCATCTGTCAAAACATTTATAATACCCCAGAAGGTGAAAACATGTTTAATCTTAGTTGAAGATGAGTTTATCTTGGGTAAGACTGAAGCACACACAGCTTCTGAAGAATTTCTTATGTGCTGCTCGTTTACTGAGCAACGCTTCCAGTGATAAGTGTACATTAGCCCCAACAAAGTAACATGAAACTGCTTCTTGGTTGGCATGTTGTTGTAGTTCAGATTGTGTTACACTACCTCATGTGCTCTTATGTCACTGGTACTATGCATCAATCACTGGAGATGCATCTCCATTAACAAACTGGAAAAAAGAAATGCCTCGGAAGCGGTGTATACTTCACATGCTTGCCTTAACACAGAATTTTTGCTCTCTTGGGGAATTATCCATGTCCTTAACGATTTATTTTATTTTTTATTTTTTACTTACATGTAAAGTTCCGAGTCTGTAGGACCAAATTGAGGAGCAAATCTCCAAGGTCATGAAACATGTCAGTACACGAAATTACAACATAACAGTAATAACAGATAAAAATAAAATGTTTATGAGCCCGAAAAAGTCAGTCCATAAGTTTAAGTAAACGCAATCAACAATACAAGTTTCAGCTTACTTTTTCAAGTAACTCCTCAACAGAATAGAAGGAGTGACCCATGAGGAAACTCTTCAGTTCCGATTTGAAAGTGCGTGGATTACCGCTAAGATTTTTGAATTTGAGTGGTAGCTTACTGAAAATGGATGCAGCAGTATAATGCACACCTTTCTGCACAGGAGTTAAGGAAGTCCAGTCCAAATGTAGGTTTGATTTCCGCCGAGTATTAACTGAGTGAAAGCTGCTTATTCTTGGGAATAAGGTAATATTGTCAACAAGAAATGACAGTAAGGAATAAAAATATGGAGACGCCAATATCAAAATACCCAGACTCGTGAACAGGGGTCGACAAGAGGTTCGTGAACTTAGACCACTTATTGCCTGAACCACCCATTTCTGAGCCAAAAATATCCTTTTAGAATGGGAAGAGTTACCCCAAACTATAATACCATATGACATGAGCGAATGAAAATAAGCAAAGTAGACTAATTTTTGTGTCGAACGATCACTCACTTCTGATACCATTCAAATAGTAAAAACGGCAGTATTAAGTCTTTGAACAAGGTCCTACAATTGGGCTTTCCATGACAGTTTACTATCTATCTGAACACCTAGAAATTTGAACTGCTCAGTTTCACTAATCATATGCCCGTTCTGTGAAATTAAAACATCAGGTTTTGTTGAATTGTGTATTAGAAACTGTAAAAACTGAATCTTACTGTGATTTAGCGTTAGTTTATTTTATAGAAGCCATGAACTTATGTCATGTACTGCACTATTTGAAACCGAGTCAATGTTGCACACAACATACTTTAACTACCAAGCTAGTGTCATCAGCAAACAGAGTTACCCTTAATACTAGAGGGCATATAATTTATGTAAATAAAGAACAGGAATGGCCCCAACAATGATCCCTGCGGCACCCCCCCCCCCCCCCCCCCAACTGACCGTACTCCACACAGACCTCACATCACAGCCATTCTCAACATTGTGAATAACGACATTTTGCTATCTGTTGATAAAGTAAGAGGTGAACCAATAGTCAGCTACCCCCGTATTCTGTAATGGTCCACCTACTGGAGCAATATTTCGCAATAAATACAATCAAACACCTTAGTTTAATCAAAAAATACACCTAGTGTTCGAAACTTTTGTTTAACCCATCCAGTACCTCACAGAGAAAAGAGAATATAGCATTTTCAGTTGTTAAGTGACTTCTAAAGCTGAACTGTACATTTGACAGCAAATCGTGTGATATAAAATGATCAATTATCCTTACGTACACAGCCTTTTCAATAATTTTAAACACTGATGGCATAGAAATAGTTACAAAATTGTCTACATTATCCCTTTCTCACTTTATATAAAGCGGCTTTACTACTGAGTACTTTAATTGTTCAGGAAGCTGACCATTGCTAAGGGAAAAATTACAAATATGGCTAAGTACAGGGCTAACATGTGCAGCACAGTACTTTAATATTCTGTTAGGCACTCCATTATATCCAGGAGAGTCCTTAGTCTTCAGTGATTTAATTATTGACTCAATTTCCCCCTTGTCTGTATCATAGAGGAGAATGTTTGCTTGACAACAGCCAAAGTCAAAATTTCCTCAACAGTAAGTCTGATTACAAATAAAATAAGACTATGCAGGAAAGATCATTCTCTGGTAGTTCTAATTTTTTCTGATCATATCTCTTGTTCAGTAAAATATACTGCACATAAATTAAGAAAGAGTGTGATTAAAATAATTTGCAACTTTTGACAGATCAGCCCAGTGGAGGGGACACGATGTTGATGCCCAGGAAACACAAACTATGAGCCAGTTTACCCTCATGTGCCACCCACAGGTCAGCAGGTAGAGTGCATTGTGCTGCTACGCCGTTAGTAAACAGAATCATGTAGTGCTCAGCACCAGCTGTTTCCATGCTCAAGGGTTTTTTTTATTAGTATTGTCTCAGTAGCAGTCTCAACATTAGATCTATTATAAACATCACGTCCGAGAACACATTAGCTGACTTCAGAGTTATCAAGGGTTAGAATGGGAATTCCAATCTGCCAGACAAGGCTGTGAATATTCTGAACCAAAGTGGGGATATAATTTTAGATGTTTCAGGAGAGACAGACAGAACAGCCATTGTACACAACATTTATGAACCTATGGCGCTGAGAAATGAAATGGAGAAGGAAAGGAACGAAGATGAGAATGATGAAGCATCACCAGGCCAGTTCCTCCAGAAAACACTGACCATGAAACGTAGGTCTGACAGAATGGTAACCAAGATGGATGCATTGCAGCAGGTGGAATACACACACGTAAATGGTTATTATCAGTACAAGGGGTCCCCTAAAAAAAAGAGCTTGGTTTCCAGCATAAGTTTTTGTCTTTGAAGTTCACCACACAGAAAAGCAACATAGTGGCCTAATGATCCTAGTACCTGTGTGCCACAAAAAGCATCTCATTCAAAGACACTGCGTACCTTGACAAGACACGTTAATGTATGCCACACATTCACAGAAGGCTGGAGAGGCTGCACAGCCAAATGAACAACAAAAGCATTGATATAACTGGATGGCAGGATAATCATTCTTCATATTAGCTCAGCTTGTGGTTTCAGTACAAACTGCTACTGGTGCTCCGTTCAAGAAAGCTAGATAAGTATCATGAGGAATTTAATGTCACAGTTTTCTGCAGAATGGCTTCCAAATTTTATGCTCCAATATGTATACAAAAGCTCGAACACTACTGTCAAGGAAAGCAGAAATTTTTTCGGTGCAGAAAAATATTTCATCGGTGAAAATTGAATTTGTCATGAATACGGTTCATGGAACTTGGAATATGCAGAACTGTCAAAAGTCACAACTTATTTTAATTACACAAGAAATACATGTAAAACTTGTCTATTGTGATAACTTCATTAACTCACAGGTATTTAGTACTACTGATTTTATAACCCAGTAAACTGATTTTCCACAGGAAATGGAGATTCCAGAGAAGCTGCGACCTAGAGAACACATTGCAAAAATACTACAACTTGATTCTGAATCTGCCGAAAAAGAGCTAATGCTGAGCAAGGTAGCCGATATTATACTGCGAGATTTAAAGCGCCTCTATGATAATGCTATCAAGCCTCTTGAAACACTTTATAAATACAGAGACCTCAGCAACCGACACTTTGGAGGTAAGCAGATATTTAACATTTGTGTGCAGCTATACTACTCTCCTTTCCACAGCTAGTTGAATACAGAAATGATTTTATCATCTGCCTCAACAACTACATTCCAAAACTACTACTTCATCTCATTTATACCATCTGAGATACATATCTGTGTGTGACTGTACATTATCACTTTCTCCAAGTTACACTACACAGGTTCTGGCAGAATCAATTGTCCTCACGTGTTCCAGCACTGTATGATGCCTTTGTGTATTAACTTAATTCAGTGCCTAAAAATCTGGAGGGTGGAGGGAGATGAACATTTAACCTCATGCCAACAACACGGTTATTACAGGAGAACAAACCAGGACTGAGGAAATAAATAAACTTTTTTCCTTTTCAATCCCAGAATTTGCCTTAACAGGTTTAGATCAGGGGTCATCAAGCCTTTTCACTCAAGAGCCAATACTAACATTGTGGGGTAGCCCCTCAGGCTGCATATTATTCATTGATAACCTACATAAATTAGTATGTTATGAGCTCCCCAATACACTAACTATAGCTAAGGTGCTAAAATTTTGCCCACTACCCAACAAGTACCGATCGTTAAAAGTGGGCCCCATGCGAAACAATTTGTCTAAACTGTTTTCTGTTTCAGATTGCTGCCACCCTGTGACCCCAAAGTTTTTACAATGTAATTGTCTGACAAAGTATTGCCATATTGTCTGTGTGAGCAGGTGATTACTTGAGTAACGACAGTAATTGCACTTAGATTTAAATGTATGCTGCAATATGAGACACAATCACATATGTTTACGGAACATTTTGAATGTCATTCTTCTTCTGTTTACTGCACTGAATTACAATAGACTTAATTCATATTTGTTGCTACAATGCATTTGGAAATAAGTGTCTCTACAAAGCACATTGATGAATCCATGTTATTTGCATTTGAAAATTGTAGCATAGCAGCTTAACAGTATGAGACACATAGGCACATGAGTTGTCAGCACTGGAAGATAAAAAATAAAACATAATGTCCTCTCAACCCCAAGTGGTGGCGTCACTTGCCGCTCTGCCCCTGAGGCTAGCAGCCAATTTTACACAGCTTATGCCCCTACTCACCAATGTCCATTAAGACTGAAGAAATCTCAAAATATTGTTTTCTCTGTAAGTATTTTTGTTTGTTACTGAGCACGAAAACTACAGACTTAAGAAGTTCTTCATGTTAGCTGACATTTTTGGATTCAGCTATTAGTTGCTGGATACATATTGTTATAAATTAGGGCTGAGAACCACAGGCTACATGATTATTTGATTCAAGTCTCATGCAGTCTGCGGGCTGCTGTTTGACAACCACTGGTTTAGATGGCAGTTGAACAGGGATTTGAAGCCTCATCTTCCCAAATGTGGGGCCAGTGTCTCACCACTGTGCCACCTAGTTCAGTCACTGCCTTAACAATTCTGGGTTACAGCCACTGCACCTCAGTTTAATTGCCTATCTTCAAACCAGGATTGAGGAAATAAATAAACTTTTTTCCTTTTCAATCCCAGAATTTGCCTTAACAGGTTTAGATCAGCTCCTCATTTGGCAGTCGGAACAGAAACCAAAACATTGCTTTAAAACAAGCGTTCAGTGCATAGTGTTGTGGAATGGGGAAAAAAACCGCAAATTGGCATTCATAAGAAAATGCAACAGGAGCGTAATATGTAGGAAACTGTCCACGCAACCTGCCACTGATGATGCCTTGCAGAAAATAAAGGCGAAACGCGTATGGCACTAAAATTGTGTTTTATTCAGTTGCTGTCAGACGGTCCATAAGT
The DNA here is from genome assembly GCF_021461395.2 of Schistocerca americana. Classification (NCBI taxonomy): domain Eukaryota; kingdom Metazoa; phylum Arthropoda; class Insecta; order Orthoptera; family Acrididae; genus Schistocerca; species Schistocerca americana. Next base: position 557,796,114 of record NC_060125.1, on the reverse strand, counting down.
AAAAATTATTAATATACTGTTAATTGCCTATGTTTTCCCGTGCATCTGATATCTATTTCTCGAAGTTTGTACAGAAAACCATACATTTGCTACATGTAAATGACAGCATGAGAGAATTCATTGCAACAAGCAGTGGTGCCATTCAAATAATAGCAGTAACTCCTAATAAGAAATAAGAAAATGTAGGAGCACAGAAATTGTAACTTGGAAATGGAAAACCCATTTAAGTATCAGAAGTAAGATTTCCTGGAATGGTCATGGTCAAAGGCCGTATCTCACAGATATTCATAAAGTCTCAAAATTAAAAGCTACAAACCAGAAGGCAGAGAAGTCTGGGAATTAAGAACAAATGGTCACTGTCAAAGACAACTGCCTGTTAGCTGATATAATGGTGGTGAGAATAACAATTTTGACTTCAGCGATTACTGACTCAGTCCATAGCCCACAGCACTGTAGAAAAATAAAGATAAGTTGGGCAGGATAAGAGTTTCAGAATGGAAACTGGGAGAGAACAAAGCAGAGAATGAAATTACACAGTACATTCCTTTCAGTACTAAACTTCTGAAACAACAGAGTCTACAAACTCAGAAACATCCTTCACAGAGGGCACAGCTTGTAGTTCAACAAAAAGCTGTCTACATATTTTACAGGCTTTAAGATGTGGCTACTACTGCACTAAGCAAAGAGTGAATACAAAGAAAAAAATTGCTACACCTGAAAAGTTACACAGTGAAAGCAATGTAAAATATTAAATGCAAGGTTAAACAAATTTAATGTGCCTATAAATGACTGAGCTGAATAATTCAAGTATCTACTGGAGCTCTCTAAATGTTCTTTGACAGCAATGACAAAGTGTTAGCAATCAGGCTTTCCTTCTCATCCCATACAGTAGGTCTCCCCTGACCTGCAGCTCTGGGTGACTTTTGCAAAATCTACCACTTTCCTAGACCTCTACAGTCCTTTTCCTTCACCCTCTTCCTTCCCCTTCAGCCCTTCTGCCTGAGCGAGGAGCCCCTGGCTCCGAAAGCATGCTTAATTATAACATTCTTTTATGTGTATGTTCTGCCACTGCTTGGTGAGTAGATTTTTTTTAAACCTATCCATGAAATTAAAGTATTAACAATGATTTATTTGGTATTATAGACAAGATGTTCTGGTAAGAGTGACATAAAACACAAATTTTTCTCAGAGTGTTTCACACATAGTAAGATGCAAGGATACAAACAATATGACGAGGAAGGAAACAAGTTGAGTGGGGACATTTGGCTTAAGGAAGTTGTAAAAGTAGAATGGATAGGTAGAATAAGTAAGGTAGGTGTAATTTCAGGGAATAATGTCAGAAAATTAATAATTCATGCTGTATTGCTGAAGGCCTTATAACACCTATTTCTTGATACTGACATTATTCAATACTGGACATGCTTAAGATGACATGCAATCTGCTTGGATCCAAGCAGGTGAGAGTAGTGCAAAACACTGGCAGACACTCTAAGTCAAATGACAATGTAAGACAAGCTGTTTTCTAATACTCTCTTTTCATTTTTCTTTCAGATCCCGAAATCTTTTCAAAACCTCTGATACTATTTATGGGTCCCTGGAGTGGAGGGAAGTCCTCTATCATCAATTATCTCTTAGACAATGAATACACAGGAACCGCACTACGAACAGGTAAGAAAAATGTCACACCAACAAGATGTGTGTTCAGCAAAAACATACATTTCAAAAAAGATATGTTTCTTCATCTTTAATCCACTACACGTTTGCACTGAATCACGTCAATGAAGAGTCTCTTCTCCATAAACTGAACCAGATTCTTTATGTTCCGTAAATCAGAATTACTCTAACATGTTATGACAGTATTTTTGTCTTTTTACTTTCAAATTTGCTGCATTGGTATCAATATTATGCAATGAACAACGGAAATTTCTAGATGCACAATATGTAAAATAAAGGAAAAGCAATCAGTCACCTACAGCAGACCGACTCCAGTGCATAGAAACATGTGACAGAAAACTAGGTAGTTACTAAGATTGCGACAAATGCTCGGCTATTATTTGGTATTCATCCTATTAGGCTACTTTTATCCTATCCAGCTGAATACTGAATATCTAGGTACTATTTGGCCAAACATCAGATACTAATGTAAGATGTGTCGTAATCAGATAACTGGTAAAATTAAAATATTTTTTTATTTCATATTATTTTTATTTTCCTTGTAATCATTAAACTAGTGTTACAAATGTTAACAAAAAGTTAGGTATCAAAATACATTTACATATTCTGCAGGCTAATTTTTTAAAATAATAAATGACTATGCATTTGAATTCTCGTAATTGAAATTCATAATTGGAAGATTATGGTGTGGAAGGAATAATTTTTCTGAATTTTTAGGCAACAGTTTACTCGTTTTCTTCTCGTAGACATTGCCAATTTCAGAGGAAAGACGCTCCAATTAAACACTACTTCTGGCGACGGCAAATATTTTGCTGCAAGATTTAGCAAACGCACAAATTTATCTTTTCTTGCTTGCCATCACACGTATTATCAAGATGTGGTATGTTGTTAATACTTAAATAAAGGTCTAGTTCAGTTGCAACTGCATTATTTTCTTTAGCTGTCCTGGTATGAGCTGTTTTCTTTTTTCTTTTTCTTTTTTCCCTGCAACCACCTCTACAAAGCAATCCATAAAAGATGAGTGAATAGTTTGGCATAGACTCTGCACTTCGATTTTCATCCCCTTGGCCTGAATAGGGGACGAATTCGCACTACTGTTGCTGCTTGTTTCATGATTCACCTTTAGGCTATCGATCAAAATATACTGCCTTGCTTTTTCTCTTTGCAGTTGACGCGTGAAAAACATTTTGAAGCATGGGCCTTAAGTGGTAGCCACCAAATAATTTTTACTTTTTGTGATGTCTTCAAATCAAACTTGCAAACCCTTATTGTATATCAAGCCTCACCTGGCTTAATTTGTGTGTCAGCTCTGACATGCTCATTTTATTGCAATATCACATTAATTTAACAACATATTTATTTAACAATAATTTCAGAAGTGCAAGTGTATCCAGAATTTGTGATTCTCATTATGTTCTCAAATGGTTGTAGTAATTTCTAAAGTTGGTCTAAAAGCTTCCATTGTGCAGCAATCACATTGGCAATATCACAATCCATGAGACAAGTGTGAAATGTCCCGTTTTTGTTCCATTAGCCTAGCAAGCATATAATGGGTGGCATTCCACTGCATTCACACATCTTGCACCAATTCATACTGATGGAGATCCAAATCTTTTAGGATGGAATGCAGTTTTTATAGTGCAGTGCCAAAACGAGTAAAATGAGTTATGATCCTCCTACCTCTTACTATCAATTGAGTCACATCTGACTGAGCCTTCAGACAACCATTAACAATTAATTGAAGAGCATGAATGAAACAATGCACTGAAGCCAACTCTGCATTACTAACAACTTTTATTATGTTTTGTCCACTATCACAAATAACGACATGAATTTTTGCCTGCTGGATGTCCCATAAACTTGCAATCTCCTGTAAACTAATCACTGTTTTCTGCTGTGTGTTGTCCCTCAAAATGGTTGATAATCAATACTACATGTCTGACATTGAATTCATGATCAATAATATGTACAGTAAAACTTAGAACACTGTTTTGATCATGCAAGCATGTCCACAAGTCGCATGTCACAGAAATATAATCAGTCTCTGAAATTAATCTTTTAATTGTCTCAACCAGCTTATAATATATTTCTGGAATTATTTTGTCTGAAAAGTAAGGGTGGCTTGGTATTTTATACTGTGGCAAAGCGCTATTAGTTAGTCTTCTAAAACTAACCCTTTCTCCTATATTTACAGCTTCATTGTCAAGTCTATCATTTTGGCAATCAAAAGATGGTATTTTTTAGCCTTGGGATCATTAATATCTCATGGTTTACATATTTCAGAACATTCTTCAAGACTCAGTTGTTTTCTTGATGTCAAAGGTTTATTTCTGTATCTTGATCCACAATTTATTGCCCCTTAGGAAGTGTGGACTGCAACTATGTTCACCACTGTGTTTATTTTTCAAATGATTTATCATTCCTGATGTAGTCGCCTGCTTTCCAGTGCTAACATGAGAAATTTTTACTTCGCACAGTTTACACACAACACTTTTTGGATTATTTTCATCATCCTTGAAGTATGTCCATCTAGGCGATTTTTTTAGAAGCCTTAATCAATTATTATTTGTCAGATCTTAGGTGATTTCACTTTTAAACAAATCAAAAGATAGAGAGTACAATGAATTGTACTTATATACTGACGATGTTTATCAATCTAAACTTGTCAAAAAAACATGCAGCGTTGTAACAACAATGCGTGCGGAACGGTGTGGTGTGGGTGGAGGTAAGCAAAATTTGAACAAACGAACGAGAAACAAATTTTCCCGTCATGCGCTGGCCAAACTTTTTTCCTAATTTTCAGCTATTCGGCTAGAAAGCCCACAGTATATTTGGTACTTGGCATGTGGCTGAATATACTATTCAGTGCAAGTCTGCTATTTGTACTAGTTTTTGAGCTCTTGGTCTTTCTCTAGTAAAAGTTCACACATTCACACACACTATCAGAAAGACACCCAAATACACACGCCCATGGCCAAGGTGAGGCGTAAAACAGAAATACTAAGACTGTTTCAATACACCATCTACATACCTTCATCTGCTTTTCCCTAATTAGTAAAATTTTTAATAATTCAAGTGTAAAAGCAGCTCTTTAAGCTCTAATACTTATGCTGTCTGCATGTCCACTATCTTCCTTGTCATAAGCAAGTGCTCTCTTGCCAGTTGTTCCCTATTCTCTATCACTCTGTATAGTTATTTTGTGGCCTTAACTATGCTAATTATAGTCACTAACTTTTGCAGCCTTTAATGGGTAGAAAATGTGTCTTCTTTGCTCTTTTTATGTCTTTGTTAGCCTTTTATCTTCTTATGTTAGTAAGCCACTGCTTAAACTACTAATGGAGTAATATTTATCTTTTCTTTTACACGTTTGTAAAGAGTGTAAGAAGAATAGCAACATCATACCACAGAATAGAATGAACAGTTCTGTTACACTGTTGTAATACTCTCTGAGGCATTAAATTAACTTTTTAGGTGCTGAACCATCACCAGCCTATTTCAACATTGTTATGTGGGGTGACCGATCAGAGGTGCTAGATGGAACGCAGCTCGCAGCCGACTGGACATTTTCTGGCTTGCAAAAGTTTGGGCAGGGTCTGCTAGATCGACTGAGAGGTCTGCGCTTACCTAACAAATTGCTCGAAAAGGTAAGCTGGGCTATTTTACTTAATACATTGCATACAGATCAAACTCAACCATGGAAGTGAGAATAATATTCATTCCAAGCATTTAGATTCATAACTTTGTGTGAACTGTATCCACAAAGGTTCTTTTATAGGTTGATGATTTACAAATGATTACAATTAATACAAGGAAAGCACTAACAACTGGAGATCCTGATTCTCCTTCATAAAATTCTTGGTGAACAGATCGGAAATCATATGTATTTATTAATGTGTTTTGCTACTGTGTAGATTTCCTATCTATACTAGCTACCAGTGATATGTTTCCAAACAAAAATCACACATGACAAGATCACTGTATTTCTGGTTATTGTGTAATATTGTCAATTTGAGCAGTTTCTTCATATACACATATAATGCTAAAGCAAAAGGTTAACTCAGTGAAACATTCCTTGTACAGGAAGTCCAGGGGAAAGGATAGGTAGAGGTAGAGGTACAGGGAGAGGGAGGAGGTTGCAAGCTTAATACATTAAGTGAAATGAGGAGACATGAGTGCCAGGATGAGAGATAAGAATATACTGTGAAGCATTCAACTGATCTCCAACTAGCAAAAATATTTGTGAGAAAACTGACATTGGAAAGAATGGAAGTATTTGTGTACTCCACCATAATATGGCAATTAGGCACAATGATAAAACTTTCCAGATCACTGTCACACTCTTGCTACTGGTACAATTGTAGCTCCGGATAGGAAATTTAGTAAAAACTTGGAATATATTTAAAATGAACTGCAGCTTTAATTTTGTCATTAGTGTTGCTATAAAGCAACTACCTTTGTTCTGGCACCAAAACATGTACCGTTATGGAAACAGTAAGAGTCAGAGCTATAATAAGACAACGCAATATCTCATCCAAGATGAAGATATGGTAAATGATTAAAACCTAACAGCTTCAAAAAAAAAAACAAATATAGTTATCCTTTGCCCCTACGGTGCCTCTCAAAACATGTGGTGTATAAACATCTTTCTTTAATCTTACTTTCAGTCTGTAAAAATCTGCATCTTTTTTGAAATACCAACAGCATTCTGAAGAGTCGGGATGCAAAATTTCTACTATTAGTGGCAGACAAGATTTCATCGACACCATTATTGCTCAAGTCAAATATTGGTAAAATCAGACCTCCACTCTTCTCGTTCCTCCGATTGTATCTCTTCGGGACTGTAACATCCTGCATTTTTCATAGCTGGGTTCATATAATGCAATCTAAGTCTTCCCCTTGTTCTCTTCTCATTTATATGACCTCTTATTGGTTTCATAAGTTAGTCCGTAGAGTGCAAAACAAGTACTACTATTATCATCTTTTATTTCACAAAGCCAGTTTTAGCACTTCCTCTCATTCGAGTAAAAGCTCCATTTAGTTAAGATATATTTCCACAAGCACATCTACTCTTTTGATTTTCCTAAATAAATCTTCTGTTATATACCTCAAATTCAGCCTTACTCCTTTTCAGCTTAAAAGTCTGTAAATCACAACTGTGAATATCAACACTCCATGCACAACATATTTAAATAAATATTTTGTTACATTCAAATCTTTTGCACTGGTACCACATAATCCTTGTTTTCTTATTGAAATCACTTTTTGCTTCAGCAATTCTACTTCTACTTCACTGTGGCTATCCATGGTGCTCTTACTATCTAATTAAGCAAAGAGATCTATCTCCTCCAGGATTACTTTTCCCTATACTGTCTTGTGCAATAAAATTTTTGAACATAAATAACACACTCAACTGTAATTTCATTAAAATGACTGATTTAACCAAAAGATTTTGAGACACATCATATAACTGATTCTATTTAAAAATGTACTGTTAGATCTGTTCACTTAGTGCAACTCATTAAAAATGTTTCAGCTCTAATCCTAATAGACTTTTTCATCAAAGTTATTTTCTGTGAATAACCATAAGTTCAATGCATAACAAATCATTAAGTTGGGGTGCCAAAGTTACTATTCATGAAAGGCACTTGCAAACGGATTGCCACAAGGGGCAGCTGAGACAACAGGGTAGTGTTCGGAATGGCCAGGCCCAGTGCTCACCTCATCTGCCATACTCATGTTGCGTGTAACGAGAGTGGAAAAAGAAGGCCTTCTAGCATACAAAGAAGGTACTGACAGATTTGTCATGTATTACCATCTATATACCTCCTCTGAGTTTACCAAATGTAGCAGAGGATGATCCTTGGGAAAGTGTCACCAAGATACTGAACTGGCAGACTAGATGTTAGATGTAAACTAAACCGAGTTACAGTTTACAAACCGGCTTTAAATGGTGACTCTATGAATATATTACAACCCCCTATTTGTCGCTCACATGTGGATTGTGAGGGTAAGATTAGAATAATACAGCACACAAAGAGGCAATCAAACAATCATTCTTCCTGTGCTCCATAAGTGGATGCAATAGGAAGAAATCCTACGAACTGGTACAATGGGACATACCCTCTGCCACGCACTTCATGGTGGTTTGCTGAGTATAGGAGCATATGTAGACATAGACCTAGACGTAGAAGTGAGATCAAGACACCATTACATCACACTAGGGTCACAGACATGCATCCCAGTTCATGGGTGAAAACCACTTCAATAGAAGGCAGAAATTGATATAATGAATGTACTCAGATCCTATCACAATAGTTTTAAAGCACAAACTCTGGTAGAAATTGTACTGTGAAGATTTTGAGAAAAGTTGAAAACAAGAGAGCCTTGCTCACTCTTGTCTACAAAGTTTCCCAGTTACAAAGGGGAAGGATACACCAACAGTGTGCTGTGGGTGATTGAAAATGTGATTGATGAAACATGTTTTGGTCTATATGTTAATGACACGTCTTCTTGCATTCATCACAGACATTGTGGGATCTGAAAATGGAACTGTGCAAGATGAGGTAAGAGACAGAGATGGCTCTAGTTGCTGAACAAGCAAGTCTCATAATTTGTCTGTCGTCCTGAAAGGACTATCACATTAACACTCCTGTCTTCCGTGATGACAATCTTCCTTTGCTCTGGACTACAGCCGAGGCTACTTGTAGTAAGAATTATTAGAGCCAAATTACACATCTTGGCTGCCAACACCCAGGATTTTAACACATTAAAAACTCCAAAACAGCCTTTCATAATGTCTCGTAAGTGTAGGACAGCTTCCACATAATCTGACCAAACTACATAATTTTGTGTGGCAGGATTAGTGGCAAAAAGAAGACTCTTACATAAATAAAATTTATACAGTATGCAATAGCCATTCCTAAAGCTCAGGAAGGAGCTACGTACTTTTTGAATTAATGTGACTACTTATTTTCTCAGCGTGCTTATGAACCTGAAAAAACAATGATGCAGTTTAATTTCACTGGAACTGATGTAATCAATGTTCACAGGTTAACATAGTGGAAATTCCAGGAATTCTAGAAATTCGTAAACAGGTAGAACGCCTGTTTCCTTTTAATGATGCGTGTCAGTGGTTTATCGATCGTGCCGACATAATATTTCTGGTATACGACCCAGCAAAGCTGGATGTGGGACCTGAGACCGAAGCGATCTTGGACCAGCTGAAAGGACGGGAGTCACAGGTAAATCAGGAACTACTATTTTTAACAAGACAACACACTAAATAAGCTTCGGTGGGCCTAGAAAACCAAACCAAATTTATATAATGTGGTAGCTATTTATTTGACACTGCTTGGTTACTAATTTATCCCAACCCAATACTGTGTGTACCAAGTTGGGTTTTAACTGCTCCAAATATTCCACAGTCATGATCATCCCTACTAACACTTCCACCCGTAGAGGTTAAATGTCATCAGGACAGTCACCAATCATCTTAGTAACACTATAAATTTTGGTTTAAACACTAATACAATTCATTTTTTTTAGTTTTACACCCCCTTTTCTTGCCTGAATGCCATCTCTAAGGGCCCTGAAGATGCCTTACCCCAACCATAATGGTCCCCTTATACATAGTCATATGTGTACCAAACACTTACAATACACACATACAAACTGTCATTGCTAAGACAGACGGTTTTGCAGACTCGAATTGTGCTCAACAAGGCAGACCAAGTGAAGCCTGAGGAACTCATGCGTGTCCAGGGGACACTTATTTGGAACATAAGTCCACTGATGTCAAGCTCAGAGCCTCCTGTTATGTATTCAACTTCATTATGGTCACTGCCTTATGAGCTGGGAGCACCTGTGCGACTATTGCAAGCACAAGAACACGCATTCCTTCAGGATATGAGGAAAGCTATCGACAGACGAGTGGAGAACAAGATTGCTAGTGCCAGACGTTTTGCAGTAAGTACAAATTAATTTAAATCACTCAAACAAGAACTCTAATTAACATGCATACAAACATACTCTCTAAAAGTTACATGGCTGCCCATGCCCCACATTCTAATATGGTGAATGAGATATGTAGTAATTGCTCTTCCACTGCCGTATATAAGATTTCCGGTGACAAATTACATCAGTACAACAGCACGATTACTGGTACAGATCTCCAAATATGTAGGAAAATTTCAGATGATAAAACAGAGCATAACAAGTAGAAAGAATTTTAAAGGGCATTACAGATTTATCACCGTCTTCTATATGCAAATATATTTATTTGTTACAAATTTTTAATGGTTTTTAGCAAAACAATATTTGTGCTACTAAAAGATAACAGCACAAGATGTGTTTATTGCAGCATCTTGAATGGGAAATCTTGACAGTCTTTTGCAAGTCCAAACAGCCTCATTTCTCAATAATTAACAGTAATGCCTGTAAACACTTAAAGGCAAGATTATACCAGCTGTTATAGGAGTAGGCATTAATGATTAATTACCTACAACAGATACGAAAACTGTTAGATGCAGCCCACAGCTATAATCCCATGGTATAATGTCAGTTAATCTGTAGATATTCTATGATTAGATTTCTAATCACTTAATTAATTTCAATAAAATTTCTAGGTTGTATCTTCTTTTTTATGCAGGTGAGAGTCCGGAACCACGCAAAAATGGTTGATTGCTACCTGACAACATATTACAATCACAAAGGGCTCTTCGGTAACCGCAAGAGGGTTAGTGACGACATCATTGAAAGGCCACAAGACTACCACATTTATGAAGGCCTCAGCACTCTGACTAATATTTCACGATACGACCTTCCCGACCCAGATGTCTACCGCGACTTCTTTCGACTGAACCCTCTCTACGACTTTCCTCTTCTATCATCCACGTGTACATACTTCCGGGGATGCCCTATAAACCGATTAGATGTTGCCATCGCATATGACCTGCCTGAGTTGGTAGGGAAGTACCACAAGGGTGTAGAAGAGGCACTCACACAACTGAATGCACGGGTCCAGAGTTGAGCTTTTCCAAGATGGTGGCAGCAGAAAGTATACAATGCCCAGGGTCCACCTTCTTAATGAGTAAGAGTAAGCTGGAAACCACTTCCAGCAGGCAATGCAAACAATATGTGATTTGTGTGGGGAAACAACAGATGACAGTGGCTGTGATCATACACTGAGCCTGTACTCAATATTAACTCTGACTATGAGCAGCATAGACTTTTTTAAAAAAAAAAATACAATTAACCAACAAAAAATTATATTCACAAATGCAAGACTGTGGCTATTACTTCTGGGACTACAATTAAAATAGTCTCAATCAAGCTTTTAGAACATAAGCATAAAAAATGAAGACACAACACCGAATATTTTTCAAAGAAGCATAATTCAGTGACAGGGTGCTATAACTTCTACTTTACACCTTAACACAGAACAGAAAGTCACCGATAAATGCAGATGTGTTAAATAAACAAAACAAATTTAATAAGAATTATAGGCATGTGTGACACTAAGGTTTTAAAAAATTCTGAGGTTTTCAGATAATTCCAGCAAATCAACAACTGAAATCCAGGAGGGAAACAATACAGCAAACTTGAATTGCTCCTCTTTATAAAGCAGACAAGTAGAAAGTGTTTGGAATTTTTGGTCATTGCATATGCTTTCAAGGAAGACAGATCAAGTGAAATTCTAGTTTGGAGCTTAATTCAGTTAGTGCAAGAATGTGAAAAAAGCCGCTAATATGTAAACTGCCACTGTCACCTGCGACATGCATAGTTCCCTAAAACGAATGAGAAATTCACTAATCCAAAATTGGCACTACAGAGACTCAGAAAGTGCACCCTGTGGCATAAGTTTGATTGCAACCAGTGAAGTGGAAGGAAGCTCTAGACATTCCACTTCAAAAAGCTTTAACTCAGCTACAGGAACATAAAAAGTTCAAATGTAGCTACCTAAAGTGAAACAGTGTCCTACAAAAAGAACATTGTGTAACTGTCCAACAATTTAAGCACTAAGTGGAGAAGTTAAAGTGTGATTATGCAGTGTCATGACTGTGTGAACTTAGGCATTTTACATAGACCTTTCACACATCTTTATCCAGAGCTGCATTTCTGCAAAAATATGCATTGCAAGAAAGAAAATGAAGACTTGTATGAGAAATTTAACTTCACGTTATTTTATAGAAGCAAAGGGAGAAAAGTTCCACAATCAAGCAATAATATGATTTTTGTATGTCATATTCCTACAATCTCTACTCAAATCACATACAGTGTGTGGTGTGATGATATTTAGGCACATGTATCCTTATACAATCCTCAGGGTATAAATGCAGGTACAGTTTAGTTTGAACAAAGCAGTAAGTTTATCTTTTTTGCTGTTAACTCTGGTTCATACATTTATGGCTTGCAGAAGCATATTTTGCTGCAGAGTGAGATAAGTAAGGTGCTGTGTACAAATGTGTTCAAAATGAAAAACAGCAACCTCTACAAATTTCATTGATTGATATAATAAAAAGGCACATCACAAGGTCCAAGCAATTCAAGTGAAAAGAAGAAACAATATGATGTGTATTTTACAATCAAGGATTAAATGTGTAAATTTTATGTGTGTATATGCAGTGCTTCAAGACATTTCCTGCACAGCCACAAACAAGTTATGTGGCAATCGCATTTCCTTGAATGTCTGTGAGTTCCCTAGAACTACCAACAGAGATTGTTCTCCAAATTGTATGTGTGAGTGAGTGTATTTTTGTTTGTAAAATTTTACTTAAGTATTCATAATAAAATCAATGTACTGTTTGTTAGTAGTGTGTTAAGCATAATTACCAACAAACAGAAACGAGCTTACGAAACAAATCTTCAAATTGCTTTTGACAGGAAGTGTATTAGTTCAATACCACCAGAAAAATGTGGGAACTTCACATTACATTGAAACCAATGACCTTATAACATATAATGATATTCTGAGGTATCCTTGCAATACAACACAACCTGTGGCACTGAGACTGCCACTCTGTATCGGATATGTGCAGCAGGATAACATATTATGCAACGAACTACATGGTGTGGAGGAAGGAAGCTATGACTTCCTCATTCACACAGCCACTATACCTATAATTTATGTTTTGTACATAACATCTACCCCACGAAGGGTACTAATCTTTCTTGCAGGTAGAGTACACTATAGATAAGGAAAAGCTTCATAACAGCCTCATTGCTCACTCTAGCATAAAAAGATCGAACACAGCACAGTGTTAACAACATGCAGCACCCAAAACTGGCTAACACAATGCTATTGCACAAGCACGGTCTGATCACTATGGTTGGCAGTGGTGAGACACAAAGTGCAAGCACACCTAACTCTTCTGATTTCTCTCACTCAGAAATAGGCACCTGAGATGCTGAGAAAAAATACACTGTATGTTATGTGTTATAGAAAGACTTTCTACAAATTGCCAGATAACCAGTCAGCCGTTGCGAGCATGTAACACTGTAACATTACAGATTTGTAGATAATGTGTAACATGAGTTGTATCTTCCTTTCTGCTTCTTTATGCTGACTGCCATCATGAAAGGGTGAGTTTTACTAGCATTTTTGTCTGATACTACATGTGCATCAGAAAGTGATGCCCTGTAAATACGGACACACACAAAAAATCAATAACAGCTGACAGTATCATTCACTGGTACAATAAAAAAAATTTACACCTAAAATGCAGATGATATTTTCTTAAAGAGTTTGTGTGTCATTTAAATAGATACAATTCTAGGGTTCCTGGCTTAATCACTCTCCCTCCATACACATTTTACAGTTTTTAATATCATCTTTGTCTGCTCCCTGAAGAGCAAAGGAAGTGTATGTGTAACAGAAATAATGAAGTCATTACACACACACACACACACACACACACACACACATATATATACAAAGAAAATCTCTCCTATACTGTCTTTTCCTTACTGAAATCCTGCACAATAATACAAAGCTTTACTTTCTTTTACCTGTAAATTCTGTATCAGAGACAAGTAATAGCAATAATATTAAAGTTCCAATGAAAAATCATGATCACCACACAAGTCATCTCCAACATTCTACCGCCAATTCAAAAGCCTCTAATACATGAGATAGCAATTTTTTTCCCTTTGCTTGTCTTCTGATCCCATATGTCATAAAATTAATGTTACACATCTTAAATGCTTATTTACATAGACGTTTCTTTGCATACAGAGGTATATATACAGAAACAGTCAAAGAGTTTCAAGGCATATAATGTGGACTGTCTGTACATTCCAGAATCTTGCAATCTAGACTATTCGCATCCAATACTGCCTAAGGCATCTGCTAGCAATGAGATATTGTGGCACACTGCTACTACTGGGGAATTCTATCGCAGCTTAGTTGGTAGTTTTCCTATGCACTTCACTACAATATTTTAAACGACATATCACTTTTAGCTATTACATTTCTATTTCACTGTCACAATTTTAGAATTTGTGCCATTTTCAAGCATAAGATTTCATTTCATTTCATGTTTTGTCATACAAATATGTTAAAAATAACACTGTTGTGGGCATTATAAGACACGCATATACAGTAAAACTTCGTTTATACGTTTTTGAATGGACCTACAGAAAAAAAAAACTTGTAAGTGTGAAAAATGTATATATGAAATACAGCACCATACTATAAAATGAATTGGTAAACACAAATGAAGAGTCCAGGGGGAAAACCTGATAAGTCACAATTCTTATTTTTTTCAGGAGAGTAAATTTAAAGTTTCAAGAGTCATAAAATTTTAGTTTTTCAAGTTATATTCTTCATTTTTGTTTTAGAGCTTAATATATCTTTCAGAGAAAGAGTACTGCTGAAATTATACACATCTGAATAGGATTTACAATAATATGATGCATTTTTATTACAAAGGCAGGTAATACAGAGGAAAAATATGACAAGTCCATAACATATTGCAGGTAACTACAAGATTTTAAATTCATGTTACAACAAATTATCTCATATAATCATTTAATAATCTTCTATAAAAGGTCCTGTGCTTTTCCGATGGTGGATTAATGCAAAAGACAATCAAAATACAGTTGTACTTCAGTACGGCAAAATCTTTTCAAGTCTTGTAAATCTCTGTATTTCTCAGCAGATATTTTAAGATCACCTGCAAAAAATCAGAATCCCTCAATTTAAATAGCTATATGCCTAATACTAAAAAAATACTTATTTCAATAAATAAATAAAACTTTCAAATCATATTGCTGTAAAAGAATTACTATACCTTCATATTTAGCAGAGGGTAGGCTGAACTCACCTTCTTTCAGGCTGGAATCTTGCCCTTTCTTTCCACGAAGAAGTAATGAAGCTTGCTCATATGCTTCACTGTAGCTTCCTCTATACCGAACCGGTGCTGCATGGTGTTGTGTGACTTCCAATTCTCTTATTGGCCTGGATTGGAAAGGAAGTTTCTTCTTGTACATTGTATTATCCAGATTTGATTATCTCTCGTTGCTCCTCAACATCAATGATAACAAAAGGCGAAGAGTGTACACTAAACACCAGTCCTTTGGAATTTGACATTCCTGAGTTTGGTCTATCATACCAATATTTTTGTCACATTTGAGGTACGAATGACCTCTTATGGGGAATGTCATCATAACATAGTCCAATCGTTTTTCTGTATGGAGCAGATGGTGAAGGAATCTGAACACAGTGGCATTCTTGTTTCGCCCTCCGCAGGAGTCACAGAAGATCTCCAGATGTCTGACTTCTGGATTTAGAAAATTGTGCACAAAATGATGAAGGAATGATGAAACTTTGTCTGCTCCTTTTCAGCCTGTGCTCTCTGGATACATGTAAAAATAGCTGTCCCCTGTTGCCAAAACATGAACATTGAATATAAATACAGAAAGCTGTCACTTATAATAAACTTCATTTGTCTTTATATTTGGACAAGGAAAGTTTTTGCTATAGTCCATCGTAATTGGAACCTTTGATGGATTTTTTTGACATTCCATCTTTGCCTTTCTTTCCTGTCATAGAACACTTTGTTTTCTGAGATGCAATTCATGGACTATTTCACTGGATCGAAGTTCGGAATGAAGCCTTACTTTATTTTCACCAGATGATGTTAAAATCAGTTCCTTCTCCAAACTTTTCTTCTTGGCTAGATACTCATCGCAGGAGCCACAAGTATCAGATCGTGGATATCCAAAACTTATATTGAAATCTGAATTGAATATAGTGTGGTATGTTTCATACGGCACGTTCTGATCCTGAAACTTCTCCTTGAGCATCTGGAACATTTTTTTTAATATTCAAAGACTCTGGTAGGTAAATTTTTTCTGACTTCGTCAAGCTGTAGTGGCTATGGGGCCTTTAAATGATTTAATGTGTGGGCTTATTACTGCACGTGTTTCATCATTCAAAGCCTGTGGGCTGGATCTGCGTTTCCCTCGGCAGTCTTGTAGAGGTTGGTCTCCAGAGTTAGGTTTCTTCAGTAAATAATCTACCTTGCCCTTCTTTATTCCATGTAATGACATAAATGCTTGCTTGCAAACATGTACTTCTTCGATACTTCCATTAATGGTAATACAAACACTGAATTTATATGATGCATCACGAAACTTTGCTTCCTGCTCTTCTCTTCTAAGACACCTGCGCTGTACAGGGACCACCGCGATTAAACCACTTGAACAGAGGTTTATTTCATCATGATTTTGAAAGTGGTTCATGTTGTTAATAATATTTTCATCACTGACAATACCATGACAATTGTTTTTGCACTTACATGGTTCTCCTGTTTCACGTGACGGCAATCTTAAAACGTTTGGAGGCATCTCTAATGCGGCCATACTTCTTCCTTTTCTTTGTCGGCTTCTTTGATGACATTCTACAGTTTTCTTTGCAAGTAGATGAGTCACTGTCTTCTTTATTCATTTTACACTGACAGAATACAATGCTAGATCTAACTTCCTTCACAAACTCCACAAAGCTAACAACAATGGTCAACTTGTACACAACGACTGTGGCAACAATGATAAAACAACGATAACATTAGTGAAAACAGAACTGCGCAGGCTGGGAATCATTAAGTCATAAAATTTTATCGTTGCATTCTCTGAACTTGTCAGGATATTCCCCTGTTTTGCATGGACTTATAATGTTTTTCACCTGCACATGCTTACAAGATATCAGAATATCTCTTGACTCATCAGGTTTTTGACCAGTTCTGTAAAACCAGCTAAAATTATACTGGCTGGTCTATTAAATTATGGAAAAAAAAGACTCAGAAACTTTGGAATTTTGGACTTATCAGGTTTTTCCTCTGGACTCTTCAAAATAAAAAGTTACATTCTACAAAACATTATATAGACTTACTAGGTACCATACATAACGAAGACATAAAGAGAAATGTAAACCTCTACACAGAAAAAACATTTCGTAAAAAAGCCCACAATTTTTGCTTGTAATTTTTGACGCAGCAATAGCGTAGACTGTGCCCTCAAAATGGGATAGCTCTGTCATTATTTCATCAAAAACATTGTGGCGCGTCAATTATTTCTAACGCATTTACTGCATCATTAAATGTCATGGAGGAATGCTGAGGCTCTTCTGTATCATCCCCATCATCAGTTTCTTCCTCATCCAGGTCCCGCGATGCACACTGAACTATCTCAGCGATAGTCACAGGTTCTGTAGTGACAAGGTTTTCATCGACATTCACATAATTCTCAAATGATGCCTGCTCTTCAAGTCAATTCCATTCCTCATCATTAGGTGAAATACCGTCAGTATGATCATTTCCACCATGATCGTGGGCTTCATTTCCAAATCCGGCTTTTCAGAAACAGTTCCAAATGGTATTGTCTGAAACTCTGTGCCATGAAGCTGAAATGTAGTGCATTGCCTATCAAAAGAAACAAATTCATTAATAATTTCTCGAAGTGTTCTTTGGCTCCGGTAGCACGACATGAAATAAATGGCAAGTAAAAATCTTACCTGTAAAATGTTTAATTTCATTTCTTCCTTTTTTTCAATGTTTACACAACTGATATCATGCTGCATGAGCATTTTGCAATAGAGAAACTTCAAGGTCAAGTGGCTGGAGCTCACTTGTGCAATTCGCTGGAAAGAATTCCATGGTCACATTTCTCAAATAGGAAGTAAGGGGAGGATGTGCTACACACCTGTCTACGAACAATAAAATCTTCCGGCCTCCTGCACCTATTTTCATCAACACTTCAAAGCCAGCTTTCGAAAACTTTTGTTGTAATCCATGGTTTCTTGTTACTAGTGTATTTTGTGGAAAAAGTGACAATGTTCTAAAAACAACGGGGCTTAGCAAATTTCCTGATATAAGTGGGTGGAGCTCCTCACTCCCATCACTGATAGCACATAACAGCACTGTCACACATTGTTTACTTTGTTTTCCTCCGTTGCAGCTCTCGCCTTTGAATGCCAGTGTCCTTATAAAACAAGCCTGCCTCATCTGCATTGAAAATGTTTGTAGGAGCATATTGGGATTTCAGTTCTTTCCCACGGGTTTCCTTCCAATCTCGCACTGTCTCAGGATCAACACTTTTGCTTTCGCCACACGCATTCTGACAGCTGATGCCATGTCTTACCTTAAATTTGTGCAACGAATCAGATGAACCACTGAAATTCTCCACAGAGTCGAACTGCAAATTCATTTGCTTTTTCACAAAGCATTGGGCCACTAATAGGATGCCTTCTGCTCTACGTTGCCTGAACCACTGCAACAAACGATCTTCCACGTCTTCATATTTCCCGCCCTGAATGCATGTCCTCTTACTAGTAGAAATTCCGAACACTGGTGCACTATCTTCAATTTCTTTTGCCTTTGCTGCTATATAATTTAAAGTAGATGCAGAAATTCCTAATTCCTTGGCAATATCCACTCACTTAAGATTATTGTTTTCCTTCACAACTCTTAAAATTCATAGCTTTTCAGCGATAGTAATGCTTTTCTTTTTTCTTCCACTCATGTTACCAGTTCTCAAAATAATTAGAAATGTAGTAATACGGTACTATAGCCTTTACAGTGTGAGGTGTGATGTGTTTTGGGATTCCCGAGTGATGCACATCAATTCTTGTCCAGTTGTGACCTAGTTCAGCAGATGCCGTGTAATTTCAGGAAAACAAATGAGTGCTACATCTACAACCAATCTTCCCTATGGCTATCACCACTGGCGTAATGGTAAGCTTCATATGTTATACTGTACTTTCCAGTTCTGTGCAGTCTCTGTATAGCATCTGGTTTTTGTAATGACTCTATTATTGTAGTTTATACTGTTGTTGCATATCTGCCAATCTATAAAACAATCCCAAGTCTGTCACATTAAAAATTAAGTGTTTGTTAGATTCGGATGCTCACAGCAAAGTGATTTTCTAGTTGACAAACGCGGTGCTGTGTTAACAGGTGGACCTTAGGCCAGTATTATACTATCAAATTTTCTTTGATAATGATCTTTGATGTGGCGCAAAGAGGGTATATCACACTGTCATCAAACATTTTGTCAAAGTTCCTTCATGATGGCCGATGACGACTTAATACTATTCTCTGCAGTTCAATTCTACTTACGGCATCAGCGGTGCAGTGTGCAGATGTTGGCAACACCATCTTCATATAATGCAAATGTTTTGTTATGAAATGTTCATTTTACGAGTATAACTAACTTATTTACTTAGTGGGCAAGGGTACATACAAGAATCTGTCAACCACAGAGCAAGAACAGATTTAATCATTTACTTCGTGGTGAAATGGATTCCCAGCAATGAATAGTCACTGCCAACATCAACACACTATGCCACTGATGCCGTAAGTAAAATTATACCTGGTCTGCAGGTGCGTACACTGCAATTGCATTGTCATTGCATTTACAAGACAAGCAGAAGAAAAGGAAACATACTTGGGTGAAGCCGTGGACTTCATAGCAAGGTGCGAAAGATATACAGCAAAATTTGCTATGGGAGCTGCAAATCAAAGACATAAAGTTGCAAGAAAATCCCTTTGGGAATGGACGAGAGTACATTTCAATATGTGCTCAAGAAAGTGGCTCCTTATATTATGAAGCAGAACACTTTCCTTGGAAAAGACAGACTTACCACAATACTGACATTTCTAGCTACTCTAGTTTACAGTACTGGTATAGCGCTGTAATGCTGCAGTGCACATTGATGAAAATAATACCAGAAACGTTTGAAGCTATTTATAATGCACTGAAGGAGGAATATGTGAAGGCAAATAAATTTAATATATACTGCAATCATGACAAATTTTTACTTCCACAGAAGTTGTAAATTTTCTCCTTTATATTCTCAGGTGTATATCCTGGTCATACTTCATGGCTAATAGCTCTCACTTTTTATTCCGTTTTTGTGTTCGGGGTGTCTTAAGCCACACAGTGCTTCACCTGCCTCGAATATTTCGATCAATTTCATTATATGCGACACACCATGTAAATTTGGGAGTCACATTGATAAACATTGTGTGTCAGACAGTTGCAGCGATGCTAGCACTCCAAGTGGTTGATTTCTCCATGCAGTAAACGTAAGACGAACACTTCCTTTGATCAAATCTAAGGCGAGGTGCTAGATTTGATCAAAAAAAATTTGACCAATGCCTCACTTTGACAAAGTTCCTTATTACACTATCAAATTTTATTATACTCTAATATCAGCCTTACCAATCCACTTCCTGGCAACCCACTCTGAAACACTGTGTCATAACTTGTGCACACTGTGGATATTTCGCTGGGACAAAGAAAAAGAAAAAAAAAAGGACGTGAGAAAATCGTATAAGTGAAAAATGTATAAATGAAGTTTTACTGTAGATATCCAGTGATCATTAAAGACGACACACAACAAGCAACCTGATACTTGCAGAGACAATGTTGGAAGGCAAAGACATCTACTGTATCAATACCACAATTTACAAACCTTACCTACAATAACCATATACAAGACAGGTGATTACAAGACAGGTGAACTGGAAAGCCTTGTTTAAGCAATAGGTCACCACATCCAGTGCACAAGGAAAAACAATATTTCAACATGCTTCCCACTTTGCAGCACTGAGAAAATGTTGACCAGTATTGTAGATAACCTTGTGGCAAACAAGATGGGCACTTTTACAAGGTATAGCACAAAGTATGTTAATGAATTAAATAATAAAAATAGTGACAAGAAAGACTAACAAAGTTCCAAATAATTTTCAACTACAAGTGGGAGGGTCCCTGCACTTCTTTGTTTGCGCAAGTTTCCTGTTGTTATAATGCTGGAAATTCCAGAATGGAATCTACTAGTACATCAAAACTGCGGGAGTAATTAAGAATATGAAACTCAAGAAATGAAACCTGATTTGAATTTCAATCTAAGGACACAACTTAAAAATCACCTCAATATTAAACAACAGAAAATCCAGGATGGAATAATGACAATTTTATATAATAGGATAAACTGATACTCACTGTATAGCACAAATTTTGAATCACAGACAGGCACAACAAAGAGACCTTAAACATGTAAGCTCTGCAACTCAACATCTCCGCTACATGGTGAGTAGCAATCTATTCTTTACATAATACTGTCACATCAATATTACTCACACAACAATTTCATCCACAGGATGAAAGTTTTCTAGCACGGAACTTGGACTGTGTCAAGATGAGTATTTCATTATCACTCACTGAATTTACACAGACATTATGTCTAAAATTATACATTTTGAGTTATATGAGCAATGACCTTCATACAGCATACGTAAACACACATCTACCTTTACATGTGTGCAACTATAACTTTCCAATAAAATGTAACATGATATTGCGTTCTTTTAGCTCTTCCATCCAGTCAGACTTTAGCAAACTTGTTTCTGACATCATTACTTCCAAATATATTACTGTAATGTGAGTTCTGTCTATAGCTGTACTGTGTAAAATTCCTATGAACACAAGATTATGCTGTCCTTTCTACATGTTACTAACACTTGTTTATTAATGGACCCTTGATAAAGAAAGCAAAAAGAGATAATAGTAAAAAAATTTAGACAGAATGCCTCTTTATAAATTCCACACACACACACACACACACACACACACACACACACACAATTTCCTGCTCTATAGGTATCAGCAATAGCTTTTTGACAGTGGTCAACATTTTCCTTCAGCGGACATCCACCATCTAATACCAACAAAAATTTTCATTGAGGTCATCAAAACCAAACATTCTATGTGAATCTGTTTGTTTTCCAGTCTCCTGTATTGCCTGGAACTGCATAAATGGACCAACATTTTCAAGAATGTATTGTACGTATCTTGAAGGACAAACCCCACTGTCACAAAAGGTCTCTTAATATTTCCTGAATTTATGTAATCAGTACATTAGGCATATCTTAAATATTATGTTACCCAACATTTAAACAGAGCTACAAACCCAAATTCTACAAAATGTATATTGCCCTATCACGTTACAAAATTTTTAGGTCAGCTTGAGATACAAGTCTCCCTCTCTATTATAAAGGCCTGTCATTAACAAAACAAGTTCACATTCATCACAAACTAGACAACACTACAGTACATCATCATTTCCACCTCTCCAGTATCAATGCTGCATAGCACAGAGGCACATTTACAACTACAAGGAATATTACTATACCCTTACCCCAAGTTAACACTCATACTACAACCTATTAAAAAATCTTAATTTTTGTGGATGTGGCTAAGAAGTTATGCCTAGAAGAAGATATAATTCAGAAGACTTCTACAAAATAAAAACACAGCTTCTTCTATCAATCATATGCAATATGCAAATGTAAAACTAGCTGTGCAGCATCCAGAATGAATAAAATAAATATAACAAGGAAAGGCAGGAAGGAGAAAGATACATTATACATTTTACAGCTGTAAAGGATTATCACTTGATATTTCTGAGAGAAGCAGCTGTTATTCAAGAGAGTTAAGGAAGGTGAATCTATACATTCTGTAGTCAATCTTACAGTCTGAAGGAAGAGGATTTCATTCTTTACTAGATTTGGGTTACCAGAACAGCAGCCATGAGCTCGTCTATCAATGAAATTGATTTAAAGAAATCTTATACACCCTGAACTACATCAATTTTCCAAAAGGTGTATTGGATCCAAGGTTCTGTGTACTCAATACTGTCCAACATAATAAACAAAATTATACACAATAGATTTGTGGTTTTATATTCTTGGTGAACTTGTCATATTACATTTCCATAAAATTCTTAGCTTTTGAAAACATTCGTCATAGCCTTCATCATGAAAACAAGTGACTGTCATAGAGTTGACGGAATTCCACAGAAGTAAATGATTCTAATAACTGTAACAAAATGTATTGTTAAATGATCAGGACCATGCTAGAAATTAATGGAACACATTCACCAAGAAAGCCACCGAGATTACACAGTGTGTCAACAACTTTAACAAAGATATGCATAACACTCACAGTGAGTGCGGAAACAGCTACGTGGTACTAAGAGACTACAGACAAGCATGTCCTGTATTACATGTCCGAGATTGGAATAATGATGCTGAGGACATTTCATCACTGATCCCTATGTAATCCCTGGTCACAAGGGGGCACAACTAAAAAATTTACACTGTTGGAATTCTGTCAATTGTTTTCCTGATGAAGAAAATGATGGATACTGTTGAAAGCTCAGCATGTTATTAAATTCTATTGCAACAATTTCCTCGAAAACATTTTATACTTGAAATGCTATCAGGTATACAGCCAGGTGACATTGTCCAGATAGTGCCGCATTTTGGCAAGCTGACTCTGCATCCGTGGGTCGTGTAAGTGCTTGAACATTATCTTGTGGGTGCCATCTTACAAACCACCTGATGAAAAAAGGGAAGCACTCAGAAGACACAGTCGCATGTCAATGTATATTCATACTTGTACACACCATCGGATTAGAGGTGCATTTCTCTGTGACAGGCTGGTCAGCCATGAGAATTCATTAGTGCTGTTTGCATTTTGTGTTGCTACCAAGACAGGTAAGGCCAGGAACAGTGTCAGACATTCAGTAAAAGGACACAGATATACTGCATACTTGTGAGAGGCAGCGCTATCAGCACCTGGCAGAATTTGAAAGAGGCCTATTGCGGGTCTCCATATGGCCAGCTGGTGGAATCAAGCAATATCCAGATTTGTGGGGCATTGGGATACAATGGTGGCCTGATATTGAACTGCACTGAAATGTGATGGCAGGCGTACTTGTCATCGAGGTTTCGGTCAACTTCATCTAACCACCACAAGAGAGTATCACTGCATTGTACACCAAGTACATTGTAAACATTTCACATCTGTGACCGGCATCCAAGAACAAGTAATGGATTTCCTGCCACATTCTGTATCATCCCACACCACTGCTCAAAAATTACCGGCAGCTGTACTAGGGAATTACCATCCGATGCATACAATGTTGTTAACGCCACAAAACTAATGGCTAGGAAAGGTCCCATTCTTCCAATGTTTTGGATAGGCACAGTGGTGCTCCTCCTGGCATTATTGTGTGGGAAGCCATTGCGTATGACTTAGATCACCGCTGGAAGTGATTGAGAGAACTGTGACAGCATGACAGTATGTCACAGACATCCTGCAATGTCACATGTTGCCTCTCATGTGACATATCATGGTGTCATTTTTCAACAAGGCAACGTTCATCTACTCACGGCACTTGTCTCTATGAACTGTCTGTGTGATGTCAAGTTGCTCCCTTGGCCAGCAAGAACACCAGATCTGTCACTTATAGAACATGTTCGGGACCATCTTGGACATCAATTCTATCACAGTGCCAGTATTAAAGATATCAAGCACCAGTTGCAGCAGTTGTGGGTCAGCTTGCCACAGAAAAGGATTCAGTGGGTTTATAACACCCATCCCAACTCAATTAGTACTTCCATCCAGCCCAGAGGGATTGCAATACTGTACTGATAAGTGGGCCATAGTGTCAAGTTCTTTGTAAATTTGATTCAAGTGTTCTAATCACTGAATTACGTCACATATGCCCTCAATCCATGAATTTCATTTTGTTTCCTCTTTCCCTTCTGGATGCTTCACTTTCTGGCAAGCAGTGTATATCAGTGCTCTCCTAATGTCAATTCTGGCCCCTCCGCAGCTGGGTAAGGCGCCGTTAGTGAGGTGAGTTGGATGTGTGCCATTGGGGCACGAGCTGCAACACTGATGCCATGTTGTCGCTGTTGTGTTCAGGACACTCTGTAGTGGAGAAGACATATCTGCATGCTATTGTTTCACTTATTCAAATGGTGTGGCAGGAACACATCTTTGAACTGATGGTACTTTGAACAAGCTCAAAGTTGTGTCAGATTCATTACTACACTGAGAATATCTGTCTTCATTTACAAGTCCATCCTGTGGCTGGATCTGCAATGTTTCCTTTAGGATGCAGCCCTCAAGTTGTCCTATAGGAATCGATAGTTATCTGCCAACATTATGACCTTGTAAACAAAATAAGCGGTTTTCAACTAAGTAAAGGGTGGGGCCCACTTCAAAGTATAATGCCAATCAATTTGAATATCTATTCATCTCATGCACACTGGAGGGCTGAGACAATATCAAAAATTTGCACTCTTTCACTCTAGCAGTGTCCTGAATAGGAGAATGGCACAGCAATGACAGCCACAGCTTGTGTTCTGCAAGTGTACTTTCCATACAACCTCACCAAAGGGAACGTGCCCAGCCACCGAGGGTTCAGGATTGACTACAGGAGGGTTCCTGTCATAAATGACAGTACCCATGGAAAAATAGTCAGTCATCTGCACCACCTCAGAATGGCAACTAGTAATTATGCCTAAATACTGCACTATCCTGACAATCCCAGGCACATGAATAGCTGAGAGCAGTTCAGGATCATCACAGGCTGGGAAAGCTTGAGGTCACATTTCACATTAAAATATCACTGTTTTCCACATGGATCCATCATTTTATTTTCAGCTTTTAAATGTACTGTTGTGGGTGCGACAACACCGCTCCTTGTTTCAGAGGAAGTAACCTTTTCATCAAAACAGAGCAATTGGTTTTGGCTGTTCATTCAAATTTTACAAATATCTATTTATGACCAAAAAAACCACAAATCATTAAAAATTATTGGTACTGAAATAGTGTCTCACAAGCATTGTACAAGAAAAACCTGAGACACTACAAAATTTGATGTTCATAGTTTGTTATTTTACATATCCCCAATAAAAATGTTCATATCAATGACAAGATAGTGAGACGTGCTTAAAAATTGATGATTATGACAGGGTACAGCTCTAAGTCTATGCTCAATATTGCAGGCAGTATCCATAAAGTAGGTCTTGCGAACGTGTTACAATTTGACTTTATCAGTGGCAATAGTCTTCAGAAAACTAAATCTTCTCTTTGAGAAAATGTCCATTGCAGTCTTGATGTTCAAGAGATTACAAAAACAAATCACTATATACACATCTCACATCTCTAGCAACCATTTTTGAAGTAGAAGCAGAAGTGCACCTTGAAAACTGGCTATTTTTAATGTACACTCTCTCAATTTCTAAATGAAAAACCTGTTTTCAAATCAATACAGCATCTCCTCACAGCCTTACAAATGTGATCTGTGACCATCTTTCTAATTTTTATTTCAAGTAGACAATTTCTTACTAAGAATGACTGAAAAATAAATAATCAGGTAACTCAAAACAGTGGTGGAAAATCTAGGTTGGAATCTAAGTAATGCATAAAACAATCACCAATCATTCAGCTGAGATATAGAATGCTCGACAGTCACAAAAACAAAACTGAAAACACAGAAGAGCTTCTGGGCAATATCCTTATTCTGAATTGATAGAAGACACACAGGCACACATGAATACCTACATAATCCCAACAAACTAAATCACGTGCTGCAGCCCAACTCAACTGGAGTCAATAGATGTTGGGTGGAGTTGGTAAGAGGAAAAAGGAGGTGTGTGTGTGTGTGTGTGTGTGTGTGTGTGTGTCTGACACATCCTGAGGGGAGCTGGGTGGGGCACACAGTCAAGTGTAGAAAAGGTCTGTAACTGGAAATACAGTGACATTACCAAAACTCCCCATGGCCAAGGCACGTGCAGTAATGAAACTGCAAACATTAAACTGAATTATTAAATCACATGACCGTTTTACTTACAGTAACATTTTTCTATCTTTGCAAAGCACACAATTCCTCACACAAATTTTTTGTTAAGGAACTACTTTATAATTACTCTATACATTTAAATTGGCCTTATAGTAAACAAAAACAAAACAAAACAAAACATATGGTAATGTCACAATCTGAGGCCAGCAGAACCGCTAAAGACATAAACATTAAGGGAAATGCTTCAAAGGAGTGTCCTCTTTTAACTAAGCCCTAATAACAAATGTTAACAGGATTGGATAGGCTATAAGGGAAAGAATTCAACCAGGAAACAGAGCTTGATTTGCAAATATGCAACTCTTCAGAAACAGTCTTTTTACAAGAAAAAATGAAATGAGCGTATGGCATCGTTGGCTGGGAGGCCCCATTCGGGGAAGTTCGGCCGCCAAGTGCAAGGCTTATTTCAGCCGATGCCACATCGAGCTACTTGCGCGCTGGTGATGGGGATGAAATGATGAGGACAACACGACACCCAGTCTACGAGCGGATAAAATCTCCAACCATGCCGGGAATCGAACCCAGGTCCACTTGCATGGAAGGCAGGTAATGTTACCACCCAGCTGAGCAGGTGGACAGAAGAAATACAAAGCTACAAATATGTAACTCCCTAGTCCACCCAGTTATCACATATGGGTCAGAGGTATGGACATAGACAGAACATGAGAAAAATGCACTAAGACACTCTGAGCGGAATATACTATGCAAAATCTATGGTCCAGTAAGGGAGGAAGAAGGCTGGAGAATATGCTACATGCTATATTACAAGTATTAATACAAGGTAGGGACATAGTAAAATTTGTGAAATCACAGCGAATATGATGGATAGGACAGGTGCAGAGAATGGCAGAGGATAGAACTCCAAAGAAAATGATGAAATGTGTGATCCATTCAGCTAGGCAAAAAGGGAGCTCTAGAAGAAGATGGATTGACGAAATAATAGTGGGTCTCACTAGTATGGGAGAGTCTGGGGCCAGAAAAGAGCAGCAAACAAACAAGAAACATGGAGGAAAATCATTGAAGAAGCCAAGGCTCACCAAATGTTGTAGCGTTACCGAAGAAGAGAAGAAGTAATTTATTCATAATTCTAGCAGACTGAGTTCCCACTGTACAAACAAATCTGTTCCAAATCCAGTGGTAATGGTTCTACACTCACGAACAAAGAAGAGTTCTTGTTCTCTTCACAAACAGTCAGGTGGAAAAATTACATCCAATAAGGTATAATACGGATTCATGTACTAACCACTATATGACTATATGAGAACACACACACACACACACACACACACACACACACACACAGAGTGAGAGAGAGAGAGAGAGAGAGAGAGAATAAAAGGCAATTGTCCTAAAGAACACAGGTGGCGAAAGGCATCAGATTTAAAAAATTTCACTGTTACTGGTCATTGAAGCTACTCACAGTTTCAATAAAAATTATTTTTTATCTGCTCCAATGAAGTTGGTACGAAATTCTTCATCTTGTTGCAAAATGGAATACATGAATTAATTTCAATAATTTTGCTACTATTTCAAAAAACAAAGTAGGTATGTAATGTTACTTACAAAATGAGTTAAATTCCTCTACTACTTTGTCAAAAAACATATTTCGGTCTTATTTGTAAGTACTCTTTATTCTGTGCTTACTATGTGTACATGCTTGAACATGCTCCTGAAAGGTCACAAAAAATGACTCACTTTTTCTTCAGCATACACTGCATTTCTCTCACGACCCTTAGAGATCAGAAAATCTATCTTCAAATGATAATGTAAATAATAGCCTTCATTTAGCACAGCATCATGAGACTGACAGTAATAATCCTGCACTGTTAAGTGACTTTCAATGCACACTGGTACTACTGGAATTTATTTAGACTACGGGCACAACAACAAGATATGGAAAAAAAAGATTATGCAGGTATGGAACTGCCAGTGCGAGAATGGCATCCCTGTTATGTAAAGCTAAGGTGAAGATCAACAAAGTGAAATGAGATGACTCTTCAGTTCTCTTACCTCTAGAAAGTGATCTTAGTTATCAAATGAAATAAGTATCCTTCCGGCAAAGTACTGCTAAATGCTATAACATTCTACTGCCTTCCAACCACTTACTACAGCCGTAACAGCCATATGCAACTTAATAATTTACATGGGTGAGTGTGGTTAAACAAGCTTACGATGATGTATTCTTCATAAAAATGATCTATCAACGTGTACATAAAAAATTAAAGCAAGGTTTTTGCTGACGATGTGGGGCAGTAACCAATCACTACACCAGAAACAGCAGCAAGCTAAAAATGTCCCACAGCCAGCCACCCTTTCCATCTATCTGACAGGTACTCACATTCGGTGTGACCTCGCGCAACCACTCGTCAGCTTGTTCATCGAAGTCTATCTTGCAAGCATCACGCAAGTCACTGGCAGCCTCTTCCCAATGGCCAAGGAGACGGTGTGCCCGGCCTCGGAACTTCAGAGCAGCGGCACAGTCGGGATTAGCTTCCAACGCATGGGTACAGTCACGTACACAGGCATTTGGTTTGCCAAGAGCTAATAATGCCTGCCCACGTTTAGCATAAAGCAAAGCAGAACCTGTAACAAACAAATCCCTCAGCAACAGACATTTTACACTACTGACAAGCTACTCAAGTACTCCCAAACTGAATAAAATGTACATTTGCAAACAAAGAATATTTACAAATGCAATCAATTTCCAAGCCAAAAAGAACAGTAAGCTTAATGCAGGATCATCAATGTTCTTATATACCTGTGTTGCTAGCCACAGGGACTTTCAGGATACCCTTGGTGGTAGGTAAGGCAGCAATGAATATTAAAAGCTAGGGTTTCATATGCTTTGTTAGCAATGAATTACATGGATTTATGACACCCAGACTTCTAATTGTGAAGACTGCATTCTGGTCCCAGCTGCCAGAGTTGGCAGTCATATGTGCATGAAGTGTGCTTCCTTGTGTGAGTTTGTCTTTCTTTATCTGACGAAGGCTGTGGCCGAAAGCCAATGTGTAAGTGTCTTAATTGTGTCTGTCTGCAACTTAATGTGTCATCTTTACAGTAAGTAGCAATCTACCTTGTCCTTACATTGCAAAACTACTTATTTCACAAGCAAATTTTTTGGTGATTCAATCATCTCTTAGAGGTTATGGCCCTCATATGTTCTTGATTTAACATCTCGCGACTTTTTCTTGTGGTGCTATTCAAAGGAAGGGCCCATAAAAACAGGCTGCACACACTGGCAGGACTAAGAATAAGATAACAACTGAGATTTACAACCATGTTGACATTTTCAGCAAAGTGGCCTCAAATGTGGTAAAATAAGGTCCTGCATATGTTACTGAACAGGGCAACCATATTGAGCAACATAGTATAACCTCGTTAGCATGAACTCGCTTAAGACAAACTCGCGGTTTATGTGAAAAAACACTGGCACTGGCAGGAATACATTAGTTCTTATGGGAAGTTTTATCATTTATACAAATTTCGATTCTGGTGAATTACGAACTCCTTTTTCAGTTCCTACACAATTAAATTTCTTTGTAACACAAACTTCTGATGTTACAGTATTTTTAATTGTTAATTTTTTCCAAAACGAATGCAAGAAATGTTACTACAAAGCTAACTGCCCAATGTTTACTCGTTTCTAAGGTATTGTAGGTCAGCAGCTACATTTATCACCTCAACAATCAAAGTGTACAGTACGTTCACATAAATGCAGTAATGTGTGGATTGACATTTAGAAACATATTTGATGTCTGTTCTTTTAGTTGTAGTCAAATCAAGTTAAAATACTGAATAAAAATCTACAAATGGTAGCACTCAAAACAGACAGCTCCAAATGTACAAGTAAAGCTTAAGGCACAAGGTGAAATGGGCCACAGTACAAAGAAAACAGCAATTGCACAGCAGTTTGGAATTCCCAAATCTACTTTATCTATGATAATTAATAAATAAGAAAAAAATCATTAATGTTTTTGTATCAGGTTCCAGAAACAAATCTAAATGATTTCGTAGTGTAAAGTAAGAAGATTAGAGACATTACAGCCAGAATGGTTCAATTATTTGCCTGCATCTACCACATCTTTATGTCAGCCTATGATTCAGTCAAAAGAAAGTGATACTGACAAAAATATAGGCATCAAAAACTTAAGTTATTCTGGTGGCTGGTTGTATCAGTTTCAAAAGAGAGATATTCAGTTTCATCTGTACAAATTTCTGGTGAAGCATGTAAAGTTTATGAAGAAAGTGCAAGCAGCTGGTTACATGAATTTGACGGCATGAGAGAAAAGTATGCCTCATGTGATGTGTTCAATATGGACAAAACTGAACTTTTCTACACACTTTTTCCAAATTGCACCCTGGGGATAAAATACTATATTGCAGTGCCTGTGTTATTCTGAATCACAAAGCAATGTTCTTTCAGGTATGCATGCATGTTCAAAGGAATAGGCACTGTGACTTCAGCCACTAAAAATACATGAAATGCATTCACAGCTGCGAATAAGGACAACCATCAGCTGTATAATGGAATGATGACAATGAAATTTTGAGCCAGACTGGGGTTCAAACTCAGATTTCTCACTTACAGTGGTCAACTTGCCATATGGCTATCCGAGCACAATTCACGCCCAGACCCAAACTTATGTATGTTGTCAACCGTGTATCTACAACCTGTACTCGTACATCCATTATATGAATATTCCCGTACAGGGGAGACATTTTACTTGAAAGTCACTTGCCCGGTATTGGGAATAAATACAATATTGCAGTGCTTGTGTTATTCCAAATTATGATGCAATGTTCCATTGGACATGCATGAATGCTGGGAATAAAAGGTGATAAGTGTCACGATGGAGCATGCAGCCAACAATGTGTAACTCTTGCCCTTGCATGTAATGTGGACGGCAGTGAGAAGTTTCGTCCCTGGGCTATCGGTAAGTCCAAGAAATTGCATTGTTTTAAAAACAAATATGAACACTTTCCCTTGCATCCACTCTCATCATACGGAAGCTTGGATCGAAGGCAGATCACTTCACATGTGGCTTCTTCTTTTCAACAGTAGCATGGTTGCTCAAAACAGACTGTTGTTCTTACATTGGACTGATGTACTGTCCATAATATACAGGATCTGAACCGAACCGACATGAAGGTTAGTTTTACCACTGAACACGACAAATCACCTTCAGCCCTTGGATCCTTCATTTCTCTCTCATTAAGAGAGCTTATCGCGTGTGACTTGTAAGAGCTGCAATCTGTGCTGCTGAAAACAATACTGTAACCCCAAATTGGTATCTGCCTGACACAATAAAAGCTACTGCAGCAACCTGGGACTCCTTGTCACCACATCATATACAGAAGTGCTTCAACAGAGCCTGAAGTCAGAGCAACACTGAAGTTGTCCAAAGTTAGACACTGCCACTTCACCTGATGAACGGACTGTTCTGCAAGATACTGCAAACCTTGGGATTAGTTTTAAGGAATTCAGTATATGTTTCTGTGGAAGCTGATGTACCAAAAGCTGTGACCATGGTGCAAGAAGGGTCAGCAGGAGAAAGTGTGGAGGTGGAGGAGGAGGAGGAGGAGGAGGAGGAGAATACCTACCTGTCAGGAGATGTTTATAGCCTTGAACTGTTTACAACTATTTGCTTCAACATCTGATGTCACTGCTGTGTTTATGGAAGCTATAGTTACAGCTGGTTGTGGAATTACAAGATATCTTCATTTCCATGAATGTCAGCAAACCGTGCTTAAAGTTTTTCCAAGAAAATAGTGGAATTTGCGAGTAGTTGTACTTTTACATCAATTTATAGTGTTATAAGTCTACACGAATGTAAAGTGATTGATACTGTAGTGTATGATGCATTACTGTACTAATGTACTTGTATACATATTAAAGTCTCTGTTTTTCAGTTAACAAGAATTTTTTAACACAAATTCTTGAATTTTCAGTCTCTTCGGATTCGTGTTAACGAGGTTATATTGTATATCTCAAAAAAATGAGTGCGAGATTACAAAATATAATATATTTCGATGTGTGCTGCCCTTCCGTTATACATCACAGTTACATGAAATAACAAATCTCTTTTTCAAGCAATATTTAATTAAAATTCATTTTTCACTGTATAATTTAATGGCTGCTGATGACAACAGTACATTTAGTTCATATTTCGCTTTCTTTAAATACATATTTGCGATCTACTACACCTACAAACTATGTGAAAGAAAAAAGTAAACAACTGATCACTTCTAGATTGAAATAGCCCATTTAAGAGGCTTCATTGGAGGTCTGGAAAAGTATAAACACTCTTTACTGCTTCAAATCACATTCAAATTTCATTTAAAGATTTTGAAAGGTCCCTCATGGTTCCACACTGTACACCAGAGCAAAACCTGTAGTCGCACTGCACCTAAAAGGAGTGCAATTACATCCAACGGGGTAACTGGTCCACGATCCGGTTAGTAAAGGGGTGAGTCGTCGTCGTCGTATGTGTGTGTGTGTGTGTGTGTGTGTGGGGGGGGGGGGGGGGGGGGGTCAGCAGTGTCAACTGTTGTCACGAACTTCGCCCTGCTGTTGCTCATCACACTGCAGACTGTTAGTTTTGACCGTGCAATGTGTGGGAGTCAAGCCCCCCCCGTAAGAGGGGGGTGACAGCCTTCTCATTGTGTGACACATCCACAGAGGCATTGGGCAGAATTGTGGTGAAGTTTGGTGCTAATGTCACATCATTAACCCACCTTATACCTCACATAAGCTTCTGAGCTCTGGCCTTTTTTTCGCATATGTTGACAGCTTGCTGCTTGAAACTATCATCAAGCCTGAGGGTAATGTCACAGGACGCCACACTTTTGCATCATTGCAGAGGAAGGTCATAAGCATCTTTGATCAAAATTTCACACTTCACTGTCACAATCAGAGACAACTACAATATTTCAAAACAGTGTCCCTTTAATTGTGTTGCAGAGTGCAGTTGTGGAGGAAAATTCGATTTATAACTAAAATTTTATGCTAATTTACATCTTGACTGAGCGCAGGAGCATCACAGTTGGTATGCTTAATTTGAACAGAATCTCTCTAGATTTTCTGCACTATTTTGAGGCAGAGTTCCATTGTGGAAACTATCACAGGCATCTCACACTGAAGTCCGCATTAAGCTTCCAACATTCGTAAACCAGTGCCAACCTTGAAGATAGTGTGATCTTTTATAAATCTGGGGTGCTTATTTCACTTCCTTTGACATCAAGCCACATTTGGCTGACATTTACATACTTAATATGAAAGGAATAGAGACTGTCACCTGAATGTTTCACATTCATTTTTGTAACATTACAAATTAATAGGGCCTGTAGTCTAGTGGTAAAGCGTGCGCCTGGAAACCAGAGGCGTGGGCTTGAATCTTTGTTGAGTCACTACATATTTCAGTCTCTCTTCAACATAGTCTTCACATTGCAATGAAATGAAGATCTGTGGAATTATTATTATTAACAAGAGAAACTTCCCATCACACCCCACTCAGATTTATTTAGTGGTAAAATGGCCTGTCAAAAACTGAACACAGATCAAGCATGAAAACAGGAAGAAGGTACACTAAACTGTGAAGAAAGAAGCAAAGTAGAAAGAGTGAATGGTCCAACTTAAGATGTGAAACATCAAGCAAACTCCAAGAACTATGGCGTCTTGGTTGTGTGGTCATGGTGTTGGATTACAAAGTGGGAGATCTGTGTTCAAATCTCCATCATGATGACCCCCCCCCCCCCCCACCCCCTCCTCACCCTCTCTTTTTTATTTTATTTTTTTTCTGTCTGGTCATTGACATGTCTGGTCTGCTTCTGAAGTCTTGGTAACTGTCATACTACACACTGGTTATACAATACGAGTCATGTGGTAAGAATGTATTATCGTTGCAAGTAAATGTGATGAATAGTGAGAGCAGGTGAGATGCCGCATACAGCTCTCATTGAAGTGAAAACAACAAATAAACGGGCGTGAACTATGTTACAACAAAGAAATTTAAGTCAAAACTTACAAAACAGAATATGTGAGCCATAACACATGGTACTTTTGTAGAACAAATAGAAGGCGCATACGTCTGGAGGTCCCTTCCTCACACCTCGCTGTTGCAAATGGACATTACACAATGACACTGACACGAATTTGAATACAGTAAACAGACACGTCAATGACCAGGCAGACAGTTCATAATTTTGTGGAGATAAAAAAGAAGTAGGGGGGCACGAAGGAGATTGGAATGCAGATCTCTCCGTTCGCAGTTCAACAGTGTGGCCCACAACCAGTACAAAATGGTTTTTCAAACTTGCTCAATGTTGCACATCTTGAGCTTGGACCATCGACTCATTCTGTTTTGCTTACTTACCAACAGCTCAGTACACCTCCTTCCTGTTTTCATGCTTGATCTGTGTTCAGTTTCTGACAGGCTATCCAATGGACACTTCTCTTAAACATTCATGATAACAGACCTAGTATTTTCTCCCACATTGTTACAATAGCATGTCTGAGGTTTTGGCTTAATAATGAACACAAAAATGAGACCCACAGATACACAAAAGTCAAAATCAAAATTTTTGCACACTCACGGTTTGACATAGAAGGGTGAATATATATTTGGTGTAATATTTGGTGCAATTTTTTGCTTTAGGAAGAAGGGATCGGTTGGTAGGACATGTTCTGAAACATCGAGGGATCACCAATTTAGTATTGGAGGGCAGCGTGGAGTGTAAAAATCGTAGAAGGAAACCAAGAGATGAATACACTAAGCAGATTCAGAAGGATGTAGGCTGCAGTAGGTACTGGGAGATGATGAAGCTTGCACAGGATAGAGTAGCATGGAGAGCTGCATCAAACCAGTCTCAGGACTGAAGACCACAACAACAGGACTTTTCATAATCTAATTATCCTATTTTCAGAAAAATGGCAGAAGAGAGGTAAATTCTGAGTAAATTCTGAGTGAGGTTAATGGAAAGTCCTTTCAGAATACAGCATCAGACTGTTTACTGTTAATTTTATCCCTCAAGTGAACATGTCATTTTTTATAACACAATCAAGCACACAGTGTTCCTTGTATGCATATAAAGAATAACTGACTATCTTGTCAAGGTAAATACCTATGAGCAAAACCACAGTTTAATCTTTGTTAAATTAAATAATGATACAGCAAACTTACATTATATGAACTAAATAATTGTTTAATTAAACAATAATAAAATTGCATTGTATCACTCTGAGATGCCATGCACAATTGTTATCCCACTGAAATGACACACCCTAAGCATTAAACAGTGCAGTTGTATCAGATCACGAATCTTGGTCATTTTCTTACATGGATTGTACACTTTTTCTCACCTAGCTCGCTGTTTATTTTATATTATTGCTGCTCACTTGAGTGTATGATGGCAAAACTTATCACTTTGTCAGGTGAAGCAATGATGAAGAAATAGGTACAGGCTCACAACTGTAAAGCAACAATGGAACCGTACATGAAAATGTAATTCGTGGTTGGCGCACTTTATACATACATTATGTGATCAAAAGTATCTGGACACCTGGCTGAAAATTACATACAAGTTTGTGGCGCCCTCAATCGGTAATGCTGGAATTCGATATGGTGTTGGCCCACCCTTAGCCTTGATGGCAGCTTCCACTCTCACAGGCATATGTTCAATCAGGTGCCGGAAGGTTTCTTGGGGAATGGCAACCCATTCTTCACGGAGTGCTGCACTGAGGAGAGGTATCGATGTCGGTCGGTGAAGCCTGGCACAAAGTGGACATTCCAATATATCCCAATGGTGTTCTATAGGATTTAGGTGAGAGTGGAAGCTGCCATCAAGGCTAAGGGTGGGCCAACACCATATCGAATTCCAGCATTACCGATTGAGGGCGCCACAAACTTGTATGTAATTTTCAGCCAGGTGTCCATATACTTTTGATCACATAGTGTATGTATAAAGTGCGCCAACCACAAATTACATTTTCATGTACGATTCCATTGTTGCTTTACAGTTGTGAGCCTGTACCTATTTCTTCATCATTGCTTCACCTGACAAAGTGATAAGTTTTGCCATCATACACTCAAGTGAGCAGCAATAATATAAAATAAACAGCGAGCTAGGTGAGAAAAAGTGTACAATCCATGTAAGAAAATGACCAAGATTCGTGATCTGATACAACTGCACTGTTTAATGCTTAGGGTGTATCATTTCATTGGGGTAACAATTGTACATGGCATCTCAGAGTGATACAATGCAATTTTATTATTGTTTAATTAAACAGTTATTTAGGTCAGGAGTCTGTGCGGGCCAGTCCATTAAAGGGATGTTGTTGTTGTGTAACCACTCTGCCACAGGCCATGCATTACGAACAGGTGTTCAGTCGTGTTGAAAGATGCAATCGCCATTCTTGAATTGCTCTTCAACAGTGAGAAGCAAGAAGGTGCTTAAAACATCAATGTAGGCCAGTGCTGTGATAGTGCCACACAAAACAACAATGGGTGCAAGCCCCATACATGAAAAAAACAACCACACCGAAACACCACCAACTCTTGAATTTTACTGTTGGCACTACACACGCTGGCAGATGACATTCACTGGGCATTCGCCATACCCACACCCTTCCATCGGATCGCCACATTGTGTACCGATTTTTGTCACTCCACACAACGTTTTTCCACTGTTCCTTCATTGTTTCGTCAGATGAAATGGGTGTCACAGTAGCTCTAGTATATTTCCCTCCTCCATCTCAGCAGTATTGCTTCAGGTCTTGTGCAAGCTTACAGGGAGAAGGAATGTTACATCTCTAGACATCATTAATAGCATAAAAGATGTGGTGTGTTGTAACATTTTGATTCTATGAAATAAAATGTTCCATTTCTAACCCACTCAGGCCGACGAAAGATGTACCTGGGAAGCGAAAACATTCCTTAGGTAGTTGTTAAGTGTCGAACATCCCACAGTGTGCACTCTGGTTTGCCGTATGTGCATATGATACATAAAAGGTGTCAGCTCAGAATGTTGACAAGGTGCGACGGCAAGTAAGCGTCTCCACCTGCTGAGGAGGGCCACTTATGCTTTGGCTTCATGGCTTGGCAATGCCATGGAAGTCACAGAACAAACACCAGAACAATTGAAGATTATATATGAGAACTGTCATTCTGTAATGTCAAGGAAGTACACGAATACACATTGCAATCTATGTCGAGCTACCAGTTAAGACAGATCTGTTTGACCATCCATCATAAATAAAGTTGTACAATGGAAACATTATGCTTATGATACAAAAGAGTTACCTCGAAAGTGACTACATTATTACAGTAGCTAGAATAGATCAGACCTCTCTTTCAGCACCTGCCAACTGCAGAAGTGAAGACGTCTCACGTCACCGTCTAGTGGTACTGTACAGCTGGTCCAATACAGTGAATAACTTCAAGAATGGCGACAGCAAGATATTTCTAAGGTAAATGTAGGCACACATAACAACCAGGTGACAGACTGTGGATCGTGTGGAACACATCATACTAAAAATACAACCTGTTACACTTCTTTTGGCATCCTAGTGCAAGATGAAAAATAGAGAGCACTAGCAATTTTAAAAAAATCCAAGAATATTGACAAAAATATCAGAAGAAGATACAATGTTGCCCATAGCAAACCAAGGCAATAAGTGAGAAAATATAAGTGGGCACATGCATCAGTGCGGGCTGAATTAATTTGAATAGTGAAGAAGAAATCATTTTAATTTGGTAAAACACTAGAGGTGTTAATTACTATAAAGAGTTGAAGAAAGAATGTTAGTTGATCATAGCAACATGGTCAACAGTGAAAGATCAGATCTCTCTTTCAGTGCTTAAGTAACCTTTGGCAAGTGAGTGGGGAAGAATTTCATCAATGAAGTGACAGAATTCTGAATTGTGATTTCCAGACTACAATTGCAGCAGTGATTTCCGCTGGCATCCCTGCAGCGACTGAATGGCATGGCAATAGTGCAGCTCCTTCGTAGTGCAGCGGCCAGTCAGCTCATTGCCACATCACTTATCCCATGCATGACACATAAGCAGCACCATACAATTCACTGTATGACTGATTAGGCAAGTTGTAAACAACACCAACTTGATTTCTTTTCTTTTCTTTTTTATTAGTAGATCATTCTATGAAGATTGTAAAGACACACTTCACTAACTTTGGGTAGTTAGGTCTCAATCTAGTGACATTGTTTAAATACAAATGAGGATATACCTATTGTTGCCAAAGTAGTAAGCCAGTTGAGATTAGGAAGATAGAGGAGTTGGCAGCTCTTATTAAGGCTCAATGGGTGTAATTAAAAAATTTGGTATACGAATGTCTCAAATGTAAAAACACAAGGGGAGAAAATAAAAAGATGAAGGAAGAAGGTAGCTTCAAAAGCATATAACATATCTAACATAGAAGCAACCTTATTGAAGTTACCTAAGCAGTTACAAACATAGACAATTAACCAATGTGACTTAGTGAGAAATATGGCTCAAGAACAGTTTAAAGAGATAAATGATAAGATGCAAAGACAGAAGAATTGTCAACCCATTAATTCAAAAGTATACACAATCAAAACTCAGACACGTGAGGCCAGGTAGGGGTGTCAGAACAAAGTAGAGAATTAGGCAAAGTAATTGGTGCACCAAACACTTATCTACTTTTGAGGAGTGTCTGCACGAGCTAGCTGAACAAAAAGAACAAGAGAAAGTTGAGCCTACTAGCGTTACCACCAATGCTTTGGGTGATACTGTAGAACATCAGTGTCTCAAAAGCTGTGGGAAAAATTATAAGATTTCAAATACCAGAACAATCTTAAAACATAGAGACACTGCGTTAGTTCAATGGAGCTTGTAATAGAAAATTTACGTGTCTGAGAAGCTTACTAAAATGTACGATGATTGTAAACCTAAGTATGATAAACATTTGAGTGAGCTTACAAAAGTGTACAATGACTGTAAATGTAAGAATGATTAATTTTAATGAATATCCTGATGCAGGATTTGAGATTGGAGTTCACTTATGGGATAGGAGTATGCTTGTCAATACGGAGAGATATTCATTCGAGGGGTTTAAAAAAAAAACGGGATTGCCGTTGGCGGAGCTTGTGTGGTACACATTTCTGCCTGTAGGCATGTATAGCACACCTCTTTGCCAGTTAGGTGCCACCTATATTGTCGACCTGCCTTGTTCTGTTCATCTGCAGTGATTGTTTTTGCTGGCTGTTTTGTTCTCGTTTTCTGTTTTTATTATGGTAAGTTCAAGTGAACAATGTGCAGCTGTAAAATTTTGTTTTCCACTCAGTAAAAATGCTGATGAAACAGTTTTAATTTTGAAAACTGCTTACCAAGATGATGCTTTGTGAAAAATGCAAGTGTATGAGTGGTTTGTTCAATTTAAAAAATGGTAACATATCAATTGATGACAAACCTCATTCCGGACGTCCATCAACTGCCCGAATCGATGAAAATAATGAAAAAAATTCGATAGCTTGTGGTCACAGGCCGTCAATAAACAACTGATCAACTGTCAGAGATAGTGGGTTATCTTGGAAGTTCAGTGTTAGACAAAAAATACCCAATTGTGGCAGACAAGACTGGTTCTTCCACCATGACTATGTGCCTGCACACACAGCTGTGTTACACAGTTTCTGGCTAAAAACAGCATAATGGCATGGTTCCACTGCCCCACACACCTTACTCGCCTGAACTGGCTCTGTGCGACTTTTTCTTATTTCCACACATGAAAAGACACCGATTAGACAACATTGAAGAAGTCAAGAAGAAAATGAGAGAGGAGTTGTTAGCCATTTCTAAGGATGGCTACAAAAAAATGTTTCAAACAGTGGAACAATGTATTAGTTGTAACAGAGAGTATTTTGAAGGGGATAAGGTTGTTTTGTAAAACATTTTAAGTATACAGCTTTTAAAAATAATTTTTAGTACCCCCCGGATTTAGATGTTGCAGTAATAAGAAAGGTAAATATCAATGAGTATTTAAAAGAAGCATTAAATTATAGAAATGTATTTCCAAAGTTATGTGAACTACTGTCAGTTGGCAGAATGAAATTTATTAGCATCAGATGCTATGTAATGAGAGACATTTGATTATATGCAGGTGAGATGTATAAATTTGTAAGAGGTGCATGGTTTAGTGGTGATTCTATTCTCCTGGCCCTAGATGAGGCTATTGTATGATGTGTTGAGGGCACCTAAGAAGTATTATGAATCCAATGTACCTCAAGTTAACCAGTCCTCTAACTGGATAAAAGCCTAGGGTTTATTTTAAGTCGTGTGTTGAACATTTACTATTTTATTTTTATTACTTACCTGAGGCTCTTTAACTTTATTACCCATTTGTTTAATGGTGATTGAAAGCTAAAGGACAGGTTTGAACTACAAGATGAACAAAGCAAGCAACACCTTCAGCAGTCAGTCAGATTAAGTCAATTAAAAACAATTGCCAGAGCTGCAACTGTAATGCCTGAGTGCTATGTAGTCTCTGGAGTATGATGAATATTACAAATGCATTATTAGTACAATGAGCTACTACTGATGAAGGACTATTATCATAGTTCAACCATAGAGCAAGATACCAATAAATTTTTTACGGATATTGTGGACATTAAAATAGTTAGAAACACACAGTTACCAAATACAGATGCTGTTAAAAATTTCGAAAATATGTATGATGTTAAAATATACGTTAGGCACATCATTTACACAGGTGAAAAGGACGGGA
This sequence comes from Schistocerca americana, assembly GCF_021461395.2. NCBI lineage: Eukaryota > Metazoa > Arthropoda > Insecta > Orthoptera > Acrididae > Schistocerca > Schistocerca americana. Next base: position 557,754,467 of record NC_060125.1, on the reverse strand, counting down.
AAGGAATCCACTCTCCAAATGGAGCATGCAAGCAAAAAAGCAATAGGTTGGCGAGTCCGTTGTATTGCCGCCGTAGCGGTAAAATAATGCTAAGACTATTGTTATCTGGTCAGAGGACACTAATGAACAATTGCTTAACAGCTCATGTGCGAAAATAATCTCTGATGAGAGAGCACTAATGAATAAATGACTTAAGTAAATGAAATAAAAATGCTATTGATAACTAAATATATTACATTAAGACATTAAGTAGATGTGTCTTATTTTATAAAAACTGTAAAGATTAAACAGAGATTAAGAGCAAACTTAGAACATAAATCAAGTGGCTGCCTTTTAACATATATAGTAAGCATTTGACTAAAGACATGAAGAAAAAGTACATTTCAGACATTGAGAACTGCATTTTTGTAATTACCTTTGACATGAGAAAAATGTGACCACTCCAATAATTAAGAATAAAGATAAGCCTTACAATCTAGTAGAAATGAAAAATCTCTGGCAAATAGTTACTGACAAGAAGTATTTACTGGACAGTGAAGACTTCTGGGAGAAGTGTGCTAGAATGTTTTTAATAACGGATGATAAAACGAGTGAAGGAGTAATAACATGAGAGAAGGCTCATTGTTAGATTATTTAATACAATACGTGTAAATTATTGCACTGGAAGAAATATAGGTAAAAAGATATAAAAGAAGGAATCACAAAAAATACATTTGGAATAACCAGATAAAGTTTATATGCTACAGAGAAACTTCGTCTCTGGGCTGCATAAAGATACAGGTCAGATGCTGTGCATACTGTTGAAGATTTTTAAGATAGGGTGTACTTGATTTTTATAGATATTGGATAAGAGAAGGATATTCAGACCCAGGGAATGGACAGTCTAATCCTTGTTCAGGTGAAAAAAATCTGCAGCTCCGTATCGAAAAAATGAAGCCATGACGTACACTTTAGTCTCCAAGAGTTAATACAGAAGAGTCAGGACTCAGTCACAATAACACAGGAATGTTTCAATATGTTTCTCAGGAGGAGGAGGAGGGATAAACCGAAATTGAAGAATTCTTGAATTCGCTGTATAGAAATGTTATGGTACTGAATAACAACATTAGGAAAAGCCTAGATTGCTACTCACCATATAGTAGAGATGTTGAGTCGCAGGCAAGCAAATACATTAAAGCTTTTGGCCAAAAGGCCTTTTTCTACATATATTCACACAAACACTATGTGTGAGTTGTGCTTGTGTGTACATTTCCTACTTTAGAAGAAGGCCTTTTGGTTGAAAGCTTACATGTATACAGTGGAACTTCGATTTTACGTTCTCCGATTTTACATTTTTTGTAATTCTATACCATAAAATTGTAACCCCTACGGGGGGGAGGGGGGACTGAAAATTCCCTGATTTTACATTTCTTCCTAGAACGGTTTACCTTGATTTTAAGTTCTTATTTGATGTCTCACTTGACTTATTCCCGGTCTCTTCCTATTGATATTTCATGTGACAGAACGAGTTACAAGTGGCACAAAAGACATATGGTTCGCACCACGGGCGGTGGCAAAGTTAAGGGAATATTTTAGGCCGGTATGGAGAAGAGAGACACAACTTGCAACATTTAGCTTCAACATGCAATTACGATACAACTACTGCCACGTTGCAGCAGTAATGAGAAAAGAAGACAGTCAATGTGAAGTGTTCTGGACCAAGCCAATATGTGACGAGGGGGCCCACCCACCACATTTTCCACTTATAGATCAGTCTCAACCTTTTGCTTTTATTTCCAATGTATTGTATTCAGCAACAATATCAATTGTCAACATTTTAAATTCAGACACCGAGTCTCAAAGAATATGCTCAGTCATAATCAAGGAAATGTCGCCCATCTCCAGCTAGTGAATTCTTATTGGCTGGCGACTTGTAAGTTGCTCAATAGCCAGCGCAGCCACCACACCACACTAACCCACATAAAAAGAGCTCACCTACCAGTTGTGTGGAGAATGGAAATGGCCCTTCAACAATGGGAGTGCAGGTAGGGGTGAAAGCATTTTTTGAAGAGCTGAAAATATACTTTTTGGTGCAGACAATGTGCTATGACAGAGACGTCACACAGAAATAGAACAAGGGTATTGTGATAACACATTTTAAAGACTTTCGTGATCAAATCTGACAATACAGTTGCAACAATTATGTACACTACTCATGTATATACTTTGCACCACACACTGTACATCGGGAAGTTTGGCAGCAATGGAAGAAGGCATGACGTGAAACCATAGCAGCTGAGCTTTCTTTCTAATTTACATTTTACACAGTGTACAGACATTTACTGAGCCAACTTCTGATAAGGTCGTAATATCAACTGGGGAAGTAAACCCATTTTTTCACATCTCTGTTTCTCTCATAAAGCCTAAAATAACACTAACAGTGGTGAGCTTATGAAGTGGAGTTTGTAAGAAAAGTATTAAATAATAACAGCAATGGTGACCAAGTTTGTCATTAAGCAGATGTCAACATTTGTGCTTACAGTTTAACCACTTAGTAGCTGTGATGTTTTTGGCTTAATTCAACATGTTCATCAATTCTTGCTTTTTTCTGGGTGAGGATGAGGGATGATTTCTCAAAAATGCATGTTTTGAACATAAAAGCTGTGGTCCTACCCAGATAACAATTTCATTTTTTTGATGAATTTTTATTTGCTGTGACACATCTGTGATTTTTTTAAAGAACTGATGAAATTCATTACCACAAATTATTCTATAAGCATTGTATTGTACACTTAATTTCCTTCACTTACATTTCATACAAAGCATTGGAGAGGATTGCGATTTTTAACCATATATGCAAATTACATGTGTTTTTGCTCAATTTGGGTGAGGGGGAGGGGGTTTAACATTTTCCTCGATTCTGCATTTTCCTCAATTTTGCATTTTTTAAGTCTGGACCACAAGAAAATAAAAAATAGGGGTTTCACTGAAGCAGTCTTTTTGCTGTGCCTGGCCGGCCACGGTGGTCTAGCGGTTCCAGGTGCTCAGTCCGGAACTGCACGACTGCTACGGTCGCAGGTTCGAAACCTGCCTCGGGCATGGATGTGTATGATGTCCTTAGGTTAGTTAGGTTTAAGTAGTTCTAAGTTCTAGGGGACTGATGACCACAGATGTTAAGTCCCATAGTGCTCAGAGCCATTTTTTTTGCTGTGCCTGTCTGAGACTTCTTGAAATCTCCTCTATAAGGTGAGTAGCAATCTATTCTTTTCATGATGATGCTGCTATTCCATCACAGATTTTCCATTTTGTGTGTGTGTGTGTGTGTGTGTGTGTGTGTGTGTGTGTGTGTGTGTGTGTGTGTGTGTGTACTGAATAGCCTTACTTCTCGTCTAGGTACTAAATGATCAAAATGTTTTCTTTGACTTCAGCAGTGTGGTTGAATTTCAGCCTGGAACTGATGATTTAAGCAAACCAACAGAACAGATAACTACGATTTGAGAGGAACATGGACAAGAAGCTTAGAACAGAACTGGGGCAGGTATTACAAGGTGGTGAGAGTCAGAGACATTGCAAAAGGGGAGAAACCTGGATTATGTTTGTGAAGGGAGGGATTGTGAGGGAGAGCTTCAAGAAAGATGGCCTCTCTCAAAGTTCCAGTTCTTTCATCAAATAATACAGTTACAAAACTCTTACACCTCCTTATGGTACTGAACTCCATATTCTCTGCCATATGCACAAAAATAGTTATGGTTAGAATTGTGTTACTTAAAGGAATATATAAGCATAATATGGTCCTCAGCAAGTTAATAGGTGCCTGCTGGCTTTTCAAAACTACATAACAATAAATTTGTCAACAATTCTTACCAGAATTTAGTATAATAGCTTCAGTGTAAAGGTCCACAGCTTTTTGGTATTCTCCTTCAGCATAGGCACTAATGGCTTCTCTTTTCTTCTCATTAGATTTCTCGATATCTTCTTCTGATGCTTCTTTTCCCAACTCACCCATTGGAAGACTTTCATCTTTATCAGGTTCTGAAAAAATCAACAATAGCAACTGCAACTGGATTATTTTTACAAAGCACTGAACACAGTTTGGAGCAGTTACTTAATGCAGAGAATGAGATATGTCATGTAAATCAAATTTAAGCAGTTATTTGTATAGGGTGAAGTCCCAAAGAAATGTAGGAACACACATGAAGAATAACAAAAAAGTAAATAAATATATACATTAAGTAAAAAAAATTAAATAAATAAATATATCTGTAGATTACTTCTGTAGCCTGACAGTTGCTACAGTCACACATGGGCTACATTTATTCTATATGTAAAAACTATCATTTATTACTATGTTGTCTGGAAAATACCCTAAGGTATTCATTTTAACATTGGTCTGACAAGGAATAAAAGTTTATACCAAGAGCATGCTATTGTGAAACACTGGAATGTGGCTTTTAAAGGCAATGAAGTACGTCAGAATCTTGAAAAAATTATGTAGAGAATTTTAAAAAATTGTTGACTAGAAATTCTCCCTAAACAGTGGATGTTAAATACAATACAGTTACTGGCATCCAATACATAACAGGCATCAGTGAGCTCCAGCAGTGTGACGGTGGGCACTCAGTGACCAATAGTTAAAAGTTGTCAGCAGATGCCGTTTTGTCTACTCTAGTTTGTCTTACCAGCTATTACATATTTAAAACACAAGATAAGTAATGACACAAGGAGGTGCACTCAAATGCACTGAAAATTGTGATACTTTTTTCAACAGATTTGGATTGCTTCTATTAGCAAAGCAAACTCAGTGATTATAAATATTTATTATTCCTTTTCAAATGTTGTGATAACAATATGTTATTCTTTTCATAGTCAGCTGAGCATAGAGCCATTCACTCATCAATTCTTTCCAGTTTTGAGAAGTCCACCTATTTCTGAATTACATTGGTTTTCCAGCGAAATTCGTCCCTTTTTTATTTGAAAATTTCATATTACATATAGCCATGAAATACGCTGGAACTGTATGTCCTGCAGTAAGAGATGTTTTTCCTACTTTGTTCTGAAATCATTAGTTTTATTTGACTGCATACTTAATATTGAGTTTATAAAAACATTTTATACAGCAGAATGCTTCCCATACTCTGACAAGATTTGGAATCAGTCCTAATATATATCAGCATGATAGTGATTGTATCCAGCCTGTCAAGTTAAATGGCTTGCTCACAGCCCCAAACTGAAACTCATCAAACATCTTTAGGTGAACTGATGTGTTGTTCACGTCAGATCAATTCACTCGAAAATTTGATAACTATTCACCATGTGAGAACAATGCAAACCAATCCTGTCTTTGGTGTATGAGAATTTAACAGATGACTTGTCACAAAAATTAAATGCTATAATAATAAAAAAGGTTGTACTACACACAATTTGTCAATGTGTGTCCCCGCAATGAATAGAAGTTGCTGTCCAGAAATTTTTGGCAAGATATATGCAGTTAAGAGGTAAAATATGGGTGAATATGTTTCAACACCGTATTCAGTTCAAAATGTTGACCATGCACCTTTCCACAACAAACACAGAAAATTTGAAGTACTCAAACAGTATGAAATCGAAAACCAAAAGTGTGTCACAACTGTGTGTGTTCAAACATAAAAACACAACTAACTTAGAAAAGTGTGCAATTTTCACACCTGTTACATGTATCTAACAAACACTTAACAAAACAAAAAAATGTAGAATCTTAGGTCTATAATATCAATGAGTCACACTTGGAATCAAGCAACTCATACAAACACCTGGGTGTAAAGGCTTGTAATGATATGAAATGGAATGATCACATACGTTCAGCTGTGGTTAAAGCAGGTGGTAGACTTCAATTTACTGGTAGAATACTGGGGAAATGCAATCAACCTACAAAGGAGATTGCTTACAAATCACTAGTGCTACCCATTCTAAAACATTGCTCAAGTGTGTGGGACCCATACCAATTAGGACTAACAGGGGGTATTGAACGTATACAGAGAAGGGCAGCATGAATGGTCACAGTTTTGTTTGATATATGTCAACAAATCCCTTGTGCGACCCATTCTACAATACTGCTCAAGTATGTGGCACACAGTCCAAATAGACTAACAGGGGATATTGGACATATACAGTGGCAGTGAAGGGCAGTGAATGGTCACAACTTTGTTTGAGGCAAAAGCGTGTAATGAAGATGCTGAAAGAAATGAACTGGCAGACTCTTGAAGATAGATAGAGGTCTGCGTGGATGCGGATATCCACGAGTATATCCGCGGTATTTGTTACTTGACGGATAAAATCGCGACCAACGCGGATATCCGCGGGTCACCTGCGGATAATGAGCAAGGTATCTGCCCAGTACGTATGTTGCCATGTTAGTTGTAGTTGAAAACATCAAGTCTGTTGATGTTCTTGGAATCTTGCAGGGCCCGGGTAGAGCGGATGTCTGTTGTCCTCAGCCCCTGGCTACGACCGATGTAGCTGTACCCAAGAGACCTGCGCCTAATCCATTTCCGCGACCATATCTTGTGTGGCCTGTGAAGTGCTCTCTGGGTGGCAAACCTGCCTACTGTCTACCAGACAGGTGCCCGTTGCAATTTTCCGCTGCCTTCAGTTAGCGCTTTGTAGTGACCGAGTGACAACGTGCATCGTAGCAAATATCAGTGAGAGTTCTTTCTTCAAATGAACACCATATCGATGGATACAATTTCGTGTAAGGTGAAAAAAGGTTATTTTACATTAGTGAAGGAAAACAAATTGAAATCGCCAATCTAGAAAAAATTTGGATACGTACTTGATGGCAACGAAAAGATAAAAGATATAGTGGCTGGTTTTGCATGTAAAAAAAGTATATTCCTACACTGGACACAAAAGTGGAACTTCAAATTTGCTAAAACATTCGTGTGAGGCTGGACAAAGTAGCATGTCTTACTTAAATACCAAGAGAGACGTGAAAAGTTCCTGAAGTTCCACCAAATTTGAAGACAGCTGCGACAGAAAAACTTATCATTCAAAGTTGCGTGTGGATCTGGGTTTCTCGAGATGGCAGTTTCTTATTGATGTGGGGGCCAAGTATGGTGCAGTGAGTGCTAAGGAGCTGATACCTCAGCCAACCACCATATCCAGAAGTTTGAAGGAAACAGCGGATCATCTGCGTGAAACTGTCCCCACAAAAGTGAAGAATATATTCAGAGATATAGGTGGAGCACTAACTGTTGATTTATGGACTGATTCGTACCGTAAAATAAACTATATGGGAGTGACTGCACATTATGTTAATTATGAAGAAGTGAAACTTGAGGATCGAGTGTTGTGCACCAGAAATTTTGAGAGTGAGATTAAAAAAACAGGTTGTTGTTGTTGTGGTCTTCAGTCCTGAGACTGGTTTGATGCAGCTCTCCATGCTACTCTATCCTGTGCAAGCTTCTTCATCTCCCAGTACCTACTGCAGCCTACATCCTTCTGAATCTGCTTAGTGTATTCATCTCTTGGTCTCCCACTATGATTTTTACCCTCCAACACTAAATTGGTGATCCCTTGATGCCTCAGAACATGTCCTACCAACCGATCCCGTCTTCTGGTCCAGTTGTGCCACAAACTTCTCTTCTCCCCAATCCTGTTCAATACTTCCTCATTAGTTATGTGATCTACCCATCTAATCTTCAGCATTCTTCTGTAGCACCACATTTCGAATGCTTCTATTCTCTTCTTGTCCAAACTATTTATCGCCCATGTTTCACTTCCATACATGGCTACACTCCATACAAATACTTTCAGAAATGACTTCCTGACACTTAAATCTATACTCGATGTTAACAAATTTCTCTTCTTCAGAAAAGCTTTCCTTGCCATTGCCAGTCTACATTTTATATCCTCTCTACTTCGACCATCATCAGTTATTTTGCTCCCCAAATAGCAAAATTCCTTTACTAATTTAAGTGTCTCATTTCCTAATCTAATTCCCTCCGCATCACCCGAGTTAATTCGACTACATTCCATTATCCTCGTTTTGCTTTTGTTGATGTTCATCTTATATCCTCCTTTCAAGACACTGTCCATTCCATTCAACTGCTCTTCCAAGTCCTTTGCTGTCTCTGGCAGAATTACAATGCCACTGGCGAACCTCAAAGTTTTTATTTCTTCTCCATGGATTTTAATACCTATTCCGAATTTTTCTTTTGTTTCCTTTACTGCTTGCTCAATATACAGATTGAATAACATCGGGGAGAGGCTACAACCCAGTCTCACTCCTTTCCCAACCACTGCTTCCCTTTCATGCCCCTCGACTCTTATAACTGCCATCTGGTTTCTGTACAACTTGTAAATAGCCTTTCGCTCCCTGTATTTTACCCCTGCCACCTTTAGAATTTGAAAGAGAGTATTCCAGACAACATTGTCAAAAGCTTTCTCTAAGTCTACAAATGCTACAAACGTAGGTTTGCCTTTCCTTAATCTTTCTTCTAAGATAAGTCGTAAGGTCAGTATTGCCTCACGTGTTCCAGTGTTTCTACGGAATCCAAACTGATCTTCCCCGAGGTCGGCTTCTACTAGTTTTTCCATTCGTCTGTAAAGAATTCGTGTTAGTATTTTGCAGCTGTGACTTATTAAACTGATAGTTCGGTAATTTTCACATCTGTCAACACCTGCTTTCTTTGGGATTGGAATTATTATATTCTTCTTGAAGTCTGAGGGTATTTCGCCTGTCTCATACATTTTGCTCACCAGATGGTAGAGTTTTGTCAGGACTGGCTCTCCCAAGGCTGTCAGTAGTTCTAATGGAATGTTGTCTACTCCCAGGGCCTTGTGTCTTTCAGTGCTCTATCAAATCCTCTATGCAGTATCTTATCTCCCATTTCATCTTCATCTACATCTTCTTCCATTTCCATAATATTCTCCTCAAGAACATCGCCCTTGTATAGTCCCTCTATATACTCCTTCCACCTTTCTGCTTTCCCTTCTTTGCTTAGAACTGGATTTCCATCTGAGCTCTTGATATTCACACAAGTCGTTCTCTTTTCTCCAAAGGTCTCTTTAATTTTCCTGTAGGCAGTATCTATCTTACCCCTAGTGAGATAAGCCTCTACATCCTTACATTTGTCCTCTACCCATCTCTGCTTAGCCATTTTGCACTTCCTGTCGATCTCATTTTTGAGACGTTTGTATTCCTTTTTGCCTGCTTCATTTACTGCATTTTTATATTTTCTCCTTTCATCAATTAAATTCAATATTTCTTCTGTTACCAAAGGATTTCTACCAGCCCTCGTCTTTTTACCTACTTGATCCTCTGCTGCCTTCACTACTTCATCCCTCAAAGCTACCCATTCTTCTACTACTGTATTTCTTTCCCCCATTCCTGTCAATTGCTCCCTTATACTCTCCCTGAAACTCTGTACAACCTCTTGTTCTTTCAGTTTATCCAGGTCCCATCTCCTTAAATTCCCACCTTTTTGCAGTTTCTTCAGTTTTAATCTACAGGTCATAACCAATAGATTGTGGTCAGAGTCCACATCTGCCCCTGGAAATATCTTATAATTTAAAACCTGGTTCCTAAATCTCTGTCTTACCATTATATAATCTATCTGATACCTTTTAGTATCTCCAGGGTTCTTCCATGTATACAACCTTCTTTCAAGAAAACATTAAAATTGAATTAATTAAGATACTACGGCCGTTCGATTTATTCAGTGCTGTGAATAACATCGTGTTCGTTACAGATAGAGGTCCAAATATTGTGGCAGCACTTCACCAATACAAGAGGCTCTCATGCTCAGCACACATTCTTAATACTGTGCTGGAGCACACGACTCGAGAAGAGTGATGTGCAGCGACTAATAAATTCCTGTCGAGCTATCACAAATTTCTTTAAAAGATCTAGTCTTCAGAATCGCCTTCAGAAGTCACTGAAAGGAGATATAGACACATGATGGAACAGTAAATTGGATATGTTTGAGGCTATTAATTCACAATGGTTTGAAGTTCTGTCAATTTTGTCAGAGAAACATCAAGATAATTTGATTGATTCTATAGACAAGAGGATGTTGGAAGATATAATAACCTTTCTGACACCATTTAAAAAAGCTTCTTGTGATCTCGAAGCCTCCAAAACCCCTACGCTTTATTTATGTGTGTTGTGGAAGTTAAAACTTCTCTCCTTCCTTGAAAAAAATGATGGCGACAGCCCATTTCTGATAGATTTAAAGAGTACAGCCAAATCTATTTTAATCAGCAAATGGGACGTAACAGTAATCCATAAACTTGCAACGTTTTTGAATCCAAAATATAAAAACCTAAAATTTCTTAGCAGTGCCAAAAATGATGAAGTTGTAAAGGAAGCGAAAAATTATGTTGCAAGAAATTGTCCACAGTTAAAAGATAAGGAGGAAACAACATCTGGAATTCCTGCAAAAAAAAACAGAAGTCTGACGTACTTTTTAATGAATTTGAAGATTCCTCAGAAGATGAATCGAAGAGAGATCGTGACTTTGCGTCAGATGAAATTCTCAAAAGAAAGATGATGAAACTTACCAAACAAAAGCGCTGGCAGGTCGATAGACACACAAACAAACACAAACATACACACAAAATTCTAGCTTTCGCAACCAATGGTTGCCTCGTCAGGAAAGAGGGAAGGAGAAGGAAAGACAAAAGGATATGGGTTTTAAGGGAGAGGGTAAGGAGTCATTCCAATCCTGGGAGCGGAAAGACTTACCTTAGGGGGAAAAAAGGACAGGTATACACTCGCACACACACACATATCCATCCACACATACACAGACACAAGCAGACATTTGTAAAGGCAAAGAGTTTGTGTGTGACATCTCTGCCCAAACTCTTTGCCTTTACAAATGTCTGCTTGTGTCTGTGTATGTGTGGATGGATATGTGTGTGTGTGCGAGTGTATACCTGTCCTTTTTTCCCCCTAAGGTAAGTCTTTCCGCTCCCGGGATTGGAATGACTCCTTACCCTCTCCCTTAAAACCCATATCCTTTTGTCTTTCCTTCTCCTTCCCTCTTTCCTGACGAGGCAACCATTGGTTGCGAAAGCTAGAATTTTGTGTGTATGTTTGTGTTTGTTTGTGTGTCTATCGACCTGCCAGCGCTTTTGTTTGGTAAGTTTCATCATCTTTCTTTTTAGATATATTTTTCCCACGTGGAATGTTTCCCTCTATTATATTCATATCATTAAGATGAAATTCTCAGATATACAAATGATAAAGTTCAATTTTCGGAAGGCATCGACCTGATAGCTTGGTGGCATGGATGTGAAAACATCTATCCGCATCTTTCCAAACTCGCATACTTCGTGCACTGCATTCCAGCGTCCAGCATGCCATCTGAGAGAAGCTTCTCTACTGCGGGACAAATAATGCAGGACCAACGCACGTCTTTGAAGCCACAGACGATTGATGACATCATGTTCCTGCATAGTAATCTTCCAAAGTAAAAAGGTACTTGTACAGCTTCTCTTACTTCACTGTATTTTTTGGGCTTATCTGGATTAGTTACAATTTTTTTTCATCTGATTCTTTCTTTTACAGAATTTGAATCAGGAGCAAGCAGAGATGAAAATATTTAATCCGAAGCCTGTGAGTTTTTATTGTAATATTTATAGTAAAGAATTTCCTCAACATATTGTTAGTATTTTTACTATTCCCAACAAGAACATTTAAGTAGCATTAGATAAAAGAAGGAAATATTTAACACGCAATTTGTTTTGTTGTAATTTTCATAATAAAGAGCTCAATTTTAAGTTTTTACTCTTCGCAGCAAGAACATTCAACAGCTAACACATCAATATTATTAAACTAGGTAATGATGATCTCATAAGTGCCTACCTAAATTTTAGCATGCACTACAGTAACATTTGCAGCCGCCGAGCATTGTCGCTCTTTGTGAACAGTGAAACAGACTGGCCAGAGCGGTGGCATGGCGGGCCTTGTAATTAATTACAAGTGGGACTTCAACCTACGGCTCGCGACCACCAACAAGTTGTGACTGCGATAGCCCGTGAAAGATTATTCAGATCACATTGAAAACTTACAAAATATTCAAATCATCCAAAATAATAATGTGTCTTAATTTACCAGCCAATTAGTAAAGATAAGGGCTGAAATTCGTAACAAAATTGAACATTTTAACTGTAACTTGGTACTGCTTAACAGGGAACAGTGCGTAACATTTGAAGTTATGGGACAGTGGTTTTTATATAGACATCTTGAAATCGTTTGCAGTTCCATTAAACTCTGAAAAAAATCTAACACTGAAAGTATTAACTGCGAAATCTACTGCAAATTTTGTCTTAGTAATTTAGACCAATGTTGAGGATGTTTTAAAGTGTGAAAAACTTTGTTTGGTTGAGAATGAAACAGACATTTCATTTATAGTTAGGTCATAATTCGATAAATCAGCCAAAGGTGAGGTTCGAGATTTCAATCGTATTTTTAGCTAAAGCTAAATGGACTCCTAATTTCTATAAGCACTGATTTTGTTGTCACTCTTCGGAAGACGAGTTATTTCTTCCAGACAACGTCAATTATTGCTGGCAGTTTAACTTTTACACAGGTGCGCCAGCGTTTTGCAGTGTAGGCCTAATACTGTAAATATTTTCACCTGGAAATGACGATGGCTGAACGCATAAGCTATAATGTAATCATCAGCTGACACGAATGGCTTCAAAATTTGACACATCCAAGCAGTGAGTACAAAAAACTGTCGGTAAATGATGCAATGTGCTAGCAACAGTTTAAAATCATTGTCATTTTCAGCTGCCTTGGCACAAGAGCAGCGAAATATAATTGTTTCTATACACGTATTTTCATCATTTAATACTATTACACTGAATTTTATTTTTTTAAACAGCGTTTCCAATCTCACGAGATCCAAGCCGCTACTGTGTGTGTTACGGAGCGCCAATGCTTTCCTGTTTGGAATAGTCAGCTTTAGAGTAGGTATAGAGCATTTCCTGTGATTTAAGAAGTCAAAAATAGTTAAGTTGTCACAGAAATGGCACCCTAACAATAATTATGTCATTACATACCATAATTCTAAGTACTACTGTCTATTACTATTAATTACTCATTCAAAACTTAAATATATGTGTATGCGGATAAGGAACTTGCGGATACGGATTAATTGCTGTGGATGCGGTTGCGGATTAGGACCATGTGGATGCGGATTGGGATTTTCTTATCCACGCAGACCTCTAAAGATAGTTGTACACTATCCTGAGGAAGTCTACTAACAAAGTTTCAAGAACCAGCTTTAAACGATGACTCTAGAAATATACTACAACCCTCTACATATCACTCACAGAGATTGTGAGTACAAGGTAGAATAATTACAGCACACAGATGGCCGTTCACACAACCATTCTTTCCATGCTCCAGATGTGAATGGAACGGGAAAAAACCCTAATAACTTGTACAATGGGATGTACTCTCTGCCATGCACTCCATGGTGGCTTGCAGAGTATAGATGTAGGTAGACTCAATTGTTGGTGAGTGATTGACTTTTCTTAGTTTTTAGATATTTCAATCCACAAAACCCCCTTGTCACAACAATGAAAAAATCTACTATGAGTAAGACAATAGTTTATGAGTGATATAAATGCTTCAAAGAGGGTCCAGATGGCTTTGGAGACAAAAGTCACCCTGGACACCTTGCACACCAATTACTAACAACAATGCGGAAAAAGGACAGAAAATGGTTCTGGAAAATCACCATGATAGAAGTTTCCGGTGAATTCTGCGAATCCTTTGGTTCATGTCAAGCAATTTTTTCATGTTTTGGGCACGAAATGTATAGTAGCAAAGTTTGTTCCGAAATTGTTGAATATCGACCGAAAACAATATTGCGTAGACATTGCTCAGGAATTGCTGAATGAAGCAGACAACGATCCAAACCTTCTACTTAAGGTTATAACAGGTACAATACATGGGTATGCAAGTATGATGCCAAAATCAAGGTCCAATTGGTGCAATAGAAACTGCCTGATGAGCCAAGACAAAATTCGACAAGGTCAACCATATGTGGAGGTTCTTCTTACTGTTTTCTTCAATTTCATTGGGATAGTGCATCATGAGTTCCTGCCTTTCGGTTGTATGGTCAATAAGAAATACTACCTGGAAGTTATGTGTTGTCTGCGTGAAGCAATCTGAAGAAAATGACCAGAATTGTGGCAATACTCTTGGAGATTGCAACATGATAATACTCCTGCTCACACCTCAATGTTTGTAATTGTTTTGGAAGAAACCAAACCTTTGTTGCCTCAGCTGCCATATTTGCTCCGCTCCTTTCTGAGCACTGGACAGTCTGGCGAGCAGAGGGGCGGGGGCGAGTGCTCTCCACAGCTGATTCAAGTGGGAAGAGGCGCACATGGAGTATCTGGGTGCAGTGGATGCCCGCACATGTGGTGCTGCAAGTGCAGCGGGAAGACATGTGCCCGAACTTCCAGCACTTAAAGCGCAGTATACGGGGAGGGATGTACCGTTTAACGTCACATCGGTAAACCTTGACCTTTTCAGGCAATGAATCACCCTCAAAGGCCAAGATGAAGGCACCGGTAGCAACCCTGTTGTCTTTGGGTCCCCTGCAAACGTGCCACTGTTCTAAATTGGCATATGTGGGGAGTTTACAGCTTAGGCATCATCAGCAGTGCAATCCCTGTGTTGTCAGGGGCCTCCCACCAAATGGGTACATGACGGCCCCACCACAACGGACAGGCTACTGTGCTGGATATTAGGTGCAGATAAATCCAATATTGTCATGGGGGCGAAAGAGGACAGGAGACAACAAAAGAAGATGACATACCCCGGAAAGTGTCCTGGCCCAAATAGTCGAATCGCAGGTGGAGATACAAAGCCATGACAAGAGATTCAGGAGATCGAATCTAAGGGCAGTATGGATAACTTGTGCACTACATAAGCCATCCTTCCCCATATGTCCCGCACTTCTGTAGAATTTTGAAAGTGGCAGATCAAACCATAGAATGGGACGTGGACTCATAGGGTCAAAAAGTATGAGACTCTTTTTAGCTGCCTCTTACGACAAGCAGGAATACCTCAGGCCTATTCTAACCCCCGGACCCGCAGGGTGTCCCAAAGAGGTAGCATCTATCATAAAATCCTTAAAATGTAAGTATTCCAGTGGGTATAGTAACATATCAACAAAGTTGCTCATGCGAGTTGAGTTCTATCTTAAGTTATTTGGGGACTCAATCTCATATCAACGGAACATTTCCAGACTGGATACAGTATGCTGACGTTAAGACTTTCAAGCATCTCCTTATGCATCTGACTGCTAATAATATATTGTCCAAGTCACAGCTTGGATTTCTTAAGGGTTCTGATATAGAGAAAGCTATTTACACTTACAATGAGAATGTACTTAACTCATTAGATAATAAATTAGTGGCTACTGGTATTTTCTGTGACCTGTCAAAAGCCTTTGACTGTGTTGACAACAGCATTCCCTTAAGTAAATTAGAATATTATTGTGTCACCAGCAATGCTGCAAAATGGTTTTGAGTCGTATCTATCTAACAGGAAACAAAGGGTGTCATTGCAAAAATTCCTGTGCAGTAAGCAGTCAGTCTTCATCTGACTGGGAATTAATTACATGTGGTGTTCCTAAAGGTTCCATCTTGAGTCCATTGCTTTTTCTTGTATACATTAGTGACCTCTGAACTGTTAGATTGCCAGATGCTAAGTTTGTTTTGTTTGCAGATAATACAAACATTGCAATAAGTAGCAAGTCAGGTACAGATTTACAAATAGCCGCTAATCATATTTTACTGACATTAATAAGCAGTTTAAAGCTAATTCACTGTCACTACACTTTGAGAAGACCTACTACATGCAGTTCAGAACCTGTAAGTGATTTCCTTCCAGCACGTGTATAACCTATGAAGACATGCAGATCGATGAGGCTGACAGTGTTAAATTTCTGGGATTACAACCTGATAATAAATTCATTTGAGAAGCACATACCACAGAACTGCTTAAGCACCTAAACAAGTCTGTATTTGCCGTGAGAATGATGTCAGATGTAGGAGATATAAATACAAAAAAATTTGCATACTCTGCTTACTTTCATTCTATTATGTCATATGGGTTCACATTCTGGGGCAACGCATCAAACTGAGCATAAGTTTTTAGGGTGCGAGAGCGTGTGATAAGAATCGTTTGTGGTGTATCTTCAAGAACAGCATGTGGAAACATGTTCAAGGAACTTGGTATTCTAACCACTGCTTCTCAGTATATTTATTCCTTAATGAAATTTGTTGCAAGTAATACATCCCTATTTCCAACCAATAGCTCAATACATAGTATCAATACTAGGAATAAGAACAATCTACATAAAGACCTAAAATCACTTACCTTGGTCCAAATATTCAGGAACACACATTTTCAATAAATTGCCAGCAGCCATTAAAAACTTGGTTTCAGATAAAGAACGGTTTAAACAGAGTTTGAAAGACTTTTTGATAGGCAACTCCTTCTGATCCATAGATGAATATCTTAACTGAGAGTGTTAAGCCAGCTTAAGTAAAAATATTTGTTTGATATCAGTTTTGACAGCATTTGGTCACAACAGTCAAGATTAGGTATTTTGTGTATGATAAATTTATTAATAGTGCATAAGTGTTTCATTCTGACAGCATGTAAATTCTGTAAATATTAGCTGTTCCAGTTTATTGCATTATATTCACCTATTTCGACAATCTCCTGAAAAACGATCAGGGTAGTAAGTATTATATTCAAATGTTTTATGTTATACTTTCTGACATATTCCACACCCACCAGAAAAAAAATGGTTCAAATGGCTCTGAGCACTATGGGACTTAACTTCTGAGGTCATTAGTCCCCTAGGACTTAGAACTACTTAAACCTAACTAACCTAAGGACATCACACATATCCATGCCCGAGGCAGGATTCGAACCTGCGACCATAGCGGTCGCGCGGTTCCAGACTGTAGCGACTAGAGCTGCTTGGCCACTCCGGCCGGTTCACCACCAGAAAATAATTAATGTAGCATAATGAAATTTTAGGAACATGTTTGTCTAGGTAACATATGTAAGCGATAAACGTTGCAAGATCACAGGTTAAATTAGGCACAAGATAAGCCAGTGAAAATGTGAAATGCTGGCGCATTAATAACCATTTTCACCGCCAGATTGTTGAATGCAAGCATACAAATATGCATGCACTGTGTTGTACAGGTGCTGGATGTTGGTTTGTGGGATGGAGTGCCATGCCTCGTGTACTTCGTCAGTCAATACAGGGATAATTAATGCTGGTCATGGATGACGCTGGAATTGTCTCCTGATGATGAACCATATGTTCTTAATTGGAGAAAGATACGGTGATCAAGCAGGCCAAGTAAACGTCATGACACCCTGTAGAGCATGTTGGGTTACAACAGTAGAATGTGAGTGAGTGTTGTCCTCATGGCAGACCTTCCCGGTACTGCTGTTCATGAATGGCAGCACAACAGTTTGAATCACAAGACTGACATACAATTTGTAGTCAAGATGGGTGGGATAACCACAAGATTGCCTCTACTGTCATATGAAATTGCACCCCAGACCATTACTCCAGGTATAGATCCAGTGTGTCTAGCACACAGACAGTTTGGTTGTAGGCCCTCTACCAGCCTCCTCCTAACCAACATATGGCAATCTGTGTTATGAGGCATAACCAGCTTTCATCAGAAAATACAAGAGACCTCCACCTTGCCCGTCAATGAGCTCTCACTTGACACCAATGAAGTCACAAATTGAGGTGGTTTGGAGCCATTTGAATGTGTGCTACATGGCCTCTGGCTTGGAACTGTCTTTGAAGTAACCCATTTGTAACAGTTCGATGTCTCACTGTGGTGCCACATGCTGTCCCATCGAAAACGCCGCACATATTGGTCTTGGGTCCGATATGCAGCTACTTTGGTCAATCTTCTACCTTCTACACAAATATAACACTACACATATTCACAATTAAACCAAATAACTGTAGGAATTTTATTATGGTCTACACGCCATCTCCCATGCAAATCATAGATTGAACTGTCCTCTACACAACACAAAATTTCAACCGTCACCATGCACATGTGCACACTCAAGAACCGCTCAGCCACCACGGCCGGCCCATGATTTCAAAGCTGTTTTAACCTCATCCATGAAAAAAGTGCATGGGGACGCAGTAGTTGACATCAGCAACGTGCAGCGTTGGGTGAAGAAGTTTGGTAATGGAGTAATGGACAATGCAGATAAACTGTGTGCTGTAGTCGGCAGACATCATTTCTCACGGGCGCCAATCAAGGACACGCGATGAAGTGATGCGAGAAAACACATGTTGCAAGTTCACAACTAACAGCAAAACCTCTGTAACCACACTTAAGAACCTTAAGGAGGCAGTAATGCGTGCTCCCACATATGACATTTTTCATAACCCAAGCGATTGCAAAAATAGGCCAGTCAGCAGTATCTCATGCTCCCCATCTGACTTCTACCTGTTTGGACCTAAGAAAAATGACCTACATTTCTACAGATTCAATGACTTGGATGGGGTTATAGCAGCTTTAAAATCATGGGTAAAGAAGCAAAACCCTGAATTTTTCTAAATTGGTTTTGATGCCTGGATTCAATGATGGCACAAATGTGAAAAATCCACGGTGACTATGTTGAACAACAGTCTCATGCACAGGAGGGTTCAAGCTAAGATCTGTAATAATTCTACTGTTATACGTTCATTATTATTTTTTATGATGCAGGCGGCATTACTTTTTGATCTAACACTGTATTATCCATTACTGCTGACATCAAAATTATCACTAAGCCCCACAAGTGGCTAAAGTGCAGAACAAGATAGAAGCAGTCACAGTGGTGTTTCTTTACTGATCATAGGTTCGCAATAAGTCAGTCTTACATAGCAATGTAACCAATGAGAGGCAAGAAAACAAATTTTGTACTGCTGAAATAGAAAAAAATTATTTTCTTCATTGTTGTCATAAATATTTTTTTTATGACAATTTACAAGGTTGTGGCTACGTTGGAACCCAATAGCACAGTTTTAATTAATAATTCTGGTTGTCAAAACAGCTGCCTGTTTCTTCTGAATGTGTTACAGTTTCGGAGGTAGTGATGTACTAATATGAGAATGTGCCAACATTCCATTGAAACACGTTGTCTATCCATGGCTCTCTCACTGGCTGCATAGATCCAGCAGTAGACACAATGTACACAACTGACCCTGATCTAAACATTCACTGCCACAAACCCTTCCAACATTATTCTTACAAACAGTACTCAAAAAGTTCAGTGAAGCACTAAAATCGCTCACAAACAATTCAGAAATATAAACATCACACTAGAGAGCCCCACAGCACCTTCCAACACGCCCACTGTAAACACAATTAGATTGGCTACTTAAAAAGAGACTTGAACAAAATTCCCTGAGATTTACTGGCAATAAACAGTAGTTTAACTGCAATTTTTAAGCATCAATAATTGATATGGAATAAATTGAAATATTAAGTATTTAAAAAATTTTGATTTAGAAACCAGAATAAAATTTAATTTCAATGCAAGGTTAAAAAGCACAAAATTCTCTGATATTTTATGAAATTCCTTAAATTCCCTGAGAGTTCTCTGATTTTTCCATGTTTAATGCAATTCTTGGAGAATTCTAGGGTTTCCAGAAGAATCGCCATCCTGACAATCCATTTCAAATATGTCACACCACCATGATGTCATGTAACGTAACACAATACATCATGGGTCTAACCATAGGGTGGTACTACAAATTTCAGTTGACCCAATAAAATACTCAGTGCGCCTGAAAAACAAAAGTAGCATTGACTATCAGCTACGTAAGAATTCATTCTACTTTTCATTTGTTCCCAAACTTAATATGTATTTCTAGGTTCTTCATGGTAAAAGAACAAAAAGTTTTATTTATCTTGACTGAAAAATAAGCTCAAACTCTTAAATAAGGAAATTATAAAGATTAGGATGAAGTAATACAATGTGTCACACTTCCCTTGGCACTGTGAAGAACAGTTATGTTTCATAGGTACAATGTTAATTTATACTTTTCAGTCCCACAGCATTATTATATCTACCAAATTATTAAGTTACTATCCTAAATACGTTATGACATCCCTATATTTAAATCTAAGATCAGGCAAAGAAGGGTTTGCTTTTTTATTGTATTTTTGAAGATGACCCCAATGGAGAGTTTGCAATACATTGAGATGTCCACAAGAAATCTAGTGCACAACAAAAAAATAATGTTCTGTGAGCTTTACAAATATGGCAATAGAAAGTACTGGTAGAACATAAATAATTTAGTAGTTGGTAGCTCACTAAGGTGCTGAGCTCTTGAAAGGCACATTTAAAAAAACACTCCCACCGTCTGGCCACCAGCGGATAGCACATCCAAAGCGAATGTAATTCCCTTTTCCAGTATACTGATTGTCTCACAAGACTTTCACAAACAGTCACGATCCTTCAAACCTACTCTGCAGACAGATTTCCCGCACCACATCTCCATACACCCTGAATCCTACCTCATCCCCAAGAATCAGCTGTAAACAAGCAACCCCCATTGTGGACTGGAAATAGTGTACCATATCTTTCGCCAGGGCTTCGACTTTATACCATTTTATTCTATACACAATTCTTCCCACCCCAAAATTGCATACCACCACTCACCCAATTTACACAATATACTAGTCCATCCTTAAGCCACGCACACTTTCAACCCCTTTCCACATGGAACCTTCCTCTGTGGAAGGCTCAATCTGATACACCCACCCAGCACATACAATACTAGTCCTGCAATAGGCTTGTCCTACCCAATCAGGATGGAAGCAGTCATGTCATTCAGCAGCTCTGTTTCAATACTAGCAAATCGTTTTAGGTGGTCACGACCACCAACCAAATGTTCACCTGAAAGAATGCGCACTGCCAAATGGTGGCCAAGGGCAGAGTTCACATCCAGTGACAGAACATGCTGCCGAGGACAATGTGCTCTATTTCAACTGCTGCTTCCCAACCTGGGCCATCTGGATCCTTGCCTCAAACAGCAGCTTCCCTGAACTATGTGTAGCATCCTTAGTTATCGTGATCCTCCTGGCTTCAATCTCCACTAGCCCCATCCCCCACACTCCTCTCTACTCTACCCCAAGACTCTCAACTCCCAAATATCTCTCCGCCTGTTGTCTGCCCCACCCAATACACTCTTCCATGTCATGATCATGCAAAACCTTTGATTTATGAGACTCTCAATGACTCTATGCCTCTAATTTCCCATGTCATTTGATATTTACACAGTGCAACATTTTACAGAAGTCACTTTCAATATTTACTAGTGAAATCAGTGGCACAGACATTCAGTCAGTGGAGAGACCAAATTAAATTTATTGGTCAAAATGGCATATGGTAGAAATTTTGAAAAAAGTTCCAACTGGCTGTTTAAATGTAGCAAAGTTTCCCAGCCACCAAATAAGAGTTGGAGTAATGGAAGTGGTGCAAATGGCAGAGGGGAGCAGACTGCATTCAAAGATCTTTTACTTATAAGTGATTATGTACCTACATTTACCGTAAAATGAGTGTTGCTAAATGGGTCATGGTCATAGGATCTATTAATGATCAAGTTAGTTACAAAAGCAATATGTCAGAATATGACAACGTGGATACAAATTGCTGTGCAAGACACAAGAAAAGGACAATTGCCCACCAATCTCACTCATTATGCTAACATAAAAATCAGTTCAGAATGTGTCTAACAATGAGAAATATTCCGATGGTACATTATGAGAAATTATTATAAACACCCACTGAAGAAGCACCCTCAACAACTAAACAACTCAACCCAATAATAATTGTGTTCTGTAACAACAAAAGCATAACTGATGCTACAAAGGGTCATCTGAACCTACTGAAGCCAGTCATCAATTTTGACTCATGACATAATGATGTGGCCTTCAACACCATATGAGCATACAAAGAGGTCGAATAATGACAATATTTATTTTGCTTCACTATTACTTACTGAAATACATGTAGCAGTGACCCATTTGTAGTGTATCCCATGACATAGATAAGGCTGGGAAGTGACAGTCTGGCTGAGACTTGGTACAGACATGAACAAACGCACACAAAATCTTAATTGTGGTTTACAATAATAACATGAACTGGAGGTCATGTTTCAAATCATCTTAAATGTCTAAGTCTGCAACTTCTGGGTGAACATATAATATCAGAATTAGGAGATGGATGTGTCAAACAGTTGACTAACTTTTAATTACACAGGGAAAGAGACTGAATATAGTTATGCATATGTTATTGAACATGTTTATTTTTTAAAAATCAAGAAATCATGTAAATTTTGCCATGCTTTTCCACTTCAAATATGCACTATAATTGTAAAGTTGACTCAAATCACAACATAGTGACAGGTCATAATTATGATCCACAGAACTTGCCAATAAGTAACTAATTGATCTGCAGCAGAGCACAATGTACAGGTGACAGCTTGCTAATGAGTTGATGAAGGTATTGAATGGGGAATTGTGAGAATGAATATAATTCTTGTTATTAAATACACTTTAAGGATATTGGATGTTGATGAGTGGTTTAAGACTGCTTTTTTTTTTTGTGTGTGACGCCACTGGTCAAAGAAAGCCAGTGGTATTGGTATGTTCAATATTTCCACAACAAATATAAACCCTGTAAGCAGTCATGTCCTCTAGCAAACCAACAACATAAGAATGATGATTATTTCATCACATCTCACCTGATATCTTCCCAACAGCCAGTAAATATTTTTAGAAATTTTTTTAAGGCCCCATTTACCTCTATTTTCTAGGTAAATCTTCAATTTTCCTGTTGTTCTTATGATCAGTTAAAAGGCTGCCCATTACATGAGCAACCATTTGGCAATTCCACAATAACATGCAATTTACTTCAACATTCTAACACAGCCTTTTCCCCTTACACTCTCCATGATGTTAGAAACTACATATTCTGGTTAGTGTATGTGCTTTCATTTCTACATTACTACAAACCAAAGCTTTCTACATTTGTAACAGCTGTAGCCATTTGAGGTCTCTTACCAACAACTCCTGTCATGTCTAATTCAACATCACTCTCTTCACTTTCCACTTTGGGTTCATCCTGTTCAGGCTGTGGCTCAGCTTTCTTGGACTCCTTCGTTGTGGATGGCATTTCTCCATCTCCATGACCACTTGTCGGTGCAACCTCAGGAATTTCTGCTCCAAGTTCCTCCAAGTATTCCCGGAAAAATGACAGTTCTGCTGTCTTAATAATTTTTGGATTTGTACGACACATATTTATAAATGCTCGCAGCTGTGTTAGCTGCTCTTTGCCAAAGGGTAAATTTGCCATTGTGCCTGCAAAAATCGGAAACATTAATAAGATGGAAGCATACTAATAAAAACATGTGATTACTCCAATAACACTTTAACGACGACATTAGTGATAACACATTATTAACTCTTGGCTATTTCTTTAACACGCACAAATAACCACGCACTGACACCCACACTCGACAATAAATTTCTGTTTGTCGCAGCACTGAACGAACTACAATAACCATTTGTAACATTAGTGTCTAAGGAATCACGTCCAAAATAGAAATATTCCCTAAAACTAGTTATCCTTTTTTCCGGCCATTGTTCATTCCACAATGCTAACTGCACATTCGGTGTACTGTCATTCGAACGCACTATTATGATCCATGCCGCCCTTAACCGAATTTCTGTCTTCCGCGAATAAAGTTGTAAACAGAAAGTGCCAGTTCGATGACATAAAATAACTTCCTTGTGATAAGTAAATAAACAAATTATTTTACCAATGTACATATACTATATAAATACTTGGCATCCCCCACTAGGAAGATTAATGTTCAGACTTTATGAAGAAAAGCAGCTTTTCATCGTCATGCCCAGCAAACTGTTTACTGCAAATAATTTTATTGCATAATTTCGACAACAATATTTTCTATAACAATATGATAAACATCTATCACTTTTACCTTACCACACGCGCTCGTCAAGAAACCGCAATTCGAACTCTTGTCCACAAACAAACTTCTAGAAACCAAAGATCATGAAACACGAGGTTACGGTGATACGTTTACTCATGCCATAGATCTTTATCTGAATCTCGCTACAGATCACAGTCGCGACCACAGTCTAATGTCGCGACACTTCGCCTCGATTTTGTTCGGTAGTGCGCCAGCAGCACGCCAAGCGGCCAATAAGTTAAATTGTTGGGTTCCGCGCGATCGTGAAAGCGAAAGCGAAGAGTAGTTGTTTATTTTGGTACCGTATACGCAATGGTTTGTACTAATGGGAATATAGTGGAGGGCAATAAACTGCAGCAACTGTAAATTTGCTGTCATTTATTATAGACAGTTTCATTTTTTACATTCTATATTTTAATTTCTGTCTATAATAAATCCAATTGTAGACAATTTCATTTTGTATATTCTATATTGTTAATTTCTATGTATGACAAATCGAATATCGTTTGTACGATGACACAGATGCTAAATAAATAAATAAATACATAATCAAGAAGATACCACATCTGTCTTTTTTAGGTTTCCTAAGGACCCTGAGAGGTATATCCCAACATCTTACTAAACTGTATCGACAGAATTCGCTTGCAAACTACATGTATATTTATGATTAATGTTTCGTTTTGGAAGTAGAACACGGATAATGAATAGCAGACGAGAACATCTTATGAAAAATGACCCTGTTTACCTTCATAATAAAGTTAAGTTTTGTCCACTACAGGTCGAACATAACCAGTTCATTAATGCAGACAATGTGGAATGCAGTTAACCAAATTGTTTGACATTTCAAATAAGCCACCTCAACAGAAAATACGAAAATGCTTCTTAAGCTTGAAAACACTCCTATGGCACAGAAGAAGCCAGTTCAACTCTACATACATCAGCGCCAGATTCAACTGAATCGTCAACACAGACATGCTTTGACGATGAAGTGGTAAAAATGAGTGTAGTTATTTGTGTCTAGAAAAAGCGTGTGGAATATCAGAATGTGCGGATTGCTAGACTTCGTGTAAATCTATTGCAAGACAAGGAAAGCTCCACGCATTTTAAGTACAGAGAGTAACAGAAACTGTAACAGAATGATCAAAAGCATGACAAATAAATTTTGAAGACTATAGGGTTGCGATATTTAAAAAAGATGCCCTTGACTTATTGTTAAGCCAAATTAGCATGTCATCTGCACCATGGAAAGACAATAATAAGCTGTTTGCTGTTTTATGTTTCCATTACTGCGTACATTACAGAGCTATTTGGAAGGGATAGAAATTAAATGTGGGATAAGTGACAATACGTTCCACCTTTTAATGCAGAAGGTACGGCATTTCTCCAATGCTGATAAACTAGTGCATATGTCATTGGGTGAAAAGTCTCTAATGGCAAATTTAACACAGGACAGCATTTGTGACAGTGTTATTGACTTTGAGGACTTGGGGTGTGAACTCACAGTATATTTCTCCCACTACCTGGTGAGGAGGCTTACGTGTCTCCATGATACAGATAGCCCTATCGTCGGTGCAGCCACAAACGGAGGGGTATCTGTTGAGAGGCCAGACAAATGTGTTGTTCCTGAAGATGGGCAGCAGTCTATTCAGTAGTTGCAGGGGCTACAGTCTGGATGATTGACTGATCTGGCCTTGTAACACTAACCAAAACAGTCTTCCTGTGTTGGTACTGCGAACAGCTGAAAGCAAGCGGAAATTACAGCCATAATTTTTCCCGAGGGCATGCAGCTTTACTGTGTGGTTGAATGATGATGGCGTCCCCTTGGATAAAATATTCCAGAGGTAAAATATTCCCACATTCGGATCTCTGGGCCGGGACTACTCAGAAGGACATCGTTCTTAGGAGACAGAAAACTGGCCTTCTATAGATTGGAGTGTGGAATGTCAGATCCCTTAATAGGGCAGGTAGGGTACAAAATTTGAAAAGGGAAATGGATAGGTTAAAGATGGATATAATGGGAATTAGTGAAATTCGGTGGCAGGAGGAACAAGACGTAGGGTCAGGTGAATACAGGGTTATAAATACAAAATCAAATAGGGTTAATGCAGGAGTAGGTTTAATAATGAATAAAAAAAAGGAATGCAGGTAAGCTACTACAAACAGCATAGTTAATGCATTATTGTGGCCAAGATGGATATGAAGCCCACACCTATCACAGTAGTACAAGTTTACATGCAACGAGCTCCACAGATCACTAAGAGAATGATGAAATGTATGATCAGATAAAAGAAATTATTCAGATAGTAAAGGGAGACGAAAATTTAATAGTAATGGGTGGCTGGAATTCAATAGGAGGAAAAGGAAGAGAAGGATACATAGTAGGAGAATATGGAATGGGGGTAAGGAATGAAAGAGGAAGATACCTGGTAGAATTTTGCATAAATCATAACTTAATCATAGCTAACACTTGGTTCAAGAATCATGAAAGGAGGTTGTATACATGTAACAAGCCTGGGGATACTGGAAGGTTTCAGATATATTATATAATGGTAAGACAGAGCTTTAGGAACCAGGTTTTAAGTTGTAAGACATTTCCAGGGGCAGATGTGGACTCTGACCGCAATCTATTGGTTATGAACTGTACATTAAAACTGAAGAAACTGGAAAAAGGTGGGAATTTAAGGAGATGGGACCTGGATAAACTGGCAGAACCAGAGCTTGTAGAGAGTTTCAGGGAGAGCATTAGGGAACGATTGACAAGAATGGGGGGATAGAAATACAATAGAAGAAGAATGGGTAGCTTCGAGGGATGAAGTAGTGAAAGCAGCAGAGGATCAAGTAAATAAAAGGACGAGGGCTAGAAGAAATTCTTGGATAACAGAAGAGATATTGAACTTAATTGGTGGTAGGAGAAAAAATAAAAAAGCAGTAACGAAGTAGGCAAAAAGGAATACAAACGTCTCAAAAATGAGATTGACAGGAAGTGCAAAATGGCTAAGCAGAGATGGCTAGATCACAAATGTAAGGATGTAGAGGCATATATCACTATGGGTAAGATAGATACTGCCTACAGGAAAATTAGAGAGACCTTTGGAGAAAAGAGAACCACTTGTCTGAATATCAAGAGCTCAGATGGAAACCCAATTCTAAGCAAAGGAGGGAAAACAAAAAGGTGGAAGGAGTATATACAGGGTTTATACAAGGGCTATGCACTTGAGGACAATATTATGGAAATGGAAGAGGATGTAGATGAAGATGAAATGGGAGATATGATACTGCATGAAGAGTATGACAGAGCACTGAAATACCTAAGTCGAAACAAGGCCCCGGGAGTAGACAACATTCCATTAGAACTAATGATAGCCTTGGGAGAGCCAGTCCTGACAAAACATCACCATCTGGTTAGCAAGATGTATCAGACAGGCGAAATACCCTGAGACTTAAAGAAGAATATAATAATTCTAATCCCAAAGAAAGCAGGTGTTGATAGATGTGAAAATTACCGTACTATCAGTTAAATAATTCACAGCTGCCAAATATTGACACGAATTCTTTACAGACGAATGGAGAAATTGGTAGAAGCCAGCCTCAGGGATGATCAGTTTGGAACACGTGAGTCCATTCTGACCCTGTGACTTATCTTAGAACATAGATTAAGGAAAGGCAAACTTACATTTCTAGCATTTGTAGACTCAGAGAAAGCTTTTGACAGTGTTGACTGGAATATTCTCTTTATAATTCTGAAGGTGGCAGGGGTAAAATACAGGGAGTGAAAGGGTATTTACAATTTGTACAGGCACCAGATGGCGGTTATAAGAGTCGAGGGGCATGAAAGGGAAGCAGTAGTTGGGAAGGGAGTGAGACAGGATTGTAGCTTATCCCCAGTGTTATTCAATCTGTATATTGAGCAAGCAGTAAGGGAAATAAAAGAAAAATTCTGAGAAGGAATTAAAATCAATGGAGACGAAATAAAAACCTTGGGGTTTACAAGTGGTATTGTAATTCTGTCAGAGACAGCGAAGGACCTGGAAGAGCAGTTGAACGGAATGGACAGTGTCTTGAAAGGAGGGTGTCAGATGAATATCAACAAAAGCAAAAAGGGGGCAAAGGAATGTAATCTAACTAAATCGGGTGATACTGAGGAAATTAGATTATGGAATGAGATAATTAAAATAGTAAATGAGTTTTACTATTCGAGGAGCAAAATAACTGATAATGGTCGAAGTAGAGAGGACATAAAATGTAGACTGGCAATGGCAAGGAAAGGGTTTCTGAAGAAGAGAAATTTGTTAGCATCGAGTATAGATTTAAGTGTCAGGAAGTCGTTTATTAAAGTATTTGTATGGAGTGTAGCCATGTATGGAAGTGAAACATGGGCGATAAATAGTTTAGATAAGAAGAAAATAGAAGCTTTTGAGATGTTGTGCTACAGAAGAATGCTGAAGATTAGATGGGTAGATCACATAACTAATGAGGACGTATTGAATAGAATTGGAGAGAAGAGAAATTTGTGGCACAACTTGACTAGAAGAAGGGATCGGTTAATAGGACAGTTATTAAGTTAGTTACATGTTCCATTGATCAATAGCATAGAAAAACTGTTATGATGTGGAACATGTCAAATGCACAAGAAATGCGCACGGGAAAGAACAGGAAACAAGTTTTTTTTTCTTTACATTATAGTGTTATACCTAAATATTTCTGTTATTATCTCATTCCCTTAAATGCCATAAAATGCATATATTATATCTCCAGATTTATTTACTCTTACTCAAGAATTCATCTATGGTATAGAAGGAGTTGTCAAGGATGTATGATTTCAATTTGTTTTTGAAACTATTACTGCTGTCTGTCAGACATTTTATTTCATCTGACAATTTATCAAAAAGTTTTATAGCAGCAGATTTTACACCTTTCTGTGCCAAACATAGGTTAAGTAAAGGATAGTGTAGGTCTTTCTTTTTTCTGGTATTGTAATCATGAATGTCGCTGTTGATTTTAAATTGGTCCATGTTGTTGAGAAAAAATTTCATTACTGAGTAAATATACAGTGAAGCAGTTGTAAGAATTCCTAACCTTTTAAACAAAGGCCTACAAGATGTGTGACTATGAACCCCACACATTGTTCTAACTACTTTCTTTTGAGCAGTGAATATCTTTTGCCTAAATGTTGAGTTGCCCCAAAATATTATTCCGCATGACAACAGCGAGTCGAAGCATGCGAAGTATGTTAGTTTACTAATTTCTTCATCCTCAAAATTGGCAGTAATTCTGATTGCAAAAGTTGCTGAACCTAGTCGTTTTAAGAGATCCAAAATATGAATTTTCCAATAAAGATTTTCATCTATATGTACACCCAGAAACTTAGTATGCTCTACCGTGGCTACTGACTTCTTTTGATTTGTTTTGTTTATTTAAGGAATTATACTTTTTGCAGCAGAAAATCGGACGTACTGTGCTTTTTCAAAGTTCAGAGCAAGCCCATTTGCAGAAAACCAATTAATGACTTTTCCAAAGACCTTATTTGTATCATTTTCTTTGGACGTGATTTTACTGGATTAATAATTATGCTTGTATCATCAGCAAACAGCATCAGTTCAGCATCTTGATTCACATAAGAAGGGAGGTCATTCACATATACCAAGAACAGGAGGGGACCCATGATCGAACCTTGTGGAACACCTAAAGTAATTTCACCCTAGTTAGATGAAGTGGCAAACTCCTTTGAATCACTAGAAGCATATAAAGAGACTTTTTGCTTCCCGTTCTGTAGATATGACTTAAACCACTCATATGCTGTTCCATTTATACCATAGAATTGTAATTTCTCTAACGTAATGTCATGGTTCACACAATCAAATGCTTTGAATAAGTCACAGAATATTCCTACTGGTGCCTTTTTACTATTTTACGACTCTATTATGTGGATACTGAAATTGTATATTGCTGTCTCAGTGTAACAGCATTTCTGAAATCCGAACTGTGTTTTACTAAGTATCCCATTACTGTTGAGATGGCTAACCACTCTTGAGTACGTTACTTCCTCAAAGATTTTTGCAAATGCAGTAAGCAAGGATACTGGCCGGTAATTATTGACATCTGTGGTTTCCCTCTTTTTGTAGAGAGGACTGACATTGGCATATTTTAACCTGTCTGGGAAAATACCTTGAGATAGTGATGCATTACATATGTGACTCAGAACATCAGCTGTAATTGCTCCACATTGTTTTAATATCTTATTAGAGATGCTATCTACTCCAACAGAACATTTATTTTTCAAAGATTTAATAATTTTGCTTATTTCACAAGAGGTTGGTAGGTGAAACTTAATCTGACTAATTTTTTTCAAAACAGGCTCTTCCATGTACTGCCTGGCTTCTTCTTTTGAACTATTCTAATGAATTTTTCTCCTACACTTAAGAAATGGTTGTTAATTACAGTAGCTACTTGTGTACTGTTGGTTAGGATGGTCTTGTTCTCTTTAATAGTAATACTGCCTACCCCATTGGTTACTTTTCTTGTCTCCCTTCTAACAACATTCCATATTGATGTTATTTTATTGCCAGAGTTGTTAATTTCTTCTCTAACATACATATTTCTTGATTTCCTCACAACTTTTCTCAGTATGTTACAATAATTTTTATAGTGTAAAACTACTTCTGGATCTTTACTAGTTCTTGCTGTCTCATACAGTTTTTTTTCTTTCTGAAGACACTTTAATACCTGTAGTAATCCAAGATTTCTTTGAAAAGTTTGCGGTGTTACATTTAGTAATTTTATTTGGTAAACAATGTTCAAAAAGGGATATAAATTTATCAAGAAATATACTCCATTTATCATTAGCATTTGGCTCATTATATACATCTTCCCAGTTTACATTTCCTAAACTTTCTCTGAAGTGATCTATAGATACCGGATTGAGCACCCTCACACTTTTACTTAATGGCTTCTGAAGTGTACACCCTGTTAGGTTTTGTAAGTTAATCAGTTATGCATCATGGTCAGATAATCCATTTACCACAGGGAAAGCATGTGTTTGTTCTACATCCTCTTGCTGTACAAATACATTATCTATTAGAGTACTACTGTCTTGAGCTATACATGTAGGGAAATTGATCACTGATTCTAAGTTATATGTTGTTAATAACACTTCTAGTTCACTTTTCCTATCAGAATTACTTAGAAAGTTTACGTTGAAATCACCATAGATTAATAATTTCTTCTTTTTGTCTGACAGACAGCATAATAGGTAGTCAAACTTTTTTATGAACAGCTCCCAGTTTCCTAATGAGTAGCTGTACACTGTTCCTAATATCAATACTACATTATCTAGCTGAAGTTCACATGCACAAACCTCAAAGTGCTGTTTTATGAAAATGGCAACTCCTCCTTTATTCATTCTAGATCTAGAAGTGTAAGATGCTAAATTATATCCACTTATGTTGACACTATCCATGACCACAGTTACATGGTGTTAAGACAGACAGAGTATATCAATCTCATTCTTATTTGTGAGATCATCTGAACACACTAATTGCTCATCTACTTTATTTTTTATTCCCCTGACATTTTGATGAAATAAGTTGATACTGCCCTTAGCTTTACCCCTATTTACTGTACATGAAGTTTCTTTTATTCTATTTATCTCGATTGTCATCTGTCTGGACTTTGGTTTTAACCTAAAAAACCTGTCTGCCTGGACCCATTAACCACAGGGATCACCCCTTGTGTAACTGTGGACCCCCTTACAGTTTCTGCTAATAGAGAAGCTAACTTATTTTCCCCCATCCTTTTCAGGTGCAGGCCATGTGTAGTGTATCCCCACCTACCAATAGCATTTACTGGAACAACATTTATGTGAGATTTTGCCGGTGTCTGGAGCATCCTGTTCAGCTCAGTGTTAACATGCCTTACAGCAGTGTTTACCCATGGCTGATCATGGCACTGAGCGACCTCCTCAAACCCCACATTTATGTGCTCAGTTTCTGCTCCTATTTTATCTAATACTGTACCTTGGATTCATAGCCAGGTTGTTTCCTGCTCCCCAACTATAATTACCTGATCTTTCTTCTCAAAGTCCCTGCATAGCTGACCTAAATTTTCTGTCACCTGGCTGAGGCTAGCACTTGGTTTCACAAAACTTGTGACCTGGTACCCTGCACCTAATTTCTCCTGAAGCTGCTTGCCCACACCCCACCCATGACTGCTGCCTATAAGCAGAATTCTTCTTTCCCTATTCTGGTTTGATACTGACCTGTCTCCTTTTTCTGTAAGCTAATATTCTGCTGCAACCTACATTCAACAACATCTGGATGAGGCCCCTCTTCCACTTCAGATAGCAAGACAAACTGATTTACTAATTGAATTTCTGGAGTTTTTTCAAGTGTTTCCCTTTTTTGCCCTTTGCTTGCAACCTTTTCCCAGTTCCCAGTCTCTTTTTCCTCCCTTAACCTACATAATTCCAAGTTCGCGTTTTCTAATTCAGCCTTAAGGGCACAAATCTTTCCCTCCTGTTCCGCGATTTTTCTGTCCTTTCTACATAACCTAAACTGCCATGGAAGAGCCTCATTATCTACCCTTGTTTCCTCCCCGCTGTACTCGCCCCAATGAAACCACAACCTACCGTCTATACAGAACACCCCCTCTTCCAAATTTCTACGGCAACCACCACACTTGTCACACATGGTTTGATTGTAAAACGTAACGTATGCAGAAAACAACTTCAACAACATCACAATAGTTTCGTAGCCTGTACTAATACGTAACTAAACACTAATGTAAACAAACTTATAATCTTGGTCCAGAAACTTTTAATTAACCACACAAATTCTGAATGAGAGACACGAATTAATTTAACTTTGAAATGCTAATTCTAGTCAAAACAAATATCTACGCTCGTAGGAAATTACGCCTAAGTATGTAAACAAAACGACTGCCGGCCTATTCGATGTAATTATGTTTAGAAAAGTGAAACCTTCAATAGATAGATTAGATAAGAAGTAAATTCACTATTCTAAAATGTAATATTAACTAGATTAGCTCTCATTTCCATATTAATCGCTTAACTTAGTGAGAGCTTCGTACACGCGCGTCCGACTGACTGCAGGGCTGCCATGTGAGAAAAAAATGTTCTGAGGCATCAAGGGATCACCAGTTTAGTACTGGAGGACAGTGTGGATGGTAAAAATCGTAGAGGGAGACCAAGAGATGAATACACTAAGCAGATTCAGAAGGATGTAGGTTGCAGTAGGTACTGGGAGATGAAGAAGTTTGCACTGCATAGAGTAGCATGGAGAGCTGCATCAAACCAGTCTCTGGACTGAAGACCACAATAACAACACCTGGCAGTTGCTTGTCCCACTTAGAATAATATAAAGATGAAGGTCGTATTTGTCGCAGCAGGGGACAAATGGGGTGTCGATCCCTTTTGCACTCAGACGTACATGTCTGTGCTTCTTATGTGTGAATCATGTGTTTATATTCCGTTGATATCCACGTGGTAGGCTGCAATTCTACCCAATGTGGCAAATTTTTCTTCACGGATGTGTGGTAACTTGCCACTGGATTCATGATTTTTATCCCTACTTGCAGTTAAATTAGAATCATTTTTAGAAATATCTATGTCTTCTGATGTTACACAAACTCTCGGAGGCAAAAAATAATTTAAATATTTCGTAAATCACGTAGTAAAGGGTTGCAAAACAGACATACTTACGACGCATCTGAAGTTCTCCTTTCTCACCACATAGAGCGCCAGTGTCGCACCAGCTTTCAAACGGTATCAACTTTAACAGGAGTGAGTGTCGCGACTGCTATGTTAGACTGTGCTTCAGATTAAAAAATACTGATTATAATATGAAAATTTAAAATAACACATTTAGGTCAGGTGGCTGTCGTAATTCAGAGTGGTCAAATGTTTATTAAGTAGGAAGAACAAGTCTAGAAACAGGCTTACCATGTGTCTTGCTTATTTATTGTAGGTACGTTTTGAATTTGTAAATAACTGTATTATACTGTCCTGGATACAAATAATAATAAGTTCAGACAGTCCTGGTTTTATCCGGGAGAGTCCTGGTTTTTAGTGCTGTTGGCGGTAATGTCCAGGATTGCAAAACGTCCTCGATTTGGGAATTTTATAACCGGTGACGATTCTTTTTTTTTTATCATAGAGTTACATATTCGACAACTCGTTTTTAAGTGTTCTCTTACAGCCTTGTCTCTCTCAGCCGACATTGCAGCAAGATCTGGCGTTGATGAGAAGGCATGGCTATCGATTCCGCCACAACTTTTCACTTAGTCATTTCGTAACACAGCAGGGTCAATGTGCTGATGTTGTTTTCGGGTGTGAAGCAACTTGTCTACATACTTTTGATCATTTTATCTCTATTCGTTTTTTGTCTCACCTAGTAGCAGTGGACAAAATAAAGTGTGTGTTCATAGAGTCCTACCATAGTATAGGACAAGTGTGACAGTCAATGTGAGATTGCTCTCAATTTGTTACACACCACAATACAAGACCACGTCCATACAAGGGATAGCGATACACTAACTAAAGCGCACTCACAGTTCCAAAGATGGCCTTAGATCACAGTCAATGGTCAGCGAGATTAATATGTCACAGCATCCCAAAAGATCCCGTCCCCCCTTCCATTACTGTGGAGCGTTGGGAACGGGGCGGGGGGGGGGGGGGGGGATAATCTCTGTGATCCGATGATGTTGAAGCAGTAATAAACACGTGCGACAGTAGAGGCATGGTGAGGTTTGATTCATTGCAGACATCATTCGAAACAGTGTTTGTGCTTTCTGGAACAGTGTTGTGCTGGCTGAAACACCCATACATGGTAGCTGTCCCATATCATCACATATGGGTGATCCTGAAGATCAATGAGTCCAGCCATAGTGGGACAAGTCATAGGCATCGGTTGTCTGAGCAGAGCCCGCAGGGTTGGCCTGTGAGGTGGAAGCGTTGGAATCCTCGGCGGAGAGGTTGAGAGGATGCTTTGTTTTGGGTGCAATAATAATGAGGCAGGTGCAGTAACATTGAGGCAGCGGTCTGTTGATACTTGTGGCTCAATAGTGTGTGAAATGACATGATGTAGCAGTCCTCAGCACGAAATTCCAGCTGTTGTCCATTGATGGCCAAAAAAGTCAACAAATTTGATACCCAGGTCGTAGGTAGGAAGTTTTGTGCATCACAGCGCATTTCAAAATCGTTGGGGCATCCATGTGTGCTGTAAGGCCGCCCCGCTGAGTGTCAGGGGGTGGGGCTGACAGGCACAAAAGAAGTGGTGATTTGTTGGTGGAAGAGTCGCTGTACAGGATCCATGCAAGTCTGACACAGTTTATCGTCACTGTCATAATATCTCGAAAGTGTGTACCCCTCGCTTAATCGCTTCTGCAGGCCACTGTCGTTGTGGAGCATAACGAAATAACAATCAGTTAGCGATCTTCCGAACTGGCTGGAGGACGAGGGGTAAGTTCAGTTTTGTGTACCATCAGATATTTTCTGTTCAGTTGTACCCGGTACATGGCAATGTTTTGTTTTGAGCTTAGTAGTGGGATTTTGGAGAAGGTCTTATAGTTGCTGGTTCTGCAGCTGCACCTCTACGAACGTATCGTAGGTGATTTGTGTGGAGAAGGCTCTGATCCACGAGAGATTGTGCACAGAAACATTGTGTGCATCTTCCAGGTGTTTATGTCAGTCATGAACTGTGTGATATAGTCCCGGTGACGTGTTCGCCTGAGCCACATAACTTTCGATTGGCTTCAGACAGAGGCCACCAGTAATCTATGGTCCACGTAAATGACTAGTGGTCTGACTTCCAAATCATATTTGAACTAATGAACAACTCCTGAACCGCTAGAAGTTCACGATGGTAGGCAGACCACTTGTGCTGTGAAGCTATCAGTTTACGTGACAAAAATCGAAGCAGTTGTGTAAGCCCACCCCAATAGCAAAGTCACTCATGTCAGACATAATACTGCGTTGAGCATGAGGTAGTGGGTGTGCCAAAGTCATGGCACGTGCTGGGCAGTTCTTGAGCTGCTCGAAGGCCTGCTGTATATGGGAGGGGACCACACCAGCTTGAAACGCAGCAAGCATTGTATGTGCCAGTTTCGTTAATAATTACAATATATTTATCATCTCGAGGCTGACCACAGGAGAATTCATGGGAAAAATGTTACTGATGTCATAAAACATGGTGACTAGCAGTAGAGTGATGTTACTGATGTCATAAAACATGGTGACTAGCAGTAGAGTGCCCTGTGTGATGTTTCTCCTTATTAACTTGGTGATGGTTTGTAATGGGTTATGAACGTCTGGGATGGATGCGAATGTGCACAGAATTCGAGGGTGAGTGACGGGAAACACTATGGCTGAACAGGTCGATGTCAGATGTATGGGACCATATACTGGATGGCATAAGATTCTGGGAAGTGAAGACGGCCAGAACCCACAAGGGGCAGCGAGCATTATACTCCCACAATGACAGCTGGTGGCTAAGGAGCAGCCTTGGACAGTATGGTCGCATGTGCAGGAGCTGATGCGACTCTTCTATGTTGGCCTAACTTTTTTTGACAATTAGCGCCTGCCTCTTGTAGAAAGCACAGACTACCAGAAACACACTCTATTCTTGTAGTGGGCCTCTCTGAGTTTCACAAATGCGGATGCAAGGGTATTGAAATTGGTGGGAGAACATGTGGTTGGCGTACAGAAGTGTGCTATCAGACCACTGCATTGAAATTAATACTTGTTGGTAGTAGAGGAGAGTTTCATGTTATCATTGCAAGCAGGAAAAGACACGCTATTTTTGGTGGGATTCCCTGTGGATAGAATCATCGTGGTTGGACCGCAGATGTTCGTAATTTTGCAGTTGGTGACTGGACTCGTTTTGATGGCAAGGAATACGCAGTATGAGAAGTACCTGCCAGTAGGACGTGAAATTGTCCACATTGGAGAAGACTTCCAAGTAAGATGTGAAGGTGTCCGCATTGGTGGTCTTGTGGGTAGGATGCAAAAGTGCCCAGATCGACTTGGTTTTGCAGCACAGTAGAGGATGCTGCACCTTGGAGCCTTGATCAGATGTTGACGTTTCCGACTTCACAAAAGGGGCCTGCACATCTACATCATGCAGTTCGACACATCACAATCTTACTTATCCTGAGAGTGGTTGGCACCACTGGCAAAGTACTTAAATTGATTTCACACTTGTGGAATCCGAGACAATCGCCTGTCTCATCTCCTTTGCACTGGTAATGAATGTGTGCTTTTCTGGATTTTTAGTTGATTTCACACTTGTGAAGTCCAAGATGATTGTCTGTCTCACCTCCTTTGCACTTGTAATTAAGTGTGGTTTTCTGGATTTTTAACCATCAACTTCCAGCCACTGTTCT
The DNA here is from genome assembly GCF_021461395.2 of Schistocerca americana. Taxonomy (NCBI): domain Eukaryota; kingdom Metazoa; phylum Arthropoda; class Insecta; order Orthoptera; family Acrididae; genus Schistocerca; species Schistocerca americana. The sequence goes on along the minus strand of NC_060125.1, from coordinate 557,717,034 downwards.
TATCAAGCATCCTTTATAGTTCTCAGTCACCACTGAACACTGTGAGGAAATAAATTCTCAGGAGGACAAGAAGCAATTGCTGATAGAGGAGTGGAACTGCTTTAAATTTAATGTTTATGTAAATTTGGATTGATCTAATTGTTTCTGGTTTTGATTATTCATTAATATGTTGATCTCATAAATGTGTTCATGAATAAATCTGAGTATTGAGTTTAATCAGCGTTTCTGTTCGACCCCTTCACGTACATTAAGTTGTAGGTGGTGTGTCGATTTTTTGTCTTAGTCTGTAATAGGTCTAAGTTGGTACAAATATAAAAGGATTATATTAGGAGTTTTCAAATCAATAAACAGTATTTGCAGAAGTTTCCATCTCAGTTCATTGATCTAAACACGTTACTTTTCTTCCATTGAGACGAGTTAGATAAGGAAGAGCACAAGGAGAGTGCAACAAATTGGTGTGTATGAAAGTTTTTATTTCCATTGCTGGCATTTAAATACATTCCAAAATGTTTACCATGAGGATTAATTCATTAAAGGAGTGTACTCAAATACATTAGAATGTAAAAGACCATCTTTCTAAATTTATCACAGAAACCGCAATTGCTACCATATAGATTTCCTGATTTTTTTAAATTATTCATTTTATTTCTTTGTAAGATTATCATTTAATTATGTGTAATTGTTCAGAGCATGGAATTATTGTTTGCCTATATTATTATGTTGAATTTTATGAACGTTTTTAGATTAATACATCATTCTATCACATGAATTTCTTAGTCCAGCCAATGAAGTAAAGTTAAAAATTGTGTAGCGCAAATTTTTGCATAGTGCTAGAAGGGAATATTGTGAACCACATACTAAAAATCCTGAGCGGTGGGGTACGAGAATTGGGTAGAGAGTGGCTATAAAGGCCACTTTTTATGTTTTCCCAGTACAAAGGTAAGCTAATGGCACATTAAGGTTCCCACAAAAAAAGATCTGTTCATTTTCTCTCCATGGCCTATACTTCTCGCATTCATGTGACGGAAAAATCGTGTATCATCAAAAATAATGTCCTACAGGAATAAAATTGCTGTTTATCTTTAAATGAAGTGGGTTAAAAACAAATATTCAATGTGAACCACATCTAAGTACCATAGAACCATATTAAGGGATAATTATTGTGTCTCAATGGGTAACAGGGTTTAGGGGGAAGATGTGTGGGGTATAAGCGAGAGGAAAGATAGGTCGCTGGACTGTGTTCATGCACTCTCCTCCTTCATAGGTCTGGAAACTGAAAATCGAGCAGATGATTCGCCACCCACATGAATCACTGGTGATCCAGTGCACAGACATGCCTAGGCAATATATATTTTGCGGAAAATGCGTTAACATTACATGTAATGCAGATACGACTTCCTAGTGCCACTAACGCAAGTAATGCACATGGGCGACAGGATCTACATAAATCTCTGCACCCCATACTATACTGCTAGAGGAGAAATTGAATCTTAGTCATTCTGTATGGCAGCTGTAGTGTTCTTCCATGAGAGGCAACTTCCCCCTTCACGAAAGCTGCTTGCTTTTCAGTTTACAGGCGCTATATCTCCCCAGTATTTCCTATCCAGTTCTCTTATGCCAAGAGAACAAATAACTTCACTGAGCTCATGTTATACTCGTAGTCGAGCGTTTTCTGTATTAATTGAGTATTTGCATTGTTAAGTGAACTATTATGTAAAAAAGGTCAACAGCTGGGGCTGTCAGCTATCTACAGCATTAAAGAGCCATTTCCAAGTGTAACATGCTTTCAGTATGTACACAACAGCGTCGACTTCATTGCTGTATTATGTGTCTACCACCACCTGGAATACTTTTCACAGCATGAGAGGTACGAAATGCATCACCCCAGCCTCAAATCTCCCAAAATCTCAAGAGGCCCAACGGTTGAAATTGTCTCTGTCTACCACTGATCTAGGTCGCTGGGTGTTTTGGAACTTCTGAGATGAGATGTCAGCACAAGTCAAGCAATACTTTTCAATAGATTAGTGTTCTAGACCTGAACATAATCAGTTCCATTCCGTCAGACACACTCACACCCATCTTTGAAGATATGCACTGCATATGCATAGTAAGTGATTCCACTCAGTGCAACCCACTGTACAAGTCTCAGCAGTTCCTGAATGGAAAAGATTTATGTACACAATCAATGTCGAAAGAAATGGAGTAAATTTTGGTCATTCAGCAATTCACCACGAAGTGACCAAAACCTAATTACACAGCTTTACAATATGCTGTCAACAGTAGACAGCAGCAATGTGCCGCATTCACCAATCAGATTCCTTCCTGACAACATCACACTTACAAATTGAAGTACAGGAACATACTGTACATCTTGTATGACGAAGCCAATATCATTGTAAAATGATCTACGGTGAATAAAATTCTTGATTCTTGATAATAGCTCACGTAACAACTACAAATAAGTACTCACTGAATAAACTGAAAATGAATTCACTACATAAACACGAGCTCAGTGAAGTTATTTTGTCTGCTCACACAAGAGAACTGGACAGAAAGTGCTCGGGATATGTAGTCTGCCTGTAATCTGAAAAGCGAGTAGACCAATGAGGGAAGTTACTTTACCCAGTAGAACACTACAGCTGCCGTGCAGGATGACTAAGAATATATATCGATATATTTCTCCTCTAGTAGCGTAAAACAATATGCAGAGATTTTTGGGTAGAATCTATTCACACGCATTGCCTGTATTAGTGTCATTAGTAGCTCATATCTGCATTCCACGCAGTGTTAACACATTTTGTGCAAAATAAACACTTCCTGGGTATGTCTTTGCACTGTGTTCCTTGTGATTTACAAGGCACATTGTGGAGTGGCTGTATAACTTTGTGAAACACTCTGTAGTTGTTCCTTGTGATGTAGTGGGGTAGACAGAAAGGGGAATCATCTGCTCGACCTTCGGTTTGCAGACCTAAGAAAGAGGGAAGTGCATGAACACTATCTGTCGACCTGCCTTTCCTTTAATTTCTACCTCACACTTCTCCCCCTACCCCACGTACAACTAGAGGACACCATTTATCCCTTAACATGGTTCTACTGCACTTAGATGTAGTACGCATATTGAATATTCATTTCTAACCCACTTCATTTAAGGATAAACATTTATTTTATACCGTTATAAGAATATTTTATGACAAACTGCGCATTTCGCTTCCCCTTTGCATGGGAAGTGTTAGCTCCAGAAACAATGTATAGTAACGTTTTTATAGGCTATTTAATGTAGTTTATCTTTGCACTGGAAAACATTATCGCTAGAAGCCGTAATTTTCAACTTACTCTAGCAAAACGTAAAAGGTGACCTTTATACTACCTCTCCAATCCTCACAACCCACTGGTCAGGTTTTGTAGTATATTTTGTCATGACCCATACCATTACTTGGATTACATTGGTTTTTAATTAAATTTTGATTTGATTTTGTGGACTGTTTATTAAATATGTTACCAATCTGTATCGGATCTTCAACAGTTCTTCATTCACTTTTTATGACGAATTTATTGTACCTTGCTTTATTTCTGCCTAATTACTATAATAACTTTCAAGATTGATTTCATTTTGTTACTTTGTAATTTGATAGTTTCATTTGCTAACTTTTATGCAGCTAGTGTATGTTAGTTACCTGCATGTTCAATCGATCAAAATCATGTCCTCTTACTGTGATATTGTCACAGAACAAGCTGAGTAGCATCGTCACTGTGGTGTAGCTGTTATGATACTAGACTACTGCATGGAGGGTCATCAGTTCAAAACTCACCTCAACTGTAAAATTTCAGTTTCTATAGTCGGTTCGAGGACATTATAAAAGTATCCACAAATATCAAGAATCATTGTACTCGAATGTTCTGTAACTCTATATATACCGTATGCGTTCTGGCCGGAGGCAGTTCGCTCCGCGTTCTTGTGTGTGCAAGTACTGAATAAACCTTCGTGAAGTGAAGTTCGTGTTCGTCTTTCATCTAATTACGCATTCTTCTACGTTCGTCATTCACCTAATTACACATTCTTCTACGTGACATTACTCTGGTGGAGACGCTGGGTATTGGAACTTATAATACCGCCCATTATCGATGACACTGTGGCTCCCATCGGGCTGGGATCACAGTCTATCGGAGACCGAAGAAGAAGAGGACGTTACTATGACAGCAACTGTGTGCCACCAAATAGACATCCTTCTGGGTTCTCTGGTGACGATGGCCAAGATCCAAACAAGTGGCTGAAGGTATATGGGCGTATAGCAAAATTTAACAAATGGGGTGAGACTGTGTGTTTGGCTAACGCATTTTTCTACTTGGAGGGCACTACCAAGCAATGGTATGAGAACAATGAGGAGAAGTTCAAAATCTGGGAAGAATTCCAGGCGGAACTGCGCATGTATTTCGGCGACACGCAACGACAGAAGTGCAAGGCAGAATGTAAATTAAAGTGCAGGGCACAGCGTTCAGGAGAAACTACAGCATCCTATCTTCAAGACGTCTTGGAGCTGTGTAAAATAGTGGATCCTAGAATGAAGGAGGAAGATAAGGTTGCACATCTCATGAAGGGTGTTGCTGAGGACATGTATCAAGCCCTACTGCCGAAGGGGTTTTGACAGCAGACAACTTCATAAAAGGGTGCCAGTATATCGAGACGATGCGTCAAAAAAGAATTACACACAAGAAGTTTGAATGGCTTCCAAACATCGTATCGATGTCTGTGATGGAGGAAGTGTTCTTCGTCAGATTGTGAATGAGGAAGTTCAGAAGGCACTTGGATTGCACGGCGAGCGAAAAACCAAGACGCTGCAAGAGGTCATAAGGGCGGAACTGGAACAGACATTAAACCCAATCTCGCGTCTTTAATTTCCCTTTAAAACGGTGAAAAAGTCGAGACCCAGGCGGAGTTACGTTTCTACAATGGTGCATGAGGAACCTGTTTGGGCACCAAGGAAGACTGACGTCTGGAGGACCCAGGATAACCAACCAGTATGTTTCCACTGCAACGACGGGGACATGTGGTGCGCTATTGTCGAGAAAGGCGGCGGATATTTGATAACGCCCGCGCCAGAAGACACCAGACCGATCTTAGCCGACGCCAACTCCGGGACGACGAAGATGAACAAGAAGATGTGGGTGCAGGACGACGTAGATCACCATCGCCACAAGCTAGCCGCTGGAGAGGACGCTCCCCAACACCCCAATCAAGGTCTCCATCGCCGTTTAGAGGCTCCAGCCGATCACCTAGCCGCCGCAACTTGAAAACTAAAGGGTGCGACATTCCTTGGAGGTGAGGCCGCCGAAGAGAAAAATCCCCCGCCGTCGATCCTTACAAAAAAGATAGGAAACTACGTCAATATCCTCATGGATGGGCGACCAGCCCGTCCTCTTGTGCACTCTGGAGCATCATATTTAGTCATTTCGCAGAAGTGCCGTCGCCAGTTGCAGAAAACTGTGTTTGTCGACAGCAAAACATCTCTGTTGAAGGTGGCTAATGGGAAATATGTAAAACCTACAGGAAGATGTGTCATTCGTGTGGATATAAGTGGCCAGACACAGCCCTTAGAATTCATCGCCTTACAAGAGTATAGTCATGACGTCTTTCTCGGATTGGACTTTTTGAAAGCATCTCTTGCTAGTTATAAATTGTGGTCACTCGCAGATTATGCTAGACGAGATGAGATACTGTGGACAGGAAGATGCACATCCGAGTGTGGGGAGAATATGTGTGCTGGATGAAGTGATCATTCCTGCAGTCAGAAGGAATCCAGGGACGACACGTCCGGTGAACGTGCGGGCCATGGTATGGTGCTTCGACGAACAATCCACCCGTTATGAAATATGCTATACAATACAGCTTCAACCGCACGCGAGTAATGTGCCGGACATCCACCATATTGGAAGTACATCGCCATTCTGTCATGCAGTGAAACATCTTGTAGTAACATCGGTAGAACATTACATAGGAAATCAGCATACATTGCACCATTTAGATTGCCATCGATAAAGTGGTGGCCAATTATCCTTCCTCCCATAATGCCGCACCATACATTAACCCGCCAAGGTCGCTGATGTTCCACTTGTCGCAGCCATCGTGGATTTTCCGTTGCCCAGTAGTGCATATTAAGCCGGTTTACGTTACCACTGTTGGTGAATGACGCTTTGTCGCTAAATAGAATGCGTGCAAAAAATCTATCATCGTCCCGTAATTTCTCTTGTGCCCAATGGCAGAACTGTATACGACGTTCAAAGTCGTCGCCATGCAATTCCTGGTGCATAGAAATATGATACGGATGTTGATGTAGCAATCTCAACACCGACGTTTTTGAGATTCCCGATTCTCGCGCAATTTGTCTGCTACTGAGGAGCGGATTAGCCGCGACAGCAGCTAAAACACCTACTTGGGCATAATCATTTGTTGCAGGTCGTGGTTGACGTTTCACATGTGGCTGAACACTTCCTGTTTCCTTAAATAACGTAACTATCCGGCGAACGGTCCGGACACTTGGATGATGTCGTCCAGGATACCGAGCAGCATACATAGCACACGCCCGTTGGGCATTTTGATCGCAATAGAGATACATCAACACGATATCGACCTTTTCCGCAATTGGTAAACGGTCCGTTTTAACACTAGTAATGTATCACGAAGCAAATACCGTCCGCACTGGCGGAATGTTACGTGATACCACGTATTTATACGTTTGTGACTATTACAGCGCCATCTATCACAAAGCGAAAAAAGTGGACCAACTAAAACATTCATATTTCTTTACGTACTACACGAATATGTAATAAAAAATGGGGGTTTCTATTTTTAAAAAACGCAGTTGAGATCCGTTTGACCTATGGCAGCGCCATGTAGTGGGCTAACCATAGAGCCACCTGGTTTCCCCCTTCAAGCAAGACGAGTTTCGTTCTTTGTAGTTTTTTCGTTTGATGCTTATTTCGTGAGATATTTGGCCCGGTCACTATCAATGGACCACACTGTATTAAAACACGGTGCCCCAAGGTCTTTAATTACGGATCGAGAGAAAGTTTTTCAATCGAATCTTGTAACAGAGATAAACTGTCGGCGCAACATTACTCATCACACGACGACTGCCTACCATCTGCAAACTAACTGGCTTACTGAATGTCTTAATAAGACCTTGGCCGACATGCTACCAATGTTCGTCAATACAGAGCAGAGCAACTGGTATGAGGTGCTACCTTTCGTGACGTTTGCCTACAACACCACCAAACAAGACACCGCAGGATTTACCCCATTTTTGCTGGGGCATGGGTGTGAAGCGACTATGACGATGGACACTGTGTTTCCGTTACAACTTGATGACGTGGACGACGACTACATCGGCCAGGTGTTAACCAGAGCTAAGGAAGCTCGGCAGATAGATCGACTTCGCACACTGCAGGCTCAAGAAAACACTCGCCGAAGTTATGAGACGAGCCACCGCCCTGTTGTCTACAAGATAAGCTCTAGATAATATTGAGGGGAAGGCGAAACAAAGACTGCACTTTGTTGGCAGAACACTTAGAAGATGCGACAAACACACTAAAGAGACAGCCTACATTACACTTGTCCGTCCTCTGCTGGAATACTGCTGCGCGGTGTGGGATCCTTACCAGGTAGAATTGACGGAGGACATTGAAAAAATGCAAAGAAGGCAGCCGGTTTCGTGTTATCGCGCAATAGGGGTGAGAGTGTCACTGATATGATATGCGAGTTGGGGTGGCAGTCACTGAAACAAAAGGGGTTTTCTTTGCAGCGAGATCTATTTACGAAATTTCAATCACCACCTGTCTCTTCCGAATGCGGAAGTATTTTGTTGACACCCACATACGTAGGGAGAAATTATCATCATAATAAAATAAGAGAAATCAGAGCTCGAACGGAAAGATTTAGGTGTTCCTGTTTCCTACACGCCGTCCGAGAGTGCAATGGTTAGAGAAGTAGTATGAAAATGGTTTGATGAACCTTCTGTCAGGCACTTATAAGTGTGAACTGCAGAGTAACCATGTAGATGTAGATGTAGATGTACCAGCCTGGTGATCTCGTCTGGATCTTCACTCCTGTTCGGAAGGCGGGTCTCTCTGAGAAGCTCCTCAGGCGCTACTTTTGACCTTATAAGATTGTAAGACAGTTGTCTGATGTTACTTATGAAGTTGAAGATTTCGATCCCGACACAAGACGACGAAAGGTCAGAGATACGGTCCACGTCCTTCGAATGAAGCCCTATAATGATTCTGCAACCAAGGGTAAATTCGAAGCTCCAGGAACAGGCAACACACGGAAAGGTGACGAAGAGCATAACGGCAAAGAACGTTCTACGAAGATCATAGCCAGGGCGAACTTCAGTCATCGGGAGTCGGAGTATGCAGGGCTGATGACTCACTCCCAACTAAGACGACGTAACCCCGAGACGTTGTTCTCTTAAGGAGAGAGCAATGTCGCAGAAGAAGCTGAGTAGCACCCTCACTTTGGTGTAGTGGTTATGATACTAGACTGTTGCCTGCAGGTTCGTCAGTTCAAAACTCACATGAACTGTAAAATTTCAATTTCTATATTCGGTTCGAGGACATTCTAGAAGTATCGACAATTATCAAGACTCATTGTACTGGAATGAGCCAGCTTTACAGGTAGAGGACACATCAACAGAAAATATGGCAACATGCTTCGCTATTTGCCTTCCTGTACCTTGTTACACAAGGCTTAAAAGCTGCTATATTAAGGTTTCTAAAAAATTTTTATGATTTTCTTATGCAATGTATTATTATGTATTTGACTTTACCTTAGCTTTAATTTTCTTCACTGAGAACACAACAATCAAAGCAATTTTTATAATTACAGAAAAATGACAAACACTTTGTTGACATAATTTTCGGAAAAATTTTCGTAACCTGCTTGTTCTATGATGCAGTTGAAAAACTTATTGTTTTCATTGGTGACTCTTCTTATGGCATCGTTGTCTTTTGCACTGGAAGTATTATTAAGCAGATTTTAAGAACAATCTAATTCCTTTGTGATTTGAAAAATCAGCGTCTGTCCCTCAACGCTTTAAACATATATTCATTCATAAATCAATGTATGGTAAATGTTGATTCATTTCTCTGTCCATATCTTGCGGTAGCTTGTATTGTCAGTGACACATTACAAGGGATTAATTAGCTAAGCAACTCATCTCTTTTAGAGTATGTAGTTCAGATGTTTGCATACTACTCACCTTGCAAAATTGTGTATTTCCATAAAATTTAAAGTTTTTCAAAAAGGTCTTACATATTTGTAATAAAAAAGAAAAATTAGTTGCTAGTGATCGTTATGAAAATACAATAATAATTGTCTTTTCTAGTAGTTCACACTATACTGAAATTCTTTTTCAGTGAACTGCGCCTGTCTCTTCTCTATCCTAATCTGTGTAGTGAGAACACAATTTATGATCACTCACTCAGGCAGTAATGCTGATGCTGGTGGAATAAACAGGCAGTGGATTTTGTGCAGTGAATGGCTAACCAAAAACAAGTCCAGCATATGGAAAGACGTCTTAAGCATATACAACAGCCCAGGAAGCAATCGAAATCACAAGCGTTATATAGGCAAGACGAAATTTCCTCCATTCACTGGCGCATAACTAAAGGTTTTAAAAACCAGCAAGAGATTCGGTAGCAAGAACCAGGCCATGGTATTTATTGGCATACTCTTGTCAGGAACTGGCTCCTCATAACATGCTGGCATTGGCAGCAGCACTTCGCACAGAAGCAAGCTGCAAATAGTGTACACACAGCGCGAATATTTCTGATATATTTTCCCTAGTACTGACACATAGGCTGGGTGAGGAATCCGAATCACTGTTGGGTACCAAAGTCTCAGTTTTATGCCTTTTGATACACAGCCCTTCCTAAAAAAAATACATTGATTCCACCACACCTGTAAGTTTGCTACAGTGGCTACTTATCATTTCAAAACCTGTACAGTGGCAGTGTAAGCTCGTATTTCCTGGTGCTGCTTTACACTAGGACCTTCTTCATTTTGATGGTAGTATTGATACTTTTCACATGCTAGTTCCTTGGTTGCTACTACTTTACTGGTGATTTTTCTTAGTGATACTGTTTATACTGCTGCTATCTCTATTTTTACCTTAAAAAAGCACTTCCTGTTGTACCTTTGTAACGACAAGAATTTGACTATAGATGACCTGGCAACCCCTCTCTTTACTCTCACTATGAGATTTATCAATTTTCTCTTCTCTGAAACTGAATTCACATCATTTATTTAGTATTCAATTATATTTTAAAACCTAACTTTGGCTCAAGGAATTTCATATCTCATTAAGAGGAGCTCATATCCACCAAATTTATTGACTCTGTACTGTTCTGTTATCGTACACTCTATTATTTTGGTGTCATGATCGCTTGTATAAAACAAGAAGTGCTTACTTCTTAATGTGATGGCTATGAGTGCAGATGCCTTGGAGTACATAAACGTTATGAGAGATACTCCATTCAAAGATATACTTTCATTGAAGCATCTGGGTGAAGCCATACTACATTTTGTCAAGCTCATATTTGGTGTGTTTTCTATTATTACTACGTCATAGCCTATGTCCTATTAATGAAAGCTGTTCCATGACACTAGCACATTGAGAATATGTCGAATAGGTAAAGCTTATTGATATTGAATCTCAGATAATGAGTAGTGGAACAAGATGTGTTGTGGTAAATACAGTAAATCTGGTTCATGCTCACACATTGGCAAAAAGTCTTACTATTGACCTTCACATTTCTGAGCACTTTTGGGACTTATTGTCAATAATTACAAATTAAGCATGAAATATGGAAATGCTGGTAAGTATTCAAAATGCACTGAGTATCTGGTGAAACAAGCTACCAATCATTGCCAGAAAAAACAAAAACGGCTGTCACATGTTGTCAGCCGCCAATAAGGTATAAAAGAAAATATACAAGCTAGTTATTTTAGTAGACTTGTTTTCTAATCAAGAACGACTTCAAACACATATGTAGAAGAAATATGTTCTAGTACTGATATAGGTGTACTTCCTGCTGGTGGTTTTTCTCATTGTTTCAGTTACTTTCAAGATCAAAGGAAGAGGTTCACTTTCCTTCCAGTGAATTTTAATTTTTCGCACAAATTAGAACTTACGAGGGGCGTTTGAAAAGTCCATACAAAAATAAAAACTCCTTACTTGTTTGGGGTAAACATTTTTTTATTTTTGATATAGTCTCCTTATAGACTTACACACATCGTCCAACGCTTTTCTAAGTTCTTGATCCCTTCCAAATAATAGGAATTGTCCAAATCTGCAAAATAGCTATTAATTGCTGCAATCACCTCCTCGTTTGAATAAAATCTTTGTGCCACCAGCCATTTCCTCAAATTGGGGAACAAATAGTAGTCTGAGGGAGCCAAGTCTTGAGAATAAGGGGAGGGGGGGAAGTGAAACGAGTTGGAATCCTATTTCCATTTATTTTGCGATCACAACTGCTGAGGTGTGTGCTGGTGCATTGTCGTGATGGAAAAGGACTTTTTTGTTGTCCAATCGCCGGTGTTTATCTTGCAGCTCGGTTTTCGAACAGTCCAATAACAATGAATAATATGAACCTGTAATAATTTTACCCTTTTACAGATAGACGGTGAGGATTGTCCCATGTGAATCCCAAAAGACAGTCACCATAACCTTTCTGGCCAAAGGAATGGTCTTCGCCTTTTTGGTGCAGATTCCCCCTTGGTAATCCATTGTTTAGATTGTTGTTTGGTCTCAGGAGTATAGTAATGTATCCATGTTTCATCCACAGTGACGAAGTGATGCTTAAAGGCCTGTAGATTCTTCCCGAACAGCTGCAAACCATCCTAGCAACACTTCACACGATTCCGTTTTTGGTCAAGTGTGAGCAATCGCGGAATCCATCTTGTGGATAGCTTTCTCATGTCGAAATGTTTATGCAAAGTATTATGCACCCATTGACTTGAGATGCCCACAGGACTAGCAATCTCACACACCTTAACTCTCCTGTCATCCATCACCATATCATGGATTTTACCCATAATTTCTGGAGTTGTAACCTCCACAGGGCCTCCAGAACGTTCAGCATCGCTTGTGCCCATATAGCCACTCCGAAAATTTTGAAACCACTTATAAACTGTTCTATTCGAAGGTGCAGAGTCACGGTAATGTTTATCGAGCTTCTCTTTAGTCTTCTGAAGCATTGTGCCTTTCATACAGCAATGCTTAATCACAACACATAATTATTTTTCGTCCATTTTTTGACAATCAGTCGATTTCCTTGATTCACACGAATGGCAAACACAAAGAAATAGAGCAATATGAGAGAAAACTTGGTTTGTGTTCATTCCAAAGATGCTACTAACTAAACATGACCGCGATATGCGCCGGTGGTGCCATCTCTCGGACTTTGCATGGACTTTTCAAACACCCCTCGTACATTATACAACCAGCACATTTATTTAGCAGTGGGGGAGTTTCTCTGTAAGTTCTTGTTATAATCACCATGTAAATAACGAGTATGTAGTGGACAGGTTCTCACTTCAAAAGAAAGAAAATACAGCAGTCGCAATTTTTTGCACGAATTAGAACAAATTCACACAGTTAGTGCATGTATTTAACATTGAGGATCTTCTTAAGCACTGTTCATATTGCATACTGCTATGTAAATAACAAGTAAGAAGGCTAATTCATACTGGCCATCAAGGCACCATCATGTCACAGCTCCTTCACGGTGTGTACACACTCTGTCATGTCATGGCATGTCAAGTCAGTGGAAGTCATGTAATCTCAGTTCACGTAGCTACCCTCAACTGTTTTTTCTCAGGAATTGCGCTCTTCAAAAGATTATTTTCAGGCGCTTTTACATACAAAGTCAATTACACAACATGGTAGCTTAAATACCTGGATGCTGTAGTCCACTAGTCAACATTTGCACAAAATTGACATTTATTGAACTCAAATAGTGTGTAGCTTGCAGGGATAGCTTGTAATGTAGAGAAGGAAGAAAAAAAGAGCAAAACACTACAAAAAAGTGTTTGGGACCGAAAAATATCATCAAGTGACACAAAAACGGAATTTCACACATTATACAAGGAGCTTGTGGAAGAGGAACCCACATTTCATATGGATTTCAGAATGTCTAGGTACCAGTTTTTTTCATTTGTCACATCAAATTGCACCCAGAATTACTAAAAGGAATACACTGTTACAAGCAGCCATCATCCCCCCCCCCCCATGAAAAATTGCTTTGTTAAAGTTTAGTTCCCAGTCTGGTGCAAATTTTTGTGGAATAGTTATATCTCCCTCAATACCTTCCCCTTCAAGAGTTATAGGTTTTCGTTACATCTTCTATTTGGCTTCTGAACAATTCAAGTGCATTACTTGTACTTGGGTTAGCTAGTGAAACCACGTAAATATTGATCAATGATGCTTATAAAACTGTTTCACACACATTCAGGGGAGCTACTTGAGAATAAACAAGTTTGCCACAAACACATATTTAAACAAACAACTCTAATAATTACTTAATGTATACAACACAAAAAAGCATTTTGCCACTGTTGCAATGTCTGAGAATTTCAGCCCATTTCTTTATAAAACACTTCAAACGCCTGACACATACAATTAAATTCCATTTACTAACGAATCTGTTTCTACTCACAGAATTTTTTTCATTTTAGGATAAAGTCATATTGCAATCCATTTCACTGTAAAAACATTAAATATTGTTGCATATTTATAGAAATCCCCTTTAGAAATGTATTAGAGGGCAAGTAATTTAGTACAGTCTTTGTCCTACAGTTCAGACTGTTCCCTCATTGCTTCAATTAATCTTTCACCATTTATTATAAAATTAAAAAATTTTAACAAAAGAAATAACAAAACAAAACGATTTATAACAAATAACAAACATAACGAACAACAAACAGCTGATATCAACAATGAATACCACGATGAAAGAAAATATATAGATCAGCATGTGGCTGGGAGCAAATGAGTGTGGGACAGATAATGACAGTCGTCAAAACTTTCTACAATGCCATGATATTGAATGATGTGATGAGATGGCAAGTGTGGATGCCACCATTTGAAATGCATTGCAGAATTTTTTGTCTGGATTTGACGTAATGTGATGTGATAGCCAGCATGAATTGATCTTGAATTGGGCAGGTTTTCACTCTCAAAGAAAGAAAAGACAGCAATAGTTTTCAAATCTGCAATGAATTAACCAGCTGGACACATAAAGAGATTCTGCTTTCATTTGTCTGCTAGAATGGCTACCGCAGTCAATATTAGACCTACAAGAAAGCCAAAGTACATCTTCAAAAGGAGTGCAGTGACATACATGTGAATAAAGGCACATTATCAATACTGTGACAACAGATTGATTTTTTGGCAACCTCCACGTAATATATCACTTGTATTTTAATAATTGTGTAACACAAATAAAACAAACAGAGAAATACAGTCATATCTCAATGTATGATCTATTTTGCATGTAGAAGTACATGCTGTTCTCAATAAACTTATTTTTCGTTGCTTGCAGAACACAGTGAAAACATCTACATCTATACTCCGCGAGCCACCTTACGGTGTGTGGCGGAGGGTACTTATTGTACCACTATCTGATCCCCCCTTCCCTGTTCCATTCACGAATTGTGCGTGGGAAGAACGACTGCTTGTAAGTCTCCGTATTTGCTCTAATTTCTCGGATCTTTTCGTTGTGATCATTACGCGAGATATATGTGGGCGGTAGTAATATGGTGCCCATCTCTTCCCGGAATGTGCTCTCTCGTAATTTCGATAATAAACCTCTCCGTATTGCGTAACGCCTTTCTTGAAGTGTCCGCCACTGGAGCTTGTTCAGCATCTCCGTAACGCTCTCGCGCTGACTAAATGTCCCCATGACGAATCGCGCTGCTTTTCGCTGGATCATGTCTATCTCTTCTATTAATCCAACCTGGTAAGGGTCCCATACTGATGAGCAATACTCAAGAATCGGACGAACAAGCGTTTTGTAAGCTACTTCTTTCGTCGATGAGTCACATTTTCTTAGAATTCTTCCTATGAATCTCAACCTGGCGCCTGCTTTTCCCACTATTTGTTTTATGTGATCATTCCACTTCAGATCGCTCCGGATAGTAACTCCTAAGTATTTTACGGTCGTTACCGCTTCCAATGATTTACCACCTATGGCATAATCGTACTGGAATGGATTTCTGCCCCTATGTATGCGCATTATATTACATTTATCTACGTTTAGGGAAAGCTGCCAGCTGTCGCACCATGCATTAATCCTCTGCAGGTCCTCCTGGAGTACGTACGAGTCTTCTGATGTTGCTACTTTCTTGTAGACAACCGTGTCATCTGCAAATAGCCTCACGGAGCTACCGATGTTGCCAACTAAGTCATTTATGTGTATTGTAAACAATAAAGGTCCTATCACGCTTCCCTGCGGTACTCCCGAAATTACCTCTACATCTGCAGATTTTGAACCGTTAAGAATGACATGTTGTGTTCTTTCTTCTAGGAAATCCTGAATCCAATCACAAACCTGGTCCGATATTCCGTAAGCTCGTATTTTTTTCACTAAACATAAGTGCGGAACCGTATCAAATGCCTTCCTGAAGTCCAGGAATACGGCATCAATCTGCTCGCCAGTGTCTACGGCACTGTGAATTTCTTGGGCAAATAGGGCGAGCTGAGTTTCACATGATCTCTGTTTGCGGAATCCATGTTGGTTATGATGAAGGAGATTTGTATTATCTAAGAACGTCATAATACGAGAACACAAAACACGTTCCATTATTCTACAACAGATTGACGTAAGCGAAATAGGCCTATAATTATTCGCATCTGATTTATGACCCTTCTTGAAAATGGGAACGACCTGCGATTTCTTCCAGTCGCTAGGTACTTTACGTTCTTCCAGCGATCTACGATAAATTGCTGATAGAAAGGGGGCAAGTTCTTTAGCATAATCACTGTAGAATCTTAAGGGTATCTCGTCTGGTCCGGATGCTTTTCCGCTACTAAGTGATAGCAGTTGTTTTTCAATTCCGATATCGTTTATTTCAATATTTTCCATTTTGGCGTCCGTGCAACGGCTGAAGTCAGGGACCGTGTTACGATTTTCCGCAGTGAAACAGTTTCGGAACACTGAATTCAGTATTTCTGCCTTTCTTCGGTCGTCCTCTGTTTCGGTGCCATCGTGGTCAACGAGTGACTGAATAGGGGATTTAGATCCGCTTACCGATTTTACATATGACCAAAACTTTTTAGGGTTCTTGTTTAGATTGTTTGCCAATGTTTTATGTTCGAATTCGTTGAATGCTTCTCTCATTGCTCTCTTTACGCTCTTTTTCGCTTCGTTCAGCTTTTCCTTATCAGCTATGATTCGACTACTCTTAAACCTATGATGAAGCTTTCTTTGTTTCCGTAGTACCTTTCAT
The DNA here is from genome assembly GCF_021461395.2 of Schistocerca americana. Classification (NCBI taxonomy): domain Eukaryota; kingdom Metazoa; phylum Arthropoda; class Insecta; order Orthoptera; family Acrididae; genus Schistocerca; species Schistocerca americana. The sequence goes on along the minus strand of NC_060125.1, from coordinate 557,700,533 downwards.
ACATGATTGTTATACCACGGTGGATCTTTCCCCTCGCTTTGGACCTTAGTCGGTACGAACTTATCTAAGGCGTACTGGACGATGTTTCTGAATTTTTTCCATTTTTGTTCACATCCTCTTCCTCAGAAATGAACGTTTGATGGTGGTCACTCAGATATTCTGCGATTTGTGCCCTATCACTCTTGTTAAGCAAATATATTTTCCTTCCTTTCTTGGCATTTCTTATTACACTTGTAGTCATTGATGCAACCACTGACTTATAATCACTGATACCCTCTTCTACATTCACGGAGTCGAAAAGTTCCGGTCTATTTGTTGCTATGAGGTCTAAAACGTTAGCTTCACGAGTTGGTTCTCTAACTATCTGCTCGAAGTAATTCTCGGACAAGGCAGTCAGGATAATGTCACAAGAGTCTCTGTCCCTGGCTCCAGTTCTGATTGTGTGACTATCCCATTATATACCTGGTAGATTGAAGTCTCCCCCTATTACAATAGTATGATCACGAAACTTCTTCACGACGTTCTGCAGGTTCTCTCTGAGGTGCTCAACTACTACGGTTGCTGATGCAGGTGGTCTATAGAAGCATCCGACTATCATATCTGACCCACCTTTGATACTTAACTTAACCCAGATTATTTCACATTCGCATTCGCTAATAACTTCACTGGATATTATTGAATTCTTTACTGCTATAAATACTCCTCCACCATTGGCGTTTATCCTATCCTTGCGGTATATATTCCATTCTGTGTCTAGGATTTCGTTACTGTTCACTTCCGGTTTTAACCAACTTTCCGTTCCTAATACTATATGCGCACTATTTCCTTCAATAAGAGATACTAATTCAGGAACCTTGCCCTGGATACTCCTGCAGTTTACCAATATTACGTTGACTTTTCCTGTTTTTGGTCTCTGAGGACGGACGTTCTTTATCAACGATGATAATGTCCTCTCTGGTAAGCCGTCAGGTATTTTATCGTTTCGCCCAAGGGGGGGTCCCTCTAACCTAAAAAACCCCCGTGTGCACGCCACACGTACTCTGCTACCCTAGTAGCTGCTTCCGGTGTGTAGTGCACGCCTGACCTGTCTAGGGGGGCCCTACAGTTCTCCACCCAATAACGGAGGTCGATGAATTTGCAACCATTATAGTCGCAGAGTCGTCTGAGCCTCTGGTTTAGACCCTCCACACGGCTCCAAACCAGAGGACCGCGATCGACTCTGGGCACTATGCTGCAGATATTAAGCTCAGCTTGCACTCCGCGTGCGATGCTGGTTGTCTTCACCAAATCAGCCAGCCGCCGGAAGGAACCAAGGATGGCCTCAGAACCCAAGCGGCAGGCGTCATTCGTTCCGACATGTGCTACTATCTGCAGCCGGTCACACCCAGTGCGTTCAATAGCTGCCGGAAGGGCCTCCTCCACATTACGGACGAGACCCCCCGGCAAGCACACCGAGTGCACACTGGCATTCTTCCCCGACCTACCCGCTATTTTCCTAAGGGGCTCCGTAACCCGCCTAACGTTGGAGCTCCCTATAACTAATAGGCCCGCCCTCTGTGACTGTCGGGACCTTGCCGGAGAAACAAACTGATTGATGGAGTTTCCATATGTAGCCATCCAGCTGCAGTCGAATGGCGCCAATCGATTGTTGGGTTAGCCTAGTGGCATCACAAAGTTAAAACGACTTAAATTTTTTCTGGCGTGGCAAAAAGTGGAGCCACTAGAATGATACTGAGGCGAAACAAGCACTGTATCGTTTAAGAGGTAGAGAAGCGAGCGATTGTTCTGGGCCTTAGCACGTTCACTACTCTTACCATCACCATGTCATCATAACAGGCCTGTGGAGTGCATCAAAAGCTAAGAGTGAAATTGAAAAGTAAAATAACTTTCCCAAATTTTATCAGTGTACATTTCACCATATTAATGGTAACTCAGAATGAGAAAATGAATATGTTTTACTAAAAATATTATTTTAAGAAAAAATAGTGGCGCTAAATAATGAAGCTAGAAAGCTAAAAACTTGATCATAGTAATAGTTTAGTCAGAATTGGCGGTCTTACGAAAAATTGAAGGCACTAAATATTAGACTCAAAAGATGAAAATTCATATTTAGCCTAAGTTTGATCTAAAAACTTTATATACGTGACACCAAAAAGCTAACTTTATTTGTTTCCATATTATTTATTAAAAACGAAATTTGGAAAGAAAACTTCCTTATTCATAATAGATTAAGTATCATTTGTACTTGTTATAAAACGTTCTACTTACAGTACATCATTACTTTATTCTAAATAACAATCATTACAAGGAATCTCAAAGAGCCAATGCAGAGGTCATGTTTTACTCTCAGTTCCGTTCTAAAAATTATAGGTGGCAAAGTTTAAATGCAGGCAAGCTAAAAATTTTTCAGTGACTAAATCAAATTTAACTCTAATTAAATAAAAATTAAGAAGATTCTAAATTATTAAATGAAAAATATATTAGTTAATTTGTGTCCAAGAAAAGGGCCACATAAAATAAATAAATAAAATAAAATAAAATATTAATTATGTATTATAGTGATTGATTGTAATTAATATTTGCATATCTGGAACGTGGACGTTTAATTATTTGGTATCAGACGCTTGACAATGGCTTTTTCGTAAGTGCAGTGTTGTTCGTAGTTGAGCATGAAATAAGACTTCGTATTTAAATCATTTCCAAAGACTGCTGCGGTAGGTGCGGACTCAAAATGTAAATCTCAGTATTAGAATAATTTGCTAGCCATGTCAATATGTCGTACAGAGGTGACTGTCTATTTCATAAATATAAATTCTTTACAGAATCGAGTGCCTAGTAAGTTTGCAGCTCGCAGTGTTCTTATATAACATCAAAAATGGCGGTGTGCCAGTTAATAAAATATACGTGCTTCCAGCCTCAGCTATTCTACAAGACCTTCTCCTTCTTAATGAAACATAAGAGTGTCATAATTGTATTTTGTTTTATCAGCGGCATAACGCTGCAGTTCTGTGCCATATGCTTTATTTATTTGTCAGAGATTAATTATTTAATTAAGATTTCGCGTTTCCGAGGAAACTCACGCACGGCATGCAAATGTGCCTTTATATTGCCCCCAGAATTGCGAGGCGAAAGGACACACCTGCAGGCGAACAATTCACCTAAAGGCACAAGAAAATCTAAGTTATCTACAACTATTTACATGACATACATTATACAGTATATTACACACAAAATTTGAATGACGCGCGTGCGCCATAAAAGTTCTTATGTTGGCAAAATAGAGTGCGCGCATGCGCAGAAGCATCTATGTGACTCCGGCACTGCCGTTATATCGTAAATTTACATCACGCAGCACAGTATTACAGTTCATATTGTTCATGTGCGCGCGCGTTTCTTAGTCATTGAACAAAGAAAATATTCCACCAAGATTACATATGAAGTGTGGTGTCACCGCCAGACACCACACTTGCTAGGTGGTAGCCTTTAAATCGGCCGCGGTCCGTTAGTATACGTCGGACCCACGTGTCGCCACTATCAGTGATTGCAGACCGAGCGCCGCCACACGGCAGGTCTAGAGAGACTTCCTAGCACTCGCCCCAGTTGTACAGCCGACTTTGCTAGCGATGGTTCACTGACAAATTACGCTCTCATTTGCCGAGACGATAGTTAGCATAGCCTTCAGCTACGTCATTTGCTACGACCTAGCAAGGCGCCATTATCATTTGCTATTTATCTTGTGATGCATGTACCGTCAGACCGATGTTAACCAATTATGGATTAAAGTTAAGTATTCCAGAAGCTGCGTACTATTTTTGCTACTATAAAGACCTTGTCATTTTCCAAACCTCACGCCAGCCTGTGTGAGCTTTAATGTGTGCCTTTCGGCTTCACATCATAGTGGCTTGGCTGTCTTGCCAAGTCACAACAGTTGGCGACGAGGATTTTGCGTTCGTATTGATCTTGCCAAGTCACAACATGAAGAGTACATTCTATGACAGGAAACTTAATTTTAAAATTACAATATTTGTTATAATACTACTTTAGATTGTTGAATGTTCTTAGTTATATAGTATTCCACTGAAATGCTTCAAAGAAAAATGTCTTTTTGTTTCAGGTGCGTTCACCTATACACATCGTGTCGTTATTACGGTTTATGTTCATCTGCTGCACAGTAATGTTTCACAGGTTGTGTCGTCGAGGTAAAGTTTTTTGATCTCAGTAACATCGCTGTATAACAACGTAATTGATACATAAGCATGTCCATTTCCTATTTCTATTATAGTCGTTGTGATGCAGTTCGGTGTGACAACAAGCATTGTTTATTACCCATCGCACGTGGCCCGTCGAGTAATTGCTCCATATGCAGTTCGTTTTCAATATTCCGTGGAAGCTTGGTTGCAGAACCTCGGACGGCACATAGCTGGCGTCGATCCTTGGACAGCCCAGGTAAGTGTGTCCGTCACATTTCGAGAACATTCCATTCCCTGAAGTTCCAACCAAAACTCTTCCACTCGCCGTGTTATTTTTTGGAGAGGCACGTTGTGACCATTTAATCCAGTTAACATCTTGAAGTTAGATACTGTAGTAATGTCACTAGGCGATGCACCAATTATGCACTTCACATTTTCAGTTTTTTGCTAAATATAGCTCACCTAAATGTTCGTAGTTACTTATCAAAGAAATCGTTCATCGCGTTTACAAAGGTACGATGCATGATGAATGTCATTAACAGTTTCTTTCACATAGGTTTCTGCATAGTTGTTGACTTAGTAATGTACGTTAATGTCCGTGAACAGTGGTTCACTATGCAATTTTTTTAAAGTTTTTCACATTTTGGCACTCGTTATTGTTCAAATTTTCACATAGTAGCAGTTACATTATACATCATTTAAAAAAAAACATAAGTAATCATACATATACATGTCACGTATTTTCTTTCTACAGTTACACATAAATATGTTTACATCATCATTACATAGCTATAAATTATTAAATTATGTCACATTTGATTACATGAATTGCAGATATTTACTTTCTCTTTAATGGTTTTGCTGGGATTTTATCGATGTTTTTTGTGATGTCATCTGAAATTAAGATAGGTTAGACACAACATTCATTACATCAGTAGGCAAGACCAGGCGTTTTCACTACTCAATAAATATTCAAAATAATAAGAGATGGAAAACTGTTAGATTCCTCGCGTTTTGTGCGTGTGTGTATAGTGTCTGTGTGGCCTTGGCTACTGGTAGATGCTTTTCTTGCTGAGAGATGTGCGTCTGATCTATTTCTCGAAGTAAAAGGTCCCTTCACAGATGACGTCTGTCGGTTCGTCAGGTGTCATACCAAGTCAGTGGTACCTACAGTCACAAATGTTCCGTGAAAAATTAATATATCATTCACTGCTACGTAATCATAAATTTTACCTTAATATTCAGTCTTCTTGGTAGTACCGCGGCGTTGAAAGAAAAGTTCTTCTGTCTTCAACTGCGTCACTGGAACAGCTGAAATGAACATTTCTATACTACTTATTATCTATGTTGTAATTTGTTTTAGTTCTTGCCACACAGCAGGTCATTGAGATAACGGTACGTTATATGTCTTGTGGTAGAAGATCTTGTGAGGCTTGACTTCAATTTTGTAGACATACGTGTTGATAACACCTAATAGTTTGGTAAGAACTTGTAAATATTTGGATAGCACTTCCTGTAGTTTCATACGTTCATGTACACTGAGAGCTGTAGCTTCATTTATCTTATGATCAATCAATGTTTTCAAGTCCATTAGCTCTGTGTCAGATGAGTGTGTGTGCGTATCTTGAATGTCTTTGTCAAGTACTAACTGAACCTTGTACCCTGTACAGTGTTTGTCATGCTTTAGAGTTCTCCTATCCAAATCAATAACAATTACACTGCCTTTATCATTTAAAATACATTTACCTTTGGAGAAGTCTATAATGCAGTCCTTCTCGCTCATAATATCCAATCCTAATATGCAATTTGTCACAAGGTTTTGTACAACGAGGAATGACCATTGTACAGTTCCATTACCTATTTTAATGTTTACAAAAACTTGCTTCTTAACCCTACATGACTTATTATCTAGAGCAGTAGTTATTTTACAGTTTTGGGCAGGAAACTCAGGCACAGGCTCGAATTCACATATCTTTTTATAGAAATTAAAAGACAAAACGCTCACAGCTGCACGTGTATCTAAGATAATACTAGTTGGAATCCCACCTACTACACGAGTAGTAGATGCTAAAACAATTTCATTTTGTTTGAACGACATTGTGTACTGTCTTGCAAAAGTTCATCTGATGTATCCTCATTGTGGTTGTAGCTTATAAATAAAACAGGTAGTTTTTGTTTAGAATTATTAGGCATATCAATATTTTGTTGTTCAATGGTGGTGTCAAATAACTGATTAACATTGAAGTCGCCCCCCAAGAATTCTTCAGCCACGACCCGGGGCATAGAAGTGACTGTTTCTAGTTTGTTGGATTAGCATTTGTATTAGGTATTGACACAGATTGAGGTTGTGTATCAGGTGTCACTTCTATTATATTCACATTCGGATATTGCCTGTTGTGATCTCCAAACTTTTGTGGTTGTTGTTGTTGTTGTTGCGCATTATGAGTTATCTGACGGTCATAAAGTACGCTCCAATTTTGTCCTGGTGGCTGCTGTGGTATAGCAGTGTTTGAATGAAAGTATTGATCGCTAAGAGTCCACCCTTGATGCTGTCTTGGCTCGTAGATATTATTATTTCTATTTCTGTTTGTGTTTTTGTTGTTATATTTGTATCCGTTGTTACCATTGTTGTTGTTGTTATTACCGCGGTGCCTTTTGTATGGATTGCCGCATGAAGTGTTATTACTGTTGTAACTGTTGTTTGTATTGGTATACGCGTGTTGATTTTGATTTTCGTATTGAGACGGCATGGGAGTTTGCTGTTTTTGCTGTACAGCGTATCCAACTGTCGGCGCGCCAGAATCGAGTTGGCAAGCCTGCATGTTTTGCATACCACTAATATAAACATTGTGGTTGCTGTTTTGCCGCACGAACCGAATCTAAAGCTGTTAAAAAATAATCTGGATCGTCATCCGGAATATGTAAGAGTTTTTCTTTAATGTTGAAAGGCAATTTGGCCTTCAACGCACGGAGTATATCACGTGTTGCGACTTGTTCGTCCAAAAAATGTCCCATGTTCAAGTATTTTTCAAAATATCTGCGTAAGTTACCATTTTTACTGTTAAAAGTTCCAGGTTCTAAAAGTTGTCTTCTGAGTCGATCCTGGACGGATTGCGACCAGAATTTGTTCAGAAAGGCACGCTCAAACTCACTGCACGTGGTACATACGTCAGCTTGACTGTATGCCCAGACAGCTGCATCGCCTTGGATGTAACCGACAATATACGAAATCTTTTTCTGGTCACTCCAAGTGCGTGGAAATGCGTTACTAAAAGATTTAAGAAAAATCACCGGATGAATGGTTCGTTTTTCTGGGATAAAAGTCTGAAATTGCCAGTGTTTTATTAAGCTTTCTTCTTCCTTTGCGTTATGATATGGATTTGTTCCACTGTAATTACTGTAATGTTCAGATGGCGAGTAATTACGATAATGTTGCTGTGGTTTACCATGATAATAGCTTGTGTTTGTGTTTGCACGTCGTGGTATGTGTTGTCGTCGTGGTGTGTTTTGTTCTTGTGTGTTTGTCATGTGCGGTATGTGTGCGTCATACTCGTATGTATATTGGTTTCTGAACTGTAAATTTTGACTGATATTTTCGTTACATTCAGACTGTGGTTGATCGGTGAATTGTCTCATGGGTGCAGTGACAGATTGTACTGCGTCACTAATCAGCTGTTTGTTATTAGTGATGTATTCCACTATGGAGTCGTGCACAATTGTTGGTAAATTTTCACGTATGCATCTATCAAAATGTTTGTCTTTGTTCTCTACCCAATCATGAAATTCTATATTAATATTTTGAAAATGAGCTGTGGCATCAGATTGTAAGATGTCAGTCAGGTGTTGTTCAACATCGTCAAATTTATTCTGCACGTCAGTAATTCGTTTTTCAAGGTTGTCGTGTACTGAAGGATATGTTTGAATTTGTTCAGTAAGAGCTTCACACGTGACATTAAGGTTTTTTACGTGTGTCTGCAAAAGTGCCACGTCATTTGTAGCCTTTTCTTGTATCGTATTAAGCTTGGAAAATTTCGTACTGAGTTCAGTCATCTGTTTGGTCAGTGTGGCGTCTATAAGTTCCACACATTTACATAAAGTTTCATTACCTGTCTTGATTGCTATGTGATCAGATTTAATTTCGTCATTTTGTGTCTTGAACTGTTCATTTTGTGTCTTTAACTGTTCATTTTGTGTCTTTAAGGTTGCCATATTTTCTGCGTTTTGATTCATTAGCATGTATTAACATGGGCTCTGACTGAGACTTTGAAATTTTTGTGGTGGACGGCCTATTGTCAAAATTTCCGTTAACACTTGCGTCAATATTTGATGAATCGTCACTACCAGTTGCTGTCGTAAAGTCATTTTCAAACATTAGTCTCTCGTCTGAGTCGGATTGCGTCTGAATAGTATGTCTTTGCTGTTCCATCTTTGCGTATTGTTTTCTAGTTATGACCATGCCAGAAGTAAGATATGCTTCGAGAAAATAAGGTTCGACACTGGTTTTAAAATAAAATGCAGTTGAACATGAATCGCTCGTAGCAACAATGGCTGTTCGTTAATTTAAAAATGTAAACTGAATATGGGATTATTGTTAATGGCTGCTGGCCATGTTACAACGCATCATACAGAAGTCGGCCATATTGTACACTCGTGTATAGGTATTGTTGCAGAAGTTATTGTTTAAGGAAAAGCACTGAGAATGAAATTTATCACTGAAAACTGCTACGCGTGAAAGAAATACTACAGAATCTACTGAAGAGCTAATACATTGAATTATGCGTCTGGTCCAACCTGCCAATGCACAGATGCTGCATCTTACTTTATTTTGCTGGAAGCTTCATTGCGTCTTCCCGCAAAATTTTACAATTGGAAAATATCTTCAGATTTTTGTTATTTCTCATATATTCAAGTCCAGGTGCAGAAAGTTGATTCTTCACATGAAACAAAGAGAACAATGTAACAAATGACAAAATAACAAGTCTGACACACAGTCGCCAATATAAAATAAATAAATAAATAAAATAAAATAAATAAAATAAAATAAAATATTAATTATGTATTATAGTGATTGGTTGTAAGTAATATTTGCTTATCTGGAACGTGGACGTTTAATTATTTGGTATCAGACGCTTGACAATGGCTTTTTCGTAAGTGCAATGTTATTCGTAGTTGACCGTGAAATAAGAGTCTAATAATCGGACTTCGTATTTAAATCATTTCCAAAGACTGCTGCGGTAGGTGCGGACTCAAAATCTAAATCTCAATATTAGAATAATTTGCCAGCCATGTCAATATGTCATACAGAGGTGACTGTCTATTTCATATGACTGTCTATTTCATAAATATAAATTCTTTACAGAATCGAGTGCCTAGTAAGATTGCAAATCGCGGTGTTCTTATATAACGTCAAAAATGGCGGTGTGCCAGTTAATAAAATATATTTGCTTCCAGCCTCAGCTATTCTACAAGACCTTCTCCTTCTTAATGACACATAAGAGTGTCATAATTGTATTTTGTTTTATCAGCGGCATAGCGCTGCAGTTCTGTGCCATAGGCTTTATTTACTTGTCAGAGATTAATTATTTAATTAAGATATCGCATTTCTGAGGAAACTCAAGCACGGCATGCAAATGTGCCTTTATAGCCATTTACATGCTCTGTTGCCTAGAGCAGTTGATAACAAATGTCCCATTTGGCAGTCCACTGCAACTGTATATAAATACTGCCAGAGGCAATGGAAAGAGACACAGAGACATTAGTATGTCCATGTCAGTCAAACGCCTATCAATAGAATTTTCGGTAAAGTAGGAAGTGATCTCGTGAGGACTGTACGCCATCCTGGGTGACTTAGATTTCACAGAAGTAACAGTTTCTGTGCTACCAGTGGGACAAAATGGCGAGATTATTTTCCACTTTTAAGGTGAGCAATTAATTTATGATGATTAAAAGTTAGGGCGAAGACCATTTTACCTGGAATCTTCCATAGAGATCACCTCTGAACTGTTAATATGGGTTTTTCCTATAGAGACACTATCATTATTATAATGAACATTATTATATTTTGTGCTTTTATTGAATATATTAATCAGTTAAAACCCAAAACTTTTATTTTAGTCATAGTTCTTGATCCCAGTGAACAAGTAGCAATTAGGAACATCTTCTTTCAGAGCATGTAAAGAATAATGTGGACCTGCAGACAAATAAGTATGGTCAGTATGTTCTCCATCACTTTCTGGCTGACTGCTTTCAGAGTTTTGTAAATGGCGAAGTTAGGTGTCAAGTACACATGCGCAAACTATTTAAGTGTTTTTCCACATTAACAACATAAAAAAACTAAAGACCAGAAAGATTATTTACCCCCAACCCCACAATACAACCTGAAATTGGATGTTTCCACACGCAACGTCTCTGATGCCACTGAATGGGGTTCCTTTGCATGTGGAAAACCAGGTGCAAACAATAATTCCGCCATTGATGCCTCCAGCATTAGGCCAAATAGGCATGTTTTAGAAGAGTCACAAGGAATAAATTGTCGCCTCTCTCATCTTGACTCCAGTACTACGTTCACAGCAGCACCAGTTCACTTAATTGTGTATTTGATCGTACGAACCATGACATGTTGGAGAAATTACAATTCTATGGTATAAATGGAACAGCATATGAGTGGTTTAAGTCATAACAGGAAGCAAAAAGTCTCTTTATATGCTTCAAGTGATTCAAAGGAGTTTGCCACTTCATCTAACTGGGGTGAAATTACATGAGGTGATCCACAAGGTTCAGTCATGGGTCCCCTCGTATTCTTGATATATGTGAATGACCTCCCTTCTTATGTGAAACAAGATGCTGAATTGACACTGTTTGCTGATGATACAAGTATCATTATTAATACAGTAAAATCAAGTCCGATAGAAAATGATACAAATAAGGTCTTTGGAAAAGTCATTAATTGGTTTTCTGCGAATGGGCTTGCTCTCAACTTTGAAAAAACACAGTACATCCAGTTTTCTGCTGCAAAAAGTATAATTTCTTCAATAAACATAACACATTCAAAGAAGCCAGTAGCCAGGGTAGAACATACTAAGTTTTTGGGTGTACATATAGATGAAAATCTTTACTGGAAAATTCATATTTTGGATCTCTTAAAACGACTAGGTTCAGCAACTTTTGCAATCAGAATTATTGCCAATTTTGAGGATGAAGAAATTAGTAAACTAACATACTTCGCATGCTTACACTCTCTGTTGTCATGCGGAATAATATTTTGGCGCAACTCAACATTTAGGCAAAAGATATTCACTGCTCAAAAGAAAGTAGTTAGAACAATGTGTGGGGTTCATAGTCACACATCTTGTAGGCCTCTGTTTAAAAGGTTAGGAATTCTTACAACTGCTTCACTGTATATTTACTCAGTAATAAAAAATTTTCTCAATAACATGGACTATTTTAAAATCAACAGCGACATTCATGATTACAATAGCATAAAAAAGAAAGACCTACACTATCCTTTACTTAACCTGCCTTTGGCACAGAAAGGTGTAAAATCTTCTGCTATAAAACTTTTTGATAAATTGTCAGATGAAATAAAATGTCTGACAGACAGCAGTAATAGTTTCAAAAACAAATTGAAATCATACATCCTTGACAACTCCTTCTATACCATAGATGAATTCTTGAGTAAGAGTAAATAAATCTGGAGATATAATATATGCATGTTATGCCATTTAAGGGAATGGGATAATAACAGAAATATTTAGGCATAGCACTACAATGAAAACAAAAAAAACTTGTTTCCTGTTGTTTCTTGTGCACATTTCTCGTGCATTTGACACGTTCCACATCATAACGGTTTTCCGTGCTGTTGATCAATGGAACACATAACCAATGAACTAACTAACTAACTACTTGTTAGATTAATATTCAGTTAGTTACTGAATATCTTAACAATCGGCTTTTTCTTGGGTGATTTTGTGTTTCATTAGCAATAGCCATTGTTAACGGGTATGACATCTAGTTCTTAAAAATTTGCTATACAAGTATTTTTACAGCACTGTTATGTAGCTATTGATAGTAAGTATCAGATCATTGGTACAACAAAGGTAGTGTCTGTTAAGTGCCTGTCCTCTCATTAATGACTTACACTTATGTGTGACAGTGAATAACACACCATAAACAATTTGTAATTAGTTATTCTGATTATAAACCTTCAGTTTCACAGCCATCTTTTGTCAACAAGTGAGGTTAAAGATAAACTAATATAAAATAAACTTTATATTAAGTTAACTTAAATATTAATTAATTATATAATCTAATTATCAAGTTTATAATTATATTGTTATAATTAATATAATTTTTATATTAATATAAGATATTATATTTCATATTATTAATCTTATTTATTATATCCAATTATAACAATGTCTAATATTCATCTACATATTATTATATACATTATAATACAATAATTTATTTTAAGCTGAAAACATAAGTAGCCATAATCCTCAGTAGATAAATGTATTAAAATAATAATTTAATTATAATAAAATAAACTTATAAGTATTTACATTTAATTAAATGTCATATATTAATATTCGAGAGTAGGAAAAGGGAGAGAAGGAAACATAATGGGTGAATATGGATTGGGAGAGAGAAATAGAAGCGGAAGCCATCTGGTAGAATTTTGCACAGAGCATAACTTAATCATAGCTAACACGTGGTTCAAGAATCATAAAACAAGGTTTTATACAAGGAAGAATCCCGGAGATACTAGAAGGTATCAGATAGATTATATAATGGTAAGACAGAGATTTAGGAACCAGGTTTTAAATTGTAAGACATTTCCAGGGGCAGATGTGGACTCTGACCACAATCTATTGGTTATGAACTGTAGATTAAAACTGAAGAAACTGCAAAAATGTAGGACTTTAAGGAGATGGGACCTGGATAAACTGTAAGAACCAGAGGTTGTGCAGAGTTTCAGGGAGAGCATAAGGGAACAATTGACAGGAATGGGGGCAACAAATACAGTAGAAGAAGAAGAATGGGTAGCTCTGAGGGATGAAGTAGTGAAGGCAGCAGAGGATCAAGTAGGTAAAAAGATGAGGGCTAGTAAAAATCCTTGGGTAACAGAAGAAATATTGATGAAAGGAGAAAATATAAAAATGCAGTAAATGAAGCAGGCAAAAGGGAATACAAATGTCTCAAAAATGAGATCGACAGGAAGCGCAAAACGGCTAAGCAGGGATGGATAGAGGACAAATGTAAGGATGTAGAGGCTTATCTCACTAGGGGTGTGATAGATACTGCCTACAGGAAATTTAAAGAGACCTTTGGAGAACAGAGAGCCACTTGTATAAATATCAAGAGCTCAGATGGAAACCCAGTTCTAAGCAAAAAAGGGAAAGCAGAAAGGTGGAAGCAGTATATAGATGGTCTATGCAAGGGCGATATACTTGAGGACAATATTATGGAAATGGAAGTGGAGGTAGATGAAGATGAAATGGGAGATACGATACTGCGTGAAGAGTTTGACAGAGAACTGAAAGACCTGAGTCGAAACAAGGACCCGGGAGTAGACAACATTCCATTGGAACTACTGACGGCCTTGGGGGAGCCAGTCCTGACAAAACTCTACCATCCGGTGAGCAAGATGTATGAGACAGGCGAAATACCCTCAGACTTCAATAAGAATATAATAATTCCAATTCCAAAGAAAGCAGGTGTTGACAGATGTGAAAATTACCGAACTATCGGTTTAATAAGTCACAGCTGCAAAATACTAACGCGAATTATTTACAGACGAAGGGAAAAACTGGTAGAAGCCAACCTCGGCGAAGATCAGTTCGGATTCCGCAGAAATGTTGGAACACGTGAGGCAATACTGACCATACGACTTCTTAGAAGAAAGGTTAAGGAAAGGCAAATCTACATTTCTAGCATTTGTGGACTTAGAGAAAGCTTTTGACAATGTTGACTGGAATACTCTCTTTCAAATTCTAAAGGTGGCCGAGGTAAAATACAGGGAGCGAAAGGCTATTTACAATTTGTACAGAAACCAGATGGCAGTTATATGGGTCGAGGGGCATGAAAGGGAAGCAGCGGTTGGTAAGGGAGTGAGACAGGGCTGTAGCCTGTCCCCAATGTTATTCAATCTGTATATTGAGCAAGCAGTAAAGGAAACAAAAGAAAAATTCGGAGTAGGTATTAAAGTCCATGGAGAAGAAATAAAAAGGTTGAGGTTCGCCGATGACATTGTAATTCTGTCAGAGACAGCAAAGGACTTGGAAGAGCAGTTGAATGGAAGGGAAAGTGTCTTGAAAGGATGATATAAGATGAACATCAACAAAAGCAAAACGAGGATAATGGAATGTAGTCGAATTAAATCGGGCGATGCTGCGGAAATTAGATTAGGAAATGAGACACTTAAAGTAGTAAAGGAGTTTTGCTATTTGGGGAGCAAAATAACTGATGATGGTCGAAGTAGAGAGGATATAAAATGTAGACTGGCAATGGCAAGGAAAGTGTTTCTGAAGAAGAGAAATTTGTTAACATCGAGTATAGCTTTAAGTGTCTGGAAGTCGTTTCTGAAAGTATTTGTATGGAGTATAGCCATGTATGGAAGTGAAACGTGGACGATAAATAGTTTGGACAAGAAGAGAATAGAAGCTTCCGAAATGTGGTGCTACAGAAGAATGCTGAAGATTAGATTGGTAGATCACATAACTAATGAGGAGGTATTGAATAGAATTGGGGGGAAGAGGAGTTTGTGGCACAACTTGACAAGAAGAAGGGACCGGTTGGTAGGACATGTTCTGAGGCATCAAGGGATCACAAATTTAGCATTGGAGGGCAGAGTGGAGGGTAAGAGTCGTAGAGGGAGACCAGGAGATGAATACACTAAGCAGATTCAGAAGTATGTAGGTTCCAGTTTGTACTGGGAGATGGAGAAGGTTGCACAGGGTAGAGTAGCATGGAGAGCTGCATCAAACCAGTCTCAGGACTGAAGACAACAACAACAACAACATATTAATATAAACCATTTATTATATATATATAAAATATGCCTCAATCGAAACAAATTAACTCAAAATGACTAAAACAATACACAAACTAATTTCTAAAGAAACTTTTAATTTATATATTAAATAAATAAAGTGCCTGATTAAAGGCTTACCTTGATAGGGTAAATTAAGTAAATAAAAATTACCTTCATTAAACAACATACATAAGATAGAATTAAACTACCTCCTGTAGTATCAAAAACACCTTAATGTAAAAAGGTAATCAAATCAAGCAAATGGGTTCATACCCCATTTATAGAAGAATCAATCCTCTCCTTTTTAATGACCAACAACTTTACAAAACTTCTCTTCCTATCAACATTAACGACAGTAACGATCCTGTCCATTTCATCAAATTCCTGATTTGGGGTTTGAATAGGACTTGAGATCAATTTACTTTCATTTATTCCACTTCCAACAAAAAATGAAAAAATAATGGTAAATGTATCATCAATTAAATGTTTTATTGTCCAAGCAATAGCATCGACAATACTATTATTTTCAATTTTATTCAAAAATGGTTCAAATGGCTCTGAGCACTATGGGACTCAACTGCTGAGGTCATTAGTCCCCTAGAACTTACAACTAGTTAAACCTAACTAACCTAAGGACATCACAAACATCCATGCCTGAGGCAGGATTCGAACCTGCGACCGTAGCGGTCTTGCGGTTCCAGACTGCAGCGCCTTTAACCGCACGGCCACTTCGGCCAGCTTCAATTTTATTAATTCAAATAAAGTAGCCAGTAGGATGGAAAACAGAATTTATCCCCTCAACAATAAACAGAACCAGATTATTATTAAAGATTGGATCTGCACCCTTTCATTTCTGATTTCCAGAAGTTATAGGCGCTTCAAGCTGAAACAACTGTTTAACATTAATAGCATGACAAAAAATTGCCCCAATAATGGTACTATCATACTGTATTCAGCTAAGAACCTTTATTTGAACCATTATCATTTTAAGAATTATTATTGGGGCCATAGGAGGTTTAAATCAAACATCTTTATGACAACTTCTAGCATACTCTTCAATTAGACATTTAGGATGAATAATCAGATCCTTAACAGTCAGAGAAAATATCTGGGAACTATACTTTATTATTTACTCATTACTGAGACTGATCATAGTCTCTTATTCAAGCAAATAAGTTTATGCTTTATCAATCAGGTTTATTCAGCTATAAACATAAAAACTGAAATTAAATTCATAATATTTTTATCCCTACTATCTCTAGGTGGTTTACCACCACTTCTTGGTTTCCTACCAAAGTGAATTGTAATACTATCATTAATAGAAAACAACATAACAACTATTATAACTATTATAGTTGTACTAACTACAATTACACTTTATTATTACATACATATTAGATTCTCGGCAGTAATTATATCATATACCGAAAATTCATGATCTATAAAGATAATGTCTGAAAAATCAAGAATTATTCTTCCTATAATCGTAATAATTTCAACAATAGGAATGATTTCAACATCAACCTTAATCTCACTATAATAAGGACTTAAGTTAATTAAACTAATAACCTTCAAATTTTATAAAAAAAGAATAATCTTTTAGGCTTTAGTAAAACTTTACACCTCTAGAATTGCACTCTAGAATCATAATTGAATATAAGACCAGAGTATAAGTAGATTTACAGTCTACCACCTAAAATTCAGCCATCTTACCACAAAAATGATTATTCTCAACAAACCATATGGACACTGGCACTTTATACTTTCTATTTGGAGCATGGGCAGGAATAGTAGGAACATCAATTAGAATACTTATTCGTGCTGAACTAGGTCAAGCAGGATCTCTAATTGGAGACAACCAGATTTATAATGTTATTATTACAGCCCACACATTTGTAATAATTTTCTTCATAGTAATGCCTATTACCATTGGTGGATTTGGTAATTGACTTGTACCATTAATAACTGGTGCACCAGATATAGCATTCCCACGAATAAACAATTTTAGTTTTTAGAATGAGATTTTCACTCTGCAGCGGAGTGTGCGCTGATATGAAACTTCCTGGCAGATTAAAACTGTGTGCCCGACCGAGACTCGAACTCGGGACCTTTGCCTTTCGCGGGCAAGTGCTCTACCAACTGAGCTACTGAAGCACGACTCACGCCCGTTACTCACAGCTTTACTTCTGCCAGTACCTCGTCTCCTACCTTCCAAACTTTACAGAAGCTCTCCTGCGAACCTTGCAGAACTAGCAAAGGTCCCGAGTTCGAGTCTCGGTCGGGCACACAGTTTTAATCTGCCAGGAAGTTTCATATCAGCGCACACTCCGCTGCAGAGTGAAAATCTCATTCTGGAAACATCGCCCAGGCTGTGGCTAAGCCATGTCTCCGCAATATCCTTTCTTTCAGGAGTGCTAGTTCTGCAAGGTTCGCAGGAGAGCTTCTGTAAAGTTAGGAAGGTAGGAGACGAGGTACTGGCAGAAGTAAAGCTGTGAGTACTGGGCGTGAGTCGTGCTTCGGTAGCTCAGTTGGTAGAGCACTTGCCCGCGAAAGGCAAAGGTCCCGAGTTCGAGTCTCGTTCGGGCACACAGTTTTAATCTGCCAGGAAGTTTCAATGTTAGTTTTTGATTACTACCACCCTCATTAACCCTTCTTCTTACATCTTCCATAGTAGATAATGGTGTTGGTACAGGATGAACAGTTTAACCCCTCTAGCAGGTGCTATTGCACACAGGGGTGCATCTGTAGATCTGGCCATTTTTTCACTGCACTTAGCAGGTATATCATCAATTCTTGGTGCAGCAAACTTTATTAGAACAGCAATTAATATACGATCAGGAAGTATAACTTTAGACCAAACACGTTTATTTGTTTGGTGTGTAGCTATTACAGCTTCTCCTTCTTCTTTCGCTTCCAGTTTTAGCAGGAGCTATTACTATATTATTAACAGATTGAAATCTAAATACATCATTCTTTGACCCTGCTGGAGGGTGCGACCTGATTCTATATCAACACCTATTCTGATTCTTTGGGCACCCAGAAGTTTACATTCTACTTTTACCAGGATTTGGTAATATTTCACACATTGTTGTCAAGAAAGAGGAAAAATTGAAGCATTTGGAACATTAGGTATAATCTACATCATGTTATCAATTAAATTAATAGGGTTTATTGTATGGGCACACCATATATTTACAGTAGGAATGGATATTGACACACGAGCATGCTTCACATCACCAACAATAATTATTGCTGTACATACAGGAATTAAGGTATTCAGATGATTAGCCACATTATATGGAACTAAACTCAAGATTAGTACACCATTATTATGAGCTCTAGGGTTTATTTTCCTATTTAAAATTGGTGGATTAACACGGTTAGTACTAGCAAACTCATCACTTGGCATTGTATTACATGACACATATTATGTAGTAGCCCAATTCCATTATGTCTTATCTATAGGAGCAGTATTTGCAATCATAGGAGGGGTTATTCAATGATACCCACTATCCACAGGGTTAACTATAAACAACACGTGATTAAAAATTCAGTTCACAATTATATTCATTGGGTAAACTTAACATTCTTCCCTCAACACTTCTTAGGATTAGCAGGAATACCACAATGATATTCAGACTATCCTGTTGCATATACACCATGAAATGTAGTATCAAGAATTGAATCTCCAATTTCTATTGTAAAAATTATTATATTCACCGTAACTATATAAGAAAGAATAATTATAAAAAGAGCAATTATATTCAGAGCTAACATAAGAAGATCAAGAAAATGTCTACAAAATAACCTGCCTGCAGAACATAAATACTCAGAATTGCCATTAATCTCTAGATTCTAGTATGGCAGATTAGTGCAGTAGATTTAAGCTCTACAAATAAAGGTTTGACCTTTTATTAGAAAAACATCAATGGCGACATGATCAAATTTATCCCTTCAAGATGGAGCTATGGTTGTATTATTATTAATTACAGTAACTGTAGGTTATGCCCTAAGTTACATACTATTTATTGCCTATACAAACCGAAACATACTTCATGGACATCAAATTTAAACCATCTGAACAACATTACCAGCAATTACCCTAATTTTTATTGCTCTCCCATCACTACAACTACTTTATTTACTTGATGATTCAGTAGATGCAATAAAGACAATCAAAACAATTGGACGACAATGGTACTGAAGATATGAATATTCAGACTTTATACACATAGAATTTGACACCTACATAACACCAGAACAAGATTTAGAAAACGACGGCTTTCGACTACTAGATGTAGATAACCGTACAATTCTTCCAATATATACAGAAGTACGAGTATTAACAAGAGCTTCAACCGTTCTTCAGTCATGAGTAGTACCTGCTTTAGGGGTTAAAATTGATGCCACACCAGGCCGACTAAATCAAGGAACATTTACAATAAACCGACCTGGACTATTTTTCGGCCAGTGCTTGAAATTTGTGGAGCAAACCACAGATTTATACCAATTGTAATTGAAAGAACTTCAGTAAATTTATTTATCAAGTGATTATCTAAGATAATCTAAGGAGTTAGTTTAAATGTATAGCATTAGAGTGTCGATCTAAAATAACTAAAAAATTAGTACACCTTGAAACATCAGATGACTGAAAGTAAGTAATGGTCTCTTAAACCAAAAAATAGTAAATTAACGACTACTTCTAATGGGGAAATTTAAATCCAAAACCCTCAAATATCTCCTCTCGTATGATTCTCCATAATCGTTACATTTTCAGCTACTTCATCCTATTCAATCAAATAAACTTTTTCTCATTTGAACCTAACCTCACTAAAAGAGCAGAAAAAGAACAATTGAGATTAAAAATTTGAATTGAAAATTATAACAAACTTATTCTCAAAATTTGATCCATCAACTAATGTCTTCAACTTGTCATTAAATTGAACTAGAACATTTTTAGGACTATTATTAATCCCAACAATGTTCTGACTTACACTATCACGGATTAATATTATCTGAAATAAATTAAACTTAACTTTACAGAACGAATTTAAAATCATTACTAGGACTAAAATCATTTAATGAAACAACATTCATCTTTATCTCAATCTTTATTGTAATATTATTCAATAATTTTATAGGATTATTCTCTTACATTTTTACTATGACAAAACATTTAGCAATAACATTTGCAATCACTCTGCCAATATAATTAAGAGTTATATTATTTGGATGAATCGATCATACTAACCACATATTGACACATCTTGTACCACAAGGAATGCCTCCTGCATTAATATCATTTAAAGTATTAATTGAAACAATTAGAAATGTCATTCGACCAGGTACACTAGCAGTATGACTAGCAGCAAACATAATTGCCAGTCACTTATTATTAACCTTATTAGGAAATACAGGACCAACTACAGCAATTAATTTAATTTCACTACTCATTATTGGACAAACACTTCTATTCATTCTAGAATCAGCAGTAGCAATAATTGAAGCTTATGTTTTCTCAATTTTAAGAACTTTATATTCTACAGAAGTATACTAAACTTATCTTAACAACTCAGTCAAATCACCCATACCACTAACAGGAGCAATTGGAGCAATACTCCTAGTGTCAGGATTAGTAAAATTATTCTACCTATTTAACATTAATTTATTTATGATTGGATTCGAAATTACCTTATTAAGTATAATTCAATGATGACGAGATGTAGTACGGGAAGGAACCTATCAAGGATTCCATACAGAAGTTGTATCAATTGGATTACGATGAGGAATAATCCTATTTATTGCATCAGAAGTATTGTTCTTTTTATCACTCTTTTGGCCTTTCTTTAGAAGAGGACTAGCACTAACAATTGAACTAGAAATATTATGACCTCCAATAGAAATTCAACCTTTTAATCCTATACAAATTACGTTATTTAACACAGTTATTCTTTTAGCCTCAGGAGTAACTGTAACATGAACACATCACAGTTAATAGAATCTAACCACACCGAAGCATTACAAGGCCTATTCTTCACAGTACTATTAGGATTATATTTCACAATACTTCAAGCATATGAATATTGAGAAGCAATTTCACTATTGCAGATACAGTATATGGATCAACAGTTTTCGTTCCAACAAGGTTCCATGGATTCCACGTAATTATTGGAACAATCTTCTTAACAACATGTCTACTTCGACAATCAATAAACCAGTTCTCATCAAGACACCACTTTGGATTTGAAGCAGCAGCATGATATTGACACTTTGTAGATGTAGTATGATTATTTTTATATATTTCTATTTATTGATAGGGTAGATAATTGTTTTTCTAGTAAAATAGTACATTTGACTTCCAATCAGGAAGCTTGATATAAATAAAGAAAATCTTGATTCTATCTACAACAGTTTTTATTAGATTTGTTATTCCGATAATTGTTATAATCCTTGCAACAACACTAACAAAAAAATTAATCAATGACCGGGAAAAAAGATCCCCATTCGAGTGTGGGTTTGATCCAAAAAGATCAGCACAAATACCGTTCTCCCTTCGATTCTACTAATTGCAGTATTTTTTCTAATCTATGATGTAGAAATCGCACTAATTCTACCATTTGTAATTATTTTCAAAACATCAGACATTATAATCTGAACAGTATCAACAATATTTCATTATTCTAGTCCTATTAGGTGGACTATATCACGAATGAAATCAAGGAGCCTTACAATGAGCAGAATAAAGGGTTGTAGTTAACTATAACAATTGGGTTGCATTCAAAAAGAACTGACATAATCAATCAACCTTAAATAGAATAAGAAGCGAAATATTGCAGTCAGTTTCGACCTGAAAGATTGGATAATAATATACCGTTATTCTTATTAATTGAAGCCAAAAAGAGGCATATTACTGTTAATAATATAATTGAACTATAAAGTTCCAATTAAGGAAATGTAAAGCCAATATGAAAGCTGCTAACTTTTTATATTAGTGGATAAATTCTGTTAACATTTCTAAAATTTATATAGTTTAAATAAAACATTACATTTTCACTGTAAAAATAATATATTAATATTTATAAATACCTAAAAGTAAAAATATTTCCTTAACATCTTCAGTGTCACACTCTAATTATAAATTATTTAGGTATAAGAAAAATAATATCACTAAAATAAATATTCAAAAAATAAAAGTTAAAAGATAAATCTTAAAGTTAGAATCATATCAACCTTGAATATGATAAATTAAATAAATAAATAATCTATATAAACCCTGGCCACCAAATAACTCACTCAACCACAATCAAATGATTTGAATGAATAATAACCCAACTTTAAAGGAACATATCTAACGAACGTAGTTGAAAGGAAAGGTATAAATAATATAGAACTAGTAAATCTAACAAAAGAAAGCATACTTAAAAAAATACATTACGAGAAAAATCAAACTTAGAAATAAGATAACCCAAATAAGATTCAAAAACAACAACTGTAGTCGTCAAAAACTTTCAATAATAAGGCAAAGCAATCACATTAGGAATAGGGAAAATCTATCAAGATAAAAGACTGCCACCAAAAACAGCAACAAATAATAAACCAATCATACCAAATGAAATATAATAACCCTTATCATCAAACGAAAATCTAGAATAACAATTGTTATGCCCAGATATTGAATTATAAAATAAACGAAAAGAATAACAAGCAGCTAGACCAGTAGAAAAATAAATAAATAAAAAAATTAAACAATTAATTCAAGTTAAACAAACCATTTCAAGAATCACGTCCTTTGAATAAAATCTGGCCAAAAAAGGTATACCACACAAAGACAAACTAGAAACATTAAAACAAAGAGAAGTTAAAGACATAAAATTAACAATTGATCTCCATAAACGAATATCCTGGGAATCCTTTAAATTATGAATTACTGAACCTGCAAACATAAATAACAATGTCTCAAATAAAGCATGAGCCAATAAATGAAAAAATGCAAGCTTTGGATAACCCATAGCCAAAATTCTTATTATTAAACCAAGTTTTCTTAAAGTAGAAAGAACAATAATTTTCTTTAAATCAAATTCAAAATTAGCACCCAATCCAGCTATAAATATAGTTATACAACCAATTAAAAGTAAAAATCAACCACAATTATTCGTCTAAAACGAATCAATAAATAAACTCCAGCAGTAACAAGAGTAGAAGAATGAACTAAAGCAGAGTAGGAGCAGCTATAGCAGCAGGCAGTCAAGAAGAAAAAGGAATTTGAGCTCTTTTAGTTATAGCTGCCAAAACAATTAATATAATAGTGAGCTTTATTTCAAAAGAATTAGAAAAAAAATCATAATAAATATAATTCTATCCATGAAAATCTAATATTCAAGCAACAGAAATTGAAATAGTAACATCACCAATGCGATTAGAAGGAGCAGTTAATATACCAGCACTATAAGAATTTACGTTTTGATAATAAATAACTAAACAATAAGAAACCAAACATAAACCATCACATCCTAATAAAATTCTATTCGAATAATTAAAAACCCTATACAAAGAACAAATCTTAAAACAATGATAACAAAATGATTTATATTTTTTCTCCTGACATAAAATGCTCTCTATAGTAAATTACCAAAGAAGTAATATACATAACAAAAGACATAAAAATAAGAGATATTCAACCCAAAATTAGAGTTATAACAACTATAGAACCATTGAAATTAAAAAGCTCTCATTCAATGAAACTCTATAATCAATTATTAAATAATAAATTCCTAACATAAATATAATAGCCCTCGTAAAGAACAAAGAAAAACTCAAAGAACAACTAGAAAATATATTCACAACCTAAGATGAAAAACTTCATATCACTGATCCCACAAAACAATATTTTAAA
The DNA here is from genome assembly GCF_021461395.2 of Schistocerca americana. Classification (NCBI taxonomy): domain Eukaryota; kingdom Metazoa; phylum Arthropoda; class Insecta; order Orthoptera; family Acrididae; genus Schistocerca; species Schistocerca americana. Next base: position 557,676,418 of record NC_060125.1, on the reverse strand, counting down.
TTGACATACTTAAGCAATTTATAGAAAGAAATACTCACCCTTCAAACAGATAATATTTAAAGGTAATCAAGGGAAACGTAAGAGATGATATTCCCAGAAATAACCAAGAGAAGAAGTATAAATCCCAGAATAATACTTTCCATGCTGAGAATAAGAATATCTATATTAAGTATAAACAGCTCTAAAAAAAAAAATTAAAGAAAAAATCTAAAAGAAGATCAAGACATAATTCTATTTAATAATCTAAGTTCACCTACCAAATTCAATGATGGAGAAGCAGCCATTTTTGATGATCTTAAAAGGAATCACCAAAGCCATTCTAGGTATTAAATTAATTATAACCTTGTTAATTAATAGTCTTCATCTACCTAAACGTTCATCTATAATATTAGATAAACAAAATAATACAGAAGAACATAAACCATGACCAACCATTAAGGAAAGTGAACCTATACAACCATACCAATTCATATATAAACAATCCACCAATAATCATTGTTATATAAGCGACAGAAGAATATGCAATTAAAGACTTTAAATCAACCTGATAAAAACAAATAAATCTAACAATAACTCCACCAGATAAACCTAAAGATAATCAAAAACAATTACACCTTAAAACCCAATAAGAAATAACCTTTATAACACGAAAAATAACATAACCACCTAACTTTAATAAAACACCAGCAAGAATTATTCTACCTGAAATAGGAGCCTTTACACGAGCCTTAGGAAGTCATAAAGGAACTAAAAATATTGGCATCTTAACTAAGAAGGCCAAAATTATAAATACATAAAATATAAAATAATAAGAACCAAAATCAACCAATAAAGTGAAATATAAAGTGTTAGAAATATCATAAACCTTAAAAAACAACAACAAAGGCAATCTAGCAACCTAAGTATAAAAAACTAAATAAACACCAGCCTGCATAGACTCAGGTTGATAACCCCAACCTAAAATCAAAAACAAAGTGGGAAATAATCTAGCCTAAAAAAATATAAAAAGAAAGAAGACTTAATCTAGCAAATGAATAATAGAGCATCATTATTAAAATTAAAACCATGAAAACAAAAAATTAGAATGATAAGAACTTACACAAACTGAAACTCTAGCAATAATTATTAAAAGGCAAATTTAAAAACTCAACAAAATTAAACTAAACGAAAAATAATTACTACCAAAATGATATCTAATTATATTCAGATCAGCATATGAATATACACAAATTATGAAAACAAAACTTGACAGAAACATTAAAGAATGAACCAACCACCAACAGTAATTTAATAAACAAAGAGGGATCAAAAATAGTTATAAATAAATACTTTGACATAAAGATAACCCAAAAGAATTAAAAAATCATTACCATTAGCCTGAAATATTGTAATCAAAGTAGAAAGACCTAAATCACCTTCACAATCAGAAAAAACTAAAAAAATAACAGGAAAGAAATAATCATCATCAAATTCAATAAGAAAATCAATAATTAATATAAATAAAGAAAGAACAATATACTCCAATCTCAAAAGAACCATTAATAAATGCTTACATTTAGATGAAAATACATAGACACCAGGAAAACATAACAACAAAAAAGGAGTAAAAACAGAGAATATAACCATAAATTTTAATAGTTTAAAAAAACACCAGACTCGTACACCAGAAATAAGTCAACCCCCCACTTTTTAAACTTCAGAGGTGGAAAGCTTCCATTGTCGGTCCCCAAAGCCGATATTTTTAAATAAACTAATCCCTGAAGTGATTAAAATAATTATTATATCACTAATAAATGTAATAAATATTAATTTTATTAAATGAAGACACCCAATATCAATAATACTTTTCATTATCCTTCAAACTTTCCTGGTTGGATTAATAACAGGAACAATAATAGAAAGCTATTGACTATCATATATTTTATTCTTAACATTTCTTGGTGGTATATTAGTACTATCTATTTATATTACAAGAATTGCATCAAACGACATATTTCATCCTAAATCAATTACTATAATTATCACCTTAACAATATGAGTCTTTATTATATGAACATTAATTATCCTAGACATACCAATATTTATAGACTTCTTCAAAAATACTGAAACCATAAACATTGATAATTCAATCAACTACCAAGAAATAACAATATGCTTAGGAAAATTATATAATAGACTAACATTTATTATTACAATAATAATAATTATTTATTTATTTTTAGCACTATTATCAGTAGTTAAAATCACTAATTTCAAAATTACTAACAAATCTTTAGTTGATTTACCTGCACAAACAAATATTTCATTTTGATGAAATTTTGGATCCCTACTAGGACTGTGTTTGGTAATTCAAATAGTAACTGGACTATTTTCAGCCAGAGATTATACATCAAATATTGAAATAGCATTTAGTAGTGTAGCACACATCTGCCGGGACGTAAATAACAGTTGAATTATTCGATCTTTACATGCAAGTGGAGCATCTACATTTTTTATTTGCATTTATTTGCATGTAGGATGTGGATCTTACTGTGGATATGCAGACCTGAATAATTGGTACAGTAATTCTATTCTTAGTTATAGCAACTGCATTTATAGAATACGTTTTACCTTGAGGTCAAATATCATTCTGAGCTGCAATAGTAATTACTAATTTACTATCAGCAATTCCATACTTAGGAACAGATTTAGTTCAATGAATGTGAGGACAATTTTCTGTTGATAACGCGACATTAAATCGATTCTTTTCATTTCATTTTGTATTACCATTTATTATTGCAGCTATGGAAGCAATTCAATCTTTCTTTCTTCATCAAACAGTGTCTAATAATCCATTACGACTAAACGAAGATATCGAAAAAATCCCATTTCACCCATAATTTACCTTCAAGGAATCTACCACATTTGTATTAATAACATCAGTATTAATTATATTGTGTTAATTAACCCTTACCTTCTAGGACACCCAGATTACTTTGTAGCTGCCAATCTGTAAGTAACACCAGTACACATTCAACCAGAATGATACTTTCTATTTGCATATGCAATTCTATGATCAATTCCTAACAAGTTACAAGGTGTTATTGCACTATTCTCATCAATTAGAATCTTAATAATTTTACCATTCTATAACAAAACACCATTCCGAGATATCCAATTTCATCCTATCAATCAGATTGTATTCTGAATTTTATTAGTTGCCGTATGTTTATTAACATGAATTCGTAAACGACCAGTTGAAGAATCTTATTTCTTAACAGGAGAAATAGTAAAATTACCTACTTTACATACTTCTTAATTAATGTCCATCTTGCAAATGCATGAGATAAACGAATTAAGGAATAAATATGTTAATTAGCTTAGGAAAAGCATATATTTTGAAACATAAAACTAAAAGTTTAGTTCTTCTACTAACTTTTCTTACAAAATTTCACAAAATAAATGAAGTAAATAAAATCTTTAAACCAACAAAGAAAATAAAACAGTTTAAAGATAAAGAAAGAAAACTTTACATGGGGGCTTAATTATTATTTTTGAAAATAATTTTTATTTTTGGTAGCTGTATGTCCGATTACAAAGTGTCGTAAACGGTTGGCCCTGACTAGTATTATTACGCAATCTGACTGCATAGAACAACAACAAAGGATGAAATGAAAATTTTCGTTAACACAATTAATTAATTAAGTCCCCAGCAACTATAAAACCTACCAAACCAAAGCACAAGTATAACTGTTCTGTGTGTGGAAGTATGACTCAACGTACACATCTGGCACGGTTCTTCTTCAATAAGACAAGAAATTTCAAATACCATTTATACTGACGTGATAAAAAAATTAGAAATACTATAATTGCGCAAGAAAACCAGAATTACACTCTAATACAAGAACACAAGCCAGATGCTTTGTTGACTGAACCTGTAATGATGCATTATTCAGGACACTGAAATAATGAGAGAGAAAAGAAAATTCTTTTTACCTTCATTTATATTGATGAAAAGCACTCTAATCATTACAATATCTCCACACCGCCTCGCTACTACCACATCTCAACAAGAACTTTTCAGTACCACATCTCAGCAAGCACTCTTCACTACGACATCTCAGCAAGCACTTACTACCACGAGTTCTCAACAAGCACTGCACTCCGCTAGGAGTTCTCAACAAGCACTGCCCTCCGCTACTTCTCAATAATCACTGCCAGTGGAGGCGGCGAAACAAAACTCTCTGGCGCTGTGGCTCAGTGTAGCCACCTTTCATATGCCCTTCCTCCACGGGCTAGAATTTGATGGTATTTTTGCCAGCATTGGTGGTGAAAATACCACCAAATTCGTCCACAAAAATACAGACAAAAGTAAAAGATAATATTAATACGTAAATATCACATAATTAGATAAAATTTTGGCTTTGCACTGACCTTTCAATAACCTAATATATAAAATACAGTAGGTAATACAAATTCTTTCATACATGTGGCTTTACATAATAGTTTACACAATACACAAAAAATCAGTTTATACAAATGTTCACATAAAATACTTTTAATTATTAAAAAAAAATAGTTGATGGTTCCAGCAGCAGCACCCAGCAATGGTCAACAGGTGCAAAGACCAACAAGTGACATCATTTTAGTAAAAACAGTTCCATCTGTGGCACCCAGTAATGTTGAACAGGTGCAGACAGCAAGAAGCAACATCATTTCAGTAGAAGCAGTCCATCAGTGGCACCCAGCAATGTTGAGCAGGTGCAGACAGCAACAAGTGACATCATTTCAGTAGAAGCAGTTCCATCTGTGGCACCCAGTAATGATGAACAGGTGCAGACAGCAACAAGTGACATCACTCAGCAGAAACAGTTCCATTAGTGGCACCCAGCATTGTTGAACAGGTGCAGACACCAACAAGTGACATCATTTCAGTAGAAGCAGTCCATCAGTGGCACCCAGCAAAGTTGAGCAGGTGCAGACAGCAACAAGTGACATTATTTCAGTAGAAGCAGTCCATTAGTGACACCCAGCAATGTTGAGCAGGTGCAGACACCAACAAGTGACATTATTTCAGTAAAAAAAACAATCCATCAGTGGCACCCAGTAATGTTGAGCAGGTGCAGACACCAACAAGTGACATCACTCCAGTAGAAGCAGTCCATCAGTTGCACCCAGCAAAGTTGAGCAGGTGCAGACAGCAACAAGTGACATTATTTCAGTACAAGCAGTCCATCAGTGGCACCCAGTAATGTTGAGCAGGTGCAGACACCAACAAGTGACATCACTCCAGTAGAAGCAGTCCATCAGTTGCACCCAGTAATGTTGAGCAGGTACACACAGCAACAAGTCACATTATTTCAGTAAAAAACAGTCCATCAGTGGCACCCAGCAATGTTGAGCAGGTGCAGAGAGCAGTCCATAATATTCACTATCACTGATCACATTCTCAGCAGAAGCAGTTCCATTAGTGGCACCCAGCAATGTTGAACAGGTGCAGACACCAACAAGTGACTTCATTTCAGTAGAAGCAGTCCATCAGTTGCACCTAGCAATGAAGAGCAGGTCCTGAGAGCAGTCCATAACATTCACTATCACTGATCACACTGTTCATCAGAGTTTATAAGCAGAAATTAAACATGTCCTAGTGGCACCAATCATGTAGAAAAATTACAAGTAACAGTCCATAATATTCACTATCCTAATCACACAGTTCATCAGCAGAAATTAATCATTTCTAAGTGGCACCCATTATGTTGAAAAAGTGCAGGTAACAGTTCATAATATACACCATCACTAATCAGACAGTTCAGGCATGAACAATAGTTTGAATGCACATACAAATGCTTTTACAAAATTATTCTCAATGCTCTTACACTAAACATACAACTTCTAATAAACACGCAAATGATATCAGACAAATGTCATATTAACTATTACAAACACTCAAATATCAGTAAACCTATAATATTTATAGGTGTCAGTGCAAGCCACTACAAGCAAATAAAACAATATTTAGGAGATAGGTGGGTAGGATTAGGAAAGGAAAACACACAAAACACACTCACCCATCTTTCATCCACATTAAGTACTACTGTGTAATTGAATAGTGTTAACTGTGTAAATGCGATTTTGTCAAAATTTGATGTTCATCATGTGTATCAAGTAGTAGTGGCAGCAATGTATAACAGTCAATAATAGTTAAGTCAACGTCATAGTCATCATGTCAAGACCAATGTTTGCCAAGCCAGATCAAAATGTACGGTTGCTGAACAACTGTCAGTGAGCCAAGATATGCAATTACTTCCTCTCTCCAAAAAAAATATGTACTGCTTATTGATTTAACAAAGTGTGTGTAGACAATCTTCCTTCTACTTGAGTGTTGTAGTCTGCTATCTTCATCCTCCTTGTTCCATATAGACCAACAAAAAAAAAAAAAAATATGCACCTCACTTACTTTACCTCTTATCCACCAAAACTCCAATAATCATCAGCATCACATAATCTCAATACTTCAACAATACCTCTTACGTCGATACATATAAATCTTATCATCAATATCATTTACCTTACCTCTTGTCCACAAAAACTCCAATAATCATCAACTTCATATAATCTCAATACCTCAATAATACCTCTTCAATACGTCGACACATATAAACCTTATCGCCAATATCATTTCACTTCCATAACAACTCTTTCCTCTAGTCAGTCTCCTCGAACAAGTACAGATAAAATCTTAATGCAAACCTCATCATCCCATACAATCCGAAGACACACTGTCAACACACAACCTCTGTGTAATCCATCTGACCCAACTTCTACTCATTATAAATTATAAGATGGATTTTGGTTACCTTGTCCATCATTAAATAAAAGAAATGCATACATGACCTCTAACAGACTTAGTTCGAATAACTCTCAGTAATTAAGTACGATTACGGAGTGTGAATGATCATAATATTTCACAGTGTGTACACCACTTCAAGAATTATGGCAAACAGAAGCAAACATGTGGAGTATTTCTTGCGTCAAGTGTCACTTCCTATTTCAATTGCTCACGAAAAATGCAGTAATAACTGTCAATGGTCTAAACCTAGTTTTGGTATGTCATGTCGTTAGCTTCCTTCCTATTAGCATAAATTTATACAGCTTCCCTAAAACCTCCAGCTCACGTGACTTCTATGAAGTTTCTTGTACTAATGTCGTTTATGTCGAATTATAGCAGTTCATTTTCCTATCTTAAAAATATAAGGCACTGAGCGTAAGCAAAACATGCAATAGCAAGTAAATATACCAGTAGAGAACAGAATGTCAACAAGTGGATGCAGCACAATTCTTACAATGAGGCTCTGCCAAGCGAACAATCTATAATTAATACCATAATGTAACCTAAACTCTATGTTCATACACAGTATATCAGTATTTCTATATACCAAATTAAAGAGCAGCTGTGACGACAAACAGAAATGTGTAAATATGCAATCCATACGCATAGCAGCAAACATATATCTTATGTAATAAACAGGTCATTAGCATCATATCAGCATAAGCAAATAAATGTTCATATGTCATCTTAATAAGTAAACATGAAGGCACAAGCAGATAAATCACAAGGTATAACTTACATACATATCAGCACAACTAATCAGGTGACAATTATAATTTAAATAAATAAGCACAGCAGACACATAATAAAAAAATATGACATCAGTGAAAAAGCATTGCAGCCAAGCGATGCATAATATATACAAATAACAACCCTATTCATTAATAAAACATTGACGAAAATCAGCAAATGTATGCAAGCACGTCGCTTCACAAGTAAATTCATAGAACATGAAATTAGCACAAAGTATGAATCACGTAATTGCGAGCAGCAAATTACGTCTAAAGTACGTACCTAAGTGGAAATATGTTACCTGAAAAATAAACTCAATTAATAGTTACCCTTTTTAGTTTATTACTTTCTTCTTCGAAATGACATTCTTCCTGAAAGTTTCTCGATAGCAAGTCCTCTTAACGTCGGAGACACACAGAATTTACCTGAAGTTCTTAAATATTTTATACAACCGTATCCTGAAAAATACTGAACGTTAATAACATTATTCATCAAGTCACTATAGCTTTATACTGAATTTAGTCGGAGAAATTAGACTGTGTATTTGTTTACGGCTGTCAGTGCATTAGCACTGAGCGCTCGATCAGCTGTAGGCGCGTGACGTAGGAAGCAATTGTTTGCGGTCAACGAATGCCCTGTGCGGCGCGCAGACTTGATTGTTGCTTTGAGTATATGCCGCCGCCAAAACACAGCGCGGTATCCTTGTATTCTCTGCATGTTTACGTAAACTGTTGGTTTCTCGAAAGTATGTCATTCCACAAAAATTTTAACGTTTGATATGTGATGTATTCCCTTAGAGCGTCGTGATTTAAGAGTTTCTACTTCAACAGTGTTATCATGAATAATTTTGCGAATTCTATATGGACTGTTATCAAGCAGAAAAAATTTGCGACACAAACCTTTTCCTTTGTGAGACAAACGCTGAGACTTAATTAACACCTTTTGACCAACAGACAAGATTTTTAAATGACCAGGACGCTTAGCTGATTTCTCTCTTCTAGAAGCCGCAGATGCAATATTTTGTAGAGCCAGGTTGACAACTTCAGAATGCCGCAGTTTCCGTTAAGGCAGAAAAGGAATGATTTCAGATATGCAATTTGTCGGTGCTTTGTTTTTTAATATCAGTATAGGCGGTAAAGAAGTTGAGTCATTAGGAAGTTCATTCAGAATATTTTGAAAAATATGAAGATACTGATCCCACGTTCTGTGATTCTGATGACAATAAAGACGACACAATTTATTGATTCCCTTCATCCATCTCTCTGAAGCGTTAGATTGAGGGTGAAAAAGTGAAATGAAAATTGGTTTAATCTTACGACGCCGTAGAGTACGAAGCCAAATTTTAGAACGAAACTGTGATCCATTATCTGATATAACCTTATCAACATGACCAACTTCTTTAAGAAAATGGTTAATGAAAGCATTAGATACTGAACGAGCTGTTGCTTTGCGTAAAGGTGTAAAACACACATATTTAGATGTCAACTCCACTGCTACGAAAATGTACACAAAACCATTAGTAGAACGAACCACTGGACTGAACAAATCGACTGCAGCCATCTCCTTTAATTTCGCTGGAATGATAGGAAACAACGGTGCTCTGTGAGAAACTGTTGGCGGCTTAGCCTTTTGACATAATTTGCATTTGGCCAGAACAGATCGAATACGTTTTTCCATATTACTGAAGTAGGAATTTTCCCGTAATTTATGAAAGCATTTTCTGGGACCAAAGTGTGCATAACTGAAATGCGTATACCAAATCAGCTTATTAACCCACTCATCAGGAATACAAACTAACCAAACAGAGTTGTCGACCGATTTTCGTTTAAAAAGAATGTCATTCCGAACTAAATAATGCTGTCTAATCGCTACGCTTTCCTTTCTCCTCCACTTCTCCTTAATGTCCTTCCAGATTGGATCCTTATTATGATCCTTAGCGATGTCCTGGAGCGAAGACGAAATAAAGTTCTCAAACGCAACACCTTGAATATACATCAAACAATAATTGTTTTCTTTGCAGTCCTCTTCAGCACTTTGTTCCAAACCCATAGGTGCACGTGATAAAGCATCAGCAACAATATTTGAAGAACCCTGTATGTAAACAATACTAAAATCAAATTCCTGTAGGTACAACGCCCATCGTGACAACCTGCCGTGAGTTAATTTTGTTGACATAAGAAATTCCAGAGCTCGATGATCGGTGTAAACCTTAGTATGTCTGCCAAACAAAAATGTCCGAAATTTTGTGAAAGCCCAAACAACAGCTAAAGCTTCAAGTTCCGTAATCGAATAATTTTTTTCTGATTTAGAGAGAATACGACTTCCAAATGCAATAGTTTTCTGTACTACAACGCTGTTTTCTTCTATCTCTTGCAATAAATGTGCACCTAGGCCTTTGTATGATGAGTCCGTCGCCAAACAAAAATCTTTAGATAAATCCGGATGTGAAAGAAGTGGAGCAGCAACTAAAGCATCACGAAGCTGTTCAAATTCTGACTGAGCTTCCTCATCCCAACACCAATTAGAATTCTTTCCAGATAGTTCACATAAACGAGGTGTAGCCAAATTGTCCGATCTAACAAAGCGTCTAAGAAAATTACAGACACCAAGGAAACTACGAACATCACGTTTTGTGGTAGGAACAGCATAATTACGAATAGCGTCTAGTTTCTCTGGATCAGGAAGAATACCTTCTGTAGAAATAATGTGACGGAGAAATTTCACCTGAGAACGACCAAATTCAGATTTTTCTAAGTTCACTGTAATGCCAACTCTTGCAAAGATACGTAATAATGAATCCAAAATTTTGTTATGCTCACTCCAAGAACGTTTAGCAATATGAATATCGTCAATATTGTCACGAAGACAAACAAGTAAAATTTCGTTTAAACTACGAATGAATGCTGCTGAAGATACAGTAAGTCCAAACGGTAATTTCCGAAATCATTTTTGGGTAAAATAGTCATATCCGGTTATTGTTTACCTACTGTCTAGATAGATTGATAGTCGAAGAGTTGTTTTGACAGATGCAAAGAATAGTAAAAGAGTAGGCAGCGGTGCAGAAAACTAAAAGGGAAATAGCACCACTACAGCTCGGGGCCCTATGCACGCTACGGCACATATTCACTTAGTGTAGTGAATCCCCTGAGGACTTTAATAGCCGCACATAAGTTCCAGTTTGTGACTTAGTGGCAAATTTGGCGGGAGTGCGTACATAAATTGATCTAACCATGAACATGGATGTATGTCATTCTTAGAATTGCGGAAGATCTTAAATTTCCGAACACTCAAAAAGTGTTTATAGTCACAGTTTTCTCCTCGTGGCGACAAAGACCTACAGCGTCTGTTCCAGTCCGAATGTTGATTATTGTCAAGTTCACGCGCCTAGCGCTCTCTTGTTGCATCACGTAAATGAAACAAATTATTTTCTTCAAACGCTTCTGCTAAACTAACACTTGTCAATTTATCTGAGATCTCCTCAACTCTTTCCGATGAGTCACTTAATTGTTCTTTCTGTTTATTTACGTCTTCTGTAAATGTCGCGACTCGGGTTTCGGTGTTGTCACATTTAGTAGTTAACTGTTCACACTGTTGCGTTAAGTTATTTATTCTGTCATTTGGTACGGATTCCTCGATTCTTTCAATTATTTCTTCCTTATCGTGTGCACGTTGTAAATTTAACTCTGAAAATTTTTGTACTATCACGCGATCTTTTTCTTCCCGTTCTCTGTCCTGTTTCTCTTGTCTTATTTCTGTTGAAATTAAACTATTATTGTGAGCATTCAAAATCGGTTGTACTTCTTCTGTACTTTCTTTCTTTGATTCATCTTTCATGTTTTTGAAACACGTCCCTATTCGTGAGTCTAACCGTGTTGTCATTGCTTTCATCTCTGTTTTAATTGTTCCTATTTGTGATCCCAGTGAGTCTAACCGTGTTTCCATTGTTTCCCTATATGTTTTTAATGCAGATCGTAACTGTGATCCCAAATTTAATATTGCACTCATCAGCTGCTCCATATTAACTTGTTCGAAATTATTTTCGCCCCTAACATTTCCCGCAAAACCAGTTTCCTTCGTCATAGCTGTAAAGCTATCTGTGTTCGATACTATTCCAGAATCTTCTATCGATAATCTCGTATTCTGTGAATTTTCTGATTGAGAAAAATTTTGACATGGTTCCGGACTATCTTCCCGACTTATTAAATTGTTTTTCACTTCATTATTCATGATACTGTTTTCCTCTGTTGGCGAGTTCGCCATGTTAACAATTTCGTCATTCTCACTATCCATCATTTTTGCCTTTTTCATCGATCGCGTAATCATTTACAAAACATACAAAACTCGTCACTGTACGAAAATTACACACAATGACTCTTTATCTCCAACAATACCATTTACACGAAATGTTTCCCTCAAACACGATTAATCGAACAATTGAAATAATTGCTCTAAATTGTCAAATGCGTATACAAGACAATAAAATTAAATTCTGAAATACCATTAGAAGAAAGACAATTACCAAATCTACACATGCAATATAGACTACAATTACTAAACTACAAATTACTACAACAATACTACTGTCTACTATTTTTACAATCAGAAGAATTCCAAGGGACGATCCAAAGCAACGGTCGCCACGTGCATGGGGGCTTAATTATTATTTTTGAAAATAATTTTTATTTTCGGTAGCTGTATATCCGATTACAAAGTGTCGTAAACGGTTGGCCCTGACTAGTATTATTACGCAATCTGACTGCATAGAACAACAACAAAGGATGAAATGAAAATTTTCGTTAACACAATTAATTAATTAAGTCCTCAGCAACTATAAAACCTACCAAACCAAAGCACAAGTATAACTGTTCTGTGTGTGGAAGTATGACTCAACGTACACATCTGGCACGGTTCTTCTTCAATAAGACAAGAAATTTCAAATACCATTTATACTGACGTGATAAAAAAATTAGAAATACTATAATTGCGCAAGAAAACCAGAATTACACTCTAATACAAGAACACAAGCCAGATGCTTTGTCGACTGAACCTGTAATGATGCATTATTCAGGACACTGAAATAATGAGAGAGAAAAGAAAATTTTTTTTACCTTCATTTATATTGATGAAAAGCACTCTAATCATTACAATATCTCCGCACCGACTCGCTACTGCCACATCTCAACAAGAACTTTTTAGTACCACATCTCAGCAAGCACTCTTCACTACGACATCTCAGCAAGCACTTACTACCACGAGTTCTCAACAAGCACTGCACTCCGCTAGGAGTTCTCAACAAGCACTGCCCTCCGCTACTTCTCAATAATCACTGCCAGTGGAGGCGGCGAAACAAAACTCTCTGGCGCTGTGGCTCAGTGTAGCCACCTTTCAACTTTTACAAACAAAGTATAACAACTTTTCATAACAAAACCGTGGTAAAGTACCTCGATCCCAAATAAAACCAAGCGATATAATAGCAAGCTAAATAAAAAATATAAAAGAATAAAAATCACCACCTAAAAAAATTAAAGCTAACAACATTCTTATAAAAACAATTCTAGTATACTCAGCTAAAAAAAATAAAGTAAAACCACCAACACCATATTCAATATTAAAGCCTGAAACTAACTCAGACTCACCTTCAGCAAAAGCAAAAGGGGTATGATTAGTCTCGGCTAAACATGAAGCAAAACAAGCTAAAGCTAAGGGAAAAGAAATAATAACAAGTCAGCAATAAAGCTGATAATTTATAAAATCAAACATTTTAAAATTACCAATTATAATAATTAAAAACAATAAAATCAAAGCTAAGCTAACTTCATATGAAATTGTTTGAGCAACCTTAATGGAGGGAACCTAATAAAGAATAATTTGAATTAGAAGATCAACCAGCAATTATAACAGTATAAACACCTAATCTAGAACAACATAAAAAAACAAAAACCCATAAGAGAGAGAACACATATAAGTTAATTAAGGGAAAATTACTCAAACAACCAAAGAAATCATTAAATTAAAAACAGGTAAAAAATAATAAACTAAATAATTGTATATAATAGGAATAGGCTGCTCCTTACAAATCAACTTAATAGTATCACTAAAAAGCTGTGGGATCCCCATAAACCATACTTTATTTAGACCCTTACAAATCTCAATATAACCTAAAATCCTGCACTCCAACAAAGTTAAAAAAGCAACAATAGTTAGAACACAAATAACTAATACAAGAAAATTTAAAATAAATCATAAAGTATCAATACTATTTGTAGAAAAAATTAACATAAATGAATTCTAAATTCAACACATTAATCTGTCAAATTAGTAAATTAATTAATATTAATCAATATAGTAGAAAATATTCTAACCATATGGTCCTTTCATACTAATATGGGTCTTAGAATAGAAACCGACCTGGCTCACGCCGGTCTGAACTTAGATTATGTAGGAATTTAAAGGTCGAACAGACCTAACCACTGGGCTCCTGCACTCAAAATTTTTCTTAATTCAACATCGAGGTCGCAATCTGCTTTGTCATTTTGAGCTCTCAAAAACAATTATGCTGTTGTCCCTAAGGTAACTAAATCTTATGATCATAAGACCCAACAAAATGTCATCTTTAAGTATAGAAAGACAAACAAAAAACTATATAAAAGTAAAATGTTAAGCTCTATAGGTTCTTCTTGACCTAAAGTAGAATATAAGCCTTTTGACTCAAAAGTTCAATTAAAAAATTTAATAAGAGACAGTTGATTTCTTGTCAAGCCATTCATTCCAGCCACTAATTAAGAGACTAATGATTATGCTATCTTTGCATGGTCAAAATACCATGGCTCTTTAAAAATCTGCTCAGTGAGCAGGCCAGACCTCAAAATATTTTCAAGAGGACATGTTTTTGATAAACAGGGGGAAATCAATTTTGCCTAGTTCCTTATAATAAATTTAAAAGGTAAAAATTTTATGCAAATAAATATATTAATTCTATCATTATTACAAAGATTAATAAATTTAATCAGTAGTCTTAATAAAAAAACCTAAAATAATTATAAATGCAAAATATAAAATAATGAACTATAACATAATCTTAAAGATAACTAGTTTAAAGCTTACTGTTATATTTTAAAAAACAAATTATAGGTTAGTAACTTCAAAGCTTATCCCTTAAAGAATAAATAAGTTAATATTTATACTTAAAAATTAAATAAAAACTACTAATTTTAAAAAATTAAATTTTTTCTTAGGAAACTAGATATCTTAGGAAACAATTAACATCTCATTTCTATAAACAATTTAATAATAATTATGATACATTAACTATTAATTATTTATAAATTAACCCAAATTGAGACAAGTAAAATAAATACTACTATTTTGCTAAACCTTGATATAGAAGGTACAATAAATAAAAACTACTTTAAAAAATTTAAAATAATATTTCATAAAACATTTACAATAACAATATAATATAATTTTATAAATCAATTCTAAAAAAATATACTAAGACAAAAGCCAACAAAATTATTTACATTACATAATTAAATAAACAAAAAATCAATATAATATAATAAATAATCAAAACAGTCTGATTTGGAGAGAAAAAATTTCAGTGTAAGTGAAACACTTTAGTAATAAGTTATATGTTGAACCTCTTACTGGATACACTTTCCAGTACATCTACTATGTTACGACTTATTTCCTTTAAATTGAAGGTACCTTAAAATAATCAATAATGAGAGCGACGGGTGATGTGTACACACCTCAGAGCCAATATCAGTTAAATTAAATAAATCAAATTACTATCAAATCCACCTTCATCAACAGTATTTCACCATCAAATCCGTTATAAACATAAATCTATTGTAACCCACCTCATCTTAACTATAAGCTGCAGCTTGACCTGAAATATTTTATAATTATAAATCTTGAGATTTATAACTCTAAAAAGATTATCTGATAATGGAGATACACAAAAAAATTAATTAAGTAGAGTAAATCGTATATTACCAATCACAGGGTAGGTTTCTCTGATTGGAATGAGATACCGCCAAAGTCTTTGGGTTTAAAGACCTTAACTGATAGTACCATGGTAAATATAACATTTAAAATAAGAGGGTATCTCATCCTAGTTTATTCTTCAAATTTCACAGATTCATAAAAAGAGCTGAAATAAATTTTAACATTTCACCTTACAAATTTATGTTTTTACCCTAATAATATAAACAACTGTTTTAACCAATAATATTCACCTTTATCAGTTGAATAATCGCAGCTGATGGCACGAATTATGCCAATACTAAATCATCTGCTAAATCCAAAATCACTCGATAGTTAAATCAAATTACTGAAAAAAGAATATTTAGTTTAACAAAACGTATGTATAATACAAAGAAAAAGTAAATACACAAGCAAGATTAAAACTTTTAGTTTTAGAAATTAATCAAATTTAGAAATTAATCAAAATAGGAAAAAAGAAAAGACACAAATATTTAAAGAAACAATTACAAACAATGGCAAAAAAAGAAACAGACCACAACAACTTCTCTATGATATACAAACAAAGATAGATATGGAACACATATACCAATAAATGTTTTGTATTCTTTCTCATTTAATCTTTCTTTTCACTAATAATAAAGAAAGATTAAATAATATAATAAATATATTCGATACAAATATGTAAATTAATGTAATATGTTATTAATATAAAATTAACTTTATATTAAGTTAACTTAAATGTTAATTAATTAAATAATCTAATCAACGATAAGTTTATAATTATATTATTATAATTAATACAATATAAGATATTATATTTAATATTATGGTGTACAAATCTTTTGGGTGTATGTGAACGATTATTTGTTTTGGCAACACAAGATTCAGGGAAGAGATGCTTACCAAATCCTCAGCAATATGTTCATATTTGGAGCCATTGTGTTTGAGACGGTACTGTAGGAAAGGTAATGGCAGCTACTGTGAGGTGGCATGCATATTACCCTACAACTGGATTTACATTATAAAAAAACCAATGGCATAAATTTCTAAGACAGTATTCTATGCAAAAAACGTAATATACAATATTTTGCTATGTGCTGTAAGCTCACCTATGCAGTTGCTAAAATTCATCAGAAGTCGAAGCATCCCACACAGTAAAAGTGGCAAATTTCCAGTCTGTCTTATGCAAGTTATGCAGTTAACTTGTATATCAGATTGGGCAGAATCGTGAATTTGACTTATTAAACCAAGTACCTATGTCTAATGTTTGTAGAACAAAGGACATCATTAACTTGCATCAGAAGAATTAAATGAAGAAGAATTAAATGAGCCACTTAGATGACTAAAAATACCCAAAAAGAAGATCCGTTGCACTGATTTACAGGAGAAAAGTGTCTAAACAGACCCCTAGTTCTTTCCCTAAGAATAAAACGTGAGTAATCTTCCCTAGCTAAGAATGAACATCTATATAATATACGGCCTTAATAAAGATTAATTCATAATGAAAATTAAAAGTTCAGCTTATAAGATACAAATGACCTGAACTCACATTCCCATAGACAAAATGGTCAGACCTTTTCTCATCTGCTTTAGAGAACATTGTAGCATAGGTGGTAAGAAAACGGCTTTGAGCTCTCATCTGAGAAACATGCAGACATAAACTACAAAGCATCTTGGTATTTGTAATTTCGTTCCTAATACGTACCATTTGGATGCACTTGAAGACTGTGAATTTTTTACAAATAGAAAAGACTCATCACTTTTTAAATGAACAAAGTGACTTCCAAGCAGCCATAAAATATATAGCTACTAAAAAATAATAATTTAAGAGAAACTGAAAGGATAAACTAGAGGGCAAATCCTTCTCCTATAGTGTCAATTTTTTATTTGTAGAAGCAGGCAATTCATAGTATTTACTGATATTAATAATATCAAATGATGTAAATTTTATGTAAACTCTCACTTCTCCATGTTTTCAGTGCACTAATGTAGTCTGTGTATTGAAATGCTGTTAAATTGTCTTACATGTTTCAAAGTAGCTCCCAAGATGGCGGCCACTGAGTGACGCGCGTTTCTTTGGCTCGCGAGTTTTTCCGCTCATTGAAGGTGTTACAGAGAAGTGCGGCAGTCCACAACGTGTACATCCGACTAAACAAGTGTTACTTGCCGTGGTGTGTTGTTCTCCGTTGATTACCACAAGTGATAAGTGATAAGTGAGTGAAAAATGGGAAGAGCACGAGTAAGCGGCAGCAGGCGAGGCTACAGGGGCGCAGGCAGCGCGGGCGTCCGGTCTCCGGCGGCAGGTGAGGCCTCGCTTCCCGACATCGGGGAGCTCGTCTGGTCCCAGGTGAGTGCGGCGCTGCACAGTAAAGACACGCTAGACGTAATAGTGCAATCCATCACGGACTCTGTGACGACCGCGGTCATGGACAAACTGCAAGAGTCTGTCGGGCGCAACAGCACCGAAATCCAGTCTCTTAAAAAGTCCCTGGCCGCACAAGAGAAAAAAGCCGCCGACCTAGAAGCTAAACTGTCTGCGGCCACCGATGAAATTGAGCAGTATCAGCGAAGGAACAGCTTGCGCTTGTTCGGGGTAGCTGAAAACGATCGAGAAAACACCGACGACCTGGCCATTAGCCTCGTGCGTGAGAAACTTGGCGTGCAGATCGACGTGGCCGATATTGACAGAAGCCACCGTGTTGGGCGCAGGATACCAGGTGCGATGAAACCCAGGCCCATAATAATTAAATTTGTGTCATACCGGAAAAGAACTGAAGTGTTTGCTCAGAAAAGAAAACTCGCCAAGAGTGGGGTTACCCTGAGGGAAGATCTGACGCGCGAAAGACTAAAAGTTTTGAACACTGCGATCACACAGTTCGGCCTTCAAAATGTATGGACCCAGGATGGCAGGATCGTAGTCAAGACGGAAGGAGGGAGGAAAACGGTGACGAACATGTCCGAACTGAAAGACTGAGCGAAATCTCGCGAGACACAGTCTCATATTTTACCCTGTCTAATATAAGTTAATTTTTATTCTTTCTTTTCATTTTTTTTACGTAAATATTGCTTTGTTATTTCTATATGTACCATAAGTACTCTATTTAAAATCAGTCAATTGTTTCACATAAATATTGCTTCTTTAGTTGCCTATCATAAGTGCTCATTTATACTCATATTGTCAGTCAAACGGGAATTAACATTCTCCATTAACAGGAATCTCCTTAAAACCGCCTTTCTATATCTGTTATTTTCATCCTCGTCACTACCACTACTACTACTATTATCTTTATCGTAACCACTACTGCCACTTTCCATCTTTCTTTTCGCTCCCTTCTCCGATACCACCAGCCTGTCTTTCACCTTTAGCCCACAGACGCTTGAGTCAGTCACGACCTTGGACACACCTGTAAATATGTCTTCCCCCGCGAAATCCAGCTTTTGTCCCTCTTCCGGCCAGCAGGTAGACGGAGCGCGCTCGGTCCTACAGGCGGCCACAATGGGACGGACCGGTTCCGGCGGCGGGCTTTTTGTGGCCCACGCGAACGCTCAGTCGCTAACGGCTCACTTCGACGAGTTCTGTGACCTGTTCTGCCAATCGCTGTTCCGTATTACCCTCGTCTCTGAAACTTGGTTGAAACCAAACATTTCTTCCGACGCTATCCGAATCACTGGTTACTCTCTCTTAAGGGCAGATCGTGAAACACGACGCGGGGGTGGTGTGGGTGCCTATATTCGCTCTGATCTGAGACCTATTATACTATGCACATCGGATGCAAAGGGCGAAGGAGAAGCAGAGTTCTTGTTTTTCGAAATAAATACATCAAATCAGAAACTGCTAATTGGAGTAATCTATAAACCTCCAAACGTCGGTGCTATGTCCTCCTTTCAGTCTGCCCTGTCCTCGCTCGTGACACTGTATGAACACATAATCATTATGGGCGACACAAACATCGACTTACAGTTAAAATCTCCCTCTGCAGAAAAACTTAGGAGACTGTTCCACTCCAATGATATGAGTTTAGCACCGCTGGACCCAACTCATCACACGCCACACAGCCATACACTCATAGATATAATAGCAACAAAGCGACCAGATAAAATAATTCGCGCCAATCAGACATCCGCTCCAGGACTCTCTGCTCATGACGTGATTTTCTTAAATTACTCAGTACATACTACCAAAGAAAAATCTCACCTGGTAACCTACAGAAACCTAAAAAATGTTAACCATGACGCTCTTCAAAAGGATTGCTCAGACATCCCTTGGCATGATATAAGCAATGAACCGACTTTAGACGGAAAAATTCGGGAATTATGTCGCAAAATTATTGCACTGTATGATAAACATGCTCCTCAACGCACTGTCAAGGTAAAGAGACCTCCCGCTCCGTGGCTCACCACTGCATTACGCCAGTTAATGAATGAACGTGATGCTGCACATAGGGCTTTCAAGCGTAACCCAACTCCCGAGGCGTACGAAGCTTATAGGAAACTCCGAAATAGAACGAAGCAAAGCGTGAGGAATGCCAAAATCAGACATGCCCGCTCTGTCGTATGCGGCATATCAAAACCTGCTGCACTGTGGAAAAAGCTGCGCAGTTTCGGTATAGGGAAGCGAAGATCTGACGCTGTTTATCAAGCGTCTGCAGAAGAATTAAACGATTTCTTCTCAACAGCTGTAAACTGCCACGCAGCGACAAATCACCAGCCCCAAGATATCAATCTCTCGAGACAAGTTTTTCCTAAAACATGTCACTACCGGCACAGTACACAAGGCAATTATGAGAATCTCTTCCGAGGCAGTAGGAAATGATGGAGTGAGCATTGGCATGATTAAGAACGTCGTGAACACTATTACTCCAGTTATCACAGACATCTTCAACCTGTCTCTTGTCAGTAGTACATATCCTACTGAGTGGAAGCAAAGCTTAATTCAACCTATACCCAAGACTGACAACCCTAAGTCGCCAGGTGACTACAGGCCGATCAGCATACTTCCTGCAATATCTAAAGCCCTAGAACACATCGTCCATGAACAGCTGACGGATTACCTCAAAACTCATAACATGCACGACAAATATCAGTCAGGCTTTCGAAAGCACCATAGTACAGCAACTGCATTAATCAAAGTAACTGATGACATTAAACCTGCTATGGACAGACGTGAAGCTACCATCCTAACACTGCTTGACTTTAGCAAGGCTTTTGATACAGTTGACTTTGATATATTACTAATTAAAATGAAGCAGCTGAATTTCTCAAACAGCGCAATACACTGGTTCGACAGCTACCTCAAAAACAGAAGTCAACAAGTCATTTGTGGGTCGGAAAAGTCATCATGGAAAAACGTGCGCTCTGGAGTTCCCCAAGGCTCCGTCCTTGGTCCATTACTCTTCTCACTGTACATTAATGATATTTCTTCAGTGATTCACTCCTGCAACTACCATCTATATGCCGACGACATCCAACTGTACATAAGTGCAAGCCCCAAGAACATTGCTGACGCAGTAGCGAGTATGAACGCAGATCTTTGCTCTGTTTCTCGATGGGCACAGAACCTAGGTCTTAAACTAAACCCCAAGAAATCCCAGGTCATACTTATATCTCATCCAAAGTTAATCAGTCGGTACTTTCGCGAAACAGTCCCTCAAATACTCCTCAATGGTACCCAACTACCATACCAAAAAACAGTAAAAGACCTTGGAATAATCTTGGATGAACACCTAAACTGGGAAGAACAAACAGTCACAGCTTGCCGGAAATCGCTCTCCTCCCTACATGCAATTCAAAAATTTAGAAAAATATTTCCAACCCATGTTAAACAAAAATTAGTCCAAACACTAGTCTTGCCTAATCTTTACTACTGTGATGTAGTTCAACATGGAACAAATAATGAAAATTCGAGATGCCTCGAGCTAGTGATGAATGCTTGTGTTAGATACGTATGCAACATACGGTTGTATGATCATATCAGTCCTTCATACTCCCAGCTAGGTTGGATACGCCCACATAAGGCACGCGATCTCCACACGATGTGCTTACTTCATCGATTTCTTAGCCACTGGTGCCCCCAATACTTATCTTCTCACATTAAACACCTATCATCATTCCACAACCGCAATACCAGATCGGATACGTCTAGCATCTTGGCTGTACCTTTACATAACACAAAATCTTTCTCCGTGTCATTCTCCATCTCAGCCATACGACTATGGAACGCGCTCCCCTGTGATCTGCGTCTTATCCAAAACCACTCAACATTCAAGAGGGAACTTAAGACTTACATATTAGGGATGGTATAGCCACCATTGTTGTGCCCCCCCCCCCCCCTCATCTTTTTCTTTCTCCTCTCCATCATAGCTTCAAATTTTACCATTCTATTTCTCTTCCTCTAACCTATCTACCTCTTCTATATCTCTTTCACCCCATTCCATCGTCTTATGTCTCTGCTTGATGAGAATAACTCACAAGCTGCAAGAATATAACGAGAAAATTCCCAACTAGCAATAGGACTGACACTCATATAAGAAAATTATGTTTACTTTCATATACATAGTCATTATTATTATTATTATTATCATTATTATTATTATTTTTATTATTCTTGATTGTTATAATTATTTTTTGATTGTTATAATTATCATTGTACTACTTTCATAATCACTATTTTTTTTCTTTAACATTAATACTGTATAACATGTTATATGTCCTAATTTTCTGTAGACACTGAAATTTGTTGAATCTGAGTATGCCTGGTTAGGTGTAAGAGAGGGCCTGAAGGCCCTAATCTTGCCAGGTAAAATAAATGCATAAATAAATAAATAAAAGTGTAAACATCGACATGTTTGTGACAAGTTGGGTATAAAATTGTAGGTGAATATATGTTTCAATTTTTGAGTTATTCCTCTTCCTTGGGAGCCATTTCACTTGGGATAAGTGGAAAGAAATTTGTTTATGTCTTTATAACGACCTACATTAACATAATGTCACACTTTACGCAGCATCCAGTTAATAGAAGCAAGAGTGGCGAGTGGTCTCTCATGCTTTGTCTCTAAACAGATTCGTTCGAAACAGAATAGCGACAAACATGCAAAAATTCACGATCACTCCATTTTTATGAATATTTTACAGAAATCTGAACTGCTGACTTCGATTCATTGTAAACCTAAACATAAAAAAGGATGTGAAATGCACCAATATGTAGACTTTACCTAACGCAATCTCTCTTTTTCAGCACAAGAGCATTGAAGTATTGTTAAAGAAAAATAAACTATTTACTCTACTGAACATAACACATTCCATCTTGTACCATTAAACTCCCCGCATGAACTATGGACCTTGCCGTTGGTGGGGAGGATTGCATGCCTCAACAATACAAATAGCCGTACCGTAGGTGCAACCACAATGGAGGGGTATCTGTTGAGAGGCCAGACAAACGTGTGGTTCCTGAAGAGGGGCAGCAGCCTTTTCAGTAGTTGCAGCGGCAACAGTCTGGATGATTTACTGATCTGGCCTTGTAACGCTAACCAAAATGGCCTTGCTGTTCTGGTACTGTGAATGGCTGAAAGCAAGGGGAAACTACAGCCATAATTTTTCCCGAGGGCATGCAGTTTTACTGTATGATTAAAATATTCCGGAGGTAAAATAGTCCCCATTCAGATCCCCAGGTGGGGACTACTCAAGAGGACGTCATTATCAGGAGAAAGAAAACTTGCATTCTACGGATCGGAGCATGGAATGTCAGATCCCTTAATTGGGCAGGTAGGTTAGAAAATTTAAAAAAGGAAATGGATAGGTTAAAGTTAGATATAGTGGGAATTAGTGAAGTTCGCTGACAAGAGGAACAAGACTTTTGGTCAGGTGAATACAGGGTTATAAATACAAAATCAAATAGGGGTACTGCAGGAGTGGGTTTAATAATGAATAAAAAATAGGAGTACTGGTAAGCTACTACAAACAGCATAGTGAACGCATTATTGTGGCCAAGATAGACACAAAGCCCACAGCTACTACAGTAGTACAAGTTTTATGCCAAATAGCTCTGCAGATGATGAAGAAATTGATGAAATGTATGATGAGATAAAAGAAACTATTCAGGTAGTGAAGGGAGACGAAAATTTAATAGCCATGGGTGACTGTAATTCGAGAGAAGAAAAGGGAGAGAAGGAAACATAGTAGGTGAATATGGATTGGGGCTAAGAAATGAAAGAGGAAACCACCTGATAGAATTTTGCACAGAGCATAACTTAATAATAGCTAACACTTGGTTCAAGAATCATGAAAGAGGGTTGTATATATGGAAGAACTCGGGAGATACTAAAAGGTATCAGATATATTATATAATGGTAAGACAGAGATTTGGGAACCAGGTTTTAAATTGTAAGACATTTCCAGGGGCAGATGTGGAATCTGACCACAATCTATTGGTTATGAACTGTAGATTAAAACTGAAGAAACTGCAAAAAGGTGGGACTTTAAGGAGATGGGACCTGGATAAACTGGCTAAACCAGAGGTTGTACAGAGTTTCAGGGAGAGCATAAGGGAACAATTGACAGGAATGGGGGAAAGAAATACAGTAGAAGAAGAATGGGTAGCTTTGAGGGATGAAATAGTGAAGGCAGCAGATGATCAAATAGGTAAAAAGACGAGGGCTAGTAAAAATCCTTGGGTAACAGAAGAAATATTGAACTTAATTGATGAAAGGAGAAAATATAAAAATGCAGTAAATGAAGCAGGCAAAAAGGAATACAAACGCCTCAAAAATGAGATCGACAGGAAGTGCAAAATGGCTAAGCAGGGATGGCTAGAGGACAAATGTAAGGATGTAGAGGCGTATCTCACTAGGAGTAAGATAGATACTGCCTACAGGAAATTTAAAGAGACCTTTGGAGAAAGGAGAACCTCTTGTATGAATATCAAGAGTTTTGATGGAAACCCAGTTCTAAGCAAAGAAGGGAAATTAGAAAAGGTGGAAGGAGTATATAGAGGGTCTATACAAGGGCGATGTACTTGAGGACAATATTATGGAACTGGGCGAGGATGTAGATGAAGATGAAATGGGAGATATGATACTGCGTGAAGAGTTTGACAGAGTACTGAAATGCCTGAGTTGAAACAATGCCCCCAGAGTAGACATCATTCCATTAAAACTACTGACGTCCATGGGAGAGCCAGTCCTGACAGAACTCTACCATCTGGTGAGCGAGATGGATGAGACAGGCGAAATACCCTCAGACTTTAAGAAGAATATGATAATTCCAATCCCAAAGAAAGCAGGTGTTGACAGATGTGAAAATTACCGAACTATCAGTTTAATAAGTCACAGCTGCAAAATACTAACACGAATTCTTTAGAGACAAATGGAAAAACTAGTAGAAGCCGACCTCGGCAAAGATCAGTTTGGATTCCGCAGAAATGTTGGAACACATGAGGCAATACTGACAATACGACTTATCTCAGAAGAAAGATTAAGGAAAGGCTAACCTGCGTTTCTAGCATTTGTAGACTTAGAGAAAGCTTTTGGCAATGTTGACTGGAATACTCTCTTTCAAATTCTGAAGGTGGCAGGGGTAAAATACAGGGAGCGAAAGTGTATTTACAATTTGTACAGAAACCAGATGGCAGTTATAAGAGTCGAGGGGTATGAAAGGGAAGCAGTTGTTGGGAAGGGAGTGAGACAAGGTTGTAGCCTCTCCCCAATGTTATTCAATCTGTATACTGAGCAAGCAGTAAAGGAAACAAAAGAAAAATTCGGAGTAGGTATTAAAATCCATGGAGAAGAAATAAAAACTTTGAGGTTCGCTGATGACATTGTAATTCTGTCAGAGACAGCAAAGGACTTGGAAGGGCAGCTGAACGGAATGGACAGTGTCTTGAAAGGAGGGTATAAGATGAACATCAACAAAAGCAAAACGAGGATAATGGAATGTAGTCGAATTAAGTAGGGTGATGCTGAGGGAATTAGATTAGGAAATGAGACACTTAAAGTGGTAAAGGAGTTTTGCTATTTGGGGAGCAAAATAACTGATGATGGTCGAAGCAGAGTGGATATAAAATGTAGAATGGCAATGGCAAGGAAAGTGTTTCTGAAGAAGAAAAATTTGTTAACATTGAGTATAGATTTAAGTATCAGGAAGTTGTTTCTGAAAGTATTTGTATGGAGTGTAGCCATGTATGGAAGTGAAACATGGACGATAAATAGTTTAGACAAGAAGAGAATAGAAGCTTTCGAAATGTGGTGCTACAGAAGAATGCTGAAGATTAGATGGGTAGATCACATAACTAATGAGGAGGTATTGAATAGAATTGGGGAGAAGAGGAGCTTGTGGCACAACTTGACTAGAAGAGGGGATCGGGTGGTAGGACATGTTCTGAGACATCGAGGGATCACCAATTTGGTATTGGAGGTCAGTGTGCAGGGTAAAAATCGTAGAGGGAGACCAAGAGATGAATACACTAAGCAGATTCAGAAGGATGTAGGCTGCAGTAGATACTGGGAGATGAAGAAGCTTGCACAGGATAAAGTAGCATGGAGAGCTGCATCAAACCAGTCTCATGATTGAAGTCCACAACAACAACAACCATTAAACTGTTGGAAACTCCAAGAATATTAAATTATTTGTTAAAGACAGAGATAAATTCAAATGTCTAGTGAAAATAAGACAACAATAACACAAATAAATAAAAATCAGATTTCTTCTTTGTGGTAGGTGAATCAGTATTAAATAAAATATTTCTTTTGTACTCTGAATCTCTTACAGAAAATTAACCCTTATTGTACAGTTCTGCAGAATTACTTCCTGAAGGCACAGAACAATAGCTTGAAGTTGCATTGTAATGAGAAGCAATGTGCCTAGCATTCTATCTAACTTCCACCTCAAATTGTTTAATTATGAAGTAGGATTTCATTGAGCAATAACAAATTCATTGACACTTTACTTGCCACGTCTGTTTATAACAGTTGTAAAATTCCACATGTAAAATTACGATTGTGTTTAGTTTAACCTATGATAAGTAAATTTCATCATAAGGTTATTTTTACTCTGCATTAAAATGAATTTGCTGAATATATTATCTTGTCATATGATCTCAGTGTAAACTGTTCAGAACGCCTTAACTTTCATGTTATCAGATAACTTAAGTTGTTAAATGATTTTATGTTCTCGAATTTCCCCAATGTGCTAATGGATCTACCAGAAAGGTAATTTGAATAATTTCTGTTTGTACACATCAGTTTGCATTATCTCTAATACATTTTCTATGTCTAGAATGCTTAAAAGTGAAATAGTTTCAAAATGAGCCTAATGCTTGAATGTTTTCATCACCTTCCCACCATAAAGCTTTGATTTCCTAAATTCATATGATTATTAGTTTTTACTAATTCTACCATTATTCTGTGAATGAAATTTTGTCACAACATAATACTGGTTGTATGCCCTAACAGCAATGAAGAGGCCCTGCACATAATAACGAACAGAAACAAAATTGAACAAATTACGAGTATGTTTTAAATAATATTACCAGAATGATATTTATTTGACTAAGCTGACCAGCCGGTGTGGCCCAGTGATTCTAGGCGCTTCAGTCTGGAACCGCGCGACCGCTATGGTCGCAGGTTCGAATCCTGCCTCGGGATTGGATGTGTGTGATGTCATTAGGTTAGTTAGGTTTAAGTAGTTCTAAGTTCTAGGGGACTGATGACCTCAGACGTTGAGTCCCATAGTGCTCAGAGCCATTTGACTAAGCTGAACATTCATTGCTTCCTTCAACAAAGAGAAAATTTCTCCTGAGGTTTACGCAGCCAAATCCTGTAAATCCAAAACTGGGTTCAATTCACCACATTTATATTAATGAACAGTTACTGAAGATCGGATAAAGAACTGAAAAGAAAATTCTTTACCAAATAATGTTACATGACTTACTCTGACTTTAAACAGATCATTCAGTCAATGTCCCTATGTGTGCAGTTACCATACTTACACTAAATGGCTTACACTAGAGAACAAAATTTCTCTGTACATCTTAGAAAATGATTAATTCGAAAATACATTCATTGTACACAGTAGTGGCTGTCGCCTTTAATATAAAAAACTTGCCAGGTGCGAGTTACACACACACTGAAGGTTCCGTGTGTACTTAGTCGTGTATATTATCACGTAGAAGAAGGTGTAAGTAGATGAATGATGAACACTAACTTCACATTACGAAGTCTTATTTAGCACTTGCACATACAACAGTGCGGAGTGAACGGACTCCGGCCAGAACACATACAGTGTATATACAACTACAGAACGTTCCAGTACAATGATTCTTCACAATTGTGGATACTTCTAGAATGTCCTCGAACTGAGTATAGAAATTAAAATTGTAGAGTCCAGGTGGTCCTCCATGCAACAGTTTAGTATCATCACCACTACATCACGGTGCTACTCAGCTTCTTCTGCGACATTGCTCCCTCCTTAAGAGAACAGCGTAGCGATGTTACGTCCTCCTACTCTGGGAACGAATCATCGGTCCTGCATACTCTGACTGCCGATGACTGATTCTCGCCCCGGTGGTGATCTTCTTAGCACTTCGTTTGCCGCTACGCTCTTCGTCACCTTTCCGCTTGTTGCCTGTCGCTGGAGCTTCGAATTTACCCTGGGTTGTAGGATCCTTATAGGGCTTCATTCAAATGACGTGTACCGTAGCTGTCATCTTTCGTCGTCTTCTGTCGGGGTCGAAATCTTCAACTTCATGAGTAACATCAGACAACTATCTTACAACCTTTTAAGGTCCAAAGTAGCGCTTGAGGAGCTTTTCAGAGAGACCAACCTTCCGAACAGGAGTGAAGATCCTGACGAGGTCACCAGGATGGTAGAAAACAGGGCGGTGGCTCGTGTCATACCTTCGGCGATCGTTTTCTTGAGCCTGAAGCGTGCGGAGTCGAGCTAACTGCCGAGGTTCCTCAGCTCTGGTTAACTCCTGGTTGATATAGTCGTCGTCCACGTCATCAGAATGTAATGGAAACACAGTGTGTATCGTCGTAGTCGCCTCATGCCCATGCACCAAGAAAAATGGCGTAAATCCTGCGGTGTCTTGTTTGGCGGTGTTGTTGGCAAACGTCACGAAAGGTAGCGCCTCATCCCAGTTGCTCTACTCGACATTGACGAACAATGATAGCATGTCGGCTAAGGTATTATTAACGCGTTCAGTGAGCTCGTTAGTTTGTAGATGGTAGGCAGTCGTCAAGTTATGAGTAATGTTGCACCGACGGTTTATTTCTGTCACAAGATTCGATTGAAAACTTTCCCTCGATCTATAATTAACGACCTTGGGGCACCGTGTTTTAATACAATGTCTTCTACGATGAATTTGGCTACCTCGAATGCTTCGGTTGTTTTCACGGCTTTTGTAATGGCATAGCGTGTCAGATTATCAGTTCAAACAATAATCCATCTATTGCCACTAGCAGCCGTTGGAAATCATCCGAGGAGGTCAATCCCAACACGCTGGAAAGGCGTTTCGGCTGGTAGAATTGGTATGAGTCAGCCAGGTGGTTTCTGAGGAACTGCCTTTCTCCTCTGGCACTCTCGACAGTGCAACACATACTGACGGACACTCCTAAATAAACCTGGCCAGAAAAATCTCTTGCGGATCCTATCATATGTGTAATAAATCCTAAATGTCCTGCCTCAGGTGTGTCATGGAATTTCTGTAGAACATCTAAGAGCATGTGTTTAGGAATCACTGGTAGCCACCTCTTTCCAAACGGATCAAAGTTTCTCTTGCAAAGTAATTCATTAACTACCTTAAATTGTCCTTTCACATCCCCTGACCGATTTAAGGCAAGCATAATTTAAGATATCTTAGCAGAGAGATCCCGGAGTGCAGTGAGACAGACGCTATCTTCATCAAAGTCTTGATGGTCTTGCACAAGGTTTCTTGAGAGACAGTCGGCATCTTGGTGTTTTCTTCCACTTTTGTACACTATGGTAATGTTATACTCTCGAAGATGTGGTGCCCACCTGGCGAGTGGTCCCGTTGGGTCCTTAAGACTTGTCAACCAACAACGTGAATGATGGTCTGTAACAACTGTGAATGGCCTTCCATAGAGAGATAGAGAAATTTGCACATGGGCCAGACTACAGTATGACATTCTCTTTCTGTAGTTGAGTAGTTTCTCTCGGCTTTTGTAAGTGTCCTAGAAGCATAGGCTGTAACCTTCTCTTTTCCATCCGAAATTTGCACCAGAACAGCACCGATTCCATACCCACTGGGATCTGTGTGTAGTTCTGTAGGTGCTCTCTTACCAATACAGACCAAGTATAGGGTCAGTCGTCAGAGCTTTTCGCAGCACATCGAAAGAATCTTGTTGAGCACCACCCCTGAAAAATTTAGCATTGGCTTTTAACAACTCTTGGAATGCCCTGGATTTGATACAGAAGTCTTTGATAAAACGACGGTAATAAGAACATAATCCGAGGAAGCTTCTCACATCTCTAATATGTTTGGGAACAGAAATTCCGTTATAGATCTCACTTTTCTGGGTCTGGCTCCACACCTTAGTTTGATACAAAGTAACCAAGTATTTTGATTTCTTTTGCTCCAAAGAGACACTTTCTTGCATTAAGTTTCAGTCCGCCTTATTCGAGACACTTAAGAACGGCCCTCAGTGTTTTTATGTGTTCACCAAATGTCTCTGAGAACACTATAATTTCATCTAAATAACAAAGACACATCGTCCACTTCAGATGCCTCAGAAGATTATCCATCATCCGTTCAAACGTTGCTGGTGCATTACACAAACCAAACGGCATTACCTTAAACTCATACAGGCCCCCAGTGGTTATTCATTCAGTTTTCTCGCATTCAGCCTCATCTACTTCGATTTGCCAGCATTCCGAGTACATGTCCATGGTTGAGAAAAACTTAACTCCCTTCAGACAATCTAGTGTATTGTCAATTCGTGGAAGAGGGTAAATGCCCTCTTCAGTTATCTTCTTAAGCTTCCTGTAATTAACACAAAAGCGCCAAGTGCCATCCTTCTTCCTGATGAGGACCACTGGTGACGACCATGGGCTTTGCGAAGGCAGAATAATGCCATTCTTCATCATTTTCTCTACCTCGTCGGGAATTATTCGACATTCCGTTGCTGACACACGGAATGCTCTCTGGCTTACTGACTTATGGTCTCCAGCACTAATCCGGTGCTTCACTGTCGATTTGTCTAATTTGCTCTTCACCTGTGGATTGAAGCATTCAGAGAACTCTTGTAGAATTGCAAGCAGCTTCTCCTGTTGTTACTCAGTGAGATCTGGTGATAGTCGAGGTAGAAGATCTTGTCTCGTAGTGGTAGCTCTAATTTCTCCCACAGACTTGGCATGGATGGTTTCTATGATGCACAGCTGTTCTGCAATTAACGACTCAGCGTTTGCTATGCACATGCGTCTTGGAAGGATCTGCTGTTCTCGGCGACAGTTAACTATACACAACTCACCGAATCTGTTCTTAAACGACACGACGGATGCTGGGATGGCCAAGTTATTCTTCAGTGGTATGCTTCTCTTACATTCCACTACAAGATCAATGGGCATGGCATGACACGTGACGGTTACCATTCTAGCACTGACTGCAGGAATGATCACTTCATCCAGCTCACATAGTTTCCCCACACTCGGATGCGCATCTTCCTGCCCAAAGTATCTCAGCTCGTCTAGCATAATCTTCGAGCGACCACAATCTATAACTGCCAGAGAAGCTTTCAAAAAGTCCGAGCCGTAAATGACGTCATGACTATACTCTTGTAAGACGATGAATTCTAAGGGCTGTGTATGGCCACTTATACCCACATGTATGGTACATCTTCCTGTAGGTTTTACATACGGGGTGTTCAAAAAGTCTCTCCACAGTGCCGTATGATTGCTAGCTGCGCGTGCCGTATGATTAGACGAATTGAATTGTGTATTCGACAACAGGAGGGACACTTTCAACATTTAATGTGAAAATTTGTAAGTAAAAATGAATATTCAATAAATTAATAACTTGTATTTCGCTGAGTTTCATTTCGGTATATTCACTGTGGCATAAGGCACCCATGGCTAACAATCATACGTCACTGTGGAGAAACTTTTTGAACACCCCGTATTTCCAATTAGCCATCTTCAGCAGGGATGTTTTGCTGTCGACGAATATGGTTTTCTGCAACTGGTGATGGTATTTCTCCGAAATGACTGAATATGATGCTCCAGAATCCACAAGAGCACTGGCTGGTCGCCCATCCATGCGGATATTGGCGTAGTTTCATTTCATTTTTGTAGTGATCGACGGTGGAGGATTTTTCTCTTTGGCGGCCTCACCTCCAAGGAATGTCGCACCCTTTAATTTTCCAGGTTGCGGCGGCTAGGTGATCGTCTGGAGCTTCTAAACGGCGATGGAGACCTTGATCGGCGCGTTGGGGAGCGTCCTCTCCAGCGGCTAGCTTGCGGTGATGGTGATCTATGTCGTCCTGCACCCACATCTTCTTGTTCATCGTCGTCGTCCTTGAGTTGGCGTCGGCTAAGATCGGTCTGGTGTCTTCTGACGCGGGCGTTATCAAATATCCGCCGCCTTTCTCGACAATAGCGCACCACACGTCCCCGTCGTTGCAGTGGAAACATACGGTTGGTTATCCTGGGTCCTCCAGACGTCAGTCTTCCTTGGTGCCCGAACAGGTTCCTCATGCAGCATTGTAGAAACGTAACTCCGCCTGGGTCTCGACTTTTTCACCGTTTTAAAGGGAAACTAAGGACGAGAGATTGGGTTTAATGTCTGTTCCAGTTCCTCCCTTATGACCTCTTGAAGCGTCTTGGTTTTTTGCTCGCCGTGCAATCCAAGTGCCTTCTGAACTTCCTCTCTCACAATCTGACGAAGAACACTTGTGAAATCAGTTTCTTCCTCCATCACAGACGTCTATACGACGTTTGGAAGCCATTCAAACTTCTTGTGTGTAATTCTTTTTTGATGCATCGTCTCCATATACTGGCACCCTTTTATGAAGTCGTCTGTTGTTGAAACCCCTTCGGCAGTAGGGCTTGATACATGTCCTCAGCAACACCCTTCATGAGATGTGCAACCTTATCTTCCTCCTTCATTCTAGGATCCACTTCTTTACACAACCCCAAGACGTCTTGAATGTAGGATGTTGTATTTTCTCCTGGACGCTGTGCCTTGCACTTTAATCTATCTTCAGCCTTGCACTTCTGACATTGTGTGTCCCCAAAATACTTGTGCAGTTCCACCTGGAATACTTCCCAGCTTGTGAACTTCTCCTCGTTGTTCTCATACCATTGCTTGGCAGTGCCCTCCAAGTAGAAAAATACTTTAGGCAAACACACTGTCTCATCCCGTTTGTTAAATTTGGCTATACACTCATACACTTTCAGCCACTTGTTTGGATCTTGGCCACCGTCACCAGAGAACCCAGAAGGATGTCTATGTGGTGGTAAACAGTTGCTGTCATCGTAACGTCCTCTTCTTCTTCTGTCTCCGATGGATTGCGGTCTGTTGAATATGGCTCGAACTCGGGTTTCTCGCCACATAAACGGCGGCTCTGACGTGGCCTGATGGGAGCCACTGTGTCGTCGATAATGGGCGCTATCACAAGGTCCAATACCCATCGCCGGCCGGTGTGGCCGAGCGGTTCTGGCCGCTTCAGTCTAGAACCGCGCGACCGCTACGATCGCAGGTTCGAATCCTGCCTCGGGCATGGATGTGTGTGATGTCCTTAGGTTAGTTAGGTTTAAGTAGTTCTAAGTTCTAGGGGCTGATGACCTCAGATGTTGAGTCTCATAGTGCTCAGAGCCATTTTCCAATACCCATCGCCTCCACCAGAATAATGTCACGTAGAAGAAGGTGTAAGTAGATGAATGGTGAACACTAGGTATTGTTCAGCATTTGCACATACAAGAGCGCTGAGAGAACTGCCTCCAGCCAGAACACATACAGTATATATGCAGCTACAGAACATTCCAGTACAATGATTCTTCACATTTGTGGATACTTCTAGAATGTCCTCGAACCGAATATAGAAATTAAAATTGTAGAGTCCAGGTGAGTTTTGAACTCACAATCCTCCATGCAACACTTCAGTATCATCACCACTACACCATGGTACTACTCAGCTTCTTCTGCAACAATATAAATAGCTAATCCATTCCGATAATCGAGAATCTCGACCATTTTTGCTTGATATCAAGACTGATACTACCAAAATACCAGTCCCAGAATGCAAGATTTTCGAGGATGTTTTAATTTCAATAATATTGTGATACCTCCGCCCGGGAGGGGGGGGGGGGGGGGGGGAGGGGGGCACTTTCGCCGTCTCAGAGTGGCAGGAGCCAGGACAAATCAGGAAGTGGAACCCATGCAGCGAGCGCCTGAGGTACAGACACTAGCCATTCTGCAACAACACAGGGTGCAGATGGTAGAATGCACACATCTCGCATAAGAATGGATACATTGCAAAGAGCCTGGCGGACAATGAGAAGTGTATCAAAAACTGATGGACACCTGCAACCATTAGTACAGACCAACAAGAATACACACATGAAGGAATACGAATTCTTCTGTCCTGGCAGCCACCGTTTTACCTGTGTTAAAACCAAGAACGTCGCGACAATTCCAGCACCCCACTGGCACTGGGGTGAACATACAAAGAGCGTGAAGAATTGTCAGAGAGAAGCTTGCAAAAGAAGTCAGCCTGATTAAAAAGATGTTTTCATGACAGTAAGGAAGTTGCTTACTAATCACGGATGCCAACAGACTTTGAAACGATGCCCAAATGCCCAAACATGAGTCCATCCAGGCCTCACGCAGAGATAGGAGCTACGAAGAAGTGTTTTGTAGCTGCTGTCAAAACAACTTCGGAATGCAGAAAAACATTGGAAGTAGGGGGCGAGGCTGGTGTCAGTGCACATTTTGGGTCTCCTACATCAGGGGAAAGTATACAATCAGGGGCAAAACTACTGTTCTCTTTTAATTGACAGGTCCTAAAGCTGTTGTTCTGCTAAGAGGATTATTATCACCTGGGGATAATCCATCCTTTTGATTGACATGTCCTTAACCTATTGATCAGTTAATGGTTTTCCATGTCACCCCTACCCCTCCTCCTCCCCTTCTTCCTCCTCCTCCTCCTCCTCCTCCTCCTCCTGCCCCCCTCTCTGAGAACTCCCCCCTCCGAAATGGAAATGAGTGTACGGCATTGTGGGCCAGTAGTCCCCCACTCGGGGAAGTTCGGCTGCCGAGGGCAAGTACTTAACGCATTCGACGCCACATTAGGCGCCTTGCGCGTCGGAGAGGGGGATGAAATGATAATGAGGACAACACAACACCCAGTCCTGGACCGGAGAAAATCTCGTGTATCAGCCAGGAATCAAACCTGGGCCCCTTGGCGTGGCATTCTGCCGCGCAGACCACTCAGCTAACGGTCCCCCCTCCAATACAAGCAAACTTTTGATATAAATTTGATTGACTAATGGTAATTCGATCAACTAATTAACCCCTCATCCTCTGGGAAACCCCCCCCCCTCTCTCCCCCTTCCATTACATTCCTGGAAATTGACGGGAAAAAGACTCAATTGATTGGCCATTTGGAGGGTAATCGATTGCAGTGTGTGGAATAATGTTTAAACAATTTTGAGTAGAGAAGGCAATGTGTGGAATATTGTTTATTTAAACAATTTATGGCATACAAGGCGATGTATGAAATACAGTTTATTCATTCATTTAAAGAATTTGGCAGGAAATCGATTGGAATGTGTGGAATGTTTAAACAACTTAGACAGTGTGTGGAATACTGTTTATTTAAACAATTTATCTAAGCAATATCCCACCTCCACAATTGAGAAGGCAAGAAGCAGCAGCAAGAGAGTGGTCAAAAATTCATGACTCAGATTACCCACAAAATCTATCAATCCATGATGTTTTGAACGAAATACCATCTACCAGCTTGAAATCACGGAAGCCTATATGGGTTAATACACAAGAACATCAACCTGACATCATGGAGCAATGGCGGCACTTTTGGAATGATTCTCGAATTAATAAACAAGGTATCCAAGATCCTACTCTGGAATTACCAGGCTTTGACCTGAAGAGATGTACCTGGACTAAATTAAGCCGTATCAGAACGGGTCATGCAAGATGCAATGCATATAAGTACAAGTGGGGTCTATGCGACTCACCAGCCTGTGACTATGGAGCACCAGAACAGAACGTCCGCACTATTATTGAGGAATGCCCCTTAAGAGGATACGCCGGACCTCTCTCTGAGGTTATATTTGTAAAACCCTCTGCTTTGGATTGGCTGTACAATCTAGATATTGAGCTTTAAATATACGAATGAGTTTCTAGTCAGGCTTGCCAAGCTTTTAACGTGTAGTTATTTCGTCTTGAGTGTTTGTTGTGCTATTGCTTGTTTTCTTTACACATGTACTATTTACACATTGTTTTGTTTTATACATTTCGTTTACATATTGTTGTACTTATATAAAATATTGTCGCTGTATTGCCATACGCAACATAAATAAATAAATAATAAATAGGATATAAGGCAGTGTTTGAAATATAGTTTATTCATTTATTTAAAGAATTTGTCGGGTATCGAGTACT
Organism: Schistocerca americana; assembly: GCF_021461395.2. NCBI lineage: Eukaryota > Metazoa > Arthropoda > Insecta > Orthoptera > Acrididae > Schistocerca > Schistocerca americana. The sequence continues at coordinate 557,640,200 of NC_060125.1, read as the reverse complement.
GTTAATTTAAACAATTTACAGGGTACAAGGTGGCATATGGAACATAGTTTATTTAAAGAATTTGTCGGGAAATCGATTGCAGTATGTGGAATATTTAAAAAATTGCGGCGGTTTTTCATTCCGATCGCGTAAGGAAACACGTAGTTACACTGTCACATATTGCTTAAACATGTCTGAAACACTTTCTCTCGTCTCGCCACCCACACAGGCTGGGCAGAGTAGGGGTGTGTGTGTCAGAGGGACTTACAAGCACCAGTGGGCTCGCCGCATAGCTGTTGGCTGCCGGCTGCCCCCACAGCTCCGTGAAATGCCACAGTAATCCCCGAGATAAAAGCACAAATCCTGTCGGCGTCCTCTGCCATCTCACGTGGTCTGAAGGCACGCACCCATCTGTCAGTTACCAGCACACGCGAGAGGTGTGAATCGATCCAGACACACTGCTGAAGTTAATAAATAATTAATTTCCGGTCACATGATCGTGATATAGGGGATGTAAGAAGGACGTAGTACCTACTCCACACAGACACACACACAAATTGACGATGTCACAAAACTAGTAGCTGGCTGACTAGAAATACACTTTAAAAAAGGTCGTTGCATACAAGGAGAGAGAGAGAGAGAGAGAGAGAGAGAGAGAGAGAGCTGCAGTTAGCTTTGCAGATGACATAGGAAGAAGCATGGGATATTTAAACAATTAAACTTCTTCATTCAGCCATGGATTCTAAACTGCCCCCAGTCTTCCTGATTCTCTTTCTTGTAGTACACTTCACGAACTGCTTCAGGAGTTATTAAATCTGGTGCAGAATATCGTATCTTGAAGAGGACACAAATGTTGCTTCAGAAGATGTACCACAGGAAATATTAATTAAATCTTTAATATAGGCGTTTAAAAACTTTGCTTCAGTCACACACAGTTTTAAATTACTCGAAATCACAAGATCGACACTGCATAATAGTTTGCATGCATAAACAATAGTGTTATGTTTTTGACGAGAGATTTCATTAAATAATCCAAACCTATTATTATTTCACATCACGGTTGGAAGCTGTAGTGTATGAAATGATAGTTGGAATTTCAAATTTCTACGTGAATTTATAGTGTCACAGTTATGGCGTTACCAACGACTCCAGGTCTGCTAAGTGTATTTTCTTTTTTAAAAGTACTGTAGATATGGGAGTATCCAGCGAAGGGCAGGGGGGGGGGGGGGCAGGGACAACTGTAGAATTCCTAAGTTGACTGATTTTGTCAATTACGCCAGGAGGAAGAAGGACGGAGGAAAGAGTCTAGAGCGTGATAGGATAGTAACAATAATAGCAACAATAACAGCAAATACCACTGCAATTATTTGAGAAGCACTAAACATCGTACACTAAGCCGCGTTCCAAACCGTAATAATTTCGTGGCTAGATGTCGAAGATCGCTATCAATCGAGAATTTGACGTCGCGATTGGGTTTTTAAGGCACTTTAGAATTCGTAAACTGGTTCTCTCCACTACATTCGGAAGAAGGAAGGGCCTACTGTGTGATAGAATAGAGACAACAGCAAATAACATTGCAAAACAGAGTCCAATGCGATGCACTGAGAAGCACTACACACAACATTCTTAAACCACGATCCCGTCCGTAGCAGTAGTTTTCACGGCTAGATGTCGGAGATCGCTGGAACACTCGCACATCCCGCGCAGTGTACCAATCTCCTCGTACACTGCTGACACCAACGCTCAGGGGTCGGTGAGAACTAGCATCGCGGGCAGCCGTGGAGGGCATCCGGGGATGGTTGGAGTGGTAGGAATTCGGTTGTTATCAATATGTCCAGCGCATACACCTCTCATTTTGGATCAATACACACGTCCACTTCGATCCCCGCTTACGCAGCGCACTGGTCACTTCGTTACACTCCACTGCAGTGGGTCGTATCAGACAGGTCGGTGCATTCTGAATCCTCGAGATAACCCCTGCCGCCAGCTGCGGTGCACTGCCGAACAAACAGCTACGGCTTGTATGTACACAGTAGTTATAACCAATGCCAACCCGATACTGACCCCTCACATTAAAAAAATCCGGTTTACCCAATCAGAGACAGCGATGTTGTTGACAGTAAACCTCGAATTTCTCACGCAAAATGTAGATTTCTTTCCCCATGAACCATAGACCTTGCCATTGGTGGGTAGGCTTGCGTGCCTCAGCGATACAGATAGCCGTACCGTAGGTGCAACCACAGCGAAGGGGTATCTGTTGAGAGGCCAGACAAATGGTTCCTGAAGAGGGGCAGCAGCCTTTTCAGTAGTTGCAGGGGCAACAGTCTGGATGATTGACTGATCTGGTCTTGTAACACTAACCAAAACGGCCTTGCTGTGCTGGTACTGCGAACGGCTGAAAGCAAGGGGAAACTACAGCCGTAATTTTTGCTGAGGGCATGCAGCTTCACTGTATGGTTAAATGATGATGGCGTCCTCTTGGGTAAAATATTCCGGAGGTACAATAGTCCCCCATTCGGATCTCCGGGCGGGGACTACTCAAGAGGATGTCGTTATCAGGAGAAAGAAAACTGGCGTTCTACGGATCGGAGCGTGGAATGTCAGATCCCCTAATCGGGCTAGTAGGTTAGAAAATTTGAAAAGGGAAATGAATAGGTTAAAGTTAGATATAGTGGGAGTTAGTGAAGTTCGCTGGCAGGAGGAACAAGACTTTTGGTCAGATGAATACAGGGTTATAAATACAAAATCAAATAGGGGAATGCAGGAGTAGGTTTAATAATGAATAAAAAAAATTGGAATGCGGGTAAGCTACTATAAACAGCATAGTGAACGCATTATTGTGGCCAAGATAGACAGAAGCCCACGCCTACTACAGTAGTACAAGTTTATATGCCAACTAGCTCTGCAGATGATGAAGAAATTGATGAAATGTATGATGAGATAAAATAAATTATTCAGGTAGTGAAGGGAGACGAAAATTTAATAGTCATGGGTGACTGGAATTCGAGAGTAGGAAAAGGGAGAGAAGGAAACATAGTAGGTGAATATGGATTGGGAGAGAGAAATGAAAGAGGAAGCCATCTGGTAGAATTTTGTACAGAGCATAACTTAATCATAGCTAACACTTGGTTCAAGAATCATAAAAGAAGGTTCTATACATGGAAGAATCCTGGAGATAATGACAGGTTTCAGATAGATTATATAATGGTAAGACAGAGATTTAGGAACCAGGTTTTAAATTGTAAGACATTTCCAGGGGCAGATGTGGAATCTGACCACAATCTATTGGTTATAAACTGTAGATTAAATCTGAAGAAACTGCAAAAAGATGGGACTTTAAGGATATGGGACCTGGATAAACTGGCTAAACCAGAGGTTGTACAGAGTATCAGGGAGAGCATAAGGGAACAATTGACAGGAATGGGGTAAAGAAATACAGTAGAAGAAGAATGGGTAGCTCTGAGGGATGAAGTAGTGAAGGCAGCAGAGGATCAAATAGGTAAAAAGACGAGGGCTAGTAAAAATCCTTGGGTAACAGAAGAAATATTGAACTTAATTGATGAAAGGAAAAAATATAAAAATGCAGTAAATGAAGCAGGCAAAAAGGAATACAAACGTCTCAAAAATGAGATCGACAGGAAGTGCAAAATGGCTAAGCAGGGATGGCTAGAGGACAAATGTAAGGATGTAGAGGCTTATCTCACTAGGGGTAAGATAGATACTGCCTACAGGAAAATTAAAGAGACCTTTGGAGAAAAGAGAACCACTTGTACGAATATCAAGAGCTCAGATGGAAACCCTGTTCTAAGCAAAGAAGGGAAAGCAGAAAGGTGGAATGAGTATATAGAGGGCCGATACAAGGGCGATGTACTTGAGGACAATATTATGGAAATGGAAGAGGTTGTAGATGAAGATGAAATGGGAGATACTTTACTGCGTGAAGAGTTTAACAGAGCACTGAAATACCTGAGTCGAAACAAGGTCCTGTGAGTAAACAACATTCCCTTAGAACTACTGAGAACGTTGGGAGAGCCAGTTCTGACAAAACTGTACCATCTGGTGAGCAAGATTTATGAGACAGGCGAAATACCCTCAGACTTCAAGAAGAATATAATGATTCCAATCCCAAAGAAAGCAGGTGTTGACAGATGTGAAAATTACCGAACTATCAGTTTAATAAGTCACAGCTGCAAAATACTAACGCGAATTCTTTACAGACGAACGGAAAAACTGCTAGAAGCCGACCTCGGGGAAGATCAGGTTGGATTCCGCAGAAATGTTCGAACACGTGAGGCAATACTGTCCTAACGACGAATCTTAGAAGAAAGATTTTAGCATTTGTAGACTTAGAGAAATCTTTTGACAATGTTGACTGCAATACTCTCTTTCAAATTCTAAAGGTGGCAGGGGTAAAATACAGGGAGCGAAAGGATATTTACAATTTGTAAGAAACTAGATGGCAGTTATAAGAGTCGAGGGGCATGAAAGGGAAGCAGTGGTTGGGAAGGGAGTGAGACAGGGTTGTAGCCTCTCCCCGATGTTATTCAATCTGTATATTGAGCAGGCAGTAAAGGAAACAAAAGAAAAATTCGGAGTAGGTACTAAAATCCGTGGAGAAGAAATAAAACTTTGAGGTTCGCCGATGACATTGTAATTCTGTCAGAGACAGCAAAGGACTTGGAAGAGCAGTTGAACGGAATGGACAATGTCTTGAAAGGAGGATATAAGATGAACATCAACAAAAACAAAATGATGATAATGGAATGTAGTCGAATTAAGTTGGGTGATGCTGAGGGAATTAGATTAGGAAATGAGACACTTAAAGTAGTAAAGGAGTTTTGCTATTTGGGGAGCAAAATAACTGATGATGGTCGAAGTAGAGAGGATATAAAAAGTAGACTGGCAATGACAAGGAAAGCGTTTCTGAAGAAGAGAAATTTGTTAACATCGAGTATAGATTTAAGTGTCAGGAAGTCGTTTCTGAAAGTACACTCCTGGAAATGGAAAAAAGAACACATTGACACCGGTGTGTCAGACCCACCATACTTGCTCCGGACACTGCGAGAGGGCTGTACAAGCAATGATCACACGCACGGCACAACGGACACACCAGGAACCGCGGTGTTGGCTGTCGAATGGCGCTAGCTGCGCAGCATTTGTGCACCGCCGCCGTCAGTGTCAGCCAGTTTGCCGTGGCATACGGAGCTCCATCGCAGTCTTTAACACTGGTAGCATGCCGCGACAGCGTGGACGTGAACCGTATGTGCAGTTGACGGACTTTGAGCGAGGGCGTATAGTGGGCATGCGGGAGGCCGGGTGGGCGTACCACCGAATTGCTCAACACGTGGGGCGTGAGGTCTCCACAGTACATCGATGTTGTCGCCAGTGGTCGGCGGAAGATGCACGTGCCCGTCGACCTGGGACCGGACCGCAGCGACGCACGGATGCACGCCAAGACCGTAGGATCCTACGCAGTGCCGTATGGGACCGCACCGCCACTTCCCAGCAAATTAGGGACACTGTTGCTCCTGGGGTATCGGCGAGGACCATTCGCAACCGTCTCCATGAAGCTGGGCTACGGTCCTGTACACCGTTAGGCCGTCTTCCGCTCACACCCCAACATCGTGCAGCCCGCCTCCAGTGGTGTCGCGACAGGCGTGAATGGAGGGACGAATGGAGACGTGTCGTCTTCAGCGATGAGAGTCGCTTCTGCCTTGGTGCCAATGATGGTCGTATGCGTGTTTGGCGCCGTGCAGGTGAGCGCCACAATCAGGACTGCATACGACCGAGGCACACAGGGCCAACACCCGGCATCATGGTGTGGGGAGCGATCTCCTACACTGGCCGTACACCACTGGTGATCGTCGAGGGGACACTGAATAGTGCACGGTACATCCAAACCGTCATCGAACCCATCGTTCTACCATTCCTAGACCGGCAAGGGAACTTGCTGTTCCAACAGGACAATGCACGTCCGCATGTATCCCGTGCCACCCAACGTGCTCTAGAAGGTGTAAGTCAACTACCCTGGCCAGCAAGATCTCCGGATCTGTCCCCCATTGAGCATGTTTGGGAATGGATGAAGCGTCGTCTCACGCGGTCTGCACGTCCAGCACGAACGCTGGTCCAACCGAGGCGCCAGGTGGAAATGGCATGGCAAGCCGTTCCACAGGACTACATCCAGCATCTCTACGATCGTCTCCATGGGAGAATAGCAGCTTGCATTGCTGCGAAAGGTGGATATACACTGTACTAGTGCCGACATTGTGCATGCTCTGTTGCCTGTGTCTATGTGCCTGTGGCTCTGTCAGTGTGATCATGTGATGTATCTGACCCCAGGAATGTGTCAATAAAGTTTCCCCTTCCTGGGACAATGAATTCACGGTGTTCTTATTTCAATTTCCAGGAGTGTATTTGTATGGAGTATAGCCATGTATGGAAGTGAAACGTGGACGATAAATAGTTTGGAGAAGAAGAGAATAGAAGCTTCCGAAATGTGGTGCTACAGAAGAATGCTGAAGATTAGATGGGTAGATCACATAACTAATGAGGAGGTATTGAATGGAATTGGGGAGAAGATGAGTTTGTGGCACAAATTGACAAGGAGAAGGGACCGGTTGGTAAGACATGTTCTGAGGCATCAAGAGATCACAAGTTTAGCACTGGAGGGCAGCGTAGAGGGTAAAAATCGTAGAGAGAGACCAAGAGATGAATACACTAAGCAGATTCAGAAGGATGTAGGTTGCAATAAGTACTGGGAGATGAAGAAGCTTGCACAGGATAGAGTAGCATGGAGAGCTGCATCACACCAGTCTCAGGACTGAAGACCACAACAACAACAACAACAATATAAGTTATTTTCGAAGACAAGAAGTCGGGTCATACACGCGTTTTCGCATCGCTTAAGTATCGTTTGTTGTGAAAATCCTGTAACAGTATGGCATAAGCTACATTTTCTTTAAGTATTCCCTCATCAGGTAGAAAAAAATCTTTTCTTATCTGCTACGTCATGCATCACAGGACTAGAACTATAAAATCATTTTTGGCTCATGACGAAGTGCTGAGAGCCTGCTGTATCTCTGTCACAGGATGCCTCCTCACTTTCCAACTCACTCGTAAAATGACCAAATGTCTCGCCACATAGGAAGTCTCCTAAGTTAACAGCACAGAGAAATCGTAAATATCAGGTTTATGCTACGTATCGCATTATAAATTCGGTAATATATCTGATTTTATCACGATGCTCGTCTCTCCCGGTAAAATGGAAATGAGCGTCTGGTGTCATTGGCCGGGAGGCCCCTTGCGGGGCAGGTCCGGCCGCCTTGGTGCAGGTCTTATTACATTCGACGCCACATTGGGCGACATGCGCGCCGGTTGGGAGTGAAATGATGATGAAGACAGCACAGCACCAGTCCCTGAGCGGAGAGAGTCCCCGACCCAGCCGGGAATCGAACCCGGGCCCGTAGGACGGCAATCCGTCACACTGACCACTCAGCTATCGGAGCAGGCGTCTCTCCCGGTCTAAGTGTGAGACTGAAATTTAGTTAAAAGATATCGCCGCAACGAAAAAAAAAAAGAGTCTGATTACCGTTCCACTTCAAGAATCGTATCCGTGGTACCCTAGCCATCGTTTCCAGTCGCCAGGCAGCATGTAATTGATATCAAATTGGTAGGCTAATTAATTAAATTGATCATGAGAGTCACTGTGCATGGCGAGTAATTTTTCTTTTTCAGCAGTAGGATTACACTCACCAGGGAGCTCAAATGGGAATCCCTGGAGGGAAGACCATGATCTTTTCGAGGAACACTATTGAGAATCGACGTTTGAAGCTGAGCACAGAAGGATTCTACCGCCAGTAACATACATTTTGCATAAGGACCGCGCTATTTAAAACAAAATGGCAACGACTATGTTACTGTCACCCAGCATAAAAAAGCACATACAAGAGTCACTGATAGTGCTACACTTTCTGTCAGAAAACCTGGCCATGATTTGGAATCAAGTCTATCCATTCAATCACATACTTGGGTTGGACCCTGTAGAGATGTCTTTTAACGATTACAGTCACTAGTGAGTCATATTCGTTACACTCTCATATCTCGAAAAGAGTCCCATTTTTCGGCCTCATCTACTAAGAACCCCATACAGCAAAACTTTAGCGTGGTTTTTAGACAGTCCCTGTGCAACTTGTAACTGTTTCTCAGTCTCTGCCCCCCCTCCCCCCCCCCCCCCCTATGCAACTGAAAATTGGGTGGAAGTTGAAGAGCGCTATATCTAAGACCTTCTGCATGCTATGGAGAAACATTGTGAGTCAAGTTAATGCGACAGGACCATGTTGTGACCACTTGGTAGAAATGGGAACAGGCTGTAGTAGCTCCGTGAACCACATACAAAGTTCAAAGACAAAGCCAAACAAACCTTTATCCTGTAACACAAGGTAGTAGAAAAGACAGTTGAAGCAGTTACAATGGTGTTTCTTTTTGGAAAAATTAGGAAGACTCCACACCATACAGGAACTGGAAGATAGACGAAGATTCTGCTACTGCACTGTGGTGTCTTCCCAAACTACAGACTGGAGTCTGAAAGAGACCTGCGTCCCTCAGAGGTGCATTTAGGTCTGTCAGCCAAACATTCTCTGTATCCCCATTATTTTGTACCATCAAAACAAGAAAAACATACAGACTATAAAAACTGCACTAACATCACCTTCTCGAGAACTCGATAAGGGTTTACCACATTTCTCTCTTCTGATATATTGGGAAACAAATACCGTCTGTTTGCTGACATCGAGTGTATGTGGTGATCCCATTAAATATACATGTGTTGGTCCACTGGAGCAGGTGGCCAGTGATCAAAGTCGCTCACACAGACCAGTGAAAGGTTTCAGTTTAAATGAGTAGGTAAACTCTTTACAGACCGCAAATGTTAAACATGCAATTTTTCCTAAGATAAGATGTATTGCTTTAAGCTGTATTATAAAACAATTGTGTGTAATAACATCTTCGGTTGTTAGTGTTAGAAATAAGAATGGAAATAATTCGTTTTGGCATCAGAAAAAGCATGTGAAGCTGGACAATTAATTTTCATTTGCATGCAATACATAATTGTTTCAAACAACTTCTGGGAATGCAGCCAGGTAACACTTTCAGCAACCGCCGATATTTCGGCGGAGGACACCCCGCCATTTTTAAGGCAAACTGCAACAGTAGTCTGTTGTCTCTGTGATCGCAAATTTGTTTATGGAAGACTTCGAGGAACGTGCATTGGAGTCGGCGCCTTTGAAACCCGCCTGTTTCTTTAGATATGTTGACGATACCTTTGTTGAATGAGATTTTCACTCTGCAGCGGAGTGTGCGCTGATATGAAACTTCCTGGCAGATTAAAACTGTGTGCAGGACCGAGACTCGAACTCGGGACCTTTGCCTTTCGCGGGCAAGTGCTCTACCGTCTGAGCTACCCAAGCACGATCCACGCCCCGTCCTCACAGCTTTAATTCTGCCAGTATCTCGTCTCCTACCTTCCAAACTTTACAGGAGAGCTTCTTAAACTTTGTTTGCAATCCGGCTCTCTCCCTTGTCAAAAAACAAAGAGACAGAGTCAATGCTACCTCACCTGCGAATTCCTAGTCTCACTATCGATAGCTCTTACTGTGGTCATCTTTGGTGGCACTAGTGTTCAGTGTGTGTGTTATCTTTCGTGCTTCACTCCGAGAACCGAGGTTTTAAATTTGCATGTACGTCGCCTGTCCATTGCAGTTTGCCTTGAAAATGGCGGGGTGTCTGCCGCCGAAATATCGGCGGTCGCTGAAAGTGTTACCTGGCTGGATTCCCGGACGTTATTTGAAAATTGTATACGCCAGGAAAAACTCAGGTCTCACTATACATTAATTGTCTTATATGAAATTCGATTTTCTATGTGTTGCCTTCTGTTTTGATCACATAGTTGCTTACATATTTCCTGTGATATCTTTCACATGGTTTAAGATATAATATACATCAACTGATTTCCTGTACTTAATACTGTACTTAATTTTATGTAATTTTTGCATGTGTGAAAATTAAGATTTTTCCAATAATATTTACCGATTTGTACCACTTTAGAAGCCATATCCCTCCAGGCTTTGGCCTTCTTCAAGATGTTCTTATAATCTACATCGCCTGTATCATAATAATAGTTGGACTTCCTCATCTGTTCGGTAAGTTTTTCTGTTTGCATGATTTCCACAGAATGCACTGCACACTCACCGATACGATAGACCTGCCTGCCGCCTCTGCTGCTGACTCAGCCGACGGTGTGAGAACGTGGAAGGAAATGTGGGTGTGCGTGCTCACACCTGCCGACCGCTGTGGCGAGCCTGTACTTCAAGACAGACTGCCGCTGGCCGTTGCAAATGGCCGGTCGCCGTGGCGGCTAGACGCCCTCTGTGTGATCAGCAGGATGAAACAAAATGCATTTCTAAGACGCGATCTTCCTGTCGCGACTCGACGTGGCAGACCGCTTTCTGTGTGGCCAGCCCTTAGAGAATACAGACACGTACCTGCGAGTTCACTGCCGCATCTAGAATTTTGACGGAAACAAAAACAAACACAGACCTTACTGGCGGCAAAACATTTCGTCTTCAAAGATAACTTCCCGTGTGGTGGAAGGAGTGGCGGAATGCAATGATGCACTCATTGCACAGCAAACAATCTATCAGGAGGACGGCGCCTGGTTTGACGTAACAGTTTGCGAGAAAATAGTTACGAGGATTTCAGCACAAACTTTCTGCAACATACTGGCACCTGGCCACACAGGCGAACAAGACTTTAGCTACAGAGAAACATGGGAAGTGACGTAGTTCACAGAAGATAACCACATCCAGTTGCAGGCGTTGTGAGTATTATCTTTGAAGAACAAATTGTCAGCGAGAATGACTCAGGCTGCGCTGAGCTGCTGGGTAGAGTAAGGAAGGAGTGCACTCTATTTAGTTTGGGACATTTTATTTAGCGATGGAGTATATTTATCACACTGACGCAATACACTCGTCCTGATGTTCTTGGAGTCACAACACACAGTCTGTAGACACGCAAACGACTCCTAATTTTCCGAAATAATTTCAGTACAGACCTGCAAACTGCTCCTAAATAATGTACTCGTAAACTGTCCAAATAACGCATGGCACAGCCTACAGATCCGCTCGCAAATAATGCAATCAACGCACACAAGCACCCCCCCCCCCCCCCCACCCCCCACACCCTGTCCACAGGACTGCGAAGTGATGCGGTCGTTACCAGTCAAACCACACACGGATGCCCACATGCATGAGGCTGGGACATCCCATTCATACTTGATTTCTGAAAAATTCCTATCCAAATACGTGTTCACCTAGACACACGTGCTGACATGATGGGGCCGCGAGTCGCCACCGAACGCAGGTGAAAGTTGCATCTAGGCGCCAATAATGACGCGATCGAACGGGAGCGATGACTTATTTACAGAGCGCAGATGCTCCAAGCTGGCACATGGGTTCGTCAGTATCCTCGCTCTAACTGCGATCTGGCGAAGACGCTGCAGAAATCCATTCCAGAATAGCACAAGCTGCTTTCTCCTTAGCGATTCTAACGGACCATGCGTGATGTGTGGCTAAAGCTTCACCGCATGCAGCTACTTACCATCGCAAACGTATCTAGCAACGTTCTCAATGTTATACTGAAGCCATATTGCTATCTAAAATAATAACCAAGTCGAACGCTAGTAAACTGCATAATCTCCCAGAAATACTTAATGCGCGCTTTTGTAGGAGTTTTCGTGTTGTCTCAGCTTGTACGCACGGAAATTCTTGCCCTAACAGAATCTGTTTACGTAAATAGTGCAGAATAACATCGAATGCACTATTCCCAGCGATCCTAACGTGATACCCCAGTCCATCACATGTTACCCTTCCAGCTTTAAACACACACAAACGTTCCCATCGCTATGTAGAGGCTCCTATATCCCAGCACAAAGGATGTGAATGAATCGAGCAATATGATTGGCTCTTATCGAATTTACCCGCCGTCAGTATCGAAGCACCAGCCACCTCTTCGTTCTCGGACTTTCAGCGGTGGAATTACTTTACACAGATCGCTAAGTTGCATTGACAGTTAAACCCGCAACGTTGTTTACAGATCATCAAATACATATGAGACTCACAAGACTATTGGAACCCAAGAGCATATTTACCAGTGTAACTACAATTAAATATTACGATTGCTGCTACAGTCTGACACCAATCTATGTACAGTTAATGTCTCCTCTTGACGGCTGTGCTTCTGGAACCATTCTCATTATCTATAGCACACGTAATTTTCCACATAAAAAATCTCTCGCAGTTATCTATGTGCGTAATCTATGTGTCCCTCACGATAGGACACATAGTGATCCCCTCTAGTCATGCCGCAACATAAACCACACTAACTTTACAATGCAATATACACACATTTTACACAACGTAAGCCAAATTAATTTTACCATGCAATATATACAAATTTTACACAAACAGTGCAGTTATCTTTTGTATCTGTACAGAACCCAAAAAAATTATCATATGCCTACACTCTCACCTACTTTGTGTCACGCTGCTCCTCAGTCATAGGGAATCACCGTCCACCTTTTCTTTCTTTCTACAGATGTGACTTTCAGCGACAGTAAACTATTTTACACCGTTCGCCATATTGCACTGACAACTAAACCTCGCAAAGTGCCATACATATTGTCAAATACAGAAAGACATCTACTCAATTACACTGTCCTCCCAATAGGGCAAGGAGCTTGAATATTAGTGGGTGAAACCGATCGCCAACTCAGCAATATATCAACGCGTACCATGTCGATGCAGTAAACATACAATTCGAATCCTACACCATAAAAAATCACCCCTTTTACATCAGAAAGCCCTCAGTGAATCGAAGTCACTCTCAGAACTGATGTGCAAAGCCAGGCTCGTTTCCCCCTCAGTACAAACACGCTACTGTTTCTGGTCTGGACCTGCCTGTTTACTTGCTTGCTTCTACACCCATCTCCAGACTCGCATTACACGAACACAAGTATTTACGCATAATTTGCTATAATACTATATCATTTTCGCGGTACTTCTCGATATCAAGCACACAGCACTAGCCTCCCGATCGCTCACGTAACATAATTCCGAAGATATAGACTGGATATTATTTCTCTACAAAGCTGAAACTTTAGCTACATGGAGCGTGCTCTAGACCACTGCATAACCAGAAACAAACACATTAAAAATCATATTTCCATGCGCGAGTATAGATCTCGCTGATGTAACAGATTCCAAATCATCCCTATAATTTACAAGCCAACTAAGGTCTTTCCAATGTCTAGAGAAACGGCAAACATATCTTCCACATGCCAGATGCACACACCACAATCGATCTTCTCTCAGCTAAATAAAGGCGTGAAATCTGCAGAAGCAGACAACTGAACAATTTACATGGGAGGGAATAGCGGTCCAGCACAAACACACCTCCACACAATCTTTTTAAATTTCCACTAGATCACGAAAGCCATCCATCTTACATATGCGGTCTCAATTGGACGTCACTTGACAATGAGCAAAGTAGCGGAAATACATCCTGCAGTCGGCAGTGGCTTTGGAAATATAAATATCACTACCATTCTTATGACTTGATATACCTTTCCCTTTGCCATCACATACTCCAAGTCAAATCCATACCCTCCTTACGACTGGACATAGTCATTTCCTTTACACAAACACATAATTTATAAACCTGATGCTCAAATGCGAGCATATCAGGCATCCCCTACTACTAAGTATAATACATCGTCAATAGATGATTGCCTATGATACCAAATAATACTGACCGAAAATCAACGATGCGTTTACATGTCTCTTAGATTTCTTCCTGCCAGTGCTAAGACTGTGCCTTAGAAAGACAGACATAATCGGTCAGATGTTAAAAAAAAGCTGATCGCAACAACTACTGCATGTTACTGTCACAAGCGGTCTTGGTTCTACAGGTCCACCCAAGTATCCATGTTAAAAGGAATACCAACTTTACAAATCGACGTACGACATTATCTCTGAATGAGGTTTTTTTTCTGGACAAATACCGTAACAGTGATCGTAGGAATATGTATTATCAGCCCGCAATGCAACCTCATGATAAAATTACCGCATTTTGAAAGTTATTCTGCTAAGGAATGTACTCTCCCCGGCAGCCCAGTGCAGCCTGAGTCATTTTCGCGCCATTTGCCCCCTACAGGCCACCATCTGTTGTTGGGTCACAGGAGGGATGATAATACCCTCTGGTGACAGTAATCTATACTAAGTCAGTTGAAGTCTAGATCTCGTGGTGGAGAAATTGCTTGCAATATAATAATGACTTATGTTTAGCATAGGCAGAGTCGTTTTCTGGCCATTTTGCCCCACCATCTTGGATGACGTCTTGCGCTATGCACGTTAGTATACGTTAGCCCGCCAACATGGGTTGGTAAGAGGACGTGGCGGACGGTTGTGGATCGTGGTGGTGACTTTAACTATTTCCTTCCAAGTCCAGGTGTCCTTTACACTCGCGAAAATTCATTCCAAGTCCGCAGTAGAACTCTCTGGGGGTGTCAGTATGTACTAGGCCTCGTGATGAACACAATGTATGCCCCTGTCTTGAATAACGATAGTCGCGTCATCAGTTGACGTCTTGGTAGCGCCCTCTGGCAGTGGCGCTGTGTACTAAGTCAGTTGGAATCTGGAGCTCTTCGTGAACACAATGCATGCTGCCAACTTGGATTACATCACAGATGAGAGTGCCCTCTGGTGGTGGCGATGTGTACTAAGTCAGTTGGAGTCCGGAACTCATGGTGAACACACCTGCATGAAATTCTTTAAATAAAGACTTATCTCCAAGACCTATTCCCACGAATCCTCTGGAGGAGGTGGCGGTCAGACGACTGAGGTTAGTACTAGTGTCCTTTTTTTCGCGCCGTTTTCTTAGCTTTGTAGAGATATGTGAATTCACGTTTTTTTACCACCAAAATTCAAATTTGACGCCAGTTCATAGGAAGAAGTGTCGGTCGAGTGACTTAGGTTAGTGAAGGTAGTCCAAGTGAGCTTTCTTCCCGTGATTTTCTTTGCTTAGTAGAGATAACCAGGGTGTGATGCATTATCCTATTGGAATTTGAACTTCCCGCCATTTTTTCTGGGTTAGGGGTACGTAGCACTTTCCTATCAAAATTGATGTTTGCAACTTATTACTCTTGTAATGGCTGTTGGAAGGCATTTTAAAGTTAACTCTCATTTAAACATTTTGAGTTGTTAAGTAAAGGTATCAATTTTCTTTTCAGTCACTGAACTATTAGACGATGAAACTCGCTAAAAGCAGAAGGAGACATGCAGCGAAACTGGAGATGCTATGGGAAATCTGAATCTGCAAAACAATATGCTGAAATAGCAGGTAAGGCAGACATCTCAACTTTCAAAATGAAAAATTAGGAGAATTTAGCGGTGTACTATTGTGAATTACAACACAT
Source organism: Schistocerca americana (assembly GCF_021461395.2). Taxonomy (NCBI): domain Eukaryota; kingdom Metazoa; phylum Arthropoda; class Insecta; order Orthoptera; family Acrididae; genus Schistocerca; species Schistocerca americana. Next base: position 557,624,695 of record NC_060125.1, on the reverse strand, counting down.
CTCTGACGATTTAAGTTGCATTAATCAATAACTGTAAAAATTCAATTACATTTGCTTTATTATTTAGATGTAAATACTAAATAATGGACACACCTGAGCCTTCAGACTGTATAATTTATCATTCAACATGTTGAACAATATGAATGATGAGCTCTGCAGGTTTCTTTGGATTCACACAATTCAAATGAGGCACTCTCGAGAGAACTACAGTTCGAAATTACGATCCGAGGGAACAAATTAACGTATATTAGATTTCTGTTTTGACATTAGCACAGTTTTTGCATGAATAAATCACTGTTAAATGATCACATGTTTTCATTTCATAATGCAACCCATATTTGCATGGCAACTTATATCCGTAAGACATCTTTCCCAAATTTAAATCAATTTTATACAGGATATACATGTTAGGCTTAGCAAATAATCTGAATAGTTTATCAGTCTGAATTTTTCTGATTACGGTAGTTACTTATTCAACACACCCGTAGCTGACTTAGCCTTCTTCAAAAACTCTGAACTAAATTTCTGCTCAAAGCACTTGCCTTTTTGAACTGACCTTAAAATCAAAAATTTCTCCAAAGACGTTTCTGAGAGCATGGACCTGAACTGAGTTTTGGTCTTTGTAACTGTGCTAAAAATTCTCTCACATTCCGCATTACTGTGTAGAATTGACAAAATAGCCAGCATCACCTTTTCAAGTTTATCATATTGAAGAACCCCATCAGCCGATTTCTTCTGACCTACCAACGCCCACTGAACATCAATTCTCTCTGCTGCCAAGTTGGTTTCTTCCAGCTGAAAGTTACAGAACTGAGAGTGAAGAATACCAACTTCTGCATCTAAGTGTTCACCTTCACTACTCAGAATATTAGGAAATCTGTTTATGAAAAATCTAAGGCTGGAAAATGAAACTTTGCCAATTATAGAAATATTTGCAACTTCTGCATGCATTAAAACTTCATCTTTGAATGGAAATTTGTATATCATGTAATCACATGATGATAAGAAACATTTTCTTACTGACTTAAAGAATATAGACTTTTCCTCAGGCTTCAAAGTGGCCACCAAAGCAAAAGTAGAATTCCCTATCATCAGATTTCATGTAAAGTTTGAAACTTTCTAAATTTTTCTTTCCTCTTTGCACTCCTTTCCAAATAATAAAATATGTCAACAATATTTTCTTCAACGTTTAAAGGTAAACATGCCGCCCCCTTCTCAGCAGCAAGATTAATTAGGTGACAAGAACAGCCTACAATGATTAAGTTAGCAATTTGTTGCTTCAAACATCCTACCACACCCTTTCTTAGCCCTACCATTACAGGAGCATTATCGGCGCCAAAGGCCAGACAATTTTTTAATGGAATACGGAATTCCCTTAAAGTTGAAAGTAGAAGATCAGCAATATTAGCTCCAGTGGCATCCCCTTTTAAATTAGACACAAAGAGTAAGCAATTGTTAATTTCACGGAGTTCAGGGCTGAAGAACGATACGATAATAGGATATAACTTAAAAGTCCGTTTTATTAGTGCCATCGGTAGCAATAGCGAATGGAATCCACTGCAAGTGCGTAATAACTTTCGCTTTTTCTTCCATGCACATTTCCGTAAGGATAGCCGTCGTTTTTGTTCTGGCGCACTCATATCGTTTCGCAATTTCAGAATCGGGAAACATTTTGCGAAATAAAGGCCCAGCGTCGTCGGCACAGTTTATAGGCAATTTATGCTCTACAATAAATGCGGTATATAAAGCCTCGGCATTCGTCACAGAATGTACATTTTGGGGTTTATACGAGAAGTTAAGTTTCTGGTTCCGTTCTACACAATGGACGCTCTTCTGGTGTTTTTTAGTTTGCACATGTTTAAGAATGTCGCATTTCCCGCCATGAGCTACTGAAGAATCACATCTACATACACTACAAAATGCGTAAGTTTGTCCCTTCCTCGATTCACTTAAACACGGAAACTCTTCCTTATGCACGTTTCTGAACACTGCATCATATTTCTTCGCCATTCTGCACGAAAAATAATCAACACCTGCAAGATACACAGCCAACAACTACTACTGAGTACACAAATCGTGCAACAGAACTGAGAACACAATGATCCTACTTTCTAGACAATGGTCTTGTAGCAGTGATGCCAACCCTCGCGCACCCTTTCCCCCTATATTGCACTTCAAATTCCCCTAAATAATTTATCACACCGTCGGGTAAGCAAGCGGGGTGGTGGGGCGGTAAAAGGGAGTCAAGAATGAAATTGTCCAGCGGAGGGGCGGGGAGGGGAGGGAAGTAACCCTAAATATTTTCCCCCTGAAACATTTATCTCTCTAACTTCCCCCTAGGCAGCTTAATTTCCCCTAAATTTAGGGGAAAATCCCCTAACTTGGCAACACTGCCTCTTAGACACAACAATGCTAATCACTTCGCTTGGAACAACTGTCGACTGCTCCTTGTCATGATAACTTTACGGTTGCGCTGGTGTTACCAGAAGCGGAGGAAATTGGCACTAGTTGAAAGATATTCATTTGTCTCCAAACGCTGCCAACAATAAGTTCCTTACTTCCTTGTGGATACGAAGCGCGAGCTACGCCTACTGCCGCTAACCGACAGCCACCGCACCAATCTACCAAGTTAACATAGACAATTAGCAGCTATACCTTGTCATCCACCAATATATCGAAGGCGTAGGATTTTCAAATAGTAAGGAAAGTATTGAAACTGCTCTGAAAATTGGAATATCGTTCTTCACTGTCGGGAGATCGGGAGGAAGAAGGAAAAATCGGAAGTCGCCCGCTTAAATCGGGAGGGTTGGCACGTCTGCTGAGGGTATATATAAATGTCTCAGATGATGTTAAGAAGATTTGTAAATCAAGTAAGTGCCTACTAAATTCACTCCCAATTATTGATCATAAGTAACATTATGGAGTAAATGCTTTGAGAATTTCAGTGTTAGAATGGACAGTTTTTAGACCTTACCTGCGCTGCATAAAAGGAAAATGCTTTAGGACAGATTGAATAAAAGTATGATACAAGTGCTGTTTGATGGCTAATACAGTGAGAAAGATTTCTAAGTGCTAAGCTGACAGTACTGACTTTTTCGTTTGTACCAAAAAGACTCACACTCTGCACAAATGTTCCGGCAGTAATTAAGCTTGATTCTAGATAATTTATTGCTGTTTTCTTGCCATTTGCCAATCATTGTCTCATCACTATTTACTACCTGAAGTAAGTGTAAGGTTATTTGCACAGCAGATGCCGATACTACACCAATCTGCTTTGACTCATGATGTAACTGTGATGTGGTGTGTATAAGCACCCATGGCGAGATGAATCCCCTCATGGTGGACAGCGTCAATGAGCTTTAGATACAAAGGCCTCATCAATCCATACAATGTGCCACCATAGTCCAGCTGCAAATGCACGAAAGCCTTATAAAACTGGAGCAGACACTCCGGTCCACTCCCCAAGACCTGTTGCTAAGGCACTTTATGATGTTCTGTGCCTTGAAGGTTCTGGCTTTCAGGTCTCTCAGGTGTGGCAACCAACAATTTGGAGCCAAAAATAACTCCCAGAAGCTTCACTGAGTCTCTACAATGAACGATCGTGTCCTCCTTATGCAAGTCAGGTAAATTAAAAATACGATGAGAATGATTAAAATGAACACACACGCAATTATCCATAGAAAACTGAAAACCTGTCTTTGCAGTGCACTCCTCTAACCTCTGCAAAGTAAGTTGCAACTGATGGCTCGCTCTTGAACACTGGAGGAGGAACAGAAAACAGCAAAATAGTCCACAAATAAGAACTATTTTACACGACTCCTCACTGTAGAGGTGATACTGTTTATGGCTATGGCAAAGAGGGTAACGCTTCAAACACTGCCATGAGAGACACCATTCTCCTGCTCAAAACAATCTGACAGTGCGTCACCAGCTTGGGTCCTAAGAAACCGCTGAGACAGGAAAGACTGGTCACAAACGCCCCATTGAAAAAGTTATGCGAGACACAGTGTCTCCAAATATACTGATATTGAAGAATATGCCGCTACAGTGATGTTTATGTAGGACATCCTGCTGAATAGCCGCCTCTAGCAGGGTCAGGTTGTCGACAATGGACCAAAGCCTACAGAATTCACACTGAGAGCGGCTAAGGAGTTGTGTAGCCTCTAATAACCAGACCAGACGACGTTTAACCATTCACTCCAGGGTCTTTTCTACACAGCTCATTAAGGTGATACTCTGATAACTACTGGAACATGTATGGTTCTTTCCGCTGGTTTGAGGAGAGGTACCCAAATTGCCTCTCGCCATAAGTTGGGGAACTAAAATGACTGCCATATCAAAATAAAAATTTCGAGGAGGACTTCCTTTGACACTGCTGACGAATGTCGAAGCATGTGGTACTGGATTTGATGGAACCAGGTGCAGTATCATGAGTCTCAGATAGTGCTGATTTTAGCCCCCACATGGAGAAATGGCAGTTGTAAAACTCAGAATAGTGGGATCTGCAGTCCAATTTGCCCCTCTCTTCAGTCGCTTGGTTGCAGCGAAACGCTGGATCTTGCTTGCACTGACAGTAGTTTTTGCAAAAATCTGTGTCTGCATCCGAGTGATGTCTCCAGGTGTTGTTTGAAGAAACCGCTATTTCAGCACTGCTGTTATTGGTAAACGACTGTGTTTACTAGAAGCCCTCTGGATGGCTTTTCATACTCTTGTAGAACAAGTGGAAGAATTGATAGAGTCCAGAAATGCTTGCCATGACCTTTCGTTGCTCACCTTGGGTCTTGCGACTTGAAAGGCTATCAGGTTGTCTGCTGTCAGCTGGCATTTAATTCGTGTAAGTGCTGTGCACCTGCCCCAGACTGCTGAACAGCACTCATCTGTCCACTAAAGTATAGGTCCCTCCTAGGATGAGCTGAACACTTTGGGATCGACAGGTCAGTGGTATGATGGATCACTCTCGCGGTATGGTTCACCCATTCCTGGATGCTGTTGTGGTGTTCATAGCCAGCTGGCTGAACACCATTCAGTTAATCTTGCTGACCATCCATTTTGGTGGCTTCTCTTCAGGGAACGCTTCATCCAGTACATGAATCCAGAGCGGATAATGGTCACTAGAATGAAGGCCATCAATGGCCTCCTATTGAATAGAGTCTGTGAGGGCTGGAGAGCAAAAAGAGAGGTCGATGGCTGAGAATGACGCAGTAGCAGTACAGAAATGAATGAGTACCCATGTTGAGGATTCACAACTCTTCAGACGCCATGAGGCTCTCAAAGCCTGACCCTGAGGGCAAGCAGAGGTTGAGGGCCAAAAGACATGCTGGGCATTGAAGTCTCTCAGTCATGGAAGTTGTTCCACAAGATATGAGACTGCCTTGGGGTCTATTGCATCTTGCAGAGGGAGATACACTGACCAGACAGTACCCACATGAATTTCAAAGCAACTGCTTGCAGGTCAGTAGCCAGGGGGACAACAGAGGACTGACACATGTTACCGACAAACACACAGGCACAGGGGGCATTCCTGTGGTAGGAGTTTCATTTCTGCCACATGTGTCCTGAACCCATTGATCTTCCACTGTAATATGGGTGCTGTCTATCAGGGGGTAGTACTTTCACACTGTCTTTTTGCTGGGGAGGGAAGTCTGTAATGGCTGGGGCGAGATGATTGTTCCTGTCTGTCATCAAGGTACTTTAGCTCTGCTGAAGAATCAAGAGATGTCAGATACAATTAGATCGACATTGGACTGTTCACCTCCCAACTTGGCCTTTGACCTTTTGCTTTGGGTAGGCTTTGGAGCCACAATGGCGGCAGTGGTAGTGGTAGCGCTGGATGGTGGACCAGTCTGAACCTTTGGGGGAGCAGGGAACTCTGTAATGTTAGCAGCTACAGACTTTCCAATGCTTTGGGAGAAAGTGTAGGCTGTGAAGTAACTACAGCACACAAGTACACTGACAAATGCAGGTACTAGTGCCAATACTAGCTACCTCCGTTTGTGGTAGCAGCATCAGTTTTCTGTTTTGGTTGTTTAATAACTGATGCAAAGGAGGTTGAGAATGTCGGGGGTCACATTGTCTTATATATCTCTTGGTCCTCGCCATAGGGGATCTGTAATATGGTTTTAATGTGCTTTATCTTCCATTCTTCAAGGAAGACACAGCAGTCCCTACTAGAGATAGGATGACTTCTAGGGCAATTCACACACTTTGGAGGAGATAAACATCTGACTCTTTCGTGGGCAGCCTTACCACATGTGGCCCAAGTAGTTTCTCTCTTATGTCCAAGAGTGGTGTGCCCAAAGAGCTGGAATTTAAAACAGTTCATTGGGTTGGGGATATAGGGTCACACAGTTTAGTGAAGAAAACCCACCTTAATATGTTCTGGGAGTTTTACGCTATTAAAAGTGAGGATGAATGAGTCGGATTTAATAATATCGCCTTAAACCTTTTCACAATATTCTGCACCTCTACAATACCTTCTTGGGACCATTCAACTTTCAGATCTTTGGGGATGTCCGCCATGTCTCTGCATGTCACAACACCTTTATTGTAGCTTAATGTGGTGTGGAGCTCCGTCTCAACGACATATTCTGCAAGGTTTCGGCCTTCTTCAGGTTTGTCACTTGTTGGGAACTTGATGTTCCCACCAACAATATCCCATTTCGTAACTGATTTTAAAGTACCTGCAGTCCTGTCTAAACCCTTTTGTATGTAAAAATATGAGACTTTTTCGAAACTTCCCTCTTTTCTTTTAACAATAACAACACTCTGGCCAGCAGCATGCGTTCTTTTATTTAACACACTAAAATTCTTTAATAACTCTAAATTCAGAGGACTTGCTACACAAGCCCTCTTATTTGACTGGGTGTCGGTACCTACCAGCGGCCTGCCCACTCTGCTGGGAGGTAGTAGAGAAAACTTCGAAGGATGCATCTCGGTCCTATGAGCAGCTAGGGAAATAAAAGTCCACACAGACAGAGCCCCATGTGCCTATGTAAGCCTTATACAGCTGAGGTGCGGCAGGTCCCTCAGGGGTTGCCCACTATTAACTGTTCCACCTCAACAGCCATGCATCTCATCAGCATGCAGCACACCTCGAGATTGAGAGTTATTTTAATAGAGGTTTTTACCATCCTTGTGATCCAGGTGGTCAAGCCAAATTCCCATTCCGTGTCACACTCAATGTTCCACTGCCACGCCAAACAGTGGTGAGTGAAGCATGTCCAGAGCTTATGGTGTCAGGGGACTGGTGGCGCTTACCAGTCCCCAGCTCAGGAACCCCGGCATCACCAAGCCTGCACTCAGCAAACAAATAACGAGCCCTTGAAGGGAGTTTTTCGCGATGCTTACTCGTGTTGTATCGATGGAGTTCACGCTTTTGTGTCTCCTAAATGTTTATTTTGTTATTATGAGTTATTTCCCTGACAAATTGCCGATGTTCCATGACAACTTGCATATTTTTTCGATTGAGGGTTCTTCCACAAGCAAGGTAAGACTTATGAAAGCGAAAACTTATTTAGTTGTACAATAACAGAATAGAGCTGACACCCACACTGCATATAAATAAGAATGTAAGAAGGTGGCACAATTTTCATTAAATAATATTTTAAGTAACAAATATAGCTGTAATGAAGAAGAAAAATAGATTTGTTTATGGTGTTATTACTTATGTAAGAAAAAACAATTTAATTGATAGGGTAAACAGGCTCTATTTATTTTCTTATAAATATTGTTCAATGCATTTGCATGTGTATATTTTCGCTAACAAATAAACGTCGGTGTTTTGAAATACTTGTAATTTTTTTTTCTTCTTTTCTACGTAATTCTGTAGCTCTCAATTCGTTCGAGCAATCAATCATTCATGATAGGAAATACAGTCATAGCTCAGTCACTCAAAATGATTCTGAAATTTTACTTGTTAGAATGAAATCAGGCGATGATTCTTCTTCTCTGCAGGCTCGTGCTTTGCGGCAGTCTGCTAATCTGTACAAATAAAATGCCTCGTAATTTTGGGAGCGTTGTATAATCAGTCGGGAAACCTCATATCAAGCGGATATTTGGCTATGATGAAGTTTAACCTTCCGAAGAAGTAATGGAGCTCTTGGATTATTAAATGCAGGTTCGTATCCAGTCTTTCGGAAGTTCCCTTCTGATTAACAACTGCGCAATATATCGATAAATATCATTAATTCTCATATTTCCAATACACACCTTTTATTTGAAGGAGCAATCTATATATATTTCCTCTTAATCGTACAGTTCATATCAGTTATCTTCTGTGATAAATCTCAATAATCAGATTACAGTTCTTCCAAACCAAGCTCAGGCTAATCGGCACGAAGACAATCTCGGAAGCTCTCTTTCTTTTTTTTTTTAACAACCACCAGAGAGAGTACTACAAAGAATACATATGCGCTCGTGGCATAGCTATTGTATGAACTACTTTTCGCATGGATTCTGCGAGTATGAAGATAGAAAATTAGTAAACGTCATTCAAGGGTAGAATTGTATCTGAATAATTCATCGAATATAAAGAGATATTACAACTGCCCCTCACAGCGAGCAAAGTTAATGATAATACACTTTGCGAGCTAACAGAAAAAATTTGTTGGGTTGTTTATTCAAAAGAGGAATATTTTGAATTAGTAGAATTTTACTATAGAGAGTATGGGTAACATGTTAAGACAATAAGTTACGAGAATACCTAAGCTGTAGCTTTTACATGTACCGGGGTATACCCGCATCCCGAGTACATAACCAGGGAAGATGTAGATTGGTGTAATTACGAAAAAGGTCTACCCATTTGGGAACTGGCCTTCACAGGGAAACCCTGGAAAACCCGGAAGAATAGACCCCAGCTCAGGTATTAAAGAAGATAGGAAAGCCTAAATCCAGTAATTTTGAAATATATAGAAGCTCTATAGATTAGATCGAAGGAAAAGTGCCCCATAGCCAAAAAAAATTTACAATATTGCTCAAAAAAAAATTTTTTTTTTAATTCTTCTTTCGACGATGTAGCCGGCGATCTCGTTGTGAAGTCGATGGAACAGGAACACTGGGTACGGACACCGGGTAGGCGACGTACAGCGTTTGGTGGACGCGGCACGGAGGACAGGCGATGGCTTATGGTACAGGATAGAAGCTGGTAATATGCCGTAGAAACAGGAAGATGATCTCAGGAACAGATGGTCCGGGACGTGAACATGAAACAGGTTTAAAGTGGAATAAGAAAAGGTTCTGACTGAATAAATCCCTGGAAGAGATTGGATTAAGGCAATGAAGTCCATATTTCATCGTTGAACTCAAAATCGGAGTGGATCCCTACATTCTTCCATCTGTACTAGACTGGAACATTCATCAGTCCTGACAATCGCGAATTTTTTTTTCTTTTTTTTTTATAGTCCTCAATACCAAAGTTGTTTTGCATTACAACTGCTGATTGTCCAAAACATTGCCATATAGACCGTGGGCATTTAATTTTGTTGTAGCTCATATCGAATGTATTCCTCTCAAAAAAAATTTTAATCTTATCTTCATTTTGTTACAGTGCAGGTGGAAGTAGAGCATTGAATCTGTCCGAGGTTTGCTTTCAATTACGAAATTATGGATAAAATTTAAGTTTACACCTGATGAAAAATTTTAAACATAGGCATATGACACTGACTCCACAAAAGGAATAATTTGAAAAATTTTCATTATTCTTATAATTAATTGATTTATAGATCTACTTGCAAATAAATATCATTAATGATGACGTATGTTCATTTAACAAATCATCCACTGGTAAAATCTTCTTCATCCTCTCATGAACATTTATGGAAATATATTTCAACAATTATGTCCATAATATGAAACACACAAACTGCTATTCTTAAAAAGTTAATTAAAATTCTTAAATTAATTCTCCTGGTAAAGAAGGCATAATGAAAAATCTAAAAATTATAATAATTTTCTCTCGCACAACCAGAGAATTTCTTCAATTGTTTCCAACAGTGACATTATCGACTGTTGCTTCATTTCACAGTTCATTTGTTTTCTTGCGCGAACAGTGCACATCATACACACAGCGTATTTACCTACATATCCCACACTGTTCAAGTTTCACACGCAATTCTCACATGAGTGCCGTGTCTTGAGGAAATGTAGATGCACTTTCATTGTATATCACTGTGGCTTCTGATCATAGTCCACACTTGCAAACACTAGTAATTAACAAACTCTTCTACCTATTTTAAAATTTTGTGCTAAACTATCACAGGAGTAATCTCACTGTCTCTTAACCTATCACAGGAGTAATCTCACTGTCTCTTAACCTAGCACAGGAGTAGTCTCACTGTCTCTTAACTTCTAGACAACACAAACTTCTTGATATTTATGTACACTGTGTAGCTCTCAATTCGTTCGAGCAATCAATCATTCATGATAGGAAATACAGTCATAGCTCAGTCACTCAAAATGATTCTGAAATTTTACTTGTTAGAATGAAATCAGGCGATGATTCTTCTTCTCTGCAGGCTCGTGCTTTGCGGCAGTCTGCTAATCTGTACAAATAAAATGCCTCGTAATTTTGGGAGCGTTGTATAATCAGTCGGGAAACCTCATATCAAGCGGATATTTGGCTTTGATGAAGTTTAACCTTCCGAAGAAGTAATGGAGCTCTTGGATTATTAAATGCAGGTTCGTATCCAGTCTTTCGGAAGTTCCCTTCTGATTAACAACTGCGCAATATATCGATAAATATCATTAATTCTCATATTTCCAATACACACCTTTTATTTGAAGGAGCAATCTATATATATTTCCTCTTAATCGTACAGTTCGTATCAGTTATCTTCTGTGATAAATCTCAATAATCAGATTACAGTTCTTCCAAACCAAGCTCAGGCTAATCGGCACGAAGACAATCTCAGAAGCTCTCTTTCTTTTTTTTAACAACCACCAGAGAGAGTACTACAAAGAATACATATGCGCTCATGGCATAGCTATTGTATGAACTACTTTTTGCATGGATTCTGCGAGTATGAAGATAGAAAATTAGTAAACGTCATTCAAGGGTAGAATTGTATCTGAATAATTCATCGAATATAAAGAGATATTACATACTGTTTCACTTTTCAGCTCTTTACCACACAAAAATGATCAAGAACGTTCATCATCAAGTTTTCTTTGGCCATTAATAAATTTTATCATCGTTAGTTCCTCAATTCAATACCACAGTCTGATTTTTGTATCACAGATGGTAACTCATAACCTCACTTTCACTGTTCATTACTGGGCTAAGAGAACTGGCGTGACCTGCTGGTTGGTGTGAATAGGCCTTAACTCTGATTTGTTTTCATTTGATAAGATAGCTGCCACAAGGCCATTTCACACTGGGTTACACTGCGTCATGTCATGGCACCATCAATGTTCCTCAAGTTTTGAAAGCCAACGTCATCATCTGTTGTTGATCATGTGATCTCCACCACCATTTCCTCCTGATACAAGCCATGTTCTCACCCTCCATACTTCGTTTTGCCATGCTTTTGTTAGGTCATGGTTGACATCAATTGTTAATCTTCCATCTTTGTTATTACTTCTTTGTTATACATTTAAAACAGTTGAAAATACCCACGCAAGTTAAGATCACGTTACCCAAATTGACTTGACTGACTTGACCTGACATGACTTAACAGAAAGTGTGAATATACTCTAATGTGACAGCGCCTAGACGTGATGGCCAGAGTGAACTGGTCTTCACTGTATAGTACATTTAGCTTACTATTTGGAAATGATGGAAGAATTGCCTCTAACTAGTCCTGACCATCGATTGGACAGTGCCCAGATGGCTTCTGACCAATCAGAAAAGACTGGCACTGCATGAATCTCTTGACCAGATGCTTGTGTAACTGGTCCAGATCGTCCTCACAAAAATCTAATGTTTCATCAAAACAAAACAAACAATATAAGAAGACTAAGAAAATACGAAATTTACTATCATAACAAGAGTGACGACTTGAATTCCGATGTAAGCAAATGATTCCATCGTCCCCCACTAATGTCAACAATTTCTTCCCTATAAACGGTAACGCCCTGTACGGTTATGTCCGATGAGTATTGTGGGAAAGTTTTCATATTTCATTTTAAGTGTGAATCTAACTTTATGTATGCGATCCTTTCACATCATTTAGTTATTTCTCAAGGCCCACGTAAACGAGCAAACTTGTTTGTCAAATTTGCCCTTATCTAGCTGCAGGTTTATCAAACAAGCCCATATATGTACAAATGAAGTTTGTCACTTTAACCTCATTTGAAGCACATGCTATTTGGGTTCGTATTTTGACAGTAGTGAGTGTTGGAATTAGCACAATTTGAGCTAACCGACCTTGCTTGGCTTCAACAAACTGAGTCTGGAGGTTTCACAGAACAAAATTCTTTATTTGAGTAACAGTGTCTGCCAAACAGATTGGACACTAAGTCGGATACAAATCTGAATGTTTAACTCACAGGTGATACATTCTGAACATACAGTAACTCAAGAAGAGCCAAAATATAGAAACAGTCATTGACACTATGTCACTCAAAGACTGGGAAAACATAGAAACATGGAACAAAGAATATCATATAAAAATTCGCAAGTCAAAGAATAAACACTACAAAAGAGGAGGAGGAGGAGACTAGTGTTTAACGTCCCGTCGACAACGAGGTCATTAGAGACGGAGTGCAAGCTCAGGGGAGGGAAGGATGGGGAAGGAAATCGGCCGTGCCCTTTCAAAGGAACCATCCCGGCATTTTGCCTGAAGCGATTTAGAGAAATCACGGAAAACCTAAATCAGGATGGCCGGAGACGGGATTGAACCGTCATCCTCCCGAATGCGAGTCCAGTGTGCTAACCACTGCGCCACCCCACTCGGTCACACTACAAAAGAATATGAAACATATTATGATACACTGGTGTGGAAGTTGTTTGACAGCTGTGACTCGTTTGTTCACTTTGAAGTATCACGTGAATAAAGCTTTTCAAGTCACAGGGTGTTTAAGTGGTTGGTGTAGCATGTCTGGAGGCTGTGGAGGGTCATATGCACGCAGCATGGTCTTTTAATTGTGGAAACAATTCCAATTGATTTTCAGCTGGTAACTGTGGTGAGCTGTCCTTGATAAACTCCCCAGGAAGATGCAATGTTCACTGTCAACTAATTCCACAGCTGAGGACTCCAAATCTTACCTACATGTCTGTTGTTCTTAGGCCCAGGAGAACGATATGAAGGGTGAAAGTCCAGGATGTACCATGATACATAAGTGCTGTCTTCAGGGAACAATGCCATCTCTCAATCATGCCGTTACTAGTGGGATGGTACCTAGTAGTATTATGATGTACATACCTGCAAATCTAGCCAGCTGGGTAAACTGTTGCAATACAGACTGCCTCCCTTGATCGGTAGTTATGTGGAGCTGGCAGCCAAACGTATGTAGCTAGCCAAGTTCATGCAAAGGCAGAGTGATGTTGCCAACAGGTGTTGCCTCTCGCCAGAGCATAAATCGTCGATCATTGTAAGGAGATATCCCCGGCCATTCAACAGCAGATGCCATCCTATAACATCAAGCTGTACACGAGCGAAACGAGAGGTTGTGTCTGGAAAATTACCCACTGGTGCATGCACATGATGGGACACTTTGAAACGCTGGCATTGAAGGCATGTCCATGTTCACTCTTGGCAATCCCTCTCAATACCTGCCCAAATGAAGTGTTGCAACATGGGGCAAAAGGTGGGACAGGCTCCCGGGTGACTTAGACTGTGATCATTATCAAAGACTTGTTGTCAGACAGCTGACAGGAGAAAGGGGGGAGGTCTTCCTTGGGAGATGTCGATATTCTCCCAGAATGTCAATGAGTTGCAGCTCCAATGCTGACGTGGCATCATCGACAAACATTTGGAGCTCTTGGTCATCCTGTTGTTCATGTGCCAATTCTGAAAATTTAACAGGGCTCACTATGCTTCTGACAATTGAGACAGTCAGCCACTATATTATCAATGCCGAAAATGTGTCTTAAATACGTACTAAATTGGCTCGTAAACTCCGCATGGTTGAACTGGTGGGGAGAGCAGTTGATGTTATTCCTATGGAATGCAAAGATCACTGGTTTGTGATCCATGTGTGTCGGGCATTTCCTCGCTTCTGTTTGTGGACAGAGGTATTTCACTGCCTCATACATGGCTAGGAGTTTGCATTCGAATGCACTCCACTTACACTGAGATGGCGACGATTTGCGCGAGAAATATGTAAGTGGTTGCCACGAATCTTCTGACCTCTGGTCGCAGTCCGATGCTGAAAGCCGTTTGTTTCACATTTACCAATAATGCGTCCAGCGAGCAGTGCTGCATTTCTATGCTGTGTTTCATGGCCTTGAAAGCAGAGCACATTGTTTCGATCCACTGCTCTGGAGCGCCATCTCGAATCTTGGGGCTAGAAAGTGCTGCATTCAATGGCCCTCACAGTTCCACTGTGCAAGATGAATGTCGGTGGTAACAGGCCTGTGTAATTCCTTGACTGTCATTGGTTGTGGCATCTGCAAGGTTGCTTTGATAATCTCAGTTGGGGGTAGGGAGCCTCTAAATGAAATGCGGTGGCCTAGGAATGTAACCTCATGCTGTCCACACACACACACGCTTGGCCACATTCAAGACCATGCCAAATTGCTTTGGACACGTAAATATTTCTTGTAGATGCTAATGATGTTGCTCCCTGTTGGCTGAAAACAACACGTGTGTGTCGCCCAAGCATGTGAAGCAAAATGGCAGTCCTCGTAGAACAGAGTCAACAAACCTCTGTCAGGTCTGTGCAGTATTCTGTAACCCAAATGTCAGAAATTTGCTCGCAAAAAGTCCTAATGGAGTGATTATCGCTGTCTTGGCAATATCATCTTCTGCTACAGGTATGGGTGTGTTAGTCAGTCCAAAATACTGAATATTGTTGCGCCATTTAGCGCATGATTATTGTCATCCACTAAAGGTACAGGATATTGATCTGGCATGGTTTTAGCGTTGAGTGCACAGTGGTCATCGTAAGGGTACTATGCTCCTCCTCTCTTCAGAACAAGGTGCAGTGCTGACAACCATGGGGTACTTGATGGCCTGATTATGCCTTCCTTAAGCATCACATTTAATTACACTTTAGCAGTGGTTAAACAAACTGGTGCCAATTTCTTCAGTCTGCAGGACACTGCTGTACCATCAGTGGTTTCTATATGGTTTACTGTGTTATGTGCCACGTGCATATGTGCACCTGGTCAAGATCGAATATTGCCCCGCAGTGCAGTGTACTCCTAGTCACACACCTCTATTAGCTTGGCACTATGCATAAATGAGCCATGGTGAAAACCTGCTAAGTGGGTTTGGTAGTACTGTCCACCAGTTTGATGTATGCTACATATGGCAAAAGATGGTAATGTGCAAGATCTGCTCCTATTATCCATTCCATATTTTTGGCGACAATAAAGTCCCATGCAAATGGACAGCATAGTCACAAATTTAACTCTACCCACTGCATACCATACGTAGAGATGGACGAGTTGCCACGTGGGATTAGCCGAGCGGTCTAAGGCGCTGCAGTCATAGACTGTGCGGCTGGTCCCGGTGGAGGTTTGAGTCCTCCCCTTGGGCATGGGTGTGTGTGTTTGTCCTTATGATAATTTAGGTTAAGTAGTGTGTAAGCTTAGGGACTGATGACCTTAGCAGTTAAGTCCCATAAGGTTTCACACACATTTGAACTTTTTTTTTTTTTTTTTTTTTTTTTTTTTTGTTTTTTGATGGACGAGTTGTTTGCAGCAGATAAACGAAATGTAGTCGGCGGTTTATTAAATACTTCTGGCTGGATCTCCTGTCACCAACAGGCACCATGACTTTATTGAGCAGTCAGTTGCACCTACTATCAGCTGCTACTAGCATTTGGTTGTGGACACAATGCTGTACATTTATATGTGTGGTCACCAAAAAACAGCGGTGCCAACATATACGGTGTTCCATGTTAACGACACAGCATTGGTTGATGACTGGCTTCTGTATCTCCAGTGATTACATCCTCTACCATTCCAAGCACTGGCCTGAGAGATTAGTGGACTGATCTGAGTGCACAGTGTGTCTACTTTCGCCGCCAGTGAGGCGAATTTCGTGCACGCGACATTTGGTGCCACTGTGACACTACCGCATGACACTGTTATTGTTCTAACCTGTGTGGGTGGAACAGCCTCTTTACTCTGATCCGCTAGCTCTGCCACTAAGTCCAACAACATTTCTGTCTGTGATGCCATAATCACTTTGACTTGCAGAGGTAATGGGCTGATCCACAGGGTGCATAGCAAGTTGTCAGGGTCGGTAACTCCATCACGTTTTCTCAGCATATAACACAGATACTGTGACAGCTTGCAGTCACCGATGTTTTCTTGCATCAATAACCGTCTGATCCACTCATTGTGCTATCTGGATTAATTTCGATTTGAGCTTTTTACGTGAATTTTCATGCAGCAGGGCAGTGATCATGTATTGTACCCCGCAGCGCAGCGATGGTCAAGTTGGACCACGATGAGGCCGAATATTGTCAGGTCGGCCATAATTCCTGTGTAGCTAAAACTGGCTTCAACTCAAGCAAATCATAAGATCGCGTTGTTCGGCCACAACGGAGGTAAACGGACTGCTAGTCTAGACACCGTTAGCATGCCAGTATTTTGCATGATATTTAAATTCCATAGTAGTCACTCAACATTTATCTTCAGCCCGGATCATGTTGTCAGGATTAGCACAATCAAAGCTAACCAACCTTTGCTTGATGTGAACAACCTGAGTCTGGAGGCTCCACATAACGAAGTCCTTTATTTCGACAACAGTGCTTCCTGAACCGATTGGACACGTGGTCAATGTCTAAGTTGGATACGAATCTGAATGTTTAACTATCATGTGAAACGTTCTGAACAACATATAACTCAGGAAGATGTGAAACAGAAAAATGTTCATTGACACTGTCTGCCTGAGAGACTGGAAGAATATCAAAACACGAAACAAACAAAATCATATAAAAGTTCACACTTTAAAGAATAAACAATACAACGCATTTTATGAAATACAGCGCCCCTAGCTGTTGGCGCGGAAATTGTTAACACGCTCTCTCTCTCTCTCTCTCTCTCTCTCTCTCTCTCACACACACACACACACACACACACACACACACACACACACACACACAAATAATGCACCACTGAACACAAGAACATCATTGGTTGGCGCGAACTTCGCAGCAGACGCTACGTGAGAATGGTCGCAGATGCATACAAAAGCATGTCTGGCACTGACTTTGACGCGGTGTTTACAGAGGAAGAAGACGAAAACAAGACACTGGTCCAGGTAATGGATTAAAATAAAAGAAAGATGTACGCACCAGAACCTGTTAAAGGAATTTTTACTTGCGGAACCTGATGATTACATCAACTTTTTGCGACTACACAGTCAAACAGGATAAGTTACTAAAAACTTGGCTGGAGTTAGTTCATCCTCACATTGAAACGAAGACAAGTATATTTCCACTTGGTACCCTATGAAAGTTCATTAAAATTCCACAGAGTGGTTTCAATACAGTCCACACTGTGCGTAGAATAACTGGAGAACTTAGATTTTTTTATATGCACTCCAGTTTGATGTGCATAGAACACTGATTTCTTATTAACTTCTCCCTGCGTAATTCATGGCTGCGAAAGATGCGAAACCGCTACCATTTTGTTTTTAACCTTGATCATAGCTTTGAAAAATCGTGATACAATGAGATAAATTGTAATACGACTATTTTTCAGTTAACAAATGTGGCAAAACATTGACACAAACGACGTCTCCCATCTTATCAGACTCACCGCCTGTCAAATTTTCTCGCAAACACGATCTATGCTCCCCTAGCACGTCAAAAAGCACCATACATGATCTAAAGGCCCAATTACACAATGTGCGTAACCCGTACACCTATACACCAGCGCCCCAAGTGTGCCTGTCTGTAATTACAGGCCGGTTCACGTAGACCTATTACGCCATCTACGTGGGATATACCCGGCACACACTCGCAGTAGACAGTGATAACGCTCAAAACGCAAACAGAACTGTCTCACCTCTTGTAAAATCGTTCGTTCTACCACGCGAAACATGAGGAGGATCGTGTCACATATTGGAACGTGATTCATTCAAAATTATTTGTCCGACTCAGGGTTCCTATTTAATAAGAAATTGTTTTTATCATTATTTCTTAAGTAATTGTTATTTTCTTATGTATGTCTGAATTACAGACTCAACAGTTAGTTTTATATTATGTCACTTGGTTACGTAGGTATACGCTATGTGATCAAAAGTATCCGGACACACCCAAAAACATAAGTTTTTCATATTAGAGGCATTGTGCTGCCAACAACTGCCAGGTACTCCATATCAGCGACCTGAGTAATCATTAGACATCGTGAGAGGGCAGAATGAGGCACTCCACGGAACTCACGGACTTCAAATGTGGTGACCTGATTGGGTGTCATTTGTGTCATACGCCTGTACGCGATATTTCCACTCTCCTAAACATCCCTAGGTCCACTGGTTCCGATGTGATAGTGAAGTGGAAAAGTGAAGGGACACGTACAGCACAAAAGCGAACAGGCCAACATTGTCTGTTGGCTGACAGAGACCACCGGCAGTTGAAGAGGGTCATACTGTGTAATAGGCAGACATCTATCCAGACCATCACACAGAAATTCCAAAGTGCACCAGGATCCATTGCAAGTACTATGACAATTAGGCAGGAGGTGAGAAAACTTGGATTTCGTGGTCGAGTGGCTGCTCATAAGTCACACATCATGCTAGTAAATGCCAAACGACGCCTTGCTTGGTGTAAGGCGCTTAATCATTGGACGATTGAGCAGTGGAAAAATGTTGTGTGGAGTGGCGAATCACAGTACACAACGTGACAATCCGATGGCAGGGTGTGGGTACGGTGAATGCCCGGTGAACGTCATCTGCCAGCGTATGTAGTGCCAACAGTAAAATTCGGAGGTGGTGGTGTTATGGCGTCATCGTATTTTTCATGAAGGGGGCTTGCATCCTCAGTTGTTTTGCGCGGCACTATCACAGCACAGGCCTACATTGATGTTTTTAGCACCTCCTTCTTTCCCACTGTTGAAGAGCAATTCGCGGATGGCGATTGCATCTTTCAACACGATCGAGCACCTGTTCATAATACACGGCCTGTGTCGGAGTGGCTACACGACAATAACATCCCTGTAATGGACTGGCCTGCACAGAGTCCTGACCTGAATCCTATAGAACACCTTTGGGACGTTTTGGAACGCCGACTTCGTGTCTAGCCTCACCAACCGACATCGATACCTCTCCTAAGTGCAGCGCTCCGTGAAGAATGGGCTGCAATTCCCCAAGAAACTTTCCAGCACCTGATTGAACGCATACCTGCGAGAGTGGAAGCTGTCATCAAGGCTAAGGGTGGGCCAGCACCATATTGAATTCCAGCTTTACAGATGGAGGGCGCCACGAACTTGCAAGTCATTTCAGCCAGGTGGCCAGATACTTTTGATTACCTAGTGTCTGTATTTATACAGCATTTTGTACATGGAGGACCAACTTGTTTTTGGAGCTATTGCCCTGGCAGTGGCAGTATATCTTCGGATTAGGGCAGAACGAAGACGAAAACAAGAAGCCACACGTTGTCGAGTTCGACCCTGGCTGAAAAGACGGGATGGAGGCTAGGATTATATTCACTGCTTATGACAGAACTGATGCTCGAAGATACGCACGAATTTCGGAGCTTTGTGAGGATGGACATGGCCTGTTTCGAGAAGCTTCTGTCTATGACAGAAGATGGAATTAGCAAGTGTGACACATTCGCGAGGGAGGCAATCTCAAATTCTCGAAAGTAAAAATTAAATCGTACATTATAAGTTTTGTGATCATACCAGCCTAGATCACGAATAAAATATCGGTAAATGCCCTGTTATGTTTCAGGCTGGTTGTAACATTACGTTTCCTGGCTACTGGGGAATCTTTTAAGAGCCTGGCTTTTAGCCACAGAATACCACAGCCCACCGTTTCAAATGTTGTTGTGCACTGCAATTTACAACACTTTAAAGGACCAATACTTAGGGCCAAATTGCATGGACTTTCTCCCCTATCACTGCCAGTTTCTCTTTTCTGGCATGCTGAAATAAAGCAAGAGATGCAATCAAATCAGACATGAACTTTCGTAAGCCAAGATGTTACGGGACAAATCGTAAAATCACCGTATAAAGTTATGTGCGATAGCTGACGTACCTTTGATACAGCAGGTCATACATACACCTTTCCTCGCTGTACGCCTGAATTAAGGCGCTTAACGCCTCTTTGCTCCATTTCATTTCTAGAATACGAAGCAATCAATAGAAAAAATGCTTTCACAAACAACTGGTATAAAGGAGTGTGCTGAGAGAAAAAAAAATAATCTGCATTTATGAAACCTACTTATAGGAAAAAAATGCGGAAAATACCCAACACGAAAATCTGAAATTAGCCATTAGCCGCGTATCAATAAACAAACAACAACCAGAAAGCACTGTGGTACACCCTCTTGCGCATGCGCGACTCATCGCTGCCTACTGTACATGCGCTAATTGATGACAGTTTAGAAATGCTCTCTATTCCGGCGCGCGGATTACGAGTCTGCTAATTTTCGCAGTTTCTTCTGTTCTACCGCTAGATGGCTGCCGCGAAAGACTAGCACTATTCGCGGCGGATCATCGTGTTAGCACCCACTTAATATTTGGCAAGTATAGGAAGTTTGCCAAACCCTTTGATCGTTTACGGGGTCTCCATGGGCCTATTACGCACAAGATAAATCGAGAGTGCGATAAAGAAAGAAAAAAAATGCAGATCTCCAGTTCTCCCACGGACGATGTAGGATAATATGTTCCCATGTTGTGGTATTTTAATGAACTGTCATTAGGGGTCCAAGCAGACATACTTGTCTTCTTTTCAATACGAGGTGAAGTGACTCAAAACAAGTTTTTAATAACTTGTTCTGTTTGTTTCACTGTCTATCCACAGAAAGCTGATAACATCAGCTTCTTAGTAACAATTCCTTTAGCTGATTTTCATGTGTGTGTTTCTCCCATTTTAAGCCATTCCCTGGACCAACGTCTTTTTTTTTCTTCTTCTTTAGTCACGGTGTCAAAGTTAATATTAGAATAATCCACCTGCATTTTTAGTCATTCCCACTAGTGCCAAAATAAAGCATACACTAAAGTGGCTGCTTCAAAAGCAACGTAAAACAGACAAATTTTGCTGATACCTGTACGAGCTTGTATGACATATCCGTGGCTACATAAAAGCTAATTTGACAAACAAGTTAGCTCTTTTACAAGGACCTTGGTGAGTTATTAAAAATTTCATTGTCATTAAAAGAAACTTGGTGTAATAATAAAGTTCTATAAAGTAAAATTTCCTTAGGGGATCTCCGTGGGTAAATCTCTCATTTTAAGCCATTTATGGCCCAGCGTCTTGTTTTCTTCTTCTGCTTTAAACACTGTGCCAAAGTCAATGCAAAAACTGTTTTGTCTTACATTCTCACTACTGTCAAAATACTCACAAAGATGAAGAGCATTAGTTTCAAAGCGACGTCAAACTGACAGACTTTCTTTGTATGTGTATGGGCTTCTTTCGCAGAACTGTAGCTGTAGTGGGCGTAGAATTCTGTGGCCAGTAGATGCGCAGACAGCAGCGCATGCATGGGGAGAGCGGTTGTGGTGGGGGTTACGGGTAGGCGCTGTAGGGAAATGACGAGTGCTGGAGGGGAAATGCCATTCTAAACTGAAGCCTACAGTCACATTTCCGGTAAATGTGAAGTGGGGAACCTCCAAACCCACACTTGCGTGGTGGCCATTCACCTCTGCTTTGGTTGGTATATAAAAAGAAATTTGTCGAAAATGTAGGAATTTATTTTCGCCTGGCTTGTTAACCATTTGTAACAATCAGAGAAGCATCATGGGTGGCAGAATTCGAGTAAAACCTACATATTTCTCTGACTGCCATGTTAAAATTTTCTTCTTTTGTCAAAACACAGTGGATTTTGCAGTTTCACCTCCGTCACATGTTGTACAGGTGCAGTCGAAAAAGAATTCTGAGACAGTGGTTAGTTAAGTGAGGAACTGAGGGAAATTAAAGTCTGTAGCTTATTAAAAAGGTCATTTTCTGTACAGAATAAACATTTAATGTCTTCACTTATGTTGTCCCAAAACCGATAGCATTTCTGGTTACACCAGCAATCGATATCCCTTAAAAACTACATTCTTGTATCGAAAACGTCTGTAGTTAGTGGAGTAACACGGTACATAATGAATACATAATAACCATATAGCAAAATACTCTCCACTTTGTATGCTATCATTCGCCAAAATCTCATTTCGATATCCCAACCTGTTTATAAAATATGAATAATGTTGTGGATATTTCACTCAGGCTTTATCACTGGAATGGCGCGATCGCAAATGAGTGTGCTACGGCAGATCAGTTTTCTCGAGACTGGTGACATTTAGAGGCCTCCACATAACTCTAAAGAAAAGTTCAATATGTTAGCTAAATTTCATACGCTGCAGCATGTTATGTAATATGCACCAAACGCAAAATCAGAGCGCCCTCTGTTTTTCATTGCAAACTTTTTCGAATTTCGCGCAGTGTCTTACTTCCATATAAATATTACAATAACTATCACCATTAACAACATCATAATGAACCAGACATATAAAGCCACAAGTAAAGCAAAAATGATTTGTTTTACCGAATAGTTTCTGTAAAATCGCTTGAGACAGATTGCAGGGCGTGCGCCTCGATCCTGTCATCACCGACCAGCTGAAAGGTTTCAGACGCTGTCGACCTCCGCTTCCGAACAAACAAATGAACTCGCCCAGTGCTTTGGATGAGAACTGGTCACTGTGCATCGGCCACCATATCCCGTGCGGGCTGTGGGCGAATTCGACAAATAAGTCTGCTTGTTTATAGGGGCCTTTAACTGGCGTCATTGAGGTATTTATTTCTTTCCTTCTTTATTGTGTGTGAACTAGATCAGTAAGAAACAAAATCCGCCGCCATAACATGAGTGAGAGCGTCAAGAACAAGTTAACTTCGGATGTCAGCAGATGATGTCATCGACCCCCGATATCGTCCCTGTCAAACCTTTCTTCTCGAGAATCTTTGAAGGTGACAGTCTGTTCTGTTGAACATCTGTGTGAATGCCATTTACAGGCGTCTAAAGCTAGCGAAATGAGGGATGCTCAACTACCGGACCTACCGATAGATGGCTCTACCAGCTGATCACTATCGTCTGTATTGCCCGCCATATTTGAATTTGCCAAGAAGTTTCTCTCGGTCTGTACGGTGTATAAGGAAATGCGGATTATCGAAATTGTGATTTCTTGTTCTGCTTTCAATTGTACGAAGCGATGGAGTAAGGAAAGTGACTTACCATTTCACAGGTAATAGGACTACCGATACAGTACGACAACAATACAGACTTAGTGCGTTTGCTAATTCGATGTTTTTGAACAGGTTTCCTCTAAAGCACCCAGAGCTGCTGAAGAAGTGGATTACTTCCGTGACGCGGAAAGATTTTAAACCTACGTCTTGCAGTTTTCTTTGCGGAAACCTTTTCCGACAAGATGATTACGTAGTGAGCCCTGGAATGTGGAAGAAACGTCTCAGACCCGAAGCAGTGCCATCAGTTTTTGGCTTTCCGACACATTTGATGCCGCCAAATAAACAGCCACGACGACATGTTAGGATTTTGAGTGACGACGATGCTTCTCCATTTGAGGTAGCTTATTAATTTCCTTGCTATGTGTGCGCTTTTGACTTTTGTGAATTTATTTCGTACGGACACAAATGGGCTACATAGGTCTAAGCAATGTTGTAATACACTTCCATATTTTTGTTTTTAGTGTTCTGTCCTGGAATCCGTGCTTGATTTGCCCCCTGCAGAAGCTAGTGATTGCGTGGAGAATGTTGTCAATGAGAATTCTTCCGTGGAAAGCAAGTCCCATTTATCCAATGCAGAAGCTGCGAATTGTATCGAAAACGTTAGTATAAGGATGTTTTCACACCCCCAAAGTTTTCTTATATTATTTTTTCATCAAGCCTTGAGTTATTTCAATCATATATAACGAAATTATTTCTTTATTTCAGAGTGCAGTTGGTTCTCAAGTAATTGATTGTGGTATACAGTCGAAAGTAGAAATGGAAGACAAGGCGACCGAAACTTGCAATTTTTTCTCAGACATTGTTCACGAATTAAAACGTAAACTGAAGTGTGTCTGAGAAAAACTTCGAAGAAGAGAGAAGAAAGTGTTTTCCATGGATAACATCATAAGTTCATTGAAGGAGAAGGGGCATCTTCCTGAGAAGTTACATAACTTCCTCAATCATCAGAAAGGAACACAAGTGGAATTAGTGTGCAATTTAGTGGACAACTCTCTCTCGTCAAAGGGTAATAGATACACAACAAATGTGAAAATGTTTGCGATGACTGTGTACTTTTATTCACCAGCAGCATATGAATACCTGCAAAAATTAATGCCTCTGACCCGTAAATCATTGATTTCCAAATGGGTGGCAAGTGTCGACTGTGAAACTGGCTTCTTAAAAGATATTTTTAAGTACGTTGATTCGAACCCAATTGTAAGGGACCAGTTCAGCGATTCATGTCTAATTGTAGACAGTGTGGCAATTAGGAAGCAAGTAGTTTGGGACCAAGGAACTAAGCAATACACAGGTTTTTTAGAGTTTGGTGGGGAAGTGCCTCAGTCAAAAGAAGTAATAGAGGCATCTGAGGCTCTGGTTTTCATGCTTGTCTCTATTAAAGGCAAATTTATATGCCCGATTGCATATTTCTTTATCAACGGTGTACAGGCAAATAATCAGGCCACACTGATAAAATCCGCTTTAGAGAGGCTGCATAGTTCTGGCATTAGGGTTTGGTGTGTTACATGTGATGGCTGCAAGGTAAATATAAGCACTTTATGTACACTTGGCTGTACTTTAAATTTTTCCAAGGGTGATTTTAAAAGCTACAGTGTTTATTGTATCTTGGACATGTCATGTGATTAAATTTGCCAGAAATGCTCTAGCAGAGGTATCTGCTATTGAGTCTCCAACTGGCATTATTAGATGGCATTTCATTGAGCAATTGAACAAGGTACAACAAGAAGAAGGTATGACATTTGCCAACAAACTATCAGGACAACATATAAGTTATGTAAATAGAAAAATGAATGTTTCATTAGCTCCACAGACTTTGAGTTCTAGTGTGGCAGATAGTATAGTGTTTTTTGAGGAGGGCTGGTGATCGAAATATTAAAGGAAGTGAAGCAACAGTAGAATTTTTGTATAATATTGATAGGATTTTTGATATTCTGAACTCCAGAAATCCATTAGGTAAAGGGTATAAGAGCCCCCTGAGACTTGACAACAAATCTTATTGGCTTGGTATTTAAAATAGAATTTAAAAAATGATTCAAATGGCTCTGAGCACTATGGGACTTAACATCTATGGTCATCAGTCCCCTAGAACTACTTAAACCTAACTAACCTAAGGACATCACACAACACCCAGTCAACACGTTGGTATTTTCAGACACACTGAAAATTATATCAAAAGCTTAAAAATCATTGGTGTTCCATTGCTGCTCCATGCAAGAAATACTTTTGCTTTTGGGATAATTTTCATAGCTCTGACAAGTATGCTTCGTGTTGAATCTCCTTTGAAGTATTTGCTAACATATAAACTGCCACAAGACCACATAGAGCTTTTTTTCCCCTGCATTCGGTCCAGATGTGGTTGGAACAACAATCCAAATGCATACCAGTTCAAATGTGCCATGAGAAAGTTGCTCTTGGGTAACAGTGTCACTGCAATGAATGGGAATTGCTCAAATTTTAATGTGTATTGTTTGCCACCTGTTTATGATTTTCATGCAAGAAAGCATGTAGTAGAAAGTGATGAAAGTGCTGCAGAAAATGGAGTAGAGGAGTGGTGTGCACTTCTTGATAAGATTAAGTTCTCATTTCACAAGTAAAACGTACCCTATTATATTGCAGGGTATGTGTCATTGCGCCTTTCAAGGCAGATCACATGCAAAGACTGTCTTCACATACTGAAGCCACCAGTAGTTAAATCTGCATTAGAATGTGATTCTCTCTATGCTTTTCCCAATATGGCCAGTAAAAATGCATTTGTAAATTTTGTTAACCAGGGAAAACTGGTTAAAACAAGTGACTGCGTGTACTCTGTTGTAGAATACTCAGAAACTGTTTCAGATGTTTGTGATTGCTGGGGATATGCGACAGAAATATATACAGGCCAAGATTTTGCATTGTTAAAAATAAATTTGTAGATTACCCATTTCTTGCTCTTGGTCATGATTACCATTATGAAATTAGGATTGAGGACTTACATCAGACTCAACTTGTTTGTAAGATTGCATCCCTATACTCCTGAATATGCTTAAAAACATGTGGAAAAAAAGCCTGCTGAGAACATTTTAAACAACAAATCAAGTATAAGGCAGACGTTAAATAAACTCGTATTGTTTAATCATGTATAGTGCTCAAATTGGAAAAATTATGTAACGGGACATTCTATGCAGATGGGTGTGACATTTTGACAGATTTTTTAAAACTATTTTGTCCGTAGAGTTGTTGTTGTGTAATGATGAACTTCAAAATATGAATCACATTGAAGTAAAATTAAGTCTTTACATCCTGTGTAGATATTGTAAAAAAATTATAATTGTTTATTATATAAGCTTATTTTAAGATGTTTGGTGTTACAAAATATGCACTTGCATTAAAAACGGGTGATTTGTGTGAAATTAATGAAAAAAAATGTTCTGAGACTTATTTGACAGATGGCTTTCAGTGTGAGAAAATATTTCCCTCAATAATTACGTTAACTTGAATTTTTCACTTCAAGAAAACAGTTTAATCACAGGATGGGTGTGATCTAATGGAGTATGCAGTGGCCCTATGTTTCAAACAGTAATGTTTGTGGATACTCTGCAACATAAGAGCAATAAAATTGTTACTCTGTTAATTCTTGTTTTAATACTTCCTATAATGAACACAATGTTCCAGTTGATCATAAGCATTCTTATTACTTTATAACCATTCTAGAATAAGGGGGCCTGAGTCAGGCAAAACCTGTCTTTATTTTGATAGGATGTCTTTCTATTATATTTTCCTGTGTTGAGGGGGGGGGGGGGGAGAATGCAAATAATAATATAGAATTATCTTTCTAGCACTACAAAGTACGTAATACAGTGATTACAGGTACACCTGGAAATCTAGGACATTTCAGTATTCATGTTACATGCCTAATTTTCATCAACATTTACCTTAATTATACGGTTACATTTTTTGTTGATTTGAACTGTGTACTACATGTTAAAAAGATTTTGTTTGGTCATAGTAATAAAAGCATTTCATTTTGTTAGTTCACATGTCCCATACGGAATTGAAATTATCAAGTTATGATGACAAAGGAAGGAAATAACATTAAGGAATCTTACTTCACAGAAATTATGTAACAATGGTTACACTTTTTGCTAGTTAACTTTAACATAAGCCATTTGGTTTCCATTAAGAGTGATAGCAGTTGCACGAGTCACGTAAAGAACAAAGTTTCCCAAAGGGAACTAAAGTATTTTACGTTTGAGTTATTGCAGACCCAAAGTATTGTGATCTTCATATTTCTATTTAAAAAAGTTTGTAACTCAAATTCACAGACATTTTGGAATCTGTACATACATGTGTGTAGCAAGGTACTTTTCATGTGCCATGTGGAACCTTTAATTTTCTGGTTTAAATATAGTTTTTCATGAATTACCTTTAATACCAGCACTGTCTGAATGCATTATTTACCATTTAGAAGAAGAAATACTAGTGTACAGAATAACAAACCTCATGAAAAATGCGAGATATTGTTCTGTACAGAACTTGGAATGGCTCTTTATCAATAGCAGGTAAAAAAGAAGGCTTCTATTAAATGTTCAAAGAAACCAGTCAGTACCTCTTAATTCACCATAGAGGGGATACAGTAATAAAACAATTTACTTTTTTCAGAATTTCTGCTAAGTATTAAAAGTGTGAAGACCTATTCAATTAGTATTTGCTTTACCAATAACCTGTAGTACAAGCACACGTATAAGCAGATAATTATGGGAGTCAAGAGTTATGTTAAAATTAAAGATACTGACTGTTATTACTTGCTCACAAAGCATTGTAGTTGCTGTACAGTTTATGCTGTATGTGGTGTACCCAATCTGATTCCTGGAGGACATAATATTCTGTTATCCTATGGGAGTGCACTGGTACCACACATGTTGAAAGTACGTTTTGCTGTGGAATAGTTGTATCAGATGTCTGTACCAGAAAACAAATCTCCACTGTGACACCCTCATGTTCTTGGTATGATATTAGCTATTATTACAGGAATACTCTTCACATGGAGGAGGAAGCATAGTGAGATTTTCTTTTTCATCATTTCCAACATTGTACACAACTTTCTTGCACTTTTATGTTATCACATTTTTCCCTTCATAATCGAAAAGAGAGAGGGGAAAAAAAATGTAAGCGAGCTTCATAAAAACTGAAAACTCTACTTGCATCATTTGTTATTTTCAAAATGTTACTCTCTATCCAAATACTGTTCTATTTCTTCCAACCAATTTTGAATTTCTCAGGTTATTACATATTATTTACTGTACTTTGTCCAGCAATACTTCTGTTGTTACCAGATAGTTTGTAATGTGGCACTACCTTTGTGCCACTGCTATTGGCTAGTGTACTCTTGCAGATACGAAAATCGACTGGACTAGAATGTCCTGTCAGTATAGGACAAATTCAGACAATATGGAACTTTTTACACTAAATTTGCAATATAATGTCACCCTTGTCTCACACAGATTGTAGCAGCCATTGGGGTGCCTATCTGGCCAGCTTCTGTAGCTTTCACTTTCAGGTTTGTTTTTTGCTTGGGCCGTATACTGACAACTAGTCATTCCAGTGATTGACACCATGTCAAAGACTGGAACCAAGATTCACAGAAATAGAATTCTATGGTTGTAATTCAAAGTGTAATTAATTTTGCTCACTGACATGTTTTGAATTCAATTTTAAAATTGTTTGGGTGTCAGACTGGAAAATTAGAGTTTTAAGACACCCCAACCTTAAAATTAACAGCTGTGATCGAGGTTATTTTCAACAAGTCCCTTCACTTCCTAGATCATCATGGTTCAGTCCAATATAATATTATTACTAGACTTAACTTCCAAATGATACAAGTCATGCATTTACGAGGAGCCTTAACGTTGGGCTTTGTGTTTGTCTCATTTAAATGTATTTCTTGTCTCGTATCAAAGAGTGAAGCACTGTTAAAAACTGTTGCTTCTACCATATCACTCAGTTTAAATACACCGTGTCATGTACAGGCGTTAATAAAATCATGGCATTTAAATTACTGATCAAACAGAGAGCCAAATTCGTAAGTGCATGTTGCAATTACAGTGTCAGCATATATGTAGATCGGTAATGCATCACTTCAGATAAAGAAAAAATAACGATTTTTACGTTTATACGTAAGTAATACTTTAATAGTTCAGTTGTAACTTCTGTTGTCAGTAAAGATACCCCTAAGCAAACGATGTCAACTTTTTTTCAAGAGACGTCTTCACTGTTGTCCACACTTGATTTTCCGAATTATACCAGCTTCAGCAAGTAAGGTAATTTGTTGACCTCCATTGAATCTTAAATAGTGTTTTAAAACGGGCAAATAAGTAAAGCACTCATAAAATAGTAAACAATTTATAGATC
Organism: Schistocerca americana; assembly: GCF_021461395.2. Taxonomy (NCBI): domain Eukaryota; kingdom Metazoa; phylum Arthropoda; class Insecta; order Orthoptera; family Acrididae; genus Schistocerca; species Schistocerca americana. The sequence continues at coordinate 557,594,804 of NC_060125.1, read as the reverse complement.
AGCTTGTCAAACTTTCAAAACACACTCGAATTTAGGAATTTCATAGCAGAACTGTCACCGTTTTTTCTCGCTAGATTAGAAACACTTCATTATGTTGATGTGTAGATATCTAGAACATCCAATATAAAATACTTATGAGGGCGCAGAACGAAAAACATTTTCATCCGTGTTTTGACACTTTGTTTTTTGCCAAATTCAGATATGGCGGACACTCAATGATAAGGTCTCTTGCCGGCACGCGCTACAGCCATCTATCGGTAGGTCCGGTAGTTGAGCATCCCTCATTTCGCTAGCTTTAGACGCCTGTATGCCATTTGAAATATATTTTGAAACGTTTTGCCGTTTCATTCTACCGTTTTGTCTGAATCAGCCTAAGAAGGGGCTCCTACACATTGCACACGAAAACGCTGGCATTTGATGCAATAACAACAAAACATTTTCTTTTATTTTACCTTCCCAGGCCTGCAATAGTCAACTAGAGAATTGCATTTAGATAAACTGCTGTCTCGAGGCCAAAAAAATTGTTAAAGTTCCTTCCTTGTTGTAATCAACTGAAATTATTTGCGTTATGTCCACCTGCTTAGCTGGGTGGTAACGTGCTCGCCTCCTGTGCCAGCGGGCCTGTGTTCGATTCCCAGCCGGGTCGGAGATTTTCTCTGCTCGGGGACTGGGTGTTGTGTTGTCCTCATCATCGTTAAATCCTCATCACTGGTGCGCAAGTCGCCCAATGTGGCGTCGACTGAAATAAGACTTGCACTCGGCGGCCGAACTTCCGAAGACGGGGCCTCCCAGCCAACAATGCCATACGCTCATTTCATTTCATTTGTGTTAATTGAAGATGTGTTTGCACGTACATTTTTCCCAAGCATACACCTCTACCAGACTTGCATTGAGTCACGAAATGCGTGTGGTCTTGCCTGAATAAGCAACATCGTGCTATTCCTACTCAAGTTGCAATGGCACTTTAAGGCTGAGCATCCCATCAAGAGTGACCCCTAGGCAATGTGGACTTCTGTTATGCTCCAGTCTTTTCCCTTAGATTTACTGGTATTTCCTTGTTGGCGAGTTGGTTGTTAAGATGGGAACTGGTGACATCTGTTTTGGCAGCACTCAGTTGTAACCTCCAGTTATTTGGCAACAATTTGTAGGTCTCCAGTCAAGGCAGATTCAAGACTGCCCAGGTCTCTGTGACTCACAGCAAGAGCTCAATCATTAGCTTCTTCAGATTTCCTGGTGCATGTCTACAATAAACAGGGAAAACAGAAGAGAGACTAGCACTGATCCTTGTGGAAGACCATTATTAAGCTTCATTAGAGGGCTCGGCTTATCCCCCATTAAAACTTGGAAAATCCTATTGCTTAAGATAGCACTGATTAGGTTTCAAATTTTAAGACACGAAGTGATGCATGAAAGTATGAATATTACCTCTTGCCTCCACCCTCCATCATACGACACTCACTGTTCTTTTGCTGTTTTGAAATTGAGCTTCAATAAAAACTGTCAGTGAGAGGAGCTGGTTGGTGCATATGAGGTTTGGGCGAAATCCTGCCTGTTCAACAGGTAGGTTTTGAAAAATTTTGTAGTTGATTCTATTATACAGTATTCTTTCCAGAAGTTTATATACTGTGTTATGTAAGGTAATGGGTTAGCAGCTTTGCAGTTTAATTCTTTTAAGATGGCTATGATTTTTGCTCTTTTCATATCATGGGGTTTGTTATCAGTTTGGAGAATATCTGTAAAGAACTTGGCTAGCCAGTTTTCTACATAATTCCCACTGTGAATATGGGATGCTGAATAGATGCTATCAAACCACATGCCTCCCTGCTTTCATTTCTTTGAGAGCTGTCAATATTTCCTCAGTGACGAATGGTCTAGTCTCACACAGACTTACAGGCTAGTTTGAGTGCCTTCCATTTGATTTTGACCTTAATAGTAGATCATAATTCATCTGTGGGTTTTTGGTGTGTCATCATGAACTTGACTGGTGCATGATTGTATGTATTTTTTTATGCACCATAGCACACTCACTGCTCTTAACGTAACTTTGACTAAGATTCTGTGCATAGTCCATTGAGTTTGTCACATGGAAACAGCTTGTTTCTTGCATCAGCATGACTGCTGTCCTCATTCAATCTACATAGGTACAGCCACCAGTGCTATGTCTCTATCATGTCACACCATTTGGTAAAGTACTATAAAATTCCGAAACATGTGACTGTTGTCAAAAACAGATCAATGACTCCCGATGATCAGGCCATAAAAACCTTTCTCCAGATTGTCACTTGTTTGCTGTGCATCGATTTCAATTGAGGTTACTTATGACAATGAGAAACAAATACATACATATATAAATGCAAACCTCTACTGTTTTCAAACACTATAATGTCCCACATAAACCTATTACGCACATTCATACCCACAATTTAACCATTATTTGTGAATGTAATAACCAACATGTAACTAAAGTTTTAATTTATTATTTAAATAACCCTATTTATATGAGCAATCCGAGTAATGATCATGCCTCTAGGCACCAGTCTTGACTCCAGATGCCATCGACACACACACACACACACACACACACACACACACACACACACACACAAATAAAGAAACTTCTTAAGATTAATTTCAACTGACAATTGTACGCAAGATGAACCTATATATTTTCACCCACATAAATGTTTCCTTCCTTGAATAATCACATGTCAACATGGCATCTGAATTGTCGGCCACTTTAGTGAATGATGTGCGGGCTGTCGACCGCATTTTACTTTTTATCTGCCTAAGCAATATGCCAAAGGCCATTTAATTTTTAGTTTTGGACCCCCGTTTCTGTATGGTGTCTTTTTTTTTAACCCTTTTTCCACATGCCTGTTTTTAGCTATCTTCTCTTCTGTCAATTGGGACTGACGTATAGTCGTTTAACTCCTCTCTGTGTTTGAGTTCTATAGTTCTGACTTGGGCGTGTATGACCCCAGTTGTTTTTTGCACCCTAAAGGAAAGGAAAACAATAAATTCTCATTTCCCATATTCCTATTTCCTTCACACATATATATTCTCACAATTAAATGAACATCCCCCAAAATTCTTACAGCTACATACATCACAATAGACATGCACATACATGGATTCACACAGAATTATTCATTTCACTCCTACTTTCATTTTCTCTCATACAATCTGAACCACCCACTCCATTCCAGCTGGTCACATAATCACACAACACACATTTATATAATTGCACACAATAAAAAACCCCAAAATACTTAAAACTACGTTGGATTGTGGCCAAATAACCATTATTATGTTCATTCTCTGAAAATACCATCACTTCACCACCTATCAATTCCCTTTTTCAAATCTTACACTCTTTCTGTCATCACTGTCAATCAGTCTGCCTTACATAGATGCATACACAAATACCGTAAATGTCCCCAAATTACTTTCAGTTAACAAATGTTAATACTAATAAAACTGAACACACTTGTGTGTACAAACCAAAACCAATCTCCTTCAACTTCTCACTTACACATATGACAACATGGAAAAATTCTATAAGTCTTGTGGTAAAATTAATTCTTATTTCCCATATGCTTCCCCCCCCCCCCCCCCCCATCCCCAAACCTCATACACACGCACAAATTCTTCATCTGCTATCAACCCACATGTGTGTTCCATTTCCACACATCATTTTCATATGTTGTTGTTGTTGATGTGGTCTTCAGTCTAGAGATTGGTTTGATGCAGCTCTCGATGCTGCTCTATCCTGTGGAAGCTTTTCATCTCCAAGTAACTACTGCAACCTATGTCCTTCTGAATCTGCTTAGTGTGTCCATCTCTTTGTCTCCCTCCATGATTTTCACCCTCCACACTTCCCTCCGATCCGAAATTGGTGATACCTTGATGCCTCAGAATGTGTCCCACCAACCGAAGGGTCTTCTAGAGAAGTTGTGCCACAAATTCCTCTTCTCCCTAATACTACTCCGTACTTCCTGATTAGTTACGTGACTACCCATCTAATCTTCAGCACTGTTCTGTAGCACCACATTTTGAAAGCTTCTATTCCCTTCTTGTCTGAACTATTTATCATACATGTTACACTTCCATACATGGCTACATTCCATACAAATACTTTAAGAAATGACTTCCTGAGAGTTAAATCTATACTCGATGTTAACAGATTTCTCATCTTTAAAAACGTTTTCCTGGCCATTGCCATTTTAGATTTTATATCCTCTCTACTTCGACCATCATCAGTTATTTTGCTGTTCACATAACAAAACTCTTCTGCTACTTTTAAGTGTCTCATTTCCTAATATAATTCTCTCAGTATCACATGATTTAATTCAACTACATTCCAGTATCCTCATTTGGCTTTTGTTGATATTCATCTTATATCCTTGTTTCAAGATCTTGTCCATTCTGTTTAACTGCTCTTCCAGGTCCTTTGATGTCTCTGACAGAATTACAATGTCATCGACAAACCTCAAAGTTTTTATTTCTTCTCCATGGATTTTAATTCCTACTCCAAATTTTTCTTTTATTTCCTTTGATGCTTGCTCAACATACAGATTGAATAACATTGGGAATAGGTACAACCTTGTCTCACTCCCATTTCAACCACTGCTCGACTCTTATAACGGTCATCTGGTTTTTGTACAAACTGTAAATACCCTTTCGCTCCCTATATTTCACCCCCATCACCATTAGAGTTTGAAAGAGAGAATTCCAGTCAACATTGTCAAAAGTTTTTGTTAGTCTACAAATGCCAGATGTGTAGGTTTTCCTTTCCTTAATCTATCTTCTAAGATAAATCGTAGGGTCAGTAGTGTCTTGCATGTTCCAAGATTTCTACAGAATCCAAACTGATCTTCTCCGAGGTCAGCTTCTGCCAGTTTTTCCATTCGTCTGTAAAGAATTTGTGTTAGTATTTTGCAGCAGTGAATTTTTAAACTGATAATTTGGTAATTTTCACACCCGTCAACACGTTCCTTCTTTGGGATCGAAATTACGATATTCTTCTTGAAATCTGAGGGCATTTCGCCTGTCTCACGCCTCTTGCGCACCAGATGGTAGAGTTTTGTCATGGCTGGCTCTCCCAAGGCTATCAGTAGTTCTGACAGGATGCTGTTTACTGCCAGGGTCTTGTTTCAACTTAGGTCTTTCAGTGCTCTGTCAAATTGTTCATGTAGTATATCTCCCATTTCATATTCTTCTATGTCCTCTTCAATTTCCATAATATTTGCCCTCAAGTACATCGCCCTTGTATAGACCTTCTGTATACTCCTTCCACCTTTCTGCTTTCCCTTCTTTGCTTAGAACTGAGTTTCCATTTGAGCCCTTGATATTCATACAAGTGGTTCTCTTTTCTCCAAAGGTCTCTTTAATTTTCCTGTAGGCAGTATCCATGTTACCCCTAGTGATCTATGCTTCTACATCCTTACATTTGTCCTCTAGCCATTCCTACTTAGCCATTTTGCACTTCCCGTCAGTCTCATTTTTGGATGTTTGTACTCCTTTCCACCCGCTTCATTTACTGCATTTTTATATTTTCTCCTTTTGTCAATTAAATTCAATATCTCTTCTGTTACCCAAGGATTTCTACTAGTCCTTGTCTTTTTACCTACTTGATCCTCTGCTGCCTTTACTATTTCATCTCTCAAAGCTACCCATTCTTCTTCTACTGTCTTTCTTTCCCCCGTTCTTGTCAGTCGTTCCCTAATGCTCTCTCTGAAGCTCTCTACAACCTCTGATTCTTTCAGTTTATCCAGGTCTCCCTGAATTCCTACCCTTTTGCTGTTTCTTCAGTTTAAATCTACAGTTCATAGCCAATAAATGTTGGTCAGAGTCCACATCTGCCCCTGGAAATGTCTTACAATTTAAAACTTGTTTCCTAAATCTCTGTATTACCATTATGTAATCAATCTGAAACCTTCTTGTGTTCCAGGTCTCTTCCATATATACAACCTTCTTTCATGATTCTTAAACCAAGTGTTAGCTATAATTAAGTTTTGCTCTGTGCAAAATTCTACCATGCGGCTTCCTCTTTCATTCCTAACCCCAAGTCTACATTCATGTACTACTTTTCCTACTATCGAATTCCAGTCTCCCATGACTATTAAATTTTTGTCTCCGTTAACTATTTGAATAATTTCTTTTATTTCATCATACATTTCTTCAATTTCTTCATCATCTGCGAAGCTAGTTGGCATATAAACTTGTACTACTGTGGTAGGTGTGCGCTTCGTATCTATCGTGGCTACAATTATGCATTCACTAAGCTGTTTGTAGTAGCTCATCTGCACTCCAGTTTTTTTATTCATTATTAAAACTACTCCTGCATTACCCCTATTTCATTTTGTATTTATAACCCTGTATTCACCTGACCTGAAGTCTTGTTCCTCCTGCCACTGAACTTCACTAATTCCCACTATATCTAACTTTAACCTATCCATTTCCTTTTCAAATTTTGTAACCTACTTGCCCGATTCAGCGTTCTGACATTCTACGCTCCGATCCGTAGAATGCCAGCTTTGTTTCTCATGATAACTACGTCCTCCTGAGTAGTACCTGCCCGGAGATCCGAATGGGGGACTATTTTACCTCCGGAATATTTTCCCAAGAGGCCACCATCATCATTTAACCATACAGTAAAGTTGTACGCCCTTGGTAAAAATTATGGTTGTAGTTTCCCCTTACTTTCAGCCGATCGCAGTACCAGCACAGCAAAGCTGTTTTGGTCAATGTTGCAAGGCCAGCTCAGTCAGTCATTCAGACTGTTGTCCCTGCAACTACTGAAAAGGCTCCTGTCCCTCTTCACGAAGCACACATTTGTCTGGCCTCTCAACAGATACCCCTCCATTGTGGCTGCACCTACGGTATTGCTATCTGTATTGCTGAGCCATGCAAGCCTCCCCACCGACAACAAGGTCTATGGTTCATGGGGGGGGGGGGGGGGGGGGGGCGGATTTTCATACTATTTGTGCATATTGTATCATACAATCTCCATAATAACTCAACTACACTGAATGAAAACTCCCCAAAACACATTTACACAGCAAATGACAAACAAATACAGACTTCAACACAACCATTACCTTTCTTTCTTCTGTTGCTTTTCAAACTACTGTGCTTCTGCCATATCTATCTGAAAGACTTGTGCTTCCACTTGTACCTAAGGGAAGATTACATCTGTAGTCATGTCATCACTTAAGTTCTATTCAACCATTCATATTTACTAACAATAATCTCAACATATTCCACTTTAAGGAAATACAACATATCTTTACAATTCACTGCCATTCCATTAGTACACAGGCTAGTTTCATTTATAACTGAAATTGTGTTTTTAGATAACTGTTTTATGCCACAAATCGGAACTGCAGGGACAGAGTAAAGTTCATGGCTTAATTCTTCATGACCCTGCAGTACCCATCGAGTCAGCTGACATTCTTACAACATTATAATGCCAGATTTTCACATTAAATACATATGAATAAATTGGGATAGTAAGGTACATTATTCATGCTATTGTTTTTTAGTGTAGATGTGGAAAACTCATTGCTTTGGTACTCAGGACATATCCTACTCAATGCATTGTTTATAATAATTACTTTGTTTTTTAAAGTACAAAATACATTCTAAGAAGAAAAAAAGAAGAAAAAGAATGCACCACAAATGAAACGTCTAAATGGGAGGAGATCAGTAGATGTGATGTACATGTACAGAGAAACAAATGGTCATAACTTCAAAAAATTCAGTTGATTTATTCAAGAGAAAGAGCTTTGAGCAAGTTAATAACATGTTGGTCCACCTCTGGTGCTTATGCAAACAGATACTCAGCTTTGTATTGATTGATATAGTTGTTGATATCCTCCTGAGAGATATTGTGCAAAATTCTGTACAACGGGAGCATCAGATTGTCAAAATCCTGAGCTGGTTGAAGGGCTTTGGCCATAATGTTCCAAACATTCTCAGTTGGGGAGAGATCCGGAGACTTTGCTGGCCAAGGTAGCATTCAGCAAGCACGAAGACGAGCAGTAGAGACTCTCACCGTGCGCATGCGGACATTATCTTGCTGAAACGTAAGCCCAGGATGGCTTGGTATAAGGGCAACAAAACAGGGTGTGGCATACCGTTAATGTACCATTGTGATGTAAGGATGCTGCGGATGACAATAAAAGGGGTACTGCTATGAAATGAAATGAAATGGTACCTCAGACCACCACTACTGGTTGTCAGGCTGTGCGGCAGGTTGGTATTCCACTGCTGTCTGGGGCACCTTCAGACAAGTCTTTGCTGGCTGGTTGCTGACACATTATTCGAAGCGGGACGCATCAATAAAGACGATTCTATTCCAGTGAATGAGATTCCAGGCCATCATATCAGCATGACCTCAAAGAAATTATTAATCATTCCAAAGGCATTACACGAGAGGCGCTTAGTTAAAGTTTTCAAACCGAATTTAACATGACAGGGAAAAAAAGAAGTACACAGATAGTTGTGTGAAGCACAGGCTACAGTAGGAGGTTAGCGGAAGTTAAAGCATAGAAATAAAACTCTCTCCCCTCAAATAGCTGAAATTCCTGTCATCTATCAATCACATTGCAGTGCTGGCTTACCATGTCTACAATGAATATGCGTGATGTCGCTGTACACTGCTCTGCTGCAACTGCTAGAGCCGGCTGGTGCAGGGCGCGGGCTGTTGTGGCCATTGTTAGAAGCACTCATCTTCTCAGACATGATTGCAAGAAATTTATCTCAGTCCTAAGATATGATAAATCAAACTCTGGCACCTTGGCATGAAGCTGACATGAAAATCTCTTATCCAACTCGTGACAGTCCTGAGAGTAGTGCCTAAGGCAAATTCTCCACGAGTCTCCCTATCGAAAAAATCCTCACTTCTGTTCAAGTCTCAGTGACTCTGATCGGTGCATTTTTTTTTTTTTTTTTTTTTTTTTTTTCCAGCAAATCACCAAAAAGGCCTAATGATCCCTCCAATGAGGAAGACTGGAATTGAGTCCAGTGTCTTCAGGTGACAATTAAAATGACTCAACAAAATTCAGAAATGTGTTTTTGCACCTGGGAAAGGCCTGAAACCACGTTCTCATGGCAGGGCAAATTTTCTGGGATTTTTTGTGAAGTGGAAATTTTCTCAGGTGTAGCTGTGGCAATACACCAGCATTTTGGAGTGTTGTCCAGGAACAAGACAAAATGGTAGTTTCTGCAAGTGGTCACTCAGACACCCTGGGACAGGTTAGGAACTCAAGAGCCTTCAGCCTCTCCATATTCCTAAGCCTTCTGTCCTGTAATGTCTGAGCTAGACATTCAGTCCACCTGACCAGCAGAATGTTTTTGTCCTGCCTGAGCCCCAGATTAGGCTGGCATGGCCAACTTGTGTTTACTTCTGATGGTGAAATCTGTTTCTGGGTTGCCATTACTGTGCTTGGCCAATGGGCTGATTCTTACCAAATTTTCAGGTTCCCATGAGCCAAAAGCAACAAGGTACAAAATGTCTTGTAGATTCAAGTAATGACAGATTTCCCAGAACAGAAATGAAATTGCACTGCTGCCCCTGATCACTCATGTAGCATGAAAAAAATTTGATAATGGAGGCAAAATACTGTCTGAATTGAAAGCGAGAATGAAGGTCTTAGGCAAGTCATATGCAAATCATCATTTAAATAGGAATAAAAATGTGAGAGGATGACCTGGCACAGGCCGACATCTCATCATAAGCTTGTTGTGGCCTCATGTGCTGTACGATGGCTTTGGCTTACCTGTGTGGCCTGGCAACTGTTCTCCAACTTGCCAGCCACATATCACATAATTAAACCTTCTGTTCCTTGACCAATATCTGTATATGACCAACTGTTTGTAACATTTTGAAGACCAGCAACAAAAATAATAGAATGAGGGTGTTACCATGCAACACATTGCACAGTTGAGAATTCTGAAGTAAAAGAATATTCTTGAATGGTTTCCAGCAATACCTCACCCAATAACAAGGATGTGTTGCTGACGTGTGCACCTAGCTCTGTAGCAAGCACTGAGCATGTAAAAACGTCATAGAAAAACATAAACAAAGTCACAAACATTTAACAGTTTGGGGCAGTAAAGAACAAGTACTTAGGGAAGCTTCATCCTGAGTTTATAAGGAAGCTACTTTATGGCTCAAAACTGCCATACAGGGATGGTGTTGTTATTATTTTTTTTAACTGACAGGAGGGGAATGATACAAACCATGCAAAAGTATAGCCCCATTACTCATTTAACTTATATTACACATAAAATATTAAAAGAAACATATGCAATGCAGAAGATTCAAAGGATCAGTGGTCTTAGAAATTTTTAATAATTTATTTATAAAAAATTGTGAGAAAATTGGTTCAAGTATATTACTGCTCATTAATTTCAATACAGCCAGGTATTTCAGATTTAGAATGCAAATCAGATGTTATTTCTCACAAAATATAATTATATTAACTTCCACATATATAATACAATCACAATCATTGTATTTTACTTCCATCAACGTATCCTCCTCCGGATTTAATGACTGCCTCACAAACTTGAGGCATATGGTCAATCAGATTTTGTAGGTATCGTGAATCTATATAATTCCACACATCCTTAACAATATTCCAGAAATGTTCCTTGCCGTATATATTAACTTCCATGATACATCTGTCCACTTCATCCCAGACCATTTCAATGGGTTTACAGTCAGGGCTTTGGGATGGCTATACCATATCATTCAGTACTTTTGTTTTTTCTTTGATGCAATGTAGTTTGTACAGTATGCCGACTGATGTTTTGGGTCATTATCCTGTTGTAAGGTGAACCCTTTCCCTATTAAGTGCAAACCACTTTGTATTGCATGATACTGAAGTATGCGGTGCTACTGCTTCTGATCCATACATTGTTCTATTTTCACAATGTCACCAACTCCATCTCCGGCAAAACATCCCCAAATCATAACAGAACCTCCACCGTGTTTAACACTAGGTAGGACACACTGCTGGGCTACCCTTTCCCCTACAAATATTCTCCTTCTGGTTCCAAAAATCTAGAACTTCAATTCACCGGTGAATAACACTTTCGTCCCTTCTTCCAATATCCAATTACGATGTTTTCTAACCCATTCAAGTCTCTTCTGTTTATTTATGGGTCTTAGAACAGGTTTTGTTGCTGTGACACATCCTTTCAAACCAGCTCCAGTCAGTGTCCTTTTTTACTGTTGCAATAGATATTGTTGTCATGTTCATTTCTACCAATTCTGCACGAATTTCTGTTTTGAATCTATTATTCTTACTGGTAATTCTGGTATATTTATCATCACTTTTAGTTGTTTTACAAGGTCATCCTGGTTGGGGCATGTCCTTACTGCTACCTGTTGTCTTCTGGCGGTCAAGGGTGTATTGCACTCCCCTTATAGACAAACTACACTGTTTCGCAATTTGGTGAATAGATAAACCTGCTTGGGAAAATGCTACACTTCAATGCCACGAAGGAACTGACGTGCAGGAGTCACATGTTATGTATCGTAGCAATGCTTGCCGTCTGCTGCGGGCATCACATCACTACAGGGAACAACACAGGTGCACCATATGCGGCGTCCGTCGGCAAATACGTAAACAAACATATCAGATAGGTACATAACATTTATGTACGTAACATTGTTGGATACTATTGTATCTGAATGGCCACAAACAAAAATCATGACATGTACAATTGTTGTACTTTTCCTTTGCTTCCTCAATTGTACCCATGATATTAGACCTTATCTACAGAGAACTAGATGACTTTTATTGGGTGAATTGAAATTAATGAGAGGATGTGTAGTTCGGGAGAAAAAGCAAAACAGTACACCAAAGAAACAATACAGCAAAATTTAGTGAAATAAAAATTAGACCCATGTTCCCATCTAAAATTAGGAAAGACCATCATGACTGTAAAGCAGAAGTTCATATGAGATGAATAATCTCTCTCCAGCAATACAGTACGAAGTTGTGGCCATATAATATGTAATGTTATTAGTCAATTATGTCATACACTATTAATTCAGGGTGCTTTCACAGACTGATTAAAATATGCCATTGTTAGGTAGCTCTGTATCTATAAGAAGAGAGACTTCACAGGTGTCACTAATATCCTGTGTCAGTCCTTGCATCATTATCTAATATTTTTGAGAAGGTAATGTATTCCATGGTTGTCACTCAACTGTGCACTAACAGTTTGAATTTCAAGAGGGCCACACTGTTGTGTCAGCTATTTATACATTTACTGAGCATGTAATAAAATCTCTAAATGATAAATTGTCACCAGCTGGGATACTTGTGACTAATCAAAGGCATCAGACTGTGTCAGGCATAATATTCTATTAACAATGAAAATTACTGGATGGAATAATATTTAAAATAAACCACACACCTATAATTGACTGATGAGTGGTGCATAGAAACACACAAAAGACAATACTATTTACTTTAGTTTTTGAGCTCTTGCTCTGTCTCTAGAAAAACTACACACATACAACCAAACAGAAACCCAAACGTTCTCATCCACCATTGTAAAGAGGTGGACTGTTGGTTACCAATTATTTTGAGACCAGTTGCTTGTTTGATGGAGGTGTGGAGGGGGTAGGGAACAATGGACAAGGCAAGAATGGGGCAGCAGGGTAGTGTGAGGCAGGTCTTTCAGCAAATGATTTAGCAGCTGTATGACAAGTTAAAAGGAGTTCAGAGAGTAGGGCATATAAAACGTCAAGAGAGGAAAGGAGGGGAGAGGAGAGGAGGTGAAGGTGGAGATAAAGAGGGACACAAGGAGGGAAGAGAGAAATGGGGATGAGTGGAAAATGAGAGGGGGGGAGAGGGAGGGAGGGAAGGAGGGAGGGAGGGAGGGAGGGTGAAGGTTGAGTGGGGGAGAAGGCTATATGCAATCTGGACAGGGAATGACTAGTATGGACAGAGAGAATGGAAAAGTTAAGGTATTGCAGTGGGAAACAGGTTAGCAGAGGTTAGCTGTTGAAACCATTAGTGCTGTGTGACTTGTGACGTGCAGCATGTTCGGCAACTGGATGATGAAGTTTACAGTTGGCCCCAGTTTTGCAGTGACCATTCATGCGAGTAGACAGTTGATATTCAAATAACTTATGGGAATGCAGCCGAGTGATGTCATCAACAACTGCCAATATTTCGACAGGAGCAACCCTGGCATTTTCAACACTGCAGCAAGTGTGAATTTGAAACCTCAGTTTTCAGAGAAACTCCATAAAGACCCCCCCCCCCCCCCACACACACACACACACTGCAAACACTAGCATCATCAATCATCAAGCACCATCACAAACCAAATATGACCAATGTCAGAAGTTATCAATAGTGAAATTAAAAATCAACAGGTGAGATAGCATAAACTCTGTCCCTCTGTTTTTTGACAAGTGAGAGAGCAGGATTCCATGCAGAATTTAAACAGAAACCACCATCTCTATTCATATTGTAATTTTCTAATTTCATTTCAACAGCTTCCTTAGTAACACTATCCCAATAGCTGGAAGTGCACATCAGGATCTCAATGTTGTTATATTCCATATGATGACCAGTGCCAAGACAATGTTCTGAATGGCGGATTTGCTTGGCTGTGTGCTGCTTACACTCAGTACACCAGTCCTCCACAGTCCTGATAGTCTGACCAATGTACGAGATGCTGCAACTGCAAAGAATACAATAAACACCCACCTTACAAAAACCAAGATCATTTTTATGGACTAAAAGAACCCTGATCTTAGATGGTGGTCAAAAAACATATTCCACATCATATTTCTGCAAAATACAACAAATCCTGTTCAAAATGCTCCCTGAACCAGGCAAAAAGGCCATAGATTTTGGTGACACCTCAGTATTATCACCACTCATTCGGTGCAACACAGTCTAATCTGTCTTTCACTACAATCATTCTGACAAAAAGTGGCTTTGAGGTGGGCTAACTTGGCTGACAGACTCTCTGGGTGTGAGATGACATGGGTCCTATGAACAAAGGTATGAAGTATCCCTTCATGTTGAGTGGGACGGTAACAACTGTCAGCCTGCAGGTACAAGTTAGTGTGAGTAGGCTTCCCATAAACAGCATGTCCCAATGTACTATTCACGTTCCTCCTGACCAACACATCAAGGAAGGGAAGGCAGCCATCTTGTTCCACCTCAATCGTGAAATGAGTATTTGAGCGGAATGAATTCAGGTGTTTTAAAAGGTCGTTAACATTCTCACTGCATTAGGCCAAACAACAAAAGTATTGTCTCCATGTCTGAAAAAAACATGCAGGTTTCAAAGCCACTGACTCCAAGGCACATTCGTTGAAATCATCCATAAACAAATTGGAAATAATAGGTGACAACGGGGATAAGAATAATTTCTGATTTTGGGGATACAGAAGTCAGTAAGCTAACATACTTTATGTATTTTCATTATTCACAAATGAAATTTGTTATCAACTGTTCACTGAGTTTGAGAGTAACAGATATATCACAATATAACACAAATAAAATTTGCCTTTTACTGAATTTAACTTTGGCAGAGAAAGTAATGAATGTGCAGCTATAAAACTCTTTGAAAATCTACCCATGGAAATAAAATGTCTAAGAGATGACAGAAGTGTTTTCAAATGTAGATTAAAGATATTTCCCCTTAATAACTCCTTCTATAACCTCAAGGAATTAATGAATAGAAAAAATGGTTCATTTTCACAGAAAAAATCTTTGGATGGCCAGTATGTAGCCATACAAATATTTTTTCCATTTATATATGTTTGTTCCATTGGCATGTTCCACATCACAACATTTATCATGAATATGATGTATGGAGAAAGTAAATGCTAACTAATTCCTATTTTTTACTACTGACTTACAAACTATTTCATATGGTGCACTTTTCACAGTTACATGTAGAAAACCCTAAGCACAGGCACATACAAGAGACTCAGATAGCAAAGAATAATAACAATGGCATGAGCTGATGAGACAGGTTATTTCCTTGTGTTTTCAAAATCATACTGTCCACTTTTTTGTTATTTTCATACGAAATTGCACTGAATGTGATGAAGCTGACAAGTGAATCATCACTGGCTATCCTGCAAGACAAAGTGCAAGACAAGTTTAAATTGCAGTGTCTACATCCGACACTCATCTCACATTTACTGGTTAACTTTCTTCTGTATTACTAGTAAGATTAAGTCCTCTGTACAAGGCATACAAGTGCAACACATTATTAAGACTAGTAATTCTATTATTTTTTGCATATCACAGTACACCCATAACAGTTTCAGATGATACTTCCAGAAGAGCTCGAGGACCGAGAAGGGTCAAATTTAAAGGGAGAAAGGAGAGGGAGGGAGGGAGAGACCATTTGAAATGAGGCTCACAGTATACATTAGCAAAAGGTAAGTCATATTCTTGGAGTTATCTTTCACGACAAAGTGCAACTGTCCACAAAAATGTTAGACAAAATAACTTTAAAGAATTGTGCAAGATTTTTTTTATAAAGTTTTGGAAAACATTAAGCCACTCTCACCAAAGTGCTCTTTATATGGCCTGATAAAAAGCTTGTACAGCAACTGAGACATCAAAAATTTATTTCCTGGAAAAATATGCACTAAAATATATTCAACAACAGTGGTATGTGACATTGCTATTTGTTGAAAGATAGGTGAAGTGTACTTATATTTAGGCACTGTAACACATGGTACATAAATAACTTAGAACATTACACACAGTCTGCAATGAGGAACTATATGCTACCCCCACTCATTCTATTACCAGCCAAATATTAGTCTTTAATAATACTTCTACCTCCAGATTCAAACTGACTGCCTCTGAGGTGAGCATCTCTACAGAAAAATGCACTAGCAACCTTGCTACAAGGCAAGATTTTCTCATAACTGAAGGGAACCAACAAGGAATGGATAGGGTACTTGATTCAGCTGCTGATAGTGGCAGTCTGTGGTACAGGTAAGGGGGAGATTGAGTCAATAATTAAATCACTGAAGACTAATGACTCTCAAGGATATGATGGAGAGCTTAGCACAATATTAAAGTACAGTGTGTCCCAAGAAGAATGACCCGATTTTAAACAGAATTATTTATAAGGCCGAAGCGCTTAACACCAACAAATTGCATACTAAATTACTCAGAAAAGACAGAAGTTTATAAAAATCCATCATAAATGTTCAATATGTCCTCCATTGGCTGCACGGATGACATCTGTTTGATAGCCGAATTCATCCCAAACTGAGCTTAAGGTGTCTTCTGTCACTGAAGCTACAGCAGCTGATATTCTGGTTTTTAGTTCATCAATGTCGTGAGGTAAGGGAGGAACGTAAATACATAGTTTAACATATCCCCACAGGAAGAAATCACATGGTGTTAAGTCAGGGGGCCTAGGAGGCCAAGAGTGTAAAGCCTGGTCTCGTGGTCCTGTATGCCCTACCCAACGATGAGGCACATTGCCATTGAGGAAACTGCGCACGTTGTTGTGCCAGTGCAGTGATGCTCCATTTGCTGATAGATGAAATTGTCAGGGTCAAGTTGTGAGAATAACCAGTTCCATAGCATTGCAAGACATGATTGTCCTGTTACGGTTTATTTCTCAAAAAAGTAGGTTCCATAAACTTTGCTTTACAAAACAGCACAAAAAAATTCACTTTTGATGAATCACATTCATGTTCAATTGTTTCATGAGGATTTTCGAGTCACCATATCGCACATTATGACAGTAAACCTTACCGCTAATATGGAAAGTTGCCTCATTGCTGAATAACAACCGCAACATAAAAGTGTTATCTTCCATGTCCTCCACAATAGCATTGCTAATGTCCACTCGCTTCACTTTATCAGCATCTCGAAGAGTTTGTACCAGTTGTAATCGGTATGGTTTGAGGGTTAAATGACTCCGTAACACACGCCACACCATCACGTGCAGTAACGCAAGATCTTGGCTAGCAAGACGCATAGACTTGCGGAGGCTCCACTGAAATCCTCGTCGTTGGATTTGTTCCACTGTTTGTTCAGGAACATGTGGCTGGCCAGGACTTTTGCCTTTACAGAGGCACCCTGTTTCTTCAAACTGTTTATACCACCATCGAATGTTCTTTGGTGATGGTGGTTTAGCACAAAATTGAATATGAAACGCCCGCTGAACTGCGATCACTGATTGAGTATGACTAAATTCAATAACATAATACACCTTCTGTTGCGTGGAGACCATATTGCACGAGACTGGCTGCATGCTCCAGGTCAGCGCTCGTAGCAAAATCTAGTGGACTTTCTCTGAAACTGTAGACCATGCCGATTACATCTAGCACTGTTTCAATTACCTAATAACATTTAGTGCTGTTTCAATTACCTAATGACATTTGTCTCAATATTATTACAAGTTAAAATTGGGTCACTCTTTTAGGGGCACCCTGTACTGTGCTGCACATGTTAGCCCTGTATTTAGCCATATTTGTAATTTTTCCTTTAGGAATGGTCAGTTTCCTGAATGATTAAAGTACTCAGTAGCAAGTCCACTTTATAAAAAGGGAGAATGGGATAAGTAGACAATTTTAGACCTATTTCTATGCCATCAGTGTTTGCTAAAGTTATTGAAAAGGTTGTGTATATAAGGATAATTGATCATTTTATATCACACGATTGCACAGTTCGGCTTTACAAGTTGTTTAATAACTGCAAATGCTATATTCTCTTTTCTCTGTGAGGTACCGGATGGGTTAAACAAAAGGTTTCAAATGCTAGGCATATTTTTTATTTAACTAAGGCATTCTATTGTGTTGATCACAAAATATTGGTCCAAAAGTTGGGCCATTACAGAATACAGGGAGTAGCTCACAATTGGTTCACCTCTTACTTTAGCAACAGACAGCATTCACAATGTTGAGAATGGCTGTGATGTGAGGTCTGAGTGGGATACGGTCAAGTGGGGATGCCCCAGGGATCAGTGTTGGGGAAACTCCTGTTCCTTATTTATGTAAATGATATGCCCTCTAGTATTACGGGTAACTCTAAAATATTTCTGTTTGCTGATGATACTAGCTTGGTAGTAAAGGATGTTGAGTGCAACATTGGCTCGGTTTCAATTAGTGTAGATCATGACCTAAGTTCAAAGCTTGTAGAAAATAAACTAACACTAAATAACAGTAAGATTCAGCTTTTACAGTTTCTAACAAACAATTGAACAAAACCTGACGTTTCAATTTCACAGAATGGGCATATGATTAGTGAGACTGAACAGATCAAACTTCTAGGTGTTTAGATAGATAGTAAACTGTTATGGAAAACCCACATTCAGGATCATGTTCAAAGACTTAATGTTGCCAGTTTTACTATTCAAACGGTATCTGATGTGAGTGATCATTCAACATGAAAATTAGTCTACTTTGGTTATTTTCAATCGCTTATGTCATATTGTATTATATTTTGGGATAACTCTTCCCATTCTAAAAGGATATTTTTGACTCAGAAACGGGCGGTTTGGCCAATAAATGGTGTAAGTTCTCGAATCTCTTGTCGACCCCTGTTTCACTAGCCTGGGTATTCTGACATTGGCCTCTCTCTCTCTCTCTCTCTCTCTTTCTTTACATTTGTAAAGGCCTTTACAAATGTCTGCTTGTGTCTGTGTATGTGCAGATGGATATATGTGTGTGTGTGTGTGTGTGTGTGTGTGTGTGTGTGTGTGTGTGTGTGTGTGTGTGTCGTGTGCGTGTGTGTGCGCGCGAGTGTATACCTGTCCTTTTTTCCCCCTAAGGTAAGTCCTTCCACTCCCAGGATTGGAATGACTCCTTACCCTCTTCCTTAAAACCCACATCCTTTCGTCTTTCTCTCTCCTTCCCTCTTTCCTGACGAAGCAACCGTTGGTTGCGAAAGCTTGAATTTTGCGTGTATGTTTGTGTTTGTTTGTGTGTCTATCGACATGCCAGCGCTTTTGTTTGGTAAGTCACATCATCTTTGTTTATATTACTGTCATTTCTTGCTAACAATATCAGCTTATTCCCAAGAATAAGCAGCTTTCACTTAGTTAATACTCAGCAGAAATCAAACCTGTGGATCAGACTTCCTTTAACTCTTGTGCAGAAAGGTGTTCATCAGTATACTGCTGCATCCATTTTCATAAGCTACCACTTGAATCCAAAAATCTCAGCAGTAATCCAAGCACTTTCAAATCAAAACTGAAGAGTTTCCTCGTGGCTAACTCCTCCTATTCTGCTGAGACATTCCTTAAAAAATTTAGCTGATTCTTGTTGTATTGTTGATTGTGTTTACTTAAACTGATAGATTGACATTTTTTGGGTTCATAAACATTTTATTTTTATCTGTTATTACTTTTATGTTGTAATTTCATGTACTGACACATTCCATGACCTCAGAGATTTGCTCCTCAATTTGGTCCAACAGAATGTGACATGTAAACAAATAAATATATAACGACAATGACAATAGTATTAATAATGGCACCAGTAATGAATGGCCTGTGGCATTGAAGCTCTTTTCTTATTTTAAAATGATTGTTATTGTGATAATAATATGAATTTCAGTGAACAATATCTTCAGTTACTGCATTATTCTACTGTTACACAGCAAAGCAATTGTAAGTTTATCTCTCAGTTGTCACTGCCACTATACCTTTGAATCCTTCATACAGCAATCCTTGTGATCAAAAATGAATTATTCAAATACTGCATCACAAGAAATTGAAAACACAGTTGAATTTGTTTTCTGTATTAACCAATAAATGTGCATTTTACAAATGAAAAGTTATCAGGCAGCACACGAATTTAGCAGTCTCAATGTCTTTTCTTGCAAGTCTTAGCCTGGCTGCAAATGAACAGCAATCCAGAGATAGTAAGTGGAATGTTCCAATTATTTTTAATATCACATGTTGTGTTGTGCACAAACATGTCATTTGTTAGGCACATGAATATTAAATTAAGTGTGATTAGTTAAAGGAAGCAACAAAAATTAACAAAACAGCTCATTAATGTAAAAAATATTTACAACAGTGTCTTTAAATGTGCACTGTGCTTCAGCCTTGTTTCAAGCAATCCCACCATTAATAGAATGTTTCCAATATATTACAGTTCTTCATCCAGATCATAATTTTCCTCTGGGAAATCTCCGACTGTAACATGTACTGGTTTCACAAATCCTCCATACTTTGGCTGGCATTCGAAATACCTCTTGCCATTCACACTAGAAAGAAAGGAATCATTCATTAAATTATCCTTTTAAAAATCAGTATAATTACTGTCAGACCTATGTGCTAAACTTATACATCTGTGGAAGTTAATTCAATGTCAAAGGATGCAAATAACACAGTTAATCTAGTAGGAAATGGAAATCAAGTTAGACCACGTGAATTACTGCAATTCTGAAGTAGAAACTTGTGCCTTGGTTATGCAGTATAAGCCATGCAAAGACTGCATCAAACAATGGAAGGAGTAAATACTGTCACTCACTACACAGTATAGCTAAAGCACTCAATGGTAAATAAGTCACATAAACAAGACTGTATCTGTATGTTGACTAAGCGTTTGGACAATGTCCAGCCTTCACACACACAACACATACACACGTGTTACCTCCAAGAAATTATGTAGCTCCATGGAGTTACGTTTTCTAAAAGATTAGCTATGAATTCAGTTTTGTTTAGGTGCCTGTCTACAGCTCAGCAACAAAGTGAGTGGTTAACCTCTAGTTATTCCGTTGAATGTATGCCAACTACAACTTTCCAGCATTGTATTATAGAGTGTATCAACAATACTGAGCTGTACACGTGCTGCTGACAAAAAGGAATCCCACAACACAAAGCAGCAGAAGCTGGACATAAAGTATGTACAATGTGACCGTTATTTCCATGGGCATAGTGCAATAATCACGATTAAAAACTCTGGAAACAGCACTCTGAAGAGAAACAAATGAGTGTAGCTGTCCCAGTATCCAAAATAGAAAACTTTTTTTTGTCTAAATCTAAAACTGCTCACCTGAGGAAAATTCATATATGTACAGAAGACTCAACTATTCAGCTAGGGTCTATCCTGCCTTTGTCCTACCCGGCTTGCTTAATTAATACCATGATAATACTTCACTGTGATAAAATGAGAATTAGTTTATTTTATACTTTTCCAAAGCTTTAGCAAGCAGGCACCAGCTACAATGCTGTGTGGACTTTCAAAATCTTTTATACACCTCTTTTGCTTCTACCACATCTGGAATCACAACTATACCTTATTGTTAATACTGAATAAGTTACCGTAACCACTATTCAACAAATGATACTTAGAAGCTCTCTTCCACTGATCACAAACACTGATGAAGAGACGCCGAGAGGAGCTCTGCTGGCAACCCTGCATTCTTTGTTTCTTTAGCCACATATCAGATGTCAAAAGTGTGTGCATTGATAAATAATTATTTTGTGCAGTCCTTTGTGTTTTAATTACAGAGTCCAAAGTGGATGATAAAGAAAAACTTGTACTGACTATGGACCAGAAACTACGTGCTGTAATGTGACTGGATTCTGGAGTAGCAGCCAAAATTATTGCTTCGGAGTTAGGGTTGTAAAAGGTTCTGCTGGAGACTGGAAGAAAAATTGAGCAGAAACTGGAAAGTGGCGTGCTCCCCAGGCTAGTGGAAGTGGAATAAAAGTAAGGAAGACAATGCTGAAAGGTAAACATAAAGAAGCTGAGAAAGCTACTGACCATACAGCAAAGATGCTCAGTTGCAGATAGGCACAACAAGACTTGTCACAAAATGAGCTTTCACCCAACAAGGTCTTTGTCGAACACACACACACACACACACACACACACACAGACAAATGCAACTCACACACACAAATGCATCTCACACATACAGTCTCTGGCAGTTGAAGCCAGACTAAGAGCAGCAGCACATGATGAGAGAGGCAACCGGAAGGGGGTAATGAGGAGGCTGCAGTGGGGAGGGGAAGGGATATCAGCATAGGGGTAGAGGATGGTAAAGTGCTGCTAGTGGGAGTGTGCAGGGGCGACGTGGAGAGAGGGTAGGGCAGCTTGGTGCACTCAGATGGTTAGATGGATAGCAGGGGGGAGAGGGGGTAGTGGAAAAGGAGATAAGTAAAGAGCTGGGTGTGTTGGTGGAATAGAGGGTATTCTAGTGCTGAAATGGGAACAGGGAGCTGACTAGCTGTGTAAAGACAATGACTAAAGAAGATTGAGAGACCAGGAGGGTTTTGGGAACATAAGATACATTGCAGAATTCAGAAAAGCCAGTATTGGTGGCAAGGATCCAGACGGCACAGGCTCTGAAGGAGTCATTGAATTGAAGACTGATCCCAACGTTATAATACTACCTGCTGATAAAGCCTCCATCACTGTTATTTTGAACTGCAAATACTACCTGGCAGAAGGACTCCACCAGCTGTCAGATTCGTCCACCTACAAACCCTGCCACAGTGGCCCCATTACAGAAATTCAGCAGTATCTACAGTCTCTTAGGCCAATCCCTGAACCTCTTCCCAGAGTCCGTCTCTCTCCTCACCCCTAAAACTCCCTGCATTCCTACCTTCTACATGCTTCCTAAAGCCAACCACCCACAATTCCCCATTGTGGCCAATTACTGTGTCCCCACTGAGAAAATCTCTGGTCTCACAGACCAATACCTGCAATCTACCCTCCTACCTAAAAGAGACCAACATTTCCTCCACCAACTCTCCATGGTTCCTGTTCCTTTACCATACGGTGCCCTGCTCATCACTATTGATGCCACCTACCTCTACACTAACATCCCTAATGCCCATGGCCTTACCACTATTGAACACAACCTTTCCCAATGCCCGACAGATTCCAAACCAACAACCTCCTTCCTACTTGCCATGAGCAACTATACGCTCACCCACAATTACATTCCTTTGAAGGCATTACCTACAAACAAATCTGGGGTATGGCTATGGCACAAGCATGGCACCACCCTATGCCACCCTGTTCATGGACCATTTACAGGAATCCTTATTAAACACCTACAATCCTAAACCACTCACCTGGTTCAGATTCAATGACGACATCTTCGTGATCTGGATCAAGAGTGACGACACCCTATCCACATACCCCCATAACCTCGACACCTTCTCTCCCATTTGCTTCACCTGGTCTTGTATTGTATTGTATTGAACTGGGGACCTAGAAACGACGGAGAGGCTTTGTCCCCGCCATGGCCCTCAGTGGTTCACAACCCTGCAACAGGCTACAGCAGTCCACTCACCCCACACCAAACCCAGACGAGTGTAACCCTAAATGTTTGCGTGGTAGAGTAATTATGGTGTGCGCATACGTGGAGACAGTGTTTGCGCAGCAATTGTCGACATATGAGGAATGTTTTTTAAGTAAGTACCGTTTTGAAATTTAAAAAAGACATGCTAAGATATCTAAATAATTTTATTTTTGCATGAAAGCCTGTACCTTAATCTACTTTACTACAGAATTTCTGTCAATATTGATGCACTTGTCATAACGTTGTACCAGTTTTTGAATACCCTCATCATAGAAGACTGCTGCCTGACTTGTTAACCACTGCATCACCACTGCTTTGACTTCGTCATCGTCTTGAAGATGCTGACTGCCCAGGTGTTTCTTCAATTGCAGGAACAGATGGTAGTCATTTGGTGCAAGATCGGGGCTGTACGGAGGATGATCTAGAGTTTCCCATCGAAAAGATGTGATGAGATCTTTGGTCTGATTCGCCACATGCGAATGGGCATTGTCTTGCAGCAAAACGATGTCCTTGCTCAACTTCCATGGACTGTTGCTTTGATTCTGGTGCGACTTAGGCCACCCATGTTTCATCGCGCATAACAATTTGCCTTAAGAAATCATCACCGCCGTTGTGGTACCGCTCAAGGAAAGTCAATGCACTGTCTAAACATTTGGTTTTGTGCACATCCATCAACATTTTCGGTACCCAACGTGCGCACAATTTTCGGTAATTCAAGTGCTCGGTCACAATGCCATACAAAACACTACAAGAAATATTAGGAAAGTCATCCAGCAAGGAGGAAATCGTGAAGCGTCTGTTTTCTCTCACCTTATTGTGCATTTCCTGCACCAAACTTTCATTAACGACCATAGGACACCCACTCCATTGTTCATCATGCACATGTGTGTGGCCATCTTTAAATGCTCTCACCCACTTTCTTACCATTCCATCACTCATAATGTTTTCTCCGTAAACTGCACAGATCTCACGATGAATATCGACCACTTTTAGGCCTTTAGCACTAGGAAATCTTATAACAGCCCGTACTTCACAGTCGGTGGGACTCTCGATTATCGGAGGCATCTTAAACACTCAGTTCACAACATAAACAAGGAAGAATCAGACTGTAATGGCATCAGTGTGTAGATTAAGGTACAGGTTTTCATGTAAAAATAAAATTATTGATATATCTTAGCATGTCTTTTTTCAATTTCAAAATGGCTCTTAAAAAACACACCTCATATTGTACTGAGGCAGAATAAGGTGAACCAGCCCACATTCGCCGAGGCAGATGGAAAACCGCCTTAAAAACCATCTACAGACTGGCTGGCACACTGGACCTCGACACTAATCTGCCATTCAGATTAGTGCTAGGAACTGTCACACCTTCCCACCTGCAAAGCAGTGCGTGAGACCGCACAGCTAACCGGGTGGGCACTCACATCTGGTCTTACTCAATCCAACAAGCCACCTTCCCCAATTTTGACCTCCACCTCAAAGATGGCTACATCAGTATCTCTGTCCATATCAAACCTACCACCACCAACAATTCCTCTACTTCAACAGCTGCCACCCATTCCACACCGAGAAGTCTCTTCCATACAATCTAGCCACCCATGGCCATCGCATCTGCAGTGTCGAGCAGTCCCCTTTCGAAATATACCGAGTGTCTAAATGAGGCCTTTACGGACCATAATTATCCTCCCAACTTTGTATAAAAACAGATCTCCCATATTTGATCTTTCCAGTCACCCACCACCTCCCAAAGTCCCACTTGCCACCTGTGAGCTCCTGGCCACTGACGCCATATGACCATTTCCATTTTTTCCCAACGTCCCACTGTTCAGCCACAGAGCAGCATGAATGGCCACTGACAAGCTGTGGTCAAGAAACAACTGGACCACCCTGTTGCTAAGTGCACTTCCCAACATGACATTCTTCATTTCAATGACTGCTTCACAGCCTGTGCCATCTGGATCCTTCCTTTTCTGAATTGCACAAGTGGGAACTCTCCCTGCAATTTATTGTACATTTCGTAACCCTCCTGGCCTCTCAATCTTCACTGGTCATTGTCCTTACCACCCATCTAGTCCCTTTCCTGTTCCCACTTCAGCACTACACAGCCCTCTATTCCCTCAACACATCCAGTCTCTTTACTTCTTACCTTTTCCACTACCCACCCTCTATCCTCCGCCCTCCATATAACCTCCTGACTGCACCTAGCTGCCCTACTCTCTCTCCACCTCGACCCTGCACGCTCCCACTAGCAGTACTTTACAGTCGCCCACCCCTACCCTGCTATCCCTCCCTCTCCCTGACCCAGCCTCCTCCTTACCCCCATCCAATTGCCTCTCCCTTCATGCACTGCAACCCATAGTCTGGCTTCAACTGCTGGAAGCTGTGGTCATCTATGTGTGACCTGTGTGTGTGTGTGTGTGTGTGTGTGTGTGTGTGTGTGTGTTCAACAAAGGCATTGTCGGCGGAAACCTCATTTTGTGACAGTCTTTTTGTTATGCCTATGTGCAACTCAGCATCGCCGCTATATGGTGAGTAGCAACTATCCTTTTTGTAATATTGTTAAATTCCATTCTGGATTTTCCATGGTCTGAAGTTGAGGAAGTTTGAGATGGTGCCAATAGGAAAGTGTAGTGATGCTTCTCTCTCGCTACAAAGGCAAAAAATGAACAGTTCTTTGTTTAGAGAATGTGAAAAGCGTGTGATGAAGGGTATTCTGTGTAACAAATGCAACTACTGCTTACACGAAAAGTGTGTGAAAGTAAATCTAAAATTCATCAGCGATGATTTTCCGTGGACATGTCACGGTTGTTTACGTGACGAAACGGCCAATCTTGTAAGTGCAGTTGATACAAAAAATGAAATTATTAAGTGACACTGAGGCATTAAAAACCGAACTTTAGACCATCAAGAAAGAAAAAGATACATTAATACAAGAAAAGAAGTCCTGTGTGTGCAAAAACCATCAAACGGAAAAGCAAGAAGATCGCAAAAATATGAGTGAACGATCGGACTTTAAAAACAACATCATTTCAACTGTTCCCGTTGATGTCTCAATAAACTCAGTAAGCCAAATACTGGAAGATAAATATAAATGGAAGGTGGTGACATACAGCACAGAGAATGTAAACAGTGAAGCTGCTAAATTGCCCATAGCTACAGAAAAAGACCTCCAAGTTACTGGTATAGTGACAGAGGATTTTCGAGTGTTTTGTGTGTACAGATCACCATGGAGCAATATTAGCATCTTTCTGAAAAAAATTGCTAGCTTATTGAGAATGAATATGAAGAGAAACCTTATTATATGTGGAGACTTCAACATTGACTCAACATGTACTCTCCTACATATGTATGCAGTGTTCAAAAACAAGGAGAAGGCTGTAGACATGGATTTAGAGGCTGATGGAACAAGGCTGGAAGAAGTAGAATCTGCTAGATTCTTAGGTATTCTTGGGGATAATGAACTGAAATGGAAAAAAACATATTAATAATGTCTGTAAGAAAATGAGCTCTGTCATATTCTTAATGATGCAGCTATCACAGTATTCAAACAAGAACCTTCTGTGTACAGTGTATCATGGACTTTGAACCATACTTACAGTATAGAGTGACTGTGTGGGGAAACTCAGACAAACAAGAGCAATTAGGACCATTTTAAGAAGAAAGACCTCTGAAACGTGCAGAAGCTGTTTCAAGTACCTTAACTTTTTCATTGTTGTATATATACAAAAAAATAACGTACATCACAAAAGGTAGTGACGACTGGATTACAAATGCTAGTGTACACACCCACAATACAAGAAGGAAGAATGAAGTATGGAGCACATCCCACTGAGTGGCAATGCTAGAAAAAGGACCCCAGTACTCTGGTATCAGACTATTAAGAAGTCTGCCTAAGAACCTGCAAGATAGTGTACTTGACAATGACTTTCCAAAGAAACTTAAAGACTATCTCATTGAAAAAGAGTTTTACAATGTTGCAGAATACTTATGCCATTAAATTTGTATATATTGTTATTCATTACCAATTATGTAAAAATGTAAGCTAAAGGGGTAGAAAAATAAGTGATAATGAATGTTACTACTTTGATACGTCCTATATTACAGGTACATTTACTGTACACAATGTAATCTTACAGGATCAAATAAAATTCAATTCAATTCAATTTTTGTGACATGAACATTTAGGAGGAAAATGTTTGTCCATTTACTGAGCTGATGTTGCAGGAAAAAGCATTGTAATTTCTGTGGCAAATAGAAACAGAAGATTTAGAACTTACTGCGAGTGATGGATAGTTGGATCAGTGGAAAAAATGATCTGATATTCACTTGATTGCCATTACTGGAGAAGTTTTATCTGCTGATAAAGAGGCTGTGCCAATGCTTAAAGACTTTCTTTCAAACATAATTGATGAGGAGGGGAATTTTTTGTGAACCGTAATACAATTGTGATGTGAGTGGTTTAAATTACAAGACGCTCCCTACAGAAAAGCTTTGTTCAAAACAGTAAGCTGTGCCACGTGTATACAAGAAAAGTAAAGAACAAGTTACCATATGTACTGCCTTGCAATAATGCAAATGGCTACTTCAAACCTAGACTTTCATTGCAAGCGAGATCATGGAAGCCTACATCTACAGTTACATCCATACTACGCAACCCACCTGACGGTGTGTGGCGGAGGGTACCTTGAGTACCTCTATCGGTTCTCCCTTCTATTCCAGTCTCGCTTATTGTTCGTGGAAAGAAGGATTGTCGGTATGCCTCTGTGTGGGCTCTAATCTCTCTGATTTAGGTCAGCTGTGCAGGGACTTTGAGAAGAAAGATCAGGTAATTATAACTGGGGAGCAGGAAACAGCCTGGCTATAAATCCAAGATACAGTATTAGGAGTGACCTGGATAAAATAGGAGCAGAAACTGAGCACATAAATGTGGGGTTTGAGGAGGTCTCTCAGTGCCATGATCAGCCCTGGATAAACACTGCTGTAAGGCATGTTAACACTGAGCTGAACAGGATGCTCCAGACACCGGCAAAATCTCAGATAAATGTTTTTCCAGTAAATGCTACTGGTAGGTGGGGATACACTACACATGGCCTGCACCTGAAAAGGATGGGGAAAAATAAAATAGTTTCTCTATTAGCAGAAACTGTAAGGGGGTGCACAGTCACACAAGGGGTGATCCCTGTGGTTAATGGGTCCAGACAGACAGGTTTTTTACGTTAAAACTTAAGTCCAGACAGATGACAATCAAGATAAATAGAATAAAAGAAACTTCATGTACAGTAAATAGGGGTAAAGCTAAGGGCAGTATCAACTTATTTCATTAAAATATCAGGGGAATAAAAAATAAAGTAGATGAGCAATTAGTGTGTTTAGATGAGCTCACAAATAAGAATGAGATTGATATACTCTGTCTGTCTTAACACCATGTAACTGTGGGCATGGATAGTGTCAGTATGAGTGGGTATAATTTAGCATCTTACACTTGTAGATCTAGGATGAATAAAGGATGAGTTGCCATTTTCATAAAACAGCACTTTGAGGTATGTTCATGTGAACTTCAGTTGATAATGTAGTACTGATATTAGGAACAGTGTACAGGTCCCCATTAGGAAACTGGGAGCTGTTCGTAAAAAAGTTTGACTCCCTATTATGCTGTCTGTCAGACAAAAAGAAGAAATTATTAATCTGTGGTGATTTCGATGTAAACTTTCTAAGTAATTCTGGTGTTATTAACAACACATAAATTAGAAGATCTTTTTCCGGCTGCAACCATGTCAGAGATTTAATGCTTATTCACAATACCCTCGTGAAATGGTTGTATGGGACAATCCCCACTTCGTCACTACATCGGAGATGCTGTGGCCTGTCACTCATGCGCTGACTATAACACCACATTCAAACTCACTCAAGTCTTGAATAACCTGCTATTGTAGTAGCAGTAACCAATGTAACAAAAGCACCAGACACTTGTCTTACATAGGTGTTGCTGACCACAGCACCATAATCTGCATGTTTATGTATCTCTGTATTTGAATACGCATACATATACCAGTTTATTTGGTACTAGAGAGAGAGAGAGAGAGAGAGAGAGAGAGAGAGAGAGAGAGAGAGAGGAAGGGAGGGAGTGAGGGAGGGAGTGTGTATATATATGTTTAACTTCATGTATTGGAATAAGCATAAGGAATTATTTCTAGTGAATATGTTCCATATAATTGTAAATTAAAGCAACTAAGTTTAATTAAAAAGATGAGAAGCAAAATATTTATGAGAAGTCCACATCAAAACTTATCCCAGTATTAACAGAATACAGCATTGTTTTCTTTCCAGATAATGTACCTTTTCATAAAGTGCTGGTAAAGAATGCATGAAATTCTCAGAATGGAAGCATAAAATCTCAGCTAGTAAAAAGTAACATAGCTTCTTAATCTGGTATGGCTAAATTATCATTACGATAAAGCTAAAATTCTGCATTCTGGCCCGAAACAGTCCAATTGACCTGGCTGCACTCTTTGTCATCCTCTGCCAGTGACATCATTGGATGCAGTATGGAGGGTATATGGTCAGCATACAACTCTCTTGGTCGATGTTTGGTTTCTCGACCTTGGATCGATTATAATCAGTTGAGTAGCTCCTCAGTTGGATCTCAAGGCTGAGTTCACCCTATCCACTCTTCCCATCAAGGAAAAATCCCTGGCAGTACGAGGAATTAAACCTAGGTTCTCCGCATGACAGTAAGTCGTGCTGATCACTCGGACGACTAAATTAGGATTACTACTTGGTAACTTTCTAAGGAGGAAAAGCTTCCTGCATTGTGACTACCTCCGTGTCATGTATGACATGTGATCAAAGAGTAATGGAAATTTTTGTGTTTTTTCAAGGATCTTCATTTATTCATCAACACCAAATTCATCCTTTTCAAAGTAATCCCCCTCTCATACAATACTCTTGTGCCAGCACTTTTTCCAATCTTAGAAGCACTTTTGGAACTCACTTTTCAGTATAGTGTTCAGTTCGTTCAGTGATTTTGTTTTTATCTCTCAGTGGTGGCAAAACAACATACTTTCTTGTTCCCTTCAGACACTGGAATTGAAAGAAGTCATGTCTGGCACATACAGTGGCTGAGGCCACATAACACCTTCTTCTCTCTCTCTCTCTCTCTCTCTCTCTCTCTCTCTCTCTCTCTCCCCCCCCCCCCTCACACACACACACACACACACACACACACACACACACACACACACACACACACTCCCCCTCCTTTTTTTTTTTTTTTTGCCAAAAAGTCATGAACAAGTATCGAGGTGTGGGCAGGAGCATTATCATGATGCAACTTCCAGGAGTGGTTTTGCCACAATTCTGGTTGTTTTCTTCAGACTGCTTCATGCAAATAGTGCGTAACTTCCAGGTAGTACTCCTAACTGACCGTACGACAATATGGGTGGAACTCATGATGCGCTATCCCATTGTGACTTACGAATACTGTGAGAAGAATCTTGACATGTGATTGAACTTGTCGAATTCTTTTTAGTCTTGGCTCTTCAAGCAGTTTCCATTGGAAAATGCAAACTTTCACGACTGGAATTGAGCCAGGATATGAATGGGACGTTTAACAAAGCTACGAGCCCCCTTGAAAATGTCCTCCACAGATGGGGACGAAACGTCGGGTTTTAAAATGAGATCATTTCGACCAGGGCATAATAGCCCAGAATATTTTATTAATTGTGAGTTTCCATTAGGACGATTGGGTCTTGGTTTCGACGTCACATCCATATACCCACGTTTTGTCACTGTTATAACCTTCTTTAGAAGTTCTGGATCATTGTTGTCTTCATTTTGCAATTCCTAAATGATGTCTACATGATGACATTTTTGGTCGAAATTCAACAATTTTGGGACACACTTTGCTGCTACATGTTTCATGCAAAACATCCAAAAGTTGTTTGGAATGAACCAAAGGATATTCCAACATCAGCAACCTCTCCAATGGTGATTTGGTGATTTTTCAGAAACATTTTCTTTACTTCTTCCACATTTTCGTCAGTAACTGATGTGGTAGGATGTCCAAGGCAGTTGTCATCCTCAACGTCATCTCAGCAGTGTTTGAAACATTTATACCACTTGTAAACTCTTGCCTTACTCATAACTGATTTGCCAAAAGCCACAGTCAACGTTTAAAATGTGGTGCTGCACGTTACTCCATTTTTCAAGTGGAATTTAATGCAAATTCTTTGATCCATCTTTCGTAAAAGTAAAAATTCACTGAGCAGTCAAAAACACAAATAACCCTTTCGACTGTCAACAATGAACTAAATATTCAAAACAGCTGAAAATGCAAACATACATCAGGAACATGTGAGCCAACAACATAAAAAATTTTTTTTTTGAATATCGGATGTAAAAGTTAGTGAAATTATAAAAGTTCCCATTACCTTCTGATCACATCTCACATGTGTGTATCCAACAGAGGTGACGTAAGGAGCAGTGAGGAGCAGCAAACCTATCAAAGATAGCAGGAAATTCCTGAGGAGTGTAATAATTTACTTCTGAGTTATTGTAAACCACACTTTTTTATTAACTGTTTTCTTCTTGGTCTCCAGTATTACACAGTTTTCTTTCTTATTTAGTCTTCTCTTCAGAGGAGAGATAATAAAAGATCCTACATGGTTCTCCAATTTCCATTTGCCTTATCCACCCAGGCCCTCTCTGTCCCCTACACAATTTGGCTCATCTGGCTACTATGCAGATGTGAATGCATCAAAGGGGAAACTGGAGTCAGGAAAAAATTATCACTTGGAAATTACTCACCTGCCATCATTTTTGCCAAGTGGTTCATCATACTTGACACCAATCCACCAGCCATCCTTAAAGTCAACCTGACCTGTCCAAAATAAAAAAATATGACAATTACACTTTTCTTCACGACAGCTACTGCTAGAATGCTTGATGAATGGGAAATCTGCTTTACATTCACAGAATGTTTGCTCCAAGTAGCACCTCAAGATGGAGACAGAACATTCACTGCTACATCAAGGTGGTGATGAGGTTCAGAACACAATCAGGCATCCACTCCACATTGCATTGACTTATGATTGTGCTAAGCAAAAAAATGTCTGCTCTAGTCGTTTTAAGAAGAACTGATCCCACAAGTAAAGAGTTTGTTTTGGAAACAGACATTCCACAGCTATCCTTTGTTTTTGTTTTATTTTATTTATTTAATCTTTCTTTCTATCGGTCACAGTTTGACTAAGGCTTGGCTGCTGGCAGGAATGACTGCTTGACAATAGAGTTGCAACCCCTAAACAAGTTGCAAATACAGAAAAGTAAATAAATAAATAGAATTATCATCAATGCAATTTAGTTTGGCCGTGCCAACAGATAATGCTGGATTGCAGCCTAACAGCTTGGCTGACTCCAGGAATGACTGCTTGGGGACAGGACTGTGATCCCAAAATCTGGCACAGAGAACAAAATATAAATAAATAAAATAAAAACTGTAACTAACTTTCAGCTCATGTTTGAAAAAGTATGGGAAACTAAAAAGATACCAGAAGACTGGAAAGTGGCATCATCCATCCCTTGCACAAGAAAGGTGATAAGCAAAATGTAAATAACTACAGAGGTATATCTTTGTTGTGAGTGGGTTATAAAATATTGTCAACAATACTGCTAAACAAGGAAGAAGCAACACTAGATAGCCATTTGGGGGAATATCAGAATGGATTTAGAAAGGGCAGATCTCGCTCAGAACAGATTTTCAACCTAAAGTCCATAATTCATTACAGACTTACAAACTCCAAAGATATAATTGTAACATTTATGAATTTTAAAAAGGCATTTGACTCAGTTGATAGGGAAACATTAGATAAAGTGATCAGAGAATTTGGCATCAAATATAAATTAGCAAACCTTATTTGTGAAACACTCACAGACACCAAATCAAAAGTAAAGTTTCGGTGTGAAATATCGAAGGCATTCAACATAAAAACAGGTGTAAGGCAACTGCGTACTAGAGAAAATGGTAAGAGCATGGAAACAAAAACTAAAAGAACAGAAGCCATCACCAATCAGACTGGGAACTAAAAACAAAGGTACTGATATTCACTGTTTAGCATTTGCGGATGATTTTGCCATTCTTTCTGAAAACCTAACAAGTGCTGGAATACAAATCAATCTCTTAGAAGAAACAGCCAAAGAAGCAGGTTTAAGAATATCTGTAGAAGAAACAAAATTTATGACAAATATAAAAAATGCTCTGGAATCCCACGCAGCAGATATTGGCCAGATAAAGAGGGTAAATAAATTTAAATATTTGGGAGAAATTATCCAAGAAAATGGTTTAGAAAAATCTGCTGTAGAAGAAAGAGTACAAAAAATGGAGAGAGCTTATGGAAAACAAGGAGTGTTTGCAACAAAAGATGTATGTCTAAAAATTTGAAGATACAGCACTACAGCACATAGTAAAACCAGAATGTCTTTATGCAAGTGAATGTATAGTACTGAACGATAAACTACACAAACTTGAAGTTCTAGAAAGAAAAATCATTCAAAAAATGCTTAGGACACTAAAAAATACCGGGACATGGACATTAAGAAGCAATGAAGAAGTTTATTGCATCACAGAAAACATAAATGAAACATTACGAAAGAGGCGACTGCTCTCTCTCTCTCTCTCTCTCTCTCGTTTTTTTGTTTTTTGACACTTGTACAGAATGAACAGCAACAGGTTAACCAAACAGATTTTTAAATATCTTTTGGACAAGAAGTCAACAATAGCCTGGATTCAAAAAGTTAAGAAAGATCTGGAAAGAAACAACATAAGTGAAAAAGATGCAACAGAAAGAGATTTTCAAGAGGAAAGTTTAAAAAATGGAAGGATTCCAAGGAAAGAGGGAGAAGAAGACATGGTCAAAATGGTCCAAAGAGAGAAAAAGGATACATGGTGAAAAGATGAAAGAATACTGGAAGAAAAAGAAACAACAAAAAAGAAGGAAGCATTGAAATTGGTGTGCGGTCCTTAGATGACCCAAACGAAGAAAGAAAGAAATATATTAAAAACAGACTTAGCTGTGGAATGTCTAGTTATGAAATAAATGCTTTATCAACTATGGACCAGCCATAAAAATTTCCCTTGAAAATAATAGAGAAGATCAGGTTCTGATGGACATTAAAGTGCCGTTATTAATATTCAAAATATAATACATAACAGGACATCTGATACATGCAGAATTACTACCATGCACAAGATGGGAGGGGGCACCTCAATTCTGAACAATACACATTATAGTGCATTTCATACAATAATTATGCAATATGGAATACTACAGTCACTGCTTTATGAACTTCCAGCATGCTGGAATAGCTGTGGGTCAGCAACTTCGGTTAATCAGTACAACGAAAAACCGCTCCAAAGATGCAAATTTTACTTTTTTTTATTCACTTGATGACTAGTTTCAGGGCGAGACACATTTTAAAATCATCTTAACATAGTAAAAAATGGTATTTACAAAGATGTGAAAACCATGTCAAAAATGTATGCATTGTAACTTCAATGCAAATTTTTGACATGGTTTTCATACCTTTGGAAACATCATTTTTGTCCGCGTTACAATGGTTTGAAAATGGGTCTTGGCCAGAAACTAGTCACTAAGTGAACAAAAAAAGTAAAATTTGCAACTTTCGATTGGTTTTTTGTTGTACTAACCATTCATTTGTTGTCAGATCAAATATTACATTCAAATGACAGTATAATGTTTAAATACCAATTATAATTACCTTATTCTCCTTTGACAGTACTATAATATGCAGTTAATTAAATGTGAATGAAGAAATCCGAAACAACAAATCAGGAAATGAGTGTGGAAATCAACAACCAGTGCCTTTATACCAAAGCTCTGGAATCTGACACAGTACAGAATGTGCAGTGCAGTACCTAGTTTTGCTAAGCAACAAATGCAATTTTTTCCATACCTGCATACATCACGGTGCCCCTGCGCTTTGGGTTGCCTGGAACACTGACCTCACAACGGCTACCCACAGTCGCTGCTTTAGCTAAACGTTCATTTTCCTCTTCCTCACGCCGCCTTTCTTCCTCACGTCTTTTCATTTCCTCTTCATTGTACTTACCAAGTTTGTTAGACTCTAGGAAAGCTTTCACCGTGCCTGTAAATGCAGACAAGAAGCAAGATTGTGAATCATTACAATGATCTCTTCCATGCAGCTGCAACGGCACTCTTCTTTTATCAGAACAGTTGCACTTCAGATGGATTTGTTGTATAGATGTGATAAAGATTCAATTGTAATATTATTTTGGCACTTGTCAACTACCATAACAGGTAACTGAGAGTCATATAACATTTATTTAGTCTAAAACATACAGGGTACAGGAAACGAGATTACTCGAGTCTGCAATCACCGAAAAATATACCCCTAGTCATCTATCGTAGATTGTGCTGTAAGACGGTGTATCTGGCCATTATTAACTATCAGCAGGTGAAATTTCAAGTACCTGTTAAATGACACCCTCTGCTTCACACTCACAGCAGGTGGCTCTGTCTCAGCCTGAGGTCTGAGTGAACTATCCCTCCTTTCCAACCCTGCTTCCTCAGACCATCCCTCATTCCTCCCAGCTGAAGGAAATAGATATAGTTTTTTCTAGCTTTTAATGCTTCTTTCAGCAAGTACTTGGAACTCAATATCCTGAACGGCAATATGGCCAGTGATCTAAACATCTTTAATATATTTTTACTGGAAAGCACTGTCAATTTCTTGCAGTAGCCTGCGAGGTACCTGGAAGATTATGTTGCATCTTGCACTGGTAATAAACTAAATTGCTACAATGATTATATCAAAGGGAAAACTGACTCGAGAAAACTGTGATAGTATAAGGAGGCAGTATGGCAGGCCAGTATCGCTCACAGACAGATATAAAAGTACAAAAGAACCATTTGTTTCTTCCTCAAAGGGATGGGTTAGAAATGGTTAGAAATTATGGGCAAGTTACTCAGATTCAAGGATGAAAGGGATTCAGAACCAAGCTGGTCCTCAGCAGGTCATCTACATCTACATCTATATTCTGCAAGCCACCTAACAGTGTGTGACGGAGGGTACCTTGAGTACCTCTATCGGTTCTCCCTTCTATTCCAGTCTATCGGTTCTCCCTTCTATTCCAGTCTCGTATTGTTCGTGGAAAGAAAGATTGTTGGTATGCCTCTGTGTGGGCTCTAATCTCTCTGATTTTACCCTCATGGTCTCTTCATGAGATATATGTAAGAGGGAGCAATATACTGCCTGACTCGTCAGTGAAGGTATGTTTTCAAAACTTTAACAAAAGCCCGTACCAAGCTACTCAGCATCTCTCTTGCAGAGTCTTCCACTGGAGTCTATCTATCATCTCTGTAACACTTTCAAGATTACTACATGATCCTGTAATGAAGTGCACTGCTCTCCGTTGGATCTTCTCTATCTCTTCTATCAACTCTATCTGGCACGAATCCCACACCAGTGAGCAGCATTCGAGCAGTGGGCGATCAAGTGTACTGTAACTTCTTCCTTTGTTTTCGGACTGCTTTTCCTTAGGATTCTACCAATGAATCTCAGTCTGGCATCTACTTTATCGGCAATTAATTTTATATGGTAATTCCATTTTAGATCACTCCTAATGCCTACTCCCAGATAATTTATGGAATTAACTGCTTCCAGTTGCTGACCTACTATATTGTAGCTAAATGATAAAGGATCTTTCTTTCCATTTATTCGCAGCACATTACACTTGTCTACATTGAGATTCAATTGCCATTCCCTGCACCACGCGTCAATTTGTGGCAGATCCTCCTGCATTTCAGTACAATTTTCCATTGTTACAACCTCTCGATATACCACAGCATCATCCACAAAAATCCTCAGTGAACTTCCGATGTCATCCACAACCACAAGGTCATTTATGTATATTGTGAATAGCAACAGTCCTACGACACTCCCCTGTGGCACACCTGAAGTCACTCTTACTTCGGAAGACTGCTCGCCACTGAGAATGACATGCTGCGTTCTGTTATCTAGGAACTCTTCAATCCAATCACACAATTGGTCTGAAAGTCCATATGCTCTTACTTTCTTCATTAAACGACTGTGGGGAACTGTATAAAACGCCTTGTAGAAGTCAAGAAACACGGCATCTACCTGGGAACCCGTGTCTATGGTCCTCTGAGTCTCGTGGACGAATACAGCGAGCTGGGTTTCACATGATCGTCTTTTTCAAAACCCATGATGATTCCTACAAAGTAGATTTCTAGTCTCCAGAAAAGTCATTATACTCAAACATAATGTGTGTTCCAAAATTCTACAACTAATAGATGTTAGAGATATAGGTCTATAGTTCTGCACATCTGTTCGACGTCCCTGCTTGAAAACGGGGATGACCTGTGCCCTTTTCCAATCTTTTGGAATGCTACGCTCTTCTAGAGACCTACGGTACACCACTGCAACAAGGGGGGCAAGTTCCTTCACGTACTCTGTGTAAAATCGAACTGGTATCCCATCAGGTCCAGTGGTCTTTCCTCTTTTGAGCGATTTTAATTGTTTTTCTATCCCTCTGTCATCTATTTCGATATCTACCATTTTGTCATCTGTGCGACAATCTAGAGAAGGAACTACAGTGCAGTCTTCTTATGCGAAACAGCTTTGGAAAAAGACATTTAGTATTTCGGCCTTTAGTCTGTCATCCTCTGTTTCAGTACCATTTTGGTCACAGAGTGTCTGGACATTTTGTTTTGATCCACCTACCTCTTTGACAAAAGACCAAAATTTCTTAGGATTTTCTGCCAAGTCTGTACATAGAACTTTACTTTCGAATTCACTGAACGTCTCTCACATAGCCCTACTCACGCGACATTTCGCTTCTTGTAACTTTTGTTTGTCTGCAAGGTTTTGGCTATGTTTACGTTTGCTGTGAAGTTCCCTTTGCTCGGTTGTTGTACCACGGTGGCTCTTTTCCATCTCATACGATCTGCTTGGCACATACTCATCTAATACATATTGTATGATGGTTATGAACTTTGTCCACTGATCCTCAACACTATCTGTACTTGAGATAAAATTTTTGTGTTGAGCCGTCAAGTGCTCCGAAATCTGCTTTTTGTCACTTTTGCTAAACAGAAAAATCTTCCTACATTTTTTAATATTTCTATTTACAGCTGAAATCATTGATGCTGTAACCGTTTTGTGATTGCCGATTCCCTGTTCTGCGTTAACTGTTTCAAACAGTTCGGGTCTGTTTGTCACCAGAAGGTCTAGTATGTTATCGCCATGAGTCGGTTCTCTATTTAACTGCTCAAGGTAGTTTTCAGATAATGCACTTAAAAAAATTTCACTGGATTCTTTGTCCCTGCCACTCGTTATAAACGTTTGAGTCTCCCAGTCTATATCTCCATCTTCAGGCCACGAGTGGCCTACCGGGACCAGCCGACCACTGTGTCATCCTTGGTGGAGGATGCGGAGAGGAGGAGCGTGGGGTGAGCACACCGCTCTCCCAGCCGTAAAATGGTATTCTTGACCAAAGCCGCTACTATTCGGTCGAGTAGCTCCTCAATTGGCATCACGAGACTGAGTGCACCCCGAAAAATGGCAACAGCACATGTGGCCTGGATGGACACCCATCCTATGCCACTAGAGGGCTCTGAACTGTAATGTGTAACATGGCAGTGTGTAATGTAATTATGTCAGTGTGTGAGAAACAGCGTTCTGCGATCAAGTTATGAATTCGAAGGGTTCATCCACACTACACCAGTGCTGTGACATCTACAACAATCTGATACCTCGGGTTCATTTACATTGATCCTACACGCAGACCCAATGTGGCCCCATCTGATTTTCATCTGTTTCCAAAACTTAAAGAACTCCACTGAGGACTTCACTTTGATAGTGATGCAGGTGGTGGTTCCACCAACAAAGTCAAACATTCTACAGTGACAGTGTCAAGAAACTGGTCTCTCGTTGGGAGAAATGTATTTGTCACTAGGGTGACTATGTTGAAAAATAAATATGTAGACATGTAAAATAAAGATATAGAATTAATAACATTTGTTTTATTTAAAAAGCTTTAACAATTTTCACACAAAATTTGGAACCATTATTTTTCAGCAGGCCCAAGCACTTTTTGTGCAAGAGTTAATTTCTTATAAAAGTTCATCCATGTAATTATAAAACTTTTTTTTGTCTCCATCTATCATTGTGTACACAAAAACAGCAAATGTTTTTAAACTTGGAAGTTCAACGATAGAAAGTTCTGCATTTTTTCACTGGCTAGATTATTATATTCAGTTACACTGTTGCATTCAATCTTTTCTCTTACATAGTCCCAGCTACTTTGATATTTTCCTACAAGACATGCTTCAAGTGTGAGGTGTGTGTTCTCTAACATGTTTTGATTAAGCCAGTGGTTAGTAAAGCGTAGGCCAGAAATGTCATTCAGATCATTTAACATCATTTCCATTTCATCTTAAAATTAGGTACAGGAAACATACGAAGGGTGTTTAATAAACAATGTACACATTTTTTTTCTCAATGTCTGTTGAAAAAATGCAGAATGTGTTGTGGGACATTGTGGAATATTTCCACTTCAGCCTCTATAGTTTCATGAAATTTCTGTACACGGTGGCGCTATATGTCGCCTTCAAAGTGGCGTTTGTAACTGGGGTGTGTTCCAAGCAGACAGCTATCGTGGAGTTTCTTTTGGTGGAAAACCAGAGCATTGCAGATGTTCACAGGCACTTGCACAATGCCTACGGAGGCCTGGCAGTGAGCATTGGATGGGGTGTCTGTCATCACAGCAACAAAGTCGTGCAAACCTGTCCAATTTCCGAAGTGCCCACTGGCAGCACACAGCTGTGACTCCTGCAATGTTGGAACATGTGGACACACTCATTCAAGATGACCAATAGATCACAATCAAACGCCTCGCTGCTCAACTGGATTTCTGTGCTGGTAGAGCTGACACACTCGTCCACCAGTTGGGGTATTCAAAGATCTGTTGCCTGCCGGTTTCCTCACCGCCTAACAGAAGACTATAAAGACGAATGAAGGACCATACGTGTACGATTGCTTGTGCATTATGAGGCTGATTGTGACAATCTTTTGTCGCACTTCATCACCAGTGATGGAACACTGGTTCATAATTTTGAACTGGAAACAAAATGGCAATCCAAGGAATGGCATTGCACCACCCCTCATTTGAAGAAAAAGTTCAAAACCTCACTCTCAGCCAGCAAAGACATGGCAGCAGTCTTCTAGGCCTCTGAAGGAGTTATTCAGTTTGATGTCCTGCCACATGGTGCAACAATCAACTCTGAAGTGCTGCCCCCAGGAAAATGAAGAAACGAGTTCAGCACGTTCGTTGCCACAAAAATGCAAACAAACTTCTCCTTCTCCATGAAAACACAAGCCCTTACACAAGTCTGTGCACCCAAAAAGAGCTCAAGAAACTTCACTGGACTATTCCTCCTCATCCACCCCACAGACTGGATCTCGCAGCACCCAACTTCCAACTGTTTGGCCAAATGAAGCATGCGAACAGTACGTGGATGAGGAGGGGGTTACTGATGCAGTAAGGCTTTGCCTCCTATGTCGACCAGTAGAGTGGTACCACGCAGGCATACAGGTCCTCCCAGTAAGGTAGCGTAAGGCTGTCGCACTGAATAGAGATTATATTGAAAAACAAGGTTTTGTAGCTAAAAGAGTGGGTAATAATATGGTGTACTAGAATCTTCGACAAAACCAACCTGCTTTCAGAAAAAAAGTATTACATTACTTACTGAATACCTCTCGTATTATTTCTTACTTGACCACGTGCCTCACTTGTTGCGCTAGTGTCCTTGGTGGAAGAAACTCGTAATTATTTCTAGGGATTCGATTCTTGGTGTCTCATTTTTGGTTTGTTGGTTCACTAGATGTGGGATTCCGTCATTATTCTATTGATATATTTCCAATTTCTTCTTTACTGCAGTTCTTTTCACCCATATATCTATCAATGACTGCCTTATTTCTGTATTTGTTGGTCTGAAATTAAGATGGGGAGGTGTGTTGCTGTTTTTTTTTTTTTCTCCTGCTCACATGCTGGTTGACAACTGTCTGTTTTTGTTCAGCACTTTCACCTCAAGACAATTACCTTTTATCTGTTCTTTCACTTCAAGACAGTCATTTTTAGCAGCTGTTTCACACCAGGACAGGAGGGTTTTTTTTACCAGTTTGTCTGTTTGTGTATGTTTTTTAAATGTATTTGGTTTTCCCATTTTTGTCATGTGTATGAAAGGGGCAAATTATTGCAAATATGAATCTTTCCCTGTATGTTTCAATGTGTAGACCATGAGCTGCATATCTGTTCTTTTTTGTTTGTCCCCCCCCCCCTCCCCCTCCAGTCATTCAATTTTGTAATTCACAGGCAGTCTTATGTACACCTGTAACAGTCTTGATTTTTTTTGTATCATGTAGTGATTCACAGACTTCACTTTTCCATTCAAGCACTGGACATATTAAGA
Source organism: Schistocerca americana (assembly GCF_021461395.2). NCBI lineage: Eukaryota > Metazoa > Arthropoda > Insecta > Orthoptera > Acrididae > Schistocerca > Schistocerca americana. The sequence continues at coordinate 557,552,980 of NC_060125.1, read as the reverse complement.
GGTAATGGATGAATTATTTTGTTCACTTTGTGCAGTAGTTTCAGTATGCATTCTGGAGAAGCCATCATGTTCCTCTGAAATTCTGCCAGAGGTTTTAGTGTCGTTTGAGCCACAATAATGATTAATGTACCGTTTGCTGAGATGTCCTCAGTTAACGTCTCTGCATTTTACACTGCTTTTTTGATTGGTGCACCAGATTTTATGAAATTGTGCACAATGAAATGATTATCTAATTTGTCCTGTAGCAATTTATCATAGTTTCTTCTTGACTACCACCTATGGTAAGAACTTTATCTTCATGATTATTTGATGTCAATGCACTACACTTCTGTTTTCCAATATTCAGCCAACTGTTGGAGTTGGTATGCCCTTGCCTTCCTCCAACCTTCAAAATGTATAAAAAGCAGTATGCTACGTGATACAATCTGATAATATAACTACATCCATTGTTGATAGAAGCTCCCTGAATTAGATGATTTGTATTGCAGTTTGGAACTAGACACTGTACAAGGACACACAGCATACCTGAGCAGCTAATGCATCTGGAATTTAGTATGTGTACAAATCATGGGTTACAATTCTAAAGGTAAAATACATTGCTCATTAATACAACTGCAAAACCATGACTGAATCACAAGAACAGAATAAAATGTGTACTGTACACGATTAATTGTAATACAAATAAAGAACTGAAGTTTCAAACTAATGAAACATAACATTAGCAGAAAAAAATCATAATTATTTACCTGGCCTCTTGGCATACTCTTCTGGAGGTAATTCAAATTTTTCAACTTTCGATAGATCTTCAAATTCAGTCTGCAATTCAAATTTGTCAATAACCTGCAAAATAAACACACTGTTATCAACTATCTGAGAATGAAGATTTAAATTTCTGTTACCAACACATTTTTCTGAAAGCTAATTATAATGATCTCTGTAATGTGGATAATTAATAATAATAATAATATACCATGATCTGGCCTTGTAACAATAACAAAGACAGAATTACAATGTCATCGGCGAACCTCAAAGTTTTTATTTCTTCTCTATGAATTTTAATAGCTACTCCGAATTTTTCTTTTGTTTCCTTTACTGCTTGCTCAATATAAAGATTGAACAACATCGGGGAGAGGCTACAACCCCGTCTTACTCCCTTCCCAACCACTGCTTCCCTTTCATGTCCCTCGACTCTTATAACTGCCATCTGGTTTCTGTACAAATTGTAAATAGCCTTTCGCTCCCTGTATTTTACCCCTGCCACCTTCAGAATTTGAAAGAGAGTATTCCAGTCAACATGGACGGTAAATAGTTTGGACAAGAAGAGAATAGAAGCTTTCGAAATGTGGTGCTACAGAAGAATGCTGAAGATTAGATGGGTAGATCACATAACTAATGAGGAAGTATTGAATAGAATTGGGGAGAAGAGAAGTTTGTGGCACAACTTGACCAGAAGAAGGGATCGGTTGGTAGGACATGTTCTGAGGCATCAAGGGATCACCAATTTAGTATTGGAGGGCAGCGTGGAGGGTAAAAATCGTAGAGGGAGACCAAGAGATGAATACACTAAGCAGATTCAGAAGGATGTAGATTGCAGTATGTACTGGGAGATGAAGAAGCTTGCACAGGATAGAGTAGCATGGAGAGCTGCATCAAACCAGTCTCAGGACTGAAGACCACCACAACAACAACAACAATTATAATGAGAAGGTACTGCTTTGATGGCGGAGCTATGTTCTTACAAACAGGGTAAGGCTTAGGCAGTACTACTCTGTTCAGTCAATGGGTTCTAAGTAAATACTCCCTTTGTCAGAAAAGTTCCAGGACAGTTTGTTTTATTTCTTAGTTTGCAGTAATAAAAAGGACAAAATGTTGTTTTTATGTGATCTGGTGTGTATGTGCCCTTGAAGTGGTGTTGGCCATATTTCCATCCAAACTCACTAAATTGCTTAGCAACGTACTGTTTGGGTTGTTGATGGAATAGTTGTGGGATAAAATGGATGCTGATTGTGAGCAAAGTGTAAACACAGCTCAGGAAACCTGCTAGTGAAACGTAGACAATGATTAAGCAAGAATATGAAGATGAGGCACTTTCAAGAAGTCGTGTTTTCAAGTGGCACAAAAGGTTTTGTGAAGGCGGAGATTCAAAGCAAGGTGCCAGAGCTATACAACACATCACAATATTGTAGTGCCTGTGTTACTCTGAATCACAATGCTATGTTCCTTCAGGCATGCATGCATGTCCAAGGAATTGGCACTGCGACAACTGCAGCCATTATGAAATACATGAAATGTATTTTAATGTACGGAAAGTTCTGGTTGAGAATTATGAATTATTTAGGAATAAAGAAAATGACTCACCGAAAGGCAGAAACACTACATTGTCAATAGGTATGATTATATGATAGCGGAACAAACACTGGTAGCAGTTACTTCTGTAAAATATCTGGGAGTATGCGTGCGGAACGATTTGAAGTGGAATGATCATATAAAATTAATTGTTGGTAAGGCGGGTACCAGGTTGAGATTCATTGGGAGAGTCCTTAGAAAATGTAGTCCATCAACAAAGGAGGTGGCTTACAAAACACTCGTTCGACCTATACTTGAGTATTGCTCATCTGTGTGGGATCCATACCAGATCGGGTTGACGGAGGAGATAGAGAAGATCCAAATAAGAGCGGCGCGTTTCGTCACAGGGTTATCTGGTAACCGTGATAGCGTTACGGAGATGTTTAACAAACTCAAGTGGCAGACTCTGCGAGAGAGGCGCTCTGCATCGCGGTGTAGCTTGCTCGCCAGGTTTCGAGAGGGTGCGTTCCTGGATGAGGTATCGAATATATTGCTTCCCACTACTTATACCTACCAAGGAGATCACGAATGTAAAATTAGAGAGATCCGAGCGCGCACGGAGGCTTTCAGACAGTCGTTCTTCCCGCGAACCATACGCGACTGGAACAGGAAAGGGAGGTAATGACAGTGGCCCGTAAAGTGCCCTCCGCCACACACCGTTGGGTGGCTTGCGGAGTATAAATGTAGATGTAGATGTAGAATGGAAAGTACAGAGATTTGCTAGCTTTAGGAATGACCTCCTTTTTTTCAAGCTTGTAGGAAAAACATGCACACGAACACACACAACTCACTCACATGCACACACCTGTCTCTCTACATTGTGCTCTGTTCACTGCCAGCTCTTTCCTAGCCTACAGTGAGTGTACTGTGATCAGGTGGGGGTGCAGCGTGGAGTAGGGTGAGGATGGAGAGGGGTGGGAGGCAGGTAGGGGGTTGGGGGAAGCATCCAGCAGCTCGTGGGAGAGTGAGGAGCCATCTGTGAGCTAGCTAGGGGTGCAGATAGAGGAGGCAGTGGCAAGATGGCTAGGCACGCGATTTCGTACACTATAGCATGAGATAGTAACAAACAACTAGCTGACACAAAATGGGCAGGGTACTGGCGCAGGGGATGGTGTGCACACACGCAAGCACTCACAATGCATGAACATGAACACACACACACACACACACACACACACACACACACACACACACAATTGGGTGGGGGTGGAGGACAGCAAATTACTTTAGGTTTAGGGCAGGGAGGTTACGGGAGTGAGGGATTCGCTGTAAGGATAGCTCCCATCTACGTAGCTCAGGAAAGCTGGTGGTGGTGGGGAGGATGCAGATGGCATGGGTTGCAAAGCATGTTGTGCTCTGCTGCATGTTGTGCCACTGGGTGGTCCACCTCGTCTTTGGCAACAGTTATGCAGTGGACATTCATTGTAATTGACAGCTGGTTGGTTGTCATACCAACGTAAAATGCTGTACAGTGGTTGCAACAAGATCGACCACCCAGTGGCGCAACGTGCAGCAGGGCACAATCTTTTGTTTGTGTACCTATCGACGATGCAGCACTTCTCCCTTTCGGTGAGTCATCTCCGTTATTCCTAAATAATTCGTAGCTTAATAAATCACCTGAACCAAGGGTCATTCCTGTCAAATCTTCCCATTACTGAGAGGTAAAGACTGGGGAAAGGAAGATTCCAAAAATTCAAGGTCCAACCATTTTTGATCTCATGGCCTTTTGATTTCCAGGCATGCACCTTATTTATTAGACCACCAAATATACTTGCTGAAAATAGAGTATGTAATGATCCACTGTAAGCATATCTTTAACACTCTATTTGCAATAAAATTAAGAGGAGAATATGTAGTGAGGTCAGATTTAGAAAAAAGAATAAATACAAATAAAAAAAGAATAAATATAACTCACATGCAAACGCATTCCATCTTCAATGGGGAAAGATCCCAGTATAGCAGTATCATCCTCCAATTTCGACACAAGTGTGTCTTCCTTGTTATATAGTTCTATTTTCATAGTTGCTGCATTTCCACCTGTCAGTAATTCAAGTTTGTCCTGTAACAGAGAAAAACATGGATCTCCTTTAGGAACATGTGTCATTCAAGTTTAGCACTAATGATTAAAAATTAAATTGCCAATGGCACTTAAGTTCTTCTCCAGAGTGTAGAAAAGCCATTCCACAGTTAACAGTCATGACTTCTGTGATAATGGCTGAAGCATTAAGAATTTCTTCGCGGATTTTCTGTGGCTCAATGATCCAAAGGTTTACTGGAAGATTACAAAGGTACAGGTTCAAGGCTCTAACCTTGGTTGGGCCTTTTTTTCTGGTATTTCATGTGATTTCATTTCTGACAAAGAAAGTTCATATTACACTGTGGCAACAACACGCCGCTTCCAGTAACACTGTGACTAGAAAAGCACTGTGTTATTCAAAACAAACTACACATCAAAAATTGATTGTTTTTTGTTCACTATGTTTTACATTCATTAACAGTGTTTTTAACAAAATGAACCTTCATGGTACTTCGTATAAGTCTAAAATTATTTCGAATAAAAAAATTGGTCCATGTAACATTATTGACAAGGTGTAATTTTGCATATGACAACCTATAATAAATTGCTCAAACTCAACCATGCCAGACATAGTAAAGACTAGTTACCTGCAGCTGTGCTCACTTACAGTAATTTTGTTGTTATGAGTGATGGTGAATAAGTAAGACGTTGTACTTGCAATAATATCAGCTGCCCTCAAATGTCTGCCTGTTCTAGTAAGCACAGCAACCGATGTGCACCCTCTCCCCCTCCCCTGCCACTCCACTGCCCCCCCATGCTTGACTAAGTGGCATGCGCAACGTCACTGCCGAGCTGTGCGTGCCAAGGAGCATGGGCAGTAGCACACATGAATGGATTGCACTACTGAAGTAATATACATCATACAATGTGGACATTATGTAACAAATTTAATAATTTTTAATGCAGTTTATGTTCATTTTTAAGTAGTCCTTGTTCTTCCTCAGGAAGTAAGATGTCTTTATACTGAATTTCATCAAAATCAGTTCAACAGTTTAGTCATGAAAACATAAAAGATAGAGTTAAATAATTTTAGTATGTAAGTATGGACTGAACATGCTGAGGATTATATAAGCATTGTATTCATTAAGTTGAATTGTATTATAAGGTGTACAACTTTGCTTCCGTCGTTTTTTCCCCCATATTTGAGGCTTTAATGAAACAATTTGGTTACACATGTATCATTCAAAGTATTTTCCATCGCTGGCCACTACTTTCTCCCATCTTTTGGGCAGGGTACGAATCCCGCATCGAAAAAATTGTTCATCTTTTGAAGCGATCCACAAATTGATCCAATTTGTAACTTCTTCATGAGACTGGAAGTGTTGGCCATTGATCTAAACAGGTGATAGCTAGAGGGAGCAATGTCTGTAGAATACGGCAGGTGGGGTAGGATTTTCCATTTTAAGGTTTCCAAGTACATTTTGACCTCCTTTGCAACGTGGGGTCAAGCATTGTCGTGCTGCAAAAGCACTTTATCGTCCCTCTCGCTGTATTGCGGCCTTTTGTCTTTTAATACTCTGCTCAAACGCATTAATTGCATTCGATAATGAGCACTTGTGATTTTTTTCACTTGGTTTTAACACCTCATAGTACACGATGCTGAGCTGGTCCCGCCAAATGCAGAGCATGATCTTGGAGCCATGAATATTCAAGACTGTTGACTTGGAAGCTTGACTGGGATATCCCCATGATTTTTTGTGTTTAGGGTTAGCGTAATGAACCCATTTTTCATCCTCGGTCACAATGCGATGCAGAAATCCCTTCCGTTTTTGCCCCTGAAGCAACTGCTCACAAACACACAAATGCCGTTCAATGTCTCTTGGTTTCAGCTCACGTGGGCTCCAAGTTCCTTCTTTCTGAATCATGTCGATAGCCTTGAGACATTTTGAAATGGCTTTCTGTGTCACTCCCACTAATTGTGCCAATTCTTCTTGAGCTTGACGCGGCGAGTCTTCACTCAGCAATGTCTCCATTCTCTCTTCCATCACTATGCCTGTCTGCGACATTAAAATCACCATAACTGAAGCGTTGAAACCACTCACTATACATTCTTTCACTAATAGCGTCCTTACCACACATACTTGAGAGCATTTGGTGAGACCCAGCCACTGTTTTCTTCATACTGAAACAAAACAGTAACACCTCCCACAAATGACGAGAATTAGGCCCGTAAACTGACATTTTCAATCAAGAACAACTTTATGATGCAGACACAAATCGACTAATGTTTAAATGAGATTATGTGGTCTGACATCCAAGCTAACTGCCTGACGTCTGCGATCTGTTTCTTTCGACCACTACTTACCGTTGTCGCCACCTATCGGCAAACGGTGGAAGCAAAGTGGTACACCTTTTACATAAAATATATCAACCAATAAGAGCATTTTCACAAATATGATATGGTTCCAACATCAAAGAGTAAACAGGTTTTTCAAGGAGTAAATATGTTTCCGTATGTTGCTTTGTATTACGATATCTTTTTTCTGTGATCCGATTATTATGAAATACAGCCTAAGCAATAACCCACGTATCAAGTTACCTACAAAAACATTTATCTAGCAGTTTTGGACATTTGAGTGTTCAGACAGACATACAGAACAGTTTTTTTTTTAGTATAGACAATATCCGAACACTACCTGAATATATATAGGGTAGATTAACATCAAAGCGTCTAACCCTCAATTCTTTAAAAAAGTCACATAAAAATATACTACTGGACTAATTGCATGAAATTTCATGTACAAACAGAATCAGGTCATACCACACCCGACTAAGAGGTGGACAACAAATTAAAATAGAAAGACATAAAAGCATCTCTCACTGCATAACTTCTGGACAAACTGCTATCATATTTTTCATATATTCACTATTAATATTTCACAAAATAATATTCTGAGCTGATGTACCTTCACTCATGATCCCTGTGATTTCTGAGATCGTGCGTTCAAACAGTTTACAGGCCTGCTAATAGAGGCCACATGGGTCGGACCCCTGGCACGCTCTGGCGAGCCGCCAAAGAAAGTGTTATTTAAGTGATCACAAACGAGTGCTCAGCTTATTCTTACCCTGTATTACTGTTGGCCACTCAAAGTGTTGACCTCATTCTATACCCTGTATTACTGTTGGCCTGTCAATGTGTTCAGTGCTACATGCAACCTGTATCCTATGAGTTGCTCTATGAAGTACTATGTTCCGTAAATCATGTTTGTTCTTGCTATAGCAAACTTGGTGACAAGTGAAGGTTACATTTTCTCTGTGTTTCTCATTTCCCAGCAGCAATCTTTCACAAAACAACAGCAGGCTCTCACCACCGCTCTATATCAAGTGGCATCTGCGTCTTCGCGGCACGTTATTCTCCCATCAGTGCAACCGTTGCCCTTCCTGGCATACGACGAATTGACTAAAGAGTGGGGTTACTATGAGGCATGGTTACACCAACATTTCCAGGTATTTTGTGTGTATGATGCAAACCTGTGTAGGCTTACAAAGCCTGGGCTGCAGAATTACACAGGCTGGGCCTTCGCTGTAAATTTGTCACAGGTACCCATCATGAATCTACGCTGATCGCATGGTGTGTGACATTATTTGTCTGACCCCAGAAAAATTATTTCAATGTGAGAATCTGATGCTTATGGATGTGCTCAATATAGCACACTCCTTTAAAGTGTTATAGGCTGCAGCCGATCAGATTGCTGTGTGCGGGGAGATATCGGAAGTTGCTCAGTCAACTCCTGTTAGTCACGCTGCAAGTGTTCAAGATTACAGAGGAGCCGTTGCAGCAGTACAACCTTCAACTCAGCATCGCATGGGGCAGCGTCTGTTAACAGCCACAGCAGAAACAGGATGCATCACAGCAGTGGCCGCGTGCCCCCTGTCCGACTTGCCGGTACTGCTTGGTCCAACACGAGCGTTGGGCAGTTTGCAACCAGTGTAACACCTCTTCAAACGTGGCAGACACAGTAGTACTGGTGGACATAAACTGTATCTCTACAATGACTGTTTCCCTAAACTTGTGTGCATTAAATAAACCACTAAAAATGCAAGTGGGCACAAAAACTGCAGTGGCTTTAGTAAATGCACAAACATATGTGGACTTCGGCTCCCCTCCCCTCACACAGGTTTCCCAGAAGCTGGTTGGTTACAATAAACAGTAGATTCCGATCTTAGGTCAGTTCTCCACTCCTGTCTCTTACAAATCTGTTGTTCGCCCTCTCACCTTCCTTGTTGCAATTTGTTCCCATACCGCAGACCTGTCTGGGTAAGGTGCATTTAACGCTTTCAGTTCCTCCATTGCCGACAAGGTGGTGGTGGTGGTGATTAGTGTTTAACGTTCCGTCGACAACGAGGTCATTAGAGATGGAGCACAAGCTTGGGTTACGGAAGGATGTGGAAGGAAATCGGCCGTGCCCTTTCAAAGGAACCATCCCGGCATTTGCCTGAAATGATTTAGGGAAATCACGGAAAACCTAAATCAGGATGGCCGGAGACGGGATTGAACCGTCGTCCTCCCGAATGCGAGTCCAGTGTGCTAACCACTGCGCCACCTCGCTCGGTGCCGACAAGGTAAATTTAGTGTCTGATCAAGCTCTGTATTAGCAACTGGAGTCCAGTTTTCATCTCTTGTTTTCCTCTGGGTTCAGTTGTAGGTTTCCAGGCCCTCATTACCACTAAATAGTCCGCCTTCCCTCGTATTTTTTGGACGTGACAGGTGCTTGTCGTGTTGCGCGACTTTGTTAAGGTCAACTCGATGTCATTCAGCCTATTTCTCTCAGTGAATCTGCTACACCACTGGTTGTCGTTAAGAAGCCGATGGGTAAGCTTCACCTTGCGGTGACTTTACTATCACGATTAATGCACAGCCTGCGATAGATATATACCCGAAGCCCCACCCTGACGTATTGCTTGCAAAATTGTCAGGTGACCATTATTTTTCCAAGCTTAGCTCCAGCTCCCCTCGGATGAGGCTACTAGGCACCTTCTCGTTGTCAGTACACCTTTTGCCCTATATCAGTATCAACACTTGCCTTTTGGGATTGGAATGACTCCTTACCCTCTCCCTTAAAACCCACTTCCTTTCGTCTTTCCCTCTCCTTAAGTACTTTGTAAAGAAAGGTATGAAAGTAAATGACATTCATGCCAATTTCCAGAATGCACTGGGAGACTCTGTTCCTTCATATTCAACTGTTTCCTAGTGGGCAGATGAATGTAAATTTGGTCATGAGAGCTTAGATGATGATCCGCACAGTGGTCAGCCAAGATGTTTCACAACTCCAGAAATCATTGCAAAAATGCACAAAATGTTTGTGGAGGATCGCCAATTGAAAGTGTGTGAAATTGCTCATTCTTGACAGATGTCATCTGAAAGGGTATATCACATTTTAACTGAAGAATTAGAAATGAAAAAATTATCTGCAAGGTGGGTGCTGCGACTCCTGATGCTGGATCAGAAACACTTGTGTCGTCACCATGGCAAAATTACACGAACTACGGTATGAATTGTTGCCACACCTGCCTTATTCACCTGGTATAGGTCTGTCAGACTTCCATCTCTTCCCAAAACTGAAAGTTTTTCTTGGTGGACGAAGATTCATTTCAAAGGAAGAATTGATAGCCGGAGTTGACAACTATTTTGCAGGCCTCAAGGCAACTCATTTTCGAGATGGGATGAAGGCACTGAAACATCGTTGGATCAAGTGCATTAATCTACAATTAGACTACATTTAAAAATAAAAAAAGTTTCAGTGACAAAAGACTTACCTTAGGGGGAAAAAAGGACAGGTATACGCTCGCGCACACACACACATATCCATCCGCACATACACAGACACAAGCAGACATTTGTAAAGGCAAAGAGTGTACACGATCAAAGGCAGAGCCACGTGTGAAAGCACCCACGTGATTTACCAACTGACCTGCCTACACTGTGAAGCTTTCTATGTGGGAATGACCAGCAACCAACTGTCCATTCGCATGAATGGACACAGGTAGACAGTGTTTGTTGGTAATGAGGATCACCCTGTGGCTAAACATGCCTTGGTGCACGACCAGCACATCTTGGCACAGTGTTACACCGTCCGGGTTATCTGGATACTTCCCACTAACACCAACCTGTCAGAACTCCAGAGATGGGAACTTGCCCTTCAGTATATCCTCTCTTCTCGTTATCCGCCAGGCCTCAACCTCCGCTAATTTCAAGTTGCCACCACTCATACCTCACCTGTCTTTCAACAACATCTTTGCCTCCGTACTTCCGCCTCGACTGACATCTCTGGCCAAACTCTTCGCCTTTACAAATGTCTGCTTGTGTCTGTGTATGTGCAGATGGATATGTGTGTGTGTGCGCGAGTGTATACCTGTCCTTTTTTCCCCCTAAGGTAAGTCTTTCCGCTCCCGGGATTGGAATGACTCCTTACCCTCTCCCTTAAAACCCACTTCCTTTCGTCTTTCCCTCTCCTTCCCTCTTTCCTGATGAGGCAACAGTTTGTTGTGAAAGCTTGAATTTTGTGTGTATGTATGTGTCTGTTTGTGTTTCTATCGACCTGCCAGCGCTTTCGTATGGTAAGTCACATCATCTTTGTTTTTTTTTTTTTATCTTCAAATATGTATAATAAATAAACTTGCTGTAAAAATTCATGATGTTATCTAAAAGAGTTTTTAAGATAAGCAATTTTAAAGTTTTGAATACAAATTAAATTTACCATTTCCGAAGGTTCGGAAAACGCAAAACATAAAAACTTTATTTCATGAAAATCTAAAGAGGTGGGTGTAAAATTTATTTTTTATTGGGTGATTTGGTATGGAATGACCCTCTTGGTAAAAAGCCTGGCTTCTCTAGTCGCACCTATGCTCATTCCAGAAGAATCAGAGAGTTGTCATGGGTGACCATGATGAGGAGAGTCATCACCAAATGAAGAATAGCATTCAACAATGGCTATCCCTACATTGTGTTATAATCTAACTGGCAAGGTTGAGAGTGACTTGAGGATAAACATTGTCATCCTTAAGTCTTCTAATTACTACCAAAATCAGGAAAGAGTGTGCAGGCCATATACAGTAATGTTGTCGGCAAATGATGAAAGCCATTCTATGGTCAAAGCGGAATCACAGCTATGAGTACACTATGGATATTTCATATCTGAAGAAATATGTGGGCACTCTAACTCAATGAACTGAGGTCGTTTACAAGACTAGAATTTTACAGAATATATATGTATGATGTTTCCTGGGGTGTGACTAATTTTTTGCCCTGTGTAAGGATGTTTGTCAGCAATAATGTGACAGTACTTCATGCAGGTATAAAACCCAAAGGGGAATGTGAAGGTAAACAACTGCCAATAGGACTCTGCCTAAACTGTGGTGTTCAAACCAGTACATGTGTGATGATTAAAGGTTTCGTTAAGTTATGCCTAATGACTTCTTACATTCCTGGACTGTTATTACATAAAACTTTTCCCCGTCATATGTTGTTTTCTACACATTCCATCGTGGAGGAGAACGTTAGAAAGGCTTTGGGTGTCAGTAGAGAGAAGAAATTATCGAAAACAAATTGTGTGTGTTGCCTTGTTAATTAATTTTCGCAAATCTGGTAAAGGCCAATCTAGATTACGTACCCGTGTAATAAATGACCACCAACCACGAGCAAAAATACATTACTTCGAAAACGGCTGATTCCGAGTCATTATAGCCCTACTAAATAAGAGGTGTGTATCTAATAACCCTAAATGTAGATTGTTAATTGTACGGGATTAAAGTTGCATTTATGCTAATGGAATGAAATGATACTTGCGACGACCGTCGTCATTTGTCACTTATCACTTTACTAAGAAGGTTTTGAAATTAAAGACGGGATCTCTTAAATTTTTAACTCGTATGCAATTATGTATGACTTTTCTTGTTCCCGTTAAAAATATCGAAATAGTTCTACGCAATCCTCTGGAATATCTTTATTATTTTGAGCGGTAGTATTAAAATTTATTAATTTTATTATGTCTTCAGAGTTCACCTTAACCAACTTACAATTTTGGAAGTGACAAACCTTGAGTTCTCGAACAGGTACATTTTTCTGAAATCGTCGTTCTATGCTGGCTCCGGATTGTTGCTTGGAGGTAGTAATAACAACATTTACATAATGCGGAGTTATCACAGTAAATGTATCGGCCATTGTTATGTATTATGCAGATTTATTGAAAAAGTAAATCCCCACACATAAATTTTATGTACAAACTAGTATCAGATTGTCAAAGATTCTCCGTTGCATACACAAACCAAAGACACACGTTATCGCGATGATTGACGGCTCATTTCAAATATGGGTTATGACTAATAGAATTAGATAAAGAATTGGACACAGGTGCAAATTGCATTCGGTATTTTAAGCCCGAAACGAGAGACCCTTCACTGCACGAGTGTTCGTAGTTGTCTGCGTGATTATCATAGGAGATGTAAACACAAAATCTGCAACATCGTTGATGTAAAACATGGCTGGTCTTGAAAGATATCCGATATTGCCAGACGATAGCCAACGTGCATGGGAAAGAATATATGAAAGTGCTGAAGCAAATAATGAGTTTCGAAATTTGGCACATGATATTTCGCAGCCCGCGGAAAAGTTTAAGCCGGCGCGTCCTACCTCATTTCCCGATGATGGTGATTTTGCCTAATGATTACCTGCTGCTATTTTTTTCACGTAGTATTAAATGATTCGAATGTTTATATCTAGTTGTTTGAGTGAAAGTAGCTTAACATCGTGTATTCACAGATGTTGCGGTACGGAAATATATTGGTGCTGGAGTGGGGTTAGCCAGTCTTATAACAGAAAATTTACTTAGTCACCCATTTGTTGTCCTGCGTCGTCAATGCCAGGTGAGTTTTATTGAGGGCAGAAAATCTGCTGGAAGACTGTATACTTAACATAGTGAAATCCTAGAAAATGTTGGCCGATGTGAAATTCTTGTAGGTCCACAACAACTCTGTTCGGTATCACCTCCTGCCTGTCACACTGCTGCCTGTGATGGTCCACTTACACCAACGGCAAGGTTTCACAACGCTATGGAAGGGGCTAGGCAGTGCCTTGCTTGTCAGAGGAATGACCTTGGCAGTTGAGGACATAATCAGTAAAGTTACACCATGGCCTAAGTAAGTACTTCTTTTATGTGTTCTGTGTTACCACTCTAATTTAAAACCCAATTCAGAGCTCCATTTCCAGACTGCCACACCAATTTCAGGAAGTGCAGTGTATGCCTGTAATCAACATCCTATTGTTCAGTGCTCATATAGAGGCATATGAACAGTTGCCTTTCTCTTGTTCATTTTGTATATAGAACAGGGAAGGGTGTGACGTAATAGTAGTAGTACAAGTACAAGGTACCCTCGGCCATGCACCATATGGTGGTTTGCGGATTACGTTTTGCAGACTTTTTTAAATGATCATTCACCTCATGTAGTTGTTAACTGAGCATTTACTGAAATCTGAGGAAATTATTTACTTTAAATTACTGTAGACAGCATCTTAAAGGTGGAGGTGTAGCAGTATTTGTTAGAGAGCAGCTCAAAGTAAATAAATTAAACCATCTAGATCTGTATAATAATGAAGGCTTGACTGAAGTGACAGGCGTTGAACTCCATATCAAAGGTTGCGGAAAGGGCACGATGAAACAGAAAATTATTGGGATTTATCGTCCACCTAAATCAGAGGTAGGGCATTTCGTAGATATCTTTAGTAGAATAGTGGGACACTTTGACCCAGACGAGGTAACAATACTTGGTGACCTGAATATAGAGGCAACATCTTGCAATAACCATAACAGCAGGTTAATAGATACCCTTAACTCCTATAATCTTATGAATGCAGTAAATTCAGATACAAGAGTAACTCAGTCTACTTCTAGTAAAATAGACTACATAATACAAAGTAAAGAGGTAAAAGATAGTATTAGATGCTGGAATGTGGACTTTCACTATTCAGACCACAAATGTCAATTTGTAGACTAAGAACACACAAGCATCCAAGAAAGGACTCAGGTCGTAGAATACAAAAGACTGCTCAAAGAGAAAAACATTAATGCTTTTACAAGTAAACTAGAATCTGAGGAATGGCAACTAGTTCTTCAGCAAAAAGGGTCCGAATACAAATGAGTCAAATTTTATGTTATTATTTTACAATATCTTACTTTTTGCTGCCCAGTGGAAGGAATTGAGAAAGTAGTAACTCACAACCAAAATGTAAAAAACACCAGACTGACTCTTCCAGCTTACATGATTAAACTCGGGCAAAATATCGAGGATCTACTTGTGTTACATAAGTCAACTAAATTGCAAATATTTAAGGATAAGTACAAACAAGCTAAAAAAACAATTTCAGCAACAGCTCTCCAATTTTAGAAAACAGATCCTGGATAAGGAAATAGCTCAGTCATGAAATATAGGGAAGTCTTCATGGAATATAATAAATAGATATCGCAAAGCCACCCCTAAGTTAGATGCTCAGTTTGACAGAATCCAATGTGAAGGAAACCATATTACTGATCCAGATAAAATCTACAATATATTTAATGAATATGTCATATCTTCAGCTGTGAATCCAGTTAATAACACAGGTCTTACTGCTTTCCCCTAGGCTGGAAACTGTTTTTGAATTTAAGGAAGTGAATGTGGAGGAAATAGGAAAAATAATAAACAACTTACAGAATAAGGCCTCATCTGGCTGGGATGGACTGAGTAGTATTATAATTAAAAAATGCAATAAGGAATTAGTTGGAATAATTACCCATATGATCAACAGTAGTATAAGGCAGCACACATTTCCAAATATATTGAAGAAAAGTACAGTTAAACTTGTGCGTAAAAAAGGATCGAAAGAAGAGCTATCAAACTTCAGGCCCATTTCACAAATACCAATTTTCAGTAAAATATTTGAAATTGTTTTGTTGACACAACTTATTGATTATTTCACAAAGAATAATTTACTAGCAGAAACACAGCATGGCTTCAGAAAGCATCACAGTACCATCACAGCAATTACCGAATTTCTCCATAAGGTGTATGATGCCGTGGATGAGGGAATGCAGACAGCAGGGATATTTCTAGACCTTACTAAAGCATTTGACTCGGTGAACCATGAGCTCTAGCAAATCCCAGCTATTACCATTTAAACTTGGTAATTCATACCAAACCTGTATTGATAATATAAGTGGCATCAAAGCAGTAGACACTGACAAATATAAATTTTTGGGGATATACCTAGACAAAAATCGATACATATCAATGTTGTATGCAATAAAATCAGCAGTTCACTGCACTTAATTAGCAAACTATCAAAATTAGTCTCTGAACAAACGTTAAAAACTGCTTATTATGGGACAATATTTGCATATATTAATTATGGAATAGAGGTATGGGGATGTGCTGCTGATAGACACATGAACAGGATCCTAACACTGCAGAAAAGATCAGTCGGGACCATGCATCGACTAGGATACAGAGATTCATGTAGGGAAACCTTTGTACAACATAAATATCTAACAGTATACTCCTTGTATCTGTACAAATAAATAACATCCTTTGTGGACCATAAAAATAATGAAGCTAAGTGCTCTGATGTGCATACCTATAACATAAGACAAAAAGATTGCTTCTTCAGAAACAGAACTAAAGACAACAGATCATAGTCCTTGGATAAATGGTCAGATGTGGTTTAACAAACTGCCAAGTGCTATAAGATGCCACAGAAGTAAAGTATTCAAAAGGGAATTAAAATCATTCTTAACTCCCAAATGTTTGTTATGAAGTACTGTACCTTATATTGCCAAGTGTGTCAGCCTTAAGTGGCTTCTTGTAATTGTGAATTGCAAATTCCTACTGTTTGTACAAAAATTGTGTAAAAATGCTATGACATTAGCAAAAGTCACCAGTTGGTGAATGTACGCAAAAAAGACAATAAATAAATGTAGAAGATGGTATCTGTTGCCAATACTAAATTGAAATAGAAATACATTAATTACCTTACCAAGGACCTATAGTGGTATGCAAAGATTTTGAGATGCTTGCTTTAGCGGTTCACGGGAATTTTGTTGGATAATATGATGAAAACTGCACAATATTTCAAGGAGACAGCTGCTTGTCATCTTCAGGAAGCACCTGAAGCAGTTATTATATCACAAAAGCCTCAAACTGCACATTTAGAAGTGGTTATCAGAAAAAGTGCCAGAACCACCAGTGTTACTGGCTAATGCTTGAGTAGCTCCAAAAAATCATTTTGCCCCCAGGGGCTCAGCATTCATTTGCTGGGTACAGGCTTGGCAACTCCGGGGTTCCTGAGCTGGGGACTGGTAAGCGCCACCAGTCCCTTGTCACCGTAAGCTCTGGGCATACTTCAGCGACCACCGTGATGCGCGGCGGTGGAGCGTTGTGTGTCTCAGGTAATGGGGATCTTGGCTTGACCGCCCAGATTGCGAGGATGGAATAAACCTCTATAAACAACCCCTCAATCTCAAGGTGTGCTGCACACTGATGAGATGTGTGGCTGTTGAGGTGGAACAGTCATTAGCTGGCAACCTATGGGGAACCTGCCGCACCTCAGTTGTACAAGGCTTACCTAAGCACGCGGGGCTCTGTCTAGGTGGACTTATAGTTCCCTAGCTGTTCATGGAACCGAGGTGGAACCCTTGAACTTTTATTCTTCTCCTCCCAGCAGAAAGGGTAGGCCGCTGGTAGGTTCTAACACCCAATCCAGCTAGAGGGCTCTTGTAGCCAGTCCTCCTGATTTAGTTACTGGTAACAGAATGCAAACTGCTTCGCAGAATGTGTTTCTTATAATTAAAAGAAAAGAGGGGAGTTTCGATAAAGTTTCACCATTTTATATACAGAAAGGCTTAGAAGGCGTTGCTGGCACCTTAAAATCTGTCAAGCGCTTGCGAAATGGAACATCGTTGGTTGAAACATCTAGCTTCCAACAAGTCAAGAACCTTCAGAAGCCACTATTTCTTGGGGAGTTTGCGATAGAGACTGAATTTCACAACAGCTTGAACTACAGCAAAGGTGTTGTGACTTGCAAAGATCTCGTTGAAATTCCCCAAGATGAACTGACGGTTGAATGGTCCCGGGAAGGAATTGTTGACGTGCAACACGTTATGAAACGGGTAGATGGTGCTCTCATGAAGTCAGACTCATTTATCCTTAACTTTTAACAGCACCAAATTGCCGGAGCATGTGAAGGCAGGTTTCCTACGTCTCAATGTACGGCCTTATTACCCCTATCCCATGTGGTGTTTTAAATGCCAACACTTTGGGCATACTACTCTCGGCTGTAGAGGGGAAGCCACTTGCGGGAAATGTGTGGTAAAGCCGCCCATGAGGGAGTTGGTTGCTCCTCTCCTCCCATGTGTGTCAACTGCACTGGGGATCACTCTGTGTGGAGTAGGGAATGCAGAGTTTTCCTTGAGGAACGGAAGATCCAGGAACTTAAAACCACAAAACGCATCCCATATGATGAGACAAAGAAAATATACAAGTCCATGCAGCCGTCCACGTTTGCTGACTCCTTGTCTTCTGTTGTGAAACAGCCAGTCTTGAAAACTGATGCCGCTACACAAATGGAGGTTGCTACTGTCAGCACTAACACCTGCGTTTGTCACTGTACATGTGCTGATGTCCTTCCTGCCCCTCCCTGGGTCCAGTCTTGTGCACTGCCTAGTGCTGCTACACCCCCTACCACTTCTGAGGTTTTGGCTCCAATGCCACCTCAGACCAAAAAATCTAAGCCAAAGCCAAAGACTCGCCCGCTGAAGGAGACTGACGGTACACAGTCTGCTGATGTTGATGTCATTCTCTCTGACGTCTCTCTCGACTCCTCTTCAGAGGCGATGGAGGTTGATGTCAGACTGGGGCAATCATCTCGCCCCAAAACTGAGCCTCCACCTGTTGTGGGCTCTCCTCCCCGACAGAAAGTGAGGATGAAGGTACTCCCACCCTGATAGATGGCTCCCATTACACAGTGGAACATGAATGGATTCCAGGAACATGTGGAGGAACTGAAACTCCTAGCACAGCAACGCCCCCTGTGCTTGTGTTTAAAGGAAACACATTTAAAACTATCTGATGCTCCTGTACTAAGGGGCAAGGATGACCTGACTGGGGAAAGGGCCAAAGGCGGAGTCACCGTATTTGTCAATAATGGCCACCACTCCTCTGCTCTCCCCCTGGATACTGACCTGCAAGCAGTTGCAGTTGAAATTCATTCATGTTGGAGGCTTACCGTTTGCTCCCTTTATTTACCTCATCTGGATGCAGTGAACTTAGAGGCTCTCACAGATCTTATCGAACAACTCTCTTGCCCATTTCTCCTCCTGGGCGACTTCAATGCCCATCATGTCCTGTGGGGCTTCACTTCTCTTTGCGCTCGAGGTCGAGTTTTGGAGAGCCTCCTTACATCTCAAGTGTTGTGCATCCTCAACACTGATACTCCGACTCATTTCTCTGCTGCTACTGGGTCATTCTCAGCCATTGACCTATCGTTCTGTTCTCCAACCCTCACCGACTCTATTCACTGGGAGGTCATTGATGACCTTCATTCCAGCGATCACTTCCCCATCCGCATTCATCTCCTGGATGGTGTATTGCTGGAGCAGAGGCCGCCATCGTGGATGATTGGCAGGGCTAACTTGCCACTGTTCAGTCTGTTGGCTGTCTTTGAATGCCGCAACAACGTACAGGAATGGGTGGATCACATCACACTTGTGATCCATCATGCTGCTGACCTGTCCATACCAAAGTCTTTTGGCCCTCTTAAGTGGCACCTTGTGCCTTGGTGGACAGAAGAGTGCCATTCAGCCATCCGGGACAGGCATGCGGCTCTTCGACAATTTAAATGCCGCCCAATAGCGGTCAATCTTATTACCTTTCGAATCGCGAGAGCCAGGGCACGCCGTGTCATTAAAGAGAGCATAAAAAGGTCATGGCAGGAGTTCCTGGACTCCATCAACCATTCCACTTGTTCCACAAAAGTATGCGAAGCCATCCGGAGGATTTCCGGTAGACGCAGCCGTTTACCAATAGCTGCAGTCTTGAACCAGGGACGCCTCCAAATGACACCCAGAGCCATTGCTCAGACGCTGGCAGAGCATTTTGCACAAAGTACTGCCACTGCAAACCAGAATCCAGCATTTCGTCGCTACCGTGCGGCTGTCGGGCGAGTAAACTTGGACTTTCGGTCGAACAGTACTGAGGCCTACAACTCCCCTTTCTCCATGTGGGAACTCTAATTGGCACTTACTGAGACTTCTGACACTGCACCAGGTCACGGCCGCATCTGGTACTCCATGCTTTGCCATCTGCGAACAGTGTCAAAGGAAATCCTCCTCAAATGTTTTAATCTCATACGGCAGACAGGAGTGTTCCCCACCTCGTGGAGGGAGGCAATTCTCATCCCTCTCCTCAAACCAGGAAAGGACCGCACATGTCCCAGTAGTTTTCGGAGTATTGCCTTGACAAACTGTGTTGGAAAGACCCTGGAACGGATGGTTAACCGTCGTCTGGTCTGGCTGTTAGAAACCAGACAGCTCCTTAGCCACCCTCAGTGTGGATTCCAAAAATTTCGGTCCACGGTCGACAACCTGACCGTCCTAGAGGCAGCTATTCAGCAGGCTTTCCTCCATCAGCATCACTGTATCGGTATCTTCTTTGATATCAGTAAGGCATATGATATTACTTGGAGACGCTGTATTCTTGCACAACTGCATCAACGGGGCTTTCGTGGCCGCCTCCCCATATTCATTCGGTCTTTCCTGTCTCAGCGGTTTTTTCGGACCCGCATTGGTAACACACTGTCTTATCGTTTTGAGCAAGAGAACGGTGTCCCCCAGGGCAGTGTTTTAAGCGTTACCCTCCTTGCCACAGCCATTAACAGTATAATGTCTACAGTGAGGAGTCCAGTACAGTGCTCCTTATTTGTGGATGACTTTGCTGTTTTCTGTTCCTCGTCCAGTGTTGCAGCCGTGAGCCCTCAGTTGCAGCTAACAGAGCGGCGGTTAGAGGAGTGGGCTGCAAAGATGGGTTTTCGGTTTTCTGCCAATAAGTGTGTTTGTGTTCATTTTAATCGTTCTCGTCATCTTTTTACTTTGCCTGCCTTGCATATGGGGGATACTGTCCTACATTTTAGAGACACAGTGCGGTTTCTGGGCCTAATTTTCGACTCCAGGTTGTCATGGCTGCCACACCTATGAGACTTGAAAGCCAGAACCCTGAAGGCACTGAACATCCTCAAGTGCCTCAGCCACAGGTCTTGGGGAGCGTACAGGGCACGTCTCCTTCAGTTTTATCGGGCTTTTGTGCATTCACGGCTGGACTACGGGTGCATGTATGGGTCAGCGAGGCCATCTTAATTGTGGATGCTTGACGCTGTCCACCATGCTGGGATTCGACTGGCCACGGGTGCTTATCGGACCAGTCCCATACCCAGCCTCTGTGCTGAGGCTGGGGGACTGCCACTTACCATCCGGTGGCACTCCTGCTGGTGTGCCAGGCTTGTAAGTTTCTTGCAGCTCCAACCTCGCCTGCTCACCATATTGTTGCTCATCCACCTCTGGACCGCCTTTTTTCCCTCCGTCCCCGGGCTACGTTGCCGTTTGGGATCCGTGTGCAACGTGTGCTAGAGTCCCTCAGTGTGGTGTCTGTACAACCCCAAATCCTGGGTTTTAACTGCCTGCCACCCTGGTTACTGAAGAGGCCCAGAGTGATTAGATTTATTGCAGAACAGGAGAGATTGTACTCCTGCCACCATTTTTAATGTAGCATTTTCTGCCATTTTATCTGAGCACTACGACTATATAGCTGTTTTTACGGATGGTTTGAAACAATTCCGTTGGTTGCTCTGTTGTTTTTCTGGATCGTGTCCTCAAGGTTTGACTGCCTCAGACTTTTACTGTCTTTGATGCAGAATTATCTGCGATCTTGCGGGCACTGGAGCAGATGAGACATTCTTCCTGTCCTAAATTTCTTGTTTGTTCCGATTCACTAATTGCCCTTTACTCATTGCAATGTTTGTATCCAGTAGATAAAATAGTCCAGACCATCCAGGATGCCCTCCTCCAACTACAGCGACTGGGGAAGGTGGTGGCTTTCTGCTGGGTTCCGGGGCACATCGGCATTGCTGGAAATGAAAGGGCAGATCTCGCAGCGAAGGAGGCGTGTCTCGATCCACAAGTATTTCAGTGTGCTACCCCCTGCACGCACTCACCTCACTGTTGAACTCACGAGTCATGCATTGGTGGGAGGATGAGTGGCTGGAAGTGACTGACAATAAGCTCCGTATAGTCAAGCCCACAGCGCGTGTATGGTGTACTTCCTTTCAGCCCTGTCGACTGGACGAGGTTCTCCTTACTCGGCTTCGGATAGGCCACAGCCTTATGACACATGGCTTCCTGCTCCGGCGAGAGGACCCTCCAATGTGTGGTGCTTGTGGCATCCAGGTCACTGTGCGCCATGTTTTATTGGATTGCATTTTATTTTCTGACCAGCAGGCCGCGGCTGACTTGCCAGTGGACCTGCCATCTCTTTTAGGTAACTCTCTGATGAATGTGGTTAAAGTTTTAAAGTTCTGTGGCATGTCAAATGTTTTTACAAAGATTTTAGGGAGAGGATCTCAATTTGCTCACTGTGTGACAAGCTCGCCCATATTTTATGTAAGTGGCCAGCCAATGACAATTTCCTGTGGCATTCTTGCTGCTACGTTTTCCCTTGCTTACGTTTTACTTTCTTATGTAGCATTTTCCTTCTTTTCCTGCTTTCTTTGCACGTGTGCTTCAGTTTTATTACATCTGTCCACTTTCGTTCCTTTTAATGTGTGTCAGGGCGCTGATGACCTCGACGTTGAGTGCCCATAAGCCCCAACACACACACAAAAATCATTTGCTGTAAAATACATTGCCATGGATAGTATGGATTAAGTAAAAAATCACTGCTAGACAGTTGGCAGTGCATGCTTGACAGATGTTGCTGTTTGTAGTTCATCTCTAATGATGGACTACTGTTTGCTAGACCATTTGGCAGGTTATTTAGTTTTGAAAAGAAAAAACATAGAAGATTAGAGTTTAGCATTCCTTCGACCAGAATGTGAAAGCAGAGGACAAGCATGGATTAAGTGAAGGATTGGCCATGTCCTCATCATAGGATACATCTTGGCATTTGCTTTAGCAATTTAGGGAACCTATAGAAAATGTAAGTCTGGAGGGCTGACTCTAAATTGTTCTCTCAAATGAAAGTGCAATGTACTGACCACTGTATAACCTTGCTTGGTTATTCAGTTTTGGTCAATAACAAAACTGAATAACTGGGCAAGGTTAACAGTGGTCAGTACAGTGCACTTTCATTTGAGATAGGCTAAATGAAAGAGAATAATGTTCTTTCCTCTTTGCCTTGAGAAGTGTTAAAAATATTCATTATCATCCACATAATTGAAGCAGTGTGAGACTTCATTGATATTGTTGTCCTAATTGGTGTTGTAAACATTTTGTCCGAACAAGATTTAAATGGTCCGACTAAAAAACGTGGAACACCCAAAAGACATGATCAGTTGTCAGCGTAACTTTATACTTGTACACACCATTGGTAGATTTGTAGATGATTTTCCTTGCAATTCTCTGAAAGAGAGAGAATGGCCATTAAAGTGCATTAGTGGTGTTCATGTTTAGTGTTGTTACCAGGCCTGGTGGTGTTTGTAAGGGATGTAAATAGTGTCAAATGTTGAGTGACCACTGTGGAGGACACAGAGATGCCATGTACTCATGTGAAACAGTATTATTAGCACCAGACAGAGTTTGAAAGGTGCCTCGTTGTAGTCTGTATTTGGCCACTTGGTTGAATTACACAATATCCATATACATAAAGCAATTTGGTATGACAATGGCCCAATGTTGGACTGCATTGGTACAAAAGGGCAGGGATATTCACCGTTGAGGTCTGGTTGACCACGTCTGACAGCTTCAAGCAAGGATTGTCGTATTGTGCCCCAGGCACATCGTAACCTCTTCACATCTGCACCTGCCATTCGAGGACAAGTAATGGACTCCTGCAACATTTTGTGTCATCCTGTGCCATTGAACAGAGGCACAGCAGCTGAACCATGGAATTATCCTACCACGTGTAGGCTGCCATTAACGCCATAACACATATGGCTGCATTTGGAGTAATGCTGTGACTGGTAAGCCTGGACTGCTGATGAATGGCATTCTGTTAGCTCCAGATAACCATCGTTGGTTAACATGGCAGTGACCAGGATAGATTTCCTACTCTTCCAATGTTTTTGAGAGGCGCAGTGGTCGCACGGCAACATAGTGTGGGGGAACTCTCAGGTATGATTTCAGGTCACAGCTCATAGCGTCTGAACGGTACATCGAGGGCATCCTGTGTCCTCACGTATTACCCCCTGTGGTGCATTTTTCAACAGGACAATGCTCATCCCCGCATGGCACATGTCTTTACTAACTGTCTGCATGCTGAAGAGGTGTTCCTGTGGCCAACAAGTATGAGAGATTTGTTCCTAATAGAACATATGTGGGACCAGTACAGATGAGAACTGCATCCCATTGCCAGTATACAGTATATCAAGAACAGTTTTGGGCCAGCTTGTGTCAGAAGAAGATGCAACAACTTTGACACCCTTCCCTGCTGAGTCAGTACTTGTGACTAGGCCAGAGGGGGCGCAGCATCATACTGATAAATTGGCTCATACTGCCAAGTTATGTGTAAATTTGATTCATTTTTGTAATCACTGAATTTATGTCTCATTCCTTCTCAACCCATTCTGGGTTCTTCACTTTTTTTGTTGGGCAATATATTTCTCGCTTTTCAATGGTTGTGAAGTTTTCAGAAAAGGGTCAGTGACATTACTTTGACCTGTAAAACAATGTTAATTGCTCTTAGCTGCTACACTTGATTTGACCCTTGCAGTTACCTGATTGTATTCAAAGAAACTTTTCTTGAACCACTGGATAAGTAATATCTGAGAACACTCTCCACTTAAACTTGCATGAACATCATTTTGACCTTTAGGAATTTGCTGTGTTTGCTTTCAGAACTTCCTCAAATGATCCTCTGAAAGTAGCTATGGGAAAAGTAAATACAATTGTTTTATGAAATGAAAATACAGTACCTTTTGAAACTTCTGGCAGATTAAAACTGTGTGCTAGACTGAGGACTGACCATAAAACATTGTCTTTTGTGGAAAATGCTCTTAGCAATTGAGCTAGTCAGGCCCAACTCCCGACTTGCCCACATAGCTTTACTTTCAGGAGTGCTGGTATCTCAGGGTGTGCAGCAGAACTTCTGTGAAGTGTGGGAGAAAGGAGAGAGGTACTGGCAGAAGCAAAGTGTTAGGTAGTCCTGAGGCAAGGCTGGAAATCATAGTCTGTAAAGGCGTTGCCCATAAATGGCAAGGTTCCATATTCAAGACCCAGTAAGGAACACAGTTTTAATCATCCTGATAGTTTCAAATGGTGACATATTCATTCTGGATTTACAGAAACACTCTGGCTCATATTGCTGGGCTAGCTGTCCTCAAACAAAGGATATAGTGAAGAAATAAAATGGCTTAGAGACAGCCTAAAGGTGTTTCCAGATTGAATCTTTCACTCTGAAGCAGAGCATGCACTATTTTGAAACTTCATGACTGAGTAGAGCTGTTCCTTTTCTTTTTTCCTATTTGTAGTGTCAGTATAATATGAGCAATTATGGTCAATAAAACTTTTTTATGTTAGGGAAAAACAAACTGCAGTACCACCTGTCAGCATAGATCCATAACATCATTAACATGGCAGAATTGAGCGAGGTGGTGCAGTGGTTAGCACACTGGACACGCATTCAGGAGGACATTAGTTCTAATCAACATCTGGCCATCCTGGTTTAGGTTTTCCATGATTTTCCGAAATCGTTTCAGGCAAATGCTGGGATGGCTCCTTTTGAAAGGGGATGGCCGATTTCCTTCCCTAAACCGATGGAACCAATGACCTTGCTGTTGGGTCTCCTCTCCCCAGATCAATCAATCAACCAACCAGCAGTTCTTTCCACCACATAATTCAGTTACAACAAAGAAAGAAGATGGTGGACACCCCTGGGGACCATTATGTTACTCATTATATGTGCAAACAAACACAGGTGGTAAGAGACATGTTTAATTGCACAATTACAAAGAAACTAATGTGATAGCAGTGAAAACTAGGGGTTCAGAGCAGGGATAAACTAAATGTATGACAGTCCTAATAATGAAAATACACCAAAATAAATACTAATGCAAAAATCAAACAAACTACATCCTCAGCAATCAACAAAAAAGTCCTTGGTACCACAAACTTGCACATTTCTCCAATACCTGGTTCACGATATTTCAATTGATCTACATAGATAAAATGAAGTCCACTGTACCAAAAAAGCAAAAAATCTATCGTATGACTAATACTGAAAACGTAACCTCACCAATGTAGGTATAGCAAAATCCATGCTACCTACCAACCCCAGTCCAGTGTAACTATTAACAACTAACAACGCAGCCAAAAAATTCATAAAAAATTCCATTAACACTAATTTGGATATACGAGAAGCACATAATCATGCACATAAAAACACATACCATACGTACTACAGTAAAAAAATAAGGCCATAAAAATGTACATACAAACCAGAGTCTGATGACATATAAATCTAGCAGTCTAGTGATAGCAAAAATATTATGTCTTCAACATAATCTCTCAAATGGCTAACCAGGATTTCTCAAACCAAGAACCACTCCAAATATAATACTACACAGTGTCCCACCAACAGTGCCAGATATGCTGGTCCAAGATACAGCAATTTTTGTCACACTCACACTTCTCCACAAACGCAACACTTCACATACTCAGGAATTAAGCCGAGTAACTGAAAGAATTAAATTGTGATCAACATGTCACCCTCCATTGTGACATACAGCAACCTAGTCTTTAACTTCATTGTCATATCCATAACTTTAAAAAATGAAACAAGAAAATTTAATAATTCTAAATCCGAAAACAGCTCATAACTGCCAAGATCAAAATCACTCACTAACAAACCGCCACAATTTCTTCCAACATTATTCTCACAAACAGCACTCACAAAGTACAATGAATCACTAAAATCACTCAAAAACAGTTTGTAAACATAAAAATCCCACACTAAAGAGCTCCACTGCATAGTCCAACGTATCCTATGCAAACGTGGTCCATTTCAAATATGCCACACCACCATGACTTAACGCAACACAGTTATGTTACAGATCAAAGCATATGGGTTGTACTGCAAACTTCAGTTGATTTTCCTTATGCATTTGGTAAAACCAGTCCCAATAGTTGAGATTGGATATCTCTGCTTGATGCTTTCATCATAAAATTGTATTTGTTTCAGGGAAATAACATGGAATAGTTCACTGAAATCTATTGGCCAACACATCTTACTGAAATGGTGAGAACATACTTCAGTACTTTTCTGCAGTAATAATTAAGTGGAGTGAATTTTTTTCATAGCAATTATTTCTTTTTATTGTTGATTTAGTTGCTTATAAAATGTAGTGTATTGAATCTATTGATACTGTACGTCAGATTTGACCTGTGACATAATGATGTTGTGGCATCTGTCGTTTATTGTGTGCACACAGAAGTAGAATAGAACTTTGACAGTATTTATTTTACTTCTATATTACTTTTTTGGCTTATAGTTTACTGTGGCAGACTTGTCTGTATTGTAGCCTGAGATCTTCCTTATGTTAGAAAGTAACAGTTCAGTGAGGCAAAGCCGGCAAATATGAATACATAATGTTAGTTGTGGGCTATCTCCTTAAGCATAACCCGAGTCCTGTGTTAAGCTGGAAGGTGACAGTTTTGTTGCAAGTGAGGGAAACCAGTGAATGTGATGTCATGAAAGTAAATAAGGAAATGAGCATATGGCATTGTGGGCCTGGAGTCCCCCATTCGGGGAAGTTCAGCAGCCAAGTGCAAGTACTTATTGCGTTCGATGCCACATTGGGCGACTTGCGTGTCAGAGATGGGGACAAAATGATGATAACACAACACAGTGTCCCTGAACAGAGAAAATCTCCTGCCCCAGCCGGGATTTGAACTTGGGCCCATTAGCGTGGCATTCTGCCACGCTGACCACTCAGCTAAGGGGGCGGACATGAAAGTAAATATAATTGTTATGATGGGTATTTTCTGCATACTGGATTTCAGTGAGTGGTTTATACACGGCATTTTGGTCACATCACAGGTCAAAGTGGATGGCACTATTGGCAGATTCAGTATTTCCATAAAATTCAACACAAGAAAAAAAATTGTGTGAATTAATGATGTGTGTAAATTATTGTGTGCTTGTTATAACAAGAATAAGACTGCAGTATTCACATACTTAACAGTGTCAGCCTAGCTGTGGTGACACCATTCTACTCTGCGAGCCTCGTGGAGACTGTCCAGAGCGATATCGCCAGTGAAAAGCCTGGTGTGCTTGATGTCTTCCGTGAAGGCTTTTGCCGTCTGTTGAGTTGGAGTGCCCCTCAGAAAGGTCAGTTTAGGCTGATTTGTTCTCTGCATACAAGGCTTTTTGGTACTCTGCACTAGCGTGCAGTTTTTATTGTTCAAATATTCCCTCTTTCTTGTGAAGAAGGGATATAATATTATTATTATTGGTTGCACAGCAATGTTTGTGGCATTTGTAGGCTAATCTTAAAACAAGGCATGGGAATTGTAACATGTTTGGCCTCTCAGCAGTCATGCTGTTGTAAAAAAACTGGGAACTAGATTGCATACTCATACCTTACAAATAAATGGTGACAATCGTTATAGGCGATCCACCACAACATTGTACTTATATTTGGAATGATGCCACTTCAAATTCCCACCTAGGCATCTAGATTTAAGTTTTTGTGAATTGTTTGACGCTTTCACTTCTAGAGACATGCTCTTTGCGTTCCATGCTGAAGGTGGCTTTTGTTATGTCTGTACTGCACACCAATGTTGGTGCTTGTGCTGAGAGATGGTGTTCTGGCCAATATGAAATACTTATCATCCAATTTTAATAAAAATATTAGATGAAAAAATGATATTGTGAAAAGGAAAGTTGCCACTCAACATATAGCAGAGATGCTGAGTCGCAGATAGGCACAACAAATAGACTCTCAAAATTATAGCTCTTGGCTGTTACGGCCTTTGTCAACAACACACACACACACACACACACACACACACACACACTCTAAACTGCAGTCGGGCAACTGAAACCACAGTGCGAGCAGCACCAGTGAATCATGCAGTGAGGTGTGTGTGTGTGTGTGTGTGTGTGTGTGTGTGTGTGTGTGTGTGTGTGGCACATGCTTGAATATGTGTGTCTCTTGTTGATGAAGGCTTTGAAGGCCAAAAGCTATAATTGGGAGAGCCTCTTTGTTCTGCCTATCTGCAAATCAGCATCTCCGGTATATTGTGGCAACTTTCCTTCTCATAATATTGTTATATTTCATCCTGGATTTTCCATTGTTTGATTTTTGCCTTTAAGTGAAAAAAGTTTTATTTTTGAACATCATACAGTCCAATATCTTCTCTTGATAAAGGACTGAATTTCTTTTCATATGGAGGAATTTTATGAGGGGGCTATGCTCCAGACTGAACGCTGAAAGGCATAATCAGTCTTAAATGATGATGATGATATATACCATAGGTACTGCACTGGATCAAATTAAGTAGAACATTGTGCAAAATTTTAAAGACCTTGCAGAGGTAAAAATACACTGTATGAACTTTGTGAGAAATTGATTTTAGCCGATACATTTCAGTAAATGAAAGTAGATTAGATATTGAAATTTTATTTAAATTTGAGAGCAGAACAATATTTCAATCCATTCTTGAGTTATTGGGATTTATATCTGAATGACAGTCATGCACGATCTGCCCATTCAGACCCTTGCACATCACGAATCGTGTGGTTATAACGAGTGCCTGATTTGTTAAAAAAAAAAGTTCTGGTACTGTCAGCTTCCAGGGAGATGTTTTTGAAATTTAAACTGTCTGAAACTTTATGTTAAAAGTACAAATACAACATTTTTACTGGTAAAAAAATAAAGTCCCATCTTACTGCAGCTCAAAATTTGTGGTTATGATTTTTTTTGTCAGAAGTACTGGCATGGCATACTGATGCCTAATGTCACAAATCGAGCACTGGTTATAACAAGTGTCACATTTCAGAAATGATTCAAGGTACTGAAATGAGGTTTCTTGCAAATGATAGCACACAGTGAGGTATGTATGTTGTATGATAAGTACTTGAAACTCTTTTTATCACTGAGATATGGAAGTAACTCATCCACAGCAGTGAGAGGTCAGTGGGTCAGGACACATACAGACACCTGTATAACTGTAGGAAGACCAAAGCGGCACATGTATTCACTTCCATGTCACCTGGGAAATGGAATAACAGGACATGTGTACACTTCGACAGCAGTGGAAGGGTTAAGATAGAGCAGGGCTTCCCAACGTGTGGTCCGCGGGCCCCTTAGGGGTCCGCCGGCTCTTTGTAGGGGGTCCAAGGCCACCTTTCACCAAATCGTGTAAAATAATGAGTTAAATTATTGAATAAAAATGTGAAAATCAAATACATCACTATTCTTTGTTTCGTGTGAAAAACTTGAACTTATACTTCAGGTCGTATTCCCAAGCAGCCTTTGCCGTTTCTAAGTGAGAATGCATACACAGTTTAGTGCCGGAGAATGCGGCTTCTCTGATCGACTGTTTCGCAACAATACGGGGGTTGTTTGTGCGCCGGCTCACAGCGCTAGATGGGCTGAAACCTTTTACGCATGCGCGGAGCGCACTTTGTCGACCAGGCGCTCGCTGGCACGTATGCGGCCCCAGGCATAATTAAATATTAAACTTGCTTTGTCAGTGCACTACCTATTTCATAAGTCGATTTTTGACCAGTTTATTACTTCTAACATCGATCGGTGGCTGAAGTCAGGATCATTGAAGAAGGGTGCAGTTTCTCCATCACCTTCACAACAAGGGAAGTTCCCAGTTGAAATGAATGAAGAGGTAGGACGGCCAAAGGAAAAACAATCACAAGAAGCTCCACAGCTGGATTTATTATGTGAAAACGCTGGAAGGACTCCATTGGTTGCAATATCCTGTGGAAGTGGAATAACCAAGAAGCGTACGTACAACGAAAGCTATTTAGAAATGGGCTTTATGGAGACAAAGGAGGGTAAAGCTCAGTGTGTAATTTGTGCGCGAGTCCTTCCGAACAGTTCAATGGTTCCAGTTAAATTGGGCCTCCATTTTGAAGGTACTCTTCAAAACCAAGAGTCCTGAACTAGCTGCTTCTCAGCATTGCATGAAAACTCATACAAAAACAATTAATGAACATTCGTTAAAAGCTTCTTTCTTGGTTAATTATCGAGTGTCAAAAACAGGAAAAGCTCATACCATTGCAGAAAATCTCATAAAGCCGTGTGTTAATGATATTGTTTCTTGCATGCTAGACGAAAAGGCAGTAAAGCTTATATCTTCGGTGCCATTATCAAACAATACTGTCAAGAGATGCATTGTTGACATGTAAAATGAAAGACACTCTTGTTTCTCGCATCCAACACAATTCATTTTCTCTGCAGATAGATGAGTCCACTGATGTTGCAGGATTAGCGATTTTATTGGCTTTTGTCCGTTATGAATACTCTGGATGTTTTGAGGAGGACCTCTTATTGTGCAGACCACTACATGCCAACACAACAGGTGCTGAAATATTCCGTCTATTGGACGATTTTTTAAGGACTAACAAAGTTTCATGGTCTAATTGAATAGATGTGTGAACAGATGGTGCAAAAGCTACGACGGGTCCTGTAGTCGGAGCAATAACGAAAGTAAAAGAAAATGCCAAGAATTGCAGTAGTAATCATTGCACTCTCCACAGATAGGCTTTAGCTACGAAACAAATGCCTGTTTCGTTCAAGAAAGTTTTAGACGAATCCATTCAAATCATTAACTACATAAAATCGAGGCTATTGAAGTCAAGACTTCTCACAGTACTGTGTGAAGATATGGGAAGCCTTCACTGTTCTCTGCTTCTCCACACAAAACTAAGGTGGCTCTCACGTGGGAATGCACTTTCTCGGTTGTACGAATTAAGATTGGAAGTCTTAGCCTTTCTCTTGGAGCATAACACCAAATTAGCAGACCTTATTAATGACGAAAATTGGCAGTGTATACTTGCCTATTTATCAGATATTTTCTCCAAAATGAATGAAATGAATATTTCACTCCAAGGGCAAAGTGAAACAAAGGTCACTGCTATCGACAAAGTTCGAGCATTCCAGAGGAAAATCAATTTTTGAGCAGAGAGTGTCAAGGAGGGGGAGGTCGAGTGTTTTCCTGTTCTCAAGGAGTTTTTGAAAAACAGAACATTGGCGCTTGGGAAGAATTTGTTTCATCAAATCCTGGAACATCTCCAAAGTTTGATGTCATTGTTGGAGCATTATTTCCCAACAGCTGAAGTTGAGAAGCTGCAGAAATACGAAAGTGTGGTCAACCCATTCACTGTATCGAAAAAGTCGAACATTCTGTCATCAAATGAACATGAGTTGTTGATAAAAATTGCCACAGACACTACCTTGAAATCAAGTTTTGACAATGACAGTTACTCACGCTTTTGGATCTGTTTGGATATCAAGAAATACTACCCCCTTGTTGAAAAGGCAAAACGTGTACTTCTTCCGTTTGCCACAACATACATGCGTGAATCTGGATTCTCGATCTATGGTGCCCACAAAACTAAGTACCGAAGCTATCTAGATGTGGAACCAGACATCCGTCTCCAGTTGTCAAGAACTGAACCCAACTTTTCAAAATTGTGTCAGCAGAAACACCCTCAACCGTCACATTAGGATTCCATTATTATTCCTAAAGACTCATCTCTAGTAAAGAAGAAAGCATTTTTCTTCGTAGATGCTCAGTGAACGTACCTGAACTATAACTCTGTAGGAATTTTGTTTCTGTCATCATTTACAAAATAATTATTAATTGAATTCTTTTGGCATTGATATTTTTGTTACGAAAATTAAAAATGATCTCTAAAGCTAATTTCTTTTCTTTATAATATATTCCGACCTCTCAGTTAAAAATATGGCCTGCCTATACTTCAATTATAATTACTTGCTATTACTCTGACAGTATATTGTGGCAACTGGCTGCGAGCGTAAACAAATGAGGACTTTTCACGTGCCACCTTGTAAAAGGTAAACATCCTCTGCCAGAATTGTTTCCTTTGAGAAAAAAAGTCTTAAGTTTTTTGAAATGCTTTATTTTCTTATATAAAAATAAGAGAGTCTGTTTGTTTTCCTAATTTGTTTACAATCGAGGCTGACTGCCATGATATAGTGTCCAAGTTGTAGTTGAAGTTGTCAGCTGTGGCTAAACTGTTGCCACGCCACCTCCCCGTTGCCGGCTACTAACTGACAGTACACTGCTGCAACACCGCCTGCTAGCTGCCGGCTATGGACTGACAGCTGCCGTTCAGTAGATACGCAAAGACGTAACAATAACTAGAGTTTCCAAGCTGTTTACATGTGCACGAAAATCTATTGTGGAACTGGAAAACGGCTTTATAAAAGCAGATTTCCAGAATCGATTTTGAAGTGTTTATCTGACCAACCAAAAGCGGACCTGGGACATCGGCTTACGAAATCCGATTTTGAAAACGCATGTAAACTGGGTGAATGTATTCCCATACGTTGCACAACAGATGTCACAATAGTCCTTTAAAGGCAATTCCTTGGCCTCTTTTCTTCACAGCCGTGCAGTCTAAGGTGCCATATCGTCGTGGATTGCGCAGCCGCTCCCGCCGGAGGTTCAAGTCCTCCCTCGTGTGTGTGTGTGTGTGTGTGTGTGTGTGTGTGTGTGTGTGTGTGTGTGTGTGTGTTGTCCTTAGTGGAAGTTAAACTTAGGTTAATAGTGTGTAAGACTAGGGACTGATGACCTCAACAGTTAAGTCCCATAGACTTAACATACATTTGAACATTTTTCTTCGGATTTCACGAAAAACCCCACACACACACACACACACACACACACACACGACTGTTACGAAACATGCATGCTCTTTACACAGTAGTAGCCAAACAGTGGAAGTGAACAGACCACAAGCGGCAGCTTGTCAACAGCGAACAGTTTTGACATGACGTTGATTGCTATTGGAGGAAGGCAGCTCCAACGTGTAATTTTAATCATGCTATAGTGTGGGGAGTAAATCCACTAGTAAGTGTCTGGATACAGTGAGAATTCAAATTGGATCGTTAATTTCAAGATGTTTTCATTTATCTCTAAACCAAAGACTGCTGATACTTCTAGGTGGGGTGGGGGGGGGGGGGCGTCATTGGGAACATGGCAACATGGCACTTGCATTAAGAAGCTTTTTTGAGTTCCCATGGATTTCACTCTGAAATTTAATGTTATTGTGCTCTTGACTGACTAGGGGTCCACCATCGATTTTCGACTGAAGAAGGGGTCCACCAGCTGAAAAGTTTGGGAAGCCCTGAGATAGAGGATGGGATGGTTACTTGAACTAAAATATCAATGTTACAAAAGAATAATAAAGTGCTAGCTATCGTAGGAAATCATTGAAGACATTGTAACTTGCGTGTTACATTCTTTACCTCCAACAGTCTTAATTTCTGTGCAGTGCATGATTCCTTTAATTTGATGGGTGACCCATTGTTTTAAATATGGAGTGATGATATAAACATGGAGCTTGTGCACATGATGAAGTAAACAGATGTATAAGTGACTATTATGTAAATATATTAGTGGCGTTCAATAAGTAATGCAATTTCAGTTGAAAAACTGGTGTAATTTGCTGTCGGAAGTCGTGGAATATTCCTGCTTCAGCTCCTATAGTTTCATGAAGTTCTGATAAGTGGCAGCACTATATATAGCCTTCAAAATGGTGTCTGTTGTGGAAGTGCGTTCCAAGCAAAGAGCTGTCATTGAGTTTCTTCAGGTGGAAAACCAGAGCATCGCAGATATTAATAGGCACTTGTAGAGTGTCTACGAAGATCTGGCACGAGGCACCTGTCACGATTGCAACAAGTTTTTGCAGACCTGTCCAATCTCCTGCTTGCCGGCTGACCACACGCAGCCGAGACTCCTGCAATGTTCGAAAATGTGGACACTATTTCAAGGTGATCAACCTATCGCAGCTAAACACTTCAGTGCTCCACGACAGTGCAAGGCCTCGTATGAGACTGCACACCTTAGAGCAGCTCACAAAACTCCATTGGAATGTTCTTTGTCATCTACCTTACAACCTGGATTTGACTTCCATCTGTTTGGTCCAATGAAGGATGTATTCTGTGGGAAGCAGTATGTGGATGATGTGGAAGTTATAGATGCAGCAGCATCTACCAACATCGACCAGTAGTGTGGTGCCGTGCAGGTATACAGGGCTTCCCAATATGGTAGCATAAGGCTGTTGCATTGAGAAATAGGCTTTTGTAATGAACCGTGTAGGGAATAATATGGTATATTGGAATACTGAATAAAACCAACTTGAATTCAGAGAAAAATGTTTGCATTACATATTGAATGCCCTTCGTATTTGCTTTCACATACTTAGGAAGTGCAGTTCTCATGTGGACTTTAATATTAGCCATAGACATTTATTATTCTGTTTCCATACACAGGTCGCATGCTGCCAGTGTGGGCCCTTGTTGTTCCTACAGTTGCATATGGTCTATTCCGATATTTTTTCACCTTGATTGTACGTGGAACTACTAGCAGGCTGCTGCATATCTCCCACAAATACGAACAGAGAAAACAGGTATGTTGAGTGATTGTGACATTGGAAGTTACGTATTTATGTGTGCAGGTGTGTATTTCTTTGTGGTGTGAGGAAAGGCACCTACTTATCCTATACAATGGGTGGAAGAGAAAAAACTACTAGTTTTGAAATAGCAATTCTTGCAGTTCAGCTTCTTCACAGAGTTTGCTTGTGATATCGCTCACCTGTAGCAATAAAGGTTTGACATCAAGATTGCTGTGTATCACATTGCATAGCAGTCACTTATTTTTGAGCAGTAATCATGAAAATGAGCCTGTCTGTAAATTCCATACTGGAAAGTTGCTACTCACCATATAGCGGAGATGCTGAGCCGCAGATAGGCACAACAAAAAACTGTCACAAATAAAGCTTTTGGCCTTCTCTCTCTCTCTCTCTCTCTCTCTCTCTCTCTCTCTCTCTCTCACACACACACACACACACACGACTGCAGCCTCAGGCAAAATATTGTTACATTCTATCCTGGATTTTCCATTGTTTGAATTCCACACTGGAGTTGGAAAAAAATGTGAATGTAAATTTGGCAAAATGTATGGAGAAAGTTTACAGAAGAAATTTAAGTGCTTAAAAAAGTGTATAGTGTGTGGATTGCCCCATAGAGGGGAGATGGGCACTACAGTCATGTGCTCAGAGGATAGGCTGTGGTCTTAAATTATCCAAAGAAAGGGTATCAGTACAAGTAAAATTAGTTTCAAATTCTGAAGATATGCTAGAAAGAGCTCTGTTTTATTTGAACTGAAGGAAGTACTGAAACACTACAGTTTTACAATTTTGCCTCAAAAAGTATCCATGACATTTTGTGGTTCCTCAGTTCCATATAAGGTCATTTGTTAATAATAAATCCATTAAGTATGTCAGCTAATTCATTTTCCATGGTTGCCCACTCTCATCTTTTGAAGAACTTTATACTGCAAAGAAAATTGAAAAATTTAACTGAATGTATGGTACCATAAGTAGAATGTTAACTAAGAAAGATAGGAAACAATGCTGAAGTTCTTCAGTGGCAGAACCAGCAGATTTACACTGTGCTGACATGTAGGTCCTCAATAACAATGACAAAAGTAGAACCCAAGCTTCCAAAATGAGACTCCTTAAATTAGTTGTGGGGATGATAAAGACAGACAGGAAGAGAAATGCAAGCATATGACAGGCACTCAACATTTAAAGCTTAAATGACAAATTTCTTAGAATATTGTCAGAATCGGAAATTTCTTATAGAACACATGAGCAAAGAATGTTTGCCAGAATTGGCCTGTGGGTAAAGGCCTACAGGGTTCCATACAATGTGCATAACGAAGAGAATTCGGAAGTTCTGTCCCCTTGAAGAAGAAGAAGAAGAAGAAGAAACTATGATGATGATCAGTAATACCAATTATATCTTATAAATTTATGTGAACCCTTTAATGTGATTTTCCTGCCATAATATACAAAACTTTGCTTTTCATTCATTCCATTTCTCTCTCCTTTTGTACACCCCCCCCCCCCTTCCTCCTGAGGTTTTCAAGCAAAACTAAAGACTAATAACTAATATATCTTCTTTCTTGTGTTTTCTTCTCCATTTGGAAATTGATTAATTGTGTTGATCATCATAAGTTTGTTTCTAAATAACTTTCTTGTGAATTAAATTTGATAACTTAACATTATGCACATATTTTGTAGGGAGCATTGTCACGGGAAGTGACTACTCAAGCTGCCTCTCAAGACATTGAACTGCATGCTGCACTTTTTGCAGTATTTGCAGCAGATGTTGTCTTCTTCCCTCTGGAAACAATACTACACAGGTTGGTAATTGTAATGAGTATGACATATTGCATACCAGTATAATGTAATTGGATAGATAAAAAAATCTACTCACCAAGTGGCGGCAGGAGAACACACACACAGGAGGAGAAGGAGAAAATCTGATGATAATGATGGTGCATATGGCAAGTCTTGCAGCAGGGATGATCACAAGGGTAGGAGCCATAGCCTACATTTGTTCGGATGCAGACTCTTTACAGGAATACCCCACCATTCTCACATCAGCCTTTGCTGGACGTAATTACCCCACCGGCCTAGCTCCAAAAAGAGGTTTCCCACGCCGTCACATCCATTGCTGGTACTGCTGATCCCTCCAAAAAACAGTTTCGGAGCACACCACTTGACACTCAGTATTATCCTGATCTTGAATGTATTAATTAGCTCTTCGACAGTGCCAGGACTTTGTGCAATCATCTCCTGAAGTGAGATCCATTCTGAGATTTTGCCCATCACACCTAAAAAAAAAAAAAAACTCCTTGTCAAACCCAATGCTCCTTCTGCACCCATCTCCCTACCCTGTGGCTCCTACCCCCTACCCCTGTGACTATCCCCGCCATGCTGCAAGAATTGCCCTATGCACCCTTCTACAGCCATCTATACCAGCCCTGAACTGACAAAACATATAATATCATAGGGAGAGCCACCTGTGAAATGGTACATCATTTACCAGCAGTTATGTAAACATTGTTCAGCCCATTACATTGGCATGGCTCCCCCCCCCCCCCCAGTTATTGGTCAGGATGAATGGGCATAGGCAGAGGGTGTATACCAGCAACACACAATATCCTGTTGCAGAGTATGACCTTGGTGCCTGTTTCACCACACATACCATCTGGATTCTTTTCCCAGACACCAGTTTCTAAGAACTCCACAGGTGGGAACAAATGCTACAACATGTCCTTGGTTCTCGCCACCCACCCGGCCTTAATTTACAGGAATTCCTTCTATCTCAGCATTTCTTCGTGGTAACTACTCCTTTCTTCACTCCATTTTAGTTTTCTACATTTTTCATTTTCTGACCTGTCAATTTTTCGCCGTCCCCCTCCCACCTCTGTTACACACAATGCACCTATTTTTTCGCTCTTATTAACTTGTGCACAATGTTTTAGTTGTAATTTCTGTCTTTCATATTACCATGTCTTCCACCTTTAAGTTCTCATGTTTTCAAATCTCATCCAGTGCAGTCCCCAACAATCTATCTTTCCTTCTCATACTGTCCTGTATGTCTCCCCTGACCCAGGGTTCTGTGTGACTTTTCCAAACTTTACACCTTTTCCTAAACCTCTCCAGTCCTTTTCCTTCACTCCTCTTCCTTCCCCTTCAACTCTTCTGCCGGAAGGAGGAGCCACTGGCTCTGAAAGCCTGCACAAGTTACACTTTGTGTGTGTGTGTGTGTGTGTGTGTGTGTGTGTGTGTGTGTGTGTGTGTGTGGGGGGTTCTTTTTTTCCCCCTCCTGTTGCCCCTTTGCGAGTAGATTTATCTATCCAATTACATTATATTGTCAAAAAATGAGTATTTGCAGTGTTATTTTACTTACCATTATATTTGTTAGTGTAGAACCTAAGTTTCCAGAATTAGTAATGTGCATTTCTTTGTTCTCTCATGAAAAATATTCACAGTGCAGTCCCAGTGCTCATGTGTCTCCCAGTAAGCAGTCACTCCCACATTTTATTAGTAATTAAAGTATTCCGTTATGGGTGACACACACACACACGCACACACACACACACACACACACACACACACAAGAAGAGAAAGGTGCGTAGGTAGCCAAGTACAATAGAACTTTTATTAGTGCTGAGAAAGTACACAATAACGTGAACAGAAACAGATTCCTAGTATAGATGACTTAAAGATTGTCCTGATTGTCTGAAGGATGGTCACTAACAAAATGTGGTTCTGGAAGGTGCAAGTGAGCACTCACTCAGTCTTTCACAGTCGAGAATCATTGCCGTAGGCACAGTCATTATAGACTGCACTGTGATGGCCTGATTCTGATATAAAGCATTGCACTCTGAGGAAGAGACTTGGGGCACTTCTGAAGTATTGGGTGGTTATAACAAAAGTGGAGCTACTCACAGAGGGCCAGTGTGGGATGTGATTTATCGTATTATAGTGAAACTTGGTAGATACTCTTAGGCATTAATGTGGAACCAATTTACAGTGAAAAAAATTGTTCCAATTTTGGCCACTAGTTGCAAATCTGGCACTGTGAATGCAAGAAAGTTGTATAAAAGTGTTTTCATATGTAATGGATTAGGAATGAGGTGTGGGTGGAAAGGTCAAACAAGTGAAAAGGCATAATAGTGGTTTTATTATTAACCATGGGTTACGCAGTTAGGACAATACGAGCTTCAGAGATGTTAACAAGATGCTGCACCCATAAAACAACATGATTAACTGTTGCTCACAGTAGTTCTGGTGGAATCGTAGCAATGTGTACCTATATACTGGTCTTCAAATCAGGTAGAGACTGAATGTGTCCCCGGTAAACGCGTTCTTTTAGGTATCGCATGAGCTAAAAGCCATGTGGATTCAGGTCAGGTGATCTTGCAGGCCAGGCATCTATCAAAGCTCTGAAGGTAAAACATTTGTGGAAGGTTGCATTAAGCAAATTTTTCACTGGGCAAGTGTCGAGGAGTTGACCAATCTTTCATGAAAAGCAGGAATCACATGCTGTACAAGGAGGTCTTGGTAACATGCAGATATCACGGTATACCTAACAGTCCCTCTGGGTGCGTTCTCTTTAAGAAAGAACAGACCAAGAATAAAGGTGCTTGTGAATCCACACCACACATTCGTACGGTGAGTGGAATAGTTCTTTGTACACAACACACAGTTTAACAGTATCTCAAATTCTGCAGTTCTGTTCACTGCACCTTGTAGTGTGAAGCGTGCCTCATCACTCCACAGAATATTGCCTGGCCATATGTCATCAGCTTCATTCTGTGCGAGAAACTGAAGAGCAAATTCAGAACATTGCTGCATTACGATAAGGTTTCAGTTGTTGCACTGTCTGGGTCTTGTACAGGTACCGTTGTAAAGTAGACTGCAAAACTTTATGTACCGTTGACCATGGTATGGACAATTCTTGTGACACTGCATAAGCGGTAACACTACCTGAGGCACATTCTGCATGGTCAGTTACAGCAACAGCAACCTTATAAGCAACTTCTAGTGGGATAAGATGCCTTCCTCTTCCAAGTGCTGCACAAAGCTCACCCATATTTTTGAATTTCATTATCATCATTTAATGACATTGGGCCTTTCCTTAGACCTTTCAGGTTTCTGGGCCTCACTTTCGACGCCAAATTGTCATGGTTGCCACATCTGCACTATCTGAAAGCCAGAACCCAGAAGGCACTGAATATCATAAAGTGCCTTACCCCACAGGTTTTGGGGGATTGGACAGGGTGCATCTGATCCAGTTTTTAGGGCTTTTGTACGTTCACAGCTAGACTACAGGTGCACAGTGTGTGGATTGGTGAGGCCTGCTTACCTGAAGATCATTGACGCTGTCCACCATGAGGGGCCTAAGCTGGCCATGGGTGCTAGCAGGACGATCCCCATCCTCAGTCTCTGTGCTGAGGCTGGTAACCACCACTGACAATCCAATGGCAACTCCTCATGATACACCAGACATGTACATTCCTCACAGGTCTGAATTTATCTGGATAGGAGAAGAAAGCCAATGTGATCTCTGTGTGCATACCACGTGGCGTCATTCCAGACATGGAATGTGTCCTTCCAGATGCCATGAAGAGCACAGGGTGCAGCCAACTGCAGGTAGTGGCCCATGTCAATACCAGTGATGTGTGTCGCTTTGGATTAGAAGAGATTCTCTCTGGTTTGAGCAGCTATCAGGAGGAGGCCTCAACTTG
This sequence comes from Schistocerca americana, assembly GCF_021461395.2. Classification (NCBI taxonomy): domain Eukaryota; kingdom Metazoa; phylum Arthropoda; class Insecta; order Orthoptera; family Acrididae; genus Schistocerca; species Schistocerca americana. The sequence goes on along the minus strand of NC_060125.1, from coordinate 557,512,012 downwards.
GGCCATATGGTGGTGGGATTTCGGGCTCGGCTAAATAGGTCCGAAGTCCATTAAAAGCAGGAGGTGACTAACGGGCAGCAGGGGCTGTGTGGCATGGACTAGGTAGTTTTTTGGGTTAGTCTCTGGGAAACACAAAAAGGGCTTTAGTCTCAAAGAGTGGGGATTGAACACAGGAAGAATGTAGATCTAAGAACCATCGGTATAACAGTCGTAAAATGTCATAGCTGTGTTGGGAAAGAACCAGAGCTCCAAGCGCTAATAGAAAGCAGTGATGCTCAAATCGTTACAGGAACTGAAAGCTGGCTAAAGCCAGAGATAAGTTCAGCCGAAATTTTTGCGAAGGACCTAATGGCGTTCAGAAAGGATAGTCTGATCACAGTTGGTGATGGTGCGTTTGTTGCTGTTAGTAGTAGTAGTTAATATCATAGCGAAATTGAAGTAGATAGTTCCTTAGTTCCTATGAGTTAGTATAGGTAGCAATCATTCTTTGCAACTGGAATAGAATACTAATTGGATCCTTTTACCGACCTCCAGATGATAAAATTGCTGAATGGTTCAAAGAAATTTCAAACATGCACCCAACTTGTACAATTATAGTTGGTGGTGACTTAAAGTTATCCTCGATATATTGGTGAAAATACTTCTTTAAATCTGGAGGTACGCATAAAACATCATCCGAAATTGTGCTAAATGCATTCTCTGAAAATTATTCCAAGCAATTAGTTAATGAGCCCACTCGAATAGTAAATGTTTGCGAAAACACACTTGACTTCTTAGCAACAATTAACCCTGATCTAATAATGAGCATAAAAATTACAGGAATTAACAAAAATATGCCTATTAAAAAAGAACAAATAAAAGTTTGCTTGACACCTTCCTGAGAGACAATCTCCACTCCTTCCACATTAACAATGCAAGTGTAGACCAGATGTGGCTTGAATTCAAAGAAATAGTACCAACAGCAATTGAGAGATTTATACCAAATAAATTAACAAATGACGTAGCTGAATCCCCCCTCCCCCCCTGGGTACAGAAAACAGGTCAAAACACTGTTACAGAAACAACGAAAAAAGCATGCCAAATTTAAACAAATGCAAAATCCCCAACATTGGCAATCTTTCACAGAAGCTTGAAGTTAAGCACAGACTTCAATGCAAGATGCTTACAATAGTTTCCACAATGAAACTTTGTCTTGAAACCTGGCAGAAAAGATTCTGGTTGTATGTAAAGTATGCTAGGAGCAAGATACAGTCAATTACTTCTCTGCGCAATAGCAATGGAAATACTGTCGATGGCAGTGCTGTTAAAGCAGAGTTACTGAACGAAGCCTTCTGAAATTCCTTCACCGAAGATGAATTAAATATTCAAGAATTTGAATCAAGTTCCGCTGCCAACTGAGTAACTTAGAAGTAGATATCCTCAGAGCTGTGAAGCAATTAATAAAAGCAAGTCTTCCAGTCCAAACTGTATACCAGTTAGGTTGCTTTCAGAGTATGCTGATGGAATAGCTCCATACCTAACAGACATATACAACCACTCGTTCAATGAAAGATCCGTACCCAAAGACTGGAAAGTAGCACAAGTCACTCCAGTATTCAAGAAAGGCAATAGGATTAATCCAGTAAGTTACAGGCCTGTATCATTAACATCTATAAGCAACAGTATTTTGGAACATGTTGTGTTCAAACATTGTGAATTGCCTTGAAGAGAATGGTCTATTGACACACAGTCAACACCGATTTAGAAAACATGCTTCTTGTTAAGCAGCTGTCTTAGGTTGTTTGCAGATGAGGCTATCATGTATTGTCTAGTAAAGTCATCAGAAAATCAAAATAAATTGCAAAAGTATTTACAAAGGCTATCTGTGTGGTGTGAAATTTGGCCCTAAACAATGGAAAACGTGAGGTCATCCACATAATGCTACTCCTGTTTTTTAGCTGTCCTGTCCTCTGTCAATTGGGATTAACTTGTAGCCATTTTTAACTCTTCTCTTTGTCCTTCGTGTTCTACAGCTTTGACATGGATGCATATGACCCTAGTTGTTTTTGTGCCCCCCCCCCCCCCCCCCACACAAAAAAAAAAAAAAGAGAGAGAGAGAATCCATTAAAGTTTGGAAGGTAGGAGACGAGGTACTGGCAGAAGTAAAGCTGTGAGTCATGCTTGGGTAGCTCAGTTGGTAGAGCACTTGTCCCGCGAAAGTCAAAGGTCCTGAGTTCGAGTCTCGGTCCAGCACACAGTTTTAATCTGCCAGGAAGTTTCAGAATCCATTAAACTTCAGTTACTCGATAAATCAATCAAATCTAAGATTCAACTAAATACCTAGGAATTACAATTATGAACAACTTAAATTGAAAAAAGCATATCGAAAATTTTGTGGGAAGGTGAATCAAAGACTGTGATTTTTAGGCAGAGCACTTAAAAGATGCAACAGACCTACTAAAGGGACTGCCTACACTACACTTGTCCATCCTCTTTAGAAGTTCTTCTGTGTCATGTGGGATTCTTACCAGATAAGATTAACGGAGTGCATTGAGAAAGTTCTGAGAACAGCGTGTTTTTTCATTGTCAACTAGAGGGGAGAGTGTCACAGACACAATACAGGATTTGGGTGGACATCGTTGAAACAAAGGCATTTCTTGTTGCGGCAGGATTTTATCACAAATTTAAATCATCAGCTTTCTCTTCCAAATCCGAAAATATTTTGTTGAGGCCAACCTACGTAGGGAGAAATGATCATCATACTAAAATAAGGGAAGTCAGAGTTTTCATGGAAAGATATGGGTGTCTGCTTTTTCCGCACGCTGCTTTAGAGTGGATTAATAGAGAATTATTGTGAAGGTGATTCGACAAACTCTCTGATAGCCATTTAAGTGTGATTTGTAGAGTATCGATATAGCTGCATGTAGATGTAGATATAGATATCATATTGCTGCTCATCTGCCTCTGGAATGCCTTTTCTTCAATTGTTCATGAGCAACAAGGCTTTTTTGGATCCATGTACAGCATGTGCTGTAATCACTTGGTGTGAGACAAGTCCAACTGCAAATCCAGGGTTTTAACAATCTGTCACCCTGGTTACTGCAGAGGCTCAGGGTAATTTTAGATTTAGTGCAGTAGCAGGAGAGGTTGCACTCCTGCATATTTTTTAATACATTATTTAAGGACATTTTAACTGAGCACCACAACTCTACAGCTGTCTTTATGAGTGAGCCAAAACAGGACGACTCTGTTGGTTCCTCTTTTGTTTTCCCCGATTGTGTCGTAAAGGTCACACTTTTACTGTCTTTGATGCAGAATTATGTGCAAAACTAAATGCAATCTTCTAGGCACAGGAGCAGGTGACACATGATTTGAGTGCTAAATTTCTTGTATGTTCCAATTCTCTGAGTGCCCTTCACTATCTACAATGCTTGTATGCAGCAGATGAAGTAATCCAGAATATCTAGGGTGCCCTCCTCCAACTACGACGACTGGGAAAGGAGGTCTCTCTTCTGGGTACCAGGGCAGAGTTAGCAGCCATGGAGCAGTGTCATTGTCCTCAGTTGTTTCAGTGTGCCATCCCCCTGCGGGCTGTCACCTCACTGTTGAAATATGGCCGTGTCTTGATGGGAGGACGAGTGGTTGGAAATGACAAACAATAAGCTCTGTCTAGTAAAGCCCACAACACAGCCATGATGTACCTCTTTCCAGCGATGTCTATAGGTCGAGGCCCTCCTTACTCTTCCTTGCATAGGCCACAACCCTATAATGCAAAACTTCTTGCTCCAGCAAGAGAACTCTCCAGTGTATGGTGCTTGTGACATACTGATCACTGTGTGCCACATTTTACTACACTATGTTTTATTTTCTGACCAGAGGGCAGCAGCAGGATTGCCTTGTATTTAAGTAACGTTCAAATGAGTTGGTGAGAGTTTTGATGTTATTTGATTTGTCCAACTTGTTTCCTAAAATTTTAGGGCAATGTTCTTAATATGTTAGCAGGGTGACTGGAAATTTTTTGTGAGTGGTCAGCCACGGACATTTCCCTGTGACTTTCTTTCAGATCTGCTGTGGTTTTACTTCTGTTTTAATCCCATGTACAGCACCTTTCTCCCTTTCTCTGTTGTCTTAAGGTGCGTGTGACAGTGATTATGTGGGTCAATACGAGTGAGGTGAGAGTGAGTAAAGTTTGAAATCTGACACCCACTGTGCCCTTTGATGCTTTTTTTTCTGTGCTTGCAATAATATTCTGTGTAACACACATTCTCTCAGCATTTTCCTGCTCTTGGAGGATGTGATGGCCAGCGAGATTGTAATAAATTGAGTGCCAAACCCAAAGCTTTGTTTAAAATGAAACCTCCATTCCTACTGATTAGGTTTTCAAACATCAGAGGAAAAATGGTCATTGGGAGTCGAACTCACAATCATTCATATATAGAGGTGTGATACCAACAATAGTTGGCAGTCTGGCTGGACACCAGGTAGCAATTGCACACAACACCTTAACTTGCAGCACGTAAAGACGACTGAGTTGTTCAACAAAATATTTTGTGGCATGTAACAGGTCACTGGGTAATGCATCATTCCCAGGCTCGGGTTGACAGGTAGGGCTCTCATGTCCCCGCTGGTAAATGCCAGGCCCAGGGAGGGGTGATTGCCTGAGGTGCTACCTTCCTAAATTGCCAATTGGTCACTTTGTCAGGTGTTTGGGAGGTGTGAACAAACACCTAAGATAGGTGCACCCCTTCTGAGGCCTCCCCCCCAGTTGGAAAGAGCACACCATCAGATATGCTAGCAATCGTGGGGGATTTTCTCGTAATGAGCCAATCATCTTTTTCAACGTCTACCAAACATAAACGGAATGAGGCTAATGATTGAAAGACCCTGCCAGCTGTGCCACGGTTCCTTGTGGTTTCACATACAGAAGACGGTCAGTCCTTTATTATTATCATATCCATTTATTATTCAGAAAGGTGATGAAGCAAATGCTGGCCCTGTGAAATCCTGCTCTCCTTTACAAAATGGCGCAGTACAGCAGTACATTCCGAACCCGACGTGCTGATACCAGTGTCACTGTTACAACCACACTCAGTCCTGTCGACACCCGGCCAAATATGTAATTTGTGATAGGGATGCTAACAAGGGCGATTGTCCGCCTCCTCCCCTCTGTATCAACTGCAATGGCAACCATGCCGCCGCCTCCTGAGATTGCCCCTTCTATCTCGATGAGCGGGCTGTCCAGGAGATCCGGGTGAAGGAAAAGGTGCCTTACTCGGTCTCTCACAAGTTGTTGGCTGGTTGGAAACCCTGTGTTCTACTGTATGGCACCTACAGTAGTGTTCTTGCTACATCTTGCTCCACGAAGGATGTGGCCATGCAGATGTGTTATCTCAAATTTAGCATTGCGGTTGTGAAATCGGCCAGCATCATGGTAGTGACCCCATCTCCTCCTCCAGATGAGCAACAAGCCATTAGACTTTCGCCTCACGGGGCGAAGTCACTTGCTACACAACCAGCCGGCCGGAAAGATCAGAAGAAATACTCCCGCGAAGACGTTCTACGTCCCTCCAGCCAAAAAAATCTGTCTTCCTCTGCCAGCTGGAAAGGCTCCAAGAAGTCAAACAAAGGGAAACGGTCTTCTCCTTCGCCAACTCAGAGATCCTCTTCGATGGTGTCACTACGTGATACCCTCGCCTGCCCAACCTGTGTGTTGCTGGTGCACACCACCGACCATTTTTCTGCCGTGTAGTATGCGGACCGATAGAAGGAGAATGCCGATACCTCTGTAGAATTTGTGGACCAGGATCCACCAGCCTCTGTGCCCGGTAGCAGTGAGTTTTTAAGGCTGGCACACAGCAGCCACCCCCGAGGTGACGCCCCTACATTTTTTCCTCGGCATGACTGTCCTTCAGTAGAACATTTGTGGCCTTCAATCTGACAAAGAGGACTTACAGCTGCTCTTAGACTCACAGCGTCCACTTGTACTCTGCCTCCAGGAAATAAAATTGTGTCCTCACAATGGCTTTGAATTCTTACATTCTTCCCTGTCTGCTTTGCCATGCCCCTGAGAACAGCATTCCATCTCGTGGGGGAATCGTGCTCCTATTCTGGGATGATGTTCATAGTCAACCTATCTCCCTAACTACATGGCTCCAAGCTGTTGCAGTCCGGATTTTCCTTCCTCACTTGACCTTTTCCCTTTGTACATCCCTCTGTCATTTGGTGTCACCAGGGCAGACTTCCTCCAGCTTGTTGGGAAATTCCCTCACTCCTTTAATGTGCACCATCCCTTTTGGGCCTCACCCAGAACCTGTCAGAGAGGTTCCTTCTTGGCTGACTTCCTCAGTCACCTTAACCTCATCTGCCTTAATATGGGAATACCCATGTTCCTTTCAGACTTCACTTACACCTGTTCCCACTTGGACCTCTCCTTCTGCACTGCCCAGCTTGCCCATCATCTCAAGTGGTTTGTTCTCTCTAACATGTCCTCAAGCAACCATTTCCTGTGTGCTATTCGATTTCTGACTCGCGCCCCATCTACATGCACACCCAAGGCTGAATGGAGGCTTTACTCCTTCCTGGTGGCAAGGCTTTACTCCTCCTTGGTGATCTTCGCCGAACAACATTTCCCCAGTTGTGTTGGTCAGGTAGAATATCATACAAACGTTATCCTTACCACTGCAGAATGTCCCATTCTCACCTTCCTCTATCCCACGGCGTGTCCCGTCCCTTGGTGGACTGAGGCATGCCACAACACAGTTTGTGTGCGGAGATGTGCTCTCCACATACTTAACTGTCATCCTATGATGGCAAACTACATTCTTTACAAACAGTTGAATGCACAGTGTCACAACATTCTTCGGGATAGCAGAAAAGCAAGCTGGATTTCCTTTACTGGTTCTTTTAACAGTCCCACTCCTTCTTCCATCGGCTGGCCAAGTTCTGACAACTGTTTGGGACCAAGATCCATTCCCCAATTTCCGGCCTGACAGCAGCAGGTGATGTAACGGACCCTCCTACCATCTCCAACACCTTGGGCCCCTATTTTGCAGAGATTTTGAGCTCCAACCACTATCACCGTGCCTTCCCCCATCGGAAGCAAGTGGAGAAGGCTCAGGCGATACCCTTCTCTTCTCAGAATTGTGGGTGCTACAGTGCTACCGTGCTACCTTTACCACGAGGGAGCTAGCTCACACTCTCACTTCATCCCAATCCTCCACCCCAAGGGCCAGACAGTGTTCACATTCAGATGTTGCAGAACCTTTCTCTTTTTGGCTAGCACTTTCTCCTTCATACATACAGTCACATCTGGGCAGAGGGCACATTTCCCCGACACTGGCGTGAAGCTGCTGTCATACCCATACCCAAGCCTGGCAAGGACAAACACCTTCCTTCTGGCCGCTGCCCCATTCCTCTCATCAGCTGTACTTGCAAGGAAATGGAACATGATTCATGCCCGGCTGGTGTAGTGGCTCAAGTCTTGCAATTTACTAACCACTGCATAGGATGAATTTCGAGCATGCCATTCTGCAGTTTACCATCTTGTCACCTTGTCGACCCATGTCATGAATGTATTTCTGTGGAAATCTCAAACTGTGGCTGTGTTTTTTTTATTTGGAGAAAGCCTACGACACCTGCTGGAGGACTGTGGCATCCTCTGTACTCTCAACATGTGGGGCTTCGGAGGCCGATGCCCCATTTCTTTCAGGAGTTTTTAAAAGACTGAGTTTTCAACGTATGTGCGGGTCCTCCCTTGTTGGACACCTTTATCCATGAAAACGATGTGCATCAAGGTTCTGTCCTGAGCGTCATCCTCTTTGCTGTCACCATTAAACTTATAATGGCCTGTCACCCGTTGGGCATCTCCAACTCCCTTTTCATTGACGGTTTTGCGATCTATTGCAGTTCTCTACTGACTTGTTTCCTTGAGCAGCGTTTTCAGCAATGTCTCGATCGTCTTTACTCGTGGTGTATCGACAATGGCTTTCACTTGTCCACTGACAAAACCATTTGTATGAATTTCTGGTGGCACAATTGTTTTTTTCCACCATCTTTACATCCTGGGCCTGTTGCTCTTCCATTTGTTAAAACTATGATTTTCGTGGGGCTGATAGTCAATAGGAAACTTTCTTGGTTCTTCCGTATGTCTTACCTGGCCACCCACTGTATGCAGTCCCTCAATGTCCTGTGTGTCCTCAGCAGCACTTCCTAGGAAGCAAATCGGACCACCCTCCTCCGTTTGTATCAGTCTCTTGTCCATTCAAAACTAGACTATGGGTGTTTCGTTTATGCATCTGCACGTCTGTATCTCTTACGCAGTTTCAATATTATCCACCATTGTGGCATCCGTTTGGCCACTGGCACCTTTTACACTAGCCCACTTGAGTCTGTATGTCAAAGCAGCCAAACTATTACGGTCATACTGCTGTGACTTCCTGCTCGACAGATACAAATGCCTGGCCACCCATGCCATGCCTCCTCCTTCAATTACTCCTTTGACCACCAGTATGGGGTGCGTTCCTCTTCTCTGTTACCTTCTGGAGCTTGCTTTCGGCTCTTGCTCCAGCAGCTTAACTTCGCGCCACATGCCACTTTTCCTTCACCACCTTACTTCATGCAGTGGCCTGCGTTCACTTTGGCCTTCATTCGCTTCCTAAAGACACTACTTCTAGTACCTCCCCCCGTGGAAGTCGAACACGCGCCAGAACAAATGGACGTGGCCAGCCCATAGAGGGTCGTTGTCAGTTGTCGTCAGTTGTCGTCCGACTCGTCCTTGTGTTTACCCGGTGGTGCATGCTCCACCGCCGGCGGCTTCGGCGCAGCAGCTCTCGCGCAGCGAGGGCGCCACCGCTACACCACGTGCAGACCGCGGCCAATAGCCACTCCCTCCAGTTTCGTATATAGGGACCCGCTCTGCCCTAGTCCAGTCAGTCTGGTACTCACTCTGGATTGCGTCTCTATCTTGGCGGTACTGCATTCTGGTCGTTGCTCGTTGTTGACATTCGCCTGGCTCTCATTCCGAGTGGATTTACTGTTGGTGTTTGGTGTTGTGGTTTCCACAAGCCTCCGTTGTTTATCTCTTCCTTGTTGTGTCGGTCATAGTAGGTCGTTGTCGGTTGTCGTCAGTTGTCGTCCGACTCGTCCTTGTGTTTACCCGGTGGTGCATGCTCCACCGCCGGCGGCTTCACTGCCCGGCGGCTCCGATCCGCAGCCCAAGGCGTTCCCGTGGTTGGTTTGGTTACTACCCTACTCCAGCCTCACTCTATCGCTGTGAGTTCCATGACCTTCACATGGAACTTCGTGATAGTATGTTTGTGTACGCTGATGGCTCTCAGACTGATTGTGGTGCCACATGTGCCTTTATCGTTGGCACCAACATTTTTTGGTATCGGCTTCGGGACCATTGCCCAGTATTTGCAGTAGAGCTCTTCTCCCTGTATCAGCCCACGCAGTACATCCGGCGACACAGGCTTTTCAATTGCGTCATCTGCTCAGAATCTCTCAGTGCCCTTCAGTGCCTCAGTGTGCTGTGCACCATCCACCCCTTAGTGCAACGCATCCAGAAGAGCTGTCACTTGCTCACTAATGATGAAGTCACTGTGATGTTTATATGCATTCCTGGTCACGTCGGTCTGACGGGAACTGAAGCCGCTGACGCTGCTGCCAAGGCTGCAGTCCTCGTACCTTGGCCTGCTAGTTCTTCCATACCCTCTGATGATCTCTGTGTTGCTGGCTGTCACTTTGGCACCACCACTGGTCCTCCCTGCATGGGAACAAGCTCTGGGGGATTAAGCCTCTCCAATCGTCTTGGACGACCTCCTCTCGGCTCTCTCGCCACGAGGAGATCATTTTAGCTAGAATGCGTATTGGCCACTGTCTTTTTTAGCCATTGTCATTTTTTAAGTGGTGCTCCCCCTCCACCATGTGCTCATTGCCCTCAACCTCTGACAGTTCACCTTTTCCTGACAGAATGCCCTTTTTTTCTTAATCACTTACATTCTCATTTATGTTTGCCGTATGAGTTATCGGCCATTTTAGCGAAGGACGCGCGGGCTGTCAACCGCAGTTTACTTTTTGTCCATTGTAGCAATATGGTGAAAGAAATTTAATCTTTAGTTAGGACCTCCATTTGTCGATGGCATGTTTTAAGGACCTTTCTCAAAGTCCTTGTTTTTAGTTGTCTTTCCTTCCATCTTTTTTAAGTCGTTTTTTTCTTAGCGTTCTATGGTTCTGACATGGGCTTAGCTGTTTTTTTGCCCTGGGGGCCAAACTGTACAATAACCCTGCCTTCGGTGTGGGGTGGTGGTGGGGTAGGTGGACTGATGTGGCCTGTTGTGGGATTGGGAACCACTGAGGACTACAGCGGGTTCAGATTGTGAAGAAAAATCTATTGTATCTCTTAGGAAGGTCTGGTCACTTGTAAAATCAATGAGTTGCGCCAAAGCTTTCATAGGTCTACCTGGTGTTGAGACTGAAGCTAGTAGCCAGAAAGCAGAAATTCATATTTAAAAAGGTATTTATGCATGATACTACTGTATCAATATTTGACCAACACGTAGACTCACAAATAAAGAGATATTGACAATATGCACCTCCAGGATTGGGGGAAAAAAGAAAATGTTTAAAGTGAACTAGGCACCAATCCTTGATGGAATTCCAATTAAATCTCACATTGAATACGCTGCAGAATCAGTCTCTTCCACAGGTCACATTTAACAAGAATCTCTTGCACAGCAAACGGTCTCACATCAAAAGGGGGATGGGGAGGGATTATAAAAGATCAGATGCACAGAATTATAGATATCAATCAGTAGCAGAATCCTAGAGCATACACTGAGTGAAGGTTACATCCCAGGAGGGAGACAAACTTGTCTCAAAGAATCAACAAAGATTCGAGAACAGCACACATTTGAAACACAGCTTGCTTTATTCATACACAACGTTTTGCAAAAAAATTGATTCTGGTAAATACATAAATTCCATCTATGCATGTTTCTGAAAGGCATTCAACACTTATCCTGTCATCAGATATTAACCAAGATACAATCATATGGAGTATCCTCAGACATACAGTTGGCTCGTTGAATTTTTTTACTAGTGGAACACAGTGTGTTCTACTGTATGGAAAATGCTCAGCAGAAACGAAGGAAAGGTCAAGTGTACACCAAAGAATTGTAACAGGATCTCTAATGTTCTCAATATACAAAAATGAATTATCATGTAGGATCAGTGGTGCTGTAAGTTAGTTCACCAGTGATGCTATTGTCCGCAGGAAAGTATTGGCATGGGTTGATCATAAGGAAGTGCAGAAAGAATTGGACCTCTCTTGATATGTTGTAAATGCAATTTAATGCTCTCTTTAGGTGTGGACAAATGTATGATGACACCTATAACAAAGAGAAGGAACATGGTAGTGTCTGATTCCAAGATCAGTGTTGTACATGTTGAGCACATCAGATTATGTAAGTATTTACGGATGATACCAAGAAGCGATACAAAATGAGTCAATCTGGTAAAATCGGTATTAGGGAAGGTGAGTGGAAGATTTTGCAAGATTTCTATATGAAAATGCAATAGAAATGTTTTGCAAACTTAAATGGGAATTCTTTTAAGAAAGTCTATCTAGTCCTCACAAAACCTTGTTAGATAAATTTAGAGAACCTGTATTTGAAGGAGGTCAGATCCTGAATTATCTTTGGATAACTCAGTTGCTTGAGCACTTCTGTGAACATATGAATTGCTTGCGAAAGGCAAAGGTTCCAGATTCAAGGCCTAGTCAGGCACGCAGTTTTGTTTTGCTGGGAAGTTCCAAACCAGCAAACACTCTGCTGCAGAATGAAACCTCATCCTGGAAATAATGATATTAGCATGCTTAAAGTTTGTCAGGTGTTAGTCTTAGACTCTTTCACTTTATAGACATGTTTTTCCCACTTTTCTCCAAGCTTATTTGTTATCTAGTTGATTTTTAAACAGTAATTTGCCTCCCACTGCAAATCTTGCCACTGCAACAATCATCAGCCTTTGCTAACATCTTTTGTGACTATCACCCTTCCACAGCCCTTCCATTCATAGGAGTGTAAAATGTGTAACTAATGTCAGACTCAGCTCTCTTTGACATGCAGACTTAACAGTTGCTTTCAGTTTGATGCTAATTACTGTGAAACTTGTAGAATTCCTAATTATGGTGTATTATTTGTATATTGTCAAGATCTTTTTATGTAGTTCCACCCTGTATTAAGTGACTAACGGATTTTCTCCACACTGTTAATTTACCTTTCCCTTTAGTCATATTTAGCTATTGACCAAAGAGCTTCTCATTCTAAAAACTTGAGTTGTTATTTACTTGTTGTTGTTGTGATGCCATTTATTCTTACAATGAATGAATAAATTTTGCACTCCATTTGTATGTCCTCACTTGTTAACTTGGAAGCTACTTTATACAAGTATCACACATTTATTGCACCTTTAAAATGGTTCAAATGGCTCTGAGCACTATGGGACTTAACATCTATGGTCATCAGTCCCCTAGAACTTAGACTACTTAAACCGAACTAACCTAAGGACATCACACAACACCCAGCCATGCACCTTTAAAGTTTAATGAAATTTAATTAGCAATTAGGAATAGCAGCAAGTAGAGTGTAACATAAAAGTTAGTAGTATACGTGAGTCGGGAACCGCGCGACTGCTACGGTCGCAGGTTCGAATCCTGCCTCGGGCATGGATGTGTGTGATGTCCTTAGGTTAGTTAGGTTTAAGTAGTTCTAAGTTCTAGGGGACTGATGAGCTCAGCTGTTAAGTCCCATAGTACTCAGAGCCATTTGAACCATTTTTAGTATACGTGATACTGAGACTCATTTATAAGGCATAATACACTTTTACAGAATGAGTCACTACATTTAAATGCTTATGTAAGAAGAGGATGGACTCTATGGCAGATTCTGTACCAGGAACTGCACTCTGGAAAGGGAATATGGAATAGGCTTTGTTTTTCTTTCTTTTTCATTCGCAGGTTGCACCTACAAGGCACTAGAACTATTATTGACAATCTAGATACGGGCTTGGAGGTGATGCCAATACTAACAAATTATGAAGGAGCTGCTGACTGCTATCGTGCGACCCTGGAACAAGAAGGCACAATCGGTCTTTACAAGGGCTTTGGTGCCTTGTTACTGCAGTATGCTGCACACCTTGCCGTTGTGCGTCTGACGAAGATCACACTCACGAGGCTCTCTGTTTTATTCCCTCGTCAGCCCCCAAGACAGTCCCCACCTCCAGAAAATCCTGTCACAACGGGACGAGGTTCATCTCACAGTTATGCGGGGTCCTTCAGACAATGATTAATAAAAGAAATAGTTAAAGATTTTGTACTGCAGCAAGTTGTACTGTTTGTACTTTGATTATTGTACATACAAAAGTATTTTGTAAATAGCTGTTACAACAATCATTGTATTTGTTGCCCATTTCAATATTATTTACAGGATTCCTCATCAAGTTTTGGTATCCTTAGAACATGGCCCTCCCATGTTGATTAAGATAACACTTGTATGTGACCATTGTGTGCAGCAGAAAAATGATGATCATGTAAAAATGCAAAGTCTTGCACTGATGAAATTTAATATAATATTGTTGGGCTTCCAGTCACATGTAGTTGATAAACCTGCATAATCTTACAGCATCATTCTCATCAATTACTGTAAAATAGTTGTGATTGACTGTCGTGTCATTGACAGCAATGTCTTTGTGTAAAGTTGCTACCAGCATATCACAACCTATAGCAATATCTGTATAAGGAAATACCAAAAACTACATGAGAGCTGGTTGCTATCACATTGACAATAGTTAGTGTGTATGGCCATAAAGAAAGAATTTAATGCAACTGGAAGCCCAAGATAATTATATGAAAATGATTTGGGAAAAAAACCACATACAATGCTGAGAGAGAGAGAGAGAGAGAGAGAGAGAGAGAGAGAGAGGATATTATGCCAGGAACTTTTTTACTGTTTCAGAATTCTCATATTATTGAATTGTCTGATTGATCCAATAACTGAATATGTACACAGTTTGTAAATAGATACAGAAAAGATTTTTTTTTTTTAATTATATAGTTGGAATGTTAGCTGGCATGAACATGATATGTACATTTGTCTTATACCAATTCATGAAAGGCGAGGAATTTATTTCAGTTTGTTATGGTCTGTGTATGTTTTCAGAGTCACATTTTACAGCTCCTCATATTGTAAGATAATGGTGAATTCTGTTGTTATTTTTAATACTAGCAGACTTTTCACAAGGGTGTTGTTTTTTTAGTGTTAAAATAGTCATTGTCAGGCAAGTATATAAAGGTTAATTTGTTTGCTCCAGGAGCATTTTTACTGCAGTATTTGAATTACATTCAACTTGTCATTGTTATCTGTCACACATTCTGTTTGGTCCATTATAAAGGATTATAATTAAAATATTAAGATGGTTATTTTGATAAAAATTAATTTTCAGATACAATGTAGCAATAATTTTCAATTTATTTGGTTAATTTTATTCATGTGAACCACAGATTGTGGAAGGATGTTATTGTACGCAATACTGTCAAAGTAACATCAGTTAGTCTAGTCAAGCTATGTGACTCCATATTAAAGCAGTTGCATTCCAATCATGTCTATGAAAAAACTAAATTGAAAAGCTTACTTGTGATATTTAAGTAATGCTACTAGTCGTAAATGAAGTGGTATTCTGTATGGAACTGTACTTGTTGAAGTTTGACATGTTATTTAATAAAATTCTTATTTTGTTGTAAAATATTTTAATGAAAAGACATTGCAACACACACACACACACACACACACACACACACACACACACACACAGAGAGAGAGAGAGAGAGAGAGAGAGAGAGAGAGAGAGAGAGAGAGAGAACTTCCTCCCAGAGCTGTGTGTAATATTGCCATGGATAGTTATTGTTGATCATTTCATTTATTTTTATTCTTGCTGATTAATGTTATAAATAGATAAATCTGCAGCATTACCTGAAGCTCTGCTGCACATATTGAAGCTGTATAATAATTTATATGTAACCATTCAGTGAGTCAGATTGGAATGAAATATTTCTGCAATATTTTTTTCTTTTCCAAGGCAGAGAGAGAGCTTTCAGTTCTGCTTCTTGCTTGATGAATACTGATGGTCAGATAATCTAGTGATCTTGAGGAAAGTGACCACAATATACATTCTATGTATCTGAAAGAACAAAGATGCTCGCAGGTTCAGGGCTCTAATTTTCGGGCTACCTGATGGGTGACAGTCAAGTTGGTATCCCACCCCAGTCCGGGGCAGCTCGAGGCACGTCTTCAAAGGTCATCGGAGCCCAGTACGAAGCAGGGCTCATCACTGAAAACAATTCTATGCCAGTTACTTAGATTCAATGTTGAAGATGTGTCTGGAGACAACATGGACAGCAGATAGCTACCTACCTGACTGTTGTCAGCCATACTGCCTGACAACTGGGAGGGATGGTCTCGGGTACCATTTCTTTTCATAGCAGGACCCCTTTGGTTGTCATCCACGGCACCCTTACAGCGCAGCAGTATGCCAACAGTATTCTATGTCCCGTTTTGTTGCCTTACATGGCAAGCTATTCTGGGCTTACATTTCAGTAAGATAATGACCGTCTCCACATGGTGAGAGTTTCTACTGCTTGTCTTCGTGCTTGCCAAACCATACCTTGGCCAGCAAGGTCACTGTATCTCTCCCCAGTTGAGAACATTTGGAGCATTATGGGCAGTGCCCTTCAACCATCCCAGGATTTTGATGTTCTAATGTGCTAATTGGAGAGAGATTGTGTCTGAGACTGTATTACTTACACATGTGTAAGCCTCCAGAGAATCACCCAAAGCATCTATTGAATGTGAGATTATCTAAGGTGCCACACTTTTTCATCTTCTCAGCTTGACGTCTTGGTACACTTTTCAGTTGAGTACTTTGTGGTTGAATGTTTGTCTTGTCTGTCTGAGTCTATTATGCAGCATCCTTCAGGGCTCTTCT
Organism: Schistocerca americana; assembly: GCF_021461395.2. NCBI lineage: Eukaryota > Metazoa > Arthropoda > Insecta > Orthoptera > Acrididae > Schistocerca > Schistocerca americana. The sequence continues at coordinate 557,495,998 of NC_060125.1, read as the reverse complement.
GACTATGGTGATGCATTTTATGTTCTTAATGTATTGTGTGTTCTCCAAAATCTGTTTCATTCATCAAGAGTCTGGTATTTTCTTGATATGCCCATATAATTTCTTCGTGTCATGTACTATTTTAAATATGTTCAGTCTCTTGTCTACTCTGCAGTCTGTATACTACTACTACTATCGTATTGGGCCCTAGCATTTTTTGACAAGTCTTCTCTCTAATTTCTTGATCTTTCTAGTACACCTTTGCAATTAATGACCTATGTTTCTGATGTATTGTAATGTCTCACTTTTATGTTGCGTGATAGACATGTTTTATTTTAGATGTTTCCAGAATGCTCTACTCATCTTCTTATTTCCCTAGTTGTGAGCTTCTTTCTCTATCCCATTCACCTGTACCATCTCCCCAAAATGCTTGAATTTGTGAAGTCTCTTGATCTTACCATATTTTATCGTGATCTTTCTTGGTGCATCTTTTAGGTGTGGCATGTAGTCTCTTTTCTTGAGGGAGATCTGCAGTCTGACCTTATCAGCCTTCACTTTCAGGACATTGATCTGCTTTCCTACAGCTTTTATGTTATCTATACATATTGCCAGATCATCGGTGAATGCCAGACAGCCAATATCTAGTCCTCTTGATTTTCCTCCCTACCATGATTGGTTTATATAGTCCCTGTGTCTTTAATTCTTTCTTCCATTCCCTGACAATTCTGTGTAGTAGTACTGTATTTTGTGGATTATAAGACACTACAGACTATAAGACGCGCCTTAATTTTTAAGTAATTTTTTAAAAAGTAATGACATTGTTACCATTTTTATAATTAGACTAACAAAAGTGTTAGTTTATAAAACTGAACTGACCTTTAAAATCCCTGGAAATCATCATCTGAACTTTCTTCTTCTTCCTCTTCATCATTATTGTCCTCTCCATATGTAAGATAGTCTTCACTGCACCAACCAGCTCCACCCTTCAATTCTTCTAAGTTCCACTGTAGCAGTAGTTTATGAGCATGTATTTGAATGTTTTTCTATAGATTCCAATGCCATTTTGACAGCATCCTTGAATCCATGTAAATAAGACATCTTTTGCATTTAGTCCTATATTTGCACATTTAGTCGTCCTCATTTTGTTCAGTTCCTCTGTACTAGCGTGCCAGTCATCCTTTTTTTTTTTTTTTTTTTTTTTTTTTTTTTTTTTTTTTTTTTTTTTTTTTTTTTTTTTTGGGGGGGGGGGGCGAAATGTCACTCAGCTGCTCTGTTTCAGTGTTCTTCTGCATCATATGAATACCTTTTATTTATTTTTTTCCATCACAAAACTAGCTACTAACAAAAATATTCTAATTACCAATAACATAAGTCACTTTCAGTTAAAGTTCACTGACATCATAGGCTGCAGTGACGCATCACAAGGCTAGACAGTGTTCTGTGTTTGTGATGGCAGGGTGTGAGGGAGACTGTGTTAGGAAGCTTGTGAATCCCCACAACTCATGGGAGGAATCTTAAATCAAACAGTGGTGAAATACCATCTCCTTGTTTTACTCGTGTTTAGTCTCGGAGGACTCTGATAAATCTCCCATGAATTTAGTTTTGGGTTTGGTGTTTGTTGGTGTCTGTCTGATAACATTCACTGTCTTCTTGTCGAGGCAAATCTCTTCCAGCTCTTGGCTTAGTGATGACCTATCTTTAGAGTTGATTCATATGCCTTTTTGAACTCTACAAAGGTGGACATGGTCCCTCTGGTTCTCACTGCTAGGTATCTAAGGACTGTCTTTAAATAGAGTACCTGTTCAGCACACAATCTTCCCGGCCCGAAACCTGCTTGGTATTTTCTTACCTTGTTTTCCATTTGGCACTGTGCCCTGCGTAGTGGGCACGGTGATAGAATGTTCTATGTGCCAGGCTAAAAGATATCCCTCCGTAATTTTTAACGCTGATCCTATTCCCTTTCCTGTGTACAATGTGTATAACAGTGCACTTCCAGTCTTCTGGTATTACTTCAGTCTCTCATATGTTTTGTGTGATATGTATTTCACTGATGATGATTGGCCCAGCTTCCTATAGCAGTTCAACTACAAAGCTGCCATCACCTGCTCTTCTATTGTTTCTCAATTACGTGATTTGTCTCTTGATCTCCAGTTTGTCTGGTGCTTTCTACATCATTTCTATTGGCTCCTTGGGAAGCTTTAAGCCAGTTCAGGACAAATGAGTAGTTCACTGAAGTACTTCGTCAATGTCTCACAGTTCTCTTTGTTGTTCAGTACCAGTTCTCCACCCTTCTTTCTGAAACACAGATTTTGTGAGTTCTATTCTATGATTCTGGTTTTAAATGTTTTGTAGAAGTCTCTCATGTTATAGTTTCAGAAATCCTCTTCTATTCCTTTTAACTGACCCTTTTTATATTAACTTTTCATTCTCCTGATGTCTCTTGCTATTTTCTTTTTCATATTTGTGTACATTGCCAGATTAACTTCTGTTTTGTTGCTGTTCCATTTTTTGCATGGTATTTTCCTGTTCTCAGTTATATTATCACTTGGCATTCCACCATGAATGTCTCTTCTTTTTATTAAAGAAATTTTCTCCTTCACTCTACTGATTATCTTCTCCTAGAGTTCTTCCCATGTTGTAGCTAACTCTTCCTCCCATTCATCTTCGATGTTAGGTGCTACATATCATACAGCGAAGTATCACTGTCCCTGACACTTACGATCCACCAGTTATGTCCTGTCCAGCCCAAGTTATGCACATACATCCTCATTCTACTAGGTACATGGGTGATCATAACAACCATCAAGAGCAATGGAAATATAAAGATTGCAAAGACAACACGTACACAATAGTAAAGTGGACAGGAGTGGAACACCTTACGCGTGTGTCTGATGCGAACCCTTACTTTTTTATCAGCAGTGTGGAAGCAGGAATAGAATCCCAATCTACAATTTATTTTGGCTGACAACAGTGGCCAGACCCTATTAATCTCACAGAAAGTCCGCAAGGGCTTTATGTACAGCCAACACTGACCGGTAATAATAGAGGTAGAAACATTAATCCTTTTAATCACATCTAAATCTCGTCCAAGATGGAAACTAAAGAAAGCCAAATGGACCAAGTTCTCTACGGAACTAAACAAATGCTTAGGCTCGACGCCCCCTGCTAGCAGAAACTGCAAAAGATTTGCTGGTGTCATAATCCAGACTGTCAAAAAATGTATATCCAGAAGCTACCAAAAGGAATACATCCGTGGCTGGTACCAAAACAGTGAAGACTTGTACCTCAACTTCCTCGAAAATGGTGATGCAGAAATCGCAGATGAACTACTCCACAGTTTAGATGCGATGAGATGAGATGGTAAAGCTGGACGGAAACAGAAGCAAGATTGAATTTTAGGCATTGAATAGACTAACATGGATGTTGTTAAGGAAACAAGGAAGAGGGGCCCGACGCACACAATAATGAAAATATCAGTTGCTTCAACCTGGTAGTGACAACCAGAGTGTATAAAATTAAGGTGAAATGAGCTCTGAACCTGGAAAGTTACAAAAACCAAATAATCCCATCCCTTCATTTCCAAAGATATCTCAACAGCTTAAATGTGTCAGGCCATGAGAAGTTCCAGGGCTTGAAATTATCCACCCTGAATTCCCAATAAACTGGTAAATATACAAAAGTATGACTGGCTCATTTCTTCAGACATTATGCAAGCTTGCAATATACCACAAGAATTAAAATGTTTGAAGATAATTACTATATTAAAACCTAGCAAACCAGCTGATAGCCCTGCTATCTTTAACTGAAAAGCTATTAGAAGTTTGGTTATACTGATGACTGGGTACTGGGAACAAGATGTAGCTCAATTAGAAGGTGAGAAGAAACCCTAACTGAAGATCTAAACATAATGGAAAAGTCTAACCAAACACCACCTGACAGGTTTCTTTATCTCTCAGAGAGAATCTAACAAAAACAGCCAAAATCAAACAATTGAAACTCCAGATAGGAATATCAACAATGTTAAAAAAAATTGCTACCTTCTGTAAAGAAGACACATCAAGTTGCAGACAGGCACAATTAAGACACTAACATGTACCTTTGGGATAAAGTTCGTAAGGTGTATGAGGTAGTGGGTTTAAAGTCTGAGGGACGTTGAGAAAGGTAGTGTTCAATAGCGGTAAGACCATGGGCGTGAGGGATGTTGGTGTATAGGGAGGTGGCATCAACAATGGTGAGTTGGTGAAGGAAGTTGTTGGTGTCTTGGACATGGGAGGCTTGATTATGAGCAATTGATTGGAGGTGTTGGATAATGAGTGCCAAAATTCTTTTAGTGGGGGCACAGTAACCAGATACAGTGGGGCATCCAGGATTGTTGGGTTTGTGAATTTTGGGGAGCATGTAGAAGGTGGGCGTGTGGGGTGTCATAGGGGTGAGGAGGGAAATGGATTTGGGGAGATGTTAATGTTCTGGAAAGGCCTTAAGCAGAGATTGGAGGTTCTGTTAGACTTCTGGGATGGGATCACTCTGGCAAAGTTTATAGGTGGAGGAGTCAGACAATTGGCTGAGGCCTTCTGCCAGGTAGTCACTGCGATTCATCAAAAGAGTGGTGAAACCTTTGTCTGCAGGTTGGATGACTAGATCAAGATTTTTTTTGAGGTTGTGTGTGGCTGTTCTTTCTTCTACAGAAAGGTTGGTGTTCTGAGGAAGGGACCTGCGAAAGGATAATGAGGCTAAATTGAAGGTAACGAATTCCTTGAAGGTGACCAGTGGATGGTTTGGTGGGAGGGGGGGTAGGATCACGGTTGGATGGCGGTACGAACTGGAAGAGGTTGGAATTAGGGTGGTTTTGGTTGGAGGGATTAGCGGCAAAGAAGTACTTCCATTGCAGGCAATTGCAGAAGGAGAATAGGTCTTTGACAAGCCCAGCAAGGTTAAATTTGGGTGTAGGGCTAAAGGTGAGGCCTTTGGATAGGACTGAAACTTCTGTGGAGCTGAGAGTTTGGATGGAAAGGTTAACAACAGTGTTAAAGGAATGTTTGGCTCTGGATTTGGTGGAGGGTTGGTATGGAGTTTTGGGGGATGTTGCAAGCTGAAAAGGTCATCTAGGCAGGGTTTAGCTGCTATGAGGAGGAACGTGGTGATTATAATACGGGATGGATAGTGGTGCTCCACGGGGCAGTAGGATGTCAGCAAGTTGGATAATTTATGGAGGTTGTGTCTGCAATGCTCCTTGAGGCACTGGAGAGCAAGGGATTCAATTTTGGAGTTGTGATATGTCGAGTAGGGATTGCACAGTAGTAGTATCTAGCAGAAGGAGCAAAGTTGGTTCTGGGATGCCCATGCCATGGGGTTGTGCTTTTGCAGTACCAGGTTTGTGAGGGCCAGGGATTGGCGGAATCTGAAAAGATGTAAGTCATTGTGAGAGGAGGGGTGTGATCCAGAGAAAAGAATCTTTACTGTTAGGTCATTTGGGGGGATTCCATAGTTTAGACAGCATTTGAGAAATTGGATGTGGGGCTGGGTTTTAGCCATGGAAAGGGATACTTTTCTAAACTGGTGCAGAAAGATGGAGCAAGGGTCCACTGTAGCAGGAACAGTGCAAAGGAAAAGGGAATGATGCAGAAATGATGGTTGTGTGAGGAGCTGGAAACACGAAAAGACGCTTAAAGGTGTGTAAAGAAAATGTAAAGACATGCAAAAACATGCACAGATAACCAAAAATACATGAAACCTTGTGAACCATATAAAACTACACACAAATACATCAAAAACCTACAGGAACATGGGTGAAAAGTTATGATGAGGGGTGGATGTGTGTGTGTGTGTGTGTGTGTGTGTGTGTGTGTGTGAGGGGGGGGGGGGGGTTGCGATAAGTGGAGAGAGAGGGAGGCTGGTTGGTTGGTTTAAAAGAGGGGGGGGGGGAGGGAGGGACCAAACTATGAGGTCATCAGTCCCTTGTTCCTAATAAAACAATGCCACAAGTGTGAGAATAAAACAGATGAGACATATAACACAAAATAGAAAGAATTCCACAAGAATGAAGGAAAGGCAACGGACACTAAAAGGAACAAAAGAGGACAAGAAAACAACAGAGGGATGCTAGAAACAGAAGAGAGTAAAACAAGAAAGCAGATTAACTGGCTGGCTGACCACGAGAATAAAAAGTAAAAGCCAGCCACTCTGAAACACATTAAAACCTCCACCCTAAAAGAGCTAGAGTGGAGCACACAGAGGGAAAAAGGACATGTGCTAAAACTCAGATCAAATGATAAAACCCACCCTCATGAATAAAACGTAAAACTAACTCAGTCAATGAGGCGTTGTCAGATAAAATGAGCGGCAACAAGTCCGGTAACCCAAGATTTCGCCACTGGGCAAAGTGGGACAGTGCACCAGAATATGGGTCACCGTCAACCAGTTGCCGCACCGGCACTGAGGTGGATCTTCACAGCGCAAGAGGTAATGGTGGGTCGCCCAAGCGTGGCCAATGCGGAGTGGGCAGAGGATAACTGATTCCCTGTGAGAGGCCCGTACCGAGGACTGCCACACATTCGTAGTCTCCTTAATTACACAAAGTTTGTTGTGCATACTGTTATGCCATTCTGTCTCCCAAAGCCGAAAAATCCTGCAGCGTAAGGCAGAACACAATTCAGGTTCAGAGTGTCTCATCTCCAGAAGCGGTTTCTTCGTAGCCTGTTTGGCAAATTCGTTGCCTGGGATTCTGACATGTCCTGGGGTCCACACAAACACCACTGAACAACAGGACCGGTCCAGGGCATAGATGGACTCCTGGATGGACGCCACCTAAGGATGGCGAGGGTAGCACTGGTCGATAGCGTGTAGGCTGCTCAAGGAGTCAGTAGACAGAAGATATGACTCCTCGGGGCATGAACGGATATACTGAAGTGCACAAGATATGGCCACCAGCTCTGCAGTGAATACACTGCAGCCATCAGTCAAGGAATGCGGTTCAGTATGGCCTCTGTGGACAAAGGCGAAGCCAACATGACCATCAGCCATCGGTGTAAACCACTTCAGAGCCCTGGAACACTTCAAGAAACGAGAGAAAGTGGTAGTGGAGAGCCACATGGTTAACTGAGTCCTTAGAGCCGTGTGAAAGGTCCAGGCGAAGCTTCGGCCTACAGCTACACCACAGAGGTGTACGTGAATGGACCTCGAGGAGAGGTGGTGAAGGGAATGACTCCAGTTCAGACAGAAGATCGCACACAAACTGCAATCATTAGCCCTGACCTGGGCTGCTTATGCGGGAGGTGAACCGCCTTGTTTGGGAAAAGAAGATAGTGATTAGGATGTTCAGGGAGCTATGAATGTGCGCAACGTAACTGGCGAGCAGTTGTGCACATCTGATCTTCAATGGAGGGTCTCCAGCCTCCACCAGTACACTTGTCAATGGACTCGTCCTAAAAGCTGCTGTCGCTAGTCTAACTCTGCAGTGGTACAACGGGTTGAGCAAACGCAGTGCTGAGGGCGCTGCTGAACCATAAATCACACTCCCATAGTCAAGTCGGGATTGAACAAAGGCTCTGTAGAACTGCAGCAGTGTGGAGCGATCTTCACCCGAGTTGGTGTTGCTCAGGCAGCAGAGGGCATTGAGTTGCTGCCAACACTTCCATTTAAGTTGATGAAGATGAGGAAGCCAAGTCAAACGAGGGTCGAAAACCAGACCTAAGAATCGATATGTCTCCATTACAGTGAGTGAATCATTATTAAGGTAAAGTACTGGTTCTGGATGAACAGTATGACGCCGACAGATGGCTCCCTGTAGGCGACTCTCAGAAACACCAATACTGGAGCAGCAGTACAAAACGCAGGAGTCGTCTGCATACAGAGAGTGTGAGACAGACGGCCCTACAGCTGCTGCTAGACCATTAATGGCCAATAAAAATAGAGAGAAACTCAATACAGAGCCCTGCGGGACTCCATTCTCCTGGATACGGCTGGAACTATGGGAGGCACCAACTTGGACACGGAAAGTACAGAGTGAGAGGAAGTTTTGGATAAAAATAGGGAGTTGGCCCCGGATAACCCACTCATACACTGTGGCAAGGATATGATGTTGACAGGTCATGTCATGTGCTTTACATAAGTCAAAAAAGATGGCAACCAAGTGTTGGCGTCTAGAAAAGGCTGTTCAGATGGCAGACTCGAGGGACACAAGATTATCAGTGGTAGAGCTACCCTGGAGGAAATCACCCTAACATGGAGCCAGTAGGCCACGTGACTCCAGGACCCAACCCAACCACCGACACACCATATGCTCCAGCAGCTTACAAAGAATGTTGGTGAGGCTGATGGGCCAATAGCTATCCACATCAAGCAGGTTTTTACCGGGTTTGAGCATCGGAATGATGGTACTCTCCCGCCATTGCAATGGAAAGACGCCATCGCACCAGATCCAGTTGAAGATGACAAGGATATGTTGCTTGTAAACAGATGAGAAATGTTTAATCATCTGGTCATGGATCCGATCAAGCCCAGGAACTGTGTCATGGCAATGTGCAAGGGACTGAGGAGCTACCACTCTGTAAATACGGCGTTATAGGATTCACTGTGACGTATTGTGAATGAGGGGACTTTACCTTCCAGGCACCGTTTGAGAGTGCTAAAGGCTGGGGGCTGAGTCTCCGATGCAGAGGCTCGACCAAAGTGCTCGGCAATCGCGTTTGGTTTGGTTGATAACACGCCATTTATAGTAACACCAGGAGCACCTGTTGGGGCCTGGTACCCAAAAAGACATTTGATCTTTGCCCAGACTTGGGAAGGTGACGTATGGCACCCAATGGTCGAGACATATCTCTCTTTTGCCGGGGGCACCCTAAAGTGCGAGGGATCGTGTTTTCTGCCGCAGAAACAATTGTAGTCACCTGCTCAACCATCACATCGATGTTACTGTGTGGGGGAGATTTGAGGGTGACAGCAGAGGTGAAAGTTTCCCAGTCTACTTTGTTTCAAGCCCATCTGGGCAGGTGTCCGTAGCCCTGATGCCGGGGCAGTGACAGGAAGATGGGGAACTGGTCACTACCACACAGGTCATCATGTGTTGTCCAGTGGATAGATGTGAGAAGTCCTGGGCTGCAAATTGATAAATCAATGGCCGAGTAACTACCTTGAGCCACACTGAAATGTGTGGCGGCCTTAAGTGGCAGGGGTTGAACTGAGCCAGTAAAGTTTCGACATCTCTGCCTCGTCCAGTAAGCATGGTGCCACCCCACAAGGGGTTATGGGTGTTAAAATCTTCGAAAAGTAGGAAAGGTTTAGGGAGTTGATGAATCAGTGCAGCTAATACATTCAGGGGTACTGCACCATCTGGAGGAATATATACACTGCAGACAGTTATTTCCTGTGTCATCCTTATTCTGACAGCCACAGCTTCAGGAGGGGTTTGAAGGGGCACAGTGTCACTAAAGATTGAGTTTAGGCCATAAACGCAAACTCCACCTGACACTCGATTATAGTCGCTACAATTCCTGTAATATCCCTCATAGCCATGGAGGGCAGGGGTCCGTATTGCCGGGAACCAGGTTTCCTGGAGGGCAATGCCAATAGCAGGTGTAAAGCTTAACAGTTGCCGTAGCTCAGGCAGGTGGTGGAAAAAACCGCCGCAATTCCACTGGAGGATAACGTCATTGTGAGACTGGGAAGGCACGGAACATTCAATGAGGCAGCTTATGCGTCAGGGTCACCTGCTGCCACCGACTTTTTGCCTGAGCAATCTATATCCATTGTGTCTGAGGGCCTGGCGAGATCTAGGTCCTCAGCGGAGGCCAGAATCTCCACCCCATCCTCAGACACAGAGCTCGTAGGTAGCGGTGGTGCGGGTGCGACCGCAATTCCCTTGGTCTTGAGGTCTTCGTTTTGGATTTCTCTTGCTGCTCCTTGGTTTTCCCTGGTTGGGAGGACTTCACTGGCTCAGTCTCCAGGACTGAGGATGAGCGTGAAGCCCTACGACCAACTTGTTTTGAGCTCTTCAGCCACTGGCGGATGTTGTCTTTACCAATAGCAGAAACCTGGGAAGGGAGTGACCCAAGGGACCCCTTCCTAGCGAGAGAAGCCGAAGAAGACTTAAGCTTCTCCAGCTTAGAAGTGGGGACGGACGTCCCCGATGGTTGGGGGTAGCCCAAGTAGGTGGTGTGGGAGCAAAAGGGAGTGGCGCGGGAGCAAAAGGAAGGGAAATGCCCCCCACCATCAAGGGGGCAGGTGTAGTCTTCCGGCTCTGAGATGTGACTGAGGTTGGCATAGCTGATGGTACCAGAACTGTTGTAGAGGCAGCATAAGACGATGTCATTCATACAGGATGCAGGCATTGAAATTTTCTCTTAGCCTCAGAGTAGGTCAGTCGGTCCAGGGTCTTGCACTCCATGATTTTCTTTTCTTTCTGGAGAATCCTGCAGTCTGGTGAGCAAGGCGAATGTTGCTCTCGCAGCTAACACAGATAGGAGGCAGGGCACATGGAGTATTGGTATGTAATGGGCATCCACAACGTCGACATGTGACACTGGAAGTACAGCAGGAAGACATATGGCTGAACTTCCAGCACTTAAAGCACCTCAGCGCGGCAGGGATATAGGGCTTTACATCACAGCAGTAGACCATCACCTCGACCTTCTCGGGCAATGTATCACCCTTGAAGGCCAAGATGATGGCATCGGTGGCAACCTGATTATCCCTTGGACCCCGGTGGACACGCTGGATGAAATGTACACCTCACCTCTCTAAATTGGTGGGCAGCTCATCATCAGACCGCAAAAGAACCTCCCTGTGAAATATGATTCCCTGGACCATATTTAAGCTCTTATGGGGCGTGACAGTTACAGAAACATCCCCCAGCTCATCACAAGCGAGGAACGTCTGTGACTGGGCAGAGGATGGTGTTTTGATCAAGACTGATCCAGATCTCATTTTGGACAATCCCTCCACCTCCCCAAACTTGTCCTCTAAATGCTCAACAAAAAACTGAGGCTTCATCATCATGAAAGATTCCCCATCAGCTCTCAAACATACAAGGTACCAGGGCGAATAAGATCTGCTGCCATCCTTAGCCTGACATTCCTCCCATGGTGTGGTCAGGGAGGGGAAGGATTTAGGGTCGTACTTCTGTGCGTTGAATTGAGCTTGTGAATACTTTGAGACTGCTAATGTTTCACCACCAGCAAGAGATGATGGACTATGCTTCATCGCATGTCACCTGCCCTGATGCCACCCACTTTGACCAGGGGTGCTCCCCACGGGTGCCACCCAGCCACATCAAAGGCCACCTGGCAGGGTGGCCATTGCCGGGAGTCCAGATGCGCCAGGGGGATGGTCATCTACCCTTTGTCATATGTGGGGAGTTAATGGTGCAGCAGAGCGATCCCTGTGTGGTCAGGGGGCTACAATGAACAGGGTATATGGTGGCCCCACCACAACGGACTGGCTACTGTGCTGGATATCAGGTGCAAAGATGTCCAAGGTCGTCGTACATGCAGAGAGCGACACTGCATAGTCCATAGTGGAGAATGCACCCAGGAAGGTATCCTTGCCCAAGAGATGAAGAGTGAGTGGGACTGAAATGTGACAATGAGAAAGGGGGCTAAAGATCTCAATGCACAATGGACACGATGCACCACGTAAGGCGTCCTTCCCAATTGGCACGCTCTTCGAGAAAATTTTGAAGAATGGAGGCCACACCCTACAGGGGACCATTACATAGAAGCCGAAACATCTGAAACTCCTTTTAGTTGCATCTTATGACAGGCAGGAATAACTCAGGCCTATATTTACCCCCCTCCCCCCCATGATCCATGGACCTTGCTGTTGGTGGGGAAGGCTTGCGTGCCTCAGCGATACAGATGGCCGTACCATAGGTGCAACCACAACGGAGGGGTATCTGTTGAGAGGCCAGACAAACGTGTGGTTGCTGAAAAGGGGCAGCAGCCTTTTCAGTAGTTGCAGGGGCAACAGTCTGGATGATTGACTGATCTGGCCTTGTAACACTAACCAAAACGGCCTTGCTGTGCTGGTACTGCGAACGGCTGAAAGCAAGGGGAAACTACAGCCGTAATTTTTCCCGAGGGCATGTAGCTATACTGTATGGTTAAATGATGATGGCGTCCTCTTGGGTAAAATATTCCAGAGGTAAAATAGTCCCCCATTTGGATCTCCGGGCGGGTAGGTTAGAAAGTTTAAAAAGGGAAATGGATTAGTTAAAGACAGATATATTGGGAATTAGTGAAGTTCTGTGGCAGGAGGAACAAGATTTTTGGTCAGGTGAATACAGGTTTATAAATACAAAATCAAATAGGGCTAATGCAGGAGTAAGTTTAATGATGAATAAAAAAAATAGGAGTGCAGGTAAGCTACTACAAACAACATAGTGAACACATTATTGTGGCCAAGATAGACACGAAGCCCACACCTACTACAGTAGTACAAGTTTATATGCCAACTAGCTCTGCAGAAGATGAAGAAATTGATGAAATGTATGATGAGATAAAAGAAATTATTCAGGTAGTGGAGGGAGACTAAACTTTAATAGTCATGGGTGACTGGAATTCGAGAGTAGGAAAAGGGAGAGAAGGAAACATAGCAGGTGAATATGGATTGGGGGTAAGAAATGAAAGAGGAAGCCGTCTGGTAGAATTTTGCACAGAGCATAACTTAATCATAGCTAACACTTGGTTCAAGAATCATAAAAGAAGGTTGTATACATGGAAGAATCCTGGAGATACTAGAAGGTATCAGATAGATTATACAGGGCTATTACAAATGATTGAAGCGATTTCATAAATTCACTGTAGATCCATTCATTGACATATGGTCACGACACACTACAGATACGTAGACAAACTCATAAAGTTTTGTTCGGCTGAAGCCGCACTTCAGGTTTCTGCCGCCAGCGCGCTCGAGAGCGCAGTGAGACAAAATGGCGACAGGAGCCGAGAAAGCGTATGTCGTGCTTGAAATGCACTCACATCAGTCAGTCATAACAGTGCAACGACACTTCAGGACGAAGATCAACAAAGATCCACCAACTGCTAACTCCATTCAGCGATGGTATGCGCAGTTTAAAGCTTCTGGATGCCTCTGTAAGGGGAAATCAACGGGTCGGCCTACAGTGAGCGAAGAAACGGTTGAACACGTGCGGGCAAGTTTCACGCGTAGCCCGCAGAAGTCGACGAATAAAGCAAGCAGGGAGCTAAACGTACCACAGCCAACGGTTTGGAAAATCTTATGGAAAAGGCTAAAGCAGAAGCCTTACCGTTTACAATTGCTACAAGTCCTGACACCTGATGACAAAGTCAAACGCTTTGAATTTTCGGCGTGGTTGCAACAGCTCATGGTAAAGGATGCGTTCAGTGCGAAACTTGTTTTCAGTGATGAAGTAACATTATTTCTTAATGGTGAAGTGAACAGACACAATGTGTGAATCTGGGCGGTAGAGAATCATCACGCATTCATGCAGCAAATTTGCAATTCACCAAAAGTTAATGTGTTTTGCGCAATCTCACGGTTTAAAGTTTACGGCCCCTTTTTCTTCTGCGAAAAAAACGTTACAGGACACGTGTATCTGGACATGCTGGAAAATTGGCTCATGCCACAACTGGAGACCGACAGCGCCGACTTCATCTTTCAACAGGATGGTGCTCCACCGCACTTCCATCATGATGTTCGGCTTTTCTTAAACAGGAGATTGGAAAACCGATGGATCGGTCGTGGTGGAGATCATGATCAGCAATTCACGTCATGGCCTCCACGCTCTCCCGACTTAACCCCATGCGATTTCTTTCTGTGGGGTTATGTGAAAGATTGGATCGGTCGTGGTGCAGATCATGATCAGCAATTCACATCATGGCCTCCACGCTCTCCCGACTTAACCCCATGAGATTTCTTTCTGTGGGGTTATGTGAAAGATTCAGTGTTTAAACCTCCTCTACCAAGAAACATGCCAGAACTGCGAGCTCGCATCAACGATGCTTTCGAACTCATTGATGGGGACATGCTGCGCTGAGTGTGGGAGGAACTTGATTATCGGCTTGATGTCTGCCAAATCACTAAAGGGGCAGATATCGAACATTTGTGAACGCGTAAAAAAACTTTTTGAGTTTTTGTATGTGTGTGCAAAGCATTGTGAAAATATCTCAAATAATAAAGTTATTGTAGAGCTGTGAAATCGCTTCAATCATTTGTAATAACCCTGTATAATGGTAAGGCAGAGATTTAGGAACAAGGTTTTAAATTGTAAGACATTTCCAGGGGCAGATGTGGACTCTGACCACAATCTATTGGTTATGAACTGTAGATTAAAACTGAAGAAACTGCAAAAAAAGTGGGAATTTAAGGAGATGGGACCTGGATAAACTAACTAAACCAGAGGTTGTACAGACTTTCAGGGAGAGCATAAGGGAACAATTGACAGGAATGGGGGAAAGAAGTATAGTAGAAGAAGAATGGGTAGCTCTGATGGATGAAGTAGTGAAGGCAGCAGTGAATCAAGTAGGTAAAAAGATGAGGGCTAGTAGAAATCCTTGGGTAACAGAAGAAATATTGAATTTAATTGATGAAAGGAGAAAATATAAAAATGCAGTAAATGAAGCAGGCAAAAAGGAATACAAACGTCTCAAAAATGATATCCACAGGAAGTGCAAAATGGCTAAGCAGGGATGGCTAGAGGACAAATGTAAGGATGTAGAGGCTTATCTCACTAGGCGTAAGATAGATACTGCCTACAGGAAAATTAGAGACCTTTGGAGAAAGGAGAACTACTTGCATTAATATCAAGAGCTTTGATGGAAACCCAGTTCTAAGCAAATAAGGGAAAGCAGAAAGGTGGAAGGAGTATATAGAGGGTCTATACAAGGGCGATGTACTTGAGGACAATATTATGGAAATGGAAGAAGATGTAGATGAAGATGAAGATGAAATGGGAGATATGATACTGCGTGAAGAGTTTGACAGAGCACTGAAAGACCTGAGTCGAAACAAGGCCCCCGGAGTAGACAACATTCCATTAGGACTACTGACAACCATGGGAGAGCCAGTCCTGACAAAACTCTACCATCTGGCGAGCAAGATGTATGAGACAGGCGAAATACCCTCAGACTTCAATAAGAATATAATAATTCCAATCCCAAAGAAAGCAGGTGTTGACAGATGTGAAAATTACCGAACTATCAGTTTAATAAGTCACAGCTGCAAAATACTAACGCGAATTCTTTACAGACGAATGGAAAAACTGGTAGAAGCCGCCCTCAGGGAAAATCAGTTTGGATTCGGTAGAAATGTTGGAACACGTGAGGCAATACTGACCCTACGACTTATCTTAGAAAATAGATTAAGGAAAGGCAAACCTACATTTCTCGCATTTGTAGACTTAGAGAAAGCTTTTGACAATGTTGACTGGAATACTGTCTTTCAAATTCTGAAGGTGGCAGGGGTAAAATACAGGGAGCGAAAGGCTATTTACTATTTGTACAGAAACCAGATGGCAGTTATAAGAGTCGAGGGGCATGAAAGGGAAGCAGCGGTTGGGAAGGGAGTGAGACAGGGTTTTAGCCTCTCCCCGATGTTATTCAATCTGTATATTGAGCAAGCAGTAAAGGAAACAAAAGAAAAAGTCAGAGTAGGTATTAAAATCCATGGAGAAGAAATAAAAACTTTAAGGTTCGCCGATGACATTGTAATTCTGTCAGTTCATGAACTCTGAAAGTCCCACAGCTTGACAGCACCATTGATGTTTACCTTTAGGCAGTGCCTTCGTCAAAAAATCAGCTTGCTGCTTATCGGCACTTACAGGTTTCACACTGAATTTTCCTGGCTGGCTCTGAGCACTATGGGACTTAACATCATACTAGTCTCAGGAAACAAGGACTCAAGACAACATACAGCACTTCTTATTAAATAAAACAGTAAACCAGTGAAAAACTGCTTTCAGTAAACATTTTAAATACAAGAATGCACATCTACAATCCAAGAAAACATGCAGCATTTTTTATTAAATAAAACAGTAAACTAGTGAAAATCTGCGAATATCTTCTAGCGGGGGTGGGGGGGCAGCTGCCCCCCCCCCCCCCCTCGCTGGGAATGCCCATGACTATGTACGTTGCTATTTACTGTTTTCTCAGTGTCACTTTGTGCTAATTCAAGATAACCTGCATTTCTGTCAACTTCAGCAGGTTGTGTCAGTTCAGTTTCCTCTTCAGTGATGTTAAGTGCTGGCACTAGTTGACGACTGTCTCTACGATTATCATCAATTGAGTTACTGTTTGAAATACTGTTTCCACAAGTGCACTTTGAGTTTTCGATGAATTGCACAACACGGGCTTTCACAATTGTCTTTGGTGAATTTGGATGAATCAGACGATATGCTTAGAATCTTCGCAATATCCAACAAAGATAAGTTCCTTAGATTTGTCTTCTTATTTCGTCCTTTTCTCTTTTGGTATATGTACAAATGATCGACATCCAAAGATTCGTAAATGACTCAAATTTATCCGACGACCACTCCATAATTCCTCAGGAGTGACATTCTTAACAGCTTTTGTTGGAGATCGATTCTTCAAATAAATTGCTGTGTTTACAGCTTCAGCCCAAAATTGTCTACTTAGACCTGCATCTTTTAACATTGATCTTGCGTTTTCAATGACTGTCCGATTTAAGCGCCCTGCAACACCGTTCTGTTCTGGCGTGTAAGGAGTTATTGTTTCATGTTTAATTCCATTCATCTTTAAAAATAACTTCATGCGCCGATTGACGAACTCTTTTCCATTGTCTGTTCGAAGTATTTAGATTTTTCGACCAGTTTCATTTTCTACTCGTGCTTTGAATTCAATGAATGTGTCACAGACTTCTGTTGTTGATTTTAACATATAACCAAAAGATTTTCTTGACAGATCATCTATAAAAGTGAGAAGATATCGTGATCCTCCCCCAGAAGCCATGCTCATTGGTCCACAAACATCAGAATGCACAATGTCAAGTAGATCTTTTGCTCTTCTACCTGATGTTTTAGGAAAAGGTTGTCGAGACTGTTTACCTTTTATGCAGGGAATACACGGATCTAAATTGACGTTCATCCAGTTCAGTCCATCAGCCATTTTTTCTTTCAATAAATGCATGGTTACACGATTCAAATGTCCCAATCTTCGATGCCACAATTCATAACTGTCAATTTCTCCAACATTTGCATAATGATGCATTTCATCTAATCGATACATACCATTCATGAGTTCCAGTTCCAGAAACAATTACATCACTTTTATTGTAAACACCACACTGCACATTGTCAAACAATACACACAATCCACGTCTTGTCATCTGACTAACCGACAGTAGGTTGTAAGCAAGGCTTGGAACATCATTAGCAGTTATCTGTTTATTCTTGTCGTCACAAGTAACTCGAAGATGAACATCGCCTTCTCCAATAGCCTGAAGATTGCTGTTATCTGCTATTGTCACTTTAGCAGCTGTGGTCGATTGGAAAGTGTTGAACGAGTCTCTTTGATTCGTCATGTGTCGTGAACGCCCGAAATCCACATACCAGCTATCACTATGATGCGAAGATGCAGTTAGAGCCATTAACACAGTCTCATTTTCAGTACTCACTGCATTCGCAGAATTTGAAAATTTATTTGGTTTCTTTGTTCTACACTCATTCGCCTTGTGACCAGGTTTCTGACATTTATAATACTTAAAAGGCTTGATATTTCGCACATCACGTTGGATATTTGTCTTCTGGTGTTTACTGTCCTGGTTACTAGCTACCAGCGCCGAATCTGTGGTCTCATTTGTGGATGCAAACTGACGTTTCATCGATTCTTGAATTAATCACTGACTTACTAAATCACTAGTAATCTTGACACCCGAATTCTCAATTGCCATAATCAAGGGTTGGAAATCTGCTGGAAGTCCACTTAGCATAATTGCAGCTACGAAATCATCATCCATTTTCTTACCAATGCTTCAAACTTGTTGAGCAACTAACATAATTTTCGACAAATACGCCTCCGTATTTTTCTCAGAAGGCAATCGTACATTCATTAACCATTGTAACAGCCCAATATAACTAGGTAAACTCTTATCTTCAAATGCAGATTGTAAATTTTGCCATGCTTCTTTAGCAGTCGTTGCTCCACAAAGTTTTGGATACACAGATGAATTTACAGATAAACATAATTTTGGTAATGCTTTCTGTACATTCTTCTCATCTTCGTCAGTGCCAGCAATTGTGTCCCATAGTCCCTCATGTTTCAGGTACATTTCCATCGTGAATTTCCAGTCGTTGTAGTTTGTCATACCGATCAAAACTTTTCAAAATTAAACAGTGATTGTCCACCCAAAGCCATCTTGAATACGTTCAGATAGTTAGACAAATAAATCTTGAAAGTTTCTCTGGCGGGGGAGGGGGGGGGGGGGGGGGGGGACAAAAAACGATAGCAACACGTTGAACACACGCGAAAATTATGTAACCTTGATTTATCAGTTTATTTCTTTGGTTTGGAAAGTTCACTAATCTCTCCTGGGCCCATAACCTATTAGATATTGTCTCTAATTAGTCCTCTGTGAGATTATAGAGTTGACCTTTTAATCAAATACACAATACACCATATTGCCAGGAACACACATTTTTAGAGACTATTTATTCAGCGATGTTACATAACAAAGATCAAAGAGAAAACATAAACTACCATACATATAACACATCAAAGAGTAAAATATGATTGTTCCCAACCTCCTCCACTTCAGCCCAAATGCATTCATAGTCACAGGCAACACTGGCTGCAGAGCTGCGGCGGTAGTCCTCAACAGGGAAGTTAATGCAATAAAGATAATGGAACTATGTGATGAACATTTGGTTACCTAGAGGTAACACACGACAATAACACATGGGTAATAGCATCACTATATGCCCAATACAGCCACACAATAGAGCCTTGTGCAGATCAAATAAAACAGCTTGCCGACTATGTAAATGGCAGAAAACTGGTCATTTGCTCTGATATAAATGACAGTTCCACCCTGTGGAACTCTGACAGAACTCCTGACAGAGGTACAACTGTTAACGACATAATACAGGAGAAAAGACTGAGAATCATGAACATAGACGCACACATACTGACATATAGTGGACACAGTGGACATACATCTAACATCGACATAACAATTGCAAATAACACCGCCAACAGACGAAATATCAAACTGGATGATAATCGAACACATTACCACAAGTGACCATAACACAATACCATTCACCCTAGAACAGCAACAACACAGACACATAACACCACTTTCCAAAAAACTCATATTTAGCAAAGCGAACTGGGAGAATGTAAAACAAACAATCGTAGACAAGAACATAGACGACATAGCAGGTAGTGTAGACTACAGGGCACATAAACTCACAGAAATCATTACACTCACGCAAAACTCTTCAATTCCAATAAGTCATAGCACAAAATGACAATCAATACAATGGACCAATGACTCACTCAACTTAAATGTGAGACAAGAAGAACTAGACAGCTATACCAATGTACTATAGCTGAAAGGGATAGACAAATAAGACTACTAGCATATAGGCAAGCCAAGGACAGATACAAACAACAACTACTTAAGACAAGAAAGGATTTCTAGGACAGATAAGTAGCCACACAAACACGTACAAACATTTGGGGAGAAGCCTACAAAGTAGTAATGGCAAAAATAAAGAGCCCACTACTTCTGGGTACACTGAGACAGGATGATGGCACAGTGTCAAAGGGATGAAGACAAACAGCACAATTCCTGCTAAACAAGCTCCTCCCAGATGACAACATTGATGATAACACCGACAACAGTCAGTCCTACTTACAGAACTAAACACGCCATACTGCACCAGTACCATCACCTGTCCATTTGCACAAGAAGAAGTCATGCTAACAATCGCAGAACTCAAAAATAAGAAAGCACCCGGGTCAGACGGTATCCATTCAGAGATAATGAAACAAATAGCTCCACAGGTCACCCCATTTCTAACAATACTGCTAATTATGCATTAAGGCTGGGCTGAGTACCTCTGGTATGGAAAACCTCAAAAGCAGTCGTAATCAAGAAATCATTAAACAGTGATCCCTCAGAGCCTGTCATATAGGCCAATCTGCCTAATAAATACTTAAGCCAAGATCCAAGAGAAATTGCTCTGTAAACAATTACAAACACACAGAGTGCCACAAGGCCTAACCCCACACCAGTTTGGATTTTGATCAGGTAAATCGATCGATGATGCAATAAATAGAGCTCTCAAGATAGCACACACAACCCCTTCCAAATATGTAATGGCAATCATGATCGACACTGCAGGTCTATTTGATAATTTATGGTGGCCTGCAATGTTCTAGAGGTTAAGACGTCTAGAGATACCAGAAACTTTCTACAATAGTCTATTCAACTACTGCAAGGATAGAACTGTCATTTGGCAAATGGACAGCCAGAAAGTGATCAAGCTTATCACGGAAGGTTGTCCCCAAGGGTCGATCTGTGGCCCCACCTTCTGGGACATCACAGTGGAACCCCTGCTACAGATACTGGAGGGACATGAAACGACAGATGGATGATCTAATGGTGGTCATAGCGGCTGGCGGCTACACGGGTAGCGGAGGCTGTGTGGCATGGACTGGGCGGTTTTTTAGGTTAGAAGGCCTCAGGAAAGTACGGGGTGGGCGGGAATATCAAAGGGTGCGTGGCAAATACAGGACGTGCTTGGATCAAGGAACAGTCGGACTTGTAGTTGTAAATTTGTGTAGTTGTGCTGGGAAAGTCCCTGAGCTTCAAGCGGTAATAGAAAGCACAGAAGCTGAAATCGTTATAGGTACAGAAAGCTGGCTAAAGCCTGAAATAATTTCTGCAGAAATTTTTACGAAGTCTCAGATGGTGTTCAGGAAAGATAGATTAGGCAGAATTGGTGGTGGAGTGTTTGTGTCTGTCAGTAGTGGTCTATCTTGTAGTGAAGTCGAAGTAGATACTCCGTGCGAATTGGTATGGGTGGAGGTTATACTTAACAGCCAAACTAAGTTAATAATTGGCTCCTTCTACTGACCCCCAGACTCCGATGATATAGTTGCTGAACAGTTCAGAGAAAATTTGAGTCTCGTAACAAATAAATACCCCACTCATACGGTTATAGTTGGTGGGGACTTCAACCTTCCCTCGATATGTTGGCAAAAATACTTGTTCAAAACTAGTGGTAGGCAGATAACATCTTCCGAGATTGTCCTAAATGCTTTCTCCGAAAATTATTTTGAGCAGTTAGTCCACGAACCCATGCAAATTGTAAATGGTTACGAAAACACACTTGAACTCTTAGCCACAAACAATCCAGAGCTAATAGAGAGCATCATGACTGATACAGGGATTAGTGACAACAAGGTCGTTGTAGCTAGGCTCAATACCGTTTCTTCCAAATCCACCAGAAACAAACGCAAAATAATTTTATTTAAAAAAGCGGATAAAGTGTCACTAGAAGCTTTCCTAAGAGACAATCTCCATTCCTTCCGAACTGACTATGCAAATGTAGACGAGTTGTGGCTCAAATTCAAAGATATAGTAGCAACAGCAATTGAGAGATTCATACCTCATAAATTGGTAAGAGATGGAACTGATCCCCCATGGTGCACAAAACAGGTCTGAACGCTGTTGCAGAGGCAACGGAAAAAGCATGCAAAGTTCAGAAGAACGCGAAAACCCGAAGATTGGCTAAAATTTACAGACGTGCGAAATTTGGCACAGACTTCAATGCGAGATGCCTTTAATAGGTTCCACAACGAAACATTGTCTCAAAATTTGGTAGAAAATCCGAAGAA
This sequence comes from Schistocerca americana, assembly GCF_021461395.2. Classification (NCBI taxonomy): domain Eukaryota; kingdom Metazoa; phylum Arthropoda; class Insecta; order Orthoptera; family Acrididae; genus Schistocerca; species Schistocerca americana. Next base: position 557,474,186 of record NC_060125.1, on the reverse strand, counting down.
ATTATGGTCGTATGTAAAGTACACAAGTGGCAAGACGCAGTCAATACCTTCGCTGCGCAATGCCGATGGTACTGTTACCGACGACTGTGCCGCTAAAGCGGAGTTATTGAACGCAGTTTTCCGAAATTCCTTCACCAGGGAAGAGGAATGGAATATTCCAGAGTTTGAAACATGAACAGTTGCTAGCATGAGTTTCTTAATAGTAGATACCGTAGGGGTTGCGAAGCAACTCAAATCGCTTGATACTGGCAAGTCTTCAGGTCCGGATTGTATACCGATTAGGTTCCTTTCAGATTACGCTGATACAATAGCTCCCTACTTAGCAATCATATACAACCGTTCACTCACCGATAGATCTGTACCTACAGATTGGAAAATTGCGCAGGTCGCACCAGTGTTTAAGAAGGGTAGTAGGAGTAATCCATCAAACTACAGACCTATATCATTGACGTCGGTTTGCAGTAGGGTTTTGGAGCATATACTGTATTCAAACATTATGAATCACCTCGAAGGGAATGATCTATTGATACATAATCAGCATGGTTTCAGAAAACATCGTTCTTGTGCAACGCAGGTAGCTCTTTATTCACACGAAGTAATGGCCGCTATCGACAGGGGATCTCAAGTTGATTCTGTATTTCTAGATTTCCAGAAAGCTTTTGACACCGTTCCTCACAAGTGACTTCTAATCAAGCTGCAGGCCTATGGGGTATCGTCTCAGTTGTGTGACTGGATTCGAGGTTTCCTGTCAGGAAGGTCGCAGTTCATAGTAATAGACGGCAAATCATCGAGTAAAACTGAAGTGCTATCAGGTGTTCCCCAGGGAAGCGTCCTGGGACCTCTGCTGTTCCTGATCTATATAAATGACCTGGGTGACAATCTGAACAGTTCTCTTAGGTTGTTTGCAGATGATGCTGTAATTTACCATCTAGTAAGGTCATCAGTTGCAAAGCGATTTAGAAAAGATTGCTGTATGGTGTGGCAGGTGGAAGTTGACGCTAAATAACGAAAAGTGTGAGGTGATCCACATGAGTTCCAAAAGAAATCCGTTGGAATTCGATTACTCGATAAATAGTACAATTCTCAAGGCTGTCAATTCAACTAAGTACCTGGGTGTTAAAACAACGAACAACTTCAGTTGGAAAGACCACATAGATAATATTGTGGGGAAGGCGAGCCAAAGGTTGCGTTTCATTCGCAGGACACTTAGAAGATGCAACAAGTCCACTAAAGAGACAGCTTACACTACACTCGTTCGTCCTCTGTTAGAATATTGCTGCGCGGTGTGGGACCCTTACCAGGTGGGACTGACGGAGGACATCGAAAGGATGCAAAAAAGGGCAGCTCGTTTTGTATTATCACGTAATAGGAGAGAGAGTGTGGCAGATATGATACGCGAGCTGGGATGGAAGTCATTAAAGCAAAGACGTTTTTCGTCGTGGCGAGATCTATTTACGAAATTTCAGACACCAACTTTCTCCTACGAATGCGAAAATATTTTGTTAAGCCCAACCTACATAGGTAGGAATGATCATCAAAATAAAATAAGAGAAGTCAGAGCTCGAACAGAAAGGTTTAGGTCTTCTTTTTTCCCACGCGCTGTTCGGGAGTGGAGTGGTAGAGAGATAGTATGATTGTGGTTCGATGAACCCTCTGCCAAGCACTTAAATGTGATTTGCAGAATAATCATGTAGATGTAGATGTAGATGTAGATGTAGATGTAGTTGCAAACAATAGGCCCAGCTAGAAGAAAGAGCCAATGCCGCACTACGCACCATTATACAATGGTGCAACAACAATAAACTCAAGATAGCGGAAAACAAAACAACATACACTTTGCTGAAAGGTTTCCTGCAGAGGAACCCACCAGTCAGAATCAGAAACACCAACATCAAACAATCCCAAGTCACACACTATCTTGGGGCTCACATTGAAAAAAATTGAATTTTCAGCAACACATAAATAGCATGATGGACAAAGCAGAAAAAATACTCCACAAACAGGCAAGGCTAAACTCAGACCACTTTAGACTCCCCTTGTCAGTCTTGAGAACATACCATTGTGCTCTCTTTGAGTAAGTACTAAGCTTTGCCACAAGCACATTGCCACACAACTAAGCCTCACTCAGAACAATTGTCAGATTTGGGCAGAGAAGTGTATTATTGAGACTATCTGGGGCCTTTGGCACCACCTCAGCTGATGCACTGTGTGTGGCACTTGAAGTATTCCTGATAGATCTCATAATAAGATACAGAGTGGCAACATACTGGCTAAGGATGGGCAGGCTATACCAGGTTTGGAAGATCACTGGTGTACCAATACATACAATAAACTAAAGACATGGCGATCAGATACTTGGCGGGGTGAGTGGGACAACAGTGATAAGGGCCAGAGACTATACAATTTCTTCCCCAACATGAGGGAAAGTCTAAATCTTAGACATGTCGATCCCAGCTGCAGTATGGTACACTTCCTAACAGGACATGGTCCTTATCCGACACACATGAACTGTGTGAGTCTGTGGCAGATACCTAGGTGCACATGTGGGGAAGAAGGTTCCCTTAACATATTGTCTTTTTCTGTGGATGATACACAAACATAAGACACACATTACGCATAGATGCATCAAACATTGAACAAACAAAGACTTGATTTACAGTGATGAGCAATGGTCAACCATTAATAAATTTAACTGACAATATTTCCAAAAATATTCATACAGAATACCTAATGACTGGACAGCACAGAAGGCGAGATGACAGGAAGTTCACAGGGTGGACGGTGATGAGACTGCATCTGAGGACATCTCATCAGATGGTAGCTGCATCTACTAGTGATTATATAATGTAAATGCATCTAGCTGTCTTCCAGATCATCAACAGGTCCAGTCCCACCAGGCCAGCAATAAGGAGCTTAATGTCGGGTAGCTCTTTAGGGGACCTTTGCCTCCCGGGGAGCAGCGATGAGTTGTGACAAAGCAAGCTGGGATAATTTTACTTCCCCTCTTGTTTTGCCATCTGCCTCCTTGAAATTAATTTTTTTCATTTTTAAATTAATTACCATTAACATGCATGAATATAGTCTGCATTTTCATAAAAGAGAAAGGTTGGTCGTCAGTTTTAAAGTACATAACTGCAGATCTAATTTTGTGCTTAGTTTTATGTACATAATTGATTTTCTGATTTATTTCAGCTATTCCTAGTTAGTATCTTTCATTATAGGGTGAAATCAGTGATTGTTTTGTAACTTAAATTCTATTGTTGACTTATAAACAAATATAAATTCTGTACTAATTATAAACATTTGGAAGATGCAACATTAGTAATCTTAAAGTATTTATTTGGCTATGTTCGAAAACATGTTAGCAAAGCCAGCACTTGATTAATTGCAAAGTAATTTCCAGTTTCATCAAAAGTATCAGCTGCGTAACGATATCTGTTAATTTCATCATTTAAACAAATAATTCGGCTTAACTCTTGTGGTGAAAGAAACTGTTAAAAAGAACCAATCTTTCGATGTATTCAGTTAATTTAATGAGTTAAGTATTAATTGTAATTTCTGTAAATTTAACTTTGAACAATGTGTAGTTTCGGCCCCTATTATTGTGAGTATATAAAAGGGCTCAATGTTTTGTCCTGAGACAGTCAGTCCATGGCCGAGTTTCACACGAGAAACCTGTGTTGCTTAGAACGACAACAATGCATCAACTTAACAGTGAAATAAGTGTTACACCAATTAGGTCATATGTTAAAACAGTGACCATGTCTGCTCTGTACGTTCCTTTATATTCTTCATGAGCTGTGAACTCTGTGGTTAGGTTTTTACTGCACGTAGGTGTTCAACAGTAAACTATTGCAGCAGTATGTGGATGGTTCACCTGCTAACTATTAATGAGGCTTATAGGAAGTTAGAACAACAGTGCACTGGCCATTTATAACTGTGTATTATTGGAGGGTTGTGAAAAGTGAAAGTAAAAGACTGTGAAATGCAACTGGGCATCTGTCGGCTACATCTTTTGCAGAAAACAGTACTGCATGTCCACCACCTACTTTTTCAGCCAGTATGTAGACACCGAGGACAAGAAACGAAGAGATAAGTAAAGCAGGCAAAACTGCTACATAGTCTGGGCAGGAGGATCTTAATTGCAGTTCCTCCCTATAGAGCCCAGCCCGACAGATACGGAAGTAGATTGGGGAAAATCGTTGGAAAGACTGAGTTGTTTGCATAACCTCAGAGGAGCTAACCACCGGATGTTGGCTGATGGAAGTAGTTCAAGCTGTAGTTTTGTAAATAGTTTAGTTATGTAAGTTAGAGTAGTAGTTACTTATAGTTTCAGTAGAGAAGTAGTAAATTCAAAGGTATATGAGTAGAAACTGAGAGCGGCTCCAAATAGGTGATGGGACACACTTTATCTTCTTCCTTTTCACTTCTCTCTACCCATCTTGATTCTTGTAATTACTAGATTTGTTTTATTTTATTGTTTCAATGGTTATGGGATTGTGTTTGTTTCCATAATTTGTATTATTGTGCAAAGTTTTCAATGAGCTGCAGGGGAAAAAAAGGCCCACCACCACGTGGCAGGGCACGAGAAATGGTGAGTGTGGAGTCAGGCGCCGGGGTAGTGTTACACTACCGTCTCAGACCCCGAGCCCAATCACAGTTGCCAAGAGGCACTCACAGACCCACCATAAGCAATCAGAGGGTGGGTCAGTAAACAAAAGCAGCAAGTGAAAAAAAAGTTACTGGGCTGTACACATCACCACTTAAAAGCAATATTCTACCAGTTTCTTCCACAAGTCAGTCTTTCTTTGACAATCAACAATTGTTTCCTTTTGTTGAAAGCAGCTGTAGCAACAGCAGTCTCAAATCAAATTTATTTTACGCTAAGTTTTTGGCAAGCATTTTCCACAGATGTAAAATCCTTACAAAGACAAGTAGTAGTTCTTCATCGTCTGCTGTTTCATAGTTTTTGCACTCCTCCCTCATAAATTTTCCTTTACTTCTACCGGCATGTTGGTGATGGTTTTTCCAATCTGTTTTCTCATTCACACGTGCCAGTTCATATCTTTATTAAATTTCATTAATTAGTTGCTTCCATGTTGCAAAATATCCACTGCGTTAGACAGTTATTATGTACAGCTGACAAAACAGAATTGTTCAGTGGTCTTGATAAGCATGGGTACCTTCGGTTGTGTACATTTCACACCAGTGCTAATGCTACACACACTGCCAATTGCAGCAGCGGCACATGTAATACACTTTCAGCACTGTATTTGTGCCCTTCTTATTGTAACAGTTTTACTCATATAATGTAAATGGACAAATAAAAAATCTACTCCCCAAGCACTGGCAGGGGAAAACACAAAAAAGGGTTTAACTTTTACAAATTTTACTCACAGATATTTTTTATTTCTGTTATTGTACATAATTACTTCATATTGTCATTTATATACACTACTTTCTCTTACTTTTATCTGTTTGAAATGCCAAACTGTTTTTGCCTTGAATGTATACAGTCCACTCACATAAATGTGATACTACCTATGTTCGACATCAACATCCAATAACCACACACACCAGTTGGCAGCACTAGCAGGGGAAGGTATATAAAGTGTGTTGGAGGGGGGGCGGGGGGGCAGAAGACAGTGCAGTGATCATCATAATGCAGAACTGGAGTAATTTATCTGATGTCAAAAGGGCATGATCATTATCTTACGGACCAAGGGTGGAAACATTTCTGAAACACCAAAGTAAGTTTGTAAACTGTTCACATGCTACCATGGTTTAAGTATATCATGCAGGACAAAATGGCGCTATCCACAACCGGGCACGCAATTGTGGTGCATCATGAGCCGTAGATGACTGGGTTGAATGACAGCTGTGGAGATGTGTACGGGCAAATTGATCTCCAACTATTGAGCAACTGATCACCCAGGGGCTACTGACAGTGTGCCCTCAATGACTGTTTACTGAGCACTGGTGCGTATGAGCCTCCAACGCAAGTGCCTATACACCCGTGCTGACTGCTGTTCATCAGCAACAAAGGGTGGAATTTGCATGCCAATACCACAACTAGACGCCAATTGAGGGGCAACAGGTGGCCTTTTCAGATGGATTATGTTTTACACTCCATCATACTGTTGGCCTTTGGCATCTATGGATCTACAACAATCATTGTAAAACTCCAAGCTGGAGGAGGGAGAGTTATAGTCTGGGAAATGTTTTCATGGCACTCCCCAAGTGATCTTGTCATTCTGGAAGGCACAATGGATCAACACAAGTTTGCACGTACCCTTGTGGACCATGTCCACCCCTACAAGCAATTTTTTTTTCCTTGGCGTGATGGCATCTACCAGCAGGACAATGCAATGTGTCACACAGGTCACAGTGAATTTATGCTACTCCTTTGGCTACCAAACTCCCCAGATTTACACCCAGTCGGTAATCTGTGGGACCATCTCAATCGGGCTGTTTGGGCCACGGATTCTCAACCGAGAAACCTAGTACAGCTGCTCACAGCGCTGGAGTTGATGTGGCTCCGTGTCCCTGTAGATACCTTCCAGAACCTTATAGACTCTCTTCCTGCATGTCTGCACTGCAACAGGTGATTATTCAGGCTTGTGACAGGTGGTCACATTAATGTAACTGAAACTTCTACAAATATGAGCAGAGCTGTTTAGTTACGTGGTAGTTGTATAACACCGTTTGAGGATTTGGATTTCCACGAAAGTAATTAAGGTCCGTGTCCCATCGATATCATGTGGTATTGTTTGTTGATGTTTTGCAGGCATAAAACAAATACACGAATATAGCCAAGGTAGATCAGACACGATAATAAACTGTGCCGCAAACAGATATATGACAAACAGACATTTACTGCCAGGATGTCTCAGCATATGCAGGCCATGAGGGAAAGTGTCCTATCATTCGTCCAGTTTGATGGTTTCAGTGTGTTACATAAATGAAGTGATCCAGTTCCAGCAGGACCATTCATCGAGTCACACGAGTTGAATCATTCAGCAATGGTTTTCCTAACAATCTGATGTCAACCTGAGTGACTGGCCTGTTCAAGAGCCTGACTGGATTCCCACTGAAAATTTGTGAACCAAAATGAATTGTCTCACGAAATTGACACTTGCCAAAACCAGCCCCCAGACATAAGGCTGGATACGTGGCAGAGCCTTGCAGCTACTAAGACATATTTCCAGATGTGGAGTGCTTCCATACCTTGTTGAATGAGGCAGGTAACTGGTGCCAGTGATGGATGGATCTCATACAAACCTCAGCCATGATGTGAAACTTTCCTTGTCTCACATTACTCAACTTTGTATTGCAACATTTGATACAGTTGTGTGTGTTGAGTGGAAATCTTTGAGAAGTCACTGTACTTTACATTTTATTTGTTGAATTTGTGCTACGCAACACCTGTTGTTGTTGTTGTTGTGGCCTTCAGTCCTGAGACTGGTTTGATGCAGCTCTCCATGCTACTCTATCCTGTGCAAGCTTCTTCATCTCCCAGTACCTACTGCAGCCTACATCCTTCTGAATCTGTTTAGTGTATTCATCTCTTGGTCTCCCTCTGTGATTTTTACCCTCCACGCTGCCCTCCAATACTAAATTGGTGATCCCTCGATGCCTCAGAACATGTCCTACCAACCGATCCCTTCTTCTAGTCAAGTTGTGCCACAAACTCATATTTCTCCCCAATCATATTCAGTACCTCCTCATTAGTTACGTGATCTACCCATCTAATCTTCAGCATTCTTCTGTAGCACCACATTTCTAAAGCTTCTATTCTCTTCTTGTCCAAACTATTTATCGTCCATGTTTCACTTCCATACAAGGCCACACTCCATACAAAAACTTTCAGAAACGACTTCCTGACACTTAAATCTATGCTCGATGTTAACAAATTTCTCTTCTTCAGAAACGCTTTCCTTGCCATTGCCAGTCTACATTTTATATCCTCTCTACTTCGACCATCATCAGTTATTTTGCTTCCCAAATAGGAAAACTCCTTTACTACTTTAATTGTCTCATTTCCTAATCTATTCCCTCAGCATCACCTGATTTAATTTGACTACATTCCATTATCCTCGTTTTGCTTTTGTTGATGTTCATCTTATATCCTCCTTTCAAGACACTGTCCATTCCATTAAACTGCTCTTCCAAGTACTTTGCTGTCTCTGACAGAATTACAATGTCATCGGCGAACCTTAAAGTTTTTATTTTTTCTCCATGGATTTTAATACCTACTCCGAATTTTTCTTCTGTTTCCTTTACTGCTTGCTCAATATACAGATTGAACAACATTGGGGAGAGGCTACATCCCTGTCTCACTCCCTTCCCAACCACTGCTTCCCTTTCATGTTCCTCGACCCTTATAACTGCCATCTGCTTTCTGTACAAATTGTAAACAGCCTTTCGCTCTCTGTATTTTATCCCTGCCACCTTCGGAATTTGAAAGAGAGTATTCCAGTCAACATTGTCAAAAGCTTTCTCTAAGTCTACAAATGCTAGAAACGTAGGTTAGCCTTTTCTTAATCTAGCTTCTAAAATAAGTCGTAGAGTCAGTATTGCCTCACGTGTTCCCATATTTCTACGGAATCCAAACTGATCTTCCCCAAGGTCAGCTTCTACCAGTTTTTCCATTCATCTGTAAAGAATTCAAGTTAGTATTTTGCAGCCGTGACTTATTAAACAGATAGTTCGGTAATTTTCACATCTGCCAATGCCTGCTTTCTGTGGGATTGGAATTATTATCTTCTTCTTGAAGTCTGAGGGTATTTCGCCTGTCTCATACATCTTGCTCACCAGATGGTAGAGTTTTGTCAGAACTGGCTCTCCCAAGGCTGTCAGTAGTTCTAATGGAATGTTGTCTACTCCCGGGGCCTTGTTTCGACTTAGGTCTTTCAGTGCTACCCAACACTTAATAAAAGTAAATTTGAAAAAATCTCAAGCAAGCCAATTTGAATAGAAATGGTGGTATAACATGATACTTTTAGAGAAAACAATATCAACCAATATAAGAACAGGTAAGCCTTAAAATAATAATATTCTCTTCATCACTGTCTCTCCAACATTTTCTGAGTTTATTGTGCAAAAGAAGTGCAGGCAGGGCATTCAAAAGCTCTTTTTCAAGTTGACATTCTCCAGGAGCTCAAGGATAGCTTTCTATGCCCTGTGCCCATTTCTGTCTGTCTTTGAAGAAACAACCACTGCAATATATGCATTCAGTGTCTTCCTCTTTAGACTGCACATCTGAAGCACTGCCATCAATTAAATTTGTATCAGACTACAAATGACTGAAGGATTGCTTCCCACGTTTCCTTCTTTTTCGAGATCTAAATACTCACTGTTTTTTCCTTTGATTTTCTACAGTTTTCAGTTCTTCGAATTGTTTCAGATGTTCCTGTATTGAGATGATGTTAGCCACTTTACAGATTCAGAATATGCTGATTTTACTAGGCCTGGTGGCTCTCGAAGTGGCTTGCCGATTTTGGAAGGTGGCGAGGGATACCAATTGGACTCACATTTAGTCTGTTCTCTGGATCTCATATATCAAACTCACAGTGGGTTGCAAAGTCACAGACTCTAAGTATATCCTGGGAAGAGTCCTGGTTTCCAGAGGATGTTTATAGCATTTTCCATTTATGATGTATACAGGTAGACTGAAATGTCAAATGAAGATCTGTACCAAGGCCGGGATTCGAACCTGGGTCTCCTGCTCACTTGGCAGATGCGCTGACCACTACGCCACCCTGGCACAGTGGCTTTGCATTACAGCACAGATTATCTTAGCACACCTCCCTCCTCAATCCACATTCCCATTCACACCTCAGCCCACTTGATATTTCCATAAACTCAACACTGTGCTAGGGTGGTGCAGTGGTTGGCAGGAGATCTGAATTCAAGTCCTGGCCTTAATACAAATTTCTATTTGTCACTTCAGTCTGTACAGATACATCATAGATGTCCAAGACCTGAAAAGGTCTCTGGAACTGTATACCGTATTTTCATTTTCCACTGTTACTGTTCTCAAGTAGGCTGTTCCAAATATTCTCATAATAATAAAAATTGAGATTGCTACTTGACCTGGCTTATTTGCTCGACAGGTTTCAATTTCTTGGAGATAATGTACTTTTAAACAATCCCACAAATTCCACAGAAGAGGCTGTATTTTGTGCATGGAATGGATTGATAAATGGATGATGTGGACACAGTTTTCCCTTGCTTTGTCTGTCACACAAATGTGATATGATGCCCAATAAGTATCATGACAGCAGGATCATCACCAGATGACTTCGCAAAGTTCAAAAAATTGTAAACCACTTAATAAAAATATGAATCTGAGTCCAGCTACTAGTGTGTGCTAATATGCAGTATTGTTGTGTATTATAAATAAGCCCTCTTACGCTAGAAACCTAGTCTCAAAGCTATGTTTCTCAGTTTGAAGGACAATTCATTATAAAGGATGAAAGAGTACTTTGTATAGAATACAATCATATGACTATTGTTGCAACAGCTACTCAATTCAGATATTAAAGTCCTACAAACACACTAAAAAAAAACTTGAAATTCAACACTTTTAAAATCAAGGATCCTCAATAATGCTCTTCTTGTCACTGCTCTACAGCTCAGACACTGTGAAAATTGAGTTCTGACACCTCCCAACAAATCTGAGCACATACTTTAGCCAGAATCTAGCTGTCTCACATTAGGAAATTGCCCCGTAATGGGCACCTTTCCTCTGTATTAAAACTCATTTTCAGTGATGATAGTATCTTTTGGGTAAATTAAGGACAGTATCAAATCAGAACATAAACAGTAATTTTCTCATATTAAATTCTAATTGCAGTAAGGCTAAGGGTAGTGCATTCCTTTAACTGGCACCTGTAGTTTCATACCACCAGACCACTGACATTATTGACTTCTATTTTACTTTCAAATTATGGAGGAATGAATTATACTCTACATTGGAGAACCATATTCTACACTTGTCCTGACAACTGATAGGCTGTGCAGTTTCACACCTGCTTCCCTCTTTTGGATTATAGAAGTCCAACTGGACTTTAATCTTTTTGGGATGTGAGACCTGTATACGTGGACCAATGCGGCAGTCGCTATGGGACGCGAGGCCCGTATATGTGGCCCCGATTGTTGCATTACACACTCTGCACTGTATCTAGGGACTGGCTTGGAGTATTGACACAGGACAGGGCGCATCCTGACAAAAGGATAATAATTGTTCTGGCTAATGTCAGGTGGGGATTGTCAGTGCTTACTTGCTATATGTCATCATAACAAAGAAAAGAGGAGTGACACCAAAGAGTCATTTGCAGTTTTGGAAGAGTCTTATCAAGGAGCTTGTGGGCTACGTCAGGGCTCAACCAACCCATCGAGGAAGAGGCTACGCTCTCACCATGGTGATCTACACAGGATGGATGGCCTGTACCATGCTATCACAAGAATGGACTCTGGAAAAGAGGGTGACTGTGTCGTTTGCAGTGATAGCTCCAAGCCAGGAGGGCAAAAACGGTCCCCCTTTTTTTTTTTGCAAAACTCGTCAGTCCAACCCTTCTCTTCATGGGTCTGAGTGCTTCAACAGGTATCACAAAGTAGCAAAGTACCGAAAGCACTTGTAAAATATGGTTGGCTATCGAAAAATCAATATGCCAAAGTTGTAAACATTTCTTTTGAGCAAATTTTATGAAATTTTGTACTTTATTGGCATAAATCAAATTTTTCATCCCTCAAAATGTACATTTTATTTTTCTTCCCAAGGACGTCCCATAAGAGATAAAATTGTATTTTATAAGTCGTTTTAAAGCTAAAACTTTAAAGAATAAGATACAACTAATTTTAATATGCATCACCTCTCAACTAAAAAAAAGTTAAAAAAATCAAATTTTTCATTTTTTTTCTATTTAACAGCACTGCCAAGTCAAAAAGTGCACGATACGGAATAATGAAAATAATATGCCAGTAAATAGCGTGTTTTAAGCTTCATATACAAAAAAATTACAATACGTCAAAAACTGTAGATTTTATAAGCAACAAAAGAAATCTAAGGGATATGGAATTGCTCTGCTTTGGTGAAACGCGCTCCATCCCAAAAGGGTTAATAGTTATTGTCTGACAGAATTTAAATGTCTTATTCAGACATATTACAGTTGAGATTATTTTTCCCAGTGTATTCATAAATTTACTTCAAGACCAAAATTTATGATATTAAACATTTATTCCCTCTTGCTCAATGTTTCTGAACAATTTTTTCTTCTGTCTTTGCTTTCCTGCTATTTCTCTACTTCTGTTAACAGTTTTATGCATACAGCCAAAAATTTCTCTTTGCCAACTTAATTTGGACCTGACTAGTTTAGAAACTGAGAGTAGCAGTGAATTTTACTGACCTTGAATGAAAGGGCAAAAGAGTTGCTGTTGAGCTTTGCACTTCTATTTGATTGTGTAATAAGATAAAAAATATATCATTACTAGTTTTAATGATGCCAAAGAACTGAATAATTATTTGATTATTTACTGTCTCATCATCTGAAATGCGAGCTTTGTAAAAGTTAAAATTTTACTGGAAGTCTGACTGATCTAACATCACTTACTTCTCAAAATAATAATATTCTCACACTCCTATAAAATGAATGCCCTTAAAATAAATTAGATGAATTTTGTTTAAAATTTTGGGAGTTTTTTGACACAGTCTCCATTAGCTCATACTGCAATAATTCTCTTAAGGACTACACATAATATGCACAAGTGTAGTACTCATCAAGACCAGAGAAGCTACCACACAGAGACCATTGGCACCTACCACGTTGGGGACAAATAAATATTGGCCAGATGGCAGAACCAAACTCTGGTTCAGTGAATGATGACCAGGCATTTTGATGACAAACTACTCGCAGAACAAAGCTAACATCTCATTCAGACCATTTACAGCACTGCTGTTCAAGTCACTACATTTTTATGGTTGCTGTCAATATCCTACGACTCCATGTATAATGTTTAATTGGTATTAATTTTCAGTGTTATATATTGTATGTCTCACTGGTATGATAATGTGTTGTTGCTATAAAGCAACTGGGCATTAATGGGGCAAAAGTGTTAACTCAAACTGTGACATGGATGTACACACCGAGAATGGCCGATGTGGGACTTGGCCATTTTCTGTGCAAACAGTTTTCTTTTGTCAACTGTACTTGTATTAAATAGGATGGGATTATATGCCCGCAGCTTTTATGTTATTTTTTTCTTTTCAGTCAGTGCACATCTTACAGTGTTTCAAGAAATCCTTCGTTCCTTCCCTCGAATCAGCAGCTTTTTTTAACAACTAGGAAATAGATAATCAATGTGTGGCACAGACGTGTAACAGTGCAGACTTGGTTAGCTTTCAGGCTACAGCTCTTTCCCTAGCTTATGGATACACACAGCACCACACACATACCCATATGTGGCCAGCCACTGCAGCCATCACAGCTGCAGGTGGATGAATGCTAGAAAAGAGCTGTAGCCACAAAGCTGGCTAAGTCTATGTTTTTAAGTGTGTACATGCACTTCACATCAGTCATGTGTACGTTGATTCCCACCTTTCAACAATTTTGTTTCCATCCTGGTATTTCCATTATTTTATCAGTCTTTGAAAATAACAAGGCTTACTTTTTTTTCTCTAGTTTAGGTACTGTATACTACTTAATACCTGGCATTCATTTGCTTATATTATTTGTTTTCTGTAAATCAGTATCAGGATAAGAGTAGCACAATCTCATTGTTAGTTACCTGTAAAATAGTTTTTTATATCTAAAAAATGTAGCCTGTACTTCTGCGGGCTCCATTTCTTGGCAACATTATGGAGAAAAATAATACTGCCTCGAAAGTGAAACTTCCAAGCAGATTAAAACTGTGTCAAACTGGGACTGAAACCTGGAGGCTTGCCTTTCGCGGGTAAGATTCCAGATGCAAGTCGTGGCTGTGCACACAGTTTTAATCTTCCAGTAAATTTCAGAACAGTGAACACACTGGCACAGAGTGAAAGATTCAGCTCGAATGCAAATATTTCATCTGCTCTTCGCTTGCTATGATTCCACTTCTTCCCCCCCCCCACTGCCCCATTTGCATCAGTGTATCTTCTGTTTCCAGCAGCTCACATTCTCTGTCATATAAGTGCAAATCCAGATAGTGTAGATGGTACTTTTCTTCATGAGCATCATCAACAATAAAACAATTATCTGTACACAGATTCATCAGTGAGTTATGCTAAACACTTATGAGAGAGCCACCTTTCATGTTTAATGAAAGAAAACCACCTTTTTAAAGAAAAATCATTTTAATGTTTCTCAAAACATTTATCATCCAAATTAAACTTATACACTGGAAACATTATTTCTGCTCTGATGCAGGTACTTCAAAAACGGTTTTTGGGAGGATTCAACTGCTTCTTGAGGCAATGCTAATCACTGTCCACACATTTTTTGTTTGGCATAAGGAAATAAAAAAGAAGTTATAGGTGAGAAATCATGTGAATACAGTCAATAAGACATTAATTTGATGTTTTCTCTGTCAAATAATCAATAGTTAAATATGCAGCTGGCAGTGTCACAACACAACATTTACCATTTTTTTCCCCTGATTTCATTGGTGACTTGTGACAAATTGTTGTATACCATCCAGCATTAACTGTTCTTTGATATACTAAATCAATGGTTGCAACATGTCCAGTGTTAAAATTACCAAATATGCAGCAACCAGTCACAAAATCATGTTTTATTTATTCACTTTTGCAAATCGATTTCAACTGATTAACAGCCATCATCGGTGCTTTCTACCAATATGTGCCCTGAGTAGTAATACTGTTTTGGCGCCGATGAGATCGACACCAGTATCGATCTAAGTATCATCTTTGAATCTAGCAAAACATTATCTTTGTATAGTTCCGCCATCCAGTGCTCTGTAAGCCTTACTTGTGTGAAAAGGTAAATAAATGAACTCCTGATTATAAGGTGTTGTTTGGTGTATCTCACCCGAGCATCCACCTCACTGGTGACCCCGAGTTGTAACGTATTCCGTTTTCGCCGTTTTACTGTGTCCGCGGCCTCCGTGTCAGTTATTTTTGCATGTATTACATCAACACAACATTGGAACAATGGCTTCGGCCCAACACTTAACGCCGGATTTTGTGATCGACATGCATCGTGTTGCGGACGATGTACACCTGCCAGGACTGCAACACAATGCCTCTCACTCGTCGATTACGCCAATTTCGCTGGATGTTTTCATGCCTGCAACAATAAGTGAGGTTAGGGGTGTGCATGACTCCGGCTATCAGATGCCTTTGTTTCTGCCACATGTGCCCTCCCTCATCGACGGTGCAGTTACCTCTTATGGATCTCTGTGCAGTGCGGGATCAATGCCAATTTCTGCAAATGCTCCATCGGATAACCTACCACCGCCAGGACAACGGTTTGCCATGCCGCAATCCGTGCAGTACCACACAGATTCCTGCCACGTGGCTGGAACTGCTTGTTCACAGGTCAACCTCCTCAGCATCTGACCACGCCCACGCCTGCCTCAGTTCAGCATCAGCACATGCCTTCCTGCTTCAATACCTTGGCCTGCAACAGGAACAATAGCTTGTTATCTGTGCCTGACCTCCAACTCCGTCCTACTGCTACACCTCAGTGTTTTGTGCCATGACATTCACCTTTTCTGCACACCGTTTTCAGTGAGGTGACTATGAACAGAGAACATTCACACATTTTGCCCAATGTTAGACATCATTTTCCTAACTGTGCTTTTGGACAGCCTGCACCTCCGCAGCCTCCCTGCAACACAAGTGGCTCAGACTCTGATCGCACATGAAGTTTCCCGTGAACCGGCACGCGTTTTCAAACTTTGAATTTTCCCTCACCTGTTGTCTCCGTGCTGGCTCCAGTCGAACTTCCGCAACTGCAATTGACACATTATGGTGTCTCACCTGTGTCGGCCTTCCGCGTCATGACGGATCTCGCTCAACCACAACATGTCACCTTCATGCTGCCACCCGACCAGCCGTCATCGCCACATAGCCTGGAGACACTCTCCTGGAATACTGCAGCAACAACAGCTCATTTCAGGCAGTGCCCCGACGAATTCAACTCACCCCGTTCTTCCGAACGTTCTACAACGCTTACCAATGCTGCTGCCGTTCAATCCCGACAGGGCAACAACCTGGTTCAAAATTGTGGACGAAGTGTTCGACACTTCAAACTCGACGAATCAACCAGATTTCTGTGCCTTAACACCCATCTGCACGACCAGGAGGACTTGACTGCTGACCTGGTCGACGCACCGGACTCAGCTGCCCGGTACACTCTACCCAAAAAGACAGTTCTACGTCGGCTTGCGCGCTCGGCTGAGACAGCAATACAGCAAGTGCTTCACATCAAGCAACTAGGCAACGACAACCCTTCACAACTTTGGAGACGACTACGGGCTCTGGTCAGTGACGATCTACTCTCTGACACAGCTCTCCTCGCCATCTGGACAGATAAACTACCTCCCCACATCTGCTTTGCTCTGGCTCAGAGGTCTCCCGATCCTGTCGAGCAATGAATGACAATTGCTGACAAACTACATGAGGCATCACTGCTCGATTCCGCCAGCCACTGCCTACCTGGCAAGTCTCAGGTTCAGGCTCCTCATCCCGCGGGCAGGGCCGCACTGTACCGACCGTTCCGTTCGCTCAGGGACGCAGTATACAAACAGCTGGGACGTCACCGGCTCCACCCTCGGTCACACCCCCTCCTGCAACCGAACTGGCTGCGGCCTCCAAACCTTGGCCACCGCCTCTGGCAACGAACTTTCTGCAGGAAATGCAGCCTCACTACCTATACTGTTACTTCCACACACGGTTTGGTGAGGAGGCACAGAACTGCAGACCACCCTGCTGCTTCCCAAACGCAAATTGCAGGTTGGTCTGGGTGCCGCCTCCGGCGCACAACATGACAGGCACCTCCCAGTGCTCCATTCTGTCCGGGAACAATCAGATAATTGCGGACAATTTTATATTAAAGACATTTCGTCAGGATACGTTTTCCTAGTGGACACAGGCGCCGATGTTTCGTTGCTGCCTATGTCCTTAGTGTCGTCGAACGTCCGCCCCCATAATACTTCACTGCAATCTGTGAATTCTACTAAACTACAATGCTCGGGTTAAACTTCCCACGTCGTCTCACTCTCCGCAAACTGCAAACTCGAATGGACTTTTTTAGTGTGCAATATCGAGGAACCTATACTAGGCATGATTTCTTGCGACACCACAAACTTTCACCAGACCTAGTGCGAAACACCCTGTTTCATTACCTGTCTGAAACTCACTTCCCCTGTGCTCCGTCGAGCAAACCCCCGTGACAAGTCGATCTGGCTCATCTCATCTGTACATGCTCGGCTCTGTCGACAACGCTACAAGAAACAACGCACAAGTGCCTTGTCGAGATTGAAAACGTCGCTCGCCTATGCAAGGAAAACTTCGAGCTCTTCCTCCGGCTCCACGAAACTCAGTTCGAGCTACCTGACGCAGCAAAGGAATTACAGACACTGCAGCAAGGACAAAGCAAGGTCAGTAAATGTGCCGAATCTGCTTGTAGTCCCAGCAATCGAGCCTCCGTGTGCTTACCTCCCGCTACCCCTCGCAACTGTGCTATCAAGTCTACCATAACGTGTGCTGACAGTTCCACACGACCACACCCCCCCAAACACCGCAGCATTTGACACTCGGCCGGATTTGAGTGTGCATGCGCGACGAGCGTCACGTGTTCCCATACTGACAGCTCCTACTCCTCCCCTCGCGGACAGCACCTCAAACTATGCAACTTCGGCTCCTGCGCGCCGCAGTGCGAACGCCACTGACAACACAAACAGTGCACTCGCGCCTACAGTTTCGCTCGCGACCATGCTTCCACAGGCTGCGCCCTCGGACAATGGACTCACTAACGGCTCACAAGCTCTACCGAGCTCACCCGACCACAGTGCCACTGCTTTGGACCGGCGGCCATCTTGTGACGTTGACTCCTGGGGCACTTCGCCGCCTCGGCTCCTGTCGGATCCGCCGAGTGGCCCCGAACACCACGACCACGCCTCGCCTGCCCCGCCCGCCACACATTGTAAACAAACCGCCTCCCGTGCCGCCGGCAACATTTCCGTCGTCACCAATGGCACGGTTCACAAGCTTCGTCTCACGCCAGGTCCCCCGATCTCCAGTAAACTATGTAGACTTTGTCCCGAGTGCCTGTCCGACCTTAAAAAGCAGATTTCTGAACTTCTAAGCTCCAGCGTCATCGAACCCTCTGCCAGCAGCTGGTCTACGACCATTCGTATGACACCCAAGAAAGACGGGTCATGGTGCATGTGCAGAGACTACTGTCGACTAAACGTATCAACAATTATGGACACCTACCCCATTCCCAACATTGCCGACTTTACCAGTTCCCTCGCAGATGCGACCACGTTCTCTGTCATTGATTGCAAATGGGCCTACCACCAGATCCCCATGGCAGCTGAAGACATTGATAAGACAGCAATCACCACGCCAATCGGGTTATTTCAGTTTAGATTCATGCCCTTAGGGCTAAAAAACGCAACCCAGACCTGGCAACACTTCGTCAACGAAGTGCCATTCGACCTAAAATTCTGCCTTGCATATCTTGATGACATTCTTGTGTTCAGCTCCTCCGTCGAGGACAACATTCGACATGTGCAATCTGTTATGGACACTCTAGCGGCAGCTGGCATCGAGACCAACCAGGACAAATTGCAGCTACATCAAACCGCTGTCAGTTTTCTTGGTTTTCAGGTCCCTGCCGACAGCATTTTACTGCCCCCTGAGAAAGTACAAACAATACTAAACCTACCCAGACCTTCGTCATTCAAAGAGCTCCGGCGCTTTCTGGGGACGGTTAGTTATTATGACATCTACCTTGGGCTGTGGAGATTCAGGCTCCACTGATGGATGCCTTGGCAGGCGCCAAGACTTCTGGATCTCGGCCTGTTCCGTGGACCCCTGCTATGACTGACTCTTTCACTGCCCTCAAAAATCTTCTTGCAGAGGCCTGCACCATCGCCCATCCTCATTCCAATGCGCAGCTTTTCATCACCACAGACGCGAGCGATACTGCCATCGGCGCTGTCCTTAGCCAGACAGTCGACGGCCAAACTTCGTCTCTGCAGTTCTTCTCGCACCAGCTCACCAATGCACAATGGAAATATTCCGTGTTTAACATGGTGTTGCTCGCAGTCTACAAAGCGATTAAACATTTTAAGACTGACGTTGAGGGACGCCCTACCTATGTTTTTACAGACCACAAACCCCTGGCTGCGGCCATTTCAAACCCCGCCAGCTGACCCGCCTCCTCGCCGTTTCAGATACATAGACTTCAAATCTCAGTCCACCATCGATGTCAGACACATAAAGGGTGCCGACAATATAGTTGCTGATTTCCTTTCACGAGTCGACGCCGTTCATTCGCTGTTAGACCTCTCTGAACTGCCTAACCTGCAACCCCCTGACGAGGACACACAAAACCTGATTTCAGACTCTACCTCTTCACTACACTTCGTCCGCACCACCTTCCCTGGCATTTCTGGTGAGATCTGGTGCGACTACAGTACGGGCACGTTATGCCCCCTCATCCCAACCACACTCCATCCAGCTGTCTTCAACACACTGCATAATTTAGCCCACCCTGGTGTTCGTGCATCCGCCCGCCTCGTAGAGGAGCGCTTTGTGTAGAGAAATGTCAACACGGACTGCCAGCAATGGGCACACTCCTGCGTCGCATGTCAATGCTGCAAAGTACACAAGAACACTTCACCCCCCTTGGCGCCTTTCCGATCCCTCCTGGGCGTTTCCAGCATATTCATATTGACATTGTCAGCCCTCTCGCCCCCCCCCTCTAACGGCTTTTGTTTATGTTTTCTCGTCTATCGACCGAACAACTCGCTGGGTCGAGGCTGTCCCCCTCCCCAATATTATGGCAGAAACTGTTGCTCGAGCTTTCATCGAGTCATGGGTATCGCGTTTCGGATGTCCAGCTCATCATCACGACTGACCAGGACAGACAATTTGAGTTGGCCCTGTTCAACGAGATTTGTAATATTTGCGGCATCCGGCGCATCCATACCACAGCATATCACCCACAAAGCAACGGGCTAGTCGAGCGCTGGCACCGCACTTTCAAGGCGGCTCTTCGATGCCACGACTCTCTATGGATGGAGGCCCTTCCCTTTGTGCTACTCGGCATTCGTGCGATCTATAAGGAAGACCTCAAAGGCACAATAGCTGAGTTCGTATACGGCCAGAACATTATTCTCCCTGGCGAACTTGTGAGCCCTTCCGCTTCTCTCCCTCAGTCTGACTTACCTTCCTTCGTGGACCACATCAGACGCCACTTCATCAACCTCCACATCCCTCCGCCCGCCAGCCATTCCCACCCTAAGGTTCACATCCTGAAATCTCTGGACAATTGTGAGTACGTCATGCTCTGAGATGACACTGCCTGTGCTCCCCTCCAACCTCCACATACTGGCCCGTACCGAGTTCTCTGGCGCTCAGTCAACACCTATGACATCCAGATGAAAGATTCAGCTGTCACAGTCTCTATAAACAGACTTAAGCCTGCTCATGTCGAGCCTTCTTTTACCCCCCTTCAGGCCACGACCACGCCACTCACTGCCGTGGCTCACGACGCTCCGACCAATCCCTCCACGTTGGACTTACACACTCGATCTAGTGACTTCCAGCTCTAATCGTCGAGCTCTCCTCCGACCTTGTCCTCTACTGTGGTCTCATGCAATCCATCGAGTGACCACATGCTCCCCATGTCAAGCTTACCTACGATCATGCCCTCACCGCTGGTCCCTTCAAACTCTCCACCATCGCCTGCCTCCCCCTGTTGAGGTTTCTCATGGCCCCCCCCCCCCCCATCTTGAATGTGCCCTCACTCGAGGTGTTTGTGCCTGTCCCCCCGAACATAATCCACAACATCTCAATAATACTGTGTGATGATAAACTGTTTGTCGTGTGTTTCTCTTCATCCAGCGCTAATGACACAACATCCACCATTCCCTGCCACCTGGTAAAATGTGTTCCCTTCTTGCCCAAGGTCGACCTGGACATGCTTCATGTGTTCGCCACACCCACCAGGGAAGTCATCGTCGTTCCGTTCCATCTGCAAACTGCTGGCCTATCTGTCGCTGCACGCCCAGTACGATACCCGGCTTGCTTCAACGACTTCCAGGTTCGGTGGCCAAACCTTCCTTCACGACGTCTAACCATGCAGCTCCCCGACGACCCTGCCGACGCCCTAGTCACCCCCTCCCCTGGCCTCTCAAGAGTACTCCGTACTGCAGGGGGGGGGGGGGGGGAGGCTATGTGGCGCCGATGAGGTCGACACCACACCAGCATCGATATACTTTTATCTCTAGACTCCGAGCATCGTCTTTGGAGGCTGCGCTTTGTCTTTGGTCTGTTCCACCATGTCAGTTGTTTGTGAGCCTTTGATGTGTTTAGGTGAATAAATGGACTACTGCAAAATGGGAGTTGTTTGGTGTAACCAACCCGAACTTCTCCCTCAGAGTCAAAGTTTCTGAGTTTGGGTCAAAGGATAAGCACCAATCCATATTGAAGGTTTTCTGGGTAGGGGGGGATGTATAACCCTCAGATGAGTGGCTTATTGGCCTTTTTCCAAAAGTGGGTTGATCAAATTAAATATGTTGACAATAAACTGGATTCTGAGTTAATTTAACTAGGTCCTGTGAATAAATTGCCCACCCAGTTGATGGCTGCTGTGCCTAGGAATAATGTTGAGGGATTTATTAACATCCTGGAAAGAATTCAGAGTTTACCGTAACAATGGGCCAAGGAACTATGGCAGATTCAATGACCAGGTGACTGGGGGAAATATGGAGTAAATACAGGGGAAATGAATAATATGAGGGTTGTTGTTGTTGTGGTCTTCAGTCCTGAGACTGGTTTGATGCAGCTCTCCATGCTACTCTATCCTGTGCAAGCTTCTTCATCTCCCAATACGTACTGCAGCCTACATCCTTCTGAATCTGTTCAGTGTATTCATCTCTTGGTCTCCCTCTGTGATTTTTACCCTCCACGCTGCCCTCCAATACTAAATTGGTGATCCCTTGATGCCTCAGAACATGTCCTACTAACCGATCCCTTCTTCTTGTCAAGTTGTGCCACAAACTCCTCTTCTCCCCAATCCTATTCAATACTTCCTCATTAGTTACGTGATCTACCCATCTAATCTTCAGCATTCTTCTGTAGCACCACATTTCAAAGGCTTCTATTCTCTTCTTGTCCAAACTATTTATTGTCCATGTTTCACTTCCATACATCGCTACACTCCATACAAATACTTTCAAAAACGACTTCCTGACATTTAAATCTATACTCGATGTTAACAAATTTCTCTTCTTCAAAAACGCTTTCCTTGCTATTGCCAGTCTACATTTTATATCCTCTCTACTTCAACCATCACCAGTTACTTTGCTACCCAAATAGCAAAACTCCTTTACTACTTTAAGTGTCTCATTTCCTAATCTAATTCCCTCAGCATCGCCTGACTTAATTCGACTACATTCCATTATCCTCGTTTTGCTTTTGTTGACGTTCATCTTATATCCTCCTTTCAAGACACTGTCCATTCCATTAAACTGCTCTTCCAAGTCCATTGCTGTCTCTGACAGAACTACAATGTCATCGGCGAACCTTAAAGTTTTTATTTCTTCTCTATGGATTTTAATACCTACTCCGAATTTTTCTTTTGTTTCCTTTACTGCTTGCTCAATATACAGATTGAATAACATCGGGGATAGGCTACAACCCTGTCCCACTCTCTTCCCAACCACTGTGTCCCTTTCGTGTCCCTTGACTCTTATAACTGCCATCTGGTTTCTGTACAAATTGTAAATAGCCTTTCGCTCCCTGTATTTTACCCCTGCCACCTTTAGAATTTGAAAGAGATTATTCCAGTCAACATTGTCAAAAGCTTTCTCCAAGTCTACAAATGTTAGAAATGTAGGTTTGCCTTTTCTTAATCTAGCTTCTAAGATAAGTCGTAGGGTCAGTATTGCCTCACGTGTTCCCATATTTCTACGGAATCCAAACTGATCTTCCCCGAGGTCAGCTTCTACCAGTTTTTCCATTCGTCTGTACAGAATTCGCGTTAGTATTTTGCAGCCGTGACTTATTAAACTGACAGTTTGGTAATTTTCACATCTGTCAATGCCTGCTTTCTTTGGGATTGGAATTATTATATTCTTCTTGAAGTCTGAGGGTATTTCGCCTGTCTCATACATTTTGCTCACCAGATGGTAGAGTTTTGTCAGGACTGGCTCTCCCAAGGCTGTCAGTAGTTCTAATGGAATGTTGTCTACTCCCAGGGCCTTGTGTCTTTCAGTGCTCTATCAAATCCTCTATGCAGTATCTTATCTCCCATTTCATCTTCATCTACATCTTCTTCCATTTCCATAATATTCTCCTCAAGAACATCGCCCTTGTATAGTCCCTCTATATACTCCTTCCACCTTTCTGCTTTCCCTTCTTTGCTTAGAACTGGGTTTCCATCTGAGCCCTTGATATTCATACAAGTGGTTCTCTTTCCTCCAAAGGTCTCTTTAATTTTCCTGTAGGCAGTATCTATCTTACCCGTAGTGAGGTAAGCCTCTACATCCTTACATTTGTCCTCTAGCCATGCCTGCTTAGCCATTTTGCACTTCCTGTCGATCTCATTTTTGAGACGTTTGTATTCCTTTTTGCCTGCTTCATTTACTGCATTTTTACATTTTCTCCTTTCATCAATTGAATTCAGTATTTCTTCTGTTACCCAAGGATTTCTACTAGCCCTCGTCTTTTTACCTACTTGATCCTCTGCTGCCTTCACCACTTCATCCCTCAAAGCTATCGATTCTTCTTCTACTGTATTTCTTTCCCCCATTCTTGTCAATTGTTCCTTTATGCTCTTCCTGAAACTCTCTACAACCTCTGATTCTTTCAGTTTATCCAGGTCTCATCTCCTCAAATTCCCACCTTTTTGCAGTTTCTTCAGTTTTAATTTACACTTCATAACCAATAGATTGTGGTCAGAGTCCACATCTGCCCCTGGAAATGTCTTACAATTTAAAACCTGGTTCCTAAATCTCTGTCTTACCATTATATAATCTATCTGATATCTTCTAGTATCTCCAGGGTTCTTCCATGTATACAACCTTCTTTCATGATTCTTGAACCAAGTGTTAGCTATAATTAAGTTATGCTCTGCGCAAAATTCTACCAGACAGCTTCCTCTTTCATTTCTTAGCCCCAATCCATATTCACCTACTGTGTTTCCTTCTCTCCCTTTTCCTACTCTCAAATTCCAATCACCCATGACTATTAAATTTTCGTCTCCCTTCACTACCCGAATAATTTCTTTTATCTCATCATACATTTCATCAATTTCTTCGTCATCTGCAGAGCTAGTTGGCATATAGACTTGTACTACTGTTGTAGGTGTGAGCTTAGTGTCTATCTTGGCCATAATAATGCGTTCACTACGTTGTTTGCAGTAGCTTACCCGAACTCCTATTTTTTTATTCATTATTAAACCTAATCCTGCATTACCCCTATTTGATTTTGTATTTATAACCCTGTATTCACCTGACCAAAAATCTTGTTCCTCCTGCCACCGAACTTCGCTAATTCCCACTATATCTAACTTTAACCTATCCATTTCCCTTTTTAAATTTTCTAATCTACCTGCCCGATAGTTTTCTTTCTCCTGATAACGACATCCTCCTGAGTAGTCCCCGCCTGGAGATCCGAATGGGGGACTATTTTACCTCCGGAATATTTTACCCAAGAGGACGCCATCATCATTTATCGATACAGTAGAGCTGCATGCCCTCGGGAAAAATTTCGGTCGTAGTATTCCCTTGCTTTCAGCCATTCGCAGTACCAGCACAGCAAGGCCGTTTTGGTTAATGTTACAAGGCCAGATCAGTCAATCATCCAGACTGTTGCCCCTGCAACTACTGAAAAGGCTGCTGCCCCTCTTCAGGAACCATACGTTTGTCTGGCCTCTCAACAGATACCCCTCCATTGTGGTTGCACTTACGGTATGGCTATCTGTGTCGCTGAGGCAAGCAAGCTTCCCCACCAATGGCAAGGTCTATGGTTCATGGGGGGAAGACAATTATTATACACAATTAAGTTATATTTTTGTTTATTTTGGTGGTATTGTCATTTTATGTTGATGACGCATGCTTTGTTTATTTGTTGTTATATCTTTGCAGTTTTCAAGCTGCTAGGTTAGTTTCATTATTGCTGCCGTGCTGTTAATCATGGCTGCTCCACTGTATATATGCACCAAAAAAGAGTAATGTTCAGTGATACGTTTTTTGTGGTTGGGAGGCACATCAGGGGCTGAAATTCACTGCAGACTTTTGGTACAGTACAGGAACAGTATTGTGCCACAATGGAGTGTCTATGAATGGATTGAAAAATTCTGAAATGGTCACACAAGTGTTGCGCACAATGAAGGAGCATGACGACTGTTTACCGCCACAAATGAAGAAACCACTGAGCGTTCATGTGAAATGATTCTCTTAGACACACAATTAACTATTGATGAAGTGGCACATCGTCTGTAAATTAGTCATGGTTCTGCCTACAAAATCATCCACAACAGACTTGGGTTTCATAAAGTTTGTGCAAGAGGATCTCAAAACAACTTGCACAGTTGCATAAGCAAACGCGCTTGGACATCTGCAAAAAAACATTTGGATCGCTATGGTAACGAAGAGGACAACTTCTTAGACAGGATCATAACTGGTGACGAGACATGGATCTGTCATTATAAGACAGAGTGTAAATGGCAGAGTACGGAATGTAAACATCCAAATTCGCCATGCCAGAAAAAGTTCAAGACCAAACCATCCGCACGAAAACTGATGCTTATGGTTTTTTGGGATGCACAGTGTCCACTACTGGAGCATTATGGGGAAAGGAGCACGACAATAAACAGTGTGCATTACAGTGAGATGCTTACTGCCAGGCTAAAACCTTCAATTCGAAGCAAACGCCGATGATTGCTGTCAAAAGGTGTTGTGTTGTTGCACGAGAATGCCCGTCTGCATACTGCTCTCCACACTGTTGAAATGCTCCAGAATCTCAAATTTGAAGTACTGGATCATCCTCCATATAGTCCTGATATTGCCCCTTCTGACTATCACTTGTTTCGTCCACTCAAACAGGCATTAAGGGGCCGTCGATTTGCCTCGGACAAAGCAGTGAAAGAAGCGGTGCATTCCTGGCTCGCAACTCAACTGAGAACCTTCTTTATGAGGGCATTAGTAAGCTTGTACAACAATGGACCAAGTGCGTTGAAATGCAAGGAGACTATGTCGAAAAATGATGTTCTTGTAAGTTTCCAAGTTGATTACAATAAAATTTTATAGCTACTTTGCTGATAATAATTGACTTACCCTCACAGAAAGGATGAGCAAAGGATATCCCATGGGATAACAGTCGCAGCAGGGGATGGTCACCAAATATAGTTAGGAATGTTGGACCACTAGATGGAATTGAGGGCAACCCGAACTTGGCAGGGCAGCTCAGGGAAACTGGGATTATCTCCTACTGACCCGTTCACGAAGGGCCACAGGAATGGGCCGAGCCCGAAAAAACTTAGGCCAAGCAGTGGGTTTGAGTGTGATATGAGCTTCAAAATCGTTTGCATGGCCTAACCCAGGAGAAAAGAGGGATGAAAATGTCGCTGACAGGGAATCCAAGTGAGCATAAGAAATAGCATCAGAGACAATATAGACAGAGTCATCTATGGAGAACCCAAAAACAC
The DNA here is from genome assembly GCF_021461395.2 of Schistocerca americana. NCBI lineage: Eukaryota > Metazoa > Arthropoda > Insecta > Orthoptera > Acrididae > Schistocerca > Schistocerca americana. The sequence goes on along the minus strand of NC_060125.1, from coordinate 557,447,295 downwards.
GAAAGGCATTGAAACCAAAAAGATTCTCCGCGTTACTATGGTCGACCACAAATATGGGAACTGTGCGAACGACACATTTGTAAGATACCTCAGCCTCAAATTGTCCCAAGAGAGAAATCTTCTGTTTATTGTACGTCTGTAATTGCCTAGTGACAGGTGATAGGATTAGAGAACCCAACTGAAGATACGTCTGAGAATTGATGATAATGGCAACAGAACCAGTATCCACCTGCATGTGAACATCCCAACCAAGTATTTTGGCAGTGATGAATAACTTCCCTGAAAGGGAAGAAGTACCTTTGACAGACGACACAGAAGCAGAATCACCGTCATGTTCATGAACATCAGGTATGTGGTCGGATTTGCAAACGGATGACACATGACCCTTCTTTTTGCAATTGTGACACACGGCCCAACGTTGGGGACAATCCTCCCATGAATGTTTTGTAAAACACCGTGGACATGAAGGAAGTTGCCGGGGGTTTTGCTGCAGTTTCTTAGAGGTTTGTTTACAGTTAGGCCGAGGCTGAGCTTGGGAGCGTACTGCGACCACGTCGGCGGGCGGGGGGACACCGCACGCGTCATCAACAGCGCACAGAGGTTGTATTTCCCCGACGTCACCTCACGCCTCTATTTGTGCTCCAGCGGTGCGAGAAATTTCAAAAGACTGCACGATGGAGAGGACTTCATCGAGAGTCGGATTTGCCAACTGAAGGGCACGTTGCCTAACGTCTTTGTCGGGCGCCGACCGGATAATAGCATCCCATACCATTGAATCGGCATAGGATTCTTTGTGAACGTCAATAACAAATTGACACTTTCAACTGAGGCCATGAAGTTCTGCAGCCCAAGCGCGATAGGATTGAATCGGTTGTTTTTGACAACGATAAAAGGCAACACGAGAGGCTACTACATGCGTATGCTTTTGAAAATCTGTGGACAGAAGTGAGCACATTTCAGCAAAGGACAAAGATGCAGGATCTTTCAAAGGAGTCAATTGTGACAACTGATACATTTGAGGTGAAATCCATGAAAGGAACAGAGACTTACATGTTTGTTCGTCCGAGACATGAAATGCCAAGAAGTGCTGTCGAAGACATTTTTCGTAATCAGACCAGTCTTCCGCCATCTTGTCATAAGGGGAAAAGGAGGGATAGACGACGACGAGAGACGCCCCGCATTGGATGCCACAACGAAATCACGAATCGCCGATGTGAGAAATGTTTGCTGTTCAATGAGACCTTGTAATAGTTGCTCTAAAGTAGCCATGGAAACCTGTGGGTCAACGATGAAAAAGAAAAATTCACTACCTTGTCGCCAATTGTTATAACGTCAAGTTGAACACATATATTTCAAGGACAACACAACACATGTAAGTCACAGATCAAGTAAACAAAGTAAGATGTGTGTACAAGGTAACAGTCAAATCAGCACCGAGTCCAAGTCTAGCGGCCGCTAGCTGGCTGGCCGCTTAGGTGGCGCGGCTGCTGCATGGCTGGCAGACAGTGCCGCATGTAGAGAACGCACGTAACTGCACGGCAGCACTTTGAAAGATCGGCGAGTCACAACACTTTGTGCTTTCTTTCTGCATGTTACAATCCGATACTTTTTATGTATGAAAAAATACAATAAAATAAAAAAATCAGAAGCGTCTGTTTAAAAATGGACAAATTACAAAATGTAGCAGTAATATTCTAACAATAGCATACTAGCACTTAGCCTTTCACTATTTCAGCAGAAACAACAACATACCACAAATACCTCACTTAAATGCGTGGTCCACATATTACAGTGCTGTCACCGAGGCAGCTGCTGTTCCTTAGTGACATCACAGCGTTAGTCAATAGCAGCAGAGAACTCTTACAGCCCAACCTTAGTTTTCTGTGGACCTTGGGGTCAATCATGTTTGGCCTACAATAAAAAACCAGTGCTTGGGAAAAGCCCTGGTGAACAGGTGGGTACAAAAGAGTAACTGCATATATTATGTTTTACTGTGTAATCAGAACATTTATCATCACCTGTATTATAATTAATTTACTTACGAATGCGGCTTGCTCTTTTTACAGCTTACGAATTATTTGGGAGTAAAGGGGACGACTCACCGCAAGGCAGAACTGCTGTGTCGTCAATAGCCCACAGATGGCTCCCCACTCCCCCATAAGCCGCAAGATGCTTCCCCCCAACACCCTACCTCATGCCTCTCTCCACCCCTCACCCCACCTCACACCCCCACGGTACACTTGCTGTGCAAAAGCTAACCAAGATCTGTACCTTTTGTTTGTATACCTATCGAGGACATAGTATTTCTGCCTTTTGGTGAGTCATCTCCCTTACTACTAAATAATTCGTAATCTCAGTTAGAACTTTCTGTACATTCTTTTCACAGATTGCTACCTATAAATACCCCTGTAGACCACTAAGTTTTGAGTACAACAAAATGCTGTTTGAAGAATTCTACAGTTTAGACTATATACAATTTAGACTATAACGTACAAACAGGACACTTAGCTTCGTTATGCACTGAAACAGCAGATATCAAATGCAGGGAAACTAAGGAGGGAATTCCAGGCAGACACTGTACATTTAAGTACTTTTTAAGAAGAATTGCAGAACAAATTCGGATATGTCACAAAACTTTGTGCACAGTATATAGAGTTACTGCTAGATGTCTGTAAACGCACCAGGAAAAAGTAATATGTGGCACACCCTTTGAAGGAGTAAGCATGAGAATCACCCATACAAACTGCAGGATGACCTGAAGGATTTGTTAAGAAACCACAATGAGAAGTTACCAAAACAAGAAAGCCATTACTCAAGACATATCAATGAAAATCTCTAGCTGAGTTCCAATTTGGATGTTAAAAACCTTTACCAACTCTTTAAAAGAAGTGAAGGAGCATACAGATAATATATTTTCAGGGGAGAATTTAATTTAATTTACACTTTGGAGTACCACATTCAGACTCACGGGTATTGTGACAGACCGTTTCTCTCGCTAGTTAACAATGAATATGAATCAGAAAGAAAGAAAACTGAAGAAGAGAGCAAACAGCACCATTTCTGGGTGGATGCAGTATATTCAATGGTGTAGAATATTACAGAGGAGACTAGTACAAACAAACCCTATGTTATCATAAGCACAGACCTCCAGCAGGTGCTAGACTGCCCTATCTCTAACAATTCTGCAGTACTGTGTCAAGTTAGCTGTCAAACTATAATCAAGCAGTCCATAATGTTGGTGACAGTAAGGTGTGGATGCGTGTATCGTCTGAAAATGTTGCCAGATGGGAACCACTGGAAATTACCTCTTTCCACCGGAAGTATATAACCTCTGAATTTTCAGTCCTAAAATCGGATGAAGAAAGAACTTTAGCAGTGTGGTCACATCAATGACATCAATGTACAAGACATAACTGGAAAACTATCTGATTAACTTGAAGTATTTAACATCAATCGAGCAAGAATTTCCAATCACAGGGCACAGCTTTTTGCCTTGTTATTGAGATTTTTCATTAACTGAGAGAAGCAAGAGGAACCACCTTGTGTATGAGCCATTTGAATGGGTCCAGATGACAGCAATTGTAAGACCAAACAACTCATTTTTCGTCTGTTACATTCAGCAACATAATTTCATTGATCTGAGCACAACTGAAAAGCAAATCCACAAAGATCCAAAATGCAATATAACAGACTATGTTTGGATGAAGATGTCCTCAGACTCTCCAGCAGTACTTCAGTACTGCAAGAGTCACGGCTCCTTGCAACCTTGATACTCTCCAACTTAGCAAAACTTTGTACAGGTCAAAACAACACTACAGTTCCACCTGGGATAATTAGCTTGAATAGTCTACCCAGACTGTATGGAGCCTGACAAAATTGAGACTTTTATGGAACCTGAGGATAAAGTGAAGTGACAATGTGATGCTTAATCATTACAAAACATTCTTTTGCAACAATATTTCTAGTGTTTAGTGAATTCTGTTGAACAATGGGAAGCTCTAACAATAAATAACACAAATTGTAAGTACGATTTTATCTACATAGACTGAAATGGTGAGAGAAAATTTGTACCAAGGCTGACAATCGAACTCGGGTCTCCTGCTTACTAGGCAGGTGTGTTAGCCACTAAGCCACCTTGACACAGCTGTTCACACAACTGCACAGATTACCCTGGCACCCTTGATTCAAATTCTAACTGCCATCCCTAACCTACTTTAAAATTCCCCCTTACACACAAACAGAACTGCCGGGCCCTCCATGTTCTGGTATAGCATCTCGGCTTTGAATGTAAATGGGGCATCCAGCCTGAAACCCAGGTTCAGATACTTATACAAATAAAATGACACAATTTCAGAGACTTTACTGATCTCATACAGATATGATTTTATGGATGTAGACTGAAGTGGCAAGTGAGAATTTGTACCAAGGTCGCGAATTGAACCCTCTGTATCATTTCATTTGTATAAATACCTGCAATTGGGTTTCAGGCGGATGCCCCATTTACATTCGATACTGAGGTACCATTTCAGAATATTGAGAGGCTCGGCAATTCTTTTCATGTGTAAGGGAGAATTTAAAGCAGACTGGGGATGGCAGTGAGAATTTGGATCCAGGAGGGAGGTGTTCCAGCGTAATCCACACAGTTGTGTGAACTGCTGTGCCAAGGTGGCTTAGTGACTAACACATCTGTTTAGTAAGCAGGAGGCCTGGGTTCGAGTTCCAGCCTTGGTACAAAAATTTCACTCACCACTTCAGTCTATATACATAAAATCATATCTGTGAGACCAGTAATGTCTCTGTAATTGTCATTTCATTTGTAATCATAAATATGTTTTCTGTTTCATTATTTTTATACAGAATAAAACCAAGAAACAATATTAAATAATTTCAGTAGCATAAATGTTGTAGCCCACAAAAATGTGCAAAGTACTTCTGTTGAAGTTACAATGTTTTTGCACTGATGTCTAACGATCATCTCTCTCATCTTGATTTTAAAGATGCACATTGTCAGAATTATTGTAAATGAATAACTAATGAAAATCAAACAATGGAAACTCCAAGATGGATTATCAAAAATATAGGGAAAACATCAGATTGTTACTCACTGTAAAGATGACACGCCGAGTTGCAGAGAGGCACAATGAAAAGGCTATTACCACTCAGTCAAAGCTGTTCCAGTACTAGCTGCCAGAGATGGTGGTCGAGTGTGCATGAGGCGTGCTTGCTTGTGTAAATGAATTTGTGTGTGTTTGGTGGGGGTTCTTCTGTGGAGAAGGCTTTGGTCAATAGCGAAATCGTAACAGTCTTTTCATTGTGCTTGTCTCCAACTCAACGAGCCATCTTTACGGGGAGCAGCACTCTATCCTTTTCCTTATACTGTTAATAACTTGTGAAATCATTTAAACTGATTATCAATGAGCAAATAAGTATTTGGCAAACATTTCACCTGTTTACTTGTTTTTCTTCCCTCCTGAAAAAATTGCATTTTGAGGGTTACAATGTTTTTGCCAGCAGGTATTAGTTTATCATCGGTGAACACCTGGAAAGGCTTCAAGAAGAGTTCAGACTTTATTTTCCTAATTGGTCTCCAGAAGATTGGCAGCGAAAATTAGGATGATCACAACTAACATGATGGACTTTCTGATGAAACTAAATTGGAATGTGATTTGGGTGCTGAATAACAATTGCAAAAAATTGTGTTTGAAGACTTTTGGACCAGTTTCCTTCCTTTTTATCTAGGAGTGGCAAAGAAAGCCTTAAAAAGTTCTCATCTACATATGTATGTGAGACCGGATTATTCACACTAGCTATCATGAAAACAAAACACCACAGTCACCTAAATGTGGAGAGTGACCTTAGATGTGATTTAACTAGTTTGAATCCAAACATTCAGGATCGGGATGAGAGAGAGAGAGAGAGAGAGAGAGAGAGAGAGAGAGAGAGAGACATTTCAAACCGTCTCATTGATGTTCTGAATTTTTCTTGCAACTTTCATCACAAGAAGTGTTAGATGTGGAAAATGTTGTTCAACTGAAAACAATATCAGATATCCAAGATATAAAGACATTTCTATTCTGGCTAGCAAGTTCTTTGAAGCACTATAGTTTTGTATTGCTCTACATTTGATAACCCTCTTTTACTAAAGTGTAAACTGGAGGTTATTGTCAAAGTTTTTCAAAAGAAGCAGAAAAATTAATTAATTAATTAATACAGGGTGTTTATAAATGAATATCGCAGTTTTAACACTTTATAATATTTATTATATTAAACTTACAGTGATAAATGATTTGTCAAACGAAATAGCAACTAAAACAGTTTTACCAAGAACCTTATAAATGTTCAATGTGAGCTCCATTTGTCACATGGCACACATCAAGTCTATAGTCGAGTTCTTCCCAAATGTTGATAAGTGTGTCTTCAGCAATTGTAGCAACAGCTGCTTCAATCCAGTTTCTTAATACAGGGACCTCTGCTGGTAGCGGAGGCACATACACACAATCCTTGGTGAAGCCCCAAAGGAAAAAATCACATGGCATTAAGTCGGGTGAACGTGGAGGCCATGCAAAGCAAGCCCTTGTGGGGCGGCGGATGAGTTTGTTGAATAATCTTTTACTGTATAAATGCTTGCAAGTTGAATCAGTTTCTGGCTTTTAGAATGTTGTTAATGCTGTCTTTCGCCGTTCTCAACACTGGCTCTCTATTTACTTCTTGGCACCCAGAAAGTGATTTAATAAAACATGGTGCCAGTATTTAGAGATCCTAGTGCCCACTTCAATTGAGATACCATTATAGCTGCAGCTTATAGCTCTGAGGAATTAGGAGATTGTCCGGGATTTCTAATCAAAAACGGTTTTCCAAAATAGTTGAGTATATTCTGAAATTCACTGATAAAAAACACAAGTATCCCTACAACCTAACTAACAGAGCAGTTCAGAGTCTAATGTGCTGATGCAACTATAAATGTCCGAATTAAATATTAAAAAGAATGCTCGCCATAATTTGATGAAAATACTTCATCAAACGCCACGCTAAATATTTGGTAGAATGTCTGTCCCGCGACGGCACATGAAAATACGACAATATGCAAACTGAAGCTAGATAATGAAAATCATCCCACAATTAACACTTCACATGAAATGTTTTGATGGTTCCGCGTATCTCTAGTAACTTAATACGGCACCCGAGGCGGTTTGTAGCAGTGACACTGATGCGACGCGACTCCCGACACAGATGGCGTGTCATTCAGCGTCTGGAGAGAACTGGGGCCTTGCCTTCCTCGCGCAGCGTCCTTATATATAAACCCGCGGTGCGGACGGCGAAGGGAACGCCTGATCTTTTCGGCTCTCTCGACTAGCCGCTGGGCTAGTAACGCACCACTTCAAGTTACATAATAATTTATAGCTTCTTTTGCTGATGGCCGAAGAAGCTCTTAATTTAAACGTGCATTCAGCACGCAGGTAAGTATTGATAATAAAATTTTGACGTAGCTAAGTTAAATATTCTGGGCGAGAGAATTAATTAAATTACACTGTACGCAGTAGATGAGCTCTGAACTGGCCCTTTTGAGATCCGCTATCGCTATAATTTTATAGGTACTAAAAGGAAACTTTACACATCTTCATAGTCATAGCAGACCTCCAACCTATTTAAATCTAAACATCCTAGCCTTATTTATTAGCCTACTTAATCTATCTTGCTTCCTTCAGTTTTGAGATGAAAACCACAAAATCATGGATTTCCACTAAAGTCTTAATTTGTGAAATCCAAAGTACTGTTATTATTAAATCATTATGAAAGATCAATCTAAATATAAATTTTGAAGTCTCTAGCTCTTTTCTGTTGCGCCAATGATTTTTTTAGAAAAACGTCCAAATTTCGAAAATGGCTGAAGTTATCGAACTGATATTTAACACACATTAATTTAGTATTATTCCTGACATGCTAGAAAAGTTTTAGGTCATTTGCTTGATTTTTAAGGTATTGCGCAACATTTATGACGTCAGAGCTAGTTACAGAGTTACAGCAGACTGGCTGGCACACAATGGAAACTGATGTGAATTTACTACAGCGTGAGTAGGCTGCTTCCCTACACCCTGTCATTGGGCCCCTTATGGCCTATCCAGCACTTGGGTACAGTTAAGTTCAACCAATGGCGTACTTCGCTATGCCAGTGAGGTGGGTGGCTGGAAAATGAAGTTCTCTGGCTCATCTTCTTCCAACTTCGGGCTACGAGTGAATGACCCTCTCACTCGCTCAACAGTCTCTTCACTAACTCTTGGTCGTCTTGAGCTCTACCCCTTTACGAAGGCAGCCAGTATCTTCAAATTGATGATACCCTCTACCATTGTTATCGACACTTGGAGGATCATAACCAAACTTCAGCCGGAACGCACATTGTACAATAACTACAGATTCGGTCTTTGCAAACTGCAAAACGCTTTCAGTTCACTAGTCGCCATCTTCGCTACTACCGCTGTCTAGTGGATTACGGCGGAAACATTGCACGTTGCACATGGGCCCTGGTGCCAAACACAACTGTTTGAGTTGCTCTTTCATTTGATGTTTCATTTATAACTGTAATTTTAATGTAATAAATATTATAAAGCTCAAAAACCCCGATATTCATTTATAAACACCCTGTAGATTAAATCCATACACATAGGAGGCATGAAACATTCTGGGATTGCAAAGAGGGGCACCAGGTAGAAAAGGTTGGCAACCACTGCTGTAGAGGGTAAAAGCTGTATGGGTAGAAGGAACTGGAATACAGCCAACAAATAATTGAGGATATAGGGTGCAAATGCTACTCTGAGATAAAGAGGTTGGCACAATGGAGGAATTCATGGCGGGCTGCACCAGACAAGTCCAAACAGTAATTTTAAAAAAAGGAATAGAATCATTCACACCATCCATCTCTGCTCTGCTTTATAATTTCCTTACCATGTCACACACCTGCAATATCACCAGGCGACATTCAGTACTGAAATGGGCAGATGTCATAATTTTTTGGCTCATCAGTGTATGAGATTCTGCAAGTATGTTACTCTTCATGAGATCTTGAAATTGATTATTAATGGTTTTGACAAGGATATTCAAAGAAATTGATCCGGAGTTTACGAAGAGTGCACCTTGGCATTTACTTCGAGTGGTTTAGAGAAGTATAAATTAGGAGGTGAATGTGACTTCCTCCAGATCATTCTCTGGTGCTTCTGTTGTATTTGGGAATTAAGGCTTGTCATCAACTCCATGAATCAATTTACTAAACATTTATTTTCACAAATTAAGAAGTAAAACAATTGCATTTTTAAACACAGCTTGCTGTGCTCTGACTACAATACCATTACCATTAGTGTGCGCATACATACACACACATGTGCACCCCAAGGCAGTCCCTTGCAACATGTGTACCATCAGGAAGTGATTTGGAAGGAATAAAAGAACAACACTGAAACACTCACACAGTTTATTTTTAATATGTAATGTAGACAAGTACATTATGTAGAAATACCTATTCATATTCTTATCACAAACGTATCACAATAATTTTAGTATGAGTCTTTATATGTCATTCCGTCTTCTTTGTCGGCACCTTATTATTCATACAGTTCTGAACAATTTTTTGAAATGACAGCAAATATCCAGCACCGACTAGACGAAATGGGCCCATTAGTAGCACCTGGAAAATTGAAGCAAACAACACATAAATCAGGTCAAGAATAACAAATGGTTACACATAATTAATGCTTTTGTGGAAGAAAGCCGTGTATAGGGTGCCAATAAAGACAATAAAGTGAATAACCAAAGTCAGTTGTTTCATTGCAATTCCGTGCATGTGTACAAAGCCTGTGAACCTTGGTTCATATTTGATGATAAAGGAAAGGAGATGATGTCAATGTCTTCCCACATTTCAGTTCCCTGACAGAAATCATTGTATCAGAGCAGCTGTAACTTCCCAAGATGACTGAAGAAAGACTATTAAATTAGCATTGTTTTTCAGAGCACATTACAGAGATGACAGAATCAAGCCAGTGGTACTGTAGGGACATTAGGACATGCTGGAAGGGTAGTTAAATATATAATCATTGTAGTTTCAGTTTGATCACAATATGCTCAAGCCTAGAGATTTTTGTGCCATGACTGAAATGAATATTAAGGTCAGTACTATACAGTAATAGCAGTACGCATGGGCAAAAAATCATTCACATGCTATGACTCAAGTTTCTCAAAAATATGGTTCTGCTTGTGGGAGAAGTAAAATCTTAAGAAGCCAGCATACACTTGTGAGATTTCACTCTTACGTGCCAAAGATAATCATCAGAGTAGACTGGCCATCTGGGCAAAATTGCTACATGATTTTTATCAAAATGATATTCAAAATGCCAAAACATCAGAGGTGTGCTACTCTTGCCAAAACATCAGAGGTGTGCTACTCTCACAGATGAGTCACATGCAGGTTTTTTTTTTTTTTTCTCTTAAGTTTTCCTAATATTTTAGCACATTCAGTGAACTTTAATATGGGGCAATGTCTTCATATTGATCACATGTCCCATGATCATTGGTCACTCTTCATACTGCCTTGTAGGAATCAGTTGGAACAGGCCTAAGGACTAATCCTTGAGTGGTTTTTATCATCTTTTATATGAATTTTTGAAACCTTCCTCTGTAAAATGCTTTACGTGCAGTACATTAATAAAGCTTGTGTTACAGCAGAGATGGTACTTCTATTTTCAGTATATCCCTGTCTGTATGTAAAATGCCTATATGATGACAAAAATGGCTCTAAGCACTATGGGACTTAACATCTGAGGTCATCAATCCCGTAGACTTAGAACTACCTAAATTTAACTAACCTAAGGACATCACACACATCCATACCCGAGGCAGGATTCGAACCTGCGACCCTAGCAGCAGCGCGGTTCCGGACTGAAGCACCTAGAACCGTTCTATATGATGACACACCAGCAAATAATGCTCTAGGCAATGACACACAGACAAATGCATGTTGGATGAGATGCTGTAATATGAGCATTGTTGTAATAACAGAAAAATAAACTACAAACCTGTGAAAATAATTCTATCAATGAGGTCACTGGAGCCATTCCTGCACTAATAGTTCTCAGAAGCCAACTCTCAAATCCCACTGTGCTGAAGAACTCCTTACACTGCAACAAATTTAAAAAAAAAAATTAGTAATAAATCATAATCATATGTCAACATGATTACTTAAAAAATCTGAAAACAAAGATGATGTGACTTACCAAATGAAAGCGCTGGCAGGTTGATAGACACACAAACAAACACAAACATACACACAAAATTCAAGCTTTAGCAACCAACGGTTGCTTCATCAGGAAAGAGGGAAGGAGAGGGAAAGACGAAAGGATGTGGGTTTTAAGGGAGAGGGTAAGGAGTCATTCCAATCCCGGGAGCGGAAAGACTTACCTTAGGGGGGAAAAAGGACAGGTATACACTTGCGCACACACACATATCCATCTGCACATACACAGACACAAGCAGACATTTGTAAAGGCAAAGAGTGTACACGATCAAAGGCAGAGCCACGTGTGAAAGCACCCACGTGATTTACCAACTGACCTGCCTACACTGTGAAGCTTTCTATGTGGGAATGACAAGCAACCAACTGTCCATTCGCATGAATGGACACAGGTAGACAGTGTTTGTTGGTAATGAGGATCACCCTGTGGCTAAACATGCCTTGGTGCACGGCCAGCACATCTTGGCACAGTGTTACACCGTCCGGGTTATCTGGATACTTCCCACTAACACCAACCTGTCAGAACTCCAGAGATGGGAACTTGCCCTTCAGTATAGCCTCTCTTCTCGTTATCCGCCAGGCCTCAACCTCCGCTAATTTCAAGTTGCCGCTGCTCATACCTCACCTGTCTTTCAACAACATCTTTGCCTCTGTACTTCCGCCTCGACTGACATCTCTGCCCAAACTCTTTGCCTTTACAAATGTCTGCTTGTGTCTGTGTATGTGTGGATGGATATGTGTGTGTGTGCGCGCGCGAGTGTATACCTGTCCTTTTTTCCCCCTAAGGTAAGTCTTTCCGCTCCCGGGATTGGAATGACTCCTTACCCTCTCCCTTAAAACCCACATCCTTTCGTCTTTCCCTCTCCTTCCCTCTTTCCTGATGAAGCAACCGTTGGTTGCGAAAGCTTGAATTTTGTGTGTATGTTTGTGTTTGTTTGTGTGTCTATCAACCTGCCAGCACTTTCGTTTGGTAAGTCACATCATCTTTGTTTTTAGATATATTTTTCCCACGTGGAATGTTTCCCTCTATTATATTCATATGATTACTTAATAACATTTACACACTGCCTGAAAGTTCTTTGAAAGCCTCTATTTTACACAATATTTCTGCAAGTATAACTGTAGATATATATGCCTTAAATAAAATGCCTTAGAGTCCCATCCTTGACCTGTTGAACAAACAAAATCCAAAACCTGTAGACATCTGTTTTGTGGTAACTGTAATTTTCCTATGTTAATAAGTTGAGATGATCTGTGAACTCCAATTTCTTACAACGAATGTGTCATCAGTGTAGCTCCAGAACACAGTTATTTTCAAAACTGAAAACTTCAATGCCCCTCTCTTCACATTCTCCAAAAGTAAATTATCTATCTGGAGTAAAATATGGCTTTATATGGCAACAAAGTCACTGTCTTCAAAGTATTTCATAGGAGATAAAAGAAAGGCTCTAAGCACTATGGGACTTAACATCTGAGGTCATCAGTCCCCTAGACTTAGAACTACTTAAACCTAACTAACCTAAGGACATCACACACATCCATGCCTGATGCAGGATTCGAAACTGCGACCGTAGTGGCCGCGTGGTTCCAGACTGAAGCACTTAGAACCACTCGGCCACAGCAGCCAGCTCCATAAGAGATATTAGCAATGCATTAAACTCACCATTATATGAGACAAACTATGTGCACGATGCAAGAATGAAGTATCAAACAATGACACAATTGCTTTCTACAGGCAAATAAATATGTTGGGAATGAACACTGGATTTACACTGGTCATTTAAATAAATAAAACACTTGTTAGATTCTGACTACAGCCTCATGTTCTTGAGATTCACTCAGCAGGGAACTAGATCTACATCTCCATCTACACTCCGCAAACCACTGTGAGGTGCATGGCAGAGGGTATGTCCCACTGAAAATGGAGTTAAGCATTTCAGCTTTCGCTTTGCTACCCTCAATTTCAGTTCCTGCCTCCCTCGCTACAGACTGGAAACTAACTTTGGTGTCACTAACAGTTTTTACATATGGCCAGAATTTCTTTGGATTTTGTGACATGTCATTTGACAATATTTTGCTACAGCAGTCACTGAAGGCATCACACATTGCTCTCTTGACAGCCAAATGCGTTTCATTCAGCATATCTCTATCTATAGCCCTATGATTTGTTTTGCTCTTATTATGCAGTAATCTCTGTTTCTTTTGAAGTTTCTATACAGTGACTGATACCATGGAGTTCCCACTCATTATGAACTGTTTTACTCAGAACTAATGGACAAACCATTGATACGCAGCTTAATCAACAAGGATGAGGATTTGCAGTTGGACAATTCAAGTATCCATTTCCTTCTTAGTCTTACTCTTGTATGAGTTTCTGTACTGTCTGATGCTTACCACCAATTTGACACACCCATGTATATGTATGTTACATTCACACCATTTCATTGTTGATGCATTTGTTACCAAGCCACCAAAAAATAATATGTCACGTAGGTGATGCTACAATAAAAATAAGGCATATATGACACATATGCCTGGAATTTTGCTGTAGATAATCTGGCATATCAAGAAATAAAAAACCAGAAATTCACACTCAAAGTCCGACACCAACTGGCATAAGCAAATGTTAGGATTTGAGTCAAAACAGTAGAAATAATGAACTGGCTGCAAGCCCTAAAATGGAACATTCAATTCTCCACAAAAACTTCAAGATTCACAATAGTGCATTATTACCTAATTTTGATCTGGTTTGTCAGACAATGCTGTTATTTGTTTATTGTGACTATCACCTACAATTTTACTTCAGTAGTATCAGCTATTAAGGACAGAACATTTTCAATTTTAGTCAATAGCTTTCTTCTTTTCATTATGGCCAACATCGGGAACATATGCCAGTTTCAATTATGTCAATATCAAAATCAGGATTTTATTATCTCATAAGTTGCGCACATAAATAGACAACATAAGTAATATAACTGACTCATATATAGTGTATTAAAAATGGATAAAATTAATATTTATATCTAACCATCATACAAGCTTATTAAATAACTCTTGAAGAAAACTTTATCACTATGAAAAATTTCATGAATAAATAACAACATTTTCACACAAGACTAGTAGGTAATTTTTTTTTTCCCCACCAAGCTAGTTCCACAATGTGAAAATTTTCAGTTTTTTTTATCACCAGCCTTTTCCCCACAGCTTCATCTTCATATGCGTTTGATGTAGAAATTGAACACATCTCGTCCCTTCCCTCTTCTTGTCTACCTCTGTCTGTCTATTTCCTCTCCCCCCCCCTCTCTCTTCATCTTCCTTTCTCTCTCTTTGTCCATTTCCTCCACTCTTCTCTCTCTGGCCAAACCTTCCTCCCCTCTCCCTATGAACATAATCTCCTCCCTTTCTCTCTTTCCAGCTCCACCTCTCCCTCTTCCTTTTCCACCACCCCTCTACACCTTCCTCGTGCATCTCCTCCTCTCCCCCCCCCCTCCTTCTCTCTCTCTCTCTCTCTCTCTCTCTCTCTCTCTCTGTCTGTCTATTTCTCCCTACCCTTCCCTCTGTCCATCTGAACCTATCTGCAGCCATGCTCATCAGCACATGTAGTCCCTGCAATACAGTTCAAAGCAGGCTAACACTACTCCCACAACATGCCTGCCATGCGGGGCAGGCTTGGAAATCACTTACTTGCACCTGATGTACAGGCCGCCATGCAAAGCAGGTTGATTTTACCCCAAAACAACATGCCTGTTGTGCAAGCCTGCCTACCTGTTGGGGCCCAGAAAACAGTTTCTTGCTCCTGACAGATAGGCTGCCCTGCAAAGCAGATTGATTTGGCAAACAGATGCTGTCGCTACACAGAACGTGTGTCAAGCAGGGCAGCCTATATGCCACCAGGCGCAGGAAAAAGCACACATATTTGCCTATATCTCCCCGTGCCAAATTTGGTTGAAATCAACCCTGTTTTACCTACTCCACAAAACACAATAGCATAGGTCTTCCCACTGGTCGTATTGTTGTGGCCAGGTACAATGCTCCGATAGAATGAACCTCTGCCTTTGTTGACCAACACCTCCAAATACTGTCCATCAACTCCCATCCTACATTCAAGACACTGCTCACTTCTCCAACCACCTTTCCACAGTTCCTGTCCCGTTATCATCAGACTCCGTGTTGGGCTGTGGATACAACATCCTAATATACTAACATCCCACTGCCCACTATTTTTCCCAATGACATCCTGATGCCAAAATCACCACCCATTTCCAAATCCTCTTAGCCAACCCCATTCCAGTCTACAATTATTTCACTTTGAAAAGCCAAATGTATAAACAAACCCATGGTCCTGCTACAGGTACTCGCAAGGCAACAACCTATGCTAATTTATTTATTGGTCATCTGGAGGAATTCTTCCTACCAAGTCCACATTTAAATCCCCTCGTCTGGTTCAGATTCATTGGTGAAATTTCCATGATCTGGACTCATGTGAGATAGCAATTTGGAACTATTCCATCTATAATGACTTCAACTCCTGTTAATCTGTAATTTTCTTTTTCCCTTGGCTTATTTCTCAAATTTTGCACATTCTCTAAATCGTACACATGTGGGAGGTGTTTAAAAATTCCAAAATATCAAGCTGTTTCCCACTTGGATTCATTATTCACGGTAACAATTTTGATGTGCTGATATTGATGCTGCACTTTGTTCTACTGGAAAATCAGTTAATTACAAGTTATACCTATTTGAAAATTCCACCTCATTATATAATAACAAAATACTTGTGAGTCAATACATATTTCTAGTGACATCAAGTTACAAAGTGTTACAGCTCAACTTTCAAATAACATATTTCAGATTCTGTTTTAATTACTGAGATAATTAATATCCAATTTCAGAAGCAACCACATTTTCCACTACACATTTTTCCACTATGCTTGTTAAATTTCCACCTTTGCCATTATACTTCTGCAGGCCTGCATTTTATGCACAAGATTATGTACTTTGCTTATTTATTACGTCTTTACTTAAGCTTACACATAATTTACCATGATTTTCAATATGATGTTTGTATTCCTAAGTTGGGTATTCGTGGCACAGATGCATAAAATGATTCCATAAAATTTTCTAAATTCTTACACCACAGCATTTTTCACAACCCAAATTTTTATTTATACTTATAGCCCATCTTGCACAGTAAAATTTAGCCTAAAGATTTCTCAAATGGTTATGTAGTTTCTGAAATAAAAATTTGTTCATACAAAAGTCTTTAATTAGTTCAGATGTCACTCAATGTCAGTCCGTTTGTATCCAGTCCTGGTCAAGTTAACAAATATGTAACACCTATGTTGAGTGTGCTCTCAGCGTCCGCTCACGCAATAGCTAGTCACAATTTGTTCATGAAAATACATGTAATAGCATGAACAAAAACTCAGTAATGTCAATGCCTAAAAATATTGAAGTGATTTCTGTAATTCAAATTAATGAATATTCTGACCGAGTTGTGTTTTAGTTGGCAAGAGGCTTGGACTATGATTGTTTCTAGTACAAGCGTTTGTTGACAGTGGTAACTTTAATTAAGGACTTAAAACTAGTCATTGTCCCAACAATGAACCTTGTGGCTAATAAATGTGTGGGAAGTGATGCCAAAACTGTGGGGTTGTATGTGTTATTCAGTAAACACCATCCTGTACTTACGATTTTCAGTTGTATGATGACAAACTGACATGAATGTGAAGAGACTACAGAAAACAAGTTGGTGAGCTCACATTTCATCCATAACCTCAACACCTACTCCGCAATCTGCATCACCTGCTTCTTTTCAACTCAATGTGCTATCTTCTTAGATCTTGATCTTCACATCTCAAATCGCTCCATACATACATCTTTTCATATCAAGTATGGCAACCACCAACAGCCTTTATCCACAGATAATATCCTGCCCAGCTCATGATGAACAGATCTCCCATTCCATCTCCTCCTCTAATGCCAATAAACCTGTTGACCAGCCAGTATCAACTTGACCTTAAAAAGCTCAACCACATCCTTCACCAGGGTTTTGATTATTTCTCATCGTGCCCTGACATGAGGAATATCCATCCCAAAATCCTACCCACATCACCAAAAGTATTATTCCGCCACTCACAAAACCTACAGAATATCTTTTGTCCATCCCTCCTTCAATTCTGCTCTGAATACTGTACCCCATGGGTCATTGCCCTGTGGTTGATGCAGGGCAAGACGAGTCCCATACACCCCTTCACCACATCCTACCACAGTCCAGTCACAGGCACGACCTACTCTATAAAAGGCATGGCCAACTGTGAAACCAACCACGCTATATATCTGCTATGCTGCAACTACTGTACAGCATTCTTTGAGAGCACGACAAGTAACAAATTGTCCACTTGCATGAATGGCCACCACCGCATTGTCAACCGTAGACTTGACCATATAGTTGCTGAACATGTTGGGCATCACAAAGTAAATGACTTCAACAGCTGCTTCCCTTCATTGGCCATTTGGATTTTCCCTTCCAATACAAGTTTCTCTGAACTATGGGAACATGGTAATTATCTCCCCAGCATATCCTGCACTCTCAAAGTACTGCTTGCCTGAACCTATGCTAACCAGTTTTCCACTGCCTCACTTTACCCCCCCCCCCTCCTCCTCTCTCTTTCTCTCTCTCTCTCTCCTCCACCCTCCCTTTCTCACCTCCCTCTCTTTTTTTTCCCCTCCATCTTCATCCTTCTCTCCTCTCCACTCCTCCACTCCCCCTCCCACTCTCCATCGTGCTATCTCTTATACGCTCTACCCTCTGAATTCCTTTCATCTTGTGTCATCTTGTGCAGCTGCTGAGTCATCTCTTGAAAGACCTGCCTCACACTATCTCATTATCCCTTCCTTTCCTCCTGTGACCTTTCCTATTCCCTCCCCACCTCCTCCTGATCAGGCAACTGCTCTCCGATAATCAATAATCAGTCTCGCTGTGACCATGAGAGAGTGTGTGTGTGTGTGTGTGTGTGTGTGTGTGTGTGTGTACACTTTTACTAGAGAAAGAGCAAGGGCTCAAAAGCTAGAGTGAATACTGTTTTCTGTTCTGTGTTTCTGTACACCACTCATTAGTCCACTATAGGTGAGTGGTTGCCTTTCCCTTACTTTACGTATTTTTCCATCAATGAATTTCCATTATTGTTAGTTAAGTCTTTGTCGTGTTTAATTTTAATCCGTTTAGATCAAACCAATATTCTAAACTCTTTAGGGAGCCAACGAGTCTTTGGGAAATTTGATCTGTGGTCTCACTTTCAGCAAGTAAAGAAGTATAGTCCACACATAAAACTGAGTAGGATGTTATATATAGAGATAAATCGCTTATATAAAACAATATGATTAGACTAAAATGGTATCTTGTAGAACTCCCTGTGAAATAATTTTGCAGCCTGAAAAACAATTTACTGACCCGACATTACCCATAACCTTTGCTTTCTCTCTGCTAAATATGATTTGAACAATTTCAAAGCACTACTGTTGATTCTGTATTAAAAGTATTTTCTGTATCCTTCTATTTTGTGGAGTAGTAAAGATTGGTTTACACAGTCAAAAGCCTTCATAATGTTGATGGCACTTGTTATACTTTTGCCTTTCTGGAAGCCAATCTCATTTAACATGATGATATTAGATATTGCTATGAAATTTTGGATCTGAGTTGTACAATTTTTTTCAAATACTTTATTATTAATAATTATAGATAGGGGTCCTGATATTTTACCAGAAACTCTTTTAGTTATTCTAGTGGATATTTCATTCCATCCATTCCAATTTTTATTTCTTAAGGACAATACTACTATTCTACATCTCTTGCTCCAGTTTTTCCAAATTTAGTTAGGGCTTCCCTGTTATCCTGCCTGAATCCAAAGGGATGGACATTCTCTAGGTAACTACTTACAACAACATCTGATTTTGATACATATATTTAAAAAACTCACTGAAGTATTCTGATTTTTCAGAGGAATTTACAATGGATTTGTCACCAAACTTGATTTTGGAAATTTGTGGACTGCCATCTATAACACCAACTTCATATTTATGACTTACCACACAGCATTTGGTTTATTTGGATGGCTCAGAATGAATATTTTGTGTGCAATTTCTTTTGCTGTTTTTAACATCCTTCCAGATAGAGTTTTATACCATTTTATAAAATCTATGTTTGTATTATTTTTCAGTTTTTTAACACTTGACAGTTTTGTGCCAGCAGATGTTTGTATGTAATTTTTTATGGCAGGCTGTAGTGGGAAAAGTTTTGCAAAAAACTTCCAAGAAAACTATCATAATTTTTATAACTTGTATTCAATGATCTGAAAGCCAAATTACTTCTTCAAGCCTACAACAGAACAAGCTTAGGCATATTTTGTTTGCTGAGGTATTGTTTGATGCTTGTTTTCTTAATGCCTCATTTATTTATTTACAATGCAGAATGATCAGATATCCCTAAATCAATGCAGCATTTTCTTGTATCATCAAATGTATTATTTGTCAGAATTACAGTTTGCAGTATGCTTATTTTCTCTTGTGAATTCTGTGAAATTCAACTTGAAACCAAATTGCTTGAATCACATCAATAAATTGTGATGATTCACTGTATTCTTTTTTTTATGTTTATGTTAAAAATCAGCAAATTTCACCCTTTTCTTTTTCTCTTTTATTAGGTTCTGTAAGAGGCTCCCTCTTCTTTTAAATAATTTTAATCTCTATCACTTAGCTTATGTAAACATTTCTTTTTGCTACTGCTTTCTCTATGTCCTGCATTTCTAAAACCTTTTTATTTCTTGAACCTAGCTTATTGTTACTGTCTTGTCCCAGATATACTTTAAGATTTGTTCTGACTGCCAACTGTTGTTGTTGTTGTTAAAAGTCTTCATTATTCCATATCCTTTTTCGATTTAGTCTGACATTTAATCTTTGGCAGATTGCTTTAATCAATTTTCTTTCATTATCTCTCCTAGATTTCTAAACATGTTTTTTGTGTTGCAAATGTAGGTCATTAAAAATTTTGATGATTTTTTTTTGTTAGCAAAAAATTTCATCTTCTCTGTGGGGGTTCTTAAACTTGCTTTCTTGGTTATCTACTCCAAGTGACTGATTTACATTTCTGTGTCTTCTAAATTTACAGACAGTACAACACAATCATTCAGGAATGCCAAACAGTTTACTCCAACACCTCGTTTCCCTCTTCCCAGTTTCATTGGCAATACTCAGTACCCTTTTTAATTATCTGTTCCAAAGTCTTCGTATTTTTTAATACACTGTTTAAAAATGAAGATAACTTTTTAATGTTCCATTGGCAATAATGTCATTAAAAACAGACCACAAGCTCAGACTGAGGAAGGAAATCAGCTACGCCCTTTCAAAGGAACCACTATTAATATCAGAAACAAAACCACCATCATCAGCTGATACAGCACAGCCATCAACAGTGGCAGCCAAAATCAATATCAACTGAAGCAAAACAGTCCTCTTCAGAAGTGGCAGGAACTACAGAAGCACCATCATCATCATCTCAATCTACAGCAGAACCACCACCACAGTGACAACAGTGTCACTGTCACCACTGGCAGCTGCATCAGCATCGCCAGAATCAGGACCATCATCATCACAAGAACAAGCAGCAAGGAAATAAACAACAACAGCAGCAGCAGCAGCAGCAGCATAAGAATCAACAATATCAACAGAAGAAACAACAGCAGAAGAAGCAATAGGGAGTCAGTCATCCTCATAACAAGAGAAAAATTTCACCACCAAACCATGTTAAGGATTTTTAGTAGAAACTGGAGTGAAAGAAACAGTAAGATAAGTAACCTACAAAAAGTTCTTCCTGGTCAGTTTAGAACAGATAATTTTGATGACATCATATCTAGAACTGCAAATAATAATCTTATCATGCATTTAAATATTGGAAGGTTTATCAAATAATCCGGTCAATAAGCTTCACGAGTTGGAGTACATCTAGAGAACAAAATGGTCTGGGAAGGTCATTTTCTTATGTGAACACTGGCTTACAGATGAATATACAAATTTATTGAACAAACTTACAGATTATGAAGTAGCAACTGGCTTCTGTAGAAACAAAGGTATGATGGCTTGAGTATTATGGTTCATTCATCAGTAAAATACCATATCAGGCAAAATTTCGATGATTTAAATTAAGAACACAGATTTCAGAGTTGCTGCATGGCACTTAAGGATTATAAAATGCTGATATTGAGCATATATCGTACCCCTGGTTACTCAATATCCTGAAGTTTTCTGGTCAAGCGTGAAAATTTACTCCATTAACTCAAAACTGAAAAGTTACATAAAAAATTGTTGTTTGTGCTGATTTCAATATATATGTGAGAAGAAAATGGAAATTTGCCTTTAAGATGAAGGAGCTGATGTCCACACATTGTTTTATTCTAAATTTTATAGAAATGACAAGTTTAGATAATACTGCTAATAGCTTAAATTACAGAGTAACAGGAAAATATACAGTAAACTTAGAGATCTCAGACCACAATGCTCTATTAGTGCCATTACTTTGTGTTACCCCAAGGTACACAAATAGGAAGGTCAGAAATTTTAAACAAGAAAATACGGAAATGTTAGCCAGTAAAATCAGCCTCCTCTCATGGCCATTTACTGCTCAGTCCTCAGTAAATGAAAATTTCAATAACTTTCTGGAGACCTTCCTGATGGTGTTCATGAATGCTTTCCTTTTGTAACTATAAAAACTGACTTGCCTAAGAAGGGATCATGGATAACAAGGGGTATTCAGATTTCAAGCATGAGGAAAAGAGAACTTCCTTCATATGAAGGCATAAGTCAATACAGACCCAGAATTCTTAAATTATATAAGGCAATACAAAAAAAAAATCTTTGACAAAGTAGTCAGACAGGCAAAAAAAAAAAAAAATTAGTGAATAATATTTACATTTCAAATGCTAAAAATAAGTTTAAGGCAATATGGTCCATTGTAAACAATGAAATAGGTATAAAAAAGGCAGACAATCAAAACTTGAACTAGATAGTTGCAGGGGAGACTGTCCTGAACCCTACACAGATCTGTGAAGCTTTTAACAGCCACTTCATAAATCCATGCCCAACTGACGAACTTTCAACTCCAAATGTGTATCCTGTTCCTACTTTACCTAACTCCACTGAATTCAAATTTGCACATATATCCCATTCAGAAGTAGCTGATATAGAGTCTTTGAAGAATTTAAATTCTGTAAGCTGGGCTGAAACTCCTAGAAAAATAATAGAGGCAATCACCAACAGTATTGCATATCCTCTATTCCTTATAATCACTCAATCTTCCGAGGAAGGATGTTTTCCCAGTAGACTGAAGTATATTGAAATACAACTCATTTATAAAAAAGACAGACATGATGATGTGGGTAATAATCAACCAATCTCTTTGTTATCGATAGTTTTCAAAATATCTGATGAGTAGCACGCAACCAGATAGTTAACTATAATAATCTGCATAATGTTATCCAGAACAATCAGCATGCTTTCCAAGGACGACACTGCACTGTGCAAGACATCAATGAACTTATTACAGAAATTAGTAGTAGTTTAGATAGTAAAATGGGTGTATTAGGCATCTTTTGTGACCTAACTGAAGCCTCTGTCACAGCAGATCACAAACTACTACTTTGTAAGTTACAAGCATATGGTTTCAGTGAAAATTCGCTGTGTTGGATGTCATCTTACCTATTAAACAGGAAATAAAGAGTAGTAATAGATGGCAAGAGATACTTCTCAAGCTGGAAAAGGACAGAATAAGGCATGCCACAAGGGTTTATCCTTGGGCCCGTTTGGGCCAATACTGTTACTGTATAACAGGCGCGGCTCGTGGTTTCTATACGGGGGAAGGCTGTGGCATTTATTGATCAGAGCCAACATAGACCTCGGGTTACGCTACAGATTAGTCTGACGTAAACAACTAAGAATTCAGGGGCAGGGGGTGGGCAGATCACGCTCTACCCATAATTTTACGTACTGTATCTTCTATAATCAGGTATTAAATATCATTAGAAGCTAACTTCGTGTTAAAATCTTTGGTTAGTGTTTTTATACGTCATTATTGCATTTTCTGACACTTTGCAGCAAATCATATGAAAAGACGCGTTTCGGAGAGATCTTTAATGCGGGTCTGGAAGCACCAAGTTCTTTCACTTTCATCCTATGGCCGTGTTCCAAGTTTTTACCTATTAATTTGCACACTGAACTCATATTGCGCTTGTTTCACACTCGCGGTATGTTGCAGGTATTCACCAGCAAGTAAAACTCACTAAAATCCTGCAAAATATACTCCGAAAAAGAAACTTGCTAATATCACACGGTATCAACAAAAGCAGTCAGCATCAGCAAGCAAGGAAGGTAAAGTAACGGGACAAATTTCGCGCGGTTTTCCCTTTAACTACTTATGAAACTCTCGCTAGATGGCAGTACTGGTACGTTACTGTAGTGTAGTGCACTCTGGCGGGATATTTGCAAACTTATTCTAAATGTGGATAAAATAGCCAATAGCAGAAACAAAACAACTATGTAAAACATTATCAAAACAATAATACTAAATGTCGATTAATGACGCATCGAAGCGTAGTAGAGATATGCAGAGACAGAGATTGGATAGCGAAGTTTCGGCCACTCTACATTCCTTTATTACATAGATAGTGGAACCTGAAAAATATGTGGTGGTTGGTACGACACCCTTAGGCTGCAAGCTCTGAGCCTTCGGGTCGCCCATAAAGAGCAGTACTTTGTAGAAGCCACGCCCCCAAACCGCTACTACATGCAGCTTACGGACGTTTCAAGGCGCAGCCTAAACACTACTAACCATTCGGAAAACATCTATCGATACAAACAGTTCCAAAAATGTTGACCGTCGTTATTTTAATCGGAACGGGAAATATGCGAAATTCGTCCTGATAATTTAAATTATGTAATACGTTCTTGCGAAATTTACTTTAACATATATTTTGGGGCGGCTCCGCCTCAGAGCCTTTAATTACGAGCCGCGCCTGCTGTATAATATAAATGGCATGCCAACTAACATAAATTCAGACAATTCTTTACACAGATGATTCAACAGCGATAGTCAGTGTAGTGTTTCGAGAATTTCTGCATGAATTCTAAAACCACTCAGCCTTCTACCATATCCAACAAACCGTTAGATCTGTTGTGAGAAAAGTGAAAATTTAATTAGCCATCTTCAGCTGACTCTTGTTGAAATCGGGACCTGGGTGAGAAATATGCACTGAAACTAAATCTAATAAAGACACAAATCATCCACTTTACCACAAAACAAACTGTACCAGATCTATTTGAAATACAGGGTTATTACAAATGATTGAAGCGATTTCACAGCTCTACAATAACTTTATTATTTGAGATATTTTCACAATGCTTTGCACACACATACAAAAACTCAAAAAGTTTTTTTAATCATTCACAAATGTTCGATAAGTGCCCCTTTAGTGATTCGGCAGACATCAAGCCGATAATCAAGTTCCTCCCACACTCGGCGCAGCATGTTCCCATCAATGAGTTCGAAAGCATCGTTGATGCGAGCTCGCAGTTTTGGCATGTTTCTTGCTAGAGGAGGTTTAAACACTGAATCTTTCACATAACCCCACAGAAAGAAATCGCATAGGGTTAAGTCGGGAGAGCGTGGAGGCCATGACATGAATTGCTGATCACAATCCCCACCACGACCGATCCATCGGTTTTCCAATCTCCTGTTTAAGAAATGCTGAACATCATGATGGAAGTGCGGTGGAGCACCATCCTGTTGAAAGATGAAGTCGGCGCTGTCGGTCCCCAGTTATGGCATGAGCCAATTTTCCAGCATGTCCAGATGCACGTGTCCTGTAAAGTTTTTTTCGCAGAAGAAAAAGGGGCCGTAAACTTTAAACCGTGAGATTGCACAAAACACGATAACTTTTGGTGAATTGCAAATTTGCTGCACGAATGCGTGGGGATTCTCTACCGCTCAGATTCACACATTGTGTCTGTTCACTTCACCATTAAGAGAAAATGTTGCTTCATCACTGAAAACAAGTTTCGCACTGAACGCATCCTCTTCCATGAGCTGTTGCAACCGTGCCGAAAATTCAAAGCGTTTGACTTTGTCATCGGGTGTCAGGACTTGTAGCAATTGTAAACGGTAAGGCTTCTGCTTTAGCCTTTTCCGTAAGATTTTCCAAACCGTCGGCTTTGGTACGTTTAGCTCCCTGCTTGCTTTATTCGTCGACTTCCACGGGCTACACGTGAAACTTGCCCGCATGCGTTCAACCGTTTCTTCGCTCAGTGCAGGCCGACCCGTTGATTTCCCCTTACAGAGGCATACAGAAGCTTTAAACTGCGCATACCATCGCTGAATGGAGTTAGCAGTTGGTGGATCTTTGTTGAACTTTGTCCTGAAAGTGTCGTTGCACTGTTATGACTGGCTGATGTGAGTGCATTTCAAGCACGACATTCGCTTTCTCGGCTCCTGTCGCCATTTTGTCTCACTGCACTCTCGAGCGCTCTGGCGGCAGAAACCTGAAGTGCGGCTTCAGCCGAACAAAACTTTATGAATTTTTCTAGGTATCTGTAGTGTGTCGTGACCATATGTCAATGAATGGAGCTACAGTGAATTTATGAAATCGCTTCAATCATTTGTAATAGCCTTGTATAATATGAGGAAAATCACGTTGTCACCACAAACTGTATCTGATTTCTACGTGTAATACTGAACAAGAATTTATTATGGTCAGATCATGTAGATGTCATGTGTCACCGTCTAAATAGTCCAAGATTTGCAAATGAATGTTATAAGTAGTATAATAGAAGTGCCAGTAAAAAAAGTTATATATCACACGTATTTTGTGTCTGTGATTAGATATGGTATAATTTTTTGGAGATCAGAGAAAACAAACTTACAGACAGTTTTTAGGCTACAGAAAAAACCATTAGTCACTGCAGATGCAGAAAAAAGACAATCCTGCAGATTTCTGTACAAGGTCCTTGATCTTATGGTTGTTCCTGGCTTCTATTACCTATGAGACAATTTTTGAGAATAGCCTGTTTACGCATGAAACAGATCTCAGTATAAGTTACCAACTCATAGGCTAAAACTACTGGAGAAGATGCCCTATTATATGGGTACGAGGCTGGGAATGAAATCTGTGAAAAATTTAAAAATTATGAACAAGCAGAATTTCATTTAAAAAAGCGTCTTAGCAAGTAAATGTTACTACAGTGTAGAAGAATCTATGACTGACTGTCACAAATAACTATGCCTGATGTGTAATTTTATTCTATTTCATGCTAAAAAGGTACTTTACGTAAATATTTACTCTTAATTTTACTTTATTTTAAACATGATTATATCAAATCATTTTATTGTACATAAAATTATGAAACAGCTGTGAATTATTCTGTACACTTACAATTAGAAAGTAGCTTTAACCTGACAAGACACCTATGTTCCAATCATTTGATTGTAAATGACATGTTATGTGACAAAGTTTCTATTCTATTCCAGCTTTCACCTTCAGCAATACAGAGAAGCTAAGCCTGGATGGCCTGGCAGAGATTTGCACAACTATACTACTGACTTACCACCCCACTCAGTACAGTTTAATAGGACTGCTGGAGATAATTTTCATCTTGTCTTACACATGTATCTGTTATAAAGGACTTAGAGATTATGACCATCAACTTCTATTCTGAGAATGTGTCTAAGTGTTTCAAAGGCTAGGTTTGCCAGTTTAGATGGAACATTTCCCTAAATTAATGTGCATACACAATAGAGAGAGTTTTCTTTGCAAACATTCTCATACTGGCAACTTCTGTACTTTGACTGCAAACTAAATAAATATTAAGTAAAAATGAATGACCAGTTATTTTTTTATTGCTACGTCTCCTACTGAAAAAGCTTTAAAACAGAATAGAGCAATATTACTAACTATAAAAAAAGAGAAAACCACACCAACTAATACGTTTTACATACATCTTAGTTCAGTTGTCAACTTACCAGAGTATCCTCTACTAGCTGAGTAGCAACTTTTTCAGCAGAGTACAGCCCTGCAGTCTGTGAGATTAGTTTGGTCTCTATTGGCTTTGTGAGCTCCTCTTTAGCAAATCCTGGTGTGTCGGTATCAGGAGGCAAGGCTAAGGTCACTGATATATTGTAAGGCTTACACTGCAGGCAAAAAAAGTAAAAAACAAGCATAAGGTTTCGTTGCTGCCAGACCATTGTCAATAAATTTATTTCTAAAGTATTTGATAAAAAAGAATAATTTACATTTACTGCACTGTCAGTCATCATTTAAAACAGAAGCCAAATGTCTGAAGAGAAGAGATGCCTTCTCAAAAATGAAATCCATGACTGACAAAATACACTGATCAGCCAAACATTATGACCACCTATCTAATAGGCAGTACATCCAACTTTTGCGCAGACAGACAGACACACACACACACACACACACACACACACACACACACACACACCTCCTAATTCCTGTAAATCCTAGGGAGGGGGGGGGGGGGGGCGATGCCACGTTCAATCACATCACATTCTAGATATGTTTGATCGGGTTCAGATCTGGTGAACTGAGGGGCTCATACATCAATTGGAACTTGCCACTGTGTTCCTTGAACCACACCATCACTGTCCTGGCCTTGTGTCATGGCGCATTATCTTGCTGAAAAATGTCACTGCCGTCAGGATACATGATCATCATAAGGGGTGTACGTGGTCTACAACGAGTGTATGATACTCCTGGCCATCATGGTGCCTTTCATGAGCTCCACTGGATCCATGGATGCCCATGTAAATGTTCCCCAGAGCATAATGGAGCTGCCACCAGCTTGTCTCTGTCCTGCAGTACAAGGTGTCAAGAAGCTGTTCCCCTGGAGGACGTTGGATTCGTGACCCCCCGCCCCGTATGATGAAGAAGACCATGCAACATACTGCCAATGCACCTATGTCCAGTGCCAATGGTCACATGCTCATTTCAGTCACAGTTGCCGATGTTGTGGCGTTAACATTGGCACACGAAAGGGTCATTGGCTGCGGAGGTCAGTCCTTAGAAGTGTTTGGTGAACTGTGTGGTCACGTACACCTGTACTCTGCCCAGCATAAAGTTCGATGTTAGTTCCGCCGCAGTCCGCTGTCTGTCCTATTTTACCAGTCTGCCCAGCCAACAATGTACGAGATCTGTAATGAGAGATGGTGGCACAATTCCATGTCTGGACATGGTTTCACCTTGGTTTCTCCATGTGTTGAAGACACTCACCAACAGCACTTCTTGAACACCTGACAAGTTGTGCAGTTTCTGAAATGCTCATACCAAGCCTGTGACGAAGCAAGCTGCGATATTTTTACTTCCCCTCTTGTTTTGTCATCTGCCTCCTTAAATTCGTTTTTTCAGTTTTAACTAATTACCATTAACATATGTGAGTGTAGTCTGCATTTTCATAAAAGAGAAAGGTTGGTCCTCAGTTTTAAAGAATATAACACCAGATCTAATTTTGTGCTTAGTTGTATGTATGTAATTGATTTTCTAATTTATTTTGACTATTGCTAGTTAGTATCTTTTATTATAGGGTGAAATCAGTAATTGTTTTGTAAATTATATTCTATTGTTGATGTGTAAACAAATATAAATTCAGTACTAAGTATAAACATTTGGAGAAACAACTAATAGTATTCTTAAAGTGTTTATTCGGCTCTATTTGAAAACCTGTTAGCAAAACCAGTCCTTAATTAATTCAAAAGTATCTGTTAAAAGTATTGTTTGTGTAATGATATTTGTTAATTTCATGATTTAAACAAATAATTCAGCCTAACTCTTGCAGTAGAAGAAACTGTTAAAAAGAACCAAATTTTCTATGTATTCAGTTAATTTAATGAGTTAATTTTTAATTGTAATTTCTATAAATTTAACTTTGAACAATGTGTAGTTTCGGCACCTATTATTGTGAGAATATATAAGGGCCCGATTTTTGGTCCTGAGATAGTCAGTCCACAGTGGAGTTTCAATCAAGGAACCTGTATTGGTTAGATCAACAACAATGCATCCGTAAAATAAGTGCAACACAATTAGGCCGTGTGTTAAAAAAACGACAATGTGTGTTCCATGCGTACCTTGCTATTCTTCAAGAACTGTGTGTTTAGGTTTTTACTGCTCGTAGATGTTCAACAGTAAACTATTGTGGCACTATGTTGATGTTTGCCTGCGAACTATTAATGAGGCTTATTGAAAGTTAAACAATAGTGCACTGGCCATATAAATGTGTATATGTGGGGTTGTGAACTGTGAAAGTAAACAATTGTGAAACTCAAATATGCAAATGTTGGCTACATCATTTAAAGTCGTCCCTGTTTGACTTCCCTCCCTCCCATTTTTCAGCCAGTATAGCAATGTAGTACTTTGACACCAAGGACAACAAATGAAGAACCTGTCCTCAGTCGAAATCAGAGAGCTCATGTGCCTTCCCAATTCTAAACATGGACAGCATGCTCACAGAGACCACAGGCACTATGCATGTGACGAACTAGCAGTCATTCCTCACCAGGTGATGCTGCTATCGCCTGGACAGGTTTATACTGTTAGTAGGTAGGTGGTCATAATGTTCTGGCTCATCAGTGTAAATTGTATTGATCAAAGTGAAGATTTTAGATAAATTATAGTTTTGGGATGTAATGTGGAAAGCAGTGTCATGTATAATACATATCATTTCCTCATAGTACACTTCCGTAGATACTTTCTTACTTACAAAAATCTATCCAAAAACCATGGAAAATTCTGGTCCTATGTAGAAGTCACTAAAAAAGACAAAAGCTCCTATTCAGTCACTTCTCAATCAGTGTGGTGCGGTTACTCCACATACAAGAAGCACAAAAGAATGGATGTGCAAAATTATAGACCAATACCCTTAACTTTGAACTACTGCAAAAATCATTGGTTGTTTTTTAAGTTAGAATTCAATTTCCTAGAGAGAGTATTCTGTCCATAAATCAATAAATATTAAGAAAGCACTGCTCATGCAAAACAGAGCTTGTTCTTTTCACACACAATAGCCTACAAACCATGGATGCAGGGCAACATGTAGATTTTATATTTTTAGACTTGACGAAGTGTCTCCTTCTGTAAACAGTAAAAGGTGCAGACACACTGAATAAATAGGCTACTCAAATGTGTGACTGAATCCAACACTTGATGTGTGATATAACCCAACACATTGTTCTGGACAATGAGTGTTCATCAGAAACAAAAGTAAGTGCCACAGGGAAACGAGGCAGGACCACTCCTGTTCTCCATGTAAACTTGACAACTGAAAAAGTGGCAGTCTTAAATTTTAATTGCCAATTGAGTGTACAGAACTGATAATAAGAGCAACTCAGTGTGCAGTACTGCTAATAAGAGTAAAGGACACTTGTAATTAAGTTATGGCTTACTGACACTAAGCATGAAGCACACACCCTCTAAAACCACAAGAAAATCTGATCCGTGTCATCCCTAGGATTTTATTATGTAGAAAAGGCTCTTGGCAGTAGTAAGGCATAGCCAAAGATGGGATAACAGTATGAAATACCTTAAGATGATAGTTCTTAGTATAACAACAGTGGTGGCACAGTCAACAGACTGATAAGCATAGTGGCATGATTCTGATCTTTATCATTTAACATCCCATCCAAAGGCCTTTCATTTCAATGACCATCTGAATTCTGGAAAGTAGGGAGTCTACGAGGTGACTAATAAGCATCTCATTTCCTGCAATCTGCTCCGAGATGGCTAGGGCAATATTCAAAAGGTCAGACAGGTGCTTGGTGCAGGATCAGGCCAGTTTTCTTGAAGTGTCTGTTCCATGCCCATTCATATGTTTCCAGTGAGGCTGACATCTGGGGCACATGTAGGTTGGTCACGAAGAAAAATTTCATTCTGTTTTGCAAATCAATCCTTCACCATAGATAATATTGTACTGGACACTGATCTTGCTGAAAACAGACTAATCCCTCAGAGTTAAGGAAACTGGCACACTTGCCTAATATCATGCAGGGCCCCAGTGAGCACACACAAGTGCCGCAACATGACGTGGCATGGACTTGACTAATATCTGAAGTACTGCTGGAGGGAATTGACACCATGAGTCCTGCAGGACTGTCCATAAATCCGTAGGAGATCTCTTCTGAACAGGACATTGCAAGGCATCACAGATATGTTCATGTCTGGGGAGTTTGGTGGCCACCACAAGTGTTTAAACTCAGAAGAGTGTTCCTGGAACCACTCTGTAGCAATTCTGGACATGTGGGGTGTCGCATTGTCCTCCTTGAATTGCCCAAGCCCACTGGAATACACAATGGACATGAACAGATGCATGTGATCAGACAGGATGCTTATGTACGTCTCACTTATCAGAGTCATATCTAAACTTATCAGGGGACCCATATCATTTCAACTGCACATGCCCCACACTGTTACAGAGCCTTCACCAGCTTAAGCAGTCCCCTGCTAACATGCAGGGTCCGTGGGTTCATGAGGTTGTCTTCATACCCATTCACATCCATCTGCTCGAGACGATTTGAAATGAGACTCGTCTAACCAGGCAGCACGTTTCCAGTCATCAAGGGAAAATGAGTGGGCCTTCAGCTCCAAAAGCCCATATCGATGATGTTTCATAGAATGGTTTGCACACTGACATTTGCTGACGGCCCAGCGCCGAAATCTGCAGCAATTTGTGGAAGGGTTGCACTTCTGTCACATTCAATGATTCTCTTCAGTTGTCTTCGGTCCCATTCTAACAGGATCATTTTCCAGCTGCAGCAATGTCGGAGATTAGATGTTTACTGGATTCCTGATATTCACGGTACACTCATCATACAGGAAAATCCCCACTTCATCACTACCTCAGAGATGCTGTGACCTATCGCTCGTGTGCTGACTATAACAGCTCGTTCAAACTCACTTAAATCTGATAACCTACCATTCTAGCAGCAGTAACCAATGTAACAACAGCGCCAGACACTTGTCGTCTTATATAGGTGTTGCCGACCGCAGTGCCGTATTCTGCCTATTTACATATCTCTGTATTTGGATATGCATGCCTGTACATTTCTTTGGTGCTTCAGTGCAGTTCTCACTCTAGTGGGACCATAACAATATGAGTATACTGGGCAGCTTCACATCAGCCACTTACTCTGTCACACACCCCAACCCCACAGGAACACATCAAGCCCCACAGCCACTGCAAGATAATGTGCAGATATATTAGGGGTCAAAACAAATAACATGTGACTTTTATATCTGTGATGGACCATCGCTCCCAAAAAATATCTTTATGTGTGTTTGCAAGTTCATTAGTGTGGACTAGTATCATTACATTACACACCAATAGCCCAATTCCCACATGCCTACTGGATTCCCCAGAATCACAATATTGCTTTATTCATCATCACCCAGTGCCCTCAGGAATGCCATAATGTGTAATGCATAACATGTCATGATCTCTGACACTATCAAATTCCCATCCTCCATTAGAGCAGCAACACAGCAAGAAACAGCCTGTTGGTGACAATGAATAAAGTGGATGCACTACTCAATGCAAAGTGGTTCAGGAGTACAGTCATCAGCTGTTACAGAACGATGATGTGATAACAGACATAACTCTTTGCATTAGAGTGTCAGTCAATGTTGCAGAATACTGCCACCACATGAGTGAATAATGTGAGAACTTCGTGCAGAATAATGCCGCTCGCCCCCTTAGGGTAAGGTGCTCCCACAAGCAAGTAAAGTAATTCAGTCTCTCTAAATGTGTCCATACAGGCTGACTATGCCTTATTGTTCGAAACAATAAGGTTAACAATCATGTTGAGCTCATTTCAACATTCACCTAGAGAGTTGGTGGAATGATAAGAGGGACTGCTTACTGAGCAGTATAACATGGGTTCAAATTGCACAAGTTTGATTTTAATTTTTTCACAGGAATAGTTAAAAGTATTTACTAAAACTGAAGATTAGCTTTCTGCAATAATAGCAGTATAATATACCAATATAGTTAAAATATAATATATATGCTGTTATAGATAATCAAAACACATACCATTTTATATTGTGATTCATGAAGGCCTCTCACCGTCAACTACTTACGCACAGGCATGTTTCCATGAATATAATTCAAATTTCTTTAATGGCAACTAGTATGAAAAAGAAATGTGCATGCACCGAAGTGTGTTTTATTCAATACACATGGTGCAGAAAATGTGTCTGTTTTGAATGATTTTATGACATCTACCACATGTCTTTCAGGACAAAGTTCAGGAACAGAAAGGAACGGTAAGACTTGTAATGTCAAAACCTGTCATTTTTTTGCCACTCATAGTTAACATCGCTTAAAATCCATTGCCAAATTTCAGCTGTGAATTCACACTGGAGGTTACCTTAAATAAATCGTAAAGAATGTGTATTTCCTAGCTTAGCACTTGAAAGTGAGAGATGAATAGCCCTGGATTCATTAGTTATTGTTTCGGCAAGTGTAGAATATATAATCGGAGAAGTTTGCACATTGACAAAGTAGCTTGCTTCAAGGCTTTGTTCTGATCATAGTTTGAGCTCCAAAAAATATTGTGTACATTCAATCTCACCTGCATAAGTGAATTTAAATTAACACACACATATGGGCAGAAACAACTTGAACACTATATACCAGACTACGAATACATTGAAAGTGAAGAAACTGAAATTAGTTATCCTCATGAAGCAGTGGTGTATTGGAGAATGGATGCAGTAAGAAATGCCTATATCAGCATTGTCAAAAGAAATATCGATTTGACCGTCCTGTGAGTGAGTTGTATAGGCAGAAAAACAAAATTGCAAAACAATGTAACTGTCAACTGGAAATAACACAAACATTAAATATTTGTCTCTCTGTCTGCACTTACATATCTATACAAAAGAATGTCCATGCTCAGTCTGGATGACTCATTGTTAACTGCCTTATGAATTTTTCTTTGAGAACTGACCAGAAACTTTGGACCACATTTAAAGTAGCAATGTTCTTCACACAAGATCTTATAGCGTACTAAATGAAGTTTGGGAAAATGGAAGAGAAAATGTTTATATTTTTATGTGTCATGTTTTCTTCTGATCTGTGGGTACAAAATACCTTCTGTTTCTAGCTTGTTAGTCGCATCATACAAATTCTGACTTATTATCAGCTGCATTTTGGGCTCATACTGTGAAAGAGAATTATGCTTCATATTCCACCTTCTACAACAAATGAAATTCTAATTTCTGTCACTAGACTAATTTCTCCATCAGAGGAAGGAATTTTATCAAACATTTGTAGACGAAATTGTTATGGGCAGACGACCAAAGTTTTCAGTATACTGCTGTGGTAATATTCTTAAATTTCAATCAGTAGTATGTTATCCATTTTCTTCTCCTCAATTTCAAAATCTGATTAAACATCCATGATATTACTCAGAATCTACTGACATTAGACTAGACCTGGTACGCCTTGTGGTTTCCATACTGCGGAACTCTGTAACATCAATCGGAACTAAGCTGGACCCTGGAATACTTTTACAGATCAGTCTGACACTATGACTGAGATGTATGGGGAGGGTGAGTGTTTGTTGGGCAGGGGAGGGAGGGGAGTAGCAGCAGTGGCAGAATAACGCTAAAACCAAAAGCTCACACTTCACCTTCTTGACGTTTCATATTCAACTATTAAATAATACAAAAAACTAACTCCAAGACAACATCTATAGGTACTTTAATGCTGTTTATGCATAACATTTTATGTGCTTTCAATTCTTAACTTGCGACATTTAATGTTTTATATGTTTTTACACTGTAGCATTTACGAGTTCACGTGATGAAACAGTGATGTTCCTGCGACATCCCAAGTACTGTGCTTTGATTGTGATTTTTGTATGAATAAATACATAATGAACAGTGAATCAGATCAGGCAGCAACTCAGAAAACAGAAAACAATCATGCACGCGCGCGCACGCCCCCCCCCCCCCCCCCCACACGCACACACACAGGGAGACATACGCATCAGCACTGCAGTGAGTCCTAGCACACCTAGATTTACTTCTGGAGGAGGTGGAGCAGATACTACTACACACACAAAATATTAGATCAGTTTATTAAGACCTGAACAGTCTGAAATAGTTAACTTGGAAACAATCTATGTCCACAGATTTTTTACTATCTCTCAACTCTGCAACCTATCACTCGATACAATACAAAATTATAGTCTCCTCCTAGTGTACAACTGACTATAAACTTTGAGACACAGTTCTGGCTTCTAACATAACTCTTGCTGCTACATCTGCCTAAGATGATACTGTTGTATGCAATGATTGCAGAGGATGAGTTGGATTGCACTATGACTTAAGTAATCTTCTGACAGTGGTGGCATATGGAACTTTTTGAGGGTATGTCCATGCCGACATCTCTCATTCGTTGCTGCATATGGCAGCAGCTGTCATTACTTGTGGTTCTGTTGTAAGGTACCAACTTTGATAAGGAACCGTATTCTTCAGATGTTACAGTGTATATTTATATTAAATTGATAAGGAAGTCCCAGAATCTTTCGGAACACATGAAGGTGAATAAAAAAATCTGAAGGAAGCAGGACAAGAACACATGAACTTTGGCATCATAAGTCTGTGTCTTTATCCTCTAAAATACCTTAATCCTCCGGACTTGTGATTCTTATTTTATATGATCTCTTAAAGGCATTAAGCCACATTAACTGACATTTAATTATAAGAAATTATACCAAGAATGATGGGCTTTTGATTCATCTTCAACACACTATTAGACTGAAATGGCATATTTTCATAAAACCAAGTTCTAATGCAAAACCAATGAAATATGGAAGTTCTTTCACCATGAATATGAAGTTTCCCACCATTTTCCTACATCAAATCATAGCAATAATGACAATTTTTGCTGGTGCTTTGGAGCAACATATAGTCATAGGATGTAAGTTATAATGTAAAACCCACCAAATATGGGCTTCATAAGATTAGGACAAAATTTAATATGGCACCTCCCAAGTTCTGCTTGAGACATAGACTTGACAAAGGTGTGAAACAGGACAGCAAGGCAGAAGCGACTGAGCTTTTGGGAAGCCTGTAAGAGCTGTACTCTGTAGAAGCCATACTCCTAAATCTTTGCTACGTATAGCTAACTGGCAGTTCAAGGTGCAGCCTTAAGACTGGCCATTACCTTTTTGAGAAACATCACTCAAGATCAACAGCTCCAAAAATGTTGACTGCCACCACACAAAATTTGTGCGCGAAGTATCCTAAATGTGTCGTGATGATTTAAATTCTGTAATCCATTACTGACAAATGTATTTTAACGTACATATTTTGAGCCGACTATCTCAGAGCCTTTAATTAGGAGTCAGGTATGGGCCAGACTCACCCTTAACTAAGTCCGGCCGTGACACACAGGGCTGACAAATGTAATTCTTAATTGACTTCTTGTAGCCTTGTATCAATATTTCCAACTGTTGCAATAGTTGCAAGAAATTAAATTAATTTTGACTTCTTGGGACTCGCATTCGGGAGGACCACGGTTCAATCCTGCATCTGTCCATCCTGATTTCCCTAAATCGCTTCAGGCAAATGTCGGGATGGTTCCTTTAAAAGGGCAATGGCCGACTTCCTTCCCCTTCCTTCCCTAATCCAATGAGACCAAAGACCTCGCAGTTTGGTCTCCTCACCCAAATCAACAACAACAACTTGTTGGGAATTCTGCATTTACATGCATAGTCTCCTTACCAATTTGGAAACAATATTTTCTATAAAATATAAACTGTATTTCTCTATGAATATTTAGTTATCTTTTGATTGCTTTCAATTAATGATTCAGTACTGAACTCACAAAGCAATGAAAGAAGAGAGATGGGAATGCTGTAACACATAATAGACCAATTGCAGTTGCAAGTGAGGGAACTGTGAAAAACATATTATACTTCTTAACTTTTTAAGTAACTCCAACTCTCTCTTGGAAAGTAAGGTATTTTTGCAAAGGTGACTAAAAGTGAACTTAAAAAAAAAATCAAAACAAGTTTCAAAATGACAAGTCTGGCTGTCTCCTTGTGAGACAGTTTGCTGACAACACTGTTGGGTACTGCTAAAACTCATCACTGAGTGACAGTTGTTGGATTCAGGATGACATACTGAATTTCTACTTCGGGAAATGAATGGCAGCTTGCCTCCAATCTGGCTAGATGTAAATTACACTGCCTGGCAAAGAAACTGATGCGCCCAGAAGACAAAGTTGACAGCTTGTTTGTTCCAGAATGAGATTTTCACTCTGCAGCGGAGTGTGCGCTGATATGAAACTTCCTGGCAGATTAAAACTGTGTGCCCGACCGATACTTGAACTCAGGACCTTTGCCTTTCGCGGGTAAGTGCTCTACCATCTGAGCTACCGAAGCACAACTCACGCCCGGTACTCACAGCTTTACTTCTTGAAACATCCCCCAGGCTGTGGCTAAGCCATGTCTCTGCAGTATCCTTTCTTTCAGGAGTGCTAGTTCTGCAAAGTTCGCAGGAGAGCTGCTGTAAAGTTTGGAAGGTAGGAGACGAGATACTGGCAGAAGTAAAGCTGTGAGTACCGGGCATGAATCGTGCTTCGGTAGCTCAGATGGTAGAGCACTTGCCCGCGAAAGGCAAAGGTCCCGAGTTCGAGTCTCGGTCGGGCACACAGTTTTAATCTGCCAGGAAGTTTCAGCTTGTTGGTTGTCATGCCCACATAGAATGCAGCACAGTGGTTGCAGCTTAGCTTGTAGACCACATGACTGGTTCCACAGGTAGCCTTGCCTTTGATGGGATAGGTGATGTTAGTGACCGGACTGAGTAGGTGGTGGTGGGAGGAAGCATGGGACAGGTCTTGCATCTAGGTCTATTACAGGGGTATGAGCCATGAGGTACGGGATTGGGAGCAGGGGTTGTGTAAGGTTCAAATGGCTCTGAGCACTATGGGACTAAACATCTGAGGTCATCAGCCCCCTTGAACGTAGAACTAGTTAAACCTAACTAACCTAAGGACATCGCACACATCCATGCCCGAGGCAGGCCTCGAACCTGCGACGGTTGTGTAAGGATGGACGAGTATATTGTGATATTGTGTAGGTTCGGTGGACGGTGGAATACCACTGTGGGAGGGGTGAGAAGGGTAGTGAGCAGGACTTTTTCCAGTGTTTGATTTGTCGTACCCACTATCGATGAGTACGTTAATGATTACTGTTGCACTTCTCTGTGACAGGTGTAACAGCCACCTTTAGTGCATTAGTACTGTTCATGTTTAGTGTTGTTGCAAGGTTTGTTTGGGTAAACAAGAGACGTCAACAGTGTCAGGTGCTGAGTAATCCCTATGAAGGAGTGGAGGTGCCACACACTAATGTGAGACAGTTTTATTAGCACTTGGCACAGGGTTAAAAAAAGGTTTCATTGTGGGTCCCCATTTGTTTGACTGGTGAAATCATGTTGTTGTTGTTGTTGTTGTCTTTAGTCCAGAGACTGGTTTGATGCAGCTCTGTGCAAGCCTCTTCATCTCCGAATAGCTACTGCAACCTACATCCTTCAGAATCTGCTTAGTGAATTTATCTCTTGGTCTCCCTTTACAATTTTTACCCTCCACGCTTCCTTCCAATACTGAATTGGTGATCCCTTGATGCCTCAGAACATGTCCTATCAACCAATCCCTTTTTCTAGTCAGGTTTTATCACAAATTTCTCTTCTCCTCAATTCTATTCAGTACCTCTCCATTAGTTACATGATCTACCCATCTAGTCTTCAGCATTCTTCTTCTGTAGCACCACATTTCAAAAGCTCCTATTCTCTTCTTGTCTACACTGTTTATCATCCATGTTTCACTTCCATACATGGCTACAACCCATCAAATACTTTCTGAAAAGACTTCCTGACACTTAAATCATACAACATCCAAATTTCTGCAGCATTTTGATGTGACAGTGACCTGATGCTGCACTGCATGGGAACGCAAGGGCAGGGATACCGATTGGGCGAGGTTCTGTTGGCCAACATTCGGCCACTAAAAGTTGGAACTGCTGTATGGGCACCAAACACATTGTAACACCTTCACATCTGCAACTGCCATCCAAGAGCATGTAATGGACTCCTTGCAGCATTCTGTGTCATCCCGCACGTTTGGTTGGAGACTAGCAGCTGCCGGACTAGGGAATTATCGTTCCACCTGTAGTCTGCCGTTAACATCACAACACAAATGGCTGCATTTGGAGTTGTGCCAGGACCGGGAAGAATGGGCTGTACATGAATGGCAACGCACAGTGTTCGGCAATAACTCACAGTTCTGAACAACTCCGGATGACCGTCTTCAATGTTGGAGAGATCCCATTCTTGCAATGTTTTGGAGAGGCGCAGCAATGATTCTCTGGCCATCATCATGTAGGGAGCTGTCAAGTATGACTTCAGGTCACGGCTCGTAGCACCTAAGACACTTCTGATGCCACAAGGTACATCAAGGGCATCCTGTGTACCTATGCGTTTACTTTCATGTGGCAGTATCGTGCTGACATTTTTCAACAGGACAATGTTCGCTCACACACAGCATGTGTCTCTATCAACCGTATGTGTGATGTTGAGTTACTCATGTGGACAGCAAGATCCCTAAATCTGTTCCCAATAGAACGTATGGAACCAGTTCAGATGACAACTTCATCCCAGTGCCAGTACATCAAGAAGCAGTTACAGCCACTGAGGGGCCAGTTTGCTTCATGAGAGGATATAATGGCTTTACAACACTCTTCCTACCCAAATCAGCCCATGTATCCAGGCCAGAGAGGGTGCAACATCACACTGGTAAGTGGCCTCCTACCACCACGTTCTTTACAAATTTGACTCAGTTTTGTATTCAGTGAGATAACATCAATATGTAGTTTCATTTGGTTTCCTCCTCTCCGTCTGAGTGATTCACTGTTTTGGTCAGGTAGTGTAATATGAATGAGTGAGGGAAACTGAATTATTTCAACAGTATTAATGATACACCATTTGACTCTGCCACTTCAATTAAATACCAAGGTGTAAGATTGCTAAATGAGATTAAATGGGACAACCACATAAGATCAGTTGTAGGAGAGGCAAATGGATGACTACAGTTTATTAGCAAATTTATGGGATAGTTTATTGCAACTCTAAAGGAAATCGTGTACAGAATGCATGGGCAACCACTGCATGACTGTTTGGAATTCTTACCAGGTGAAACTAAAAGAATACATCAATGCAATTCAGAGTGGTGTTTGTAGATTTCCTATGGACTGGTTTGATCGATATAAAGGTGTCGTAGCAATGCTTGGTTAGCGTAGTCAGGAATGCTTGGAGGGAACGGAACTACTATCTTTTGCAAAACACTATTATAAACTTTGGGAACTTAAATGGGAATCCATGGAAGAAAGATGATATTCTTTTTGATGAACATTACTGAGAAAATTTTGAGAACTGGAATTTAAAGCTGACTACAGAATGATTCTACTGCTACCTACGTATAATTTGCGTAAGGGCCATGAAGATAAGGTATGGGAAACTAGGGCTCATACAAAGGGTTTTAGACAGTCATTTTACCCTAGATTTATTTGCAAGTGGAACAGGAAAGAGAATGGCTAGTAGAGGTACAGGGTACCATCCACCACACACTGTACGGTGGCTTGTGGACTATGTATGTAGATATAGATGTAAATGTAGACTGATGGAATTTGGGCACCTAGAATTTGCAACAGTTTGCAGAAAGATTGTACTGTCTCCAACATTCAGGTCAGGTAAGGACAAAATAAGGGAAATTATGGCCCAAGCAACCACTTCTTCTTTAGTCCATCTGAGACTGGAACACGAAAGGGAATGACTGGCAATGGCCCGAAGTACCTCTACTGTGCACTGTATTATGGCTTGGAGGAGGATATATGCAGATTTAGACCTAGGACAGAGAGTTTATGATTTGGAGTGGGGGGGGGGGGGGGGGGGGATGGAATAAATAGGAAATAAGAAAGAAAATGCAGTAACCACAGTATATATAGGAGAGAAAAGTGGTTTGAAAAAAACAATTGCAGAACTGATGGCTTGAAACAGAATAACTACTGCAGATTAAATTGAGCAAACCGCCCCCTTCCACCCCCACCACTTATGGAAGACTTTATCAACAAATCAGAACAACATAAGTAAAAAAAATTACACGAACAGGAAAATTTTTTCTCCGAATTTACAAACATGAAGTGACAGAATGAAATAATGTTGTAATCCATGGCTGTAGTCTTATTTTATGTTCCTTATATGGGTGTAGAATGCATAGAACGTAGGTCTAGTTGCTGTGCTTGAATGGGTGTTCACAAAAATTAGGCAGGCAAGTTGCAGGAGAAACAGTGAGATAAAATAACTGAGAAATCTTCATAAAGTTAGCAAATCTGACAATTTTCAAATCTTTACATCCATAAGCCAACGTTTGATAAGTACTGGTTGTTACTTCACTTTGGAACATACATTACTGATCCACGATTTAAACCTTTATCTGAAATATGAAACGATTAAGTTACTGTTATATCAGCAGCATGCAAAGAAAACAATGATTACAGTACTAACCTCCATCTCAAGGGCCTCGGCCAATCCCCTGATGGCGAACTTGGTGCTGCAGTAAGCACTGAAACCATAGAGGCCTAAGAGGCTAGCTTGGGATCCTACAAGCACAATATGGCTGCCCTCCCTGTTGTTCTTCATCTGAGGCAGCACTGCATGTGTCATCTGAAGGGTGCCCAGCAGGTTTATGTTCACCATTTTCTGCAGACAAAATCACAGGAACTTCTTACAATGCATGTCTTTGCCTTCAGCTATTGTTCCTTGTCAATGTACACTGATGTATGTGAAAATTACACACCCAGAAATAATGGAGTGAATAATATTAAGAACAACAACAATAATAATAATAACCTATACGACTATATAAAGACAAGTTGTTATTTAATATTGTTAATGTACATCTTGAAAAGTCTTAGACCAATTTGCTTCAAATTTTTACACAATGCTCTAACAAACATTCACACGATGGTATATATATGATATGGTTATAATAGACGGAAACATTCCACGTAGGAAATATATATGTAAAAACAACGATTATGTGACTTACCAAATGAAAGTGCTGGCAGGTCGACAGACACACAAACAAACACAAACAAACATACACACAAAATTCAAGCTTTCGCAACAAACTGTTGCCTCATCAGGAAAGAGGGAAGGAGAGGGAAAGACGAAAGGATGTGGGTTTTAAGGGAGAGGGTAAGGAGTCATTCCAATCCCGGGAGCGGAAAGACTTACCTTTAGGGGGAAAAAAGGACGGGTATACACTCGCACACACACACACACACACACACACACACACACACACACACACACACATCCATCCACACATATACAGACACAAGCAGACATATTTAAAGACAAAGAGTTTGGGCAGAGATGTCAGTCGAGGCAGAAGTGCAGAGGCAAAGATGTTGTTGAATGACAGGTGAGGTATGAGTGGCGGCAACTTGAAATTAGCGGAGATTGAGGTCTGGTGGATAACGGGAAGAGAGGATATATTGAAGAGCAAGTTCCCATCTCCAGAGTTCGGATAGGTTGGTGTTAGTGGGAAGTATCCAGATAACCCGGACGGTGTAACACTGTGCCAAGATGTGCTGGCCGTGCACCAAGGCATGTTTAGCCACAGGGTGATCCTCATTACCAACAAACACTGTCTGCCTGTGTCCATTCATGCGAACCCGGAAGGTGTACACGATCAAAGGCTGAGCCACGTGTGAAAGCACCCACGTGATTTACCAACTGACCTGCCTACACTGACGCATTCTATGTGGGAATGACCAGCAACAAACTGTCCATTTGCATGAATGGACACAGGCAGACAGTGTTTGTTGGTAATGAGGATCACCCTGTGGCTAAACATGCCTTGGTGCACGGCCAGCACATCTTGGCACAGTGTTACACCGTCCGGGTTATCTGGATACTGCCCACTAACACCAGCCTATCCGAACTCCGGAGATGGGAACTTGCTCTTCAATATATCCTCTCTTCCCGTTATCCACCAGGCCTCAATCTCCGCTAATTTCAAGCTGCCGCCACTCATACCTCACCTGTCATTCAACAACATCTTTGCCTCTGCACTTCTGCCTCGACTGACATCTCTGCCCAAACTCTTTGTCTTTAAATATGTCTGCTTGTGTCTGTATATGTGTGGATGGAAATGTGTGTGTGTACGAGTGTATACCCGTCCTTTTTTCCCCCTAAGGTAAGTCTTTCCGCTCCCGGGATTGGAATGACTCCTTACCCTCTCCCTTAAAACCCACATCCTTTCGTCTTTCCCTCTCCTTCCCTCTTTCCTGATGAGGCAACAGTTTGTTGCGAAAGCTTGAATTTTGTGTGTATGTTTGTGTTTGTTTGTGTGTCTGTCGACCTGCCAGCACTTTCATTTGGTAAGTCACATCATCTTTGTGTGTGTGTGTGTATATATATATATATAAAGGGGCAACAGTATTTGCAAACATCTCAAAAAGGTCTTGACTGATTTAC
Source organism: Schistocerca americana (assembly GCF_021461395.2). Lineage (NCBI taxonomy): Eukaryota > Metazoa > Arthropoda > Insecta > Orthoptera > Acrididae > Schistocerca > Schistocerca americana. The sequence goes on along the minus strand of NC_060125.1, from coordinate 557,403,366 downwards.
TTAAAATCTTTACATGATACTCTACTAAACTCAGAAAACACACACACACACACACACACACACACACACACACACACACAGAAAAAACCATGTAAAGGCAAGTTGTTGTTTATAATTTTTTCCAATAATGTTGACGAGTTCTAGACCGAATTACTTCGACAAGTTCTAGACCGATTTACTTCATACATTTACACGACACACTCTAATAAACATTTAGATGGACAAAGACCATTCTTTTTTTAAACATATATAGTACATAAAGGGGGAAGTTGTACGCAAAAATCTCGAAACCTTTTCACCTGATTTACTTCACATTATTCTAATAAAAATCACATGGACGTAGACTACATACTTCTTAAATATATACTGTATAAATATATAAATGGGTATTTTGTTGGCGGACATCTTGATAAGTTCTCGACTAATTTACATCAGTGTTTTACATGATGCTCTTATACACAGGTATGCTATTGTGTACTGATATGTGTCATGTAACAAGCATCTGTGTGCAATATGTATATGGACACAGCCTTCCAGACAAGGTGCTCTGTGTTTTTAAGTATCTTTGTGATGACAAATATTTATAATGTGCTGAATTTTATCCAGTTGACACATTGTGCATGAAGTTCAGAGTGAAAGAACATGTTTAACCAAAAAAAGTTTATGCCTTGAAGATAACAATTAAGACTGTTGAAACTGGTTGTCTTGAATAAAAAATATTTTTATGATCTTGGCCTTTGAATGGTTTTTAACAATGTACATAGATCACCTTTCAGTACTCTCATGATGAGAAAATTCACTATAACACACATTTACAAAGTATGAAAAGACAGTTTATGATTTACCGTAAAGAAGACATGTTAAGTTTGCAGATAGGCACAATTAAAAGACACCCACACAGAGCTTTTGGCCACATCCTTCATCAGCAAAAATAAAACACACACCATTCATACACACAAGCAAGCAAACCTCATGCACACATAACTGCCAACTCCAGCAGTTCAGGGTGGAATGCAACTATAATGTGCTACAATAAGCAGCAATCTATCTTTTCCTACATTGTTGATATTCCTATCCAGAGTATCCATTGCCTAATAAACATTTACACAGACAGACATTATACACAAATCAGAGGATGCTGAGGGAATTAGATACGGAAATGAGACACTTAAAGCAGTAGATGAGTTTTGCTAGTTGGGCAGTAAAACAGCTGCTGATGGCCCAAGTAAAGAGGATATGAAATGTACACTGCCAATGGCAAGAAAAGCTTTTCTGAAGAAGAGAAATTTGTTAACATCAAATACAGATTTAAGTGTTAGGAAAATCTTTTCTGTAAGTATTTGTATGGAGTGTAGACATGTATCGAAGTGAAACATGGACAATAAACAGTTTAGACAAGAAGTGAACAGAAACTTTTAAAATGTGGTGCCACAGAAAAATGCTGAAGTTTAGATGGGTAGATCACATAACTAATGAGGAAGTACTGAACAGGATTGGGGAGAAAGAAATTTGTGGCACAACCGGACTAGAAGAAGGAATTTGTTGTAACTTGGACACACAACACAATCAAGAATGTTAGTACAACTTTTATTAGACTCTAGCATGCATGCTGGTCACCACAGCACACACTGAACACAATAACATAAGGCAAGTGTATGCAAGCAGTAAAAACTTGATAACTGAGTGTGACTGTAGTGCGGCAGGGTTTAAACATGCACTCACCAGTGGAGGGCTCTAACGGAATTTCACACAGTATTGCTCTTTCAAGGTGCACTCTTGTGGATGACAACACACTGTTAATGCATGCGGCTTTCAAGTGTGCCCACATTACTTCATTTCTCTTCCCTTGGGGAACAGCTCAGATTCGCGAGATGTCCACGACGTCTTCTTCCGCAAGGCTCTGATTAAGATGTGCTGATACTGGGGCCTATGGTTGGAAGTACTTGGAGCATGGGCAGTGTTGCAGTCCGCCTTCTCGTGTCAACTCATATGATAGGATTGGTGACGTTGGTACGAACTCCATGTCCACATCAGGTCCAGAGCCTGGTGGTGGTGGTGCCCCGGCAGCTGGCGGTTGGGACGGCTCCGATGTGGGCGGTAGCTGAGTTGGTACTGACAGGGCTATTGGAGAAGCTGAATCAGGCATGTCCGCCAGTGATGGGGGACTCTCGTAAGGGTCCCAGCCACATCAGGTGACCTGTTGAGAAATGCAGACTGGAATGGCGATGTTGGCATCCCAGCCAGGGTTATCCAGTCATCCATGTGCAGGTGCAAACGGTCATAATGACATGCACGGAGGCCCTCCCCCATATAGACGTCATAGAGGCAGTGGCCACGGCATTGAGAGATGATGGCAGGAATCCATTTTGGGTGACGGTCAAACCTGCATGCACATATAGCCACACTGGACCAGAAAGGGACAATGGCTGCACGGATGATGTCCCTGACTGGGCCACAGGGGATGTAAGAGCATCCAGGATTGACACCCCTGGAGCAGTTCAGCAGGGCTGTTGTCGCCGAACTGTGTGAACCGACAGGGAGACAGACACTGATCCAAGGCAACATTAGACAGGGTCCGAGCACATACATTTTCATTTACATTTTAAATGTTCTAACCAACCTTTCAGCCTCACTGTTGGACTGTGGGTGGAAGTGCAGGGGAAAAAATGTGGTGAATCCTGCAGGAGTTCAGGCATTGCAGATGGAGGCAAACTCCTGCGACACAAACTGAGGGCTGTTATCAGAGACCAATATAGCCGAAAGTCCTTTGATGGAAAAATTTTCAACAACACTGCCCGGGTGGCAGATACAGAAGTTGATGGCCAATGAATATCTTATGGGAACCAAGAGAATGCATCAACGACTATCAGGCATGCTACAATGTGCGTCAAGAACATGCTGTAACCGAGCAATTGATGTCATCGTCCAAATCATGCCAAAATGCATGACAGTGGGGTAGCGCCTTGGTGCTGACAACCCCCCCCCCCCCCTCCCAATGATCAGCGCACAGCAATTGCAGGCGCTCTGAATGGAGAGCTGAGGGAACTAATACACGAGGAGCTGAACAGTCTGTATCGAAGAGTAGAACACCATCAATGACAAACAACAATGCTGAAACATGTAGTAGTTATGGAGGGGGTCGGATGCCCACAATGGAGGTGCCTCAGGCAAGCCACATTGTATCATTTCCTCCCAAAACCTGGGTCTGGACCAGCTGGAAGACAGGAGAGTGCATCTGCATTTGCATGTTTAGCCGTGGGGGGGAAGTGAATCTTGTAGTTGTACTGAGAGAGGAGCAGCGCCCAACATCGAAGGTGATGCGCTGCTTTGTTTGGCAATGACAATGAGGGGTTAAACAGTGAAACAACTGGCTTCTCATTCGTGATGAGATAGAATTTTATATCATAGAGGAAAATACGAAATTCTTCATGGCATAGACAATGGCGAGGGCTTCTTTCTCTCTTCGTGAATATCTAGTCTGAGTCAAATTAAGTGTCTTTGACGCATATGCAGTAGGCTGCTCAGAGCCATCAGAATATTTATGAGCTAACACCACCCCCAGCCCATGCTGGGAAGCATCTGTTGCTAACACTAACTTTGGCCCGATTGGTATGTTACAAGACAAGATACAGATTGTAACAAAGACTTTAGTTTGGAAAGGGCCATTTCACACACCTGCGACCAGTGGAAAGATGTCCCCTTATACAGCAAGACATGTAACAGTTGTGCAACCGATGCTGCCCTTGACATAAACTGATGATAATAAGCAATCTTACCTAAAAAACCTAGAGTTCCTTGACCGACGAGGATGCGTAAGAGCCAACAGTGGCAGAGATATTCTGATGAAGGTGTTTGATACTAGCACTAAGAGACCTCGAACCCACCATAAACAATAGAAAGCTGAAAGAAGCAGCACTTAACCAAATTGCATTTTAACCCGGTGGCCTGTAACACTGAAAAGAGGTACGTAAGGTGTTGAGATGTTCAGCAGTGGTGGAGCCGGAGACCACAATATCATCAAATAGTCGGCATAGCCTGACACAGGCCTCGTGAGTTGTTCGAGAAACCACTGAAAAATCTCTGGGGCACTGGCCACTCCAAATGGTAACTGCAACAACTGATACGAGCCAAAAGGCATGTTAACGACCAAGAGCCATCAAGAGTCAGCATCAACGGGAAGCTGAAAATATGCATCAGAGGTCGATCTTGGAAAAATACTGACCACCAGTGAGCTTAGCAAAAAGTTAATCAGGGTGTGGCAAGGGATGTGTGTCAATGATAGACTCAGCATTGACATGAACTTTGAAATCACTGAAAAAGGTGTAACATCCCGACAGCTTCTTGACAATGACTGTGGGGGTAGCCCATTCATTGGATGTGATTGGTTGGATGACTCTGGAGGCTGTGAGGCGGTCAAGCTCTGCCTTCACTTGGTCATGGAGTGGCATTGGCACCAAGCGAGCCATAAGGAAATGGGGTCTGGCAAAACATTTCATGGTGACATGGGCTTTGAAATTATTGGCACAATTCAAACCCGCAGAAAACGAGGCAGAAAATTCAGAGCTAAAGGGTCGAGTTGTGTATAAGGCACTTGATCAGAGATGAGATTAACTTCACTGGAAATAGTGTTTATTACTTGAACTGCTGCCACCATATCATACCCCTGTGAACCGTCCGACAAACGGCAGAGGGAAGCAGTTTAAACTTCTGCAACCTCACACCATGATTCAATCTGAGTACCCACAGTCCTTGAAGGCTCAAACAATTGTGCAATAGTCAGAACATTGGAGAGGGAGGTGTTTTGCACACTGAAGAGCACACTCATGAACCTCACGATCGGGGACCAACCAAATGATTGCGTCACAAACCATCTGGTCAGCATATGTCTCCTTAAATACATCAGTGACAAAGTGGCAATGGCAGCTTAATCCGTGAAGCTCAGGTGCCCAAGGCTTATAGGAATATTCCTGTTTCCTGCAATGCCGATACAACTCAACCCTAGCAGCAACCATGTGTGTCCGTTTACAGCAGTATTTTGAAAGAAGGTTGCACATGTTATCAAAAGAGAGTAAAGACAGATCCTGTTGGGGATCAGTTGGCAAAGGAGTTGATACAAGTGAGGCAATAACCAAGACAAAAAGAAAGCATGGCATAAGGTAACATCAGTCATTCCAAATGCAGGGAAGTGCTGCCGCAACTGTTTTTTGTTTAGTTCCCATTCTTTGAAAGACTCATAAGACAGAAACAGTGGGGGATAAATGACCAGGACAGTGACAGGCAAAACAGGAGGTGCAAGGGGTGATGTGGCAAGTGATGTAGACTGAGACAGACCCAAACTGGCCAATACAGAGGCAAGCATTTGCAATACGTGGGTGTGACTGTGTTGCCCTGTGGCAAATGCCTGCTGCTGCTAAGATGCTGCAACACTGCATTAAGAACCCCTTGCCAATCAACCAGACAGAGTGAAAACTCATCAGTAGCACCATCAGACACTGTACACACAATGGAGGACCAACCAGAGACTGGAAACCATGCGGAGAACAATGCCACACTCCTCTTCACTTGTGTTGTAACTTGGACACGCAACACAACCAAGAACGTTAGTACAACTTTTATCAGACTGTGGCATATATGACAATCATCGTAACATACACTGAACAAAATAAAATAAAGCAACTGTATGCAGGCAGTAATAACATGATAACTGAGCATTACCATAGTATGGCAGGGTTTAAACAGGCACTTGCCCATGGCGGGCTCTATCAGAAGTTCAGAGTATTGCTCTTTTGCAGCACACTCTTACGGATGAGAAAATACTGATAATGCGTGAGACTTTCAAGTGAGCATGCACTATTTCAGGAATGGTTAATAGAAACATTCGAAGACATCAAGGGATCAGTAGTTCTAATTGGAGGAAAGGGAGGGGGGGGGGGGGGGGGTAGGGGAATTAGGTGGGTAAAAGCTGTAGAGGGAGACCAGGATATGAATACAGTAATTAGATTCAGAAAGATGTAAGATGCAGTAGTTATTTGGAGATGAAGAGGCTTGCAGAAGATAGAATAGCACAGAGAGCTGCAGCAAACCAGTCTCTGGACTAAAGATCCCAACAAAAAAAATCGACTGCGAAAAAAAGTGGCATGCTGTGCTAAGAAAATGTGTTGTTTCATTTTCTTTCTCGCAGTTAGTTTTAAGTGCAATAACTGGGCATTTAAACAATTACACAAACTGTTTCTTTCATATATATTCTCTCTCTTTACATAGAATTTTACACAAAAATTGTATACCCAACAATATGTTGTTCAGGATTCTTCCTTGCAGTCAGCTTTAACAGAAAACAGGTAAGTTGTAGTTATGGCTAACTTCGTAATCCTACCCCTTCACAGATTAGAACTATGTGAAATACTATCATTGACGCCACTACCCTCACAGATCCAAAAGCTGCAGAGATGCTTCTCATACCCTGTACACCAATGATCACCACCGGTTTATCCCATTATTTTAAACAAATGCAATTCCGAGCCAAGGTCAGAGAGAGAGAGAGAGAGAGAGAGAGAGAGGGGGGGGAAAGGGGATTGAAAGAGAGGAGGGAGGAAATGGACAGAGATGTGGCAGGAGGACATGAACAAAATGGCAGGGGGGGGCGGGGCAGGAGATGGAAAAAGAAAGGGGGAAGAGTGGGGAGAGGGATGGAAGGGGGAGGGGGAGTGATGGGGGAGTGATAGGGCAGGGGGAGGGGGAGGGGGAGGGGGAGGGAGGGAGAGAGGGGGGGGAGGGAGAGAGGGAGAGAGAGAGAGAGAGAGAGAGAGAGAGAGAGAGAGAGAGAGAGAGAGAGAGCATGTTGGGAGGAAGAGATGGAAAGGGAGAGGAGGAGCAGATATGTACTCAGAGAGTGGGAAGAAAGAGGAGATGAAGAAAGAGAGGGAGGATGAGGAATGGTTCAAATGGCTCGGAGCACTATGGGACTCAACTGCTGAGGTCATTAGTCCCCTAGAACTTAGAACTAGTTAAACCTAACTAACCTAAGGACATCACAAACATCCATGCCCGAGGCAGGATTCGAACCTGCGACCGTAGCGGTCTTGCGGTTCCAGACTGCAGCGCCTTTAACCGCACGGCCACTTCGGCCGGCGAGGATGAGGAGATGGACAGAGAGAGGGAGGACAAGGCAATTAGGATGTATATCCAATTCCCACACATACTTAGCAATTACGAAGCATTGCCTGGTTCACTAGTAGTAATAATAGTAATAATAATAATAATAATAATACCAACACAAAATCACACATTTGCTATACATGGATGACCTAAAACTACTGGCAGCAACAATTAACAATTCAACCAATTACTAAAGATAACAGAAGTATTCAGCAATGATATAAATATGGCACTTCCTGGCAGATTAAAACTGTGTGCCGGACCGAGACTCGAACTCGGGACCTTTGCCTTTCGCGGGCAAGTGCTCTACCAACTGAGCTACCCAAGCACGACTCACGCCCCGTCCTCACAGCTTCACTTCTGCCAGTATCTCGTCTCCTACCTTCCCAGCTTTACAGAAGCTCTCCTGCGAACCTTGCAGAGATTTTCACTCTGCAGCGGAGTGTGCGCTGATATGAAACTTCCTGGCAGATTAAAACTGTGTGCCGGACCAAAACTCGAACTCCGCTGCAGAGTGAAAATCTCATTCTGGAAACATCCCCCAGGCTGTGGCTAAGCCATGTCTCCGCAATATCCTTTGTTTCAGGAGTGCTAGTTCTGCAAGGTTCGCAGGAGAGCTTCTGTAATTTTTGGAAGGTAGGAGACGAGATACTGGCAGAAATGAAGCTGTGAGGACGGGGCGTGAGTCGTACTTGGGTAGCTCAGTTGGTAGAGCACTTGCCCGCGAAAGGCAAAGGTCCCGAGTTCGAGTCTCGGTCCGGCACACAGTTTTAATCTGCCAGGAAGTTTCGTATCAGCGCACATTCCGCTGCAGGGTGAAAATCTCATTCTATATAAATATGGCTTTTGGAACAGACAAATGTAAGAAAAATAGCATAGTCAAGGGAAAACACACTAAACAAGAAGATTACATATTGGATAACCACAGCAACTGCATAGAAGCGATGCAAAAAACAGATGCCTATAAATATCTAGGACACAGACAAAAAATAGGAATAGATAATACAAATATTAAAGAAGAACTAAAAGAAAAATATAGACAAAGACTAACAAAAATATTGAAAACAGAATTGACAGCAAGAAACAAGACAAAAGCTATAAATACTTATGCTATACCAATATTGACCTACTCATTTGGAATAGTGAAATGGAGTAACACAGGACTAGAAGCACTCAATACACTTACACGATCACAATGCACAAATATAGAATATATCACATACATTCAGCAACAGAAAGATTCTCATTAAGCAGAAAGGAAGGAGGAGGAAGGGGATTTATCGACATAAAAAAACCTACATTATGGACAGGTAGACAATTTAAGATAATTCTTTATAGTACGAGCAGAAACTAGCAAAATACACAAAGCAATCACTCATATAAATACATCGGCTACACCACTGCAATTTCATAACCACTTCTACAACCCTTTAGATCACATAACATCAACAGATACAAAGAAAGTAAATTGGAAAAAGAAAACAGTACATGGCAAGCACCCATATCATCTAACACAGCCACACATGGATCAAGACGCATCCAACACATGGCTAAGAAAAGGCAATATATACAGTGAGACGGAAGGATTCATGATTGCAATACAGGATCAAACAGTAAACACCAGATATTACAGCAAGCACATTATTAAAGATCCCAATACCACAACAGATAAATGCAGACTTTGCAAACAACAAATAGAAACAGTAGATCACATCACAAGCAGATGTGCAATACTAGCAAATACAGAATACACCAGAAGACATGACAATGTAGCAAAAATAATACATCAAAAACTTGCCATACAACATAAACTAATAAAACAACATGTTCCCACATACAAGTATGCACCACAAAATGTACTGGAGAATGATGAATACAAATTATACTGGAACAGAACCATTACAACAGATAAAACAACACCACATAACAAACCTGACATCATACTCACCAATAAAAAGAAGAAATTAACACAACTAATCGAAATATCCATACCCAATACAACAAATATACCGAAGAAAACAGGAGAAAAAAATTAAAAAATACATCCAACTGGCTGAGGAAGTCAAGGACATGTGGCATCAGGATAAAGTTGACATTATACCAATTATACTATCAACTACAGGAGTCATACCACACAATATCCACCACTACATCAACGCAATACAGCTACATCCAAACGTATACATACTACAGAAATCTGTAATTATTGATACATGTTCAATTACCCGAAAGTTCCTAAATGCAATGTAACATATACCGTACAGTTAAAAGGAAGTCACGCTTGATCAAGATCCGCGTCACTTTCCATTTTTGATCAGACGTGGCGTCTGAGAGGGGAGAGAAATAATAATAATAATAATAATAATAATAATAATAAAAATAATAATAATAACAACCATCTTCTACAGATAAAGACCAGATTACAACCCAATAGAAAAAAGCCAAAACTAAACAAAGTGCTGAGACCAGACCCCGAATACATAAAACTCAACAAGGAAAACATCTTACAGGAAATTAGTCAGACAAACACCACAAACTGGACAGAACTTGTGGACGTCCTCAAATCCACGATGATATTGGGTCAACCCCCGAGAAGGAGAAAACACAGGTGGTGGAATATAGTATGTGACCAAGCAATAGAAGAAAGGACCAATGCCTGGAAAAACTTCAATAGTCACAAAACATCAGAAAAATGGCAACAACTTCTAGTAATCCGAAAACAAACATTGAAAACTATTCGGAGGGAAAAAAGAAATTATGACAAACGGCCACTAGATGAGATAGAACAAGACTTTAAGAAGAACAACACCAGGAATTTTTATAAGACGTTTAAAGAACATATTGCAGGATACCAGCCACCCAATCTTTGCTTCAAGAAACCGGATGGTTCACTAGAAACTAACACAAAGAATAACTGCCAAATCCTCGCAGACTATTTCAACAAACTTCTCAACTGCGAAAGACCTACAGAGGATATCCACTACGAGACGTCTACACCAAATCCTGACGCTAAACCGCCAACCATCAACGAAATAGTAGAAATTATCAAGACACTGAAAAACAATAGAGCCCCAGGAGAAAATGGAATTATTGCAGAACTATGGAAACTAAATGATGAAAGATTAACAGGAAAAATTCACACAATCATATTAAACATTTAGGAAACAGAACAGATCCCTTCTGAATGGAAATGCGCACTCATCCATCCACTCCACAAAAAAGGGGACAAAACTGAACCAAATAATTACAGGAGTATCTCACTCGTACCGGTCACATATAAAATCCTATCAAAAGTTCTCATGAATAGGTTAGAAGAACAAGCTGACCCACAAATACGAGAATACCAGGCTGGTTTTCGCAAGGGACGATCATGCATAGAGCAGATCTGGAATCTGAAAATGATTCTCCAGATGAGAAACACCCGAAACACAGTGGTTACTTTTGTAGATTTTAAAAAGGCCTATGACTCTATAAACAGAGTAGCGCTCTGCAAGACGCTGGGAGAATTCAGCATTGACAGAAAGACAAGAGCAATCATTCGGGAAACATTAACTGACACAGTCTCCAAGGTTAAATTTATGGGGGATATCTCGGAACCATTTGAAATCCAAACTGGAGTGCGACAGGGTGACGGACTTTCACCATTACTCTTTAATATCATTCTTGAAAAAATTATCAGGACATGGGAAAAAGAAGTCAAAGGAATCCAAATTGGCATTAGAAAAGATAATAGATTCAATTTGAAGTGTTTAGCTTTTGCGGATGACCTTGCAATCCTCACAAATAATAGAAAAGAAGCCACTAACGCCATAGAGAAGTTACACGAAATTGCACAAAGAACTGGCCTGCAAATCTCATATGAGAAAACCCAGTACATAGAAAGAGTGCCACAAGACAAATTGCCTATTGTGACAACCCATGGGAAAATCATACAAAGACGACATTTTAAGTACCTGGGAGAAATCATCCAGCCATCAGGAATCAACCTAAAGGCCAATGAGGAAAGAATAAAAAAACTACAGAAAGCATATAAACTCACGTGGAACTATTATAACAAAAAGTCCATATCCATTAACGCAAAATTGAGGCACTACAACACTGTCGTACTTCCGGAGGCACTGTATGCATCTGAAACAACACAAATAGGTGGGCAAACTAAAATCAAAGAAATAGAGAAACAAGAAACGAAAATTCTCAGGAAAATTTTTGGCCCGATACAAGAGCAAGGAATCTGGATGAAGAGACCAACATCAGAATTATACAAAGACACAGACAAGATTACGGATACAATAAGGAAAAGAAGAATGCAGTTCTACAGACATATCCACAGGATGAATGAAAACAGAATTTCAAAGTGAATTCTTGAAGTCACCAACTCAGGCAGGGGAAAAACAAAATGGATAAAAGAAGTTGAAGTTGACCTCAGACAAGCACACATAACAGTAAACGATGCAGAAAATAGAACTGAATTCAGGATCATCATCAAAAAACATAAATTTGACACCACAACACAGAACAGACCAGGATGCAAATGGACAGCGGAGCGAAAGAAACAACACAGTGAACACATGAAGAAAATTTGGGCTCAGAAAAAACAAACAATCATCATAAAGGAATTCAAGTTCAAACGCTCTCTTAAATGGGAATAATCGAAAATAAATAAATAATAATAATAATAATAATACATAGGTTGGGTAGTATGAAAATGAATCCATAAGTGGTTAAAATTAAGAGACAGATGATATCCATATGAACCCACCTGCTTCCTCTTTTGCATGTCCAAAAACTTCAGTGATACAACAAGCTCAATCAATGGAAAACACTAGTCTCAACAGAAAACATTGGTTTGTTTACCATTAAATTTTGTACTCACTTTTGATAGAGAGATCCCAAAATTGCCCATCTCCATTGTACCGTAGTAGCAGACAGTTCGGCACAGCCTGTCACCCAAGATCAAGGAAGTCAAGCAAGGAAGATGTGGTGAACAAAAGCTAAAATGCTCAGTGATCTATGGCTGTTTATTGTGGTTATCAACTGCATTAGAAAATAATGGAAAGTAAACCATGTAGGCACATTATTAGTATGGGGAGCGCACAAGAAAGGGTGCACCGATTTGGCTCAAACTGTGTGAGTAGAAGCAGGTAGACACTCCTTTCAACTCCCTAGAATATCTTGCCTGAGTGGGCCATAGGAAAAGAGAAAACACACTCTAAAAGTTTTCGAGTACAGTGTCATGGATTTTTGAACTACAAGGGCAGTGCACTGCTCCTGTAATTTTTTTTCTTTTCGATTTTGTTTTATTCCTTGCAATGTTACACTATTATTTATGAAATTTAAACATATTTATCAATTCAATATATACAAGCAAAATTAATTTATTCTGTAAAAAAGTTTATGTTCGACGGGCTTACAGCTCAGAATTGGTATGCCAATCAGGCAAAATCACTGTGAGCAATGAAGCAATCATCTGACTGACACACCATGTTGAAGATACCTGTTTGGTAAAACACCATACCCCGCTGCATAAAGAAGTCTGTAACTGCCTCTTGCTGCATGAAGAAGACCGTAACTGCCTGCTGCACATCCTCGTCCAACAAGAATCGTCAACCCTTCAAGAACTTTTTTAAGGGATTGAAGATACGATAATCGCTTGGGGAGAGATCAGGATTATACAGCGAGTGTAGAAGTGTCTCCCATTTGAGTGTGTGTAACTTCTGCATTGTGACATTTGCAATATGTGCCTTATCATGAAGCAGCACCACTGTTTGGCAAATCATTCCACTGAGGAGGTTTTCAACAGACATGCTGTCACACATTCTTAATTCTCTGATGGAAGCCCATCAGTATTTGTCATTTGCTACCCAAGAAAAGAATAACTGCACATTGGTCCAGTTCGGATGCATTTGGCAATTATATCACCATAGTTCACATCTACCACAAGCATGTCAGAAAGACAAGAATGCTGCCCTAATCCCTTACCATGTTGGTGCTTACATACCCACATTGGAGTTGTGCTACATTGCATGTATGCTACAGCAAGGCCCTTGAACAGAAACTTTTTGATCGCCCCATGATTATCTAAATTTAGTTAATTAATTCATTTAAACAGGAATTGTTTTAAATAATATATTTCTGACAGTTTGTGATTTCAACTGCCCTTCAGTAGCAACATTCTGTTGCCATACCCGCACTCTCTTCTTTTTCTTTGTTCTCCTTTGTGCATGCATTCGGAGCAAATTCCCTATAATTGGACGTTACTGTACCTGTTTTCCAACAGTTCATAACAGTCTCTACAGTTGTGAACAATGTCTCATATCTGTGGTGATTTTCTGTGCAAACCTATTATTTTATTGAAAATGGAAACCCATCAAGAATTTTCTACCATGACATGATTGGTGAAAATATCAAAACTATAACTTTTGATAAAGATTTTCTTGAAAAAAATAAAATAAAATAAAATAAAATAAAATAAAAAAAAAAATAATTCACCAGTGGTCTTCATTGCACTTTTTCAATTCATAAAGAAAAGGTATGATCACTAACTCCCCTGCGCCTCTGGGTCCTCTAGCAAAAGCTATGGGTCAGCAGCTCTAGAGCATCTTATTGAAATTCTGAATGATAATTTCATAGTAAATGATGAAGATTTGATACTATACACCAAACCTGACAAAATATTTATGAAGAGGTATGTGGATTCTCCCTCTTTCTCTCTCTCTTCTTCACATACACTTTTACTACATACAGTCCCATTTTATTTGCAACAGATTTCTTCTTCAAGTACAGACATGAACAACAATGATTATGATTGTAACAGTTATTAATCTTATTCTTTGGTGTTCTTGTCTGATAAGAAGAAAGTCATCAATTTTCGTGATGGTCATCCACATCAGAAGTTTGCATTATTAAAACAACAATTCCTATCTCAGGGGAGGGGGGGGGGGGGGGTAGCTTCGGGTGGGAGGGGGGGATTTATCTTCAAATTTGGAGGAAAGAAGTAGAACAACTTGGCACTAGAAATGACGAAACTGCATTCATGAATTCAAAAACATGGGAACAATTTCAGGATGCACAAGGCCGTTACAAACAAGTAACAATGAGAACATTATGACAATGGGCATTACCGCTCCAAGGAATTAAAAAATGAAGGAAAAATGATGGTAACAGGAGGAATCACACCCAAGCTGGCAAACTGACAGTCACTGTATTACTTTAGCATTGTTGCTCAAGAATCCCTCACACTGTACTCAAAAATCTTTAGAAAGTGATTTTTCTTTTCCTATGGCCCACCCAGACGAGATATTCTATGAACTTCAAGCATCTACCAGCTTCTACTAACACAATTAGAGCCAAATCAGTGACCTGTGTCCCGCGCCCTCCCCTTGTAAGACAGCCTGGCACAGTATCATTTTCAGGATATTTTCATGTAACAGTGTGGTATTTTATTTTCTACGTCCCCACTTGCTCCATCTGAATGCTGTCTGTGTGGCTGTTACAATGACAATGTTACTCCGTGGACTTACATATAACTCATGTGGAGGGCAGTACCACAGGAACAGACTGAGGTTCTCTTCTATCCCATGACACAACGTTTAAATGCTCTGTTTCCACCATGTGAAGCCTTCACACTATATCAGGTTCTCAGAGTCACAGATTTTGGTACAGTTCTGTACTCCTAATCATCTGTCTATTGTGATGTACCAAATTTAGTGACATTTCTTTTTGGTTGGCTGGTTGGTTGGTTTAAAAGAAGGGGGGAGGGAACCAAACTACGAGGTCATTGGTCCCTTGTTCCTGATAAAACAATGCCACAAGTGTTACAATAAAACAGACGAGACATATAACACAAAATGGAAAGAAAGGAAAAACAACAAGAATGAAGGAAAGGCAAGGAACACTAAAAGGAACAAAAGAGGACTAGAAAACAGAGAGACGCTAGAAACAGAAGAGAATAAAACAAGAAAGCAGATTACAGTGGCTGGCCAACCACGAGATTAGAAAGGAAAAGTCAGCCACTCTGCAAGACATTAAAACCTCCACCGTATTTACACAAATCTAAGCCACACTTTTTTTCTGGTTTTTTAAATCCAAAAACCGCCTGCGGCTTATGATCAAGTGCAAAGTAAGTGGAAGTTCTGAAAAATGTTGGTAGATGCTGCCACAACTAACTTCTGCCGTCAAATATATGTAGCACTACACAGGCATGCTTTGCAGGCACAAAGATAAATACTACTCTTCGCCAGAATATGGGCAGTATGACATTTCCTGAAATGTAGCGAGATAAATACTGGCGCCAAAACCTCTGCATCAGTAAATAAATTTAAAAAAAAAAGGTAGAAGAATGTAAACATTATGCCATGTATTCTTTCGTGTTTGCTGCTATCTCATTTAAATCCTGTCTGCCTAATAAACTATGAAACTAGAGTGAGACAACAGCAAACACAGAAGAATATACATATCATGTCATGTTTATATTTGTATTATTCTTATGCTGAATAGAGATACAGTCAGAAATGAAACATGGCAACTGACTAGATTTTTAAATCTAAGATGACTAATTTCTGTGCAGAATGTAATGTACTAAAGAGGCGCCTGCAAAGATTTTCAAACGGAGAAAAATTTTCGCTGAACTCTCGTTCAGAACATCATCCATCATATGCAGTATATTATTTGCTTCTTGTTCATCATTATCAAAGAAAGCAGCAGTGTAAGTAACAACAAATAGCAGTCACTTGCCATTGTTTCGCTTATGAGACAATTCCTCTCCTTTTTTTTAATTGTAAGCCGCGGTAGTGCACACAAAAGCAAGTCATGCCGTGAGCAGTGACAGGTCGTAAATACTCATTATCAGAATGCGACAAACAATGCATGACACAGTACAATAACACATTTTCAGCTTAGAGTGACGTAAACACCTATAACAAAGAGAACGGCGCTTATCAGATCTAGCAAAATAAGCAATCTATTCAAACCAGACAAAGCACGTGAAAAAGGAAGGGTACCCATATAAATACGGACGGAGCGCCTGACACATAGCAATGGCTACTTGGTAAAGCTTAATTGTTAAGCTTACGACTCAAACCAAACTACTATAGCTGTATCTTCATCCATTCGACCTAAATTGTGTCTCGTGTTACAATGGACCAACTTTGTTTCAATTTGGAGGTGCGGTCTAAAACTTTTATCCCCCATTAATTTCAAGCCTCTAATTTCAGGTGTGGCTTAGATTCGGGAAATTTTTTTTCCCTCGATTTCGAATCTCATTTTTCAGGTGTGGCTTAGATTTGAGTAAATACGGTAACCTAAAAGAACTAGGGTGGAGGACACAGCGGGACAATGGATATGCGCTAAAACTTAGATCAAATGATAAAACTCACCCTCAAGAATAAAACACAAAACTAAATCAGCCAATGAGGTGTTATCACATAAAACGAGCATCAACGAGTCCGGTAGCCCAAGATTTTGTCGTTGGGCAGTCAAAGTGGGACAGTGCACCAGAATATGGGCCACTGTCAACCGGGCACCGCACCGACACTGAGGTGGGTCTTCATGGCACAAGTGTGGCCAATGCGGAGCTGGCAGAGAACAACTGATTCCCTGTGAGAGGCCCGCATGGAAGACTTCCACACACTCGTAGTCTCCTTAATGACAAAGTTTGTTGTGCACACTGTTATGCCATTCTATTTCGAAAAGCAGAAAAACCCTGCAGCATAAGTCAGGGTGCAGGTCAGGTTCAGATGCCCATCTGCAGAAGCAGCTTCTGCGTAGCCTGTTTGTTCAGCATGTCGGCAAGGTCATTGCCTGGGATGCCGACGTGTCCTGCAGTCCACACAAACACCACTGAACGACCAGACTGATCCAGGGCATAGATGGACTTCTGGGTGGACGCCACCAAAGGATGGTGAGGGTAGCACTGGTCGATAGCTTGTAGGCTGCTCACAGAGTCAGTACACACAACAAACAATTCATCGGGGCATGAACATATGTGCTCAAGAGCATGATATAGTCACCAGCTCGGCAGTGAAAACACTGCGGCCATCGGGGAAGAATTGCTGTTCAATACGTCCTCCACGGACATATGCAAAGCTGATGTGAGCATCAGCTATCGAACCGTTGGTGTAAACCACTTCGTGGCCTTAGCACTTGTCAAGAATCGAGAGGAAGTGGCTGCGGAGAGCCGCAGGTTTAATTGAGTCCTTAGGGCCATGTGAAAGATCCAGGCGAAGCTGCAGCCTAGGTGTACACCATGGAGATGTACGTGAATGGACCTCAAGTATTGGTGGTAAAGGCAAGGACTCCAGTTCGGAAAGAAGGGATCAGACATGAACTGCAATTGGAAGCCCTGAACTGGGCCGCTGATGCGGGAGATGAACCGCCGTGGGTGGGAAAAGAAGACGGTGATTTGGATGCACAGGAGAACTACGAATGTGCACTACGTAACTGGCCAGCTGTTGTGCACACCTAACCTGCAATGCAGGCACTCCCACTTCCGCAAGGATGCTGGACACCGGACTCGTCCTAAAAGCTCCTGTCGCTAGGCGAATGCCACAGTGGTGCACTGGGTCGAGTAAATGCAACACTGAGGGTGCTGCCGAACCATAAACCACACTCCCATAGTCAAGGCGAGATTGAACAAGGGCTCTGTAGAGCTGCAGCAGCTTAGAGCAATCTGCACCCCAGTTGGTGTTGCTCAGGCAGCGGAGGGCATTGAAGTGCTGCCAGCACTTCAGCTTAAGCTGACGTAGGTGAGGAAGCCAAGTGAATCAGGCGTCGAAAATCAGTCCTAAGAATCAATATGTCTTCACTACAGTGAGTGGATCGTCATTAATGTAAAGTTCTGGTCCTGGACAAATGGTTCGACACTGACAGAAGTGCATAACACACGACTTTGCTGCCAAAAACTGGAAACCACGGGATAGAGCCCATGACTGTGCCTTGTGGATGGCTCCCTGTAGACTCTGCTTAGCAACACCAGTACTGGTGGAGCAGTATGAAATGCAAAAGTCGTCTGCATAGAGAGATGGTGAGATGGACGGCCCTACAGCTACTGCTAGACCATTAATGGCCACTAAAAATAGAGATACACTTAATAAAGAGCCCTGCAGGACCCCATTCTCCTGGATATGGGGGGGAACTATGGGAGGCACAAACTTGTACACAGAAAGTACAAAGCGACAGGAAATTCTGGATAAAAATCGGGAGTGAGCCTCGGAGACGCCACTCATATAATGTGGCAAGGATATGATGTTGCCAGGTCGTGTCATACACTTTTCATAAATAAAAAAAGACGGCAACCAAGTGTTGGCATCTGGAAAAGGCTGTTCGGATGGCAGACTCCAGGAACACAAGATTATCAGTGGTAGAACGACCCTGGCGGAAGCCGCCCTGACATGGAGCCAGTAGGCCACGTGACTTTAGGACCCAACTCAACCGCCGACACGCCATACATTCCAGCAGCTTACAAAGAACACTGGTGAGGCTGATGGGCCGATAGCTATCCACATAAGTGGGTTTTTACTGGGTTTGAGCACCAGAATGATGGTGTTCTCCCACCATTGTGATGGAAAAACGCCATCACGCCGGATCCGGTTGAAGATGACTAGGAGATGTGACTTGTAGTCAGATGAGAGATTTTTAATCATCTGACTGTGGATCCGATCTGGTCCAGGAGCTGTATTGGGGCAATGTGCAAGGGCACTGATGAGCTCCCACTCCGTAAACGGGGTGTTATAGGATGCACTGTGGCATGCAGTAAATGAGAGGACTTTCCCTTCCAGCCGCAGTTTGAGAGTGTGAAAGGCTGGGGGGTAATTCTCCGATCCAAAGGCTCGAGCATAAAGCTCAGCAAAATGCTCGGCAACCGTGTTTGCGTCAGTCGATAACATGCCATTTATGTTAACATTGGGAACACCTGTTGGGGTCTGGTAGCCAAAAACACGTTTGATTTTTGCCATGGCATCCAATGGTCGAGATGTATCTCTCCCAACACTCCTGCTTCCATCATCTGATACATTGGCGAATTTGAGCATGGAGCTGTTTAAAGGCTATGAGGTACTCCAGAGAAGGGTGTTGCATATGCTGCTGTAGAGCTCGCCGAAGCTCCTTAATTGCTTCAGCGACTTCTGGTGACCACCAAGGGACTGTCTTTTGCCGGGGGCACCCTAAAGAGCGAGGGATCGTGTTTTCTGCCACAGAAACGATTGTTGTAGTCACCCGCTCAACCATCACATCGATGTTCCTGTGTACAACAGTGACAGCAGAGATGATAGTTTCCCAGTCTGCCTTGTTTAAAGCCCATCTGGGCAGGCGTCCGTGCACCTGATGCTGGGGCAGTGACAGGAAGATGGGGAAGTGGTCACTACCACACAGGTTATCATGTGCTCTCCAGTGTATAGATGGGAGAAGTCCTGGGCTGCAAACTGATAAATCAATGGCCGAGTAACTACCCTGAGCCAGACTGAAACGTGTGGCGGCCCCAGTATTTAAGAGGCAGATGTTGAACTGAGACAGTAAAGTTTTGACATCTCTGCCTCGGCCAGTATGCACAGTGCCGCCCCACAAGGGGTTATGGGCATTATAATCTCCAAAGAGTAGGAAAGGTATAGGGAGTTGATCAATCAGTGCAGCTAATACATTCAGGTATACTACAACATCTGGAGGAAGATATACATTGCAGACAGTTATTTCCTGCATCGTCCTTATTCTGACAGCCACAACTTCAAGAGGGGTTTGAACGGCACACGTTCACTACAGTCTGAGTTTAGGACGTATACACACACTACACTTGACACTCAATCATAGTCACTGCGGTTCCTGCAATATCCCTTATAGCTGCGGAGGGCAAGGGTCCACAATGCCGGAAACCAGGTTTCCTGGAGGGCAATGCAGATAGCAGGTGTAAAGCTTAACAGCTGCCGTAGCTCACCCAGGCAGTGGAAAAAACCACGCAATTCCACTGGAGGATGACTTCATTGTTAGACTGGGAAGGCATGGAACATTCAATGAGGCAGTTTATGTATCAGGGCCACCTGCTGCCACCGACTTTTTGCCTGAGCAGTCTACATCCATTTTGTCTGAGGGTCCGGCGAGATCTATGTCCTCAGCAGACGCCAGAATCTCCACCTCATCCACAGATGCAGAGCTTGGAGGTAGCGGTGGTGTGAGTGCCACCACAATTCCCTTGGTATTGGTGACCTTCTTTTTGGATTTCTCTCGCTGTTCCTTGGGTTTCCTTGGCTGGGAGGACTTCACTGATTCAGTCTCCGGGACTGAGGATGAGCATGAAGCCCTGTGACCAGCTGCTTTTGGGCTCTTCAACCACTGTCAGCTGTCATCTCTTCCACTAGCAAAACCTGAGAAGGGAGAGACCCAAGGGGGCCCCTTCCTAGCGAGAGCAACTGAAGAAGTTGTACACTTCTCAGGCTGAACAATGGGGATGGACGTTCCCGATGGTTGGGGGGTGTTACGCCTGAAGTAGGTAGTGCAAGAACAACAGGGAGCCCCACCATCAAGGAGGCAGATGTAGTCTTCTGGCTCTGAGAGGTGACTGGGGGCTGGCAGAGCTGATGGGGCTAGAACTGTTGTAACAGCGGGATAAGATGATGTCATATGTACAGGATGTAGGCGTTCAAATTTCCTCTTAGCCTCCGTGTAGGTCAGTCGGTCAAGAATCTTGTACTCCATGATTTTCCTTTCTTCCTGTAGAATCCTGCAGTCTGGCGAGCAAGGCAAATGGTGCTCTCCACAGTTGACACAGATGGGAGGCGGGGCACATGGAGTATTGGGATATGATGGGTGTCCGCAATCTCGGCCTGTGACACTGGAAGTATAGCTGGAATACATATGACCGAACTTCCAACATTTAAAGCACTGCATTGGGGGAGGGATATAGGGTTTTATATCACAACTGTAGACCATCACCTGGACCTTGTCGGGTAATGTATCACCCTCGAAGGCCAAGATGAAGGCACCAGTGGCAACCTGATTATCCCTCGGACCCTGGGGGATACGCCGAACGAAATGTACACCTCGCCGTTCTAGATTGGTCCGCAGCTTATCATCGGACTACAAAAGAAGGCCCCTGTGAAATATGATACCCTGGACCATGTTTAAGCTCTTATGGAGTGTGATGGTAACAGAAACATCCCCAGCTTGTCACAAGCGAGTAAAGCCTGTGACTGGGCAGAGGATGCTGTTTTGATAAAGACTGACCCAGATCTCATTTTGGACAAGCCCTACACCTCCCCAAACTTGTCCTCTATATGCTCAACAAAAAACTGAGGCATCATCAGCTCTCGAACATACAAGGAACCAGGGCGAGTAAGAGCTGCTGCCATCCTTAGCCTGATGTTCCTGCCATGGTGTGGCCAGAGAGGGGAATGATTTGGGATCATACTTCTGTGCGTTGAATTGAGCTCGTGAATGCTTAGAGACTGCTGGTGTTTCACCACCAGCAAGAGATGATGGACTACGCTTCATCTCATGTCATCCGCCCTGATGCCACCCACTCCGACCAGGAGCCCTCCCCACAGGTGCCACCCAGAACCAACAGGGTAAATGGCGGCCCCGCCATAACGGTCTGGCTACTGTGCTGGATATCAGGTGTAACCAAGCAAAAAAGTCCATTGCCATCGTCAGCGTAGAAAATGATACTGCACAGCTGATGGAAAAATACGCACCCAGGATGGTGACCTCGCCCAACAGCTGAAGAATGAGAAGAAATGCAGATCCACATCGACAAAGGATGCGAGAGGTCTCAGCACATGATGGACACGATGCACCATGTAAGGCGCCCTTCCCCCATTGGCTCACTCCTCAGGAAAATTTTGAAAAATGGAGGTCAAACTCTACAGGGGACCATCACAAAGGCTGAAACGTGTGAGACTCCTTTCAGTCGCCACTTACGACAGGCAGGAATACCTTGGGCCTATTCTAACCCCAGGACTCGCAGGGGGTTTCTTTTTGGTGTTGCAATTTGCACTAAATTTGGTGTATTCCCTGTTGCAATTTGAAATGACAGAATGGTCAAATTTTCAACCATATCAGAATATATTTTAAATGCTAAAGATCCAGCACATATACAGGTCAAATTAATAGTGTTGCAATTAAATGCTTACAACTATCACAAAGTGTGTTACATTCTGGGCATCCTCAATTGTTGAAAGGCATGATGTTAACAAGAATTCCACCGACAGCTGGTAAAATTGTTGTTTTATTGATAGACAACCAGTCTAACCACCTAAAAGCCACATCATCAGGTGCAACAATGTTAAAAGGTCATTGACATACCCATTGCTCCTAGTCAAGATACATTATTCAATGATTATTATCTATATCACACTGGTGAACGAAGGTTGACAAAGACGTGATCCATTAATTTTGTTAAATTGCTGGTGGGTGGATCTTGTAATTTAGGCCCTTGTTTTAAGATTTGCCTGTGTCAGTGTGATGGCAGGGCAAGAGTAGAAGTGCCCATTGAAGCACGAGCCTGTTAGCCAGTCTTAGTCACCTGAGCGGGCCCCTTCTACTCTTCCCACAGCTAGGTTGTCCTACCATCACACCAATGCACACAAATCTTAAAACAAGGGCCTATAACGACATGATCCACCCAACAGCAATTTAAAGCAATTAATGGATCACGTCTTTATCACCCATTGTTTCACAGTGTAATGTAGATAACATTCACTGAATAATATACCTTGACTAGTTGTGCTGGGTACAACTATGACCTTTTAACATTCTTGCAACTGATGATGCGGTTTTAGATCATGAAATTGGCTGTCTATCGATAAAACAACAATTTTACCAACTGTCAGTATAATTCTTCATAATATCATGATTACAACTATATTCAAATATGCCAAGCATTAGAAAGCGTTACAGGGAGGGCATCACAAAGGATGGGTATTCTACGTTGCTGTTCCATCAGAAACAAGTATGATTGACTTATGAAAACAAGAATTTTTTTAAAAAAATTAGTTACTGTAATACACCGCTGTTACTAACACCTCTTGCTACAAACCTTTATATCCTCTATCGACAAGTCTTCCAAGCGGCCTGCCACCGACGTTCCTGCACAATTGACCAACATCTGCACTGAGACTCCACATGTTGCTTTCTCCACAACAGATTTCACATCTTCATAATTGCCACCCACATCCACTGAAATTAACTATCATAGTAAAACAGCATTGCAACCGAGTCAGCACAACTCTCAGAAAAAAATATACAATTTATTTGCACCTGTAGTAATTTCCAGGAAAGAACTCTGCTTAGAGAGAGTATTATAATGGCCACAATATTTAAGAATTTTCAGTTGCACTTACACGAAAAATACTTAAGTTCCTGGTTCTGAGTATCGGTAATGCACGTCTTCAGCTCTTCGTATGCCTGGCTCAAGCGTTCTTGGTTTCTTGCAATTAATGTGACACTTGCACCTCTTCTTAGAAGATTTGCTGCAACTTCCTTTCCAATGCCGCTCGATCCTCCTGTCACCTACAATAAATGTCACAGCTGTTAATATATATATTAAGTTGGGGCACAGACCATCCAAGTTTCCTCTGAGACACCCCAATCCCAGCTATATTCTACAGCTGTTTTGTGACCTACTTAGAGCACACTGCATGTGACAAAGAACTAATTTCCCATCACTCTGTTACCAGTGACATAAACTAACTACTCATTTCAGCTTCTGAAAAGCTATTCATGTTTCTTGTGTCACACATTGATGTGCCCACACTACCTTTGCTCCATATGAAGTCCAGTTAACAGTTATTGATGGTGTTGGATTCTGTACCCAATGGCATAGCACACGCGTCTGATATTAATGATATGAAAGCAATCAAACATACTGACCCTGCCAACATAAACCAGATGTACTCAGATGCCCAATCTTGCTTAGCTTGTGTGTTACTGTTAACCAAACACTCAACATACAGGGTGTCCAGAAAAGGACTCCCTGATTTCAAAATTAAATATCTCGAAAACAAAGATCGATAGAGGAATGCAGTAAAAGGTATGTTTATTGTGAAAGCTGTAAGAAGTTTATACAGCAGTTTGAAATAATAGTTACAAAAGCTGCTAACAGATGGCGCTGTAATCGCCATACGTAATGCCTAGTATAAATAGTGATCCGAAGCCCAGAGTGATCAGTTCCACTATTGAAACGTGAAAGGAGGTTAGTGTACCAAAGGAAGAGATTGAAACCATGTATTCCATTGAACAACGCGTTTTTCTCGTGCTAGAGTACCACAGGTTAGAAGAGAGTCCTACGGCAACAAGGCGAAGTTTTCAAGCACAATTTAATGTTCCAAAAGGACGCGATGTGAAAACCATTCGTACACTCTTCGCAAAATTTCAACAAACAGGCAGCATAACTGATTATCTAGTGGGGCATGTTGGCCACAAGCAAACCGCAGTTACGCCTGAAAATATTGCCACAGTTTCTGGAATTATTCAGCGAAATCCAATGTCATCCGTCCGTAGAATTGCATCTGAGACTGGTTTGAAGCGTTCCAGCATGCAGAAAATACTGAGAAAGAGCCTACACATGTCTCCATTCAAAATTCAAATGCACCAGGCCATACCCGTACGAGCTGTGCAACAAAGGGTTGCCTTTGCTAATCAGATGCTCACAATGATTGATAGTGAAGGATTTGATGTTGGCTGCATCTGGTTTACAGATGAAGCACACTTCCACCTGAATGGATACATGAATAAGCAGAACTGGCGATTTTGAGGTTCCGAAAAGCCATATTGGTGTGAAGCAAAACCCCTGTATTCTCTTAAAGTTACTGTGTGGGCTGCAGTATGCAGCAGAGGCATTATTGGCCCTTTTTTTCATTCGAGAAACGGTCACTGGTGCACATTACGTTGCAATTTTGGAACAATTTGTCGCCACACAGCAAGCGTTAGAGGATTGGCCAAGTACTGAATGGATTATGCAAAATGGAGCCCAACCACATCGGACCGAACAAGTGTTTCGCTTTCTTGAGGAAAACTTCGGGAATCGAGTAATTGCTTTGGAATATCCCAAATTTACTGGTGCAGGCATGGATTGGCCTCCATATTCGCCGGATTTGACTCCCTGTGACTTTTTTTTGTGGGGCACAGTGAAAGACATGGTCTACCCGAAGCATCCCGCCACGCTGGACGAGCTTGAATCGATTCTTCATTGGCGCCACCTCTGTAGTGCCAATGGTGAACATTTTGAAAACATTGTGATGTGATTGTTTGCAAAGATTGTTTTCATATGATTATTTCACTTATGTATGCTGATATGAGCTGTACAGCGTACAGTGCCATCTGTTAGCAGCTTTTGCAACTATTATTTCAAACTGCTGTATAAACTTCTTACAGCTTTTACAATAAACATACCGTTTACTGCATTCCTCTGTTGATATTTGTTTTCGAGATATTTGATTTTGAAATCAGGGAGTCCTTTTCTGGACACCCTGTATGTTGCAGTGGGCTCACAGTGGCACGCCACATCAAACTATTTTACTTTACATCACAGCAACAATTTCTAATTCACTTG
Organism: Schistocerca americana; assembly: GCF_021461395.2. Classification (NCBI taxonomy): domain Eukaryota; kingdom Metazoa; phylum Arthropoda; class Insecta; order Orthoptera; family Acrididae; genus Schistocerca; species Schistocerca americana. The sequence continues at coordinate 557,377,679 of NC_060125.1, read as the reverse complement.
CTAATCAGTGTATATGTAGAAGCATTACATTTGCAGCATACTGCTTTCCAATGCAAGAAATTAACATAAGCAAGGAGCCTTTTACTTCTCTGCATATTTTCTATTCTTTTTTATCTCTCTGTTAACTTGTTTACTTTTAAATGTTTCCTGTTAAATGTTGATAGTCACAAATCAATTAACCGTAACAGTTCACAATGTGAACCTCTCATACTCTCCACCACATAGCTGATCTCTTCTGGTCCCTGGCAGATCAGTTCCCGAGAATATATAGAGTACTAAACAACCGATTTCAAGCAAGTTCATTAATCCATTATATCTAAATACGAGTGATCCTCTCTCTTACTGGCAAATTACAAAAAAACGATCTAATATATAAAACAATTATGATACATTTAAGGACAAAACTATTACTTCAAGTAGGTTGTATTGAAGGACAGCTCTGTAAATTCCTGTCAATTAGTTTGATAGCTAAAATAAAGCAGATATTCATGTACAGGAGTAGAACTTAATTTTTAAAAGTATAATCTGCAACTCTCAACAGTACCTTTCACCACAACAAATCTGTTCATTAAACAAAGATCCTGTAATGGACTTGGATGTGGTGTTATTACCTTAAATTTCTTTCAACTGTAAATGCAACACAGACATTACATCACAAAATTCCCACCGATACCCAATATTTATGTTATAGTTTTATTTGCATGCACTTCTTCAATGAACATGACATTTTAGGCTGTTTCATGCTTTTCACATAACCATGTTCATTTCATAAACACTATGGGAGGGGGGAGGGGGGGGGGGGGGAAGCTACACTAAACTCTCACTAATCCCACCCTCAGTAACCTGGCCTCTCAGTAATATCCAGCCCACATCCTAAACAGTACACAACAATGAATTATTGTGCACAAAAATTTTGTTAGTTAATTATAAAGTTAAACAATGCTACACACACATATGAAATTGTGCCATTCTTTATAGTTCAGTATCATGTCTTCTACGAGGACACATGTTGCAATAGACCTCAAACAGAAACTTTAAATTTCAGATAAAGAAAGATCTTATTTGACAGTATGCAAACCAAATCGATAGTGGGTTAGGAAAACAGAAGGTTATGTGAAAGAGTGTGAATGAAGAACCAGATATAGCTGTTTATATACAGTTCATACAACAGTGCAGTAAAGGCGTTCTCAACACAGTGACATAAACACACTACCAGTGAAATATTGTGCTCAGAAGAAAGTGTGGATGGACAGAGAAATATTGTCTCGGTCGTTCCACAAAGTGTTTGTACCAGTAGGTAGAAAAGAGCTGAAGAAGAAAAAGCTTTCACTGAAAGCTACCCTTACTACTGACAATGTTCCCAGTCATCCTTCTGACTCTTAATGTCCGATGCTATACAAACACTCATTCTTCCACCCAATGTGATATCCCTGTTTCAGCCCAAGGACCACAGAATTTTGGACTCAATTCAATGTCATTATCGACATGCACTTCTTTTCTCCTTTCCAAACGAATGTCAACATGACACTGCCAAGACTATGCTGAAAGTGTGGAAAGCAATCAAGTTATGTGATGATGTTTTGGAAGCAGCCGAGACATGGTATACAGTGGGGAGTGTTATCATAATGAAAAGTTGAAATAAAGTTTGGCCATCCAATGATGCAGAGTTGGATCTAGTACTGAGCAACAGGAATGAGCCAGTCAATTCGGAATCATCAATTGCTAATAGTTTGTACACTGCAATGTTCCACACACTCCCAAGAGAAGGAGAAATTAATGATGATGATTAGGCTAAGTAGCCAAATGAGGGAAACTAGGAGACAGACCACACTTTAACAGATGAAGAAATAATGAAAAGCACGCAGGAAAGTATTGATGAAAGTGATGAAGAAGTGAACATAGGACAAGAGAGCATGAAGATTTCTTACATTGCTGGTGCTGGAGCTGCAGATGTGTTCCTGGAATATATTAAGCAACAACCAGATACATGCAGTACCGATATAATGCTTGTAAATCAGTTGTGTGATAAAGCATGCTGCCACTGTGTATCAGTGTTGTGACAATTAAAAATTCGGGACATTTCACACTGAGTGATACTACTGTATAACTATGTACACACTCAAGGAAAACAAAATTTAAAAATGAATGTATCCTTGGATTTTATAAAATATATGTGCCAAGTTTTTAAAATTGCATCTTTGGATTTAATAAAATATATTCCCTATCTTTTTAAAATAAATTTCAAACACACTCAATAATACAGTATTTGTGCTAATCTGGCACCCAAACGTCCAAGGAATGGCTGGATTCAATTTACAGAAAATATCATATGGGAAACCATTGATTCACCTGATATTAGCCGCATTTCTAACTGTCGTCAACCAGCACTACACAAGAGTCTTAACAGTCACAAATTTGCCACTCGTGAACACTTTAATTATAAGTCAATATACTAAAAAAGATAAGTTTTCAACTTACAATGGCATGTTTTCCTTTAAGGCTGACTTTTTTGCTCTTTTGTCGTAAGATCCAAATGAGAAATATTACAAACACAAGTGAAATGGTAACAGCCAACAAAATCAACATTTTCACACCTGAAAACAAAAATTCACTCTAGTTTAATCTACAACCAATTAAATTTATGCACAAAACATAATACCTACTCTGCCAACAGTACACATCTTCAGGAGCCAATCATTAAAGCTGTTTCATTCCTATACATACACGAAAGACATTCCTACAAGAAATATGCCTAATGTCTCGTGATAATGTATTTCCTTTTGTAAATGTCACTGGACCATAAAGCCTTCTTGGCTTCTATGTAAAAGATTACATATTATATGCAATGAATTACTGAACTAATTTAATACTTTCAAGAGAAGAATTAAAACTTGGAAATGTTCTTGATGTAATGTGGGTCATGTAATCTACACAGTATTTCAATCTGAGCCTTTTAACTTTTCTGCAATACATTACTCAAATAATCCCACATGCTCATACTGTGATCTAAATGCCTATCATCATCATGATTATTATTATTATTTTTATTATTATTGGGAAGGTTTTGTAATACTTTTGGTATTCATTGCTTCTGGTCAGTTATAAGATAGGATCTTAAGGCCCTAACTGGTCAGGTCAAATATGCAATAAATAAAATAACATAATATAAAATAAACAATCTACTCACCAAGTGGCAGCAGAGGAACGCACGCACACATGCCAATAAAGCGCGCGCGCGCGCACACACACACACACACACACACACACACACACACACACACACACACACACACACAGGTTTTAACTTTTACAAGCTTTCGGAGCAAGTGGCTCCTTCTGGCAGAAGTTCTGGGTGGTAGTCATGTCGATATGAAAGGCCGAATAGTGCTTACATAACAGCTGATACATCTACATCTATGTGATTGCTCTGCTATTCTCAATAAAGTGCCTGGCAGAGGGTTCAATGAACCACCTTCAAGCTGTGTCTCTCTACTGTTCCACTCTCGAACGGCGCATGGGAAAAGCGAGCTCTTAAACTTTTCTGTGCGAGCCCTGATTTATCTTTTTATATCGTGATGATCATTTCTCCCTATGTAGGTGGGTGCCAACAGAATGTTTTCGCAATCGGAGGAGAAAACTGGTGATTGAAATTTCACGAGAAGATCCCGTCGCATCAAAAAACGCCTTTGTTTTAATGATTGCCACTCCAATTCATATATCATGTCTGTGGCACTATCTCCCCTACTTCGTAATAATACAAAATGAACCGCCCTTCTTTGTACTTTTTCAATGTCATCTGTCAGTCCCATCTGATGCAGATCCCACACCGCACAGCAATACTCCAGAACAGAGTGGACAATTGTAGTGCAAGCAGTCTCTTTAGTAGACCTGTTGCACCTTCTAAGTGTTCTGCCAATGAATCACAGTCTTTGGTTGGCTCTACCCACAACATTATCTATGTGATTGTTCCAATTTAGGGTATTTGTAATTGTAATCCCTAAGTATTTAGTTGAATTTACAGCCTTCATATTTGTGTGACTTACAGCGTAATCAAAATTTAGCACTCATTACTTCATGAGTATAAAGAGTGTTTCGCTAGAACGATATTTTCTGCATCCGTACTGACTACATGCCAATAAATCGTTTTCTTGGAGGTACTTAATAATGTTCGAATACAGTATATATTGCAAAACCCTACTGCAATTGGGCCTGTAATTCAATGGATTACTCCTATTTCCCTTTTTGGGTATTGGTGTGACTTGAGCAATTTTCCAGTCTTTAAGTACAGATCTTTCTGTGAGTGAGCAGTTGTATATAATTGCTAAATATGGAGCTATTGTATCAGCTTACTCTGAGAGGACATGACATGCCGTTTCACAGGTGGCTCTCGCTTTCCTAGTATATGTTTTGCCAGTTACAGGGCTGGAATAGGTGGTGGCTGGAGGGTGCATAGGGAAAGTCTTGCAGCGGGGACCATCACAGGGGTAGGAGCCGGAGGGTGGGAGTTGGATGCAGAAGCATAGGGTCAGACAAGGATATTGAAGAGGTCGAGAGGGTGACAAAAAGCTATTCTAGGTGTGGTGGGCAAAATCTCAGACAGGATGGATCTCATTTCAGGGCATGATTTTAGGAAGTCAGGGCCTTGTCGAACAAGCTGATTGATACATTCAAGACCAATATAGTACTGGGTGACAAGTGGTGTGCTCAGAAGTTGTTTTTTGGAGGGGTCACCAGGAGTGGACATGATGGCTCGGAAAATCTGGTAGTGAACTAGACTCTTGAGATAATTAAGTCCAGTGAAGGCTGAAGTGAGAGTGGTGGTGTATTGCTTTAAAGAGTCTGCATCCGAACAACCATGTTTGCCTTGAATGTCAGGGCTGTATGGGAGAGAACGTTTGACATGGAAAGGATGGCAACTGTCAAAATGGAAGTACTGTTTTTTGTTGGTATGTTTTATGTGGACGGAAGTGCGTAGCTGGTCTTCGGTGAGGATGAGCTCCACCATGATGACATCTTTGCCGTATGGACTCATGGCGAGCCTGACCTGTTAAAAATTCCTGGAATCTCTAAATACCTTCTTCCAATTAAGTTTCATGTGGTCCTATTCTGAATCCCATGCCACTTTCCTTGATGTTGATCTCATCCTCACCAAAGGCCATCTACATGCTTCCGTCCACATCAAACCTACCAAAAAACAACAGTACTTCCATTTTGACAGTTGCCATCCTTTCCACGTCAAATGTTCCCTCCCATACAGCCTTGGCATTCGAGCCAAACATGTTTGTTCATATGCAGACTCTTTACAGTAATACACCACCACTCTCACTTCAGCCTTCACTGGCGGTAATTATCTCAAGACCCTAGTTCACAAGCAGATTTCCCGGGCCATCACATCCAATCCTGGTGATTCCTCCAAAAAACAACTTCTGAGCACACCACTAGTACTGGTCTTGCACGTAGCAATCAGCTAGTTCGACAAGGCCATGACTTCCTAAAATCATGTCCTGAAATAAGATCCATCCTGCCTGAGATTTTGCCCACCACACCCAGAATAGCTTTATGTCACCCTCCCAATCTGCGCAATATCTTTGTCAGACCCTGTGCTCCTTCTGCACCCATCTCCCTACCATCCCCACCCCTCTGGCTGTTCCCACTGCAAGACTTGCCCTATGCACCCTCCTGCCACCACCTATTCAGCCCTGTAACTGACAAAACATATACTAGTAAAGGGAGAGCCACCTATGAAACATCATGTCACATAACAGCTTTTATGTAAATACTGTTTGGCCTTTTATATCAGCATGAATACCACCGAGTTATCAGTCAGGAAGAATGTGCATAGGCACAGGGTGTATACAGGCAAAACACAATATCCTGTTGCAGAGCATGCTGTACAACATGACAGTCATGACCTCAGTGCCTGTTTCACCACATGCGCTATCTCGATTCTTCCCCCAGACACCAGTTTCTCAGAACTCCGCTGGTGGGAACTAGCACTACATGTCCTTCGTTCTCGCCACCCACCTGGCCTTAACTTATGTTACTTCTTTCTGTCTCACAGGAAATACTCCATTCTTCGCTATATTTTAGTTTTCTACATCTTTCATTTTCTGACTTGTCTATTTTTCGCCATCCCCTCCCACCTCTGTTACATGCAATGCACTTAGCTTTTCACTCTTATTAACTCATGCATGGTGTTTTAGTAGTAATCTCTGTCTTGCATATTAGCATATTACCCTGTCTTCCACCTTTAAGCTTGCAGGTTTTCAAATCTGATCCACTGCAGTACTCAACAATCAGTCCTTCCTCCTTATCCTGTCCCTTAAGTCTCCCCTGACCCGGGTTTTGGTGACTTTTCTAAACTGTATCCCTTCCCCTAAACATTTCCAGTTCTTATCCTTCACCCCTCTTCCTTCCCCATCAACTCTTCTGCCAGAAGCTTGTAAAAGTTAAATCCTTTTGTGTGTGTGTGTGTGTGTGTGTGTGTGTGTGTGTGTGTGTGTGTGTTCACGGCACTCCACAACAAAGTTATTAGAGCCTTTATGTTGCAAAATTGTCTCAGATGAATATAATTAAAACAGAGAAAACAAAAAAAAGCCTAAAATACAATTTCACTTAGAAACTACATAAATGGCGCTGCTCTTGGTGAATGCTATCACTGTTCATGGTGAGAGGTAGTGGCTGAAATTTGACATTCTCAGCACACTTGTGACACTGTGGATCTCAGAATATTGAATTCCCTAATGGTTTTCGAAATGGAATGTCCCATTTGTGTAGCTACAACTACCATTTTGTATTCAAACTCTTAATTCCCGTCCTATTGCCCAATCAGACTGGAAACCTTTTCACATGAATCACCTGAGTGCAAATGACAGCTCCACCAATGCACTGTCCATTTATACCTCGTTTACACGATACTCCCACCATCTGATTATGTGCCTATCGCAATCCCATGACTTTTTTCACCTCAGTGTAATATGCAAACAATATTTTTTTATCTTGTCAGTGTTAAAATATATCATTTAAATCTTAACTGAACCACAGAACAAAGAATAAAAAGTAAATCGAGATAATGTGACTGGCTGATCACATCCTAAAACCCAAGATGAGCCAGGCAGCTTACACATTTTTTACCTTCTCCCGGAACTTTAGGGGAAATATCTGACATCCCACAAAATTTTAAAAATCATACCACATTTGTTTCATTGTCAGCTAAAATAAAGGGGCAGATCAGCTGGCAAACTAACCTTTGAATATAAAATACAATCAGTTACAGTCTGACATATATACTGCAAGCACCCTGGGTCCTTGCACCAGAGCAGGGACCCATGTTATCTGACAGTACCCTATCGGAAGGTGCGACCAAAACAGAGTGATTTTCGAATGAGAACTGCAAATGTTTGATGACAAGGTGACGAGACAACCAAATCCTCCAACAGAAAACACGTCTGGTATGTCATACAAGGCATTAGTGACAGTACGCGTGTCATATGGAAGGAATGTCTTACCAACGCACCTAATTTGTATGCCTGGTATGTGAGTGAGATTGCCTCCTTGACCAATTTATGTGTTCGTAGGAATGTGATCACTCTCAAGAAAATGATGAAAACACAATAATTTGTCTAATAAGCTGCAACAAATGAACGCAACAGTTTCACAATCGCGCAGTTTTCCTGTCTTCTGGCAAAACATATGTTTTTAACGTGTTTGAAGTTGTGTTCTGTTTTGGTAGTTTTGACTCTTGAATTACTTTGTTATGGCATAGTTCACACCTGTCTATTTGTTGTTTTCATTTCTGTGAGACACCTACAAAATCTGCCTAAAAAGTATCCGACCTTTGATTTTCCCACGTAAAATACAGACGATAGCATGGTACCACCCTACACAGTAAGGAAGAGGCCTATATGCACATGCGTGAATTTTGTCCCCGCCTTCCAGCACATCAGTCGCTGCCTGTTGGTCGCAAGGTGCTACACAATGTGTTCGTCGGATTACTGACTCTCTCAAGATGACTGAACGTGCTGAGCAAAGATAGTGCATCAAATTTTGTCAAAAGCTTGGTGATTCTCAAATCGAAACAATTTGTAAGATCCAGCAGGTGTTCGGAGAAGATGCGACGGGTGTAACACAAATTAAGGAGTGGTTAAACGATTCAAAAATGGCCACACATCAGCGGAGAGTGACCAGCGTTCTGGCAGGTTACTAACTGCTCGGAATGCAGCTGTTGTTGAGAGGGTGCAAAATTTGGTGATGGCAGATCATCATTTGACCGTGCAGGAGACTGCCCAAGAGGTTGGAGTGAGTAAAGATTCTGCACATGCGCCAAGTGGCTGCGAAATTCATGCCCAAGTTGTTGACATCGGAACACAAACACCTCTGTTTTGACATTGCACAGGACCTTCTGGACACCATCAATAATGATCCTGGGTTTCTGAACTCCGTGATAACTTGAGATGAGTCACGGGTGTACAGGTATGACCCAGAAACAAAGAGAGTCGTCGCAATGGAAGCATCCAGAGTATCTGAGGCCGAAGAAAGTGTGGCAGGCGCGAAGCAAAATCAAGGTGATGCTAACTGTCTTCTTTGATGTCCGTGGAATTGTGCATCACGAATACGCACCGGAAGGACAAACAGTGACAAAGGAGTACTATCAAGATGTTCTCCGGCTGTTCGGTGTGAAAGACCAGACGTGTGGACGGCGAAAAACTGGCAACTGCATCACAACAACGACCCCGCACATTCATCCCATTTGAGCCAAAATTTCTTGGCCAAACATGGAATTACAGTATTCACCAACCTCTATACTCTCCAGAAATGACTTCTTGCAACTTCAAGGTTGTTTCCAAAATTGAAGACGCCACTGAAAGGATCCTGTTTTGAGAGTTGAGAAGAGAGAGTGCGGAACACGAGGACAGAACTGAATGTCATTCCAAAAGAAGACTTCCAGAGGTGTTTCCGGCAGTGGAAGGATCGGTGGGCTAAGTGTGTGCAAGCACAAGGGGCCTACTTTGAAGGGGATTAGGGTCCGAACCCCGTCAGGTATTCAAAATATTTTTTCGGCCAAACATTGGATACTTTTTAGACAGGCCTCGTATGTGGTATCTCTCCTGCTCTCAATATTTATCATGTTTACTTGCGATGGTATTCTTACCACATGACTTATACTCTATAAACGGTGTATAGTATGACAACTGCCAAGACTACAAAAGGGGAAAAAACATTTCAGTGACCAGATGGACAGTTCATAATGTTGTGCGGAAAAAAAAGTGAAGGACAGGAGAGAGAGGAGGTTCGAACACGGGTCATCCGCGCGGCAGTCCAACACCGTGACCACTGAGCCACGACAAAGCTGCTATTTCAAGCTGCTCTATATTGCACTTCTTATCCTTCGACTGTTCAATGTTTCTATTCCGCCTTTTTTTCCACAGTTCAGTACATCTTTTTCCTGTTTTCATGCTTGATCTGTATCCACTGAACCATCTACCACAAAATCTGAAGGGGAGTTTCCTTGTTACATCTGCTTGTAAATATAGCTGCATCATTGAGGCACTCACTTAAAGTTTCAATGAAAATGGATTAAAAACACATACGAGTGCAGTTTCTAGGTACCTCACTAAAATTCTTGGCCTCTTCAGTAGCTGTGTGGCAGTCGGCTCCAGTTCTGAGTCAGTGTCAGTAGTTGGCCTATACCACGTGTCAAAAGATTATGAATCACAAAAAGCTTCATTGTTCAAACATGACTTTGAAAATCTGCCTGCATGGGAGGACATATGGTTTGGTATGCTTGTGAATCTGGAAAAGCAGAAACCTGTACATCTCACACACCATGAGGAGCTGCTTCTGAATGGCAAGTGGCAACAACCCAGGCTCAGACAGTTCTTCCTTGCTGCAAGCAGGCGCTGAGTATTTGGTGTGATTAGATCTTTAGTACCTGCGACTATATGGTGATGCACATGGACTTCGTGCTACAATGGTGTAACAAAATGATTTATTAAGGGTAGCCTCCAAGTATTCCAGTATTAATTACTTGAACCCATGCCGGATCTCTCGCATATACTGTGAGTTATTCAGAGTTCCATCCATACTGGATTGCCTTTGTGGACGCAGGCAGATTGTTGGCTACATGACAATACTCCTAGGCCTCATTATATATAGTTCATAATGAATGAGCTTTCATAGCGTTGTTATTCAAAGTTCATGTTTTGTTTTTTGTTCAGTATTATTTGCTACAGGCGTCCATGTGCTCAATCTAAGAAGCAGGCTGTACCTATTTTTGACCGCTTTCTGTTTGAATGCCACATAGTAATTATGGTCTTGATATAGGCAATCACATCACTCAATATTTCCGTGTTCTAAGCATTGCGTGTTGCACTATAATGGTATGATTTTAAGACTAGTTTTGTTAGTTCCAGACTTTGGGTTGAACACCATTGTATTTCAATTATCTCCAAAAGCTTTTTTTGCATTCAGTCTAACTATGATATGTATGTTGGCGCTTACTTAACTATGCTGTCATAAAGGCACTTGCAGTTTTGTGATGATATAATATATATTGCATTTATTGGAAATATAATGTATAGGATGTCTTAACTATGTTTTGTCAGGAAGAAATCATAAAAAGTGTTTCTTTTTTTAACTTTTATAATTGGAATCACAGTAGGTTTTAAATTATGTATTTCACTTTTAATGGTAGAAACTACGCACTGCAGTGACACCTGTCGTACTTGTTGCCAGTTCATCTCGTGCACTGGCTGTTAACAGTCTTGTGGCACCCTAATAGGCATGATGTGTGATCATATAGATGCAATGTTGTGGCGATTTATGTACACAGTAATTTTAACTTTTATTTTTGGCGAGCCAACACATCATTCATGTCATATATCGTGCATTTGGCGATTTAATGGAAAGATTTTGTGTGTATCTGGCACAAGATTTTTATAATAACCTGTGCGAAGGTATGTTGTCATTGATTCCTCTATGGGTTAATCTGCCATTATCTGTTTAACAGTTTGTAGCACCTATTGTAATGTTATTACAGATCTGATGATAGTAGCATAGTTTACCGAAACCAATTAGGTTATCCACAATACAGTGTTTTATTGCTATCGCGGATAAGAAGTTTTTCTTCTCCTAAAGAATATAAGATGGGTACAAAGAATAAACAATGAAGATATTCTGAATCAAATTGAATAGGAGAGGTCTCCATTGCACAACCTGACTAAAACGGGGATAGGTTGGTAAGACATATTTCGAAGCTGAAGTAGTACTTTGTTTATTAATAGAGGGGGGGGGGGGAGAGGTTAATTGTAGTAAAGGGAGACCAAGGGTTGACAACAGGAAGCACATTAAAATGAATGTAGGCTTGTGTACAACCTAGAATGGAGAATTGCATCTCAACAGTATTGAGACTGGGTACAACAGTAGAAATGCCACCTCCTCATTAGCCACTCTTTCGATAAATTATGTGATGTCAGGGTTGATAAGCTCAGTTAGCTTCATGGTAATAATAATAATGATGATGTTAATAACAATAATATCGAGTGGCAACAGTAGCAAGCTGAGAAAACTTCTGTAACACTTATCCAATCCGAACAAGACAGTGTCCATATTGTTTTGTAATGCGGCATTACAAATGAAGCAGTTTTGACCTAAGGAATACTGCGAAAGTGGTTAGTGTTACCACTCAGTAGCCTAGCATGAGTGGAGGAAATATTTTGTTCATGCAAAGTAATTACTGTCAGGTACATTTTTAGACTTTGAATTAACTACTGAACATTATAGTAATTTTCTTGCGCAAATTTTATCAATTTGCTGTTATTACCATGTAACTGAATGCCACAGTGACAGTATCTCACACCACACAAAACTGTCGTTTATGTGCTGTGACATTTGCATATCCCTATGAACAGAGAGAGAGAGAGAGAGAGAACACTTTCCTCCATACAAACGAGCTTATTATTGGAATATGGGTTACAAACATATTTTCACTGTCTACGAAGTAGTAGACGTTGTATGGCTACATACTTCGATTGGCGTAGAAGGTGTTCCTTCACGAAATTAGATTTTCTTTTTCCGATTAAAAAACGAGACGGCATTTTTCCTATGATCATTAAAGGTAATTATGATCCGTTCGATAGAGCCCCCTCACAGAATTACGAGATTAGTTAAACACTACTATTCAATTTAACACACACACACACACACACACACACACACACACACACACACACAAAGCTGACTAAACAAAGTTTTGAAAATAGACCGGAGGTATTATAGAAGTTGTTATGCCTCAGTACAGCCCCAAAAAACACTATAACACGATGTTAGTTAGTCACATGAATTCTGTTACGTTCACACACCATTCGAAGACATCTGACATTGTTCACTGCAGCTCATTTTCCAGTTACAGTTTATACTGACCGGTAACACCTGTAGATGTTGTCACACGATATAAACAACTACTAACTTTGCCAGCTAGTATACTTACAATCTTTGGTCTGCAACGTCGATTCAAAGATGTAAGTAAATCCTTGCCAAATGGCACATGTCAACTAGCAAGTAAACTTCTGCAAGTAGCTTGCAGAAGCTAATTCTGTACGTTACTCGACATGGAAACACCTTCAGCAAGCCGACTTCCGCTATTTCCGTCTACTTGCAGAAGTAGTTTCCGCAAAGTAGTGGAAAGAGTTTCTTGCATTTTGCTGCAAGTACTTGCCACTTGCTGTTAGTTCTTCTCAAATTTGCAGGAGTTTTGTGTGTTCAATACCGGTATAACAACGTCAGGGTTGAAAGGGAGAATCACACAAAGACAGATGAACGAACCAAAGAAATGTACAAAACCTAAACTTGTTTCAAATCAATTCAAGGTTCCCCAGTAACCGATTTCACATCTAACGCTGAAGAGCGACCTTAAGTCTTGCAATTACAATACAATATATCGATCTCAACAGGCAACAAAGAAACGCATAGTGCACCCTTTACGTCGTAATACATGTGTGTTTGCTTATTTGACCTTCAGTGTGAGTGCACTATTTAGCCACTAACAGCGAAAATTGGAATATGTTCAACTTCTTGACAGGTATCGAAGCACTACTCTATCATTCCATATTAAAAGACTAATAATACTTGCAGGGAATGGAAACTTAAGATTGTTAAGATATGAAAGGAATTGTTGTCAAAGTTGATCATTCATTCTATTTATTTATTTCAAATTCCATGAATCCATATAGTGACGCGCAGTCCGGAACCGCGCGACTGCTACGGTCGCAGGTTCGAATCCTGCCTCGAGCATGGATGTGTGTGATGTCCTTAGGTTAGTTAGGTTTAAGTAGTTCTAAGTTCTAGGGGACTGATGACCACAGTAGTTAAGCCCCATAGTGCTCAGAGCCATTTGAGCCAATCCATATAGTGATGAATCACAAGGATATGGAATGAGTCAGGTTTACATATTTATAGATGCACAATACACATTAGTACAATGACAGGAAAGAAGCAATCTGGTGATATAAGCTTAAAGCACTCCGTCTTCAGGCCACAAGTGGCCCATCGGGACCATCCGACCGCCGTGTCATCCTCAGTGAGGATGCGGATAGGAGGAGCGTGTGGTCAGCACATAGCTCTCCCAGTCGTTATGATGGTTTTCTTTGACTGGAGCCGCTACTATTCGGTCGAGTAGCTCCTCAATTGGCATCACGGGGCTGAATGCACCCCGACAAATGGCAACAGCACATGGCGGCTGGATGGTCACCCATCCAACTGCCGGCCACGCCCGACAGCGCTTAACTTCGGTGATTTCACGGGAACCGGTGTATCCACTGCGGCAAGGCCGTTGGCATAACCTTAAAGGGTGTACTAAAATCAAATAGATACAGTTCAAATAAACATGATGTAAAATACTGAAAATAACTTTTGGTACAGAAAAAAGAAAACTCGTAGATTGATCATCTGAGGTAGCGAAGACAAATTACACCAACATAATATAAACAGAGACTAGAATATGAACAGGAAATATAATAAAAAATTACAAAGACAGTCAATGAGTATGCCTACTCTGCTGTAGGCTTTGATATCAGATGGAAGAGAATTGAAAAGCTTTGTGACAGAATAATGAACACCTTTTTGTTCGATACTTAGCTGTTTTAGATCTCTGTGTAAATCATTTTTAGACCTAGTATTGTGATCATGGCATGCATTATTGAATTTGAAAAGAGAGTCGTTATTTAAGACAAAAATCATCAAAGAAAATAAGTACTGGCATGTGGTGGTTAATATTTGGAGCTTACAGAACAGGTTTCTGCAAGAATATCCTGGATGAACACCACTCATGATTCTAATTGCTTTCTTTTGTGCACTGAAGATTATTTTGGCTAAAGGTTGATTACCCCAAAAAATTATATAATATGACATGATGAAGTAGAAATAGCCAAAGTAAGCTGCTTTGATAGTATTCATATCACAAATGGGGGTAGTTACACCCAGGGCATTAGTTGCTACACTTAGTCTTTTATGAAGATCTAGAATATCCCCAGACCAGTTTAACTTCTCATCAATTATAACGCCCAGAAACTTAGAGGTGACACACTGTAATATATTATGACTGTCAAAGTGTAAGTCGATAGCTTCATTTTCTTGCAGTGGTCCATGAAATTGAATATGATGTGTTTTTTTTTCAATATTTAGTATGAACCCATTAGACTTAAACCAGTGTAGGACAACTACAAGTACAGCATTACATTTATTTACTTGTTCACTGATTGATTAACTTTCAAGCATAATAGTAGTGTCATCAACAAAACGAGTGAATTTGCTCTCAGTGTTTGTACAGAGTGGGAGAACATTGACAAAGATAAGAAACAGTAAAGGCCCCAAAAGGAATCCTTGTGGCACTTCAAAGTTTATTGTTCGCCAGTCAGATGAGACAGGACAGCAATCAAAATCATTTACTATCACCTTCTGTTTCCTATTGTGTAGATATGATTTAATCCCTCTACCAATAATACTATTTAAACCATAAAAATTGGCCTTCTTTAAGAGAATGTTGTAATCAACACAGACAAAGGCCCTTGACAGGTCACATAAAATTCCAGTATGTGACGTTTTGTTATTTAGTGACTCAAGAATTTCAGTTGTGAGAGGGAAAATAGCCTGCCCTATTGTTCTGTTCTTTTGAAAGCCAAATTGATTTTTGTTGAGGATGTCGTGAATAGTGAGGTGCTCTATGGTATCAAAATAGCAATCTTCAATCTCTCTGGGACAAAACCATGCTGCAAATATTCATTAAAAATGTGGCACTGAACTTGACATATATAATTACTACAGAGCTGTACAACTTTCGATAAAATGTTATCGATACGTGAGGAATTTTTGTTTCTTAAAGATTTAATCATACTTTTGACTTCACTAGTGGTGACTGGAGCTATATAAATTGGGTCATATATGCTGCAGTCAACTCTTTCTAATAAATTCATGGCCATGTTTAATGAATCCTTACAACCAACATGATCTGCAGCAGTTAAGAAATTATTGTTAAATATGTTAGAAATTGCTACAGGATTATGTACCACCTTGTCATTATGGCTTATCTTTATGGTGTTATCATTCTAATTATTTTTGCCAGGCGCTCCCTTTATGGCATTCCAAATTGTTTTAATTTTGTTTTTATAGTTATCAGTTTCAGATTTAATATATAAGCTTTTGCATTTGTTTATCACCTGTTTTAAAACTTTATAGTAAAGTTTATAATAAGATCCTTTAAGGGGATCATTTCACTGTCTTTCACAGGCATGTAATTCCCTCTTAGCCCTGCAATAAATTTTAATTCCTTCTGTAATCTATGGTTTACTAGAAGAAGCCTCAGTGTTCGTCCTGACAGTTCTTCTTTGAAAAGACATTTCAAACAGGGAGATATATTCATTTAACAAATTTTTAATTTATCATGTACGTCACTTGTCCTAAAATTGGGTTCCATTCTATTTGTGATAGATGGTAATTAAAGCCAGAAAGAGTTTCAGTATTTACACATCTAAAGGACTGGTATATCTGTGAGGCTTTGCTGTACAAACTGATATTATTAACCTTAAGCAGTTGGCCATCATGATCAGAAAAGCTGTTTATGACTTGGATTATACTTGCATTGTTGATTCTGTTCTTGTCAACGAAACTATTGTCTATCGGACTTTTGCAATTTCCTGTAACTCTTGTGGGGAAGTTAACCATAGCAACCAAGTTGTAAGAATTCATTAAATGTATCAGGTCAGTCTTACTGTTACTATCAGTTAAGAAGTTGACATTTATGTCCCCAGCAACTATTAAATTTCTGGATTTGGAAAGAAGTTTGCCCAAAAGCGTGTCTAACTTATTCAGAAAAATACATTTCCCTGCAGGAGCTCTGTAAATTGTAAGCACTGTAACTGACAGGTTCTTTGCAGTTATTTCAATCCCACAGTCTTCAAAATGTTGATCTGCACAATATTTGTTTAAATCTGAAGGTTTATAAATAATTTTGTTGTCTGTCTACTTGTTCCACAATAATAAGTAGCTAAATTATACCATTCAAGTTGCAGCCCTTCAGTTTCATTTGTCATATGATCCTCAGTAAGGCATAAAACATGTCCATGATTAACAAAAACCATATCACCGAGATTTACAGATAGAAAGTCTAATTTATTTTTGAGAGGTCTGACATTTTGAAACCAAATAATAAGATTGTTGGAGCTATCTTCACTGTCCTGTTGTGAGTCCCTTTCTATGTTCACACCATATTTCACTTTTTTACTTAGAACTGAATAGTCCCTCCAGTGACCTATGTCACAGCAAGGGGTTTGTCCACTCGATGATGTCTCTGTGGTTGTGAGGGTTCCAGCCATAAGAAATCACTGCTTCTTTTTTGCACTGTTCTTACTCTTGATAAGACTCATGGTGCAGATTTTCGCTTCTGTATATAGCAGTAGAATTACTTCCAAGCTCTTTAGGTCTTTTGGATGAAACATCAGACGGCATTGATGTTTCCATGGATGAAGTAGGTGAGAAATTTATATTATTGTTGTTGTTAGCCCCTGAAGAAGGCTTTACCATATGTTGAGGAAGCAAGCTATTATCTCTAAATTTAGCAATGTTAGGCTGAGATGCATGTATTTGTGTGTCCCCTGCATTCTAATTTGTTTCCTTGATAGAATTGTAGCACAATAACTGACTATTGTGGCAGAACAGGTTGAAAGAGTTTTTAGTATTGTAGTCCAGTTCCATGGTTTTGGTATTACTGATGCAATGTTTTTTCATAGTTTGAACTTCCCAGTGTTGTTTAGGTGTAGTCCATAGTTAGTGTAGTCACTTCTTTGCAAAAACGGTTTGACATCAATTATCTTCACATTAGCAAACCACGATGATATGCTCATTATATATCTGTTAAAATTATACAGTATGGTTGACTACAGGTATGTCATAACAGTAAGGAGTGTACACACTAATAAGTTTGTGTCATCAGGTTTTGAGATCACCTTTTCTAAATCACGGAAAAAGTTCGTTTTATTATGAGCAGATTAAATGACTAATGCCCCCTCCCCCCAACATCTGAGCTGTTGCAACCACAGGTGTCAGGATTTCTTATTGTACATTAAATAAATGCACAGGACACCTGTAGTGATTGTAGAGATAACTCTGCAGTGTATAGACATGTTGTGAAATCACAGAAAGCTGGGAATGTTGGGTTGTATCCAACTATAAAAGGTTGTAAGACATTTCCAGGGGCAGATGTGGACTATGACCACAATCTATTGGTTATGAACTGTAGGTTAAAATTGAAGAAACTGCAAAAAGGTGGGAATTTAAGGAGATGGGACCTGGATAAACTGACTAAACCAGAGTTTCAGGGTTTCAGGGAGAGCATAAGGGAACAATTGACAGGACCTATCTGGGCAGGTCTCAGCAGAGGAGCCAGACAAAGTGTGCCTCACAACGACCCTTCTTATATCCTATATCCTATATATCCTATTCCCTACCCTCTCCTTAGTTACCATTCCTTTTCTTTCTCTAATTACCTTAACACACCACTGCCTTGTGGTTGGTCTTGGGAGGGATGAAGTCTAAGAGAGAAAACTCTGAAAGAAAATCAGGAGGGGGGCCCCAAAGGCGGTTGGAAGGCGTACTACGTCCCCTTTCGGCAGCTCCTGCAACCGAAGTGATACCAGACGTATTGGCTTGCCTTTCCTCTGGATATTATCATTTAGGTCAAGAGGGAGACCATGATGATTGGGCAACTCACATGTCTTCATACTTATCGCTCAGGCTTGTAGCTTCCTGGAGAGGACACTTCAGCAACGTCCGAGGACTTCCGCACAACACGGGAAGAGGCAGTTACCAGTTGTAAGCTCTGTCTGATTGGCGTAAGACTCGAGTGCCAGGGGCCACTTCCGATGGTGGGAGAGATCATTGGACAGCTACCGCCCGCCTCAAGCTGGGCAGCCCCCAGCCAATAAGGTGCTATCCCGCCACTATCCATCTGCATCACGGGGTGTGTGTGGATCTTATAAGTAATCTTCGACAAGCGGGGTGATATAGTACACCTACTAAAAACAAAAATGGAATAATAAAGAAATCACTATTTCGTATTGTCACCTGGAATGTTAGGACCATGTGTCCAAGGTACATTGACGCTGCCCAAGAGGTTGATTTCATCCGTAAGATTGCCGTAATTGACAGAGAGCTCCATCGTTTGAATGTTGACATCGAGGGACTGCAGGAGACGCTGCTTCCAGACGCGGGTTCTATCAGGGAGGATAATTACACATTCTTCTGACAGGGGAAGTCTCAAGACGAGCCAAGACTTCATCGCGTAGGATTTGCTGTTAAAAACACCTTCCTGGACTGTACTGTGCCACCATCCGGTGGAACAGAACGAATTATTGCTTTAAAAATATGCTCCTCAAGCGGCACTGTCAACATCCTAAACGTGTACGCTCCCACCTTATCATCCAGCATGGAAGAGAAGGATCTGTTTTATGATTTACTCAGCGACAGAATAGCCAAGGTACCTAGCACCGAGACACTGTATATTCTAGAGGACTTTAATGCTAGAGTTGGATCAGAGAATGACATATGGCCGAATTGCCTGGGACATCGTGGGGTGGGAAAAATGAATGAAAATGGCCAGAGAATGCTTGAAGTTTGCTGCTTTTATGGACTCTGCATTACAAACACATATTTCCAGCTTAGGGAGACACCCACGCTCTCATCACTGGCATCAACTTGACTTAGTCATAGCTAGGCCTACTGGTCTCAAAAATGTGCTACTGACACGAAGTTATCATAGTGCTGATTGCAACACTGATCACGCCGTGGTGGCATGCACATTGAGGCTCACTCCTAAGAAATATCACCACGCTAAACCGAGAGGTCATCCTCGTATCAACACAGATCATGTTCATGACACACAAGGAAAGGAGGATTTTGCCAGTAATTTTGAAAGTGCTTTCCCAGGAAACGTGCAAGCAGAAAGGAATGTTGATAAGAAATGGGCAAAACTCTCGGGTGCAACTCAACAGTATTGACCTATGGAATAAAAGGAAAAAGAAATAAGGACTGGTACGAGCAAAACTTGGAAGAAATGGAACCAGTCACTGAGGCTAAACAGAAAGCCCTGCTTGCTTACAAAAGAAACCCAAATGAAAGAACTGGAGATGACCAACGAAAAGCAAAGAAAAGGGCACAGCAAACATCCAAGAGATGTGCAAATAACTACTGGCTGAATTTATGTGCAAGTATACAGAAAGCAGCTGATTCTGGGGATGCTAAGGCAATGTACGATGGTATTAAGAAAGCAATTGGACCAACTGTCAGAAAAACAGCTCCTCTGAAGTCCAAGACAGGTGAAGTCATTACTGATGAAGGTAAATAAATGGAACGCTGGGTTGAACACTATCTCAAGTTGTATGCAGCCGAGAATGAAGTTAGCAAGGATGCATGCGACGCCATCAAACAATTGTCAGTTATGGAAGAACTAGATGCAATGCCTACCATGGAAGAACTCAATAGAGAAATAGATTCTCTTGCTAATGGAAAGGCCCCAGGTGAAGATGGGATCGCTGCAGAGATTATTAAGTATAACAAGTCGGTTCTTCTCAAACATAGATGTTCACTTATCACAACCAGCTGGGAAGAAGGTTATGTCCCGATGAGTATGCGGAATTCGAGGATAGTTACCCTATATAAACAGAAAGGGAACAGAAGTGACTGTAACAATTACCGAGGCATTTCACTACTAAGTGTAGCCGGGAAAGCTTATGCAAGAGTCATCCTAATGTGATTACAAACCTTAGCTTCCGGAATCTACCCAGAATCTCAGTGTGACTTCAGGCCTGGCCGATCAACCGTAGATATGATCTTCTCCTTGAGACAGCTACAAGAGAAATGTCGTGAGCAGCAGAGGCCCCTTTATATTGCTTTCATTGACCTTGTTAAAGCGTTTGATTTAGTGAGCAGAAATGGGCTTTTCAAACTGTTGCAGAAGATTGCATGTCCACCTAAACTACTACAAATAATTGTCTCTTTCCATGAGAAAACACAAGCAACAATCTGCTTCAACGGTAAAACATCAGAAGCATTCCCTGTAAATAGGGGTGTTAGTTCCTACATTATTTGGGGTTTTCTTTTCCCTTCTGCTCGGATTTGCCTTTGAAGACTGTGAGGAGGGAGTGTATCTACATATGAGGTCTGATGGAAATCTTTTCAATATTGCTCGCCTCAAGGCCAAGACCAAAGTAAATACAGTTGTTGTCTATGAGTCGTTATATGGGGACGATGCAGCTCTAGTAGCGAACACAGAAGATGAGCTGCAGTATATAATGAACAAATTATCACATGCCTGTGAAAAATTTGGTCTACTCATCAGCCTTTAAAAGACTAAGATCATGGCGCAGAGCACTACCAACTTTCCATCCATCAGCATTGATGGCAATCCTCTACAGGTAGTTGATGACTTTACCTACTTGGGATCCACAATATGTAGCAACTTGTCCATGGAGACTGAAATTGCTAACAGAATCGCAAAGGTATCATCTGTCATGGCTAGATTGAAAAACAGAGTATGGAACAACGGACTGCTTACCACAAAAACTAAATTAAAAGTCTACAACGCTTGGGTTATAAGCACCCTTCTCTACAGCTGTGTGACATGGACAACTCTTTCTAAGCATGAATCTCGACTCAACAGCTTCCATCTCCACTGTCTCCAGAAGATCCTTCAGATCTGTTGGAGAGATAGAGTACCCAACACCGAAGTCTTTCATTGTGCAAGCACAACAAGCATCTTTGCACTCCTGAGTCATCGACGTCTAAAATGGTTGGGACATGTCAGGCACATGGATCCTGAACAGATACCAAAACAACTGCTGTACAGAGAACTTCAGGAGGGTGTGAGGCCAGTGGGATGACCGCATCTTCGTTTCAAAGATGTCTGCAAGAGAGACCTGACCAAGACCAGAATCAATCCAAGTCGCTGGGAAAGCATTGCAGATGACCGTGTCAAGTGGCAAGTAACTGTGCGCAGTGGCGTCAAGCTCTCAGAGTACGAACGCACACAGGAACAAATTAGGAAGAGGACAAAGCGAAGAGACAGAGCGGCTTCTGTTCGAAGTCCCTCAAATTTCACATGTCCAAACTGCAGTAGGGACTGCCACTCTCGAGTGGGTCTTTTTAGCCACAGCAGACGCTGCAGACTCTGAACCAAGCATGTTACACCATCATCCCTCAAGGATGGACGGATGCCATTATTGCACCTATGCTTATTGTCAAAACTATGATCATATGGGGTATCAAGTGAGATTTGAGACTGGACTGAGGACTTTTTGATACGAAGGACACAGCATGTCATCTTGGATGGAGAGTCATCAACACATGTAGAACTAACTTCGGGTGTCTCCCAGGGAAGTGTGTTGGGATCCTTGCTATTCATGTTGCATATTAATGACCTGGTAGACAATATTGGTAGTAAAATCAGGCTTTTTGCAGATAATGCAGTTATCTATAATGAAGTACTATTTGAGAGAAGCTGCATAACTATTCAGTCAGCCCTTGATAAGATTTCAACATCGTGCAGAGATTGGCAGAAATGTAAAATTCTGAATTTCACAAAATGAAACACATAGTACCCTATGACTATAAAATCAATGAGTCACTGTTGGAATCAGCCAATTCATACAAATATCTGGGTGTAGCACTTCGTAGAGATATGAAATGGAATGATCACATAGGTTCAGACTTATTTAAAGCAGGTGGTAGACTTTGGGTTATTGGTAGAATGCTGGGGAAGCGCATCAATCCACAAAGTAGATTGCTTACAAATCACTTGTGCGATCAGTTCTAGGATATTGCTCAAGTGTGTGGATCCATTTCGGATAGGGCTGGTGGGGGGTATTGAACATATACAGAGAAGGGCAGCATAAATGATCGCAGGTTTGCTTAAACCATGGCAGAGTGTCTCAGAGATACTGAACGAACTGAACTGGAAGACTCTTCAAGATAGACGTAAACTATCCCAACAAAGTCTACTAACAAAGTTTCAAGAACCAGCTTTAAATGATTACTCCAGGAATATACTATAACCCCCTATGTATCGTTCACATAGGGATTGTCAGGATAAGATGAGAATGACCTGGATAAACTGAAAGAACCAGAGGCTGTACAGAGTTTCAGGGAGAGCATAAGGGAACAATTGACAGGAATGGGGGAAAGAAGTACAGTAGAAGAAGAATGGGTAGCTCTGAGGGATGAAGTAGTGAAGGCAGCAGAGGATCAAGTAGGTAAAAAGACGAGGGCTGGTAGAACTCCTTGGGTAACAGAAGAAATATTGAACTTAATTGACGAAAGGAGAAAATATAAAAATGCAGTAAATGAAGCAGGCAAAAAGGAATACAAAAGTCTCAAAAATGAGATAGACAGGAAGTGCAAAATGGCTAAGCAGGGATGGCTAGAGGACAAATGTAAGGATGTAGAGGCTTATTTCACTAGGGGTAAGATAGATACTGCCTACAGGACAATTAAAGAGACCTTTGGAGAAAAGAGAACTACTTGTATGAATATCAAGAGCTCAGATGGAACCCCAGTCCAAAGCAAAGAAGCGAAAGCAGAAAGGTGGAAGTAGTATATAGAGGGTCTATACAAGGGCGATCTCCTTGAGGACAATATTATGGAAATGGAAGACGATGTAGATGAAGATGAAATGGGAGATACGATACTGCGTGAAGAGTTTGACAGAGCACTGAATGACGTGAGTCGAAACAAGGCCCTGGGAGTAGACAACATTCCATTAGAACTAGTGATGGCCTTGGGAGAGCCAGTCCTGACAAAACTCTACCATCTGGTGAGCAAGATGTATGAGACAGGCGAAATACCCTCAGACTTCAAGAAAAATATAATAATTCCAATCCCAAAGAAAGCAGGTGTTGACTGATGTGACAATTACCGAACTATAAGCTTAATAAGTCACAGCTGCAAAATACTAACGCGAATTCTTTACAGACGAATGGAAAAATTAGTAGAAGCCGACCTCGGGGAAGATCAGTTTGGATTTCGTAGAAATATTGGAACACATGAGGCAATACTGACCTTACGACTTATCTTAGAAGAAAGATTAAGGAAAGGCAAACCTACGTTTCTAGCATTTGTAGACTTAGAGAAAGCTTTTGACAATGTTGACTGGAATACTCTCTTTCAAATTCTAAAGGTGGCAGGGGTAAAATACAGGGAGCGAAAGGCTATTTACAATTTGTACAGAAACCAGATGGCAGTTATAAGAGTCGAGGGGTATGAAAGGGAAGCAGTGGTTGGGAAGGGAGTGAGACAGGCCTGTAGCCTCTCCCTGATGTTATTCAATCTGTATATTGAGCAAGCAGTAAAGGAAACAAAAGAAAAATTCGGAGTAGGTATTAAAATCCATGGAGAAAAAATAAAAACTTTGAGGTTCGCCGATGACATTGTAATTCTATCAGAGACAGCAAAGGACTTGGAAGAGCAGTTGAACGGAATGGGCAGTGTCTTGAAAGGATGATATAAGATGAACATCAACATAAGCAAAACGAGGATAATGGAATGTAGTCGACTTAAGTCGAGTGATGTTGAGGGAATTAGATTAGGAAATGAGGCACTTAAAGTAGTAACGGAGTTTTGCTATTTGGGGAGCAAAATAACTGATGATGGTCGAAGTAGAGAAGATATAGAATGTAGAATGGCAATGGCAAGGAAAGCGTTTCTGAAGAAGAGAAATTTGTTAACATCGAGTATAGATTTAAGTGTCAGGAAGTCGTTTCTGAAAGTATTTGTATGGAGTGTAGCCATGTATGGAAGTGAAACATGGACAATAAATAGTTTGGACAAGAAGAGAATAGAAGTTTTCGAAATGTGGTGCTACAGAAGAATGCTGAAGATTAGATGGGTAGATCACATAACTCATGATGAAGTATTGAATAGAATTGGGGAGAAGAGGAGTATGTGGCACAACTCGACAAAAAGAAGGGACCGGTTAGTAGGACATGTTCTGAGGCACCAAGGGATCACAAATTTAGCATTGGAGGGCAGCGTGGAGGGTAAAAATCATAGAGGGAGACCAAGAGATGAATACACTAAGCAGATTCAGAAGGATGTGGGTTGCGGTAAGTACTGGGAGATGAAGAAGCTTGCACAGGATAGAGTAGCATGGAGAGCTGCATCAAACCAGTCTCCCGACTGAAGACCACAACAACAACAACAATTACTGCATGCACAGAGGCATTCGAACAATCACTCTTCCTACTCTCCATAAGTGAACGGACAGGAAGAAACCCTAATAACTGGGTACCCTCTGCCATGGACCTTACAGAGGTTTGCAGAGTACTGATGTAGATTTAGATGTTGATGTAAAGATGCTTTTAGAATCAGCAATAATTACGATCCTTTCGTCATTCTGGGTTAAAGAGTAGTTAATGACCTCCATGACTGGTACTGCTTCTGCCTGATATGAAAATGCTGATGAAAGACTCTTACACTGTTCAACATTACAGATTCTTGGACATAAGAAAGCACAACCATGTTACCTTCTGATGCGAGTTTTGAACCGTCAATGGGACTATGTAGAACTTTGTTCCATTCGTCTGGAGATGTGTGCAGGTTATCACATTAAGACTACTGCAATGTATGCACTTAAGTTCAATTAAAGCACTGGGCCAGAGAACGTGCAGAGACGCAATGGCCTCTCATAAATAGGAACTCTTCTTTTGTTATAATAATTTTCAAAAGATGGTTCAGCATCTGAAAACTTCTAAATAAATTTGGAGGTTCATATAATATTCTGCTGTTCAAGATATTGTGTAGCACTTCATATTTCTTAATTACTGAATGAGTTGTAAATGCTATCCTTTGCAAAATACACCGAGACAACAAAATTCATGGGGTAGCAATATGCACAAGTAGTAGGGTAGCGTTCATACTGGTTCACTTTTGATATCAAATTTATATGCCAATTAATTATATTGATCAATTAAACCGCCCCTCTCCTTCCCTTGAACCTAATTTTGTGCTAAGTGGTTTATGATTCCTGGGAATACCTAGTGTTATGTTAACTGATTTTTGACCCCTGGGGATAATCAGTACTTCTGAGAAAGCTACCACCCATCCCACTTCCCCTCCTCCTCACCCGCCCTTCTCAGAAAAGGGACACTTGTTCGGTTCTGAGCCACTTTCCCCCTCCTAGGAAATCCCCCCCACCCCTCCCCCAAATGGAAACTGGCGGGAAAAAGACTCAGCCTGTGCTGGAGAGCATGGATCTCATGACATGAAATTCAAATCAGTGTCAATAATCGGTTGCCACGTATTCTTTATTTAATCAGTTTGTGGGAGACAAGACTCCTCCCTGGCGTGAAATAACTCAATTGCTGTACCTCCACTCAAATGGTGTCACCTCAAATCCCACTGGTGGAGGCTGGGGCAGTTAGGTCAAAGTAATTACTCCATTGATCCCACAACGAATCAGTTCCTCAGAATAGTGAGGCACTGTTGATTGATTGCTTGCATATTTGGCATGAAATACCTCATCACATTGATTGATTGGAATATTGCAGTTTGCAGGAGAAACAGTCGTCATATATCCAATGTCTTGTATGTACCAATGCATGATTACGACGCTGGGAGAAGCAACTTCCCTACCTCTCCTCCCTTCAATCTCCTCCTCCCATCTCCTCACCCCTCCGGTTACTACCTGTCAGGCAATGTGTTAAGTGATGGCAACTCTTTGCTATTGATATCTGGAAAATTCCTGTCGAACGCATGCTAACTCTCTCTCTTTCTCTCTCTCTCTCTCTCTCTCTCTCTCCCTCTCTTTCTCTCTCAAGTGGCTGTAGCAAAGAATGTCTGTACATGCAACTGGAATGCACACTAACCTCACTTTTGTCCTGAACAAAGCAGCCTGGTAAATCCTCAGCCATCATAAAATATTGGGCTGTGGATGTCTTGGAAGTGGCCCATTTGTGCTACGCCTTCTAAATCAGATTCATTGACTACCTAATTAAATCGATACCCTCTGTGTCAGTCTCTCCTTGCTTCCTGTTGGTAGATACTAGGATTGGCGTATTTGGCAGGAAATTCTGTGGCTATGCAGGATTCCACTCTACAACCACCTGGTTTCTAAACCCTACTCTTCTCCCCTTCTGGATTCTCCTTGCATCCTGTTTATGGATATTAGCACAGTTTGGTGGGAAATCCATTACATTGGGGATGGCTGGAAATGGTAGTGAGAATTTCAAAAAATGTTCAAATATGTGTGAATTCCTAAGGGACCAAACTGCTAAGGTCATCGGTTTCTAGACTTAAACACAACTTAAACTAACTTACACTAAGAGCAACACACACACACCCATGCCTGAGGGAGGACTTGAACCTCCAGCGGGAGGGGCCGCGCAATCCATGACATGGTGCTTCTAACAACATGGCCTCTCCCCACGGCTGAGAATTTCACATTTCAGCTCAGTTGCGCTATGTCCTTAAACAGTTTGCAGGAGACAGTGCAGGGGATTGACTGGAGTGGGCTCGCAATACTACTACCGGAAAAAATAAACTAATAAAACGGGAATTTAACGTTCCAGCAACGTACCATTCCCGACAAGTAGCGTGATTATCATTTGTAAGTGTATACCATCTGAAAAATTATGGTATGTCCACATTCACTCCAGCTGGGTGTCGTTTTGGATTACCTACCATAGCTTCCCATTAGCAAAACCCTCCCACCATGTAGTCATTATCACATTTTTGGCGGTGAATAAAGGGCATAATTACAATTAAAAAGTCCTCATGTCTTTTGTTTATGTTATGTACATCCTTACATGATAGTCGGTGTATGTCGGAGCAAGAAGAACAGATACTCCTAAAAAATCACAGACCTCTGCTAATTCTCTCGAAGTCACATAATATCGCGACAGCCGTGCTCTATTGCAATACTCGTATGTGTGCCCATAACACTTAGAAGAAGTGGTATAGAGCACACGCCTCAACTCCCCTCTCGTCAGAGTATCGCTTACCTGTCATATTCTCACGAATCTCCTAGTCTTCTATATATAGCATCTGAATTCGCCTGATTTTGATGAGTGAGAGATGTTCCTCACCACGTCACAGGTCCCTGCTAATTCTGTCAAATCCCATCATGTTTCTACTGCGGTGTACTGATAATTATAGTGCTGCGTATTCCCCCACCCATCACTGACTAGGTAGATGCACACGTAGTATACACAGACTGCACAAGACAATTCAGGAGCATGACACCTACAACTCATTGATATCGAATGACTGTCTACAAATATCCAATGCACAGCTCCTAATCCCCTTAATCTATCCCTGTGATTACTACTCTAGATATACCACTATTTATTGGCATCAGAATTTTGACTGACAGCATAGTGCCTCTCTCTCTCTCTCTCTCGCTCTCTCTCTCTCCCTCCCTCTCTCTTTCCCCCTGTCTCTCTCTCATTATTTTTATAACATCCAACAGAGTATACGAACTATAAAAGCTTCGCTAATGTCACCTGGTAGTGAATCCGATAGGACTCTACTGAGTCTATCTTTTCCAATATATCCAAAACAAATACTGTGTGTGCGTTGACATTGACTATAGGTGATGATCCCATTAAAACTACATATTTTGGTCCATTGGAGCAGGTGACCAGTGATCGAAGTCGCCTCCACAGATTTGTGTAACGTTGTTGTGCCTGCACTGTAGGGAAACCATATCCCACAGACTATCAATTACAAGAGACAGCTCTTGTGTTGTCATAGGCAGTCTGATAAACTGCTTTCTTTTCTTTTTCTTTTTGCTGTAACACGTCCAATCATTGTATGACTACAGCTTTGGACGCAGCCACGCATTTTGTTATTCTAGTATGCCAATGAGGCCTGTGACGGCTGCTAAACTGACATTAACACGTTTCGATCCATCGACTTCTACAGGAAGCTGGACATTGCATAGTGTAAGGTAAGCTGCTCCCACAACACACAGGATGGTTAAAATAAAAGACAGGTGGTGTTCATTATTGACAAAAATGTCGAAGACACGAGCTATCCAAAGGTGATGACTTCTACATATAAACTCATGTTCTACATTGACAGGGTAACTGACATCAAGATGTTCCATTTTTGAAGAGACCAAGAGCGTTGATCTCTTATATTTTCGGTGCATATTCCAGCCAGGTATAGGATCACTCTTTCTGTTGCTAAGGTGGTGGTCATCATGACATCCGATTGTTTGGACCCTGCGTCTTTCATTTCTTTGGCTTACAATGCATAACCTATGTAGAGCAAGGGTATCTTAGACACTAAAAGCCATAAAGCTCGACTAGTATGTACCAACAGTTGACAATCGCACCGGTGGAGGAATGGAATGATTTTCATACTCCAAGGCGACTATCTAAGTACCCTCATTCATCCACATTTTTGTCATATTTGCCTCAGTTTTATGTACTTTCCTTCAATCTTCGTAATTTTACCAGGTTTCCCATAATTTAAATGCATTTCATCCAGTTAGTCGAGTACCAAACCACCACTCTCGACGACTTGTCATGTCAACGAAACGTCTCATCGGTCGATCTCGTGATGCTATCAGCCAATGACTTGCAGCATGATTTTCAATTTTAGTATCATTGCTAAACCAACCACATTCATTACCTTGCGACTGCTTTATACATGTGGACATGTCACGAACCCTGTTACACTGCTTACACCACATATCACAATACTGTTTCTTAGTCTACGAAATAGCCATCGGCAGGGAGGAGGCGCAAAAACTACGTTCCTTAGCCAAAACACTTCACAAATCGGGTAAGATTTTATTTCGACTGGCCATCGCTCCCTATGTTGGTGGGTCACAAAGTATTCTCGCATTCGTGCATCCTGAGAAAAACTCTAGATGATCTCTCTTTGAATTTTGCAACTGTTTCTCTATCTTTAACCAATCCTCTCTGCAACATTGTCTCCAAATTTATTTGAAACTGATCAGAAGTAGAGCACAATATACGCTACAATCGAAGTTTCATAAAGCAACAGAATGAGCTGGGTTCCACATAATCTATACATTTCGATATTTTGCTTTCGGAAAGACCATAACATGTGTTCCAAACTGATACAGCCTATTGATGCTAGAGATATAGACCTGTGTTCTCATACCGATACTGTAACTGCTGATGACTTTGTTGTCCTGCGTGAAAGTGAAGAAGAATTACATAATCTGCTAAACAGAATGAAGAATCTAATGAGTACAGAATACGGACTGAGATTAAATCGAATGAAGACGAAAGTAATGAGAAGTAGCAGAAATGAGAAGAGCGAGAAGCTTAACATCAGGATTGATGGTCATGAAGTAGATGAAGTTAAGGAATTCAGCTACCTAGGCAGCAAAATAACCAATGACGGATGGAGCAAGGAGTACATTAAAATCAGACTAGCAATGGCAAAAGGGACATTCCTGGCCAAGAGAAGTCTACTAGTAGCAAACATAGGCCTTAATTTGAGGAAGAAAATTCTGAGGATGTATGTTTGGAGCATAGAATTAGGTGGACTGATAAGGTTAGGAATGAGGAGGTTCTGTGCTTAATCAGAGAGGAAAGGAATATGTAGAAAACACAGATGAGGAGGAGAGACAGGAACAGAACATCTTAGACGTGAGGGAATGACTTCCATGGTACTAAAGGGAGCTGTAGAGGGCAAAAACTGTAGAGGAAGGCTGAGATTGGAATACATCCAACAAATAATTGAGAACATTGATTTTAAGTGCTACTCGGAGATGAGGAGGTTGGGACAGGAAGGGATTCGCGGCAGGCCGCATCAAACCAGTCAGAGGACTGATAACCCAAAAATAACTGCCGTTCTGCAAAGACTGTTTCGTACCAATGTTACTCATGTCACCCAGCCAATTACACACGATCTCTCTAGATGCATGCATGCTGAGGAGGTTTGCACTCCTTATTGGTGTATAGTTGATATGAGCCTGAAACAACTGAGGGTATTGTGATGATATAACCGGCGATTAAGAAGAAGAAATGTATCGTTTATGCATGATAGAGCTCCAAATGAAGAAGTTTGAAACATTTTAAGTAAATCACTTGTGCTATCGATTCTGCAGTACTGTTTGCGCTGTTTGGATTCCATGCCAAGAAGGTGCTGGAAGGAGAGAACTGATCATAGAACATAAACGCACACTCCTAAGGCTACAGGGTTCTGCACTTAAATCCGTTATAATGTTAAAGCAGTGTGGTTTTCCGATATATTACTTGTGTGGAAATATATTGCCAACACCTCACATACACCCACCCCTCAAATTTTGTACCACTATGGACACAAACTTTAAGATGATAAAGCTACTACATTCTACGCCAATGAAATAAAATAGATTCTTTGCTATACATGCACTACATAGATTTCTGAAGGTGTATAGCGCCCACACTTCACACAAGACTACAGTTTGGAAACTATGCTATATTGGCATCAGCGTGTTTAAGTGCAGAACTGTATAGCTTTAGGAGTGTGTGTTTATATTCTATAATCATTCCTCTGTTTCTAGTACCTTCTGGGCATGAAATCCAAACGCTGCAACTGTACTGCACAATCGATAGCACAAGTGATTTATATAAAATGTTTCAAATTCCTTCATTTGGAGCTCCATCACGCATAAATCATACGTTTCTTCTTCTTCATAACCGCCTGTTATATCATCACAACACTCTCAATTGTTTCATGATCATGTCTGCTGTACACCAATAAGGAGTGTTAATCTCCTCAGCATGCATGCATCTAGAGAGGTCGTGTGTAATTGGATTGGTGACATGAATAACATTGCTGTGGAACAGTCTTTGCAAAATGGCAATTACAGTATTGGTATGAGAAAAACGGTCTGTATCACTAGCATCAATAAGTTGTGTCAGTTTGGAACAGATGTTATGCTCTTTCCAAAAGCAAAATATCGAAATGTATTGATTACGTGGAATCAGCTAGTTCTGTTTCCTCACTAGACATCGAATGCAGTGTATACTGTGCACTATTTCTGATAAGTTTCAAATAAAATCGGAGACGATGTTGCAGGGAGGATTGGTTACAGATAGAGAAACACTTACAAGATGCACAGAGAGATCATCTAGAGTTTTTCTCAGGATGCACGAATGCAAGAATACTTTGTGACCCATCCACGTAGGGCGAGATGGCAAGTCGAAAGAAAATCTTACCGTATTTATAAACTGTTTCGGGTAGGGAATGTAGTTTTTTCGCCTCCTCTCTGCCAGTGGCGGATACAGAAAAACCTCAAAGAGGGGGACTAAAGATAACTTGAGCTACCTTTACTTTTACTCTAATAAAAAATAATCAAGTCACATGTAAAGTTTAAGAAAGTTTTATTTAAACTGATTATACACATATACAAGACGATGCCTTCTTAGGATATAAAAAAATTACGATTGTGGTTCTCTTCCTTAAGGGGAGTTGGAATGCCCTATCTCGCCAATGTTAAATTTGCTAACTTTGTGTACCTTTTTCTTTGGAACTATTATCTTCAGAACTTTGAAATTCTGGCAGAGGTTTTCAGCATATATTGTGAGCCCACTGAACTAGAACCAATGTTTTCTTTTTGTTGGTATAGTATTTATGAATTTTTTACCATTAAGCCATTTTTTATTGGAAAAAGTATAACATAAACTTCCCTAGTTCAGAGAATAAGCCAGTTCTTGTCATGATTCTAGTTCAGTGGCCTCTTTGAACTGTTTTGCAGCATTTCTGAAAATTTGAATGTTGTTGGTTGAGTGGTTTATGAGATAAAGGTACATGTAACACTAAAAATGTCAAATGCCAGAAAATGCGATTAAAGTAATTTATTATGAAAATTCACAAATACCTTTTATTCTATTATCAAAAGTGTCCAGCAGAGTAATCAGGGTCATCTTCTAGTTCTTCTTCTTCACCTAGAAGCTTTCTTCTCCTTGCTGCCCTTGCTTTTTTTGTATTAAATTCAGCTGCATACTGAGCCTTCCTTACTCGCACGCTGTCCAGAAGCTGAAGACCTCTGATGGTGTTGATACCAGGAGCAATGCCGAGCCTTGCCATGACCTTTAGCCTACCCATATGACCATCATTGAATGAAATAACAGCATCACTGACTCCCCATTTCAATGTTTTTATCCCAACAAATACATTCTTAGGTACACGAGTCCAAATGAGGTTGTTGAACGACTCGTTTTGATTCTGGGTACAACCATGAAGACATTTTCGCAGAAGATCAGGATGCCCCAAGTCTCTATATATTGGTTTAATTACTTCCATAACAGCCAATGGAATATAATTTTTATGGTGATAAGGATCCCCAGTAGCTTGAGATTTTCTATAATTGCACCATGACTGAGGACCATCTGGACAAGCAAAATGTTGAGGATTATCATCAGTTGATGATCGATGTAAATATGTGGCCCATACAGCTTGTCTCATTTCCTGCAAATTATTTGCATTATTTCTTATTGCCATACCATAGTATTGTTGTAATTCATTTATAATTTTATCTGACAGGCGACCTCTAATGGTTTTACCATCTGACAAAATTTTGTCCTTCAGATTCTGTTTCAGTTTCCTTAGACGAGTGCCCATTCGTTTCTGAACATGACCGACACATTCTAGTTTAGTTATTGTCTTATTGACATATGGCATGGATTCTGTAACACTTTTGTATGCCTTGGAGTCCCCATCTCCAAGGAATTTTGTGTAAAATACTCCCCGTTCTTTTTCTGATCTGCTAAACATTTTCACAGCAGCGGCAGCCTCCATGCCTCCACTCGTACCTTCATAATTCTTGCTACATATGTGAGCTGCTTCTATCTTACCAGATGCACAATGGTAACAATGTTTAGTGAGCACTTCATAGTCCAAAACTTTACCGCTGTCCACACTAGTAACAGTAGCAACAGCATTTTTGGATGTGTGACCCCTTTTCTGCCAGGTTCCATCAAAAGCAACAGGGATATCTGGGTTTCCTTCATTTATATATTTTGCTTCACTGGCAGCAGCTTTCATTGATAAATCTGCTACAGACTGAACAGCATCTCCTATCACTTCAGTGTAATTGTCAATTTTAGCAGGTGGAGGTGGAAGATTCATTATGGCACAAAATGTTTGAGCAGCAGTATGTCCTTTACCAATTGCTCTCATTGCATACATTAGCCTGATATTACTCTCAAACAAATTGCTACTGCATGTTTTAGAGCTCCAAAAACAGGTCTCATTTTCACAACTGGCACAAACTATAGCAATTTTGCAGGAAAGTCCTATAGATTTTGTTATGTTCATATCAAAAGAACCTCCACAAAGATTACAACACAAACATTTCTTCATAAACTCAGTAAAAACAGGAAAGTCGACTAAAACATATTGTTCATTAGAAGCTTCATCTGTAATTTCACTTGCACAGTTTGATAACTTCTTTTTTGATGCACTGGTGGGCGTGTCTCCTTCACACATCTCAGCTGTACAAACGTCAGAACTTTCACCAGCATCAACAGGTGCTGAAGCAGAATCACTTGAACAAACGTTATTTGTAAATCTATTACCGCGAAACTTTCGCTTTTTAAATAATGATGCACTCCTAGGCATCGTAGAAACTACGCACTCACCACTGAAAGTCAAAACAAGACAGATAACAAACTCCAAATGAGCGACAAACTAAACTCGAGGCTCAAAACAAACACTCACAGATCAAAAACTGAACAATAAACACAGCTAGTCGTAAAAACAATGGTACCTATGGAAGGATCAAAGATTCTACAACTGAAGAGTGAAATCCACAGCCTTCTATATGTAATGTTTTCGGAAATGCGAAGATTTAAATGTGTACAAATCACAAGATGGGTAACTTTGCTGGGCGCACATGTAATTTTGAAAAATTAAATAAAAATACTTCCAATTGGAATTTCTTAACAAATTTTGCACCATTTTAAGCAGAAAATTTCAAATTAAGTTATAAGGTTAAAAACTGAAAATGTGAATTTTTTCCATTTTCCGGCATTCCAACTCCCCTTAAGTGATGAATTATACACATACGTGTCAATAGTTTCCCATGTGAGAAACTACTGTTACGTTATCAGTAAATATATTATTACAAGTTTTGTAATAATAATTACTATGAATTACTATTGTTAATGCTTCACAACAACTGATCACTTTCACTCCTGACTTATCTTCACCCTTGCACTTGCTACACTAGGGATTTTTATTTATTCATTCTTCAGTCTTAATATTTCTGCTTCT
Organism: Schistocerca americana; assembly: GCF_021461395.2. Taxonomy (NCBI): domain Eukaryota; kingdom Metazoa; phylum Arthropoda; class Insecta; order Orthoptera; family Acrididae; genus Schistocerca; species Schistocerca americana. The sequence continues at coordinate 557,342,900 of NC_060125.1, read as the reverse complement.
GAATGTAAACTAGCTTCCTATACGGCGAATAGTCCGTATTTATAATGCTACACATCGAAGGTTCTCTGTACAAGAAAACAGTAGAATATTCGCGTCTTTTCTCCAACAAATGCCAGACAGAATAATGTACTGACAGCACCAGAATGGCTGTGACTTTTCTCGTAGGTATGTGTTAACTATCTGTGTGCCAGACGGAAACATATAATATACGATGACGTGGACGCGCATGCTATAGGAAAGTACACATACTCGCTAGCTTGATTCAGTCGAGTCGACTGATGAAAGAAACGAACGAGTAGCGTGCGGGCTGACTGACGGGGGCGGTGCGGGGGCAATGCAGGCAGACCCGCAATGGGAGGGCGCCCCCCCCCTCCCCCCCCTCCAATATGTATCGGCCACTGCTCTCTTCTGATGACTGTTTTGTACACTAAGAAACAGTATTGTGTTACGTGGTGCAAGCAGTGTAATAGGGTTCGTGACATGTCCACATGCATATAGCACTCGCAAGGTAATGGATTTGGGTGGTTTAGCAATGATACATAAATTGAGAATCACCCTGCAATGTCATTGGGTGATAGCATCACAAGATCGTCTCGATGAGACATTTTGTTGGCATGACAAGTCATTGAGAGTGGTGGTTTGGAACATGAGTAATTGGGTAAAATGTGTTTAAATTATGGGGCAAAAAAAGGACTCCGTCTTCAGGCCACGAGTGGCCTACCGGGACCATCCGACCGCCGTGTCATCCTCGGTGGAGGATGCGGATAGGAGGGGCGTGGGGTCAGCACACTGCTCTGCCGGTCGTAAGATGGTATTCTCGACCGAAGCCGCTACTATTCGGCTGAGTAGCTCCTCAATTGGCATCACAAGGCTGAGTGCACCCCGAAAAATGGCAACAGCGCATGGCGGCCTGGATGGGACCCTTCCAAGTGCCGACCACGCCCGACAGCGCTTAACTTCGGTGATCTCACGGAAACCGGTGTATCCACTGCGGCAAGGCCGTTGCACTTAAATTATGGGGAACCTGGTAAAATTACGAAGATTGAAGGAAAGTACATAAAACTGAGGTAAATACAACAAAAACGTGTACGAATGAGGATACTTACCTGATCTCCTGGGTGGATGAAAATCATTCCATTCCTCCACCTGTGCAAATGACATCTGATGGTGCACACTAACCGTGCTCTATCCCTTTAATTCATGTAAATAGCCTTGCTCCACATGTATTTATGCATTGGAAGGTATAAAAATGAAAGACACAATGTCCAAACGATCGAATGTCATGATGACCACCACCTAGGAAACCGAAACAGTGATCATATACCTGGGTGCAATATGCACTGCCAATGTGAGTAATCAGTGGTCTTGGTCTCTTCGAAAATGGAACATTGAAACATTGGCTACCCTGTCACTGTGGAACATGAGTTTAAATGTAGAGGCCATCACCTTTGGAGAGCTGTTTGGAAATGCTCCACAATGCGGCAGACTCTTCCAGTTTCCATATGTTGCGATGTCTTCGACATTTTTCTCAAAAAGAAACACCACTTCTGTCTTACATTTCTACCATCCTGTGTGCTGTAGGGGCAGCTTAAATTGAACCATGTGATGGCCAGCTTTCTGTGAGACCTGAGGGATAGAACCGTGTTAATGCTGGTTTAGCAGCTGCCACAGATCTCAAAGTCACAGCGGAAAAACAAAAGGTATGGCGATGTACAAAGCTGTAAACATACACTGCTTGGATGTGTTACAGTAGAAAAACAATATATCAAACTATTTGTGAAAGAACAACACAGAAACGCTCTCTTGTGATTAATAGTCTGTGGGATGGGATATGGTTCTCCTACAGTACGGGCAACAAAACCATACGCAGGTATGTGCAAGTGACTTTGATCACTGGCCACCTGCCCCAGTAGACCAATGTGTGTATATGTAATAGGATCATCACATATGCTTTATGTCAACATATGGGCGGTATTTGTTTTCGAAATACTGGAAGACGGGGCCTTGTTAATACCTTATTGCATTCTGTACCAGGTGACATTAGGAAAGCTTTTGTAGTTCGTAGTGTTACTCTGTTGGATACAGTAAAAATAACGAGGTGACAGAGGGAGAGATAAAGAGAGACTGTGTTGTCAACAAAGTCTCTGACGCCATTACACAACCGTATTTCTAATGCAGTAATCATAGGAATATGGTAAGGACATGTGCAGGGTGATATTTACAGACAATCATTCCATATCGATGAATTGTAGGTGTTATGCTTCTGAACTGCTTTGTGGGGACCATGTATACTCTGCATGGCTGTAAATGTCCTTCTTTACGTTAGTGTGCTATTTTTCTCGTTATGATAGCTCTTTATTTAGCCAGCGATGAGTGGAGGACTAGACAGCTGTCTAGCTAATGGAACACTACTGTCAGAATGTGATGGGATTTCGAGAGAAGTAGCAGGCGTCTGTGACTTTGCAAGGGACATCTCTTAATCGTGGATTGAAATGATATTATCAAAGACTGGAAGATTTTTGAGAATACAGCACTTATGCGATACTCTGTCAGAACGAGAGCTGAGAGGTGACTGTATACCGCTTCTTCTAAGTGTTGTTGGCAAACATATTTCAACCTCTCACATACATCTCACAAAGTGACTGCAATGAGAAAATTAAGAACTTATACAAAGATTTTTACCGATAGACGGTCTGCAGCAGAAGTTGCATCTTTTGTTCTAACGATAAATATGAGACAACATTCTTGCGTGAGATTTGTGTGCCTACAAATTGATGGAATGACATCTTAGTAAGTAGACTAAATTTACATTTATATCTACATGCTTACTTTGCAAACCATCATTTGGTGTGTGGCAGAGGGAACCCTGTGTCAGTGTCAGTGTAGTGAGAAAAACTATTTTCTGAGACACTTTGTTAGTGTGCATTGCATGTATTCAGGGGCAAATGTGATTGATTAATGGCTGCCGTGCCCCTCCCCTCAAACGATTGTTCTGCTAAGTGGTTCATGACCTCCTGGTGGTTGATTTATGACCTCAAGAGGATTATTTGTCCTGAGAAACTCTCTCACCCCTACCCCTCCCCCTCCACCCCCTCGGGAAACCGCCAACCTTCCACCTTCACCCTTTCTGATACGAGAACACTTTTCATATCATATTAATTGACTAAATAATTTAACCAATAAATTAATTTAGGCATCACCACTGGGAACCTCCCCTACAGTATCTGGAAATTGGTGGCTGAGGAAGTATCTCATAACAGGAAATTCAATTATGTAGCAAAGTATATACTGTTTATTTATAAAATCCAAATTCCAGGGGTTGTATTCTCTTGCTCATCATTCTCTGCTGTTTGGGAAGATGCGGCTCTTGTAAAATACATTGATTGAAGTAATTAAGTAGATCACTTTCTTCTGACTGTGCAAGGAATACCGTCAACACAACTCATATCAAGTAATTACACTGGTAAAAATCTTTCAGTCGTAAAACGAGCACTGTCTGCCTTCCCCCGGGCCATACCGTGCGCCAGCCACCTCACATACTACCGCACGCGCAGGGCCGACTCTTGCGGCACGCAGACTGGAGGGCGCACTAATCCTCTGAATAAAAGCTTCAGATGGCGGAAACCTTTCGCTATTTCATGCCTGGAAAACCACCTCCACTCTCTTTCAATTTCTTGTTTCTGCTTGAACCAGAGTGTCCAAACCTGCCCCCATATACTACAATCTGGCAGGCAGAGCTTGTGTCTATGCAGGGTGTTACAAAAAGGTAGGGCCAAACTTTCAGGAAACATTCCTCACACACAAAGAAAAAAATATGTTATGTGGACATGTGTATGGAAACGCTTACTTTCCATGTTAGAGCTCATTTTATTACTTCTCTTCAAATCATATTAATCATGGAATGGAAACACACAGCAACAGAATGTACCAGCGTGACTTCAAACACTTTGTTTCAGGAAATGTTCAAAATGTCCTCCGTTAGCGAGGATACTTTAACCTCCCCACAAAAAATAATAAAATAAATATTATGGATACTGGTTCTAATTTTAGTGTGACCTCAGAACAAAATTGGTTTCCATTTATCACCTCCCTACAGAAATTCATTCACATTTAACCTCCACACAAAATTTGTTTCCCATTTAATGTACCCACAAAATTCTTTTCTCATTTAATGTAAGCTCGAAACAGAAAAATTCCTAAACCTCGTAATAAAAAATAAATTCAGTAACCTGGTAAATTTTGGACGACAGCAGTGCTGCGTCATGGCCCTGTAAGATCATTCTGAATAAAAAAAGGAAAAATTCTTACCTCAGTAGAATTGCCGAATATATCTGCTCTTACAATAAATTTTTCCGGCACAGCTCTGTGCAATGCTGGCCGATAGATTTGTCATTTATGAAAGGAAGCAACTGATTTTTCTTTTGCAACAATCGGAATGATCATGGATTGGAGAAATTAGTAAATTGTTTGAATTGAAATGAATGCTCGTAAAAAAATTACTTTATATGACAAAGATTATTATTAGGACATTTTTAAAACCTTTGCATGGGAGTTCAGATAACATTACTAGATATGCGCGAGGCTGCTTTTCACCTTATACAATAACACTCAGGCTCCGGCATCGCTGCACCGCGACCGGCCCAGCCAACACTATACCAGACCAGAGCAGACTCCAGACTAGCGCAGACTAGCAACAACTTACTGCTACAGCTATACAGTTCCTACTCAGTCAACACTGCTCTCTGGTCAGCGATTCTCTTATACCTTGCATATCGCAGGCAGCGCATGAGCAATACATCGAAATTACATCTGCTCGGACCTCTTACAATACATGCATCCACCCTCCGTCGCATGGAATCCCTGATGCGCTGATGCAGCCCTGGAGAATGGCGTATTGTATCACAGCCGTCCACAATACGAGCACGAAGAGTCTCTACATTTGGTACCGGGGTTGCGTAGACAAGAGCTTTCAAATGCCCCCATAAATGAAAGTCAAGAGGGTTGAGGTCAGGAGAGCGTGGAGGCCACGGAATTGGTCCGCCTCTACCAATCCATCGGTCACCGAATCTGTTGTTGAGAAGCGTACGAACACTTTGACTGAAATGTGCAGGAGCTCCATCGTACATGAACCACATGTTGTGTCGTACTTGTAAAGAGACATGTTCTAGCAGCACAGGTAGAGTATCCCGTATGAAATCATGATAACGTGCTCCATTGAGCGTAGGTGGAAGAACATTGGGCCCAATCAAGACATCACCAACAATGCCTGCCCAAACGTTTACAGAAAATCTGTGTTGATGACGTGATTGCATAATTGCGTGCGGATTTTCGTCAGCCCACACATATTGATTGTGAAAATTTACAATTTGATCACGTTGTAATGAAGCCTCATCCGTAAAGAGAGCATTTGCACTGAAATGAGGGTTGACACATTGTTGAATGAACCATTCGCAGAAGTGTACCCGTGGAGCCAATCAGCTGCTGATAGTGACTGCACACGCTGTACATGGTACGGAAACAACTGGTTCTCCCGTAGCACTCTCCATACAGTGACGTGGTCAACCTTACCTTGTACAGCAGCAACTTCTCTGACGCTGACATTAGGGTTATCTTCAACTGCACGAAGAATTGCGTCGTCCATTGCAGGTGTCCTCGTCGTTCTAGGTCTTCCCCAGTCGCGAGTCATAGGCTGGAATGTTCCGTGCTCCCTAAGACGCCGATCAATTGCTTCGAACGTCTTCCTGTCGGGACACCTTCGTTCTGGAAATCTGTCTCGATACAAACGTACCGCGCCACGGCTATTGCCCCGTGCTAATCCATACATCAAATGGGCATCTTCCAACTCCGCATTTGTAAACATTGCACTGACTGCAAAACCACGTTCGTCATGAACACTAACCTGTTGATGCTACGTACTGATGCGCTTGATGCTAGTACTGTAGAGCAATGAGTCGCATGTCAACACAAGCACCGAAGTCAACATTACCTTCCGTCAATTGGGCCAACTGGCGGTGAATTGAGGAAGTACAGTACATACTGACGAAAATAAAATGAGCTCTAACATGGAAATTAAGCGTTTCCGAACACATGTCCACATAACATCTTTTCTTTATTTGTGTGTGAGGAATGTTTCCTGAAAGTTTGGCCGTACCTTTTTGTAACACCCTGTACAAACCCTACCCCCTCCAACTCAAACTCATTCTGCCATTGTTTGCCCGTGTCTCAGATCGTCTTCTTGCTCCTGTGTGTGTGGCTATCAGTTTATTTGGAAAAATGAAGCAGTGGCGTTGCCGGTGGTGGCCAACGTCCGAGGCAATGGACACACACTTGGTGAGCTAATATTCAAATTGGCGACTGCAAGTTTTTCTTCGACTAAGAATGTCGTAGCTTAAACACATTTCGTCTTATTGTTTCAGCATACGTCCACTAAGTTGAGGATGAAATGAATGCTGAGATTAATCAGAGACAGCAACTGTAACAACAGCAGCAACAGCATTGTAAGCAGTATGTATATTTTCCTTCATATACGTAATATGTTACTGTTATTTAGTGGTCAGTCGGTGAGTTTTCCATGATTTCGAAAATCAAAATCGATAACTGTAACTTTTTCACTAAGAATTTTGTAGTATTGAATGCATGTCATCCCATTGTTTCAGTACATGGTCAACATATAATTGGTGAGCTGGCCGCTGAAAGACAGCAGCAGCATCGGCATTTTAAATAGCACATACAGGGTGGTCAGAAAATGTGTGAAATGCTTGTAGGGATGTTACAGGGCAGGTTGTACTGAGACATAAATATTAAGAAAAAAATTCGATACGTTGCTCCGTTTCCGAGTTATTTAGCGTAGAATTTACCCAATCGGGGCGTCGCGCGCTCACACTGAAGCGGCCTGCCAGGGGCGGTGTTGCCCAACGAGTGCTTTGACTCGTTAGCTGAAACTTGAATTTACGCGCGCTACGATCTGATTGGCTAACCTCAATGCTAAATAACCCGGAAACGGCGCAACGTATCGCATTTTTTTTCTTGACATTTATGTCTCAGTACAACCTGCCCTACAACATCACGACAAGCGTTTCAGACATTTTCTGACCACCCTGTATATTTTTCTTCTTCGTTGTGCTGTGTGTACATAATATGTTGCGGTTTGACAAAAAATTTCATAGTGTATGTAATATACTGCATTTACTCTGTTGTTGTAGACGATTTTTCAGTGGAAGGAGTTGAACAGGGAGGGGCGTGTGTCAAGGATAAGCAGGAGCCATCGCAGACCTCCTGTAAGTGCGTATTCTAAAAAAATATTTTTTTTTTCTCGTAATTTTCCGCGTGTGTACATGCTTTTATTATTTAAAAACTTAATATGTCGTTTTAGGTGATATCAATGAGGTGGACAGTTAGTTGGCTCTTCCCCAATTCATGGGAGGATGAAATGCCACAGCGGATGGAGGAGGTGGTGGAAGACCTTCGTCTGCGTGAGGAGTTGCCGGATGACCTGAGGGAGATGTCAAGGAGCCAGAGCGAAACAGGTAATTTGTACACACATTCTCGTTCTGTTTACAAATAATCAGTGTTCTTTCTTTCCTTGCAGCAGCAGCAGCTGGCGATGTCTGCAACGTTGTGCTTAATTGTGTTCGTTACTCTCTCTCTCTCTCTCTCTCTCTACGCCAGAGTGTGGCCACCGGGGGAGGCGAAGCCTGCTTCGTCAAAGCGGGATCCGGTGGGGCGCCACTGGTCGCCGCGCGAGAAGCCGCCGCCGCCGCTGCTGCCGCCCCCGCCGCCCACGCCGCCGCCCCCAACGCTAATCCCGAACCAGCTCGGCTCTGGCTTCCGTGGGCCACCCTCCGCCGGCAAATGGGTCAGAGCTGCAGCAGCAACCGAGCTTCTAGCACTGGTCCAATACCGCGGCATCTCCTCCTCCTCCACATTCTCTTCCTCGATGATCTTGCAAGGTGTGGCACGTACCCCTCAACATCTCACTGCAAGCACCATCATCTGGTTGTAGTAATCCTGTGGATTGCGCCAGTTCTCTCCCCTGTCCTTCCAGCGAAGAACATCAGGTCAGTGATACCATGCCGCAGTTAGAATACTCGGTGACTGCGGACGCCTTTGAGGAGCGAATCGTTCACTAGAATCGAGAATCCGGCAGGAAGGTATTGCGATCCTGTTGGGTTTCTCAGAGCGTGCCTTCCTGTTGTGGAAACAGAGCTCCTCAAGGTCGTTAGTGACCCACAGTGTCCTGCAGTTAAATGCAGTGTAGCGCTGTGTATCGAGCTGTCAAACCAGCCCCACAGTCGCCTGTGGCGTTAAAGAGACAAGTCTTTAAGTCTTCATTATCTTTGGGGGATACTGGGGTGATAACGCGGAGCCCATCGATAACAGAGTGGTTTTGTGAATCCACTTGAGAGCTATACTGGCCGCTTTTCCGAGATTGAGAACATCAGCTGATGCACTCAGCCGAATACTACACCTAGACATCCAGTAAATGGACGGTCCAGCTATATCAAGCTTCCTAAGGATACTGCAGACAAGACATGTATTAATGTCGAAAGTAAAACTGACCAGGCCTGTTTTGCATGATCAGTTCTGTCTTGCGAGAAAGATTACAATCATAATCCGTAGTGCACATCTCGATACAGTAGATATGTGGACATTCATACGTTTCTAGGCGCTACAGTCTGGAACCGCGCGACCGCTACGGTCGCAGGTTCGAATCCTGCCTCGGGCATGGATGTGTGTGATGTCCTTAGGTTCGTTAGGTTTAAGTAGTTCTAAGTTCTAGGGGACTGATGATCTCAGCAGTTAAGTCCCATAATGCTCAGAGCCATTTGAACCATTTTTGAACCATTCATAAATGTTATAAGTTTGATGTTATCGAGGTACCTATCAAGATCCAGGATATACCTAAACTTGAGGCGCAGCATATGGGAATATCGATTCATGTCTATGGCCTGGAGAAACGCAAGTCAGATGAGCAGAACGAACATATAGTCGGCGGAACCCTCCATTTCTCAGAATTTGCCGCTGAGCGTAAGATGCATGTAAACATGTTCTTATTCTCTGATGGGAAAAATATGGAGAAAGGAAAATATCACTATGTTTGGATCGAAGACATGTCCCAACTCCTTTCTTCCCAGCTGTCAATAGATTATTGTGTAAAGCATATTTGCTTAAGCTGTCTCAGTTATTTTTCCTCAAACAAGTTACTAGCAGCACATCTGCTTCGAAGGGCCAGGTACGCCTAGACCGACGCACCACTTCCTTTCTTATGCAGGCATCACTCAAGAAAGTCGTTGAACCTTGTAACGGAACATATTAAAGGCTTTACTTTAATGAAGTATGTGATACCCTCCAAATTCAACCAGTTTAACGAGTATTTATGATTATAGAAGAGTTATTGTGTATGTTAACAATGATTGCACAACATGTCTCCATAAACAGTCAACCCATTAAATTATACTGAATAACTGACCCACACAAAAGTTAATATCACTTGATCACTGATACAGCAAATGTCATCATGTAAAAACACTAAGTTTATCTTAAATAATTAATATGAAGTACGAAAAATAGTAGCCAACTTAGGTATTTTGGATCTCCTTAAATAAAAATCACCCAGTGAAACCTATTTGTTCACTAGGAGCGTTTTCACTCAGTATTCACGTAATCAATCCTATTTTAGACGAAAACCAATGTAATTCTTAATAATTCATGTTAATTACTTATTTATGCAAATTAGAGAAGTCAATTGACAAACTTCTAAAAAACGGCCTTTTTGTAACAAAGAATTATTCTGTCAAGTCTACAAATCTGTCTGTCATTTTAATAACATGTTAAATTATGTCACTCGATGCAAATTAATAACTTTTCTGCACAAATTATGATAACAGATGTACATGTGACTTGTAAACTATATCTCTTTTTAGTAGTTCTTTGACAATGTTATAAATAGAAGCAGCAAGAACGGTCGGGAGGCAGTCGGAATGTCACTTTGGTAGAGTGTGTTTGTGTGTTATTGTTTGAGGTGGATAAACAATGCAAAGAACATGCAACGGAAATACTACTTTGTCTTGTGTCATGGTCTTTGGTGGACAGTGGAATTAAGATGGCCACCAGAGTAATAAATATTTGAGGTTTACATATTTGTTGGTTTCGCTCGTTCTTTATCATCAAAAGCATATAAAAAACACGGGACCTCATGTTTTTAACCCTAGACAACCAGATTTAGAGCCAGCATCAGCATCGAGAGACAGCAGCGATCCATCAAGTAGCAGCGATTACCACAACACAATGCATTTTAATGGCGCCAACCTAACATCAAGTGCTAACAAGCTCCGTAAATGGGAGTGAAATAGTGCGATTATAGCAGTTAGCTATATCTACGACCAGGCGACCATTACAACCTCGGGACGATATACATTTTGCGGTCTTTTGAGGAAAACAAATTCCTAAAGTTTAAAAACGCTCACCATCAGGAGCGATACCCAAGTGTTGCGTGTGCCGATTTTGAATACCTCCTCACTCGTGTGACCCACTGTGAAGGTAATCCTATGTCCTGACATACTACCTTTACAGAAAAACACGTACTATATGTGGCAGCATTCCGAATTGTACCATCCTGTGATTCAAGTCTTAATCGCTACAAATCTTATGTTGGGGATAATCCTGCAGTTTGGCTGCTCACTGAGCTCAAAAACCTCTCATGGAGGTTGACAAGCTTTACAGCGACAACGTTCCCAAGATCAAATCGAAGGAGAATGAAGATTTGTACAATAACGCGGTTGACTGTCATATTTGTGGGCTGCTGTTAGATAGAAAAGCTGAATCTCCTCGCAGGGACCGCTGTATCGTACTGGAAAGTTCTGCGGCGCAGCTCACAATACGTGCAATTTGAAGTGCCAGTTACCAAGGCACATACCCGTTTTCTTCCATAATTTAAGCGGGTATGACACTCACTTTCTTCTTGAGCATTTGGCTGATTTCGGCACGGAGAAAGATCAGGTCAGTGTCCTACCTGAGAGCGTCGAGAAATACATTTCAGTCTTCAAACGAATGACGCCTAGGCTGACGCACCACTTCCTTTCTTATGCAGGCAACACTCAAGAAAGTCATTGAAACTCTACCTCGGGAGGATATGCATATCACTCGTGCTGCATCTTGCGACGAGGAAAAGTTCCAACTTGTGACTAGGAAGGGGTTGTCCCATGCGAGTATGAGTATAGTATGGCGAAACCAGGCTACCCATCATAACGCAACCTTACACCCTTGTAAGGATACAGAATATGAGCATGCTGTGAATGTCTAGTGGGAATTCAACTCCTTCACTTTGGGGGAGTACACACTTCGTTACATGAAAACAGACATGTGCTTAATTGCTGGTGTTCTCGAGAAATTCCGAAGCCTGTCATGACCACATATTCTCTGAATCCCGCCTTTTATTACACGGCCCCTGGGTTGTCTTGAGACGCAATCGCCGAGCGGTCTAAGGCGTTGCAGTCATGGACTGTGCGGCTGGTCCCGTCGGAGGTTCGAGTCCTCCCTCGGGCATGGGTGTGTGTGTTTGTCCTTAGGATAATTTACGTTAAGTAGTGTGTAAGCTTAGGGACTGATGACCTTAGCAGTTAAGTCCCATAAGATTTCACACACATTTGAACATTTTTTGAGACACAATCCTCAAGAAAACGAAGTGCAGCATTGACTTATTGACCGATCTGGACGGTCTTCACTTATCGACCAAGAGTAGCTGCGTCTGTGTAGAGTTGTCAGTGCTAACAGACAACCAACACTGCGTGAAAAAAACGAAAAAAGCAATATGGAATGTACGACGAAAGTGTCCGCTAGGAATGTGAGGCGAAATTTGGCGTTAATGTGCCATGGCAGCAGACGACTGACACGATTACCTTTACTCACAGCACGACATTGCCTGTAGCACCTCTCCTGGACTCGTGACCATATCACTTGGACCCTAGACGACTGGAAAACTGTGACCTGGTCAGATGACTCCCGATTTCAGTTGGTAAGAGCTGATGGAATAGCTGGTGTGTGGCGCAACACCCATGAAGCTATGGACCCAGATCGTCAAGAAGGTACTATTTAAGCTGGTGGTGTCTCCAAAATGGTGTGGCTGTGTTTACATGGAATAGGCTGGGTCCACTGGTCAAACTGATCATTGACTGGAAATGGCTATGTTCGGCTACTTGGAGACCATTTGCAACCATTCGTGGAATTCTTGTCCCCAAACAACGATACAGTTTTTTATGAGTGACAATGCGCCTTATCACCGGGCCACAATCGCTCGTTATTTGAAGAACATTCTGGACAATTCAAGTGAATGATATGGCCACCCAACAAACATTTATGAGACATAATGGGACATAACTGGGGCATCAGTTGGTACACAGAATATTGCTCTGGGCAACTTTTTCGGAATTATGGACGGTTATATAGGCAGTATGGCTCAATATTTCTGCAGGGAACTTCCAACAGCAGCAGGCCCGACATGATATTAGGAGGAATTCCGTGACTTTTGTCACCTCAGCGTATATTCGCCGCCGAGCCATTGTCGCCTAAATGAAGTAACATTTTCCGCACCTCTACTGAGACAGCATTTGTAGGAGCTGATTTCATCGCCCCCAGATAAGATTGGATACAGCTATATTGTAAAGTATCAAATTTACAGATGTGATCGGCGTTGGCATTCCCATACATTGTGCAAGCATAATCGATCCTGCTCTTAATTAACACCTTGTGTATGGTCGATAGAACATTGACATTTGCACTCCAGCAAACTCCGGTTAAAGGTCTGATGATGTTCCTAATTGGGAGACAAGTATATGTACTGGAACTAATGCGAGGAATAGAATGAACTGAACCAGATTCCCAAGAATTTGGTTGGCGGTTTATCATGGAATGAGTAAGTTCTTGTGTGAATTTCTTCATGGTGCACATGAAAACAAGATAACTGAAGACTTTGAACAAAAAATATCAGCGCCATTTGCACATAGTCAGTCCTCCACTTCTGTGTTGTAACTGCGACCAGGACGGTCGCGGGGTAGCAATGACGGAAAGCGCGGCGGGACCCGCGGAGATGCGCGCGAACAACAACACAACGGGAGAGGACGGACACGACCAACGAAGGACAGAACGAGTAAAACAAGACCGAACAACAGAGTCACAAGGAAACAAACAAACAGCCTCACACTCGTACACAGAACAAGGAAGTAAACTGTCTAACGTGAGGCGAGGTGTCAACTGACGTACGCGTGATTAAACTGACTGGCTGAGCTTTTTTTTATTGATTTTCAATTCCCCCCGAAGGGGGCGGGCTGGCAGCAGCTTAGTACGCTGCTCTACAGCCTACAGACTTTTTTTAAAAACGGAAGAACAAAAGAAACAAGAAAAACAGGTGATAAAACGGTGACTTAAAGTGTAAAATGGCGGAAAAATGCGGAAAGTTAAAACAGAAAGCAAAAGGGGTTGGCAATGTCAGTAAAGTACATATGAATCAGACAAGTGACATAGTAGACACACAATTAAAAAAAAAAAACACGGCGACAGTCTGGTTTCTGTTCGCAAGAGATAAAAAAAATCACACCCAGTGACAGTATGATGGCCGTTCGCAGCACTTCCCAAAAGACATAACACGGAACACTCACTGTAAAACACTCACTGTAAAACACTGCACGAAAATGGCGGCACAGAGATGACACTCCCGAGCCAAAGGCAGATTGGGGGGGGGGGGGGGGGGGGACAATAGCTGAGCGCGAGGCCTGCGCTTAAGTACTCTATCGGGGGCGCCGCTATTGGCCGCTGGGACCACGTGTTCCGCTGTGGCGCCGCTTACGGTGTAGAGACCTCTATGGGTCTTCGACGTCCATGACGTCTGGCGCGGATTCAAATTCCGTGGCGCGCGGTACCAGATCCTGCTATTGACTCTATCAGCTATTCAGTTGCAGAGCTCTCTGTAGATCCAAAGGAATATAAGCATATATCATCAGACAACAGCAGTATGTGAACATTTGGAGGAATAATTTCTTCAAGTTCAATAGAATAAATTATGTAAAACAAAGTTCTAAGGATTGCTCTTTGGGATAAGCCTCTGGATAGAACCAGAGGGCCTACAAATTGTTTCTGGTATTTGAAAAAGATTGTTCTCTTTGCGAGGAAACTATTAATACTATCCCAACTGCTAGGAAGATCAATTCGCTTTAGCTTTTCAAATAGGATTGAGACCTGGACATCATCATAAGCTGATGTCACACCTAAAAATAATGATGTTAAGAACTTCTCTTCTTGGAAAACTTGGAAATGTCATTGCATAATTTCTCAGTAGCATGAATTTCTCAGTAGAACTAACTGATTTGTGTGTGAGAGATATTATAACTTCTGCACAATTCCAGTGCAGTAATGTGTTCATTGTAAATATGTGTGTGTGTGTGTGTGTGTGTGTGTGTGTGTGTGTGTGTGTGTGTGTGTGTGTGTGTAAGTACAATCTAACTTCTGCACCATTTCAGTGCAGTAATGTGTTCATTGTAAATAAGTATTATAGTAGCTGTATAATACCTTATAAATAAATAAAAAACTTTTTTTATTTTAAATTCAGTGCATTAGTATGTGTAAAATGACTCTTTCATATAGTGTTCATTAAAAAATGACGATCATTCCACTTGGAACCTGTGGAATGCTACATCAGCTTATTTGTTTTAGTTGTAAATATTTGTCATGTATTGTTGTTTTTCTGACGTGTTCTACATGCCCGAGGACCTCCTCACTACAGATCAATTGGAATGAAAGTAAATCTAGTCTAATATCTCTGTCTTTGACTACCCATGCCTATACCAGTTTCTTTGGCGCTTCGGTGTATTTGCAGCTCTGCCACACAGTGTCTGGCATTTTGCTTATGTTCATGACGTCATATCTCCTAAACTGTGTGTCATACAATGATATAATTTTGCCGGCCGGTGTGGCCGAGCGGTTCTAGGCGCTACAGTCTGGAACCGCGCGACCGCTACGGTCGCAGGTTCAAATCCTGCCTCGGGCATGGATGTGTGTCATGTCCTTAGGTTAGTTAGGTTTAAGTAGTTTCATGTTCTAGGGGACTGATGACCTCAGCAGTTAAGTCCCACAGTGCTCAGAGCCATTTTTTTAATATAATTTTGTAGGTTCATTCATCAGTATATGTGATACTGTCGCCGCGCGGGATTAGCCGAGCGGTCTAAAGGCGCTGCAGTCGTGGACTGTGCGGCTGATCCCGGCGGAGTTTCGAGTCCTCCCTCGGGTATGGGTATGTGTGTTAGTCCGTAGGATAATTTACGTTATGTAGTGTGTAAGCTTGGGGACTGATGACCTTAGCAGTTAAGTCCCATAATATTTCACACACATCTGAACATTTGGATACTGTCTGCAAAATGCGTTGCGATCATAAATCGTAGCAATGAAGTAATAAATTTAAATGTTACGCACAATCCGGCAATTTTTCACGCATCTCACTGTTTGTGACATCATATATGGTGAACTATGTGTCGTACAATGCACATCTCACTGTTTACGACGTCATGTCTCCTCAACAATGTGTCGTATTTTGCAGTTACATTCAGTGCTTCCCGTCTCCGGCCATCCTGATTTAGGTTTTCCGTGATTTCCCTAAATCGCTTCAGGCAAATGCCGGGATGGTTCCTTTGAAAGGGCACGGCCGATTTCCTTCCCCATCCTTCCCTAACACGAGCTTGCGCTCCGTCTCTAATGACCTCGTTGTCGACGGGACGTTAAACACTAATATCCTCATCCTCCTCCTACATTCAGTACTGGGTATGTATACTGTCTGTAAAACGTGTCGCGAATACACTTAGCAGTAAAGAAGCTATAAATTACAACGTCATGCTTCATGCGATACGTTTACTGCATTAACAGCATGAAAGTAGCAAGCGATAAACATTTTTCCTTTCATCATTTTGCAGGAGTTGTCAGCAAGAAAAAAATTCATAAAGATTTGAAATCATTCGTATAGTTTATTGCAAGTCACTAAGTGCTTTCATTCTCCAATAGTGGATTAATAAAGTCTGGTAACTAGGTCATGGCAGACTACGCATCTTTTTCACCCCCACCCGTTTGACAGGTGGGTAGTTCAAACCCCCACGCCTGACAGTAAGACATATGCTTAAAATGTGTGGTAGATATCGGTTCACTGGTTTAGATGGAGGTGTGGAATATAAATCATATATACACACATACATCACACACACACTCGCTCTCTCTCTCTCTCTCTCTCTCTCTCTCTCTCTCTCTCTCTCTCTCACACACACACACACACACACACACACACATATATATATATATATATATATATATATATATATATATATATATATATATATCCATTCTTATAATATTTATGGGTTTATTTGTCGTGTTCAGCTACTGACCTACTTCACGGTACATAAATACAGGGTGACAGTTATTGAACTACACGAAAGAAAACGTAAACTAGTCACAGACTATGGCGTGCACGCACTTTATTCAGCGTGTAAATGTCACCACAGATATTCGGATTTAGGTTTTGACATGTTCAATATGCCTGCCATGGTTCGAGACGCTGGGGCGCAGACGAATAGCGAAATTCTGCATGACCCGCTGAAGTGTCGGAACATCAATGCTACAGATGACCTCCTGAATGGCTGTTTTCAGCTCAGCAACGACTTTGGGGTCATTGCTGTCCACCTTGTCTTTAATATAGTCCCACAAAAAGGAGTCACATGAGTTCAGATCCGGAGAAAATGTTGGCCGATCGAGGCCCATGCCAGTGGCCTCTGGGCACCCCGGAGCCAGAATGCGGTCCCCAAAGTACTGCTCCAGAACATCAGACACTCTCCTGCTTCGATGGAGTCGAGCTCCGTCTTGCGTGAACCACGTCTTGTCTCAGTCAGGCTTACTTTGGATACTGGGAATGAAATCATCTTCCAAAACCCTCACGTAGTCACCGTACCATCAAGGAATATCGCACCGTTTATTCCGTGACTGCACATTGCACACCACACAGTCACCCGTTGAGGGAGAAGAGACTTCTCGATAGCGAAATGCGAATTCTCAGTCTCCCAAATACGCCAATTTTCCTTATTGACGGACCCATCCAAATGAAAGTGGGCTTCATTGCTAAACCAAACCATACATGCACATACTAATTCCCACCATGCCCCGCCGCCAACCGTGCAGTCTGAACGTCCTAACCCAAACCGTTCAGAAGTTATGACACTTTTATTTCATATGGTTCAAGAATTGCCACCCTGTACCTTCGCGCGCATTTGGTGGTGCTGCTATCGTGTTTACATGTTGGGAGTATTCAGGACTCCGATGAAACGCTGCCCACAAGTAAATAAACGAAAAATTATCTGTTATACATAATGCTTTAAATAATCATTCTACCCTCCTCTCCCCCCTCCCCTCCCCCACCCCGCCCTACCCCCTTCCCTGTGCCCCAAACATCATTTACAAGTCGGTGTCTCTGCTTATATGTATGTTTTATCTCGAAACATACTCATCGTACGAAAAAAGTTTCAGATGAAAACTTAATATTTTTTCGAAGGGGACATCAGTCTATCCTAAAACTGACCACCTTCTAACATCTCCATCCTCTTTTTATTTTCGAATGGGAACTCCCTTTTTTATTGTGGACTCGGATTCTAGGCCAAAAAGTACCTAGAGTTTATCTTGAACAGTTGTTAACCAGTCACGGTGGATGGGGCTGTAATCCTTGCAGGAGTTACAACTGTTGGACTTGAGAACACATCGAAATCAGCCATCCTGGTAGTTATATTTTAGGAGACTCACCGAAATCAGGCATCCTGATGGTGGGGGGACTCACCGAAATAAACTCCAAAGGAGACAGAAACCTACGTCACGTTGAGTGTAGCTTATCTGCCAGATTTTTACATGTCTAAACGTACAGATTTTACTGTAAAATCAAATTTCCAAAACTAAATTTTTATCAATAATATCGACTGTTCACAACAAAAACTTTACCTTTTAAAGTAGAATCAAATGAGTCGGTGCTTAATTGCAAAGACCGGAAAATTGAATTTTTGCGTTTACAGCACCTTCTACCAGGACTGGAAACATGTGTTCTTCATAAACCCTAGGTATTTCTGGCGTAAAATCAGAATCTGCAATAAAAAAGGAATTTTCGCATTTGAAAATAAAAAGTTGACCCTCGGGATTGTGGGTGGGTGGGGGGCCGGGGGGTGGGGGAGGGGGGGGGGGGGAGAGGAGCGATTAGGTAGTGGACAGTTATAGCAGAGACAGATGTTCCCTTTGAAAATGACAACTTTTCGTACAAAACGTACTTTTCGAGATATTTACTTGCTCCAAGTTAAAACAAAATCCTGTATAGTAAACAGAGTTGCTTAATGACAACAAGCCTGACTTATTCCTGTTCCAATTTCAAACCAGTTTCTTACACCTTTTCCTAGCTCCGCAGTTGCTGTCTACCGTGTGTATGATTCCTTAATTAATCTCCTGCCCTTCCAGTTCACCTCCTTCAGTTTTAGAATTTCCTTCATCTTGATCCTTTTCTGTCGGTCAAAGGCCTTTCCTAGATCTACGAAGCACAAACTCATTTCCTTTCCTCTTTCGATATATCTTTCACGAATAACTGTAATTAGTCCAATACAATCTCTTGTATCTCTCCCTTTTCTGAAACCAACTTGACATAGTATAAACCGCGGAAAGAATGGATTACTAGTACTGATTCTTTGAAGGCGAGTAGCAGATATTGCTAATTGTGTGGCTGACATCAGAGAGCGGCGTCGGCGGCAGGGGGATGGACGGGTCTGTTGCGTATGTGTGTGTGTGTGTGTGTGTGTGGGTGGGTGGGTGGGTGTGTAGGAAAAGGGGGTGAGGGGGAGGGGCGGCGGAGGGTTGGGGTATGTCAGCTGTGGAGAGCTGGATGCACTCGGCGACAGCTGCGACCGACGGGCCCTCTTATCTGCCTGTGCGCAGGGGCAGCGAAGTCTAGGCTTTTGTCTGTCTGTCTGACTGCAAAACACAAGGGCTGGGCGGTGTTTTGTGGACAGGCACCTAATACTCGGCAAAAGCATGGAAAACGGCGTGCTTCGTTCGCATTTCAAGAAGGGTCTACATATAAATCCATACCTGCGTTTTCCTTCATTTTCCACCCTCATTCCTTTGTCATCAAATACAAAATCTTCCACTGAGTTGAGTTTGTCCCTACCGACCCTCATTGTCATAAGTACAGGGTGATCAAAAAGTCAGCATAAATTTGAAAACTTAACAAACCACGGAATAATGTAGATAGAGAGGTAAAAATTGGCACACATGCTTGGAATAACATGGGGTTTTACTACAACATAAAAAAGACAAAGTTCACAAAATGTCCGACAGATGGTACGTGAAAGATCTCTTGCGCGCGTCGTTTGGTGATGGTCGTGTGCTCAGCCGCCACTTTCGTCATGCTTGGCCTCCCAGGTCCCCAGACCTGAGTCCCTGTGATTATTGGCTATGGGGTTACCTGAAGTCGCAAGTGTATCGTGATCGACTGACATCTCTAGGGATGCTGAAAGACAACATCCGACGCCAGTGCCTCACCATAACTCCGGACATGCGTTACAGTGCTGTTCACAACATTATTCCTCCACTACAGCTATAGTTGAGGAATGATGGTGGATATATTGAGCAATTCCTGTAAAGAACATCATCTTTGCTTTGTCTTACTTTGTCATGCTAATTATTGCTATTCTGATCCGATGAAGCGTCATCTGTCGGATATTTTTTGAACTTTTTTTATTTATTTGCTTCTAATAAAACCCCATGTCATTCCAAGCATGTGTGTCGATTTGTACCTCTCTATTTACATTATTCCGTGATTTCTTCAGTTTTCAAATTTATACTGACTTTTTGATCACCCGGTATTTTCTGTAATTCACAAACCCGCTCTAGATATCTGTACAGTTTACGTTTACGAGGGACTTCAATATGTAATACATCACATTTTTTTCTGAAAGGAGGTCAGTTTTATTCAGGATTCCAGTACACTGCATCATTCCCCACCGTATCTTTCAGCACAATCTCCGTTCAATGCGATGACCTCGTGCCACCTTACTGGTAGTGCCTGTATGCCCACACTCTACTGGTCGACGTAGGAGCCAACATCTTCCTGCAGCAATAAATACCCAGTGATCCACGTACTGCTTCCCGCGGAATGCAGCCTTCATTGGGTCAAACAGATGGAAGTCGGAAGGTGCGAGCTCTGTTTTGTAGGGTGGAGCAGGAAGGACAGTCCAAGGAAAGTTTTTGAGCTCTTCTCGAGTGTGCAGACTTGCATGAGGCCTTGCGCTACCATGAAGAAGGAGAAGTTCGTTTGCTTTTTGTGGCGGCAAACACGCTGTACGAATCTTCAGTTTCCTCAGCACAGTACAGTATACAGCAGATTTCATCGTTGCACCCTGAGGAATGGCATCAAACGGAATAACCCCTTCAGAATCTCGGAAGACCGTCGCCATGAGTTTACCGGCTGAAGGTTCAGCTTTGAACTTTTGCTCCGAAGGAGAGGTGGCGTGATGAAATTCCACGGATTGCTATTTTGTTTCCGATTCGAAGTGATGAACCCTTGTCTCATTACCCGTGATGACGTTCGACAAAAAATTGCCACCATCAGCCCTGTAATGCGCAAACAATCCCACACAGTCTGGTCTTCCGTTACGAGGTGAGGAACCTAGTGGGCTCACACCCTCGGATACCCCAACTGGTGGACAGGTGTGTCAGCGCTGTCAACAGAGATGACTAGTTGCGGAGCAAGGCGTTCGATTGTGAATGGTCGATCACTTCCAACAAAAGTGTCCGTACGGTCCAACACTGCGGGAGTCGCAGCTGTGTGCACGAGGGTGGCGCCACACTGCTGCGCTGGTTGACAGACGCCTCACCCAACGACTCAGCGTGCTTTTGTTCATTGCCAGGTCTCCGTACACATTCTGCAAGCGCCTATAAATATCGGCAGTGCTCTGGTTTTCCGCCAAAAAAAATTCAGTGACAGCTCTCTGTTTGAAACGCACCTCCGTTATAGATGCCATTTTCAAGGCTACGTATGGCGCCGCCACCTGAGGGAAACTCATGAAATTACAGGGGCTGAAGCGGAAATGTTCCACAACGTCCGACAATAAATCTTGCATCTTTTCAACCGAAAGTGGCCGAGAAAAAAATTTATTGCACTATCTATTGAATGCCCCTCGTATATTCCCCTTAACTCTCTGAGGTTTTACTTTTACAGATCCAGTTGATATACGTTATTTCTTATAAACTCATCCCAGCAATTTCTCTGTCTGTGACTTATGCTTTGGTGCCACTATCTCGTGCAACCCCCCCTCCCCCCCAAGTCTCTGCACCCCCTCCTCGGCTGTTTCCCTCTCCCGTCCTTCCCTCCCCTGCCCCATCGGTGCGTCGCTAGCCCCTTCACCACATCTCCCCCCCCCCCCCTTTTAGCACCGACCATTCTCCCCTCCCCCCTTTCTTCCCTTCTCCGTCGTATCCATACCCTAGGCAGATCCTCTCAGTTTGTTCTCAGTGTTGTGTTCGCTGCTGTTCTAAAAGTGACGTGAAGTGCTGTGATTCAATTGTAAGCAGGACTTGTACACACTGTTGCTGTCCGTGCTTACTCTATGATTCGCCGCCCAACACAACTTTTACGCTCCGGCCGTATTCCGCCTTCTGTTCTTTTAATCGTCACAATGTGTGGTTAGTTGTGTACACTACTTCGTTAGATTTTATCTCCATTTTTACAATAAAAATGGTTCAAATGGTTCTGAGCACTATGGGACTTAACTTCTCAGGTCATTAGTCCCCTAGAACTTAGAACTACTTAAACCTAACTAACCTAAGGACATCACACACATCCATGCCCGAGGCAGGATTCGAACCTGCGACCGTAGCAGTCGCGCGGTTCCGGACTGAGCGCCTGAACCGCTAGACCACCGCGGCCGGCTCCATTTTTACAGCCACCCCCTTTTTTATGCTATCTTATATTATATTCCCTCCTTTTTATATCTCTGTTTCGCCATTGTTTTAAACATCTCCCTGTTATCTGCTTCCTGTGTCTCGGCTGAAGAGCGACGCCTATGCTGCTGCCACTCCGCCCCAGATGGGGAACTGAAATTCAGTAGAGAAAAAAAAAATCTCTTGGACACTCTGCTCGTAGTTCATAATATTTCACTTTGGACTGGACCAGGAAAGCTGGAGTACAACTTAACTATCAAGTCCCGACCAAACCAGTTGTACATTTTACTCCTCGGTGCCATCACGCTCTGTCTCTTCACACCATACTGATTTCTAAAAACGTCATTACAACATTCTCCTCCATTTCTAAAAAGATTAAGCGTACTCAAGGAAAAAGGGACAAGTGGTTATACGACGTACTGGCACCAGGCATCAAAAAGTGGTGCTCTGAGATCCAAGGATTCACCACTTGGGAGCAACTTGTTAACAGCTACGACTATACATAATCCTAAGGAACGCCTGACATCAATTTTCCATTCACATCTTCTATTGATCTGCTGCTACCTTTGAAGCTCGAAAGGCTTTGTATTTAGCTGACTTCATTCTGCTGAAGCTGCATTCTGGACTGTTTCTTCCAGTAAGTTCGAACTACGAAAAATATTCACCTTGAGGTTGAAGCTCGTCTGTTTTTTTCTTTTTACTTCCCAGACATGTTTCGCTGAAGTTTCAGCATCATCAGTGGGTTTTTATTATCTTTCTATAAAACAGGAGAAATGCTCTTTACTACGACTACACATATAAATTTGAGTCTCCAAGACTGCATTTACGTATATATACCTTGTTGCCACATGCTGCGGATTCGCTGGATTTTTATGCTGTTTAATGCAGTTGTTCTGTTTCGCAGTTTGTCATCTGCAACCATACAGAACTCAATGTACGAGGCGTGTTTTGTAAGTAAGTACCGTTTTGAAATTTTTTAAGACGTGCTAAGATATCTCAATAATTTTCTTTTTACATGAAAGCCTGTACCTTAATCTACGCACTGATGCCATTACAGTCTGATTCTTCCTTGTTTACGTTGTGTACTGAGTGTTTAAGATGCCTCCGGTAATCGTGAGTCCCGTCGACTGTGAAGTACGGGCTGCTATAAGATTTCATAGTGCTGAAGGCCTAAAAGCGATCGATACTCATCGTGAGATCTGTGCAGTTTACGGAGAACACATTATGAGTGATGGAATGCTAAGAAAGTGGGTGAGAGCATTTAAAGACGGCCGCACAAATGTGCATGATGAACAACGGAGTGGACGTCCTTCGGTTGTTAATGAAAGTTTGGTGCAGGAAGTGCACAATAAGGTGAGAGAAGACAGACGCTTTACGATTTCCTCCTTGCGGGATGACGTTCCTAATGTTTCTCGTAGTGTTTTGTATGGCATTCTGACCGAGCACTTGAATTACCGAAAATTGTGCGCACGTTGGGTACCGAAAATGTTGACGGATGTGCACAAAACCAAACGTTTAGACAGTGCATTGACTTTCCTTGATCGGTACCACAACGACGGTAATTATTTCTTAGGCCAACTTCTTACGGGCGATGAAACATGGGTGGCTTACGTCACTCCAGAATCAAAGCAACAGTCCATGGAAGTTGAGCAAGGGCATTGTTTTGCTGCAAGACAATGCTCGTCCGCATGTGGCGAATCAGACCAAAGATCTCATCACATCTTTTCGATGGGAAACTCTAGATCATCCTCCGTACAGCCCCGATCTTGCGCCCAGTGACTACCACCTGTTCCTGCATTTGAAGAAACACCTGGGCGGTCAGCGTCCTCAAGACGATGAAGTCAAAACAGTGGTGATGCAGTGGTTAACAAGTCAGGTGGCAGACTTCTATGAGGAGGGTAGGAGGGTATTCAAAAACTGGTACAACGTTATGACAAGTGCCTCAATATTGACGGAAATTATGTAGGAAAGTAGACTAAGGTACAGGCTTTCATGTAAAAATAAAATTATTGAGATATCTTAGCACGTCTTTTTTAATTTCAAAACGGTACTTAATTAAAAAAACACACCTCGTAGAACAGTTATTTATTTCGTTATGCCAACCATTAAGTAATACTGTGTGAAGATGGTGTGTGTGTGTGTGCGTGTGTGTGTGTGTGTGTGTTTGAAATACTGTAGTAAAATTTCGAAGTAAATAACTGTTCTACATTAAGTTCTACATTGAAGACCCAAAGGAACTGCTACAGCTACCTAATATCATATAGGGCCCTCGCGAGCCTGCAGAAGTGGCGCAACACGACGTGGCGTGGACTCAACTAACGTCTGAAATAGTGCTGGAGGGAACTGACACCATGAATTCTGCAAGGCTGTCCATAAATCCGTAACAGCACAAGGAGGGGGGGGGGGGGGGAGATCTCTTCTGAACAGCACGTTGCAAGGCATCTCAGATATGCTCAATAATGTGCATGTCTAGGGAGTTTGATGGCCACCGGAAGTGTCTGAACTCAGAAGAGTGTTCCTGAAGCCTCTATGTAGCAGTTATGGACTTGTGGGGTGTCGCATTGTCCTGCTGGAATTGCCCAAGTCCGTCGGAATGCACAATGGACATTAATGGATGCAGGTGATCAGACAGGATGCTTACGTATATGTCACCTGTCAGAGTAGTATCTAGACGTATCAGGGGTCCCATATCATTCCAACTGCACACGCCCCACACCATTCTCTTCAGCCGTCTTTGTTCACGATTTTGCAGGATCTTTTTCTGGCAGCAGCGATGTCGGAGATTTGATGTTTTACCGGATTCCTGATATTCAGGGTATACTCATGAAATGGTCATACGGGAAAATCCCCACTTTATCGCTACCTGGGAGATGCTGTCTCCCATCGCTCGCGCGCCGACTATAACACCACGTTCAAACTCACTTAAATCTTGATAACCTGTCATTGTAGCAGCAGTAACCGATCTAACAACTGCGCCAGGCACTTGTCTGATATAGGCGTTGCTACCGCAGTGCCGTTTTCTATTTCCATATGTCTGTATTTGACTATGCATGCCTATACCAGTTTCTTTGGCGCTTCAGTACATATGGTTGCAGATGAGAAACTGAAACAAGACAACTGCATTAAATAGTATAAAAATCCAGGAAATCCACAGCATGTGATAACAAGGTATGAAAAACTTTGTTTTTATTTTATAGGAAGATAATAAAAAAACTACTGATGATGTTCAGACTTCAGCGAAACTTGTCTCGGAAATAAAAGAGAAAGAAAAAAATTGTGTTTTGCTCAAGGACAACAGCAAATCTATACGAAAAATATCTTCAGGTATTGTGTGCACAACACTTTGTGAGACAACTCGAACATATTAGCTCCAGGTGCGCCCAACAATAATTGAAAGCTTGTCCTCTTACCCAGTTTTACCTATGAACACATAACATTTACGACTCCAACATTATTGTCTTGAAAATATCCCCATTTTGTTTGTATAAAATTTCAGCCATGAATGAACAACAACGCGATCTGACTACTGCTTATGAAGTATGAGACAGACAGCGAACTTTCATAAGGCAACGTAATACACACATCAAAAAAAGTTTTGCATCACCCCGGTTTTCACAATTCCTGAAGATAGACGTTGACTGTGGATATTGTATCACAGACACAGTTCCTTTGACTGTTCAGAGATGTCACTAAACCCGCCCAAACATATAAAGAACCATGCATGAGCAGCGCCTATTGGACGTAGAGGTCCGACAGCCGATCAGTTCCCGTCATCAGAGATACACGGCTCGTGTTGTCTGTAGTTCAACCATGACTAGACTGTCAATGCCGTGGTGCAACCATTGTTACTTTGTGCCTGTAACGCCTCTCATAAAGGGAAGTTTCCAGGCGTCTCGGAGTGAACCAAAGCAGTCGATGACATGCCTCGCTCAGGCCGCCCAAGGGCTACTACTGCAGTGGATGATCGCTACCTACGGATTATGGCTCGGAGGAACCCTGACAGCAACGCCATCCATGTTGAATAATGCTTTTCGTGCAGGCACAGGATGTCGTGTTACGATTCAAACTGTGCGAAATAGGCTGCATGATGCGCAACTTCTCTCCCGACGTCCATGCCGAGGTCCATCTTTGCAACCACGACTCCATGCACCGCGGCACAGATGGGCCCAACAACGTGCCGAATGGACCGTTCAGGTTTGGCATCACGTTCTCCTCACCAATGAGTGTCGCATATGCCTTCAACCAGACAATCGTCGTAGACGTGGCTGGATGCAACCCAGTCATGCTGAACGCCTTAGACACACTGTCCAGAGAGTGCAGCAAGGTGGAGGTTCCCTGCTGTTTTGGGGTGGCATTATGTGGGGCCGACGTACACCACTGGTGGTCGTGGAAGGCGTCGTAACGGCTGTACGATACTCGAATGCCATCCTCAGACCGATAGTGCAACCACATCGACAGCGTATTGGCAAGGCATTCGTTTTCATGGATGAAAATTCGCGCCGCCATCGTGCACATCTTGTGAATGACTTCCTTCATGATAACGACATCGCTCGACTAGAGTGGCCAGCGTATTCTCCAGACATGAACCCTATCGATCATGCCTGGGATAGATCGAAAAAGGCTGGAGGACGTGACCCACCAACAACTCTGAGGGATCTACGCCGAATCGACGTTGAGGACTGGGCTAATCTGGACCAACAGTGCCTTGATGAACTTGTGGATAGTATGCCACGACGAATATAGACATGCATCAATGCAAGAGGACGTGCTACTGGGTATTAGAGGTACCGGTATGTACAGCAGTCTGGACCACCACCTCTGAAGGTCTCGCTGTATGGTGGTACAACATGCAATGTGTGGTTTTCATGAGCAATAAAAAGGGAGGAAATGATGTATGTTGATCTCTATTCCAATTTTCTGTACAGGTTCTGGAACTCTTGGAACCGAGGTGATGCAAAACTTTTTTGATGTGTGTATAAAGAAAGAGGTCTGTAACATGTGTTCAAGCGACACGAAGTTAACCCGAGTTCCTCGACTGTCCAGATACAACATTTAAGTGTGAAGTCTCCTTTTCTTAAAGAGAAGGTGTGTGTAATGCAGATATAACTGTCTGCTACATGGTTCAGTACCGAACAATCAGAAGCAGTAATTAACTGAAGTGTAGTCTACTGTTCGGCGTATTCAAGCCTGTAGCACTTTTCCTAAAGTTCTGTGCAACTCGCGACTTACTTTAATTGGACTGAAAATTGTCTAGAAAACGTTATCTGCTGAGGGCAGTTTGTAGTGGTGCTAATTCTGCTGAAGACAGATCATTCATATTAAGTTGGGCTCTTCTCTGCTGCTACCGAAAATGTAGAAACTTCAGCCATCTGGGGTAAAGTCGGCCCGTAGGCGGTCGAATCCGTTTTTTTTGGTGCTGCCGTCTGTTGAGTCCATGGTTTAACTACTTCGAAAACCGTAATTATGGGTGGCTATAGCGCTAGGCAACCAGTTTTCGGATATATCAATTTTTTTAACGCCAGTTTAACTCGACTGCTAAAATCGCTCGAAGTCTCTGATATAACCTATTTTCGGTCTTTTATTCCAATTTATTGGTTATAGAATAAAATTGAAGAAATTGGAAAAAGGTAGGAAATTAAGGAGATGGGACCTGGATAAGTTAAAAGATCCTAACGTTGGTGAGTGATTCAGAGGGAGCATTAGGCAACGGTTGACTAGAACAAGGGAAAGGAATGCAGTAGAAGACGAATGGGTAGCTTTAAGACATGAAACAGGCAGCAGAGGATCAAATTGGTAAAAAGACAAGATCAAGTAGAAATCCTTGGGTAACGCATAAGATATTGAATTTAATTTATGGAAGGAGAAAATGTAAAAATGCAACAAATGGAGAAGGTGAAAGGGAACACAAACATTTAAAAAATCAGACTGACAGGAAGTGAAAAATGGCTAATCAGGAATGACTAGAGGACAAATGTAAGGACTTAGAAACGTATTTCATCAGGCGAAAAATAGATACGACCTACAGGAAATTAAAGAGACGTTTGGGGAAAAGTGAACCGGCTGTTTGAATATGAAGAGCACAGATGGTAAATCAGTCCCAAGCAAGGAAGGGAAAGCTGAAATGTAGGAGTATATAGAAGGTCTGTACAAGGAAGACGTACTCGAGGACAATATTACAGAAAGGGAAGTGGACGTAGTCGAAGATGAGAAGGGAGATACGATACTGCGAGAGGATTTCGACACAGATATGAAATATTTGAGTCGAAACAAGGCCCTGGGAGTAGACGTCATTCCGGCAGAACCACTGACAGCCTTGGGAGAGCCAGCCGTGGCAAAACTCTTCCATCTGGCGTGGAAGAAGTTTGAGACAGGCGAAATACCCACAAACTTCAAAAAGAATGTAATGATCCCGATTCCAACGAAAGCAGGTGCTGACAGGTGTGAACATCAGTTTAATAAGTTATGGTTGCAAAACAATAACTCGAAATCTTTACATAAGAAGAATGGAAAAAGTGATAGAAGTCGACATAGGGGAAGAACAATGTGGATTCCGGTGAAATGTAGGAACACACGAGACAATATTGACCCTATGATTTATCTCAGAAGATAGGTTAAGGAAATGCAAATATACATTCATACCGTTTGTAGACTTAGACAAAGCTTTTATCAGTGTTGACTGGAATACTGAAGACAACAAGGCTAAAATACAGGGAGCGAAAGGCTATTTAGAACTTGTACAGAAATCAGATGGTAGTTATAAGAATCGCGTGACGTGAATGGGAGGCAATGGTTAAGAAGGGAATGAGACAGAGTTATAGTCTATCCTCGACGTTATTCAATCTGTACACTGAACAAGGAGTAAAGGAAACGAATGAAAAATATGGAGTACGAATTAAAGAACAGAATGGTCACTGTATTGAAAGGAGGTTATAAGATAAATATCAACAAAAGCAAAACAAGGATAATGGAATGTAGTCGAATTATATCAGGTGATGCTAGGGGAATTAGATTAGGAAACGAGATGCTTAAAGTAGAAGACGAATTTCGCTATTTGGGCAGCGAAATAACTGATTCTAGCCGAAGTAGAGAGCATTTCTGTAGAAGAACGATTTGTTAACATCGAATATAGATTTAAGTGTTATGAAGTATTTTCTAGAAGCATGTGTCTGAAGTGCAACCTTGTACGGAAGTGAAATATGGACGATAAACAGTTTAGATAAATGAGAATAGAAGCTTTTAAAATATGGTGCTAGAGAAGAACGTTGAAGATGAGATGGGAAGATCATGTAACTAATGTGGAGGTACTGAATAGAATTGGGGAGAGAATAAATTCGTGGCACAATTTGACCAAAGGAAGGGATCAGTCGATAGGACAGATTCTGGTAAATCAAGGGATCGTCAACTTAGTATTGGAGGGAAGTATAGAAGGTAAAAACAGTAGAGGAAGGCCAAGAGATGAATATAGTAAGCAGACCTAGAAGGTCTAGCTACTCGGAAACGAAGAGGCTCGCACAAGATAGAGTAGCACGGAGAGCTGTATCAAACCAGTCTTCAGACTGAAGACCACTGCAACAACACATTCCTAGTATTTCCTAAAATAAACCTAGAAATCGAACGAAGACTTAAAAATTTTTGTCTCCCTTAGTTTCAAGATATGTGGAATCAAAATATTAAATTAAACCTGCAAATAAAGTAAAACTTATTCCATTTACAATTCGCTACTTTTCTCGAGAAGTGATCAGTGGTTGAATACAGCAAAAAATCCCATATATATATATATATACATATATGTATATTACCGAGCGAGGTGGCGCAGTGGTTAGCCCACTGT
Source organism: Schistocerca americana (assembly GCF_021461395.2). NCBI lineage: Eukaryota > Metazoa > Arthropoda > Insecta > Orthoptera > Acrididae > Schistocerca > Schistocerca americana. The sequence continues at coordinate 557,313,076 of NC_060125.1, read as the reverse complement.
ACTCGCATTCGGGAGGACGACGGTTCAATCCCGCGTCCGGGCATCCTCATTTAGGTTTTCCGTGACTTCCCTAAATCGCCCCAAGCAAATGCCGGGATGGTTCCTTCGAAAGGGCACGACCGACTTCCTTCCCTATCCTTGCCTAATCCGATGAGACCGATGAGCTCGCTGTTTGGGTCTTCCCCCCAAACAACCCTACCCAACCCCTAATTCTTTGAAACACTGTTCATAAATCATGTTGCAATCGAGGATGATACCACTATTTGTTTGGGCTTTACGAATAATTTTTCGTGTTAACTTGTCCGTTTTCAAGGGCATATTATATGGATACAGACAGCAGATAAGTCACTTTCTATTTCTATTGTAAGCTACGAATGAGCTGTAAGGTTTTACGTTTTCTTCTTATATGATGACGGAATTTCGTTGTGGCTACTCCAGTTTTGATCTTTTAAAGCAAATGGAGTGCTGTGCTTCATGGATATCACACTTCGTAAGATACTTCCAGACTAAGGAAGGTGCTATCTGTAATACAACTGATGTCCAATGACGACTGTGGGGCGCTGCCATAGAGACCAAATAGAGCTAGTCTTACATACTGTAGCTACACGTGTAGCCACACCACATTGTAACAGATACATTATTCTCAGCTATGCTGTATCAGTTCTAATGTCACGTGTTTGTTGCTCGTTTCTGTCTACATTGTTACTAAAAGAGGGCTGATCGCTTTTACGGTTTTCTATAATAATGCAGTATTTCAAAGCAATGGAAATATTACGAATAAAAATTACTTGTTTTAAAAAAAGTTTCATTTAAAAACCAAAAATTTTGTCACAGCTCCTGCGGCTAATTGATATTTCTGTTTTTTACCCGGTTATTGGTAAGAAATAAAAAAAGACACCTGCTATGACGGAAACCAAACAGATACCGAAAAATGCCGGTTATTCAAAACTAAGATATCGGTATAGGTTTTAACAGGTCGGTTTTCCCATCCTGTGCAATGGATAGAAGTCTCTGACACCCTCATTGCTTCACTTGACACTGTGTGTTCGAAAACTGCTGTACAGTGTCTGTTGATTTCCAGTCAGCGCGAAATAATGCACTCCTGAATTGTGAAAACGAACTTTTGCACAGCTACAACCTGATTTCGTAAACCGTTACCACTTTAACGGTACTGCTGCGTAAGTACTCTTAATACGTACCCTGGAAAAGTATACGCCAGGCGTCAGAAATATACGCTGTACCTTGAACAACACTCCAGGACAAAATTATAGAAATTCACACAGTAAAAATCGGGCGTCCTTTTTGCGGAATCCTATTAATTTTCACATTACTATTCTTATTTAGAAATTTGTGTTCTGAAATGCTTAAATTTCGTGACATATCTTTTCAAGAACGTAATAGACAGTTTGGAGATATTTTGAAGTATTCGCCTGAAGTCAAATACATGATATTCTTGTGTGTGGTGTTTACACTTAGTGAACTCAAAGTCTTACCAGGAAAAGAAGTATATTTAAGCTATATGTTATGATGTTGTTCCAACTTACTTTTCAATACGTTGAGCAACAAAATTATTAGTGTATTTAATTTCTTAATATAATATTTAGTCCACGACAATTAGAGGAATTTGCTGTGAACTTACGGCGTTCGCTTTAAGTGACCGACACTAACGCAGACGGATGTAACTTGGTTGCTGGCCGAAGTTCTGGCCGAAGTTACCCCATTTCCTGGAAAACTTTGGCCGCATCTAAAAATTTCGTATAGCAAAGAAAATACAGCCTAACAGTTATCTTTCCACGTGACTGTGCGTAATGTACTAGGCAGAATGGTTTCTGTACCAAGGAGAACGGTCTCTAATTTAATCACAACGTTTACTTTTCATATTCCCATTAAAATTCATAAAAACTTATAAAGTGTCCGAGGTTAGCCCATTTTACGGTACCGAAACAAAAACTAATCGATCACATGTTCTACTGAATCTAAGAATTCGTAAATTTGAAGAGACAAAGTAGTTCATGAAGGAAATTGTTTTAAATTAAATATTATTCAAAATAAGCACGAAAATTCCTGAACAGCAGATATAAATGTCCGCAAACGGTTGTGTCTAAGTGAACAGAATAAACGCATCCACATAAACATGGGACTATGTAACAATAGATGACTAGACGATGAAAAACACTCCTTTCAGCTTCTCAATAAAAAGAAATTGAAAGTTAACGATGCCCTCAATAACATTGAGATTTACATCTGATGCATAGTAGTTGAGAGGTTAGAGGAGGCCCAAAATAAAGTCGTCCGCGAATGAGAAACGTTGTAGGTATTCCCTTTACCTACATCTACACAGGTAAACACAGCTCAAGCCACAATACGGTGCATGACAGGGGGTACCTCGTATCTCCGCTAGCTATTGCCGTGCCTCTTCCTTGGCAAATGAAGCGACGGAAAGACGACTGTTTTTACGCCTCCGTGCGGGTCCTGCTACGTATCTCGTCTTGGAGATTCTCACACTAAATGTACGTTGGCGGCAGTAGACTCGTTCTGTAGTCAGCTGCAGATGCTCATTCTCTAGATTTTCTCAATAGTTTTTTTTTTCTTTTCTACCGAACCCACTAGTGTTCACGATGCATTTCCGTAACACTCGCGAGTTTCTCGGACCCACCGGTAATAAATCTAGGATGTCGCTTCTGAATTGCTTCGATGTCTTCCTTTAATCCGACATGGCGAGGATCCCAAACACTCGAGATGTACTCAAGAATAGGTCGCACTAGCGTTCTATATGCGACTCACTTATGGACGAGCTACACTTCCATAGAACACTCCCAATAATCCGGAGTCGACCATTCGGCTTCCGTACTATCGACCTTACATGTTCGTTCCATTTGCTTCCAGTGGGTGTTGTGTTTTAGTTGTCGTGGCGACTGTGGCAACACCGATGACTATAGAATGGGCACACACCGGAAATACTAATGTAGTAGGAAAGAGCACTGATGGAGTCATCTGTTGCTACGTCAGATTGCTGGCGGTGGTCTGGTGTCTCCTGAAACCCCACTGTAACCGACTGGGGAGGTGTCTGTATTCAGCAATAACTGGTGAGACGGCGGTCCACCATTTTCTCCAAGGTGTTTCCTATGCAGTTGTAACCTTTTGGGCAAGTAGACTATTCTCTGGTTTCATCAAGAGAATTAAGATCGCATAGCTCCACGATTTTGGAAAGTGTCCTGTGTCCCTGACGTTTACGCCAAAACCCACAAAAACAAGTACAACCGAGGCAAGCGATAAAAGACGTTTACCTCTCTCTGTAGGGAGAATGCAGTAAAAATCTGGCGGCACAAAAATGCCAAATTCACCGCTTTTTACTCCGTAATTTCTTGGCATATGCGCAAAAGAGTTGTTGAGTTTGTCTTGTACAGATTTACTATTCTGGCACAAAAAAGCTGCTATAGTTCCATTTAAAAAAGATTAGTGCCTGTATCTCAGTGATAAATCAAGTAGTTAAACATGTTGGTCATTGCTTCAAGAACTCTTGGCCATCATTTGTCTTTCTGAAAAGAGGTTATAAAATACAGGTCGTTTTAAAAGGATTCATCTGATTTCATAGGACTCAAATTTCTTTAGGAACGGGGATACATCCTTGAGATAGATTTTAACCTATGCATCGAAACCAACAGTTTACTTTAGCGCCAGCTATAAGTTGTCGATTCATGTGGTCTAGAGTAACGGTCTCCTTGCTTTGTCAAGTCCGACCCCATCTACATTTACGTCTACATCTCTCCTCTGCAAACCACTGTGAAGTACATGGCAGAGGGTACGTTCCAGTGTAGCACGTATTAGGGCCTTTTTCCTTTCCATTCACGTATGAACAGTGGCAAGAATGATAACTGTCTCTGTTCGTGCTGTAATTAATCTTCACTACTGAGACGTCTTTACAGACGAATGGAAAAACTAGTAGAAGCCGACCTCGGGGAAGATCAGTTTCGATTCCGTAGAAATACTGGAACACGTGAGGCAATACTGACCTAATGGAATGTAGTCGAATTAAGTCGGGTGATGTTGAGGGTATTAGATTAGGAAATGAGACACTTAAATAGTAAAGGAGTTTTGCTATTTGGGGAGCAAAATAACTGATGATGGTCGAAGTAGAGAGGATATAAAATGTAGACTGGCAATGGCAAGGAAAGCGTTTCTGAAGAAGAGAAATTTGTTAACTTCGAGTATAGATTTAAGTGTCAGGAAGTCATTTCTGAAAGTATTTGTATGGAGTGTAGCCATGTATGGAAGTGAAACATGGACGGTAAATAGTTTGGACAAGAGGAGAATAGAAGCTTTCGAAATGTGGTGCTACAGAAGAATGCTGAAGATTAGATGGGTAGATCACATAACTAATGAGGAAGTATTGAATAGGATTGGGGAGAAGAGAAGCTTGTGGCACAACTTGACCAGTAGAAGGGATCGGTTGGTAGGACATGTTCTGAGGCATCAAGGGATCACCAATTTAGTATTGGAGGGCAGTGTGGAGGGTAAAAATCGTAGGGGGAGACCAAGAGATGAATACACTAAGCAGATTCAGAAGGATGTAGGTTGCAGTAGGTACTGGGAGATGAAGAAGCTTGCACAGGATAGAGTAGCATGGAGAGCTGCATCAAACCAGTCTCAGGACTGAAGACCACAACAACAACAACAACTGACACGTGAGTGATATGTAAGGAGTTGTGTTATATTCTTAGCGTCATTATTGAAAGCTGGTTCCAGAAAGGTTGCCAGTAGATTTTCTCCGGATAGTTTCCATCTTCAAGAGAGTGCAGCTCAGTTCTTTCAACATCTCTGTGACACTCTCCTGTGGCCCAACAAACCTGTTGCAGTTTGTGCTGCCCTTCTCTGTATAGTTCAATATCCACTGTAAGTCCTGTCTAGTACAGGTCCCACACACTTGAGCAGTCTTATCGGACGGGCCATATGAGTGATTTGTAAGCAGTCTCCCTTGTAGACTGATTATATTTCCTTAGTATTCTACCAATAAACCGAAATCTGCTACCTACTTTACCCATGACAGCTTTCGTGACCGTTCCATTTCAGTCGCTACATTGTGTTACATTCAGGTATTTGTATGAGTTTACCGATTCAGCTGTGAGACGTTGATACTGTAGTCATAGAATATTATGTGAGGTGCAGAATTTTACATATTTCAACGTTTAAACCAAGTTCTTAATCACTGCCTCACTTTGAAATCTTATTAAGGCCTGACTGAGCATTTGTGCCTCTGCTTTCAGATTGTACTTCATGGTAGATAACTGCATCATCTGTGAAAGTCTGAGGATACTATTATTACACAACATGAACAGCAAGGGTCCCATCTTACTTCACTGGGGCACAGCTGAAGTTACTTCCACCTCTGCAGATGACTCTCCATCCAAAATGTAGCGTCCTCGATTCAGTCAAAAACCCCATACATAGTACTTTTGATATTAAGTGTAAGTGTGGTACTGAGTCAAGGTCTTTTCTGAAATCAAGAAATACTGCACCTACCTCCTGCCCAAAGGGCTCAATTTTTGGTCCACTCCTATTCCTTACGTACATGGATGACCTTCTACATAACATTCAAGAAGCAAAATTGGTACTTCTTAAAGACAATAGTAGTGTTATAATAAATCCCATTAGAGAAAAAGCAACGGAAGAGATTGTAAATGATGTTTTCCAACGAATTAGTAAGTGGTCCTCAGGAAATGAACTCATCCCAAATTTTTAAAAACACGCTATATTCAGTTCTATGTAACAAACAGAGCCATACCAACAAATGATGGAGCACATGAGCAGTATGTTATTTCTAAGATGTATGTTGTGTTCTGTTCTGTACGCCAAGTAGTGTGCCTTAACTGTGTGTATAGCACATGCGTAGGCGTATAGCTACACATCAAACGCCGCCACACACTGTAAAGTGACAACACAACTTATTATAGGCAGATTGTACAGTCTTTTTTTGTGGAAATATTATCTGAAGGTTCAATGCCCGCAATATGAAACACGTAAAGAGCAGTATGAAATACTGTACAAGCTTGGATGTTAACAAAATATTTCGGGTTTTTTTGCATTGCAATTTCATTGAAATTAGTACTGCTTTAATGTCACTGGTTCGAGTAGAGAAATGGTATCGTGTGGCATATTTATCACTGATCGTTTTAGAGTAAGTTAATTTTTGTGAATTTACTTAGCTGAGATAAAAACTTACAGGGCAACGACAAGAATTTTATGGAAACTACAAAATTAATCTTCCCAAATTAATTAAAAAGACACTGAAGATAGATACAATAATTAAAATGAAAACTTTACAAGTTACTGCCGCGGCTCTGTGCCGCTTAATATTGGCAATATTCAAATAAGACGTTGCGGCCGTGCGAATGGTCGACAACAATCTATCATAGGCTCGCACTGTACATCGCGTTCTGATATTCTCAAAAAATAAGTTATTAGTCTCCTAATATGTGAGGATGCTAAAGATACATAAATAGAGGTTTAAAGAGCAAATAAACACATATATTCAACCACAATGCAATGTAAGTACACTTACACTGCCTCTCACGTTTATCCTCTCCAAGCTCAAGACCAGAGAAAGTAATTACATAAAATGATTCGACTGTTTCAGAGTTACTAATATTTTTAACACAGAAAAAAGAATAATATACATCATAAATCGATATTGCTTTTAAACGCAATTGCGTTGAATGATAACGTTTTTTCTGAACATTTCTACGTACGTCTTTCAAGAATCATAAAAGTCTTAATTCGTTGCACTGTACATAATTCCATATGAATAAATATTGCTTTCCCAGAGCAACCAGTACAGCAGGAGTCAGTGAATGGGGTAGAAAGCTCCAAATTTTCGGTTTACTTATTGAAGAAAACATGAAACTGAAAGAAGATATTACAGAGTTTCCCAAACGATTAAGTTCAGCTAATTTTGCTCTTTGTATAAATGCTTATCTTGGAAGCAGACAAATTCATCTGCTGACATATTTTGCTTATTTCCACTCAGTAGTGCCTTGTGAAATAAATTTCTGAGGGGAACTCGCCACTTAGGACGAAAGAACTGATTGCATAAAAGCGAGAAGTAAGAGTAATCTGAAGTGTTCGCCCAAGGGGCGTCATCTAGGTATCTCTTGAAGGAGACAGCCATTTTAACTGCGCCGACACAATACATATATTCGCAAATGAAATTCGACATAAATAATTCGTCACAATGTGAGAAGAATTGTGAGATCCATAACTGCCACACTAGAGGGAAAAAATGGCCTTTATTACCCATTATTAAAGCTGCCAGTTGCTCAGAAAGGAGTTCAACATGCAGTAACAGAAATTTTTGATCATTTACGCAATAATATAAAATGTCTGACAGGAAGCAAAGCAAATTTTAAATCTTACCTAAAATCATTTCTCCCAGAGAACTTCCTCTATTCCATGGACGAGTTTCTTTTTAAAGCTGGTAGCCTCTAAAATCACTACTTCCACATCATTTCGACAAAAGAATCGTTAAAATGATTTATGGAACATGTAACTAACTATCTAACTAACTAACTTGATCCACGGCTTTCAGTATTTCATGTGAGAAAAGTGTGAGTTGGGTTTCACATGATCGATGTTTCCGAACGACCATCACATACTTTGGCTTGTTAGCAGACTGCCGGCCGAAGTGGCCGTGCGGTTCTAGGCGCTGCAGTCTGGAACCGCGAGACCGCTACGGTCGCAGGTTCGAATCCTGCCTCGGGCATGGATGTGTGTGATGTCCTTAGGTTAGTTAGGTTCAACTAGTTCTAAGTTCTAGGGAAATAATGACTTCAGCAGTTGAGTCCCAAAGTGCTCAGAGCCATTTGTACCATTTTTTTTTGTTAGCAGACTTGTTTTTTCGCAGCTGCGATAACATGCAGGAGATTTCCTTTTTAACAGGAGGTAGCACCACCGAACTATTAAAGCATGTAAGAACTTTACTTGACAATGAGCTGCCTGAACGTTGGACTGACCACAAGGAGCGCACACATCTCGCCTTGCTTGATCTCACTGTATGTGGCTTTTATTGCGGGCGTTTGTGGGAGGCCCCACCTACGTGCATCCCCTTCCGACAACTTTTGGTGATCTATGATGCCACACAACAGCAGTGAATGCAGTAACTCCAGACATGCTCGCAAAAGTATGAGAAGAGTTTAACTATCATCTGGGGAAGGCACGATGCACATTTTTGGGTAGTAAATGAGAACTTTGGTCATAAGCATAACTGTAAAAGGCACCCCAAGGGTGTAGGTTCACTGATAAGCCAAAACATTGTGACCTCTACTCGCCGCGACGTTGGATGCCCCCTGGTGGCGTTGCGGGTAAGTGACGCGCTAACGAAAGCATGTGAGGGGAGCAGACACGGACGGGGATCACCACAGCGAAGATATGGGTTATAAATGAGGAAATCCATTGAGATAAGCGACTTTCGCAAAGGGCGATTATTATTATGCAGAACGTGAGAGAGAGTATCTCGAAAGCGGCGAAGTTGGTCGAACGTTCACGTGCTACTGTCGTGAGCATCTACGGACAGGTGTAGAAGGATAGTGAAACTACCACTAGGTGCTAAACGGTTTGGCGTCACCCACTCTTCACAAGGAAACGTTAGCGACAGCCCCGGACATTTGCACAAGCCCCGCCCATTTACTCCCCTCCACACCTACTCCCCGCCACACCAACCAAGAGCACATAAATATGATCTTTGGTAGTCCTCGTCGCTGTCGTGTTTTTGTTCGTTGTTTTTTGTTTTACCGCTGTTGTTCATACCAGCAGTGTTGTGCTGTTAGTACTTCTTAGCATTTTGTGTAATACTGTCAAAATGAAACATAGATATGCACTCTCAATCAAGTTATCATACCCAAGGTACCTAATCTTGACTGTTGTGGCCAACTGCTGTCAAAACTGATATCTAACCGACATTAAATTACGATACGATGTGTTGTAATGACACTGACGAAATTATGTACATATGTTTAACAATAGGCAGCTCTAAAGCTCTCAAACACTGAAGAAGAACTCAAAGTAATCTCGTCTCTGCTATAAGCAAGCAGTCATAAGAGTTCACAAACAAAAATTCACCCATTACACAGGCAAATATTAATGAAGAATGCCACTGTATAAATATCTGACTACTTGCATTACGCATTTCTACATTATCCCACTCTTATATTCTTTAGTCTTAATGAGGTAATCAGAGACAAACCAAGACATCGACTTTGCCTTGTTTATGCACAACATTGACTTTAGACAATGGAGATAATGGACAGCATCCTTGGCGATACTACCAATTAATATTTCACAACAGAATTTCTTACACTACGCGAGGTGACGGAAATTTCCGCTCACTGCAGTTAACAAATATCAGATATTTTGACATAGTGCAGATGAAAGCTCATGAAATGAAAAAAGACAGTGTGGAAACCATTTTTATTTTTCATTCTTATTGATGATTTTTCAACTCGCATAATCAATTAACATATTTCTAATTTTTTTCACAATGGTACCGGAAAAACTGTATTTCGTACTAACTACTGATTTTCTCCCCTGTTATGACTGGCATATCTGTGATACGAACAAATTTGATGTTGGAACATGCGGCACACCATGCGCGGAGCTTAGGATATGGATTGGTGTGGAGGGGGGGTGACTGGGCGGGACTTGTGCACCGTCCAGGGCTGTCGCTAACGTTACGTCTCTTCACAGACCTTGGCTTTCGGAGGCTTATCTGCTCTGTAAAGTAGGATAGATTTGCGGCATGTCTGCCGAAAGTGCACAGTGCTGGTGCCCGCACAAGTGTTTCGGAGCACACCGTTCATCGTGCATTGTGGTGAACTTGGAGCTCCGCAGCAGATCACCCCTAAGTGTTCACATTTGATCCAACGACGTCGTCAATTACTACTGCAGAGGGCACGGCGCCGTCGGGATTCGACCGACGATCAATGGAAACGTGTTGGTTCTTCAATTGAATCACATTTTTGCTGCACTAGGTCGATGGTCGTCTCCACAAACGCCGTCATCGAGATGAACGACGGCTCCAAACGTGCAGCACGTCGAGGACGCAGGCTGGTGGGAGCAGCATTATGCTACGGGAGACTTTCTCCTGCGCTTGCATGGGACCTGTGGTAGTAATCAAACACGAGCTGACAACTGCGAACTACCCGCATTCCTTCATGTTTGATGTATTCCTCGACAACGACGTCATCTTTCAGCAGTATAATTGTCTGTCTCTCAGAGCCAGAACTATGCTACAATGGCTTGAGAAGAATTATAGCGAGCACGCGTTGATATCTGCAACCAAATTCGCCTGATCTGAAACCTATGGAACCCATCTGGGAAGCTATCGAACGCCATCTACATCTACATCTACATCCATACTCCGCAAGCCACCTGACGGTGTGTGGCGGAGGGTACTTTGAGTACCTCTATCGGTTCTTCCTTCTATTCCAGTCTCGTATTGTTCGTGGAAAGAACGATTGTCGGTATGCCTCTGTGTGGGCTCTAATCTCTTTGATTTTATCCTCATGGTCTCTTCGCGAGATATACGTAGGAGGGAGCAATATACTGCTTGACTCCTCGGTGAAGGTATGTTCTCGAAACTTCAACAAAAGCCCGTACCGAGCTACTGAGCGTCTCTCCTGCAGAGTCTTCCACTGGAGTTTATCCATCATCTCCGTAACGCTTTCGCGATTACTAAATGATCCTGTAACGAAGCACGCTGCTCTCTGTTGGATCTTCTCTATCTCTTCTATCAACCCTATCTGGTACGGATCCCACACTGCTGAGCAGTATTAAAGCAGTGGGCGAACAAGCGTACTGTAACCTACTTCCTTTGTTTTCGGATTGCATTTCCTTAGGATTCTGCCAATGAATCTGTCTGGCATCTGCTTACCGACGATCAACTTTATATGATCATTCCATTTTAAATCACTCCTAATGCGTACTCCCAAATAATTTATGGAATTAACTGCTTCCAGTTGCTGACCTGCTATATTGTAGCTAAATGATAAGGGATCTTTCTTTCTATGTATTCGCAGCACATTACACTTGTCTACATTGAGATTCCATTGCCATTCCCTGCACCATGCGTCAATTCGCTGCAGATCCTCCTGCATTTCAGTACAATTTTCCATTGTTACAACCTCTCGATATACCACAGCATCATCCGCAAAAAGCCTCAGTGAACTTCCGATGTCATCCACAAGGTCATTTATGTATATTGTGAATCACCGCGTACCAAATCATCAGCCCGTTATTTACGCGAATTACATGACCTGTGCGTAGACATCTAATGCCACATACCTCCAAAAGCATACCAACAAACTGTCGGATTTCTGACACGCAGAATCAGTGATGTATTTCGATTCAAAGATGACTCATCAGTGTATACGCACGTAAAAGGCATCCCAGATATGCTCAATAACGTTCACGCCGAGAGAGTTTGGTGTCCAGGGGAAATGTATGAACTCAGAAGAGTGTTCCTGGAGGCACTCTGTAGCAATATGGGACGTGTGGGGCATGCCATTGTCCTGCGTGACTTGCCCATGTCCGTCGGAATGCGCAATGGACATGAATGGATGCAGGTGATCAGACAGGATGCTTATGTAAGTGTCACCTGTCAGAGTCGTAGCTAGACGTATCAGGGGTCCCATATCACTCAAATTATCACACGCCCACACCATTACAGAGCCTCCACCACCTTCAGCACTCTCCTGCTGACATGCAAGGTCCATGGATGTATGCAGCTGTCTCCATATCCTTACACGTCCATCCGATCGTAACACTTTGAAACGAGACTCGTCCGACCAAGTAACATGTTTGCAATAGTCCAATGTCGGTGTTGACGGGCCCAGGCGAGCCGTAAAGCTTTGTGTCGTGCAGTCATCAAGGGTACATGAGTGGGCCTTCGGCTGCCGAAAGCCCATATCGATGACGTTTCGTTGAATGCCTTGCACGCTGACACTTATTGATGGCCCAGCATTGAAAGCTGCAGGAATTTCCGGAAGGGTTGCACTTCTCTGACGCTGAACAATTCTCTTTAGTCGTCGTTTTTCCCGTTCTTACAGGATCCTTTTCCGGCAGCAGCGATGTCAGAGATTTGACGTTTTACCGGATTCCTGATATTCACGGTACACTCGTAAAATGGTCGCACGGGAAAATTCCGATTTCATAGCTATCTCGGTGATGCTGTGTCCCATCGCTCGTGCGCCGACTATAACGCCACGTTCAAACTCAATTAAGTGTTGATAACCTGCCATTTTAGTAGCAGTAACCAATCTAACAAACTGCGCCAGACACTTGTCTCATATAGGCTTTGCCGACCGCAGCGCCGTATTCTGCCTGTTTACATATCTCCGTATTTGAATGCGCATGCCTATACCAGTTTCTTTGGCGCTTCAGTGTATGAGCCGATGTCATGGAACATGGTACTTTCCATTTTGCTGTATAACGTGTCCATGGATATTGAAGCTTTTATTAATGTATACTACACACAGAACTACATTACTTGCAAATTAATGGAGGAAAGGTGAATTACAGTAGAGCTAACGTAGGAATTTTACGTCTGTCCATTTCGTAAACAGAGTCATTCGCGATCCAGACACAAGCGACAACTGCCGCGGCGCGGGATTATCCCAGCGGTCTTAGGCGCTGCAGTCATGGACTGTGCGGCTGGTCCCGGCGGAGGTTCGAGTCCTCCCTCGGGCATGGGTGTGTGTGTTTGTGCTTAGGATAATTTAGGTTAAGTAGTGTGTAAGCTTAGGGACTGGTCATATTTCACACACATTTGAACATTTTTTTCGACAACTGCCGCCGGAGCGCGCTGCGATCGCACATACTACTTAACCGTATGCACAGGTCGCATCGTATCTGATAGTTCACCAGCACGCTGAACTGGCCATGCTCAGCATTGACGTTCGCCGGCACGCTCCGTGTGCCGACGGCTTAACATGCTTAACGCCAAATATTTAGCGTACTAACCCATGTAGAAAGTAATGAGATTTTGAAGCTGTTTCATAAAAAATAGTTCGATTCTTTAAAGTATTGGTAATGAGATTTTACTGGATTTATTATTACGAGTATTTAACACATTTCAATTAGTGTAATTTCTCAACTAACTAAGGCGTAAAAATGTACTGTATGTGTGAAATCTACTCTAACGTAAGACACCGTCTGAAATACCCAACCTGATAAGGTTATGCGAAGTAAATAAATAAAATCTACCACAAGAGTCTATCTTCATTCAGGTAGAATATATAGTCCTGTGAAATAGAACGAATCTTTTTGTTACGCTCTGTATTTAAAGCTTAAAATGTTATTTCAGCTGAAAAATTTAAGCTTCACGTCCTGTACATGTCACCGTTTTTTATCGAAATTTCGCAGGCACTACGTTAGCCCTTAACTGTGTCATACAGTCACATATCCAGCTGAAAAAAGAATGGAAGTAGGATGAAATATGCACACAATTTTTTCATTTAAACGATAACGGAAATATTCTACGCGAGATCTGCCACTCGCAGAGGTGCATAGTTAATGGAATTCGATAATTAATAACAGCCCCGGTCCGCCGTTTCTCTGGCCCTCAGCCGTGCCTGGCGTCTGTGTTTCACGCCAGTGTCCTGCCTAGCGGCGAGCTGGCTCCACCCCGTAACTACCGTGTGGTAGGCAACCCGCTACACAGTTGTGATAGTCCCTGCGTATACATTGCGGGAATGAGATGTTGCTGCCCAAGGACGGCTCGAAGTTACAAAGGCTCTGAGGCAAAGCTGTTAAAACATATTTCTCAATAATGTAGTTGTTGTTGTTGTTGTGGTCTTCAGTCCTGAGACTGGTTTGATGCAGCTCTCCATGCTACTCTATCCTGTGCAAGCTTCTTCCTCTGCCAGTACCTACTGCAGCCTACATCCTTCTGAATCTGCTTAGTGTATTCCTCTCTTGGTCTCCCTCTACGATTTTTACCCTCCACGCTGCCCTCCAGTATTAAAGTAGTGATCCCTCGATGTCTCAGAACATGTCCTACCAACCGATCCCTTCTTCTAGTCAAGTTGTGCCACAAGCTCCTCTTCTCCCCAATTCTTTTCAATACCACCTCATTAGTTACGTGATCTAGACATCTAATCTTCAGCATTCTTCTGTAGCACCACATTTCGAAACGTTCTATTATCTTCTTGTCCAAACTATTTGTCGTCCATGTTTCACTTCCATACATGGCTACACTCCGTACAAATACTTTCAGAAACGACTTCCTGACACTTAAATCAATCCTCGATGTTAACAAATTTCTCTTCTTCAGAAACGCTTTCCTTCCCATTGCCAGTCTACATTTTATATCCTCTCTACTTCGACCATCATCAGCTACTTTGCTCCCCAAATAGCAAAACTCCTTTACTACTTTAAGTGTCTCATTTCCTAATCTAATTCCCTCCGCATCACCCGATTTAATTCGACTACATTCCAATATCCTCGTTTTGCTTTTGTTGATGTTCATCTTATACCCTCCTTTCAAGACACTGTCCATTCCGTTCAACTGCTCTTCCAAGTCCTTTGCTGTCTCTGACAGAATTACAATGTCATCGGCGAACCTCAAAGTTTTTATTTCTTCTCTATGGATTTTAATACCTACTCCGAACTTTTCTTTTGTTTCCTTTACTGCTTGCTCAATATACAGATTGAATAGCATCGGGGAGAGGCGACAATCCTGGCTCACTCCTTTCCCAACCACTGCTTCCCTTTCATGTCCCTCGACTCTTATAACTGCCATCTGCTTTCTGTGCAAATTGTAAATAGCCTTTCGCTCCCTGTATTTTACCCCTGCCACCTTCAGAATTTGAAAGAGAGTATTCCGGTCAACATTGTCAAAAGCTTTCTCTAAGTCTACAAATGCTAGAAATGCAGGTTTGCCTTTCCTTAATCTTTCTTCTAAGATAAGTCGTAGGGTCAGTATTGCCTCACGTGTTCCAACATTTCTACGGAATCCAAACTGATCTTCCCCGAGGTCAGCTTCTACCACTTTTTCCATTCGTCAGTAAAGAATTTGCGTTAGTATTTTGCAGCTGTGACTTATTAAACCGATAGTTCGGTTATTTTCACATTTGTCAACACCTGCTTTCTTTGGGATTGGAATTACTATATTCTTCCTGAAGTCTGAGGGAATTTCGCCTGTCTCATACATCTTGCTCACCAGATGGTAGAGTTTTGTTAGGCCTGGCTCTCCCAAGGCTGTCAGTAGTTGTAATGGAATGTTGTCTACTCCCGGGGCCTTGTTTCGACTTAGGTCTTTCAGTGCTCTGTCAAACTCTTCACGAAGTATCATATCTTCCATTTCATCTTCATCTAAATCCTCTTCCATTTCCATAATATTGTCCTCACGAACATCGCCCCTGTATAGATCCTCTATATACTCCTTCCACCTTTCTGCTTTACCTTCTTTGCTTAGAACTGGGTTTCCATCTGAGCTCTTGATATTCATACAAGTGGTTCTCTTTTCTCCAAAGGTCTCTTTAATTTTCCTGTAGGCAGTATCTATCTTAGCCCTCGTGAGGTAAGACTCTACATCCTTACATTTGTCCTCTAGCCATCCCTGCTTAGCCATATTGCACTTGCTGTCGATATCATTTTTGAGACGTTTGTATTCCTTTTTGCCTGCTTCATTTACTGCATTTTTATATTTTCTCCTTTCATCAATTAAATTCAATATTTCTTCTGTCACCCAAGGATATCTACTAGCCCTCATCTTTTTACCTACTTGATCCTCTGCTGCCTTCACTACTTCATCCCTCAAAGCTACCCATTCTTCTTCTACTGTATTTCTTTCCCCCATTCCTGTCAATTGTTCCCTTATGCTCTCCCTGAAACTCTGTACAACCTCTGGTTTAGTCAGTTTATCCAGGTCCCAACTCCTTAAATTCCCACCTTTTTGCAGTTTCTTCAGTTTTAATCTACAGTTCATAACCAATAGATTGTGGTCAGAGTCCACATCTGCCCCTGGAAATGTCTTACAGTTTAAAATCTGGTTCCTAAATCTCTGTCTTACCATTATATTATCTATCTGAAACCTTTTAATGTAGTACAGAATTTAAATTATCGCACACATTTCGAATATTTTTCACATGAATCATGACGGCCGACGTTTTTGGAACTGTAAATATTGATTGACGTTTTTCGAACAGTTAGCAGCTTTTCTTAAGGCAGCGTCTTGAAATGCGCTTCAGCTCTATGTTGTATAGGCTTGGGAGCGTGATTTCTACGGAGTAGAGCGTTTACGGACTTTCCAAAGGCTCAGATAGCGGAGCCGAAGGGTGCCCTACCAACTTCCGCATGATTTTCAAGTTCTGCTGCTTACATCAAACGGGAATTAACAGAGTGGTTGAAACTTCGCTATCGAATCCCTATATTTGTACATATCTATTATGCTTTGATACATCATTAATCGACCTATTGTGTTTTACACAGTTTGTTGTTTCTGTTCTTGGGAGTTCCACCCGCTGTAGGATTAATTTGTAAATACAGGGTGTTTATCAATGAATATCGGGATTTTAACGCTTTATAATATTTATCCTATTAAACTCACAGTTATAAATGATATGACAAATGAAAGAGCAACTCAAACAGTTTTACCAAGCACCTTATAAATGTTCAATGTGAGCACGATTTGTCACACGGCACACATCAAGTCTATAGCCGAGTTCTTCCCAAACCTTGATAAGTGTCTTCAGTGATTGTAGCAACAGCTGCTTCACTCCGGTTTCTTAATTCAGAGAGGTCTGCTGGTAGCGGAGGCACGTACACACGATCCTTGATGAAGCCCCAAAGGAAAAAAGCGCATGGCGTTAGATCGGGAGAACGTGGAGGCCATGCAAAGCAAGCCCTGTCATTGGGCCCCTTGCGGCCTATCCAGCGCCTGGGAAGAACTCGGCTATAGACTTGATGTGTGCCATGTGACAAATGGTGCTCACATTGAACATTTATAAGGTTCTTGGTAAAACTGTTTGAGTTGCTCTTTCATTTGGCATATCATTTATAACTGTAAGTTTAATATAACAAATATTATAAAGCGTTAAAACCCCGATATTCATTTATAAACACCCTGTATTTTGTTAGAGAGCAGTAGAGTGTGGTAACATTAAGTGTCAATACCTAATGGGGGGCCCACGAATGAACAGAGGAAATAAGCGCTCGAAAAGTGTTCCGTTTGTATGATTAGCATGTTTATTTTTGTGAGTTTGTCGTGTCTGAGTCCTAGTGAGTTTTAGTTTCTTGAGGATAACTGCGGGATTTTGCGAGTTTGAAAACAGCACAACGTGAATTCCGTCTGAAACTTATTACACC
The DNA here is from genome assembly GCF_021461395.2 of Schistocerca americana. NCBI lineage: Eukaryota > Metazoa > Arthropoda > Insecta > Orthoptera > Acrididae > Schistocerca > Schistocerca americana. The sequence goes on along the minus strand of NC_060125.1, from coordinate 557,295,721 downwards.
AAAATTTGGAGCATGAACCTGAAAAGGAACTACTGAATCGTCCAAATTTTAGTGAAATGGTCATATACCATTTGCAGCGCAGAAGTGGAGACGATCTAATTTCATCTACAAACAAATTAATCATCGTAAGGAAAACTTGCGTTAACAGGTGATAAGAAGCAGTTCATTTGTTGATACCACGTACACTGACGGAAAAAATAGCAACACCGAGAGGGAGTTGTGCGACCTAAACGAAAGTTGGTAGGCTTGCTTCTGCATCTGAAGAACGATGTCTGTTCAAATTTCGCGCCAGTCGCATAGTGTGGCGCTAGTGGCGCCGCTATGAGGTTACAGATCAGGTTTGCTTTAAACACACGCTGTAGCGGTCGTGAGCGTTAGTTGCCTTTCAGACTGGATGTGATGAGCTGATGCTAGTCAAGAATGAATTTAAGGCGGCAGAGACGCTATTCTCAGTACCTGACTGAGAAAGAACGAGGTAAGGTAATAGGACTACGAGAATCTGTATCTTTCCTTCTGCGATATTGCAGGAAGACTTGGCAGGAATGTAGCCACTGTACATGACTGCTGGCAGCGATGATCACGGAAATTGTAGCGTTGCTCTTGGGGGGGCAAAAGAAAAAGAATTGTTATTTTATATTTTTTTTGAAAAAATGTGGAAAAAGTGGATATTTTGGTGGGCCACTTGGCAACAGAATCAGGGATTGATTACACTATTATAATAACAAACGTTGAGCATTAAATACCTGAATAAGAGAAACATTATCATTTCTGTGCATTTTTATATTCGCGGTGTAGTCATACCCGGAACAACACTAAGGGACCAGAAGATTTATGGACTTTAAAAGAAATGCAAGACTACATAATTAAAAAAAATTGGCTCAGAAATAATAGGAAAACGATAATGTTCCTTCTGCCTCACGCTGCGTTCGGCCCATCAGCGTGATCGTAATTTCTGGTGATGAACTTTTCATATTAAATTACAATAGATGACCATTGTGGTTAAATACTTTATACATAACAGTCAAAATGTCCTCTTGATGTTCGTAATCAGTTACAAGAAACTACATGTTTTCTGATTGAGAAAAAAATAACAATTAGCATATTCACTCAATATTTTCACATAAAATATAAAATACAGTTGCGTCCGCCTTTCATAGAATACAAACAGTCAAAGGTGAGGCGCCAAAAGCCTCATTTGTCTTGAAACAACAGAATTCTTTTTTATGCCATTAATCGATACATGTACATAGAGATTTACAGGCACCGCTCAAGAACGGCAAAGATAAAGAATAATAGACTCTGTCGCTGCTATGCTATGGTTCATTTCTTTTACTTTACAATTGTTCGATAACTTTAGGCCATCAGACGTTTACTATTGAGCGTATATTCATGTTTGTGAGGCGAAAATTCCTAATATTACAAAATGTACGGTAGCAAGGAGGCTGGGCTCCGGAAGACCACGTGGCACCACCGAAAGGAAAGACCATCGCATTCGACGTACGGTTCTGGAGCATCGCACTACGTTTGCAGCACCAATTTGAGTGCAATTCTCACCACAGTGACACAAGGAAGTGTTACAAATCGGTTACTTCAAGGACAGCTCCGAGACAGATGCCCCGCAGCGTTCATTCCACTGACCTCAAACCACAGCCGTTTGCGACTTCAGCGGCGTCAAGCGATACTTCATTGGCGGGCAAGGTGGAGGTCTGTTGTGTTTTCCAACTAAAGGCGGGTCCGCCTCGGTGCCGGTGATGGCCGTGTGTTGGATAGAAGGAGGCCACTGCAGGGCCTGCAACCAACCTGTCTGCGCGCTAGATACACTCGACCTACACCTGGAGCTATAGTCTAGGGTGCAACTTCGTATGACAGCTGGAGCACTCTCGTGGCTGTACCACGTACCCTGACTGCAAAATTGTACGTCAGTCTGGTGATTCGACCTGTTGTGCTGCCATTCATGATCAGCATTCCAGAGGGTTGTTGTAACTCAACATGCTCTACAGAGTGTCGACATGTCTTAGCCCGCTCGATCACCAGATCTGGGTCCAATCGAGTACATATGGGACGTCACCGGAGGACAATTCCAGCGTCACCCACAAACAGTATTAACCGTGTGGTGTCACCGCCAGACACCACACGTGCTAGGTGGTAGCTTTAAATCGGCCGCGGTCCATTAGTACATGTCGGACCCGCGTGTCGCCACTGTCAGTGATCGCAGACCGAGCGCCACCACACGGCAGGTCTAGAGAGACTTACTAGCACTCGCCCCAGTTGTACAGCCGACTTTGCTAGGAAAGGTTCACTGAGAATTACGCTCTCATTTGCCGAGACGATTGTTAGCATAGCCTTCAGCTAAGCCAATTGCTACGACCTAGCAAGGCACCATCACCAAGTTATATTGATGATAATACTGTATCAACAAGACCAATGTTCACCAATTGTGGATTAAAGTTAAGTATTCCAGCAGTTACGTACTTTTCTTTATAGCATTCATTACGTATCCTGTTTCAGACCTCACGCCAGCCTGCGTGAGTTTAAGCGCGTGCCTTTCGGTTACCCGTCACTGTGGATTGGCTGTCTTGCCAGTCCACAACAAACCGTCCCTGTATTGACCGACCAAGTGCAACAGCCATGGATTTCCATCCCACAAACTGACATCCGTCATCCGCACAACACAATGCATGCAGGTTTCATGCTTGCATTCAACATTCTCACCATTACACCGGTTATTAAGGTAACAGTATTTCACATTTTCAATTCCTTACCTGGCGGTTACAGTAACCTGCGATTCAGCAATATTAACCACTTAAATATGTTATCTAGACAAATGTATTTCCGAAATTTCATTACTCCACATTAATTAGTTTTTGGTATTGCATTTTTTTCGTCAGTGTATTTAGCCTAAAATGGTTCAAATGGCTCTGAGCACTATGCGACTTAACTTCTCAGGTCATCAGTCGCCTAGAACTTAGAACTAATTAAACCTAACTAACCTAAGGACATCACACACACATCCATGCCCGAGGCAGGATTCGAACCTGCGACTGTAGCGGTCGCTCGGTTCCAGACTGTAGCGCCCAGAACCGCACGGCCACAACGACCGGCGTATTTAGCATAAACACGAAAACTAACAGATACACTGCAGTTAATTCGCAAACCAATCAACATCGAGGCGCCACTTTTGTTTCTGTCAACCGAACACAGCACAACATCCATGACGTCACGGAAACTTCAATGTTTCGTCTCGCGAACTCATAAACGCCATGGACTGGACATACATAAAACATGAAATTTCTCAAGTTTATATTTGAAAATTCGAAGAATATCAAGCAAGCAACGAAGAAAAAACACACTGAATTACAGATCTCTGTCAAAAAAGCGTCCTATAGTAGGGCTTACGATTTGTTGTGATAAAATGTCGGGAAATAAGTACGCTACCTATAGGTGTTCTCCTGGAGCAAGCTTTCGGTGTCATGGAAACCATGAGCCACGCCTCTTACTGCCCATACCCAGATATTCCACCGCTTATCTACCATTATTTTTGTCATTCAGTGTGTCAGTGTGTCAGTGCTATGTTCACAAGATGTGCAACGGATTGATCTAACAAGTACCCTTTGGCTCCTGCAAGAAGCAATTTCCACCCCACACTACTACAGAAGTCAGACACACGCTCCTAACGTACCAAAAAAATGCCTGAAAAAATTTCAGCAATAAATATCTTCCCGAGTCGTCCGCTGTCAGGAAAAGACACAGAAATATCCTATTTTCTTACGTAACTAGTGGGATACTTGGGTACTGGAGTATTGTTAGTTAGTGCAAGAAAAACATTAACGAGCGGAAAGTATTATTTATTGCAAAATTTAAGAAAGATTAAATGAAGCTTTTATTTATAAACTGATACACGAATTTCTGAGTTCTTTTCGGAATAGGAGGTTACCTCTTATGGATAGGAATACTGTTCATGACATTTATACACAAAGTGTGGGAAAGTTCTTTTATCCCTTTTCTTTAAGAATGTTATTTAGTCGGCAGAATGGCTGAGAGCAGCGCCTGCTCAACTTAAATAATTATCCGATTGAATACGGTCGAGGCTGTCGCGTGAGAAATGTAGTGGAGTGACGTGAATGAAGTATGTTATTTCTCATGGAGGAAATATGGGGCTCGCCTACGCTGTAGGGCACAATACTGTGAGCTGCGACGACTGCTGCTTGCGTCGTTCGACGCTGACAAATAACACAACTATCTCTTTCTATCTGGATTGACCTTCGCCAATCGAACTCTCACTACGCCTTGATGAAGTCAACGACACCTATCTACCCTCAGTCTAACTATTGGCGTGGTACACTGGTCATATAGCTAGTCCACTGCGACGCCACTCAATGTTCACTCGCAGGCGCTAACTAATACTCTGTGTTCACACCAAACATTAAGTGTCATGGCCAACACAGTGAACACACGCTTAATCGCGAGCCACTCAATATAGAGTATTACTCCAATTCGCTATCGACAGAGGTGCTCTCTCAGTGCAGTACTGAGTAGAGGCTTTGGTCCTCGCTCTCTGCGTATGTGCACAAGCGCACTAGCTCCCGCTACATGTTCCCACTACAAGAGCATCACCGGAATGACTTCCCTCCACGCAAAAAGCGAAAGGGTATATCATCCGCTGTCTTTCCCTCATTCCTCTGGCTCATTGTGTCAGAAATAGTCCACCAATCAGCATTACTATTACAAATGGGAGAATGGCTAAGCCGACCAATCTGGAAATATATAGCATCGGCGTTAGGAGTTTACTGTCCACTTGTGAGAACTCTGAAACAGCGCACTAGGCCATCAAAAAAATGCGTATGCTGTGGCTCTCCCAACAATACAGTGGGTTTTGCTTTTAAGGTGAACACGCTGGCCATTATACCTTTTCTCTGTCAAAAACTGTTTTGGTCCATGGGCAGTTGGCCGGCAAGCGCAACTGCATGCTAACTCTTCCTCCTACGGACTTTCCAACGGGCTGGTTGCCTCCCCCGAACAAAACCCCTGTGGCCGTCATGTCTTGAATGTTTGTGTACGCCAGGCTCGACTTTTCAATCTTGGTGCGCACATGCGATTTATTTATTAGATTTGCATATCGATTAAATGGAAATATATAAAATTGTCTCAACGGTATGAAGTTTGGGCTCGAATGAAACGTCTTGATACGCAGAATACAATGGTGAGGTCGAAATATGTAAGAAATGAAGGTCGGGAGATTTTGCCACCTTACATATCCCCCCTTTGTGACAAAATATTTGTCTGGGGTTTGTCAATGCCGAGTAAAACATTAACAAAGCCAGGCAAAAATTGTTCTTTCGCATTTTCCAATTAACTTTCTCAGCCATTCTTAACAATTTTTGTAATTATTTCTTTATAGCTATTGTTTCTAGTTTCTAATTATACGATTTGTGTTTTGTTGCTAGGCACAAATGAACTTTACAAAAATTAGTTTTCTTTGCCATTGCCATTACGTGTCTCTGTTTTTCTTTTTCATTTTCAAAAGTTGTTTTACAATCCTTTCTTTATCTAAACTCACTAGTGTACAGTGTATTATGTCTTGGTGTGGTTATCTCTTTTCTTTAGTTAGGCTTTGCGCAAATGTTTGCAAAAGCTCGGTTGTGTTACTTTGTTTTATTTATTTAGGCATTATCTTTTCTTTTATGTGTCTGTTTTTTGTGTAAGAATGAAGAAGCGTTTCCTCTTAATTCTATCCTCGGTTTTATATTTTTTATTATTATTATTATTTATTTTATGGCCTTCATTGGACCACTGTAGTCAAAAATACAAAGTTCTAAACAAGTTGTTACACATGGATACAATTTGGTTCGACAGTAACTTAATATATTTAGGTAATATAATTATTAGAGGCTATTCTTATATGAAAGGTGTTTTGCTCTTCTGTCTGCCCAATATTTCTTCATTCTTTCAGATATTTTCTTTCTTTCTACATCTGAGACAACTCTTCCTGTACTCCTTTTATTGATTTTCATTTGTAGTCTGGTTTGCGGGTCTTGCAGTATTCTGGTTTTCTCTGTCTTGTTTTTTAGGTCATCTACTGTAATTTGAAGTTCTTTTATATCTTCCTTAATTTCTGTGATCCATTTAATGTCTCTCTTGCTATTCCACAAGTTTTGTATCATTTTTTTACTAATTCTGTTTTCTGGAGTTCTCATCAGATGTCCAAAGAATGAGATGGGTTTCTTCCTGATTGTGCTCATGACTGGTTCTATTTTCTTAAATACTGTTTCATTTGATGCTATTCTCCAATGTCCATTTATTTTATGCTGTTTATTTATACATGTCCTAATTATTCTTCTTTCTATTTTTAGTATTCTGTCAATTTCTGCTGTATTAGTTGTTTTGAAGATAGTTTCAGCTAAATACGTTATTTCTGGTTGTGTAACTGTTTTATGGTGTTTTAATTTTGCATCTATAGATAGGCTTTTTTTGTTGTATGTAGTTTTGGTAATGTAATTTGCATAGTTCCGTTTTTTTATTCTATTTTGCCATGATGGCTTCTCATTTAGATTGTATGTTATTATTTCGCCTAAATATTTAAATTTATCAACAATTTTGATTTCCTGTTCTCCTATTGTAATTTTGTTTGCAAGTGGTGGATTAGTTAGCATAATCTCCGTTTTTTCAAATGATATTCTAAGGCCTACTTTCTCTGCTATTTCTTGTAGTGATTTCACTTGTTGCCTGGCTTCTTGAACGGTGTTGGCTAGGAGAGCAAGATCATCATCGAATCCCAAGCAGTTTAAGCTAATATCATCTTTTGCACTTCCAATTCTTATCCTCTTTGGATTGTCCTTGTACCATTCTCTCATTATGTATTCCAGTGCACTGCTGAAAAGTAATGGTGATAGGCTGTCACCTTGTCTTAAGCCTGTTTTATGAGGAATGCTTCCGAAATTTCTCCTCTAAATTTCACTTTTGATTTGGTGTTAGTTAGAGTGAGTTGTATTATTTTAATTAGTTTTGGATGGAGTCCTAGATTTCTTAAAAATTTTAATACTGAAGGTCTGTGGAGACAGTCATATGCCTTCTTAAAATCTACAAATGTTGTTGCCAGAGGTTTGTTCCGTTTCTTGTAGTACGCCATAATCAATTTTAAACTAATTATCTGCTCTGCACAGCTTCTCCATGGTCTGAAACCTCCCTGATATTCCCCTAACTCCTGTTCTAATTGCTCCTTGACTCTTTCATATAGGATCTTGGATAGAATTTTATATGTGCAATCTAGGAGAGAGATTCTTCTGTAGTTTTCTGGGTTGCTTTTATCTTCCTTTTTGTGTAGTGGGTGGATGATAGCTGTGGTCCAATGTTTGGGAAATTGTTCTGTTACCCCAAATTTTTGTTAGAGCCATGTGTAAGGAGGTCTTGACTGTGTCACTTGCATATTTCCACATTTAAACAAAAACCTGATCTTCTCCACATGCCTTATAATTTTTTTGTTCTTTAAGAATTTTTTCTACTTCTTGGAAAGTTGGAGTGTCTAGTTTGTTAGGTTTGGTTTTTATTGGGGTATTTATGTTGATTTGTAAGGGTTCTTTGGGTTCCTCGCAATTCAGAAGTTTGTAAAATGCTTTTGCCATGATTTCTGCATTTTCCTTGTTACTGTGTGTCATTCTTCCATCTTCATCTTTCAGTATTAGTGTAGGGGCCTCATATTGTTGTAGTTGTTTCCCAAAGATTTTGTAGTAGTTCCTGGAGTTGGTTTTATGATAATTACCTTCTATAGACTTTATAATATCTTTATGAAATCCTCTCTTGATTCTTCTAATATTTTGAGTGAATTTTTTTCTTTCATTTTTTATGTTGATGGCATTTTCTTCAGTTTCATGTGTTTGAAACTTTAACCATGCTTGGTGTCTATCTTCATGGAATTTGTCACATTCTGATGTCCACCATGCATGTTTCCTTCATGGGTTCAAGGGAGCTAGATTCTCTGCTTCTTTTTTAAGATTAGGCACTAGTTGTTCTAGATCATCTGTTAATTTGATGGTTTGTGTTATTTGTTGGTACTTATTATTTTTAATTAGCTGATGTGGGTCAAACCTCCTTTTTATTTTATTAGTTTTTCTGGTCCTCTTCTTTAACGGTGTAAATTTGATTTTAATTTTAACCATATAATGGTCTGAGCTTGTGTCTACTCCTCTCAGTACTTTAACATTGTGGATCTCCTTATGAAAATGTTTGTCCATACAGACATGGCCTAGCTGCCACTCGCCCTTCCTCCAGTCTGGATGTTTCCATGTTTTAAGTTTACCTGGCTTCCTCTTAAAGTGTATTGATTTAGATATAAGGTTGTGTTCTCTGCAGAGTTATACAAGTCTTTGACCATTTTTGTTTGTAAATTTATGTGGACTCCATTTTCCAATTATATCTTTATATTTCCTTTCTTTTCCCAACTGAGCGTTGAAATCTCCCAATAAGATTTTTACATTCTTTTTATTTACTCTGTTCACAGTTTGTTCTAGAAGGTCCCAAAATTTATCTACCTCTTCCTTTGTTTTTGTTAGACAATTTTTTTCATTTGTTGGGGCATGAGCATTTATTATTGTATAGGTTTTATTCATTGTTTTAAAGCTTAGAGTCGCAATTCTTGGTGATACTGCTTGGAAATCGGTTACTGAATCTATTATTTTTATGTTTACTAAAAACCCTGTTCCAAACTGGGGACATTGTTTCATTGCCCTCGGTCCTGGTTTCCCATTATAAATTCTGTATCCTTGTGATTCGAATGGGTCCTCTGTGGTGTTTCTCATTTCTTGGATCCCTGTTATTAAAATTTTTTGTTTATTTAGTTCATCTGTGAGCTCCTTGAGTTTTCCGGTATGAAGTTGTGAGTTTATGTTGTGTGTTGCTATATAACTTATTCGCTCATGTTTAATCTTCTTTTTGTGTTTTAGTGTGCATTTTGATGGTTGCAAACGCTCCGATTCGTTGCTGTCTTCTAGTTGACTACCCACCGAATCCGATGTAGCCTTTTCCTGCCTTTTTGAGCAGGACGGTGGAATTTTTTTCCTAAAAGACCTTTCCATTTTTGACTGTAGAAGGTTGTCAAGCTTAGTTGGAGCAAGCTCCGATTTACAGCTCCGGTTGTTAACCGCAGAGGGTGTGTTGGTCCGCGAGAGCTATTTTATTTCACTCAAGTCCGCCAGTAAACTGGTGAGGACTTCCCTATCCGCCACCTGGGACGCGCCACGTAGGAGTATCACCTCTCCTCCTACTATGACAGCATAGTAGGTTCGTGGTCTATCCTCGGTATTAATATTATTACTCCAAAAAGATGTTTTTCAATATTACTTAAAGAAGAAAAATTCTGCATAAATCATTTTCTAATATTACATATAAAAGAAATAAATAGACTATCCATGAGTTTGTGAGATTGTATAATTATACTAACTAAGTTTCTTTACAAAAGGTTTAAGGTGTCTATATGGACTTTACATATATTATAAAAATAATTACTTGTACAGAGAAAGAGAAGAAAAATATCACATAACAAATGTATATACTTTTCATAAATCTATGCTTGTTTTAGTATAGAGAGAATTTATTTATTTATTTATTTCGAAATAGTCTTTTCGTTTTGTGCTGCTCTGTCAATTTCTCTGCTCGACAATCCCCATTGAAGTACTGGAATGCGTCGACTCACTTATATGGATGTCACAAATCATGTGAGAAGCACTATGGCATGCAATGCCCGGTCTTATTTGTTGATGTTGTCATCATGAAGTGGTACTTCTAACCGATAGTTGTTGATGACTGTGGTTTACTGAATATACAGTGATGCACTTGGACTCTTTTACTGTCACACCTGGTGCAGTATGGCAGTTCGATGATTGTAGTAAGTTGATTATTGCCGACGACTGTCACCCATTATATGTGCAGTGACGTCTTGGTGCTCCACACCTGGTTCGGTATGGAGGTTTGGTGATGTGGTATGGAGAATGATCTTCATTTAGCTTAAGCCTTTTCTTGATAATGTTTGTTGGTACAAGATTAATGTGCTGTTTGAAGTTCATTTGCATTCTTTGACTATGCAAGATTAATATTTTGAAAGATGGCTGTAGTGGTTACCATGCCTCAAAGTTCATGGAAAGACGTTTGTAATAATTTTTAGGATAGGAGAGAAAGGTATCTTGCTCTCCTCTGTCCTTCTTTGCCTTGCGTCTCCGGGTCATCTCTTCTTTCTTGCAGTCTTCCGTTCTTCTTGGGCTAGGAATATGTGAATTTTAATGTAGGAGAGATATAGGATTTGTGGGATCTGACTGCCTTTCCCAAATATTATTTTATAAGTTTGTACATCTTAGTATTTCTTGCACCTTCATTGTAGTCTCATCGTACGATGATTCTCCCCACGCTCGTCCGTTGAGTAGCAGTGTCATGACATATGAAATGTACGGGCTGCAGGTTGTCCTCCTAAAGTCCAACCTGGTTGCCCTGCATTTCCAGTATTGCGTTGGTCTTCACGTTGTTATCATTCCCCTAAGAGCTTTCTCAACATGTCTGTGCCCTCTTCGTCGCTATCTCGAAGCATCTGGTGTTGAGAGAGCTGACGATTGATGTTGTTGGTGATGTCTACTTCTACATCTACATCCATACTCCGAAAGCCACCCGACGGTGTGTGGTGGAGGGTACGTTGAGTACCTCTATCAGTTCTCCCTTCTATTCCAGTCTCATATTGTTCGTGGAAAGAAAGATTGTCGGTATGCCTCTATGTGGGCTCTAACCTCTCTGATTTTATCCTCATGCTCTCTTCGCGAAATATACGTAGGAGGGAGCAATATACTGCTTGACTCCTTGGTGAAGGTATGTTCTCGAAACTTCAACAAAAGCCCGTACCGAGCTACTGAGCGTCTCTCCTGCAAAGTCTTCCACTGGAGTTTATCTGCCATCTCCGTAACGCCTTAACGATTACTAAATGATCCTGTAACAAAGCGCGCTGCTCTCTGTTGGATCTTCTCTATCTCTTTTATCAACCCTATCTGCTACGGATCCCACACTGGCGAGCAATATTCAAGCAGTGGGCGAACAAGTGTACTGTAACCTACTTCCTTTGTTTTCGGATTGCATTTCCTTATGATTCTTCCAACGAATCTCAGTCTGGCATCTGCTTTACCGACGATCAACTTTATATGATCATTCCATTTTAAATCACTCCTAACGCGTACTCCCACATAATTTATGGAATTAACTGCTTCCAGTTGCTGACCTGCTATATTTAGCTAAATTATAAAGAATCTTTCTTTCTATGTATTCGCAGCACTTTACACTTGTCTACATTGAGATTCAATTGCCTATCCCTGCACCATGCGTCAATTCGTTGCAGATCCTCCTGCATTTCAGTACAATTTTCCATTGTTACAACTTCTCGATGTACTACAGCATCATCCGCAAAAAGCCTCAGTGAACTTCTGATGTTATCCACAAGGTCATTTATGTATATCAGGAATAGCGACGGTCCTGCGACACTCCCCTGCGGTACACCTGAAATCACTCTTACTTCGGAAGACTTCTCTCCATTGAGAATGACATTCTGCGTTCTGTTATCTAGGAACTCTTCAATCCAATCACACAATTAGTCTTATAGTCCATATGCTCTTACTTTGTTCATTAAACGACTGTGGGGAACTGTATCGAACGCCTTGCGGAAGTCAAGAAACACGGCATCTACCTTGGGACCCGTGTCTATGGCCCTCTGAGTCTCGTGGACGAATAGCGCGAGCTGCGTTTCACACGATCATCTTTTTCGAAACCCATGCTGATCCCTACAGAGTAGATTTCTAGACTCCAGAAAAGTCATTATGCTCGAACATAATACGTGTTCCAAAATTCTACAACTGATCGACGTTAGAGATATAGGTCTATAGTTCTGCACATCTGTTCGACGTCCCTTCTTGAAAACGGGGATGACCTGCACCCTTTTCCAATCCTTTGGAACGCTACGCTCTTCTAGAGACCTACGGTACACCGCTGCAAGAAGGGGGACAAGTTCCTTCGCGTACTCTGTGTAAAATCGAACTGGTATACCATCAGGTCCAGCGGCCTCTCCTCTTTTGAACGATTTTAATTGTTTTTCTATCCCTCTGTCAACTATTTCGATATCTACCATTTTGTCATCTGTGCGACAATGTAGAGAAGGAACTACAGTGCAGTCTTCCTCTGTGAAACAGCTTTGGAAAAAGACATTTAGTATTTCGGCCTTTAGTCTGTCATCCTCTGTTACAGTACCATTTTGGTCACAGAGTGCCTGGACATTTTGTTTTGATCCACCTAACGCTTTGACATAAGACCAAAATTTCTTAGGATTTTTTGCCGAGTCATTACACAGAACTTTGCTTTCGAATTCATTGAACGCCTCTCGCATAGCCCTCCTCACACTACATTTGGCTTCGAGTAATTATTGTTTGTCTGCAAGGCCTTGGTTATGTTTATGTTTGTTGTGAAGTTCCCTTTGCTTCCGCAGCAGTTTTCTAACTCGGTTGTTGTACCACGGTGGCTCTTTTCCATCTCTTACGATCTTGCTTGGCACGTACTCATCTAATGCATATTATATGATGGTTTTGAACTTTGTCCACTGATCCTCAACACTATCTGTACTTGAGACAAAACTTTTGTGTTGAGCCGTCAAGTACTCTGAAATCTGCTTTTTGTCACTTCTGCTAAAAATAAAAATCTTCCTACCGTTTTTAATATTTTTATTTACGGCTGAATTCGTCGATGCAGTAACCTCTTTATGATCGCTGATTCCCTGTTCTACGTTACCTGTTTCAAATAGTTCCGGTCTGTTTGTCACCAGCAGGTCTAATATGTTATCGCCACGAGTCGGTTCTCTGTTTAACTGCTCAAGTTAGTTTTCAGATAATGCACTTAAAAAATTTTCACTGGATTCTTTGTCCCTGCCACCCGTTATAAACGTTTGAGTCTCCCAGTAATTATCCGGCAAATTAAAATCTCCACCCAGAACTATAACATGGCCGGGAAATCTACCCGAAATATTTTCCAAATTTTCCCTCAGGTGCTCTGCCACAACAGCTGCTGAGCCAGGGGGGCTATAGAGACATCAATGTCCCTCTGATGCGTAGATTTTATTCTTTGTTTTACAGACGTTTATTATTGATATTTGCAACAGATTATGACTCTACACAATGCAAAAAAATTTTTGATGGTTGCAAAAATAAAATCTAATTAAAGCATATATATATATATATATATATATATATATATATATATATATATATATATATATATATATACAGGGTGAGTCACCTAACATTACCGCTGGATATATTTCGTAAACCACATCAAATACTGACGAATCGATTCCACAGACCGAACGTGAGGAGAGGGGCTAGTGTAATTATTTAATACAAACCATACAAAAATGCACGTAATTATGTTTTTTAACACAAACCTACTTTTTTTTAAATGGAACCCCGTTAGTTTTGTTAGCACATCTGACCATATACACAAATATGTAATCAGTGCCGTTTGTTGCACTGTAAAATGTTAATTACATCCGGAGATATTGTAACCTAAAGTTGACGCTTGAGTACCACTCCTCCGCTGTTCGATCGTGTGTATCGGAGAGCACCGAATTACGTAGGGATCCAAAGGGTCCCGGGTTCGATTCCCGGCGGGGTCAGGGATTTTCTCTGCCTCGTGATGGCTGGGTGTTGTGTGATGTCCTTAGGTTAGTTAGGTTTAAGTAGTTCTAAGTTCTAGGGGACTGATGACCATAGATGTTAAGTCCCATAGTGCTCCGGGCCATTTGAACCATTTTTTTTTTTATCCAAAGGGAACGGTGATGGACCTTATGTACAGAAGAGACTGGAACAGCACATTACGTCCACATGCTAACACCTTTTTATTGGTCTTTTTCACTGACGCACATGTACATTACCATGAGGGGTGAGGTACACGTACACACGTGGTTTCCGTTTTCAATTACGGAGTGGAATAGAGTGTGTCCCGACATGTCAGGCCAATAGATGTTCAATGTGGTGGCCATCATTTGCTGCACACAATTGCAATCTATGGCGTAATGAATGTCGTACACGCCGCAGTACATCTGGTGTAATGTCGCCGCAGGCTGCCACAATACGTTGTTTCATATCCTCTGGAGTTGTAGGCACATCACGGTACACATTCTCCTTTAACGTACCCCACATAAAGAAGTCCAGAGGTGTAAGATCAGGAGAACAGGCTGGCCAATTTATACGTCCTCCAAGTCCTATGAAACGCCCGTCAAACATCCTGTCAAGGGTCAGTCTAGTGTTAATTGCGGAATGTGCAGGTGCACCATCATGCTGATACCACATACGTCGACGCGTTTCCTGTGGGACATTTTCGAGCAACGTTGGCAGATCATTCTGTAGAAACGCGATGTACGTTGCAGCTGTTTGGGCCCCTGCAATGAAGTGAGGACCAATGAGGTGGTCGCCAATGATTCCGCACCATACATTTATAGTCCACGGTCGCTGTCGCTCTACCTGTCTGAGCCAGCGAGGGTTGTCCACGGACCAGTAATGCATGTTCCTTAGATTCACTGCCCCGTGGTTTGTGAAACCCGCTTCATCGGTAAACAGGTAGAACTGCAACGCATTCTCTGTTAATGCCCATTGACAGAATTGCACTCGATGATTAAAGTCATCACAACGTAATTGCTGATGTAGCGACACATGAAACGGGTGAAAGCGGTGACGATTCAGTATGCACATGACACTACTTTGACTCAGTCCACCGGCTCTCGCAGTGTCCCGTGTACTCATGTGTGGGTTCATGGCAACAGCAGCTAACACACCAACTGCACCCGCTTCTCCTGTGACGGGCCTGTTACGGGGATTTTCTCTGCCTAGTGATGGCTGGGTGTTGTGTGATGTCCTTAGGTTAGTTAGGTTTAAGTAGTTCTAAGTTCTAGGGGACTGATGACCATAGATGTTAAGTCCCATAGTGCTCAGAGCCATTTGAACCATTGAACTTACCTGTTTTTGGGTTCGTTAGCTTTACGGCATTTTCGCGACCGATTCTGGAAATTATCATCGGCCCATTATAGACTGCAAAAAATTTACGGCATTTATTTTGGCTCTTGTGTGAAAGATAATGAGTCTTCACGAATACTTTCTGGCCCAAGGTGAAGAGTTTCTTTGTGGCAGACTTGTCTTGTGTGATCTTAAGTCTCATTGCTGGTGAGCGAATGTTCCGTAAGGCAGAAGCGACGATTTGTCTATGTTGCTTCGGGGAATCATTGGAAATTTAATGATTTCTTTCTCTCTATTGCACCTCTCAAATAGGCTTTCTGAAATGGCCGTCATTTGACTCCCAATATCTATAATTGCTCGTGTCGTAATTTCACCAATATTTACCTTTAATATGGGTTGTATAATCGTGGACGTTACGACTTCCTTTTCTTGCATGAAGTCCTCTGCTATAGATTCATAGCTTAACCTGTGAATACTTGTACCTTCCTTCTGTGTTTGTGTTTGCATTTGTGTTAACTCAGTGAGCAAGCGTTTGTGACCTATCTACCTTCTTACGTCTGTTTTCGAGCTCCTGTCTCTCTTTTTTCCTTCATTTCCAAACATTCCCGGATGTATTCTCTCTCTATCTCCTCACAGTCACCCATGTTGTACACATTACGCGTCTTTTGTGTTCGTGGTGTCTGTGTTTTGTTTTCATTTGGGATACTCTGCTCTGTTCCATCACGTTCTTTTACTTGATTCTCGTCAAATATATCGCTAAGTCCCGTCGATAAGTCTTCATCGCGTAATTCTTTAGCACACGGAAGGGGTGGCAGTTCATTCTCACTTTCAGAATTTTCCCATTCTATGCTGTTTTCCCAGGCTATGTAGCGTGATTCAAGTGTATCTGGTATTGACTCTTTATCTGAAATTTTCGTAAGTCTCTGTTTATCTTAATTGTGGCTATCGTCAGTGTTTTCTAATTTTGATTTATCTACTTCGAAGAAACGAATGTTCTGTTTTGATTGTGTTAATGGGTGGACGTTAGTTTGCCTAACCTCTTCCGTATTTTTCTGTCAATCTTTACTTTTTTCAGAATTCGGTGACCTGACTTCTACTTCTGGTTTCCCTTTGCTGTGTTGTTCTCGTCTCTGTGAACCGTAATTTCGTCTGTAATTATTCGCGCCCTGGTCTCGCCAGTTGCTATTTCTGGCATCGTGACCTCTTTCAGAGTACCCTTGACCTTTGGCATTTTGATTCCTAAACCCATATCCACCACTGTACGAGTGTCCTTTACCATTCCTATTTCGAAACCAATTATTCTGGTTCCTGTTTCTATGCCAATTACCTGCATTATGCCACTGTCCCGAACTGTTAAACTGCCTGAAATTATTATTATTCGGATTACGATTATTATTATTAGAATATTCGTTCCTAGTCCTCTCCTTTTGCTGTTCCCTTTCCTTTCTTTTTTCTTTCGCCTCGTTTTCTTTAAACATGAATTCGAGCTCCCTTAAGACCTCTTTGAATTCCTCAGTATTTTCATTTTTTCCTACGGTCGCCTGTTGATACTTTACCGGTAACGTAATTCTACAGAGACGTATCAGCTCTCCGTTACTGTATGGTTTATCTAAGCATTGATTCTTTTTGTCTATTGTGTCAAAGAATTTTACACCGCTTTTCTCCCATGAGTTTTCATATGGTGTCATCTGAAGTAACTCGTATTTCATTTTGTTTTGCGCTTCCGCCGGCCGCGGTGGTCTAGCGGTTCTAGGCGCTCAGTCCGGAACCGCGCGACTGCTACGGTCGCAGGTTAGAATCCTGCCTCGGGCATGGATGTGTGTGATGTCCGTAGGTTGGTTAAGTTTAATTAGTTTTAAGTTCTAGGGGACTGATGACCACAGATGTTTAGTCCCATAGTGCTCAGAGCCATTTGAACCATTAGCCATTTGCGCCTCCTTAGACCAATATCTTTTGATAAATGCTGTTCTAAACAGTAGGTAAGACGTACAGGTAGCAGCGATCTTTTACTTCACCTCCGCTACTGCACAAATAAAGTCAAGTTTGTGAGCCAAGCTCCAATGATTTGGCAAGCCTACCTGGAACTGATCGATGAACATGCGTGCATGCAAGCTACCGCCTTCTTCCTTGAAATGTTGGAATTTTCTGTCAAAAAGTTATCTGTATAGTATCAACTCATAAATTCGGGTTGTGGCTGATTCATAGACTCATGTAATCTGCCACTGCTTGTGTTGTCTTGCTTACTCTCAGGCAATCCACTGCCGGTCTGCATATTCTCAATTTCCTGAGCCATATTCGCATCATATCGTAACACTGGTGAACAAAAGTGTTGTTCGTTTGTCTCTACTCTCATTGTTCGCGGTACTGTACCTGTGCTACTGCTATATTGTGACATCAGGTTTACTGGTTCAGTCGCCTGTCTTTCCATTGGTATCGGCTGACTGTATGTGTCCCGTTTTTCTAGAACCTGCGCCTGGTTCTGTGGCGTGTCATGTGTCACTTTAGTCGGGGCCTTCTGTTTTGAGTCTTCGCAAGTGTTACTTCTGGCCTTTGTTCTACTTGAACTTTCTTAGACGGCGAGTGCTCATGTACTGAATTAATGCTTGACGTGTCAGTTGTTTCGCTACAGGTGCAATCGTTTTCGATCTTTTCTTCGATAGTTTGTATCAACTCCGTTCGAAGCTTTTCAAACTGTTTTTAAGTTCCATTTTATTGATCCGCTGATCATATTTTTTCAGTGCAACCCTTGCGACCTTGCTTTGAATCGCTTGTTCTTCCAAAATTTGTATTGCTGTTCGAGTCGCCTTTTTCGTAAAACGTTCCACTTTTTTGTCAACGTTTACGATGTCAAATTGGGCCTTGTCCACGTCAGTGCGTAATTGCAGCTGACCTTGTGTTACTACCTGAATTCTTTCCCTAGATTATTTCGTGTCTTTATTTATCTGAGTGATCTATCAATTCTGGCGATCCCTTCTTCCATCTGGATTTTAACCTGTTGA
Organism: Schistocerca americana; assembly: GCF_021461395.2. Classification (NCBI taxonomy): domain Eukaryota; kingdom Metazoa; phylum Arthropoda; class Insecta; order Orthoptera; family Acrididae; genus Schistocerca; species Schistocerca americana. The sequence goes on along the minus strand of NC_060125.1, from coordinate 557,277,708 downwards.
ATCTGTGTCTTAATCTCTTGTCTCAATCCCTGATTATCCTGTTTCGATTCCTGATACTGTTTCGTCATCTGTGTATTAATATCCTGATTCTGTTTCGCTATTTGTGTCGTTCTATCGTTCATTTTTTGTAACATCTCTATGATCGTGTCCTGTCCTGTAACACTACCTTCAGCTGAACTGTGTGTTTTCGATCTATTGTTTTCTACTCGGTCACTTACGTCGTTTACTGGACTGTGCTGTGACGTTTCTAAGTTCGATAACTGCAACCATCCGTGCTGTCTTCCGTTCTCCCTGTGTTGCTCTTTATGTTGAGGACTAGTTGCGTTTGTCACTGAACCATTTCGTGGCGCAAACAACTCGGCACACTGCCCTCTCTGTTGTGTATGTCTTATGTATGCAGGTACAGTTGCCTCTGTTACGGTACCTTTTCGGTGCGCTCTTAAGTCCACAGAATGCCTGTTGCTGAGGCATATTTAGAATGTATACAAGAGGTTCGACATATTCTAAATGTTCCCCCTCTTCCTCACTGTCTACTTCTCTTTGAACGTTAACTAACTGCCGGTTCATTGACTGTATTGACGCGTATTCTGCCTCTGAATAGGCGGCAAACAAACGAGTTTTCTGAGGTCGTTTCGCTGCTAATTTTTGCCATTTCCTGCGTGGGTTGTCTATTTCTGACTCAGAATGTGCCCTAAAAGAATTTCGTATCCTGAAAATTCGATGTTCTCGTCTCTTCGATTCCCATCTCTGTGATCTGTCTCAGTTCTATCCAAATCAACCTGAGCCTGCTGATTCTGCAGCTCACCGACTGTCCTATTCTCTGGTTCACCGTCTGTCCTATTCTCAACGAGCTTGTTTACTTGCTGTTTATCTTGTTGATTCTCCCCCATCTTGTCTACTTGAAGTCTATCACGTAACTTTTTGGCTTGTGCTCTCGTTAACATGGAAGTTTTTTCAACACACCACAACCCTATCTACAAAACTGTACGACCACTTACCAGTTGGTTGAACCAACAACAACAACGTCGTGAATTCTCGGCTACTGTTCTGTCTGCTCTGCTACAGTCTCCAATCTCCACCTGTGCGCATGCAAAGGAAATAAAAATGTTACTTCTTAATTCTGATTTATTTGATACTGTGTCACTCTGCGTCTCTGTGTCACTTTGCGTCTGTGCCTATCACCTGAAAATCTTATGCCCTAACAGCTTCTCAAAAATCATAAAGATCCAAAAATTATCCAACACAATAACATAAGACCTCTTTACTACAATTCTGCTTTCCTCCCTACTTGTATCTATTCCGATCCTAAATCTTTGCAAATAACTCTTTAAGACATGAAAGAAAATTTATCAAAGTCATGATGCGCCCTAACATAAAAATTTTTTCTCCAATTCACTAAATTACTTTTTTCCAAAAAAAAAAAAATAAAATTATTTTCTTTTCCCTTAACTTAATATTGCATAAATACCAACAAACTTTCTGTGACACCCAAAAAAATTTTTTTACTGAGATTGTGAGCTTCTGTACCTAACTATCATCTATCACCTATTCTAACACTGTCCTATCTTCGTAACCTACCTATCTTATCTATCCTGGCAGGGTCACCAGTTTCTGTCAGTGTGTGGGTGTTATGTTGACGAGTTGCGCAATAGATTGATCTGACAAGTACCCTTTGGCTCCTGCAAGAAGTAATTTCCGGCCCACACTACTACAGAAGTTAGACAGACACTCCTAACGTACCAAAAAGAAATGCCTGAAAATATTTCAGCAATAAATATCTTCTGGAGTCGTCCGCTGTAAGGAAAAGGCACAGAAATATCCTATTTTCTTACGTAACTAGTGGGATACTTGGGTACTAGAGTATTGTTAGTTAGTGTAAGAAAAACATTAAACGAACAGAAAGTATTATTTATTGCTAAATTGAAGACAAATCAAATGAATCTTTTATTTATAAACTGATACACAAATTTCCAGGTTCTTTTCAGAATAGGAGGTTACCTCTTATGGATAGGAATCCTGTTAATAACATTTATATACAAAGTGTGGGAAAGCTCTTTTATCCCTTTTCTTTAAGAATGTTATTTACTTGGCAGAATGGCTGAGAGCCGCGCCTACTCAACTTGAATAATTATCCGATTTAATTTTTCTAAGTACGGTCGAGGCTGTCACCTGAGAAATGTGATGGAGTGACGTGAATGAAGTATGTTATTTCTAATGGAGGAAAGATGGGGCTCTCCTATGCTGTAGGGCACAATACTGTGAGCTGCGACAACTGCTGCCTGCGTCGTTCGCCACTAAAAGATAACAAAACCATCTCCTCCTATCTGGACTGACCTTCGCCAATCGAACTCTCACTATGCCTTGATGAAGTCAACGACACCTATCTACCCTTAGTCTAACTATTGGCGTGGTACACTGGTCATATAGCTAGTCCACTGCGATGCCACTCAATGTTCACTCGCAGGCGCTAACTTATACTCTGTGTTCACACCGAACATTAAGTGTCATGGCCAACACAGTGAACAAACGCTTAATTGCGAGCCACTCAATATAGAGTATTACTCCGATTCGCTAGCAACAGAGGTGCTCTCTTAGTGCAGTACTGAGTAGAGACTTTGTTCCTCACTCTCTGTGTACATGCATGAGTGCACTCACTCCCGCTACATGTTCCCGCTACAAGAGCATCACCAGAGTGACTTCCCTCTACGCAAAAAGTAAAAGGGTATATCATCCACTGTCTTTCCCTCACTCCTCCGGCTCATTGCGCCAGAAATAGTCCACTAATCAGCATTACTCTTACAAATGGGAGAATGGCTAAGCCGACCAATCTGGAAATATGTAGCATCTGCGTTAGGAGTTTACTGTCCACTTGTGAGAACTCTGAAACTGCGCACTACGTCCATCAAAAAAATGCATATTCTAGGGCTCTCCCAACAACACAGCAGGTTTTGCTTTTAAGGTGAACACGCAGGCCATTATCCCTTTTCTCTGGCAAAAACTGTTTTGGTCTGTGGGCGGTCGGCCTGCTGGCACAGCTGTGTGCTAACTCACCCTCCTACAGACTTTCCAGCGGGCTGGTTGCCTCCGCCGAACAAAAACTCTGTGGTCTTCCTGTCTTGAATGTTTGTGTACGCCAGCCTCGACTTTTTAATCTCGGTGTGCACTTGCAATTTATTTATTAGATTTGCATATCGATTAAATGGAAATATCTAAAATTGACTCTACCCTATCGAGTTTGGGCTCGAATGAAACGTCCTGATACGCAGAATACGATGGTGAGGTCGGAATATGTAAGAAATGAAGGTCAGGAGGCCACGCCACCTTCCAAGTAGTGGGAAAGAAAGAACCTTTTCTTACCTCTTCATCTCTTTGTTAACATTTATTCTGTTGCACAGAATTCATGGCTCCCTCGTGGTTTGGAAAATTTATTTTATTTTCAGTTCGTGAGCAGATGCTCTTCAGTGACCATAGTCATGAGTTAACCTGTGGAATGGAAATCGTGTGCTCCCTCTATCTGCGAATAGTGTTAACATGAACAGACTTTTCCTTCATTTGGGGACCCCAGTCATAATGTACATTTTGAATGAAACTTCCGTCATTTCACTGTAACTATTTTATCATTGATTTGTATCACACCATCGCAATTTCGGCTTTATAGGCATTATCAAGAGCAAAAGTGAGACTGAAATGAATAAAACGTATGGCTCATATAATGCAAGACATAATGTGATAAGATAAGAGCAACAAAATAATTATGGACAGCTACTTACAAATTCATTTAATATCCAGCACCTGTGATTTTGATACCATCGTAGAAATATTGTAACACACACAGTATTCACTTACATTAAGCATAGTTTCCTCCTAGGGGGTGGTACTGTCCCTCATACATCATATTCTAGCACCTTCTCCTGCTATAAAAATGGTTCAAATGGCTCTGAGCACTATGGGACTTAACTGCTGAGGTCATCAGTCCCCTATAACTTAGAACTACTTAAACCTAACTAACCTAAGGAAATCACACACATCCATGCTCGAGGCAGGATTCGAACCTGCGACCGCAGCGGTCGCGCGGTTCCAGACTGTAGCGCGTAGAGCCGCTCAGCCACTCCGGCTGGCAACCGCAGTGTAACGTAATGCAAAATTTAGAAAAAAGAAGCAATTTACTTTTGATTACGGAATGACTGAATTGAATTTACTTTAAGCAAATGAGCAACTGATCTTACTTTTAAAATAACAACAATAAAATACACACCAAGCCATCAGAAGTCACTCGCTAAGCTAAATACAGTATAAACGAAACTGCCCACTCTTAATTTCTGCTGTATCGTTAGCTAGTAGTTTTTCGAGCGACATTTTACGTTACTTTAAGTGAATTGAGTTAATACGCAAAATTGCAAATTATTTAAGCCTCTGTTATGCAGTACAACAATGAACAGTTACTGAGGAAGAAAATTTAGATTGAAACTGGTCATTAGCAACCACACGAAACCGGCAGTAAATAGTTAATCAATTTTCATATTCTTACGAAAGTCACATGGAAAGGAAACGGACCCTGCCTGGTAATAATGTCTGAGGACAATGACGACACAGTTGCCCTACAAGGTTTAACTGTTGTAGGTTAGCCGTACTTTGTGAAAGAAATGCTGCAGGGTATAAAGCCTCTACATTTCAGTCAACAGTCTTACGATGCTGTAGCTGTGTGGACGACGAAGAATATGGCCGACGACAATGCTGACCTGCTGTTGTTGCTGCTGCAGCAGTTTGAGGAACCCGAGTCGTCTCCAGAGCCACGGATAATCACTCCCAGCGTGCTATCAATATTCGCGGTTTAACGAATCAGGCGCATCTACACTGGCGAGAACACAAATGTGATCAAATGTATCCGGATACCTGGCTGAAAATGACTTACAGGTTTGTGGCGACCTCCATCGTTAATGCTGCAATTCAGTACGGTGTTGGCCCACCCTTTGCCTTGATGACAGCTTCCACTCTCGCATGCATACGTTCAGTCAGGTGCTGGGAGGTTTCTTGGGGTATGGCAGCCCATTCTTCAAGGAGTGCTGCACTGAGGAGAGGTATCGATGTCGGTCGGTGAGACCAGGCACGAAGACGGCTTCCAAAACATCTGAAAGGTATTCTTTAGGATTCAGGTCAGGGCTCTGTGCAGGCCAGTCCATTACAGGGATGTCATTGCCGTGTAACCACTCTGCCACAGGCCGTGCATTATGAACAGGTGCTCGATCGTGTTGAAAGATGCAATCGCCTTCCCCGATTTGCTCTTCAACAGTGGGAAGCTAGAAGGTGTTTAAAACATCAGTGTAGGCCCGTGCAGTGATCGTGGCACGCAAGACAATTAGGGGTGCAAGCCGTCTCCATGAAAAACACGACTACGCCATAACACCACCGCCTCCGAATTTTACTGTTGGCACTCCACACACTGGCAGATGACGTTCACCGGACATTCGCCATACCCACACCCTGCCATCGGATCGCCGCATTGTGTACTTGATACGTCACTCCACACAACGTTTTTCCACTGTGCAATCGTCCAATGTTTATACTCCTCACACCAAGCGAAGCATCGTTTGGCATTTACCGGCGTGATATGTGGCTCATGAGCAGCCACTAGTCCATGACTTCTAAGTTTTCTCACTTCCCGCCTAACTGTCATAGTACTTGCAGTGAATCCTGATGCAGTTTGGAATTCCTGTGTGATTGTGTGAGTAGATGTCTGCCTATTACATGTTACGACCCTCTTCAACTGTCGGCAGTCACTGTCAGTCAACAGACGAGGTCGGTCTGTACGCTTTTGTGCTGCACGTGTCCCTTCACGTTTCCACTTCACTATCGCTTCAGAAACAGTGGACCTATGGATATTTAGGAGTGTGTAATCTCGCGTACAGACGTATGACACAAGTGATACCCAGTTACGTGACCACGTTCGAAGTCCGTGAGTTCCGTGGAGGGCCCCATTCTGCTCTCTCACGATGTCTAATGACAACTGAGGTCGGTGATACGGAGTACCTGGCAGTAGGTGGCAGCACAATCCACCTAATATGAAAAACGTATGTTTTGGGAGTGTCCGGGTACTTTTGATCACATAGTGTAGCTGCACACCGTGTTTGCGGGAGCGCCCAACAAACACTTTCGCACTCTTTCATGACTCAAGCTACTCTGCTTCCTCTCTGCTCGCAACGCGACGGAGAGTCTCCCTACTCAAAGATAAACAACAGCACAGCTACTGCCTTTTCGTCGTTGCTATCGATACATTTAAATAAAATTCCCTTGGCTATTACCCAGCACTTTACAACATTTTCCGTTATAATTACAATCAGTTATATACAGTCAGAAATAAATACACTATTACATCGATTACTTAGTAAATAAAGTTTCTGTAATACACCTTACAGATTCTGAATCAGAGGTACAGTGCAAGTTATCAACTGATATTAATCGGTAAAAATGGTGCAGAAGGTATTTTATCTACATTTTCGGTGTTACAAGGCTATAGTCATCAGCAGATACATGTTTCAGGAAACCTGTGACACTTGGCTGCATTAGAACAATTTACCATCGGTTCAGGTCAAAGACCATCATTTAGTACGAAAAATTGGCCAATAGAAGTCACATGCCGATCATGTTAAACCATAAAACCGCATTACCTGTCAAGTTCCTGAATTACAACACCGAAGACAATAATGTTCGCAGCAACATTCCACTTTCCTGTTGTGTGTGCATCACGATGGTTGCTGCCGTGGGAAAATCATTGTCTTCTGTGTTATTATCCATGCGTTTGACAGATCTTGAGATTTTACGGCTCAGAACGATTGACATATGACTTGTATTGCCAAAATTTTCGTACCAGATGATGGTTGTTGACCTGAACCGATAGAAAATAAATAAATTGTTCTTGTGCAGCCTAGTTTTTGTTTCTTCTCCCAGAACTTTAATTTGTTCTCCAAATTTTTCTTTAGTTTACTTTACTGCTTGCTCAGTGTACAGATTGAATAACATCAGGGATAGGCTACAACCCTCTCTCACTCCCTTCTCAACCACTCCTCCCTTTTCCTCCCATTCGACTTTTATATCGGTCGTGTTGTTTCTCTGTAAGTTGTATATAACCTTTCGCTCTCCGTTCGAGTATTTTACCCTCGCTATCTTTTGATTGTCTGAGCCATAATACCCTCAAGCAAAAATTAAAATAGTATGGAATAGTAGCCACAGTAACTTCGTGATTTCTTTCTTATCTGAATGACAGGAAGAACTATGTATCACTACCATTTCGACTACATAATGATAGGCACTCAGAAACTGAAGCAGCCAAATATGGCGTACAACAAAGTTCTGTTTTGGCTCCTTTGTAATTTCTGATGCGCATAATGATCTTGCACTTGCGATTTCAGAATCTGCAAATTTTGTTCTTTTTTCCAGATGATGCAAGTATTGGAATATTTAAAAAATAGTGCTAGTCCGTGTACTGAAAAGGCATGTAACGAAATATTCAGAAACATCAACAGGAGGTTCACTGCAAATCGATTATCACAGAGTTTTGACAAGACTCAGTACATACAATTCAGTTCTTCGTATAAAGCTCTACAAGCCACGAAACTAGTCTTCACGCAATGAAATGCAAGAAGTACAAAGTGTTAAGTATTTAGCACTATAGGTAGACCCCAACTTTAATTGGAAAACGCTGTAAGGTGGCAGATTAAATGAAGGTCAATTTCGCATCTTACATGAGTTTTTGATACATCGTACCAGGAAGGTGAATATGACACCTAACTTACTTCGGCGGAAAAGAGCAGATTGCCTATAAGTATGAAAAGCAAGGAGATGACACTGAGTTCATGGTATTAACGCACCAATCCCATATAGTGCATGTTTATGCAGAAGGAGGCATATAACGCTCTGTATGGCGCAGAGGAGAATTTTGTGTGGACACTGTGTTCACTACGGCTGACATTCAGCTACATATTAGCTGTAGCGTCGTTGAGCTACAACAGCGGAGAAACGAACCAGCCACTTAGTTAATCGTTCTTGCGAGAACTGAGAGGGCATTGTAATATGCACGCTGCTCCAGCCGTGCACATGCATATCGCCATATTCCAAGACTAGGGATGAGTACATGTTTTCTCAGCTAATGAGAAACATAGGAGAGTTTCTGCTGAAAAAAAAGTGTTAGAACGCTACGCCGGAAAGTAATCAAGCGCTTTAGTTCAGCTATGTCTGCAATATGTGAGAGTACTACTGTATGTGATTTAACAAACGAAAAATTAGTTTATTTTGCATATTTTTGTTAGTGAGTTATGGATTCCTTTTTGAGGGAATACATCTTAAAAGGGTAGTAGTTCTCAGAATAATCGATAACTATATTTGCAGCTAATTCTAGAGTAACCTACAAATACCACTTCAAAAAACTTGGTATTTTTACAATTACTTCATTGGGTTTTGTCAATACCACTATTTCTCTTTCCTCAAAGTATTAATATTACACTAGGACCAAAAGCTGTGTGTACAAAGACTTCAAGGTGGTAACATAACTACTGAAAGGAGTCAGATAGATGGATACACATACATTCAACAATCTAGCACAGCGTATAAAATGTCGTTTAGATAACGTGGTTGAGTTTAATGCTACGTTAGAGAACTTTGTATCGAGTGAAATCTTGTATTCCACTGAAGAGTATCGTCACAGAAACTCTTAAGTATAATGCTTTAGGTTATTCTGTAATTATAATTAACACTACAATACGATAATCTTTAGTAATCTTTAAGTAATTTCTTTGTAGTGTATGTAATTAAGCAAAATTCACATTCTTAATTTCTTTTGACAATCCAGATACCACTTCTTGCAGCATCCATTGAATGTGGCTGATATAATGTAAGGTGATATAAGTGGCTGGGCATATCAGTTCAAAGGTCAGAGAGAGATAAGGACGCAACACCATAGAGCCAAGCAGAAAAAATAACTGTGGTATTTGATCCTACTTTCTTGTTGATGCCAGGGTTAACTTACCTCCGACTAGAATGAGACTGCACCTGTTATGTTGTCTCAGAAGAATAATAGAGAATATTTTCCATTCCAAGATTGACATTATTATACTAATTAGCAACTGAATTACAAGTAGATCTTGAACTGAAAAGTACCAGAATTTGTACTGGCGGACATCACAACACAAAAACGATGTAAGATAAGACATTGTCTAAAATAAGGCCCTGGTAAGAACCCCGTCGTTCCGCGCTGGCGTACTTTACGGGAACACAGTACCTTATCATGTAGAGTTGTTATTTTGCGTGCAGCAGTCAAGAGGCAACCTGTATCTCCAGCAGGAAAATGCACCATACCATCGCCCTCGTTTGTGTTAGAATGATCCAAGGAATTTTTCACGTATATAAGCGCACTTATCCGGCAACGCACGTCACCTGACCTTAATCCTATGTGCGTGACTTTGTAATGGTACTTGAATTACGTAACCATTACGGCCCCTCAGCTGAACTTTTCGATACCAGCAATATTCTACTGTGTTTCTGTGAAGTAGTTAACATATTTCTGAGACAACATTCAGATTTGATTTAATTAATGTAGAGGTACTTTGATTCATCGATATGTTTATGTTGCAATGATATTATTCTTATGTGTATTCTTTCTTTTGTCACTATGATCTTTGACGTACTTGTAACTCTGATTTTTGGGCGCGTAAGCGATTATTAGTTAGTTGTTGAAGAGTCGGACCTTGAAAAAGTCAAGTCTTGGACGTCATGTTGGAACGACGCATATTGTAGTCAGCTTATAAAATGTGAACTTTAACAGTGACTGTCAGGAAGATGTTTTCAAGTATGTTTTGTATTGTGAAGTGATGTTTTGTGTGTTACGTGATATTGCAATAGAAGCAATTAAAAGGAAGTGTAACTTAAATTCGGAGTGCTGATTATTTTTTTTACATCACTATTGTGCTAACTTTGAAAGGTTTAATCTTCAAGAATGGTTTGTGAAGCGCATCTACAAAACTTTTGAATGTAGCAGAATAAAACCTAGGCCTCTTTGCATCCGAACTTGGAATCATCACCACCTAGATTTTCGACGATTGAGCCATGATTTTACAACGAGACCAGCGTTGGCAACACGAAAAGATGAGTGCCTAGTTTATTCATTATTACATGAAATGACTTTAATAACTGTGCTCTAATGACACCTGCCACATAATAACTTTGTTGTTGCCCGAAAATGCAGTATTTAGCAGCGTGAGCAACACCACAATCATTATTAAATTTTGACTTTTGTTGTGGTAGGGTTGTTAGAACTTGAACCCGTGTGCTATCAATATCTGTGAGATGGGGACGTAGGTTTGCCAGTCAAGGATCAAGATGATTTCCTATTGCCCTTAAGTCCATGCTACGAACTTCATTGCCATCATGGAGGCGAATGGGTGTACTACATCCTGTCAACCGTACGCCTCTAAATCAGACGTTCGTGAGTTTATGTTATTTGACACTTATTCCAACACTGAATTCCGACAGAACACCTTCTCATAGCCAATGAAAGGTTACAATTTATACTACGTTGCCTTCTTACTAGTAAGATGTCACTATTACAATATACCACGCTTATGGAAATTCCACTCAATGTCGAAGTGTGTGGAGGAGAGTAGGTAGCCACGTGTAATCTGTTACATTAAAAACATTACTTCTACCCTGTATGGGTAACTTTTTTGACATAAGTTTCACCTCTAACCAAATTAACTGTAAGTATTGTATTACACTGAAGACACAAAAAGACTGATACGCCCGCCTAACATCGTGTAGAGTCCCCTGCAGCACGCGGAAATGCCGCGACACGACGTGAAATGGACTCGACTAATGTCTGAAGTAGTGCTGTAGGGAATTGACACCATGGATCCTGCAGGACTGTCCATATATCTCTTCTGAAGAGCACGTTGCAAGGCAACCCAGTTATGCTCAATGATGTTCATGGCTAGGGAGTTTGGTGGCCAGCGGAAGCGTTTAAACTCAGAAGAGTGTTCCTGGAGCCACTCTGTAGCAATTCGGGACGTGCGGGGTGTAGTATTGTCCCGCTGTCCGTCGGAATGCACAGTGGACATGAATGGATGCAGGTTATCAGACAGGCTGCTTACGTATGTGTCAGCTGTCCGAGTCGTATTAGACGTATCAGGAGTCCCATGTCACTCCACCTGCACACGCCCCACACCATTATAAAACCTCCTCCACCTTGAACAGTTCCCTGCTGACATGCAGGATCCATGGATTCATGAGGTTTTGTCCACACCCGTACACGGCCATCCGCTACATACAATTTGGAACGAGACGCGTCCGACCAGGCTATATGTTTCCAGTCATCAACAGTCCATTGTCGGTGTTGACAGACCAGGGCGAGGCGTACTGTTTTGTGTCGTGCAGTCATCAAGGGTACACGAGTGGGCCTTCGGCTCCGAAAGCCCATATTGATGGTGTTTCTTTGAATGCTTCGCACGCTGAAACTTTTAGATGGCCCAGCATTTAAATCTGCGGAAGGATTGCACTTCGGTCAGATTGAGCGATTCTCTTTAGTCGTCGTTGGTTCCATTCTTGCAGGATCTCTTTCCGGTCTCAGCGACGTCGGAGATTTGATGTTTTAGCGTATTGCTGATATTCACGGTACACTCGTGAAATGGTCGTACGGGAAAATCCCACTTCATCTCTACGTGGGAGATGCCGTGTCCCATCGGACATGCGCCGACTATAACAACACGTTCAAATTCACTTAAATCTTGGTAACCTGCGATTGTAGCAGCAGTAAGAGATCGAACAATTAATAAAGGCGAAGGCGACCGCAGCGCCGTATTCTGCCTGTTTACGTATCTCTTTATTTGAATACGCATCCCTGTGCCAATTTCTTCGGCGCTTCGGTGTATATGTTTCTGTTCCATCACATTCAAATGACACATTGTACACAACAGCATTTGACAATTTTATATGACTGACACAAATGGAATACAGTCCTCAAAATCCCTATGTACATATAGTATAGACTGTTTTGCTTTCCAGCAATTATTACAAATTTCTTACGGTGGAGACGTTTTATGTAGTTAATGTCTTATATTTTTAATATTATCTTGGTTTCACACACACATTTGTTATGAAAATTGGTTCAGCCTAATACAGTGAACACTTCATAATTTAAAAAGAAACATAGACGTTATGGTTTGTTTTTTCTATAGCATCATAAATGAAATGTCTGGTGTATCTAGGGACTTGAAGGTGGTAAATTGCACCATAAATAAATGCTAATACACACAACTGATAGTATTATATTATCATTATTGCACTTAGACATGGTTTGTTTTTTCTATAGCATCATAAATGATAAGTCTGGTGTATCTAGGGACTTGAAGGTGGTAAATTGCACCATAAATAAGTGTTAATGCACACAGCTGATAGTATTATATTATCATTAGTGCACTTCGACTGGAGGCTCAATATCAGTCACAAGATGTATGTACGTAAACTACACTCCTGGAAATTGAAATAAGAACACCGTGAATTCATTGTCCCAGGAAGGGGAAACTTTATTGACACATTCCTAGGGTCAGATACATCACATGATCACACTGACAGAACCACAGGCACATAGACACAGGCAACAGAGCATGCACAATGTCGGCACTAGTACAGTGTATATCCACCTTTCGCAGCAATGCAGGCTGCTATTCTCCCATGGAGACGATCGTAGAGATGCTGGATGTAGTCCTGTGGAACGGCTTGCCATGCCATTTCCACCTGGCGCCTCAGTTGGACCAGCGTTCGTGCTGGACGTGCAGACCGCGTGAGACGACGCTTCATCCAGTCCCAAACATGCTCAATGGGGGACAGATCCGGAGATCTTGCTGGCCAGGGTAGTTGACTTACACCTTCTAGAGCACGTTGGGTGGCACGGGATACATGCGGATGTGCATTGTCCTGTTGGAACAGCAAGTTCGCTTGCCGGTCTAGGAATGGTAGAACGATGGGTTCGATGACGGTTTGGATGTACCGTGCACTATTCAGTGTCCCCTCGACGATCACCAGTGGTGTACGGCCAGTGTAGGAGATCGCTCCCCACACCATGATGCCGGGTGTTGGCCCTGTGTGCCTCGGTCGTATGCAGTCCTGATTGTGGCGCTCACCTGCACGGCGCCAAACACGCATACGACCATCATTGGCACCAAGGCAGAAGCGACTCTCATCGCTGAAGACGACACGTCTCCATTCGTCCCTCCATTCACGCCTGTCGCGACACCACTGGAGGCGGGCTGCACGATGTTGGGGCGTGAGCGGAAGACGGCCTAACGGTGTGCGGGACCGTAGCCCAGCTTCATGGAGACGGTTGCGAATGGTCCTCGCCGATACCCCAGGAGCAACAGTGTCCCTAATTTGCTGGGAAGTGGCGGTGCGGTCCCCTACGGCACTGCGTAGGATCCTACGGTCTTGGCGTGCATCCGTGCGTCGCTGCGGTCCGGTCCCAGGTCGACGGGCACGTGCACCTTCCGCCGACCACTGGCGACAACATCGATGTACTGTGGAGACCTCACGCCCCACGTGTTGAGCAATTCGGCGGTACGTCCACCCGGCCTCCCGCATGCCCACTATACGCCCTCGCTCAAAGTCCGTCAACTGCACATACGGTTCACGTCCACGCTGTCGCGGCATGCTACCAGTGTTAAAGACTGCGATGGAGCTCCGTATGCCACGGCAAACTGGCTGACACTGACTGCGGCGGTGCACAAATGCTGCGTAGCTAGCGCCATTCGACGGCCAACACCGCGGTTCCTGGTGTGTCCGCTGTGCCATGCGTGTGATCATTGCTTGTACAGCCCTCTCGCAGTGTCCGGAGCAAGTATGGTGGGTCTGACACACCGGTGTCAATGTGTTCTTTTTTCCATTTCCAGGAGTGTATTTTATGTCTTTCACATGTCGGCTTAGCACACGCAGACTATGATGCTTCCAGTTGCGCCAGAAGTTTGAGCGGAAGACTGATGTCGGATAACTTTCCCGGCGTACAAGTTCTCTGATGCCGCGACATCCTAGCCCTAACCGCGTGTACTGCGGGCAGTCCGAAACCCAACACTGAGCCACGAGGCTTCATTGCCGGAAGTTCGGCCATGCTAGCACCATCCGCTGCTTACGGCACAACCGTGTCTGCGTTCGTAAATGCTGGTGACCGGAATTTCGTGAAAAGACGTCGCCGCAGCGAAAAAGTCTTTGTTTTAATGATTGCTTCCCCGACTCGCTTTCATATCCGTGACCCTCTGTCTGCTACTTCGCGATAGTACAAAACGAGCTGCCATTCTTTGAACTTCGTCGACGCCCTCTGTCAAGCCTATCTGATAAAATCATCATAAATATCACACAGCACAGCGATACTCTACCAGAGGACGAACAAGCGTAGTGTAGGCAGTCTCTTTAGTAGACTCGTTGCATCTTCTTAGTGCTATGCCAATAAAACGTAGTCTTTGGTTTGCCTTCTCCGTAACACTATCTGTGTGATCGTTCCAGTTTCAGTTGTTCGCAGTTGTAATTCCTAGGTATTTAGTCAGATTGGCAGCCTTTAAATCTGTGTGATTTGTTCTGTGACCGAAATTTAACGCATTTCTTTTTGTACTCCTCTGGATGGCTTAGAAACTCTCCTTATCGAGAGAAATTAGCAGTTTTTGCACCAACAAATATTGTGTCTAAGACATTTTGCCATTGATTTCTGATGACGTTACTAGACGGTAACTGACAGCATCATGTGCTTGCCGATTCGTGGACATAAGCATCGTGGTCTCAAGAAAGTTTATTGTATTCGAACTGAGAATATGTTCAGGGATTCTGCAGCAAACCGATTTTAGTGATATTGGTCTGTAATTCTGCAGCAATCTAGGAATACGGAACAATTTAAGATTTTCCATCGATAGCACTCAATACTTCTTGCGAATAAAGAGGCAATTGTGTTTCACAAGAACGATATTTTCTGGATACGAGCTGACAGTTTGTCAATAAACATCAGATGAATTCGCAATTGCGAATAATGACTACCATCGGCTGTAGAATGGAATGACGACAGTGAAAATTTGCACCGGGGCGGGATTCGAACCCAGATTCGCCGCTTATCGCGAGCGGCCGCCTCTACCATTTGGCTACCCGTGCAGCACTCACTGCCAGTACCAAACTTCCATATGTCGTCAACCACACGTCTACGATCTGTGCTCGCACGTCCCCCACCGGGACAAATTTTCATTGTCGTCATTCCATTCTACAGTCGACGGTACTCATTGTTCGCAGTTGTGAATTCTGATGTGTTTCGTAACGGCTGTGGTCGCCGCATTGCTTCGTCATCAGAATAATACAGGCACTGCAGTGTCGTAGTTTGTCAATAGACTGTTACCTACGAGGTAATTCACAGTACTCGAACACGGCACATGTTCCAAAACTCTACTGCAAATCGACGTTAGTGATACGGGTCTGTAATTCAGCGGACTGCTATTTCCTTTCTTGCATACTGGCGTGACCCGCACAACTTTCCAGTCTTTTGGTACGGATCTTTCATGGAGGGAGCAGTTGTATATGCTTGCTTAAGTATAGAGCTTTGTATAAACATATGGTGAAAGGAACGTTATTGGTAACGTCAAGAAGTTTTGTCTTAAGTGTGTCTCTTGTCCGCTACGAAGGCGCGTGGCTAGAGAAAATCCGTAACTACGACCAGTCCACACGGTACGATTTGTCAGCATTTCCACAGGCTTTCATCGTCGCAAAAGTGTCGAGTGTCCACTCGATTTGATCATCTATTCTGCCGTCTATGTGTCCACGCTAAAACCATCAGCGTCGCAGCAGATAACACAACTTTAAAACTAAGCTAATATGTTTACTGCACCGCTACATCTATTCACATCGACTACTTCATTAGGTGAGAAGTGCTACTTCGTTCAGTACTTTGCTATTTCTCTTGCGAAATTACTACAAACAAGGAGTCTGAAACAAAATGCTCGCTCGAAAATGTAGGTTGTTAAGACAGTGGTTACTCGTGTATTTACTCATGCAAAGTTTCTTTACGTCTAAATGGTTTATTTACTTTTGACACTTTGCGGTCCACTATCCTCAAAGAATTTATTTTCCTCGCCCCTGCCACCACTGCTGCCGCGAGGTCAGTCACTCAGCTTTTCAGTGGGTCATTCAATTATTCATTCATTCTTTCGTACAGTTGTGGTGCATTGGGATATGAAACGACTCCATTTGTACATTAACACGAGAAGCAGCGCCACGCGGGATTAGCCGAGAGGTCTTAGGCGCTGCAGTCATGGACTGTGCGGCTGGTCCCGGCGGAGGTTCGGGTCCTCCCTCGGGCATGGGTGTGTGTGTTTGTCCTTAGGATAATTTAGGTTAAGTAGTGTGTAAGCTTAGGGACTGATGACCTTAGCAGTTAAGTCCCACAAGATTTCACACACATTTGAACATTCGAGAAGCAGCCAATGGAGGCTACATCTGTGAACTATACTACGTACTAACGCATTTTAACTAATGGTAATCAACTGACACTGTTAATTACGGGAATCACTTCTAAATATATTCATTTGTAGGTTGCTCGGCTGCTGTTTTTATATTCTTCAATTTGTTTATTTATTTAACTTGTTGTTACGTCACTAAAAGTTACTATTTACAATTTATGAGGGTATTTTTGTTCCATCGTTACAACAACAAGAAAATGCGTGTTTTTCTCACCAGACGCGTTTCGTTTTTTAAGTAAAGTATCATGAGTGGTCCGTAATAATTTGATTCGTTTTCTATATCGAATACAGTGCGCTGACATGTTGTTGGTATTTACTTTGGGTAACTTCTGCTTGGTTTATCGCCTAAATGATGAAATGACGTGTGCTAGCACTTTTTTGGTCCCTTTCGTGGTTAAACACTGATAACTGTCGTCTGATTATACGTTGCTTTGCTGAACTGTGCATTTTTGACGTTTAACATAGTACAGTTTCTTGTACCACAGTTCACTGTTTATTTGTACACTTTTGGTTGGTTGGCTGATGTGGGGGAGGGGACCAAACAGCGAGGTCATCGGTCCCATCGGATTACAGAAGTCGGCCATGCCCTTTTAAAGGAACCATCCCGGCATTTGCCTGAAGCGATTTAGGGAAATTACGGAAAACCTAAATCAGGATGGCCAGACAAGGGTTGTATACTTTTAAGTGTGTATCGTGTTTTGTAGTGTTTCCCAACAATGCCACTAGTTTTCCTTTGATCTATATTTTTCTCTCCCTCTGTAGTTCATTATATGAATGTTATTGTATATAATAATGTTAATGTGTATTTATAGACTGCGTAAGAGAAATGAAGAGATAGTGATGGAGTATAGATTTTTTTGTGGTGAGTAGGTTGGAAGTGGGGGAGGGGGGGGGGAACTAAAGATGAATGGAGTGGACAGTAAGTGCATTGTGCATTGTAGTATGACAGTATGATGTAAAGTGAGTTGGAAGAAAAAGGTGAGGAGCGAGAAGTGAAATGAAATGGAACGGTGGGGGATTGAGTGAGAGAGGATGAAGGCTGGAAAAGGCCCTTCTTTTTTATGTGATATCTTCAAGTATTTTATATAGTGTCTGGATAAACGCTTTCTTGGAAAGGCAGGAGGTGTCTTTCTTTACTGATTATTATGATGTTCATATCTTTTTCAATATTGCTTGGTGTGTGGTATCCCTGTTTAAGAGTCCGCAACTCGTGGTCGTGCGGTAGCGTTCTCGCTTCCCGCGCCCGGGTTCCAGGGTTCGATTCCCGGCGGGGTCAGGGATTTTCTCTGCCTCGTGATGACTGGGTGTTGTGTGATGTCCTTGGGTTAGTTAGGTTTAAGTAGTTTTAAGTTCTAGGGGCCTGATGACCATAGATGTTAGGTCCCATAGTGCTCAGAGCCATTTGAACCATTTTTGAACCTGTTTAAGATGTTCAGCAAATGTTGAATGGTTTGCACCGTATTTCTATGCTCTCATGTGTTCTTTGTAACTTATGTTCTGCTAGTCAGCCCAATGTATATTTTTTCACACTCTGAGCTGATAAAATGCCAATTGTTGGTGTCTGTCTGGTTTTCATTTCAGTTTCGGGATGTGTTTTCGTATTGAGTTGTTTATTTTGTAAGCAATGTTTATACGCATTTTCTAGTAGTCGTAACGACGGATCAAAAATAGCCTCTGAAATTGTAAAGCAACTAAGTACAATATGACCACACAAACGAAGAAATTAAATTACTATTTACATGTAAGCGTAGGCTTCCGCGGCCGTTGTCTTCTTCAATAAAATTCATCAGGGTATCAGACCGCATCATCATAATTTAAAATGCGCCAACGTTTCGGCCAGCGTTGCAGCTAGCCTTCATCAGGGCGTTACATTAACTGTTAAATGAACACACTTGGTTACTTAAATAGCTGCACGAGAAAACCGTGTCGTTACTTGATTGGCTGTAAAAGGAGGAGGAGGAGGGGTGAAAGGTATGCTTTATTGGTGTTTCCTTTATTATCTGTCATTGGCTGAAATAGCTGTTTTCTATTGGTCTTTATATTAATCCACCCCATTGGAGGAGACGGACGAATAGCGAACAGGTGATGGCTGTGACGTCACACTGTTTCCATGCTGTCCAGAAGCCGGCTGCGGCGTGCCATTGCTTTGTGTGCTCGCGACCACTACTGCGGCTCTCCGCGTGTCTGCATGGGCCGCCACGGCTCTGCCGCCGCTCCGTAGCCCTGCTATTGCAGGCAGCCAAGACCTCGGAAGCTTGTACCCATCCTCTCTATTCATGTTGGCGGGTCTTTTGGCTATTTCTATCGCCTCTCTAATCTTTCTTTTGAAAGTGAGAGGCTGTTTCGCCAGGACGCGGGCTTCTTGAAAAAATATTGGTTTCCCGCACTCGTCTCGGTGTTCCGCCACTGCTGACTTAGTGTGTAGTTTCAGGCGGATATATCTTTCATGTTCCGAGAGCCTTGTGCTAATCGGACGTCCCGTCTCACCTATGTAGACTAATCCACATGCACAACCAATTTCATACACGCCAGCTGTGTGTAGTTTGTCAACTGCATCCTTGGTAGAACCGAGCATGTCTGATATTTTGTTTCTGCTTCGGAAAATTAGTTTGATGTCGGCTTTTCGTAGAATTTTGCCAATACGTTCGGTGAACACTTGTACATATGGTAACACAGCAATGCTCTGTGCCTCCTTCTCCTCTTCCCTATTAGTCTTCTCCCTTGTCGACATGGTGCTGTCTATCATCTGCTTCCCATAGCCATTAGTTCCAAAGATGGACCTGAGACGTTCAAGTTCTGTCTTCAGATGTTCTTCGTCGCTTATCCTGTACGCTCTCTTCGTTAGCGTGTTTCCGAAGCAGAAACAAAATATCAGACATGCTCGGTTCTACCAAGGATGCAGTTGACAAACTACACACAGCTGGCGTGTATGAAATTGGTTGTGCGTGTGGATTAGTCTACATAGGTGAGACGGGATGTCCGATTAGCACAAGGCTCTCGGAACATGAAAGATATATCCGCCTGAAACACCGAGATGAGTGCGGGAAATCAATATTTTTTCAAGAAGCCCGCGTCCTGGCGAAACAGCCTCTCACTTTCAAAAGAAAGATTAGAGAGGCGATAGAAATAGCCAAAAGACCCGCCAACATGAATAGAGAGGATGGGTACAAGCTTCCGAGGTCTTGGCTGCCTGCAATAGCAGGGCTACGGAGCGGCGGCAGAGCCGTGGCGGCCCATGCAGACACGCGGAGAGCCGCAGTAGTGGTCGCGAGCACACAAAGCAATGGCACGCCGCAGCCGGCTTCTGGACAGCATGGAAACAGTGTGACGTCACAGCCATCACCTGTTCGCTATTCGTCCGTCTCCTCCAATGGGGTGGATTAATATAAAGACCAATAGAAAACAGCTATTTCAGCCAATGACAGATAATAAAGGAAACACCAATAAAGCATACCTTTCACCCCTCCTCCTCCTCCTTTTACAGCCAATCAAGTAACGACACGGTTTTCTCGTGCAGCTATTTAAGGAACCAAGTGTGTTCATTTAGCAGTTAATGTAACGCCCTGATGAAGGCTAGCTGCAACGCTGGCCGAAACGTTGGCGCATTTTAAATTATGACAATGCGGTCTGATACTATTTACAGTTATCTGCAATAACAAAGAAATTTCCAGGCCACGAATGTAGCCTCTTGGTCCCTCCATCGTCACCGGCAACACCGTTGAGTCAGCTGGGAAAGCTCTCAGAGGACATTCCTGAACTAGATGCTCAACAGTCTGCTTTTCAGCGCCGGAGTCACAACTTGGAGAAGTTATTTCCTTCCACCTACCAGTATTGTTTCTCGTTCGGTTAGGAACCTATCGTATCTTGTTTGGCAGTTCAGAATCAGGTGGTTTGGTCGACTGCACGTCATCTTAAGTTGTTCCGTCGTAGCATCAATCTGGCATGTGCCTCTCTAGCAATCATGAGTACTAAAGCCGTTGCCATCTAACACCGTAGCAGTTTGCAGGAGCAGGTGACGAGAGCTAGACCTTCCTTTACCGGTGGTTGGAATGTCTGCGTGAACACAGGTTTCCCTATAGTTTTTTGTAGGCCCGCACAAGTACACTTACACAGTGCAGAGATGGAGGTGGTATACGGCTGAGTATGAGTAGCCAAAAAGTAGGCATAGGTGTGATCGTACCAGTTATGAGGCGCATGATACGATTCAGCTGTGTGTCAGCTAATCTTGTGCGAGTAATACTCATCCAAGGTGGAAAGCAATATTCCGGAACAGGATGAAGCAATCACAGAGCTGAAGTATGGAGTGCCGATGGCGATAATCACCATGAAGCGTCACAGAGTTTGTGGAGAATGTTGTTTCGAGTCATGATTTTGGCAGCTGTTCACAGTAGATGTTTGTTTTGTGTCCTCGTCAACATTGCAGAGTCTTGTATCGTAGAGGGGGAGGATGTTGTCTGGTGGCCGGTATCCTCTTTCTACAACACAGCTGCACACGTGTATTAACAGGCTTCTTTGTTTACATAAACAGGAAGCTACTTATCTTAAGAGAGTCTGTGTGTTGTGGTACAAGCTCTTCCATATAAGTCCACGTTAGCCTCACTGCTGGTGAAGTACAAGCCCCACTAAGTGATGAATGACAGATGCCAAATTAGGATGCGAGTCAGTGCGCCAGTGACTGAGCGACTGCGCTAGTGACTGTGACAGACTGAGACTGGGCCCTCCGGCCAGTGGCAGCGATCTAAAATACTCTTGACCGAGAGGCTGTTGGCTGCACGCTGCTTGTCGGTGTGTCTCTGGCCTCTCTCCTGATAGGCGCGCCTGATCCAGCGCCCGCCATCGATCTTCTTGCTACGTCTTTGTCGACCGGTGTGCTGGCATGAGCTGTCGCCAGCACAGTTTGTAAATCAGCTTTCTATCGAGCGTGACCCGCAGACGTTTCAAGCTTCTGTTACGTCTGAATAGCCTTCCTTCACTATGAGCTCTTTGTTGACCAACGTATTTACGTGAAAGGTCGATATTTCTGCCTTAGCGACGCCTGGCTGCAATCTCCATTTGCAGAAATATTCACCAATAATTGATACATCATTGGTCAACACAGACTCAGTAGCTTCAAGACATCTGTGCGTTTTTGCGAGTGCCCAGTCATCAGCATACCCAAACTTTCTTGGTGTGTAATACTGGTTCCATTCCATCATTGGCTGTCTAGTACAGCAACCAGTTATGATATTATTTGAATGAAAGGAGTCTCGATTGCAATATTGCTTCTTTTAGTACTAACAATGGGTTTCACCCTTGTGAGGCATCATCAGAGTATGTAAAAGTGTAGCAGAAGAAACTTCACTCGTCAGTTGCCGTAACATAGCATAGAATGAGAATAAAAATAATCTGGATAAGGCGCCTGCTTATCAAAAGTCTGATTGCAGCTAAAAATGATCTTACATGTGCTAAGACCAGATCTGGGCTTTGTGTTGCGATAGGATTTTTGACGAACGCGTGTCATATCCAGATGATTTTCATTGTTATTTTATGCCCTGTTGCTGCAATTGACGAGTGAAGTTTCTTCTGCTACATGTTTACGTAATCTGACGATGGCTCACAAGATCGAAACACGTAATTGGTATTAATAAAAGCAATATTGCCACCGAAATCGCCATTATTCAAAAAATGTCTTCATATGGTTTCAGGCATATCTGATTTGCACAAACTGAAGAAGAGGAGAGGGGCCAGGAAATATCCTTGTGACAGCCCATTGTATAAGTCTGTCTGTAAACTCGTCTAATTGCCCCTTAGTAAATGGAAACATCGGTTACTGAGCATATCACTGATGAGGTTGCCAACATTTAGTCTTGCGATGACTTGTAGAATTTTCAATATGACACCTTGCCTCGGGACAGTATCATGTCCACACGTCAGATCTACGAATATGACTAAGAATTTCTGTACCTGTACTGATCTAAGAGAACTTTACCAGTTGTCTGTATACGAGGTGCATTCAAGTTCTAAGGCCTCCGATTTTTTTTCTAATTAACTACTCACCCGAAATCGATGAAACTGGCGTTACTTCTCGACGTAATCGCTCTGCAGACGTACACATTTTTCACAACGCTGACCCCATGATTCCATGGCAGCGGCGAAGGCTTCTTTAGGAGTCTGTTTTGACCACTGGAAAATTGCTGAGGCAATAGCAGCACGGCTGGTGAATGTGCGGCCACGGAGTGTGTCTTTCATTGTTGGAAAAAGCCAAAAGTCACTAGGAGCCAGGTCAGGTGAGTAGGGAGCATGAGAAATCACTTCAAAGTTGTTATCACGAAGAAACTGTTGCGTAACGTTAGCTCGATGTGCGGGTGCTTTGTCTTGTTGAAACAGCACATGCGCAGACCTTACCGGACGTTTTTGTTGCAGTGTAGGAAGGAATTTGTTCTTCAAAACATTTTCGTAGGATGCATCTGTTACCGTAGTGCCATTTGGAACGCAATGGGTAAGGATTACGCCCTCGCTGTCCCAGAACATAGGCACCATCAGTTTTTCAGCACTGGCGGTTAACCGAAATTTTTTTGGTGGCGGTGAATCTGTGTGCTTCCATTGAGCTGACTGGCGCTTTGTTTTTGGATTGAAAAATGGCATCCACGTCTCATCCATCGTCACAACCGACGAAAAGAAAGTCCCATTCATGCTGTCGTTGCACGTCAACATTGCTTGGCAACATGCCACACGGGCAGCCATGTGGTCATCCATCAGCATTCGTGGCACCCACCTAGATGACACTTTTCGCATTTTCAGGTCGTCATGCTGGATTGTGTGCACAGAACCCACAGAAATGCCAACTCTGGAGGCGATCTGTTCAACAGTCATTCGGCGATCCCCCAAAACAATTCCCCCCACTTTCTCGATCATGTCGCCAGACCAGCTTGTGCGAGCCCAAGGTCGTTTTGGTTTGTTGTCACACGATGTTCTGCCTTCATTAAACTGTTGCACCCACGAACGCACTTTCGACACATCCATAACTCCATCACCACATGTCTCCTTCAACTGTCGATGAATTTCAATTGGTTTCACACCACGCAAATTCAGAAAACGAATGATTGCACGCTGTTCAAGTAAAGAAAACGTTGCCATTTTAAGTATTTAAAACAGTTCTCATTCTCACCGCTGGCGGTAAAATTCCATCTGACGTACGGTGCTGCCATCTCTGGGACATATTGACAATGAACGCGGCCTCATTTTAAAACAATGCGCGTGTTTCTATCTCTTTCCAGTCCGGAGAAAAAAAATTGGAGGCCTTAGAACTTGAATGTACCTCATACTGGAAAAATAAAATGCTGGAAAAATAAGACACCAACAGTAATGTCTAGAATAAGTCACCCATGAGTAAAACTATCATTCAGTCCACAAATATTGAAAGACAGATACCTATCATAAATACGATCAAAATGTATCGGCTGCTGATGCTATGTCAATAAAAGCGAAAAGCGGCTATGTTGAACAGCTTTTCAACGTGCAGCAAGCTCAACACAGAGACAATCCGAAGGCACAAAAGGTTCATCAAGCTGATCATGGTGCTGAGATTTTATGCGTGGCTTCCACAGAGTGTTATTAATTTAGCCCCTAACGTTTTAATACTAACTATCCCTCTTGGCTATCATAATAATCAGATTGTTCTAGAATTTTCAGATACTATCCTTATGCTGCTGAATCCTAACGCCAAAGTACCACTGCATAAGATTACAGGCCATACTTAATTTCTATCTGTGAAATAATTGCTCGACAGTGTGGGAATAGTGTCTTCACCACTCACCCCTCACTCTACACACAACATGCCAGTTATCCGCTGCAGAATGTTCCATGCTCACATCTTTCTGCCAATGATTCAACTTCCATCGCAGGACTGTCACCCGGTTACAGAGGCTGTAAACAAATTTTACACTCTACCATAACATCGTTCAAGCTCAAAAAATGATTCAAATGGCTCTGAGCACTATGGGACTTAACTGCTGAGGTCATCAGTCCCCTAGAACTTAGAACTACTTAAACCTAACTAACCTAAGGACATCACACACATCCATGCCCGAGGCAGGATTCGAACCTGCGACCGTAGCGGTCTCGCGGTTCCAGACTGTAGCGTCTAGAACCGCACGGCCACTCCGGCCGGCCGTTCAAGCTCACTCCCTCATCCCACCCACAACACCCACTGCGGATGTCTTGTAAATTCTGCCACCAAACGCAGCTTTATACCGGAATTAACCAGCTTCTTAACGTCTTTTCGGACCGGGGATTCTGCTGTTGCCCTGAAGAGAAGTACATAAGGTAAATACGAATATTCTGCATTGCGATCACCTAATGTTTCCATTCTTCCAGGTGCACTATTCGAAAAATTGCGAAGATAAGCGATAGAGAAACACCTATGAACTAATTAATAATAATCAGTGAAATGTGCCATACTCCATCAGTCATCTGACGATTACGAAAAACTACTTTTTGATCTACACAGCATTGCAGTACAAACATCAGTGTTTCGTAGGGATCTGTTACTTAAATTCTTTGCGGTCTTGATCAGTTAAGATAGAGGAGGTGGAAAAATTATGACTTTAAATATACCATTCCAGTGGGAGTTAATGAGGAATCAAGAAAGTGTTTAATTTAACATATTACAACGCATTTCAAGCATGTTTTGCTCACCATCAGGCGTTTACGCCTACAGAAAACTGTTACATGAAGATAAATTATCTTAGTCTGGCTTAAAATGGAACTTGTCTGTTCAGTGTTAGCTGCTGGATCGGCTACTGGAGTATTCGGGGGTGCGACATCAACGTCCACTGGTGCCTTCCGCTGGCGTGGAGCTGCATCTGGTTGTGATTGAGACGATAGCCTATGTGGGTAACAGACCGTTTTCCAGCAGTTATTGTGGTGTGCTACCGTGTCATACATTTTTTTATTCACTTACGATTTAGACTTTCCAAACTTCAGTTGCTTTTTTGGTACTGTGGCGGAACTGCGTTGTAACGTTATGCTGTTACACTGCTGAATCCGAAATGATTTGGACGTAAATGTCTGTTACCGAAATTTCCTGACTGTGCAAAATCATTCATGTCAAAACGATATTTCTTGAAGGAAAAAAGTCTTTTTCTGGCATGTTTTGCCCAGAAGCACTCGCCCTACACACAATACCAAGGTTCAGAGCTGCCACTGTTGCCATCCCCCTTTACTAAACTCAAAGCGAATAACATGTTACGTACGTTACACCTTTTTCCACTTGCGACTGAATTTTATCACGCTTGAACAACGTTCTTAAGTTTCAGCTAAATTCAAGTCGTAACTGCGAGATAAATACGAAAACTTCGAGTAAGAAAATGACCGTTCGTAGATATACTCACAGCACCGCGCCAAGTTCACCCAGCCGGAGGCGGCTGACGTCAGCGGCGGTGGAGTGTGGCCGGCGGCCGGCAGCTGCTGTGGCGCGGAGGAACTGGCGTAGACTGTCCTGGTCTCGACGCAGCCACAAGCTGTTTGGCGGAAATGTTCCTGAAAGTTTTTGCTGTTGCAGGTGGATTAGAAAATAAGAAGGATTGTGTCTGAGGTACCAAAAGACTGATAACTTTAGCAGATATCTGATATGCAATTTAAAGAAACTGGGGAATGAAGTGGACTCCAACGCGCGAATTTGTATTTACAGCGTGCTACGCTAACGTATACACCGCGAACAGATATGTTTCCGTAACATCTCAAAAAGACTGACAGAATTTCCTCCATCCACTTCCGCATCCTACAGTATTGTCAGGTCCTGCATATGGCTGGATCTAGAATTCTGAGAGGCAGCTGGACATATTGGCCGCCTTAAGTGAAAGAATCAGATTAGTCTCTGAGGCACCTGCACTTTCTTGCCATCTTGATAAAATATTCTAAATGTCTTCCATTTACGCTACTGGCCATTAAAATTGCTACACCAAGAAGAAATGCACATGATAAACGGGTATTCATTGGACAAATATATTATAATAGAACTGACATGGGATTACATTTTCACGCAGTTTGGGTGCATAGATCCTGAGGAATCAGTACCCAGAACAACCACCTCTGGCCGTAATAACGGCCTTGATACGCCTGGGCATTGAGTCAAACAGAGCTTGGATGGCGTGTACAGGTACAGCTGCCCATGCAGCTTCAACACGATACCACATTTCATCAAGAGTAGTGACTGGCGTATTGTGACGAGACAGTTACTCGGCCACCATTGAACAGACGTTTTCAGTTGGTGAGAGATCTGGAGAATGTGCTGGCCAGGGCAGCAGTCGAACATTTTCTGTATCCAGAAAGGCCCGACCAGGACCTACAACATGCGGTCGTGCATTGTCCTGCTGAAATGTAGGGTTTCGCAGGGATCGAATGAAGGGTAGAGCCACGGGTTGTAACACGTTTGAAATGTAACGTCCACTGTTCAAAGTGCCGTCAATGCGAACAAGAGGTGTCCGAGACGTGTAACCAATGGCACCCCATACCATCACGCCGGGTGATACGCCAGTATGGCGATGACGAATACACGCTTCCAATGTGCGTTCACCGCGATGTCGCCAGACACGGATGTGACCAACATGATGCTGTAAACAGAACCTGGATTCATCCGAAAAAATGACGTTTTGCCGTTCGTGCACCCAGGTTCGTCGTCGAGTACGCCATAGCAGGCGCTCCTGTCTGTGATGCAGCATCAAGGGTAACCGCAGCCACGGTCTCCGAGCTGATAGTCCGTGCTGCTGCAAACGTCGTCGAGCTGTTCGTGCAGATGGTTGTTGTCTTGCAAACGTCCCCATCTGTTGTCTCAGGGATCGAGACGTGGCTGCACGATCCGTTACAGCCATGCGGATAAGATGCCTGTCATCTCCACTGCCAGTGATACGAGGCCGTTGGGATCCAGCACGGCGTTCCGTATTACCCTCCTGAACCCACCGATTCCATATTCTGCTAACAGTCATTGGATCTCGACCAACGCGAGCAGCAATGTCGCGATACGATAAACCGCAATCGCGATAGGCTACAATCCGA
The DNA here is from genome assembly GCF_021461395.2 of Schistocerca americana. Taxonomy (NCBI): domain Eukaryota; kingdom Metazoa; phylum Arthropoda; class Insecta; order Orthoptera; family Acrididae; genus Schistocerca; species Schistocerca americana. Next base: position 557,250,154 of record NC_060125.1, on the reverse strand, counting down.
CCTTTATCAAAGTCGGAAAGGTGATGGTACTCATTTCGCCTCCTTCAACGAGGTTCAAAAATGGCTCTCCTCCTTACACGAGGCATCACAGCGTTTCGCCAGGCAACGCCGGTCAACTGCTGTTTGTGTATGAGAAATCGGTTGGAAACTTTCCTCGTGTCAGCACGTTGTAGGTGTCGCCACCGACGCCAACCTTGTGTGAATGCTCTGAAAAGCTAATCATTTGCTTATCACAGCATCTTCTTCCTGTCGGTTAAATTTCGCGTCTGTAGCAAGTCATCTTCGTGTGTAGCAATTTTAATGGCCAGTAGTGTAAGCTGTGACATTGAGTAAGTAAAATTCGTTGTTTGAAACCAGATTTGACCTTTGGAACTTGAGCTAAAATTGCTATTTAATGTCATATTCCAAATAATCTAAATTAGGAAATATGGACGTAATGAAAGAAGGTATCAGATCGGTGTAATGTTGGCATAGTGGTAAGCTCGATTTTCACTGGTTGATGTACAAGTCGCTTTGTAGCTCGCTGCAGAAACACTGCGGTTTGTAAGTCTTTTCCTAGTTTTCTTTATTAGGTCTGCAAATAGCCAGAACAAAATTCAGTGTCTAAATCATAAGACAAGCTCTGCATCATCAGCCATCTCGCAACCTCCATTCATAAACTGTAGGATTTTGCAGTAGTGTCTGTTTTGGATATACTGAGTTACAAGAAAGGCTCAGGAAAAGCGCCAAGGGACCAGTAATGCAGTAATTTGCCTTTTAGTGGAACATCACCCGAGACAAACGTTACGGAAGCAATGAACATGCTGAGGTAAATCTGGAGGTGAAAAACGTATTGAATAGCAGAACTGCACACTTTTTTATCTCTTTCCTTTTGTATCTGCATCAGAAGACATACATTTTCCTTGTAAACAAACATATAGATTACTGTGTGACATACTCGAACCAAATCGCAACTGTGACTGAAACAAACAGTTTTCTTTCATTACATCAAATGTTCGTATCGTAAGATAGATACGATAGGTGTATAATTCAAATGCATGTTCTGATACATTTCAAACATGGCGATAGAAAATGTGCTTCAAAAATTCTCAAGCCATTTTCTGCACGAGCAATTGTCACATGAGTAACTTCGCCATCACTGTGTTGAAATTTTTTGATACTTGCGTTACCAGTTATTAAGTTCTCACACCCTCCCACACATGGCATCTCAGAAACAAGGAGATCTTTTAAAAGCTAACAGAACATTTACTGTGTCACTTTCAGATAGTTTTTGCTCTTCATAACTCCATTCATGGAACTCAAAGGCAGATGGCCTGCCTGCATTTCCGTCAAAGACGCACTGCGCCGATTTCATTCGGTATATAATTTCTTTTTCGTGGGAAAGATGTAATATTACACACCATATCATACCATTTCGTAAGCGCAGCGCACGCGGTTGGTAGAATGGCATAATGGTTAAGGGGGACCAGTTTCCGATCTGTAGGTAGGGGTTTCGCGTCCTATCACTTCCATGAATTTTAATTTGTCGTAGGAGTTATTAGTTTAGGAGGACAACGAGAATTATTAAGTACTCCTAATTTTAAAGTATTACATCTACACCGCCGCTCTTGCACCACTTTTTCCCTTTATGTCCTGTGATTTCTGCTTGTATTAAAAAAAGTGATACAACGTTAGTGCTTTCGTTGGTATTTGCACCCTGCATGCATGTAAATAAAGATAACATAAATTAATATGACGCTAAGCTAAATACTCTGTCCTTGGTGCGTGCAGCGGAACTGACGTCATGCGCGATGTGACAAAAAAATTATGTTGCTGTTTGTCTCAGTCTTTTTGATCAAAGGTCGTAAAATAATTCAAAATCAACGATGTATTGAACGACTGAAAAGAGTGAAACAGACAGCCTAGTTTTTATTTGTAATCTGCTCCTTGTAATAAGACAAACGAATTTTCCTCTTCTTCGAGTGAGAACGAAACCTTCATTTGTCATAAACAATTTCTCCTTAACAACACAATAATTCAGTACCGTGTCCAGTTTCCATCCTCATCTACAGCTGCAATTAGCCGCTGGGGAGTAGAGGCAACAAGTTTCGGAATGAATCTGTTGTTGTGTGACAACTCTTCCCTTGCGTCATGAACTGCTTCGGACAGCTCTGTCTTGGTTGTCTGTGCCGGTCTTCTATACCTATCAATTGTCTCAATCTATGCTTACACCCGCTCTATGAGACTGAGGTCAGTATCTTTGGGAGGCCAATCCAACAGCTCAACTTCTCCGTTTATTTGAAACCACAGTTTTACACAGTTCGCTGTATGGACAGGAGAAAGGTCGTATTGAAGGATTATTCTGCCTTCCGAAAATCTCTGACGAACAGAAGGAAGCACTACATTCTCCAGTATTTCGCAGTAGTAATGACTAGCAAAAGGACGGTCCAGCTCCCACAGAACGCCCCAACCATTTGCTGCGAAGTAAATATTTCGCTGTATTTGGGCCGCTGCTTCTAAAAATGACCAAAAAGCATTAAATGTTTCCTTCAAGCACGCGTGTAGCAGCTGCAGAATGAAGAAGTCAACCGCGATAATGGCAGATAATAACAGAAGTATTTGGTAACTTCATACCGCTGAATGCTATTTCTCGACCTCATAAAATCCTTGAAACAGTGGAAATTTCAAAAGGGCTTCGAGTAGAGTCCATGAGAGCTAAAAGCGTCTTTACATCCTGCTGCCATGAGAGCAGCATAATTTCCGTGCCTGAAGGCTACTGATAACTAACCAGTTAATGGAGGACTGAATTTTTTCACCGGGTCTAATTTGTAAGCTAAGCGCATTGCACGTTACGACACAACCACGAATTTACCAAATATGGGCTTCGGTTGTCTGGTCCTAATTTCTTAATTGTGGGGTCTGGGTTAGATCCTCACTTCCGACATGTATTTTAAACAGACACGGATAGGTCTCATTCACCTCCAGTAAACCAGTAACGGTACAGTTCGATGGTTTCGGTGTGTTTTTCAAGACTGTAAACTCCTTTAGGTCTCCACGAAAGGGACGTATGTGGGTTCGAATCCTGGTCAAGCAGAGAAATTTCCACGGTTTCATTGCAGGCCCCACAATATGCTCACCGCACTACTAGTGATCAATAATTTTCATTTTCAATGTCTCTTCACTGTTGTCAAAAATAACCATAGGTGCCATTATTCCTAGTCAGGCATATACACTGTTGAGCAAACAATTCTTGGATGGAAAACAAAGGCGGTAGGTGTTGGGTTCGATTCCCAGTCAGGAAAAAAGAATTGAATCCTTATTTCATATTCAAACATCTCGCTGGTAGTGAAAAAATTCGATATCCAACATATGATTTTACGTGCTGGATTCGAGTCTCCATCACAAAACTTTACATGATGGCACTTCGTCTTAAACACGTGCAAACTTTGTCAGTTGAAATTATGTTAAACGTTTTTCGTGGTTAGTCAACAGGGAGATAAAGGTCTTGACAGGATTCCAGGCAGAGCAGAAAAATTTTCTTCACATTTACTAACTGATACTGATGAAATGAGCGATATTTCTCGACTCTTTACGCCCAGGCACCAATGACGAACGTTGCTATAATCGAGTCTCGGTCAGGCACGAAAGCTTTGCTTCGTTACAGTGATTACAGGTGCGTGGTTTTAATACAGATCCAGAACAAAAAGTTCGTCATGTCCTTTAAAGTTCAGACATGTGCACAAATAAATGTTCAATCATGAGTACAGAGAAATTATTGGTGACGCGATATTAACATAGAGGTTTCCACAGAGCGGTTGGCGCTGTTAATCGCGTTGCTTTTAACTGGATAGTTCAACATCCAGTTTATGCCAAACCACTTATATTAGAAACGACGTTTCACAGGTGTGGAAAAATCTTTTAAACTTCAAACATTCTTCAGGAGTCCTGATGTTTTCTCACAATCTCTTGTTCATAAAAATACTGCATTTCGCCTAAGGACTGCTGGAATGACTTAAGTGACCATGTTAGTTATCTCAAATTATAATGAGTGCGGTGGTGATTTTTAAATGTCACTTACTGTAATAAAATTGAGTTTACAAGCGTTAAGGACTGTCTCATCTCCAATTACGCAATTCCAGCATTTATAATATCTTGGTGTTGATTTACGTCTGGACGGACTACCTTAAAGAACAGTGTTCTCTAGTGGTTTTTTGTGGTGTCCAATTTGTATAGCCAAAGGGCTGTACTGAAAAGAGATTAGAGGACCTGCAAGTCAGCTACATTATGTGGGTTGCATGCAAATCAGATGAAACGCAGCTCAGGTCGTTCGGATACTTTTGAGTATGATAGTACATGCTCGAAAATTATTGTTAATAGTTGAGAATACAATTTGAGAAAGGAGGAGTTGAAAATTATCATCAGTAAACCAGAATTTGTTATTATTATTTATAACAAATACTTGAACAAACCTGATCCTCTCACGATCGTGAACAGATCTAAAATAACAATCCTCATGCAAATGAACTGGAGAGAAAAGCAGGAGCGAGACGGGAGGGGGGTGATCTTAACTGTACCACATCCACTTGCCTCGGGTGCGTGGGCGGCAGGCCGTGGAATCCCCCGGGCAGATGGTGGTTACCAGGGTGATCTTGAATCAACCTCGTGCAGTTATCTAAGAGTTAGTATGACATCCCTTAGCACCATAACTCTGATCTCAACATCGGGATCATCTTTTATGCCCACTGATTCTCTAAAACACTTCGAGATGCTGGACAGCATCCGCAAGTCAATGCATCATTGCTTTTGGGGAGCTGGAACGGACCTCTGCCACAAGTGAATTTTGAGAATTACGAACCGGTCTGTTTATTTATTTATTTACACGCCTAGTTCCGTAGGACTAAAATTGAGGAGCAAATCTCCAATGTCGCCTCGTGATGACTGGGTGTTGTGTGATGTCCTTAGGTTAGTTAGGTTTAAGTAGTTCTAAGTTCTAGGGGACTGATGACCATAGATGTTAAGTCCCATAGTGCTCAGAGCCATTTCTCCAATATCATGGTACGTGTCAGTACACGAAATTACAGCATGAAAGTAATAACACATAAAATAAAATGTTTATGAATCCAAAAAAGTCAAAACATAAGTTTAAATAAACGCAATCAACAACATAACATAGGAATCAGCTTAATTGTTAAAGGAACACAGGCATTCAGGGAAACAGATATTGCAGTGAAAAGTGATTGAAAATTCTTTCGATTAAGGTGGTGTACAAGGTTTGCCCGAAAAACAAAAATTAAAAATGATAGCAATTTGTAGATCACGACCTTTCGATACGAGCCTTATAGATGTACAGGATCCACCAATGATCATCCTGCTCTGTCAGTCCGAAAAGTTTCGAGGCTGAATTAATAAAAGATAGAGAAAAGTTAAGATGGTAGAATTAATGCTTCAGGTGTTCTACATCGTCTCCTCCACATGAATACTACACATAGAACGTTCATACAACCATGAGGAACTGTCAGAAAAGCCCTTCTTTGGCGCGTTGTTCAACTCGCATGTTGAATGTCAACTTTGTCGTCAAATCGACGACTCTTCATGTGAATATCTGCACTTTTTCGTTTTGTGAAGATTCTCATTGCTAACGCCAAGTCTCGTCTCCCTTGTTGATTTCCTTCAGAGAAGAATTGTTCGTGTTCTACATTTCAATCAAACCATAGCTGGCGTCCACACGTCATTGTTTTTGTTTTGGATTGAAGATGTGGTGGAAAACTTTGCATACACTTTTCTCTTCTAGAGAGTGTTTTGGAGAATGTCTAGAACAAAGATTTAGAGATGTTACTCCGCTGAGATTTGTAACACAACAACACTGTCAGACTATGACCACACGTCCAGCAGTTAACAGTGCGTGCCTGCACACAACTAGCTGTTTGGATCCACACCTCTTGTTTACAGTTGTTAGTTCAAGCTGCCACCAAAGCTACTTCGCTTACCTCGCTTATACCCCAAGAACAAAATCAGTCTCGGAACTTTTTGGGCGGATAGTGTATTTCATTGACTGATAATCTGCGTGATGTTCATCTCTGGCACTGAGCTTACGGTTTCAACAATGAAGTGCTACACTAGTTAGGTTTTTCGTGCATAGCACGACGCATTTCTGGAATTTATCTCCGTTTTCAGATACTGTTGGTTTTTGGACTGTTATTGGTTTTGGTGTCTGCGTATGCGTATGCGTTATTCTGATTCTCTCGCCATGAATACGTCTTTTTGTGGTCTTAAGGCATCCTACTTCCTTCATTACGCAGAAGATTAGACACAAACACACACACACACAAATATTTTGACACTGTTTGCCTGGCGTTAGATCATAAGACAATACACTGCCGGAAAAAAAGAATGCAACGGTATAATGTGTGCATGCTGAGAGACTGTACTCTTAGTGATTCATTTGTCACGGTCATTGGCGATCAGATGGCGGCCAGGACTGTCTGTGCACCGTCTGTTATGACTCTGCGGGCAGTAACTGTGCTGAATTTAGAGGTGAATAGTGCTCGCAAGACTCATTCTGGGTTACAACCATACCCCATCAACGAATATGTTCTGGAGTTGAACAGCTTGCGGCGTTGGATTGGGATCACTTTGTGGGGCTATGAGAAGCTGGATGGATGTGTTGGCAGACTGTGAAGCTGCTGTCAACAGTGGTGACTGAAACATTCCCACACCTGTAGACCACGTTCTGGACGTCTACGAAGGCCAGCCCGATGCATATCAAGATCGACGCATTGTGCAAGCAGAGGTGGCTGACCGTAGGTCACTCAGGGGCGAAATCCGGGCACATGTCGCACCTTTTGTGTCATCAGAGATCGCTGGGAACCGTCTGCTTGCACCAGGAGTACGGTCACACGTGCCTCTGGCGAAGCTACCACTGACACCACACCACCAAGCGTGGCCGCTCTGGTGTTGTGAAAGAGCTCAGTGGAAGTCAGATGGCGCTCAGCTGGCTTCATGGATGAGAGTAGGTCCTGTCTATACGCGAGCGATGGATGTACAAGTGTATGACCCAGGCTAATTCGAGACTGCATTCGCCCACCTAAGTCCCACCCAATGCTTCATGATGTACTGGGCCACCAGTTACAACTCGCGGTCACATTTGGTGTTTCTGCAGAGTAGAGTAACGAGAGCCCGATCCCAATGCTACAGCCATTTCTTCGACAGAAAGGTGATGTGCTTTTTAAGTAGGTTTGGCACGTACACAAACGTCTTCTGCGACACTACGTGCTCTTCGTTGTATAGAACAACTGCCCGGGCCAGCAAGGTTGCCAATTCTCTCACCAATAGAATGAAGCGGGAACTTACTTGTTCTCCAGGGCCTGCAAGAACCATTGCCGAATTGCAATGTAAGGCGCAAGATGCCTGGAACAGTCTATCACAGGATTCCATTCGACACCTTCATGATCGTCTTTATGTTGCCTGTGTCGCCGTCAGAGCGATGTACTCTGTATATTGATGGGACTTTTTGGGTACAGTTTACTGTAACATGTGTGTTTCATTTGGCATGAATCTGTTATCATATACTCCTACTACGATGAACTAATTGTCATCTCACTTGACAATAAAATGACCTTGTCCTTGAGGACGTTGCAGGTTTTTTTCGGCAGTGTATAAAGAGAGGCCAGTGATACTCGCATAGAGCTTCAAAATGGGAGTAAATTCCTAAAAACATGGTGCTACGCAAGAAAAAATATAACTGTGTCGATCCTATGTAGCAGTGGGTAAATCCTGAGAAGGTCCACGCCTATGAAGCATTGGAGGACATAATCTCTCTGAATAGTCGCTCTTTGTGACGAAATTAATTAAAAGCAAAGATCGGGTAGGATTGATCAAAAATATACGTACAGCTCAGCTACACCTTCCTGTAAATCCGCAGATAAATCAGACTTTACCTGCAAAGTTACCTGTATCGGATCTCGCAATCGAAAGCAGCTGTTTCGATTGAAGGGTCGTTAAATTATTTAGGGATAGACGGCAGGATTACAGGAGTAACTGACGTACTGAAAATTGAATTAGAATCTGTATATTGATATCAAGAACGGTGTATAAAAACGACATAACCTTCACAATGCGGGAACAGTCAATGCCGGACTACAGAAGGCCCCAGCGAGGTAGCCACAGGAAATTGATGCAGGAATTACAGGAGTAAATAATAGTGAGCGTATAGGCTTTTGGGAAAAATACACATTAGTGGTAAGAGAGAACCAACCAAGGGGAAGATAGGCACACGATCAATGAGCCGTGAGAGAGAGAGTTAGACGGGGAAACGGGGCGTGACCGCATTAGTGCGTTGCTTACCGTATGGGCGCCGCACGGCAGTCGGACGACTGACCGCGGGTTCGGAAAAGTGAGCTTGTCGTCACCGTGATCGAGAACTTGGTGTGTATTTTCTACAATGCTGTCGGATTCTAATCGCGTATTGATTCGAAACGTCTGGCTTCGAAGTGATGAAGTCCAGAACATGTTGCGATTCACACTGCTGTTGACTCGCATGCCAATCTTTCTTTCTTTGTCTTTAGGTCCAGATTGTATACCGATTAGGTTCCTTTCAGATTACTCTGATACTATAGCTTCCTATTTAGCAATCATATACAACCGCTCACTCACCGATAGATCTGTACCCACAGATTGGAAAATTGCGCAGGTCGCACCAGTGTTTAAGAAGGGTAGTAGGAGTAATCCATCGAACTACAGACCTATATCATTGACGTCGGTTTGCAGTAGGGTTTTGGAGCATATACTGTATTCAAACATTATGAATCACCTCTAAGGGAACGATCTATTGATACGTAATCAGCATGGTTTCAGAAAACATCGTTCTTGTGCAACGCAGCTAGCTCTTTATTCGCACGAAGTAATAGCCGGTATCGACAGGGGATCTCAAGTTGATTACGTATTTCTAGATCTCCGGAAAGCTTTTGACACCGTTCCTCACAAGCGACTTCTAATCAAGCTGCGGGCCTATGGGGTATCGTCTCAGTTGTGCGACTGGATTCGTGATTTCCTGTCAGGAAGGTCGCAGTTCGTAGTAATAGAAAGCAAATCATCGAGTAAAACTGAAATGATATCAGGTGTTCCCCAGGGAAGCTTCCTGGGACCTCTGCTGTTCCTGATTTATATAAATGACCTGGGTGACAATCTGAGCAGTTCTCTTAGGTTGTTCGCAGATGATGCTGTAATTTACCGTCTAGTAAGGTCATCCGAAGACCAGTATCAGTTGCAAAGCGGTTTAGAAAAGGTTGCTGTATGGTGTGGCAGGTGGCAGTTGACGCTAAATAACGAAAAGTGTGAGGTGATCCACATGAGTTCCAAAAGAAATCCGTTGGAATTCGATTACTCGATAAATAGTACAATTCTCAAGGCTGTCAATTCAACTAAGTACCTGGGTGTTAAAATTACGAACAACTTCAGTTGAAAAGACCACATAGATAATATTGTGGGGAAGGCGAGCCAAAGGTTGCGTTTCATTGGCAGGACACTTAGAAGATGCAACAAGTCCACTAGAGAGACAGCTTACACTACACTCGTTCGTCCTCTGTTAGAATATTGCTGTGCGGTGTGGGATCCTTACCAGATGGGATTGACGGAGGACGTCGAAAGAGTGCAAAAAAGGGCAGCTCGTTTTGTATTATCACGTAATAGGGGAGAGAGAGTGTAGCAGATATGATACGCGAGTTGGGATGGAACTCATTAAAGCAAAGACTTTTTCGTCTCGGCGAGATCTATTTACGAAATTTCAGTCACCAACTTTCTCTTCCTTATGCGAAAATATTTTGTTGAGCCCAACCTACATAGGTAGGAATGATCATCAAAATAAAATAAGAGAAATCAGAGCTCGAACAGAAAGGTTTAGGTGTTCGTTTTTCCCGCGCGCTGTTCGGGAGTGGAATGGTAGAGAGGTAGTATGATTGTGGTTCGATGAACCCTCTGCCAAGCACTTAAATGTGAATTGCAGAGTAATCATGTAGATGTAGATGTAGAACTGTAATCGACCGATCACGTCTAGGAGACGTTGGTCACTTCAGAATTTTTGGAAAACTAGTTATCAGCGCGTAGATTCCCTACCCATAAACAATGTGCATCCTGGTGTTCTTCCGAGTTGCTGTTCCCATTTTATGCACAGTATTCCGACGACTGACCCAGCGGTGCTCTTCGGGTGCTGCGAGTTTTGCTGTTATCTGTGCCCGCTGCCTGCACTCCAACTACACTGTCAACTACTGTTGGTCTCACTCCGCTACATGCACTGATCACCAGAACATTATGGCCACCGACCCTAAACCCGCCCAGACGATAGCGGCGTCGCCTGGTGAGGAATGACTGCTGGTTAGTGACGGGGAGCTCGTGAATGAGTCGTTCAAATAAACGCTTCATTCCAGTGAAGTGTGAACCAACCACTCAATTTCAATGAACTGGTACTTCAAACTCTTCGCAGATAACACACTCCACACTTTTTTCTAGTTCACTCACTCTCTTCCCCTCTACCTCACCCATTACATAGCGCTACGTCGACGAATCGCGCGGCGTTTGTGGGAAACGATAGGTTATGTGGGCTTGTGGAAATGATGGGCGAGGGGAAGGCAGCGTCAGCTGCTTCCTGCAGTGCTGACATCATTACCCGTGACTATTTGTGCAGTTCAGTCATACTTCGCGTCTACCGGTAGCCTACTGTTGGCAGCGCTTGCGGACAAATGAATATTACAGATACAAACGAAGAGGCTGGCTGTGTGAGCACGCACAGCCAACATGAAAATAAAAGGTTGGTTAACAACACTGAAAGAGGGATTTTACCTGAAATCGTACCAATGACTACAGGTGACAGTTTACGTTTTGAATCTGGAGGGTTATTATTCTCAACAAAAATAAAATCTACAGGAAAACTTCTGAATAATTACGTAACGTAGATATATAGACTTTGTGACAGTGGTAAATATACTCATTCTATTTTCGATTAAATTTTAAAAGGAACATAAATTTGGACTGCATTTTGTTGATAGCCCTAGTTTTCAGTCCAGGAATACAACAAATAATGTTTCGCTTGGCAGATAAAGACTTTTTTGGGCACTTCATGAGAAAATGTCGAGCAAGATTAAATGTAATACCTTCCTTATATGTGACAGGCTTCTTTCCTTTGTCCGCTTCGACCATGCTCTATTTTAAGTTAGCTCAGACGCTGAAAGAGCGTAAAATGTTGCGTGCACGTTACTGCATAGTTCGGCCATCTGTTGGTAAAATTATGAAGTATTACGAAGCTTTATCGTACGAGCGAGGCGAAGCGACCTGGGCAAATTCGCCATTCTTCCGTACTTCATGAATGAACTACTTCATTTGAACGCTTCACGGCAAAAAGTGAAATGAATGAAGTAGTTCACGGGAATGAACGAGTTCGACCCATCTCTACTGCTGGTCAGACACACGCACGGAGCGAGTAGTACCACCCAGCGTGCTGTCCGTGGGTAGAATGGGGAAGGCGTGCGCCATCTATCTGAGTCTGAAAGGGGGCGGATTGTGATGGCAGGCAGGCTCAGCACGAGCGTCTTGGAAACTGCATGAATCGTCGGGTATTCGAGAGTTCCGTGGTGAGTGTCTTCAACACGCGAAGGTGAAACCACGTCCAGACATCTTGGGGTTAGCCGCGCACCCCTCTTTACAGATGCTGCGCATTGTAGGTTGGACAGACTGGTAAAACATGACAGGCGGCCAACTGTGGCGGAACTAACATCAGACTTTAAAGCTAGGCAAAGCACAGGTGTGTCGGAACTCACAGTGCACCGAGCACTCCTAACGATGGGCCTCCACAGCCGACGACCTGTGCATGTGCCAATGTTAACAAAAAAAAAAAAAGAGGCTCTGAGCACTGTGGGACTTAACATCTGAGGTCATCAGTCCCCTAGAACTTAGAACTACTTAAACCTAATCAACCTAAGGACATCACACAGATCCATGCCAGAGGCAGGATTCAAACCTGCGACCGTAGAGGTCGCGCGGTTCCAGACTGTAGCGCCTAGAACCGCTCGGCTACCGCGGCCGGCGCCAATGTTAAAAACACACAATCGCCAACTACGACTGAAATGGGCACGTGACCACCGGCACTGGACGTTCGCCCACTGGCAGATCGTTGCTTGGTCTGATGAATCACGATACCACCTTCATCATGTCTGTGCGAGGGCGCGAATTCGTGGTCTTCCAGGGGAACAGTTCCTTGACACCTGTACTATGGGACGGACACAAGCTAGCGGCTGTTCCATTATGCTGTGGGTAACATTGTTATTCAATCTCTATATTGAGCAAGCAATAAAGGAAACAAAAGAAAAGTTCAGAGTAGGTATTAAAATCCATGGAGATGAAATAAGAACTTCGAGGTTCACCGATGACATTGTAATTCTGTCAGAGACAGCAAAGGACTTGGAAGAGCAGTTGAACGGAATGGACAGTGTCTTGAAAGGAGGGTATAAGATGAACATCAACAAAAGTAAAACGAGGATAATGGAATGTAGTCGAATTAAGTCGGGTGATGCTGAGGGAATTAGATTAGGAAATGCGACACTTAAAGTAGTAAAGGAGTTTTGCTATTTGGGGAGCAAAATAACTGATGATGGTCGAAGTAGAGAGGATATAAAATGTAGACTGGCAATGGCAAGGAAAGCGTTTCTGAAGAAGAAAAATTTGTTAACATCGAGTATTGATTTAAGTGTCAGGAAGTTGTGTCTCAAAGTATTTGCATGGAGTGTCGCCATGTATGGAGGTGAAACATGGACGATAAATAGTTTAGACAAGAAGAGAATAGAAGCTTTCGAAATGTGGTGCTACAGAAGAATGCTGAAGATCAGATGGGTAGATCACATAACTAATGAGGAGGTATTGAATAGAATTGGGGAGAAGAGGAGCTTGTGGCACAACTTGACTAGAAGAAGAGATCGGTTGGTAGGACATGTTCTGAGACATCGAGGGATCACCAATTTAGTATTGGAGGGCAGCGTGGAGGGTAAAAATCGTAGAGGGAGACCAAGAGATGAATACACTAAGCAGATTCAGAAGGATGTAGGCTGCAATAGATACTTGGAGATGAAGAAGCTTGCACAGGATAGAGTAGCATGGAGAGCTGCATCAAACCAGTCTCAGGACTGAAGACCACAACAACAACAACAACATTTACGGGGGCACCCATGGGTCCAGTGGAGATTGTGCAAGGCTCCATGGCCGGCAGCTGTGGACGAGCGCTTCTACGCGCTTCAGTCCGGAACCGCGCTGCTGCTACGGTCGCAGGTTCGAATATTGCCTCGGGCATGGATGTGTGTGATGTCCTTAGGTTAGTTAGGTTTAAGTAGTTCTAAGTCTAGGGGACTGATGACCTCAGTGCTTAGAGCCATCTGAAGCAAGGCACCATGATGGCCGAGGTGTATCGTACACTGGTTGCAGACCACGTACACGCCTTCCTGAGGATCATGTTTTCCGACAGCAGTGGCATTTTTCAGCAAGATAATGCTCCATGTCAAAAGGCCAGGAGTATGATGGAGCGGTTCGAGGGACGTGGTGGCGAGTTTCAATTGATGTGCTCGCTCTCCAACTCGTCAGATCTGAACCCGATCGAACACATCTGGGATGTGATTGAGTGTGGCCTCAGAGCTCCTCGTCTCTCTGTGCAGAATTTACGGGAATCAGGTGACTTGTGTGTGCAGTCGTGGTGCCAACTTCCTCCAGCAACCTACCAAGGCCTCATCCCTTCCATGCCACGACACGTGGCCGCTGTTATTCTGCCAAAGATGAACCTGCCGTCTATTAGATACGTGGTCATAATGTTCTGGATGATCAGTGTATAGCAGATTCGATTTCCGACCCCCATTACTGCCTTTGATGCTTTGTTGTTTTTCAGAGCTCGCACTGAATTCCGTGGAATGCCAGTCTTCTCGACATTTTTCATCTCTGGTGGATAAGACGGCCGGCGAGGTTTCAATGAACTGAGTGTTCGCTCACAAGCGCCATTTAAACCGAAGCCCCCGTTCTTGTTTATTAGGTTTTCTAACAACATAATTTCGACACACTCCTCGATTATGCTGTCCCAGAAACTCGGAGTCTGCACAACGATACTGGTGCCGTCGTATTTCATTTCATGATTACATCCGAGGCAGTGCTGGGCGACAGCTGGTGTGTTAGGTGGTTTTAGTCGAACATGTAGTCTGCCCCGCGCAAGAAGTGCCACATTCGCGAGGAGTGCGATACGCACTCGACTTTCGGAGACCCAGATCATATCACAAAAAGTACTTTTTATCTTGGTTGAACGAAGCGGAATACACTGGATGTCACGTTTCCGTAGGATATAAAGGTAATTTCCGGAGTAACCGAAGGAATTGTGGCAAGACCGATACCGTTTATAATGTACGTAAATCATATAGTAGAAGGCGTCGGAAGCTTTTGAAGACTGTTCGCAAACGATGCAGTTGTGTATAAGAATCGATTTGTAGAATGACCTGCAGAGGACTGATGAAGGGTGCAGACTCTGGCAGTTGGCCCTGAACGTGAATAAATCTTATTGCTCATACGTAGGAAATGAAAGCCTCTATTTTACAACTACACTACTGATGAGGAAGTGCTGAAAACGGTATCTACAGTAAATCGTCTTGGAGTAACCACGTTGAGTGGAATGACCACGCAGAACAAGTAGAAAGAAAAGCAAATGGCAGACTGAGATTCATAGGACGTATCTTAAGCAAATGAAACTCACCTGCGAGCGAATCAGCTTACAAGACGCTTGTTCGACCGATCGTTCAGTAGTGCTCATCATCCTGGGGTCCTTACGGGATCCCCATTCTTCGTTGGATCTTTTCTGTATCTTGACAGAAGAGTCCACCGAACAGTGGCACGTTTTGTCACGGGATCGGTTAGTCCACGCGAGAGCTTTACAGAGATACTCAAGAAACTGCAGTGACATACTCAAGAGAGGCGTTGTGTCTCATAGAGAGTTTTACTACTGCAATTTGGAGAAAGGAGTTTCCGGAACGAGTCGGACAACATATTACTTCCTCCCACAGACATCTCGCGAAATTATTCCGAAGAAAAAATTCGAAAAATTAGAGCTAATATAGAGACTTCTCGACAGTTAATCTTCCCAGGTGCCAATCTCAAGTGAAACAGGGAAAGGACTAATTAGTGCTACCAGAAGCAGCTTCAGCCACACGCCGTTAGGTGACTTGAGGAGTGTGATGGAGTACTAGATGAGGTTACCGATCTTTCTGGATACTGAGGCAGCATAAGGCAGATAAGAACCTTTTGGATCCTCCTTTTCGGTCTCAGTCTCTACATCTTTTTCAGGCGTTCTTGGTTTGACTGCCTCACCTATTCAACACGATGCCCATTCGGAGCACAGTTCTTAGACAAGGCTCTCCTTGCGTGAAAGAGTTCGAGGCCTACGGATCAGTGTCTTTCTCACCCAATTTTTTTGTGCCAGATCGTGGTGGCTCGGAGCCTGGGGATGAAGGTCACTGTCCGTAGATTTTCTACGAGTATATGCACTGTGACCCTGGGATCCGTCCGCTCTTCTCTTAACTAACATGTCGAGGATAAGCTTTTGGCCTTCTTTTTCAAGTTCCATTGTGTATTTTATATTATGATGGATGGAATTTGAATGTTCCAAGAACTCTTGAAGCTTTTCCAGTCCATGCAAGAACACGCCAGATGTGTCGCCCACGTACTGATAGGCACACGTTGGTTCTAACTTGACGGATTCAGCTGTCTCTCCTACAAAGTGTTTCGTGTATAGGAGCGCCTCGACAACTGGTAACAGGCTACCCACCTCCATGCCGTCGGTTTGTTCATGACAGCGGCGTCAGAACAGTCTGGTTGGACTCCACACAGTGGGTATACATAACAGCAAAGCTTGTACCACCTGAAGAAGGCGGAAGAGTCGGTCGTCGAAATATTGTGCAATAAATGGAAACAAACTAAGCAGAACACCCGGAATCACACCAGCAACCTTTCAGGCAAAGAGAACCTGAGACTTCATTCCCTATTCTGTTTATCAGCTCATTAATTATACATGCTATCCACCCGTGACTAGCGTCATTTAGTTCATCCTCTCTCTCACAATCAGAATATGTACTTTGATTTCAAACTATTAACATGTTTCATATCTTTCTTTTTGAGTCTAAACGTAACGGTCGTTGAGATCAACTGGTGGTGCACTTTATCATCTAAATCATTACTGAAACAGTTGGTCACTTTCGAAAAATATCATTTATGATGCACGAAATTAAGTTATGTGAGAACCGCATAGCCACACCTTGCTTGTGACTGCGTCTTGACCGGCATGACCCCATATAACGGACAGAGTAAAGAAGTATCGCCTCGGGATCACACAATCATACACCATCTGCGGCTGGAGACCGGGATCGTTTTTGTTTCCGATGCATCCTGCCCCTCTTTCCTCAAACCCCCCTCCGCTGTATAGGAGGAAGGAAGGGAGGGAGGGCCGCTTCACTGTTCCGGTTGCTGTCTTGGATGTGCGCGAAGACCGTTAAGGCGTCAGGTAAAACGTGATTCATGTGGCCCAGTAAATCTCGTTGTGAGAATTACAATAGGGTCGAGAGTACAATCGATCCCATGCCACCAAAAACCAGCGCCGTCCCCCGCTCCCCCCCCACCCCCCCCTCGCTCCCCTCACCTGTCTGTATGCCTCAACTGGTGTACGCTTCACAGTAGAGTTGGGCAACACGATTCTTTTTCCCCATTATCGATTCAATCTTACATTTCGAATCGATTCCTACGATTCGCTCACGATTCATTCCAGTCTGCGATGGCACGATTCGTACGGAATGCAAAAAGTTCTACATCTTATTCACAGATGGCAGGACCTGTCTGAAATTGTCAATGGGGTTAGAATCGAACTGTGTCATGATATGATATGCCAGAAATAGTTTATTTATGAGTAAACATGCATATGACGTTACAAGTGTGATTCTCGATGTATACGTGTAATGCCTTACTTGATGAAAGGTCAAGTTTGATTTGATTGCATCTGTTGTTTTATTTCAGTATGCCAGGAAAGAGGAGTCGATTTGTGCGAAAGGTGGTGCAAAATTACTTGGTATGCCAGTTTGGTTGTGTGGCTTGAACGTATCTAACTACAGACGTCTGTTTTATAGTAACAAAATCTAGCAGAGAGGCAGACGTGGTTTGGCTCATATCATCCTATGTTTTTCTGTGCTAAGATGTCTTTCTAAGTCCACCCTTGCAATTCATAACGCAGCTGACAGCCCTCCCACACAGCAAATTTAGCTTAACTTTCATTTCTTCTAAATACAAAGCATAGGTATTTTGCTTTTAATTTGTCTGAGAACTTACCGCTGTCACTACTATTTACGTGAGGAGACGACACCGCCAAGTGTCAGCTTAGTTTTCACGAGTAATATTCCGGCCCACGAACTTCGTTTGTTCGTTACGAGCTTCCTTTCTTCACACGCATCCTCCACTTGACTACATCTGACGGTCGTAATCATTCGGCACGACTCGGCATGATTCGGAAGTTGCCTTCGAAGCATAGCGTACTAACTGTAAGAATCGATGAATCGTTGGAACTTGGAATCGTCACGACTCGGAAACACGCAATCGTTCTTACGATTCTTTTGAACGACGATTCGTCCGTATCACTATTCGATTCTTACGATTCTTTATTTAGAGTCGTTCAAATGAACGACTCATTCACGAATCGCCACAACTCTACTTCACAGTAACATCTCGGAGTCGCGGTGTCCTCTCCCGAGGCAAACTGGTCTGCAGTTGTGAAAACTGGCGCCTGACGTCCCGTAGCTTGACAGTAAGTTTGCGCACGTTGTCACCTGGCCACTCAACAACTGGTGGCGGAAGGTACTTTCGTGCCAATGGTAGCCACTCCCTGTGAAAAGAGTGACGAGAAAAATTGCTCTCTGTATTCCTCCGTATTCCTCATTCTCGAGCCGTTACGCTCATGATTTTTTCCGTATCAGGAAACTAAGTTGAAGGCAATATTACGGAAACAGATGACTATGAACTGAGTGAGCTGATACCGCGAAAAGAACTGAACTGCCAAGTAAAGAGATAAGGCGAGACAAGACATCAAAAGGTTTTTCAGAGCCCGGTAACAGCCATAGAATTTGTGGCCTAGTTAAAGTATTTAATGAAGCTACATGTTTCGGGGTATAAGCTACTTCTTCAGGCTATACTGACAATACAAAGAAGTCAGTGAAAGTACATATAAAAATGAAGTTGTTTTGTACAGTCTTGGCATGTGCTGTGTTCAGTCGAAGAGAAAGAGAAGTGAAACCTAATATGAGGGAATATTAACTTCTTTTGCTCTTGAAACAAAGAATTTATCATTCATTTTGTTCATATGAAGCGGCTGTCTTCTTGTGTCCAGTTGCCTCCACTGGTGTGGCTTCTACATCAACAGCTACATCCATACTCCGCAAGCCACCTGACGGTGTGCGGCGGAGGGTACCTTGAGTACCTCTATCGATTCTCCCTCCTACTCCAGTCTCGTATTGTTCGTGGAAAGAAGGATTGTCGGTATGCCTCTGTGTGGACTCTAATCTCTCAGATTTTATCCTCAAGGTCTCTTCGCGATATATACGTAGGAGGGAGCAATATACTGCTTGACTCCTCGGTGAAGGTATGTTCTCGAAACTTCAACAAAAGCCCGTACCGAGCTACTGAGCGTCTCTCCAACAGAGTCTTCCACTGGAGTTTATCTATCATCTCCGTAACGCTTTCGCGATTACTAAATGATCCTGTAACGAAGCGCGCTGCTCTCCGTTGGATCTTCTCTATCTCTTCTATCAACCTTATCTGGTACGGATCCCACACTGGTGAACAATATTCAAGCAGTGGGGGAACAAGTGAACTGTAACCTACTTCCTTCTTGGAACTTGTTGATCACTGTCCATAAACTAAATAGTAAGGGCCAATTAAAGCACACCACAATCAAGTTGCGTGTGCTGTAGAAATGGAAAGCGGATGAGAGACGCGACAGCAAGATGGACAGAAGATGTTGCAAGTGACGGGTAACATTTTGTTCGCTTTCTCGTTTCTGCTGCACAATAAACTTCATTTTGTTTTAAGTGTTCCTTGTAAGTTCATGAACTGTGGTTAGCGAGATTGGAGAAGCCATACCAATGGTGGCAACTGAACACACCACAAGAAGACAGCCATTTCATATGAACAAAGTGAGTGATTTTCCGAAAGCTAGGTTCAAATGGTTCAAATGGCTCTGAGCACTATGGGACTCAACTGCTGTGGTCATAAGTCCCCTAGAACTTAGAACTACTTAAACCTAACTAACCTAAGGACAGCACACAACACCCAGCCATCACGAGGCAGAGAAAATCCCTGACCCCGCCGGGAATCGAACCCGGGAACCCGGGCGTGGGAAGCGAGAACGCTACCGCACGACCACGAGATGCGGGCCCGAAAGCTAGGGGAGGAGGTTATTGACAGTAGTAAAACTGTGAAGAGGGCTGGTGAGTTGTGCTTGAGTAGGTCAGTTGGCAGAGAACTTACCAGCGAAAGCAAAGGGCGTGGGCTCGAGTCGCGGCCCGGTACACAGTTTTAATCTGTCTGGAAGTTTTATAGCAGCGCACACTCTCCTGCAGAGAGAAAAATTCATTCCGGGAAGTGGGTGATCATTTAAAATTCTTTGTGTTGACAGGAGAGCAAGAAACAAAGTGAATATTCCGTTACATTAGGTTTCCCTTCTCTTTGTCTGAAGAATGGCTACAGCATATGCCACGACTTTACCGAATAATTTTAATATCTATGTGTACCGGCTATTATGTTAAATTTTTTGTATTGTGATTGTAGGTTCGAGATAGTGTTTATATCTCGAAACATGCTGCTTCATTAAATAATTTAGGTTGTTGTTGTTGTGGTCTTCAGTCCTGAGACTGGTTTGATGCAGCTCTCCATGCTACTCTATCCTGTGCAAGCTTCTTCATTTCCAGTACCTACTGCAGCCTAATCCTTCTGAATCTGCTTATTGTATTCATCTCTTGGTCTCCCTCTACGATTTTTACCCTCCACGTTACCCTCCGATACTAAATTGGTGATCCCTTGATGCCTCAGAACATGTCCTACCAACCGATCCATTCTTCTACTCAAGTTGTGCCACAAACTCCTCCCCAATCCTATTCAATACCTCCATATTATTTATGTGATCTAACCATCTAATCTTCAGCATTCTTCTGTAGCACCACATTTCGAAAGCTTCTATTCTCTTCTTGTCCAAAGTATTTATCATCCACGTTTCACTTCCATACATGGCTACACCCCATACAAATACTCCCAGAAACGACTTCCTGACACTTAAATCTATACTCGATGTTAACAAATTTTTCTTCTTCAGAAACGCTTTCCTTGCCATTGCCAGTCTACACTTTATATCCTCTCTACTTCGACCAAAATCAGTTATATTGCTCCCCAAACAGAAAAACTCCTTTACTACTTTATGTGTCTCATTTCCTAATATAATCCCCTCAGCATCAACCGACTTCATTCGACTACATTCCATTATCCTCGTTTTGCTTTTGTTGATGTTCATCTTATATCCTCCTTTCAAGACACTGTCCATTCCGTTCAACTGCTCTTCCAAGTCCTTTGCTGTCTCTGACAGAATTACAATGTCATCGGCAAATCTCAATGTTTTTATTTCTTCTCCATGAATTTTAATACCTACTCCGAATTTTTCTTTTGTTTCCTTTACTGCTTGCTCAATACACAGATTGAATAACATCCGGGATAGGCTACAACCCTGTCTCACTCCCCTCCCAACCACTGCCTCCCTTTCATGTCCCTCGACTCTGACAACTGCCATCTGCTTTCTGTGCAAATTGTAAATAGCCTTTCGCTCCCTGTATTTTACCCCTGCCACCTTCAGAATTTGAAAGAGAGTGTTCCAGTCAACATTGTCGAAAGCTTTCTCTAAGTCTACAAATGCTAGAAACGTAGGTTTGCCTTTTATTAATCTAGCTTCTAAGATAAGTCGTAGGGTCAGTACTGCCTCACGTGTTCGCATATTTCTACGGAATCCAAACTGATCGTCCCCGAGGTCGGCTTCTACCAGTTTTTCCATTCGTCAGTAAAGAATTAAACTGATAGTTCGATAATTTTCACATCTGTCAACGCCTGCTTTCTTTGGGATTGGAATTATTATATTCTCCTTGAAATCTGAAGGTATTTCGCCCGTCTCATACATCTTGCTCACCAGATGATAGAGTTTTGTCAGGACTGGCTCGCCGAAGGCTGTCAGCAGTTCTAATGGAATGTTGTCTATTCCCGGGGCCTTGTTTCGACTCAGGTCTTTCAGTGCTCTGTCAAACTCTTCACGCTGTATCATATCTCCAATTTCATCTTCATCTACATCCTCTTCCATTTCCATAATATTGTCCTCAAGTACATCGCCCTTGTATAGTCCCTCTATATACTCCTTCCACCTTTCTGCCTTAGGTAAGTCAATAAATTTTGTAAGTAGCAGCGGTCTCCAAAAAACGTTTTGATATTTTTGATACACTCACGGTCCATACATAGTCAATACGACTTGAAATTAAAAAAAAAAAAGGAAACTGGAGCGGGCGCCATTCTCTCAAAATAAATGACATCCTCTGAAGAACCAATTATGGCAAAACTTGGTTGGTTGCGTGATTTGGGGGAGGGGACCAAACAGCGAGGTCATCGGTTCCATCGGAATAGGAAAGGATGGAGAAGGAAATCGGCCGTGCCCTTTCAGAGGACCCATCTCGGCATTTGCCTGGAGGGATTGAGGAACACCTAAGTCAGGATGGCGGGACACGGGTCCAGTGTGCTAACCGTCGCGCCACCTCGCTCCGTACGGCCGACTTACCCCGTCGAGCACGTGCGAGACGCGTTGGGGAGACGTCCACACGCACTGAGGTCAAGTTGGCCGGTACTGGAACGGACAAACGTTGTGTTCAGCATGGGAGCACACTGCAGAGCACGCATTGCCGCCCGTCGTCGTCACAGGCGTTGTTAAGAACCGTGCCCTGCATTTTGTAATGTCCAGGGAAACATCGCAAATGGCGGTGACTTCTGTTTAATTATTGTCTTTGAATAAAACTGTCATATCTGTTCCTGTCATTGCGTATTTCTTTCAATTAGCTTCTGTAGAATATGTATGAGACAGGCGAAATTCCCTCAGACTTCAATAAGAATATAATAATTCCAATCCCAAAGTAAGCAGGTGTTGACAGATGTGAAAATTACCGACCTATCAGTTTAATAAGTCACAGCTGCAAAATACTAACGCGAATTCTTTACAGACGAATGGAAAAAACTGGTAGAAGCCGACCTCGGGGAAGATCAGTTTGGATTCTGTAGAAATGTTGGAACACGTGAGGCAATATTGATCCTAAGACTTATGTTAGAAGAAAGATTAAGGAAAGGCAAACATACGTTTCTAACATTTGTAGACTTAGAGAAAGCTTTTGACAATGTTGACTGGAATACTCTATTTCAAACTCTCAAGGTGGCTGGAGTAAAATACAGGGAGCGAAAGGCTATTTGCAATTTGTACAGAAACCACATGGCAGTTATAAGAGTCGAAGGACATGAAAGGGAAGCAGTGGTTGGGAAGGGAGTGAGACAGGGTTGTAGCCTATCCGCGATGCTATTCAATCTGTATATTGAGCAAGCAATAAAGGAAACAAAAGAAAAGTTCGGAGTAGGTACTAAAATCTGTGGAGAAGAAATAAAAACTTTGAGGTTCGCCGATGACATTGTAATTCTGTCAGAGACAGCAAAGGACTGCCGGCCGCTGGTGGCTTCAGCCTGGAACCGCGCGACCGCTACAGTCTCAGGTTCGAATCCTGTCTCGGGCATGGATGTGTGTGATGTCCTTAGGTTAGTTACGTGTAAGTAGTTCTAAGTCCTAGGGAACTGATGACCTCAGATGTTAAGTCCCATAGTGCTCAGAGCCCTTTGAGCCAGCAAAGGACTTGGAAGAGCAGTTGAACGGAATAGACAGTGTCTTGAACGGAGGGTACAAGATGAACATCGACAAAAGCAAAACGAGGATAATGGAATGTAGTCGAATTAAGTCGGGTGATGCTGAGGGAATTAGATTAGGAAATGAGACACTTGAAGTAGTAAAGGAGTTTTGTTATTTGGGAAGCAAAATAACTGATGATGGTCGAAGCCGAGAAGATATAAAATGTAGACTGGCAATGCCAAGGAAAGCGTTTCGGAAGAAGAGAAATTTGTTAACATCGAGTATAGATTTAAGTATCAGGAAGTCGTTTATGAAAGTATTTGTATGGAGTGTAGCCATGTATGGAAGTGGAACATGGACAATAAATAGTTTGGACAAGAAGAGAATAGAACCTTTCGAAATGTGGCGCTACAGAAGAATGCTGAAGATTAGATGGGTAGACCACATAACTAATGAGGAGGTATCGAGACAACACACAGCACTTCTTATTAAATAAAACAATAAACCTTTCAAAAACTGCTTTTAATAAACATTTTAAATACAAGAATGCATTTGTACAATCCGAGAAAACATGCAGCATTTCTTATTAAATAAAACAGTAAACTAGTGAAAAACTGCGAATATCTTCTAGGGGGAGGGGGGGCAGCTGTCCCCCCACCCCCAGCCCGTCGCTGGGTACGCCCATGGGTGTTGAACAGAATTGGGGAGAAGAGGAGTTTGTGGCACAACTTGACTAGAAGAAGGGATCGGTTGGTAGGACATGTTCTGAGGCATCAAGGGATCACCAATTTAGTACTGGAGGGCAGTGCGGAGGTTAAAAATCGTAGAGGGAGACCAAGAGATGAATACACTAAGCAGATTCAGAAGGATGTAGGTCGCAGTAGGTACTGGAGATGAAGAAGCTTGCACAGGATAGAGTAGCATGGAGAGCTGCATCATACCAGTCTCAGGACTGAAGGCCACAACAACAACAACAACTTTATTGCTACAGTTCATTGTACGTATGGCGCAAGTTTCATTGAGCTGTCTTACTTGGTAGTGACGCATCACGCCAAAGTCACTTTCGTATTTAAGTTTAGCACACTGATCACTGTTATCTACATTAGAAAGAAGTAACTGTTACAAGCCACCCACGGAGAAGTGCACTTTCCGTACCAGAGTAGTTCAGGAACTGTTGAAGACAAGTTCAAATACAGAAAACTAAACTCACATTTACGGCATTTGTAGAGTCAGAGAAAGCATTTCACAATGATGACTGGAATGCACTCTTTGGAATTCTGAATCGGTGCTAAGAGAGGATGGTAGCAAAAGGGACGCAGGAGTTATGAAGAAAGTGAGACAGGGCTTCAGGTTTTCCGCCACGTTATCAACAGAGGAAACTAAAGTAAAAATTAGAAAAAGAGCTGAAATTAAGGATTGGCAAAGACAATTCTGTTCTGTGACAGAAGACGAATATTTGCAAAATAGGTGAATACAATTGGTAGTGTCTTGGGAAGAGGTTAAAAGATGAACATAAATAAAAGTAAAGTAAAGGTAGTCGAATGCTTTCCTGGCGGAATTAGATTAAGAGATGATAGGCTGAAAGTATGAGACGGGTTTCGCTGTTTGGGCAGCAAAATAACAGACGATGGAAAAAGAAAAGATCAAGTAAGATGTAGGCTGCAGGGGAAGTTGTTGTGGAGAAGAGAGATACGCTAGTATCGAATATAAATTTGCCTGCCTCCGTGGATGAGTGGTCGGTGGACCCTCGACCGATTTCCGGTACTGCCAGGGATTTTTCCTCGGTGGGAGGCCTTGTACGGTGTGTACGCAGCCTCGTGACACGACCTGAGTGTAATGGTTCAACAGTAAGAAACGCAACAACGACCGGGAGAGTGTGTCATGACAACATGCCCCTATACAGGGTGTTACAAAAAGGTACGGCCAAATTTTCAGGAAACATTCCTCACACACAAATAAAGAAAAGATGTTATGTGGACATGTGTCCGGAAACGCTTAATTTCCATGTTAGAGCTCATTTTAGTTTCTTCAGTATGTACTGTACTTCCTCAATTCACCGCCAGTTGGCCCAGTTGAAGGAAGGTAATGTTGACTTCAGTGCTTGTGTTGACATGCGACTCATTGCTCTACAGTACTAGCATCAAGCACATCAGTACGTAGCATCAACAGGTTAGTGTTCATCACGAACGTGGTTCTGCAGTCAGTGCAATGTTTACAAATGCGGAGATGGCAGATGCCCATTTGATGTATGGATTAGCACGGGGCAATAGCCGTGGCGCGGCACGTTTGTATCGAGACAGGTTTCCAGAACGAAGGTGTCCCGACAGGAAGACGTTCGAAGCAATTGATCGGCGTCTTAGGGAGCACGAAACATTCCAGTCTATGACTCGGGACTGGGGACGACCTAGAACGACGAGGACACCTGCTATGGACGAGGCAATTCTTCGTGTAGTTGGGCGTTGTGTGATGTCCTTAGGTTAGTTAGGTTTAAGTAGTTCTAAGTTCTAGGGGACTGATGACCATAGATGTTAAGTCCCATAGTGCTCAGAGCCATTTGAACCATTTGAACCTTCGTGCAGTTGGCGATAACCCTAATGTCAGCGTCAGAGAAGTTGCTGCTGTACAAGGTAACGTTGACCACGTCACTGTATGGAGAGTGCTACGGGAGAACCAGTTGTTTCCGTACCATGTACAGCGTGGGCAGGCACTATCAGCAGCTGATTGGCCTTCACAGGTACACTTCTGCGAATGGTTCATCCAACAATGTGTCAATCCTCATTTCAGTGCAAATGTTCTCTTTACGGATGAGGCTTCATTCCAACGTGATCAAATTGTAAATTTTCACAGTCAATATGTGTGGGCTGACGAGAATCCGCACGCAATCGTGCAATCACGTCATCAACACAGATTTTCTGTGAACGTTTGGGCAGGCATTGTTGGTGATGTCTTGATTGGGCCCCATGTTCTTCCACCTACGCTCAATGGAGCACGTTATCATGATTTCATACGGGATACTCTACCTGTGCTGCTAGAACATGTGCCTTTACTAGTACGACACAATACGTGGTTCATGCACGATGGAGCCCCTGCACATTTCAGTCGAAGTGTTCGCACGCTTCTCAACAACAGATACGGTGACCGATGGATTGGTAGACGCGGACCAATTCCGTGGCCTCCACGCTCTCCTGACCTCAACCCTCTTGACTTTCATTTATGGCGGCATTTGAAAGCTCTTGTCTACGCAACCCCGGTACCAAATGTAGACACTCTTCGTGCTCGTATTGTGGACGGCTGTGATACAATATGCCATTCTCCAGGGCTGCATCAGCGCATCAGGGATTCCATGCGACGGAGGGTGTATGCATGTATCCTCGCTAACGGAGGACATTTTGAACATTTCCTGTAACAAAGTGTTTGAAGTCACGCTGGTACGTTCTGTTGCTGTGTGTTTCATTTCCATGATTAATGTGATTTGAAGGGAAGTAATAAAATGAGCTCTAACATGGAAAGCAAGCGTTTCCGGACACATGTCACATAACAGATTTTCTTTCTTTGTGTGTGAGGAATGTTTCCTGAAAGTTTGGCCGTAACTTTTTGTAACACCCTGTATATGCATTCAGCGACGTCATCGGCAGAGGGTGACACGGCGGTCAGTCGGGCGCGCGGAACTTTGCATCACCTTACGAATGTAAATTAAGTGTCAGGAAGTATTTTCTGAAAAGTTGTTCTCTTGGGCAAGTGAAAAGTGGACGATAAATAATACAATAACAACATAATAAATGGTTCAAATGGCTCTAAGCACTATAGGACTTAACATCTGAGGTCATCAGTCCCCTAAACTTAGAACTACTAAACCTAACTAACCTAAGGACATCACACACATCCATGCCCGAGGCAGTATTCGAACCTGCGACCGTAGCAGCAGCGTGGTTCCGGACTGAAGCACCTAGAACTGCTTGGTCACAGCGGCCGGCAACAATATAATACAATAACAAGATGTACAATGGGCGTTAACTAAGTAGTTAAACACTTCTTTTTCTCAGCCAATTTAGGTTGTAAACATGCGGCATTTGTTGTGGGATACCGCGCAAGTTTCCCACTTCAGGCCCTATAGTTTCACGAGGTTCAGATAGGTAGCGGCGCTGTACGAAGCGTTCAGAATGGTGTCTGTAACGGAAGTGTGTTCCAAGGAAAGAAGTGTCATTCACTTTCTTTTCGCGGAAAACCAGAAGATCGCAGATATTCATAGGCGCATGCAGGATGTCTACGGAGACCTAGCAGTGAACAAAATCACGGTGAGTCACTGGTCGAGGCATCTGCCATCATCGCAACAACATCGTGCAAATCTGTTCCACCTCCCGTGTGCCGCCCGGCCCCTGCAATGTTGGGACGTGTGGACAGTCTCATTCGAGATGATCGACGGATCACAATCAATCACGTCACTGCTCAAATAGGCTGTTCTGATGATAATGGAGACACACTCGTCCACCAATGGGGTGGTGAAAGGTGTATGATTAGATTAGATTAATTATTCATTCCATAGCCCCATAAAAGAGGGAATCCTCCTGGGTGTGGAACATGTCAGAAAATCACATTACAAAAATGTAATTAGTAAAACTTGAGTTTCATTAATTTTAATGATCCTTAGTCAGTAAACAGTAAAATTATGTACATGAATTAAATTTAAACTTCTAATATTTACAGGTTTAATACTTACATCTGCTTTCATTAAATCCATCATTCAGACATTTGCTAGTTTCTTGGCTATTACAACCAAGTATTGTCAAAAATTAAAGTAAATTATTCATTTCAGTGATCGTCAGTTAAGAACAGTCAGATTACGTACAAGATTTAAAATTAAACTTCCACTATTTACAGACTTAAGACTTACATCTGCTTTTCATACATCCATCATTCACACAGTAGGTAGTTACTTGACTGTTAAAACCAAGTATTGTCAAAAATTAAAGTATAATAAATTTTCATTAAAATGGTCTATTGCACTTGTTGAGAAACTCATGGATGGAATAGAAGGAGTTGGCCACCAAAAATTCTTTTAAATTATGTAGAATTGTGCCTTGTCTGAAACTAAACTCTTAATGGTTGCTGGTAACTTATTGAAAATATGCGTTGCTGAATACTGGACTCCTTTCTGGGCAAGAGTAAGTGATTTTAAATCTTTATGTATATTGTTCTTATTCCTAGTATTGATACTGTGTACTAAGCAGTTAGTTGTAAAAAGAGATGTATTATTTACAACAAACTTCATTACACTCGATGTTAACAAATTCAGAAATGCTTTTCTTCCCATTGCCATTCTACATTCTATATCGTCCCTACTTCGACCATACACTACATTCCATTACCCTAGTTTTACTTTTGTTGATGGTCATCTAATATCCTCCTTTCGATTCCGTTACCCTAGTTTTACGTTTGTTGATGTTCATCTAATATCCTCCTTTCGATTCCATTACCCTAGTTTTACTTTTGTTGATGTTCATCTAATATCCTCCTTTCAAGAAGCTGCCCATTCCGTTTAACTGCTCTTCCAGGTCCTTCACTGTCTCTGACAGAATTACAATGTCATCGGCAAATCTCAAAGTTTTTATTTCTTCTCCCTTGACTTTAAATCCTACTCCGATTTTTCTTTGTTTCCTTTACTACTTCCTCAATATACCGATTGAAGAACATCGCGGATAGGCTACAACCCTGTCTCAGTCCCTTCCCAACCACTGCTTCCTTTTCATGCCCCTCAACTCTCACAACTGCCATTTGATTTCTATACAAATTCCAAACAGCCTTTCGCTCCCTGTATTTCACCCCTGCCATCTTTACAGTTTGAAAGAGAGTATACCAGTCAGGCTTCCTATAAGTCTACAAATGCTATAAACGTAGGTTTGTCTTTCCTTAACCCATCTCCTATGAGAAGTCGTGGCGCCAGTATTGCCTCGCAAGTTCCAACATTTCTCCGGAATCCAAACTGATCGTCCCCGACGTCAACCTCTACCAGTTTCTCAATTTTTTTGTAAAGGATTCGCGTTAGTATTTTGCAGCCGTGACTTATTAACCTGGCCGAGCGGATCTAGGCGCGTCAGTCTGGAACCGGGCGACCGCTACGATCGCTGGTTCGAATCCTGCCTTGGGCATGGATGTGTGTGATGTCCTTAGGTTGGTTAGGTTTAAGTAGTTCTAAGTTCTAGGGGACTGATGACCTCAGCTGTTAAGTCCCATAGTGCTCAGAGCCATTTAAACCATTTGAACGTATTAAACTGATAGTTCAGTGATTTTCACACCTGTCACCACCTGCTTCCTTTGGAATTTGGATTGTTATGTTCTGCTTGAAGTCGCAGAGTATTTCACCTGTCTTATATTTCTTGCTCACCATATAGTAGAGTTTTGTCATGGCTGGCTCTCCCAAGGCTGTCAGTAGCTCTAACGGAATGTTGTCTACTCCTGGGGCCTTGTTTCGAGTTATGTCTTCCAGTGCTTTGTCAGATTCTGCACGCAGTATCATATCTCCCTTCTCATCGTCCTCCACGTCCTCTCCCCTTTCCATAATATTGCCCTCAAGGACATCCCCTGGTGCAGACCCTGTACATGCTCCTTCCACCTTCCTATATTTCCTTCATTGCTTAGAACTAGTTTTCCATCTGAGCACGCGATATTCATGTAAGTGGTTCTCTGTTCTCCAAAGGTCTCCTTTAATTTTCCTGTAGGCAGTATCTATCTTACCCCTAGTGATACATGATTTTACATTCTTAGATTATCCTCTAGGCATTCCTGCTTTGCCATTTTGCACTTCCTGTCGATCTCATTTTTAGACGTTTGTATTTCCTTTCGTCTGCTTCATTTATTGCGTTTTTGTATTTTCTCCTTTCATCGATTAAGTTCAATATCTCTTGTGTTACCCAATTATGTATACTAGCCCTCGTCTTTTTATCTACTTGATTCTCTGTTGCCTTCACTATTTCGTCTCTCAAAACTACTCATTCTTCTTCTGCTGTATTCCTTTCCCCTGTTCTTGTCAACCGTTCCCTAATGCTCTCTCTGAAACCCTCTAAAACCTCCGGTTCGTTCAATTTATCCAGGTGCCATCTCCCTAAATTCCTGTGTTTTTGCAGGTTCTTCAGTTTTAATCTGCAGTTCATAACCAATAAATTGTGGTCAGAGTCCCCATCTGCCCCTGGAAATGTCTTACAAATGATTCTTAAACCAAGTGTTAGCTATGATTAAATTATGCTCTGTGCAAAATTCTACCAGGCCGCTTTCTCTTTCTTTCCTTTCCCCCGGTCCACCAACTACTCTTCCTTCTGTTCCTTTTCACATTATCGAGTTCCAGTCCTCCATGGGGACAAACTTTACTCTCCGTTGACTGTCGGAATAATTTATTTTATCTCATCATACTTTTCTTCAATCTCTTCAGCAGTTGCAGAGTTATTTGGCATATAAACTGTTACTACTGTGGTGGGTTGGGCTTCGTATCTATCTGGCTACAATAATGCATTCATTATGCTGTTCATAGTAGCTTATCAGCATTCTT
The DNA here is from genome assembly GCF_021461395.2 of Schistocerca americana. Taxonomy (NCBI): domain Eukaryota; kingdom Metazoa; phylum Arthropoda; class Insecta; order Orthoptera; family Acrididae; genus Schistocerca; species Schistocerca americana. The sequence continues at coordinate 557,219,627 of NC_060125.1, read as the reverse complement.
ATTTTGTTACTCATTATTAAACCTAATCCTGCATTACCCCTATTTGAGTTTGTATTTATAACCCTGTATTCACCTGAGCAAAAGCTCTGTTACTCCTGCCACCGAACTTGACTAATTCCCACTATATCTAACTTTAACCTTTCCATTTCCCTTTTTAAAATTTCTAACCTATTTGCCCGATTAAGGGATCTAACATTCCACTCTCCGAACCGTAGAACGCCAGCTTTGTTTCTTCTGATTGCGATGTCCTCCTGAATAGTTCCCGCCCAGAGATCCGAATGGGGGACTATATTTTACCCAAGAGGATTGCAACATCATTAAACCATACAGTAGAGCTGCATGCACTCGGGAAAAATTACGGCTGTAGTTCCTTCTTGCTTTCAGCCGTTCGCATTATCATTACAGCAAGGCCGTTTTGGTTGATGTTTCAAGGCCAGATCAGTCAATCATCCAGATTGTTGCCCCTGAAACTACTGAAACGGTTGCTACCCCTCTTCAGGAACCACACGTTTGTCTGGCCTCTTCAATAGGTACCCCTCCGTTGTGGTAGCGCCTACGGTACGGCCATCTGTAACTCTGAGAGACGCAAGCCTCCCCAACAACGGCAAGGCCCATGATTCATGGGGGGAGAAATGTCGCTATATGATACAATAAAAAGTGCCTTCTGCCATGTACTTGACAGTGATTTAAGGAGTTCAAATTTACGTCTACACTCCGCAACCCACCTTAAGGTGTGTAGCGGAGAGTAGTTCTGTTACAACTATATTTTTCCCCTCCCGTGTTCAATCCGCGATTGGTACGCGGGATGAAATGTAGTTCCTAGAGATTTACTCAATGAATGTTGTATTTTATTGTGTTGTATGTTAACCGGGGGCCTAGAAACGACGGAGAGGCTCCATCACCGCCGCAGTGGTCCAGAACACCACGACGACTACCGCAGTCCACTTCACCCCTCCGCCGCCCCACACCGAACCCAGGGTTATTGTGCGGTTCGGCCCCCGATGGACCCCCAGGGAACGTCTCACACCAGACGAGTGTAACCCCAATGTTTGCGTGGTAGAGTAATGGTGGTGTACGCGTACGTGGAGAACTTGTTTGCGCAGCAATCGCCGACATAGTGTAACTGAGGCGGAATAAGGGGAACCAGGGCGCATTCGCCGAGGCAGATGGAAAACCGCCTAAAAACCATCCACAGACTGGCTCACCGGACCTAGACACAAGTCCGCCGGGCGGATTCGTGCCGGGAACCAGGCGCGCCTTCCCGCTCCGGAAAGCCGTAAGTTTTACTCTAGCATCTGCTTTTCTTACTATTTGTTTTATGTGGTCAGTCCACTTTAATTCACTCCGGACTGTTACTCATTGGTATTTTGCTGTTGTTACTGTTTCTACAGTTTTATCGCCAATTGAGTAATCGGAAATTAGTGAATATTTCTGCCTATTTAGGCACAATTCGTTTTATTTACTTACGGTTATCTCCAACTGCTAGTCTTTGAACCAGTCGGCGATCCTCTACAGGTGTTCCTACATTTCTCCACAATATTCTGGCGTTGCAGCCTTTGTAAAGACAACCGCATGGTCTGGCAATCGCCTGATGGAGCATAATATATTATCCACTATGTCGCTGAAATGTGTGTATGGCATGAAACTTTCCTGGCAGATTAAAACTGTGTGCCGGACCAAGACTCGAACTCGGGACCTTTGCCTTTCGCGGGCAAGTGCTCTACCAACTGAGCTACCGAAGTACGACTCACGCCCCCTCCTCACAGCTTCACTTCTGCCACTACCTCGTGTATGGTATAATTGGCGGTATCCCCCTTCTAGGCAGTTAGTCGCCTGGTGCAGCAGATCTTTTCATTTGAGGCCACTTCGGCGACGTTTGCGACAATAATGATGAGAAGAAAAAACATACACCCAATCCCAAGCGGAGAATATCCCAGTCCCATCAGAGATTTGAACCCGGGGCCCCGGCATCGAGAGTCAGCAATGCTAATCACGAGCAACATGTTGTCGGACCTCCATCCGCACGGCATAATGCAGCAGCTCCACGTGGTGAGGGCTCAACAAGTCGATGGGAGTCACCTGCAGAGATACTGAGCCACGTTGCCTCTATAGCCGTCCATAACTGGGAAAGTATTGCCAGTGCAGGATGTTGTGCGCGAACTGACCTCTCAATTACGTCCCATAAATGTTCGATAGGATTCATGTCGCTCGAATTGTCCAGAATGTTCTCCAAACCAATCACGAAGAATTGTGGCCCGGAACATGGTGCATTGTCATCCATAAAAAAATCCATCTTGTTCATGAAGTCCATGAATAGCCGCAAATGGTCTCCAAGAAGTCGAACAAAACCACTTCCAGTCAATGATCGGTTCAGCTGGACCACAGGATCCAGTCCACCGCGTGTAGAGACAGTCCACACCATTATGGACGCCACTAGCTCGCACACTGCCTTGTTAACAACTTGAGTGCCAGAATTGGTGGGGTCTGCACCACACTGGAAGCACACCATCAGCTCTTACCAACTGAAATCGGGACTCACGTGGACAGGCCACAGTTTTCCAGGCGTGCAGGGACCAACCAATGTGATCACGAGGCCAGGAGAGACACTGCAGGCGATGTAGCGAAGCCACTCGCGTCGGTCGTCTGCTGCCACAGCCCATTAACGCCAGATTTCGCGGCTGCTCTGTCTTAACGTACACGTTCGTCGCACGCCCCACACTGACTTCTGCAGTTATTTCACGTAACGTTGCTTCTGTCTTAGCACTGACAACTTGACTCATATGCCGCTGCTCTCGGTTGTTAAGTGAAGACCATCGGCCATTGCATTGTCCGTGGTGAGAGATAATGTATGAAATTTGGTACTCTCGGCATACTGAATTCCCTACGAATTTCCGGAATGGAATGTCGCATGCGTCTAGCTCCGACCACCATTCCGCGATCAAAGTCCGTTAAGTCCCATCGTGCGGCCATAATCAGGTGGGAAACATTTTCACGTGAATCACCAGAGATGACAGCTCCGCCGATGCACTACCCTTTTACATCCTGAGTACTCGATATTAATGCCATTTCTATGTGTGCCAGTGAGTTTCGTCACCTAAGTATATATTGCAAACGGTAACTAACGGCCCTTTACAGACGAATTGAAAAACTGATAGAAGCCGACCTCGAGGAAGATCAGTTTGGATTCCGTAGAAATGTTGGAACACGTGAGGCAATACTGACCCTACGACTTATCTTAGAAGAAAGATTAAGGAAAGGCAAACCTCCGTTTCTAGCATTTGTAGACTTAGAGAAAGCTTTTGACAATGTTGATTGGAATACTCTCTTTCAAGTTCTGAAGGTGGCAGGGGTAAAATACAGGGAGCGAAAGGCTATTTACAATTTGGACAGAAACCAGATGGCAGTTATAAGAGTCGAAAGATATGAAAGGGAAGCAGTGGTTGCGAAGGGAATGAGACAGGGTTGTAGCCTATCCCCGTTGTTATTCAATCTGTATATTGAGCAAGCAGTAAAGGAAACAAAAGAAAAATTCGGAGTAGGTATTAAAACCCATGGAGAAGAAAGAAAAACTTTGAGGTTCGCCGATGACATTGTAATTCTGTCAGAGACAGCAAAGGACTTGGAAGAGCAGTTGAACGGAATGGACAGTGTCTTGAAAGGAGGGTATAAGATGAACATCAACAAAGCAAACGAGGATAATGGAATGTAGTGGAATTAAGTCGGGTGATGCTGAGGGAATTAGATTAGGAAATGAGACACTTAAAGTAGTAAAGGAGTTTTGCTATTTGGGGAGCAAAATAACTGATGATATCCGAAGGAGAGAGGATATAAAATGTAGACTGGCAATGGCAAGGAAAGCGTTTCTGAAGAAGAGAAATTTGTTAACATCGAGTATAGATTTAAGTGTCAGGAAGTCGTTTCTGAAAGTATTTGTATGGAGTGTAGCCATGTATGGAAGTGAAACATGGACGATAAATAGTTTGGACAAGAAGAGAACAGAAGCTTTCGAAATGTGGTGCTACAGAAGAATGCTGAAGATTAGATGGGTAGATCACATAACTAATGAGGAAGTATTGAATAGGATTGGGGAGAAGAGGAGTTTGTGGCACAACTTGAGTAGAAGAAGGGATCGGTTGGTAGGACATCTTCTGAGGCATCAAGGGATCACCAATTTAGTATCGGAGGGTAGCGTGGAGGGTAAAAATCGTAGAGGGAGACCAAGAGATGAATACAATAAGCAGATTCAGAAGGATGTAGGCTACAGTAGGTACTGGAGATGAAGAGGCTTGCACAGGATAGAGCAGCATCGAGAGCTGCATCAAACCAGTCTCAGGACTGAAGACCACACCAACAACAACAACAACAACAACCCAATCTCACACTACTCCTTAAATTACCATAACACCTGTCGACTTTGTTCCGTTAGGAACGACATATTGAGCCTATCTGTTACGGATACAATCACAAATGTGGACTGATTCTCGGCAAACTTATTTTTTGTACACTAAACTGTACCAATTGCCTTCCGGAAGTGAAGAAACACTGCACCGATTGGAGCACCTTTTGCCACGGCGCTCTGCGTGTAATGGACAAACAGAGCGATCTCTGTTTGCAATCTCCTTGTTGATTTTTCATGGCAGACATTATCGCTCTCCAAAAATGTCTTAAAGCGTGACTATAAAACATATACACGTATTCTTCTTGAGGTTGAAGCTGAGTCTTTCGTTCCAAATTAACTTGTTATTGGAAAGATTCCGCCTTTCTCTTTCTTACCCAGAAATGTTACTCTAAACTTACAGTATCACCAGTGGGTTTTTATTTGCTTTGTTGTTAACACATGCTATGGTTTCTGTGACTTTTTGTGCTTTGCGTTACAGCTCACAAACTGCAAAAGAAAAGCAGCTACAATTCAAAGTACAGAAATCCGCAGGATCCACAGCATGTGTTAAACCCACTCATGAAGCTGTAACTTCAGGAAAAAACGACTGCACAAAAAAAAAAAAAAAAAAAAAATAGTTGGAAAATCATAGTTCCAGACGGTGATGTTAATCAATTTATTACACAACCATTTTCAGTCATTAACAGAGCATCATCAAGTGCATTGTAATCAGATGTGCAGTGTAATCAGATGTGTCACAACTTATAATCACTAACGACCGTGTCCATTTAACATGTGATCACCAAGCCTGTATGCCTTACGAGCGCACATGTGTTGGCCGTGTGGATGGCGTCCGTTTCCTGTACGAGCGCAGCTTTTCCATTCGCTGAAAAATGTTTTCCCGCATGCTGCCCGACTGTCGGCTATAGAACAGTTTATATTTTGTCCACCAGATGCAGCTGGGGGTCGATTTACAAATCTGCCTTCACTCAACATGTTACAGGGACATTAGACTCTAGCTTTCAGAATTGTCATAAGGCACCTACCAACAAACTTCAAAACAAGCAATCTGAAGCAAAATGATAATTTTTTGAAGAAGGGCCTCATTCTAGCTGTAGTATCGAAAAATGAATGTGCTGTATATGTGTCTCTCCAGAAAACATCAGGCAACTTCCAAAGATGTCTGTGTACGTTCAAAAGGAGGTTTTACAGCAACAATAAAGCTAAACATTGTCGTAAATTATAACATAAACAAGACTGGTATAAACCACGTCAATCAACTTTGGAGCTACCTGTTCGCAAACAAAGTAATGAAGTGGGGGGAAAACTTTTCTTTCATGTTTTCGTAACGTCTACTGTGAATGGTTTTATTTTGCACAAGGGTGTCACCAAGCAAAACATTACTCTGGTGGAATATACAAAAAAACAGACATTCGATCGTTGGAACGAACACCAACTACTAGCCTAGACAGAAATTGCGGTCGCCATTTTTCAGAAAAAGTATCACCCGCTACCAAAAAGTTAACGTCACGTGGTCCTTTAAAGTTTGCTCTGAGAAAGCAAAGAAAGAGAGTGGTAAGTCAGTAAGGAACGAAAGCAGATGCTGGTGCAGGGACTGCAACGTTTGACTTTGTGTACCACAATGTTTTCAAGACAACCATTTGGAATTAAATTACGTCTAAACTACATGTAATCATTTTTTGTCACAAAATATAAATAAATACGCACATGTGAGGCAATTTTTTGTTTCCATTTCAGCCTGAAAACGTTGTGACCAAATGCGTAACTATTTCTGGGGGAGGAGCTTTTTCGTGTTTTTGGCACAAAGTTAATGCAGCACTGTCGTTGCAGACACACTCTGTTGAAACCAAAACACAACGACCACTGCGCCTCGCGACGTTGAATGCCGCCTGTTGGTGCTAACCAAGTACGTGAGCGAGCAGATCCGGACGGGATCACCCTAGCGTAGACGTGGGCTGCAAACGGGGGAATACGTTGAGATAAGCGACTTTGACAAAGGGCATACCATTATTACGCAGAACCTGTGTACGAGTGTCTCGGAAACGGCGAAGCTCGTCGAATGTCCACGTGCTACTGTCGTGAGCATCAACGGAAATAGGTGGAAGGACAGTGGAGCTAGCACTAGGCAGTAAATGGTTGGGCGTCCACGACTGTTCACAGAAAGTGGGGTTCGGAGGCTTGTCTGCCCTGCAAAGTACGACAGATGGTGATCTGTAGCATCTCTGCCTAAAGAGCACAATACTGGTGCACGCACAAGTGTTTCGGAGCGCCACCGTTCATCGTACACTGTTGAACGTGGAGCTCCGCAGCAGACCACCTCTACGCGTTCACATGTTGACCCAACGACGTCGTCAATTACGACTGCAGTGGGCACGGGACCATCGGGATTGCACCGTCGGTCAATGGAAACGTGTCGGCTCTTTTGGTGAGCAACATTTTTGCTACACTATGTCGCTGGTCGTCTCCACAGACGCCGGCACCGACATGAACGGCGGCTCGAAACGTCGAACGCGCCACGGACGCAACCTGGTTGGAGCAGTATTATAATGTGGAAGGCATTATGGCGCTTGCGTGGAACCTTTGGTAGTAACCGAAGACACGCTGACAGCTGCGAACCACCCACATGCCTTCATGCTTGATGTCTTCCTCGACGGCGATGTCATCTGTCAGCAGTATAATTCTTCGTGTCTCGGAGCCAGATCGGTGCTACAGGGGTATTGGGAGCATTACAGTGAACTCATGTTGATGTCTCGCCGACCAAATTCGCCTGATGGAAATGCTATGGAAGCCATCTGGGTCACTATCAGGCACCTTCACCGTGTTACGCAAATCAGTGGACCGTTCGTAGACATCTAATGCCACATACCTCCACAAACCTACCAACAAACTGTCGGATCCCTGACATGCAAAATTTCGTTCGAAAGACGGACAAACAAGCTATTAATCATTTGCTCATAATGATTGGGCCCATTAGTGTATATAAAAGCAAACATATTTCTTAATCTACAAATATGTGGTTTAAAATGCCTCTAAGATGTGTGAATGTTGTGTAATTATGATTTAAATTTACTCGAAAACTACCAATTGACCCACGCAGTCGAAGAGGAGAGATAGCAGTGTTGAATGTGTTGATTATAAATCAGTATCACATACAGGATGTCCCAGGTAGAATCACCAGTAATAAACGTAAAGATCTAAATCTACTAAATCTACATCCATACTCCGCAAGCCACCTGACGGTGAGTGGCGGAGGGTACCTTGAGTGCCTCCATCGGTTCTCCCTTCTATTCCAATCTCGTATTGTCCGTGGAAAGAAGTATTGTCGGTATGCCTCTGTGTGGGCTCTAATCTCTCTGATTTTATCCTCAAGGTCTCTTCGCGAGATATACGTAGGAGGGAGCAATATACTGCTTGACTCCTCGGTGAAGGTATGTTCTCGAAACTTCAACAAAAGCCCATACCGAGCTACTGAGCGTCTCTCCTGCAGAGTCTTCCACTGGAGTTTATCTATCATCTCCGTAACGCTTTCGCGATTACTAAATGATCCTGTAACGAAGCGCGCTGCTCTCCGTTGGATTTTCTCTATCTCCTCCATCAACCCCATCTGGTACGGATCCCACACTGCTGAGAAGTATCCAAGCAGTGGGCGAACAAGCGTACAGTAACCTACTTCCTTTGTTTTCGGATTGCATTTCCTTAGGATTCTTCCAATGAATCTCAGTCTGGCATCTGCCTTACCGACGATCAACTTTATATGATCATTCCATTTTAAATCACTTCTAATGCGTACTCCCAGATAATTTATGGAATTAACTTCTTCCAGTTGCTGACCTGCTATATTGTTGCCCATTCGAAGCAAAAAATCCCAGTAAACATACACTCTACACTGCATTTGTACCTTAAGATTTATGAGAACGTGTTCGTCTTCGATACTGTGAAACAAACCTCTTCAACTGCAAACACATTGTTTTTGATATTTTGGGAAGATGTAGTATGGACCCAAACAAGGAAAATGTTTGTAGTAAAGAGCGGTTCTATAATGCGCTTCTATAGATCTATGAACACTTGTTTTGTAGAAGAGATTTGGTTCACAGTAGCGTAGATGAAGAAGTGCTCATAGCCGATAAGGTATGTACTTTACAGCTCCTCTTTATTGGACATTTTTGTTTGTTCTGGTCCGTACTGCCACCTCTCAAATATGGAAAGCAAAGTGCTTACAGTAGAAGAGACTTAATTTGTAGTATCAAAGATGAAGAAGTATTTATAGCTCTTGTGGTAGGCATTTTTTAGGTTATTTTTACAAGATTAGACATCAGTATTGTCAAGGACTTGGCCACAGAATTAGTGGACGCTAAATGTGCTCCTTATTTATCGTTAAATGGAGATGTTGGCTTGTGCCATCGTGATTGCTAGTAGTCATCAGGCGTCACACATCTGCTGACGATTTCATAATACACCTGAAGATGGATGGTTCTCTAATAAATTGGTTAATACAGCTGTGTGTGTCCATGATTCTTCAACAGTTTTTACAAGCTGTAAATCGTCGCCTCCTCAAAATAATGTAGAGAAATTGTGCTTGGTCAAGGTGGAACCGACTCAAAAACCAATTTGTAATTATAGATGGCTGTGAGACTACAAAAGCTGGCTACCGAGTGATGTTACACTTCGGGCAGCCTGCTGAACTGCAGGACCTTAAGCCGTCGGCACACGGACCGTGCATCCGAACGTTGAGCGTTGAGCGTGCCGAGTTTCTGTCGTCATAGCGTGGAATAGCACGCTCGAGAGTCTTTCCGAACGTGCAGAGCAATATCTGGCATGTCAGATATTCTGAGCGTGCGTCTGAGCGTTCACCAATGAGATGGCACAATGCCACCTACGTCACACGCACGCCGTCTCCCTTCAGTACAGAGTTGTGAGGCGCCATATTGGCATTCATTTGAAGCCTATATGTATATATGCCGTTTCTGAGCACCATCAAACTGAGAATCACTGGAAAACCCGTTGTTAGTTGTGTGAATCGTTCCAATAAGATTCTGAGAAACATCATATTCGTGGCAAAAGAATTATTGTAACCTGCGTATTATGAGAGTAGGCTATTTGAAGGCAGCGACACACTGAAGATCCACCAAAAACACATTGTTCTTGGTACAATTTGTTATAATTAAATTTCAATTAGTAACATAATTATCTACGATTAAGGTTTCAGCAATCGGTAATACAATATGATGTCAGTGGTGACTTGGTTAAGATAGCTACTCAAACTGGTGGCAATAATGTGCATTTCGCGCAACTGTTTCAGCGTCATGATCGGCCTCACCTTAATGCGGCTGTTAGGCGCGTTAATGTGGGACTGGGGAGGGCACTGATGGCGGAGGGCATGGATCATATCTCAGTGGTGCCAGTTGGGTCTATCAGTAGATGGGGTTTCACTAGGCATGGCCTGCACCTCAATAGGTATGGGAAGGGGAGGCTGGCTAAGCTTATAGGTGACAGTGTGGTGGGTGGTGGTGGTGGTAGTGGTAGTGGTATCACTCATGGAAAAATTCCTGTAGTAGTTGGTGTTAGAGCTGCACCTTTTTTAGAATGAAGTCAGCTGATAGGTATACCTGCTTAAAGGAAGTGCCTCTAACTAAGGGCTCACCTCAAGAGGATGTAATATTTCCAAGTAGAGAAGGAATTAGCATATTTCATCAAAATATAAGAGGTATTATTGATAAAGTTAGTGAACTGCTAATAGATGTTAACTCTGAAATTATTGGTATATCAGAGCACCACTTGAATAATTTGATAACTCAGAGGCTTCCTTTACCAGGCTACAGATTAGCTGGCTGTTTCTCAAGGAGTTCCTTGCGGGGTGGGGGAGTGCCATTGTACGTAAAAAACAGTATTTCATTTGAAACTTCGTGGCACATTAAAACTGTATGCCGGACCGAGACTCGAACTCGGGACCTTTGCCTTTCGCGGGCAAGTGCTCTACCATCTGAGCTACCCAGGCACGACTCACGCCCCGTCCTCACAGCTTTACTTCTGCCAGTACCTCGTCTCCTACCTTCCAAACTTTACAGAAGCTCTCCTGCGTACCTTGCAGAACTAACATTCCTGAAAGAAAGGATATTGCGGAGACATGGCTTAGCCACAGCCTGGGGGATGTTTTGCCCGCGAAAGGCGAAGGTCCCGAGTTCGAGTCTCGGTCCGGCATACAGTTTTAATCTGCCAGGAAGTTTCATATCAGTGCACACTCCGCTGCAGAGTGAAAATCTCATTCTGGAAACATCCCCCCAGGCCTGGGTAGCTCAGATGGTAGAGCGCTTGCCCGCGAAGGGCAAAGGTCCCGAGTTTGAGTCTCGGTCCGGCATACAGTTTTAATCTGCCAGGAAGTTTCATATCAGCACACACTCCGCTGCAGAGTGAAAATCTCATTCTGAGTATTTCATTTGAGTCCATAGACGTATCACGACACTGCACTGAACAGATATTTGAAAGTTGTGCAGCATTAGTTGAATTTAGTGAAACTAAACTTCTAATTGCTGTTGTTTATAGGTCCCCTAACTCCGACTTCAGAGCATTTTTGCTTAAGCTAGAGAGGGTTCTTCATTCACTTTGTAGGAAGTACCAGAAAGTAGTTATATGTGGTGACTTCAATATTAATTTTGTACATGATTGTGCAAGAAAAAGGATGTTGATAGATCTCCTAAATTCATATGATCTGATGCAAACTGTGTTTTTTCCAACTAGGTTGCAAGGGAACAGTAGCACAGTCATAGACAATGTTTTTATTCATTCTTCATTACTAGATGGGCATTCTGTTATTAAAAGGGTGAATGGCCTTTCAGACCATGATGCACAAATTCTAACACTAAAAGGTTTTTGTACTCAAACCAATGTCGTATTTAATTACAAACTACGTAGGAAAGTTAATCCAACAGCAATAGAGTTTTTCAAAACTTGTCAGGGAACAAGAGTCGCAAGATGTTTATAGTGCCGATAATATAGATGATAAATACAATGCTTTCCATAACACATTTCTCATGCTCTTTGAGAGTTGCTTTCCATTAGAACATCCTAAACGGGGTACTAGCAGTAATGGACAGCCTGGTTGGCTGACTAGTGGGATAAGGATGTCATGTAGAACAAAGCGGGAATTATATCAAAATGTTAGAAGTAGTCACAATCAAGCTACGGTAGTCCATTACAAACACTATTGTAAGGTGCTTAAAAATGTTCTTAGCAAGGCAAAAAGTATGTGGTATGCAAATAGAATAGCTAATTCACAGGATAAAATTAAAGCCATATGGTCAGTTGTGAAGGAAGTGTCTGGTCAGCAGCACAAGGTTGATGATATAAAGTCAGTTCGCAGTAATAATATTTCTGTTACTGATAAATCAGATGTATGTACAGTATTTAACAACCATTTTCTGAGCATTGCTGGTGAATTAAATAAAAATTTAGTTTCTACAGGAAATCATATAAATTTCTTAGCAAATGCCTTTCCGAGATTGATGTCTGAAATACTCCTCTGTGATACAGATAAGAGGGAGACTGAGTCAATAATTAAATCACTGAAAACTAAGGACTCTCATGGTTATGATGGAGTGTCTGGTAGAATATTAAAGTACTGTGCTGCACATGTTAGCCCTGTATGTAGCTATATTTGTAATTTTTCCTATAGGAATGGTCAGTTTCCTGAGCGATTAAAGTACTCAGTAGTAAAGCTGCTTTATAAAAAGGGAGAAAGGGATAATGTAGATAATTTTAGACCTATTTCTATGCCATCAGTGTTTGCAAAAGTTATCGAAAAGGCTGTGTATGTAAGGTTAATTGATCATTTTATATCACACAATTTGCTATCAAGTTCGGCTTTAGAAGTTGTTTGACAACTGAAAATGCTGTATTCTCTTTTCTCTGTGAGGTACTGGATGGGCTAAACAAAAAGTTTCGAATGCTTGGCGTATTTTTTGATTTAACAAAGGCATTTGACTGTGTTGATCTCACAATATTGCTCCAGAAGTTGGCCCATTCTGGAACACAGGCAATAGCTCACAATTGGTTCACCTCTTACGTTAGCAACAGGCAGCAAAAGGTCATTATTCACAATGTTGATAACCGCTGTGATGTGGGATCTGAGTGGGGTACTATCAAATAAGGGGTGCCCCAGGGATCAGTGTTGGGGCCACTCCTGTTCCTTATTTATATAAAAGATATGCCCTCTAGTATTATGGATAACTCTAAAATATTTCTATTTGCTGATGACACTAACTTGGTAGTAAAGGACGTTGCGTGCAACATTGACTCGGTTTCAAGTAGCGCAGTACATGACCTTAGTTCATGGCTTGTAGAAAACAAACTAACGTTAAATCACAGTAAGACTCAGTTTTTACAGTTTCTAACACACAATTCAACAAAACCTGACATTTTAATCTCACAGAATGGGCATATGATTAGTGAAACTGAACAGTTCAAATTCCTAGGTGTTCAGATAGATAGTAAGCTGTCGTGGAAAGCCCACGTTCAGGATCTTGTTCAAAGACCTAATACTGCCATTTTCACTATTCGAACGGTATCGAAAGTGAGTGATACTTCGACACATAAATTAGTCTGTTTTGCTTATTTTCATTCACTTATGTCGTATGGTATTATGTTTTGGGGTAACTCTTCCCACTCTAGAAGGATATTTTTGGCTCAGAAACGGGCGGTTCGGGCAATAAGTGGTGTGAGTTCACGAACCTCTTGTCGACCTCTGTTCACGAGTCTGGGTATTTTGACATTGGGCTCTCAATATGTATATTCCTTATTGTCGTTTCTTGTTACCAATATTAGTTTATTTCCAACAATAAGCAGCTTTCACTCGGTTAATACTCGGCAGAAATCAAACCTCCATTTGGATCGGAGTTCCTTGACTCTTGTGCAAAAACGTGTGCAGTACACTGCTGCATCCATTTTCAATAAGCTGCCACTCGAATTCAAAAATCTTACCAGTAATCCACGCGCTTTCAAATCGAAACTGAAGAGTTTCCTCATGGGTCACTCCTCCTATTCAGACGAGGAGTTCCTTGAAAAATTAAGCTGATTCTCATTGTATTGCTGATAGCGTTTGCTTAAACTTATGGACTGATTTTCTTTCAGGTTCATGAACATTTATTTTTATCTGTTATTACTTCATGTACTGACACGTTCCATGACCTTGGAGATTTGCTCCTCAATTTGGTCCTACGGAACTTGACATGTAAATAAATAAGTAATAAATAAGTAGCAATGCGGAGTTTGGGGTTTAGCGAAATGGGTAGCGTCTCCGTCCGCAAAGAACTCACTGTTAGGGCGGTGGTTCGCGTCATAACACTCTCAATTTTTTTTCCTAACATTCGCGTTTATTAGGTTCTGATACTCTATTATTAGTTTGATATTAGTGTACGCTATAATATTTGATGTTATGTAAATATAAGTTCACCTTTCTTTGAGGGGTGACTTTGTTCGATTGGCTTAATCTACAGGACAGCTTTTAACATTTTTAAATGTTCGGATAATAAGTTGCCGTCTCTTTTATCTAAGAATAGATGATGAATGCAGCTAGCCGCTATGTCTGTGTAATGTCTTGTCTGTATAGACGTGTATCTGTTGCCTTTAAGATCCCTTCACCTTCACACATAAATCTATACAGTAAAGTAAGGCCTCTTGGCTGATCCGTGATAAGACAGGCGAAAAATTAGACTAATGGAGGATTATTAGTATTATCTCTATTTTCATTCGCTCTATCTCTCTCACTCTCCTTTATCTATGTACAGTTTTTAATATAATATTTCATTACGTGAAATCAGCCAAATAGGATCTTTGGTGGAGTCCTTCGTCTTGGTAATCAGCGGCTGGCTTGCTGTAAGAGATCTTTACATTTATTATGACTGTTAAACACTGCAGTCAGTCGGGAGAATCAATCGTTTGGACAATTTGTTCCTTTTACGAAAGATTGCGAATTCCAGATGTGTACGAAGCCTTTTTGGACGATTTAACACAGACTCAGTGATTGCAGGCTCTCTTCGACACAGCTGAAACTTCCCCACTAATTACAGGACCAACGGATCATCAAATGATTCAGAAAAAACTCATTTGTTCATTCACTCCAGAACAAAAAGTCACAAACCTTATTTATGGAGGAAATTGTGTATTAAATCCATCTCCATTACATATCCAGATCTCCGGTGATTCCACGCCTTAATTATTTTCCTATTACAATCTCTTTCTCTTCAAAACAAACCGCTAGCGGCACAAATGTTAATTGGCTCGCTTTAGCGAGAGGAAAAGCAGAATATGTATCTCTCAGAAACACGTCAATGCCTCAACAGATACTCCAGAAGATGTCCTAGTTACCACTCTCACAACCATGGAGAACGCATATATGCATCTCTGTTATTTCAAAGAATAAACGCACTAGAAAATACTTTGGCGTCGTCAAGCTGTCGTCGCATATATTACGAGAAAATCAGATCAGATAACTTTTCCAAAGTGAATGAATGTGGATGGTTTGATTGAAAATGATTAATTGGTGCGTGGTAGAGGGTATTTTCTGTGGGAACATTACAAGCTTGCGCTGCTTGTATTAAGTTATTTTGCTCCTTTTTCTTTTACGCTTCGTCATTCAGATGTTGCAAAGATTCTGCTACTGGGTAGGAACAGTGATCAAGTAAGCCTGACCTTGGGGTTTTACGAAAATGTGGGAATGATGAAATAATGTTTATCGTATGCAGAGAAGTATTCCAAATTTGTACCGCGCTGTTTGTAATGGAACTTTTATAAGCCTGTGCCTTATTGATTGGACACGGTACTTTCCCTTTCGTGGACGGTGGAGATGTGCGTTCTAATAGCGCACCCGTTGGGTAAACAGCGTGATTTACGAACTAGAAGCATCCCTCAACTGCCGCTGGAGTGCGTTGCGGTCGCGTATACCACGTCGGGGCCCACGTACCGTACGCACAAGTCGCATCGTTCCTGAGCGTTCAGCAGCACGTTGAACTTGGCACGCTCAACGTTAACGTTCGAGAGCACGGTCCGTGTGCCGACGGCTTTATCACAGCTGCGTGCGGTAGCCTGCGGGCCCGAGGTACAACACCTCCAACTGGACTTCGCACAGGAGAGTGCAGTTGAGACAAACTTTCCGCTCGATGGGCTCTGCTTTTAGACACTCTGTTGCCCCTCGCTGCCCCCCATACAAAGCGGGGATCCATTGCAGTCTCGTGCGTGTGAGCGAGAGCGAGGACCGTTAAAGGGTGTCAGGTAAAACGTGATTCCCGTCGGCCGAGCTGGCGGGCACTTGCAGGCCCTGCAGGCTGGCTACCTGCTCTGCCAGGTCCAGTGGGGGAGCCGGCGGCTCCCAGGCCCTGCCCGCTGCTACCTGAGCGTGAAACAACTACTGCAGCGGCCGGCAGCTGGCGCCGCGCGGGCCCCAGTCGGCTTTTTGTCGGCCCTACCGCACTCTGCTCTCCTCACGGCTGCCCCGAACACCACAAAGAGAATCACCCAAAGACAAGATATGCTGCCGCTCTCCAATTCATCCTGGTTTAACGGTCTCGATTTGAGGTACCAAACCGTGCATCCTTACGTGAGTGAGACAGCTAAAGCCGTCGGCACACGGACCGTGCTGTCGAACGTTAACGTTGAGCGTGCCAAGTTCAACGTGCTGCTGAACGCTCAGGAACGATGCGACTTGTGCATACGGTACGTGGGCCCTCAACGTGGTAAACGCGATCGCAACGCACTCCAGCGGCAGTTGAGGGATGTTTCTAGTTCGTAAATCACACTGATTACTCAATAGGCGAGCGTAAAATTCCCACTTCAGCTCTATTACAACGCACATTTCCTCCTTTGTCCACGAAAAGGAAAGTACCGTGTCCAATCAATAATGACACAGGCTTATAAAAGTTCCATTACAAACAGTGCAGTACAAATTTGAAATGCTTGTCCGCACAAGATGAACATTATTTCATCACTCCCACATTTTAGTAAAATCAGAAGGTCAGTCTTACTTGATAACTGTTCCTACACAGTAGCAGAATCTTTGCAACATGTGAATTATGAAGTGTAAAAGAAAAAGGAGCAAAATATCTTTATACAACTAGCGCAAGCTGTCCTGTAGATTAAGCCAATCGAATAGTCACCCCTCAAAAAAGGAACATATATTTACATAGCATCAAATTTATAGTATATACAGGGTGTTTCAAAAATGACCGGTATATTTGAAATGGCAATAAAAATTAAACGAGCAGCGATAGAAATACACCATTTGTTGCAATATGCTTGGGACAACAGTACATTTTCAGGCAGACAAACTTTCGAAATTACAGTAGTTACAATTTTCAACTACAGATGGCGCTGCGGTCTGGGAAACTCTATAGTACGATATTTTCCACATATCCACCATGCGTAGCAATAATATGGCGTAGTCTCTGAATGAAATTACCCGAAACCTTTGACAACGTGTCTGGCGGAATGGCTTCACATGCAGATGAGATGTACTGCTTCAGCTGTTCAATTGTTTCTGGATTCTGGCGGTACACCTGGTCTTTCAAGTGTCCCCACAGAAAGAAGTCACAGGGGTTCATGTCTGGCGAATAGGGAGGCCAATCCACGCCGCCTCCTGTATGTTTGGGATAGCCCAAAGCAATCACACGATCATCGAAATATTCATTCAGGAAATTAAAGACGTCGGCCGCGCGATGTGGCCGGGCACCATCTTGCATAAACCACGAGGTGTTCGCAGTGTCGTCTAACGCAGTTTGTACCGCCACAAATTCACGAAGAATGTCCAGATAGCGTGATGCAGTAATCGTTTCGGATCTGAAAAATGGGCCAATGATTCCTTTGGAAGAAATGGCGGCCCAGACCAGTACTTTTTGAGGATGCAGGGACGATGGGACTGCAACATGGGGCTTTTCGGTTCTCCATATGCGCCAGTTCTGTTTATTGACGAAGCCGTCCAGGTAAAAATAAGCTTCGTCAGTAAACCAAATCCTGCCCACATGCATATCGCCGTCATCAATCCTGTGCACTATATCGTTAGCGAATGTCTCTCGTGCAGCAATGGTAGCGGCGCTGAGGGGTTGCCGCGTTTGAATTTTGTATGGATAGAGGTGTAAACTCTGGCGCATGAGACGATACGTGGACGTTGGCGTCATTTGGACCGCAGCTGCAACACGGCGAACAGAAACCCGAGGCCGCTGTTGGATCACCTGCTGAACTAGCTGCGCGTTGCCCTCTGTGGTTGCCGTACGCGGTCGCCCTACCTTTCCAGCACGTTCATCCGTCACGTCCCCAGACCGTTGAAATTTTTCAAACAGATCCTTTATTGTATCGCTTTTCGGTCCTTTGGTTACATTAAACCTCCGTTGAAAACTTCGTCTTGTTGCAACAACACTGTGTTCTAGGCGGTGGAATTCCAACACCAGAAAAATCCTCTGTTCTAAGGAATAAACCATGTTGTCTACAGCACACTTGAACGTTGTGAACAGCACACGCTTACAGCAGAAAGACGACATACAGAATGGCGCACCCACAGACTGCGTTGTCTTCTATATCTTTCACAACACTTGCAGCGCCATCTGTTGTTGAAAATTGTAACTACTGTAATTTCGAAAGTTTGTCCGCCTGAAAATGTACTGTTGTCCCAAGCATATTGCAACAAACGGTGTATTTCTATCGCTGCTCGTTTAGTTTTTATTGCCGTTTCAAATATACCGGTCATTTTTTAAACACCCTGTACTTAAACTAATAATAAAGTGTCAGAACCTAATAAAAACGCGAATCTTAAGAAAAAATTTGGGAGTGTCAAGTAGCAGACCACCGCCGTCAATAAAATTCTGGGACAGGGAGCATGATGCTACTAATTACGCTAAACCAACAACACATCTAGTGTCTCTAATCACATTATGTTACCCCATGCTGAAAACCTTAATCGCAGACATCTTACTAATTGAAATTCAATTATAACAAATTGTACCAAGAACAAAGCGTTTTGGGTGCATCTTCAGTGTGTCGCTGCCTTCAAATAGCCTCCTCTCATAATACCCAAGTTACAACAATTCTTTTGCCACGAATATGATGTTTCTCATTATTTTATTGGAGCGAATAACGCAGTTAACAACGGGTTTTCCGGTGATTCTTAATTTTCTGGTGCTCAGAAACGGCATATATACATATAGGCTTGAAATGAATGCCAATATGGCGCCTCACAACTCTGTACTGAAGGGAGACGGTGTGCGTGTGACGCAGGTAGCGTTGTGCCATCTCATTGGTCAACGCTCAGACGCACGCTCAGAATATCTGACATGCCAGATATTACTCTGCACGTTCGGAAAGACCCCCGAACTTGCTATTCCACGGTATGACGTCTGAAACTCGGCACGCTCAACGCTCAACGTTCGGATGCACGGTCCGTGTGCCGACAGCCTTATGCCGTTTTTGAACGTCAGCGTTGAGCTTGCCGAGTTCAACAACGCGCTGTTGAACGCTCAGAAACGTTGAAACCCGTCCGTACGGTAAGTGTGCTTCAACGTGGTATACGCGATCGCAGTGCTCTCCAGCGGCAGTTGCCGGCTGTAACTGGCTCGCTAGTCACACTGTTTTACGAAATGGACGGGCCTAACATACCTGCGTTATCACTACTGAGACGCACACTTCCTCCGTTGTCCACGTGCTGCTCATGTTGTTCTGTCTGTAGTGCACATACAGGGTGACAACTATATGAAATAAAATCGTCATGCCCTGCGTTAGGACGTTCAAACTCCACATTTGACAGGGAGTCATGATGGGAATTGGTTCAAATGGCTCTGAGCACTATGGGACTTGACATCTATGATCAGTCCCCTAGAACTTAGAACTACTTAAATCTAACTAACTTAAGGACAGCACACAACACCCAGTCATCACGAGGCAGAGAAAATATCTAACCCCGCCGGGAATCGAACCCGGGAACCCGGGCGTGGGAAGCAAGAACGCTACCGCACGACCACGAGCTGCGGACGCATCATGGGAATTAGTATGCTTTGGTTTAGCGACGAAGCCCACTTTCATTTGGATAGGTTCCTCAATAAGCAAAATTGGCGTATTTGGGGGACTGATAATCCGCATTTTGTGATCGGGAAGTCTCTTCACTCTCGGCCGAGTGGTGTGCAATGTTCATTCACCGAATAATCGGTGCGATATTCCTCGATGGCACAGTCAACACCAAACAGTACATGAAGGTTTTCGAAGATGATGTCATCCCCAGTATCCAAAGTGAGCCTGACTGAGACAAGACGTGGTTCACGCAAGACGGAGCTCGACCCCATCGAAGCAGGAGAGTGTTTCATGTCCTGGAGGAGCACTTTGGGGACCGCATTCTGGCTCTGGGGTACCCAGAAGCCACTGGCTTGGACTTCGATTGGATGCATATTCCCCGGATCTGCACACATGCGACTCCTCTTCGTGAGGCTATATTAAAGGCAAGGTGTACAGCAATAACCCCAAAACCTTTGCTGAGCTGGAAACAGCCATTCATAAGATCACCGACAGCATCGATATTCCGACACTTCAGTAGGTCACGCAGAATTTCGCTATTGCGCCACGTCATCGCCAATGATGGCACGCGTACCGAACATCTCATAACCTAAATCCGAATATATGTAGTGACGTTTAAGTGTTGAATAAAGTGTGTGCACGCCGTACTTTGTAACTAATTTACGTTTCATTCCATATAGTTCAATATTTGTCACCCTGTACATACAAATTTCAATATCCATGAACATCGTATAAGTTGAAGGGAAAGTACGGACTTCCGTGTCTGGTCACTAAGGACATCGGCCTCAGACTTTTGCGTTATAAACAGTTAGATACAAATTTGCAGTAGTTCTCCATGTAAGATATAAATTATTTCATCATTCTCACTTTTTAGTAAAACCCTAACGTCACTCTTACTTGATCACTGTTCCTATTCAGTAGCAGAATCTTTACAACATATCAGACACTAAACTTGAAACAAGAAACTGCAAAATACCTTAGTGCACGTAGCGCAAGCCGTCTCGCAAGTAAGGCCGATCGAAGAAATTTACTCCTCACAAAGAACGCACTTATATTTACACAAGATCGAGTATTAGAAAATATTCCTCTATTAAACCAACAAGTAAGTATCAGCACCTATTATAAACTGCCAAGTACAGTAAACAAAATATTTGAACGCAATGGGACGCGAGCACCCGTGCACCATTTGTTGTACACTAATGTGCCACACTACTCGCTATCCTACAGCTATGACCTGATTAACGACCATATTTTGTACACTACTGGCCATTAAAATTGCTATACCAAGAAGAAATGCAGATGATAAACGGGTTTCATTGGACAAATATATTATACTAGAACTGACATGTGATTACAATTTAACGCGATTTGGGTGGATAGATCCTGAGAAATCAGTACCCAGAACAACCACCTCTGGCCGTAATAACGGCCTTGATACGCCTGGGCATTGAGTCACACAGAGCTTGGATGGCGTGTACAGGTACAGCTGCCCATGCAGCTTCAACACGATACCACAGTTCATCAAGAGTAGTGACTGGCGTATTGTGACGAGCCAGTTGCCCGGCCACCATTGACCAGACGTTTTCAATTGGTGAGAGATCTGGAGAATGTGCTGGCCAGGGCAGCAGTCGAACATTTTTTGTATCCAGAAAGGCCCGTACAGGACCTGCGACATGCGGTCGTGCATTATCCTGCTGAAATGTAGGGTTTCCCAGGGATCGAATGAAGGGTTGAGCCACGGGTCGTAACACATCCGAAATGTAACGTCCACTGTTCAAAGTGCCGTTAATGCGAACAAGAGGTGGCCGAAACGTGTAACCAATGACACCCCATACCATCACGCCGGGAGATACGCCAGTATGGCGATGACGAATACACGCTTCCAATGTGCGTTCACCGCGATGCCGCCAAACACGAATGTGACCATCATGATGCTGTGAACAGAACCTGGATTCATCCGAAAAAAGGACGTTTTGCCATTCGTGCACCCAGGTTCGTCGTTGAGAACACCATCGCTGGCGCTCCTGTCTGTGATGCAGCGTCAAGGGTAACCGCAGCCATGGTCTCCGAGCTGACAGTCCATGCTGCTGCAAACGTCTTCGAACTGTTCGTGCACATGGTTGTTGTCTTGCAAACGTCCCCATCTGTTGACTCAGGGATCGAGACGTGGCTGAACGATCCATTACAGCCACGCGGATAAGATGCCTGTCATCTCGACTGCTAGTGATACGGGGCCGTTGGGATCCAGCACGGCGTTCCGTATTACCCTTCTGAACCCACTGATTTCATATTCTGCTAATATCCATTGGATCCTGACCAATGTGAGCAGCTATGTCGCGATACGATAAACTGCAATTGCGATAGGCTACAATCCGACCTTAATCAAAGTCGAAAACGTGATGGTACGCATTTCTCCTCCTTCAACGAGGTTCAAAAATGGCTCTGAGCACTATGGGACTTAACTTCTAAGGTCATCTGCCTCCTAGAACTTATAACTACTTAAACCTAACTAACCTAAGAAAATCACACACATCCATGCCCGAGGCAGGATTCGAACCTGCGACCGTAGCGGTCGCGCGGTTCCAGACTGTAGCGCCTAGAACAGCTAGGCCACTCCGGCCGGCCTTCCATGAGGCATCACAACAACGTTTCACCAGGCAACGCCGGTCAACTGCTGTATGTGTACGAGAAATCGGTTGGAAACTTTCCTCATGTCAGCACGTTGTAGTTTCCCACCGGCGCCAAACTTGTGTGAATGCTCTGAAAAGCTAATAATTTGCATATCACAGCTTCTTCTTCCTGTCGGTTAAATTTCGCGTCTGTAGCACGTCATCCTCGTGGTGTAGCAATTTTAATGGACAGCAGTGTATGTTACCATCTCCTGACAGCTTTAATCGTACATATTTTATTAAATGACAATTATAACTAATTGTACTAAGAACAATGCATTTATGACGGATATTCAATATTCCATTGCCTGAAAGCTTTAATCGTAGATATTTTATTAACTGACAATTAATTACAACATTTTGTATCAAGAAGAACGCCATTTACGGTGGATCCTCAATATTCCGTTTCCTTGAAACGGCATAGTTTCAGAACACAAGTTACAGTAACTCTTTAACGACGAATATGACGTTTTATTACTAAAAATAATACAATTAACGAACGGTTTTGGCAAGATTATCAGCTTGCTAGTGCTTAGAAACCGCATATATTCATATGGGCTTCAATCGAAAGACAGTTGATGTTTCGCGGCTCTGTACTGAAGAGAGATGGCGCCATCTGACTTAGGTGGCATTCTTCCATCTGTACGCAGTACATAATGTTGTAAAATGTGGTCGTTATTTTCCATATTTAGCGTTTCCTAAAGCGCGGTCAGGGGACCACGAAGAAGAGCTCCATACCATAACACCACCTCCTCGGTACTTCACTGCCGCCACTACACGTAACGAACGTTCTCCACGTATTCGCATAACACAAAGCTTCCCATCGGATTGCCACAGGGTGTAGTGTGATTCATGACAAGGTCAGTCTCCACAGTGTTGAGGACGGCCATGACGTGGGATCTGAGTGGGGCACGGTTAAAAGGGGATCACTGCTCGGGCCACTCCTGTTCCTTACTTATATAACTAATGTGTCATCTAGAATGACAGGTGCTTCTGAAATATTTCTGTTTCCTGCTGACACTAACTTGGTGGTAAAGGACGTTGTGTGCAACGTGGGTACCGTTTCAAATTCAAGACAAAAGATCGTGGCTTGTAGAGAAGTAACTAATGCTAAATCACAGTGAGACCCAGTTTTTACAGTTCCTAACACACCCCCATGAACCATGGACCTTGCCGTTGGTGGGGAGGCATGCGTGCGTCAACGATACAGATAGCCGTACCGTAGGTGCAACCACAACGGAGGGGTATCTGTTGAGAGGCCAGACAAACGTGTGGTTACTGAAAAGGGGCAGCAGCCTTTTTAGTAGTTGCAGGGGCAACAATCTGGATGATTCACTGATCCGGCCTTGTAACACTAACCAAAACGGCCTTGCTGTGTTGGTACTGCGAACAGCTGAAAGCAAGGGGAAACTGTAGCCGTAAATTTTCCCGAGGGCATGCAGCTTTACTGTATGATTGAATGATGATGGCGTCCTCTTGGGTAAAATATTCCGGAGGTAAAATAGTCACCCACTCGGATTTCCGGACGGGGACTACTCAAGAGGACGTCATTATCAGGAGAACGAAAACTGGCGTTCTACGGATCGGAGCGTGGAATGTCATATCCCTTAATCGGAACGTCGGTTAGAAAATTTAAAAAGGGAAGTGGATAGGTTAAAGTTAGATATAGTGGGAATCAGTGAAGTTCGGTGGCAGGAGAAACAAGACTTTTGGTCACGTGAATACACGGTTATAAATACAAAATCAAATAGGGGTAATGCTGCAGTAGGTTTAATAATGAATAAGAAAATAGGAGTACGGGTAAGCTACTACAAACAACATAGTGAACGCATTATTGTGGCCAAGATAGACGCGAAGCCCATGCCTACTACAGTAGTACAAGCTTATATACCAACTAGCTCTCTCCGGATGACGAAGAAATTGATGAAATCTATGATGAAACAAAAAAAAATTATTCAGATAGTGAAGGGTGACGAAAATTTAATAGTCGTGGTTGACTGGACTTCGAGAGTAGGAAAAGGGAGAGAAGCAAACATAGTAGGTGAATATGGATTGGGGCTAACAAATGAAAGAGGAAGCCGCCTGGTAGAATTTTGTGCAGAGCATAACTTAATCATAGCTCACACTTGGTTCAAGAATCATGAAAGAAGGTTGTATATATGGAAGAATCCTGGAGATACTGACAGGTTTCAGATTTAGGAACCAGGTTTTGAATTGTATTGGTTATGTACTGTAGATTAAAACGAAACTGCAAAAAGGTGGGAATTTAAGGAGATGGGACTTGGATAAACTGAAAGAACCAGAGGTTGTACAGAGTTTCAGGGAGAGCAGAAGAGAACAATTGACAGGAATGAGGGAAAGAAATACAGTAGAAGAAGAATGGGTAGCTTTGAGGGATGAAATAGTGAAGGCAGCAGAGGATCAAATAAGTAAAAAGAAGAGGGCTAGTAGAAACCCTTGGGTTACAGAAGAAATATTGAATTTAACTGATGAAAGGAGAAAATATAAAAATGCAGTAAATGAAGCAGGCAAAAAGGAATACAAACTTCTCAAAAATGAGATCGACAGGAAGTGCATAATGGCTAAGCAGGGATGGCTAGAGGACAAATGTAAGGATGTAGAGGCTTATCTCACTAGGGGTAAGATAGAAACTGCCTACAGGAAAATTAAAGATATCTTTAGAGAAAGGAGAACCACTTGCATTAATATCAAGAGCTTTGATGGAAACCCAGTTCTAAGCAAAGGAGGGAAAGCAGAAAGGTGGAAGGAGTATATCGAGGGTCTATACAAGGGCGATGTACTTGAGGACAATATTATGGAAATGGAAGAGGATGTCGATGAAGATGAAATGGGAGATATGATACTGCGTGAAGAGTTTGACAGAGCACTGAAACACCCGAATCGAAACAAGGCCCCCAGAGTAGACAACAGTCCATTAGAACTACTGACAGCCCGGGAGAGCCAGTCCTGACAAAACTCTACCACCTGGTGAGCAAGATGTATGAGACAGGCGAAATACCCTCAGACTTCAAGAAGAATATAATAATTCCAATCCCAAAGAAAGCAGATGTTGACAGATGTGAAAATTACCGAACTACCAGTTTCATAAGGCGCAGCTGCAAAATACTAACGTGAATTCTTTACAGACGAATGGAAAAACTGATAGAAGCCGACCTCGGGGAAGATCAGTTTGGATTCTGTAGAAATGTTGGACCACGTGATCCAATAGTGACCCTACGACTCATCTTAGAAGAAAGATTAAGGAAAGGCAAACCTACGTCTCTAGCATTTGTAGACTTAGAGAAAGCTTTTGACAATGTTGATTGGAATACTCTCTTTCAAATGCTGAAGGTGCCAGGAGAAAAAATCAGGGAGCGAAAGGCTATTTACAATTTGTACAGAAACCAGATGGCAGTTATAAGAGTCGAGGGGAATGAATGGGAAGCAGTGGTTGGGAAGGGAGTGAGACAGGGTTGTAGCTTACCCCTGATGTTATTCAATCTGTATATTGAGCAAACAATAAAGGAAACAAAAGAAAAGTTCGGAGTAGGTATTAAAATCCGTGGAGAAGAAATAAAAACTTTGAGGTTCACCGATGACATTGTAATTCTGCCAGAGACAACAAAGGACTTGGAAGAGCAGTTGAACAGAATGGACAGTGTGTTGAAAGGAGGGTATAAAATGAACATCAACAGAAGCAAAACGAGGATAATGGAATGTAGTCGAATTAAGTCAGGTGATGCTGAGGGAATTAGATTAGGAAATGAGACACTTAAAGTAGTAAAGGAGTTTTGCTATTTGGGGAGCAAAATAACTGTCGATGGTCGAAGTAGAGAGGATATAAAATGTAGACTGGCAACGGCAAGGAAAGCTTTTCTGAAGAAGAAAAATTTGTTACATCGAGTACAGATTTAAATGTCAGGAAGTCGTTTCTGAAAGAACTTGTATGCAGCGTAGCCATGCATGGAAGTGAAACGTGAACGATAAATAGTTTAGACAAGAAGAGAATAGAAGCTTTCGAAATGAGGTGCTACAGAAGAATGCTGAAGATCAGATGGGTAGATCACGTAACTAATGAGGCGGTATTGAATAGAATTGGGGAGAAGAGGAGCTTGTGGCACAACTTGACTAGAAGAAGGGATCGGTTGGTAGGACATGTTCTGAGACATCGAGGGATCACCAATTTAGTATTGGAGGGCAGCGTGGAGGGTAAAAATCGTAGAGGGAGACCAAGAGATGAATACACTAAGCAGATTCGGAAGGATGTAGGCTGCAGTAGGTACAGGGAGATGAAGAAGCTTGCACAGGATAGAATAGCATGGAGAGCTGCATCAAACCAGTCTCAGGACTGAAGATGTAGTAACCAAAACCTACCGCGGGAGCGCCTTGGGCTGGGGTTGGAGCCCCCAGGCGGGGAAGCCGCCGGCGGTGGAGCACGCACCACCGGGTAAACACAGGATGAGTCGGAGGACAGACCAACGACAACTGACAACAACCGACCACGACCGACTATGACCGACTCAACAAGGAAGAGATAAGCAACGGAGGCTTGTGGAAACCACAGCACCAAACACCAACAGTAAATCCACTCGGAACCAGAGCCAGGCAAATGTCAACAACGAGCAACGACCAGAACGCAGTACCGCCTAGATAGAAACGCAATCCAGAGCGAGTATCAGACTAACTGGACTAGGGTTTTTTTTCTTTATTGTTATTTTTAAACCTGGAACGGGCAGGCCATCAGCGGCATAGTACGCCGCTCTTTGGCCACAGTGAATACAAAAGATACAAATGAAGACAATTAGAGAAAAGATACGGTGGATATATAATCGGAGACATACACTTTTAAAATACATGGAGCCGTTCACGGGCGTAGAGGCCAAGATAAAATTTGTTCAGACACTTGGACACACACAGAGACGAAAATTGTCACACGTGAACGGAGGAGCACAAAACGAATAACACTGAAACACTTTAGCACGATCGATGGCACACACAGAAACACGAGGCGATGATCTCCGGCTCGCGAATGTTCACTGAGCATGTACGAGTCCGTGGGCCTGCCAAGAGAGGAGGAGGGGGGTGGGAGAGGGAGAGGGGAGAGCAGAGATGCCAAGGGCAGGGGAGATAGGGTGGAGGAAGGGAGGGGTAGGGGGGAGGGGAAGTCCAGGTGAAGAGGGGTGGAAGAAGGGGGATGGGGGGAAAAGGAGAGAGAAGGGGGAAGGGGGGAAGAGGAGGGCAGGTGCCCAAAGGGAAAAACACTGGAAGGGGGGGGGGAGGATCAAAGTTGGTAGTAGGGGTAGATGGAAGGGAGGAGGGCATCATCAGGGAGGGGGAGCTGGTGGAAGCCGCCTTGGGAGAGGGTAAGGAGGGTGGAGAGATGGAGACCAGGTGGGACATGGGAATACAGGCGCGGCAGTGGGCAGTGGTGGGAGAGGATGGGTGAGACAAGTGGGTGAGGAGGATCGAGTTTACGGGAGGTGTAGAGGACCCGTATCCGTTCGAGGAAAAGGAGGAGGTAGGGGAATGGAATTAGGTCATACAGGTTCTGCGTGGGGGAAGGGAGACGGATGCGATATGCGTGGCAGAGAGCATGGCGTTCAAGGATCTGAAGGGATTTATAAAAGGTAGGGGGAGCGGAGATCCAGGTCGGATGGGTGTAACAGAGGATAGGGCAGAGGAGGGATTTATAAGTGTGGAGTATGGTGGAGGGGTCCAGACCCCATGTACGGCCGGAAAGGAGCTTGAGGAGACCGAGTCGGGATCGTGCCTTGGCTTGGATTGCCCGAAGATGGGGGGTCCAGGAGAGGCGATGGTCGAGGGTGACGCCAAGGTACTTAAGGGTGGGGGTGAGGGCGATAGGACGGCCGTAGATGGTTAGATAGAAATCGAGGAGGTGGAAGGAAGGGGTGGTTTTGCCTACACTGATCGCCTGGGTTTTGGAGGGATTGATCTTGAGCAACCACTGGATGCACCAAGCGGTGAACCCGCCAAAATGGGATTGGAGAAGGTGTTGGGAACGCTGCAGGGTGGGGGCAAGGGCAAGGAAGGCGGTGTCATCGGCAAACTGGAAAAGGTGGACGGGGGGTGACGGCGGCGGCATGTCCGCCATATACTAAAGGTACAGAAGAGGGGAGAGTATGGAGTCTTGGGGCACAATGGCGGAGGGAATAAAGCTGTAGGAATCCGTGTTATGGATGGTGACGTAGGAAGGACGGTGGGAGAGAAAGGAGCCGATCAGTAGTTAATGGGAAGGGCGAAGGTTTGGAGCTTGAAGAGGAGACCGGAATGCCATATGCGGTCATAGGCACGTTCGAGGTCCAGGGAGAGGAAGATTGCGGAGAGACGGGAATTAAGCTGTTCGGAAAGGAGATGAGTGAGGTGAAGGAGAAGGTCATCGGAAGAGAATGACGGCCGAAAGCGACACTGGGTAACGGTAAGGAGGCGGTGCTGGCGGAGATGCTGGTGGATGCGTCCGTCGGGTGAGGATGGATTCCAGGACCTTGCTGAAGACCGAGGTAAGGCTGATGGGACGGTAGCTGGACTAGGGCAGAGCAGGTCCCAATATACGAAACCGGAGGGAGCGGCTATTGGCCGCTGTCTGCACGTGGCGTAGCGGTGGCGCCCTTGTTGCCCGAGAGCCGATGCGCGGAAGAGCCGCCGTGGAGGCGGAGCCCTCTATGGGCTGACCACGTCCATTTGTTCTGGCGCGTGTTCGACTTCCGCAGCGGAAGGTACTAGAGAAGACCACAATAACAACACACAATTCAACGAAACCCAATGTTTCAGTTTCACAGGATGGGCATATGATTAGTGAAACTGAACAGGTCAAATTTCTAGGTGTTCAGATAGCAAAATGTCGTGTAAGGCCGTCGTTCAGGATCTAGTTAAAAGACTTCTGCCATTTTTACTATTCGAACGGTATCGCAAGTAAGTGATAGTTCGACACGAAAAGTAGTCTACTTTGCTTATTTTCATTCACTTATGGAGTATGGTACTACATTTTGCCGTCACCCTCCACGTTGTCAAGGGATATTTTTGGCTCAGAAACGGGCTGTTCGGGGAATTAGTGGAGCAAGTTGGCGAACCTCTTGTCGAACCCTGTTCTTTAGTCTGGTATTCTGACATTGGCCTCTGTCGTTTTTTGTTAACAATATCAGCTTACTCCCAAGAATTAGCAGCTTTCAGTCAGTTAATACTGGGCAGAAATCCAGTCTACATTTGGATCGAACTTCCTTGACTCTCGTGCAGAAAGGATTATACTGCTGCATCCATTTTCAATAACCTACCAGAAGAATTCAAAAATCTTAGCAGTAATCCGCATACTTTCAAATCGAAAGTGAAGAGTTTCCTCACGGGTCACTCTTTTTGTGTCGAGGAGTTTCTTGAAAAATTAAGCTGATTCTGGTGTTATATTGTTGACTGCATTTACATAAACTTATGGCTTCTCTTTTTTTGGGCTCTTAAACATTTTATTTTATCTGTCATTACTTTTATATTGTAATTTCACTTACTGACACGTTCCATAACCTTGGGGATTTGCTCCTCAATATGGTCCTACGGGACTAGACGTGTAAAATTGAAAAAAATAAAATCGCTCCAAATCATTCGTTTGCAGTCATCCACTGTGCAGTGCACCTCAAGCATAGCTTATCACTGACTACAGAAGTGCGTGGCTGCTCGACCTCGTACCCCGTACACACTTTCATGTCGCTAGTTGGACTGCTGGTAGTGCTGTGGAACTCAGGGTGATTCCTCCCCTCCCGCTGATTTCGTGTGATGTTTTTAGAAGCATCTTCCGCACTGCTCTACGATTCCTGTAAGTCAGTACATGAAATATGCTTGGTCTTAGTTCAGTCGGGCTGTTAGTTTGCATTTCCCCTTCACAGTCGTATCAGCAACAGTGTACTTGTGCAGCTTCAAACGGGTTGAAGTGTCCCTGCTGGATGTGTTACCCAGGCAGCATCCAGCGACTGGTCCACGTTCGAAGTCACTCAGCCCTCTGCTGTTGCTGCTTCTCTACTGACAACCCAGCACTGCCCGCCCCTTTTATACCGGCGGGTACGCCTCTCGTGGCTCCTAGTGGTGAATTCTGCATTACATACAGAGGTGTCCGCGTACTTTTGTTCAGATACCGTACGTGCTCAACGAATAGAAGATAGAAATGCTACTCTTCTATGGAAAATGTAACTTAGCAGAAAAGTAATTGCAATAGTTTCCAGAATTTCATTGTGGAAACATCCCCCAGGCTGTGGTTAAGCCATGTCTCCGCAATATCCTTTCTATAAGGAGTGCTAGTCCTGCGATGTTCGTAGGAGAGCTTCTATAAAGTTTGGAAGTTACGAAACGAGGTACAGGCAATCATCGTAGGTCCTATCACTTGCTCCTTCTGGCTCCTAGATTTCTCTCTTACCCTCTGCGCCCGTCCTGTCTGCCTCTCCCCCACCTTCACCTACCTTGGCCTCACCATTAACGTGGGGGTTGTACCCCTCTACCATCCTCCACACTGACAAATCCTTAATCTGTCCCGTCCTCTGTTATGCCAATCCCACCTGGATATCCGCCCCCCCCCCCCAAAAACTATAAATCCCTCCAGATTCTAGAGCGCCATGCACTCCGCCTCACCTTCCGAATACACCTCCCACCCCCCACACGGATCCTCTATGACCTCATTCCTTTCCCCCATCTGCTCCTATTCCTCGAACATATCCACATACTCTGCACCTCCCGCTGCCTTGATCCCCCTGGTTGCTCCTCTCCTCTCCCATCCCCGCCCTCTGCCATGCCTTCACTGTTGTGTCCCCCCTGCCGTCCATCTCTACACCCTTCATCTCCTTTCCCAAGGTGGCTTCCATCAACTCCCCCTCCCAGATGCCTCCCTCCATTTATCCCTCCTATCAACTCTGATCCTCACCCCCCCTCCTATCCTCTGTCCTTTCCCTGGGCTCCCCTCTTCCCCCCACTTCCATCCTGTTTTCTACCCACCTAACCTCTCCCTGATTCCCTTCTCCCCCCCCCCCCCAAGTCCTTTTGTATTCCCCTCCTCTGCCTTTCCCCACTCCCTGCCGTGTCTGCCCAGCACCACCAGCCCCTTCCCTCTTATGGCTTATGGGTCCTCGTCCTCCATCAGCTCCTTTCCCTTTTTCCCCCCCTTCATTTTTGCTCTCCTCCCCCCTTTTTATTTCCCATCGTCTGTCCAGGTTCCCCCTGTTTGCCTTCGGCTGTGGTATGTCATATTTGCCAACTTTTTAGTGCAGTGTTCAAGTGAATCTTCGGTGTTGTTCGTCTTTCCAAAGCATTGCGCACAGAAATCATGCTGTTGCTGGGTGTGAATTTTATGTCTCTTGCGAACAGAAACCAGACTGTCGCCGTGTTTTTTAATTGTCTGTCTATTATTTTACCTGTCTGCTTCATATGTATTTTATTAGCATCATCATCCCTTTGTTCTATGTTTCAAGTTCCACGATTTTCCGCCAAGTTACCATTTAAGTCTCCGATTTTATCGCCTGTTTTTATTATTTATTATCTTCATCTTTTTAAAAGAAATTCTGTAGGCTGAAGAGCGGCATACTAAGCTGCTGCCAGCCCCCCCCCCCCCCCCTTGGGGGGAATCGAAACTCAATAAAGAAAAAAAAGACGAGGTACTGGCGAAAGTAACGCTGTGAGGACGGGGTGTGAGTCATGCTTGGGTAGCTCAGATGGTAGAGCACTTGCCTGCGAAAGGCAAAGGTCCCGAGTTCGAGTCTCGGTCCGGCACACAGTTTTAATCTGCCAGGAAGTTTCAATTGTAATAGTGTTTTCCTAATGACAATATGAGTACTTGTAGTGCAGTACCGTATACTGCTTTTAAAGGTATATTCCGTACAGTAAAAGTGGTCCTTGATTAAAAGCACCGTCATCATCGTCACTTACCTTCCACTGTGGTTGAAGGCAGCTGCCGCTGTGACCGAGCGGTTCTAGGCGCTCCAGTCCGGAACCGCGCTGCTGCTACGGTCGCAGGTCCGAATCCTGCCTCGGGTATGGATGTGTGTGATGTCCTTCGGTTAGTTAGGTTTCAGTAGTTCTAAGTCTAGGGGACTGATGACCTCAGAAGTTAAGTCCCGTAGTGCTCAGAGCCGTTTGAACCTTTTTTGAAGGCAGTTGTTTGACCGACGGTTGACGGAATGAACAGCGTGCATTTTCCCTGTGTTTACACTTGTGTACTGTCAACTATAGCAAGTGGAACAGTTACCCCGTGTACCTGCACTGTGCGTCAGTACGTGGGAGTCAAATTCATTTTTGTGTTACGTCTTTAATAACATCATGTTTATGTGAACGGTACGCTGTGATACGTTTCTGAAAAGGTCTCGAATAGAATAGTGGATTACCAGATGAAGAGTATGGAATGCTATTCATAACTTCGAAACGAACAGAAAGGCAATCCTTTTGGTTAATGTTCCTCTGGAAGCTAAACAACATTTCCTTAACACATTTTTCCCTTCTGAACAAAAAGTTATCGCAGGTAATTAAAATAAGAGGGCAGTCTGTACAAATGGTGTACCAGATAAGGTGTTTTCCTCTGTAACTAACAAAATAAAAAGTGAATGGAATATTTATTTACGTAGGTAAACTTAGGAAATGTTACTCGTTCTGCAGGCTTATTAACATAGTTTTCAGGTGTTTTCGAGAGAGATAAGGCAACGAGTTATATTTTTTTTAAAAATTAGAACATAGTTGTTTCTATCATGTAGCAAATATACGAAGGGAGTGATGCAACAAATTTTTTGTTGGCCAGTTTCGATTGCAAAAATGCGCAACTTGTTGTGGGTCATGGTAGAACATTTCCGCTTCAGTTCCTATGGTTTCGAGAGGTTGTAACAGATAGCTGGCGGCGCTACATGCGGCCTTCAAAATGACGTTTGTAGCGGAGGTGCGTTCCAAGCAGAGAGCGGTCATTGGGTTGCTTTTGGCAGAAAAGCAGAAAACCACAGCATCGAAGACATTCGTAGGCGCTTGCAGAATGTCTGCCAAGACTGACAGTGAACAAAAGCACGGTGTATCATTGGGCGTGGCCTAGTTTCATCAGAAAATAAGCAAGTACCAAGTACGAAGCTGCACAGAATATGGATATCGTTTTTTTTTTTTTTTTTTTTTTTTTAAGACATCAGTCTTGTGATTGGTTTAACACTGGCCGCCACTAATTTCTCTCCCTTCACTGATTCTGTGAAGAACTTCCTCACTCCTCAGGCTATTAGTTCATCTGATATACAACATTCTTCTGTAGCACCATATCTCAAATGCTTCGATTCTATTCTGTTTTGGTTTTCCCACACTCCGTAATTCACTACCATACAGTGTGGTGCTCCAAACGTACTCGTACATTCTTAGAAATTTCTTCCACAAATTAAGATCTATGTCTGATATCAGCAGACTTCTTTGGGCCAGTAGTGTCCTCTTTGTTTGTGCTAGTCCGCTTTTTACGTCCTTCTTGTTTCGTTCATTATGGATTAGTTTGCTCCCAATGTAGTAGAATTACTCAACTCCGTTTAACTTCTGATCACCAATTCCGATTTTCCGCTGTTCTCATTTCTGCTACTTCTCATTATTTTTGTCTTTTTCCGGTGTACTTTCAATGTATATTCTCCACTCATCACACCGTTCATTCCATTCATTCCGCTTTCTGTTTAGTGTCGATCCATAGGCTGTTCATTCCATTCAACAAATCCTGTAATTCTTCTTCACTTTTACTGAGGTTGGCAGTGTCATAACCGAATATCATTGATATCCCTTTCATCTTGAATTTTAATCCCACTCTTGAACACCTCCTTTATTTACACTACTTATATTCACTTACTTCACTGACCATCACCAAACGGTGGCCGGAGATGACGCCCTCTGTGTGACGGCCCGGAGCAGAAAGTTCCAAGATCACGGCCCCCAACTCCCTACTCCCTAAGAACCTCTGCACGGAGGGAATGCTGTTGCCAGTGGGATGGGGGACAATTGTTGCTAAGTTCATGAAGAAGCGGGAGAAAACGCACGTAACTTTGCTCCATTTGTATACGAGAAGCACATTTTCGAACACTAAATTGGCACTTGGTCAAAGCAGTGTCTTGAAGATTAGTCAACCCTATGTACCAAGAACTCTGTCCAGAGCGACTCAACACGATTGGCAATGGGTTGCCTTCTCAAAAGAAAAGAAAACAAATCCTGAAACAGCCACACAAAAATGAAATAATGGAGTTATATAAAGTCCCGAATTTATAAGCGTGCATTTTCCGTTTCCCACTAATTTATCAAGCGCAGCAGTGTGAAGTTGTAAACGCTACAAGGTGAAGTTTATAAAAATCGAAACACCAGCTCATCTCACTCAAGGACATTCACAAGGTTTTATTGTCACAGTGCTCGGGCCATCTTCTTTTTCTGCTCTGGTGTCCCCAGGAGGGGTAGCTTTCGCAGGAAGACAAAAGAAGTCCCCTCCAGAAGCAGTGCTGGGGGGGGGGGGGGGGGAGGGGCAGCGGTTCATAGATTTGTAGGATGGAGGAGGGGGGGGGGGGTTGGAGGCGCCCCAGTGACTGCAATCATAACGTGTAAATGCCAACGCTGGCTGTGTTGTTACATTTTTCAAGGATCAGTCAAGTTCGACATTTCAAATTCTTAAGACTGAGAATTTTGAAGTTATCAAGGATATAATACAAGGAGCGAACCGATATGTACAATTTGTAGGGAAATCGGACTGTGGTTATCATAGTCGAAGGATATGAAAGAACGGCAGTAATTGACAAGGGAGTGAGGCAGGGATGAAGCTTGACCTCCATGTTATTTAGTCTTTACACTGAGCAAGCAGTAAAGAAAAAATAAGAAGAAATTTAGAAAACGATTATAGTTCAGATAGAAGAAATTAAAACATTAAGCTTTGCCGACGACGCTGTAATTCTGTCAGTGAGATCAAAGGACATAGTAAATCAGTTGAACGGGGTGGATAGTGCCCTGGTAAGAGATTATAATCTTCTTCTTCTACACTTCATGGATTAGGCATTGAGCGTATTCCATCTTCGTAAATTGTCTACCCATCTCCTTTTGATCTTCCAACATCTCTCCGTCTCGACTGTGGGAAATTGCGTACTTTTCATTCTTTGTGCGTATTCATACGAGCTGTTACGGTATTTGGCTGTTCTTATTCCAGTGGCTCTACTTAGTTCTTGTCGCACTGTTCTGGTTTTTATATAGTCTGTTCTTTGGTAGTATTTTCTGTTCTTATAAACTTCATTTCTGCACCTTGTATTTTACATCTTTTTTTATCCAGCATTCATTCTCATGAAGAATGCTAGAAGAACCATAGTTGTATAAAATATTACTCTCGTTTTTTCTCTGGAGTTATTTTTAAATACATTATGAACAGTGCCACATACATTTCCAGATCTAGCAAATTTTGCTACTACAACTTTATTACAGTCTAGAAGAATATGACATTTCACGTATGGAAACAATGAGACTTGCTCTAAAAACATACTTGTCCACAATAATTTTGGATTGAATCGAATCTTTCCCTCAAAAAGCCATCACTTTTTTTTTATTTTACAAATCTCAGTATCATATTGTTTACAAAGGTAATTCAGCTGGTACAGTATATGTTGAAAGTCGTCTTCCTTCTCCCTAAATATCAAGACGTCATCTGCATAAAGTAAAACAATTAACACCGTGTCTTTCGATCTTTTAATACATTTTGTATACTGTTGTTGCTGTTATGGTCTTCAATCCAGAGACTGGTTTGACGCAGCTCCCAGTGCCTACTGCAACCTACATCCTTCTGAATCTGCTTAGTGTATTCATCTCTTGGTCTCTGTCTGCGATTTTTACTGTCCACACTGCCCAAAATACTAAATCTGTGATGCTTGATGCCTCAGAACATGTCCTACCAACCGATCCCTTCTTCTAGTCAAGTTGTGCCACAGACTTCTCTTCTCCTCAATTCTATTTAGTACCTCCTCATTAGTTACGTGATCTACCCATGTAATCTTCAGCATTCTTCTGTAGCACCACATCTCGAAATGTCCAAACTATTTATCGTCCATATTTCACTTCCATACGTGGCTATACGCCATATAAATTCTTTCAGAAACGACTTCCTGACACTTAAATTTATACTCGATGTTAAGAAATTTCTCTTCTTCAGAAACGCTTTCCTCGCCATTGCCATTTACATTTTATATCCTCTCTACTTCGATCATCATCAGTTATTTTGCTCCCCAAATAACAAAATTCATATACTACTTTAAGTGACTCATTTCCTAATCTAATTCCCTCAGCATCATCCGACATAATACGACTACATTCCATTTTTGTATTGCCTACATTTTAGGATAGTGTCATTAATACAGATATTAAAAAGTATGGGTGATATTGGACACCCTTGATCCATTTCTTTATTTATTACAATTTTTTCTCCCCTTTGTTACAAAAATGGCTCTGAGCAGTATAGGACTTAACTTCTGAGGTCATCAGTCCCCTACAACTTAGGACTACTTAAACCTAACTAACCTAAGAACATCACACGCATCCATGCCCGAGGCAGGATTCGAACCTGCGACCGTAGCGGTCGCGCGGTTCCAGACTGTAGCGCCTAGAACCGCTCGGCCACACCGGCCGGCCCTTTGTTACAATTTTTGACTGTTTGTATAGGCTTCTTACTGCCTTTACTAATTTTCTGAGACATACATTGCTTTCCATTGTTGTTGTTGTTGTGGTCTTCAGTCCTGAGACTGGTTTGATGGAGCTCTCCATGCTACTCTATCCTGTGCAAGCTTCTTCATCTCCCAGTACCTACCGCAACCTACATCCTTCTGAATCTGCTTGGTGTATTCATCTCTTGGTCTCCCTCTACGATTTTTACCCTCCACACTGCCCTCCAATACTAAATTGGTGATTCCTTGATGCCTTAGAACATGCCCTACCAACCAATCCCTTCTTCTAGTCAAGGTGTGCCACAAACTTCTCTTCTCCCCAATCCTATTCAATACCTCCATTATATTATAAATTTTATTTCTGTTCATATTGTCAAATGCTTTAACCGAATTTATAAATCCTATGTGAGTTTGTAGCTTACTTTCTCGTCTTTTCGCTTTTAATTGTTGCAGAGTAAATACATTGGTTGTCGTTAATCTTCTTTTTCTAAATACAGCCTGCTCTTCTCTAACGAGAATTTCAGAAATTTTTTATAAGTCTGCCATTTATTATTCTTTTATATAACTTATAAATTAGGCTGCAAAAATTATAGAGGTTATAATGTAAAATAGATTAAAGTAAAACAAGATTAACGGATAGTAGTCGTAGTCAGCAAGTGATGTTGAGAGATTTAGTTTAGGAAATGATTCGCTGAGTGTATCAGACGTGTTTTTCTGTTTTTTGCAACATAATAACAGCCAACAGCAGAAGTAAATGCAGACTGTCATAGTAAAAAATGTTTTCCTGAAAAATAAAAATATGTTAACACCTATTATAAATTTAGGAGTTTACTGAAAATGTCTGTTTGGAGTGTAGGTTTACATGCAAGTGAAACGTTGAAGATAAACAATACAGACAACAAAGAGAATAGAAATTTCTAAAATCTATTGCTACAGATAGATCTTGAAGATTAGATGGATAGGCTGCTTAATTCTTGAAGGTTAGTGAATCCAGTCAGGAAGATAAGAAATTTATGGCAAACTGTACTAAAAGAAGGGATCACATGAGAGCACACGTGGTGAGGCATCAAGGCTAAGGCAGTCCACCCCAGATATATCCGAACGAACAGATTTATCCAGTTGCGGTTTTTAGATAACCTGTAAAGGACAGTGTGGGGAATTTTCTGGCAAACGCAAGTAATTTTTTCAAGTGGATGTAGGGTGCAATGGTTATGAAGACATGAAAAGAGTTTCACAAGACACTCTAGATCCGCATTAACCATGCCTTGGCCCGATTACTGCAACAAAAACAAGATTAAAAATAGATGTAAAACTTTAATCAATGGTTAACAGTATTTTTCAGTGTTTCCATCCATCTTCAATACAAGAATTATGTTCACTGTCTTAAGTGAAAGGCTAAACCTTGTGTACTTCGCGTACTTCCCTCTCGTACCTTCTAGCGCATCAATTTTTATGACATCTCTGTGTATTCACGAAGAATATTCTTATCCAAGGACTATCTGTGGTGACAGCTGACAAACATAGAGAAGGCAGTTGTTCTTAAAGTGTAGAACTGTCTGTCATTCCTGAACCTACAGTGGAGGTACGGGTCAACTTTCAGGACACATTTCTCACTCTGAGTTCGGAAACGCTTTAATTCCGTGTTGGAACCCATTATCCAGGTTCCTCCATACTACACTAATCTTGAGACATATATATGGTGGGAAACAGTTGAAACCTGTCATCAACAAATAGTTTCGGCCAGTTTATTTATTTTATCCCTAATGGACACTGAACGTTCGATGGTTAGAACAGCTGACGCAGTGGACTAATTCTGCAATTGGTCGTTTTACATACAGATTTTTAAAGAAAAATTTATTCTAGTTAGGTTTTAATTTTTCTTTATTTATTTTTATTTTAAGATCATCAGATGGGGGGGGGGGGCTTCTTACAGGCACTTCACATTTTCAGCCAGGCACAACTAGGAGCAATGCGACGTTGCGTGACTCCTAAAGTTGAAAGTATAGCAGTTTTAGCGATCTCTTTTATATACCAGCGTGGAAAAGAGCGTGCTTGCATACGCTTATGATCAGATTGCGCCCGTGGCAATTACACCTCATAATGATGTTTATGATGGATATCAGTTCCCATGAATATCAAGAGCTCAGATGGAAACCCAGTTCTAAGCAAAGAAGGGAAAGCAGAAAGATTGAAGGAGTATATAGAGGGTCTATACAAGGGCGATGTTCTTGAGGACAATATTATGGAAATGGAAGAGAATGTAGATGAAGATGAAATAGGAGATATGATACTGCGTGAAGAGTTTGACAGCACACTGAAAGGCCTAAGTGGAAACAAGGCCCCGGGAGTAGACAACATTCCATTAAAACTATTGACAGCCTTGGGAGAGCCAGGCCTAACAAAACTCTTCCATCTAGTGAGCAAGTTGTATGAGACGGGCGAAGTACCCTCAGACTTCAAGAAGAATATAATAATTCCAATCCCAAAGAAAGGAGGTGCTGACAGATGTGAAAATTGCCGAACTATCAGTTTAATAAGACACAGCTGCAAAATACTAACGCGTATTCTTTACAGACGAATGGAAAAACTGGAATATCAGTTTGGATTCCGTAGAAATATTGGAATACGTGAGGCGATACTGACCCTATAACTTATCTTAGAAAGTAGATTAAGGTAAGGCAAACTTACGTTTCTAGCATTTGCAGACTTAGAGAAAGCTTTTGACAATGTTGACTGGAATACTCTCTTTCAAATTCTGAAGGTGGCAGGGGTAAAATACGGGGAGCGAAAGGCTATTTACAATTTGTACAGAACCCAGATGGCAATTGTAAAAGTCGAGGGGCATGAAAGGGAACCAGTGGTTGGGAAGGGAGTGAGACAGGGTTATAGCCTCTCCCCGATGTTATTCAATCTGTATATTGAGCAAGCAGTAAAGGAAATAAAAGAAAAATTCGGAGTAATTATTAAAATCGATAGAGAAGAATTAAAAACTTTGAT
Source organism: Schistocerca americana (assembly GCF_021461395.2). Classification (NCBI taxonomy): domain Eukaryota; kingdom Metazoa; phylum Arthropoda; class Insecta; order Orthoptera; family Acrididae; genus Schistocerca; species Schistocerca americana. The sequence goes on along the minus strand of NC_060125.1, from coordinate 557,179,860 downwards.
GTTCGCCGATGACATTGTGATTCTGTCAGAGACAGCAAAGGACCTGGAAGAGCAGCTGAACGGAATGGATAGTGTCTCGAAAGGAGGATATAAGATGAACATCAACAAAAGCAAAACGTAGATATTGGAATGTAGTCGAATTAAATCGGATGATGCTGCGGGAATTAGATTAGGAAATGAGACGCTTAAAGTAGTAAAGGAGTTTTGCTATTAAGGGAGCAAAATAACTTATGATGGTCAAAGTAGAGAGGATATAAAATGTAGACTGGGAATGGCAAGGAAAGCGTTTCTGAAGAAGAGAAATTTGTTAACATCAAGTATAGATTTAAGTGTCAGAAAGTCGTTTCTGAAAGTATTTGTATGGAGTGTAGCCATGTATCGAAGTGAAACGTGGAGGATAAATAGTTTAGACAAGAAGAGAATAGAAGCTTTCGAGATGTGGTGCTACAGAAGAATGCTGAAGATTAGATGGGTAGATCACATAACTAATGAGGAGGTATTGAATTGAATTAGAGAGAAGAGAAATTTGTGACACAACTTGACTAGGAGAGGGGGTCGGTTGGTGGGGCACATTCTGAAGCATTAAGGGATCACCAATTTAGTATTGGAGGGCAGCGTGGAGGGTAAAAATCGTAGAGGGAGACCAAGAGATGAATACACTAAACAGGTTCAGAAGGATGTAGGTTGCTGTAGGTACTGGGAGATGAAGAAGCTTGCACAGGATAGAGTAGCATGGAGAGCTGCATCAAACCAGTCCCTGGACTGAAGACCACAACAACAACAATCAGTTCTCAAATGCAGTGAAAGTTTAATCGTTTAATTTGTAAATCTATGAGAATTTCCAGGTTTCCAAACCTAAGCCGAGCGCCTGCCTTGTGCCACACTCCATTATTTTAGGTCGTTGTTTCTCTCTGTAAATCAGAGCTTCGCTGTGATAGTTAATTTTTTTCATGCACTGTCGGAATTTTTAGTTTTTGTTTTTTAAAATTTTGTTAGCTTCTTTTATTTTCAATTTTGGTTTTGGCAACCTTGTATCACTATGTAGTGTTTTGAGAGGTGTCACGGCAGCGAAGGAAAAACTAAAAAATACGTTTCTAGCATTTGTAGACTTAGAGAAAGCGTTTGATAATGTTGACTGGAATACTCTCTTTCAAATTCTGAATGTGGCAGGGGTCAAATACAGGGAGCGAAAGGCTATTTACAATTTGTACAGAAAACAGATGGCAGTTATAAGAGTCGAGGGACATGAAAGGGAAGCAGTGGTTGGGAAGGGAGTGAGACAGGGTTGTAGGTACTGGGAGATGAAGAAGCTTGTACAGGATAGAGTAGCATGGAGAGCTGCATCAAACCAGTCTCAGGACTGAAGACCACAACAACAACAACGTTATCACATTTATGAAACCTGCGAGTCTTTGAAAACTAATTTTATCTCCAGGATGAATATAAAAGTGTACTGGCAGTCATCACGTATTGGAATAAGTTACACTCACCAGTTGAGGAATGTTCGCTGGAATGTAGTATTTGTCAAAGAATGGAGAAGAGATGCGATCTCGAGGACCGAGGAACATTGGAAAAATTGAATCTTACATGCAGATAAAATATTCTATCGAATAATTTGCGACACAGCATTTTCCCTACGGCGTATCTACATCTTACGTAAAGTGAAGGCAGAGGGGGGAAGAAAGGAAAGAAAAGGGATTACTGACGTCAGCTGCTTCGGGACATGACGTGGAATTGGCTGTGAAGAGTGAAAATGTGTACCGGACCAGGATTCGAACCTGGGATCTCCTGCTCACTAGGCACGTGCGAAAACCACTGCGCCATCCAGGCACAGGGCGCTGTCTGACTCAGCAGCACGGACTGCCTCGGCACTAGAGATGGGTAGTTCGCGAACGAAAGGGTGCAAAGGAACGGTTCACCAAAATGAACGACAGGATCGAGGAACGAATTCCAAGGAACAATCGGTTCATAGTTCACTTCGGTCGCGGCGGTCTACTTATAGTTCCCGGGAACGAGGAACGATCGGTTCATAGTTCACTTCCGTCGTGGCGGTCTACTTATAGTTCCCGGGAACGAGGAACGATCGGTTCATAGTTCACTTCGGTCGCGGCGGTCTACTTATAGTTCCCGGGAACGAGGAACGATCGGTTCATAGTTCACTTCGGTCGCGGCGGTCTACTTGTAGTTCCCGGGAACGAGGAACGATCGGTTCATAGTTCACTTCGGTCGCGGCTGTCACTTCGGCAGTTTTCGTTCCAGCCTCGGTGGCGCGCTCGTCTCAGTCTCGGTCTCCCTCGGCCGCACTCGTCGTTGTTCGCATGACCACCTGTCTCAGATTCACTGCCGACTGCTCCTAGTTAGTTCAGTATCCAGCTGTTCGTTTCGTTCACTGCGCTCGCCTATTTTACATGTGTTCCAAACTGTTCTTGCACTTGGGTCTGGCTACTCAGCGTCCACGATCGGTAATCAAAAAGTATTTTATAGTTACGTAAATTACATAAAAATTACGTTGTATGTAATAGGTACGTCTTTTCAGGTAACAAAAGGGCATATCAGCTCACTTCATTATATCGATGAACAGCAGAAGACATACTTCTAACATGGCAAGTTTTTTTGTTATTCATATGTTTTTTGGTTTCATCGACTTGATTTAGCAACTAACTTTCAATAATTTGCTTAATTTTTAGTGTAAGAAAATTCACATAAAACGATTTTCGTGTATCTTTCATATACAAAACATTACATTTAGGAAGGTTGTTGTTGTTGTGGTCTTCAGTCCTGAGACTGGTTTGATGCAGCTCTCCATGCTACTCTATCCTGTGCAAGCTTCTTCATCTCCCAGTAAGTACTGCAACCTACATCCTTCTGAATCTGCTTAGTGTATTCATCTGTTGGTCTCCCTCTACGATTTTTACTCTCCACGCTGCCCTCCAATACTAAATTGGTGATCCCTCGATGTCTCAGAACATGTCCTACCAACCGATCTCTTCTTCTAGTCAAGTTGTGCCACAAACTCCTCTTCTCCATAATTCTATTCAATACCTTCTCATTAGTTAGGTTATCTACCCATCTAATCTTCAGCATTCTTCTGTAGCACCACATTTCAAAAGCTTCTATTCTCTTCTTGTCCAAACTATTTATCGTCCATGTTTCACTTCCATACGTGGCTACACTCCATACAAATACTTTCAGAAACGACTTTCTGACACTTAAATCTATACTCGATGTTAACAAATTTCTCTTCTACAGAAACGCTTTCCTTGCCATTGCTAGTCTACATTTTATGTCCTCTCTACTTAGACCATCATCAGTTATTTTGCTCCCCAAATAGCAAAACTCATTTACTACTTTAAGTGTCTCATTTCCTAATCTAATTCCCTCAGCATCACCCGACTTAATTCGACTTCATTCCATTATCCTCGTTTTGCTTTTGTTGATGTTCATCTTATATCCTCCTTTCAAGACACTATTCATTCCGTTCAACTGCTCTTCCAAGTCCTTTGTTGTCTCTGACAGAATTACAATGTCATCGGCGAACCTCAAAGTTTTTATTTCTTCTCCATACATTTTAATACCTACTCCGAATTTTTCTTTTGTTTCCTTTACTGCTTGCTCAATATACAGATTGAATAACAGCGGGGAGAGGTTACAGCCCTGTCTTACTCCCTTCCCAACCACTGCTTCCCTTTCATGCCCCAAGACTCTTATAACTGCCGTCTGGTTTCTGTACAAATTGTAAATAGCCTTTCGCTCCCTGTATTTTACCCCTGCCACGTTCAGAATTTGAGGGTATTCCAGTCAACATTGTCAAAAGCTTTCTCTAAGTCTACAAGTGCTAGAAATGTAGGTTTGCCTTTCCTTAATCTAGCTTCTAAGATAAGTCGTAAGGTCAGTATTGCCTCACGTGTTCCAATATTTCAACGGAATCCAAACTGATCTTCCCCAAGGTCGGCTTCTACTAGTTTTTCCATTCGTCTGTAAAGAATTCGCGTTAGTATTTTGCAGCTGTGACTTATTAAACTGATAGTTCGGTAATTTTCACATCTGTCAACACCTGCTTTTTTTGGGATTGGAACTATTACATTCTTCTTGAAGTCTGAGGGTATTTCACCTGTCTCATACATCTTGCTCACCAGATGGTAGAGTTTTGGCAGGACTGGCTCTCCTAAGGCTGTCAGTAGTTCTAATGGAATGTTGTCTACTCCCGGGGCCTTGTTTCGACTCAGATCTTTCAGTGCTCTGTCAAACTCTTCACGCAGTATCATATCTCCCATTTCATCTTCATCTACATCCTCTTCCATTTCCATAATATTGTCCTCAAGTACATCGCCCTTGTATAGACCCTCTATATACTCCTTCCACCTTTCTGCTTTCCCTTCTTTGCTTAGAACTGGGTTTCCATCTGAGCTCTTGATATTCATACAAGTGGTTCTCCTTCCTCCAAAGGTCTCTTTAATTTTCCTGTAGGCAGTATCTATCTTACCCCTGGTAAGATCCTTACATTTGTCCTCTAGACATCCCCACTTAGCCATTTTGCACTTCCTGTCGATCTCATTTTTGAGACGTTTGTATTCCTTTTTGCCTGCTTTATTTACTGCATTTTTATATTTTCTCCTTTCATCAATTAAATTCAATATTTCTTCTGTTACCCAAGGATTTCTACTAGCCCTCGTCTTTTTACCTACTTGATCCTCTGCTGCCTTCACTACTTCATCCCTCAAAGCTACCCATTCTTCTTCTACTGTATTTCTTTCCCTCATTCCTGTCAATTGCTCCCTTATGCTCTCCCTGAAACTCTGTACAACCTCTGGTTCTTTCAGTTTATCCAGGTCCCATCTCCTTAAATTCCCACCTTTTTGCAGTTTCTTCAGTTTAATCTACATTTAGGAAGGCTCTAATTATTTTGAAGTTTGGTTGTTTCCAGTTTGCATTACCTGCTAGTTTGGTTTCTTTGAAAAAAAATTGGGTTGTGAGTCATTTTGGCTCAGTAGGAAAAGCGGTGCCTCTCCATTTGAAAAGACATAGATTGCCATAAAATCGTATTTACTTATTATCTCAAAAACATTTGTTCAGAATAATTATTATTATTATTGCTGCATTAACTTTAATAGTGCAACATAAAAACCTAAATTTTACTAAGCATGTGCCGCAAGTATGATGAGAAAACCACATTTTATTTTATGCTTCCATAAAGTCTACTTCGCCTACGAACTCAGAGACAACGTGAAGTATATATAGGGTGTAAATGATTGTTGTTTACAGCGTAGCATAGCTATGTAGTGGAAGTCGAAACGAAGAATTTTATACAAGACACTTGTGGTCTATCAAGTTGGGGAACAGCCACCAACAGGTTTACAAGACTACATGTGCTGTCGCCCATGCGCGTCGCTTGAGATTTTCATGTTCTCTTCTCCAGCTCTCTACATATCGTCATCGATTGTTTCGCCATTGTTGCTTGCATTAGCTTGTTATTTCTTCACTGCATAGTTATTACATGTTTGTCTGTTTGCTGTATCTGCTCGTAACGGGCAACATATCGTCCGTAATTGCCGAGCAGTCTGTACTCGGGGCCGGTTTTCCGTGCGCCACCCTATATTATTTCCCTGCGATCAGCTAAAGGCTACGGTTGTCTAAACGAGAGGTTCTGCAGAATCACAGAAATTACTTCTAAAAGTGTGTCAGAATTCTGTAATGAATAAAAACTCTATACTCCAGAGGGGAGGCAAGTGCCCCTTCTTGGTGCCCTCCATCCTTCAGTCACCTACACTACTAGTTTTCAGTTTTTCATAAGAACCACATACCAAGCACAAATGAACGGTGAACGAGTAAAAATGAACGGTTCCCAAAAAAGAACGATCAGCAGTGAACTAGTTCCCAAGGATGAACGAGTTTTCCCATCTCTACTCGGCACCCCTCACTCACCGCCGACCCCACACCCCCACCGAGCGCCACCTGTCCACAGCCCTGTCCACTTCCTCCGTGTCCTCTACCACAGAGTAACATATCCTCTACTCTGAAACTCCCTCAGGAGGTCGGACGTACTCGTGCGTCCACACTGAAGAAGGCGGATCCATTGCCCATCTAGGCAATCAGTTATGTGGATGCGTCTTGTCTGCTCTTTCGGGAGTGTACGAAAGAACAGACAACACGCGGTCATATAATATCTACATCTTCTTGGAATCACGTTTCTTCCTTGCTGAAGTGTAGCATTTAAAGTTTTGAACAGGAAAAGAAGAGTGCAACGTTTCAGCGTAATGCTGAAAACTTGATGAACGTAGAATATCGTCCAAACACGAAAATCTGCATCAAGTTTCAGATCGTCCTTGACGTGTTTAAATTTCAAGACAAGTGCGACCGCGGTAAAATTCAGTCGTCCATTGGAACGGGCAGGTACACATTCTAATAATAATTCGCTAATTTTTGCCGAAATTCGATGGGTGATAAAAGCATCTAAAACAAAGAATTTTACGATGCCACAATATTTTAGTTTATATAATTGAATGGAACACAGACAACGTGACCACTCTGGATGGACACACAAACAAAACTGTTCCAAGGATGAAGCGGACACATGACCCACCAACTATACATTACTGCAACTGCGCTAATGCATAGCGTGTTAATATGGATTAGGTTCGTACAGACCATTACGACAGTTTTGCATGTTCTACATTCAGTCCGGAACCTCGTGACTGCTACGATCGCAGGTTCGAATCCTGCCTCGGGCATGGATGTGTGTGATGCCCTTAGGTTAGTTAGGTTTAAGTAGTTCTAAGTTCTAGGGGACTGATGACCTCAGATGTTAAGTCCCATAGTGCTCAGAGCCATTTGCACCATTTGAACCATGTTCTGCATTTGGTTGTGACGCATTTGACGAAAATGTGTTTTTGATCCATTGATGTCTACTGTTTTCCTCCAGCGAAGATGGTTGTTATACCTGAAACCGGTAGAGAATAAATAAGTAGTTGCACAGCTGATGACGCAAATATGCTTTTTCGTCGTACTATTCAGAAGTAAAAAGGGAAATCAAGCAGAAATTTGGAAAAGAAATTCAAGTTCAGGGAGAAGAAAGAAAAACTCGAAGCAATTCTGCTAGAGATGGCAAATGACTTGGAAAATCAGTTGAACGGGCGAGTCGTGCCTTGAGAAGAGGTTAGAGGACAAGCTGAAATAAAACTAAATCTAAGCTAAGTGTGTGTACTGTAATTAAGTCACGTAAGGTTCGTGTAATTACGTCATGAAATGTACTTTAATCGTAATATTTGCTATTTGGACAGCGAAACAACTGACGATGGTAGAAGTAACAGAAGGAGGAAGGAATACTGAGTTTAACGTGCCGTCGACATCGACGCCATTGGAGACAGGGCACAAGCTCGGACTGTGTCAAGGATGGAGAAAGAAATCAGCTGCGCCCTTTCATAGGAATCATCCCGGCATTTGCCTGGAGCGATTTAGGGAAACCACGGGAAACCTAAATCTGGATGACGGGACGGGGATTTGAACCATCGTCCTCCCGAATGCGAGACCACTGTGCTAGCCTCGCTCGGTTAGAAGTAACGAAGATATGTAGTCTGGGAACAGTGAACACGAGCATTTCTGAACAAGAGAATTGTGTAAACATCGGATAAAACTGAAGTGAGACGAAATTTTTCCTGGTGGTATTTATTTGGTGTACAAGCCATAGATACGAATGAAACGTGCGCGATAAACGATACAGGCTGGAAAAGAATAGCAGATTTTGAAATCTGGTGCTACAGGAGAATGGTAAAGATTAGTTGTGTAGATCGATTAGCTATTAAACAGGCAAGGAACCGAACTGGGGAGATCTATGGCACAATTTGGCTAAAAGAAGGAGCGGGTTGACGGGACACATCCGGAGCCATTAAGGAATTGTCAGTTCGGTTATGGCGGGAAGTGTTGGGTAACGCTCGTAGAGGGAGACCGAGGAGAGAATACAGTGACGAGGGTCAGAGAGATGCGTGGTGCAGCAGCTACGCGGGAATGAAGAGGCTCGTACAAGACAGACCGGAGAGCTGCGTCAGACCAGTCTTCGGACTGACGACTGCCAAAACAGCTACAAACTAATGGGCAAAGCCGACCTACGCACAAATCTGAAGTTCGCGAGACAATGAAATGGACCACAAGTGAATCAGATCCGTGCCCCCTGCTTTGCTCGCGTAGACTATATGACCTGCAGAGGTTTTTTTGTTATTGAACCGAATTTCTATGTTGTTCACAAACTGCAACACTTTCTACGCTTTTCACGCTAATTAAGGACATATAACCAAGCTCTTTTCCGAATGTGCTTATGACCAAAACGCGATTCTGGTAGCTGGAGTCCGAAGTCTTTGTTAATTATGCTTTTTGCGTTCTTGTAGAGATGTTTCCATAACAACTTTCATCCCCTAAAAAATATTTCTTTATATCTAACCGAGAAGTCAAATACCAAATTACAAAAACTTAGATTAAAATTTTTTTAATGTAACGAAATATTTTCTTAAAAGCTTTCATCCCCTACTGCACTTCCTTAGAGGTTGAATTCCCAAAACGACTGAAAACCCGTATTTTTTAAAAATTTCCAACCAAGAAGTCAAATACCAATAGTCATAGATGTAGCCTTAAAACCCTTTAGTAGTTCTTTAGTAATTATTTATTTTCGAAAAAGCTTTCACCCAATATTTTACCCCCTTAGTAGGTGAATTTCCAAAAATGCTGAAATATGTATTTCTTATATTCTGGCAGAGAAACCAAAATCTCGGTTCGTAGTTTAAGCTCCAAAATTCCCTTAATAGTGACGTACTTTCAAAAAGTCTTTTCTCTCCCATTTCACCCCCATAGGAGTGGAGTTTACAATGCCATCTTAAACGATGCCTACTTTATAAGATCAACACTCTCTCCAAACTGCAAGTTTCTACCCTCAACGGGTTGCGCTGGTTGATGACGAGTCAGTGAATCATTCTGAACCTGTTTCACCCCCATATGTGTCGACTATCCAAAAACAGTGAAACGCGTAATTTTTTCAACTCCAACCGAAAAGCCAAACACCAATTTTCAAAGATTTAGATTTAAAATGCTTTCGCAATGAAATGTGTTCATAAAAAATGTCATCCTCTAGTTCACCCGCAAATAGGTTCAATTTTCAAAAACACTGAAACATGTATATTTTTCATTTGTAACCGAGAAGTGAAATAACAATATTCCTAGATGTAGCTCTAAAAATACTTTACTATTTTTTAATAATGATATATAGGGTGATTATAATCAAAGTTAAACTTTCAAACTGCTGTAGAAATAACGCCACTGGCAGAATGACCTCTAATTGCAATGGAATATTATCGGAGAAGGGGGAAAACGTATGGCAGAAGAAAAATAAATAGTTACAAAATGTAGCAATAGATAGCTCTTTAAGCATCATAATTTAATAGTTGTCGACTAAAAATGACAAATGAATCATACAACACTACCTAAGGTATACGTTTGACATTAAACAAACTGCACTACTCAGTGTGCGTGGGTGCACAGGTGTGATACTGTTAGTTATGTGAGCCCATTCACCAGGACAAGGTCATATCGCATCGGATGGGAAAAATCGGTTAATTGTCCTGAGGCCAAAAACCCCATAAAAAGTATCAGTTAAACTCAAATCGGATTATTTATTTCCGTGTCACTGGCGCAAAACATGTACAATATGCTGTCCACTGTTTTATGCAACAAGTTGAAATTGAGAAACAGCATGTTCCACAACTGATCGAAGTGTTACCGGGGTCACGTTCAGAATGTGTTGCGCAATGCGTGCCTTCAATGCAGCTAAGTTTGCAATCGGAACACTGAACACAACATCTTTCAGATAGCCCACATCCAAAAGTCACACGGATTAAGATCAGGTGATCGGGACGGCCAGACTGTAGGGAAATGGCGGCTGATAATTCTAGCATTTCCGAAATGGCGCTTCAGCAGCTGCTTAACTGGATTTGCAATGTATGGAGATGCGCCATCTTGCATAAAAATTATCCTATCCACACATCGACGCTGTTGGACAGCTGGAATGACGTGGTTGCGAAAAAAACACGCAAGTCGCTTACCAGTGACGGTACAGGCAACAGGACCGGAAGCACCTGTCTCTTCGGAAAAATATGGCCCTACGATAAATGGTGCCGTAAACCGGCACCACGCAGTGACATTTTACAGGATGAAATGGTACTGGTTGACTTACGTGTGGATTTTCCGTTGCCCATATTCGACAACTCTATGTATTGACATATCCTGTCAGATGGAAGTGGGCTTCACCTGTCCACAAAATCTTGCGCGACCAACCATTGTCCGCTTCCATGCGAGAAATAAATTCTAAAGCAGGTCGACAGGAAGCAACTCATGCACGTGGGTAATTCTGAATGGATAGCAAAGAAGGATGTTTCGTAGGATTTTACTCACCGTGCTCACCGGTATGTCCAATGTTCGGGCAATTCTCCGTGCACTACACGTTTGCACACCACCACTCGTCTCCTGCACTGGTGTGGCCACTCCTTCCACTGACGTCGAATCAATTCGTTTCCTCCCTCTACCAGGTTAGACACCAAAAGAACCCGCCTTCTCGAATTTGCGATTCATTTTCTCCCTACCCACGGCAGTCATCGAACCGAAGGCTTTTTTCAAACCCTTCAGTGTCCGAAACTTCACCAGAGCGATTTCTGCACGGTCATCACTCTTGTAATACAGCTTTTCAAGCAGAGCGCGATCCTCCATTGAGACAGTCGTGGCGAACATCGCGGAAACGGGAAGAGAAAACGCCGTGTACCTGGCGTGTGCGCGTGTGACAGGTGTCTTCATTTACATATTCTGACACATATAGCTCCATCTAATGATCAATTTTCGCACTATTTTTTTGTTCTGCCATACGTTTTCCCCCTTATCCGATAATATTCCGTAGCAATTTGACGTCATTCTGACCAGTGGCATTATTTCTACAGCATTTTGAAAGTTTCATTATAATTACCCTGTATTTACAAAATAGCTTCCACCCACTATTTCACACCCACACGGTTAAATTTCCAAAAATGCTCAAACATTTATTTCTTTATTTCTGACCGACAAACCAAATACGAATTTTAGTAGGTCTAGCTTCAAAACTGCCTTAATAGCGACATTTTTCAGAAAAACCATCCCCTATTTCCTCCCCTTAGGCCTGGAATTTCGAAAAATCCGTCCTGAAACTACGCCTGCAGTGTAAGATACATATCTTATTCAAATTTCAGGTTTCTATCCTTAGCCATTTGGGCTCGGCAATGATGAGAGAGTCAGTCAGCACACTGCCTTTTGAATATTAATAACTGTTGGTTTAGTTTGCAGGTCAGCCGGAGATTGGCTTTTTAAATGGTTTCTCAATCTCCCCCAACTACGAATCGCTTCGTGTCTATGCTTCACAGACAGTACGTACAAACAATTAAAAAAGTCGGCGTATCCCAACCTACAGTGGTGTATATGTTACAGTCAAAACCCGTTTTTAGTTAGAACGCGTTCTTACTAGTTAAAACTAGGTTATACTGAGCCACTTCGTCAAAACGCGTTTTGCCTAATTAAAACTAGTTTCAACTGTCTTTCGCTTTTGACCAGCAGTAAATTCTAGTTGTAACTAAGGGTATCAGTATCAACTAGTTTTAACTGACTTTCGCTTTTGACCAGCAGTAAATTCTAGTTGTAACTACGGCTATCAGTATCAACCAGTTTCAGCTAGTAAGAACGCGTTCTAACTAAACTAGACAGAACTAGTTTTCACTAAATTTATTTAGGGGCAAATATTAAAATTAAGAGCAACTACATGTTGATTGAAATAAAAAACAGCATTTTTGTGTTGTGCAATGTAATATTTATTGGAATATTGATCATACATCCAAACACATTCCAGATAGTGAAAACAAGAAGGCACCAACACGAAAATGGCGAGTGTTACTGCAAACTGGATGACAACGGGAAAAACATAAGAAGAGAAACGCGTGTGTATTGTGAAGAGTGCGATGTTGGATTGTGTGCAATACCATGCTTTGAGCTATACTATACAAAGAGTCATTTCTAATAAATATTCTTCAAGAAACTGTGTTTCCTTTAGATCTACCACTAAAACCCTTCCACATTGTATAAAAATTAATAATAAATAATTTTTAGCTCTGCAACAGCGTTACTACTGTGGATACCTTCTAATTGTTAGGTATTCGGTTGTTAGATAATCACTTGCCCCCACAACATTCGCTCATAAACGTGTCAAATACGCGCCGCTACAATAAGCGCTAGAGGCGCGGAAAGAATTACACGCGCAGGAACAGTTGTAGGCGCAGAAAACTCCCCGTCTGAGCAACGCTGCAGCGGCGACGATAGCCCGACACTGGCCGCTTTTCGCCACAACAAACAACACGGTCGAGGGGTTAAGCACGTGCAGATCAGCTTGTACGTACACTCCTGGCCATTAAAATTGCTACATCACGAAGATCACGTGCTACAGACGCGGAATTTAACCGACAGGAAGAAGATGCTGTGATATGCAAATGATTAGCTTTTCAGAGCATTCACACAAGGTTGGCGCCGGTGGCGACACCTCCAACGTGCTGACATAAGGAAAGTGTCCAACCGATTTCTCATACACAAACAGCAGTTGACCGGCGTCGCCTGGTGAAACGTTGTTGTGATGCCTCGTGTAAGGAGGAGAAATGCGTACCAACACGTTTCCGACTTTGATAAAGGTCGGATGGTAGCCTATCGCTATTGCGGTTCATCGTATAGAGACATTGCTGCTCGCCTTGGTCGAGATCCAATCACTGTTAGCAGAATATGGAATCGGTGGTTTCACGAGGGTAATACGGAACCCCGAGCTGGATCCCAACGGCCCCGTATCACTAGCAGTCGAGATGACAAGCATCTTATCCGCATGGCTGTAACGGATCGTGCAGCAACGTTCAAAATGGCTCTGAGCACTATGCGGCTTAACTTCTGAGGTCATCAGTCGCCTAGAACTTAGAACTAATTAAACCTAACTAACCTAAGGACATCACACACATCCATGCCCGAGGCAGGATTCGAACCTGCGACCGTAGCGGTCGCTCGATTCCAGACTGTAGCGCCTAGAACCGCACGGCCACTCCGGCCGGCTGCAGCAACGTCTCAATCCCAGAGTCAACAGATGGGGACGTTTGCAAGACAACAACCATCTGCACGAACAGTTCGACGACGTTTGCAGCAGTATGTACTATCAGCTCGGAGACCGTGGCTGCGGTTACCCTTGACGCTGCATCACAGACAGGAGCGCCTGCGATGGTGTACTCAACGACAAACCTGGGTGCACAATGGCAAAATGTCATTGTTTCGGATGAATCCAGGTTCTGTTTACAGCATCATGATGGTGGCATCCGTGTTTGGCAACATCGCGGTGAACGCACATTGGAAGCGTGTATTCGTCATCGCCACGCTGACGTATCACCCAGCATGATGGTATGGTGTGCCATCGGTTACACGTCTCGGTCACCTCTTGTTGGCATGGACAGCACTTTGAACAATGGACATTACATTTCAGATGTGTTACGACCCGTGACTCTACCCTTCATTCGATCCCTGCGAAACCCTGCATTACAGAAGGATAATGCACGACCGCATGTTGCAGGTCCTGTACGGGCCTTTCTGGATACAGAAAATGTTCGACTGCTGCCCTTGCCAGCACATTCTCCAGATCTCTCACCAACTGAAAACGTCTGTTCAATGGTGGCCGAGCAACTGGATCGTCACAATACGCCAGGTACTACTCTTGATGGACTGTGGTATAGTGTTGAAGCTGCATGGGCAGCTGTACCTGTACACGCCATCCAAGCTCATTTTGACTCAATGCCCAGGCGTCTCAAGGCCGTTATTACGGCCAGAGGTGGTTGTTCTGGGTACTGATTTCTCAGGATCTATGCACCCAAATTGCTTGAAAATGTAATCACATGTCAGTTCTAGTATAATCATCTACATTTCTTCTTGGTGTAGCAATTTTAATGGGCAGTAGTGTATTTATCATGGAAGGTCTAAATCAAGAAAGGCGATTGAAAGAAGAATTTGTGAGAAGAATGTTACAGAATGCAGAACACGACAAAAGAGAAAACCACTACAATGTTATGACAAAAGAATCTTACGATAAATTAGTGGACGAAATTGAAGAAGCACAGTTAGCTGAGAAAAAGACAGAGAAGCAGTACAGAAGATCAAATCGATTCAATGTTCACGATAAAGGATGACAGCCAAAAACAGTTGTAGGATAAAAATTTATTAAAATTCTTGACCACGGTTTCGGTACATATAAATATACCTTCATCAGAAGTAAAAAATCTAAAATTACATCATGCAGTGGAGATTAATAAAACAATTGTGCCAAAGGCGTCGTCAATAATTAAGACATTTGACAATTGACGACGCCTTTGGCACAATTGTTTTATTAATCTCCACTGCATGATGTAATTTTAGATTTTTTACTTCTGATGAAGGTATATTTATATGTACCGAAACCGTGGTCAAGAATTTTAATAAATTTTTATCCTGCAACTGTTTTTGGCTGTCATCCTTTATCGTGAAGAATTTCAACAGTTGCTGTTGCAGCCATGTTTAAAATCTTGCGATTCAGTGTTATTCATATTTGTGGGACCAGGAAGTTAGAGACAAGAAAAGAGCCTGTGCTGTGCTTGCTCATGTGTCGAAGAAATTTTCGACATTATTGAAGCAGCTCATCAGGCCGTTGGTCATGGAGTTCGAGAGAGATTACAGGTTGAAACTTCAAGAAAATATGCAAACATAACAGTGCAGATGATAAACATTTATCTGTTTATGTGTTAAACTTGTCAGCGCAAAAGGAGCATTAAGAAAAGGGGGCATGTTTCGAAACCTATACTTCATTCGGAAATGAACAGTCGTTGCCAAGTTGATCTGATCGACATGCAAACTGAAGAAGATCGTGGATTTAAGTATATAATGGTGTATCAGGACCACTTGACAACATTTGTTTTGTGTCGTGCACTGCAAAGTAAGAGGTCAGAGGAAGTGGCACATCATTTAGCAGATATGTTTTTGACATTTGGTGCTCCTTGTATTCTGCACTCTGACAACGGCAGAGAATTTGTTAATTCTGTCATATACGAGCTGGCTGTATTTTGGCCTGAGTGTAAACTGGTTCACAGAAAACCGAGGTACAGCCAAAGCCAAGTGTCTGTCGAGCGCGCCACCCAAGATGTTGAAAAAATATTGGCTTCATGGATGCAAGACAACATTAGCACCAACTGGTCAAACGGTCTTCGCTTCGTACAGTTTATGAAAAATTGGGCATATCATTCTGCTATCGAGCAGGCACCTTACAAAGCTGTGTTTGGCACAGAACCACGAGTAGTTCTTATGACTTCGAGTTTGCCTATAGATGTCATTAAGGTACAACCTGAAGATGCCCTTAAAGAGGCTTTAAATAAAATTAATGTGGTAAACGCAGTAAATACGAATCTTCATGAAATGGAACTATTACACGACTGAGAGGAGATAGCGGTTATGGCTAATAGCAATGGACAGATTACAGCTGCAGCCAGACAAGAAGATGCAGAAGCTTTGCCTGGTACAAGTATACACCCTCCAAAAACAGCAGCAACCAATCAAGAGGATCCAGAATCCGTAGCTAGTACGACTGCAGAGCCTCAAATAACTCCAGCTTGTCACGAAGATCCAGAAGCTGAAGCTATTACGAAACGAGAATCTCAAATACGAACAGCTAGAGGAAACGCTCATGAAAACCTGACCAAACAGGCCAAAAGAATGAAGATGGTTTCAGATTCAATACACGCCACTTAGAAATCAGTGACAGTATAACTATACCGATTCCTGTTATCGACAGAGCAAAAGCAGATCTCCCCAATATTATTTGAGTTGTTCTTCAGAAAGATAAACACAGCTTGCAAGAACTAGATATGGAATACTCGACAAATTGTATTGCAGGTATGTATTTCTGAATTGATTTCATGAATTAAGGACAAATATCAAACATATTCATTACTTCATTGATTTAATGTTCTGAAAATGTTGCTAACTATTCATGTAATTAATTAATATAATAAGTTTTAATACTTGCGTAGTAATATATTTTATAATATGTATTAAGTACCTAATCGCCTTTCAAACAAGCTAATTAAAAGTTGTCTTCCAGATACGAATTCGACGTGTAAAAAAAGAAAATCTTGCTGCTACAAGACATGCCAGAGACAAAGGTATCATTAAGAACTGCTGCCAAGATGGCAGCCTTAGCATCAGGATAAGGATTTGTTCGTGGTGTGTGTAAGAAAGCATGTATTTCGTAAAGGTGCATTTATAGGAAAAAAGCAAACCTTTGTAACTCAAAATGTCACGACATTTTGTCTTGCAATAACAAATAATCAAAATTTAATTGTTAAATTTTTTTGGTACGTTTCTCTTTTATTAAGACTGTAGCAACTTTTGTCAAATGTATGAGTATTTTGTTTCCACTTTCGTAACTAATACTGTTAATACGGCTCTGTAATGTTCCTTAACATGTTTCTTCAGTGTGTGGTTATTTTTGTATTACTGTAGTTAATATCAATGACTTAGATGTATGATCAATATTCTCAATAAATACTGCATTTCACAATACAAAAATGCTGCTTTTTATTTAAATCAACACGTAATTGCTCTTAATTTTAATATTTGCCCCTAAATAAATTTAGTGAAAACTAGTTCTCTAGTTGAAACTAGTTGATACTGATAGCCTTAGTCACAACTAGAATTTACTACTGGTCAAAAGCGAAAGTCAGTTAAAACTAGTTTTAACTAGGCAAAACGATTTTTGACGAAGTGGCTCAGTATAAACTAGTTTTAACCAGTAAGAACGCATTCTAACTAAAAACGGGTTTTGACTGTAACATATACATAGCAGCGGATCAAGAAAACTGGTGCCAATCCAAGTATTTCGCGATCTGGAAGACCCCGAGTGACATCACACACGGACGATCAGTTGATGTGTGTACAGAGTAAACGTCAGATGATTCTTACTGTGTCTGAAATTCCCGAGGAAATAAAAAGTATGCGTGCAGGGCAGCTCCAGTCTCAGTCTAAACAGTGCAACGCCGTCTTCGCGAAGCCGCGTCAGTCACCTGACTTAAATCCCACTGAACTCTTATGGGATGAGTTTGACACGCAGGCTAGAAAAGTGAGGTCGTCTGAGGTCGAAGATCTAAAGAATGATCAGATATATATAGTATTTATTTATCGTATGGCAATACATATTCAAAGATAACAAAACTACTACATGTCAACATTTAAGCACAGCTCTCCAGCATAAAATAACGCAAATAACAACAGCTAAAGATGGATATCAAGATCTTTCATGTATTTTATAACATCACTCGTAGGTGTGAGGAAATCTTCGAAAGGACCCTTGTAGGGACGTGTGGGACATGTCGATACAACACGAGTAACTGTTTGTCTTTCCGCACCACAGTCAGAGGATGGTAATGAAGATTTGCCCCACTTGTAGAGAGTGTGTATGCACATCGTCCATGTCCCGTTCGGATGCGGATCAAGAAAGTCCAAATTGCCCGAGGCTGGTCGAATCCAGGGGGTTTCTTCTGCGTGCAAGGCAGCTTCAGGCATTGCGGGGAACAGGTTTGTTGCCAGCAGCGTTTCCATTCATCGATGGGATTGAATTCAGTTTCCATGAGAGTCCTGGCCGTGATGAGAGTGGGATGTCTTGCTCTTAGCTTTTTCGCTCCGCAGGAAATACGTCACCCATTTTTGGAAAGTCGGTGTTATTAGCAGCCTTCTGGTATTCACGCAGTAGCGCGCTCTTCCGTCTGGTATCAGGACCTGGAATGTGGCTCAAGATGGCCAGTATGTGGGAGTAGATCGTGTTGACCCACTAACAACGCACGTGGCCTCGTTGAGCTGTACGGTTACCCTTTTTGCGTGCGGATTATTAAGCCATGCTGGCGCACAGTGTTTTCGTGGCGAGGATGCCGAGCCGAACGCCGATACCCGGAGGGTGTCTACTGACGATCTCCAACGAGAGCCGCAGACTTTATGGAGAATGTTGTTTCTCGTTTTGAGCTTAGCAGATGTTCGCGACAAATGCTCCTCAAAAGAAAGTGTCCTATTAAACGTGATCTCAAGGCATTTTGGGTGCATATTATGATAAAGTTTGTCTTTTTCAAAAAAGATATCGAGGGCTCTGTGTGCCAATCTATTGGAAAGATGAAAACATGGAACTTCTGTTTTATATGAGTTTGTTGTAACCTCCATTTGCGTAAATAGAGGCTTAAGATATGTAGATCAGAAGTTAGGATTTCTACAGGTTCTTCAGAAGTTTTGTGTTGGGTAGCTATTGCACAGTCGTCTGCATAACCAAACTTCCTGGACTGTGTTGAAGGGATATCAGTCATGTGTAGATTAAACAACAGAGGAGCAAGGACGGATCCCTGTGGAAAGCCATTATTCGATACTTTTGGACAGCTAGTGTCTTTTTCTGTAGTTACTGTAAATGTCCTTCCAGTAACATGTTTTAAATTAGTTTTGTTGTCCGTCTGCATGGCACAAGTTGCAATAATTTATAAAACAGTCCATGCCTCAAAACTGTGTCATATGCTGCAGTAGATCGACGAAACCAACTGATGTTTTCTGACTCATTTGGTATCCTGCTTCGATAAATGTTGTTGAACATGAGACTTGATCAGCGCAGTGCCGTTCTGGACGGAATCCAGCTGGCTCAAGAGGAAGGTTCTGGAAGATTACTGGACTAATCCGATTGTGTAGAACTCTTTCAAGGAACTTATGAACAGTGTTCAATAGTGGGACTGGGTGGCAGTTCTTACGCTGGCCTGGTGTCTTTCTGGGCTTGAGTATTGCTATGATATTTGAGTGCTTCATTTTTTGTGGGCCTCAACCAGATATCATAACGTCAGAGAATATATCCTCCAGCCATTATTTTGCGTAGTTCCCACTATGCAGAAGAAATTCTGGGTGGATTCGATAACTTCTCGGTGCCTTTCCTGGCTTTAGACTTTTAGGTGCGGCAGGAATTTCAGGTATAGAGAAAGTTGTTGAGAAGCCAGATTCTTCTCTCGTGTTCTGTTTGAGCAATGTAAGTTTGCGTCTGGTGTATCTTGTGTGAGTTTTATCCTTTGGTGCTCTTGATGTGGACAGTAGGCGTGATGCAATCCTATTAGCAGATATATGAGTGTTGTTCCTTACTTCAACGTTCCTTAGTAACGACAATTCTTTTCTAATTGAAATTTGAAAATTGAGTGACTCAACAGTCTCTGTCCACCTAATTCGTCTCACTGTATTGAGGTTACGAAGTAGGTCATCCGCTATTTCTGGGTCCACGCTTTTTAGACATTCATCATACTGTTTCTCAGTAGTTTCATTCCAATCTAGAATATATTGCTTCCAGTTGCCCGTAGACATGGCCTTCCTTGCTGCACTTATCATAGCTCCAACAACCTTCTCATAGTATTTTGCTTTTGGAGGAATCCATCCAAGACATTTATCCAGATTTTTAGCAAATACATCCCACTTTCCTTTTCTGAAGCTCCATCTAGGTCGTGGAAGGGACGACATGAGTGGGATACTTGTGCCTATTTCGATTAAGATTGGACGGTATTGGTTGTGTGGGAAGTCTTGTAATGCGAACCGCGAACTTTGGAGAGGTAATTTATTTTACAATGAAATGAATACCCCTAGCTGCATACACGCATTGATTTAAGTCAACGTGGACAGTTGAAAATGTGTGCCCCGACCGAGACTCGAACCCGCGATCTGCTTACACGGCAAACGCTCTATCCGTCTGAGCCACCGAGGACACAGAGGATAGTGCGAATGCAGGGATTTATCTCTGGCACGCCTCCCGTGAGACCCACATTCCCAACTTATGCCCCGCATTATATTCATAGTGCCCCTGCCCATTATTACTCGCGGCTTTTTACCATTCCCGTAAGAGTTCGGGCACTGTTTGTGCATCCGCACAAAAGAAGATGGTCAAATGGCCAGTGAGCCTTAACTGTACAGGGTGTTACAAAAAGGTACGGCCAAACTTTCAGGAAACATTCCTCGCACACAAATAAAGAAAAGATGTTATGTGGACATGTGTCCGGAAACGCTTAATTTCCATGTTAGAGCTCATTTTATTTTCTTACATCTACGCTCAATGGAGCACGTTATCATGATTTCATACGGGATACTCTACCTGTGCTGCTAGAACATGTGCCTTTACAAGTACGACACAACATGCGGTTCATGCACGATGGAGCTCCTGCACATTTCAGTCGAAGTGTTCGTACGCTTCTCAACAACAGATTCGGTGACCGATGGATTGGTAGAGGCGGACCAATTCTATGGCCTCCACGCTCTCCTGACCTCAACCCTCTTGACTTTCATTTATGGGGGCATTTGAAAGCTCTTGTCTACGCAACCCCGGTACCAAATGGAGGGACTCTTCGTGCTCGTATTGTGGACGGCTGTGATACAATACGCCGTTCTCCAGGGCTGCATCAGCGCATCAGGGATTCCATGCGACGGAGGGTGGATGCATGTATCCTCGCTAACGGAGGACATTTTGAACATTTCCTGTAACAAAGTGTTTGAAGTCACACTGGTACGTTCTGTTGCTGTGTGTTTCCATTCCATGATTAATGTGATTTGAAGAGAAGTAATAAAATGAGGTCTAACCATTAGTTGTTACAAAGAACAGATCGGGATTATAGTCCTGTCTCCAAGCTGCTGATACGAACGTTTCTTTATCCTTTGCATCAAACACCAAATGTGAGCTATTGTCTTTTACCCAATTTACAATGGCTTGACCATTTCCATCACTTTCCTGATATCTCCATTGAGTATGATGGCTGTTAAAACCTCCGAGTTATATGGCGAGGTGTTGTGATACTGGGATGACCTGTGGAGGCCAAGAGTAGCAGGGGGTTTGTATACTTCAATTACTGCTAGTTTTCCTATTTTTACTGTAACTTCGCGGATGTCATTGAGATCAGATCAGAGCATGGATGTGCATTCTTGACTGACAATCGCACGTATGTTGCCACTCCGTAAGCACGCTGGTACGTTGCTCATACCAATTCAAGGCCAGGAATTTTTCCTCTCTGATTCATTTTATCTTCATTTTCAGTATCCGTTTCCTGAACACCCACAACATCGATGTTATGTTTTGATAAAGTCTTCTGTAAGACTTTGCATCTTGATTTACTTATGCCTTTAATATTGATTTGACATATCTTGATGACCTGTCCAAAGTTTATAGCTGGAGGGTCCCGAGAAGAACCGTATGAGTCCATGTCTTGTGACAAATTCATTTTAGTCAGGAGAGCTTTGAGATTATCTGGCTGCCTCTGCTTCTTGGCTTTAGATGTACACTATAGAATAACTAGGCTGTAACACCTGCAAAAACACTACAAAGTCTTATCTCCACAGTGCCAACAGTTCGTACAGCTCTTCTGAGGCCAAAGGGTGAACACTTTGAAGAGGCCAAAATCTTAACCGTGTTGTATTGTACTTAACGATAGAGAGAAAAAAATACTTATTTCGAGCAATGGATAATTTTTTTCTCAACTTCCAAGATCGCTAAAATACTTGTTCATATAGGTCACTGGTTTCGGTGATTCTCTGTGGCCATCTTCGGATCTATGTTTATATCATTGCACAATCTTCTCCTTGAGTGCAGCAAGTGGTGCTATACAATGCATGTCCATGTTGGTATCGTGAGCTATACTACCTACTTCTAGCCGACTTCTAGCACAGTTCATGATACCAACATGGACATGATATGTATAGCAACACTTATTGTACCAAAGGAGAAGATTTGTGTAATGATGTAAACGTAGATAAGAAGGTAGCAACAGAGAATTGACGAAACCGGTAAATTATATGAATAAATGATTTTAGCGATCTCGGCAGTTGAAAATTTGTTCAATGTTCATCATACTACAGATCGCCCCAACGCTACGATGACAGAAGTGTAGAATACATTTTTTTTTTTTTTTTGGTCTTTGTAGTTTGTTCAGCGTGTTTCTACATTAAAATAAAGTATATAGTTTTTACATGGGTGATGGGTGATCGGAAACTTTTGGTAGGTAGTATACATCTACAGAGATACTCTACATATCACCGTGAAGTACATGCCATAGGGTACTTAGCTTATAAACACAGGTTAGGATTTCTTCCCGTTTCAATCACGTATGGTGTAGAGGTAGAATGCCTTCTTGGATTCCACTGTGTGTGATGTGATAACTCTAATCTCGTGTCTGCGGTCTATACGGAAGCGATGCGTACGGAGCAGTAGAATACTTGTAGACTCTTATCCTGAAACGTCGTTAACAATCCTCCGCGAGATAAATCGCATCTGTCTTCAGTCGTCCGCCAAGTTTGGTTTTTTAGCATCAGTGTGACGCTCTCCCGTGAGTCAAACCTGTTACCTGTGACCACTGGTGCTGCCGTTATTTGTGTCTGTCCAGTGGCTTCTGTGAGTCCCATCTGCTACGGATCGCACACACTTGAGCGATATTCTAACACGGGACGCACAAGTAATTTGTAAGCAGTCTGCCTTGTCGGCTGATTGCTTTTTCCCAGCATCCTGCGAATGAAGCGAAGACTGCCACCTGTCTCACATACAGCTCAGCCCCTATTTCATCATTCCTTTTCATATACCTACAAATTCTCTATGAAGTGACATTGCAATTGTGATTAGTTGACGTTGCAGTCATAGCACACAGCTTTTCTGCGTTTTGTGAAGTGCGCAGTTTTACATTTCTGAACGTTTAAAACCAGTTGCCAGTCCCTGCACGGCTTCGAAATCTAATCAAGATCTGACTGGATACTTATGCAGTTTTTTTTCAAATAGTGCTTCGTTATAAATGACTACATCATTTGCAAAAAGTCTCAAGTTATTATTAATAGCACTTCCAAGTCCATTAATATGCAACATGAACAACAAGAGTCCCAACACAGTTTCATGAGCAGGTCTAAGGTTGCTCCTACATTTTTCCATGATTCTGTACCCAAGATAACATTCTGTACCCTTCCTACCAAGAAATTTTCAACGCAGTCACAAATTTCGTTTCATACCCCATTCAATAGAATCTTTTTTAATTTTTAATAAACATCTGCGTATAACCGAGTCAGATGATTTTAGAAGTCGAGTAATAATGGGTCCACCTAACTGACTTAATCCGTGGCATACAGTTATCATTTGGGAAAAGGCCAAGTTGCGTTTCACGTGACCGACATTTTCGGAATACTGGTTGACATGGAAGAGGTCATTCTGTTCGAGATCACTTATTATCTTTCAACTCAGAATATGTTCTAGGATGTCAATGTATGGTTAGTAGTGCGAGATTTCTGTTTTTTATGAGGAATATGTGTTATTTAATTGGATAGATGTTTGTAATGAGTGTGAATGATACCTAATCACGCTTCAAGTAGACATCCCATCCGAATGGTTAGATTGAAAGCGAGCCTTGTGCTCGTTTGCATAGAATAAGGCTTAGTCAATTTGGACGTGCTGCACAAGTAACGTTGCAAACACAATTTAACAGCCAGTTAAGATTCATTTCACAAATCAGTCGATATAAGAACATCAATTACGTACAATAAAAATCATTATGGAAATGCTGGATACTGTATGTATGACAAAGTAACTGTTTCAATCGCTAATTTTTAGCGAGTGGGAAAAGTCTCGGTTTTGTATAAGGATGGATTCGTCTCATCTATATGCACAGGCATATTCATTCCACAATACACACACAGAAAGAAAGGAACATAAAGGTAAATCTGTACACCAGACGGAAACACGATGAGGCAGAGAAAAGTTGGTTTTGCAGATCAACCACGTTGTCGGTAGGTTGGTAGATATTCTACATCTCGGTGGTACGAAAAAATACAGAAATGTGTAGGATGAAAGCAAATCCTCATTCGATTCGAAGTGCAGTTTAAACAGCACTCTTGAATGAACTCTGGCGGAAAGACACGTGCACTAGTATAGCTAGCCAACACAAGGAAACACCAAACTCACGAGCTGAATTTAAAATTAAAACACGGAAAAGAATTCTAACACGACAAACAGATAACACACACACAATCCATTCACACTTTGAGATTCACACTAACTGAAACAATACACGGGTTAAAGAAAGCGCTCTCGTTTCGCTAAGCAGCGGTGGCGGGAAGAGTCGCGTTAATTGACTGAAATATTAAGAAGCATCGTTGGGCTCCGTAACTAAAATAGATACTCCGGTGTGATTTACCGTGATTATACTGCTAATAAACGTATTAGCATCTCAAACTCAACAAAATCCTTACACATTCCATCTGCCTAAACTTACATCATGAGAGATGACCAGAGCAGGCAAGGTCCCCAGGGAGCAGCGAAAACGGGGAGGCGAAATACGTTCCGGCTGCCTTCATCAACTCGTACAACTCCATACCAGTCTTTCCTATAGTCTCTTTGGCCCAGCAGAAGCTACTTAGTGCGTAAACAAAAGTTTGCTGAACTGCCACTACCACGCAAGGAATCCCTGCCCCAGAAACAAACCATATGGAAGCACCGAATACCGACAGTCGTCCTCCAGCAGACAAGAGAAGGAATAGGAGATGGAAATACAGAAATATAACATGCAGACGTAACAGACAAATGGGAAAAGAAAATACCTGATTATATACACATTTAGTATGTCTATAGATCTACATCTGCATCTTCATAGATACTGCGAAAGCCGTGAGGCGCGTGGCGGAGGGTATCCAATACCACTACTGATCATTATATTTCCTGTCCCACTCACAAATAGAGCAACGGAAAAACAACTGTCTATATGCTTCCGTATTAGCCCTAATTTCTCGTCTCTTGTCTTCTTGGCCCTTACGCTGAATGTATGTTTGGGGGCAATAGAATCGTTCGGCAGTCAGCTTCAAATGACGGTTCTCTAAATTTTACCACTAACGTTTCCCGAAAAGAACTTCGCCTTCCTTCCGTAGATTCCCATTTGAGTTCCCGAAGCATCTCCGTAATACTTGCATCTTGTTCGAATTTCCTTGTAACAAATCTGTCAGCCTGCCTCTGAATTGCTTTGATGCCTTTCTTTAATCCACGCTGGTACGGATCCCAAACACTCTAGCAGTACCCAAGATTGGTCACAGCACCATTCTATAAGCCGTCTCCTTTGCAAATGAACTACACTTTCCTAAAATTATCGCAATAAACCGAAGTTGTTCATTCGCCTTCTCTACCGTAATCCTCATACGCTAGTTCCATTTCATATTGCTCTGCAACGTCAAGCCCAGATATTTAATCGACATCACTATGTCAAACAGCACACTGCTAATATTATATTCAAAGATTATGGGTTTGTTTTTCCTACTCATCTCTATTAACGTAAATTTCTCTACATTTAGAGCTATCTGCCCTTTATCACTCTGATTAGAAATCTTGTATGCTCCTACAGTCTCAGCTTCGACACCTTACCGTACACCACGGCACCATCAGCAAACAACCACAGACTGTTGCCTGTTTGCTAACTCGTTCATGTATATAGATACAACGGTGGTCCTGTCACACTTCCCTGGGGCACTCCTAGTGATACCTTTGTCTCTGAAGAAACACTCGCTGTCGAGGACAACATACTAGGTTCCATAACTCAAAAAGTCTTCACGTGTCTTTAAGCCTATTCCATACGCTCGTACGTTCGTTAACAGCCTGCAGTAGGGCACCGTGTCAAATGCTTTCCGAAAATCTAGAAATATGGGATCAGCCTGTTGCCCTCATACGAAATAAGGGCAAGCTGAGTTTCGCACGAGCGATGCTTTCTAAAACCGTGCTGAACCTTGGACTAAGCTTCTCAGACTCAAGAAAATTAGGTATATTCAACCTGAGAATAGTTCAAGGGTTTTGCAGCCGACCGAAGTTAGGGATTTGATCTGTAATATTGCTTGTCTATTGCTGGACCTTTCTTACATAACGGAGCGACCTGCGCTTCTTTCCAGTCTCTTGGGACTTTGCGCTGGGTGAGAGATCACGATAAATGCAGGCTAGGTGAGAGGCCAACGGCGTAGAGTACTCTTTGTAAAGCCGAACTGGGGTTCCATCCGGAACTGGTCACTTATTTGCTTTCAAACTTTTCAGTTGTTTCTCTACGCCAGGGATGCCTATTAATATGTCGTTTATAGAGGAGTCTGTCCGCTGGTCAAATGATGGTACGTTTGTACGATTCTTCTATGTGATCGATTTCTTGAACGTGAAATTTAAAACTTCGGCTTTCGTTTCGCTATCTTCAACTGGAACACCAGACTGGTTCCCTGATTGATCCCTTGCTAAGGTGTGACGGTGGTAGTTGTTGTGTGCCTCGCGCATAGATCTTTCCACAGCCGCACGAATCACTAACCTTCGCTTGTCGTCATTTGTGCGTTCTCTTTTGAACCGAGATTGCAACAGCCTCTGCTTCCTCAGCATCTTCCGAGTTTCATTACTAAACCATGATGGGTCTTTTCCATCCCTTATCCACTTACTAGGCACATAACTCTCCAGACAACGATTTACAATCTGCTTAAACTTTACACACAATTCCTCAGGGCCATTTTACTGGAACTAAGTGATATAAATTCACTGTGTAAGTGAGATTCTAATAAGTACCAATTCACTGATGCTAACAACTGATCATCTGCTCTATCTAGCACGAACACTCTCCTAGCCTTCTTGACTGATTTATTAACTTTCGTAACATAGTTGCTATAATGGCATCATGATCGCAAATGCCAGTTTCTATACTGACATTGCCGAAATGTCCGCCCTATTTGACGCTACCAATTCACTGATGCTAACAACTGATCATCTGCTCTATCTAGCACGAACACTCTCCTAGCCTTCTTGACTGATTTATTAACTTTCGTAACATAGTTGCTATAATGGCATCATGATCGCAAATGCCAGTTTCTATACTGACATTGCCGAAATGTCCGCCCTATTTGACGCTACCAGGTCTAAGATATTTCCACTTCGTTTGGGCTGCCAAGACAACTGCTCAAGGCAGTTTTCAGGAAACATGTTCAAAAGTGTTTCTCGTGACTGTCTGTCTGTACCCTCCGCAATGAATCAAATGGTTCAAATGGCTCTGAGCACTATGGGACTTAACTTCTGAAGTCATCAGTCCCCTAGAACTTAGAACTACTTAAACCTAACTAACCTAAGAACATCACACACATCCATGTCCGAGGCAGGTGTTGTGACTTGGCAAGACAGCCAAGCCACTATGACCGGTAGCCGAAAGGCACGCGTTTAAGCTCACGCAGGCTGGCGTGAGGTCTGGAACAGTTAAAGGAGTTGAGTCTAGTAAAAATAATACGTAGCTGCTGGAATACTTAACTTTAATCCATAATTGAACATCGGTCTGACGGTACATGCATCACAAGATAAATAGCAAATGATAATGGCGCCTTGCTAGGTCGTAGCAAATGACGTAGCTGAAGGCTATGCTTACTATCGTCTCGGCAAATGAGAGCGTAATTTGTCAGTGAACCATCGCTAACAAAGTCAGCTGTACAACTGGGGCGAGTGCTAGGAAGTGTCTCTAGACCTGCCGTCTGGCGGCGCTCGGTCTGCAATCACTGACAAGTGGCGACACGCGGGTCCGTCGTATACTAGCGGACCGCGGCCGATTTAAAGGCTACCACCTAGCAAGTGTGGTGTCTGGCGGTGACACCACAGCAGGATTCGAACCTGCGACCGTAGAGGTCGCGCGGTTCCAGACTGTAGCGCCTAGAACCGCTCGGCCACCCCGGCCGGCCTGCAATGAATCCACAAACATCCCAGTATATGGCAGATGCTGCGTGGTACATCTTGTATCACATAAAGCATAAATTGAGGGGTGACAATATTTACCTCTAAGGTGCCACTGTCTGTCTCATAAACACTCTACTGCTCATCACTTTCCCCAGAATCGAAAGCACAGGTGTACCGACTAGTAGAGGATCAAATAAAGGCTGAAGGCAGCTCATAGAGCCAATGGAACGACTTACATTGAGTGGATCGTTCTACAATATTATAGCCTTCGTCTTGAAAGTTTGAATATTGAGGAGCCACTGGTTGCGCTACGAGATAAGAGGCTGAGACAGAGTTTAAGGGATCGTTGGGATTTCTGGAGGGCCATATAGAGGACTTTCAAGGTAGTGCTGTCGCTGTGCTGTGCTGTATTGCGAATACATAGAAAGAAGGATCCTTTATTGTATGATTATATGATAGCGGAACAAACACTGGTAGCAGTTACGTCTGTAAAATATCTGGGAGTATGCGTGCGGAACGATTTGAAGTGGAATGATCATATAAAATTAATTGTTGGTAAGGCGGGTACCAGGTTGAGATTCATTGGGAGAGTGCTTAGAAAATGTAGTCCATCAACAAAGGAGGTGGCTTACAAAACACTCGTTCGACCTATACTTGAGTATTGCTCATCAGTGTGGGATCTGTACCAGGTCGGGTTGACGGAGGAGATAGAGAAGATCCAAAGAAGAGCGGCGCGTTTCGTCACCAGGTTATTTGGTAACCGTGATAGCGTTACGGAGATGTTTAATAAACTCAAGTGGCAGACTCTGCAAGAGAGGCGCTCTGCATCGCGGTGTAGCTTGCTCGCCAGGTTTCGAGAGGGTGCGTTCTGGATATATTGCTTCCCCCTACTTATACCTCCCGAGGAGATCACGAATGTAAAATTAGAGAGATTAGAGCGCGCACGGAGGCTTTCAGACAGTCGTTCTTCCCGCGAACCATACGCGACTGGAACAGGAAAGGGAGGTAATGACAGTGGCACGTAAAGTGCCCTCCGCCACACACCGTTGGGTGGCTTGCGGAGTATCAATGTAGATGTAGATGTAGATGTAGAGGAGGTGATCAGGGAAAGGGGGTCCAGTGCAGAGGTGGTACAGGACTGGGAAGAGGACATAGGCTTGAGCGCATCTGCAGTGGGATGGAGGGTATGGGAATTAGTGTTGCACACGACGCACGGTTGAGTGGAAGCAGGCGCGGCTCCTAATTAAAGGCTCTGCGGCTGAGCAGCCCCTGAATACATATTGAAACAAATTCCTCAATAACGTATCGTAGAATTTAAGTTGTCACAACGCATTTCACGTATTTCCCACACAGACCATGCTGGTCGACGTTTTTGGAACTGTTGATGTGTGATGCCACACGATGTCTTTCGAACAGGTAATAACTTGTCGTAAGGTTGCGCCTTGAAATCCCTCTTAGCGCTGTGCAGCAGAGGTTTGGGGGCGTGGCTTCCTCGGAGTAGAGCTCCTATTGGCGTCCCGAAGGCTCTGATGGTTCAGCCTTCGGGTTTCTACCAACCTGCACACAATTTTCACGTTCCACTCTTTACATCAAAAGGGAACCAACAGAGATGCTGAAACTTCGCTATCGAATCCCTGTCTCTGTATATCACTATTACGCTTTCATGCGTCTTTAATCGAGAATTAGTATTATTGTTTTGACAGTGTTTTTGTTTGTGCCACTGGCTGTTCTCTCTACGGCCGGAATAAGTTTGCAAATGTCCCACCAGAGTGCACTACAATACGGTAACGTAAGCATCACAACCTAGCGAGAGTTTCACGAATGATATAGGAAAAAGCGTGCGAAATATACCCCTTGCGCGAAATAGTCCCATTACTTCAATTTCCTTGCATGCTGACTACAGGTTAAGTGCAGTATTAGCAAGTTTCTTTTTGCGAATGTTTTATGCATGATTTTAGTGAGTTTTACTACCTTGCGAATAGCAGCAGCATATCACTAGTTCGAAAACAAAACAATACGAATTCAGTGTGCAATTTATCAGATAAAATTTTGGAACATGCGGTTAGGATGAAAGTGAAGGGACTTGGTGCGCCCGTGTTCCATGTAAGCATGA
Organism: Schistocerca americana; assembly: GCF_021461395.2. NCBI lineage: Eukaryota > Metazoa > Arthropoda > Insecta > Orthoptera > Acrididae > Schistocerca > Schistocerca americana. The sequence continues at coordinate 557,149,918 of NC_060125.1, read as the reverse complement.
GTCAAGAACAAAAACTGTGTAAATCCGGGTGAGAATATACACAATTTTAACAGAGGTATGTTCAAAGCAGCTGAGTGGTTTTGTGCGCTATATCACTTAAAATTCACATATTTGTAAAACACAAGCAAAAATTCGACAATTAAGGTCTGTATATTTCCACGGCGGTTGCTCAGGCTGTTCATGCAGCAGTACAAGGTCTGTGGCGAAACAGCAGTTTGAGTGCACGAAACATTAAATCTCTGAAGTTTAGAAATTAAAATGTCGAAAACTATAAGCATGCAATTAAACTAACATACACTGCAACAAAGATTTCTTCAAAACGCGGCCTTTAGTAAAATTTGTTGAGATAAGCTACTGGGAAATGTGATGTTGAGGGATAATGAAATACTTATAGATTTTATCTTGGATTTAGCTTTGATGTTATTTAGTATTTAGCCCCCCCCCCTCTCACCGCCCCCCCCCCCTCCCTCTCTCCTGAAATCGTGGTTTTGTTAGCAGCCCGATCTATAGGTTAGCCTGAGGTCTAGGTCAGTTGCGATCGATAAATGTCGCAGCCTTCCCTGGTACAGAAGCCACGAGCCGCGCCTAGGTAGAAACGATGCAATAAGGTGGACATAGTTCGTTGGAAGTGTTTAGGTTTGGAGACCAGAATGTCGTATACCGTCATACGCTTTTTCACTGCCATACATCTTTCCCGAGTTTTAATTCAGTCGCACCTTCTTGCAAAGCGTTTCTTTTCTTTTATTGAGATTTCACTCTGACCACTTCCGTAGCCAAAAGGTTAGCGCCTCTGCCTGGTGCGGAAGGACCCGGGTTCGATACTGAATACCTGAGGTAAGGAGATGCAGAACGGGGCCCACTAAGCCCCGTCAGGCCTCATCAGGATTCATTTACTGGCAAACTATCGCAGATCGCTCCTCGTTCTGCCTCGTAGGTAGCCGTCGGAACAAGACTAAGGCCTAAGCCATGAGTGGTGTTTACGTTTTACATCATTCCGTAGCCCAACAGCGAGGGTGGGCTGGAAGCAAGATCGAAGACATGGTCCTGAATGTGAAAGAACAGCTACTTAAAAGACTGAAAATATCTCCATTTTTTGCCTCGCATTGTGAATATTCTACTGTTAGAACTCAACAATGTCAGTTAACAGTAGACACTAATTTGGAAACAACAGCAAAAGGTTCTGATGTATTAACTGCCATTAATGAATTTTTGGTTCAAAATGGTTTATCTTGAGACAGAGTTTTGGGACTTTGTATTGAGGGAGAGCCACCCACGTCAGGTTCGCTTCCTAGCTGTAGCTAAAGAAAAAAAATCCTAACATTATTGGCTATCACTGTGTGATCCACAGATAAACTTCCAAACCTTTACCTGAGAGACTGAACATTGCACTGACCGTGGATATCAGTGTAGTTAATAAGCGTTATTTATGGATTCTTCCGTTACTTCTTGGTAGAACAGTTCCATACTTAGGCTGAATAACAAGTACCATGTTTTTGATCTACTGATTTTTGTTCACTTCTGACTAGTTTCCAGCGTATTGGGCCATCTTCAGGAATCAACTGACTAGCGTTTATAGTTAACACAATTAAGTCAAGTGCTGTGAATTCTCGTTTTCTCCGAGTCCTACGAATGAACTCAGTGCTGATCACTAATCTTTAGGCCGGCCGAAGTGGCCGTGCGGTTAAAGGCGCTGCAGTCTGGAACCGCAAGACCGCTACGGTCGCAGGTTCGAATCCTGCCTCGGGCATGGATGTGTGTGATGTCCTTAGGTTAGTTAGGTTTAACTAGTTCTAAGTTCTACGGGACTAATGACCTCAGCAGTTGAGTCCCATAGTGCTCAGAGCCATTTGAACCATTTTTGAACTAATCTTTAATCTCTCATACACTCAAAGCGCAGTATGCTGTCAGCCTGTATGAATTAAAATGAGAGGTTAAAGGCTTTCCCTTGAGCCAAGGGAAGGTTGAGCTTCATCATTCATTCACTGATGACAGCTTTATATTTTCTCTAGCATACCTTACAGAGAGCTGTGAATAATCTGAATTTGAAACCACAGGGTAGAAACACCATAATAAAGGAGGCCAAGGATGAAATTTGGGACTTCTCTGAATCGTCGTCTGGATGCTCCCATTACTAGCTTTTCGTCATCCCCTCGATTCAATTAATTTCTGGACAGGCAACAGTGCGGTGTCGACGAGTGGAAAATTATCATGAGTGAACACTTGGAACGCCTTCAAGAAGAGTTCAGACTTTATTTTCCTCGTTTTCATAAGACTGGCAGCGCAAATCAGCAAGCTTGCCCTTCAAATTTAATGTGCATGCACTTCCTAATGAAATACAAGAGGACGGCATTGAATTGGAATGTGATTCGAGTGTTAAAGAACAGTTTCAACAAATGGGGTTGGAAGAATTTTGGCCCAGTTTCCTTCCTATTTATCCACGGTTGGTAAAGGAAGCCTTAAAAGTGCTTGTAGAACATACCTACGTGAGGCTGGGCCATGAAAACAAATGCTGCAGTCGCCTGAACGTGCGGAGAGGCCTTTGGTGTGCTTTAACTACTACCCGACCACCATACTGTTGCACTTGCCTCCCGTGGTCGTTCTGGGAAACATGCAGGCTGACGTTCCACTAAACAAGTACTGTGGTGACTGAGGAAAGGGCGTCGCACTGTCAATGACTGCTACAGAGTTGCGCATATACTATCAGGTGTTTTTTTTCCTTTATTGTTATTTTAACACCTTAAGGTGCAGCTTTCTACACTGCTCTTCAACCACAAGTTTGACAACGAGAATAAAAGAAGACATGTAAGATACTGAACAAAGTGGCGGGCAAAAGACAGTAGACACAGAAACAAATAACACGAGGCCGTTCACACTCGACGAAAAACACACTAAAAAATTGTCGGCAGTGCGCACAAACACTGACGACGTAGACAGAACAGGTGAACGAAGGATCGTGACGGCGAGGAACACTAAGCCACAAGCACGATGGCGCACACACGAGAAACTGATGGCGATGATCTCCGGCAAGCGAATGTCCACTTAACGTGTGCGAGTCCGGGGACCTGCCAAGAGGTGAAGAAGGGGGTGGAGGGGGAGAGGGGAGAACAAAGATGCCAATGGCAGAGGAGATGGTAGGAGAAATGGAGGTATGGGGGTAGGGAAAGCCTGGGGGAGGAGTGGGGAGAAAGGGAGGAGGGAGGGAAGGGGGAGAGAAGGGAGAGAGGGTGCCCTAAGGAAAAAGCACAGGAAGTGGGAGGGGAGGATCAAAGTTGATAGGAGGGGTAGATGGACGGGAGGAGGACATCATCAGGGAGGGGGAGCTGGTGTAAGCCACCTCGGGAGAGGGTAAGGAGGGTGGAGAGATGGAGAGCAGGTGGGACGTGGATATACAGGCGCGGCAGCGGACGAGGGTGGGAGAGGATGTGAGAGACAAGCGGGTGAGGGGGATCTAGTTTACGGGAGGTGTATAGGATCCGTATCCGTTCGAGAAAGAGGAGGAGGTGGGGGAACGGAATAAGATCGTACAGGATCCGTGTGGGGGAGGGGAGACGGATATGATAGATGAGGCGGAGAGCATGGTGTTCAAGGATTTGAAGGGATTTGTAAAAGGTAGGAGGGACGGAGATCCAGGCAGGATGGGCGTAGCAGAGGATAGGGCAGATGAGGGATTTATAGGTGTGGAGGATGGCCAGAAAGGAGCTTGAGGAGTCGGAGCTGGGAGCGTGCCTTGGCTCGGATTGTCCAGAGATGGGGGGGTCCAGAAGAGACGATGGTCGAGGGTGACGCCAAGGTACATAAGGGTGGGGATGAGGGCGATAGGAGGTCATAGATGGTGATACAGAAATCGAGGACGCGGAAGGAACAGGTGGTTTTGCCTACAATGATCGCCTGGGTTTTGGAAGGACTGACCTTAAGCAACCACTGGTTGCATCAAGTGGTGAACCGGTCAAGATGGGATTGGAGACGGTGTTGGGAGCGCTGCAGGGTGGGGGCAAGGGCAAGGAAGGTGGTGTCATCGGGATACTGGAGAAGGTGGATGGGGGGTAAAGGCGGCGGCATGTCCGCACTATACAAAAGGTACAGAAGGGGGGAGAGGACGGAACCTTGGGGCACACCGGCGGAGGGGAAAAAGGTGTAGGAATCCGTGTTGTGGATGGTGACGTAGGAAGGACGTTGGGAAAGAAAGGAGCCGATCAGACGGACGTAGTTAATAGGAAGGGCGAAGGTTTGGAGCTTGAAGAGGAGATCAGAATGCCATACGCGGTCATAGGCTCGTTCAAGGTCAAGGGAGAGGAAGATTGCGGAGCGACGGGAATTAAGCTGGTCGGAAAGGAGATGAGTGAGGTGAAGGAGAAGGTCGTCGGAAGAGAAGGACGGCCTAAAGCCACACTGGGTAACGGGAAGGAGGTGGTGCTGGCGGAGATGCTGGTAGATGCGTCAGGTGAGGATGGATTCCAGTATCAGGTGTTTCAACGTGTCCTTGTTGAATATTACGAGAAAAAGTCGCGATATGCCGACCGAAGCGCCCTCACTCCCAGCTGCAACAATGTTGAGGTCGAGTAATAGTTTGAAACCAAACATTCAGGAGCTGCTTAAAGAAAACAAAATTCAAGGGTGTCACTGATGTTCTGAATTTTTCTTTCGACTTTAATCACACAAAAATGTTAGACGTGAAATGTGTTATTCAAGTGAAAACATTAAGTATTTAAATAAGACACAAAGACATTTCTGTTTCGTAAGTAAGATTCCAGTATCTCTACTTTACACATTTATTGATTATTACGGCACTTGTTTCGGAAGCTTTGCAATTTCAAGTACGTCTTCATTTTCCTGACATTTGTACATCTGGTATGACTGTATCTGTTAATTATTCTCGTTAATTTCAAGTGAAATTCTAAAATTTCGATTTCACATCGATTTTGTGCTGTTTTACACAGTGTGGCGTAATATTCTGATATAATGAAACGAAGTCCCATGTTTCTTGACAGAGCATAGGGGAACGATGCGGGAGACGCATCGCCGTGCTGGACAAGGTCCGAATGGAGGTGGTTTGCCGTTGCCTTCCTCCGACCGTAATGGGGATGAATGGTTATGATGATGAAGACGACACAACAACACCCAGTCATGTCGGGGCAGGTGAAAATGCCTGATCCCGTAGGGAATCGAACCCGCGCCCCTGTGCTCGGGAAGCGAGAACGCTACCGCGAGGCAACGAGCTGTGGACTTTGTTACAATATTGTAATATGTAGGTGTTCTATATTTATATAAAATAAAAAACATCTGTGATGTGAACTGCCAAAAAATTTCGGGAAATTATATCAAAATATTACGCCACACTGTGTAAAATAGCACAAAATCAACGTGAAACCGATATTTTAGAATTTCACTTGAAATATAAAGAAAACAGTCACCAGATACAGTTACACCAAGTGTTGTATATACGTCAGGGCAACATAGACGTATCTGAAAATAAAAATCTTCCGAACCAGCTGTCGTAATAATCAACAAATGTTTTAAGCAGTGATATTGGAACGTTACTTACAATTGTGAATGTATGCTTTCCCGGCGTGTACAGCTGGCGAAGAGTTCTCGGGCTTCCAGCCGGGTGGCGATGTCTTCAAACTGCGACGTTTCGACGAGTGACATACTCATCATTTTCTGGCGGAGTGCCGAGACATTGCGGATGCCGGTCCCCTTTATACCTGCGGTGTGCCCCCCACCACCTGGCCGCGGGAGGCTGGGTCCAGCAGAGCCGGCGGGCGCGGTGGAGGGGGAAGCGGGTGCGCCGTTCGTGTCTCCGTCAGAGCATTCTGATCGCGTCTCGTGAGCTGGACGGTTCTTGTTGCGTTCCTGGCGTACTGCGGCTAATGCTGGATTCCAGGCCGCGCTCAGTTGATAGCCTTCGTCCCTGTTCACAAGATTCTCGTGGACCCGTATTTCTATTGATTCTTTAATGACGCTATCCCAATAGCTCCCGGCTCGGCACAGCACCCTGGTGTTTTCGAAAGCAAAGGTGTGGTTTTCTTTGATGCTATGTTCAGCAATAGCAGATTTCTCTATCTGTCCAAGTCGAACATGCCTGATATGTTCCTCGCACCTTTTAGAGATGCAGCGCTGCGTTTGACCAATGTACTGCACACCACATTCGCAGGCAATGCTGTATATACCAGGTGTGTTTAGTTTGAGTGGGTCTTTAGCTGAGCCCAGCAGCTCTTTCGTCTTCGGCAGTGGTCGGAAGACGGTATTTATGTTCGATTTTCTTAATAGCCTCCCGATTTTGGCTGATGTGGGCCCCAAATGTGGAAGAAAGGCGAGTCTCTTGTTAACTTCCTCTTCCTCTTCCTGGGGCCCACATCAGCCAAAATCGGGAGGCTATTAAGAAAATCGAACATAAATACCGTCTTCCGACCACCGCCGAAGACGAAAGAGCTGCTGGGCTCAGCTAAAGACCCACTCAAACTAAACACACCTGGTATATACAGCATTGCCTGCGAATGTGGTGTGCAGTACTTTGGTCAAACGCAGCGCTGCATCTCTACAAGGTGCGAGGAACATATCAGGCATGTTCGACTTGGACAGATAGATAAATCTGCTATAGCTGAACATAGCATCAAAGAAAACCACACCTTTGATTTCGAAAACACCAGGGTGCTGTGCCGAGCCGGGAGCTATTGGGATAGCGTCATTAAAGAATCAATAGAAACACGGGTCCACGAGAATCTTGTGAACAGGGACGAAGGCTATCAACTGAGCGCGGCCTGGAATCCAGCATTAGCCACAGTACGCCAGGAACGCAACAAGAACCGTCCAGCTCACGATACGCGATCAGAATGCTCTGACGGAGACACGAACGGCGCACCCGCTTCCCCCTCCACCGCGCCCGCCGGCTCCACTGGACCCAGCCTCCCGCGGCCAGGTGGTGGGGGGCACACCGCAGGTATAAAGGGACCGGCATCCGCAAAGTCTCGGCACTTCGCCAGGAGATGATGAGTATGTCACTCGTCGAAACGTCGCAGTTTGAAGACATCGCCACCCGGCTGGAAGCCCGAGAACTCTTCGCCAGTTACTTACAATGTCCTTTCAAGACATATATTTCATTGCAGGCCCAATCATCAAAAAAATTTCTACCTCGGCTACTAAGTACTTTGAAATGCTGTAGTTTTGTATTACTCAACATTGGGTAACCCACTTTTACTTAAGTGTGAGTTGCAGATTATTGAGATTATTATCAAATAACGTTTTCCGAAAGAAGCAAAAAAGCTAAAAAATAAGTAAAAAAGTAAAATAAACAAAGGGGACATGAGATATTGTGTGGTTGCAAAGGAGAGCACTATGCAGAGAAGGTTGGAAACCACTGATTTCAAATAACTAATCGGGAGAGGGAAGGTGGAATGGTCCTTTGGGGTAGTTTAAGTGTTTATGGAGCTACTTTGTTCGTGAGGGTTTGGTTTTGGGGATAGATACAATGTGGGAGTATGGTTGGTACGAAAATGTGATTCAGGAAGCACATACCTTAGATGGGGGCCGGACCAAGGCCAGTTGGAGGAAAGAAAAGGTAGGGATGGTAGGAGAGAGAGCCCTGAAATCGGAAAAGGATAGGGAGCAGTGGATAAAATCTAAGAAGAGGGATAGATGTCAGGGCGAATTTCGTTGTCATGGTGTTGAAGTCTGTTAACACTGGACTGCCAGAGGATACTGAGTGTGTGTAAACGTAGAATGAATGGGGTGTGTTGACGTTCGCCGGAGAGCACATCAGGATGTGTGCTTAGTGGGGAAGCAAGAGGATTGTTCGAGACGAGTTTATGAGAAGTGTAGGATATACAGATGTCTCCAGTGTGTGTGTGAGGGTCCGAGGAAAAGAGACGAGCTGGTGGTGGAGGGTAAGCGGATGCGGAAAGCAAGGCGAAGCACAGAGCATTCGAGGACTTGGAGGAACTGATAGAATGTTGATGGTGAAGATATGCAGGCGACATCTGCGTAGGAAAGGAGAGGTTGGATCAAGACTTTGTACGTGTGGAGTGTGTTGGAGGGTTGCATTATATATATAGGCACCTTTTATTCGGTCCTCTTGTGGAGAACAATGAGCTGCTCTAGAACGTGGTGGGATGGTGGCTCTATTCTGGAATTTTGGCTCTGAGCACTATGGGACTTAACATCTGTGGTCATCAGTCCCCTAGAACTTAGAACTACTTAAACCTAACTAACCTAAGGATATCACACACATCCATGCCCGAGGCAGGATTCGAACCTCCGACCGTAGCAGTCGCGCGGTTCCGGACTGCGCGCCTAGTATTCTGGAATTTTATTCTGACTTGTATCTTTATTATTGGTTTCACTTTATCAATATTTTTCTTAAATTGTGTTTTATCCCCCTTGGCGCACAAGAACTGTCACTGGTACTATCAACCCACAGTCCACCCAAATGATGTATAACATTCATGAACACGGCTAACAGTAAATTAAAATACGAGATTTTTACAAATGGTGTGAAAATTTGTAGAGGAACAGCCAAATGTGTCTTCTCGAAATTTTAATGGAGATTCCGTTTGTAGTGTGTTCAGAACATCAATCAGCAAAAAAAGCATCATCATCTTATGGCTTGGACCTTCTAGCTGGAAGGCAGGTCATGAAAGGCGCTCCATAGAAAACTGGAAAAGAACTGCTTGTTTCTGAGGTTGCGAACAAGTGCACAGTGTCTACCGTTAAGGTACGTCCAATAACCTAGTTCTGATTCCTCATCGGGGCCAAAAAGGTAGCGGCCAGTATGACGGTGGACCCAATTCAAAGCGTTAGTTTTTGTTGCGGGGTAATGAATTACATCTGGGAATAAAAGCGTCAGGAAAGTGATCTGAGCAGGTGTGTGTCAGGTAAGGAAAGCCAAGGTACGCTGCACGAGCCTCCAGGCGTCAGACGACGAACCAAATGAGAATCGATGAGCGTCTGTGTCCTCTACCCCACAGTGAACTCAGAGGGGCGTCTCAGCGAGGCGGATTCGGTGCAAACGAAACCGGTTGACCTGTTTGCCACTGACGGTGATATACCAGGTGGACTGAACCCTGGTGTCGAGATAACCAGCACGCACCGCTTTCCACATACGACGCCATATGATCTGGGGAAACTTGTGTTCGATGGGGTTGGGGGTTCAACACGTTTGTAATGTGACATGTACAGTCTTTGTCTGGAGTTTACGTGGAAGGGATAAGGAGTGGAGGATGTAACTTAATTCAAGAAAGATGTGCCGAAAGTGATGAAAGGGGGGTGGTTAACATGACTGGGGCTGACATGGGGACTGGCGCATATTCGTGAAAAAGCAGTGCGGTCAGGCTCATTGTGCAGCCATGCCAAGCTTTCAGTTGGGAGCTAACAAAAAGTGCCCTAACTCTATCTGGCACATGGAATAAGCCCACTCCACCACGCTCCCGCAGGAGGACAACGGAGGAATATTGAACTTTAAATAACATCCCAATGAAGACAAAGGATCCCATCGCCATCAACAAACGACGCGCGACGATAATCGGAACCGGAAACACTTGTGCCACACGGAGGATGCGAGACGTGTGGTTGACATTCACGTATTGCGCACGCTGTACAATGTCGAAGGATCTAAGCCGGTGGTCCACAAGGCCAGCCCTGATCGTTTGGAGGAGACGTCTACTGTCGGTTGCCGCTGAACGCGGAGGTCATTCGTAAAATCAATGCCCAAAGAGCGGACGCTCGTGGCCACACTTAAAGGGGCGACATATCTCTCAGGTAGACCCTCACCGATGGGCAGAACCTTCGATTTGGAAATGTTAAAGAGAACTGCCCGATGCCTCCCCATATGTCGCCACCCAAGTCGGAGCCGCGCGAGCACCGTCTTCATTGCGGAGGTAGAGGACCAGATCGTCAGCATAGGCTGTAAAACAGAAGCGGTGCCCATGCAATGTCAGGCCCACCAGGCGTTGGCGAAGCCCCTGGAGTAGGGGCTCTAATGCCAAAGCATACAGTATCGTGGAAAGTGGGCAACCCTGTCGGACAGAGCGCTCGATTGCTAGAGATGCGGTGAGGCGACCATTACAGAGTATTCTTGAAGTCGTCCCGCTCAAGAGCCGCATTACCACTGTTACTATACGAGCCGGAAAACCCATGTATTGGAGGACCGCTTTCAGAAAGGTACGGTCGACACGGTCGAATGCCTGACTGAAGTCAAGCGATGCTAACGCGCCAGGTAGATGTTGCGACTGCGCGAGCGCCATCTTGCCCCTGTAATGGCAAAGAGCCGTAACAATGTTGTTGTCACCTCCCAGTGAAGTCTGATCAAGGGAGGTGACGTAACTTGCTGCTTTCTTGAGTCGTGAGGCCAACAAAAGGGTGAAAGTTTTCATGTCACTGTTGAGTACATGATCGCCCATGAGGCTTAGGGACCAGGATGATGACCCCATCAAGGAAGGTGGCTGGGATCGTCGTCGTGGGTGAGATGAGTTCACGACAGATGGACGTCCAAGTAGGTACCAAAAGATAACTAAAACACATGTAAAATTCGAGGGGGAGACCGTCAGGTCGAGGGGCTTGTTGGCAGCGCCCACCTTGATAGCATCTAGGACTTCATCAGAAGTCACTTGTTCCTGAAGTTCTTGAGCCACATCCTCTGGCTTGTTGACAGTCAGTGCTGCTACCTCTTCAATTAAGGTCGGGGGACGTGGGACGGCAGCGTACAGCCAGCGGAAATGAGAATAGAAAGCGTGACCAATGCCGCATTGCGTAGTGTATCGTCGTTCTTCCGCATCGGTGAAGTCGTGGATGAGAGCTCGACGACGACGTCGGCGTTCTGTGAGGAGGTGGTACATCGATTGCATTTCGTGAGGCATATGGTCACAGGTGCAGAATCTGACAAGGGTCCCTTCCAAGCGTCGTCGCACGACTGAAGTGATCTGCGCTTTAGCGCGATGCACTATCGTCTGATGGACAAGAGAGAATACCATCAAAGTGTAGTCACGAAGCACCGCATAATAAAAGTCCACGGTGCACTCTTGCCACGCTTCGAAGTCTTTGTCATATGTCATCAGTGCCTTGTGTAGAGCTGGTTTCATTCAGGATAGCCACGAGGACAGAGGGTCCACTCATTCTCAACGATCCGTTGGCAATAAGGGACAGTCAGGTGGGAAATGTTTAATTTCCACAGGCTGCGGCTGTGTCACACCTGTTGGCGGGCGAGGACGACATCGCAGATGTAGGCGTCGTGGTCAGAGAAAGGCAGAGGCCATACTTTGGCATGACAAGTGTCGGCAGCAAGGGAACGTCTGAGGTATATAGGGTCGAGGCGGCTGGACGAATGCGCCGTATAGTGTGTGAAACCAGCACAGGTGACATGAAACTTTGTCCGTGTCAACAAGCTGAAGTCTGTCGATGATGACGGAGAGAGCCGCACAAGGGGAATGATGTGGAAGTTGGCCAGCAGGCCCTCGTGTGGAGTTGACCGAGGACCATTTCATCCGGGGGACCCTCAAAAAGTGACGTTACCCCTTCATCAAAGAAGGTGTGTCGGTCACGACGTCGACTGGAGCCGGACTGATACGCTGAGGATGCAGACTCCGAACAGCGTGAGAGCCATACCTCTAGCATTAGGAAGGTACGCTACATCTTCAGCAGGCAGTCCAGAACGGAGGAAAATGGCGACTCCACTATTGTTGTCAGAAGCATGGGAGATGTGTGCCGTGTAGGTGGTGGGGGCGTAGAAATCAGCAACGATCACTTCTTAGAGGAGGGCAATGTCGACATCAGCAACATAAATTGTCTCTCGGAACATTGCCAGTTTGTGGGAAGCCCGAATGGTGGCCAGATTCATCGTTGCGATGAGGTAGTGTTGTGGCCGTGCTCCCACCATTTGCACAGATGCTCCAGCAGAGATGTCAGGCTGGTGCGTAACACCCGACGTAGTCACTGTAGCCTCAATCAAACGGTGGTAGGTGGGTCAGGCACCTCCAAGGGGCACTGCCTGACGGGAGGGCCACCGTAGCGATCTGCTCCATCGTCGATATCATCAGCCCAAGAGATTGGAACAAGTGGGAAGCTACTGTCGCACTCACCGAGGGCGAGTTGTGGTGAGACTGCTGTAGTGGGGTCCAGGAACTCTCCCTCCACGGAATCCATCATTGTCGGGTGGGATTGTTCCTCAGATGGGACATCAGGAGCGGCCACTCCTATCGGCAGGGCGCTCGATAGGAGATCACTGTCTTGTATCTGCTCCACTGCCTGTGATGCCACACGAAGAAGTGTGTCGTCGGATGGCGTTTGACTTCAATTCTTCCGTTTTCGGGGTGACAGCTGCTTTCGGAGGTGCTGTACTGTATCAGAATGTAGACGTTCAATGTCCGAGGTCGCGCCCGTCTGAAGAAAAGCAGAGGTAGGGACCGCACTCCTATCGATGTCCATCGCAGCGGACGAGCTGGTCGTCGGGCTTTGTGGTGTGGTAGGCGTAGGAGGAGATGGTGCCGGTCAGGCAGTGGCAGCACCGTGGGGAGGGCGGGGGGGGGGGGGGGGGGAGGGAGAACAGGCGCTTCATGAAGTGACGCATCGGGGCTGCGCACAGCTGTGGCGTAGCTGTCTGGCAAAGAGGTGACCGTCGCTTCGGGAGCTGAGTCACCGGTCGGGACCCGGAGCAAACGTCGGCGGAGACAGTCTCACCGAACGTGGCTCTCGGTGTCAGCAACCGGCACACGTCCGCGGCTGGCCATCATACACAGCGTTGGTTCGCACGCCATCTATCAGCAGATAGGATGGTACCTGTTCGGAGAGTTCGATTTTGATTTGGCGGACACCATTCAATACGTGGTGTGTCGTGAGCGTCTGCCATTTTTCCGCGATGTGCGCCACAACATTGCCGTAGGGTCGGAAAGCTTCGACGACTGCGTCTAGTGGCACTTCGAAAGGGAGCTCGAAGACCCGAATTGTTCGAAGACCGAAACCAGCGTGATCTATCGTTACCTCTCCAATATGCCCGTCAGAATGCTTGAACTTGAGTCCGTGTGCTTGTCGAACTACACTGCTGGCCACCGTAAATGCAACACCCTGAAGGAAGCATCCGAATCAAGTGAAATTTACACCATGGGTTAGCAGCGATGAGATATGCAACTGATTTGAATTTCAGCGCAGACGCACATCACGCGCGCCTGTGGCGCCACCTCATAGCGCCATTTAAGGCTTGGCGATTTCGACGAGTGTACGTTCGGCACGTGTGTTTACCTTGTGGTTGTTTCACAAGACGATCAGTTATGCCTCGTAGACAACAGCGAACATCGTTTGATCAAGTATCCGAGTTGGACAGAGGAAGGATAGTGGCTTACCGAGATTGTGAATTATCATACAGAGAAATCGCTAGTCCTGTTGGACGAAACCAAACAACTGTAATGCGGATATGTGACCGTTGGATGCGGGAGGGTACGACGGACCGACGTGGTCGATCACATTCACCTCGGTGCACCACTGCACGTGCTGATAGGCAAATTGTGCGCATGGCAGTGACGGATCGCTCAGTGTCATCCCGAACCATAGCACAGCACATTGCGTCTGTAACGCATCATCCAGTGTCTGCGCATACCATTCGACGCCGTCTACAGCAGAGTGGTCTGTCCGCAAGACGTCCATTGCTTCGTCTACCATTGACGCAGAACCACAGACGTCTCCGTCGCCAATGGTGTGATGACAGACGGATGTGGACGGCAGAATGGAATGACGTTGTCTTTACTGACGAGGCACGCTTCTGTCTGCAGCACCACGATGGTCGGATTCGAGTGTGGAGACACCGTGGAGAGAGGATGCTGGACAGCTGCATTATGCACCACCACACTGGTCTTGCACCGGGTATTATGGTATGGGGCGGTATTGGATATTACTCTCGCATGCCTCTAGTACGCACTGCCGGTACTTTAAATAGCCGGCGCTACATATCCGAGGTGCTGGAACCAGTTGTCCTTCCTTACCTTCAGGGATCGGCCACAGCCATATTTCAACAGGATAATGCGCGACCACACGAAGGTTCTTCGTCAATAACCAGATTGAATTGCTTCCCTGGCCGGCTCGGTCTCCGGATCTTTCGCCGATAGAAAACATGTGGTCCATGGTTGCTCAACGAGTGACCCAGATTACATCCCCAACTGGCACACCAGATGATCTTTGGCAACGTGTGGAAGCTGCTTGGGCTGCTGTACCCCAGGAACACATCCAACGTCTCTTTGACTCAATGCCGAGACGTGTGGCAGCGGTGATCTCCAACAATGGCGGCTACTCTGGCTACTGATTCTGGCAGGAACCACATGTCACAGACGTCTGTAAACGTAATCATTTGATACTTGGTCAACATGTTATCTACAAAATAAATTTTGTTGTGCTACCTCTTGTCTTTCTTGATGTTGCATTTACGGTGGCCAGCAGTGTACCTCAGCACATGCTTCCTCCGTCGCCATCTTAATATAGACGATACTGCCAGTGATAGAGAAGTGAATACCTATCACCTCCTGGGGGTCCAGACGTAGCTCTTCGCGAATGAATTGTTCAATTTCATAAGCGCGTGGTCGTGCAAGTTCGGCTTGGAGTGTTACTTTAAGAGTCGCTCGCCGGTAACAGTGCGCCATGAGGTGCAGTAGCAATGGACGCTACACAACACAACACGAAATACCGCGACGCGGAAGTAAACAACTGCGGTGCGCTGCCTGGCGCGAGGAGGCGGTCCGCACGTGACCACCGCCGAAAGCCGACTGACCGCTCAGCTACCGAGGGGGACGACAAGTGTAATGAAGATATTATATTACATAAAAAGATTTTATTCAGTATTTAAAAATAGAAAGGAAAATGAAAGGTAGAATGGCAGCAATAAGAATGCATTTAAAACACCATATAAAACTGTTATCTTAGGAAATAAGCCACTGCACTTCACGAAACATCGAAAGACCTGCCCTAGGAAGAATGGTCTGTTATTGGAGGAGAAATGGTTACGTGCTAAACAGGGAAGGAGGGTGTGGGTATAAATATGGAGACTGATTGGTAATATCAATGGAGAAGGAGTTAATGTCGTGAAGCTAGGAAGGGAGAGAAGTTGCTGTCCGTGCATCATCAAGGCTTTAGATAGCATCTCTCCTGCGAAACGCAACTCGTCCTTTTTTCACATGATATTTTCTGAACCAGGGATGAAGGGTATCAGACGGATACCATATTCCTTGACTTCCGGAAAACTTTTGACTCGGTGCCCCACTGCAGACTCCTAACTAAGGTACGAGCATATGGGATTGGTTCCCAAATATGTGACTGGCTCGAAGACTTCTTAAGTAATAGAACCCAGTACGTTGCCCTCGATGGTGAGTGTTCGTCGGAAGTGAGGGTATCATCTGGAGTGCCCCAGGGAAGTGTGGTGGGTCCGCTGTTGTTTTCTGTCTACATAAATGATCTTTTGGATAGGGTGGATAGCAATGTGCGGCTGTTTGCTGATGATGCTGTGCTGTACGGGAAGGTGTCGTTGAGTGACTGTGGGAGGATACAAGATGACTTGGACAGGATTTATGATTGGTGTAAAGAATGGCAGCTAACTCTAAATATAGATAAATGTAAATTAATGCAGATGAATAGGAAAAAGAATCCTGTAATGTTTGAATACTCCATTAGTAGTGTAGCGCTTGACACAGTCACGTCGATTAAATATTTGGGCGTAACATTGCAGAGCGATATGAAGTGCGACAAGCATGTAATGGCAGTTGTGGGGAAGGCGGATAGTCGTCTTCTGTTCATTGGTAGAATTTTGGGAAGATGTGGTTCATCTGTAAAGGAGACCACTTATAAAACACTAATACGACCTATTCTTGAGTACTGCTCGAGCGTTTGGGATCCCTATCAGGTCGGATTGAGGGAGGACATAGAAGCAATTAAGAGATGGGCTGCTAGATTTGTTACTGGTAGGTTTGATCATCACGCGAGTGTTACGGAAATGCTTCAGGAACTCAGGTGGGAGTCTCTAGAGGAAAGGAGGCGTTCTTTTCGTGAATCGCTACTGAGGAACTTTAGAGAACCAGCATTTGAGGCTGGCTGCAGTACAATTTTACTGCCGCCAATTTATATTTCGCGGAAAGACCACAAAGATAAGTTAAGAGAGATTAGTGCTCGTACAGAGGCATATAGGCAGTCATTCTGTTTGGGAGTGGAACAGGGAGAGAAGATGCTAGTTGTGGTACGAGGTACCCTCCGCCACGCACCGTATGGTGGATTGCGGAGTATGTATGTAGATATAGATTGGTTTGGGGTGTCGGTGAAGCCATAATGCGAAGGAGAAAAAGTGGTAGGAAAAGACAGGTGGGGAAGGAGGAGAAGGGGAAAAGGGGTAGGGAAAGATGGGGGAGGAGAGGTAAAGGGCGTAAGCTGTGATGAGTTGGGATGTCACTGTCTGAGAGAGGGACATGGCTAATATTTCGTTGGGAGACTTTGTGGAGAGTGTGTAGGTGTAGGGTTGGTCAACTGCTTCGGTATAGGCGATAGGCGCAGCAGCCTATCACAAATGAAGATTAGAGGGGAGACAAGAGGATTGTTGGAGTCGAGTTTGCGGATAGTGTGGTTTGTTCGAAGGTTTTCAGTGTGAGTGAGGATAGAAGGGAATGCGGTAAGTGTATGAGGAAAGGGAGAGCTGAGTTCATGGCATTCAAGGATTTGGCGGGACTGATAGAACTTAAGTGGAGCAGATATCTTTGTTAACATTTTCAGAGCGGAGGATAGATAAGATAATGGTTTTATAGGTGGGATTCAATTGATCAGAGATTTTACTAGGGTTACATGTATCGTTGATATGACTACCTAGCATGAGATACTTGTTGGATACTCAACTGTACTAGCGATATGCATATCTGACGTTAGTGTCATCAGTCTTCGGACTGGTTTGCTGCAGCCTGCCACAAATTCCTCTGCTGCACTAACCTCTTCATCTCGTAGCAGCACTTGCAACATACGTCCTCAGTTATTTGTTGGATATATTCCAATCTCTGCCTGTAGCACCACCACTCAAGTGCTTCGAATCTCTTCTGTTCCGGTTTTCCAGTCGTCCATGATTCACTACAACACAATGGTGTGCTTCAAATGTACATTCTCAGAAATTTTTTCCACTAGTTAAGGCCTGTACTTATTACCGGTAGACTTCTGTTGGCCAGGCATACCGTCTTGGACCGTGCTATTCCGCTTTCTGTGTCCTCTTTGCTTCGTCCGTCATGAATTACTTAGCTTCCAAGGTAGCGGAATTCCTTAACTTCGTCTACTTTGTGATCATCAATTTTGATGCTGAGTTTGTCGCTATTCTCATTTCTGCTACTTTTCATTACTTCTGTTTTTGTCTTTTCCCGGTTTTCTTACAATCCATATTCTGTACAAATTAGACTGTTCATTCCACCCAACAGATTGTAAAGGCAATAATGATGAAATCTAAATGGAATTTTTATATTTTATGAAGTTGCCAAGACCCTTAATAGTTATAGTTCATTACTGATAACATGATGTAATATCTTTAAAAAAAATTTGTTTATTCTTTGGTAGCAAAGATGTGATGATTCTGGGACAGCTGCTAAGTAAAGTCAATAAAGAAGTCTTAAGCAGGCCAAGTGGCGTGTGTTCTTGGTGATTTAAAATTACACTAAGTATCATCAAGCAACATCTTTTGGCAACTGCCGCAAATATTACGTTACAGGAGTTATATTTGGTGACGCCGACGTGATAATAAGAAGATATGACGACAAACGGGAGCGTTTCCGAAGATCGCCTGGAAGCAAACAAGGTTAGCATCAAAATTCCACCTTTTTGGAGTGAAAACCCCGAAATTTGGTTCTATCAAGTAGAACCACAGTTCAGCATTTGCAAAATTGTCACAGAAGAAACTAAATTTAACCACCTAGTGTTACAATTAGAACCAAAATACATCGAGAATATTAGAGACATTATTTGCGGCACAGATATTCGTTGGCTAAGGAACGTCTAAAATGGCTCTGAGCACTATGGGACTTAACAGCTATGGTCATCAGTTCCCTAGAACTTAGAACTACTTAAACTTAACTAACCTAAGGACAGCACACAACACCCAGCCATCACGAGGCAGAGAAAATCCCTGACCCCGCCGGGAATCGAACCCGGGAACCCGGGCGTGGGAAGCGAGAACGCTACCGCACGACCACGAGATCCGGGCTAGGAACGTCTACTCAATATTTTCAAAGAAAGTGAAGATAAGCGTATTAAGAGATTAGTTACTGGATTTGGGAGACCAAAAACCAGTCAATTATTACGCAAAATGCAAGCCTTGGCAGGTGTAGATGTGTCAGAAAAAGTCCTAAAGACACTTTGGCTAGAAAAACTTCCGGATTCTATAAGGAACATTTTAATTGTCAGTGACGATGGATTCGAAAAGGTGGCTATAATGGCTGACAGAATAAGAGAAATAAATCCCCGTAACGAATTGTTCGTCACAAAAAGTGGTTCTTGTAGCCAACTGGATGTTTCGATAACAGTGAGTGACTTGATGACAAGAATTTCGGGGTTAGAGCAACAAATGACCGCGCTGTCAACTGGTTATCGAGGCAGGTCTCGTAACAGAAGCTGTGAGGGTCAATGTAAAAGAAGTAGTAGTACGTCTCGAAATAAATACACTCCTGGAAATGGAAAAAAGAACACATTGACACCGGTGTGTCAGACCCACCATACTTGCTCCGGACACTGCGAGAGAGCTGTACAAGCAATGATCACACGCACGGCACAGCGGACACACCAGGAACCGCGGTGTTGGCCGTCGAATGGCGCTAGCTGCACAGCATTTGTGCACCGCCGCCGTCAGTGTCAGCCAGTTTGCCGTGGCATACGGAGCTCCATCGCAGTCTTTAACACTGGTAGCATGCCGCGACAGCGTGGACGTGAACCGTATGTGCAGTTGGCCGACTTTGAGCGAGGGCGTATAGTGGGCATGCGGGAGGCCGGGTGGACGTACCGCCGAATTGCTCAACACGTGGGGCGTGAGGTCTCCACAGTACATCGATGTTGTCGCCAGTGGTCGGCGGAAGGTGCACGTGCCCGTCGACCTGGGACCGGACCGCAGCGACGCACGGATGCACGCCAAGACCGTAGGATCCTACGCAGTGCCGTAGGGGACCGCACCGCCACTTCCCAGCAAGTTAGGGACACTGTTGCTCCTGGGGTATCGGCGAGGACCATTCGCAACCGTCTCCATGAAGCTGGGCTACGGTCCCGCACACCGTTAGGCCGTCTTCCGCTCACGCCCCAACATCGCGCAGCCCGCCTCCAGTGGTGTCGCGACAGGCGTGAATGGAGGGACGAATGGAGACGTGTCGTCTTCAGCGATGAGAGTCGCTTGTGCCTTGGTGCCAATGATGGTCGTATGCGTGTTTGGCGCCGTGCAGGTGAGCGCCACAATCAGGACTGCATACGACCGAGGCACACAGGGCCAACACCCGGCATCATGGTGTGGGGAGCGATCTCCTACACTGGCCGTACACCACTGGTGATCGTCGAGGGGACACTGAATAGTGCACGGTACATCCAAACCGTCATCGAACCCATCGTTCTACCATTCCTAGTCCGGCAAGGGAACTTGCTGTTCCAACAGGACAATGCACGTCCGCATGTATCCCGTGCCACCCAACGTGCTCTAGAAGGTGTAAGTCAACTACCCTGGCCAGCAAGATCTCCGGATCTGTCCCCCATTGAGCATGTTTGGGACTGGATGAAGCGTCGTCTCACGCGGTCTGCACGTCCAGCACGAACGCTGGTCCAACTGAGGCGCCAGGTGGAAATGGCATGGCAAGCCGTTCCACAGGACTACATCCAGCATCTCTACGATCGTCTCCATGGGAGAATAGCAGCCTGCATTGCTGCGAAAGGTGGATATACACTGTACTAGTGCCGACATTGTGCATGCTCTGTTGCCTGTGTCTATGTGCCTGTGGTTCTGTCAGTGTGATCATGTGATGTATCTGACCCCAGGAATGTGTCAATAAAGTTTCCCCTTCCTGGGACAATGAATTCACGGTGTTCTTATTTCAATTTCCAGGAGTGTACAACCCCAAGGGCAAGTACTGTTATTATCACTTTCGGTGTGGGCAGAAATGCAAGCGTGAAAAATGCACACCTCCATGTAGCTGGACTGAAAAGGGAAACGCGACCCAGCAGCTGAATTAGCAGCAAGTTCTGCTGCCCAAGTCCATTGCCCCAAAACCCGCTTATTTGTAACCGACAAAAAAAACGGGGTTGCAATTTTTAGTCGACAGTGGGGCGGATGTTTCTGTAATTCCCGCTCACGCAAATGTTAATGGTGAGTCACCACATAAATTGTATGCTGCAAATGGTACCGAAATTCCTACATACGGATTCGAACGTCGTACTATTGATCTGGGACTGCGACGTCAATTTCAATGGCCATTTATAGTTGCGAAGATCAATAAAGCTATATTGGGTGCCGATTTTTTAAATAAATTTCAATTATTAGTAGATGTCCATAACAAAAGATTAATAGATGATGTAACGAAACTCAATGCTGAGGGTAAAGTTATGTCAATCTCAGAGGAAAACGTTCTGAGCACCATGAGCCAAAACACAAAATTTACAGATCTACTGTTATAGTATCCAGACATAACTAAACCTAATTTGGTACCTAGCGAAATTAAACATGATGTCAAACACTATATTACCTCTGGAGGCCCGCCTGTGTTTTCTAGGGCAAGACAATTAGACCCAAAGCGCATGGCGATGGCAAAACAAGAATTTGAATTCATGTTAGACAATGGGATCATTAGACCATCTAAATCTGCGTGGGCAAGTCCTCTCCACATTGCACCTAAGAAGGATGGCTCAATACGTCCGTGTGGAGATTATAGACGGTTAAATGAAAGAACAATTCCAGACCGTTATCCTGTACCCAGAATAGAAGATTTCCATTGTATTCTTCAAGGCAAAAACATATTTTCTAAAATCGATCTCTTTAAGGCCTATTATCAAATACTGATTGCTGAAGAAGATAAGCACAAAACAGCTGTAATCACACCAATTGGACTGCATGAATTTAATGTCATGAGCTTTGGCCTACGGTATGCACCTTCAACATTCCAGTGATTCATTAATGAAGTTATGTTTGGGCTAGATTTTGTGTTTCCTTACCTCGATGACATTTTAATCGCCTCATCCAGTATTGAAGAACGCCGAGCACATCTGAAACTAGTCCTGGAGCGATTGTCTAATTATGTACTTCGAATCAACATATCAAAATCAACCTTTGGAGTAAATGAAATTGAATTCCTGGGGGATCCCGTCCACTACCTGAGCAAGTGCAAGCAATTTTAGAGTATAAGTTACCTGACAAACTGCATGAGCTCCGCAGATTTCTTGGCATTGTCAACTACTACCGTCGCTTCCTTAAAGATGCGGCACAGACTCAAGCTGTTTTGCATGACTATCTTAAGGGAGCAAGAAAGAAGGATAATAGACAAATTCAGTGCACTGAAGAAGCAAAGAAAATGTTTGAGAAATCTAAACAAGATATAGTAAATGCTGCATTATTGGCTTTTCCTAACTCGGAGTTACCCCTAGCATTATGTACAGACGCATCAGATATTGCTGTTGGTTCTGTGCTCCAGCAACTGCAAAATGGAAATTGGAGACCTGTTGCATTCTTTTCACAGAACTGAGTAAATCACAGAAGGGTTACAGTACCTATAACCGAGAATTATTGGGAATTTACCTTTCTGTAAAAAAGTTTAAGCATTTACTGGAAGGAAGAGACTTCACAATCTTCACTGATCATAAGCCACTCACATTTTCTTTCAAGCAGAACAATGATAAGGCATCTCCTCGACAGATGAGACAGTTGCAGTACATTTCACAATTTCCGACCGATATTCGTCGTGTCAGTGGCAATGACAATATTGTTGCAGATGCCCTATCCAGAGTTGATGAAGTAGTAATACTGGACTATGATGAAATTGCCAAAAACTAGCAACGAGGTCAAGAACTCCAGCAACTCCGAACAGGGAACAACTCCTTAAACTTCAAGTCATATCAACTTCCATCAGGGAAAACATTGTGGTGTGACACATCCACTGCAAATATCAGACCTAATATTCCTCAACCTTTTCGTTATCAAATATTTCTTCATTTTCATGGTTTAGCTCATCCTGGCATAAAGATATCAGTGAAACTGTTTGAGTAGCAGAGCTATTTGGTCAAACATCAAAAGTGATGTGCGACAGTGGACTAAATCCTGTGTCAGTTGTCAGAAAACCAAGGTCACACGCCACACAAAATCACCGCTAGAGAAGTTTGAAGAACCTGACGAACGTTTCAGTGTTGTACACATTGACCCCATCGGACATTTTTCCTCCTTTTAATGGCATGACTTATTGTTTAACTTGCATTGACCGTTTCACATCTTGGATGTAAGTCATACCACTTGAAGATATTTCAGCTGAAAAAGTGGCAACGGCCTTCTACCAGCACTGGATTGCAAGATTTGGTATACCATCACAGGTAATCACCGACCAAGGAACACAGTTTAGATCGAAATTGTTTAATAATTTCGGTCTAGTATGTGGAATGAAAATTCAGCACACAACGCCACATCATCCTCAATGTAATGGTAAAATTGAGCGACTACACAGAACTCTGAACTCTGCAATCTAGGCCCATAACGGTTCTAGTTGGACAGAAATTCTGCCTACTGTTCTATTGGGGTTGCACACTGCAGTGCGAGAAACATCGAACCATTCCATTGCACAAATGGTATATGGAAAAACTATAAGACTACCTGGTGAATTTTTTGAAGAGCCCACTACAAAGATTGACCTTGATTCATTTGCATCTAATTTGCAAAAGCAAATGCTTCATCTGAAACCTAGTATGCCTACACAAAGCAAATCAAGATCAGTATTTGTTCCAAAAGATCTGCAAACCTGTTCCCATGTCTTCCTGAGATGTGACATGGTTAGAAAACCATTAGAACCTACATATGATGGTCCCTTTTCTGTCATTTCAAGACATGGAAAATATTTCACTATTAAAAGGAAGTGCAAACACATAAATGGATCAGTGGACAGACTTAAACCAGCGTATCTCCTGCAAGGAAAATAGGAATCAGAGAGGGAACTTCCAAACTTTCCCAAGGACACTGAACCACAACATCCCACAGAGGAACCATCTCCAAATATCAGAGTATCGAAGTCAGGACGGATTATAAGGTTCCCACCTCGATTCTTGAGCAGTTCTCTCTGTGAAGAATTAATCAAATATCATACGAGACATTGTAAAAAGTTTTTGTAATTATTTTGTATCATATCTTTTGTCATTCCAATATGTTTTTTGTTTTGTTTTATGTTAATGTTGTGCTGATTTCTTTTTTTAAAGAAAATACCTTCACCACCATGTATTAATTCGTAACCATGTTACTGGTGAGTGAGTAGTGTAAAGGCAACAGTGATGAAATCTAAATGGAATTCTTATAGTTTATGAAATTGCCAAGACCGTTAATAGTTATAGTTAATTACTGATAACTTGATGTAAAATCTTAAATTTTTTTTTGTTTATTCTTTGGTAGCAAAGATGTGATGATTCTGGGATAGCTGCTAAGTAAAGTCAATAAAGCAGGCCAAGTAGCGTGTGTTCTTTGTGATTTAAAATTAGACTAAATATCGTTAAGCAACATCTTTTGGCAACTGCCGCAAATATTACGTTACAGCAGTCAGTTATAAGGTCCTATAATTCTTCTTCACTTTCACTGAGGGTAGCAGTGCCTTAAGCGAATCTTATCACTGATATCCTTTCACCCTCAATTTTAGTTCCACACTGTTACCTTTCTTTTATTTTCGTCGTTGCTTCTTCGATGCATACATAGGTTGCACAGTAAGGGTGAAAGAATGTTCTTTACACAAGCTCTCTAACGAGATAGTACAACGAGGGCACTCTAGCGGCGGTCTGCGGAAGCATCTGGTCCCCGTGAGAAGTGGGGCCAACTGCCATCTGGCAGTGCGGTCGCTCGCTATCAGGCTGCGCTAACGATGACAGGTCCATACGACATTCACTATCGATACCTCGATAACATCTCAACAAAGGTATATATAACAATAGTACCCCAAAGTACTTGCTGATTTAATTTTTAGTTTTGAGCTTCCATTGAACTCAAGTGCACGTATTTACAATCCAAGACGAAGTACTGAAATTACACAGTTTGAATATATGGTAAACAGCGGCGGCTGTTGTTTGAGAGCACAAGAACACTCAAACGTTTGACACCTTGCGGATTAGTTGGTACTAAATCTACCGCGCTATTCTACATTGCTACTCCTGTAGACGCCGTGAAACTTGGCGTCAGTGTCGCGAGGAAACCTTCATTCAGTTGTGAATGTTGTAAGGAGCTTTTGTGCACGCACAAGTGGCGTGACGTAGTTGCCTTGCGGACCAAATAAATGGGGATTTGATAAACAATGTGCGCAGTTCACGTCTTGCACAAGCTGGCCCGTATTAGTCAACTACAAGTTTAAATCAATGCCACCAGGTGGTAGCACACTGCAGCTGATTTCCATCCCCCTTCGCTTGTCAGTAATCCAGCTAGAAGATAGCAGACCCCTCAGATATGCCAATTCACTCACTATATAGTAAAAGTAGATTGGACGTATTTTATGTTATAGTTACACTGGTAGAGAAACCTATTTTGTGGGATTCTGAATGAGATATAGTATATTAAGTTTTGGATTTTATCATACTGTAATCCATTTGTGGCGCTCAGAACCACAAAGCACGTCATTCTCTATTGTGAGACTGCAGCATTTATTCTTGCTTCTGACATCTGTTGAGCTTATGGTGGGTCAGTTTTATATGTGCAGTGCGTCCACATTGTGTATATCAACATTCACAAAAAGCTGGTTTCTCTTATGTTCATTTAAATGTGGGGTCGACGACGGCGTGCTTTTGGCCCTTATGGTTTTCAGAGCCTCATTTGTGTTCTAGTCAAGAGATCATGTTGATAAAGACAATATTATTTGAATTTAATCATTTCCACAAACGACAGTTTGTGTTTGGAGTTGGTTATTTACAGCGCAGGCTTCGTGTACACTGTCAGCTTGAACTTTGTTAAATCCGTTAAGTGCTAACAGAAAAGAAAATTACCAGGGCCTCTCAGAACAGATCCATTGACTGAGAAAGTGACGAAATGAAGCAAGCGTGACTACAACGAACATTTTACAAAGAAGTCATAATAAGCGTAAGCTGTGTGGCTGCAACGTAAGAATGATTTTCAGCCTGGAAGTTAATTCGTTAACTAATACTTGTCTTAGGGGTCTTGAACGTCTGTCAGGAATAGAGAAAGCACTAAACCTCGCACTTACACACAAATGCGAAACGGAGAGTAGCGAAAGCTTGAACATTATATCACTCTTGTTGTTGTTGTTGTTGTTGTTGGGATGTTTAAGGGGGACTAAACAGCTAAGGTCACTCTTGCCCTAAGCTCTAATTAATTATGTGCAAAACAACAAAATTCCACAAAAACAGTTCTTTCTTTTTTCAGACAAGTTATGCATATTATTATTATTATTGGCAGAGGATAACTGTTATACAGTAGATGCTATTAATTTCACACTCTCATATTTATCTGAACCTGAAAATTTTTGCACGCCCAGAATGCATACTCACGAGCCGCCACTGTTGGTGAACATTAAATAGTGTACTGGACTCACGAGCAGAAGAGCGTTTTTCACAAATAAAACACAGAAATGATCCGCATGAACCACAGTTTAGTTTAGTTCTGTTAGTTTAGTTCAGTTTTTGCATGTTCCGTCAATCAAATTCGCGACAGCCCACCATCACGTGGAACATATCAGTAGGTTCACAAAAAAGAAAATCTTTCTCGGCGAAAACATGATTCCATGCTGGACATTTACTCAGGTGGATGTTTTGTTTCAGTCTTAGTCTACAACACAATTTCTTCACCAACCACATAATAATACACAGAAATTCATCTCTGAAGTAGAAGAAATTGTCAAGGAGACACCTCTTCCCATTTTTTAAAACGCTTCCCGATTACTTGCATCTAATCTTATTGTTCCTGTATCAGTAAACAATAATCGCTCTTAATGACAAAAATCTAGTGAGTCGTTAGGCCCCTGTCCCAACTCGTTCGTTGTTCGATGTTTCGATTACTCTGCTGGAATGTCATTCAGCACTCCACTGGCGTCTCTGGATGGCTGAACACTGTCCAAAAACAGTGTCGCGTTCACTTACAAAAGGCTGCTTTCTTGTGCTTGGTGGTGTTATTGGGTAAAAACCTTCAGTGCTGATGTGCCGTCGCCATTGGATAATATTGAAGTAGAGAGGGAATCCAAAATGTTATTTAACGGAAGAAAGCTTTGTCCTATGGTCTGCACAATTTTCAGTTTACTTACTATTGATCAATTTCGACTTTTTATTCATCATTTAGCTACATTCAGATAACCTCTATGCAACATGTCGTAACAAATGTGATATACAAATAAATCCAGGAGCCCACATTTGGAACCACTTGCGAACATTAAGGGGCTCCGGAAAGGCTCAAAATCATGAAAAGTTCAATTGTTACTTTTTTGCGTTTTCTGAATCTGCAGACTATTACCTTTTAATAGATATATAATTTATTCAATTCCGAAGACTACAACTATTTTTAAATTTTTTTTGAAATGTGTTCTACATGGGCGTGACCCACTGTGGCGCTGTTAAACTGCTGTCAAATGGTGTTATTATTAACGTCCGTGTTCATCAGGTACGTTTTAGTGATGTGAGATAAAGTATGTGTTGTGGCTAACCTGTGATGGTTCAATATATATCGCTGGTGTGATTGTCGATTGTTTCATGTTTATTTACTCTGTCGTTATCTCGAAAATATTCATAATTAATTCTGTTTCTTGAGTCTCTGTTTTGTTGAAGTATAATAATGAGTAAAAGTAAAGTTATTAGAAATCCTCTGAAGGCTTTTAAGAAAAGGAGAAATGTTGGAAAGCCAAAGGTATGTGTTATTACTGTAAACAATAAAGACGATAACCAAGTGAGTGAACCTAACCTCTCAAGTACACCTGCCCATAGCAGTCAAAGTGGGAAAGAAAATACTTCACAGAAGAAGCTTGGTTCAATGAGTGAAAACTATGAATGTTTTATGGGCGAATCGGATGTGAATGAAATATTTGATATGTCGGTTCTCAAAGGAATTTTTTCAAACTGTGTAAGATGTATTCATTGTAGTGAAGTTGGTCTGGAACTCTCCATAATAAAGCACGTAGGACTTGCTAGTGAAATACAACTGAAATGTGATAATTGTTCATACATGACCACCTTTTGGAACAGTGTTGCAGTAACTGCAACTGAAGAAAATGGTAGCAAAATCTACGAACACAACAACGAGCGATGCTTGCTTTAGACAAGGAACGCCTTCGGGCTGCAGACAGGGCTGTAAAGAGTCTAGAAATACAAGCAAGAGTAAAGAGGAGGAGGAACAAGAGGAAGCTGGAGGAGGAGTTTGCAGAGGATGAAGATAATCCATCCTATGGACCTGGAATGCACTAAAAAGTTAATCCAATCTTTGTCGCTCGATTCCCAAAACTTTTATTTTCTCATACTAATTACATGTTTTCTAAGGATCTTCCAAACATATTTGTTTCAAACTTTCAGTAAATGTTACACAATACCTTCTGCATAATTTAACACAGCCTTTTTCCAAAAAACTGTATATTTTTGAATATATAAATAAAAAATTGCAAAAAAATGTTGTGAATTTTCATTACAATTGAAAAAAAATCATCTTTAATAACTGAACTAAAATTTTGTAAAATCCTTCTGTTTAGTTGTAGCCCATATTCCATAAATAATCTGTAAAAAGTTCAACTTCCTACCTCAAATACTTTGTGAGGAAAGATGTAATTTATAAGCGTTATCTTAACATTGCAAGTATAGGGCGTTCCGGAGCCCCTTAACCTGGTCTGTTTTCAATAGCAACACAGTGCTTATAAAACATGTGGTGGAACCACGTACAATATAACTTAAATATACATTTAACATCCAACATCTGAGAAGCCTCATCATCCCATACATGACCATCAACTCATTCTCCCGGCATGTCCACATTCAGAGTCTGCATGTCGAGAGGATGAGTCTGGATGTGAGCATATCGAGAGCATAAGTTGTTATTTGTGTATGGAATGAAGCGCATGTATTTTCAGAGGTTTCTAGTTCTGTACGTACTTAAGAAAATTCTGGTCCTACGTAAAATCTCTAAGCGCATCTGAGCCTTCCACACAGTCCCTGGTTGACTAGTCTGGTGTGGCGGCTGAAGATAGCGAAACTAAAGCCGAGTTTTAAATTTCATGTTCAAGAAATCGTTCAGACGGAAGTATCCTACAAACATACCATCATTTGACCAGTGGACAGATTCCCGCATAAACGACACAGTAATAAGCATCCCTGGCGTAGAGAAACAACTGGAAAGTTTGAAAGCAAATAAGTCACAAGGTCCTGATGGAATCCCAAATCGGTTTTAAAAAAGAGTACTCTACGATATTGGCCCCTTACCAAGCTTAAATTTATTGCGAATCTCTCGCCCAGCACAAAGCTCCAAGCTACTGGAAAAAGTGCAGGAAATCCTATATACAAGAAGGTTAAAAGAAAGGGCCCGCAAAGTTACAGACCAGTATCCCTAACTTCGGTTTGCTGCAGAATGTAATACATTTCCACAGATCAGAATGGTTTCAGAAAGCATCACTCGTGTCAAGCTCAGCTTGCCCTTTTCTCACATGATATACTGGCAACTATGGATGATGGGTAACAGGTGGGTATTATATGAAGTGCATTCAAGTTCTAAGGCCTCCAATTTTTTTTCTAATTAACTATTTACGCGAAATCGATGAAACTGGCGTTACTTCTCGACGTAATCGCCCTGCAGACATACACATTTTTCACAACGCTGACGCCAAGATTCCATGGCAGCGGCGAAGGCTTCTTTAGGAGTCTGTTTTGACCAGTGGAAAATCGCTGAGGCAATAGCAGCACGGCTGGTGAATGTGCGGCCACAGAGAGTGTCTTTCATTGGTGGAAAAAGCCAAGTCACTAGGAGCCAGGTCAGGTGAGTAGGGAGCATGAGGAATCACTTCAAAGTTGTTAATCACGAAGAAACTGTTGCGTAACGTTAGCTCGATGTGGGGGTGCGTTGTCTTGGTGAAACAGCACACGCGCAGCCCTTCCCGGACGTTTTTGTTGCAGTGCAGGAAGGAATTTGTTCCAAAACATTTTCGTAGGATGCACCTGTTACCGTAGTGCCCTTTGGAACGCAATGGGTAAGGATTACGCCCTCGCTGTCCCAGAACATGGACACCATCATTTTTTCTGCACTGGCGGTTACCCGAAATTTTTTTGGTGGCGGTGAATCTGTGTGCTTCCATTGATCTGACTGGCACTTTGTTTCTGGGTTGAAAAATGGCATCCACGTCTCATCCATTGTCACAACCGACGAAAAGAAAGTCCCATTCATGCTGTCGTTGCGTGTCAACATTGCCCGGCAACATGCCACACGGGCAGCCGTGTGGTCGTCCGTCAGCATTCGTGGCACCCACCTGGATGACACTTTTCGCATTTTCAGGTCGTCATGCAGGATTCTGTGCACAGGACCCACAGAAATGCCAACTCTGGAGGCGATCTGTTCAACAGTCATTCAGCGATCCCCCAAAACAATTCTCTCCACTTTCTCGATCGTGTCGTCAGACCGGCTTGTGCGAGCCCGAGGTCGTTTCGGTTTGTTGTCACACGATGTTCTGCCTTCATTAAACTGTCGCACCCACGAACACACTTTCGACACATCCATAACTACATCACCACATGTCTCCTTCAACTGTCGATGAATTTCAGTTGGTTTCACACCAAGCAAATTCAGAAAACTAATGATTGCACGCAGTTCAAGTAAGGAAAACGTCGCCATTTTAAGTATTTAAAACAGTTCTCATTCTCGCCGCTGGCAGTAAAATTCCATCTGCCGTACGGTGCTGCCATCTCTGGGACGTATTGACAATGAACGCGGCCTCATTTTAAAACAATGCGCATGTTTCTATCTCTTTCCAGTCCGGAGAAAAAAATCGGAGGCCTTAGAACTTGAATGCATCTTGTATTTCTAGATTCCCGGAAAGCATTGCACACAGTGCCTCATTGCAGGCTATTAACGAAGGTACGAGCATATGGAATAAGTTCACAGATATGTGAGTGGCTCGAACACGTCTTTGCTAATAGAACCCAGTTTGTTGCCCCGACGGCGAGTGTTAATGAGAGGCAAGGGTATCGCCAAGAGTGCCCCAGGGAAAGTGTGGCAGAACTGCTGAGAAGCTGAGTGACTATAGGAAAATACAAGACGACTTAGACAAAATTTCTAGTTGGTGTGACGAACAGCAGCTAGCTCTAATTGTGGGAAAATGTAAGTTAAAGCGGATGAGTAGGAAAAACAAACCTGTAATGCTCGGTTACGGCATTAGTAGTATCGTGCTTGACACACGTCGTTTGAATGTCTGGTCGTGACACTGGAAAGTGATATGAAATGGAGCAAGCATGTGGGGACAGTGGTAGGGAATGCGACCTGTTCTCGATTACTGTTCTCGTGTTTGGGATCCGTTTCAGTTCGGACTGAAAGAAGACTTCGAAGCATTTTCAGAGGCGAGCTGCTAGATTTGTTACCGGTAGGTTTGATCAGCCTGCAAGTATTACAGATATGCTTCGGGAGCTCAAGTTGGAATCCTTAGAGGGAAGAAGACTTTCATTTCGAATAACACTGCTGAGAGAGCTTAGAGAAGTGGCGTTTGAAGATGGATGCAAAATGATCCTACTGCCGCCAACATACATTGCGCGTAAGTACCACGAATACAAGATACGGAGGCGTATAGATAGTCGTTTTTCCCTCGTTCTATTTACGAATGTAACAGGAAAGGAAATGACTAGTATTGGTACAGGGTAGCTTTCGCCACGCACCGCACGGTCGCTTACGGTGTTCAAAAAATGGCTCTGAGCACTATGGGACTTAACATCTATGGTCATCAGTCCCCTAGATCTTAGAACTACTTAAACCTAACTAACCTAAGGACATCACACAACACCCAGCCCTGCTAGATAATGACTAAAAGTAGTAATTAGCCAACAGCAAATATACTGAAAATTGTACACGCTATAAGGGACAACCTCTTCTTCTGAAAAATCTACCGAGGCTGAGGACCCTTGTGTAAACAAAGTTATGGAAATATTATAGCCGTTGTGCCGCCTCAGTTATTTCCTTTATATCCCGCTGTTTACTTCCGTAATAATGAATAGCTACGAAGATGGAAGCCTGTAGACGCCATTTCCATTTAACGTGTGCAAGTTCTTCGATTTTTCAACTGCTTCGCGAGCTTTCCTTCTATAAATATTAATTTGTTTGACTGGCAGTCGTATGTTCTTAAAATCTATAACCTGGTCACGTTCTTCTAGGTGCTCTGCTACCGCTGATTTTACATTTGATCATAAACACAAGCGACGATCGTGTCCTTTAACGCGCTCTCATATTGTCTTTCCAGTTTCGAGGATGTATACTTTGCTGCAACGAAACGTCACCTCAAATATTCACGCAGTGTGCAGGCGGAATGGCGCGTCCGCTGTAGGCCGGAAGAAGTCTTTTGTCTCGTGTTGACAAACAACAACAACAAAAAATGGCTCTGAGCACTATGGGACTTAACATCTGTGGTCATCAGTCCCCTAGAACTTAGAACTACTTAAACCTAACTAACCTAAGGACATCACATACATCCACGCCCGAGGCAGGACTCGAACCTGCGACCGTAGCAGTCACGCGGTTCCAGACTGAAGCGCCTAGAACCGCACGGCCACACCGGCCGGCCTGACAAACAAAGTGGTGCATTCTTCCGAAGGATTCTGGCTGTGCGGTCGGTACTCTGTTAAAAAACGGTAACCTTGTAGGAACTGCGGGACGTTCCTGAGTCTTCTTCATTGCATTACTGCTGTTACCGCTATGTCCGCGAGGAAACTCGCCTCTGATCGCGAGTTCTGGACCGGAATGGCGCGGAGGGCGATTTGCTTCTGGGCAACGTGGTGGTGGTGCGAAGCGGCTTCTGGGCACCTGTTTGCGTTGCTAGGTTTCCAATAAACTCTCTGCCGTAGAGTATTGTCTCGTCTTCTGCGGATCAACACTTAGAATGGAGGCTGACCTCACTCTACGTCTCCACTGTGAAGCTAATTTTCGAATAAATATTGTTCGCAGAATTGTGGAATTTTTGTAGTTCTTCCCTGTCGTGTGGCTATAAGTCAAACGTCTCACTCACATAGCGGAAGCAGCAATATAATTATAGTTCCCCACAATTTAGTCTCTGTCATTCAAAATGACCCACAAAATTTTCAGCAGCTACACGCAACAAAGATGAGGCATAGTAACCCCGTCACATTAGCCATAAAATTCACTTAGTATTTAAAACTAGCTTAGCTCCCTCTGCTTCGCACGCGTAACCTCTACGGTTCGTACAGATTTTATTGTACTTCTTTAATCAAACTTTTATGTTGAAACTTCCTGGCAGATTAAAACTATATGTCGGACCGATACTCGAACTCGGAACTTTTGCGTTTTGAGGGGCAAGTGCTCTACCGACTGAGCTCTCAAGCACGACTCACGACCCGTTCTCACAGTTTTACTTCCGCCAGTACCTCGTCTCCCACTTCCCAAACTTCGGAGAAGCTCTCCTGCGAACCTTGCAGAACTAGCACACCTGGAAAAAAGGATATTGCGGAGACGTGGCTTAGTCACAGCCTGGGCGATGTTTCCAGAATCAAATTTTCACTTTTCAGCGGGGTGTGCGCTGATATGAAACTTCCTGGCAGATTAAAACTAAGTGCCGGGCCGATAACCGAATTCGGAACAGAGTTCGAGTCTCGGTCCGGCACATCGTCTTAATCTGCCAGGAAGTTTCATATCAGCGCACACTCCGCTGCAGAGTGAAAATTTCATTCTGGAAACTTTTATGTTATTCACAAATTGCAACACTTTCTAAGTTTGTCACTCTAATTGAGGCCATAGAAGCATGGACTTTTCCGAATGTGCTTCCAACCAAGAAACTGTAGTCGAAGGTTTTTCTTAATCATGCTCTTTGCCTTTTTTGTGGTGATATCTGAACAGAAGCTTTCATTCCTTCAAACTTACTTCTTTAAATCTGACAGAAGAAAAATACCAGTTTTCATAGATACAGTTAGTTACCTTTGAGTCTGGTCGTGGTGACTTGATGTTAGTCAACAATGCCTTTAAGGCGACAAAGATGCCATTATAAACATCTCACTGAGTTTGAACGAGGTCGTGTAATAGGCTACGAGGAGCTGGATGTTCCTTTGCGATACTGCAGAAAGACTTGGCAGGAACGTTCCGGCTGTACATGATTGATGTCAGCGGTGATGACGTGATGACGGCACAAGAAATCCGAGCTCCGGACGGCCACGTGGTACTACAGAGAAAGAAGACCACCCGTCCGCCCTATGGTTCTAGCGCATCGCACTGCATTTGCAGCAGCAATTTGAGCAGCAGTTTGCACCGTAGTGACACAAATAACTAAAATGCAGACTTTCACGGCCGGATATATCATGTCCATTATAATTATCCGGGCTGTTATGCCGTGGTCGGTTGATGAATTCTGTGTCAATTCCAAACGTTTCGTCTCCGACTGCGGGAGACATCTTCAAGGGGGTCCGTAGCTCGATGGAAGGTCCAACACACCCACTGGCTCGCTACTGACTGCCGCTAAATTCCGTGTCCGCGCGCTCCCGCGCCGCGGCGTGACGTCACGTGTTTTGAAAACGTCAGTGCAATTGGCCGCTGTCCGTCGCCGTCGATCGCCGTTGCCATCACCCAGTAGTGGACGGGTGGTACACATCTTCTTTAACACCGGCATCCATATACCGTTTAATTTCACACCCACCTCCTTTCGATTGAAATTATTAGGGGGTTTAGCGATTTCGATTGCCTCCCTGTAGAGCCTTTCGTAACATCCGCTTGTGGCCGCTAGTACTTGCGTCTCCTCGAAACGAATATTGTGGATCCCTGGCTGGAAAGCATGCTCCGCAACAGCTGATCGTTCCGTTTCTCCTCTTATACAATTGCCCTTGTGCTCTGCCAAACGTTTAGAAACAGTTCTTTTAGTGGTACCCACATAATGCACTAATGAAGAACGGATATTCGTCCGCCGAAATAAAACGTGCGTTGAGGCAGCCACGCAGAAATCATAGTGACGTACAGGCTACTGCAAAATCTAAGGTTTTCCTGCCGTTTGTTAAAAATGTAACGGAAAGAATAGGGAGGATCTTGACGAAGCGGAATATTACCGCAATTTACAAGCCCAACAGGAAGATACAGGAATACCTTAAGCCTGCCAAGGACGCTCGCAAACCATTGGAAAAAGCTGGAGTGTATAGGATCCCATGCAGCTGTGGAGATGTTTATGTGGGTACCACTAAAAGAACTGTTTCTAAACGTTTGGAAGAGCACAAGGGCAATTGTATAAGAGGAGAAACGGAACGATCAGCTGTTGCGGAGCATGTTTTCCAGCCAGGGAACCACAATATTCGTTTCGAAGAGACGCAAGTACTAGCGTCCACAAGCGGGTATTACGAAAGGCTCTACAGGGAGGCAATCGAAATCGCTAAACACCCAAATAATTTCAACCGAAAGGAGGAGGGCGTGAAATTAAACGGTATATGAATGTCGGTGTTAAAGAAGATGTGTACCACCCGTCCACCACTGGATGATGGCAACGGCGATCGACGGCGACGGACAGCGGCCAATTGCACTGACGTTTTCAAAACACGTGACGTCACACCACGTCGTGGGAGCGCGCGGACACGGAATTTAGCGGCAGTCAGTAGCGAGCCAGTGGGTGTGTTGGACCTTCCATCGAGCTACGGACCCCCTTGAAGATGTCTCCCGCAGTCGGAGACTAAACGTTGGGAATTGACACACAATTCATCAACCGACCACGGTATAACAGCCCGAATAATTATAATGGACATGACACAACTGACTGTTACAAATACGTAGCTTACTTCAAGGACACCTACAAGCCTACTCCCTGTAGCGTGCATTCCACTGACCTCAAATCACCGCAATTTGCTACTTTCGTGCCGACCGCTGTGGCCAAGCGGTTCTAGCCGCTTCAGTCCGGAACCGCGATGCTGCTGCTGCGGTCGCAGGTTCGAATCCTGCCTCGGGTATAGATGTGTGTGATGTCCTTAGGTTAGTTAGGTTTAAATACACTCCTGGAAATTGAAATAAGAACACCGTGAATTCATTTTCCCAGGAAGGGGAAACTTTATTGACACATTCCTGGCGTCAGATACATCACATGATCACACTGACAGAACCACAGGCACATAGACACAGGCAACAGAGCATGCACAATGTCGGCACTAGTACAGTGTATATCCACCTTTCGCAGCAATACAGGCTGCTATTCTCCCATGGAGACGATCGTAGAGATGCTGGATGTAGTCCTGTGGAACGGCTTGCCATGCCATTTCCACCTGGCGCCTCAGTTGGACCAGCGTTCGTGCTGGACGTGCAGACCGCGTGAGACGACGCTTCATCCAGTCCCAAACATGCTCAATGGGGGACAGATCCGGAGATCTTGCTGGCCAGGGTAGTTGACTTACACCTTCTAGAGCACGTTGGGTGGCACGGGATACATGCGGACGTGCATTGTCCTGTTGGAACAGCAAGTTCCCTTGCCGGTCTAGGAATGGTAGAACGATGGGTTCGATGACGGTTTGGGTGTACCGTGCACTATTCAGTGTCCCCTCGACGATCACCAGTGGTGTACGGCCAGTATAGGAGATCGCTCCCCACACCATGATGCCGGGTGTTGGCCCTGTGTGCCTCGGTCGTATGCAGTCCTGCTTGTGGCGCTCACCTGCACAGCGCCAAACACGCATACGACCATCATTGGCACCAAGGCAGAAGCGACTCTCATCGCTGAAGACGACACGTCTCCATTCGTCCCTCCATTCACGCCTGTCGCGACACCACTGGAGACGGGCTGCACGATGTTGGGGCGTGAGCGGAAGACGGCCTAACGGTGTGCGGGACCGTAGCCCAGCTTCATGGAGACGGTTGCGAATGGTCCTCGCCGATACCCCAGGAGCAACAGTGTCCCTAATTTGCTGGGAAGTGGCGGTGCGGTCCCCTACGCCACTGCGTAGGATCCTACGGTCTTGGCGTGCATCCGTGCGTCGCTGCGGTCCGGTCCCAGGTCGACGGGCACGTGCACCTTCCGCCGACCACTGGCGACAACATCGATGTACTGTGGAGACCTCACGCCCCACGTGTTGAGCAATTCGGCGGTACGTCCACCCGGCCTCCCGCATGCCCACTATACGCCCTCGCTCAAAGTC
Organism: Schistocerca americana; assembly: GCF_021461395.2. Taxonomy (NCBI): domain Eukaryota; kingdom Metazoa; phylum Arthropoda; class Insecta; order Orthoptera; family Acrididae; genus Schistocerca; species Schistocerca americana. Next base: position 557,113,471 of record NC_060125.1, on the reverse strand, counting down.
CGTCAACTGCACATACGGTTCACGTCCACGCTGTCGCGGCATGCTACCAGTGTTAAAGACTGCGATGGAGCTCCGTATGCCACGGCAAACTGGCAGACACTGACGGCGGCGGTACACAAATGCTGCGCAGCTAGCGCCATTCGACGGCCAACACCGCGGTTCCTGGTGTGTCCGCTGTGCCGTGCGTGTGATCATTGCTTCTACAGCCCTCTCGCAGTGTTCGGAGCAAGTATGGTGGGTCTGACACACCGGTGTCAATGTGTTCTTTTTTCCATTTCCAGGAGTGTAGTTCTAAGTCTAGGGGACTGATGACCCCAGATGTTAAGTCCCACAGTGCTTAGAGCCATTTGAACCATTTGCGACTTTAGTGGAGTCAAGCAAGAGTTCATCGGAGGTCAGGTTGGAGGTCTGTTGTGTTGTCTGATGAATGCTGGTTTTGCCCGGCGCGGCGACGGTCACGTTTTGGCTAGGAGAAGGGCAGTGGGGCCCTGCAATCAACCTGTCTGCACGCTGGACACATTAGTTGTCCCTGCACTTTACGGTCTGGGGTGCGTATTTGTATGACAGCAGGAGAAATCTCGTGGTTATCTCACGCTCACTGACTAAAAATTTGTACGTCAGTTCGGTGATTCATCCTGTTCTGCTGGCATTCATGAACAGCATTCCAGGGGGTGCTTTCCAACACGATAACGCTCGCCCACAATCCGCTGTTGTAACCCAGCATGCTCTACATAGTGTCGACATGTTGGCTTGGCGTCCTCGATCAACAGATCTGTCTCCAGTCGAGTACATATGGGACACAATCGAGCGAGAACTCCAGCGTCATCCACAAACAGCATTAACCGTTCTTGTGACCTGCATTGGCCGGCCGAGTGCAAATGGCATGCAGCTCCATCCCACAAACTGACATGCGGCGCCTGCACAACACAAATCATGCACATTGCATATTTCTGGCCGCTACAACGGTTATTACCGTAGCTGCATTTCAGATTTTCAATGGCTTACCTAGCGCTTACATTAACCTGTGATCTTGTTATCTTACTCGCTTAAATATGTTACCTGAACAAATATATTCCCGAAATTTAATCGCTCTACATTACTTATTTTTTGGTGTTACGATTTTTTTCCTTCAGTGTATTTACAGTCATACAGGGACCCTAGTGGAATCCTGAAGAAGACGTCTTCAGAAGTATCGAAACGCCGAGCATTGGATAAATTTGAACGACTCAGAGGATTTTACAATCAGTGCCAACGTCTACGAAAGTCTTCACAATTATGCTAATATATCCACTCTCGTTTACTTTCTACGAAATGCTACTGAACGCGAATTCGTAATTACGAAATAAATCCTAAAAAAAATGGTTCAAATGGCTCTGAGCACTATGGGACTTAACTACTGAGGTCATCAGTCCCCTAGAACTTAGAACTACTTAAACCTAACTAACCTAAGGACATCACAAACATCCATGCCCGAGGCAGGATTCGAACCTGCGACCGTAGCGGTCACGCGGTTCCAAACTGACGCGCTTAGAACCGCACGGCCACACTGGCCGGCATAAATCCTATGTGCTTTGAGTGCGAATATTACTAGAGTTTCCAATCGCACTCTGCGTTCTGTTGATCGCCAGTTTCAACTGTATTGGTAAGCTTTCTCGAAAATTAGTCTGAAACTGCAATGCAATGAACTGAGAGCTCGGTGGATGTTAGGGTCCGCAGTTACCGGGCAATCAAACTACCCAACAAACTATACAATCGACAAATGGCGCACACGAAACCACAAGACCCACAACTGTGAACTATCGACGGTAGTTAATCCCTGGAAAGTGCTCGGTGGAGCGTGCTAACGTGTCCGACAAGTTGGAAACATTCGCTAAGCTCCCCTCCGGTGGCCAGCAGAATTAACCCGTGGAGCTCTCCGAGTGCTGCAGAGCCACGATTTGCTGTTTGCACGCGCGCAGACGTACTTTCTGCAGGAGTTGAAACCGGTGGGCGACGGTACCTGTAACCAGTTTCACCGACAGATTCTGCACCGAACGGACAAACACGTCTCCCCAATAACGGTTTCGTTCTACAGTGGACTACAGAACACGTACATGGTGCAGGCGAGAGCCGTAACGTTCAGATTTCTGTCCTGCTGTGTCCTGGAACGTGTATCAGCGTACACTGACCTAAAAGTTTTGGGCGGTTATCTAGTTTGCTTGTTACACATTCCACAGATCATTCAACACTTCTTTGTAATCGAAACGATTGGAACGAGCCAGTTTACAGGTTATGTGTACCTGATTAGTTTTAACATTCCGAGCATATTTTTTTCAGACCTGCTCATGTAGTTACGCTTAAGCCTGGTCTACACATACCGTTTCATCGTCAGTCTTGCATAATCATGCTGACACAAATCGCACAGCTACACCCTTCAAACTTCCGCTCAGTTTTCTTTTTTTTTCTTTTTTTTTTTTTTTTTTTGCTTAGACGTTCCGAAATCAATCATCATCCTATCATGGAGGAAACACTGTGTAACGTCGCGAGTCAATCCGCGGTGGTGTTTCAGTGCAGTACGGGCTCGTAGCTTTGGAGCCGGTGGCGGTGACAGCCGCTTGTATCTCGGCGTGATTCACTCGCACCTGTCGCTAGCACGGCCGTGGGAGGTGCTGCTTGTGTCAGTTCCAGCAACAGAATATTCAAGCCCCTAAGAATCTAAATAAACTATACTAAATATTATTCAATTTTGATAAAACTTAATATGTAGCCTTTTGTTACCAAAAAGTAGCTGGCTGCAAAATCTCAGCTTTCTGGCTGGGGTATTTTCAAAATTAGAGAAAATTACCTAAAATGCCAAAAACCGAGACTTAGGGAATTAAATTCAGTTAGGAACTATAATAGTTTATATTCTGGTATTATTTTAAAACATAAACAGAACTCTCAGTGTGCAAAATTAATTAATTGAGACTTTCATATTAAAACTTTAATTTTCATTTTCGTAATATAAAAGTCAGACAAAATTATTATTTGTGTCTTATGTCGTTGTGGGAATAAATGAGAGTGAGTGAGAGTGTGTATGTGGGACATACGTTAAATCTCAAGATAAATTTCATGTAATACATTACGCAATCATAGCGTGGGAAAGATGTTTGTACCCACATTGCTGATGACGTATATCCAAGCGTACGTGTTTTTGTAAGAAGGCAGCCAGAATGGTTATTTGTAGGGTAATGTTTTCCTAAAGTTATCTCAAGATTAATTTTCGTTTAGTTTCAATTAATAAACGTTATAGAAATAATTTGCTTGTCGAAGTGACGCCAATGAATCTGATGTAGTGATTGGCTCAGAATAGTTTAGGCGCGAATATGATCTTGAAAGACTGATCTGACTGACTGTTCATTTGATCAACCAACCAGAGCGAAATCTTTCTCGCGCTCTATCAAGTAGTATATGCGCTGTGAGCAACGGCACTGAGAGAGTCGTGGACTATCTTTTCAGACGCGAAGGTTATGTTAAATGTGGCCGTCCGTAAAATGTGTAAGATGAAGAAAAGTTCGGTCCTTCACGTTCAGATGGATTTGTAATGGTAGCTTTTGTTGCTACGAACATTTTGTAAAAGTTTGAGAGTCGTGGGATATTTTGTTCGGGAGATATACGCGTGTGACTTGTTGGACTTGGAAAACTCCGCGTAGCGATGTTCTGTGTTCTACTACTGAATATATTTGGCGAGCAATCTTTGTGAAAGAAATCCACTGAATGACTTATGTAAGAAATCAACGTCATGTGCGGAAAGTGACTGTATATTCGCTTGATTATTCTCGGTATGGACGTAGGAGAATTCTGCCTGCTTTACGTGCGACATAAACTGGGAACTTGTAATAGCAGTTTTGCATACTAAATGTGGCCTGATGGCACATGTTTTTGCAAAGAAAATAAAACCTACTTTTACCAGATTTCCGAACTTTCAATGAAGATCAGGACTCCGTTCTCCGCCAGAAAAGTTATTATGAATATTTACAGGAACAATCATAACGAGATTTACGCGGCCTTAGTAATTATAGATATTAGGTGCTGTTTTCATCAACGCTGCTTTTTCATCACCTTGTAAGTATTTACGTTGCAGAGTGAAGGAACACTGAGCAGGCGGCGATCTGAAGTAGGTGAATATCAATTTGCAGCTTGCTTCAATGACAGTGAAACTCAGTTAGCTCGCAACTGCTATTGATGACTGCTGCACTACGTGTTCTTAAACGGAACAAGAAGAAAGTCTGCACGTCGTTCATGATGGTCCTAAGATTGATTATTAAAGAGAGGGACATTCACCCACGTGATTCTTCTCCGAGAACTACGGCAGGAACCAGAAGACAAAAATGGTTCAAATGGCTCTGAGCATTATGGGACTTAACCTCTGTGGTCATTAGTCCCCTAGAACTTAGAACTACATAAACCTAACTAACCTAAGGACACCATACACATCCATGCCCGAGGCAGGATTCGAACCTGCGACCGTAGCAGTCGCGCGGTTCCGGACTGAGCGCCTAGAACCGCTAGACCACCGCGGCCGGCCCAGAAGACAGGCACAATTACTTACGTATGGACATACACTGAAGCGTCAAGAAAAGTGGTACAGGCAAGCGTATTCAAATACAGAGATATGTAAACAGGCAGAATACGGCGCTACGGTTAGCAACGCCTATATAAGACAAGTGTTTGGAGCAGTTTTTAGATCGGCTAGTGCTGCTACAATGGCAGGTTATCAAGACTTGAATGAGTTTGAACTTGGTGTTGTAGTCGGTGCACGAGCAATGGGACCTAGCATCTCCGAGGTAGCTATGAAGTGGAGATTTTCCCGTACGACCATTTGACGAGTGTACCTTGAATATCAGGAATCCGGTAAAACATCAAATCTCCGACATCGCTGCAAGAACGGGACCAACGACGACTTAAGAGAATCGTTCAACGTGACAGAAGTGCAACCCTTCCGCAAATTGCTGCAGACTTCAGTGTTGGGCCATCAACAAATGTCAGCTGCGAATCATTCAACGGAACATCAGCGATATGGGGTTTCGGAGCCGAACGCCCACTCGTGTACCCTTGATGACTGCACGACACGAAGCTTTACGCCTCGCGTGGGCCCGTCAACACCGACATTGGGCTGGATGATGACTGGAAAAATGTTGCCTGGTCGGACAAGTTTCGTTTCAAATAGTATCGAGCGGATGGACGTGTACGGGTATGGAGACAACCTCACGAATCCACAGAGCCTGCATGTCAGCAGAGGACTGTTCAAACTGGTGGAGGCTCTGTAATGGTGTGGGGCACATACAGTTGGAGTGATATGGGACCCCTGACACGTGTAGATACGACTCTGACTGGTGACACGTACATAAGCATCCTGTCCGAACACTTGCATCCATTCACGTCAATTGTGCATTCCCACGGACTTGGGTAATTCCAGCAGAACAGTGCAACACCCCACACGTCCAGCATTGCTACAGTGTGGCACCAGGAACACACTTCCGAGTTGAAACATTTCCGCTGCCACCAGGTTGCCAAGAAATGAATATTATTGATCATATCTGGGATGCTTTGGAACGTACTGTTCAGAAGAGATCTTCACTCTTACGGATTTATGGAGAGTCTTGCAGGATTCATGGTGTCAGTTCCCTCCAGCAGTACTTTAGATATTAGTCGAGTCCATGCCACGTCGTGTTGCGGCACATCTGCGTGCTTGCGGCGGCCCTACACGACATTAGGCAGGTATACCAGTTTCTTTTTGTTTTCAGTGTAGATGCGTACTGTAAACTGTGAGCGCTCGTAACCCCAGAAATTGAAAAAGATGACATGTCATGAGGGTGGCTATCACCCCCCCCCCCCCCCCTTTGGGGGATAAGACTGACGTGCGTCTAAATGTGCAGATTTGTCGGCAGTCTTGCATGTAGACGGAGCTCCAGCCCATCAGCCTTTCAAACTTCATTCACGTCACGGAAGACTGTCAGACTTCCGTCCACACTTGGCGTTTTATTTGGCAAAACTGGCACGATCATGAAAGACTGACGACAAAACAGAGCGTTCGACCAGGCTAAAAAACTACTTTTTTCAGGCAACTAATTTTAAAATAAAAGTCTGTTTATGGAAGCGTTGGAACTATGCACAATAAATGACATTAAGTTCGATTTAAAACCTACTTTGCTACCTGCCAGACATTTTATGTTATTGAAAACAACGAACAAACATTTGTACTGAGCCACACTGAACTACACTACTGGCCATTAAAATTGCTACACCACTAAGAAGACATGCTACAGACGCGAAATTTAATCGACAGGAAGAAGGTGCTGTGATATGCAAACGAATAGCTTTTCAAAGTATTCACAAAAGGCTGGCGCTGGTGGCGACACCTACAACGTGCTCACATGAGGAAAGTTTCCAACCGATTTCTCATACACAAAAAGCAGCTGACCAGGGTTGCCTGGTGAAACGTTGTTGTGATGCCTCGTCTAAGGATGAGAAATGAGTAGATACCATCACATTTCCGACTTTGATAAAGGTCGGATTGTAGCCTGTCGCGATTGCGCTTTATCGTATCGCGACATTGGTGCTCGCGTTGGTCGAGATCCAATGCCTGTTAGCAGAATATGGAATCGGTGGGTTCAGGAGGGTCATACGGAACGCCGTGCAGGATCCCAACGGCCTCGTATCACTAGCAGTCGAGATGACAGGCATCTTATCAGCATGGCTGTAACGGATCGTGCAGCCACGTCTCGATCCCTGAGTCAACAGATGGGGACGTTCGCAAGACAACAACCATCTGCACGAACAGTTAGACGACGTTTGTAGCAGCATGGACTATGAGCTCGGAGACTACGGCTGTGGCTACCCTTGACGCTGCATCACAGACAGGAGCGCCTGCGATGGTGTACTCAACGACGAACCTGGGTGCACGAATGGCAAAACGTCATTTTTTCGGATAAATCCAGGTTCTGTTTACAGCATCATGATGGTGGCATCCGTGTTTGGCGACATCGCGGTGAACGCACATTGGAAGCGTGTATTCGTCATCGCCATACTGGCGTATCACCTCGCGTGATGGTATGGCGTGCCATTTGTTACACGTATCGGTCACCTCTTATTCGCATTGACGGCACTTTGAACAATGGACATTACATTTCAGATGTGTTACGACCCGTGGCTCTACCCTTCAATCGATCCCTGCGAAACCCTACATTTCAGCAGGATAATGCACGACCGCATGTTGCAGGTCCTGTACGGGCCTTTCTGAATACAGAAAATGTTCGACTGCTGCCCTGGCCAGCACATTCTCCAGATCTCTCACCAATTGAAAACGTCTGGTCAATGGTGGCGGAGCAACTGGCTCGTAACAAGATGCCAGTCACTACTCTTGATGAACTGTGGTATTGTGTTAAAGCTGCATGGGCAGCTGTACCTGTACACTCCATCCAGGCTCTGTTTAACTCAATGCCCAGGCGTATCGAGGCGGTTATTACGGCCAGAGGTGGTTGTTCTGGGTACTGATTCCTCAGGATCTATGCACCCAAATTGCGTGAAAATGTAATCACATGTCAGTTGTAGTATAATATATTTGTCCAATGAATACCCGTTTATCATGTGCATTTCTTCTTAGTGTAGCAAATTTAATGGTCAGTAGTGTACTTCCTCAGCCACTGACAGCTTTGATCGTGGGTAACAAAGACAATTTTCCCTTTTGGAGTTGCAGGTATAGACATCAAATTCTTATCAAGTGCAGTTGAACGTGACATGTTATTTTTACCGCTCGCTTTTGTGCAATCGGTGCTTTCTTTCTGCGTGGCAAGCTACACCAGAAAATTATTCCATAAAACATTATCGAGTGGAAATACACAGAAAATGTCAGATTCGAATGGTGTAACTAGGCTCAGCAACATGGACATTGTCCCGGGAGCTTCGAATATGAGGGGCCTCGGCGTTCGAGGAGATTACAAAGAAAAATTAAAATGTAAAGAAAGAAGCTGGCCAGGTATGGGTAGGACTCGCACACTGGGGATTTCGTAAACACTTAATTACGCACGTAGACAGTTCATCCATTTCGCGTATCGAGGATATTGACGATGTCTGTCAGTTTTCGACGTTTACACTGGCAAGATATCGGTCCCACATACTTCAAGACTTTCAAGAATGTTTCTGTTTCACGTATGACGTCGGATAACAAATGCCAAATGAAATGTTTTTTGTGATAATAACAAATTAACAATTTCGGATTTTTCCCTTTATTTGTAGTGTGAAACCTTGCTTCTTGCCAAAATTTATGATTCTAGGTCAATGGGAAGTGCCCTATAAGCTTTTATGAGTTAGTTTTCCAGCATCAAAATATGTGACATAAATGGTCGTATCTTTTCATTGAATTGACTTAGAATTTTTACACCGTCAATGCATCGTACAGCTTAACACGTGAAATAAATTGTAACCTGATAAGTCAACTCGTTCCTGAGCAAAAGGGTTCTTAACAGCTGGACCAAAAGGCAGACACGCAGACATCGTAGCGACGCTGTAAAGGTTCCACTTTCTACAGATTGATGCACAGAACCAACTTCAGAGGTAAAGACATATATATCACATACGGCCTTCTCAAAGATTGATTTGCATTAAGACTCTAACATCAGTGAATTAGATTTATAGAGCGAAGGGGATCAGTTGGAGTACATGATACTGCCGAGGCTTCGAAATGTGTTTGCGAAATACACACTGAAAGGATCTCCACAATACATTTGGTATGAATGAAAACTATAGTATATAACTTAGACACAAGCTTCTTATTTTTGAAAAGAGTTGTCCTAAGTATTAACCTGTGCAACTAGATTAAATGCTACTAAAAGCCGGCCGGCGTGGGCGAGAGGTTGTAGGCGCTTCGGCCTCGAACCGCGCGACCGCTACGGTCCCAGGTTCGAATCCTGCCTCGGTCATGGATGTGTGTGATATACTTAGGTAACCAGAATGAGATTTTCACTCTGCAGCGGAGTGTGCGCTGATATGAAACTTCCTGGCAGATTAAAACTGTGTGTCGGACCGAGACTCGAACTCGGGACCTTTGCCTTTCGCTGGCAAGTGCTCTACCAACTGAGTTACCCAAGCACGACTCACGCCCCCTCCTCACAGCTTTACTTCTGCCAGTATAGCACTTGCCCGCGAAAGGCAAATGTCCCGAGTTCGAGTCTCGGTCTGGCACACAGTTTTAATCTGCCACGAAGTTTCATCCTTAGGTTAGTTAGGTTTAATTAGTAAGTTCTAGGGGACTGATGACCTTAGATGTTAAGTCCCATAGTGCTCAGAGCCATTTGAACCATTTTGCTACTAAATCCCAGACTGCATATAGAATTAAGCAACCATGAATAATAAGCATCTAAAGACTTGCACGATTGCAGTGTTTAGTCACTTTACAGATTGAACTGCAAACTTCGAAACAAAATTGTCATTGAAACAACCTTCATGCATTTTCAAACAAGCAAGAAAGTTTATGATTTAACGTCCGATAGACGACGAGTTCGTTAGAGACGGAGAATAATCTGGGACTGGGGACAGACAAGGAAGAAAATCGGCGTCGTCATTTTCAAGGGAAGCATCCCAGCATTCGTCTTAAGCGACTTTGAGGAAGCAAATAAAATCTAAATCTGGAGGATACAATGGCGATTCGAACCGCCGTCATCCTGAATAGGAGTCCTTTGTGTTACACCCACGTACTTTCATGAAAAAATAAATTCGTTCAGTAACAACATAAAGATTATTTAGAATGTAATACAAAAGTGAGGCAGGAAAACAAAGAACAGGAACGCGAGGAAAAATTTTAAGGCCAACAACAAAGTGATCAAAGGAAGTCCCAGAACTTTGGACATTTTCAGTAAGTTTTTTTTTTATTGTAAACATTAGATAGTGTGAGTCCGAGAACTTCCTTAGACAATAAACTACAGTTTCGAATTAAAAACATTCCAAAATACATTTAATGCCTTCAAGTTCTAGTTTTCAACGAGTATTAGCCAACATACGCAATTTTGCTATAGACAGCAGACAACTGTCGATAAATGAACCTTCCGACGTTACAGCGTTCGGAGTATTGGTTGAGGTAGCTTGGTAAAACCCACGTAAGTTATCGATTTCAGGCGATATTGCCCACGAGATTGCCAGCAATATATCGTTCGAGTTTGGGGAGCTTAATGAGTTCGTCGCCGATGGAACTACACTGACGGGAAAAAAAGCTCATCAAGAAGTCGCGCGAAATAAACGAAAGTTGGTAGGCGCGTTTCTCCATCTGAAAGATGGTCTCTGCTCAAATTTCACTCCAGTGGGATAAGAGTGACGCCAATAGCGCCACCATAAGTACGCAAATCAGGTTTGCCTTAAATGCACGCTTTGAGGTTGAAACTTCCCCCTAGAAAACTTAATGAATTACTGTGCTGATAAACCTCTTACATTATTTGATTTTCAAACAGCTGAGCAGAACTGAACGTACTCAGACATTTCGCTCTTTACCTATTCTGATCAACACTAAACTGACACACAATATTTTTAGCGCAACGCAATCTGACTTTCAATAACCCATACAAAAGAATGGCCCTGACTAACATTAACCTATACCTTTCACAAATCACTTACCTCACAAAAATTTTCGTTACTCGAACTACTGCAATACAGCGAGCACCACTGCTGCCAGCTAAATAAAAGATTCAAACTACTTAAGGCACTAACTACTGATAGGCATAGTTAGCAAATGAAAGATTTTGATAGAGAACAAACAATGTATTTACCTTAACAGTGTTCAAAAGTCATAATATATATAGCAGTTCATGACATCCAGTCTTACAAATTTACTGTCTCTGATGGACACACGTCCAGATCATCCGCTCTCAAAACTCCGCCATTTCTCTCCCCACATCCACCACTGCTGGCGGCTCACCTCCAACTGCGCAACGCTACGCGGTGTTAACAGCCAACTGCCCAACACTACAATAGCGAATATTACAACAATGCCAACCAGCCACAGACTTCACACAGCACAGCCAGTGATTTTCATATAGAGCGCTACATGGCGTTACCAACATAACTACCTAAACAGCCTATTTACAGTGTGTAAACTTTTAGATGGCAGACCTCTCCCTAGTCCTGAATCGGTAGAAGTCGGTAAACGTCGGCAGGCTTCGGTAGGCACCCAGTATCGACTGCTGCCAACATTACGTAGCTGACTGTGTTGTACAAGGTAGCCATTGTCGTCTGCTTCGTTATTGTTTTGCGCTGTACTGTTCTGCGTGTTTTTATTGTGCAGGTGTGCTAAACATAATCAAAATGAGTGAAGAGGCAGTTGCTGGCCCATCTCGGGAGTCGCCAACAACCCCTACCGGTAGCCCTACGGTTAGAAGGTAACCAGTATTACGTAGCGATGCTCGCAAAATTACCGGATGAATGGTTTGTGAGCGCATAGTAGACAAACATGCATACATTCATTTATATATATACTTACTTACTTATCGCGAATGGACCCAGAAGGATCACGCAAAGCTTTCTGACGTCGTTTCTTCCATACTTCTTTCATTCGTTCTCCATGTTTTCTTTTTCTTTCTTCTGTCCATTTTGTTCCTGGTCTCTTTAGTGCTTCCTTCTCCGACAATACAATCCACTTTTCCACCTTATTTCTAAAAGTTTTTCTATCTTTGACATCTTTAAGTTCAATATTTGCTTTTTGTAAATCTAATTTTACTTGGCTAATCCATGGTGTTGTTGATTTGACTTTTTCTATGTAAGTGAGAATTCTGTTGGTGAGTCGTGTGGGGGGAAGTCTAGTGACATGTCCATAAAATTTTAATCTTCGCCTTCTTATGTCTGCTGCCAGGTTTGATATAGTTTCTGTGGTTCTTCTTGATTGTATCCGGTATCCTTCTTCTGTTAATTTTGGACCTAAAATCTTTCTCATAATTTTGCGTTCTTCTTTTAGTATTTTTTCTAAATCACATTTTGTGTGGAGTGTGAGCGTTTCACTAGCATATAGTGCTGCTGGCTTAATTACTGCGCAGTAGTGTCTGATTTTTGTGTTCGAGGAGATGCATTTTTTATTGTATATTTCATGTGTCATACCATATGCTCTCTTCATTTTCTGTTGTCTGATCTTCTGTGCAACTTTCTCTCCTCCGGTTGGCTCCAAAATTTCACCTAGGTATTTAAAATGTTTTACTCTATTTATTTTTCCATATTTTGTATTCAAACTGTGTATATGGAATTTCGTACAGAAAAATTCTGTCTTTTGAAACGAAATTTGTAAACCTACTTTATCCGCGCATTCCTTAAGGATCTCTATTTGTTTGGTGGCGATTTCTTCATCATCTGCAAGTATGGCCAAGTCGTCCGCGAATGCTAAACAAGATATCTCCACGTTGACTTTGGTTCTACCAAGATGGATTGGTTTCCAGTAGGATTGATTTTTTAATTCTTTTTCCCATTCCTTAATGACTTTATCCAGGACTATATTAAACAGAAGTGGAGATAGCCCATCACCTTGACGTACTCCAGTTTTTATGAGAAAAGGTTCAGAGATTTCTCCCCTGAATTTAACTTTAGATACAGTGTCTGTCAGTGATTCTTTGATAAGCCTTAGTGTTTTGGAGTCAAGTCCAAGTTCCTCTAAAATGTTAAACAAAGATTGCCGGTCAATTGAGTCATAGGCTTTCTTAAAATCTACAAATGTACAAATTATGGGGGCATTTCTAATTGCTTTGTGTTTTAATATTGTCTTTAAATTAAATATTTGTTCTATGCATGAGCGACCGGCGCGGAAGCCTGCTTGATAATCACCAATTTAGCGTTCCAGCTGCTCTTGTGTTCTTTTCAGCAGGCATGTTGAGATAACTTTGTAGGTGACTTGTAAAAGTGAGATTCCCCTGTAGTTATTGACATTTGTTCTGTCTCCTTTTTTATGTAACGGGTGAATAAGGGCACATTTCCAATCCTCTGGTAATTTTTCTGTTTCCCATATTTTTGTTATTATTTTTGTGAGCTCTTGCGTCTTTGGTCCTAGGTTTTTTAATAGCTCTGCAACAATGCCATCTTCGCCAGATGTTCTATTATTTTTTAAGTTTTTAATGTGACATTTGATTTCTTCCTGTGTTGGTGGTAATGAATCCGGTTGAGCGTTGGCACTGATTTCTTTGGGAAACCTTAAACTAGGTTCAGGGCAATTTAGTAGGTTAGAAAAATATTGAGCCAATACTTGACAGTTTTCCTGGTTTGTTAGGGCTAATTTACCATCTGGTTTTCTGAAACATAAATTTTGAGGGATATATCCTCGTATTTTATCTGCGAAAGTTCTATAGAAGTCTCTTGTATTATAGTTTTGGAAATTTTCTTCTATGGCATCCAATTGTGCCTTTGTGTACTTTCTTTTTGCTTGCCTAATAGATTTTGAAACCTGTTTTCTAACCTCGTTAAATAAATGTAGACTTTCTTGTGATTTTTTACTGTTATATTCTTGAAATGCCTTTTTTCTCCTTTCCAATGCATTTTCACAGTCTGAATCCCACCAAGGGTGTTTGAATATCTTTTTCAAGGGAATAGTTTCCTTAGCTATTCGCGTGATTTTAGAATGAAATTCTTCCCATGTGTTTGCCTTTTCCTTCTCCCATTCTTCTTTTACTTTAGATTCTTTAATCTTCTTGGTGTCATATTTCTGTATTTCTGTTTTCTTCTGATGACTTCTTCGTGCTGTAAACTTGATTTTAATTCTAGTTAGGTAATGGTCTGAATCAATGTTTGCTCCTCTGTGTACTTGGACGTCGTAAATTTCTTTTTGTACTGGGTATGAAATCGCCACATGATCTATTTGAAACTCGCCAATTTGTTGTATAGGAGATCTCCATGTCTTTTGTTTTCTTGGACATTTTCTTAGAGATGTTGACATTATCTTCAGGTTATTCTGCTTACATAGTTCGACGAGCCTTGTACCATTTTTATTGGTAAATTTATGTGCAGGATATTTGCCTACGGTTTTTTGGTGGATTTTCTCTCTACCAATTTGGGCATTAAAATCGCCGAGTAGAACTTTTGTATCATCTTTTGGAATCTTGGCCATTATATTCTCCAAATTTTCCCAGAACTTTTCTGTTTCTATGGGGTTTTTCTTGTTGTCTCCGTTTGTGGGAGCATGAACATTAGCCACTGTGTATGTTTTGTTGGCACATTGTAAGCGCATCGTCATTATCCTATTATTTACGGGAGTAACTTCCTTGATGGAGCTGAGCACGCTCTTGTGTATGATAAACGCCATCCCGAGATGGGGGGGCTCCTCTTCCGATTCGTTTATCCGTCTTGCTCTTAAAGATGCGATAGTTGCCATAATCTGATGTTTCTTCATCTGTAAAACGTGTCTCCTGTAAAGCTAGTATTACTATCTTTTGCTTTTCAAGTTCTGTTGTAAGGTTTAGAAGTTTTCCTGGTTGGATTAATGTATTTATGTTAAAGGTTCCAATGTATGTAGGTGTTTTAAGTGGAAGTGTGCCAGAGAGCTCCGACTTTCTCTGATGTAATCGTGTAAGTCCAGGTTCCCCAGAATCCGAATTCCTGGTTGCCATCTGTTGATGGGTGGATTGGTTACCACCTGGGGTAATGTTGTTATTACTTGCACGAGTCATACTTGCTTGTAATCAAGTTGGTCCAGTGTTTCCACTGGGTGTTTAGAACCAGGGATTGTTAGTTCCTGGCGCATTATGACCAGCCGCACATTGTGTGAACAGACGCTGACCAGGATGCCGATGGTTCCCACTTCAGACGCGTCCTGGATTTGGGTGTTGACAGTGCTTATTGTAATAGCGGCACTTACTCGCCATGACACAGCAACGTCTTCGGGTTCTGTGGTTTTTGAATGAGTGTGACCCTTGCCAAAAGTCACCCTCCCACACCCTCGTGATGCTGCCGCCTCGGTCCGGGACTGCTTATTTGGGTTTCCCCTTATTCGCAGCTGTCCACCATATCTGATGGATCGTTCGCTATCCGCCACCTGCGACCCGCCCTGTACCTGAGGCTATATATATATATATATATATAGATTTTAATGTACATGACGATTTCAGTTTCGTTTACGAACAACATTTAAAGCGAGTTTTACTTCCAAGCCTTTCGTCTGCTTTCGTGTAAGCATGACGCGCAATTTGTAGTGCCAGCACTGCAACTAGAGATGGGGGATGCACTCTTGAACTAATTCATAGAGTTGAATCTTTCAAAGGAGTGAACAATCAGTGATTCAGAAAAAAAGAACGGTAGCTCCAAACGTTTCCCACGGCAGAGAGAGAGAGAGAGAGAGAGAGAGAGAGAGAGAGAGAGAGACGGAGCATATCAGCGGCGCCTCTGCTGGTCACAGCACAGTGCACGCCACACAACACAGCCAGCGCCGGCCTCTGCCCTGCTTCTACCTTGGCTGCCTCCATTGTGCAGTGCCCCATTGGATTTAGTGTTTCACATATGCCGTGCCGTCTCTGTGCGTCGTCTGCCGCGCGCAGTGTCTGGCGCAGCTTGACTTCGCATCGCACTCTGTCGGCGATCGTTTCAGTCGCACGTCCTGCCCTCTGGGCAGTTGATGCGAGCAACAGGACAGAGAGCCACCTAGCGGATAACATAGGAACTACTTGCAACAACCTGCTCGCAAGAGAACAGACGATTTGTCTCGGAGCGGGTGAGTTCACCGCTCCCCCCACCCTCGGAACTCGCCCGCTCAACGCTCACCCCACCGTCTCGACTCTAGCCAGAGCGTTGAGCAAAGCGACTCAGGTGTCACTCTGGTCTCTGCGGTCTCGGCTCACGCAGTAATACAGCTCGCGGCTCGACCTGCTCGACTCAGCGGCTCGGCATCGGAGTTCGTCTCTACTGGATATTGTTCTTCGTAGTAATACCGCTACGTATATTACATTATTATGTTATGTATACATCATTTGTTTTTATTTTATTTTTATTTGTTTAAACTGATTAGATTAGGTTCCTGACGACTCCTCTTACTATAGGATTTTTATTATGGACACTCGAATTTACGCTTTAATTACGAGCGAACCGATAAACGTATCGCAAAATGTGATACACCAATATTTTCCTTGTTTTATTCTGCGTAAGGCTATATGCAGCACTTTCGTTTTACAGTCAAATTTATAGTTTTTTTCTTATTCTGGTACGGATTTTGCGATTTTAGGCGTCTTCGGAAGGAAACGTTCACTTTAAAAATATATGGCTTGCGATGTATTTGTATGAGGTTAATGAAATGTTAATACATTGTAGCCAAATATATTGTTAATGTAAATCTCAAGTTACAACATTTTCCGATCACCCAAAAAACCACGATAGTGCAAAATAAATCAATAATCAAAAACTTTGTCATATCGTGGAAATTTCAATAAACAATACAAAATTCTTACTCATTATCTGTGTTACTTCAAAATAGGATCAAATAAGATCAAAATACAGGTATAGTACTGGAATAAACCAAGTTTAAAGGGCAATGTGCCTTCCATTTATTTTTTATTGTAAATGAGTGGTGAGTCATGAAAAAGAGCTAATTCATTTCAGGGAGTGAACAGTTCTGATCCGATCTCTGAAAAGAACAGTTTTGCCCATCTCTAACTGCAACTGGTAGGCCTGCCTAGCCCCCCCCCCCCACCCCCCTCCACCCAATGGCTCCACTCCCCTCTCCAGACAATGCTTGCTTCCTCCTCTCCCCGCACTCCCCTCGTCACTCTGCCGTCTTTCAGTTAACACACCGTACAACGTTCGTGAGCGTTAGTTACCTTTGAGACTGGACGCGGTGAGATGATAGTCAAGAATGCGCTTAAGGCGAGAAAGAGACCGTTATGAACTCCTCACTGAGTTTGAACGGGTTCGTGTAATAGGGCTGCGAGAAGCTGGATGTTCCTTCTGCGATACTTCAGAAAGATTTGGCAGGAATGTAACCACTGTACAAGACTGCCGTCAACGGTAATCACGAGGATGTACAGTCGCAAGAAGACCGGGCTTCGAACGGCCACGTGGCTCTGTCGACAGGGAAGACGGCCGTGTTAGGCGTATGGCTGTGGCGCATCGTATACTGCAGCAACGTGGGCAGCAGTTGGCGCCACAGTGACATAATAAACTGTTGCAAATCGGTTACTTCAAGGGCAGCTCCGAGCTAGACTCCCTGTAGCTTGTCTTCCACTGACCCGAAACCACCGCCATTTGCGACTTTAGTGGTGTCAAGCGAGAGCACATTGGAGGGCAGGGTGGAGGTCAGTTGTGTTTTCTGATGAAAGCTCGGTGCCGGTGATGGCCGTCTGTTGGTTATGGCGAGGCCAGTTGAGGGCCTGCAACCAACCTGTCTACATGCTGGATGCACTGGACCTGAGGCTGGAGTTAGGGTCTCGGGTGCGATTTTGTATGACAGCAGGAGCAATCTCGTGTTTATCTCACACACCCTGACTGTAAATTTGTACGTCAGTTGGGTGATCCGACCTGTAGTACTGCCATTCATGAACAGCATTCCACGGCGTGTTTTCCAACACGATAGCGCTCACCCACATACCGCTGTTGTAACCCAATATGCTCTACAGAGTGTCGATATATTGCCTCGGCATCCTCGATCGACAGATCAGTCGAGCACATGTGGGACATAACCGTACGATGACTCCAGCGTTATCGACAAACAGCATTCGTCTCTGTGGCCTATACTGACCGACCAAGTGCAAATGGCATGCAACTCCATCTCACAGACTGACATTCCGCACCTGTGCGGGTCAGTGCATGCGTGTTTGCAGGCTCGCATCCAATATTCTGGCGGTTACAACGGTTATTACTGTAACAGCATTTCAGAATTTCAATGGTGTATCTCGCTCTTACATTGCCACGTTAACCACTTAAATATGTTACCTACACAAATGTATTCCCGAAATTTCATTACTCTACATTAATTATTTTCTGGTGCTGCAATTTTGTTCCGTCAGTGTGTTTGTAGTGTCATATCAGGCGGAACACAATGGTACATCATGTACAGATGCTGCTTACCGTTACAGATCACTCATCACTGCACTGAAGCAGCGCTAAGGAATGGTGACTTTAATTTCGGGGCAATTGCGCATAGTATCACTCGATCGCAACACAGTGTAAAATAAATGTCGTGTGACTAGGGGCGCCGGCCGGGGTGGCCGAGCAGTTCTAGGCGCTACAGTCTGGAACCGCGCGACCGCTACCGTCGCAGGTTCGAATCCTGCCTCGGGCATGGATGTGTGTGATGTCCTTAGGTTAGTTAGGTTTAAGTAGTTCTATATTCTAGGGGACTGATGACCTCAGAAGTTAAGTCCCATAGTGCTCAGAGCCATTTGAACCATCTGATTTGACTAGGGTCCTCCCGTCGGGTAGACCGTTCGCCGGGTGCAAGTCTTTCGATTTGACGCCACTTCGGCGACTTGCGAGTCGATGGGGATGAAATGATGATGATTACGCTAACACATCACCCAGTCCCTGAGCGGATAAAATCTCCGACCCAGCCGGGAATCGAACCCGGGCCCTTAAGATTGACATTCTGTCGCGCTGACCACTTTTTTTTAATCTCACTTTGTACGTTTCCATTCGTTGTATCTGCTCTTGGCGGACGTCGAGACACTCGTTTCAGTTCGTTGTTGATCCATTAACTCAGTTTTTTTTATTACAGAGGGCAGGTAGCCCTCTGACCGAACACGCTGAGTGAGCTACCTTGCCGGCCGGCCGTTTTTTTTTTTTTTTTTTTTTTTGTTCGTTTTCGTTCGTTGCATCTGGTCAGGGCGGACGTCGTAAGGCACCCTTTTAAGTTCGTTGTTGATCTATTAACTCAATTTTTTATTACAGAGGGGGGCTAACCCTCTGATCGGGCACGCTGAGCTATCGTGCCTTCCAAACAACGTGAAACTTCCTGGCAGATTAAAACTGTGTGCCGGACCGAGACTCGAACTCGGGACCTTTGCCTTTCGTGGGCAAGTGCTACCCAAGCGTGCTGACCACTCAGTTATCGGGGGCGGACATCGCAACACCATGATACGTACGTATGGCATTTTTGCCGGCAGTCGCCGTCTGGGGAGTTTGACTGCCTAGTCCACGACTTTTTTTTTATTTCACGCCACTTTTAGTTTATTCATTCAATACGACCCCTATGATACGAGGACTGCCCAGAAAGTAATGCACCGCATTTTTTTTTTCTGAGCCGAAAACAATGCTACGAGTGCGAAACATTACGTATGCAGTACTTGAGTCACCTGAGTTTCCGTCACTTCCGACAGATAGCGTAGCTGCAGGACGGTTTCAAAATGGCGTCTGTAGGTGACGCACGTTACAAGCAACGAGCCGTCATTGGATTTGTCACTGCAGAGAAAGAAACTGTGGAGAATATTCACAAACGCTTGTGCAAAGTCTATGGAGCATCTGCTATCGATAGAAATACAGTTAGTCGCTGGGCACGGAGAGTGGGTTCATCAGAAGGCGGTTCGGCGGAGCTGCACGATTTGCAGCTGTCGGGGAGACCATTCACGGCTGTTACACCTGACCTGTTGCAGCGAGCTGATCTCACTGCTGAGGAAAGACACATTACGACTCGGCAGTTGGTGATGCACCTGTCAATCAGCAATGGAAGTGTGGATGCAATTATCCGCACTCTTGGATATCCAGAAGTGTGTGCAAGATGGATCCCGTGGTAAATATAAATGTCGTGATTCCGCGGTGTGCAACGGTGGATCACAAATCGCACACAATAGACATTTGTTTTGATTTGTTGCTACGTTTTGAAGCTGAGGGGTGGGGGAGGGGGGCATTCTTGTCCCGGATGGTGACAGGTGATTAAACCTGGGTTCATCATTTTGAGCCCGAAACAAAACGACAGTCGATGGAATGGCACCATCCCCATCCCGACACAAAAAAAATTCAAAGAACTGCTTCCGCCGGTAAGTTCATCATCGCCGTGTTCTGGGACTGTGAAGGTGTGATTCTCATTGATATGATGCCAAGAGGCAGTACCATTAATTCGGAAGCAAAAAAATGGTTCAAATGGCTCTGAGCACTGTGGGACTCAACTGCTGAGGTCATTAGTCCCCTAGAACTTAGAGCTAGTTAAACCTAACTAACCTAAGGACATCACAAACATCCATGCCCAAGGCAGGATTCGAACCTGCGACCATAGCGGTCTTGCGGTTCCAGACTGTAGCGCCTTTAACCGCACGGCCACTTCGGCTGGCTATTCGGAAGCAAATGCAACGCATTAACCCTTTCGTGAGCTGTGGGAAACATGCTTCCCACTACAATGAACTCGCTCCTAGTCCCGTGGGATTCACAGGTCCCACCTCTGTACAGTGCTACCACCTAGTGAACAGTATAGGGTACTACTTCCAATCAGAAATTCCCGCCGTTTTTGCTGTACCTTCACGCAGAGGCATTGTATAGCTGAGTGTTGCTCTGTAGAGGAGCCTTTCAGTTCTGTTTGCGTGACGTTTTGTGATTTTTTTTCCTCAAAGCTATAGTATAAGGTAAATACTTTTGATTTACCCGAATTTATGAAGGAAAACGTAAAATTGGAACGAGGAGAATTCCAGTTTGAAAGAAAAGAAGCCATTTCTGCAGTAAAATGGATGGGTAACCGTCCAGTCACTTTCCTGTCCTCAATTCATGACCCATGAGAAACAGCCACAGTGAAAAGGAAAAACAAGGATGGTACTGGTACAGTGATTTCTTGTCCTGAAGTTGTGGCAGAATACAACAAAATAATGGGTGGTGTCGATAAGTTTGATCAATTACGAGAAATGTATGCTATTGGCAGACGTTCTGTAAAATGGTGGCAGAGAATATTTTATTTCCTGGTGGACGTTGCTGCAGTGGAGAGTTTTATCCTGTGGAAAATAAGTAAAAGAGAAAGTGGACAGCATGATCAGCTTACATACAGGATCCATCTAGCCAGACAATTGATCGCTGGCTTCTCATCCCAAAAAAGGCGTGAACAAAAACCTGTCTTTCTGGCAGAGAGGGGTGAAGTACCTGAAGATTTTCGTCATGTGGCTGTAGGGGAGCATCAACCCATTTTAGGAGAAACCTACTGGACGTGTCGTCATTGTTGTACCAAAGCTGCATTTGTACATATTGTCAAATACCACTTTGCATAGACCCATGTTTCATAAAATTTCATGGCAAGTAATTGTGAACAATCATTGTAACAAGAGAAGCAAATTTATCAAATAAATATGAGATATATTGAAAAAGTTGTTTTTGTCATTTAACTCCAAGGAAGGGCAGTGGGAAGAATACTTCCCACCTTGTTGTGTGACCTCACTTACACGGTTGGAGCAAATTTGATATTCTGTATGATAAATATACCTATCTGTTAACTACTATCTGCTCTCCATTCATTAAAAAAACTGCTCAATAATTTTGCCCACGAAATGGTTAACAAAACTCGAGACGCACTTCCGTCGACATCGGCGCCATATCAACCAAAGAGATGTTTTGCTGCAACACGATAACGCTCGGACCCAGTCTGAGGACTGCTGAACACATCGCAAAACAGGGTTGGTTAGCGGTGTTACCGCACCTATCCTACAGCCCTGACCTAGCTTCCTCAGACTTCCACCTGTTTGGGCCATTAAAGGACGCCATGCATGGAAGACATTTTGAGGGAGATGAGAGGGTGATTCACACAGTGAAACACCGGCTCCGCCACCATGACAAGGATTGGTACCGACAGGTCGTACACGCCCTTGTTTCGCACTGGAGGAAGGCCATAGAACGGCATGGAGATTACTTGAAAAAATAGGTTGTGTAGACAAAACATCATTCTTTCGAGTGTGTAATTCTCATTATATTCAATAAAGAATTGTTGAAGAAAGAAAAATGCGATGCATTGTTTTCTGAGCAACCCTCGTATGAAAAGGTAAATTAGCTTTCTGACAAAATACAATGCAATCCGTGAAATCTGTCTACAATGCGTATTCTTATATCATTCTTGTGATATGTACAGGGTTATTACAAATGATTGAAGCGATTTCACAGCTCTACAATAACTTTATTATTTGAGATATTTTCACAATGCTTTGCACACACATACAAAAACTCAAAAAGGTTTTTTAGGCATTCACAAATGTTCGATATGTGCCCCTTTAGTGATTCGGCAGACATCAAGCCGATAATCAAGTTCCTCCCACACTCGGCGCAGCATGTCCCCATCAATGAGTTCAAAAGCATCGTTGATGCGAGCTCGCAGTTCTGGCACGTTTCTTGGTATAGGAGGTTTAAACACTGAATCTTTCACGTAACCCCACAGAAAGAGATCACATGGGGTTAAGTTGGGAGAGCGTGGAGGCCATGACATGAATTGCTGATCATGATCTCCACCACGACCGATCCATCGGTTTTCCAATCTCCTGTTTAAGAAATGCCGAACATCATGATGGAAGTGCGGTGGAGCACCATCCCGTTGAAAGATGAAGTCGGCGCTGTCGGTCGCCAGTTGTGGCATGAGCCAATTTTCCAGCATGTCCAGATACACGTGTCCTGTAACGTTTTTTTCGCAGAAGAAAAAGGGGCCGTAAACTTTAAGCCGTGAGATTGCACAAAACACGTTAACTTTTGGTGAATTGCGAATTTGCTGCACGAATGCGTGAGGATTCTCTACCGCCCAGATTCGCACATTGTGTCTGTTCACTTCACCATTAAGAAAAAAATGTTGCTTCATCACTGAAAACAAGTTTCGCGCTGAACGCATCCTCTTCCACGAGCTGTTGTAACCGCGCCGAAAATTCAAAGCGTTTGACTTTGTCATCGGGTGTCAGGGCTTGTAGCAATTGTAAACGGTAAGGCTTCTGCTTTAGCCTTTTCCGTAAGATTTTCCAAACCGTCGGCTGTGGTACGCTTAGCTCCCTGCTTGCTTTATTCGTCGACTTCCACGGGCTACGCATGAAACTTGCCCGCACGCGTTCAACCGTTTCTTCGCTCACTGCAGGCCGACCTGTTGATTTCCCCTTACAGAGGCATCCAGAAGCTTTAAATTGCGCATACCATCGCCGAATGGAGTTAGCAGTTGATGGATCTTTGTTGAACTGCGTCCTGAAGTGTCGTTGCACTGTTATGACTGACTGATGTGAGTGCATTTCAAGCACGACATACGCTTTCTCGGCTCCTGTCGCCATTTTGTCTCACTGCGCTCTCGAGCGCTCTGGCGGCAGAAACCTGGTGCGGCTTCAGCCGAACAAAGCTTTATGAGTTTTTCTACGTATCTGGAGTGTGTCGTGACCATATGTCAATGAATGGAGCTACAGTGAATTTATGAAATCGCTTCAATCATTTGTAATAGCCCTGTACATACGCGGCCCAGTCACATTAATGTGACCGACGCCTACGTTCGACATCAACGAGCAGTAACCTCTCACAGACGGCAGGTGGCAGCAGTAGCAGTGGATGGAGTATGAAACATGTCGTGGGGACGTGGAAAACAGTGCAGTCGTTGCCATTATGCGGAAACGAAGGTGTTTATCTGACGTTCAAAAGGACGCGATGATTCGCTTTCGAGCCAAGGGTGGAAACATTCCCGAAGCGGCTAACTCTGTAAACGGTTCGCGTGCCGCCGTGGCTAAAGTAGACGGTGCTGGTCAAAATGACTGTCGAAAACTGGAAAAGATAATGGAAATGTCGTGTGGCTAGGGCCTCCAGTCGGGTAGACCGTTCGCCTGGTGCAGGTCTTTCGATTTGACGCCACTTCGGCGACCTGCGCGTCGATGGGGATGAAATGATGATGATTAAGACAACACAACACCCTGTCCCTGAGCAGAGAAAATGTCCGACCCAGCCGGGAATCGAACCCAGGCCCTTAGGATTGACAGTCTGTCATTCAGACCACTCAGATACCGGGGCGGACGACGACAGTAGATGACAGGGGTGAACAACGGCTGAGGAGATGCGTACGGGGGCACAGGTGTGCAACTGTTGGGCAACTGATAGCCCAGATGGACCGAGGGCTACCAACATCTTTCTTGGATATCTCAAACCATTTATGAGAGAAGAGGAATTCACGAATATTCTATTGTAGTTTTTTCACTGACGCACGAATTCGCCATGGAGCGCTTTACGCACATCAAATTTTTTCAAAATTTTCCGCCTGCTTAGCTGGGTGGTAACGTGTTCGCCTCCCACGCAAGCGGGCGCGGATTCGATTCCCGGCCGGGTTGGAGATTTTCGGAGACGGCGATATTCTTACAACCTTGAAGAATAATTCAATATATCGACATTTTATACGCAGCAACATGTAACCTATCACGCATCAAACACAAATTAATAGCGATACATATTTTTCATTGCAAATTGAGAATTCCTCTCACAAGGGAACCTCCCCATCGCACCCCTCTCAAATTTAGTTATAAGTTGGCACAGTGGATAGGCCTTGAAAAACTGAACACAGATTAATCGAGGAAACAGGAAGAAGTTGTGTGGAACTATGAAAAAAATAAGCAAAATATACAAACTGAGTAGTCCATGCTCAACATAGGCAACATCAAGGATAGTATGTGCTCACGAGCACCGTGGTCCCGTGGTTAGCGTGAACAGCTGCGGAGCGAGAGGTCCTGCGTTCAAGTCTTCCCTCGCATTAAAAGTTTATTTCCTTTATTTTCGCAAAGTTATGATCTGTCCGTTCGTTCATTGACGTCTCTGTTCACTGTAATAAGTTTAGTGTCTGTGTTTTGCGACCCCACCGCAAAACCGTGCGATTAGTAGACGAAATGACGTGCCTCTCCAATGGGAACCGCAGGTCAACCGATTCCCCCACAGGAAAACACGTCTGATATATTCTATACGACACTGCTGGACGGCATGTGCGTCACATGACAGGAATATGCTGTCCACCCACCTAACTTGTACACTTGGCGAATGGGTAAAAAGATCTTCTACCTTGCCCGATTTAGGTTTTCTTGTGGATGTGATAATCACTCCCAAAAAAGTGATGAAAACATAAGAGTTTGTCACATAAACTGCAACAAATGAACGCAACAGTTTCACAGTCGCACAGTTTTCCCTGTGCTCTGTCAAAACATATGTTTTTAACGTTTTCAAATTTTTCCGTGTGTAGACCGTCAAATCCTGCATATGTCCAAGCTCATCTGAACATGTCCTGGAATTTTGGAAAGCGAAGTTGATTACGTGTGAGTGCCTGGCTTTGATAATTATCTGAAAATAAAAAACTAAACTTCTCATTCGAGGGAAGATTTGAACCAAGGACCTGTCACTCCGCAGCAGCTCACGCTAACCACGGGACCACGACGCTTCTGAGCTTACGCCATCCTTGATGTTGCCTGTATTGCGCATGGGCTACTCAGTTTGTATATTTTGCTTATTTTTTTCATAGTTCCACTCAACTTCTTCCTGTTTTCTCGATTGATCTGTTTCCAGTTTTTCAAGGCCTGTCCACTGTGCCAACTTATAACTAAATCTGAGGGGGCTGCGAAGGGGAGGTTCCCTTGTCAGTAATTTACATACCGCCGAAGTATCACAAAAACTATGACCATTAACGAAATGATAGCCGGTTCATCATGAAGCTGACGAATCAAGCTTTAAGATGTGCGAGAATCAGACTTTGTTAACGAATAGTATCTTTAAAAACGTTCACGCAGTCAATCGAGCGTGCCAGGTTCCGCGGCGAGTGGTCCTGGCGTTATTAAACTGACACCAGCCGATGCGCCCAGCAGTCGCCGACATCTACGCTTCCCTCCACTCGCTCCCTACTGAACTGTCAAAAGTCGCAACTTACTTTGTGATCACGATCTACCAATAAGAGTTTGGCATTACATCTCTTATTCGAGTCATCTTTAGTCGTCTCCATCCGTATAGCAACAGGCGTCGGCTCCCCCACTTTCCTTGACCTTTTCGTGCACAAATTTCACTGCGTGCAGTTTACGGAACATCGAGTGCAAACACTTGACGTCATTTCATTGTGTGTGTCTCGATAATCAACAGTAAAACTGAAATTTCCTGGCAGATTACAACTGTGTGTCGGACCGCGACTCGAGCCTGGAACCTTTTGTCTGGCGAGCAATGATCTTACCGGCTGAGCTACCCAGGCTCTACTCACAGCCCGGATTCGAGTACCGATCCGGCACACAATTATCGCCTGCCAGGAACTTTCAACACGGCGCAGACTCCGCTGCAGAGTGAAAGATTCTTCCCGGAAACAGTCCACTAGGCTTTGCAATATCGTTTCGCAAGTTATGGAGGAAAACTCCTGCGAATTTTGGAAAGTAGGAGAGAGGTGCACTTCTGTCACGTTGAACAATACTCTTCAGTCGTCGTTGGTCCCGATCTTTACAGGGTGTCAGAGTAAAGGCGCTGCTAACAGTTCGAAATACATTGAAGAGCCCAAGAAACCAGGACACCTGCCTAACTAATATCGTGTGGGGCCCCCGCGAGCACGCACAAGAGCCGCAACATGACGTGGCATGGACTCGATCAATGTCTGTGAAGTAGTGCTGGAGGGAACTGTCACCATCAATCCTGCAGGGCTGTCCATAAATCCGTAAGAGTACGAGGGGGTGGTGATCTCTTCTAAACAGCACGTTGCAAGGCATCCCAGATATGCTCAATAATGTTCATGTCTGGGGAGTCTGGTGGCCGTCGAAAGTGCTTAAACTCAGAAGAGTGATCCTGGAGAGACTCTCGAAATTCTAGAGGTGTGAGGTGTCGTATTCTCCAGCTGGAATTACCCAAGTCCGTCGGAATGTACAATGGACTGAATGGATGCAGGTGGTCGGACAGGATGCTTACGTACGTGTCATCTGTCAGAGTCGCATCTAGACGTATCAGGGGTCCCATATCACTCCAACTGCACACGCCTCACTCCATGATAGAGCCTCCACCAGTTTGAACAGTCCCCTGCTGACATGTAAGGTTCATGAGGTTTCTCCACACCTGTACACGTCCATCCGCTCGATATAATTTGAAACGAGACTCGTGCTACCAGGCAACAATGTTTCCAGTCGTCAACAGTCCAGTGTCGGTGGTGCTGGGCCCAGGCGAGGCGTAAAGCTTTGTGTCGTGCATTTATCAAGGGAGCACGAGTGGGCCCTCGGCTCCGAAAGCCCATATTGATGATGTTTCAATGAATGGTACGCACGCTGGCACTTGATGGCCCAGCACCGAAATCGGCAGCAATTTGCGGTAGGGTTGCACTGGTCCCGTTGGGCCGCAGCGATGTCGGAGATTTGATGTTTTACCGGATTCCCGATATTTATGACACACACGTGAAATGGTCGTTTGGGAAAATCCCCAGTTCATCGCTACCTCGGAAATGCTGTGTCCCGTCGCTCGTGTCCCGACTATAACACCACGTTCAAACTCACTTAAATCATGAAAACCTTGCATTATAGCAGCAGTAAACGATTTAACATTCGTTGACTTATATAGGCGTTGCCGACAGCAGCGCCGTACTCTCCCTTTTTTCATATCTCCGTATTTGAATACACATGCCTATACCAGTTTCTTCGGCACTTCGGTATATAATGCGAATTCACTTCAAAAACGGCCGCATACATGACAGTTCCGAACGTTCTGAACACATCGACGGTAGTAACGAAGCATGTTGGAACGTGGTGCGCCAGGAAGTCACGAAATGGCGGCGAGCTAATAGGATGCCTCCAAATTGTACATTTCGAGAACACTCCACCGTGTGGTTTCCTTTGCTTCTTTATTACCGTCACGCCGTTGGTTTCTGAACAGTTGACGTTAAGCATGTAAGCCAGAAAAGTTCAGAAAAGGTTTGCAATTACGTTTAAAGAATGTTGGAAGCCGCTACGTGCTCTCATTATCAAACAGTGAATCAGTGTAGTCTGGGTAATTTGCCCTTCGTTTTAAGCAAAAGCTGGTTTCCCAGGCATCTCACAGTTTATGGCTAATGTCTACTGAGCAATGTGTCGTACAGTGTTATGATTTTGCAAGTATATTTAGTGGTACATGTTGCTACCGTCTGCAAAAAAATGGTTCAAATGGCTCTGAGCACTATGGGACTTAACATCTGTGGTCATCAGTCCCCTAGAACTTAGAACTACTTAAACCTAACTAACCTAAAGACATCACACAACACCCAGCCATCACGAGGCAGAGAAAATCCCTGACCCCGCCGGGAATCGAACCCGGGAACCCGGGTACCGTCTGCAAAATGTTGGCAGTGGAGAAGTAATAAACTAAAACTTCGTGACTGATGCATGCGCAGCCAAAATTTATTACGCGATAAACTTTTTTCCTTAATTTATGGGCGAGTCAGCGAGGAAAACGTTTGTACAGGTTCGAAATTTTCTTACATTAAGTAAATATGTGCTCTCATTTTCAAACACTTGATTGGTACACCAAGCATAATGCTGCCTCGAGACGTATGCAGAGTTTCTACTGTCATATTTGTCTTCCTGTGTTCCATCTTTAGCATAAGATTATACCTCTTAACAAGTACATTATGACAGTATATTAAACTTTCCGACAATAATCGAATGAATTATTGAAAATCAAACCTTTGTTGTCCGTGGAGGCCGATAGATGGGCAACCTGCAAGTGGATCCGTGCACTCGGTTAGCCATTTGGTAATATACAGCGGTTGGATAAAAATTGTGAAACACCAAAACATAACAGATTACTGTGGTGTAGGAAAACCGTTAGCATTCAGAAGAGCTTCCAGTTTTCTCTGGATGGATAAATACAGGACGTGTACGGTTTTCAAGGGAGTCTCATAGCATATTTCCTGCAAAATGAAGGGAAGTTCTGCTAACGATGATGGAGATGGTTAGCGGTCACGGATCCTTCTATCCTAAGTAGAAGACAAAAGATCAATAATATTGAGATCTGGCTATTGTGGCGGACAGGGTAGACGCGAAGATTCGCCCTCGTGCTCACAAAACCAGTCCTGGACAATGCGACCTGCGTGAACAGGGACCCTTTCGTGCTGGAAACTAGTATCAGTACTGGGAAACCAGTATTGCACCGCGAGATGAACCTGATAAGCCAAAATGTTCACATAACCAACAGCAGTAATACGACCATGCGTAGTAACCATGGAGCCCACGGAATACCACGATATGGCCGCCCAAATCACGACCGAACACCCGCCATATTTCAGTCTCGACTGCGACCAGTCTGCGTCGTAGGCTCGGAACGGCGTGAGCCGGATTTAGACTCGGCCAGAAGTTGGAAAGTGTGAAACAAGGGTCTAAGTGACTTCCTTCCATCGCTCTACAACCCAGGTTTTCTGGCTTCGGCACCACATTTTCCTGTTACAGGCGTTTGCATCACTGCTCAGTGCTTCTGGAACACCAGCACGCCCTCCAGTTCCCAGATTATGGAGCTCCCATCGTGTTATTATGGTGCTGACAGGGTTCCCCTGCGCGACATTTAGTACTGCAGAGGCTTCAGTAGCTGTTTTGCTCAGTTTTCGTCACCATCACTGAACACGAACTTTGGTCCACGTTGTGATTTCGGTAATGATGTTTTTCCAATTTCCCCATACGCGGTACAAATCTTCATACAGTGCCTCTTAAAACACGAAATACTGCGGCTGCCTTAGTTACAGAAACAGCCACCAATTGAGCATCAACAATTAGCTCACATTCGAACTCACATTCGAATTCACTTAGCTCCAACATAATGCACTAACAACTACCCAAAAAATGTTTTGATAACAACCGATACTTACAAATTTATTGAGAACATTGCACAGGTACCTTTCATTGTTAAATACAACAGCCCCACCTGCAGGATGGTAGTTATCCAATGAATGTTCTAGTCACAACTGAGTTATAACCGGTTTCTTATCTCTAAATACGACAAGGACTTCCGGTGTCAGGTGACGCCCCTTTCGCCTCTGCCCAGGGACTCGCGGCCAGTTGTACAAGGTCACCCCGGAGAACCACCGTCCTACCCTTGCACCCACCACCCCGCTCTTCCCCTCTGCACCACGAACATCGAGCATCCACTACACCTATGTTTACATCTACATACATACTCCATAAGGAACCGTGTTGTGCATGGCGGAGGGAACTTGTGCCATTAGTACTTATTCTTTTCCTCATCAACTCACAAATAGAGCAACAGGAAACTGATCCTCTATCTGCCTCTGTATGAGTCCTAATTTCTCTTACCTTATGTTTGTAAGCTTTATGTGAAATGTATGTTGGCAGCAATGGCACCGTTCTGCAGTCAGTTTCAAATGCCGATTCTCTGAAATTTTTCAACAGCATTTCTTGAAAAAAACCTTGCCTTCCCTCCAGCGACTCCCATTTCAGTTCCCGAAGCATCTTCGTAATATGTGAATGTCGATCAGACCTACCGGAAACAAAAATGGCAGCCAGCCTCTGAATTGCTTCAATGTCTTCCTTTAGTCCAACCTGATGGGGATCCCAAACACTCGAGCAGTACTCAAGAATGAGTCGCACTAGTGTTCCGTACGTGGTCTCATTTACCAATGAGCCACACTTTCTCAACGTTCTTCCAATAAACCGAGGTCGTCCATTCACTTTCCCCATTACAGTCGTTACATGCTTGTTCCACTTCACATTATTTTGCATTGTTACACCTAGATATTTAATTGACCTGACTGTGTCAAGTAAAAAACTACTAATGCTGTATATAAACATTATGGGGTTGTTTTTCCTACTCATGTGCATTGACTTACATTTTTCTACATTTAAAGTTAGCTGGCATTCATCACACCAATTAGAAATTTAGTCAAAGTCATCTTGCATCCTCCTACAGTCACTACACGTCGACATCTTACCATACACCACAGCATCATCTGCAAACAGCTGCAGATTGGTACTTACTCTGCCCAAAAAAAAGCAGTTCTATCATTCTTCACCAGGGCACTCCTAACGATATCCTTGCCTCTGATGGATACTCGCCATCAGATGGCAACATACTGAGTCCTATTACTTAGGAGGTTCTTGAGCCTCTCATGTCTGGAAACCTACTCCATATGCTCATATCTTCGTTAAGAGTCTTCAGTGGAGTGCAATGTCAGACGCTTTTCGGAAATCTAGGAGTATGGAATCTCCCTGCTGTCTTTCATCCATAGTTTGCAGGATATCATGTGAGAGGAGGGCAAGATGAGTTTCCCGCGAGCGGTACTTTCTAAAACTGTGTTGATAACTTTATTATGTTCGAACTGAGAATATGATCAAGTGTTCTGTAAGAAAACAATGTTAAGGAAACCTGTCTGTACTTCTGTGAGACAGTTCATTTACCCTTCATATATACATGAGTCACCTACGGCTTGTCCGCCCCGGTAGCTGAGTGGTCAGCGTGACAGACTGTCAATCCAAAGGGCCCGGGTTCGATTCCCGGCTGGGTCGGAAATTTTCTCCGCTCAGGGACTGGGTGTTGTGTTGTCCTAATCATCATCATTTCATCCCCATCGACGCGCAGGTCGCCGAAGTGGCGTCAAATCGAAAGACCTGCACCAGGCGAACGGTCTACCCGACGGGAGGCCCTAGCCACACGACATTTCCATTTTTTACCTACGGTTTTTCCAGTTGCTTCGGACTTTGAAGTGTGTGAGACATTCACGATAAATGGAAGCTAAGTTAGTGGCCAGTACCATAGAGAACTCCTTGTCAAACTGAATTGGGATTCGTTGCATGCATGTCTGAAGGAACGTTGCATCATTCGTCTAAACAACACAGCCACTGCAGCATCGTACACTCCTGGAAATTGAAATAAGAACACCGTGAATTCATTGTCCCAGGAAGGGGAAACTTTATTGACACATTCCTGGGGTCAGATACATCACATGATCACACTGACAGAACCACAGGCACACAGACACAGGCAACAGAGCATGCACAATGTCGGCACTAGTACAGTGTATATCCACCTTTCGCAGCAATGCAGGCTGCTATTCTCCCATGGAGACGATCGTAGAGATGCTGGATGTAGTCCTGTGGAACGGCTTGCCATGCCATTTCCACCTGGCGCCTCAGTTGGACCAGCGTTCGTGCTGGACGTGCAGACCGCGTGAGACGACGCTTCATCCAGTCCCAAACATGCTCAATGGGGGACAGATCCGGAGATCTTGCTGGCCAGGGTAGTTGACTTACACCTTCTAGAGCACGTTGGGTGGCACGGGGTACATGCGGACGTTCATTGTCCTGTTGGAACAGCAAGTTCCCTTGCCGGTCTAGTAATGGTAGAACGATGGGTTCGATGACGGTTTGGATGTACCGTGCACTATTCAGTGTCCCCTCGACGATCACCAGTGGTGTACGGCCAGTGTAGGAGATCGCTCCCCACACCATGATGCCGAGTGTTGGCCCTGTGTGCCTCGGTCGTATGCAGTCCTGATTGTGGCGCTCACCTGCACGGCGCCAAACACGCATACGACCATCATTGGCACCAAGGCAGAAGCGACTCTCATCGCTGAAGACGACACGTCTCCATTCGTCCCTCCATTCACGCCTGTCGCGACACCACTGGAGGCGGGCTGCACGATGTTGGGGCGTGAGCGGAAGACGGCCTAACGGAGTGCGGGACCGTAGCCCAGCTTCATGGAGACGGTTGCGAATGGTCCTCGCCGATACCCCAGGAGCAACAGTGTCCCTAATTTGCTGGGAAGTGGCGGTGCGGTCCCCTACGGCACTGCGTAGGATCCTACGGTCTTGGCGTGCATCCGTGCGTCGCTGCGGTCCGGTCCCAGGTCGACGGGCACGTGCACCTTCCGCCGACCACTGGCGACAACATCGATGTACTGTGGAGACCTCACGCCCCACGTGTTGAGCAATTCGGCGGTACGTCCACCCGGCCTCCCGCATGCCCACTATACGCCCTCGCTCAAAGTCCGTCAACTGCACATACGGTTCACGTCCACGCTGTCGCGGCATGCTACCAGTGTTAAAGACTGCGATGGAGCTCCGTATGCCACGGCAAACTGGCTGACACTGACGGCGGCGGTGCACAAATGCTGCGCAGCTAGCGCCATTCGACGGCCAACACCGCGGTTCCTGGTGTGTCCGCTGTGCCGTGCGTGTGATCATTGCTTGTACAGCCCTCTCGCAGTGTCCGGAGCAAGTATGGTGGGTCTGACACACCGGTGTCAATGTGTTCTTTTTTCCATTTCCAGGAGTGTATTTATCCTGTGATACCAGACAGTGGCTTTCAATTAAAATGCCCTCCCCTATACAGGAATTAGACAATGTTTTTATTCGTACAGGTTTGACCTAGGAACTCAGACATATGGGCCGTGAGTTGTGCATGGCTAACCAAAGAGGTCAGTAAAACAGGAAACCTGGGTTCAAGTTCCATTCCGACACAAACTTTCGCTGTCGCCACTCCCTTATACACAGTCGTGGTTTTTTATATCCACAACTGCGAATACATGTCAGGTGCTTATTACTTTGTCCTCTGTGTCGGAGACACTGTCCACATCCTTTACAAGTACGGCAATTGCAGAGGCCTCTTCATTCGAGGCCTGTGCACCATAGAGATAGATTAAGGTTTGTTTGGCGTCATGGTGTGGGTTTTATTACAAAAAATAGTAATAACAAATTAAAATCATTGTTATTCCACTTACATAAGTTTCGTCATTGTAAGTCAGTGCTCCATAATGAGAGGACCAGGGCGTTGGTATTTGTTATAAATAATAATAATAACAACAAATTAATTTTATTATTATTCCAATTATGTGAGTTTCATCCCACTACACTCAAAGTTATGTCAACGTCACATCTGAATTATTGATCAGCCATGCGCAGTTGCTTCCCATTCGATGTATGTGTTCTGTGGTGAGAAGTGGATATTTGTTATAGAACACAAATTCATTTTATTATTATTCCAGTCGCGTGAATTTCGTAATTTGAAGCTCCAGCAGAGACTAGGCACCACACCCAGGCAGGATAAGATGACGTGCAAGTAATGTTGTACACTACTGGCCATTAAAATTGCTACACCGCGAAGATGACGTGCTACAGACGAGAAATTTAACCGACAGGAAGAAGATGCTGTCATATGTAAATAATTAGCTTTTCAGAGCATTCACATAAGGTTGGCGCCGGTGGCGACACCTACAATGTGCTGACATGAGAAAAGTTTCCAACTGGTTTCTCATACACAAACAGCAGTTGACCGGCGTTGCCTGGTGAAACGTTGTTGTGATGCCTCGTGTAAGGAGGAGAAATGCGTACTATCGCGTTTCCGACTGCTGTCCTGGCCAGCACATTCTCCAGATCTCTCATCAACTGAAAACGACTGGCCGAGCAACTGGCTCGTCACAATACGCCAGTCACTGCTCTTGATGAACTGTGGTATCGTGTTGAAGCCGCATGGGCAGCTGTACCTGTACACGCCATCCAAGCTCTGTTTGACTCAATGCCCAGGCGTTTCAAGGCCGTTATTACGGCCATAGGTGGTTGTTCTGGGTACTGATTTCTCAGGATCTATGCAACCAAATTGCGTGAAAATGTAATCACATGTCAGTTCTAGTATAGTATACAGGGTGTTACAAAAAGGTATGGCCAAACTTTCAGGAAACATTCCTCACACACAAATAAAGAAAAGATGTTATGTTGACATGTGTCCGGAAACGCTTAATTTCCATGTTAGAGCTCATTTTAGTTTCGTCCACCCACGCTCAATAGAGCACGTTATCATGATTTCATACGGGATACTCTACCTGTGCTGCTAGAACATGTGCCTTTACAAGTACGACACGACATGTGGTTCATGCACGATGGAGCTCCTGCACATTTCAGTGGAAGTGTTCGTACGCTTCTCAACAACAGATTCGGTGACCGATGGATTGGTAGAGGCGGACCAATTCCATGGCCTCCACGCTCTCCTGTCCTCAACCCTCTTGACTTTCATTTATGGGGGCATTTGAAAGCTCTTGTCTACGCAACCCCGGCACCAAATATAGAGACTCTTCGTGCTCGTATTGTGGACGGCTGTGATACAATACGCCATTCTCCAGGTCATCAGGGAGTCCATGCGACGGAGGGTGGATGCATGTATCCTCGCTAACGGAGGACATTTTGAACATTTCCTGTAACAAAGTGTTTGAAGTCATCCTGGTACCTTCTGTTGCTGTGTGTTTCCATTCCATGGTTAATGTGATTTGAAGAGAAGTAATAAAATGAACTCAAACATGGAAAGTAAGCGTTTCCGGACACATGTCCACACAACATATTTTCTTTGTTTGTGTGTGAGGAATGTTTCCCGAAAGTTTGGCCGTACCTTTTTGTAACACCCTGTATTTGTCCAATGAATACCCGTTTATCACCTGCATTTCTTCTTGGTGTAGCAATTTTAATGGCCAGTAGCGTAATTAATTTCTATTCTGAATTAATTTCTTACAACTTTTACTAATTGTTTCCACAACCAACATCTCTGTGGTAAATACGATATTAAGCAATCACCGTTTTATTCAGCAACAAATATGCTCAAGCAAAGGCTTTAAAGGTTAAAGACGTACCACAGAGAAATATATAAACAAATTAACTCTTGGTAAGTCATCCCTACATTACTAGTGCGTGTGACATCATAGTGTATGAGTTAAAATAGTACGTTCTCCTGTTTGTTCAAATAATGACGTCACAGCAGAATCCGCAAATTCTTGGGAAATATTAACAAAATGTATGGCGTAAGATACTAGAGTGTGACACAGAAAAATTCTGTAAGCACAATAGGTTTACCAGTTTCCAAGATTGCCGACCAAATACGCATGTAAATATGGCATGTATAAGCATCAGCATAGTGCTATAAATATTCATCTAAAGAGGTAACCAGTACCGACAAGAATGTGCTGATTCTGGCCACAGCGAACGTACCAAATCGTGCAGCTTGCTCATCGTCCAGCTATGGTAGGGAAATCTGCATTATATAAACAACGTACGTGTAATTATTTCTGATTTGGCTGACCTACTTTCTGGCAGAAAATCACTGCTGCTATATCGGGCAATCAGGTAGTGGCAGCAGAATTCTGAGGTCAGCATTACAGAAAAGAGCTGCTAATAGTTAAGCACCCGGTATCCCCCCCCCCCCCCACTCCCCAATTCACTCTGGACCAATAAGAAGCAAGCTCCTCCCCCTTGCCCAACCATCCCGCTTTTAATGCTAGAGCTTATGCGTGGGAAACGTTATTCTCGGTCAGCTACCAGTCTCTGGTAGAATAAATAGGCATATAATTGCAATTAACCAGCAAAAACACAATATTTCAACAAATAATTTCTTGCTACATACCAAATCTAAGCTCACCGACCAAAAAATTAATATCCGCTAGAGAAATCATTATAAGGATCATCTGATGCCGTGTAATTCCGCCCCTTGACATGTTAACCACCTGGACTCGGCTGGGACGTGAGCCCACAAGGTTGTGCAGTTACGTCGCATCCGTGTTGAGCCACTCTCTAAGGATTTGATGGTGCAGTTCCACCAAATTTCACGGTGACGTATTAACTGGTGTTCCGGTATGTCCCACAGATTTTACGAAACGGTATTCATGCTGACCAAATCTCTGGCCATCTCTCCCCAACATACGTTAGACTTCCTCCAAAACTGCCAATTGTAAATATGTCGGAAGCAGTAAATTTCCCACCACTGATACTGTCGGAAGAACAAACGAAAAAATGGTTAAAATTATGATAAATGGATTCAAAATTCGTCAAAGGCTGGGCAGTAATATTAGTTTTCAGTCTACGTCATGTAGTTAAAATGTGTGTACCCATGTTGTGCACAGAGAAGTTTTGTCCTCTTTCAGCAAACTTACGGTGATTTCGTCTGTAGCAGTAGCGTCAGCATGTGACCCATGTGTACCGATTTTCGGTTATGCGGTCACTCCACTTCACACTGCATGCAAATAGTTTTCATGATTCCACGTATAAATGACATGCTGCTCTTATGTGCTGAGAGAGAGTACTATAGTACTCAGACTCCAAATAAAGCCTTTCTTACAAATATTATTCGAGGAAAGAGGACTAAGAGCAGTCTGGAGCTGTTTTCACCCTATATTCCCATGTATAGAACTAGCAGTTTAGCAAACGAATGGATGCCCACAAGTTTACACCATAATAGAATTTTATAGTTGGAAACGTATTATAAACTTTGTGGGGTAATTTAAAAAATACAAATCGCACCTTATTTATAATACTCGTATCACATCCGTATTATAGTCACAAATCAGGGTGAGATCGTTAACACTTGCGATACAAGTATTATACATAAGGTGCGATTTGTATTTTATATATATATATATGTGTGTGTGTGTGTGTGTGTGTGTGTGTGTGTGTGTGTGTGTGTGTGTGTGGTATTGCGGTAGCGTTCCCGCTTCTAGGGCACGGGGTCCTGGGTTCGATTCCCGGCGGGGTCAGGGATTTTCCTGCCGCGAGATGACTGGGTGTTGTTGTGTTGTCTTCATCGTCTTCATTCATCCCCGTTACAGTCGGAGGAAGTCAATGGCAAACCACCTCTGCTACGACATATGACCTTGCCTAGTCGGCGGTGCGGGTCTCCGGCATCGTTCCCTACGCTGCTCGGAGTATGGGACCTCAGCGCCATCATCATCATTTATATATATACTCCCGACGCTGTGAAGTCCTTATCTTATATATATATATTCCTGATGCTGGAAGTCCTTATCTTATCTAGAGATAAAAAAGTGATTATAACCAGATTGTGACTAGAACTCTCACTATCTAACTACTCAGGCTGTATTTATGTTCAAGTATGCATTTCTCGTGGTATTTTCATATTTTTGCCCACTCCCTGTATGTTTCACGCCACTGATTGCCTCTATCTCCGGCCCACTTGTTCGTTCCGTGCTTTAGTTTGTAGTGAGCAAAACACCATAGGAGGCTGCTCGCTCTCAGCTGTTCGCACAATACTCTCAACGTTCTCAGTTCATTTACTCATTGGAAATACGACTGGTAAGTAATTTATAGAGTATGAACCTACTTCGAAACACAGTAAATAGAAACAATTTGAACGGAACTACATGTTAGTTAGGTATGAGGGTCTTCAAAAAGTAAATTACTCGTGTCGTCAACCATTAAAGATCATTTGCGGAAGAAGAACGCCCCATTGCAAGAACAGAGAACGTTCCAAGGGGTTCCTGCAGACGCTGTTCTGCGACGAGACGGATAAACTGTGTTCCACAGTGTGAGAGTGAAATAGCGCAGCAACTGGAAACGCACTCAGAAGTGGAAGTACGCGGGCCAGTATGATTCTTGTGGGAGAAACGCCTAAATTTAAAACAGAAATACTGTGGAATTCTAGTGTTATATTTAAGAAATGCAATGTCGCATTCCGCCGTAGTGGAACGATGCCAACAATTTGTCCAAAGCCATGAATGTTGTTGATGGAGAAGGAAGTCGTCGATCTCGGCCACTGACGACAACGTCCAGGCAGTCGCCGAACTGATTCGCAGCATTCGCAGCATGGTTTTGTGATCAGGAAGCAGACTTTTGCCGTCGAGAAACCGGACGATTGGTAGAAAAATGGTTCAAATGGCTCTGAGCACTATGGGACTTAACTTCTGAGGTCATCAGTCCCCTAGAATTTAGAACTACTTAAACCTAAATAACCTAAGGACATCACACACATCCATGCCCGAGGCAGGATTCGAACCTGCGACCGTAGCGGTCGCGCGGTGATGTCTATAAACTTGGTGACTATGTTGTCAAATAGTGTCTCATATCTGTGTGATTTTGAAATGTATTGCAGCATTCAAAAAATGTTACTTGGTTTGCCATAACAGTGTGTAACTTATTTTTTGAAGTCCCCTCACACATTAACTAACTTCACTAACAAGCCTAAGTATCGATACGTGGTATGTGTTAAATTTTCGTTAGTTTTTCGAATGTGTAATCCGTTCATCGTAAGAATAAACTTGATGTAAACTAACACAAACGCGATGATTGGTCAGAAACCGTAGCACACGTACTCTGGCGTTGTTACGCTCTTGGAAGTAGGTCGTACTTATGTATTAGATATCTTATTACTAAGTTACGTTAAATAAAACTTTAAGATATTCAAATGTTTTAACAAACATCAACGTTTTTCTTAATCACGCTTTAGCTACGTAGTATTTATTTCAAAAATTTTGTGCAGTCACAGCCTTTGCAGCGTTGTGCTCTGATTGTCGGGCTGTAATGAAAATGGCTGTGGCTGCTTTCTGTTCCGTAGTGAAACACGCGCGTGGAACGCGGTTAAAAAATGCCGAGAAATAGGCTGTTCCTAATGTTTTTCGTAAGTTTACGAGAAAATCGGCTTTGAAGTTTTCCCAGCGTTGTATATACTGCAGTACGTTGAACGTGTGGCCGCGCGGGATTAGCCGAGCGGTCTTAGGCGTTGCAGTCATGGACCGAGCGGCTGGTCCCCGCGGAGGTTCGAGTCCTCCATCGGGCATGGGTGTGTGTGTTTGTCCTTAGGATACTTTAGGTTAAGTAGTGTGTAAGCTTCAGGATTGATGACCTTAGCAGTTGAAGTCCCATAAGATATCACACACATTTGAACATTTTTTGAACGTGTAGCGTAGTCTGTAGGGTAATGGACTGTGGACGATATGCGGTTATTCGTGCGTTGGTTCAAAATTTCCCCCCATTATTTTCTTTCTCGTTCAATTTGAAATACCTATATCCCTTAATTATAAAACTCATCATCATTATTAATTAATAATGCACATCTTGTTTCTAATTACATATTGGACGTGAACTTCCTGTTTCCATTGCAAATACAAATTCTTAATTATCCATGTTTTATGAATGACTGTTCATAAAGGTTGTTTGAATTAAGAAGACGTAACAGTTTATTTTTTTAAAGCAAAAATTAAAAACATATCCTCTTTATTTGGACTATGTCCATCTTTTTACACCACAGATGTAGATAAGTATCCTAGAAACATGAAAAACAATCATTTTGACAGCATCGAGCACATCATACAAATGCTGCATTTGTACATTTGTTGCTGTACCATTACAATATGAACCCAACAGAACTGGCATGGAGCAAAGCTGCGGGATTTGGCCCGAGAAGTAACAAAGACTGTTAAGCTGCCAAACGTACTGGAACTAACGCACGCATCCCTCACTTCCGAACGCTGGCGGGATATAGGACGGCTCGTCATAAAAGAAGAAGAGAAAAATGCTGCGCCTGGTTGGCTTCGTGGATTCTGTTGTTGATAGGCTCGTTACCAACGTAGCAGGTGACACTTCCAGGACTGAAATGTATTTCACGGATTCGAATAAGGATGGAGCTAAGAGATTGCCAGACAACTGTAAGCAATACCTTCAGTGTCTTTGATATTTAACTATACAGTGAAATCCTTCAGTACTCTCTTACAATTACCCTGTGGTTAAGTAAGGAATTTTCGTCATCCTTGTTTATAATTACAATAGTACGTTAGCTACAAACGATAACGTGTTGCAGTTTTCGTATAGTGTCTACGGAGAGTATTGTGGGAGATTTGCAGTGTATTATTTCATTCTGCTTGAAAATTAAATGACATTCGTAGCTGCATTGCTCCTCCGCTCGTCTCTTTCTACGTGTGAACTAGTGGTGGGCAGGAAATCGCGTATCTGTTAGAAATCACAGTGACTGAGAAGTCACAGATATCACAGTAGCAACTTTACAGAATCTAACTGCGATTTCAGTCACAGTTAGCAGTGCAAGTAGTATTTCACATTGAAAGACGTGAGCCATCTATTGGTCGAATTTAGCACTGCTTTCTGCGATTTCCGTGACAAGTCGCAACTAAGAGTCGCAAGTAGCAACTAAAAAGCGCGGTTAAC
This sequence comes from Schistocerca americana, assembly GCF_021461395.2. NCBI lineage: Eukaryota > Metazoa > Arthropoda > Insecta > Orthoptera > Acrididae > Schistocerca > Schistocerca americana. Next base: position 557,072,711 of record NC_060125.1, on the reverse strand, counting down.
AGTGCCATCTGTGGGTCAAAGTTCGTACTACGTCCATCTCTGCGATACGCTATGGAGTCTAACTGCGATTTCCGTGACAAGTCGCAACTAAGAGTCACAAGTAGCAACTAAAAAGCGCAGTTAGCACTGCCATCTGTTGAGCAAAGTTCATATTACGCTATTCGCTACCGAGTCAAACTGCGATTTCTGTGACAAATCGCAACTAAGAGTCGCAAGTAGCAACTAAAAAGCGCAGTTAACATACTTCTCCTAGTGTCATCTGTTGACCGACGTATGTACTTCGTTATGAGAGCCTTGTGCCTCACGAGATCGATGTGCTGTGTGTGCATGTGAAGGGCTTATTTCAATAGTGGTACAAGTCCATTTTTGTTAATTTTGAGATATAGAGTCGTAAAGTTAAATGAGTGCTGAAAAATCTGCAGTTGAGATACCAGAAATATTCAAGCATATGGCTTCTTGCTAGAGATGAACCTTTATTTATGTTTGTTTGGATCACTAATTTCAGAAGCATTATATACAGAAAAGTGTAGGTAATGGACTTGTACCACTATTGAAATAAGCCCTTCATATTATATGACGACATGCACATTCAGCATCAGTTATGGTTGGTCAAATACTGCTGTGACTCTGAATGTATTATATTAATAAGAAGCGACATTGCCTTTTCCTCCTGAAAATATCGAGTAACGTAACAAATGTGTTTGATTCTGCTTCCAATATGACAGTTTTGGTTAATACTCCACATGCCTACAGGACTTCGCAATGTTAACACAGCAGAACTCAGACATCTGAGAAATTAAAACAGTCATATGAATGCCTCACTTTTGTTCCGACACAGTTCAAGACTCGGGAGAAAAGTTTTACACCTGGTGTTCTACATGGCAACTTCACACACAAGAACTTTTTGCCGACACTACTACCACCTACATAAGTAAGCTTTTCCTGTGTCACTTTCAAGTAATGCACTTAAGCTATTCCTGATTTAACTGGAAGATCTGTACTTCCCACTTTCATATCAACAGCCTCAAAATGCATATTGTAGACTTCGGGATATGTTACAGGTCAGTGTCACACCAAGATTGTGGAGAAAGGGGGGGGGGGGGCGGCATGTCACTCTCCAACAAGTGTTTACCAATAAATAAGTGACGGAAAATTACGGGTATAGGACGGCTTAACATGTGGAAAATGAGATTTTTATTATTCACTCAATGTATTTAACATTTATTATTCCTTTAAAATCGCACAACAACTTCAATAAAACACTTTAATCAGTCACACACTTATTTCATAATTATTTCACTTTTAAACTGCAAATCCTCTAAGAGCGGTCTTGAATCTTCACGAGTCTCTCTCAACAGCCTTGATGTGGATAGATATGTACAGCAACCAGTAATCAGTCAGAACTGCGTCTGCAAAAACACAAGGATTATTAAACAATTTTTGCTGTCACTAATTACTAGCAATATAATTGACAGAGTAGATTGCTAATATTTGCTATATCACATTTGCTAATATTTGCTATATCACATTCGCAAGAACGATCTCACTGAAGTAATTAAGTCCATCAAAACGCTTAGAAACTAACCTGTCGTCTGACGAAAACGGTCTAAAGACTGGCAATTTCTTCAGATCTGTTGACAATGATATTTTGAATTATCACTTTACTGAGTGACTGAAATGTAGTTCAGGTACCTATGAACATAACAATATGTTAGAATTCATTTTCTAAACACGAACTATTACGGTACTGTGCGGCTACTTACATATTAATTACACTATTAATATTTTCACAGTTGTTTCTTTAATACAAAATTAAAGCCAACGGAAGAATAAACGTAAAACATACTTACCAATGACAGGTTTGTTGAGATACAATTTTCTGTGTGGACAGATGTAACTTTTTCATACGGTGGTACGTCGCAGCAATCGCAGGAGTCACAGAAATCGCAGAAGTAGCAGAAATCACAGAAATCGCAGAAGTAGCAGAAATCGCAAAAGTCGCAGAAGTAGCAGAAATCGCGGAAGTAGCAGAAGTAGCAGTGGCGGAGGGATACGCGACTTAGGTTCCTTAACTGCGACTCTTAACTGCGACAAATCACAGTTAAGAATAACAGATACTGAAAAGTAGCATTCACAGAAATCACTGATATCGGAAAATCGCAGTTTAGCCCATCACTAGTGTGAACTGCAGCTGGCCATTTCACTGCAGGCTAACTGTACCACCTGACCGGCCAGTGCTGTCCAGGTTAAATGCGGCGGTAAAGCTGTTGTCCCGTATTATAGATGTGCGCGTAACGCACAGCACAAAACGTACCCTTATTATCTTACTTGACAGTAATCGAGACAGCTTGGCTGGTCCCACGTGAAACGGAAATCCAATGAGGTTCCAGCAAACGCGGAAGAATACATAGTGCACTGTTTACATCAGGTTTATTCTTGTGATGAACGGATTATAGTAACAGAATGCTACTATTAATTCAGGCCAAACATTCACTGGAGCGGAAAAGCGTTAACCGGCTATAGTTCCTTAAAAGTTACTGTTTTCACGCTTGTTTGGCACTACTTTCAAATGGCGGCAATGTAATAAAATGTGGAAACGCTATAAGAACTAACATATAGCACTTACCGATCCGTGCACGACAATGTACGATACCAAAATGTTCAACAAAGCTACGCGCAAAAATGCGATTTTTCAGGGGGTCATATCTCGGGGTCAGAGAGGTTGTTGTTGTTGTTGTGGTCTTCAGTCCTGAGACTGGTTTGATGCAGCTCTCCATGCTACTCTATCCTGTGCCAGCTTTTTCATCTCCCAGTACTTACTGCAACCTACATCCTTCTGAATCTGCTTAGTGTATTCATCTCTTGGTCTCCCCCTACGATTTTTACCCTCCACGCTGCCCTCCAATACGAAATTGGTGATCCCTTGATGATGAGGTAACGGGTCAGTTATTTTGGATAGCCTTTGGCATAGAGACTATTTGCATATCTTTCGGAAGAACGGGCATACTATGGCTATCCCACAGAACAGGGTAAAAATTTAAACACTATACACTTCTTCCAGCCCACGCGTCTTGAACTTTAGGTGTGATCTAGGGTGGACCTCAGGCGCATTATAAAAACACCATTTTTTCGTGGGCGGTTCCTGAGGAAACCAAAGAGACCATGAAGTCGGGTATACTGTTGGTAATATTAAGCGCTACTTATTTGTTGTTTATATATGTGAAAGTCCCCCCCCCCCCCCAAGAACCATGAACCTTGCCGTCGGTGGGGAGGCTTGCGTGCCTCAGCGATACAGCCGCACCGTAGGTGCAACCACAACGGAGGGGTATCTGTTGAGAGGCCAGACAAACTTGTGGTTCCTGAAGAGAGGCAGCAGCCTTTTCAGTAGTTGCAGGGGCAACAGTATGGATGATTGACTGATATGGCCTTGTAACACTAACCAAAACAGCCTTGCTGTGCTGGTACTGCGAACGGCTGAAAGCAAGGGGAAACTACGGCCGTAATTTTTCCCGAGGGCACGCAGCTTTACTGTATGGTTAAATGATGATGGCGTCCTCTTGGGTAAAATATTCCGGAGGTAAAATAGTCTCGCATTGGGATCTTCGGGCGGGGACTACTCAGGAGGATGTCGTTATCAGGAGAAAGAAAACTGGCGTTCTACGGATCGGAGCGTGGAATGTCAGATCCCTTAATCGGGCAGGTAGGTTAGAAAATTTAAAAAGGGAAATGGATAGGTTAAAGTTAGATATAGTGGGAATTAGTGAAGTTCGGTGGCAGGAGGAACAAGACTTTTGGTCAGGCGAATACCGGCTTAGAAATACAAAATCAAATAGGCGTAATGCAGGAGTAGGTTTAATAATGAATAAAAAAATAGGAGTGCGGGTAAGCTACTACAAACGGAATGGTGAACGCATTATTGTGGCCAAGATAGACACAAAGCCCACGCCTACCACAGTAGTACAAGTTTATATGCCAACTAGCTCTGCGGATGACCGAGAAATTGAAGAAATGTATGATGAAATAAAAGAAATTATTCAGATAGTGAAGGGAGACGAAAACTTAATAGTCATGGGTGACTGGAATTCGGTAGTAGCAACAGGGAGAGAAGGAAACATAGTAGGTGAATATGGATTGGGGGGAAGAAATGAAAGAGGAAGCCGCCTGGTAGAGTTTTGCACAGAGCACAACTTAATCATAGCTAACACTTGGTTCAAGAACCATAAAAGAAGGTTGTATACATGGAACAAGCCTGGAGATACTGACAGGTTTCAGATAGATTATATAATGGTAAGACAGAGATTTAGGAACCACGTTTTAAATTGTAAGACATTTCCAGGGGCAGATGTGGACTCTGACCACAATCTGTTGGTTATGAACTGTAGATTAAACTGAAGAAACTGCAAAAAGGTGGGAATTTAAGGAGATGGGACCTGGATAAACTGAAAGAACCAGAGGTTGTACAGAGTTTCAAGGAGAGCATAAGGGAACAATTGACAGGAATGGGGGAAAGAAATACAGTAGAAGAAGAATGGGTAGCTTTGAGGGATGAAATAGTGAAGGCAGCAGACGATAAAGTAGGTAAAAAAACGAGGGCTGCTCGAAATCCTTGGGTAACAGAAGAGATAATGAATTTAATTGATGAAAGGAGAAAATACAAAAATGCAGTAAATGAAGCAGGCAAAAAGGAATACAAACGTCTCAAAAATGAGATCGACAGGAAGTGCAAAATGGCTAAGCAGGGATGGCTAGAGGACAAATGTAAGGATGTAGAGGCATATCTCACGGGGGGTAAGATAGATACTGCCTACAGAAAAATTAAAGAGACCTTTGGAGAAAAGAGAACCACTTGTATGAATACCAAGAGCTCAGATGGAAACCCAGTTCTAAGCAAAGAAGGGAAAGCAGGAAGCTGGAAGGAGTATATAGAGGGCCTATACAAGGGCGATGTACTTGAGGACAATATTATGGAAATGGAAGAGGAGGTAGATGAAGATGAAATGGGAGATACGATAATGCGTGAAGACTTTGACGGATCACTGAAAGACCTAAGTCGAAACAAGCCCCCGGGAGTAGACAACATTCCATTAGATCTACTGACAGCCTTGGGAGAGCCAGTCCTGACAAAACTCTACCATCTGGTGAGCAAGATACATGAGGCAGGCGAAATACCCTCAGAGTTCAAGAAGAATATAATAATTCCAATCCCAAAGAAAGCAGGTGTTGACAGATGTGAAAATTACCAAACTATCAGTTTAATAAGTCACGGCTGCAAAATACTAACGCGAATTCTTTACAGACGAATGGAAAAACTAGTAGAAGCCGACCTAGGGGAAGATCAGTTTGGACTCCGTAGAAATATTGAAACACGTGAGGCAATACTGACCCTACGACTTATCTTAGAAGCTAGATTAACGAAGGGCAAACCTACGTTTCTAGCATTTGTAGACTTAGAGGAAGCTTTCGACAATGTTGACTGGAATACTCTCTTTCAAATTCTGAAGATGGCAGGGGTAAAATACAGGGAGCGAAAGGCTATTTACAATTTGTACAGAAACCAGATGGCAGTTATAAGAGTCGAGGGGTATGAAAGGGAAGCAGTGGTTGCGATGGGAGTGAGACAGGGTTTTAGCCTCTCCCCGATGTTATTCAATCTGTATATTGAGCAAGCAGTGAAGGGAACAAAAGAAAAATTCGGAGTAGGTATTAAATTCCATGGAGAAAAAATAAAAACTTTGAGGTTCGCCGATGACATTGTAATTCTGTCAGAGACAGCAAAGGACTTGGAAGGGCAGTTGAACGGAATGGACAGTGTCTTGAAAGGAGGATATAAGATGAACATCAACAAAAGCAAAACGAGGATAATGGAATGTAGTCGAATTAAGTCGGGTGATGCTGAGGGAATCAGATTAGGAAATGAGAGGCTTAAAGTAGTAAAGGAGTTTTGCTATTTGGGGAGCAAAATAACTGATGATGGTCGGAGTAGAGAGGATATAAAATGTAGACTGGCAATGGCAAGGAAAGCGTTTCTGAAGAAGAGAAATTTGTTAACATCGAGTATAGATTTAAGTGTCAGGAAGTAGTTTCTGAAAGTATTTGTATGGAGTGTAGCCATGTATGGAAGTGAAACATGGACGGTAAATAGTTTGGACAAGAAGAGAATAGAAGCTTTCGAAATGTGGTGCTACAGAAGAATGCTGAAGATTAGATGGGTAGATCACATAACTAATGAGGAGGTATTGAATAGGATTGGGGAGAATAGAAGTTTGTGGCACAACTTGACTAGAAGAAGGGATCGGTCGGTAGGACATGTTCTGAGACATCGAGGGATCACCAGTTTAGTATTGGAGGGCAGCGTGGAGGGTAAAAACCGTAGAGGAAGACCAAGAGATGAATACACTAAGCAGATTCAGAAGGATGTAGGTTGCAGTAGTTACTGGGAGACGAAGAAGCTTGCACAGGATAGAGTAGCATGGAGAGCTGCATCAAACCAGTCTCAGGACTGAAGACCACAACAACAACAACATATGTGAAAGTATGTAAATGTGTCGAAGTATATAAATATACTGACAAAACTTTACTGAGCTACAGGTTTCGTTTTATATAAGCAGCACCCCTGCTGTAGCATATAAATGTGTCGAATTATATGAATAAACTGACAAAACTTTACTGAGGTATAGAATTCGTTTTATATAAGCAGCATCCCCTGCTGCAGCAGGGAAAAAAGAGGAAACAGCGGAAAAATGCTCCTTTCGGAGTACAAAAAAGGTGAATACTCCTTTAAAAGACTCTGACAGAAAAGTGGGAAACCAACTACCTCAATCCCCATTCTGCCCTCCTCACCAAAAATTTTGACATGCTAACATATTCGCGCTTTTGTGCTGAAAGAGAGTAGCAGCAAGACAGTAAAGATGGAAGAGAGGGGAGACAGTACCAGCCTTACAGAAAGAGAGAGGAGACACTAATGGTGCGACAGAAAGAGCGGCACTGAAGGAGAAAGAGAGATGGATCAAGACTATAACAGTGGGAGCAAAAGGGAGAGGAGATATTGATGGCCAATGAGAGATAGTGGCAGTAAAAGAGGAAGAGAGATGGATGGGGACACAAGCAGTGGGAGAAAACGAGAGAAGAGGCAACGGAAACGAAAAATACAGGTGAACCGAGACCATACAAAGGCTTTGGAAGGGGGGGGGGGGGGGATCTGGATCCTCCCAGACCGAAATTTGGAACATGTGGGTATAGGAGAAAGGAGCAGTTGGATACCCCAGAATTTTCGAGCTGCCGACGTATGGTGGATTCAGTGGCAGACAGAAAGAAAGACAAAATGAGGCAGTGTAACTGAGAGAGGAGACAATAACAGTGGGATATACTGTATATCAGCGGCGAAGAAGAAGATGGAGGGAGAGAGACATACAGACAGAGTAAGTAAGAGGGACGTGCTGAGTATGAAGGCTTAACTACAAAGGGAGACAGGTTAAAAGGATTTAGAATGTTCTGTGTTAAAAGAGCGCAAATATGTTCGATGCCAAAATTTCTGCTGAGGGAAGTGGACTGAAGATTGAGGCGCCTGGTTCCCTCTTTTCTGTAGGAATCTTTTATAGAGGAACGCCCACTGACGGAAAAAAATCGAAACACTAAAAAGGAGTTGTGCGACTTAAACGTTTATTGGTAGGCGTGTTTCTACATCTGAAAGATCATGTCTACACAAATTTTGCGGCAGTCACATAAGAGTTGCGCTAGGAGCGCAGGTGTTGACAGATGTGAAAATTACCGAACTATCAGTTTAATAAGTCACAGCTGCAAAATACTAACGCGAATTCTTTACAGACGAATGGAAAAACTGATAGAAGCCGACCTCGGGGAAGATCAGTTTGGATTCCGTAGAAATGTTGGAACACGTGAGGCAATACTGACCCTACGACTTATCTTAGAAGAAAGATTAAGGAAAGGCAAACCTATGTTTCTAGCATTTGTAGACTTAGAGAAAGCTTTGGACAATGTTGATTGGAATACTCTCTTTCAAATTCGGAAGGTGGCAGGGCTAAAATACAGGAAGCGAAAGGCTATTTACAATTTGTACAGAAACCAGATGGCAGTTATTAGAGTCGAGGGGTATGAAAGGGAAGCAGTGGTTGGGATGGGAGTGAGACAGGGTTGTAGCCTCTCCCCGATGTTATTCAATCTGTATATTGAGCAAGCAATAAAGGAAACAAAAGTAAAGTTCGGAGTAGGTATTAAAATCCATGGAGAAAAAATAAAAACTTTGAGGTTCACCGATGACATTGTAATTCTGTCAGAGACAGCAAAGGACTTGGAAGGGCAGTTGAACGGAATGGACAGTGTCTTGAAAGGAGGATATAAGATGAACACCAACAAAAGTAAAACGAGGATAATGGAATGTAGTCGAATTAAGTCGGGTGATGCTGCGGGAATTAGATTAGGAAATGAGACACTTAAAGTAGTAAAGGACTTTTGCTATTTGGGAAGCAAAATAACTGATGATAGTCGAAGTAGAGAGGATATAAGGTGTAGACTGGCAAGGGCAAGGAAAGCGTTTCCGAAGAAGAAAAATTTGTTAATATCGAGTACAGATTTAAATGTCAGGAAGTCGTTTCTGAAAGTATTTGTATGGAGTGTAGCCATGTATGGAAGTGAAACGTGGACGATAAATAGTCTAGACAAAAAGAGAATAGAAGTTTTTGAAATGTGGTGCTACAGAAGAATGCTGAAGATTCGATAGGTAGATCAAATAACTAATGAGGAGGTATTGAATAGAACTGGGGAGAAGAGGAGCTTGTGGCACAACTTGACTAGAAGAAGGGATCGGTTGGTAGGTCATGTTCTGAGACATCGAGGGATCACTAGTTTAGTATTGGAGGGCAGCGTGGAGGGTAAAAATCGTAGAGGGAGACCAAGAGATGAAAACACTAAGCAGATTCAGAAGGATGTAGGCTGCAGTAGGTACTGGGAGATGAAGAAGCTTGCACAGGATAGAGTAGCATGGAGAGCTGCATCAAACCAGTCTCAGGACTGAAGACAACAACTACAACAGGAGCGCCACTATGAGGATACCAATCAGGTTAGCTTTAAACACACGCTTTAACGGTCGTGAGCGTTAGTTACCTTTGACATTGGACGTAGTGAGTTGATATTCGTGAAGAATGCATTTAAGGTGACAAAGACGCCGTTACCTACTTCTCACTGAGTTTGAACGTGTTTGGAAGAGAAGCTGGATGTTCCTTCTGCAATAGTACAGGAAGACTTGGCAAGAATGTAGCAAATGTGCATGACTGCTGGCAGCGGTGATAACGAGAATGTATGGTCTCAAGAAGACCGGGTTGCGGACGGCCACGTTACACTACCGAGAAGGGACACCATCGTGTTCGCACTGTATCTGCAACAGCAATTTGAGCAACTGTTGGGACCACAGTGACATATCGAGCAGTTACAAATCGGCTACTTCAACGACAGCTCCGAGCCAGACTCCCCGTAACGTGCGTTCCACTGGCCCCGAATGACGATCATTTGCGACTTCAGTGGTGTCAAGCGAGAGCTTATGGGACATTAGAGTGGAGGTCTGTTGCGTTTTCTGATGAAAGCTGGCTCTGCCTCGGTACCAGTGATGGCCGTGTGTTGGTTGGGAGAAGGGTAGTTGAGGGCCTGCAACCAACATGTCTGCATACCGAACACACTGGAGTTATGATCTGTGGTGTAATTTCGTATGATAGCAGCAGCATTCGTGGTTATCCCACGCATCTTGACAGAAAATTTGTACGTTCGTTCTGTGATTCGATCGGTCGTGCTTCCATTTATGAGCAGCATTCCACAGGCTGTTTTTCAACAGGATAACGCTCGGCCATATACCGCTATTGCAACCCAATATGCTCTACAGAGTGTCGACATGTCTTGGCCTGCTCGATCACCATACCTGTCTCCAGTCGAGCAATTATGGGACATCATTGGATGACAGCTCCATTGTCATCCACAGACAGCAATAACCAACCCTTTATTGACCGAACAAGTGCAAATGACACGCAACTCCATCCCACAAACTGACATCCTGCGACTGTGCGACACAACGCATCCACGTTTGCATGCTCGCATTCGACATTCTGTTAATTACACCGGTTATTAATGTAGCAGCATTTCATATTTGCAATGGCGTATATTGCGCTTCAATTAATCTGTGATCTTGCAGTGTTAATCTTTTAAATATGTTACCTAGACAAATGTATTCCCGAAATTTTTTGGTGTTGCTATTTTTCCCCGTCAGTGTGTTAGGCTTCTTTTGTGTTCCGACAGGAGCATTTTTCTGCTGGTTTAGAATATGTCACAAAACGGCGTTTAACTCTGGTACAATTTGATGGGTGGCACTTGGTGTCCTAAACCTAATACAATGAAATTTAGATAATTTATGATCCAAGGGCCTGCAGCGTTGGAGATCTCCCTTAGAGACATTGTGTAATGAAATCCAAATTTTTGCTGTATTGTGATGAATCAATATCGGCTAGCATTCCATCTTCAGGCCACCTGCGAAAGTTACATAATATTTTTATTTTATTTTATTTTAATTTTGGTTATCTTATTTTCAGATATACAAATTTTGTACATACGTCCATACATCATTAGTGGTAGCCATCACTCTGTATTCTTTACAGTGTGGTGTACAGTTAGATGTTTTATGGTTTGCTGCTGTTAACCGTTCGTTGTCGTTATTTTTATAGTTTAACGTTTTATCCTCTGATTTAACAGCGTGACTGTTGTGACAGTTGGCCAAAGATGCTATATGGTTACAGCTGCTATGATCTGTTGATGTTATCATTCTGGGCTGTGTGTATGAACTTTGTAGTCGATATGCCTGTGGGTAGTTGTTTGTATCTATTCGGTTTGTTTGGTTAGGAATTCATGAAATTTTGTATGAAATGTTTATGTTTTAAATCCAATTGTTCATTTAAAATAGCATCAGAGCGTTGTATTGTGTGTATGTAGATTTCTATCTCTTTAATTACGTTTATTATTGAACCTTCAGGTAACATGTGTAAAATTTTCGTTGCTAACTCAATTCGTTCTGCATTGCATTGTGTATATCGTTTTTTAAGTGGTTGATGAATATAGAGGGATTATTTTGGCTAATTCTCGTGTGCTCTAGTCATCTTATACAGAAGTTGCGCCCTACCTGTCCTATGTAAAATTTATTGCAATCCTGACATTCAGTTTTGTATACGCCTGGGTTTGTGTATTGTCATAAGTGTGTTTTTCATCAGTGAAGTTTACGTAATTTCCAAGAATGATTGCCTATCGAAGTCGCTGGGTCCAAACGATACATATCGAACATGTGACCGCAAATCGATCATGCGACTCTGGTGGTGGGCGTTATAAGTATGTTTACGTTGGTCGCTACAGCAACGACAAAAGAAGAGCGTTACAAAAATACTTGTAATTGCAAAGGAGACGACTTATCTTATTCGTCGTCGGTGTTGTCGTCATTTGGAAATCCATTACGGTGGTCTGGATGGATAATTTGGAAGAGTCGAACCATGTATTCTTCCTGAAACTCTTTCGTATGCCAATTTGATACTTGTGTTCTCCATTAGTGCGTGCCATTTGTTTGCTATTATACCTAAATACGCTGCAGGTATTTATCTCGGTTTAGTCTTGTTTTCTGGATAATTGTATGTCCTTCTGAATTTTTGGTTGTATAAGTGTAGTTTTTCTTCTGTATGTCTGTATTACTGAGTCTGGATTGAAATTATTTTGTTGTGGTTCATAATGTAACGAGTTATCTTTGTATGGCAGCTCGGTTTAGTGGTACATTTTGTACTCTATTGATTAGGGCGTGGAAGTATGCGTGGTTCTGTGCCTTTGGGTGACATGAATTAGCATGTATGATGCGGTTAGTTGTTGTGTGCTTTCTGTAAATTTTGAAAAATTTGTGAATTATTGTTGTTAGTGATTGTGAGGTCCATAAAATTAACTGATTTGTTCGTTTCTGTTTCCATGATGAAGTGTATTTTAGGATGTAGTGCTTGCTGGATATGTTGGATGGCAAGTTCATCTAAATCTATAAGGGCAAACGTTATTCACATCTCTAAAACAATATATAATTTTCTTGATTAGGAAATTTGTGAGTGCAAACGATTTTTCTTGTAACGTATTCAAGAAAATATTTGCTAAGGTGCCGGCATTACAGTAACACGTGGCTATTCCATCTATTCGGGAGTAAATATGTATTATTGTTGAATCCAAAATAATTTCGTGTTATAACTAAACTGAGTAGGTCTTTTATTTTTTGCATGCTTACGACTGTGTTGTGAAAGGCTATTCCAAGCTATGATCAACAGAATAGCTACAAAATACACCACTAAACAAAGCTGCCATAAAAAAGATCTCGATACATTACGATATATAGCAGACCTCTAACACTGTCAAATCTGACGATAAAACATCAAACTACAAAAATTACGAGACAGCACGATTAACAGCATTTTATGTTGTAAGTGTCCTAAATCTGCTCCACATTGTAATAGAATACAGAGTGACAGCGACCCTAATGATATATACAGATAAGTACAAAATTTGTATATTTTAAAATACGTGAACCAGCATTGTAATAAAATAAAAATATTATGTAACTTTCGCAGATGGTCTGAAGATGGCAGTCTAGCCGAAATGGGTCCGTCACGATAAAAACACTTAACTCCTATACCAGAAATTTTGATTTCATTACATAAGGTCTCTAAGAGAAGTATAAATAATTTCATTTATATTATCAGTATAACTGATAGTAGTGATTACAGACACTTTTGATAGACGAATTACGCTGTAAATAGCGACTGCTAAGTCGGAAGGTAATCAGAGGACTGTACTGAGCTAGCTGTGGGCACTCAACTCTGTTGCCGAACTGCTGGTTGGTAACTGTCTGGTGTACACGGAGCGTGCTGTTTTGGTACCTTCTGACGGAAGGATTTCCATGTCTGTCAGTAGAAGGCAGATAGTGGTTGACAGCGTTCCTTGTGGCGGTTGCCTAACTGTTGGCGGACATAACATGTACACAACGCACTGAAGCAAGTAGGTATGGGCTAGACTGCGATTTTCGGATATCAATGAGTTCTGTGAATGCTTCTTTTCGGTAACTGCGAGTCTTAACGGCGATTTGTCGCAGTTGAGAATCGCATTTAACGAATTCACAACGTAATACCTCCGCTATTTCTGCGATTTTTGCTACTTCTGTGGTATCTGTGACTTCTGAGATTTCTACGCTATACGCGATTTCTGCTATTTATCACCGTAGATGTTACACTATCATTAGTCGCAAGTAAGAAATGAACTGTGTCAGCGCAATCGAGAAATATGTTCTCGCCTGTATAGGCGATTATTTGGCAGTGCCTAAGGTTAACGTTTCAGTAACTCAACTCAAAAAAATTACGTGAAATGCTATTATTAATATTTCCAACAATTCTTCCTCAGCTGTTACATGATGTACGAAAGATACGCTTGCCCACAGACAAAATTTCATCGCAACATAATAGTCAGTAGTATGTATATTTTTCCTACGTTCTTCCTTTGGCTTTAATTTTATATTAATGGGACAAGAGTGAAAATATAGTGTTACGTTGAGAATTAAAACACAAATTACCGTACAGTACTATAAGAGTTTATATTTAGAATACGGATTCTAAGCACTTTGTTACGTTTACAAGTATCTGAACCACATTGTCAGTCACTCGATATAGCAATAATACAACATACCAGTGACAGTAGGGCTGGAATTGTTGCCACAGCGTCTTTACGCATTCTTCGTCAGAATTAAGGTTAGTTTTTAAGATTGTGAATGCATGTGGGGGAAATCATTTATGCAACGTGTTAAACCTTCCCCTACTCAAATGCTTTCATTACCAGAAATAGCAGTTGTATAATGTGAATTATATTTTTAATAATTAGTAGCAGTATAACATTATTAATCCTCATGATTTCCCGTACGCAGTTCCCATTTAGATTACTGGCTTATCTATGTACGCATCCACTCTAGAAGAGATAACCGTGAAGATTCAAAACGACTCTTGAAGAAATCGCAGCCTCGAAGAGCCATAATTGATAACATAACTATGCAAAATGAGTACTCCATACTCATCTTGTATAAACCATCCGATACCCCAAAATGTTGTGCAGAGCATTTAGTGACAAAGACTTGCTAGAGTGTGATATTGATCCGTCCATCCCTCCCGCCTTGAATGTTGGTTGTGAAGACAAACTGAGCTGTAGGTCCAGGTTAGGCTGGAAGGTTGTGTGTTTGACGGTGAAAACAGTGGAAAGCACTGATCTTACAGTTAAAAATTGAGATTGGAATAGTATTAATGCAATATTTTAAAATACAGACAAAACTTTAACTGTATACTGTCGGAAAAAAAGATATCCGTCTTGTGAATACTGTTGTTAAACTTTTGGTAAAAGTTACGTAGGAGACATCGTATTGTATTTTAGTAGTGTGTAATAGGCATCAAAATACTCATTAGACCCTTATCCATTGTATGTTTTCTGAAATTGCTCTGCAGATTTAGCTTTTATGATGAAAAAGGTGTTTAAATACGTCACGAAAATTCCAGGCCACGCTATAGGTCTGCACAACCTTTATTCGACGTTCAACTTCCTCAGCTACACCATTTCTCACCGAGTATAAAATTTTTCTCAGAGCAAATTAGCTTCTTGGTTCATTTCTTCGACCGTAATTATGTAATACAACCATGAGACACAAGATTCTTAGGGCGAAGTACGGAAGTAAGTCATCAGAAGGCATACGGCTTCTAATATTAACTGCGGGTTTTAGTTGCGACTTGTAGTTGCGATTTGTCACAGAAATCGCAGTTAAACTCGATAGCGTGTCAAGTACGAACTTTGGCCGTCAGACGGCACACGGCGTTGAACGTTAACTACGCTTTTCAGTTGCTGCTTGCGAGTTGTCACTGAAATCGCAGCCAGACGGAAGGTTCTCAGGAAGAGGTGTGAAATCCGACCAACAGATGGCACACGGCGTTGAATGCTACTTGCGACTCAGTTGTGACTGAAATCGCCGTCTTTCTCCTTTTAGTGTTCAACCCTGAGGTTGGTTTGCAGCAGAGCGCCATTCTTCTCTTCTGTCTGCCTTCCTTTTCATTTCCACGTATATGTTACATCCAACGTCATTCATGATCTGTTGCATGTATGATATCCTCGGTCGCCCCCGCCGATTCCTTCCCTCAATAGCTCCTTCTGCTATTGTTCCAATGATATTGTGCTTTCCTTCCCTCAATAGCTCCTTCTGCTATTGTTCCAATGATATTGTGCTGTAGGATGTGCCCTACAAGTTTATCTCTTCTTGTTTGGGTGTGCCTCCACAGACATCTGGTTTCCTGTACTCTTCTAAGCACCTCTTCATTTGTTACTTTGTCTCTCCAGCTGATCATCATCCTTCTATAGCACCACATCTCCAAGGCCTCTAGCCGTCTTCTCTCTTCTCTTCCAATTACCCAAGTTTCACATCCGTATAGCGCCACACTCCAAACGAAACCTTTTTGTGAAACGTTTCCTTATTTTCGGACTGATGTTGTTGCTGGTGAGTAAGTTCCTTCTCCGATTAAATGCAATTCTGGCCTTTTGTATTCTGGTCGCAATTTCTTTCCGGCTTCTACCATCTCTTGTGATTTTGCTTCCCGGGTAAGTAAATTCCTCTATTACTTCCAGCTCCTCTCTTCCAATTCTTATCCTCAGAGGTTCATATTCTTCTCCTGTATTGCATACCATCACTTTAGTCTTTTTCTTGTTTATTCTCATTCCATACCAATTGCATAGAATTTTTTCCATTGTTCTGAGGACTTCCTCTAGATCATCTTTTGTCTCCGTGACTATAGCAATATCATCTGCATAACGTAGCATGTCTATCTTCTGCCCATTAATTTTGATCCGCACCTCAGTAGTATCCCGAACTTGGTCTATAGCTTCTTGGATGTAAGCGTTGAATATAAGAGGAGAGAGACCACATCCTTGCCTAACACCTTTTCTAATATTTGCTTCTTGTTCATGGTGACAGTTCCTAATCACTGCCACTTCATTCTTATAGAAACTGAGTATCACACGGATGTCTTTGTACTTTATTCCACTTTTCCTCAGTACTCTGAACATCTCTTGCCAGACAACGTTATCAAATGCATTTTCCATGTTTAAAAAGGCAATATAAGTTGGTTTATTTTTCTGTAATTGCTTTTCGATAACGACTCTCAGAGCCAGAATCGCCTCCCTTTGAGAGGTGGCATGAGCCCCCTCTCATATTTCTATCTTACGATTTTCCTCTCTAATTGCATGCGGTGAAAAGTTGCTATTCCTTCACACGCGGACTTCCCACGCAACGTCTCTCGTCACCCGGGTGGTCCGGTGACAGGCGGGATCTGCTGATCTTGAAAGGGTAAGCCGACGGGTGTGAGGGAGTCGAGTGAATGCTTTCCAGACGCCGACATTGTAGAATAGCGGCGGAGACACGCTCGCAGGGGCCTGAAGTAGCGGCTGGGCTAGAGGTTCCGTTACTTCGCAGAAACTTAGCGAAAACACTTTCTGGCGGGCTACCAGCGAGGCGTGGGAATGATTTGTGTACCCAGGCAGTTTTGTCGGGCAAATTCCCGCGCTTTCTGCAAAATCGTAACTGTGATTGGCTTGCTCAGGACATAACTCCGTGACGTAGCAAAATCGGCGCAGAAATTGGCGCCAAGAATCTCCATTGGTGGAATAGTAGTGCTCTGGCAAGAGAGTGGAATTTCCCGCCGGTTTTCGAGTTGCTGATTGGAACAGTTAACAACGGCCACTGTCGTGGGGGCGGGAATGTTCTGTGTTCGGTTTGTATGGGTGCTCTTGTGGGGAGTCGGCTCTCGCCTTACAGTCAGAGTAGGTTACAAG
Organism: Schistocerca americana; assembly: GCF_021461395.2. Taxonomy (NCBI): domain Eukaryota; kingdom Metazoa; phylum Arthropoda; class Insecta; order Orthoptera; family Acrididae; genus Schistocerca; species Schistocerca americana. The sequence goes on along the minus strand of NC_060125.1, from coordinate 557,055,794 downwards.
ACTGATCTCTCGCTGCTCTGGTCAGCCTGCCTTCCGTTGGCTGTCTAATATACTTTTATTTAATTGTAACTGTTTGACGAAGTTGCTGAAGTTTCGACTTCAACGTAACTTTCCGAGTACAGTTGGCAATTGAGCATTCTGCGTACAAGAGGCCTATGTTGTCTGTCTTGAGCAGTTTTGGCTAAAGTTGACTCTATCGGAGTTACTGGGTGACTTCGCTTGTTAAAATCAATCACTATACCGTCAGTGATTGTGTGGCGAGCCTTCTTCGTCTCCCTCAGAGGCGCATTTGTATTGCTAGGAAGTCTTTAGTCTGGAACAACCAGGCCAGGATAATTTGTTTCGGGGTATACTCGCGACATTATCATCACCACGACGGAACGTCGAAGCAACCAACCATCGCCTCTGGTATGCCAGATCGTGTCCGTGTAGTTAAGAAGACAGCTCGGTAATGTACATCCACAGCACCAGCAAAGCAGGCAATTTTGCTAGGTGATAATCCAAGCTCAGCAGAGTGCGCCTGTTTGTCTTTTCTAACTTTGATCTGTCTTGGGTGTTCATTGTCTGACTTCTCACTAATGTAGCAGCAATTAATGCTGGGTTGGCTGTGTGTTTCTCTTTAGACCTGAGTTGCAAGGAATTGGCTCCACATACCACTTCGTCATTAATGTCACAATCTAGTTTAGGGACAACTTCACCTTCACAGCATTTATTTGAGTATCCAATTTGAGCCAATTTGATGTATTGTAAACGTTTCATGTGTTTTTGTTTATTATTTTGAGTTATAATAAATCATATTGTTATTTTGGACAGAACTTTCATTGTGTTAATCGGTAGAGCAACCCTATCATTTCTCACTACGTTAATGAAACTTTCCTTTATTTAACTTATTTATCAAATGACATTATTGCAGGTGCCAAACTCTTTTCTACTCCACTTGCAGTGTTGATTACAGTCAGTTCGCGCTTCTTTTTAATCCATGTGCAACAGAAAAAGTCGGAGTTAGAATAGGGGGGGGGGGGGCTTAGAGCATGATTTACATATGTAGATTCTAGAAGAATTTAGTGTTAAATACACTGCTAGCCCCGGCACCTCGCATAAAATGGCGACCCTTAGCCTCGGATCTTTCCTGTGAATCACTAATAAGCTAACAGTGTTCTTAATAGGAACATTCAAATTTTTTTTCTCAACTTTTTTTATTGATTAGTGCCCAAGTTCTTTTTCTTGTAATTCCAAGATTAGTTTTTATTAGCGGCGCATGATTTCAGTTTTTGTTTTCAGTGTATATATTTTTTGTTTGTTCATTGTTTTTTGTGTTTCTTTGATGTGGTGTCCGTACCACATCACACTTTGTCGGGTTTGTGTGCAGTTTCTGTACCACAACAAATCGTGATTGTAGTTACAGCGCTGGAACGGCGTTGTTGAAATTTTATGTCTATGTGGAAAAATATTGGGAGTAGATGATTTTTATTGTGAATTTTAGATAAATTTGTTTTTTCATGAATGATCACGAGAAGTAAGGCACGACTATTAGCGAGCGAAACTAAAACAAAAGAGAATAGTATAATGGATAAGAGGCAGATTACTGACGAGGATAGGTTCGGAGATGAGATGGGCACATTTTTAGCAGCACCGGACGACATGGTCATTGATGAGGAAGGTCGCGACCATGATAGTGAGGTAGAGGATGAAACAGAGACAGGCACACAGGTCGAGACGGCAGCAGAAGTTTATAATCAAACGAACGAGAGCAGACAGGGGCCAGCTCGGTCACGCCAGAGCTCTAGCGCCCAGGTGTCCAGAGTTACACCACTCATGTGTGACGAGGATCAAAATGATGACGTAAACCCAATACTGAGCTTCCTACGATCAATGAAAGAAGAAGCTGACGTACAACGTAAGAAGGAGAAGGAAGAAGCTGACGAACAGCGTAAGAAGGACACTCAGGCAATAATTTCGCATATAGGAGAAATTCGAGGAGAATTACTAACAATAAAGAAAGAATGTGGAGAAGTAAAATAAATGTCAATGGCTGCGAAGCAACTTCTAAACTCGCAGGGCGCTTGCGACGTACAACACAATCCCACTCAAAATCCCTAGCGTTCTTAAAAACTCAGGGTAATATCGCGGTTGCGAACAACACGAAACGAATGGGAGAAGTAGCGAGTCGGACAGCAAAACTAGAGCAAATCGGGCACACGAGCACTGCGCGTTCGGATACCAATGATGGAGTACACAGAATTGTGTCTCCGAGGAAAAGCCCGCCGTGCTCTAGCCCAATGACCGAGTGCGGAACTAACAATGCACACGCAGAAACAGCGAGTAATAGCTCCAATAATTGTAGCCCACTTAGGAGACTGAATTCTGAGTGTCACTTCCACTGTGATACAGAGGTAGCAGATTACAGTTATCAGCAAGATAGAACAGGACACTCAGCAGACGTGCAAGTATCGGAAACGAGTGACAACACCAGTGCGAGGATCAGACAGGATTTTGATCACAATCACTTCCTGTCGATACTAAAATTCCAGAAGTTCAAAGAAAATGGAGGGTCGATGCATCCGAAGAGCTGGGTGATGCAGTTTACAAATTCATTACCGGCATCATGGCCAACCCAGGAAAAATTAGATTCATGTGTGGACACATCGAAGGCCAAGCCGCGGAAAAGATGCGAGGTGTGGCAGCGACGTGTCGGACTTATCAGGAATTTGTTGGTGCATTCCTGCGGACCTACTGGTCAAAGAAAACGCAAGACAGGATTAAAGAGGAAATAATATTTTGTCCTGAACTGGAAGTGTCCGGCCATAGGAGTGCAACGAAATTTCTTGATGATTTACTCAAGAAGAATCAATTTTTAGATAGTCCATATAGCAACGGAGAAATCATTAAATTTTGCTTTTCCAAATTGCCAGTTAGGTACCAACAGACACTTGTCGGGAAGTGTGGATCTAACATAGAAGCATTCAAGAGTCTATTGCGCGAACTCGAAGTAGTCTTTGATAAACAAGACGCAAAGGACGGGAAGAAGGGGCAAAGTAACAAATACCACGGGCCCTGGTCAGTTAGGAAACCAGGGTTACGGAAGTCAAGGTTACGCTATTCAAGGTTATGGAAACCAAAGACACGGAAACCAGAACATCAGGGAGCAGGGTCAGTCTAGACAAGGAAACTGGGATAGGAGGAATAACGAACGGCAAAGCGACTGTAATTGGAGAGAGCGAAATCAAGGACAACAGTGGAGCCAGGAGATTGAAACTAGACCCGCAAATCCTAATGCACGTCAGAGGAGGGGGAGCTTAACAAGGGATTGACGCCAGACTAGTGCGAACACAGGCCGCCGGAATTTCGCACGTAATCTCGGACCCGGCCAACTACGGTTGATAAATTATGAAGATTTATCAGAAATCCTGCTCGAAGAACATAAAACAACTCCTCGACAGGATCGGCAGCCTCTTATCACAGTAGCAATAGCTGAAAAGAGTATGAATGCGATAATTGATAGTGGAAGCTACATAACAGCAATATCTGAGGCAGCATACAAGAGGTGCTCTCAGGAGATGGACTGGCCTGTCCTATCGGTTAAGAAAACCAAAATAAAAGGGGCATTAGCGGGTAAATGTACGGAGGTCACCCAACAAACAAGACTGGTATTCTCCTGCCAAGGACACAAAATAGAGTCTAACTTCTGGATCGTGCCAAATCTGGCGATCGACATGATAATAGGAACGGACTTCCTAAATGAACATGAAGCGAAAGTTGATCTAGGACGAGGTGAAGTGGTTTTGAGGAAAGGGAATCCTGTACACATTAAGTTCGACGACCAGTTGATCCCAGCTCAATTACCGTCTAATTTTGTACGGATAAACTATGCGTGTCTGAAAGACAGAAAGGAAGATCAGGTTGACGTTGCGGGTAGGGGAGAGGACACGGATGCGAATGAAGTCGGAATAATGGGAGAAATAAAGGAGAAAAAGTGGAAGCAATAAAGAACATAAGGTGCGACCACCGCAAAGAACTTCATAAATTACTAGTAGAACATGCGGAGGTCTTCATTCCCAAGACATGATCAATAAAGAACTTCCAATATGAATTCCGTGTACGTCCGCACAACCAGTTTCGTGTGCCACCTATGGCATATCGACAGAAAGTAGCAGCTGAAATTACGCGAATGCTGAGTGAAGGAATAATAGAACCTACGGCTTCAGCCTATAACCCGTTAAGAGTAGTCGAGAAGGCAGATGGTAGTATTCGTTTAGTCTTGGACTCGCGACAAATTAATACCATAATAGAACCCGAAACAGACAGACCGGAACGATTAGAGGAACTCTTACAAAACTTCCATGGAATATCAATCTTCTCATCAGTTGATCTAAAATCGAGTTTCTGGCAGATCGAGCTCCATCCAAATTGCAGACAGTACACAGCCTTCTTAGCATTTGGAAGATGTTACCGGTTTCGTCGTCTACCATTTAGTTTGAACATTTCGTCTGCCGCATTCATTCGGGGGCTGGACGACATACCAAGCGATAATTTGAAACGTCATGTCACCAGCTATGTGGACGATTTGCTGATCGCGGGGAAATCTTGGGGAGAGCACAATGCGGTCCTCGGTGAACGCCTTGCGACATTCAAGGAATACGGAGTGACTATCAATATCGAAAAATCGAATTTTGGGACGTCCTCTGTCAAATTTCTAGGACATATCATCACGAGTGAGGGCATTGCGCCCAATCCCGAAAAGATCGAAGCGATTGAAAAGTTTCCCATTCCTACGACAAAGAAGCAGTTAAGGGGGTTCTTGGGGATCATAAATTTTTACAACCGCTTTATACATGTCAAAACTCAGAGCAGTCCTAGGTTGCATCAACTTACTGGAAAGAAGGTTCCTTGGGAATGGGATGAGGCGGCCGAATCCGAATGGAAAGCATTAAAATTCGCATTATTACAAGCACCCATCCTCTCACACCCTAATTTAGCAGAAGAGCTTTGCATAGTCACGGACAGTTCATACTCAGGGCTGGGTGTCATGGTGTTCCAAGACTATGTACATGAGGGAAACAGGGTGTGGAAGACAATTGAGTTTGGTAGCAGAGTATTAGCCAACAGTGAGAGGAATTACTCAGTAACCGAGTTAGAGGCGCTGGCTATTGTATGGGCGTTTAAAAAATTCAGATACCTTCTGTTTGGTCGCAAGATGAGGGTCTACACTGACCACAAGGCACTCGAGTTCCTGATGACTGCAAAGCTTAATCACAGGCGGGTCATTAGGTGGGCATCATATCTGCATCAGTACAATTTTTCGATAGAATATATCCCCGGAAGTCAGAACATTATTGCAGACGTCTTATCATGGTCACCGATCGGATTTGAGCACAACATGAAAGATCTGGAGGAAAATCAGTACTGCCTTTTCTATATGCAGAAAGTAGCCTTTGAAAATTTTATTACCTGTAGTATGCAGGACATCAAGAAGGAGCAAGACAAGGACCCTGCCCTAGTGTTATTGGAACAGAAATGGATAGACAGAAGACACGCCACCGTCAGGCAGTTCTACCTCTTGCGGAAAGGCATAATTTTCCACCGAAATTATGCCAATGACACTGAATGGGGGGTATGCATCCCTGAACACCTAACAAACAAGGTTATATGGCATACCCACCTCAGCTATGGACACTTCGGACCACGTAAGTGCAATCTCAAGCTAAGGACCATGTGTTACTTTCGAAACATGGAGCGTCGAATTCGGAGGGTACTGTCGGTGTGTAAAGACTGCCAAAAGGCTAAGCACACCACTGTGAGCATGCAGGCACCATTATACCCAATCGTACCGACCAAATTAAGACAATTAGCAGCAACAGATTTGATGGGATCTTTGCCAAGAACAAGAAGAGGATATACTTACGTATTAGTGTTTGTTGAATTAACGTCCAAATACGTTACCTTTACGGCACTGAAGAGGGCGACAGGACGAATTGTATCACGAGCCCTAATCCGTGATTTCCTACCACAGGTTGGTCATGTGAGTAGAATTATTTCTGATAACGGACCACAGTTTAAGTCAAAAACATGGAGGGAGACGTTGCGTCGATGTAAAATTGACCCCATTTTTATATCTTCACACCATCCGAGCTCGAATGCTGCAGAACGGGTTATTAAGGAACTCGGAAACTTGTGCCGGTTGTACTGTAACAAACAGCACACGACATGGGACGTTTTCCTTAAAGACTTCCAGGAGGTGATCAATGAGGCACCCCATGGGATAACAAAATTGGCACCCATTACAGTACTGAAAACCGGATTCCTAAGGACTTGATAACCGAAGTCGTAAACTTCCCACCAAGGGCGTGAACACAGCACCGAGCCATAGTGGATTTGGCTCTCAAGAGGATACGGGCTGCAGCAGAGGTCAGGAAGAGACGTGCCGACGGGGGAGCTCGTCTACGACACTTCCAAATTGGACAAAGGGTGCTCGTGAAGTCTTTCCGACTCTCTAACAAACAAAAAATGAAATGCCAAAAATTCTATTCTGTTTACAACGGCCCGTACCTATAAGGAGAGCAGCTCACCACAATGCATATGAATTGGAGACGCTGAAAGGAAAGAAGTCCATAGGACTCCACCACATCTCTCACATAATCCAATCCCCTTCTGAAACCAAACTGATCTTCACTCAGCATATCCTCCACCTTCTCTTCAATTCTCTTCAGAACTATTTTTAAGAGAATTTTTGATGCAGTGATATTAGGCTTAGAGTTCGGTACTGTAAGCATTTTGTAGCTGCTGCCTTCTTTGGTACAGGAACAATGATACATTTCTGGAAGTCTGTCGGTATCTCTATTGTGTTATAGATGGACCTAATAAGTTTAAGCAGCATCGTTTTCATGCTGTCACCAGCATTCTTTATTAGTTCTGCAGGGATGTCATCAATACCCATTCCTTTGTTGTCCCGTAGTTCTTTGAGAGCTCTGTCACATTCTTCTTGCAGAATGTCATCTCCCTTGTCATCTTCGTATACTTGCTCTTCTCTTCCTATTACTTCCTCCGAAAGAAGTGTTCCGGCAAACAACTCCTCTGTGTATTCTTTCCGTCTCTTCACAATGAGCCGGCCGGTGTGGCCGAGCGGTTCTAGGCGCTGCAGTCAGGAACCGCGCGACCGCTACGATCGCAGGTTCGAATCATGCTTCGGGCATGGATGTGTGTGATGTCCTTAAGTTAGTTAGGTTTAGGTAGTTCTAAGTTCTAGGGGACTGATGACCTCAGAAGTTAAGTCCCATAGTGCTCAGAGCCATGTGAACCATTTTTCTTCACCATGTCTTCACCAAACAGCATTTTCCCCTCTTTATTTTCTATTGTGCCTGAGAGTGTTGCTTTACGTTTGCTAAAACATTGATTTGCTGTTCTGTAGGCTAAATCAGTTCCGTTTTGCATATTTTCTTCCACTTCTCTGCACATTTCTTCAAGAAAATTTTCTTTTGCTTTCCTAGCTTTTATATTAACTAAATTCCTTAGTCTTCTGTATACAGCTTTTCCTTGTTCATCAGTTGCATTTTTGTATAATCTCCTGTTTTCTATAAGCTCAATAATATCTGCTGTAATCCATTTCCTCTTGTTTTTGGGTTCAGTTCTTCCAACTATCTTTTCTGCTGCTTTGTATATACCAGATTTAATTTGATCCCAGTCTTCATTTACTCCACCATGCTGAAAATTCTTAGCTAGGTTGTTTGTTTCATGAGCATAGCGCTTTGTCAGTCCCACAGTTTTTAGTTTTTCTAGTTGCCATTTAAGTTTTACTGGCTTCTTCTTCAAACGTTTGAATCTCAGTGAACCAGGTTATGATCACTGTCTATGTCTGCACATGGATAGCTCCTGCAATCTTTTATCTGGTTCCTAAAACGTGCTTTCACTAGAATGTAATCAATCTGTTGTCTCCTCAGGTCCTTCCATGTGTGTCTTCTTCGTTTGTGATGTTGGAAAAATATGTTTGCAACAACTAACTGGTTCCTTGAGCAGAACTCGGTAAGTCGATCTTTTCTTTCATTTCTTCTTCCAAGTCCATATTTGCCAACAATTCCTTCCTCCGGTTCTTCACCCACAATCGCGTTCCAGTCCCCCATGGCAATCAGGTTTTCATCTCCCTTAACATTTCTCATTGCATTATTTATTTCTTCGTATATTTCGTCACTGACTGCATCTTCTTCTTTGGATGTTGGCATGTACATTTGTAATATCACAGTGTCCTTTGGTTTAGTTTCAAGTTTGACAAGTATTATTCGAGAGCTGTCTTGCGAACCATGGATGAAGGGCATCAGACGGATGCCATATTTCTTGACTTCCGGAAAGCGTTTGACTCGGTGCCCCACTGCAGATTCCTAACTAAGGTACGAACATATGGGATTGGTTCCCAAGTATGTGAGTGGCTCGAAGACTTCTTAAGTAATAGAACCCAGTACGTTGTCCTCGATCGTGAGTGTTCATCGGAGGTGAGGGTATCATCTGGAGTGCCACAGGGAAGTGTGGTAGGTCCGCTGTTGTTTTCTGTCTACATGAATGATCTTTTGGATAGGGTCGATAGCAATGTGCGGCTGTTTGCTGATGATGTTGTGGTGTACGGGAAGGTGTCGTCGTTGAGTGACTGTAGGAGGATACACGATGACTTGGACAGGATTTGTGGTTGGTGTAAAGAATGACAGCTAACTCTAAACACAGATAAATGTAAATTAATGCAGATGAATAGGAAAAAGAATCCTGTAATGTCTGAATACTCCCTTAGTAGTGTAGCGCTTGACACAGTCACGTCGATTAAATATCTGGGTGTAACATTGCAGATATGAAGTGGGACAAGCATGTAACGGCAGTTGTGGGGAAGGCGGATAGTCGTCTTCGGTTCATTGGTAGAATTTTGGGAAGATGTGGTTCATCTGTAAAGGAGACCACTTATAAAACACTAATACGACCTATTCTTGAGTTCTACTCGAGCGTTTGGGATCCCTATCAGGTCGGATTGAGGGAGGACATAGAAGCAATTCAGAGATGGGCTGCTAGATTTGTTGCTGGTAGGTTTGATCATCACGCAAGTGTTACGGAAATGCTTCAGGAACTCGGGTGGGAGTCTCTAGAGGAAAGGAGGCGTTCTTTTCGTGAATCGCTACTGAGGAAATTTAGAGAAACAGCATTTGAGGCTGACTGCAGTACAATTTTACTGCTGCCAACTTACATTTCGCGAAATGACCACAAAGATAAAATAAGAAAGATTAGGGCTCGTACAGAGGCATATAGGCAGTCATTCTGTTTGGGAGTGGAACAGGGAGAGAAGATGCTAGTTGTGGTACGAGGTACCCTCCGCCACGCACCGTATGGTGGATTGCGGAGTATGTAGGTAGATGTAGATGCACATATCCCTAGACACGTGAGCCATAGTTTTTCCTCAAAATTATTCCATTTCTTCCCATTCCTGGTCTACCTTGCTCAGTTCCGGTGTGAATGACTCTATTCTCCAGACCAGAAATCACCTGGTTGTGGCCATCTCATCTCCGATATGCCTAGGATACCGATTTCCACTCGTTCCATTTCAAGTTTTACCTTTCCTAGCTTGCTACATTGAAGCAATGTTCTCATTCCAAGTGGCTATGTTAAAATTGGGATTATTTTCCTTCACGTTGTCTGTATCTCTTGCACTCCCCACCAGGATATCCGATTTGGGGACTATTTTATCTCTGGAAAATTTTACAGAAGATACTGACAGATTCTGTAAAACTGTTTTTGTGATATCTGTGACTTCTCAATCACAGTGATTTATAACAAATACGCGATTTCTCGCTCAGCGCTAGAAGCAAGTGATGCTGAAACAGGAAGAGGTCTGGGATTGTGAGCGCCATCTGGAGGCTGCTGCAACGAACTGCGGCGTCACGTGAGGTCGTGGTATTTGTTGTGTCTCTCTTGCGTGGTACACAATAATTAGTAGTCTTAAGAAATGCAAAGCGTATCATTGTAGTTATGGTGCTGCATACATAACCTGTTAGGCCACGCTTCTTGTATTCGGATTTTTTTTGCAGACAAGCTTATGAGTTATAGACGTAAGGACAACTAATGAAAAAATCCAATTTTATGTTTTTATATTGGTGCATTTGATAAACAGAACAGTACTTTAGGGCACAGCTGTACCAGTGTACTAGCTTTGTTCGTAATATTCCTTAAAGAAATAGTTACCTAATGATTGAGAATACATATCTTTCTTGTCTCGACTTTTTGTTTCTGTCTCGATTTTTAAAGGTATCAATCGTTAAACTTAGAGTTTCTGGAAATTCTGTCTGGCGCCTCTAATAGTCGCGTACTTAAATTTGAGTGTGTGGATAGTGAGTCATATGCGGGTGGGCCAGTCCGTACTGTAAAAGGCCAGTTCCCAGGTTCCAGTCTACATCTACATCTACATCGACACTCCGCAAACCACGGTACGGTGCGTGGTTCAGGGTACCCTGTACTACTACTAGTCATTTCCTTTTCTGTTCCACTCAGAAATAAAGAGAGGGAAAAATAACGCCTCCGTATGAGCCCTAATTTCTCGAATGTTATCTTCGTTGCCCATACGCGCAATGCATGTTGGCGGCAGTGGGATTGTTCGATAGTCAGCTTGAAATGCCGGTTCTCTCAATTTTCTCAATAACGTTTCTCGAAAAGAACGTCGCCTTCCGTCCATAGATTCCCATTTGAGTTCCCGTAGCATCCCCGAAACACTAACGTGTTGTTCTAACCTACCGGTAACAAATGTACGCGTAGTGCCTCCCACAGATTGCGTCCTTCATTGGGCCAAACATATGGAAATCCGACGGTGCGAGATCGGGGCTGTAGGGTGCATGAGGAAGAACAGTCCACTGAAGTTTTGTGAGCTCCTCTCGGGTGCGAAGACTTGTGTGAGGTCTTGCGTTGTCATGAAGAAAGAGAAGTTCGTTCAGATTTTTGTGCCTGCGAACACGCTGAAGTCGTTTCTTCAATTTCTGAAGAGTAGCGCAATACACTTCAGAGTTGATCGTTTGACCATGGGGAAGGACATCGAACAGAATAACCCCTTCAGCGTCCCAGAAGACTGTAACCATGACTTTACCGGCTGAGGGTATGGCTTTAAACTTTTTCTTGGTAGGGGAGTGGGTGTGGCGCCACTCCATTGATTGCCGTTTTGTTTCAGGTTCGAAGTGATGAACCCATGTTTCATCGCCTGTAACAATCTTTGACAAGAAATTGTCACCCTCAGCCACATGACGAGCAAACAATTCCGCACAGATGGTTCTCCTTTGCTCTTTATGGTGTTCGGTTAGACAAAGAGGGACCCAGCGGGAACAAACCTTTGAATATCCCAACTGGTGAACAATTGTGACAGCACTACCAACAGAGATGTCAAGTTGAGCACTGAGTTGTTTGATGGTGATCCGTCGATCATCTCGAACGAGTGTGTTCGCACGCTCCGCCATTGCAGGAGTCACAGCTGTGCACGGCCGGCCCGCACACGGGAGATCAGACAGTCTTGCTTGACCTGGCGGCGATGATGACACACGCTTTGCCCAACGACTCACCGTGCTTTTGTCCACTGCCAGATCACCGTAGACTTCTGCAAGCGCCTATGAATATCTGAGATGCCCTGGTTTTCCGCCAGAAGAAACTCGATCACTGCCCGTTGTTTGCAACGCACATCCGTTACAGACGCCATTTTAACAGCTCCGTACAGCGCTGCCACCTGTCGGAAGTCAATGAAACTATGCGAGACGAAGCGGGAATGTTTGAAAATATTCCACAAGAAATTTCCGGTTTTTTCAACCAAAATTGGCCGAGAAAAGAAATGTGTTGCATTACTTATTGAACTGCCCTCGTAGCAACCCGCCTCTGAATTGCGCCGATGTCTTCCTTCGATCCAACCTGGCGCGGATCCGAAACACTCGAGTAGTACTGAAGAATAGGTCGCATCAGCGTCCTACATGTGATCTCCTTTGCAGGTGAACCACATCTTCCTAAAATTCAACCAAAAACCATTCGCCTTCCCTACCACAGTTCCCACATGCTCGTTCCATTTCCGGTTTGATTCCCGGCAGAGTCAGGGATTTTCACCAGCCTCGAGATGACTGGGTGTTTGTGTTGTCCTCATCATTTCATCATCATAGAGAGATTGGACTGAGCAAAGGTTGGGAATTTGTACGGGCGCTGATAACCGCGCAGTAGAGCAACCCACAAACCAAACATCATCGTCAACGTTACGCCCAGATATTTAAAGGACTTGACTGAGTCAAACAGGACACTAGCAGTACTGTATCCGAACATTTATAGGTTTGTTCTTCCTACTCATCCGCATTGACTTACAATTTTCCAAATTTAGAGCTAGCTGTCATTCAGCACACCAACTGGAAATTTTGTCTAAGTCGTCTTGTATCTTCCTACTGTCTGACTTTTGTTTAAATACCCTTGGAAGTCTGAAAACAGCACGTACTCCGCTGCAGGGAGAAAATACATTCATGTTCTTTCTGCATGTATTAGGCATTAGCTTCTTAGCCCTCTTAGTTGAAATCATTGATCTTCGTAAAGATCTTTTTCTCATCGAGTAATAAGTCATCATTTGTGTGACATGACCCAGTTTTTCAGTACTCCTTAATCTGCTCATTTAGGCCTTTCACTCTTAGTTTCTCCGTGATGTCAGTATTCTCCTCCTGCTGGATAGTGTGTACCCAGCTACTCTTCTCGGAATTCGCATCTCCGATGCTGGTATGCCAATAACATCGAATTTTTATTCAAGATACTTCAAGAAAATAAAATAGATATAGTTTCAACAACAAAAAGAAAAAAGAAAATTCATTCTGGAACCCTTAAGGAGAGATTCCGTCCAAAAAATTTGACTCTTCTTCTACTTTACCCATATAAACCTAATATTAGTCATGTCTATCACGTACAGATTTAGCAAATACCCGAGATTGTAAGTCCAGTACTTCATTAGATTTTGAATTTTTGATATTATTGTAATGGTATTTTTGAAAACCAACTTTTGATACTCGGACCTTAATTTTTAATTCCAGATTTTTTAGGAACATTCGCAAGACGTTGTTCAACACCTGTAAGCATTCGTTTTATGAGAAATGTTATTAATACACTCAGTATTTTTTCAAGTTTCAGACATACGTTTTCTGTAATTGTCGGTGCGTAAATGTGATAATAAAATAAACACAGTTTCGTAATGTTAATGCATAAAAGCGTCGAAATACCGCAAGAGTAGTTCCTGCAAAAATTTCATTCAGAATTTTAGGATACAGAAGTTGGCATTGAACTCAGAGAAATAAAGTTACGAGGAGAGAGATTTTCAAATTGTATTAAAAAATGAACTTTGGTATAAGACACAAAACCCACTAAAATTCACAAGCACCTTCTTGGCCCTGTAAGGTTTCTTCTATTTGCGATTTCAAGACCACGATAGCCTTTTTTCCAGGGTGGATCTTGTGGACTGCTTGACCCTCGTTGATCTCTAGATACGGAGATCTTCTTCTTGTAGGGTGATAAAGGAGCGCTGGGACTCCTGCTTTCTCCAGTTTTCAAACATCTCATATCGAACAGAGAAATGTCTTTTGCGAGACCGGAAATTTATTTATTTATTTACTTATTTACTTATTTTATTATTTAAAAAAAATTTTTTTTTGCAAACTTCCATTTGCACAATGTGTCGTGCCATTAGTGTATCTTGGCACTAGTGCATCAGATGCAAATCTCTGATAGACACTTACTATTCTGACCACTTTGGCAGCTGTCTGTCTACCACGGCCCCCGTGCAGTCAATATTTCATTTTTTTCCCTTAAACGTACTTGCCATTCATATACAGCCATACTGTTTCGGGATCTGAGACTAAACATTCCAAAGATATGACTATCCATTAGTTTTTTTGTAATTGAAGTTTTAGGGTGGAGTCTCCTCTTGAGGTTGGTTTGCTACCGCTAACCACTTGAGGACAATATTATGGAAATGGAAGAGGATGTAGATGAAGATGAAATGGGAGATATGATACTGCGTGAAGACTTTGACAGAGCACTGAAGGACCTGAGCCGAAACAAGGCCCCCGGAGTAGACAACATTCTATTAGAACTACTGACAGCCTTGGGAGGGCCAGTCCTGACGAAACTCTGCCTTCTGGTCAGCAAGATGTGTGAGACAGGCGAAATACCCTCAGACTTCAAGAAGAATATAATAATTCCAATCCCAAAGAAAGCAGGTGTTGACAGATGTGAAAATTACCGAACTATCAGTTTAATAAGTCACAGCTGCAAAATACTAACGTGAATTCTTTACAGACGAATGGAAAAACTGATAGAAGCCGACCTCGGGGAAGATCAGTTTGGATTCCGTAGAAATGTTGGAACACGTGAGGCAATACTGACCCTACGACTTATCTTAGAAGAAAGATTAAGGAAAGGCAAACCTACGTTTCTAGCATTTGTAGACTTAGAGAAAGCCTTTGACAATGTTGATTGGAATACTCTCTTTCAAATTCTGAAGGTGGCAGGGGTAAAATACAGGGAGCGAAAGGCTATTTACAATTTGTACAGAAACCAGATGGCAGTTATAAGAGTCGAGGGGCATGAAAGGGACGCAGTGGTTAGGAAGGAAGTGAGACAGGGTTGTAGCGTATCCCCGATGTTATTCAATCTGTATATTGAGCAAGCAGTAAAGGAAACAAAAGAAAAGTTCGGAGTAGGTATTAAAATGCATGGAGAAGAAATAAAAACTTTGAGGTTCGCCGATGACATTGTAATTCTGTCAGAGACAGCAAAGGACTTGGAAGAGCAGTTGAACGGAATGGATAGTGTCTTGAAAGGGTATAAGATGAACATCAACACAAGCAAAACGAGGATAATGGAATGTAGTCGAATTAACTCGGGTGATGCTGAGGGAATTAGATTAGGAAATGAGACACTTAAAGTAGTATAGGAGTTTTGCTATTTGGGGAGCAAAATAACTGATGATGGTCGAAGTAGAGAGGATATAAAATGTAGACTGGCAATGGCAAGGAAAGCGTTTCTGAAAAAGATAAATTTAACATTGAGTATAGATTTAAATGTCAGGAAGTCGTTTCTGAAAGTATTTGTATGCAGTGTAGCCATGCATGGAAGTGAAACGTGGACGATAAATAGTTTAGACAAGAAGAGAATAGAAGCTTTCGAAATGTGGCGCTACATAAGAATGCTGAAGATTAGATGGGTAGATCACATAACTAATGAGGAGGCATTGAATAGAACTGGGGAGAAGAGGAGCTTGTGGCACAACTTGACTAGAAGAAGGGATCAGTTGGTAGGACATGTTCTGAGGCATCTAGGGATCACCAATTTAGTATTGGAGGGCAGCATGGAGGATAAAAATCGTAGAGGGAGGCCAAGAGATGAATACACTAAGCAGATTCAGAAGGATGTAGGCTGCAGTAGGTACTGGGAGATGAAGAGGCTTGCACAGGATAGAGTAGCATGGAGAGCTGCATCAAACCAGTCTCAGGACTGAAGACCACAACAACAACAACAACAACAACAACAACCACTACTCCTGTCGCTTGCTAGCGGTTCCCTTCATTTCGGTGTTACTACTGCACTCCACATGACCGACGATCTGCCTTATATACTCACATCCAGATCTGCCCTTGCGACCCTTTCAATTGTTGCTTTCAGCGACGACTCGTAACGCAATATGTACAGAATCATCCTATCTCTTCATTCCATTATGTTCTGTATTAACCATTTTTACCGATGACTCATTGCAGAGCTGTCGAGACTAGCAGTCTAGTGGTACTAAAAGGAGTGGTGAAGAGGCTGGAAACCGACAGGTCGCTCGATCGAGTTCCAGTCGCACCACGGAAATTATCAGTTTGCCTTCAAACTAACCTTTACATCTCAACGATGTAAGGAGTCGCCACGAACGGGACGTGTTTCGAATTCCACTTTAAACTGTATGTCCCCTTTCCGTCGTTGGATAACTGCGTTAGGGAAATGCTAGACGGCGAAGTGGGGCCCAGTTGAAATACACTGGTGTCAAAAATTGAAGCAACAAACCAACGTTTTCCTGTCCTGCATCCGATTCACGATGTATTCATGCAAACTGTCAACAGATGTCGTTACGGTCGCGTCCTGCACGGAAGATGGCATTCCGGTCAACGGACAACCACGCCAACGATGACATCAGGGCACCTACCAAACGAGAGAGTGTTTGCCGGGTAGTCCAACATCCATAGTCGCTGTGTACACAGTGACAGACGGTGCAGTATGGCCCTGCGATGGAGGGCCGTAGGAAGAATGGAAGCAGGACAGTCGCAGACTGATGCGGCCCGATGACTTAACGTGACTCGTTCTGTTGTTTCTCCGATGTGGCGACAGGTTACAGATATCGAAAATGTATCCTGATGACCAGGGCGGGGCCGATCACGTGTAACATCAGAAAGAGAGAACCGTCATTTGGATGTAAAGGCCCGACGGTATTGCCTCAGTACTGCACGCCAACCTGCATCTGACCTCGCAGGATCCACTGGGTGTGTTGCAGCGAGGCAAACGGTGCACACAAGGCTTCGGCAGAGTTGCTTTTACTACCGGAGACCTGCTGTATGTGTCCTTCTGATGTGTCTTCACAGAAGAGGACGTCTAGAGTGGAGCCGTCAACATCGAACAGGCCAATGCTCTTTACACAGATGAGTCCCAATTTGGCCTGGACAGTGATTCGCATCAAGCGAAACACGATTTCGGGACTCGAACGTTCTTGAAAGAGGCCGATATCGAGGAGGATCTGGAATGGTGTCGGCAGGAATTTGTACTCTTAAATCGGCAATGCTTTACTGCTGCCAGGAATCGTGACGAGATCTCATATGCGGTTGCTGCGAGGTGCTGTGTTCCCAGACTTCGTATTGCTGGACGATAATGCTCAACCTCGAAGAGCATGTGAAGTTGATGTTTCCTTGGAAACGGAAGATATTACACGCATGGCGTGGCCTGCTCGCTTCCCCGATTTGAATCCCATAGAGCATGTCTGGGATACACGAAGGACACGGGTTGCATCACGTAATCATCCACGAACCATTCTCCAAGACTTGCGAACAGCCCTGTAGAGCCGGCCGCGGTGACCGAGCGGTTCTAGGCGCTTCAGTCCGGATGCTATGGTCGCAGGTTCGAATCCTGCCTCGGGAATGGATGTGTGTGATGTCCTTAGGTTAGTTAGGTTTAAGTAGTTCTAGGTTCTAGGGGACTGATGAGCTCAGATGTTAAGTCCCATAGTGCTCAGAGCCATTTTGAGCGCTGCAGAAAGGATGGGTGTTATTGCCTCAACATGAGATTGATGGCATCGTTCACAGCATGCTCCGTCGTTGTCAGGTCTGTACGGCTGCCAGAGGTAGTCAGATCCCATACTGAGCGCATTAAACAGTTGTCGGAATGTGTGTGTAACCCCTCTAAGTTGGAAAAAACGAAGAACATTTTGGTCTAGCGTTATGAATGTTGCGGTTGTTTACATTCTGTGTTCTTTATATTGTTTCTACTTTACTATCACCTGTTTATACCGTTTTGTGGCAGAATAAACGCAACCCTACAAAATTTAGGTTTGTTGCTTTACTTTTGGTCACCAGGACATTGAGCCACACGCAGATTATCACAGGTTTTCTTCGTTCCTTATACAGGCAACCGGATCTTGAATAATTTCCTTAACACCAAGTTTGAACGGTTCCTAATCGTTTCATTTCTGTTGCTCCTATTGTCCACCTTTCGACTCGACCGATGCATTTATGCGCGTTCCCGGCAGCCCGATTTACCAAAGTTCAGTCAGCGTACGCTAGTCTCTACTATCTGTCACCAGCGCGCGGGTTGAGTTGCCTTGTTCCCTCGAAATGGATGCTCATTACGACTTTTTTCCACATGATCAAATATTACTCTGATGTTCGATGTGTTTTTTATAGATGGATGCCTCTTCAGTAGCTAGCTGTAGGTGGCAGCTTTACATGGAGGTGAATGATAATCATCATAAAAGCATTCAAGAAGTTCTTCCGGAAGTCCAAAATGGTCCAAATGGCTCTGAGCTCTATGGGACTTAATTTCTGAGGTCATCAGTCCCCTAGACTTAGAACTACTTAAACCTAACTAACCTAAGGAGCGCCTAGAACCGCTCGGCTACTCCGGCCGACTCTTCTGGAAGTTTCTGTTAATACTTCACTGTTGGTTTTCTTTACTGGTGAAGGTTCATAGTCAGCAGAACTGTTGGCTTCTCTTTGAGGAGGTTTCCAACATTGCCACTAACGCTTCAATCTTGAATACTATTAATCGCGTTGCGTCCATAAAATCGTTTTCTTCGTCCACTGTCTTACCCAATGTAACTTCAGTTGAGCAGTCAAATTACTGTTCATGTTTCTGAATAACTAGATCCAGCAAAAACATTGTGAAAGTTTCACCATTCCTACACCGTCTTCCGTTGGATGATAGCTTATTAACATGGTTGCCACAATACTTAAAACGCTCCAAACATTAGTAGTCGCGTTCATTTTTGCTGTATATGTGTGAAAATGCTGACACAGATACAGTAAACATGTGAACTGCTTGCCTGACCTGCTAAGCCCCGTCCTGCAACACAGCGAACACTGTCGAGTACAAACCAAGAGCAACACTATCACCTGTTGACGCAGGCGTGGTTAAAAATCTGAGATCGATCTGTGTACAAACATTTAAAGACGAATTCCTGTTCGAGCTGAGAGACTTCCCTTGTAAGATCAACCCCCGTCGAAAGGCAGCCGATACTAAGCCATATTCTGCCCCCTGGCCTACAACGAAAAGTAGCCCTTCTGCGTGAGTTTAAACGCATACAAGACAAGCCGCAGCTCTCTATACATCAATACACGGTTATCATAGAAAGAGACCAACTTCATTCAAGAAAACCATTAAAAAAAGAAAAAAAAGCTATGGAAATGCACACGTCTCAAATCAACCTAATCGACTCATGAGAAATGAAACAGGGCAAAACCTTGACATCCAGAGTCTCAAAACATGTCCTGCAGTAGAAAAAGAAAATCCTGTCTTCCATCACTCGCAAAGAACATGGACAATGAGCAACAGAATACGCGCCAGTCATTGCAGAAACGCAGACACTATCCCTAGGTGCGGTAAAGACTCCACTCCAAAATGCGATTACAGGACAGCCAGGCAAACCGTTCGCCGCATTGTTACGGAGGCTTACCGTAGAGCCGGCCGGTTCTAGGCGCTTCACACTGGAACCGCGCGACAGCTACGGTCGCAGGTTCGAATCCTGCCTCGGGCATTGATGTGTGTGATGTCCTTAGGTTGGTTAGGTTCAAGTAGTTCTCAGTCCTATGGGACTGATGACCTCAGATGTTAAGTTCCATAGTGCTCAGAACCAATTGAACCATTTTTGAGCTTACCGTAGACTTTCGACGACTTCCTGATGGCAATGACCGACGCATTTGATATTTAAATGTCTGCTTGTAAATTACACGTGTTACTGTTCGTATTTCGTTTAATATTCTGCTTAAAAATTATTTGATAAATAAATAAATTTAATAATACCGATTTGTAACTACACCAAAAATTAATTTGTAGGAATGTCTTTGTTCTCTTCCAACATCACTCTTATTTCCTGGTGTTAAATACCGGATTAGATCGCGCAGAAGTGGGAAAGAGTAGTATTTATTTCGGAAAGTTCATGCGACTATGTCTCAATGGGCGCAGATTCAGTGATTTTGTACGGAAAGAGGAGATACTCAGTTATTAAAACTGTTGGCACCGGGGTCGTGTAAAATGGAAAACGCTTTCATACGATATACAGTGCGCAACAATTCGTACTACGCATTCAACCGCGACCCAATCATTGACTCATGAGAGATAAGTGTTTGCCATTGTCCTGTGGTCTTTGGAAGTTCCATGTATTCACGAACTTCTACGTGGGGATTTAAAATCGTGCCACCGCTTAACACTTTAGTACAGCCATACTCTGCAAGTCGCTGTCAAGTGCATTATTTGGGCTTCTTTCCGTCCCTGTCACGTATAGAAATGACTGTGAAATGCCTCTGTGCGCGCTGTAATTCATATGACCTTCTCCTCAGAATCACTGCAGCAGCGATACGTAGTGGGTTGTGGTTTATTCTCAAAGCAATCATTTAAAGACGATTCTTGAAACTTTTTAAAGTAGACTTTCTCTTCTGGTGTCTGCCAGTTCACTTTCGAAGCCATTTCGGCACAAGTGATTAGTAGGCAATCTCTCTGTACACTGCATTTCCCTCGTATTCTACCAGAAGTCTGGCACCTGCTTTGCCTATGAGAGAGCTTACGAGATCGTTACATTCCATACACCTAAAAAGCGTTACGTCCATATACAGCGTAGTTGACACACGTAGTGAAAATAGGTAACAAGAAACAATGGTGTTATCCGTACGTCGCTGGGCACTATCGGTGGTGAAAAATCTGAGTGGTCACGTGGAGATCGAAGAAAGCAAACGCCCATAGCAGCGAGTGTGTCATGGGGAGTAACGTACACTAACAAGTGAAAGTGTTGTGCGTGTCTCTCTCCTCTTAGCTCTCGGTTGCGTAACGGAAGAGAACTGCCTCCGACGAAAATACCGGAACGGATATGTCCAGCTTTGCCGTGGGCTCCCGAAAGAAATATTTTTTTCCGCAGGAGGAGGAAGCAGCTGCACAGCCAGCAACAGGGGATCCGAGCTTCCGACCTATTTACTAGGAAATTCTTACAAAACGCCGGGTCCACCGAAGACGGCGCGTACGCACACCGACAGAAAACACGTGTTCGGGCCTCCTTTGTCTGCAGGCTCGGTAATTTTAGCACCGGCCCTAGCGCCCCCTCTGTCGGTTCCTCCTCTCCCCTTCCTCGCCCCTCCCACAGCCGGTCCTCGCTCACGCAGTGCCGCCCATAAGCGAGTCCAGCGGCCCGCAGCAATGGAGGGGGCAGGTGCCGGCGCGGTGCATTGCGCGTGCGCGGGCCGGGTCACGTGGCAGCGGCCTACCGCCAATGGCGAGGCGCGCTTCGAATTTGCCGCCGCGGCGCTACTGTAGCACATGCTGCGCAGCCGGCCGGGCCGCGACGGGACAGTCGCATTGCGTCGCCACCGCAGGGTAGGGGCGCACTCAACTCCTACGTTCATTCGACCTCGCACGCTGTCGACAAACAGACGGGCGACCGGTGCACCTACAGGAGAGACACGACACGCGGTGCGCCAGAGCATTTATATTTTTGTACAGGAGAGTGACAGGCAATCGGACTGGAAGTGCTGTATATTTTTTCGTTCTCTCGCTGCCGAGCGAGCGATTTTGTTTCTACGTGCATGTCATCGAAATAAGGGGTGAGCACCCCCGTGCTTTGAGAGGAGGGCCACTGCCGAACTCCCCTCGCGACCGAGCAGCAGTGTGTCGCCGGACGCCGAACGAGCTCTTCCCGACGACGCCCCCGTTACCCGGTCGGCAGCTGCAGTAGTGTGCGGCGATGCCGGCTAGCCTCTTCTCGGACATGGAAGGCGGCCGGGGTGCCGGCGGCGCGGGCGGCCTCGAGGACCAGCGGGCGCTGCAGCTGGCCTTTGAGCTGTCGATGCTGGGCTTCACGACGGACGTGTCGCCGCCGCCCGGAGTGGTGGGCGGCCCTGCGGGGGCAGGGCCCGGCGGGGGCGGCGCCGCCCCCGACACCTCGACGACGGCGGCGGCCGTGGCCGCAGCAGCCGCCGCCGCCGCTGCCGCCGCCGCCGACGCGGCGCACCACCATCTGCTGGCGCCGCCGCCGCCCGCCGCCGCCTTCCCCGACGACGCCCGCTGCCCGCCGGGCAAGAAGTCGCAGAACATGACGGAGTGCGTGCCCGTGCCCAGCTCGGAGCACGTCGCCGAAATTGTTGGCAGACAAGGTAGGCCACCGCCCTGCTCCTAACTTCTCTATTACTGTGGCAAATCCAGAGCAAGATGCTGATCAGACTGCGGGAGTGATCTTCCTTGACGTAGATCTGCTGTAGTGGCCGTGCACGAGTTAAAGTTCAATCGGTAGGAAGGTATATTTTCCGCTCAATTCTTTCATCTCGATTCCGCCTAGATCTGCTCTATGTCCATTGTTGCTGGGTAGTTTCCACTAGGTTGACGGATATTGCTCAACTTCCGCGGTTGTTACCAGTGTTAAGTGGTATAACATGAACTGCCGATTACTTTTCGAATGAGCAATTTTGGTTCATATCTACCCGTTACTGCCTGGTGCACAACAACTGCATTACGACTCTTTCATGAGTGGAGGGGTATTTTGCAGTAGTGACATGAATACTTGGTCTTCAAAGTTGTCCATTAGTCAGCACGTAGTTTGGATGTAATACTTTTGAGCGTATCATTTGAGTTACAAATGGGTCAAAAGTAGCGAACGAATTATTTATATCCATTGCAGTTGTTTGTAGCTAAGTAGACTTTTTTTATACCGACAGTGACTTCTCAACACTTGTATCGATGATGTTGCCTTTTCACCCAGCATACAACACTTTGCTTGCCAGCTATTAGGTCAGAGTTGATTCGAGTAATTAGATGTACCAACGGAAGAGTTGCCCATTCCACTGTAGTTTACATTGGGGTAGCGAAGCTTTTAGACTAGGCAGATCAGTTTTGTGCAGTGCGCTGAAAGACTTTTCCTCGATTGTTCCTTTCGATGATAAAAAGGTTTGTTTTCAGTGTCAATTTGGAAGTAGTCATTCTGAGTTTCCGCGTTGCCTATAAATGAAACGTAATTTTTCACATGATACAAATATATGGGAAGTTTTTTCAGACGTTCGGGACGGTATGTTAGTGTCGTGTAGATGTTCCATTTAAAACGTAGGTCTTAGCGGAGTGCAGTTTCGGCTGCAGTCTGAAAAAGCTGTCACATGCAAGCATTTTGCATTAGCCCCCACAATTTGTCATTACCGTGACACTAAAGGTGGTTTATAGCTTTCGTACTAAATACGCAAGTTGGGATGACAATATTGCTACTTTGGTCACGAAAGAGGAACCGATGTCGTCGTAATGTGGTTAATGGAAAGTTTTAATGGAATCCCTCGTATACTTAGCGAATTGAAATTTTTTTCTGCTATTGCCTTGTTTCGTGAAGAAAACTAAGCAGCACAGTGTCGGTTTATATTGATATACATGTCACTAAAATCATTTTTCCGTTCTCGTCTGTTGTTTGGAATGCTTTTCATGACGGTGGCGCGGATGGATGTTATTTTGACAGGAGTACCGCGCATTGCGACTTGCATACTCTTAACATCGAAGCTTCTTGGGAATATGAGCTCGTACGGAAACATACAGGTGTTCGTTCTTTCCGTGCGCTATACGAGATTGGAATAATAGAGAATTGTGAAGGTGGTTCGATGAACCCTCTGCTAGGTACTTAAATGTGATTCGCAGAGGATGTGGATTTTGTCTTTTCGCTCATTGTTGGCTTCTATGTTGTGGAATAAACTCTTCAATACAGGTGCCGGCTCGTGTTTGAGGTTGCTTACCACGTTTCCACTTCGAAAATATGCTTGATACGGATCTTTGTGGGTACAAACGCCCACAGATTTGTGACACAAAAGACGTTTTGGTAGAGTTTTCATTATCGAAAATCGGTGAAGCCTCAGGCCACTCGAATAGCTCGAATGCTAGATCACTTCATCACAGGGGACGATCGGGTACGCTTAATGAGCTTGCAGTGACAGTCTGGTATCAGCTGTTGATGAGGTCCGCGGTGTAGGTTAAGCCGCGTGGCGGCGGCGCGCCGGCGACCACGTGGTCGCGCGGGCAGCTCCGTCTGCTGCGTTCGCCTCTCCTCTCCCTACCTAGCTTCCCCGCCGTCCGCTCAGACGCCGACCTTGGAAGCGTTCAGCCAACTTTCTCTGTTCCGCTCTCGTCCGGTGCACCGGGCCGGTCGCCACGGCCGCCACACGAGACCAGAGACACATTGCGTAACAAAAGCAGTCATCGCCGCCGCCGCCGTCTGCTCGCTGCCTCGCCGCGGTAGGTCCCCAGTTCGCGTCCCGACGACCTGTTCTTTTTTTCAATTGTCGAACGTTCTGGGTATGGACTGGCGTATTCGTCGAGGCAGTAAATCGACAACGCTATTCGCTTCAAAGACGATCAGCTCGGAATTGTTAGACATAGCTAGAAGCCACACGATTCTTCGTGTCACGGTGTCACGTAATGTCATATTTCTAAACTCGGGCGCAGCTAGCGGTGCCGTCGGCCGACCTTGCGCTCCATTGAGCGCAATGAACAACTTCCTTATTTTCAGCGAAACTCGCGAGCGATAGGAGGCAACCGCTGTATGCTAGTACAACTCTGCGATGACCGCAATAAAACACAAACATCTCGTTCGATGCTCGAGCTCTGTCGTCGGCTTCTGAAGCCTCGAAGTAATCCACACAATTCCTTGGAACGATAGAAACTGGCAGCACCGAATATTGTTCCGGCTGCGTAACCATTCACAAGCAGAATATGAAGCCTTACGTGCCCTTACTTGCGTGATGCAGATAGGTGACCTGTCTGTAAGCCAAGCATGTCTGTTTAACGTATTATAATCTACACCTGAGAATGGCTACGCAACCGAAACTGCATTATAATGAACATTGTAATAATGGTTTAACCTTAACAATAACAGCTACTTTGGTAGTTATAATTAGACATACCTGTATAGCCTGCTGCAGCTGAAATACGGTAGCAAATTTCATAAAACTTAATGAATTTATTGTATCTAGCGTGTGTAGTCACAAGTTCAAAGGCAGAACTAGTGATTGAAGTACCATTTCTTTTTTGTAGTGGACATCGTAAGATATCCCCCGATTTGTGTACGCAACTTTTCAACCGTAAGTGGTCCTATTTTTCTTTGCTTAGTGCTACGCGTAGGGCCGAATGTCTTGCAGAAGTGATTCCACACAGTTGTGCGTCTGAATTTATACGAAATAACGTGACGTGCGCGTTCCTGCTAATCTTTCAACGAACTGACTGCCGGTTCAAGTAAACAGTGCGCCAGATCAGGACACACTCCGTTAATCTTCTACGCAGTACCATCTTCTACGCAGTGCCATTTAGTATGTAACACGTGAACGTAGAAAGTAATCTGACGCGGGTCCCGCAATACAGGTATAACTTGTATGCAGATAATTGTTCCTTCATGTCGTAATGTTACAAACATGGTTATAGATGTAGGATAACTGACTTTAGGCGGCAATAGCCACAACGAAGTTAATAATTCGGTTGTGTCAAGGCCACGCCACTGGCTCACTTGCACCACAGCTTCCGAGGTCCCACGTACTCTTGACCAGTCAGTTTCCACGGCGACCCTGGCGTCGGAGGGCCGGCTGGCACCCGTTGTCAGACAACAAAGGAGCAGATGGCCGGAAGAGCGGGCCTGCTAGCAGGCACACACGATACCCGAGCTGGCCGGCGTTGTTCGGTTAGGCTCGCCGAGCGACCCCCGAACAAAGCAGCAGATGTTCCGACCTCCGGGCGCTCCTTTTTCCCTTTTTCGTCTTCCTATTCCTTGTGCCCCTTATGTAGGACCTTCTCTTCCTGTCGTCCCGCGCTGCGCGCCAGGTTCTTTGTGTGTTAGTGCCCGGTGGAGGGGGTTCCGACATCCGTTTACCGCCGCGTCGTCTCTACCGGGGTTCCTCTCGTCTCAAAGGACCTTTCAGGTCCCCGAACCAGTCATCTCAATCTCCGCGTACGTCGTTAATACCAAATATACGTGGCTTAAATCTGTACTAAAGGTGGACGTATACACTTAACGAACTGCAAGCCGGAGAAGCATTTACAACATGACAGTTTTACACATAAGTCAGTGTGTGGCTGACGGTTCGTTGAACCACGTTGAGACCCCACAATTCTAGAGTAGCACTTGGGACAAATAAACACTGAAATTCCGTCCGAGCTCGAATTTTATTGCGGTGCCCATTTGCGCAAGGTAACTGGGAATCTTCAAAATAGCAGTAGTGGAGGCCCTCTAGGCCGTCTAGTAAGGTCATCCGAAGACCAGTATCAGTTGCAAAGCGATTTAGAAAAGATTGCTGTATGGTGTGGCAGGTGGCAGTTGACGCTAAATAACGAAAAGTGAGGTGATCCACATGAGTTCCAAAAGAAATCCGTTGGAATTCGATTACTCGATAAATAGTTCAATTCTCAAGGCTGTCAATTCATCTAAGTACAGGGGTGTTAAAATTACGAACAAATTCAGTGGGAAAGACCACATAGATAATACTGTGGTGAAGGCGAGCCAAAGGTTGCGTTTCATTGGCAGGACACTTAAAAGATGCAATAAGTCCACTAAACAGACAGCTTACACTACACTCGTTCGTCCTCTGTTAGAATATAGCTGCGCTGTTTGGGATCCTTACCAGGTGGGATTGACGGGACATCGAAAGGGTGCAAGAAAGGGCAGCTCGTTTTGTATTATCACGTAATAGGGGAGAGTGTGGCAGATATGATACGCGAGTTGGGATGGAAGTCATTAAAGCAAAGACGTTTTTCATCGTGGCGAGATCTATTTACGAAATTTGTCACCAACTTTCTCTTCCGAATGCGAAAATATTTTGTTGAGCCCAACCTACATAGGTAGGAATGATCATCAAAATAAGAGAAATCAGAGCTCCAACAGAAAGGTTTAGGTGTTCGTTTTTCCCGCCCGCTGTTCGGGAGTGGAACGGTAGAGAGATAGTATGCTTGTGGTTCGATGAACCCTCTGCCAAGCACTTAAATGTGAATTGCAGAGTAGTCATGTAGATGTAATAGATTCGTTATCACTATCTACCGTCTGGAACCACGCGACCGCTACGGTCGGAGGTTTGAGTCCTGCCTCGGGCATGGATGTGTGTGATGTCCTTAGGTTAGTTGTTAGGTTTTGGTAGTTCTAAGTGACTGATGACCTCAGATGTTAAGTCCCGTAGTGCTCAGAGCCATTTGAACAATCACTTTCAACCAGTAAAACGCAAAATTTGATTCGCCTTCCCCAGTACATTTTTTGTGATGGTTCCAATTTGTTGTTAGTGATAAGCTCCAGGTATTTGGTTGAATGGACAGTTTCAAGAAACGTTGTCCCCATAGTTTTGCAATTCGTTCTTATCTTCTGACGACTTTGTTATACAAATGTGACAGCATCACCTGCAAAAAATGAGAGCTGCTCAAATTGTTGTAAATAGTTTCTGTATATTTGGAGCGGCAGGGGCGTCAACATTTCCATGCGGAACCGCAGATATCACTTTCTCGGTGACTTCCCGGCAATTACAACCAATCCAGTCGCACAATTGGGACCATGCTCATTAGAAGCTGATTGTCAGCAAAGGCGTGAAAACCCTCCTTCGAATTTAGAAACATGATAGCAACCTCACATTCCATCACGATAACTGCCATTACATCGTGTGATTTAAGATCCGGTTTTTTGATAACAACGAAATTTTCTGCGCCAGTACTGGTTGTGATAGTTTCGGTGAAGTATTTCGTACGTTCGAACGCAGTAGATGTTCCAAAATCCCACTGAAAATAGGTACATCAGGTGCAAGCGTACGCGACCGTCTGTAGGATAAGATTTGCGCTGTTAAAGCTGCTTTTGACTTGCGATTTTGAGTTACGCAAGCTCGTGAACGTACACACTTGCACGTGTTTGTATGCAGGCTTGTATAAGCAAACGTCAGTTGTGAGGCAGTCTTCGTAGCAGAAAATGTCCAGCGATGTTAGCAAATAAATTGCAGATTGCTCCTAGAGGTTCTTTTGGAGAATTTTGTACGTGTACTAAATCGAAAGCGTTTTACGATAAGCGAAGAGCATTTCCGCATACGTTGTATTTGGAAAATTATACAAAGCAATTGGCCGTCGCAGACGTATCGTTATTAAAAAGTGGAATGAACGTACGGCCTGACCATGTAAACGTGAACCGTGAGACCGTTATAAGCAGTTCTTTCAATTATCTTGCTCAGACACCGAAGGACCGCGATACACGTTCCTGGGAGCTTTGTCAAGGTTCCATTGTCGTAGAGCAAGCATGAGCTATTAAATGTGCTTGAAAACACTTTTGGGCGAAAAAGAAAATGTAAGATAACTACAGATATGTCGCATCACAGGCCTGTATGATGTCAAACTTTCTTTATGAAAGTGACATAAGGTTCAAATAAATTTTCCGTATATCCTAACATAATTCTGCTAATAACTTAAGTTGGCATAGGAATCTGGACAGAGCTGTACTGATTTGAAAACAAAGGCAGTTAATAAATTCTCTTGTTGTTGAATATCGTCAATTTCTTTATGTAACAGTACTCGCAGATGTATTGCAGCATGTTCCCGGTAATTTTGACTAATGTAGTGAATTTAACTTGCACCACCCTTTGCACATTAAGATCCATTGACAGACAGTGGACAATGTTCCCTCTTCACCATACCTTAATTAGCCGTAAACTGCGATACGTCAATGTAGATTCAAAATTCTATAACTAAAGGGTGTAGAAGTTTCTAAGAGGTATTCTACTCCTGCCATTCTGATGTCTTCTTTTGCGGGATTTTTGATAATAAAAAATACTTTAATGTTTGGCTGACCCTTCAATAATTGTAGGGACTGATATGCCCTCTTCAGCAGTTTACATGTTAATGAGACTTGAAACAGATTGTAAATACCTGATCGACCTCCATTTCAGATTTTTACTACCTATCTTCCGGTACAGTTCTATTATAGATAACTCAAGCTAATCCAGAGCTTCCTGGTGCAATATTTTATTTACATGTTTATTGCATAAAATCTTTCTTGTGATCAGAATTACGTAGTAAAAGGATAGCTGCTGGTTTAGGGAAATCATACGCACACTGACATTACGTGTAATGCGATGCTTTGTCGTACAGTTAATTCTTCAGATCTGGACATGTGCATTCCAGATCGTTATATGCTCGCGCCTTTTATTTTAAAATATGCAAATATCGCTGCGAAAGTTCTCATTTGCTTTTGGCGGCATCCAGTGGATGCGCCGTTAATCTCGCACACTGCGGTCTGTTGCTGTACAGCACTCTTCTTGTGATAAAGCCTATGCCAACAGCTTTTCGAAACTATAAAGTGCGTTTTCTCGATGTTTTTCATTTGTCGTTGCTACGAAGGGTCACCCTTCACGGATCATCTTAAAGAAAACGCCAGTGTTCGAATTCTGACATTGTTGCGAAACATTTAAAACCTGAAAAAATAAATGACAGAAATGATCCATACGCACTTACCTCCATAATCTACTAACCAGTGTGAAGTGCACGGAGTACGGGAAGAATATGTAAACATGACTGTACGAGCTGTACAAGAGATATACGTAGAGGTTGTAGTAATTCTATATTGATCAAATAAAACTGGTGAACATCCCGTATTAGTCATATTTGGTACGGGTCCCCATAGACTTAGGAACGCACAATTACCATTACCATGTACGCAATCTCCTTTGTAGACAGACGTTTTCCTAGTATTCCACTAATTTTGCTCCGCTTTGAAGTCCTATCATAATCCGTGAATGTTATTGCAGTGTTTTAAGCGAATAATTGTAAAACTGTCACCGGTGAAGTCTGTTGTTACTGTTAAGTGTCTGGAAGGTCATTAATATACAACACGAACGAGAAGGGTCGCAACACAAGTGCAGTTCGTCTGAAACTTTCCATCCAAGATCATCCTGCGTCTCCCTTTCCAAGAAATAGTGCAGTAAGAAATTTCGCTTGATAAGAGCAAAACGAGGATCATGGAATGTAGTCGAATCAAGTCTGGTGATGCTGAGGGAATTGAGATTAGGAAATGAGACACTTAAAGTAGTAAGAGTTTTGCTATTTGGGGAGCAAAATAACTGATGATGGTCGAAGTAGAGAGGATATAAAATGTAGACTGGCAATGGCAAGGAAAGCGTTTCTGAAGAAGAGAAATTTGTTAACATCGAATATTGATTTAAGTGTCAGGATGTCGTTTCTGAAAGTATTTGTATGGAGTGTAGCCATGTATGGAAGTGAAACATGGACAATAAATAGTTTGGAAAAGAAGAGAATAGAAGCTTTCGAAATGTGGTGCTACAGAAGAATGCTGAAGATTAGATGGGTAGATCACATAACTAACGAGGAGGTATTGAACAGAATTGGGGAGAAGAGGAGTTTGTGGCACAACTTGACTAGAAGAAGGGACCAGTAGAGGGAGACCAAGAGATGAATACACTAAATAGATTCAGAAGGATGTAGGTTGCAGTAAGTACTGGGAGACGAAGCAGCTTGCACGGGATAGAGTAGCAAGGAGCGCTGCATCAAACCAGTCTCAGGGCCAGATCACAACAACTGCATATGATAGTACTTTCGTTAATAAGCGTACAAAGTCAAATCCCTTTCGAAAATAAAGAATTAGTGCATATACCTTGATCCGTGGCTTTCAGGATGTCTTGAGAGATTTCACGTGATATTTTCGGAACTGATAATTGCCATGGGGAATATATATAGACGTATATCATTGTCTGAGCAGATAGTTTTTGTGTAGCAGCGATTTTATTTGGGTTCCAGCATAAATTATTTGCAGCGTGGTGCTCAACATATTGTGGCACGGACAGTGTGTCAGATGCAGTGGGTTAGTTTGGCTCTCGGCCGCGGAGCCGGCCGGCGCAGACAGGTCCTTTATTCCGCAGTCAAGGCCGCCGGCGAGGAGAAACCGCGTCCGTGGCGCACACGTGGGAGGAATTCTGTTAACGCAGAGTCGCGGGTGCGAGACTTCCTGCCCCCGGACCCCGGCCCTTATCACGCAGATAGCCCACCCGCTCCCTGTGCATACTTGTTTTCGCGTACTGCGAGGCCCTAATCTTCCCCGTTCCAGGAATCCGCCACCTGCCTTTTGCTGGGCCCTGGACGCCGCCTCCAGCGTGCCGGCGTGTTTGGCAACAGCGCGGCGTCGATTCATTGCCTCTATCCTGTCCGCTGATAGGATTGCATCGCGCCGATCCCAGTAGCTCAACTCGGCCCGTGCCACACGTAGGCTGCGCCCGCATTCGTGTCGGCGCAGTTCGGAGCAGTCTTCTGCTGTGTGTCCCATCGACTGACCTCCACGACTGCATAAACACATCGTACAGAACCTACCGAGCGAGGTCGTACGTTCGGGAAAATGGATTCGGCCATCCTGATTTTGGGGTACCTTAATTTCCTTAAGTATTTTCCACCTTAATTCCTTAAATACCGGGTGATCAAAAAGTCGGCATAAATTTGAAAACTCAATAAATCACGGAATATTGTAGATAGATGTACAAATTGACACTCATGCTTGGAATGACATGGGGTTTTATTAGAACCAAAAAATATAACGTCCAAAAAAGTCACACATGGTGCTTCATCTGATCAGAATAGCAATAATTATCATAACAAAGTAAGACAAAGCAAAGATAATGACCTTTACAGGAAATGCTCAATATATCCACCATCATTCGTCATCAATAGCTGTAGTCGAGGAATAATGTGAACAGCACTATAAAGCATGTCCGGAGTTATGGTGAGGCATTGGCGTCGGATGTTGTCTTTCAGCATCCCTAGAGATATCGGTCGATCACGATACACTTAAGACTTCAAGTAACCCAAAAGCCAATAATCGCACGGACTGTGGTCTGGGGACCTTGGAGGCCAAGCATGACGAAAGTGGCGGCTGAGCACACGATCATCACCAAACGACGCGCGCAAGAGATCTTTCACGCGTCTACCAATATGGGGTGGAGCGCCATCCTGCATAAACATCGTACGTTCCAGCAGGTGTTTATCAGCCAGGCTGGGGATGATGCGATTCTGTAACATATCGGCGTACCTCTCACCCGTCACGGTAGCAGTTTTGCTGTCCAGCGCAATCTGTCGGACATTTAGTGAACTTTTTTTGTTCTAATAAAACCCTATGTCATTCCAAGCATGTGTCAATTTTTACCTCTCGATGTACATTATTCCGTGGTTTATTAAGTCTTCAAATTTATACTGACTTTTTGATCACCCTGTATTTTCCGCAAAAAAAAAAAAGAGGTTGGTTCCTTCCTCCATTCCTGTCTCGATTTCACATACCGACAGCTGATGGGAAGGAAAACCCCCATCTTGGTACTTTCCTCAGTCTCGTGTATGCTTTATGGTCCCTTATCTGTAAGCATTACGATCTCTGGTGCTGCTGTTGGTTTTTAATATCCACTCACCTTCTGTTACGACGTTCCGTTCTTTTAACTACTGGAATCCGGCAAACCACTTTATTTCGGAAGAAAATTATCTTACGTTCCACAGATACCCCTATTCGCTTCACTGTCTTCGATAAATCAGTAATCTTAAGAAGCCTGCCAAATTAGAGGTATTACAGATCATTAGATCTTAGCTTCGTGTAAAATATAGTAAGTCTCGCACAGAAACTTTCTGAGCAGTCGTCAATAACTTATTCACAGAAACATTGTCATATGTTCGTATTGCATGTAATTATTGTAACCACCGACAAATTAATAATTTAGAGGATGAACCACATTTGTGTATACGTCGAGCGGTTGTTCCAGCAGTGGAAGTTGTAATTATCCGTTCTCCTGGTTTTATGACCTGTACTGCTCAGTATCTTACTCATTATCCTTAAGTCTTCTACTCGAACATGTTCCTTGACACGTTAGTTCATTTTCCTGTTTCGTAAAAATTAGCAACATGCACAGCTCCAGTGATTTGCAGAGCAACCTTGTTTACAGAATAGTTTTCATACCGGAAGCCCCGGTCTGCCTTTTGTCAAAACAGGTGATGAACAATGATTTTTAATTGTGATTGACATCTTAGATGTACGGCATCAGTATTTATAGTTAGTCTGATAGCCTTGTAAGCCGGAAACAGTTTGACTAAATAAGTTCTCTAGAACATGTACAATATTCTGCTTTTCATTTGTAGTTCTGTTTTCCCAAGAAGCGATAAGACAGTTAACATACTGCATTCAGTTCAGACGAGAAAGGATATAAAATTACAATTACATCAGAACATTCTATCAAATGTTACACCTGCGACAAATGTTGGCCAAATTAACCCCCGACGAAAGCTTGTCACTTCTGGTAAATTCTAAACATGTTCTGTTTCCAGAATCCTGCACATATATTTATGTGGATTGTTGTGTTCCTCTGTTAAGATCTAAATAAAGGTTTATAAATGATGAAAAATAAATCTTTTGAAATTTCTAGCCCTTGTTTTGCCAGCATTACCTCTAGTGTGGTGCACAACACGAATGTAAATGTAAACCCTTAAAATAATTGTCCGGAAGGGAGGCGTAAAGTCACTTTCAAACATATAATTATGTAACAATCAAAACTATACTAAGATATAATGTGCGTACGTAAATTAAATGTTTTGTAGAGTGATGTATTTAGAAATTACAAGGTGAGCCGTAAGACAAAACAACTATTGAATTAGGAATATTGTTGGACGTGCCGTTTTGTGTCGGTACGTCGTAGCTTATTGTTCAGGTAACAATTACATTTTGTAATGTACCCAACAGTAACTGCGACGCAGTTAATATCAAGACTGGCAGCTTTGTTGAAATGCATATGCTTTATTAAATAGTCAGAAACATTGGCCGAACTTACATGTTAGTTTTGATGGATTTGTCACAACCATTCATCTTTCAAGTGAGAGTAATGAAGATTCCTGCGACGCTACGTTCTTCTAAGTTGCGTAGAAATTAAAATACTCAGTTGTGAAGGAACAGCTAGCCCTTTATAAATGTCACCAAGCTATATCTAGAAAAGGATTAATCTTAAGTAGGCAGTAATCATGCTACGTTTAGCAACCATAGATTGGCTGAATATGGGAGTACCGTTTCACTATGCGCGTATACACACAGGTCGCAGAAATTATTGAACTTTTGTCTCATTAGTGCAGAGAACATTGATAGGAATGATGTCTTAACTTTCACCGTTTGGAAATCTTTCTCTTCACGAAATTGCTGATAAAATTTTGTATCTGAACTTTTTCGGCTGAGATGGTCTTACGTTATCGGTGCAGTTAGACATTCTCATCTAACCAGAGCTGCTTTAGGTTGCCTTCAAATTGATTACCACGTATATACCGTTTAATCTTGCTTCCTCGCAACTAGAACATTTGTACAGTGCTTTGGTCGAAGGGAGTGTAATGGGGTCGTAAAGTTTAATTTACTTAGCGTGTAGTATTAGCTACAAACTGAGGCTTTACGTAGATGAAATTACCGGGAATTCTGACGTGTATGAAATAAAAGCAATACGCAGTTAAGACATCGATGAAATAGCTATCAGGTACTGAGCAACCAACTGTGGAAAGGAACGCGTAGCTGTTACACGAAATATACAAGCGTAGTGTCATTTCAGTAGTGAGGTATAAGAGCTCGTGTCATGAATATGTAGGATTGGCTGTGTATAGAGTAAGTTGAACGATTGCATCGAGCAAACGGGCGACTAAGAGTAATTGCAGTATGTCTACAAGAGGGGTTACTAACTAAACACGGGTACAGCTCACACATGATTACTATTAGTGTAAATATCTTGCAACACTTAACCCGTAGAGATCATGCAAATAGCTCGAAAAGAGGCGTTCAGTCTCTTCCCAAGCCCCGTCCTTAAGTAGAACAGCAGAAATTTTAATATGTAACGGTTTAATACATAGCATACTACAAAGTACCACTGTAACGCACTTAACGTTCAAGGGACTCCGTGAAAAATTTGAATAATTGAGTTAGCTTAAATGAATGTGACTGATACAGGAGGAATAGTCTAAGGGTATCTGTCTAAAAAGTAAAAATATTATTGTAGTTTCAATGACATGCCGTATTATTGCTCAAAGGATCAGTCAGAGCTCTGATGTATATTCTTCAGTAAGGTTATTTAATTTTTATTTTCCAATTTCTAACTACTACTGCTGCTGTTACTACGGATATCCGGAAAACAAGAAAATCGAGTCTTCTTCTGCTTCCATGTCCTCGAGCTTGCTTGGTCAATCGGATTTTCTATTGCCACCACTGCCGAAAATACGCATTCGCAGTGTTTCCAATGACGACTGATGAAGTTACAGATGGACTCTACTCTTTTAATTTGCTTCTTCAAAACTCCGAATACGTTTTCGATTTATCATTTAATTCGATGTGAGGTTCGAATTAGGAGTTTGAAACACCGCTTCTCCTTCCAAAAACTCATCTGTCAAACAACGAGACTGCGACACAGCTAGACTTATTATTAGTACTTTCTCGTCACACGATTCCATGTCTTTGCGGACGGGCAATATTTGCAAGGTGTACACTTTAAGAGTGCGAGGCAGACTAAACAGTCGCGTGAAGTTCACAAGAGAGCTGGAATAGTATGGACGTCAGCGCGTAGCGTCGGTTGCCGCCGTATGCTAAGTTAGCGCAAGAAGTTACGTCTTTCATTGTCCATACAAGTAAATGTTATATTATGCTATACCACGATTATTGAGGTTAAGCTTCACAACTTTCAAGTTCACCAGTTTCGTGAATTTATCAGTAAGAACACGAGGGTTTTTAATACCTCGAACCCAAAAGTATGCATATTCGCCTGTGTAATTTAAGTGCCATAGTGAAATCTATGAACCGTACAGTAACGGTCGTCGAGAACCTAGCTGAAAGCACGACCCCCGTAATCCTGCTCTTTTCGGGACGTATTGCCCGTTTCTGGAGCGGAGCAGTTCGGCTGGCCGGGTTTTGGGCCGAAGGGGGCGTGCGTCAACGAGCTGTAATCCGGATGCCGGCGTCAGCACCGGCTGGCGCCAGTATCGCCTGGCACGACTGCGGCCCGCTCCGCGACCTTGGCCGTGGTGGGCAGAGGGAGGGGTTCAAGACCCGGTCAGCGCCAAGGCCCTCGTCTGAGCCGTGGGGCTCCGGCAAGCTGTACTAGCGTGACGGTAAACTGTTAAACTGCTTGAGGCCTAATAGTTTGGGCGAGTATTACCAACGTGCACAATGTTTGTACCGACAATGTGCAGGCATTTTACAAGCAAATACCATTTGTGTCGTAATGTTCACTATGGCACTTTCAGAACAGTGTGGGCCACATCAGTTGTAAATGTTAGTGTCTGCGAGGCAGCCTTCCATCATGAACACCAAATCTATGGCCTATTGTGAGAAAAAGTGCGATGTTGAGAACGTTATACTTCTAATGAAATAAGGCAATTGTCTTTGTTAAGAGTGTCAGGTGATTTATTAGGAAGATAAATTCTCATTAGCAAACTACTCGAGGAAAAACGGTATTAATAAATGTGGCCCAGGAGGCAGATAAAACACGCAAATTGTTTCTGTGGTGTTAGCTGCTTTTAAAGTGTTAAGTGGTTCGAGGTTAAAATGTTTCTCAACTGATCGTGATATTATTGTACCAATCCTGTGCATACATCTGAACCCAGTCAGTTCCTAACATTGTTTCATCAACAAAACAAACATGTACGTGATGTCCGACGAAGACTGACAAGTACTCAGGGATACGAGAAGAAAGATAATTCGAAGCAAGAAGTCTAGTAATCATGGGCTCTAGAATACACACCTTACGAGCTGTGACCACTTGTTAATCTTGGCTAATGTTAAACTCATCTCTTCTACTGAAAAAAATGCCATAGCTCTTTAGGTGTGCATTTTAGAGGCCATTTCACTAGGTTTTTTTTGTGGGGGAGGGGGGAAATCGTTCCTGTAATATCCCTAAATGGTGCCATTTTCCTTGTACACCCTTTATAACTTGTCATTTCTTTTTTCGCGTCACAGTAGCAGATCAGGCCAAAATTAGCAACTTGGTTTCAGAGCGCCATAATCTGAAGCACACAAAGTTGAAGTATTCTTAAATCATGTGGCTGTGAAGGAAACTGCATGCGTGTTACGTTCAGTCGCCATTATGCAATGTTGTGTTGACTCGTAGAAGCAAATGTCAGTGGAACTTAGTGATTTTTCTGAAAATAGTTTTAATTTACTTGCCAGCCCGCAGTAGGTATTTTCTAATTCTGACCTTTTTACAGAATGGTTATTTTCACAGAATGGTTATTATATCTGTTGCCTTACTTCGTAGCAAACATATCAAATCTTAATATGTGTCGTATCAGTAGGTACGTGCTATTGTGGTAAGTAGTCTAATTGGCATTTGGAAGTTGCCCATTCAGCCAGCTCAAGAGTGGACTGTCGATTACGAAGATATGAATGTAAGGACAACAGAACACACTGGCACGAGCGGAGAAAATCTACCCCGCATGGAACTGAACCCCTGTGGTAAGTAATTTCTCAGAACACAGCCAATAAAACAAAATTGCTGCTACGGGGAGTCGAATCGCGATAGCAGGGTTCCGGGAAAGCCCCAGTCCGGTACATAATTACAACCTGGCAGGAAACTTCGAAACAGTGCTGACCACACTGGAATGCTAGCCAAGAATGTTAGGTCTGAAAGATGTAAACCGACCATAGTTTTTCAGTACTATAAAAAAAATATCATTGTGATATTTTACACCTAAGACAGCTACAAACAACTCGCAATTTCTATAGCTTACGCACATTTGTACTTCACGAAAACCACTTGAAAATGCAAATCTTAATTTGTCGTAAAAATTCAGAGCCACACAGCTGTGACAAACATTCTACTTAGCTCTTGTGTTGACAATAGAGGCACAGTGGTTTTATGTTGATGCGTCACCGAGATAAATCAGTATTGACGATAATATAACAGATTCGCGTATTAGTCCTATCCGAGCGCGCTCTCTCTCTCTCTCTCTCTCTCTCTCTCTCTCTCTCTGTGTGTGTGTGTGTGTGTGTGTGTGTGTGTGTGTGTGTGTGTGTGTGTAGTACTATAATTGGCCAGTCGAGCGAGTTCTTTGTTTCGGAATTAGGTGTAAACAGTTTAGAAACAGCGAGACTAAAAAAGTTCATGCGGGAGGGTACTTGCGTTATCAAATCGTTAGTTAAGTGATTTTGTTAAGGTCCATATAGGTGTCAGGGAATAGATCTTTCGAGAAAGTTGGTGGATTTTGAGTTTTGTTTGTGCAATTTGCCTTAGAAAATACTGGGAGAGAACCTGATGTTCAGAAGGGCTGAAGTGAAAATCGTTGCTCTCTGATGATTCAATAAACAATCATTGACACTAAAAAGAATTGGGCTAATTCTGGTCAACTCTATCCCGTAGAAGCTTCGTCATCTCTTCTGAGGCAACATCAACATACCTAGTTCTACTTGATTATTGTATTCATCCCTTCGTCTCCCTCTACAATTTTAACCCCCCCCCCCCCCCCCCCACACACACACACACACACACACACACACACACATACCAGATTTGTAGAGTCATTGAGTCCTGTCAACTGATCATTTATTTCCGTCAATTTACTTCCTTTTTCCAAATTCAATTCAGCACCTCCTCATTAGTTATTCGATCTACCAATCTAATACTCTGCATTCTTTTGTAGTAAGACATTTCAAGAGCTTCTATTCTCTTCTTGTCTCAGCTGCTGACTTTGACGCGTTACATGCGCACAAGGCTAGTCTCCAAACACTTAGCTTCAGAAAAGAATTCTTAAAGATACTTTAATTTCTGATTCCCAGAAAAGTTTTTTCTTGCTAGAACGGTTATTTTGCTGCGCAAATAGCGGAACTCCTCTGTTTTTAGTGTCCAATACAGCGAAAGGCGTTACCGCGTTGGTAACACCCGATGGATGACCGCCCAGGGAAAAATGGGCGCCATTGGCTAACGGACCCGCAAGTCGACCAACTGGCATCCTATTGAAAGACTTGCACCAGGGCTTGGTGCCACTTGTTGTTGTTGTTGTGCCTAGTATCTTAATAAAATTTCCTCCATACCTCCTGGTTTAATTCAACTAAAATTCATTATCTTCGTTTGACTTTTGATATCTATCTAACAACCTCTTTCCAAGACACTATCCATTCCGTCCAACTGGTTTTGAAAGCCCTTTCAAGTCTCTTGACATAAATAAATATAACCGCCAAACTTTAAAATTCTTATTTGTTCTCTCTGCACCTTAAGTCACTCTCCTTGGTCACCCTTACAGTTTGAAAAACATCGGCGACGGGCTGCAACTCTCTTCCTAGTCAACAAGTGCTTGGTTTCTGTAGGTCTAAAAGTTGTAAACAATCTTTCGCTCCTTGCGTATTATGCCTCACGCCTTCAAAATGTCACTGTATTCCACTCGACAAGCATTTGTCGTGGTCTAGAGGCTAGCGTTGCCTTTTTCTCGATCATAGGATCCCGGGTTGGATTCCTGTCCGGATCGGGGTTTTTCTTCACCCGGGGACTGGGTGTTTTGTGTTGTCATCATTTCATCATTCGGGAAAGGGGCAAAATCGGACAGGGAAAAGATTCAGACTTCGTACAGACGCTGATAACCGCGTGGTTGAGCGCCCCCCCCCCCCCCCCCCCCCCCATACACACACACAAACCAAATGTCATCGACAAGCATTTATCTAAATTTACAAATGCCATAAACGTAGGTTTACCATTCCCCCCAACCTATCTCCTAAGAAACTCTTAGGGTGAATTATGCTTCACTTGTTGCTAAATTTCGCTGGAGCCCAAACTTGTAGTTCTCCGATGTCAACATCTACCAGCTCTCCTATTCTTCTGTAAATAAGTCTGTGTTATGACTCTTTAAAGTGATAGTCTGGTAATATTCATATGCCAGAATGAGGTTTTCAATCTGCAGCGGAGTGTGCGCCGATATGAAACTTCGTGGCAGTTCAAAACTGCGCGCCGGGCCGAGATTCGAACTCGGGTCCTTAGCTTTTCGCCGGTAAGTGCTCTAGCATCTGCTAGTTCTGCAAGTTTCGCAGGAGAGCTTCTGTGAAGTTTGGAAAGTAGGAGACGAGGTACTGGCGGAAGTAGAGCTTCGAGGAGGGGTCGGAGTCGTGCTTGGGTAGCTCAGTTGGTAGAGCACTTGCGCGCGAAAGGCAAGGGTCCAGAGATCGGGTCTCGGTCCGGCACACAGTTTTAATCTGCCCGGAAGTTTCATTATTCATGTGTGTGTCAGAGCTTTGTTTGGAATTAGAATTACTACTTTCTTCATGAAGGCTGAGGATATTTGGCGCGTCTGATGTCTTCAACAGGCGTAATAGTTCGATAATGCTTAGAGAATATGGGAGAAAATGGATTGGAATAAGGAAACGGCATGCTTTTCCCGAGTGGGTCATGAATTACTTATGGCAAACACAGCGAATCGGTATTTATTCAGTGGCGACTGCATACGAGCTGCAGAATCGGAGTAGTGAGGGCGTGACGTGATGTGGTGCGGGCAGGGCTGGCTGCGGCGCGCTGGCCCGGCCACGGGCGGGCAGGAAGCGCGGCGTGGGAGGAGGTATTTTCCGGCAGGCTGGCGGCTGCAGGATCAATGTCCTCGCGCCAGCGCCGAGCCGCGCCGCGCCGACTGCGCTCACGGGCGGCCCCTCCCCGAGCGAGGGGTTTAACCCTTGTGTGTCTAGTCCTCACTGGAACTACTACTAAGAGGGTCGTCCAATAAGTAACGCCCCACTTTCTTTCTCAGAACGTATTTATTGTTGTTGTTGCGGTCTTCAGTCCTGAGACTGGTTTGATGCAGCTCTCCATGCTACTCTATCCTGTGCAAGCTTCATCTCCCAGTACCTACCGCAACCCACATCCTTCTGAATCTGTTTAGTGTATTCATCTCTTGGTCTCCCTCTAAGATTTTTACCCTCCACGCTGCCCTCCAATGCTAAATTTATGATCCCTTGATGCCTCGGAACATGTCCTACCAACCCTTCTTGTCAAGTTATGCCGCAAACTCCTCTTCTCCCCAGTTCTATTCAATACCTCCTCATTAGTTATGTGATCTACCCATCTAATCTTCAGCATTCTTCTATAGCATCACATTTCGAAAGCTCATATTCCCTTCTTGTCGAAACCATTTATCGTCCATGTTTCACTTCCATACATGGCTACACTCCATACAAATACTTTCAGAAGCGACTTCCTGACACTTAAATCTATACTCGATGCTAACAAATTTCTCTTCTTCAGAAACGCTTTCCTTACCATTACCAGCCTACATTTTATATCTTCTCTACTTCGACCATCATCAGTTGTTTTGCTCCCCAAATAGCAAAACCCTTTACTGCTTAAAGTGTCTCATTTCCTAATCTAATTCCCTCAGCATCATCTGACTTAATTCGACTACATCCCATTATCGTCGTTTCGCTTTTGTTGATGTTCATTTTATACCCTCCTTTCTAGACACTATCCATTCCGTTCAACTGCTCTTCCAAGTCCTTTGCTGTCTCTGACAGAATTACAATGTCATCGGCGAACATCAAACTTTTTATTTCTTCTCCATGGATTTTAATACCTACACCGAATTTTTCTTTTGTTTCCTTCACTGCTTGCTTAGTATACAGATTGAATAACATCGGGGACAGGCTACAACCCTGTCTCACTCCCTTCCCAACCACTGCTTCCCTTTCATGTCCCTCGACTCTTATAACTGCCATCTGCTTTCTGTACAAATTGTAAATAGCCTTCTGCTCCCTGTATTTTACCCCTGCCACCTTCAGAATTTGAAACAGAGTATTCCAGTCAACATTGTCAAAAGCTTTCTCTAAGTCTACAAATGCTGGAAGCGTAGGTTTGCCTTTCCTTAATCTATTTTCTAACATTTCTACGGAATCCAAACTGATCTTCCCCGAGGTTGGCTTCTACCAGTTTTCCCATTCGTCTGTAAAGAATTCGTGTTAGTATTATGCAGCCGTGGCTTATTAAACTGATAGTTCGGTAATTTTCATATATGTCGAACACTTGCTTTCTTTGGGATTGGAATTATTATATTCTTCTTGAAGTCTGAGGGTATTTCGCCTGTCTCATACATCTTGCTCACCAGATGGTAGAGTTTTGTCAGGACTGGCTCTCTCAAGGCCGTCAGTAGTTCTAACGGAATGTTGTCTACTCCCGGGGCCTTGTTTCGACTCACGTGTCTCAGTGCTCTGTCAAACTCTTCACGCAGTATCCTATCTCCCATTTCGTCTTCATCTACATTCTTTTCCATTTCCAGAATATTGTCCTAAAGTACGTCGCCCTCTATTTTCTGCTTTCCCTTCTTTGCTTAGAACTGGATTTCCATCTGAGCTCTTGATATTCATACAAGTGGTTCTCTTTTCTCCAAAGGTCTTTAATTTTCCTGTAGCCAGTATCTATCTTACCCCTAGTGAGATAGGCGTCTACATCCTTACATTTGTCCTCTAGCCATCCCTGCTTAGCCATTTTGCACTTCCTGTCGATCTCATTTTTGAGACGTTTGTATTCCTTTTTGCCTGCTTCATTTACTGCATTTTTATATTTTCTCCTTTCATCAATTAAATTCAATACTTCTGTTACCCAAGGATTTCTACTAGCCCTCGTCTTTTTACCTACTTGATCCTCTGCTGCCTTCACTACTTCATCCCTCAGATCTACCCATTCTTCTTTACACTTTCGTGATCTTCAAAGTGTTTTTCCCGTAGAGAATCTTAAAGCGCCGCAGAGAGATGGAAATCCGAGGGTGCCAGACCTGGACTGTTGGTTGGATGAGGCGATGATGTCCAACCCAATTTGGTGGTGTTTCCCGGGTTCTCAGACTTGTGTGTGAGCGTGCATTTTCCTGTTGGAGTAAGATTTCTGCTGCATTCTTGTCCGATAGTTTGAGTCATTTATTGAGTCTTCACGTATGCCTCAGAATTGATGGTTGACCCTCTTGGTATCAGATCCACGAGAATGACGCCATCACAATCCCAGAAGACTGTCACCATGACGTTTTCGGCAAAGGGGTTATCTCGAATTTCTTCTTCTGAGATGAATTAGGATGATGCCGCTCCATGGACTGCTGTTCTATTTCCAGCGGAGACTGGTGCACCCAGCGTTCGTGCCCCGTAATCATCCGTGACAATATCAGAGTTTAGACCATTGCAGACGTACTTCCAATGCTGACCGACAACTGTAGAGCCAATTGTCGAGTTGATGCGCCAGTCGGCACGAATAATGGTATCCGCACGATTCAGCACGACTCGAGCAGTGGCTAGGAGAGGACGTCCTAAATGTGGCTGGAGCTCTGTTTCAGCGTTTCCTGAGGCCGGAACCTTCTTTACCCACCGCCCAACTGTACTACGGCTCTGGTATCTGCCAGAACGGTTCGAAACTTCACTGGCGCACAAAACAAACATCTATGTGAAGCACCAAGAAGGGCCTTTTGTCTATGTATATCAGTGGCTTTTTAAAAAATGCGGGGCATTGCTTATTGAACGACCTCGTAGACATGGAAAAAAGTGAAGATACTTCTTGATACCGAGTACATTTACTTAGATACTGGGACTTTGTCACTCCCCCTCGGCGGGACTTTTTCACTCCCTCCTCCCCCCCACCCCTCACCCCCGGCGAACTGCTTTGTTAGCTGACGCAGTTACTGCGATTTTACGAATCAGTTGAACTGCAGGTTGTAGTGCGCAGAAGCAATAGGAAAGTAATA
Organism: Schistocerca americana; assembly: GCF_021461395.2. Taxonomy (NCBI): domain Eukaryota; kingdom Metazoa; phylum Arthropoda; class Insecta; order Orthoptera; family Acrididae; genus Schistocerca; species Schistocerca americana. The sequence continues at coordinate 557,012,351 of NC_060125.1, read as the reverse complement.
TCAGAGATAGGAACAGCTGCTCATGATGAGATCCACGTCAGAATAGCCTATAAATGGAGAGGACGTTGGAATGGGGTGTTAAAATAAGTGGTAGTCACTAGCGAAAACCTCGTAACTCTATTTTCTTAAATTGTTCATGTGAAGCCAAAACGGTTTCTTAAGATAGTGATACATAAAGATGCTACTAGCGTAACTGTATAGTAGGAGCCTAGTCATTGACAAATTAGATAAATCCATGCACTTTCACATCTCCTTCGTAAAAACTTGTAATACCAGTAACTCCATAATCAGACAGATGCAGTTATGAGGTTTAAATTGCCTACGATCGGTATGTGCTTCGTAGCGTGTGGCGGGTGATAGAAAACGTACAGGTTTGTGTACCAGAAGGAAAACGTACAGGTTTGTGTACCAGAAGCCCAGATAGCCCACCTTTGGGACGGCAGTAAGGTAAGGCGAGACGCAGAGGGCGCTGTAGAGGCCGCCGAAGCTCACCAGCGGCGGTAATGGGATCGCGGGGGTGGAGGCCGTTCTGGACGACGAACTGCGCCGCCTCTTGTGCTCTGCCTCTGCCTCTGGCCTGCGTGTGCCGAGGTAAGGTGCACGTAAAGCACGACGAAAAAAATCAAGTCATATCGACTGTCAGGTCACTGTTGTGCCATCAAATTATTGTTGAACTGAAACTTCCTGGCAGGTGAGAACTGTGTGCGGGACCGAGAATCAAACTCGGTACCTTGCCTTTCGCGGGCAAGTGCTCTACCATCTGAGCTACCCATGCACGACACACGACCCGTCCTCACAGCTGCAATTCTGTCAGTACCTCGTCTCCTACCTTCCAGACTTCACAGCTCCTCTCCTGCAGACCTTGCGAAACTAGCACTATTGCGGAGAGGGTTGGGTTGTTTGGGGAAGGAGACCAGACAGCGTGGTCATTGGTCTCATCGGATTGGGGAAGGAAGTCGGCCGTGCCCTTTCAAAGGAACCATCCCGGCATTTGCCTGGAGCGATTTAGGGAAATCACGGAAAAGCTAAATCAAGATGGCCGGACGCGGGATTGAACCGTCGTCCTCCCGAATGCGAGTCCAGTGTCTAACCACTGCGCCACCTCGCTCGGTATTGCGGAGACATGGCTTAGCCACGGCCAGGGGGATGTTGCCAGTATGAAATTTCCACTCTGCAGCGGAGTGTGCGCTGATATGGAACTTCCTGACAATAAAACTGTAAGCCGGACCGAGACTCGAACTCGAGACCTTTGCCTTTCTCGGTCCGGCATACAGTTTTTAATCTGCCAGGAAGTTTCATATCAGCACATACAATCAGCTGCAGAATGAAAATTTCGTTGCGTTGTTAAACTGTCGGTCGACGGCCGTATGTATATGGCCATATATTGGCTGCTGCGTACACTCTCCGAAATAGCCGATCCGCTGTTCAGATGCGTTTTAACTGTCGGAGCTGAAGCTAAATCTTTGTCAAAGCTCTCAGAACGGCGAGAATCATCGCCGACTGGGAGATATTTTAGGGAAAGATTGTATACGTAGGTTTCAAATCTGTTGCGTATTTCAAATGAGTCCAAGGGGAGTAAAAACTGATAAAGGTTGAGAAATGTCAAGCTAAGATAGTAACCCGTCAATTAATGCTGCACAACCATTTCTTAGATGCATGTGTGCAGAATGAAGCAGCTAATGAAAATTTGTTCAAAGGCCGGGATTCGAACCAGGGTCTCCTGTTCAATAGGCAGATGAGTTAACAACGCCAATCTGCACAGTGGCTTTGCACAAGTTCTCTGACTACTGTAGCACGCCTCAGCCTGCTGTGTGTACACATCAGATGTTTTGAGACTTGAAAAGGTCTCTGTAACTGTATAGTTTCATTTAATGCTTGCTTTTAAACTACATAGTCTAAAAAATTTGCTCTCAGGCTTTCGTGACTAATTACCCAACACTAAAAAGTTTTATTTCATTGTAATGATTTGCAATATTTTTAATTGAATTAATAACTAAAAAAAAATGGTTCAAATGGCTCTGAGCACTATGGGACGTAACAGCTATGGTCATCAGTCCCCTAGAACTTCACGACCACGAGATGCGGGCGAATTAATAACTAAAATATTTGATTTACCTTAAGAATAACAATCTGTCCTCAGCGGGGGCAGAGTATAGCTTAATGGTGTGTTAAAGACGTTCCATTTATGGACCCATTACTGACAGTATCCATAAAATTTTTCTTGAGATTGAAAAGTAACGTGTGGAATTTTGCGTCATATGTCACTAATAATTATATATATCTTAATCTTATTTCTTTAGTTTTGTGGGTTATGCAAAGCATAAATCAAAGATATAAGTTCGTTTCAGCTTATGAAGAAGACAATTTCCTAGCGTTCTTTTCTCTGTACCTGTAATGTATAGTGCCCTCGTCAGCTAAAAGCACGAGACTGTTAGTAGCGTGTAGAGATGTCTCCGTTCAAAAGTGGTCAGATACCATGCGCTTCAACTCACTGCTCCGTTTCAGTACCAAAAACTCATTATATAAAAAAATTATTCCACCCGGCTGTATTTGAAAGCTGATCTTTGTTCAGCACTATTGATTTTGGGCATGGCTTTTTTTTTCAGGTGCCTCTCTAACGGATGTGGACACATCGCCCACACGTCGTCACATAAAAATCGCAAGGCATGCGTAATTGTACATAGCACGGTCGTCAGTGTAATCCCGTAATGCATAGCTACAACACGCAATTTTTTAATAGCACAGTACTACAAATAGTTTTCATATTTGCTATGTGTAACTACGCATGGTACACGATTTCTGTATGACGAGCCGAGGACGATATATTCACATCTGTTCTAGATGCAGTTGAAAATGGGCCTTCCTGGAACTACTTGTGCAATTTTACAACACAGAATCTTTTTCAGATTTGTCGAAGATGAGGTGCCCACCCAGAAGAAAACTGATTACTTACCCCACGGAGGAGCTAAAACGTTCCGAAAAAACTAGCAGTCGTGTTCCTCGTGCAAATAACATAACTGACAGACGGAAAGAAGAAAATAAGTGACTGCTACGGTCGCAGGTTCGAATCCTGCCTCGGGCATGGGTGTGTGTGTGACGTCCTTAGGTTAGTTAGGTTTAAGTAGTTCTAAGTTCTAGGGGACTGATGACCATAGATGTTGAGTCCCATAGTGCTCAGAGCCATTTGAACCACTTTTGAAGAAAATAAGTATTTGTATCGAAGTGCCTGTAGTGTAGGGATTTTTCGCCTCGTAGTAGCATCTTATCAGTTTTTTGAATATATTTGAAGAAAGACTGCACAGCTCTTATGCTCAATTTATTTTACTTAATACTACGTGGTAAAAGCTCCAGTAAACACTACAGCTTTTAACATTTTAATGTTCCGATAATAAATTGCAGTCTCTTTAATCTAAGAATAGATGATCAATGCAGCTAGCCGCTATCTCTGTGTAATGTCTTGTCTGTATAGACGTGTATCTGTTGTCTTTAAGAACCCTTCACCTTCACACACAAATCTATACAGTAAAGTAAGGCCCTCCCAGTTCTTGGCTGATCCGTGATAAGACAGGCGAAAAATTAGACTAATGGAGGATTATTAGTAATATCTCTCTCTCTCTCTCCTTTCTTTCTTTCCTTTATATTTATATATGTAGTTTTCAATATAAGGTTTCATTACGTGATTTAGTGATGATCAGCCAAACAGAATCTTTGGTGGAGTCCTTCGTTTTGGTAATCAGCGGCTGGCTTGCTGTAAGAGATCTTTACATTTATTATTACTGTTAAACACTGCAGTCAGTCGGGAGAATCAATCGTTTGGACAATTTGTTCCTTTTACGGAAGATTGCGAATTCCAGATGTGTACGAAGCCTTTTTGGACGATTAAACACTCTGTGATTGCAGGCTCTCTTCGACACAGCTGAAACTTCCCCACTAATTACAGGGCCAACGTGATCAACAAATGATTCAGAAAAAACTCATTCGTTCATTCGCTCCATAACAAAAAAGTCACAAACTTTATTTACGGAGGAAATCGTGTATTAAATCCATCTCGATTACATGTCCAGATCTCCGTTGATTCCACGCCTTAATTATTTTCCTTTTACAATCTCTTTTTCTTCAAAACAAACCGCTAGCGGCACAAATGTTAAGTGGCTCGCTTTAGCGAGAAGAAAAGCAGAATATGTATCTCTCAGAAACACGTCAATCCCTCAACAGATACTCCAGAGGCTGTCCTAGTTACCCCTCTAAGAACCATGGAGAATGCATATATGCATCTGTTATTTCAAAGAATAAATGCACTAGAAAATACTTTGGCGTCGACGAGCTGTCGCCGCATATATTACGAGAAAATCAGATCAGATAACTTTTCCAAAGTGAATGTGGATGGTTTGATTGAAAATGATTAATTGGTGCGTGGTAGAGGGTATTTGCTGTGGGGTCATCACAACCTGTTGTGCAGAAACACAGTTCCGGCGCTAAGGAACAGAAAATAACAACGATTTGTGCTGTAGGGGAGGAGGGATAAAACGGCAGGGAAGATAAACCCTGGCAGCTGACGCTTGTGTCGACTGACAGGAGCTGCGCGGCGGCATCCGGCGGGTGGGCGTGTCGCGCGCCGCGCCGCTGTATACATGTGACGTCATCGCGGTGACCTTGACCGGCAGCGGCCCTGTTGCGGGACTAAATAGTCGCAGCGCCACCCTCCCAACCACGGGGTACCGACGCGGTCATTATTTCGACTTAAACTACCGGTGTGAACGCGGCACCGGCCGTTACTACGTCCAGGGAAAGCATATCACAGAACGGTGTTTGGAGGAGGGTGCAAATTGCGCTAGTGTCATTCCCCTTCCATTCAAAGATGGTACGCGAGAAGGAACGCTACCAGTATGCCACCGGGTGAGCCAAAATTTCTTCAATTTTAGCAGTCTGGTCGTTACGGGATGTTGTTGCCGGACATTCCTTGAAACGGAGTCTATTATTTTTGTATGTAGTGACCAGCTGTCTAGTAGCGTCTGCTACTGCCGCACGGTTAGCAGAACGGTCTTAAGCACTGCTTTCCGGAGTGGGAAGGAACGCCTGGTCCCCGGCACGAATCTGCCCGGCGGACTTGTGTCGAGGTCCGGTGAGCTGGCCAGTCTGTGGATGGTTTTTAGGCGGTTTTCCATTTGTCTCGAATGCGGCCTGGTCCCCTTATTGCGCCTCAGCGACACTATGTCGGCGACTGCTGCGCAAACACATTCTCTACGTACGCATACGCCACCATTACTCTACCACGCAAACATAGGGGTCACATTCGTTTGGTGTTCCCTGGGAGGGGGGCTCCACCGGGGGGGGGGGGGGGCAGACCATAGAGAAAATATCTATGGAGTGAGCATTCACATGCGCAGAGCAGATTTTGTGTTGTCAACATACATTGCCGGCCTGGTCACGTGTTCTCGGGACGTCGTGACTCATGTATTTGTCCGTATAGCGCCCTGTGTATGTAGAATGTCACTACATCCCTAGTATAGACGGATTCTTTTCGTACGTGTCGTGGATTATTTATATATGTTGCGCAGACATTTTAACAGTATTAGATACCGAAAATAAACCAGCTATGTAACTTTTTAAGGGCAAGTGATATTACATCTTGCTTCTTTGCGATGGGTGTTACAGTTCAGATGCAATCGATTTTTGGTAGTTATCGGTATGATACGGCACTTAATACAGAGCAAAATGGCTCTGAGCACTATGGGACTCAACTGCTGTGGTCATAAGTCCCCTAGAACTTAGAACTACTTAAACCGAACTAACCTAAGGACAGCACCAACACCCAGCCATCACGAGGTAGAGAAAATCCCTGACCCCGCCGGGAATCGAACCCGGGAACCCGGGCGTGGGAAGCGAGAACGCTACCGCACGACCACGAGATGCGGGCAATACAGAGCATGACGTACATTTTTGCAGTGGTAGTCTTGCAAAACGACTTGACAGTACGCTAGTACTTTCGCAAGTGCCCGAAAAACACCGAATTTGCCACACATTGGCGAGTATATCCCTGCTAATTCGTCGTTTTTTCCTGCCATTTTTGTGTATTTATTTTCTCGTTTTTGCGACCTAAAGCACAGTTTTTATTACTGGTGACACTTTGAAGTATTTAACGAGTTTTACGTACTTGCTCCCAGTTTATCCAATAAATAGTAGACTGAGTAATAATCGACAAGTCACTGGTAAATGCATGGAGGATAGTATTTGCTGAAACAACCAACCAGTCCCTTTCCTGTTCCACTAGGAAATTTACGAGAAGAAGCGATTGTTTGTAAGCTTTTGTACGAGCCGTAATATCTATTATATAGTCATAAAATCGTAGAAAAATAGGTCTACAGAATCAAGCCTTAATTATAATGCGTCTCGAAATTTTTAAACATATACAGTATCTCTTACTAATATAACTATAATTAGAGCTACATGGTATGTACCCATGAAAAGTTACTATCCCTCCTTTCACATATTTTTCTTTGCATCCGCAGCAACAACAGTAATTCACCATCGCTATTACACTATCAACAAACGGTGGAACACAACAAAAAACTCTTGATATTATAAACTTCAAACGCTGCAGAAAGCACACACGCACAGCCAAGTCCCGAAAACACGTGGCAATCCTAGTTTGATGTTGACAACATGCGCAGAGCGCAGTGCTCACTCTAGAGATATTTACTCTATGGGCCGAACCGCACAATAACCTTGAAAGAGTTGTTCGGTGTGGAGCGGGGGAGGGGCGAAGTGGATCACTGCAGCTACGGCGGGGACGGAGCCTCTCCGTCGTTTCTAGGTCCGAGGTTAACATACAACAACGTCTGCTGTTGCTGTTTGATTTTTTTGTCAGTGTTACTGCTACTATTTTTGGTCACTATTATTGCTGACTACCCGAGCAGGTGATGAATCGAGCAGCTGTTCTTTGAATCATAAGTTGGTAAGGGTGCACTTTTTCATTCTTAACAAGAGACTTTGCAACTATTCTGAGTGCTCACTTGGATTAATTTTTCATACGATGTTTATTGGACCTCTGCAGTAACGAATAATATAAAACAGCCTGCGAGGTAATTTGACGATCTGGTGAAGCATTATCCGTCAAAATAGGTTCATCAAGAGGTAAAAGAGTAAATACAGAAACAACTTAGTAGCTCAATAAACTAGAGGAACAATTGTATCCTGATGACGTTTTATATTTGCTATCGTCGTTTACAGGTCAGCATACTATTTATAACAAAAAGACCATAGTATTAGAGAAAAGAAAAGTTGATAACATATTAAGTCTATATTACATGAAACTGGGTGCCACTAATACATTTCACGTGTCGTCCTATAACAATTGTGGAAGTACCAAATTGTAAGTGGACAGAATGTCAACATGGTGCGCTTACTTCCAACCTAATGTAGTGGAGAGACATGTAGAATCCTGCACATGACACGACGTAACAATTGGACCTGTATTGACATCTTAATTGTCATACAGTACATAATAGGAAAGAGGAAGGAAAAAGTTAATGCTGTTTTTTTTCGATGCAAGTAATTACAGTTGTCAGTTAACTCATGGTGTACAGGGACTTAAAGTTCTGTAAGAGACGCCTGTGCAGAGTATATTGGAACAGTATTAGAATGTAGACTCCTCACCAGCTTGTACTAATGTGAAATGATGGATGTTTGCTGATTAAATATTTGGCGAGAACATTGTTCAAAAACGTAAAACAGATACGAACAGTACTGGTCAACAAATACTTTGGGAAGGCGTTAAACAGTAAGGCACATGGATTGTTACGAAGGCAACGATTATATCGAGTATCTTGAGGTGTCTGATTAGCTAGAATATTTTTTTTGGTTGATAGAACAATGACTGTTAGAATCAAAAATGTATAATAGCCGTTAGTTGGATGTATACATACACAGTAGATACTGTCTGAAACGCTCTGTTTGTGCCGGAAGCATCATATGCGCGTAAATAAAAAATAAATAGTATGAGTTTGCGGCGTTAGTGGTTGACTTTGTCAGTAATATCACCGCCATACCTCGTAGTAACACTATGAAACGGTTGAAATGTAATTATCAGTTGTCTCCGGATGGTACGATGTACCTGTTAACGGCGCGTACACAATAGGCCAACGAAGACAAACGACGGAGACTGGGTTATGCCGAATGTTGGTCGCCAGTGCTTTGGGGTTCGGCTTGTCATCCACACCAAACGGAGGGCTTGGGGCCAAAGGATTAGACTACACGTAATCACAATTGGCTCTGATAACTTGCCGACGTCACTCTCGTCTTGTTACTGGTATAAAGTGGCGTTTCAATTAAAATTTCACGGGCAGAAATTAAGAGGGAGGAAGGGGATTCAGCAATCTCGCATGTGCAGCGTTTATTTTACTGCAAGAAGCTAATCATAAGAAGACATTGGTGGACGACCTGTCTTTCAAAACATGGGAGCAGTACTGTGGGACAAAATTACTCGTAAAATCTACCGTAAAGCTGAATTGGAATATGCGGTTTGCCATAACTTTCCCTAACGAAAGCTGCAGACGTCTAATTGTTGAACTTTGTAGCCCTCAAATTCCCAAAGATAACCTCTTTTAGGACGGCAGAAAGTTAAGTCACTCTCACTTTTGTATGTTTCTCTTTGTCGTTCACGGCGATAAGATGAATCATAGGTTGTAGTGGCTCATAAATTTCACGATAAAACTCTATCGGAGTTAATGCTCTCTCCACATTCCACTCTATACTACAGTATTTTTACACATAATAAATACACGCCCTTAGTTGTTTGGCACTGTAAAAGATCTTACAAAATTGAGTTCGTTTTGCACGAGCGACTTCGTGGTGAGAATCGACTACTCGAAGAGCGTGCGCCTTTCGTGTCTGCTCGCAAATCTTCAACCAACCCCGACGCGAGTCAATCGTGTTTAGATTGTGCAGTGTGGACTTCCAAATTGTCGAGTGTGCTGCACGCTACGCACGCCCAGGAACAAGGACTTGGTGGCGACTGACGTAGCTTCAGCCTGTTTTGGCAGGGCTCATTCCTATTTAGGACATGATTTTGTGCTTTTCTTGGTTGTTCGCTTTGTATTCTTACCTTTCCTACAAAAAGGAGCAAAATGATATTTACGTATTACGAAGAAAATGCCTACTCGAAGCATAAATAAGAACGTAAATACGTACTTTAATGTAAATTATTTCAACATTTAAAATCTGAGTCCGACGAAAATAATAATTTTCGATGTTATTTGGCACTTAGCAAATAAGAAAGGTGGAATGTACAAAACAAAAAGGCGTCGTTCGCTTGTTCTGGATATTGTTTGATGGGTATAAAAGTGTATATTTACCCGAGCAAATATATATCTCCTGAAATGTTTGTATGACACAAAAATAGCTCTGAGCGCTATGGGACTTAATTTCTGAGGTCATCAGTCCCCTAGAACTTACAACTACTTAAACCTAACTAACCTAAGGACATCACGCACATCCATGCCCGAGGCAGGATTCGAACCTGCGATCCTAGCGGTCGCGCGTCATTACTTGTCCCACTTTCTTAATCTCTTTAGATTTTTTCGCAAAAAGGGATTCTCCCTCATAACCTCACTTCCTCACTTTCTCACGTGTCATCAGCTGACGGATTTCACGCCACACGCAATTTTGATGCTGACGTGTAAACGAAAATGATCACGGCAGTGAATGCGCGTACTCACTAGGTCAACGAAGGCCAGCGATCGAGAGCCAACCGCTTCGTTGGCGGAGATTTTCATTGTGTAGTGCGGCAAATCGGAGGCAAGGAAGCGGTTGGCCTTGGTTGCGGTTCGGTCTACTGGCGGTAACATCAAAGCGTTGGCGGTTGATAGGAGCTGAGACCCTCCTTATTGTGGACTCCGGGTCGAGTCTTCGTTGGCTCAGTAATGAGTTGTCTGTAGAACGGGTATGCATTCAAGTTTTTCAGGACAGCAAAAGTCTCACTTGCATTGATCGGTTTCGGTCTTCAATAAGAGCATCACCAGAAACTCTTTAATTCAGTTTTAAGTACAGTAATTAGGTGTTATAGCTAAACCAGTCAATAAATCTGTTTCTACTGCAGACAGTACCTACTCTGGCTAGGGATGTGCATTTGTGTTAAAAAATAATGGAGTATGGAGTGGAATCTGGAGAGAGCATGAAAGTTGGAGTTATATCGTGAAAGGGAAAGTTTGAGCCCCTATGAGCTGCGATCGTAAAAACAAACTGAAAATACTGGATGCTTGCAGGAAAATATCTCGGCTATTATAAAGTGATACACACGATGTGAAAAAGAAAATGTCTATCATCTTTTCGCCGTGAACGACAGAGGAACGTACAGAACTGGAAATAACTATTGGCTTTCCGCTGCAGGTACAGCTCTCTTTAAAGAGGTTTTAGCTTCGGAAATCTTAATGTCTAGACATTTTTTTTAAAAAATTGAAATCTGTGGAGAAGAGGTGGCCCACCAGCGTCGTTTCTTTTTCTGATCAGCTTTCTGCAGTGAAATAAATGCTGCTCATACGAAGACTGCTAAATCCCGTTCTTGACTCATGATATCGGCCGGTGAAATTGCGTAATTAAAACGCTACTTTAGAACAGTAATAAAACGGGAGCCGTGTCGGTAGGTTATTAGAGCCAATTGCGATTCCACACGGTCGGAACCTTTGGCCACAAGCCTTCGGTTTGTTGTGGATGAAAAGGTGAACGCCAACGCATTGGCGGTAAACGTTCGGCCGAATCCAGACTCCGTCCTTCGTTGCCCTAGTTATGGTATGAACGCCCCATCAGACGAAACGCAGTACGTGAATAAAACGCCAGGAGCGCTGCAGTAGACTCACGTGACAGTGGATTGTGTAAAATCGGCCAGGCAGCGTTCGCGATGCTGACAGATTAACATCGGCGCGGTGTGGCTTTCCTTTGTCTACGCGTGGCGCACCTGCGGCGGGGACTGGGCGGCTGGAGGCGGCTGGCCAGCCGTGACCTTGGCGAGCGCGTCCTTGAGACGGTAGCGGCGACCAGCTGTGGCCAAACTTGGTCGCGGGCCGCCCCGCCAGACACCTCACCGCTCGCTCCTCGTGCCGACTGCTGCCGGAATGTCGGCCGCGCCGGCGCCGCTGTCCGTAGGAGGAGAAATGTAAAAGTAGGTCATTCCGCCCTAAAAAAATTCACCGATTCCACTCACTAGCCTGCTACTGAGTAGTGGATCCAGAAGCGTGCAGCAAAACTAGCACACTGTCGAGACTAAATCAAAATTACGATGTTGATGCTTGAAATATCGATATTTCAAACATTGCAATATCGATTTTAAAGTATCGATCTTCGATGCAGGCAAGAAAACAAGGCTACTCGGTACAGATGCCAATACTTGTTTCCGTTGAAAGGAATGTTTTATCGGAAAAAATCATTTAAAGACACCAGTGCAGCGCATCCACGATTTGACAAGCATGGTCAAGGGGGCGGGGGGTGGAAAGGAGTACTGTTTTTGAAGGGACAACGCAAGATCATTGGATATGTACGTGGCTCAGAATAACAAAGCGATTGTCAGTTGAGCGTGGAGCGGTTGGATGTTGCCTGTTCGCCATTACGTGCAATCTCGACAGGGCTCCGGCAGCGTCAGCTATTCAGTTCCGTGCTGATGGACTCCTTACGTCTACCATCAACGTGCAGTACTGAGTTTCCTTTGCAGGACGAGAAATCGTGTTACTTTCCTAATCAGTTTATCAGCTTCACAGATTACATAAATGCACTGAGAAACAAAGCACACAGCTAAAAATCGTAGCAGTTGTTACAGACCGCAGTTGTCCGCAGCTGATTGTGATCTGCACCCGCGGTCTAGACCGATATGAGAACTGTGCACAGGACAGAAGGTACGACCAAACTCGTAATCTGACTGTTTCTATGGTAATGTCCTGTAAACAATTGTCCGCAGCTAGCTTTGCTGCATCTTGATCACGGGGTCCCGAGTTCGAATCCCGGCCTGGTTGGGGATTTTCTCTGCCCAGGAACTTGGTGTTTGTGTTGTCTTCATTTCATCCTCATTCGTCGATCGGATTCTGTAAAAAAATTGTAATGTGTAAAAATTGGAACACCTGTAAACAATTGCCATTCACTCATTTTATTCTGATCCAGGTACAGGTATGGACTAATAACTTTCATTGTTCTTTCATTTAATGCTTTCGTGGTGTCCAGTAGCGTAGACAACATTTAGGCGATCAGAGTAAAACTCTACGAAAACTGTCTAGAGACGAGAGGCGTAGTACACTGTGAGTTGGAGGACATCTTCCCGCAGACTAGTGAATGAAGTCACTATTTGAATTGTATGGTGCCAGGTGGCAGCAGTTTACTTGGCAGCTGACACACTTGTTAATTATTTCATACAAGTGAAATATGTCCACACTACTTGCTGCATTTCAAACTGTTCATAAGAAGATGAAGGTAACCTAATGAAATCCAAAACATAAGCCACGTTTTTTCACTTACACCACTTACTTGTATACGTGGTTTGACAACAACATAACCTGTTTTGAAATGGCTAATGCAGTATAATCCACTTACGTGTCTCGCATTTTTCTTTTGATGTTTGTAATAGCTATTGTTGTTATAGGGCTGAGAGACGCAGTCGCAGAGAATAGTCGGTCACCATTAAAGCATACAGGAAGAAAACGTACACGGAATGTGGAGATCTGGAAGACAAACGAAAGGAAAATCCTCCGAAAGACAAGAGTATACAGGGTGTTACAAAAAGGTACGGCCAAACTTTCAGGAAACATTCCTCACACACAAATAAAGAGAAGACGTTATGGCGACATGTGTCCGGAAACGCTTAATTTCCATGTTGGAGCTCATTTTAGTTTCGTCCACCTACGCTCAATGGAGCACGTTATCGTGATTTCATACGGGATACTCTACCTGTGCAGCTAGAACATGTGCCTTTACAAGTACGACACAACATGTGGTTCATGCATGATGGAGCTCCTGCACATTTCAGTCGAAGTGTTCGTACGCTTCTCAACAACAGATTCGGTGACCGATGGATTGGTAGAGGCGGACCAATTCCATGGCCTCCACGCTCTCCTGACCTCAACCCTCTTGACTTTCATTTATGGGGGCATTTGAAAGCTCTTGTCTACGCAACCTCGGTACCAAATGTAGACTCTTCGTGCTCGTATTGTGGACGTCTGTGATACAATACGCCATTCTCCAGGGCTGCATCGGCGCATCAAGGATTCCATGCGACGGAGGGTGGATGCACGTATCCTCGCTAACGGAGGACATTTTGAGCATTTCCTGTAACAAAGTCTTTGAAGTCACGCTGGTACGTTCTGTTGCTGTGTTTCCATTCCATTATTGTGATTTGAAGAGAAGTAATAAAATGACCTCTAGCATAGAAAGTAAGCGTTTCCGGACACATGTCCACATAACATATTTTCTTTGTGTGTGAGGAATGTTTCCTGAAAGTTTGGCCGTACCTTTTTGTAACACCCTGTATAACCAGAGAAAGGGCAGTTCGTTAAAGGACAACATTTTACCAACAGAATCGTATAAAATAGCCTGCAAGAACAACGGAAGAACAATCTAGGAAATTCTTTGATTCATTCTGGAGCCTAGGTAATATTCACAGCAAAATATTTCTTCGGGGAACAGTGCAAGCATTCATTGTGTAGAGGAGACGCCCACGAAGCAGAAATCAATGCCATTGAGGTATTTCGTAGAGGTGGAAAACCAGAGCGTTCCAGGTTTGTAAAGCCTTCTTCCCGAACACATTTCAGATATCCGATGGATGACTCAACTAGTGGTCTGCAAAAGAGGATTGAAGACGGCTTCGGATTAATCTATAAGATCTTTTCTTATTTCGTTTCTTCATTTATACCTGCAAGTTTCAGTGGAACAAGTGAAGCGAAAATGAAAACTTGCTTCTGAAATATTCGAATCCGAAAACCTCGCATTTTATACGTGGTTTGCCCGGAAGCTCCGTTGAAGCCCCCACTTACAAATAAAAGCCATATTAGGTATTTCTGAATCACAGGTACAATGTAGTCTCGTTTCAGCAGTAGAACACGTTGAACGGTGTGGTCTAACAAAGCGTGCAACCGTACCTCAGCTTTTGATTCGGTAAAAGTGAGGGTTTCGTCTGGAGGGCAGCAAGCTTGTTTTGCTGCCAAAACAGCTAAGTAATGTGGATAGTGTGTGTTTAAGCCTTTTCCTTTAGCTACGTTTGTCAAATGCTGGTAAGATTCTTTTGACAATTTAAAGTGTAAAAGAAGTGCTACCCTAAATTTGCATCATAAGAGGATGGCGACGGTGTTGACAATCGCAAACCTGCCTTGTATTTTTTCGCCTTGAATGGACTTGAGGGTGTGACGTTCACAATCTTCGCAGCATCTGGGTGCCCCGAAGATCGAACTCATTTGCGCATCGACCGATAATTCGACAAGACTGATCTTCGTACGAATCTCCTCAGTTCTAATCCTTTTGGACCTATCACATGCTTCAAATTTTGTTGCAGGTCGGCCTGTGGATTTAGTCAGACTTGCAGATTTCGCTTTAATCAGAACATACACTATTGAATTTAATCAGCTCTCGTTCTTCTTCAGAAAATCTTGTCGAAGAGTTGCTTCCTTATATTTGCTTATGAACTTTGTCAACAGACCGAAATGGTACGCCTAATATCATCGGGAACTGTAATTATATGTCCACTTTCTTTCTGTCAGACTTTTCCAAATGTTCTATGACCGCCTCTGAATCGTTAAACGAATGCTCTTTTTAGATTAGAAAAAATCTTACCTCGAAAATCTGATTCTGTAATACGCTCGATCAGGTGAAACTGAAATTTATAAAAAAAATCTGGTACAGTTTGTCGTGTTCTAATTATTTTATTCTTTACAATTCTACGCGTCGATTATAATTTAAATCGTACAAATGCAGCTCATAATTAATTGTATTGTCGTTTTTGAAGATGTCTCAATGGCATTTTGCAAGCGTCGTTTAAAACGTGGCTCAAAGAGTAGCAAGCAGTAGCAGGATTTGAAGCTTAATTTACAGGTATATTTGCGGACACAGCGCAAAAGAAAGCGGAATGTCGTGGAATTCATAACTCTTCTCTTTTTAACCGCAATTTACAATCTTCTCGTCCATTTTCAGTAGTACGTTAATTGAAAGATAAACATACGTAATTGATGAGTTAATGTTTCTCATTACTACATACCTCCTGGAATACCTTCCATATTGAAAGTATTGGCTTCACTTGGATACAAAACACAAATAACTATCTACAACAACAGGACGGTTTTTGTAGTCTGGCCAGCTGCACTCACGCTAACAATGAACTGCCGCATTTGACCTGAGATATAACCGAAGAAATGAATATGTGGTTGTCCGCACAGGCCGGCGTTCAGTTGTCTCAGCATTGCTGCAGTCAACCTGATAGTTCAGAATTTCCATCTATAAACTTTTTTCCTAATTGGCCACGTTTTCAAGATTCTGGCCCACTGTACGACGCAGTTATTAGTTGCGCGAAAAATAGATGTAGATACATACAGCGGATAGCAATGTTGTCTACGTAGCGACACGTAGGGTGTGTGTGTGTGTGTGTGTGTGTGTGTGTGTGTGTGTGTGTGTGTGTAGGGAGGTGGTTTTTTAAGGTCGCAAGCGACGTAGCTTACGCACAGTGCAGCAGCGCTAGCTGGCAGTAGCGGTCGTATATGACCACTCGCGTTCATCTGTCTGAAAATTGGACAGCGTGGCTAGGTGAGCGAGCGGTGGTGCAGCGGGCTGCGCGGACCGACGTCGAAGCAGATAACCCAGACTGTTGCTGCCCGTCTTGTAAGGGTACACATTAGCAGCTCGTGACTTGAGAAGAATACCGTATGCTTAAAAGGCATTACGCAATGTCTGTAGGTCTTGTGAAAGATTACAGGCGCGCGGCTTGGGTAAAATGCTTCAAGAAGTATGAGATTGATGAGCTTCAGCGAGAATCCCGCAGAAACGTTTCCTTGTGAATGTTTCATGTATTAAAAAGTAGCTCTGGTACCAATCAGTGTGTGTTCCGTACGTCGCGTATGCCGTAGCGCATCTTTCGTGACGTACGTGTCACGTACTTCTTAACGCTCGGGACCTTCCTAGATACGCCACTGCACCGCTCTCGGCGCATGAACTCAAAACAATAACGTGCGTGAGTTTATGGCGTAACGCACCTATGAGTGGTACTCATTGTGGCCACGCCAAGAAATTATCTCAAAACACGTGTTTTTGAGAGAACATTCATTTTATGTTAGCTCCCTCTCCAGATGCTTACCTTTATTAACGCTTCGTGAAAATTCTTTAATTGCTTTGTACAACAGCTGCGTTCACAATTTCCGTGCAAAATTCTGTGCCACTTCGCTCTCTGTCCCACGAATTTCTTTCACGGACCGGATTGAAACCTGTCGTGGGCTAGATCCGGCTCGCACGCCCCCAGTGGCCCACACGTGCTATCCGATCGTCTCCCCCTTCCCCATCAGTGTATGAAGAATGTTAAAGATAAAATACCAAACTGTTTCACATGCCTTTTCAGTTTCTTCTTGTACGATCGACGTTCCGACTCGTCGAATGGTATCTTCAGCGTCTTAGTGTGTTTCTGGTTAGTTGAACACAGAACACTGTCCTGAAGATTCCAAGTTAGAGGGCTCGGAACGTTGATCACGTGAGAAGAAACTGGATGTGACGTCGACGAAGAACGTAAAAGATTTAGACTCGAATTACACTGACCACAAAAGCCTCCAGGCTTAACCTAAATTATATATACATATCACCGAACAGCTGTTGTCGTTACGGCAAGTGGAAAACCCCTGACGGTAAAGTATTGACATCCGCCGCTGCCGAAGAGTACCGCTATTGCTTTACGTTTCTATGGCAACGTCTGTATTGCAGCGTTGTGATTGACTGCTGCACCGTCAGTAGTACTACAGGCTGCAGTAATATTATTTTACGATGTACCGACTGTTCGTCTAAAATATTGTGCAGTATTTATTATGGTCCGAAATCTTGGACGATCAAGCTGCTGCTGCTGCAGTCACTTCACCTTGCTGCAAGCAAAGGAAAAGGTTGAATTAACGTGAAAAAATGCCATGTGGTGAGAGAATTGACGTCGAGATTATCTTTTCACACGGTCATGGCTGTGACAAGCGCTTTCGAAATCTTAAATTCCGAACTTTGTGCACTTAAGAGGCCTATTTTTCTTTCTCCTGAGCAACGTAATATGCCGCGTTATATTTACACAGAGGTGTAAATCTGTTTCACTGCCGTACAGGAAGAACGTAGAATTCAAATAACGGAGGTAGAGAAAGATAGCGTGCTCATGGAGAGAGGTTAGTCCACCACTTAAATGCTCAGCAAATCAAACTGAACTCGCCAAACGTAATGGAAGCGACTTACTGGTTCAGACACTGGGATGGCAGCAATGCAACACAAATGCGATTGTGTCGTACACCTCGGCTGGTTGCTGCACGCGGCCATATCGTACGGGGAGGGGAATTGCCATGTGATGTGCGTCAAATGTTCGTGGATGATACAAAGCTATATCCATCTCCGTAGTTAGTGAAACTTCAGCTTTTCGCTTAAAAAAATTAAAAACCATTGTTTTGGGATTCACGCAAGTTCTCTGCTGTGCAATTTTTCTCCTTCGGTTTCGGAGAAACTGTTAGGTACAAACTCTTTTTTCCGCCTTTAAAGTCACATATCAGAGCTTGTTAATTAACTGGTTTCATTTTCGCTGTTACTGTTGTTGTTGTTGTTGTTGTTGTTGTGGTGGTCTTCAGTCCTGAGACTGGTTTGATACAGCTCTCCATGCTACTATATCCTGTGCAAGCTTCTTCATCTCCCAGTACCTACTGCAACCTACATCCTTCTGAATTTGCTTAGTGTATTCATCTCTTGGTCTCCCTCTGCGATTTTTACCCCCCACGCTGCCCACCAATGCTAAATTTGTGATCCCTTGATGCCTCAAAACATGTCCTACCAACCGATCCCTTCTTCTAATCAAGTTGTGCCGCAAACTTCTCTTCTCCCCAATCCTATTCAATACCTCCTCATTAGTTACGTGATCTACCCACTTTATCTTCAGCATTCTTCTGTAGCACCACATTTCGAAAGCTTCTGTTGTACGTTTCGGAAAATTGCAATAAAAAATGTTCGCTGAACATTCTACATTTAGTGCATTTTAGGTGGTAACGACGTTGCGTATCAAATATAGTTAACATATCAACATAGTTTTTAATGCCGGAAGGAGAGTCCTGCCTCCTTCCAGTCTCTAGTGAATTTGTGAGGACAGGTTGCCGGACACTTGTAGTTTGAGCAGCGAGCCCTTAGGCAGGGGAGGCCCTTCCTTCCTCGTACTTAGTGTCTGCTTTCAACCCGCCGACTCCGCATCTTACCGGCACAGTCAGTACGTAATGTGCCCCCTCCTAAGACATCACTTCTTCTTGAAATCACGTTGCTAAATGAAAATACTGATACAATTATTGATGGTGCTCCACTACATATAATACTAGATATCGTAGTTGCATCTACTACCAACCTATTTCCAACTAACGTTCCCCTAAACTGCAATATAGAGTTCTTTTCAATATCCACAAATAGAAATATTTAAAATTTCTGGAAAACGAAAGCAATACCATCGACTATGTATGTAACCAGTTCTGCCAACCATAAATGCAGCTGCAGCCTCCCTCCGTCTGTACGGTAGGACCTAGCTTCTTTCAACACTTGACTATGATAGGAACAGCATCTCCATGGAACAGTATAAGAACGATCGTAAAAGAATGCGAATCATTTTGAGCGCTACGTTTGTAACTACTTTAATTACTATGACTGACAGTCCAAAAACAATAAGGAAAGAAGAAATAGTTGAAAAGACGTGCTCCATGTTAATGTACTCATCCCTTGCGGCCTAAAATTAATTCATTTGTCGTGAGACAACGTTCAGAGCGGGAAAGTAAATGTCACTGAGTAGGATATTACATTAACTTTAAAAGATCTAAGGGCAATTTCAGGTGCCAAGAGGGTGATTTTGAGTGACGTTTACTGCTGGCTTAGTTGAACCAAATCCCAGTGTTTATTTATCAGTTCTGCGGCCAACTCGTATCATCACCGATCTAGTTAGGGGTACTGTTGAGGTCTGAAGGAGTCTCTAATTTTTGTAACTAAAAAACGCCGATTGCAAGCACACTTTCTCAGGCTTTGAACTGTCACAATCACAAATGATAATTTATGATTTTGGCGTGTTAAAATAAGCCGAAATAGGCTTCACAGTAATTGGGTATCGTGGAATGCTCGGTGCTAGTGCGATGGCTTATGTAAGTCATAAGGGTGCGTCGCCCATTGTGGGAGGCTGTGCGGATTCTGTTTGTGCAAAATTTGGCTCCCTCGCTGTTGTCCACTGAGTGGGTGTCATTAGACAAAGCTATCCGACGCTTCGGAGCAGGTAAAACCGCTAACGTCCGGGGTCGCAAGTGTCTGAACACACGCAACGAATGTGTCTACAATTTGGTTGACCTCGGGACCACGGTGCCCCTTTTATCTACATACTGTTCCGATCCCAAAGAAAGCAGGTGTTGACAGATGTGAAAATTACCGAACTATCAGTTTAATAAGTGACAGCTGCAAAATACTAACACGAATTCTTTACAGGCGAATGGAAAAATTGGTAGAAGCCGACCTCGGCGTAGATCAGTTTGGATTCTGGAGAAATGTTGGAACACGAGACGCAATACTGACCCTACGACTTATCTTAGAAGCTAGATTAAGGAAAGGCAAACCTACATTTCTAGCATTTGTAGACTTAGAGAAAGCTTTTGACAATGTTAACTGGAATACTCTTTCAAATTCTAAAGGTGGCAGGGGTAAAATAGAGGGAGCGAAAGGCTATTTACAATTTGTACAGAAACCAGACGGTAGTTAAGAGTCGAGGGACATGAAAGGGAAGCAGCGGTTGGGAAGGGAGTGAGACAGGGTTGTAGCATGTCCCCGATATTATTCAATCTGTATATTGAGCAAGCTGTAAAGGAAACAAAAGAAAAATTAGGAGTAGGTATTAAAGTCCATGGAGAAGAAATAAAAACGTTGAGGTTCGCCGATGACATTGTAATTCTGTCAGAGACAGTAAAGGACTTGGAAGAGCAGTTGAATGGAATGGACAGTGTCTTGAAAGGAGGATATAAGATGAACATCAACAAAAGCAAAACGGGGATAATGGAATGTAGTCGAATCAAGTCGGGTGATGCTGAGGGAATTAGATTAGGAAATGAGACACTTAAAGTAGTAAAGGAGTTTTGCTATTTAGGGAGTAAAATAACTGGTGATGGTCGAAGTAGAGAGGATATAAAATGTAGACTGGCAATGGCAAGGAAAGCGTTTCTGAAGAAGAGAAATTTGTTAACATCGAGTATAGATTTAAGTGTCAGGAAATCGTTTCTGAAAGTATTTGTATGGAGTGTAGCCATGTATGGAAGTGAAACATGGACGATAAATAGTTTGGTCAAGAAGAGAATAGAAGCTTTCGAAATGTGGTGCTACACAAGAATGCTGAAGATGAGATGGGTGGATCATATAACTAATGTGGAAGTATTGAACAGGATTGGGGAGAAGAGGAGTTCGGGGCGCAACTTGACTAGAAGAAGGGATCGGTTGGTAGGACATGTTCTGAGGCATCAAGGGATCAGCAATTTGATACTGGAGGGCAGCGTGGAGAGTAAAAATCGTAGAGGGAGACAGAGATGAATACACTAAGCAGATTCAGGGGGATGTAGGCTGCAGTAGGTACTGGGAGATGAAGAAGCTTGCACAGGATAGAGTAGCAAGGAGAGCTGCATCAAACTAGTCTCAGGACTGAAGACAACAACTACTGTTCGTGTAGGGGTGTTGAAGCTGCAGTGTGGCACAGAGTGGACTGGAGTGCGGCTGGGGCCCGCACGCTGTCACCTCGCGGTCGCCGGAGTTTTTTGTGGGGCGGCGGCAGCTGGCGGCGGCTTCCGCTGGGTCTGGCCGGGCCGGGCGCGTGCTGCGGCAGCTGCTCAGACCAGGCCCGCGGCGGCGCCCCTCTTTGTCCTCGCCGTTTTCCGGACTTCCTCAGACCTGCTAAGTGTCCACCAGTCCAAATATACACGTCTGTTCGTCGCTCCCCAAAGCCACGTACTTACTACACCAAAATCAACAACTAGGGTGTTCGACAGTTTGTAAATCTGGTTACGTCGAGTTTTTTCCATCGGTTTACCAAGTAGGCCATCCCTCCGTACTGTATCGTGTGCTGTTAGATCCGTCAAGACGACGCCAGATTCTATTTATCGACGTAGCCATTCTCGATAAAATTTGAGGGTAAATTTCTTCTAGGTCAAAAACTCTACCACCACCGGTACGGAAGGCTTTATGTTTAAAGTCAGCCTGATCATCAAAATTCTCTCAAATAATTTGTAAACAGAACATAAAAGGGAAGTCGGTCAGAAAGTTTGGGGTTGATTCCAGTCTTCCCACGTCTCATGATGGCGAATATCTTAGCCTCTTTCCAACAGATACAGCACGCCCTGAAATCAGAAGTCGTTCACTGTTCAGAGAATGTAGTAAAATACTGCCGAACCCAAGTCATCCTATACACCAGGAGCCGAACCAAATAACCGCTTGAAAACAAAGTCATCCCTATGACAGTGTGTTTCTGTACGAGGCAGGAAACGACTTGCTTAAAAGTGTCTTAGTGTGCAAAATTTTATGTAATGCTGAATCTGTTACCTTGTAATTTAATCTTCTTTAACATTCCACTTTCAAATGACGAACGAATAAAAAAATAATAATATTTATTATAATAGTATGGCCATAGGATTGAGTAAACGGACCATTAACCGAACTTAACATTATGGTGGTTGTTGTGCAGAACACCCCACGCTATTCTGTTGTGTGC
Organism: Schistocerca americana; assembly: GCF_021461395.2. Lineage (NCBI taxonomy): Eukaryota > Metazoa > Arthropoda > Insecta > Orthoptera > Acrididae > Schistocerca > Schistocerca americana. Next base: position 556,990,411 of record NC_060125.1, on the reverse strand, counting down.
CCCTTCATCTCTGCACATCCTACATCCACCTAAACATGCCTCCTGAATTGAACCCTTCAGTTTCCCTCGACATTTTTGAACCCTCCATCACCAAATTGATGATTCCTTGATGCCTTAGGATGCGTCCTATCAACTTACCCCTTCTTTTAGTCAAGATGTCATAAATTTTCTGTATTCGATGAGCTATTCGATCTACTCACCAAATCTTCAGCAATCTCCTGTAGCAACGCATTTCGTTTTTTGGCTTCTCTGAACTGTTTAGCCACGTTTCGCTTCCGCCCAAGAAGACTCCGCTAAAATAACCTCAACAAAAACCAAACATTCAAATACATGTATTGGATGTAAACAAACTTCTCTTTTTCAGAAATATTTACCTCGCTATTGTCGGGTTTCATTTTATCTCCATTTTACGGTGGCAGTCGTCACTTTGCCACCCAAATAGCAGGACTCACCTAGTTGTCCGCCCCCGGTCGCTGAGTGGTCAGCGCGACAGAATGTCACTCCTAAGGGCCCGGGTTCGATTCCCGGCTGGGTCGGAGATTTTCTCCGCTCACGGACTGGGTGTTGTATCGTCCTAATCACCATTATTTCATCCCCATTGACGCGCAAGTCGCCGAAGTGGCGTCTAATGGAAAGATTTGCACCCGGCGAACGGTCTACCCGTTTAGAAATGACACCTTTCTATCGCTTGCTTTTATTACAGTACGTTCCAGTGATACCTGGTATATCTTCATTGATACTTGTAACCTACCAAGGTGCCATCTTTTCCATCCAACTGCTCTTCAGAGCCAGTGTATTTAAATCAACATTGTCAAATGTTGGATACTGCCGTGCCTTTGTTGGATTGCACCCTAAATCAGAGCCTTAAAGTCCGATCTACCACAATGGTCCACAGTAAAATTTCACTATTATTGCCATCTTCTTAGTTTATAAGGGTCGTCTTTTTATGTTAATGAGGTACTTAATTCATATAATTTATGCAGATCTTAAAAAAAACGCATGATCCAATGTGATCGTAAATTACTTGCAATTGGTGGAATCTTAATAAAAGTTACTACTCGCCCCTCGATAATATGATGCGAAAAGGAACATCTACTAGTTTGTAACTAGGTGAAAGCTGAACGTTGGCTTTCTCTTTCTGAGTGACAATACTTTCAACGACTCTGAAGTGATGAGTTTGTCTCAAAACGATAATTGCTGAGGTTAGTGAAATGTATCGCGAATCAGACGGAAGTTCTTCGATTTCATTCGGGGTCCGTTTCACAACAGATTAACTTAACCGTTTCTCTAGTGGAACATAGTAAAGAAAACCTTGCAACAAATAACATGTTCCGTCGCAGAGACTAACCTTGCTTTCCTATGACAAAGTTAGCTAGTAAGGGATGACCGAAGATATTATGAAAGTAAGTTGTTATTGTCCATTTGACTTATCGCCGGACACGGCTTAAGAGATATTAGAAACGAATGAGGAAAACCGTCGAAAACCTGAGTTCAGTCAGTAAAGCAGATGGTCGTTAAAGAAGTGGGATCGATATCGCTGTGACTCAGCGCGCCGCCTCGCTAGTTGTCTACGCGTTACGTTTCAATCGCTGAGTAAATGTTTTGAACTAGATTCAGTGTTCACATGGTGGACATTGTGCAATTGTTCGTAAGCAACACATCAGTCTATACTTAAGTCATGCCATAAAGTTTCGTTAATATTCTAGTCTCACTTAAGAGGTCGATCTGTACTGTTTGGTGTGACTATTTCCCTTCACATTCACTGCCTGGTGTTTCGGTTACTTGATATTTGAATTAAAGGTAGCAAAGTTACTTCCGTACTATGGTTACAGCATGTCGTCGTATCCTTACATTCCACAGCATACAAATTAGCTTATGGTTGCTCCTAATTGACTCTGTTCTTCAGTTTCCCACTCAAATGCGTTCCCTTTGCCAATCTTTTACCTTTCCTCTGTCATGGTGTCTGGTGGACTGCTTGCTAAGGCTCGACCGCCATATTTTCAGATTGCAACTCTCGCGTCTGCTTCACACGGCCAGGAGCTTATGGCATATCGTGGGCTTATGGCGGTACTGATTGAACGTCACTTATAAATACTTAGTGCTTGGCATAACTACGTCGATTGGGTTGATTGCACCTAGATTTCAGTGATTCAGATGTGTCCTTCGTCATCGTGGGATGCAGAACGTCAGCAAACGCTGAATGTATTCATCTCTACGCAACGATGTCTCTAGATGGAATTTGAATTGGATAAGAAGAGGCGTGGAAGAGGATCGGAAAAAGTTGTATCCTCAAAATTGATGGGAATCAAAGCGTAACTTCTTCAATTTTGTCCCAAATATTAGGTTGCTTCGTTTACTGAAACCACTAATTTACATATTCAGTTAGTCGCTTTTAGTGCTAGGAGTACTGGCCAGAAAGCAAACGCGGGATAAACGAAGAGACGAAAATAACCCTAGAAAATAGGATTAATAAAGTCGACGTTTTAGTAACGAATGTAGTCTCAAATCTTCGTAATTCCTAAACAGTCGTTTTGTTAATGTCTTGTGAAGCGCAGGCTCTCCTTGACTGGGCGGAAACGATGATTGAAAGTCTCTCAGGACAGAATTGTGACGAGAGAAGCGGACACTGACAGGCTATGGACAAGAGGCGGAGTAGACGAGAAGGAAATTAAGTCGTAATTCAGTGATAAGATAGGTGACAGTGAAGCAGCTGGAAGGAAGTGGGGAGTGGGCCAGTTTCTCGGGAAGCCGCGTGCGAGGCAGTCGTTGTTCCTCGCGCCCCCGGCTGGGGTGTGGGAGGCAGATGCGCAGCGGCGGCGTGGGGCGGCAGATAGCAGCTGCCGCCGCCGGAAGTGGTCGGAGCTTCCCTCCTACCCCGCTGTCGGCGCTGGCGTAGCCCTGTCCGTGACCTTCCTTCCGTTGCTCGCCTGGGCGTTCCAACTGCGGAGAAGAGCCTAACGCCGTGTCGAACATCGGCTGTCTGGGCGTGCGTCGATCAGAGCGCTTCTACAGGGTGACCGCGGTGTCGTAGCTAATCGAGGAACGATGTCAGTAGAACATAAGAGATAAAGCTTAACCGCTTGTGCACCCAGATTAATTATTTCGGGTGTTCCCGGATTTCTGAAAAACGAAAAGTTTCAAAAACTGTTCATATATTGAGAGAATAAACGACTAATGTCATAATTTTATAGACTGTGAAAGCCAGTCACTAAAAATAAAGACAGGTGTCGTGGGAAACATTTTTCTTGTTGCATATGTGGTCTGCAACATTACATAACATCAGAAAACACGTGTCTGACACACATTTTGGGAAAAAGCGACGACAGAAGCTATAATTTCTAACAGTAAAGTTTCTAGTGGAACTCCCGTAGCGAAAGGCCCTGTCTTGATATTAGTAATGATTGACGTGCCGACCACTTTATAGTGGCGCCAGGGATCCTGCGGAAAGGATGTGAGTAAACAGCGAGGTGTCCGGCGCAGCCGTGGAAACAATCCCAGGAAACGGTCTGCGTGCGCCGCATCCCGATAACCGCGTCTTTTAACAGGCTGCGATAAGGCCGGCAGGTCGTTCGTCTTCCTCATTCTGTTGTGCGAACGGCACAGCTTTACCTGAGCTGTAGACATGTTGACGTCATTCTTGGCGCGTAACTGAACAGTAGTAGTAGTACAGTGCGGCGTAAAGAGCGTGCGCTAAACTGCAGATCTAAAAGGTCCAGGGTTCGATCATCCGTTTTTGTCACTTAGACTCGTTTATTGGTGTGAAAACAGCCAAGTTGTACAGTGCTTGAAAGCCATGGTCAGTGCTCTCCACTACATCATGGCAGTGTTCAAACCTACCTTAGAGTTGAGGGATGTCTTACCGTTTAATATGAGAATTTCTCGGTGATGGCAGTGTTACTTCAGGACGATTCACAGAAACCAAATACTCGTAAACTGCTGCTGAGGAACTGTAAAATTTCATGATTTGTGAATGGTCCCTGGTCGATGACTGTGATAAAGTGATTCGCACTGAAATTATTTGGACTGCGTAAAATGGATCACTTTTATTATTTGCGTTACACTAATTCGTTTTCACTTATTAAAATAATCACTGGCAAATGCCAGTTACACGCCGCTATTGGTAATTAACTTTGTGAATTTCCGTAGATGGTGGCAATTAACTTATCTTTTGCAGACCAAATGTAGGTTACCACTGTTTGTAATCGCCTTCGTGAACCCTTAGGTTGCTGTCATTATCGATGAATTTGCGCCACTAAAACCTAGATTTCGTAAACATTAAATTTTTCATACAAGGACAAAAACTAGTATAATTTTCAGGTGATTCCGCCTGTAAAGTTTCCGGACGATTAACTATGTAGAGTTCATCGTTGTGCCAGCGAAAACCTTGTAAATGCCAATGTTAGCAGAATAGAACTAGTAGCTGCTGAACTACCAACTTTTTGGAATGGCTAACAGACTTCGTCGTCCTGGACATTTCGTGAGAAGATTCCGCCGCAATGAAAAACGCCCTTTACACATGTCCACCCAAAGTTCTGTATCACGTCACTGATACTCTCCCCCATTTCGTGATTATGCAAAACGTGCTGCCGTTCATTGCAATTTCTCGATGTACTCCGTTATTCCTACCGGGTATGAATCCCACACCGTGCAGCAGTGTTTTGACAATAAATCGGTGGTTTCCTTTCTCCACAACATTTTATATAGTTTCTTTCAGTTTAAATTGTTCGTAATTGTAATTCGTAGGTATTCAATTCAATTTACGACCTTTAGATTTCATTGATGTATCGTGTAGCGGAAGTTGAACGGATTCCTTTTAGCATTCATGTTGACCAACTCACACTTTTCATTATTTAGGGTTAGTTGTAAATTCCACACCAAAACCATACCTTTCTAAATCGTTTTGAATCAGCGAGAAGTTTCGTAAAGGTTTGATATGGTGTGTGAAGTCCGTTGGAAGTCGCTACTCTCAAATACAGGATAAATAGTCTTGGAAAATGGCATGCCGGGAGTTAACAGTGCATAAAGACGTATACACAGTTTATAATTGTGATATTTAACTTACTGTATTAAACCGACGGCATAGGATTATAGGTCTTGAAAAGTGACAGCGTTTATATTTTTTAAATTCGGACAGTGTGTGAAAACAAAATTGAAAATTTTGTTGCCTCTAGAAGCCATTAGGTACGCAACTTCAAACTGGGACTTTGTCCAGAATTAGCCGTTTGACAGTATAGACGTTGTGGCAGTTGCATTGTCTAAAATCTTGGTGAGAAACGTGAAACTCCTTGCTTCATATTTTACATGGTATGAGTAAACACGGAGGGTGTGGCTGTGAGAAACTGCTGGCTCTGCTTTGGAACACACGGACGGTGATCGTGCCCGGAAGTGCCAGGGTCGCGCGTGGCGCAGCATGGGCGACCATTCCGCTGCGTGCGCTGGTTGCGACTGCTGGATCGCATGTACAGCCGCTGACATCCGCCTCCCCACCCCTCTCCACAGGAGCACTTCCCCTCCCGCGCAGCTCCCCACTCCCCCCATTAAGCTTTGTCGGTCGTTTATTAGCGGGCGTATGGCGCTGATACGCGATACACCAGCTCTGCGGGACGCTCGCAACACTGCCGTCCCCGCGCACTCTTCCCGGAGTAAACTGTGCAAGCAGGCGCGTCCCTCGCCAGTTTCTGCTTCCTCGGCGTTCCGGGCCAGATAAGAGGCGCTGCCGGCTGTATCGCTGTTTGTAACCGCAAAGTGTTCCTGAGAACGTGAATGCTCGATGCGCACATGCGCCGTTTTCCGCTACCGGGTGAGATTACACGCGCCACGTGACGCAATATGTACCGAGCTGGCTGGCAGTGTGAGAGATAGAGCAGTAATGTATCAGTATGTTGCGTCTCATTCAGTGCGCGTGATTCCATCTTTTTTCCGAGGTTGGCACAGCTCTTGTCAATGTTTTGACTCTCCCCGAGGTTTGTAGAGCTGAAAATGAATGTTCAAGGTGTGTTTTCCGAGTTGTGATTTTCCGACCGAGTAAGAACTGCGTGCCAAACCGGAAGTCGAACCCGTAACCTTTTGCAGGCACTGGCCATAAGAACTGTTAATAGCTGTGGTGGTGCATTGGTTACCACGCAGGACTCCCGTCTTATTTCTGAAATTTTTCTGCTTCAGCAGGTCGCGCACACAACCTCTTTCCATGATGTGTCGGTGATCTTCCAATTGGTCGTCTTTTCAAATTATGTCCATTCCAAAGCTTTTCTTGGCGTTCTTTTATCGTGGAGAAACCATTACAGCCTATTTCTCTCCATAGTTCCTTCGTTTTGTATTCTTTCATTTCCTATCGTGTCCATTCTTTCTGTTAGAAAGTCCGTCTCCGTCACTTTTGTATTGTACTCGGCTCTTTTTGCAGGTCCAACAATCTTATCCATAGTTCAAAATTCTTATATGATAATACAAATATTATCTCTGCTTTGGCTGTATTTACCATTCCCTAATTATGTCTGATACAAAAATTCCTTCCTCAGTGTTTCCGTGATTTGCGTTTATGGGACAGTTCCTTACTAAGACGAGACAGATTTCCTGCAGCATATAATAATTCAAACTTATTAACTGTTCCTGATGACCCTGTCATTCATTTTCTGAGTTATGCAGGTAAATACAGCTATGATGCTGTTATCCCCTTAACTATCAAACACACAAGCTACTCTCCTGCAAGGTACTAGTGTTTATCTAGACAATGTTAACTATATCACACTGTCTTCTTAGATATAAATCTTCGAAATGGCTTCCACATCAATAACGAGACACGATGCGGCTTTGACGCCAGAATCTGCTGCCCAGCTACCAACCACAGGTGTATTCTCCAACTGTTGCTGCACTTAGATTCGCCAACTACCGAAATCTGGGACTACGTCCCTCAAATAGATACATGCAGCGTTGCGAGAAAGAGAAGCCTGGTTAGTATTTCACTATTTAGAAAAGAATGGAACTTGGATTGATTGGAGTGTTAAATGGAGAAAGGGTGCGAAGGGGGAGTACACAAAGAACTAAATATTGTTAACATCTCACTTCGATCGATTAGCAGTAACATACATGTAATATCACAGCTGTAAATTAATGAAAGTTTGTAGTCGAATTAAGTCGGGTGACGCTGAGGGAATTGGGTTAGGAAATGAGACAAAGTAGTGAAGGAGTTTTGCTATTTGGGGAGCAAAATAACTGATGGTCGAAGTAGAGAGGATATAAAATGTGCGTTTCTGAAGAAGAGAAATTTGTTACCATCGAGTGTAAATTTGCCAGGAAGTCGTTTCTGAAAGTATTTGTATGGAGTGTAGCCATTTACGGAAGTGAAACGTGGACGATAAATAGTTTAGACAAGAAGAGAATAGAAGCTTTCGAAATGTGATGCTACAGAAGAATGCTGAAGATTAGATGGATAGATCACATAACTAATGAGGAAGTATTGAACAGAATTGGGGAGAAGAGGAGCTTGTGGCACAACTTGGCTAGAAGAAGGGATCGGTTGGTAGGATATGTTCAGAGACATCGAGGGATTACCAATTTAGTATTGGAGGGCAGCGTGGAGGGTAAAAATCGTAGAGGGAGACAGAGATGAATACACTAAGCAGATTCAGAAGGATGTAGGTTGCAGTAGGTGCTGGGAGATGAAGCAGCTTGCACAGGATAGAGTAGCATGGAGAGCTGCATCAAACCAGTCTCAGGACTGAAGACCACAACATCACAATACACTTCAGACCGGTCGTTGCACGATGAGTGAGGACATGAAGCAGATGACAGGCGTCTCGCCCAACGACTCGTGTTTCTGTTCACTGCCAGATCTCCGAAGCTCCTAACGTGATGCTCTGGTTTTCCGCCAAGAGAAACTCGATGACATCTCTCTGCTTATAACGTACTTCAGTTATAGACGCCATTTTAAGTCTGCGTATAGCGCCGCCACCTATCGGAACTTCATGAAACTATAGGGTCTGAAGTGGTAATATTCCACAATAAATTCCGCATTAGTTCAACCGAAATTGGTCCAGGAAAAACGTGTTGCATTACTCATTTAATGCTTCTCGCACAAGTCGCCAAATCACGCACAAGAAATAAATGAAATTACACTGTCCGATTCCACGAACGATGGCGGTTCGCGCTTGTTGAGGCACATTGTTGCCGATTCCAACCGACAGTTGCGACCCGCGCATGGGCGTGCTATGCGCTTGAAGAGAGCGTATCTCCTGCAAATTGTCTCTAGCTTCCTTACGCTGAATTAGCGACTTACTGCCACCATCGGCGATGGCAACACGCAACAAATTGAATAAATAATGCTCTAAACAACTCGCTACGATCACGTTTAATGCTCGAATCTGCTACGGCATTCACAGTAGAGCGCTGAGAACACTATTGAACGTTCATTGGCTATCGGAGAATGCGTGACGTAGATGCGCAGAACGAGCCTAAAGGCGACCACCATCGTTCTTGACTCAAGAGTGTACAGGGTGTTTAAAAAACAACTTCACAACTTCAAAAAATATAAATTCATTCAAACAAGATATAGAGCTGAGTTTACTGGTTTTGTAGGCCAGCATTTTTTTTTTTTTTTTTGCCCTAAACTAAGGATGATGTATGTGGTTTCTGTTGGTTATCGTGCACACATCCTATAGGAATTAAGTTTCTTCCAAAACTTGCTGTAGCCTTGTAACTTGTAGGTGTAACTTGCTCAGTGGCGGCGTAAATTCTTGCTCAAAGTTCAGGTAGAGAAGACGGCACAGGAGGTAGAAACGGAAAGCTGTCACCGAGCAATTCCCGGATATCAGCCAGGTAGTGAGGTGGTGCACCATCTTGCGTGAAGTGAACATTTCGTTCTTGGTCATCCTCATCGATTTACGTTAACAACAGTTGTTGTAACACATTCAGGTAAAGTATCCCCTTGATGGTTCTCTGACGGAAAAAAAGGGGCCGTACACTTTGTTCTTGCTCAACGCACAAAAAACGTTCAGTTTAGGGCTATCAAGTACATGTTGCAATGTTTGATGTGGATTTTCACTGCGCCAAATGCTACAGTTGTGTGTGTTAACATTGCCACGTAAGTGAAAAGTCGACTCGTCAGAAAAGTTTATTTTGTCCAAGAAATATTCATCCTCATGTAAGCGGTTTAACATCAGCACAGACTTCCTTGCGAGCAATTTTATCAGTGTCTTTTATTGAATGTACGATCGTCAATCTGTACGGTTTCAAATGCTAGCGGTTTCTCAACATACGCAAAACAGTCGTATGTGAGATTTACAGTTCACGACTTGCACGCCGGGTCGATTTCGTAGGGCTGTTGTCAAAACTGTTTCGCTCGCTCAACGACGTCGTCAGATGTGCTCGGACAACCTGATGATTTCCCATGTCTTACCGAGCACCCTGCTCCTGCAAAATATTTATGCCACTAATAAATTGTAGACCAACTAGGAGAATGTTCAGCGCACTCGGTACGGAATTTAAGCTGAACTGTTGTCGCCGACGTCGATTCTTCAAACAAAAACACACAGCTTGCACATAGAGTAAATATCTCCGGAGTGAGCATTCACATGCGCAGAACAGATTTTCTGTTGTCAACGTACATTGCCGGCCTGGTCACGTGTTCTCGGGACGTCGTGTGTTTGTCCGTATAGCGCCGTGAATATTTAGAATGTCACTACATCCCTAGTACAGACATTATTTTCGTACGTGTCGTCGATTATTTATATATGTTGCGCAGACATTTTAACAGTATCCATTTGACACCAGGAATAAACCAGCTACGTAACATTTCACGGCAAGTGATATTCCACTCTGCTTCTTTACGATAGGTGTCACAGTTCAGATGCACTCGATTTTTGGTAGTTTTTGGTATGATACGGCACTTTATAGTATTACAGAGCCTGGCGTACATCATTTTCTCGTTTTTGCGACGTAAAGCACAATTTTTCTTACTGGTGACATTTTGAAGTATTTATTTAACGCATTTTACGTACTTTCTCCCAGTTTATTAAATAAATAGTAGACTGAGTAATCTGTATACATAATCGACAAGTCACTGATAAATGCATGGAGGATAGTATTTGCTGAAACAACCAGCCATTCCCTTTCCTGTTCCACTAGGAAATTTACGAGAGGAAGCGATTGTTTGTAAGCTTTTGTACGAGCCATAATATCTATTATAGTCATAAAATCGTAGAAAAATAGGTCTACAGAATCAAGCCTTAATTATAATGAGTCTCGAAATTTTTAAACATATACTGTGTCTCTTACTAATATAACTATAATTAGAGCTACATGGTATGTACCCATGAAAAGTTACTATCCCTCTTTTCACATAATTTTCTTTGCACCGGTAGCAACAACAGTAATTCACCATCGCTATTACACTTTCAACAAACGGTGAAACAACAAAAACTCTTGATATAAACTTCAAACGCTTGCAGAAAGCACACACGCAGAGCGAAGTCCCGAAACACGTGACAATCCTGGTTTAATGTTGACAACATGCGCAGAACGCAATGCTCTCTCCAGAGATATTTACTCTGAGCTTGCACGCTCGGATCCAATGAAAGCAGCCATCTTTAACCCAATTGCCGCTAGCGCTCCTTACGGTGCGATTCGGCACTAGCGAACTACGCGAGACAAGACTTTGTATGTTCCCTTGCAAACGGGCACTAAAATCGCCACTGTAGGTACTACGAATTAATTTATATGAATTCCCAAGGCTGTAAAGGCCTTTTGGAAGTACCTGTAGTTGATGCAATTACCGCGATATTATTTGTCGCAGCAATTCGAAATGTGCACCAGATTGCGGTTACAAGCCTAATCTGTCGCCGGTCGTAGACAGTCCTCCGAAATACATTCGTGTAGTTGAGTTTGGTATCAGCAATAGAGGGGAGAGGGCTGAGGGGGTGAGAGCAGTGGCAGTGGGACAGCCGAGGCGTGTCCGGTGCTGTGCTGCATTGCGGCTCGGCGCGCCCCTGCCGCCTATCGATCGTCAGCCAAGGGCGACGGCGCCGCAGTCGGCAGTGACTGCTGCAGCCGACCCTCGCCAATAACGTGCAACTGGTCTGTGGGGAAGAAAAGCTGCATCATGGACAAGCGACCGTTTTCGTCAAGGATACCATGGTATTACGTTAAAGGAAGGTTGCTGGGTGGAGGAAAAAAAAGGTTGCAGATCTGAAACTTCTACATATACACGATTACTCTGCAATTCACATTTAAGTGCTTGGCAGAGGGTTCATCGAACCACAATCATACTATCTCTCTATCATTCCACTCCCGAACAGCGCGGGGGACTGATAATCCGCATTTCGCGATCGAGAAGTCTCCTGACGCTCAACGGATGACTGTGGTGTGCAATGTCCAGTCACGGAATAATCGGTGCGGTATTCCTTGATGGCACCGTAACTACCTAACGGCACCTGAAGGTTTCGGAAGATGACTTCGTCCCCATTATCCAAAGTGTCCCTGATTTCGACAAGATGTGGTTCATGGAAGACTGAGTTCGACCCTTTTGAAGCAGGAGTGTTTTTCATGTCCTGGGGAGCACTTCAGGGACCGCATTCTGGCTCTGCGGCATCCAGAGGTCACTGGAGTGCGCCTCGATTGGCTGCCATATTCTCCGGATCTGAATACAAGCGACTCTGTTTCATGGGGACAGCAATAATCTCGAAACCATTGCTGAGCTGAAAACAGCCATTTAGGTGACCACCGACGGCATCAATGATCCGACACTTCAGCGGGTCATGTAAAATTTCGCTATTCGTCTGAGCCACATCTTCGCCAATGATGGCAGGCATATCGAGCATTTCGTAACCGAAATCCGAATATCTGTAGTGACGTTTACGTATTAAATAAGGTGTGTGCACGCCGTAGTTTGCAACTAATTTATGTTGTGTTTAATATAGTTCAGTAATTGTCACCCTGTGACTGCCTTAGGGGAGTCGCAAGTCACTGGAATAGCTCGCTTGGTAGTCGGTTTCCGTAAACGAAGACTATGCTGGGATGCTGCTGTTTGGTACCGTGTTAAGTCCGGTCTTAATGCTGGAGAAGTCCGGCATGTGGCAAATGTGCGAGCCGGCTGTTGTCTCCGTTGAGATGAGACGTATGACATATTAGAGTTGAGGTCACGCACGATTCCGTGGTGTGGGACGAGCAGTAAAAACAGGCGCCTACTGCGAGACGGGGTCGCCTTTGACGCGCGTTTCCTGACCCACTGAGCAAGGCTCGTCTCCATATAATCCTTCTCCACTCCTTCCCGCAACCCACGCAACATGTAACGGCAGGCGAAGTATGTAAATACCGTGACAGTTGTACCCCGACACACGAATTATTCTGCTTATCTCAACTACTTGCGCTATATTCATTGCATCTCACGAATATAAACTAATTACAAAACATTCTTAAAACGTGAAACTGCCGATATGATTTTGACTGAAGGGGTGGAGCGATACGTGAGGAAATCACCTGTTTGTTCTCGGACGTATGGATTTAAATCTCCACGATGACGAAGGCAATGGTCCACATACCGCTTCCAAAGTTATACAAAAATCTGTTAAAAAATCTATTTTACCGAACGACGAATCGGGCTAGCGACACTGACTGCACTGTACCTGCGCAACTGCCATAGTAATCTCGTTCCGTAAATGAGATATACGAGCAGTGTAATTTAGTCGAAATGTGATAGTTGGTAGTGTCTTTTTTTTCCGAGTGTCTAAGCATGGGAGCAACGGTGTACCGAGAAAGTCTGATGAAGTGGTTGGAACGGCTCACCAAGTGAGCGTAGACTCTACGGTCAGGAAGACCTTCCCTCCGATGACAATAGTTCCGCGCTTCCGATCTTTGCTTGAAAGGTCAGCAACTCGTAAGAGTGAAAGTTTCGGCAATAATGCCCAATTAAATCTGCAAATGCAGGCCACAGTTGTGGCAGGAGTGTTTGATATATCACCGCGACAGTGTACCATCATCTTCACCAGTTCGCCAATTCGGCGTGAGTAATAATAATAAATGGCTGTCGTTCGTCACCCGCTCTAATCGGCAGTCCTTGCTCTACGCAGATTTTTCCGAAAGTGACAAACGAAAGCGCGGAATAGAAGTCGTTCAGATACCATGTATGGCATTAAGTACCCTGTGCTGGATCGTGCGCCTTTAATACGAACCCCCGCGTCAGATTACATACATTTCTGACGCTCCGTAAACTGAAGGGCGAGCAGCCTTCGTGGTAGGGGAGGCGGCTTTTCCCGGAAGAACGCTAAAACTGCCGTCGTGTTTGGCTGGGAATAAGTTTCTCGCTCAGTGGTGCGGTACAGCGCGCGGCGATTCACGTAATCGTTAGTGTGCTCTTGAGCCGGTTACTGCTGATTTGTAAGTCCGGTGTACTGTTAACCCATTTAGTGGAAAATAAGTCGTCCGAATCTGCGCACTGCAATTCAAATGCCGCGCTAAGAAAGGCTCACAGCTTTATGAAACAGCCTGTCGTTGACTCTTCTGACGCAGCAGCGTAGGAATGCGAACTCTCATGTTCTCGCTGCAGTTTGCTGACTGAGTATATTGCGACGAGCCACGTAACTGGTAGCCCAGGACTCTCTCGTAAGTAGAACGAAACGAAAATACTGGACTATTGCAGGAGTCAGTGTTAGCCTCTATACTTTCAGACTTCGTTTCTGATATGCCTGAAACCAATGGAAAGAAGTCTGGATGTGGCGGCGATCTAGGACTTGGGATTCAGCGTAAGAAGTTCAAAGGTGCCAAAAACAGTAATGACGTCGTTAAACTGTATTATTCCCCATGTGGAGACTCATACCTAATGTTTCTGTAAACGAAGTTAGTAGTTCCCACTTAGAAAGAGAACAGCAGAGTAAATTTGATGTTTTTACGAACGACACAGTGCTGCCCTTAGTCATCCAGATTGTCTTGGAATGATAATTGACAAGTCACTATCAGTATACGTTACGAAAAAACTCATTGGAAAAGAGAACCTGAGAGACACCCTTATTGGAAAATCGATATCTGAGACGCCCTTATCCAGAAATCCTTCAGTACTAACTGGGGAGCATGAGCAGACATGCGTAAAATTTCTGCCCCCAGGTTAGTGTTCTGCGGATGAAAGTTGTGCTTTGGTGAGGTTGAGCAGCCCTCTGATAAGAGATACTGGGCTCAGTACAAATAATGCTGATCATTTCTGGATACTTAAGAACTGCTCAACTATACTGGCCTCCAACACTCTGCCATACGACCCCTCCTCTGTGAAAACAAGAAGCCCTGTTGAGAGAGTATTGTAATTCAGTGATAATTTCACCCCTGAAGATATTTACGGGTTCACAAGACATTTCTTTAGGAAGATCCAAGCCAGCGACTGGCGCAACAGCTTGCTGAACTAGGAATGCTCCGTCTGCAGTGCGATGTCTTATTAGCCCTCCAGAGACACAAGGGCTTTGAACTCCCACGGGATGAGTGGAAGAAAATACACAGCGTCCGAACAGTACGTGGAGTGAGTGCCTACAACCTGTACAGCAATCCAGCACAAGCTATGATCGTGGAGCACCAAACGGCGCCATCCAGCATATTGTGAAAGACTGTACATTGAGAGACTATCTGGATGAGCCAAATTACTTTCTCATGATTATAGTCAGCCCTCGACTGGATAGGGGGACTTGACAGTACCATAGAAAAACTGTTTGCAAATCACACTTAAGTGCCTGGCAGAAGGTGAACGAAACATCTTCACAATAATTCTCTAGTATTCCAAACTCAGTGCGCGGGAAAAACGAACACCTAGATCTTTCCGTTTGAGCTCTGATTTCCGTTATTTTTTTTAGGATGATCGTTTCTCCTGATTTAGGTAGGCGTCAACAAAATATTTTCGCATTCGGAGAAAAAAATTCGTGTTTGAAATTTCGTGAAAATATTCCATCGCAACGAAAAAGGCCTTAATGATGTTCATACCAAATACTATTTTATGTTGTTGACACTCTCTCCTCTGTTTCGCGATAATACAAAACGTGCAGATCTTCCTTGAACTTTCTCGATGTACTCCCTGTTAAAGGATCCCAGACCGTGCAGCAGTACTCCAAAACAGGACGGACAAGCGTACTGTAGGCAGTCTATTTAGCCTGCTACATTTTCTTTCTGCCAATAAAGCGCAGTCTCTGGTTTTTGTTCGTTATTGTAATTCATACGTATATAATTGAATGTACGGCTTTTAGATTTAACTGATTTATCGTGTAACCGAAATTAAACGGATTCCTTTCAGCGCTCCCGTGGAGGACTTTCCAGATAGCGTTATTTAATGGTCAGTTGCCAATTTTCGGGCCATACAGATTCTTCTCCAAATCTTTTTGCTATTTGTTTTGATATTCCGAGGACTTCACTAGGCCATAAACGACAGCTTCATCTGCAAACAATCTTTAATGTTAGTAAGGAACAGCGAAAAGCCTAAAACACCTTGTGGAAACGCCAGAAATCACTCCCGTTTTACTCGATGTCTTTCCGCCAGTTGCTACGAACTGTGACCCCTCTGACAGGAAATCATGAATCCAGTCACAGAAGTGAGACGATATTCCATAAGCACGCAATTTCACAAGACGCTTGTATGGTGTAGTGCCAAGAGCCATCCGGAAATGTAGAAATACGATCTCAGTTTGAAATCCCTTGGACACAACTCTTGCGAGATGTTTCACAAGAACTGTGTTTCCTAAATCCGTGTTAACTGTGTGTCAATAGACCGTTTTCTTAGTGGTAATCCGTAGTGTTCGAACTCAATATATGTTACAGAATTCTGCAGCATATCGAAGTTAATAACATGGGGTTGTAATTTGGTGGCTTACTCCTACTGGCTTTCTCGAATATTGTGACCTGTGCAAATTTCCATTCTTTGGGTACGAATATTTCCTCGAGCTAGCGGCTGTATATAAATAGTATGGAGATATTGCCTAAGGAAACTTAGGAGGGAGCGTAATTGGTATACAGTCAGGACCGGAAGACTTGATTTTATTGAGTGATTTAAGTTGCTTGATTACGCCGATGACACCTACTTCTAAACTACTGATGGTGGCAGATGTTCTTGGCTAGAGTTCTGGAATATTTACTTTGTCTTAATTGGTGAAGAAATTTCTAAAGGCTGTGTTTAGTAACTCTTTCGCAGCACTGTCGTCGATAGTATTTGCATTGCTATATAAATGTATATGGTATATAAATAAACGACCGATTATCTCTCTTTAAAAAAAATAATGTAACTTTTTGAGAGGAAACACTCTCCTAGTAAATTTGTTTCTTTGATTTATCGTGATCTGTTACTGATTTTTTGTGAAGTGTTGAAGTTTAGCTTTCAAAAAATACAAAAGAGATAATAAACAAAATAATGAATTTCGTAGGTTGCCAATTACGTATATCTGGTTTTATCGAGCGCCAGGCTCCCTACAAATTACTGTAAATGCAGTAGCGTAGTATTACTCAACTCCAGTTCACTGATTTGAAATTACTACTATCACAGAAAATAGACAAGTTTTAATAAAATAATCTCACTGGATTCCTTCAATTAATCTCCCTGAATATTTTTACATAATTTCTTCCGCTCCGGCTATCAGACATTGTGCTGTGAAAAAATATTTTTATATGTACCGCGTAATGGCGACTAATTGTTAAGTCAGAGATCACTGTTACTCGCTCCGCAGCAGCTGGAAGCATGCTAAATAATTTTCATTAAATATTCTTTTCATAAGATAAATGTGGCGTAGGTTCTTGAAATAACACACGGAGATCACTTTATACTAATATATTCTTACTAGGACACAGTTTACACCATTAAATATTTGCAATTACGTTACGACAGAAACAAATGCTAGCGCAGCACAACAGCTTGCGTACCATATTCCAGCTAACATCAGAACAAAACAGACTAGACAGAAGAATGAGCATTGCATTGTGTTTTATACTCTTACAAAGATAATAATACTTCTTTTAATTACTTACACATTATAATCTCATACAATAAAAATGTCTTTTCTGCATCTATCGATCTGTTTGTTGTTGTGGTCTTCAGTCCTGAGACTGGTTTTATGCAGCTCTCCATGCTGCTCTATCCTGTGCAAGCTTCTTGATCCCCCACTACTTACTGCAGCCTACATCCTTCTGAATCTGCTTAGTGTATTCATCTCTTGGTCTCCCTCTACGATTTTTACCCTCCACGCTGCCCTCCAATGATAAATTGGTGATCCCTTGATGCCTCAGAACATGTCCTACCAACCGATCCTTTCTTCTAGTCAAGTTGTGCCACAAACTCCTCCCCAATCCTATTCAATACCTCCTCATTAGTTATGTGATGTACCCATCTAATCTTCAGCATTCTTCTGTAGCACAGTATTCCGAAAGCTTCTATTCTCTTCTTGTCAAAACTATTTATCGTCCATGTTTCACTTCCATACATGGCTATACTCGATACAAATACTTTCAGAAACGACTTCCTGACACTTAAATTTATACTCGGCTTTCAGAAACGCTTTCCTTGCCATTGCCACTCTACATTATATATCCCCTCTACTTCGACCATCATCAGTTATTTTGCTCCCCAAATAGCAAAACTCCTTTACTACTTTAAGTGTCTCATTTCCTAATTAATTCCCTCAGCATCACCCGACTTAATTTGACTACATTCCATTATTCTCGTTTTGCTTTTGATGATGTTCATCTTATATCCTCCTTTCAAGACACTGTTCATTCCGTTCAACTGCTCTGTATGTTTTTACAGTTAGTGTTATTACCTTTCGTAGATAAATAGATGTTCGCAGTTCATTTTAAGTCTCATACAGTCATTTTTATTTGCTTCACCTCGATAATGGTGAATATTGCAAAAGGGACACTACACACTCAATGGAATTCTGTTCAATCCATGTTGTAAGGTAAGTTGTACGGTCAGTATCGCGTCGCGTCGTCCTCCTGCATTGGTTCGAACCCAAGTCGACGCTCCCCACATACTGTCAAAGTGTCGTCCCAGTCTTGCGGCAGCCCTCAGATTTCTCCTGCCGACTCGAGTCTGTCGAGCGGTCGGGCAAACAGACGGTTGCAGAGCGGTGTCGCGCTGAAGAATCGATAAAGCCGCAGAAGGCCCTGCGCGCCTTGTTACGTAAGCGGCGCGGCTCCTGGGATGGGCGCGTGCATTCCTTCCGGCACAAAGCGCTCTTGTCAGCACCGCGCCTCCTATCTCGCCCGCTCGTGTCCACAGCACGGCGAGCTCTGCCGTGCCGGTTTATCGCGAATCACGGCGCCAGACCAGAACACACACGCACTCCGTCAGCGCTCGTTTGCGCCCCGCCCCGAAGAGCTCAATGATACACCTCGGCTTCACCGAGATATTGTCGCTCGTAAGAGAAGATACCTCTGTGCGTATTTACACTTTTCCTTTTAACGCACAACAGGAGTCTGGCGAAGATGGCGCAGACTGCCTTCAAACATTCTATCCCAGCGTTGTTGTTGCGTGGTGCACGGAACTGCGTGAGAGAACGCACAAGGTGTTGCACTAATGCTGCCGATAGAAGCGGAAGCGTCGCTTACTCACATGCGTGTTCTAAAGATTTAGATTCTAACGTACTGCTTTTGCGAAAAAGGAATAGGTACAATTTTTGAGCGAACTTCAGTGGTGAACATCGGTGTGGTCTGTGTAAATAATTAGTAAATTGAGGAGAGATCCAGTATTGTAAATTTGGTTAGCCATGTACGTGAAAATCATTTGTCTCGAAGCTTTTCTCTTGATTCCCATCATTTAATACTTGATTTTGAAGACCGCGCGTCACACGATCTTGAATTTAAAAAAACTCTTGGGGGCATGAAAGGGAAGCAGTGGTTGGGAAGGGAGTGAGACATGGTTGTAGCCTCTCCCCAAAATTATTCAATCTGTATGTTGAACAAGCAGTGAAGGAAACAAAAAAGTTCGGAGTAGGTATTAAAATCCATGGAGAAGAAATAAAAACCTTAAGGTTCGCCGATGACATTGTAATTCTTTGAGACAGGAAAGGACTTGGAAGAGCAGTTGAACAGAATGGGCAGTGTCTTGAAAGGCGGATATAAGATCAATATCAACAAAAGCAAAATAAGGATTATGGAATGTAGTCGAATTAAGTCGGGTGATGCTGAGGAATTAGATTAGGAAATGAGACACTTAAAGTAGTAAAGGGGTTTTGCTATTTGGGGAGCAAAATAGCTGATGATGCTCGAAGTAGAGAAGATATAAAATGTAGACTGGTAATGGTAAGGAAAGCGTTTCTGAAGAAGAGAAATGTTAACATCGAGTATAGATTTAAGTGTCAGGAAGTAGTTTCTGAAAGTATTTGTATGGAGTGAAACATGGGCGTTAAATAGTACGGACAAGAAGAGAATAGAAGCTTTCAAAATGTGGTGCTACAGAAGAATGCTGAAGAATAGATGGGTAGACCACGTAACTAATGAGGAGGTATTGAATAGGATTGGGGAGAAGAGGAGTTCGTGACACAACTTGACAGGAAGAAGGGACCGGTTAGTAGGACATGTTCCGAGGCATCAAGGGATCACCAATTTAGCATTGGAGGGCAGCGTGGAGGGTAAAAATCGTAGAGGGAGACCAAGAGATCAATACAGCAAGCAGATTCAGAAGGATGTAGGTTGCAGTATGTACTGGGAGATGAAGCAGCTTACACAGGATATAGTAACATGGAGAGCTGCATCAGTCCAGTCTCAGGACTGAAGACCACAATAACAACACCCCCCTCAAGAAGAAAAAACTTAAAACGCGGCAAAAAGACTAAAGATCAGTGCTGTATTTTCCTGTACAAAGTACGTATAAAATGTTACTTTTAGTATTTCACTCTTGTGCGAAATTACTCATTACATGTTTTTTATATATGAGTATGACCAAATTAAACTTTACCAATCGTTTAAAACGTAAATTGAAATTTTCTGTTGTGCGAAAAAAATGTTTCGGATTGGGACTTCCTGAACGTATAGAGCTGTGTACTAAAGTTAAATGTCTCTGACGAGTTGCATTGTAAACTACACACTTCAGAGCTCCCGCTTCGTTCTCAAAGTGATGTCGAGGAGAAAGGAACTAGAATATGCAGACTTGATGCTAAGAATCAGTCAGTATTTTAACAGACTTGAGCTGTAGCGGTGTATTACAATAGGAACTGTAGCAGTGCCTGACAAAAGATTTATAACAGGTACAAATGTATACAGGTTCAAACATAAATACGAACTGGGACGCCTTGTCACGGATTTCGTGGCCTCTCCCGCCTGACTTTAGTCCTCCCTCTGGCGCGTGTGTATGTGTGTTGTTCTTAGGATAAGTTAGTTTAAGTAGTATGTAAGTGTAGGGACTTATGACCTTAGCAGTTTGTCCCTTAGGAATTCACATACATTTGAACATACGTTAAGAGCAAACAACAGTAAAGGAAATAAAAGCTCTTCCCGAGAGACACGATATTCAGGCTTCGAAGAGTATTGTTGGTGCTGCAGTGAGAAAGCTTACGTACATTTTTGTGTACCTGTATAAATGACTTCGATTCACTGTGACAAAAACTGGTAACTTTTAGGCAGAGGTAATGCTTTTTTTTTCTCGTCAGTCTCATGTTCGGTAAATTTGTTGTAAAAATAAATCGATAATTATACTCGCGCATCCACAATTTCGGAAGAGTTCTTGGCATCGTTAGAACTTAACAAGGAAACCTGCCAAGCCTCTCCTCTCGTCCCATCTGCTCATGGGTTCACCTCTGCTGTTCGCATTAACAAGAATTTATTGCGTTTGGCGCGGTTGGCCTATTTCGCTATTTGGACCTTAACAGGTCATTAGCAAGTAGTGCGGCTACCGGCAGCACCGCCGCTTGATCACCGAGCTCAGCACTTGGCAGTCGTGTGTAAGGGCGGAATTGACGTATCGTGTGATACGCAACAAAGCAAATACGTGTCAATTAAGCTGCAGCTGACGTGGGACTATCGCACAGTTTCAACATATTCACACGGCTGTGGTATCCTACAATGACCGAAAGCGGTAATTGCTGATTTCCTTTCAGCTGTGGAGGCCGCGATAGCTTGCCGCCGCCCCCCCCCCCCCCGCCCCCCCCCCCCCCGGCCCCTGTGCGTGCAGTATCGACAAGCGCCTCGTGGCGCTTATAACCACAAACCACTTTATCCCTTTTGCTTTGGCACGAGGTTAACGTGTAAATAGGCCCTGCAGAGGAAACTGTCTGCAACTAGAAGGTTGGTTTCCTCACTGTTCTGACCCATGTTACTTACAGATGGGATACAGATAAGCGAACGTGGACCCAGGATGCTACTTGGCATTTTCACGTACACGAATAATTGCCAGAGACGAAAGAAGCGTTGACAGAACGAATTCTGGAACTTTACTGGTAATAAAACTCCGAATATTAGGCTCTGTAGCCCTACAATACAAAACAATATTACACACCAAATAGAAAAAAAGATGTCAGTGAGAATGTAGCCTCTACTAATGCAAAAATTAACACCAGTTTGGAATCAAAATCAGTGGAAAAAGAGAATCAAATGATGACGCCCCACACGCCTGTCCTTACACATTTATAATGGCGCTGCAGATCAAATAATGTAAAAAATAAATTTCCTTCTGGACTGACAAAATTGCGGTTAAGTTCGCGTTTTGAAATAGTACTGTAGCTTGTTATGCAGTAAGATGAATATGCCCTGTGTGCTGTCTGTTTCCTTAGGCCCAAATATTCCAACCACTTTGCGATGCGACGTAGTATTTAATAAAAAATTACTTATGTAAAACAGCGACGGTTAAAAACTCGACGAAATGCGAACAATGTATATGAGTGGGGCATATCGCAGGTACTCAACTTGTGATAAGCTCGTTGTCTTTTCATTGCGTATTTATTGCACAACATGACATGGGTGGTAAGCCACAAAATCTCTAAAACATCTGACGAAAAATAAGTCAGCGAGCTGGCTTTCTCCCTTATATATCACATCAAACAGTGTTTTCATTATTGCTGTTACAGATTTTCCATATTACAATTAAAAATAATTAAGCTCAGTCGAAGTAGCTCGTGTACATTGTAGTTCTAAATAGTCTCATCAGCTTAACCCACACAGTTCAGCCAAATTACAGGAATTTATATGAAAGATATGACAAACTGTGAATTTATTGGTTTTCATAACTACGTGAAGACTAAATTAGCATGAATCTCTCACCATGTTACAGAGATAAATTTTAATAGCGCTTTTTGGTAGCGTTAACAGCAATTCTCTTTTTACACGGAAAGTATTTTTTGTTTTGTTGACATGTCAGGTTATATAATACCATAAATTGACTTGCTTTGATATCAGCTACTTTGGTTGCGGCTAGAGATTACTGATTAATTGTTCTGATATTCTAATTATTTCGTTAATGGAAATTTGGGCGATTACTTGGCCTAAATGAAATGTTGAACAGTGCAGTATGCTCCCAAAACTGGTTTGTTATGTATCATCACACTTATCAGTATAATTTCTCCAATGCAAGGCTGCTCGATGGAGAAGCTTCATAAACTTTAACCCCTTGAAGACGGATCTTTCCCTCCGAAGTGCATATAGGCTCATTGACAATAAATTTCAGGCGGTTGACTGGATTTTACTAAGACATATATCACGCTGTTTGTTTGCCAATTGGGATGCGGTTTTGCTTCAGACCCTATCATGGAGCTGGATTCTTAAGCCTGTACTGCAGTATTTAGAACATACGCGGACTTCCTTGCGTCGCTTGCAGCTTCTTTCGTCCCTGGTAAATATTTCTCTATGATGGGTTTGGAATAAGCGTTAGCGTGAAGTTCCCCCGTAGCTGGCCAGTCAGTTCAGAGACGGGGGGAAGGCTCCCCTAGTAGAGCGACCGTTAGGACACCAGTGCGGTGTTCTGGTTGAAGACAACAGACGATTAACTGAGCTCCCTTAACAAGTTAGCTGAATAGTTTGTGTCGGAGGAAGCGTTCATGTTAGTATTTCCCACAAAACACTTCGTACTTTGGTGAACTGCAACAGTTGAAACGAATAAATGTAGCCATACTTGTTAACCCCCTCGTATTTAATCTCCCATTTAGTGATACGGTATTGGGTCGTCAATGTAGGAAAGGCTGTAATTAGGCATACTTCACCTGAATCTGTTTCGTCCGATCTGTTTCGTGTGCTGTATTGTGCGTCTCTTTTGTAGCGGCGGAAGTGTAGAGCTGAACCGCGTTGAAAAGACCAAAAAATGGCCCCCTTTGGCCAGCGCGTATGGTGCCGGCCGTTAATCAGCCAGGCGCGTCCCGTGCCAACTATTTAAGCAGAGGGCTGCGTTGGCCGCGACTCCGCTAAAGTGGATGCCTCAGTTTTCCGCCGCAGACTTCTGTCCCTTCTCACGTCTGCAACACTCCGTACCGCAGTTTTCTGAGGTTGGCAGTTGTGCACATGGAATACGGGTGATGGTTTTTATCAGAGCGTAGGAACAATCTTCTGTACGATTAATGCAAAACTGTCGAGATTTCTCTTTCCCGACACGTAAATGCCACAATTGCTGTTCCTATTCGCATTCCACGGAAGTTTTTCACTCAAGTAATAATAGATGTCGCTTTTTGTTGGTTAATAGACAAATAACTTTGACCTAACGTCAGTGTTTTGGCACAAACTGCCTGAGAAACTTTCAAACATTATACCAAGTTTTCAGTGTGAGCTTGTGGACTGTAAATCATCGATGTCGAAAAGTGGCGAGTGCGCAGCTTGTACACTGTAGATTCGCTACAGTCGAAGGGAAGTATACTTGGCAATGTTTGGCGTTCTGCGTTGGAGGGAAGCAGTTGGCGCTGTTTATTTTTGCAGTTGGCATTTGTCACACCAAAGAGGGGAAAATAAAGCTCAAAATGACAGCGGAGATCCTAGGTCTGCAAACAGTTCCGCAGTGCTCAGCATTGCTTCCATCATGATCCTTCCTCGGACAGAGCAGAAACTGTCAGTGTATTCTAGCTGCCCCTGTAAGGCAACTGCAACTTTACTGCTGACTGATGTTGCAGAAATTAACGTGAGAAGTTCCAAGCCATTGTACAAGCGCGAGATGCAGTAGGCGCAGGCGATTGGCTTCCCTGTTAAATGGAAGTTCAGTCGGAGGCCGGTTATCGATCCCGTGGGCCGCAGCTGCGAGCTCTCGCAAAGTATCGATTTTCGCCCTCCTCCCCCGCCAACTGCTCCCTCGAGCAACGGCGGGGTTTGTCTCGCCACGGCACAGTTGCCGCGTCTCGCAACGTGCTAGTCGCACATTATAGCAGAAACGTTTCTCGCCAAGTTTAAAACTACATTAATTTCTGTAACCATAAACATATTTTAGAGAAGGTTATCGTCTTGACTCACAAAAGTCAAATGCGTTTTTGGATCTGTTTGTTGACGTACTGTCAGTTGCCAGGGTTCCGATTCGTCTTAATTCACTATAGATATAATACTGTTCTGTTTTCCTAATTTGATTGTTGACTTGGATGCAACAACCTTAGACTTCCCCTGCTTTACACAATTTATGCTCGAAGGAAATGCAAATACATAAACTTGTACTTTACATTAACAATTGTTCTGACACACACGTGTGTGAAAACATTTAGTACTTACCAGATAACAAGACTTGTTACAATATTCAACTCTGAACAAGACTGGAGTTACAATATTCAACTCGGAAATACAAAGTAGTTCATTTTACCTAACCTGAAGGATTCAGAAAGAAATTGCGATAGACGGTTAATTTGTTGGAGTATTAATTCAGCCATTGCCACGGTGTATTTGGTTTTTTGTGAGGATGACAGGTTTATCCAACGTAGTTCGCCGATTCACGGAGTTCCTACATTGCGCCCCTGCGCACATAGTTTCTATTGCCATCCCACCTTGAAGACACGCCTCTGCCCTTGGTCTAGTTCGCCAGATGCAAATAAAACAACAAATCAACAAAGTAGTTTTGCTATATAATTACTTTTCATTATTTAGTTTGCAAGTCTCGCTTCGGTAAGAAAAATGGTTAAAATGGCTCTGAGCACCATGGGACTTTGAACCTGCGACCGTAGCGGTCTCGCGGTTCCAGACTGTAGCGCCTAGAACCGCACGGCAACTCCGGCCGGCGCTTCGGTGAGAAGTACGTAAGGACGGCATCTCTCCTGAAGTAATATTTAACAGTTAACCATTCTTTTGATAGCAAAATGTTTCTTCCACACTTGTGAAGAAACTTGAGCGCTTATATCAGAATGATCTAACGTTGCCATGCAGCCGTCGTTACTACGAAGAGTGGTACTATGCAGCTCTGCACACTTGCTTATGCTGAGCAAATCTCGTCATCTCCCCGTAATTACTGCAACCTTCATAAATTTTAATCGCGCTGAGTGGAAAGATGTACTAGTAAGGTTCATAATACTCAGCAAAATGACTTGCCAAATATTTCTTGGATAAGAGGCTGTCTAAAAAATCTTGGACTGCGCACTGGAACACTTGCATATCCGTTAAAGAAATTAGCATGTGCTCAAAGCTTTTACAGAAAATCCGTCAGATTGTTCAGTGTTAGGGGCCAAGACGTTAGTATGGTGATTCGAATTCCTCCGCAGCTCCCCCCTCTCCAGCCATCCAATTTTCGGTTCTGCATGGCTTTCTTACATCGCCAAAAACAAATGCAGGGATCGTTCCTAAGGAAAGGCGCCGTCTCGAAAAGGTTAACATAAGGACAAAACGAATCAAACAAGAACGGAACAACCGCCATATTTTCAGTGACTTGAAAACCCTGCCACATTACCCGTCTTAACAGATCTTACGATGTTACTGCGACTGGAATCTTCCTCAGAAACAAAAACATTGAGTCATCCGGATCTTCATTCCAATTAGGAACATCTCGGTAATCGTCATAATCCTCAAAGTACTTCATTCGTTATTTCCTTCAGTTTTCTGAATATGGCCATCTAAGTTAAAGGGCTAAGTTAAAAGTCGAATGCAATAACTGTTCCAAACATAAAGCTAAATAAGCAAAAAGAACATGAAGGTAGTAAAGTTCAATACACTGAATACTGGTGTAAATACCAACACAAACAATAGTTCGAATATATCACAGCACATGTCATCTACAGGCAGCATGTAGAAAACTATTTACCTCGAGATCGGCCCAGAACGGATGGGTGAAACACGAGTAAACACGGGACCTGCCCACACTGTGTTAATCTGAGAGCCTTGGTCTTGCCCGGCAATTACACCACTGACTCTCCTCAAGGACAAATTTACCTGTCGATGCCTTGGTATGTCTTGCCAACTCCTCTCTCTTCCTGTCGTGTAATAAAGCTCATGTCAATAAAATTCTATTCAAGCAGCACCCGTTCTGCGGTTACACGATGTACAAATGGTCTTGTGTCTATATAAGTCTGTATTGTCTTTCCGTAGTACTGTTTCCTGTTGATCAAACAGTAAGAGTAATACAGTACAAACCTAACCGTTGGTGGGGGACATAGAGCCCCTGATAAATACACTTGCTGCCGAGCTGGTAGTAACAGCTGCCGTACGTGGAAATGGGACTGCACATTAAATTCATAAACCGGACACTCGATTTAGTAAATTTTAACTCGCATGGCATAATCGTGTTGCTACATGGAAGAGCTCATAACGTAAATTTTATTTTTTGCGTGGCTTTTCTCACTGAGGGTTGCTAATAAGTCAGACTTTCTTCTTCCCTGTTGTATGCGAAGTTGTGCTCAGTCGTCAATGATAAGTCGTGGGTAGGAAGTGAACCCCTAATCCTTCCTTTGGACTGTTGCTTCAAAGTTGGCAATAGATTTCATTCTAACTCGTTTGTATAAGTCACGGATTGTTTGTCCGCAGGTTTCGCCTGCACGATCAACTTCATACTAACATTACGACCGCTCCCCACCGCGGCTTTGGATGCTGCCTGGAGGCGTTGACGCCGTAACAAAAGTATGTAAGCGTAGCAGAAACGAACGGGGATCACCCTAGCGAAGATATGAGCTGTAAATGGGGAAATACATTGAAATAAAAGACTATGACAAAGAGCAGATTATTATCAGGCTGAGACTGTGAAAGAGTATCACGAAAACCTCGAGGCAGATCGAATGTTCGCGTGCTTCTAACGTGAGCATATACGGAAAGAGGTAGCATAGAGAAATGACCACGGTCCTGAATGGTTGGACGTCACGACTCTTCACAGAACGTTGCGTTCGGATGCTCGTCTGCCCTGTAAAGTAGGATAGATTCTGATATGTGGCATCTCTACCGAAAGAGCGCAATGCTGAGGCACGCAAAAGTGTTTCGGTGCACACCGTTCATCGTTGAACAGAAGGCTCCGCAGCAGACTACCCCCCCCCCCACCCCCACCCCCCACCCCCCACCCCACCCCCATTACGTGTTCACGTTTTGACCCGACTACATCGTAAATTAAGACTGTAGTGGGCTCGGGGCCATCGGGATTCGGCTGTCTATCGAGAACTACCTGTATAGCTTGATGTCTTTCCTGACGGCGGTGTAAGATTTCAGCAGAATAGTCGTCCGTGTCTCGCAGCCAGAACCGTGCTACAGTCATTTCAGGAGCATTATTGTGAATTCACGGTGATGTCTTGGAGACCAAATCTTATGGAACCCATCCGGGTTGCTACCGGGCGCCATCACTGCGTACGCAAATTAGCGGCCCATTATTTATGCGAATTACGTGACCTCGATGCCACATACCTCCACGACCAACAAATTTTCGGATCCACGACGAAGAGTCGGTGATTTATTTCGTTCCAATGACAAACAAACATGCTGTTAAGCATATGGTCATACTGTTTCGGTACATCAGTGTGTTCAGTACGCAAAGGGCTGCTAAATTAATAATTTACCTTCGCAGACATTCACTTCCATGGTTTCTCTGGGTTACGTCTTTCAAGTGTGTCCAGTGCAAGCACTGGTTGCAATATTGACTGATAAAGCTGCCCATTAGTGCTGCCGGGAAATGAAAGTGCACTCAAGGATTAGATATAAATAGAAAATGTGTATATGAATGGAACGTTGTCATACAAGGTGCGTCTACCTTTGCAGTTGAATTTCGGTCGAGTGGGGGAATAAGCAGAACACACAAATTTAGCTTGATAGAAGTGCAGTTTCACATCCACTGGCATAAGAAAATCAAACGGAGCAGGGAACTTGATAAACCTGTCGATTTCTGCAGACCATTCGGAAAGTAGCGTCAGATCTAAATGAAGTGCCGGCCGCTGTGGCAGAGTGCTTCTAGACGCTTCAGTCCGGAACCGCGCTACTGCTGCGGTCGCAGGTTCGAATCCTGCCTCGGGCATGGATGTGTGTGCTGTCCTTCGGTTAGTTAGGTTCAAGTACTTCTAAGATCTAGGGGACTGATGACCTTAGAAGTTGGGTCCCATAGTGCTCAGAGCCTAAATGAAGTATTAAGTTTGTTACAAACGTGGGGTTGCCAGTTGTAAAAGTAACGTAGGTCCTCTCTGGTGTGAAATGCGCGTAATGACACGCCGAAATAAAGTGAGAATCAATCCGACCAGAAGGTTTACAGTACATAACCACTTTATAACCAAAATTTCAGTAAGACAAGATCCCATCGGCTAATTCAGAAATGTGCTGATTCATTGTTGCGCAATAGACTAAGGTGAAGGTAATACGTATTGCGTCGCAAACACAGGCCGAACTCGATTCTAAAACATATTCTACACCTACTACCGGTAGGTGTTGTAGCATAAAAAGAGAATCAGTGAATTACATGAACAATCTTATTCCTGAAACAGTGCATCGGCAAGTGTTGTGTTAGAAGCAGCCCGTGCCTCGTGATGTTGTAGCAAGTAAACATGCAGCAGTATTCTTTGTTGCCAGCTGTACAGACAGCAGACACCCGCCGCCCACAGCGGCGGTCCGGCCTCGTGCCGTCCCCCGCGCGCTGCGCTGAGTCACACGCGCGCGCGTGTGTGTGTGTGTGTGTGTGTGTCGGTGCCTCCCGCTGAGCAGAGGGTCGCAGCTGCCAGGCGCCACTGTCCCATACGACGGGCGAGCTTAATGGTGCCGTCACAAAGTACTCCACATCCAATGCCGGGTAACTTGTTGTTGTGTCCAGTCCTGAGACTGGTTTGATGCAGCTCTCCATGCAACCTGCATGCTTCTGAATCTGCTTAGTATTTTCATCTATTGGTCTCCCTCTACGATTTTTACCCTCCACGCTGCCCTCCAATGCTAAATTTGTGATCCCCCTGATGCCTCAGAACATGTCCTACTAACCGGTCCCAAACTCCTCTTCTCCCAATTCTATTAAATACCTCCTCATTAGTTACGTGATCTACCCATCTAATCTTCAGCATTCTCCTGTAGCACCATATTTCGAAAGCTTCTATTCTCTTCTTGTCCGTACTATTTATCGTCCATGTTTCACTTCCATACATGGCTACACTCCATACAAATACTTCCAGAAACGACTTCCTGACACTTAAATCTCTACTCAATGTTAACAAATTTCTCTTCTTCAGAAACGCTTTCCTTGCCATTGCCAGTCTACATTTTATATCCTCTCTACTTCGACCATCGTCAGTTATTTTGTTCCCTAAATAGCAAACCTCATTTATTACTTTAAGCGTCTCATTTCCTAACCTAATTCCCTCAGCATCACCCAAGTTAATTCGACTACATTTCACTATCGTCGTTTTGCTTTTGATGATGTTCATCTTATATCCTCCTTTCAAGACACTGTCCATTCTGTTCAACTGCTCTTCCAAGTCCTTTGCTGTCTCTGACAGAATTACGATGTCATCGGCGAACCTCAGTTTTTATTTCTCCGTGGATTTTAATACCTACTCCGAACTTTTTTGTTACCTTTACTGCTTCCTCAATATACAGATTGAGTAACATTGGGGATACGCTACAACCCTGTCTCACTTCCTTCCCAACCACTGCGTCCCTTTCATGCCCCTCGACTCTTATAACTGCCATCTGGTTTCTGTACAAATTGTAAATAGCCTTTCGCTCCCTGTATTTTACCCCTGCCACCTTCAGAATTTGAAAGAGAGTATTCCAGTCAGCATTGTCAAAAGCTTTCTCTAAGTCTACAAATGCTAGAAACGTAGGTTTGCCTTTTCTTAATCTAGCTTCTAAGATTAGTCGTAAGGTCAGTATTGCCTCACGTGTTCAAACATTTCTACGGAATCCAAGCTGGTCTTCCCCATAGATTTCCACACGCTCGAAAGTCTTCAGCCACAAACACGTTACTCCTCGATCTTTTTCCATGTTAGCCCTCCATCTTTCATTTGGTCGTCGTTCAATGATTTCCTCATCTCTTGAATCCATGGTCCATATACCATCCATCTGCCCTGGTAAATGTTCCACCTACCTCCATTTTTACTAAGTTTCCATTAGTCGTCCTCGTCTTCCACTCTCGTCTGTACCGGAATGCACATACATGTCTGCCTGTCCGCATATTTCACACCGTCCACATCTCCATCCACGTTTGGGTCCTGTTGGACCTAGCGATGTAAAAGTAACGAAGCAAAGCTATGGTGTTCTGGCCACAGTCGGTCCAGTAGGAACCTACCGCTGTGTCAGCGTCAACCAATGGTGTCGCTTGAATGCAGTTTGGAAGGTCACGGGCTCAGCACACAGCTCTCCCGACTTTGCCGCTACTTCTAATTGAAGTACCTCCTCGGTTAGCATCACGTGGCTGAGTGGACACCAGGTTAACCTGGTTGGTTCCATGCTTCTAAAATGCCTGTAGAAACGTAGCTGCGTTTTTCCTTAATTGAATAAATAGTAGCGTATGTTTAAATTTAATTCCTCGTAGTCTGCTTTTCCGTTCTTCAGCACAATTGGGATCTAAATTACTCCTGATTACTTAACGTTCTCTTCTGGATTTCTTCAGTGTCCACTTTCAGTTCAAAATGACTGCTACAGCTCCATGAAGATGCTCTTGTTTGAGGACCACCGTATTATCTACTTTCGTTATAGATGTCTTAAAGTTGAAAGTTGTTTCCATTTTCTGACAATTAATTTCGTAACTAATTACTTAAAAGTTTCTTGGATGGTGTGGCCTAAATATTTTTCATACACACTCCAGTTTCTCCTGCAGTTTTTACGATTTTGGGTACCAGGCAGTTGCTAGACATGCTTGGTTTCTTTCAAGTGATGTTTGGATCTCGTTTGATGATCTTTACGAACATCTGATTGCTCTAGCGTTGTTTTTGTCCTGACATCTCCCGCAGTGTGTCAGTTTCTTCTACCCGGCGTCAGATGGCGCTACACGTTCACCAGTCGTGTACCAGCGTTAGCGCACGACACACTACCAAGATCTGTACGCTGTAGTTTCTTTATTGGCCTCTGGAACATATCCATACAGCCACCCTAACACTGGAAATGACGTAGTACAGTTTGTTTCGACAAATCAGGGTGTACATCAGTATAAGTCGTTCCCTGGTACGAAGTTACATAGGCTTAACAAAGGACAGATTCAGACATGAAACAAATTCGACACACACTGGATATTAAAGAGTAAACAAGACGAAAATGTAACATAGGATACACGGATGTATTATGTCATAAAAATTCTCATTACTAGCTTTCTCCTCTGAATGCGAAAATATTTTGTTGACACGGACCTACATAGCGAGAACCGATCACCACGATAAAATAAGGGAAATCAGAGCTCGTGGAGAAAGATGTTCTTTCCGCGCGCTATAAGACATCGGGATAATAGGAATTGTGAAGGTGGTTCGATGAACCCTCTGCCAGGCACTCTAATGTGATTTGCAGAGTATCCATGTAGATGTACTGGGAACAGAATAAGAAATGATGTATCGCCGTTGGGACGCATTTTGGGTCTTTCCAATACAATCCATAGTAATGACTATGTAAATTAACAATAAAATGTTCTTTTTTTATGTCGTGTAAGAATTGTTTCAGAAGCTGCGGAAAGGTAATTGAATTATTGTTCACGTCCGTAAGCATCTATAGACCGAACGTAAGTGTAACAGACCCAGATTTTGATATAGTTACACTAGTATTCTGCAAATACATACAGGAGATACGTATCCACATAAATTTATAGACTGAACGTTTCACATCCTGCTGATAAGCACGTGAGAATGTAGTCGCTTAATTGTGCGTTGGTCTTCTGGCGTTGTCATTACCAAGAGCATTATATTAGCAGCGCAGGGAGTTGTATCTGGATGTTGGTGGTCTAGACGAACTGCACAGTATTCAAACGTTGCTCTAGCGTTGGATGCTAGGGAACTGACGACCAACAGCCCGAAGATTACTTGAAAGTACGTTTCCAGAGGACCTAGTAGAAATAGTGAGTAATAAGGACTTTAGTTTTGTAGCAAAGAACCTCAAGGTTCACGTGAAGTGTAAAATGTTCTTCTTCGATGTGACCGCATTTGTAATGCGGCGAACATTCTACCGGTAGTAAATTTCGTCCCACACTCGTTGTAACGGCAGCGTAGATTAGATTTCCCACGTCAGCTAAATTGTTCAATAGGGGAGGAACATACACACGCTGTTTAATGGGGGGATATATTCACTAGTATCAAGTCTAGGGAGCGAGGTGGCCATGCGATTCTAAAACTACGTGGTTGCTCTGCAATTCACACTAAAGTGCCTGGCAGAGGGTTCATAGAACCATATTCATACTAATTCCCTACCATTCCACTCTCGAATGGCGCATGGGAAAAAGGAACACCTAAATCTTTCCGTTCGAGCTCTGATTTATTTTATTGTATTATGATGATCATTCCTCCCTACGTAGGTGGGTGTCAACAAAATATCTTCGCCTTCGGAAGAGAAAGTTGGTGACGGAAATTTCGTAAATAGATCTCGCCGTAAAGAAAACAGCCTTTGTCTAAGTTTTCTGCCAACAAAGCGCAGTCTTTGTTTCGCTTTCCCCACAGTATTATCCGTGTGGTCTCTCCCATTTAGGCCGGCCGCGGCGACCGAGCGCTTCTAGGCGCTAGTCTGGAGCCGCCCGGCCACTACGGTCGCAGGATCGAATCCTGCCTCGGGCATGGATGTGTGTGATTTCCTTAGGTTAGTTAGGTTTACGTAGAACTAAGTTCTAGGCGACTGATGACCTCGGAAGTCGCATAGTGCTCTGAGCCATCTCTCTCCCTCGGACTCCACACGTGCCGTGGAGGTATGTGGCATTCCCCGTAATTGTTTCTTCACCCTAAGGCGGTGTTCACAGTAGCGATAGCTGTGGCTTATAAGGGCGATGAGCGGCGTGTTTGGGAGAGAGCAGGCAGATGGACGTGGACCTGCCTGCGTGGCCTTTGTCTGCGCCGGCCGGCCGGTATACCTGCCGCTGCTGGCGGCGCTCGCCTCGGCATTCGCGGAATGCGCACAAGAAGCGGCCGTGAACGTGGGCCCAGCGCCCCGCAGTCACTGTTCTCACTGCGGCTGCTGCTGCTTAGCGCAATGATGCGTCAGGCGGGAGGGGGGCTAACTAGCTGGCGGATTCTGCAGTGTGGCGGGCAGAGATCGGCTGTAGCCTAGCTGGGATATGGCGCCAAGCGTGAACCGATGGACTGGCTTTTAACTAACGTGCCTGCTGCCTGCGTGGGAAACTGCAGTTGTACTAGCGTAACGTGAATTCATCACAGCGAAGAAATGCCGAGGTGAGAATTTTCGCCCAAAAGTTTGCCAGAACGTAGCAATTTTTTATTTCTTCTTTTTTAATCTACTGTGCAGTGTAGACGCATTGGGTTTGGAGATGGAAAATGTCATAATTAATAAAATGTTAAGAGCTATTTATGAAAGGGAGGAGAAGGGTAATCAACCTCAAAAACCTGGAAGAACATTCCTCGAAATTCCAAGAAGTCCTCCAAAGCAAGTTACTCGTAACTAAAGATGGTGATTTGGCGGAAATGATTGTTTAAAGTGCCCAAGAAGTCAGTGGCCAATGCAAAAAAAAATAACCAAAGAAATTCAGTGCCAAAACTGAAACCCTTTTACAACAGAGGAGAGAAATGAAAATCCAAACTGATCGTGACATGGTAGCGTATTCCGAACTGTGTAAGGCTGTGCGAAGAGAGATGAAAACTGACACACAGAAATTCACTGAAGACACCTTACGAGCAAGCTTGGAGAACAAGACAAGTTTAAAATCAGCCAAACGCAAACTCACTATCGGCAAAAAGCAGATTATAGCACTCAATGGAAATGAGTCGAATCGCTGAAAAGAGGTGGTTTTGAAGTTCATCAGACTTTTATAGCTATTTGTATAGCAATCCAAGGGAAAATTTGAGTGTATTTAAATTAAATGATGTACATAGTGTTCCAGATATACTCCCATCGGAAGAAAAGTGTGCTCTAGATAGCGTGAAGAAGGGAACAGTGCCGGGTGATGTCAGTGTCGACATCCTCAAACTGGCAGGAGAGGTAACAATAAATCACTTGGCAAAAGTATTTACTTCCTACCTGCACTATGCTTCAATCCCACTATCGTGGAACAAGGTTAAGATTATTTTGATACACAAGAAAGGAAGTATTCACAATATTAAAAACTACCGTCCTGTTAGCTTGCTCTCAATTTTGTACAAAATTTTCACAATCTTGTTAAACCGAATTAGTACCACCCTAGACTCTGCCCAACCTATAGAGCAAGCAGGATTCCGAAGCAATTTTAGCACTATTGACACATTCTGACCGTTAGTGGAGTAATAAGCAGAGCGAATGAATACCAACTGCCTCTCTGCATTGCCTTTGTTGACTTTGAAAAGGCATTTGACTCCGTTAGCCATGTAGCTGTCTTCCAAGCTTTGAGTGAGCAAGGAGCGGGAGCAGCATACATTGAAGTGCTCAGGAAAATCTACGGGAATTCTTCAGCTTATGTTAACATCAGCGAATGAACTCAAGAATTCGGCATCATGAGGGGTGTCAAGCAAGGCGATCCCATCTCCCCAAAACTGTTCTCTGCTGTATTGGAAACGGCTATGTCAAAGCTGAACTGGGAAGGTAAGGGAATTAGAATTAATGAAAGAAGGCTTACCAACATGAGATTTGCTGATGATATTGCCTTACTGGCCAAAGACTTCGCTGAGCTCCAAAACTTAGTTACAGATCTTGCATCGGAATGTCCACTGGTTGGCTTGAACATGAACCTTTCCAAAACAAAAGTAATGCCCGACAAATGGGTCCCAGCCGGAGATGCGAAAGTCAAGGACACTATTAGAAGAGGTCAGTGAATATGTCTACCTTGGCCAGACTATAAATATGAAGGGAGACATAAGGGCAGAACTCTATCGACGCATCAAGCTTGGCTGGCAAGCATTTGGGAAGAATTAAACAGTATTGAGATCAAAAATGCCAGTAAATCTGAAGAAAGCAGTATTTGATCAATTAATTCTTCCTGTGATGACGTATGGCTGCGAGGCATGGACACAGAACTCATTTACAAACAAACTTAGGACAGCATGGAGAGATCAATGCTGGGCTATACAAGGAAGGATAGGAAAACGGCAGATGACATCCGGTCTGTGACGAAGGTTAATGACACCTTAGAGACAGTAGGTTCCTTGAAATGGCAGTGGGATGGCCACGTCGCAAGAAGAAAAGACAACAGATGGACGAAGCTAGTACTGGAGTGGAGTCCGAGAGAGCACCTGAGGCCTAGAGGAAGACCACCAGACAGATGGAACAAAGACATCAAGAAGATCGCTGGTAACACCGGGCGGAGAACTGCCCGTCCCACTTCGAGAATTAAACGCAAGCACGTGAATCGAAACGTAGACGAGTAGTGGATTTTGATGAGGCTTAATTTTCCGCGAACGAAGAGGTCTTAAGACTGAACAGAAGATTTGATGGAATTACGGAGGACGTAATGCGCCAAGACCTTTTGCAAGTAATTGACCGTACTGGCCTTAATATATGCAAGGTACGTGAGTTTCTGGCGTTAGTTTCACTCTCAAAAGATGTCGTCTTGCAACGTGCGCCTCCTTTAATGTTCCCTTTAGGAAACCGTGAATAAAAAGTGAGCATCCCCAAGTTAGCCGTCGTTACAACTTACAAGGGAACCTCCCCATCGCACCCCCATCAGATTTAGTTATAAGTTGGCACAGTGGATAGTCCTTGGAAAAACTGAACACAGATCAATCGAGTAAACGGGAAGAAGTTGTGTGGAACTACGAAATATATATATATATCTCTGTTCACTGTAATAAGTTTAGTGTCTGTGTTTTGCGACCGCACCGCAAAAGCGTGCGATTAATAGACGACAGGACGTGCTTCTCCAATGGGAACCGAAAACATTTGATCGCAAGGTCATAGGTCAACCGATTCCTCCACAGGAAAACACGTCTGATATATTCTATACGACACTGGTGACGGCATGTGCATCACATGACAGGAATACGTTGTCGACCCACCTAGCTTGCACACTTGGCGAATGGGTAAAAAGATTCTTCTATCTTGCCTGATTTAGGTTTTCTTGTGTATGTGATAATCACTCCCAAAAAGTGATGAAAACATAAGGTTGTCAGATAATAGTCT
This sequence comes from Schistocerca americana, assembly GCF_021461395.2. Taxonomy (NCBI): domain Eukaryota; kingdom Metazoa; phylum Arthropoda; class Insecta; order Orthoptera; family Acrididae; genus Schistocerca; species Schistocerca americana. The sequence continues at coordinate 556,953,919 of NC_060125.1, read as the reverse complement.
GAAAATAAAAAATTAAACTTTTCACTCGAGGGAAGACTTGAACCAAGGACCTATCGCTCCGCAGCTGCTCACGCTAACCACGGCGCTCCTGGGCTCATACTGTCGTTGAAGTTGCCTATCTTGCCATGGACTACCCAGTATGTATATATTGCGTATTTCTTTCATAGTTCCACACAACTTCTTCCTGTTTTCTCGATTGATCTGTGTTCAGTTTTTCATGGCCTATCCACCGTGCCAACTTATAACCAAATCTGGGGGAGGGGATGGGGAGGTTCCCTTGTTAGTAGAGGTCGCCTCTGTAGTCTTTCAGGGCAGGCCACTGACAAGTTTCCGACTTGGGGCATAAGCCGCGATGGCAACGCGTGTAACAGTGCTACAGGTCTGAGAGACGAGTTTGTTGTACACTCGTAGTACTAGCTACTTGGCGAGGACCACATCTACCTCGGAGGTTCTAGAGGCCGGAGCTTGCAGCCTCCACTCGGACGGAAAACGTATTAGCACCAGACTGCTACTAGTTTTCGGAGAGGCGCCTGTGTCTTCAGTGACGCAATCCGTTGATGCTCTTCTGCTTACGGTGAAAGTGGTCGGCACTTCGAAGAGGTGGTAGCTTCGCAGCGCTAGACGCTCACCGACTCTGGTCATCGTCGGTTTTTTCCTTCGAATGGTCTTCTCTACATCCATACGTAGCTCAGCACGACACTGTAAAGTGATGGCGGAGGCATTAAATACCGGTATTAGGGAAGTTCGAGCCTAGTCCAGTAGCGTATGAGGTGAGGACAAGACTGATAGTGGTATACTTCGCAATGCATCATTTTGGATCCGAGGCGCCACATAAGATCTTTGGCAGCTAAATTGTCACGCAGTCTTCATAGAAAACTGCCTCCCCCGTTTTATTTATTCAACAGGATTTTACCAGATCTTCCATTAGCTTTTTACACTTTCGTGCCGACCATATCGATCAGGTAAGATCCCAAATTCTTTCGACGTTGGCTCTCGTGCTCCAAACGATGAGCAGTACTGTTGAATTGGTCCCACCAGCGTCTTGTACGAGATTATTTACGGTACAGATCCTCGACATTTTCTCAAAAGTCTGCGGACATACATCTTCCATTTGCCTCCTTCATGCTTGTTTCAGTTTTTGTTCTCATTTCATATTGATGTTTTGTTGTGGTGCTTTGTAATGCACCGCCGGCCAGTGTGGCCAAGCGCTTCTAGGCGCTTCAGTCTGGAACTACGGTTGAAGGTTCGAATCCTGCCTCGGGCATGGATGTGCGTGATGTCCTTAGGTTACTTAGGTTTAATTAGTTCTAAGTTCTAGGGGACTGATGACCTCAGATATGTTGAGTCCCATAGTGCTCAGAACCATTTATAGTGCACCAGTATTGACGTCACGGTTTATATAGCTGGATGTCACGGATGTCTCGTTTTTGGGTATTACCGTATACCTACAATTACGGCCGCAGTTCATTTCAGTTAGTGAAAGTATGGTCTTCAATCTTTCTGCGTTGCTTACAATAATTGTGCACATACAGCACTGATTATATGAATGTGATACTATAACACCGGGGGGGTCTTTGTTGTGGAAAGGGATCTTAACAAGCGAAACATATTCGTGACAAACATCCTGTCGATTTTGGTGTTAACAGACAAAACAACCAAATCTCGCCCGAAGGTATTTCAAAATTCTAGTCAGCCAGCAATTTTGCAGCAAGTTACTACTGTGGAATTTGATGTCACTAAGGAACGAAGGCATGAAAGATGTTTCACAGCTGTCCATGCTTGCGTTATAGAGCGTGACCCCACGACAGCTACATCATTACTGTTGGTCTGCAACGTGCTGTTTAACAGAGTAGGGGAAGAAACAGAGGACTCTCGTTGTCTCGCCAAAGGAACTGCCGCAGCATTCATCAGCTGGTGTGTTGAGGAATCGTGTAAACAAGTCAGGATGTTGAAACGATTATTGAACTTTCTCGTATGTCACCGTAATAATTTAAGGACGACGTAACGGTATTACTTTCCACATGGAGAAGTGAATCGAGGCAGGATCTTAATTTGAAGTATGGAAGACGGTTAAGTTGAACCGGTTTCCAAACTGCTGTAGGCCTGTGGCAACCGTGAGAGAGACTACATTCATAAAGCTCGCAATGCCACGAGGTCTAGACTGGCGGATTGATAACTTCTAGGAAAAAGATATCGTTGTCGCAGATTGTGCGTAGTTCCTTCGGCCGAGACTGGTGGAAGTAGTAGAGATAAAGCGCTGTGTTGATGCGGAGGCTTTCATTCGGTTTTCCACTGTAGTTAACGCTTTAAAGTATCTGGAAGTAAACCATCATGCAAGCGTAACTGCTTTTAACATTACCTATGTATGGACAGTTATTTGGCTGTAAATCGGAAGGATTCTTACCGGCTGCACTGTGTCGCAACCTTAACTTTATTCTAATTTCCTACTTAGTTTACCATTTTTCGGATGCAGGTTTGCTAATATACAGGGTGTATCAAAAAGAACTATCCGATTTGGCACTTCTATGTTTCTGAAACTATTAAAGATACGCAATGAATTTTGTTTTCTGATGAACGAAAATCCGCTTTTTCACACTTTTTCATAGGTGCTCAACATGCCTCCCTTGAGATGCACGGCATATGTCTATGCGGTATTCAAATGTTCCCACGCTGCATCGAGCATGTCTTGAGTTACAGCCTCCACAGCTGCTATCTCAGTTCATTCATTGTTGTTGGTAATGAAGGCACATATACAGTGTCTTCTATACACCCCCACGAAAAAATTAGTCAGGTCTGGTGACCTTGGAGGCCAGCAATATAAGGCTGAATCGTTTGGTCCAGTGCGATCGATCCATCGTTCAGTAATCCTTTGATTTAAAACTTCCCACATTAGAGATGGCAGTGTGGTGATGCTCAATCATGTTGGTAAATGAAGCCTTTCGAATGTCTCCAGCTGTGGGAAAAGAAAGTTCACAAGCGTATCGAGATATGTGCTCCATGTAACAGAAAAGAAAAATGGACCAAACACTTTTCTCCGTGAAACTGCACAAAACATTAAATTTTACCCCATATTCTCACATTAGGACAGTTCCTTCCCATTTAAATGGAATGTTGCTTTGTCACGGAGCACTAAGCGTGGAAGCAGACTTTCATCCTCCATCTTGTCAAGGACAAAATTACAGAACTCTACAGGTTCTTTGTAACCTTCACGGAGAGCTTGCAGTAGATGAATTTTGTATGGTTTCATATGTAAACAGCGACGCAACACACGCCAGACGGACATCGGGGGCATATTGAGCTGTCTAGCTGCACGGCGAACGGATTTCTGGGAAGTCGTTGTGCAACTACAGGGGATGTGTTCGACGTCTGTATCAGACACTCTGGGACGGCCCGGCGATTTGTCTTTACACGAAGAACCTGTTTCTCGGAATTGTTCATGCCATCTTCTAATGCACTGTTCTGTAGGAGGGTCCGTACCATACCTACTACGGAAGGCAGGCTGGACAATTATTTATTACTGGCGTGATTTGTACTAGAACTGAAGTGACCCCTAGCGGGAACCATGTAAAACTCGAGTTTGCTGCTTCCAACGCTAAGTTGTTGACGCACATACCTCAAATAACGTAATAGTTCCGATTTTTTGAAATCGGATAATTCTTTCTGATACACAACGTATTGCGTAGCGTTGCCTATTTGACGAAAGGAACTGGATAGTAGAAGTGTGCGAACTTTGGTGCATTGTGGCAGGATGACTTCCCAACCTTTCATGCAACACAATGTAAAGTAGGCAACAAGACAGTGAGGATTTCAAACAAATTTTCGTAATTTTTACTTACTTGCCGAAAAGCTTGTTTATCAGACAGTAATTATGATGTAACCTTCTCTAGAAAGTAGTTCTGTAAAGTGCGTACTACTTTCTAGAACCGTGAAGCAGAAGGGAACAATCCGAAAAATCGTCAACTTCGTTGATATGCTAAGCAGTTTTGTCTGTATGCCTATTTAAAGTAGGTGGCGTCCCCTTAAAGTGAACTAGAGTAGTATGCAGTCATAAAATTTTATATTTTTCTAGTTTATCAACATTGCAAGGTTTAGGAATCGGCTCCTGCACTTTCAAGGAGAAATATGCAGTTGAATACGAACGCGTCCGTACTTCGCGTTCTCGTTCCATATGAAGGACGTTGAATAGTTAAACTGCAGATGCAAAAATGAAGAGATCTGGAATTTTAAATAAGGCTATTACCTGCCTACGATGTGGCTGAGTCAATACACTTGATAGTGTGTTAAATATAACACGAATTAACTATTGAGCCAAATGTTGTGCAAGATTGTTATATTGTTAAATGAAGCTAAAAGCATTTGAATTAAGAAAATTTAATCTGTTACGTTTGGGATCTTTTTAAGCAGTTTGCAATGAATTTTGACCTGATTTTACGGTAGACGATTGTTTGCAGTGCCTAGTACTACAAACGAAACAACAGTGGGGAAACACTGGGCGGAAGCCGCAGCCCTCCCACGTAAAGCGCCAATGGTTGCAGGGGTGCGAAAGAGATTATCTTATGCCGTAGCAAAAGCTTTGTCTATAAAACAAGCGGAGCGTTTACCGGAAGTAGAGGTGATTTGAAAATACGCATTGATATCTGAAGTAATGAAAAGTTACAGAAGTGTTAGATCCTTAAAAGAATTGACGGCTTTCTGGTGTTCCGCTAAGTGTAGTGTACATGCCCAGTTTCGACCGTTTCGGACGGCTATGGACTTTAGTAGTTATATCAAGGGAGCGCGGTGAGCTTTCAGTGGAACGGTCATCAATCTTGTGTTCACGGAGAGGCAATCTCCGCGTTGAGCCTAGTCTCTGTTTCGCTTGGGGGCTTGCACTGTCGTTGTCTTACTACATGCCAACACCTACGAAACATTTTTGTAGTAGCAGTATAGTGACTGGTTGCTGTTTTCGATACCGTGCCAGATGATTCCAAAGCATGAAAGTAATGGACAGATAACAAGGCTATGTTCTTGGTCTGCAAATACCGAATCACTGTGTGTGTGTGTGTGTGTGTGTGTGTGTGTGTGTGTGTGTGTGTGTGTCGATCGATAGTATGCAGGAATTCTTTTTTTTCTTCTTTTTTTTTGTACATTCGTTGCTATTTTGGAAACTATTCTTCGCTTTTCTTTCAGTGTATTACGAAAAGTACTTAAAAGCTTCCCTAATGGTGTAAGTGCGCAAGCTGTGTGAAAAAGAGCTGCTATTTTAGCACTTGAAAAGTGAAAATGAGAAAAAACAGCAGGTACATTCCTGTACCAGGCCCACACACATTTCGTCTACATATGTGAAAGATATTCGTGTTTGGCAAAGAAGTCTCCTGGAATTACCAGCTTGTAAATTTTCTTTTTATACTTTATAGATGACTGGGATGTTACCTTTTAATTTTTTTTTCATGTGTCTTTCTCTGCTTTTTGTTTTGATTGGTACTTCGGTTGGTCATCTGGTAAAACAAACTGTTTCGAATATTTACGGACATTTTCGTCTTTCGTGCTTAATTTCGAAATTGACAGGGACAACACACTCGTCGGGGAGCGCTTTTGTCTGTATTGTGTAACACTTTACTTAAATTAATGGCCCGGAGCGAAGGGGGGGGGGGGAGAGTAGCAGGACGCGAACCGATGTACCAGCTATACTTTGGTTCATAACCCTACGTACCGGCCGCTATGCCACTGTGGACACATTCTGCTTCGATGTCTTGTTTCCTATTTAGAAACTGTTGAGTTTCCAGCTTAAATATAGGAGATACGGTGTAACTTAAAACGCATAAAACTGTGCTTCTTCGACAACTGAAAATTCCATACGACCACGAAAGTCGATAGACGATCGTCGACGGTCGAAAATGGGCGTGTACTAGTCATAGTGACGTCACCGAACTGAATCTCGCGTCTCCATCGTACAGTCGGGTCTCTCCGCTCGCAGCCGGCGCTGTCAGTTTGGCAGAGCGAGTGACACATGGCGTGGTATCGACCCGGCCCCGAGGGTGGCTGGGATTTGGCAACAGCGCGCGGCCGCGGTACCTGGGTAGGGTGCTGCCAGAACTGGAGGCCCTCAAACGGCGCCGACAGAATGGTTGGTGGTTCTCCTCTCCGGAACAAGGCATTCCTGCCTGGGTCCCGCAGCGGCCTTGCCCCGTTTCTCCCCAGAATCCGGCCTCGGTCCCCCCACCGCCCGCGGACGCTTTGAACGGACCCCTTGTAGCGCCTGAGTACCTGCCGGCTTGTCAATGGCATTGTGTTCGCTGTCACACTGGTCATCTGGACCCACGGGCGCTTAGCCAACCAGAGACGGAGGGTCACCAATCAGGGATGGGAAAAACCTACCAGTTAAAACCGGTACCGGGTATCTTATTCTGAATAATTGGTATTTTTCTGTGTTTAGTGCGGTTATATCAAGTGTTTTTATTTAGAGCTGGGTAAAAAATCGAAATATCGATCAGCCACAACTGTGATCAAATTTTGCGTTTTTAAATAAGCCTTTTTTAAAAGAACGAGTGATTCTTATTAGTAACATTTGCATTACTTTGAAATATTGATATTACAGAAAAAAATTGGAAATGTTATCAGCACTATTAAATAACAATGCCAACAGAAACGAGCAACAAAAAAATGGTTCAAATGGCTCTGAGCACTATGGGACTTAACGTCTGAGGTCATCAGTCCCCTAGAACTTAGAACTACTTAAACCTAACTAACCTAAGGACATCACACACATCCATGCCCAATGCAGGATTCGAACCTGCGACCGTAGCGGTTGCGTGGTTCCAGACTGAAGCGCCTAGAACCGCTAGGTCACACTGGCCGGCCAAACGACACACACACACACACACACACACACACACACACACACACACACACACACACGGCATAAGAATGGGTGAGACAATAATGTACGTGTTAGCATGTGGCATGGCCTATTAGATAGTACGGCTGTACATTTTTCCCATCTGGTCGGTACAATAGTTTCTCGCTGATGTCGTCGGACATCAGTTAAATTACAAAAGACATCTCTAGTCTGAAAATATTTAAAAGTGTGATGTCCGTGAAGTGCAATGCACCATTTGCTTTACAAGTTAAACGGAGAAGCAACGACCAACTTGTGGCATAATATAAGGAGAGAACTTGAACAGTTCATACTATGCAATAAAAACTGAAAGCATCTGATTTGCTGTTTGTGTGTACATAACACGTCTGTATCTGCCTGAAGCCCTTGAGAATGCTCAAATTAATAAGAAAAATACAGTTCAGCCTCAGTTTTCATCCTTTAGTACTGACTATTCTTAATCAACAAATAGTGGTATGGTCCCCGATTACAACATTTTTGAGCAGAGTTTCAAGAAATTTAATACAATATTTTAGAGAGTTTTTCAGCGGTTTTAAGCCCAGTTTAACTGGCGTTGGAAAAATCGACGTAGCCGAAAACTGGTTATTTCATTAGTAACCAACCGCCTTCCCTACTTCAACGTGCATTGCACAGACATGGTTAGTGAACTCTAGAATAGGGGTGGCTGTTCTCCCTGAAACAACTGGTTTTCGGTTACACCGGTTTTCTTCACAGAATTTAACCTGAGTGTTACAACCGCTCAAAATAACCAGTCCTTCAAATCGATCTACGGTTTTTGAAAAAATCTACTTGAGATGAGAGTACGAGATCGCCATCTATAGTATAGTGTTGAGGCTGTAGCAGAAATGTGTCTCCAGCAGATATTGCGAAGGTGAAAGAGATGAAAGACATAGTGAAAGAAGCTGACGATTTCCCGGCATAGTTACTATTGGATGGCATAAATTTTTCACCCTAAAGCAAGCACAAATTGAGGGCTCAGTTATTATACCAAGTTGTAGCCTGTCAATAAAATTGTAGATATATCAATTAACTTTACCTTCTCTCCCAAGGGATATTGTGGTTACTTCTTTCTCCTTGTATGATGTCGCAGTTTTGTAATGCCTTCCTCCTATTTACAGCTCGTTTTACAGCTAATGAAACATTTTGCTTCATTGCCATTGCTCTTCGTAAAATATTTCCAAACTAGAGATGGTTAATTCCGCAATGCGACGGGTGTTAAAGGGCCTACAGCGAAAAGAAACGGCCTCGTAGATAAAGTGGGAACGAGGCTTGCACCGTGTATGTGCACCTGTTCCGTCTCATAGGCTACACGTCATCTGGTGGTGTCGTTGGTTTCTAACTATGGTAGGTCATTAAAATAGTGCTGATCGCTTTTCCCAGTTTTCATAATCCAATACTCCAAATCAATAGAAATTTTACGAATAAAAATTAATCACTTAACAAAAGTTAAATATGGAAACCAAATACTTTTGGCAAGCTGCTGTGGCTATATGCCACTTACTTAGCCAGTTATTAGGGTAATCAGTAAAATATGAAAAGACGTATTATAACAGACCAAAAATCTAAAAATGTGTTATGCAGGACTAAAATACAGGTATCGGTTTTAACCGGTCGGTTTTTCCCATCCCTACTCCAGAAACGTTCGCACGGCAATCGCGCAAAGATGTTCAGTGTGTCCAAGGTCGTCTTGCTGGAGCTTTTGTCAAAGGTAGATTCACACTGCGCCACTGGACCAGGAACCAAACAGAAGGGAAGGGAACGGAAAGGAAGAGACAGGAAAATGACCGTAAGAATTTGTATGTGCATTCCGTTTAGTTTGAGCACAACTAAACGTCAAACGATATTTAGGGGACAGTACATACTGCCATTTTACTTCTTCATCGTGTTCTCGAAATGCCAAATCACAAACTTCCCTGCCTTAAACAGTAAAGAGAATTTCCTTCACCGATGAAAGGTGTTCTTTTTTTTTATTATTATTAAAAGTTGTCTAACCCAGTTATCCACATTGAAGACTATTCCTTTGTCCACACATTATAAAACGCATAAGATTTTCGCTTTCCTATATTTGGCGATACTTTTATAAGGACATTAATAGGGACAAAGTATTAAGTCCTCATCGTACCTTCGCAGGGTCAAGACAAGAAAGCGAGCAATAAAAATTAAGACAAATTAGCAGCTTCAGTTTCAGTAGGGAGAAACTGAAGTCAGTAGAAGTACTGAGAAAGGGGGATGGGAGGAGGAGAGTGTATCACCATAAAAAAACCTTAACAAAAGCGGAAACGTTGAAAGTAACACTATACTGGCGTGTGTGGTGTCCTGACAACGCTGCCAGGGGAGCGCGGATTATTTCAAATAAGATTGCATCCACTATTGGGTAGATACCTACCTAATCAAGGGTTAGCTGGAACCTGATAACAGCACTGCCATCTTTTAGAAATATATAAAGGAAAAAATGACTTTCGGCATACGGTACCGCGTCATAGTATTTCAAAGTTTAAAAAGAAGTTCCCCGTTTATTGCGTCGTTTTCAGTGACTTCACGATTTAGATAGTATGCACGGGGAAAAGACGCCGTATATGCTCTTGTTTACTCGCAGGCGCGTATGTCGATAATATTTCTTTCACATATTGCATCTGCTTCGCGAGAAAATACTAGCATTTAACACGGTCGAGAGAACAGAAAGCAGTGACATAAAAATTAACAAAAGATGAAATCTTCAACGATAAGAAATCGGCGGCGAGACTGACGTGGCCGAAACAGCGCTTTTATTTCCGTTGAAGGCTACAGCGAAAACAGCCATTTCTTTTACGTTCGCGGTGGCGTGACGCGACTGCAAGTTTGAACACACTTCCTTATAGTTTTGTACGTAAGGCACAGAATTCCATGAAGAGTATTCATACCTGATTCAGTGACAGGATTTGAAACAGCAATGTACTATAGACATTAATTTGCTCGGTTTACTGAGAGGACTGGGCAGCTATGTTTGGCTGTCTTTATTAAGAATCTGTAATGAAAGTGACTTTAGTCATCACAAAATTAGTAAGAAACAGTGCCCTCATGACTAAAACATCCTTGAAACAACCGCAAATTAAGTTTGGAGAATAATGTCGGTTGCACCCTTAGTCGTAGCGAGGCTCACATTGTTTACATAACCAAAACTTTGTGCCGAAGACTATATGTGGCGGGAGACAAAGTGATGGATGCCTTGAACTGCGGAGCGGATGGAGGACCGCGGACTAGCTCCGCCAGTCCCTTGCGGTCGTGCACTCTGCTTCGTCAGTTGCTGTCTGTTCCTAATGTTTTATCTACCGCTGGATGTTACTTGCATGGGAGGTTTCCAAGAAAAGTCTCTGAGAAAGCCGTTCAACTTCGACTGGCGAGTGAGTCGTCCTATACTTGCCTCTGGTTCTTAAATCTCGGACCAGATACGTGACACTACTATAAAAATCTTCGCTTCGCATACATATTTAGCGTCTCATCTTTTTTGTCAGTCAGATTAAATTTAATCATTGATATAGAGCGCGAATTCATTACAGACGAATGGAAAAACTAGTAGAAGCCGACCTCGGGGAAGATCTGTTTGGATTCCGTAGAAATATTGTAACACGTGAGGCAATACTGACCCTACGGCTTAAAGACAAACCTATGTTTCTAGCATTTGTGGACTTAGAGAAAGCTTTTGACAATGTTGACTGGAATACTCTTTCAAATTCTGAAGGTGGCAGGGGTAAAATACAGAGAGCGAAAGGCTATTTACAATTCGTACAGAAACCAGATGGTGGTCATAAGAGTCGAGGGGTATGAAAGGGAAGCAATGGTTGGGAAGAGAGTGAGACAGGGTTGTAGCCTCTCCCCAATGTTATTCTATCCGTATATTGAGCAAGCAATAATGGAAACAAAAGTTCGGAGTATGTATTAAAATCCATGGAGATGAAACAAACTTCGAGGTTCGCCGATGACATTGTAATTCTGTCAGAGACGGCAAAGGACCTGAAAGAGCAGTTGAATGGAATGAACAGTGTCTTGAAAGGAGGATATAAGATGAACATCAACAAAAGCAAAACGAGGGTAATGGAATATAGTCGAATCAAGTCGGGTGATGCTGAGGGAATTAGATTAGGAAATAAGGCACTTAAAGTAGTAAAGGAGTTTTGCTATTTAGGGAGCAAAATAACTGATGATGGTCGAAGTAGAGAGGATATAAAATGTAGACTGGCAATGGCAAGGAAAGCGTTTCTGAAGAAGAGAAATTTGTTAACATACAGTATAGATTTAAATGTCAGGAAGTCGTTTCTGAAAGTATTTGTATGGAGTATAGCAATGTAGGGAAGAGAAAAGTGGACGATAAATAGTTTAGACAAGAAGAGAATAGAAGCTTTCGAAATGTGGTGTTATAGAAGAATGCTGAAGATTGGATGGGTAGATCAGATAACAAATGAGGTGGTATGATATAGAATTGGGGAGAAGAGGAGTTTGTGGCCCAACTTGACTAGAAGAAGGGACCGGTTGGTAGGACATGTTCTGAGGCATCAAGGGATCACAAATTTAGCATTGGAGGGCAGCGTGGAGGGTAAAAATCGTAGAGGGAGACAAAGAGATGAATACACTAAACAGATTCAGAAGGATGTCGGTTGCAGTAGGTACTGGGAGATGAAGCAGCTTGCACAGCATAGAGTAGCATGGAGAGCTGCATCAAACCAGTCTCAGGACTGAAGACAACAACATAGAGCGCTTTAACCCTTTCTTGGCGAAACTGTGAAAAACTGCTCCAAAAGTTTTAATATCTGGGGAGAATACTGCCAAAGCAGCTAAAAATATATTTTCAGTTTATTTGCAGAAGTAACGAAGTGGGACTTTAGAGCTCAATTAGGCTGTAAACATCGTATCTGATAGTATTTACTTATTGCATTTGTAATATCAGTTTACATTAACCAAAACAAGACGGAACCAAACTATAACAATTAAAAAGCGATTAAGTTCTTTCACTTTAGAAGGATACGTATAACACCAATAAGTGTGTCGTATGTGTTTCGTTTTTGGGTGACACTTATATATTCCAGTCACTTTGGGAAGTAAAGCATTATTCTTTAAATGAAAATCTATTTAAGTAATCGATGAAATATAAAGTCTGTTCGGGTAGCGTAACTCAGTATCATAGAACACTCGAGAAACGCTCGTTGTCCTGGAATTCTTGCCGAGAACGGTTTTCACATCGTAGGTTCGAACTGTCTGTAATGTGATATAAGGGACAAATACGTCTTTTTATTTCTCATTGTAAATTTATTGCAGAAAATGATTATTGCGTCACAAAGCGTCGGATCAACAATGATCCGCCAGCGAAGTGGTTACAGTTCTCTTAGAGCGTCCTAAACAATGTTTTCATCATTGCTATTGTAGATTTTCGATATTACTCTTTTAAAGAATTACATCCAGTTGATCTGACTCGCGAACATAGTTGTTCCAAACATTCTCATCAGTTGTAGATACACAGTTAACCAAAATTTCATGTTATTACAGGAATTCGAAGTAAATACGTAATCTGTTAACTCGTGTTTTCTTAATTACATGAAGACTAAATTACATTGGAAATTCTACGATGCGTGTGGCTTATGAAGTTTTGTTCTCTTACATAAAGGTTGCGTTTGACAATTTGTTCATACATTTCAGTGTGTATTATTTAGTGAATTATTTTAATTATATCCACAATTGACTCATTATATACATTTGTATAAAACGTTGACACTACCAAATCACCTGTTACTTCGGGTGTTTAGACCAAATGACGAAAATTAAGAAAAATTCCATTATACGACGTTATTCGATAATTAGAGCAGAATCCGATAATTTTCAACTGTAACTACCAGTCAACCAAGCTCTATAGGTTTGTTATTGAAAGGTAATATAAATTTCATATCATTCACAATGTAGGAATTACTGGTATGAACATTGTATTTTCGTTATCATATTGTTAATTGGAAATAGACTTACTACACGTCGTAAATGAACTAAGTGTTCAATAGGTGCAATAAACCTAAACTGGTATGTGACCCATCGTGTGCTTACAGACAGGATGCCACAGCAACTCTATGCTGTTTTCCGATTCTAGAAAGTGTCCTGACCTAGGTACCGGCGGGCAGGAAAGAATTAAAGCAGAGCTTCGTTATCCTCAGATCCTATGTCAATTGTTGGGCTACCCAATTGCAGCACACATTACGAAACAGTAATATTTTAGTTACCTTCTGTATTTCGCAAAGTATGTTTACGAAACCACAACCTGCTTGTGTCAAAATCAGTGTTAAACGGAACAAAACATTTACAGCCCTCCTGGTCGCATAAGGATGAGGAATGAAATAATGTACACGAAACGGTAAAATATGTTCTTGGGATCTTCCAATATCAGATTCGATGTAATATCTGGCATAGATACTTTAAATGGTATCAGTACTTAGACGTCTGTACAAAAAATAGGTATAGGTATTTCACAATATTGAATTCCGCCCTATGTTTTAAAGTAATTTCTTGAATGCAAACGGTTTCATTTAGAACAAGTGAAAATACGAAAATACGAGTTTTCAGAAACGAACTAGAGTGTAAAATAAGTCATGTGTCCAACATCAGAACGTCCCTGTCCAGTATGACACTTTTCGGCTCGCACACCTTTGACGGATCTGGTGTGCCGTAGACAGGTTGCAGCCAGTGGCCTACGTTGCACCAGCCCTTCAATGTTGGTGACCCCCTCCTGTAAACGGTACATCATAGGCTCGTTAGTGACGTAATCTCCGTACGCCATCTGTAGCCTTCGGTGGATATCTGAGCAGGTTCCACACGTCACGCGCCACTGACTCGATGGCAGAATACTGTCTGCTGGAAATCCATTCTTCGCCTGCAAAGGGTGGAAGACCGAATCACTGGTGAACACTGCTAACCAGTGCAGCACAGTGAAGGTGGCATGCAACAAACGTCAAACTGGCGAGCTCAGATGTGCAAATATTACTTCAGTGCAATTGCACAAATTAAGTAGGAGTATATCCATCCATATATATTGTATATGACATGTTGCGCAGCGGATTCCTCGTTGAGAAGTCGCATTGGAATGTTTCTGGAAATGTGTTGAATGTGTTAGCACTGGTGCAAGAACGTATATTTGAATCAGAGCGCGCAGAAATCGTGCACTATAGAGAATTCAGTTTCTCTGCTCGCGTTGTTTGTAACCCCACGACTGTGTTGGGATTATGGACGCGATGGATTCAGGAGTGCCACGTTCACCATGCAGCGTCTCGGTGGCCATCGCGACTAACGCCCACTTTCTGCTGGGATGAGCAGGATCGCACAGCCACGTTACGCAGTTTGCTTCCGACAACCTGACCCTCTGTCAAAGTATTGACGCTTTGCTTCCAGCTGAGAGCTCGCCGGGACATCTTGAGGTGCGGCTATGAAACGAAGTGAAAAAAAATTATTAACATTCTCGGTACACAATTACATGAAACTTGTTGCGGCAGAAGTAGTGGTATACCGAATTTTTCGGAAGATTTCACCCTTTCCAGCAAGTTTTTCCCCCCCTTGTGCGTATTTATAAAATTCCATACCAGTGTGCTTGCAGCTGAACTGGCACTCTTAAGAAAGATTCATTCTACAGTTACTGGTAGCAGTCCATTTCTTTAATCAGTCCACTGGACCGACATCAGCGAAAGTACTCATTCCACAGCGGCATTGTGTGCGAGAATAGAAAACAAATACTAGCATAATTTGCAGTTGGCATTTGTGTTCAGGATTTTTGGTTTCCTTAAGAAAGTAAATCGACCTTTCTCACACGGAGTATTTGGACACATTATTCAGAGTCGTGCTTAGTTTCTAAAAAGCTCTTGATCGATATACATATGATTCATATATTTCTGAAAGTCGCCTGAAATCTTTACACCATTTTTGTCAGGTGTAGAAGAGTTTTTAATCACCCAACCTGGGGTTTCAGATGGCGTCATACAATCAAATACTTTGTTTCATTTAATACCAGCGCCATGTGCGAGACGACCTTGTCATCATAAACTTATTGACGTAAATAAAACTCAGCTGAGGCCCCATTTACATGTTGCGCTAACAGACGGTGTTACTTCAGTACTCCAACCAAGCCCGTAACAGTATTTTGCAAAATTGGCTCACGTCGGGGTAAGATGACCCGTAGCGGCGGGTCCCGATCCATCTGGACTGATGGCAACCGTGGCTGTGCTACGATGCCCGCAGCACCACAGCGACATTCGGGCGGCTTCCTTTGCGACCAGCAACAAAATTGAACCGGTAGTAGTAGTAGTAGTAGTAGTAGTAGTAGTAGTAGTAGTAGCAGTAGCAGCAGCAGCAGCAGCATGCCTTCTTTTCGGAAGAGTCCCAGCTCAGTGTACAGAATCACGATGTACCACCCGTGTGTGGAAATTCAGAGAACGAACGAACGTTGCGAGACTGCACTCGTCATGGTCATCCCAACACTAGCTGCGATGGCATGTGTAATCACGGAATACACGAGAACGACCACTCCTGGTTCGCATAGCCGACATTGTGAATAGCAGTGGTTAAGCTTGTGACGCGTTTAGGCTGGGGAGCTTGCCATATCCTCGCGGTCTTAGTGACATCTGTCAGCAAGGTAACTAAAGCCCGCCTGTTTCCGTACTGAACTGTGCTGTGCTGTCGATACAGAGGGTTTTCTGCTGACGCACTGTCCACATCCCTCGCGCACCTGGTCGTGTGATGCAGAGACCAGCTTGTCACCACTCACCAGGCTGTGTGGGTTTCCAGCGACATGGAGTGACGCACCAGTATTCTTCACTAAAGCTCTGTGAAACTGTACATCCAGCTAGGTAACAGCTGCTGTTGCTGACAAAGGCAGCAGCTCTGGGTACTAAATTTTTCACTCTGTATACTACCAAATCACTTGATTTAACCATGTGCACCTATCACTGTGCTGTACACGCACAATAAGATAATTCTCATCATTTATTATCCATCCCGCGGTCACAATTTTAATGGCTGGCCATGTACAAGACACCACTCACAAGGGGACTATACGACAAGCTGATTTTATAATTTTTTTATGTTTAATACGTGAAGTTCAGAACTCAAATATCAGTCCCCAAAAAGTAGTTCAATGTAACTCTCAAATTTTTTAGGAAATACTTTGAAATTTTCAATGTGCTAAAGAAAGGCGCATTTTTCTAGACATGCTGTGTGGTAGATTGCTCGCCTGTGCGTTAGGGCTGTTACGTTCGATTTCCCAGCTGATCAGCCTCTAAGAAGGGGTGCCCTAGTAATAATTCTGTGAACTTTAAAATACGTAAGATGGAAAGAAATCAGTAGAGGTCGAGATTGGTAACGGCTGTTTAGGGCATTTTTTCGGTCATTATTTTTTCGTATTCTCTGTTGAATTAGAATGCGTACGTCATTAAAATATAAAATTTATCGAATGTATGCTATCAGATATCACAATTTCTAATATTATGGAAAGAGCTCGTCTTCTTTCTAATTATATATTGCACAGAGAAATTCATTTTTCGTTGCAAGTAAAGAGACTTAATTACTGCTCCTTTATAAAAGATTGCTTAAATTAAAAAGACAGAAATTAAATTTTGTTTCAGCCTTACTATGGTCCTGGCTCTTGATGTAGCTAAATAGTTAGATTTTACCAACACATTAGTGATGGGTTCAGGCAGGTTCCAGTCCAGTAAATGGAGTCGTCGCCCCTGCCTTGATCAGTGTGCATGTTTATCGCCTGACTACTGGGTGACCAGTTTACTGTGTCGTTTTCGCCTAGTCTCATTGAGGATTGATTCCATTGTACGCCGCCCAGCGATCTCGTTGCAGGGGCTGATGGACTGCCGAGCTACCTGGCCGTTGAGCCTACTCGCTAGCACGACATTTAGGTTGCATTCCGGTGAGGAGTGGGGGAGACCTAGGCGCTGGGCGTGTTGATCGCCGTGGGGCAGACAGCGGCGTGGCGTCGCCGCCTGTGTACAGGTTTGGCGCCGGCCGTCTGCGGCCTCAGCCTAAACAAGAGGGGCGGCTGCGTGACGGCTCCCAGCCTGCCCTGGTGCTGTCCCGGCCGGGGTGTCATAAGACACTGTGTCCAAAATTAAAGCAAGAAACCACTATTTCCCCGTATTGTTGTCTAATTCGTGATCTAACCATTCAGACTGCCAACGGATGCCCGTACGATCGTATCCTGCACGGAAGATGGCATTCCGGTCAAAGGACAACGACGCCAATGATGACGTCAGGGCACCTGTCAAACGAGGTAGTGTTTGCCGGGTAGCCGCACATTCACAATCGCAGCGTGACAGTCACGGATGCTGCAGCATGGCGCAGAGAAGACACCCACGAGGCGCTCTGCTATGGAGGGTCATACGAAGAATGGAAGCAGAACGGTCGCAGACTGACGTGGCTCGAAGGCTTGACGTGAATCATTTATAGAGATCGAAGACGAGGGGGGCCGACCCCTGTAACATCACAGAGAACCGTTATTTGGCTGTAAGGGCACGACGGTGCCACCTTTGTACTGCACGGCAACTGGCATCTCACCTCGCAGCATCCACTGGCCGTGTTGTTGCGAGGCAAACGGTGTACACAAGGCTTCGGCAGAACGGCCTTAATTGTCGAAGACCTACTCTTTGTGCACCACTGACGCCTTTTCACAGGACGGGACGTAGAGAGTGGAGCCTTACATAAACAATGAAACAGTCAAATGACGTTGTACTTACATAAACAAAGACAGTTAAATGGCGGTGTGTTCCTTTAAAAGAACTGTGATCCAAGTTTGTTATGCATTAAAAAGTTACGTTGTGTATTGTTCGTCGCGTATGTAAGGGGGAAAACGCCAAAAGCTCCTCATTTCAACCAGAGATTGGAAAATGTCATGAGGGTAGCGCGGAGAGAACGTCGCTTCAGCTCCACTTGGCACGGAGACAATGGAGTCTTCGTCTTGTTGTACAGAAAGAGAAGGACAGGACATTCCTCGGAGCACGCTCACCTGGGCTAATTTAGAACGGAGCACACGCGGAAGAGCTTTCGAACACACACAGGCAACAAACTGGCTTACACTGCAAGGTCAGCCGCGAAACAAGCTGGAGCACGCGGCTTGTGAACTCGCAAGTACTGCAGAAAATGTTGGGGCAGTTTAGATACGAGGCGATGCCTAGATACTTCGTACAAATAAGGCAATCTGTAGTATACGGACACCTATTAATGGACCTTGCGGAGAGTGTCAACGGTTCGCCTTTATGACGGCTCAGTCTCCTGGGAACAGTGTTCATTGTCTGGCAGTCCATTCTTCCCCCAGAGCCAAAACCAGAGGTTGTCGTGATTTTGGACGCTACGATTTATCCCAAAAGTGTTCCATAGGGTGAAAGTTCTGGACTTACTGTAGGACAGTCCATTTAAGGAATGTCACTGTTAGCGAAACATGCTGCTTTGACGCGGCTCAGTGTCATGCTGGCACATTCTGTCCTCACAAGGGAACCTCCCCATCGCACCCCCCTCAGATTTAGTTATAAGATGGCACAGTGGATAGGCCTTGATAAACTGAACACAGATCAATTGAGAAAACAGGAAGAAGTTGTGTGGAACTGTGAAAAAATAAGCAAAATATACAAACTGGTCATCAGTCTTGGCCACATAGGCAACATAAAGGACAAAGTGAGCTCAGGAGCGCCGTGGTCCCGTGGTAAAGTGAGCAGCTGCAGAAGGAGAGGTCCTTGGTTCAAGTCTTCCCACGAGCGAAAATTTTACTTTCTTTATTTTTGCATAGTTATTATTTGTCCGTTCGTTCATTGACGTCTCTGTTCACTGTAATAAGTTTAGTGTCTGTTTTGCGACCGCATCGCAAAACCGTGCGATTAGTAGACGAAAGGACGTGCCTCTCCAATCGGAACCGAAAACATTTGATCGCAAGGTCATAGGTCAACCGATTCCTCCACAGGAAAACACATCTGATATATTCTATACGACACTGGTGACGACATGTGCGTCATAGGACAGGAATATGTTGTCGACCCACCTAACTTGTACACTTGGCGAATGGGTAAAAAGATTCTTCTATCTTGCCCGATTTAGGTTTTCTTGTGGATGTGATAATCACTCCCAAAAAAGTGATGAAAACATAAGTTTGTCACATAAACTGAAAATAAAAAAGTAAAGTTTTTCACCCGATGGAAGATTTGAACCAAGGACCTTCCGTTCCGCAGCTGCTCACGTTACCACGAGACCACTACGCTGCTGCGGTCCCAGCGTCCTTAATGTTGCCTATCTTGCCATGAACTACTCAGTTTGTATATTTTGCTTATTTTTTCACAGTTCCACACAACTTCTTCCTGTTTTCTCAATTGATCTGTGTTCAGTTTTTCAAGGCCTATCCACTGTGCCAACTTATAACTAAATCGGAGGGGGGTGAGATGGGGAGGTTCCCTTGTCAGCACCTCAAGGGTCGCTTAGCATTCACTTCGGAAATGTGTGCCTTATGAGGAATTGTTCGACCCTGTACCCCATTTTCTTCACTCCCTACGCACAATCAATCCGGTAGCTGGACTTTCGTAGCATATGACTAGCTAGTGATACCTTACGCTGATATTTTTGCTTTCCGTCCGTCACTAAACGTCTGATTCTTCGTAGTATCGCTGCGGTTACCCTTTGAATTTCCACTTCAGACGTATCACAGTCTACGTTGTAGTTTTAAATCGTGGGGTTCGCAGGCTTGTCTGTTCTATAAAGTGGGACACAGTGATATGTGGCATACCTGCCGAAAGAGCACGTTGCTGGTGCATGCACAAGTGTTTCGGAGCACACCGTTCCTCGTACATTGTTGAACATCGAGCTCCGCAGCCGACCACACTTGTTTTTTGACATGTCTGTTGAATGACATTGTCAGTTAAGATTGCAGTAGGCACAGGACCATCGGGATTCGACCGTCGATCGATGAAAACGTGCCGGCTCTTGGGAGGAATAATATCTTCGCTGGAGTAGGTGGCTGGGCGTCTCCATGGCAGCGGTCATTCACGTCAAGGGCGGCTTGAAACGTGCAGTGCGCAATGGTCACAGGCTGGTGGGAGCAGTATTAACTCTGTTGGTAGCATTCTCCTTCGCTTGCGTGGGCCCTCTGGTAATAATCGAAGACACGTTGACAGTTGCCAACCACCTGCTTCCCTTCATACTTAATGTCTTCCCCGGCGGCGATGTCTTTCAGCATTATAAGTGTTCGTGTTCCGGATCCAGAACCGTGCTAAACGTGCGACAGTGGTTTGACGAGCATTATAGTGATGTCTCGGCGACCAGATTCTCCTGATGTAAATCCTTGGAACGCGTATGGGTCACTATCGAGCGCCTGCACCGTGTACGCGAATGGACGGCCCTTTACGCGAATTATGTGACCTGTGCGTAGACTACTGATGCCAAAAAACTTTGGGATCCCTGATAGTCTGTGATGTATTTCGTTCCACCGACGGACAAACAAGGTGTTAAGCAACTGGTCAAATGTGTATTTGATATGCGTAGCGGCCTGTAAATTATTGAATTGCGTTTCGCAGACATCCAGTTCCGTGGGGTCTTCGGGTTACGTGTTCCAAATGAGTCTGCTACTAGCACTGGTTGCAATGTTAACTGAAAAAGTTGGCCATTAGTGCTGCCGGAAATTTAAGTGCACGCCTCTTTTTTTCCGAAAACGTGCACTACATTGCAGCTGAGAGCTATATAAAAGGAACAAGGCGTAATGTCTAGCCTGACAGAAGCACCAAAGAAATAGCCATGGGTATTCAAATACAGAGATGTGTAAACAGGCAGAATACGGCGCTGCGGTCGGCAACGCCTATATAAATAAAATGTCGTGTGACTAGGGCCACCCGTGAGGTAGACCGTGCGTCGGGTGCAAGCCTTTACGTTTGACGCCACTTCGGCGACTTAAGCGTCGATGTCGATGAAAGGATGATGATTAGGACAACACAATCCCCAATCCCTGAGCGGAGAAAATCTTCGACCCAGCCGGGAATCGAACCCGGGTCCTTAGGAGTGACATTCTGTCGCGCTGACTACTCAGCTACCGGGGGCGGACAACGCCTATGTAAGACAAGTGTCTGGCGCAGATGTTAGATCGGTTACTGCTGCTGAAATGGGAGGTTATCAAGATTTACGTGAGTTTGAACGTGGTATTCGCACGAGCGATGGGACACCGCATCTCAGAGATAGCGGTGAAGTGGGGATTTCCTCGTATGACCATTTCACGAGTGTACCGTGAACATCAGGAATCCGACTAAACGTCAAACTCCGACATGGCTGCGGCTCCTGCAAGAATGTGACGAACGACGACTGAAGATAATCATTCAACATGACAGAAGTGCAAACTTTCAGCAAATTGGTGCAGATTTAAGTGCTAGGCCAGCAAAAAGTGTCAGCGTGCGAACCATTCGCCGGCCGGGGTAGCCGAGCGGTTCTAGGCGCTACAGTCTGGAACCGCGCGACCGCTACGGTCGCAGGTTCGAATCCTGCCTCGGGCATGGATGTGTGTGATGTCCTTAGGCTAGTTAGGTTCAAGTAGTTCTAAGTTCTACGGGACTGATGACCTCAGAAGTTAAGCCCCATAGTGCTCAGAGCCATTTGAACGAACCATTCAACGAAAAGTCATCTATATGGACTTTCGGAGCCGAAGGCCTACTCGTGTAGCCTTGACGACTGCACGACACAAAGCTTTACACCTCGCCTGGAACCATTAACACTGACATTGCACTGTTGACGACTGGAAACGCATTGCCTGCTCGGACGAGTTTCGTTTCAAATAATATCGAGTGGATAGACGTCTGTGGTTCTGGAGACGACCTCTAGAATCCACGGTTCCTGCATGTCAGCAGGGACTGTCGAAGGTGGTGGAGGCTCTGTAATGGTGTGGGGCGTGTGCATGTAGAGTGGTATGGGACCCTTGATACGATAAGACTCTGACAGGTGGCACGTACATGAGCATCTTGTCTGATCAGTTGCATCGTCGAGTCCATGCCACGTCGTGTTGCGGCACTTCTGCGTGGCTACGGGGCCCCACGCAACATTAGGCAGATGTACCAGTTCCTTTGGCCCATCAGTGTGTTACTGTTGACTAGCTGTAGTACAACTTGCAATACCACAGAAGTTACCGAGCAGTGGTGTGGTTCGGTGTGCTCCACTGTACTGGACAAGTAGCGTTTCCGAGCCGGCGATCAGCTGTGCTGTGCCAGACGGCACGTGGTGGCCGTCAGCTGAGGTGGGGGACGGCCGCTGCTAATATTAGGCACCTGGCTGGCCGAGCCGGAAGGACTTCGCCGCTGTACACAGGAGGAAGTGGCGTGGTGTACATTCAGAAACTGTCTCATGTCTTCGGAGATTGTACGATATTTGCTGAATATTTTGGTGTAACGGACAAGTGGTCTCCAGTGGCTCCGTTCAGAGTAATGATGTAATTATGAAACTTTTGATTAGTCACCCAAACAACCTTCACTTGTGTTTAAAAAAAAATCACAGGAGTCAGAAGCCCGACTCAATGCCGATTGAAGGTGGAAATGTGAAGTTGGCATTACAGTTGTTAGTAGCAAGTATTGTGAATGATGGAACTATTTTGTTCAAAAATAAGACGCGACGCCAAATGTGGAAATTTGCACGATTGTAAAGATACGGTATTCAGTTAGGTGTAGTTAAAGCTGCCTTTTCTTGTGTCCTTGACCTGCATCGGCGCAGGGTCGCCATACTTAGAAACTCAAATTTAGTGGTAAGATGGATCAGTGGATGGCCCGTCAAAAACTGATCACAGGTAAAGCAAGAAAACAGTAAGAATGTGTACAGAACCGTGAAAAAGAAGCAAAATAGAAAAAGTGAAGGGTCATCACAGTGATGGACTTGCAAACGGGGAGATCCGTGTTAGCCCTCGTGATACACAGGGGGTTACAAAAAGGTACGGCCAAACTTTCAGGAAACATTCCTCACCCAAGTAAAGAAAAGATGTTATGTGGACATGTGTCCGGAAACGCTTAATTTCCATGTTAGAGCCCATTTTAGTTTCGTCAGTATGTACTGTTCTTCCTCGATTAACCGCCATGATTTCATACGGGATACTCTACCTGTGCTGCTAGAACATGTGCCTTCACAAGTACGACACATGTGGTTCATGCACGATGGAGCTCCTGCACGTTTCAGTCCAAGTGTTCGTACGCTTCTCAACAACAGATTCGGTGACCGATGGATTGGTAGAGGCGGACCAATTCCATGGCCTCCACGCTCTCCTGACCTCAACCCTCTTGACTTTCATTTATGGGGGCATTTGAAAGCTCTTGTCTACGCAACCCCAGTAGAGACTCTTAGTGCTCGTATTGAGGACGGCTGTGATACAATACGCCATTCTCCAGGGCTGCATCAGCGCATCAGCTATTCCATGCGACGGAGGGTGGATGCACGTATCCTCGCTAACGGAGGACATTTTGAGCATTTCCTGTAACAAAGTGTTTGAAGTCACGCTGGTACGTTCTGTTGCTGTTTTTCCATTCCATGATTAATGTGATTTGAAGAGAAGTAATAAAATGAGCTCTAACATGGAAAGTAAGCGTTTCTGGACACATGTCCACATAACATATTTTCTTTCTCTGTGTGTGGGGAATGTTTCCTTGAAAGTTTGGCCGTACCTTTTTGTAACACACATATATATATATATATATCTCCGGTTATTGACGTATCTGTTCGCTGAATGCAGATTTGTGTCTGTATCGTGGTGTAACGTCAGCTTGGATCAGTGAGGTATAAGGAAGGGACCTGTAGACGTACTTGCCTCTTATTCGTTCTACACAAGTATCACATGTTGTACGACAATTGCTACATTTTCCTTCCTGTTTTTATGCTTGATCTGTTTGTTCAGTTTTTGACGAACTTTTGAGGGGGGCGGGGGCGGGCGGGGTTCGGATATCCTTGTTATCGCGACACTGTTACGCTCGCCCCCTGACGCGAATGTGTATGGCCCTACTATCTGCGTGTAGTGTTCTGCATGTCAAAGGGAGCGAAAGTTCTCTGAACGTTGGCGAATCGTGTAACTGAGGTGGGGTTGGGTATTAGTTCCGTACTCTCCCAGTGGGATGTGGAAAACCGCCTAAAAACCACATGCGGCCATCCCAGCACACCGACCCTTTGGTATATTCGATCCGGGGCCGGCGCACTTTTCCGTTCCGGAAACTGCTCGTCAACACGCACGCCTACCCGAGCGAGTCCATTACGGATGGGTAAATTAACGAATTCGAGTTAACACTGTAACGAGCCACGGGAGACCAAGGTTCCGTTACACGAAACTTGAGATAATTATTGGAACTCGGATTCACTCAGAATTCCTACCTGCATCTATCTCCCCCCCACCTCCTCTCTCTCTCTCTCTCTCTCTCTCTCTCTCTCTCTCTCTCTCTCTCTCTCTCTCTCGCGCATTCCAGAATGGTGTACGTGATAATATAGATAAGCCTGCGAATGCCTTCAAATTTTTCAGTTTCCTGTCCTGGTCATTTCGAGAGAGACGGGGTAAGACATGATGTCGCATGATACTGTCTGAATTTTCACCGAAGACCACTCCGTGATGAGCAAGACATATGGTACCTTAACTAGTCTGAGTTGCCGCACCGAAGTGTGTCAAGAAAAGACAGTAAACGGGAGCTTTCCGGCAGCGCATTCTGTCAACACAACAGTGTGAAAATATTGTCCTGTTATCGATTTGCTTGCGTATGTGGAGTACGTAACGCTGAGCAAGACAGTGTGCGTTAAAGTAAATCATTTGAGAACGATTATACGCAATAAACGGGAACTATTATGAGGTCTCGTAACTC
Source organism: Schistocerca americana (assembly GCF_021461395.2). Taxonomy (NCBI): domain Eukaryota; kingdom Metazoa; phylum Arthropoda; class Insecta; order Orthoptera; family Acrididae; genus Schistocerca; species Schistocerca americana. The sequence continues at coordinate 556,929,205 of NC_060125.1, read as the reverse complement.
GAAAACATTTCCGTGCCTGTCGTAGATAAGAGCTCATTATTGTTGCACAAAGCTGTTGTAATTATTGATCACTATTTTATTGTACGCCTTGTACCTGAACAAGCAGTTTTTTTTTTTTTTTTTTTTAGAGAACGGCTTGCTTGAATTTTGATGGAATTCTCGGATGGTGCTAGGTAACGCACTGCAGCCATGTGGCCAATGCCCTCGACTGTGGACCTTAAGACCTTCCTGCGAAATCCCATAAAAACGTCGGACGATCGCCCACTCTGTTTCACTGCTGAGAAAACTCGTTGCGCGTCCGAGAATATTGTGATTGCTACACGGACCTCGTTAACGGTGGCGCTTAAAGTTGAAAGCTGCCGCCGCAAGCCGTGGTGCCTTTTAGTTCCTCCAGGTGGTACATTCTGGACAAAGCGCGAGTTGTGTGCTGAACACGGGGCTATTCGGTTTGTTGATAGCGGGCGGGCGGCAGGCGGTGCTGGCGTGTGACTGAGCTGCAGCGGCGAGAGGCGCCGGTGCTGCCGCTGGCGGCCGCCGCGCGAACTGAGCGTGTCAGCTGTCTAGTGGAACCGCGCACGTGTTCCCTCCGCCGGCCTAGTCATATCGCGTGCCGTGCGCGTTGTTCAATTCATTGGGTCCACCGCAGTGGCGTTTCATGCTGAATGGAGAAAGTGATTCAGCGCGTAACTACGCAGTAACTTGGGGGGAGCGGGTGGGGGGGGGGGGGGGGGGGGGGGGGAGGGAGTAGTAGCAATTTCCGCTGTTCATTTGGATTTTGAGAACCTCTGTGACCTCAGCTTCGGGCTCGGTGGCTCATCGAGATGGTAGAATTAGACGAGCAACGCGTTTGCATGAAATTTTGCGTGAAATTTTGCGTGAAACTCAAGAAAACCTTCGCAGAGACACCCAGTAATACAGTAAGCGTGCTATGAGTCTCGAATGGCTAACATAGTTTAAAAATCTCCAGACAGAAGTTAAAGATGACACGCATTCAGGACATTCTTCGGCGTGTACCGGCGACGCTTATGTCGAGGAACGTCAACGAAATTGTGTGCGCCAATCGAAAACTGATTGTCGGAGAAATTTCAGAAGAATTTAATGTTTCAGTTGAATCGTGTCATGAAATCCTTACACAGCATCTTGGAATTTGTCGTGTTACCGCCAAGTTCGTCCCACGGCTCATGAGTCAGGACCAGAAAGACATACGCCTCGCAATCTGTAAAGAGTTTTTGGATAGCTCAAGTGAGAACGAGATGATCCTTAAAGAGAACCATACGATCCCAGCAGACTTCGGAAATAAGAAAGTTGAAATAACTCGTTGAAACGAAGATTTGTAACGATAGAAGAGAGAAAAGAGAATTCGCAGAGGGCGTTTTGCGCGATCCAGCAAGAGGCGTACGAATACTGCTTCCGGAAGTGGAAACGGATCTGGTACTGGTGAATCAATTGTGGACGAAAGTGTTTAGGAGGAGGCCATGCACAATAAGTAAAAGGTAAACGTAGAAAAATTTTGAGGACAAAATTCCGGAATTTTTTGAATAGACCTCGTATCCGTACCGAGTTAAGTTATCGTGTGAACGGATATTACCACTTTGCAATGAAATTTATGTCGTCTAAAGACTGAAGTATCACGACGACGGTCTCATGAACGGTGGTAATTCCACAGTGCATACACGAGAAAGCAGAAACTGACACATTAAATTTATCCAAAACAAATGTACAGAGAACGAAGCCTTTACACGGCTTTCGCAATGTCTGTGTGAAGCACAGCTTGACATTGTACTGAAACTTTCAACATTGAAGATTTAAGCATAACACTTCCTGTATGAAAAGGGACTTTTCTTCTGTGGCTAGTGAAGAAATGTTGAAAAAACGTGTTCATGGAAATTGAAGGGTATAATTTGCATTTGCTTTTTTTTATATATGGGTCTACTCAGCCATAATTGCCAGTTCCCGCCCAGAAATTCATGTTACTGCCCGCTATAATAGATTTCACGAAGTTCATTTGCCTGAAATTTACCACAGATCAGCACTACGTTTTCTGTGCGAATTTGTTAGTTTCCTTCACTTGCAAGTTGCTCAGTTGCTCCGGTTTTATTGAAAGTAAACATTTCACACATGGATGAAAAAATTTTGTTCCTATTTCAACATTTTCAAAGATTGTGGGATGTGTTGAAGCCGCGACGACGTAGAGTTGTGACCTAACAGTCTGGATCCAGGTGCGCAGGTTACAGTAATATTCGCGCAAAGTTGGCATTCGGCGCGCTGGCTGCTGGGAGCGACTGTAAATGGGAAAAGTCTTTACGGTCGCTCCCGTGCGCCGAGCAACTTCACACGTGGAGTATATCGGTTGTTTACACACCATGCGAACGCTAAGCTTATCTCCGCCATAAAGTTCGTCTGATCATCGCCGCACTTAACGAGGCGTGTTAGAAATGGAGTGGTGCGCCCTAGCCCTTCCTCGAAAGTTTTGATCTGACGTACCCAGCAAGTTATTGGGGATCTTACCTGAACTTAGATTCCAAACTATGGAGTTGCAAGGGTTGAAAGAAGCTGTGTGTGATAGAATTTGTGGCTGTGACAATCTGGGTTTGGCATGTCCAGTGTGGCATTACCTGCTGAGCCGCAGAGCTTACGGCTTCACACACGTGTTGTTCTCTGGACCGGCGTCGCGCTGTGGACATCCCTGTGCGCCTGTGAAAGGCGCCGCGGGTGCACGGAAGGGCCGATTGTGGGCACTTGCGAAACGGTGCCGCGCCGGCTCCCCCAAGGGCGCGGGAAGGGCCTGGCTGGGTGCTGTCGCCTGCAGCGTGCTGTAGCCGATGCCACACGTTCGCGTCTATTTCCAGCGGCCGCGGTAAAAATATGTCGGCTCCCCCAGCGTGGCGTGGTGTGGTGTGTCGCTCTCTTGGCGTACACAGGCCAGCAGCTATACAGTCCCTGCTAGTAAACGAGTGACTGGGGGCGCGCTCCTTCTCTCCTTGGCCGTCCCTGGAAGTACGCACCAGCCGAGCAGCGGTAAATGGGGCGGGCGACGCAACTGAGCACTGCTGTTGTGGTTGCAGAATCTCGAATAAAATGGGTTGCTGACTGCAGCTGATGTGAACAGAACAGTGTTGCCAACGTGCTGCCAGCCGTTCTTAGCAGGGAATTGCATTTGTCTACGTAGCAGCCAACACGGGGAGTACGCGGCGCCCGAGAAAGCTTTGAGCTAGGTGGCAGCTGGTCCTCTACCGCACGATATGCTGAAATGTCACTCATTTTCCTTAAAATTCAGCATTCATCTGGTGGCGAGCGATGACCGTCTCTTACGGAAGGGCAGTCACGTCAGTCCAGTTAGTTTGGCGTGCGATGACAGAAAATGTTCGTCCAAGGTAATCTTCTTTGTATTAAGGTGTCTGTCAGGTCCCGACACATTAAACTGCTCTTCTTTGTTCGTTATCAGTTAACAAACTGATAGCACAGTGTTCCGGTAGCATTTTCTGGTGATCGGCCCGTGGTGTGTTTGGATTGTTTCTGGATGGCCCAACTCCTACCTCGTCGTCTTAAGTGGCTGAATGAGTGTTTAGTGTAATGTACTTAATCTGCATACCTACATATTCTGCAGGTCACCACATGTTGGATTGCGGGCGGTTCTGGTTCCACTGGTACTCACTTTCTTTTTCGGCTAGTAAAAAGACTGTCAGATATGCGTCAGTTTCTCTGGTCCTAACGGAGGTGCATAGCCCGCACAGGATACAGTGCAGTGACAGGTTTACGTCCGAAGCGCTGTGCGAGTTCATTCATTCATTCATTCATTCATTCATTCATTCATTCGTTTGGAAGGGGAAGCCCACACATTGCTGGTCAACTACCGGCCGGTCGGCGACACATTGCGAAGCAGAGTCGAGGCGCGCGCCCTGTAATCATTCTCAAACGATTTTACGAAATCTGTTTGGTTAAAAAATCGAATTTTTGCGTTTGTCTTTTTTGGCAGCTTCATGTTGACACGCCCATCATTTACGTAATGGTCATAGTAATTGTGCGCGAAATTCGAAAAAGTATGCAATGAAAAATAGAGGTCGCTATGATTTTGCGTTTGGTGCATAATTTTTAATATGTTGCCGTGTATGGAATTTAGCCGAGGTCTTACATTTTTCTTAAGACTTTGGTGGAGGTTTGTCTGTCGCCAATCTCGAGAAAACTGACCTGTTGTAGCACACTCATTTGCGATCGCGCGGGCACCAGCGATAGAATGAAGTAATCACAACATTCCTTATATTTCATGAACAGTTTGACATAACGAAATGATATTTTAGCAAATGATAGCGTGACAAGAGGACGGTATTTTGTCATTATTATACAAAACTTGTTAATCCACTTATTACAAACTTTTTCGGTCGAGGAATGTAATTTTTAAGGGCCATCAATAGCTGGTGAAATGAAATTCTGTGGGCTTCGGAACAGCATAAGTTATGACATTACACATATACTTTTCTACCAAGGATGTGCATTTTCGTATGCTATTGATCTTACTTGTCAGTTTGTCAGCTAACAAACAAAAGTTTCAGAATTCTCTCAAAATTGCTTCGCCACGACATATTAGTGAGGTGACATTCTGTAAACTCCGCCGCAGGTTCGAATCCTGCCTCGGGCATGGGTGTGTGTGATGTCCTTAAGTTAGTTAGGTTTAAGTAGTTCTAAGTTCTAGGGGACTTATGACCTAAGATCTTGAGTCCCATAGTGCTCAGAGCCATTTGAACTGACACCATGAATCCTGCAGGGCTGCGGAGAGTACGAGGGGGTGGATATCTCCTCTGAACAGCACGTTGCAAGGCATCCCAGATACGCTCAATGACGTTCGTGTCAGGGGAGTTTGGTGGCCAGCGGAAGTGTTTAAACTCAGAAGAGCGTTCCTGGAGCCACTCTGCAGCAATTCTGGACGTGGGGGCGTGTCCTAGGAACCAATTACCTTGTTACACGTAGAGAAGTTACAATGAAATGAACACCCTTAGCTGCTTACAGGCGTTGATATACATCAACGGGGACAGATGGAAATGTGTGCTCCGACCGGCACTCGAACCCGGGATCTCCTGCTTAGAAGGCAGACGCTCTATCCATCTGAGCCACCGAGGACACAGAGGATAGCACGGCTGCAGGGATTTATCTCTGGCACGCCTCCCGCGAAACCCACATTCTCAACGTACTGTCCCGCACTACATATCCTACAGGGAAACCTCCCCATCGCACCCCCCCCCCCCCCCCCCCCCCCCCCCGAACTCAGATTTAGTTATAACTTGGCACAGTGGATAGGCCTTGAAGAACTGAACACAGATCAATCGAGAAAACAGGAGGAGTTGTGTGGAACTATGAAAAAAAATCAAAATATACAAACTGAGTAGTTTATGCTCAAGATAAGCAACATCAAGGATAGTGTGGGCTCGGGAGCGCTGTGGTCTCGTGGATAGCGTGAGCAGCTGCGGTATGAAAGGTCCTTGGTTCAAGTCTGCCCTCCAGTGAAATATTTTAATTTTTTTATTTTCAGACAATTATTCTGTCCGTCCGATGCGAGGTAACTGCGCCGTAGTATGGGGACGCTACGCCTAAACAAACATCGAAACACACGACGTCAGTCGACTACAGCGCACGGAAGAGATTATTCCTGCTAACGAGGCTCCCTGGCTGGCAGTTGACTGTTCGCTACTTTCGACGAGAGTGCATTAAATACGTGAGATGTATTCCGTGGGCAATATGAATCCAGCAAATAGAGCGGACGAATGGACAGATAATAATTGTCTGAAAATAAAAAGTTCAACTATTCACCCAAGGGAAGACTCGAACCAAGAACCCCCCGTTCTGCATCTGCGCACGCTAACCACGGGACCACGACGCTCTTGAGCTCACACTCTCCTCTCTTGCGCATGGACTATTCAGTTTCTATATTTTGCTTATTTTTTTTTCATAGTTCCACACAACTTCTTCCTGTTTTCTCGATTGATCTGTGTTCAAGGCCTATCCACTGTACCAACTTATAACTAAATCTGAGGGGGGTGCGATGGGGAGGTTCCCTTGTTAGTAAATACATAGTTAAGGCTCACCGGCCACTCCACCATATTCTTCTTCTGTGCGAATGCACGAACAGTGCCCGAACTCTTACGGGAATCTGCAACGCGCTGCGAGTAATGAGTATAATGTGCGGGGACACTACGAATATAGTGCGGGACGGTACGTTGAGAATGTGGGTTTCGTGGGAGGCGTGCCAGAGATAAATCCCTGCAGCCGCGCTATCCTCTGTGTCCTCGGTGGCTCACATGGATACAGCGTCTGCCATGTAAGCAGGAGATCCCGGGTTCGAGTCCCAGTCGGGGCACACATTTTCATCTGCCCCGTTGACGTATGCCAACGCCTGTACGCAGCTAAGGGTGTTCATTTCATTGTAGTTTCATTCTAACGAGCTGCTTGGTCACCGATGGTATCTGTCCTTTCAGACATGTCCGACAGAACAGATACGTATCTTAGTAAATGCGTAGAGAAGTTTCTCAGTTTTCTCGGTCCACAAAACATTTTTCTCGATCGGACGTTAGGTATCCACCGCTTCATTGCCTGTATGCCGCCGCATCAGGTGTGGAGACTTCGGGGGCGTATGCTGTGCCCCCGCCGGGCAGAGTGCGTTCGCCCAGGCCGGCCGTTGAACGCGCCGGCGCGCCGCCTCACGTGGGTTCGCTTCCGGCCCCGACGTCACCAGCGCGAGACCACCGACCGGCGCCCGGAGCGAAGCCGCGCCGCAGACAGGCCGGCTGCAACTGCAGGTGTAAAAACTGAACTACGGTGAAACTCTTAGGAGGCGCCGTGTCGTTTCTCACTGCCGGGGACGAAGGAAGCTGCACACGGCAATAGTAGTGTAGAAACTACTGGGATGGAACCACGAGTATCAAAAATGAACACCTGGATTCAGGGACGCCTCTAGTTCTTATCTTTTAAACGGCCGCATAACTAGGTTGTTGTTGTGGTCTTCAGTCCTGAGACTGGTTCGATGCAGCTCTCCATGCTACTCTATCCTGTGCAAGCTTCATCTCCCAGTACCTACTGCAGCCTACATCTTCCTGAATCTGCTTTGTGTATTCATCTCTTGGTCTTCCTCTGCGATTTTTACCCTCCACGCTGCCCTCCATAGAGTAAAACTGAAGTGATATCGGCTGTTCCCCAGGGAAGCGTCCTGGGACCTCTGCTGTTCCTGAGCTATGTAAATGACCTGGGTGACAATCTGAGTAGTTCTCTTAAGTTGTTCGCAGATGCTGTAATTTACCGTTTAGTAAGGTCATCCGAAGACCAGTACCACTTGCAAAGCGATTTAGAAAAGATTGCTATATAGTGTGGCAGATGGCAGTTCACGCTAAATAACGAAAAGTGAGGTGATCCATAAGAGTTCCAAAAGAAATACGTTGGAATTAGATTATTCGATAAACAGTACAATTCTCAAGGCTGTCAATTCAACTAAGTACCTTGGTGTAAAAATTACGAACAAGTTCATTTGGAAAGACCACATAGATAATATTGTGGGGGAAGGCGAGCCAAAGGTAACGTTTCATTGGCAGGACACTTAGAAGATGCAACAAGTCCACTAAAGAGACAGCTTACGCTACACTCGTTCGTCCTCTGTTAGAATATTGCTGCGCGGTGTGGGATCCTTACCAGGTGGGATTGACGGAGGACATCGAAAGGGTGCAAAAAAGGTCAGCTCGTTTTGTATTATCACGTAATAGGGGAGAGAGTGTGGCAGATATGATAAGCGAGTTGGGATGGAAGTCATTAAAGCAAAGACGTTTTTCGTCGATCAGTTATTTTGCTCCCCAAATAGCAACTACTTTAAGTGTCTCATTTCCTAATCTAATTCCCTCAGCATCACCCGACTTGATTCGACTACATTCCATTATCCTAGTTTTGCTTTTGTTGATGTTCATCTTATATCCTCCTTTCAAGACACTGTTCATTCCGTTCAACTGCTCTTTCAGGTCCTTTGCCGTCTCTGACAGAATTAAAATGTCATCGACGAACCTCGTAGTTTGTTTCATCTCCATGGATTTTAATACCTACTCCGAACTTTTCTTTTGTTTCCTTTATTGCTTGCTCAATATAGAGATTGAATAACATCGGGGAGTGGCTACAACCCTGTCTCACTCCCTTCCCAACCACTGCTTCCCTTTGATGTCCCTCGACTGCCATCTGGTTTCTGTACAAATCGTAAATAGCCTTTCGCTCCCTGTATTTTACCCCTGCCACCTTTAGAATTTGAAAGAGAGTATTCCAGTCAACATTGTCAAAAGCTTTCTCCAAGTCTACAAATTCTAGAATCGTAGGTTTGCCTTTCCTTAATCTTTCTTCTAAGATAAGTCGTAAGGTCAGTATTGCCTCACGGGTTCAGACATTTCTACGGAATCCAAACTGATCTTAATGACTGACACACTGTTTTATACAAGTGACGTAATTTATTGTATTCATACATTATATAAAAAGTTGTTAAGACTGTCAGTATTCTCATTAGAAGACTACCGTGCTTACCAATGATCCATCATGAGGAGAAAGACGGCTGCGGTCAGGTGGCGCTCGATGAGAGTTTGGATCGGCCGTGAGGCCAGCCGAGGTGGTCCGTGCAGTTGTTCCCGCTCCTGCCTAGTAAGCGGTCGATCCCGGATTCCAATCCCGGTCCGTTACAGATTTCTCTCGTCGCCACCAATTCTGCGTAATGTGCCGATGTAGCTGACACTAGTGATAGCTTTCCTATCCACCTTCAATTTACATATTGAGACGGCTTAAGCTCTATCGTACATATTTATGATCTCACTTTGTTCATTGCGTTAGAGCCACATCTTCGGCGATACGTCAGTGTATAAATAAGAACAAGATCCTGCTTTGGTTAAAATTTAGTTGAATTGTGTGAGGTAGGAAAGGCAACGGCCTTGCCGCAGTGGATACACCGGTTCCCGTGAGATCACCGAAGTTAAGCGCTGTCGGGCGTGGTCGGCACTTGGATGGGTGACCATCCAGGTCGCCATGCGCTGTTGCCATTTTTCGGGGTGCACTCAGCCTCGTGATGCCAATTGAGGAGCTACTCGACCGAATAGTAGCGGCTTCGGTCAAGAATACCATCTTACGACCGGGAGAGCGGTGTGCTGACCCCACGCCCCTCCTATCCGCATCCTCCACTGAGGATGACACGGCGGTCGGATGGTTCCGGTAGGCCACACGTGGCCTGAAGACGGAGTGTATGAGGTAGGAAAACTGTGTACCCACATCTACTTCGTAACTTGAAAGCGATAATCAGTACACGACCCACCGTTCTCTGTCCAGTAGTAATAAAAATGTTCGGCCGTCAGAGAGGTTGGTGGGCAAGTTAAAATACGGCACAATTTAGGGAAAATCATTGCGGTAACGGAAGCCTGGAATAGATCGAATTGATTCAATGTCTAACGGATTCCATTCCTAATAACTATTAACTGTTCAGCATTAGAGATCGAATGATTTCTGATATTGCATTTCAACTCTGTGCGCTTGTCCATCTCGGCATGAGCAAGCCTCTCCATTTCGACGTAACTACTGCTACCAGTTTACTTCATTAAAGCCGTGCTCTCCTTCCGCAATTTTAGCACCCCAAATTCACGACTGATTCATTGCTGCCTTCTGTGCCGCCCAAAAACTTTTTTTCCCCCGAAAATTTTTCTGCTTTTGCTGTTCAATCTGTTCACCTATAGAGAACTGAGACTTGGACGATATAGGCTCCACTTAAAATAGAGAGACTTCCTAACACGTGCAATTTATTCGCTGTTAAAATTCTTTCAGGAAAGCTTTCCTTTCCAGTCTAACAGAATCAGTCTATTTTCATCGAGCTATTTCCTAATTCAACTCCTGATTTAATTGTACTGAGGTAGATTTACATTTCCAATCGGAGTAATAGTTCAAAAAATGGTTCAAATGGCTCTGAGTATTATGGGACTTTGTCTGAGGTCATCAGTCCCCTAAAACTTAGAACTACTTAAACCTAACTAACCTCGAGGACATCACACACATCCATGCCCGAGGCAGGATTAGAACGTGCGACCGTAGCGGTCACGCGATTTCAAACTGAAGCGCTTAGAACCGCACGGCCACACCGGCCGGCAATAGTTCATAAATGTACATGTCCACGAAATGTCTAGTCCTGTTAGCCTCTACCAGATCGCTGTAGTTTGGTTACATGGCGTGAGTCGAACGAGCTGACGATGTCTGCAGGCCAAATTGCTATGAGAAAAACCAGATACGTAGGTCACATTTTATATTAAAGCCTAACGTGATTTACGAATCAATTCAAAATTCAGATGCTTGGCTAACTATAACGGGTCGCGACTTTTCCGTGCTTGCTGCACATTGGGAAGCTGACAGCTCTACCAGTAGATGGTGTTACTTGAACCGGTTTCGATTTACAGTTTCTGCTGAACCATTCGCTCTACAGTAGTACGTGACTCCATAACGTAGTTTCCCTTTTACATTTTTTGGCCTTTTCCCTTTTATCGTTCAGACTTTCCTGAGATGATACACTATCGGAATGGACCACATTTGAAACAAGGGACTGATGACCTTTCTATTTGGTCCCTTCAACCCCAACCAACCATAACGTAGTTAGGTGGATGCCTTCTTGCGTGAGTGAATAGTGGTAAGTCTGTGGTCGCAGGCACTATTTCGCTCCCCCTAGAATTCCTTTCATGTGCCGAGCGCTCAACTTGTAATATTGACGGACATTTACACAGAGTTATCGGTGGCATTCCGTTCCATATTTTCCGATTTTGGACAAGTTTTGGGCACGCGTGGAAAACTTTACTGCCGCGACAGTGGCTGCGTACCATGTTAGCGCCGTGCGTTAGTGCGTGGTGTAGGTGCGGTGCCGAGAATAAATCCGACCTTTCTGTGGGCGGCGGCAGAGCCCTCGAGACAGCCATCTGTCTGAGCCGCGGCATTCCAAAGATAGCCGCGCCTCGATCCAGGAAACGCCCCGGCGTCGCATCATTGTGCGCCTCCAAGTGACGAGAGGGCGTGGCCACAGCACACGCGCGTTCGCAGAAGCCTGCTGGCTACATCGCTCGTATTTGTGTGCGTGCGGGCACGAAACTGTCAGCGTGAGTACACAGCAAACCGCTTCAGTCACGGAACTGCAGAGAAGCGTGTTTTGTTATTACCAGTAGCTTTGGAAAGATGAACGGAAATGAACTGCTCAAAAGAATTAGGGGAACACAACTTTGTGTGTGTGTGTGTGTGTGTGTGTGTGTGTGTGTGTGTGTGTGTGTGTATTCACTGAGAAGTTACTGACGACTGGGTGGTTGTTGTGGTCTTCAGTCGAGAGACTGGTTGGATGCAGCTCTCCACGCAACTCTTATCCAGTGCAAGCTTCATCTCCAAGCACTACTGCAACCTAGGCCCGCCTGCTTACCTGGATGGGAACGTGCTTGCCTCCCATGCACTGGGCCTGGGTTAGATTCCCGGCCGGGAATTTGTTACCGAATTATACCTTTACATTTCACAAATTGATTAAATTACATCCTACATCGTTTATGTAAAAAGAAATTTTCGACGCGTGTTCAAAACGAAATGGAAAGACCCACTCGACCCATCATCCCTGACTACTGCGTCTCCACACACGAACACTGCCATAATCTTGCGTCAGAGAAAATGTAGACCACTCTGTGAATAACTCGTTTCCCCAGTAACAAAGCTGTCGGTTGATACGGAAACGGCAGAACCTGAAAGAGTAGTGCGAGATGTTGCCGCGTCAGCAGGGACAGGGACAGTCTGGGTCCTAACCTTCCTTCCTCGTAGCCTCTCCATTATGGTCTGATAGGACGCAGCAGTTCCAGTAGCCCATCAGAGATGCGGTACTCAGGCAGTATCAGTACCACGCCGCATCACAGATACCGCCAGATATTGCTCTTGACGTGGGGTTGCAATGCGTTCCAACTTGCCTACTGTTGCATATTCACAACCTATGGATGACACACGGCGAAGCATTGGCATCTGCAGCGAAAGGACGAAGTCCATTTTTGATCGAACAGCTCGACCTTGCAAGTTGCACTTAAAGATGTCGCATTGCACGCGCTTGGTTGAATACAACATTCACAAATAACTGGCATGTCTCGGCCTGCCTCAGCAGAGTAAACTGGGACACCTGTACTTCTGAGTGAGTGTGGATTTGAAATCGTCTGCAGCATAACCAACCTCTCCACCAGCACACGATTAATAGCGTGCGTTGTGCCTTCTTCCTCACCCCCCACCCGCGTCAAAGCAAGGTTATTAAAAACACGTAGGAACACACCAGCTAAAACTTGCAGGTATTTTTACAAATACATTACAGACGTCGGGTAACTGTAGCGATGCCACCGCCTGAAGCTGTTAATTCCACATTGCGGTGAACGGGGAACAAACGACTGTTTTGATCAAACGTTGGCGAGGCCTTTTAAGGTACCTGATTGCAGATCATAGACATGGTGGTAACAAGCAAATAATACTATTTCTAGTTTATTGAAGAAAACCGTGAAACCGGTTTTACTGTTGTCGTTCTCTTAAATTTACCCACCTAATCCTCGGTTTTCTTCTCTAGTACCACATTTCGAGCCGGCCGTAGTGGCCGTGCGGTTCTAGGCGCTACAGTCTGGAACCGAGCGACCGCTACGGTCGCAGGTTCGAATCCTGCCTCGGGCATGGATGTGTGTGACGTCCTTGCGTTAGTTAAGTTTAATTAGTTCAAAGTTCTAGGCGACTGATGACCTCAGAAGTTAAGTCGCATAGTGCTCAGAACCATTTGAACCATTTGAATCACATTTCGAAATTTTCTATTCTGTTGTTCTCAGAACTGCTTATGGTCTGTGTTTCACTTTCTTTAAAGGCTCACTCCAGAGAAATACCTTCAGAAAGAAAGAAAGAAAGAAAGAGAGAGAGAGAGAGAGAGAGAGAGAGAGAGAGAGAGACGCCACGAATACTAACAAGTTAGCGAAACATTAGTATCTTTCTGTTTGTGCTATACCCCCGAAATATGCATGTCGTCATCGTAAGGCGTTAAGAGATACAGATGAAGAGACGGCGGAGGCAGCGGAGCGCTCGCCAGGCGAGAACAAAGATGTGAATGGCGCCAGAGTTGAAAGACACGCTCCAAGGTGAGCTGTGTTGTGGTTTGCTGAGTCCTGAAGGGCATCGCTAGGACGTCGGCCTGCAGCGCCTCCTTGGCCTCCGCCGCCTTTCTCCCTCGTGCCCGCGTCTGCGCTGTGACGTCACCACCTCTTCGTTGCTCGAACGTGTCTGCGGCACTTATTCGAGTTCATTACCAGCAGTTTCCGAAAACGTGTCGTGCCTTGGTCACATCTTGTGGCCGTCGATTACGCAAATCGCTCGAAAAGTTGCATACAAGTATAAATAGCCGGAAGAAGTATGAAATGAATACAGAGGACAGAAAATACATCCGTGAAACGTGCAGATTTCACCGGTTAGTACACACTGAAACGCCAAAGAAAGTGGTATAGGTATGCGTATTCAAATACACAGATATGTAAACAGACAGAATACGGCGCTGCGGTCGGCAACGCCTATATAAGACAAAGTGTCTGACGCAATTGGTAGATCGGTTACTGCATCTGCGATGGCAGGTTATCAAGATTTGAGTGAGTTTGAACACGGAGTTAGTCGGCGCACGAGCGATGCGACACAGCATCTCCGAGGCAGCGATGAAGTGATTTCCCGTACAACCATTTCTTCAGGAATCCGGTAAAACACCAAATCTCAGACATCGCTAAGGCTGGAAAAAGATCCTGCAAGAACGGGACCAACGACGGCTGCAATTCAATGTGACAGAAGTGCAAACCTCCCGCAAATTGCTGCAGATTTCAATGCTGGGCCATCAAAAAGTGTCAGCTGCGAACCATTTAATGAAAAATCATCGATATGGGCTTTCGGAGCTGAATGCCCACTCGTGTACCCTTAGTGACTGCACGACACAAAGCTTTACCTCGCCCGGGGCTCTCAATACTGACATTGGGCTGTCTATGACTGGAAACATGTAGCCTAGTCGGAGTAGTCTCGGTTCAAATTGTATCGAGCGGATGGACCTGTACGTGTATGGAGACAACCTCATGAATCAGTATTCCCTGCAGGTCAAAAGGGGACTGTTAAAGCTGGTGGAGGCACTGTAATGGTGTGGAGCGTGTGCAGTTGGAGTGATAAAGGACCACCGTTACGTCTGGAAAAGACTCTAGTGACACGTACGTTAGCATCTTGTCTGATGACTTGCATCCGTTCATGTCCATTGTGTATTCAGACTGACTTGAGTAATTCCACCAGGATAATGACACCTCCCCCCCCCCCCCCCACACACACACGTCAATAATTGCTCCAGAGTGATTCCAGGAACACTTGTCAGAGTTTAAACGCTTCCGCTGGCCACCAAACTCCCCCAGAAATGAACATTTACGGATTTATGGGCAGCCTTGCTGGATTCATGGTGTCTGTTCCCTCCAGTACTACTTTGGACATTAGTCCAGCCCATACCACGTCGTGTTGCAGCAAGTCTGTGCTCCCGGGGGCCTTGAGCGATATTAGGCAGGCGTACCAGTTTCTTTGGCTCTTCAGTATAATTCAGTTTACGTTAGTTGAATTCCACTGTCGCGTCCATAACCCAGGCTCATAGACAGGTGTGGTTCCATGATTTGGTTCGAAGAGCAAAAGGGGAGGGGGCTGTGTGGTTAAATCATGTTAAGGTCTCCTTCGCCGCCCCCCCCCCTCTACTAGTAGTACTCTCCTCCTCCTCCCCCCCCCCCCCCTTTCCTTTAACATCATTCTGTTACATGTTCCGTAGATGACCCTTTTATCGAAATGTCGGACGAAGACGAGGGTACGTATTCATGATTTGCGTTAACATTAATGAACAGTTATTTAGCCCCCCCTCCATTGTATTGGCTACTGACTTCACTGTTGTCCAGGACAGACGATTTTTAGGTCAGATTCAAAACTGCTTTGCTACCTGTGAGACATTTTATATTATTGGGCAAACGATTGAAGATTTTTGTGCCGTATATTGAATTCCTTTGAGGGAGTGACAGCTTTAATAAAAGTAATTTCCTTCCGCTAATGATATAGGTATGGAATAACTTATTTTAAAACTGTGATGCGTCATTTGTGACGAATTTCAATAGCGAATACGAGGTGCTATCCATAATTTTCGGGATTGGTGCTACCATCTGTTGAAAATCTTATCTTTGGACTAATGGTCACATCACACTTGAAGTAGTTTCCATCCGCACGTACACACCGGTCCCAGCAGCACTTCTGCCACTTGTCAAACGTTTTCTGGAAGTCCATTTCTTTGAGGGTTATCACTGCCAGCGTTGCTTCTTGAATCCTCTCTCGAGTGTCGAACCGACGGCCATTCAACTTAAGTTTCAATTTGGGAATAACGCGAAGTCGCAAGGCGCCAAATCGGGCGAGTACGGTGGGTGGGGTACAACCG
This sequence comes from Schistocerca americana, assembly GCF_021461395.2. Lineage (NCBI taxonomy): Eukaryota > Metazoa > Arthropoda > Insecta > Orthoptera > Acrididae > Schistocerca > Schistocerca americana. Next base: position 556,913,709 of record NC_060125.1, on the reverse strand, counting down.
CCATTTTTGACAAAATGGTCCTGACGAGCAAGGACGGAGCGCGTTGTGATGCAGCAGCCAGTTCCCTTGACGCGAAAGTTGGGGCCTTCGTCGCCGCAAGTTTTCACGGAGCCGTCGCAAAACGTCACAGTAGTACGCGGAATTCACTGTTCGGTTGGGTGGGACAAATTCTTTGTGCACAATTCCCTTGGTATGAAAGAAAACGATGATCGTGCTCTTCACTTTGCTCTTCACTTTGCTCTTCACTTTGCTCTTCACTTTGCTCTTCACTTTGCTCTTCACTTTGCTCTTCACTTTGCTCTTCACTTTGCTCTTCACTTTGCTCTTCACTTTGCTCTTCACTTTGCTCTTCACTTTGCTCTTCACTTTGCTCTTCACTTTGCTCTTCACTTTGCTCTTCACTTTGCTCTTCACTTTGCTCTTCACTTTGCTCTTCACTTTGCTCTTCACTTTGCTCTTCACTTTGCTCTTCACTTTGCTCTTCACTTTGCTCTTCACTTTGCTCTTCACTTTGCTCTTCACTTTGCTCTTCACTTTGCTCTTCACTTTGCTCTTCACTTTGCTCTTCACTTTGCTCTTCACTTTGCTCTTCACTTTGCTCTTCACTTTGCTCTTCACTTTGCTCTTCACTTTGCTCTTCACTTTGCTCTTCACTTTGCTCTTCACTTTGCTCTTCACTTTGCTCTTCACTTTGCTCTTCACTTTGCTCTTCACTTTGCTCTTCACTTTGCTCTTCACTTTGCTCTTCACTTTGCTCTTCACTTTGCTCTTCGCTGTCTCGCCTCTTTGGGTCTTGGACAGCCCAGGCTCTCCACTGGGACGATTGTTGCTTTGTCTCTGGGTCATAACCGTAAATCCAGCTCTCGTCGCCGGTGGTACCCCGTGACAAGAATGTTGGATCAGATGTGGTCTGACGAAGGTCCGTGCACACTACGCTGTGCCTTCTGATCGCCAGTCAAGATCCTTGGCACAAATTTTGCGGCAACACGATGCATGCCCAATTCATCAGTCAACATTCATTGATATGTCCCATAACCAATACACATTTCATCCGCAAGGTCTGGAATGGTTCGACGTCGATCTGCAAGAACCAATTACTGAAGTTTGGCACCAATGTCTGGCGTTGTGCGGCTAACGGGCCTTCCAGTGTGAGCATCATCTTCGAAGTCTGTACGGCCGGCCCTGAACCGAGCATGCCACTCAAAACACGCGTACGGCTCATGCTGTGTCCCCCAAACACTTGTCGAATCAATGCAAGGGTCTCCGTAGCATTTCGCACAGAATTTGATACACACCCGCTGTTCTGTTTCCATCGTAAAATCGTCACACACTAAACACGGAGTATTACAGAAGTCACTGTGAACACGCAACACGCGGTCCAGCTGAATGGCACTCCGCTATCTGACTCATCAGATATGCAGCTCTCGCCACCTACCGAACTAGATGCAAAGGTTTACTACTCCTACTTTGCAGATGGCAGCACCAGCCCCGAAAATTTTGGATTCCACCACGTATATGTATTGTGACGGCGCAGTTAAAATGCTTAGCTCCTTGAATGGGTACCTACATGACGTCAGTAGACGAACACACCTTATTCTTGACACTCGCTTTTGTGCAATGCGAATTTTTTTCATTAAGTGACGAACGCCACAAAATTATTCCATAAGGCGTTATTAAGTGGAGATATGAAACTGCTTCAGGAGAATCGATTCGTTTGTTTCCGAGATTAGCGGGTAACACGAAGAGCAAAAGTAGCTCAACTTGTTCGAGAAGCTCACTGACTTTCTCATGGGCTACATCGATTGTTGGTAAGACTTAGAAAAACACACTATAATTATTCCTGTTCAAAGATTATGGATAATCCATTTTCTGATAACCACTTTATAATTCTTCGGAAAACGTCATTTACCATATCTTCTTTTGCTTTGTCTCTGATGAGCCAAAACATTATGACCACCTACTTCCGATTGTGCGTGCCGTGAATTCGACAATACTTGATCGGTTTCCAGACATATGCGCACACTCCCAATTTATGGGCGGTCGGTTTGTGGGCGCGGAGATGGCGTCCGATGGCGTACCAGTTGGGTTTCATCGGATTCATGTAAACGGAATCTGATGGCAAAGACATCAACGTGAGTCTACTGTCATACTCCTCAAGCCATTGTAGCGCGGCTGTGGCTTTCTGACACGAACAGTTATTCTACTGGGAGATGCCGTCGTTGTTGAGGACGTTCGTCTGGGTGACGGCGTATCTGCACGCGGCCATCGACATGGTTTAACAGTAAACGGGATCCATCCAATCAGGCGACACCGCGGTCCAATCTCGACCATCCCGTGCCCACAGTAATAATGTTGTTGAGTCAACACGAGAACACATCGCAGTCCTCTGCTGCGGAACGCCATTTTCGCCAAGCTAGTCTTGTCGTCATATCTGCCACAGATAGCTCCTATCGTGTTTTAGAGAATGGGCAAGCCTCCGACCCGTATGTGGTGCGAATGCCCAACTTGTCGTCGCCTGCTCGTGGTTTCAGCATTGTTCAACCACTTCCCGTAGATGCTCACGGCAGTGACACGCGAACAGCTGACCAGCTTTGCCATTTCAGAGATCCTTCCCCCCCCCTCTCCCCCCCCCCCCCCCTCTCCCATACACCAGAGGACAACAGTCTGGCTTAAGTCTACGGATATTCGCATTTGCGCCACTCAACGTGCCCTCAGCGCCAGTGTTCATAATGTACAAATTCTACTTGCTGAAAGGGGGAGTTAGCACAAAATTGAACCTTTTTAGACGCCTCTTGCGATTTCTTCCCAGTCACTAAAATTTTCTGATCTGCCATCCTTGTTTGAATTATTACGTCCTCAGGTATTATGTTAAGTATGTTTCAAACTACCTATTCGTAAAGCCGTATATTCCATAAAAGTTGTTTTTCCAAGGAAGTAACGTGACCTGCAGAGTCAAAAATGCCTTCAAAGATAACAAAAATATCAACTGGCGATGTATTATTATTGAAGGCTTGTACTATTTGACGAGTCAGTGTGGAAACTGCTTTCTAAGTCCAGCAAACCTTCTGGAACCTGAACTTCGATATACTAGGTTATTTCTACTTACGCGTGAGACTAAATGTCGAGTACATTAGTCTCGCTAATACTTTTAAAGATGTCAGTAATGAAATGGACTGTAATTGTTCGTCACTTGCCTTCTGAAGAGGTTTCAAATGGCTCTGAGCACTATGGGACTTAACTTCTGAGGTCATCAGTACCCTAGAACTTAGAACTACTGAAACCTAACCAACCTAAGGGCGTCACACACATACATGTCCGAGGCAGGATTCGAACCTGCGACCGTAGCGGTCGCGCGGTTCCAGACTGTAGCGCCTAGAACCGCTTTGCCACTCCGGCCGGCTCAGAAGAGGTTTAACAATTGATATTGTACCCTGTTTGGAAAAACCCCTAAGATAATAATCTTTCATCCCAGAAAAATGTAGTATGGCCCATTCAGATGAAAAACTGCGCACTACCACTGTACACGTCTGAATGATAAACTATTCAAACTCTAAGGCCGTCGTTACTCACTTCTCTGGCTAAATGGCTAAAGCCAGAGGCCAGTAAATTACGATGGTGGTTTGAAAAGTTCTCAGAACAGAATAGGAAAAAGTACTTCAAACACTGAAACTTGATTTTTCAATGTAGTCTCGTTGTAGATTAATGCACTTGGTTCAAGGATGTTGCAGTGCCTTGATACCACCTCGAGAAAGAGTTTACTCCAGGCCTGCAAAATAGTTGTCAACTCCGGCCATCAATTCCTCGTTTGAAGTGAATCTTCGTCCACCAAGAAAAATTTTCAGTTTTGGGCAGTCTGACGGAGACATATCAGGTGAATAAGGCGGGTGTGCCAACAGTTCATACCTTAGATCGTGTAATTTTGCCATGGCGACGACACATGCGATTTTGATCGAGCGTCAAGAGTAGCGGCTCCCGTCTTGCAGATCATTTTTTTTTTTTTCATTTCTAATTGTTCAGTTAAAATGTCATATACCCTTTCAGATGACATGTGGCAAATGTGAGCAATTTCACGCACTTTCAATCGGTGATCCTCCATGACCGTTTTGTGCACTTTTGCATTGATTTCTGGAGTGGTGACGGATCTTGGCCGACCACCGCGCGGATCATCTAACCCCTTCCGACCAAATTTAAATTCATTTGTCCCCTTGGCAACAGTTTAATATGGAGGAACAGAGTCCCCCAGTGTGTTCTGGAAATCGGCATGAATGTCTTTTACTTTCATACCTTTCTTTAGGACGTACGTAATCACTGGTCGAATCTTTATTTTTTTTTCAGTCTTCGCAAATCATTAAGCGGGAACAAAAGAGCCACGTCACCGCCAGCTCTTTTCGAAGAGTACTGACATGGCACGTGTTTACAGGCTACAGTCCAATGAATATCACTTGAACAACTTGTGGCGTTAGCGCTGACCTCTCGTGGTGGTTTCAAGAACTTCCCAAACCACCCTCCTAAAAAACAGTTATATATAATTCAAGGTCTGATAGGGACACGAGTAACGCAGAGAAACAAAATATCGATATAATAGGACCAAAACACACATTTCGATGCTGTTTGTACTCCCTATATTTCCTCCTGCTTCAAATTAATCTAAACAAAATTTTTTCTACTAACGTGGTTGTGTGGTATAACCATTCAGTCTTTAAAGTGCAGGTGTGGCATTACAATCAAAGGTTCAAAGCAAAGTTCAAACGAATAATACGAACACACCACTGAAGTACGATGCTCTTTTGAAGATAGGTTATGACATTGGTGTGGCAATGTCATCTTTGAAAATTCAGTTAGTGCAGCATTTGATACCGCATTGCTTGGATGTACAAGTGTTGTACAATGTGGAAAATGTGGCTTCAGTCAGATTTGCATGCTCCGTTTTGCTTTGACTATATTATTAAAATCCGACACCAGCACTTTGAATATCTGTGCAACACCATAAAATCAGTAACGAAAAATTTGAAGGTAGTGCATTTATTTCAAACAGAGGGATAGATTTTGGTGCTGTCCTGAGCGTTAAAGGTCATAAACTCATTAGTGGAGGAACTTCCCGTTTCTGTCTTTACTATGCTCAATTTCTGGTCGTTCGCGGGTTTTGCCTTTAGACTGAGTACCTGTGTTGCATTTGTTATTGGCAGCAGGTGTGGGCGACTTTCCGTATTATATATAATTTTCTGCATTGAAGACTAGGTACACTGTGCCATACCCAAAGTAGTTTGAGGTACATTGCAATTACGTTGTGTGCTCATTACGAAGTGTAATTCTGGCCATCTAGAATACATTCCAAAAATGCATTTATTTTGGCAAATACAGAGAACTACCCAAACTTCAGCACTCGAGGCATCAATAAAATAGTTTATTTTGCCTAAGGAAAATTAATGTGTTACTGATAGAAAGATTGTTCTCAGAAACAATGTAAGATCCGTTTTATCATACTGATTTTTGTCTTGTTGGAGCATTATCTAATGTGCTAATCCTGAAGCAATTGTCTTGTTTCATGCAACATCTATCGCTCGTTCATATTTACATGCTTCACAGCTAGTTCTCAACTATATACAGAGTTCCGTTCACTTGAGTACGTTATTGACAGATGCGTGAAAAGTAAATGAAGTGTTCATCCAACATCTGCGGTTAGCAAGGCAAATACTGCATTCCAGTGTCTTGAGAGTAATATGTCAGCAGTCTGTTTGCAGTTGCCCTCAACAAACATCTTTGAATCATTCACCGTATGATACTTACTTAACGTCTGTCAACATCATGGATTATACCCTGAGGTGACAAGTAATGGGGTACCTCTGAATACTGTTGGATCTCCTTTTGCCCGACATAGTGTAGCAACTTGACGTGGCATGGTCTCAACAAGGTGTTGGAAGTCCCCTTCAGAAATATAGAGCCATTCTGCCTTTGCAGCCGTCTGTAATTGTGAGTGTGGCCAGTGCAGTATTTTTTACACAAACTGACCTCTAGATTACGTCCCATAAATGTTCAGTGGTGTTCACGTCAGGTGATCAGGGTGGCCAAACCGTTCACTCCAATTGTCCAGCATGGTCTTTAAACCATTGATGAACAGCTGGGTCCCAGTGAAATGGTGAATTGTCATCCATAAAAATTCCATCTTTGTTTGAGAACATGAAGTCCACGAATGGCTGAGAAAGGTCTCCTACTACCTGAACATAACCATTTCTAGTCAGTGATTGGTTCAGTTGGACTCAGTAGATTCCGTGTAAACACGGACCAAACCATTATGGAGCCACCATCAGCTTCACAGTGGCTTGTTGACAACTTGGATCATCGTCTCGTGGGATCTACACCACACTTGAGCCCTACTTCGAGCTCTTGCCAATTGATGTTGGGACTCGTATGCCGGGCCACAGTTTTCCATGTAGGATTCAACTGCAGTCGTGGTTACGTTCATAACATTTCCCAAAATTGATTTCTGCTGTTATTTCATGTAATGTTGCGTGTCTTACCACCGACAAATCTAGGCTAATGCCAGTGCTCTGTTACGTGAAGACTGTTGGCCATTACTAATTCCTGAAATTTGGTAGTCTCGGCGCACTACGCTGTGGATCTCAGAATATTGAATTCTCTAATGATTTCCAAAATGTAATGTCAAATGTATCTACCTCCGACCACCATTCCGCATTAAAAGTCTGCTAATTCCTATCGTGCAGCCATAACAGTGTTGGAGGGCACTGCTGTTATACCATGTGTGCATAGTACTACTGCCACCTGCATATGTGCGTATTGCTGTCCCGTGAGTCTCGTCACCTTAGTGCATTTTGTGAACATATAAACTAGAAGATTTGTATTTAAAGATGGTGAATTGAAGATGTTTGGCATAGCCTTAATGTACCTTATTGGCAGTTACCTGAAATGAAATGTCCTATCAGCTGAGTCTTAAAACATTATGCTTATTATGAACTAAGTATGAATATTACTTGAAACATGCTGAGTGCATGGTTCCACATATACATATCAAAAGTAAAGGTAAAAAATTTCTTCTCAGCAGTTTTGTACACTTGGCCATATTTAGGTGACACTTCCGAATATTCTGTAGATATATTTAGCGATATCAATTTTAGTAGGAAGTTGTTAGAGCTGATGCTTGAAGGATTGTGTTGTTCTGTATGTGCAGGGTGCAAGATCAAGGCGCTGCGGGCCAAGACGAACACTTACATCAAGACACCTGTGAGGGGCGAAGAACCGGTGTTTGTTGTGACTGGCCGCAAGGAGGACGTGGCCAAAGCAAAGAGGGAGATCCTGTCTGCAGCAGAACACTTCTCGCAGATTCGTGCTTCGCGCAAGAGTAATCTTGGGGGCGGTGGGGGTGGGTCTGGCTCTGCACCCCCAGGACCCCCTGCTGCTGTGCCTGGGCATGTCACTATACAGGTGAGGACCACTCCTCTCTCTCTCTCTCTCTCTCTCTCTACTTTCTGTAATGGTAATATCATCTGTTCCAAATCTTGGTAAATGAAAATTATTGCTGTGTAATAGTCCACTAAATCTGTAGGTTCACTTGATTTAGTGTACTATTATCTCTTTTGTACAAAAATGGGGAATTTATGAAACTGCTGGAGGTTATCATTAAACCACTTTTTTTTTTTTTTTTTCTTCCAAGTACTGCTTTAAACTGTATACTGTGCAGGCGAATCCTCTGGATAGAAATATGGCAGCACTGTGTTGGGGATGTATGGGCTGTTAATCAGTAGTGCCCCATCAAGCTGGCAACTCTTCTGAACTGTTGTGACTGTGTGCACAGTACGCTGTCTCGAATGGTTGTAATTCAATAGATATTCCTCCTGTCTGTTTTTTTAGAGTAAAATGTACAATGCTTCCAGAGCGACCACTTGTTTTGGTGGAAGGTCAGCACGAAGCAACTCCTGAACAGGAGTGATTCTGTACGGATAGCAGTGCAGGAAGTTCTGTAGGATTTTATGCATCTTGCTCACAGGCATGTCCAGTGTTTCGGCAATTACCTGTGTACAGCACGTTTGCACCACTTGTCTGTTTCTGCAGTTCTCTGGCTACATCTTCGCCAGATATCAGATCAATTGCTTTCCTCCCTTTTCCACATAGCACTTCAAAAAAACATTCTCTCAGTTTTTTGTGATAATTTTCTTCAGACCCTCAGACTAAAGTCAATGCCTCTTTCTGTCATACCCTTGAGTGTTGGAATTTTTTGCAGGGTTAGTGGCACACAGTCACCATTCTTTTAAGAGCGTTGCCGGTAGCATGTGATCCTTCATACAATCAGTCAAGTAGACATCTGGGATGCAAACTGAGGAACAGCTGTGTGCTGCCTATCTGTTGGTGTGCATATCCAGCTGCTTACATTACCATGTATTGGTCAAGTTCCCACTGCCCCTGCCAAGCACAGTTTCCCTGTGTGAATAATATGCTGTTAAAGTTTAATGTCATTCTGAGATGTGGTTGTCTTTGTACAGCATGGCCAGTAAATGTATCTAACACTGTTGCAGTAGACCATTACGCATTATCCCTAATGTGAATCATTTCCTCTGCTCCCCCTGCGGGTCCGGGGTAAGAATAGGCGCGAGGTATTCCTGCCTGTCGTAAGAGGAGACTAAAAGGAGTTTCAACCGTTTCGGCCTTCCATGTGATGGTCCCCCTTGGGGTTTGACCTCCATTTTTCAAAATTCTACAGAAGTACGAGCCTTTTGGGGAAGGACGCCTTACGTGGTGTACCACTGGTCCTCAGTGCACTAAGACCTTGGCACTCAGCATTGTACCGGCGTTGTAACCATACCCACTATCCCTCAAATTGGGCCTAAACGCCTGATGGGTTGTACAAGTTACGCCCATAGTGAGTCCCCATCTGCACCTACGATCATGGACTTTCCATGGCACCAGAAATCCAGCACGGTAGCCAACCCGTTGTGGTGGGGTCGTCATGTACCCTCTAGGTTGTAGCCCCCTGTCAACACAGGGATCGTACTGCCGATACCTGAGCTGCACCCTCCCCACGTCAGCCAAGGAGTAGATGCCCGTCTCCTTGGGGCATCAGGACTCCCGGCAACGGTCATCCTGCCAGGTGGCTCTTGCTGAGGCTGGGTGGCGCCCGTGGGGAGAGCCCCTGGTCGGAGTGGGTGGTATCGGAGCGGACGTTTCGCAGATGAAACGTCAACACGTATCAGGTCGCTCTGCGGCAGAGTCTTTCAAAAGGAAAGGTACTGTCTCTAGTTGTGGTTCTCCTGCCCTTTCCCCCTTGGCCACTCCCTGGGAGGAGGGACAAGCCCGCCGGCTTGGGGCGAAGTACTTCCCCCGCTATTTGGTCTGTTCTCGAACCAATGGGGGGACGTTCGCCACCTCCAAGCCCATGTTCTTTGTTCAGCACATTGAGGACATCTTCGGGGAAATCGAGGCTCTCAGTAAGATGCGTTCAGGGTCCGTTCTTATAAATACCACCTCCGCCACACAGTCGGCGGCGCTCCAGGCGTGCGACCGCCTAGGGGACATCCCAGTGTCCATTGTCCCGCTTTTGGCACTAAATAGGACGCAGGGGGCTATTTTTCATCGGGACCTCCTGCTGCAATCTGATGAGGAGCTCAGGCCAACCTGGAGCGCCGAGGCGTGCATTTCGTCCGGCGAGTCCAGCGCGGCCCCAAAGACCGTCGCATCGACACCGGGGCCTTTATCCTCGCCTTCGAGGGGGACGTTCTCCCGGAGAAGGTAAAGGTGATGTGCTACCGGTGCGACGTGCGACCTTACGTCCCGCCCCCTATGCGCTGTTTTCGGTGTTTGCGCTTTGGGCACATATTGTCACGGTGTGAGGCTGAGCCCCTTTGTGGCGATTGTGGACGTCCTCTTCGTGAGGAACATACATGCACCCCACCACCTCGGTGCGTTAATTGTCCTGGCATCCACTCGCGTAGATCCTCCGATTGCCCCGCATATCAGAAGGAGAAGAAGGTACAAGAACTCAAAACTTTGGATCGTCTCTTATTCTGAGGCCAGGAAGAAGTATGACCACCTCCATCCTGTGCCGTTGACCACTTCGTTTGCCTCAGTTGTGTCCACTCCTTCCGCGGTATCCTCACCCCTATCCTGTCCCCCCTCCACCTCCTCCCCCATCCGGGGTCTCTGCCTCCGCCTCCCAAATTCCTCCCTTCCAAATCCTCCTCCCCTGTGGCCCCCGCCCCCTCTGCCCCAGGCCCCTCCCCCCCCCCCCCCCCTCGCCGCCTGAGAAGTGATCCTCTTCTCAGGCGTCCATTGGGGAAACGTTCCGGACCCCAGCTTCCGAGGTCCGGCGTTCCAAAACGGGTCCCGCGCGTGAGGACCTTCTTCGGGTCCAGACCACCATCCTTGTGCCTCCTAGGACTTCCAAGAAGGCCTCCAAGAAGTAGTCTCTATCCCCCTCTCCACCCCGGCGCGTTTCGTCTGACGCTCCATCCGTGAGTCGCTGCTCCCGGCCATCCTCAGTTTCGCCGGGACGCTTTGCTGCCAGGCGCTCAGCTGGCCTCTCGTCGGTAAATGATGCTGCCCCTCCTACACAACCAGGGACAGCGGCCGCAGCTGGCGACGACTCGATGGAACAGGATCCGCCTCCCGCCGGATGTAGCGTTGTTCTCTCGAAACCTGGCCCTTCGCGGCCGTCGAGGTGACCAGCTCTTCCCCCGTCTCGTTCCCCCTTTTTTTTGACTAGCGATGGCCTTGTTACATTGGAACATAAGAGGTATTCGATCTAATCGGGAGGAATTAAAACTGCTCCTCCGCCTGCACTGTCTGCTCGTCCTTGGTCTCCAGGAAAGCAAGTTGCGCCCGACTGACCTTATTGCCTTTCCCCACTATACCTCGGAGCGGTATGACCTCCCCCCTGTGGACGGTATCCCAGCTCATGGTGGGGTCATGTTGCTCGTTCGGGACGATGTCTATTACCATCCCATCCCATTGACCACCCCACTCCAAGCAACAGCTGTCCGTATTACTCTTTCTGCTTTTACTTTTTCAGTTTGTACCATCAACACTCCATCGTCATCCGCTGTTAGTCGGGCTGACATGATGCACCTGATTGTTCAGCTTCCCCTGCCGTTTTTATTGTATGGAGACTTCAATGCCGATCATCCCCTTTGGGGCTCTCCTGCATCCTGTCAAAGAGGCTCACTCTTGGCGGATGTCTTCAACCATCTCAATCTTGTCTGCCTCAATACCGGCGCCCCGACTTTCCTCTCGGACTCTACTCATACCTACTCCCACTTGGACCTCTCGATCTGTTCTACCACTCTTGCCCGTCGGATCGAGTGGTATGTCCTTTCTGACACCTATTCGAGCGACCACTTCCCGTGTCGTTTGTCTCCTGCACCACACCCCATCCCCACGTCCTTCGAGCTGGAGCATACCGAATGCTGACAGGGGACTTTACTCCTCCCTGGCGACCTTTCCGGACCACGATTTTCTCGTTTGTGACAGTCAGGTCGAATACCTCACGGCTGTTATCATCAATGCTGCCGAACGTTCCATTCCTCGTACTACCTCTTCTTCACGTTGCGTTTCCGTCCCCTGGTGGAACGAGGCTTTTAGAGACGCTATCTGTGCTCGACGACGTGCTTTACGCACCTTTCGCCACCATCCTACGTTGGCGAATTGTATTGGATACAAACGACTCCGAGCGCAATGCCGTAGAGTCATCAAAGACAGCAAAAAGCTTGTTGGACCTCTTTCACCAGCTCCTTTAACAGTTTTACTCCCTCTTCTGTCGTATGGGGTGGCCTGCGCCGGCTGTCGGGCATTAAGGCCCACACCTCGGTACCTGGCCTGACCTCAGGTAATGAGGTCCTCGTTGATCCTGTGGCTGTCTCCAACGCCTTCGGCCGGTTTTTCGCGGAGGTTTCAAGCTCCGCCCATTACCACCCTGCCTTCCTTCCCAGGAAAGAGGCAGAAGACGCTCGGCGACCTTCCTTCCATTCGCTGAATCTGGAAACTTATAATGCCCCCTTTACTATGCGGGAACTCGAACGTGCGCTTGCACTGTCCCGGTCCTCTGCTCCGGGGCCAGATGCCATTCACGTTCAGATGCTGGCACACCTTTCTCCGGCGGGGAAAAGCTTCCTTCTTCGTACCTACAATCGTGTCTGGACCGAAGGTCAGGTCCCCATGCGTTGGCGTGATGCCGTCGTTGTTCCTATACCCAAACCCGGGAAGGATAGACACCTTCCTTCTAGTTACCGCCCCATTTCTCTTACAAGCTGTGTCCGTAAGGTGATGGAGCGCATGGTTCATGCTCGGTTAGTTTGAATTCTTGGATCTCGACAGCTCCTTACCAATGTCCAATGTGGCTTTCGTCGCCGCCGCTCCGCTGTTGACCACCTTGTGACCTTGTCGACATTCATCAAGAACAACTTTTTGCGAAGGCGCCAAACGGTAGCCGTGTTCTTCGATTTGGAGAAGGCTTATGATACCTGTTGGAGAGGAAGTATCCTCCGCACTATGCACAGGTGGGGTCTACGCGGTCGGCTGCCCCTTTTTATTGATTCCTTTTTAACAGATCGAAAGTTTAGGGTACATGTGGGTTCCGTATTGTCCGACATCTTCCTCCAGGAGAACGGAGTGCCTCAGGGCTCCGTCTTGAGCGTAGCCCTTTTTGCCATAGCAATCAATCCAATTATGGATTGCATTCCACCTAATGTCTCAGGCTCTCTTTTTGTCGATGACTTCGCGATCTACTGCAGTGCCCAGCGAACATGCCTCCTGGAGTGCTGCCTTCAGTGCTGTCTAGACAGCCTATACTCATGGAGCGTGGCAAATGGCTTCCGGTTCTCTGAAGAGAAGACGGTTTGTGTCAACTTTGGGCGATATAAAGCGTTCCTTCCGCCATCCTTACATCTCGGTCCCGTTGTTCTCCCATTCGTGGAAACAACTAAGTTTCTAGGGCTCACGTTGGACAGGAAACTGTGTTGGTCTCCACATGTCTCTTATTTGGTGGCCCGTTGTACACGTTCCCTTAATGTCCTCAGTTCTTAGTGGTTCATCTTGGGGAGCGGATCGCACTGTCCTGCTTCGCTTGTATCGGTCCATAGTCCGATCGAAGCTGGATTATGGGAGCTTCGTCTACTCGTCTGCTCGGCCATCCTTCTTACGCCATCTCAACTTCATCCACCATCGGGGGTTACGTCTTGCGACCGGAGCTCTCTACACTAGTCCTGTCGAGTGTCTTTATGCTGAAGCTGCCGAATTACCATTGACCTACCGGCGCGACGTACTGCTGTGTCGGTATGCATGCCGGCTGTTGTCTATGCCCGACCACCCCTCTTACCAGTCCTTCTTCGCCGATTCTCTCGACCGTCAGTACGGGTTGTATGTGTCTGCCCTGCTGCCCCCCCCGGAGTCCGCTTCCGTCGCCTGCTTCGACAATTGGATTTTGCCCTCCCTACCATCTTCAGAGAGGCTGAGAGCCCGACACCACCTTGGCTCCAGGCTCCGGTTCATATTTATCTCGACCTCAGCTCACTCCCGAAGGAGGGTACTCCGGCTGCAGTGTATTGCTCACGGTTTGTCGAACTTCGTGCTCGACTTGCCGGTCACACCTTTATTTACACCGATAGCTCCAAAACTGACGATGGTGTCGGCTGTGCCTTTGTCGTAGGGGCCGCCACCTTTAAATACCGGCTCCTCGACCAATGTTCCAGCTTTACGGCCGAGCTTCTTGCTCTCCATCAGGCCGTTCAGTATGCCCGCCACCACCGCCATTCATCGTATGTACTCTGCTCTGACTCACTCAGTGCTCTTCAGAGCTTTGGAGCTCCCTATCCGGTCCATCCCTTGGTTCAACGGATGCAGCAGTCCCTCTATTCTTTCGCTGATAATGGTTCTTCTGTCAGCTTTCTGTGGGTTCCCGGACATGTAGGAGTGCCTGGGAATGAGGCTGCGGATGCTGCATCCAAGGCTGCAGTCCTCCTGCCTCGGCCAGCCTCCCATTGTGTCCTGTCATCTGACGTTCGTGGGGATGTTTGTAAGAGGCTTGTGTCGTTGTGGTGGGATGCTTGGTCATCCCTCCAAGGAAACAAGCTCCGGGCAGTAAAACCGCTCCCAACTTCTTGGACAACCTCCTCCCGACCATCTCGGTGAGAGGAGGTCCTTCTGACCAGGTTGCGGATTGGGCATTGCCGGTTTAGCCACCCCTACCTGCTCTCTGGTGACCCAGCCCCGCAGTGCCCTTGTGGTCAGGCATTAACAGTGCGCCATGTTTTATTGTCGTGTCCCCGCTTTAGTCAATCTCGTGTTGTCCTGTCCCTGCCATCTACTTTAACGGATATTTTAGCTGACGACGCTCGAGCAGCTGCTCGTGTTCTGCGTTTTATAACTTTGACTGGCTTGTCCAAAGACATCTAACCTTTTTACTTATTTTATCTGCATCTTTGCCAGGTCTTTCTGGTGTCCCCCCCTCCCCTTGAGTTTTACTAGATTCCATGTGCTCTAACAACAGTGACTGGGCGCTAATGACCTCAGTAGTTGAGCCTCCTTAAACCCCACAAAAAAAAAAAAAAAAATTCCTCTGCTAAGAACATTCAGATACAACAACAACATTTAAAAGATCTGATACAAGAAAAATGGTTGTGGCAAAAGAAATGGCATTTTTTGACTGTGCTCCATAATGACGGAAACCAGTGAAGTTCCAATAGCAAAAGCATTATTGCTATTAAATGCTATTGCTAGATTTGTAGACTTAAAATGCGTCATATTCATCATATTAAGACATAACATAGCAAAGCAGCTTGTTACTGCATTGAAAGATTTCAAGAGTTCAGTCAAACATAAAATTCTTGGAAGCTGCATTAGGATTGTCCCTCATGTCTAGTTTCGTCATCTCCAGTGGCTCATGTACTGTAAACATACAGAGCAAAAATGAGTCACATTAATTTTGATTCATTTCATCCTTTGGTTTTTGGTTGATTTCATAATTTCAGTCAGTTGCCATACATTGCACAAGTTTACCTAATGCTGACATCTGAGCCACATATTGTATAATGAATGCATTTATGTTTATATTGATAACTTTGATACTAGTTTTCTGCAGTGTCATCTTCCTAAAAGGTAGAGTGTGTGTGTGTGTGTGTGTGTGTGTGTGTGTGTGTGTGTGTGTGTGTGTGTGTGTGTGTGTGGCGCACATCTGCATGTTGGGGGACACGCATAATTAGTTTGCATCATTTGTTCACAAATATGTACCTTATGTAACAAATGTCATAATTTGCATGCAGGATGATAATACCAAAGTTAAATCAATTTTTACTTTTATCAATATAATAGAATGAAACATTCCACGTGGGAAATAATATATCTAAAACAAAGATGATGTGACTTGCCAAACGAAAGTGCTGCCCAAACTCTTTGCCTCTGTATGTATGTATGTGCGCGTGCGCGCGCGCATACCTGTCCTTTTTTCCCCCCTAAGGTAAGTCTTTCCGGGATTGGAATGACTCCTTACCCTCTCCCTTAAAACCCAAATCCTTTCGTCTTTCCCTCTCCTTCCCTTTTTCCTGATGAGGCAACCGTTGGTTGCGAAAGCTAGAATTTTGTGTGTATGTTTGTGTTTGTGTGTCTATAGACGTGCCAGCACTTTCATTTGGTAAGTCACATCATCTTTGTTTTTAGATATATTTACTTTTATCAAAATATACAATATGCTATTAATTACACAGTAAGAAACCTTCTTCACTGTAGGGAGGTAAGAGTTAACATCTTTCCTGTAAAGCATAATTGTACCACAAATAAGCACCACAGTTGCACTCATTTAAGGTGCTCTCTCTCTCTTTGAACAGGTTCGTGTGCCATACCGTGTTGTGGGCCTGGTGGTGGGCCCCAAAGGTGCCACAATCAAGCGTATCCAGCATCAGACGCACACATACATCGTGACACCATCTAGAGACAAAGAGCCAGTCTTTGAAGTTACGGGGCTGCCAGACAGCGTGGAAACGGCACGTCGGGAAATAGAGGCACACATTGCGATGCGCACTGGTGGCGCTGCTGGAGCGGCTGTAGGCGTCGGAGGTGGTGTCGGCGGTGGGCACGGTGCACTCGCTGGTGTCGGCGGTGTTTCTGTAGGCTCTCTGGTGGACGATTCACCAGACCTGCTCGCCTCGCTGTATAAATCTGGCCTCGGCTCGCTCTTCAACTACCTCGACGGCGGTGCAGATGCGTCGGGGCTGGGCGGCTTTCACGGGCCGGCAAATGGAATTGGCGGTGGTGGCATTGGCGTCGGAGGTGGTGCCGGCATCAGTGTCGGGGGCGGTGGAGTCCTTCCTGGTGGGTCGGCTTCTTCAGTGGGCAGTTCCTCGTCCTCTGGTGCTTTCTCGTCATGTTCCAGCTCTAGCTCTTCCAGCAGTGGAGGTGGCGGCGGTCGTCTAGGAGACCTGGTGTCCATATGGGGTAGCAGTGCCGGCTCAGTCGGAGGCAGTGCCGGGGGTGGCAGCACGGGATCGGTGGGTGGCAGTGGCAGTGGAGGTGGTAGCCTCGAGCGAGACGAGGGTTTGGGCGATTCGCCGTCCTTCGAAACGGCGCCTACATCCATCTGGTCTTATGGCACGACGGGGCTGGCAGGGCGGCCTTCACCTGCTACGTCGGTGTCTCCCGACTCTGCCGGTGGAGGTAACGGTGGTCAAGTGCTGCCACCCGTGACCTCTACCACCGGAGGTGGTGCAGGTGCCATCGTGTCCACCGCAGTGACGACTGCCACAGGTGGCGGAGGTGGGCAGAGTGGACGGCGCGACTGTGTGGTGTGTGCGGAGCGCGAGGTGGATGCGGCGCTGGTGCCGTGCGGTCACAACTTGTTTTGCCTGGACTGCGCGTCACACGTGTGTGAGCGTGGAGATGCACTCTGCCCGGCGTGTCAGCTGCCAGTGGCGCAGGCCATCCGCATTTTTTCATAAGTCGCCACAGCCGCTCCTCCCCGGCCTTCGGCTCGGCTCTGCTTGGCCCGGCCACACTCACACACACAACCTTTCGTACAACGAACGAGAGAAATATTTAAATCTATATCTTATGTTGAGTTATAGTTTGTGTGTTTAAATTTTTTCTTTTTTGAATGTGTACGTCCGCTTCCCGGCTTCCTCCACCTCGCTCCCGGCACTGACAACCCGCCCGAAAGGACCCTTCCCGCCCGATTTTCCCACCCCCGGGATTCGCCGATCCCGCCACCTGCGTCGGGAAAAGTCCGCCGGGGGGTCGGCATTTCTAGCAGATTGTCTATATTATATATATATATATAAATATCGATATATCACACATTTTAAGAGTATTAAAAATATTTTAACGAGATTAGATTTTTGTATTATGTGTAAAGGATGTATGCTTTGTGTGTGTGTGTGTGTGTGTGTGTGTGTGTGTGTGTGTGTGTGTGTGTGTGTGTGTGATCGAGTGAGTGTATCAGCTCGTCGAAGCGGGGTGAATGGAGATGGCGTTTCTGAGGGCGGAATGCAAATTCAGAAAGAGGTGGTTGCAGAAGAAGAAAGCTGATGTGTCCTTCGGAAGACATCCACTTTGCCGATCTGTAAGTGTTAGTGTGGAATTTTGATGATTATTAGCACTCTGGAGAGGCCGGGATGGTGAGGTGGGAGCGCATCAATTGCATTCCTATCGGTGTGTAGCCTTTGCTGTCAGATATTTAGTTTCCGCTGCACATTATAATTTTGCCAGATATCTGAAAGGGAGTCCGAAGGTACAGCAGCTCGGTCGTGAGTACTATTTTCGTTGTTGGCGGAGCTGTCCCTTCTCCTATACGTACACTACTGCCTGCACTCCTACCTCCTCACTTTGCCTGTATCTCCTCCCGAGTGCAATGTGCCTCACAAATGTTCAGTATTTGTTTTTTATTACTATTATTGTTCACAAGAGAAGATTATATTGTATATTATGTTCTCTGCTAAATGTAGTTTGTACTGTCATGTGTTGAGATTTTTTGTGGAAGCTGAAAATCCACTGTAGGAAATGTACAAGATCTTTATTTTTATTTTTCTTCTCATTGTAATTAAATAAATAAATTTTTATTTTTTTATGCGTATTGTAGTTTTTCACGTGTTGTTCTAAATATGAAAATAGGTAAAACTCAGTTCAGGGGTAAACGAGGAAATTGCTAAGCTCGTCACTTGGAAACAGAGGGTTGAGGTCAGATGTATGACCATGTGAGCACTGTTCAGCCCCTGGGAATTTTTTGAAGGTCGGGCACCTGCTTCATAAAGCTTTTACTTTTTCTCGAGTGTATGCCATTACTGCAAAGAATGTGCCGATATCGGCTGCACTATTTGCGGAGTTTACACTGTTTACTTTAAACTTGGAAGTGAGAGGGATAGGTGTTAGATCTCCAAAGGAGAAAAGAAGCGAGAGTTTGCATTTCCCCCCCCCTCCCCCCCCCCCCCCCAAACAACTTTTGAGGAGAAAAATCTTAGCGCGAATTATGCATTTTGTAGATATGGAATTAGGAAAAATTGCAGAATGGTATACTGTTATTTCTCCCCCTTCATGAGTTTGCACAATATGTAATAATACATTGAGAATAGTAGTGGTAGTGTTTTTCTATTTTATTATGATCCTAAATACATATATATATTATACTACTATATATTATATAATGACATAGCTAGAAAGAGAAATATAGACACTGGAGAGTTATTTTTTATGTTAGTCTGCTCAAAATGAGAAGGGCCAGAGTGAAATAATAGTTTAATTTGATGAGACTGTGGTGCCCATCTAGTATTGAATTTTAAGTTTTTTTAAATATGAAAGGAACTATTTTTGTCTTCCCAGAGGTAAACCCTCATTTCATTGTTTAATACCAAACAGGTTTTTTAGTTAAGAATTTTCGTGAAAGTCAGGGTTTGAATTTTTTTGTTATTAAATTGTTCCTTTTTATTTATGAAGGGTTATAATGACCTGTGGACTTTCTTTAAATTTTCAGGCCCAATTATGTACATGCTATTTTCTTTCCTTTAAAATAGATGAAAATCATTACTACTTTTCACGCAATAAATGAACGTCAGAACAGCTGTTCGTGCAAGTAAAATTTATTTAAATACTAGAGTTTGCTATCCTATTTGCATCCCCCATGAAATAAGGTTAGTCACAAGGTATTAGACAATTTTCGTATTCTTGGGCCCCGTTATTGTGAGGAGGGGAATAAGAATAAATAGCTTTGACTGATTGAGGTGTCAACTTTTAGCATTGTTGTCATTATTTGTGTAAAGGTCCAGGCCTAATTATATATAATATATTTAAATAAAAGAAAATCTTCAAAGAAATGTTAATACTGTGTTTCCCAAACCTGGAGGCACAAAAATGACATTTACTAATATAACAATTCTTATAGACGTCTGATGTTTTTGTTAACTTGCTACCGAATGTGCCAGCATTCATACCTACTGCCCATATAACCAGGAATCGGCAGCATTGTGGGTTCTTGCCTTGCAAAATTGATATATATTTAAAAAGTAACATTTTTCTATCTCTGAAAGCAATAATTACATAGTGAGGGCTGTTGGTTTGTTTGCTGGCATGTGAGAGTTATCAAAGATGAAACCTGCTCAGCATTATAATATTTAGTGAATGTTTGGAGAGTGTATGTGGGTGCGTGTGTTGTCATTGTATGAATGCATCATAGACTGTTTTCATATACAGTACATTGTAGTTGTAGATCTTGTGTTTAAAGAATCTTGACCGGAATGTAGTTTTCGAAATGGAAAATAATTATAACAGTTGAAAATATATGTATTTTCTCTTTTATACAATTTTAAAATATTGTTTTCCATATTTTTTCATTTTAATATATATTTCATGTTTCAAGAATATTTCAATCTATGCTGCATGCCAAAAATAGTATATTAAGGTGATTTAGTATTGAAACCTGTGTGTTAATTTGAATTTCGTGTAAACCTTATTATATCAAACCATCATTCCAGACATAAGACTTATGTTGACCCACAAAAGTTAGCAAATGCCCACAGCCAAGTTTTTATAAACACAAGGTCCACGGGGAATCCTGTATTTGTATAGCTGCCTTATAACAGGGGTCAGGAAATTGAAGACCACCTTGCTGTTGGCAGAATGAAATTGACACATTTTTGCCATGGAAATGTTAGAGGTTGTGGATTTGCTGAAATGAGACAACTTTGGTTACAGAGAATAAAGCATTTATTACCCCAATGACTTCCCCTCCCTGGACAGTGTGACACTCATTCTATGAAGAGCTAAATTCCTAAAATAAGATATTTTGAAATACAGGTCAACTCTGCTTACCTTGGAGCCAATCTAGGCATTTGAATTCAATAATTTCCTTTGCATTAAGATAGACCCATATCAAAGCTTCACTGTGATTGGAAAGACTGATTATGTGTTTATTTTCCTGAGGAATAAGATGAAAATGTGAAATTGCCAGTGTTTGTGGACTTAAGAGATTATTCCTCGCATTGCTGAGTGAATGTTGTGCAGTCATCTTCTCTCAATAAGACTTTCTAGATAAAATATTTTTAAAATGCGCCAACAGCAAAGATGGGTCGGTTATTTTCTGCTTAAATGCCATTTGAAGAAATTGGATACAGTAGTTGGGAGACTTTTATAATCGTGGAGAATAGTTATAGATGTTAAAATTTTGCACTATCCCAGATTTTTTGGTAACGAGAGTTTCTAGTTTTGTTCAGAAATCTAAAGAGAAGCCTCCAAATTCTTTTGAACAATAAAGTACTTGTATGCTGTGAACTGATATGCTGAAATCTAGAAACTTTGAAGCATACACTGCAATAATTCCTTAAATGTTGCGAGAATTCCTTACTCATCTTTTTTTCCCACGTTTGTCAGTTCCGTGCATTGTGCTGATTTCTCCCAGTCTCCATGTCACGGTTGTAAAAAGTGCTGATAGATTATATATAATATATTAGATTGGAAAAGAAACTACTATAAAGCAAAAGCTTATGTGTTCTGAGGTGCATTGTTGTGGCAAGTTTGCTTGTTCAGATTTAATATAATTATGGATTCTAGAGACCAGTTTTTTTATAGCTAAAATTATCGCATTTTCAGTCTTGTTTTATATATATATGAGATATAAATGAGATATTAAAGTTGGGTTTGGGATTGTGTGAACTGGAAGTCTTTTGTATTTTTGTTATTTTTGTGAAACATATTGAAAGTATTTTATGTAAATGGTATGCATGTGGCAGTTCTGCCGTACATTCTCAGCCACAGATTCTAAAAATGAATCGGGTGCCAAAACAAAGTAATATATTATTATAAGTGTATCCCAAGCCTGGCATTGTTTTATCTCTTAAAATTCTATGGTGAATAATATTTATCTGAGGATAGTGATTTCTTCCTTCAATCTGTTATTCGGCTGGGAGAGATGATTTCTGTCCCTCTGCTCCCTCGGTTTTAATTTCACAAACTCGTTATAACCTACTTTTAAAATTACTTTAATACAAATGTACATTCACAGAATACAAACTTGGATGTTACAGATTGAAGGTGGAAACTTGATACTTGGTTGTATTATTGTGCGTTTTGAGAATGATGTGATTGTCTTCATACTTAATAAATAAATATATATTTACACTCATCACATCTAGATTGATGCATTCTCTCATAATATTAAATATATCTATTACCACATTGAAGAGTTAAATAATATTCCCTAATGTGCTCAGTATAATAAAAAAAACATCAAGTATTTTCCCTTTTTAAAACTCAAATCCAGAACTATCAGGGTTGTGTGTTTCATGTATTTTACAAACAAGAGTTTTATGTATTTAATGAAAAATAATTAAAAAATTGTAAAATAGGTTTGTTCATTTGAGATATGTTTATACCCGAAGAGAAAGAAATATACTCAGCCTAATACCTAGATAGTTCCATGCAAAATTCTTCACATATATTTTTATTATACATGTTTTAATGTGCGTAAGATAATCTTTGAACAAATGTATTTTGAAGTTCAACATATTACCTCCTTTTTGGGTAAAAAAAGAGTACTTAAAAAGATACTGTATGTTAATTTTTCATGTTTGCTGATATTTTATTTTCAGAATTGTGAAGAAATATTCAGTAGGATTGATTCTCTAGAAAATAAATTGTATTTGTAATTGGATCTGTTATTTTCTTTCCCTTGTAATTCCTGGAATGTCCTGTTGTTCTTAACTCCTGTTGAATCATTCTTTAGAGGAACTAATCTTCGGTGTATTTTCACATTGTATTTTAAACTTTCATTCTGATGAAAGCAGCACAAATAAACTTGGCCAGTTGTCTGAGCAAGTTGCAAAACGTTCTGCAGTTCATGCACTGGGAAAAAGTTTCTCTAATTTAGCTCTTTCACTGGAAGTGTACAGTGAGCTTGAAGTGGTAACATTAAGCTTCCATATTTTTACATTTTGTGTAAAAGTTCATTCTCAAAATACAGCAGCAGAACGAAACAATTCGTGATGATTTCTCAAAATTTTTTGCTTTCCCAGAAGCACTAATTGAGAAGGAATGTGTAGGTACTATAGTAGTAGGTCAGGTAACGTATGTCACTTGCTTTTAGAATTGGTATGTGCTATGATTTATCTGACAAGATTAAAATACGAAGCTGTATATGGGAAAGAAATTATGTAAGGCTCTGTGGTTAACGAAATGTTTGCCGAGCTAAAATTTTGCAGCTCGATTTAATGCTGTAGACGATTTCTCGATGCCAGCTGCTACTGCCTATGTATTCATTCCGTACATTAACTACAACAGGAGTGCCCTCTAAAATAAATAAAACTGCAATGGAAATATTTTTAAAATCCGAGATGTTTGTAATGGAAATGCAGTTATAAAGTCTTCAACACTCAATGCTTTCTTGCTGTTAGGTAGCTGTATAAATATAAGAACAATAGCTGTACGATACAAAAGGAATTGCAAATGTACTAAGTAATTTGTAAGTAAAATCTCATTAAAGATTATAAAGTATGTAACAAAATATAAAGACTGCATGTTTCCAATGTACTGCACGCTAGATTTAGTGATTGCCCCCCCCGAACACATCAAATATTTGAATTTCAGAAGCCAACCCAATTTTGTAAAATGATTGTATATCTTGTCATATTTATTTTATATTCTTAATGGATTGATATATAATTTATATAACTAATGTTTATATTTATAGCAACAGTTGCAATACTTTTGAATATAATTAATTTATTCTAAGAATAAAATGTCATAGTAATCAACAGAGATTTATACTTGTATCGTAGTAACCTGTTAGTCATCCCTTAATGTTGATAAGACTGCCATACTGTACCTAGAAAGTGTGTAGTTTTGAGCTACAAAGGTGTGTGTGTGTGTGTGTGTGTGTGTGTGTGTGTGTGTGTGTGTGTGTGTGTGTGTGTGTGTGAGAGAGAGAGAGAGAGAGAGAGAGAGAGAGAGAGAGAGAGAGAGAGAGATTCAAATACTCCGGTAGTCAACGTTCATGTCTAGGAGTGGAGAACTTGACAAAAAGAAGTAATTTTTGCTAGGATTACAGCTAGGGTTGACTCCTGTTAGGAACAGAGAACAAGCCTGGAATTGACTAAAATAGACCAGAATAGACCAGAAATCACAAAGTTTTCTTAGATTTTGCACAGTGTCCTGAATGAGAGTGGCTAGAAAAACATTTGACATGTCATGCACCAGAATGGGATGGGTAGATTCTGGTTTAATCTGTGAGAGTTTGTTTACTCTTTCCCTTTCAAAAGTACTTTAGTGCATAATACACAAGATATCTTAACAATATCCGGCAAAAAGTGACATTAAAAAGAGTGCAATATAGTTGATTTGAAAGTACTTGAATTTTTACATAGATAAAAAAAATGTGGCAGCACAGTTGATTTAGAGGTCAAAATATACTCACTTTTAATAAAAGTTCGGTCGTGTGTTTGCTCACAAGAATTGCAGAAACTTTAAACAGAGCCTGTATCGGGGCTCCAAATTCAGGACAGATCCCTTGCCTTGACGTACAGCATCTGTCGTATATAAACTGCTGTGTCGATCTGACACACTGGTGACTTCTCAGTCGAGAAAGTTGTGTGTTAAGGAGTAGTGTCAAACATGGAAGTGGGTACTGAACGGAGTGAGGTTTGACGTCCTGCAGTGGTAAAGGTACTGAAAAAGTTGTGCGATAGTAGTCATTTTATCACGGGATGTCTGTGACTGTAGCTTCTAGCTTAGTCATCTTTTTATTAATGATGTCTGCCCTTCAGTCATAATATTTTTCACTAAGGTCCAACACTTTAGGTGGTGCAACAACCATTTCAAGGATGTCACTGACGTTTTTTGGCCTCCGTATCTCGTCCGCCGAGTACCCGGCCGAGGGTGACCACGTGGTAGTTCACGGGGAGAGTGGTTTAGACTTGGGGGTGTGGAGTACTTTTAATATTGTGGAAGACGAATAGTGGTTTGTAAGTAGCCACCAAAGTTCCACTTATGACCCCATGAAACATCTGCGTAAAGCTTGCTTTTAAATTTTCTCGAAAAGCACACACGACACTGTTCCTTTTTCGTATCCCAGAGAACTGGGAAGAGGAGGGGGAGGTGGCACTTGCCTGCAGGTCTGGGTGTCCTTATACTCGAAAGTATGTATGTATGTATGATACCAGTATGAAGAAATATGAAACTACTCTCACAGGATACTGACTAGTAGTAAGTGTATCAGAAACTTCTATGCCAGCCATCGCAAAATTGGGTTTGTCGTCGGGCTGCTCACATCCGACCTACCCCCCCTCCCTCCCTCCCCCCCCCCCCCTCCCCCCAAACTTCAGATCCTGGGCAGGTTCGTGGCTGCCTTTGTTTACCTTCTGGCAGTAACCTCTGCAGCCCGCTTACAAATGTGGTTCCAAGTATTTTAACTGTTTTATGCTGACAGGGAACAAGATTTCATTAAATCGAGAGCACGATCTTCTGCTGGTAACTATTGACTTCATCGACAAGATTAGCCGAGATAGTCAGCACTCCTGTAAAGCTTGCATTCCCATATTGGGAGTGTATTTGAACATTAATTAAGTGTCGTTGCGGCTGAAGAGGCTAGCGTTCTGGTAAGTTGTTTTGCTTAAGTAACAGTTAAGTCATAAAGATGTCAAAAGAGGGCAGTTTTGTATATTTCGTTTTTCTTTCTTCCCTCCATCCCTTCGCGATAATGTGTCGGTGTAAATGTTGATGCCGTAATGCAGACTACGTTGATACGCGATATCGCTTACTTGTCGAGAGAGACTAGCTATTGTGGCGTAGTACGTGCAGTGGGTGTTAACAGGCTGGGAGGGGAACCCCTGCGCGAACTTTTCAACCAGGGTGTGGCGCGGGAGTCGTCGCCGGGCGGGTCGATAGCGGACAGCCATGCGCAGCCCGGGACGGCCTTAAAGTGGATGGCGTAGCGCGCGGAAGGGAGCCTATGGTTTGTGTGTGTGTTGCGTACATGAAGGGCAGGCCCGTTTACCGGGATCAGCAGGCTGCTGAGCTCGTTCAACTTTGACTGGATGGATCGTAGTAACAAATTTCTAGTTAAAAGCAAATAAAAACTTCAAACTCATTTTTATTTTCAAAATTGTGCTGAATCTCTTCTAGGTATCATTATTTCGGGAACTATGCATAAGAATACCGTTTTCAACATTCTTTCATAGAATCGTTATGAATAAATCGTTTTTTAAAAAGAAAAATCGTAAATGTGCGCAGATCTAGTAAACCTGGAATCTACAGTAGGCTGAAGTAATAACTGCATACTATTGTTTCCATCCTATGTTTGACGGGTTTGTACTTTTTTTTTTACGTAACGCTATCTGAAGTCTGTAGGGATTAAATTGCTAGCACACACAAATCCACAGACCTTCAAAGAACGTCAATACGTCCGAAAATTTGCACCTTAAAGAGAAGTTTGTGACAGTCGCAGGCATTACCCAGTACTGAACGACGAATGCGATATAGACCATTCATTTGGATTTCGTCCAGCATCAAGGAATTATCAATGGTACAGGTTATATTTATTAAGGTCCAACAAAAGTCCCGTAAGAGATGTATTTCTGTGGCAAATTCTACACATTGCAACGCTGCGAGAGGGCAAACGTGATGGAAAAAGAGAAAAGTAAGACTCAGGAAGTTCAATTGTTTCATAAAGTACTTCACTAGTGTAGGGGATAACAATACTTCGAAGGCAGGCAGCTTACGACACTTTTATGCCCTGCTTCTTGTGTTCGTTCCTTCGTCACTGTCTGTGACAGTTGCTCTAGCGAAACAATTTCCACAAAAAAAAAAAAATGGACTTTGGTTTGAGTTCTGTACCATGTAAAGGCTTTTTCTTTCATACTCTTGAACATGTAAATAATCTCTCTTGAAAAGTTCAAAACAGGGATCATATAGCAGACTAAAGGAAGCGTTTCCCATGCCCATGTTGTGAGAATAAATTCGAGCCCCCATCTATTACAAAGTTCTTTACATGTTACATTCATCACTCATTGTCATTAGGGGATTATGTCTGTGACATGTTACCACTGAATAGTGATCACGTAGATGTTTCCTTGCAAATGAATAGCGCGACAGTTTAAACGAATGGGGCGGCTTGCGGTAAACTCAGTATCATAACGTTGTCGGCACTGGTTCATCACCACCTCAACTACCAGCGGCTGTAAGTCGCTAAAACCAATTTATTACTTGCATGTAACCCTTTTTGTACCTCGCAGTGGTCTACACATGGCTTGTTGCAAATTAAACTTGATATGCTCTTAAAATGTCTCGTCCAAAGCATGAGGATTTCCACAAGTTTCACAGCATTCGACCCTATAAGGAAGTAACGATGGACTGTTCCAAGAGACATTTAAGAAGTGGGGTGTTTAGCATAGCAGAACTTCCATATACAGGTATATTAAAATCAGTTATGTGGGATACATGGTGCTCCTTAAGCGGCGTAAAGTTTTGTGCTCCCAGTAAATCTACTGCATAAGAGGAACAGGTACAACTCACCCTCTTCCATACCTCAAACACAACTTACGTTCTCTTTGTTGATGGTTTATAGTTAATACACACAGAATACATAGAAAGTTTTATTTAAGAATTTTTCTTTTGTTGAAGAGAAGATACTCTTTAGACACCCCAGAAAGTCTTCCAAGAACCTGAGGAACTTCATGACTGAACTAATGGAAATCGATATTGTAGATGAGAGCAATTATTTTTAAAAGCTATCTGCGTCTAGTAAAAGCGGAAATAAGTAAATATCAGGATAAATTGCGATAACTGCTTGATGGATTTCAGCATTAAAGCTGATGCCAATAGAAAAATTCCCCTGTCTTTAACAGAACGTAACACATACGTTTTCCACTGGTTGTCGTTTTGATGAAAGTTAACACTGGAAGTATTCGCCTCCAGTAACATTGCTTGTTACGTAAAGATACTGTATCTTGAGGCACTTCCATTCATTGCCCTCGTTTGATGGAAAACGTAAAAGGTATGCACCTTGAAGCTCAAAAGTGCACGGATCTGTGGTGGCTCCATGTGGCCATGTTTGTAGATTCCCAAGGTCACCAGAACACAGTCCTTACGTGTGTGAATTCATCTGGATTTTCATCTTTCTTACTGACTGTTTGTCGGATCGCATTTTGACCTATCGGGCATTGTCTTAAATAAGAAAAAAATTAATCCGAGCAGTGCGACTGCAAGACAGAGACAATGTTTCTGTATTTTAACATAGGCTTCAGTGTTTTTGAAATTACACCCCCCATCTTAAACTGCATATTTCTTAACAATACGATTTAGCTGAAGTATCACAATGTTTAGTTCATGAATAACACACAATCAATAAACATTTGCTAAGAATATAAAAACGTGAGATTTTATTTTAGAGTTCAGCATACAACAATATAAAAATATGCAAAGCAACAATGCTGCAAAAACTGAAGTGCACAACAGTGTGTACTTTATCGAGAACTCGAAGGAAAGATTACGAAAGGTAAGTGGTACGAGACAGACGCTTGGAAGTGGAAATGACAGTTTGCTGCACAGCCTCCGCTTCACCGAAACAAAGTTACATGTGAGAAAATTGGACATGAAGACAAAAAAGTGAATTATTGGCCATGTATCTACAGTCGTGTTCACAATAAACACACAAAATGAATAACGTGCATGAGCTGCAATTATTTTTTCAAGCCTACTTGTCACATAAAATCAGTAAAATTGTAGACAGGCCGTGCTATCATTTCAATACAGCATTGGGCGTTAAGGTGCTGTGACTAGAGGGCAATAAAACGAGAAATCGCGAGTGAAAAATCAACAGCTCTCAATAAATGGCTACTGAAAGGTACTATATGCGTGACAAATGGATTACTAAGAATAAATTTTGTAGGAAAGAATGATGACTGAAGTAAAACCTACCCCTTTACCTGGGGATGTGAGGTGTTCATTGCACCACAGGTGTGACAGTTTACTGAAGCATGTTGGTCACTCTGTTCAGCACCTTTTTATCTTTGTTCAAAGGGATGCTCATTGTTGCGAAACCATTGTTCGTGTTTTTAAAAGTACGCAACACTGTACACAGCACGTTTTAAACGCTGGGGTGCTGCTGATAACTCCCCACCTGGCTAGCGGTGCGACTTTCTGTATTGAGGAGTGTACATCAGGAGGAGCAAAAACGCCTTAGAAGGCTGTTGGAGGAAGTTTTTAAAGAAGATGAAGACCGTGAGATTCCAGAGTTTGAAGATTCTGATGACAATAACGATGAACAGCGCGAAGAAAGCGATCACGCAACTGCAAGTGATCAATCTGATGACGATGCCAGTGAATATGCGGCTTCCTCCTTTCCAACAACACCGGAGAAGTTTATGCTTGGTAAAGACAATGTAACTAAATGGATTACTACACCTAAGCCTAATAATATCAGAACAAGGAAGCAAAATATAGTAACTCAGCTTCCTGGTACCAAACTAATTGCTAAAGACTGCTGTAGAATGCTTTGCTGTTCCCATAAATGAGGAAATAATTTGCTCAATAGTAGAGTGCACCAACCTTTATATTGATCGTATTGAGGCCTTCTACAAGAACAAAAATAGATGCCGAAAAACAGATGTAATAGAAATACGCTCTTTCATTGGACTACTTATAATTGCTGGTTCTTGCAGAGCAACTAAAATGAATTTACAAGATTTGTTTTCTTCACAGGGACTAGGAGTAGAAATATTTCACACCGCTAGGTCATTGGACAGATTTTTGTTGCTTATGAGGTGTTTGAGATTTGATAATTTCATGAGGACGACGTAAGGAACTGGATACGGGAAGTAATGACGTTGTTCAACGAAAACTGCAGAAATTCATACAGCCTTGGAATATGCCCCACTTGATGAACAGCTGGTTCCCTTCAGAGGTAAATGCCTCTTTTTGGTGGCCGTGCGGTTAAAGGCGCTGCAGTCTGGAACCGCAGGACCGCTACGGTCGCAGGTTCGAATCCTGCCTCGGGCATGGATGTTTGTGATGTCCTTAGGTTAGTTAGGTTTAACTAGTTCTAAGCTCTAGGGGACTAATGACCTCAGCAGTTGAGTCCCATAGTGCTCAGAGCCATTTGAACCATTTTTTAGCCTCTTTTTGGTGTATATTCCTAGCAAACCTGCTAAATACGGAATAAAATCACAGACATTACCTGATGCAAGGACATGGTATACATCTCAAATGGGAGTGTATGCGGGAAAACAGCCTGAAGGGCCTCTCCAAGTTTCTGACTCAGGTAAAGACTTCGTTTTGAGACTTATTGAGGGGTTTCAAGAAACTGGACGAAATATAACAGATAACTGGTACTCTAGTATCTTGCTTAATGAAGAATTACTGAAAAAGCCGCTAACACTTGTTGACACGATAAGAAAAAGTAGGCCTCAGCTTCCTGCTGCATTGACTGTCGTAAAAGGGAGAGAAACTGCAAGCATATGTTTTGCTTACAAAGGGGACATCACTTCCCTTTCGTATGTACCTAAAAAAGGTAAAAATGTTATACTGCTGTCAACATTGCATCCGAATTCCAAGAGTATTGACACTTCAGCAGGTGACAAAAAGGAACCTGAGATCAGTATCTTCTACAACCTTACAAAAGGTGGAGTTGACAAGTTGTGTGCAACATACACTGTAGCAAGAAGAACAAAACGATGACCATTAGTGGTATTCTTTAGGATGGTAGATATTGCTTGCATTGCTCAAGTTAATGAAGAGCAAAATCCCCAGTTTTGGTGTGGAAAGAAGGCAATTTGTAAGACAGGTGGAGCAGGAGGTTGTGCATCCTCAGGTTTTAAAAAGAGCTTCAAACTCGGCTGTACCAAGATCCATCCGGCTAAAGGCAGCTAAGATCTCAAATACGGAAGAGTTTATTCCAGCAGTTCAAAGTAGTAAAGGCACGTAAGGAAGATACACAGTTTGTCCAAGAACTGCTGACAAAAAAAACCAAGTTCTTCTGCTGCAAGTGTAACCAATTTATGTGTTTAAATAATATGAAAAACATCTGCTGTAAATGTATCAATTCAGAATCTTCTTCCAGTGATGATGAAAGTGTTCAGTGTTGAAATGTGATTTTTTTTTCTAGACTTCTGACATGAATGATTGCTTTAAGCTATTTAAATATGTCTGTTGCTTTGTCTGTTAACATCTCCCTATAATTTTAAAACGGTTAAAGCTTTTCTTATTGGATTAATTTGAAAAATGGTATATATATACGAACATTTGAAATCATTTCACACTTGTTATTGATTTATCAGTTACGGATAATAAATTTTCTCAGCATGTTATAGTCTTAGGTGGAGATTTCAATTTACCAGATATAGACTGGGACACTCAGATGTTTAGGACGGGTGGTAGGGACAGAGCATCGAGTGACATCATACTGAGTGCACTATCCGAAAATTACCTCGAGCAATTAAACAGAGAACCGACTCGTGGAGATAACATCTTGGACCTACTGATAACAAACAGACCCGAACTTTTCGAATCTGTATGTACAGAACAGGGAATCAGTGATCATAAGGCCGTTGCAGCATCCCTGAATATGGAAGTTAATAGGAATATAAAAAAGGGAGGAAGGTTTATCTGTTTAGCAAGAGTAATAGAAGGCAGATTTCAGACTACCTAACAGATCAAAACGAAAATTTCTGTTCCGACACTGACAATGTTGAGTGTTTATGGAAAAAGTTCAAGGCAATCGTAAAATGCGTTTTAGACAGGTACGTGCCGAGTAAAACTGTGAGGGACGGGAAAAACCCACCGTGGTACAACAACAAAGTTAGGAAACTACTGCGAAAGCAAAGAGAGCTCCACTCCAAGTTTAAACGCAGCCAAAACCTCTCAGACAAACTGAAGCTAAACGATGTCAAAGTTAGCGTAAGGAGGGCTATGCGTGAAGCGTTCATTGAATTCGAAAGTAAAATTCTATGTACCGACTTGACAGAAAATCCTAGGAAGTTCTGGTCTTACGTTAAATCAGTAAGTGGCTCGAAACAGCATATCCAGACACTACGGGATGATGATGGCATTGAAACAGAGGATGACACGCGTAAAGCTGAAATACTAAACACCTTTTTCCAAAGCTGTTTCACAGAGGAAGACCGCACTGCAGTTCCTTCTCTAAATCCTCGCACAAACGAAAAAATGGCTGACATCGAAATAAGTGTCCAAGGAATAGAAAAGCAACTGGAATCACTCAATAGAGGAAAGTCCACTGGACCTGACGGGATACCAATTCGATTCTACACAGAGTACGCGAAAGAACTTGCCCCCCTTCTAACAGCCGTGTACCGCAAGTCTCTAGAGGAACGGAGGGTTCCAAATGATTGGAAAAGAGCACAGATAGTCCCAGTCTTCAAGAAGGGTCGTCGAGCAGATGCGCAAAACTATAGACCTATATCTCTTACGTCGATCTCTTGTAGAATTTTAGAACATGTTTCTTGCTCGCGTATCATGTCATTTCTGGAAACCCAGAATCTACTCTGTCGGAATCAACATGGATTCCGGAAACAGCGAGACCCGACCTGCTTTATTGTTCATGAGACCCAGAAAATATTAGATACAGGCTCCCAGGTAGATGCTATTTTTCTTGACTTCCGGAAGGCGTTCGATACAGTTCCGCACTGTCGCCTGATAAACAAAGTAAGAGCCTACGGAATATCAGACCAGCTGTGTGGCTGGATTGAAGAGTTTTTAGCAAACAGAACACAGCATGTTGTTATCAATGGAGAGACGTCTACAGACGTTAAAGTAACCTCTGGCGTCCCACAGGGGAGTGTTATGGGACCATTGCTTTTCACAATATATATAAATGACTTAGTAGATAGTGTCGGAAGTTCCATGCGGCTTTTCGCGGATGATGCTGTAGTATACAGAGAAGTTGCAGCATTAGAAAATTGTAGCGAAATACAGGAAGATCTGCAGCGGATAGGCACTTGGTGCAGGGAGTGGCAACTGACCCTTAATGTATTGCGAATACATAGAAAGAAGGATCCTTTATTGTATGATTATATGATAGCGGAACAAACACTGGTAGCAGTTACTTCTGTAAAATATCTGGGAGTATGCGTACGGAACGATTTGAAGTGGAATGATCATATAAAACTAATTGTTGGTAAGGCGGGTACCAGGTTGAGATTCATTAGGAGAGTGCTTAGAAAATGTAGTCCATCAACAAAGGAGGTGGCTTACAAAACACTCGTTCGACCTATACTTGAGTATTGCTCATCAGTGTGGGATCCGTACCAGGTCGGGTTGACGGAGGAGATAGAGAAGATCCAAAGAAGAGCGGCGCGTTTCGTCACTGGGTTATTTGGTAACCGTGATAGCGTTACGGAGATGTTTAATAAACTCAAGTGGCAGACTCTGCAAGAGAGGCGCTCTGCATCGCGGTGTAGCTTGCTCGCCAGGTTTCGAGAGGGTGCGTTTCTGGATGAGGTATCGAATATATTGCTTCCCCCTACTTATACTTCCCGAGGAGATCACGAATGTAAAATTAGAGAGATTAGAGCGCGCACGGAGGCTTTCAGACAGTCGTTCTTCCCGCGAACCATACGCGACTGGAACAGGAAAGGGAGGTAATGACAGTGGCACGTAAAGTGCCCTCCGCCACACACCGTTGGGTGGCTTGCGGAGTATCAATGTAGATGTAGATGTAGATGTAGATAATTATTCGAGTACCTCAGTGATTAAAATTGCACTTATATCAATTAATAAAAGCCTAAATGCAATGTTTATTGTGTAATAAACAATTTAAGAAAAAATCGAGAGATCAGTATCAAATTTATGTAGGGTGCTGTGAACACCCCACGTCCCTAGTTATGTTATGAATGCGCACTTCCCCAATTAAAGGTTAATCACTTCCGGTGCCTATTTGCAAGTTCGTGCTTATGATCCAATGAATTTCTCCAGACATTTTGGGGATACTTCACAACTGTGAAGTATCATTTATCTAAAAATTCTTGTTCTCCTTTGTTCTTGATAAAGGCACAAATAAGCTCAGCAGCGTTGAGTACTCAGTGCGCCACAGTAACCACACAAGTTTAATTTCCTTGTCCACAGAGTGCAACACGCTTTTGAAAAGGTGTTGTTTGGACCCGAACTGTAGCGGTGCGAGTTCCAGTAAGCCTGCTTTAGTGAACTGAACGTACTACGTGGAAGCCCTACGTTACTGATTTCCATCCATCCAATAGCAGAATCGTTCCTCCATTTCACAGTTCGATTAGGTTATTCTGGACTTACCGTATGAAGCCTGATTTGTAACATTGGTAGACCTGTTTGGTAATTTTTAGAGAACGCTCCTAATGACTCTTTGTAGTGTCTGGCATTCATTTCAGAATGGTGATCGACTGCTCCTATTTGCCAAATAAGACATACGCCAGCATTTTCGTTGTCAATGTGGTACATTATAATCCTGTATCCAGACCTGGACGGTGTCTGGATTTCTCCTTTCCATCCATTCCACTCTTGAGTGCTTCCTCTGTGGTAAACCATGTTCTGATGCATAATGTCATTTTTTGTTCCTGCCTTCCAAGCTTTCTGGGATGATTTGCATCACACCAACTCTCACGAGTGTAATAGATAGTCAATCCAGTGTTTCGCAACTGTCTTTATTTCCAGCAATAACTCGTCTCTTCTTTGGTGCTACTCGGTTATTTTCCACCAGCACAGGTTTTTGTTGATTGTTTTGTATCTAAGGTCAATTTCCGAATAGCACACCTATCGATTGTTTCACTCATATCAGTTTTTAATCTTTCCAATACAGCTGCTACTGTTGGAAACTGCTTTTCCGCATAGATGTCGCAGATTTTCCTTCTTATAAATGGTTCAAATGGCTCTGAGCACTGTGGGACTTAACTTCTAAGGTCACAGTCCCCTAGAACTTAGAACTACTTAAACCTAACTAACCTTAGGACATCACAAGCAGCCATGCCCGAGGCAGGATTCGAACCTGCGACCGTAGCGGTCGCGTGGTTCCGGACTGTAGCGCCTAGAACCGCTCGGCCACCCTGGCCGGCCTTCTTATAAATCCCCGTGTAAACTCGTCCAGTGCAAACTTCGGTTGCCCTTTATTTATTTATTTATTTTTAATGATGCCAGACATGAAGTACCTCTATGTTCTTACGAAATTCGCTTAACTATACTTTCACTAATACCGAGATATTAGAAAGTTCTCTTTACTGGCTGTGATACGGAACTGCAAGCGCCCTGTTCTTCTTCGGCCTCGAATAAGCACGTGCGCTGATCACCACGGACTAGTCACAACTCCGTGAATATTGCACAGTTCCACACAACTACAATGGAAGTAATTAAATCACGAAGACTGTCCCACGCAAGTACGCAACAACATAAGGCGGCACAACGTCCCGATGTCGCTCCTGCCGCTATGAACAATGAATGCAAACACTGTTCAGAGGCCCAGTAACATAGCATAAGCGGCGCGTGACGACCTGATATTAACGCTCTACTTACATGAGAACCTCTTCATCGCACCCCCCTCAGATTTAGTTATAAGTTGGCACAGTGGATAGGCCTTGGAAAACTGAACACAGATCAATCGAGAAAACAGGAAGAACTTGTGTGGAACTATGAAAAAAATAAGCAAACTATACAAACTGAGTAGACCATGTGCAACATAGGCAACATCAAGAAAAGTGTGAGCTCAAGAACGCTGTGGTCCCGTGGTTAGCGTGAGCAGCTACGAAGCGAGAGGTCCTTGGTTCAAGTCGTCCCTCGAGTGGAAAGTTTACTTTTTTTATTTTGGCAAAGTTATGATTTGTCCGTTCGTTCATTGACGTCTCTGTTCACTGTAATAAGTTTAGTGTCTGTGTTTTGCGACCGCACCGCAAAACCGTGCGATTAATAGACGACAGGACGTGCTTCTCCAATGGGAACCGAGAACATTTGATCGCAAGGTCATAGGTCAACCGATTCCTCCACAGGAAAACACGTCTGATATATTCTATACGACACTGGTGACGGCATGTGCGTCACATGACAGGAATATGTTGTCGACCCACCTAACTTGTACACTTGGCGAATGGGTGAAAAGATTCTTCGACTTTGCCCGATTTAGGTTTTCTTGTGGATGTGATAATCACTCCCAAAAAGTGATGAAAACATAAGAGTTTGTCAGATAATAATTGTCTGAAAACAAAAAATTAAACTTTTCACTCGAGGGAAGACTTGAACCAAGGACCTCTCGTTCCGCAGCTGCTCACGCTAACCACGGGACCACGGCGCTCCCGAGCTCACATTATCCTTGATGTTGCCTATCTTGCCATGGACTACTCGGTTTGTATATTTTGCTTATTTTTTTCATAGTTCCACACCACTTCTTCCTGTTTTCTCGATTGATCTGTGTTAAGTTTTTCAAGGCCTATCCACTGTGCCAAATTATAACTAAATCTGAGGGGGGTGCGATGGGGAGGTTCCCTTGTTAGATTGAGATGCATAAAAACAACAGAGCTACGCTTTACTTATTTCGTCTTGTTCATACATTGACGGAAAAAAGTAACATCCGAAGAAGAAGTCGTGCGACATAAACAAAAAGCTGGTATGCGTATTTCTACATATGAAATATGATTTCTGTTCAATTTTCGCACTAGCCACTTGAGAGTGGCACTAGTAGATCCTCGATGAGGATGCAAATCAGGTTTGCTTTAAATACGTGCAGTAACATGTGTTGTCTGGTGTCAGAGATGGCCGTGTGTTGGTTAGTTGAGGACCTGCAGCCAACCTTAGATTAGATTAGATTAGTACTTGTTCCATAGATCGTGAATACGACACTTCGTGTTGATGTGGAACGCGTCAGGTTAATAAAAGGTGTCTATACAAGATATTACATTCGACAAAATATTACATGACACTCAATAATATTTTTTTTTTTTTGTGGAGGTTGGGAAATTACCCACTTACTATATCAAAAAATTCATCTAATGAGTAGAAGGAGTTGCCATTAAGAAATTCTTTTAATTTCCTTTTAAATGCTATTTGGCTATCTGTCAGACTTTTGATGCTATTAGGTAAGTGTCCAAAGACTTTTGTGGCAGCATAATTTACCCCCTTCTGAGCCAAAGTTAGATTTAACCATCAGTAGTGAAGATCATCCTTTCTCCTAGTGTTGTAGCCATGTACACTGCTATTACTTTTCAATTCGTTCGGATTGTTAATAACAAATTTCGTAAGTGAATATACAGGGTGTTACAAAAAGGTATGCCCAAACTTTCAGGAAACATTCCTCACACACAAAGAAAGAAAATATGTTATGTGGACATGTGTCCGGAAATGCTTACTTTCCATGTTAGAGCTCATTTTATTACGTCTCTTCAAATCACGTTAATCATGGAATGGAAACACACAGCAACAGAACGTACCAGCGTGACTTCAAACACTTTTTTACAGGAAATGTTCAAAATGTCCTCCGTTAGCGAGGATACATGCATCCACCCCCCGTGGCATGGAATCCCTGATGCGCTGATGCAGCCCTGGAGAATGGCGTATTGTATCACACCCGTCCACAATACGAGCATGAAGAGTCTCTACATTTGGTACCGGGGTTGCGTAGACAAGAGCTTTCAAATGCTCCCATAAATGAAAGTCAAGAGGGTTGAGGTCAGGAGAGCGTGGAGGCCATGGAATTGGTCCGCCTCTACCAATCCATCGGTCACCGAATCTGTTGTCGAGAAGCATACGAACAGTTCGACTGAAATGTGCGGGAGCTCCATCGTGCATGAACCACATGTTGTGTCGTACTTGTAAAGGCACATGTTCTAGCAGCACAGGTAGAGTATCCCGTGTGAAATCATGATAACGTGCTCCATTGAGCATAGGTGGACGAAACTAAAATGAGTTCTAACATGGAAATTAAGCTTTTCCGGACCCATGTCCACATAACATCTTTTCTTTATTTGTGTGTGAGGAATGTTTCCTGAAAGTTTGGCAGTACCTTTTTGTAACACCCTGTATATACTGTGTTTTGTCAAAGTTTAATGAGAGCCCATTTGCAGAGAACTACTTAATGATTTTCTTGAAAACATCGTTTACAATTTCACTAGTTAATTCTTGTCTGTCGTCTGTGATAGCTGTACTTGTATCATCGGCAAAAAGTACCAGCTTTGCATCTTCGTGAATATAGAATGGCAAGTCATTAATATACACTCCTGGAAATTGAAATAAGAACACCGTGAATTCATTGTCCCAGGAAGGGGAAACTTTATTGACACATTCCTGGGGTCAGATACATCACATGATCACACTGACAGAACCACAGGCACATAGACACAGGCAACAGAGCATGCACAATGTCGGCACTAGTACAGTGTATATCCACCTTTCGCAGCAATGCAGGCTGCTATTCTCCCATGGAGGCGATCGTAGAGATGCTGGATGTAGTCCTGTGGAACGGCTTGCCATGCCATTTCCACCTGGCGCCTCAGTTAGACCAGCGTTCGTGCTGTACGTGCAGACCGCGTGAGACGACGCTTCATCCAGTCCCAAACATGCTCAATGGGGGACAGATCCGGAGATCTTGCTGGCCAGGGTAGTTGACTTACACCTTCTAGAGCACGTTGGGTGGCACGGGATGCATGCGGACGTGCATTGTCCTGTTGGAACAGCAAGTTCCCTTGCCGGTCTAGGAATGGTGGAACGATGGGTTCGATGACGGTTTGGATGTACCGTGCACTATTCAGTGTCCCCTCGACGATCACCAGAGGTGTACGGCCAGTGTAGGAGATCGCTCCCCACACCATGATGCCGGGTGTTGGCCCTGTGTGCCTCGGTCGTATGCAGTCCTGATTGTGGCGCTCACCTGCACGGCGCCAAACACGCATACGACCATCATTGGCACCAAGGCAGAAGCGACTCTCATCGCTGAAGACGACACGTCTCCATTCGTCCCTCCATTCACGCCTGTCGCGACACCACTGGAGGCGGGCTGCACGATGTTGGGGCGTGAGCGGAAGACGGCCTAACGGTGTGCGGGACCGTAGCCCAGCTTCATGGAGACGGTTGCGAATGGTCCTCGCCGATACCCCAGGAGCAACAGTGTCCCTAATTTGCTGGGAAGTGGCGGTGCGGTCCCCTACGGCACTGCGTAGGATCCTACGGTCTTGGCGTGCATCCGTGCGTCGCTGCGGTCCGGTCCCAGGTCGACGGGCACGTGCACCTTCCGCCGACCACTGGCGACAACATCGATGTACTGTGGAGACCTCACGCCCCACGTGTTGAGCAATTCGGCGGTACGTCCACCCGGCCTCCCGCATGCCCGCTACACGCCCTCGCTCAAAGTCCGTCAACTGCACATACGGTTCACGTCCACGCTGTCGCGGCATGCTACCAGTGTTAAAGACTGCGATGGAGCTCCGTATGCCACGGCAAACTGGCTGACACTGACTGCGGCGGTGCACAAATGCTGCGCAGCTAGCGCCATTCGACGGCCAACACCGCGGTTCCTGGTGTGTCCGCTGTGCCGTGCGTGTGATCATTGCTTGTACAGCCCTCTCGCCGTGTCCGGAGCAAGTATGGTGGGTCTGACACACCGGTGTCAATGTGTTCTTTTTTCCATTTCCAGGAGTGTATATTAAGAACCCGTCTGTGTGCCAGACACATTGGACGTACACCTGACCTGTGGTTCGGGGAGCTATTTTGTGTGACAGGAGGAACACTCTCGTGGTCATCCCACGCACCCTGACTGCAAAGTTGTACGTCAATCTGGTGCTTCGACCTGTTGTGCTGCCATTCGAGAACAGCATCCCATCGAGCGAGATGGCGCAGTAGTTAGCACACTGGACTCGCGTCCGCCCATTCTTATTTAACATCTACATCTACATCTACATCTACATTGATACTCCGCAAGCCAACCAACGGTGTGTGGCGGAGGGCACTTTACGTGCCACTGTCATTACCTCCCTTTCCTGTTCCAGTCGCGTATGGTTCGCGGGAAGAACGACTGTCTGAAAGCCTCCGTGCGCGCTCTAATCTCTCTAATTTTACATTCGTGATCTCCTCGGGAGGTATAAGTAGGGGGAAGCAATATATTCGATACCTCATCCAGAAACGCACCCTCTCGAAACCTGGACAGCAAGCTACACCGCGATGCAGAGCGCCTCTCTTGCAGAGTCTGCCACTTGAGTTTATTAAACATCTCCGTAACGCTATCACGGTTACCAAATAACCCGGTGACGAAACGCGCCGCTCTTCTTTGGATCTTTTCTATCTCCTCCGTCAACCCGACCTGGTACGGATCCCACACTGATGAGCAATACTCAAGTATAGGTCGAACGAGTGTTTTGTAAGCCACCTCCTTTGTTGATGGACTACATTTTCTAAGCACTCTCCCAATGAATCTCAACCTGGTACCCGCCTTACCAACAATTAATTTTATATGATCATTCCACTTCAAATCGTTCCGTACGCATACTCCCAGATATTTTACAGAAGTAACTGCTACCAGTGTTTGTTCCGCTATCATATAATCATACAATAAAGGATTTCCCTAAATCGCTTCAGGCAAATGCCAGGATGGTTTCTTTGATAGGGCACGGCCGATTTCCGTCCCTCATCCGATGGGACCGGTGACCTCGCTGTTTGGTCCCCTTCTCCAACCAACCAACACCTTTCCAGCGTGTATTTTCCAACAGGATGCTGCTCGACCACGTAACCGTTGTTGTAAACCGGCATGCTCTACTGAGTGTCGACAAGTTGCCTCGGCCTGTTGGAGCAGCAGATCACTCACTAATCGAACACATGCGGAACTCCAGTGTCGTCCACATACGGCACTGACTGTCCCTGTATTGACCGACCAAGTGAAACACATATGGAACTCCACCCAACAAACTGACATCCCCTGGGCAACACAATGCATTCTTGCTTGCATTCAACATCAAATGGTTCAAATGGCTCTGAGCACTATGGGACTTAACATCTGAGGTCATCAGTCGCCAAGAACTTAGATCTACTTAAAGCTAACTAACCTAAGGACATCACACACATCCATGCCCGAGGCAGGATTCGAACCTGTGACCGTTGCAGTCGCGCGGTTTCGGACTGAAGCGCCTAGAACCACTTGGCCACTGCGGCCGGCCATTCAACATGCTGGCTGTTAACACCGGTTCTTAATGTAACAGCAGTTCACATTTGCAATGGCTTATCTCGCGCTTATATTAACCTGTGGTCTTGCAATATTAATCACTGAAATATGTTACCCAGACAAATTTATTCCCGAAATTTCATTACTCTACATTAATTATTTTGTGGTGCAACGATTTTCATTCTGTCAGTGTGTACCCAGTGGGTGACCTGCGGCAATCTACATCCACAGTTGTTATGACTATTCAGAAAGCAAGAAAAAACCGCCTTTAAGTACAGAATGGTGGTATCTTTAAATTGTGCGAAGGAAATTGTTAACATAATTACCGTCTTGCTTGTGAGATTCATCAAAGTTGACACTCGCCAAAAGAAATGCTCGAAAATGCACACTTTCTCTTAAATATTACCCCCGTTTTTAAACCAAAAAATTATATACATAAAATAAATAAAAGCAGATATTTCCACGATTTCGGCAAGGTACAACACAGCGATGTAACCAGCTCGAAGTCGTTATGAAGTGGACAGCAGTCCACATTCGAAACCACGGAGCTCTCCTGGCCGTTACTGCTGCTCTACTGACGGCACAGTAGTTCCAGCACCCTTCTATATTGCTGGATTCGCCGCTCTAGACGTCTAGTGGTCAGTGCCGCATTACATAGGAGTATCCGATACTTCTGATGAGACAGTGCATCGAACTACTCTCGGGGAAGACTGCAAGGTCTGACCACTGCAGTGGGATACGTTCGCCGGTAACGGTCCATACACCAACTCCCGCCGGTTCCTAACAATTTCCGCCTATTACAAAATAGGAATACAATTTAAAACCAGTAGAAAATAACTGCTTCAATAAACCTCGCCAAGTCTGGCTTCGGACAGCGAACTGTTCCACTCTCTGATACAAGACGCCCCATCTTACTCGCACTGTCACTAAAAGGCAACAGTCGCCTAGAAAACCGAACATTAACTAAACAAAATTACATGCCCGTAATTGGGAATGTGCTTCGGATTCTTGTAGTCCTTCAGTACATGAAAAGTAACTTTATTGATGGCAAGGATCACTAACTCCTTACTTCAGTATTTTAACAGTTAAAACCACTAACTCTATCCTCTAAGCCCGCATCTCGTGGTCGTGCGGTAGCGTTCTCGCTTCCCACGCCCGGGTTCCCGGGTTCGATTCCCGGCGGGGTCAGGGATTTTCTCTGCCTCGTGATGGCTGGGTGTTGTGTGCTGTCCTTAGGTTAGTTAGGTTTAAGTAGTTCTAAGTTCTAGGGGACTGATGACCATAGCTGTTAAGTCCCATAGTGGTCAGAGCCATTTGAACCATCTATCCTCTAATGCCCACGACTTGTAACATCAAACGCCGGCCGCGGTGGCCGAGCGGTTCTAGGCGCTACAGTCTGGAACCGCGCGACCGCTACGGTCGCAGGTTCGAATCCTGCCTCGGGCATGGATGTGTGTGATGTCCTTAGGTCAGTTAGCTTTAAGTAGTTCTAAGTTCTAGGGGACTGATGACCTCAGAAGTTAAGTCCCATAGTGCTCAGAGCCATTTGAACCATTTTTGTAACATCAAACCCATGGTGCGGATGGGTTTTGTGAACTCCAGACAAGCGTCACGAAAATTATTTCAATAGTCAGGCCTTTCGGTCAGTCAGGGTACTCACATACAGACCATTCCTTACTCACACTAATAATACTCAACTGCAGAATGCTGTTTCTTGTCAAGGCTTTTAAAAAGCCTCGTATGCGCCCACCACAACCTATTTAGGAGGATTAGGGGAATACTGACACATCATCTCCAGCCCTGTCATCTCCAGGCTGAAGAAAACTCGTCCACCACGATAACGAACATGTCTTTGGCTTATGAGTAAACATTGTCAAGCACACAGTCAAGGCAAGGAAATATTATTTCTAGGGTAACAAATGAAAATTTTTACATAATCTATTGTAAGAGTACAATATAGTGGGAAGAATACATTATTAAATTTGGTAGGTTATTTAGGGATGTACGAAGTGCGAAATATAGTATGCAGAACTGCCACTTCTGACAGCAAAATGACTTTGACTTCTGAGAGACA
The DNA here is from genome assembly GCF_021461395.2 of Schistocerca americana. Lineage (NCBI taxonomy): Eukaryota > Metazoa > Arthropoda > Insecta > Orthoptera > Acrididae > Schistocerca > Schistocerca americana. The sequence continues at coordinate 556,871,065 of NC_060125.1, read as the reverse complement.
CAGCTGTATCATTCTATATTGTTTCAACTCTCAGCTAGAGTCCTTGTATCATAATGGCTGGGAATCCCTCAGCAACCCATGACCAGATGATTTCAATGGTTCACTGATCTGCCCGCATTGAGGCTGATCCCTCACCTGTGGTAGAGTGGGAGGTCGTCTCAAGATGTGGCAGGGGGCGAAAGACATTCCGGAGGGCTGAACGGAAGGCCTCTCCAGTTTGTCTGACGAACCGGTTTCAGGCTCTGTCTCAGGCTGATACTGATCTTCGGCCTGACATGGCTGCTTGTCCTGTTCCAGAGGTTGCCCCTCTGTCTGCAAGATCCGGGCGGTCGCAGAGGGTGGGCTTACTGGTAGTTGGGAGCTCCAACGTCAGGCGCGTAATGGGGCCCCTTAGGGAAATGGCAGCAAGAGAGGGGAAGAAAACCAATGTGCACTCCGTGTGCATACCGTGGGGAGTCATTCCAGATGTGGAAAGGGTCCTTCCGGATGCCATGAAGGGTACAGGGTGCACCCATCTGCAGGTGGTCGCTCATGTCGGCACCAATGATGTGTGTCGCTATGGATCGGAGGAAATCCTCTCTGACTTCCGGCGACTATCTGATTTGGTGAAGACTGCCAGTCCCGCTAGCGGGATGAAAGCATCTGCAGCATCGTCGACAGGACTGACTGCGGACCTTTGGTACAGAGCAGAGTGGGGGGTCTGAATCAGAGGCTGAGACGGTTCTGCGACCGTGTGGGCTGCAGATTCCTCGACTTGCGCCATAGGGTGGTGGGGTTTCGGGTTCCGCTGGATAGATCAGGAGTCCACTACACGCAACAAGCGGCTACACGGGTAGCAGGGGTTGTGTGGCGTGGGCTGGGCAGTTTTTTAGGTTAGATGGCCTTGGGCAAGTACAGAAAGGGCAACAGCCTCAACGGGTGCGGGGCAAAGTCAGGACATGCGGGGACCAAGCAGCAATCGGTATTGTAATTGTCAACTGTCGAAGCTGCGTTGGTAAAGTACCAGAACTTCAAGCGCTGATAGAAAGCACCGAAGCTGAAATCGTTATAGGTACAGAAAGCTGGCTTAAGCCAGAGATAAATTCTGCCGAAATTTTTACAAAGGTACAGACGGTGCTTAGAAAGGATAGATTGCATGCAACCGGTGGTGGAGTGTTCGTCGCTGTTAGTAGTAGTTTATCCTGTAGTGAAGTAGAAGTGGATAGTTCCTGTGAATTATTATGGGTGGAGGCTACACTCAACAACCGAGCTAAGTTAATAATTGGCCCCTTTTACCGACCTCCCGACTCAGCAGTATTAGTGGCAGAACAACTAAGAGAAAATTTGGAATACATTTCACATAAATATTCTCAGCATGTTATAGTCTTAGGTGGAGATTTCAATTTACCAGATATAGACTGGGACACTCAGATGTTTAGGACGGGTGGTAGGGACAGAGCATCGAGTGACATTATACTGAGTGCACTATCCGAAAATTACCTCGAGCAATTAAACAGAGAACCGACTCGTGGAGATAACATCTTGGACCTACTGATAACAAACAGACCCGAACTTTTCGACTCTTTAAGTGCAGAACAGGGAATCAGTGATCATAAGGCCGTTGCAGCATCCCTGAATATGGAAGTTAATAGGAATATAAAAAAAGGGAGGAAGGTTTATCTGTTTAGCAAGAGTAATAGAAGGCAGATTTCAGACTACCTAACAGATCAAAACGAAAATTTCTGTTCCGACACTGACAATGTTGAGTGTTTATGGAAAAAGTTCAAGGCAATCGTAAAATGCGTTTTAGACAGGTACGTGCCGAGTAAAACTGTGAGGGACGGGAAAAACCCACCGTGGTACAACAACAAAGTTAGGAAACTACTGCGAAAGCAAAGAGAGCTTCACTCCAAGTTTAAACGCAGCCACAACCTCTCAGACAAACAGAAGCTAAACGATGTCAAAGTTAGCGTAAGGAGGGCTATGCGTGAAGCGTTCAGTGAATTCGAAAGTAAAATTCTATGTACCGACTTGACAGAAAATCCTAGGAAGTTCTGGTCTTACGTTAAATCAGTAAGTGGCTCGAAACAGCATATCCAGACACTCCGGGATGATGATGGCATTGAAACAGAGGATGACACGCGTAAAGCTGAAATACTAAATTTTGTGGCGGCGTTCGTAGGGACAAACAATTCGCTGTAGAAACGGCTTACGAAGTCACCGCCACACTTTTAATAGCGGGCCGACCGGTCCGCTGGAACAGTGAACAGAAAGATGAAAACCCAAACACTCTGATTAAATAAAAGTCGGTACTTATCTTTATTAACGAAGATACAGAAACACAGTAGTGAACTCCGTGTCTACAGAAATCTGTCTAGTTCGAGTCGGAGCGGCTAGGTCAACGTCGGCTGACGACAAACAACAACTCTGCTGCGATGAACACACAACTGACTAGCAAGTACACAATTCGGTGGCGAGTATACAACTGAGCGGCGAATACAGAACTGTCCTAGCGCTCGCGACTCCAGCGCTTAAGAACCCAGAAGCCAGCGGTGGCGCGCGCAGACTTGCGGCGATTTCCCGTCTCGCTGGCGCTGCTTATGCGGACGGCGTCCGGACTTTGATGCTGCCAACCTTTTGGCAGCGGGCTCGGGTGGCATTACTGGCTAGGATATAACACTAAACACCTTTTTCCAAAGCTGTTTTACAGAGGAAGACAGCACTGCAGTTCCTTCTCTAAATCCTCGCACAAACGAAAAAATGGCTGACATCGAAATAAGTGTCCAAGGAATAGAAAAGCAACTGGAATCACTCAATAGAGGAAAGTCCACTGGACCTGACGGGATACCAATTCGACTCTACACAGAGTACGCGAAAGAACTTGCCCCCCTTCTAACAGCCGCGTACCGCAAGTCTCTAGAGGAACGGAGGGTTCCAAATGATTGGAAAAGAGCACAGGTAGTCCCAGTCTTCAAGAAGGGTCGTCGAGCAGATGCGCAAAACTATAGACCTATATCTCTGACGTCGATCTGTTGTAGAATTTCAGAACATGTTTTTTGCTCGAGTATCATGTCGTTTTTGGAAACCCAGAATCTACTATGTAGGAATCAACATGGATTCCGGAAACAGCGATCGTGTGAGACCCAACTCGCTTTATTTGTTCATGAGACCCACAAAATATTAGATACAGGCTCCCAGGTAGATGCTATTTTTCTTGACTTCCGGAAGGCGTTCGATACAGTTCCGCACTGTCGCCTGATAAACAAAGTAAGAGCCTATGGAATATCAGACCAGCTGTGTGGCTGGATTGAAGAGTTTTTAGCAAACAGAACACAGCATGTTGTTATCAATGGAGAGACGTCTACAGACGTTAAAGTAACCTCTGGCGTGCCACAGGGGAGTGTTATGGGACCATTGCTTTTCACAATATATATAAATGACCTAGTAAATAGTGTCGGAAGTTCCATGCGGCTTTTCGCGGATGATGCTGTAGTATACAGAGAAGTTGCAGCATTAGAAAATTGTAGCGAAATGCAGGAAGATCTGCAGCGGATAGGCACTTGGTGCAGGGAGTGGCAACTGTCCCTTAATATAGACAAATGTAATGCATTGCGAATACATAGAAAGAAGGATCCTTTGTTGTATGATTATATGATAGCGGAACAAACACTGGTAGCAGTTACTTCTGTAAAATATCTGGGAGTATGCGTGCGGAACGATTTGAAGTGGAATGATCATATAAAATTAATTGTTGGTAAGGCGGGTACGAGGTTGAGATTCATTGGGAGAGTGCTTAGAAAATGTAGTCCATCAACAAAGGAGGTGGCTTACAAAACACTCGTTCGACCTATACTTGAGTATTGCTCATCAGTGTGGGATCCGTACCAGATCGGTTTGACGGAGGAGATAGAGAAGATCCAAAGAAGAGCGGCGCGTTTCGTCACAGGGTTATTTGGTAACCGTGATAGCGTTACGGAGATGTTTAATAAACTCAAGTGGCAGACTCTGCAAGAGAGGCGCTCTGCATCGCGGTGTAGGTTTCGAGAGGGTGCGTTTCTGGATGAGGTATCGAATATATTGCTTCCCCCTACTTATACCTCCCGAGGAGTTGACGAATGCAAAATTAGAGAGATTAGAGCGCGCATGGAGGCTTTCAGACAGTCGCTCTTCCCACGAACCATACGCGACTGGAACAGGAAAGGGAGGTAATGACAGTGGCACGTAAAGTGCCCTCCGCCACACACCGTTGGGTGGCTTGCGGAGTATAAATGTAGATGTAGATCTGGAGAACCTACTGGCCATAGCAAAAGTCAAACACCTCTGTATTCAGGTAAGTTAAGACAGCAAGACATTCTTTTGTATCTTCGCAGAGACCTCTAAGATAGGACACAGACAGCAGCCTTAATGTATTGGAAATGTAACACCTGCATTCCATATTACTGGGTCTATAAACCCGAGGTGGTCGGGTTGTGTACCCGACTGACACCACGTATCGTCATGCCAGATGCGCAGTACCACTGTGAAAATGACAAATGCAATGTGGCAACGTTCAATCTCCTCAAACCATCACAAACGGATGAAGGCATTGTGCTGCTGCACACATAACTGGGACCATCTGAAAATATGATGTGGTGATACTCTTGTGTCCAGACTTGCCATGGCATTTCTCAGCTGCCATATCGAGAGGAGCTGTAGCAATGATCATTTGGTGACAGTCCTTGGCATTCTAGAAGTCATCACACTGTTCCTTTGGGTATCTGTATAGAGGGCCAGAGCTGTGGTGTCTACAGTTGCCAGGATGACGTGGAGCAGAGTGCAATGGTGAGGATTTGCCGACTGCTGGGAGGCACTAGCAAGACATTTAACAGAACACACATGTATTATTCATGAATCTACAGTCATCTTCTTTCGTGGCTGCCAGTAGCTGGGTGAGCAGAAGGGCACTAGCCACGGCCGTATGTGCTGACGTCTTCACGTTGCGGCCAGCACAATGATGGCGCTCTACACGCAGTACTGTGAAAGTTGCCCTAGTTTCCTGGTGGCCAGCAGCGTGGTTAACAGATTACAAGAGTGCTCTCACTCAGGTCTTAGGTAGTCCCCTTTAAAGACACCCAACAGCTCTATATGAGGTGGCCGTGGTCGTGGAGTCACACGTGGTCTCTCAACCAGTGTCTGCTCAATGATGCAGGTCTGTTGAGGCAGCTACTGTACTTCCCTAGGGTGATGGTAGTTTTAGCAACCCACCAGGTAGCATTAGCTAGGCCACCAGGGGGCCTGGTCATAGAAAACACTCAAGTTGTCTCATCAGTGAAGGTGGCAGAAGCTCATGACCCATGCCAGCCAAGTCCTTCAGGCCAGGGTGGCAATTTCATCAAAGACTGAAGTGATCTAGGTGGACTGTGGATGGAGTTTCTCAGGTCCCATCTTGGGACTGATAAGCTGCAACTGGGAACTGGGCTTTGGAATTCAGATTATTCGTAGCAGTCGGTTTATGACAATGATGTTATCATGTGGTAAGAATGACCAAATGCGGCCTAGTTTTCTGGACCTGTCAGCACTCTTCCCCACACTGTTGTGTCACAACTACTCTCTTCAAGCTTTCAGTTTCGTTGTTTCTGCAGTGTGTGTGCTGAAAAACGACTCTTGCATACAACATGTGCACTGTTACTTCACTGTGGATGGTCAAAATACTGACATTATATTTCCATCCCTGTGTGGTCACTCTGTTGCATTGGTAACTCGGTTATCCAGCTTGGGTGGTTTCTGGCAATTAGCTCAGTGGTGAGCCTATACTACATGCAATATCAGCTGTTCTTCCTTGTTGGCATTCCAATCAAGCATGAAAGCAGTAAGGTCTTAGTAGGTCGATGGAGGGAGTTGGCCCCACATCTACACAAATAAGTCACCTAAATCCGCTAATACCACAGAGGGGACGATGAACTCTGATGCCACGTTCAGTCACATCCCAGATGTGTTCGATTGGGTTCAGATCTGGCGAATTGGAGGGCCATCACATCAATTGGAACTCGCCACTGTGTTCCTTGAACCACTCCAACCCACTCCTGGCCTTGTGACATCGCACATTATGTTGCTGAAAAATCCCACTGCCATCGTTAAAGATTATCATCATGAAGGAGTGTATGTTGTCTGCAACCAGTGTACAACACTCCTTGGCTGTCATGGTACCTTGTATGAGCTTCACCAGAGCTGTGAATGTTCCCCAGAGCATACTGGAGCTACCGGCAGTTTTTCTCCATCCAGCAGTACGGATGTCAAGGAGCTGTTCCCTTGGAAGACGACAGATTCGCGCCCTCCTATATGCATGATTGAAGAAGGGATTGGAATTCAACAGACCATACAGTGCTCTGCCCCCGACCAACATCCAGTACCGTTCCCATTTCTGTCGTAGTTGCCCTCGTCAAGGTGTTAACATTGGCACGTGCACGGGTCATCGGCTGCGAAGCCCTTCATTAGAAGAGTTGGTGCAGTGTGTGTTCAGACACACTTGTACTGTGCCCAGCATTCAAGTCTCATGTTAGTTCCGCCACAGTTTGCTGCCTGTCCTGTTTTACCAATCTGCCCGGCCTATGACATCCGACATCAGTAATGAGGGGGGGCTGCCCATCCCCATAACGTTGGGATACGGTTACACCTCGGTTTCGCCACATGTCGAAGACACTCACTGCAGCACTCCTCGACCACCAGACAAGTTGAGCAGTTTCCGAAAAGCTGGTGTCGAGCCTCTGGACCCTCACACTCTGCCCTCGGTCAAACTCAGACAGATCGCATACCTTCCCCATTCTACACACAGACAGCGCGCCTACTGATACTGCATGCACTGTGGTTATGTCTGACTAGCTGTCATTCCTAGCCAGGTGATGTTGCTGTCTCCTGGGTGGGTCTATACCGATAGTAGGTCGGTGGTCATAATGTTCTGCGTGATCAGTGTATGTTGCCGTCATATGATGCAGTTTTTATGGCCAGAAGTAAATACAGGGTGAGTCACCTAACGTTACCGCTGGACATATTTCGTAAACCACATCAAATACTGACGAACCGATTCCACAGACCGAACGTGAGGAGAGGGGCTAGTGTAATTGTTTAATACAAACCGTACAAAAATGCACGGAAGTATGTTTTTTAACACAAACCTACTTTTTTTTAAATGGAACCCCGTTAGTTTTGTTAGCACATCTGAACATATAAATAAATACGTAATCAGTGCCGTTTGTTGCATTGTAAAATGTTAATTACGTCCGGAGATATTGTAACCTAAAGTTGACGCTTGAGTAACACTCCTCCACTGTTCGATCGTGTGTATCGGAGAGCACCGAATTACGTAGGGATCCAAAGGGAACGGTGATGGACCTTAGGTACAGAAGAGACTGGAACAGCACATTACGTCCACATGCTAACACCTTTTTATTGGTCTTTTTCACTGACGCACATGTACATTACCATGAGGGGTGAGGTACACGTACACACGTGGTTTCCGTTTTCAATTACGGAGTGGAATAGAGTGTGTCCCGACATGTCAGGCCAATAGATGTTCAATGTGGTTGCCAACATTTGCTGCACACAATTGCAATCTCTGGCGTAATGAATGTCGTATACGCCGCAGTACATCTGGTGTAATGTCGCCGCAGGCTGCCACAATACGTTGTTTCATATCCTCTGGGGTTGTAGGCACATCACGGTACACATTCTCCTTCAACGTACTCCACAGAAAGAAGTCCAGAGGTGTAAGATCAGGAGAACGGGGTGGCCAATTTGTGCGTCCTCCACGTCATGGTAATGTAAATGTGCGTCAGTGAAAAAGACCAATAAAAAGGTGTTAGCAAGTGGACGTAATGTGCTGTTACAGTCTCTTTTGTACCTAAGGTCCATCACCGTCCCCTTTGGATCCCTACGTAATTCGGTGCTCTCCGATACACACGATCGAACAGCGGAGGAGTGGTACTCGAGCGTCAACTTTAGGTTACAATATCTCCGGATTTAATTAACATTTTACAATGCAACAAACGGCACTGATTACGTATTTATTTATATGTTCAGATGTGCTAACAAAACTAACGGGGTTCCACTTAAAAAAACGTAGGTTTGTGTTAAAAACATACTTCCATGCATTTTTGTATGGTTTGTATTAAACAATTGCACTAGCCCCTCTCCTCACGTTCGGTCTGTGGAATCGGTTCGTCAGTATTTGATGTGGTTTACGAAATATATCCAGCGGTAACGTTAAGTGACTCACCCAGTATATTCGAAAAGAGAACATTTGGCTAGGCTAATTTAGGCCAGAACCAACAGCCTTCCCGTAGTGGTAACACCGGTTCCCACCAAACCACTGAAGGTAAGTGCTGTCAGGCTTGGCTAGTACTTGGATGCGTGACGGTCTGGATCTGCCAAGCACTGTCTGCAAGCAGGCTGCACTCAGCCTTTGTGAGGTCAAGAGAGGAACTGCTTAATTGAGAAGTGGCAGCTCTGGTCACAAAAACTGACAATGGCCGAGAGAGTGGTGTGCTGACCACATCCCCCTCCATATCCACATCCGGTGACGCCTGTTGGCTGAGAATGTCACGGCGGACGGTCGGTATCGTTGGGCATCTGAGGCCTGTTTGGATGTAGTTAGCTTAGGCGAGATGCGGGCGACATCAGTTTATTGTTCCACACCAACCTCAAGATCAAAAATATTGGGACAAGTGATCACAGAACACACAATCAACTGCAATCGCTCGACAGTGAAACGGCACGTGGATTAGATGAGATACACAAGACATTTTGGGCAGAATTTGCAAAAGAACTCATTCGCCTTTGAGTTGAATGAGCGCTATGTTCACGAATTATATTTTTATAGAACCAGAATTGATTAATCGAGAAAGTAATTGAGAACGTGTGTTGCAGTTGGTACTTTGAGACGAAAAGGTTGGCACGGGAGACGAATTCATGGTGGGCCGCATCAAACCAGATCAGGAGCCTGGGAAAAAAGTTGCCACGGTAGGCAACTGCTGGAGCCTGAGAAGTGGAACGGAGAGGAAGAGGGCGCAATGGCGACATCGCAAAGTGTTCTTCGTCTCTCTGTGTGCAGATCGCAACAGGCAGCCACATTCTTAGTTGCAAATCGTCACTATAGGAGAGACAGAAAAACAAAAGCAAAGATCAGGTATCAGATTAGAGTGGAAGATGTAACTATGTCTCGAATGAAAGTGAAACGTAGACGGGCAGGACATCGGGATATATAGCCCGCATCTCGTGGTCGTGCGGTAGCGTTCTCGCTTCCCACGCCCGGGTTCACGGGTTCGATTCCCGGCGGGGTCAGGGATTTTCTCTGCCTCGTGATGGCTGGGTGTTGTGTGCTGTCCTTAGGTTAGTTAGGTTTAAGTAGTTCTAAGTTCTAGGGGACTGATGACCATAGATGTTAAGTCCCATAGTGCTCAGAGCCATTTCCATCGGGATGTGTAGTGAGTGATTCGATGGCTGGACGTATTGTGATAGATACGGAGAGGTAAGAAAACATTGATGCGATGACATAATGTGAATGGATGACACTAGAAAACCGGCAGTATCAACATGGAAGCAAGACTGTGTTCAATGTCCCTTTGAAGATGAGGACATTAGAGATGAAGCACAAGCTCTGATTTGGGAAAGATGGGGAAGGTAAACGGCTATGCCCTTCGAAGGAACCATCTGGGCTTTCACCTTAAGCGATTTGAAGAAATCAACTAAAACGTAATTTTGGATTGCCATGTACTGACGTCCTCCACGTACGAGTCCAGTATCTCACCACTGCGCTGCTGAGCTCGGATGGAGAAAAACACCAAAGATTAGCATGGGAGATGTACTTGCGTTCTGAAACGTTGTTGTGATAATGAAGTTTTAACAAGGCTGGTACAGATCTGAAATCCATTTGTGCTGGTGTAATTAATTAGTTTGGAGATTGGTAAACGCTTGTACACTGATGAGCAGTCTACCCGATGACGTTAGAGCCCCTCTGGCCCTGATGACGACGGCAACATTTCGCGGCATGGACATCACGAGAAGCCGTCTAGATCCCTGACCACTCAACTGTAGCCACCCATGTCTAGATTAGTTTTGAAGGTGACATTCAGTTTCTGAGTCGGTGAAGCCAAAGAACGTGTAAACAAAACAGTGGTTGTGGTGACAGAGTGATTAGCAGCTTAGCCCTAGGTCTAAATTAGGCTGGAATGTGACACTTAGAATGAAGTCATTTTGGGTATTATGAAACATTAAAACAAATAAATGTTGACTTTTCGACAGACTTCATAACGGTACTCTTTGGGGTGATTAACTGATGTGACAGTGTGGTTGTGAGTTGGCGAAACGAATGTGAAAGCATAGAACTAGCTGAAGTGCCCTCGGCTCCGCAGGAATGTCAAAACATTCCATCTTCGCACGAATGTCACTTCGTACAACGGTCACAGACTCGAAGTACTCGCACCGTGCCATCAGCGATTAGCGACTTACAGAGGTTGGACAAAAATATGAAAACACAGCGACAAGTGCATGCTAGAACAGTGTTCCGCGTATTGTGAGTGCACTATGTCTGAGCTCAGTGCATTCGAACGTGGGTGCTCGTACGTTAGGTGATTCCATAACCTCGTTAACAGAAGAGTTGGGTATTTCAAGTGGCACCGAATCCATCATTTTTACCGCACAAAGGGAAAGTGGGAAAACATCTGCCAAGTCACAAGGCAGAGAAAAGTGTGTGTGTGGAGGGATCGTGACAGACGGTCGTTGAATAGAATTATGACGAAAATTAAGAGGACGACAGCTGCAAAAGGCACTACAGAACTGAATGTCGCACTCGCAAATCCTGTCTGCACCAAAGCAACACGAAGGGAACCCCGTAAGAAGAGAACTGCAGGATTAGATTAGATTAGATTAGATTAGATTAATACTAGTTCCATGGATCATGAATACGATATTTCGTAATGATGTGGAACGAGTCGAATTTTCCAATACATGACATAATTAGGTTAATTTAACAACATACTTAAGTTAATATAACAACTTTATTTTTTTGTGTTTTTTTTAATATTTTTGTTTTTTTTTCTTAATTTATATCTAAAAATTCCTCTATGCAGGGTCAGCTGCAATTCCAAAACCACTCATCAGTGATGCAAATGCCCGCAAAAGAAAAAAGTGGTGCCGAAGCCGTAAAAACTGGACCAGGCACCAACGGAAGAAAGCCATTTGCTCCGATGAGTCTTGTGGCCGAGTTTACATCCCAAAAGTGAAAGACGGCGGGGATTCGGTGCTGATTTGGGGAGTCATATCGTGGTACTTCAAAATGTTCAAATGTGTTTGAAACCTTATGGGACTTAACTGCTAAGGTCATCAGTCCCTAAGCTTATACACTACTTAACCTAAATTATCCTAAGGACAAACACACACACCCATGCCCGAGGAAGGACTCGAACCTCCGCCGGGATATCGTGGTACTCCATGGGCCCCATGGTAACTCTTCAAGGTCGAGCATTCGGTGACAACTCTGGATGGTCAGGTACATCCCATGGTACAGTTTTTGTTCCCCAAAGGTGGCGCTGTGTGCCAAGACGACATCGCCTCTGTTTACACTGCACTGGTTTTGTGAGCACGAGGATGAATAGCTGCATCTCTCCTGGCCACCAGTCACAAGGTCACTCGTATTATTGAGCCTCTGTGGTCGTCTTTGGAGAGAAGGGTCTATGATCGCTAGCCACCTCCGTCATCGTTACCTGAACTTGCCACTATTTTGCAGGAAGCATGTTAAAAAAAAAGAAGTGTGTGAATTCCTAAGGGACCAAACTGCTGAGGTCATCGGTCCCTAGACATACACACTATTTAAACTAACTTAAGCTAAGAACAACACGCACACCCATGCCCGATGGAGGTCTCGAACCTCCGGCGGGGCCGCGCAGTCAGTGACATGGCGCCTCAAACCACGCGGCCACTCCGCGCGGCGAATGTTATAAGATTACCTTGAAAACACACATCTATTTATCCGTTTCGAGACGACTAGAAGGCTGTTTTGAATGCCAGTGTGTTTCCTACACGGTATTAGGCATAGTACGAGGGCAGTTCAATAAGTATGCAACACATTTTTTTTCTCGGCCAATTTTGGTTGAAAAAACCGGAAATTTCTTGTGGAATATTTTCAAACATTCCCGCTTTGTCTCGTATAGTTTCATTGACTTCCGACAGGTGGCAGAGCTGTACGGAGCTGTTAAAATGGCGTCTGTAACGGATGTGCGTTGCAAACAACGGGCAGTGATCGATTTTCTTTTGGCGGAAAACCAGGGCATCTCAGATATTCATAGGCCCTTGCAGAATGTCTACGGTAATCTGGCAGTGGACAAAAGCACGGTGAGTCGTTGGGCAAAGCGTGTGTCATCATCGCCGCAAGGTCAAGCAAGACTGTTTGATCTCCCGCGTGCGGGCCGGCCGTGCACACCTGTGACTCCTGCAATGGCGGAGCGTGCGAACACAATCGTTCGAGATGATCGACGGATCACCATCAAACAACTCAGTGCTCAACTTGACATCTCTGTTGGTAGTGCTGTCACAATTGTTCACCAGTTGGGATATTCAAGGGTTTGTTCCCGCTGGGTCCCTCGTTGTCTAACCGAACACCATAAAGAGCAAAGGAGAACCATCTGTGCGGAATTGCTTGCTCGTCATGTGGCTGAGGGTGACAATTTCCTGTCAAAGATTGTTACAGGCGATGAAACATGGGTTCATCACTTCGAACCTGAAACAAAACGGCAATCAATGGAGTGGCGCCACACCCACTCCCCTACCAAGAAAAAGTTTAAAGCCATACCCTCAGCCGGTAAAGTCATGGTTACAGTCTTCTGGGACACTGAAGGGGTTATTCTGTTCGATGTCCTTCCCCATGGTCAAACGATCAACTCTGAAGTGTATTGTGCTACTCTTCAGAAATTGAAGAAACGACTTCAGCGTGTTCGTAGGCACAAAAATCTGAACGAACTTCTCCTTCTTCATGACAACGCAAGACCTCACACAAGTCTTCGCACCCGAGAGCAGCTCACAAAACATCAGTGGACTGTTCTTCCTCATGCACCCTATAGCCCCGATCTCGCACCGTCGGATTTCCATATGTTTGGCCCAATGAAGGACGCAATTTGTGGAAGGCACTACGCGGATGATGAAGAAGTTATTGATGCAGTACGACGTTGGCTCCGACATCGACCAGTGGAATGGTACCGTGCAGGCATACAGGCCCTCATTTCAAGGTGGCGTAAGGCCGTAGCATTGAATGGAGATTACGTTGAAAAATAGTGTTGTGTAGCTAAAAGATTGGGGAATAACCTGGTGTATTTCAATGCTGAATAAAACAACCCCTGTTTCAGAAAAAAAATGTGTTGCATTACTTATTCAACTGCCCTCGTAGTATGATATGGTTTTCGTGTTTCGGTATTTTCGTCCAACCTCTGTATACATTTCACATGTATTTAAGATATTTGACCTACATTTGTACACATATTTCACCGTGTCCCCCTGTTTAGCTGGATGGTAACGTGCTTGCCTCCCATGCAGCGGGCCTGGGTTCGATTCCCGGCCGGGTTGGAGATTTTCTCCGCTCGTGGGATAGGTGTTGTCCTCATCATCATTTCATGCTCATCACCGGCACGCGAGCCTCCCAATGTGGCGTCGACTGCAACGATCTGTCGGCGCAGATGTCTGTACATGCAAAAGATCGCTGCAAATGTGTTGTGTTCACACGACACAAACTCCAATCTACTGCTCGCCTGCCATCTGTCGGTGTAGAAAAGAAATATCAGTGGCAAGCAACTACGTTCGCCGAAAATGTCAGAAGTTTAATTAATTTATTTTGAAATTTAGGAATTGAAGAAATTCTGTTGTGGTCTGTGTTCGCAACTTGTGTTGCAAAAAAAACATTCAGACAAAAACGCAGGAAACAGAGAGAGCGGTCAAAATGGTATACACAGTGGCTGCTAAAGCGAAAGCATTTTTCGCACGTACATTTACTGCAAGAATTGCAGGGCCACCCTAACGACTGGCGTAATTATTTACAGATGGATGTCGAAACTTATAATTGTCTCTTAACGCTCGTAACCTCTCATATTATACGAAATAATACTTGAATGAGAAGATCAATTTCTCTCCATGAACGGCTGGCGGTAACATTAAGATTTCTGGCAACAGGAAGGACCCACGCCCGGGTTCCCGGGTTCGATTCCTGGCGGGGTCAGGGATTTTCTCTGCCTCGTGATGACTGGGTGTTGTGTGATGTCCTTAGGTTAGTTAGTTTTAAGTAGTTCTAAGTTCTAGGGGACTGATGACCATAGATGTTAAGTCCCATAGTGCTCAGAGCCATTTGAACCATTTGAACAGTAAGGAGCTATAAGGACTTTAAATTTTCAACTGCAATTTCTAAACAAGCATTGAGTGAAATTGTACCCAACACAAGTGAAGCTATTTACTCTGTCCTGAAGGATGAGTTCATGAAGGCAAGTCAAGTACATTAATTCTGTCAAGTTACAAATAATATTTTTGCTAATGAAGAATCACAATATTTTTGCTGTTTTAGACGTGTTTAAATCACAAAATACCACAAACTTGTCTGGTATATTTCATCCACTCCAACACCAGATCTTCGAGATTTTTGAACTTTTGATAATTATTTACAGTATACAGTCCACAACAATTTTTATTATTACCGTTTCTCAGTTCGCCGGTGCGTCAACCTCTCGTAATTTTCCAATTAATGCATTGTATGCAGCTGTCTTTTTGTTCCTGTCACTGTAATCTTTACTTTTAATCTTCCACAAACATGGGTCATTTCTACAAAGTTCTGATAAACTGTCTAGAACACTGACGAGCGTCAGCCATTTTAATGCTCCGTGCGCACAAAAACAAACACTGGACTGAACAAGCAGCTGTTTCGCGCCAGATTTGCGGCGATCTACTGTCCACACGCTCCAACTTGTCTGCGCAGATGTGGTTTGAACCCACAGATTTGAGACGATTCGCTCAAACCTCCAACTCCAACTTCCAGGTTTGCACACACCTCATGTCGGTGCAAATCTCCTGTCCGTACGCAACGATCTGTCTGCGCAGATGTGATGTGCACAGACATTTGCGCAGACAGATCGTTGGAATGTCAGGTCTTAAATGGCTACACAGGATAATTGAAATGGCCTGGGAGTCGGGACAGGTTCCATCAGACTGGACAAAAGCAGTAATCACACCAATCTTTAAACATGGAAACAGAAAAGATTGTAACAACTACAGAGGTATGTCTTTAATCAGCGTTGTGGGTAAAGTCTTCTCAGGTATTGTTGAAAGGAAAGTGCGAGTATTAGTTGAGGACCAATTGGATGAAAATCAGTGTGGGTTTGGGCCTCTTAGAGGTTGTCAGGACCAGATCTTTAGCTTACGGTAAATAATGGAAAAGTGTTATGAGTGGAACAGGGAATTGTATCTATGCTTTATAGATCTAGAAAAGGCATATGACCGGGTTCCTAGGAGGAAGTTATTGTCTGTTCTACAAGATTATGGAATAGGAGGCAAACTTTTACAAGCAATTAAAGGTCTTTACATGGATAGTCAGGCAGCAGTTAGAGTTGACGGTAAATTGAGTTCATGGTTCAGAGTAGTTTCAGGGGTAAGACAAGGCTGCAACCTGTCTCCACTGTTGTTCATATTATTTATGGATCATATGTTGAAAACAATAGACTGGCTGGGTGAGATTAAGATATGTGACACAAAATAAGCAGTCTCGCATATGCGGATGACTTAGTTGTGATGGCAGATTCGATTGAAAGTTTGCAAAGTAAAAAAATGGTTCAAATGGCTCTGAGCACTATGGGACTCAACTGCTGAGGTCATGAGTCCCCTAGAACTTAGAACTAGTTAAACCTAACTAACCTAAGGACATCACAAACATCCATGCCCGAGGCAGGATTCGAACCTGCGACCGTAGCGGTCTTGCGGTTCCAGACTGCAGCGCTTTTAACCGCACGGCCACTTCGGCCGGCTTGCAAAGTAATATTTCAGAGCTAGATCAGAAATGTAAGGACTATGGTATGAAGATTAGCATCTCCAAAACGAAAGTAATGTCAGTGGGAAAGAAATATAAACGGATTGAGTGCCAAATAGGAGGAACAAAGTTAGAACAGGTGGACGGTTTCAAGTACTTAGGATGCATATTCTCACAGGATGGCAACATAGTGAAAGAACTGGAAGCGAGGTGTAGCAAAGCTAATGCAGTGAGTGCTCAGTTACGATCTACTCTCTTCTGCAAGAAGGAAGTCAGTACCAAGACTGAGTTATCTGTGCACCGTTCAATCTTTCGACCAACTTTGTTGTATGGGAGCGAAAGCTGGGTGGGTTCAGGTTACCTTATCAACAAGGTTGAGGTTACGGATATGAAAGTAGCTAGGATGATTGCAGGTACTAGTAGATGGGAACAATGGCAGGAGGGTGTCCACAATGAGGAAATCAAAGAAAAACTGGGAATTAACTCTATAGATGTAGCAGTCAGGGCGAACAGGCTTAGATGGTGGGGTCATGTTACGCACATGGGGGAAGCAAGGTTACCCAAGAGACTCATGGATTCAGCAGTAGAGGGTAGGAGGAGTCGGGGCAGACCAAGGAGAAGGTACCTGGATTCGGTTAAGAATGATTTTGAAGTAATAGGTTTAACATCAGAAGAGGCACCAATGTTAGCACTGAATAGGGGATCATGGAGGAACTGTATAAGGGGGGCTATGCTCCAGACTGAACGCTGAAAGGCATAATCAGTCTTAAATGATGATGATGATGATGATGATGATCGTTGCGTGCGGACGGGCCTTACGACTCGCAAGAGGCGAGCGAAACTCCCCGGTCGGGGTCTCGCGGCCAGCAGTGCCAAACGATCATTGCATTTTTCAGTTCATCCGTATCTCTATCGAATTTGCCAGGAACTGAGTGCCGCTGGCAACAGTCTGATTCTCCGCTGTTTCGTACCATGCGACTCTAGAGAGCTCCCTATATGTATCTGAGTCATTCAGCCGTGTGGCCGGCCGCGGTGGCCGAGCGGTTCTACGCGCTTCAGTCCCGAAACGCGCGACCGCTACGGTCGCAGATTCGAATCCTGCCTCGGTCATGGATGTGTGTGATGACGTCCTTAGGTTAGTTAGGTTTAAGTAGTTTTAAGTTCTAGCGGACTGATGACCTCTGATGCTGAGTCCCATAGTGCTCAGAGCCATTTGAACCATTTTCAGCCGTGTGGCAGGATCTTTGACACCGAAACACGATGTGGGTGATACGCCGAACAACATAAATGACAGGTCGTTTTCGAACCCGATTCTTGTCGTCGCCTCTACTCCTAGCGTTGGCAGGAATACATGACTTACACAGCATTTTTATCCAAATAGTGGCTCAAGTATATAACAAGTTTGGTTGAATTTGTTCCAGACATTCCTGAGCTATGCTTTTGTGCGACGGCTGTTTATCCCAGTCTTTCAGGCGTATAGGGTGGTGGGAGTATCTTACTATGACACAACATTTTTCCAGACAGCGAGTGAAACGTGAGCCAGGTTTGGTAGAAATTCCTTCAGTTGTTACACAGAAATGCCACTGTCTTTGCACTTTCCCCCTTCCGCCCCCTTTACCTTAAGTGCAGGGTGAAACGTCATCACGAATTTCGACAGTAAATCTAGTGACACCGAAAACAATGGATTTTATATTAATATAATCGTTATTGAATATTTTTACGTGTATTACCACCACAGTCTTTTTATAGAGATAATTAGTCATGTACGTAATACATTTGATTAAAATTGCTCCAGATACTGCCGAATGAACCTTCTATCATGTATTTTCCTCCCCTACCGTATGGGGGGTAGGTGGTTTTTACTCGCGCAGAAACCTTCGCGGACGTGAGCGCAAAAATTTACCGAAGTTCATCGTAATCGGATGCATTGTAAAGGAAAACGTAGAACGTTAACAAACAAATACTGATTTTTATATGTTAGACATATCTTTCCTTGCTATACATTCTATGTCGGAATTAAATGTTCAGTGTTCTTATGTATTTATATCAGCATAAAAATGGTTCAAATGGCTCTGAGCACTATGGGACTCAACTGCTGAGGTCATTAGTCCCCTAGAAATTAGAACTAGTTAAACCTAACTAACCTAAGGACATCACAAACATCCATGCCCGAGGCAGGATTCGAACCTGCGACCGTAGCGGTCTTGCGGGTCCAGACTGCAGCGCCTTTAACCGCACGGCCACTTCGGCTATATCAGCATATATCCACCGCAAGCCACCCTGTGTTACAAAACAGAGAGTATCTTGCACTGGTAGTCACTTCCTTTTCTGTTCCATTCGCAGATGGAGCGAGGAGAAAACGGCTGTCTACATGCCTGATTTCGTCTTTCCGGCCGTTACAAAAAATGTACGTTGGCGGCAGTAAGCTTCAAATGCCGGTTCTCGAAGTTTTCTCAGTAGCGTTCCGCGGAAACAACCTCTTCTATCCAGCGATTCCAGTTCGAGTGACGAAGCATCTCCGTTACACTAGCGTGTTGATCGAAGCCACCGATAAAAAATTTCGCAGCACGCCTCTGAATTGCTTCGCTGTCTTCCTTTAATCCGACCTGGTGGACGTCGCAGAAACCCGAACAGAACTCAAAAATAGTTCGCATTATTGTTCTATATGGGTCTCCTTAATAGACAAGCTACAATTCCCTACAATTCTGCTAATAAAGCGTGTCGACCATTCACCATGCCTATTTCCGATCCTACTTGCTCGCTCCATTTCATACTGCTTTGCAACGTTACGCCTAAATATTTAGTTAACGAGACTGCCAAGCAGCACACAATTAATACCTTAATCGAACATTACAGGATTTTTTTCCTACTCTTGGCATTAACTTGCGTTTTTCTATAGTTACAAGTTGCCATTTGTCATACGAAATATAAGTTCTAAGTTACCCTATACCTCAAAGAAGACAGTTTCCCATCATAAGTAAACATTCACTGATTGGTGCTGACCCTATCTACCATATAATTTATGTACCTAGAGAACGGGCGGTCCTACCACATTTCACTGGGGGATTGCATAAGTCTAGTTAGTCATATGTCTCTAAGCGACGATAAAGAAATTCTTTGCTCTTGAATTATCCTAAATTTCCTGGATAGAGGAAAAGGGCTTGTGACATCTGCATAATGAGCTCGTTACATTACCTGTTGGCTGGAATATGGTGAGAAAGGCCAACTGCAAGCGCTAAGCGTTGGATGTTCGAGGAACGGATTTTCGGGAGGTTTCCCCGAATTCTTTCCAGACGGTGGAGCTGCGTGAGAAGTCCGCCGCAGGTAAAGGTGCCCCCAGGCGGAGGCAGCCCAAAGAACCTTTCCACAACTATGCGAACTGCGTGGGATCCTTGGGAGGGGTGGGGGGGGGTAGCCCGAAGTGCCCACGGAAGCATAAATGCAAATGCTGAGTCACCGCCACTGTGCCCTGCTCAGCATGGTAGACGAGCTACATGAGAGCCCGTCCAGTGTCAACTTCAAGTCAGATTACGGAAAAACAACAAGCGCAGCGCTTCCCCTGCTTTTTAGAAAGTGCAGAGAAATTCTCGGTTGTCATGGTGGCAAAACTTGCGAATCCTCTACTCCAACTGGTGGCGTTGAGGTACAGGGTGGAAGGTTCACAGGAGGACACAGTTTGATGTTTGGTTTGTGGGACGCTCAACTGCCGGGTCATCAGCGCCCGAGGACACACTTTGTGCTCACTGTTCAGGATCGCAGGGGCAAAGTTTCGTCGCGGAGACATCGAGAGGTGTCCGGCCCAGACTGGATCCTCTTCCGCTACTTTTTTTGAGTAAGTGTCGCGCTTAGCATTTACGCTGCCTTTCTTCTGTGCAGCTCACACTTTGCCAGTTCATTCCTGAACGTGAGTTTGCTTTTTGTAGTAAGTTTTTGTAGTGTGGTCGTTAGTCGACCTTCCACAGTATATTACTGCAGTTGCGAGCTGCTAAGACAATGAAAAGTCATTTGCTCGCTCAGTAGCAGTCTCCCACATACCATTCAGGTGCCTTCAGCATTTTTACAGGCGTTTCAGAATAGACGTGATTTTGTCCCACTACTAGTTACTGTAGTTCACCTCGATCTGTGAATGGTTTTTAAGTACCAATAAATTAAAGATTAATTTTAACGACTATTATCATTTTTCTGTCCTGCAACTGGGCCTATCTGATGAGGCGACTTTCTCCCTCTCTCTCTCTCTGTCTCTACCTCTCTCTCTCTCTCCCTGTCCCTCTCCCTCGCCCTCTCCCTCCCTCTCTCTCTCTCTCTCTCTCTCTCTCTCTCTCTCTCTCTCTCTCTCTCTCTCTCTCACTCTTATACGCTATACGGAGAAACCGGTAATATCCAATATGTACAAGAGCCAAGAGGGAATAGTAAGAATGGACGATCAAGGAATAGAAATGATGGAAATAAAAGAAAGGTTCAGCAGAGGAATTAAAATTCAAGTTGAAAGAATATCAACGATACGGTTCGCTGATGACATTGCTATCTTGAGTGAAAGTGAAGAAGAATTACGTGATCTGCTGAATGGAATGAACAGTCTAATGAGTACACAGTATGGACTGAGACTAAATCGAAGAAAGCCGAAAGCAATGAGAAATAGTTCAAATGGCTCTGAGTACTATGGGACTTAACTTCCGAGGTCATCAGTCCCCTAGAACTTAGAACTACTTAAACCTAACTAACCTAAGGACATCACACACATCCATGCCCGAGGCAGGATTCGAACCTGCGACCGTAGCGGTCGTGCGGTTACAGACTGTAGCGCCTAGAACCGCTCGGCCACCCGGCCGGCGAAAGCAATGAGAAGTAGCAGAAATGAAACGAGCGAGAAACTTAACGTCAGGACTGATGGTCAAAAGTAGACGAAGTTAAGCAATTCTGCTACCTAGGCAGCAAAATAACCAATGGCGGATGGAGCAAGGAGGACACCAAAAGCAGACTAGCACAGGTAAAAAGGGCATTCCTGGCCAAGAGAAATCTACTACTAGCAAACATAGGCCTTAATTTCAGAACGAAATTTCTGAGAATGTGTGTTTGGAGTACAGCATTGTATGGTAGTGAAACATGGACTGAGGGAAAGCCAGAACAGAAGAGAATCGAAGCATCTGAGATGTGGTGCTACAGACGAATGTTGAAAATTAGATGGACTGATAAGGTTCAAAAATGGCTCTGAGCACTATGGGACTCAACTGCTGTGGTCATTAGTCCCCTAGAATTTAGAACTACTTAAACCTAACTAACCTAAGGACATCACACACACCCATGCCCGAGGCAGGATTCGAACCTGCGACCGTAGCAGCAGCGCGGCTCCGGACTGTAGCGCCTAGAACCGCACGGCCACCTAGGCCGGCGACTGATAAGGTAAGGAATCGGAGAGGATAGTAATATTTGGAAAACGCTGACAAAGAAATGGGACATGTTGATAGGACATCTGTGAAGACATCAGGGAATGACTTCCGTGGTAGTAGGCGGAGCTGTAGAGGGCTGTAGAGGAAGACAGAGACTGGAATAAGTCCAACAAATACTTGATGACGTACGTTATAACAGCTGAGATGAAGAGGTTGGCTCACGAGAGGAATTAGTGGCGGGCCGCATCACACCATTCAGAAGACTGAAGACTCAAAAGAAGAAAAAAATCTTCAGTTGGTTCCATATTACGCTCCTGTTGCATTTTTGGTGTTGTTCTTCTTCCTATGAGCGCCAATTTGCTGTTTTTTCCGCATTCCACAGCACTGTGGAATGCGGAAAAAACAGCAAATTGGCGCTCATAGGAAGAAGAACAACACCAAAAATGCAACAGGAGCGTAATATGTAAGAAACTGTCTACGCAACCTGCCACTGATGATGCCTTGCAGAAAATAAAGGCGAAACGCGTATGGCACTAAAATTGTGTTTTATTCAGTTGCTGTCAGACGGTCCATAAGTGAAAATTATCAATATACCGTATTATTACGCGCAACTGAGGAGGACAGGACCACAAAAGTTGAAGATATACATGGGAGTTTACATAATATTACTAGATATGCGCGAGGCTGCTTTTTTTACCTTATACAATAATACCCAGGCTCCGGCATCGCTGCACCGCGGCCGGCCCAGCCAACATGATACACCAGACAGGACTGACAAGCGCAGACAGGCGACTGCTCACTAGCAACAACTTACTGCTACTGCTACACAGTTCGTACTGCAGTCAACACTGCTCTCTGGTCTCAGATTCTCTTATAGCTTACATATCGCAGGCAGCGCATACCTCTTACATAACCCTCCACTTGGAGGGGGGGCAAAAATTTGGCAGCGATGGTGAGTCAATTGGACTTGCCATGAGCAACAAATTTTTCTAAAATCCACTTAATTAACTAAGTTGACAGTCACAGAGTATATACATATATATAAGTACAGAACATAAAATGAAATAGAGCGCACATGCACTGAGTACAGAACATATCAAGAAATCACAAAATGTATACGCAATGAGTACAAATCATATTAACAAATGACATAAAGGGCATACACACTGTAGTACAGAACATATCAAGCAATGACAAAATGTATATGCAATGAGTACAAAACATATTAACAAATGACAGGTCTACAAATATCGTATGAAAAGACAGAACTGATGATACAGGACAAAACAGACCCAACACAGACATTGCAAACTAAATATGGAATAATTAAGAGAGTTCATAAATTTAAGTATCTAGGGGAATGGATTACACCGACAGGGTTACCAAATGTTTCACTACAGGAAAGAGCAATAAAGATGGAAACGGCATACCAGCTATGCCGAAATGTATACAATAAAAAGTCGATCTCCATCAATGCCAAGCTCAGGCACTACAATGCGGTAATAAAACCAGAAAGTTTGTATGCGATTGAATGCATCCCACTGAACAGAAAACGTCTGTTGGAGAAATTGGAAATAAAAGAGAGAAAAATACTGAGAAAGATCTTAGGACCTAAAAAGGATGGACAAGATTATAAATTGCGATCCAATAAAGAGTTATACGAGAAAATTGAAAAACTGACAACATCCTTTAAAAAGAGAAGACTGAGTTTCTATGGGCATGTCAAAAGAATGGCACCAGAAAGAACGGCAAAGAAAATCCTGGAATACATGGAAAGCAGAAAGACACAAATTAACTGGCTGAAAGAAGTAAAAGAAGACATTGCAGAAATGAACATTATACCAGAGACAGTTTACAACAGAATGGAATATAGGAATGCCATCAACAAAATACAGGGATTCAAAGACCGAACGCAATCAAAGAAGACGGGAACAACCTGGTCGCAAGAACGTAAAGAAGCCCACTCAGAAAAAATGAAGAAGTACTGGGAAGAACGCAAGAAAAAGCACAAGAAATGACTGATGCTTAGCGTAGTCCAAAGTTGACTGTAACGAATAATAATAATAATAAAATGACATAAAGTACATACGCACTGTAGTATTTTTTGTTACTATTTTACTAGAACTAGGATAGGAAAGGGAAGGATTGCATCATGGTTGTAGCACATTAGGTTGCATGTAGCTGCACTGAAAGTCCATATCTTTCTACAGAAGCACAACACCAAGTGAGACAATCTGAAGTTCTCCTCCCTGAAATATTAATCAGTGTAGCCAAGACACTGAAATGTCGTATTAATATTCCATGTTATCATTTTGGTAGTACATTAGGTACACCAAACAGTGGAACCATAGTAACATCTACATTGTTCAAGGTGGTGGACACCATGATGTGTCAACACCACACTCATTCACCAACGTAGAATTAGTGCAGAAACCAAATATAGTGCTCCATGATCATAAGGATAGACAGGACAAACGTATATTGCAGTAATTTCTGGTAATTAGGTCAGAAGGTGAAGGACATTAAGTCTCATGCTAGTCATCATTGAGAATTACACTAGTCTATCAACCAATTTGACTAATTGTTGGCACTCATCGCCTAGTTACTGAACACTTCTGTACCATGTATGAAGTATTACAGAATAATGTTCATAAATCATCTGATTACAGTGAACATTGGCACTCATTGGCCAGTTACAAACCATTTTATACATTATTTAAAAGTGATCATTCAAAGCAAGAGTTACTTAATCGCATACCATTTACATAATTCATCTAGTTATAGTAATCATTGGCACTCATTGGCCAGTTACAAACCATCAGAAGTGATCATTCAAAACAGGAGCTAATAAATGGCATAGTATTAACATAATTCACCTAGTTATAGTAATCATTGGCACTCACTGGTCAGCTACAAACCATCAGAAGTCATCATTCAAAACAGGAGCTAATTATGGCATAGTATTAACATAATTCACCTAGTTATAGTAATCATTGGCATTCATTGGCCAGTTACAAACCATCAGAAGTCATCATTCAAAACAGGAGTTAATGAATGTAGCACCAAGCTACTGGTATTCATACATAATAGCATGTAGGTGACATAATACAAAATTAAAATAAGAAACAGGGCATTCATTGGCCAGTTACTAAACATATAGCAAGTATTGAGTAGTACAAAACATTTTTCATCATTCAAGTGACATACAACATATTTAAAATAATTATTGGCACTCATTGGCCAGTGACAAAGTATTCTTATATTTTTATAAAACCTTATTCAGTATTATTCAGAAGTTATCATTCAAAATGAGAGTTAATTATTGGCATAGCATTTATAGAGTATAACAAAAATATTATTTACAGAAATTATTGGCATAGTATTTATGCATTATTACAAAGCATCATTCAGTATTACTTAGAACTCATCATTCAAGTGACATAGGACATATTGAAAATGTAACATACTGTAACTATTATTCAAGGTCTGTGACTAGAAAACATCATTCAGTATTACTCAAAACTGATCATTCCAGTGACATAGGACATATTGAAAATGTAACATACTGTAACTATTATTCAAGGTCTGTGACTAGAAACCATCATTCAGTATTACTCAGAATTCATCATTCAAGTGACATAGGACATATTGAAAATGTAACACACTGCAACTATTACTTAAGGTCTGTGATTAGAAAACACCATTTAGTATTACTCAGAAGTCTCTTAAACTGGTAGCATTATTTGGGACTGGTAATACATTTTTTTTGCTAGCAATGCATTGCGTTGGGATCGATAATTAATTGCTGGGTCATGAAAATATTTGCTTTTGACTTATTGCTGCAAATGAGGATAGGTAACGTCATTCATCATGAGTCAGCTGTAGCAAGGTTATGAAACAAGTAGAGTATATGTGATCACATTCATGAATGACACACACAAATGGGTAAAAAAAATGCAAGTACTAGAACAGGTTTAATGATTAACTGCTTATAGCATATTAATTTCGTGAATAGCTTCTCCTAGAAAAAATACAAAATGGATTATTAAGCTGAAAGAAGAAACGCATATTATGCTGAAAAGTAGTGAACTTCGAATTAACAAGTAATGAAATGTGTACTCAATATATATGTACTCTAGCTGTCCTTTCCAAAACCTTCAGTCATTATACCATGCGACATAAGACATACTGTCAGAACAAACTGCAACAAATACTTAAATAACTACATAGCATTTCTTAACTAACAGTAAATATATAAACTACATCATTATTCTCATCTGCAAAGAAAAACTTAAAAGTGGTGCGTTTAGTGGCCATATAAAATTTATCACTATCATCACCTGTAAACAAAAACTTCATTATTCATATCATCATAACTTCATTATTATTATCACCTGTGAAGAAAAACTTCATTATTCATATTACCATATTCTTCATCACTATTCATCATCATTCATTATCATCTGCAAAAAGACACTTCATTATCCATTATTCATATTACCATTTACTTCATATAACTATTCATAATACAGAGTTCCTTATTTCTAGCATATTTCATCACTAAAACTAAGATGTGTAGTTCTGTCTGACAGCCTGCATCAATCGCCTCGTATTCTGAAAGAAAAAATTAGTTAAGACTGCTATCATACGATGTGTATAGTATATTCATGTTAATGTTTGTTAATTCTGATCCATTTACTGTTCGTGACGAGGTATTGCATCTTCTTTCGTTCATTCCGAAGGTGAAATTCCCATTTCATAGTAATCCACTGTGGTTTGTTTCATTTATTTCTTTTACACGTTATTGCTTTCTGAAAATGATGAACAATGATTAATGTCTTGCATTTAAATCATATACTCATTAAATAAAAACTGGTTTCTAGTGATATAATTAAGCATACAGCATAGCATGACGGAAAACGTAATATGGCAAAAACACAGACAGTGTGCAGGTGCAAAAATGTACACAGAGTATCATAATGTAGTAGAAAAAAATGTAAAATAGTCACTATGTTGAGACATCATAAGGCAAAAATGTCAAAGTCAACTGGTGTTTGTTATATCTTAAAGATTTCATAGTGCATACAAAGAAACAGGGAAACAATCATACATACATAAAAAATGGAAAATGTGCACGGTCTGATATATAACGACAAGAAATGACTTTCTTTGTGTTCAGCTTGTATGTTGTGTAGTTGATACAGGCGAGAGTTGAAGACTTTAATGGAGAGAGAATTTGATAAAATTAATATGTCACTAGATAGAATTGCATAATTGTTCATAAAATATGTAAGTTTATCTGGAAAAATGTGCACGGTCTTATGTGTAACGACAAGAAAAGCGACCTGCTAACCTTACCTTTCCGGGCACTTGCCAAGAAAAAATATAATAATTATCAGTAAGTAATCACATAGACATAATTGCATAAGTGGTCATAAAATGTGTAAGTTTATCTGGATAAATGTGCACGGTCTGATGTGTAACGACAAGAAAAGCGACCTGCTAACCTTACCTTGCCGGGCACATGCCAAGAAAAAATACAATAATCATCAGTAAGTGTTCATATAAATAATTGCATCATTTGTCATATAAAAATCAAGAAAAGGCATTACAGTGTGATAAATCATAAAGTATGTTCATTCAATAAAGGGTTTAATATTGGAGACATGGTGATTGTCTTTACTTTTTCTGGTTCTCAGAGTTTCGACGTGCACTACATTGGGGTGACGAATGCTGCGAATTCTGTATGGACCTGCATATAGAAGCTCAAATTTACTACATCTATTCTTTCCTCTGTTAGATAAATAGTATGTACGTACTAATATCTTCTGTCCAATGTGAAAGTCACGGCGTGTACAAACCTGTTTTTGCTGTCTTCTTCGGCGCTCTGCGGCACGTTTGATGTTGTTCAGCGCAATGTCAATTATTTCATGGTGTCGTAGTCGACGAGATGTAGGAAAGGATACTAATTCTTTAATTTTGTTAGGTGGTTCAACATTTTTCAGTATAACAGTCGGAGATAGCATAGTAGATTCATTTGGTATGGAATTAATTACATTCTGGAATGAGAGTATGTGTGTGCCCCAATCAGTATGTCTTTTATGGCAGTATATTCTACACAGTTTACCAATTTCTTTCATTAATCGTTCACAAGGGTTCGAAGAAGCGTAATACTTGGATATATAGATCGGAGAAATGTTTCTTGTTCGTAACATACGTGTCCATATAGCAGATCGAAATTGTGGTCCATTGTCGGAAATTACTTTCAATACATGCCCTACATGAAATAAAAAATGTTTTACAAATGCTTTCGAAACAGATTTAGCAGTAGCTTTGCGTAACAGAGTGAAGGTAACAAATTTTGAAGTGAGTTCAACAGTGACAAAGATGTAGCAAAAACCTCTATTAGTTCTGGGAATCGGACCAAAAATGTCTACAGCGGCCATGTGTCTCAGATTAACAGGTACAATGGGATATAACGGAGGAATATGTGAAGTCGTGTCTGACTTAGCTTTCTGGTAGATTTTACATGACGCTAAAACTCGTCGAATACGTTTCTCCATGTTGGTAAAATAACAGTTCTGTCTCAGTACTAGAAAACATTTTCTGGCTCCATAATGTGCGTAACTTAAATGAGTATACCAAATTAATTTGTTAACAAGTTCGTCAGGAATGCATAGTAACCAGTTATTGCTGTCAAGGTGAGAGCGGCGAAACAGAATATTATTGCGTACAGTGTAATGGTTTCTAATGGTAACATTATTCCTATCTTGCCAAAGGTGTTTTATTTCTTTCCATACGTTGTCTTTACTCTGCTCTTGTGCTATGTCTCGTAATGACAACGAAATGAAATTTTCAAATGCAACTTTGTTGAATATACATGACGCTGAAATTTGCTTTGCAGAAGTTGGTTGCGATGTCTTGCTGATTGTTGCTGAGAGAACGGGATAGTGCATCTGCTACAATATTTTGTGTGCCGGGAATGTGAACAATTGTAAAATTAAATTCCTGCAAATAAAGTTTCCATCTGCTTAATCTGTCGTGTGTAAATTTTGCAGAAAGTAAAAACTATATAGCTCTATGATCTGTGTAAACGGTAGTGTGTCTTCCATAAAGAAAATGCCGAAATCTCGTAAATGCCCGTACAACACATAATGTTTCAGGTTCTGTAACAGAGTAATTGCGTTCAGCAGGTGACAGAATGCGACTCGCAAAGGCGATGTTTTTAATTACTGTAGTACCATCTTCTTCAATTTCCTGAAAAATGTCTACGCCTAAAGCGGTATTAGAACTGTCGGTAGCAATGGAAAAATTTCTAGCAAGATCTGGATGTGATAAAAGTGGTGCATTCAACAAAGCTTCTTTCAGATTTACAAATTCAAAATGTGCTTGGCTATCCCGGGACCAAATAGTGTTTTTACCCGTCAACTGACATAATCTAGGGGTGTCTAAAGCAGAGTAATGAATAAATTTACGAAAAAAGTTAATTAATCCCAGAAAGCTGCGTAATTATTTCTTCGTCGTAGGAACAGTAATGTCACGTAAAGCTTGAAGTTTTTCCGGGTCAGGCGCAATGCCTTCTGCTGAAATTACATGTCCAAGAAATTTTATAGAAGTTTTGCCAAAGTGCGATTTGCTGAGATTAACTGTGAGTCCTTGTGCACGTAAAGTTCGTAACAGTTGTTCAAGAATCAGATTGTGTTCAAACCAGTTAGCTTCTGCAATAAGAATGTCGTCTACATACGTTGTGATTCTGTCTTTAAGTTCTGTCGGAAGTATACTATTCAAACCGCGAATAAATGCTGCTGAAGAAATAGTTAAACCGAACGGTAATTTACAAAATTGATAACAGTCACCAAAACAGAGAAAAGCTGTGTACTTTCTGCACTTCGGATGGAGCTGAATGTGCCAAAATCCCGATTTCAAATCTAACGTGGAATAAATAGCAGTACCATGAAATTTCTGTAGAAGTTCTTCTAGTGTCTGTGGGCGATCTGTTTCATTAATAATAATGTCGTTGATGTGACGCGAATCAAGTACGAGACGAAGTGAACCATCCTTTTTCTTAACAGTATGGAGTGGGTTTATGTACGGACTAACTGCCGGTTCAATAATTCCTTGGTCAAGCATAGCTTGCAATTCTTTCTTAACTTGTTCTCTGTGAATATACGGAATGGGATAATGTTTGAAATTCATACATAAAACCGGACATAGTACCAGGGACGTTGTCAAAACCTGGAGCTTGCTGTAAAAGAATTTTGCGTAGTTGCGTGCGTTCGTCGTCTGTATTTGCACTGCTCTGTTTAACTTTATCAGCAATCATTTGTATAACGTCATAGTCGGCTTCGTCTGGAGTATTATAGTTGTGTACGTACGTATCTGTGAATAATGTGGAATGACAGTCTATGTTACGTGATGCGGAAATGACCTCTGTACGATTAATTGTTTGTTCTTCTACAGATAAAGAGTGCTGAAATTCTAAAGCCAGTTGTACATTTTCATCCTTTAACATTAAATAGGAGTTTTGAAAGTCAATAATTGCGTCGTGTTGTACCAGAAAATTCGTACCTAAAATAACATCTGTTGTCAATAAGGGAACAATCCAAAAATTTGAGTGAAATGTATGACCTGCAATACAAAATGATAAATGTGTCTGTAATTTTAGATCTACTCCTTTACCAGATACTGCTCCTTTTAGTTTAGTTTTGCCTAATGGTAACGTAGGATAGGTATTCTCTTTGTTACATTCGTTGAAAGTTTCCTCATTTATAACTGACATAGGTGATTCAGAATCGATTACTACTGAAAATTTGGATGATCCAATCTTTACCTCAATGACAGGGTGGGAAATGGTTTTTTGAATAATTGGTCTTTCCTGCAAGAGAGTGTCTCGGATGTCGTCAAAAGTAATAACATTTTCGTGAACGAGATTCTGCGTGTCAAAAGTATTGCTTGCGTTGCTGGAAGATGCAACCTGTACTATATCTAGTCAAATTCTATCTGACGTGCTATCATTTGCGGGAGGATGCTGTGGCATTTCCACTATTTGTACTGTTCTGTAATTTCTTCCTGACGTATTATGTTCGGGATGATATCTACTGTCTGGTTCATTCATGATAATATGTTGTTGCGGATGATTTTGCTGCTGATAAGACCGACTGTTATGCAGAAAACTGTGCTCATTACTTTTACGTCTGTCATAAAATCATTGCTATACTGTGCATTGCGATAAGAACTGAAATGATGTGTCTTCTGTACGTAGTGATTTCCTTGTTGCTGTGCGTTACTATTTGGCGGAGCCGACGCTATACGTGTAGGCGGCGAAACATTAAAGTTTGGTTGACCTTGCAGTCTACATTGTTGGTTAGGTATGCTAACCGGTTGGTTTTGTTGCTGTTGCGGAGAAAAACATGTATTGTTACCAAAATGTGTTTGCGACTGTTGGAAATTTTGTACATACTGATGCTTAAAATTTTATCTGATATCAAAATTACGCTGGTAGTTCTTGAGTGTCTAATGAAAATTGTCACTTTCGGTAAAACTTGTCATATCAGGTTTTCTTTACACGTTTCTAATCCTAGATAGATCGATAGTTGAAGAGCTCTTTTGATAGATATAAAGGATAGTAGAAGAGAAGGCAGCAGTGCAGAAAACTAAAGATGAAATAGCACTACTACGGCTCGGGGCCCTGTGCACGCTACGGCACATATTCATCGAAGTGTAATGAATCCCCTGCGGTCTCTTACACGCTGCAAATAAATTTTAGTTTCTGCGTTACAGGCAATGCCGATGAAAATTCAAAAGCAAATTGTTGTATCCAGTCCAATTCTAGTTTCTGCATTACAGGCCAAGCTGATGAGAATACAAAAGCAAATTGTCGTATCCAGTCCAAAGCGTGTACCTGTGCTCTGTCATTTTTAAATATCTTAAATTTTCTCACGGATAAAAATAGCTTATAATCAACGTTATCGTCTCTGAATGTGTGAACAGTTTCAGGATTGAATGAGAATCTATTTGTCTGTGTCTGTTCGGATTCTAAGTCACGTAGTCTCTGTAAATTACTTAAGTTACACTGTCTGTGTGAGTGTGACAAATTTTCGGAATGTGGCATATGCTGTGACGTGTTAGGGACTGAAACATTTTTCATTTCTGTCACTTTAATACGTTTGTCAATTTGGCTGATCTGTTGTTCTAATTTCTTATCGACTTCCGTATCCAGAGTGCGTGAAACTTCTGCTGACATTAATTTAAACTCGTCGCGTATCTGTGTTGCGTTTTCTGAACATTGTTCAGTGACTGCATTAATTTCATCTCTAAGTGATTCTGTTGTGGCTGCATGTGTATTATTTAATTCTTGTGCAACAGATCTAATTTCTTCACTACTGTTGCTAGTACAAGCCTCAATTTCCTCACGTAATTGTTCTTTAGTATCATAACGTTGCACAGAAATGGCTGTAATCTGTTCACTAAGTTGTTTGTTCTGTTCGTTAAGGTTGTCGTATTTTTCATTCAACAGTTTGAAACTTTCATTAAATTGTTTGCTTGATTCATTAAGTTGTTTATAATTACTGTCTAGTTTTTCATTAAGTTGTTTGAAATGATTGTCGAATTTTTCATTACGTTGTTTGTACGATTCATTAAGTTTGTCGTATTTTTCATTGAGTTGTTTGCATGATTCATTATGTTGTTTAAAATGGTTGTCGTATTTTTCATTCAACTGTTTGGAATTGTTGTCTTGTTTTTCATTAAGTTGTTTGAAATTGTTGTTTAGTTTTTCATTCCACTGTTCGAGAGTTTCATTACATTGTTTGTACGATTCATAAATTCGTTTGAGATATTCATTAAGTTGTTTGTGCTCATTGTCTAGTTTTTCATTGAGTTGTAGTAATAATGCCATAACTTGATCCCAGCCAAAATTACCTACTCTATTCTCTGTGCTGTTTAATTGTGTATCTGCTTTTGTCGCGTTTTGTGTAACCATTTGGTTATTCTGTGATTCTTGAAAAGGTTCGCCACTCGGATGTGCACTGTGGGTCACTACCTCGGAATCAAATGAATCTGACATGTTTTGACTACATTGTTCATCTTCATTATAAACAATTATCTGTTTGCTACATGAATTTTGCTAATTAGATGTGTCAAACTGGGCAGCGTTCATTGTAATGGAATGTGCCGCGTCATCAATTGTCATTAAATTAACAGAGGGCACAATTGAATTTGTTTGCTCATCATCAGAATTAAAATCATTACTAGTGGTCGCTATGCACTGGTTGTCAGTAAATGGAGGATTATCGCTCTTACACTGAGTGTTGCAAGTATTATCGGTCAAGCTATTTGAGTCGGCTATTTCACTCATCGCACATTGTGATGTACTGTTAACAGTTTTTCGTGGCATTTTTCACAAATCAAAATTAAGCACAAATGAAACAAAGATGAAGCAAAAATGGAACAAACACAATTACAACAAAGAGCAACAAATTGCCGATGATCTGTGAAAGAAAGAGTGACAAATTAGTAAATGCGTTGTGCCAGATGCAAACTGCATTTAAGTAAATAAGAGCAGATATATGACTACTTTTCAGAGATTCACAAAGAAATACGATCCTGGCAGGGTCGCCAAGTGTAACCCCCCCACAAAAATTTCTAAACCTCATAATAAAAAATAAATTCAGTAACCTGGTAAAATTTAGACGACAGCAGTGCTGCGTCATGGCCCTGTAAGATCATTCTGAATAAAAAGCAAAAATTCTCACCTCGATAAAGTCGGCAAGTATCTGCTCTTACAATAGCTTTTTCCGGCACAGCTCTGTGCAATGCTGGCCTATACATTTGTTATTTATGAAAGGAAGTAAATGATTTTTCTTTTGCAACAATCGGAATGATCATGCATTGAAAAAAAATTAAATTCTTTAAATTGAAATGAATACTTGTTATTATTAGGACATTTTAAAAAGATATAAATGGGAGTTTACATAATATTACCAGATATGCGCGAGGCTGCTTTTTTTACCTTATACAATAATACTCAGGCTCCGGCATCGCTGCACCGCGACCGGCCCAGCCAACACGATACACCAGACAGGACTGACAAGTGCAGACAGGCGACTGCTCGCTAGCAACAACTTACTGCTACTGCTACACAGTTTGTACTGTGGTCAACACTGCTCTCTGGTCTCAGATTCTCTTATAGCTTACATATCGCAGGCAGCACATACGTCTTACAGTGTTATGGTCTAAAAAAGTTGCCGTCACTAGGAATGTTGATTAATTGGGTAAAGTAGTCAGTTCACTTCTTAGTCGTGATTTTTTTTAGTTTATTTTGGGTAATTAAACTTCACCTGCATCTTGAGCAGTGTGAGTGGTTATAATTGCCAATGACATTCTGTCATGTTGTAAATCTACAAGGTGCAGAATGGCTTCTAATCGTGCGAGGTGCCGGGGCTAGCAGTGTATTTAACACTAAATTCTTCTGGAATCTTCATATGTAAATGATGCTCTAAGCCCCCCTTTTCTAACTCTGACTTTTGCTGTTGCACATGGATTAAGAAGAAACACTAACTGAATGTAATCGACCCTGCAAGTGGAGTAGAAAAGAGTTTGGCACCTGCAATAATTTAATTTGATAGAAATTAATTAAATAAAGGAAAGTTTCATTAACACAGTGAGAAATGAAAGGGTTGCTCTACCGATTAACAGAATGAAAGTTCTGTCCAAAATAACAATTTGATTTATTATGACTAAACTCAACATAATAAACAAACCACATGAAATATTTACAATACATCAAATTGGATCAAGTTGGATACTCAAATAAATGCTGTGAAGGTGAAGTTGTCCATAAACTAGATTGTGACATTTATGACAAAGCGGTATGTGGAGCCAATTCCTTGCAACTCAGATCTTAAGAGAGACACACAGCCAACCCAACATTAATTGCTGCTGCAGTAGTGAGAACCCAGACAGTGAACACCCAAGACAGAACAAAGTTAGAAAAGACGAACAGGCACGCTCTGCTGAGCTCTCATTATCACCTAGCAAAATTCCCTAATCTGCTGGTGCTGCGGACATACATTACCAAGGTGTCTTCTTAACTGCAAGAACACGATCTGGTGTACTGGAGGCAATGGCTGGTTGCTTCGACGTCCCGCCGTGGTGATGACAATGTCGCGAGTATAGCCCGAAACAAATTATCCTGGTCTGGTTGTTCCAGACTAAAGACTTCCTAGCAATACATATGCGCCTCTGAGCGAGACGAAGAAGGCCCACCACACAATCCCTGACGGTACAGTGACTGATTTTAACAAGCGAAGTCACACAGTAACTCCGATACAGTCAACTTTGGCCAAAACTGCTCAAGACAGACAACATAGGCCACTTGTACGCAGAACGCTCAATTGTCAACTGTACTCGGAAAGTTCAGCATCTTCGTCAAACAGTTACAATTAAATAAAAGTATATTAGACAGCCAACGGAAGGCAGGCTGTCCAGAGCTGCGAGAGGTCAGTCTTGTAACCTACTCCGACTGAAAGGCGAGCGCCGACCCTCTCAAGAGCACCCGTACAAACCGAACACAGAACATTCCCGCCCCCACGACAGTGGCCGTGGTTAAACGTTCCAATCAGCAACTCGAAAACCGGCGGAAATTCCACTCTATTGCCGAAGCACTACCATTCCACCAATGGAGATTCTTGGCGCCAATTTCTGCGCCAATTTTGCTACGTCACGGAGCTATGCCCTGAGCAAGCCAATCACAGTTACGATTTTGCAGAAAACGCAGGAATTTGCCCGTCAAGACTGCCTGGGAACACAAGTCATTCCCACGCCTCGCTGGTAGCCCGGCAGAAAGTGTTTTCACCAAGTTTCTGCGAAGTAACGGAACCTCTAGCCCAGCCGCCCGTTCTGGCCCCTCTGGGCGTGTCGCTCCCGCTCTTATGACAATGTAGGCGTCTGGAAAGCATCCACTCGACTCCCTCACACCCGTCGGCTTAACCCTTTCAAGCTCAGCAGAACCCGCCTGTCACCGGACCACCCGGGTGACGAGAGACGCTGCGTGGGAAGTCCGCGTGTGAAGGAATAGCAACTTTTCACCGCGTACAATTAGAGAGGAAAATCGAATTACTCAGAGTAAGATAGAAATATGAGAGGGGGCTCATGCCACCTCTCAATCGTGTTTTTTGAGGCCGCTAGTGTAGCGGACAGATTGCACTCAGCACTGCCGAAAGCCAGTCGACTCACACGAACCGTAACGAACAACACGCGTAAGCCTCCCCCCACTACGGTCTTCTTCGTACTCACATACCTGGGAACCTATTTCGTATGCTCGGACCTTCGTTGACAATCAATCTGCCCTGGGCACTAGAGAGCGAGCGAGCGAGAGAGAGAGAGAGAGAGAGAGAGAGAGAGAGAGTAGCAGAGAGAGCAGTTGCGGCGAGTGTGATTGAGCCCAGCCGTGTGGCCGCAACCCCCCGCCGCCTCGGCAGTGAGCCGGTAGCTCAGCGAGCCGTCTGGACCAGACGCGGCGTGCAGTTGCCCCGCCCGCCTGCAGCCTGTGCGCCGTGTGGCTGGGTAACCGGGCCAGCCATCGATTGGCAGCCCTGCTGCTGCCCGGGACGCCTCGCCGCCGTTCCTCGCTGCCCTGCTCACACACACACACACACACACACACACACAGGCTGGTGCCTGCTGCACACACCTGCCGCCTGTGCAAGCCGCCCCATTACACCTTGCGTCCAATATCCCTAAGGCCGGTATTACACTATCAAATTTATTTGTAAAATATCTTTGTCCAATATCTTTGTCAAAGATATTTGATGGTTAATAGGGAACTTTGTCAAATGTCGTCCAATATTTGATCAAATCTAGGGCCTCGCTGTAGATTTGATCAAAGAAGTCGCTTGTCTTCTGTTCACTGCAATGTGACATGTTCCCACATGGAGTGCTAGCATCGCTGCATTCTGTCGTCTGTAGTGTTTTTATAAACATTGCGGGTAAGTACAATTGGTGTGTGCCGACAACTACAAAATTAATAGAGATGTATGAAGCTGATGAGGCGCTTTACAACGTGAGGCACGCTGAATACAAGAATAGATTACGAAGATTGGAGACCTGACCTAACCTAACCCAACCCTCTCCTGTAGAAAGGAATCGGAGTGTTACAGTGAGCCTGTCTTCTGAAGATGTAGCAGTTCTTAAGTGAATATTGTGCTTTGTGATATGAGGATACATTTGATTGAGCACATACAGAAATGTATACTCATCCATTCTTAAGTAGTTGATGTACGACTCGACGTCCTTCACTATGAGCTCACGTAACAAGTTTTGTTGAATGCTTTTATCGTGTCGTCGTAAAACCCACGGCTTCACCCAGGTATGTTTCCTTTTTTTTCCCCCGCTTCTCTTCCGCATGTGCACACAGTGCAATTGTGGTACATGCAACTGCTGCGGTTAATAACAAGTTGTTGTTGTCAGCCATCTTGAACTTCGACGAAAAATATGATGACAGTGTAATACCCCTTCTAGCGCTACGTCAAAGGTCTTTGTCAAATTTATTTGACAGAATATTTGATCACATCTTTGATCAAATCTTTGACAAAGAAATTTGATAGTGTAATACAGGCCTAACACCTCGAAGGACTGCATTTTAGGCGGATATTACTAGACTTCGGATTTTAGTAAAAACCTATTTTGTTCCTCATTAAGTAAAGGCAATTACGACGATTTATCATCGAAAACGCTACTTTTATAGCACCTAAAACCACATATTTCAGGTAATTTTAAAAATCCAGTTAAATAAAACTTTTTATTACTAATGTTCTCTCGTGGTCTTGCCAGCTAAGAATTACGCAAATATTCTATCGAAAATTGTAATTGTATAGCCTCTCCCCGATGTTATTCAATATGTATATTGAGCAAGCAGTAAAGGAAACAAAAGAAAAATTCGGAGTAGGTATTAAAATCCATGGAGAAGAAATAAAAGCTTTGAGGTTCGCAGATGACATTGTAATTCTGTCAGAGACAGCAAAGGACTTGGAAGAGCGGTTGAACGGAATGGACAGTGTCTTGAAAGGAGGATATATGATGAACATCAACAAAAGCAAAACAAGGATAATGGAATGTAATCGAATGAAGTCAGGTGATGCTGAGGGAATTAGATTAGGAAATGAGACACTTAAAGTAGCAGATGAGTTCTGCTATTTGGGGAGCAAAATAACTGATGATGGTGAAGTAGAGAGGATATAAAAGGCAGACTGGCAATGGCAAGGAAAGCGTTTCTGAAGAAGAGAAATTTGTTAACATCGAGTATAGATTTAAATGTCAGGAAGTCGTTTCTGAAAGTATTTGTGTGGAGTGTAGCCATGTATGGAAGTGAAACATGGACATTAAATAGTTTGGAAAAGAAGACAATATAAGCTTTCGAAATGTGGTGCTACAGAAGAATGCTGAAGATTAGATGGGTGGACCACATAAATAATGAGGAGGTATTGAACAGAATTGGGGAGAAGAGGAGTTTGTGCAAGAACTTGACAAGAAGAAGGGACCAGTTGGTAGGACATATTGTGAGACATCAAGGGATCAGAAATTTAGCATTGGAGGGCAGCGTAGAGGGTAAAACTCGTAGAGGGAGACCAAGAGATGAATACACTAAGCATATTCAGAAGGATGTAGGTTGCTGTAAGCACTGGGAGATGAAGAAACTTGCACAGGATAGAGTAGCATGGAGAGCTGCATCAAACCAGTCTCAGGACTGAAGACCATAACAACAACAACAAATAGTTCTAAAATACCTAATTTCGTATTAGGACCTGACTGTACTTAATTTTTAAAAATCCAGTCAAATAAAACTTGTATGAGTAAAACTACTCTTCTGGTCTTCCTGACAGTAATTGAATGATAAGTGGTTTATTCGCATGATGCCAGGCTGCTCCGCAGAGCGTTGTCGCTCGCTATGGACCCCCAGATGGGCCGGCTGGGCACGGAGCAGCCTCGTGATCTGCCGCTGGAGCCTTGCTGGCCTGTGGGAACAGCCTGTTTAAAACACCTGCACCGTCTTCATTCTGTCGGTCAACGTGCTGCCTGGATATGGTGAAATATTTCACAGCACCGTGTATTTGTGGAAAGTGAAGCCAGCTCCAAATCATCTCTCATTTGTCAGTGGTTACAAGAATTTCCTGATTTCTCTGCCGACGGATGTCTGCAACAAAGACGTAAGTAAAATAACCTCTATCTGCTACGCCCACTCAGAGAACGGTGATGCCTCTGTTTTTCCGAGTTAACTTGGACCATACACATGCCAATGCAAAAATATTTTTAATATAGGTTAATTTTGCTAAGCAGATTTCGTGCGTAAATTCATACACAACGTATTTCTCATTTCTTTTTGCTGTAGGTACATTCTGAACAGAGGCCGCATTTATACAGCATGTTGAAGGGATTAAACACCAGGTAAATTTAAAAAATAAATCAAACTTGAAACAAACGTTTGTAACTAAACCAAATGCAACAAACAAAAACCGATTTCATCTTGACCTGCATCGAGCCACTGTTGGAGCAAAAATTCGTACCATTCAATGCAGTTGAAAAAAGCCAGTTCAAAAGTTTTCTGGAGATATACTGTCACAGCACCGTTCCATCAGAATCCACACTGTGAAAGAACTATTTAGAAACCTTATATGAAAATACATCGAGGAGTATAAGGTAAGATATAGGCGATTCATACATGTGGATCTCTGTCGATGAAACAACTGACAGACACGGTCGATAGGTGGCTAATTGCATTGTTGGAAAGTTAGATCCTCACACTCGCTTTGCACCTAATCTGACCTGCAGCAACGAGCTAAAAAGGGCTAACCAGGAAACAGTTGCTCACTTTGTTAATAAAGCCCTCAAGTTGCTTTTCCCCAACAGTCTAGATGACAAAAAGTACTTGTAATCTACACTAATGTTGCCGCATACGTGACTGCTGTTGTTAAATTATTGAAACTATTTTACCCAGCATTGCTCCAAATCACATGTCTTGCCCATTCCATGAATCGTGTAGCTGAGACGATACGTCTCGAATTTCCACATGTAACCATCGAAAAGGTTTTTATTAAAGCATCTACAAGAATCCAATTATTTCGAGAGGAGCTTCCCAACGTACCACTTCCACCAGAACCCATACTTACTCGGTGGGAATCGTGGCTAGAGGCCGTGGAATATTACAGCGAGAATTTGGAAGACATTAAGAACACTGTTCTTAAATTGCGGGAGGAGGCAGTGAGCATTACATCAGCTAAAGATCTTCTAAAGGGCCCAATAATTTCCAACGACATTGCATACAGACAATGTCATTGTGCATTTTTGGTCCCTGTTATTAAAGCTCTAGAGTGTTCAGGGAAACCAGTCTACACACAATTACGATTGATAGAAGAGGTGACAGAAAAAATCAACTTGGTCCCATGTTCTATTAGTATGAAAGTTAGCGAGAAACTAAAGACAGCGCTTAAAAAAAAAAAAAAAAAAAAAAAAAAAAAAAAACCAGGGCTGACCACCCTGTGCACTGTGGCTGACATCAGGTAAATCAACAAAACATGAGTGTGCGGTTCCATTTCGCCCAATACCGTCATTTACATATGCTCCGGTCACATCTGTTGACGTGGAACGCTCATTCTCGGCATATAGGATGCTATTAACAGAGAAGAGATGCAGTTTCTCAATGGAAAATCTGGAGAATGCGTTACTTATTTACTGTGACTGTAATTATGAACATGGACAATAATATAATGTGGATTTTTGTCAATCTATTTATCTTTCTAGACAATAAAATTTCAGATTTTGGTCACCTGTTTTCTGATTTTTATAACCTATTTTTGCAGGTGATAGAACCTATTTTAGGTATCTAATTTAAGATTTTTATAACCTAAAAGTCCGAGATATAGATATTACACTATCATATGTCTTTGACAAAGAAATATTATCAAATATTCGTCAAATTTCTTCGGCAAAGCTCTTTGACGTGACGCTAAAAAGCGGTACAGTATTAAAATGACGTCATATTTTTCATCAAATTTCAAGATGGCGGACAACAACGACTTGTTATTGCGCTGCAGTTGCTTGTACCATAATTGAATTGAGTGATTAGATTAGATTAGATTAGATTAATAC
Source organism: Schistocerca americana (assembly GCF_021461395.2). Classification (NCBI taxonomy): domain Eukaryota; kingdom Metazoa; phylum Arthropoda; class Insecta; order Orthoptera; family Acrididae; genus Schistocerca; species Schistocerca americana. Next base: position 556,830,532 of record NC_060125.1, on the reverse strand, counting down.
TAGTTCCATGGATCATGAATACGATATTTCGTAATGATGTGGAACGAGTCGAATTTTCCAATACATGACATAATTAGGTTAATTTAACAACATACTTAAGTTAATATAACAACTTTTTTTTTTGGTGTTTTTTTGTTTTTCTTTATTTTTTATTTTTACTTTTTTTTCCTTAATTTATATCTAAAAATTCCTCTATGGAGTAGAAGGAGTTGTCATTCAGAAATTCTTTTAATTTCTTCTTAAATACTTGTTGGTTATCTGTCAGACTTTTGATACTATTTGGTAAGTGACTTTAGTGCCAGTATAATTCACCCCTTTCTGTGCCAAAGTTAGATTTAATCTTGAATAGTGAAGATCGTCCTTTCTCCTAGTATTGTAGTTATGCACACTGCTATTACTTTTGAATTGGGTTTGGTTGTTAATAACAAATTTCATAAGACAGTATATATACTGAGAAGCTACTGTGAATATCCCTAGATCCTTAAATAAATGTCTGCAGGATGATCTTGGGTGGACTCCAGCTATTATTCTGATTACACGCTTTTGTGCAGCAAATACTTTATTCCTCAGTGATGAATTACCCCAAAATATGATGCCATATGAAAGCAATGAGTGAAAATAGGCGTGGTAAGCTAATTTACTAAGATGTTTATCACCAAAATTTGCAATGACCCTTATTGCATAAGTAGCTGAACTCAAACGTTTCAGCAGATCATCAATGTGTTTCTGTGTTTCTTCCAATTTAATCTCTCATCAATGGACATACCTAAAAATTTGGAATATTCTACCTTAGCTATATGCTTCTGATTAAGGTCTATATTTATTAATGGCGTCATACCATTCACTGTACGGAACTGTATGTACTGTGTCTTATCAAAATTCAGTGAGAGTCCGTTTACAAGGAACCACTTCGTAATTTTCTGAAAGACAGTATTGACAATTTCATCAGTTAATTCTTGTTTCTCAGGTGTGATTACTATACTTGTATCATCAGCGAAGAGAACTAACTTTGCCTCTTCATGAATATAGAATGGCAAGTCATTAATATATAATAAGAACAACAAAGGACCCAAGACTGACCCTTGTGGAACCCCATTCTTGATAGTTTCCCAGTTTGAGGAATGTGCTGATCTTTGCATGTTACGAGAACTACTTATTTCAACTTTCTGCACTCTTCCAGTTAGGTACGAATTAAACCATTTGTGCACTGTCCCACTCATGCCACAATACTTGAGCTTGTCTAGCAGAATTTCATGATTTACACAATCAAAAGCCTTTGAGAGATCACAAAAAATCCCAATGGGTGGTGTTCGGTTATTCAGATCATTCAAAATTTGACTGGTGAAAAACCTTTCTGGAAACCAAACTGACATTTTGTTAGTACTTCATTTTTACAGATATGTGAAGCTACTCTTGAATACATTACTTTCTCAAAAATTTTGGATAAAGCTGTTAGAAGGGAGATTGGACGGTAATTGTTGACATCAGATCTATCCCCCTTTTTATGCAAAGGTATAACAATAGCATATTTCAGTCTATCAGGGAAAATGCCCTGTTCCAGAGAGCTATTACACAGGTGGCTGAGAATCTTACTTATCTGTTGAGAACAAGCTTTTAGTATTTTGCTGGAAATGCCATCAATTCCATGTGAGTTTTTGCTTTTAAGCAAGTTTATTATTTTCCTAATTTCAGAGGGAGAAGTGGGTGAGATTTCAATTGTATCAAATTGCATAGGTATGGCCTCTTCCATTAACAGCCTAGCATCTTCTAATGAACACCTGGATCCTACTATATCCACAACATTTAGAAAATGATTATTAAAAATATTTTCAACTTCTGACTTTTTGTTCGTAAAGTTTTCATTCAATTTGATGGTAATACTGTCTTCCTCTGCTCTTGGTTGACCTGTTTCTCTTTTAATAATATTCCAAATTGTTTTAATTTTATTATCAGAGTTGCTGATTTGAGACATGATACACACACACCTGGATTTTTTAATAACTTTTCTTAATATAACACAGTAGTTTTTATAATTTTTGATAGTTTCTGGGTCACTACTCTTTCTTGCTGTCAGATACATTTCCCTTTTCCGGTTACAAGATATTTTTATACCCTTAGTAAGCCATGGTTTGTTACAAGGTTTCTTACGAATATATTTAACTATTTTCTTGGGGAAGCAGTTTTCAAATGCATTTACAAAAATGTCATGAAATAAATTATATTTTAAATTGGCATCAGGTTCACGGTACACCTCATCCCAGTCTAACTGCTGTAGGCTTTCCCTGAAATTCGCAATTGTTAAATTGTTGACTGAACGTACTACTTTGGAGGACTGTTTAGTATTGCTGAATGGAGCTATGTCATATATTGTAACTAGCTGTGCACCATGATCAGAAAGACCATTCTCAACAGGCTGAGCATTTACCTGGTTAAACTTATCTTGGTCTATAAAGAAGTTATCTATCAGTGAGCTGCTATCCTTTACCACCCGAGTAGGAAAATCAATAACGGGTGTCAAATTGAAAGAACCGAGTAATACTTCAAGGTCATTTTTCCTATTACCCTCTTTCAGAGAATCTACATTGAAGTCCCCACAAATAATAATTTGCTTCCCCCTGTCTGACAGATAGCACAACAAGGAGTCCAAATTTTTCAGAAATAGATGAAAATTTCCTGATGGGGACCTATATACAGTTACAATTATAAATGTGCCTTTATTTAATTTAAGCTCACAGGCACATGCTTCTATATGTTTCTCTACACAAAACTTTTTTGTTTCTATACTTTTTGCACAATGATAACTTTTGACATATATGGCAACTCCTCCTTTCTCCATATTTTCTCTCATTACATGTGCAGAGAGCTTATAACCACTTACATTTACCTTATCCATATCAGTAACAATGTGATGCTCAGACAGGCATAGTATATCTATTTCATTCTCAGCTTCTAAATCTTCCAAACAAACCAGAAGCTCATCTACTTTATTTTTTAAACTCCCAATATTTTGATGAAATATACTTACATTATTTTTAATTATACTTTTATGAGAACCTTTCCTTATTCTAACATTTGCAGTACTCTCCTGTCTGAGTTTCTCATTGTGCTTAGGCCTAGTTCCTATACCAGTGGTCACATGGTGTTCAGAGAGGCAGATTATGTCAATTGGGTTGGGTGACTTTAGTTCATCAATGCAATTACCTAGGACTGAGTTACAACTTGGTGGAGATAAAATTTCTGGTGATTGGTGAAAATTTATAATTGATAGCTGTGATTGGTGATCCAATGTGCTAGAATTGTGCTGTTGAATTTCTTTCCTAAACTGAAGATTTGTTTCAATCCTGACCTCTCGTAGAACTTGACATCTTTCTGTCTTACCTATCCTAAAAAAGGTGCTGCTCCAACACCTGTAACCACTGGTATTTTACCATTCATGGCAGTGCCTCCCCCCCTTAAATTTCCTGCTATTACCCCAGCCAGTTTCCCCTTCCCTTTCCTGTTGAGATGTAGGCCGTGCCTGGTATAGTCCCACCTACTGAGATAATCAACAGGAACCACACCAATATGAGCCCCCGCACCCGACACAAGCAGCCGTTCCAACTCCAAATTAACTCTCCCAACAGAAGAGTTCAAATGAGGCCGGTCATGGCGTCTCAGGACAGATACAAATTCAACATTGGTGTGTCTCGATGCTGACGCAATCTTTACCAGGTCACACTCTATACTGTACCCAGGATCTCTGTCGATGCTGTTCCCTGGCCCTCCCACAATAACCACGGTGTCTTCCCTGGTAAATCCTTTACAGAGTGAACCTAAATCCTCTGTCACCTGATCCAGACTAGCACTTGGTTTGAAAAAATTTGTGACCTGGTATTCTGGTCCTAATTCCTCCTGCAGAAGTTGGCCTACACCTCTGGCATGAGAACTGCCTAACAACAAAACTTTCTTCCTTTTCGATGACTTTCCTACATTCTTTTTCAATTTCCTATTGAAAGTTTGTTGTGTCCTGTCTACACCTACCTCTGCTTGAGGCTCATCAGTTTCTAACTGAAGCAACAGGTCAAACTTATTTTTGACATTCACCACAAAACTGTCAGACTTAGTTCTAGGCCTGTTCCTTCTGCTACCTGTTGCCACTTCCCACCTCTCTTTGCCCTTCTCCCTCCTTAACCTGTCCAGATCTTCCCTAGCCTGATCTAGCTCAGCCTGAAGGGCAGCAATTTTCCCCTCCTGTTCCACTATCTTCCTATCTCTGCTGCAAATCCTACATAACCACTGATGAGCCTGATCCACTTTCCCAACACCCACGCCACTGCAGTCCCCCCAGTGAAAAAAACTACTGCATCCATCACACCAAACCCCGGAACTAACAATTCTACGGCAAGTCAGGCACTTCTCACTCATGGCAAAAATAATACTTTAGCTAGAATAAATCAATTAAATTACCGAAAATCAAAGGATTGAGCATTGGAAGAAAAGCGGCGGAAAAAAGGAAACATACTTAGGTGACACCATTGGTATTACGTCAAGATAATAAAATAATAAAAGCATTCACCGAAATTTGTTACGAGAACTGCTAGTGGAGGACGTTAAGTCTGATATAGATTACCTACAAATGGATGAGAGTATGTTTCAGTATTTGCTCACCAAAGTGGCTTCTCATATTACAAAACAGAATACTCATTTCAGAAATGCTACATCAGCAGAAGACAAGCTCACCGTGATAATGCGATTCCTTGATATAGGAGAGAGCTACTCTAATTTACAATACAGCACTCGAATACCACAGTGCACGTCAGCCAAAATAATTCCAGAAACGTGTGAAGCGATTTATAAAGCAGTGAAGGGGAATATCTGAACGTAAATAAATGTCTAGTGCACTCAGTATGGGCAATACGAACTATTTTTATTTTTGAGTAATTTAATTAATAGAATTAGTGTTCAAAAACCACAAAATTAATAAAAAATACGAAACAGATGAAGCACTTTTCAACCTGTGGCAGTCAGAAGTCAAAAATAGACAAAGTAGAATGGAAAGTTAAGAAAAAAAAATATTTTGGAGTGTGATCACCACCTCTATTCCGGCTTGCTGAATAGCTGCCTGGATGTTTCCAGATGTAGAGATGGATGGCTGTAGCTATTATTGTGGATACGAAGTCGCCTGCAGCATATTAACAGCCCGCCAGCACTCAATTAATAGCATGCATTGTGTCCCTTTCCCACCCCCGTCCAAGTCGAAGCAAGTTTATTAAAAAGCGTGGAAGGAACACATCAACTTTGAAGCCATGTTTACCAACACACTACAGAGACATATAGCTGTAGCGATGCCAGCGCTCCAAGCGGTTACATTTCGCATTGCAGTAAACAGAAGACGGACGACTTTTATGATGAAATCTACACCGAGGCTCTAGATTTGATCATATTTCTTTGACGAAAGGCGAGATTTGACAAAATTCCCCATCACACTGGCAAATTTCTTTGACATGAACACTTGACATATCAACTTGACAAATAAGTATGATAGTGTAATACCGGCCTTAGCTGTCAGCTACACGAATTGTTCTTTACCGGTTTCAGTTGTAGCGACCATCGTCACAGGGAGACTATCAGCAAAAATGAAATACGCGACGCACACATAAGGTCAAGTACATAGTTTAAAGAACAGACCAAATAATTATGTGAAGATACTTACAAAAGCAGTACATCAAATGGAAACGCAATTCATCTTTCCTTTAGATTAATGGAAATTCATGAGAATTACAAGACGTTCACATGACCAAGTGTCATACACCATGACTCTAATCAGCTTCACAATAACTCACAACTGTGTATGGAAGAAATAGCGTGAGGACTGATTTCAGTGAAAAAGAGAACGTTCGTGAGCTTAAGCATATACTAGCTGGTCAGAAACAGTCTGAAAAGTTGTAGAGGTGTTGCAGGGGAGGTTGTGCTGGGACATAATTTTTAAGAAAAAATTCGATACGTTGCGCCGCTTCCGAGTTATTTAGCACTGAAGTTAGCCAATTAGATCGCTATGCCCGAAAATTCAAGCAGTTGCACGTCCTAACAAGCGGTAATGCACATACATCTTTGGGTCTGCGAGTTACCACTTGTTTCAATGTTCATTACTAGTTAAAAGGCTCCTTTTTCGGAACTGATTAATTTATGCTAGGTGAGCAAAAGCTACGTTCGTTAAGTATGAGGAAACCAAAAGAAGAACAAGTTTGGCGACGCTGTACTGGCAGGCTGTTTGAATTTGAGCGCACTGCGAGCTGACTGGCTATCTTCAATGTTGAGTAACTCGGACAAGGCGCAATGCATCGAATTTTTTTATTAACAACTATTCCTGAACTCAGCCTCCCCTGCAACACCCTTACAAGCTTTTGAGACTGCTTCTGACTACCCAGTCTTAACACGACCAAAGAATACAATGCAAAGGACATCTTGTCATACTCGATATGAGTTATATACAAAGATATACAGTCACAAACATATATCAACACTGTGAAGAGAAATACGATAATATCATCACTCACTGATTGAAACTTACAAATAATAGTGTACCTAATGTGTAATATGCTAGGTTAAATCCCATGAATACGTATGTCCTATCAGTGAGTGTATAAAGTTTTATAAATCGTAAATATCTGGACAAAATGTTAATACACAATCATTTAGTAATCGTTAGGATGGACATCACGAAAATACATTATTTATATAAAGCTTAGAGCCGTGAAATTAAGTCAAAAATACGTAAACAAAGCCTAGTGCACTCATATGGTACAAGATAATGTAATCATACGTTGGGTACAGTACAATATATGAAATTACATGAACGTATATCTGTTAATTTCTGAAGGAGCACAATGCCGATAAACGGCAACAACTCCAAGTTGTATTGCTACACAACTTAGCCCTCAGGTGCTAGTCAGCAGACGTGTAGCCCACACCTCGGGTAGTAATAATTTACGTTACAAGCATCGACAAATCTGAACCTCGGTATACGGTTGACTTAAAAGATCAGTTACCACACAACCTAGGATAACTAATATGCAAGAGTTGTTGTGTATGTTACCGAATGCAGAGGCAATAATCTTATAAAACATTGGTATTATATTACTAGACTGTCTCACTGTATCCCTGGACAAAGTGCAGAATACAGTTTCTTTTATTATTAAGTAAACATTGGTTCCTCTCGACAGATACCTGTATAAAAGAATGAGAACAAAATGACATTGCCATGTATTCAGTAAGAAAAGAGTTTCCAAGCTTGAGCAAGAAAGTACTGAAGGTATTAATTCCTTTTGCAACCTCCTATCTTTGCGAGAATGTGTTTTCGGCAGAGGCTGTCGTTAAAACCATGTACAGATATAGACTTTTTGCGGAGAAGAAAATGAGGGTAGCTGTATCTCTTTTGGTGCGAAAATTTGACACTTTATGTAACAAGAAGCAAGCTCAAGCGTTCGCACTGAAGTGAGTAATATTTCATTCGTAACTTTTTTATTAATTATTTCAGTTTTTACAAGGTTAGGGGAGCCATGGAAACAACGTACAGAAGATGGTCAGTGGAGCCATGAATTCAAAAAGGCTGAAAACCATGGGATTATGTGATTTCACCCGTTCCTATGAAGAAGGCCCAGTCAACTATTCCGTGGCCTACCCCTCTGTCTCGTCTCTCTAGGTTTGCTGTTAAGAACTTTTTTTGGAAGTCCCTGCGTTTTATCTACTTGTTGCCACCATCTGTTCCTATTTACATAAATTTTCTTTTGCATTGTATTCACTTGTAATTCGTTCCTAACCTCTTCATTTCTGAAGCGATCTTCTCTGGCGCACAGTTTAGCATTATGGAGAAATCAAATTTCTACATCCTAGACCCTGCTCATATTCTTTCACATGTGAACTCAGGTTTCGCATCCATAGAGCATAACAGGCACTGACACGACTTACTAAAACTTCATCTGTGTCTCTTTCGTGGCTTTGTTTGTAGCGTAATTCTAATTGTTCTAAAGTTCGCGTTATAAATTATACATATACAGCTACCTATGTGCTCCGCCAGCCGCCTTGCGGTGTGTGGTGGAGGGTACTTTGTGGATGACTGTCACTTTTACCTTTTCCTTCTCCAGTCGCGTATGGTTCGTGTAATAAACAATTGCTGGTAGTCCTCCGTGTGGGCTGTCATCTCCCTAATTTTGTCTTCATGGTCTTTTTGCGATATATATGTAGTAGAAATAATAACATTCTGCGAGTCGGGCGTGGACTGTCAGGAGCTTGAACGTGGCAGGGAAACTAGAAAATCTGGAAAAGGAAATGCAAAGACTCAATATAGATATAGTAGGGGTCAGTGAAGTGAAGTGGAAGGAAGACAAGGATTTCTGGTCAGATCAGTATAGGGTAATATCAACAGCAACAGAAAATGGTATAAAGGGAGTAGAATTCGTCATGAACAGGAAGGTAGGGCAGTGATGTGTTACTGTGGACAGTTCAGTGATAGGGTTACTGTTATCAGAATCGACAGCAAACCAACACCGACAACGATAGTTCAGGTATACATGCCGACGTCACAAGCTGAAATTGAAGAGATAGAGAAAGTGTGTGAGGGTACTGAAAGGGTAATACAGTTTTTAAAGGGAGATGAAAATTTAATAGCCATCGGGGACTGGAATGCAGTTGTAGGGGAAGGAGTAGAACAAAAGGTTACAGGAGAATATAACCTTGCCACAAGGAATGAGAGAGGAGGAAGATTAATTGAGTACTGTAATAAACTTTAGCGAGTAATACCGAATACTCTGTTCAGGAATCACAGGAGGAGGAGGTATACTTGCAAAAGGCCGGGTGATACGGGAAGATTTCAGTTGGATTACATCATAGTCAGACAGAGATTCCGAAATCAGATACTGGATTGTAAGGCGTACCCAGGAGCAGATACAGACTCAGATCACAATGCAGTAGTGATGAAGAGTAGGCTGAAGTTTAAGACATTAGTCAGGAAGAATCAGTACTTAAAGAAGTGGGATACGGAAGTACTAACAAGGGAACCTACCCGTCGCACCCCCCTCAGATTTAGTTATAAGTTGGCACAGTGGATACGTCTTGAAAAACTGAACACAGATCAGTCGAGAAAACAGGAAGAAGTTGTGTGGAACTATGAAAAAATAAGCAAAATTTACAAACTGAGTAGTCCATGTGCAACATAGGTAACAACAAGGAAAATGCGAGCGCAGGAGCGCCGTGGTCCCGTGGTTAGCGTGAGCAGCTGCGGAACGGCAGGTCCTTGGTTGAAGTCTTCCCACGAGTGAAAAGTTTTCATTCTTTATTTTCGCAAAGTTATGATCTGTCCGTTCGTTCATTGACGTTTCTGTTCACTGTAATAAGTTTAGTGTCTGTGTTTTGCGACCGCACCGCAAAACCGTGCGATTAGTGGACAAAGGGACGTGCCTCTCCAATGGGAACCGAAAACATTTGATCTCAAGGTCATAGGTCAACCGATTCCTCCACAGGAAAACACGTCTGTTATATTCTATACGACGCTGGTGACGGCATGTGCGTCACATGACAGGAATATGTTGTCGACCCACCTAACTTGTACAGTTGTCGAATGGGTAAAAAGATTCTTCTACCTTGCCCGATTTAGGTTTTATTGTGGATGTGATAATCACTCCCAAAAAAGTGATGAAAACATAAGAGTTGTCACGTAAACTGCAACAAATGAATGCAACAGTTTCACAGTCGCACAGTTTTCCCTGTGCTCTGTCAGAACATATGTTTTTAACGTTTTCAAATTTTTCCGTGTGTAGACCGCCAAATCCGACATATGTCCAAGCAAATCTGAACATGTCCTGGAATTTTTGAGAGCGAAGTTGATTATGTGTGAGTGCCTGAACTTTGATAACTGTCTGAAAATAAAAAATTAAAATATTCGTTTGAGTGAAGACTCGAACCATGAACTTCTCGCTCGGCAGTTACTCACGCTAACCACGGGACCACAGCAATCCTCAGCTTTTAGAGTCCTGGATATGGTATATGTTGCGCATGGACTACACAGTTTGTATATTTTGCTTATTTTTTCATAGTTCCATACAACTTCTTCCTGTTTTCTCGATTGATTTGTGTTCAGTTTTTCAAGGCCTATCCACTGTGCCAACTTATAACTAAATCTGAGGGGGGTGCGATGGGGAGGTTCCCTTGTAAGTAATGACGAGATACGGTTGAAGTTTCCTAAGGCTGTTCTTACAGCAGTAAGGAATAGCTCAGTTGTCAGTACAGCTGAAGAGGAATGCACATCCCTAAAAAGGGCGATAACAGAAGATGGGTATGAAAACGTAGGTACAAAGAAGATAACTGCGAAGGAACCATGTGTAACGGAAGAAATACTTCAATTGATCGATGAAAGGAGGAAGTACAAAAATGTTCAGACTCTGGAATACAGAAATACAAGTCGCTGAGGAATGAAATAAATAGGGAGTACAGGAAAGCTAAGACGAAATGGCTGCAGGAAAAATGTGAAGAAATCGAAAAAGAAATGACTGACTCAGCATGCAGGAAAGTCAAAACAACCTTCGGTGACATTAAAAGGAAAGACGATAACATTAAGAATGCAACGGGAATTCCACTGTGAAATGGAGACGAGAGAGCAGATAGGTGGAAAGAATACATTGAAAGCCTCTATGAGACGGAAGACTCGTCTGATGTGATAGAAGAAACAGTAGTCCATTTAGAAGAGATAGGGGACCTGGTATTCGAATGAAAATGTAAATAGCTTTGGAGGACTTAAGATCAAATAAGGCAGAAGGGATAGGTAACATTCCATCAGAATTTCTAAAATCGTTGTCGGAAGTGGCAACAAAAGTCTATTCACGTTGGTGTGTAGAATGTATGAGTCTGGCGACATACCATCTAACTTTCGGAAAAACATCATCCACACAATTCCAAAGACGGCAGGAGCTGACAAGTGCGAGAATTACCGCACAATCAGCTTAACAGCTCATGCATCCAAGTTGCTGACAAGAATAATATACAAAAGAATTGAAAAGAAAATTGAGGATGCGCTAGATGCTGATCAGTTTGCCTTTAGGAAAGGTAAAGGCACCAGAGAGGCAATTCTGACGTTCCGGTTAATAATGGAAGCAAGACTAAAGAAAAATCAAGACACGTTCATAGGATTTGTCGACCTGGAAAAATCGTTCGACAATGTAAAGTGGTGCAAGATGTTAGAAATTCTGAGAAAATATGGGTAAGATGTAAGGAGAGACGGGTCATATACAATATGTACAACAGCCAAGAGGGTATAATAAGAGTGGACGACCGAGAACGAAGCGCTCGGTTTAAAAAGCGTGTAAGACGAGATGTGGTCTTTCGCCCCTAGTGCTCAATCTATACATCGAGGAAGCAATGATGGAAATAAAAGAAAGATTCAGGAGTGGAATTAAAATTCAAGGTGAAAGGATATCAATGATACGATTTGCTGATGACATTGCTATCCTGAGTGAAAGTGAAGAAGAATTACATGATATGCTGAACGGAATGAACAGTCTAATGAGTACACAGTATGGACTGAGACTAAATCGAAGAAAGACGAAGGTAATGAGAAGTAGTAGAAATGCGAAGAGCGAGAAACTTAACGTCAGGACTGATGATTACAAAGTAGACGAAGTTAAGGAATTGTGCTACGTAGGTAGCAAAATAAGCAGTGATTGATGGAGGAAGGACATCAAAAGCAGACTAGCACAGGCCAAAAGGGCATTCCTGGACAAGAGTAGTCTACTATTATCAACCATAGGCCTTAATTTGAGAACGAAATTTCTGAGAATGTATGTTTGGAACACAGCCTTGCTTGGTAGTGAAACATGGACTGTGGGAAAGCCGGAACAGAAGAGAATCGAAGCATTTGAGATGTGGTGCTACAGACGAATGTTGCAAATTAGGTGGACTGATAAGGTAAGGAATGAGGAGGTTGTGTTCAGGATCGGAGAGGAAAGGCATATGTGGAAAACACTGGTAAGAAGAAGGGACAGGATGATAGTACACCTGTTAAGACGTGAGGGAATGACTTCCATAGTACTAGAGGGCAAAAACTGTAGAGGAAGACAGAGACTGGAATACATCCAGCAAATAGTAGAGGATGTAGGTTGCAAGTGCTATTTTGAGATGAAGAGGTTAGCACAGGAGACGAATTCGTGGCGCCCCCCCTCCCCCTCCAAAATGAAGTACGTAGTTATAAACTGATCGGCCAGAACATTATGGCCACTTGTTAGTAGTCAGTCTGCCCAGCTTTGGCACTGACAACACTGGCAACGCGTCGTCGCATGAAAGCAGCGAGGTCTTGTTACGCCGATGGGTGGAGTTAGCACCACATCTGCACACACAAGTCATGTAATTCCCGTAAATTCTGGCGAGAGGGCGATTAGCTCAGACGCCAGATGTGTTCGAACGAGTTCAGATCTGACGAGTAGCCGGCCAGCATATCTTGGAACTCACCACTGCATTCCTGGAACTACACCTCACACCCCTGGCCTTGTGACAGGGCACATTATCCTGCTGAAAAATGCCACTGTCGTCGGGAAACAAGATCGTCACGAAGGGGTGTACATGGACTGCGATCAGCGTACGATGCGCTCCATGGCTGCCATAGTGCCTTGCACGAGCTCCAATAGACCCAAGGATGCCCAAGCCAGCTTGTCTCAGTCCCGCAGTACAGGTGTCGTGGAGTTGTTCCCCTGGAAGATGACGGATTCGCACCCTGCCACTGCGCCAACGTCCAGTGCCTATGGTCACGTGCCCATTTCAGTAGTAGTTGCCTTGTTGCAGTGTTAACATTGGCACATGCACGGGCTGTCGGTGCACTGTGTGTTCAGACGAATTTGTACTCTACCCAACATTGAAGTCTGATGTTAGTTCCGCCACAGTTCGCCGCCTGTCACGTTTTACCAGTCTACCTAGCTTACGACGTCCGCCATCTGAAATGAGGGGTGATCGACCAACCCCACGACACCTGGACCTGGTTTCGCCACGTCTTGAAGACACTCACCACAGCACTCCTTGAACACCCAACAAGTCGTGTGGTTTCCGAAATGCTCGTGCGGAGCCTCCGGGCCATCACAATCTGCCCTCGGTTAAACTCGGATAGATGGCGCGCCTTCCCCATCCTACACAAGTATAGCACGCTGACTGTTACTAGGAGTGTGTCTGACTTGGACTCATTCCTCGCCAGGTGACGCTGGTATCGCCTGGACGGGTTTATATCGATAGTAGGTCGGTAGCCATAATGTTCTGGCTGATCTGTGTACATTGCTTGACTCTTCTAGGAACGTAAACTCTCCTAATTTTAACAGTAGGCCACATCTTGATGCAGAACACACCTGTCACAGTGCATGCTGCTGGAGCTGACTGAGCACCTAAGTGGTGCTTTCGTGCCTACTAAATGAATCTGTAACGAAACGCGCTACTCTTCTGTGTATCATCTCTTTAGCGCTACCTTATACTCGCACCTGTCTGGATTCTATAGATTTCTAGAAATGAAAGTAAAATGTTTCCGGAATAAGGCCACACCACATGACGACAGCAAGAGAACAATGTTGTTTCTTGTTGTTGTGGTATTGCTTGCTCAATATAGAGACTGAATAACATCGGGGAGAGGCTACAACCCTGTCTCACTCCCATCCCAACCACTGCTTCCCTTTCATACCCCTCGACTCTAATAACTGCCATCTGGGTTCTGTACAAATTGTAAATAGTCTTTCGCTCCCTGTATGTTACCCCTGCCACCTTCAGAATTTGAAAGAGAGTATTCCAATCAACATTGTCAAAAGCTTTCTCTAAGTCTCCAAATGCTAGAAACGTAGGTTTGCCTTTCATTAATCTTTCTTCTAAGATACGTCGTAGGGTCAGTATTGCCTCACATGTTCCAACATTTCTACGGAATCCAAACTGATCTTCCTCGAGGTAGGTTTTTCCATCCGTCTGTAAAGAATTCGCGTTAGTATTTTGCAGCTGTGACTTATTAGACTGATATAATCATCAAAATATAATCATCTCAATATAATCATGAAAAATATCGTAAGCTTTGAAATTAATTGATGGAATTAAACCTTTCCTGCTTCATCGAATAATCTGGAGATTAGTTAGTACCTGTGTCATTAGTATAATTTTATCAGGCACTGAAGTCGTTGTTGGCGAATGGAAGAGCTCAGCGACACAGGACAGTGGTAATGTCAAGTTCCAGTTCAACAAATGGTTTGTATGATAATAAAAGTGACAATGGGACCTCGTAAAGAACTTTATACTGCCAGCTCTACTTGTTAGAACGAAAATGCATAAACGAAAGCACTCTGATGGCATATTTAGCTGACTCAAACATACAAACAAACTTTAAATATTATTAATAGCTGGAATTAACCATGCTTTCTTATTATTCAACCAAATTACGGATAAAAGGACACAGGAGCTTAAAGCTTGCTGTCTGGATACAAAATGGATGCAAAAGAAGACTTATCGTTAAAGTATTTGTCGAACGAGTGTTTCGTTAACTACTTTCTTTGTTGATGGACCTCATTTCCTCGGGATTCCTCGAATGAATCTCAGGCTGGCATCTGCCTTACCTGCGCTTAATTTTGCGTGGTCATTCCACTCCAGATCGCCTCTTACGCATACTCCCAGATATTTTATGGAAATAACTGCTTCCAGTGATTCTTCTGCACTAGTGTAGTCATACAATAAAGGGTCCTTCTGTTTGTGTATTCGAATTTTATTATCAATTTAACAGTCGTATTTTCGTCCTGTGTCACAATTGAGACACTGGATCTGGGTTCCCTGTTCCAATTTTCCGTTACCTATTACACTTGTATATCTTATAGGCCATTTTCCCTTAAATGCCACAACCTTTGGTTTATTACTGGAAATGTTCATGTTATATTTAGGAACCGACAAATTAAGATGCTAAACGGTTCTTTGAAGGTTGTCTTCATTTTCTTAAACTATTTTTTGACCATTTTGGTTTATCAGAATATTACAACATTTCTCTCTGTTGATCTAAACCCTCCCGTTACCAAGCTTTTTCACACCTCTATTTTACCAAGTGGGGTATTTGGACTACCCCAAAAGAGTTTTATGATTTATTGTAATAATTGATCTCAGATTTCATTATTTCCATTGAATGGGTTTACTTAGTATTGAAAAACTGCTTTTCAGGTTATTAGAAGTATTTAATCAGATCACAGATACAAAGTACAAATTTTTTTTATATCTTTCACTAAATTCAGGACTCAACGAACAGAAAATTAATAACCTATGTACCTCAACAGTCACTGCAGTAAAATAACACAAGACGTTTTTCAACTTTTCAGTCAAGTACATTTTTGCACTGCGTGCTCTTCACAGTAACAGTTTCTTCTCTGTGTGTATTACAAACAGGTTTCTTGCACGTTACACAACAGAGTCCTGTTTTCCGATCTTCGTTTCTCTTGGAATCTTGACATCATTGTGGCGTTGGTAACTTGGAACACTGGGTCTGGATCACTGCTGTAGGAATTGCAATACCACAAGCTTTCAGTGCATCTCGTACATCTTTATGATGACCGTTGATATTTTTGGCTCTTTCTCCAATGTTGCCTTTGCTGAGTCCAAATGCCACTTCAGTCGTGAAGAGTTTGCAAGGTGCCGGGGCTAGCAGTGTATTTAACACTAAATTCTTCTAGAATCTACATATGTAAATGATGCTCTAAGCCCCCCCCCCCCTATTCTAACTCCGACTTTTGCTGTTGCATATGGATTAAAAAGAAACGCGAACTGACTGTAATCGACCCTGCAAGTGGAGTAGAAAAGAGTTTGGCACCTGCAAGTTAAATAAAGGAAAGTTTCATTAACGTAGTGAGAAATGACAGGGTTGCTCTACCGATTAACAAAATGAAAGTTCTGTCCAAAATAACAATATGATTTATTATAACTCAAAATAATAAACAACAACACATGAAACATTAACAATACATCAAATTGGCTCAAATTGGATACTCAAATAAATGCTGTGAAGGTGAAGTTGTCCCTAAACTAGATTGTGACATTTATGACGAAGTGGTATATGGAGCCAATTCCTTGCAATTCAAGTCTTAAGAGAGACACACAGCCAACCCAACATTAAGTGCTGCTACATTAGTGAGAACTCAGACAATGAACATCCAATACAGATCAAAGTTAGAAAAGACAAACAGGCGCGCTCAGCTGAGCTCGGATTATCACCTAGCAAAATTGCCTACTTTGCTGGTGCTGCAGACGTACATTACCAAGCTGTCTTCTTAACTTCACAGACATGATCTGGCATACCGGAGGCGATGGCTGGTTGCTTTGATGTCCCGTCGTGGTGATGATAATGTCGCGAGTATAGCCCGAAACAAATTATCCTGGCCTGGTTGTTCCAGACTAAAGACTTCCTAGCAATACAAATGCGCCTCTGAGGGAGACGAAGAAGGCTCGCCACACAATCACTGATGGTACAGTGATTGATTTTAACAAGCGAAGTCACCCAGTAACTCCGATACAGTCAACTTTAGCCAAAACTGCTCAAGACAGACAACATAGGGCTCTTGTACGCAGAACGCTCAATTGCCAACTGTACTTGGAAAGTTACATTGAAGTCGAAACTTCAGCAATTTCGTCAAACAGTTACAGTTAAATAAAAATATATTAGACTGCCAACGGAAGGCAGGCTGTCTAGAGCTGCGAGAGCTCAGTCTTGTAACCTACTCCGACCGAAAGGCGAGAGCTGACTACCCCAAGAGCACCCGTACAAACCGAACACAGAACATTCCCGCCCCCACGACAGTGGTCGTGGTTAAACGTTCCAATCAGCAACTCCAAAACCGGCGGAAAATTCCACTCTTTTGCCGAAGCACTACCATTCCACCAATGGAGATTCTTGGCGCCAATTTCTGCCCCGATTTTGCTACGTCACGGAGCTGTGCCCTGAGCAAGCCAATCACAGTTACGATTTTGCAGAAAACGTGGGAATTTGCCCGCCAAAACTGCCTGGGTACACAAGTCATTCCCACGCCTCGCTGGTAGCCCGCCAGAAAGTGTTTTCGCTAAGTTTCTGCGAAGTATGGAACCTCTAGCCCAGCCGCTACTTCAGGCCCCTACAAGCGTGTCTCCGCCGCTATTCTACAATGTCGACGTCTGGAAAGCATTCACTCGACTCCCTCACACCCATCAGCTTACCCTTTCAAGATCGGAAGTGCCCGCCTGTCACCGGACCACCCGGGTGACGAGAGACGCTGTGTGGGAAGTCCGTGTGTGAAGGAATAGCTACTTTTCACCGCATGCAATTAGAGAGGAAGATCGTAAGATAGAAATATGAGAGAGGGCTCATGCCACCTCTCAAGTTCGCATCAGCTTCGGTTATTCTTCTGCCATTCAGGAAATCTTTGAGTGTACAGAATATATGCATTCAGTGCTGCAATATCTATCATTTCCACGAAGATTCTTAGTGGCCACCGCCTCGTTCCTCTAACACAACTGTATTCTCTTGTCATTTTGTTCCCATTATCTACAGCACCTTTGGTTTTGTTGTAGTGCAGTATGATTTCGGGCTTGCGTTCACTTTCTTCACCACTCACTTGTCTCTCATTATGCTGAGTAGAGAGTAGTATTACTGCCTTTCTCTTCTTTGGAACATTGGAAACTAGGGTCAAGTCTTTGTGAAACCAAACATTGAAAAGTGAACTTCTCTCTTTCTGTTTGGCAAGAATTCCTTCGGAATCTCTTTCTTATTGGAACGCAAGGTACCAACCAACGTCGTGTTTCGTTTTAGTAGTTCAGCAGCCAATGGAAAACTGGTGAAAAAATTATGAGTTGTTACACCATGACCGTTATTCAGAAATGGTTCCATTAGATCCAAAACAAATATCTGTCCCTGATTCACTTCCCGAGTATTGTCCACCATTCCTGCGTAAATTTGGATCCGTAATAAGTAAGATGTCTTGACATCAGCACAAACCCGAATTTTAATGCCATACTTGCCAGGCTTGCTCTTCATATAAACCTTAAAAGGACAGTTTCCTCAGTATGTTACTAATCGTGCACCAATAATCACATATTCATAAGGACAGAAGTTCTTGCACAAGTTAGATTGAAATTTGTCGAACACTACCCCGATGGCACATAGCTTGTCCTTGGTATCTTCAGTTCTCTGTGCTCTTGTGTCTCTGTTGTCAAATTGCAAGAATTTCAGTACAGAAAAAAATCGGTTTCTTGACATGGCAGCAGAAAAGAATGGTTGCCGAAAGGCAACATTACCTCCCCACAAGTCGGAAGCACTTGTGCGGTGTCCATGAGTTTGACTAGCTCCTATTAGAATTGCTAATACAGCGTACGCTGCAGTTGCATTTATACCTCTACATGTCGTTTTGTTCGAAGAATGAGTTGCATTCCACAAAGAAATTACTCGTTTGGCTTCCCTGTTCGTTTCTTCTACAATGATGCTCATGATTTCTGGTGAGATAAATAATAAAAATGACCCTGTTATTGTTTTGATTGTTTTTCCATCATTGACTGGACCAGGTGTTACGTTCAAACTGTCGCGTCGACCTTTGGGTGGTTCCCTAGAAAATTGTAGTCCACTTCTAGAAACAAACAAATCTCTAGTGTCTTGGTCTTCTTCTTCATCATCATCCTCTTCTTCTTCTTCTACTTGTTCATGTGAATGTGTAGTGTCTTCTGATATTTCATCATTAGCTTCATCTGTGATATGGTCTTTGTCAAGACTTTCCATATATTCATTCATTTCTTTATCGATGTCCCATTCATTTTCATCGTCACCGACATCAGAATTGTATAGAATTTCCATTATCTCTTCGCTAGAAAGTCCTTTGGACATCCTTACTTGCAGATGTAATACTGACTCGTGTAATGTCAGCTCAACAGTGAATGTCAAATTCAACTCAACAATAGTAACCAGCAACAATAACAAACATTGGATCTATGGCAAAACTGAGCAAAGAAGATGAATGACAGATATATTTCCCAAAATCAAATTTTTCTACAAATAAGAAAATAAGACGTTCCATACCACCAATAAATGACTTGAATAACCATGATAAAGCCAAAAAAATTAGACAGTCGTGAGTGTGAAATAAGCATCAATCATTTTAGTACAAAGTCATGAAACCACAGGCATGTGGCCCTTCGGATACCATTATTATAGGAAAAAAATCAACCTGGGCTAGTCAGAATACCCCTCTTGGTAATGCGAGGGTTAAGTAATAGGTCATATTTTGTTTCCAAGCCCAGACCAGATCATCTATATCGATGCTGAAAATGTGTTGGAGACAGGCTACACCCTTGTCTACCTCCCAGTGTTGATGTTAATTGTTTAGAAAAGGTGTTTTCTTCTTCTATTATAATGTTGGAGAGCGTTAATCACATGCAGTGGGAAGCGCTTTTTCCATAACTCCGCCATATCTGGTCCTAAGCATGGTTGTGAAAGGAATAGGGGGAGGAATATCACCGTTTTAAAAACCCTTGGTTCACCTTGCTCTGGTGATCTACATTTACATTTACTTTTACATCTACATGAGTACTCTGCAATTCATAATTCAATGCCTGGTAGAGGGTTCATAGAATCACCTTTTAGCTATTTCTCTACCGTTCCTCTCGAATTGCATGTGGGAAAAACGAACGCTTAAATCTTTCCGTGTGAGGTTTTACTCTCTTGTCTCACAACGATGACCACTTCACCCTATGTAGGTGGCGCCAACGAAATATTTTCACAATCAGAGGAGGAAACTAGTGCATCCCCTTTGAACAATTATACATGACTGTGCTTAAACTGACACACAATATTTTTAGCGCAACGCAATCTGACTTTCAAAAATCCCTACAAAAAAATGGCCCTGACTAACATTAACCTATGCGTTTCACAAATCGCTTACCTCACCAAAATCTTGGTTACTCGAACTACTGCAATACAGCGAGCGCCACTACTGCCAGGTAAATAAAAGATTCTAACTACGGAAGGCACTAACTACTGATAGGCATAGTTAGCAAATGAAAGATTTTGGTAGAGAACAAACAATGTATTTACCTTAATAGTGTTGAAAAATCATAATATACATAGGAGTTCATGATATCCAGTATTACAAATTTCAAAACTCCACCATCTCTCTCCCCACATCCACCACTGCTGGCGGCTCACCTCCAACTACGCAACGCTACGCGCTGTTCACAACCAGCTGCCGCTGCCCAACACTACAATGGCAGACAACAATGCAAACTAGCCACAGACTGCACACAGCACAGCCAGTGATTTTCATACAGAGCGCTACGTAACGTTGCCAATAAGAAAACATAAACAGCCTACTTACATAGCCCCCATGCTCCCCACAAAAAATTTTACAAATTGTTTTGGGCAGTGGCCAATAATGGTTTGATAAAATTTTTCATAATTACAATAACAAAGAAATCAAAGGCACACACTTATTGGTACAATGTTGGTCAAAAGCTAAAATTTTCTCACAGTCCATAAAGACAGTCCTGATCATTCATCACAGTAACATTGCAGTGTTTTTCTCAAAGTCTGAGCAGTAAAAGAAAATGCACACGGAAATAGTGGATTTCCATGCAATCTTGAAGAAGTAGTGTTGTCCTTCCAACGGAAAGACAGTGCAGACTCTTGACATGCAGACAGGTATTGGTCCACAACAGAGCAAACCCACAGCAGAGTCAGCCGAAATTTTGAAGAGTATTGGTAAGTAGGTCATCACAGAGCAGACCAACTGTAGTCCTGGTAGAGATTACGGTACTGGTGGGCCACCAGAGGTGCAGACCCACTGCAGTCCTTGTAGAAATAATGGTACTGGTGAGTCAGCAAATGTGTAGACCCTCTGTAGTCCTTGTAGAAATGGCCAGCAGCTATCTGATGTGACTGTGCAGGTGCACAACCACCATTGAAGAGTCTTGCGGATAATATAGCAAGTCCATAACCACCACTTGTGCACTCACAAAGTTTTTGGAATTGTCCTTAGAACCAGCAATGCTGGTATCCAGTCCCTTGCTGAATTATTAACACACGTGTAAACACTAACAGTCCCTACATCTCACATATTGTCCATATACTATGACCAACAGAAACGTGTGCAGTGAAATGGAACTTACAAGTTAATAATATGATGAACTGGTATCAATTACAATTTTATAACATAAGAATACAATAACAACGGTATGGAAAGATCTCGCCGCAATGAAGAACGTCTTTGTTTTAATGATTGCCACCCCAACTCGCGTATCATATCCAAGACACTCAGTCCTCTATTTTGCAATAATACAAAATGAGCTGCGATTCTCTGAACTTTTTCGATGTCGTCAGTCATTCCTATCAGGCAAGGATTCCTTACTCCAGAGCAATACACCAAGAGTGGCCAGACTGAAACTTCCTTTATAAAAAAATTTTGAATTACTGTGCTGGAAAACCTCTTACACTATTTGATTTTCAAACAGCTGAGCAGAACTGAACGTACTCAGACATTTCTCTCTTTACTTATTCTTGTTGTTGTGGTCTTCAGCCCTGAGACTGGTTTGATGCAGCTCTCCATGCTACTCTATCCTGTGTAAGCTTCTTCATCTCCCAGTACCTACTGCAACCTACATCCTTTTGAATCTGCTTAGTGTATTCATCTCTTGGTCTCCCTCTACGATTTTTACCCTCCACGCTGCCCTCAAATACTAAATTGGTGATCCCTTGATGCCTCAGAACATGTCCTACCAACAGATCCCTTCTTCTAGTCAAATTGTGCCACAAACTTCTCTTCTCCCCAATCCTATTCAATACCTCCTCATTAGTTATGTGATCTACCCATCTAATCTTCAGCATTCTTCTGTAGCACCACATTTCGAAAGCTTCTATTCTCTTCTTGTCCGAACTATTTATCGTCCATGTTTCACTTCCATACATTACCACACTCCATACAAATACTTTCAGAAATGACTTCCTGACACTTAAAAATCTGTATTCGATGCTAACAAATTTCTCTTCTTCAGACACGCTTTCCTTGCCATTGCCGGTCTGCATTTTATATCCTCTCTACTTCGACCATCATCAGCTATTTTGCTCCCCAAATAGCAAAACTCCTTTACTACTTTAAGTGTCTCATTTCCTAATCTAATTCCCTCAGCGTCACGTGACTTAATTCGACTACATTCCATTATCATCGTTTTGCTTCTGTTGATGTTCATCTTATATCCTCCTTTCAAGACACTATCCATTCCGTTCAACTGCTCTTCCAAGTCCTTTGCTGTCTCTGACAGAATTACATTGTCATCGGCGAACCTCAAAGTTTTTATTACTTCTCTATGGATTTTAATACCTACTCCGAATTTTTCATTTTGTTTCCCTCTTTGCTTGTTCAATATAAAGATTGAATAACATCGGGGATAGGCTATACCCCTGTCTCACTCCCTTCCCAACCACTGCTTCCCTTTCATGTCCCTCGACTGTTATAACTGCCATCTGGTTTCTGTACAAATTGTAAATAGCCTTTCGCTCCCTGTATTTTACCCCTGCCAACTTTAGAATTTGAAAGAGAGTACTCCAGTCAACGTTGTCAAAAGCTTTCTCTAAGTCTACAAATGCTAGAAACGTAGGTTTGCCTTTCCTTAATCTTTCTTCTAAGATCAGTCGTAGGGTTAGTATTGCCTCACATGTTCCAATATTTCTACGGAATCTAACTGATCTTCCCCGAGGTCAGCTTCTACTAGTTTTTCCATTCGTCTGTAAAGAATTCGCGTTAATATTTTGCAGCTGTGGCTTATTAAACTGATTGTTCGGTAATTTTCACATCTGTCAACACCTGCTTTCTTTGGGATTGGAATTACTATATTCTTCTTGAAATCTGGGGGTATTTCGCCTGTCTCATACATCTTGCTCACCAGATGATAGAGATTTGTCAGGACTGGTTCTCCCATGGCCGTCAGTAGTTCTAATGGAATGTTGTCTACTCCTGGGGCCTTGTTTCGACTCAGATCTTTCAGTGCTCTGTCAAACTCTTCACACAGTATCATATCTCCCATTTCATCTTGATCTACATTCTCTTTCATTTCCATAATATTGTCCTCAAGTACATTGCCCTTGTATAGATCCTCTATATACTCCTTCCACCTTTCTGCTTTCCCTTCTTTGCTTAGAACTGGGTTTCCATCTGAGCTCTTGATATTCATACAAGTGGTTCTCTTTTCTCCAAAGGGCTCTTTAATTCTCCTGTAGGCAATATCTATCTTACCCCTAGTGAGATATGCCTCTACATCCTTACATTTGTCCTCTAGCCATCCCTGCTGAGCCATTTGGCACTTCCTGTCAGTCTAGTTTTTGAGACGTTTGTATTCCTTTTTGCCTGATTCATTTACTGCATTTTTATATTTTCTCCATTCATCAATTAAATTCAATATTTCTTCTGTTACCCAAGAAGTTCTGCTAGCCCTTGTCTTTTTACCCACTTGATCCTCTGCTGCCTTCAGTACTTCATCCCTCAAAGCTACCCATTCTTCTGCTACTGTATCTCTTTCCCCCATTCCTGTTAATTGTTCCGTTATGCTCTCCCTGAAACTCTGTATAGCCTCTCGTTTAGTCAGTTTATCCAGGTCCCATCTCCTTAAATTCCCACCTTTTGCAGTTGCTTTATTTTTAGTCTATAGTTCATAACCAATAGATTGTGGTCAGAGTCCACATCTGCCCCTGGAAATGTCTTACAATTTAAAACCTGGTTCCTAAATCTCTGTCTTACCATTACATATTCTATCTGAAAGCTATCAGTATCTCCAGGCTTCATCCATGTATACAGCCTTCTTTTATGATTCTCGAACCAAGTGTTAGCTATGATTAAGTTGTGCTCTGTGCAAAATTCTACTAGGCGGCTTCCTCTTTCATTTATAGCCCCAATCCATATTCACCTACTACGTTTCCTTCTCTCCCTTTTCCTACTACCGAATTCCAGTCACCCGTCACTATTAAATTTTCGTCGCCCTTCACTATCTGAATAATTTCTTTGATTTCATCATACATTTCTTCTTTCTCTTCGTCATCTCCAAAGCTAGTTGGAATATAATCTTGTACTACTGTAGTAGGCGTGGACTTCGTGTCTATCTTGGCCACAATAATGTGTTCACGATGCTGTTTGTAGTAGCTTACCCACACTCCTATTTTCCTATTCATTGTTAAAGCTACCCTGCATTACCCCTATTTGATTTTGTATTTATGATCCTGTATATGCCTGACCAAAAGTCTTGTTCCTCCTGCCACCGAACTTCACTAATTCCCACTATATCTAACTTTAACCTATCTATTTCCCTTTTTAAATTTTCTAACTTACCTGTCCGATTAAGGGATCTGACATTCCACGCTCCAATCCGTAGAACGCCAATTTTCTTTCTCCTGATAAAGACGTCCTCTTGAGTAGTCCCCGCCCGGAGATCCGAATGGGGGACTATTTTACCTCCAGAATATTTAACCATACAGTAAAGCTGCATTCTTATCAACACTAAACTGACACAAAATATTTTTAGCGCAACACAATCTGACTTTTAAGTATCCCTACAAAAGAATGGCCCTGACTAACAATAGCCTATATCTTTCATGAATCACTTACCTCACAAAAATCTTCGTTACTTAAACTACTGCAATATAGCGAGTGCCACTACTACCAGCTAAATAAAAGATTCTAACTACTGAAAGCACTAACTACTGATAGGCATAGTTAGCAAATGAAAGATTTTGATAGAGAACAAACAATGTATTTACCTTAATAGTGTTCAAAAGTCATAATATATATGTACCAGTTCATAACATCCAGTCGTACAAATTTACTCTTTCTGGCGGACACACGTCCAGATCATCCGCTCTCAAAACTCCGCCATCTCACTCCCCACATCCACCACTGCTGGCAGCTCACTTCCAACTGCGCAACACTATGCGCTGTTAACAGCCAACTTCCCAACACTACAGTAGCAAATTCCAACAATGCCAGCCACAGACAGCACACAGTACAGTCAGTGATTTTCATATAGAGCGCTACATGGCGTTACCAACATAAAAACCTAAACAGCCTACTTACATAGCCCCTGTGCTCCCCACAAAAACGTTTTACTAATTGTTTTGGGCAGTGGCCAATACAGGTTTGAAATTTTTTTTTACAATTATAATAACAAAGATATCAAATGCACACACTTATTGATACAATGTTGGTCAAATGCTAAAATTTTCTCACAGTCCATAAAGACAGTCATGATCATTCATCACAGTAAATTTGCAGTGTTTTTTTTCTCAAAGTCTGAGCAGTAAAAGAAAATGCCCATGGAAGTAGTGGATTTCCATGCAGTCTTGAAGAAGTAGTGTTGTCCTTCCAACGGAAAGACAGTGCTGACTCTTGACATACAGACATGTAATGGGCCACAACAGAGCAAACCCACAGCAGAGTCAGTCGAAGTTTTGAAGAATATTAGTAGCTAGGTCATCACAGAGCAGACTACTGTAGTCCTGTTAGAGATTACAGTATTGGTGGGCCACCAGATGTGCAGACCCACTGCATTCCTTGTAGAAATAATCATATTGGTGGGCCATCAAAGTTGCAGACCCACTCTAGTCTTTGTAGAAGTAATGGTATTGGTGGGCCATCAAAGATGGAGACCCACTGTAGACCTTGTAGAAATAATGGTATTGGTGGGCCATCAAAGATGCAGACCAACTGTAGTCGTTGTATAAATAATGGTATTGGTGGGCCATCAAAGATGAAGCCTCACTGTAGTCCTTGTAGAGATGGCCAGCAGCCATGTGTTGCGACTGTGCAGATGCACAATCACCTTCGAAGAGTCTTGCGGACAATATAGCAAGTCCATAAACCGCCATTTGTGTACTCACAATATTTTTGGAATTGTCCTTAGAAGCAGCAATGCTGTTAACCAGTCCCTTGCTGAATTATCAACACATGTGCAAACACTAACAGTCCCAACTTCTCATCTATGGTGGATATACTATGACCAACAGAAACGTGTGCAGTGAAATGTATGCTTACAAATTACTTAATTTCATGAACTGGAGTCAATTACAATTTTAAATTTATGACATGAGAATACAATTACAAAGGTGCAAAATACATCATTAAAGAACATAACAATACAGATAACATTTGTAGTAGTATAGGCTTTACAAAAGAGTAGATATAAACAGATACATCAGTGTTACAGGAATTATGACATAAGTAAATATATAAAAGAATGAGAATAGTTTTCGAAACATTAATTTCACATATGAACATTAAAACAGAACAGAATAAGTAATGTCTAAATATCTTTACAAAGTAAATAACATAGTATTTGAAAAATTCTACAATGTAACTCTTATCAGCTAAACACATAAAGACAGGAAGAACACAAATACACAAGGGTACACAAACACATAGCGGAATAACACAAAAGGAAAGGACAGGGTTTGTTTTACTGTAGTATTTTCCAAACAAAACTTTCTTTACTTCTTCAAGATCTCCCTTCATTCATCATTATTCCCAAAAAGTCCTACCGATACCTGCTTTCTGTATTCTGCCCATATCATCATTCAAAATAATTATTCTTCATTGTACAGTACCTTTTTTTACAAACTTTTTTTGTATAACTTCTCAATGCTTTTCTTCCAATTCATCGAAACTCATTCTCTTTTATAGTCTACCCCCTCTTAAGCTAACTAGCTGAGCTCAGAGATATATATATATATATATATATATATATATATATATATATTAAGGGATGAAAAAATGCAGCAACACACAACAAATTAACACAAACAGCAATGACAAAAAAATGCAAATTGGCAAACCAAGCACCAAGTATATCTAAATTAGCAAAGCAATTGCAACATTACAACTAATATAAGGCAATGTGCAGCAAACAAGAAAAACAAATCAGTAGTAAAACTGGCTTAACAGAGTAATACAAAGTGAAATTCAGTAGCACTATGCCTGGCAAACAGCAGCAGAAAATACTATAACTTATATCTAAACATGACAAAGCTCAAGCAGAAAAAATAGTACACTGAAGACAACAATGCAGATAAGGGAAATATCTATTCACAACTTAACATTAGAGTGATGCATCACCTTGATTTACTCTGCAGAACAAGTTACCCAGTCACTGACAAAAATTATGTATGCAATTCCTGTGAAGGGAAATGTCTTTTTGTGCTCCCTCGTTTTTTTGGAAGTATATCATCAAATTATTATTTACTGGATCTGTAGGCATAAAATATCTATTTTAGTACATCTATTAAATTTTATTTTAACCAATGCTGCAGTGTAGCTAGAAACTAGATATTAAACGAAATGAGCAAAAATATATGTATATATATATATATATGAATGAATGAAGTTATATATATATATATATATATATATATATATATATATATATATATATATATATATATATATATATATACGAAACTTCACTAGGCAAATGGCGTCTCCAAAGGCAGTAAAAAATCTCTCAACTAGAAAGACAATAGATGTAAAATGTTTCTCACCATTTCATTAGCCATCTTAGTAAGTATCATAAATTAAGAGCTCCACAGTGTAATCATATGTTTTCAAGTTTGAGCGTGTCGTATTTGCGATGCTTTCTACAAAGAAATGTCAATAGCGAGGATAATGTCCTCTTTTTTTCTCCACCTAATGGCTTTCTTTTTTCAGGCGACTATCGCTCAGCTGGGCGCCCATAACGCATTACGTCAAGGTCACTTAGCTTTCTTACCGAATTATTTATGACAGCATTTTGCACTACAGTGACAGTCTTATATAAAAAAATTTCACAGGTTGAGGATTTGTGTTACAAATGTGTAGAAACAAAATCCTATAAATATATCAGTGTCCAAAAATTTTTCGCCGGAATTGTGATACATTCACGCATTTACACACATTTCATAACTCTTAAAGTACGATTCTTGGTTTCCAACATCCTTTTTCACAAATCAGCGTCCCTAACCACTACTCATTATTCCTTACCTTATTACACATATACACATTCGTCGACACTTCTTCAATGTTTCATCATAATAAATAGATAGCATAATCTCTCATATAGCATCAGCTTATTGATCGTAAACATACATCAATAGCATAATACACATCGTCATCGTAATAATAACATCATAACACCTCAGTCAAATCTTAAAATCGTCGTAGCTTCCTCCAATAATTTCAAAACCTAAAAAAAATTCTTTGCTCATTTCAATAGTGTTATCTACCTCAAACATACTTTAAAAATCATGATCCCATATCAAATACATCATTCAAAGCTCTCATAGTATCAAATGGTTCCGAAAAAATATGAACAGCTCACAAAGTACAGACAAAATACAATTTCATAAGTAGTTATGTACACATCTGTCACTGATGTAGTAAAAAAAGTTTGTTTCTCTGTTAAATAATCAGATTGCTGTGTAATTATGTGGCAGTGAAATATGGTACCCATGTGTAAAGTTGTGTAAGCAAATACCATATTAGCTAGGGCTCCTTGTGCTTGCCAAACACATGGTATACAAAGTAAGCATGTACCCCCCTGAGGATTAATGTAATTATACCCTCAGGTGTTACAGATTACAGCAATGGAATGAAATGTATCACGGAAAACCTTTGTATCATTGTAATTCAAAAGTCTTTAAACATAAATGTTTTAAGTACAAAATCAATCACTCAAATACGTGTACTGTAGCGCTAAGCTGTGCGTCTTGTTGTAAGATAGTCTCTGTCATTACTTAAGGGTAAAAAATGTGCCAAGTGTCGTAATTATCGTCGTCCATAAGCAAAGTTCTGTAGAAATCAATGTACTTACCTCGTAATAAACAAAGTGAATTTCTATGCATATAGATATCGTAGTTGTTACGCTTATTGCCATGATGAAATAAGTACTGTACTGTAACGTATTGTTGTGCTACAGAAAAGGCTGTTTCATTGTAGCTATACCACAAAAGTTACTACTAGAACATGTTTTCCTTTTCCAAAGAATTCAGAAAAACTGTGCAGATATAAAACAGATACACCGCAAAAGCAACAATGTACATTGTGTCACACAATATAGTAGTGTTGCCTACAAATAAACTAACCACTGTGTCATCTAGTATCTCTCAGAAAGCACTTTAAATCCGTAATGTATTTTCGAGTAAACCAAAATGTTGCATTAAAATCTCATTAGCAGTGCCAGTATACGTTCTAAGTATGTGAGCCTTATAGTCGTTACGTGATCATGCAACTAACAAGCAAAATGTATACACATAATAACCCTGTGTTGTCTGTTCACTATAATAATGCATTCGTAATTACTGTCTAAATATGTTCCCTAGGTTCTAGACTGGATAGTTAATTTTGAAACATTGTTTCTAAGTGTGACAAAGAGTACTTGTAACGTGAAGTGAAAAATTTTATAGCAAAGACTAAGTTAAAAAATAGATTATCTCTCAATAAACGGTTTTACATGTGAAACGTGGTGCAATCCTTTACTCTTCCTAGTACGCAGAGTTTCAACTTCAACGCAATTATCATGTTGTATACGTCAGTAAGGAATGCTAAAATTTTTCTCAAGGTTAGCATCTATGTTATTTTTCTCTGAGCCAGCCGGCGCACGTGGCTGCCTGCGGTGCGAGTCATTGTCTGTCTCTTTGTCAGTGCGCGTCGTTATTGGGATTTGGAGATCCAACTTCTACAAATTCACCTTGTCGAGAGGGCCCTGCCCTGTTTGAATCCCGCCAGTTCTCATGAAATTCAGATCTGTCGTTTTGTCGGTAGTTTACATAGTTTCTTTTTTGTCGGTCATGTTGTGGAGAATTTCTCCCGGAATCGTAACTGCACAGTGGACCGTTGCGTCTGACATTATTCTGTCTCCCTCGATAATAATTATTTTGGTTCCCATATTGTCTGTTTCTCTGTTTGTCTCTGTGATAGTCATTACTGCGAAGAGGTGATCTTTCCCTGTAATTATTACTACTCTGCCACCGGTTGTCATACAGGTAGTGTCTGTTTTGGTCACGATTTACATTGTAAGAATAGCCTTGTCGTGTCCAGTTATTATTTCTGTCATCGCAGAATTGTGACGGATGTGACCTGTAATTGTTGTGCTCCTGTTTTCGCGTTCCGCGACTGTCAGTGTCAATTTCCAATTCTTGTAACAGGCCCTGAAAAGCTTCAGTGTCGTCTTTGCAACGTCCTGCCAAAACAATATGTCGTAAATGTTCAGGCAATTTGATTAAACAAATGCGGATGAGTTCTGAGGGGCTGTATGGTTTGAAAGATGCTGAGCTTATCTAACATGTCTTCGAAATATTTGACAAGACTGGAAAATTCAGGTTGTTCGAAATGTTTCATCATTATGATGCTAAGTTTTACCCGGTCTTGTGTAGCTTGAGACCAATATGCTGAGAGGAAGGCATGATAAAATTCTCCTTCACTGTGACAATTGTGAATGATCGATCGCATTCTTACGGCTGGTTCTTCTCTAAGTAGCCACACATAAATTCTAATCTGTGCGCCAATGACCAGTTGGGAGGAAAACAATGAGAGAATTGATGAAACCACGCTTGTGGATGAATGTCGTTGCCAGAATTCTTAAATGTTTTGAATTTAAGTGTTGTAATGAACAGCTTATAGTCAAAGTCATCATGTCGACGAGTCGCATATCCGTCATTGTTACTTCGTTTCGGCGGTTTCACCTCAAAATTCGGTATACCTTGCCAATTTCTTTCATAATTTCCGAAATGCTCTGTGTTATTATTTTGTCGCTGTTCCGTATTTCTATGTCCCTCTTCCCGTGTTGGAGCGCGAGTTTCCTCTGAAATATGTAATTCTTGTATTATTTGTGCCAACTGATCTTGTACTTCCCGGATTTCTTTTTTGTGTTGCGTATAAATTTGATTCTGATGTTGTTTGAATTTCCTAATTTGTTCGTATTCCTCTGTGTCACTGAAGGCTATGGGTCCTGTGTCATTCAGATCATCATCTACCTTTGTAGATAAGTTAGTGAATTGATCCGAAAGTTCGACTACTTTCTCCGATAGTGAACTGATTTCCTCAGTGTGTTTTTCTGAACCAAGTTTCAGTGTCCATTTGTGTTGAAATCGTATCTACTGAGTCCTTTAAGTTTTCCTGAGTTTTTGCAAATTGCGTAACCGAATCGGTAGATGCAACTGAGTCAATTTTAGCTTGCAAGGTGTCATGATTTTATGAACAATACTTTGCAGTTCTTTTATGGCTGCTTCGTGATTCTGTAATGCATTTTCATGACGCTATAAAATAGGTTGAAAATGCTCACAAATTTGTGTTTTTACGTCATTACAGACTTTTTGACATTTCGATTCGATTTTAAGTAACTCAGCAGTTAAACCTTCACGTGTTTGTTCCATTGAGTCTAACTTTTGAAGCTGTTGCTGTTATTGTCTCTGGTATTGTTCCATTGTATCTAACTTTTGAAGATTTTGTTCCATTGTGTCTAACTTTTGCTGCGTTTGTCTCTCATTTTGTTTCATTTGTTGCATTAATTGCTATAACAATGTAATAGTGTCTGGAATCTGTTCCTCTGTGCTATTCGGCAGTGCATTTGAACCGGCAATATTGGTATTTCAAGAAGCGGAAAATGTGTCTTGACTTATTTGAGAAAACGGTGAGGACGCAAAACCTGAATCTACGGTATTTGCAAGATTATGTCCTGTCATTTCGGAATCCTGAGGCGAGCTGTTGCCGACCGATCGATCGATAATGCTTCCCTGTTCACTAATTGTTTCACTGTCTACACAATTGTTTGCTGCCCGCTCCATTTCCCTATGCACAATTACCAAATTACAATGTTGAACATTAGTTAATTCATTACATGGTGGCGCTGATAAGCTACAATCGTCGTCACTAGACTTTGAAGTCTAGTGTTGCGTTTTTCACACGCCATAATTATCACGTATTTCACACGATAACAAGAAAAGCACAATTTGAAGAGCAAAAATAAGAAAACACATTAACATAGCACTGAAAATAATATCTAATTAATTGCAAGCGCAGCTGCGAAATACTTCGTGCAAATTTACATGCATGCCACAACTGTTTTACTGTACAACAATGAAAAACTACAACTACAAAGGAAATTCTCTCAATAATTACGCGCTAGCAATAAACAATAACTACACTAATTACACAAACTACAAGAAAAAAGCAGAAGATTCCAGTGAGGTATCCTCGTCTAAGCGTCGACATATGAAACGTCCCCTTAGAAAAATTTATGAATTACCGTGCTGGAAAACCTCTTATATTATTTGATTTTCAAACAGCTTAGCAGAAATGAACGTACTCAGACATTTCTCTCTTTACTTGTTCTTATCAACACTAAACTGACACAAAATATTTTTAGCGCAACACAATCTGACTTTTAATAATCCCTACAAAAGAATGGCCCTGACTAACAATAACCTATACCTTTCATGAATCACTTACCTCACAAAAATCTTCGTTACTCGAACTACTGCAATACAGTGAGCGCCACTACTGCCAGGTAAATAAAAGATTCTAACTACTGAAGGCACTAACTACTGATAGGCATAGTTAGCAAATGAAAGATTTTGGTAGAGAACAAACAATGTATTTACCTTAATAGTGTTCAAAAGTCATAATATATATATACCAGTTCATGACATCCAGTCTTACAAATTTACTCTTTCTGGCGGACACACGTCCAGATCATCCGCTCTCAAAACTCCGCCATCTCACTCCCCACATCCACCACTGCTGGTGGCTCACCTCCAACTGCGCAACGCCACGCGCTGTTAACAGCCAACTGGCCAACACTACAATAGCAAATTCCAACAATGCCAGCCACAGACTGCACCCAGTACAGTCAGTGATTTTCATATAGAGCGCTACATGGCGTTACCAACATAAAAGCCTAAACAGCCTACTTACAGGACAAGCGTACTGCAGGCAGTCTCTTCAGTAGCGCAGTTCCATCTTGCACGTGTCCTGCCAATAAATCTCAGTCTTTGGTTTGCCTTCCCCAAAACATTATCTGTGTGATCGTTCCAATTTACGTTGTTCGTAATTGTAATTCCTAGGTATTTGGTTGAATTGACAGCCTTTAGATTTGTGTGACTTATCTTGTAACCGAAATTTAGCGCATTCCTTTTACTACTCATGTGGATGACCTCACACTTTTCGTTATTTAGAATCAATTGCCACTTTTTTACACCATACATGTACACTACATGATCAAACGTATGGGGACACCCGCCTGAAAATGACTTACAAGTAATGCTGGAATTCAATACGGTGTTGGCTTCGATGAGAGCTTCCACTCTGACAGAGATGCGTTCAATCAGGCGCTGGAAGGTCTGTGGAATGGCAGCACATTTTTCACGGAGTGCTGCTCTGAGGAGAGGTATCGATGTCGGTCGGTGAGGCCTGGCACGAAGTCGGCGTTCCACGACATGCCAAAGGAGTTCTGTAGGATTCAGGTCAGGACTCTGTGCAGGCCAGTCCATTACAGGGGTGTTATTGTCGTGTAACCACTCCGCCACAGGGTGTGCATTATGCACAGGTGCTCGATTGTGTTGAAAGACGCAGTCGCCGTCCCCGAATTGCTCACCAACATTGGGAAGCAAGAAGGTGCTTAAAACATCAATGTAGGCCTGTGCTGTGATAGTGTCACGCAAAACAACAACACGACCACACTATAACACCACCGCCTCCGAATTTTACTGTTGGCACTCCACATGCTGGTAGATGAAGTTCACCGGGCATTCACCGTACCCACACACTGCAATAGGAACGCCACATTGTGTATTGCGATTCGTCACTCCACACAACGCTTTTCCTCTGTCCAATCATCCAATATTTACGCTCCTTACACCAAGCGAGGCGTCGTTTGGCATTTGCCGGCGTGATGTGAGGTTTATGAGCAGCCGCTCGACCATGAAATCCAAGTTTTCTCACCTCCCAGACAACTGTCATCATACTTTCAGTGGATCCTGATGCTGTTTGGAACTCCTGTGTGACGATCTGGATAGATGTCTGCCTATTACACATTACCACCCGCTTCAACTGTCGGCGGACTCTGTCAGTTAACAGACGATGTCGCTCTGTACGCTTTTGTGCTGTACGTGTCCCTTCACGTTTCCACTTCATTATCACATCGGAAACAGTGGACCTAAGGATGTTTAGGAGTGTGGAAATCTCGCGTAGAGACGTGTGATACAAGTGACACCCAATCACCTGATCTGGGGCGCCTTGTCACGGTCCGTGCGGCTCCCACTGTCGGAGGTTCGAGTCCTCCCTTGGGCATGGTGTGTGTGTTGTCCTGGCGTAAGTTAGTTTAAGTTAGATTAGTAGTGTGAAGGCTTAGGCACCGATGACCTCAGCAGCTTGGTCCCATAAGACCTTACCACAAATTTCCAAATTTTTCCAATTACCTGACCACGTTCGAAGTCTGTGAGTTCCGCGGAGCGCTCCATTCTGCTCTCTCACGATGTCTAATATTTACTGAGGTTGGC
Organism: Schistocerca americana; assembly: GCF_021461395.2. Lineage (NCBI taxonomy): Eukaryota > Metazoa > Arthropoda > Insecta > Orthoptera > Acrididae > Schistocerca > Schistocerca americana. Next base: position 556,796,004 of record NC_060125.1, on the reverse strand, counting down.
AGTATGGAGTACCTGGCAGTAGGTAGCAGCACAATACACCTAATTTGAAAAAAAAAAAAAAAAAGTATGTTTCTGGGTTGCCCGGATACTTTTGATCACATAGTGCACGTTGTCTAAGTCATTTTGCAGCTGGTTTCATCTAATGAATTTAAAAGACGGTAAATCACAGCAAACAACCAGACGGCCCGTAACATTTCCTTGGGGAACGTCAGATGTTGGTTCTGTTTTACTCGCTGGCTTTCCTTCAGTTATTTCAAACTGTGACCTTTCTGACAGGAAATTACGAATCCAGTCGCACAACTGAGACGACAGTACGTAGGCAAGCAATACTATTAGAAATCGCCTATGAGGAACAGTACCTTGTAAGCGCTCCATGCCAGGGTTACATTGATAGGTTTCTTGGAAATAGGTTTTTCACATCGCTATACTTTAGCTAGTCTCGGGCTGGCTGGTAAGGAAGTAACGCTTGTGGGGAACCTCTGGGTAAACGGGGGTCGCTCACAGCCACGAACGGTGTCTAGACCACACATGTGTGCGGCCACTGCAAGCGATAGCCGCCATATTGTCGCCACGGCCGTAGCGGACCGTGTAGCTTAATTTTCTGTGTTGGCTCGAAACTGGAGGGCGTGGGTCTCCACTGGTGACACAGATGCTTAAATCTCCACAAGGAAGCTTACACCATGTGGGAAAGTATTTTTCTAGCCTTCTCGCTTGGGCACAATGTCACGTGACCTCTTACTTCCGTTTCTTCGTCGTCATTTCGCTAGATATCCGTGGGAGGAAGAATACGTTGATCGAGTATTCTTGGGATGTACGCTCTCCTAATGTTACCATTAAACTTTTCCTTGATGCATAACGCCTCTCCTGTAGCGTTTGATATGGGGGTTTGATGAGCATCCCAGGAACGCTCTCGCGCTTGCTACATCTACATCTATTTCTATGTGATTACTCTGCTATTCACAATTAAGTGCCTGGCACAGGGTTCGACGAACCACCTTCAAGCTGTCTCTCTACCGTTCCACTCTCGAACGGCGCGCGGGAAAAACGAGCACTTGAATTTTTCTGTGAGAACCCAGATTTCTCTAATTTTATCGTGATGATCATTTCTCCCTATATAGGTGGATGTTAACAGAATGTTTTCGCAATCGGAGAAGAAAACTAGTGATTGAAATTTCATGAGAAGATCCCGTCGCAACGAAAAACGCGTTTGTTTTAATGATTGCCACTCCAATTCACTTATCATGTCTGTGGCACTATCTCCCCTATTTCGCGATAGTACAAAACGAGCTGCCCTTCTTTGTACTTTTTCGATGTCATCCGTCACTTCCATATGGTGCGGATCCCACACCGCACAGCCATACTGCAGAATAGGGCCTACAAGCGTGGTGTAAGCAGCCTCTTTAGTAGATCTGCTGCACCTTCTAAGTGTTCTGCCAATGAATCGTAGTCCTTGGTTTGCTCTACCAACAACATTATCTATGCGATCGTCCCAATTTAGGGTATTTGTAATTGTAATCCCTAAGTATTTAGTTGAATTTACAGCCTTCAGATTTGTGTGACTTATCGCGTAATCGAAATTTAGCTGATTTCTTTTAGTACTCATGTGAATAAGTTCACACTTTTATTTATTCAGGGTCAATTGCAACTTTTCGCACCATACAGATATCTTATCTAAATCATTTTGCAATTCGTTTTAGTCATCTGATGACTTTACAAGACGGTAAACGACAGCATCTTCTGCAAAAAATCTGAGACGGCCACTGAGAATGTCTCCTATGTCGTTAATATAGATCAGGAACAATAGAGGGACCATAACACTTCCTTGGGGAACGCCGGATATTATTTCTGTTTTACTCGATGACTTTCCGTCTATTACTAGGATCTGTGACCTTTGTGACAGGCAATCACGAATCCAGTCGCACAACTGAGGCGATATTTCATAGCCACGCAGTTTAGTTAGAAGACGCTTGTGAGGAATGGTGTCGAAAGCGTTCTGGAAATCTAAAAATATGGAATCAATTTGACATCCCCTATCGATAGCACTCATTACTTCATGAGTATAAAGAGCTAGTTGTGTTTCACAAGAACGATGTTTTCTGAATCCGTGCTGACTACGTGTCAATAAATGGTTTTTTTCGAGGTACAGTATACGTTCCAAAATCCTACTGCAAATCGATGTCAGTGATATGAGCCTGTAATTCAACGGATTACTCCTAGTTCCCTTTTTGGATATTCCTGTGACTTGGGCAATTATCCAGTCTTTAGGTACGGATCTTTCTGTGAGCGAGCGGTTGTACCGGGTGATCAAAATGTCAGTATAAATTTGAAAACTGAATAAATCACAGAATAATGTAGATACAGAGGTACAAACTGACACACATGCTTGGAATGACATGGGGTTTTATTAGAACCAAGAAAATACAAACGTTCCAAAATGTCCGACAGATGGCACTTCATCTGTTCAGAATAGCAATAATTAGCATAACAAAGTAAAACAAAGCAAAGATGATGTTCTTTACAGGAAATGCTCAATATGTCCCCCATAATTCCTCAACAATAGCTGTAGTCGAGGAATAATGTTGTGAACAGCACTTTAAAGCATGTTCGGAGTTATGATGAGGCATTGGTGTCGGATATTGCCTTTCAGCATCACGATACACCTGCGACTTCACGTAACCCCAAACCCAACAATCACACGGACTGACGTCTGGGGACCTGGGAGGCCAAGCATGACGAAAGTAGCGGCTGAGCACACGATCATCACCAACTGACGCGCGCAAGAGATCTTTCACGCGTCTAGCAATACTTTGCTTTCTTTTTGTTCCAATAAAACCCCATGTCATTCCAAGTGTTGTGGACCGGCAAGACAGCCGGATGGTGACGAAAATGTCGAAGGATACGCCGAGGAGCTGGTGAAAGCAGTTGTTAGGGCGGTAAAAGCTGCCGTACCAACCAGGAGGAGAGCCGTAGCGGCCTCTCCGTCACCATGGTCAGCCGAACTGGGACAGATGCGCCAGTCGGTCAGGAGGGCGATGAGGTACTACCAGCGGAGTGTCGTCTGGGAAGAAAAGCAACCCTGGTTGCTAAGATACAGAGAGGCAAAGGAGCACTTCCAACAAGAGCTTAAAGCAGTAAGGCTACAGAGCTGGGAAAAATATGTACAAACGCAACTAGCTACAGACCCATGGGGTGTACCGTACAAGTTAGTACGGGAAAAGATTAGGTCACCCATGGTGCTGTCCACCGTCAGGGATCAGGGCAGGATGACGGAAACCTGGCAGGAAACCGCTGAGGTCCTCCTCCGTGTCCTGCTGCCTGACGATGACGAGAATGATGACTCCGAGGTACAACAGCAGATCCGGAGACAAGATGAAGAGGAATACCAGAACAACTATATGGTATATCCCTTCTCCGAGGAAGAAGTAGCCACACAGATAAATGCCCTTAAAAAGGGCAAGGCTCCTGGCCCAGACGGCATCACTGCAGAGGTGGTGCAATTCCTGGCCCCCCAGTTGGTAGCACCTCTCACAAAGTTATACAACGAGTGTTTGCGGCTCGGGAAATTCCCCCAAATATGGAAAAGGGCAAACGTGGTAATAATCAAGAAAAGCCCAGACAAAGATCCACGAGGACCTAAGTCCTACAGGCCCATCTGTCTACTAGACACACTGGGGAAACTTTTTGAGAGGTTGCTGGCAGACAGACTGGCAGCACACCGAGCTTTGTGCGGGATGAGTGACAGACAATTCGGCTTCAGGTCTGGGAGATCGGCGTCTGACGCCATTGCCCTGGCTGCGGAGGTCTGTGCCTCTACCCCGCACAAATACGTGGTCGGCATCATGGTGGATATCAGTGGCGCCTTTGACAACCTGTGGTGGCCCTCGCTCTTCTCCCGATTGCGAGAGAAGGAATGCCCGAAGTCGCTATATGGCTGTCTCAGGAGCTATTGTGAGAATAGGGAGGTCTGGCTATCGTCCCCTAGCGGGAGAATAAGTAAAACGATCAATAAGGGGTGTCCACAGGGGTCTGTCCTGGGGCCACTCTTTTGGGATATTAATATGGAACCCCTTTTGGATAACCTTCAGAACAGCGACGATGTGCTAGAGGGCATAGCCTATGCGGACGACCTCCTCCTGCTGGTTGGTGGCCGTAGCCGCGAAGACTTAGAGCCAAAAATTGAAAGGGCCATATCAATTCTAAGTACATGGTGCCACATGTCCAAAATGAAGATTTCACCAACCAAATCTACATATTTACTTCTAAAAGGACAATTAGCTAGGAACCCAACTGTAAGGATAGATGGCTCACCAGTTCTTCGACGCCATGAGGCGCGATACCTGGGCGTAGTCGTCGATGAGAGGTGGACTTATACATCACACATTGACACCGTTACACAAAAATCTTTAGAAACATTAAATAATCTAATTGCCATTGGACACAAGCGATTCCACTTACCACCAGAATTAATCGAATGATATCATAACAGCATATTGACATCAATTGTAGGGTATGGATCAGGAATCTGGGCCCACAGACTCACGAGGGTTATGCCTGCCATGGCTGTGAGAAGAGTGCAGCGGAACATGTTACTCAGATCAGTAGGGGCATACAGAACAACACCAGGAGGAGCCCTAACAGTACTGATGGGGCTCTGTCCGCTTGACATAAAAATCAGGGAACAGGCAACATGGTACTGGGTAAAAAAGGGTAACAGGGATAAAATAGTTGATCTAATGGGGATTTACGTGGGGAACAAAATAGAAATCAAACGAAGGGGGGAAGAACTTTGGCAAGAACAATGGGATAATGAAGAAACCGGTCGTAGAACACATGAATTGCTGCCCAATATCAGGGAAAGGTTGCAATTAAAACACTTCACACCGTCACGAGGACTGCTGCACTTCCTCACAGGTCATGGACCTTACCCGGCATACCTATGCCGGTTCGGGAAACGGGCTACACCAGCGTGTGACTGTGGGGCCACACCAGGCACCCCGGAACACGTGGTGTATGAGTGCCGCCTCTTCGACGACGTAGCGGCGCAATTTCGCCAGCAACTACCACACCATGACACGTATCACCTGCTCAGGCATGAGGACCATTTCACAATCTTGAACAAGTTGGCCAATGAGATCTCACTCAAAGTGATAAGGGAATATCTCAGGAACAATGACTAGGATCTCACTACACCCAAATTGACTCCGCGCACCTGACCTGTTCCGCCGGGGCGTGGACTGGCCAGCCGCCTCACGGCTGGAATCCGCCACGCCTTGGATTAGGGGGTGTGGGGGGGGGGGGGGGGGTGCGCCCAACTACCGATCTGAGACACTCACCGATTTCGACACTAGGTTAGGATAGGTTAGAAGTAGGATAAGTTAGGATAAAAACATTAGTATAGTGCTGCAGCGATCTACAACTCCGGCCAGCCCGGTGCCAGGGGCACGTTCACCAGGATTAGCTCGGTGAACAGGGCCAACAACGTAGGTTTATAATTTGCTGGCACATCTGTAACGCTGCAGGTAGAAGTAGCTTAGTATAAGTAGAATAAAATAACATAGGAAGACAAAATAGTAGTGCCCATAGAGAGAGCAACAGAAAACTAATATAGAGTAAGCTGTAGTACTAACACCCAACTGTATCAACTAGGACCCACTAATTGTATAAGGTGGTGGGTTGTAATGTGTCATATATGTATTGAGAAATAAAGATTTAAAAAAAAAAAAAAAAAAAAAGACAGCCAATCCACAATGACGGGTAGCCGAAAGGCACGCGTTTAAGCTCACGCAGGCTGGCGTGAGGTCAGGAACAGGACACGGAAATGAGAATAGCCAAAAACGTACGTAGCTGGAATACTTGGTGAACATCGCTCTTGACGGTACATGTTTTACAGCATCAATAGTGACTGGTAATGGCGCCTTGCTAGGTCGTAGCAAATGACGTAGCTGAAGGCTATGCTAACTATCGTCTCGGCAAATGAGAGCGTAATTTGTCAGTGAACCATCGCTAGCAAAGTCGGCTGTACAACTGGGGCGAGTGCTAGGACGTCTCTCTAGACCTGCCGTGTGGCGGCGCTCGGTCTGCAATCACTGATAGTGGCGACACGCGGGTCCGACGTATACTACCGGACCGCGGCCGATTTAAAGGCTACCACCTAGCAAGTGTGGTGTCTGGCGGTGACACCACACCAAGCATGTGTGTCAATTTTTACCCCTCTATCTACATTATTCTGTGGTTTGGTTCAAATGGCTCTGAGCACTATGGGACTTAACTTCTAAGGTCATCAGTCCCCTAGAACTTAGAACCACTTAAACCTAACTAACCTAAGGACATCACACACATCCATGCCCGAGGCAGGATTCGAACCTGCGACGGTAGCGGCCGCGCGATTCTGTAGTTTATTAAGTTTTCAAATTTATACTGACTTTTTGATCACCCGGTATATAATTGCTAAATATGGAGCTATTGCATCTGCATACTCTGAGAGGAACCTGACTGGTATACAATCCGGACCGGAGGCCTTGCCTTTATTGATTTAAGCTGCTTTGCGACACCGAGGATATCTACTTTTATGTTTCTCATCTTGGCAGTTGTTCTTGATTGGAATTCGGGAATATTTACTTCGTCTTCTTTGGTGAAGGAGTTTCGGAAAATCGTGTTTAATAACTCTGCTTTATTGGCACTGTCATCAGTGACTTCACCGTTGTTATCGCGCAGTGAAAGTGCTGATTGCGTCTTGCCACTGGTGTGCTTTATGTATGACTAGAATCTCTTTGGGTTTTCTACCAGATTTCGAGACACAGTTCCGTTGTTGATATTACTGAAAGCATCTCGCATTTAAGTGCGCACTATATTTCGAACTCCTGCAAAACTTTGCCAGTCTTGGGGATTTTGCGTTCTTTTAAATTTGGCGTGCTGTTTTCGCTGCTTCTGCAACAGCGATCTGACCCGTTTTGTGTACCATGGGAGATCAGTACCATCACTTATTATGTCGTATAAATTTCTCAATTGCTGTCGATACTATCTCTCTGAAATCATTCCACAACTTTTCTACACCTACAAGATCAGATCGGAAGGAGTGCAGACTGTCTCTTAAAAAGGCGTTAAGAGCGTTTTTATCAGCTTTTTTAAGTAGATATACTTTGCATTTCTTTTTGATGGTTGTAGGAGTTACGGTATTCAGCCTAGCAGCTACTGCCTTGTGGTCGCTAATCCCTGTATTCGCCATGATACTCACTATTTGTCCAGGATTATTTGTTGCTAAGGGGTCACGTATGCTTTCTCAACCATTTACGCTTCGAGTGGGCTCATGAACTAATTGTTCAAAATTATTTTCTGAGAAAGCACTCAGTACAATTTCGGATGACGTTTTATGCCTGACGCCGGATTTAAATGTATAATTTTTCCAGGATAACGAGGGTAGATTAAAGTCATCACCGACTATAATTGTATGAGTGGGGTACCTATTTGAAATGAGTTTCTTTGAACTGTTCAGCAACTATGTCTTCTGTGTCTGGGGTCGGTAAAACGACCCAATTAATAGTTTAGTCCGATTGTCAAGTATAACATCTACCCATACTATTTCGCAGGAACTATCTACTTCAATTTCACTACAAGGCAAACTATGTCCGATAGCAATAAATACTTCACCACCAAATGTATTTATCTATCCTTTCTGAACACTGTTACATCGTTAGAAAAAATTTCTGCTCAGCTTATTTCCGATTTTAGCCAGCTTTCAGTGCTTTCTGTTAGGGCTTGGAGCTCTGGTTCTTTCCCAACACAGCTACGACAATTTACAACTACAATACCGATCGCTTCTACAACTAACTTACTGTGTTTTACCTGCCCCCTTTTAGACGGACGCCCTTTCTGTGTTTCCCTGAGGCCCTCTGACCTACGAAAACCGCCCAGTCCCTTCCACACAGCCCCCGCTACCCATGTAGCCGCTTCCTGTGTGTAATGGACTCCAGACCTATTAAATTGAACCCGGAAACCCACCACCCGATGGCGCAAGTAAAGGAATGTGCAGCCTACATGGTCACAGAACCGTCTGAGCCTCTGATTCAGACCCTCCACTCGGCTCTGCACCAAATGACCACAGTTGGTTCTATCGACGATGCTGCAGATGGTGAGCTCCACCTTAATCTTGCAAGGAAGACTGACAGTCCTTACCATAGCCGCCCAAAACCAGAGATTCCTGCCTCAGCCAACACCTCACACATTCCTCCCGACACATATGTGTGTCGCTTTTATTTATAACTTTTCGGTTAACTGTGATGTCGGATGAGCTATCTTACTAATTCTTCCTGCTTTGAAAACATTTCATCCTCCGATCCAAAGCGACATACGTCATTGGTACCAACATGAGTCACCACCTGCAGTTGGCTGCACCCTGTACTCTTCATGACATCCGGAAGCAGCCTTTCTTCATCCAGAATGACTCCCTCTGGTATGCACACCGAGTGCACACTGGCTTCCTTTCCCTCCTTGGCAGGAATGTTCCTAAGGGGCCCCATTACGAGCCTAACGTTGGAGCTCCCAGCAAACCCCTCCTCCCCTGCCCCCCCCCCCCTCTGCGAACGCCCAGACCTTGCGGGACGAGAAGCTTCCTCTGGAACAGTGTGGACGACTGCATCCGGCTCAGAGACATCGTCAGCCACAGATAACGCCCGAAACCTGTTCGTCAATCGAACCAGAGAGGCTCTACGATCGCCCCCATGGAAAGTTTTTCGCTGCCTGCTAGACTCTCGAATGATCTCCCACTCGACCACGGGCGAGGGGTCAACCTCAGTGGAGGCAGTACCTGGGGTGGCCACAGCAGTAGACCGAACGAGGGACATGTGGGTCGTGCTCTATGTCCCTCGCATCCCCGTGTCCGACCCCCCACAGTGATGCCCTTTGGCAGCAGCCTCAAGCTGTGTGATGGAAGCCAATGCAGCCTGGAGCTGTGAGCGAAGGGTCGCCATCTCAGCTTGCATCTGTACACAGCAGTCACAGTTCCTATCCATTACTGCAGTCACTCCTGTTTGAAGCTCGTAAAAATATACAACAAACGAACGGTGTGCTCGCCTTCTTATCAGCAGGAACGTGGGGTCCTCTGTCACTGATGGTCTATCTGACACTGAGCTATACTAACCAAAACAAACAAAAGCCTGTATGATCGGAGGGTCGGTATAATGGTCGATTGCAACGGCGGTACAGTACGCTACACCGTTATTAAAATAACAGCTTGGGCCTAGTAAGCACTCGAACACGCAAGAAATTACAAAAATATTCTAGTAACTACATAGGTACCTGTGAAACGAACCCTTGACGCAACGCGCCAATCTTTATTGGATCTTCTCTGCCTCCTGTGTTAATCGAACCTCGTAAGGTACTGACAAGCAATAGGAATCGTCCAAACGAGTTTTTTGTAAGTCACGTCGTTGTGGATGAGTTACAGTTCTTTAAGAGTCTCCCAATGCGTAACACTATTGAGGCTTTCGTGGTCACTTCTTGGCGTGCTGCCCGCTGGCGCTCGTCCTGTATCTTCGTCCGACGGCCGTTTAGTGGTTTTCCTGACGTTTCGCCAGCACGAGGGAGAGTCACCCTCCACTCCGCCGACAGCCACTGAGAGTGGATCTATGGCAATGCTAACCACTCGTCTTGGCGGAGCGCCAGAAAAGCCGCTACACGTACGTCGGTCGAAGATCCCATGACAAGCGCCATCAGGTGAAACATTATTCTGCCAAAAAAAATCTCAATTTGGAATCTGCTTTATCTACAAGTAGTTTTATGTTGTTTATGTTTATGCATGTAGTTTTTCCGCTTTATATCGCTGCGGATGATTAGTTCTATATACTTTACGGTCATTACAGTGATATAGACCAATTACGACAGCGTTTGCTCTTCTCTACAAACGAGGTGTGAGCGAGAAGTAATGAGGTTTTATTTTTTTTCAAACAACAACTCTGTCCATTTCAAGTTAGTTCCCTTTGACAGCAATCCACCAGTGGAATCGTTGTTCTTAGTCTTGGTGTTGTTGATGTTGTTGTTGTGGTCTTCAGTTCTGAGACTGGTTTGATGCAGCTCTCCATGCTACTCTATCCTGTGTAAGCTTCTTCATCTCCCAGTACCTACTGCAGCCTACATCCTTCTGAAACTGCTTAATGTATTCATCTCTTGGTCTCCCTCTACGATTTTTACCCTCCACGGTGCAGTCCAATACTAAATTGGTAATCCCTCGATGTCTCAGAACATGTCCTACCAACCGATCCCTTCGTCTAGTCAAGTTGTGCCACAAGCTCCTCCTCTCCCCAATTCTATTCAATACCTCCTCATTAGTTATGTGATCTACCCATCTAATCTTGAGCATTCTTCTGTAGCACCACATTTCGAAAGCTTCTATTCTCTTCCTATCTAAACTATTTATCGTCCACGTTTCACTTCCATACACAGCTACACTCCATACAAATACTTTCAGAAACGACTTCCTGACATTTAAATCTAAACTCGATGTTAACAAATTTTTCATCTTCAGAAACGCTTTCCTTGCCATTGCCATTATACATTTTATATCCTCTCTACTTCGACCATCATCAGTTATTTTGCTCCCCAAATAGCAAAACTCATTTACTACTTTAACTGTCTCATTTCATAATCTAATTCCCTCAGCATCACCCGACTTAATTCGACTACATTCCATTATTCTCGTTTTGCTTTTGTTGATGTTCATCTTAAAAACTCCTTTCAAGACACTGTCCATTCCGTTCAGCTGCTCTTCCAAGTCCTTTGCTGTCTCTGACAGAATTACAATGTCATCGGCGAACCTCAAAGTTTTTACTCCTTCTCTACGGATTTTAATACCTACTCCGAACTTTTCTTTTGTTTCCTTTATTGCTTGCTCAATATACAGATTGAATAACATCGGGGATAGGCTAAAACCCTGTCTCACTCCCTTCCCAACCACTGCTTCCCTTTCATGTCCCTCGACTCTTATAACTGCCATCTGGTTTCTGTACAAATTGTAAATAGCCTTTCGCTCCTTGTATTTTACTCCTGCCAACCTTAGAATTTGAAAGAGAGTATTCCAGTCAACGTTGTCAAAAGCTTTCTCTAAGTCTACAAATGCTAGAAACGTAGGTTTGCCTTTTCTTAATCTTTCTTCTAAGATAAGTCGTAGGGTTAGTATTGCCTCACGTGTTCCAATATTTCTACGGAATCCAAACTGATCTTCCCCGAGGTCGGCTTCTATCAGTTTTTCCATTCGTCTGTAAAGAATTCGCGTTAGTATTTTGCAGCCGTGACTTATTAAACTGATAGTTCGGTAATTTTCACATCTGTCAACACCTGCTTTCTTTGGGATTGGAATTATTATATTCTTCTTGAAGTCTGAGGGTATTTCGCCTGCCTCATGTATCTTGCTCACCAGATGGTAGAGTTTTGTCAGGACTGGCTCTCCCAAGGCTGTCAGTAGTTCTAATGGAATGTTGTCTACTCTGGGGGCCTTGTTTCGACTCAGGTCTTTCAGTGCTCTGTCAAACTCTTCGCGCAGTATCATATCTCTCATTTCATCTTCATCTACATCCTCTTCCATTTCCATAATATTGTCCTCAAGTACATCGCCCTTGTATAGACCCTCTATATACTCCTTCCACCTTTCTGCTTTCCCTTCTTTGCTTAGAACTGGGTCCCCATCTAAGCTCTTGATATTCATGCAAGTGTTTCTCCGTTATGAAAAGTCTTGGTAGCGGCGCTGAAAGGCTTCAACTGGTAGGGTCTTTAACACCTCAGTTATGAATCTTCTCCAGAGTCCCAAAACGACGTCCTTTTAAGGCAGTTTTCAATTTCGGTGGGCTGTGGAACAGCAGATATGCCTTTTGAGGTCAACAATTCCGTGATGAAAGTGACCGTGCGACATGGGCCGTTGTCATGGTGCAGCATCCACTGGTCGGCACTGTCCAGTCTCACTCGATTCGCCCATTTCCTTTCGAGGACATATTTTTATAAACCACTAGGTTGACGGTTTGCCCTGGAGGGACAGTCTCACAGTAGCACGCACAAGTTCGACTTTTGCGTCGGCTTTTGAAGCTGAAGGTCTCCCTGAGCGAGGTTCATCTTCAGCATGTTCTCGGCTTTCCAAAAAAACTTGTGCTCTTGACAAGGAATGTTCCCAAGGAGCCTGTTTCAACTTTTCGAAGGTCACACTTGCGGATTCCCAAAGTTTAACACAAAACTTGATGGCGTAATGTAGCTCTAAATTCCGTTGTTCCATTTTCGTAACAAACAACGCAAATACAACTTCACTGGTGGCGCTCTGAAAAATCACGGTATGGCTACACGGAGCTGAAACTCGGACTGAGCATCTGGAAGAGATGATGACACCGGTATTCATAAGTAGATCTACACAACGTTGCCAGATCGCTCGCAGTGTTGACAGTCTCATTACTTTTCTCGCTCATCTCGTATTCTCCCTTCAGTTCGAAGTTCGGTTAAGTTTTTTCAACGGCGAATAATTTGTCGCAAACCTTGGTTGTAGAATTCAGCATTTTGGTTGTTCAAGAAACGATCTGCTTCGAAAATCACCTCGTCCTCTTTTCGGAAATCCGTGCCACTCAGTGAGAGGAAGAAGTTACTGGGTATTACGTGAAAAGAGTACAGACCTGAGGCAAAATGTGGTGTCTCAAAGAAGCAGCACGTGTGACTGCTTCTTGTACAGATGGAGCTCGAGTGTTGTGGAACAGAAACACCCACGTGCACGGCTTCCTGTGATGCTTCACCTTGACAGACTCCCATAATCTCGTCACGAGATTTCAGTACTGTGACCCTCCCACGGTTTGCCCTTTAAGCGCATAATCTGTTAAAAACTATCGCCACCTAGCGCGGTAATGGTTTGGAACACCGCGAGATCCTGCAGAACATCCAGCAAAGGAGTCTAAACGTCGATTGTGTAAGAAGGAAAGAAGAAGGGAAGATTACGTGAAAAGAAAAAAAAGTTGGCTACCTTTTGCGGGGGCAGACAGCCCTTAGCAACGAGAGAATGGGCGTGTCCCAAGCCCTGATGCTAGGGATCCGAAAAATACATTTTTGAGAAATTAGCATAATTGTAAAATTGTTTCAAGAAGTGTTCCAAAACAGACTCCGCTGGAGGAACCAGCGTAGGACGAAATATTTTCAAAGCAGGAAATATCAGTAGGATGGCTTATCCGACATCACAGTCAACCCAAAAGTTATAAATAAAAGTGACAGACACATGTGTCGGGTGGAATGTGTGAGGTGTTGGCTGAGGCAGGACTTACGTGACATCGCAGCTCTATCTCAGTTTACGTACGCGAAGTCTGGGTACGTACAGTCGCACAGGCAGTACTTTTTCTACGGTAAGTAAAAAATTATCAGCACTCTTGACATAACTCTTCTTACAGTGTTCGTACTGTCCTCTATTTATTTTATTGGTTCAAAAGTGGTTCAAATGGCTTTGAGCACTATGAGACTTAACTTCTGAGGTCATCAGTCCACTACAACTTAGAACTACTTGAACTTAACTAACCTAAGGACATCACACACATCCATGCCCGAGGCAGGATTCGAACCTGCGACCATAGCGGTCGCGCAGTTCCAGATGTAGCGCCTAGAACCGCTCGGCTACCCCGGCCGGTCCTTATTTTATTGTTATGCTGTTGTGACCCTGCGATGAAAGTATGATCCTAAGTGCTCCATTTGTCTTCCTTTTGTTGCTGAGAGACGGTGGCCGCGCCATTAGAAGTTTGCACCAAAGTGGAACAACGAACGGTGATCCTGTTTTTGTGGTCGGAAGGTATTTGGGGACCGCAATTCATCAAAGACTTTCGGCACAATACGGAAGTAATTCTTGCCGTAATGGAGTCTACGAATGGATTGCATGCTCCAGAAATGGTCGCAGAAGTGTTACGCATGAGGAAGGAGCCGGCCACAAATGATGTGCATGAGACATGGTTCTAGTACACAGACGAGAGCCTACTGATGAAGAGGCACATCGTCTGCAGATTAGTCACGGTTCTGCCTACGAAATCATCCACGACTGACTTGGGCTTCATGTGCTACAGGGGCCCCGAAACAACTCACAGTGTTACAGAGACAAATGCGCTTGGACATCTCCCAGAAGCCTTTGGATCGCTGTGGTAACGAATGTGACTGCTTATTAGACAGAATCGTCACTGGCGACGAAACGTTGCTGGACCATCACGAATCGGCGAGTAAGCGGTGGAGTGTGGAATGGAAACATCCACAGCCACCTAGCAGGATAAAGTTCAAAATCCAACCATCCGCAGGAAAACTGGTGCTTACCGTTTTTTTCGGACGCATAGAGCCCAGTACTGGAACATTGCCAAGAGAGTGGCACAACAATAAACAGTGAGAGTTACAATGAGATGCTTGCTGACACGCTGAAGCCTGCAGTTCGATCAGACGCCGAGGACAACCGTTGAAAGGTGTTGCACGACAATGCCCGTCCACATACCGCTACCCACACTGCTGAAACGCCCCGGGAACTCAAATGTGATGTGATGGCTCATCCTGCTTGTAATCTTGCTCTTCCTCCTTCCGACTTCCACTTGTATGGTCCACTCAAAGTGTCATTAAGGGCGTATGTAGGACAAAATTGCGAAAAAATTCGAAATTTTTTATTGCGTAATTTGTTAGACTGGTCCTTTAAGAATAACATCGTAGTTTCATAATCCAATTCTGGCTAAAAGTATGTTTTAAAAACGCTTGTTTGGGCATCTGTGCCTGCCCTTTCTGTGATCCACATCTTCTCTACGCTAGAAATTTTTTGTGCGTTAATTTTTCGTTCAAACAATCCAAACGAAATGCAAATGAGTCTAGAAGCGTGCCAGAAAGATTATCTTTACTTGTTCTTTTGTTTACAACGTGGTTCTTTTTAATAGTAAGTACTACAAACTTATTTCAGTTTTTAGTTTTGCATATATTGTAAGTAGGCTGTTTATGTTTTCTCTATGTAAGTAGCCTGTTTATGTTTTCTCTATGTAAGTAGGCTGTTTATGTTTTCTTATTGGCAATGTTACGTAGCGCTCAATATGAAAATCACTGGCTGTGCTGTGTGCAGTCTGTGGCTGCTTTGCATTGTTGTAATACTCGCCATTGTAGTGTTAGGCAGCTGGCTGTGAACAGCGCGTAGCGTTGCGCAGTTGGAGGTGAGCCGCCAGCAGTGGTGGATGTGGGGAGAGAAATGGCGGAGTTTTGAAATTTGTCATGCTATATTTATATATGATGATATCAAGGTAAATACATTGTTTGTTCTCTATTAATATCTTTCATTTGCTAACTATCCCTATCAGTAGTTAGTGCCTTCCATAGTTTGAATCTTTTATTTAGCTGGCAGTAGTGGCGCTCGCTGTATTGCAGTAGCTTGAGCAGCGAAGATTTTTGTGAGGTAAGTGATTTGTGAAAGGTATAGTTTAATGTTAGTCAGGGCCATTCTTTTGTAGGGATTTTTTGAAAGTCAGATTGCGTTGCGCTAAAAAATATTGTGTGTCAGGTTAAGCACAGTCGTGTATAAATTGTTCAAAGGGGAAGTTTCATATGTCGACCCTTAGCCAAGGATACCTCACTGGAATCTTCTGATTTTTTCTTGTAGTTTGTGTAATTACTGTAGATTTTGTTTATTGCTAGCGCGTAATTATAGAGAGAATTTCCTTTGTAGTTGTAGTTTTTCATTGTTGTACAGTAAAACAGTTGTGGCATGCATGTAGATTTGCAGCAAGTTTTTCGCAGCTGCGCTTGCAATTAACTAAATATTATTTTCAGTGCTATGTTAATGTGTTCTCTTATTTTTGCTCTTCAAATTGTGTTTTTCTGTGTTGTCGTGTGAAATACTGTGACAATAATGGCGTGTGAAAAACGTAATACTAGGCTCCAAAGTAAACTGAGAAATGACAGTGAAGACGAAAGCAGTGTGTTAGCGCCGCAGAGTAATGAATTAACTAATGTTCAAAGTAGTAATTTGGTAATTGCGCATAGGGAAATGGGGCGGGCGGCAAACAATGGTGTAGACAGTGAAACAGGTAGTGAACAGGGAAGCGTTATCGATCGATCGGTCGGCAACAGCTCGCCTCAGGAATCCGAAATGACAGGACACAGTTTTGCAAATACTGTAGATTCAGGTTTTGGGTCATCACCGTTTTCTCAAATAAGTCAAGACACATTTTCTGCTTGTCAAAATGTGAATGTTGCCGGTGCAAATGCACTGCCGAAAAGCGTAGAGAAACAGATTCCAGACACTAATACATTATTATTGCAATTAATGCAACAAATGGAACAAAATCAGAGACAAATGGGACAAAATCTTAAAAAGTTAGACACAATGGAACAACACCAGAGACAAACACAGCAACAGTTAGACGCAATGGAACAAAATCTTCACACCACGCTTGAACAAACACGTGAAGATTTAACTACTGAGTTACATAACATTGAATCGAAATGTCAAAAAGTCTGTAATGACGTAAAAACACAAATTTGTGAGCATTTTCAACCTATTTTTTCGCGGCATGAAAATGCATTACAGAATCACGAAGCAGCCATAAAAGAACTGCAAACCATTGTTCATGAAAATCACGACACCTTGCAAGCTAAAATTGACTCAGTTGCATCTACCGATTCGGTTACGCAACTTGCAAAAACTCAGGAAAACTTTAAGGACACAGTAGATATTCTGAAACTTGGTTCAGAAAAACACACTGAAGAAATAAGTACACTATCGGAGAAAGTAGCCGAACTTTCGGATCAGGTCACTAACTTATCTACAAAGGTAGATGATGATCTGAATGACACAAGACCCGTAGCCTTCACTGACACAGAAGAGTATGAACAAATCAGAACATTCAAACAAAATCAGAATCAGATTAATACGCAACACCAAAGAGAAATCCGGGAAGTACAAGATCAGCTGACACAGTTAATACAAGAATTACGTATTTCAGAGGATACTCGCGCCCCAATACGGGAAGAGGGACACAGAAATACGGAACAGCCACAAAATAATAACACAGGGCATTTCGGAAGTTATGAAAGAAATTGGCAATGTGCACCGAATTTTGAGATGGAACGGCCGACACGACCTAACAATGACCGATATGCGACTCGTCGACATGATGATTTTGACTATAAGCTGTTCATTATTACACGTAAATTCAAAACATTTAAGAATTCTGGCAACGACATTCATCCACATGCATGGCTCCATCAATTCTCGCATTGCTTACCTCCCAACTGGTCGTTAGAACACAGATTAGAATTTATGTGTGGCTACTTAGAGAATGAACCAGCTGTAAGAATGCGATCGGTCATTCACGATTGCCACAGTGAAGGAGAATTTTACCATGCCTTCCTCTCAGCATATTGGTCTCAAGCCACACAAGACCGAGTAAAACATGGCATCATAATGATGAAACATTTCGAACAATCTGAATTCTCCAGTCTTGTGAAATATTTTGAAGACATGTTGCACAAGAATCAGTACCTGTCAAACCCATACAGCCCCTCAGAACTCATCCGCATTTGCTTAATTAAATTACCTGAACATTTACGACATATTATTTTGGCAGGACGTTGCAAAGACGACATTGAAGCTTTTCAGGGACTGTTACAAGACCTGGAAAGTGACACTGACAATCGCAGAACGCAGGAACACAACAATTACAGATCACATCAGTCGCAATTCCGCGATGAAAGAAATAATAACTGGACGCGACAAGGTTATTCTTACAACGCAAATCGTGACCAAAATAGACACCACCCGTACGACAACCGTTGGCAGAGTAATATTAGTTACAGAGAAAGATCGCATTTCCGTAGTAGTGACTATCGCAGAGACAATCAGAGAAACAGACAATATGCGAACCAAAATAATTATTATCAAGGGAGACAGAATAACTTCAGACGCAACAGTTCAGCGCGCAGTTACGATTCAGGGAGAAATTCTCCACCACTTAACCGACAAGAAAGAAACTACAGAAACTACCGACAAAACGACAGACGTGAATTTCATCAGAACTGGCGGGATTCTAACAGAGCTGGGCCCTCTCGGCAAGGCGAATTTGTAGAAGTTAGGTCTCCTAATCCCAATAACAACGCGCGCCAACAAAGAGACAGACAATGACTCGCACCGCAGGCAGCCGCGTGCGCCGGCTGGCTCAGAGAAAAATAACATAGACGCTAACCTTGAGAAAAATTCCAGTATTCTTTACCGACGTATACGACATGATAATTCCGTTGAAGCTCGAGCTTTGCATAGTACGAAGAGTAAAGGTTTACACCACATTTCACATGTAAAACCGTTTATTGAAAGATAATCTGCTTTTTAACTTAGTCTTTGTCATAAAATTCTTCGCTTCACATTACTAATATGCTTTGTCAGACTTAGAATCTGTTGACATACAACAATGTTTGAAGTTAAATATCCAATCAAGAACCAAGAGAACTTATTTAAACAGAAATGACGAATGCATTGTTATAGTGAACAGACGTCACAGTGTTATTGTGTGTGTACATTCTTGCTTGTTTGTTGCACGATTACGTAACGACTATAAGGCTCACATACTTAGAACATTTACCAGTACTGCTAATGAGATTTTAATGCAACATTTTGGTTTACTTGAAAATACATTCTGGGTTTAAAGTACTTTCTGTGAGATACCAGAGGACACAGTGGTTAGTTTATGTGTCAGCTACACGATGTTATCACGACGCTACTAATGAGTGACAATTTGCAATGTTGCTTTTGCAGTGTTTCTGTTTTATATCTGCACAGTTTTCTGTTTTATTCTGGAAAGTAAAACAGGTTTTAGTAGTAACTTTTGTGGTATAGCTACAATGAGACAGCCTTTTCCGTAGCACAACAATACGTTACAGCACAGTAATTTCTTCATCACAACAATAAGCGTAATAACTAAGACATTTATACGCAAAGCATTTCACTTTTGTGTATTATGAGGTAAGTACATTGACTTATGCAGAACTTAGCTTTCGGAGGACGATAACTACGACACTTCCACACAGATTATGTTGCAACAAGACGCACATTTAGCGCTACAGTACACGTATTTGAGTGATTAATTTTGTACTTAAAACATTTATTTTTAAAGATTTTCGAATTACAAAGAAAGTTTTCCGTGATACATTTCATTGCATTGCTGTAATCTGTAACACCTGAGGGTATAATTACATTAATCCTCAGGGGGGTACACACTTACTTTGTGTACCATGTGTGTGGCAACCACAAGGAACCCTAGCTAATATGGTATTTGCTTATACAACTTTACACATCGGTACCATATTTCTCTAACACACAAATTACACAGCTATCTGATCATTTAACTGAGAGATAAACATTTTTTTACTACATCAGTGACACATGTTTACGCAATCCACAGTTGGGAAACTTCACACTTATGAAACTGTATTTATCTGTACTTTGTGAACTGTTCATATTTTTTCGGAATCATTGCGATACTATGAGAGCTTTGAATGATGTATTTGGTACGAGATCATGATTTTTAAAGTACGTTTGAGGCAGCTGACACTTTTGACATGAGCAGAGAATTTTTTTAGGCTTAGAAATTATTGCAGAAAGCTACGACGTTTTTGAGATTTGACTGAGGTGTTATGATGTTATTATTACGATGACGATGTGTACTATGCTGTTGAGATATGTTTATGATCAATAAGATGATGCTACCGTATATGAGGAATAAGAAGTATGTTGGAAACCAAGAATCGTACTTTAAGAGTTATGAAATGTGCGTAAATGCGTGACTGTATCACAATGCTGACGAATATTTTATTTGGACACTTATATTTATAGGATTTTCTTTCTACAGATTTGCAACGCTAATTCTTGACCTGTGAAATATTTTTATATGAGACTGCCACTGTAGCAGAAACTGCTGTCGTAAATATTTCCGTACGAAAGTTAAGTGACCACCTGCACGTAATGCGTCGCGGGCACCCAGCTGTGTCAGACGCCTGGAGAAAAAGCCATTATTGCGAGCCCTTTTCAGCGGCACAGGTAGAACAAAAAAAAAGGGGGAGGCCATTATCCTCGGAAATATTCTTACATCTGCAAACCTGATAATGACAAGTGTCTTTCTACGAGAATTGAGAGCTACTGACTTATGAAATGTCACATGACTACTGAATGATATTTTTATGCTTTGCTTTTCATAGTTGCTTATTTCATTTGATATCTGGTTTCCAGCTGTGTTGCAGCATTGCTTTTATAAAATGAAATGCATTTGCTAATGTGAACACTTTCTGTCAACAGATCTATTAAATAATTATTTTATGATCCACATTCTTTAAAAAAGGAGCACTTGGAAAGGAAAGAACAATAAGAAGGAACTAGTAACAGTAACACATAATTTTCTTTTCAAGTACATGGTAATATTTCTTTTACAATAAGTTGTTGTGGTGCACCACTTTAATTACATAGACATTAAGATGTGAATATACATTTCCCTTATCTGCATTGTTATCTTTAGTGTACTATTTTTTCTGCTTGAGCTATGTCATGTTTAGGTATAAGTTGCTGCTGTTTGCCAGGCATAGTGTTATTGAATTTGACTTTACATTATTCTGTTAAGCCAGTTTTACTAATGATTTATTTTTATTATTTGCTGCACATTGCCTTAGATCAGTTGTAATTTATGCTGCTTGCTTTGCCTTTTGTATTTTTTATCATTGCTGTTTGTGTTAATTGTTTTGTGCTGCTGCATTGCCTCGTTCCTTAGTTTAATATCTGAGCTCAGTAGATTTAAGTTAGCTTAAGAGGGGGTAGACTATAAGAACCTAACTATGGAGAATAGGGAAAGAATGCTTTGAAAGTTATATGAAAACGATTTGGGCCTAAATGAGTATTGCACAATGAGCCATATTTCTTTTGAAAGAAATATGGTTAGAATACAGAAAACAGGTTTAGGTAGGATTTTCTTGGAAATAAATGTTGAGGTAAGAAATGTGTGAACATATAAATACAGAAAGCATGCTTCGATAGAATTTTTTTTGGTGGAAACAAAGGATGAAATAAGAGAAAAGATATATGAAGTTTTGGGTTGGACTGCAGTACCAAATGTTACACTGAAAACGAACCCTGTCCTTTCCTATTGGTGTTATCCCACTATGTGTTTGTGTACCCTAGTGTATTTGTTTTCTTCCTGTCTCTGTGTAGTTTCATAGAATTTTTTCTTCTTTTAATATTAAGCTACATTCACTATGATGAGGAATACTGTTATCCTCGAATATAATTCGCATTAATAATATGTTATTTGCTTTGTAAAGATGTTAGACATTATTAATTCTGTTCTGTTCAATGCTCATGTGTGAAGTTGATGTTTCAAAAGTTATTGTGATCCTTTATGTATGTACTCATGTCATAATTCCACTGATGTATATGTTTATTTCAATTCTTTTGTAAAGCCTGTACTACAAATGTTATCTGTATTGTTATGTTTTTAATGATGTATTTTGTACCTTTGTTATTGTATTCTTATGTTATAAAATTGTAATTGTCACCAGTTCATGATATTATTAACTTGTTAGTTACATTTCACTGCACACGTTTCTGTTGGTCATAGTATATGGACAATATGTGAGAAGTTGGGACTGTTAGTGTTTGCACGTGTGTTAATAATTCAGCAAGGGACTGGATAACAGCATTGCTGGTTCTAAGGACAATTCCAAAAACTTTGTGAGTGCACAAGTGGTGGTTATGGACTTGCTATATTATCCGCAAGACGCTTCAATGGTGATTGTGCACCTGCACAGTCACAACAGATGGCTGCTGGCTATCTCTACAAGGACTACAGTGGGTCTGCATCTTTGATGGCCCACCATTACCATTATCTCTACAAGGACTACAGTGGGTCTGCATCTTTGATGGCCCACCATTACCATTATCTCTACAAGGACTACAGTGGGTCTGGACCTCTGGTGGCCCACCAATACCGTAATGTCTACCAGGACTCCAGTGGGTCTGCTCTGTGATGACCTACCTACCAATATTCTTCAAAACTTCGAATGACTCTGCTGTGGGTTTGCTCCATTGTGGCCCATTACCTGTCAGCATGTCAAGAGTCAGCACTGTCTTTCCGTTGGAAAGACAACACTACTTCTTCAATACTGCATGGAAATCCACTACTTCCGTGTGCATTTTCTTTTACTGCTCAGACTTTGAGAAAAACACTGCTATTCTCCTGTTATGTACGATTAGGACTGTCTTTATGGACTGTGAGACAATTTTAGCTTTTGACCAACATTGTATCAATAAGTGTGTGCATTTGATTTCTTTGTTATTGTAATTATGAAAAATTTTTTTCAAATCTGTATTGGCCACTGCCCAAAAAAATTCGTAAAATTTTTTGTGGGGAGCATGGGGGCTATGTAAGTAGGCTGTTTATGTTTTCTCTATGTAAGTAGCCTGTTTATGTTTTCTCTATGTAAGTAGGCTGTTTATGTTTTCTTATTGGCAATGTTACGTAGCGCTCAATATGAAAATCAGTGGCTGTGCTGTGTGCAGTCTGTGGCTGCTTTGCATTGTTGTAATACTCGCCATTGTAGTGTTAGGCAGCTGGCTGTGAACAGCACGTAGCGTTGCGCAGTTGGAGGTGAGCCGCCAGCAGTGGTGGATGTGGGGAGAGAAATGGCGGAGTTTTGAAATTTGTCATGCTATATTTATATATGATGATATCAAGGTAAATACATTGTTTGTTCTCTATTAATATCTTTCATTTGCTAACTATCCCTATCAGTAGTTAGTGCCTTCCATAGTTTGAATCTTTTATTTAGCTGGCAGTAGTGGCGCTCGCTGTATTGCAGTAGCTTGAGCAGCGAAGATTTTTGTGAGGTAAGTGATTTGTGAAAGGTATAGTTTAATGTTAGTCAGGGCCATTCTTTTGTAGGGATTTTTTGAAAGTCAGATTGCGTTGCGCTAAAAAATATTGTGTGTCAGGTTAAGCACAGTCGTGTATAAATTGTTCAAAGGGGAAGTTTCAATATCAACCTGTTTTGCTGGAAATGGGTCGTAGAAGTGGAAGCATATTAAGATAAGCGAGGAAATGTCGAATTTTACGTGTAAAACTTTCCACAGATGATAAACCTCAGCATTCCCTTTGTGACACATCGTGGTGCAAATATCTTCAGGCGGAAGCCAGTGGAAAGTCACATACCCACAAACGTGGTTTGCCACTTGCTGTTTTAGATATTATAAAACCAACTTTCAGGAACCTAGCCAATGCTGAAATGCTTAAAAAAATGTGTACATGGGAAAACAGAATACAAACGAGAGCTACAGCCACCGTATATGGATGCGTTGTCCAAAAACGGTATTTGTGTCCTCAGTTGTTATCAAGACAGTTGCATGCGATGACTGTCTGCTGATCATTAGTGGAAATGTAGGTAGGATTACGTGCCTGCAGAGACTAGACTTCCATCCAGGTGCATTCACACTGAAGATAATCAGCAGCATCGATGAAACGCTACTGGACAAAGCTCAGGCAGCAGAAGAAAAACTGCAAAAGTGGGCTCGCCAAACGAGGCAGGGGAAGGGATTACTCCAGAGAGGCGAGGAAGAGAACGAAGATTATGGATTAGTCACTGGCGGTATAGCAGTACTGTTAAAAACTGAAATGAACACTTTAAATGCGAACTGCCATAAACTGACTTTTTTGAGTTTCGCTGTGCTTTTCTAAGGAACTATAAAAGCTAACAACCTGAAATTTGGCATGTTGTTAAGACTTACTTACTGAATAGTCCTGTGTAGCACTTTTCCGTTACCTTTTCTCTGAGAAAAGTTCTCCTTTAAAATTTGAGAAAAATAGAGCAGTCTGTGGTAACAAAAAACTGAAAAATTGACTTCAAAGCAAGTATGATCTTAAACAAAAATCTGATCTACACGTTTTATTAGCGTCTTATGCAAACTGTGAAATTCCAGTTTTATTGCTTGATTATTTTAAGAGAAAAGGTACATTATAGGAACAATGCTAATTAAAAATTCATTTCCTTATAAAATATACATCGATGCGCATTTTCAAGCAAAAACTGTACAGAATATCAAACATTATGTTGTACATAGAGTTTTACTATTTTAGCTGTAATATATTTGGCGATATATATATTTAAGTACAAGAATTCATTTTGCCCTACGTCTGTCCTTAAGGGGCTGCCCATTCACCGAAATTCAAGGCAAGGACATAGTGCGTGCGTAGCTTGCTGCTCAGCCGAAAACATTCTTTTTTTGAGGGCATCGGGAAACTTGTGCAAGAGTGGAGCACGTGCGTTGAAAACCAAGGGGATTGTGCTGAAAAATGATGTTACCGTACCTGTCCTGTTTGTATTGCAATAAAAGGTATTGCTACACTGCGGATAATGGTTCAAATGGCTCTGGGCACTGTGGGACTTAACTTCTGAGGTCATCAGTCCCCTAGAACTTAGAACTACTGAAACCTAACTAAGGACATGACACACATCCACGCCCGAGGCAGGATTCGAACCTGCGACCGTAGCGGTCGCACGGAAAGTGGATAATTTTTTACTTAACCTCGTAACTGGTGTTTTGAAGTTGTTTTGATGACGACAGTACCGCCAACCACAGACATTCGTAGTGTAAATGAAGAAAGCTAATGTCGTGTCGTAAAGTCTTCTATCACCTTACTATCGGAAAGTTGGACAGTGTTCATTATCTAGTTGTGCACTTTCTCGGTGATGTAATTAGATCGTCATTGATTACCTTTTGATCGTGACTGTGGGGCGGTATATTATTTTGCGTCTTGCAGAATATTGTGTAATTTCTTGGCAAGAGGATTCAGTACCGTCCTGACGATTCGTTTCGAAGTCCCACGTGGCAGCAGCAGTGTTATTGCATTTTTATAAACGAGTCGCTGTTTCGGTAAAGGCAGAAGTGTGTTTTCAACTGGAACTAGCGTCAATCGTATAGTCACCGTGAATTCTGATGATTGTTGCTTTTAGGTCTGCGTATGTATTATAACTGACATACACCAAACAAGTTGGAGGACATAGGGCCACAACAATACATTAAAATTTTATCAGATTAGCTTCTTACTCGTATTTTTTTGGTGACGTACCAACCTCTCCAGAATTGTGTTGTGTTACTCGTACTGCAAAGTTTAGTCCGGCCTCACAGCTGAACGCAGCGTATGAATGACTGCGTAACAGGTAAGGATATTGCACTATGGCGGAACAACCCTTCTGTATCTGTGTGGTAATTATCGAGGCTTCCTTGTGTTGATCTGTAACAAGTGCGATCTAACGACGATTGGCGTTTCTTACAATGTCTTACTTAAAAGGAAACAATGTGATTTCAGTTGTAGTGAGTCATACAAGATAGATATCAGTTTACATTATTCCTTACACTGCGTTACCAAGAGCTAATACTTACTACACTCAACGGAATTATAAATGTGTACGAAAACCCTGATTATTCGTCGAAGATTACTCCGTTACAGCTCGAAATTATTTGATGAACAAATTATTGACGTCGTGCAAACGCTACGTCAAAGCATCTGGTTTGCTAGCGATCAGAAGTTGCAGTGTTCTAGCACACTTCGTTTGCACGAGTGAAATCATGAGTTCAAGATAGATGCTAAGATAACAATTAAATCCGGCATAAAAAAGCCTAACCAGGTAATATCTGTGGCAACTTCCAAAATTTATTTAACTAAACCGACAACTTTGCAAATGAAGACTGGCGTTGTAACCTCGACACATGTAGTATTAACACAACTTAATTCTCACCCTAAGTAATTACGGTAATCTAATAATTAAGAAACGAGAATGATATATCCATCCTAACAAATAACAGAAAAGAAGCCAAAGAAACCCCAGAGACACTACATGAAATCGCAGACAGAACAGGACTACAAATTTCGTATAAAAAAACCCAGTACATGGACACAAAATCCACAGACAGAAACTCATTGGTAACAAAGCACGGAAAGATAACACAAGTAGAAGGTTTCAAATACCTGGGAGAGAGTACACAGAAAACAGGGCTAAATTCGACAGCCAATGAAGAAAGAGTTGCAAAGCTACAAAAAGCTTACAGACTTACATGGAACCATTACAACACAAGAAGTATTTCCGTTAATGCCAAATTAAGACATTACAAAACAGTAGTCTTACTATAATCCTTGTATGCCTCAGAAGCGACAGTAATCAGGGGAAGAACGAAAATCGAGGAAATGGCAAAGCAAGACAGGAAAAATCTGAGAAAGATCAATGGGCCAGTTCAGAGACAGGGGATCTGCATAGAAAGACCGACAAAAGAACTGTACAAACAGACAGAGACAATTACAGACAACATCAGAAAAAGAAGTGCTAAATTCTATGGGCACGTTTATAGGAAGAACGAAAATAGGCTGATCAAGAAGATTTTTAACATAGTGATGAGTAATACGATGAAAACTAACTGGGCAAAGGATACCATGGAAGACCTCAAGAAACTAAATTTCTCCAGAGAAGAAATAACAAACAGAGAAAAATACAGAGAAAAAATACAGGAAACAGAAATTAGAGGGAACACCAAGAGACAAATTTACTTTCAGTTCCCTTATTCAAAGGGTACCGTTACCGGTTTCGAATCGTTATGATTCATCTTCAGACGGTTTACACGCTTTCCTTATAACATGTGGTGCGTTTTTTACAGATTAATTGTCCTAAAATATAAATAATACATAATTATAAGCACGTACATTTACGTGTGCAACAATAAGAATGGAGTGGGAATGTATCCACATCTGTTGGGCGAATGTTATGAAAACAAACACTCCAAACCGACATTTCACGTAAGTCACATCCAACGAAAGAAAATCTGCAACGCAACCATCTGTGTGTGGCGTGCTTATAATTATGTATTATTTATATTTTAGGACAATCTGTAAAAAACTCACCACATGTTATAAGGAAAGCGCGTAAACCGTCTGAAGATGAATCATAACGATTCGAAACCGGTAACGGCACCCTTTGAATAAAGGAACTGAAAGTAAATTTGTGGCTGGTTGCTGTCCTAACACCAACATTTGTCTTCAAATAACAGCCACGGTCTCAAACCATGTCATCTTATGACAAAATTGCAACACCAAGAGTTAAGAAACCAGGAAAGAAGTGGACAAAAGAGAGGAAGAAGAAACACAGTGAATGTATGAGGTTTTTTTGGAAAGATAAAAGAAAGAGACAAAAAAGTGCCATGAAAATTGATTGTGTTTTAACGCTCTCCTAAATGGGGAATTAACGATAATAGTAATGATAATTAATTCGAAATCTCAGTGTACCTCCTTCACATCAACTATGTGAATAAAAAATAAACCTTCTTACGGAAATGATAATTAAAAGATATATACGCAGTGGATTCGTCTATATTCTTGCTCTTCACGTTAAAAAGAGGTGAAAACGAATTATGTATTACAGTTAATTACAAAATTAACTGTTGACTTTTGCCTGCAGTGCTACATTATTGCCTGATATATCTAGCAAATAAGTAATTGCTTACGATACAATTGTATGTCACGAAGTGAATATTCATCAGTTATATATGTTATAAATTTAAAATTGCATAAATATACCCGGTCGCTCAGTCAGCAGTAGAATTTTCTCACTACAAATTGTCTCTATTTTGTTTCTTTCCGTCCCGCATTGAAATCAGTATCTTTGCTACGTGTTTATTTCGTATATTTCTCTTTTAAGAACTGTTCAGTGTTATTATCTTTTTATTTATCTCCTATTTTTAAGTTAGAATATTTTGTATTTTCCTAACACAAGAACCGTTTTTAGTGCTATTTAAGGCTTGCTGATTAACTACAACTTCTGTGACGTTCCGTGACATCGCACAGGTAAATGTTACTGTTAAAGAATGTTTCTGACTAATCATTCTTTAATATTTACTTTAGTGTAACTTTTTGTAATTTTTTCAAATGATTCTTTCTCCTTCCTCAAGGAGAAAATATCTTACACTTCCTTTCTTTCCTATTACAGGATAAGTTGAGAGACAGACTTTTATTTCAGTTTAACGCATGATACATTTATTTTATTTTCACATAAAAAAGCAGTCCACGACAGTGAACGAGCAACCATAAAACTCTAAACCCAAGGACCAATGACCACGCGGTTTGGTCCCTTTAAAAATAAAACCAACCAAAAACCAATCTAAACCCCAACCAATCGGTCCGATACTTAAAAGAGAATGTAAACAAAAATCCCACGTGCCATCTCCACTTTTTACCGTAACTGTTAAACAACTGGAGCAAAATTAAGCCACTTCAGGTGTCGGCTGATCGCGATCTACCATCTGCCTCTACTTTTAAAAGTCACTCGCCCTCACGCACGCACACACACACACACACGCACACGCACACACACACACACACACACACACACACACACACACACACAAAAACACGTGAGTGACGGGTGACGGAAAAGCTTTGATGTGTAAGTAAACTGTTCCTACTAATTATCAATCGACTTTTAAGGTAAGATCCTGGCAATGAGTGAGCGAAATTAACACTGTGCGATCAATGAAGTATCACGTTCCAAAAGTTGCTATTGCCTGCAAGATACCGACTGTCGCTAACTGAGTTAGTGTTACCCAAAGTGAAAACAATTAACATTTTCACAACAGTAACGCACTGTAATATTCTCTCAGTGAGTGCATAATTCTATAAATCTCCACGTCGAACACTCGATCCTATCACAGTGTATCAAATCACTACACGAAATAATTATTGCAACACTCAACCATAAATGAGTTTGGAAAACCTGGGACACTAATTCGAATATACACTACTGGCCATTAAAATTGCTACACCACGAAGATGACGTGCCACAGACGCGAAATTTAACCGACAGGAAGAAGATGCTGTGATATGCAAATGATTAGCTTTTCAGAGCATTCACACCAGGTTGGCGCCTGTGGCGACACCTACAACGTACTGCCATGAGGAAAGTTTCCAGCCGATTTCTCATACACAAACAGCAGTTGACCGGCGTTGCCTGGTGAAACGTTGTGATGCCTCGTGTAAAGAGGAGAAATGCGTACCATCACATTTCCGACTTTGATAAAGGTCGGATTGTAGCTTATCGCGATTGCCGTTTATCGTATCGTGACATTGCTGCTCGCGTTGGTCGAGATCCAATGACTGTTAGCAGAATATGGAATCGGTGGGTTCAGGAGGGTAATACGGAACGCTGTGCTGGATCCCAATGGCCTCGTATCACTAGCA
Source organism: Schistocerca americana (assembly GCF_021461395.2). Lineage (NCBI taxonomy): Eukaryota > Metazoa > Arthropoda > Insecta > Orthoptera > Acrididae > Schistocerca > Schistocerca americana. The sequence goes on along the minus strand of NC_060125.1, from coordinate 556,766,743 downwards.
GTCGAGATGACAGACATCTTATCCGCATGGCTGTAACGGATCGTGCAGCCACGTCTCGATCCCTGAGTCAACAGATGGGGACGTTTCCAAGACAACAACAATCTGCACGAACAGTTCGACGAAGTTTACAGCAGCATGGACTATCAGCTCGGAGACCACGGGTGCGGTTACTCTTGACGCTGCATCACAGACAGGAGCGCCTGCGATGGTGTACTCAACGACGAACCTGGGTGCACGGACGGCAAAACGTCATTTTTTCGGATGAATCCAGGTTCTGTTTACAGCATCATGATGGTCGCATCCGTGTTTGACGACATCGCGGTAAACGCACATTGGAAGCGTGTATTCGTCATCGCCATACTGACGTATCACCCGGGGTGATGGTATGGGGTGGCATTGGTTACACGTCTCGGTCACCTCTTGTTCGCATTGACGGCACTTTGAACAGTGGTCGTTACATTTCAGATGCGCTGCGATCCGTGGCTCTACCCTCCATTCGATCCTGGCGAAACCCTACATTTCAGCAGGATAATTCACGACCGCATGTTGCAGGTTCTGTACGCGCCTTTCTGGATACAGTAAATGTTCGACTGCTGTCCTGGCCAGCACATTCTCCAGATCTCTCACCAACTGAAAACGTCTGGTCAATGGTGGCCGAGCAACTGGTTCGTCACAATACGCCAGTCACTACTCTTGATGAACTGTGGTATCGTGTTGAAGCTGCATGGGCAGCTGTACCTGTACGCGCCATCCAAGCTTTGTTTGACTCAATGCCCAGGCTTATCAAGGCTGTTATTACGGCCAGAGGTGGTTGTTCTGGGTACTGATTTCTCAGGATCTATGCACCGAAATTGCGTGAAAACGTAATCACATGTCAGTTCTAGTATAATATATTTGTCCAATGAATACCCGTTTATCATCTGCATTTCTTCTTGGTGTAGCAATTTTAATAGCCAGTAGTGTAGAAAACTATTCAAATCAGCATGTTATCCACATGTACAATCAGGACTCATTAACCAGAAGCTGGCCTCCGTACAGTTCACACCATAGAACTCTCATTACCCCCCCCCCCCCCAAAAAAAATATACATTACCACTCCTACTATCAAATAGCCACATCTTAACTATCGATACGTTAACCATTTATTAAGAATTCATAAACGGTAACTTGTAGTATCTGCCCTTCGGGTATATGAAGCCAATCTGTACTTCTATACATATTACAAAAAAAAAAAAAAAAAAAAAAAATCACCCCACACTGCAAGTGCCACTGTTCCGCTGCTGTTAACACCAAAGAGGCAGAGAATACACAGAGCGACTGTGACAATTTGTTCAGCGCTCCCTGTGGTGCCACACCGTACTGCTAGCCGCTGTATTTTGGGAAGTCATTCTGGAGTTGTTCGGAAAGGCATGGAGTTCGTGTACGGTTTTGTAAGCTATACAAATTGTTAAATTTCTTTTCAGAATCGTACTCAGAATATAAATGCGCACAAACATCTCCAAAAAAGACTGAAGATTGCTGCGCTCATTTTTACATGTTTTCTGTAACTGTACAGTGTTTGGTGTACATTGATTTATTTGTTAACTGGTGCAAAAAGCTTGTTTCATCCAAGTTCTCCGGGGCATATACCTTAGGCAATATTATATTCCAGAATTTTGGGACGAAGGAGGGTCTGACAAAATCTTGCATCAAACTTTGTAACATATCCGAAACGTCAGCAGCGAAAGTTTCTGTTGCGACTGAAAACTTAGTTGTTGGATGGAAATTTTGGTGAATTATGTCTTTTTTGTGTTGGTGTTGTAGAGTAAGTAATTCGGTTTTTGACAGTAGCAATAGGTATTACTCCAATAATTGTTTTTGTTGATCTAGAAGCTTTAAATGAAGTATGCCTTCACATCAGAAATTTAGATTACAGACAGTAATGCCTGAAATTTCCCGTGAGCAGAAAGTCACTCTTTTAAATTATAGCTTTATGTTATAGTAGGAGTCCTTTGTATGCAAAGTAAAAAGTGCAGATTACTCTGTGTGATAATTTTGGTATGCTTTTATACATGGGTAGTTATTTTACGAAGTTTGGATCTATATAACAGATGAGGAACTGATCCAGGAGAAAGCTAGTTTAGGTAGGCAGTATCTTACGTATTAATTCCATAAACTTATGATCAGCCAACCTCTTAGTTGTATGCTCAACTGGCCGTGTGGATTAGGTCATAACGTACTTTATCTGTCAGTCGCAGTGTGAGTATATGATTCTCGAAATACATAGTTTATTTCACGTATTTCAAATGCAAATACAAATTTAACTATATGCTACACACAATTTATTTAAAAGCAAACTTTTCTAGACTTTTGCTCTCAGCCCTGTTCTAGAGGAATTGTGGTTTACACACATCTCCAACTGATTTAGGAATTTATCTGTGCCGGATGTATCTTACGTATAGCGTAGGGAGTATTAAATCACACGACGACTGGTCCTAAATTGAATTTTCCAGACCATGCCATCTTGTTCTGAATATCACGCAATAGATAGTCAGTGACTGGACTGTTTCTATATGTGCACTAACTCTAACTGCTGAAAGACGGCGTACATCTACATCTACATCTACATCTACATTTATACTCCGCAAGCCACGCAAAGGTGTGTGGCGGAGGGCACTTTACGTGCCACTGTCATTATCTCCCTTTCCTGTCCCAATCGCGCACGGTTCGCAGGAAGAACGATTGCCGGAAGGCCTCCGTGCGTGCTAGAATCTCTATAATTTTACATTCGTGATCTCCTCGGGAGGTATAAGTAGGGGGAAGCAATATATTCGATACCTCATCCAGAAACGCAGCCTCTCGAAACCTGGACAGCAAGCTACACCGCGATGCAGAGCGCCTCTCTTGCAGAGTCTGCCACTTGAGTTTGCTAAACATCTCCGTAACGCTATCACGGTTACCAAATAACCCTGTGACGAAACGCGCCGCTCTTCTTTGGATCTTCTCTATCTCCTCCGTCAGACCGATCTGGTACGGATCCCACACTGATGAGCAATACTCAAGTATAGGTCGAACGAGTGTTTTGTAAGCCACCTCCTTTGTTGATGGACTACATTTCTAAGGACTCTCCCAATGAATCTCAACCTGGCACCCGCCTTACCAACAATTAATTTTATATGATCATTCCACTTCAAATCGTTCCGTACGCATACTCCCAGATATTTTACAGAAGTAACTGCTACCAGTGTTTGTTCCGCTATCATGTAATCATACAATAAAGGATCCTTCTTTCTATGTATTCGCAATACATTGCATTTGTCTATGTTAAGGGTCAGTTGCCACTCCCTGCACCAAGTGCCTATCTGCTGCAGATCTTCCTTCATTTCGCTGCAAGCGTTCGTCAGTAATAATTAAAAATTGGCTTATGGCTGTAACTCCTAAATATTTACAGTTGGATCTTATTTCGTAGCTATTTCACCCATTATCTGCCTCTGTCCTGTATCACACTCGTTTCTTTCGACTTCTGGAAACATGGCGGAAGGTTTTCCAATTTAGTTTGGTAGTGGCTTTTTTGCCTCTCTATGGAATTCTGTCCCTTTAACGGCGCTTGCTAGACGTTTGCAGAGAGATATACGTAGGAAGCGACGTGCTGCAGCAAAAAAAAAAAAAAAAAAAAAAAAAAAAAAAAAAAAAAAAAAAAAAAAAAAAAAAAAAAGGCTCAGATGGCTCTGAGCACTATGGGACTTAACATCTGAGGTCATCAGTTCCCAAGAACTTAGAACTACTTAAACCTAACTAACCTAAGGACATCACACACATCCATGCCCGAGGCAGGATTCGAACCTTCGATCGTAGCGGTCGCGCGGTTCCAGACTGAAGGGCCTAGAACCGCTCGGCCACCCCGCCGGCGTGCTGCAGCAGCCGTGCTGTTAGATGAGAGAGAGGTGACTGTCACTTTTTTTTAAATCGCAGAAAGAGAGGAGTCTATGGTGTGTCTTGAAGAATTCTTCTCCTATTGTAACAGTTTTCTTAATAATATTGGATTTTGGGTTAATATAAATAGCGTCAAATAAAATACATTGCCTGTCTATTTATTTGACAAACAGTTCATCTCACCGCATCGAAATATGAGTTTCTTTTGTTAGGCGACACAGTCAACAATTGGCAACTTCTACGGTGGCTAATTCGAGACGACCACGGCAGCAGAAAGAAGAGGTAAAGTTTTCCACTCAGAAGAAAATCTAACTAGGAACTAGGAACATGTACTATTAAATTTCCTAGGAAATGTATTCTAGATATGTTTGAATGTGTCTGTTCGGCAGCCAGCCGTAAAAGCATTTCATTGACTTCCATTTATGACTTCGCAGTTAAAGGTCATAAAAAATTTTCAATTCAAAATCTCTAACTTATTATTCAGCCAGTAGTAAAAATAGAATATAATACACCGGCAATCTAACAGAGACCAGATCTAGCAATTAGACTTATGGAAACTGAAGAAAATTTTCACCACAGACAAGTAATTGAACTGAACAGAACGTGAGGCGAAATATGTCAACCAAAGGTAGGATCAAAAATATTCCATTGATCATAGCACGCAAAAGCAATTTCGTCGCAATATTCTGGTCATTACCATGCTTAAAACCTTTTATGCAAGCAACACTATTTATGGTAGAGTTGATTTTTCGTTGCAGTAGTAAAGATTTACATATACGGAACAGTGGCAATAATGGGAAACCATTACACTGTGTACCTTTAATTGTCAGTAAAAATGGAATCAATTGTCAGTGAGAAAATTAATACTAACGGCAGTGTTCACGAAAATACGTATTAGATAATGAAAATGACAATACATTGCGACAGGATGAAAATGTTACAGTTGAAAACAATATACAACTGATCTCAACGGCAGTGAATGGATAGAACGTTAGACCAAATTACAGTCGATGAAGTTAATTCACAATCTTCAATAGGTAACGTATTTTCAAAATAATTTGGGTAGAAACAATGCAACAGACGTAGGAAGCTTTCCAAGGTCGATTTTGAATGAACGGAAAGGACACACACATATTTAGGCTATACGCACATTAGACAATCATCATTCGCAGGTATCAACCATTGAACAATACTTTTAGAAATGAATACAAATGAACAGATGCAACCAATAAATTAGAGACAAAATTTACTAATATGTATAATCAGCTAGACAAAAAAAATTCCTAGTATGAGTAAAGATGAAATCAATGTGCACGTCAGGCTGAGGAAGTTGCAACGGCGCACTGTGTTTACAAAGCGCACGTGAAAGCTTAGCTCAAGTCGCCACAACAATTCAGACACACGCATCTGAAACGAAGCCTGCTTGGGAAAATTAAGGATGATGTACAAAAACTCAGGAAAGACGTAAGATTTTTGACTTTAGGACACACTTGTTTGAAAATCGAGTACGAATATATTAATAAAGATGTAAAAAGATTAAATGAGAGAGCTGAGGCCGGTGCCTTTGACTTCGAGTCTACCGTAACTGAAAAGTACGCCAAAGATTATGACAAAAGCGAAGAAGAACAGGACGCAAACAATTAAATGCATATGCTATTGTCACCATAAGCAGAACTGCCGCCTCCGAAAAGGCGTAGGACGACGACTCAGTCTGATGACGTAATGCCTGACCTATCGTCAGTCATAGTAGACGAGGGTCTAATAAAAAGAAACTCAGACAAATTCCAGACTTCACACAAGAATCCAAGAAAACACACCCTATTGTCTTTGTGAGAGCTTTTAGAAATATTTTACCTCGGCATTGGTCCGAAATGCAAAAGGTTCAGTTCGATGTTGGTTTCATACGAGGTGATGTGCGGTTGTGGGCAGCCGAAGAGGCAGATCATTATCGAACATATGAGGAATTTGAACAGACCTTCCTAGAGAAATACTTGTTGCAGGGATTCTGGAAAAACTACGAATGAAAGTTTTTGACCCACAGTTCAAAAATGGTTCAAATGAACTTAGAACTCCTTCAACCTAACTAATCTAAGGACATCACACACATCCATGCACGAGGCAGGATCCGAACCGTAGCGGTCGCGCGGTTCCGGACTGAAGCGCCTAGAACCGCTCGGTCACAACGGCCGGCTTGACCTGCAGTCATTTAACGTAAAACAAGATCGACTGCGCCGGTATTTCGAAAGATACTTGAACAAGACGAGATACTGGAGCAATCCGATTTCGCATGTCGGTGTTTTGAGAATACTAAAGACTCGTTTGCCGTATAACATTCGTCAGGAACTGATAACCGTGCCAACTTATTACCTAGAATACTTTACCAAGGTCGTGGATTCGATTGATCTCATTTACGAGAGTAGTCAAAAGTCAAATGAGTGTAACAGAAACCAATCGGGTCCACCGAAAAATGTAGGGTTTAACGATCGTTGTAACGACAACAACAACGACGACGACGACAATAATAGCAGAAATCAGTTTGGCAACGCGAAGTGCGGTCGGCATCCATATGCGCCGCCGCGAGGATATAACGGCAACACAGAACTTTTCTGTGTTTGAATACGCATGCCTATACCAGTTTCTTTGGCGCCTCATTATATGTATACATATTGTACGGAACCCTTAGTGTACGAATCCTAGTCGCATTTGGCCAACTTTTATCCCGGTGTGACTCAGTGCAATCATCTCCTTCTTCAACGCCCCCTTACCAATTTTAAATCTTCCTGACTTTTTTTTTTAGTCGTTTCAGCCCTTCATACGTACTGCTAAGATTTATAAGTATCTATACGCCGGTCAATAATACCATGAGTTCCAAAATTCTTTATGGTGACTTGTTAATCAATGTTAAATTCGCCAAAATCTTACAATCACACACTTCTCGCTCTGGACTTGTTATTTTATTACGTACAAAACAGTTCTCACCAAGCCTAGTCACAATTAAGATACAACGCAATAGTTAAAAAAAAATGGTTCAAATGGCTCTGAGGACTATGGGACTTAACATCTGTGGTCATCAGTCCCCTAGAACTTAAAACTACTTAAACCTAACTAACCCAAGGACATCACACACACCCATGCCCGAGGCAGGATTCGAACCTGCGACCGCAGCGGTCACGCGGTTCCAGACTGAAGCGCCTAGAACCGCACGGCCGCAATAGTTGAAGAAAGTGTTTCTGCACTTGATGGAATTATTAGTTTCGCCTGCTAATTAGCTGCCTGTTGCACTTCGTGACGCCGCTGCCTCTCGTAGTTGAGCTCTCTCAGTAAGGCCACCTCTATTTCTGCTGTGCGGCTGCAGGCACCTGGACTGACCTCATCACTACACATAAACTACAGTGTTACACAGTTTTCTAACAAACTTTATTATAGTTTTTTCTTCAACTATCTCCTTCTCGAGCTGTAAACATGTTCTCTCTTAATCCGACAACGGATTACCAAAAACGCCCTATTATTAACTCACACCGGATAAGATTAACATATCGTGTTTTGGAAATTTGTGGTAAGGTCGTATGGGACGAAACTGCTGCGGTCATCGGTCCCTAAGCTCACACCCTACTTAATGTAACGTAAACTAACTTACGCTAAGGACGACACACACACCCATGCCCGAGGGAGGACTCGAACGTCCGACGGGGGGAGCCGCGCGGACCGTGACAAGACACCCCAGACCGCGCGGCTACGTCGAGTGTGTGTGGGTTGACTTCCAGTACACAGTGCAAAAAGTAGGTCTATGTTATCACCCATTCACGCACCCCTGTTAGTCCTCTGCTTGCTGTGCGAGGCAGTAGGTTCCTTGTTGCCGGCCGAAGTGGCCGTGCGGTTAAAGGCGCTGCAGTCTGGAACCGCAAGACCGCTACGGTCGCAGGTTCGAATCCTGCCTCGGGCATGGATGTTTGTAATGTCCTTAGGTTAGTTAGGTTTAACTAGTTCTAAGTTCTAGGGGACTAATGACCTCAGCAGTTGAGTCCCATAGTGCTCAGAGCCATTTGAACCATTTGAACGTTCCTTGTTACGTCGCAAGGGCGGTTTTGTGTATTTTACCCAGTGGTTGTAATCGAAGTGCATCTACTCACAGAGTTCCACTATGGCCTGTAATTATCTTACGGCAGCGGAACTTGGTAGATATGCTAATGCTTTAATGCGGAGCTGCTTTACGGTGGAAAAACATAGTTCCAGTTTTGGCTACCAGCTGCAAATCTGGCGCTTTGAATGTCAGAAAGACGTATATAAATGTTTCCGTACGTAATGGATTAGGAATGGGACTTGGGCAGTAAAGGTTAAAGAGTGGGAAAGGCATAATAATGATTTTATTACGTACCGCTGCTGAAACAATTTGTTCGATATGAGCACCGGAGACGTGGACGAGATCCGTAAAACAGTTGGTCGCAGCAGTTACGGTCTGAGCAACGTGTTCCCCTGCACAGTCTCCAGATCAGACAAACACGGAACGTGTGACTGGGAAAGACGTTCGTTTAGATATCCCCAGGGCCAAAAATCCCACGGGTTCAGATGTGATACTGCAGGCCGTTCATCTTGAAAACTTCTGAGGTAACACATGGAAGGTTGCATTAAGCACTCTGTCTTCAGGCTACAAGTGGCCCATCGGGACCATCCGACCGCCGTGTCATCCTCAGAGGAGAATGCGGATAGGTGGGGCGTGTGGCCAGTACACAGCACTCCCAGTCGTTATGATGGTTTTCTTTGACCGGAGCCGCTACTATTCGGTCGAGTAGCTCCTCAGGTGGCATCACGAAGCTGAGTGCACCCCGAAAAATGGCAACAGCGCATGGCGGCCCGGATGGTCACCCATCCAAGTGCCGGCCACGCCCGACAGCTCTTAACTTCGGTGATCTGTCGGGAACCGATGTATCCACTGCAGGAAGGCCGTTGCCCGAAGGTTGCATTAAGAAGGTCTTCTACGAGGTGCATTCAAGTTCTAAGGCCTGCGATTTTTTTTCTTCGGACTGGAAAGAGATAGAAACATGCGCAGTGTTTTAAAATGAGGCTGCGTTCATTGTCAATACGTCCCAGAGATGGCAGCACTGTACGGCAGACGGAATTTTACCGCCAGCGGCTAGAATGAGAACTGTTTTAAATACTTAAAATGGCGACGTTTCTCTTACTTGAACAGCGTGCAATCATTCGTTTTCTGAATTTGCGTGATGTGAAACCAATTGAAATTCATCGACAGTTGAAGGAGACATGTGGTGATGGAGTTATGGATGTGTCGAAAGTGTGTTCGTGGGTGCGACAGTTTAATGAAGGCAGAACATCGTGCGACAACAAACCGAAACAACCTCGGGCTCGCACAAGCCGGTCTGACGACATGATCGAGAAAGTGGAGAGAATTGTTTTGGGGGATCGCCGAATGACTGTTGAACAGATTGCCTCCAGAGTTGGCATTTCTGTGGGTTCTGTGCACACAATCCTGCATGACGACCTGAAAATGCGAAAAGTGTCATCCAGGTGGGTGCCATGAATGCTGACGGACGGCCACACGGCTGCCCGTGTGGCATGTTGCCAAGCAATGTTGATACGCTACGACAGCATGAATGGGACTTTCTTTTCGTCGGTTGTGACAATGGATGATACGTGGATGCCATTTTTCAATCCAGAAACAAAGCGCCAGTCAGATCAATGGAAGCACACAGATTCACCGCCACCAAAAAAATTTCGGGTAACCGCCAGTGCAGAAAAAATGATGGTGTCCATGTTCTGGGACAGCGAGGGCGTAATCCTTACCCATTGCGTTCCAAAGGGCACTACGGTAACAGGTGCATCCTACGAAAATGTTTTGAAGAACAAATTCCTTCCTGCACTGCAACAGAAACGTCCGGGAAGGGCTGCGCGTGTGCTGTTTCACCAAGACAACGCACCCCCACATCGAGCTAACGTTACGCAACAGTTTCTTCGTGATAACAACTTTGAAGTGATTCCTTATGCTCCCTACTCACCTGACCTGGCTCCTAGTGACTTTTGGCTTTTTCCAACAATGAAAGACGCTCTCCGTGGCCGCACATTCACCAGCCGTGAGGCTATTGCCTCAGCGGTTCTCCAGTGGTCAAACCAGACTCCCAAAGAAGCCTTCGCCGCTGCCATGGAATCATGGCGTCAGCGTTGTGAAAAATGAGTACGTCTGCAGGGCGATTACGTCGAGAAGTAACGCCAGTTTCATCGATTTCGGGTGAGTAGTTAATTAGAAAAAAAATCGGAGGCCATAGAACTTGAATGCACCTCGTACTGGGTGAGCGACACGAGATGTTACCCGACTTTCCGTAGAAACAGTAGTTTACACAAGTGCACTCTTCCAAAGCAGGCATCACATGCTGTACAAGGAGCTCTCGATAACGTGCAGATGTCACGATGCACCTGACAAGCCCCCTGGGTGGATTCTCTTCAAAGAGAACGGACCGAGAATAAAGGCGCTTGTGAATGTACACCACACAGACACACACGTGTGGCTCTTGGTACACAGCGCACGGTTTAACAGTATCCAAAACTCGACACATCTGTGTGTTCACTGTGCAAAATGTGCCTCGTCACTCTACAGAATATTATCCGGCCACATGTCATCAACTTCGATTCGTGCCAGAAACGGAGGAGTAAATTTAGAACGTTGCCACTGATCGTGATGTTTCAGTTGCTGCAACATCTGGAGCTTGTAAAACTACGTGAGTAAAATACTGCGCCAAACTTTTCGTACTGTTGACCGTTGGGTGGACAATGCTCGTGACACTGCACGGGCGCTAGCACTGGCCGGGGCTCGTGCTGCAGGCTCGGTTACAGCAGCAGCAACCCCGTCCGTAACATCAACCCGGACAGGACGTTTTCCTTCCAGGTGCCACACCAAGCGCACCCGTGATTTCCAATTCCACTATCAACTTCTTTAATCCATTTAATGACATCTAGTCGCTCTTCAGACCTTTCAGTCGGCGATACTCTCTCAATGCAGCACTGTAATTAGTGCCGTTCACATGAAACACACTAGCAGCGCACGGTCTCTATTCTCGATAGCCATATTGTTCACTCACGTGAACAAATGAGAGCGTGGGTATCATGCCGTCATACGTATAAACAGTGTACAGCGCCAGATTTGCAACTGGTGGCCAAAAGTGAAACACATTTTTTCCAGCGTAAATGATTTCTGCACTAACGCATTAGCATAGCTATCAAGTTTCTCTCCTACACGACAACTACAGCCCACACTGAGACGTCCGTAAGTAATTGTACTTTAATTGTAACCACCTGGTCTCTCTCTCTCTCTCTCTCTCTCTCTCTCTCTCTCTATCTCTCTCTCTCTCTCTGAAAACTGAATAAATCACGGAATAATGTAGATACAGAGGTACAAATTGACACACATGCTTGGAATGACATGGGGTTTTATTAGAACCAAAAAAATACAAATGTTCAAAAAATGTCCGCCAGATGACGCTTCATCTGATCAGAATAGCAATAATTAGCATAACGAAATAAGACAAAGCAAAGATGATGTTCTTTACAGGAAATGCTCAATATGTCCACCACCTTTCCCCAACAATAGCTGTAGTCGAGGAATAATGTTGTGAACAGCACTGTAAAGCATGTCCGGAGTTATGGTGAGGCACTGGCGTCGGATGTTGTCTTTGAGCATCCCTAGAGATGTCGGTCGATCACGATACACTTGCGACGTCAGGTAACCCCAAAGCCAATAACCCCACGGACTGAAGTCTGGGGATCTGGGAGGCCAAGCATGACGAAAGTGGCGGCTGAGCACACGATCATCACCAAACGACGCGCGCAAGAGAACTTTCACGCGTCTACCAATATGGGGTGTTTTTTTGGTTCTAATTAAACCCCATGTCATTCCAAGCATGTGTGTCAATTTTTACTCTCTATCTACATTATTCCGTGGTTTATTAAGTTTTCAAATTTATACTGACTTTTTGATCACCCGGTACAGGGTGAGTCGCCTAAGACGTAACACGCCCATTATTCCAATATTCCGGGGGCGATTGCACGTATCGACAAGCGGTGTTCGGCGAATCATAGCCACTATGGGGCACACACTTTGGTACATGCACAATAATCACAACGTTTATATTGACCGAGATAATGAGGCCAGTACATGTTTTTTTTTAATGGGACGCTATACTTTTTTTTTACCATAATTCGAACGCTCTAGAAAAGACGCGTATAGTGATGTAACGCATGTTGCTATTGTGATTCAAACTTTGCTTAAAAGACGCTGGGAAATGTTGTACGATTGAAGGTCGAGGCGGTCGGAAGCGGCTGCAGCGTGTAAACACGCATCGCGCGACCCGAGCGCCGAGTTGCCGTGCTCTATGCAGCATGCACGGCCTACACTATGTAGGTAAATCCTCATCCGCCCTCTTTTAAGCAAAGTTTGAATCGCAATAGCAACATGCGTTACATCGCTATACGCGTCTTTTCCAGAGCGTTCGAATGATGGTAAAAAAAAGTATGGCTCCCCATTTAAAAAACATGTACTTGCCTCATTATCTCGGACAATATAAAAGTTGTGATTATTGTGCATGCACCAACGTATGTGCCCCATAGTCCGCTATGATTCGCCGAAAACCGCATGCCGATACGTGCAATGGCCCCCGGAATAAAAGGGGTGTTAAGTCTTACGCGACTCACCCTGTATATACTTCCGTTCATGAATAATTGATCTGCGAAGTGCCTATTATGGCAAGTCTCGTTTTGAGCACCGTGTATAAAAGCTAATAAATTCACGGTAGGTTATTTAATATGTACGTTCTCCAGAGGATAGGAGGCGGATGTTTCAGCTCGCAAGCTTCTGGAATCGTATCTGGGAACGGTCTGCAAAGGGTGATGATTTCAAGAGTGTGAGAACCGGCGAGAATTCTGACGAACGCCTCCGTTTTCGCACGGCCCCTTGCATCGACCGCTGGGGGAGGTTTCATTCTCTGGAAGGGTGCAGCCGAAATTCCCAGGGACGCCGTGCAGCTACGTACAGTGGATGCTGGCGGCAGGTATGCGGCGGAAGGAAGTGGCAGACATCTGCTCGCCCCAGGCCGTGGGAAACCTGCCAGGTACGGCCGCACACGTCAGAGGCGCGCGTGAGAATACGATTTATTGCGCCGCCTCCTCCGTCAGCTCCTCCCTCCCCTGTTTGTTTTTGTTCCTTCCTGTCGCATAGGCGGCCGAGCAATGGAAGACTGGAGTACGTTCCTGTTGACTCACTACGTTGCAAAACCTAACTGAAATACATTAGCAAGTTCCACTACAAAACTAGACTTACACGCCATTTTTCTCACTTTCCTTACTTGCTCATTGTTTCTGTTTCTTCGCGCTCGGTAGAGTACCGAGCAACAGAAGACCGGAACATTTACTACTATTCTCATTACTCTACGAAGCATAACTGAATTACGCTACCAAGTCACACTTCACTATCATATTTGTATGATGAGTTTCTTTTTATTTTTCATGTCGCATGGACGTCATTATCAGCTCATTGCGTTACAAAGCACAGCTGAATTACTTTAGCATGTGACACTTGCAAGACGATTTTATTACTGTCTTCCCTTGTATTTTCCTTTTCTTAAAATTAATTTTCAATAAAAGCTACAGAAGCCTTGAACACATTTTTAATACACCGTGCTACGGACCAAACACACCCTCTGCGGTTAACAACCGTAGTTGTAAATCGGAGCTTGCTCCAACTAAGGTTGACAACCTTCGAAAGTCAAAAATGGAAAGGTCCTTTAGGAAAAAGGTTCCACTGTCCTGCTCAAAAAGGCAGGAAAAGGCTACATCGGATTTGGTGGGTAGTCAACTAGAAGACAGCAACGAATCGGAGAGTTTGCAGCCATCAAAATGCACACTAAAACACAAAAAGAAGATTAAACATGAGGAAATAAATTATATAGCAACACACAACATAAACTCACTACTACAGACCGGAAAACTCAAGGAGCTCACAGATGAACTAAATAAACAAAAAAATTTAATAACATGGTTCCAAGAAATGGAAAACACCACAGAGGACCCATTCGAATCACAAGGATTCAGAATTTATAATGGGAAACCAGGACCGAGGGCAATGAAACAATGTCCCCAGTTTGGAACAGGGTTTTTAGTAAACATAAAAATAATAGATTCAGTAACGGATTTCCAAGCAGTATCACCAAGAACTGAGACTCTAAGCTTTAAAACAATGAATAAAACCTATACAATAATAAATGGTCATGCCGCAACAAATGAAAAAAATTGTCTAACAAAAACAAAGGAAGAGGTAGATAAATTTTGGGACCTTCTAGAACAAACTGTGAACAGAGTAAATAAAAATAATGTAAAAGTCTTATTGGCAGATTTCAATCCTCAGTTGGGAAAAGAAAGGAAATATAAAGATATGATTGGAAAATGGAGTCCACATAAATTTACGAACAAAAACGGTCAAAGACTTGTAGAACTCTGCAGAGAACACAATCTTATATCTAAATCAAGATACTTCAAGAGGAAGCCAAGTAAACTTAAAACATGGAAACATCCAAACTGGAGGAAGGGGGAGTGGCAGCTAGAACATGTCTGTATGGACAAAAATTTTCATAAGGAGATCCACAATGTTTAAGTACTGAGAGGAGTAGACACAGGCTCAGACCATTATATAGTTAAAATTGAAATCAAATTCACTCCTTTAAAGAAGAGGACCGGAAAAACTAATAAAATAAAAAGGTTTGACCCACATCCGCTAATTAAAAATAATAAATACCAACAAATAACACAAACCATCAAATTAACAGATGCTCTAGAACAACTAGTGCCTAATCTTAAAAAAGAAGCGGAGTATCTAGCTCCCTTGAACCCACGAAGGAAACATGCATGGTGGACATCAGAATGTGACAAATTTCATGAAGATAGACACCAAGCATGGTTAAAGTTTCAAACACATGAAACTGAAGAAAATGCCATCAACCTAAAAAATGAAAGAAAAAAATTCACACAAAATATTATAAGAATCAAGAGAGGATTTCATAAAGATACTATAAACTCTATAGAAGGTAATTATCATAAACCAACTCCAGGAACTACTATAAAATCTTTGGGAAACAACTACAACAATATGAGGCCCCTACAATGATACTGAAAGATAAAGATGGAAGACTGACGCACAGTAACAAGGAAAATGCAGAACTCATGGCAAAAGCATTTAACAAACTTCTGAATTGCGAGGAACCGAAAGAACCCTTACAAATCAACATAAATACCCCAATAAAAACCAAACCTAACCAACTAGACCCTCCAACTTTCCAAGAAGTAGAAAAAATTGTTAAAGAACAAAACAATTATAAGGCATGTGGTGAAGATCAGGTTTTTGTTGAAATGTGGAGTTATGCAAGTGACACAGTCAAGACCTCCTTACACATGGCTCTAACAAAAATATGGGTAACAGAACGATTCCCCGAACATTGGACCACAGCTATCATCCACTCAGTACACAAAAAGGAAGATAAGAGCAACCCAGACAACTACAGAGGAATCTCTCTCCTAGATTGCACATACAAAATTCTATCCAAGATCCTTTATGAAAGAATCTGGGAGCAATTAGAACAAGAGTTAGGGGAATATCATGGAGGTTGCAGACCATGGAGAAGCTGTGCAGAGCAGATAATTAGTTTAAAATTGATTATGGCATACTAGAAGAAACGGAACAGACCTCTGGCAATAACATTTGTAGATTTTAAGAAGGCATATGACTGTCTCCACAGAGCTTCAGTATTAAAAATTTTGAGAAATCTAGGACTCCATCCAAAACTAATTAAAATAATACAACTCACTCTAACCAACACCAAATCAAAAATGAAGTTTAGAGGAGAAATTTCGGAACCATTCCTCATAAAAACAGGCTTCAGACAAGGTGACTGCCAATCACCATTACTGTTCAACTGTTCATTGGAGTACATAATGAGAGAATGGTACAAGGACAATCCAAAGATGATAAGAATTGGAAGTGCAAAAGATGATATTAGCTTAAACTGCTTGGGATTCGCTGATGATCTTGCTCTCCTAGCCAACGCCGTTCAAGAAGCCAGGCAATAAGTGAAATCACTACAAGCATAGCAGAGAAAGTAGGCCTTAGAATATCATTTGAAAAAACGGAGATTATGCTAACTGATCCACCACTTGCAAACAAAATTACAATAGGTAAACAGGAAATCAAAATTGTTGATAAATTTAAATATTTAGGAGAAATAATACCATACAATCTAAATGAGAAGCCATCATGGCAGAATAGAATAAAAAACTGAACTACGCAAATTACATTACCAAAACTACATACAACAAAAAAGCCTATCTATAGATGCAAAATTAAAACACTATAAAACAGTTACACAACCAGAAGTAACGTATGTAGCTGAAAATATCTTCAAAACAACTAATACAGCAGAAATTGAGAGAATACTAAAAATAGAAAGAAGAATAATTAGGACATGTATAAATAAACAGTATAAAATAAATGGACATTGGAGAATAGCATCAAATGAAACAGTATATTAGAAAATAGAACCAGTCATGAGCACGATCAGGAAGAAACGCATCTCATTCTTTGGACATCTGATGAGAACCCCAGAAAACAGAATTAGTAAAAAAAAAAAAAAAAATACAAAAATTGTGGAATAGCAAGAGCGACATTAAATAGATCACAGAAATTAAGGAAGATATAAAAGAACTCCAAATTACAGTAGATGACCTAAAAAACAAGACAGAGAAAACCATAAGACTGCAAGACCCGCAAACCAGACTACAAATGAAAATCAATAAAAGGAGTACAGGAAGAGTGGTCTCAGATGAAGAAAGAAAGAAAATATCTGAAACAATGAAGAAATATTGCGCAGACAGAAGAGCAAAACACCTTTCATATAAGAATAGACTCTAATAATTATATTACCTAAATATCATATTAAGTTATTGTTGAGCCAAATTGTACCCCTGTATAACAACTTGTTTACAACTTCGTATTTTTTACTAAAGTGGTCCAATGAAGGCCGTAAAATTAAATAAATAAAAACACCGTGCTACGTACCACAGTTTAACTACAGCAGTATGTGACACCACAACTTTAGATTTGAATGACGATTCTTTTTTTAGACTCTTTCCTTTTCTTCAGTATAATTATTAACCCCATTACGCTACGAAACATTAGTGAATTACAATAGCCGGTCACATTACATCATTACATTTTCGTGACGATTGTCCTTCGTTCTTTCTTTGTTCTTTTCTATTTCTTGTTTTACGCTAAAGAGCAAAGGAAACTGGTGCACCTGCCTAACATCGTGTAGGGCCCCCACGAGCACGCAGAAGTTTCGCGACATGACGATGCATGGACTCGACTAATGTCTGAGATGGTGCTGGAGGCAACTGACACCATTAATCCTGCAGCGTTGTCCATAAATCAAATGGTTCAAATGGCTCTAAGCACTATGGGACTTAACATCTGAGGTCATCATTCCCCTAGACTTAAAACTACTTAAACCTAACTAACCTAAGGACAATCACACACATCCATGCCCGAGGCAGGATTAGAACCTGCGACCGTAGCAGCAGCGCGGTTCCGGACTGAAGCGCCTAGAACAGCTCGGCCACAGCGGCCGGCTGTCCACAAATCCGTAAGAGTACGAGGGAGTGGAGATCTCTTCTGAACAGCACGTTGCAAGGTGTCCATGATATACTCAATAATATTCATGACTGGGGATGGGGCGGCTAGCAGAACCGTTTAAACTCAGAAGAGTGTTCCTGGAGCCACTCTGTAGCAATTCTGGGCGTGTGGTGTGCCGCGTTGTCCTGCTGGAATTGCCCAAGTCCGTCGGAATGGTTCAAAAATGGTTCAAATGGTTCTGAGCACTATGGGACTTAACATCTGAGGTCATCAGTCCCCTAGACTTAGAACTACTTAAACCTAACTAACCTAAGGACATCACACACATCCTTGCCCGAGGCAGGATTCGAACCTGCGACCGCAGCAGCAGCGCGGTTCCGAACTGAAGCGCCTAGAACCGCTCGGCCACAGCGGCTGGCTCGTCGGAATGCACAGTGGACATGAATCGATGCAGGTGATCAGACAGGGTGCTTACTTACACGTGCAAAATCACTCCAGCTGCACACGCCCCTCACCATTACAGAGCCTCCACCAGCCTGAACAGTGCACTGCTGACATGCAGGCTTCATGGATTCTTGAGCTTGTCTCCATACTCGTATACGTCCATCCACTCGATACAATTTGAAACGAGACTCGTCCCACCAGGAACGTGTTTTTCAGTCATCAACGAACAGTCCAATGTCGTTGTTGACAGGCCCAGGCCAGGTGTAAAACTTTGTGTAGTACAGTCATCAGGGGCCTTCGGCTCCGAAAGCCCATATCGATGGTGTTCCTTTGAATGGTTCGCACGCTGTCACTTGCTGATGGCCCAGCATTGAAATCTGCAGCAATTTGTTTAAGGGTTGCACTTCTGTCATGTTGAACGATTCTCTTCAGTCACCGTTGGTCCCGTTCGTGCAGGATCTTTTTCGGGCCGCAGCGATATCGCAGATTTAATGTTTCACCGGATTCGTGATATTCGCGGTACACTCGTGAAATGGTCATACGGGAAAATCACTACCTCGGAGATACTGTGTCCTATTGCTCGTGCGCCGACTATATCATCAAGTTCAAATTCACTTAAATCTTGATAACCTGCCACTGTAGCAGCAGTAACCGATCTAGCTGCGCCAGACACTTGTTTTCTTATACATGCGTTGCCGACCGTCAGCGCCGTATTCTGCCTATTGATATATCTCTGTATTTGAATACACATGCATATACCATTTTCTTTGGCGCTTCAGTATAATATTATTGAGGCATAATATATAAATTCAAAACTTTTTAAAGTGCTCTGTGAGGAAATGGGTGCTAAACATACACAATCGCTCTTTTTTAGTAATACTTGATGGATTTCAAGGGATAAAGATCTAAAAAGGTGTTTGAACTGAGGAGTGAGGTATTTGTTTCATATAGGAGAAAAGTCACTCTCTGGCAGACTGTTTCAACAACGGAGACTTTCTATTGAAAATGGCTATCCTCACTGACATTTTTGAGAAACTAAATGTTCTTATCATTTCAAGTTAATCATGCACCCGTACTGTATTGGAATGAAAAAAGCGAAAGGCATTCATAAAGAAATTAGAGCTATGGCAAAACCCAATGGAAAGTGGCGTGCCATATACGAAGGGCTTATTCCAACAGTGGTACAAGTCCATTACCTCCACTTTTCTGTCTATAATGCTTCTGAAATTAATGAGCCAAACAAACAGAAGGAAAGGTTCATCTCTAGCAAGAAGCCGTAAGCTTGAATATTTTTGGTATATCAACTGCAGATTTTTCAGCGCTCATTTAACTTTAGGACTCTGTATGTCAATATGAACAAAAATGGACTTGCACCACTACTGAAATAAGCCCTTCATATGATCCCTACTCCAGTGTCACTGTTAGAGGTCATAGATAACCCGGTACTTCCGATAACGATAAGGGTCCATCGTCTTCATCATATTGCGACACTTAAAGTTCACTTCGAAAAGTATTTTGATAAATTTCATTGTATTAAAAATCCATTCAAAAACGCTTCTGAACCATCATGCCTAAATATAAAAAAGAAAGAACAACGTACTGATCTCACCTGCGATACTTCACTGAATAGTAAATTTAATGACATCCCTTTGTTGGAGTTTTGCATACATATTAGCGAGGAATTACAGACGCTGAGATAAAATGCAATGAAGATAGTAATTTCTTTTGCGTTAACATACTTGTGCGAGACTGGCTTTTGAGCATTGGCGGTACGAAGGCGAACTACTGTTCAAAGCTAAATGTAAGCAAAGAACTTCGAGTCGCTGTTTCTGCTATTGCGTCACGTCTTGAGAAACTTTCTTCTCAAAAGAAAGCTCATCCATCACACTGAACTCCTTAATTTAAATTTTTATTGTTGTTGTAAACCTTGTTTGCTGAATTGTAAATAGTGTTGATTTCAAAGTTTCTGAATAAATGAAAATGAGATAAACAATTTGTTCCGTATTTTCGTTACGATACTTCGTGTAGTTTTAGCTGGTGTTGCGTAAAATACGTGTAAACTGAATTTGATAAAACAGAGATTAAGGTAAAGAAAATAAAAAATGAATATTTTTATTAATAAAATAAACTGGAGGGGGGGGGGGGGAGGCTAACACTATTTTTCATCGTGAAGGGGTACCCAAAGGAACAAAGTTTCAGAACCGCCGTGAGAGAGCATCAGTCAATTATTTAATTCACCATGCCTCGAAGCACTACTTCATTGGAGTAGCAGGTCGGACAACACCATTAGATTTGCGTGGCATTCTTCTGTTTCTGTTTTTCGCATGTAGATGGAGTACCGAGTAACGGCAGCGTATAGTACGTTGTGACTGCACTAGCTTTATGTGGTATTTTTCTCAGTTTCCTTACTCGCTCTGTTTCCTTTTCTTCGCGCTCGATAGGGTACCGAACAGCAGAAGACTGGAATACGTTACTACTAATCTCATTACTCTACGAAGCGTAACTGAATTACAATATCAGGTCACACTACGCCATTATATTTGCTTAGTTTTCCCCCTTTTTTCGTGTCCGATACAGTACCTAGCAACAAAAGACTACATTGCCTTATTATTAACCTCAGTATGCTGCGAAGCGCAACCGAATTTGAACGGCACCTGATATTATACATTTGCATGAAGGTTTATTCAGTTTCTTTTCGCGTATTTTGTGCCTTTTTTTTCAAGTCTCATGGAGTCCCAAGCAACAGAAAACTAGAATACGTTAGTATTAACGTCACTAGCTTACAAAGTTAGCAATTTACATTGCAGCATTAGATTTGCATGAGTATTTTCCTAGTTAACAGATCGTGTCAGGGGCGAGGGCGGTATATATGTTTTTTGTTTTTATTGGGGGTGGGGATGGGGTCAAAGAAAACCCTCATTCCCGTGGTTTCCATACCTCCTACTTTACACGTCGGATGCATCTTTGCTAATTATTGTTACGAATAGCGCTCAATCACCGAGAACCAGTCGTGAACTGTAAAGAGCGGTAAACTCGACTGTAGGCACTTCACAGACGATTATTATTATTATTTTTTTAGATGGCGCCACGGAAGGCAATGCAGTAAGCATTTGTTGGTTATGAAACATTAGTCGTTTACAAACATGTGCCTGATCATATTGCTTATTCAGTAACTAGTCTTTATCATCATCATCATCATCATTAGGAACTAATGCCAACGCCTTGCAGATGTAGCCATCGTTGTCCATCCCTCGCCATTTCTACGGTGTGGCTGTAGCTGGTGCAGTTCATTCCAGTGATAACGCTTTGTTATATGGATCGCCACCTGACATTTTCTCAGGATTTTTCCTTCTAAGATTTCTCTGATGAAACTGTTAAGTAGAATTGGGTGTCCAATTACTTTAATTTGTCTTCTTTTTATCAAGTTAACCAAGGTCCTTTTCTCTTGAATTTCCTTTAGTGTTTGTTCATTATATTTTCTTTGAATTCAGCATGTTTTTGTTGCTCTTCTCCATACCTACACCTCTGTTGCTTCTAATGCTTCTTTTTCCTTGTTTCGCCAGAGTCCACGCTTCAGAATCTTAGCACAAAATGCTCCAAGTAAATGTCTTAATGAAATCTGGCCTTGTTTCTATATGATTTGTTTATTTGCTAATAAATTACTCTGATTTCTGAAGACTTACTTAGTCACTGCATTTCCTGTTTTAGTATCCATTATACTTATGTTGCCATCTGCAACTGTACTTCTCAAGTAGAAAATTCATTTACTCGTATCAGTATTTTGTTTTCTATCTCAAATTTTGCACTTATTTGTCTGTTCGATTTATCTGTCACCATGATGTTAGTTTTGTTTGTGTTGATATTCAGTTTGTTGCCGTTCAATATATCAGATAAAAATTTTAACGTATAGTTCATGTCCAATTCAGAATATGCTAAGACTACTAAATTATCGACGAATCGAATACAATATAGTTGTTTACCGTTAATTTTGATCCCTTTTGTGCTGGTTTTCGTTTTTTTTTGTTTTGCAATTTCTGTAAATAAACTAAGAAAATATGGAGATAGAGGACAGCCTTGTTGGCCACCTGTTCCTGTCTTAGTCTTTTTCTTAGGCCACTGATATCTATTTCTGTACTTTTTTTTTGTAGAGATGAGAATGAATCTCTTTTCTCTCTAGTCTATTCCAATTTTTATTCAGTTTTTGAAACAGAAACTTCCAGTCCACTCTATCAAAAGTCTTCTCTAAGGCAATGAATGTCGCACATGTTTCACTCTTCATCTCAACTTTTCTAAGATCGTTCGTAGCGCCAATAAAGCTCCACTGATTCCTTTTCCTTTCCTAAATCAGATTGGCCTTCTCCTAAATGTAGATTTATCGTAGCCTTTACTTTTGTTTTAAGAATATTGAGTAGAATTTTTCAGTCATGGATTAGTAATGCCAAGGTAATATAATGTGAACAATAATTGGCACTTCCTTTCTTAAGTATGTAATTTTTTGCTTTTTTATTAATTCTATTGGTAGTGTTCTATCCTTGTAGCAAATACACATAAATGTGTACAGCTCTTCTTTCGCCTTATCTCTAGCAAGACATCGGACAGATTGAAATATTCATTCCCATATATTATTGGTGGACTATTTCAAAAATAGTTATAGTCCTTAGCGTTTGTATAATTTTGACCAAAAATGTTGGGACACTCTATATGTAGCATGTTGTTTTAGCTTGAGAAAACTAAATATCTCGAAAACAAAAAGGACATCTACCTCTGCTACAACGCAAATAGAGACCCGCCATTTTTATTCCATATTTTATATCTACAGCCAAAAATACGTACGGCTTACTCAACCCATTGTTTTCCAGTTGTGGTGGATTGCGCTATAATTGACAAATATCAACTGTGCTTGTTTTTGCAATTAAGAACTCACGCATTTTATTCCCATTTCATCGACAGAACAATCAAAAGGGTTATTGATATCGGGAGACATAATTTAATAAAATTAATATTTCTTGCATTTGACAGTGGTGTAATTATTATTTTAATCATTTCAGTTTAAATGTAAACCTTTGTGTCCTAACGGTTGATACTTGTTTTTGTAATTTTCTTGAGTGTAGCAGTTTTGATTGCACAGTACAATGTGGTTAACAGTCTGGTTAGGAACTACGTTTAGCGTGATCTTGGGACAATGACGTGGATGTAATAGATTTCTGTTTCCATCTGGTTGCTTGACATCGGTGACTCTCATTGCCTTTCCGTATTGGGGTGCTTGATTTCGGTAAGTCCCCTTGCTTCTCACCATAACTGTAATTCACAAAATATACTCAAACATCAAAGGTTTCCATTTACATGGTGAATGAAATGTAGTATCAGATCCGTGGTTCTTCGGAACAAAAAAAGGCGCACTTGTTATTTGTCGATTACAGCGCCATCTACCGCAAATGGAAAACAATGTTTTGGCTAAATCGTACGTATTTTGGCGTAGAATCCCCGTTCCATTTACTAATACTACCTTTTCATGTAGAACATTTTTTTTTTCGTACGATTTATTTGTTTCGAGTTAAAACAAACTCTGTGTATATGCTGATAATACGAGCGCAGAAAGTGGAAGGTTCGGTGGAAAGTGTGGCTTAGTTCATAATATGGATCACAGTAAGACATTAGTATGCTTCTTACTGAAGTCAGCGAGAAGGACTGTTGGGTACTTACAAGCATCCACTGGGTAGGGGCTGATGTGAAATTAACGACGCAGGTCAGCGAAGATAGCAGTACACGTATCTTCAGTTATTCGCTTTTTATGTCGCTGTTATGGACAATGGACTATAAAAGATGACGATGTAGAATGGCGTGGGGAAACTCGTTACCTGCGTGTGGACTCGATACGATGCAGCAGGCTGAAAGCTTCGCCTCCACACCCCAGAAGGCTCTTCGTAAACAGGCTTGTGTTGTAGAGGGATGCATTCGTCAGTGCGCTTCTGCCTGTTGATGGTACAGCGTGACACGTCGAACGATATACACCTTGTAAGGGATGCGTGCGGTTTGATTCCTGGCATCACTGACTATATTCGGTTCAAATGGCTCTGAGCACTATGGGACTCAACTGCTGAGGTCATTAGTCCCCTAGAACTTAGAACTAGTTAAACCTAACTAACCTAAGGACATCACAAACATCCATGCCCGAGGCAGGATTCGAACCTGCGGCCGTAGCGGTCTTGCGGTTCCAGACTGCAGCGCCTTTAACCGCAAGGCCACTTCGGCCGGCTGACTATATTCGGGAAACGCCGTATATTTGTTCCGTGAAAGACTATATTCTTGCTAACCCATTATTTAAGAGTTACGCATTGCTGCCAACAAAGTGTTCAGAGACTGAATGACAACAGTAGAACACAAGTTATATAGGCTGCCTGATAAAGATTCATTTAATTTTACAAGACTACGTCTTCTATATCGTCTTCTATATCAATGAAAATTAAAACTTGGGTCGAATTATAACTTATGTATAGGGCTAAGGTAAAGCTGTCATCTGTCCGAAGTTTGGTTTGAACATCACAAGTGCGTTATTCGGCATTGTCCTGTCGGAGGTGGTGCACCACTGGCTTCATCCAGCTAACTCACCCAGCCAGTCTTAGGGGGACCTGCAGTTTAACGTGAATTCCATGCCATAGTGAAACTTTGTTTTTTGCATCAATAAACATAGCCAGAGGTTAAAACACGAAAATGGTTGGGGTCAAACCCCAGACCTTTGCATCTGTAGTCTGACACTTTTTTCTTTTTCTTTTCTTACTACCCCCTTCTTTTCTTTTATAAAAGGTTAAATGCTTCACTCTTGAAGAGTAAGTTAAAAATCTACTTTTCTTAACAAAGGGTCTAAACTCTTGAAGATAAAAAGAATCAAACATTTCTTGGAAATTTTAAACTTGTTTCGGAATTAAGTTTCTCCTTAGTGCCAAAAGATTCTTTTTAAAACAGAATTTTTCACACTTACTTACCGACTTACTTACTGAGGCAGACCTCACATACCACAGTAGGTGTTTGGCCCCGCCAATCAGCGTCCTACATCTCCCACGGTCCAGCTAGTTCCAGCTACATCTACATCATACTCCGCAAGCTACCTAACGGTTTATGGCAGAGGGTACTTCTGGTACCACTAATTGACACTCCCCTCATCCCTGTTCCAATGGCGAATGTCGCGAGGGAAGAATGACTGTCTTTAAGTCTTTACGTTAGGTCAAATTTCTCGAATTCTCTCGTCGTGGTCATTTCGCGAGATGTATGTGAGAGGAACTAGTATGTTGTTCGACTCTTTCCGTAAATGGCTGTCTCGAAATTTCAGAAGTAAACCTCTCAGTGATGCACAACGCCGCTTTTGTAGCGTCTACCTCTGGAATTTCTTGAGCATCTCTGTAACGCTTTCGCACCGAGTAAACGATCCCGTGACAAAACGCGCCATTCTTCGTTGGTCTTCTCTATCTCTTCTATTATTCCTGCCTGGTAAGGATCTCAGATTGATGAACAGTACTCAAGAACCGGTCGAACAAACATCTTGCAAGCCACTTTATACGTGGTTGCTTTTTTTTTTTTTTTTTTTTTTTTTTTTTTTTTTTTTTTTTTTTTTTTTTTTTTTTTTTTGTCGTCGGTCTACTGACTGGTTTGATGCGGCCCGCCACGAATTCCTTTCCTGTGCTAACCTCTTCATCTCAGAGTAGCACTTGCAACCTACGTCCTCAATTATTTGCTTGACGTATTCCAATCTCTGTCTTCCTCTACAGTTTTTGCCCTCTACAGCTCCCTCTAGTACCATGGAAGTCATTCCCTCATGTCTTAGCAGATGTCCTATCATCCTGTCCCTTCTCCTTATCAGTGTTTTCCACATATTCCTGTCCTCTCCGATTCTGCGTAGAACCTCCTCATTCCTTACCTTATCAGTCCACCTAATTTTCAACATTCGTCTATAGCACCACGTCTCAAATGCTTCGATTCTCTTCTGTTCCGGTTTTCCCACAGTCCATGTTTCACTACCATACAATGCTGTACTCCAGACGTACATCCTCAGAAATATATTCCTCAAATTAAGGCCGGTATTTGATATTAGTAGACTTCTCTTGGCCAGAAATGCCTTTTTTGCCATAGCGAGTCTGCTTTGGATGTCCTCCTTACTCCGTTCGTCATTGGTTATTTTACTGCCTAGGTAGCAGAATTCCTTAACTTCATTGACTTCGTGACCATCAATCCTGATGTTAAGTTTCTCGCTGTTCTCATTTCTACTACTTCTCATTACCTTCGTCTTTCTACGATTTACTCTCAAACCACACTGTGTACTCATTAGGCTGTTCATTCCGTTCAGCAGATCATTTAATTCTTCTTCACTTTCACTCAGGATAGCAATGTCATCAGCGAATCGTATCATTGGTATCCTTTCACCTTGTATTTTAATTCCACTCCTGAACCTTTCTTTTATTTCCATCATTGCTTCCTCGATGTACAGATTGAGGAGTAGGGGCGAAAGGCTACAGCCTTGTCTTACACCCTTCTTAATACGAGCACTTCGTTCTTGATCGTCCATTCTTATTATTCGCTCTTGGTTGTTGTACATATTGTATATGACCCGTCTCTCCCTATAGCTTACCCCTATTTTTTCACAATCTCGAACAGCTTGCACCATTTTATATTGTCGAACGCTTTATATAGGTCGACAAATCCTATGAAAGTGTCTTGATTTTTCTTTAGCCTTGCTTCCTTCTTCTTCTTCTTCTTTCCAGATTTGATCGAAAACACACTTTAGGGTAATTGTGCAGTAGTGGAATTCGTCTCTTATGCATATGCATTTATTTACGTTCAGGGTGAACAGCCAGGGCCTGCATCATTCTTCAGTCGTCTGCCACTTTCTTTGGCAGTTGACGCCGTCTCCCGGCGTTGCTGCTTCCTTAAAGTCAACCGTATGATCTGCGAACAATCTTAAGGAAATTCCGACGTCTTCCACTAGATCATTCGTATACACTGTAAGCAGTAACGGCCCTATCACACTTCCGGAAATAGCCTTCAAGTCTTCATCGAAATCGAGTACCTATTTAAATCCTAATTCCATTGTTAAACTTAGAAGTTCGTAATTTGTTTGCAAAAATCCTTTGTTAAATTCTGCCTAACTTTTATTGATAGGTTTAAAATTGCCTGTATAATTGTCCCTAATGTCACTTTTCTGTGTATGATAATGTTGTTAATGTTAGTTTAAAAAAGTTGTGGAAATGATATTGAAGTTAATTAGCAGAGAGCTAACAGTAAATGATGTGTGTTTCTGTTGTCTACATTGTTCAAAAACCAACAAAATTCCCTGCAGAAATTCTCTGTTAAAATGGAAAACCGTCTAATAACTTAACTATATATGTTAGTGTTTATGACAAGTTCGCTCAATAAATTGACAATATCCGTATCTCATCTGAAATTAAAACTCAATGAATAATAAACTGTATCTTAAGTTAAACAGAAGGCAGCAGCTTTTGCTAAAGTGAGCCCCACTTACGTTCGTATATGGCATGCTTGTCACTCGATATACATCTCTGTCCAAATGTATGTAATGAATGTTGATTGTTATACAAAGTCATCGAAAATCATTCCCAAAAAACAGGAATAGAAGAACTTTTAGCAATTAGTATTTTATGAAGAAACCCATATCAAGAGTTTAATGTATTTTTACCACCCTTGAGTGCTTTCTTGTGGCTATTGTGTGTTGAAAAAAAATCTGTAGTGGATGATTTAGATCTGGAAATAAGGAAATAAGGAAACAAGAAGAGACTTATTAAGAAAAACAAAAATTCCAAACAAGAAGGGAGTTGTCCACAACACCATTACAGACTGATTGCTGTAGTAGATTGAACAAGGCTGAGCAGCTATGTGGCATGAGAGGAATTAAAAACTTTGTGGTTACTCATGTCTAAAATAAAACCTAAGATTGGACTTTCTATATCATTTAAAGTGAATTAACAGGTCATTTTAAACTAATAATGCACTGCTGAGATTTGGTGGCTTCCATTAAGTGCATATGACATCTGCATCAGTGAAGTTTTAATGTTAACTGGAAGTGATAAAAATGCTTATTTAATTCATCAAGACGTTATTAAATATGGGGTATTTTGAACTGGAAACAATACCTTATTGTAGTAAATATTATGTTCAAAGAAGAAACAACATTAAATTTTATTTGACAGCAGTAATAACCAAGCCACAATGAGAGCAAACGCCATTAAATATTATCAATCAATATTAGATGCAAAGAAGATTTTATATAAATTAAATTTAATTTCAAATGGCAACAGTTAATCAAAAGTGCCACATCGACAATTATTATAGAAGCTATGCATGCACTATATGTTTGTCTAGTGTAATCTTACTTTACAAGAAGCATAGTTCAAGGCGATGACAACAGAGAGCGCAGTAAGCATGCTCATTCACTTCAGTGGCGATTGGCAGCCTGCAGTTCATAGTCATGAGTTCAATACAATGCAAGCAGCCAGCACTGATCACGCAGATGTGGCTTAGTCTCACAGTAACTTAGACTTTACAGGATGTTCAACATCAACACTACATACATTATCATCTTTCGTTTTCATTGGTGACTCGCATATTTTAATACTTGGAGGCCCTCTTTGGCGGTCCGTGTGATGTTGGGAGCTGTACGCGGTACCTGATGCAACATTGGGATGTCTGCTGACGAATTCCAACCGTTGTGCATCACCTAAGGAGTGCCTCAAACAAATAATAGAGTGCAAAGTGGAAACCTGAACTAATGCATAATATACTATACTTAGAAATGATACAGTTGTGTGATATTGAAACTGTAATGCTTTTGGGAAAAATCTCAAATTTAGTTCAACTTAGTTCCGTACCACCACACTACCACAAAAACAATTGCATTAAATCATCAATGCCCCCCCCCCCAACACACACATTAAGGACACTGGCCATCCATTTCAGAATATTGCGGATGACCACATATTGCATAAGATGGATAAAGGACTCAAAATGGACTTGTACGAAGAACTATAAATTTTAATACATGACACAGAGGATAGCTAAATGACAAGCTAAAAAAACAAACAATGTAAATTTCTTCAAAATACTGTCCAGTGTGAAATGCTTGTCCTAACATTACTGAGTAACCAAGAAATACCAAATAATAATACTATTTAATATGTGCCATAATATAAATATGTCTCTACAAAGAAGATTGATTTTTCATTGCAACTGACATAAGCTTATCTTAGCACTATAGGGACTACTGAATGTTAACATCTGAATGTGAAAGTGTTAAGTGATAGTATTGTGTTTATTACTGTGTTCTGTGTGCAAAAATGTAAATAAAGACATCAATGAAATGATTTAAAGAAACATTTCACTTAAGGTATACACTGAAATTAATGATTCTTTCTGTACAAGGTTAAATTTCGGTACATAACTTCACTGGCACACCCAGCAAATAATCTTCATCACACTTCAGATTTGGTGATGCGAAATTTCGTTAGGAAATCATGGATTACCTTGCTTTTAAGTATTTTCCACAAAAATCAAAAGTTATACTTCGTGTACTATAAAGCCTTTGTCTCTCTTATATAATCCCCCCCCTCCAAAAGTGTTTCAGTTTTTCTACATGATACCAATTTTGTTTTACAATTTTGAACAAACAGAAATATGATTTTTAACTTACAGTTACAATCACTGGTACATATAAATTTAGTTATGGTCTCTTTAAAAATAGAAATTATAAAACAAAGCATTTTTATACTTAAATAATTATTTTATTTGCTATTTGTACCATAGACCAGTGTTTTCTGAAAATAAATCTTTATTTCACTTTCTCAAACAAAACTAGCTTTATACTTATTAATCAACATATTTTATCTAGTTAGCTGACTTACTAACATAATTAGGTTAACATATCGTTCCTAGTTTTATGTCTGTGGACAAAGACATTCAACATTCTCACAACGTACTAGATTGTAATAGCCTTTATCAATAATATCATGTGATTATCAAGTGACAATTGATGTCTTGTGTGGGCCCTTAAGCTCAGAAGGAAAGTTTCGTTTACACATATACTCATAACTTCACTAACCATTAAATTAATGAAATTCAGTAGAGACACATCACTTATGAAACAATGTTCCCCATCCACGATTTGATTCCATGTGTTCTAAGAAGTGGCAAGCCAGTATCAAATCTAGTCCCAATGTATTAATATTCTTATATAATAAAACTTTAGTGGTAATGTAACAAATCACAAGACTGACAGTAACTGACGTAACAGTTCTTCATTTACACCTGAGACACTCTTAACAACTGAAATACACCTTTCATCTATGTAGTTCTGCTTCCACAGGATCTGTATCACTTCATTCAACTTACTATTTCGCTACTTGAGTTGACAGTTTGCCTTCTGAAGTAACTTGATTTACTTCACACATAGCTTCCAACTTTCCCTTGATATTAACAATAGTGTAATGTGGTGGAGTGGCTCAATTGGGGGAATGTCTTTTGGCAACACTAGATTACAAAAAAATGCATAAAATAAGAAAAAACTTTCAGAAAAAGTAGTTCCCAAAAAGTAGAAAAATCTTCTAATGTAGCAGTACACAGCGCAATAACCATATAACCACGAAAAATTAATTCATATGTTAAAAATTTTAAAAACATACTTGTTGCCTGATCACGGCATTCAATTACAAGTTTACCTCTAATGTAAACATTGAAATAAAATATACAGCTGTGATACCAGCTGCCACCACCAAAGGAAAGCAAGTCTAACACCAAATTCTGTCAAATAAATAGATGTCATACATTGAAACAATAAAATCGCTTGTGAAACATCTAGTATAGCTTACATTCTGCATGTATGAAAAAATGCAAGGCACGGTACTGCCTCTGATGTGAATGGCACTGAAGTTCGACCTATGCCAACTTATCAAAAAGGCTGTGAACATATTAGAATGTACTTTGTCAGCTCTCCGTTTTTTATCACAAAACCTCCATCCAAAACCCTTCCTTCCACTATCATTCGTAAACCTACAAATTGTAAAGAAGAAACTTTGAACACGGTGAATAAAACCGTCAGAACCAATAGGCCACATTAAAACCAAATGCTAGAGCATTTATCTGTAAAATAATAGTTGATTTTTTGGTTCTGTTCGTGCATTCGTAGGCAACACGAGTAACAATTTTTACACAAATTTACGTTTTTAATTCGATGAAAAAACTACAAAACGCAGGCTCCCCTCTCAGTGTTTCATCTCCACAATATGATGGAATGTAGGTGTTGCTGGCTTCACGGTTAGCAACATTAACTCAGAGTATCTCTGTAGATTCTAACCTCCCTGGCCGCAACTCATGTTCCTTCGCCTCGGGGAATGCAGGGACAACCGTGTCCTCTATGTGGACCAGGAGTGTGAAAGTCACACATATTGATATCATATATAGCATAGGTTCTGTGCATGTTCTAATATTGACTCACTAAGAATGTCTGACTGCATCTAAGGGAGGGCCTGAAGACCTTAAACTTTTCAGGCGAAATGAATACAAGAATACAAAAAATAAATAAGTAACTTTCATCACATACAATTGAATCTTAACAGTGCGCTATATCACATACTGAATTGTCCTTGAAACTGATGCAATGGCGAAGTAGCAAAAGCATGTAATACATCCTAAAACAAAAAATGGCGCACCACAAAGAAGTTGTGTAAATAGATCAGAGATTGATACAGATACAGGTATCAGCGGAAAATGCAAAACTGTCACCTTTGGCTGCCGATGGATGGATTGTGACGGTGCAGCGCAGTTTGACTGGGCAGCTGGGAAGGATAGTAAACAGGGGACATGTCGACACCAGGGCATAAAGTCTCCCCGGATTTCAATTCGTGTATTCAGTTGGACATTCGTGTATTGAGTTGGACAGTAACTATGCTTGGCAGACAAGTACGTGAACTATATACGCAGATATCAGCATTTGAGAGAGGATGTGTAGTTGGGCTCAGAGAAGCTGGTTGGAGTAATCGACGAATCTCTCGACATTTGAATAGGAGCGATGGCACTGTGGGTGAACCATGTCCGAACACAGCATCATGAAGGAAGCAGTCGACCTAGAGGGACGACAGAACGTGAGGACCGAGCAATTGTTGGAGAGGGACTAAGAGCACAGGTTTCATCATCATCATCTATCTGACGTGCAACTGGTGCTTCAGTGACCACAAGGACCATTAACAGGTGGCAACTTTACAGCACAGCGGAACGTCGACGATATTATACACCCGATTTTATTGGTCTTCATGCAAGCCATCCTGGGCTTACATTTCACAAGGCGAGAGTTTCTACTGCTTTTCCTAATGATTTCCAGTTCCTACCTTTGGCAGCAAGGTCGCTGGATCTTTCCCCAACTGAGAACGTTCGGAGCATAATGGGCAGGACCCACCAAGCAGTTCGGGATTTTGACGATATAGTGCACCCATTGGACAGAATTTGGCATGATATCCCTCAGGAAGACTCCTTGCATCTCTATCAATCAGTGTGAGATTGTCAGCAATATGTGCAGCGAGTGGTCTAATGTGTAAAAACTTAGCTTACCACTTAGTGCCCAAATGGACAAAACATCTGAACTGTCTTCTCAAGCCCAGGGTGTCAAACAGACATTCTATATAAATATGAACCTGGCCCTGTAAGTCAGCTAATATCATGTGCGGATCGTAACAAAAATCATTAGAAATGCTGCTGTCACTTAAGTAGAATGTATGAATTAATAAAAGTGAAAGTTTGGGGTCCATTTTAGAAAGATAAAACAGCTATTCCCTTTTTTATTCTATGTATAATTTTTCAACTCTGCTTTCACGAGTCAAGTGATACATAACAATCACGTTCAATTACTTTCAACACTCAATAATAAAATATTTAACTCTTGGACATACTGAATTGACATTTATTGAAATCTTTATCTCTTCATATGAAAAAATTTTAATGACAGGGAAGAGTGATTAAAGTCTTCATTAGCTCATTTACATCTACGATGTCGTAGCTGGTCGATGCACTGAGATGGTGCAGAATAAATTTACTTTTTGAACCAAAGAATAAACTCTCATGTACTCAATATGAGGGTAGGTTAGTATCCTAGCTTTTGATATTCAATGGTTGAAGCGTACACAAGTTGGAGTGAGCAAAATCTCGACTCAACATTTACTGTGCGATAATGTATGATGGTACTTTACCAAGCGGCATTTGCAACGGCGGTGTCTCCGTGCTGGATCTGAAATGCTAGCTCCGTACTCTGGCCTTGACTGAATTCACTTAGTCTCAACTTTCCTGCATTCCAGAGAACGTTAATTTTTCCCTAGTCAAAATAACGGCTATTGCACACTCGCTAAGGGTTGGAGCGACGTGCACAATTTCTTTGCCTGCAAAATTTCCCTCAGGAATAATTAACTACCTCTTTGCTATCTGTCGCCACAATACGTAAAGCGTATCATCCACACTTCACAGAAAGCGAAACTCTCAATGCCCTAGCTATTTTCCACACACTTGTGCAGTCTGCCGCGAGATGAGAGAGATATCTAGAAACTTTTAGTTCTCAAAATATATATAATGGGTATTTCCTCACCGTGTCACATCTGCGTTGCCCAGTATGACTTCAGCCAATCGCTGTCTCGTTAGAGGTGAATTTTATTTTTCTTGCGGGGTCACAGCCTAGCCCAGTTAAAGCCGTCCAGTCACTTACCCTCGGTCCCAGCCATATTTATGTTAAAAGGAATAATGTATTGTTCTGACCTTATCCCTTTCTGCACTGAAGCTCGCTATTCTCTTGTTAAGTGGGGTTTTCCGATGCCATTAACCACCTGCTCGGTTTACTCCAAAATGCGTTTCACTTTAACTTATTTATTCATGCTTCTGTCTATATTGGTAGATATTGTTTTGTTAGTTTTTGGTACAAGAGATTACTGCAATTTGCCTCTTGTCTATTTAACATAATTATTATTTTCTGAGGATCTCATAATGTATCGAACTGTTGTTATGGATCAAGCTCATGTAAGGTCCGTAAAATCCGGATGCCTTACATCAGTACCAAACCGAATAGCAGCTTGCATAAGGACCAGAGGTGGGTCACCATCTTATTGACTTGCTCAACTTTGGCAGCTCTTTTTTGAGAATAAATCATCCAGTTTTTCTGAAATTGTAATCATTTGTTTATCTCTATATGTGCATTACATCTACTGATTTCTGTCCCTTTCGGATCATTCCTTTGTGGTGTGTTGTTTTTTTATGTCTTAGAGTGTATTATACAGGCGAACATAACTTTGCTGAGACATTTGATATAGATTGTTGACCCATTCTTCGAGGCTCAATAATGCCTTCAGCCAGTGTCTTCTGTACCTGTACTTCTCGTCAGAGTCTTCTTACCACAGCCTTTTTTTGAGCACAACTCACAAATTTTGTTGTTGGTGACATCCTTTCTGAATCCAAAACCCCACTGGGTTACACTCAGTCCCCCTGCTTCCATCTATCCCCCTGTCTCCCCCCAACTGCAGCGTTTCCTGTGCTACATAATGCAGGAGATTCCCAGTCGACTGTCCACTGAAACCACAAAGTATTCAACAAGTTAATCGACGAATAATAATGGAGGTAGTAGCTGCATTCCATTCACTGTTCTCGACGTTCCATGCCCTGCCCCCATTTTCCCTCCGGCGAGACTTTTTTGGCTGAGTGACTCCCAACGAGAGGGTAACCGCCCATTGACAATAGGACTGTGTAGTGGATGGAGGTCGAGGGCACTTTTTTGTTTTTAAGGCTGGTAAAGAGCTCTCCTCGGTGGTTGAATAAGACCGGTGAATGGTACGAGGCTGTAGAAGGCCTCAGAAAACCACCTCATCAAACATCTCACGAGATTTGACCAAGTAGCAGGACTCCTTAACTTGATATCTTGTTCAGTCTTTATAATCTGCTGTGTACGTGAATAAGCAGCAATCACAAATACGCTGCTGTGGATACAAAGGGAATTGCTACACAACAGAGAATTAAAAGAAAGGAACACAAACAACTGAGTGGAACTCCATTCCATGGAATGGCTATTGGTGAATCCTTCAGCAGGTTTCATAATGAGATTCTGGTGACAGATCTACCAGAAGATTCACAGTGGTCATGTACTGAGTGCAAAGCAGAATTGTTTACAACGTATCACAGTGGTGAAGTCGAGATGAACAATTTGATGTAGGACAACTGTGGTCGGGAAACTACCACAAACTGGCCTAAAAAAACCATTTAAGCCACAACGCATGTGCGATGCGTGAGATTCCCATTATTGTCTCGCTCTTTGAGCGCAAATTATTGGTCCTAGAAGAAAAACGAATAGGACCTGTTTTGTAGGAAATTTAATGTAATTTGATTTTGTAGCGGGAGGCCGCAGTTTTCGAGTTATTCAAGAAAAACATACAAAAGTATCATTCAACAAACTGCATCCCTATACTCACCACCCACCGGTCAGGATTTTTTGTATGTTGTTTATGGTACTCCCTCCTACCTCTGTACAAAAATTTGCGACTACACGACTTAGTTCCATTATTCGACCTTTTTTGATCTTTTTTGGTCTTCTGTCCTATTACGTCACCGGCTTAGTTGTGCGCTTAAAAAGTGTAAAAACGACTTTCGTGTATTAATATCACCTCACCGTTTCGTGAACTTTAACAGCGTAAAATTGATGATCGATTGGTTTCGTTTGTCTGGCTTTATTACAAAGAAAGTACTGTGTTTGTAGAGTTGAGGTGGAATTGTAAACGTAATTAGTTATAGATAATATTTAGAAAAATCTTTGTTCCTCTCAATACCCTCACTGGAAAGATTAAATTAATAATGTTAACGAAATAGTCGACCAAGTCGGTTGAGAAGTAGCCCAGTCAATGAAGACCAGAAACGATCAACCATGCGAAATAATTCGTGCAGTCGCAAAATTTTGTATAGTGGCAGGAGGGAATGCCATCAATAGCAAACTAAAACTGCTGATCGGTGTGGTCGTGAGAGTGGGCGTAGGAGAGCGTTTGAAAATCACTGTTATACGTTTTTCTCGAATAAATCTAAAACCACGGTCTCTAGCGAAAACAGACCACATTAAATTTCCTACGAACGCCCCGTTCGTTTTTTTTTTTTCTCTAGGAGCAGTAATTCGTGGGCAGAGAGCCAGAGGACAGCGAAAATCCTGCTTGACGCGCATGCGCTGTGGCGTAGATGGTTTTTGTAGGCCAGTCTGTGATAGTTTCCCGACCTGATGCACCTGAAGTGTCCCATATCAAACTGTTCGTCTCAGTTTCCTCTACACCACTGTGGTACGTTATAAACAGTTATCGTTTAGACGCTGTATAAAGTCAACCAAGAGATCCGACCACTTTCACCGAGCGAGGTGGTGCAGTGTTCGCCACACGGGACTCACATTCGGCCGTCCAGATGTAGGTTTTCCGCGATTTCCCTAAATCGCTCCAGGCAAATGCCGAGATGGGTCCTTTGAAGGTTACGGCCGAATTTATTCCCCATCATTGACACTACCCGAGCTTGTGCTCCGTCTCTGTCGCTGTCGACGGGACATTAAACCTAATCTTCCTTCCTTTCAGCCGGTTGTACGTCAGCCAGCACATACAGGCTGATCAGACACAGTGTGAAAAGCTTGTAAAGGTGTTGCATGGTCGGTTGTGTTGAGAAATAATTGTTCAGAAATAATCGAGATATTAGCCAACCAGGCCGTTGCGCGCGTAAATCCAAGCGGCCCGTCAGATACGATTGCTTCAGTTGTCCTCATAGCGAGCTGATGGCGCACGAGACTGCTCAGCCTTTGGCACGGGTGCGATGCTTATCACCGCCACGTGGCCAATGTTTGTATCGCTCTCTTGTTCGGTTTTAGGAAACCAAATGCAGCTGCCTGATAGGGTAATTTCAGTGTAATCAACTAAGAAACAGCGCAACGTATCGAATTTTTTTCGTGACAGTTGTTTCTCAATACAGTCTGGCCTGCAACACCCTTGCAAGCTTTCCAGACTGTTTCTGACCCAGTATAGTCCACAAATTAATGTACAGTGCTTGGGTGCTTGGCGGGGGATACTCTTCTGACCTGTTCTATTCGCGTAGTGAGTGAGGGAGGAATGACCATATGACTCTGCAGACGCCCTAATCTCCAGTGTCATGAGGCCACGTGAGATATACCTACATCTACAATTACATCGTTACTGTGCAATTCACATTTACGTGTTTCACAGAAATTTCATAGAACCACTTTCAAACTACTACTCCACCTTACACTCTTGAACAGCACGTGGGAAAAACGAATTCCTAATTTTTTTCTGGCGAGCTGTGATTTATCTCATTTTATTACGATTGTCATTCGTCCCTATGTAGGTGGAAGAAAATATGATACTTCTGCATTTGGAGAAAAAAGCAGGTGGTTGAAATTTTATGAAACGAACTTGGTGCTAGGAAGAACTCCTTTGTTTTAATGATTGCCACGCCACTCTATTTTCTATTTCGTGATATGCTCTTCCTCAAACTTTTTAGACGTCCTCCGTCAAGCCTATCCGTTAAGGATCCCATACCATGCAGCATTACTCCAAGGAGGAAGGACACGTGTTTGTAGACATTCTCTTTAATGGATTTATTGCCCCCTTAAAAGGTAACGCTAATAACATGCAGTCTTTGATTCGCCTTCCCCCACAACATTTTCTGTTTAGTGCTCTAATTTAAGCAGTTCTAATCCCTAGGTATTTAGTTGAATCGACATCATTTAAATTTGTATGCTTTACGGTGTAACCAAAATTTAACAGGTTTTTAGTTTTTAGTAACATTGAGGCTCTCACGCTCTTCATCATTTAGGGTTAATTGCCACTTTGCCATAAAGATATCTTGTTTAAATAATTGATCTTCTGATGACTATAGTAGACGTTAAACGACAGCATCACCTGCAAAGCAATCTAAGAAGGCTGCTCCAGTTGATCCTACACCGACATCGTTTATAAAGATTATGACCAGCAGAGGGTTCTATTACGCTTCCTTGGGAAATTTCAGATGACTCTTCTGTCACGCTAGAAAACGTCTTGTCAATTACTACGAATTGTTACCATTCTGACAGGAAATCGCGAATCCAGTTGCGCAACTGACACAGTACTCGATAGACACGCACTTTGATTAGAAACCGCTTGTGCGGCATCGTGCCATAAGCTTTCTAGAAATGTAGAAATATGGAATCGACTTGAGATCCCCTGTCGATTTCGCTCGTCGCTTCGTGTGAATAAAGAGCCAGCTGTGTCTTACAAGAAACATATATGAAGGTGGCAGCAGGAATGTCGTGCGGTTTTACGATGCCAGCAACGCGAGTCTGGGTTCGTACGATGTCTGCTACCACGCCTGCTTGATAAGGACTCCAAACACTCCAACAGTACTTTAGCTTTGGTCGCAACATAGTCTTCTATACGACTTTCCTTACAGAAGCTATACGCTTTCCCAGAACTCTTCCAGCAAATCTAAGTCTTCAGTTCGCCTTCCTTAATACTCATTCTACACATTCGTCCCATTTCGTGTGACTTCTTAATATTACTCCTAATGCAATGCTGTTCTTAGCCGGCCGCGGTGGTCGTGCGGTTCTAGGCGCTCCAGTCCGGAGCCGCGCTGCTGCTACGGTCGCAGGTTCGAATCCTGCCTCGGGCATGGATGTGTGTGATGTCCTTAGGTTAGTTAGGTTTAATTAGTTCTAAGCTCTAGGGGACTGATGACCACAGCAGTTGAGTCCCATAGTGCTCAGAGCCATTTGAACCATTTTTGCTGTTGTTAGCCATAGTTCTTGTAATCATATGCTATCGGCTCTTTCTCTGAGCTGTAGGCATCAGCTCTTATTTTTCCATTTTCAAAAAGACAGCTGTTATTGCACCAAGATTATTGTCGAAGTCTATCTGGATTTTCTTATGATCATAAATGCAAGATATTTTTCTTTGGATAACAGCATCATCAACAAATAATTTAACAGTGCTAGCAACCTTACCATGTAAATCGTTAGTGTATATTGAGAGCATAAACGTGTTATTATGCTTTACTGTGGCATTCCCGGTGTTACTTTAGTTTTTGTTGGACAGGCGCCATCCAGTGTAATGTACTGTGATCTATTAGTTAAAACTTTATCGGTACAGTTGTGACGTCTACTGGCTGGAATGGAGGAATGTACTGCCAATCACCGTTTCGCTGTCTGATAGGAAGTTACAGTCACCTGTTAGTCTTCTGTCCCTGGACTGTGAAAGTGTCGGGATTCTCCTCTTGACAGGTGTTTTATCACCTAATTGATTGTTGTAAATAAAGAAAAAGGGACAGTGGCAAAGTTACAGATCAATGATAGTTTCTACATTTACATCTACATCTATCACTGTATAGTGCATAACAGATCGTACGTCCCACTGTACTGGTTGTTGGTGGGGTTTTTTATTGTTCCATTCACCTGCCGAGTACTGTGCACCTGGCTGGTTGGAAAGTGTACATGTGATAAAGATAGACACAAAACTGAACTACACAATGCGCTGCATTACTGGTTCCATCAAATCAACCCATGCCACTGGTTATCTGTATTGAGTCACATCGCTCCACCTCACTTAAGGCGGAAACAAAGCTCTACTGAGGGAGGCCAAGAAAATCTCTGCATCACCCCCTCTAGCACTGCACCAGGAATTCTGTCATCCACCACAGCAACGATTGCGGTCAAGAAGACCAGCAAGAGTTACTGCAGGACAACTCATCGCGGATGGTTTTGATCTAAATGAAAGCTGGAAGCATGAATGGTCAACAAAAACATTGGGAACAAGAACCCACCACGTTGATCCGACGAAGAAGCCAAAAGGTTTTGACCTACCGAGGAACCTCTTGTGCTGCCTCAACAGGTTAAGGACTGGACGTGGTTGTCGTAGCTACTTCAGATACAAATGGGGTTGGATCAGTTCACCAATGTGTGAATGAAATCAAGAAGAGCAGACAACTGAACATCTAGTCCAACGCTGTCCACTTCATTCGTACCCTGGAATTCCCGACGACTCGTTCACTCTCAAACCGCGCTTATTAATTGGTTGAAAAACATGGACTTTAAGGTTTAATCTTGTCTTATATCATATGTATATTGTATACAATCACTTGTCTTATATCAACTGTATATTATATAAAATCACTACACGATTAAATAACCTATGGAGCATGGGAAAAATGATTGTTTAAATATATATGTGCGTGATGGGGTACACACGAAGTTATTTCTACATCTGTCTATGACTCTCCATACAAGACAACTTGGAGAGTCCTCCCTAACAAGAAATCCTCAACACTGTCATATATTTCATCTCATACCTCATATGACTGTACTTTTGCTAATAAGTGTAGGTGTGGTACTGAGTCAAATGGTTTTCGGAAATCGAGAAATAATGCATCTACCTTACTGTCTCAATCCATGGCTTTCAGGTTGTCATGAGAGAAAATTACAAGTTGGGTTTCACATGATCTAAAAACTAAAAAAACTCCTCCTGACAGGCCATTGAGACACCCTGCTAAACCCGCAGGATGGGACAGGTAGTTGAAGTTGTGGAAAGGGGCCAAAATAATATACAACCTTTTATTTGATCAAACATTACATGAGCCAAGAAAATTAAAAAAAAAAAAAACAGACAGCCTTAGTTTTGGAACTTAATTAGCAGCTGAACGCGGCTTACAATCTCATGCCTTAAGGACAAGACCACTTTAATTTAAAAACGGATGAAACCCAATAACTTAAAACTCAACCAAAATCAGAAATTTAAAAGGCAAAGCCTTATCTTAAAATAGTTCCTTAATTAGGCTGAAAGCCCAAAGAATCTGACACTTTAACAGCAAACAACTTAAATCCAAAATCGGCTGAAGGCCCAACACATAAGACTCAGTAACATTAATTTTAAATTTGCCAAAGGCTTTACGCAAAACAGTTCTTAAATTAGGCTGAAGGCCCAAACTGTCTAACACCTTAAGAGCAGAACAACTTCAATTCGAAATCGGCCGAAGGCCCCAAGACTCTGACGCTTTAAGAGCAAAACAACTTAAACTTAGAATCGGCTGAAGGCCCAACACTTAAGACTCAATAATATTAATTTTAAAAATGCCAAAGGCTTTAC
Organism: Schistocerca americana; assembly: GCF_021461395.2. Taxonomy (NCBI): domain Eukaryota; kingdom Metazoa; phylum Arthropoda; class Insecta; order Orthoptera; family Acrididae; genus Schistocerca; species Schistocerca americana. Next base: position 556,725,544 of record NC_060125.1, on the reverse strand, counting down.
ATAAAACAGTCCTTAAATTAGGCTGAAGGCCCAAACCATCTGACGCCTTAAGGGCAAAACAACCTTAATCTAAAAATCGGCTAGAAGCTGTACAACGAGAACAAACAAGAAAAGGCAATACACCCAAGGGCGCTCAGAAGTTCCGAGGGTCGGCCTGGAATTCAAACACTAACGGACCCACCGACAAGATAATCTCCACTTCACCCCACCAGCAGACAACAGGGAGTTCAGTGGAACAACATAGAAGGTATTGGCGCCACAACCAATTATACATTGAGCTGTCAAACTTCACATTGTGTTGGACATCGACAACATGATGAGGAAAATACACTGCCTGAATTTATGTCAACGGCCAGGGCAGGTAACCGGAACGTTAATGGCCAAAAGGCAGAAGATTCCGCTGGTGCACTTCAATTCAAATAACCAAGTACAGCTAAACTCCACGAGAGGGTGGCTAAAATTTTCCAGCTTGAAAACATACGTTGTTATTCGCTGGAATATCCCAACAGCCGACAACGAACTCCAAACGACACAGTTTGAACAGTCGTGACTTGCTGGTAGATTAAGCCAAAACTCAACTTTCATGTCCAGGGTCGGTGAGCCACGAACCTCGTAGCAATGGGAACAGCACCACACACTCCAACACCGCATAGGTGCCACCAGTGGGCCCGGCCAAACTACGCGCTGTGGAGAATTCCTCGCTGCTCCAGGCCAACCGACCAACTGTCCAGGCCTAGAAATGGTGAAAGGACCAAGTATACGTCGGCCGATAAGACGACCAACCGAACGACCAACCAACAGTCGTCCTACTCCAATCTCCCTCCGTCGGACAGTTCATGTGTGTCGCCAGCGGTCGGCGAGCACAGGCTGTCGGCGCCTCACCGGCGCTCCGTCCCCCGACTTCACTGCTGCTGCGTCCCGACTGCACTGCTGGTCCATCCCGAACTGCCTGCAGGCACATGACGATCCGGAAATACTATGGGTCGCTACGTGCTCCTGCTGCCGCTCATGGCCATGTAAGGCAGGAAGTTAGTGACGCCAGTAAATGGAATAAGAAAACGAGGTCTCAGCACCGTAATAGAAGATGACAAACAATAAATGGGATAAAAGCGAGCCGTGCTTGGCTCAGCCACGAATGACCAACGGTAACGACAGGCCGTTGTGTCATCCTCAGCCCATAGGCGTCACCAGATGCGGATATGAAGGGGGATGTAGTCAGCACACCGCTCTGCCGGCCGTATGCCGGTTTCCGAGACCATTCACATGATCTATGCTCTCGAAATCCATGCTGGTTGACTTAGAGGAGGTCGTTCTGTTCGAGATACCTCATTATATTTGACCTCATAATGTGTTCTACACTCAAGAATCAAAAAAACTGGTACATCTGCCTAATGTCCTGTAGGGCGCCGGCGAGCAAGCAGAAGTGCCACAACATGACGTGGCCTGGAGTCGATTAATATCTCAAGTAGTGCTGGAGGCAACTGACACCATGAATCCTACAGGGCTGTCCATAAATCTGTAAGAGTACGAGTGGTTCAGGATCCCTTCTGAACAGCACGTTGCAAGGCATCCCAGATACGCTCAATAAAGTTCATGGCTGGGGAGTTGGTGGACAGCGAGAGTGTTTAAACTCGTAAGAGTGTTCCTGGAGTCACTCTGTAGAAATTCTGGAAGTATGGGGTTTCGCATTATCCTGCTGGAATTGCCCAAGTCCATCGGAATGCACAATGGACATGAATGGATGCAGGTGATCAAACAGGATGCTGAGATACCTATCACCTGTCAGAGTTGCAACTAGACTTATCAGGGGTACCATACCAATCCAACAGCACATGCCCCATACCATTACAGGGCCTCTACCAGCTTGAACATACCCATGCTGATATATGGAGGGTCAATGGATTCATGGGGTTGTCTCCATAACCGTACACGTCCATTCGCCTGATACAATTTGAACCGAGACTCGTCGGACCAGGTAACATGTTTCCAGTCATCAACAGTCCAATGTGGATGTTGAGGGGCTCGATAGTGTTTCGTTGAATAGTTCGCACGCTGACACTTATTGATGGCTCAACATTGGAATCTGCAGAAATTGGCGGATGGGTTACACTTCTGCCACGCTGAACGATTCTCTTTAATCGTCGTTAGTCCCGTTCTTGCAGGATCTTTTTCTGGCCGCAGCGATGTCGGAGATTTGATGCTTTACCGGATTCCTGATATTCACGGTACACTCGTGAAATGGTCGTACGGGAAAATCCCCACGTCATCGCCACCTCGAAGATGTTGTGTCCCATCGCTCGTGGGCCGACTATACCACTACGTTCAAACTCGCTTAAATCTTGATAACCTGCGACTGTAGCAGCGGTAACCGGTTTAACAACTGCGCCTGACACTTGTCTTATACAAGCGCTGCCGACCGCAGCGCCATATTCTGCCTGTTTACATATCTCTGTATTTGAATACGCATGCCTACACCGGTTTATTTGGGGTTTCAGTGTAAGATTGTGCAAATAATGGATGTCAAGGATATTGAAAGGCAGTTTTGTGGATAATTGCTGCCACCCTTCTTGCTGACAAGTGCGAGCTGTGCTTTCTTTCAACTACTGTGCACAGTTTCAGTGAATTAAAGATTAATATTGAATATATTGCAGGAAAAGACACAAATGTGAGGTAGTGGTGACACAGTTTTTACGGTGTTCACTCGCAGTTCTGAATGACGTGGTTAGAAGCCACTTTAGTGAAGGACAAGGAATGAAATATAAAGGACATTGAAACACAATGGACCGTAAATGAGAATGCGTCCCGCCCCTTGACAGATTGAGAAATATTCTATCATGATTAATCAAGAAAATTAGAAATACTACCCATGATCTCTCTATTACGAATACAGAAGCAATAGCCGAACGACAAAGCTTATCACACTACGATCGGCGGAATCACGACGGTAGATAAGCGTGGTGCAAAGAGAGTGATTGCACTGCTACGAGCAAAGTAGTTGTTGTCTTTCCATTGTGAACTATGTTGACCAAAGCGGATGGGCTTACTACATGCAAGGTTGCTCACAAGACGACAGAAGACAACGATTAGGTATGAAAATGGTAGTAACATCCGCTCAACTGTCTGTGAAGTGAAGGTTCCGGGATCAGCAACCGAATGGAGCTGGAGTTTGACTGTCCATACTATTAGTAAACTTGGACACCACATCGTAGAATGTGTCTCCAGTTCGCAAATAGTTTTCTGTAACCAATATGATTGGGTGGTGGAGGCCGAACCGTAATCCCAGATGCCTTCACCAGGCAGAACGGCACGGTCTTTTTGACTCTCAAGTTGGGACACCTGTTTGGACGCCAGTTTCTGAGAGAGGGACCAATTAGTGTAGCTCCAACACAGCGTGGTTTCAACTTAAAATTTTCTGACGTTTGTCTGTAAAACCTCGACGTTACACTTGTTAATTCGCATGGTCTTGCATACTCAGCTGCACCACGAGACACAGTGCGACATGCCAGTAAAGTGGATGTGGGGGTGACATCAGGGACAGGGTGCTTCCAACTCGGAACTAGCACATGCGGAAGGGTTACCCACAATAATTCTCTGTTGTACCGCATGAGAATGCAGCGGATGTCTTCATCAGATCTTGTGACAACAAGCCAAGTGTCACACTGTAGCAATCACCTACATCTACATCTACATGATTACTCTGCAATTCACATTTAAGTGCTTGGCAGAGGGTTCATCGAACCACAATCATACTATCTCTCTACCATTCCACTCCCGAACAGCGCGCGGGAAAAACGAACACCTAAACCTTTCTGTTCGAGCTCTGATTTCTCTTATTTTATTTTGATGATCATTCCTATCTATGTAGGTTGGGCTCAACAAAATATTTTCGCATTCGGAAGAGAAAGTTGGTGACTGAAATTTCGTAAATAGATTTCGCCGCGACGAAAAACGTCTTTGCTTTAATGACTTCCATCCCAATTCGCGTATCATATCTGCCACACTCTCTCCCCTATTACGTGATAATACAAAACGAGCTGCCCTTTTTTGCACCCTTTCGATGTCCTCCGTCAATCCCACCTGGTAAGGATCCCACACCGTGCAGCAATATTCTAACAGAGGACGAACGAGTGTAGAGTAAGCTGTCTCTTTAGTGGACTTGTTGCATCTTCTAAGTGTGCTGCCAATGAAACGCAACCTTTGGCTCGCCTTCCCCACAATATTATCTATGTGGTCTTTCCAACTGCAGTTTTTCGTGATTTTAACACCCAGGTACTTAGTTGAATTGACAGCCTTGAGAATTGTACTGTTTATCGAGTAATCGAATTCCAACGGATTTCTTTTGGAACTCATGTGGATCACCTCACACTTTTCGTTAATTAGCATCAACTGCCACCTGCCACACCATACAGCAATCTTTTCTAAATCGCTTTGCAACTGATACTGGTCTTACTAGACGGTAAATTACAGCATCATCTGCGAACAACCTAAGAGAACTACTGAGATTGTCACCCAGGTCATTTATATAGATCAGGAACAGCAGAGGTCCCAGGACGCTTCCCTGGGGAACAGCCGATATCACTTCAGTTTTACTCGATGATTTGCCATCTATTACTACGAACTGCGACCTTCCTGACAGGAAATCACGAATCCAGTCGAACAACTGAGACGATACCCCATAGGCCCGCACCTTGATTAGAAGTCGCTTGTGAGGAATGGTGTCAAAAGTTTTCCGGAAATCTAGAAATACGGAATCAACTTGAGATCCCCTGTCGATAGCGGCCATTACTTCGTGCGAATAAAGATAAGAGTGCATGACTCATCCTGCTGAGATCTCGTTGTGGCGTGGCGTTATCTGAGTTTGGAACACTGACAGCCACTGCAGATGACACACACACTGGGTGCACCAATGTCCATCTTCTTCCACTAACTCCATCTCTGACCGCACTACAATGCATGACCCTACATTAGGGAGCCACACACGGTTCTGTGTTAGTGGTGGGTCATACTTCTTGTTGTGGCGTGGCACCATCATTGAGTGGGACAATGTCAGCCACTGTGGATGACACAGCCATCTTGGTGTACTAGTCTTCCACCTTTTCCACAGACTGCATCTTAGACAGCACTGTGATGCACGACTCATTGGTAGTGAGCTGTGCACAACTCATGTTACTGTTGCAGTGGGCGGGTTGTCCATCTGTACGTCCTGCAATCGTTTGACAGCTGCCTGTGGATCATTCAGTGGGCCAATGGCTATGACACTGTCTGACCTCTCGGGACAGACAGTCACCTAAGGTTGCACACAGAGAGGGATCGCCGAGCCGCAGCTGGGCCCAGGTAGAAGCTGCCGTGACTTCAGAGGAGGGTGGGGACGTGGTACACTGCCCCATGGCCCCCTAAGCTGACCCTCAGCAAGTCACTATGCTGCACAGTGAAAGTGTCCAGCCCACCCCACACTCTTTTGTCACCATTTACTTTACCCACACCTGCTCGGTGAACAGTGCAGAATCACAGTGGTGTGCATCTCTCGCCACTGACTTAACCCATAGACAAACGTACAAATGATATAACAGTTAAATAAAAAATTACAAAATCCGTTTTTTCCACAGTAATAAACTTTGCAGTGTGAATGGTTTCACCCTAACCTAACTTAAAAAACCTAATATTACTTAGAAAGCCGGCCGCGGTGGTCTAGCGGTTCTAGGCGCTCAGTCCGGAACCGCGCGACTGCTACGGTCGCAGGTTCGAATCCTGCCTCGGGCATGGATGTGTGTGATGTCCTTAGGTTAGTTAGGTTTAAGTAGTTCTAAGTTCTAGGGGACTGATGACCTCAGAAGTTAAGTCCCATAGTGCTCAGAGCCATTTGAACCATTTAATTAGAAAAATATAAAAATGACTTGCCTCAGTTGATTTATCTTTTTGTGTGTTTTAAGTTCATCACTAGTTATGTTTTACAAGAAAAGTGAGATGACAAGAGAAGAGTGCTGACAATACAAAAGTTGCATCCATAAATAGAAACAGGATGATGGCTCAATCAGATTAACAGTTTTATCCAGACCAAGTCTTCGGTTGAAAATGACAGAAAATTAACTAGTAAAGCAATCCTTTTTGTAACAAATAGTCAACACTCACATAGGCGATATCATGGGAATCATTCTCAACGGGTATAAGTGGTGTTACTTTTAGCAACAGACATACTATTTACAATTATGTAACAATACCAAACATGTAACTGTACTACACTTCCTACTGTTGCCATTTACGACTGCATATTACGTAAACACACATCTCTACTCATGCCACAACACTCGCAGCTTAACTGTTACTCAAGGATAGTTTTGGGATACTCGTCTTTCTCAGCTCATGTCCTTCACATTACTCCATGGTTTCCTTTAGATTCATGTGGCATCATCTCATGGCCTTATACCTGTCTTCATAAATGTACTCCATACTAAAACATAACTGCATCTATCAATGATATCAAAAATCAGCAGTAGCGAAGCACATCCCAGAAAAATCATAAAAAGACTTCAGTACTTCAGTCATAAAATTTACATCAGCTGTTCTAACTTTTCATTAATACAAAGGAACCATAACAGTTGAATGATATGAATGTCCAACATTTTCCTTATACTGTCGTCATCTACTGTCAGTGTCTCACTTACTCGATGAGTGGCTTGACATGTCAGACGTGATGCTGTCCCTGTGATTCGCATGTGTGGATGTTCTCCATCTCCATGCATTGAGATGTGGAATACAACATACTCGGTACAGGCTACCAGAAGGAGGTTCTTACTCATTGGTCTGAAGATGACCACAGTTGTGGTCGAAACCGGTTACCAGAATAAATAATTTGTGATCAAGACTGTTTTTGATAGTAAATATTGATAGCGGAAGACCTCATACGAGATATACAGGGCGAATCATGTAGGCTACGACTTGCACCACAAATTGCAAGCTAGCCTATGGTGGCGGCAGTTCTCTATCTGGCAAACGACTAAAAAGTCGTAACCACCACACCCAAGAGGTGCCACATTTACCAGTAGCGCAAGGAAATCTGACTAGTGGCCCCAGTTGGATCAGCCCTGAGTTGGGCAACTAGACATAAAATTGATTTAATTAGTTCAAACCCACAACAAAATAAATGACATCATAAGTCATGAGAAAGAGTGTCGCTGAAAGATAGATAACTAGGACCTACGGCATCACAAAGAGATTTATTAACTAATATCAAGGTCAAGAGAGAACAAACATCTAAACAAAAACTTCAACTGTATAACATTTCATGAACACGAACTGAAGATGGTTGGCAATAGACTTGGGGAACCTGAAACGTCCCCTTTGAACAATTAGACATGACTATGCTTAAACTGACACACAATATTTTTAGCGCAACGCAATCTGACTTTCAAAAATCCCTACAAAAGAATGGCCCTGACTAACATTAACCTATACGTTTCACAAATCACTTACCCCACAAAAATCTTCGTTACTCGAACTACTGCAATACAGCGAGCGCCACTATTGCCAGCTAAATAAAAGATTCAAACCACTGAATGCACTAACTACTGATAGGCACAGTTAGCAAAAGAAAGATTTTGATAGAGAACAAACAATGTATTTACCTTAATATTGTTCAAAAGTCATATTATATATATTAGTTCATGACATCCCGTCCTACAAATTTACTCTTTCTTAATGAGACACGTCCAGATCGTCCGCTCTCAAAATTCCGTCATCTCTCTCCCCACATCCACCACTGCTGGCGGCTCACCTCCAACTGCGCAACGCTACGCGCTGTTAACATCCAGCTGCCCAACACTACAATGGCAGACAACAATGCAAACTAGCCACAGACTGCACACAGCACAGGCAGTGATTTTCATACAGAGCGCTACGTGGCGTTACTAATAAGAAAACCTAAACAGGCTAGTTATATAGCCCCCATGCTCCACACAAAAAATTTTACAAATTGTTTTGGGCACTGGCCAATACATATTTGTTAAAATTTTTTTCACAATTACAATAACAAAGAAATCATATGCACACACTTATTGATATAATGTTGGTCAAAAGCTAAAATTTTCTCACAGTCCATAAAGAGAGTCCTGATCATCTAAAATTGCAGTTTTTTTTTCTCAAAGTCTGAACAGTAAAAGACAATGCACACGGAAGTATTGGATTTCAATGCAGTCTTGAAGAAGTAGTGTTGTCCTTCCAACAGAAAGACAGTGCTGACTCTTGACATGCAGACAGGTAATGGGCCACAACAGAGCAAACCCACAGCAGAGTCAGTCGAAGTTTTGAAGAATATTGGCGTTACCAGCAGAGAAACCTAAACAGCCTACTAACAAACCTAACTGGAACTTACTTGTAAATGAGTCTGGCTACTGTGAGTGGAAGGGTGCCCACCGAGGCAAGCACACTCTACTGTATCGTCCCACTGATTGGTCTCTCGTGTCAAAATATAATTAAGCATGCAATGAACAATGGGTGCGACTACTGCGAGTACAAGGCTGCTGTGAAAGAAAGGTGGTCGTGAAAACGATTGATAGGCTTCTGCATTTACCGAAGCTGCGTAGCGTTACTGATACAGCCGGTGAAAGATGAGATGCTGTCGTTGTGTGTGGGCGCTGCCAAAGTGTCGTACTGCGGGAGGTGACCCCCACGTGCCCCCGTGATTGTCTCGCGTCTACGAAAATATAAAGTTTCGCCCTGGTGCCCGGACGTCTTCACAACTAACTGCTCTCTCCATAGAAACGGATGAGCTGTAGTGAGTGTTCTCCGCGACGGTCGCGAAGCCAATTCTTGCCTCTCCCACTGCACAAAACCTTCCAAAAAACAACTGCCCCCCCCCCTGCCACCCATGTTCTCGAATAAACCTATCATGGCCCAGCAGTGGTTACTACGTCAATCATGTTTTATAGCAAGGATACCCGATCTTCCTAAACCAATCACTGAAGTGTAGTAAACATTCTGCTCTCCAGAAAAGCAGCACACAATGCCTGGAGGTCCTGCAGCCAAACCCCTGGCGCATTTCACAAGATGAGGGAAGCTTCCTAGTGAAAACGAGCTCCGTCTCGTCCATAAAACGATTTAGTGGGCGCGTTTTTGGCGAGGCGGGGCGGCATCTAAGAAACGCGACATGTGGAGAAATTCGCCATCTTTTCTCACAAGGTACGCTGTTCTCATAATAAACACACTAGCCGGGCGCCAGCCTGACGCCGCTTCACCTGTACCCGCCCACGGAATAAGCAGACCGGGCTGCCACACCATGTCCACTCGCTAATAAAGAGGTCAGACCAGTTTCTGAGGAAGTGTCATTTCGCATCCAGCCACGGCGTTCCCACCCCCTTGCTTGGCCGCCAGTGGAACAAGGGTCGTCCACCAGAATCGTTGCCCATAAACCACTGCCCTGCAGGGCCCGTGGCCAGTTCGGTAACCACAAAGGAATCCGTCAACTCACTTCTGGTCGGGGGAAGTTCTAAAGCTGTCCCTAAAGCAATGGTCACCTCCAGCGATCAAAAATCTGTCTCTATAGCTGAGCTTAATTCTACTACTGCTACTCAAGTTATGCAAGTACTGTGAGATCAATCGGGAGTTTACCCTAACCCTAATAGTCCATCAGATTAACATCAATCAGGGAAAATTTAGGTACACTAAAAGCGAGTGAAATTCTATGAGAATCACGGAAACAAAGTGAAAGAGGAAGTACCTAATAGATATTACCACGGCAGTGGCCTGACCGGAAGGCACCGCCACCGTTCAAAACATTGCAAAAATGGAAAGTGGTATTGATGTGCGGTTTTCACGGAATGGATTGGTAGTGAGGGGCTCATATTGTTAGCCAATCAACAGGTTGTAATAATACTTATAAAGTGTATTTCCTGTGTAAATATACACTTTTTTAAATGGAACAATGCTTATTGACAACATACTACACTACTGGCCATTAAAATTGCTACACCAAGAAGAAATGCAGATGATAAACGGGTATTCATTGGACAAATAAATTATACTAGAACTCACATGTGATTACATTTTCACGCAATTTGGGTGCATAGATCCTGAGAAATCAGTACCCAGAACAACCACACCTGGCCGTAATAACGACCTTGATACGCCTCGGCATTGAGTCAAACAGAGCTTGGATGGCGTGTACAGGTACAGCTGCCCATGCAGATTCAACACGATACCACAGTTCATCAAGAGTAGTGACTGGCGTATTGTGACGAGCCAGTTGCTCGGCCACCATTGACCAGACGTTTTCAATTGGTGAGAGATCTGGAGAATGTGCTGGCCAGGGCAGCAGTCGAGCATTTTCTGTATCCGCAAAGGCCCGTACAGGACTTGCAACATGCGATCGTGCATTATCCTGCTAAAATGTGGGGTTTCGCAGGGATCGAATGAAGGGTAGAGCGCCGTCCGAAGTGGCCGTGCGGTTAAAGGCGCTGCAGTCTGGAACCGCAAGACCGCTACGGTCGCAGGTTCGAATCCTGCCTCGGGCATGGTTGTTTGTGATGTCCTTAGGTTAGTTAGGTTTAACTAGTTCTAAGTTCTAGGGGACTAATGACCTCAGCAGTTGAGTCCCATAGTGCTCAGAGCCATTTAAACCATTTTTGAAGGGTAGAGCCACGGGTCATAACACATCTGAAATGTAACGTCCACTGATCAAAGTGCCGTCAATGCGAACAAGAGGTGATGGAGACGTGTAACCAATGGCACCCCATACCATCACGCCGGGTGATACGCCAGTATGGCGATGACAAATACACGCTTCCAATGTGCGTTCACCGCGATGTCCCCAAACACGGATGCGACCATCATTATGCTGTAAACAGAACCTGGATTCATCTGAAAAAAATGACGTTTTGCCATTCGTGCACCGAGGTTCGTCGTTGAGTACACCATGGCAGGCGCTCCTGTCTGTGATGCAGCGTCAAGGGTAACCGCAGCCTTGTTCTCCGAGCTGGTAGTCCATGCTGCTGCAAACGTCGTCGAACTGTTCGTGCAGATGGTTGTTGTCTTGCAAACGTCCCCATCTGTTGACTCAGGGATCGAGACGTGGCTGCACGATCCGTTACAGCCGTGCGGATAAGATGCCTGTCATCTCGACTGCTAGTGATACTAGGCTGTTGGGATCCAGCACGGCGTTCCGCTCCTGAACCCACCGATTCCATATTCTGCTAACAGTTATTGGATCTCGACCAACGCGAGCAGCAATGTCGCGATACGATAAACCGCAATCGCGATAGGCTACAATCCGACGTTTATCAAAGTCGGAAATGTGATGGTACGCATTTCTCCTCTTTACACGAGGCATCACAACGTTTCACCAGGCAATGCCGGTCAACTGCTGTTTGTGTATGAGAAATCGGTTGGAAACTTTTCTCATGTCAGTACGTTGTACGTGTCGGCACTGGCGCCGACCTTGTGTGAATGCTCTGAAAAGCTAATCATTTGCATATCACAGCATCTTCTTCCTGTCGGTTAAATTTCGCGTCTGTAGCACGTCATTTTCGTGGTGCAGCAATTTTAATGGCCAGTACTGTAAATAAAGGTAGGGTAACTCAGAGTGTGAGTGGTGCTTGTTGTCGGATTCTAGTGCAAGTCGTTTACAAGATGTTGTATTTTGTTAAGTTCTCACACCGACACTTTTACAATACCTGCGGCAATACACACTCGAGAACAATACAAGCGCTTACACTAGTTCTGTGGATTCTGACCATTAACGAGAATCTGACCATCTCAAGTTGTGTTCAAAATGACCACCAGCAGTGGCATAAACACTTCCAGTCGGGTATGGAACGAGTACTGCACACGTACTAGTATTTCAGTGGAGATGTCTGAACAGGCAACAGTAATACGAGGTGCATTCAAGTTCTAAGGCCTCCGATTTTTTTCTCCGGACTGGAAAGAGATAGAAACATGCGCATTGTTTTAAAATGAGGCCGCGTTCATTGTCAATACGTCCCAGAGATGGCAGCACCGTACGGCAGATGGAATTTTGCCGCTAGCGGCGAGAATGAGAACTGTTTTAAATACTTGAAATGGCGACGTTTTCCTTACTTGAACAGCGTGCAATCATTCGTTTTCTGAATTTGCGTTGTGTGACACCAATTGAAATTCATCGACAGTTGAAGGAGACATGTGGTGATGGAGTTATGGATGTGTCGAAAGTGCGTTCGTGGGTGTGACAGTTTAATGAAGGCAGAACATCGTGTGACAACAAACCGAAACAACCTCGGACTCGCACAAGCCGGTCTGATGACACGATAGAGAAAGTGGAGAGAATTGTTTTGGGGGATCGCCGAATGACTGTTGAACAGATCGCCTCCAGAGTTGGCATTTCTGTGGGTTCTGTGCACACAATCCTGCATGACGACCTGAAAATGCGAAAAGTGTCATCCAGGTGCGTGCCACGAATTCTGACGGACGACCACACGGCTGCCCGTGTGGCATGTTGCCGAGCAATGTTGACGTGCAACGACAGCATGAATGGGACTTTCTTTTCATCGGTTGTGACAATGGATGAGACGTGGATGCCATTTTTCAATCCAGAAACAAAGCGCCAGTCAGCTCAATGGAAGACCACAGATTCACCGCCACCAAAAAAATTTCGGGTAACCGCCAGTGCAGAAAAAATGATGCTGTTCATGTTCTGGGACAGCGAGGGCGTAATCCTTACCCATTGCGTTCCAAAGGGCACCACGGTAACAGGTGCATCCTACGAAAATGTTTTGAAGAACAAATTCCTTCCTGCACCGCAACAAAAACGTCCGGGAAGGGCTGCGCGTGTGCTGTTTCACCAAGACAACGCACCCGCACATCGAGCTAATGTTACACAACAGTTTCTTCGTGATAACAACTTTGAAGTGATTCCTCATGCTCCCTACTCACCTGACCTGGCTCCTAATGACTTTTGGCTTTTTCCAACAATGAAAGACACTCTCCGTGGCCGCATATTCACCAGCCGTGCTGCTATTGCCTCAGCGATTTTTCAGTGGTCAAAACAGACTCCCAAAGAAGCCTTCGCCACTGCCATGGAATAATGGCGTCAGCATTGTGAAAAATGTGTACGTCTGCAGGGCGATTACGTCGAGAAGTAACGCCAGTTTCATCGATTTCGGGTGAGTAGTTAATTAGAAAAAAAATCGGAGGCCTTAGAACTTGAATGCACCTCGTACGTCGTTGCATATTGTCGGGTGTAGTAGGTACGAGGCGTATTTGGAAAGTAAGGTCCGAGGAGGCGCTAAATGGAAACCACTGTGAAAATCCGATGAAACTTTGCACAGATGAGTTCGGCAGTGGCTTTAGTGTGCCCGTCGATCGTTTCATGTCGCTCTTTTCAGTTGAGAGTGCAAAATGATTGCGTAGAAATGCCAAAAGCAACAGTGTCTCCTGCGAAGTATGTGGATCTGGTGAGTGATTTCGCCTGAAGCTATGCAGCCCACGTAACATAAATGTCGTACATTTCTATCTTCGAGACAATTTTCAGCCGCGTTCTGCAGTGGCAATGAAGGCGCTCGTGCAGCGTTGTCGATGGAAAGTGTTTGATCACCCACAATACAGCTCTCAATTGGCACCCTCTGTTGTTCATCTTTGCTCACATGAACCGCTGGCTACGAAGACAAGATTTTGGCACAAGCAGAGCGGCGTAGAGAATTATTGGGAGGCACAAGCGGCTGCTTTCTATGACGAGGGCACTAAAAAGTTTGTACGTACAACGCCACCACAAATGTGTAAGTCGCAGCGGCGACTATTTAGAGAGGTAGCTGGAAAGTGTGGCAAACTGTTGCGAATAAAAAAGTTTTGATTTTCATTGTGATTTTCACTTCGCGATTGATCGGGCCTTACTTTCCGAACAGCCCTCGTATTTTCTTGTAGACAGCGTCTTTCAGCTTTCCCCACAGGTAAAAGTGTACAGGTGTCAAATACGGGAAGTGAGCCGACCAAAGTATAGATCCTCTGAGCCCAATACAACGATTTTAGTAGAATTCCTGAAGACATGCTGTAGTACTTCGTCCACTATGAGGTGACAGCCATCGTGGTAGTACCACAGCGTTCTGCTACTCTACAGAGCAACGTCTTCTAGAATCTGTGGAAGATGGTCTGTTAGGAGGCTGCAATATTTGTGCTTGTTTACTGTTCTGTCCGTGGAAAACGGGCCTATGACCTGATGGTTCACTATGCCACAGAACACGTTTACACTCCATAGACGCTGAAGTTCCACCTAACGAAGCCAAAAGGGATTGAAACTTCTGGCAGATTAAAACTGTGTGCCGGACCGAGACTCGAACTCGGGACCTTTGCCTTTCGTGGGCAAGTGCTCTACCAACTGAGCTACCCAAGCACGACTCACGCTCCGTCCTCACAGCTTTACTTCTGCCAATAACTCGCCTCCAACCTTCCAAATTTTACAGAAGCTCTCCTGCGAACCCTGCAGAACTAGCACTCCTGAAAGAAAGGATATTGCGGAGACATGGCTTAGCCACAGCCTGGGGGATGTTTCCAGAATGAGATTTTCACTCTGCAGCGGAGTGTGCGCTGATATGAAACTTCCTGGCAGATTAAAACTGTGTGCCGGACCGAGACTCGAACTCGGGACCTTTGCCTTTCGCGGGCAAGTGCTCTGCATGGTTCACAGGAGAGTTTCTGTAAAGTTTGGAAGGTAGGAGGCGAGGTCCAGGCAGAAGTAAATCTGTGAGGACTGGGCGTGAGTCGTGCTTCGGTAGCTCAGATGGTACAGCACTTGCCCGCGAAAGGCAAAGGTCCACAGTTCGTGTATCGGTCCGGCACACAGTTTTAATCTACCAGGAAGTTTCATATCAGCGCACACTCCGCTGCAGAGTGAAAATCTCATTCTCCAAAAGGGATTGTCAACAGATCAATAGTGCATATTTCGGCGGTTAACCTGGCCGTGATTGGTAAATGTGGCGTCATCACTAAAGAAGTGCATGATACATCTGGAGAATCCTGTTATAATGAGCATGTACAGAAGTTAGCACGATTCTCATAATCGTTTCCAAGCGGCTCTTTGTGCAGAGAGATGGGACGTATATCGATGGAGAATACGTAGGACTCTTGCCTGACACATGCCACATGCTCATGCCATTGCGCGGGAATTGACGTGTGGATCAACTGCAGCAGCAGCAGCAAGAAGATAAATTTCCTCCTCTTCTGTCCTCACTTGTTTCCTCTTGTTACGCTGTGTATGTGTTACACTGTAACAATCACATAACTGGTTGAAGATGTTGATAAATAACTGTGGAGATGGTTGACGTCTATTGGGATATCTTGCCACACACATCATACAAGAACGCACTGCGTTCTTCCTACATTCTCCATACATCACTAACATGTCGGCTTTTTCTGCAATTGTAAGTCTCACAGCATACTCACGACCTACTGCTTGGAATGTCACACATTAACAGACCAGCAATCGCAGTGCACTCGAGGAACACACAAGCATACTGTAAGCAACCTCGCAGGTTGAAAGTCACACAAACAAGTGTCAGTGTGGAAACTTTTCGAAATACATACCGTGAACAATTTGCACTAGAAAACCTCAAAAACACCACTAAAATTCTAATTTACCCTTCTTTTAGTTTGTTAATGTTAGTAGGCACAGCTCCATTTAAAAAGTGTATGTTTCTACAAAAAATACGCTCACTAAGTATTATTACAAACTGTTGATTGATTGACGGTTCGAGCCCCTGACCACCAATCTGTTCTGTGAAAACCACATATCAATAGCACTTTCCGTTTTCACAATATTTGCTGTCGAATAAGGGTATGATCAACACTGCTAAAAGTATGACTAAATCTATTATACCTTGTAACTGATACCCTTGGTCCTCCGTGAGTTCAGCGGGAAATTTCTTATCTCTCAAATCCTCCGAAATCGGCTCAAGATACTTAACAAACTGTACAGGATTTGTCAGTTGTGATTCCAGTTACACCCTTCAGCGCATTGTCTATGACAGAAATCAACAAGTCATATTCGTGCTCCAATTCATTGAACAGGTTTGTAAGTTGCACTATTTGCTCTGTTACAGCTATTAGAAGCGTGACATGTTGCACCTCCTTGTTCGTACTGTTTTTATATTCTTCCACATGAGCACTCAGTTTTCTAATCTCTTTGGCAATAACCTGCTCATTCTTGGTCACCGCATTTATCATTTGGCTGACCGCCGTTAGTGATGCTCTTACTATAGTTACTTACTCTTTAGACATTTTCAGACATTCTTCCTATTGCCCTTCTAATACATTTTCGGCCTAAAGTAACGAACAATATCTTACTAGTCTCGCCAATAAATTTCAATATACCTCGTTACGCCCTTGCTTCCTTGCACCTAGCCAATTGCCCAATTGCTTTCGTAGTTTTCCCCAAGTGTCGTTTTATAGTCTGCTGCACGTTTCCGCACTCTTCTGTGCTTACCTTGACCTGAAGCAACTTGGTAATGCGATACGTTACTGCTCAGTCGACCATTTGTTGCGTTTGAGCAAACTTGTCGTGTAGTTGTCTAAGGGTGAAATAGCTAAGAATTAGATAGATTGATTATACCGTGGTTATCGTAATAATCTGCCGGTGCAGATCGCAGCTGTTGTATTCATACATCTTGTGACGGCGTTCCTCATGCTGCAAGGCTGAACATCAACATGCTTCCAATAAGTGTTATCACCAATAGTACCTCCCTCCCTGGCATCTCTAATAAAAAGAAACTGTCAGCTTACTGACTGTACACTTACAGTTCTTGCTGGTTACAATTCGGCCACTCTAGTTCACAGCCCTTCGTTTCACTTACACTAATCCAATACCGAGTATCTCTCTGTCACACTGAAGCGCCAAAGAAACTGGTATTGGAGTGATAATTCAAATACAGAGGTATGTGAACAGGAAGAATACGGCGCTGCGGTCGGCAATGCCTATAAAAGACAACAAGTGACTGGTGCAGTAGGTATCAAGATTTAAGTGAGTTTGAACGTGGTGTTACAATCGGTGCACGAGCGATGGGACACAGCATCGCCGAGGTAGCGACGAAGTGGGGATTTTCCCGTGCGACCATTTCACCAGTGTACCGTGCCCATCGGGAATCCGGTAAAACATCAAATATCTGACATCGCTGCTGCCGGAAAAAGATCCTGTAAGAACGCGACCAACGACGACTGATGAGGATCGTTCAACGTGACACAGTTGCAACCTTCGCGCAAATTGCTTCAGATTTCAATGCTGGGCCATCAACAAATGTCAGCGTGCAAACAATTCAACGAAACATCATCGATATGGGCTTTCGCAACGCAAGGCCCACTCGTGTACGCTTGATGACTGCACGACACAAAGCTCTGCGCCTCGCCTGGGCCCGTCAACACCGACATTGGACGGTTGATGACTGAAAAACGCCTAGCCTGGTCTGCGAGTCTCGGTTCTGGTTGTATCGAGCGGATGGACGTATACGGGTAACCTCATGAATCCATGGACCCTGCATTTCAGCGGCGGACTGTTCAAGCTGATGAAGGCTCTGTAATGGTGTGGGGCGTGTGGAGTTGGAGTGATATGCCACCCCTAAAAGTCTAGATGCGACTCAGACAGGTGACACGTACGTAAGCATCCTGTCTGATCACTTGCATCCATTCATGTCCGTTGTGTATTCCAACAGACTTGGGCAATTCTAGCAGGACAATGCGACACCTCACACGTCCAGAATTGTTGCATAGTGGCTCCAGGAACACTCTTCCGGGATTTAAAACTTCCGCTAGCCACGAAACTCTCCAGACATTAACATTGTTGCGCATATCTGGGATGCCTTGCAACGTGATGTTCAGAGGAGATCTCCATCCAACCACTCGTACTCTTACGGATTTATGGACAGCCCTGCAGGATTAATGGTGTCAGTTGCCTCCAGTACTACTTCAGACATTAGTCGAGCCCATGCCACGTCGTGTTGCGGCACTTCTGCGTGCTCGTGGGGGCCCTACACGATATTAGGCAGGTGCACCAGTTTCTTTGGCTCTTCAGTGTATTTCTCCTATCTACATCTACATCTACATCCATACTCCGCAAGCCACCTGACGGTGTGTGGCGAAGGGTACCTTGAGTACCTCTAGCGGTTCTCCCTTCTATTCCAGTCTCGTATTGTTCGTGGAAAGAAGGATTGTCGGTATGCTTCTGTGTGGGCTGTAATCTGATTTTATCCTCATGGTCTCTTCGCGAGATATTCGTAGGAGGGAGCAATATACTACTTGACTCTTCGGTGAAGGTATGTTCTCGAAACTTCAACAAAAGCCAGTACCGAGCTATTGAGCGTCTCTCTTGCAGAGTCTTCCACTGGAATTTATCTGTCATCTCCGTAACGCTTTCGCGATCACTAAATGATCCTGTAACGAAGCGCGCTGCTCTCCGTTGGATCTTCTCTATCTCTTGTATCAACCCTATCTGGTACGGATCCCACACTGCTGAGCAGTGTTCAAGCAATGGGCGAACAAGCGTACTGTAACCTACTTCCTTTGTTTTCGGATCGCATTTCCTTAGGATTCTTCCAATGAATCTCAGTCTGGCATCTGCTTTACCGACGATCAACTTTATATGATCATTCCATTTTAAATCACTCCTAATGCGTACTCCCAGGTAATTTATGGAATTAACTGCTTATAGTTGCTGAGCTGCTATTTTGTAGCTAAATGATAAGGGATCTATCTTTCTATGTATTCGCAGCACATTACACTTGTCTTCATTGAGATTCAATTGCCATTCCCTGCACCATGCGTCAATTCGCTGCAGATCCTCCTGAATTTCAGTACAATTTTCCATTGTTACAACCTCTCGATGAACCACAGCATCATCTGCAAAAAGCCTCAGTGAACTTCCGATGTCATCCACAAGGTCATTTATGTATATTGTGAATAGCAACGGTCCTATGACACTCCCCTGCGGCACACCTGAAATCACTCTTACTTCGGAAGACTTCTCTCCATTGAGAATGACATGCTGCGTTCACTTTACTTCAGAGAAAACCTTTTAATCGATATGCATGTACCTTATACACTTCTTCACAATCAGATATGGTTCCTTCACATCGACAATGGTATATGGTCCTTGTCATTGATTATCCAATTTCTTAGTGCGTCCTCTTCATACACTTTCGTTATACAGCAACATATGATCATGCTTGATGAAAACTTTGGGATTCTGCGCTTTATCTTAATTTAATTTATTTCTTTCCTCGTTCTTTTGTGTTACAGTGCGGTTATCCTGATGTAACAGCTGCATCCCTTGCCGGATTTCGGTCACTTAATCGTCATAGTTGTATATGTGGTGGCGTTTTATGCAGCCACACAGGTAGGCTACATTTCCTACAGAAAAATAACTCAAATGGGGCATACCTCGTGGTACTATGAGATGTTGTGTTGTATACAGAAGTGGGTATGACATCCAGTCGTCACAGCCAATTTGATCTCGGCCAGTATAGTGCCACAGTCTTTCTGTTGGCATACTGGACTCGCATTCGGGAGGATGACGGCTCAAACCCTCCTACGACCACCCTGATTTAGGTTTTCTGTGATTTCCCTAAATCGCTTCAGGCAGATGCCTGGATGGTTCCTTTAAAAGGGCGCGGCCGACTTCCTTCCCTCTCCTTCCCTGATCTGAATGGACTGATGACCTCTCTGTTTGGCCCCCTCTCCGAAATCAACCAAGCAACCTTCCTGTTACGGTACGATGCGTGTGCTCCAGTGCGCCGTTGTGTTGTGGATGGTAGCTCGTGGTCTGAACCTTTCTCATCCTTCAGAGTCTACATAAGTGTTTCATGATATCACTTATAAAGTTACTACCCATGGCACTCAGTAGTGACATAGGGATCCCAAATTTCAGAATTTGATTCTCGACCTGTTTTCGCTCGACTGTGTCAGTGACTTGTAGATCAGTTAGTTCGGCTAAAATAAATTTCGTTAACGATTCCTGAAATGTCAGAGTGTAGTGGTTTCTGGCATGTCTTTGTGGTAGTGGGCCCACGACGTCAGTATTACATCTTTCGAACTCCAATTCTGGGGTAGGGATCAGTTCCAATGGCTGCTTCGTCTTTGCTTGTATTATCTTGTTTGCCTGGTAGCTCTCGCAAGTCTTAACAAATTTTTCTATGTCAGCCTTCATTCCAGGCGAAGTACAATATTGTTTCTCTCAATCCCGTGATGTACGATTGTAGGGGATATGCGCATCTGGGTCAACACAGCCAATTTGTCCGCAGGGCTCTTTGCGTTCTCTGCTCTTAGTGGTGGTGTGCCAATCTTCCCCTCTCTGACTGAAGGGTCTGTTGTCTCAGCGATTCCCGCTACCCAGCCGGACGGAGTGACCGAGCGGTTCTAGTCGCTACAGTGTGGAACTGTGCGATCACTACGGTCGCAGGTTCGAATCCTGCCTCGGGCATGGATGTGTGTGATGTCCTTAGGTTAGTTAGGTTTAAGTAGTTCTAAGTTCTAGGGGACTGATGACCTCAGTAGTTAAGTCCCATAGCGCTCAGAGCCATTTGAACCATTTGAACCCGCTACCCCTACACCAGCTGTTTGGGCGGCTACCCTCAAAGCCAAGGCATCACAAGAACCCACTTCCTTAGCGGGCTCTTCTGAGTGCTGCTCTGGTTACGTACCGACATCAAATATACTTCTTATATGTGACAGCATGTCAGCCCCTTGATTTTGGTTGCCTTCTTTGGATAGTATTTGATAGTCGTATTTCTCTATTTTTAATCAGAACTTCATCAACTTGGAAGATAGATCAGAAATGCTGCCTAACTGTGCCAGTGTTCGTGACCTGGGATTATCTTAAATTTTCCATCGGACACGTACAGCTGGAAATATTTAACAGCCCACCCTATTGCTAATAATTCGTGTTCTTTTGTACTATAGTGCCGTTCAACTTCGTTAAGGGTCTTGGAGATGTAGACTATTGGCAAATCCTACCTCACCTGTCCATTGCTTCAGTATGCGCCAAGTGTATGTCTGCCCACGTCCGTTGTAGTGAAAAATTCTGTATCGAAATTACGTTACTGTAATATAGGAGGATTAATCAGTTTTTCTTTCAGCTCCTGGGAGGCTTCTTCCTGCAGTCTACCTCACTCCTAAGGACTCCCTTCTTTTAGGAATTCATGTAGTGGTTTCGTAATTTTTCTGAAGTCACTTACTAATAATCGGTACTTCCTTACGAGTCATAGGAATGATATTAATTGTGTGCTGGTTTTGGCTGTGGGTATCTCTCTATTGCCTCCCCCTTAGCAGGATCAGTTTGTAATCACGAAGCAGTTAGTACATGTACCGACGTCGTAACTTCTTTTTGTAAAAACTTGCATTTATCTACACGCAGCTTCGACTTACCTGATCGCAACCAGTCGAATACTTCTTCTGGGCATGTGCTGTGCTGTCAAACGAGGTGCCCATTACAACAATATCATGCAGATATATAAAGACTTTTTTCCCTGTACCCGGGTCAGTGCAATATTCATTAAATGCAACATTAAAAGTGAATGGAGCTGCTTTTAGGTCCATCCCCGTTTGTGATATTCATAATGGCCTGTCGGAGTGGTAATGGCCGTCTTTTCTCGCTCCTTCTCGTCTATCAGCACCTAATAGTAGCCTTTTCCAAAGCTGTTTCACAGAGGAAGACTGCACTATAGTTCCTTCTCTAGATCGTCGCACAGATGACAAAATGTTACATATCGAAATAGACGAGAAGGGATAGAGAAACAATTAAAATCGCTCAAAAGAGGAAAGGCCGCTAGACCTGATGGGATACCAGTTCGATTTTACACAGAGTACGCGAAGGAACTTGCCACCCTTATTGCAGCGGTGTACCGTAGGTCTCTAGAAGAGCGTAGCGTTCCAAAGGATTGGAAAAGGGCACAAGTAATCCCCGTTTTCAAGAAGGGACGTCGAACAGATGTGCAGAACTATAGACTTATATCTCTAACGTCGATCAGTTGTAGAATTTTGGAACACGTATTATGTTCGAGTATAATGACTTTTCTGGAAACTAGAAATCTACTCCGTAGGAATCAGCATGGGTTTCGAAAAAGACGATCGTGTGAAATACAGCTCGCGATATTCGTCCACGAGACTCAGAGGGCCATAGACACGGGTTCCCAGGTAGATGCCATGTTTCTTGACTTCCGCAAGGCGTTTGATACAGTTCCCCACAGTCGTTTAATGAACAAAGTAAGAGCATATGAACTATCAGACCAATTGTGTGATGGGATTGAGGAGTTCCTAGATAATAGAACGCAGCATGTCATTCTCAATGGAGAGAAGTCTTCCGAAGTAAGAGTGATTTCAGTTGTGCCGCAGGGGAGTGTCGTAGGACCGTTGCTATTCACAATATACATAAATGACCTTGTGGATGACATTGGAAGTTCACTGAGGCTTTTTGCGGTTGATGTTGTGGTATATCGAGAGGTTGTAACAATGGAAAATTGTAGTGAAATGCAGGAGGATCTGCAGCGAATTGACGCATGGTGCAGGGAATGGCAATTGAATCTCAATGTAGACAAGTGTAATGTGCTGCGAATACATAGCAACAAAGATCCCTTATCATTTAGCTACAATATACCAGATCAGCAACTGGAAGCAGTTAATTCCATAAATTATCTGGGAGGACGCATTAGGAGTGATTGAAAATGGAATGATCATATAAAGTTGATCGTCGGTAAAGCAGATGCCAGACTGAGATTCATTGGAAGAATCCTAAGGAAATGCAATCCAAAAACAAAGGAAGTTGGTTACAGTACGCTTGTTCGCCCACTGCTTGAATACTGCTCAGCAGTGTGGGATCCGTACCAGATAGGGTTGATACAAGAGATAGAGAAGATCCAACGGAGAGCAGGTCGCTTCGTTACAGGATCATTTAGTAATCGCGAAAGCGTTACGGAAATGATAGATAAACTCCAGTGGAAGACTCTGCAGGAGAGACGCTCAGTAGCTCGGTACGGGCTTTTGTTGAAGTTTCGAGAACATACCTTCACCGAGGAGTCAAGCAGTATATTGCTGTCTCCTAGGTATATCTTGCAAAGAGACCATGAGGATAAAATCAGAGACATTAGAGCCCACACAGAGGCATACCGACAATCCTTCTTTCCACGAACAATACGAGACTGGAATAGAAGGGAGAACCGATAGAGGTACTCAAGGTACCCTCCGCTACACACCGTCAGGTGGCTTGAGGAGCGTGTATGTAGACGTAGATAGATGTAGAGGTTCAGCGAGGAGAAATACTTTGCCTTCACCAAAGTGTCTCATCGATCCTGAGGAAAGGGTATACCATACGTAAAGATATTTCGTTCACTTTTTGGTAGTATGCTGTAAACTTGCCATTTTCGCCTCCTAATGGCACCAAATTTCTTTGGACTCACCGTTAGTGAGAAATTCCAGGGGATGGTAATTGGTGAAATTATGCCATTGGCTAACATCCCCTCTATCTTGGTTTGTAACGCTTGCTGCTGCATCTATGGGATTCAGCATGGTCTTTGGTTTATTATTTCACCTTCAGCTTCCGGTATCAGTGGAATTCGATGCTTTATCAATAGTGTATGAGTGGTGACATCTCCTGGTAAGTGGAATACATTGTTGTATGCAGAACAGAGCTCTTCAAGTGATGTTTTTTTCTTCATGATTCAAACGATCTGTCTGCATATTTTCTTTCAGTAAACTCTGTCGAAACTTTGTCATCACTTTCTTCTCAGTCAGGGCTTATCGTGATTTGTAACTAGTAGCCGGTAGGGCTCGCTCCGCAAATACTTTAGTGGTAGGGAACCTAATGTCCTGGTCCTTAGTATTCAGTAAATTGGTAGATGTTCCACCTCAAACGGTCATGACTGCTTCTGGTAATAAACTCCTGGTCTAACTTTCTGTTCAAGAATCAACACTTCTGCTCCTGGTGTACCTGTCATGCATACCTTTAAAAATCGTTCTTCCCACGGCCAAACCGCCACTCCGCACTGCAACTGGTAGCAGGTGTTTTTGTGAGATGCGACCTCCATTCCACTGGTTTGGTCCTCGCCAAACGTTTTGCCTTTGGCTGGTTTTCTGTTCCTTGCTCGGTTGTAGCAGCCAGCAATGATGTGTGTGGCGTCCAGCTGGTTATCTGAACAGAATGCGTACTGTTTCGTATGACTCAGGGAGAGCTGTTGGTTTCCAGCTCCTTCGACTGGCGCAATGCCTTGATCTAAGGCCACTGTACCCTGTGCGCTGCCTTACTGCTAACTGTAAGTTGGGCTGTGTTCGATTCTTCCCATGCTTCCTGCAAATCAACTCACTTGTAGCCACATCCCTCTGTGTGCATTGTCCAAAACGACGTTATTATTCTCAAGAAATTCTGTGCCTAACAGCCTAAGAAATGGCAAGTCAATGCGGGCATCTATGGCTTGGAATTTAGTAACCCTTTCGGTACGTACTGTCATTCCCAGCCGTTCTGCCACCTGCCCTTCCGTCTGAATTTCTTCATTAGCCAGGCTTTTCATCGTCACTGCCTTCCCGATATCCCACTTCACCTGATCATTCAGCACCTTACTCTTAATTACACTGACATGAACTGTGCTACCAAATAATAATTTCATTTCATCTCAGTGCCTATCACACACATACTCTGCAACTGTACGTAATCGTTCTTTCCAGGACAGTCAATGGTCCTTGTAGTCCCCAATGCGGTGTAATGTGACTGTGTCATTATGCTCGCCAATCATTTTCCGGCATGTTTTTGTTGCATATGTTGGACCATTTACTTTCCTTAGAGTCTCAAGAATAATGGCCGGGCCGGTGACAGGTAGAGCAAGCTACAGGTTTTGTTTCAGTGCATTGAGGAGTTACATTTCGTGCACCTTATGGGGGAGAACACTGGGATCGTAACCCTTTCCTTTGAATTCTCGAACATCGATTGCCTTAACAGGTAGATGCACATGCTCAGGTTCAAATGGTTCAAATGGCTCTGAGCACTATGGGACTTAACATCTGAGGTCATCAGTCCCCTAGAACTTAGAACTACTTAAACCTAACTAACCTAAGGACATCACACACATCCATGCCCGAGGCAGGATTCGAACCTGCGACCGTAGCGGTCGCGCGGTTCCACACTGACGCTCCTATAACCGCTCGACCACAGCAGCCGGTACGTGCTCACGTTTGGGAGGAATTTTCCAAACAGTTCCTGTTATGCAGACTGTATGTTTCCGCCTAGACTCCCGCCCTAGATCTTCTCTACCACAAGTGAAACATTTGGATACTGTCTTTTGTTCTTGCTAGGTCTTAATTGCACATTCTTCTGTTGTGGCAAAATCAAATGCTTCAAACAGTGTTAATTTTTCACCCTGAGCTCGTCTTGATTCATTCACCGCATTGGTTCCTTCCTCGGTTTCGGAAACTGTGGTCGTGCCTGTTCCTCCCATGTGGTTTGCCGTGTCGTTTGCGCTCGTCTTCTAGAGACGCCAGGTAAGCAGTTGCTAGCACCCCACTTAAGCGGTGAATTGACACCATTTACTGCCAGTATGATGGACGCACAAAAATTAGGGGCAAGTTTAAGCTGATTGTACATAGTGCTCCGGAAAAGTATGTGTCGAGTAAGTGGATTAAGGACAAAAAAGATCCACCGCGGTTTAACAAAGAAATGCGGAAAATGATGAAGCGAAGGCTGTTGCACTCTCGGTTCAAAATAGAACGCGCGAATGACGAGAGGCAAAAATTAATAGAAATTCGTGAGGCTGCAAAAAGATTGGTACGCGAAGCATACTATGACCACCATACCGTCATACCTGAGCAAAAGGTATTTCCGAGTACACGAGAAAATTGTGGTCCTACGCAAAATCTCTAAGCGGGTCTAAGGCTTCTATCCAGCCATTCGTTGACCAGTCCGGTGTTGCGGTGGGAGATAGCAAAAGGACAGACGAAGTTTTAAATTTCGCGTTTAAGAAAACGTTCGCGGAGGAGAAACGTACAGACACACCGTCGTTTGTCTGTCATACAGACTCCCATACGTAAGACATAGTAATGGGCGTAGAGAAGCAACTGAAAAAATAGGAAACAAATAAGTTGCCAGGTCCGGGTGCAATCACAATTCGGTTTTACAAGGAGTATTCTAAGGCATTGGGCCCTTACTTAGCTTGCATTCGTCGCGAATCTCTCTCCCAGAGCAAAGTCGCAAGCGACTGGAAAAAGGCGAAGGTGACTTCTGTATATAGGAAGGCTAAAAGAACGGACCCGCTAAATTCCAGACGACCACTATACTTAACATCGGTTTCTGCAGAATTCTTGAACACAGTTCGAGTACAATAAATTCCCTTGTGACCGTAAAGCTTCTGCCCACAAATCAGCATCGTTCGTGTGAGCCGGCCGCGGTGGTCTAGTGGTTCTAGGCGCGCAGTCCGGAACCGCGCGACTGCTACGGTCGCAGGTTCGAATCCTGCCTCGGGCATGGATGTGTGTGATGTCCTTAGGTTAGTTAGGTTTAAGTAGTTCTAAGTTCTAGGGGACTGATGACCACCGATGTTAAGTCCCATAGTGCTCAGAGCCATTTGAACCGTTCGTGTGAAACTCAGGTCGCTGATTTCTCACACGATGTACTGGGAACTATGGATAAAGGGCAACAGCCAGATTCCAAATTCCTAGAATTCCGAAGAGCATCCACCACGGCGCCCACTGCAGACTGTTAACGTAGCTACGAGCATACGAGATAGGTTCCCAGATACGTAAGTCGCAGTCAGTAATATTGCGCAATATTTCCTGACGCGCAATAGTATTGAACGTATAGGACTGAGACTGCGAGATAACACTGAGAACATAAAAAAACTTTCAAAATATGTCGCACTTCCTGGAAATATTACGCCACCTCTGGACAATGTGGACAATGACGTTGACAGTCTTTTTCGTGGTACACAGACCAAGGAGGTTAACTTGATAAGATTTCTTGTTGTGTGGAAAATGAGTTCAAAACAAGACGAATTACAACGCAGGAAATACACTTGTAAGCGTAATGTCATATCGCTGGCTCGGTTGCGGAGTATCTTTGCGGGCAGCCGCGTCTGTAGAGGGTCCAGCACGGGACACGGAACTGTTATGTTGTGTAGTGTGTAGCTCTGCATGTGAGAGGCATTGTTAGTATGGAACTTGAAGTGTTCTACAAGTGCTATTACCGTAAAGCGATAAAATAAGTAAATGATTTAGAGGAAAGTGCGTCAAGAAGTAATTTAAAAATGAGCAGTGCTGCTGATAACGTATTTGTGTACCCTCTCGTTGAGTGTCGCGCATCATCATGTTCGGTCTCCCAGAATGAACTGATGTGAATCAGCAGAAATTAGTTACCATAAAAGAGTGGAGTCAAGTGCCAGTGTCTTGTAGCGAGCGTGAAGACGTGCGTTCGATTATCGCATTTCCGCATAATCAACAATCAGCCGCGCCACGACGGTTACGCGCACGCTCGTACAAGTGAGAACTGAGAACTGAAAAATTAACTCTATAAGCAGTGTTATATCATTACTAGTGTCAAGGAGGAGTGGTACCAAAAGAAATCTGTGTATGCCTGGCGAGCGTAAGAACTTTTGTTCGATTATCGCGTTTCCGCTTTATCAACAATCATCCGCGCCGCGACGGTTACGCGTACGCTCGTCTGAGTGATGTTGTGGACTGGTAATCATCTATTAATTGGTACAAACTCTTACGAATTACAATGTAAACAGTGCAACTTGCGATTTCCTTTAATCGGCTCAGAATACAGATGTTCATAGCAGACGTAGGACTGTGTTGTGTTTTAACGTTGAGTGGCTCCCCTAAATCCGCCTGTATATTTCGATAGTTAATTTCAGGCAAGCCAGCAGCAGTGTGGAGCAGAACAGTACCACCCACGCGGTATTATCAGGTACGCGGTGTGGACAGGGCTCACGGTCAAGAAAAGCAGAAACGACTACCAGTTTAAGGGTCTGCCACCACACCCATTCATACTCCCGGGCGTGTTACACACTGACTAACAAAAGTAATGGGATAGCGATATGCACATACGCAGGTGGCAGCAGTATCGCGTACACAAGTTACAAAAGGGCAGTGCATCGGCGGAGCTGTCATTTGTACTCAGACGGGAATTAACAGACTTCTACATCTACATCTACATCTACATGATTACTCTGCAATTCACATTTAAGTGCTTGGCAGAGGGTTCATCGAACCACAATCATACTATCTCTCTACCATTCCACTCCCGAACAGCGCGAGGGCAAAACGAACACCTAAACCTTTCTGTTCGAGCTCTGATTTCTCTTATTTTATTTTGATGATCATTCCTACCTGTGTAGGTTGGGCTCGACAAAATATTTTCGCATTCGGAAGAGAAAGTTGGTGACTGAAATTTCGTAAACAGATCTCGCCGCGACGAAAAACGTCTTTGCTTTAATGACTTCCATCCCAACTCGCGTATCATATCTGCTACACTCTCTCCCCTATTACGCGATAATACAAAACGAGCTGCCCTTTTCTGCACCCTTTCGATGTCCTCCGTCAATCCCACCTGGTAAGGATCCCACACCGCGCAGCAATATTCTAACAGAGGACAAACGAGTGTAGTGTAAGCTGTCTCTTTAGTGGACTTGTTGCATCTTCTAAGTGTTCTGCCCATGAGACGCAACCTTTGGCTCGCCTTCCCCCACAATATTATCTGTGTGGTCTTTCCAACTGAAGTTGTTCGTAATTTTTACACCCAGGTACCTAGTTGAATTGACAGCCTTTAGAATTGCACTATTTATCGAGTAATCGAATTCCAACGTATTTCTTTTGGAACTCATGTGGATCACCTCACACTTTTCGTTATTTAGCGTCAACTGCCACCTGCCATACCATACAGCAATCTTTTCTAAATCGCTTTGAAACTGATGCTGGTCTTCGGATGACCTTACTAGACGGTAAATTACAGCATCATCTGCGAACAACCTAAGAGAACTGCTCAGATAGTCACCCAGGTCATTTATATAGATCAGGAACAGCAGAGGTCCCAGGACGCTTCCATGGGGAACACCTGATATCACTTTAATTTTACTCGATGATTTGCCGTCCATTACCACGAACTGCGACCTTCCTGACAGGAAATCACGAATCCAGTCGCACAACTGAGACGATACCCCATAGGCCCGCAGCTTGATTAGAAGTCGCTTGTGAGGAACGGTGTCAAAAGCTTTCCGGAAATCTAGAAATACGGAATCAACTTGAGATCCCCTGTCGATAGCGACCATTACTTCGTGCGGATAAAGAGCTAGCTGCATTGCACAAGAACGATGTTTTCTGAAACCATGCTGATTACGTACCCTTCGAACTCAGTGGTAAATGGAGCTAGGCGCTTGGGACATTCAGTTTCGGAAATCGCTAGGGCATTCAGTATTCCGAAATCCACAGCGTCAGAAGTGTGCCGAGAATACCACAGTTCAGATATTAGCTCTCACTACCGACAAGCCAGTGGTCGACGGCGTTCGCTTAACGACCAAGAGCAGCCACGTTTGTGTAGAGTTGTCAGCGCTGACAGAAAACCAACGAAGCGTGGCATAACAGCAGAAATCGATGTGGGATGTACGACGGGCATAGCCGTCGGGACAGTTCGGTGAAATTTGGCGTTAATGGGATATGGCAGCAGACGACCGGAGCGAGCGAGTGCTTTTGCTAACAGCACGACATCCCCTGCAGATAATGGGGTGGATTGTGTTTCGTGGAATGGATTGGGTGCTCTGGACCGATTGAACCGATCATTAATTGGAAATGGCTATGTTCGGTTACGTGGAGTCCATGTGCAGCCATTCGTGGACTTCTTGTTCCTAAACATGGATCATAATGTGCCATGTAACGGGTCCACAATTCCTCGCGGTTGGTTTGAAGAGCATCCTGGACGATTCGAGAGAATGGTTTGGCCACCCAGATCGCCCACATGAATCCCATAGAACATTTGTGGGATACAATCGAGAGTTCATTTCATGTTCAAAATCCTGCACCGGCAACATGTTTGCAGTTGTGGACGGCAATTGGGGGCAGCGGGGCTCAATATTTCTGAAGGGACTTCCAACGACTTGTTGAGTCATGCCACATCAAGATGCTGCAGTACACTGGGCAAAAGGAGGTCCAAAACTACGGGGTGCGTCAAAAAAATGTATACACACTTTGAAGCGTCATAGAGAATTTATTTCCCGTTATACAGTGTTAAATTTCTGGAAATGGAAAGCTTAAAGTCCAAGTGGAAAAATAAATGTAATTTGCAAATGTGATTAATGTTCAAACTGGTGGCCTTCCGCATCAATATATTTCTGTGTACGAGTCACCACTGATTCTGTACATCGTACCAAAGTGTCCAATGATATTTCTGCGCACACCGCCTGAATCTCATTCCGAAGTGTGTCCAGGTTACGTGGTTTACGTTTGTACACCTCATCTTTTACTGTGCCCCATAAGAAGAAATCCAGCGGCGTGAGGCCTGGAGAGCGTGCAGGAAACTCGATTGGTCCCCTGCGTCCTATCCACTGGCCTGGCACGTTGTCATCCAGGTATGCTCGTACGTCCCTATGAGAGTGCGGCGGGGCGCCATATTGTTGGAAATAAAACTCATCATTACCGTATAATGCACGAATGGCAGGGAATATGAAGTCAGCAAGCATTGTTAGGTACGTTTCTCCAGTAACAGTACCTTCAAAGTGGAAAGGCCAAATGAGTCCCCTTGCAGACAAACCACACCACACATTTACACCAGGCAAATTCACAGCCTTTTCAACTTTAATGTGAGGATTATCTTCAGCCCAGTACACACAATTGTGCGTATTGACAGTTCCGTTGACTTTGAATTGGGTTTCATCCGACCAAATTATGCTACCCATAAATCCCGGTTCACGTCTCACCATCTCCTGAACCCATTCACAAAATTCTAACCTTCGATCTGGATCGTCGTCACTTAGCTGTTGCACCAGCCTTGGAATGTGTGGTGTCACCGCCCGACACCACACTTGCTAGGTGGTAGCTTTAAATCGGCCGCGGTCCATTAGTACATGTCGGACCCGCGTGTCGCCACTTTCAGTGATAGCAGACCGAGCGCCACCACACGGCAGGTCTAGAGAGACGTACTAGCACTCGCCCCAGTTGTACGGACGACTTCGCTAGCGATGCACACTGACGAAGCCTCGCTCATTTGCAGAGCAGATAGTTAGAATAGCCTTCAGCTAAGTCAATGGCTACGACCTAGCAAGGCGCCATTAGTAACATTGCATGTATCTACAGAGTCTCACATGTCTCATCAAGAACGATGTATACAACAAGGATGGATTAAAGTTAGGTATTCCAGCAGCTACGTACTTTTCTTTATAGCATTCATTACGTATCCTGTTTCAGACCTCACGCCCATCTGCGTGAGCTTAGCGCGTGCCTTTCGGCTACTTCCGTGGCGTGGCTGTCTTGCTACGCCACAACAAAATGTACACACGAAACTTGGCTTTCTTCAGAATTCGTAGCACACTACCAGCACTTACATTACTCTCACGTGCCGCTTGCCTTGAAGATTTTTGAGGCGAACGCTGAAACAACTCCAAGACCGCAGTTGTGGAATCATTGCTTGTAGCTGTACGAGGTCGCCCTGATCGACCTTCATGCACATCACACACTGTTCCACGAATTTCGAATTTGTCTCGCAGACTTGTAATTGTTAACCTTGAAGGCGGTTCTGTACCCTACTCACTTCTCCACTGTCTTCGAACCGCAGCTACACTCTCAAACTTCCAGTACCACTTAATTATCTGCTTCCGCGCTTCAAAGCTCAAACATAACATTACTTTCTTACGGATATTGTAGAACGAGAAATAAATTGTCTATGACAGTTCAAAGTGTGTGTAAACTTTTTTGACGCACCCTGTGTATTAGGAGGTATCCCGTGACTTCTGTCACCTCGATAAAGAGCGTTAATCAGAATTCCGCGTGTGCGCGGGCATTTTATTGCTGAAATGTAAGTTCTGAATGGCTTGTCGTGAAGGGCAACCAAATGGGGCGTAGTGTATCGCCGACGTACCAGTGTGCTGTAACGGTGCCGCGAATCATAAGCAAAGACGCCATACTACGAAATGGAGTGGCGTCCTAGACCATCCCTCGGGCTGTGTGGCGGGCAACAGACGGGTTGGTATCCCACCGCTGTCTGGGGCCTCTCCAGACGCTTCTCCGGCCTGGAATCTCGTCGACTGGAGTAAAAGTGTCGTCAGTGACGAGCCCCGCTTCGAACTGAGCTCAGACGACCGGCATAGACGTGTCTGGGGACGCCCCAGACAGCACTGGGATGCGTATATTTGTATACCTGTTTGCTGCGGATAATGGCCACCATACCAAACTTGTTACTCCCATACTCTTTTTATTAATGCAGTTAATGTTATCCACCACATACTGTTCCTAATATTTACGGAGTATACACAAATATTATGACGATACAAGTAATGCGACGAAAGGAAGTTGATAAAAAAAAGTAGTTACTCTGCAAGCGGTTACACATAATGTGTCTTTCGGAACGTGGCTTGGAACAGACCCAGATTTGTGCCGAGCAAATGGAAAAACGCTGTCTGGCCCGTCGCGTGTCGCATTATTCCCCGTCGGCAGCAGAGAAGGCGCCATAAACTATTTACGGAGTTCGAGCGGCAGTGGAAGCGACAGGGTAACCAACCCTGTGTACGTGTGGGAGGAGCCAGCCGGGGCGGCGTGGGTGGGGGCGATCGAGGCGAGAGTCGCCGCCCCTAGGAGCCGGCCGCGCCGCTGCTAGACCGCTGCGGGTCGTCGACGTCAGCGTCCGCTATGATGATGTCACCCGTGGACTGCGGGCTGCCGCGTGTGCACAGCTAAGGAAACACATGACGTGTATAAGGAAACCACGTTAACGCACAAAATCACGTTTTTACATCTGTACTCTGCAAGTAACCGTACGGAAAACAAGATTCAAATGGCTCTGAGCACTATGGGACTTAACATCTATGGTCATCAGTCCCCTAGAACTTAGAACTACTTAAACCTAACTAACCTAGGGACATCACACACATCCATGCCCGAGGCAGGATTCGAACCTGCGACCGTAGCAGTCGCGCCGCTCCGGACTGAGCGCCTAGAACCGCTAGACCACCGCGGCCGGTGGCAAACAAGACTTGGCCGACATCGAAATTTCTGTACAGTTTTTTACGCGAGTAACGGTAGTGAACGTTTTCCTCTTACGTTTGTGGTCATGTCAAATAATACACTACTGGCCATTAAAATGGCTACACCAAGAAGAAATGCAGATGATAAACGGGTATTCACTGGACAAATATATTATACTACAACTGACATGTGATTACATTTTCACACAATTTGGGTGCATAGATCCTGAGAAATCAGTATCCAGAAAAACTACCTCTGGTCGTAATAACGCCATTGAAACGCCTGGGAATTGAGTCAAATAGAGCTTGGATGGCGTGTACAGGTACAGCTGCCCATGCAGCTTCAACGCGATACCACAGTTCATCAAGAGTAGTGACGGCCGTATTGTGACGAGCCAGTTGCTCGGCCACCATTGACCAGACGTTTTCAATTGGTGAGAAATCTGGAGAATGTGCTGGGCAGGGCAGCAGTCGGACATTTTCTGTATCCAAAAAGGCCCGTACAGGACCTGCAACATTCGGTCGTGCATTATCGTGATGAAATGTAGGGTTTCGCAGGGATCGAATGAAGGGTAGAGCCACGGGTCGTAACACATCTGCAGTGTAACGTCCACTGTTCAAAGTGCCGTCAGTACGAACAAGAGGTGACCGAGACGTGTAACCAATGGCACTCCATACCATCACGCCGGGTGATACGCCAGTATGGCGATGAGGAATACACGCTTCCAATGTGCGTACACCGCGATGTCGCCAAACACGGATGCGACCATCATGATGCTGTAAACATAACCTGGAATCATCCGAAAAAATGACGTTTTGCCATTCGTGCACCCAGGTTCGTCGTTGAGTACACCATCGCAGGCGCCCCTATCTGTGATGCAGTGGCATGGGTAACCGCAGCCATGGTCTCCGCAAACGTCGTCGAACTGTTCGTGCAGATGGTTGTTGTCTTGCGAACGTCCCCATCTGTTGACTCAGGGATCGAGACGTGGGTGCACGATCCACTGCGGCCGTGCGGATAAGATGCCTGTCATCTCGACTGCTAGTGATACGAGGCTGTTGGGATCCAGCACGGCGTTCCGTATTCCCCTCCTGAACCCACTGATTCCATATTCTGCAAACAGTCATTGGATCTCGACCAACGCGAGCAGCAATGTCGCGATACGATAAACCGCAATCGCAATAGGCTACAATCCGACCTTTATCAAAGTTGGAAACGTGATGGTACGCATTTCTCGTCCTTACACGAGGCACCACAACAACGTTTCACCAGGTAACGCCGGTCAACTGCTGTTTGTGTATGAGAAATCGGTTGGAAACTTTCCGCATGTCAGCACGTTGTAGGTGTCGCCACCGGCGCCAACCTTGTGTGAATGCTCTGAAAAGTTAATCATTTGCATATCACATCATCTTCTTCTTGTCGGTTAAATTTCGCGTCTGTAGCACGTCTTCTTCGTGGTGTAGCAATTTTAATGGCCAGTAGTGTATGTTCTGTTCGATATAATTGAACACGCTATTTTTCACATACTTGGCCACTTCACTGTTACACGGTATTAATCGTTTTCAGTAACAAAATGAATTTATTATAAGTTACGGCGTCAACTGCAAGATGGAACATCAATCTGATGCAGTCGTTCTAAAAATAGGTGGAGAATATCTGGAGCACGTCGCGTCGTTGACATACGCTGCGCAACAGAATTAAATGGCCACTTGTTCGAGACCCCACAGTCTCAACCCATTGCGACGCTCAACTTTGAAATTTGTCTCAAAGGTGCTTCAACCTTCCTCTGTAATGATGACGAAAAGTGTAGCGCCGCGGACGTCACCCTCTGGCTCTACGACGCCTCAAACAGCGAGGGTCGACACTTGCGAGAGAAAGGCCACAGCTTACTAGTTCGTATGACGTGTATGGTGGGTTACTGATGTTACATTGGCACCGAATTTCACAAGATTCCTGCCCACTGCCACGGCGGACGTGTCACACGATGGGAAGTACGTCACACGCCGTCTCAGCCACATCTCACCCCTTCATTTGACGCCTCTGCCATGGAGACCAGACCCACGAAACCCAGTGTTAAAATCACGAAGTTTTCTGATGGGTGGCCGAGATGAATGTTTCAGACAAATCGTTGCTCAGAAGAAGACACAAAGGGTTGGCAAAGCGACTTCAGTGATACCACCCTCTCCCTGCGGGCGTCGATTCGCACACATTTCACGGTCGAAAACGAGAGTTGACAGTGCGACGAGCAACTGGAGGACGTTCTTTCCAACTTCTGACACTGGAGACATCCTCGGACGTTCCGACCTTTCTCTAAGGACGTTGTGGGGTTGCGTTCCCATTAAAGGGGATCTGATCCCTTTGCAGCATAGAATTTTTGTTCTCGTGCACAGTTTGGAACCAGAAGGGAACGTACAACACAAATCAATCAGATTTTAGCGTGATTCGAAGTGGCAAAGGGTTCATATGCTTCTTCATCCTATTCATCCATCTTATTCGTCGTTCTCCTGTGGCACAGTCACGAAGAGGGAAGGAGGCGTGCAACACTGACACATTGACGCATGCTTCAGTGTAATGACAAGACTCCCTAATTCGGCAAAACGCCCGGTGCCAACTACCCGCCTTTGTTGACCATCTTAAAAATGTACCTGTACAGACAGAGCCCATGACGAGAGCCCAGGTAGCTGCAGGCAGGTTACCCTGCTGCTCTGTCACTGCTATACACCTACTCTTGTGCATCCATAAGAGGTGCTGGTCTGCAGGCACTTAGGACTTCATCATGAGCTCTGTCTGCAGAAGTACATTTTTAAAAATCTCAACGAAGGTGGGCAGTTGCCACTGAGGGTTTTGTTGAACTGGAGAGTCTTAGGGGCACCAATTGCCGTTTTATTCACGCTGTAAGACGTCGTGGTCTCCTGATCTTCATTGCTTACATATTCCGCCCTCACAATCCTTTTCCGCGTATCAAGATGCTTCATTCGAACCCAAACTCGATACGATAAAGTCAATGTTGTATGAATTCACGTAAACGATATGCAATTAACAAGTAAGCGCACCTTGGTTGAAATACTCGAGGCTGGCGTACACACATACGTTCCAGACACAACGGTCACAGAAGCTTTTAGTTCGGGAGAGAAACCGCACAACGGGACGCCGGTCCCTTCAGAGGACGACCCAGCCTATGTCGCCCGGTGACCACCAGTGTAGCGGACAGCGTGGGCCCGAGTGAAAGGGGGGAACGACCCCATGTTCGGCTTAAAAGCAAATTCCGCTACATTGTGTGGGAGCGGCCAGCCTACACATTCTTTACACATAGCACACAGTTTCAGAGATTTTCACAGGGAGACGGCAAACGCCAAACGCCAATGCTACAGGTTTCCGGATTGGTCACCTTAAACGAAACGTCGTTCTCCCGTTTTAGAAGAGCAATGCTGATTGGCAGACGATATTTCTGACACTTTGAGCTGAAGGAATAATGGAAGAGACCGAAAGATATACCCCTTCACGTCTGGCGTGGAGAGGCGCCGTTCCGTTGTCGCTCTTGGAGTGAGGAACAAGTCTCTCCTCAGTACTTCACTGGGAGAGCACCTCTGTTGAGAGCGAATCGGAGTGACACTCTATATTGAGTCCTTGTGATTAAGCGTTGTTCACTGTGTTGGCCGACACACTTATTGTGCGGTGTGAATGGACAGAGCTATAGTTAAACGCCTGCGAGCGAATTTTGAGTGGCATCGCGGTGGACTGGTTATCTGACCGGTGTACCACACCAATAGTTAGACTAGGGGCGAATAGGAATCCTTGACTTCATCAAGGCATAGGGAGAGTTTGATTGGCGACGGTCAATCCAGATAGAAGGAGAGTTATCTTAT
The DNA here is from genome assembly GCF_021461395.2 of Schistocerca americana. Lineage (NCBI taxonomy): Eukaryota > Metazoa > Arthropoda > Insecta > Orthoptera > Acrididae > Schistocerca > Schistocerca americana. The sequence continues at coordinate 556,688,537 of NC_060125.1, read as the reverse complement.
TTGTCAGCAGCGAGCGGCACAGACAGCAGTCATCGCAGCTTACGGTATTGTGTGCCACAGCTATTGCGAGCCCCATATTTCTTCCACAACAGTACACTTCACTGCATTTCACACACGACAGCCTCGACCGTACCTAGCAACATACTAAAGGATAATTATTCAAGTTGAGTAGTCGCGCCTCTCAGCCATTCTGCCAAGTCAACAACCATCTTAAATTTTGTATAGAAATTTCATTAGCGAATCCAATCCTTGAGAGGTAACTTCACATTCCGAAAAGAACCAGGATATAACTTGTTCAATTCATAACTAAAAGTGCCATTGTGATTGCTCAGAATTTTTGCAAAATAAATAATAACTTTCGTTAGTTTCATGTTTTTCTTACACTAACTAGCACTACTCCAGTACCCAAGTATCCCACTAGTTACGTAAGAAATTTTGTGAATTTTTGTGTCATTTCCTTACAGCGGACGACTCCAGAAGATATTTATCGCTGTAAGTTTTTCAGACATTTCTCTTTAGAACGTTAGGAGCGTCTGTCTGCCTTCTGTAGTAGTGTGGGGGTGGAAATTGCATCTTGCAGGAGCCACAGGGTAAAGGGTACATCTCAGATTAATCCGTTTCGCAGAATAACAGATCAACCCCACACCTCAGAACGCATATGTCAATGTCGCATCCCCTGCATGACGACAAAAATCGGGGCGCTCTAAAGGAATAAGCACCCTTAGCTGCTTTGTGTCAAGTTCAGACTTCGTGGAATGGTTTTGAACGTTCCTTGGTGGTTCCAACCTGCACACGAGAGCAAAAATTGAGGTCTTGCTGCACTACAAACGGGTGCGGTCACGTTAGATGCAGCCTCGCAATCTCTTTAGGGAAGATGAAAGCGCCCGAGGGTGTCAGCAGCGTCAAAGGTTGTCAAGAACGTCGTTCTGTTGCTCAACGCACTGCGAGCTGTTATTTTCGACCGCGAAGTTGAGTGAGATCGACTCTCCAGGGAAAGAGGTCGTCTCATTGACACCCTTTTTTGCCGCCCTCCCCCCCCCCCCCCCTTCGGCCTATTCGTGCCGATTTTGAGCGGCGTTGTCTTTGGAATGTTTTCCTCGGCCACTCGTAAGAAAACCGCGTGATTTCAACTCTGCGGTTCTTACCTCCATCGCGGAGGCGTCAAAAGAAAGGATGGAATGTGGGTAAGAGGGGTTGTGCCGACCCAGCCCTCGTGGGACACGTCCACTGTGGCGTTGGGTAGAACTGAGGTGGAGTTTGGCTGCCAGTGTGACGTTATTAACCGACTTACCCGCTACATGAACTTCTGGGCTCTGGCCTTCTACATCTACATCTACATGATTACTCTGCAATTCGCATTTAAGTGCTTGGCAGAGGGTTCATCGAACCACAATCATACTATCTCTCTACCATTCCACTCCCGAACAGCGCGCGGAAAAAACGAACACCTAAACCTTTCTGTTCGAGCTCTGATTTCTCTTATTTTATTTTGATGATCATTCCTATCTATGTAGGTTGGGCTCAACAAAATATTTTCGCATTCGGAAGAGAAAGTTGGTGACCGAAATTTCGTAAATAGATCTCACCGCGACGAAAAACGTCTTTGCTTTAATGACTCTCATCCCAACTCGCGTATCATATTGAAACGTCCCCTTTGAACAATTATACAAGACTGTGCCTATACTGACACACAATATTTTGTTAGCGCAACGCAATCTGACTTTCAAAATTCCCTACAAAAGAATGGCCCTGACTAACATTAAACTATACCTTTCACAAATCACTTACCTCACAACAATCTTCGCTGCTCAAGCTACTGCAATACAGCGAGCGCCACTACTGCCAGCTAAATAAAAGATTCAAACTATGGAAGGCACTAACTACTGATAGGGATAGTTAGCAAATGAAAGATATTAATAGAGAACGAACAATGTATTTACCTTGATATCATCATATATCAATATAGCAGTTCATGACAAATTACAAACCTCCGCCATCTCTCTCCCCACATCCACCACTGCTGGCGGCTCACCTCCAACTGCGCAACGCTACGCGCTGTTCACATCCAGCTGCCCCTCTACAATGGCAGACAACAATGCAAACTAGCCACAGACTGCACACAGCACAGCCAGTGATTTTCATTCAGAGGTGGCGTTACCAATAAAAAAACCTAAACAGCCTACTTACAATATCTGCCACACTCTCTCCCCTATTACGCGATAATACAAAACGAGCTGCCCTTTTTTGCACTCTTTCGATGTCCTCCGTCAATCCCACCTGGTAAGGATCCCACACCGTGCAGCAATATTCTAACAGAGGACGAACGAGTGGAGTGTAAGCTGTCTCTTTAGTGAACTAGTGGCATCTTCTAAGTGTCCTGCCAATGAAACGCAACTTTTGGCTCGCCTTCCCCACAATATTATCTATGTGGTCTTTCCAACTGAACATCTTCGTAATTTTAACACCCAGGTACTTAGTTGAATTGACAGCCTTGAGAATTGTACTATTTATCGAGTAATCGAATTCCAACGGATTTCTTTTGGAACTCATGCGGATCACCTCACACTTTTCGTTAGCATCAACTGCCACCTGCCTCACCATACAGCAATCTTTTCTAAATCGCTTTGCAACTGATACTGGTCTTCGGATGACCTTACTAGACGGTAAATTACAGCATCATCTGCGAACAACCTAAGAGAACTGCTCAGATTGTCACCCAGGTCATTTATATAGATCAGGAACAGCAGAGGTCCCAGGACGCTTCCCTGGGGAACACCCGATATCACTTCAGTTTTACTCGACGATTTGCCGTCTATTACTACGAACTGCGCCCTTCCTGACAGGAAATCACGAATCCAGTAGCACAACTGAGACGATACCCCATAGGCCCGCAGCTTGATTAGAAGTCGCTTGTGAGGAACGGTGTCAAAAGCTTTCCGGAAATCTAGAAATACGGAATCAACTTGAAATAGCGGCCATTACTTCGTGCGAATAAAGAGCTAGCTGCGTTGCACAAGAACGATGTTTTCTGAGACCATGCTGATTACGTATCAATAGATCGTTCCCTTCGGAGTGATTCATAATGTTTGAATACAGTATATGCTCCTTCTTTTCGTATACGTCGACGCCGTATTGACGGAGACGTCGTCGAGCCCGATGATGATATCTCAGGGCACCAAGCATTTGCAACATTATAGAGGTCGGTTGCGGGCACCTTTCAGACAAATTTCAGACTTAAGCTTCGCATTGGGTGGATGTTACAGGGTTTCGAAAAAGTGATCCTCTAATTCCATTGTGCAGTGTATTAAGGGGTAACATTAAAACGATATATGGATTGGAACGAACTCGTAAATAATTAATTAAGGAAGGTAAATGAAAGACTTAGAGAAAGCTTTTGACAATGTTAATTGGAATACTCTCTTTCAAATTCTGAAGGTGGCAGGGGTAAAATACAGGGAGCGAAAGGCTATTTACAATTTGTACAGAAACCAGATGGCAGTTATAAGAGTCGAGGGGCATGAAAGGGAAGCAGTGGTTGGGAAAGGAGTGAGACAGGGTTGTAGCCTCTCCCCGATGTTATTCAATCTGTATATTGAGCAAGCAATAAAGGAAACAAAAGAAAAATTCGGAGTAGGTATTAAAATTCATGGAGAAGAAGTAAAAACTTTGAGGTTCGCCGATGACATTGTAATTCTGTCAGAGACAGCAAAGGACTTGGAAGGGCAGTTGAACGGAATGGACAGTGTCTTGAAAGGAGGCTATAAGATGAACATCAACAAAAGCAAAACGAGGATAATGGAATGTAGTCAAATTAAGTCGGGTGATGCTGAGGGAATTAGATTAGGAAATGAGACACTTAAAGTAGTAAAGGAGTTTTGCTATTTAGGGAGTAAAATAACTGATGATGGTCGAAGTAGAGAGGATATAAAATGTAGACTGGCAATGGCAAGGAAATCGTTTCTGAAGAAGAGAAATTTGTTAACATCGGGTATAGATTTAAGTGTCACGAAGTCGTTTCTGAAAGTATTTGTATGGAGTGTAGCCATGTATGGAAGTGAAACATGGACGATAACTAGTTTGGACAAGAAGAGAATAGAAGCTTTCGAAATGTGGTGCTACAGAAGAATGCTGAAGATAAGGTGGGTAGATCACGTAACTAATGAGGAGGTATTGAATAGGATTGGGGAGAAGTTTGTGGCACAACTTGACTAGAAGAAGGGATCAGTTGGTAGGACATGTTTTGAGGCATCAAGGGATCACAAATTTAGCATTGGGGGGCAGTGTGGAGGGTAAAAATCGTAGAGGTAGACCACGAGATGAATACACTAAGCAGATTCAGAAGGATGTAGGCTGCAGTAGGTACTGGGAGATGAAGATTGCACAGGATAGAGTAGCATGGAGAGCTGCATCAAACCAGTCTCAGGACTGAAGACCACAACAACAACAACAACAACAACAAATGAAAGAGAGATTTCTTAGAAGATTTCTGCGAAAGAGCAAAGCACCGATAAACGAAGCTCATAAAAGACACTTGTACGACCAATCGTAGAGTACTGCTCCAGTATCTGGAATTCTTACCAAGTGGGCACGATAGCAGAACGAATTCAGAGGCGTGTTGCTAGGCTCGTAACAGTCCAGTATAGTTCACAGAAATGCTGCGACAGCGGAACTGGAAAAGCGATGTTGTTACTGCGATACGCTCTTGTCTCAGTTTGCAGACCCTGCATTCGTGGTAGGCTGAGGAGACAATTCCGGGTCAGCATCATATAGAAAGTAAGTTTGTGCAATCCGGACAAACACAGGAAACATTCCTGCAAAAATCGTACGGATATATGACCGGAAATGCGTTCCAAGGGACGTACATTCACTTGAAGGTAGAGATATGAAATCTTTGACAATCACCCGACAGCACTGAATAAACCAGACGACTGCCAGTGTCTGTGCCACTTACTACGCGTGCAGCCCTTACTGCCTACGGCCTCCGTGGCGACAGTTTTGCAGTCGTACCAATATTCAGATTTCAGAGTGGTGCAAGTGACTGGCAGCTTGCTTTAAACGTTCAAAAGTGTAAAACTGTGGATTCTGCAAAATTAACAACCCTAGTATCTTATGGATATAATTTTAGTGTGTCGCAATGGGAATCTGTAAACTTACACAATTACTTGGTTGTAATACGTAGTAGGGACATGATGCGGAAACGATCGCGTATGCTCAGTCGTGGGTAGAACAGGCAACAGACTTCAGATTATTGGTAGAATTCTGGTTAAACGTGATCAGTGTACAAAGGACACTGCTCGCAAAATGACTCGTGCGATCCATCCAAGTATACACCTCAGGTATGTGGGAGCTGTACCAAATGGGACTAGCAGCAGACACTGAATGGATACAGAGAAGGGCAGCACAAGTGGCCCCAGCTTTTTGTAGTTCCGTCTTACGTACTCGGCTGATCAAAGACTGAAAGAAAACCAGTAAAGACAGCCGTAACGTTATTAATTATTTTGTTGACTACCAGTATGGGTGCTTCACAGGCACCATCTTCTGGCCCCCATAGGCGTAGCAACTAAACACCTGTGCTATTATGGGGATCAAAAATTTCAAATGGCTTCTGTAGACTTCTAAGACTTCTCTGTAGACATGGACTTTACACACTTCAAGCGACGACGTGTTGGCGTTAGAGGTGTGGAGAGTCCACGTTTTAGAAATCTCCGGCAGCCAGTTAAAATTAGTGATCCCTTTAATAGCACAGGCGCTTAGTTGTCTTATCTGGCTACGTGCATAGGAGCCTGAAGGTGGTGCCAATGAGGCATCGAAATTGGTAGTCAAATAAAATAATTAATAAAATTACGGCTGTCGCCACTGGTTTTCTTCAGGCCACAGGTCTGTTTCACCCGTGGGAGAGTGACGCTGAGGTGTTGAAAAAACTGAACTGCCAGATTCTATACGCTGACCAACTATCACCCCGTCTCTTGGATGGTCATTTCCATTGCGGACGTCCATGTTTACAAATTTTAACGAGTTTTGTAGGGTTCATCCTTTCCACATGGTCTTTCCAATTCCTTTTCCTTCTCTTCATCCATTTATTTACACCTTGTATTCGATACTGTTCCCTTATCGACACATTTGTTCTCTTGTCGCACAGGGTCCATCCTTGGCTCTGTCTTAATATCTTCATTTCAACTGCCCTTAACTTTAGTTTCATCTTTTTCGTTTCTGCACTACTTTCTGCTGCGTATATCACAACAGAAGACACTAGTGTTATACGTATTTTTATTTTCCCCTCAGTTGTCATAAATTTATTTCTGCATACAGTACTTTGCAGGCATCTGGATACCCTTATTGCCTTTAGGACTTGAATTTTCTCTTCCGTGGCCAGATCCTTACAGCTCGTGATAACAGTCCCTGAAGCCGGCCGGGGTGGCCAAGCGGTTCTAGGCGCTACAGTCTGGAACCGCTTGACCGCCCCGGTAGCAGGTTCGAATCCTGCCTCGGGCATGGATGTGTGTGATGTCCTTAGGTTACTTTGGTTTAAGTAGTTCTAAGTTCTAGGGGACTGATGACCTCAGATGTTAAGTCCCATAGTGCTCAGAGCCATTTGAATCATTTGAACAGTCCCTAAAGAATTAAAGATCGTCACTTGTTGGATTGACACACAATCTACGTCCAACTTACATCTTAGAGGTAGTTTTGATATTATCATCCTCTTTGGTGTCTTACATGAGATTTCCACGTTATATTGCTCAGCTGTTTTATTCAATTGGTGAACATAACGTAAACAAAACTGACTTTTCTTCTGCTGTACTAGAAGATATTGGAGTTAACGTAACTCGTCCACCTGCTGAAGTTGACATCACAGTTGCGCTCTACCAAAACTACGGTAGGGTAATTTTGGTAGAGTACATAAATAGCGTAGTAAATGGCAGGGTTACCGGTAGTACTGGTAGCGAGGAAAACATAAATGAATTTGTAAGAAAGAAACTGGGTCCGATGACTTCTCTTTGTTTGTATGGATGGTTGTTTTGCACATAAAGAGAACCGCACATCATTCAGTGTAAGGCGACAGTGTATGCAATAGAAATTGCGTTTTATAGCGCTAGTCATAAATCTGTTTTGTTTCCTTTTTTGGTTGTTATTACAACGTCTCCTTGCTTCACGCTACAAAACAACAGTCTTCGAATAAAACTTGAACATTGACAATTTAGATTTTGCTACCAATACTTTTTATGTTTAAGTAAGAGAGGAAGATAACTGTGTAGGACAAAAGTGTTTCGTAGTTTTCATGGTCCTTCATATTTCCTCAGTTTCTAGAGGGTTAACCACTTCCAGTTTCTAGGGGAACCTAGTAAGACACTGATCGCGTATGTAAACAAAGCGAGCAAAACTTGGTAAAGCCTGTTAGGTATGCAACACACGTAACATACAAGCCACACACGTCCGATCTTAACTGAGCAAGGCTACTAGGAAAACAGCCGTAGTTTATCCATATTTACAATAGTCTAAGGCAGCATAAGGTAGTTTTACAACTCTAGTCGACAGTAAGCAGATGGAAACACAAGAAAAATGCACACTGGTCATTCAGTAAACCCTCTTCATTTGAAGGTTTGCCTAAGTACAAGCAGGGGCATATATGGCATGAGGCAACTGGGGCATTGAGCGGCCACTGACACCCGAAAGAAAGAAACATAAAAAAGAAACAAGTATAAGTTAAATTTTAAAAATGAGAAAAATCGATCACCCAAATGAAGTCTTTCCAGATACTGAAATAATTCAAGTTGGTTTTGGGAATCATTATGATGTGAAGATGTGAGAATTATTTAGTCAGCCTTTGCAAGCATAACACACAGATTTAAATATCACAGAAATGTTACGTGCAGTAGTATATGAAATAGTTTAAATTTATCGTTACGTTCAATGAAGATCCTGTTGGTAGACAATATTGAAAGCTAAGTTTAGTAGCGACCAGAAACATGTGAATATCAGTCGGAAGTGACACACGGTCCTCTGACTTCTATTGAAACGGCTACCCCCGCTAACCACTGCTCCGAGAGACTCCTCAAAGTGAACGAGTAATACTTGTTGCGTCAGATCAGGCAGCAGACAACGACGCAAGGTGCCATGAAGAGACGATACGCACTGCTACGAATTACTTATCACGCAAATGAAACACAGCATTAACAAGTCGAGTGCTGCGCGCACAAGGATGGACCAGGCCATGCACGCATCTCTTGGCGTGAGGCTGTGCTCTGTACGCCGGCGACTTCGTGGCAGTTAACGTGTCAAACAGTGACGGCTGTACTATCAGGCTTACTGGGCACATTGTCATTTGAGAGTTAAAACTTGCAGCGAGCAGAATCAACGTTTTCGCAGCTCGAATTTACGCCAGTTCTACTTTTTCAGGACTATGAAGTCGATAAGCCAAGAAAATCTGGTACACTGTACAGGGATTGAGAATACAGTGACACAAAGATGAAAATAAGTCATCTTGTGTAATTATATGTACGCCTAAACAATTTAAAATCACATTTTATTCCTTTTATATGGCAGCGATGATTTCAAAGGCACACTGATTTTCCAATAAAAATACTGAGTAATGTTTGAAATTCGTGTATCACAGTTAGAAATTCTTCTAAAAATGTATTACCCCTTATGGTACGTGCATGAAAAACGTGTGTTTCAAGATAATTAGGCAAATTGTCGAACAATGATCATACGAGTGACTACAGATGTTACTTGGCACTAAACTTGCGCTCTTGCGCTCTACCAAAGCTACGGTTCGGTAGTTTTGGTGCAGTACATAAATGACGCAGTAAATAGTGAGATTGCCGTTAGTATTGGTAGCATCGGTAAGGAAAGAAACGTAAATGAAAGTGTGAGAGAGGGACTGGGAGCCAGCGACTTCTCTTTGTTTTTTTTGTTTCTTCGGTTGTTTGGTTTGCACGTAATTAGAACAACAAATCATTCTTCGTTAGTCCACTGTGTATTTTGTAGCCTTGCAGCACATAAATTAAATTTTAAAAGTAATAAAAATTAGTTGATCGCATAACTTCTGCACTATTACATAACCAATGTAATTACTCTGGATGCAAGTACAGTTTAAATTCACAAGCCTGAAAAATCTACGTAGTTATTATTGTTATATTGTACTCAACAGAAAGTTCTTCATCGTGATTAAAGGTAAGAATTCTCTGTCATTACAGAAAAACGCAAAAGTTGTCTATGAATAACAGAAACATGTTCTGTATAAGCTCGCCACAGTATCGAAGAGATGTTTGACTTCTTTTTTTAGAGAATTGTATATTCTAATGGTATACGCTAAATCTGTATTGTGAATTTTTTATTTTTTCTACAATATCCCTGTGTTTCACGTTACAATTCAACAATTATCGAATAAAACCTTAATTAATAATTCACAATTTCAGTTCTGCTATAAATACTGTTTATTTTTGTGTAAGAGATAGTAGGATAACTGTCTACAACGAAGATCTTCCGTATGTTGTGTGTCCCTTCATATATCCTCATTTGGTCCTTCAGTTTCTGTAGGGATCTAGGAGGACACTGATGGCATGTGTAAACAAAGCGGTCGATATTAGGTAAAGCAACACGCCTACGATCTTATCTGCTCCAGGCTGCTAGAAAAACTACCGTAGTAGCCTATATTAGTTTTACGACCCTACTTGACACAAGAACTTCGTAGGAGAATGTATGACGCATTCACGGTATATAAGGAAACTAGAGATGAAATAGAAACTTCTTTGAGTAAATTTAACGACTTACACAAAAATATACTCTTCGCCACAAAACACCAGAAAAACAACACAAAGAGGCTGCATTCAGACCCTTCTTAAACAGAGCACAGAAATTCCCATTTGTTGGTGTCGACTATGAGACAGAAATAAACTCAGTCACATATATTAAACATAACAATGGCTATCTTGAACACGAAATAGATTCACTTTCTCAACACGTGCCGAGAATTAATAGCATCACCCATAACATACGAAAACCCTAGTATATAACAATACCATATTTAGGACTCACTTTAGATGAAATAGCCAAGCTGTTTAAACACACAGATATCAGCACCACCTTTGCCACGAATAGCAACTTAGGGAAGAAACTGCTTCGTGTCATCTCACAACCAACAAAGAAACTGAGCGATCCACAACACAAAGCTACATGCAGTCATTGCAGCAAATACTACACTGGCCCTGCGGCCCTGACAGTTTAAACCAGTTTTGAGGAACACATTGACTATTTTACACTTGATAAAGTTAACAAGTCAGCTACAGAGAAGCATATAGACGAAACAGGACACTGTGGTACAATCGATAATGATCTTAAAGTCTTGCGTAGTTAAAAAAGAGCCAGAAAATGGACATTTGGAGAAAATGGAAATTTGCATCCATCGCCAAAAGAGGGAAAACCCCAAATGAAATGAAGTAGTTTCTTCACCAAATTCATTTCAGTAGTCTTCAAATAGAACATACACAAAAATGAAGATTGTAATTATATGAAAAAATTGGGTTGTTTTGAAAATTAGTCTAATACAAAAACAATATGTTTTTGTATCTACCCAGACATGTTTCGGCACCTACGTGTCATCTTCTGTGGGTCAAATTTTTGTTTCTGTAAAATACAATATCAAATTTATAATAATTTATCTATTGTAAGCCTAAGAATTACAATACGTGCATTTTGCTTTGTTTTATTTAGACGCTTACCTTAAAATTACATCGCTAGATGAACTCCATAATGCAGTTGTTTGTGGTATCATGTTTCGTTAGCATGAGAAGCTTGTGAACAATCGCTAACATTTTTAAAAGAGCCATAGAAAAGAAGCGACCTGAACACATCGTAAGAAGACAGCCACTTCTCAAGAACAAAGTGAATGATTATTTAAATTTTTTCATGTGAACACCCCCCCCCCCCCCTCCCCGCCAGCTTACAAAGAGACATAGCTTTTCATTAGATTAACGTTCTCTTTTCGCGCAGTACGACCACAGCACATGCCAATGCTATACAAATAAACTTTAATATTTAGTTTGATGATGAGGTTAACCTCGAAACATGTTGTTAGTTAAATAATTTAAGTAATCAACAAATTCTGTGACTGGCGTTTGAAAAACCTTTTCATACAATTCGTACATTTCCGATTTTCCTATAATTACAAGATTTATAAAATTCATTCTTCTCCAATACATACTGCGTAAGACAAACGTTGATAAACAGTCTGGATGACTGGTTTTCAAAATCAAATTGCCATGAACACAAATGCACTGCCGAGGATCTCCATACTCATGAAATATACATGCCTATGAAAATTTATGTTACGCGCGCAGAGAGGTGCAATCGATTTGACGTCTGTGTTTTGGGTGCCGCTGAGTCGCACAACTCAGATGTTTGGTTATGACTTACCTCACTGCATTTCACTGTCCTCTGAAGATTGTGCTGGCCGGGGACGGACAAATACATGTTGCTCGCCTCGTTGCAAGCTAATGCTATGGAACAACGTGGACCGCTGCACAGACATCTGTGTTACTGAGAACTGCGTCGCGTCGCGATGATGATGAGACGATAATCATCGCAAGGGCAAGGAGATTGTGCAGCGTAAATAGATTGGGGTGACCAGGACAATGCCCCCGAGAATAAAGCACCTCTTTAATTTAAAAAGAAAAATAGGAAAATGGGAAAAAATTAAAATGGGAAGGAAAAGTGAAAAATTTAGTACAAACTTCCAGTCCTCTCAACAAGGGAAACTCCGTGGCACGACTGAGAATCCCAGGCGGGTCTCCCGGATGGGAATGAGCCGCGCTGACCAAGCATCTATGGAGCCGGACGAACTGGGATACGAACATCAGTTAATTGGATATGTACAACGAAGGGACTAGATGATAGCAAGTGTTTAGTCGAAGGATATGACAGAGCGTCCGTCATGTATGGCGTATGCAATGATATGTAAAGAGAATCAAGTCATAATTTAAATTTAGTCTGCACTCCCACCGTAAGGTGCGTGGCGGAGGGTACCCTGTACCATTACCAATCATTTCCTTCCCTGTTGCACTCGCAAACAGCGCAAGAGACAAACGACTATCTACTCGCCTCCTATGAGCACTAATTTCTCATATCTTATCTTCGTGATCCTTATGCGGAAAGTGTGTTGGCAGCAGTGAAATCGTTCTGTTGTCAGCTTCAAAAACCGATTCTCTAAATATTATAAATAGTGTTTCCCGAAAAGAACGTCGCCTTCCGTTCAAGGATTCCATGTGAGTTCCCAAAGCATCTCTGCAGTACTTGCATGTTCGAACCTGCCGGTAACAAACCTACGAGAATGCCTCTCATTTGCTTCGATGTCTCCCTTTATTTGGACCAGGTGCGGATCCCAAACATCGAGCAGTACTCAAGAATAGGTCGCACTGGTGTCCTGTATGCGGTCTGCCATACCACACTTTCCCAAAATTCTCCCAATAAACCGAAGTAGGCCATCCGTCTTACCTACCGCAATCCTCACACGCTCGTCCCACTTCGTGGCGCTCTGTAATGTAACGCTCAGATGTTTAAACGACGTCGCAGTGTCAATGAGAACACTACTAACGTTGTATCCTAACATTATGGTTGTATTTCTCCCACTCGTTCGCATTAACTTACATTCTTCTACATTTAGAGCCAGCTGCCATTCTTCACACCAACTAGAAATGTTGTCTGAGTCATCTTCTATCCTCCTACAGTCACTCAACTTCGACATCTTACCGTACACCACAGCATCATCAGCAAACAACCGCAGATTGCTCCCCACCTTGTCCGACAGATCATTTATGTATACAGAAAATAATATCCGATCTGTTCAAAATGGTTCAAATGGCTCTGAGAACTATGGGACTTGGCTTCTGAGGTCATCAGTCCCCTAGAACTTAGAACTACTTAAACCTAACTAACCTAAGGACATGACACACATCCATGCCCGAGCCAGGATTCGAACCTGCGGCCGTAGCGGTCGCGCGGTTCCAGGCTGTAGCGCCTAGAACCACTCGGCCACTCAGGCCGGCTATAGCCGATCTGTCACACTTTCCTGGAGCACTGCTGGCGATACCATTGTCGCTGATCAACACTCACTGTCGAGGACAACACATTGCATTCTACTATTTAAGAATTCTTCGAGCCACTCACATCTCTGGGAGCCTATTCCAAATCCTCATAGCTGCACCTTCCGGAGGTCTAGAAATATGGAATCTGCCTGATGCCCTTATATAGTTTTTTCGCAGATACCAGGTAATATTGGTCTTTTCATATGATGTAGCATTAATAAAATGACATTAAAATACTGCCAAGAAAGTTATTTCAAAAAGTGATGGAAGTTTGATTAGAGATAAATGCTGATGAGTCAAGATTCATGAGAGAAGAAGAAAATTACAAGTCGCCAAAGCGAAAGGCCAAGCAGTTTGATAACCATGTGTTTGAAGAGGCTCAAAATTTCAGATGTTTTGGGGGCTGTAGTAAACAAGAGAAATGATGAGAAAAAAGAAATAGAAGCGAGGATCTAAGCGGCATTCAGAGGGTCATATGCACTCATCAAATTACTGTCGTTCAGAATCTTTCAAGAAGAACCAAAAAGAGGACATATAAAACTATAATCAGACCAGTATTACTATATGGGGCAAAATATGGAGAATAGGTAAGTACACAGAGAGAAAGGAAATGTTTTTGAAGATAAAATTCTGTGGAACATGTTTTCAGCAATTTGTCAGGGAGGAGAATGGCGAAGAAGAAAGAACTGGGTACCTAGGGAGATATATAATGAACCAATGAACCAGATGTTGACGTGGAAGCCAAGACAATGAGATGGAGAGGAGGGATCAAGCTTGAGACAAGTGTCAGAGAAGAACTCTGTAAGATGAAGACCTGTAGGCAGACCAGAAACAGGAAGGAGAGACCAGAAAACCAAGGATCTTCAGATACTTAGGGCAAGGGAAGAGGATGCAAATAACTGAACGCTGTAGAGGAGGTCAAAAACTGAGTGCAGTTAGTGGAGCATGGAGAATGAGAGTAAATATATCTTGGATTGTGTTCACTATTTGTAATATGTGCTATGATTCATGGACGAATACCAGTTTCATGTGTAGATGAATCGTGGACAAATCGTTAAGTTTATATTTCGCTTTCCTAAAGTAATTATTTCACTTTACGACTCATGTGTTTGAAGAGGCTCAAAATTTCAGATGTTTTGGGGGCTGTAGTAAACAAGAGAAATGATGAGAAAAAAGAAATAGAAGCGAGGATCTAAGCGGCATTCAGAGGGTCATATGCACTCATCAAATTACTGTCGTTCAGAATCTTTCAAGAAGAACCAAAAAGAGGACATATAAAACTATAATCAGACCAGTATTACTATATGGGGACAAAAGCAAGCGGAGTGCATTCAGCCATTATGAGAGCTATTGAGGAGCTACTTGACTGACAAGTAGTGACACCAGTCACGAAAACTGACAACAGTCTGGAGAGCAGTGTGCTGTTTTTAATTTTTTTATTTACTCGTCAAGTTCCGTAGGACCAAATTGAGGAGCAAATCTCCAAAGTCATGGAACGTGTCAGTACATGAAATTACAACACAAACGTAATAACAGATAAAAATAAATGTTCATGAACCTTAAAAAAGTAAGTCCATAAGTTAAGTAAACGCTGTCAGCAATAAAATAAAAATCAGCTTAATTTTCCAAGAACTCCTCAACAGCTTAGAAGGAGCGACCCATGAGGAAACCCTTCGGTTTCGATTTGAAAGCGCGTGGATTACTGCTACGATTTTTGAATTCTAGTGGCAGCTTATTGAAAATGGATGCAGGAGTGTACTGCACAACTTTTTGCACAAGAGTTAAGGATGTCCGATCCAAATGCAGGTTTGATTTCTGCCGTGTATTAACCGAGTGAAAACTGCTTATTCTCGGGAATAAACTAATACTGGTAACAAGAAACGACAATAAGGAGTATACATACTGAGAGGCCAATGTCAAAATACCCAGACTCGTGAACAGAGGTCGACAAGAGGTTCGTGAACTAACAGCACTTATTGCCCGAACCGCCCTTTTCTGAGCCAAAAATATCCTTTTAGAATGAGAAGAGTTACCCCAAAATATAATACCACACGACAATAGCGAATGAAAATAAGCAAAGTAGACTAATTTTCATGTCGAACGATCACTCACTTGTGATACCGTACGAATAGTAAAAATGGCAGTATTAAGTCTTTGAACAAGATCCTGATCGTGGGCTTTCCACGACAGCTTACTATCTATCTGAACATCTAGAAATTTGAACTGCTCAGTTTCACTAATCATATGCCCATTCTGTGACGTTAAAACGTCAGGTTTTGTTGAGTTGTGTGTTAGAAACTGTAAAAGCCGAGTCTTACTGATTAAGCGTTAGTTTATTTTCTACAAGCCATGAACTGAGGTCATGTACTGCAATATTTGAAACCAAGAAAATGTTGCGCACAACATCCTTTACTACCAAGCTAGTGTCATCAGCAAACAGAAATATTTTGGGGTTTCCCGACATACTAGAGGGCATATCACTTATATAAATAAGGAACAGGAGTGGCCCCAACACTGATCCCTGGGGCACCCCCCTACTTGACAGTACCCCACTCAGACCCCACTTCGTATCTGGATTCGGTGACGCCTAAGGGCGCCTGAGCATGACACAGCGGTCGGTCGTTACCGTTGGGTCTTCAAGGCCATGTAGTGTCGTACACATCTTAGTAATGAATAAAATTACAAAAAGTGCAATCATGCTGATTAATTTCTCCTTGGTAGCTAATGAACATTTGGTTGGCACACTTTTTATTTTGCTTCTGGGGTGATCATGATAAACGGGTCATTATTTTTAACAGGCGACCATGTACAACTCGTAAAAATTGTTGAAAAATCATGTTTGTTACACAATCAGTTCCAGTCATAAACAGACAATCTTCAGGTGTACCATGACATCATAATCAGGTTGTGACAACTCATAACACTGCCGAGCATCATTTTACAAACCAATACCTCCCCTCAACTGTAAAGCAGGAGCATTGAATGGAGACTTTGGTTTGTAACATGAAAACCATCGAGAACAGATAGTTAGGAATCCCACTCATGATGGAAATATATAGTATTTAATGGCAGCAAGTAGGTTTGAGGACGTCCACAACAACATTAATCTTTAACCAAGCATTGAGTGACTTGCAAGTTAATTAAATTCTATACACAGAAAATTCCCAAAAGGAGACTACGATAATGAGATAAAGTTTAACCAATAATGGATATCAATTTTTTTAACACAAAAGAAAATACCACCAGATACAGCCCTTCGTGAGACACTTTCAAAATAGGTGCGGGCAAATTCAAGTAGCAGAAGGGGAGCCCACTGGACCCAGACCAGAGGCGGCTAGACCCAGAACCCACAGCAAGCAGGCGAGCTGGACAGGGTGCCGCACACAGTAAACACACAAATCTTTTATAAAATCCTTTACAGATCCAAATCAGGGCCGCACGACTAGATTCGGGTAATGTGGCCGAGTCCAGTTCCCACACTACAAGCCAGGTTCGGTCTTGCAAACGTGTCAAACACATCACAACCTCTGCGTCGTGTCCCGGCCTGCTCAGCCACGCTCGCCTCCGATTCTCACGCGCCGCGCGGCTCTCCAGCTGTCCCCTTTCTGGCCCCCACGCCCGTTGCGGCCAAAAGCCACGTCAAACGGCCGAGCGCAAAGATCACACCATGCCGACCCGATCGATCAATCGATACGAGCCGGCACGGCTCACAATTCTTGGAAAAAAGCACAGGTCACACACGTCTACAAAATGATAGGAGAAGTGACACACAAAACTACCACCGAATTTTCTTTGGCAGCGATTTGTTGCAGAAAATAGTTCAGATGGCTCTGAGCACTATGGGACTTAACTGCTGAGGTCATCAGTCCCCTAGAACTACTTAAACCTAACTAACCTAAGGACATCACAGACATCCATGCCCGAGGCAGGATTCGAACCTGCGACTGTAGAGGTCGCGCGGTTGCAGACTGTAGCGCATTTGTTACAGAATTTTAGAAAATGTTCTAGTCTCAAACATAATGAGGTACCTGGAACAGAATGACCTACTCCGTGCCAACCATCATAGATTTCGAAAATACAGATCGTGCGAAACTCAAACAATCACTTTTCTCAGGTGACACACTGAAAACTTTGGATCAAGGGAAACAGGTAGACGCAGTATTTATTGGTGCCCGAAAAGCATTTGACAAAGTGCCACATCTATGTTTATTGTCAAAAGTACGCTCGTATGAGGTATGTGACTGGAGTGAGGACTTTTTGGTATGCAGGAGCTTGTCGTCTCGGTGGAGAGTCATCTTCACGTGTAGAAGTAACTTCGGCGTGCCCCAGGGAAGTGTGTTGAGACCCTTGCCGTTAATATTTTATATTAATGATCCCGCAGATAATATTGGTAGTAACCAAAAAAATGGTTCAAATGGCTCTGAGCACTATGCGTCTTAACTTCTCAGGTCATCAGTCGCCTAGAAGTTAGAACTAATTAAACCTAACTAACCTAAGGACATCACACACATCCATGCCCGAGGCAGGATTCGAATCTGCGACAGTAGCGGTCTCGTGGCTCCAGACTGTAGCGCGTAGAACCGCACGGCCACTCCGGCCGGCTAGTAGTTGTCTGTCTGTAATGAAGTATTGTCTGAAAGAAAATGCATAAATATTCAGTCGATGTTGATAAGATTTCAAAGTGGTGCAAATATTGGCAACTTGCTTTAAATGTGCAGAAATGTAGAACTGTACTCTTCACAAAACGAAAAAACGTGGTATTCTGTTACTATGATACCGATGAGTCACAGTCCCATTTTGTAGGAATATGAAATGGAATGATCACATAAGCTCAGTTGTGGGTAGAGCAGGTGGTAGTCTTCCGCTTATTGGTAGAATACTGGGAGAATGCAATCAGCCTGCAAAGGAAATTGCTTACAAATCTTTCGTCATTGTTCAAGTGTTTGGGACTCGTCACAAATAAGAGTAACAGGGGAGATTGAACATCTACAGCGAAAGGAAGCACGAATGGTGACAGGTTTGTGTGACCCATGGGAAAGGGTGACAGAGACGGTGAAAGAACTGTACTGGTAGACCCTTGAACATGGACGTAAACTATCCCGGAGAAGACTACTTACAAAGTTTGAAGAACTGGCTTTACAAGATGACTCTAGAAATATGTTACAACCCCTTACGTATCGCTTGCATAGGGATCGTGAGCACATGATCAGAACAATTACAGCAAGAACAGAGACATTCAAACAATCATTCCACCCGCGCCCATACGTTAATGGGACGGGAGGAAACCCTAATAACTGGTACAATGGGACGTACCCTCTCCGACGCACTTCACGGTGGTTTGCAGAGTACAGATGTAGGTTAAATTTCCTTTTCCTCTATGGTCACCAATTTTGAAGTCCTCAGACTAACGGTTTCGCCGGCTGATGTGGCCGAGCGGTTCTAGGCGCTTCAGTCTGGAACCGCGCGACCGCTACGCTCGCAGGTTCGAATCCTGCCTCGGGCATGGATGCGTGTCATGTCCTCAGATTTGTTAGGTTTAAGTAGTTCTAAGTTCTAGGGGACTGATGACGTCAGCTGTGAAGTCCCATAGTGCTGAGAGCCATTTGAACCATTTTTGAACTAATGGTTTCGGTCAGCAATGACCATCTTCAGATCCGCAGCGAAATATAGGAAAAAGACAAATACAACTAGCAGATTGTATACAGCTTAAAGCAATAAAATAGACCATCATGAAACCTATTGCTGACATACACGTGCTTTAAATATGATGAGGTATACCTGTTTTGTAAAAACATGTCCTAGTATACTGGAGCCGCAGTGGCATTGTTAACTGCTAAACACAAAATCAGCGCCAGCTGCGCCAGAGTCATCTTGTCAGCAGCATTACTGTATCCCCCCTTTGTTATTTTATATTGTACAATTATCACTGAAGAATACGGGTACGGTTGCAGTAGCGATGTCTGGCGAACTTACAATGCACTCTTTGTGTGGCTACTGTACAGTTTGTTTTGAACAGTAGTGCTGCTAACAAGATGAGTCTGGTGTAGGTCAGTAATACAATTCATCATAGTCTATTTTATTGTTTTAAGCTGTACACAATCCGGAAGTTGTATTTGTGTTTCTCCCATATTTCACTGCGGGTCTGAAGATGGTCGTTGCTGACCGAAACCGGTAGTCTGAGGACTTGAAAATTTGTGACCATAGACGTGATGTAAAGGAAATGTACTCTATTTTCGGGTCACTTCAATTCGCGACCATGACGCAGCTTGTAAAAGATAGATGTAGATGCTCGATAGTAGTTATGGATTGCCACAAACTGGTTACTATGCCACAGTACACGAAATTGATTTATTCAGCTGTGTGTAGCCACGATTTTTCGCCAATAAATGTGACACCCTGTACACGGGCTCTCTGCGGAGAGCCGGCCTGCAGAGTGCAGACCTGTATTTTCGAGGCCCGTTCTGGCGAGCCGCGACTTGCAGCCTGCCGGTGGTTCGGACTGTGGAGTCCGCGGCCAGTGCAAGGTGTCCGGCTGGGCCCGCGCTGTGCATAACGGCCGCCGCCGCCGGCGATTGTCCCACGGTGCGGGAGCGAGCGGCCACAATGGGCCGGCCCGGCCCCTCGAGGAGGGGCGGCTGTGCTTTGTGGGCTGCGCTCCCCGCGGTCGCCCTCGGCCTGCAGGTATACACCGTAGCGCCAGAGCGCGGAGCCCGGCTCAACGCCCGGCAACCGCCGCCGTCGCGTCCGCCCCTTGCCCTCCGGTCCCACACTTTTCCCTGTCCCGAGATCCATGTTTTTCTCCTGAGAATTGGGATACCTCCAATGCTTACTAGCTTCCCTGGCATAGTTCTTCGACGGCCCATTAACAGGTCGTGAAACATTCTGCAACCTGATATTCGCCACACTTGCATTACTCGCCGTTTTCATCTACACTGCCTGACTAAAATAGTGAAGCACCCAAAACGGCCGGAGCAAACGAGATGAAACTTCGAGGGTTGAGAGCGTATATGATGTTATTTTAGTGGTTATAGAAACGCGTGACATTTGCGAAGAACTTAGCAGTATTACTACTGTTTTATATTAAGAAAAGTTATTAAAAAATCCGGGAGTATGTGTATCATATCTGAAATCAGCAACTCTGATAATAAAATTAAAACAATTTGGAATATTATTAAAAGAGAAACAGGTCAACCAAGAGCAGAGGAAGGCAGTATTACCATCAAATTGAATGAAAACTTTACGAACAAAAAGTCAGAAGTTGAAAATATTTTTAATAATCATTTTCTAAATGTTGTGGATATAGTAGGATCCAGGTGTTCATTAGAAGATGCTAGGCTGTTAATGGAAGAGGCCATACCTATGCAATTTGATACAATTGAAATCTCACCCACTTCTCCCTCTGAAATTAGGAAAATAATAAACTTGCTTAAAAGCAAAAACTCACATGGAATTGATGGCATTTCCAGCAAAATACTAAAAGCTTGTTCTCAACAGATAAGTAAGATTCTCAGCCACGTGTGTAATAGCTCTCTGGAACAGGGCATTTTCCCTGATAGACTGAAATATGCTATTGTTATACCTTTGCATAAAAAGGGGGATAGATCTGATGTCAACAATTACCGTCCAATCTCCCTTCTAACAGCTTTATCCAAAATTTTTGAGAAAGTAATGTATTCAAGAGTAGCTTCACGTATCTGTAAAAATGAAGTACTAACAAAATATCAGTTTGGTTTCCAGAAAGGTTTTTCAACAGAAAATGCCATATGTGCTTTCACCAGTCAAATTTTGAATGATCTAAATAACCGAACACCACCCATTGGGATTTTTTGTGATCTCTCAAAGGCTTTTGATTGTGTAAATCATGAAATTCTGCTAGACAAGCTCAAGTATTGTGGCATGAGTGGGACAGTGCACAAATGGTTTAATTCATACCTAACTGGAAGAGTGCAGAAAGTTGAAATAAGTAGTTCTCGTAACATGCAAAGATCAGCACATTCCTCAAACTGGGGAACTATCAAGAATGGGGTTCCACAAGGGTCAGTCTTGGGTCCTTTGTTGTTCTTATTATATGTTAATGACTTGTCATTCTATATTCATGAAGAGGCAAAGTTAGTTCTCTTTGCTGATGATACAAGTATAGTAATCACACCTGAGAAACAAGAATTAACTGATGAAATTGTCAATACTGTCCTTCAGAAAATTACTAAGTGGTTCCTTGTAAACGGACTCTCACTGAATTTTGATAAGACACAGTACATACAGTTCCGTACAGTGAATGGTATGACGCCTTTAATAAATATAGACCATAATCAGAAGCATATAGCTAAGGTAGAATATTCCAAATTTTTAGGTATGTCCATTGATGAGAGATTAAATTGGAAGAAACACATTGATGATCTGCTGAAACGTTTGAGTTCAGCTACTTATGCAATAAGGGCCATTGCAAATTTTGGTGATAAACATCTTAGTAAATTAGCTTACTACGCCTCTTTTCACTCATTGTTTTCATATGGCATCATATTTTGGGGTAATTCATCACTGAGGAATAAAGTATTTATTGCACAAAAGCGTGTAATCAGAATAATAGCTGGAGTCCACCCAAGATCATCCTGCAGACATTTATTTAAGGATCTAGGTATATTCACAGTAGCTTCTCAGTATATATACTCTCTTATGAAATTTGTTATTAACAACCAAACGCAGTTCAAAAGAAATAGCAGTGTGCTTAACTACAATACTAGGAGAAAGGATGATCTTCACTATTCAAGATTAAATCTAACTTTGGCACAGAAAGGGGTGAATTATACTGGCACTAAAGTCTTTGGTCACTTACCAAATAGTATCAAAAGTCTGACAGATAACGAACAAGTATTTAAGAAGAAATTAAAAGAATTTCTGAATGACAACTCCTTCTACTCCATAGAGGAATTTTTAGATATAAATTAAGAAAAAAAAAGGAAAAAACAAAACATAAATATTAAAAATAAAATAAAAATAAAAATAAAAAATAAAGAAAAACAAAAAAAAAACACAAAAAAATAAAGTTGTTATATTAACTTAAGTATGTTGTTAAATTAACCTAATTATGTCATGTATTGGAAAATTCGACTCGTTCCACATTATTACGAAATATCGTATTCATGATCCATGGAACTAGTATTAATCTAATCTAATCTAATCTAATCTTACTCCACTTATAAGACGACGTTTCGCCCCCTCCGGCCTCGATATATACACTACTGGTCATTAAAATAGCTACACCAAGAAGAAATGCAGATGACAGTCATTGGACAAATATACTATACTAGAACTGACATGAGATTACATTTTCACGCAATTTGGGTGCATAGATCCTGAGAAATCAGTAACCAGAACGACCACGTCTGGTCGTAATAACGGCCTTGATACGCCTGGGCATTGAGTCAAACAGAGCTTGGATGGCGTGTACAGGTACAGCTGCACATGCAGCTTCAACACGGTACCACAGTTCATCAAGAGTAGTGACTGGCGTATTGTGAAGAGCCATTTGCTCGGACACCATTGACGAGACGTTTTCAATTGGTGAGAGATCTGGAGAATGTGCTGGCCAGGGCAGCAGTCGAACATTTTCTGTATCCATAAAGGTACGTACGGGACCTGCAACATGCGGTCGTGCATTATCCTACTGAAAAGTAGGGATTCACAGGGATCGAATGAAGGGTAGAGCCACGGGTCGTAAGACATCTGAAATGTAACGTCCACCGTTGAAAGTGCCGTCAATGCGAACAAGAGGTGACCGAGACGTGTAACCAATGGAACCCCATACCATCACGCCGGGTGATACGCCAGTATGGCGATGACGAAACACGCTTCCAATGTGCGTTCACCGCGATGTCGCCAAACACGGATGCGACCATCATGATGCTGTAAACAGAACCTGGATCCATCGGAAAAAAAGACCTTTTGCCATTCGTGCACCCAGGTTCGTCGTTGAGTACATCATGGCAGGCGCAGCGTCAAGGGTAACCGCAGCCACTTACTGTTCGTGCAGATGGTTGTTGTCTTGCAAACATCTCCATCAGTTGACGCAGGGATCGAGACGTGGCTGCACGATCTGTTACAGCCATGCGGATAAGATGCCTGTCATCTCGACTGCTAGTGATACGAGACCGTTGGGATCCAGCACGGTGTTACGTATTACCCTCCTGAACCCACCGATTCCATATTCTGCTAACAGTCATTGGATCTCGAGCAACGCGAGCAGCAATGTCGCGATACGATAAACCGCAATCGCGATAGGCTACAATCCGACCATTATCAAAGTCGGAAACGTGATGGTACGCATTTCTGCTCCTTACACGAGGCACCACAACAACGTTTCACCAGGCAACGCCGGTCAAGTGCTGTTTGTGTATGAGAAATCGGTTGGAAACTTTCCTCATGTCAGCACGTTGTAGGTGCCGCCACTGGTGCCAACCTTGTGTGAATGCTCTGAAAAGCTTATCATTTGCATATCACAGCATCTTCTTCCTGTCGGTTATATTTCGCGTCTGTAGCACGTCATCTTCGTGGTGTAGCAATTTTAATGGCCAGTAGTGTACTTTGATTCGGTTGGGAAGAGTGTCGTGGAGTCGTAACTGGGCCTCGCTGTCACAGATACTGCCACTGAGACGGAGATAACGACCGCCCGACCCCACACCTATTCTGCCGAGGCAGATCTGTGGATCTTGCAGGCCACAGAAGTATCCCAACATCGAGCAAACAGTTCATAGAAACAAGTACCGTATGTGGACGAGCATTGCGCTGTTGAAAAATGCCACCACGATTCTGCCACACAGGACCTAACAGATGGTGTGCGTGACACACCTCAGAGTTTTTTCAAGCCGTGACACTATGTCTTACTCGATGGCTCCCCACGGCGTGACGCCACACTACCACCACTGTGTCTCTCTAAAACATTGCAACAATGGGACTCCCCAACTCCACAACGACGGTGATCCGAGGTACTGCAGAACCACAAATAACTGCCGAACGCAGTACACGCTTCCCCGTGATGGCACCACTCCAATTGCAGCCGCTCGTGTTGTTGTGTTCAGAGCAGACAACGCATGGCACGGAAATCCCCTCGTCCAACTGCAGCTACTCTCCGACCCGTGGAGCCGAGTGACACAGGCTGCTGCACGCGCAGATGTGAATGTGTTGCGATGTGCTTCGTCCACAACAAGACGATCCTCGTTTGTGGTGGTCAGACGTTGGTCGACCGCAACCACGTTGAGGAGTGTGCCTGACGACATTTTCGCAAGTAGTTCGGCATCGGGTCACTGTCACATCCGATGAAACGTCTCCGAGTCGCCTGTTCCTTTGTTTTTGTTGAGCTGACTTCGGTGCATCTGTGCTTTAAAACTTGGACAAACATGGACACCAGAGTGCTTTATTTATGTTTCGCACACCTAGTGCTGATGTACTCGTGTAACCACGTTTATTATGGACCTATACTACGTTTCTATGTTCCATTTCCTACCATTTCTCTCATCTGCTTGGGAGAACGCGTGAGTGTCTATGTGCTATGCTTCAAAGTGCTTTGATTGATGGGCAAGGGTTATGTGGATGCTAGTGGCAGGTTAGCCAACTTTTGTGTAGAGTTTGGATATGGCTATACTGGATTAAAGAGACATTAGTGGTCAGTGGATCGCAGCTATCGTGTAGATTAGTGCAGGTACCTGGCACGTATTTTCTCTGATCATTTCCATCGATACCGGGGCACTCTGGTAGCATGGGGCCTCACTGTACTCTGGGGCTTAGGTAAGCGAAGATGTTCTCTCAGGTCAGCTGTAGAAGTATAATCGAGGAAGCTGGAATGTTTAGTACTTAATTTAGTTTGAGGTAATAATGCGATTCATTCAGGTGTAATCACTGCAGATCAGACCGTATAAGTCATTTCAGTACGTAGTGATATTACCTTTATTAATATTCCGTTTCTTTGGATTGATTCTTTGTCCTACCGCAGATTTTAGATAGGAAAGTGTTTGAGTCACAACCTACGTCCAAATTCAGTTTGTACCTTTCATTTTTGAATGCGTCGTGTGTTCTCCTTGTGTTTCTTCGAGAATTTTTTCTGTCGTTTTAATTCATTTCGTGTCGCGAGTTTCGTGTTTGTTGTAGTGTGCGAGATCGTGTGATCGCACCTACGTGTTTCTCGCCCTCATTTCTGGCAACCAATCTCCTTTTGCTGCCACCTTTGTAATAATCTTCCTCGTGAGTGTGATTTCGTCTAATACGAATATTTTTGCGAATTCAGTGTTTTGCATTGTGTACCTTGTCTGAGTTAAGACAGCATGTGTTCTCGAAACATGGTGAGCTTTCATAACAATGTAATCATTTCTTGTTTTTTCTGGATGCTAATTTCATGTTCTCGGAAAATTTCTTTCTTCCTGGTGGTATATATCGGGAGATCGAGTGAAGCAGGGCTTTGTTTATTGCTGAATCGGAGGCGTGTTGGTGTATTCAAGTCCATTGTTGAATCTAATTTCTGTATCCCTTTCAGACCTGAATTTTTTTTTATCTGGAGGTAGAAAATTTTTCTTTTACGGTGTGATGCGCTTAGGGGATTTTTTTTAACGATTTCAGATGCAAGATTTATACAAAAATATGTACCCGTTCTCAAAATATACTTCGTACACTTCTTTTTGTAGACTAAAATAACTAATTTTGAAATATTCACTGTTGTAATAAGGTCATTCAGTTATTACCATGCAATATACCAGTAAGAATAACAGTCATTTATACGGTGGAATACAGACAACAAACCACTTTATATTCTGGCGGTCACAAACTGCTGTGTACTGCTGCACTGGCTAGCTGATAATTTTGTAGTCAAGCCCAACATTTGGCAGTACTTGTGCACGATAAAAAGATTGAACGTTCACAAATGTGTACATGAAGTTTCCACTTGAGAAAAATATATTTTTTTCAACTAAGAGACAGCAAAGTCTAACGCACACAATTTTAGCCAGTGACCCTGAAAGGGATGTTATGTGCTACATTATTTTTGGTCCAACTTTTTCTTTATTTATCGTATTTCCGAAGTTGGGAATTTCTGTATACGTTACTGTTAGCGTGAGTGGCAAGTAAAACTATAGTTACTCTGGTCCAATACGTAGTAGTTTGGTGTATAGAAATATACTTATAGTTTCTGTTCCTCTCTCTATGTGGAAGCTGATTCATGGAATACTGTACCTGAAGGAATATCAGTTCATGTTCCTACTGGCGTGGTATAGTGAGACGACGGGAAGCTGGGACAAAGTAACTTCAGCATTCTCCACCTTAGGAACGTCACCTTCCATAACTTTATTACCCAGTCTCACCAAAATGTTGATCACAAACAAGAGAAGGGTATATTTCAATGGCATGCTGAACTGAATACATCCTGTCATCAGATTGTGCAAACCTTGCCAGAAAGCTAATCCACCCACCAAGCCTTATGCCGCTATTACTAATCGCTCCAAGTTAGTTGTGTGATGTTTTGGCAGTGGACTTGTTCCGTTCATCAGGTCTTACATACGTTACTGTCGCGGTGGTGACGACTTTCAAGTTGGTGTGTTTCACTGCACTGAGGAGGGCACCGGGGATGATGGTTGGTGCAGCATCCTCACAAATAACTCCTTGTGTGATGTAGCCCCAGTCAAGAAGGTTATATTTGTTAACATATCGCAATTTCAGTTGCAACACTGGTTGAGGGTACGGAAAAGGAGGAATAAGAAACCGACTTTCACTTTGCTGCATCATCCTGCGTCTAATAACTCAGAAAGTTCAATGACAGAATTACGTAAATTATGCACACTGTCGCGAATGTCAAATTATTCTGACCAGTTCAATAATACTGCTTCGAAAGTAATTCTTAGCCGTAGAGAGAAGGCTGCTTGTTTCAGCGCTGGAAATGGCGAACCACCTGTAGCTTACAGGGTAGCAATGAGGGGTATTCTAGAAGAGTCAAATATGGTTGGCATCATGTTCTAACCACATGATCGGCCACACACAGTCTTCGAATAGTTCACCAGCTTTGACCAATGAGGAACACCTAGCAAACTTAGTGTGGTGTGTGTGGTTTGAGGTTATCGGGCGCTAAACAGCGTGGTCATCAGCGCCCAAACGCATAGAAACAGGAACACGTGCGGTGAAGGGACGAAGACAGACAGCGAACAAGGAGAATGGCTAAAAGACACAGACCTGACGTAGTTCCAAATCCTCACATGCAGAGGCAAAACAAGAGGAGAAGAAACGCACTAAAAAAGGAAACACAAGGAAAAGAGAACAGAAAACGAAGTGAAACAAGTAGGTAATCGTGACCGGCGGACCTCCTACCTAAAACCTGGGTGAGCCAGTCACCCAGCAGCACATTAAAATCCTCTCCCTAAAATCCGAGGCAACAAATTGGACAGGACACAAAACCGTAAGACCTTAACCACGGTCGTTGCGTCGTCTTCCAAAATAGAGGGCAAATCCGGTGGCAAGGAAACCACCGCCCTCTGGTCAGAGAATAAAAGACAGTCAAGTAAAATGTGGCGGACAGTAATCTGGACGCCACAAGCACTGCAGATTGGGGGGTCCTCCCGCCGGAGTAAAAAACCATGCTTTAAGGGACTGTGCCCGATGCGGAGGCGAGTGAGGAGAACCTCATCCCACCTGCATCACTGGTAGGACGTACGCCATGGCCGCATGGTGGCCTTAACCAGACGCGGCTTATTTTCACCGAATTCCCATTGACGCATAACACGAAAACGCAAAAGGGAGGTAACAGCATGGAGGGGGACGACACATTCAACAACGTGAGGGAGGGAACATGAATCTTTGGAAACCACATCCGCCAGTTCGTTTCCCCTAATACCCACGTACCCCGGCACCCTGCAGAAAGAAACCTCCTTCCCCTGCCGTTGCAGGTGGAGTAGGGCATTGTGGATGTTCTGGACGACCGTATCCGCTGGGTACAAGTGTTGCATGGTCTGAAGGGCACTCAGGGAGTCAGAACAGACGAGAAACTTAAGACTGGGAACACATCTCATCTGCTCCAATGCCCGAAAGATCGCAAACAATTCGGCATCAAAGATAGTAAACGCCGGAGGAAGCTGTAACTTGACGACTCGATCAGGGAAAACAACAGCACAACCAACAGAGTCCCCCTAGTCGGTTGGTTAGAGATTGGAACTTTTAGATGGGACAGAGTGCCAGGGGTAATTCAAAGAAATGTATTCACATCTGTACTTGGACGTTTTCATCCTGTTTCCTAAGCAGTCTTACCGAGTTCGATACTCTCCACCACTCAAAACATGCTTTTCAGCGATGGTCAGGGAATCAACAGGCGGCTCACCACCACTTAACTTCATCAAATTCATTGACCAAAGTAAGGTCCCCTGTCGTGCACTTTGCTATCTTTCTTACCCCCTCTCAGGATGTGACAAGGGGCACGTAAAACATGGTGTCAGATGTTCTCGAATGATGCTATAGGAGCCTCACAGTACAAGATCAGGAATATGGGTAACAGGGCATTTCCCTAGTATTCAGACATGATCCAAGTGTTGATGCACAGCTTGCTGGAGTCTTACCACACCATCACCGTGGGGACAAGGCTGACCAAACCAGAGGGTGTCCAACCATGTCCACTGCCTTGAGCAGGAGGCTCACATTCCAGAGGGCGTCGCGCTTCACCACTGCCACTTACCCTACCAGAGGTTGTAATGCCAGACTATCACAACGAGCACGAGGCTCACCCGACCAGAGGATGTCGTGTCACACCGTCTCTGTGAGTGTGAGGCTCACCTTACCAGAGTGCATCCCACCACATCATCGCCATGAACACGGGGCTCACCTTACCAGACAGAGTCCTGCCACGTCATCATCAAGAGCACGAGGTTTACCCTACCAGAGGTTGTAATGCCAGACTATCACCATGAGCACGAGGCTCACCCGACCAGAGGATGTTGTGTCACACCGTTGCTGTGAGTGTGAGGCTCACCATACCAGATTGCATCCCACCACATCATCGCCATGAACACGGAGCTCACCTACCCAGAAAGTGTCCTGCCACGTCATCATCAAGAGCACGAGGTTTACCCTACCAGAGGTTGTAATGCCAGACTATCACCACGAGCACGAGGCTCACCCGACCAGAGGGTGTCGTGTCACACCGTCGCTGTGAGTGTGAGGCTAACCTTACCAGAGTGCATCCCACCACATCATCGCCATGAACATGGGGCTCACCTTACCAGACAGTGTCCTGCCACGTCATCATCAAGAGCACGAGGTTTACCCTACCAGAGGTTGTAATGCCAGACTATCACCATGAGCACGAGGCTCACCCGACCAGAGCGCGTCGTGTAACACCGTCGCTGTTAGTGTGAAGCTCACCTTACCAGAGTGCATCCCACCACATCATCGCCATGAACATGGGGCTCACCTTACCTGACAGTGTTCTGCCACGTCATCATCAAGAGCCTAAGTTTTACCCTACCAGAGGTTGTAATGACACTCTATCACCAGGAGCACGAGGCTCACCCGAACAGAGGGTGTCGTGTCACACCGTTGCTGTGAGTGTGAGGCTCACCTTACCAGAGGGCACCCAACCACGTCATCGCCATGAACTTGGGGCTCAGTTTACCAGACAGCGAAACGCCACGTCATCATGAAGAGCACGAGGTTTACCCTACCAGAGGTTGTAATGCCAGACTATCACCACGACCACGAGGCTCACCCGACCAGAGGCCGTCGTGTCACACAGTCGCTGTGAGTGTGAGGCTCACCTTACCAGAGGGCATCCAACCACATCATCGCCATGAACTTGGGGCTCAGTTTACCCTACCAGAGGTTGTAATGCCAGACTATCACCACGAGCAGGAGCCTCACCCGACCAGAGTGCGTCGTGTCACACTGTCGCTGTGAGTGTGAGGGTCTCCTTACCAGAGTGCATCCCACCACATCATCGCCATGAACATGGGGCTCACCTTACAAGACAGTGTCCTGCCACGTCTTCATCAAGAGCACGAGGTATACCCTTCCAGAGGTTGGAATGCCCGACTATCACCACGAGCACGAGGCTCATTCGACCAGAGGGCGTCGTGTCACACTGGCGCTGTGAGTGTGAGGCTCACCTTACCAGAGTGCATTCCACCACATCATCGCCATGAACATGGAGCTCAGTTTACCCTACCAGAGGTTGTAAGGCGAGACTATCACCAGGAGCTCGAGGCTCACCCGACCAGAGGGCGTCATGTCACACCATCGGTGCGAGTGTGAGGCTCACCTTACCAGAGTGCATCCCACCACATCATCGCCATGAACATGGGGCTCACCTTACCAGAGAGTGTCCTACCACGTCATCAACAAAAGCAAGATGTTTACCCTACCAGAGGTTGTAAAGGCAGACTATCACCACGAGCACGAGGCTCCCCCGACCACAGGGCGTCGTGTTACACCGTCGCTGTGAGTGGGAGGCTCACCTTATCAGAGTGCATCCCACCACATCATGGCCATGAACATGGGGCTCACCTTACCACACAGTGTCCTGCCATGTCATCATCAAGAGCACGAGGTTGATCCTACCAGAGTTTGTAATGCCAGACTATCACCACGAGCACGAGGCTCACCCGACGAAAGGGCGTCGCGTCACACCGTCGCTGTCAGTGTGAGGCCCATCTTACCAGAGTGCAACCCACCACATCATCGCCACGAACATGGGGCTCAATTTAGCCTACCAGAGGTTGTAATGCCAGACTATCACCACCAGCATGAGGCTCATACTTCCAGAGGGCGTCGTGTCACACTGTCGCTGCGAGTGTGAGGCTCACATTACCAGAGTGCATCCCACCACATCATCGCCATGAACATGGGGCTTAGTTTACCCTACCAGAGTTTGTAATGCCAGACTATCACCACGAGCACGAGGCTCACCCGATCAGAGGGCGTCGCGTCACACCGTCGCTGTGAGTGTGAGGCTCACCTTACCAGAGTGCATCCCACCACATCATCGCCATGAACATGGGGCTCACCTTACCAGTCAGTGTCCTGCCACGTCATCATTAAGAGCACGAGGTGTACCTTACCAGAAGTTGTAACGCCACACTATCACCACGAGCACGAGGCTCACGCGACCAGAGGGCGTCGTGTCACACTGTCGCTGTGAGTGTCAGGCTCACCTTACCAGAGTGCATCCCACCACATCATCACCATGAACATGGGGCTCACCCTACCAGAAAGTGTCCTGCCACATCATCATCAAGAACACGAGGTTTATCCCACCAGAGGTTGTAATGCCAGGCTATCACCATGAGCACGAAGCTCACTCGATCAGAGGGCATCGTGTCACTCCGTCGCTGTGAGTGTCAGGCTCACCTTACCTGAGTGCATCCCACCACATCATCGCCATGAGCATGGGGCTCACCTTACCCGACAGAGTCCTGAAACGTCATCATCATGAGCTTGAGTTTTACCCTACCGGAGGTTGTAATGCGAGAGTATCACCACGAGCACGAGGCTCGCCCGACCAGAGTGCGTCGTGTCACACCGTCGCTGTGAGTGTGAGGCTCTCCTTACCAGAGTGCATCCTACCACATCATCGCCATGAACATGGGGCTCACCTGAGAAGACAGTGTCCTGCGACGTCTTCATCAAGAGCACGAGGTATGCCATACCAGAGGTTGGAATGCCAGACTATCACCACGAGCACGAGGCTCATTCAACCAGAGGGCGTCGTGTCACACTGGCGCTGTGAGTGTGAGGCTAACCTTACCAGAGTGCATCCCACCACATCATCGCCATGAACATGGGGCTCACCTTACCAGACAGTGTCCTGCCACGTCATCATCAAGAGCAAGAGGTTTACCCTACCAGAGGTTGTAATGCCAGACTATCACCACGACCACGAGGCTCCCCCGACCACAGGGCGTCGTGTTACACCGTCGGTGTAAGTGTGAGGCTCACCTTACCAGTGTGCATCCCACCACATCATCGCCATGAACATGGGGCTCACCTTACCAGACAGTGTTCTGCCATGTCATCATCAAGAGCATGAGGTTTATCCTACCTGAGTTTGTAATGCCAGACTACCACCACTAGCACGAGGCTCAGCCGACCAAAGGGCGTCGTGTCACTTCGTCGCTGTGAGTGTGAGGCTCACCTTACCAGAGTGCATCCCACCACATCATCGCCATGAACATGTGGCTCAATTTAGCCTACCATAGGTTGTAAGGCCAGACTATCACCACGAGCATGAGGCTCACACTTCCAGAGGGCGTCTGGTCACACCGTCGCTGTCAGTGTGAGGCTCACCTTACCAGAGTGCATACCACCACATCATCGCCATGAACATGGGGCTTACCTTACGAGACAGTGTCCTGCCACGTCATCATTAAGAACACTAGGTTTACCTTACCAGAGGTTGTAACGCCTGACCATCACCACGAGCACGAGGCTCACCCAACCAGAGGGCGTCGTGTAACACTGTCGCTGTGAGTGTCAGGCTCACCTTACTAGAGTGCATCCCACCACATCATCGCCGTGAACATGGGGCTCGCCTTACCAGACAGAGTCCTGCCACGTCATCATCAAGAGCACGAGGTTTACCCTACCAAAACTTGTAATGCCAGACTATCACCACGAGCACGAGGCTCCCCCGACCACAGGGCGTCGTGTCACACCGTCGGTGTGAGTGTGAGGCTCACCTTACCAGTGTGCATCCCACCACATCATCGCCATGAACATGGGGCTCACCTTACTAGACAGTGTTCTGCCATGTCATCATCAAGAGCACGAGGTTTATCCTACCTGAGTTTGTAATGCCAGACTATCACCACGAGCACGAGGCTCACCCGACCAAAGGGCGTCGTGTCACTTCGTCGCTGTGAGTGTGAGGCTCACCTTACCAGAGTGCATCCCACCATATCATCGCCATGAACATGGGGCTAAATTTAGCTTACCAGAGGTTGTAATGCCGAACTATCACCACGAGCATGAGGCTCACACTTCCAGAGGGCGTCGTGTCAAACTGTTGCTGTGAGTGTGTGGCTCACCTCACCAGAGTGCATGTCACCACATCATCGCCATGAACATGGGGCTTAGTTTACCCTACCAGAGTTTGTAGTGCCAGACTATCAGCACGAGCACGAGGCTCACCCCACCAGAGGGCGTCGTGTCACACCATCGCTGTGAGTGTGAGGCTCACCTTACCAGAGTGCATCCCACCACATCATCGCCATGAACATGGGGCTCACCTTACGAGACAGTGTCCTGCCACGTCATCATCAAGAGCATGAGGTTTACCCTACCAGAGGTTGTAATGCCACACTATTACCATGAGCACGAGGCTCACCCGACCAGAGCGCGTCGTGTCACACCGTCGCTGTGAGTGTGAGGCTCACCTTACCAGAGTGCATCCCACCACATCGTCGCCATGAACTTGGGGCTCAGTTTACCCTACCAGAGGTTGTAATGCCAGACTATCACCATGAGCACGAGGCTCACCCGACCAAAGTGCGTGGTGTCACACTGTCGCTGTCAGTGTGAGGCTCTCCTTACCACAGTGCATCCCACCACATCACCGCCATGAACATGGGGCTCACCTTACCAGACAGTGTCCTGCCACGTCTTCATCAAGAGCATGAGGTTTACCCTACCAGAGGTTGGAATGCCAGACTATCAACATGAGCATAAGGCTCATTCGACCCAAGGGCGTCATTTCACACTGTCGCTGAGAGTGTGAGACTCACCTTACCAGAGTGCATTCCACCACATCACCGCCATGAACATGGAGCTCAGTCTACCCTACCAGAGGTTGTAATGTCAGACTATCACCACAAGCACGAGGCTCACCCGACCAGAGGGCGTGGTGTCACACCGTCGCTGTAAGTGTGAGGCTCACCTTACCAGAGTGCATCCCACCACATCGTCGAAATGAACTTGGGGCTCAGTTTACCCTACCAGAGGTTGTAATGCCAGACTATCACCACGAGCACGAGGCTCACCCGACCAGAGTGCGTCGTGTCACACCATCGCTGTGATTTAGAGGCTCACCTTACCAGAGTGCATCCCGCCACATCATCGCCATGAACATGGGGCTCACCTTACCAGACAGTGTCCTGTCACGTCATGATCAAGAGCACGAGGTTTACCCTACCAGAGGTTGTAACGCCAGACTATCACAACGAGCACGAGTCTCACCCGACCAGAGGGCGTCGTGTCACACTAACGCTGTGAGTGTCAGGCTCACCTTACCAGAGTGCATCCCACCACATCGTCGCCATGAACATGGGGCTCGCCTTGCCAGACAGTGTCCTGCCACGTCATCATCAAGAGCACGTGCTTTACCCTACCAAAGTTTATAATGCCAGACTATCACGACGAGGACAATGCTCACCCGACCAGAGGGTGTCGTGTCACAATGTCGCAGAGAGTGTGAGTCTCACCTTACCAGAGTGCATCCCACCAGATCATCGCCATGAACATGGGGCTCACCTTACCAGACAGTGTCCTACCACGTCATCAACAAGAGCACGAGGTTTACTCTACCAGAGGTTGTTATGCCAGACTATCACCATGAGAACGAGGCTCACCCGACCAGAGGACGTCGTGTCACACCGTCGCTGTGAGTGTCAGGCTCACCTTACCAGAGCGCATCCCACCACATCATCGCCATGAACATGGGGCTCACCTTACCCGACATTATCCAGCCACGTCATCATCAAGAGCACGAGTTTTACCCTACCAGAAGTTGTAATGCCAGACTATCACCACGAGCACGAGGCTCACCCGAACAGAGGGCATCGTGTCACACCATCGCTGTGAGTGTCAGGCTCACCTCACCACAGTGCATCCCACCACATCATCGCCATGAACATGGGGCTTACCTTATCATGCAGTGTCCTGCCACGTCATCATCAAGAGCACGAGGTTTTACCTACCAGAGGTTGTAATGCCAGACTATCACCATGAGCACGAGGCTCACCCGACCAGAGGATGTCGTGTCACACCGTCGTTGACAGTGTGAGGCTCGCCTTACCAGAGTGCATCCCCCCACATCTTCGCCATGAACATGGGGCTCAGTTTACCCTGCCAGAGGTTGTAATGCCAGAGTATCACCACGAGCACGAGGCTCACCCGCCCAGAGGGCGTCGTGTCACACCGTCGCTGTGAGTGTTAGGCTCACCGTACCAGAGTGCATCCCACCACATCATCGCCATGTACATGGGGCTCACCTTACCAGAGAGTGTCCTGCCACGTCATCATCAAGAGCAAGAGGTTTACCCTATCAGAGGTTGTAATGCCAGACTAACACCACAAGTCCGAGGCTCACCCGACCAGAGGCCGTCGTGTCACACCGTCGCTGCGAGTGTGAGGCTCACCTTACCAGAGTGCATTCCACCACATCATCGCCATGAACATGGGGCTCACCTTGCCAGACAGTGTCCTGCCATGTCATCATCAATAGCATGAGGTTTACCCTATCAGAGGTTGTAATGCCAGACTATCACCACGAGCACGAGGCACACCCTACCAGATGGCGTCGTGTCACACCGTCGCTGTGTGTGTGAGGCTCACCTTACCATAGTGCGTCCCACCACATCATCGCCATGAACATGGGGCTTATTTTACCCTACCAGAGTTAGTAAGGGAGACTATCACCACGAGCACGAGGCTCACCCGATCAGAGGGCATCGTGTCACACTGTCGCTGTGAGTGTGAGGCTCAATTTACCAGAGTGCATCCCACCACATCATCGCCATGAACATGGGGCTCACCTTGCCAGACAGTGTCCTGCCACATCATCATCAACAGCATGAGGTTTACCCTATCAGAGGTTGTAATGCCAGACTATCACCACGAGTACGTGGCTCACCCAACCAGAGGGTGTCGTGTCATGCCGTCGCTGTGAGTGTGAGGCTCACCTTACCAGAGTGCATCCCACCACATCATCGCCATGAACATGGGGCTTACTTTACCAGACAGTGTCCTGCCACGTCATCATCAAGAAAGCGAGGTTTATCCTACCAGAGATTTTAATGCCAGACTTTCACCACGAGCAGGAGGCTCAACCGACCAGATTGCCTCATGTCACACCGTCGCTCTGAGTGTGAGGCTCACCTTACCAGAGTGCATCCCACCACATCATCGGCATGAACATGGGGCTCACCTTGCCAGACAGTGTCCTGCCACATCATCATCAATAGCATGAGGTTTACCCTATCAGAGGTTGTAATGCCAGACTATCACCACGAGCACGTGGCTCACCCGACCAGAGGGCATCGTGTCACACTGTCACTGTGAGTGTGAGGCTCACCTTACCAGAGTGCATCCCACCACATCATCGCAATGAACATGGGGCTCAGTTTACCCTACCAGAGGTTGTAGTGCCAGACTATCAGCACGAGCAAGAGGCTCACCCGACCAGAGGGCATAGTGTCACACCATCGCTGT
This sequence comes from Schistocerca americana, assembly GCF_021461395.2. Lineage (NCBI taxonomy): Eukaryota > Metazoa > Arthropoda > Insecta > Orthoptera > Acrididae > Schistocerca > Schistocerca americana. The sequence continues at coordinate 556,652,022 of NC_060125.1, read as the reverse complement.
AAGTGTCAGGCTCACCTCACCAGAGTGCATCCCACCACATCATCGCCATGAACATGGGGCTTACCTTATCATACAGTGTCCTGCCACGTCATCATCAAGAGCACGAGGTTTTACCTACCAGAGGTTGTAATGCCAGACTATCACCACGAGCACGAGGCTCACCCGACCAGAGGGTGTCGTGTCACACCGTCGCTGTGAGTGTGAGGCTCACCTTACCAGAGTGCATCCCCCCACATCATCGCCATGAACATGGGCCTCAGTTTACCCTACCAGAGGTTGTAATGCCAGACTATCACCTCGAGCACGTGACTCACCCGACCAGAGTGCGTCGTGTCACACCCTCGCTGTGAGTGTGAGGCTCACGTGACCAGAGTGCATCCCACCACATCATCGCCATGAACATGGGCTCAGTTTACCCTACCAATGGTTGTAAAGCCAGAGTATCACCACGAGCACGAGGCTCACCCGCCCAGAGGGCGTCATGTCACACCGTCGCTGTGAGTGTTTGGCTCACCGTACCAGATTGCATCCCACCACATCATCGCCATGTACATGGGGCTCACCTTCCCAGACAGTGTCCTGCCATGTCATCATCAAGAGCACGAGGTTTATCCTACCAGAGTTTGTAATGCCAGACTATCACCACGAGCACTAGGCACACCCTACCAGAGGGCGTCGTGTCACACCGTCGCTGTGATTTAGAGGCTCACCTTACCAGAGTGCATCCCACCACATCATCGGCATTAACATGGGGCTCGATTTAGCCTACCAGAGGTTGTAATGCCAGACTGTCACCACTAGCACTAGGCACACCCTACCTGAAGGCGTCGTGTCACACCGTCGCTGTGAGTGTGAGGCTCACCTTACCAGAGTGCGTCGCACCACATCATCGCCGTGAACATGGGGCTTAGTTTACCCTACCAGAGTTAGTATTGCCAGACTATCACCACGAGCACGAGGCTCACCCATCCAGAGGGCGTCGTGTCGCACCGTCACTGTGAGTGTGAGGCTCACCTTACCAGAGTGCATCCCACCACATCATCGCCATGAACACAGGGCTCACCTTACCAGACAGTGTCCTGCCACGTCATCATGAAGAGCACGAGGTTTACCCTACCAGAGGTTGTAATGCCAAACTATCACCACGAGCACGAGGCTCACCCGACCAGAGGGCATCGTGTCACACTGTCGCTGTGAGTGTGAGGCTCACCTTACCAGAGTGCATCCCACCACATCATTGCCATCAGCATAGGGCTCACCTTACCAGAGAGCATCGCATCACACGACTGCCGAGAGCATGAGGTGCACCATACCAGATGGTGTTGTGCCACACCGCATCCTTGAGCACAAGGTTCACCTGACCAGAGGACCTCATGACAGCGGACCGCAGTGAGCAAGTGGCTCACCTTACTAGGGGGATCACTGTACAGTATATGCAAGAACGGAAGGCACACCAAACCAAAGGTCACCACACCACACTGGCATTGTTGGAGCCAGGCTCATCTCTCGATTACCTGTAACAGATCTCCAGGTCTACACATGCTGACTGACACCAATTCCGACACCATATCAGCTCCCAATGGAGACAGGCAATTACATTGTTACAGCAAGGCTACTAAAGTAGCCGGTCTAAATTTAAGTGGAAATCTGGGACAACTGTCGGAATGTTTTGACAACTCTGATAGTGCCAATAGTTTAGAAGAAAGCTGAGAAAGTGTCGATAAAATACATCATCAGTCAAATAACAAGCTCTGCTCAAAGTAAGTTGTTAGTTAGAACTCATACTGAAACTTAGTCTGCCGCGAGAACGATACTGATGGAGATTTACAAAGCAAATGAACTCTTGACTATTACACATGAAAAACGTTCAATAGTCAGCAGGGAAAAGAAGAAAGTCTGTTTCAGTGTGGCTCTCGCATGGGCACATGGAGTTTCACTTTAGGGAAACCGTGAAAAGAGTTATGGAAGATAAGGAGATATCCGGCAGTAACGCATTAATTGGCAAACAAAGAAGGGCTGTTTTAGCTTGAAATATAACATACTGTAAATAAAATTGTATGGAAGTTTTCAGAAAGGGAATTGAGATAATATTGACCTGTCCAAAATTCGAAAAATAATATTGGTATCGACAACTGCTGTTGAAGAAAAGTAATACTAGAGGAGGGTGTCAGGTTACAAACTGCATACCAATGAAAAACTTCCTGGCAGATTAAAACTGTGTGCCGGACTGAGACTCGAACTCGGGACCTTTGCCTTTCGCAGGCAAACGCTCTACCAACTGAGCTACCCAAGCAGGACTCACGCCCCGTCCTCACAGCTTTACTTCTGCCAGTAGCCCGTCTCCTACCTTCCAAACTTTACAGAAGCTCTCCTGCGAACCTCGCAGAACTAGCACTCCTGAAAGAAAGGATATTGCGAAGACATGGCTTAGCCACAGGGTGGGGGATGTTTCTAGAATGAAATTTTCACTCTACAGCGGAGTGTGCGTTGATATGAAACTTCCTGGCAGATTAAAACTATGTGCCGGACCGAGACTCGAACTCGGGACCTTTGCCGAGGTACTGGCAGAAGCAAAGCTGTGAGGAAGGGGCGTGAGTCCTGCTTGGGTAGCTCAGTTGGTAGAGCACTTGCCCGCGAAAGGCAAAGGTCCCGAGTTCGAGTCTCGGTCCGGCACACAGTTTTAATCTGCCAAGAAGTTTCATATCAGCGCACACTCCGCTGTAGAGTGAAAATTTCATTCTGCATACCAATAAGATTGCAATAACAAAAAGTCTTTGCTGTTAAATTTAGAAGCATCCGAACCACGTTACATTTCCGTGCGGTGGGTTAGTGTGGTCTGATAATAAAATAAAAATAATAAATAAATAATGTCTCTAGCAGAAGTCCCGCCAGGTTAGCCGAGAGCGCTAATCCGCTGCTTCCTGGACTCGGGTAGGCGCGCCGACCCCGGATCGAATCTGCCCTGTGGCTTAACGATGGATGCTGGTATGCCGGCCAGCCTGCATGTGGTTTTTAGGCGGTTTTCCACATCCCACTAGGTGAAACTGGGCTAGTTCCCACGTCCCGCCTCAGTTACACAGCTCGCGGACATCTGAACACATTCGCACTATTCCATGGATTACACTAGACACAGACAGTTGGGGTACACTACTTCCATCCCGGGGGATACGGAATGGCGGCAGGAAGGGCATCCGGCCACCCCTTCAAATAAACTTGCCAAATCCGATAAACCATGCCGACCCTGCTTCGTTGCGGGAAAAAGGCGCAAGCAAAAGAAAGAGAGAAAGAAAGAATGTCTCTAGCAGAGTGCTTTCCTTGCCTTTTTGGTTGATGAAGAAATGACTGCTTGACGGGGAATTACAGCATGGCGACACAGTGATTTTCGAGGTGGAACGTTCTCGAACGGCCGTAACGGAGACGGCCGCGGTGGCCGCGCGGTTCTAGACGCTTCGGTCCGGAACCGCGCGACTGCTACGGTCGCAGGTTCGAATCCTGCCTCGGGCATGGATGTTTGTGATGTCCTATATCACTGACGTCGGTTTGCAGTAGGGTTTTGGAGCATATACTGTATTCAAACATTATGAATCACCTCGAAGGGAACGATCTACTGATACGTAATCAGCATGGTTTCAGAAAACATCGTTCTTGTGCAACGCAGCTAGCTCTTTATTCGCACGAAGTAATGACCGCTATCGACGGAGGATCTCAAGTTGATTCCGTATTTCTAGATTTCCGGAAAGCTTTTGACACCGTTCCTCACAAGCGACTTCTAATCAAGCTGCGGGCCTATGGGGTATCGTCTCACTTGTGCGACTGGATTCGTGATTTCCTGTCAGGAAGGTCGCAGTTCGTAGTAATAGACGGCAAATCATCGAGTAAAACTGAAGTGATATCAGGTGTTCCCCAGGGAAGTGTCCTGGGACCTCGGCATCGAGCGAGGTGGCGCAGTGGTTAGCACACTAGACTCACATTCGGGAGGACGACGGTTCAATCCCGCGACCGGCAATCCTGATTTAGGTTTTCCGTGATTTCCCTAAATCGCTCCAGGCAAATGCTGGGATGGTTCCTTTGAAAGGGCACGGCTGACTTCCTACCCCATCCTTCTCTAACCCGATGAGTACCATGACCTCGCTGTTTGGTCTCTTCCCCCAAAACAACCAACCAACCAACCTCTGCTGTTCCTGATCTATACGGGGTGTTACAAAAAGGTACGGCCAAACTTTCAGGAAACATTCCTCACACACAAAGAAGGAAAATATGTTATGTGGACATGTGTCCGGAAACGCTTACTTTCCATGTTAGAGCTCATTTTATTACGTCTCTTCAAATCACATTAATCATGGAATGGAAAAACACAGCAAAAGAACGCACCAGCGTGACTTCAAACACTTTGTTACAGGAAATCTTCAAAATGTCCTCCGTTAGCGAGGATACATGCATTCACCCTCCACCGCATGGAATCCCTGATGCGCTGATGCAGCTCTGGAGAATGGCGTATTGTATCACAACCGTCCACAATACGAGCATGAAGAGTCTCTACATTTGGCACCGGGGTTGCGTAGACAAGAGCTTTCAAATGCCCCGATAAATGAAAGTCAAGAGGGTTGAGGTCAGGAGAGCGTGGAGGCCATGGAATTGGTCCGCCTCTACCAATCCATCGGTCACCGAATCTGTTGTTGAGAAGCGTACGAACACTTCGACTGAAATGTGCAGGAGCTCCATCGTGCATGAACCACATGTTGTGTCGTACTTGTAAAGGCACATGTTCTAGCAGCACAGGTAGAGTATCCCGTATGAAATCATGATAACGTGCTCCATTGAGCGTAGGTGGAAGAACATACTGACGAAACTAAAATGAGCTCTAACATGGAAATTAAGCGTTTCCGGACACATGTCCACATAACATCTTTTCTTTATTTGTGTGTGAGGAATGTTTCCTGAAAGTTTGGCCGTACCTTTTTGTAACACCCTGTATAAATGACTTGGGTGACAATCTGATCAGTTCTCTTAGGTTGTTCGCAGATGATGCTGTAATTTACCGTCTAGTAAGGTCATCCAAAGACCAGTATCAGTTGCAAAGCGATTTAGAAAAGATTGCTGTATGGTGTGGCAGGTGGCAGTTGGCGCTAAATAACGAAAAGTGTGAGGTGATCCACATGAGTTCCAAAAGAAATACGTTGGAATTCGATTACTCGATATATACACTCCTGGAAATGGAAAAAAGAACACATTGACACCGGTATGTCAGACCCACCATACTTGCTCCGGACACTGCGAGAGGGCTGTACAAGCAACGATCACACGCACGGCACAGCGGACACACCAGGAACCGCGGTGTTGGCCGTCGAATGGCGCTAGCTGCGCAGCATTTGTGCACCGCCGCCGTCATTGTCAGCCAGTTTGCCGTGGCATACGGAGCTCCATCGCAGTCTTTAACACTGGTAGCATGCCGCGACAGCGTGGACGTGAACCGTATGTGCAGTTGACGGACTTTGAGCGAGGGCGTATAGTGGGCATGCGGGAGGCCGGGTGGACGTACCGCCGAATTGCTCAACACGTGGGGCGTGAGGTCTCCACAGTACATCGATGTTGTCGCCAGTGGTCGGCGGAAGGTGCACGTGCCCGTCGACCTGGGACCGGACCGCAGCGACGCACGGATGCACGCCAAGACCGTAGGATCCTACGCAGTGCCGTAGGGGACCGCACCGCCACTTCCCAGCAAATTAGGCACACTGTTGCTCCTGGGGTATCGGCGAGGACCATTCGCAACCGTCTCCATGAAGCTGGGCTACGGTCCCGCACACCGTTAGGCCGTCTTCCGCTCACGCCCCAACATCGTGCAGCCCGCCTCCAGTGGTGTCGCGACAGGCGTGAATGGAGGGACGAATGGAGACGTGTCGTCTTCAGCGATGAGAGTCGCTTCTGCCTTGGTGCCAATGATGGTCGTATGCGTGTTTGGCGCCGTGCAGGTGAGCGCCACAATCAGGACTGCATACGACCGAGCCACACAGGGCCAACACCCGGCATCATGGTGTGGGGAGCGATCTCCTACACTGGCCGTACACCACTGGTGATCGTCGAGGGGACACTGAATAGTGCACGGTACATCCAAACCGTCATCGAACCCATCGTTCTACCATTCCTAGACCGGCAAGGGAACTTGCTGTTCCAACAGGACAATGCACGTCCGCATGTATCCCGTGCCACCCAACGTGCTCTAGAAGGTGTAAGTCAACTACCCTGGCCAGCAAGATCTCCGGATCTGTCCCCCATTGAGCATGTTTGGGACTGGATGAAGCGTCGTCTCACGCGGTCTGCACGTCCAGCACGAACGCTAGTCCAACTGAGGCGCCAGGTGGAAATGGCATGGCAAGCCGTTCCAAAGGACTACATCCAGCATCTCTACGATCGTCTCCATGGGAGAATAGCAGCCTCCATTGCTGCGAAAGGTGGATATACACTGTACTAGTGCCGACATTGTGCGTGCTCTGTTGCCTGTGTCTATGTGCCTGTGGTTCTGTCAGTGTGATCATGTGATGTATCTGACCCCAGGAATGTGTCAATAAAGTTTCCCCTTCCTGGGACAATGAATTCACGGCGTTCTTATTTCAATTTCCAGGAGTGTAGTACAATTCTCAAGGCTGTCAATTTAACTAAGTACCTGGGTGTTAAAATTAGGAACAAATTCAGTTGGAAAGACCACATAGATAATATTGAGGGGAAGGCGAGCCAAAGATAGCGTTTTATTGGCAGGGTACTTAGAAGATGCAACAAGTCCACTAAAGAGACAGCTTACACCACACTAGTTCGTCCTCTGTTAGAATATTGCTGCACGGTGTGGGATCCTTACCGGGTGGGATTGACGGAGGACATCGAAAGGGTGCAAAAAAGTGCAGCTCGTTTTGTATTATCACGTAATAGGGGAGAGAGTGTGGCAGATACGATACGCGAGTTGGGATGGAAGTCATTAAAGCAAAGACGTTTTTCGTCGCGGCGAGATCTAATTACGAAATTTCAGTCACCAACTTTCTCTTCCGAATGCGAAAATATTTTGTTGAGCCCAACCTACATAGGTAGGAATGATCATCAAAATAAGAGAAATCAGAGCTCGAACAGAAAGGTTTAGGTGTTCGTTTTTCTCGCGCGCTGTTCGGGAGTGGAATGGTAGAGAGATAGTATGATTGTGGTTCGATGAACCCTCTGCCAAGCACTTAAATGTGACTTGCAGAGTAATCATGTAGATGTAGATGCAGATGTAGTTAGATTTAAGTAGTTCTAAGTCTAGGGGACTCGTGACCTCTAATGTTAAGTCCCATAGTGCTCAGAGCCATATGAACCAGTCGAAATGGAGTCTTATACGACAGAAGTTACCGCCAAGTCGTGCACAAAAAATGGTTCAAATGGCTCTGAGCACTACGGGACTTGACTTCTGAGGTCATCAGTCTCCTAGAACTTAGAGCTACTTAAACCTAACTAACCTAAGGACATCACACACATCCATGCCCGAGGCAGGATTCGAACCTGAGACCGTAGCGGTCGCGCGGTCCCAGACTGTAGCGCCTAGAACAGCTCGGCCACTCCGACCGGCCAAGTCATGCATAGTTAGAGAAGATGTATCGTGTTGAATGGGGGGATGAGTGGAGTGCGAATGACACATTCACCGAGTGTCACTGTCGCGGAGCTTGATTGTTTTCGAGGTGACTTGTCAAACCTGACGAGTACCCGTGTATCGGGGCGCACAGCCCAGCCTGGAGGGGCGGCGAGTGTGTCGGGCGGGGTCGGGACGGACTGCGAGGCCTGGCCGCCCCACCTGGCGGCCTTCCAGCCGACGTCTGCCGCACTGCGGAACGCAATCACGCACCCCTCTGCAGACACGCGCCGTGCGTACACGCACACACACACACACACACACACACACACACACACACACACACACACACTCACACACACCAACGCTCAGTTTCCCAGCGCGAGCACGTTGGCGGATCTTGTAAAGGAATCTGAAAATCCACAACGAATCTGTACAAGATGGCCGTACCGCAGCAAGGACAAGCTTCTGCCGCGTTCCGTGACGCCTAGAAAGTGCTCGGTACAGTTCCGTCACAGCCGCATGGTGAACAAAATACTCTGCCTGAGAAAAAAAGTGAAGCACACCGAAGATATTTTCGCATGGCAATGTAAATTCCTACACGTACGCACCATCTGTGAGTGTATAATCAACAAGTTTGTTTGCGTGGCCATCCAAAAAGAAAACAAAAAAAATTCATGTACACTGTCTCTCTCTCACTCACACACACACACACACACACACACACACACACACACACACACACACACACGTGTATATACAGGGTGTTACAAAAATGTACGGCCAAACTTTCAGTAAACATTCCTCACACACTAATAAAGAAGAGATGTTATGTGGACATGTGTCCGGAAACGCTTAATTTCCATGTTAGAGCTCATTTTAGTTTCGTCAGTATGTACTGTACTTCCTCGATTCACCGCCAGTTGGCCCAATTGAAGGAAGGTAATGTTGACTTCGGTGCTTGTGTTGACATGCGACTCATTGCTCTACAGTACTAGCATCAACCACATCAGTACGTAGCACCAGGAGGTTAGTGTTCATCACGAACGTGATTTGCAGTCTGTACAATGTTTACAAATGCGGAGTTGGCAGATGCCCATTTGATGTATGGATTAGCATGGGGCAATAGCCGTGGCGCGGTACGTTTGTATCGAGACAGATTTCCAGAACGAGGGTGTCCCGACAGGAAGACGTTCGAAGCAATTGATTGGCGTCAGCCTATGACTCGCGACTGGGGAAGACCTAGAACGACGAGGACTCCTGAATGGACGAGGCAATTCTTTGCGCAGTTGACGATAACCCTAATGTCAGCGTCAGAGAAGTTGCTGCTGTACAAGGTAACGTTGACCACGTCACTGTATGGAGAGTGCTACGGGAGAACCAGTTGTTTCTGTACCATGTACAGCGTGTGCAAGCACTATCAGCAGCTGATTGGCCTCCACGGGCACACTTCTGCGAATGGTTCATCCAACAATGCGTCAATCCTCATTTCAGTGCAAATGTTCTCTTTACGGATGAGGCTTCATTCCAAGGTGATCAAATTATAAATTTTCGCAATCAACATGTGTGGGCTGACGAGAATCCGCACGCAATTGTGCAATCACGTCATCAATACAGATTTTCTGTGAACGTTTGGACAGGTAATGTTGGTGATATCTTGATTGGGCCCCATGTTCTTCCACCTACGCTCAATGGAGCACGTTATCATGATTTCATACAGGATACTCTACCTGTGCTGCTAGAACATGTGCCCTTGCAAGTACGACACAACATGTGGTTCATGCACGATGGAGCTCCTGCACATTTCAGTCGAAGTGTTCGTACGCTTCTCAACAACAGATTCGGTGACCGATGGATTGGTAGAGGCGGACCCATTCCATGGCCTCCACGCTCTCCTGACCTCAACCCTCTTGATTTTCATTTATCGGGGCATTTGAAAGCTCTTGTCTACGCAACCCCGGTACCAAATGTAGAGACTCTTCGTGTCGTATTGAGGACGGCTGTGATACAATACGCCTTTCTCCAGGGCTGCATCAGCGCATCAGGGATTCCATGCGGCGGAGGGTGGATGCATGTATCCTCGCTAACGGAGGACATTTAGAATATTTGCTGTAACAAACTGTTTGAAGTCACGCTGGTACGTTCTGTTGCTTTGTGTTGCCATTCCATGATTAATGTGATTTGAAGAGAAGTAATAAAATGAGCTCTAACATGGAAAGTAAGCGTTTCCGGACACATGTCCACATATCATCCTTTCTTTCTTTGTGTGTGAGGAATGTTTCCTGAAAGTTTGGCCGTACCTTTTTGTAACACCCTGTATACACTACTGGCCTTAAAATTGCCACATCACGAAGATGACGTGCTACACACGGGAAATATAACCGAGAGTAAGAAGATGCTGTGATATGCAAATGATTAGCTTTTCAGAGCATTCACACAAGGTTGGCGCCTGCGGCGACACCTACAACGTGCTGACATCAGGAAAGTTTCCAACCGATTTCTCATACACAAACAGCAGTTGACCGGTGTTGCCTGGTGAAACGTTGTTGGGATGCCTCGTGTAAGGAGGAGAAATGCGTATCATCACGTTTCAGACTTTGATAAAGGTCGGATTGTAGCCTATCGCGATTGCGGTTTATCGTATCGCGACATTGCTGCTCGCGTTGGTCGAGATCCAATGACTGTTAGCAGAATATGGAATTGGTGGGTTAAGGAGGGTAATATGGAACGCCGTGCTGGATCCCAACGGCCTCGTATCACTATCAGGCGAGATGACAGACATCTTATCCACATGGCTGTAACGTACCCTTGACGCTGCATCACAGACAGGAGCGCCTGCGATAACTACTCAACGACGAACCTGGGTGCACGAATGGTAAAACATTTTTTCCGATGAATCCAGGTTCTGTTTACAGCATCATGATGGTCGCATCCGTGTTTGTCGACATCACGGTGAACGCACATTGGGAAGCTGTATTGGTCATCGCCATACTGGCGTATCACCCGGCGTGATAGTATGGGGTGCCATCGGTTACACGTCTCGGTCACCTATTGTTCGCATTGACGGCACTTTGAACAGTGGACGTTACATTTCTGATGTGTTACGACCCGTGGCTCTACCCTTCATTCGGTCCCTGCGAAACCCTACATTTCAGCAGGATAATACACGACCGCATGTTGCAGGTCCTGTACGGGCCTTTCTGGATACAGAAAATGTTCGACTGCTGCCCTGGCCAGCACATTCTCCAGATCTCTCACCAATTGAAAACGTCTGGTCAATGGTGGCCAAGCAACTGGCTCGTCACAATACGCCAGTCACTACTCTTGATGAACTGTGGTATCGTGTTGAAGCTGCATGTGCAGCTGTACCTGTACACACCATCCAAGCTCTGTTTGATTCAATGCCCAGGCGTTATTACGGCCAGAGGTGGTTGTTCTGGGCACTGATATCCGGGATCTATGCACCCAAATTGCGTGAAAATGTAATCACATGTGAGTTGTAGTATAATATATTTGTCCAATGAATACCCGTTTATCATCTACATTTCTTCTTGGTGTAGCAATTTTAATGGCCAGTAGTGTACACAGAAGGGCTAAAGAAACTATGTGAGACAACAAGTATCTGGCGCAGTTGTTAGGTCGATTTCTGCTGCTACAGTCGCAGGTTATCAAGATTTAAGTGATTCTGAAAGTGGTGTTATAGTCAGTACACGTGGGATGGGATACAGCATCTCCAAGGTAGCGATGAAATCGGAATTTTCCCGTACCATCATTTCGCGAGTGGCCGTGAATATCAGGTATACGGTAAAACATGAAATCTCCGACAACGCTGCGATCTTGCAAGAACGCAATCAACGACGCCTGAAGAGATCGTTCGACGTGACAGAGGTGAAACCTTTCCTCGAATTGCTGCAGATTTCAGCGCTAGGCCCTCAACAAGTGTCGGTGTATGAACCATTCAACGAAACATCATCGAAAAGGGTTTTCTGGGCCACTCATGTACCCTCGATGACTGCACGACACAAAGATTTTCGCCTCTCCAGGGCCCGTCAATCCGACATTGGACTGTTGATAACTGAAACATGTTCCCTGGTCGGACGAGTCTCGTTTCAAATTGTATCGAGCGGATGGAGACAACCCCATGCATGCCACCAGGGGACTGTTCAATCTGGTGGGGCTCTTTCATGGGGTGGGGGGTGTGCAGTTGGTGTGATATGAGACCCCTAATACGTCTGAATACGACTGACGGGTGACACATACGTAAGCATCCTGTTTGGTCACCTGCATCCATTGTGAATTCCGAAGGACTTGGTCAATTCCAGCAGGACAATGCGACAACCCACATCTCCAGAATCGCTACACGCTCCAGGAACACTCTTCGGAGTTTAAACACTTTCGTTGGCCACCAAATTCCCAAGACATGAATGTTATTGAGCATATCAGGGATGCCCTAGAACGTGATGTTCAGAAGAGATGTCCACCCCCTCGCACTGTTACGGATTTATGGACAGCCGTGCAGGATCCATGGTGACAGTTCCATCCCAGCACTACTTCAGACATTAATCGAGTCCATGCCACGTCATGCTGCGGCACTTCTCCATGCTCGTGGGGGCCCCGCACGACATTAAGCAAGTGTACCAGTTTTTTTGGCTCTTCAGTGTATAAAGATCATGAACAGACGTTAGATTTTAACATACAGTTCGTTAGGTTCGCAACATGCAGATAAACAAACCAAACAAGATGAGACACATAGTAAACTGACAATATTTACGTCTTTAAAAGCACAGTTTTCGGACAAATATCTATAACTAGTGGCAGAAGAACACTAGTGCACTACAAAAATAAGGGTAAATAAGATGAACATTGTGAAGGAATAATTCGGAATATAAAAATGTGCCTATGTTTCATAATAGGGTGACCTCCAGAGCAGATGAGAGGGAAAAAAACGAACAACGGTAAGTAATTAGTTATGTACATAAAATACATGACCTGAACTGTTTTATAATCTAAAGATAACACACGTCAAAACAAAAATTGTCTTGTTCTAGATCCTACTGAAGATGACTTAGAGGGAAAAAAAGGAGAAGAAAGAGGGCGAAACGCGTCTCGGAGAAATTAATTTCAGTGCAGCAAGGAAATGCGATTTTTATTTACAAAACAAATATGAGTGTGTAACTGACTAGAGTTGAGTTCGATCTGGGAAGTAGAACGACCACAGATCGCGTTCCTCTTGTTCGGGTTTGGAGTTGCTACCAGGTGTGGTAGGGTGCACAAGGGCCGTGAACAGCGTCAGATGTCGAGAGAGATCACTGTGGAGGACACGGATATGTAGCATTCACGGCTGAGACAGCGTTATCAGAACCTGACACAGCTTGAAGGAGGCCTCACTGCGGCTCTCCATTTGACCGGATGGTTGAATCGTGCAGTATCTAAATTTGTGGGGCATTCGGATGCAACACTGGGCCTTTGTTGGTTAGCATGGGAGGACACCTGTACTCCTCTCACCAGGTAAAACTGATACAGGAAATCGAAAGAAGAGCAACGCGTTTCGTTACAGGTTCATTTAGCGTGAGAGCGTCACCGTCATGCTGATGCAGCTCCGGCGACACACGCTGCAAGAGGGGAGTTGTGCATGACGGCACTGGTTACTGTTAAAACCCAAAAAGTGTACTTTCCTACAGGAGTCAAACGATGTATTGCTCCTTCCGATATACATACCACGTGCGACTATGTAGGGATGTCTTTTGGTAAATGAACGGACAGAATGGTTTTTTAATTGATATACACTCCTGGAAATTGAAATAAGAACACCGTGAATTCATTGTCCCAGGAAGGGGAAACTTTATTGACACATTCCTGGGGTCAGATACATCACATGATCACACTGACAGAACCACAGGCACATAGACACAGGCAACAGAGCATGCACAATGTCGGCACTAGTACAGTGTATATCCACCTTTCGCAGCAATGCAGGCTGCTATTCTCCCATGGAGACGATCGTAGAGATGCTGGATGTAGTCCTGTGGAACGGCTTGCCATGCCATTTCCACCTGGCGCCTCAGTTGGACCAGCGTTCGTGCTGGACGTGCAGACCGCGTGAGACGACGCTTCATCCAGTCCCAAACATGCTCAATGGGGGACAGATCCGGAGATCTTGCTGGCCAGGGTAGTTGACTTACACCTTCTAGAGCACGTTGGGTGGCACGGGATACATGCGGACGTGCATTGTCCTGTTGGAACAGCAAGTTCCCTTGCCGGTCTAGGAATGGTAGAACGATGGGTTCGATGACGGTTTGGATGTACCGTGCACTATTCAGTGTCCCCTCGACGATCACCAGTGGTGTACGGCCAGTGTAGGAGATCGCTCCCCACACCATGATGCCGGGTGTTGGCCCTGTGTGGCTCGGTCGTATGCAGTCCTGATTGTGGCGCTCACCTGCACGGCGCCAAACACGCATACGACCATCATTGGCACCAAGGCAGAAGCGACTCTCATCGCTGAAGACGACACGTCTCCATTCGTCCCTCCATTCACGCCTGTCGCGACACCACTGGAGGCGGGCTGCACGATGTTGGGGCGTGAGCGGAAGACGGCCTAACGGTGTGCGGGACCGTAGCCCAGCTTCATGGAGACGGTTGCGAATGGTCCTCGCCGATACCCCAGGAGCAACAGTGTCCCTCATTTGCTGGGAAGTGGCGGTGCGGTCCCCTACGGCACTGCGTAGGATCCTACGGTCTTGGCGTGCATCCGTGCGTCGCTGCGGTCCGGTCCCAGGTCGACGGGCACGTGCACCTTCCGCCGACCACTGGCGACAACATCGATGTACTGTGGAGACCTCACGCCCCACGTGTTGAGCAATTCGGCGGTACGTCCACCCGGTCTCCCGCATGCCCACTATACGCCCTCGCTCAAAGTCCGTCAACTGCACATACGGTTCACGTCCACGCTGTCGCGGCATGCTACCAGTGTTAAAGACTGCGATGGAGCTCCGTATGCCACGGCAAACTGGCTGACGCTGACGGCGGCGGTGCACAAATGCTGCGCAGCTAGCGCCATTCGACGGCCAACACCGCGGTTCCTGGTGTGTCCGCTGTGCCGTGCGTGTGATCATTGCTTGTACAGCCCTCTTGCAGTGTCCGGAGCAAGTATGGTGGGTCTGACACACCGGTGTCAATGTGTTCTTTTTTCCATTTCCAGGAGTGTATAATACAATTTGTTCACTAATTGTTTTCGAGGACACAATTGCATAAAATCTTACTATGGAAGTATTCAAATCAGCCTGAAATAAGGTTCGGAGCTCCTAATACGCAATATGACCTTAAATTAGAATTAATGCCTCCTGATGTGCAATGTAACACTGAAAGATTAAATATTCTCGAAACGCAATCTGGCTTAAAAGCAAATCAAACACTCAAAAACGCTATCTGACTATAAATAAAGTTAAGCGGGCGCCTGCGACTGTCGGTGAAAACAGTGGAAAGCAACGAACTCACTCTAATGAGCAAGTCAGAGATGAAAGTGCCTTGAACGAACTGCTGTTGAAATCAAGTCATTAGCAAATGCAAGTCTGAATCTGGAGTCTAAACTGGAATAAGTCCTAATTGCTGCTGGTTCCGTCTCACTGTGTTATCTGTCGAGATGCCGAAGCGTGAGATGGATGCAAGTTGTGAAGTACTACGTCGCCTGGTGTGAAGTTGTAATCTCGCGAGGGCTGCACTGGATCACGGCGGCAGACAGCCACTGGTGGGGTTCATCTCAAGTTCTAACATTTGATAGGGTTGGCGGCCGAAGACTTCCGGCATAAGAAGTCAGCCTCATTCTGCCAACGGCCTTGTCAAAGAGGGCGGAGGAGCGGATAGAGTTTCAGGGCACTCTCTTGCCCTAGGGGTGGGAAATTGCCCCTAAAGGCGGAAGAATCAGCAATGATCAACGACATGAGGATGTAGAAGGCAATGGAAACCACTGCATTAGAGACACGTAACGTGTATCCACAGGACATGTGGCCTGTAATTGAAGAAGTGTCATGATGATCTCTCCATTGGCAAAAGATTCCGGAATAGTCCCCCATTCGGATCTCCGGGAGGGGACTGCCAAGGGGGAGGTTACCATAAGAGAAAGATTGAATAATCACCGAAAGGATAACGTTCTACGAGTCGGGGCGTGTAATGTCAGAAGCTTGAACGTGGTAGGGAAACTAGAAAATCTGAAAAGGGAAATGCAAAGGCTCAATCTAGATATAGTAGGGGTCAGTGAAGTGAAGTGGAAGGAAGACAAGGATTTCTGGTCAGATGAGTATCGGGTAATATCAACAGCAGCACAAAATGGTATAACAGGTGTAGGATTCGTTATGAATAGGAAGGTAGGGCCGAGGGTGTGTTACTGTGAACAGTTCAGTGACCGGGCTGTTCTAATCAGAATCGACAGCAGACCAACACCGACAACGATAGTTCAGGTATACATGCCGACGTCGCAAGCTGAAGATGAACAGATAGAGAAAGTGTATGAGGATATTGAAAGGGTAATGCAGTATGTAAAGGGGGACGAAGATCTAATAGTCATGGGCAACTGGAATGCAGTTGTAGGGGAAGGAGTAGAAGAAAAGGTTACAGGAGAATATGGGCTTGGGACAAGGAATGAAAGAGGAGAAAGACTAATTGAGTTCTGTAACAAGTTTCAGCTAGTAATAGCGAATACCCTGTTCAAGAATCACAAGAGGAGGAGGTATCCTTGGAAAAGGCCGGGAGATACGGGAAGATTTCAATTAGATTACATCATGGTCAGACAGAGATTCCGAAATCAGATACTGGATTGTAAGGCGTACCCAGGAGCAGATATAGACTCAGATCACAATATAGTAATGATGAAGAGTAGGTTGAAGTTCAAGATATTAGTCAGGAAGAATCAATACGCAAAGAAGTGGGATACGGAAGTACTAAGGAATGACGAGATACGTTTGAAGTTCTCTAACGCTATAGATACAGCAATAAGGAATAGCGCAGTAGGCAGTACAGTTGAAGAGGAATGGACATCTCTAAAAAGGGCCATCACAGAAGTTGGGAAGGAAAACATGGGTACAAAGAAGGTAGCTGCGAAGAAACCATGGGTAACAGAAGAAATACTTCAGTTGATTGATGAAAGGAGGAAGTACAAACATGTTCCGGGAAAATCAGGAATACAGAAATACAAGTCGCTGAGGAATGAAATAAATAGGAAGTGCAGGGAAGCTAAGACGAAATGGCTGCAGGAAAAATGTGAAGAGATCGAAAAAGATATGATTGTCGGAAGGACAGACTCAGCATACAGGAAAGTCAAAACAACCTTTGGTGACATTAAAAGCAACGGTGGTAACATTAAGAGTGCAACGGGAATCCCACTGTTAAATGCAGAGGAGAGAGCAGATAGGTGGAAAGAATACATTGAAAGCCTCTATGAGGGTGAAGATTTGTCTGATGTGATAGAAGAAGAAACAGGAGTCGATTTAAAAGAGATAGGGGATCCAGTATTAGAATCGGAATTTAAAAGAGCTTTGGAGAACTTACGGTCAAATAAGGCAGAAGGGATAGATAACATTCCAATAGAATTTCTAAAAATCATTGGGGGAAGTGGCAACAAAACGACTATTCACGTTGGTGTGTAGAATATATGAGTCTGGCGATATACCATCTGACTTTCGGAAAAGCATCATCCACACAATTCCGAAGACGGCAAGAGCTGACATGTGCGAGAATTATCGCACAATCAGCTTAACAGCTCATGCATCAAAGCTACTTACAAGAATAATATACAGAAGAATGGAAAAGAAAATTGAGAATACGCTAGGTGACGATCAGTTTGGCTTTAGGAAAAGTAAAGGGACGAGAGAGGCAATTCTGACGTTACGGCTAATAATGGAAGCAAGGCTAAAGAAAAATCAAGACACTTTTATAGGATTTGTCGACCTGGAAAAAGCGTTCGACAATATAAAATGGTGCAAGCTGTTAGAGATTCTGAAAAAAGTAGGGGTAAGCTATAGGGAGAGACGGGTCATATACAATATGTACAACAACCAAGAGGGAATAATAAGAGCGGACGATCAAGAACGAAGTGCTCGTATTAAGAAGGGAGTAAGACAAGGCTGTAGCCTTTCGCCCCTACTCTTCAATCTGTACATCGAGGAAGCAATGATGGAAATAAAAGAAAGGTTCAGGAGTGGAATTAAAATACAAGGTGAAAGGATATCAATGATACGATTCGCTGATGACATTGCTATCCTGAGTGAAAGTGAAGAAGAATTAAATGATCTGCTGAACGGAATGAACAGTCTAATGAGTACACAGTGTGGTTTGAGAGTAAATCGGAGAAAGACGAAGGTAATGAGAAGTAGTAGAAAAGAGAACAGCGAGAAACTTAACATCAGGATTGATGGTCACGAAGTCAATGAAGTTAAGGAATTCTGCTACCTAGGCAGTAAAATAACCAGTGACGGACGGAGCAAGGAGGACATCAAAAGCGGACTCGCTGTGGCAAAAAAGGCATTTCTGGCCAAGAGAAGTCTACTAATATCAAATACCGGCCTTGATTTGAGGAATAAATTTCTGAGGATGTGCGTCTGGAGTACAGCATTGTATGGTAGTGAAACATGGACTGTAGGAAAACCGGAACAGAAGAGAATCGAAGCATTTGAGATGTGGCGCTATAGACGAATGTTGAAAATTAGATGGACTGATAAGGTAAGGAATGAGGAGGTTCTACGCAGAATCGGAGAGGAAAGGAATATGTGGAAAACACTGATAAGGAGAAGGGACAGGATGATAGGACATCTGCTAAGACATGAGGGAATGACTTCCATGGTACTAGAGGGAGCTGTAGAGGGCAAAAACTGTAGAGGAAGACAGAGATTGGAATACGTCAAGTAAATAATTGAGGACGTAGGTTGCAAGTGCTACTCTGAGATGAAGAGGTTAGCGCAGGAAAGGAATTCGTGGCGGGCCGCATCAAACCAGTCAGTAGACTGATGACCAAAAAAAAAAGTGTTGTCCAGAAACTAATGCACCGAATTTGTTTCTTCAACAATTCTTTATTAAATATAATGAGAATTACACACACGAAAGAATGGTGTTTTATCTACTCTTCCTATTTTTCCACGTAATCTCCATCCCTTTCTATGGCCTTCCTCCGGCGCGAAACAAGGGCGTGTGTATCCTGTCGGTTCCGATCCTTGTCCTGGTGGCGGATCCAGTGCTTCACTCGTCGTCCTTAGAATGTCTTCCACGAACGGTATCCTTTAATGGCGCATACAAGTCCGGGGAGGTTAAGAGGCCTGTAGGGTGGACGGAGTAACACGTCCAACCCTTTTTTGCGATGTGTTGAGCTGTCCTCAGACTTCTGTGGGGCCGAATGATATCGTGTTGCAGCAAAACATCTCCAGGCTTGCTGTGGCGCCGTAGTCTGTCCTCGCGAATGACAACATCAGCTCGCTACAACATGTCAGGTGTGACTGCCGTGGACGGTCTCCCAGACCGCTGCAGATCGTGAGGTTCCGCCGAACCGCCTTCTGATGACCTCAGCCTCCGTGCCCAACGACTAACTGTACTTCCGTCGACAGCAGATGCTCCGTAGACTTTGCACAAGCGTTTGTGAATGTTCCCCACAATTTCTTTCTCTGCACCTACATCTACATCTACATCTACATGGATACTCTGCAAATCACATTTAAGTGCCTCGCAGAGTGTTCATCGAACCACCTTCACAATTCTCTATTATTCCAATCTCGTATAGCGCGGAAAGAATGAACACCTATATCTTTCCGTACGAACTCTGATTTCCCTTATTTTATCGTGGTGATCGTTCCGCCCTATGTAGGTCGGTGTCAACAAAATATTTTCGCATTCGGAGGAGGAAGTTGGTGATTGGAATTTTGTGAGAATATTCCGTCGCAACGAAAAACGCCTTTCTTTTAATGATTTCCAACCCAAATCCCGTATCATTCCCGTGACACTCTCTCCCATATTTCGCGATGATACAAAACGTGCTACCTTTCTTTGAACTTTTTCGATGTATTCCGTCAGTCCTACCTGGTTAAGGATCCCACATTGCGCAGCAGCATTCTAAAAGAGGACTGACAAGCGTAGTGTAGGCAGTCTCCTTAGTAGGTCTGTTATATTTTCTAACTGTCCTGCCAATAAAACGCAGCCTTTGGTTAGCCTTCCCGACAGCATTTTCTATGTGTTCTTTCCAATTTAAGCCGGCCGAAGTGGCCGTGCGGTTAAAGGCGCTGCAGTCTGGAACCGCAAGACCGCTACGGTCGCAGGTTCGAATCCTTCCTCGGGCATGGACGTTTGAGATGTCCTTAGGTTAGTTAGGTTTAACTAGTTCTAAGTTCTAGGGGACTAATGACCTCAGCAGTTGAGTCCCATAGTGCTCAGAGTCATTTGAACCATTTTTTTCCAATTTAAGTTGATCGTAATTGTAATACCTAGGTATTTAGCTGAATTTACGGCTTTTAGATTAGACTGATTTATCGTGTAACCGAAGTTTAACGAGTTCCTTTTAGTACTCATGTGGATGACCTCACACTTTCCGTTATTTAGGGTGAACTGCCACTTTTCGCACCATTCAGATATCTTTTCTAAATCGTTTTGCGGTCTGTTTTGATCTTCTGATGACTTTATTAGTCGATAAACGACAGCGTCATCTGCAAACAACGGAAGACGGCTGCTCGGATTGTCTCCCAAATCGTTTATATAGATAAGGAACAGCAAAGGGCCTACAACACAACCTTGGGGAACGCCTGAAATCACTTCTGTTTTACTCGATGACTTTCCGTCAATTACTACGAACTGTGAACTCTCTGACAGGAAATCGCACATTCAGTCACATAACTGAGACGATATTCCATAAGCACGCAATTTTACTAAGAGCCGCTTGTGTGGTACAGTGTCAAAATCCAGGAATACGGAATCGATCTGAAATCCCTTGTCAGTAGCACTCAGCACTTCATGTGAATAAAGAGCTAGTTATGTTTCACAGGAACGATGTTTTCTAAACCCATGTTGACTGTGTGTCAATAGACCGTTTCCTTCGAGGTGATTCATAATGTTGGAAGACAATATACGTTCTAAAATCCTGCTGCATATCGACGTTAACGATATGGGCTGGTTTTGGGGCAGCCTGCTCTCTCAAGGAAAGTCAGATGCATACGTCTGATAGTCTTCCGGCTTGGGCGCTTTCTTACAGAACACTGGGGAACCGAGTTTCTCCTCCGACCTGAGAGGTTCCGCTAAATTTATCCAAAGGCAGAGGGATTACCTAGTCGGCCTCGCACTACCATCTCGTGCCCTGAGGATGTAAGCACCCACGACCACACACCCAAGCTGGGGCTCCCGACATGAATTCACAGCCTACTGCTAATTGGAAGTTCAAGCGAAATAAATGAATCAAAACACTCTGTGCTGTAGCCCTAACTGGCCACGTATTAAGCGGGAGTGCATATCATTGATCTCAATTTCGTACAATTACATGGCGCAGGGACAGAGTAACACTCTCTCATTGGCATTTATACGTTAACTATTAAGAATACTCGTGACGCGACAGCTGGAACAGGAGATGGTAAGCAACAGTCGTACACGAGCCACCCTACACCACGCGCCGTAAGGTGGCTCGAAGGCTACACACGTGCACTGCGAGCTAAACCATTTTGTTCGCCTGCTTTATATGCGTGTTGTCCCACATTAAGAACGAAATCCAGCAGCGATTCTGAGTCGCATTGATTGAAGAAGTCCTTTGTAGGTTTTCGGAGGTTTGTGAGACCAGCTGTCAACTCACTAGGACTGTTGATATTTTCAAAAATATCGGGAATCCGTTATATCGATATTTAAAAAATTCGCGTTATCGGCCCCTGGGTTACCGAAGAAAAGTATCGATATATCGTTGGAGAAAGTATCGATATTAAGGCATATGAAAATATTGGCTTTACATTGTAAATATACGGCCGGGTTAGAGCAATATATTTAAGTATTGATTTATTCTTAGATATTCTGTTCATCAACAAGTTAGCAGCCTGCTTATTTCCCTTTTCGTCACGTATCGGATTTGTCCAGAACACTTCATGTCGACTTCTCTGGTTTTTTTTTAAATTTTATTTTATTTTATTTTATTTATTTTTTTTTTTTTTAATTTCTGCAAACGCCAGCGACCTAGCAACTCTAAGCGTGGCTCCCTCCGTCTGAGGTTCGAGTCCTCCCTCGGGCATTGGTGTGTGTGTTGTCCTTAATTGAGTAGTGTGTAAGCCTAGGGACCGATGAAAATGGTTCAAATGGCTCTGAGCACTATGGGACTTAACTTCTGAGGTCATCAGTCCCCTAGAACTTAGAAATACTTAAACCTAACTAACCTAAGGACATCACACACATCCATGCCCGAGGCAGGATTCAAACCTGCCACCGTAGCGGTCGCGCGGCTCCAGACTGTAGCGCCTAGAAGCGCTCGGCCACTTCGGCTGGCTAGGGACCGATGACCTCAGCAGTTTGGTCCCATAGGAACTTAAAACAAATTTCCAAAATTTAGCAACTGTAGTGTAAAAAATTGCGTTGCGAACCTCAACGTCACAGATTCTGTTGTTAGCGCCGTCCACTTCAGCATTTCCCCTCACACGCCTAGGTCCGCTGCGAAGACCAATCTTGTCATTTAGATTTTTGTTCATCATTTTCAGCAACTGTATTTGAAGGATATCGATGTCGATGAAAAGAAATAACACTGGTATTCTGTTTCTTTACATCGGAAATTTTGTTATTTCATTCACTCCCCCCCCCACCTCCTCCCCTGTCCCCGCCCCCCTCCCCCTAGTGCAATCGGAATTTTCCTTTGTGTCACCTGTACTTGCTTCACACAGCAAAAGGGAAAGGCTGGGCGTGATGAAGGCTCAAAAAGTAGCAAGACTCCTTCACACAGTGAAAGTAAAATTATGTTCTAGGACAATTTCAAAAGAACAATTTCAATTGTTGACCGAAAATTGCGAAAAAAATGTAATATCGGCACTCGATATTGTAATATCTAATATTATATATCGATAATTCCGTTGGAAATATATCGCCAATAAACATCGATCTCATTTGTGGAAAATGTCGATGTATCGATATTCTGTCAACAGCCCTACTACGCACAGGTCACGTAAATTACGCGTCGGCATTATGTGGGCGTACCTTGAGCGCTCGATAGCGGCACAGACGTGTTCCAGTGGGTTCAGACGAATATAATCTGGTGGCTAAGATTTCTGCGTGACTTGACAACTGTCGTGCTCTCCGAACCACGTAGTTCGATTCTAGCACGGACTGTTATCCTGCTGGAAATGCCATCGCCATGAGCAATAACGTTCAAGAAGTCCACAGTTATGATGGTGCTCTAGATTACTATCACAGTTCTTGTGGAAGCCCAGTCGAATGCTGCACAGCAATAGCATAATATAGTCTATGGGTAAAGTGAAGACTGAGAAGTGCCTGAAGCGTGGGAACCGGCCTTTGGCGGAATGACGTGCTGCCTGCTTTACAAGGCGGCTGAGAAGCAATTTGCCATATCACAGTGTACTGCAAAGTGCGATTTACGTGGATTTTGTTGGTGATTCAGTTATATTAGTTACAAATTTCTTTATCTGGTATCTTCTTAGCACATTTGATGGAAAATAAACACTTCCAGGTGTGTCCCAACATTGCGTTGCCATTCATTTAATGACATACGAAGCGTAAATACATTCTTTTACTAAAAACACACATATCTCCAAAAATGTTACAGCTAAAATAATAAAACTTGAGACTATTATGTACAACATTATGCTTGATATTTTTAGCAATTTTAGTTTGAAAATGCGCATCGACGTACATTTTATGAGTATTTGAATTTTTAATTGCCATTGTTTCTGTAATGTATCTTTTCTCGTAAACTAACCAAGCAATAAAACGGGAATTTCACATTTTACATCTGAATAAAAGGCTAATAAAACTTGTGGAACAGATTTTTGTTTAAGGTCGTAGTTGGTTTGAAATTAATTTTTCAGTTTTCTGTTACCCGGGACTGATCTATTTTCCGCTCAAATTTTAAAGGAGAACTTTTCTAAGAGAAAAGATAACGGAAAAGTACTGCACAGGATTATTCAACAAGTACTTTTTAAAAATACTCCAAATTTAAGGATGTTAGCTTTTATGGTTCCTGAGAAAAGGTGCATTTAGCTCACAGAAGTCAGTTTACGGCAGTTCGCATTTAAAGGTTTTATTTAAATTTTTGACGATATTGCTATGCCTCTAGTGCCTAATGCTGTCCATATCCACCATCTTTACTCTATGCCCCGTCTTCCTGGACTAATTTCATTCCCTGCCTCCTTTGCCTAATCAACTTTTGCCTTTTTTGTTCTGTTGCGTGAGCTTTGCCAGTCGCGCTCCATCGACGGTTCTGAGCATCTTCAGTGTGAATGCTCCTGGATGGAAGCCCTGTCCCTGCAGGTACTTACTACTGCCTACATCTGCAGTACTGAACACTTGACAGGCATCACATGCAGCCATCTCCATAAGTCTGCAGTCTAAGGCCCTTTGACTCACAATTTCCACACCCACATGAAATATTAATAATATGGGCAAATACCGGGTAATCAAAAAGTCAGTATAAATTTGAAAACTTTATAAACCACGGAATAATGTAGATAGAGAGGTAAAAATTGACACACATGCTTGGAATGACATGGGATGTTATTAGAATAAAAAAAAAAAAAACACCCCAAATTGCTAGACGCGTGTCGTTTGGTGATGATCGTGTGCTGAGCCGCCACTTTCGGCATGCTTGGCCTCCCAGATCCCCAGACCTCAGTCCGTGCGATGATTGGCTTTGGGGTTACCTGAAGTTGGTAGTGTATCGTGATCGACCGACATCTCTAGCGATGCTGAAAGACAACATCCGACGCCAATGCCTCACCATTACTCCGGACATGCTTTACAGTGCTGTTCACAACATTATTCCTCGACTACAGCTATGCTTGAGGAATGATGGTGGACATATTGAGCATTTCCTGTAAAGAACATCATCTTTCCTTTGTCTTGCTTTGTTATGCTAATTATTGCTATTCTGATCAGATGAAGCGCCATCTGTCGGACATTTTTTGAACTTTTGTATTTTTTTGGTTCTAATAAAACCCCATGTCATTCCAAGCATGTGTGTCAATTTGTACCTCTCTATCTACATTATTCCGTGATTTACTCAGTTTTCAAATTTATACTGACTTTTTGATCACCCGGTATTTCTAAGGCAGTTAACATAAATGCACTGGAAAACTTGTCCTTGGCACTTTTCTGTTTCTTCATTGATTTTCTTCTTCGATGAACTCAGTGACTTCGTCAAGAATTGTGCTTCACACTTAGGAGCAGCATCAGTAACATTGTTATATAAATTTCCTTTACGTTTTACACACGAATTTCGACATTTCCTCACTTTTTTGAATATGCATCCACTGTTATGACCCATTTCGAGGAAAACTGGTTGATATGTGAAAAACTAAAAACTGAAATGAGTTTGTAGGGCGTACTACAAAAAAAAAAGAAAACACGCTGTAAACAAAGGAAAGAGCATAGATAATCATTCTCACAGCCTTCTAAATTCATCTGAAGTTCGTTTCGACTGCGTGAACGGAAAATTAAAGAATAAAAAATATGTGGTGTGGAACACTACGTAGAAAGAGGGGACGTGGGAGGCACAGACGGTGAAATAAACTTTTCTAAAACATACTTGTATTTCTAGCCAGGATTCGATTATGGAACTGTGTGATGCTATTCTTAAAGTATCGTTATAATAAATTTCGCAATAAAAAGTAATCGAATTTGTTCCACAATTTCGCCCTATATCTGCCGCGGAAGCGCCGATCTAACATTGCGAAATTGCTCCCATCGGCCCGCGTCCGTGACTCGGTGCTTGTTGAGAGCAACCGTTCACACAGGCGCCCCATCGAACTAGAAATGTGATTCATACGACGAACTGCCCCCCCATGAAACATGGACCTTGCCGTTGGTGGGGAGGCTTGCGTACCTCAGCGATACAGATAGCCGTACCGTAGGTGCAACCACAACGGAGGGGTATCTGTTGAGAGGCCAGACAAACGTGTGGTTCCTGAAGAGGGGCAGCAGCCTTTTCAGTAGTTGCAAGGGCAACAGTCTGGATGATTGACTGATCTGGCCTTGTAACAATAACCAAAACGGCATTGCCGTGCCGGTACTGCGAACGGCTGAAAGCAACGGGAAACTACAGCCGTAATTTTTCCCGAGGGCTTGCAGCTTTACTGTATGATTACATGATGATGGCGTCCTCTTGGGTAAAATATTCCGGAGGTAAAATAGTCCCCCATTCGGATCTCCGGGCGGGGACTACTCAAGAGGATGTCGTTATCAGGAGAAAGAAACTGGCGTTCTACGGATCGGTGCGTGGAATGTCAGATCCCTTAATCGGGCAGGTAGGTTAGAAAATTTAAAAAGGGAAATGGATAGGTTGAAGTTAGATATAGTGGGAATTAGTGAAGTTCGGTGGCAGGAGGAACAAGACTTCTGGTCAGGTGACTACAGGGTTATAAACACAAAATCAAATAGGGGTAATGCAGGAGTAGGTTTAATAATGAATAGGAAAATAGGAATGCGGGTAAGCTACTACAAACAGCATAGTGAACGCATTATTGTGGCCAAGATAGATACGAAGCCCACGCCTACTACAGTAGTACAAGTTTATATGCCAACTAGCTCTGCAGATGACGAAGAAATTGAAGAAATGTATGATGAAATAAAAGAAATTATTCAGATTGTGAAGGGAGACGAAAATTTAATAGTCATGGGTGACTGGAATTCGAGTGTAGGAAAAGGGAGAGAAGGAAACATAGTAGGTGAATATGGATTGGGGGACAGAAATGAAAGAGGAAGCCGCCTGGTAGAATTTTGCACAGAGCACAACATAATCATAACTAACACTTGGTTTAAGAATCATGAAAGAAGGTTGTATACATGGAAGAACCCTGGAGATACTAAAAGGTATCAGATAGATTATATAATGGTAAGACAGAGATTTAGGAACCAGGTTTTAAATTGTAAGACATTTCCAGGGGCAGATGTGGACTCTGACCACAATCTATTGGTTATGACCTGTAGATTAAAACTGAAGAAACTGCAAAAAGGTGGGAATTTAAGGAGATGGGACCTGGATAAACTAAAAGAACCAGAGGTTGTACAGAGATTCAGGGAGAGCATAAGGGAGCAATTGACAGGAATGGGGGAAATAAATACAGTAGAAGAAGAATGGGTAGCTTTGAGGGATGAAGTAGTGAAGGCAGCAGAGGATCAAGTAGGTAAAAAGACGAGGGCTAGTAGAAATCCTTGGGTAACAGAAGAAATATTGAATTTAATTGATGAAAGGAGAAAATATAAAAATGCAGTAAGTGAAACAGGCAAAAAGGAATACAAACGTCTCAAAAATGAGATCGACAGGGAGTGCAAAATGGCTAAGCAGGGATGGCTAGAGGACAAATGTAAGGATGTAGAGGCCTATCTCACTAGGGGTAAGATAGATACCGCCTACAGGAAAATTAAAGAGACCTTTGGAGATAAGAGAACGACTTGTATGAATATCAAGAGCTCAGATGGAAACCCAGTTCTAAGCAAAGAAGGGAAAGCAGAAAGGTGGAAGGAGTATATAGAGGGTCTATACAAGGGCGATGTACTTGAGGACAATATTATGGAAATGGAAGAGGATGTAGATGAAGATGAAATGGGAGATATGATACTGCGTGAAGAGTTTGACAGAGCACTGAAAGACCTGAGTCGAAACAAAGCCCCCGGAGTAGACAATATTCCATTGGAACTACTGACGGCCGTGAGAGAGCCAGTCCTGACAAAACTCTACCATCTGGTGAGGAAGATGTATGAGACAGGCGAAATACCCTCAGACTTCAAGAAGAATATAATAATTCCAATCCCAAAGAAAGCAGGTGTTGACAGATGTGAAAATTACCGAACTATCAGCTTAATAAGTCACAGCTGCAAAATACTAACACGAATTCTTTACAGACGAATGGAAAAACTAGTAGAAGCCAACCTCGGGGAAGATCAGTTTGGATTCCGTAGAAACACTGGAACACGTGAGGCAATACTGACCTTACGACTTATCTTAGAAGAAAGATTAAGGAAAGGCAAACCTACGTTTCTAGCATTTGTAGACTTAGAGAAAGCTTTTGACAATGTTGACTGGAATACTCTCTTTCAAATTCTAAAGGTGACAGGGGTAAAATACAGGGAGCGAAAGGCTATTTACAATTTGTACAGAAACCAGATGGCAGTTATAAGAGTCGAGGGACATGAAAGGGAAGCAGTGGTTGGGAAGGGAGTAAGACAGGGTTGTAGCCTCTCCCCGATGTTGTTCAATCTGTATATTGAGCAAGCAGTAAAGGAAACAAAAGAAAAATTCGTAGTAGGTATTAAAATTCATGGAGAAGAAATAAAAACTTTGTAATTCTGTCAGAGACAGCAAAGGACTTGGAAGAGCAGTTGAATGGAATGGACAGTGTCTTGAAAGGAGGATATAAGATGAACATCAACAAAAGCAAAACAAGGATAATGGAATGTAGTCTAATTAAGTCGGGTGATGCTGAGGGAATTAGATTAGGAAATGAGGCACTTAAAGTAGTAAAGGAGTTTTGCTATTTGGGGAGCAAAATAACTGATGATGGTCGAAGTAGAGAGGATATAAAATGTAGGCTGGCAATGGCAAGGAAAGCGTTTCTGAAGAAGAGAAATTTGTTAACATCCAGTATTGATTTAAGTGTCAGGAAGTCATTTCTGAAAGTATTTGTATGGAGTGTAGCCATGTATGGAAGTGAAACATGGACGATAAATAGTTTGGACAAGAAGAGAATAGAAGCTTTCGAAATGTGGTGCTACAGAAGAATGCTGAAGATTAGATGGGTAGATCACATAACTAATGAGGAAGTATTGAATAGGATTGGGGAGAAGAGAAGTTTGTGGCGCAACTTGACCAGAAGAAGGGATCGGTTGGTAGGACATGTTCTGAGGCATCAAGGGATCACCAATTTAGTATTGGAGGGCAGCGTGGAGGGTAAAAATCGTAGAGGGAGACCAAGAGATGAATACACTAAGCAGATTCAGAAGGATGTAGGTTGCAGTAGGTACTGGGAGATGAAAAAGCTTGCACAGGATAGAGTAGCATGGAGAGCTGCATCAAACCAGTCCCTGGACTGAAGACCACAACAACAACAACACGACGAACTGCATGGGATTCCATTGATCCACTGTCCAGTCTTGTCGTCTGCTCGTGGTTTCCCTGCTTTACGTACGTGCTCACTGCAGCGACACGCTGTCGACCAGCTTCGCCATTATCGAGACGCTCGGTCCCAGATGCCAGGCCTCAACTACACTACTGGCCATTAAAATTGCTAAACCATGAAGATGACGTGCTACAGATGCGAAATTTAACCGACAAGAAGAAGATGCTGTGATATTCAAATGATTAGATTTTCAGAACATTCACACAAGGTTGGCGCCGGTGGCAACACCTACAACGTGCTGACATGAAGAAAGTTTCCAACCGATTTCTCATACACAAACAGCAGTTGACCGGCGTTGCCTGGTGAAACGTTGTTGTGATGCCTCGTGCAAGGAGGAGAAATCCGTACCATCACGTTTCCGACTTTGATAAAGGTCGGATTGTAGCCTATCGGGATTGCGGTTTATCGTATCGCGACATTGCTGCTCGCGTTGGTCGATCCAATGACTGTTAGCAGAATATGGAATCGGTGAGTTCAGGAGGGTAATACGGAACGCCGTGCTGGATCCCAACGGCCTCGTATGACTAGCAGTCGAGATGACAGGCATCTTATCCGCATGGCTGTAACGGATCGTGCAGCCACGTCTCGATCCCTGAGTCAACAGATGGGGACATGGACTATCAGCTCGGAGACCATGGCTGCGGTTACCCTTGACACTGCATCACAGACAGGAGCGCCTGCGATGGTGTTCTCAGCGACGAATCTGGGTGCACGAATGGCAAAACGTCATTTTTTCCGATGAATCCAGTTTCTGTTTACAGCATCATGATGGTCGCATCCGTGTTTGGCGACATCGCGGTGAACGCACATTGGAGCGTGTATTCGTCATCGCCATACTGGCGTATCACCCGGCGTCATGGTATGGGATACCATCTGTTACACGTTTCGGTGACCTCTTGTTCACATTGACGGCACTTTGAAGAGTGGACGTTACGTTTCAGATGTGTTACGACCCGTGGTTCTACCCTTCATTCGATCGCTGCGAAACACTACATTTCAGCAGGATAATGCACGACCGCATGTTGCAGGTCCTGTACGGGCCTTTCTGGATACAAAAAATGTTCGACTGCTGCCCTGGCCAGCACATTCTTCAGATCTCTCACCAATTGAAAACGTCTGGTCAGTGGTGGCCGAGCAACTGGATCGTCACAATACGCCAGTCACTACTCTTGATGAAATGTGGTATCGCGTTGAAGCTGCATGGACAGCTGTATCTGTACACGCCATCTAAGCTCTGCTTGACTCAATGCCCAGGCGTACCAAGGCCGATATTACGGCCAGAGGTGGTTGTTCAGGGTACTGATCTCTCAGGATCTATGCACCCAAAGTGCGTGAAAATGTAATCACATGTCAGTTCTAGTATAATATACTTGTCCAATGAATACCTGTTTATCATCTGCATTTCTTCTTGGTGTAGCAATATTAATCGCCAATAGTGTATATGTTCCTTGTTAAAGTGTAATTATGACAATACAGGTAATTCCTTAGCTCTGTGAACTTTGTGGAAGTGGCTTAGTGGAATGACTGATTTGGGCCTTTATCATATCTAGAATGATGGGACAAACAACACGGATAGCAAGCGCAGTCGGGTTACCTCCACTACCTCAAGTCATCCGACCGCCACCTCTTCCTAGGGATTGGCGCGAAGTTTGAATTTTGGCGGTAAAGAAAGGTCAACTGCCGAGAATTCTTCCGGGTTGTATGGCCGTGGTCCATGGAACTCTTCTGTATCTGACATTTCGTCCAAAGCTACGTTGGGCATCTTCGGAGGTGCTCCTGGTTGTACTGAGTCTTGCCGACTGAGTCACCCACTCACGCACAGCCTCCCCTTAACTATTGTACCGCTAACAACACATTGATATACAAAAATTATGCAAATTAATTAAATAGATATATTTCTCATGTATGGGGTAGCTTTTTTAATTCGCAGCATCCTATTGGTCGGTGAAATCAATGGAATAATAACAGAAAACACACCCCGCCACTCGACGCCCGTCGCCCCCGCGGCAGTCCTCGAACCCGACCCCACCCCGGCCGCGGCCGCCTCAGCATCACTCTGGCGTCCACGGGCCGCCCTCCCTCAGGCTAGCGGGTTACGGCCAGAGCAAACAGGCTGCTCGCAGTGGCCCTATTCCGCAGCGTCTCCTCCTCTGCCGTCACGTCCTCGCCGATCACGTGAGGTACAGCGCACACCCCTGTCCACCTCGCCACTGAACCTCGAGGTACGCTCACACTGGCCCCATACGCGACACGCCTCTGGGCGGCAAGTGTGTCTAGCGTCGCTGACGCTATACCTGTGGATACTGACGTCACAGAAATCTGTTCCAGAATACCACTGGCTGCTTTCTCCCTAGCGATCCTAACGGAACATACGACCTGAGTCCAGCTGTGCTTACCTGCCCCAGCGTTACTGACACCTCGCCGCGAAACGTCCACATGGCGACTCACCATCTAAAGGGATCTCAATGTTATTCTGATGTCACATGACTATGTAAAATAAGAGCCAAGTCGACCTCTCGGAAATTGTATAGTGTCCCAGAAATAGTCAATGCTCGCTTTCTTAATGTCTCAGCTTGTACACACGGAATTTTTTCCCTAACAGAACCTGTTTACGAAAATAGCGCGGAATAACGCCGAATGCATTCTTCCTCGCGGTCCTAACGTGGCACCACATCCATCACGTTTTACCCTTCCTGCTTTCAACATACGCAAACGTTCTCACCACTTTGTAGAGCACAAAGGATGTCGTGTGAATGAATGGAGCATTATGACAGGCTCTTAGGGAATTTACCCCCCCCCCCCCCCCCCCCCGAATTACTGATTCAGCCGGTGTGGAAGCACCAGCCACCATTTCTTTCTTTCTGCAGACGAGACTTTCAGGGGGGCAAAAAAAAAAAAAAAAACTATTTTACACAGATCGCCATATTGCACTGACAATTAAACCCTGCAAAGTGCCCCTACATACCGTCAAATATGGAAAGACTCAATCACACTGCTCTCCCACTGAGGAGAGGAGCTTGAATATTAGAGCTTGAAACCGCTCTCCAACCCAGAAATATATCACTATGTACCGTGTCGATGTAGTAAACGTACAATTCGTATCCTGTGCCAAACAAAATCACCTGTTTTACATCATTCGTACATATACTGCGAAGACAGATAGCACCGTATATACTCCTCACAGCACTAGATATTTTCTCACAGCTGACTCTCACAAGTCATCCACTCCCAACGCGCGACCAGAGCGCCCTCAGTGGACGGAAGTCACTCTCAGAACTGTTCTCCATATTCGAGCTCGTTTCCCTTCGGCATCAACACATAACTGTTTCTGGGCCAAACCTGCTTCCTTGCTTGCTCAGTTTTCTACACTGATCTCTAGACTCTGGGATTACAAGAACGCATGTATTTTCACATGGTTTGCTAGAATATCACACCATTTTCGCGGTACTTCTCGATATCTAGCACACAGCAGTATCCTACCAATCACTTGTGCAACAGAATTCCGAAGATATAGACTGGAAATTATTTCTCTAGAAACCAGAAACTTGAGCTAGGTGGAGCGTGCTGTAAACAGTAGAGTAACCAGAAACCTATCCCATCAGCGAAGATCTTTACGCGAAAAAAACTCGACAAAAGAAAAAGTAAACTGATATTTCCAGTAGCTAATACCCATGTTGGTGATGTAACAAATTCAAAATCATCCATAGAATTTACAAAGCCAAATAATGTGTTTCTCATGTCTAGAGAACCAGCAAAAGCGTCTTTCACGTGCTGTATGCATACACCACAATCGATGTTCTCTCACGTAAATAAAGACGTGAAATGTGAAGAAGCAGTCAACCGTGAGTCGGTGACATGGAGTAGAATGGCAGGTTAAGTGCAGAACACTAGGTTAATTTGCATGATTTTTATGTAAAATGCAGTACAAAAGTTTAAGGGGGTGGCCGGCCAGTGTGGCCGAGCGGTTCTAGGCGCTTCAGTCTGGAACCGCGAGACCGCTACGGTCGCAGGTTCGAATCCTGCCTCGGGCATGGATGTGTGTGATGTCCTTAGGTTGGTTAGGTTTAAGTAGATCTAAGTTCTAGGGGACTGATGACCTCAGATGTTAAGTCCCATAGTGCTCAGAGCCATTTGAACCATTTTTTAAGGGGGTGGGTGACAAAGAAGAATGCGCCAGAAATGGCGTTCAAAAGCATGTGAAATTCGAAAAGTGTACCATAAAATGGTGGGAGGACATAACTAATCACTTAATTTGGTATCAAAGGTGCCAGAATGGTTTAAGGAAATGGGGATGACATGGAGAACCACTTTACAGAACAATAGGTTAAGTGCCAACAAAGGGCCAAACATTAGGTTATGACACCTGGAGAACAGTGCTAAACATTAGGTTATGCAACATGTTTGCTTGGGTTGGGGTTGGGTTGTTTGGGAAGGAGACCAGAAAGCGAGGTCATCGGTCTCATCAGATTAGGGAAGGACTGGGAAGGAAGTCGGCCGTGCCCTTTCAAAGGAACTATCCCGGCATTTGCCTGGAGCGATTTAGGGAAATCACGGAAAACCTAAAGCAGGATGGCCGGACGCGGGATTGAACCGTCGTCCTCCCGAATGCGAGTCCAGTGTTTAACCACTATGCCACCTCGCTTGGTACATGTTTGCTCCATGTAATTACTTCTTACAGGACCTACATGTTTCCAAACAGCAGAGAATGATGAGCAAGAGAAATCCAACTCCCACAAACAGATTTTTTTTTTATAAATAAACAATATATCCTTGAATTTCCTGTTATGAGGGCCTTCCTCTCCATCACCAGACTGCCATCTTGGATTACGTCTGGAAGGGACGACTGCACCCTCTGGTGGTGGTACTTTGCACTAGACCAGTTGGACTCCAGATCTCATGGTGAACACACTATTTCCCGCTATCCCCCCCCCCCCCCCCCGCCATTTTGGGTTATGTCACAGAATGGACAACAGCGCCCTCTAGTGGCAGTACTGTATACTAGGTCAGTACTGTTTACTAGGTCAGCTGGACTCCGGACCCCATGGCGACCACACTGTTTCCTGCCATTTCCCCTCACCCCAGATGCCATCTTGTGTTACGTCACAGAACAGACGACAGTGTCCCTGGTGGCAGTACTGTGTACTAGGTCAGTTGAACTCAGAAACCCATTGTGACCACACTGGATGACAGTAGTGCCTCAAATTGTTTAAATAAAGACAGGTGCATGCAAAATAAAGACATGTCCAGCACAGGTTGAGTTCTCTCCCAGCCATTTCCTAGGACAAGGTGGCGGTCAGGTGACTTAGGTTAGTACAGGTGGCCCAACTACACTTTCTTTCCTTCAATACTCTTAGGTGTGTTGCCTTGTCCTGATGGAATTTGAACTTCATATCAATCCCTAGGAAGATGTGGCAGTCAGATGACTTAGGCTAGTGGAGTTAGTCCAAATGCCATTTCTTTCCCGCCATTTTCTTAGGTTAGTAGAGATAGCCCAAGTGACCTTTCTTTACTGCCAAAATACAAACTTTGTGCGAATCTATAGGAAGAGGTGGCAGTCGAATGACTTGGGTTAGTGGAAGTACCCCAACTGCTCTTTCTTTCCCGCAATTTTCCCTACGTTAGTAGAGGCAGCATTATCCTGATGGAATCTGAACTTCCCGCTATTTTTTTCGGAGGGGGTAGGTTAGTGGAGGTAGCCCAATTGAGCTATTTTCCCGCCAAAATTCACAGTTACTGCCAAAATTCGCAATCTTGAATGATGTCATGGCCGCCATCTTGGGTGACATCATGTGCTGTTGCCAAGGCTACACGCCTCCATCTCGGATGACGTCATCGCCGAAATCTTGGATACATCTTCCAACAATGGAGAGTGGGATAGAAGGGGCTTTGTCCCAATACTAACGTGATCTGAAGCAGCCATTGCTTCCGGTTTTTATGCCTTCCAGTTGTGTGATAATGAAGGAGTACGACATTAACACCCGTAAATGAAATGGTGCAAGGTCTCTTTAAGACCCTCCCACTTCGGCAACACCCTCGGTTCAAAATGGTTCAAATGGCTCTGAGCACTACGGGACTCAACTGCTGAGGTCATTAGTCCCCTAGAACTTAGAACTAGTTAAACCTAACTAACCTAAGGACATCACAAACATCCATGCCCGAGGCAGGATTCGAACCTGCGACCGTAGCGGTCTTGCGGTTCCAGACTGCAGCGCCTTTAACCACACGGCCACTTCGGCCGGCCAACACCCTCGGTCCTGTCCGCACATCTTTGTGGGGCATTTTAAAAATCACTAAGTGCAAGACAGCCAATCACACTCTTAGGCGCTGGTGTGAGAAGCATCCCTTTCGGCAACCCCCAGATTCCGCATGTGGCCAGCGGGTACTAGTTCAGTGACGTAGTGCAACTCGATGCAGGGGTGTAGAAACGATTGCCTGTTATACGGCATAACTCTCCCACAATTTTTGCTCTCCTGTGCAGGTTGGATAGTCTAATGTCCGCTCGAAACCATTCCACGAAATGTGGACGTTATCTGAAACAGCAAAGGGTACTTATAGTTTTTCAGTACTCCTTGACACCAATGCGATGCTAGTTGCCTGCCTGCTGGCGTCTAGGGCTTCTTCGGAAGTGTTCTCTGTAACAACTCATTTTAAAATTTCTCAATAAATGTGGGCGAGTGCCACTGATGGTACTGACGAGGGTCTTAGAGGGACCGATTGCCGTTTTAATTAGGCAAGTGTCAGTGTCGCATACCTCCGTGATCACGCCACGGGAGGGGGCGAGACAGGAGGGCTGAAAAAGCGTGAACACCCTTTACTGCTTCAAATCAAGTTCAAACTTTGTCGATGGTTTCGAATGGTCACATGTGGTTTCAGCCTGCACGCTAGAGCAAACATCGCGGTCGCATAGCCCTCCAAAGGGGTGCGACCATGTTCGGAGGGGTTCCTGGCTCACGATGTCCTGACAGAAGGGTTAGACGTCAGGGAAGTGTCATCAGTGTCAAAGGTCATAGTATTGCTCCTCACACTGAGAACTGTCGTCTTCGACCGCGATAGAAGAGGCTGATTTCAGTGACTCAATTTATGCAACCCTCTGAGGCCTTTTCGTGTCGATTCTGAGCGGTGGTGGGTCTCAAATACTTTCCTTGACCACCCACGAGAAATCGCCTGATTTCAACGCCGGGTGTCGGCGTTCAGACCTCAGTCGTAGAGGGTCAAAAGAAGGGATGAAATGTGGGTAACAGGAGATGTGACCACCTTCACTTCGCGTGACACGTCAGCGGTGGCGTCGGTCAGAATTGTGGTGAAATGTGGCGAGACTGTGACACCATTAACCCAACTTACATTTTAGATGAACGTCTGAGCTCTAGCCTCTTGTTTGGAGACAGTATGACAACAATAAACCACCTTGCATTTGAGATCAATTTCTGAGCTCTGGCGTTTTGTTTGGCGACTCTGTGACATCATTACAGCACCTCAGACTTGAGGTTAACTTCTGAACTCTGTCCTCTTTTCGACGAGTGTCGACACTTTTCAGTTTGTAGCATTGCGGAGCCAGAGGGTGACAACGCAAGGTGCCCCGCTTTTGCACCACGACAGAGGAAGGTTGTAGGCGAGTTCGAGTTAAATTTGAAAGTTATGCATCGTAACGGAAAACAATTACGAGGTTTCGAAAAAAGTAATCCTTGAATTCTGTTAGATTCGTGATACGAGATAGCAACTTGACTGGCACGCTGCGGTGGCCGTGGGGTTCTAGGCGCTTCAGTCTGGAACTGCGGGAGTGCTACGGTCGCAGATTCGAATCCTGCCTTGGGCATGGGTGTGTGTGATGTCCTTAGGTTAGTTAGGTTTAAGTAGTTCTAAGTTCTAGGGGACTGATGACCTAAGATGTTAAGTCCCGTAGTGCTCAGAGCCATTTAAACCATTTGATAGCACTACAGCATTTAACAGTCAATGAGCGGCTTGAGGAAAACTTGAGGAAAACTGTGAACTCTCAAAACTGAGACTACTGTTAGGGGCGAAGTTACCCGGTATTAGCGTGGCGGCTCCTGAGGGAGATCGTTCGGGGTGCTTTAAGTGGATGCAGACGGTCAGGGACTGTGGAAGGCGGGAGTCACAGTGTGTGTGTGTGTGTGTGGGTGTGTGTGTGTGTACGAGGCGCAGCCGTACACGGCAGGTGCTCCGGCACCTCGTTACGCCACGGCAGAGCGGCAGTTCGGCGGCGGCCACCCCACCCACACCGCCGAGCGAGGCGTGGCCGGCCGGCCTGCCGCAGCACGGCGCTGCGCGTCGCGGCGCCAGATCGATGCAGCCGGCGGCGGCGGGCGGCGGGCACCGTCCACGTCCGCGTCGGCAGCGCCGGGGAGCGGGCGCAGCCGGCGCGTCTGGGCCCGTGCCAGGCGCCCCTGCTCCAGGGCCGCGCGCGGTACGTGGCTGCGGGTCTGGCGGGGGGGGGGGGGGGGCAGGGGGTCGCAGACGGCGCATCCCCTCGACCCCTTCCAGCCCGTAGCTAGCCGTGGCCTGTGTTATCGGCTGTCGAAAAAATGTTGCGTCACTATCATTCTTAGCCTGTACAACTTTTGTAGTTAGTTATTTTCTTCTACACCACTGGCCATTAACATTGCTACACCACGAAGATGACGTGCTACAGACGCGAAATTTAACCGACAGGAAGAAGATGCTGTGATATGCAAATGATTAGCTTTTCATGCAAGGTTGGCGCCGGTGGAGACACCTGCAACGTGCTGACATGAGGAAAGTTTC
Organism: Schistocerca americana; assembly: GCF_021461395.2. Classification (NCBI taxonomy): domain Eukaryota; kingdom Metazoa; phylum Arthropoda; class Insecta; order Orthoptera; family Acrididae; genus Schistocerca; species Schistocerca americana. The sequence goes on along the minus strand of NC_060125.1, from coordinate 556,614,339 downwards.
CAACCGATTTCTCATACACAAACGGCAGTAGACCGGCGTTGCCTGGTGAAATGTTGTGATGTCTCGTGTAAGAAGGAGAAATGCGTACCATCACGTTTCCGACTTTGATAAAGGTCGGATTGTAGCCTATCGCGATTGCGGTTAATCGTATCGCGACATTGCTGCTCGCGTTGGTCGAGATCCAATGACTGTTAGCAGAATATGGAATCGGTGGGTTCAGTAGGGTAATATGGAACGCTGTGCTGCATCCCAACGGCCTCGTATCACTAGCAGTCGAGATGACAGGCATCTTATCCACGTGGCTGTAACGGATCGTGCAGCCACGTCTCGATCCCTGAATCAACAGTTGGGGAGGTTTGAAAGACAACAACCATCTGCAGGAACAGTTCGGCGACGTTTGCAGCAGCATGGACTATCAGCTCGGAGACCACGGCTGCGGTTACCCTCGACGCCGCATCACAGACAGGAGTGCCTGCGATGGTGTACTCAACGACGAACCTGAGTGCACGAATGGCAAAAAGTCAATTTTTCGGATGAATGCAGGTTCTGTTTGCAGCATCATGATGGTCGCATCCGTGTTTGGCAACATTGCGGTGAACGCACATTGGAAGCGTGTATTCGTCATCGCCATACTGGCGTATCACCCGGCGTCATGGTATGGGATACCATCGGTTACACGTCTCGGTGACCTCTTGTTCACATTGACGGCACTTTGAACAGTGGACGTTACGTTTCAGATGCGTTACGACCCGCGGTTCTACCCTTTATTCGATCGCTGCGAAACCCTACATTTCAGCAGGATAATGCACGTCCGCATGTTGCAGGTCCTGTACGGGCGTTTCTAGATAGAGAAAATGTTTCACTGCTGCCCTGGTCAACACATTCTCCAGATCTCTCACCAATTGATAACGTCTGGTAAATGGTGGCCGAGCAACTGGTTTGTCACAATGCGCCAGTCACAACTCTTGACGAACTGTGGTATCGTGTTGAAGCTGCGTGGACAGCTGTACCTGTATACGCCATCCAAGCTCTGTTTGACTCAATGCCCAGGCGTATCAAGACCGTTATAACGGCCAGATATGGTTGTTGTGGTTACTGATTTATCAGGATCGATGCACCCAAATTGCGTGAAAATGTAATCTCATGTCAGTTCTAGCATAACATATTTGTCCAATGAACACCCGTTTATCATCTGCGTTTCTTCTTGGTGTAGCAATTTTAATGGCCAGTAGTATTTTCTTCTACTTTTTTTAATGCACGGTGTGATATAAAACTTGTGACCCAAAACATTGCGCGACTCAGTCCACATCTTGAATGTGATACAGCAGTGATTCCGAGTGGTGTGGACGCGACAAGTCGTTGTTAGGTTTCGAGAGGGAAAAAGAAAAGAAAAAAAAGAAAAAGGCTGGTGTTTTACGGGCGCGGAGCTGAAGCCCGACAGTGCGCCGCGAGTGTTCCATCGGGGTTCGATCTGGCGAATTTCGTGGACGAGACATGAACATCAATATCATGCTTCTCCGAATCGATGCCATTGTCTTCAGGGAAAATGTGGAGCATGAAGAGACAGGAATGCTCCGCAATAATGGTCATCTAGTCCACAGCTGTCATTACGTCTTCAATTACCAGCTACACGGGGTAGCCGCACGGTCTGGGGCGCCTTGTCACGGTCCGCGCAGCTGCCCCCGTCGGAGGTTCGAATCCTCCCTTGGGCATGAGTGTGTATGTTGTCCTTAGCGTATGTTAGTTTTAGTTAGATTAGCTTAGCTTAGAGACTGATGACCTATGCAGTTTGGTCCCATAAGACCTTACCACAAATTCCAAATTTCAGTTACTACCATAAACCGCAAGGAAAACTCTGTGCTCTTAGTTTTGAGGCATCTGCGACTGCTGCGAACCCCGGCAGTAAACGGATATATTTACACGATCAGTATGGATGCTAGGGATCTATTACGAACAGCAGCACAAACCTCCCAGCACTGCTGTGCATGAAGATGTTAGGCAAGGGAACATCTGCATCAACAGCGTTGGATTCTCTTCACGAAAAAGAGCAGGATTTAAGAGTGTGGAAGCGTCCAGCGACCAATCCATGTCTTGGGCATGCAGCTCCACGGAATCAGCAAGGAGGTGTGTCATTTATGTTTTGGGTCGGAATCACGGACGAATGTTGGACACTTCTCCTTACTATCGAGGATAGTGGGTTGTACATTATCGCTACTGGTTCCTCCAGCTTGTTGTCCAGTCTTCACTCAAGATGTCTATGCAGAAGCACATGGCTGCCACTTCGTGAACACCTACCTCCAGGGGCAGAGAATAACCGAACCGAATGGCCTGCGGTATCCGCTGACACGAAACCGATTCAGCAAGTTTGGAACCACTTGAAACTTCCAGTGAGTCGTCAGTGATGTCCTCTTCACACACTGGGTAGCCTCAGCAGTCCTTGAGGAGCTACATCTGGACCATAGTACCGTGGAGAATACGAGCTGAATATTTTCTGTCACATTCACAATTTTCTGTACTGAAATTCTTTCTCGTCTTCTTAAACCACAAATAATCTTTAGCGAACTACAAATTCTTAACGAGCTGTAGATGTCCTTAAATCTCAAATACTCTTTACCGAACTCTTGAGCTCTGACAGCATGACTGTCTTTGACACGTTCAGTAGAACGCCAGGAGCAAACCTTCGACATTCTGGTATCCACCAACCATTGAGAAAGGAGTGCGGCACGTGTCCGAGTAGAGAACCGTGTTTTTGAATAGACAAAAAATGGCTTTGAGCACTATGGGACTTAACATCGGAGGTCACCAGTCCCCTAGAACTTGGAACTACTTAAACCTAACTAGCCTAAGGACATCACACACATCCATGCCCGAGGCATGATTCGAACCTGCGACCGTAGCGGTCGCGCGGTTCCAGACTGAACCGCCTAGAACCGCTCGGCCACTCCGGCCGGCTTGAATAGACAAAGATCGATTGCTCTACTGAGAATTGCACCATTGGGGAACAAACATTTTACCATGAGAATGACATCATCAGCCAAAATGCTAACATTAACGTTCCGCAAGGTAGTGTCATAAGCCCTCTGCTGTTCTTGATTCATATAAATGATAATCTGGTCAGTCCCCTCAGATTGTTTGCAGATGACGCTGTAATTTACCGGCAAGTAAAATCATCAGACGATCAATTCCAATTACAAAATGATCTAGAGAGAATTTCTGTATGATGCTAAGAGTGGCAATTAGCACTAAACAAAGAAAAGTGCGAGGTCATCCACATAGGTACTAAAAGAAATCCGATAAATTTTGGGTATACGATAAATCGCACAAATCTAAGGGCTGTCAATTCGACTAAATACCTAGGAATTACAATTACGTGAACTTAAATTGAAAAAGCCACATAGATAATATTGTGGGGAAGGCAAAACAAAGACTGCGCTTTGTTGGCAGAACACTTAGAAGATGCGACAAACCCACTAAAGAGACAGCCTACATTACACTTGTCCGTCCTCTGCTGGAATATTGCTTCGCGGTATGGGATCCTTACCAGGTAGGTTTGACGGAGGACATCGAAAAAGTGCAAAGAAGGGCAGCTCGTTTCGTGTTATCGCGCAATAGGGGTGAGAGTGTCACTGATATGATACGCGAGTTTGGGTGGCAGTCACTGAAACAAAGGCCGTTTTCTTTGCGGCGAGATCTATTTACGAAATTTCAATCACCAACTTTCTCTTCCGAATGCGAAAGTATTTTGTTGACACCCACCTACGTAGGAAGAAATGATCATCGTAATAAAATAAGAGAAATCAGAGCTCGAACGGAAAGATTTAGGTGTTCCTTTTTCCCACACGTCATTCGAGAGTGGAATGGAAGTAGTATGAAAATGGTTCGATGAACCATCTGCCAGGCACTTAAGTGTGAATTACAGAGTAACCATGTGGACGTAGACGTAGATGTAGACAGTAATAAGAACTTACAGAGCACCCATGGGACCCATGGAAAACCACGATATGCCTGCCCAAATCATCACCGATCCCCCGCCATGTTTCACACTTAGGACATAAACTCGGCCAGAAGTTGGAAACGGTGCGTAACAAGACTCATCCGAAGACTCTCTTCCATTCCTCCACAGTCCAGGTTTCATGGCTTCGGCACCATGTGTTCCTGTTACGGTCACTTTCGTCACTGATATGTGGTTTTGGAATTTCAGCAGCCGCGCGGGATTAGCCGAGCGGACTGTGGCGCTGCAGTCATGGACTGTGCGGCTGATCCCGGCGGAGGTTCGAATCCTCCCTCGGGCATGGGTGCGTGTGTTTGTCCTTAGGATAATTTAGGTTAAGTAGTGTGTAAGCTTAGGGACTGATGACGTTAGCAGTTAAGTCCCATAAGATTTCACACGCATTTGAACAGTTTTTTTTTTAATTTCAGCTCTCCCTGCACCTCTCTGCATGTGGAGCTCCCTTCGTGTTGTTTTTTTAATGGTAGGTTTGGAGAGTGTGACTTTCGGTTCTGCAGTTGATGTCCTCTTATTCTTCGTCACAATCCTCTTCAATGGCCGTCTGTCAAGACCACTCAACACACACTTGCGCCCGGATTGTGACTTAGCGGATGACATTTTTCCGTTTTGCCTGCATGCAGTATAAACATCCGATATGATGCCTCTCGAAACGTCTTTACGCTGCATAGGATGGAACGACATGGAACTGAATGGTACTAAGTAGCCGATTTTGATTTCCTATACGAGTAAGTGCGAACATTTGCTCTTTTTATTTTATTATTATTCCGCAGTGAAAATACGTTTTAGCTTCATAGGGTTTTATCTTTCATTCCCTGTTCCTTCTGAATCCAAGTTCCAACACCTCACGCACGTTAGCCGATATGCAGGCGGTAAGAAACGCTTTCTGATCAGTTTTATTGCTTTTTTCCAATTTATTTCTCGTCTATCTTGAGAAGACCACGGCAACAGCAACATACTTACAAAACTTTAGACTTTGTATGTTTCACTCATTCACTTATTTCCAATAATAATTTGGCAAGAAGCTTTTCTGCAGAACTGCTATCTTTAGGTACTCATATGATATTTTCGCCTTACTTTTTAGTAAAGTCTCCATTCAAAGACAATGTATGCGCCGGGCATGCCAAACAGGTTTCGTTGCAAAACGCCGCCTTTGATCTAGAAGGTTTAGTACATTTTAAACTGTATATTCCCACGGTTTACATAAATTAAAGACTACGAAGTTTACGAACCGTAAATTTGCTACTTAACTTTATGGACACACAAAGCGGAAATATGTTTTACTACAAAAAAATAATGCAGTAGCATATGAGTACATAGCGTGTTGCCAAAGCACTTCGTGCCAAGCTATTATTGGAAATGATAGAAAGACTGAAGCAGAAAATTTTGTGAAGTTTTGTTAGTTAACGAGGGAGGTCGCAGGGCTCAACAAATAACACCATAGAATGGAAAATTTAAGAGAACTTGAGTACCAACGAACTGTCTTCGCCGTTAATGTAGGGGAGAAACCGAGAATGAGATCATGTCTTACCGCAACCTTTCCACTGTCTGTCAGTGATTACAGTTGTGAAGACCACTAAAAGGGCAGTTCAAAAACTAAGTTATGCATCATAATGGTACGCCAAATAACTTCTGTTGACTGCTGCACTGCACTTCATAGTATAACAGACACATGACACTATTCTTCAGCATAGTCACTAAGTTCTCTGTAATAAAACGGGAGGAACGCTCTGCCAGTAGTTCAATTCCTCAACGATAGAAACCCGTCCTTTGTCCACGGAGACCTTGAGAACCGCTGTTTGAACGTCCTCGTAGTTGTAAAATCTCTCTCACCCCAGGTGTCCTGCCACATTGCCGAAGGGTGGAAATCGTATGCTACGTGGTCTGGACGTCTCGATCAGCATCACTCATTGTTGGCACCAGTTCACTACGGCTAGATGCGACATTTCATTTGGTCCATATACTGCCGGAATTTAATGGTAAATGCGCGCAATTTAGACGTTTTGCTCACAAGAATCGTACTGTCGCGCTCACTTCAACACTGGAATACTTTCCAGTTGCTGCGCCATTTGAATCGCGCTCTGCTTGCACCTGCTACCCGTAGTGCAGGAGAACTGTGCCTGTAGGAAACCGGGAACATGTATCTTTTTCTGAAAATACTCCACTCGTTATCAGGAGAAAGAAAACTGGCGTTCTACGGATCGGAGGGTGGAATGTCAGATCCCTTAATCGGGCAGGTAGGTTAGAAAATTTAAAAAGGGAAATGGATAGGTTGAAGTTAGATATAGTGGGAATTAGTGAAGTTCGGTGGCATGAGGAACAAGACTTCTGGTCAGGTGACTACAGGGTTATAAACACAAAATCAAATAGGGGTAATGCAGGAGTAGGTTTAATAATGAATAGGAAAATAGGAATGCGGGTAAGCTACTACAAACAGCATAGTGAACGCATTATTGTGGCCAAGATAGATACGAAGCCCACGCCTACTACAGTAGTACAAGTTTATATGCCAACTAGCTCTGCAGATGACGAAGAAATTGAAGAAATGTATGATGAAATAAAAGAAATTATTCAGATTGTGAAGGGAGACGAAAATTTAATAGTCATGGGTGACTGGAATTCGAGTGTAGGAAAAGGGAGAGAAGGAAACATAGTAGGTGAATATGGATTGGGGGACAGAAATGAAAGAGGAAGCCGCCTGGTCGAATTTTGCACAGGGCACAACATAATCATAACTAACACTTGGTTTAAGAATCATGAAAGAAGGTTGTATACATGGAAGAACCCTGGAGATACTAAAAGGTATCAGATAGATTATATAATGGTAAGACAGAGATTTAGGAACCAGGTTTTAAATTGTAAGACATTTCCAGGGGCAGATGTGGACTCTGACCACAATCTATTGGTTATGACCTGTAGATTAAAACTGAAGAAACTGCAAAAAGGTGGGAATTTAAGGAGATGGGACCTGGATAAACTAAAAGAACCAGAGGTTGTACAGAGATTCAGGGAGAGCATAAGGGAGCAATTGACAGGAATGGGGGAAATAAATACAGTAGAAGAAGGATGGGTAGCTTTGAGGGATGAAGTAGTGAAGGCAGCAGAGGATCAAGTAGGTAAAAAGACGAGGGCTAGTAGAAATCCTTGGGTAACAGAAGAAATATTGAATTTAATTGATGAAAGGAGAAAATATAAAAATGCAGTAAGTGAAACAGGCAAAAAGGAATACAAACGTCTCAAAAATGAGATCGACAGGAAGTGCCAAATGGCTAAGCAGGGATGGCTAGAGGACAAATGTAAGGATGTAGAGGCCTATCTCACTAGGGGTAAGATAGATACCGCCTACAGGAAAATTAAAGAGACCTTTGGAGATAAGAGAACGACTTGTATGAATATCAAGAGCTCAGATGGAAACCCAGTTCTAAGCAAAGAAGGGAAAGCAGAAAGGTGGAAGGAGTATATAGAGGGTCTATGCAAGGGCGATGTACTTGAGGACAATATTATGGAAATGGAAGAGGATGTAGATGAAGATGAAATGGGAGATATGATACTGCGTGAAGAGTTTGACAGTGCACTGAAAGACCTGAGTCGAAACAAGGCCCCCGGAGTAGACAATATTCCATTGGAACTACTGACGGAAGTGGGAGAGCCAGTCCTGACAAAACTCTACCATCTGGTGAGCAAGATGTATGAAACAGGCGAAATACCCTCAGACTTCAAGAAGAATATAATAATTCCAATCCCAAAGAAAGCAGGTGTTGACAGATGTGAAAATTACCGAACTATCAGCTTAATAAGTCACAGCTGCAAAATACTAACACGAATTCTTTACAGACGAATGGAAAAACTAGTAGAAGCCAACCTCGGGGAAGATCAGTTTGGATTCCGTACAAAAACTGGAACACGTGAGGCAATACTGACCTTACGACTTATCTTAGAAGAAAGATTAAGGAAAGGCAAACCTACGTTTCTAGCATTTGTAGACTTAGAGAAAGCTTTTGACAATGTTGACTGGAATACTCTCTTTCAAATTCTAAAGGTGGCAGGGGTAAAATACAGGGAGCGAAAGGCTATTTACAGTTTGTACAGAAACCAGATGGCAGTTATAAGAGTCGAGGGACATGAAAGGGAAGCAGTGGTTGGGAAGGGAGTAAGACAGGGTTGTAGCCTCTCCTCGATGTTGTTCAATCTGTATATTGAGCAAATCAGTAAAGGAAACAAAAGAAAATTTCGGAGTAGGTATTAAAATTCATGGAGAAGAAATAAAAACTTTGAGGTTCGCCGATGACATTGTAATTCTGTCAGACACAGCAAAGGACTTGGAAGAGCAGTTGAATGGAATGGACAGTGTCTTGAAAGGAGGATATAAGATGAACATCAACAAAAGCAAAACAAAGATAATGGAATGTAGTCTAATTAAGTCGGGTGATGCTGAGGGAATTAGATTGGGAAATGAGGCACTTAAAGTAGTAAAGGAGTTTTGCTATTTGGGGAGCAAAATAACTGATGATGGTCGAAGTAGAGAGGATATAAAATGTAGGCTGGCAATGGCAAGGAAAGCGTTTCTGAAGAAGAGAAATTTGTTAACATCGAGTATAGATTTAAGTGTCAGGAAGTCGTTTCTGAAAGTATTTGTATGGAGTGTAGCCATATATGGAAGTGAAACATGGATGATAAATAGTTTGGACAAGAAGAGAATGGAAGCTTTCGAAATGTGGTGCTACAGAAGAATGCTGAAGATAAGGTGGGTAGATCACGTAACTAATGAGGAGGTATTGAATAGGGTTGGTGAGAAGAGAAGTTTGTGGCACAACTTGACCAGAAGAAGGGATCGGTTGGTAGGACATGTTCTGAGGCATCAAGGGATCACCAATTTAGTATTGGAGGGCAGCGTGGAGGGTAATAATCGTAGAGGGAGACCAAGAGATGAATACACTAAGCAGATTCAGAAGGATGTAGGTTGCAGTAGGTACTGGGAGATGAAAAAGCTTGCACAGGATAGAGTAGCATGGAGAGCTGCATCAAACCAGTCTCAGGACTGAAGACCACAACAACAACAACAACAACAACTCCACTCTTGTTACGCAATGGCCATACGGTGGGGCGATATGGGTAACTTACTTTCTGAAGCCCCTACGTACATTCTGTTTGGGGAGTGCGGAAGTCGTCTGAGGTACCCCGCCGCCGTATGCCGTAAGCTGAGCACTTGTGTATTGCGGGTCAGCATATCATGCAGGTGGCAAGGGACACCCCAGATGACAAAGTCCAGTAAACTACGATGCACACAGAATCTCTTAATGGCGTAGATTTGTCCTCTAGCCACTCCTGCTTAGCGATTTTGTACTTCCTGCCGATCTCATTTTAGACTTTTTTTAGTCCCTTTCACCTGCTTCATTTGCTGCACTTTTATATTTTTTCCATTTAATTAAACTCAGTATCTCCTGCGATGTCAGAGGATTATTACTAGGTCATGTCTTTTTTTATTTATTTGATCCTGTGCTGTCTTCATTGTTTTATCTCTCAATGCTACCCATTTGGCTTCTATTCTGTTCCTTTCCCCTGTTTCAGTTGGTTGTTGCCCGGTACCCCCCTCTGAAGCTCCCAACAACCTCTGGTGCTATCAACTTATCCAAGCCCCATCTCCCTAATTTCCTACATTTTCCCAAATTCATCAGTTTCAATCTGCAGTTCATAGCATATAAATAACGCTCAGAGTAAACATCTACGTTTGGAAATACCTTACAGTTTAAAATCTACATCTACATAATACTCTGCAAGCCACCTAATGGTGTGTGGCGGAGGTTACTTTCGGTACCACTATAATTCAGAGACCTTTCCTTGTATGCTCGTACAGTTTACTAAAATCATATTAATCTTTTTATCTCCGATCTGCGAGGACCAAGATTCTCTGAGATAGCTTTGGTTAACGGGCAAATCGTGTTTGCTCCCAACGGAGGGGTCCTCTAACCTAAAAAAGCCCAATGTGCACGCCACACGTATTCCGCTACCCTAATAGCCACTTCCTGCGTGTCGTGCACGTCTGACCTGTTAAGGGGAACCCTACAATACTGCACCCGATAGCGGAGGTCGAGGAATTCGCATCCGATAGCGTCGCAGAGCCGTCTGAGCCTCTGGTTTAGACCTTCCACTCTGCTCCAAACCAGGGGACCGCGATCAACCCTCGGTTGTTGTTGTTGTGGTCTTCAGTGCTGAGACTGGTTTGATGCAGCTCTCCATGCTACTCTATCCTGTGCAAGGTTCTTCATCTCCCAGTACCTACTGCAACCTACATCCTTCTGAATCTGCTTAGTGTATTCATCTCTTGGTCTCCCTCTACGATTTTTACCCTCCACGCTGCCCTCCAATGCTAAATTTGTGATCCCTTGATGCCTCAAAACATGTCCTACCAACCGATCCCTTCTTCTAGTCAAGTTGTGCCACAAACTTCTCTTCTCCCCAACCCTATTCAATACCTCCTCATTAGTTACGTGATCTACCCACCTTATCTTCAGCATTCTTCTGTAGCACCACATTTCGAAAGCTTCCATTCTCTTCTTGTCCAAACTATTTATCATCCATGTTTCACTTCCATATATGGCTACACTCCATACAAATACTTTCAGAAACGACTTCCTGACACTTAAATCTATACTCGATGTTAACAAATTTCTCATCTTCAAAAACGCTTTCCTTGCCATTGCCAGTCTACATTTTATATCCTCTCTACTTCGACCATCATCAGTTATTTTGCTCCCCAAATAGAAAAACTCCTTTACTACGTTAAGTGTCTCATTTCCTAATCTAATTCCCTCAGCATCACCCGACTTAATTCGACTACATTCCATTATCCTCGTTTTGCTTTTGTTGATGTTCATCTTATATCCTCCTTTCAAGACACTGTCCATTCCGTTCAACTGCTCTTCCAAGTCCTTTGCTGTCTCTGACAGAATTACAATGTCATCGGCGAACCTCAAAGTTTTTACCCTCGGTACGATGCTACAATTAGACAGCTTAGCCTGCACCCCGCGTGGGTTGCTAGTTGCCTTCACCATATAGTTCCGAAATCTCTGTCTTACCATTACACACTGAAGTACCAAGTCATGGGATAGCGATAACCGCATCTAAGAAGGGCGGTAGCGCGTACTCGGGGTATAAAAGGGAAACGCATTGTCGAAGCTGACATTTGCACTCAGATGATGCCTTTGGAAAGATTTACGAAGTGATTATGGCCGCACGACGGCAATTAAGAGACTTAGAATCCGAAATGATAGTTGGAGCTAGACGCATGCGACTCTTCATTTCGGAAATCGAAAGAAAGTTCGATATTCCGAGGCCCACCGTGTCAAGAGTGTGCCGAGAATACCAAATTTCAGCCGTTACCTCTCGCCGCCGATGGCCGACGGCCTTCATCTAACGACGTTTGCGTAGAGTTGTCAGTGCTAATAGAAAGCAGATTCGGTGTTAATAGGGTATGGCAGCAGACGACCGACGCGTGTGCCTTCGTTACCAGCAAATCGCCTGCAGCACCTATCCTGAGCTCGTAACCATAGCGATAGGACTTTAGACGCTTGGAGCCATGGATGCAAATTGTCAATGAGGCACTACGAAAGCTGGCGGTGGCTCCATAATGGTGTGAGGTGTGTTTACGTGGACCAGTGACTGCAGGTCGTTATTTTCGGCTACTTGCAGCCATTCATAGACTTCATGTTCCCAAACAACTATGGAATTTTTGTAGATGATGATGCACCATGTTCTAACATTCTGCGTGGTGTCTGTTTCTTCTGTATCGTGTCTCCCTACCACTTTCGCGCAACGACGCTCTGAGCGTGTTTTTTAGGGAATTGACTAGTTTGAACCTGGGACCTGTTGCTGGTAAGGAGACGTCAGACCACACATGACATGTAGAGTTCAGAAGAGTTCAGTGAGACTAGCGATGATGTAACCAAATACTTAAAGATTTCAGCGTCAGTTCCACTGCACTACCTGTAAAAGAATCTTAATACTAACTAAATTTAGAGGAAGGAGTTCAAGGCTTTCCTATTTTTAGTTAGCTGGTAAAATAACGTCGAAAAAGCGGTTAAGTTTACCGTTGGAAATTTTATTCTACTCACAAAACATTGTTTATAAATTACACTATTGATAAAAGGAAATGTTTTAATACAGGATGGTAAAAACCAACTGCGTTCAACAAAAATGTGAACGAATATTCCCTGAGTGGGTTTCCAAGTTCTACAATGGATCGAAGGATGACCTATGCCATATCACATCTATAATCTAGGTTTAAATTAAGTTTCACAAGAGAGAAAACTATCAAAATGGTCTACAGTGACCCTCAATTATCTTTAATTACTTGTCTAACTTGTCGTAAATTACAGTGGCTGATGTGGCTTCTCAATAACTATACAACAGAAAAATCATCGCGCTTCAGATGTTTACTTCAAGTGGCAAATGTGAACACCATGAGCTTTAATTGACGATCGACACTAGTATTATGCAAAAAGGGGGTGTAACAGATGAGACTTCTGCAGTTCTGAGTGAAGCTTTATGCGCTGTTATGCGGCATCGCGTGCGTTCATTACCTTGTTCGTCAGGGGGCGGCGGGCACCACAGCTCCGCTCACCTCGCCGTCTCGGAAGCAACTCTCTCCTAACTTCTCCTTACTACAATTTACCGAAATTGGTTTAAAAAAACTATCTGGCTGTGTTTTCATCTGACCAACCAGGGTCTCAATGTTAACCTTAAGCTCCGCCTACAAAAATTCTGTCTATCCAATGAGAAACGTTATACTTTTCGTGGTGGGGCAATGTTTTCAAAGTTTGCAACGTAACAGAGACGCGAAAAAGTCTCACGCTAAAACTTGCGGTTGGAGTGGCCCTTTTTGTGTTACCGTAAGATCTATACTGTTCTTCTGGAGGGCTCTAGCTTTTAACATGGGCTGGGGGGTGGTCCTGACGTAACAGTGACGCGAAAAAGTCTCACGCTAAAAACTTGCGGGTGGCGTGGCCCTTTTTGTGTTATCGTAAGATCTATACTGTTTTTCTGGAGGGCTTTAGCTTTTAACATGGGCTGGGGGGTGGTCCTGACGTAACAGAGACGCGAAAACTCTCACGCTAAGGCTCTACCTTTTAACATGGGCTGGGGGGTGGTCCTAACGGTTAGCTGGCGACGTGGGTGTCCGTCCCTTATCGTAGGGCCTTCTAACTTAACACGGTTCTGCTCTCGCCTTCTGTTCTCGTTTCTCACCTCGGAACTGCGTCTGTCTCACGGTGGGAAGGTATGACATGCATTTAGGCATTCTTGTGTTAGTCTGTGGTATTCCATTTACTCACTCGTTACTCGTATTACTTTGGTTAATTTAATGTCACGATTTATTCGGAGCTATGTGACATACTACTGGATTTGCTTATCATGTCAGGGTTTTCATGGAAGGTGTTGGATTTGCCTGACACCTTACAATGTCACCTCGTTACAACTGTTCGCGATTGTTTTGAAGAACATTCTGCACAAGTCGAGTGATTGATTTGTTCACCCGGATCGCCCGACATGAATCCCATCGGACATGTATGGGACGTAACGAGAGGTCAGTTCGTGCACAAAATCCTGTAGCAGCAACACTTTCGCAATTACGGGCAGCTATAGAGGCAGCATGGCTCAATATTTCTGCGGGGGACTTATAACTTGTTGTTGAGTCCATGCCACAACGCCGTGCTAAAGTATGTCCGATACGATATTAGGAGGCGTCTTATGACTTTTTTCACCTCAGTGTATAATCAAACTTTCCAGCGTCTACAGTTCTCACACTATATACACCGTTCTTTCACGATTAAGCCATGTGTTAGCGATGATAAAATTATGCTCTGTGCAAAATTATACCAGGTGCTTTCGTCTTTCATTGCTTTCCCCCAGTCCATATCCTTCTACTGTTTTCCCTTCCTCTTGCTAGTACTGAATTCCAGTCACCCATCACAATTAAATTTTTAGTCTCCCTTAAGTATCTGAATAATTTCTTTTACTTGATGATGCATTCTTTTAATCTCTTTATCATCTGCTGAGCTAGATGTCGTACAAACTTATACTACTGTGGTAGGTGTTGACTTTGTGTCTATCTTGGTTAACGATATGTTGCTCAGAGTAACTTACCCGAATTCCTATTTTCTTATTCATTATTGGACCTGCTCCTGTACTACCGTGTTTGATTTTGTATTTATAGCTCTGTAGTCGCCTGGGCAGAAGCCCTGTTCCTCTTGCCACAGAACTTTCTAATCCCCAATGTATATAACCTGAACCTATACATTTCCCTTTTCGAATTTTCTAACTTACCTATCCGATTAAGGGGTTTAACTTTTCCAAATTGGGAGGGGGGGGGGGCTGTTTTATGTCTGGAATATTTTACCCAAGAGGACGCCATTATAATTTAAGCATGCAGTAGAGCTGCATGTCAGCGATAAATGTGATGGCTGCAGTTTCCCCTTACTTTCAACCGTTCAGTGTACCAGCACAGCAAGAGCATTTTGGTTGATGTTACAAGGCCAGTTGATGCAACTACTGAAAAGGCTTCTGACTCTCTTCAAGAACTACCCGTTTGTCTGACCTCTCAACATACACTCCACCTTCGTGGTTGCACCTGCGGTACGGCTACTTGTATTGTAGAGGCACCCAAGGCACACCATCTCGGTGGTGACTGAGGTTCATGGGAAAGCAGCCTGTATGTATATTACTACAAAATTCGAGCAAAAATCTCAACGAGAGGTTCTCCCACAGGGTGTTTGCCAACAGCATCATCTGGAGAACAGACGTGTTAGAAGACTGTGGTTTATTACGGCACAAGTGATATATCGATGTTTAAAAAAGGTTTATACTGAGAAAATTAGAAAAAAGTACAACGGTCGGAAACAAATACTGTTTGAGACGTGGGTAAACGCTGACTGAGGCAGGCTGCCCTCCTGCTCAAGTTTACTGCTCGTTTCTCGTGGTTGTGTTGGCCTTATTCCAATGAATGTGGTGTTGATGTTGGTCACAGAACACATTTAATCTGTCTTTCTGAATGTACGGTAGTGGCAGCTGAAAATTTTCAATTTACCGCTAGCATTTTATTTACAGATGAGACTGCATTCAGACGGGTTTGGAACAACACATTTTTTACTGTACTAACTTGTGAGCAAATACAGATCTTCGCCCCAGTATCACTGCTTTAACGGGACTTGCCGGTGACAAACTTTACGTCGCTATTGGTGGACGTTAGCCCTGAAGAAAGGCAGCGGATGCAGTTTATGCACGCGCCATATGACGATACCGAACACAAACATTTAATGACCGACGGTGTGGTCGGGGAGGTCCAGTAGCATGGCCTCCGCGTTTACCTGACTTAAATCTTTTAGATTACAGACTATGGGGACATTCGAAACCACTTTTGAATTCCACGTCCATCGACTACGTGCACACGTCACAGGACCTTGTGTTCTGTATACGCGATAAAATCCAAGTGCAACCACGTGTATTCGCACGAGTTCATGATTCTTCAGAAGGGGAGTTGAATTATACGTAAGAAAGAAGGTAACCATATCGATTGACATTTGTTTCCGGACGTATGTCTATATGGCATTTAGCTTGTTTTCGCAAATGCTATTTCCTGCGCGAGTATGAGGCAGTTATTTTTTACAAATAGCGTGTATCAGTCGAATTATATTCGTTGAAATGTAATGAAATGAGCCATTGTAGATAATATCAATGAAGTATAACAACATGAAAGAAATTACTAAGCCCACTGATCGCGGTAGCAAGGAAATGAGGGTTAGAATATTGGAATAAAATAAATTTTCAATGGTCAGGACACATTCATTAACATTTTTTTGACCTCTCTGTCATCTTTTGTAAATAAAAATTTAAAGTTTCACATTAATTTGTTTTGTAAATAAAAAACGTCTTTTCTTTCTCTATTGTATTTTATTTCTCCCAGACGCGTTTCGCCTTTTTCACTATAAGGGATGATCAGTGGGATGTAGAACGACACAGCTTTGTTTTGATTCCATATCCCGCTGATGACGCCTTACAGTGGGAAAGGGCGAAGCGCGCCTGTTAGGAATAAAATAGAGTGCAGCCAGAAAAGGTGATTTTTATTTACAAAACAAATATTCCTGTGCTTGCTGCGGAGGATGGCCAAGCTAAGAAACTCGTTATTCACATTAATTTCTTTCTGGTTTGTACTGAAGCCAAAGGGAACGGCTATTAGATCAAATTAATTAGCACAATTACAGTGTGGAATGGGCGGACGACGAGACGGTGAGTCAGGAAACGCGCCAGTGGTCTACTGGAGTCTAGACGGCTATGACTGCCCAAACTACTTACTGATTACATTGCGGGAGTAAGACTCCACAATGCTAAGTTAAAAAGTAAGACACAGATGCATTTGGCATAGAGAGCAACCCGTCGTGTGCACCGATGAGACAAGGAAAATAAGAGAAGTATCGCGAGCTCAGGCCCGCTGTACGCTCCAACGATACAAGCGTGCGATGTCCCTAAGCACCAGCATCCACCGTCGTTGAAGCCTGAACGAGCGCCACAGAACTGGGCTACACATTGGTCAGAACAACTTTACCTTGCACAATAGCTAAGGAACGTTCATAGCTTCCTAAACTAGCTCACTTCAAGTAGAACCGGCCAAGGCGGCAGATGTTTGTTTGAGCACGTGTTTAGTAAGATATTACCAGGACAGTTGCATATTGTAACTGGATGCCTGCTTACTGCCTGCAGGTACGGCAAGAATTACGTTTTCATTACTTCGTCGTAGACTTAAGCAAGTCTGTGTGTTCTGTACTTGACTGACGCAAGCCGATCGCTCATGCCGACGGAAGAAACCAACATTTATAATAACCCACTTGGTGTCTATTTTTTGATTGATTTCTTACCTATTTCTTCTTCTTCTTCTTCACGTTTCTCTATGGGGTCGGCATTGTTATGAGTGGGTTTTGGGAAATGTTAGTTACATTTGGTGATCGGATACGCTTTCTGACGAAAACACTCCGCCACCAATGGCTCCGGGACGGAATTTGTGTGACCCATCCGTATGCGACTAAAGTAAACCTCATGTGGAAGTGTGAGAACGTTTTCTTTCCTATAGCTTGTATCTCAGGCGGGACTTGGGTACCAGCCCGGTATTCACATAGTTCGATGTGGAAAACCGCATCACTACCCCTCGTCGTTATTCTGCGAAGCCGATTCGATGCAGGGCAACCTCCACTCCCTGAATCCCGGAACGGGCGCGTTAACGTGCTAGACAATAAGGGTGTGTCAGTCCTATTACCCAATTAACGTTCTTTAGTATTACTACCATCCTTTAGACTGCCGAATGTTAATGTGTTTGGCTTTCACGAAGCTGCTTCTTTCTCAATTCATTGTGTTACGTCGGCCAAAACAGTGTGATCAGTCTGCTACAGTGAGGAGACAAAAGTCATGGCATACCACCTTACACTACTGGCCATTAAAATTGCTACACCAATAAGAAATACAGATGATAGACGGGTATTCATTGGACAATTATATTATAATAGAACTGACATGTGATTACATTTTCACGCAATTTGGGTGCATAGATGCTGAGAAATCAGCACCCAGAACAACCACCTCTGGCCGTAATAACGGCCTTGATACGCCAGGGCATTGAGTCAAACAGAGCTTGGATGGCGTGTACAGGTACAGCTGCCAATTGGTGAGAGATCTGGAGAATGTGCTGGGCAGGGCAGCAGTCGTACATTTTCTGTATCCAGAAAGGCCCCTACAGGACCTGCAACACGTGGTTGTGCATTATCCTGCTGAAATGTAGGGTTTCGCAAGGATCGAATGATGGGTAGAGCCACGGGTCCTAACGCAATCCGTTACAGCCATGCGGATAAGATGCTTGTCATCTCGACTGCCAGTGATACGAGGCCGTTGGGATCCAGCACGGCGTTCTGTATTACCCTCCTGAACCCACCGATTCCATATTCTGCTAACAGTCATCGGATCTCGACCAACGTGAGCAACAATGTCGCGATACGATAAACCGCAATGGCGACAGGCTACAATCCGACCTTTATCAATGTCGGAAACGTGATGGTATGCATTTCTCCTCCTTACACGAGGCATCACAACAGCGTTTCATCAGGCAACGCCGGTCAACTGCTGTTTGTGTATGAGAAATCGGTTGGAAACGTTCCTCATGCCAGCACGTTGTAGGTGTCGCCACCGGCGCCAACCTTGTGCGAATGCTTTGAAAAGCTAACCATTTGCATATCACAGCATCT
Organism: Schistocerca americana; assembly: GCF_021461395.2. NCBI lineage: Eukaryota > Metazoa > Arthropoda > Insecta > Orthoptera > Acrididae > Schistocerca > Schistocerca americana. The sequence continues at coordinate 556,596,054 of NC_060125.1, read as the reverse complement.
TCTTCCTGTCGGTTAAATTTCGCGTCTGTAGCACGTCATCTTCGTGGTGTAGCAATTTTAATGGCCAGTAGTGTAATACCATGTCGGACCGTCTTTTGCGCAGCAGTTCGACTTGGCGTGGACTCCACAAGCCGTTGGAAGCCCCCTGCAGAAATATCGAACCATGCCGCCTCTGTACCCAACCACAATCGCGCAGCTGTTTCCGGTGCAGGATTTTGTGCACGAACTGCCCTCTCCATTATGTCCCGTAAATGTTCGATAAGTGGCCAAATCATTCGTTCGAATTGTCCAGAATGTCCTTCAAACCAGTCACGAACAGTTTTGGCCCAGTGACATGACGCATTGTCCATAAAAATTCCGTCATTGCTGGGGATGTGAAGTCCACGAATGGCAGCAGATTGTCTCCAAATAACCGAACGTAGCCATTTCCAGTCCACGATCTGTTCAGTTGGACCAGAGGACCCAGTCATTCCATGTAAACCCAGCCCACACCATTATCGAGCCACCACCAGCTTGCACAGTGCCTGATTGACATCTTAAGTCCACGGCTTCATGAGGCCTACGTCATACGCGAACTCTTCCATCACCTCTTATGAACTGAAATCGGGACTCATGTGACCAGACCACGGTTTTCCAGTCGACTGCGGTCCGACCGATATGGTCCCGAGCCCAGGAGAGGCGCTGCAGGCGATGTCGTGCTGTTAGCGAAGGCACTCGCGTCGGTCGTCTGCTGCCATAAGCCTATAGCGCCGAATTTCGCAGCACTGTCCTAATGAATAAGTTCATCGTACGTCTCACATGGATTTCTGCTGTTATTTCACACAGTGTTGCTTGTCTGTTAGCACTAACAACTCCACGCAAACGCCGCTGCTCTCGGTCGTTAAGTGAACGCCGTCGACGATTGCGTTGTCCCTAGTGAGAGGTTTTGCCTGAAATGCGATACTCTCGATACACTCTTGACACTGCGGATAGGGAATTATTGAATTCCCTAACGATTTCCGAAATGGACTGTCCCATGCATCTAGTTCCAACTACTATTCCGCGTTCAAAGTCTGCTAATTCCCGTCGTGCGGCCACAGTCACGCCGGAAACACACATGTATCACAGTAGAGTACAAATGAGGCTCCGCCGATGCACTGCCCTTTTATATCGTGTGTACGCGATACTACCGCAATCTGTATATGTGCATATCGTTATCCCAAGACTTTTGACACTTCATCTACATCTACGTTTATACTCCTCAAGCCACCCAACGGTGTGTGGCGGAGGGCACTTAACGTGCCACTGTCGTTGCCTCCCTTTCCTGTTCCAGCCGCGTATGGTTCGCGGGAAGAACGACTGCCCGAAAGCCTCCGTGCGCCCTCGAATCTCTCTAATTTTACATTCGTGATCTCCTCGGGAGGTATAAGTAGGGGGAAGCAATATATTCGATACCTCATCCAGAAACGCACCCTCTCGGAACCTGGACAACAAGCTACAGCGCCTCTCTTGCAGAGTCTGCCACTTGAGTTTGCTAAACATCTCCGTAACGCTATCACGCTTACCAAATAACCCTGTGACGAAACGCGCCGCTCTTCTTTGGATCTTCTCTACCTCCTCCGTCAACCCGACCTGGTACGGATCCCACACTGATGAGCAATACTCAAGTATAGGTCGAACGAGTGTTTTGTAAGCCACCTCCTTTGTTGATGGACTACATTTCCTAAGGACTCTCCCAATGAATCTCAAACTGGTACCCGCCTTACCAACAATTAATTTCATATGATCATTCCACTTCAAATCGTTCCGCACGCATACTCCCAGATAACTTACAGAAGTAACTGCTACCGGTGTTCGTTCCGCTATCATATAATCATACAATAAAGGATCCTTCTTTCTATTGTTTCGAAATACATTAAATTTGTCTATATTAATGGTCAGTTGCCACTCCCTGCGCCGGCCGGGGTGGCCGAGCGGTTCTAGGCGCTTCAGTCTGGAACCGCGCGACCGCTACGGTCGCAGGTTCGAATCCTGCCTCGGGCATGGATGTGTGTGAAGTCCTTAGGTTACATCTACATCTACATCTACATCTATACTCCGCGAGCCACCTTACGGTGTGTGGCGGAGGGTACTTATTGTACCACTATCTGATCCCCCCTTCCCTGTTCCATTCACGAATTGTGCGTGGGAAGAACGACTGCTTGTAAGTCTCCGTATTTGCTCTAATTTCTCGGATCTTTTCGTTGTGATCATTACGCGAGATATATGTGGGCGGTAGTAATATGTTGCCCATCTCTTCCCGGAATGTGCTCTCTCGTAATTTCGATAATAAACCTCTCCGTATTGCGTAACGCCTTTCTTGAAGTGTCCGCCACTGGAGCTTGTTCAGCATCTCCGTAACGCTCTCGCGCTGACTAAATGTCCCCATGACGAATCGCGCTGCTTTTCGCTGGATCATGTCTATCTCTTCTATTAATCCAACCTGGTAAGGGTCCCATACTGATGAGCAATACTCAAGAATCGGACGAACAAGCGTTTTGTAAGCTACTTCTTTCGTCGATGAGTCACATTTTCTTAGAATTCTTCCTATGAATCTCAACCTGGCGCCTGCTTTTCCCACTATTTGTTTTATGTGATCATTCCACTTCAGATCGCTCCGGATAGTAACTCCTAAGTATTTTACGGTCGTTACCGCTTCCAATGATTTACCACCTATGGCATAATCGTACTGGAATGGATTTCTGCCCCTATGTATGCGCATTATATTACATTTATCTACGTTTAGGGAAAGCTGCCAGCTGTCGCACCATGCATTAATCCTCTGCAGGTCCTCCTGGAGTACGTACGAGTCTTCTGATGTTGCTACTTTCTTGTAGACAACCGTGTCATCTGCAAATAGCCTCACGGAGCTACCGATGTTGTCAACTAAGTCATTTATGTATATTGTAAACAATAAAGGTCCTATCACGCTTCCCTGCGGTACTCCCGAAATTACCTCTACATCTGCAGATTTTGAACCGTTAAGAATGACATGTTGTGTTCTTTCTTCTAGGAAATCCTGAATCCAATCACAAACCTGGTCCGATATTCCGTAAGCTCGTATTTTTTTCACTAAACGTAAGTGCGGAACCGTATCAAATGCCTTCCTGAAGTCCAGGAATACGGCATCAATCTGCTCGCCAGTGTCTACGGCATTGTGAATTTCTTGGGCAAATAGGGCGAGCTGAGTTTCACATGATCTCTGTTTGCGGAATCCATGTTGGTTATGATGAAGGAGATTTGTATTATCTAAGAACGTCATAATACGAGAACACAAAACATGTTCCATTATTCTACAACAGATTGACGTAAGCGAAATAGGCCTATAATTATTCGCATCTGATTTATGACCCTTCTTGAAAATGGGAACGACCTGCGCTTTCTTCCAGTCGCTAGGTACTTTACGTTCTTCCAGCGATCTACGATAAATTGCTGATAGAAAGGGGGCAAGTTCTTTAGCATAATCACTGTAGAATCTTAAGGGTATCTCGTCTGGTCCGGATGCTTTTCCGCTACTAAGTGATAGCAGTTGTTTTTCAATTCCGATATCGTTTATTTCAATATTTTCCATTTTGGCGTCCGTGCGACGGCTGAAGTCAGGGACCGTGTTACGATTTTCCGCAGTGAAACAGTTTCGGAACACTGAATTCAGTATTTCTGCCTTTCTTCGGTCGTCCTCTGTTCCGGTTCCATCGTGGTCAACGAGTGACTGAATAGGGGATTTAGATCCGCTTACCGATTTTACATATGACCAAAACTTTTTAGGGTTCTTGTTTAGATTGTTTGCCAATGTTTTATGTTCGAATTCGTTGAATGCTTCTCTCATTGCTCTCTTTACGCTCTTTTTCGCTTCGTTCAGCTTTTCCTTATCAGCTATGATTCGACTACTCTTAAACCTATGATGAAGCTTTCTTTGTTTCCGTAGTACCTTTCGTACATGATTGTTATACCACGGTGGATCTTTCCCCTCGCTTTGGACCTTAGTCGGTACGAACTTATCTAAGGCGTACTGGACGATGTTTCTGAATTTTTTCCATTTTTGTTCCACATCCTCTTCCTCAGAAATGAACGTTTGATGGTGGTCACTCAGATATTCTGCGATTTGTGCCCTATCACTCTTGTTAAGCAACTATATTTTCCTTCCTTTCTTGGCATTTCTTATTACACTTGTAGTCATTGATGCAACCACTGACTTATGATCACTGATACCCTCTTCTACATTCACGGAGTCGAAAAGTTCCGGTCTGTTTGTTGCTATGAGGGCTAAAACGTTAGCTTCACGAGTTGGTTCTCTAACTATCTGCTCGAAGTAATTCTCGGACAAGGCAGTCAGGATAATGTCACAAGAGTCTCTGTCCCTGGCTCCAGTTCTGATTGTGTGACTATCCCATTCTATACCTGGTAGATTGAAGTCTCCCCCTATTACAATAGTATGATCACGAAACTTCTTCACGACGTTCTGCAGGTTCTCTCTGAGGCGCTCAACTACTACGGTTGCTGATGCAGGTGGTCTATAGAAGCATCCGACTATCATATCTGACCCACCTTTGATACTTAACTTAACCCAGATTATTTCACATTCGCATTCGCTAATAACTTCACTGGATATTATTGAATTCTTTACTGCTATAAATACTCCTCCACCATTGGCGTTTATCCTATCCTTGCGGTATATATTCCATTCTGTGTCTAGGATTTCGTTACTGTTCACTTCCGGTTTTAACCAACTTTCCGTTCCTAATACTATATGCGCACTATTTCCTTCAATAAGAGATGCTAATTCAGGAACCTTGCCCTGGATACTCCTGCAGTTTACCAATATTACGTTAACTTTTGCTGTTTTTGGTCTCTGAGGACGGACATTCTTTATCAACGATGATAATGTCGTCTCTGGTAAGCCGTCAGGTATTTTATCGTTTCGCCCAAGGGGGGGTCCCTCTAACCTAAAAAACCCCCGTGTGCACGCCACACGTACTCTGCTACCCTAGTAGCTGCTTCCGGTGTGTAGTTAGGTTTAAGTAGTTCTAAGTTCTAGGGGACTGATGACCTCAGATGTTAAGTCCCATAGTGCTCAGAGCCACTTGAACAATTTTGAACCACTTCCCGCACCAAGTGCCTATCCGCTGCAGATCTTCCTGCATTTCGCTGCAATCTTCTAAAGCTGCAACTTCTCTGTATACTACAGCATCATCCGCGAAAAGCTGCATGGAACTTCCGACACTAGCTCTTAGGTCATTTATATATATTGTGTAAAGCAATGGTGCCATAACACTCCCCTGTGGCACGCCAGAAGTGACTTTAACGTCTGTGAACGTCTCTCCATTGAGAACAACATGCTGTGTTCTGTTTGTTAAAAACTCTTCAAACCAGCCACACAGCTGGTCTGATATTCCGTAGGCTCTTACTTTGTTTATCAGGCGACAGTGCGGAACTATATCGAACGCCTTCCGGAAGTCAAGGAAAATTGCATCTACCTGGGAGCCTGTATCTAATATTTTCTGCATCCCATGAACAAATAAAGCGGGTTGGATCTCGCTGTTTCCGGAATCCATGTTGATTCCTACAGAGTAGATTCTGGGTTTCCAGAAATGACATGATACGCGAGCAAAAAAAAATGTTCTAAAATTTTACAACAGATGGATGTCAGAGATATAGGACTATTGTTTTGCGCATCTGCTCGACGACCCTTCTTGAAAACTGGAACTACCTGTGCTCTTTTCCAATCATTTGGAACCTTCTGTTCCTCTAGAGACTTGTGGTACACGGCTGTTAGAAGGGGGGCAAGTTCTTTCGCGTACTCTGTGTAGAATCTAAATGGTATCCCGTCAGGTCCAGTGGACTTTCCTGTGTTGAGTGAGTTCAGATGCTTTTCTATTCCTTGGACACTTATTTCCATGTCAGCCATTTTTTCGTTCGTGCGAGGATTTAGAGAAGGAACTGCAATGCGGTGTTCCTCTGTGAAACAGCTTTGGAAAAAGGTGTTTAGTATTTCAGATTTACCCGTGTCATTCACTGTTTCAATGCCATTATCATCCCGGAGTGTCTGGATATGCTGTTTCGATCCACTTACTGATTTAACGTAAGACCAGAACTTCCTAGGATTTTCTGTCAAGTCGGTACATAGAGTAACTATACACAAGGGTGAACACTTGCAGCTACGACTAATAACAAGTAACATACAAAACTGCCTAACCGTGCAAGAGACAGACAATAATGGCATGTCTGAAACCTTCACCAATAACAGTGGAGGGAGTCGAACCGACGATCTCTGCTTTACGAGGCAGAGCTTCAACATTTATCCTGACACCATCGGCGCATAAGAGAGAGAGAGCACTCTGTAGAAACTATAAGCCAATAACTTGCTTGGAAACTTGTAGCAGCCGAAGAACAAGAGCCTCGCCCGGCGACAGCCGATAGAACGTAGCCGCTGTTTCCCCCCAGGCGCCAAGATTCATTGCTCCATCTAGTCCGCTCCTCGCGGTCTTATTGAACTGTCAGAGACTACGAGCTCATCGTGTTGATATAAGGGAGTCAGCCAGGGCAGCAATATCACGAGCTACTCTTCGCTAACACTTCGCTTCACGGAGACGACCGATCTTTGTCACGAAAGTTCTCCGCAAGGCAGACATTCCAGAGATAGCGTATGCATTCCATTTTCAGCTAATGCACTACCTTTGGAGCGCTTTTCGACTCTTCACCGACGTCTTGGCAACAGCTCAGATTCTAGACTCCACCGACGTAATGTGATGGTTTTCTTCTGAGTATTGTAAAGTTTCAAGCAGTGATGTCTACCAAAACTGGATGTTCAACTACAGCCGACTGAGCATGCCGGCCAAAAAGCTTCGTATTTCGTTTCTCCCCTAACTACAAAATGCGAAATAAAGTATGTGATCAAAAGTACCCGGACACCTGGCGCCCTCCATCGGTAATGCTGGAATTCAGTATGGTGTTGGCCCACCATTAGCCTTGATGACAGCTTCCCCCCCCCCCCTTGCAGGTATATGTTCAGTCAGGTGCAGGAAGGTTTCTTCACGGAGTGCTGCACTGAGGACCAGTATCGATGTCGGTCGGTGAGGCCTGGGACGAAATCGGCGTTCCAAAACATCCCATAGGTGTTCTGTAGGATTCAGATCAGGGCTCTGTGGAGGCCAGTCCATTACAGGGATGTTACTGTCGTGTGACCACTCCGCCATGGACCGTGCATTATGAACAGGTGCTCGATCGTGTTGAAAGGGGCAGTCACCATCCCCGAATTGCTCTTCAACAGTGGGAAGCAAGAAGGTGCTTAAAACATGAATGTAGGCTTGTGCTGTGATAGTGCTACGCAAAACAACAAGGAGTGCAAGTCTCCTCCATGAAAAACACGACCACACCATAATACCAGTGCCTCTGAATTTTACTATTGGCACTACACGCGCTGGCAGATGACGTTCACCGGGCATTCGCCACACCCACACCCTGCCATCGGATCCATCGGATCGCCACATTGTGTACCGTGATTCGTCACTCCACACAACGTTTATCCACTGTTCAATTGTCCAATGTTTACGCTCCTTACACCAAGTGAGGTGTCGTTTGGCATTTACCGGCGTGATGTGTGGCTTTTGAGCAGCCACTCGATCATGAAATCCAAGTTTTCTCACCTCCCGTCTAACTGTCGTAGTACTTTCAGTGGATCCTGATGCAGTTTGGAATTCCTGTGTGATGGTCTGGATAGATGTCTGCCTACAAGGGGCGTTCAAAAAGTTTTGCATAGTCGTCTCTAATTTTTCTATTTTTTGCAGGAGGAGAATGAAACTTTTTGTGAACGTACTTGAAACATTTAGCTATACATTGAGCCTGCTCAATGTTGCCTCCATCAGCTGTGACGTTCTTTCCATGATGTAAATGCACTTTGGTAAAATTCTGGGGATTGACGTTTACACCATCCCTTGACACAGGGAATAAGGTCTTTCTCACTATCAGATGTTTTACCGCGCAGGTGGGCCTTCAGACGGCTTCCAGCCCATTTTCCTGATGTTCTCCTGCGTCATAAGGTCTTTTGAGGTTTGACATTGTCATGGTGTAGTCTGATGAGCTGACCCTGAAGCTGTGGTCTGTGGGTCTTGATGGCACGTCGCAGCTTGTCCAATGACAGGCAGTAACGGTCCCGGTTCCAAAAAGTCAATGAAAATGACACCACACTGATCCCAGAAGTAGGAGGCCATCACCTTTCGGCCTGCTGTTCGTGAAAGTCATGGTTTTTTCTTCCGAGGGGAACCCGGATGACGTCACACCATGGATTGGGTTTCGGTCTCAGGTTCGGGCAAAAACAACCGTGTTTCATGCTGGCTAATGACGTGGTCAAAACACTGTTTCCACTCTTCAGTGCCGGCCGCGGTGGTCTCGCGGTTCTAGGCGCGCAGTCAGGAACCGTGCGACTGCTACGGTCGCAGGTTCGAATCCTGCCTCGGGCATGGATGTCTGTGATGTCCTTAGGTTAGTTAGTTTTAAGTAGTTCTAAGTTCTAGGGGACTGATAACCACAGCAGTTGAGTCCCATAGTGCTCAGAGCCATTTGAACCATTTTAGCCACTCTTCAGTAAAGGTCTTCATGAGACCCTCGCACACATTCTTCCCCATCGTATTCATTTCTCTTGTCAATAATCTAGGCACCTAACGTGCACAACTTTTTCTGTACCATAGTGACTGTACCAGTGATACCACTCTACCCAATGGCAAACGAGCAATTTCAGGAAGCTGTCGTATCGTCACACATCTGTCACTTTGGATGATTTGAGCAATGGTCTCCTTATTCACATCACTCACTGCCGTCGATTGTCTACTGCATCGTGGATTGTCCAGTAGAGAGAAATCACCTTCTTTAAACCTCTGCAACCACCGCTGGATACTGCTGCGATCCACTGTGTCCTCCCCATAAACATGCAGCAACCTGCTGTGAATCGATGTGGCAGAGTCATCGCAACCTGACATCTACTTCACGATCTATTATGGCTCACCTGTAAATAAAAGAAAATACTTATATATACCAACTTACCGAGCGAGGTGGCGCAGTGGTTAGCACACTGGACTCGCATTCGGGAGGACGACGGTTCAGTCCCGTCTCCGGCCATCCTGATTTAGGTTTTCCGTGATTTCCCTAAATCGCTTCAGGCAAATGCCTGGATGGTTCCTTTAAAAGGGCACGGCCGATTTCCTTCCCCATCCTCCCTCACCCGAGCTTGCGCTCCGTCTCTAATGACCTCGTTGTCGACGGGACGTTAAACACTAATCTCCTCCTCCACTTATATATACCAACTTACAGTTAAATGTTCCAAGCACACAAAAAATTTCATTCTCCTCCTGCAAAAAATAAAAAAAAATTAGAGACGACTGTGTAAAACTTTTTGAGCGCCCTTTGTGTTCCACATTACTACCCTCTTCAACTGTCGGCGTTCTCTGTCGCTCAACAGATGAGGTCTGTCTGCACGCTTTTGTGCTGTACGTGTCCCTTCACGTTTCCACTTCACTATCACATCGGGAACATTGGACCTAGGGATGTTTAGGAACGTGGAAATCTCGCGCACAGACGTATGACACAAGTGACTCCCGATCACCTGACCACGTTCGAAGTCCGTGAGTTCCGCGGAGCACCCCATTCTGCTCTCTCACGATGTCTGATGACTACTGAGGTCGCTGATATGGAGTACCTGGCAGCAGGTGGCAGCACGATGCTAGGGGGTCCAGATACTTTTGATCACATAGTATACTGGATCTTTATAAACCAGTTACATCGTATGTTCAAGAATTCAGGAGGATAAATTAGATTCAGAAACTACTGTAAAAAAATTGTTCCAGTTCTGCTGTATTATTTCGAAACTGTAGTGTAATGCGGACATTGACAGTCTGATCAGAAATGTGATTCTCTTGTATGTCAGTTAAGCTTTATACTTACAAGGAGACGGCACGACCGTGGGGTCGGGGATTTGTCCGAAATTTTGTGTGGTGAAAGAGGACCCCTAACACCTCACGGGGTTAAAATATTAGGACGCACTACCCGGAAAATCCCAGGAAAAATCGATCCAAAGTTTCTTAGGTGCCGTATGAGTATATAATGTTAGTGCATTGCCGAGCCGCCGTCTGTCCTAGATGTTTAGGGCTCGGACTCTTACGCGAGCGGTCTCGGGTTCGATCTCTCCTCTGGCACATTTTTTCTTCTGTTTCATTTTCTTTTGTTATTCCACCAATTATTCAGAAAGTTTTCCAAACCTACATTATCTTTAACAAATTAGTTACATTGTTGAATAAAAATTATTTTCTTTTTGTCCAACAACGCAATTCATGGCGGTGGGTTTTCCATTTTTCAGTGTAAAGTATATGAGGAGAAACATCGGGTTTTTAATCAGAATAACAAAGTCGATTGGGAAACATTCAATTTTTAGACATATAATAATTATAAACAAGAACCGCAGTGGTAATTATCGTGAAAACAAACAAAGCAATAATTTTTGCGACATCTTGCGCATCATATAAAAGCGGATTTTTTGCAATCACAGGGCGTTTGCAATAAATCTGTACAAAAACATGCCCCATTAACATTTACCAAAATGTTTTGAGTTTATGATAATTTTGAGGCAAACCAGGAATATTGAATCATGTCTCGGAATATTGGTGACGATAATTGATGGTGAATTACAGAACGAATTTTTATACAATCTTCCCAGGAATTAATTTCGCGATTCTCCTGTAACAATGCGCTGCAATTTTGCAAGCAAAAGAATAAAAATGAAGGTGCCGGAGGAGGAATCGAACACGAGACCTCTGGCGTAAGGGCTCGAGCGCTAACCATGTAGGCCAAACGTCGGCGCGGCAACGGACTAACATTTTATTCTCATATTGCACCTAAGAAACTTTGGATCGATTTTTCTCGTGATTTTCCGAGTCGTGCGTCCTAATACTTTAACCATGTGAGGTGTTAGGGGTCCTCTTTCACCACAGAAAATTTCGGACAAATCCCCGACCCCACGGTCGTGCCGTCTCCTAGTTAGTCCTTTGTTGTGCAAAACAACGCTATGAAATGCAGTGGAGATCGATAAAGTGAGTAGGGAGGATTGCAGTATTTTGGAACATTTCTCAAACTTTCGCCTTTAGCCAGCCCTGTAACAGAAGTTTAATATAATAAGTTTGCTTTAATTTATGTCTATGGTCACAAACTTTTTGTTAACAGATTACTGGTTTCGTTCTTTAATGACCATCATCAGATCTGTTTCATAAAAACAAAGTCCTAATGCACTGCAGTCATAGTGGCATCGTCAAATGTTAAATGCGGAATCAGCACCAGCTGAAACCTGTAATCTGTTAACAAAAAGTTTGTGACCATAGACGTAAATTGAAGGAAACTTATTACGTATACAGGTGACTGTTTTTTCGCAACATATCGCAGCTTGTGAAAGAAGTTTAATACACACGGTCCAGTCACTTTAACGTGACCGCCTGCCGAGAGCCCGAAAAACCTTTTGCTGCGAAGATGTGCGGGAAGATAGAGACTGAGGTTGCGAGGTGCCGGGGCTAGCAGTGTATTTAACACTAAATTCTTCTAGAATCTTCATATGGAAATGATGCTCTAAGCCACCCCTATTCTAACTCCGACTTTTGCTGTTGCACGTGGATTAAGAAGAAACGCGAACTGACTGAAATCGACCCTGCAAGTGGAGTAGAAAAGAGTTTGGCACTTGCAATAATTTAATTTGATAGAAATTAATTAAATAAAGGAAAGTTTCATTAACATAGTGTGAAATGGTGGTGGTGGTTAGTGTTTAACGTCCCGTCGACAACGAGGTCATTAGAGACGGAGCGCAAGCTCGGGTTAGGGAAGGAAATCGGCCGTGCCCTTTTAAAGGAACCATCCCGGCATTTGCCTGAAACGATTTAGGGAAATCACGGAAAACCTAAATCAGGATGGCTGGAGACGGGATTGAACCGTCGTCCTCCCGAATGCGAGTCCAGTGTGCTAACCACTGCGCCACCTCGCTCGGTGGTGTGAAATGAAAGGGTTGCTCTACCGGTTAACAGAATGAAAGTTCTGTCCAAAATAACAATTTGATTTATTACGACCAAACTCAAAATAATAAACAAAACACATGAAACATTTACAATACATGAAATTGGCTCCAATTGGATACTCAAATAAATGCTGTGAAGGTGAAGTCGTCCCTAAACTAGATTGTGACATTTATGACGAAGTGGTATGTGGAGCCAATTCCTTGCAACTCAAATCTTAAGAGAAACACACAGCCAACCCAATATTAATTCCTGCTACAGTAGTGAGAACTCAGACAATGAACACCCAAGACAGAACAAAGTTAGAAAAAGACGAACAGGCGCGCTCTACTGAGCTGTGATTATCACCTAGGAAAATCCCTAATCTGCCGGTGCTGCAGACATACATTACCAAGCTGTCTTCTTAACTGCAAGAACACGATCTGGCATGCCGGAGGCGATGGCTGGTTGCTTCGACGTCCCGCCGTGGTGATGATAATGTCGTGAGTATAGCCCGAAACAAATTCTCCTGAACTGGTTGTTCCAGACTAAAGACTTCCTAGCAACACAAATACGCCTCTGAGGGAGATGAAGAAGGCACGCTACACAATCACTGACGGTACAGTGAGTGATTTTAACACGAGAAGTCACACAGTAACTCCTGTACAGTCAACTTTAGCCAAAACTGCTCAAGACGGACAACACAGGCCGCTTGTACGCAGAACGCTCAATTGCCAACTGTACTCGAAAAGTTACGTTGAAGTCGAAACTTCAGCAACGTCGTCAAACAGTTACAATTAAATAAAAGTACATTAGACAGCCAACGGAAGGCAGGCTGTCCAGAGCAGCGAGAGCTCAGTCTTGTAACCTACTCCGACCGAAAACCGAGAGCTGACTCTCTCAAGAGCACCCATACAAACCAAACACAGAACATTCCCGCCCCCACGACAGTGGCCGTGGTTAAACGTTCCAAACAGCGACTCGAAAACCGGCGGAAAATTCCACTCTATTGCCGACGCACTACTATTCCACCAATGAAGATACTTGGCGCCAATTTCTGCGTCGATTTTGCTATGGCACGGAGCTATCCCGTGAGCAAGCCAATCACAGTTAAGATTTTGCAGAAAACGCGGGAATTTGCCCGCCAAGACTGCCTGGGACACAAGTTATTCCCACGCCTCGCTGGTAGCCCGTGGGCGTGTCGCCGCTGCTCTTATGACAATGTCGGCGTCTGGAAAGCATCCACTCGACTCCCTCACACCTGTCGGCTTAACCCTTTGAAGATCAACAGAGCTCGCCTGTCACTGGACCACCCGGGTGACGAGAGACACTGCTTGGGAAGTCCGCGTGTGAATGAATAGCGACTTTTACCGCATGCAATTAGAGAGGAAAATCGACTTACTCAGAGTAAGATAGAGATATGAGAGGGGGCTCATGCCACCTCTCAAGGTTTTAGAAAGTACCGACCGTTTTGCTGAGCCGTGGTCACTCCAGTGCTGTGGCTGACGATCCAACCATCACGTGACCGACGGAGCATAAAAGGCGGTTCATCCGAAAAGACCACCCCTCATTACTCAGTGAGCGTCCACTTGCGACACTGGCGTACAAAAGTCTTGGTCGCCGGTGAACAGCAGGGGCACGTGAAGCAGGCACCCGCTGGGGAGGCCCACTGCTGCAATGTTCGCTGAACTGTCATTGAGGTACGCACTGTTTGTAGCCCCCTGGCTCACCTGCACGGTCAGTTTCACGTCTACTCGCCCCTATACGTCCACCCGTGTCGCCTACGGCCTGTGAAGCGCCACAGTTCTCTAGGCGCCGGTTTTGGAAAGCGTCATTTTGCCATGCATGGTATACTTTAACTACGTTTCACACAGTCTACAACCTAGTCGTTTCGGAAATACACTGCTGGCCATTAAAATTGCTACACCAACAAGAAATATAGATGATAAACGGGTATTCATTGGACAAATATATTAGACTAGAACTGATAGGTGATTACATTTTCACGCAATTTGGGTGCATAGATCCTGAGAAATCAGTACCCAGAACAACTACCTCTGGCCCTAATAACGGCCTTGATACGTCTGGGAATTGAGTCAAACAGAGCTTGGATGGCGTGTACAGGTACAGCTGCCCACGCAGCTTCAACACGATAACACAGTTCATCAAGAGTAGTAAATGGCGTATTGTAACGAGCCAGTTGCTCGGCCACCATTGACCAGACGTTTTCAATTGGTGGGAGATATGGAGAATGTCCTGTCCAGTGCAGCAGTCCAACATTTTCTGTATCCAGAAAGGATCGTACAGGACCTGCAACATGCGGTCGTGCATTATCCTACTGAAATGTAGGGTTTCGTAGGGATCGAATGAAGGGTAGAGCCACGGGTCGTAACACATCTGAAATGTAACGTTCACTGTTTTAAGTGCCGTCAATATGAACAAGAGGTGACTGAGACGTGTAACCAATGGCACCCCATACCATCACGCTGGGTGATACGCCAGTAGGGCGATGACGAATACACGCTTCCAATGTGCGTTCACCGCAATGTTGCCAAACACGGATGCGACCATCATGATGCTGCAAACAGAACCTGGCTTCATCCCAAAAAATGACGTTTTGCCATTCGTGCACCCAGGTTCGTCGTTGAGTACACCATCGCAGGCGCTCCTGTCTGTGATGCAGCGTCAAGCCTAACCGCTGCCACGGTCTCCGAGCTGATAGTTCATGCTGATGCAAACGTCGTCGAACTGTTCGTGCAAATGGTTGTTGTCTTGCAAAGGTCGCCATCTGTTGACTTAGGGATCGAGACGTGGCTGCACGATCCGTTGCAGCCATGCGGATAAGATGCCCGTCATCTCGACTGCTAATGATACGAGGCCGTTCGGATCCAGCACGGCGTTCCGTATTACCCTGCTGAACTCACCGATTCCATATTCTGCTAACAGTCATTGGATATCGACCAACGCGAACAGCAATGTCGCGATACGATAAACCGCAATCTCTATAGGCTACAATCCGACCTTTATCAAAGTCGGAAACGTGATGGTACGCATTTCTCCTCCTTTGACGTGGCTTCACAGCAACGTTTCACCAGGCAACGCCGGTCAACTGCTGTTTGTGTATGAGAAATCGGTTGCAAGCTTTCCTCATGTCAGCACGTTGCAGGTGTCGCCACCGGCGCCAGCCTTGTGTGAATGCTCTGAAAAGCTAATCATTTGCATATCACAGCATCTTCTTCCTGTCTGTTAAATTTCGCGTCTGTAGCACGTCATGTTCTTGGTGTAGCAATTTTAATGGCCAGTAGTGTACTTTCATCCTTGGCCCGAAAGCTAATGATCATATCCTTTTGGACGACAGATAGATAGTTCCGTTTCCGCATTACGACAACGAATGTACTGTTTTCCGTGTCCCTCCCGCCCTCCCCGGCACGCTTTGTATACCCTCCACTGCTAGTGCTGCCACCTGTCGTCTGTGAGTGGCTATCGACATCGAACCTATGCGGTGGTGAGATTAATGCGAGTGGACCGTGTATTTTCTTATTCCATTTGGAAATGATAGCATTCAATTCCTGCGTGCTGTAGTCTTTTCTGAAATTACTAAAATACTCCTGAAAATTAAGTTTTTCCAAATGTTGGAAACTGCTCCCCTGAGTCCATTTGCAAATATCACGTATTCCATGGTACAAGATCTTCCCTTTCCGGGCAGAAGATGGATGAAGTATGACTTAACCGTACACAAAAATGGCTCTGAGCACTATGGGTCTTAACATCTGAGGTCATCAGCCCCTAGAACATAGAACTACTTACACCTAATTAACCTAAGGACATCACACACATCCATGCCCGAGGCAGGATTCGAACCTGCGACCTTAGCGGTCGCTCGGGTTTAGACTGTAGCGCCTAGAACCGCTCGGCCACTCCAGCCGGCAAACCGTACACACGTCCGGTAGGTAGTTTTAAAAATACAGAGAATTTTACTTACTATACAGCTATGTAACTGAAGAGTTGGCAGTATCCTCCAAACAGTTTTGATGTTTCATACAGTACTTAAATTTGTAAAATTCGTAATATTCACAAACGCTGAACAGAACACGACCTCGTGACTCCTAACAAGAAAAAGAGAAGAAAATCGCGGAAACTCCTTATGGCGGTCTCTGGAGTACGTTACTTCAAGCGATTCTAAAATCTGTCACTAGACTGAAACACCGACCAGGGAACATCATGTGTTCCTTGGCACACTACCCTCCAGCTACAACACTCACCCCTATTATGGGGTCTAAAACTTCGCTTCCGCGGTTTTTTTCCTCGAAGTTCGAGGGTTTATTGTGAAAAACTTGGAAGACTGGAAAGCTGCACACGTCACACACCAATATTCAAGAAAGCCAGTAGGAGTAATCCACTAAATTACAGGCCCATATCGTTAACGTCGACATGCAGCAGGATTTTGGAACATACATTGTGTCCGAGCATTATGAATTACCTCGAAGAAAATCGTTCTTGTGTGAAAGGGTACAGTAACGCCCGACATTGAAAATAGGTACAACATTCTTCATTATTCTTGTCAGAACAACATATTTTTTGTAATAATAGCTCAATTTCACTTAATACACCGTGCTGGATACCAGTGTAGGAAAGAAGGACAATTTATTTATTTAATTGATCACATGTGCACTCCCCCAAAATAAATCCCTACATCCAGTTTGGTGAGATCTGTGAAATGAATGAATGTATGGTCGTCTGGTAACCGCAGATGGAGAATGTACAATATATGATCATCTTTGAGACGGTCCTTTGGTCACCTTTAGTGGAACCAAGGAGATGAAATTTACCTGAGCTTTGAGCGCCTGAAATGTGGCTGACCAATACGGTAGCATGGTGCTCCCCCACCTCGGCGGAGGTGCGAGATGACCTGAAGAATGGCCATGTTTCAGCACTCTGGCGCTGGATCTTGTGTTGGTAAGACCTGTCTTAGGTATGCTCCGTAAAGACAAAATAGCGGAGAGAATGATATGCGTGTTAAATACTTAAGAGTAGTTTGGAATAATTATTTCTCTATTTCAGGAACTTTTGGGGGGAGAATTAAATGTCAGGCAGGTAATATTAAGGGGATCGTAGTAATCTTCGGAAGTGACCAACGGTCACAATGAAACCACGTGTAGCAATAAGTTGAAATACTTGCGACTGCTAAAGTTAAGCTGAATTACTGGCGTATGTACTATAAGTTGGAAATATTTAAGAAATGGCGTGTGCAGGACTTGAAATTAGAGACGAGCACTTCCGCGTGGTGAGTACTGTGTGAGTCTCAATCTGTGTATGAGACAAAGGATAAAGAGAAGTACTCGTCCATGGTATCAGTTGAGGACTCGCGTGTGTGATGAATATGTCCTTAATATTACTTTGCGTGTTATGTTTCCGTGTGACACTAGATTCAAACTCTACTACTCTGAGAGAGAAGCAGGGTGAGTCAGCCGTCTATCCAGCAACGCCACTTGGCTTGCATTGCACAGGAAGACGTGCATATATCCTCCAGAGTTCGTAGTAGGAAAGAAAAGTTACGAAGTGGGGCAGTGTCGTGTGAAATTGGGATAAATACTAATTGAAGTGGGAAAGCTGAAAGTGATGTGATTATAACGTTGTGACTATTCTTTGTATTGTATGTTGCCAGTGTGATGTATTTCATGTAATTTAAGTATGTGTGGTTTGCATGGGAGAGTAGCAAGATAGGTTGAGAGGCAGTGGGTTATGCATGTTCCTTTTTGTACCGCTCGGTCTGGAGTAAATTTTCGTGATGATGGGTGTGAGAGTCGAAGTGTGAGATACAGCATAAGATCTACCATCCTATCCACAAAGTGCACTGTAGCGTTAGATAATTACGAGACCGTAAGATAGAGAATCATCAATGTAAAGCCATGCCCACTGGGCGGAGTTTATCATGTGTAGCTGTTGTATAAAATGTAATGGTGTGTTTAGGTTATCTTTGAATCATAATAGAATTTATCAGAATAAAAAAGATAGTGAAAAGAAAAAGATTGATGGCCTTGTTTTTCGAATAGTGTGTAGTCATGATATCCAGAATTTATAATGTGTGCGCCATTCATATTTAGTGCAATGGCCACGTATTGATCAAAGCCGTTGAGTAAGAAAGAAAATGTGGTATTGCCAGAGCGTTTGTAAATTTCTAATAGTGAGATGTGCGTTATCCGTTTCCGTTGCGTAATATTCACACAGGAGAGTAATTTGCAGCTTAATTGTGGGTACTAGAGCTCATACTCAGTCATTGATGTTTTGCGAGAAATAAGAATAAATCCACTCGCTTGGCAGACCACTCATCTTGCAGGCCTGACTGCTTGATGCCACAGTATAAGCAAGGCACGTGGGTGCCTCTCATAATTGAAACACAACTAGCTCCTTACTCATTCGGTGTGCTGAGTGCTATTCACAAGCGATTTCAAATAGATTCCGTATTTCTAGATTTCCAGAAGGCTTCTGACACTGTACCACACAAGCGGCTTGTGGTGAAATTGCGTGCTTACAGAATATCTTCTCAGCTATGTCACTGGATTCGTGATTCCCTAACAGAGAGGTCACAGTTCGCAATACACGGAAAGTCATCGAGTAAAGCAGAAGTGTTTTACACCCTCTGCTGTTCCTTATCTGTATAAATGAATTAGGAGACAATCGGAGCAGCTGCCTTTGCTTGTTTGCAGATGACGCTGTCGTTAATTCTGTAGTAAAGTCATCAGAAACCCAAAACAAATTGCAAAACGGTTTAGAAAAGATAACTGTATGGTGCGAAAATTGGCAGTTGACACTAAATAATGAAAAGTATGAGTCATGCATACGAGTGCTAAAAGGAATACGTTAAACTTCGGTTACACGTAAATCAATCAAATTTAAAGGCCGTAAATTCAACGAAATACCTAGGAATTACAATTACAAACAACTTAAATTGGAAAGAACATATAGAAAATGTTGTAGGGAAGCCAAACCAATGACTGCGTTTTATTGGCAGAACACCTAGAAAATGTAACAGATCTACAATGAGACTGCCTACACTATGCTTGCCCGTCCTCTTTTGGAGTACTGCTGCGCGGTTTGGGGTCGTTACCAGATAGGTTTAACGGACTATATCGAGAAAGATCAAAGAAGAGCAGCACCTTTCGTATTGTCGCGAAGTAGGGGAGAGAGTGTCACTGACATGATACGGGATTTGGGGTGGATTTCATAAAAACAAAGGCGTTTGTCGTTGTGGAGGAATCTTCTCACGGAGTGGCCGAGCGGTTCTAGGCGCTTCAGTTTGAAACCGCGCGACCGCTACGGTCGCAGGTTCGAATCCTGCCTCGGGCATGGATGTGTGTGATGTCCGTAGGTTAGTTAGGCTTAACTAGTTCTAAGTTCTAGGGGACTGATGACCTCAGTAGTTAAGTCCCATAGTGCTCAGAGCCATTTGAACCATTTTTGAACGTTCTCACGAAGCTTCAAACACCAACTTTCTCCTCCAAATCCGAAAATATTTTGTTGACGCTGACCTACGTAGCGCAAAACGATCATCATAATAAAATAGGGAAATCAGAGCTCGGACTGAATGACATAGTTGTTCGTTTTTCCCTCTCGCTGTTCGAGACTGGAGTAATAGAGAATTATTGCGAAGGTGGTTCGATGAACCCTCTGCCAGGCACTTAAAGTGCGATTTCAGAGTATCCTTGTAGATGTAGATGTAGCTGTAGAAAAATTTACAATTCACTGGCCACCACTTTCCCGCACCTTTCGGGCAGCATACGAATCCCGCTGCGAAAAACTGGGCGTCTTTTGAGGAGATCCATGAATAGATGCAACTTTGCACTTGCTAATATGACCGGAAGTGCTGGTCAGCAAGGCCGTATGCCACTGGTCGAAAAAGATGGTAGTCAGAGAGTCAATGTCTGGAGACTGCGGCGGGTGAGGTAGGGCTTCCCATTCCAACGTTTCCAACCATGTTCTCTCTTCCATCGCCAACCGGTCTTCGACGTCAAAATCGCGTTGAAAGCATTCTCTGCAGGTTCCTCCACTAACAGGTGGCTCTCCATAGGTCTTACCAGCATTTTATCGGCCTGAGCGACAGATTTATTCGTGTTAAAGTAGAAAATTAATTAAATGACGAGAATTGGGTTCGTAAGTTGACATTCTCAATCGAGAAAAACTGTATGATATAATAAAAATCGATTAAAATTTTGACGACGTTATGTTTACAAATGCGTAAGCTTATTGTATGGCACTTATGACGTACCACCTACAGCACCACTTGCTGCTACTGCCATCTACTGCAAAGCGGTGGAAGCAAAGTTGTGTACCATGTGTCATTTGTAAAATTACGTGTCTGAGGACGTCGTTAACAGGAGAAAGAAAACTGGCGTTCTATAGATCGGAGCGTGGAATGTCAGATCCCTTAATCGGGCAGGTAGGTTAGAAAATTTAAAAAGGGATGGTCAAAATAGAGAAGATATAAAATGTAGACTGGCAATGGCAAGGAAAGCGTTTCTGAAGAAGAGTAATTTGTTAACATCGAGTATAGATTTAAGTGTCAGGAAGTCGTTTCTGAAAGTATTCGTATGGAGTATAGCCATGTATGGAAGTGAAACATGGACGGTTAATAGTTTGGACAGGAAGATAGTAGAAGCTTTCGAAATGTGATGCTACAGAAGAATGCTGAAGAGTAGATGGGTAGATCACGTAACTAATGATGAGATATTGAATAGAATTGGGGAGAAGAGGAGTTTGTGGCACAACTTGACAAGAAGAAGGGATCGGTTGGTAGGACATGTTCTGAGGCATCAAGGGATCACAAATTTAGCATTGGAGGGCAGCGTGGAGGGTAAAAATCGTAGAGGGAGACCAAGAGATGAATACACTAAGCAGATTCAGAAGGATGTAGGTTGCAGTAAATACTGGGACATGAAGAAGCTTGCACAGGATAGAGTAGCATGGAGAGCTGCATCAAACCAGTCTCAGGACTGAAGAATACAACACAACAGTACAGACATGTCTTCAATTAAGTTGACATCCTTTGCTCAGGACTGCTGCTACTGATAATAGATATTACAAATAAACTTAGCAGGTACTCCCCGAGTAGAAAGTGATATGAACTTGCACAAGCACACCTGCTTATCAATCTAAAGCAAAGTAGATTTTTACATACTTGGTATGTGAAGTTATACATTTTATACTAGCATTTATGATACCAGTCAGTATAATAGAGACACAAATGAGACAAAGCATTTCTCTCAACGGAGCATTAAATATCGATTTTGCGGGAAGATAAACTGCTCTCTGGGTAGTTCATGTCGTTTATTTTGACAACAGGAATGTGCTGGAATGGGAACGTATACTGTATTTCGGTATGTTGCAAATGCTTGTCAATTTTATTAAAATTTTATTACATTAAAATTTTATTAAAATGATAAGTGCACGAAATATTTCTAGATTACTATACTCTCTGATGCTATTTGCAGAGACTGCAATAGATTGTTAAAAACGGAGTTATGACAAGCAAGGAATCACTCTGGTTAGATGTGTTGTGTGTCTGTTGGGGCTGGGGGGCGGGGGGGGGGGGGGGCGGGGGGGAGGCGACTGCATCTATATTGAAATATTGTGCTGATGCGATCGTCTCGTGTTTCAGGAGGTATTACAGTCAATGGCACAAGGTTTATAAGCAGAAATAAGTAAATAAACCGTAATCAAGCACGGACCGGTCGAAACGTTTTGTCTAATTACGGTACTGCTGTTGGTGCAGCGGACATGAGTACGCAGGCCAAGGCCGAAGTTCTCCACCTACATCGTACTCGTATAAAGATTACTGGTATCGAGCCACATATGTAACGCGTTGAGGACAATGTTGATCAGATACCGTATAGAGTAATGCACAAAAAACGTGAAAGGGGCAGGAGATGTTCGTACGGTTTGGTCGGCTGTATGTCAGCTGGCCAGATTTCGTAAATAACTTCTACTTTTTGTTAGAATGGGTGATGTGAGTTATCAGTTCCACTTGTCGTATGTGTTAGTTTTAGGTCCCAATACAATAGGGTATAATTACCATCAATTAATTTTGATCAGTAAAGTAAAGCACCTGTAAAGGTTCACAGTCGATTGACAACATTTTTAATTTTGGTACATAGGAAAAGTGGGCTTAAGCTTGCTGTTCTTATTGCAGGGATCAAAAAGTTCCTTTCTCTATTACTCGCGCTCTCTACATGTGCTAATAATAAAAAGTAATAACCTGTGATTCGAAGATTTATTTTACTTTGGGTACAATTAGAATTATTTTTCCACATCGATCTACGTCGTCAGGTGGGTTACTACATTAACAACCCATACATGTTGTAAAAGTGGATGTATGTATTTGTGTATGTTCCATATCTCCTCCTAAACCACTGGACCGATTTCAACCAAATTTGGTTCACATATCACTTACTGTCTGGAAAGAATCGCTGTGGGGATAAGAACCCCCTACCTATCATAGTTGAGGACGAATGACGCCATAAACAATGAGCTGCGTGAGATACCCCCGCATCATGTATGATGTTTAAATTTATTGTCACTGTGCTGCTAACTATATTATCGACATATTTTGCAGACAGTATCCACCTTTGCCCCTGAATGTACCTACAAATATACGAGGTGCGACAATTAAGTAATGACACTGATTTTCTTTGCAAGATGTGGCAACCCTGCAGGCTTGCATAGGCTCAATATCTTTCACCTTGGTCTATAAGCTGCTTCTAGACCAAGCGGCACATCGATGCAACTGCTCAGTCATGAGTTGTGCTGTAATAAGTTAACACGTGTTTGTGTCTCTCGTCACGGAAATAGAACCGCATAATATTGCGCAACGGTACGCTATCCGTTTTTTCATTAAAATGGGTGAAAACGTGACGACAACTTACGGTAAGCTTCAGGAGGCTTTTGGAGCAGAGGTTATGTCAAGAGCTCAAGTTTTTGTTGGCATAAAATGTTCAGTGAAGGCAGAACGAATGTTGAAGATGAAGACTGCAGTGAGCGACCATGCATGCTTTTGTGCTTCTTTGATTCCAAGGGAATTGTTCATAAAGAGTGGGTGCCTCCTAGACAAACAAATTGTTCAAATGGCTCTAAGCACTATGGGACTTAACATCTGAGGTCATCAGTCCCCTAGACTTAGAACTACTTAAACTTAACTAACCAAAGGACATCACACACATACGAGGTGTGGCTAGAAAAAAACCGGACTAGTACTGGTGAAACAATAAAACGAATGCAATAAGGCTGAAAGTCGCGTGGCCTGTCACGTGACTCTCGCTCCGCCTACTGCTCGAGTTTCATCTGCCTCCTGCACTCAGTCTGCCCGTGGCGTCTGTTTTAAGTAGTTGACGTTTTGTCTGTGCGTCGGAAAATGTTGCGTGTACAGAAAGAACAGCGTGTTTACATCAAATTTTGTTTCAAACTAGGAAAATCTGCAAGTGAAACGTTTGTAATGTTACAACAAGTGTACGGCGGTGATTGTTTATCGCGAACACAAGTGTTTGAGTGGTTTAAACGATTTAAAGATGGCCGCGAAGACACCAGTGATGACACTCGCACTGGCAGACCATTGTCAGCAAAAACTGATGCAAACATTGAAAAAATCGGTAAACTTGTTCGACAAGATCGCCGTTTAACAATCAGAGCAGTGTCTGAGTTAACAGGAGTTGACTTGTTGTCTTGTCGAACAAGTTTACCGATTTTTTCAATGTCTGCATCAGTTTTTGCTGACAATGGTCTGCCAGTGCGAGTGTCATCACTGGTGTCTTCGCGGCCATCTTTAAATCGTTTAAACCACTCAAACACTTGTGTTCGCGATAAACAATCATCGCCGTACACTTGTTATAACATTACAAACGTTTCACTTGCAGATTTTCCTAGTTTGAAACAAAATTTGATGTTAACACGCTGTTCTTTCTGTACACTCAACATTTTCCGACGCACAGACAAAACGTCAACTACTTAAAACAGACGCCACGGGCAGACTGAGTGCAGGAGGCAGATGAAACTCGAGCAGTAGGCGGAGCGAGAGTCACGTGACAGGCCACGCGACTTTCAGCCTCATTGCATTCGTTTTATTGTTTCACCTGTACTAGTCCGGTTTTTTTCTAGCCACACCTCGTACATACCCGAGGCAGGATTTGAACCTGCGACCGTAGCAGTCGCGCGGTTCCCGACTGAACCGCCTAGAACCGCTCGGCCACAATGGCCGGCCCTGAACAAACAGTTAACCAATATTACTACAAAGAAATTTTAGAAAGACTTCGTAAAAGATTTCTTCGTGTCCGAGCCAACATTGCTGATAATTGGATTCTGCAACACGATAATGCGTCATTCCATACTGCTCCGTCAGTACAGCTATTTTTAACCTCAAAATAAATTTCAGTACTACCACAGTCACCTTATTCACTAGATATCGCTCCGTGCGACTTTTTTCTATTTAGAGGAGTCAAAACGGCAATCAAGGGATGTCCAAAACGCTGTGACGAGGGTCTCGGAGGATATTAGGGAAGATGAGTTCCAGAAATGTTACCGTCAATAGCAGAAGCGCTGGAAAAAGTGTGTGCAATCTGAAGGGAACTACTTTCAAGGAGCACTCCGTCTTCAGGCCACGAGTGGCCTACCGGGACCATCCGACCGCCGTGTCATCCTCATAGAGGATGCGGAGGGGCGTGGGGTCAGCACACCGCCCTCCCGGTCGTTATGATGGTATTCTTGACCGATGCCGCTACTATTCGGTCGAGTAGCTCCTCGATAGGCATCACGAGGCTGAGTGCACCCCGAAAAATGGCAACAGCGCATGGCGGCCTGGATGTTCACCCATCCAAGTGCCGACCACGCCCGACAGCGCTTAACTTCGGTGATCTCACGGGAACGGTGTATCCAATGCGGCAGGGCCGTTGCCACTTTCAAGGAGACAACACTAAACCTGAATAAAACGGTAAGCAACGTTTTCTTTCACATCAGTCTCATTACTTTATTGTCGCACCTCGTATATCGTTGTGCGGCACATAGCTCAAGAGATATGACGTCAGAAACACTGAGTGGCGCATTGTGCAAGAAGTTCTAATACATCTGTTCTTTACTACCAAGACACACCTACAGTCGAGGCAACTTAAGAAAATCTCTGACACCTGGCAGCTCTTTTGACAACTTTCAAATACGAAGCGGAAACGGCTGTTGACGAAAATTGTAGACGTCTGTAGAGCTATGAAGATGCGATGCCGTAGAGACAAGCACGTGAAGCGGCTGCACCTAGAGTACAGGAACTGTCCGGGATACTGTACTTACACTTTTATACATTACACATATTTCTTTGTACAACTGTTTCATAACTTAAAAGGTGTTTTCACGAATTCGTGGACGTGAATTTTTTTCGGTACTACGCCACAAACACTGTTCTTCTGTTGTTTTTTCTGATAGAGAATTGGTAAAATGAATACCTGAATACGCAGGAAAAGGTGTGCTTTTGTGCTAGAGTATCTATAAAGGAAATTGTTATTTTCAGCCCTAATGGCTATGTTTGTGACCCGTAATTATTTATTTCAAGTTTCTGCTACCAGTCACTTTTTATTTTATGCTTAATCTAACATAATGCAACGCGTTTCGAACATGTTCTGTTCATCTTCAGGTGTTTATACATACATACATACATAGAGAAATGTTACTTAAAAATAAACAGTCTTAAACCAGATTAATCTAGAACACTTTGTCCATTGTTTTTCCATCGTTTTTTACTGTAGCTGCTGGTGCGGTATTTGGGGGGGAGGAGGAGGGGGCAGTGTATGGCTAGAAATCAAAATGAGTGATGTCTTCTGCTGGTTTTCTTTTTTGTGGTTGACTATGTATATCACAGCAATTTCATCATCTTGCTGCTTCACTTGCATCATTGGTGTAATGGCGGAGCTGTTAATTGACATTACACTATTGCACATTATAATTTGTCACTGATTGCCAACGTAATTCACTGTACGAATTGCTTCGATGTTATACACACAACACAAGATGGCGGAAACTGTCGTTAAAGACATGACAGCCGGCTTACATTTGTCTTCGCAGCAGACGTGTGTTGAACCAACGACGTCGTCAGTTACGTTCACAGTGTCACGGGAAAACCGAAGTTCGACCGTGGCTCAGGGGAAATGGTCGGATGAATCACGTTACCCCGGGCCGATAATTGTGTCTGGATACGCCGTCATCCAGGTAAAGGCCGCTCGAAACACGCTAAGCGCCACGCGCGTAGGCCGGTGGGGCAGTGTAATGCTGCTGGGGACATTCAGCTGGCCACCAGTGGACCTTTGGTAGTGATCGAGTGAACCACGGTAGCCGTGTGCCACCTGGACATTCAAACGTAGACGGGCTTTACGGAAAACTGGCGAAAACGAATTAAAGAAACGGCATTCGCCACCATTTGCACGTTCACATAGGTGTAGTCTATAAATCCGCATTAACAGTCGTAGCGCCACGTAGTTAACAGTCGTAGTGCCAAGTAAAATACTGACCCTGAAGAGTGAACAATTCGATATTATACACACATCAAAAAAAGTTTTTGCATCACCTTGGTTCAAAGAGTTCCGGAACCTGTACAGACAATGGGAATAGAGATCAACATAAACATCATTTCCGCCCTTTTCATTGCTCATGAAAACCACACATTGCATGTTGTACCATAATACAGCGAGACCTTCAGAGGTGGTGGTCCAGATTGCTGTACACACCGGTACCTCTAATACCCAGTAGCACATCCTCTTGCATTGATGCACGCTTTTACTCGTCGTGGCATACTATCCACAAGTTCATCAAGGCACTGTTGGACCAGATTGTCCCACACCTCAACGGCGATTCGGCATAGATCCCTCAGAGTGGTTGGTGGGTCACGTCGTCCATAAACAGCCGTTTTCAGTGTATCCCAGGCATATTCGATAGAGTTCATGTCTGGAGAACATGCTGGCCACTCTAGTCGAGCGATGTCGTTATCCTGAAGGAAGTTATTCACAACATGTGCACGATGGGGGCCGAATTGTCGTCCGTGAAGACGAATGCCTCGCCAATATGCTGCCGATATGGTTGCACTATCGGCCGGAGGATGTCATTCATGTTTCGTACAGCTGCTACGGCGCGTTCCATGACCACCAGCGGCGTACGTCCGCCCCACATAACGCCACCCTAAAACAGCAGGGAACCTCCAGCTTGCTGCACTCGCTGGACAGTGTGTCTCAGGCGTTCAGCCTGACCCGGTTGCCTCCAAACACGTCACCGACAATTGTCTGGTTGAAGGCATATGCGTCACTCATCGGTGAAGAGTACGTGATGCCAATCCTGAGCGGTCCATTCGGCATGTTGTTGGGCCCATCTGTACCGCGCAACACGGTGTCGTTGTGGCAAAGATGGACCTCGCCATGGACGTCGGGAGTGAAATTGTGCATCATGCAGCCTACTGCGCACAGTTTGAATCGCAACACGACGTCCTGACGCTGCTCGAATTCAACATGGTGGCGTTGCTGTCAGGGTTCCTCCGAGCCATAATCCGTAGGTAGCGGTCATCCACTGCAGTAGTACCCCTTGGGCGCCCTGAGCGAGGCATGTCATCGTTTTGGTTCACTCCGAGGCACCTAGACACTTCCCTTGTTGAGAGCCCTTCCTGGCACAAAGTAACAATGCGGACGCGATAGAACCACGGTGTTGACCGTCTAGCCGTGGTTGAACTACAGACAACACTAGCCGTGTACCTCCTTCCATGTGGAATGACTGGACGTGATCGGCTGTTGGACCGCCTCAGTCTAATAGGCGCTGCTGATGAATGGTTGTTTACATCTTTGGGCGGGTTTAGTGACATCTCTGAACAGTCAGAAGGACTGTGTGTGTGATACAATATCCACAGTCAACGTCTATCTTCAGGAGTTCTGGGAACCGAGGTGATGCAAAACTTTTTTTGATGTGTGTATAACGTTGTGGCACCATCTATCGGCATAAGTAGATACTCTCTGCGAAATTTATTGTGAGTAGTGCAAGTAACGCAGAAGTAATAAATTTAAACATAATGCATGATGCGCCAGTTTTTCATGCATTTCAATGTTTTTGATGCCATACCTGCTGAATTGTGGTAGGTGGGTGGCTCTTATCCCCACAGCGATTGTTGCCTGACAGTAAGGGATGTGTATCAAATTTAGGATTACATATGGAACATACACGTATACATACATCCACGTTTATAATATTTATGAATTTTATATTATCTTCGTAATTTTGTCTCCACACTTCCAAAGAATTTACTCACTGTTAACAGCTTTTACATCTACATCTACTTCGCAAGCCACCTGACGGTGTGTGGCGGAGGGTACCTTGAGTACCTCTATCGGTTCTCCCTTCTATTCCAGTCTCGTATTGTTCGTGGAAAGAAGGATTGTCGGTATGCCTCTGAGTCGGCTCTAATCTCTCTGATTTTATCCTCATGGTCTCTTCGCGAGATATACGTAGGAGGGAGCAATATACTGCTTGATTCCTCGGTGAAGGTATGTTCTCGAAACTTCAACAAAAGCCCGTACCGAGCTACTGAGAGTCTCTCTTGCAGAGCCTTCCACTGGAGTCTATCATCTCCGTAACGCTTTCGCGATTACTAAATGATCCTGTAACGAAGCGCGCTTCTCTCCGCTGGATCTTCTCTATCTCTTCTTCCAACCCTATCTGGTACGGAACCCACACCGGTGAGCAGTATTCAAGCAGTGGGCGAACAAGTGTACTATAACCTACTTCCTTTGTTTTCGGACTGCATTTCCTTTGGATTCTTCCAATGAATCTCAGTCAGGCATCTGATTTACCGGCGATTAATTTTATATAATCATTCCATTTTAAATCACTTTAATACCTACTCCCTGATAATTTATGGAATTAACTGCTTCCAGTTGCTGACATGCTATATTGTAGATAAATGATAAGGGATCTTTCTTTCTATGTATTCGCAACACATTACACTTGTCTACATTGAGATTCAATTGCCATTCCCTGCACCATGCGTCAGTTCGTTGCAGATCCTCCTGTATTTCAGTACAATTTTCCACTGTTACAACCTCTCGATGTACTACAGCATCATCCGTAAAAAGCCTCAGTGAAGTTCCGATGTTATCCACAAGGTCATTTATATATATTGTGAATAGCAACGGTCCTACGACACTCCCCTGCGGCACACTTGAAATCACTCTTACTTCGGACGACTTCTCTCCGTTGAGAATTATATGCTGCGTTCTGTTATCTAGGAACTCTTCAATACAGTCACACAATTCGTCTGATAGCCCATATGCTCATACTTTGTTCATTGAACGAATGTGGGGATCTGTATCAAACGCCTTGCGGAAGTCGGGAAACACGGCATCTACCTGGTTACCCGTGTCTATGGCCCTCTGAGTCTCGTGTACGAATAGCGGAAGCTGGGTCTTTTTCGAAATCCATGCTGATTCCTACAGGGTAGATTTCTAGTCTTCAGAAAAGTTGTTATACTCGAACATAATACGTGATCCAAAACCCTACAACTGAAGCTTGAAGAGATGATTACCAGCGTAATGTAACACTCGGTGACATTTTCTTCCTGAACTGCATTGTTCCTAGGCAGTACAAACAGGACAGGTTACTTCCCCAACGTGAAGCTCGCACACGGCGTCTGCCGAGATGCTGACACACAAAGTATCCCAAGATTGCGTAACGACCTTTGGAAACAGTCCTCATTGTTGTATTATAGTCGTGCGGATTATTTGTCAGAGGGAACGAAAACGGAAGACCCAGAAGCTGCACGGAACCCAAACTGGTGTAATATATTGCAAAGTACCCATCGAAATTCGTTTCCTTCGAAGTGGCGGAATATACGATGCAACATTGCTCCATGAGCTTTTTTCTACTGTATTTTCGAGCAGCCAAGCACTAAATCCTTAATTACAAATAAACCATTAACGATGCATAAATTCCAAATACGCATATTCACTATTTCGTTATTACCTAGACTAAATCTACACGGCGTTCCTAAATTGTTCTCCAACGACACGTAGTGGACGCTGTTAAGTGATGAACTGAACAACGGGGAGTGACAGGAGAGTTACTGCCGTCGTACAACAGGAACAAACATAACGCTGCAGAAATTTCGCTAGGATCCCCTCATATAGATTAGATTAGATTACATTAGATTAGTACGTGTTTCATAGATCATGAATACGACACTTCGTAATGATGTGGAACGTGTCAGGTTAATAAAAGGTGTCTCTACAAGATATTACATGACACAAAATGTTACATGACACTTAATATTTTTATTTTTATTTTATTTTATTTTTTTGGTGACGGTTGAGGAAATTACACACTTACTATATCCAAAAATTCATCTAATGAGTAGAAGGATTTGACATTAAGAAATTCTT
This sequence comes from Schistocerca americana, assembly GCF_021461395.2. Taxonomy (NCBI): domain Eukaryota; kingdom Metazoa; phylum Arthropoda; class Insecta; order Orthoptera; family Acrididae; genus Schistocerca; species Schistocerca americana. Next base: position 556,565,585 of record NC_060125.1, on the reverse strand, counting down.
TTAATTTCTTTTAAATGCTATATGGCTGTCTGTCGGACTTTTGATGCTATTAGGTAAGTGACCAAAGACTTTTGTGGCAGCATAATTTACCCCCTTCTGAGCCAAAGTTAGATTTAACTTTGTATAGTGAAGATCATCCTTTCTCCTAGTGTTGTAGCCATGTACATCTACATCTACATACATACTCCGCAAGCCACCATACGGTGCGTGGCGGAGGGTACCTCGTACCACAACTAGCATCTTCTCTCCCTCTTCCACTCCCAAACAGAACGAGGGAAAAATGACTGCCTATATGCCTCTGTACGAGCCCTAATCTCTCTTATCTTATCTTTGTGGTCTTTCCGCGAAATATAAGTTGGCGGCAGTAAAATGGTATTGCAGTCAGCCTCAAACGCTGGTTCTTTAAATTTCTTCAGTAGCGATTCACGAAAAGAACGCCTCCTTTCCTCTAGAGCCACTGCTGTTACTTTTGAATTCGTTTGGATTGTTAATAACAAATTTCATAAGTGAATATATATATTGTGAGGCTACAGTGAAGATCTCTAGCTCTTTAAATAAGTGTCTGCAGGATGATCTTGGATGAGCTCCAGCAATTATTCTGATTACATGCTTTTGTGCAATGAACAATCTTTTACTCAACGATGAGTTACCCTAGAATATGATGCCATACGAAAGCAGAGAATGATAATAGGTGTGGTAAGCTAATTTACTGAGATGTATATTGCCAAAATTTGCAATGACCGTAATACCATAAGTAGCTGAACTCAAACGTTTCAGCAGATCTTCAGTGTGTTTTTTCCAGTTCAACCCCTCATCAATGCATACACCTAGAAAATTTGAGTATTCTACCTTAGCTACCGATTTCTGATCAAAGTCTATATTTATTAATGGTGTCATTCCATCTACTGTGTGGATCTGTATGTACTGTGTTTTGTCAAAGTTTAATGGGAGCTCATTTGCAGAGAACCACTTAATGATTTTCTGGTAAAATATCGTTTACAATTTCACCAGTTAATTCTTGTCTGTTGGGTGTGATAGCTTTATTTGTATCATCGGCAAAAAGTACCAGCTTTGCATCGTCGTCAATATAGAATGGCAAGTCATTAATATATATTAAGAACAGCAGAGGACCCAACATCGAACCTTGCGGCACCCCATTCTTGATTGTTCCCCAGTTTGAGAAATCACCAGTTTTTTGCATATTATGTGAACTGCTTATTTCAACTTTCTGCACACAGTTGCTATCTCTCCCTATGCGACTTCCATATTTTTATAGCCCTGAAGAAAGACTTTCGCAGAAACATAAGAATTATTTGGGTACTGTGCACATCTGTATCAAACTACGTCTGTGTCTAGTGTAAAATCGTTAGGGGAGGTGGGGTTAAAATGATATCGATCTAGAAAACATAGGTCATGAATTGTTTAAAATCTAGTTATAAACCTATTCATAACCATGCATTAAAATGAAAACGAGACAGATGGAAAAGAGTAAGTAAACTTTTTATTATTTCAATAGTTACCGCCATAGCTATCAAAACATTTATCCCTCTGTGAGACAAGATGGTCAGTATCTTGATGGCAAAATACTTGCTGTTGCCTTCGGAAAAATCTTTGTACCAGGGCACACACCTCTTCGTCCGAATCAAATCAACGGCCACGAATGAATTTCGTCAGGACTCGAAAAATATGTAAACCTCATGGGGAGAGATAGGGACTGAACGAGGTACATGTAAGGGCTTCCCAGAGAAACTTCTGCAGCGTAGTAGAAACAACCTGGGCAACATGTGAGCGATCCCACACGGCCCACGTCTTGCCGAGGTTGTTTATGCTACGCTACAAACAGTGGTTTGCCGGCTCTGGTAGTGGACTCGTGAACCGTGTCGGATTTGATGCAGGTGGGGTCGACCTGAGGACGTGCGCCGTCATCTGGCTGGTGAAACCATGAGTCCATGCACGTGGGTCGGCTCTCAGCTGTGCAACTGGGACCTATCCTGTGTTAAAAGTAACACGAAATTTCTACACTGCGCAACAGAATTAAAGGATCACTTTTTCGAAACCACAAAATTCCTGCCCATTGCGACACTTAAGTTCGAAATGTGGCACAAAGGTTCCTACAACCTGTAACCTCCCCCTCGCTTATCGACCTTAATGACAGTGAAAAATTAAACCGCGTGCACCTAATGGAAATTTGGGAAAAGCAATCGTCACCGAAGTTAATCTGTCGGTAAAGAGGGAGGATAGGGTTACATCTAAATGAAAGGAAAAATGCAAATGAAATTGGTGGAAATTAATTTTGAAAAAGGGTAAAGTTAATAAAGAAAGTAAATGTGCGGTCCTTACTTTAACAACTAAGTGGCGTTAATTAGATTTTTGGGATTTGGGGAGAATTACGGTCGCCAGTCCTATGGACGACTACTATAATAACTGAAAAAGAAAGGTTAATGCACACATAATTAGCACTAAAAGCGTGGCAACTGATGGTTGACACGTGTTGTGTGAAAACTGAATGTTTGTCAGAAGTAATAAATTTCGCTACTCTCTGACTTAATTTAGCAAAAGAATTAATAAAACCAGAAAATTGAAAGTTAATTTAGTGACTGAAATTAATAGTGAACTTTGCTTTTGAAGCACTACGAAATAAAATAAAATAGGGTTAGTCTTGGACTACCTCAACAATCATTTCAAAAGCTACGCAATTTACAAATAAGAGATTTAATTTTCAACTTGAATTAAATGATATTGAACAATTAACAATAGTAAAATTTAGTACGCACCAAGCTGCAGTCACAGGTAAGCTAAAATATGGTAACAAAACTCGAACTCTTAATTTGTTCTTGTGTAATCTAAATATTGTAGCCAGCTTTGAATACTTTAACTGAACTTTGAAATTAAAGCAGTGAAATGATATGATATTACATTAATGCTGGCGTTTGAATTTCAACGGCACTCAGGTTCATTTCGGAAAAGGAAGGGACCCTGCTTGGTAATGCAATTGGGACAATGAGCAACAAATGTTCATGCTAAGTTGCTGTATTTTAGTGATACAAATGGAACAGTTTGAATAGCTGAGGTCTGCCATACAGTTCTAAAACTTTACCTGCTTTCAGTCTTCCTTGTTGGTTGATTGAAGGTTTGAAGTCGTCGATCGAGGAGGTGGCGACAATCACTTATTGTCGGCCGTAGCTGTTGCAGTAGCTGGATGTTGGCGCGCCTTCTTCTCGACACTGTCACCGTGCCAGAAACTATCATAGCAAGTCGAGCGCAATTACATGCTGCCAAACCCCGAAAGCGCGGCAACTCGCGGTAGCTCACACAACACACCTGCTCCACCGCCCTACTCCAGCCAGACTCCCTCTGCCCGCGCTCCACGCGGCAGAGCCAACACTACCAAAGATCCTAAACACTTTGGTTCTCCACACGACCTATCTATGTAATTGTTCGACAGCATAGGTTTCCCGAGGCAAGACCCAGCGTAAAAATACAAATAGTATTTACAAAACAAACCAATTATACATCTGGAATGGGGAAAATGCGTGGAGCCCTGCTACGTCAGCTTCTGGTGTCGACACACGTGAGAAAAAAGCCACAGCTCAAGTTCACGCGATGTCTAAGGTGCGTTACTGATCTCACCACACTTCTGCCCAACGCCACCATGGACGTGTCACACGATGAGAAAGACGTCACACCCCCTCTTACCCACGTTTCACCCCCTCTTTTGACGCCTCTGCGATGGATGTGACAACTGCGATTCGGAACACTCCAAATACACTGTCCCTCGGAATCGGCGCGAAAAGGTTTCTGTGCTTGTCATAAAGGAAATCACCCCTCCCTCTCGGGCGTTGTTTCTCACACAGTTCGCGGTCGGAAACGACAGTTCGCAGTGCGATGGGTAACAGGAAGACGTTCTCGACAAACTTCGGTACTGTTGACACCCTTGGACGTTTCAACCCTTCGATAAGGATATTGTGGGGCCCAGGAAAGCGAGAAACAAGACCCCTAGACGTGAACTACAAGAATTTTGCCAACTACCAATTATTTTGATCAATCAAGATCCACCCTGTCTGCTCTGTGTGCTATTACGAAGGACGAAGTATATGACCTGAAAATGAGCGAGACAGAATTTAAATAATTAATTTGAATCAGTAATTATATGGTTGGGGTCACAGTATCCTGTATGTCAACCGCTACTATCCCTATTACCTGCAATCCCATGGTGCCCACTTTCAACATCTGTTGCGACATGGGTACAATGCAGTTGCGTACTCTGCTCCATGAAGATTTGTTGTCGTTGCACACACACAGTCCAGTTCCCGACACATGTTCGTAGGACCTCCTTTCTTTCATTTCCAGTCAGGAATCAGTCCCTGCAGTGTGTCGGTTTTATTAATGTTCACCCTGCACACATATACATACTGACGGAAAAAAATCGCAACACCAAGAAGGAGTTGTGCGACATAAACGAAAGTTGGTAGGCTTCATTCTACATCTGAAAGATGCTGTCTCTTGAAATTTCACCCCAGACGAACACATTTCTCATGCTCTTTGAGAGTTTCTTTCCGTTAGAACGTTCTAAACAGGGTACTAGCAGTAAAAGGCAGCCCGGATGGCTGACTAGTGGGATAAGGATATCATGTAGAAAAAAGCGGGAATTATATCAAAATGTTAGAAGTAGTCACAATCAAGCTACAACACCCCGTTACAGACAGTACTGTAAGGTGGATAAAAATTTTATTAGCAAGGCAAAGAGTATGTGGTATGCAAATAGAATAGCTAATTCACAGGATAAAATTAAAACGATATGGTTAGTTGTGAAGGAAGTGTCTGGTCAGCAGCACAAGGTCGACGACATAAAGTCAGTTCGTAGTGAAAATATCCCTGTTACTGGTAAAGTAGATATATGTACAGTATTTAAGAATCGTATTCTGAACATTGCTGGTGAATTAAATAAAAATTTAGTTTCTACAGGGAATCATATAACTCTCTTGGCAAATGCCGTTCTGAGATTTATATTTGAAATACTCCTCTGTGCTACAGACAAGGGGAGAGATTGAGGCAATAATTAAATCACGGAAGGCTAAGGACTCTCATGGATATGATGAGGTGCCTAGCAGAATGTTAAAGTGCTGTGCTACACATGTTAGTCCTGTATTTAGCCATATTTGTAGTTTTTACTTTAGGAATGGTCAGTTTGCTGAAAGATTAAACTACTCAGTAGTAGTTGATCACAAAATATTGTTCCCAAAGTTGGACCATTATGGAATACGGGATGTAGCTCACAATTGGTTCACCTCTTACTTTAGCAACAGTCAGCAAAAGGTCATTATTCACAGTGTTGAAAATGGCTGTGATGTGAGGTCTGAGTGGAGTAAGGTCGAGTAGGGTGTGCCCCAGGGATCAGTATTGGGGCCACTCCTGTTCCTTTTTTATATAAATGATATGCCCTCTAATATTATGGGTAACTGTAACACATTTCTGTTTGATAATGACACTAACCTGGTAGTAAAGGATGTTGTGTCCAACATTGGCTCGGTTTCAAATAGTGCAGTTCATGACATAAGTTCATGGCTTGTAGGAAATAAACTAACGCTAAATCACAGCAAGACTCAGTTTTTACAGTTTCTAACACACAATTCAACAAAACCTGATGTTTTAATTTCACAGAATCGGCATATGACTAGTGAAACTGAACAGTTCAAATTGCTGGGTATTCCGATAGACAGAAAACTGTCATGGAAAACCCACGTTCAGGATCTTGTTCAAAGACTTAATGATGCCATTTTTACTATTTGAATGGTATCTGAAGTGATTGATCTTTCGACACAAAAATTAGTCTACTTTTCTTATTTTCATTCGCTTATGTCGTATGGTATTATATTAACTCTTCCCATTCTAAAAGGAAATTTTTGGCACAGAAACGGGCGGTTCGGGCAATAAGTGGTGTAAGGTCACGAACCTCTTGTCGAACCCTGTTCACGAGTCTGGGTTTTTTGACATTGACCTCTGAATATGTACATTCCTTCCTGCCATTCCTTGTTAACAATATTAGCTTATCTCCAAGAATTAGTAGCTTTCACTCAGTTAATACTCGGCATAAATCAAACCTGCATTTGGATCGGACTTCCTTAGCTCTTGTGCAGAAAGGCGTGCAGTATACAGCTGCATCCATTTTCAATAAGCTACCACTAGAATTCAAAAATCTTAGCAGTAATCCACGCCCTTTCAAATCGGAACTGAAGAGTTTCCTCATGGCTCGCTTCTTCTATTCTGTCGAGGAGTTCCTTGAAAAATTAAGCTGATTCTTGTTGTATTGTTGATTGCGTTTACTTAAACTTATGGCTTGACTTTTTTCGGCTTCATAAACATTTTATTTTTATCTGTTATTACTTTTATGTTGTAATATCATGTACTGACATGTTCTATGACCTTGGCGACTTGCTCCTCAATTTGGTCCTGTGGAACTTGACGTGTAAATAAATAAATAAAGAGTGGCGTTAGTAGTACCACTATGAGGATGCAAATCAAGTTTGCTTTAAATACACTCTGTAACGGTCGGCAGCCTTAGTTACCTTTGAGCCTGGACGTTGTGAGCTGATGTTAGTCAAGAATGCCTTTAAGGCGACTATAGGGAAGCATATTCACCCCATACAGAATTCATAAGCTTTCCATTGTGTGCCAGACTAGTCCGCTGTAACTAGCTATGACATCACGAATGTTGCGCAATACCTTAAAAGTAAAGTAAATAATCTGAAAAGTTAATAGCATGTCAAGAATGATGCTAAAATGATAATGTGAGTTTCAGTTTAGTAACTTTAACAGTTTTCTAAATTTGAACATTTTACGTAAAAATCGTCGGCGCAATAGGAAGGAGCTAGAAACGTCAAAATTCATATTCGGATTCCTTTTTCATTGAAATTTGATGGAAACAGCACGCTGGATCTCACAAAGTAATATTTTGGTTGAAATTCATGATTTTCTGTTTTGTGTCCTAAGAGTATGGAAGCAAGATAGATTAAGTAAGTGATTAGATAAAGCTAGGATGTTTATATTTAAGTAGAATGGAGATACGCTATAATAACAAAGATGTGAGAAGTTTCCAAAAGGTAGCTATAAAATTATAGCTGTAGCGTCTGTCCAAAGGGCAAGTTCAGAGCTCATCTATTGCGTGCAGTGCAACTAAAATAATTCTCTCGCCAAAAGTATTTAACCTAGCCACATCAGAATTTTATTATAGATACTTACCTGTGTGCTGATTGCACAATTAATTTGAGAGCTTCATTGGTCTTCAGCGAATGAAGCAATTAATTATTTAGTAACTTGAAGTGGTACTTTACTAGCCCGAGCGGCTGGTTGGGAAGACAAATTTTGCCGGCTGCGCCTTCGGCGGTCCGCACCGCAGCTATATAAATAAGAGCGCTGCGAGCTGGAGTCAGGCCCCAGTTCCGTGTGTGTGTCTGTGTGTGTGTGTGTGTGTGTGTGTGTGTGTGTGTGGAACAGTGTGGCATTACATTATTTAATAAGTTATTTGTAAAAAAAGTATTGTATACCAGGAATAAATCTAATGATTGTCTCTAACTAGAAGTCTGTAAATATATGTGTATACGAATTAGCTTATTTTAAATTGATTCAAATGGTTCAAATGGCTCTGAGCACTATGGGACTTAAATTCTGAGGTCATCAGTCCCCTAGAACTTAGAACTACTTAAACCTAACTAACCTAAGGACATCACAAACATCCATGCCTGAGGCAGGATTCGAACCTGCGACTGTAGCGGTCGTGCGGTTCCAGACTGTAGCACCTAGAACCGCTCGGTCACCGCGGCCGGCTTTTAAATTCATCAAAACTTGTAAATATTTTGAGATGTCCTATATCCTTGTAAAAAGAGATCTACAGATGTATAAAGCTACTAATACTACTACTATTACTACTACAACTGGGGGCATGCAACCAACCTGTCTGCATGCCAGACACTCTGGACCTACATCCGGAGTTATGGTCTAGGATAAGATTTCGTATGACAGCAGGAAAGCTCTCCTTGTTATCTCACACACCCTAACTGCAAATGTGTACGTCAGTGTGGCGAATCGATCTGTTGTGCTGCCACACATGACCAGCACTCCAGGGGTGTTTTCCAACAGGATAACGCTGGTCCACTTACCGCTGTTGCAACGCAGCATGCTATACAGAGTGTCGATATTTTTCCTTGGTCTTTTCGATCACCAGACCTGTTTCCAATCGAGGACGTATAGGACTTCACTGGATGACAACTCCAACGTCATCTTCAAACAGCATTAACCATCCATGTATAGGTCGACCAAGTACAACGGGTATGGAACTCCATCCCACAAACTGACATCCAACACTTGTACGACACGATGTATGCACGTTTGCAGGCATGAATAAAACACTCTGTTGGTTACACCTCTAATTAATGTACCAGCACTTCACATTTGCAATGGCATATCTCTCGCTTACAGCAACCTGTGATATCGCGATGTTACCTAGACAAAATTATCGGGCAGCCAAGGAGGTCTGCAGAGAACAGATGGTGGCACAGTGTCCCATTGCCTTGTGGGCAAGCGCGTGCAGTTGTGGGGTGAGGAATGACTGGCGGTGACGGGCAATAAGCTGCGGTTGGTGAGGTCAACGACCTGGCTGCGGCGTTCCTCCTGCCAGTTGCTCAGGCGGGATGAAGTGACCGTCACACGTCTTCCCCTCTCACACACAGCTTTTTATTAATGCGGGAGGATCCCCCGTTTTGTGATGCCTGTGGCGCGTCACAGAGTGCATTCTATCCTGTGATGCAAGGACAGAAGCAAACACTGGTGGTGGGGATATGCCCTGTATTTTAGCTGATGATAACACGAGTTAAGGTTTTAAAGTTTTGTCATGTGTCTGGACTTGTAGACTGGAGGTTTTAGTGTGTTGCAGAGTGACTGCCTCCCCCTTCTTTATTCCTGCAGTCAGCCAGTCACATCCATCTGCGATATTGTTTTAGTTCCTTATGCCACTTTCTTCTTGGTAGTTAATGTTTTGATATTGTTTCGTGCTTCTTTGTGGGTACGCACATTGGGTTGTATGAATAAAAACGAGAACATTCTCCAGAGTTGATACTCAGAGCAAAAGAACATTCTCAAAGAAAGTTCTCAATTTCGTATGAATAAAAACTAGGAAGCATAATCTCTGACCCTGGAGTACTTTCTCTCTACCTCCCCTCCTTACTGAGTAAGTTCTCAACAAAGAGATTAAAATCCAACATTTTTGGTTCTCAGTTTGTTTCGTTTGCGTGTGTTTTGTGTTAGCGAAAGTTTTCGCAAGTTATTTCTGTGCCGAAATGGAAGACTCAGAATTAGCCTTTATCAACGTTATTAAAGATTACCCCGCAATCATCAGTAAATCACAAACTCCGGCCGCAAGAAGAGAGAAAGGGGATTGTATTAAAGAAATACAACACCGTTATATGGTTAGTTTCGGGAAAGAAATAATGGACGGGCAGATAATGAAGAAACTGCACAATATGAAATCCCGTATCAAAGCGAAAACGGATGTTAATAAGATGGGAAACATTAAGATTTCCCTGAAAAATTGGGAGCAGATATTTTTAAAGTTTTTGGACGGAGATGACTGCAACCCAACTATCCACAGAGTTCCTGGTAAGTCCCATACTTTCCGATTTTTTTATTACGCGCTTAATGCTTTGAAACTGTGATTCAGAAAAATACGTATTTTTAATATGTGAAAATGAAACAATGTTTGGTAAATTTCGTCTACTATACACCACTTTTCAGTAAAAGTATCACATTGTACTATGCATGAAATTGGACGAACCCCTCCCACGTTTCTGCGTAAACCTGTTTGGTATATTTACTAACTAGAAACTGAATCCTGACACACTACTATTACTTTTTTTTTAATTTTCATTAGGAGCTTGTGCAGTAGGTGGTGGTTCCACCTGTCATCACTTCACCAAGGAATTCGGAGGTAGCTGACACAGACTGCACATTGTATGAACAAGAGTCAATTTTGCAGCTACCACTAATTGTTCCAGCCGACCATATGGATCTCGTGGGCCCCGAAGTCGTCTTACCTTCTCAATCGTCTCATGCTTCGGGGCATGAGAGTGTGCCTAAACGTCGGAGATTAAGCATGGAAACAGATGAGACACGTAATTTGTCTACTCCAGAGCTCAAAGGTTGGTGCTATTGTATCAATTGGACATACTGAAACGAAAGCAGCAGGAATTGATGCGTGATGAAGATAAACAATAAAACAAATTGTGTTGTGTCTTATTTACATACCGAATTTTATTAATAAAAACATCTTTTTAAGTGAATGTTTATTTACATTCCTAATTTACCGAATTCCATATCCTCTTAGAAAAATTATTCAGTACAAATGTCTTTTCAATGTAACAATAAGAGTAATATAATCCAATTTGAAACGTTAAAAAAGTGTACGCACTTATATTGTTGTGTCTGGCCAGTATCTTCACCACATCATTGAAACAATTTCTGGTAAAGTAAAGCAAAAAGAGTAACTTGTTTTACTGTAGCATCTGGCAAATACCTTCACCACTAATTTTTGGTACAGTGAAGCAAAAAGAGTAAGTTGTTTCTATTTTAAATGCTGCAGGTAAGACGGTTGTGCTCTTATTTGCTGTAGCACCTGGCAAATATCTTCACCACATCCTTTAAACAATTTCTGGTAAAGTAAAGCAAAAAGAGTAATTTGTTTGTATTTTAAATGCTGTAGGTTAGACAGTTGTGCACTTATTTACTGTAGCACCTGGCAAATATCTTCACCACATCCTTGAAACAATTTCCGGTAAAGTAACGCAAAAAGAGTATGGCTAACTTGTTTGTATTTTAAATGCTGCAGGTTAGACAGTTGTACACTTATTCACTGTAGCACATGGCAAATACCTTCACCACATCCTTGGAACAATTTGGGTAAAGTAAAATAAAAACTTGTGTCATCAATCTGCTGAAGTTACAGTACAGAAATTACATTAAGGTTCCAGCAGTTCATGTTAACCTGTTGTGTCCAAAGCTATTTACAGTAGTATCTCTGTTCCAGTTTGAATAGTTACATGATAAACAATTTTTGTTGAAAGTAAAATCGATGATAGAGAATGAAAAAAAAACAACACTAAACAGCATTTTATTACGTAACATCAGAGCACTGTGCTTCATTTTCATGAGGGAATAATTACTGTAATTACAAAAAATATCAAATTGGGTTTAATTATTCAATGTTTGGGCAGACACCCATACTTTACAGTTGTCGTATTACATTTACAATTTCCCGTCTTCTATTTGTTCCACGTACACGTACGTTTGCTGCTTCCTCTTCTCCCAGTACTGGAAGATTGTTGTCGTCATCACTAGGTGCCTCAAAATCCTCATCCCCTACATGTTTTGCTACGTTGTGCAAAACAAAACAGGCTATTATCACACTGGGGATTTTTGTTTGGGCAAGCCTTATTTTATTTTGCAGAATTGGGAAACGCCTTTTCACCTGTCCAAAGCACCGTTCGATTATCACCATTTCCTTAGAGTGAAGTCTGTTGTATGCCCTCTCATCAGGTGTTTCGGGATTTTGAAATGGTGTCATTAACCACGGTGCAATGCCATATCCTTCGTCTCCTAAAATTAGGGCGTTGCACTGGTTCTCACGCAATATACGATAGACATCGGAGTTTCTCCATATCCTAGCGTCATGTACAGACCCTGGCCATGAAGCATCAACACTCGTAAACATTTCACTGTTGTCACACGTCGCCTGCACGTTTATAGATGGAAAGCCCTTTCGGTTGACGTATTTGTCTCCATGTGAAGAAGGTTTCATTATAGGTATGTGAATGCAGTCTAGGGCCCCTGCCGCACATGGAAACTTGTATCTCGATTGCCATTTAACTTTCGCTGTTGCTAGTTCGTTAATATTTCTCGGAAATCTAATCCCCAACGGTGCTTTCCTGTTGACCTGTTGCAGAACATACGAAAATGTTAGTGATACTGTAGTCTGGTGTACTCCCAAATCTTCTCCTACACTTATCTGAAAGCCTGAATCCGCTAAATAGCGCAAAAATATTTTCATTTTGCATTCATTGGAAAGGGTGCCTCCTCTTCTTTCGTGATTTTCCGGAAGAAAGTGATTCGCCAGCCAATTAATGTTTTGACTGTTAAATCTATACAAACTTCTACAGTTCCTTTCTTCTGTGTTCCTGCGTACTACGTATATCTTTTTTTGCCCTTCAAGAAACATAAATTCCGCCGTTTTCGCTAAAAACACTCGGTAACGCTTAATCACAACACAACTCACTCAGCTCGAAGTATGCTATGGAGCTCACTCACAAAAACAGAGAATGTTCTCCGCCTGTGAGAAACTTCTTTGGCTTTATTCATACGAAATCGGAGAATATACTTTGCTTTGAGCAACTTCCCCCACCCTTCAACCCACACTGAGAACATACTCGGATGAAGTATATTCTCAGACTCGCTTTATTCATGCCAACCGGAGAACTTTCTCCGAACATCTGAGTATAAAGTATATTCTCTGTTTTATTCATACGACTCATTGTTACCTTTGCTTTTCGTGGTGTTTTACCCTCCTGTTTGGTGTATATTACCGACACTCGGCTCGATCTGTTTCCGCGTGGGTGCTGAAGACCCTGCTGTCGTGCACCCATACCAACATATCCATCCATCCATACAAATGCATTCCCGAAATTTCGTTACTCCACAATAATTATTTTTTGTGTTGCGATTTTTTTCATCGGTGTAGTTGCTGGCATACACACTATTGGCCATTAAAATTGCTACACCATGAAGATGACGTGCTATAGACGCGAAATTTAACCGACAGGAGAAGATACTGTGATATGCAAATTATTAGCTTTTCAGAGCATTCACACAAGGTTGGGGCCGATGGCGACACCTACAACGTGCTGACATGAGGAAAGTTTCCAGCCGGTTTATCATACACAAACAGCAGTTGACCGGCGTTGCCTGGTGAAACATTGTTGTGATGCCTCGTGTAAGGAGGAGAAATGCGTACCATCACGTTTCCGACTTTGATTGAGGTCGGATTGTAGGCTATCGCGATTGCGGTTTATCGTATCGCGACATTGCTGCTCGTGTTGGTCGAGATCCAATGACTGTTAGCAGAATATGGAATCGGTGGGTTCAGGAGGGTAATACGAATCACCGTGCTGGATCCCAACGGCCTCGTATCACTAGCAATCGAGATGACAGCCATCTTATCCGCAAGGCTGTAACGGATCGTGCAGCCACGTCTCGATCCCTGAGTCAACAGATGGAGACGTTTGCAAGACAACAACCATCTGTACGAACAGTAAGACGACGTTTGCAGCAGCATGGACTATCAGCTTGGAACCATGGCTGCAGTTACCCTTGACGCTGCACCACAGGCAGGAGCGCCTGCGATGGTGTACTCAACGACGAACCTGGCTGCACGAATGGCGAAACGTCATTTTTTCGGATGATTCCAGGTTATGTTTACAGCATCATGATGGTCGCATCCGTGTTTGGCGACATCGCGGTGAACGCACATTGTAAGCGTGTATTCGTCATCGCCGTACTGGCGTATCACCAGGCGTGATGGTATGGGTTGCCATTGGTTACACGTCTCGGGCACCTGTTGTTCGCATTGACGGCACTTTGAATAGTGGATGTTACATTTCAGATGTGTTACGACCCGTGGCTCTACCCTTCATTCGGTCCCTGAGAAACCCTACATTTCAGCAGGATAATGCACGACCGCATGTTGCAGGTCCTGTACGGGCCTTTCTGGATACAAAAAATGTTCGACTGCTGCCCTGGCCAGCACATTCTCCAGATCTCTCACCAATTGAAAACGTCTGGTCAATGGTGGCCGCGGAACTGGCTCGTCACAATACGCCAGTCACTATTCTTGATGAACTGTGGTATCGTGTTGAAGCTGCATGAGCAGCTATACCTGTACACGCCATTCAAGCTCTGTTTGACTCAATGCCCAGGCGTATCAAGGCCGTTATTACGGCCAGAGGTGGTTGCTCTGGGTACTGATTTCTCAGAATGTATGCACTCAAATTGTTGTGACTTGGCAAGACAGCCAAGTCACAACGAGAGGAAGCCGAAAGGCACGCGCTTAAGCTCACGCAGGCTGGCGCGAGGTCTGGAACAGTTAAGGGAATTAATAGTAGCAAATAAAGTACGTAGTTGATGTAATACTTAACTTTAATCCATAATTGTAGAACATCGCTCTTGATTGTACATGCTTCATAAAATAATATCAAATGCTATGGCGCCTTGCTAGGTCGTAGCAAATGACGTAGCTGAAGGCTGTGCTACTATCGTCTCGGCAAATGAGAGCGTAGTTGTCAGTGATCCATCTCTGGCAAAGTCGGCTGTACAACTGGGGCCGAGTGCTAGTAAGTCCTTCTAGACCTGCCGTGTGGTGGCACTCGGTCTGCTATCACTGACAGTGGCGACACGCGGGTCCGACGGATACTAATGGACCGCGGCCGATTTAAAGGCTACCACCTAGCAAGTGTGGTGTCTGGCGGTGACACCACACAAATGGCTTGAAAATGTAATCACATGTCAGTTCTAGTATTGTAAGTAGGCTGTTTATGTTTTCTTTATGTAAGTAGGCTGTTTAGGTTCTTATATTGGTAACGCCGCCGCCACGTAGCGCTCTCTGTATGAAAATGAAATCACTGGCTGTGCTGTGTGCAGTCTGTGGCTAGTTTGCATTGTTGTCTGCCATTGTAGAGGGGCAGCTGGATGTTAACAGCGCGTAGCGTTGCGCAGTTGGAGGTGAGCCGCCAGCAGTGGTGGATGTGGGGAGAGAGATGGCGGAGGTTTGTAATTTGTCATGAACTGATATATATATTATGACTTGTGATGATATTAAGGTAAATACATTGTTTGTTCTCTATTAATATCTTTCATTTGCTAACTATCCCTGTCAGTAGTTAGTGCCTTCAGTAGTTTGAATCTTTTATTTAGCTGGCAGTAGTGGCGCTCGCTGTATTGCAGTAGCTTGAGCAGCGAAGATTTTTGTGAAGTAAGTGATTTGTGAAAGGTATAGGTTAATGTTAGTCAGGGCCATTCTTTTGCAGGGATCTTTGATAGTCAGATTGCGTTGCGCTAAAAATATTTTATGTCAGTTTAAGCACAGTCATGTACAAATTGTTCAAAGGGGAAGTTTCAGTATAATACATTTGTCCAACGAATACCCGTTTAGCATCTGCATTTCTTCTTGGTGTAGAAATTTTAATGGCCAGTACTGTAAATGACCGGCATACGAAAAAACTGCTTAAGCGAAACGTTATGCAGCTGTGAATTCAGTACAGCGCTATGTGCTTCTGTGAAAAGTTTTTTTTGACACAGAAGCGGTTTCTGTCGTCGGTTCCTTCTTGTCTATTTCCAGGTGCGTGGCAAACGGTTGGTACGTGGCGCAAGGATGCGTCACGCAGCTATAAAGGGGGACTCGTGCTTGTTATTGATTTCCAAGGCAACTGGAGGATCGACTCTGGCGTTCACAACACGGGACAGGGATACGCAACAAGCGATCTTTACTTCACTGCCGACGCAGTACACGCAGTCTGAGATGCTACCGGCTGGTTACAATTAAAGTACAGCTGTTCACAAGGGTTCAGAGTGGAATGTAATTACCATACAGCAGCGAAGCGTGGTAGATACGCTAATCCGTCAGTGCGGCACCGATATATGCTGGAAAAAATTAGTTCCTATTTTGGCCACCAGGTGTAAATCTGGCGCTGTGAATGCAACAAAGACTTTTGTTTCCGTTAGTAACGAATTAGGACGTGGGCAGAAAAGGTCAAGCAAGTGAAGAAGGCGTTTCTGTTGATTTTGTTATTAGCCACCGCTGTCTCCATAAAACGACTTGATCAGCAGTTGTTCGCGGTGGAATATGAGCAACATGTTCTTGTATACTGACCTTCAGATCGGGTACAGACCGAACGTGTCCTTGGTAAACGCGTTCTCTTAGACACACCCAGAGCCAAAAGTCATACGGATGTTGCAGGCTAAGCATGTGGAAAACCTCTGCGAGAAACACGTTCGTGGAATATTGCGTTAAGCAAATCTTTCGCTGGGCGAGGTAGTTTCCACACAGATGCGATCTTGCCAACCAGGTATCACTGGTGTACAAGGAGGTCACGATAACGTGGTGACGTCACGGTGTGCCTAACAGCCCAACTGAGTGCAGTCTCTTCAGAGAAGAACGGATCGAGAGTAAAGGTGCTCGTGAATCCACGCCACTCAGCCACATACATCGAGCGCAAAGGCTCTGCGTGCTTAAAGGCGGCTAAACAGTACCCTAATTAGTCAGTTCTGTATATTCACTGCCTCGACACTCCATAGCGTATTGCCTGTCCACTTGTCATCAATTTCGATCCGTACCGGAAACCGAAGAGTAAATACAGAAAGCTGGCGCAGAACGTGAGGTTTCAGATGCTGCGCAGTCTTGGTCTCGTACGGGTACCAGTGTAATTTACAGGGTGTTACAAAAAGCTACGGCCAAACTTTCAGGAAACATTCCTCACACACAAATAAAGAAAAGATGTTATGTGGACATGTCTCCGGAAACGCTTAATTTCCATGTTACAGTTCATTTTAGTTTCGTCAGTATGTACTGTACTTCCTCGATTCACCGCCAGTTGGCCCAATTGAAGGAAGGTAGTGTTGACCTCGGTGATTGTGTTGACATGCGACCCATTGCTCTACAGTACTAGAACCAAGAACATCAGTATGTAGCATCAACAGGTTATTGTTCATCACGAACGTGGTTTTGCAGTCAGTGCAATGTTTACAAATGCGTAGTTGGCAGATGCCCATTTGATGTATGGATTAGCACGGGGCAATAGCCATGGCGTGGTACGTTTGTATCGAGACAGATTTCCCGACAGGAAGACGTTCGAAGCAATTGATCCGCGTCTTAGGGAGCACGGAACATTCCAGCCTATGACTCGCGACTGGGGAAGACCTAGAACTACGAGGACACCTGCAATGGACGAGGCAGTTCTTCGTGCAGTTGACGATAACCCTAATGTCAGCGTCAGAGAAGTTGTTGCTGTACAAAGTAACTGTATGGAGAGTGCTGCGGGAGAACCAGTTGTTTCCGTACCATGTACAGCGTGTGCAGGCACTATCAGCAGCTGATTGGCCTCCACGGGTACACTTCTACGAATGGTTCATCCAAAAATGTGTCAATCCTCATTTCAGTGCGAATCTTCTCTTTACAGATGAGGCTTCATTCCAACGTGATCAAATTGTAAATTTTCACAATCAACATGTGTGGGCTGTCGAGAATCCGCAAGCAATTGTGCAATCACGTCATCAACACAGATTTTCTGTGAACGTTTGGGCAGGCATTGTTGGTGATGTCTTGATTGGGCCCCATGTTCTTCCACCTACGCTCAATGGAGCACGTTATCATGATTTCATACGGGATACTCTACCTGTGCTGCTAGAACATGTGCCTTTACAAGTACGACACAACATGTGGTTCATGCACGATGGAGCTCCTGCACATTTCAGTCGAAGTGTTCGTACGCTTCTCAACAACAGATTCGGTGACCGATGGATTGGTAGAGGCGGACCAATTCCGTGGCCTCCACGCTCTCCTGACCTCAACCCTCTTGACTTTCATTTATGGGGGCATTTGAAAGCTCTTGTCTACGCAACCCCGGTGCCAAATGTAGAGACTCGTCGCGCTCGTATTGTGGACGGCTGTGATACAACACGCCTTTCTCCAGGGCTGCATTAGCGCATCAATGATTCCATGCAACGGAGGGTTGTTGCACGTATCCTCGCTAACGGAGGACATTTTGAACATTTCCTGTAAGAAAGTGTTTGAAGTCACGCTGGTACGTTTGTTGCTGTGTGTTTCCATTCCATGATTAATGCGATTTGAAGAGAAGTAATAAAATGAGCTCTAACATGGAAAGTAAGCGTTTCCGGACACATGTCCACATAACATCTTTTCTTTCTTTGTGTGTGAGGAATGTTTCCTGAAAGTTTGGCCGTACCTTTTTGTAACACCCTGTAGACCTCAAAACGTTCCGCACTGTTGACCACGAGATGGACAGTTCTTATAACACTACACGAGCACCAGCATTATCCGTGTCACGTGCTTGCCTAGTTACAGCAACAGCAACTTCGTCAATAATTTCCACCGGCACAGAATGTCTTTTTGAGCCGTGCTGCGGCTTGCATTGGTGCTGTTTGCAGGTTTCTGTGCCGGCCGGAGTGGCCGTGCGGTTCTAGGTGCTACAGTCTGGAGCCGAGCGACCGCTACGGTCGCAGGTTAGAGTCCTGCCTCGGGCATGGATGTCTGTGATGTCCTTAGGTTAGTTAGGTTTAATTAGTTCTAAGTTCTAGGCGACTGATGACCTCAGAAGTTAAGTCGCATAGTGCTCAGAGCCATTTGAACCATTTTGAACCAGGTTTCTGTCCTCTGTTGGAGGCCAGGCGGTATCGTTTAGTTGAAATGGTTACGGTTGTTTGTCTTCTTCTCGTGTTGACTGGCGCCTCTTGGTTTCGCAAGCGTTGCCTTTCCGGTAGTGGCAGCAGCGGCGGTTATCGATATGTAGCCCTAACTTTGGAGCGACGTCGTGGTTCTTCCGGATCGTGTCAGTGTGCAGTTTGGTTGGGGATTCAGGAAGAGCCAGGTCGGCGAAGTGCGAAACACGTCGGGACCACTGGTATGGACTGCCGGATCGAAGACCTGTAGTCACAAGACTGCACGACCTCATAGTAAACCGGATCCTGCAGGTTTTAAGTTGAGTGCATTTGGATTCAAGTATAGAAACCTCCACCACTGTGAGATCATGCGATTCTCCAGTGACTTGGGTTCGTGTTGCTGCTCGTAGTGTTGCCGAGAGGCGAAGAGCAATGAGTGGAGTGCTTGGGGAAGGCGGATCTGATTAACTTTCCAGAACTTCTAATTACTATTTATTGCGTTCAGTTTGTGACTATTTGTTAAGTTCAACCAGCGGTATTTTTCCTCCTTCGTGGCTGCTAACGCCTCAGTTACCTGCCCTGGGGGTTAGTGTATGTAACGGCAGTGTACGTTTCCTCGTATTGCCGCTGCTGTCCGGTGAGGCGTGTAGCTTTGACAGCTTTCTTGATTGTAGGTTGGTTGGCGATTCTTCTACTCTGGTGGTAGTGATTCTTCTCTCGTTCCAGGCGCTCTAAGTACAGTATTCTGCAGATGGAGTCCAGATTGTCGGTTCCAGCTTTGGCGTATTTTTACATCTTTGCATTTGGTTTGTTGGACGTCAGGTAGCGTCAGCAAGATTATCATTAGTCATTCGTTAGACTGCCACTAGTCTGAGCTACCATCTTGTGAAGTGAATGCAACTCTTGGCTGCCTATCTCATCGCTCACGAAAGTGTTTTTTGCCGGACCTACTCAGAGGTCGATTTCTGTTGCACCGTCTGTGACTGGCCCTTGTGTTTTATTATTGTATTTGCTTTTTTATTTTATGTTTCTAAAATTTTTTATATAATTGCCATTCTTGACGTTACAGCAGGTTTAAATGATTGTACTACCAAGTTTACCATCATTTTGTCTCACCTGTTTGGTGATCAGTTGCTTGTCTTTTTAAATTAACCTTTGCTGTTGTATTTGCTGTTTTACTGTATGTTTTTTTAATTTTTTATATAATTGCCATTCTTCGCGTTACAGCAGGTTTAAATTGTTGCGCTACAAGTTTACCATCATCTTGCCTCACCTGTTTGGTGATCAGTTGCCTGTCTTTTTATGCTATTGCATTACTGTTTTACAGTATGTTTGTTAATTTTTTTATAATTGTCGTTCTTGGCGTTAAAGGCCTTCAGCCGCGACTGTGGTTGCTTGCCTTAAAATTCTAATTGGGATCACATTGGCTTGCTTTTAAAACATTATTTGCTGTATCTGTATTTTATGCTCATTTGGTAAATTGTAGCGCACTGAAAGCATATTAATTACACAGTTGTTTATTCCTTCATTAATAACGTGTGATATCTTTATTTATTGCTGAGTCTGGAATTACCATTTGAAATAAATGTGTGTAATTGCAAAAGGGAATCAACAGTACCTGATTACGGCCCCGTCCACAATCTTAACCGAATCCTGCCTTCCTTGACTGCCAGGTTACAGTCTTCCTCTTCCAGGTGCCACACCAACCTCACCCGTGTTTTTGGATTCCATTATCTTCTTTAAGCCATTCAATGACATCAGGCCTGTCCTCAGAACTGTCAATCGGCGATACTCCCTTAATGCACCACTGTAATTGCTGCCGTTCACATAAAATAGTTACACTGTCAGCGCACGGTCTCTCTCTTCGATAGCGGTACCGTTCACTCTCGATATGGTTTGTCAAACGACAGCGTGGATGTCATGCCGTCATTCAGTGCACGGCGCCAGATTTGCACCTGGGGGCTAACATTGGAACTAATTCTTTTCCAGCGTAAATCAGTTCTGCATTAACGCATTCGAATACCTACCAAGTTTGGCTGCCGTACGATAATTACGGCCCACACTGGACCTCCGTCAGTAGCAGCACTTAAACTGTAACCTCCTGGTAGTTAGGACTGTGATTTTGCCTCAGCTACACGATTTTATCCAAATTTTGAGGAATACCCGAGAATGCACTGAGTAAAGGTGATAGTTGCCAGTCACAGTCTAACGTTGTCCACTTGACAGGATGTGAGATCTGAACCTGTTGAAAGTTCTATAGGTCAACAAACGTACGGCGTACAGTGCTCACTTGACTCTATCTTTCTTTCTGGGTCATCAGTTATCTGCCTGGTCTGATTCACTCCACTACGACTTACTCTTTTGTGCCACCCTCTTCATCTCAGACCAGAACTTACTGTACACACAACATCCTCAATTATATATTTCAATATAGGTCCCCCCCTACAGTTCTTACTCTCTACAGAACCCTCTAGTTCCGCTGTAGTTATTCTCTGTTCTATCAGTGCATGACCTGTCATTTCTTTTTGTCAGTGTTTTCCACATATTTCCATCTTAGCCGATTCCGAGCAGAACTACCACATTTCTCATCTTATCACTCCACCTACGTTTCAGCATCCTTCTACAGTATCAAATCTCAAACTCTCTCTTCCTCTGATCTCCCCCTCATTCCGGGATTCGCCGGCCGGAGTGGCCGTGCGGTTCTAGGCGTTACAGTCTGGAGCCGAGCGACCGCTCCTGTCGCAGGTTCGAATCCTGCCTAGGGGAAGGATGTGTGTGATGTTCTTAGGTTAGTTAGGTTTAATTAGTACTAAGTTCTAGGCGACTGATGACCTCAGAAGTTAAGTCGTATAGTGCTCAGAGCCATTTGAACCATTTTGAACCATTCCGGGATTCACTTCTATTCAAAGCTGTGCTTCAAACGTACGCTCTCAGATATTTCTTCCTCAAATTAAGGCCAATGTTTGATAGTAGTAGACAACATTCGATCGGGAATTCCTCTTTGTCTGTGCTAGTCTGCTTCTTATGTCTTCCTTGCTTCTTCCATCATGTGTCATTTTGTTTCCAAGGTAACAGAATTCCTTCACCTCGTCTGCTCAGTGCTTCCCTATTTTGACGTTATGTTTTATCACTTATCTCATTTCTGCTACCCCTCATTACATCCGTCTTTCTTTGGCTTATTCTCAGCCCATGTTTTATCCTCAATACACTCGTCATTTGGTTCAGTATCTCCTGCAGCTGCAGGATCAAATTCAGCTCAGATGAACTCCTCTCCGAAGCTTTGGCTGATGCCCTCAAACAATTCCAAAAACTTCCCACACTCTCCGTCACATTCCAGCCACACACTTCTTTAGCAGCGTATTCTGAATTACTAAATAGATTTCTATTTAATCACATTTACTCAAATGAATCGTCAATAATTGAGTGTGGCATTTATTAATACAAACCTGTCACATTAGTTGTCTTGTTGAATAGTAATTAATCTCCTAGACACCAGCCGAAATTACGTTGTAGCACAATTTTAATGTGTAATTTGATAAAGGACATCTTGTACACCATCAGCAGCATTTCAAAAATATTTATTCGTCTAACCGCTCCAGGCATCCAGCGCATCGCCAGTGGCGTCCGATACAGAGAACAAACATGTGTATTCGTACTAAGTCGACAACGCGGGAACACTTTGCACTCGTATACTCTAAAGTAGAAACATATGAATTACTTACATTCTGTGCATATCTACATCAAACAACGTCTGTGTCTACCGCAAACTCTTTATGACGGTTAAAGGTGGTGTTGATCTAGAAAACACAGAACGCCGTGAATCTCTTCAGAAACATGAACATAACCATACCCACGTGAGCACGGTTACGTACGAGGCTTGGTTTGTTGTGAATCCGCGTGCGAGCTCTCGACAGCATCAGCACAAGATTGGTTCAAATGGCTCTGAGCACTATGGGACTTAACATCTGAGGTCATCAGTCCCCTAGAACTTAGAACTACTTAAACCTAACTAACCTAAGGACATCACACACATCCATGCCCGAGGCAGGATTCGAGCCTGCGACCGTAGAGGTCGCGCGGTTCCAGACTGAAGCGCCTAGAACCGGTCGGCCACACCGGCCGCCCAGCAGAAGACTGGCATTCCTAAAACCGGGGTATATAGGATTCTAACGCATCTCTGGTTGAATCATTATCATGTACACTTATATTAAGAGCTGCATGGGAACGACTTTCAGAATTACGTCCAATTGTGTCAGTGAGAACAACGGTAAATCATCGACGGATCGAATTTCTTCTCCGATGTTCTTGTTATCGATGTATGTTCCTTCTCGTCAAAAGACAGGTAAGCACGAAAAACATTACTTCATTTGTCCAGTGAAACCCTCGATGGTTTGCCCGCATCTCGTGGTCGTGCGGTAGCGTTCTCGCTTCCCACAGCCGGGTTCCCGGGTTCGATTCCCGGCGGGGTCAAGGATTTTCTCTGCCTCGTGATGGCTGGGTGTTGTGTGCTGTCCTTAGGTTAGTTAGGTTTAAGTAGTTCTAAGTTCTAGGGGACTGAAGACCATAGCTGTTAAGTCCCATAGTGCTCAGAGCCATTTGAACCAACCCTCGATGGTTTAGAGAGGTGGAATGTCAATGTCAATGGAGAGTTAATGTCTGATGTGTAGTGGCAGGTAGCCTACTACAACAACTATTGTCCCTTATTTCATCAATGGTGGTCTAAACAGCAAGGCATATGTCAACTTTCTCACACAAATTCTTCCTCGTACTTTGGATGAAGTGCCGCTGTGAAACAGAATGGTTGTGTGGTATCAGAACTATGGATGTCTAGTGCATGATGCCTTGCGTGCACGTTGTGTTCTGGAGGGAAGGTGTTCTGCCAGGAGAATTGATCGTGGAGAAAAGGGGGATTGGCCTGTTCGGTCTTCTGACTTAAGTTTTCTAGTTTTTTATGGATATGCACGATAGGCATCTATCGCGGTATTATAATAACTCCCGAGAACATTCAGAAACATATCGTTTTCATAAATAATTAGTTAATAAAAATGTACAATCTCTTAACGTAATACAGACACGTTCACATGAAGTAGCTCACAAATATGCCATTGTTATCTGCGCGCTCTGTAAATTTCGTGTTATCACAGTAATTAGCATTTCTTTTAGAGGTTACAGCTGTAGCATCATCTCTACCAGCAGTTTGATACTCAAAATCATCTCCTTCTTTTTCTTCTTCTTCTTAAGCATTTTCACTGCCATCATCTTGGCTGCTTCAGAGCCCTGCTGTGGTTTGCTCTTCAGTTTCTTCCACAGCTGTCTCTAATTGTTTTCTCTATTCAGCATGTAATATTTATTCGTCATTCCAGTTTTAGGGAATGGTGTTCAGAAGTTTCAGTGCCACTGGACATGCGGTAAAAATATGAGGGGCAACAAAAAAGTTTCCATTTGGGGGCGTTGTTACAGCGTATACAAAACGTAGCGGGAATCCGATGCGGGTTTTCGATGTTTATGCGGCAAATCTTGAAACGTGAAATCTGGTAACATTATTACCAAATGCGTCCAAATAGGGTAACCGTGCTGATGTTCTTATCTTGGCTGCCGAAGGACAGATAGCGGTAGACGTCCATCGGAGAATGAAGAATGTGTGTGGGGCAGCAGGTCTGTCGAGAACCAGCTGCGACAAGAGGGACTGCTGGTTCATGGTAATACGCGTCCCCACATCGCAAGTGTCGTAAGGCGGAATTTACAGCAACTCAAATGGGGGACACATTCGAGCACCCGCCCTGCGCTTCTGGTCTCTCCCCGCTATCGGTCCCATAAAAGACGTCTCGAAAGGTCGACGATTCCTTGTCGGACGAAGATGTACAGCAACAGACACGATGTTTCGTCAGCGGGTGCCTTCAACCTCGTGCGTCAGCGCGATGGATGCCTCAGTGCTCACGGCAATTTTACCTGTTTGGCATACCGGTTCTGGACTGTACTGCCTTCGAACAGAAACATTTTGATAGCCCCTTATATATTAACTTAGGAAAGAGACGATACACAGCTAAGTTGGGTTGGGGTTGGGTTGTTTGGGGAAGGAGACCAGACAGCGAGGTCATCGGTCTCATCGGATTTGGGAAGGATGGGGAAAGAAGTCGGCCGCGCCCTTTCAGAGGAACCATCCCGGCATTTGCCTGGAATGATTTAGGGAAATCACGGAAAACCTAAATCAGGATGGCTGAACGCGGGATTGAACGGTCGTCCTCCCGAATGCGAGTCCAGTCACAGCTAAGTCTTCCATTTCAGATGCTTCATTTGTCTTCTCTCACTTATCTTTGTGTATATTGTGCCCAACAACAAACATAAAGTACTATCCTCCATCATTCCAATTCAAAAATGAACATGGGGAAATGGCCCATACCAACACCGAAAACTGTGAAATTCTTGCAAAATACTTTTCTAAATTACTGAATTGTGAAAAGCCTGCAAAAAATTTGAGTTCCATCACACACAACGAAACCCAGACTCAAAGCCACCAAGTTTACAGGAGATTAAAGAGATAATTCAGTCACTGAAAAATAATAAAGCATCAGGAAAAGATCAAATCATCGCAGAATTATGGAAAAATGCAGGAGAAAATCTTATTGCAAAACTCAAAGAAATTATACATGAAATCTGGAAAACTGAAAAAATCCCCACAGATTGGAAGACAGCAATCATACATCCTCTGTACAAAAAAGGAAGCAAAACAGACCCCAAGGAAGTAAAACAGACCCCAACAACTATCGTGGAATCTCTTTATTGTCAATAACATACAAAATTCTGTCTAAAGCCCTACTAAACCGCGCAGAACCTCAGCTGGATTCAAAATTAGACGAATACCAAGGTGGATTCAGAAAAGGTCGATCATGTGTAGAACAAATTCTTAACTTAAAAAACTCAATGAAATATTTGCATAGTACTTCAAACAAAAGTTATGTCATCACGTTTGTCGACTTTAAAAAAGCATGTGACAGTATAGACCGAGAATCCCTTTTTGAAGTACTAGCAGAATTTGGACTAGATCAAAAGACAACAAACATCATAAAAGAAACACTCACGGAGACCAAATCCAAAGTAAAATTTATGGCAGGATTTGAAATAGACACAGGAGTACGACAAGGGAATATACTGTCCCCAGTGCTCTTCAATTGTGCTCTTGAAGAAGTTGTTAGGGAATGGAGAAAAGCAGGTGCACCAGCACACAGACTGGGACCAAGACGTAAGGGCATAGAATTAGACTGTTTAGCATTTGCTGATGACATGGCACTGATCGCACAAGACATTACGATGCACAGAAACAGCTAGAATTATTACAAGAGCAGGCAGCAAAAATAGGATTACAGATTTCATTTGCAAAAACAAAATTTATGACTGACATCAAAGATGCACCTTCTGATCTCAAAATTGCTAATAACTACATCTCTCGAGTAAAAGAATTTGAATATTTAGGTGAATGGATTGCAGAAAATTGTAATGAAAAGAAATCTGTCAGATCAAGAGTCCAGAAAATGGAGACGGCGTTTCAGTTAACATAAAACATTTACAACAAAAAGAGTCTCTCGTGGAACTGCAAAATACGACACTACACAACAGTAATTAAACCCGAAGCTCTCTACGCATTTGAGACACTAAACCTTCAACACAGAACACTAAAAGAGGAATTAGAAGTGAAAGAACGTAAAATAATGAGGAAAATCCTAGGACCAAGAACTAAAGATGGTGTGCATTATCCAAAACCCAATGCAGAAGTATATAAAAATATCTCCAAAATAACAGACACAATGCGCATGAGAAGAATCCAATTCATTGGGCATTTAGAAAGAATGGACTCAAACAGGTTAACGCACAAAATCCATATATTTTTAAAGAACAAAACTACAAGGCCGAACTGGTACAAACAGACGGAAAAAGACTTGAGAGAATTAGGGTCTCGAAATCTACATGATTGAAATGAAATCAGAAAAATCACAAACACACGGGGTTTTGAGGAAGAAGAGAGGAAAACTAACCGACAAACGTGGTCTACGCAACAAAAATTAGCCCATTCGTTGTTTATGAAGGAATACTGGGCGAAAAGGAAGGCCAACAAATGTTGATTACGTGTGGTCCTAAAGTGATCCATCCGCAAAGAAGAAGAAGAAGAAGAAAGAACATCATATTCCCTCGAGCAAGCATCCAGCAGTATCTAGCCAGACAGAAACTCCAATAGCGGCATTCTTATTTCTTCTTTTTTTCTCCTTCTTTTGCCTTTTTTCCCCTCCATCTCATATTTTCATTAGTTCCAGTTCTGAGATATATTTTGTACACTTTTGCCTATAGTTAGCGTCTTTCGTCAGCAGTCGTGCCTGGGTTGCTATGTATACACTATAGCCCGGATATGATCGCTCTTCCTCGTCACTGTTGAAGTAATGCTTGCTTGTAATCCACTTCAGGAGGCAGTACTGGAAGCAGCGATAAATTCTTCCATCCAGCGCCTGGACCCGTGTATCATTGTCCATGATGACCAGTTTGAACACTTCTGAATGTTGTGAGGTCATCGTTGGCACATCTCGATCGATACGAGAACAAATAAAAACAGCACTCCGTCTTCAGGTCACGAGTGGCCTACCAGGACCATCCGACCGCCGTGTCATCCTCAGGGGAGGATGCGGATAGGAGAGGCGTGGGGTCAGTACACCGCTCTCCCGGCCATTATGATGGTATTCTTGACCGAAGCCGCTACTATTCGGTCGAGTAGCTCCTCAATTGGCATCACGAAGCTGAGTACACCCCGAAAAATGGCAACAGCGCATGGCGGCTGGATGGTCACCCATCCAAGTGCCGGCCAGGCCCAACAGCGCTTAACTTCGGTGATCTCACGGGAACCGGTGTATCCACTGCGGCAAGGCCGTTGCCTACGATAACAAATACAACCCCTGAAATGTGCCACAACTTGCGGTTAAGCATCTGTCAGCTCAGAAATAGGTTTTACTGTTGCTTGTTATCGAGCACGTAGCAGTGGTTAATGTGGAGCATTCACATGTGGTCGATCGCGAACTCCCTGTCGAAGAAAGCTAAGTAATGTATTGAATTTTATAGTCGCGTTCCGCAAGAATACTGAGCAGGTCCTAGGTTGAAGCATTGATGAAAGTTAATGTTTTACTCGAATATCGTGACATGATTTTATGACTTTGATTCAATAATAGCTTTCGACAAAGGAAATAATAAACTAATAGTAATATCTTAATCCATTGAACTTTATGAACTTCACGCCATCAATTATCAAATATTGCTAGTGATGAAACAATTCATCATCGAGACGAAGAGTAACTGTTAATGAAGAGAGGCAATATGGTTGGTGTCTTGAATGTTCTACCTTTTTTGTACCTACTGTGTACTGTAGTACCATTTATTATTTATTTATTTTATTTTACGTGTCCAGCACTTAGATAATACAAAGTACTGTCAGGCAAGGCGCTTGTCCGCTCGATTCTTGAGTATTGTTCATCTATCTGGGATCCTTACCAGATAGGACTGATAAAAGAGATAGAGCAGATCCAACCAAGAGCAGCACGTTTCGTCACGCGATCGTTTAGTCTGCACGAGAGCGTTACGAAGATTCTCAACAAACTCCATTGACAGATGTTACAAGAGAGACGTTGCGCATCACGCAGAGATTTACTACTGAAATTTCGAGAGAGCGCTTTCCAGGAAGAGTCGGTTAATAACATATTACTTCCTCCCACATACGTCTCGCGTAATGACCGTGAGGAGAAAATTCGAGAAATTAAAGCCAGTACAGAGGTTTACCGACAGTCATTCTTCCCAAGCGCTATTCACGAGTGGAACAGGATTGGAGGTCACAGTTAGTAGTACAAAATGTGCCCTCCGCCACACACCATTAGGTGGTTCGGAGAGTATGCTGTAAATGTAAATGATCTGTTAGGCCGACCGTAAGCTGCAGAATTCCGCTGTCTTGATGGCCTTATCGCTTGCTGCATATACGTAGATGTTCTATCGTGCAAGGATCGGGCGGGTTTCCGCAGACGTGGAGATGTTGTGGACACTGCGGGTCACCATACTCACAGGACCTCCTGAGGCTCACCATGCATCGTGACACTGCTGCCCCTAATCGGTTTAATGCTTTCCACGTCACGTACAGCCACTGGAAGCGCGCGGCAGGTTCCTGTTTGGTGATCTCCACAACCCTTTAGGTTCATGAATTTCGCCATTGCTCTATTCGAAGAGTCTGAGGCGCTGATGGAGCTGCTGACATTGTGCGCACGAAGCTTCTCCTTAACCTCAACCTAAATTTTTCTGATTCATGTCCAAGCAGGGGTTGCCTGGGACCGATTTTCTACTTTTTTTTTCCATTTAAACGACTGTTCTGCTGATGTCTGGTGGCGTAGCCATAATCCGATAAATTTTGGTGACAGGAGTTGGTCACAGGCAGCCAGTCACAAGACGTCCAGTCCCGTTCTACGCCGTCCCGACATATTTGACATGTGTGGAGTTTCGTCAAACTGCAGAGAAGCGCCAGGGCAGATGTACTGAGCACGTTCAGCTGTGAGCACCACATGGTGTCAGTAATTTTGCGGACGGTGCTGTTCCGGGCGGAAGCTTTTAGCTTTGTTTCTTGGCAATGATCTTTGAATGAGGGACTATGATCCAAATTTTCTTAGTTATTTTGGAGTATCGTGGTGGCATAGCTTTTGCCGTCTCCAGATAATATTTAACTTCCTGCTGGCTTCCCAGTTTCTCAGATAGGAGGCACAGACCTGCTTCTTTCCGGGGTTTGGCTTTAAGTGATTATCATAATATTTGCCGAGGTCTTCAAGGGCTGCTGTCAGCTTCATCTCCATCTCTTCAAACGTTTTACGTTAAACTACAGTTGCTGTCATCTGCATTCTTGTTGCAGGGTTGACTGGTTGGCCGTTTGTGTCGATGTTGTGCAGCCGGGATGTCCATACCTACCCTGAGGGAGGCCATTCTCCAAGGACTTCCGACGGCTCTTCTTATTATGCAAAGTGGCAAAAACTTATTTTACGGTACTATAAAACGGTATTGTGTTCCTCCTTAAGTTCAGTTTTGCGTTTATCTGAATACGTGATACGTTTCCATCATCTTCAGTCCTGAGCTTAGATTGGATGAAAGTTTCTATTGTTGTCCAGTGAATTGGTCTGCAGCAAAATAAGATTGAAATACTGAAATTAAAAAAAAAAGATGTGAATCATAAAAATTTCAACATTTTCAGAGTGAGTAATATTTATATTAGAAAATAATTAAAATGTCTGCAATATCCAGAAAATTCAATATTAAACGCCTAAAAGTTATGAAAACAACTGCATGGGGGCTTAATTATTAAATTTGAAAATCATTTTTATTTTTGGTAGCTGTATGTCCGATTACGCTGTCTCGTAAACGGTTGGCCCTGACTAGTATTTGTACGCAATCTGACTGCATAGAACAACAACAAAGAATGAAAGAAAATTTTCGTTAACGCAATTAATTAATTAAGTCCCCAGCAACTATAAAACCTACGAAACCAAAACACAAGTGTAATTGTTCTGTGTGTGGGAGTGTGATTCAACGTACACATCTGGCACGGTTCTTCTTCAACAAAACAAGAAATTTTAAATACCATTTATACTGAAGTAATTTAAAAAAATAGAAATACTATAATTGCGCAAGAAAACCTGAATTACACTCTAATACCAGAACACAAGCCAGATGCTTTGTTGACTGAACCTGTAATGACGCATTATTTAAGACATTGAGATAATAAAAAGAAAAGGAAATTTTTTTTTTCTTTTACCTTCATATATTGACGAAAAGCACTCTAATCATTACAATATCACCACACCGACTCGCTACTACCACATCTCAACAAGAACTCCCTACTGCCACATCTCGACAAGCACTCTTCACTACGACATCTCAGCAAGCACTGACTACTACGAGTTCTCAACAAGCACTCCCTCCGGTACTTCTCAATAATCACTGCCAGTGGAGGCGGCGAAACAAAACTCTCTGGCGCTGTGGCTCAGTGTAGCCACCTTTCACAACGTCACTGGAATGTGAAAATATGAGTAGTTGCCAAATCTAGTCCCAGAGCTACATCGAATACAATACATCGCTATATTGCTGTGATGAAATTAACAATCACTTATTCGGTAGTGTAGGATATATTTGCATATTATAGCAGGGTCTATGTTCAATCAATCTAAAATTACTAAAAACAAACAGAAATTACGTATATTTTTCGAATACACTGCAATGAACACCTTCTTTTAATCATATAGCGCAATCTGCTGGGAACATGCAGAGACGGAAAACAAGTGATGCAATGAAAGCACATCCATATGTTATAATTAGCCGCAGTAAGTTTGTTTTATTTCCTCAACTAGGAAAATACAATTTAGATGTGGCATATATGCTACGTTGGGTCTGAAGAGGTTATACAAGTCTAGAGAAGGGGAAGCAGATTACTCAATAAAAATATAGTGTTGATTAAAAAAAGACGTACTGCTGTTCTTATTTTCGCAAGCAACAAAGATACAAGGAAGACACACGTGCTGTTTAAATGTCCCGCTAATAGGTAAATAAGTGCTTCATACATTTTTTAATTTTGCTTCTTGACAAAAACATACTCTGAAGAGTCAAAGAAAATGGTACACCTGTGTAATATCGTGTAAGGCCACCGCGAGCTCGCAGAAGTGTCGCAAAACGATGTGGCATGGACTCGACTAATGTCTGTAGTGCTGGAGGCAATTGACATCATGAATCCTGCAGGCCTGTTCATAAATCCTCAAGAGTACGAGGCGTTGGAAATCTCTTCCGAACGGCACGTTGAAAGGCTTCTGAGGTATTGTCAATAATATTCATGTCTTAGGAGTTTGGTGGTCAGCGGAAGTGTTTAAACTCAGAAGAGTGTTCCTGGGGCCAGTGTGTAGCAATTCTGGACGTGTAGGGTGTCGCATTGTCCTGTGGAATTGCCCAAGTCCGTCGGAACGCACAATGGACATTAATGGATGCAGGTGATCAGACAGGATGCTCGCGTATGCGTCACCTGTGAAGAGTTGTATCTAGACGTATCAGGGGTCCCATATCACTTCAACTGCACACGCCCAGTACCATTACAGAGCCTCCACCAGCTTGAACAGTCCCGTGCTGACATGCAGGGTCCATGAATTCAGCTCGATACAATATGAAACGAGATCAGGCAACATGTTTCCAGTCATCAGCAGTCCAATGTCGGTGTTGATCGGCCCAGTCGAGGTGTAGAGCTTCGTGTCGTGCAGTCATCAAGGGTACACGAGTGAGCCTTTGGCTTCGAAAGCCCATATCGATGATGTTTCGTTGAATGGCTCGCACTCTGACACTTGTAGATGGCCCAGCGTTAAAATCTGCACCAAAAAATGGTTCAGATGGCTCTGAGCACTATGGGACTTAACTTCTGAGGTTACCAGTCCCCTAGAACTTAGAACTACTTAAAACTAACTAACCTAAGGACACCACACACATCCATGCCCGAGGCAGGATTCGAACCTGCGATCGTAATAGTCGTGCGGTTCTAGACTGTAGCGCCTAGAAGCGCTCGGCCACCCTGGCCGGCAAAATCTGCAGCAATTTGGGATGGGTTGCACTTCTGTGACGTTGAACGATTCTCTTCAGTAGTCGTTGGTCCCGTTCTTGCAGGATCTTTTTCCGGCCACAGCGATGTCGGAGATTTGATGTTTTACCGGATTCCTGATATTCACGGTACACTCGTGAAATGGTCTTACGGGAAAATGTCCATTTCATGGCTTCCTCGGAAATGCAGTGTCCCATCGCTCGTGCGCTGACTACAACACCACGATCAAAATCACTTAAATATTGATAACCTGCCATTGTAACAGCAGTAACCGAGCTAACAACTGCGCCAGACACTTGTTGTCTTATACAGAGTGTTACAAAAAGGTATGGCCAAACTTTCAGGAAACATTCCTCACACACAAAGAAAGAAAATATGTTATGTGGACATGTGTCCGGAAACGCTTAATTTCCATGTTAGAGCTCATTTTAGTTTCGTCAGTATGTACTGTACTTCCTCGATTCACCGCCAGTTGGCCCAATTGAAGGAAGGTAATGTTGACTTCGGTGCTTGTGTTGACATGCGACTCATTGCTCAACAGTACTAGCACCAAGAACATCAGTACGTAGCATCAACAGGTTAGTGTTCATCACGAACGTGGTTTTGCAGTCCGTGCAATGTTTACAAATGTGTAGTTGGCAGATGCCCATTTGATGTATGGATTAGCACGAGGCAATAGCCGTGGCGCGGTACGTTTGTATCGAGACAGATTTCTCGACAGGAAGACGTTCGAAGCAATTGATCCGCGTCTTAGGGAGCACGGAACATTCCAGCCTATGACTCGCGACTGGGGAAGACCTAGAACGACGAGGACAACTGCAATGGACGAGGCAATTCTTCGTGCAGTTTACGATAACACTAATGTCAGCGTCAGAGAAGTTGCTGCTGTACAAGGTAACGTTGACCACGTTACTGTATGGAGAGTGCTACGGGAGAACCAGTTGTTTCCGTACCATGTACAGCGTGTGCAGGCACTATCAGCAGCTGATTGGCCTCCACGGGTACACTTCTGCGAATGGTTCATCCAACAATGTGTCCATGAAGATATTTCAGAATTGGTGTGAATTGTAAGCCAAGACGCTTTTAATGATTTTCCAATTCGATTCAATTCAATTTTTAAAACACTATGTACGAAACTGTAACACTTAAGCTTTTTATTCTTGTAAATATGCATTTCTGTATTTGTTTATTCAATTATGTGTACATTGTCACTATGTGTTTCCGATGGCTAAATTGAGTACACACTCAAAGGCCAAATAAAAAAATTAAAAAACATTAAAAAAATAAAAATAAAAAATATATAAAAATTCCTCATTTCAGTGCAAATGTTCTCTTTACGAATGAGGCTTCATTCCAACGTGATCAAATTGTAAATTTTCACAATCAACATGTGTGGGCTGATGAGGATCCGCACGCAATTGTGCAATCACGTCATCAACACAGATTTTCTGTGAACGTTTGGGCAGGCATTGTTGGTGATGTCTTGATTGGGCCCCATGTTCTTCCGCCTAAGCTCAATGGAGCACGTTATCATGATTTCATACGGGATACTCTACCTGTGGTGCTAGAACATGTGCCTTTACAAGTACGACACAACATGTGGTTCATGCACGATGGAGCTCCTGCACATTTCAGTCGAAGTGTTCGTACGCTTCTCAACAACAGATTCGGTGACCGATAGATTGGTAGAGGCGGATCAATTCCATGGCCTCCACGCTCTCCTGACCTCAACCCTCTTGACTTTCATTTATGGGGGCATTTGAAAGCTGTTGTCTATGCAACCCCGGTACCAAATGTAGAGACTCTTCGTGCTCGTATTGTCGACGGCTGTGATACAATACGCCATTCTCCAGGGCTGCATCAGCGCATCAGGATTCCATGCGACGGAGGATGGATGCATGTATCCTCGCTAACGGTGGACATTTTGAACATTTCCTGTAACAAAGTTTTTGAAGTCACGATGGTACGTTCTGTTGCTGCGTGTTTCCATTCCATGATTAATGGGATTTGAAGAGAAGTAATAAAATGCGCTCTAACATGGAAATTAAGCGTTTCCGGACACATGTCCACATAACATCTTTTCTTTATTTGTGTGTGAGGAATGTTTCCTGAAAGTTTGGCCGTACCTTTTTGTAACACCCTGTATAGGCGTTAACGACCACACCGCCGTATTCTGCCTGTTTACTTGTCTCTGAATACGAATGCCTATACCAGTTTCTTTGGCGCTTCAGTGTATTTGGGGAGACCAAGATAAATACGACACCCTATGTAACAAGTACGTGTTGTGATATTAGACAGCGAGCGTGAGTCAGGAAACAAGGGGAGAGCAGCGGTGATGTGCGATCGGAGAGGGGGACCGTGTGGACATGTGTGTGTGTTGTGTGTGTGTGTGTGTGTGTGTGTGTGTGAGAGAGAGAGAGAGAGAGAGAGAGAGAGATAGGGCTGGGCACGCGATCGATGCAGCAGGGCGGGCGCCGGCGTGGACCGGCAGCACTCCGGCCAGGTACAGAGGGGCGTGGGCTGAGGGCCCTGCCGCTTTCTCTGTGTTCACGCCGGCGCGCCGCTCTGTACAGCGCCGAGATCAGACCACTGCCCTGCTAGAGGCAGCAGGCGCAGCTGCAAGACGCGTGCCCCCTCTGCGTGGAAACACGCGGAGGGCGTGGCCATTCTGAAATCCGGCAAGGACCCACGCCAGGCATCGAGCTACCGACCCGTCAGCCTGCTCCCGTCCCTCTCGAAAGTTTTCGAGAGGCTGTACGCGAGAAGACTGATGCGACACGTCACCCAGGAGGGGATCATCCCGGACGAGCAGTTCGGGTTCCGAGAAGAACATACCACTTCCCACCAGCTCTTGCGGGTGGTAGAACCGGCGATGAGGGCACTGGAAACAAGGGAATTCTCTGGGGCAGTGTTCCTCGACGTCTCCCGAGCGTTTGACTCGCTGTGGCACGACGGTCTCGAGTTCAAACTTTTTGAACGAGGGATACCGACGTCCCACATGACGCTGCTGCGGTCGTACCTGTCCGAACGAACCTTCCACGTGAGGGCTGACGACGGTACGTCCACAGACCGGCAGATACGTGCAGGAGTGCCGCAGGGGTCGGTTCTCGGCCCCTCGCTGTACTCGCTGTACACTGCCGACGCGCCGAAAGTGGCAGGAGTCGAACTGGCGCTGTACGCTGATGATACAGCCCTGTTCACTCGCAGCATGAACGCCCGAGTGCTGAGAAACCGCCTCCAACGCGGGTGCGACGCCTTGGGCTCGTGGGCAACAAAGTGGCGGCTGAAATTCGACGCCACAAAGAGCCAGGCAGTCGTCTTCACCCGAAGACGTCTGCCGCCAGGGCTTACGCCGGTCGAAATCCTGGGAGAACCTATCCCATGGAGTGGGACGGCGAAATACCTAGGGGTTACCCTAGACCTCAGGCTCACCTGGAAGCATCACATCCGTGATGTGAAAGGGAGAGCAATAGGACGCCTTCGCGCCCTGTATCCGCTGCTAAACCCGCAGTCTTCATTGCCACCGCAACACGGTATCACGCTTTACATAACATTGGTCCGCCCATTGTTAGAGTATGCGGCCGTGGTCTGGGGGAATGCCGCAGATGCTCAAATTGTGACTCTGCAGCGGTTGCAGAACCGCGCCCTGAAGACTGCTATGCATCTTCCGAGGCGCTATTCGACGCGCCAACGCCACGAGAACACCGGGATAGCCTCTCCGAGACAGGTTTCACGCCATCGCCAGGAAGTTCTACGAGAAGATGGGACACTCCCGCAACCGGCTCATCCGTGGACTGGGCCAACAACCTCATCACAGGCCAACCACGCGTTGGCCTGACCTGCTGAGGGATTAAGTTTTACTAATCCCTCAACAGAGTGTGTCATTCTCTTTTCCAGGTTACACCAGCTAGGACCAATCGACAAGAGTGGTAATACAGCTTTCTCTCTTTTACAGGAACCGCAGGAATGACAAGTTTTGTCTAAACTGCACCACCTCGAGCCAAGGATAGGCTCGTCTTTTCAGCGTCAGCGTCAGCAAGACGCGTGCTGCGGCGACAGGTGTGGCGTGCGACGCACACTGCGCAGAAGCTCAGAGTATCGCCGATAGCTGTGTCTCGAATTGCGCGCAGCAGCTGCAGTACCTGCACTATCTGATCGAAAGTATCGGGACACGTAACACCTGGCATTGATATGCGGCATGGGCGAAAAGCCTACACTGAAGGCCTCTATGAGCGAGAAGACTTCTCTGATGATGTGATACAAGAAGAAACGGGAGTCGATATAGAAGAGATTGGGGATCCAGTTTTACAATCAGGATTTAAAAGAGCTTTGGAAGAATTAAGATCAAACAAGGCACAAGGGAGAGTAACATTCCATCAACAAAACGGCTATTCACGGTGTTGTGTAGGATGTATGAGTCTAGTGATATACCATCTGGCTTTCGGAAACACTTCATCCACACAATCCCGAAGGTTGCAAAAATTGACAGGTGCGAGAATTATCGTGGAATCATCTTTTAACAGCTTATTCATCCAAGTTGCTGTTAACAATAATATACAGAAGAATGGAAAAGTAAACTGAGGATGTGGCAGATGACGATCAGTTTGGCTTTAGGAAAGGTAAAGGCGCCAGAGAGGCAATTCTGACGTTGCGCTTAATAATGGAAGCAAGACTAAAGAAAAATCAAGAGACGTTCGTAGGATTTGTCGACGTGGAAAAAGCATTCGACTGTGTCAAATGCTGCAAGATGGTCGAAATTCTGAGAAAAATAGGGATAAGCTATAGAGAAAGACAGGTAATAGGCTATGCAAAATGTACAAGAGACAAGAGGAAACAATAAGAGTGGAAGATCAAGAACGAAGTGCCTGGATTGAAAAGGTGTAAAACAGCGACGTAGTCTTTCGCCCCTAATGTTCAATGTATACATCGAAGAACCAATGAGGGAAATAAAAGGAAGGTTTAAGAGCGGAATTAAAATTCAAAGTGAAAGGATATCAATGATAAGATTCGCTGATGACATTGCTATTCTTTGTGAAAGTGAAATAGAAGTACTCGATCTGCTGAATGGGATGAACAGTTTAATGAGTACAGAATATGAATTGAGAGTAAATCGAAGAAAAACGAAAGTAATGAGAAGTAGCAGGAGTACAGATTATGAACTGAGAGTAATTCGAAGAACGACGAAACAGATACGTGAACAACGAGAAACTTAACATCAGGGTTGATGATCACGAGGCAGATGAATTTGAGGAGTGCTGTTACTTAGGCAGCGTGGCGGACGGTGCAAGGAGGTCATCAAAAGCAACAAAGGCTTTCCTGGCCAAGAGAACTCTTCTAGTATCGAAGATAGGTCTCAATTTGAGGAAGAAATTTCTGAGAATGTACGTTTGCAGGACAGTGTTGTATGGTGGTGAAACGTGGACATTGGGAAAAACGGAGCAGAAGAGGATAGAAGCACTCGAGATATGGTGCTGCAGAATGAAGTTGAAAATTAGGTAAGGAATGAAGACGTTATCGGCAGACTCGGCGAGGAAAGCAATGTATATCGAAACAACTGAAAAAAAGAAGAGACAGGATGGTAGGACAAAAAAATGGCTCTGAGCACTGTGGGACTTTACTTCCGTGGTCATCAGTCCCCTAGAACTTGAAACGTCCCCTTAGAAAAATTAATGAATTACTGTGCTGATAAACCTCTTACATTATTTGATTTTCTAATAGCTGAGCAGAACCGAACGTACTCAGACATTTCGTTCTTTACCTATTCTGATCAACATGAAACTGACACACAATATTTTTAGCGCAACGCAATCTGACTTTCAATAATCACTACAAAAAAATGGCCCTGACTAACATTAACCCATACGGTCGCAGGTTCGAATCCTGCCTCGGGCATGGATGTGTGTGATGTCCTTAGGTTAGTTAGGTTTAAGTAGTTCTAAGTTCTAGGGGACTGATGACCTCAGATGTTAAGTCCCATAGTGCTCAGAGGCATTTGAACATGAACCCATACCTTTCACAAATCACTTACCTCACAAAAATCTTCATTACTCGAACTACTGCAATACAGCGAGCGCCACTACTGCCAGCTAAATAAAAGATTCAAGCTACTGAATGCACTAACTGCTGATAGGCATAGTTAGCAAATGAAAGATTTTGATAGAGAACAAACAATGTATTTACCTTAATAGTGTTCAAAAGTCATAATATACAGGGCTATTACAAATGATTGAAGCGATTTCATAAATTCACTGTAGCTCCATTCATTGACATATGGTCACGACACACTACAGATACGTAGAAAAACTCATAAAGTTTTGTTCGGCTGAAGCCGCACTTCAGGTTTCTGCCGCCAGAGCGCTCGAGAGCGCAGTGAGACAAAATGGCGACAGGAGCCGAGAAAGCGTATGTCGTGCTTGAAATGCACTCACATCAGTCAGTCATAACAGTGCAACGACACTTCAGGACGAAGTTCAACAACGATCTACCAACTGCTAACTCCATTCGGCGATGGTATGCGCAGTTTAAAGCTTCTGGATGCCTCTGTAATGGGAAATCAACGGGTCGCCCTGCAGTGAGCGAAGAAACGGTTGAACGCGTGCGGGAAAGTCGACGAATAAAGCAAGCAGGGAGCTAAACGTACCACAGCCGACGGTTTGGAAAATCTTACGGAAAAGGCTAAAGCAGAAGCATTGCCGTTTACAATTGCTACAAGCCCTGACACCCGATGACAAAGTCAAACGCTTTGAATTTTCGGCGCGGTTGCAACAGCTCATGGAAGAGGATGCGTTCAGTGCGAAACTTGTTTTCAGTGATGAAGCAACATTTTTTCTTAATGGTGAAGTGAACAGACACATTGTGTGAATCTGCGCGGTAGAAAATCCTCACGCATTCGTGTAGCAAATTCGCAATTCACCAAAAGTTAACGTGTTTTGTGCAATCTCGCGGTTTAAAGTTTACGGCCCCTTCTTCTTCTGCAAAAAAAACGTTACAGGACACGTGTATCTGGACATGCTGGAAAATTGGCTCATGCCACAATTGGAGACCGACAGCGCCGACTTCATCTTTCAACAGGATGGTGCTCCACCGCACTTCCATCGTGATGTTCGGCATTTCTTAAACAGGAGATTGGAAAACCGATGGATCGGTCGTGGTGGAGATCATGATCAGCAATTCATGTCATGGCCTCCACCCTCTCCCGACTTAACCCCATGTGGTTTCTTTCTGTGGGGTTATGTGAAAGATTCAGTGTTTAAACCTCCTCTACCAAGAAACGTGCCAGAACTGCGAGCTCGCATCAACGATGCTTTCGAACTCATTGATGGGGACATGCTGCGCCGAGTGTGGGAGGAACTTGATTATAGGCTTGATGTCTGCCGAATCACTAAAGGGGCACGTATCGAACATTTGTGAATGCCTAAAAAAACTTTTTGAGTTTTTGTATGTGTGTGTAAAGCATTGAGAAAATATCTCAAATAATAAAGTTATTGTAGAGCTGTGGAATCGCTTCAATCATTTGTAATAACCCTGTATATATAATCAGTTCGTGACATCCAATGTTACAAATTTAGTGCCACTGATGGACACACGTCCAGATAATCCGCTCTCAAAACTCCGCTATCTCTCTCCCCACATCCACCACTGCTGGCGGCTCACCTCCAACTGCGTAACGCTACGCGCTGTTAACAGCCAACTGCCCAACGCTACAATAGCGACTATTGCAACAATGCCGACCAGCCTCAGACTGCACACAGCACAGCCAGTGATTTTCATACAGAGCGCTACGTGGCGTTACCAACATAAAAACTTAAACAGCCTACTTACATAGCCCTCATGCTCCCCGCAAAAAAAATTACAAATTGTTTTGGGCAGTGGCCAATACAGATTTGAAAAAATTTTTCATAATAACAATACAAAGAAATCAAATGCACACACTTATTGATACAATATTGGTCAAAAGCTAAAATTTCCTCACAGCCATAAAGACAGTCCTGACCATTCACCACAGTAAAATTGCAGTGTTTTTCTCAAAATTTGAGCAGTAAAAGAAAATGCACACGGAAGTAGTGGGGTTCCATGCTGTCTTTAAGAAGTAGTGTTGTCCTTCCAACGGAAAGACAGTGCTGACTCTTGACATGGAGAGAGGTAATGGGCCACAACAGAGCAAACCCACAGCAGAGTCAGTCGAAGTTTTGAAGAATATTGGTAGGCAGGTCATCGCAGAGGGACATCACACACATCAGTGCCCGAGGCAGGATTCGAATCTGCGACCGTAGCGGTCGCACGGTTCCAGACTGAAACGCCTAGAACCGCTCGGCTACACCGGCCGGCTTATCGGAGAATGGCTAGCTACTAGCCCAAATATGGATATGCGTAATAAAATCTGAAAAAGGACGACTGACTGCTGCACTCTATAATTTATAAGTCACGTAACAGTCGCTGAGTGCACCAACTTTCCGAATGGAAGGTAACCTGATGTACAACCCGTTAAAAAAAAAAAAAAAAAAAAAAAAAAAAAAAAAAAAAAAAAAAAAAAAAAAAAAATCTTTATTGATAACTATAATAATTATACAAATTGACCCACTACCTAAAACTCATTAGTGGGTCCTAAATAATATACATTTATATTGAATTGTGCAGCTTTTTCTTAATTTAATAGTGAGCTACAGTTACATTAACAACAATGGGCATTTAATATCTATATCTACTGTTTGTTCTAGTTCCTATAACTAATTGAATTTATGTATTTCCTGCAGCGTCACATGTGTGCCAGTAAGAATATAAACCTACTTAATATGCCTTGTTCTTCGAGCTAACCCCGAAGAACATGCCCCTGGCACTGGGCAGGCCACGACGTTATTAATCGCTGCAGTACCTAATCTAATTTCCTATAACTAATTCCTACAAACTAACTTATCCTACGTCATATTCGGTGTGTCATAGTCGGTGGTTGGTCCCTGCTCCCCCTAGTCCTGTATATGGCGGATTCCAACTCGGGTGGAGTTGGCCAGTCCACGCACAGGCGGTATGGGACCAGGGCTCTAGGTGACAATCGGTAATAATTATTTCCTTGCTCTTACTGTATCTCTCTTAAATATTCGGTTAAGTCTTTTCGAGATACCTCGTTTGCCAAGGTGTTTAGTGTCTGAAAGGTTTCCTCACGTCTAAGCAGTTGATACGTGTCATGGTTAGGAAGTCTGTCTCGTAGTGTATTTGCAACATCATTGAAGAGAGGGCATTCGTAAACAACATGTTCGGGTGTACCCTCCGGATCGCCACAGTCGCACGCTGGTGTCGCCCTTTTCCCAAATCGACATAAGTATGTCGGGTAGGGTCCATGGCCAGTGAGGAAGTGAATCAGACCTCGTGTAGGCTCGAAGTACTTCATACCCAAACGTTCCCTCACATCAGGTAGGAACTGGAAGGTTCGTCGTCCAGCCTCTTCTACAGCCCAGGTCTCCTGCCAGAGTTCTTCCCCTCTTATCCTCATATCTCTTTTGTCGCCCAATCTGATACCCATAATATCTACAATCTTTTCATAATTTTCCCTTTTGGCCCAGTACCAGGCCGCTTGTTCCCTTATTTTGATGTCCAGGGGGCAGAGCCCCATTATGACTAACAGGGCCCCCCCCTGGAGATGTTCTGTAGGCACCCACAGCTCTTAGTAGCATGCTTCTCTGGACCCTTCTCACTGCCATGGCGGGCACCACCCTCGTGAGCCTGTGTGCCCAGACTCCCGAGCCGTAACCCACGACTGAAGTTAAGATGCTGTTGTGGTATAGTCTAATTAAGTGTGACGGAAGGTGGAATCTTTTATGACCTATTGAGATGAGATTGTTTAGTATCTGAAGGGCTCTCTGGGTGACGGTGTCAATGTGCTTGCCAAAGTCCACCTCTCATCAATGATGACTCCTAAGTAGCGTGTCTCACGTCGTCTAAGAACTGGTGAACCGTCTATTCTGACAGTCGGATTTCTAATGAGATGTCCTTTTAGCAGGAGGTAAGTAGATTTGCTGGGCGATATCGTCATTTTTGTCGCGTGGCACCACTGTTGGAGTTTGTCTAGTGCTGTCTCTATCTTTGGTTCTATGTCTTCGCGGCTGCGGCCGCCAACCAACAGGAGGAGGTCATCCGCATAGGCTATCACCTCTAGCACCTCTTCACTCTGTTGTAAGCTATCTAGCAAAGGCTCCATATGGATGTCCCAAAAGAGGGGTCCTAAGACGGAGCCTTGGGGACATCCTTTGGTGATTGTCTTGCCAACTCTTTCGCTAGAGGATGATAGCCAGACCTCCCGATCCTCACAATAGCTCCTCAGGCAACCATATAGCGGCCCTGGACACTCTTTCTCCCGCAAGCAGGAGAAGAGCGAAGGCCACCACAGGTTGTCGAAGGCGCCACTGATGTCAACCATGATGCCAACCACGTATTTGTGCAGGGTCGATCCACAGACCTCGGCCGCCAGGGCGATTGCATCAGATGCCG
The DNA here is from genome assembly GCF_021461395.2 of Schistocerca americana. Lineage (NCBI taxonomy): Eukaryota > Metazoa > Arthropoda > Insecta > Orthoptera > Acrididae > Schistocerca > Schistocerca americana. The sequence goes on along the minus strand of NC_060125.1, from coordinate 556,522,981 downwards.
ACCGCCCCGGCCTGAACCCGAACTGCCCGTCACTCATCCCGCACAACACCCGACGCGCTGTCAGTCTGTCAGCCAGCAATTTTTCCAATAATTTGCCAAATATATCCAGCAGGCAAATCGGCCTGTAGGATTTCGTTTCTGCGGGATCCTTGTCTGGTCCTTTCTTTATGATGACTACATGTGCCATTTTCCATAACTTAGGGAACTTACGCTGTCTGAGGCATTCATTGTACAGATGTGTTAGTGGTGCAGTCAGCTGGGGCGCCAGAAACTGCACCACCTCCGCCACAATGCCGTCTGGCCCAGGTGCTTTTCCTCTTTGCAGAGATCTTATGTGGGTTGCTACCTCCTCTTCTGAGAAGGGGTAGACCGCCGTCTCATTGGTGTATATTTCTCGGTCTTGATCTCTGAGTTGCTGCTGCCTCTCTGTTTCCCCATCCGCATTGTCGTCAGGCAGCAGGGAGTGGAGGAGGACCCCTGCAGTCTCCTGGCTGGACTCCGTCATCCTATCCCCGTACCTGACTGTGGATAATTCCAGAGGAGAGCGGATTTTTTCTCTAACTAGCTTATAAGGGAGTCCCCATGGGTCCGTGACTAGCTGGTTGAGCACGAAGTTTTCCCAGCTTCTCATTCTGACTTCCCGTAGTTCCTTTTGGAACTTTCGCTTTTCCTCCCTGTACAGCAGCTGCCACCTTTGTCGTTCCTGCCAGACTACACTGCGCTGATAGTACCTCCTCAGCCTTCTGACAGACTGACGCAGTTCGCTTAGTTCGGCAGACCATGGTGACGGTGAGGCCGCCATGGCCCTCCTCCTAGCAGGTACGGCTGCCCTCACCGCTCTTGTCACTGCGTTCACCAGTTCCCCCGCCCTCTGATCTACGTCCATGTCTAAGTGCATGTCGTCTTCCAGTAATGGAGGAATGTCACACTCCCTCGCTAGGCGTTCCCAATCGGTTCTTTTATAATTTAGTTGTGTTTCCCACCCCGTGGCCCAGTGGCACTCTCTTTCTCCTATGGTAAAAGTTATCAGATTGTGGTCGCTTGTGGTGGCATTCTCTACAACTCTCCAATTTTGAAGGTTATTGGCTGTATTCGGAGTTACAAGAGTGATGTATATGTTTGTGCCCTGTCCTCCACCTGCAGCGTAGGTGGGAGGATTGCCGGGTCTGTTGGCCACCACAAGTTGTGATGCCATAATAAATTCTTCAACCTTTTCACCATTCGCATCTCTTGTGCCACTGTACCACAGGGGGGATTTTGCATTAATGTCGGCAGTTATTATGACTTTTCTTCCCCGCAACGCCGTGGTGACTCTCGCTAGGTGGTCTATATGAGTTTCTATATTATCCCCATACTGAAAATACATATTAATGAGAGTTATAATTCCTGTAGGGGATTGAAGCTCCACGACGTTGCAGTGGCTAGTTGTGAACTGCGAGAGTGTTGTGACTCTCAAGAGTTTGTTAGTGATTATAATTGCTGCCTTCGGGTCATCCCCTCTACTGACTATTTGCCAGCTTGCAGCAGCAAAAGCTATTTTCCCAGCTAGGGAGTATGGCTCCTGTAGACAGAGTACATCAAGTCTCCTCTCCTCCACCTCCCTTCGGAGCTCTTGCATTACGAGTCTGCTGTTGTGTGTGTTAAGCTGTCCTATGGTAATTTTTGTCATTATGGGTAGTATGTATGTATTCGGTCATGTGGCCAGGTCTTGCTCCAGTCGAATGCAATTCGTCCATATGCCACTACTGACTGTCGATAAATGTCGTCAAGGTCGAATTTCTCTCCTCGTCTTTCGAATGTTTTCTTGAGCAGGTCTCGCAAGGCTCCAAAGTCGGTGGGGAGATTCACCGATTTCAGCTGGATTCTGTCGACAGCCTCCATAACCGGAAAGGTTATTTTTTTGCCGTCCTCATGTCCTACTCGGACCACATGTCGTAAGGCAGTGGTCAGGGTAGCCGGCTGCTCCAATCTGGATAGCTGCATGGTGTACTCCAAGTTGGGGTACACCCTGACTGGATCGACCGGTGGTAATCTAACTATTGGTGTGCACTGAGTGCTGGGGCTCGTACTAGAGCTCGTCACTACATTTTCCTGTATTGGTTGGTTGTTAGTGTTACTGTCCTTATGAGTTGCTGGAGCCGCAGGATGCCCTTGCCGCTGTAGGTGTAGTTTCGGCTTTGTTTCCCGGCTTCCAGAGGAGAGAGTTTCTGCCATGGGGAGATTTGTTTGTATTCCTATATCCATTGTTGGAAAATCAGTTTGTATAGCCATGTCCTTTGTTTCAGTTTTGATGACTCCCGTAAGCGACCTCAAAAAGTCCTTGAATCTATTTGCCCGCATGGCATCTCTCCTCCTTTTGCTCGGGGACTTTCGCTTTGGCATCCTGTTCGGTATACTGGGCTCAACCATAATCAGTCCTGGAGATCAGTCTTTGGTCCAGCATTCTGTATGTGGGGCAGTTTCTACGGGTGGTTCCACAAGACTTTTTTCCTCGGATCTTACACGGCATGCAAACTGTTGCCGCCTTGCAGTCTTTGCGGCTATGACCTTTCTCCCCGCACTTGGTGCACGCCGGCTCCCTGGTGCACAGCCTTAGGATGTGATCCAGGTCACCACAGTTGTGGCAACGAGGTACCACGACATAGTCTCTTGTATTGATGGCATGGAAACCAACATACAGTCTGCCCATTGTTGTTACATTTTTCCACATCGGCGCCGATACCTCGGCGACGTGATGAACAACATCACGACCCCGCGGACCAGTCTTAAATTTCAACTTAAAGTTGTTCTTGAATTCATCTTCTTTCATTTTGTCAAAGTTCTGTAACCTAATTGTTTCTTCTAATTCTTCATTCGTCATAATTGCAGGTACGTCATATAATATGACGAGAGGGTTTCTTTTTCTCGGTGGTTCACATTTGACCACCGAGTTCAATTTCTGGTTATTTAGCAGCTTTTCCTTATCTTCTTCCGAGGCAACTTCAATGATCACGGAGTTTCTGCTTGGTTTTACCTTCTTGATTTTGATCTTGTCTTTAATGGGGTCAACAGTACATACCGGTTGCCTTTCAATGTCCTCTTGCTGCACGAGTATCGCTGCGATGTCGCCTCGTGTGTAATGAAACCGCTCATGACTCTACGAGGACGCGCGGTTGTTGCTCGCTGGTGTGCATCGACCCTATGTCGTAACAGTTTTTTGAAAATCGTTCTGCTATGCGTCTGAGGTATATGTGGGAGATCTGTAAATTGCGGTGATGGGTTTTGAATCATGGTCCTTTTTCGCCCACTGCACTAATCGCTGCAGCACAATACTTATTCACAATGCCAGTGCGTCTTAAATAATGCATAGCATAAACACACAGGAATGGCAGTTAATGGCTGCTCAGAGTGCTGTTGCGGAAGACCTGGCAGAATAGTCGGATTTATACCTGAAATCGTTCGCAGAAACTGAAATTCCGTATTGTTTCCAGGTAAGAGCAAGCCTTTGGATTTGACGTCAGTTTCACGGCTTGCGTTTTAGTTTCGCTACTTTCTTAGCCTGTTAAGTAGTTGGAAATTTACCTTCGCAGGATAAAGACCCCGATAAAGACGTCCCAGAGACGGAAAGATCTAAGGAGATCACTGGGACTCGAATCTGCTAACATCGCACAATAGCCAGCAAGGTTCACTACGGATCACAGTTTTTCATAGTAAAAAATAAAAATTTGTTATGACATCTTCTTCGTATTCCATTACAAAACTGCAAGACTTACAAACAAATAACACTCGGACATCTAGAGTCCAAACCATCAGATGGCTGGGATGGGAACTTATTTTATTTTATTTAGATTCTTAATTTAATTGAAATTATTATGTTGGCATTGTTTTCCGAGTTTAGTGTTAATGTTTTACCTGGTTTGCCCCTTTATACTTATTTACTGTTCATCTTCTTACCTTTTTAATTGCACTGGCACAACTCACATTTACTCTATGTTCGTGGCTCAGTCTAGACAGTCAGTTAAAGCCTGGTGATGGAACTGCAATCCGAAAACCGGTTAACTAAATAAATTAACCATGTAGAACAGAAATAATGTTGCGTTTTAAATTTATAACTATATTGTCCTACCAAGTAGCGACGGAAGTATCTGTTAGCATAATAACTTTCATTTGTTGCAGTGGAAACTTGTGGTGTTTACAGGAGTTGTACTCAGTTCTGTATATGGAGGAGATTCTACAAAGCGGTTGGAATCGGTGTAGCGCCTGCAGTACTCGTTTTCCATTCCAGTGGTCGGGTATGAGATTCATTCGAAAGTAGTTGGACTGCTACAAGGTAGTGACTACCGATATAGAAGAAATGACTGTCTCACGGGTCAATGCGAAGCTGGCGACCACTATTTATCTTAATAGCAGTGGCGTAGTAGAGCAGAGAAAAAAAATCGAGGTCTGACAACAAGCGTTTCTGAGGATCTCTCCGGAGCAGTACGTCACCTATCTCACAGCGCTGCAGCCGTCATAACTCGAGCCGTGGCGTTCAGCGAGCAACGGGCTGACGTGGTCTCCACCGTGCTGCTGAAGGCTCAGGAAGGACCCGCCCGGCCTGTGAACACGGTACGTGTTCCTGGACGTGGCATACGTGACGATAGCGCGCTTACGCAGTGATAGATGACATGGTACACCAGCAACTTTTCCTCTTTATAACTTTGTGTGTGTTTAGTGTTGAGTGTAAGTGCACGACACTAATTAATGAAAAATATGAGTAGTTAAGCCCTGTATTGTCCAGTCGAGTGTGGATGGTTTTCAACATTTTAGAAATACGCGAAAATAAAATCAGTATAAATTACACATCAAATGGACCACTTAATTTTTGTCTGAATAAAGTATCCAAATTACTTTAATGAAAGTCTACTGCTCATTTACGTAGCTTGTTTGCGAAACAAAACTCAGAACACGAGAAACGTTTCACACACTGATATATCACATTCTGCACTGAAACGTACTTTGTATAACAAGAAAATATCTTTCAGACTGAATGTAAGCTATCGGTTCTAATCACCGATTAACTGTGTAGTGACACTGTTCTGTGTGTATAGTGTAACCGTGTGACTACACCCCTGAACTGCTGCTGCACTCACCTTGGTACATCAAAAATATTGTCTCGAAAGTGGACCACAGCAAGCAGCGCTGCAGCAAAACTAAACTAAACTGGTAAGCTAAAATTTATATTCAAAACCGTGTGTACCGCCACGTGGAACGCGGACACAAGCAACATAGAATTTCCTGCGAGGGAATAATTTTGGGTACTAATGTACGCTACTCAAAATTAAGTTTTTTTTTTTTTTTTTTTTTTTTTTTTTTACAAAATGTATGTATGGGGGAGGAGAATTACCGTCTCTAGCTGTGAGCAATCCATGAGATAAATGCTCCAACCAAATCTCTGTACGAAAATTAATTTTACATCAGAGTTTAACTACGTGCAACTATGCAAAGGTGCTGATTTACCTTGAATCACAGTTCTTCACAATACTCTTCTCAGAATCCGTAAATTATCTTATCGTCATGTTTTTCAATCACTTACAGCAAATTTGTATTGAATAATTAGCTCAATTCTATATACAAATTCCCTAACCATTCAGTTAGGCGTCTACCTCCCAACACACCTCGACTAATAATAATCTCTCTCTCTCTCTCTCTCTCTCTCTCTCTCTCGCTCTCTCTCTCCCCAGTACCCTCAGGCAGAGAAGGTGTAACAACACAACCAAAGATCGCGGATCAACAGGGCTTGCTCTGAGATATGTGCATCTCGATATATGACAGTAAGAATTTAACAATACTGTAATAGCCAAGATGACACGCACACTTCACAACGCGAGTTCTCGAAGTGGAGAAGTGTAAACTAGCTGCGATAGTTTTAGGCTATCCTCACAGCGGACGACACAGCTGATGTCGAGGTGGACACGTACGCCAAAAGTACTGCTTGAGGTAGTGCTCTCCAGGGGCAGCTGACCGCTGTATCTGGCTCACAGATCACACAGATCGTTTAAGAAATCGACCAGCATGAACTGCCTACTTTAACTCTATTCATGTCCTTTTCTTGCGTCTCTTCAAAATGGCTCTGAGCACTATGGGACTTAACTTCTGAGGTCATCAGTCCCCTACAACTTAGAACTACTTAAACCTAACTAACCTAAAGGCATCACACACATCCATGCCCGAGGCAGGATTCGAACTTCCGACTGTAGCGGTCGCGCGGTTCCATACTGAAGCGCCTAGAACCGCTCGGCCATTCCGGCCGACTCTTGTGTCTCTGTCCTGCATCTGCGCAAAATCTGCATGATCATTAACGGATTTGGCATTGTTAGTTTAAGAGTGCTGGTTGTCCTTCCTGTCGCCACCCAATTACTCTCCGAGACGGAATGTGTGGTTCAAAAAAAATGGTTCAAATGGCTCTGAGCACTATGGGACTTAACATCTTAGGTCATCAGTCCCCTAGAACTTAGAACTACTTAAACTTAACTAACCTAAGGACAGCACACAACACCCAGCCATCACGAGGCAGAGAAAATCCCTGACCCCGCCGGGAATCGAACCCGAGAACCCGGGCGTGGGAAGCGAGAACGCTACCGCACGACCACGAGATGCGGGCAGGAATGTGTGTACCATAATTTTCTGTGTGTAGTGTTCTCCATGTGAAAGTGTGCGATATTTCTCTGAATATTTGTGAATCGGAGAACTGAAGCGGGACTTGAGTACCAGCCCAGCATTCACGTAGTCGGATGTGGGAAACCACCTAAAAACACACCCACACTAATCAGCACACCGTCCCTCATCGCTAATTCACCATGCGGGACTCAATCCGGGGCCGGCACAGCACACCGCCCCGGAAGTGGCAGTTTAACAAATGGTTGAAATGGCCCTGAGCACTATGGAACTTAACTTCTGAGGTCATCAGTCCCCTAGAACTTAGAACTACTTAAACCTAACTAACCTAAGGACATGACACATATCCATGCCCGAGGCAGGATTCGAACCTGCGACCGTAGCGGTCGCGCGGTTCCAGACTGTAGCGCCTAGAACCGCTCGGCCACAGCAGCCGGCCGGCAGTTTATCGTGCCTACCCGCAGGGCTCCTGCATTTCCACTCTTCTCAATATGCTAGTCATGTTGTTCTGTCGTAGTGTACATAAATGAAAATATCAATACTCGTGAACACGTTGTAAGGCAAAAAGGAAAATTCCTTGTCCAGTCAGTAATGGTGCCGCCTTATAAAAATTACATTACGAATATTGCGGTACAAGTTTGCAATAGTCTTCCACGTAAGATAAAATTTATTTCGTCTTTCTCACTTTTTAGAAAGAACACTAAGGTCTTCTTACTAGAGCATTGTGTCTATTTAGTAGAACTATTTTTTGGAACTTTTGAGATATTAGACTTGAAACGAGATTCCACGACTTTTTCCATCTCAGGGTGTTAGACTTGAAACAAAATTTGGATTGAGCGAGACGTGAACCACCTGCACACCACACACATCGCTTCGTATCTCTGCACCTTTATTCTTTACACTACACTGAACTTCCAGAATGTATCACTACTGTGTTATTAACTGACATTTAATTATAACAAATGGTACCCAGAACAATGCCATTTTTATGTGTTTGCAATGTGAGGACGCCTTGAAATGGCATACTTTCATAGATCTGATATAATAAAATTTTCCTTGAGATATTTGAGTCTCCTCTTTATCGACGATAATGGTGGAAGCAGAAGAAATTAATTAAAATTTGTGCTGGGGTCGGGACTCGAACATACCTCTCCTTGCTGACCCTGCACATCTGCTAGCCATTACACCACCACAACGTTTAAGCTAACAAAGCTGCACGCATTCAAATCTCTGAAGGAAAATTTAATCATCTCAGATCTATAGATCACCTGCGCCTGAGGTCCAGGCAGGATTTCCCCATTATATTCAATGCTGGGATGCTATTCCAGTACCGGAGAACCTTGGCAATAGCGACGATCTAAGAAGGAGAAAATAAGCTGAGGATGTGAAATGAAGTTTATATTATGGAGGGCATTTGACTACGGTAGTCTGTGCAGCTATTTTAGCTATAATGCTGTGGTGGTGTAATGATTAAGAAACCCGCCTTGAAAGCAAGGGGACGTGGGGTCAAAAAAAAAAAAAAAAAAAAAAGAAGAAAAAGGTTGAAATGGCTCTGAGCACTATGGGACTTAACTTCTGAGGTCATCAGTCCCCTAGAACTTAGAATTACTCAAACCTAACTAACCTAAGGACATCACACACATCCATGTACGAGGCAGGATTCGAACCTGCGACAGTAGCGGTCGCGCGGTTCCAGACTGAAGCGCCTAGAACCGGTCGGTCACTCCAGCCGGTACGTGGGCTCATGTCGTGGCCACAACACAGATTCTAATTCACGTCTTCAGCTTTCATTATTACAATACAAACTTCTTTAAGCACGACTAGTACATTGCCTCTCATTTTATTACAACAAATCGTACCAATAGTGACGCGTTTTCGAGAGGTCCTCAGCAGGCTTTTTCTTTGAAGTGCCTACGTTCGTAGGACGTAAGTTATGATACACAACATACCAAATATGGGCCTCAAGGAAAATCCAATATGGCGTCTTCCTAATCTGTGTTGGCAACAGAAATGGCCTGTATGTGATGTAGGTGCCCTTCAGATGCGCTCGGTACTGCTCTGCACATTATTGGTACGATTTGTTGTAATAAAATGAGAGGCAGTGCACTAGTCGTGCTTAAAGAAGTTTGTATTGTAATGATGAAAGCTGAAGAAGTGAATTAGAATTTGTGTTGTGCCCAGGACATGAGCCAACGTCCCCTTGCTTTCAAGGCCGGTTTTTTAGTCATTACACCAGCACAGCATTATAGCTAAAATAGTTGCACAGACTTCCGTAGTCGAATGCCCTCCGTAATATAAACTTCATTTCACATCCTCAGCTTATTTTCTCCTTCTTAGATCGTCACTATTGCCAAGGTTCTACGGTACTGGAATAGCATCCCAGCATTGAATGTAATGGGGAAATCCTGCCTGTACCTCAGCAGCAGGTGATCTATAGATCTGAGATGATTAAATTTTCCTTCAGAGATTTGAATGTGTGCAGCGTGCTTTTTCCACACTGTGGCGTCAGAAGCGTGGAACGACAGCTCACAGTGCTGAAGTCTGGGGGAGTGGGAAGGAACGGTTCACAGCAAGCGTCCTTTTAAGGGGGGTAGGACGTCAAACTTGGAGCAGGAGAGGCATCTCAAGACATTTTAATTTCCAGTGTCTATACTTTTACAAATAAATTCATAAAACCTTGTCAGCATCACCAGGAAGGATTCGGGATTCACACTCATTGTAGTGGAAGTTCGAAAACACAACAAAATAATTTTTTTTTGCGTGCTAAATTTCATCATTTTTTTCACTTACTAATGGCTGCATTTGTTGCTATAGGTACACTTTTCTTCATAAGTTAGAGAGATTCCTCGATGAATTTTCCACAGCATACATACCATACTCACTCTAGAATTTATTTAATTTATGAAAAAACGAATGAACTGTTATATTTTAAACTTAATGTTTAGAAAAAAAACGCAAATTTTATAGTTAATTACCTCAATTTTTACCACAGTTTTTAATAGATTTGGAAAATTCTAGAGTTTCATACAATTTTAATTATGGACTATATGCTGTGCAAAATTCATCGAAGTATCTCTCTTACTTATGAAGAAATGTGTACCTATAGCAACAAATGCTGCCATTAGTAAGTGAAAAAAGTGATGAAATTTCCCACGTAAAAAAAAATTACTTCGTTATGTTTTAGAACTTCCGTTGCTATGAGTGTAAATTCTGAATCCTTCCTGGTGATGCTGACGAAGTTTTATGAATTTATTTGTAAAAGTATAGACAGTGGACATTTTAATGTCCTGTGGTGCCTCTCCTGCTCCAAGTCGGCCCGTTTGGCGTCCTACCCCCCCTAAGGAGCTAGCGAGTACCTCGGTTACGCTGTTAGCCTCCACCGCCAGTGCTCTGGCAGAGTGTGGCGCACGCTGTCCGCTGAACGCCGCCCGCAGCTTCCGGTGACAACTCGCAGGCGGCGGCCACCTGCCCGGGCGCGGCCGGCCCTCCCTGGCTGCTGCCCGTGCGGTTTCCATGGCAACCCCCCCCCCCCCCCCCCCCCGCTCTCTTGTTTGCCGGGGGCAGCGGCGCTCGATACCCACCAGGCCGGCCGGGCCGCGACGGGGCACGGCGAGTGGCTGCCGGCCTCCGCATGCCGGAAACCTAACTCGCGGCGTGTGACAGTATACCCAATAGGACATCAGTCAACCGCTTTTCACAAAGAACACCCACTTTTCCGAGCGCTTTGTAATTCTGTCTGCGGGTCATTTTCTTTCCTTGAAATAAGCGTAAGGTTATCAACATAATGAAGTGGTTTTAATACTCACACACGTACGAGAAAATTTAAATAAAAAATGTAGCAAATGATGTAGGTAAAAAGGGATACAGACCAGAAAGAAATTTTCGCTCTGCAGCGGACTGATAAGAGCAGCAGGTCCAGTGGGAATGCAGTGGCTGTATAGAGTACTATCAAGCGTGTGGAGAAATAGTACAATACCTGACGACTGGAGAACAGAAGACATTGTTCCCATCTTCAAGAAGGGCAATAAAAGACTTTGTAAAAACTACAGAGGAATAATCCTTATGAGTCATACAGCCAAGATTTTTGAAAGTATTTTACTAAATCGAATAAGTGAAAAGATAGATAAGGAGCTGAGTGAAGAACAGCATGGGTTTAGGAAAGGAAGAAGCACGATCGCCCTGATATTTTCTATCCGCCAACTGATGGAAAAAGTTTGGGAGTATAGCAAAAGGATGATAATGGTTTTTATAGACATAGAAAAGGCATATCACTCAGTGGACAGGGAAAGACTCTGGGAAGAAATGAAGAAGATAGATATAGAAGATAGATACATTAATGTTATAAAGACAATGTACAGAGGACGCAATTGTAGAATTAGAACACCATTGGGGAACTCTGAATACTTCGAAATAAGACAAGGACTTAAGCAAGGAAGTATTCTATCTCCTGCACTTTTTAATGTTGTGACAGAGGGAATGAATAGGGCAGTTAAAGATATAGTAAAAGAAAAAAACAAAAAGATGATTTTTGCAGATGACATGGTTATATGGGGTGATAAAGAGGTAGATGTACAGTTACAGCTTGATGCGTGGAACGAAATAATGAAAAGGTATGGATTAAAAGTAAATAAAGATAAGAGTGAGGTAATGGTATTTGGAAGAGAGAAAGGGATCAACGGAAATATTACCTTGAATGGAGAACCTCTCAAAGTGGTAGAAAGTTTCACTTACTTAGGGAGTGAAATATCTAGGGATGGAAGAATAACTAAAGAAATTAATAGGAGGTTAAAGAAGGGAGGCAATTTCTACCAAACAATAAAACACCTTATTTGGAATAATGAAGTTTCAGAAAGAGCAAAACTCCTTATGTATAAGAATTATTATATCCATATTGTCACCTATGGTGGAGAAACATGGACAATGACAGAAAGGGACTGGAGCAGACTGCAAGCAGGGGAAATGAAATTTCTCAGAGCAGTTAAGGGAAAAACAAGAATGGACAGAGTAAGGAATGTAGAGATTAGAAAGTACCTTAAACAAGAAAGTATGAGAGAAGAAAATGAAAGAAAGAGATTAAGATGGTATGGGCATGTTAAGAGGATGCATGGGCAGAGACTCCCCAAAATTATGGAAGAACTAAAGATGGATGGGAAAAGACCTAGAGGGCGCCCAAGAACACGGTGGAAAATGGGAGTGAGAATATCTGTAGAAAGGAGAGGTGTGACATGGCAGCAAGTGGAGGAACAAAAGTGGTGGGACGACCGAGCCAAATAGAGAGGACTAGTCAACACCCACACCCGGCAGTAGCTGGAGCGGGATTCGGATTCGGATATAGATAGCGGAGTGGGCGTTGATACGAAACTTCCTCGCCGACTCGAACTCGGAAGCTTCGTCTTCTGCCCGAGCACGGCTCACAGTACGTCCTCACATCTCTACTTCCACCAATACCTCGTGTCCTACCTTCCAAACTTCACAGAAGCTCTTCTGCAAAACTTCCGAGTTCGAGTCTCGGTCCGGCAGACAGTTTTAATCTGGCACGAAGTTTCAGGAATATACACGTTTGCTGTTGTTCTGGTCTTAAGTCCGGAGACTGATTTGATGCAGCTCTCCATGCTACTCTATCTTGTCCGAGCCTCTTCACCTCCTAGTAACTACTGCAACCTACGTCCTTCTGAATCTGCTTACTGTTTTCCTCTCTCGGTCTCCCTGTATGATTTTTACACCCCACGCTTCCACTCAGTACTAAACTGGTGATCCCTTGATGTCTCGGAAAGTGTCTCAGCAACCGATCCCTTCTTCTAGTCAGGCTGTGCCACAAATTTGTCTTCTCCCCAATTTTATTCAGTACCTCTTCATTAGTTACGCGATCTACCCATATAATCTTCAGAGATCTGCAGCACGACATTCCAAAAGCTTCTATTCCCTTCTTGTCTAAACTGTTTATCGTCCATGTTCCACTTCCATACCTGGCTACACTCCACACAAATACTTTCACAAAATTTTAAACATTTGATTGGCTGTGATGCAGCAACCGTATGTTATTTATTTACAGGACGTAGATACAGCCACAAAATTTGGTGCAACCGAAGTGGCTGCATATACGTCCTGTAATTAACTTTCAGTGAACACTTCCTGACACTTAATTGTATACTCGACGTTAGCCATTTTCTCTTCGTCAGAATCACTTTTCTTGTCATTGCCAGTTTACATTTTATACCCTCTTCACTTCGACCGTCATCAATTACTTTGTTGCCCAAATAACAAGTCATCTGCTACTTTAAGTGTCTCATTTTCTAATCTAATTCCCTCAGCATCACCTGATTTAATTCCACTTCATTCCATTATTCTCGTTTTGCTATTATTGATGTTCATCTTATAACCTCCTTTCAAGACACTGTCCATTCCGTTCAACTGCTCTTCCAAGTCCTTTGCTGTCTCTGACAGAATTACGTCACCAGCAAACCTAAAAGTTTTTGTTTCTTCTTCATGGACTTTAATTCCTACTCCAAGTTTTTATTTTCTTTCGTTTACTGCTTGCTCAATATAAGAAATGAAAACTTAAGAAAGAAATTGACAGGAAGTGAAAAATTGCAAAGTAGGAATGGGAAGTCGAGAAGTGCAAAGATGTAGAAGTATGCATGAATATGGAACAGATAGATTCCACCTTTAGGAAAGTAAAAGAGATGTTTGGAGGAAACACAAGCAGCTCACAGGCAAGCCGGTACTACGCAAGGAAAGGAAAGCTGAAAGGTGGGAGCTGGAATTTATATACAGAAGGACGAACGAAACAACGGAAATGTACTTCAGGGTGTCTGTGTGTGTGCGGTAGGAGGGAGGGGGAGGGGGGGGGGGAGTATTTAGCGCCTATGAACTGCATGTTATGCAACAGTCCACTTCAAAAGCCTTATTTCTCAGCATACTTACCCATATATAACTTAATATTTCAAATCGGGCAGCACTGCTAAAGTTGCTTCTGTCAATTAACAAAGAAATGTCATTTCTTACAGTTGGAAATGGAGAAACGTTAATAAAACCGGGTCTTTCTTCTGAACTGGATACATCAGACTGAGAACAAGAAATGAAATTAGTCCTAGTTTCCTGTATTTGTAAGAAAACTTCACCACTTTCTTTAAGGTCTTTATTGGGTGATTCCAATTCTGCTACTTTACGTTGAAAAAAACAAAAGATTTATTTGATGCCTACTAAGGTCTTTTTTGAGCTGTTGGCTTGATGATAATTCGTAAAAGGAAGCAACAAACATGTGAAATGCTCGGTACTGAAGCGTTGTGGTATCGCAGGGCTGGAATAATCATGAATACTGTGTATTTAAGAGAATTAATGCAGCCGAAGTAAGATGACTTTCTAGAATGTTTTCTAATGCGTAGTCTGAGAAGTGAGAAACTACTTAGAATGAAATGTTTCAAAATTCCACCGACTGACTTCGGTGATACACCATAACTATCCAGAGTGACCTTACGTGGAATGGCCATATAAAACAGATAATGGGAAAAGTAGACGCAAGAATCAGATTCATCGGAAGAATCTTAAGGAAATGTAACTCATCATTGAAAGAAGTGGCTTATAAGGCGCTCGTTCTCCCGATTCTATTGTTCATCTATCTGGGATCCCTATCAGGTAGGACTGACAGAGGAGATAGAGAAGATCCAACGAAGAGCGACGCGTTTCGTCACGGGATCGTTTAGCTGGCGAGAGAGCGTTACGGAGATGCTAAACAAACTCAACTGGCATACGTTACAAGAGACGTTGTGCATCACGGAAAGATTTACTATTGATGTTCCGGGACAGCACTTTTCAGGAGTAGTCAGATAACATATTGCTTCCCCCCACATACATCTCGCGTATTGATCACGAGGTGAAAATTCGAGAAATTAGAGCCAATACAGAAGATTACCGACAATCATTCATCCCACGCACTATTCGCGAGTGGAACAGGGTTGGAGCGATCAGATAGTGGTACCGAAAATACCCTCCACCACACATCATTAGGTGGCTTTCGGCGTATGATGTAGATGTAGATAAGATTCAAAACAAGAGCATCACCTCAGTTTTTCATTTATTGCACCTCAATGACTATTAACTTTGTAGATATTGATTTGGTTCAAATGGTTCAAATGGCTCTGAGCACTATGGGACTTAACATCTGTGGTCATCAGTCCCCTAGAACTTAGAACTACTTAAACCTAACTAACCTAAAGACATCACACACATCCACGCCCGAGGCAGGATTCGAACCTGCGACCGTAGCAGTTTCACTGTTCCGGACTGAGCGCCTAGAACCGCGAGACCACCGCGGCCGGCTTATTGATATGGTACTCAGCATTAAGTGTAACAACGAAGTGACTGGAATTGGAACCGCAGTAGTTGTGTACTATGCAACAGAGGCTGGAATGGAAGGAGGAATGAAGGCTACAGACCACAAAACAACGGATGGTGAAACCATGGATTCGGTTTCAACGATAAGAGAAGACGAGCGCGAATGAGCAACGGAGGAAACGGAAGCGGAGGTCACGTCGAGGAAACTGAGATTCGGGGACCGAACCGAGGACGAGAGGTGCGAGGAAATGACAACGAAAGTCAATGACTACGAGGTGCATTCAAGTTCTAAGGCCTCCGATTTTTTTTCTAATTAACTACCCACCCGAAATCGATGAAACTGGCGTTACTTCTCGACGTAATCGCCCTGCAGACGCACACATTTTTCACAACGCTGACGCCATGATTCCATGGCAGCGGCGAAGGCTTCTTTAGGAGTCTGTTTTGACCACTGGAAAATCGCTGAGGCAATAGCAGCATGGCTGGTGAATGTGCGGCCACGGAGAGTGTCTTTCATTGTTGGAAAAAGCCAAAAGTCACTAGGACCCAGGTCAGGTGAGTAGGGAGTGTGAGGAATCATTTCAAAGTTGTTATCACGAAGAAACTGTTGCGTAACGTTAGCTCGATGTGGGGGTGCGTTGTCATGGTGAAACAGCACACGCGCAGCCCTTCCCGGACGTTTTTGTTGCAGTGCAGGAAGGAATTTGTTCTTCAAAACATTTTCGTAGGATGCACCTGTTACCGCAGTGCCCTTTGGAACGCAATGGGTAAGGATTACGCCCTCGCTGTCCCAGAACATGAACACCATCATTTTTCCAGCACTGGCGGTTACCTGAAATTTTTTTGGTGATGGTGAATCTGTGTGCTTCCATTGAGCTGACTGGCGCTTTGTTTCTGGATTGAAAAATGGCATCCACGTCTCATCCATTGTCACAACCGACAAAAAGAAAGTCCCATTCATGCTGTCATTGCGCGTCAACATTGCTCGGCAACATGCCACACGGGCAGCCATGTGGTCCTCCGTCAGCATTCGTGGCACCCACCTGGATGACACTTTTCGCATTTTCAGGTCGTCATGCAGCATTGTGTGCACAGAATCCACAGAAATGCCAACTCTGGAGGCGATCTGTTCAACAGTCATTCGGCGATCCCCCAAAACAATTCTCTCCACTTTCTCTATCGTATCATCAGACCGGCTTGTGCGAGTCTGAGGTTGTTTCGGTTTGTTGTCACACGATGTTCTGCCTTCATTAAACTGTCGCACCCACGAACACACTTTCGACACATCCATAACTCCGTCACCACATGTCTCCTTCAACTGTCGATGAATTTCAATTGGTTTCACACCACGCAAATTCAGAAAACGAATGATTGCACGCTGTTCAAGTAAGGAAAACGTCGCCGTTTTAAGTATTTAAAACAGTTCTCATTCTCGCCGCTGGCGGTAAAATTCCATCTGCCGTATGGTGCTGCCATCTCTGGGACGTGTTAACAGTGAACGCGGCCTCATTTTAAAACAATGCGCATGTTTCTATCTCTTTCCAGTCTGGAGAAAAAAAATCGGAGGCCTTAGAACTTGAATGCACCTCGTAGTTGCATATGCAGAAGAGGCACAAAACGCGTATGCAACTGAACTCGGACCTAGCCTCATCAATGGTATTACGTTCAGATACGACGATCTTGAAGAAACGTTGTTGGAAGATTCTTATTCTGAACAAGCCACAGGTAGTATAATGGTCGGTGACAACCGAACATAAGCATAGCAGCATAAATTTTGTTTAGTTATAATAGCTGTAAAGACAACAATCATTTCCTTAGATTTTTCTTGTGATCCACCATGGTAATTAGCATAGGAACTTCTCCCACTACTAGTCTTAATAGTTGTGAATTGTTAGAATTTCACTGTATGTGTATTTCTTCGTAACATGTATCAAGTTTGCAGTTGTACTGTTGGTCACCCCAGAGCTGACTAATTACAGTTGTTGAGAGTAGACATGTGCCGATTTCACTACGGAAACTTCGTTGTTTATTTGAGTCGTATTTTCGCGCGAGTTAATATATTGTCATAGCAGTTTTGCAGTTTGCACGGAACGACAGAATTAGATGTCACAACGACGATAGAACTTTATGTCCTCGAGTCCGAAACTCGAGCACGAGTATTGGGAACGGAATACTTCTCGTTACATCTTGGAGTTCAGCTACATTCAAATTTCTTCTGTTTATTGTGTGTGTATCGCAGTAAACGCCCTTGTACGATCCGGTATATAATTCGTAGTATAGTGTGTGAGAGGGCCGTGGTTGCCTTTAGTTTGCGAGACCTATGGAGGTATTCTGCAGTATGATGGTGTATTGTCCGCGTGAGAGGATTGTTGACTTTCTTGCGTGTTTCACCGTGGTTTATGACCATTGCCCAATGCAATGTCTCTTCGCTGTTGGCTGAGTATTGTCATCGCCAATGGTGCGATGTACACTCCTGGAAATGGAAAAAAGAACACATTGACACCGGTGTGTCAGACCCACCATACTTGCTCCGGACACTGCGAGAGGGCTGTACAAGCAATGATCACACGCACGGCACAGCGGACACACCAGGAACCGCGGTGTTGGCCGTCGAATGGCGCTAGCTGCGCAGCATTTGTGCACCGCCGCCGTCAGTGTCAGCCAGTTTGCCGTGGCATACCGAGCTCCATCGCAGTCTTTAACACTGGTAGCATGCCGCGACAGCGTGGACGTGAACCGTATGTGCAGTTGACGGACTTTGAGCGAGGGCGTATAGTGGGCATGCGGGAGGCCGGGTGGACGTACCGCCGAATTGCTCAACACGTGGGGTGTGAGGTCTCCACAGTACATCGATGTTGTCGCCAGTGGTCGGCGGAAGGTGCACGTGCCCGTCGACCTGGGACCGGACCGCAGCGACGCACGGATGCACGCCAAGACCGTAGGATCCTACGCAGTGCCGTAGGGGACCGCACCGCCACTTCCCAGCAAATTAGGGACACTGTTGCTCCTGGGGTATCGGCGAGGACCATTCGCAACCGTCTCCATGAAGCTGGGCTACGGTCCCGCACACCGTTAGGCCGTCTTCCGCTCACGCCCCAACATCGTGCAGCCCGCCTCCAGTGGTGTCGCGACAGGCGTGAATGGAGGGACGAATGGAGACGTGTCGTCTTCAGCGATGAGAGTCGCTTCTGCCTTGGTGCCAATGATGGTCGTATGCGTGTTTGCCGCCGTGCAGGTGAGCGCCACAATCAGGACTGCATACGACCGAGGCACACAGGGCCAACACCCGGCATCATGGTGTGGGGAGCGATCTCCTACACTGGCCGTACACCATTGGTGATCGTCGAGGGGACACTGAATAGTGCACGGTACATCCAAACCGTCATCGAATCCATCGTTCTACCATTCCTAGACCGGCAAGGGAACTTGCTGTTCCAACAGGACAATGCACGTCCGCATGTATCCCGTGCCACCCAACGTGCTCTAGAAGGTGTAAGTCAACTACCCTGGCCAGCAAGATCTCCGGATCTGTCCCCCATTGAGCATGTTTGGAACTGGATGAAGCGTCGTCTCACGCGGTCTGCACGTCCAGCACGAACGCTGGTCCAACTGAGGCGCCAGGTGGAAATGGCATGGCAAGCCGTTCCACAGGACTACATCCAGCATCTCTACGATCGTCTCCATGGGAGAATAGCAGCCTGCATTGCTGCGAAAGGTGGATATACACTGTACTAGTGCCGACATTGTGCATGCTCTGTTGCCTGTGTCTATGTGCCTGTGGTTCTGTCAGTGTGATCATGTGATGTATCTGACCCCAGGAATGTGTCAATAAAGTTTCCCCTTCCTGGGACAATGAATTCACGGTGTTCTTATTTCAATTTCCAGGAGTGTATTTGTGGTATGTTTTTTGTCTATGGATGTCGCCTTTGGTGCGAAGTTTCTCGCTAATGGGATATTTTCTTCGAGTGTGGTTACACACATGAGCTATCGCGTCTTATTCGATTGTTGTTCACTGCGATTTTTCACTTGCGGTTTTCCCATGTGGTTTTCCGCACTATTGTGCGATAATATTTGTATGGGCTTTCGCGAGTAGTTCGCGAGCAACTGAGCGGTAGATCTTGGGCGATAATTAGTACTACGTGCGGTGAGTACGGGACGTGTGAGTCACTTTGGTATGTTTTTGCAGAGTGAGCGAGGCACATCTTCAATTTGTGAGAAAGAGAAGAACGGAAGAAATATAGCTTTGCAGTCAAATGTCGATAATACCATGTGATTTTTTATGTTTGTTTCAGCAGCTGGGGTGGAAAATTTGTGTCACCAACCTGAGAAATTTTGTCAGTTTCAGCAAAAAGAGAATTTCGCAGAAGAATTATTTTTCCACATAGGACAGCGAGCAGACTGGTGGCGTCCGCACTCTTCGAGATTTACGCCATACACCAGCATTCGTGCCACCATCTCAAGGAAGTTCAGCTATGCTGATGATATGGCCCTAGCTATCCAAAGCAAGCAGTTTGAAGAGACTGAAAACATCCTCCCAACTGACCTAAACGAAAAGCACGAGTATTTCACCAAATGGAGGCTAATACCAAATCCCACCAAGACTGAAGTCAGTTGTTTTCATTTGAACAACAGAATGGCGGGATATGAGCTGAAGGTTTATATGAATAACAGTCAACTGCGATATCAGCCGCATCCAAAGTACCTGGGCGTCACTCAAGATAGGACATTATCCTTCAAAAGAAACCTGGAAAATGTATCCAATAAAATAAACTCACGGAACAGCCTCATTCAGACGCTCTGCAGGAACAGACACTACGAACCTCTGCAGCCGAGTACTGCGCACGAACGTGGTTAACCAGCAAGCATGTAAACAAGGTGGACACCCAGCTCAAGGCTGCTATGAGAACCATAACTGGATGCATAAGGACTACCCCACTACATTGGCTTCCAACACTTAGTCATATAGCTCCACCCTCCCTGCGAAGACAGGAAGCTCTGATGAAGGAATACACAAAAATAATGAATAACCCCCGACTTCCTATCCATGAAGATGTCCCAACTTTGGAAAGAATACGACTCCGCTCGAGAAATCCCCCTTTAAGACTGGCCCGCCAACTGTCAGCTGCCAACTTCAGCACGGATACAAAATGGCACGAGAGCCGGAGTGATAGTGCCTCCCCTGACAACCGTGAACTGATCTGACCATCAGAGAAACCTAAGGGCTTTGAACTTCCACGACAGCTATGGAACAGCCTAAACAGAATCCGAACCGGACATGGACTATGTGCACACAATCTACACAAGTGGGGAAAGCTTCCCAGCCCTAGCTGTGACTGTGGGGCACCTAATCAAACAATACAGCACACCGCCCAGGACTTTGAATTAAGAGCCTACCGGGGTAGTCGGGCTGACTTCTTCAACGCCACACCGACCTGCCTGGTATGGATCGCCAATTTGGACGTCAGAATTTGATGACTTGTGTAACGCAAAATATCTGCTGTAATGTTACCTTTTATTGTGTTTATGTATTATATTTTATCTGAATATTTATCCTTCACTTATGTATTTTATAGTGTATTTTATCATATAATTTCATAATGTAATAAGTGTAAAGCATGTGTGTAGCGCCATACGCTAAATAAATAAATAGTGCCACCATAATGACAAAGTACTGGAAAGTCTAGTACCTTCAGTATTTCATATTAGTAGTTGCATTGCATGAATAAGTAGTAGACGTAGATGCTGTGAGAATGACTGAAGTGGTTGTGTAGTCTAAGCCAGCTTAGTACTTTGAGTGCATGAAAGGTTGTGGGAAATTAACTGTACACTATCATACATTATAACACCTCACAACTACTTAAGATTATAAAGATTTAGACACGAAAAATTAGTCATTTAAAATTATTGCCGTAAAAAATTCAAAGAATGATTGTAGAATAAGTTTTTATTTTTGTCAAAAAAGCTGTGTAAACCATGTTATTTATTTTTATTCTTGGAGTAATCACGTAAAGCAATCCTTATAATTCTATCTATATTTGCGCTCTAAACATATTTGTGAAAACACGGCACTGAGTCCCCATGTAAGCATTGTGCAAAGCCGGCCGAAGTGGCCGTGCGGTTAAAGGCGCTGCAGTCTGGAACCGCAAGACCGCTACGGTCGCAGGTTCGAATCCTGCCTCGGGCATGGATGTTTGTGATGTCCTTAGGTTAGTTAGGTTTAACTAGTTCTAAGTTCTAGGGGACTAATGACCTCAGCAGTTGAGTCCCATAGTGCTCAGAGCCATTTGAACCATTGTGCAAAGTATGGGAGCTGAGTGGATGGTGACTGGAGAGGTCACTGACACCGGAGCAGCTATAGCAGCTGATCTGCCTGGGCGCCAAGGACTGAAGCGGCAGTTAGTGTCGTCCGCCAGACCTGTGGGCCGGGGGTGGCAGAACAGACGGCGGTGACCCACACAACGATCGCAGAGCAGCTGATCGACGTGATGTCATCGGGTTGCACGGATGGAGGTAGGTGCGGGCGAGCCTCTTCGCGCCACAAGCTGTCAACGAAAGGCTGAGAACTTTCGCCGTCGCTTCCGGCTTCCAATCCCCCGAAGGAACTACCGAGCACACGCCATTGGAACGGGGCTACAGAGTGCTGAATGGAGGTACTTACATGTCTGGAGGAACGGGTCAACACAGACCGCGACGGCGGGAGGTGATTAACCTCAAACCTTTGCCCACATGCTGCTCAGGTCATCCCACAAACATGTTCGACAGCGGCAACACATTGCTGACTACCATTTCATTTGAGGCGGTCAGTAATCGAGACGCCACTGATTGTCGCAGACAGACAAGACCCTGCCACACCGAGGTTGCTGCTGTTGTGGGTTGGTAGGAGAGCCAACACCGGTTTTGAGAGGAAGCCGAAAGGCACGCGTTTTAGCTCACGCAGGCTGGCGTGAGGTCTGGAACAGGACAAGGAAATTAGACTTTAGCAAAAAACGTACGTAGCTGCTGGAATACTTAACTTTAATCCATAAATGGTGAACATCGCTCTTGAGGGTACATTATTCATAATCTCAATAGTAACTGGTAATGGCGCCTTGCTAGGTCGTAGCAAATGACGTAGCTGAAGGCTATGCTAACTATCGTCTCGCCAAATGAGAGCGTATTTTGTCAGTGAACCATCGCTAGCAAAG
Source organism: Schistocerca americana (assembly GCF_021461395.2). Classification (NCBI taxonomy): domain Eukaryota; kingdom Metazoa; phylum Arthropoda; class Insecta; order Orthoptera; family Acrididae; genus Schistocerca; species Schistocerca americana. The sequence goes on along the minus strand of NC_060125.1, from coordinate 556,500,827 downwards.
TCGGTTGTACCACTGGGGCGAGTGCTAGGAAGTCTCTCTAGACCTGCCGTGTGGCGGCGCTCGGTCTGCAATCACTGATAGTGGCGACACGCGGGTCCGACGTATACTAACGGACCGCGGCCGATTTAAAGGCTACCACCTAGCAAGTGTGGTGTCTGGCGGTGACACCACAGCTGGCTATACTGTATATGCCAAATAAAAGGAGTAACCCATCTTGGCATACTGATCCCACACAGCTACCACATCTAACTTGTTACATAACATGTGAAGACCTTTGAGAAGAGAGGTGTAGGAGGTATTTGTTATTTACAGTTAATTTGTTTTATATATACCTTACTGTTTTCATTTTTACAAGATCACATGTATTTTCTGTGTTTTCTTACTAAGTTTTGTTTTTTCTTAACGAACTCGTATATTATTTTTCGTTTTGTGTAAAGATTCTCTTGTTTTACGAGGTGCATTCAAGTTCTAAGGCCTCAAATTTTTTTTCTACGGACTGGAAAGAGATAGAAACATGTGCATTGTTTTAAAATGAGGCCGCGTTCATTGTCAATACCACCCAGAGATGGCAGCAGCGTACAGCAGATGGAATTTTACCGCCAGCGGCGAAAATGAGAACTGTTTTAAATACTTAAAATGGCGATGTTTTCCTTACTTGAACAGCGTGCAATCATTCGTTTTCTGAATTTGCGTGGTGTGAAACCAATTGAAATTCATCGACAGTTGAAGGAGACATGTGGTGATGGAGTTATGGATGTGCCGAAAGTGCGTTCGTGGGTGCGACAGTTTAATGAATGCAGAACATTGTGTGATAACAAACCGAAACAATCTCGGGCTCGCACAAGCCGGTCTGACGACATGATCGAGAAAGTGGAAAGAATTGTTTTGGGGGATCGCCGAATGACTGTTGAACAGATCGCCTCCAGAGTTGGCATTTCTGTGGGTTCTGTGCACACAATTCTGCATGACGACCTGAAAATGCGAAAAGTGTCATCCATGTGGGTGCCACGAATGCTGACGGACGACCACATGGCTGCCCGTGTGGCATGTTGCCGAGCAATGTTGACGCGCAACGACAGCATGAATGGGACTTTCTTTTCGTTGGTTGTGACAATGTATGAGACGTGGATGCCATTTTTCAATCCAGAAACAAAGCGCCAGTCAGCTCAATGGAAGCACACAGATTCACCGCCACCAAAAGAAATTCGGGTGACCGCCAGTGCTGAAAAAATGATGGTGTCCATGTTCTGGGACAGCGAGGGCGTAATCCTTACCCATTGCGTTCCAAAGGACACTACGGTAACAGGTGCAACCTACGAAAATGTTTTGAAGAACAAATTCCTTCCTGCACTGCAACAAAAACGTCCGGGAAGGGCTGTGCGTGCGCTGTTTCACCATGACAACGCACCCGCACATCGAGCTAACGTTACGCAACAGTTTCTTCGTGATAACAACTTTGAAGTGATTCCTCATGCTCCCTACTCACCTGACCTGGGTCCTAGTGACTTTTGGCTTTTTCCAACAATGAAAGACACTCTCCGTGGCCGCACATTCACCAGCCGTGCTGCTATTGCCTCAGCGATTTTCCAGTGGTCAAAACAGACTCCTAAAGAAGCCTTCGCCGCTGCCATGGAATCATGGCGTCAGCGTTGTGAAAAATGTGTACGTCTGCAGGGCGATTACGTCGAGAAGTAACGCCATCGATTTCGGGTGGGTAGTTAATTAGAAAAAAAATCGGAGGCCTTAGAACTTGAATGAACCTCGTATGTCACTTATTTGTTGTTTTGTTGTGCTGACACATATTTGTACTATTAGAGCAGACTGACACTCGTTAAAGAAATAAGCTGAACAGATGACACATGCAAAACGAACACTAGGAATCTTTTATATTGGCTGAATGTGAGAACGTCTGTGATCGATGTTTTGTCAAGGAATGAATGTGGCCATGTGTGTAAGTGAGCAGAGGTAGCAATTTTCCACAGGGCAGAGAATCCTCAAGACAACATTATTATACTCTGGTTAGGGAAATAAACTTCTCTGACCCCAATTTCGGGATGAATGATTAGACAAATGTCTGCATGACCCTGTAACCGTTTAATAATTGCCATTAAAGTCTGGATCTACAAGAATATGACCGGATGGTATACCCATCACATTTTTATTTTTCACTTCAATTTTGTAGGCATTGAACAGACAGTATATGTATGACCCCTAGTTGAATGTATAACATTGTGCTGGGGTTTATGGCGAACATAGATTGATTCATGTTTATTTCTTTGATAATGAGCCAAATAAAGTGTCACAATTTATTCTGTTCTGTGTCACACTAATCAATTTAAAGTGTAACACTCCCCAAGAACAAATTTGAGAGGAATGGGGAGGTTGTGAGAGATTGCAGGGCACTCTCTCTTCTGATACAGTGTTATGCATCTTAGTGTTCTTAGAGAAGATAATCTTTATTACTAGGTTGCTATACCTGGATACGATCTGACTTCATGAAATGGTTGGCAGTAGTTAACGCTCTTGCTTGTGTGCTCTAGTGAAGGAACAGAGGTAAGCTTTACCTGCACTCAGAGGAAGAGGGTGCCAGTTTAAACGACTGCAGTAAAAGCGTACGGCGGCTGAGGGCCTAGGGGATCGGTTTTTCTGCAGAACCTGGGTGAAAACGTTGCGGACTGCCCAGTTCCTCGGTCTCATTGTGCAGACACGTTGGATGGCGCCGGTCGGTCGGCGGCCGCGTCCAGGTAGACTCACTAGCGCTGCTGTATGGGCAGAGCGTTGATGACTGGCAATAAAGTAGAGGACGGGCCTTTGTTAGGCAGGAAGCCAATGAGACGACTGTGTTCCAGCGAATTTCCGTGGGACAGGTCAGTGGCGCCCAGACATCCAGTCCCTGCTACAAAACATATTTGTGAAGGCACGAGGCTTTTAGAGAGTTTAAGGACTTGCTTTGGAAAGTTCGAAATGGATGCAACAGGGGAGGTAACGATGTTTTTATGGAGGGCTGTGGTTCCATCCAGGTCACGCTTTTAACATATAGGAAAGTGGCCGCGAAGCTGAATCTTTTTTCCTTTTCTCTCAATTAATTTTTTAAGTCGCTGGTTGGTAAAATCTGGGTATGCAGAGCAAGGGGCGGTGTCCCAGCTTCGACTGCCGTGCTCCAGCTCATGATAGGTTTGGGTTAGAGTGGGTGTACTCTAAGCGTGTAAATGTGTTATGCTACCGAGCTGGTTCAAATGGTTCAAATGGCTCTGAGCACTATAGGACTTAACATCTATGGTCATCAGTCCCCTAGAACTTAGAACTACTTAAACCTAACTAACCTAAGGACAGCACAAAACACCCAGTCATCACGAGGCAGAGAAAATCCCAGACCCCGCCGGGAATCGAACCCGGGAACCCGGGCGTGGAAAGCGAGAACGTTACCGCACGGCCACGAGCTGCGGACACCGAGCTGGTGAGGAAAGCTGAGAGAAAGAGAAGGACGCTCTTGTACTGGCGCTTCGCTAATAAAGAACTGCAGGTCTTTACCTAAACGGTGAGACTTGTGTCCTTTGCTAGTGTGCCACTTAGAGCCTGTGCCAGTCAAATGTGTCAAATGGCTCTGAGCACTATGGGACTTAACATCTGAGGTCATCAGTCCCCTACACTTAGAACGACTTAAACCTAACTAATCTAAGGACATCACACACATCCATGCCCGAGGCAGGATTCGAACCTGCGACCGTAGCGGCCATGCGGTTCCAGACTGAAGCGCCTAGAACCGCACGGCCACACCGGCCGGCTGTGCCAGTCACCATTTGAACCATCAGAGGTACTGCTTCTAGCATCGTGCACACAAGGAGTGATGCATGGGTGTACTTATTTGTTTTGATGCGGCCATCTAAACATTAGACACATTCCATCACGCATAGTGGTGGCATGGAGTCAAATTGGTTTGGCAGACCAGGAAACAGGTCCACCTGCACGCTGGGATCCACCAGGATTTCAGAGGCTCATAGGGAAGTACCTGCATTCCGAACTAGCCGAACGGAGGACAGCGTACTTGCAATTTTTTTTTTGCTTGCACGCCATTAATTACATATTTCTGCCATCCGTGACTCCAGTCGCCGAGCACATCTTAGTGTGCTGCCATGACCTGCAGAAGGGTAAATTATTCGCTACTACAGCATAGGGCTCCAATATACGCTTCTCAGCACCCTGTTCTTTGGAACCATATTTTTCTTTATGGAATAGTAGATGTTTGATAGTAGCATATTTTTTGGGCCATACCACCGATTCATATGTATGAAGGCAGGAAAAGTGATTAATTCTGGTTAGTGTCGTGTATTGATCCCCAACTGATCACTTTGTTCACCATAGACCGCATATCATTGAAAATGTTTGTCCAATAAAGAAGTGTTTGTGTGCCATTTCTTTAGCATTTTTTGTGTCTTCTGATGTTAAGAATGAATAAAGCTATTGTTATTTAGACCCCAAATCCTGCCAGTGTTCTGATTAACATTACCTTGACACTTTTGTTGAACTCTTGATTAAAACTGAAAGTTGGAAGTTTGCAACATATGTGCAGCAAGTCACTGAATTTTCAAATCAATTTTATGGTGAAATCAATGAATAATGTATCGAATTCGATGCTGCTAAGCCTCAAATTTTGTAGTTCTTACATATAGTAGTACTGCCCACTGAATTATCATGTTAAGATTTCTACCGTCAACCCTAAACCACCACAACTTGGGAGCTGAACTTTCTACACAGATTTACGATGAGCAATGTAATTTTTGAATCGTAGACCATTTTTCCTCTTTCTTGAGAATCGGCCATACGCATGGAAGGTGGGAATGCAGAACATGCACAATGCTAAAGTGCTGTCGGTGATTTAATGCCATCCAACAGTCGTTAGGCACACATCCAGTTAGCATCTCTGACACAATGTGGTTGAAAACTTTAAGAGGTTGAAATTTCTACCTTGGACACCCGACATAACATTGATTATGTCTGACACAATCCATTCATAAGTCCCAGAAGGTGTATAACAGCAGTTGTTTACGAAATTCATATCCGGTTACAGTTCAGTCAGCGATTGTAGACTTATGTGACGAAACAGCGACGTCTTATGAGAGCAATAGTGTGTTCCCTTCTTATTCATGACATTTTAATACGAAAAACAGTCGCCAGACCAAAGAATACCATGTATTCAACACCGACCGGAAGTCAGGAATGCTAACTTTGTGTTCCAACAAATTCTTATGTTGAACGCTTAAAATTATTTGATAGAGGCACATTTACATTCTCCGACTGCTCCATATGCATACGGAACAGCGGAACTGCTCAAACCATTTACCTGCCTCTCTCTCTCCCTCTCTCTAAATGCATGTCGAGAAAAAGTGGAAATGAGCGTATGGCATTGTTGGCCAGGAGCCCCACCTGGGGAAGTTCGGCCGCTGAGTGCAAGTCATATTTCAGTCGACGCCACATTGGGTGACTTGTGAGCCGGTGATGAGGATGAATTGATGATGAGGACAACACAACACTCAGTCCACAAGCGGCCGGGAATCGAACTCGGGCCCACTGTGCAGGAGGCAAGCACGTTACCACCCAGCTAAGCAGGCGGAGCTGAATGTCGAGAAAATCAGGAGATGCACATTCATCTTCCTGATGGTGGGCTGTTTCCTTCTTATGCACATTTCAACACGAGAAACAATAACCAGATCGCAGTACGCCATTATTTAACACCAATCAGAAATTAGGAACGCTAACGTGTTCTGATAGATACTTGACAACATATCAAAGAGCATTTGACATTTGACTGGCATAGATAGCCTACCCATAGCGATCCATATAGCGGAGAAGAAGTCGCACAGATTCATTGCAATTGAATGCTGAATGTTACTTGTCAGAGGCACATATTCGTTCTCCAGTTGCTACATATGCAGGTGAAATAGCAACAGGGGTTGACTAGCATCGAGAATCCAGGACTTGGAATACTTCCACTGGCTCTATGATGTCACAATCCAGCTCAGATACGTCGGGCTATTAATAACAGTATAGAATTCTGGCATAATGGTCCAGATTTGGGATACTAAGACTATTTATATGACGTCAGAATGCAAGTTCTGGAATACTGGCACAGTACAGGAAAAGTGCTATAATAGTTCATATGACAACATATGAAGAATAGTAAAGATATGTCGATCACAGATAGTCACTCCATAGTGATCAGTATTGCAGAGTACAAGCCTCACAGATTCACAAGAATTGAATGCTTAACGTTACCTTGTAGGATGTAAAGTCCGCCAGTTATGCAAAACACCGTTTACTCCAAGTACCCAAACATATTTCAGCACCACTGTGCCATCATCAGTGGGTTTCCGTTTTATTTAAGCTTTACACTTGGTGTGCATGATTTTTCAGGACCACTTGTGTATTATTTATTACAGGTAGCTTGTAATGATTTCGTGTGGCGAGTCCTTTTATTCTTAGCAGATGGTGAGGTGTCGTGATGCACACGGAAATATAACACGTATTTTCACAAATAAGGTTGTAAAAACGGTTCAAATTGCACTGAGCACTATGGTACTTAACATCTGAGGCCAGCAGTCCCCTAGAACTTAGAACTACTTAAACCTAACTAACCTAAGGACATCACACACATCCATGCCCAAGGCAGGATTCGAACCTGCGACCTCCACGTTGCAAATGATTTGAGTGAAATGCCCAGTCGATGCGCTGTTGTTTTCACGTCAATTCTACCAACATAGAGAGTTGTTTAGTTCTTAGGGTTTTGTAAAATTCCTGGATTCATGTCTCGTCGCTGTGCAGCCTATGAAAAGGGTTGCGGAAGACTCCCAAATAAATTCCAAAGTACAGTGCAGTTTTAATGCCAATATATTTCCAGGACTCTGGTGTCCAAGCCTGGTGAACTGTACCGGTTACATCAGATGTACCCAAAGTTGACATCAAACGACGCAAGAGTTCACACCAATCAACAAACGAGTGAGCCTACAATACATTTGCTCGCAACCCTAGCCAAAAAACGAGTGCCTCAAGGCCCCTGCGTGACCTCTATTTATACTTTTGTGAACAATTACAAACAATGAAAATTACGATTTTATGTAAAATCACAATTAAAAGTTAAACCGAATATGAGATAGACATTGCTTAAAATTTACGATCTCAGTGCTGAACAATGTGAACCTATTTTCAACTTAGTTACGAGTTAATATAACATTTTCTGACCAATTATGTTACAGGTAACAATTACATTTCTAAATTTGTTTATAACAAATCAACTAGTGCCTGAATTTCAGTGCTAACATATATCGGAGATTCAATTAACATGCTTTATTTATATGTTCTATTTAATTTGCTGTAGTAATTTTATACTGATAGGTTTACTGGTACATCCTGACCATGTGCTACATTTCTTTCGATTAGTTACAGTATTCATTTCACATATATATTATGTTTCTCACATAAGAACAATGTTAATCAGCAAAGCATCGTTTTCGAATTATATGTATACTGAAATAGTGGTTATTTTTGTATGTAATTTGGAAACAGGTCACTTTACAATTGGACAATTAGGACTGGTGTTTATCTTTAATGCTCTCTGAGGGGTTCTGATAGGTAGCAATTAGATACAGTAATATTTCTGTACCCCCTGAAGAGTTTTGCCTAGCCTGATAGACAAAACTCTTCTCACAGAAATATTAGTGTGGTTGATGTGATACAGTACTAGTTGGACAAAATAATACAAACTGCATATATCTTATAAGGTACAAAATTGGATCATGTAACTTTACATACAGATAAATTTTCCAAATAGCTACAAACATATACATCAAGAAAACAAGAATTGGAAATATGAGAGTACAAAGAAATTTCCAAACTTTTACAAAATCAAATATTTACATCAAATATTCTGAATGAATGTTTTTCCGAACTATCACTTCTAGAGTGTCCTTGTTTTTGTCACTTCTTGAGCGTCCATTAATTTTCCCTCCTTCAAACACTCAAACACAACTAAGCTAACAAATCACAAATTTGATTGGATTGATTACGCTGCACTTTTAAAGTGTCCATTTGACATGTTCTAGAATACTATTATCATATAAAAGACAGAAGAGTAAAATTTATCCTAACAGTTTGCAATACCATAAAATATTTTACAAATCTTGTCAAACATGAATATTCAAAATTATATTTGTATATTTATATTGTAACAGTATAGAAACTGTTCATTTACATCCAATCCTGGTTGTTGTCACAAGTATCTGAATATACTATGTATAGTCAATATTTCTTGGCTTTGTACATCAAATGCAATAACGTTTCAAAATGTTTACCAGACATCCAGAAAGTCAGATCAAATTAACATTGAGAAACAGCTTCAAGATTTTATAAATTGTGACAAAATAAGTATTACATCAATAAAATTCCTGAAAGTGGCAAGGTACACTTAAGCAAGTGATAATGTAATTGTGCTATAGTTAGCAACCTTGCACTAAGGTATTTTGTAAAAAAAAAATCCAGAACCTTATCACATTCCATCTTATATTTCATTTTGTCAAAGTCCTCAGTCCATCTATTAAAGTTGTCATTTCCTACCCTTCAATACCAAACTAGTCTCCAGATTGTGTCTTGTGAGATGTGAGTAGTGTAAAATAATTGTTTTTCAATGTGATTTGTGTGCCATGTGTTGTCATAGTTGTTCAAAATAACTCTCATGTTTAATTTCACATCAGCATTTCCTTCAATCAAAATGTATAAGAGTTCTACTTCATGCGATTCAAATGACTCATTAGTTCCATTATGTGTGGCTACACAGTACCATCATCATCATAATCCTCTCAATTAAACAAATTATCAAAACCATTAATAAATGAGGGTTGAATACCACCAACCACCTTGGCAGCATTGCAGATCATATAACCTAAACCTATCATCATCATCATCATCATCCTCATCCAAATACCCCTATGAAAATGCAATATCAAATCAAACCATCTTCCATCAACAAACTGTAAACATCAATTCATGTGAATCAGAATCAGGAATGAGTCTGCAACCTCAAATCCTTAATACAAATGCTAATCACAACATCACTTACCTTATTTCAAGACAATCCTCAACAATTCATAGCAATTTCAACATCTCTCTTGTGTGTACATAACTGAGTGAAACATGTATATAGTATATCATGGTGATAATCCCTTCTTAACAGCATAAATCACTTCAACCCTTTCATAAATCATAACGTCTTTCAACATCTCCTGTGGTCTTATATATAGTAACACATTAATTCAGTTGTCAATCGTATAACGGTATGAGAAGCAAAACATAGTAATTCCTTCCATGTGAATAATATATATAAGATAAAAACAGTGAAAAGATGTATATAGTTCTTCTTCAGTGCACAAATGTACCATAAAATCTGTAAGTGTGTATTAATAAGCTTAGTGTATCTTCACACAATTCACCTTTCATTTCTGGATAAGCTGATATAAATACAATATGGTCTGTTGTCTGTAATGATGTGTAACTGTTCCGCACTAGAAAATACATTTTTTTTTATTTAAAATAACAAAAATTCAGGTGACGTGAATCCAATACCAGCCTAACACCACCATCCTTTTTTGGAATACAGACCATCGGGCTGTTATATGGACTGTGACTTCTCTCTACTATTCTCCATTTTTGCATTTTCTGGAGTTCCCTCTCCACTTCTTTCCTTTTACAAATAGGTACCCCATAAGGCTTAATGAAAAAGGATTTGTCTGGCTTTAACTTCAAATAACATTCATAATCTTTGTCCCTACCAGGTTGATCACTAAAAATGTTACAGTTTTCCCAGAGAAAATTTTCTAATTCCTGCTTTTCAGACTCAGTCAAGTCATTTGCTTCTTTTACCTTTTCCAATATGGTTAGGGAGTAACTATCATCAACCAAACTCTGGTTATTGTGATCCCTATTTTCCTCTTCCTTCATGTAATGGCTACACTCTGGATAAATTATTTCCCTAATATGGTTTCTACTGTTTGTACTTGAATTTACTGGATCACTACTTTTCCTTGAATACTGGCCTTTGGTTCAGTGAACAGTAATTCTGAATTTTGCCAATCAGAACTCACCTTTGCTTTAACTATCCAGTCCATCCCTAAAATCATTTGCTCATTGAGATCTGGAATAACTGAACAACTGTGTTCAAAATCAATGTTGCCAACAGAAAATGTAATTAAACCTTGTTTATTTATTAACTTACTAAACTTGCCAGTGGCACCTTTAATCTGTACACCTATGATTGGAAATTCGATGTAACTTTCAGTGTCTTTTATCCTGTTCCTCAACTTGTCTGAGATACTTCTAATGGGACTGCCAGTGTCAATCAAACAAAGTCCTGACCAATTGTTAATGCTTATTTCTACGTAAGGGCTACCTAAGATAATATTTGGGTCACTATTCACATTCTCTGCCAACAAGTCACTTTCTAATTCAGTTGTATCAATGTTGTTACATTCTTCTCCACTACAGGTTTCAATGTCAGAATCAACACAAGATTGAGTGTCATCATGACTGGGATTAAATACATATGAGACGGATACCTTTCTTTCATTATACTTAAAATTATCTTTCATGGATGAATCTGATTTGATGACTTCACTTTCCTTATTATTTTCTAAACAAACTTCATTTTCACTGATAATAGATTCCAAAATCTTCCCACCTATCAACTTAGCTGGTTCCTGCTTATTAGTAGATTTACTTAAGATTTCTTTTATACAAATTGGTACCAGTACATTGTTTGCACTCTTAATATCTTCACATGAACCAACTTTGCTTTCAGAGTTACTTTCAGCTGCAACACCATTATCAATAACTTCAACATAAATAATGCCATCTAATTCCTCTTGTGTACATATATCATCAAATACATCATCCTTCACAGCACTATCTTTACCAAAATCATCATCAAAATAATCTGTGGGTGATACCTCTGCATGCACATCTGCCTTAACTACTAAGTGTTCAACATCAGAAGTTACACTACTGAAACTGATACCTGTTTAATTATCAGAGTCAGGTGTAATTTCCTCATTTTGGCTACCAGTTTCTACTAATATAGATACCTCATTATCCTTACCTTCATCAGAAAACAAGCTAGTGATACCATGCACATCATAAGTTCTGTCTACATCAGGTGTTAATGTGTCATCAATTAATGCTAAGTCATGTTCATTAAGTTCAAACTGTGGTCCTGCTTGAGTATATGCATTATTCAACTCACCCAACATGTGATCCCAAAAGTTTCGCTTATAACTAGTATCATCTAAGTAGTAGTCCCTATTTACATTACATTTATGATTGCTTTTACGTTTCTGTCTCTTTAACCTCCTCTTTGCCTGGTTTGTGCCATAACTATTCACCTCAAATTGACAGTCTCCCAACGAGGTGGTTACCTGTTTCCCTGGTTGGAATTGCTGTTATGAGGCTGGTTACTGTTTCCCTGTTCTTGATGGTTTTCATGTCTGTTGTAACTACTGTTTTGGTTACCACGTCAGTTATTATTTCTGTGTCCATTACATTGTTGTGACCCCCCATTCCTATTGTGAGTGTTTCTGAGGTTTTGATTGTACTGTCTGTCATCATTCTGCCATGCACGGTCAATTTTGTCTACATAACGTAAAAATTCGTCAACACTGTCATCTGGTCCATATACAAGTCCCCACTGAAAACGGTGTGGTAGGCGCCGTTTCAGTGCGTCAATCTGTATCAGTTAGAACAAAGGTTTTCTCAATTGTGAAAGTGTCTTTAATTGTTTTTCACAAAATTCTCGCATGCTAATTGCAAGACCTGTGTGATATTTGCTATCGTTAAGAAATTCAGATTTTATTCTTGCCTGTTTGTTTTCCGACCAAAACTTTGCCAAGAATTGGCGTTCAAAATCTGCAAAAGACGTAGCATTTGTATCAATGTTTTGCTTCGCCCATGTAAGGGCTTCACCATTCAAAAAACGTTTCGCAAATTTAACTTTAGCAGACTCTGGCATGTTAGGTTGGGAACTGTCTTTGCATTGATGCACAAAGTCAACTGGAAGCAATTTCGCATCACCTGGGTAACATTTTAAACTACATTGTTACAACTATGCACAAACATCTGGTTTGAATCAAAATTGGACATTATATTATTTTGCAGTTTTGAAACTTCAGAGCTGACTGTTTGCAGTTCTATTGTTACAGTTTCTACTTTCTCGTCAATACGAGATATCTTATCAGAAACAACTTCAGAATTTAATTTCAATCTTTCCCCTACCAATTCTTTTTCTGAAACAAAGAGTTCCTACAACATTTTTAACTCGTCTTTTCGTTTCACTGATTCATTTAAAACGACTATTTCCGTGTTTCTGACAAGTTCGTTAACTAATTCAATGCTTTTATTTGTTTCTTTAAATTCGGAGATTGTGAAAGCCTCCAAACAGTCAACTTTGGTTTCTACCCTTTCTATGTCACATGCAACAATTTGTACTTTGTTATTTGTTGCATTTATTTCTTCTCTCAATGAATTCAAATTTTGGTCCAGCTTTTCTGTGACCTCTTTAATGTTGCTCCCTAATTGGTTATTTTGAGTTACCAATTGTTCTAGTTTATTATTCAACAACTGAGATATCTGATCAATTAAATTCGGTTGCTGATTTGCTCCCGAAAAACCATGAAAAGGCGAACAACTACTGCTCGCGCCATTTGCTTCACTGTTTGAGTGTACATTTGTAGTTGAAGCATGAAATTGACGGCTTGACGGCGTGGTCATGCCTATTCGATTTAACTGAGTTTCGCTCATTTTGATCAAAGTGGCTAAACACTAGACAAAACACTTTTCTGCCTATCAAGTGAAATTGTCACACGCACAAAATGAAACGAAAACAGAAAATTGAATGATACAATTAAAAGGGGTACTTGTCTGATTCATTCGCGATGTCATTCCAGAATATAACTGTAGCTCCTGGCGACGTCCGTGGCGCAGTCTGCAAAGTACAAGATTGTGGTTCCTGCCTCTTGTACATGGAATTCTTGCGAGTCGTCCTCTGTACAGTCTTCCACTTGATCCCAGCTCCTCCACCACGTTGTGATGTTTATATTTTCCCTCCTTCGCGTTGCAAATGTTTTGAGTGAAATGCCCAGTCGATGCGCTGTTGTGTTCACGTCAATTCTACCAACATTAAGAGTTGTTTGGTTCTCGGGGTTTTGTAAAATTCCTGGATTCATGTGTCGTCGCTGTGCAGCATATGAAAAGGATTGGGGAAGACTCCCAAATAAATTCCAAAGTGCAGTGCAGTTTTAATACCGATATATTTCCAGGACTCTGGTGTCCGAGCCTGGTGAACTGTACCGGTTACATCAGATGTACCCAAAGTTGACATCAAACGACACAAGAGTACACAACAATCAACAAACGAGTGAGCCTACAACACATTTGCTCGCAACCCTAGCCAAAAAACGAGTGCCTCAAGGCCCCTGCGTGACCTCTATTTATACTTTTGTGAACAATTACAAACAATGAAAATTACAATTTTATGTAAAATCACAATTAAAAGTTAAACCGAATATGAGATAGAAATTGCTTAAAATTTACGATCTCAGTGCTGAACAAGGTGAACCTATTTTCAACTAAGTTACGAGTTAATATAACATTTTCTGACCAATTATGTTACAGGTAACAATTACATTTCTAAATTTGTTTATAACAAATCAACTAGTGCCTGAATTTCAGTGCTAACATACATCGGAGATTCAATTAACATGCTTTATTTATATGTTCTATTTAATTTGCTACAGTAATTTTATACTGATAGGTTTACTGGTACAAAAAAATGGTTCAAATGGCTCTGAGCACTATGGGACTCAACTGCTGAGGTCATTAGTGCCCTAGAACTTAGAACTAGTTAAACCTAACTAACCAAAGGACATCACACACATCCATGCCCGAGGCAGGATTCGAACCTGCGACCGTAGCGGTCTCGCGGTTCCAGACTGCAGCGCCAGAACCGCGCGGCCACTGCGGCCGGCTTACTGGTACATCCTGACCATGTGCTACATTTCTTTCGATTAGTTACAGTATTAATTTCACATTTATATTGTGTTTCTCACATAAGAACAATGTTAATCAGCAAAGCATCGTTTTCGAATTATATGTATACTGAAATAGAGGTTATTTTTGTATGTAATTTGGAAACAGGTCACTTTACAATTGGACAATTAGGACTGGTGTTTATCTTTAATGCTCTCCGACGGGTTCTGATAGGTAGCAATGAGATACAGTAATATTTCAGACCGTATCGGTCGCGCGGTTCCACACTGAAGCGCCTAGAACCGCTCGTCAAGGTCGTAAAAGCACTTTGCACTTCACCAAAACACAGAGTAATTGTCGTACTGTGTTTTGGTGAAGAGCAAAGTGCTTTTACGACCTTCTTTGTGAAAATACATGTTATATTTCCGTGTGCATCACGACACCTCACCATGATGCTGAGAATACAAGGGCTCGCCACACGAAAACATGATAAGCTACCAGTAATAAATAACACAAAAGTGGTCCTGAAAAACCATGCCCACCAAGTGTAAAGATTAAATAAAACGGAAACCTACTGATGATGACACAGTGGTGCTGAAACATGTTTGGGTACTTGGAAAAAACGGGGTTTTGCGTATCTGGTGGACTTTACATCCTACAATTTTTGCTGCAAACACAGTAAACACAAGGAGCTGCAAATCCAAATGATGAATAAAGTTACCTGTATGATGCATGTATTCATTCCCACATTGCTCCATATGGAAGTGGAATAGAAAAAGGTACTAACTAGCAGTGATATTAGTTATTCCTCACAATGTGTTATGTGCAGGCCTACTACCCATGAAGAATGTATGAGAGCAAGACAGCATCAAAGTCTTTAACACCACACGCAACACACACCAGAAACCACACACCTTGCCTCTCATTTCGGATGAATTGTAAGGATGTTTGTGCCGCAACACGTACTAAAACAGTTCATACAGACGTTTGAGTTGCTTTGGCGCAGTTGGTATAGTACCACACGCGCCAGTAAGCTCCTCCGGTATAGTACCATACGAGCACTTGTAGTAGCCAATTCAGTAGATTAAAAAACTAGGCCCCATGACGAATTCAGATTGCAATAGGTTCTCAATTAACTGTAGAATTCTCAGCCAGCTGTATCATAGTGATCCGCACACAACATCTACATCTACATCTACATACATACTCCGCAATCCACCATACTGTGTGTGGCGGAGGGTACCTCGTACAACAACTAGCATCTTCTCTCCCTGTTCCACTCCCAAACAGAACGAGGGAAAAATGACTGCCTATATGCCTCTGTACGAGCCCTAATCTCTCTTATCTTTGTGGTCTTTCCGTGAAATGTAAGTTGGCGGCAGTAAAATTGTACTGCAGTCAGCCTCAAATGCTGGTTCTCTAAATTTCCTCAGTAGCGATTCACGAAAAGAACGTCCCCTTTCCTCCACAGACTCCCACCCGAGCTCCTGAAGCATTTCCGTAACACTCGCGTGATGATCAAACCTACCAGTAACAAATCTAGCAGCCCGCCTCTGAATTGCTTCTATGTCCTCCCTCAATTCGACCTAATAGGGATCCTAAACGCCCGAGCAGTACTCAAGAATAGGTCGTATTAGTGTTTTATAAGCGGTCTCCTTTACAGATGAACCACATCTTCCCAAAATTCTACCAATGAACCGAAGACGACTATCCGCCTTTCTCACAACTGCCATTACATGCTTGTCCCACTTCGTAACGCTCTGCAATGTTACACCCAAATATTTAATCGACGTGACTGTGTCAAGCGCTACACTACTAATGGAGTATTCAAACATTACAGGATTCTTTTTGCTATTCATCTGCATTAATGTACACTTATCTATATTTAGAGTTAGCTGCCATTCTTTACACCAATCACAAATCCTGTCCAAGTCACTCTTTTGAAGGATGGCAGTATAACTTAAAGTCCTTTCCCCTGAGTCACCACTACCTTTGGCAGCGACAGTGTGTCCATCGTCGACACATTTGGAGGTGATACGACGAAGTTAGCATCTCAAGACCCAGCACAATGTGTATATCTAAAGTTTTCAAGTCCCACAAACCTGTGTGGTCTGTACTATGCAGCATGGAAAGACTCAGTCTGTGGCAAAGGTATGTATTTATTGGAGCACAAAGTTCACTATGAGGATGGGGAGTTAAATGTGTGTATAGGTGTGTCTATGTGTGTTATACCTACGACTGCTAGTATTAATCCTATAAACAGAAATTCCATACGAGTCGAGTTTACACAAGGCATTCCTAAGTCTATTAGTACTCATAATATAATAAAAAATGTTTAGATATATGGAAATAATAAGATTAATTTTTCGGCACTCGGACAAGCACAATAAGCTGGGCTACGCCTGTAAATGGGTTCATATTAGTTCTGCATGGACGAAATAGTCTTTCTCTTGTTGTAGATTTATGCTTACTAATTAATAATACTACGTACGATCGTCGCCGTCTCAACCTACAAAATCTTGACCCATGGTATAGTAATCGGATCTTCGTGATAACTCCGAAGTACACAGTCGGGCTTCTTCAATTCTTCTACATTCCAGTACTACTTGGAATAATAACTCAATTTTTCACTAACGAAATACGAATGTATTATTCCTTCCACACACAACAAAAATACAGAATTTTCTCTTATTCTCATAACCAAAAGGGCTACCGCCGATTACGCTCTACAATAACGTGCATCTACCTTCGTGCATTAGCAGAGAGAGAGTCCTTCCTGTTACCGAGGAACAGGAAAAACATATCATGTTTTTTAACATTTGAAAATAAAAAATACTTGACGGTAGGCACAGGCTCTACGCCGGGCTACCGCTTCACCTTTTCTCTTTGTCTTTAAAGAAGATGAAACATAAAAATAAGAAATGCAAAAGGTGCATCATATGCTCCAGTTCGTTTGGAAGAAGTACGTGTCGAATTTAAAGCATATAAAAACAGGTATTTGAGGAGTATTGTGGGGTGATGGATAGGGCTGTGGATGCAGTGATCGGCTGAGATAGGGGCGTAAAGAGATATGATTTAATGGTAGACTGATTGTGCATTCTAGAGAGAGGGAGATGATGCTGCAGGTCATTTGTCCGCACTGTACCATTTTTTTTCTGTTGTGGTCTCGGAGTGTATCAGTTGTGTGGTTAACCTGCACTTGACCCATACACAATTACATGTTGTGTGTGTGTGTGTGTGGGGAGGGGGGGGCTGAGAGCACCATCCACCTGAAGTCGTTAACAGGAAATCTCTCCATACTACAGTCATCAGAGGACTCCCAACACATGTGTGATGAAACATATCTATCGATGCAAAACCTGTTTTGGTACCCTCCCAGAGACAAACGAAGATTTATGTGACATACTCCATTCCCCTGCCCTCCCCTAGACAAACGAAGATTTATGTGACATACTCCATTCCCCTGCCGCATCTTGGGCACAAATCGAGTCTTCAGTTTTATAAGGTGTGTAATTTCACATGTCAAACACCATTTCTATGCATTTGTCTGTTCCCTTGTAAGAGGCATTTCCATTGCTGATGATCACTTTATAGGACTGATGTGAGCGCAGTGTAATTTCTGAACCACGATCTGATGTGAACAGTGGGCCCTATACAGCTCTGGAAAGCTATATTGTGCATGTGTCACAAATACTCTATGTTTTACTTTGGTGTAGAAGGAAGAAGTTTTATCACCTTAAAGTTTGTCACCTTAGTGAATGTATGTCAGCTGTTGGACATATAAGTCCTGCGTTAGAGATTTAAGAGCGTTGCACTCCGCATGACGTATTTTGGAAACCATATAGCTTTAACATCACAGCGTGTTGAAGTTCAGAATTGTATAGCCTTAGGAGTGCCTGTGCTTGTGTTCCGCGATCTATTCTCGGTTGCCGATAGCTTCTTGGCAATGATCCCAGTCACTAGAACAATACTTTAGAACTGATAACGCAGCAGAATAAACAATGTATCAAACTGCTTGTGAAACAACAACATCAGGACGCTCTCTTGCAATTGATAGTTTGTGGGATATGGACCTCCTACTGTGCGGGTGACGAAACTTTAGACTGGTCTGTGGACGTGACTTTGATCATGGGCCACCTGCTCTGGTGGACCAATACTGTATATTTTTTTGGATCGCCACATATGCTCGATGTTAGCATGTAGACGATATTTGTTTTCGATGTATCGGAAAAGAGAGACGTGGTAGTATCTTATCAAGTTCTCTAACAGGTGATGTTAACGGAGTTTTTACACTTCATAGTTTTTCTCTGTTGGATGGTTCAAAGTAACGTTTGGGTAATAGACATGGATGTCGCCTGAAGGACGCAGATCTCCTTCGGACCTGAGTATTTGTATGTAGTTTGGAGATGCACTGCAATGCAGTAGTACAATCCTCGCCTTTCCTCCAGTTCCCATATGATATGGAGCCTTCCTCATTTTCATCAAGAAGAAACACTACTGTAACTGCTTGTAGTTTCCTTTCAACTACCTAGTGTTGCAGGAGAAAGCTGCGTTTGGGCCTGGCCTTACACGTTGTACATGGTTGGTGGAGTATGACAACATGTTCTCATTTCCGCCAAGTGGTCAAAACGCGGTCCTGTTACATTAGCTCAGCTCACTCTGTTGCTCCATGGGATGCAGAAGGTGGTAGATATAGCGCTTTCCGACTTATATTAGGACAATGACACGGGCAAAGCTGCAGGGAGGGCGGGGCAAAGATTGAGTTACAGTTATAAGATGCAGAGGGACTGTCTAAAACCACGCTAGAGTTTTATTGTATGAAATCCTTAGCAGATATATTCGACAAAGGTGACTGGTTTCGAGATATGGGAGTGCCACGAATATGATTCACTAGTGGCTGTAAACATTAAAAGATACCTCCATAAGATCCAGATGTAAGTGTATTTGAATGGAGAGACATTATTCCAAATTGCAGACACCATTTCTACTAGAAAGCGTAACTCTATAGATCGGAAAGGTCAGTGTATTGAGCATACGATTTTGTACATTTGATAGTCAATATAGTCTTCCTCCAGTACAGGCAACAAAGCGACTTCGATCACTGGTGGCCTGGTCCAGTGGACTAACACATGTATATTTAATGGGATCACCAAATATGGTTGATGCCAACGCGCAGACGGTGTTTGTCTCCCGATACATTGGAAGAGAGAGACGTGGTAAAATCTTATTGAGTTCTCTACCAGGAAACTTAAGCGAAGTTTTTCTAGTTCGTAGTTTTATTCAGTTATGTGTTACAAAAATAACGAGGAGAGAGAGGGGGGGGGGGAGGGAGGGAGGGAGAGAGAGAGAGAGAGAGAGAGAGAGAGAGAGAGAGAGAGAGAGAGAGAGAGAGAGAGAGACACTTTGCTGTCAACAAAGACTTGGACACCATTACATTGTCGTATTTCTAGCGTAATAGTCATAGAAATACGATATAGGAGATTAGGTCATATATAGGAGAGATATTTCTAGTTAGTCATTCGATATCGATGAATTGTAGGTGTTATACTTCTGAATTTCTTTGTGTAGTCCAAGTGTACTCTGCATGGTTATGAATTTCCTCCTGTACCTTAGTGTGCTATTTTTCTCGTTGTGATAACTCACTACCCGTCAGTGGCAGACGGAGGACCAGACGATCTTCTAATCGATCAGTGCTGTCGAACCGTGATGAGACTTCGAGAGAATTAGCGAGGGTCCGTAAGTTGGATGGGGCACATCTCTTTGTCCTCGGAATCAGGTTGACTCAAATGCTGTATAACGAAGACTGGAAGATTCGTGAGAATACGGCAGGTAAGCGGTTCTGTGACGACTGGGGAAGTCGAGATGTGAGCTCCACACCGTTTCTTCTAAGTATTGTGGATAAACATATTACAGCCATTCACTACGTCTCGCGAAGTGACTGCAGTGAGAAAATTAGGGGCTGATACGGTCAGCAGCAGCAGAAGTTCCGTCTTTTGTTTTCTCGATAAACAGGAGACAATATCGTTTCGTGATTTTTGTGTGCCCAAAAAATGGATGGACTGACATTTTAGTAGGTGGACTAAATTTACAGACACTACTGGCCATTACAATTGCTACACCACGAAGATGACGTGCTACAGACGCGAAATTTAAACGACAGGAAGCAGAAGCTGTGACATGCAAATGATTAGCTTTTCAGAGCATTCACACAAGGTTGGCGCCGGTGGCGACACCTGCAACGTGCTGGCATGAGGAAAGTTTCCAACCGATTTCTCATACACAAACAGCAGTTGACCGGCGTCGCCTGGTGAAACGTTGTTGTAATGCCTCGTGTAAGGAGGAGAAATGCATACAATCACGTTTCCGACTTTGATAAAGGTCGGTCTGTAGCCTATCGCGATTGCGGTTTATCGTATCGCGACATTGCTGCTCGCGTTGGTCGCGATCCAATGACTGTTAGCAGAATATGAAATCGGTGGGTTCAGGAGGGTAATACGGAACGCCGTGCTGGATCCCAACGGCCTCGTATCACTAGCAGTCGAGATGACAGGCATCTTATCCGCATGGCTGTAACGGATCGTGCAGCCACGTATCGATCCCTGAGTCAACAGATGGGGACGTTTGCAAGACAACAATCATCTGCACGAACAGTTCGACGACGTTTGTAGCAGCATGGACTATCAGTTCGGAGACCATGGCAGCGGTTACCTTTGACGCTGCATAACAGACGGGAGCGCCTGCGATAGTCTACTCAACGACGAACCTGGATGCACGAATGGTAAAACGTCATTTTTTCGGATGAATCCAGGTTCTGTTTACAGCATGATGACGGTCGCATCCGTGTTTGGCGACATCGCGATGAACGCACATTGGAAGCGTGTATTCGTCATCGCCATACTGGCGTATCACCTGGCGTGATGGTATGGGTTGCCATTGGTTACACGTCTCGGTCACCTTTTGTTCGCATTGATGTCACTTTGAACAGTGGACGTTACATTTCAGATGTGTTACGGCCCCTTGGCTCTATCCTTCAGTCGATCCCTGCGAAATCCTACATTTCAGCAGGATAATGCACGACCGCATGTTGCAGGTCCTGTACGGGCCTTTCTGGATACAGGAAATGTTCGACTGCTGCCGTGGCCCGCACATTCTCCAGATCTCTCACCAATTGAAAACGTCTGGTCAATGGTGACCGAGCAACTGGCTCGTCACAATATGCCAGTCACTACTCTTGATGAACTGTGGTATCGTGTTGAAGCTGCATGGGCAGCTGTACGTGTACACGCCATCCATGCTCTGTTTGACTCAATGCCCAGGCGTATCAAGGCCGTTATTACGGCCAGAGGTGGTTGTTAAGGGTACTGATTTCTCAGGATCTATGCACCCACATTGGGTGAAAATGTAATCACATGTCAGTTCTAGTATAATATATTTGTCCAATAAATACCCGTTTATCATCTGCATTTCTTCTTGGTGCAGCAATTTTAATGGCCAGTAGTGTATGTTTACGTCGCAAGAGTACCTGCATGTATCCCTTTGAGCGCTAATTTCCTGTATCTTATCTTCGTCGTCCTTATGCGAATTGTACGTTGGCGGCAGTAGAATCCTTCTGCGCTCAGCTTCAAATGCCAGTTCTCAATAGTGTTCCTGGAAAAGAACACAGTCTTCCTTCCGCTGCTTCCCATTCGCGTTCTCGAATCATCTGCGCAGTCATTTCGCGGGAGGAAACAGGAACGCTTCTATAGGGCTGTATTCTGAGGGAAAGCTAGGTCTGCATACTCGTACACGTTTGGTTTTGGAGGTGGCGGTCAGTATACTGCTATTTTGTTGTCGCCCACGGTGGCAGCCTTTCTGGGATATTTCGAAAACACGTCTCTGAACGTTTAGGTCTGCAGAAGTGATGAGGGGGAGGGGGGAGCATATTGTTCAACATTCCCAGGAGTATTTAAGCGCCCAGTGCTTCTGGGAAGGGTAGGAGAACTTTGGCGAGTCTAGAATAATCGTTAGCAACTGTCCGGGGCGGTGAATCGTACAGCAATGATGCGCAAGCAGAGGTTCACGCCCCGGTGACAGCTGTTCGCATACAATCCGGGGGTGGAGAAGAGAGTGAAGCTGCCTACTCCCCCATAGACCGACAGATCTCAGCAGGATTAATTCAGGAGCAGTATATCAGTATTTTAAGTGACGTGCTTCCACCAGCCTGAGAAGACAACCGAGAGACAGAGTTGGATGTCTTTCCACCCACTTTGGTACCGGAGGAAGTGTTTTCCTAGACTGTGGGAAGCCTCCAGAGACATCACAGAAGCGTCTGTTGCGGTTACCTGACTGCAGCAAAAAAAAAAAAAAGTTCCCCACCATGATCAAATTAATTAATTATCCTACCAATTTGATATCAATGATGTGCCATTTGGCGGGTGGATGCCAGGGTGAGAGTACCACGGATATGATTCGAGAATTGGAGCGTTAATCAGGCGATTTTTCGTTGCGATGAGATGTTTTAACGGAATCCACACAGAATGAGATGGTCATGGTAACAAAATCAGTTATATTATCGAATATATAAAGTGACACATAGTACAAACCTGATATTTACAACTTCTCTGTGCCGTTACGTTGATAGACTTCGTATGTGACAAGAAATTTGCTTACTTTAAGAGTTCGAAAGTGAGGATGTGTTAATAAGGCGTTTTCTCGTTGCGATACTTTAGCAACGTGAAAACGCGTGTGAAGTCCGACTTCTTCTATCTTTGAAAATAAGTCGTATAAACAGGAGGATGTCCCTGAGCACTATGGGACTTAACTTCTGAGGTCATCAGTCCTCTAGAACTTCGAACTACTTAAACCTAACTAACCTAAGGACATCACACACATCCATGCCCGAGACAGGATTCGAACCTGCGACCGCAGCGGTCGCGCGGTTCCAGAAAAAAAAGTTCAAATGTGTGTGAAATCTTATGGGTCTTAACTGCTAAGGTCATCAGTCCCTAAGCTTACACACTACTTAACCTAAATTATCCTAAGGACAAACACACACACCCATGCCCGAGGGAGGACTCGAACCTCTGCCGGGACCAGCCGCGCAGTCCATGACTGCAGCGCCGCAGACTGCCCGGCTAACCCCGCGGCGCGGTTCCAGACTGAAGCGCCTAGAACCGCTCGACCAAACCGGCCGGCAGGGACCTACATTTCGTGTGAGAAATTGTAGGTGTATTGATGAAAGAGCATTCCTGTTTTGTATTTTTTAAACTGAGGAGTTTATGTCAGGCACGGGGCTGCAGTTGGACCAAGTTGGGCCGCAGTTTGCCACAGCAGGCGGCGGGAGTGATCCAGGCAGTGGGGCTGGAGGATTAGCCTGGCCTCCGGCGAGTCGGCTCTTCAGGTGCACAATACGAGGTCTGCTCAAAAAATTCTGGAATATGAGTAATTTCGCCCCAATGGTGTGTTGGACTGAAATGCGGTTGGCGTTCCTGCACATGCTTGTGCTTAATGTGTAACTGATGGAATTTTCATTGTTGTATGTCTGTTACTTATTATTCAGTGCTGTATTGTGTAGAACGTTGTGTCGCACAGTTTGCGAATCTCCAGGTGGCAGAGTTAGAGGAGCAATGCGTCTGAATTAAATTTTGCGGGAAACTCAATAAAACCTTTACAGAGACACACCAAATGGTGTTGGAAGCTTAAGCCGTACACGGTATTACGAATCGTTCACAGTGTTTAAAAGTGGCCACACGGAAGTTAAAGTTGGTCTTCGTTCAGGACGCCCTTTGACATCTAACGAGGACGCTCATGTTAGGAACGTAACGTAATTGTGCGTACCAATCGAAGATTGACTGTCAAAAAGATTGTGGAAGAATGTAACATTTCAGTTGGGTCATGTCATGAAATGCTGACACAGCATCTTGGGAATGCATCATGTTGACGTGAAGTTCGTCCACAGATCATGAGTCATGACCAGAAAGACCTTGCCCTCGCAACCTGTGAAGCGCTTTTGGATCGCACAAATGAGAACGAGATTTTCTGTAAGAGAATCATAACTGGTGATGAGACGTGGGTCTACGGTTATGATGTTGAGACCGTGGTTCAGTCTTCACAATGGGTCGCGAAAGGTTCTCCGAGACCAGAAGAAGCTCGTCAGGTCAGGTCAAATGTCAAAGCCATGCTGATAATCTCCTGTGACTATGAAGGGTTAATTCATCACGAACTTGTGCCACAGGGACAAATTGTTAATCGATGGTACTATCGGGACGTGTTGTGATGCATGCGAGAAAATATGAGAAGGAAACGGCCTGAAATGTGGCGAGACAATCCATGGTTCTCGCATCATGATAATGCACCAGCACACCCATCCCTGTTGTTGCGTGAGTATCGCACGAAAAACGGAATCACTGTGCTGCCTCATCGCCCGTTCTCACTAGATCTGGACCCTGTGGATGTTCTTTTTATTTCCAAAGTTGAAAACCTCATTGGAAGGACGGAGATTTGCAACGAAAGACGAGATAAAAGAAAATTTTCGGAGGGCACCTCGTGTGGTCCAACAAGAGGTGTACCAAGGCTGCTTCCAGAAGTGGAAGTGGCTTTGGGGGCGGTGTATCAATTGTGGAGGAAAGTATTTCGGAGAAGACCATACACAATAAGTAAAACGCATGCGCAGACAAATTTTGTGGACAAAGTTATAGAATTTTTTGAACAGACTTCGTACTCCCAGTAGATGGCGCTGGTCTAGACCAGAGTTTTGTCTTGAGACGCCGTGTCCAGGCAAGGTAATGGGCACTACACTCGCAAAAACAAAAAAAAAAAAAAAAAAAACAAAAAAAATATCGTGCGATATATTTCCCATCTTTCTGTTGGCTAGGATGCGACTTGTGACTCATAAATAGGTATAAATGTGTTTTGTTCTGAAATAATGTCGCTACTGGTGTCCTGTATATAAGGGCAGGCTGTTCCAGGCGCAGTGGGATAGTGGGTTACTATCCTAATATTATTAATACCATCCTTATGTTTTTGCCACCAGCAGCTGTTTACTTGTAGCTTGGCAGAAGGCTACTCCTGTGTGCTTCAGTATTAGCTTGCTGTCCTGTTACCATCATCACCCCCATCTTTCCCACATAGTGCTACTTGGTAGACTGGTTGGAGCAACTCTCCAGCGCTAGACTAATCGCGAAAATATCAACTCCACATCTAGCAGTTATTGACGAAATTGTATGGAGTTACTGTCTGGTGCATAAATAAACTATATACTGCAGTGAGAAGAAATTAATATAGACTTACATCTGTCCTATTCGATAACCCAGCACAGAGTCCTTTTCCCCAGCAGTTTCCATATGGGGAAGGGCCAATAGTGCCTTCTGGTGGTGCTGTTGTGAACTAAGTCAGTTGGTCTCTACATTTCAAGGTGAAAACACAAAATTTGATAGTCTCAATAATACATTCGAATTCCCTGGAATGTTTACCCAGGCAGAAGTGCTGTATTACATCATAGGAGAGGCTGTAACATGGTGGGCTATACATACTGACTGATAAAAAATACTGCAACGCCATTAACTGTGGAACATTTATCCTGCTACCACCATCATCTTGGATTTTTAAATGCTGTGACTGACCATTTCATTTAAAATATTTCCCATTGGCACCATCTTGCAGAGTGAATAGCTGAAAAATATTTCCCATTGGCACCATCTTGCAGAGTGAATAACTGAAAAATATTTCCCACCAGAGCAGTCTCGCATATTTTAAATCTCCTGTCATCCCCCATTCTTAATTTTTAAGTTTACCATCCATCGAGCATGTTTGATTTTACATTTCATGCCATTTGCCATCTTGGTAGTGTCATGTGTTTAAGGTCATTGATGACATCTTCACTCCCAGCACCTAGGCAACCAGAAAGGGAAAGATCAAGGTGAACTGAACAGATGTGGTGTGAATGGGGTTGCCTGCCCTCAGGCGCTGGAGCACCGGTGCGCCATCACTCAACTGAATGGGTGTCCAAGTCTCTGACAGTCACGTTTTTACCGTGCTCAACAAAGATGCATGGGCAGCACCCAGGGTGTTCCCGAGATGGGGTGGTCTTAGAGGGACCCTCTGCCGGTTTATTCTTGCACACGTCGATGTTGCTTCCTCTGCGATCATAATACAGGAGGGCACGGAACAGGAGGTCTTAGAAAGCATAAAAGCCATTTGCTGCTTCGGGTCACGTTCAAATTTCGTCGAATGGTCTTGAACGCTCCTTAGCGGTTCCACCTGTGTACCAGATCAAAAATTGACGTGCACTACACTCGAAAGTGATCAGATGACGTTCACTGGCGTTGCAGGCCCACGATGTCCTTAGAGTAGGCGTGAATCATCTGGAGCTGTCATCAGTGTTGGAGATGATCAAGACTATCGTCCTGTTCTTCAGCGCACTGCGCACTGTCGTTTTTGGCCGCGAAATGCATGGGAATCAACACACCAAGGGAAGAGGTGGTTTCACTCACGCCCTTTATGCCACCATCTGAGGCCTTCTCGTGTCGATTCTGAGCGGCGGTGGGTCTGAAATGTTTTCCTCGGCCAGCCATAAGAAAACCCAGTGATTTAAACGTTGTGTGTCGTTGATCTGACCTGCATCGCAGAGTCGTCAAAAGAATGGGTCAGATGTGGCTAAGAGAGGTACAACGACTTTCCCATCGTGTGAAGCTTGCACTATGGCGTTGGAGAGAAATGTGGTGAAATTTGGTGCGAGTGCGACATCATTAACCTACCCTACAGGTCACTTACACTTCTGAGCTGCGGCCTATTTTTCGCACGTGACGACGTCTCGCTTTATGAAGTATCTCCGAGCCCGAGGGTGACGTCACAGGACACAACGCTTTTGCACCATCACAGAGAAAGGCTGTAGGCGCTTTTGAACCAAATTTAAAACAAATGCGTCGCATTGGGAGACAATTACGCGGTTTTGTATAAGGTAATCGCTTTTTAAGTGTTAGGAAGATTCTTCCGAAAGTATTTGTTTGGAGTGTTATCGTATATAGTGTAAGATGGCAAGAACTATGCTCCTTACATGAAGTCATTAAAGATCACCTAACTCACGTTGAGCGAACAGTAGGGCTGAACAAAAATGACTGACATGAAAACTTCGTGGAAACGCATCGATTTACTAGAGGCTAGTTCATCCCAGGGAAGTATTCAGAGTTGACCACGGTGCTCGGCTGGGGAGCGGCGAAGGGAAGCGACAATAGGCAGCTTAGGGCGGCTCAAACTCTTGAGAAAGCAGTAACGGGGCACAGCCTCCAGCTGCCTTACGATGAATGACAGTGAGGGGGGGGGTGGTTGACCCCATGCTGGTGTACCGGGAAGCAGATGGAGAACTTGTACGCCTGTTGATAAATGTCCGTCGCCCCGTTTTCAGTGAAACATGCGAGAAAGCCGTGCAAAGCTACGATGGAGTGGTCAACAGAGGCCAAAATATGCGTGTTTGTGACTATAGCAACTTCACGCTGAATTCATGGTCCACAGAGTTTGAAGTAAATCAGGTGAAGAGCGACAGAATGAAATACGCTGGCCTCCGATGGGAACGTAGGACCAAGGAATTTGAAGTACTCTTCCTGGGAGTCAGAATTCCGGAAAAATTGGTGTTTTGTGCAGACGCTAACCTTGATGGGTGGCCTGGGAAGAGCTAAATAGCAGAAGTTGAGAGGAAGGGAAATTTTGTGAGAATTTGTTCACTTCCCAGAGC
The DNA here is from genome assembly GCF_021461395.2 of Schistocerca americana. Lineage (NCBI taxonomy): Eukaryota > Metazoa > Arthropoda > Insecta > Orthoptera > Acrididae > Schistocerca > Schistocerca americana. Next base: position 556,473,058 of record NC_060125.1, on the reverse strand, counting down.
AGGCATTGGTCGGCACTGGGAAGCGACGCACAACTAACGCGACTTGCGCTGCAATTGGCGTAAGTGATTTTGCTGGAGGGGAAACCGAGGCGAACAGCGGACTGGGAGAAGTCCCCGTAGTGGTCTTCCGTTTCCAGCTTGCCTAGAGTGCGGACGTGGCGTTCTTTACTCAGCTTGCCTGAGAAAGAGTGAGCATCTCTGCAGTTTAGGACTTAGCGAATGGAACGATTGAGCTTGGAGATAGAAAGTTTTGGTTCAGCTATGTACTGAGCAAGATAGCTAGGAGTGAAAAGACGAGCGCAGCCTTGCAGCACCACGAGGCCGGCCGACGTCCTCAAAACGACGACGCCCCGCCACGCTGAATTCGGTGATACTGCACCCGCTCTGGCTGATTAATTTGTTGGATCACGTCGGCAAGTTTCCACGGGGGTACGCCCCGGTAGCTCAGTGGTCAGCGTGACAGACTGTCAACCCTAAGGGCCCGGGTTCGATTCCCGGCTGGGTCGGAGATTTTCTCCGCTCAGGGACTGGGTGTTGTGTTGTTCTAATCATCATCATTTCATCCCCATCGACGCGCAGGTCGCCGAAGTGGCGTCAGATCGAAAGACCTGCACCAGGCGAACGGTCTACCCGACGGGAGGCCCTAGCCACGCGACATTTCCGTTTATGGGCCGTGTATTGGGGAATTGTTCTCGAACTTCGCATTACGCCTGGGTCAGTCGATAGGAATTAATTTTGATTTATCGCGCTTTGCTCCACATAAACGCAATTAATTACCACTGTCTGATAGGAGACTCTTGTAATGTGATCATTGAAGGTCGGGAGTTAAAATAAATTTGTGCTAATCGACTGCATCTGTTTTCAATCAAGTAGTTGAAATCCCAAGTCACTTTCTTAATTAATTTTATTTTCAACATTTGCATCTTGTGTTCAATAGCTGAATATAACATCAATGTGCTCCCCTTTTCAATTAAAAGTGATCAATTCTGAATCAATTAATGTCAACACTGCCACCGCAGTTCAATCAGGAGTCACAGGGCCTTATTACTTTCTTTGCGTTATCCGATATTGCGGCAGTTTTGCACTCTCTGTTGATCTGTTAGTCAATTAGCTGGGACGAACACACGCGGAAACCAGATAAATGACGGGTGGGGTGTTACAATAGAAGTGCAACTGGTAGTTATAACTACTAACTGAGGAAGAGTGTAGAGGTCTAGAGGTCCCATCCCCTTTCTAAGTAATTAATTAAAACGAGAAAGGGAATTTTCGTTTTGTGACACATTACTGAGGCATGCTAACTACACGAGTTGTTCTTTGTGAATGCTCCCATATGGAGAGCTACGTTGAATGCAATTGCTCCAGAAATTTTCATTGGTTTGTTCCGCAGCTTAGCAGTATGAGTTTTCCTTACCTTGTTTCCTCTGAAGTTAACTCGATGCTCCCACAGGATGTCTTCTCCGTCAGTTGCAGATTCTAACATTCCTTCAGTAGAGAGTGAGAGTGTAAATGGCTTGTGGGAGTAGCTTTTGGGAATATTTCAACATTACGACAATGAAAATTTGAAAATACTGCGATTCCACCCAATTTATTGCTTCAGTCTCAGACTCAGGAAATGAGTTTGTATAGTGAATACTATCTGAAATCCAGTCTAAAATTAGTGTTTGCATTAACAATCACAGAGCCTAATTACAGTTTATCGAGCACTATGATAATTCACAAAACCTGTCCCCACACGGTTTTGATGTCTCGAAGAGTCCATATATAAAATTAATCGCCTACTCACTTATACGCGAACTTAATATCTACATACAGCGCAAAAGTATTGCCTGCCAGAAAGTTGGTCATAGACTGTCTTTACAAAGGTTTTCCGAAGCAGAATTGACAAACAGAGCAAATCTCCAAGGTAATGGAACGTGTCAGTATATGACATTACAATATAAAAGTAGTAACAGATAAGATAAAATGATCACTCGTAGCAATAACTTGCCGGTAAGAACGCGAATGGTAGACTGCTTCTTGACGTATGCTATTTCCCGCCTGTCTGCTCAGGATGCTCTTGTGATTGGTCCATCTATTCTCCCCATCATTTACAACGCTACAAGAAGTCTGTAATTAAACTTTTCATGGCAATTTAGAGCTACTGAATTTTCAATTAGAATGCTATCAGCAGCGGGAGACTTCATATACTGCATGACAGTTCATGTGCTGAAATGTGGCAGAGAAAATGTGGGGAGAAAATCTCTTACTGGGACAACTTGACAAACAGAAGGTATGGGTCGGTAAGATTTTTTATTTATTTTTTATTTTATATATCTAGTTCTGTAGGACCAAATTGAGGAGCAAATCTCCAAGGTAATGGAACGGGTCAGTATATGACATTTCAATATAAAAGTAATAACAGATAAAATAAAATATTTATAAACCCTAAAAAAGACAAGCCATAAGCTTATGGAAACGCACTCAGCAATATAATGCAGGAATTAGCTTCATTTTTCAAGGAACTCCTCGACAGAATAGAAGGAGTGACCTATGAACAAACTCTTCAGTTTCGATTTGAAAGCGAGTGGATTACTGCTAGCATTTTCGAACACTTGTGGCAGCTTACTGACAATGTATGCAGCAGTATACTGCACACCTTTCTGGACAAGCCTCAACGATGTGCTATCCAAATGCAGATTGAATTTCTGCCTAGTATTAAGTGAGTGAAAGCTACTAATTCTTGGGAATAAACTAGTATTGTTAACAAGAAATGACAGCAAAGAATATATATATATATATATTGAGAGGTCATTGGCAGAATACCCAGACTAATAAACAGGAGTCGATAAGCTGCGGCAACCAGTTGCGTCTTTCAGTATCAAGGCTCTACATATACACTCCGGTAGCCACAAAGCGGAGGGCACTATTCGCCTCTGTTCCACACGCGGTCGCGGATCGCGCGAGGGAAGAACGACTGTCTGAACGCCTCAGTACGAGCTCTAATTTCCCTTATCTTTGAATGGTGATCATTGCGCGATTTGAAAGTTGGTGGTAATAATACATGCTCTACATCCTCGGATTTTATAATTTAGTGAGCAGCCTCTTCCGTTTAGCGCGTCGTCTATCTGCAAATGTGTCCCACTTCGAACTTTCTATGAGATTTGTAACGCCCTCGCGATGGCTAAATGTACCAGTCACGAATCTTTCGGCTCTTCTTTGGACCTTCTCCATCTCTTGAATCAGACGCAACTGGTAAGGATCCCATACAGACGAACAATACTCTAAGACTGGATGAACTAAAGTATTGTAAGCAATTTCCTTTGTTGAAGGACTGCATCGCTTCAGGATTCTACCAATAAAGAGCAATCTAGAGTTCGCCTTACCCGTTACTTGTGTAATCTGATCGTTACATTTGAGATCATTTCGAATAGTCAGACCCAGATACTTGACAGATGTTGCCGCTTCCAAAGTCTAGGCATTTATTTTGTACTCGTGCATTAATGGGGATTTTCGCTTATACGGAGTAGGTTACACTTACTAATATTGAGAGATAACTGCCAGTCATTGCAGCACGCATTAATTTTCTGCAAATCTTCAATGATTTGTTCAAACTTTCGTGTGATACTACTTTCCTGTAGACTACAGCATCATCGGCAAGCAGTCTAATGCCGCTATCAATATCATCAATCAGGTCGTTTATGTAAATCGTAAAAAGCAGAGGACCTATTACGCTGCCCTGGGGCACACCTGATGTTACGCTTGTTTCTGTTGAAGTCTTCCCATTCAGGACGACGTACTGCCCTCTGTCTGTTAGAAAACTTCCTATCGAACCGCATATGTCATCGGATACACGGTAAGCGCGCACTTTTTGGAGTAACTGAGTCGAACGCCTTTCGAAAGTCGCATCTACATGCGCAGTGCGCAATCACCCTCACAGTCTGTAGCGGAAGGTACACCCCGTACCACTACTATTTTACCCTTTCTCTGTTTCTTTCCCGAGTGGTGCGTGGGAAAAACTACTGCCGATATACTGCCGTATAACCTCTAATATCTCTGTTTCCTTTGTTGTGGTTACGAGACATATATGAGAGTAAGTAATATGTTGCGAACTCTTCTTCGAACGTATTAGCGCGGACCTCCGCGCGAAATGCATTTTATAGCTTCTACAACTAAAATCTTTCTCGAAATCTGGTAGAAAATACAAACAGATTTTGGTCGTATGTAAAATACAAAGAATTCACTATGTAAGTAGGCTGTTTAGGTTTTTTTATTGGTAACGCCACCTCTGTATAAAAATCACTGGCTGTTCTGTGTGCAGTCTGTGTCTAGTTTGCATTGTTGACTGCCATTGTAGTGTTGGGCAGCTGGATGTGAACAGCGCGTAGCGTTGCGCAGTTGGAGGTGAGCCGCCAGCAGTGGTGGATGTGGGGAGAGAGATAGCGGAGTTTTGTAATTTGTCATGAACTGCTATATATATTATGACTATTAAGGTAAATACACTGTTTGTTCTCTATTAAAATCTTTCATTTGCTAACTATGCCTATTAGTAGTTAGTGCCTTCAGTAGTTTGAATCTTTTATTTAGCTGGCAGTAGTGGCGCTCGCTGTATTGCAGTAGCTTGAGTAGCGAAGATTTTTGTGAGGTAAGTGATTTGTGAAACGTATAGGTTAATGTTAGTCAGGGCCATTCTTTTGTAGGGATTTCTGAAAGTCAGATTGCGTTGCGCTAAAAATATTGTGTGTCAGGTTAAGCACAGTCATGTATAATTGTTCAAAGGGGACGTTTCAACTATTTCGGTCTGCTCTCTGCCATCTTCAGTTTTGGTGCTGATTACGGTCAGCGAGCGACTCAGTAGATAATTTCGACCCATTCACTGACGTTACATAAGACCAAAACTTGTTAGGATTTTTAGCTATGAGGGAAGTGGTTGTGGCTGGAGGAAGGGAGGGGCTGTACTAAGGGGTGGGGGAGGATGAAAAGTTGTAGAGCGGGACCCAGGCTTGACTGCAGTAACCCAATTCAAGGGGATGTAGGTTACAATAGTTATGCAGAGATCAGTGTTCTTGGACAGAGACTATTAGCATGTACAGCGACGTCAAATCTGTTTTCAGAATGAAGACCATAAAAACACCTTGTTATTCTTGATGTCTGAGGTTGTTTCAGTTGACTCAGCTATCTTGCATACTAAAAGGAATAGTGTAGTCATGGTTGGATCTCCCAGGGCTTTTGGTAATTGAGTAGGAATAAGGTCTGATATGGATGATCCTTGGATAACAAAGGAGATAGTGAATTTAACTGACGAAAGGAGAAAATATAAAAATGCAGCAAATGAAGCAGGCAAAAGAGAATACAATCATCTAAAAGAAGGGTCTGACAGGAAGCGCAAAATGACCAAGCAGAAATGTCTACAGGAAAAATGTAACCACTTGGAAGCATATTTCACTAGTGGAAAAGTAGATACCGCATACAGGAAAATTAAAGAGAATTTTGGAGAAAAGAGAAGCAGCTGTATGAATACTGAGAGCTCAGATGGAAAACCAGTACTGAGCAAAGAAGGGAAGTTGGATGGTGGAGCAGGAGCGGCCAAGATTTCGGATCGCGGGCAGCGCCCGTGCGCGAGAGCCAAAGTGTTCCTCAGCCTCGGAGCACGTTTCCAACACCGCCACACCACGCTGCCTGAGCGCGTGGGGAGGGGGGGGGGGAGGGGGAGGGGGGAGGGGGAAGGGGGAGGGGGGGGAAGTGGCTGTGCACTCGGACTTCATACAGCGCACTCGGACTGCATACAGCTTGCTTTTATATTTCACACTTCTCAACAAATCAAAATTTCAGTATTATTTAACTATTCTTGACTCGCTGAACAGATAACCTCTCGGGATACAGACAGATGCAAACAAAATCACAGAGTTTCACACTCAGTTTGAAACGTTCCCTTTAAAAAATTATGAATGACTGTGCTGGTTAACTCCTACCGCTGAGCAAAACTGAACGTTCTCAGACATTTCTCTCTTTACTTATTCTGATCATCACTAAACTGACACAGTATTTTTAGCGCAACGCAGTCTGCCTTTCAATAATCCCAACAAAAGAATGGCCCTGACTAACAATAACCTATACCTTTCACGAATCACTTACCTCACAAAAATCTTCGTTACTCGAACTACTGCAATACAGCGAGCGCCAATACTGCGCTGCTCCCATCAAACTGCCCAACACTACACAAGCGAATATTCCAACAATGAGTCCAACCAGCCACAGACTGCACACAGCGCAGTCAGCGATTTTCATACAGAGCACTACGTGGCGTTACCAGCATAAAAACCTAAACAGCCTACTTAAATAGCCCCCATGCTCCCCACAAGAAATTTTACAAATTGTTTTGTGCAGTGCCCAATAATTATTTGCTAATTTTTTATATTAACAATAACTAATATATCAAATGCACACACTTATTGTTAATCAAAAGCAAAAATTGTCCATTGTACATTGCACAAAGTATCATCAGTAGAAGAAAATACACACGGAAGTAGTGGATTTCCATGCAGTCTTGAAGAAGTAGTCTTGTCCTTCCAGTGGAAAGACAGTGCTAACTCTTGACATGCAGACAGGTAATGGGCCACAACAAACCCATAGCAGAATCAGTCGAAGTTTTGAAGGATATTGGTGGGCAGGTCATCACAGAGCAGACCCACTCTAGTCCTGGTAGAGATTATGATATTGGTGAGTCATCAAAGGTGTAGACTCACTGCAGCCTTTGTAGAAATAATGGTATTGGTGGGCCAGCAAAGGAGCAGGCCCACGGTAGTCCTTGTAGAGATGGCCAGCAGCCATCTGTTGAGGCTGTGCAGGTGCACAATCACCAACGAAGAGTCTTGCGGACAATATAGCAAGTCCATGAACCACCACTTGGGCACTCACAAACTTATTGGAATGTCCTTAGAACCAGCAATGCTGTTAACCAGTCCCTTGCTGAATTATCAACACACGTGCGAGCACTAACAGTCCCTTTTTTTTAACTTCTCGCATATTGTGCATATACTATGACCAACAAAAATGTGTGCACTGAAATGAATCCCTACAAGTTACTTAATTTGATGAGCTGGTGTCAATTACAATTTTATAACATGAGAATACAATTACAAAGGTACAGAAAACATCATTAAAGAACATAATAATACAGATAACATTTGCAGTAATACAGGCTTTACAAAAGAATAGGAATAAACACATACATCAGTGTTACAGGAATTATGACGTAAGTAAATAAATAAAAGAATGAGAAGAGCTTTCGAAATATTAGCTTCACACATGAGCATTAAAACAGGACAGGCATAAATAATGTCTAAACATCTATAGGAAAAGTGAAATAAATAGTTGAAACTGGTATATAAGGCGTCGGTTGCCAGTTAACGAAATGTTTTTTCTAGCCTTATAGGCTTAGTTTCCCAAACAGAAAATCTGAAATATCATTGTGACCTCCTTCCGAAATCTACTAACAGAAACCTGTCGTCGCTTTGTATTTCTCGTACCGGTACCTCTGATATTTAGATATTTCTTTATTTTGGGTTTCCTTTCTCTGTCGTTTACTCATCACAATAAACGCATTACAAGCTCCCAAGCAAGGAAGGGGATCCATAGCAGACTGGTTGCGCAACGAGGCAACGTGCGGACGCCAGAACGTCCATGCGTACACGCGTTCTTTCCACAAATTTTTGTACTTGTCCTCCTACTCCCGTGCGTCTTCGATTACGCACGAGGGAAGATGTATCGTGCGGAGTCGCTCATCCTCAAGTGGATCAGCGGATTACATTACATGACTGTATGGCTACATCGAACAAACAGCCACGTAATTCAGTGATCAGCCTGGCGCTGAGAGACTCTAAACGCATCGTGGGAGACAATAGATGTGGCCGATGCAAATGACAGTTTTAATTTACCTTTTAGGCAACTGGGATCCCCGTGCGCTGTATACTGGGTCGGCTGCAACGGGCAGATGGACACAAGGAGGCCGGTTGTCGTGAGGCGAAAGCCAAGTTTGGGGCCGACGACGACACAATGGCGAGGCAGCTGGCTGGTCAGGGACACGGGCAGGTGGCCGCACAGCCCCGGGGCGACGGGCGCTCGCCACACACAGGCGGCGGGCCAAAGAGGTGAGCGCTCTCCTCCTGCAGCCTACATCTACGTCGCGACCTACCACACAAACCAAAGTACGGTGCTTGGCGGACGGTACCTTGCACAACTGCTAGTCTTTTCCTTTCTTGTTCCACTCAAAACACGGCGACGAAAGGATCACTATCTACACGCCTCCGCACGAAACCTAAACTCTGTAATCTTATCTATATGTATTGACAGCAATAGAATCGCTTTGTAGTTAGCTTCAAACTTCGGTTCTCCAAATTTTCTCAATAGTGTTCCTCGAAAAGAACGTCGCCTTCCCTCCAGGGAATCTCTTTGAGTTCGCGAAGCATCTCTTTAACACTTGCACGGTGTTCGAACCAACCGGTAACAAATCTAGCAGCCTGCCTCTGAATTACTTCGTTTTCTCCCTTTAACCCGCCTGTTACGAATCCACAAACATCGAGCAGTACTCAAGAATACATCGCACTAGCATCTTATGTGCGGGCTCCCTTACACATGAACCACGCTTTCTAAAGTCTCCCGATAAACCTAGTGGGCCATTCACCTTCGCTATCACAATCCTCACAAGCTGATTCAAATTCATGTCGCTTTGCTGCGTTACGCCTAGATGTTTGAACGACGCGTCAAGCAGGACACTGCTAATTTTGCATTCGAACACTACGGGTTTGTTCTTCCTACTCTTCGCCATCAATTTGCACTTTTCTACATTTGGAGCTAGCTGTCATTCATCAAACCGACTAGAAATTGTATCTAAGCCATCTTGTATCCTCCTACAGTCACTCAAATTCGACACCTTCCCATACACCACGGCATCATCAGCAAACAACCGCAAATTTTGCCCACCTTGGCCCCCAGATCATTCATGTATATAGAAAATAACAGTGGTCCTTTCACACTTCCCTGGGGCACTCCTCGCGATACCCATGTCTCTGATGAACATTCGCCGTCTACAACAATATACTCCGTTCTATTAGTTACGAAGTTGTAACCTCCCTCTTACTAATCGGTCTATATAAAATATGACCGTGGATCACGTGTATGCCTAATGGATTATTTCTAATTGTGTAAGGCTATCTTTCCTGAAGAATTGATACCGATAAGTAGGAGGAAAGTGTGCAACCGACCCTTCTGATGGAAAGTCTACTAAAAATTAAAGTTTTTTTTAATTTTTAATTTTTTTTTTTTTTTAGCGTATGGCAAGTACAAATCACGTTTATAGAGAAATAAGCTGCTACAAGAACTTTATAACTTTGGCACTAAAAACAAGACGTAAAGAATTAAATACAGTTATGCCGTGAACAACATATATACAGGGCTATTACAAATGATTGAAGCGATTTCATGAATTCACTGTAGCACCATTCATTGACATATGGTCACGACACACTACAGATACGTAGAAAACTCATAAAGTTTTGTTCGGCTGAAGCCGCACTTCAGGTTTCTGCCGCCAGAGCGCTCGAGAGCGCAGTGAGACAAAATGGCGACAGGAGCCGAGGAAGTGTATGTCGTGCTTGAAATGCACTCACATCAGTCAGTCATAACAGTGCAACGACACTTCAGGACGAAGTTCAACAAAGACCCACCAACTGCTAACTCCATTCGGCGATGGTATGCGCAGTTTAAAGCTTCTGGATGCCTCTGTAAGGGGAAATCAACGGGTCGGCCTGCAGTGAGCGAAGAAACGGTTGAATGCGTGCGGGCAAGTTCCACGCGTAGCCCGCGGAAGTCGACGAATAAAGCAAGCAGGGAGCTCAACGCACCACAGGATGGTGCTCCACCGCACTTCCATCATGATGTTCGGCATTTCTTAAACAGGAGATTGGAAAACCGATGGATCGGTCGTGGTGGAGATCATGATCAACAATTCATGTCATGGCCTCCACGCTCTCCCGACTTAACCCCATGCGATTTATTTCTGTGGTGTTATGTGAAAGATTCAGTGTTTAAACCTCCTCTACCAAGAATCGTGCCAGAACTGCGAGCTCGCATCAAAGATGCTTTGGAACTCATCGATGGGGACATGCTGCGCCGAATGTGGGAGGAACTTGATTATCGGCTTGATGTCTGCCGAATCACTAACGGGGCACATATCGAACATTTGTGAATGCCTAAAAAAACTTTTTGAGTTTTTGTATGTGTGTGCAAAGCTTTGTGAAAATATCTCAAATAATAATGTTATTGTAGAGCTGTGAAATCGCTTCAATCATTTGTAATAACCCTGTATATAAATGATCTACTGGATCTTGTTTGAAGCTCCAGGAAGCGTTTTCCAAACAATGCTGTAGGCTATAGGAATGTTGCAATGCCAGAATACTGTAATTAAATGCGGAATGACTTGCAGATGGTCGATGACTGGTACATGGACTACCACTTGACCCTGGAAGTACGAGCGCAGTCAAATGAATAACCGAACACCAGCCGCATAGGGACTGTGGAATGGCTCCATTCAAAACTAATCACCACAGGCGATCGGAGCGGTCGGCCGCTGACGGATCCACAGCAGCAACCACTCTTGCGATCTCTCGTCCGACTGAAACCGACGTCCGTGCATGTCTTTCTTCTGGAGGCTAAAGATGTGAAAATCACACGGTCAAAGATCTGGGCTCTAAGGATGATATCGGAGTGTTTCCCAACCAACTAGTAGCCTTCCTCTGATTGTGTTTCCACACTCGAGGAACTTGTTTCAATGTGATCGACGAAGTCTGTATAGCGAGCGGGTTAGGAATGCAGGCAACGTCTGCTACCCAGCTGCCTGAAGGCCGGTCGAATACTTGGCGCTAGCCGGGTAATACGGGACGATTTCAGTAAGATTACATCATGGCCAGACAGAGATTCCGAAATCAAATGCTGTATTGTAAGGTGTACCCAGGAACAGATATAGACTCAGATCACAATATAGTAGTGATGAAGAGTAGGCTGAAGTTTAAGACGTCAGTCAGGATGAATCAATACGCAAAGAAGTGGGATACGAAAGTAGTAAGCAATGACGAGATACTCTTAAAGTTCTCTAAGGCTATAGATACAGCAGTAAGGAATAGCTCAGTAGACAGTACAGTTGAAGAGGAATGGACATCTCTGAAAAGGGCCATCACAGGAGTTGGGAAGGAAAACAGGTACAGAGAAGGTAACTGCGAAGAAACCACGGGTAACAGAAGAAATACTTCAATTGATCGATGAAAGAAGAAAGTACAAAAACGTTCAGGGAGACTCAGGAATACAAGTCGCTGAGGAATGAAATAAATAGGAATTGCAGGGAAGCTAAAACGAAATGGCTATTGTCAGAAGGACATACAGGAAAGTCAAAACAACCTTCGGTGACATTAAAGGCAAGGGTGATAACATTAAAAATGCAACGGGAATTCCATTGTTAAATGCAGAGGAGAGAGCGGATAGGTGGAAAGAATACACTGAAAGCCTCTAAAAGGGGGAAGATTTGTCGGATGTGATAGAAGAAGAAACAGGAGTCGATTTAGATGTACGGGATCCAGTATTAGAATCACAATCTGAAAGAGCTTTGGAGGACTTAAGATCAAAGCAGGCAGAAGGGATAGATAACATTCCATCAGAATTTCTAAAATCATTCGGGGAAGTGGCAACAAAACGACTATTCACGTTGGTGTGTAGAATATATGGGTCTGGCGATATACCATCTGACTTTCGGAAAAGCATCGTCATCCACACAATTTCGAAGACGGCTTGAGCTGACAAGTGCAAGAATTATCGCACAATCATCTTAACAGCTTATGCATCCAAGTTGCTTACAAGAATAATATACAGAAGAATGGAAAAGAAAATTGAGGATGCTCTAGATGACGATCAGTTTGGCGTTAGGAAAAGTAAAGGCATCAGAGAGGGAATTCTGATCCTGCGGTTAATAATGGAAGCAAGACTAAAGAAAACTCAAGACACGTTCATAGGATTTGTCGACCTGACAAAAGCGTACGACAGTGTAAAATGGTGCACGTTGTTCGAAATTCTGAAAAAAGTAAGGGTAAGCTATAGTGATGGACGGGTCATATGCAATATGTACAACTGCCAAGAGGGAATAATAAGAATGGACGACCAAGAACGAAGTACTCGTATTGAAAAGGGTGTAAGAGAAGGATGTAGCCTCTCGATCCTATTATTCAGACTGTACATCGAGGAAGCAATGATGGAAATAAAAGAAAGATTCAGAATTAAAATTGAAAGTGAAAGAATATCAGCGATACGATTCGCTGATGACATTGCTATGCTGAGTGAAAATGAAGAAGAATCACACGATCTGCTGAACGGTATGAACAGTCTAATGAGTACAGACTATGGATCAAAATGGATAAAATGGCTCTGAGCACTATGGGACTTAACATCTGAGGTCATCAGTCCCCTAGAACTTAAAACTACTTAAACCTAACTAACCTAAGGACACCACACAAATCCATGCCCGAGGCAGGATTCGAACCTGCGACCGTAGCAGTCGCGCGGTTCCAGACTGTAGCACCTAGAACCGCTCGGCCACTCCGGCCGGCACAGACTATGGATTGAGAGTAAATTGAAGGAGACGAAGGTAATCAGAAGTAGTGGAAATGAGAACAGCGAGAAACTTAACATCATGATTGATGGTCACGAAGTAGATGAAGTTAAGGAATTCTGCTATGTGGGCAGTGAAATAACCAATGACGGACGGAGCAAGGAGGACATCAAAAGCGGACTAGCAATGTCAGAGAGGGCATTCCTGACCAAGAGAAGTCTACTAATATCAAATACCGGCCTTAATTTGAGGAAGAAATTTCTGAGAACGTACCTGCGGAGTACAGCGTTGTATGGTAATGAAACAACGACTGTTTGGAAACAGGAGCAGAAGAGAATCGAAGCATTTGAGATGTGGTGCTACAGACGAAAGTTGAAAATTAGATGGACTGATAAGGTAAGGAATGAGGAGGTTCTGCGCAGAATCGGAGAGGAAAGGAACATGTGGAAAACACTGATAAAGAGAAGGGACAGGGTGATAGAACATCTGTTAAGACGCCAGGGAATGACTTCCATGGTATTAGAGGGAGCCGTAGAGGTCAAAAACTGTAGAGGAAAACAGAGATTGGAATACATCCAGCAAATAATTGAGGACGTCGGTTGCAAGTGCTACTATGAGATAAAGTGGTTAGCACAGGAGAGGAATTCGTGGCGTGCCACATCAAACCAGTCAGAAGACTACGAGTTTCATGTCACTTTTTCTCTTTTAGCGCTGATGTTTATGCGTAACTGCGCAAGTGATCTGAATGGATCAAAGACTGATTACGACTGTGCGCGAGAGAGACATTATCTCTGACTCGTGATATAAAACCTTTGTGGACATAATGACTAACAATTACTTATTTATGATTCAGCAATCGCGGGGAGGAGTCGGATGGTATGATCGCAGTTGAATTGTGATTAGCGGCATTGTTGGAAGCTACCATTTTGAATACGGAATGTAATTTGGTCGGCCCGTGTGTCCGAGCAGTTCTAGGCGCTTCAGTCTGGAACCGCGAGACCGCTACGGTCGCAGGTTCTAATCCTGCCTCGGGCATGGATGTGTGTTCTCCTTCGGTTAGTTAGGTTTAAGTAGTTCTAAGTTCTAGGGGACTGATGACCTCAGATGTTAAGTCCCATAGTTCTCAGAGGCATTTGAACCATTTGAATGTAATTTGATTAAGTATGATAACATTTCTTCTCATACAAGAAGATAATGTGCTCTGAAATGTAGCTATGGCTCAAGGAAAAAAAAAAAAAAAAAAAAGGTTCAAATGGTTCTGAGCACTATGGGACTTAACATCTGTGGTCATCAGTCACCTAGAACTTAGAACTACTTAAACCTAACCAACCGAAGGACATCACACACATCCATGCCCGAGGCAGGATTCGAACCTGCGACCGTAGCGGTCACGCGGTTCCAGACTGAAGCGCCTAGAACCGCACGGCCACACCGACCGGCAAATGCAGCTATGAAGATCATTTATGGACAAATACAATTTCGTGTATGGAATAGGCACGTTTAATTCATTGGTTAGTTAACTTCTCCCTTGTCTGTGGCTCGAACCATTATTTGGTGTGCCGTGTCTCTTAGGGAAGTCAGTAAAGACTGCACCACCGTCGTTTGTGCTCTATTTTTGGAGATTATTTTGTGGACTTCTCTCGAAATTAATATACAACTTGGACACTGATTCCCATGTTGCGGAGTGAGTACCTCACAGTACCCAAGAAGGCTTCCCCACCGCGTACGATTGTGCATCTTACTATTTTAAGAATTTTCAGTCTACGATCGCCGGAATTCTGCAGAGTCACAGAAATTTTGTTCCACGTGCTGACTTCGACATCGAGAGGCAGACAGATTACGAACAACGACTGCCCTTTGCATACCTTTAACCATTTTGCTTTATAGAACCGAGAATTCAAATAGGAATTAAATTAATACCTGGGAGTGTGTGAGATATTTGAGTTAAAAATATTGGGGAAGAAACTTCTCTCTCTCAAAAGTTTCAGTTCAATTAACCAGATATTATTCAGTCATAACAATGTAACTCCAAGTTAATGGGGAGGGAAGTTAATCTGTGATGCGGCACTATGCCGTTCCCCTTCCACAGCGGTGAGAGTATCGGAATGTAACAACACTGGGGTCACCTGTGGCGCGGACTGTGTGTGGTGACGGCTGCTCGATTTTAATTCGACTGCTCCTTATAAATAAATGTAACACATTGCCCATAAACAGGCGAAGAAATCCATTACAGCCCGATAACGCTAGTAGCGAAAAAATCACTGCAAACTGCTGTAAGTAGGCTGTTTAGGTTTTTATGCTGGTAACGCCACATTGCGATCTGTATAAAAATCACTGGCTGTGCTGTGTGCAGTCTGTAGCTGGTTGGCATTGTTGGAACATTCGCTATTGTAGTGTTGGGCAGTTGGATGTGAACAGCGCTTAGCGTTGCGCAGTTGGTGAGCCGCCAGAAATGGTGGATGTGGGGAGAGAGATGGCGCAGTTTTGAGAGCGGATGATCTGGACCTGTGTCCATCAGAGGCACTAAATTTGTAAGACTCGATGTAATGAACTGATATATATATATATATATATATATATATATATATATATATATATATATATATATATATATATGATGACTTTTGAACACTATTAAGGTAAATACACTCCTGGAAATGGAAAAAAGAACACATTGATACCGGTGTGTCAGACCCACCATACTTGCTCCGGACACTGCGAGAGGGCTGTACAAGCAATGATCACACGCACGGCACAGCGGACACACCAGGAACCGCGGTGTTGGCCGTCGAATGGCGCTAGCTGCGCAGCATTTGTGCACCGCCGCCGTCAGTGTCAGCCAGTTTGCCGTGGCATACGGAGCTCCATCGCAGTCTTTAACACTGGTAGCATGCCGCGACAGCGTGGACGTGAACCGTATGTGCAGTTGACGGACTTTGAGCGAGGGCGTATAGTGGGCATGCGGGAGGCCGGGTGGACGTACCGCCGAATTGCTCAACACGTGGGGCGTGAGGTCTCCACAGTACATCGATGTTGTCGCCAGTGGTCGGCGGAAGGTGCACGTGCCCGTCGACCTGGGACCGGACCGCAGCGACGCACGGATGCACGCCAAGACCGTAGGATCCTACGCAGTGCCGTAGGGGACCTCACCGCCACTTCCCAGCAAATTAGGGACACTGTTGCTCCTGGGGTATCGGCGAGGACCATTCGCAACCGTCTCCATGAAGCTGGGCTACGGTCCCGCACACCGTTAGGCCGTCTTCCGCTCACGCTCCAACATCGTGCAGCCCGCCTCCAGTGGTGTCGCGACAGGCGTGAATGGAGGGACGAATGGAGACGTGTCGTCTTCAGCGATGAGAGTCGCTTCTGCCTTGGTGCCAATGATGGTCGTATGCGTGTTTGGCGCCGTGCAGGTGAGCACCACAATCAGGACTGCATACGACCGAGGCACACAGGGCCAACACCCGGCATCATGGTGTGGGGAGCGATCTCCTACACTAGCCGTACACCACTGATGATCGGCGAGGGGACACTGAATAGTGCACGGTACATCCAAACCGTCATTGAACCCATCGTTCTACCATTCCTAGACCGGCAAGGGAACTTGCTGTTACAACAGGACAATGCACGTCCGCATGTATCCCGTGCCACCCAACGTGCTCTAGAAGGTGTAAGTCAACTACCCTGGCCAGCAAGATCTCCGGATCTGTCCCCCATTGAGCATGTTTGGGACTGGATGAAGCGTCGTCTCACGCGGTCTGCACGTCCAGCACGAACGCTGGTCCAACTGAGGCGCCAGGTGGAAATGGCATGGCAAGCCGTTCCACAGGACTACATCCAGCATCTCTACGATCGTCTCCATGGGAGAATAGCAGCCTGCATTGCTGCGAAAGGTGGATATACACTGTACTAGTGCCGACATTGTGCATGCTCTGTTGCCTGTGTCTATGTGCCTGTGGTTCTGTCAGTGTGATCATGTGATGTATCTGACCCCAGGAATGTGTCAATAAAGTTTCCCCTTCCTGGGACAATGAATTCACGGTGTTCTTATTTCAATTTCCAGGAGTGTACATTGTTTGAACTCTATCAAAATCTTTCATTTGCTAACTATGCCTATCAGTAGTTAGTGCCTTCAGTAGTTTGAATCTTTTATTTAGCTGGCAGTAGTGGCGCTCGCTGTATTGCAGTAGTTCGAGTAACGAAGATTTTTGTGAGGTAAGTGATTTGTGGAAGGTATAGGTTATTGTTCCCTCCCATGAACCATGGACCTTGCCGTTGGTGGGGAGGCTTGCGTGCCTCAGCGATACAGATGGCCGTACCGTAGGTGCAACCACAACGGAGGGGTATCTGTTGAGAGGCCAGGCAAACATGTGGTTCCTGAAGAGGGGCAGCAGCCTTTTCAGCAGTTGCAGGGGCAACAGTCTGGATGATTGACTGATCTGGCCTTGTAACATTAACCAAAACGGCCTTGCTGTGCTGGTACTGCGAACGGCTGAAAGCAAGGGGAAACTACAGCCGTAATTTTTCCCGAGGACATGCAGCTTTACTGTACGATTAAATGATGATGGCGTCCTCTTGGGTAAAATATTCCGGAGGTAAAATAGTCCCCCATTCGGATCTCCGGGCGGGGACTACTCAGGAGGACGTCGTTATCAGGAGAAAGAAAACTGGCGTTCTACGGATCGGAGCGTGGAATGTCAGATCCCTTAATCGGGCAGGTAGGTCAGAAAATTTAAAAAGGGAAATGGATAGGTTAAAGTTAGATATAGTGGGAATTAGTGTAGTTCGGTGGCAGGAGGAACAAGACTTTTGGTCAGGTGATTACAGGGTTATAAATACAAAATCAAATAGGGGTAATGCAGGAGTAGGTTTAATAATGAATAAAAAAATAGGAGTGCGGGTTAGCTACTACAAACAGCATAGTGAACGCATTATTGTGTCCAAGATAGACACAAAGCCCATGCCTACTACAGTAGTACAAGTTTATATGCCAACTAGCTCTGCAGATGATGGAAAAATTGATGAAATGTATGACGAGATAAAAGAAATTATTCAGGTAGTGAAGGGAGACGAAAATTTAATAGTCATGGGTGACTGGAATTCGTCAGTAGGAAAAGGGAGAGAAGGAAACATAGTAGGTGAATATGGATTGGGGGGAAGGAATGAAAGAGGAAGCCGCCTGGTAGAATTTTGCACAGAGCATAACTTAATCATAGCTAACACTTGGTTCAAGAATCATAAAAGAAGGTTGTATACCTGGAAGAATCCTGGAGATACTAAAAGGTATCAAATAGATTATATAATGGTAAGACAGAGATTTAGGAACCAGGTTTTAAATTGTAAGACATTTTCTGGGGCAGATGTGGATTCTGACCACAATCTATTGGTTGTGAACTGCAGATTGAAACTGAAGAAACTGCAAAAAGGTGGGAATTTATGGAGATGGGACCTGGATAAACTGAAAGAACCAGAGGTTGTAGAGAGTTCCAGGGAGAGCATAAGGGAGCAATTGACAGGAATGGGGGAAAGAAATACAGTAGAAGAAGAATGGGTAGCTCTGAGGGATGAAGTAGTGAAGGCAGCAGAGGATCAAGTAGGTAAAAAGACGAGGGCTAGTAGAAATCCTTGGGTAACAGAAGAAATAGTGAATTTAATTGATGAAAGGAGAAAATATAAAAATGCAGTAAATGAAGCAGGCAAAAAGGAATACAAACGTCTCAAAAATGAGATCGACAGGAAGTGCAAAATGGCTAAGCAGGGATGGCTAGAGGACAAATGTAAGGATGTAGAGGCTTGTCTCACTAGGGGTAAGATAGATACTGCCTACAGGAAAATTAAAGAGACCTTTGGAGAGAAGAGAACCACTGGTATGAATATCAAGAGCTCAGATGGCAATCCAGTTCTAAGCAAAGAAGGGAAGGCAGAAAGGTGGAAGGAGTATATAGAGGGTTTATACAAGGGCGATGTACTTGAGGACAATATTATGGAAATGGAAGAGGATGTAGATGAAGACGAAACGGGAGATAAGATACTGCGTGAAGAGTTTGACAGAGCACTGAATGACCTGAGTCGAAACAAGGCCCCGGGAGTAGACAACATTCCATTAGAACTACTGATGGCCTCGGGAGAGCCAGTCATGACAAAACTCTACCATCTGGTGAGCACGATGTATGAGACAGGCGAAATACCCTCAGACTTCAAGAAGAATATAATAATTCCAATCCCAAAGAAAGTAGGTGTTGACAGATGTGAAAATTACCGAGCTATCAGTTTAATAAGTCACAGCTGCAAAATACTAACGCGAATTCTTTACAGACGAATGGAAAAACTGGTAGAAGCCGACCTCGGCGAAGATCAGTTTGGATTCCGTAGAAATGTTGGAACACGTGAGGCAATACTGACCTTACGACTTATCTTAGAAGAAAGATTAAGAAAAGGCAAACCTACGTTTCTAGCATTTGTAGACTTAGAGAAAGCTTTTGACAATGTTAACTGGAATGCTCTCTTTCAAATTCTGAAGGTGGCAGGGGTAAAATACAGGGAGCGAAAGGCTATTTACAATTTGTACAGAAACCAGGTGGCAGTTATAAGAGTCGAGGGGCATGAAAGGAAAGCAGTGGTTGGGAAAGGAGTGAGACAGGGTTGTAGCCTCTCCCCGATGTTATTCAATCCGTATATTGAGCAAGCAGTAAAGGAAACAAAAGAAAAATTCGGAGTAGGTATTAAAATTCATGGACAAGAAGTAAAAACTTTGAGGTTCGCCGATGACATTGTAATTCTGTCAGAGACAGCAAAGGACTTGGAAGAGCAGTTGAACGGAATGGACAGTGTCTTGAAAGGAGGATATAAGATGAACATCAACAAAAGCAAAACGAGGATAATGGAATGTAGTCAAATTAAGTCGGGTGATGCTGAGGGAATTAGATTAGGAAATGAGACACTTAAAGTAGTAAAGGAGTTTTGCTATTTAGGGAGTAAAATAACTGATGATGGTCGAAGGAGAGACGATATAAAATGTAGACTGGCAATGGCAAGGGAAGCGTTTCTCAAGAAGAGAAATTTGTTAACTTCGAGTATAGATTTAAGTGTCAGGAAGTCGTTTCTGAAAGTATTTGTATGGAGTGTAGCCAAGTATGGAAGTGAAACATGGACGATAACTAGTTTGGACAAGAAGAGAATAGAAGCTTTCGAAATGTGGTGCTACAGAAGAATGCTGAAGATAAGGTGGGTAGATCACGTAACTAATGAGGAGGTATTGAATAGGATTGGGGAGAAGAGAAGTTTGTGGCACAACTTGACTAGAAGAAGGGATCGGTTGGTAGGACATGTTTTGAGGCATCAAGGGATCACAAATTTAGCATTGGAGTGCACCGTGGAGGGTAAAAATCGTAGAGGGAGACCAAGAGATGAATACACTAAGCAGATTCAGAAGGATGTAGGTTGCAGTAGGTACTGGGAGATGAAGAATCTTGCACAGGATAGAGTAGCATGGAGAGCTGCATCAAACCAGTCTCAGGACTGAAGACCACAACAACAACAACAATAGGTTATTGTTAGTCAGGGCCATTCTTTTGTAGGGATTTTTGAAAGTCACATCGCGTTGCGGTAAAAATATTGTTTGTCAGTTTAGTGTTGATCAGAATAAGCAAAGAGAGAAATGTCTGAGTACGTTCAGTTTTGCTCAGCTGTTTGAAAATCAAATAACGTAAGAGGTTTATCAGCACAGTAAATCATAAATTTTTCTGAGGGGACGTTTCACTGTAGTAAACAAAAAATACGTAGGAACAGGAGTCCGGATCGACGTAAAACGGAATGACTGCGGTGCCGACGGTGTCTTCGTCGACCGCATTCGGTGCGTCGCTCATATCTCCGCAGAAGAGACACTATAAGCGGCTGCCGCGAGCCGTACGTGAGACAGGAAGCGAGTTGTGAAGCCGCATCGCCATCTAGGGATGGCTGCTGCTAAAATGATCCTTCGACGATGGAGCGGCCCTCGGCGTAATACAGCAAGATCGAGAACACGAGATTCTGGTAGCTACCGTGTGCTTCTTGTCGTGGTTAAGTACACAACATCTCCGAGGGATGATCAACAAAGACTGGTACTGTTTTTTCCTGTACCTTCCGTGAGAGCTTCCTATTTGTACTATGAATATTTTTATGTGTAGTGCCCATAGGTAGCAGCATTCTCCGATCGTTAGGTTGGTAGTAATGCTCTGTTTTGCAGACGCTTTTTGCATTTCGCACACCAAACATTGGAGGGTGACGGGAGAAGAGCAGAGCGCCGCAATAAAATTCTGTTCGTTTAAACCACACAGCCACTGAAACTTGCGAAATTCTGCAGCAACCGTACAGTGAAGATCCACTACTTCGTGCGACAGTGTTTAGGTGGTTCAACGACTTAAGGAAAGTGTTAAGAATTTCTTATGGCAGTATCTTTACCACTATGCATGATTATCTCCATCTGACTCGTGTTTCTTCCCACTGGACGCCACGCCTGTTCACTCCCGAACGGAAGGCTCTGCGGATTGAGACACGCCGCGAGATGGTGCGTCTCTTTACTTATGGAGAGGATGCGTTTCTGGATTCTATTATGACCAGTAATGAGAGATGGCTGCATCATTATGATCCTGAGAGGAAACGAGCCAGCACAATGTGGAAAACGCCAGGTTCTCCGACACCGAAAACAGGCAAAAGTATTCCATCTGCAGGGAAAGTGATGGCGACCACATTTTTTGACTATCATGGAAAAATTGATTATCAAGCAGTTCTCCTCACGCTATTGTTACAGTAGCATACTACACGTCAGTATTGGCTACACAGAGGAAGCACATTGCAAGGAAACGATCAGAACTTTCTCGGACTGGATGTAAACTTCCTCATGACAATGCGCAGTCTCACGTCGCAAGTCAAGCCATGAAGTTCAAAATGGCTCTGAGCGCTATGGGACTTAACTTCTGAGGTCATGAGTCCCCTAGAACTCAGAACTACTTAAACCTAACTAACCTAAGGACATCACACACATCCATGCCCGAGGCAGTATTCGAACCTGCGGCAGCGCGGTTCCAGATTGTAGCGCCTAGAACCACTCGGCCACCCCGGCCGGCTCAAGCCATGAAGTTTCTGACTCTATTCAACATTACCTGTATACCTGATCCGTCCGCAGCTCGTGATCTCGCGGTAGCGTTCTCGCTTCCCGAGCACGGGGTCCCGAGTTCGATTACTGACGGGGTCAGGGATTTTCATCTGCCTCGAGATGACTGGGTGCTGTTGTGTCGTCCTCATCATCATCATTCATCCCCATTACGGTCAGAGGAAGGCAATGGCAAACTACCTCCGCAAGGACCTTGCCTAATACGGCGGTGCGGATCTCCTGCATCGTCCCCTACACTCAATCAAGGAGTATGAGACCTCATTATCATCATTACACCTCATCCGCCTTATAGCCACTTTCTAGTGTCTTTTTTGCGCCCGTCACTAAAGGCACGGATTCATCGACTCAAATTTGAGAACTTTGAAGCAGAGCACAAGAAAAGTGCGACGATTCTCGAGGACCTGGCAAAAAATGGTCTGCACCATGTGTTCGAGGACTGGCAGAGACTCTAAAAGCTGCATTCAAGTAGGAGGGGAATGATTTGAAAAAGATCATGTAAATATTGAAATGGAGTAAAAAAAACATATGTGAAAAAAAAATCTGTGTCAGTCTTTGTTGATCAGCTTTCGTGTTTCAGCAATGTCATTGTCTTCATAGAGCACTCAAGCAGGCTTCCATCAAGTGCCCGGTCGCAGAGCCTTCTCCCCGAAAACCGGAAACCTATAACCTCAGTTGAATGAAGAGCAACTGTTATTTTGGAGCTTCCTGGCATGTTACAAGTATGTTGCGTACTGGAAATCGAACCCGAGTCCTCTGTCGATCGTGGGCAAGGCCTCTGCGGACTGAGCTACCCAAACACGACTTGCGACCCATCTTCACAGCATTACTTCTCCCAGTACCTCATATTCCAACCTTCCAAACTTCACAGAAGTTCTCATGCATACCTTTTAAGACGACAATACTGTGGAGGAAAGGACGTCGTGGAGACATGGCTTAGTTAGCAGGTGTGGGGGGGGGGGGGGGGGGGGGTTGGGGCGGGGGGGTTGTTTCCGGAATGAATTTTTTACTCTGTAGTGGATGTCCGCTGATATGAAACTCCATGCCAGTTTAAAATTTGGAAATTTATAGTAAGTTCCTATGGGACCAAACTGCTGAGGTCATTGGTCCGTAGGCTTACACACTACTTAATCACTTAAACTAACTTATGCTAATGACAACACATACACACCCACCTATGCCCGAGGGAGGGCTCGATTCAATTAAAAAGATGAGCAGTAAATATAGAAGAATGCTTTAAATTTGTGGGTGTGCATATTGATGAAAACTTGAACTGGAAGAAGAATATTAATGAGCTACTCAAACAGTCAAGTTCAGTTAGTTTTGTTCTTCGTGTGATTGCTAATTTCGGAAACAAACGAATCACCCACATGGCATATTTTGCACACTTCAACTCAGTTATGTCTTATGGAATATTTTTTGGAGTAACTCATCACTTAGAAGGAAAGTATTGATTGCGTAAATGCGAGCAATGAGAACAATACGTGGTGCTCAGCCATGGACGTCATGTAGGCAACTCTTCAGTGAGCTATGCTATTTAACTGCACCGTCACGATACATTTATTCACTATTAAAATTCGTCATAAATAATCCACACAAGTTGAGAAGGACAGAGATCTCCGTATCTACGACACTAGAGGGAATGTAAGTAGGCTGTTTAGGTTTTCTTATTGGTAACGCCACATAGTGCTCTGTATGAAAATCACTGGCTGTGCTGTGTGCAGTTTGTGGCTAGTTTGCATTGTTGTATGCCATTGTAGCGCTGGGCAGTTGGGTGTTAACAGCGCGTAGCGTTGCGCAGTTGGAGGTGAGCCGCCAGCAGTGGTGGATGTGGGGAGAGAAACGGCGGAATCTTGAGAGCGGACGATCTGGACGTGTGTCCATCAGAGACAGTAAATTTGTAATATTGGATATCATGGACTGATATATATTTTATGACTTTTGAACACTATTAAGGTAAATACATTGTTTGTTCTCTATGAAAATCTTTCATTTGCTAACTATGCCTATCAGTAGTTAGTGCCTTCAGTAGTTTGAATCTTTTATTTAGCTGGCAGTAGTGGTGCTCGCTGTATTGCAGTAGTTTGAGTAACGAAGATTTTTGTGAGGTAAGTGATTTGTGAAACGTATACGTTATTTTAGTCAGGGCCATTCTCTCGTAGGGATTATTGAAAGTCAGATTGCGTTGCGCTAAAAAAATATTGTGTGTCAGTTTAAGCACAGTCGTGTATAATTTTTCTAAGGGGACCTTTCAGGAAAAATGACTTTTATTGTTACTTATTGTATTTGTATAGCCCACTATGTACCAATGACCGTTGTAAATCAGTAAAGGCTTCATTTTGTCGGTCTCGCTGAACTCCATTACCTCAGCTCTAAAACACGGAACACTACATGCCAGTGAAAGGTCAGCTGTAGTACTGAACTCCGGGATAAAGCCACGCACACTACGAACTGGTGCAGGAACAGGGAACTCCGCGCAGGAAATGGGCTTTAGCCTTCCCCAAAATATGTCGCAAGTAGCGGCGCAGAGGCAGGTGTATCCTACTTCGCCGGCCGAAGTGGCCGTGCGGTTAAAGGCGCCGCAGTCTGGAACCGCAGGACCGCTACGGTCGCAGGTTCGAATCCTGCCTCGGGCATGGATGTTTGTGATGTCCTTAGGTTTAACTAGTTCTAAGTTCTAGGGGACTAATGACCTCAGAAGTTGAGTCCCATAGTGCTCGGAGCCATTTGAACCATTTTTTATCCTACTTCTGGAACAGCCTATCCACTACCTACAGTATCCTCGGCTTCGTGCAAATGCCAGCCGGCCACTGTGGCCGTGCGGATCTAGGCGCTTCAGTCTGGAACCGCGTGACCGCTACTGTCGCAGGTTCGAATACAGCCGGCACGGTAGCTCAGCGTGTTCGGTCAGAGGGATAGCTGCCCTCTGTAATAAAAAAAAACTGAGTTAATCGATCAACAACGAACTTCAACGGATGTCCTACGACGTCCGCCCCGAGCAGAAGCAACGAACAAAATGAGATTTAAAAAAAAATCCTGCCTCGGGCATGGATGTGTGTGATGTCCTTTTTTTTTTTTTTTTTTTTTTGCAAATGTCAACACATTCCCTCTCCATACACGTGCAGATGTGACGAACTCCCTCGGTCAGTAAGTTCGTCGGATCTCTCCTCGGTTGCGACGTTTGTAGCGTTATTGGGCAGTTTTACATATAGTTGAGTGGGTAGGACTCAAAAAGTTATGCGTTCATTAATGTTACAATTAATCGTGTATTCATATTCTGTAAACTGACTCGTTCCACATTATTTCGATAAAAGAATCATTCACATGATCTATGGAAAGTATAGCTAACGAACTAAGTGTGTCGGACTGGGACTCGAAACCGGGACCTTTGTCTTTCGTGGACGAGTGCTCTGCCAACTGAGCTACTCAAGCACGACTCATCCTCAATGCTTTAATTCTGACAGCGCCTCATCTCCTG
This sequence comes from Schistocerca americana, assembly GCF_021461395.2. Taxonomy (NCBI): domain Eukaryota; kingdom Metazoa; phylum Arthropoda; class Insecta; order Orthoptera; family Acrididae; genus Schistocerca; species Schistocerca americana. The sequence goes on along the minus strand of NC_060125.1, from coordinate 556,447,804 downwards.
CCTTTGAAGCCTCACAGAAGTTCTTCTGCATGGCTTGCACGAGAGCTAGTAAAATGTTCAAATGTGTGTGAAATCTTATGGGACTTAACTGCTAAGGTCATCAGTCCCTAAGCCTACACACTACTTAAATTATCCTAAGGACAAACACACACATCCATGTCCGAGGGAGGACTCGAACCTCCGCCGGGACCTGCCGCACAGTCCATGACTGCAGAGAGCTAGTACCGCAAGGTATACAGAAGAACTTTTGTGAAGTTTCGAAGGTAGGAGACGAGGTGCTGGCGGAAGTATAAAGCAAACTGATTCGATTAAGAATCAGCAAAATATAGTGCACACATTTCTTCTTGATTCGGTTCAGTACTTTTTCATTACAAACCACAGCTAGTCCCCCTCAGCTTTCCACACCAGGTATGAAAAATATTTTCTCCTTCTCTGTACTTTTTTTTGTCCACGCTCCACCGCCATATAACGCTGAACTTGAACTGTTCGGAAATTCTGTGACGAGGCCCCATTCATGCACACGGCCAAAATCAACGCACTGTATGTGATCAAAAGTATCTGGAAATTTGTTAGTTCACATTAATATTTGGTGTATCCACCCTGTGCCTCTATGGCAGCTTGAAATCTGCTGACCACACTTTCACGGAGGTATCTCTGGAGGAACGATAACTCATTCGTCCTCAAGAGCCGAAACTAGAGAAAGTATGTTGGATGCAGGGGTTCTTTTGGATTGAAGTCAGGTCTCTGGGCAGGCCAATCCATTTAGGGACTGTTATAGTCCATAAAAACTCTGCCCCACAGACGCTGCTTTACGACAGGGTGTGTTGTCATGCTGAAACAAGTTATCATCGTCTCCAAAATGTCCCTCTACTGTGTGCATTACACAATACTGTAAAATGTCTTCACATCCTGCCACATTCAGCGTTTTGTTAAGTGCAATAGGGGAACCACACCACAAACAGCCAAAAATCCTCCAAGCTCTAACACAACCTCTCCTGTACTTCACTGTTGGCACTATACACGATGCCTGTTAACGTTCTCCGGGAATTCTCCGAACTCAGAGCATTCGAACTATCCCATGCTACAGCGTGATTAATCAGTCCACATCAGTTGTTTCCAGTCGTCCTATGTCTTTACACCACCTCAAACATCGCTTAGGCCGGTATTACACTATCAAATTTCTTTGTCAAAGATTTGATCAAAGATGTGATCAAATATTCTGTCAAATATATTTGACAAAGATCTTTGACGTAGCGCTAGAAGTGGTATTACACTGTCATCAAATTTTTCGTCAGTCCACATCAGTTGTTTCCTGTCGTCCTGTGTCTTTACACCACCTCAAACATCGCTTAGGCCGGTATTACACTATCAAATTTCTTTGTCAAAGATTTGATCAAAGATGTGATCAAATATTCTGTCAAATATATTTGACAAAGATCTTTGACGTAGCGCTAGAAGGGGTATTACACTGTCATCAAATTTTTCGTCAGTCCACATCAGTTGTTTCCTGTCGTCCTGTGTCCTTAAACCACCTCAAACATCGCTTAGGCCGGTATTACACTATCAAATTTCTTTGTCAAAGATTTGATCAAAGATGTGATCAAATATTCTGTCAAATATATTTGACAAAGATCTTTGATGTAGCGCTAGAAGGGGTATTACACTGTCATCAAATTTTTCGTCAGTCCACATCAGTTGTTTCCTGTCGTCCTGTGTCCTTAAACCACCTCAAACATCGCTTAGGCCGGTATTACACTATCAAATTTCTTTGTCAAAGATTTGATCAAAGATGTGATCAAATATTCTGTCAAACATATTTGACAAAGATCTTTGACGTAGCGCTAGAAGGGGTATTACACTGTCATCAAATTTTTCGTCAAAGTTCAAGATGGCTGACAACAACTTGTTATTAACCGTAGCAGCTGCACGTACCGCAATTGCATTGTGTGCACATGCGGAAAAGAAGTGGGGGAAAAAAAGGGAACCATACATACGAGGTTGACAGTCTAAAATTCCTGGGATTACAACTTGATAACAAATTCAGTTGGGAGGAGCACACCACAGAACTGCAGAAACGCCTTAACAAGTGGTTCAAATGGCTCTGAGCACTGTGGGACTTAACATCTTAGGTCGTCAGTCCCCTAGAACTTAGAACTACTTAAACGTAACTAACCTAAGGACATCACACACATCCATGTCCGAGGCAGGATTCGAACCTGCGACCGTAGCAGTCCCGCGGTTCCGGGATGCAGCGCCTAGAACCGCACGGCCACCGCGGCCGGCAAACGCCTTAACAAATCTGTATTTGCAATTCGAGTGTTAGCAGACATAGGCAACATAAAAATAAAAAAGCTTGCATACTTTGCCTACTTTCATTTCAAAATGTCATATGGTATAATATTTTGGGGTAACTCTTCAAGTCAAACAAAAGTTTTCAGAGTCCAGAAGCGTGTAATACGTATTATTTGTGGAGTAAATTCACGGACGTCCTGTAGAAACCTCTTCAAAGAAGTGGGTGTACTAACTACTGCCTATCAGTATATTTACTCCTTAATGAAATTTGTCCTAAATAATGTATCTCTTTTTCCAACAAACAACTCAGTTCATACATACAATACCAGGAACAAAAATGATCTGCACAAGGACTTAAAAGCACATACTTTAGTTCAGAAAGGGGTCCGCTACTCAGGAACACTCATCTTCAATAATTTGCCAGCAAACATAAAAAATTTCTTTACAAATAAAGATCAGTTTAAAAGGAGCCTGAAAGACTTACTAGTGGCCAACTCCTTCTACTCCATTGACGAAATGTTTGAAACAAATGATGTATTTATGCATGCTATTAGTATTGTTATTTCAGCTTTAAAAAAATTAACATGTTCCACATTCACGAGAATCTCCTCAGCACGGATCTATGGAACGAAAAACTAATCTAATCTGGGTGAAGCCGTGGGTTTTACGGCAGCGCGATAAAAGCATTCAACAAAACTTGTACATAAATTACTTAAGAATGGATGAGCATACATTTCTGTATGTGCTCAGTGAAGTGTATCCTCATATCACAAAGCATACTATTCAGTATTTACTTAAGAACTGCTACATCTTCAGAAGACAAGCTCACTGTAACACCACAGTCTAACGTAACAGTCGCGACACTCACTGCTGTAAAAGTTGTTGCCGTTTGACAGATGGAGCGACACTAGCGCTCCAAGCGGCAGGTAAGGTGAACGTCAGACGCGTTGTAAGCATAATGTTTGTTTACATCCATTTCCTACGTAATTTCCGAATTATTCGAGTTATTTTCTTGCCTCCAAGAGTTTGTTTAGTATCGTAAGTCATATATGTTTCTATTAATGATTCTAAAATAAGCGCAAGTATGGACAAAAACCATGAATAGAGTGGCAAGCTACAACACATTCGTGAAGAAACACTTGTGACATTGGACAGAATTGCAGCTTACCACGTTGATATCAAAAGAATATAAACACACAGATTCACATGTAAGAAGCACAGACATGTACCTCTACATGCAAAAGCGATCGACAGCTCATTTATCGTTCTGTAGGCCTACTGTGTGTGTCACTGTTGCCTGTTGCCACAAGTACGACCTTAATCTTTATATTATTCAAAGTGGGTAAAGCAACTGCCAAATAGTGGCAGAAATATGCTGAAAACTTTATAATGAGCTGATTACATTACATTTCACGAAAAACCAAATCTTTGAATAATTTTCAAACGATCTGTCTGTTGGCACTTTCCTTGCCCCGTAATAGTTTCGCTCGATCTGCACATTCTGACACTTCACACGCTTTTGTAAGACATGAACAGCTGCACTTAATCTAACCACTTTATCGTCAAAGCACGTCTGTGGTGACGATTCGCACGAATCTGGCACTGATACATGGAGAGCTGAACTGGCTGCTTCTGTGTCATACGACTGTTTTACAGCTTTAGATTGACTGTCGAATCTTTGTAGCAGTTTCCTCTTCATCGTCAGTTGAGGTGGCTTATTTAGGATGTCAAACAGTGTGGGTACTGCATTCCACACGAGTTTGTTATTGTCTGCGTTCATGAACTGGTATTCTTCGAAATGTAGCGGACAAAACCTAATATTATCATGAGGGTAAACTGGGTCTTTCTTCATAAGGTCTTCTCGTCTGCTATTAACAAGCCATTTTCTGCTCCTAAAACGATACATTCATCATTTATACACATATAGTTTGCAAGTGAATCCTGACGATACAGTTTAGTAACATGATGGTATATACGTCTCAGGATCCTTAGGAAACCTAAAAAGAGACAGCTGTGGTGCCTTCTTCCTGTTGTTGCTGCAATTTATTGCGTTACAAACGTTCCCGATGGTATAAACCATTGTATAAATCAAAATAATCAATCACTATTCGCTTTCACGATCGCGCCGAACTCACAGTTCAACCTACCAGCGCTGCTGGCGCTGTAGGCAACAAAATCGAGGCGAAGTGTCGCGACTGTTATGTTAGACTGTGGTAACACTCCGATTCCTTGCTACAGGAGAGGGTTATGTTATGTTATGTTATGTTATGTTAGGTTAGGTCAAGTCTCGAATCTTCTTAATCTATTTTTGTATTCACGGTGCCTCACGTTGTAAAGCGCCTCATCAGCTTCATACATCTCTATTAATTTTGTAGTTGTCGGCACACACCAATTGTATTTACCGGCAATGTTTACAAAAACACTACAGACGACAGAACGCTGCAGCGATGCTAGCGCGCCATGTGGTAACATGTCACATTGCAGTGAACAGAAGACAAGCGATTTCTTTGATAAAATGTACAGCGAGGCGCCGACCAGTGTGGCCACGCGGTTAAAGGCGCTTCAGTCTGGAACCGCGCGACCGCTACTGTCGCAGGTTCGAATCCTGCCTCTGGCATGGATGTGTGTGATGTTCTTAGGTTGGTTAGGTTCAAGTAGTTCTAAGTTCTAGGGGACTGATGACCTCAGATGATAAGTCTCATAGTGCTCAGAGCCATTTAGAGCCATACAGCGAGGCCCTAGATTTGATCAAATATTGGACGACATTTGACAAAGTTCCTATTACACCATCAAATATCTTTGACAAAGATTTTTGACAAAGATATTTGACAAAGAAATTTGATAGTGTAATACCGGCCTTAGCATTGACAACAGAAACGTGCTGCTGGCCACTTGCATCCCATTCTTTGTTTACTCCCTACACGCGTGCTAGTAGTAGTATGGAACTCACGAGTGAGTCGTTCCGCTGACTTGATGCGATTATTTACGACGACGCTCCGTAAAGCTCGTGGCCCTGCCCGTTAGTGCATGAGGTCTATCTGGTCTTCAGTTAACTGTGACGGTGCCTTTGCGTTTCCACTTCACAGACAGATCACCGCCAGTCCACTTGGGCTGTTTTAGATTGAAATGTTACTCGTGTGAAGAAATCCAATGACTTTTCTGCTTTCGAAAACACTGAGCTCTCCTGACCGACCCATTCTGGTATCAGCGCTTCTCTGCTGACAGCAGGATCCCCTCGCTTCTAAACTGATACTGCTATTACTCAGCTTAGCCGCGAGTCCGTAGAGGGTGGTATATGTGACGTACAGTATGACTGGTCAGCATTTCCACCCGGAATTGCCGAGTGTAAGTCGGACCTTCCTTGATCCGCCTTGGTGGGTCGTGTCGTCGGATTTCCTCCTACCTGTGCGCGGTGCAGCTCTCGTAAATGTCGTCCCGTGCAGATTCTCCATTGGCGCATTGGATGTCTCTGTCGGTGGAAGCTAATTATCTGAAACTGCTGTCGATCAACTTTGGTATATCTATTTACTCGAAATTAACATTCAGAATGCCGTAATATCACTTTTATTCCTATTAGATTAATAATGAAACACTCATGTCACAAACTACTCGTAACCGAGAGCATGGCTACCATCGAACAAGACAGGAAGAGCTCTTAACGCCTGCTGCCGACTTTGGCGCGCAGTCCGTATCTCTTACTAGTTTCGTCACAGTTCGTGGATTTCCGATCAGGTTCGTACTTACTAAGATATGCATTTGTTAATGAACGGGTATGAATTTTAACGGGGCAAAATTATGGCAAATATTAACAGAATCTTCCGTCGGTTCTTGGTAGAACAACATTATAATAATAAATGAAAATCACCAGTTTGCTTTTGTTTTACAATATTGTAGAACAAAAGCAAACTGGTGCTTTTCATTTATTATTATGGCAAATAGTTTTAAACATCCAGAGGCTCCTCCTAGTATTCATGTTGTCATAAATAACTTTAATTATTAAATATAAACAAACAAAATCGGTGACTTTGGCGCCAAGTGGCGATACTTCTCGTCATGTATATTTCCCAGGCTGACGCTTGTTGCAGCAGTCCAGCGCCGAGCCCCACCCCAGTACTGGTAAAAATGTCTTCCTCACGTAAGAGGCACCTTACATGCTGACAGCAGGACACTCTCCGCTCAGTCTGTGCTGGCCGCCTGTCGTGACATCTAGTTTTCCAGTTCCGCATTACATATAGGCAACGATTTGTTCTGCAGATTAACTCATTATAAACAGTTATTGGATGACCCAGGTTAATTCTCTTTATTGCTACATATGCAAAACTAGTCGAAATATGGGTGGAGAGCCACGTTTTGACACGTGAGCTAGCGCTACACTTCTACTACTACTGAAAGAAAATATTTAAAAATTCCTGTAGCTGACTGCTGTCAGGAAGATACCGAGATCCGAACACTGGACTGGAATACACTCCTGGAAATTGAAATAAGAACACCGTGAATTCATTGTCCCAGGAAGGGGAAACTTTATTGACACATTCCTGGGGTCAGATACATCACATGATCACACTGACAGAACCACAGGCACATAGACACAGGCAACAGAGCATGCACAATGTCGGCACTAGTACAGTGCATATCCACCTTTCGCAGCAATGCAGGCTGCTATTCTCCCATGGAGACGATCGTAGAGATGCTGGATGTAGTCCTGTGGAACGGCTTGCCATGCCATTTCCACCTGGCGCCTCAGTTGGACCAGCGTTCGTGCTGGACGTGCAGACCGCGTGAGACGACGCTTCATCCAGTCCCAAACATGCTCAATGGGGGACAGATCCGGAGATCTTGCTGGCCAGGGTAGTTGACTTACACCTTCTAGAGCACGTTGGGTGGCACGGGATACATGCGGACGTGCATTGTCCTGTTGGAACAGCAAGTTCCCTTGCCGGTCTAGGAATGGTAGAACGATGGGTTCGATGACGGATTGGATGTACCGTGCACTATTCAGTGTCCCCTCGGCGATCACCAGTGGTGTACGGCCAGTGTAGGAGATCGCTCCCCACACCATGATGCCGGGTGTTGGCCCTGTGTGCCTCGGTCGTATGCAGTCCTGATTGTGGCGCTCACCTACACGGCGCCAAACACGCATACGACCATCATTGGCACCAAGACAGAAGCGACTCTCATCGCTGAAGACGACACGTCTACATTCGTCCCTCCATTCACGCCTGTCGCGACACCACTGGAGGCGGGCTGCACGATGTTGGGGCGTGAGCGGAAGACGGCCTAACGGTGTGCGGGACCGTAGCCCAGCTTCATGGAGACGGTTGCGAATGGTCCTCGCCGATAGCCCAGGAGCAACAGTGTCCCTAAATTGCTGGGAAGTGGCGGTGCGGTCCCCTACGGCACTGCGTAGGATCCTACGGTCTTGGCGTGCATCCGTGCGTCGCTGCGGTCCGGTCCCAGGTCGACGGGCACGTGCACCTTCCGCCGACCACTGGCGACAACATCGATGTACTGTGGAGACCTCACGCCTCACGTGTTGAGCAATTCGGCGGTACGTCCACCCGGTCTCCCGCATGCCCATTATACGCCCTCGCTCAAAGTCCGTCAACTGCACATACGGTTCACGTACACGCTGTCGCGGCATGCTACCAGTGTTAAAGACTGCGATGGAGCTCCGTATGCCACGGCAAACTGGCTGACAATGACGGCGGCGGTGCACAAATGCTGCGCAGCTAGCGCCATTCGACGGCCAACACCGCGGTTCCTGGTGTGTCCACTGTGCCGTGCGTGTGATCATTGCTTGTACAGCCCTCTCGCAGTGTCCGGAGCAAGTATGGTGGGTCTGACACACCGGTGTCAATGTGTTCTTTTTTCCATTTCCAGGAGTGTATGTACACCGCTAAGAGGTGATACACCGCCTCCAAGAGGAGTCAGGTAACTGCCGCCGATTACATCCACAACAAAACAAGAAAACAACTCGTAGTCATGCGGCTTGGCTACCACAACCCACTGGCGGACAGCTGCGGCCGGCCACAGGGTGGTGGTGCGCCACCCCTGTGCCTGCGTTGGACGCACAGGCAGCGGCCGATGAGTCGCGGTCCGGAAGAGGCCGTGCATCAGTGGATGGACCACCTGTGACGACTTGCTGACTGGGTGATCCTGCTCGTTTCAATCCGACTTCCACGTGCTGACAGTTGCGAGGCCCCTTGTACTGAGGCCACGTCAAAACATCTGGAGTGGGCTCGATGGAGTGGCTTGGCGTAATCGGTAAGTTGGTTGACCGTTGACCGTGTAGCGGAAGTCTGTGTGACGTCCATCACACGGAAGTGCCGGGCGTGGAAGCCGTGTCTGCTGATACTGCTGAGCTGGCAGGGCACTCGCTGGAAAGTGCGGCCCGGTTTCGGTTGCTGGGCTGCGGTCCCAGCTGGCATTGCTTGAATCATTACACATCATTTGCACACCCTCATAGAAAAACAGGAGAGGAACTAAACAGAATTCCACCCCAATGTACTGTAGTGTCGCGGAATAGTAAAGAGTTGGAAACGTGGAATATTGTGAAAGTTTCGTCGTCACACGGAAGCGCCGGGTGTGGAAGCCGTGTCTGCTGATACTGCTGAGCTGGCAGGGCACTCGCTGGAAACTGCGGCCCGGTTTTGGTTGCAAGGCTGCGGTCCCAGCTGGCATTGCTTGAATCATTACACATCATTTGCACACCCTCATAGAAAAACAGGAGAGGAACTAAACAGAATTCCACCCCAATGTACTGTAGTGTCGCGGAATAGTAAAGAGTTAGAAACGTGGAATATTGTGAAAGTTTCGTCGTCACACGCAAGCGCCGGGCGTGGAAGCCGTGTCTGCTGATACTGCTGAGCTGGCAGGGCACTCGCTGGAAACTGCGGCCCGGTTTTGGTTGCTGGGCTGCGGTCCCAGCTGGCATTGCTTGAATCATTACACATCATTTGCACACCCTCATAGAAAAACAGGAGAGGAACTAAACAGAATTCCACCCCAATGTACTGTAGTGTCGCGGAATAGTAAAGAGTTAGAAACGTGGAATATTGTGAAAGTTTCGTCGTCACACGCAAGCGCCGGGCGTGGAAGCCGTGTCTGCTGATACTGCTGAGCTGGCAGGGCACTCGCTGGAAACTGCGGCCCGATTTTGGTTGCTGGGCTGTGGTCCCAGCTGGCATTGCTTGAATCATTACACATCATTTGCACACCCTCATAGAAAAACAGGAGAGGAACTAAACAGAATTCCACCCCAATGTACTGTAGTGTCGCGGAATAGTAAAGAGTTAGAAACGTGGAATATTGTGAAAGTTTCGTCGTCACACGCAAGCGCCAGGCGTGGAAGCCGTGTCTGCTGATACTGCTGAGCTGGCAGGGCACTCGCTGGAAACTGCGGCCCGGTTTTGGTTGCTGTGCTGCGGTCCCAGCTGGCATTGCTTGAATCATTACACATCATTTGCACACCCTCATAGAAAAACAGGAGAGGAACTAAACAGAATTCCACCCCAATGTACTGTAGTGTCGCGGAATAGTAAAGAGTTAGAAACGTGGAATATTGTGAAAGTTTCGTCGTCACACGCAAGCGCCAGGCGTGGAAGCCGTGTCTGCTGATACTGCTGAGCTGGCAGGGCACTCGCTGGAAACTGCGGCCCGGTTTTGGTTGCTGTGCTGCGGTCCCAGCTGGCATTGCTTGAATCATTACACATCATTTGCACACCCTCATAGAAAAACAGGAGAGGAACTAAACAGAATTCCATCCCAATGTACTGTAGTGTCGCGGAATAGTAAAGAGTTAGAAACGTGGAATATTGTGAAAGTTTCGTCGTCACACGGAAGCGCCGGGCGTGGAAGCCGTGTCTGCTGATACTGCTGAGCTGGCAGGGCACTCGCTGGAAACTGCGGCCTGGTTTTGGTTGCTGTGCTGCGGTCCCAGCAGGCATTGCTTGAATCATTACACATCATTTGAACACCCTCATAGAAAAACAGGAAAGGAACTAAACAGAATTCCACCCCAATGTACTGTAGTGTCGCGGAATAATAAAGAGTTAGAAACGTGGAATATTGTGAAAGTTTCGTCGTCACACGGAAGCGCCGGGTGTGGAAGCCGTGTCTGCTGATACTGCTGAGCTGGCAGGGCACTCGCTGGAAACTGCGGCCCGGTTTTGGTTGCTGGGCTGCGGTCCCAGCTGGCATTGCTTGAATCATTACACATCATTTGCACACCCTCATAGAAAAACAGGAGAGGAACTAAACAGAATTCCACCCCAATGTACTGTAGTGTCGCGGAATAGTAAAGAGTTAGAAACGTGGAATATTGTGAAAGTTTCGTCGTCACACGCAAGCGCCGGGCGTGGAAGCCGTGTCTGCTGATACTGCTGAGCTGGCAGGGCACTCGCTGGAAACTGCGGCCCGGTTTTGGTTGCTGGGCTGCGGTCCCAGCTGGCATTGCTTGAATCATTACACATCATTTGCACACCCTCATAGAAAAACAGGAGAGGAACTAAACAGAATTCCACCCCAATGTACTGTAGTGTCGCGGAATAGTAAAGAGTTAGAAACGTGGAATATTGTGAAAGTTTCGTCGTCACACGCAAGCGCCAGGCGTGGAAGCCGTGTCTGCTGATACTGCTGAGCTGGCAGGGCACTCGCTGGAAACTGCGGCCCGGTTTTGGTTGCTGTGCTGCGGTCCCAGCTGGCATTGCTTGAATCATTACACATCATTTGCACACCCTCATAGAAAAACAGGAGAGGAACTAAACAGAATTCCATCCCAATGTACTATAGTGTCGCGGAATAGTAAAGAGTTAGAAACGTGGAATATTGTGAAAGTTTCGTCGTCACACGGAAGCGCCGGGCGTGGAAGCCGTGTCTGCTGATACTGCTGAGCTGGCAGGGCACTCGCTGGAAACTGCGGCCTGGTTTTGGTTGCTGTGCTGCGGTCCCAGCTGGCATTGCTTGAATCATTACACATCATTTGAACACCCTCATAGAAAAACAGGAAAGGAACTAAACAGAATTCCACCCCAATGTACTGTAGTGTCGCGGAATAATAAAGAGTTAGAAACGTGGAATATTGTGAAAGTTTCGTCGTCACACGGAAGCGCCGGGTGTGGAAGCCGTGTCTGCTGATACTGCTGAGCTGGCAGGGCACTCGCTGGAAACTGCGGCCCGGTTTTGGTTGCTGGGCTGCGGTCCCAGCTGGCATTGCTTGAATCATTACACATCATTTGCACACCCTCATAGAAAAACAGGAGAGGAACTAAACAGAATTCCACCCCAATGTACTGTAGTGTCGCGGAATAGTAAAGAGTTAGAAACGTGGAATATTGTGAAAGTTTCGTCGTCACACGCAAGCGCCGGGCGTGGAAGCCGTGTCTGCTGATACTGCTGAGCTGGCAGGGCACTCGCTGGAAACTGCGGCCCGGTTTTGGTTGCTGGGCTGCGGTCCCAGCTGGCATTGCTTGAATCATTACACATCATTTGCACACCCTCATAGAAAAACAGGAGAGGAACTAAACAGAATTTCACCCCAATGTACTGTAGTGTCGCGGAATAATAAAGAGTTAGAAACGTGGAATATTGTGAAAGTTTCGTCGCCTATGCCGAGAGCCAGAGGCAGTAGGTTAGCCAAGAGCTAAGAGGATTGCACAGATATCGGAATGTGTCGTCACGGAGGGGCAATGGCCTGGTTACACACAACAGGCGATAGAGAATTGCTTAGCACACAGGTTTGTGTTAGACGGAGACTTTTGTAGAGTGCAAGACAGAGGTATTGCGTCAGCTGTACTGCATTTCACAACTTCGCGTAAGTCTGCCGCAACAACACGTAACTCTGTCGCAAGAACACCTAAGGGGCGAGTACGACAGATGAATCAGCAGTCTAAGTGGAACGAATGCGTTCATTACAAACGAGCATGACGTCAGGGCGTCGCTCGTGCTTCCTTTAAATACGCCAACTTTGATAGCAACAAGGCACTCGCACTCGCAGTTAGACTTGCAGTTAGATGTGTACTGGGTCGCTGCGTAGCGCTCAGGTCGGTGATCGACATGTTAATCTTTATTAAGGAGATGTTGCAGTAAGGACGGGGACAGTACCAGCTCTGGTCCTCTCTGCTGCCGCTGCCAATCATCAACCCAGGATTAGCAGACATCGCGGCAGACTCGCTCGCCGCCAATGCTGACCACATCAGTGAGCCATCGTCGAGATTGTGCGGGGCCTAGGCCCTGTGCATCCGCCGTCACAACCGGGTGAGCCGACGACGCTGGGGGATTGCAGCCCGTTCCGCCCGTCCACCGCGGACGAGCCACCAGGAGGAGCAGGGAAGAACACGGGGTGGGATGGAGTACACTCCGCACTACGAGAACGCCTCTCGTGCCGTCAGCGCCGGGACTCAAACCCGGAACCTCTACGCGCAACGATCTGCTGTCTGCAGCCGAGCCGGCCAGCCAGCCGGACGCCGCCAGCCACGCGCGGCTGAAGTAAGGACATTCCTCCGCTACGTCACAGCACGCGGTGCTGCACTAGCAAGACTGCGCGGCCCGTATCTGGTGTCTTCGCTACGAGTCAGTGAGGACTCGAGGAAGGTCGTTGATATCACCAAGCCACATTGTACTCGGCAAGAATGAAGATGTTATGAGTTAATAATGTTTCTTTGGCGTTTCTGACGCTTCTACAGCGATTTCCTAGCATCCTGACAACTGGAGAGGTCACCGCGCGACCGGGACCACCGGGGCACCTACAGTACTTTCAGTTGTTGTAGCCTCTTCTCATTTGGGAAATAGAAATGACTAGCTAGGCTCATCAATTCCCAGCTTCAGTTAAACACCTTACCAGCAGAATATCAGCTCTGCCTAGAAGGCTTATGATTCGCCACCTCAAAACTGTGAGAGCTGCTGACCCCCGCCCGCATCTCGTGGTCGTGCGGTAGCGTTCTCGCTTCCCACGCCCGGGTTCGATTCCCGGCGGGGTCAGGGATTTTCTCTGCCTCGTGATGGCTGGGTGTTGTGTGCTGTCCTTAGGTTAGTTAGGTTTAAGTAGTTCTAAGTTCTAGGGGACTGATGACCATCGATGTTAAGTCCCATAGTACTCAGAGCCATTTGAACCATTTTTTTGCTGACCCCCATAGATTTCATAAACTCCAAACCACAGTACGCAAATTGTACCAAGAAGCAAGACTTTCAGCCAATCAGACTCAGCAGTCATGTGCAGACAGTTTTGTTGGTCACTTCCTGCTCGTCATAATAACGGGCACTGCAAAGTGCTGCTTCGCGCCAGGGCTGGTCAAAAGTTTATTTCCAGCAAGAGCTGTGAAACACCTGCCATCTCGGCAGACCACCTACTAAATCATTGGAAGGGGTTTTTGTGAAGGTAAGCTCAACATACACTGCCTAAGAAAAAAAGTGAACAACCCAGAAGCAGAGGAGGAAACGAAATGGCATTCATGTGTTGAGAAGGTACTTGATATTATTTTAGTGATTACAAAATCGAGTAAAATTAATGAGATCTGGCAGTTAAGGAAGGCAGGATTCGGTTACGATTGTGGATGGGGCCGTAATCACTTACTATTACTTGGCTTTACTTTTAATCACACACAATTTATTTAAAATCAACAACCAATTAAAATAATGGCAATAATCTAAGAATTGTTTCACGGCTGAAGGCCTTAATGGCAATAAATTAAGAACTGTTTCACGGCTGAAGGCCTTAAACGCCAAGAATGGCAATTATTAAAAAAATTTAACAAATATACATAAAATACAGACACAGCAAATAATGTTTTGAAAATAAGCCAATGTGGTCGCAATTAGAATTTTAAGGCAAGTAACCACAGTCAAGGCTGAAGGCCTTTAACGCTATGACTGGCATTTATTTAAAAAATTTAACAACATACAATAAAACAGCAAACATAATAACAAAGGTTAATTCAAAAGGACAAGCAACTGATCATCAAACAGGTGAGACAAATGATGGTAGCTTGGTAATACAATAATAAAATAAGAACACAATAAAAAAGCAGAAGGGCTAGTCACAGACGGTGCTCCAGGAATCGGCCTCTGAGTAGGTCAGCCTAAAAACACTTTCGGGAGCGATGAGAAAAGCTGTGAAGAGTTGCATTCACACCACGGCTCAGACTAGTGGCAGTCCAATGAGTGACTAATGATAATCTTGGTTAGGCTGCCTGATGTCCAATAAACCAAATGCAAAGACGTAAAAATATGCCAAAGCCGGAACTGGTGGTCTGGACTCCGCCTGCAGAGTACTGTGCTTAGAGCGCCCAGGACAAGAAAGGAATCACTGCCACCGAGGTAGAAGAATCGCTAACCAACCTACAATCACGAAAGCTGTCAAACGTACACGCCTCACCGGACAGTGGCGGTAAGGCGAGGAAAAGTACACTGCCGTTACATACACCAACCCCCGGACAGGTAACTGGGACGTTAGCGGCCACCAGGCAGGAAAAATTCCGCTGGTTCAACTTAACAATTGTGACAAGCTGAAGGTAGCAAACAGCAATTAGAAGCCCAGGTAAGGTAATCAGATCCGCCTTCCCCAAGCACTCCATTCGCTGCTCTTTGCCCTGGCGACATTACGAGCAGCAATACGAACCAAAGTCACTGGAGAATCGCGAGGTTTCACAATGGTGGAAGTTTGTCTACTCGAATTGAAATGCACTCAAATGTCGCAGGATCCGGTTTCGACGAGGTCGTGCATCCTCGTGACCACAGCCCTTCGATCCGGCAGTCCACGCGCGCTGCCAGCGGTCCCGGCGCGTTCTCGCTCTGCGCGGACCTGGCTCTTCCTGCGTGCCCAACCGAACTGCCTCACTCACACGACACAGAAGAAAAACGACGTCACTCCAAAGATAGGTCCACAGTTACTACATGTCGATAACGCCGCTCTGGCAGTAGCAGTGCTTTCGAAACCAAGTGTCACCAGTCAACACAAGAAGAAGACAAACAACCACAACCATGTCAACTAAACGATACAGTCATGCCTCCAACAGAGGACGGAAACCTACAACAGCACCAAAGCGAGCTGAAGCACCGTTCAATTAAGAAACCACTTTGCTGCATGAGCAAACTTAAGTATTACATTGCACCCTTTCTGGCCTGGGTGTGTGCACTCATTTGATTGGGAAGGGTGTCATTAATTTGTTGTAGCTCCTCAACATCCTGGATGTTGGCACTGGAGCAGATCTGACGTAAATTCTGGTCACATCCACGTTCTATCAAGGAGAGATCTGGGAATCTTGCTGTCCACAGAAGTACATCTACAACCAGACAGTTGATAGAGACACGTGTGCTGTGTGTGTGTGATCATCTTCATGTTGAAGAACAGTACCGTGTTAGTGACTCATGAGAGGTGACACACGTGGACGCAGGATGGCCATGACACACCGTTGTGCCATCAGGATTCCCTGTCACTACCAGCCATGACCTGAAGTAGTAGCCAACACCATGACACCAGCTGTAACCAATGTGCTTCTGCTACAGACTGGAAGAATTCGACCCCTCCTCAGGTCACCGCCATACTTGCTGATGATGCTCATCCAGGAAAGCGCAGGACCGTGATTCATCTCTGAACACAATGCAACCCCATTCATCAGCAGTCCATACTTCCCAGTGATGGCAACTCTCCAAATGCACGTTGTGGTGTTTATAGCGCCATGTGCGTTGGACGGCGGGTGCCTAGCCTGGCTGCTACTAGTCTCATGTAATGGTGTGAGGTGGCACAGAACGTTGAGGGCGTCGACTACTTGACCTCGGATGCCAGGCGCATACGTGAAGGGGGTACGACACATCTGCTGCACAGTTTGGCGGTCCTCCCATGTGGTCGACCAGAACCTCGATGGCAAGAATGCCTGGCCTCGCATTCACATGCACACCAACATCGAGGCGCTGTCTCATCCGAATACTCCACAAATCTGGATACTGCGCTCATCGACTAGCTAACCAAATAGAGACCCAGTATAAGGCCGCTTTCACACCCTTTCAAATGCTATCTGACACGAGTACGTGGCATCTTCGTGTCCTTCATACTGGTCACGCAACATCTGACGCTCTTCTCACCGTACATACACTACCAGGCCTGGTAACAACACGAACAACACTAAAGCAATCTGGAGGTCATTCTGCCATCACAGAGAATTGCAACTCTAATATTTTACATTCCCTGTCCATGGAGTGTATGTGTACGAAGTTTCGTACACTGACACCCAATCGTGTCTTCCGGATGCTTTACTTTCTTTGTCGGGCATTTATTTAGAGTAACAAGTAAATACATTATTGTCATTTATGTACAATCATCAGAAGTTGTTTTAGAGTGCTGTAATGCATTTATCACAAATATTATCATAATTTTTGATGGCTTTGAGAAGATAATCGTTTATTCCTCCAATGGCCAATCAGCCGGTTCATCCAACTTTTCATTAATTCTGTTCAGCACTGTGGCAACCAGCTGTCCAGACGCCTCTATAACTAGGTCAGAGGTGGCTGTTCGTGGCCTTGCTGTCAGCACTGCAGCCTCTGTTGTTTTCCACGCAGTTTACAGTGCTCTTCCTAGTTAACAGTTCTGTGTTTCTTCCTTTTGGGAGTAACTGGCGGTGCATTTGAAACACCTGGCGCCATATTTGAAGTTTCTGCACCATACTCAATGAACAGTCAATGTTTCTTCTGACACCTCGTATAAACAATAAAATGCACAAAATTAGTTTACACGTCAATTCTAATAAAGAACTTTATTTGTAGGTACCTACAACAGAGGACTACTGGGGACGTATGTAGCAAAGGAATGTGAAGATTGTTACGTCCCTCAATGAGTTTGTTGTGTTCTCCTGGAAACCCAGTAAACGCTTGGTTTACAAATATTGAAACGTCCCCTTAGAAAAATTATACATGACTGTGCTTAAACTGACACACAATATTTTTTTTAGCGCAACGCAATCTGACTTTCAGTAATCCCTACAAGAGAATGGCCCTGACTAAATTAACCTATACGTTTCACAAATCACTTACCTCACAAAAATCTTCATTACTCGAACTACTGCAATACAGCGAGCGCCACTACTGCAAGCTAAATAAAAGATTCAAACTACAGAAGGCACTAACTACTGATAGGCATAGTTAGCAAAGGAAAGATTTTAACAGAGAACAAACAGTGTATTTACCTTAATAGTCATAATATATACAGCAGTTCATGACATCCATTCTTACAAATGTACTGTTTCTGATGAACACACCTCCAGATTATCTATTCTCAAAAATCCGCCATCTCACTTCCCCACATCCACCACTGCTGGCGGCTCGCCTCCAACTGCGCAACGCTACACTCTGATAACAGCCAACTGCCCAACACTACAATGGCAGACAACAATGCCGACCAGCCTCAGACTGCACACAGCACAGCCAGTGATTTTCATACTGAGCGCTACGTGGCGGTGGCGTTACCAATATAAAAACCTAAACAGCCTACTTACATAGCCCCCATGCTCCCCACAAAAAATTTTACAAATTGTTTTGGGCAGTGGCCAATACAGATTTGAAATTTTTTTTCATAATTACAATAAGAAAGATATCAAATGCACACACTTATTGATACAATGTTGGTCAAAAGCTAAAATTTTCTCACAGTCCATAAAGACAGTCCTGATCATTCATCACAGTAAAATTGCAGTGCTTTTTTTTTCTCAAAGTCTGAGCTGTAAAAGAAAATGCACACGGAAGTAGTGGATTTCCATGCAGTCTTGAAGAAGTTGTGTTGTCCTTCCAATGGGAAGACTGTGCTGACTCTTGACATGCAGACAGGTAATGGGCCACAACAGAGCAAACCCACAGCAGAGTCAGTCGAAGTTTTGAAGAATTTTGGTAGGTAGGTCATCAAAGAGCAGACCCACTGTAGTTCCGGTAGAGATTATGGTATTGGTGGGCCATCAAAGATGTAGACCCAGTATAGCCCTTGTAGAGGTGGCCAGCAGCCATCTATTGCGACTGTGCAGGTGCACAATCACCATCAAAGAGCCTTACAGAGAATATAGCCAGTCCATAAACCACCACTTGTGCACGCACAAAGTTTTTGGAATTGTCCTTAGAAGTCTTGCAGACAATATAGCAAGTCTGTAAAACACCACTTGTGCACTCACAAAGTTTTTGGAATTGTCCTTAGAACCAGCAGTGCTGTTAACCAGTCCCTTGCTGAATTACCAACACACGTGCAAACACTAACAGTCCCTACTTCTCACATATTGTCCATATACTATGACCAACAGAAATGTGTGCAGTGAAATGTAACTTACAAGTTACTTAATTTGAAGAACTGGTGTCTATTACAATTTTATAACATGAGAATACAATTACAGAGATACAGAAAACATCATGAAAACATAATAATACAGATAGCATTTGTAGTCATACAGGCTTTACAAAAGAATAGAAATAGACATATGTATACATCAGTGTTACAAGAGTTATGACATAAGTACATACATAAAGATCAGAATAACTTTTTAACATCAACTTCACATATGAGCAACAAAACAGAACAGATAAATAATGTCTAAACATTTTTATAAAGTAAATAACTTATTATCAGAAAAATTCTACAACGTAAATCTTATTAGCTAAACACATAAAGACAGGAAGAACACAAGTATACAAGAGTACACAAATACATAGTGGGATAACACAAGGACAGGACAGGATTTGTTTTACTGCAGTATTTTGCAGACAAAACTTTCTTTACTTCTCGGAGATCTCCCTTCGTTCTTCATTATTTCCAAAAAGTCCTATCCAAACATGCTTTCTGTATTCTGTTCACATCCTCTTTCAAAAATAGTTTTTCTCCACTGTACACTACTTTTTTTGGCAAACCATTTTCTTATAGCTTCTAAATGCATTTCTTCCAATTCATCATAGTTTCTTATATAGTCTACCCCCTCTTAAGCTAACTTAAATCTACTGAACTCAGATATATATACCAAGGGACGATGCAATGCTGCAGCACATAACAAATTAACACAAACAACAATGACAAAAAATTCACATTTGCAAAGCAAGCAGCAGTAAAATAAATTAGCAGAGCAATTGCAATATTACAACTAATATAAGGCAATGTGCAGCAAAAAATAAAAATAAATCAGTAGTAAAACTGGCTTAACAGAGTAATACAAAGTCAAATTCAGTAACACTATGCCTGGCAAACAGCAGCAGCAAATGAAATAACTTATACCTAAACATGACAAAGCTCAATCAGAAAAAATATTACACTAAAAATGGCCATGTCTAATACCTATGTCGCATCTTAACACTAGAGTGATGCATCACAAAAACATACTCTGCAAGAAAGTTACCAAGTCATTAAAAAAATTATTTATGCAATTCCTGTGAAGGGAAATGTCTATTTGTGCTCTCTTTTCTATGAAAGTACATCATAAAATTATTCTTAACTGGGTCTGTAGACAGAAAATAGTAATATTAGTACATCTATTAAATTTTATTTTAACCAATGCTGCAGTGCAGCTAGAAACTAGATATTACACAAAATGAGCAATCTCTCAACTACAAAGACAATAGATATAAAATTTTTCTCATCATTTCATTAGGCATTTTAGTAAATATCATAAATTACGAGTTCCACAGTGTAATCATATGTTTTCAAGTTTGAGCATGTCGTATTTGCGATGCTTTCTACAAAGAAACATCAATAGCGAGGATAATCGCCTCCTTTTTTCTCCACCTGTGCCCCTGAAAGGCACACACTAATGGCTTTTCTCCAGGCGACTGTCGCGCAGCTGGGTGACCACGACGCATTATGTGGTCACTTAACTTTCTTACAGAAATATTTACGACACCAGTTTGCACTACAGTGACAGTCTCATATAAAATTTCACAGGTCAAGAATTTGTGTTACAAATGTGTAGAAACAAAATCCTATGAATATAACAGTGTGCAAAAAATTTTCGCCTGCGTTGTGATACATTCACGCATTTACACACATTTCATAACCCTTAAAATACGATTCTCAGCTTATTGATCATAAACATACCTCAACAGCATAATACACATCGTCATTGTAATAATAACATCGTAACAGATCAATCACATCTCAGAATCATCGCAGCTTCTTTCAATAATTTCAAGACCTTCAATAAAGTCATCTACCTCAAACACACTTCAAAAATCATGATCCCTTACCAAATACATTATTCAAAGCTCTCTTAGTATCACAATGGTTCCAAAAAAAATATGAACAGTTCACAAAGTACAGACAAAATACAATTTCATAAGTGTGAAATTATCCAACTGTGTAATTACGTAAACATCTGTCACTGATGTAGTAAAATAAATGTTTGTCTCTCCCAGTTAAATGATCAGATAGCTGTGTAATTTATGTGTTAGAGAAATATGGTACCGATGTGTAAAGTTGTATAAGCAAATACTGTATTAGCTAGGGCTCCTTGTGCTTGCCAAACACATGGTACACTAAGTAGGCGTGTACCCCCCTAAGGATTAATGTAATTATACCCTCAGGTGTTACAGATTACAGCAATGGAATGAAATGTATCACGGAAAACCTTTGTATCTTTGTAATTCAAAAATCTTTAAAAAAATGTTTTAAGTACAAAATTAATCACTCAAATACGTGTACTGTAGCGCTAAACTGTGTGTCTTGTTGTATTATAATCTCTGTGGATGTGTCGTAGTTATCATCCTCTGTAAGCGAAGTTCTGCTGAAATCAATGTACTTACCTCATCATAATCTAAAGTGAAATGCTATGTGTATAGATATCGTAGTTATTATGTACCTTACCGTGATCAAGAAAGTACTATAATGTAATGTATTGTTGTGCTACAAAAAAGGCTGTCTCATTGTAGCTATACCACAAAAGTTACTACTAAAACGTGGTCTACTTTCCAGAAGAATTCAGAAAAACTGTGCAGATATAAAACAGAAACACTGAAAAAGCAATAATGTAAATTGTGTCATACATTAGTAGCGTCGTGATATAGTCGTGTAGCTGTCAATTAAACTAACCACTGTGTCATCTGGTATCTCTCAGAAAGCACTTTAAATCCATAATGTATTTTCAAGTAAACCAAAATGTTGCAGTAAAATTTCATTAGCAGTACTGGTATATGTTCTGTTCTAAGTATGTAAACTTTATAGTTGTTATGTAATCGTGCAACTAACAAGCAAGACTACACACACAATAACACTGTGTCGTCTGTTCACTATAACAATGTATTCGTAATTACTGTCTAAATAAGTTCTCTTGGTTCTTCACTGGATATTTAACTGCAAACATTGTTGCATGTGAACAGTTTCTCAGTGTGACAAATCATACTAGTAGCATGAAGTGAAAATTTTATGGCAAAGACTAAGTTAAAAGCAGATTATCTCTCAATAAACGGTTTTACAAGTGAAATGTGGTGTAAACCTTTAACCTTCGTAGTACGCAGAGTTACAAAAAAATGGTTCAAATGGCTCTGAGCACTATGGGACTCAACTGCTGAGGTCATTAGTCCCCTAGAACTTAGAACTAGTTAAACCTAACTAACCTAAGGACATCACAAACATCCATGCCCGAGGCAGGATTCGAACCTGCGACCGTAGCGGTCTTGCGGTTCCAGACTGCAGCGCCTTTAACCGCACGGCCACTTCGGCCGGCGCAGAGTTACAACTTAAACGCAATTATCATATTGTATACGTCAGTAAGGGATGCTGGAATTTTTCTCAAGGTTAGCGTCTATGTTATTTTTCCCTGAGGCAGCCGGCGCACGTGGCTGCCTGCAGTGTGAGTCACTGTCTGCTATCTCTTTGTTGGCGCGCGTCGTTATTAGGATTTAGAGACCTAACTTCTACAAATTCACCTTGTCGAGAGGGCCCTGCCCTGTTTGAATCCCGACAGTTCTGATGCAATTCAGGTCTGTCGTTACGATCATATCGTCTGTCGTCATACTGCGGCATCGTTGTACAGCGTAGCTAACTGAACGAATTACTACAAGCAAGTGACAAGTATAACTTTTATGAAAGCTAGGACCAAAGATTTTTGATAAAATATCCCTTCTATAAAAGCTTCCCTGGTACTCTGTTAAGGGTTATACAACAGAGCTTTTAATAAAGATCTTTGTCGAACTTCAACAGTGTCGTATATGCCTAACAGACACGAGCTCCACTCCGTATGTGCAGTAGCAGTATCGACTCTGGCGTTGCAAGCTAGTATTGATTCGCGTGTCCAAGAATAACGACTACTTATATCTGAACAAGTTGCTGAGAAATGTCGAGTGAATATCTAGTTTTGCCGGCCGGAGTGGCCGAGCGGTTCTAGGCGCTACAGTCTGGAAGCGCGCGACCGCTACGCTCGCAGTCGCAGGTTCGAATCCTGCCTCGGGCATAGGTGTGTGTGATGTCCTTAGCTTAGTCAGGTAAAAGTAGTTCTAAGTTCTAGGGGACTGATGACCTCAGAAGTTAAGTCCCATAGTGCTCAGAGCCATTTGGACCATTTGGAAGCTACGTCGAGTTTGACCTGCATCTCGACCTTGTTTGTGGTGAATGCGCAGCTCAAGAAATATGCTCTCTCTCTCTCTGTATCTCTCTTTGTCTTTCTACTCTGGCCGTAAACACGAAGGATCCCCTGTCCTGGGCGGACACCACTTCAGCTTGCTTTGTCGAGTAACATCTATAGGACAGTGAGGGGAAACAAATAGTGAAATGCGGACCTAGCAAACAGCGATCGACATTCCTGACACGCAAAGCAATCTCTGTTCCCTCCAGCACGTGTGTAAACACGCAGCTACTATTTCGACCGGGATGTGCGCCCAGCGTTGGGTAACAGAGTGTAAAGCCCATGCTAGGCTAGCAAGTACTCCTCTCGCGTGAAAAGGGCTTTGGCCGTTGACAATCCGCCTCCAAATGGGATAATAAAGTAACAGAGAGGCAGAGAGCGTAATCCGCGGATAATGCAGTGTGTGACCGGACTGCGTGCTGTTGCGGACGCACAGTGGGGGACGCGAGTTTTTGCCGGGCCGTTTTCGCAGGTAGAGGCGGCCGGGCCGCTGTTTTTGTCGGCGCTGCTTTGTTGAAGATTGAAAGAGTGTGCCGGAGGGGGGGGGGGGCGGAGGGGGAGGGGCGCAGGGCCAGCCTGAGGGCCGCAAGGTGGCAGGCGGGGCAGCTTCCCGGCCTTCTGCCCGCCGGCCAAGGGCACGCACGCGAGTCCGCCGCGTCCTACCGCACGGTAAACTGGGACACAGCCGGCGCTGGCTGGCTGGCTGGCTGGGTTAGGTCCCATTTGCTACACGAGCACTTCCTTGTCTCACAAGGAGACGGCAAGACCGTGGGGTCGCGGATTTGTCCGCAATTTTGTGTGGTGAAAGAGGACCCCAAACACCTCACGTGGTTAAAATATTAGGACGCACTACCAGGAAAATCCCGGGAAAAATCGATGCAAAGTTTCTTAGGTACCTGATTGCCGAGCCGCCGTTTAGCCAGGCATGGTAACTCAGCATCTTTGGTCAGAGGGCTAACTGCCCTCTGTAATAAAAAAAAAACTGAGTTAATGGATCAACAACGAACTGAAATGGATGTCTTTCGACGTCCGCCCCGAGCAGATACAACGAACAAAAACGAACAAAATGAGATTAAAAAGAATAAGCCTCGGTGTTAAGGGCTCGGATTCTTACGCCAGAGGTTCTAGTATGATAAAAAAAATTATTATTATTTCTATTAAATATTTCTCAATTCTATCAATTTAAATCGGTATTTCATACTAGAATGCCGTGTTCCCAGTTTGGCACAGCTTTGCCACAGGAGACACGAAAGCGGTCGAAGACGTCCGTCTTCTGGTCGGCTCCTGATCGTTGTCAGAAGGAGGCTAGTTTTTGATTACGCAAAGACTTCTATTATTTGGAAAAGAACAACCCGGATTTCTTTACGTAATCAGTATGAATTTTATAATTACCTAAGGGACCTTTAACAATGAATAGTAAAAAAAATTGCATTTGCAAATGAAATCATTAATAAATGGGGCAGCTATGAGTTGTACAGAAGACAGGGAGCCGCCTTCTGTCTACGACCAGGATGCCGCAGTATTCTCTGCTTTAGTAAAGGCTGTTTGACATTTATAAAAATAATATGGCATGGAGCATAAAAAAGTATAAAGGAAAAAGAACAGAATAAAAAGGCTGGTAAACACTAAATATATTCAAATAACTCTCACTAGCAAATTAGGGCTTATTTATAAACAATACAACTTACATAATTACTTTTCTAACACTATGGTGCGATCAGATTTCAGCCTGTCCTGTGCTGTCTCCTTGGTTCACGTTTTTGTCACAAATTATAGTCACTACTTTTCTCCTTTCGTTAAAGACAATTCTTGCACTGTTCAACACCTTCGATAACAATAACTTGCTGATTTACAGTTTCGAACATGAATTACCTTAATTTTATTAATTAATAATGTTGTCTGCACGCTAGCAAGACCGCTCACTTTTTTTTTAACTTAAAGTCGACCTCCTTTACGTTTTCACATAACAAGCAGAAGCACATTAAAATCTGAAGATCTACAAAAGTTTTCTACTGTCATCTTTTATTTAGATCGAAGCGGAACGACAGTTCAGCTTCTGTTAAAATGTTTCTTTGACTGCGCAATCGATGTACACTCCTGGAAATGGAAAAAAGAACACATTGACACCGGTGTGTCAGACCCACGATACTTGCTCCGGACACTGCGAGAGGGCTGTACAAGCAATGATCACATGCGCGGCACAGCGGACACACCAGGAACCGCGGTGTTGGCCGTCGAATGGCGCTAGCTGCGCAGCATTTGTGCACCGCCGCCGTCAGTGTCAGCCAGTTTGCCGTGGAATACGGAGCTCCATCGCAAACACTGGTAGCATGCCGCGACAGCGTGGACGTGAACCGTATGTGCAGTTGACGGACTTTGAGCGAGGGCGTATAGTGGGCATGCGGGAGGCCGGGTGGACGTACCGCCGAATTGCTCAACACGTGGGGCGTGAGGTCTCCACAGTACATCGATGTTGTCGCCAGTGGTCGGCGGAAGGTGCACGTGCCCGTCGACCTGGGACCGGACCGCAGCGACGCACGGATGCACGCCAAGACCGTAGGATCCTACGCAGTGCCGTAGGGGACCGCACCGCCACTTCCCAGCAAATTAGGGACACTGTTGCTCCTGGGGTATCGGCGAGGACCATTCGCAACCGTCTCCATGAAGCTGGGCTACGGTCCCGCACACCGTTAGGCCGTCTTCCGCTCACGCCCCAACATCGTGCAGCCCGCCTCCAGTGGTGTCGCGACAGGCGTGAATGGAAGGACGAATGGAGACGTGTCGTCTTCAGCGATGAGAGTCGCTTCTGCCTTGGTGCCAATGATGGTCGTATGCGTGTTTGGCGCCGTGCAGGTGAGCGCCACAATCAGGACTGCATACGACCGAGGCACACAGGGCCAACACCTGGCATCATGGTGTGGGGAGCGATCTCCTACACTGGCCGTACACCACTGCTGATCGTCGAGGGGACACTGAATAGTGCACGGTACATCCAAACCGTCATCGAACCCATCGTTCTACCATTTCTAGACCGGCAAGGGAACGTGCTGTTCCAACAGGACAATGCACGTCCGCATGTATCCCGTGCCACCAAACGTGGTCTAGAAGGTGTAAGTCAACTACCCTGGCCAGCAAGATCTCCGGATCCGTCCCCCGTTGAGCATGTTTGGGACTGGATGAAGCGTCGTCTCACGCGGTCTGCACGTCCAGCACGAACGCTGGTCCAGCTGAGGCGCCAGGTGGAAATGGCATGGCAAGCCGTTCCACAGGACTACATCCAGCATCTCTACGATCGTCTCCATGGGAGAATAGCAGCCTGCATTGTTGCGAAAGGTGGATATACACTGTACTAGTGCCGACATTGTGCATGCTCTGTTGCCTGTGTCTATGTGCCTGTGGTTCTGTCAGTGTGATCATGTGATGTATCTGACCCCAGGAATGTGTCAATAAAGTTTCCCCTTCCTGGGACAATGAATTCACGGTGTTCTTATTTCAATTTCCAGGAGTGTATTAGCGTCCGCGCTAGATGCGCATCTTTACAGTTATGTAAATTATACAAAACAAATGTCTTTCAAAGGGTACTCAAAGCTTTCGTAGGACGGAAATACCAATAATATTACAAGGTCTCGTTTTCGATTCCTCCTGTGGCACTTTTTTTTTTCTTCTGTTTCATTTTATTTGGTTATACCACCAATTATTCAGAAAGTTTTTCCAAACCTACATTATCTTTAACAAATTAGTTACATTATTGAATAAAAATTATTTTCCTTTTGTCCAACAACACAATTCATGGCGGTGGGTTTTCCATTTTTCATTGTAAAGTACTTGAGGAGAAACATTGCCTTTTTAATCAGAATAACAAAGTCGATTGGGAAACATTCAATTTTTGTACATATAATAATTATAAACAAGAACCACAGTGGTAATTATAGTAAAAACAAACAAAGCAATAATTTTTGCGACATCTTGCGCAACATATAAAAGCGGATTTTTTACAATCACAGGGCGTTTGCAATAAATCTGTACAAAAACGTGCCCCATTAACATTTACGAAAATGTTTCGAGTTTCTGACAATTTTGAGGCAAACCAGGCATATTAAATCATGTCTCGGAAAATTGGTGACAATAATTGATGGTGAGTTATAGAACGAATTTTTATACAGTCTTCCCGGGAATTAATTTCACGATCCTCCTGTAACAATCCGCTGCAATTTTGCAAGCAACAGAAGAAAAAAGAATGCATAGGAGGAATCGAACCCGAGACCTCTGGCATAAGGGTCCGAGCGCTAACCATGTAGGCCACATGGCGGCACGCCAATGGACGAACATTTTATGCTCATAAGACACCTAAGAAACTTTGGATCGATGTTTCCGGGGATTTTCCGAGTAGTGCATCCTAATATTTTAACCACGTGAGGTGTTAGGGGTCCTCTTTCACCACAGAAAATTGCGGACAAATCTCCGACCCCACGGTCGTGTCGTCTCCTCGTCAGCCGACTATTCGTGGCAAGTGAGTTGGCGTTCTAGAACGTCTGTCTCGAGTGGTCGTTTTCCTTTACACATCAGCGTCAAAACTGCGCGTGTGTGGTGTTGTATGCTGCGAGGCCTTGCACCTGAATGGTGAAAGTGGGGTCATGAGGCACCAACTCTTTTACGAAGAATTCCGTATATAGTAACAAAATGTAGGAAAAAGCAATAATAATAGATTTTATTAATTTGTTGTTGTTGTGGTCTTCAGTCCTGAGACTGGTTTGATGCAGCTTTCCAAGCTACCCTATCCTGTGCAAGCTTCTTCATCTCCCAGTACTTACTGCAACCTACATCCTTCTGAATCTGCTTAGTGTATTCATCTCTTGGTCTCCCTCTACGATTTTTACCCTCCACGCTGCCTTCCAGTGCTAAATTTATGATCCCTTGATGCCTCAGAACATGTCCTGCCAACCCTTCATCTCGTCAAGTTGTGCCGCAAACTCCTCTTCTCCCCAATTCTATTCAATACCTCCTCATTAGTTGTGTGATCAACCCATCTTATCTTCAGAAACGACTTCCTGACACTTAAATCTATATTCGATCTTAACAAATTTCTCTTCTTCAGAAACGCTTCCCTTGCCAGTGCCAGTCTACATTTTATATCTTCTCTACTTCGACCATCATCAGTTATTTTGCTCCCCAAATAGCAAAACTCCTATCTCATTTCCTAATCTAATTCCATCAGCATCACCCGACTTAATTCGACTACATTCCATTATCTCGTTTTGCTTTTGTTGATGTTCATCTTATATCCTCAAGACACTATCCATTCCGTTCAACTGCTCTTCCAAGTCCTTTGCTGTCTCTGACAGAATTACAATGTCATCGGCGAACCTCAAAGCTTTCTTTTCTTTTCCATGGATTTTAATACCTGCTCCTAAGTTTTCTTTTGTTTCCTTTACTGCTTGCTCAATATGCAGATTGAATAACATCGGGGAGAGGCTACAACTCTGTCTCACTCCCTTCCCAACCACTGCTTCCCTTTCATGCCCCTCGACTCTTATAACTGCCATCTGGTTTCTGTACAAATTGTAAATAGTCTTTCACTCTCTGTATTTTACCCCTGCCACCTTTAGAATTTGAAAAAGAGTATTCCCGTCAACATTGTCAAAAGCTTTCTCTAAGTCTACAAATGCTATAAACGTAGGTTTGCCTTTCCTTAATCTTTCTTTTAAGATAAGTCGTAAGGTCAGTATTGCCTCACGTGTTCCAGTATTTCTACGGAATCCAAACTGATCTTCCCCCAGGTCGGCTTCTACGAGTTTTTCCATTCGTCTGTAAAGAATTCGTGTTACTACACTCCTGGAAATGGGAAAAAGAACACATTGACACCGGTGTGTCAGACCCACCATACTTGCTCCGGACACTGCGAGAGGGCTGTACAAGCAATGATCACACGCACGGCACAGCGGACACACCAGGAACCGCGGTGTTGGCCGTCGATTGGCGCTAGCTGCGCAGCATTTGTGCACCGCCGTCGTCAGTGTCAGCCAGTTTGCCGTGGCATACGGAGCTCCATCGCAGTCTTTAACACTGGTAGCATGCCGCGACAGCGTGGACGTGAACCGTATGTGCAGTTGACGGACTTTGAGCGAGGGCGTATAGTGGGCATGCGGGAGGCCGGGTGGACGTACCGCCGAATTGCTCAACACGTGGGGCGTGAGGTCTCCACAGTACATCGATGTTGTCGCCAGTGGTCGGCGGAAGGTGCACGTGCCCGTCGACCTGGGACCGGACCGCAGCGACGCACGGATGCACGCCAAGACCGTAGGATCTTACGCAGTGCCGTAGGGGACCGCACCGCCACTTCCCAGCAAATTAGGGACACTGTTGCTCCTGGGGTATCGGCGAGGACCATTCGCAACCGTCTCCATGAAGCTGGGCTGCGGTCCCGCACACCGTTAGGCCGTCTTCCGCTCACGCCCCAACATCGTGCAGCCCGCCTCCAGTGGTGTCGCGACAGGCGTGAATGGAGGGACGAATGGAGACGTGTCGTCTTCAGCGATGAGAGTCGCTTCTGCCTTGGTGCCAATGATGGTCGTATGCGTGTTTGGCGCCGTGCAGGTGAGCGCCACAATCAGGACTGCATACGACCGAGGCACACAGGGCCAACACCTGGCATCATGGTGTGGGGAGCGATCTCCTACACTGGCCGTACACCACTGCTGATCGTCGAGGGGACACTGAATAGTGCACGGTACATCCAAACCGTCATCGAACCCATCGTTCTACCATTTCTAGACCGGCAAGGGAACGTGCTGTTCCAACAGGACAATGCACGTCCGCATGTATCCCGTGCCACCCAACGTGCTCTAGAAGGTGTAAGTCAACTACCCTGGCCAGCAAGATCTCCGGATCTGTCCCCCATTGAGCATGTTTGGGACTGGATGAAGCGTCGTCTCACGCGGTCTGCACGTCCAGCACGAACGCTGGTCCAACTGAGGCGCCAGGTGGAAATGGCATGGCAAGCCGTTCCACAGGACTACATCCAGCATCTCTACGATCGTCTCCATGGGAGAATAGCAGCCTGCATTGCTGCGAAAGGTGGATTTACACTGTACTAGTGCCGACATTGTGCATGCTCTGTTGCCTGTGTCTATGTGCCTGTGGTTCTGTCAGTGTGATCATGTGATGTATCTGACCCCAGGAATGTGGCAATAAAGTTTCCCCTTCCTGGGACAATGAATTCACGGTGTTCTTATTTCAATTTCCAGGAGTGTATTTTGTAGCTGTGACTGATTAAACTGATAGTTTGGTAATTTTCACATTTGTCAACAGTTGCTCTCATTGGGATTGGAATTATTATTATTACAAAAATTATTAATTACAAAAACAAATCTCATACTGGATGTTCATTACAAACGTCGCATGGCAAATTTTTCACACTCCTGAAAAGTGAGAAAATAGGAAATGTCTCGTCCAAGTATTTCAAAACGCATATATTTCCAGGAGTGTATTTTGTAGCTGTGACTGATTAAACTGATAGTTTGGTAATTTTCACATTTGTCAACAGCTGCTCTCATTGGGATTGGAATTATTATTATTACAAAAATTATTAATTACAAAAACAAATCTCATACTGGATGTTCATTACAAACGTCGCATGGCAAATTTTTCACACTCCTGAAAAGTGAGAAAATAGGAAATGTCTCGTCCAAGTATTTCAAAACGCATATATTGATTTGCTCGAGAAAACAAATACTTTAAAACACTCCAAACAATATGTAGAAGGCAGTAAATAGAGCCATTTTACTCATCCTTTGTGTATTGTTCTCATTCTAAGAGTCAAATAACTTCGAAAATTATTTTCATCACCAACACTAGGTTATTAAACCCTCGTAAAAGTTACGATTGCGATTACTATCTCTTCGTAGTTCCCGCCATTCTGGATACGTTAGCCACACGTGCTCTCGGGTAGCTTCATGGAAAACATAGTTGTTAACAGTG
The DNA here is from genome assembly GCF_021461395.2 of Schistocerca americana. Classification (NCBI taxonomy): domain Eukaryota; kingdom Metazoa; phylum Arthropoda; class Insecta; order Orthoptera; family Acrididae; genus Schistocerca; species Schistocerca americana. The sequence continues at coordinate 556,416,968 of NC_060125.1, read as the reverse complement.
GCTAAATAATTTATCGCCTGACCCAAGCGGTTTACTGGCACTAGTGAGCTCGTAAATATTACGAATGTCACTTCGACTGCCATCTCTCTCTTCTGCTCCCACCGCTTGCACTCCTCCTCTCTTTCCCTTTTTCTGCCACTGACCCTACGCTCACTGGTCATGAACATCTCCCCTCTCTTTCGAACACACTGATACTGTCTTCATCCACGTCTCTTTCTCTCTCGATGGCAGTTTCGCCCACCATCCCTGTCCCCTCTCGTTCGCCGGCCGAAGTGGCCGTGCAGTTCTAGGCGCTGTAGTCTGGAACCGCGAGACCGCTACGGTCGCAGGTTCGAATCCTGCCTCGGGCATGGATGTGTGTGATGTCCTTAGGTTAGTTAGGTTTAACTAGTTCTAGGGGTCTAATTACTTTAGAAGTTGAGTCCCATAGTGCTCAGAGCCATTAGAACCATTTTTTCCCCCTCTCGTTCTCTCCCACTGCCACTGTCTTCTCTCTCTCCGACCGTCACTGTCTCACTGCTACTCTTTTACAGCGCTCATATAAATTCTTAATGAGGAGGAATGAGAATTGAGGCAACTGGTTCCCACGTTCCTGTCAGAGTTTTTTAAAGACGAACATACTCGCCTTTTTTGTTCTCCGACACGAGCACTTTTCGTCTGATTCCCTTCTTTTCGTTGTACAGCATGGTGTGCTCCTTGTCTTAAACCAATTCCGTAGGACAGTAAAGTTTTGACCGTTTATTTATCTACTTCGATACATTTATATGCTTTGGTATATATCAACAACAAGAAGTAAATATGCACAACACGAGGTTAACACAAAGTCGTTTCTGGCATTAAAGTTTCTGAACATCGTACCGCGACATAATGTAGAAAAATACACTAGAAAAACCAAAGTTTCGGGCACAGTTTCAGTGGCCTTCTTCTGGGTTTACCGATGTGCTATAGCTGTGTGGAGTCGTTCATATTTTTTTGTAACCGTTTTCCTCTGAACATCACGTTACGTCGAAATTTCCAAGAGGTCGTAGTTATGATTGGTCACTTGAGGCAGGACGAGAGGGAAATTTTTTATAATATTAAATACAATAAATTATAATAAAGATAACATGATGAAGGAGTACAGCTTGTTCTACTTTATTGCGTCATTTCAGCGGCGGGAGCGGGAAAGTAGTTTTAATCACTGTGGTCCGTCGCAGTGTTACGAGTCGAAATCCCTCAAAGTGGTGACATTTGCAGCTCGCACTACAATCTCACCACCTGCGGTGATGGGAATGACGCGAGACAGTAACAAGGTGTCATGAAAGCGCATTACAGAGACGCTGATGTTCACTTGTGTTACTTATTTGTAGCTATGAATGTGAAATGAAATTAAATGAATTAAATAAATGACACAGTATAGGGTCAAACAGTTCAGTGTGCAATGACTAGCACAGTGCAAGTTATTGTCAGCTCATGTAGACTGGTATGCACCCTGGCAAGTGTCACGAAAGCTTCCAAATTGTACCGAGGAATACCAAACAGGACCAGGAGGCAGTGCTCCAAGAAAAGTTGGACAAGATAAATATTTCCTCCTTCCCTATTCTCCCTTTACACAGATTCACTGCATCTCCTACTCCCCTCCCCTTTCGTTGCCTATCTAATCCTCCCCCCCTCTCTGTACATCTCCTGCTCCTCCTGTCTTTTACATACTCACCTCCTCACTCTATCCATTTCATATGCCCCCTTAACTTTGTTCAGCTCATCTTACTTCATACTGTCTCTATCCACCCTTCCCTCCTCCCAATATCCATCCACCCATCCCTCTTCTCTATTTATCATCTCCTCCCCTCTCTCTATGTTCTGCCACTCCTTATCACTCTCCATCTTACTGCCTTGCACTCTCACAATCCATCTCCGCACCCCTTCACCCCCCAATCTTTCTGTTCAGCTGAACCCATCCACACGTATAGCTCCAGTAAGGTATGTCGACACTACCTGCATGACATGCCTGTTGTGAATGGCAGCCTGCATGTCAGGGATGAAAACACTGCTTCTATTGGAACTAGGAAATTTTAGTGACCACAGTGCTGATTCTCATGTAGCAAATAGCTTACGTAACGAGTTGGTTTAAATTGCTTCAGTGGTATAGGAGGGCATACTAACCTTTTCACTGTAGCTTCTCCCACTAACGCATTCAACATATATTTTTACACACACCTCTGCCACTCACCTGTCTGTGTCAACCTGTTCATCCTTCTGTATCTCTGTCCATGTCATCCTGCCAACACCATTCATATAATCCCTCTGCTCCACTCTCTCTGTCTCTTCATCTTCTTCTGATCCATTTGTCCATCTCCTCTGTCCTCTCTGCCTGACGATATATTCCTCCACCTCTTCCTTTTCCACCTACCTACTACTCCACTACACCTTTCACGTGCCTCCTGCATCCTCCTGTACTCTCTCCTCTCTGTAACCATTTCCTGCTCCCCCACTCTCTGATCTTCTCTTCCTACCACTCTCTCGGCCCAACCTCTTCTCATCCCTCTGTCGATATCCTCCACCTCCCAGTATGTCCACCACCTCTTCATCCTTCTTCAACTCCTCTATCCATCTCCTCCTCCACCTCTCTCTACCCTTCTCCTCTTTCCCTCACTCTGGCCCTCCCCACCTTCCCCACTTCTCTATTCATCCTCTAATGCACCTTTCCTTGTGCATTTCCTCCTGTCCTCTCCCTCTGTATCCCTGAGTAGCCCTGCAGGTTGTTACTACTTCCCCAACATGCCTGTCGTGCAGGGCAACTTACACATTAGGGTCATGGACATCATTTCTTGAACATGACATATAGCCTGCATGCAAAGCAAGTTGTTAAAGGTGGCCAATATTACTTCAACACAACACACCTGTTGTGTAGAACAGCCTACAGTTTGGGGGCTGGAATACTGTTTCTTGCCCCTGACTTGCAGGCAGCCTTGCAAAGCAGGTTGATAAGGCAGGCTGATGCCATTCCCACACAACTCGTCTATATGGCAGATGTGAAAGAAACACGATTTTGCCCTTCACTTGTAATGGAGGTAGTGCTCGTACTCAGGAAGTTTACTCTTTGTGTGTCATTTTGGCTGAAATCGATCCACGGCTATGGAAAGACACCCCAGACTTACAAATTGATCTGTAGAACTATACACTTAGTATGGATATCGCCAATACTTCGTACAATACATGTCACCGTTTTTCTACTACTGTGCTTTCATTTCCATTCACCTGAATTAGAATTTTCAATAGATGCATCCTGGGTTCCAATTGTAAACGCTGAAAAAACTTCTGTCAGTTCAGCTGCTAATATCTTGGGACACTGATCTGAATGAAGATCTTGTACTTGAACGGAACTGAGCGCCTGCCCCTCACCTCCCCCTCCCCACCTCCCCAGCCACAAAGAAAGAACTGTCTATTTAGTTCATGTTTGTTACTTTTTACACGTAAATGAAGAAAATGATTATTCCTTCTTTCTGTGGCAAAAAATACATAAATATTGATTCACTTTGGTCACATATGTAACACAGTCGAATATAAAACGGGTAATATTGCCCCAAAATATTATACTGTCTTAAAATAATGTCTTTATTAAGTGGTGTAAAGTATCCTACTCCAGGGGCTACTTTGCTCTCAATTCCTAAGACATTATAACATTACAAAGATACCGGTATATCTATGGTGTTTTTCTACGCTACTAGATGGTATATGCCTTGTTTTGGAACGGAGTAAGCTGATTGTCAGAAGCCATTTTACAAAACTACTATCCAATGAAACACTGTCCAATAGCGGTGCAGAGAAACTCAAGTTTACAGTATCTTCTTAATTTAAGATTTTTCGTCTCTGTTGTGAGAGAAAACTTACTTACTACTTACTAGGTTGTCCACACAATCTACAATTAGCTTTTGTCCTTGCTGGTCACTCTCCTCCATCCTCCTCGGTTCACACAGTCTTCTCCAGCTAGTCCCATCATACACAGTATCTACGCTGATCCCGTGGTCTTCCCCTCGGTCTGCCAGCTCTCATGCCTTCTTCCACCACCTCCCGGGTGGTCCGGCCCTCTCGAACCATTATGTGCCCGTACCACTTCAGTCTCCTCTCTTTAACTGCTGCATTTCGCGGTTTTTCCTTTTTCTCCAGTCATCTCCATCCTTCATTGGCCCCAAAATCTGTCTCAGAACAGCATTCTCAGATATCAGGAGTTTTCTTTATATCTTTCGGGCTATAGTCGACGTCTCTGCTCCTTGTAGGACGACAGGTTGTATTACTGTCCTCTAGATCCTAATGTTTGTGGACAACAGCTTTCCGAGTGCAAACTTTGTCCTGTTTCCTGCATGGATTCTCGTCATTATTTTCTGGTCTCTCTCATTTCTTTCACTGAGTACTGCCCCAAGATATTTGAGCTCCTTTACCCTTTCAGAGATTTTACTATCTATACCTACAGGTCTGTCACCGTTCTCTATGCTCTTATCCATATTCATCTTCAGGTCTGCTCTCATTGCCTTTTCCACAAACATTCTTAACATCTGAATCAAATCTTGCTCAGTCTGTGCTATTAAAACTACATCATCAGCTTAGGTCATTGTGTTGGTCCTTCCATCCACCCCATTCCTGACTCCAGGCTTGTTACCTTTCTCAGTGATCTTTCCAGTACCAGACAAAACAGTAGGGGGGCGAGAGCAGTCTCCCTGTCGCACTCCAGTCCTCACCCTGAACTTCTCTACCATCTTTCCAGTCACCGCCACCGTGGATGTTGTCTCTTGTATACATACTTGTATTAGTTATATTAGTTTTCTAGGAACATGCGCCCTTTCTAGTTCTTGCGATATTGCTGTGCCTATTCGCTCTATCATATGCTTTTTGGGAAAGGCAGTGAATATCTCTGCGAAATTCCCAGCTCTTTGATAGCATTTGCCTTGTTATATGTATCTGATATACGGCTGATTTTCCCTCTCTAAACCCTTCTTGTTGGAATCCAAGTACGTGCTCGACGTATGGTGTTAGCAGCTTTAGCAGCAACATGTTCGAAATCTTGTAAGTTGTACATACTAAGGTAGCCCCTCTATAACCGCTGCATTTCATTGGCTCTCCTTTGTTTAGTATTGGACAGATGAAAGACAGCTTCCATTCTGCTGGGATCCTTTCTCTCCTCCATATTACATACGTTCTTTCTGGTAGGATGTCTCTTTCCTCTTTCAGCATCTCTGCAAGTATACCATCTGTTCCTGTGCCTTTCCACTCTTCAGCATCTTTATGACTTCCACGGTCGGCAGTTCATTCTCCGCTGTTGATATTGTTTCTCTGTCTTCTCCTTGCAATGCTTCTTCCTATCCTTCTGATACAGCTGCCGCAACTCTATTGATGGTGTTCAAATGGCTCTGAGCACTATTGGACTTAACTTCTGAGGTCATCGGTCCATTGATGGTGTCGTCCACATCCAGAAGATATTCGAACTAGTTTTTCCATTCCTCCATAGCTTTCGTTTCATCTCAGAAAACTAGTACGAATAATACCAGGACCTCAAGCAACCTTCTAAATGTTCCACTAAAACAAAGCGAACAGCAAATTAATTATTAAGAAGACATCCATTACTGTAAGTAATGTGAGGTTGGCTGCAATAATGAAGCTCACGATACCACCGTGCCCTGTCTCTGGGCATTTGTAGCACGTAACGTAATCAAGATTTGAGAACTCCACACTCACCACAGTCCACTCATCATCGACGACGTCACTGATCGACGCGCGATGTGGTTGCCGGCTGATTTACTCACAAGCATGTGCCGCGCACCCACAACGAGTACTCTATTTTGGCCAGAAAGTCGCTCGTGTAAATTGGGCTTTAAGTTCATATTACAGTTGGAACTTTTTTGCCATGTGTTAGTCTCTGTTTTATTGTCTTAACGTCACCAGTTTCAGACAGTGCAGCCCACATTCAGATCCCAAAAAATGGGTCAAATGGCTCTGAACACTGTGGGTCTTAACATGTATGGTCATCAGTCCCCTAGAACTTAGAACTACTTAAACCTAACTAACCTAAGGACACCACACAACACCTAGTCATCACGAGGCAGAGAAAATCCCCGACCCCGCCCGGAATCGAACCCGGGAACCAGGGCGTGGGAAGCGAGAACACTACCGCACGACCACGAGCTGCGGACTTTCAGATCCCAGTTACACCGTAAACGGTCTACCTATTTCACTGTCGCACCAAGCAGTGAAATGGTACTGTTTATCTAGGTCATGTTACTGTCTAACTACGAATAGGAACTGAAGATGGACGACAGTGCATACGTGATTTCCCTAAATCGTTTCAGGCAAATGCCGGGATGGTTCCTTTGAAAGGGCACGGCCGATTTCCTTCCCAATCCATCCCTAACCCGAGCTTGCGCTCCGTCTCTAATGACCTCGTTGTCGACGGGACGTTAAACACTAACCACCACCACCACCACGACAGTGCATACAGTGTCAGTTCTGTTTATCGCCATAAGCGTTTCGCTTCTTTTACTTGTGAAGCATCTTCAGTGGCTTGTAACACATGTTTCTTTTTATAAATGTGTTATGTATGTTACTACTTTACATTTTGTCGTGTTTTTTATTGTTTTCAGATTAGGACCAACTTTTGTAGTACAAATTTCGTGAAATGGAATTATAGTTCTACGTAACGATTCCCAGTCCTGTTGGCCCATATGTGTGGTCCTAAAGACGCGATTGTAAGTCCCCATGCTCCAGCTGGCCTATTTCCGACGTTTTTTCACTAATATTTGTTACAGCACATCACTTACATCACTTGCACTTTTCGTTTTGTGATCAACATGTGTATGTTTACAGTGTTAAGTCTTGCCAACTGACAATGAATTTTGAATCAAGTAAGGAACGACGGAAAACAGAAAAATGACGAAATTGGTCATGTAGTGTAAGGATCGTGCCTCAATCATTATTGACGAGTCCTTGCTGTTCAAGCTGTATATCAATAACAATCTCAGCAGCAAGGTCTCAACACACTTCGCCGAGGCACAACCGAAGTTACGTCTACACCTGTCGATGACTATCCATCCACGATAACGTTTCATTAGTGTCTCATCTCGCGGGTGTTGGCGTTCTGTTTCCAGTGATTTCTGCGACTTGCAGTGAGTCTACATGTACGTTTAAACTATGCAAGTAATCTCGCGCAACGCTTCGTGTCTCACTATCCTGTGGGTCTTTCCTATTCCAGTCATGAATGGTGCACAGGAAGAAGGATGGTCTGGAACGAGATCTAATCTCTCTAATTTTACATTCATGTCGGATGACTCTCCTGGGAACGTAAATTTTCGCAATGTTTGCGGTAATCACACCCGTGACGCTCAACACCTCCCTTACAGCGTTCTGTCTATCTTCTTTATTGCCTCTGTCAACTGCACACGCTAAATGATCCCAGACTGAAGTAGCGGTCGGTCGAGAGTTTTGTAAGCTACATACTTGAAATGTTGACCACACTTCCCGAGAGTTCTACCACCGAATATCAGATTCGCACCTGTATTTAATGGGGCAATGAGGACTTTCCACATGAAATCGCATGTGAATGCTTCCAGTTTTCGTTTAGCAAGCGCGTAATCAAACGATAACAGGTCTTACCGTGTAGTTACTTGTTTATGTCGATGGTCAGCTGCCAACCCTCGCAGACAGAATCGATCCTCTGCACGTCTTGCTGCGTTTCGATACAAATATCCAGCGTACTGACGTCTCTACATTCATCTGCGATCATATCCGTAGGTATTATAAAAATGTATGAAGTTATGCCTCTACGTATGTATGTATGCATGTTGCACATCTCCTCTTAAACCACTGGAACGAATTCATCCATATTTGGTAGACATTTATCTTACTATCTGGAAAGAATCGCGGTGGGGATAAAGTTACCTATCTGTAAACTGGGTGGGGTCGAAGAAGGAGCATCTCAGAATGAGAGAACTTAGTGCTGTGCAACAAACTTTACACATAATTTAAAACTTTTACGAAACTCTTTCTCGACGATAACCCTAACAAAATTGTGAAAGGGAAAAAGTTTATCACTTGCCACATTTTCGCCCTTCATGCAGTAAAACTGAGCAAAGAGGACATCAAAAGCAGACTCGCTATGGCAAAAAAGGCATTTCTGGCCAAGAGAAGTCTACTAATATCAAATACCGGCCTTAATTTGAGGAAGAAATTTCTGAGGATGTACGTCTGGAATACAGCATTGTATGGTAGTGAAACGTGGACTGTGGGAAAACCGGAACAGAAGAGAATCGAAGCATTTGAGATGTGGTGCTATGGACGAATGTTGAAAATTAGGTGGACTGATAATGTAAGGAATGAGGAGGTTCTACGCAGAATCGGAAAGGAAAGGAATATGTGGAAAACACTGATAAGGAGAAGGGACAGGATGATAGGACATCTGCTAAGACATGAGGGAATGACTTCCATGGTACTAGAGGGAGCTGTAGAGGGCAAAAACTGTAGAGGAAGACAGAGATTGGAATACGTCAAGCAAATAATTGAGGACGTAAGTTGCAAGTGCTACTCTGAGATGAAGAGGTTATCACAGGAAAGGAGTTCGTGGCGGGCCGCATCAAACCAGTCAGTAGACTGATGAAGAAAAAAAAAACACTTTGAGCTGCGTCAAAATGGAACTGCAGGGCGAAATTCGCTTGAGATACAGGTGAAATATGTGTACAAATATGTGTGAAATATGGTAAATGTATGTGAAATATTTATGACATGTACGTAAGCGTGCAAAGCCGCTGATAAACTCGTCCTAAACTCCTGGATCGATTTCAGCCAAACTTGGTGCACACATTACTTACTATCTGGAAATAAATACTATGGGGTAACACCAGAAACCTCCTATTGTAGTGCGAGTGATAACGTGGAGAGGGAATGGGAGCAGGAAGAGATGAAGAAACAGAGAGGGGGAAGGTGATGAACACAGATAAGGGGCAGGAGGAGATAGAGAAGGGGAGGGGGAAATTGGCAGAGAAAGGGAACAGGAATAAATGGATAGAGAGAAGGGGAGGAGGAGGAGGAGGAGGAGGTGGCAGAGAGAGGGGGAGGAGATGGACAGACACAGGGGGGAGGAGGAGATAGGGGGGGGGGCGGGAGAAGACGGACAGAGAGATGCGGGGGAGGAACTGTACTGAGAGAGTGGGAAGGAGGAGATGGATAGAGAGAGGAGGAGATGAAACAGTAGACTAGGAGTAAATACGTACATGGGCAAAGCCGGATTCTCAGCGCTTGTATCTAATAAAGTCTATATGAATTTGCCGGTTTTGAACTTTCGAAGACTGGTATTCGAAGGAACGAAACATAATAAGTAAACAAAACAGTAATTCTTTATGAAAACAAGTAAGAAAAAGATCAGTGTAAGTGAGGGAGAAAACAGTCTATGTTCATTCCAGAATGAAATTTTCACTCTGCAGCGGAGTGTGTGTTGATTTGAATCTTCGTGGCAGATTAAAACTGTGTGCCTGACCGAGACTCGAACTCGGGACCTTTGCCTTTCGCGGGTAGAGTGGTAGAGCACTTGTCCGCGTAAGGGACAGGTCCCGAGTTCGAGTCTCGGTCCGGCACACAGTTCTCATCTCTCAGGAAGTTTCAATCTATGTTGATGCTTTGTAACTAAGAACGTAGTTGGAGAGGAATTACAACTTATGCTAGATACATTTGTAGTTTTGTTTTCACTAGCACTTTTTGTGCTATCTCCAGTGGGATTGTTTATTTACCTTCTGCAAAACTGTTACATGTTAAACTTTAATGAAATTTTTGTCACAAAATATTTAGATTTGTTAACTGAGCGATTATTTTCAAATATTTTACATACGGTACAGAGTTGAGAAACGTATCACTGAGTCGAGACATTCTTTGTTGTTTATTTATGGTGTGTCTAAAGTTTCTAATTTTACAGCACATTTGGCAATAAAGTGGATGTATGCATTTGTTTACGTAACTTACGTGTAGCTATGGATGTTAATGCTAGTAGCCGGCAGGGTGGCCGAGCGGCTCTAGGCACTACAGTCTGGAGCCGCGCGTCCGCTACGGTCGCAGATTCGAATCCTGCCTTGGGCATGAGTGTGTGTGATGTCCTTGGGTTAGTTAGGTTTAAGTAGTTCTAAGTTCTAGGGGACTGATGACCTCAGAAGTTAAGTCCCATAGTGCTCAGAGCCATTTGACCCATTAATGCTAGTAGCTTCAGGTCTACTACGCAATTTACAGCTTGTCATCTGCAAACAGCAAAACGGTATTTTATTTTTCTGTTCATTATTCATTTCCGACCGAGAATCACTATGTATCGTGTTGTTTAGCGTGTTACTTACAGTTTTTGAGGTTGTGGTGTTTTTACTTTTTTGTGTCGAGATAACAAGCTTATTTCTTTCGTATTTGTCGTCACACATTCATTTTATACGATTTCATGCCAAACACAAAGTTTTCGCCGCCATTATGTGTTATTGTGGCTCTTGGGTGTCATTTTTTCGTGACATGTTTGTTTGGGATGTGGCGTACAGCACTAACTACTCACTAGTATAGTGGTTTTTCATGATGTAACACAAAAGAGAACAACTAAATTACACATCTATCTGATGTACATACATATAACACTCTCTCTTAAACCACTGATTCAAGTTTTCCACGTACAATTGTGGTAATGTACACTGGTGCGCGAATCTTAAGGAAGAAGGTAATTGTCAAGTAATACAGTTAGATGAGACTTGGACCACTGATATAAAGAACTACTACAGCATAGCACAGAAGGTAACTGAAAGAAAGACGCAATGAGACAAATACAACTGATACTTTTATTCAAAGGCAATAATTACACTGATGTCACCGCGACTTGTGATGGTGCAGTGGACATTACTGAAGACGGGACATGGATCTTACTAGGGTGTTTGATCATCACGGACGCCAGTGCATACTCTGCAACGAGCTCCCATGCTTTTTATTTGTTTATACGTGTCCAGAATATAACGTATTAAATATAATTTATGATACACAGCATATCACACATATACATTACAAGTATTACAGAGAATATGTGCATATTTATATTCAATGGTTCAAATGGTTCAAATGGCTGTGAGCACTATGGGACTAAACATCTGTGGTCATCAGTCCCCTAGAACTTAGAACTACTTAAACCTAACTAACCTAAGGACATCATACACATCCATGCTCGAGGCAGGATTCGAACCTGCAACCGTAGCGGTCGCGCGGTTCCAGACTGTAGCGAGTAGAACCGCTTGGCTACCCCGGCCGGCTATATTCAATGTGCTGCCCAGAATTCCGCTGCACAGACTGCCTTATCATTGGCGATAATCAGATCGTCCACGGACACAGGTTCCGACAGTTTCCTGCAGCTGAGTAGGTGCTGATGGTCTTGAGGTTCACCACATGTTCTCCTTACACCGAGATGCTCCAGTTCTCAGTCTATTGAGTACCTTCCATATCGTGTATGAGAGATGATGACCTGCAGCAAGTTCTTCTTTGGGGTTGTCCCAACATTTCTCTGATAATGAGCTACGCCAGAGTTGTATCCTATAGTCTGCAGGTAATGTCTGGATTGGTTGCACTGTCCGGAGAAAACTTTTGCTCGACTTGAGAGTCTCGGTGTTTGATGTTCGCTCTGATCCGTCTCCTGCTTCTTTCATTCCACTTCAGCTGCTGTTCTCCTTCGGATGTCTGGAGGTACTACGCCCATGAGATGGTAGATTTTGTCAACAGGGGTTGCCCGCAAGCAGCCGGTTACAATTCGTCCTGTTTCATTTAGGCCAATATTTGCCTGTTTGGCGTGGCTGGAGTTCTGCCATACCGGCGCTGCATATTCAGCAGCGGAGAAGCACAAAGCGAGGGCAGATGTACGGAGGACCTGTGGGTGTGCTCCCCAGTTGTTGCCGGTCAGTTTCCTAATAATGTTGTTCCTCGCAGTGACTTTCATTTTTGTATCTGTACAGTGGTCCTTGATGGCGAGGGACCGGTCCAACTTCACTCCGAAGTACTTTAGGGTGTCACAGTGGGTCAGCTGTTGACCAGGTTATTCTCGGTTTCCTCCGTGCCTCTCTGTTCCGTAAGTGGAATGCACATATTTGTGTTTTGGAGGGGTTTGGCTTCAGGTAGTTGCTATCGTAGTAGTTAGATAATGCCTCAAGACTTATTGTGAGTTTTTCTTCCAACTCCTCAAAAGTTCTACCTTGCACGTCAAGTGCTGTGTCACCGACATGATTGAAAGATCTTGTGACAGGATTAACTGGCTGGTCATTGGTGTAAATATTAAACAGCAGTGGGCTAGCACACTTCCTTGGGGGATAGCATTTCTCTGTGCCCTCCACCGGGTCCTCTTGTTTTGTAGAGTAACAAAGAAACGTCTGTTTTGTAGCAGCCATCTTATAAACTGTGCTAGGTGGAAGTCTTTCGTGATGGCATAGATCTTTGTTAACATTTTCCTGTGATTAATGGTGTCATATGCAGCAGTAAGATCTACAAAGGGGACGCCGGTGACCTGCCCGCGTTCATATCCATCCTCTATGTGTTGTGTCAGGTTCAAGATCTGTCCACAGCACGACCTCCTGGGGCGGAACCCAGATTGTTGTCTGATCGATTTGGTCCGAGATTCGATTGAGGATCATTCTCTCTAACCAGTAAAGTCGCCGGATCTCTCTCCAACTGAGAACGTTCGAGCATTATGGGGAAGGCACTCGGTCCACCTCGGGATATTGGCGATCTAACTTGCCAATTGGACAGAATTTGGCTCGATATTCCTCAGGAGGACGTCCTAAAACTCTTTCAATCAGTGCCAAGCTGGGTAACTGCTTGGATAAGGACCAAAGGCGGACCAATACGTTACTGACTTACTCAGTCTCTGAAGCTCTTTCTCTTGAATAAATCCTCCAATTTTTTGGAAATTGTAATCGTTTGCTTGTCTGTACATGTACATCACATTTACCGAATTCCGTCCCATTCGGATAGTTCCTTAGTGCTCAGTCGTTTTTCTGTCTTTCAGTGTGTTACAAATTACTTAGTCCAAAAACAAAGCTGATCTGATATTCGGTATAGCCGTGCGGATCCCACCGTCGAACCGAAGCAGAGTGCTCAGTGCAGTCACCGCTGACGCTCTGCGACCATCCCACTTCCGCTGCACCCGTTCTGAGACTCGTGCGTGGCCGTGCGCCGGCGCAGGCCGTGCTACGTGGGCGTCCGTCCTCAAGGTGCGAGCCGGCGGCGGAAGTCGGGCGGCGGACTCCAAAGCGGCGACTGGCCAGGAAGTGCGAGCCCGGAGTTCAGGGAAGGCGTCTGACGTCACAGAGCGACGACGCCGAGGTCGCTGCACCTGCTGCAGTGTCTGCGGGCAAGGCGAGCCTCAGTGGTGGAGTTTTCCCTCTAAATACGCTGTCGGAAATCAGAAATGTCCCATCGTCACCTCGACCGAACTCTACCAAACTAACATTCCATTGTTTCCACGTCCACAGGGCATGTCGGTTAAAATTTCGTCTTTGTGGGAGTTTATCTACAGTACAGAAAAGAACCATTGCTTCACATCAAAACGGAGTCAGTGCTGATGGCTATTGGTAGTCTCTAACGTTAATGGAACTTTTCGGGTGGACATCGTGACAGAGCATACCAAGAAATTGGCACGTGCAGTCTATCGCGAGCTTTTGGACTCTGAGAACGGTCGAATCACTGCCATGAGGGACACGGCAGCATCACATCGGCAGGCCACACAGACAGTTGGCTGTAGTTTGCTGATTGTAGAATGAATGGTGACGAGATGGACGCAGGTCAACGTACGAGGTCTGTTAGAAAAGTATTCGACCTTCGTCCGCGGAAAATAATGACTGGCTTACCCGGAACATTGGATACCCTCAAAGTAATTCCCTTGGGACTCCACACACTTCTCCCAACGGTGTCGTAATTGTTGGAAGCACGCCTAAAAGAAGCCTCTTTCGGTATGGAGCTTAGTTGGGCTGTCGTTGCTGCCATAATGTCCTCTCTTCTCTGAAATCGTGTTCGTTTGAATGGCCTCTTGTGTTTGGGGAACAGCCAGAAGTCGCAGAGGGCCATATCAGGAGAGAACGAGCCTGTTGAAGGAAAGGAATCTTGTTTCTCGCCAAAAAAAAGTCTGAATCAAGTGCGAGGAATGTGCTGGAACACTGTCGTGATGGAGGCGCGAATTTTCTGTTGACCGGAAATGCGATCTCTTGCGTCGCACAGTATCCCTATAGTACTCTTTGGCGATTGTTTGACCCTGTGGCACATAGTCGTGATGACCGTGCCGCGGGAGTCAAAGAAAGCAGTCGGCATCATTTTCATGTTGCTGCACCCTTGACGGGCAATCTTTGGTCTTCGTGACGAGGAATGCTTCCACTGTGATGACTGGGACCCGTCACCAGCGATTCTGGTGTTCACCAAGTCGGGGTCACTGTTTGCGGAGTCTAGGCAGTCCTGTAAGACTTCAACACGAAGTTGCTTTTGCTCCGCCCTCAGCAGCTTCGGCACGAATTTCGCCGACACTCTCTTCACGACCAAATCTCCTGCTACAACGGAAAAAAGTGGTGATATCCACCTCTTCCGTAATTTCCATGACAGTCACACGACGGTCCCACATCGCCACAGCTTTCACTTTCGTAATGGCCTGGTCACTTCCCCATGTTGATGGCTGACCGGAGCGTGGCTCGCTCTCCACCGATGTGCTGCCGTCTTTAAACCATAGAATCGTCACCAAAAGCCGTGTGAATCTTCCAAATGGTTTCCACATGATTATCGTCCAGTCTCTGGCAAAATTTCACGCAGCAGCGCTGATCCGGTCGTTCCGTCATTTCCCATGCAATGAAAAACCGACGCGAGCACTACATACGACTTCCTTCATCTGCTGTTTGCCACCAACTGAGGCTATCGACAAGCGGGAAAAAATTCGAGGTCGGCTCATGTAATAAGCGCGCTAGATGCAAATCCATCTCAGGTGTTTAAAAAAAATGTCGGATACTTTTCTGACAGACATTTGCAAGAACCGTAGGCACGAGTCCCCCAAGAAGAACTGCGCTACGAGGAAATAGTATGATTTTCTTATCAGCTTTGATGAATAGACGGATGAGAACAGCTGTAAGGTGGACAGAAGGTTGTGTGTCACGTTGCTAGACGGTGGCGTAGTCTGCTGCAGAAAGTCTGCGATAGTCATACAGATTCAGCAGCAGTTGTACAGAATAGCCAACTCTCGTGGTGGTCAAGTAGGCAAAGAGGTTTGCGCTACTTGTGAGAAATCCACCTGCGTTAGGTTGGTGGCGGAAATGGCATCTTTGGATTTTCCGGGCCACGCGGAGCGGGGAAGAGGCTGGAGAAGTAAGAGGGAGGCAGTCTGCCGCCGGTACGGGAAGCGTACACAGCTGTACTCCAGTCGAAGAAGGGTGAGTTAGACTGACTGCGTGGCGCGTTGTTACTTGGCGAGGAGAGAACTATTAGCTTTTGGTGTCGTTTTTGAACTCTGACAGATTGCTTTGCCTTGTCGCACCAAGGAATGCAGAACTATGGCAGATTTTTCTTTTAGTAAATTTCTATAGCAGACTTGGATCCGCCGGAAGAGCGCAACACAAAGGTGTAGATAAGAAGTGAGCACTCGCTCCTGTATCAATGACTGTTTGCCTTCATCTGTGCCTGTATAAGCTTTCATTTTTCTAAATATTAATAGCTTTGCCTTCTCATAAATTTTCCTTGCTTTATGTATCCTTCGTCTGTGGGGAGCCAACCACGTGGTTGAACGTTAGAGTTTGTTGGGCTACTATCATCACTAACTGTCCGATCTCATGTTTGTTTTAAAGAATGTTAACGGTTCATGATTGTGTGATGTGATATTGTTGCAACTTGGCCACGATACCTAGAAATTGCGCCTCCACAAACTACGTGGGCACGCGGGTGTACTGCGCAACGTGTACCGTTTCACGAGTTATTGCGATCAGTTATCAGGCAACAGCAGTTGTATGAATGGTTCACACCAATGATTTTAGGTGTAGATTATAACGGTGAATGTATCGATGCTTTTCTTTAATGTTTTAGGAATTAATGTTATCAGGAATTGTGTACATGCCTCACATCCTTATCTTAGGAATAAATGATTTTATCTACAATTTTCTCTTGTGTTTCGAGGTTACGTTTTTGCTCCTAAGCCACTCACCTCGTAGCTTTCCTCTTAGCACATCCAACGCGTTTCCTTACGCACAGGTCCATTGATTAGTTTCCCTTTTATTTTAAAACAAATGCCTTAGATTGTCTTATTTCAGGCGTGTTGCTGGGAGCTGATCTTCTGCACAGTGTTCATGCATGTGCTATTTCATTTTAAATGGTTGATTCTTGTGGGCAGTGCAAAGGAAATACTATTAATTACATCGCATCCCCTATCAGCGATGTCACGACGTACGTATTTTTATGAGCTTCTGGTCTGTAATAAAATTAATTTATTTTCCGACTCGGCCAAACCTTTGATTAGTTGTATAGTTAGAGTCGGTGGCGACCCTAATCTTCTCACGTTAATTTTACAATCAATAATCATTTCCATTCCCACTCTTAACGTAATAACCCGTAGAAACAGGTTAGTTACAAAGTGTCACTGCGAACCTTCGGGTCTATTGGAAGCTGTTGCGATCTCTATTTGTTAGGCGTTGTTAATCGCTGACACCATGTCACAGAGAACAGCGATTTTCATGCTGTAGAGCCAGTATCAACTTGAGCATTCTATATTATTAGTCCTGTTTCCTGCCGTCACATCGACGTCAAGGTGTTTGTGGACCTCTCCAACTCCTCGAATCATTGTATTGACAGCAGTGACCAGGGTATCAAATTGCATATACCAGAGGATAATACAAGAATTGGTAAACACATTTCACCCAATAAACACCTTGATGAATGTGAAAATCCTCGACTGGTCTCCCCAGTAATCCGATTTATCACCCATAGAACATATCTGGGATGGATCGGAAATATTCTTTCATACTAGCATCCAAGCCACGACTCCTCATGAACTGACACAGCATAAATTTCACGTACGGCAAGAAATTTCTCTAGATGATGAGGCACATCCCTTTCGAATGGAATGAACGTTATGCAATGAACAACTCCACAGAACTTGATTGATACAGGTGCCAAATAAAAAGACTTGCACCAGGCGGTGGAATTACGCAGAAGGAGACTCTGCACCAAAACTGCCATCAGTTATATTTAATTCCATTTTACAGTATGTGTCACGATCACAGTTATTTACTAAATACACTCCTGGAAATGGAAAAAAGAACACATTGACACCGGTGTGTCAGACCCACCATACTTGCTCCGGACACTGCGATTGGTGTCGCGACAGGCGTGAATGGAGGGACGAATGGAGACGTGTCGTCTTCAGCGATGAGAGTCGCTTCTGCCTTGGTGCCAATGATGGTCGTATGCGTGTTTGGCGCCGTGCAGGTGAGCGCCACAATCAGGACTGCATACGACCGAGGCACACAGGGCCAACACCCGGCATCATGGTGTGGGGAGCGATCTCCTACACTGGCCGTACACTACTGGTGATCGTCGAGGGGACACTGAATAGTGCACGGTACATCCAAACCGTCATCGAACCCATCGTTCTACCATTCCTAGACCGGCAAGGGAACTTGCTGTTCCAACAGGACAATGCACGTCCGCATGTATCCCGTGCCACCCAACGTGCTCTAGAAGGTGTAAGTCAACTACCCTGGCCAGCAAGATCTCCGGATCTGTCCCCCATTGAGCATGTTTTGGGACTGGATGAAGCGTCGTCTCACGCGGTCTGCACGTCCAGCACGAACGCTGGTCCAACTGAGGCGCCAGGTGGAAATGGCATGGCAAGCCGTTCCACAGAACTACATCCAGCATCTCTACGATCGTCTCCGTGGGAGAATAGCAGCCTGCATTGCTGCGAAAGGTGGATATACACTGTACTAGTGCCGACATTGTGCATGCTCTGTTGCCTGTGTCTATGTGCCTGTGGTTCTGTCAGTGTGATCATGTGATGTATCTGACCCCAGGAATGTGTCAATAAAGTTTCCCCTTCCTGGGACAATGAATTCACGGTGTTCTTATTTCAATTTCCAGGAGTGTATTTTGTATATCATTTTTCTTCTACTCATTGCTTTTTATTACCGCAGGCTTAATTTAATTTCATATTCCTTGTTACAAATATGTACTGCAAGTGAAGATCGCCGTGTATGTGACGGACGTTCACAAACTCATCTTACTGTCCTGTCAAGGTCTACGCCATAGCAGCTGATCGGTGCGAGCTGCGATCGCCGGTGAGTTGTCAGTACTGAAAGACAAACAATAAAACATTTCCCCCCGCACATCTTGTAATTCCGTACTTGGTCTGCTACTTACCTCTCTGTTCCTGAGGTAAGCGACCAACTTTCTTTAGCTCACGGCCGAATTCACCAACGTCAATTAAAATTAAGCATATCTTAAAATACATTACTGGACATTAAAATTACTACACCACGAAGATGACGTGCTACAGACGCGAAATTTAACCGACAGGAAGAAGATGCTGTGGTATGCAAATGATTAGCTTTTCAGAGCATTCACACAAGGTTGGCGCCGGTGGCGACACCTACAACGTGCTGACATGAAGAAAGTTTCCAACCGATTTCTCATACAAAAACAGCAGTTGACCGGCGTTGCCCGGTGAAACGTTGTTGTGATGCCTCGTGTAAGGAGGAGAAATGCATACCATCACGTTTCCGACTTTGATGAAGGTCGGTCTGTAGCCTATCGCGATTGCGGTTTATCGTATTGCGACATTGCTGCTCGCGTTGGTCGAGATTCAATGACTATTAGCAGAGTATGGAATCGGTGGGTTCAGGAGGGTAATACGGAACGCCGTGCTGGATCCCAACGGCCTCGTATCGCTAGCGGTCGAGATGACAGGCATCTTATCCGCATGGCTGTAACGGATCGTGCAGCCACGTCTTGATCCCTGAGTCAACAGATGGGGACGTTTGCAAGACAACAACCATCTGCACGAACAGTTCGACGACGTTTCCAGCAGCATGGACTATCAGCTCGGAGACCATGGCTGCGGTTACCCTAGACGCTGCATCAAAGACAGGAGCGCCTGCGATGATGAACTCAACGACGAACCTGGGTGCACGAATGGCAAAACGTCAATTTTTCGGATGAATCCAGGTTCTGTTTACAGCATCATGATGGTAGCATCCGTGTTCGGCGACATCGCGGTGAACGCACATTGGAAGCGTGCATTCGTCATCGCTGTACTGGCGTACCACCCGGCGTGATTTTATGGTGTGCCATTGGTGACACGTCTCGGTCACCTCTTGTTCGCATTGACGGCACTTTGAATAGCGGACGTTACATTTCAGATGTGTTACGACCCGTGGCTCTACCCTTCATTCGATCCCTGCGAAACCCTACATTTCAGCAGTATAATGCACGACCGCATGTTGCACGTCCTGTACGGGCCTTTCTGGATACAGAAAATGTTCGACTGCTGTCCTGGCCAGCACATTCTCCAGATCTCTCATCAACTGGAAACGTCAGGTCAACGGTGGCCGAGCAACTGGCTCGTCACAATACCCCAGTCACTACTCTTGATGAACTGTGGTATCGTGTTGAAGCTGCATGGACAGCTGTACCTGTACACGCACCCAGAGGTAGTTGTTCTGGGTACTGATTTCTCAGGACCTATGCATCCAAATTGCGTGAAAATGTATTCACATGTCAGTTCTAGTATAATATATTTGTCCAATGAATACCCGTTTATCATCTGCATTTCTTCTTGGTGTAGCAATTTTAATGGCCAGTAGTATAATAGTGCCTTTGTATTTTTATTTCTTACTGAGCAGAAATACTACTATCTTATAATTATTTGAATTTGGCTGAAGTTGCCGGATGCAAATTACTACAAAACATGGCTGAGAATTGCGGGCCGCTCTGATACTTGATTCGGGTCGCACGCGCCCCGCAGGCAGCAGTTTGACGACCACTGCTGTGCAGGGTTTGGCAGTACACTGAAGTGCCAAAGGAACTGGTACAGACATGCGTATTCAAATACAGAAATATGTAAACGATCAGAATACGGAGCTACGGTCGGCAGCGCCTACATAAGACAACAAGCGTCTGGTGCATTTGTTAGATCGGTTACTGCTGCTACAAAGGCAGGTTATCAAGATTTAAGTGAGTTTGAACGTGGTGTTGTGGTCGGCGCACGACCGATGGGACACAGAATCACTGACGTAGCGATAAAATATGGGTTTTCCCGTACGACCATTTCAAAAGCGTACGGTGAATATCAGGAATCCGGTAAAACATCAAATCTCCAACACCGCTGCGGCCGGAAAAAGATCCTGCGAGAAGGGGCCAACGACGACTGAAGGGAACCGTTCAACGCGACAGAAGTGCAACCCCTCCGCAAATTGCTGCTGATCTCAACTCTGGGCCATCAGCAACTTTCAGCGTGTGAAGCATTCAACGAAACATCATCGATATGCGCTTTCGGAGCAGAAAGCCCTCTCGTGTACCCTTGATGACTGCACTACACAAAGCTCTCGTTTCACCTGGGACCGTCAGCACCAACATTGGACTGTTGATGATTGGAAACATGTTGCCTGGTCGGACCAGTCTCGTTTCAGATTCTATCGTCCGGATGGCCGTGTACAGCTATGGAGACACCCTCCTGAATCCGTGGATTCTTCATGTCAGTAGGGGGGATTGTTCAAGCTGGTGGAGGCTCTGTAATGATGTGGGGCGTGTGCAGTTGGAGTGATATGGAACCCCTGATACGCCTAGACACGACTCTGACAGGTGAGACGTATGTAGGTATCCTGTCTGATCTCCTGCATCCGTTCATGTCCACTGTGCATTACGACGGACTTGGTCAATTCCAGCAGGACAGTGCGACATCCCACTTGTCCGAAACTGCTGCAGAGTGTATCCAGGAACACTCTTCTGAGTTGAAAACCTTCCCCTGGCCACCAAACACCCCAGAGATGAACGTTATTGAACGTATGTGGGATGTTTGTTCAACAGAGATCTTCACGCCCTAGCACTCTTACAGATTTATAGACAGCCCTGCAGGATTCATGGTGTCAGTTCCCTCCAGCACTACTTCAGACGTTAGCTGAGTCCTTGCCATGTCGTGTCGCGGCACGTCTGCGTGCTGTGGGGGCCCTACACAATATTAGACAGGTGTACTAATTTCTTTGGCTCTTCAGTGTATATTCTCTTTATGCGAAGCAGTCTGGAACAGTCACCATTCGCGCAATGTGAGACAAGGGATCAAAATCAAGAAAGGTATAAGGCAATCATCCTCATTATTACCAATATTAGCGTGACATTGAAGAGGAATGAGGGAAGTAAAAGATAATCTCAAAGTGAGAGTTTCTTCTCGTAGACTTCATTACTTTCACTGAAGCCAGCACTTAGCGCTCGACGCCATGTTACGATTCCAAGGGCCATGTGAACAACAATCTGTACACTGATAAAACAATTGTTCGAATATCTTCAACTTTTGTAGTCTTGTCTTCCTCAGTTGCGTGTAATATTACGGTATATTGATAATTTTTACTTTATGGACCGTCTGACAGCAACTGAATGAAATTGTGTTTCATTCAGTTGCTGTCAGACGGTCGATAAAGTAAAAATTATCAATATACGGTTGTTAGAAATACGGATAAACCGATATAACTACATTATCTTTAGAGTTTTGACACAGAGGTCGATACATGAGTCGTGTTTGGCTGTAGTTTTTCATACAGCAGACCCAAGATACAAAGAGAGGAACATTTCTCAGCGACTGTATAAGCAGAAACATCTTACCTACACACTCTAAGACAAATAAACGACCCACCACGAAGGAATTATCCGAGTGAGATGGAAATCGATAGCTATGATGTATATGTACAGACAACCAAATGATTACATTTTCAGAGAAATTGGATGATTTATTGAAGACAAAGAGCAAATTCGAGCAAGTCAGTAACATGCTGATCCATCTCTGCCCCTTACGCAAGCACTCATTCGACTCGGCACTGATTGGCAGAGTTGCTGGATGTCCTCCTCGGTGACGTCGTGCCAAATTATTTTCGAGTGACGTGTTAGATCGCCAGACTCCTCAGTCTTTTGCATGGCCCTGCACATCAGGCTCCAAACGTTCTCAACAAGGGAGAGACCCGGAGACCTTGACGTCCAATGCCTTGCTGAAAGGTAGGCCCAGCGTGGTTGGCCAGGAAGGCCAACAAAACATATCGTCGACGTACCACTGTGCTGTAAAGCTGTCGCAGATGGCAACTAAAGCGGTTCTGCTGTGGTATAAGATAGCACCCCAGCTGCCATCCCTCCTGGTTGTGGGGCCATATGCTAGGCGACAATAGGGCTGCTATCCCACAACTGCCTGGTGCACCTTCATACACGTCTTCTCTGGTCGCATGGACTCAGTTCGAAGCGGGACTCATCACTGCAAACAGATCTACTGCAGTCAAAGAGATTCCAGGCCGGACAACCGTGGAATACCAGTCTGAGTGTCGCCCACCATATGGTCTGACAACAAGGAGTGATGGTCTGGAGTGTCATTTCTTTTCACAGCAGGGCTCCTGTGGTTGTCTCCTGCTACACGCTTACAGCGCAACGGTACGTCGACGATATTGTACGCCCAGTTTTGCTGCCCTTCGTGGGAAGCCATCCTGGGCTTACTTTTAAGCAAGATAATGTCTGCCCACACGTGGCGAGAGTTTCTACTGATTGCCCTGGTGTATGCCAAACCCTGCATTGGCCAGCGAGGTCGCCGGATGTCTCCCAAAATCAGAACGTTTGGTGCGTAATGGGCAGGGATTTTGACGGTCACACGCGCCAGTTGGACAGAATTTGGCACGATGTTCCTCAAGAAGACATCCAACAACTCTATGGGTCAATGCCAAGACGAAAAGCTGTTTTCATAAGGGGCAGAGGTGCACCAACGCGTTACTGACTTCCTCAATTTGTGAAGCTCTTTCTCTTCAACAAATGCAGTTTTTCTGACACTGTAATCATTTGTCTGTCTGTGCACGCGCATCACATCCACCGGCTTCCGTCCCATTCAGATGATTTCTTAGTGGTGTGACTTTTTGTGTGTGTGCGTGTGTATTCGCTTTTGTGCTGTATGTTAGCCGAAATAATAAATTTGTCTTATCTGCAATACCACCAGCGTTTATGTGCAAGTATATTTTTAGTGCTTTAACAAATCTTCTATTAAAAGACGTAACTTAATGATGTGTTTTTAACGAATGCTATAATCACCTTGCTGTTATGTTGTTATTGTTTCTTACCTCGTAAGTACTATGACATTTCAGATATGTAAAAAGGAAAGATCCTAGGGATGCCTGGTAAAAGCAGTTCGCAAGGAGAACTGGTCAACCACAAATTCTTCAGGCGTATGTTCACAGCTCTTTCGTGAAAAAAGAAGTTGGATTTAACTGTTCAGACGAGGAGATTGCAAGAAGTAACGGTTCGCTCTGTATTCCCTTCGTATCGAGCGTGTTTTCAAAAAACAGTAATCCCAAGGTAGCCTCCTGTTCGTGAACGTGCTGGCGATAAAACTTTACAAGAGTGTTATGACAGTTCATCATCAAGTTGCGATGAGTTACATACAGCAGATCCATCACAACGCAATAGGAAATTGATGGAAGAGTTGAGGGAAATAACTTAGAGTTATTGAGTGCAAAGAAAAAAATAAAAGTTTATATCCAGTAACGAGGTACCATGGTTTTTAGGACTTTATGTGTTACTCTGTCACTACTTTTGGCGTCTTTCTCGGACGATACACTCATCACAGCAGAATTTGTGGAAGTGGTACGTAAAATTTGACTTCAATAATTCTGTTTATGTGGGTGTTGGGAATGTGGGTACACTTTACTTGGTATTCTCATAACGCAGTTTTACATATGTGTTAAACGCAAGTTTAACTTGTAAGTAGGCTGTTTATGTTTTCTCTATGTAAGTAGGCTGTTTA
This sequence comes from Schistocerca americana, assembly GCF_021461395.2. Taxonomy (NCBI): domain Eukaryota; kingdom Metazoa; phylum Arthropoda; class Insecta; order Orthoptera; family Acrididae; genus Schistocerca; species Schistocerca americana. The sequence goes on along the minus strand of NC_060125.1, from coordinate 556,392,958 downwards.
TGTTTTCTCTATGTAAGTAGGCTGTTTATGTTTCCTTTATGTAAGTAGGCTGTTTAGGTTCTTATATTGGTAACGCCGCCGCCACGTAGCGCTCTCTGTATGAAAATGAAATCACTGGCTGTGCTGTGAGCAGTCTGTGGCTAGTTTGCATTGTTGTCTGCCATTGTAGTGTTAGGCAGCTGGCTGTGAACAGCGCGTAGCGTTGCGCAGTTGGAGGTGAGCCGCCAGCAGTGGTGGATGTGGGGAGAGAGATGGCGGAGTTTTGAAATTTGTCATGAACTGCTGTATTTATATATGATGATATCAAGGTAAATACATTGTTTGTTCTCTATTAATATCTTTCATTTGCTAACTGTCCCTATCAGTAGTTAGTGCCTTCCATAGTTTGAATCTTTTATTTAGCTGGCAGTAGTGGCGCTCGCTGTATTGCAGTAGCTTGAGCAGCGAAGATTTTTGTGAGGTAAGTGATTTGTGAAAGGTATAGTTTAATGTTAGTCAGGGCCATTCTTTTGTAGGGAATTTTGAAAGTCAGATTGCGTTGCGCTAACAAAATATTGTGTGTCAGTTTAAGGACAGTCTTGTATAATTGTTCAAAGGGGACGTTTCAACCTGAATTGCAGAGATTGTTCAAACCGTCTGGTATAACTTACCTACAATGAACGAAATGTCGTTTATATTCGATAAGTGGTATTAATCACTCTTCATTTGTATATTGATGGCTATGAAAGTTTAAAAATGCAATATCAACTGAAGCCATAGCGAATTGGTACCAACAATTTGACAAAGGCCGCAGAGACTTGGGAGATGCTGATCTGGGCAGTGTGATTTCCATCTTTTCGGCAAGCTGAAGCAAAATGTGGTGGAGGGAAGGGGGGAGAGGAGAGAGTTTATTACCTTGAGGGCTTTCACACAGCGGTTCGAGGAACTGAACGACTGGTAGCACGTTCCACAGTTAATCACAGAGACTACTGAGAACGCTGAAAGCGTCATGTATCTACGTCACTCTGAAGCGAAGTGCGGCAATCAATAAAAGTTACTTGGTCTTCCATTATTTTGTGTAACTGACGTTTTGAAATCCCCCCGTAATATTACTTCAACATATTCACTGAAGTGCCAAAGAAACTGGTACAACTACCTAATGTCGTGTAGGGCCCCCGTGAGCACGCAGAAGTGCCGCGACGTGGCATAGACTCGATTAATGTCTGAAGTAGTGCTGGAGGGAACTGACATCATAAATCCAGAAGAGTACGAAGGGGTGGAGTTCTCGTCTCAACAACACCTTGCAAGGCTTCCCAGATATGCGCAATAATGTTCATGTTTGGGGAGTTTGGTAGCCAGCGAAAGCGTTTAAGCCCAGAAGAGTGTTCCTGGAGCCACTCTGTAGAAATTCTGGACGTGTGGGGTGTCGCATTGTCCTGCTGGAATTGCCCAAGTCTGTTGGAATGCACAATGCACAATGGACATGAGTGGATGCAGGTGATCATACAGGATACTTACGTACGTGTCATCTGTCACAGTCGTATCTAGACGTATCAGGGTTCCCATATCATTCCACCTACACACGCCCCACATTATTACAGAGCCTCCGCCAGCTTGAACAGTCCCCTGCTCACATACAAGGTCCATCAATTCATGAGGTTGTCTCCATACCCGTACACTTCCATCCGCTCAATACAATCTTTCCAGTTATCAACAGTCCAATGTCCGGTGCTGACGAGACCAGGCGAGGCGCGAAACTTTGTGTCGTGCAGTTTTCAAGGGTACACGAGTGTGCCTTCGGTTCCCAAAGCCCATATCGATGATGTTTCGTTGAATGGTTCTCACACTGACACTTTACGATGGCCCAACACTGAAATCTGCAGTAATTTGCGGAAGGGTTGCACTTCTGTCACGTTGAACGATTCTCTCCAGCCGTCGTTGGTCCCTTTCTTGCAGGATCTTTTCCTGGACGCAGCGATGTCAGATATATGACGTTTTACCTGATTCCTGATGTTCACGGTACACTCGTGAAATGGTCGTACGGGAAAATACCCACTTCATCGCTACCTCGGCGATGCTGTGTCCCATCGCTCGTGCGCCGACTATAACACCATGTTCAGCCTTATTTAAATTTTGATAACCTGTCATTGCAGCAGCAGTAACCGATCTAACAATTGTGCCACACACTTGTTGTCTTATACAGGAGTTTCCGGCTGCAGCACCGTATTCTGCCTGTTTATGTATCTGTGTATTTGAATACGCATGCCTACACCAGTTTCTTTGGCGCTTCAGTGTATAAAGTTTAAAGACTGGTTCCTTAATGATCTAGGCAACACAAATGAGCTGGTGCGTTTCTGGCGCCAGTTTTCATCGATCGTCATTTTGATCTTTGAGTCGACTTCGATGCTCTTTTGTCTTCTGCTCGTCTTTGGCAGCGCGGATTGAACGGCAGCGCGTGCGCTCTGCTGGGGAGTTAGGTGGCAAGATTCAAGTTTCGCACGGAATTTGCAGTCTCCCCTCCACAACGGCCAAAGGCCGGTCACGTGATTCCACCTACACACGGACAGGAGGCGGTGACTGCCAGCGCTCCTGGTGTTACTTGAGTGTACTATGTTGCCTTTCCCGCCAGAAAACAAACACACTCTCGCCTGCTTTGTGTCTGTAAGCAAAATCAGCAAAGGCCACTACAGCCAGATTGCACAGATTCTTTTCAGGTTTTTACTACGAGTTTTTTAAAAACGTACAGCCCAAAAAGAGCCTAGAAGATTAAGTGTCTTCACACAAGTTTGCACTCTTTTTCCGTTTTGTTTCTCAAAATAAATAGTTTTCTTATTAACTTTCGTGTGTAGCGAACATGAGTTTCTACTGTGATGTTTTTATTGCTCAAAATAAAATGCATATAACAAAATTGCGCTACGGTCGCAGGTTCGAATCCTGCCTCGGGCATGAATGTGTGTGATGTCCTTAGGTTAGTTAGGTTTAAGTAGTTCTAAGTTCTAGGGGACTTATGACCTCAGCAGTTGAGTCCCATAGTGCTCAGAGCCATTTGAACCATTTTTTGACAAAATTGCCGAAGGAGTCGGCTTTAATTTCGTGTACGGCAATTAAAAATGCTTAAGTTCGTGAAATTTCCACTTTAACGTGGTGTAACAAGTTGGCTATTTCTTTGCTCATAAACATTTAGCAGATGCAAACAGTTCATTGTTCGTTTCGTTTCTTTGTTAAAGTTGCTGTCTGCTGGTGTTCTTGTGAGATTTTATTCCGCATACTTCAAGCATTATGTTCATAACATATCCATGTCTTAGGCTGATACAACATTTAATGCATAGTTTGGCAATACATGGGATATGACTTTTTAGAGTTTTACAGTCGGCTGAAGAATGAGTTTCTAACATTTTGTCTATTTGCTGCTCAAATAGGATACAATAATTATTGAATTGTCAATATTTTCTATACAGTCGTCCTCAGCAAACTGTGGAGCGCTTGCAGTCACGCCCCGCCTCCTATCCGTGTGCAATCACGTGACCGGCCTGTGGCAGTTGTGGAGGGGAGACTGCAAATTCCGTGTGAAACTTGTCTTGCGGAGGTGAGTCGGGATCGGCGGTGGGCGAGAGTCGTGTGGGACTGTGTGCGTAGGCAGGACAGCAAGAGGACGAGTCGGACAACGAAGGAGCGGGGCCAGCGGCTACGGCGTGTTGAGTCGTGAGGGCAGATCCACCGCCCATGGTGAATTGGTTTTCCTAGACGTCTCAAGGACATGCTCCTTCGAGTCTGTTGTCAGCTACGCCGGCCGATGGAATTGGAGTCACCGAGTTGCTTCGGTGGGTTGCGTGCGGCTTAATTGAATATGCCAGTGTACTAAAAAACCTTTGGAATTGTTTTAGTTGTTTACCACTTACCTCGGTGTTGTGACTAACTATCTTGACAGCAGTTGAGGAAGCGTGGCTACGCCCAACCAACCGACATGAAGCTTGATTAAAGACGTAGCTAGAACTGCAACGAGTAGTGAGTGAGTCCGGCTCTGACGTTTCAAGACACGCCAAGATATGTCCTCTATTCTACTTTTGTAGATTTTTGGTAGTTTGGCGTGTAAATGTGCGCCGAGATAATTCTTGTCAGTTTAACTTAAGCGCATGATTTTAGCGAACTTATTAATCAAAGTTTAAGGGTTGGCACTGGCCAAGTAATTCACGGAGCCTAATTTGTTTCTGTTCAGTTGTATTGCCGGCCGGAGTGGCCGAGCGGCTCTAGGCGCTACAGTCTGGAACCGAGCGACCGCTACGGTCGCAGGTTCGAATCCTGCCTCGGGCATAGATGTGTGTGATGTCCTTAGGTTAGTTAGGTTTAAGTAGTTCTAAGTTCTAGGGGACTGATGACCTCAGAACTTAAGTTCAATAGTGCTCAGAGCTATTTGAACCAGCAGTTGTATTGATCACCTGGCAGGGTGTATACGTGGACAAAGAAAAAAAAATCCCGGATTTCCCGGTTAAAAATACACTTTCTCCCGGGTGAAAATACACATCTTCCGTGTTAAGTGACAGTATCCTTTTCCTCGGAACTGTAAAACTTATCAATTTATACAGATTGCAACGCGCTTTTGCAAGCCAGTCGCAGTTCATGTCACGCGATCTCGCCAGCCGATACAGCGGATATTCAAAGTATAGGACACGTCATGTCGTCAGCCAATAGCATTACCACTGTTAAGTAGCGCGTACACTCAAACAGGAAACGTTAATGGTTTTAATTAATATACATAGTGTTGCTACAAGAAAAGCAAAGCTTTCACATACAATATTGGTATCAACGATTAATAAGCTGCAAGAGAAGCTTAACTTTTACGTATAACGTTGATCTTCTTTGCGCGTGTTACGCTTTAAGCTACATAACACAAATGTGCCAGTAAAATTTTTGCTAACGACATAAATGTATGATCTTCTGGGCTCGAAATTTTTCTAAATGGTCATCCTCAAGGAGGTGATTTTTAAATGAGAGTCAAATGCTCTGTGATTAAAGAAATTCATCGCACAATCTTGGGTAAAAGGAAATTTACTTTGAAAGTAACGGCTTTCAGTCAATCATGACGCAGAAGCCCATATGTTCGTACGTGTAAAACATTAAAAGATCTTACGTTACGTCATAAAAGAAACAAGACATCAGAGGATATTCCAAGAGCATCGGAATTTCGTGAACCATAACAACGTCCATAATTCGGTTTAAAGCGCACATTCGTACGTCCAGATTCGGTTGTAAATTTTCTTTGAATAACAGTACTGTATAATTTCATTTTTGGTTCTTTATTATGGCATAATGCCATACTTGCAAGAAGATGAAAACATGCTCTTATGAAATGCAGAGAACAGTTGAAACTTGCCAATAGTGTGGAATTGAGCATTTCGTTACAAATAAATTGAGTGCCTCAGCGCAAAAGATTAATAAAAACCACGTTTCTTTAGAAAAACAGACAAAAATAACTTCATTGTTCTGTAAGGCGATTAATGCTTGACTGAAATTGCCGCCCGGGGCAGATACCCCGATTCGCTCCTAGTGAATATGGCAGCTTCGCGTGACAGTAAAATTTTTCCGAATAGCATCTTGCTGCTACTGCTTATATAGCTAACAGACACACTTTAGTAGCCACAAGCGGGAGAAGGTACCACACACACGCGACGCAACTGCGCATGCGCATGGGCCCGCACGCAACCGCTCACACGAATGTAATGTAAACAGTTGCGACGTCACGCTTATCGGAGGCAATTTGTTGTTATGAAGCACTGCATAGTCTTCCCAAAGCCTCTGACACATTTTGCTGCTGGCAGATGCTTGTACTAACTGTGTTTTGTTGTTGTACATGGCACATTTCCTTTACAACTTAAGTTGTATTTTAGTTTTTTTTCTCTCGTTCATGTTTTATTGCTGCAGTATTATTCTGCAGTAGCGGGATACAGTAATATCCTTTGTTTGAATATTATTTCTTACCAGTCAAAATCACAAATTTAAATGAAATCTAAAACAAAAAAATCCCGGAATTCTAAAAAATTCCCGGGTTTCTCCCGGTTTTCTCCCGGATGAAAAAATTCCCGGGTTTTTCCCGGATCTCCCGGTTGTCCCGGGTCGTGTACACCCTGCCTGTTCTCTAGATAAGATTGTGTAGTTTATGCCTCAGAATATTGTCTGCCGTTGATGTGTGTTGTGTTACAGATAATTGGCAGTGGTCGATGCGGGCATACTGGGAGCAGAGCACCACGAGGTCAGAGAGATATTTAAGGCCCTGTTCTCTCCTTTACATCTTCGGTTATGTTGTCACTGTTGCATGATTCCATCTTTCCAGTGGAGAATTGTGGCATCTAAAGTTCGATTTCCGTGTCAAGTTGAGTACATTTCTATGTCATTTCCTGTCTCTTGGATCTCTCGTATTGATTTGAATCCTTGGTCGGCTCGCGTCTATCGCTGATTCACACGCAATACTGAAGGAACCTCATTTTAGTGATATTATCATATGGTCATGTTCTAGTTGTAATCATTCTAAGAATATTGTTGATTAATCAACTGAGTAAGTAAGTTTGAAGATTTGTTTGGTTAAAATTAAAGCACCTCTCTAATTGTTTTAGTCATTTGTATATAGTTTTGTTCAGGAAAGTTGGCTAGGCAAACTTTAAAAGATCTGTGTGCGTACCCTTAATCTGTTCCTCAGCTGATTGGAAGTAATGAGAATTCTGATGGGAATTGTATGGACATTTGTACTATTTAATTAAAGCTTTATCTGTGTATATTCACCTAGTCATATGCCAATTTCAAGTTTTATGGGTCTTGTTCCGCTTAAAGAAATTTATTTGTTATTTGTCAAAGTGATTTGGCCTTGTAAGGCAGTCTCCTGTATTATTGTGATTGTGATTTTATAATGCTTTTGTTTGTAATAAAATATGTAGCAACTACAACGGATTACTATCGTGATTTTGGTGTGTCACTACCAATACCACATTTCAACAGATGTGGTACAACTTGCATTTATTTGATGCTTCACGAGCGACAAAGGCGAACGCTCTTCGACGGTTCGCTCCCGTTTTGCAAGAGTGCCACAGGACAAGGGAGAACATTTCGTCTTTCAATAATTTTCATCCTTAGTGGGTGGCAAATGAAAATTACTCGCCAACAGAAATATATTTTGAAGAAGTTGAAACATCCCCTTTGAAAAATTAATGAATTACTGTGCTGATAAGCTACACTCGTCGTCAATATCACTTCTGAATTTTCTTTGGAGCTTAGTGTTAGGTTTTTCACACGCCAAAATTATCACGTATTTCACACTATAAAAAAAAGCACAATTTGAAGAGCGAAAACAAGAAAACACATTAGCATAGCACTGAAAATAATATCTCGTTAATTGCAAGCGCAGCTCCCAAATACTTGGTGCAAATCTACATGCATGCCACAACTCTTTTACTGTACAACAATGAAAAACTACAACTACAAAGGAAATTCTCTCTATAATTACTCGCTAGCAATAACCAATAGCTACACTAATTACACAAACTAAAAAAAAAAATCAGAAGATTCCAGTGAGGTATCCTCGGCTAAGGGTCGACATATGAAACATCTCCTTTGAAAAATTTATGAATTATTGTGCTGATAAACCTCTACGTTATTTGATTTTCAAACAGCTGAGCAAAACTGAACGTACTCAGACATTAGTCTCTTTACTTATTCTGATCAACACTAAACTGACACACAATATTTTTAGCGCAACGCAATCTGACTTTCAAAAATCCCTACAAAAGAATGGCAATGACTAACAATAACCTATACCTTTCATGAATCACTTACCTCACAAAAATCTTCGTTAGTAGAACTACTGCAATACAGCGAGCGCCACTACTGCCAGCGAAATAAAAGATTCTAACTACTGAAGGCACTAACTACTGATAGGCATAGTCAACAAATGAAAGATTCTGATAGAGAACAAACAATGTATTTACCTCAATAATGTTCAAAAGTCATAATAAATAAATAATTTATATATATATCAGTTCATGATAACCAGTATTACAAATTTACTCTTTCTGGCGGACACACGTCCAGATCGTCCGCTCTTAAAATTCTGCCATCTCTCTCTCCACATCCACCACTGCTGGCGGCTCACAACCAACTGTGTAACGCTATGCGCTGTTCACGCCCAACCCTACAATAGTGAATATTCCAACAATGCAAACCAGCCACAGTGATTTTCATATAGAGCGCTACGTGACGTTACCAACATAAAAACCTAAACAGCCTACTTACAAAGTGAGTACCTAATCGATTACAAAAGATACGAAATAAAGTGTGCAGCTCCACTTTTAACCATTGCCCTGATGGATTGCATTACATTGCACCTGGCAGAGTCTGTGATATGACAGAGGGAAGTGACAACTTTCCCTCAGACACAAACTGTAAGGTCGTTTGAGGAATGCAGGTGCAGATGGGGATGTGTGAAGCTATTCGCAGTTCAGTACTGTCAAAAGGTAACGAAAGGTACACATTATTGGGGTGCAAACAAGTCTATTGTGGTCGAGGGCTTCAGTGTGGTAGCCTCCCTTTCAATACCAAATTTGTGTCTGTGGAACTGAGATTCATTACGCAGATCTGATAAATGTTATGAAGCAGGAGCGGTGCTGACGACAGGAGCAGCTTTGTTTTGGCGAATACGAGTACGGCTGCGGTCATCTGCGTCTTGTTGGGGGCGGCTTTGAGAACGCCCAGTGCAGATTAATCCCATTGTTCGCTGGCCTTGTCTGTGGCCGCCCCCGTGGTTGCGGATTACAGCGTCTGAATGGGCTTTGTGGCAACTTCTAATAGCTGTTCACAACGGATCGCGGAAATGCGATCATCCGATCCTTTTGAGGTTCGCAGTACTCGTCTAATCTGGCCTTCGACTGAAAGTGTGTCGCGACAGCCAATTACTCGGAAGCCACCTTCCTAGAGAGTTCTTCGTCACGTAACTTTACACCAATACCCCCCATTCTCGCAAATACCGTTCGCTGATCCTGTCGAGGACAGACACATTGTTTCTTCGATGAACAGAGCGCAGTGCGCTACAGTGGACGACACTATCAGATTACTCGCTGAAGACACTTCTGGCTACAGTAAACTATCGTCGTTGGATAGTCGTAGGAGGACGTAGAAATACTTGAACAAACGTTTTGCTTGGTTTAAAGAATGGTAGCACTCTCTAGACGCAACCAGTGGGGTGTAACAACACTCCAATCTGTAAACGTGGAGAAGAAGGTTCCGCTGATCATGTCGTTCTCAGATGCCCCTTTTTTCAGGCGGAGAGAGACTGCCGGCCGCTGTGGGCGAGCGGTTCTAGGCGCTTCAGTCTGGAACCGCTCTGCTGCTACGGTCGGAGGTTAGAATCCTGCCTCGGGCATGGATGTGTGTGATGTCCTTAGGTTAGTTAGGTTTAAGTAGTTGTAAGTGTAGGGGACTGATGACCTCAGATGCGAAGTCCCATAGTGCTTAGAGCCATTTTTGGAGAGAGACGGCACACAATTAGAATCCGATCGGCAAACAATGGTAAATGACCAAAACTTGTGGAGTACAGTCGATATGATTGCACAACGAAAATGTAAAAGGTAGCTCCTTAATTTTGAATCTGTAAGATCAAGTAGACGCTGTGAATGTCAAAATAATGTCAGCAGGTCACAAGAAGCGTTTCCTCTATTGTAGATAATAGTAGGCTCATATAAATTTAATAAAGAGAAGAAAAAAAAGAAAAGAGAGATTGCTATGGCCACCCCCACAGGTATGCGTAGACTCGAGGATTGTCGAGCCACGCATATTCCAGTATGGGTGATGTAGAATAGTGTAGGAAGAAAGGTTTGGAAGAAGGTGTAGTGGCAGTTAGTCGAGAAAGCTCGAGTTATTCCGGCGATCCCAATAATATACTTAGTAATGTAAGATGGAGGTTACTCACTTGGTATTTGAGTTTTTTTAACTGATTCTTTTTTCTCAAATCTGTTTTATTTCTACATTAATACTACCATTGGTTGTTGTTAGCATGAATTACTACTACATACATAGTATAAAACATTGTATGTCACCATGTTCATTGAATATGCACGATCTGTTTAGAGTTACCAGGTAACAGGTCTAAAATTCGTAACAATAAATTGAATTGATTTGAATTGACTCTTTAGATGTGGATAAACGCGATATCTATACTTATTTCAGAATTAAAGTCCTCTGCTGCTTTTTTCTGTCTACGTGGCTAATCCGAGGAAATATTGTCGGGACTTTGATTCTCTTTTCATTAACAGACTAACTCACGACGAGGATTTGGATGTATACCTTATATGTATTTCGCACAAATTGGCCAAACTGTAGTGAATTCAAGTCCTCTGCCCCGCTTTTTGTCTGCATGCGCGGGCTAATTTCAGGAACTACTGTAGGGGTTTTGATCTGTTTTCACAATTAGATTGACTCGGGAGGACGGTCAGTGCATATAATTTACAATAATACTAACAGAGAATGTGTGATGTATGCATCGTTATCTTTTCCATTTCCAGTTGGCTTTCGGAGTGACGTCTCATGTCAGTGATGGGAGCTATGAGCTGGTCAGCTACAGAGGAGGCGGTATATGGCCGGAAAAGCAATAAACAGCCGTCGCAGCTCCAGAGAGCAACGGGTGTGACCAGAATCGGCCAATTTCGGTTGAAAAAAAAATGCAAATTTATTGTGGGACAACGCAGAATATTCACGCTTCAGCCCCTGTGGTTTCATGAAGCTCCGATACGTGACTGTGCTATATACAGGGTGTTACAAAAAGGTACGGCCAAACTTTCAGGAAACATTCCTCACACACAAATAAAGAAAAGATGTTATGTGGACATGTGTCCGGAAACGCTTAATTTCCATGTTAGAGCTCATTTTAGTCTCGTCCACCTACGCTCAATGGAGCACGTTATCATGATTTCATACGGGATACTCTACCTGTGCAGCTAGAACATGTGCCTTTACAAGTACGACACAACATGTGGTTCATACACGATGGAGCTCCTGCACATTTCAGTCGAAGTGTTCGTACGCTTCTCCACAACAGATTCGGTGACCGATAGATTGGTAGAGGCGGACAAATTCCATGGCCTCCACGCTCTCCTGACCTCAACCCTCTTGACTTTCATTTATGGGGGCATTTGAAAGCTCTTGTCTACGCAACCCCGGTACCAAATATAGAGACTCTTCGTGCTCGTATTGTGGACGGCTGTGATACAATACGCCATTCTCCAGGGCTGCATCAGCGCATCAGGGAATCCATGCGACGGAGGGTGAATGCATGTATCCTCGCTAACGGAGAACATTTTGAACATTTCCTGTAACAAAGTGTTTGAAGTCACGCTGGTACGTTCTGTTGCTGTGTGTTTACATTCCATGATTAATGTGATTTGAAGAGAAGTAATAAAATGAGCTCTAACATGGAAAGTAAGCGTTTCCGGACACATGTCCATATAACATATTTTCTTTTTTTGTGTGTGAGGAATGTTTCCTGAAAGTTTGGCCGTACCTTTTTGTAACATCCTGTATAATAGCCATTAAAATGGCCGCTGTAACAGAGGTGCGTTCCTAGCAGAGAGGTGTCACTGAGTGTCTTTTGGCGGCGAACCAGAGCATCGCAGATACTCACAAGCGCCTGCAGGATGTCTATGGAAACCTGGCAGCGAACAAAAGCACGGTGAATCGTTGGGCGAGGCGACTTTCGTCATCGCAAGAAGGTCGCGCAGACTGTCCTGCCGCCCGCGTGCCCGTCGGCCGCACACAGCTGTGAGTCCTGCAGTACTGGAACATTCAGACGCTCTTACTCGGGGTTACGGACGGATCACAAACACCTCGCTGCTCAACTCGTCGTCCCTGCTGGTGGTGCTGACGCGCTCGTCCACCAGTTGGAGTAATCGAGGGCGTACGCCCGCTGGGTACGTCGAAACCTAACAGAAGACCATAAAGAGCCATGAAGTAACATCTGTGCACAGTTGATAGCACGTTACAGGCCTGATAGTGACTACTACGGGCACTGAAACATCGTTTCATCACTTCGAACCAGAAACAAAACGGCAATCCGTGGAGAGGCGCCACCACTCCTTCGAAGAAGTTCAGAGCTGCGCCCTCAGCCGATAAAGTCAGGGCGACGGTCTTCTGGGATTCTGAAGTGGTCATCCTGTTTCGTGTCCTCCCTCATGGTGCAACGATCAACCAGGTGTGTTTTGTGCTACTCACAGGAAATTCAAGAAATGACTTTGTAATCCCTGATACAGTACTCGTGTAAGCCTGTGCTATGGTAAGTGAGCGGGATTCACCCTATGAGAAAGGATTTTCGTATAGTTATCGACCGCGTGTACCTGAATGGTGGCAAATCACACTTACATCCACTCTGTAATAACAATGATCCGTCAAGTAAGTTCGAAATGCAATTACACGTCAGGAGGGATCAAAAGCAACCCAGAAGATGCTACCAATTAGATAATAATACGGTCGCCAGCCTAATTAGGCATTAACTGAGTTTCTTCCCTATTCAAGTAGGTATATATTCATGCAAAACAACAAGTTGTAACACTGCATAATATTGTCGAATTTTAGAACCAGAAAATCTATTGAACTGATGGTTTCACATTCTGTACTGATATGGATGAATACATAACACTACACTGTAATGTATACTACAAAACTTTATACTGTCTATTAATCTGATTAAAATCGGACATAGGTTACCCTAGAAATTGCACTTCCGTGCCACACACAAAATGTCAATTTTGATAAAGATAAAACACTGATAAATTTTGACTTTTATATTGACTTTAACTTTTGTTGGTCAAAGCAATTTAGAACACTTCAGAATTCAAATGAATGAGGGGGTGGCGGGGGGTGGGGGGGGGGGGGGGGTGAGGGGGACCCTGAAACCGTTATGATCGCTGTATAAAAAAAAAAAAAAAAAGATTACTGAATTTATTATGCGTTCAAGATTTCCAGTATATAAGCTACTACTCTTTTCATCTTATGTACTGCTCATTTAAATGCTTTTAAATCTGTCTCGAAATAATAAACTTCATTACTATATCAATACAAAAGTTATCTTTCAACTTCGTTAGACCTTCGTTATTCATTTACTGGTTCATTAACAAAACATTTCTTTGAACACCATTCTAACATAGCTAGTTCTGCAAATAATTATTATTAACACAAATTTCAATTTTCATTTCGGGACACTCGGATTGCACAACATTTGGAAAGGACCCTGTCTAGTTTAGTTGTTAGGATAATTAAATGATGGGAAAGTTCTGGTAAAATTTAGGTTATTATTGCACCAAACAAACACAGTTCACTCTCTGATCCACACGAATACAGTACTAAAAGTTTCAACCTGCTAGTATCGAAGCGGCGTTTGGCGAGCGGTAAAAACGGCGAGGCACAGAGCACACATACAACCAGAGCTATGGCTCTTGACGTATCGGCACTTTAATTCTTCTTAGCGTCGCAATACTTTTCCATTTAGTGCCTATGGAATTTTGCCATGCTGTTTGGGCATTGGAACGGCATACCCGAGGCTCAGTGAAGCTATGTCTTCCAGGAGAGCCTCCTCGCTCCAGAAGGAGTTGCTCAAACCAATGCCAAACTCCAACTACTACTGTGCCAGTTGTGCCGTGCAGTGCCCGTGCGCATTTTCCCGCGCTCGCCTGCCATCCACCTTTTACCGCTCCCTGACAGACCGGGTATTCACGCGAGGTTTTGCATTCTACGAGGGCGGTTCAGAAAGTAACCTCCGATTGGTCACAGTGCGGGTTGTGGGGGGAGTAGCGACGCCATCTGAACGTTCACGCACTCAACAGGTCAGTCGGCATCAAGCCGTGGTCGAGTGAACGTCGTACCTGCGCTAGTTTAGTTTTTGTGGCAGTTTGAAATGTGTGCTGCAATAGAAAACCCCGCCAAATGTGAAGTGCGTGCTGTCACAAGGTTTTTTACAGCCAAAGGATATTCTGCAGCAGCTATTCATCGTGAGCTTTGTGCCGTGTATGGACCAAGAGTTATGAGTGAAGGAGTTGTCCGTGAATGGGTACGTATATTTAAAAGTGGACGAGAAAACGTTCATGATGAAGAGAGGAGTGGTAGACCATCATTGGTGACTGACGAACTCGTTCAGACAGTTGATGCAAAAGTTCGTGAAAATCGACGTTTCTCAATGTCAGAGTTGTCTACTGGTTTTCCACAGATTTCTAAGACTCTCTTGTACGAGATAGTGACAGCAAGATTGGGTTACCGTAAGTTCTATGCACGATGGGTGCCCAAAATTCTTACCGACCACCACAAAACTCAAAGAATTGCCTCTGCATTAGACTTTCTGTCACGTTATGAGGACGAAGGAGAACCATTGTTAAACAGAATCGTGACCGGTGACGAAACCTCGATTAAGTACGTGAACCCTGAGACAAAAGAACAATCAAAGATGTGGGCACATTCAAATTCGCCTACCAAACCAAGAAAAGCCTCGCAAGATTTTTCTGCCAGAAAACTGATGGCAACGGTGTTTTGGGATGCCAAAGGGGTGTTGTTGGTTGAATTCATGGAACGTGGTACGACCATTAATCAAGACGTGTACTGTGAAACAATAAAAAAGTTACGACGGGCTATACAGAACAAACGCCGTGGTATGCTGACTTCCGGTATCGTTTTTTTGCACGATAACGCCCATCCTCACTCTGCTCGCAGAACAACAGCCCTTCTTGAGTCCTTCAAGTGGGACGTTATCAACCATCCACCTTACAGCCCAGACCTGGCGCCAAGTGATTATCACCTCTTCATGCATTTGAAGAAATGGCTAGGGTCACAGCAGTTTGATGACGACGAAGAGCTCAAAGATGCGGTCACAGGCTGGCTCCAGGCACAAGCGGGAGATTTTTATGCAGAAGGAATTTCAAAGCTTGTGAAGAGATACGATAAGTGCCTCAATCGCTATGGAGACTATGTAGAAAAATAGTGCAAAGATGAAGTTGTAAGATGTATATATTAAAATATTTTTATTTAACTTGGTGTATTTTTTTAAATCAACCGGAGGTTACTTTCTGAACGGCCCTCGTACATACCCTAACACATTGCCTACGTATGGACCAGATGCACAGTTACAGTTTTAAATATCTTACAGCAGTTTCAATATTTGTTACATTTCAATTCTATTGCAATATTACTTGACATTTGACATCAGCATTAATATTCACATTGAAACTTATTTACAGTTTTCTTAACACAATGGCGTGCAACAAAAAAATTGAAATCAGAACATCAATTACACAAGTTTATCGAAAAATCAGATGGAAAAACTTACTTTTATGCACAATAGTACAGCGTTAGTTGCCACAAAAAAACAAACAAACTTCTCTGTGACAATGCAGGGCCTCCCAAAAATGTATACAAACTTCATTGGACTGTTCTTCCTCATCGATCTTACAGCCCGGATCTCGCACTTTAATCTGTTTGCCCAATGAAGGATCCACTCTGCAGGAATGATGGGGAGGTTATTGAGGCAGCAAGACGTTGGCTCCAACGTTGAACAGTGTGAGTAAAACCAACCTGCAATGGGAAAGAAATGTGTTAAGTTACTTATTGAAGGCACACTGTAAACTTAAGCTCCACACCTCCTTCTTCTGTCTGTAAGCGAAAGTTTATCTCAGGAGCTTGCAAGCTGACATCCCATAGATGATCGGGCTCACATGTGGTTCCTCTTCGTCGAAATGTTTTGGCTCGAACTCGTCTAGGGGTTGAACCGCAAGTGTCGCATTACACGCCCTAAATTAGACACTTGCCGGCCGGAGTGGCCGTGCGGTTGTAGGCACTACAAATAGCTCTGAGCACTATGGGACTTAACTGCTGAGGTCATCAGTCCCCTAGAACTTAGAACTACTTAAACCTAACTAACCTAATGACATCACACACATCCATGCCCGAGGCAGGATTCGAACCTGCGACCGTAGCGGTCGCGCGGTTCCAGACTGAAGCGCCTAGAACCGCTCGGCCACTCCAGCCGGCTAGGCGCTACAGTCTGGAGCCGAGCGGCCGCTACGGTCGCAGGTTCGAATCCTGCCTCGGGCATGGATGTGTGTGATGTCCTTGGGTTAGTTAGCTTTAATTAGTTTTAAGTTCTAGGCGACTGATGACCTCAGAAGTTAAGTCGCATAGTGCTCAGAGCCATTTGAACCAAATTAGACACTTGTGACCCTTTGTTTTAAGTTGTCTGGCTGATGGCAAGTTCGCGAAATACAAAGTTAACATAACAAATAATGGCAATAAAAATAATATCGGGAACTAAATTAACGAACCATAAATGATGTAGGCCACACAGTTGCGATTTGGTTAGAATAATGTTTATTCAGAAAGCAAACTAAATGCGAAAGTGGTCGTATTTAGAGCTACTGTTACACTCGATCGACACAGTTCGATCATTCACAATCTCATCGCGAAATACAAGTTTTCTACGCGAAAAGTTCGAGTTCACACCAGGCGCGCGGCTGCTCACCGCTCAAGTTTCTCGCGCCGCGCGTCGCGCGTGCCTCGCTAGCACCGTGGGAAAGGCGGGGAGCGGGAAAGCAGCCCGGCCATATGCTCACATCGGAACGGCGCATATAAGCAGTGGTAGTATTGCCCATATCATAAATTTTGCCTTACTGTGTACTAAATTTTATTGCCTTTGGGTAGCGTTTCGTTTTTCGCCATTGAAATGCTCCAGCTTTCTTCGTTAGTACATTATACTTTTCTGTTATTTATATCGGCATAGTTTTGTTTTGTTTCGTTTTTCTTCTGTCAAGAGAAATGCATACTTATGTAACTGTGAGCCGTTGGCCGCTGGAATTGTATCGTATGCCTCCGCGATGTTTTCAGATTACAAGAAGGGACAGGGGGTAGTGAATAAGGAAGCAAGGAATATTATAAAATCATGTGATTAAGAAGCAAGGCAGGAATGTAAACCAAGGTTATTTTCACGCTGCCTAGTGTGCAGGCGTATCTGCACGATCTGTTACAAAAATTTTGAAAGGGATAGTCTACACAGGTTTGATCCATTTGTGTTCCTGGTATAAAGCGTCCAAGATCTGAAGTATAGAAGTCTCACTGTTATTACTTGGATATGGATATAATAATGTAATACGACACATGCATGTGAACATCACATTTCCACTTCAAGCTAGAAACAGTTGAAAAGCAGTGACAAATGTCAAAGTTTTAATTGGTCTGCCGTGATGAGGAAAAGCATTTCAATTGTTGCATGCACATAATGAGCATTAATAAACTAATTATACAACAGGTTACACAAATGAAGAAAATGGTCGGTATTATTAAGAAAATAGGAAGATCTTAAAAGAGTGTCGTGATTAGATATATTTAATTTGTTGAAATGTACTGCTGACAAAGGCAGATCTACTTTCGTGACAATGTTTTTCGAACTCCAACTCACAAGGCACACATGGCTAGCTTGTGCATTCCTGTCGCGTGTTATCCTCCGCTGCTGCAATACACGGACCATTGTGTTGTGCGACAGATCAATTGCTTATTTTTCTTAATAACAACTATTTTATTCGCGATCACACATTGTCAGTTTGGCAAACTGTAGGAGAGTAACCAGTATCTGGCATGTGCCTATCATTCCGCCTGAAGGAACGCTCGTCATTATTTTAATACTGTTCACATCAAGAGAAGGAATAAAATCCTTTGGTAAGTTTCCATACCAGTCACTCAATGTTAAAAATACGATGGGTTACGGGGATTCCACCAAAATTCCAACAGAATTGGCAATCTATTTTTGTGTGAGTTGTTAACCTTCATTCGAAGAAGCATCACCGTTTGTGAGTAACGGCCACATTTCTCTTGGTGATTGGTTTAATTGTACTTCCTTTGTCACAGTGTAATTTACCAAACTCATCTCACAGCAGCTATTGCGACAGAATTCCGAAACGGAGTGCCTCATTAAACAAGTAATTGGCAATCACAGAGCTCAATAGCTTACGAAAAACCTCATAGTGTCGGTTTGCAGTAACGTAAAAGAAGAAATTTCATGTTTATTTTCATACTATGAAGCTCTTTTTTCTCTAGATGTCGATAACTCTCAAAAAATTACAGTCACTGGAGTGAAATAAATAAAAAGGGAAGTATAAGTACTGATATATGGCCACAGATAAGAAAGTTCCGTGTGTTTAAGAATTGGCAAAACACTCTCCTCCTTGTTTGCTATCATTCGCCAAACTTTCGTTTCGATGTCTCGAGCGCTGTAGGAGATATGAGAGATGTTGCGAGTATTTAATTCTCGGGAGCGTGAGATCGGAGGAGATCGCGTTACATGGAATCCATTTTCTCTCGATCAGAGGCAGATAGAGACCTCCTCGCAGGTCTAAACAAAAATTCAACGTGCTAGCTAAATTTCACACGCAGCAACATACGGTGTAATACGCACCAAACGCAAAATCATAGCGAACCCTAATTTTCGTTGCAAACTTTTAGAGATATAACGCTACAAGTAAGGCAAAAATCAAATAATTTCAGTGAATAGTTTCTGTAAAATCGTTTGAGGAAGATAACAGGTTGCGCGCGCTTCGGTTCTGTCAGCGCATAGTGTCGCCAGTCGGCGCGTGCGAAGTATGGTGTACGCGTCGCAATATGCGCTGCACCCGCGCGACTCGTGCGGCACGTGCGCGTCGCGCTGTAGTGTCGTGTCACGTCACACGTGCTATACGCGTCTCAGTTTGCGCCTAGCTTAGAATAAGCCCTGCGGTAGCACACAACTTCCTAGCCACCTAAAGATCTACTGTCCACTTTCGCGTCTCAATCCGAACTGTACACTTTGGTGTCTCCAGGCGAACTGTACTCTTTGGTGTCTAGATCAGAACTGCTCTATGCCCGTCTCCGACCGCGTTTCCCCCGCGCCGAACATCCTCGCTCTACTGACTAGCGCAGTCCCCTCTCCTGAAGCCGCCCATCTGATTGGCTACAGCTTATTCTACATTATTTTACATTTTAACATATTTAAATAATCAAAACTTGACCACTTTCACGTTCTAAATAAAGTAACAATAATATCCATTATATAATAAACGTTACATTCCTTTACATAAAACGAATACAATTTCCTTCTTAGCTTTGAATGGCAAGACCAGCAGCCTTGCACCAATGTGCTTTCTGATAAATATATAAAGAACAAAAGTAATTATTATGAGCTAAGCCTTACAACAAATATTCGATTACCTAATGTTCAAGAAGGTGTCATACTGCCATCGTTCAACGTGTTTTGTGTGGAGGAAATGATGATCTGATGCATAACTGATAATTCTGATAATTTAAATTTACTATATCTTTTAAACAAATGAAGTTACAGAGTTGTTATTTGTAACGTTTGTCACTTTAATTATGCGCTTCTATATGAAATGTCGATCGTTAAGATCGTCCAAAGCATTCAGATTTTAGCATTCAGGTCTTCCTAACAAAACTTGATAATTTCACTTTAACAGTAAGTCCTAAACTATTACAGATATGATCAGTACTCAAATATTATTGGGATCACCATGACGTTTTATGGAGGATGGCAGATTAAAATTACTGTGGCTTGGTTCCCCGCATTACTACAGAATTAAATAGTTTTCATAAATGTTTCCCTTTATGGCCGATCTTAGGTCCGCCATTAACACTGCTACTTCTGGCCACAAACGCCTTTCCCCATGATGTAGGTTCTCGTCTGTCTCACTCGCACACTGTACCGCTTAGGCCTCAATAGACAATAGACGCCTGTGAATTTTCCCCTCTCGTGGTGAATCTGCGCCTTTTGTGGCATGCGCTCCTGGACGACAGGGTTCGTTTCACAATTCCTGTAGGCTGACTCTTTCGGCCATATACTTAAGTGAGAGCGCAATGCTCGTTAACTCGCAAGCTGCTGTAATGAAGTTTTGTGTAAATATTTTATTATTGCTATGCCATACAAGTCGTCCAAGTTACTTTTACTCGTGCGAAGCTGGCTTAAGTCGCTAGTAGAACCTATAACATAGAGAAAGAACCCGGTACTGTCCAATAACATATTTGGTGAAACCTCTGGAGCCTGTCACAACTTTCGTCTGTTTAGGGCAATACTAAGAACCTATATGGAATGGGAAGTACATATAAAATCAGTTTAAGGGAGGGTAAGGGACGACTTAAAACTGCTGAAAGGGTGCCGGCAAAGTGCTTTGCATCTGCAAAGGAAATCGCATAGAAGAGACTAGTCAGACTAATGTAAAGTAATGCTGCAGTGTTTGTAGTCCTTACCAAGTAAGCAAGACAGTAGACATTGAACGAATTCACATACATGCTGCTACGATCATGAAAGGGCGGTAGAGTCGGAACAAAATCTAACAGGATGAACCTACAATGTGCCTCTCAGGTGGGCAAGCACGTGGGTACCTCTAACAAACCCCCGTCATTCAGTTAGTCTAAGACACAAAGACAACATATTACTGTGAAAATTAAAAGGCATGGATTTTAATGCAAATGATTGTTAAATGTGGCCCTGAGTAGTGAAACTGAAGACGACACATTGTATTTATTGCTGCAAGATTATCTGATTGTGTGGGAGATACCAGGAGTACCTACTGTATCCCACACAATCAAATAATCAAAGGTGGTGTTGGGATGTTGTGACTTGAGTGATAGATAGAATGAAATATCATGACAGATTTACTCATAAAACATGAGTTAAATGGAATATGGGTCAACATAATACACTGATTAGACTCTCTCTCTCTCGTATTCCTAAAGCAAAGTGATCTGAATAGCAGTTAACAAAGCTGAACCAAGGCCGATGACTAGACTTTAATTGTGACTTTAAATGGATAAGATCGTCAGACTGTAATTAATACGAATTACAGTGACTGTGAACTGAATCCGTAAGCACGCTACTACAGTACGGTTGAATAGGAAAACACTGTTGCTGCCGTGGTCGTGTGGTGAGGTAAGAGAATTCACTTTGAAGATTCCCAGTGCCGGTGCTGCTAAGTGCTCACCACACACGTGTAGAAAACTACACATGGAGTGCCCAGTGCGCCTTCGCATCGAGTCTCACGGTGGACCTCTGTCATCTCCTCTCGTTCGCATACACCTTCACGAACAGACTCCAATTCCAAAAGCCAAATCTCCTCCTGAGACAACACGGAATCTCGTACATAGTCCTCTGCGGTACACCCCCGAACCCACCACTCCTCCCACTATCTGTCAGCCTGCAATACACTCCCTGTGGAGTTTTCACCAAGAAAACTAAAACAGCCAATTGAAAAGTGGGGAAACACTCATGCACCAATTGTGCATCGCTTCACATACTGTAGAGCCTCCCTCCATAAGGAGGGAAAAACTGTTCCTTCAATCTCATTACATCGACAGGCATCCGCTGTGACCATTTCTGCTCAAAAGAAAGTGGTTAGAATAATGTGTGGGGTTCACAGTCACACGTCTTGTAGGCATCTTTTTAAAAGATTGGGAATTATTACAACAGCCTCACAGCACATTTAGTCACTAAAGAAATTTGTTCTCAACAACTTGGACCAATTTAAAAACAACAGTGACATTCATGATTATAATACCAGAAAAAACAAAGACTTACACTATCGTTTACTCAACCTATCTTTGGCACAGAAAAGTGTAAAATATGCTGCTATAAATTTTTTTGACAAATTACGAGATGAAATAAAATGTCTGACGGACAACAGTAATAGCTTCAAAAATAAATTGAAATCATATCTCCTTGACAACTCCTCCTATACCATAAATGAATTCTTGAATAGGAATAAATAAATCTATTAATATAGTATATGCATTGAGCCATGGCTGGCTCATACTGTGCGCTGGATTAAACCTTCGTTGCGATTCTGTGTTTAGTCTCCCGCAGTTATCGCGATTACGCTGTTATCCTCTCCTTCCGCGGGTGGCAGCAGCGGTGTGTATCGATTTTCGCACCTTGGACTATCTTTGATCTGGCGCTTATAGTTTCCGGCAGGGCGGTGTCTGACCAGTCGGTCGGTTGGCGTGGAGCAGCGAGGAATTCTCCGCGGGACGCAGTTTGGTTGGGGCCGCTGGCGGTCTCTACGCGGTGTAGGAGTGCACGGGGGTGTTCCCAGTGCTACGAGGTCCGTAGCTCCCGACCCTGGACACGAAAGTTGAGTTTTGATTTAATCTACCAGCAAGTCAAGACTGTTCACATTGTGTCGTTCGGAGTTCGTTGTTCGTTGTCGGCCGTTGGGATATTCCCACAAGCAACAACGTGGTTTTCAAGTTGGAAAATTCTAGCCACCCTCCGGTGGAGTTTCACTGTGTTTGGTTATTTGAATTGAAGTGCACCAGTTGAATCTTCTGCCTTGTGGTCGTTAACGTTCCGGTTACCTGCAGTGGCCGTTGACGTAGATTTCAGGCAGTGTAGTTTCTTCATCGTGTTCTTGCTGCCCAGCACGGTGTGTAGTTTGACAGCTCCATGTATGATTGATTGTGAGCGCCAATATCTTCTACGTTGTTCTGTTGAACTCCCTGTTGTACCCCGGTCGGGTGAAGTTGGTGCGTCCGTTGACTGTCGGTCTGTTGGGTTGTCGTCGGATCGTGAATGGTTGTCCCGACTGCCTGTCTCACCTAAAGCCGTCGGCACACGGACCGTGCTGTCGAACGTTAACGTTGAGCGTGCCAAGTTCAACGTGCTGCTGAACGCTCAGGAACGGTGCGACTTGTGCATACGGTACGTGTACCCCAACGTGGTATGCGCGATCGCAACGCACTCCAGCAGCAGTTTGAGGGATGTCTCTAGTTCGTAAATCACACTGTTTACTCAACGGGCGCGCGTAAAATTCCCATGTTAGCTCTATTAAAGCACACATTTCCTCCATCGTCCACGAAAAGGAAAGTACCGTGTCCAATCAATAAGGACACAGGCTTATAAAAGTTCCATTACAAACAGTGCGGTACAAATTTGGAACACTTCTCCGCATAAGATAAACATTATTTCATCATTCCCACATTTTAAAACCCCAAAGTCAGTCTTACTTGATCACTGTTCCTACCCAGTAGCAGAATCTTTGCAACATGTGAATTACGAAGCGTAAAAGAAAAAGGAGTAAAATATCTTTATACAAGTAGCGCAAGCCTCCTGCAGGTTAAGCCAATCGAACAAAGTCACCCCTCAAAACAAGGTGAACTTATATTTACATAACATCAAATATTATAGCATATACTTACATTAAACTAATAATAAAGTATCAGAACCTAATAAAAACGTGAATGTTAGGAAAAAATATTGGAAGTGTTGACACGCGAACCACTGCCTCAACAAAAACTCATGATCGGAGAAAGACGCTACTCATTACGCTAAACCAACAACTCGGTCCTTGTATTTAATCATATTATGTTAGCGCTTACCGAAAACGTTAATCATAGATAATTATGTTACTAATTGAAATTTAATTATAACGAACTGTACCAAGAACAATGCATTTTGGCTGGATCTTCAGTGTGTCGCTGCCTTCAAATAGCCTCCTCTCATAATACGCAAGTTATAGTAATTATTTTGCCACGAATATAATGTTTCTCATTATGTTATTGGAACGAATCACACAACTAACAACGGGTTTTCCAGTGATTCTCAATTTGCTGGTGCTCGGAAACGGCATATATACATATAAGCTTGAAATGAATGCCAAAATGGCGCCTCTCAAATCTGTACTGAAGGGAGACGGCGTGCGTGTGACGTAGGCGGCATTGTGCCATCTCATTGGTCAACGTTCAGACGCACGCTCAGGATATCTGACATGCCAGATATTGCTCTGCACGTTCGGAAACACACCCGAGCGTGCTATTGTACGCTATGACGTCAGAAACTCGGCACGCTCAACGCTCAACGTTCGGATGCACGGTCCGTGTGCCGACGGCTTAAGCGAGCGTTAGCGTTTGAATTCCAGGCCTACCCTCGAACATCTGAGCGCCCTTGGGTGTACTGCATTTATTAAAATTTGTTCTTGTTTGAACTTGTATGGCTTCTAGCCGATTTAAAAAAAAATTAAGGTTGTTTTGCCCTTAAGGCGTAAGATTCTTTAGGTCTTCAGCCTAATTCAAAGAACTGTTTCACGTAAGACCTTTGGAATTTTAAAGGTTTTAATGTTGCTGAATTTTAAGTGTTGGGCCTTCAGCCGATTTTGAGTTTGAGTTGTTTTGCTCTTAAGGCCTTCGCCTAAATTAAGGAACTGTTTCACGTAAGGCCTTTGGTACTTTTTTTGTTTAAAAAATGGAGTTTTAAGTGTTAGGCCTTCAGCCGATTTTGATTTAACTTGTTTGCTCTTGAAGTGTCTGATTCTTTGGGCCTTCAGCCTAACTAAAGAACGGTTTTAAGGTAAGGCTTTGCCTTGTAAATTTCTGTTTTGGTTCAGTTTTGCCTAATTAAGAACTGTTTTACATAAGGCCTTGTTTTTTTTTTTTTTAATGATGTTGTTTAGCCTTAAGTGTTGGGCTTTCAGCCGATATTGAATTCAAATTGTTTGCTCTGTAAATCTCAGATTCTTTGGGCCTTGAGCCTAAATAAAGAACTGTCATAAGATAAGGCTTGCCTTTTAAATTTCTGATTATGCTTGCGTTTTAAGTGTTTGTCTTTCAGCCGTTTTTAAATTAAAGTGGCATTCAGCTGGTAATTAAGTTCCAAAGATTAAAGCTGTGTGTTGAAAAAAAAACTTTTTTTGGGCTCTTGTAATGTTTGATCAAACAATAAATTTGTATGTTCAAGTGTAACTGACAGCCCGTTATTTTGGCTCCTTTCCACAATTTAAACTACCTGTCCTATCCTGTGGGCTTAGCAGGGCGTTTCAGGCATCTTGTGCCATTTAAGGGAATGGGATAAATAATAGAAATATTAATCTTTAACACTGTAATGTAATATATATATATATATTAAGAAATCTTGTATCATGTGTGCATTTCTTGTGCACTTGACACGTTCCACTTCATAACGGCTTCTGAACCGTGCAATTGATCAATGGCACAACCAATCAACTAACTAACTAAGTAGGAGACGAGTGTGGGTAAGATGTGCTGTCCATCCACAGTCATGTGCAAAGATCACCCCTAAACATTTGATCATATCCTGGAGTGAGTATGGAGCCAAGTTCCCTTCTGGGAGACCGTTGCTAATGACCGTGGCCGCAGACTTTTCCAAGTTCATGTGGTTTCTGGTTGCAGTGCTGTATCAGGCAATGCACTCCAAAGATTTTTTGAATTCGTCTGGTGTATGTACTAAAACACCAGATTATCCATATACACACAGCAGATGAAGGTATGGTTTCTTAACTAAGTCCCTGCCGTCGGTACATAGTCCATGTAACAGCAGCTCCATGGCACCGACAGGTGCAGCCATGCCTCACAGTGACGGTGATAATTTGGCGCCCACTGGACGTCCACTGATCGTAACCTGTGAAGTCACGCCACGCAGAAGGTGCATGACGGTGTTAATGAAGGACTGTCAGCCACCGCAGCATCTTTGCGAGGTAGTTGTCGTGTAACCTATCAATAGCACGTTCAGAGTCAACTGGCACCAAAACCCTGTGCACGTGACACTGCTTTAAGGAAGCAGAGCGATCAGCTTCAAGAGACAGGATGAGCAGGGGTCGAAATCTGAGTCCTGCACACAATGCCTCCCCCTTCTCGTCCCTGAACCGCCCCCTCCAACTTTTTTGTGGAACAGGAAGGCAGATTAACAAACAATCTGTATTCGTATAACTGTGCCCTTTTAGGGGTAAAGAAAATGTATGAACAGCAAAAACAAAATTAAAACATAAATACAACGTAAAGGCAGTCCTTCTGGCACAAGCAACATTAGACACTACACCAGTTGCAATTAGTAACAAGACGTCCACAGAGCCTTCCAACCAGCCATTGGAGTTGGGCACATCTTCACAAAGAAATGGCCTGTGTGATTCAGTCGTAATCACCAAGCACCATCTAGATGTTGCTGTTACAAACGAGGCATTTCTGGTGCATAGAGACGACTTAGGGTGTCGACGACGTCCTTCGCCATTATGGTGAGAGCTACCGCAGCATCTCCATCAAAGGCCCAATGCAGCAAGCGGAGGACTTCATCCACCTCTGGAGCATTGTGGTCTTCTGTGGCATAGAAGTGCCGGTAATGACGCTGGTGATGTCCTTTTGGGCCATCCGGCGCCGGCCATCTGGCATATCCAGCATGGAAACTCTTCAACGTCTGTGATGTCCCCAATCAGATCCTGATTATGTGCGTGCACAAATGTGTCCTCGAGACATATCATTTATATACAGAAACCTTTGCTTGCAATTGCTAAACCTCAGCCAGATGTCCTGGCGATGGCAGTTGGGTGCATATCTCCCACAGCAGCATAAAACGACGTCCCATAGTGTGTATTTCCAACACAACGCCTGTCGATCACAGTGCTTCATCACATACTGTGTAACAGATTCTGCACACTCTATCCACCACCAGATCGTGGAAGGATACGTTGGTTGCTGCATATCACAGTTCCTCCATGTCTCCACTATATTCTGTCAATACTCTGGATCCTTGAGGAGCATGACATTCATCTTTCATGAGCTCCTGATCCGCTGCACTGAGATGGTACAGAAATTGGCATCGTGATTTGTAATAGCTGTCGGTCTTATCTCACCTTCATACGTCTGCTCCATAAGTCCCTGAGAGGTGTACAGCTGGACAAGGTGACTCGCCAAATGTTCAGTAGTGGAAGGTAGGTCATACCATCAGTCACAATGCCTTCCTTCACGAGAATGTCCATACTGCTATGCATGGCGGATGATAAACATCAAATACAAATTAGACAGGAGCTGAAGGAAGCATACTTCCTGTAGAAGTGCCACATCAAGATCCAACACATGCAACAAGTTGCAAAACATCTGCAGCTTCATTTGAACTGATGTAATTGAGATTTATGGTGCCAATCTGGTGGCCTGGCATGGGCAGGCAGTACTATTGGCGCCCATTGGGAGAGGTGGAGGTGGGAGAACCAAAGAAGACAATGGGCCCCCTCCAAAATCCATCGCCATTTAACGGCAACCATTTTAGCTATGGTGGCAGATGTCATGTCCTCGACATCATCAGCCCACCCAGTCGAGCTTGTCCAGTGATCAACTTGTAGAATTAACAGGGCAGCTGAAGATGGCAGCACATCTATGATGGGACCAAAGACTGAGTGCACCTACTGTCCGTCATCCAGAAGCACGGTGCTTTGAGAGGTCTCCTGCGAATCCACTCTTGATCGAATCCCACCAAGGGGGCTGATGATTTTTACCTTCCTGCTGGTGGTGGTCGCCACTGTTGGGATCTTCAGTCCTGTAGACGCCGTCCGACAAGTGTTGGATGGAGCCAATCGAGTTTGTTCCTTTGCATCAGAGAAAGTATTGGATGGAGCCAGTCGAGTTTGTTCCTTTGCTTCAGAGACCGTTGTTTTCGGACGTGAGCATCAGATTAGATTAGAGATTAGATTAGTACTTGTTCCATAGGTCATGAATGCCACACTTCGTAATGATGTGGAACGTATCAGGTTAATAAAAGTTGTCTGCACAAGATATTACATTACACAAAATATTACATGACACTTAATATTTTTAGGTTTTTTTTGGGGGGGGGGGGTGGGAAAATTACACACTTACTATATTCAAAAATTCATCTAATCAGTAGAAGGAGTTGCCGTTCAGAAATTCTTTTAATTTCCTTCTCTACATCTACATGGGTACTCTGCGAATCACATTTAAGTGCCTGGCAGAGGCTTCATCGAACACCTTCACAATTCTCTATTATTGAAATCTTGTATAGCGCGCGGATGTCAACAAAATATTTTCGCATTCGGAGGAGAAAGTTGGTGATTGGAATTTCGTGAGAAGATTCCGTCGCAACGAAAAACGCCTTTCTTCTAATGATTTCCAGCCCAAATCCCGTATCATTTCTGTGACACTCTCTCCCATATTTCGCGATAATACAAAACGAGCTGCCTTTCTTTGAACTTTTTCGATGTACTCCGTCAGTCCTACCTGGTAAGGATCCCACACCGCGCAGCAGTATTCTAAAAGATGACGGACAAGCGTAGTGTAGGCAGTCTCCTTAGTAGGTCTGTTAGATTTACTAAGTGTTTCGCCAATAATACGCAGCCTTTGGTTAGCCCTCCCCACAACATTTTCTATGTGTTCTTTCCAATTTAAGTTGTTTGTAATTGTAATACCTAGGTATTTAGCTGAATTTACTTCTTTTAGACTAGACTGATTTATCGTGTAACCGAAGTTTAACAAGTTCCTTTTAGTACTCATGTGAATGACCTCACACTTTTCGTTATTTAGGGGTAACTGCCACTTTTCGCACCATTCAGATATCTTTTCTAAATCGTTTTGCAGTTTGTTTTGGTCTTCTGATGAGTTTATTAGTCGATAAACGACAGCGTCATCTGCAAACAACCGAAGACGGCTGCTCAGATTGTCTCCCAAATCGTTTATATAGATAAGGAACAGCAAAGGGCCTATAACAATACCTTGGGGAACGCCTGAAATCACTTCTGTTTTACTCGATGACTTTCCGTCAATTACTACGAACTGTGACCTCTCTGACAGGAAATCGCAAATCCAGTCACATAACTGAGACGATATTCCATAAGCACGCAATTTTACTACGAGCCGCTTGTGTGGTACAGTGTCAAAAGCCTTCCGGAAATCCAGGAATACGGAATCGATCTGAAATCCCTTGTCAGTAGCACTCAGCACTTCATGTGAATAAAGAACTAGTTGTGTTTCACAGGAACGGTGTTTTCTAAACCCATGTTGACTTTGTGTCAATAGACCGTTTCCTTCGAGGTTATTCATAATGTTCGAACACAATATATGTTCTAAAATCATTCTGCATATCGACGTTAACGATATGGGCCTGTAATTTAGTGGATTACTCCTACTACCTTTCTGGAATATTGGTATGACCTGCGCAACTTTCCAGTCTTTGGGTACGGATCTTTCGTCGAGAGAACGGTTGTATATGATTGTTAAGTATGGAGCTAATGCATTAGCATACTCCGAAAGGAACCTAATTGGTATACAGTATGGACGAGAAGACTTGCTTTTATTAAGTGATTTGAGTTGCTTCACTACTCTGAGGATATTTACTTCTACGTTACTCAAGTTGGCAGCTGTTCTCGATTCGAATTCTGGAATATTTACTTCTTCTTCTTTTGTGAAGGCATTTCGGAAGGCTGTGTTTAGTAAATGTGCTTTGGCGGCACTGTCTTCGATAGTATCTCCATTGTTATCGCGCAGAGAAGGCATTGATTGTTTCTTGCCGCTAACATACTTGACATACGACCAGAACCTCTTTGGATTTTCTGTCTGGTTTCAAGACAAAGTTTCGTTGTGGAAACTGTTATAGGCGTCTCGCATTGAACTCCGCGCTAAGTTTCGAGCTTCTGTAAAGGATCGCCAATCTTGGGGATGCTTTTAAATGCTACATGGCTATCTGTCAGACTTTTGATGTTATTAGGTAAGTGACCAAAGACTTTTGTGGCAGCATAATTTACACCCTTCTGAGCCAAAGTTAGATTTAACCTTGAGTAGTGAAGATCATCCTTTCTCCTAGTGTTGTAGCCATGTACACTGCTATTACTTTTGAATTCGCTCGGATTGTTAATAACAAATTTCATAAGTGAATATATATATTGTGAGGCTACAGTGAAGGTCCCTAGCTCTTTAAATAAGTGTCTGCAGGATGATCTTGGATGAGCTCCAGCAATTATTCTTATTACTCGCTTTTGTGCAATGAACAATCTTTCACTTAGTGATGAGTTACCCCAGAATATAAAGCCATACGAAAGCAGAGAATGAAAATAGGCGTGGTAAGCTAATTTACTGAGATGTATATCGCCAAAATTTGCAATGACCCTAATAGCATAAGTATCTGAACTCAAACGTTTCATCAGTAGCCTACGATGACTGCTTTTCGTTGCCATCAGGACAAAGTATCGGTCCTCAACACCACAAAATTGCCCAGTTTCCAACGATTTGGTCGCTCATACACAGTTGTAAAAATTACATTCAATGACGATTTTCGTTGTGAAAATGTGATGGTGCGTCCGAAAAAAGTAAGGTGCACAGAGACGACTGAGGAAAATCAGCGTTGTGGATGCGCTATCACGGCAGAGACATAAAAAGAATGTCTGTGCTGCTCCATAGCCGAGGGCAGATTGCTGCTTTGGCGATCTGTACATGGCACCTGACTGACATAGATTACCAACTCACTGCACGCTGCAATGCAGCAACCCTTGAACTTTAAACTCTCTACTTACAAATTCTGATTCCCGTAAGAGTCTGAATAATATTTGTGCATCTAAACTGAAAAAGAGGAAGGATATGAGCAACAGAAGAGACACTGTAACAACAACGCTGTACTATTGTACATATAAGTAAATTTTTTTCCATCTGATTTTTCGATAAATTAGTGTAATCGATGTTCTGATTTCATTTCTTTTTTTTTGTTTCGTGTCATTGTGTTAAGAAAACTGTAAACAAATTTCAATGTGGATATTAATGTTTATGTCAAATGTCAAGCAATATTGTAATAGAATTGAAAGGTAACAAATGTTGAAACTGTTGTAACATGTTTAAAATTGTAACTGTGCGTCTGGTCCATACGTAGGCAATGTGTTAGGATATGTAGAATGCAAAACCTCTGGTGAATACCCTGTCTGTGAGGAAGCGGTAAAAGGTGGATGGCAGGCGAGCGCGGGAAAATGCACACGGGCGCTGCACGGCACAACGGGCTCAGCAGTAGTAGTTGGAGTTTGCATTGGTCTGAGCAACACGTTCGGGAGCGAGGAGGATCTCCTGGAAGACGTAGTTTCATTGAGCCTCGGGAATGCCGTTCCAACACCCACACAGCATGGCAAAATTCCGAGCCATGGCTGTGGTTGTATGTGTGCTCTGTGCCTCGCCATCTCGCCGCCTGCCAACCGCCGCATCGATACAAACAGGTTGAAACTTTTAGTACTGTATTCGTATGGACCAGTGTTACTTTTGTTCCATACTGTTCAATAACAACTTAATAACAACTTAAATTTTACCAGAACTTTCCTATCATTTAATTATCCTCACTACTAACCTAGACAGGGTCCTTTCAAAATGTTGTGCAATCCGAGTGTCCCGATATGAAAAATTAAAGTTTGTGTTAATAATAATTACCTGCAGACCTAACTATGTTAGAATGGTGTTTAAAGAATTGTTTTGTTAATGAACCAGTAAATGAATAACGAAGGTCTGACCAAGTTGGAAGATAACTTTAATATTGATTTAGTAATGAAGTTTAATTATTTCGAGACAGATATAAAGGTATTTAAATGAGTAGGAAATAAGATAAAGAGAGTAGTAACTCATATATTGGAAATCATGAGCGCATAATGGTGTCAGTAATTAATTTTTTTTTATACGGTGATCATAACAGTTTCAATGTCCCCCCCCCCTTTTTTTATTCATTTGAATTCTGAAGTGTTTTAAACTGATTTGACCAGCAAAGTTAAAGTCAATATAAAAGCCAAAATTTATCAGTGTTTTACCTTTATCAAAATTGACATTGTGTGTGTGATTCGAAAGTGCTATTTCTAGAGTAACCTATTTTAATCAGATCAATAAACAGTACGAAGTTTTGTAGTATACATTATAGTGTAGTGTTATGTATTTATGGGTTTTCCATATAAGTGCAGAACGTGAAACTACCAGTTCAGTAGATTTTCTGGTTCTAAAATTCTACTATATTATGCAGTGTTACTACTTGTTGCTTTGCACGAATATCTGCCAACTAGTACAGGGAAGAAACTCAGTTAATGTCTAATTAGGCTGGCGACCGTATTATAAACAATTGGTAGCATCTGCTGTGTTGCTTTTTGTCCGTCCTGACGTGTAGTTGTATTTGGGACTTACTTGACGTATCATTGTTATTACAGAGTGGGTGTAAGTCTGATTTGCCACCATTCAGGTACACGCGGTCAATATATATACAAAAATCCTGTCTCGTAAGGTGAACCCCACTCACTTACTATAGTACAGGCTTTAATGAGTATTGTGTGTCCCACGCGCACCTTACAACACCACTCAGATATATACAGTTCTGAAAAAGAGGGTAACAGCTCCTCGACTTTTGTTTCAGTGCAGATGCACAGATATTGCCAGAAATCCTACGAGAATCACAATTTTCGAGTGGAGAGTTCAATACCCGAGGGACGCTGTGCTTCAGCATGCAGTAAGTTGGAAATTTGAGTCAGTCATGGACTATGTCCAGATGGCCGAAGCAGTTGAGACAACTGCTCATGGGGAGTGGTAAAGCCGGCTTTGAGTCCTGGCCCAGCACAAATTTTGAACTTGTGCCATTGAGTTACCGCAGTTCCCTGTGTGGTTAGCCGTCTAGATTTCCCACCCATCCTTCTACTTCCTACATCTCATTGCTAGAAATAGTACAGCTGTCCATGAAATGGTATCTACTTCAAAAGATGCACTATTTCCAATGTAATTTATCAACCACATTTCTCTTTCTTTAATTAGACCTCTTGGTAAATCAAACAATTAAGTTGTTACAAATGCCTTGGAAATTTAGAGCATTTCGCAGCCCAATTTCCATGCTGCATCTGTATTTTTTATCAGGGTTACAGGTAAACTGTATGCAACTCTAAAAATACATATGTTAGGAGTTACATTGTGATTACAGCATTTGAGTTAATAGGAATAATTTTTCGTAAGCAGATTGATTTCTTTATTCATTATTTATTGGTGATGTTTGTGCACTAACAGATCTCCGGAAAAATTGTTGCAGCTGTTTGATTTGTGTGTGTGCGTAAAATAAAGGCAGTCTGCTGTGCAAGGCAAGGATAACATACTCCCTAAGCGCCACACAAATGGCAAAGTTACATACCACTCATTTTACCAAAGTTGTTGGTGAAATTTAATGTTTGTCACTGAGGTTTAGCAGAGAAGACGTGGCAGTTGGGCTACAGCACATTAAGGTTACAAATATTCGTATCGAGATAAATAAAATATCGGTGTGGTGTGTAGTTCGAACTCCATGGGAGTGCGTAACCATTTTTGTGCAATGAGGCCAAATCCACTGTCTTCGTACCATTCTAATTTATTTGAATAGGCAACAGTTCCATATTTACAGTCGTCATCGGACAGTAGTTACAGTTGACTTTATAGAATATTTATCTTATTCTCCACAGTCACGAGTTCTAACGACAGACTGACGTTCTCTACAAGGATGTTGAAAGATTCCTGATTTCATTGCCTTATTGTTGAAATAAGGAACAAATGGGGGCTCATTTGAATGTTCGAAGCCGGCCGCGGTGGTCTCGCGGCTAAGGCGCTCCGTCCGGAACCGCGCGACTGCTACGGTCGCAGGTTCGAATCCTGCCTCGGGCATGGATGTGTGTGATGTCCTTAGGTTAGTCAGGGGACTGATGACCACAGATGTTAAGTCTCATATTGCTCAGAGCCATTTGAACCATTTTGAATGTTCGAAATCTTAATATGTAACTGTAAATATCAGGTGTTCACTATTTGTGGGTGGCTATCGGTCACTATCATCACACACGCAAATCACTGGCCCATTATCTACACGAATTACACGACCTGTGCGTAGACATCTAATGCCACAAACCTACCAAGAAACTGTCAGTTCCCTGATCCGCAAAATCAGTGATGTATTTCGCTCCAAAGATGGACAACCAAGCTATTAAGCATGTGGTCAGAATGTTTTGGCTAATGAATGTATGTGTTATTTTGTTGGCTCGTCGTATTTTACTTTTGTATCTTTATGAAAATAAATTCGTGCAATTATGCTCAACATCTTTGATTTCAGTAGAAATCAGAGCCTACAACTCTTTTTAAAGTAATTTATGTGGGAGAAAGTTCAAGTTGTGGAGAATCCGTTACATTGCAGCAATTTCAGATTCACCATTACGCCCAAAATATTAATTAGTTAAAGCCAGATGTCCGTTGTATGTGATATTACATTAGCGTTGCTGAAGGGTGACTCTGCAGCTTGGAATACTATGTAACAGATTGAAATAGGCAGTGGTGTCCCACACTACGAAAATCAACTCACACCACAGGTGCTCTGTGTGGAGTTGTACAACGGTCTGCCAGGATATAGTTTCCTGCAGGCCTCACTTCTAACAGTTTATTTACAACTGAGCCACGGAGCCCAATTTGTAAATTCAGATCTTGGGACTCAGAATTGTCCCCCGTTGTTTTGTAATTTGTACAAGGCATATGCTTAGTGCTTATCATATGAAAGATGAATCAGTAAACTGTACATATTTCTATTTGCTGTCATGTAAATTGTTTTTTTTTCCTGTTCGATGATTTGACAGGATTGTGAATAATTTGATCTACAGTAGCTAGAATTAGTAACATGAATGTACTAATCTACACACAGGGTGTTTCAAAAATGACCGGTATATTTGAAACGGCAATAAAAACTAAACGAGCAGCGATAGAAATACACCGTTTGTTGCAATATGCTTGGGACAACAGTACATTTTCAGGCAGACAAACTTTCGAAATTACAGTAGTTACAATTTTCAACAACAGATGGCGCTGCGGTCTGGGAAACTCTATAGTACGATATTTTCCACATATCCACCATGCGTAGCAATAATATGGCGTAGCCTCTGAATGAAATTACCCGAAACCTTTGACAACGTGTGTTGCGGAATGGCTTCACATGCAGATGAGATGTACTGCTTCAGCTGTTCAATTGTTTCTGGATTCTGGCGGTACACCTGGTCTTTCAAGTGTCCCCACAGAAAGAAGTCACAGGGGTTCATGTCTGGCGCCGCCTCCTATATGTTTCGGATAGCCCAAAGCAATCACACGATCATCGAAATATTCATTCAGGAAATTAAAGACGTCGGCCGTGCGATGTGGCCGGGCACCATCTTGCATAAACCACGAGGTGTTCGCAGTGTCGTCTAAGGCCGTTTGTACCGCCACAAATTCACGAAGAATGTCCAGATAGCGTGATGCAGTAATCGTTTCGGATCTGAAAAATGGGCCAGTGATTCCTTTGGAAGAAATGGCGGCCCAGACCAGTACTTTTTGAGGATGCAGGGACGATGGGACTGCAACATGGGGCTTTTCGGTTCCCCATATGCGCCAGTTCTGTTTATTGACGAAGCCGTCCAGGTAAAAATAAGCTTCGTCAGTAAACCAAATGCTGCCCACATGCATATCGCCGTCATCAATCCTGTGCACTATATCGTTAGCGAATGTCTCTCGTGCAGCAATGGTAGCGGCGCTGAGGGGATGCCGCGTTTGAATTTTGTATGGGTAGAGGTGTAAACTCTGGTGCATGAGACGATACGTGGACGTTGGCGTCATTTGGACCGCAGCTGCAACACGGCGAACAGAAACCCGAGGCCGCTGTTGGATCACCTGCTGCACTAGCTGCGCGTTGCCCTCTGTGGTTGCCGTACGCGGTCGCCCTACCTTTCCAGCACGTTCATCCGTCACGTTCCCAGTCCGTTGAAATTTTTCAAACAAATCCTTTATTGTATCGCTTTTCGGTCCTTTGGTTACATTAAACCTCCGTTGAAAACTTCGTCTTGTTGCAACAACACTGTGTTCTAGGCGGTGGAATTCCAACACCAGAAAAATCCTCTGTTCTAAGGAATAAACCATGTTGTCTACAGCACACTTGCACGTTGTGAACAGCACGCGCTTACAGCAGAAAGACGACGTACAGAATGGCGCACCCACAGACTGCGTTGTCTTCTATATCTTTCACATCACTTGCAGCGCCATCTGTTGTTGAAAATTGTAACTACTGTAATTTCGAAAGTTTGTCCACCTGAAAATCTACTGTTGTCCCAAGCATATTGCAACAAACGGTGTATTTCTATCGCTGCTCGTTTAGTTTTTATTGCCGTTTCAAATATACCGGTCATTTTTGAAACACCCTGTATTTTTCTCCTTGTTTTCGCTCAATATTGTCTGTGGGTTTTGCATCACATGATGCGACTTATGGCGTTACCAACAGCGTAGATCATTTTTGGAGGGGCTCAGTAATTGTTGTATTTCTGAGTGGGTATAGTGTAGGCTATATTTTTATTGCCCTTGAGAAAGTTCATGAGGAAAGTGTTTCTGATCATGATGTGGTAGACGATTACAAATGTGCTCACAAGAAGCAAGGCATGTTTGGCTCACACTGAAGATAAAATCAGAGAATTTAGCAGTATTACTCAAGAAAAAGGTAAGAGGATGGACTAGACCAGTGACGACCGTGTATAACTGGAAGAGCAACACAGAAATGATGCTAGAGTAGAGGAGGCTGTGCCAGATTGTGGGGCACTATCTAGCGACGCAGAAGAAAGGAAAGACGACGGGAAAGTAAATTCATGACATATAGGTGCATAGGTGATAACCAAGAATTCTTCAGCAGGAAAAAATGAGAGGTTGGCTTCGCCAACCCCGTAACGCCGTGCTGCGAGTTCTCTGGTATCTCTGGAAAAAGAGTGTGCATACAAACGCACAGATGGGCCCAGTCCTAGAATTTTTGGGGCAGTCAGAAGAGAGAAGAGAAGAAGAAAGGGAGCAGGAAGGTAGAGAATGGCAGTGGGGAGGGATGTAAAGAGAACAAGAAAGAAAGCAATTTGAGAAAGAAATAAGGAAAGACACAGGCAATATTAAAGACGAGGTGGCAGTCACTAAGCAGATGTCAGACACGTCAAAATAAGTTGTCACTGACACAAAGAAAGGTGCAAGAGTAGTCAGGATCGAAGCTCTAAATGCAAGGTAAGAGACGATAATAGTGAATAAGCATGCGAGGCGAGCTAAAACTACGATAATTCAGGCGACACAGGTTTTGGCAACGCTACAAGAACAGGGGACGAAGGCAGTGAAAGAAATGAAAGAGGAAATGCGAAAAAATTCCAAGAGAATCAGTCAGTTAGAACAAACGAGTAAAGACCTGTCTAAATTGAAGGAAGCTCACACGTACAGGAGGAAAGCAGTGTAGCAAGACACAGTAGTACCCTGTCTCATGGGATTACGCATCATATCGAAGAAGTACCTGTTTCTGAAAGTCAATAAAGGACAAATACAATTACTGACAGAGGCTTTAAATACAAGCAATTGATTTCAGTACAAAATTTTCAAAATTATAAAGACAGTGGTAGTACGTTACATCAAAAGGCTTGGCTATCTCAATTTGACAAAGCTATCTCCCCTTCTTGTGGCCCTTAAGTTATAAATAAGAATTCGAGTTGGTCGACTGGAAGGATCAATTGTGGAAAGATTTCGAGGAATTGCGGCCATCTGCAATATGTACCAAGAACTTAGGAATGCTTTCCTTGCCAGCTACTGGTCATGAGAGATGCAAGAATGACTTAAACGAGAAATCATGACGTCCAGAGACCTAGACTGGTCGGGATTCGAAAGTGTGGTTAAACGTTTTGATTTATTGGTGAAGAACTACCAGCTTTTGATGCTCCATGTGGTGCAAGCGAAATCATACAGTTCCTCTATACGAAGTTGCCCTTCAAATGTCGACAAATACTAGCAGGGCTATCAGGAAGGTGTGGAGACAACGCAGAAGCATCCAGGAGCATTCTGCGAGAGTTAGAATTTTCTTATAAAACGAATGACTTGCGAAAAAAAAAGAAGGAATATTCCTGTACCCAGACAAGCGAAAGAGCAAAACGTCATCATGAGTCTGCCTACTGACAGGCAAGAAGACGCCTCGGTCTCGGAACACAAAGCAGAACAGGAGTTTCAAGCCCTAAAATCAGCATTAGGAACAGTACAACTACTGTCACATCTCAGTTTGGTCGCTGAGTGCATATTCTGAATACGATATCATGATATTTCAGGAATATGCAGAGGACAGAAACCCAATCAAGAAGACGATTGAAACTTCCTGGCAGATTAAAACTGTGTGCCGGACCGAGACTCGAACTCGGGATCTTTGCCTTTCGCGGGCAAGTGCTCTACCAACTGAGCTACCCAAGCACGACTCACGCGCCGTCCCCACAGTTTTACTCTGCCAGTACCTCGTCTCCTACCTTCCAAACTTTACAGAAGCTCTCCTGCGAACCTTGGTTGGGTAGCTCAGTTGCTAGAGCACTTGCCCGCGAAAGGCAAAGGTCCGGAGTTTGAGTCTCGGTCCGGCACACAGTTTTAATCTTCCAGGAAGTTTCATATCAGCGCACACTCCGCTGCAGAGTGAAAATCTCATTCTGGATACAAGACGATGCGTTCAGGGGCCATGTTCTGTCAAAATGCGAGAGAAATTATTCCGTTACAGAGCTAGAAGCTCCAGCTGTGGCTGTGGGATCCCAAAAACTCGAGTTCTTCTTGTTTGGGAGAAAAACGATGATCTTCACATACCAAAAAATTCTTGAATTCTTATTAACCGCCTACGTAACACACAAGAGAACAGCACTGTGGACACCTTACTTCCAAGACTTAAATTTCTCCTTTACATATGTACCAGGTAAGACCAGTGTCATTGGAGGTACTGTTATCCGGCAGGTTTGGCTGAAGGAGAGAATGAAGGAGTGGAGGAGAACCGTTTCAGTTTGCTTTATGTGCTCAAAGTGGCCTTCGAGAATTACGTAACCGTGAGCTTGAAGGATGCAGTGAAGGAACAGAACAAGGATCCAACGCTATTAACTCTGAAAAGGAGACGGAAGGATCAGTCAGAGGCAGCAATTAGACGATTTTACCTGTCATCCAACGGCATTCTCTTCTATCGGAGCTGTACAGGTGACACAATATTGCCATTATGCGTACCAGTAGAACTCATTAATAAAGTAATGTGGCATACACATCTCAGTTACGCGCGCTTTGATCTCAGGAAGTGTTCCTCGAAGCTGCAAACACTCTGTTACTGCAGCAATTTGAAGAGGATACGGGCACAGTTCCCATTGTACCGCAGAACTTCAGGGGGGCAGAACGTCAAACGGGCCGACTTGGAGCAGGAGAGGCACCACAGGACATTTTATTTTCTACTTTTACAAATAAATCCATAAAACTTTGTCAGCATGACCAGGAAGGATTCAGGATTCATACTCATAGCAGTGGAAGTGCAAAAACATAACAAAATAAATTTTTTTTAGATATGAAATTTCATCATTTTTTCACTTATTGTTGGCTGCATTTGCTGCTATAGGTACATTTTTCTTCACAAGTAAGAGAGATACTTTGATGAGTTTTGCACAGCATACAAACCATACTTACAGGTGTTTGAAACTCTAGAATTTTCCAAATCTATTAAAAACTGTGGCAAAAATTGACATAATTAACTACAAAATTAGATTTTTTTTTCTAAACATAAAGTTTAAAACGTAACAGCTAAATCAATTTTTCATAAATTAAATAGATTCTAGAGTTTCAGACGCCTGTAAGTATGGTTTGTATGCTGTGCAAAATTCATCAAAAATGGCTCTGAGCACTATGGGACTTAACAGCTATGGTCATCAGTCCCCTAGAACTTAGAACTACTTAAACCTAACTAACCTAAGGACAGCACACAACACCCAGTCAGCACGAGGCAGAGAAAATCCCTGACCACGCCAGGAATCGAACCCGGGAACCCGGGCGTGGGAAGCGAGAACCAAAATTCATCGAACAGTCTCTTACTTATGAAGAAAAGTGTAACTATAGCAACAATTGCAGCCAATAGTAAGTCAAAAAAAGATGAAATTTCACATGTAAAAAATTATTTTGTCATGTTTTTGAACTTCCGCTGCTACGACTGTGAATGGTGAATCCTTCCTGGTCATGCTGACAAAGTTTTATGAATTTACTTGTAAAAGTATAGACAGTGGAAATGGGAGCCCTCCCACACAGTGGATGAAGATATTGTTCTGTAATGGTGGTAGTAGAATTGACCTCAAAATTCGTAACACTCACTCCACTGAAGAAAGCGACAGTTTTGACGGTTCGAGAGCCCTGTGCAAGGATTTCTTGGCGCAAGAAGGACACATGGACAAGATAATCTCTGACAATAGTCCACAGGATCTGAGAGGTAGAAGTCCACCCTGAGAAGGTGTAAAATTAGCCCTATATGTATATACTGATCAGCCAGAACGTCATGGTCACCTACATAATAGCCAATATGTCCTTCTTTGGCACGGATAACTGTTGTGACGCATTGTGGCAAGGAAGCAATGAGGCCCTGGTAGGTCGTTGGAGGAGCTAGCACCACATCTGAACTCACAAGTCACCTAACTCTCGCAAGTTCCAGGAAGAGGGCGATGAGCTTTGACGCCATGTTCAGTCCCATCCCAAATGTGTTAGATCGGGATCAGATCGGGTTGGCGAGTTGGAGGCCCAGCACATCATCCTCGAACCACTCCATCACACCCCTGGCCTTGTGACATGGTGCATTATCTTGTTGAAAAATATCTCTGTCGTCGGGAAACATAATCGCCATCAAGTGGTATACATGATCTGCGATCAGTGGACGATACTCCTTGGCCATCGTGGTGCCCTGCACGAGTTCATCTGGACCCATGGATGCCGACGTTAATGTTCCCCAGAACATAACGCAGCGGCCGCCAGCTTGTCACCGTCCTGCAGTATAAGTATTGATGTGCTGTTCCCCTGGAAGACGACTGATTCGCGCCCTCTTATCGCCATGATGAAGAAGGTATCGGGATTCATAAGACCACACAGTGCTCTTCCACTTCACCAACATCCAGCGCCAAAGTTCACGTTCTCGCGGTCGTCGGCCGTCATAATTTAATTTATTATTTACTACACAAATTATTTGCTAATGGTGATTGCACCAGCTGCGACATGGTCGCGTATACAAACAGTGAACCAATACTGTCAAATGTTTTTTATTTGAGTCTTTGATCACAATATGAATTATTTAGACGATGACCGGTTTCAGTCCGTAATGACCATCCTCAGGTCTTTTTTACACCATGTCCTAAAGTGATAAGGCCATAATGGCATCGTCATATAGATCTAAAAGTAGGTGTAGAATAGGCCGCGTCGTCCTTACAGTCATTATTGCAATAATGGCCGACAGATGGCGCTGGACAGCAAAACGTCAGTGACAGCGCATGACAATCGTGTATAAAAGGAGCTGTAATGAGAGAGAGAATCAGATGCGCCAGCAGTCGCAGCATGTTGAAGTTACCCGAAAAGGCGCATCTAGTGAAGCTGTATTGTCAGAATGGGGAATGTGCTAGTTCAGCGTTACGATCCTCTCGCCGTAGGAAGGGGATTCGAACGGATAAAGGTCCGTTGACAAATGCAGCTGTGGCGAGAATGATTTCGAAGTTCGAAGCCACGGGTTGTTTAGACGATAGACCCCGTAGTGGCCGACCGAGCATAAGGCGTAATGCTGCTGAGACAGTTCAGGAAGACATGGAGACTGTAGCGGGTTCGTCTATGCAAGGGGAAGTCAGCTCTCGTGCAGTCGCACGTCGCACCGGCATTCCATTCACTACTGTTTGGTTGGCACTTAGGCGTACCCTCCGATGTTATCCGTACAAAATCCATCGGCATCATGAACTGTTACCTGGCAATTTAATGAAGCGGAGAGCATTTGCGGTGTGGGCGTTTCAAAAGATGGCGGAACATTACGATTGGCTGAGTAACGTGTTGTGGACCGACGAAGCTCATTTCACGCTCCGAGTGTCTGTCAACGCCCACAACTGCAGAATTTGGGCTACCGAAAATCCTAGAACTGTCGTGGGAACTCCATTGCACGACGAGAAAGTCACGGTATGGGTTGAATTTACCACATCTACCGTTATCGGGCCTTTTCTCTTCGAGGAAATCCGTGAGGCCTTTTCTCTTCGAGGAAATCCGTGATTCTGGTTTTGTAACTGCTACCGTGACGGGTGAGAGGTACCGCGATATGTTACAGAATCGCATCATCCCCAGCCTGGCTGATAAACACTTGCTGGAACGTACTATGTTTATGCAGGATGGCGCTCCACCCCATATTGGTAGACGCGTGAAAGATCTCTTGCGCGCGTCGTTTGGTGATGATCGTGTGCTCAGCCGCCACTTTCGTCATGCTTGGCCTCCCAGGCCCCAGACCTCAGTCCGTGCAATTATTGGCTTTGGGGTTACCTGAACCGATGCCAATGCCTCACCATAACTCCGGACATGCTTTACAGTGCTGTTCACAACATTATTCCTCGACTACAGCTATTGTTTAGGAATGATGGTGGACATATTCAGCATTTCCTGTAAAGAACATCATCTTTGCTTTGTCTTACTTTGTTATGCTAATTATTGCTATTGTGATCAGATGAAGCGCCATCTGTCGGACATTTCGAACTTTTGTATTTTTTTGGTTCTAATAAAACCCCATATCATTCCAAGCATGTGTGTCAATTTGTACCTCTCTCATCTACATTATTCCGTGATTTATTCAGTTTTTCAGATTTATACTGACTTTTTCATCACCCGGTACATGAGTCGCTGGCTGTGGAGACTAATCGTTAGGAGTGTTCGATGCACTGTGAGTTCAGACTCACTTACACTCTCCCAGCATTAAAGTCTGATGCTAGTTCCGCCACAGTTCGCCGCCTCTCCTGTTTTACCAGTCTCCCCAGCCTACGACGTCCGACATCTGTAGTGAGGGCAGGCCGGCTAACTCCACGACGCCTGGACGTGGATTCACCTTGGTTTCGCCACGTCTTGAAGACACTCACCACAGCACTCCTCGGAAACCCGATAAGTCGTGTGGTTTCCGAAATGCTCGTGCGGAGCCTCCGGGCCATCACAGCCTGCCCTCGGTCAGACTCAGATAGATGGCGCACTTCCCCATCCCGTACTGATAGTAAATGTACGGAGCGTGTGTCTGACTGGCAGTGATTCCTCGGCAGGTGGAGCCACTATCGTCTGTGCAGGTTTATATCTATAGCAGATGTTTGTTGATGATGTTCTGGCAGATCAGTGAATCTTCCACATGGAATCAGCGTCTAGGGGTTTACATTCGTTAGAAATCTTGTTTAAAGTATAAGTTGTCGAGATTTCTTAGTATGATAAGTCTGAAGCGTTATGTTAACATTTTTGTTTTAATGCTTTTTATTTTTATATTCATCTACCAAAAAATAGTTCACATACATAAGATACGACGTTATAATATAACAGTTATAACATGAGTCAGAAACATTTTCATATGCACTTTCTCATAATAATCGAACAAAGTGTAAATACGCAATATATCATCTACATCTATATGATTACTCTGCAATTCACATTTAAGTGCTTGGCAGAGGGTTCATCGAACCACAATCATACTATCTCTCTACCATTCCACTCCCGAACAGCGCGCGGGAAAAACGAACACCTAAACCTTTCTGTTCGAGCTCTGATTTCTCTTATTTTATTTTGATGATCATTCCTACCTATGTAGCTTGGGCTCAACAAAATATTTTCGCATTCGGAAGAGAAAGTTGGTGACCGAAATTTCGTAAATAGATCTCGCCGAGACGAAAAACGTCTTTGCTTTAATGACTTCCATCCCAACTCGCATATCATATCTGCCACACTCTCTCCCCTATTACGTGATAATACAAAACGAGCTGCCCTTTTTTGCACCCTTTCGATGTCCTCCGTCAATCCCAGCTGGTAAGGATCCCACACCGCGCATATTCTAACAGAGGACGAACGAGTGTAGTGGAAGCTGTCTCTTTAGTGGACTTATTGCATCTTCTAAGTGTCCTGACAATGAAACGCAACCTTTGGCTCGCCTTCCCCACAATATTTTCTATGTGGTCTTTCCAACTGAAGTTGTTCGTAATTTTAACACCCAGGTACTTAGTTGAATTGACAGCCTTGAGAATTGTACTAGTTATCGAGTAATCGAATTTCAACGGATTTCTTTTGGAACTCATGTGGATCACCTCACACTTTTCGTTATTTAGCGCCAACTGCCACCTGCCACACCATACAGCAATCTTTTCTAAATCGCTTTGCAACTGATAGTGGTCTTCGGATGACCTTACTAGACGGTAAATTACAGCATCATCTGCGAACAACCTTAGAGAACTGCTCAGATTGTCACTCAGGTCATTTATATAGATCAGGAACAGCAGAGGTCCCAGGACGCTTCCCTGGGGAACACCTGATATCACTTCAGTTTTACTCGATGATTTGCCGTCTATTACTACGAACTGCGACCTTCCTGACAGGAAATCACGAATCCAGTCCCACAACTGAGACGATACCCCATAGGCCCGCAGCTTGATTAGAAGTCGCTTGTGAGGAACGGTGTCAAAAGCTTTCCGGAAATCTAGAAATACGGAATCAACTTGAGATCCTCTGTCGATAGCGGCCATTACTTCGTGCGAATAAAGAGTGTTGCACAAGAACGATGTTTTCTGAAACCATGCTGATTACGTATCAATAGATCGTTCTCTTCGAAGTGATTCATAATGTTTGAATACAGTATATCCTCCAAAACCCTACTGCAAACCGACGTCAATGATATAGGTCTGTGGTTCCATGGATTACTCCTACCACCCTTCTTAAACACTGGTGCGACCTCCGC
Organism: Schistocerca americana; assembly: GCF_021461395.2. Taxonomy (NCBI): domain Eukaryota; kingdom Metazoa; phylum Arthropoda; class Insecta; order Orthoptera; family Acrididae; genus Schistocerca; species Schistocerca americana. Next base: position 556,348,419 of record NC_060125.1, on the reverse strand, counting down.
AATTTTCCAATCTGTGGGTGCAGATCTATCGGTGAGCGAGCGATTGTATATGATTGCTAAGTAGGGAGCTATTGTATCATCTTAATCCGAAAGGAACCTAATCGGTATACAATCTGGACCTGCAGACTTGCCCGTATCAAGCGAATTGAGTTGCTTCGCAACCCCTAAGGTATCTACTTCTAAGAAACTCATGCTAGCAGCTGTTCGTGTTTCAAATTCTGGAATATTCCATTCGTCTTCCCTGGTGAAGGAATTTCGGAAAACTGCGTTCAATAACTCCGTTTTAGCGGCACAGTCGTCGGTAACAGTACCATCGGCACTGCGCAACGAACGTATTGAATGCGTCTTGCCGCTTGTGTACTTTACATACGACCAGAATTTCTTCGGATTTTCTACCAAATTTCGAGACAATGTTTCGTTGTGGAACCTATTAAAGGCATCTCGCATTGAAGTCCGTGATAAATTTCGCGCGTCTGTAAATTTTAGCCAATCTTCGGGATTTCGCGTTCTTCTGAACTTCGCATGCTTTTTCCGTTGCCTCTGCAACAGCGTTCGGACCTGTTTTGTGTACCATGGTGGATCAGTCCCATCTCTTACCAGTTTATGAGGTATGAATCTCTCAATTGCTGTTGCTACTATATCTTTGAATTTGAGCCACATCTCGTCTACATTTGCATAGTTAGTTCGGAAGGAGTGGAGATTGTCCTTTGGAAGGCTTCTAGTGACACTTTATCCGCTTTTTTAAATAAAATTATTTTGCGTTTGTTTCTGGTGGATTTGGAAGAAACGGTATTGAGCCTAGCTACAACGACCTTGTGATCACTAATCCCCGTATCAGTCATGAAGCACTCTATTAACTCTGGATTGTTTGTGGCTAAGAGGTCAAGTGTGTTTTCGCAACCATTTACAATTCGCGTGGGTTCGTGGACTAACTGCTCGAAATAATTTTCGGAGAAAGCATTTAGGACAATCTCGGAAGATGTTTTCTGCCTACCACCGGTTTTCAACAAGTATTTTTGCCAACATATCGAGGGAAGGTTGAAGTCCCCACCAACTATAACCGTATGAGTGGGGTATTTATTTGTTACGAGACTCAAATTTTCTCTGAACTGTTCAGCAACTATATCATCGGAGTCTGGGGGTCGGTAGAAGGAGCCAATTATTAACTGAGTTCGACTGTTAAGTATATCCTCCACCCATACCAATTCGCACTGAGTATCTACTTTGACTTCACTACAAGATAAACCACTACTGACAGACACAAACACTCCACCACCAATTCTGCCTAATCTATCTTTCCTGAACACCGTCTCAGACTTCGTAAAAATTTCTGCAGAACTTATTTCAGGCTTTAGCCAGCTTTCTGTACCTATAACGATTTCAGCTTCTGTGCTTTCTATTAGCGCTTGTAGCTCAGGGACTTTCCCAGCACAACTACAACAATTTACAACTACAATTCCGACTGTTCCTTGATCCATGCACGTCCTGTATTTGCCATGCACCCTTTGAGATTGTAGCCCACCCCGTACTTTCCCGAGGCCTTCTAACCTAAAAAACCGCCCAGTCCACGCCACACAGCCTCCGCTACCCGTGTAGCCGCCAGCTTACAAGAAGATACTACGCTGTAGTGATGAACTGATGATGATGTTCAGATGTGTGTGAAATCTTATGGGATTCAACTGCTAAGGTCATTAGTCCCTAAGCTTACACACTACTTAACCTAAATTATCCTAAGGACAAACGCCGGCCGCGGTGGTCTCGCGGTTCTAGGCGCGCAGTCCGGAACCGCGCGACTGCTACGGTCGCGGGTTCGAATCCTGCCTCGGGCATGGATGTGTGTGATGTCCTTAGGTTAGTTAGGTTTAAGTAGTTCTAAGTTCTAGGGGACTGATGACCACAGCTGTTAAGTCCCATAGCGCTCAGAGCCTAAGGACAAACGCACACACCCATGCCCGAGGGAGGACTCGAACCTCCGCCGGGACCAGCCGCACAGTCCATGACTGCAGCGCCCCAGACCGCTCGGCTAATCCCGCGCGGCAGTGAACAACTAAAATGACTCATATAAAGAGACACATTTGGCGGCAATTCCATGGTATTGTGTTCTTTCCAGAAATCTGTAAAAGCTTCTATTAGTCAAATTAACAAATGGAGTAATTTCCAATTTTATGAATAGAAACAAAGTCTAATGAAATTATATTTTTTACGAATGCAAAGTTCTTAGAAAACAAAAGATATTTGTATGGTTACGAAAAGAAATTCAATAATTTTCAAAGTATGTCACGTCTGGATATTTGTTTATAATTAGATTTTACGTGGAGTTTAGTTAAATCTGATACAGAAATACAAAAATTATTTTTTGAGTGAGTAACAAGGTCTTGTTTTAAATCACATGAATAAAGTTTGTGAAATAATCATAAGTGGAATTTGTTATGAATGATATCAAGAAGAAAAAAAATTTAGGTCACTGTAAAGCGCTATTTTAAGCACATCTAATTTTCGTAGCACAACTTTAACACACTGTAACATGTAAATATATTGTCACGTACAGAATTTCGATAATGCACCAATGAATTGCTCAGTTATATGCGATGCATGACTCTCATACTTTGTATCCGAAAATCGGAATAAACATTTCTGGAAATGAAGTGGTATCGCAGATTTCTATTATCTTAAAAAGTCTTGATTTGTTGCTCTGTTTATACAGTATCACGTTTGACTGGCAAGGACATACTGCGTTGTCATCCCGGATGGAGATGGCGCAGTTATCACCAGAACCAGTGGTGTGCTAGGCCTCAAGAACCGCCTGTATCGCTGAAGCAGTGACGTTCGTAACGACGTGCTCGCTTTAACGAGCGGCAGGAAAGTGAGCCAGCTGTAGCCGTGAACAGGCCACGCACTGTGTGACCCGTCTCGCTCAAACGAGTAGACTAAACAGAGGAGCACCGGCTCCCGAGAATGGCGGCCCAGGCCCGACCGCGTAATTCCGCGCGCCTGCCCGCGGAACGTAATATTAAAAAGGGGGCGGGGCGGCGCGGCGCGGGGGTTTACGGAACGGCGGGAGCAGCCGAGTGGTGCTCGACTTAATGAGCAGCTGTATGGGATGCGCAGGGTGCCGTAATGGCGGCGCCAAAGGGAAAGGGAAAGGGAGGCGGCAAGGGCCCTTTGTGGCGCCTCTGTCTGTTTAGCGCGAGTTCTGCCCAAACTGGCAACCGGCGCGCCCTGCTTTGGCCGGGCCCTACCGCGGCCGCCCTCAGACTTTTGTGGAAAAATGCCTGCCTGACTCGGTTTTAATTGCGTGCTGGCCAACTTTGTTCGTCTCGTCTGAGGCCGATTTCTACCTCCACATCTGTACTCGGCGAGACCCCTTGCGGTGTGGTTACGGTGCTTCCACCCTTCCCTGCTCCTTTCAGTAAGTGGTGGGTGGCAGGAATAGTCTTCCGTATTAGCTCTAACCTCTTCGTAATGCACAACGCCCCTCTTGTAGCGTGTGCTGCGGGATTTTGTTCAGCATTCCCGTGACGCTCTTGCGCCGACTACACGATCCGATGAAGAAACGCTCCGCTCTTCGTTGGATCTTGTCTATCTCTTCTATTAATCTAGTCTGGTAAGGGACCTAGACTGATCAGCAACACTAAAAAGTCGGTTAAATAAGTGTTTTGTAAGCCATTACATTCGGCGGTGCTGGTGCCCATTCGTAGCTTCATATGTATTGCTAGTGAAAAATAGGCAATTTTCGTAGGGAAATGTGACTGATCCTATTTTATACACGGTATTTAACTATTATGGGTACTTCAAGATCTTAAACATTGCTGCCCATCAGCAACTGTATAAATCTGAAGAGGTTGAAAAAATCAGCAACCAGTTGCAAACCAAAGGTTTATTGAGGCCTTGACGTGCGTTTCGATATTTCTAAATATATCTTCTTCATGAGAGGGCCTTGTTACATCAAAAATATTTGCTGCTCCTCCATTAATCCTGTTACCATAGAATGCTCAAGCTAATTAGTCGATCCTCTCGTAGTTATCAGGTATTAGGAACGCAAACCTCAAGGAGTCAGGATAATAAGTTTGTTTGCGTGGCCATCCTCCACAGCAAGCACAGAAATACTTGTCTTGTAAATAAGACCGCCTTTTCTTGCTGGAATTTAATTTATTTTTTCCAGACGCTTTTCGCCTTTTTCTTGTTCTAAGGCATCATAATGAAGTTACAATATTTGCGTTGTTAAAAGCGCAGAGTTCGAACGAATAGCTATACATAGTGGCAAAGGAATAATAGTACACCACAAAAGAGAAGGAGAAACATGGTGAACAGGGTGAAAAAGTTCGGAATATGGAATTGAGCTTATGTGTCGGAAATAAAGCGGTAGTGCAACCTCCAGACCAGACGAAAGGAAACGCACATCACAGCAAACTATCCCACTGAAGATGCCTCGGAGCAAGAAAATGGCGAAATGCGTCTGGAAAAAAATACATTAAGTTGGAGCAAGAAAAGGCTCTTTTATTTACAAAGCAAGTAAGTCAGAATAATATTTGATATGGTCCCAATTTGCATAAAAAATGCCAACGCAGACATCAGCTGCAATACAAAAACTTTATTCAGAATGTTATCTTCCATTTCCTCTTGCAAGACTTCAGATGTACAACATTTTTAATCATACATGAGAAACATCTAACCTCTGCTTGATTGTTATCATCAACTTTAGGTTCTGAGCCACTCACCAATACACCAACATAAAATGGATTAGTCTGAAATACAGTATTCTTAGCCTCACTTTTTTTTCAATACTTGTCCAATCCGTAACCTTATCAAATGACACTGACTTAGCTGGTTTACTACACAGATCAAAAAGTTTTGCATCACCCCCGTTCCCAGAAATTTTGAAGGTATACGTTGAATGTGCATATGGTATCACAGACACAGTCCCTTTCACTGTCCAGACATGCCACAAAATCCAACCAAACATGTAAACAACCATACATGAGCAGCGCCTATTAGACGGAGGGGTCCGATAGCCGATCAGTTCCAGTCATACCACCAGGATGGAGGTACACGGTTCGTCTTGTCTGTAGTTCAACCATGCCTAGACGTTCAATACCACAGTTCGATCATGTCCGCATTGTTACTTTGTGCCTGGAAGGGCTCTCAACAAGGGAAGTGACCAGGTGTCTAGGTGTGAACCAAAGCGATGTTGTTCGGACATGGAGGAGCTACAGAAAGACAGGAACTATGGATGACATGCGCCGATCAGGCCACCCAAGGGTTACTACTGCAGTGGATGACCGCTACCTATGGATTATAGCTCGGAGGAATCCTGACAGCAACGCCACCATGTTGAATAATCCATTTCGTGCAGCCGCAGGACGTCGTGTTACGACGCAAACTGTGCGCAATAGGCTGCATGATGCGCTACTTCAATCCCGACGTCCATGGCGAGGTCCATCTTTGCAACCACGACACCATGCAGCGCGGTACAGATGGGCCCAACAACATGCCGAATGGACCGCTCAGGGTTGGCATCAACGCCTGGGACACACTGTCCAACGAGTGCAGCAAGTTGGAGGTTCCCTGCTGTTCTGGCATTATGTGAGGCCGACGTACGCTGCTGGTGGTCATAGGAGGCGCAGTAACGGCTGTACGATACGTGAATGCCATCCTCCGGCCGATAGTGCAATCATATCGGCAGCATATTGGTGGGGCATTCGTCTTCATGGACGACAATTCGCGTTCCCATCGTGCACATCTTGCGAATGGATTCCTTTAGGATGACGACATCGCTCGACTAGAGCAACCAGCATGTTCTCCAGACATGAACCCTGTCGATCATGCCTGGAATAGATTGAAAAGGACTGTTTATGGACGAGGTGACCCACCGACCACTCTGAGGGATCTACGGCGAATCGCTATTGAGGAGTGGGACAATCTGGACCAACAGTCCTTGATGAACTTGTGGATAGTATGCCACGACGAATACAGGCATGGATCAATGCAAGAAGACGTGCTACTGGGTATTAGAGCTACCGGCGTGTACAGCAATCTGGACCGCCACCTCTGAAGGTCTCAGTGTATGATCGTACAACACGCAATGTGTGGTTTTCATGAGCAATAAAAAGGGCGGAAATGATGTTTATGTTGATCTCTATTCCAATTTTCTGTACAGGTACCAGAACTCTCGGAACCGAGGTGATGCAAAACTTTTTCTGCTATGTGTATGTGTCAGAAACTTATTTGTATTTCGACCATTAGATTTCATCCATGGAACAGATTAAATTCCAAAAAATGGCTCTGAGCACTATGGGACTTAACTTCTGAGGTCATCAGTTCCCTAGAACTTAAAACTACTTAAACCTAACTAACCTAAGGACATCACACACATCCATGCCCGATACAGGATTCGAACCGGCGACCGTAGCGGTCGAGCGTTTCCAGACTGTAGCGCCTAGAACCGCTCGGCCACTCCTTCCGGCATTTAAATTCCACAATAATGTTTCCACAAATTAGCTACATCTTCCAAATGCACATCTTGACTAGCCGTAACACGGTAGTCATTTTATGCCTATGACGAATCCATCGCTTCGGCCTGTGGGTCACAGGACGTCGCCTCATCCAATGGTACATCCCATATGGCATGCGACAGAGAACACGGGGCCACTGACGTATCCACTTCCTCCTTCACAGACAAATAATGTCCAATACGACAATTTGCAGCAACAGTGAGCAGACGTGACAGTAATGCTTCATTCCCTATAGCCCCCCCCCCCCCCCGCCCCTCTGCAGGTCCAGGGATTAGAATAGCCCCGAGGTATTCCTGCCTCTCATAAGAGGCGACTAAAAGGAGTCTCACACGTTCCGGCCTTTATGTGATGGTCCCCTGTAGGGTTTGACCTCCATTTTTCAAAATGTTCCCGAAGAGTGAGCCAATTGGGGAAGGGTGCCTTACATGGTGCATGGGATGGAGAAGGGTCTAGACGAAGAGCAGAGGCTTACAGAAGGGAAGCAGAGAAAATAAGCAGCTCACTTTCACAGAAGATTCAGACACTGGAAGAGTGAGTTGTCAGAGGTAACTGAGACAGTTTCCTTCTCCAAATCTGAAGAGTTTCGATGAGACATGGATGACCAAAAACTGGAAAGCCAGATGCCGCAGATCAGGGTATCAGGACGCCAACAGCGTCAGATATAGACGAGTAAGCGCAGGCACGCACTGAGCAAGTAGGTGGTACGGTTAGGCCAGTATTAGAAAGTCAGATTTCGATAGACAGAGATGTTACATTGGACTCCGTGTCAATCGTCGGAAAAGATTTCGATGAGAAGCATTAAGTTTCCATGCACACGCTTCTCTGCTACGCAGCATGTGGGGATCGACACGTAACGACATGGATAAGTCTGCCGAATTTCTGGCTGATTCATCACAAACTAGAATTCGTGATAAGTCACAGTGAAGTAATTCAAAGGTGAGTTGTGCCAGCAGTCAGAGACTGCTAAACGTTCGCCGACTTTGAAGCGGTAATCGTAGCAGTACACAAGTCGACCGTGTGCGAATAGCTATTGTCAAAGCCCCATCAATATCAGCGACTAAATTCAGAAATTAATTTCAAGTAAAATACCATCTGCAGCCCAGCCCAGTGAAAAGAATAGTGCACGTGTACTGCAAAAAGCAGCATGACACTTGGGTTGTTTTTACTATAGGACTTCATATTGGTACTGAATCACATGCCACAGAGTTTAACAAAGACGGCACCAATAAAGGTCTTAATAAACAGGGAACTTGATGACAGGAAGGAAATCTTTTTCTCCAAGAAGAAACCAGTGCGAAAGTTTGAATTGGGAAGAGCACGCAAACGAAAATTCTGTGGAGAGAAGTAGCGGTAACCTACTCCAAAATGACAGAAGAACTTGGTCCTATGAGAAGCAACGAAATGGTGATGACGGAATCCGTCCACCAGATTTCGTACAAGGCAAATGGCAAGAGGGGCAAACTGAAGGGACAGAAATCCGTCAGATTCATACTCCAGCCCAGAGTGGATTCATCACGCCTGAGATATGTGCGAGTGAGGAGCAGGTGTAAAAAAGGACTAGGGCTGTCCCATAAAGAATGTTGAAACATAGAGAGATGAGAGGTGACCTACTGGCCATGACGGGTGACGACATTATTGTGACATATCCTGTCAGCACTATAAAACTGGGCAATAGGTATTTAGGTTTACGTGCCATGTATATGTTGTGAAAGTGCAGGATGCTGGAAACACTCTGTTATCCAAAATTAAAGCAACGAACCGCTATTTCCCCGTCCTGTGTCTTGTTCACCTTATAATCATACAGACTGTCAACAGATGTCCGCACAATCGTGTTCTGCACGGAAAATGACATTCCGGTCAACGGACAACCTCGTCAACGATGACATCAGGGCACCTATCAAACGAGGTGGTGTTTGCCGGGTAGTCCCACATCCACAATCGTTGCGTATACGGTCACAGACAGTGCAGTATGGCACAGAGAAGACGCCTGCTTCCACGCCTCTGCGGTGGAGACAGATAGGAAGAATTGAAGCAGAATAGCCGCAAACTGGTGAGGTCCGATGTCTTAATGTGAAGCTTTCTTTGTTTCTCGGATGTGGCAACAATTTATAGCGACCGAAACAGTACTCCAAAGACCAGCACAGGACCGACCACGTGTGATATCAAAAAGAGAGATCCTTTATTTGCCTGTAAGGGTACGACGGTACCGCCTTAGTACTTCAAGGCAACTGGCATCTGACCTCGCAGCACCCACTGGACGTGATGTATCGAGGCAAACGGTGTACAGAAGGCCTTGAAACGTCCCCTTAGAAAAATTATACAAGACTGTGTTCAAACTGACACACAATATTTTTAGCGCAACGCAATCTGACTTTCAAAAATCCCTACAAAAGAATGGCCCTGACTAACATTAACCTATAACTTTCACAAATCACTTGCCTCACCAAAAATCTTCCTTCCTCGAACTACTGCAATACAGCGAGAGCCACTACTGCCAGCTAAATAAAAGATTCAAACTACTGAAGGAACTAACTACTAATAGGCATAGTTAGCAAATGAAAGATTTTGATAGAGAACAAACAATGTATTTACCTTACTAGTGTTCAAAAGTCATAATATATATAGCAGTTCACGACATCCAGTCCTACAAATTTCGAAACTCCGCTATCTCTCTCCCAACATCCACCACTGCTGGCTGCTCACCTCCAACTGCTCAACGCTACGCGCTGTTCACATCCATCTGCCCAACACTACAATGGCAGACAACAATGCAAACTAGCCACAGACTGCACACAGCACAGCCAGTGATTTTTCATACAGAGCGCTACGTGGCGTTACCAATAAGAAAAACTAAACAGCCTACTTACATAGCCCCCATGATCCCCAAAAAATTTTTACAAATTGTCTTGGGCACTGGCCAATACAGATTTGAAAAAAAAATTTCATAATTACAGTAAGAAAGATATCAAATGCACACACTTATTAATACAATGTTGGTCAAAAGCTAAAATTTTCTCACAGTCCATAAAGACAGTCCTGATCATTCTTCACAGTAAAACTGCCGTTTCTTTTCTCAAAGTCTGAGCAGTAAAAGACAATGCACATGGAAGTAGAGGATTTACATGCAGTCTTGAAGAAGTAGTGTTGTCCTTCCAACGGAAAGACAGTGCTGACTCTTGACATGCTGACAGGTAATGGGCCACAACAGAGCAAACCCACCGCAGAGTCAGCCGAAGTTTTGAAGAATATTGGTAGGTAGGTCATCACAGAGCAGCCCACTGTAGTCTTGTTAGAGATTACGGTATTGGTGGGCCACCAGAGGTGCAGACTCACTGCAGTCCTTGTAGAAATAATGGTATTGGTGAGTCATCAAAGGTGTAGACCCACTGTAGTCCTTGTAGAGATGGCTAGCAGCCATCCGTTGCGACTGTGCAGGTGCACAATCACCATCGAAGAGTCTTGTGGACAATATAGAAGTCCATAAACCACCACTTTTGCACTCACGAAATTTTTTTTTGAAATGTCCTTAGAACCAGCAATGCTGTTATCCAGTCTGTTGCTGAATTATTAACACATTTGCAAACACTAACAGTCCCAACTTCTCACATATTGTGCATTACTATGACCAACAGAAACGTGTGCAGTGAAATGTAACTTAATTTGAAGAACTGGTGTCTATATTATTATAAATTTACAACATAAGAATACAATTACAAAGGTACAAAAAACATCATTAAAGAACATAACAATACAGATAACATTTGTAGTACAGGCTTTACAGGAGAATCGAAATAACATATACATCAGTGTTACAGGAATTATGACATGAGTACATACATAAAAGATCAGAATAACTTTTGAAATATCAACTTCACACATGAGCATTAAAACAAAACAGAATAAAAATGTCTAAACATCTTTACAAAGTAAATAACCTATTATTGGAAAAATTCTACAATGTAACTCTCATCAGATAAACACATAAAGACAGGAATACCCAAGGATACACAAACACATAGTGGGATAACACAAGGAAAGGACAGCGTTTGTTTTACTACAGTATTTTGCAAACAAAACTTTCTTTACTTCTCGGAGATCTCCCTTCGTTCTTCATTATTTCCAAAAAGTCCTATCTATACCTGCTTTCTGTACTTTTTTCGTATAACTTCTCAATGCATTTCTTCCAATTCATCGCAACTCATTCTCTTACATAGTCTACCCCCTCTTAAGCTAACTTAAATCTACTGAGCTCAGATGCTAAACTAAGGGACGAGGCAATGCAGCAGCACAAAACAATTAATACAAACAGCAATGAAAAGAATGCAAATTGGCAAAGCTAGCAGCAGTAAATGTAATAACTTATATCTAAACATCACAAACCCACAAGCAGAAAAAATAGTACACTAAAGACAACAATGCAGTAAGGGAAATGTATATTCACATCTTAATGTCTATGTAATTAAAGTGGTGCACCACAAAAACTAATTCTACAAAAAATTACCAAGTACTTGAAAAAAAAATTATATATGCAGTTATTGTTATTAGTCCCTTCTTATTATTCTTTCCATTTCAAGAGCTCCTTTTTCGCAGAATGTGAGTCATAAAATAATTATTTAATAGATCTGTTGACAGAAAGTGTTCACATTAGCAATTGCATTTAAGTTTATTTTATAAAACCAATGCTGCAACACAGCTGGAAACCAGATATTAAACAAAATGAGCAATTTTTTTAAATATAATCCATTATTGAGTCGAGGTAGCAGTTGTCATTATACTGGTTATCACTGTTAGCATTCAACCGCGATCCTTATACATATATTTTTTAACAACGCGTTTCAAGAGACAATGCTCTCATCATCAGGTTGTAAAGTCTATTTCATTACATAGACCTCACAACCTGATGATGAGAGCATTGTCTCTTGAAACGCATTGTTAAAAAATATATGTATAAGAATCGCGGTTGAATGCTAACAGTGATAACCAAAATGAGCAATCTCTCAACTACAAAGACAATAGATGTAAAATGTTTCTCATCATTTCATTAGGCATTTTAGTAAAGTTCATACATTACGAGCTTTACAGTGTAATCATATGTTTTCAAGTTTGAGCGTGTCCTATTTGCAACGCTTTCAACAAAGAAATGTCAATAGCGAGGATAATGGCCTCCTTTTTTCTCCACCTGTGCTTCTGAAAAGCACACACTAATGGCTTTTTTCCAGGCGACTGGCACAGCTGGGCGCCACCTGGGTTTCTTAGCTTCCTTACCAAAATATTTACGACAGCAGTTCCCGCTACAGGGGCAGTCTCATATGAAAAAATTTCACAGGTTGAGGATTTGCGTTGCAAATGTGTAGAAACAAAATCCTATAAATATAACAGTGTCCAAAAAATTTTCGTCGCCATTGTGATACATTCACACATTTACACACATTTCATAACTCTTTAAAAGTACGATTCTTGGTTTCCAACATCCTTTTCCACAAATCAGAGTCCCTAACCACTACCCATTATTCATATACGCATTCATCGACACTTCTTCAATATTTCATCATAATAAATACGTAGCATAATCAAATTCCTAATATACGGTAGCATCATCTTATTGATCATAAACATACCTCAACAGCATAATACACATCGTCGTCGTAAAAATAACATCATAACACCTCAGTCAAATCTCAAAAACGTCGTAGCTTTCTGCAATAATGTCAAAACCTAAAAAAAAATTCTCTGCTCATTTCAATAGTGTCAGCTACCTCAAACGTACTTTAAAATCATGTTCCCTTACCAAATACATCATTCAAAGCTCTCATAGTATCACAATGGTTCCGAAAAAATATGAACAGTTCACAAAGTACAGACAAAATACAATTTCAGAAGTGTGAAGTTACCCAACTGTGTAATTGCGTAAACATGTGTCACTGATGTAGTGAAAAAAATGTTTATCTCTCAGTTAAATGATCAGATAGCTGTGTAATTTGTGTGTTAGAGGAATATGGTACCGATGTGTAAAGTTGTATAAGCAAATACCATATTAGCCAGGGCTCCTTGTGCTTGCCAAACACATGGTACACAAAGTAAGTGTGTACCCCCCTGAGGATTAATGTAATTATACCCTCAGGTGTTACAGATTACAGCAATGGAATGAAATGTATCAGGGAAAACCTTTGTGTCATTGTACTTCAAATATCTTTAAAAATAAATGTTTTATGTACAAAATTAATCACTCAAATACGTTTACTGTAGCGCTAAACTGTGCGTCTTGTTGTAAGATCATCTCTGTGGAAGTGTAGTAGCTATCGTCCTCCAAAAGCTAAGTTCTGCAGAAGTCAATGTACCTACCTCATGATAAACAAAAGCGAAATGCTTTGCGTATAGATATCTTACTTATTACGCTTATTGCCGTGATGAAGAAAGTACTGTGTTGTAACATATTGTTGTGCTACAGAAAAGGCTGTCTCATTGTAGCTATACCACAAAAGTTACTACTGAAACATGTTTTCCTTTCCAGAAGAATTCAGAAAAACTGTGCAGATATAAAACAGAAACACCGCAAAAGCAACATTGTAAATTGTCACTCATTAGTAGCGTCGTGATAAAATCGTGTAGCTGTCACATAAACCAACCACTGTGTCATCTGGTATCTCGCAGAAAGTATTTTAAATCCAGAATGTATTTTCAAGTAAACCAAAATGTTGCATTAAAATCTCATTAGCAGTAACAGTATATGTTATAAGTATGTAAGCCTGATAGTCGTTACGTAATCGTGCAACTAACAAGCAAGAATGTACAAATAACAACACTGTGTCGTCTGTTCACTATAACAATGCATTCGTAATTTCTGTTTAAAAATGTTCCCTAGGTTCTAGACTGGATAGTTAACTTCAAAACATTGTTGCATGTTAACAGTTTCTCAGTGTGACAAATTGTACTAATAGCGTGAAGTGAAAGTTTTATGGCAAAGACAAAGTTAAAAAAACAGAGTATCTTTCAATAAACGGTTTTACATTTGAAATGTGGTGTAAACCTGTACTCTTCCTAGTAGACAGAGTTTCAACTTTAACGCAATTATCATGTGGTATACGTCCGTAAAGAATACTGGAATTTTTCTCAAAGTTAGCGTCTATGTTATTTTTCCCTGAGCCAGCGGGCGCACGTGGCTGCCTGCGTTGCGAGTCATTGTCTGTTTCTTTGTTGGCGCGCGTCGTTACTGGGATTAGGAGACCTAACTTCTACAAATTCGCCTTGCCGAGAGGGCCCAGCCCTGTTAGAACCCCGCCAGTTCTGATGAAATTCACGTCTGTCGTTATGGTTTTATCGTCTGTCGTCATGTCGGTAGTTCCTGTAGTTTCTTTCTTGTCGGTTAAGTGGTGGAGAATTTCTCCCTGAATTATCACTGCACGGCGGACCGTTGTGTCTGAAGTTATTCTGTCTCCTGTGATAATAATAGTTCTGGTTGCCAAATTGTCTGTTTCTATGATTGTCTCTGTCATATTCATTACTACGGAAATGCGATCTTTCTCTGTAACTATTACTCTGCCAGTGGTTGTCATACGAGTGGTGTCTGTTTTGGTCACAATTTACGTTGTAAGAATGGCCTTGTCGTGTCCAGTTATTATTTCTTTCATCGCGGAATTGTGACCGATGTGACCTGTAATTGTTGTGTTCCTGTTTTCGCGTTCCGCAATTGTCAGTGTCAATTTCTATTTCTTGTAAGAGTCCCTGAAAAGCTTCAATGTCGTCTTTGCAACGTCCTGCCAAAATAATATGTCGTAAATGTTCAGGTAATTTGATTAAGCAAATGCGGATGAGTTCTGAGGGGCTGTATGGGTTTCACAGGTACTGATTCTTGTGCAACATCTCTTCAAAATATTTCACAAGACTGGAAAATTCAGATTGTTCGAAACGTCTCATCATTATGATGCTATGTTTTACTCAGTCTTACGTAGCTTGAGACCAATACGCTGAGAGGAAGGCATGATAAAATTCTCCTTCACTGTGACAATCGTGAATGACCGATCGCAATCTTACAGCTGGTTCATTCTCCAAGTAGCCACACACAAATTCTAACCTGTGCTCCAATGACCAGTTGGGAGGAAAACAATGAGAGAATTGACGAAGCCATGCTTGTGGATGAATGTCGTTGTCAGAATTCTTAAATGTTTTGAATTTACGTGTAGTAATGAACAGCTTATAGTCAAAATCATCGTGTCGGCGAGTCGCACATCGCTCATTGTTACTTCGTTTCGGCGGTTCCATCTCAAAATCCAATGTGCCTTTGCCAATTTCTTTCATAATCTCCGAAGTGTCCTGTGTTATTATTTTGTGGTTGTTCCATATTTCTATGTCCCTCTTCCCGTACTGGAGCGCGAGTGTCCTCTGAAATATGTAATTCTTGTATTACTTGTGCCAACTGATCTTGTACTTCCCGGATTTCTCTTTTGTACAGTGTATTGATGTGATTTTGATTTTGTTTGAATTTTCTAATTTGTTCATACTCTTCAGTGTCTGTGAAGGCTACAGGACTTGTGTCATTCAGATCATCATCTACCTTTGTAGATAAGTTAGTGAACTGATCTGAAAGTTCGGCTACTTTATCCGATAGTGTACTTATTTCCTCAGTGTGTTTTTCTGAACCAAGTTTCAGAGTGTCAATTTGTGTTGAAAACGTATCTACTGTGTCCTTTAAGTTTTCCTGAGTTTTTGCAAGTTGCGTAACCGAATCGGTAGATGCAACTGAGTCAATTTTAGATTGCAAGGTGTCGTGATTTTCATGAACAATAGTTTGCAGTTCTTTTATGGCTGCTTCGTGATTCCGTAATGCATTTTCATGACGCGAAAAAATAGGTTGGAAATGCTCACAAATTTGAGTTTTTACGTCATTACAGACTTTTTGACATTTCGATTCAATGTTATGTAACTCAGTAGTTAAATCTTCACGTGTTTGTTCAAGTGTGGTGTCTAACTTTTGAAGATTTTGTTCCATTGTGTCTAACTTTTGAAGATTTTGTCCCATTTGTTTCTGATTTTGTTCAAGCGTTGTGTCTAACTTTTGTAGCCTTTGTGCCATTTGTTGCATTAACTGGAATAACAATGCACTGCTGTCTGAAACATGATCCTCAGTGCTTTCCTGCAGTGGAGTTGCACCGGCAACATTCACATTTTGTCAAGCAGAAAATGTGTCTTGACTTATTTGGAAAACGGTGAGGACCCAAAGCCTGAATCTACAGTATTTGCAAGATTGTGTCCTGTCATTCCCGATTCCTGAGGCGGGCTGTTGCCGACCGAGGATCGATAATGCTTCCCTGTTCACTAATTGTTTCACTGTCCACACCATTGTTTGCCGCCCGCTCCATTTCCCTATGCACAATTACCAAATTACTACTTTGAACATTAGTTAATTCATTACATGGTGGCGCTAACACACTGCTTTCGTCTTCACTGTCATTTCTCAGTTTACTTTGGAGCCTAGTATTACGTTTTTCACACGCCATTATTGTCACAATATTTCACACGACAACACAGAAAAACACAATTTGAAGAGCAAAAATAAGAGAACACATTAACATAGCACTGAAAATAATATCTAGTTAATTGCAAGCGCAGCTACGAAATACTTGGTGCAAATTTACTTGCGTGCCACACCTGTTTTACTGTACAACAATGAAAGACTGCAACTACAAAGGAGATTGTCTCTACAATTACGCGCTAGCAATAAACAAAATCTACACTAATTACACAATCTACAAGAAAAAAATCAGAAGATTCCAGTGAGGTATCCTCGGCTAAGGGTCGACATATGAAACGTCCCCTTAGAAAAATTATACAAGACTATGTTTAAACTGACACACAATATTTTTAGCGCAACGCAATCTGACTTTCAAAAATCCCTAAAAAAGAATGGCCCTGACTAATATTAACCTATACCTTTCATAAATCACTTACCTCACCAAAAATCTTCGTTACTCGAACTACTGCAATACAGCGAGAGTCACTACTGCCAGCTAAATAAAAGATTCAAACTACTGAAGGAACTAACTACTAATAGGCATAGTTAGCAAATGAAAGATTTTTGATAGAGAAAAAACAATGTATTTACCTTACTAGTGTTCATAAGTCATAATATATATAGCAGTTCACGACATCCAGTCTTACAAATTTCGAAACTCTGCCATCTCTCTCCCAACATCCACCACTGCTGGCTGCTCACCTCCAACTGCTCAACGCTACGCGCTGTTCACATCCATCTGGCCAACACTACAATGGCAGACAACAATGCAAACTAGCCACAGACTGCACACAGCACAGCCAGTGATTTTTCATACAGAGCGCTACGTGGCGTTACCAATAAGAAAACCTAAACAGCCTACTTACAGCCTTTGTTGTTGGAGAACTGCTATATGTGTGTCTCTCTTGCGTCTTCACGGAAGGGAACATCCAGAGTTGAGTCGTCAACATGCCACAAGGACGGTCGAACAGTGAGCTAATGTTCTTTTCACAGACGGGTACTGATTTGGTCGGGAAAGTGATTCTCGACGGATCCGCATCTGGAGGGAACACGATTTCGAGACCCTAACAGTACAGAAAGTGACCGATATCGAGGAGGATGTTGTGGGCAGGGATTATGTTGACCACACGAACACCTCTTCACGAAATTGTATGAGTGAATCGGCAAGGTTTAACTGCTGTCAGGTATACGATATCTTGGGACCTCATATGCTGTCATTGCGAGGTGATGCGGGCCCAGACTTCGTACTGATGGACGATAGTGATCGACCACATAGAGCAAGAGCGACTGACGTTTCCTTGTAAACGGAAGATATTGCACTAATGGCGTGGCCTGTTCGGTCTCCCGATTTGAATCGTGTAGAGCACGTCTGGGGTGCACTAGGAAGACGGGATACATCATTTCAGCATCCACCAGCCACTCTCCAAGACTTGTCAGCAGTTCTCCAGGAATAATGGGTCTCCATATGAGATCGATGATATCATTCACAGCATGCCCCGTCGTTGTCAGCCCTGTAATGCAGCCAGATGTGGTCACACCCCAAGCTGAGGGCATTAACCACTTGTGGGAATGTGTGTGCGAATCTGTTAAGCTGCAAAAAACCAACTTTTTTGTCTTCCGTTATGCATATTGCAGTTGTTTACGTTGTGTATTCTTTACATTGCTTCTACTTTACTGTCACCTGTTTATACTGTTTTCTGGCAAAATAAACACAACCTTGCAAAATTTCCGGTTGTTGCTTTAATTTTAGACACCGGTGTAGGCATAACAGCTCCAGTTACTGTGTTAATCATAAGGCCTCATTTACTATTCATAAATCTAATGATTCAGCTGTTTGTGTTTAAGAAATGTGTACATCAGTGTGCCTGTGCAGCAACATTATGTTTCGTGTCAACGAAGAGACATCTGGAGTACTGAACAGGGTGCTGTTGACAGGCCACCTGCAGTCAGCAGTCATGTGCACAAACATGTTATTCATTTTATATTTGTAAACGTGCGCGGGGCGTCGGAATCAAATGTGACTCGCAGTTCTACAAAGTAAGAAATGGGTTCGAGGAAAAACACATTTTTCTTCAGAGAGAGTGTCATGGTTGCGTTGCCCGTTAGCTCCCTTTTTTGTTTTATCGACCAGTACCGTACGGCTTGGTAATACTGTAGTGATGCATGTTTTCTAAAATGTTCTAGATTAAGTGCTACAGCAATGGTCAGTGAGAGATGTTCAAATGGTTCAAATGGCTCTGAGCACTATGGGACTTAACATCTGAGGTCATCAGTCCCCTGGAACTTAGAACTACTTGAACCTAACTAACCTAAGGACATCACACACATCGATGCCCGAGGCAGGATTCGAACCTACGACCGTAGCGGTCGCGCGTTTCCACACTGTAGCGCCTAGAACCGCTCGGCCACTCCGGTCGGCACCAGTGGGAGATCTCGATTTTAATTGTGTTAAGGAATGTTGTGAGCGTTTTCTTCAGGCACCGGTGTGGCAAGGAAGCACTGGGCGATCTTCATGTTTGTTCATGTTAGAGACATAACCATGGGATTAAGTGTTACAACTCTCATTCTAAAATTCATGGCTAGAAATGCTTGCATTTTTGTCTAGAGCCAACCAAATGGAATTGTTTATGATGGGATTGTATAAAAGAGTAGTCAGATACAAAATATGTTTATAGTAACCTGTTTACTTATCGCTATGGAGGGGAGATGGGGGTGAATGATGGAACGTGTGGGAGAAACGGGCAGCAGGTGGGAACCGTACTGAAGAAGGAGCTCGTTGTCCCCGTGTTGGTCAAGTCATGAACGCAACTACCGGCAAAAGCTGCAGTGGACTGTCTGGCTTTAGCCATCAGAAAATATGAAACTCAAGAGGCCACAAATCACATTTGCACCGGAATACGTTTTGACCGTTACAGAAAGCAGTTAACCTTAAATAATCTTTTGTCTGTTTTGTTGTTATGATAAAAGTAGCATGTAAAGGAACTGCCAATGTTTTTTTTTTAATCAAAACTTCAAACTAAATTTTGTTACATCTAGTGTCATTCGCTGCTGCGAAAACTTTGCTGTCGGATGTAAGTTTCTTTCATGCAGATGAGTTTCTCGATATAAAATGATAAACGAAGTTATAATTTTCAAATGTAAACTTTCATTTACGTTATTTGGCTAAGCAGTTAATTTTTATTATAAGCTTGGATACTTTATTTATTTATTTATTTGCACAAAAACTTTTGTCATTTCAGACACTATTAAAATCTTAAAGATAGTCTGTTTATCAACAGGGTAACGCTCATCGTCACATGGCAATCTCTGTCTGAAATGCCTGCTTCGTGCTGAGGTACACCCGGGGCCATCAAGATCCCCAGGTCTTTCCACAATAGAACGTGTGTGTGACCAGTACGGCGGTCAAATCCGTTCCCAGTGCATGTACCGAGGATATCAAGGACCAGCTGCAACGGTTGTGGGTCAGCTTACGTCAGCAGAGAATACAACGTCCTTATGATACCTTCCCCAACTAAATCAAAGCCTACATCAAAGGCAGATGGGATCAAATATACTAGTAAGGAGGCTAGTAGTCCCAGGTTCTATGTAAATTTGACTCAAAGTTTGTAGTCAGCAAAATAACTTCAACTCTTGAAGTTTCGTTTCGTCTCCTACTCCACTTTCGGGTACTCAACTCTTTTCGCCAGGCAGTGTATACATCGTAATCACATATTCAGTTAATTTCGATTATTTTTACCAGACACCCCGTACCCTCCACCACCCTTCCAGGAGAAGAGGAATGTCGTGAAGGCTGTCACCAGCTAGCCTCCAGACACAGGGGGTATGGATCTGAAACTCATATTGATCATTTTCGTCTAGAACGCGCGAGCCAACTCCACGACTGGTTGTAAAATACCCTACCACGTTACCTGTAGGCTGTACGGATGGAACCCCTCATGCAGATACATCGCAAGGGGAGCGACTGTTAAGACTTAGTACTGGTTGCTGTAATACACTACTGGCCATTAAAATTGCTACACCACGAAGATGACGTGCTACAGACGCGAAATTGAACCGACAGGAAGAAGGTGCTGTGATATGCAAATGATTAGCTTTTCAGAGCATTCACACAAAGATGGCGCCGGTGGCGACACCTACAACGTGCTGACATGAGGAAAGTTTCCAACCGATTTCTCATACACAAACACCAAGTGACCAGCGTTGCCTGGTGAAACGTTGTCACGATGCTCTTGTAAGGAGCAGAAATGCATACCACCACGTTTCCGACTTTGATAAATGTCGGATTGTAGCCTATTGCGTCTGCGGTTTTCGTATCGCGGCATTGCTGCTCACGTTGGTCGAGATCCAATGGCTGTTAGCAGAATATGGAATCGGTGGGTTCAGGAGGGTAATACGGACGCCGTGCTGGATCCCAACGGCCTTGTATCAGTGGCAGTAGAGATGACAGGCATCTTACCCGCATGGTTGTAACGGATCGTGCAGCCACGTCTCGATCCCTGAGTCAACAGATGGGTTGGTTTGCAAGACAACAACCATCTGCACGAACAGTTCGACGACATTTGTAGCAGCACAGGCTATCAGCTCGGAGACCGTGGCTGCGGTAACCCTTAACGCTGCATCACAGACAGGAGTGCCTGCGATGGTGTACTTAACGACGAACCTGGGTGCACGAATGGCAAAACGTCATTTTTTCGGATGAATCCAGGTTCTGTTTACAGCATCATGATGGTCGCACCCGTGTTTGGTGACATCGCGGTGAACGCACGTTGGAAGCGTGTATTCGACATCGCCATACTGGCGTATCACCCGGCGTGATGGTATGGGGTGCCATTGGTTACACGTCTCGGTCACCTCTTGTTCGCATTGACGGCACTTTGAACAGTGGACGCTACATTTCAGATGTGTTACGACCTGTGGCTCTATCCTTCATTCGATCCCTGCGATACCCACATTTCAGCAGGATAATGCACGACCGCATGTTGCAGGTCCTGCACGGGCCTTTCTGGATACAGAAAATGTTCGACTACTGCCCTGGCCAGCACATTCTCCTCTCACCAATTGAAAACGTCTGGTCAATGGTGGCCGAGCAACTGTCTCGTCACAATACGCCAGTCACTACTCTTGATGAATTGTGGTATCGTGTTGAAGCTGCATGGGCAGCTGTACCTGTACACGCCATCCAAGCTCTGTTTGGCTCAATGCCCAGGCGTATCAAGGCCGTTATTACGACCAGAGGTGGTTGTTCTGGGTACTGATTTCTCAGGATCTATGCACCCAAATATAATCACATGTCACTTCTAGTATAATATATTTATCCAATGAATACCCGTTTATCATCTGCATTTCTTCTTGGTGCAGCAATTTCAATGGCCAGTGGTGTAGTTGAGACCGAACACTGGTTTGATGCCTAGTCCATCCAATACAAACGTCTACATCCCTGCAGAGCTACTGCAACCTAAATCTTCTCCATCTTGCCTTCTGTGGTCAAGCTTTGGTCTTCCTCTACAATTTTTGTCCCCCACAGTTCCCTCCATTACTAAATTTCTGAGGTTCTTTCCTGCGAACTGATCTTTCTTCTTTCCCCAATTGTATTCAGTATCTCCTCACAGCTTTCTCGATTTACCCATATCACGTACAGTATTCGATGTCAGCATCGACATCCGTACTCCACAGATCACCGGACGGTGCGTGGCGGAAGGTACTGCATACCACTCCTCTCGCCAATAAAGCGAGGGAAAAACTGCTGTCTGACTCCGTAAGAGCCCTAACTTTTCGTATCTTATTTTCGTGGTCTTTAGCCGAAATGTACGTTGGCGGCAGTAGAATCGTTCTTCAGTCAGTTTCAAAAGCTGGTTCTCTGAATTTTCACGACAGTGCTTCTCGAATAAATCCTTGCCTTCTCTCCAGGGATTCCGATTCGAGTTCCCGAAGCCTTACCGCAACACTTGGTGTTGTTCGAACCTACCGTTAACACATCTAGCAGCTCGCCTACGAGTTGCTTCGATGTCTTTCTATAATGCGACCTGGTACGGATCCCGAACTCTAGAGCTGTACTCAAGAACAGGTCGCACTAGCGTCCTATATGCTGTCCTCCTTTACAGATGAACCACACTTTCTAAAAAGTCTCCAAATAAACCCAAGTCGACCATTCGCCTTCCCTACCGCAGTCCTCAGATGCTCGCTGTATTTCATATCGCTCTGTAACGTCACACCCAGATATTTAACATCGTGACTGTGTCAAGCATGACGCTACTGATACTGTATTCGAACAGCACGGGTTTGTTTTTGCTGCGCATCCGCGTCAACTTACACTTTTCTACCGTTAGGGCTGGCTGCAATTCATCACACCAACTAGAAGTTTTGTCTAAAGCATCTTGCATCCTCCTATAGTCACTCAACCTCGGTACAATTCCGTACACCACAGATCATCAGCAGATTGCTGCCCACCCTCTCTCCCAGGTCATTTATGTACCAGGTGATCAAAAAGTCAGTATAAATATGAAAACTTAATAAACCGCGGAATAATGTAAATAGAGAGGTACAAATTGACACACATGCTTGGAATGACATGGGGTTTTATTAGAACAAAAAAAAAACAAAGTCCACAAAATGTCCGACAGATGGCGCTGGACAGCAAAACGTCAGTGACTGCGCATGACAATCGTGTATAAAAGGAGCTGTTATGAGATAGAGAATCAGCATCTCCGGCGGTAATCCGGAAGGATACTGCCCTTCGATTGTGCCATTCCAGCGCTAATCGAAGCGTTAGGGTTTCAGATGCCAGCCAGCCAGCCAGCCAGCTAGCCGAGCAGCAGCAGCAGCAGCAGCAGCGGTCCCGGCCAACAGTAGCGGTCCTGGCCAGCAGCAGCGGTCCAGCCATCAGCAGCAGCAGCAGCAGCAGCAGTGGCCCCGGCCCCGTCCGCGGCAGCAGCAGCAGCAGCTGCGGCGTTCCTGCCAGCCGTCGCCAGCGCCAGCAGCGTGGGACTCTGGTCTTCGTCCGTCTTCGTCCATCTTCGTCTGTCTTCGTCCGTCCCCTGTTTTTGCCTCTCCTTTTCGCCCTGTGCTTTTTTCGTTCATCCTTGCCGTCATGTCAGCCCCCACCACCACTGCCATTACTACCACCACTGCCATTGTCTACACTTCTCCCTCCACCACCACCACCACCATTACATGGTGTGCCCAGTCACCCTCCCCTCTTTCCATCCCTCCTCTTCTAACTCTCCCTTCGCCCTCGCTCTTTGTCGCCCCCTCTCCAGCTTCTTCCTCCCGCTCCTTTACCTCTGATCCTTTCCCCCCACTCCCCCAGCCTGTCACTGCAGCTCCAGCTAGGGTAGTGGCCCGTCGGGCCACTGCCCGTGCCCAGCTCTCCCCATCGCCTTCGCCATCACCGCCACCATGGTCGCCGTCGCCGTCGCTGTCGTCTTCACTGTCACCGTCACCATCTCCGGTGCTGACTACTGCGTCCACATCATGACCTGCCACTTCCCGCCACCTCCCGATAGCTCCCGTCCTTCATGTAACCACCCACCCTTCTGCCACCGTTAAACGCCCTAGTGGCACCACCACTTCTTCCGCTTCCAAAAAATCCCCACCCTGTCCTGCATCCCCCCCCCCTCCCAGGATGCCATGGATGTCTCCCTCCACCTCCGCCTCCTCCTCTTCCTCATCCTCCTCCTCCTCCCCCCCTCTTTATACAAATACCTCCTCTCCCATCCCGATCCTTCCCTTCTCGAGGCCCGGAACCTCTCCCTCCTCCTCCGCCAACACTTCCCTGATGCCCCCATCTCACTCCTCACTCTCAGACGGGATTCAGTTCTCATCTCCTCCCCCAGCCCCACCCTCCATACTGACATCCTCTCCTGCCTCCCCATCACCCGTTTTGGCCCCAACACTTCCCTCACCCCTGCTCCTTTTCCATCTCCTACCCGCCAACCCCAACCCCAGCATCGCCCGCCAACCCTCACTGCCGTGATCACTCGGCTTAGTCTGACAATCATGGAGGAGGAGGTGTTGGCGGAGCTCGAGGCGCATCCCTCGCTGGAGGTGCGGGCGGTCTGCCGCATTTTCAACTCGGCCAGCCCCACCCGCCTTATGCAGGTTTTCTCCAAGGATGCCCCCTCCATAGACCGTCTCCTGAAGGAGGGTGCCCTCCTCTTGAACCAGCGCTATAAGGTCGACCCCTCCTGTTCCCCTCCTCAATCCCTGCGCTGCCAGAGGTGTCTGCGCTGTAACGCGCACCCAACAGCTGAGTGCCACGAGGCCCCCACCTGCCCGCATTGTAGGCAAACACACTTCCTCTGGCAGTGCCCTAACCTTCAATCCCCTCCCTCCTGCTATGCCTGCATTCTCCCCCATCCCGCCTACTCCCAAAAGTGTAAAGCCTGACCCCCTCCGACCACTCCTGAACTCACCGTCCCTGTCCGTCCTCTGGACGCCCCCACCCCTCCTGGCAATTCCCTTCATCCCCCCCCCCCCCACCGCTGAGGACATCATCAGGTTCCTCACCATTGTCCTGGAAAACGTCCACCCTTTCTAGCGCCCTCACACCCTCCGACAGGGCTCCCTCGCCGCCCGTTCCATCTTCCACCTAAAAATGTATGCCACCTATTACCACAACCAGGCCCATTTCACCTTCTCCAGTCTCGACACCCTCGTCTATATCCCTGTCATGGCGTGACAGCACCATATCCTGTTCAACAACATCCATTCCCTTCCTGCCAACAAGAACCTCTTCACGCACACCCTTGCCACCCTCCTCAATGAAACCTTCCCCCAACCCCACCACACCATCCACACTTCTCCCTACCTTCTCCACTGCTCCAATAATCCCCTACCAATTGCACGTCGCGTGGTTACCATTGGCCACTGCCGCCAGATCCCGGTTCGGCTCCAACCTCTCCTTCCCGACCCCACCGAACACCTGATCCTTAGTCTCTTCTTCCCTGGCCTTACTGTCACCTGCGCCACCATCTATGCCCGCCCTAATGCCCCTATTACTTTCGATTTCCTTCTCCTCCTATGTGATCGCCACCGACCTCAAAATCCATAGTCGCTCCGCCACCAAATTACGGCGGTGGCATCGGTTCCTCTCCACCCTCCAAGGCGACCTTGTCCCCATTCCCCAGCACACCCGCCCCAAATCCAACTCAACTCCCAATGTCATCCTCTCCTCCCCCAACCTGCTTGGCTGCATAGCAGTGGATGTCCTGGACCCCATTGGTAGCGACCATCTCCCTGTCCTCCTCACCTATCAGACGGTCGTCGCCCCTGCCCCGACCCTCGTAATGACCATCCCCCAAAGTACGTCCATGACTATTCCCATGCCAACTGGAATGCCTACTGGGATACCCACCCCACCCGGGTCGAAGGCCACCCATTCACCTACCACCACCCTGACGATGTTACCCATGCCACCTCCTTTCTCCAGCAGACCTTGTCTGAGGCTGTGGAGGCCCACATCCCTACTGTCACCATCCACCCCCACCGTCCTACCTTACCCCCACAGGCCGTCCTCCTCCTCTGTGAATCCCGCCGTCTCTACCGTGCCTTCCTCCACACGTGTGACCCGGACACACTACGACGCCACCGGCAACTCCAGCGACACATCCGAAACTTGCTCGCAGCTAAGAAGCGCCGGGGCTGGCGACAGACATGCACCCTTTTAAATGCTACCCTACCTATAAACTCATCCAAGTACTTCTGTCGCCTTACCGGAACTAAACCCTCCCCATACTATCCTCTTCTCCATGATGATCACCCCTTTCCTGACGCCCTTAGTATGGACAATTACTTTGCCTCCTACATTTCCGATGTCTTCTCCATCCCCGACGATCCCCAGTTCGATTACTCCCTCTTCCCGGATGTCCGTGATCGAACTGACACCTCTGTCCCTCCCCTCGCACCTGGTTTCCAGTACTTGGACAACATTGCACACACAGAACTCAATGCCCCTATCACTACACGGGATCTCATTGCTACACTCCGCACGAAACGCAACACCACTCCTGGTCACGATCGTGTCACCTACCGCCACCTTCATGAAGCTCCTGTCTCTTTCCTCTCCACCCTGGCCAGGCTATACAATGTAGTCCTGTCCACCGGCTACTACCCCGACCTGTGGAAATGTTCCTTAAACCCGGTAAACTGCCGTGCGCCGTCTCCTGCTATTGTCCCATAAGTCTTAAGTTGGTCTTCAGCAAGGTCCTGGAATCCATCCTCACCCGACGCATCCACCAGCATCTCTGCCAGCACCACCTCCTTCCCGTTACCCAGTGTGGCTTTCGACCGTCCTGCTTTTCTGATGACCTTCTCCTCCACCTCACTCATCTCCTTTCCGAACAGCTAAATTCCCATCGCTCCGCAATCTTCCTCTCCCTGGACCTCGAACATGCCTGTGACTGCATGTGGCATTCCGGTCTCCTCTTCAAGCTCCAAACCTTCGCCCTTCCCATTAACTACGTCCGTCTGATCGGCCCCTTTCTCTCCCACCATCCTTCCTACGTCACCATCTATAACACGGATTCCTACACCTTTTTTCCCTCCGCCGGTGTGCCCCAAGGCTCTGTCTTCTCCCCCCTTCTGTACCTTTTGTATATGGCGGACATGCAGCCGCCGTCACCATCCGTCCACCTTCTCCAGTTTGCCGATGACACCGCCTTCCTTGCCCTCGCCCCCACCCTGCAGCATTCCCAACACCTTCTCCAATCCCATGTTGACCAGTTCACTGCTTGGTGCAACCAGTGGTTGCTCAAGGTCAATCCCTCCAAAACCCAAGCGATCATTGTAGGCAAAACCACCCCTTCCATCCGCTTCCTTGATTTCTATCTAACCATCTATGGCTGTCCAATCGCCCTCACCCCCATCCTTAAGTACCTTGGCGTCACCCTCGACCGTCGCCTCTCCTGGACCCCCCATCTCCGGACAATCCAAGCCAAGGCACGCTCCCGACTCCGTCTCCTCAAGCTCCTTTCCAGCCGTATGTGGGGTCTGGACCCCTCCACCATACTCCACACCTATAAATCCCTCATCCGCCCTATCCTCTGTTATGCCCATCCTGCCTGGATCTCCGAACCCCCCCCCCCCAACCTTTTACCAATCCCTTCAGATCCTTGAATGCCATGCTCTCCGCCTCGCCTATTGCATCCGTCTCCCCTCCCCCACGCGGATCCTGTACGACCTCATTCCATTCCCCCACCTCCTCCTTTTCCTTGAACGGATATGGATCCTGTACACCTCCTGCAAACTCGATCCTCCTCACCAGCTGGTCTCTCACATCCTCTCCCACCCCCGCCTGCTGCTGCGCCTGTGTTTCCATGTCCCACCTGGTCTCCATCTCACCACCCTCCTTACCCTCTCCCAAGGTGGCTTCCGCCAGCTCCCCCTCCCTGATGATGCCCTCCTCCCCTCCATCTACCCCTTCTACCAACTTTGATCCTCCCTCCCTCTTCCTGTTTGCTCCTTTGGGCACCCTCCCTCCTTTCTCTCCCTCTTCTCTCCCTCCTCCATTTCTCCCCACTCCTCCCCCGGGCTTCCCCTCCCCTGTCCCTCTCCTCCTCCCCCCATCTCCTCAGCCATTGGCATCTTTGTTCTCCCCTCTCCCCCACCTCACCCTTGTTCCCCTCTTGGCAGGTCCCCGGACTCGCACACGCTAAGTCGACATTGGCGCGCCGGAGATCATCGTCATCGGTGTCTCGTGTGTGCCGTCGTGTTTAGTGTTCAGTGTTCACCGTCGCACTCCATTGTTCACCTGTGACATCGCCATCTTCAGTGTTTGTGTGTCGTGTCAACAGTTTGTAGTGTGGTTTGTCGTCGAGTGTGAACGGCTCCGTATTTGTCTTTATGTGTCTACTGTTTTATCACCCACCATTATGTCACTTATGTGTATTCTTTCTGTTGTTTATTGATCTATTCTATGGCTGAAGAGCGGCGTAACATGCTGCTGACAGCCTGCCTGTTTGTACGGGTTTGAAAATAACAATAGAGAAAAAAAAAAAGAGAGAGAATCAGATGCGCCAGCAGTCGCAGCATGTTGACGTTACCTGAGAAGGCGCTTTTAGTGAAGCTGTATTATCAGAATGGGGAATCTGCTAGTTCAGCGTTACGATCCTATCGCCATAGGAAGGGGATTCGAACGGGTAAAGCTCCGTTGACAACTGCAACTGTGGCGAGAATGGTTTCGAAGTTCGAAGCCACGGATTGTTTAGACGATAGACCCCGTAGTGGCCGACCGAGCACAAGGCGTAATGCTGCTGAGACAGTTCAGGAAGAAATGGAGACTGTAGCGGGTTCGTCTATGCACGGGGAAGTCAGCGTTCGTGCAGTCGCACGTCGCACCGGCATTCCATACACTACTGTTTGGTTGGCATTTAGGCGTACCCTCCGATGCTATCCGTACAAAATCCATCGGCATCATGAACTGTTACCTGGCGATTTAGTGAAGCGGAGGGCATTTGCGGTGTGGGCGTTTCAAAAGATGGCGGAAGATGACGATTGGTTGAGTAACGTGTTGTGGACCGACGAAGCTCATTTCACGCTCCGAGGGTCTGTCAACGCTCACAACTGCACAATTTGGGCTGCCGAAAATCCTAGAGCTGTCGTGGAAACTCCATTGCACGACGAGAAAGTCACGGTATGGGTTGGATTTACCACATCTACCGTTATCGGGCCTTTTTTCTTCGAGGAAATCCGTGATTCTGGTTTTGTAACTGCTACCGTGACGGGTGAGAGGTACTCCGATATGTTACAGAATCGAATCATCCCCAGCCTGGCTGATAAACACCTACTGGAACGTACGATGTTTATGCAGGATGGCGCTCCACCCCATATTGCTAGACGCGTGAAAGGCGCGCGTCGTTTGGTGATAATCGTGTGCTCAGCCGCCACTTTCGTCATGCTTGGCCTCCCAGGTCCCCAGACCTCAGTCCGTGCGATTATTGGCTTTGGGATTACCTGAAGTCGCAAGTGTATCGTGATCGACCGATATCTCTAGGGACGCTGAAAGACAACATCCGGCGCCAACGCCTCGCCATAACTCCGGACATGCTTTACAGTGCTGTTCACATTATTCCTCGACTACAGTTATTGTTGAGGAATGATGGTGGACATATTGCGCATTTCCTGTAAAGAACATCATCTTTGCTTTGTCTTACTTTGCTATGCCAATTATTGCTATTCTGATCAGATGAAGCGCCATATGTCGGTCACTTTTTGAACTTTAATATTTTTTTTTGTTTCTAATAAAACCCCATGTCATTCCATGCATGTGTGTCAATTTGTACCTCTCTATCTACATTATTCCGTGATTTATTCAGTTTTCAAATTTATACTGACCTTTTGATCACCCAGTATATAGAAAATAACAGCGGTCCCATCACACTTCCCTGGGGCACTCTCGACAATATCCTTGTCTCTGATGAACACTCGCCGTCGAGGACATAATACTGGGTTCTGTTACCTAGTAAGTCTTCCAGCCACACGCATATTTGGGAACCTACTCCATACGCTCGTACCGTCTTTAACAGTCTGCACTGGGGCACCGCGTCAAATGCTTTCCGGAAATCTAGAAATATGGAATCTGCCTGTTACCCTTTATCCATAGATCGCAGTACATCATGTGAGATAAAGGCAAGCTGAATTTCGCAGGAGCGATGCTTTGCAAAACAGTGCCGATTCGTCGACGTAAGTTTCTCGGTCTGAAGAAAATTTATTGTATTCGAACTGAGAATGTGTTCAAGGATTCTGCAGCAGACAGCAACAGCACTGCATTTCAAAAGCTACCGCTACTCTTTTCACCTCTGAACTATTCTTCGTCTGTGTTTCGCTTTCGTACAATGCGACACTCTTAGACAAATAGTTTACCGCTTAAAGTTAGATTAGAAGATAAAAACATCCCTTTGCGGAAGTGCTATTCTTGCTACTGTCAGTTTGCATTTTATATCCTGTCCACTTCGGCCACGATGAGTTATTTGGTGCCAAAATAACGAAACTCATCAACTGTTTTTGGTGTCCCATTTCGTAATATGCTACTGTGGCTGTAAGCGATGCAGTTAAATACAAACTCTGTTACACAATGGCACAGTCAGTGGTTTGTTTCTGTTTATCCTTTTCCATTGCAACATGATTGTAAAAATATATTTACGTTTATTTCAGTTTTGGTTTTGTGATGCTAAAAAAAATAGTTATTTTTGGCAGAATCACTTCTGGTGACACCAACCCGATCGTGAGTAAACGAAAATCACAAGCTTCACTCTAATTTTATTGCCTTAGTTAAAATGTGCAGTTTCATAGCAGACCCACTACCAAACGACGCCGACATGTGAATGTCGCATGTGGTTGTGTAAGTATCACTTTTCGGGCGGGAGATGTGAAAATATGATTTTAGCAAATAGAATCTTACTTCGTTACCACATTACTTTTCTTTATTCCTTCGTTTTCGTAATAGGACTTATTCTGGACAGAGATTTACTGTATGTTGGAGTGATGAGATGTGCTTTGTACTGGAGCCATTTTTGGTGAATAGTCTGCTCTGATGAAATTACTTTAGCATTTTGAGAGCTATGATACCCAATTACTGTAAGACGCATCATATTTCATGTTAATGTATTGAGGGGAATTCTGTGTCACCGTGTCAGGTAAGTGGTAGGGTGGAACTCAGTTCCCTTCAGCTCGCCGGTTCTCACAAATGTGTATTTACGTGAAGTAAGGCCAAAAAATTCCCCCGGGAGAAAAAAATTCGCGCAGTCGCAAATTGTTGAACAGTGGTAGAGGAAAGTAGCATGAACTACATAACAAAAACCCTGGTAATTTGGAAGAATCGTTAGGAATCGCTGTCACGTCCTCACTACGAGCAATATATATCGAACCTACGACTCTGTTATTAATAAAAATTGATCCACATACCCTCTCCCATGATTTAACTAAGAAACATAGATCCACTGATAAGTGAAAGGTAGGTGGATCAACGTTGACTAATAACAGAGTCGCATGTTTAGTATATGACATTAGGGGCCTGCTCGTTAGTTTCACAACGTATCTTCCTAATTACAAAAATGCTGTCGGTGGAATGAGAACGTTGGGCTGGGTTTAAATGTAGTTCTTTATGTTTCTTTCGAATGTTTCTAAAACCGCGGTTTCTGATATTCCTGTTTCCTCTAGGCATGATGGTTACCGTGTTGCAGGGAATTGAAAATCGTAGATTATTAAAAACAGAGTTTCAACTGTGTGAAATTAATGTTTATTGTTAACAGAAGTGAATTAAGAACAAATATTAAATGTGCATATCACATCTGTGTTCACTAAAACCATATTAAGAGAAGAGTTGTGTTATGTGGGGTTTAACAAGGTGCAAGGGTTGGAATGGAGTTTAGAAGCGGGAAGGAAGGATGGTCGCCGGATTCTGGCCATGGTCTTTCCACCTTCACACGTCTGAAAAATGAGGACCGAACAGACAGCTCCCCAGTCTGTCTACCGCACTACACCAGAAAAAGTAACCGCAGTATTGGTTAAAAACAGTCTTGGTTGCAATTTTTAGTTTTTTATTATTCAACGATGCGTTTCGCCTTACTTAGGCATCTTCAGGTTATCTTTTTTAGATATGCTTACTACCTGAGCCCCCATCTTACTGTTACTCGCTCCTGTGAACGGGAACGCGTTATGCAGATCTTGGTGCCTCTCGCGTCCATCTAAAAAACATAACCTGGATATGCCTAAGTAAGGCGAAACGCATCGTTGAAGAATAAAAAACTAAAAAAACTAAAAATTGCAACCAAGAGTATGTTTAAGCAATTCTGTTAAGCACTGGTTTGCTGTATGCCACATATGGATTGGAAGAATTTCTAAAGTAACCGCAGGATATTTCACAAAGTTGCAGCGACCAATCGGCAAGTCGCCTTATGAATCACTTGGGGACACATTGTGTAGACACTCTCATTGGGGGCGATGGTGTTTATTTTCCGAAGTGTGTGAACACCATACTGATTACAGAATTGTGTTGCTAAGAATGCAAACGACAGGATAAGCATATGGACAAATTCTACGTAAATCTCTGCACTCTGTTGTACAGTGCTACAGGGGAAATTGATTCTTAGTCGTTGTCTGCGGCAGATGTAGCGTTCTTCCGGGAAAGACGA
Organism: Schistocerca americana; assembly: GCF_021461395.2. NCBI lineage: Eukaryota > Metazoa > Arthropoda > Insecta > Orthoptera > Acrididae > Schistocerca > Schistocerca americana. Next base: position 556,316,272 of record NC_060125.1, on the reverse strand, counting down.
CTTCTCCGCACGAGGGCTGTTCGCTTCTCACTTTACAGACAGACGGTGTCTCCCCAGCCTTCCCTGTCTAGTTCTCTCATGTGTGGAGACAAAATAAATTCACGAAGTTCGTGTTTGCATAGTGGAGTTGTTTTTAGTATACTGAGTACTTGTTTGCAGTTCTTAAGTGAGCTTTTATGTAAAGTACTTTTCCAAAAACAGTGCCTAAGAAGCGCTTAAGTTGTAAGCGTGATGTTGTCAGTGACCCATGTAGTGTTAGTGGAAAAGGGAATGGATTGGTAAAAGTGGAATCTTGCTGCTGTCTATGGTTGACAGCATATCGTCAAGCTGTGTATGCGTCGTGTAGTCACTTTGTGGTGAATTAATGAATGACTACAAAGTTACTGCAATTCTCGCGCCATTAACTGTTACTGGTAGACTACATAAATATCTCCCATTCAGGAATTGACACTTGTATTGCAGGGTGCACTTACTACACATCAGCAGTATATGTGGCAAAGTTGGTGCCATTGTGAACTCATGGAATAGCACTGATCAAGTTTAAACCTGTAACAGTAATGTGCTGTAATACATTGCTTGACTTGTTTTGAGGTATCTGAAGTTCCATAACACGCAGGTGACCTGCTTCTGATGCAGAGGGAGCCCACTGGGCCTCTTCAGATGTTCGAAGAGCTGGGGTTGGGCTAACGCATTTGCTACCTTCATTCAGTGAAATGTATTCCACCCACTGATATTGGAGATAATGAAATCGACATTGTGGAACACATACTGACAGGATGCTAAACTTGGGGCAGTCTCTTCAGTATGGTAGGCAGCTGACGGCTCCAGCTGTTGAACTCGTTTTTCTTATAACAGCTCATTTAACAACAGCAAACAAATAGTCACTTCCTTCGTTTTCAGTCATCAGTCTTCTGACTGGTTTGATGCGGCCCGCCACGAATTCCTCTCCTGTGCCAACCTCAGAGTAGAACCTGCAACCTACGTCCTCAGTTACTTGCTGGATGTATTCCAGTCTCTGTCTTCCTCTAAAGTTTTTGCCCTCTACAGCTCCTTCTAGTCGCTGATGTCTTAACAGATGTGTTTTCAACACACTGCTTTCGTCTCTTATTCTGCGCAGAACCTTCTCATTCCTCACCTTATCAGTTCACCTAATTTTCAACTTTCGTCTGTAGCACCAACTCTCAAATGCTTCGATTCTCTTCTGTTCCCGTTTTCACACAGTCCATGTTTCACTACTGAACAATACTGTCTTCCAGACGTACGCTCTCGGTAATTTCTTCCTGAAATTAAGGCTTTTGTTTGATACTAGTAGACTTCTCTTGGCAAGGAATGCCCTTTTTGCCATTGCTAGTCTGCTTTTTATGTTCACCTTGATCCGTCCGTCTATGGTTATTTTGTTTCCCATGTAACAGAATTCATTAACTTCATTTACTTCGAGACCATCGCTGCTAATGTTAAGGTTCTCGCTGTTCTCATTTCTGCTACTTTTCATTGTTTTCTTCTTTCTTCAGTTTTCTCTCAATCCATATTCTGTACTCGTTAGACTGTTTATTCCGTTTAGCAGATCATGTAATTTTTCATCACTTTCACTGAGAATAGTAATATCGTCATATCATTGATGTCTTTTCGCCTTGAATTTTAATTCCACTCCTGAACCTTTCTTTTATTTCCAGCATTGTTTCTCTAATGTACAGATTGAACAGTAGGGGTGAGATTACAACCCTTTTTAGTGCGAGCACTTCGTTCTTGGCCGTTCACTCTTATTATCCCCTCATGGTTCATGTACATATCGTATATTACCCGTCCCTTCCTATAGCTTACCCCTATTTTTCTCCGTATTTCGAACATCTTGCACCATTTTACATTGTCGAACTCTTTTTCTAGGTCGACAAATCCTATGAACGTGTTTTGATTTTTCTTTAGTCTTGCTTCCATTATCAACCGCAACGCCAGAATTGTCTCTCTGGGTGCCTTTACCTTTGCTAAAGCCAAACTGATCGTCATCCAGCGCATCCTCAATTTTTTCCCCATTCATCTGTATATTATTCTTGTCAGCAACTTGGATGCATGTGCTGTTAAGCTGAGTGTGCGATAATTCTCGCACTTGTCAGCTCATGCCGTCTTCGGAATTGTGTGGATCATATTTTTCCGAAAGTCAGATGGTATGTCGCCAGACTCATACATTCTATACACCAACGTGACCAGTCGTTTGTTGCGCTTCTCTCTCTCTCTCCCCCTCTCTATCATTTTGGAATATTATCTCTCTCTTCTGCCTTCTTTGATCTTAAGTCCACCAAAGCTCTTTTAAATTCTTATTCTAGTACTGGATCCCCTGCTTATCTAAATCTACTCTTGGTTTTTCTTCTATCACATCAGACAAATCTTCCCCCATATAGAGGCCTTCAATGTATTTCCACCTATCCGCTCTCTCCCGTGCATTTAATAGTTAATTCCCGTTGCACTCTTAATATTACAACCCTTGCTTTTAATTTCACCGAAGGCTGTTTTGAGTTTCCTATATGCCGAGTCAGTCCTTCCGACAATCATTTCTTTTTCGATTTCTTCACATTTTTCATGCAGCCATTTTGTCTTTGCTTCCCTCCTCTTCCTATTTCTTTCATTCTTCAGCGACTTGTACTTCTGTATCTCTAGAGTCGCTGAACATTTTTGTACTTCCTTCTTTCGTCGGTCAACTGAAGTCCTTGTGTTACCGATGGTTTCTTCGTAGACCTTCTTTGTGCCTACGTTTCTCTTTCCACCCTCTGTAATTGCCCTTTTTAGAAATGTCCATTCGTCTTCAAATGTACTGCCTACTCAGATATTCCTTATGCATTATCCATAGCCTCAGGGAACTTCAAGCGTATTTCTTTATTTCTTAGTATTTCTGTATCCCATTTCTTTGCGTATTGATTCTACCTGACTAATACTCACCTAATAGAATGAAAAAGACTTCACTCTGCCGGCCGCTGTGACAGAGCATATCTAGGTGCTTCAGTCTGGAACCGCGCTGCTGCTACGGTAGCAGGTTCGAATCCTGTCTCGGGCATGGATGTGTGTGATGTCCTTAGGTTAGCTAGGTTTAAGAAGTTCTAAGTTCTAGGGGACTGATGACCTCAGATGTTAAGTCCCATAATGCTTAGAGCCATTAGAACCATTTTTTAGACTTCACTATATAAACACGAGCTCAGTAAAAATATTTTGTCCTCTCACATGAGATAACTGGACAGGAAATGCTGGGCAGGTCGCTTGTAAACTGAAAACAGAGCGGCGCTCACGGTGGGGAAGTCGGCTTTCCCGGAAGAACACTACAGTTGCGTACAGGACGACTAAGAATCAGTTTTCCTCTAGTACTGTAAAACAGTGTGCAAAGGTTTACGTGGATTTTGTCCATGGGCGCTTCTTGCGTTAGTATTATTAGTAATTCATGTCTGTATTGCATTTAGCGTTAACGCACTTTGGGGAGAATAAACACCCCGGTCACGCCTGCACTGATTGTCGCCTGTGACTCATAAAGCGAGCTGCACAAGGGTTGGTATAGCTTCGTGAAATATTCTGTAGCTGCTTTTTGTGACTTAGTGGGTGAGAAGGAATGAGGGATTGCCTGTTCGCTCTTCATTGGCAGAGGTATGAAAGAGGGGAAGTACACGGGCACAATCTGGCGATCCGTTTTCCCTCACACTTCTAACCTCTACTCAAGCCTTTCCAGCACACTATACCCCTCAAAACACACTTTTATCCCTTAATAAAGTTCTACTACACTTAGCTGTGGTACAAACACTTAATATTTGTTCTTAACCCACGTTATTTAGCAATATACATTAATTTCTTACCATTAAAACGCTGTTTTTAATAGTCTTCTGTTTTCCCATCCTCTCCAACGTGGAAACTGTTAGTCCTACAGAAAAAATGTATATGACATTTTTGTAGGATATTTAACGTAGTTACACTTTGTACTGAAAAACGTTTTCACTACAAGCCATGGTTTTCGAGACATTAAAAAAACTTGAAGAAATGACCTTTAGATGCTCCCACTCGAACGTTCACACTCCACCGGTCAGTATTTTTAATAAGTTGTTCATGACAATTCTTTCTAACACTGCACAAAAGCTAACAACTGCAAGAATGTTTTCCCTAATTTTCCTTCGCTGAATGGACAGTGTAGGCTATGAGAGAGTACGAACTATCAGGTATGAAGAAGTCGCTGTCTTATTTTTCAGGTTCATTTCATTCAATCGTGAATTCATTTCTTGCACCCCAACTTATATGAGAAAGAGAAGGTTGGTTTTATACATAACGTTCGAAGAAATTACGTGATTGCTGTCGGTTGTCGTAAACTTTATTCCATGATATTTCGACTGGACACCTGCCAGCCGTTTTCAGGTGAGCTATCGGAGACTGTACATGATGTTGGGTTGTGTTTCCATTTTGTAAGATTGTCTTGTAAAGTTAAATATATTCACGATTCTCACAACGAAAATATAAATTTGTTTCAATTTTGTTGGAGAGAAATATGTTCTTCCTAATTACACAAGGTGAACAGTCATTTCTAATGCGGTCAGTTCCATTTTTCACATTTTGCTTAAATACACGGCACACAGGCTGCCGCCATATTGCTGAAATTGTGTTAGACAATTAATACCAGAAATGGATTACCTCCAATGATCAGAGAGGGCATTGATAAGATAATATGCACAAACCGTTTACCCGCTGTTTAGTCCATTTTCAGGCATCGGACAAGGTAAAGCTTGAAAGGTTCCTTCTGTTTGGTTATGCATCGTTACCTTCTTGTATCTCTCTTCCTCTGTTTCCTTCTATCTATGCCAGAGCGTGCCGGACGTGTGTGTAGCCAAGTCGCCTTATTGACATGTGCTTGCCCGCTTAATACATTTCTCGGAAGGGTTGAATTTAAGGGGCCGGCCCGACGTTTAGTTAAAGGGGGGTCGGACGTCAAACGGGACGACTTGGAGCAGGAGAGACACCACAGGACATTTTAATTTACACTGTCTATATTTTTAAAAATAAATTCATAAAACTTTGTCAGAATGACCAGAAAGGATTCAGGATTTACACTTATAGTGGTGGAAGTTCAAAAATACAAGAAAATAATTTATTTTTTTGACATTTGTATTTCACCTTTTTTTCACTTACCATTGGCTGCATTTGTTGCTATAGGTACACTTTTCTTCATAAGTAAGGGAGATTCTTCGATGAATTTTGCACAGCATACAAACCATACTTACAGGTGTATGAAACTCTAGAATTTTCCAAATCTATTAAAACTGTGGAAAAAATTGAGATAATTAACTATAAAATTTGAGTTTTTCTAAACATGAAGTTTAAAATATAACAACACATTCATTTTTTCATAAATTAAATAATTTCTAGAGTTTAATACACCTGTAAGTATGGTTTGTATGCTGTGCAAAATTCATCGAAGAATCGCTCTTACTTATGGAGAAACGTGTACCTATAGCAACAAACGCAGCCAATAGAAGTGAAAAAATGATGAACTTTTAATGCAAAAAAAAATTATTTTGTTATGTTTTTGAACTTCCACTGCTAATATTGTGAATCCTGAATCCTTCTTGGTCATGCTGACAAAGTTTCATGAATTTATTCGTAAAAGTATAGACAGTGGAAATTAAAATGTCCTGTGGTGTCTCTCCTGCTCCAAGACGGCCCGGTTGACGTCCTACCCCCCTTAAATGATCTGATGATTATTACGTTAATATTGCGCAACGGATAACGCGGGGGTGGGCTCAAACAACCAAGTGGTCAGTAAAGGCCACGCTCTATCATGATCTATAAGGACACCACTTTGTTGGTAACATCGCTCTCTACACAGGACTGGGCTTGTAATGATTATTAAATTCATGACACTGCTCTCGACACAGGACTGGGGTTTGTAATGACCACTAAATCCATGACATTCAGTTGATAGGTCATTTATTGTCTAGATCCCAGAAATTTTACAAACTTAATATGACATTTATTACCTACATTTCCCAATACTTTACAAATTTAATAATTGCAGCAAACAAAGTCAAGTCAAATATCTTCTAGTTTTGTCTCGCACTGAAGGCGCTTAAACTAACAGGCATCTCGTTTCTACGTAAGCACTGTGAAAGAGGATGGGACTACGTTGCTGCCCTTGTGGTCCGTCTGCTGGGACAGTGATCGAAATTCGCACTCAAGATTACTACTAGGACCGAATAACAAAAATTCTCATCATCATCATCATCATTTAAGACTGATTAAGCCTTTCAGCGTTCAGTCTGGAGCATAGTCCCCCTTATAAAATTCCTCCATGATCCCCTATTCAGTACTAACATTGGTGCCTCTTTTGATGTTAAGCCTATTACTTCAAAATCATTCTTAACCGAATCCAGGTACCTTCTCCTTGGTCTGCCCCGACTCCTCCTACCCTCTGCTGCTGAACCCATGAGTCTCTTGGGTAACCTTGCTTCTCCCATGCGTGTAACATGACCCCACCATCTAAGCCTGTTCGCCCTGACTGCTACATCTATAGAGTTCATTCCCAGTTTTTCTTTGATTTCCTCATTGTGGACACCCTCCTGCCATTGTTCCCATCTACTAGTAGCTGCAATCATCCTAGCTGCTTTCATATCAGTAACCTCAACCTTGTTGATAAGGTAACCTGAATCCACCCAGCTTTCGCTCCCATACAACAAAGTTGGCCGAAAGATTGAACGGTGCACGGATAACTTAGTCTTGGTACTGACTTCCTTCTTGCAGAAGAGAGTAGATCGTAGCTGAGCGCTCACTGCATTAGCTTTGCTACACCTCGCTTCCAGTTCTTTCACTATGTTGCCATCCTGTGAGAATAAGCATCCTAAGTACTTGAAACCGTCCACCTATTCCAACTTTGTTCCTCCTATTTGGCACTCAATCCGTTTATATCTCTTTCCCACTGACATTACTTTCGTTTTGGAGATGCTAATGTTCATACCATAGTCCTTACATTTCTGATCTAGCTCTGAAATATTACTTTGCAAACTTTCAAACGAATCTGCCATCACAACTAAGTCATCAGCATATGCAAGACTGCTTATTTTGTGTTCACATATCTTAATCTCACCCAGCCAGTCTACTGTTTTCAACATATGATCCATAAATAATATGAACAACAGTGGAGACAGGTTGCAGCCTTGTCTTACCCCTGAAACTACTCTGAACCATGAACTCAATTTACCGTCAACTCTAACTGCTGCCTGACTATCCATGTACAGACCTTTAATTGCTTGCAAAAGTTTGCCTCCTATTCCATAATCTCGTAGAACAGACAATAACTTCCTCCTAGGAACCCGGTCATATGCCTTTTCTAGATCTATAAAGCATAGATACAATTCCCTGTTCCACTCATAACACTTCTTCATTATTTGCCGTAAGCTAAAGATCTGGTCCTGACAACCTCTAAGAGTCCTAAACCCACACTGATTTTCATCCCATTTGTCCTCAACTAATACTCGCACTTTCCTTTCAACAATACCTGAGAAGATTTTACCCAGAACGCTGATTAAAGAGATAGCTCTGTAGTTGTTACAATCTTTTCTGTTTCCATGTTTAAAGATTGGTGTGATTACTGCTTTCGTCCAGTCTGATGGAACCTGTCCTGACTCCCAGGCCATTTCCATTATCCTGTGTGGCCATTTAAGACCTGACATTCCACTGTATTTGATGAGTTCCGACTTAATTTCATCCACCCAAGCTGCTTCGTTGCACTGCTATCTATTGAGCATTTTCTCCACTTGTGATCCTATTTCCATCATCATTCCTATCCCATTGTACCTCGAAATCTGAAACATTACTGATCGTATTTTCAGCTACATTGAGCAACTCTTCAAAATATTCCCTCCATCTGCCCAAGGAATCCACACGATTCACCAGCAGTTTTCCTGACCTGTCCAAAATACTTGTCATTTCCTTCTTACCTCCCTTTCGAAGACTGCTAATTACACTCCAGAATGCTTTTCCAGCGGCTTGACCCATAGTCTCCAACCTGTTTCCAAAGTCTTCCCAAGATTTCTTCTTGGATGCTGCAATTATGTTTGGCTTTGTTTCTTTCTTCAACCTAACTTTCTCTGTCTACCTGAGTTCTAGTATGTAGCTATTTTTGATACGCCTTCTATTTCCTTTTACAGGCTGCCTTGACTGTGTCATTCCAAGAAGCTGTTTGCTTCATCTTACCTTTACACACTACTGTTCCAAGACATTCTTTTAGCCACTTCTAGTACTGTGTCCCTGTACCTTGTCCATTCCTTTTCCAATGACTGTAATTGACTACATTCAACTAACTGGTAGCTTTCTGAGATCATTGTTATGTACTTGTGCCTGATTCCCTTATCCTGAAGTTTCTCCACTCTTATCCTCCTACATAAGGACCTGACCTCCTGCACTTTCGGCCTCACAATCCCAATTTCACTGCAGATTAAATAATGATCAGTGTCATCAAAGAATCCCCTGAATACACGTGTGTCCCTCACAGCCTTCCTGAATTCCTGATCTGTTATTGTATAGTCAATGACAGATCTGGTTCCCCTGCCTTCCCAATTATACCGCTGAATGTTCTTATGCTTACAAAAGGAGTTTGTGATTACTAAGCCCATACTGGCACAGAAATCCAAGAGTTGATTCCCGTTCCTGTTGGCCTCCATATCCTCTTCAAATTTACCCATAACCTTTTCATACTATTCTGCTCGATTTCCAATCCTGGCATTAAAATCACCCATGAGCAGAACACTGCCCTTGTCCTTTACTCTAACAACTACATCACTGAGCGCCTCATAAAAACTATCCATCTTATCTTGATCTGTCCCTTCACAATGCGAATATACTGACACAATCCTAATTTTCTTGCTAGACACTGTCAAATCTATCCACATCAGTCGTTCGTTTACATACCTTATTGCAACTACGCTGGGTTCCATTTCTTTCCTGATGTAAAGCTCTACACCCCATTGTGCTATTCCTGCTTTGACTCCTGACAGGTAGACCTTGTATTCTCCCACTTCCTCTTCTTTCTCACCCCTTACAGGAATGTCACTAACAGCTAAAACGTCCAGCCCCATCTTACTTGCAGCCTCTGCCAGCTCTACCTTCTTCCCAGAGTAGCCCCCATTGATATTAATAGCTCCCCATCTCATTACCATTTGTTTGCCAAGTCGTATCTTAGGAGTCCCTGGTTTGTCAGTTAGAGGTGGGACTCCGTCACCTCCAAATGTCCGAGGCATTTTGCTCTGATTGTTGCCAGCATCATATTTAAAGTATCAGGGAAGCAGGTTGCTAGCCTTACTTGCCCCGAGTCCCACTGAGTTTTACCCCTAACGGTTGAGGGACTAACCGGTGGATTTGGTAGTCTTTGCCGTATGAGCACAAAGGTGACCACGACTCAGAATGTGTCCGAGATGCCCAGCCCTATTCCAAGGTAACTGGTATCCCGACTGTCGGGACCACTTACTTGGCCACTCATACGTTGCCCGTGGTTCATGAACTAGGACATGGCTACAGGAACCCACACCATGAAAATTCTCCTTGGCGGAAAATCGGGGGGACAAAGCAGACACAAACATCGCCCATATTCACAAAAGAAAGCAAATTCCTAAAAAAATAAAACACCCTGTGAAATACGGCACACGCAAATAATCAATTAACAGCACACGGAAGCATCCTCACCTTAACTAATTTCCAAGAACGAACTGGTAGCTCGCTGGTAGTGTAATTCGGCACCACGTGGGTGACCGATACCAACAGCTAATTTCTTTCTACTCACCCCTCTGTTCGTTCTTGCTTTCCATACTTTACAATCATTCACACGCTCAACCTATTCTTTACCAAAGTAGTTAGGACGTGCTTCTTGCAAATTGGGGTTAAAAAGGAACCGTGAACAAAATTTATGAGATGGCCTAGAAAAATTTTACGTCACACGCTTAGAACCTTAAGTATGTCACACGCGCATCTCCTACCAGGTTTCACACGGAATCGTCATCCAAATTACTCATCAGCCGTTACGACCACGTGTTAACTAGGCGGGATGAGGTATGCATCCATTTCTTCTCCTACTCATTTCTTTACTTTCTTACCTTCTTTATCATACATTTTCTTCAATAATAATAATAATAGTCTTTCAAAAGATGCCTGAAAGGTTACGAACCACCCAGTTTAAATTTTCGTAACAAATCAGGGAAATTAGGTACAAATGACCAAGAAAATGGCAACATTTTAGCATACTATTTCGGAGACGTTCTCAACTGTAAAGAGCCTCCAGAGAAACGGGAATTCAAAACTCCAGAAGAAATTCCTGCAGAATCACATCCACCAACTCTAAATGAAGTCCGGCAAGCCATAAAATCCCCCAAGAACAACAAATCTTCTGGCGAAGATTGAATCACAGCTGAACTTTTGAAAAAGTAGCACTACACCTCGGTACGATTATTAAGGAAATTTATAGAACCGAGAAGATCCCAGAAGACTGGAGGACGGCACTTATACATCCACTTCACAAACAGGGAGACAGATCAGATGTGATCAATTACAGGGGGATTTACATTCTATCCGTTCCATACGAGGTCCTTTCCAAGATGTTACTAAATAGGATTGAACCAGAAACTTCCTGGCAGATTAAAACTGTGTGCCGGACCGAGACTCTAACTCGGGACCTTTGCCTTTCGCGGGCAAGTGCTCTACCATCTGACCTACCCAAGCACGACTCACGCCCCGTCCTCACAGCTTTACTTCTGCCAGTACCTCGTCTCCTACCTTCCAAACTTTACAGAAGCTCTCCTGCGAACCTTGCAGAACTAGCACTCCTGGAAGAAACGACAGAAGTAAAGCTGTGAGGACGGAGCGCGTGTCGTGCTTGGGTAGCTCAGTTGGTAGAGCACTTGCCCGCGAAAAGCAAAGTTCCTTAGTTCGAGTCTCGGTCCGGCACACAGTTTTAATCTGCCAGGAAGTTTCATATCAGCGCACACTCCGCTGCAGAGTGAAAATCTCATTCTCGAAACATCCCCCATCTGGAAACATGGGGACCAGACTAGCCATGTCTCCGCAATATCCTTTCGTTCAGGAGTGTTAGTTCTGCAAGGTTCGCAGGAGAGCTTCTGTTAAGTTTGGAAGGTAGGAGACGAGGTACTGGCAGAAGTAAAGCTCTGAGGACGGGGCGTGAGTCGTGCTTGGTAGCTCAGTTGGTTAGAGCACTTGCCCGCGAAAGGCAAAGGTCTCGAGTTCGAGTCTCGGTCCGGCACACAGTTTTAATCTGCCAGGAAGTTTCATATCAGCGCACACTCCACTGCAGAGTGAAATTCTCATTCTGGAGGATTGAACCAGTTCTCGATGCACATATAGGAGAATACCAAGGTGGATTTAGAAAAGAGAGGAGCCGTTCGGAGCCAATTATTAACCTTAAAAACATAATTAGAACACGTGCTGGTCAATCACATATTACGACTTTTTTTGATTTTAGGAAAGCTTATGACGCCATAGACAGAGAAAGCCTCATTAGAACTCTGGAGGAATTTGGAATTGACAGAAAAACTAGAGAGACAGTAAATCAAACAATGACAGATACCAAGTCCAAAGTCAAATTTCGAGGCAAGATTTCTGAATCTTTTAAAATCCAAACGGGTTTGAGACAAGGGGATGACTCTCCCCAATTCTATTCAACATCACTTTGGAAAAGATTATGACGGAGATATTGAAGGAATACACACAACAAAAAGTAAAGGGAATTTCTTTTGGAGGACCCGTTAAAGGCCTTACGATACATGCACTAGCTTTCGCAGATGATATTGCTCTCCTATCCACAAATATAGCAGATGCAATCAAACAAATGGAAATATTAGCAAAGCATGCAGCTAAATTTGGTTTACAGATATCACAAGAAAACACTAAATTCATGTCTAACAAGTACAAGAAAATCAAAGAATTGCACACAATTATTGGATGTATCGAAAGGGTCAAACACTTTAAATATTCGGGAGAAACAATAACGGATATTGGCATAGAAAAAGCAGCTGTCAAACTTCGAGTAGCTAAACTTCGGAGAGCACACATTTTAACACAAAAACTGTACAACAAAAAATGCCTGTCTCGAAATGCAAAGTTATTACACTGCAATTCAGTGAACGGAATGGACAGTGTCTTGAAAGTAGGGCATAAGATTGTCAACAAAAGCAAAACGAGGATAATTGAATGTAGTCGCATTAAGTCAATCGAATTAAGTCGGGTAATGCTGAGGGAATTAGATTAGAAATTGAGACACTTAAAGTAGTAAAGGAGTTTTGCTATTTGGGGAGCAAAATAACTGATGATGGTCGAAGTAGAGAGGATAGAAAATGTAGACTGGCAATGGCAAGGAAAGCGTTTCTGAAGAAGAAAAATTTGTTAACATCGAGTATAGATTTAAATATCAGGAAGACGTTTCTGAAAGTATTTGTATGGAGTGTAGCCATGTATGGAAGTGAAGCGTGGACGATAAATAGTTTAGAAAGGAAGAGAATAGAAGCTATCGAAATGTGGTGCTACAGAAGAATGCTGAAGGTTAGATGTATAGATCACATAACTAATGAGGAGGTATTGAATAAAATTGGGGAGAGGAGGAGCTTGTGGCACAACTTGTCTAGAAGAAGGGATCGGTTGGTAGGGCATATTCTGAGGCATCAAGGGATCACCAATTTAGTACTGGAGGGCAGCATGGAGGGTAAAAATCGTAGAGGGAGACCAAGAGATGAATACACTAAACAGATTCAGAAGGATGTAGGCTGCAGTAGGTACTGGGAGATGAAGAAGCTTGCACACGATAGAGTAGCGTGGAGAGCTGCATCAAACCAGTCTCAGGACTGAAGACCACAACAACAACAACACCGTGACGAGAACAGAAGTTCAATATGCAGCAGAAACACTATCCCTGAAGAACAAATGACTAACAGATGAGCTCGAGAGGAAGGAAAGAGTAATTCTGAGGAAGATTCTTGGTGGACACAAAAAAATTGGTGACAAATGCGTAAAGACGAGCAATGAGAAGATCTAGCAGTTTACTAAACAAATCACAACGGGAATGAGCAAGAAAAGGCTGATACTCTTTGGACATCTGGTGAGAATGAATGATGGCAGATTATCGAAGAAAATCTTCAATATAATTCAACAGAGGAAAACACCCAAGTCTTGGTTGCAAGGAATAAAGACCTCGGTGAACTTGGACTTACAGAAATGGACGCAATGAATAGGGACAAATACAGAAAGGCAATAATTGAATTCGAGATTTTTCAGGAGGCACCAAAACCGAAGACCAACAGGAAACTAACAGCTGAACATCTGGCAAAAATGGCAGCAGGCAGAAGAGCAGCCCGAGAGAAGAGAAAGGAGAATGTGAACATCAAATAAAATTTGTAATGCGGTCCTTAGTTGGCCAATTCGTGTAAATAATAATAATGCAACAACGGCGACGTCTGCTCTGGTTTCTAGGCACAACACTCTAAACTGCGACTTGCCTATCTGACGACGCGGCTCTAGTGAAAACAGTTCTGCAAGTGTTTGCAGCAGGTTCCTGAAATTAACTTGCCCCAGCGACTTGCAGAAGTAAACTTGGGCAAGTTTTTGTTCTAAAGTAAACACCTCAGCAAGTGCTTGCAGAAGTTTCTGGCGGAAGTTACTTCCCAGTGGCACACGCTTTAAGTGGGCACAAGCAGATGTTACAGATAGAGGAAAAGCCGACGCGACGTCGCCACAGGGGGCGGAACCTCTGCCCTTGGGTCCCTCTAGTCTAGCTAGAGAGGCGGTGAACGGACTGCGGGTACCGCCTCAGCAGTTTTGTGCTGACACGCACAAACAGTAGCAGTATAATTCCGCTGAAACTGCAGTTTGCTTCGTAAATCAGGAATAAACTGCCAACACTGAGTTCATTCGAAATCGATTGCTTCAGATGAAAACCGCTTTGTTAGTTATAAGCTAAATTCTAGTGTAACGTCACAATAGGTTTCGTTACATAGTTAAAATCAGTGTTATGTTGCTATTAGCCGATAGACATTATCAGCGTAAATTCAATTACTTTACATAATTAATGAACAGTGAAATAATCTCAGCCCCAAATTACATGCATGTAGAAACAATTATGGATCAAAGTCTTTTATTCTCATTACAATATGCATGTACTGTGCCCCTATTTACATTTCCCCACCTCTCCTTAAAGTACGTGGTCAGGTGTGAATGTTTTGAGTGTGGTAGCAGACAAACCAGATATGTAGTGGGTCTCAGAATCTTCTACCAACTTTAGCACAGTCAGTGGAAGGCAAATAGCAGGAACAGGATGGTTCGACCAGAGGTGCGAAAGTCTGAAAAAAAAAAAAAAAAAAAAAAAACGTTTTCTCACCAGAGGTTGATCATGGGCCTTCCCCACTACCTCGCGCTGTGCGAGAGATAGAGCTTCGCAACGGTTACGGGGAGTTTTTTGGAAGACAAGTAAACGACCAGACGTTCCTTCAGAACACTGCGTCGAAATCAGGACTAAGGTATTTGAATGTTTAAATATGTTTAATGTTAACAATTTATTTACCAGAGGCTTTTTCACGATTGATTAATTAAGAACCATTTATTGATTTTTGTTCAATTTATCCGATATTCGAATAATATTCTCCGTTCGAGATATCCGTTACGACCCGCCACGTGGTGCGTAGTTTCAAACTGCAACCGCCGAGAAAGCTAATAGAGGGAGTTGTAGCCAGTTTTTGCGATTGCTGAACATTTATGCTAGCGTGTGTCGATGTTTAACAACTTATTGAAAACTTAGTGACGAGTGTAGCTTTTCTAAGATGAATCGTTTCGTATTCAAGCACTTCGCACTGGCGATACCAGCCATGATACCTGCTCGATGCCAGCCACTGTACATAGAAAATCTGCATAGAGAAATAGTTACAATATTTGCATTTCAGTGATAACTTAGTGCATGTGTATGTATCAGCATAGTAGTGTAGTGACCACGTGCTCTCCAAGATTTTCCTTCCCCCCACAGGACGATGCAAATCAAAGGCAACACGGTTTGTAATTCAAAGGAGAAATAATCTATGTGCATAGTTAAATAATCTTCGTCCATAGTTAATGTGTATTCAAAAGATTGTTAAGAAGTAACTTCGTAAATTTGTCTAATGTTGGTTAAAATAAAATTAACTTTGTTTTTCGAAGTAATTTTCGGGTGTCAGCTTGCTCATTTAAACCATACCTAAGAAAAGAGAATCATATCAATCACGCTGCCCCTTTACTAAAATTATTGGCACAAGACTAGATTCGTGCAGGATGTAGTTTTCTCTGACCATCCCCAAAATTACAATTGCGTTATTCGTTGCGACTTCAAATTCAATCGATAAGATTGTATTCTGAACTTTGATGGGCCTAAACATCAATTCTAAAAGCGGGCAGAATGGTCAGGGAAGGTTACTCTGCCGAGAGAGAAAAAGTGTGCATAAGATCCTTCTCCACAGCAGGCTTATATAAAAGTTAATAAAAGTAATCCCTGCTGATAAAATTAAGCAAACTCCCTTCTCAGCCTGCCACAGACAGGGAGAATTAACGACATTTACGATCTAAATACCAGTCGTTGGGAGCTTGCACTAGGAAATAAAATTTGGTTTTGATGTAACATAAAAAAAACATTTTCAGACACTACATAAAACTGTTTGAAATTGTTCATGCCTATGCAGATCGATCATTTTACTTACATTTACATGGGTTGGATAAAAAGTAGTGTCAACACTTTTATAATTCATACCAGATTTCATTGACGGAGGTTCATTGTATTACATGTCCTGAGCATAATCCCCCTCATCTCAGTCACCTTCCCCTACGGAGATGGAAGGCGCCGACCACCATCAGCGCATCCATCTCTGTCGATGTCTGGCAAGGACCGCCCTATGGCACGAATGATGTCTTCTCTTCTGTTGTGGCACGTGCCGCGAAGAGGTTCCTCAATTTTGGCGAACAGGTCGTAATCGCATACATTCGTGTCTGGTGAATACGGTGATGTTCCAGTATCTCCCACCTCACCTACGCAGGAATTCCTTCGCAGGTGTCACTGTGTGGAATCCTGCATTGTCGTGAAGGACGACGGGATGCAGTGCCACGACGTGGCGTCACTTGCTTCTCAATACGGGGAGATAGTGACGTCACAAGAAACAGCAGTGACCGGCTGCCCCTGCGGTGCAACGTCATGCAGGATTAACCCATGGGTACCGTCAGCCACAATAACCATCACTTTGATGCCAGCTGGTTTCGGCGCACATCCGGTGGGCGAGGAGAACCAGGGCGCGTCCTTTCATTGGGGCGATTTTGAACGACATCCCTGCCATCCCGAAACGTCCTCACCCATCCAGCCGCCGAGCAATAATGGCAGTGCTACAACACGATACGCCTCACGCAGCTATTAAAAGCATTGTCGTGAGCTCATACCTTGTGTCACTTCCGCGCCGGTTGTTCGTGTTTCTAAAACATACTGCCAGGGAGCTTGAACTGGCCTCCCACACTTTCAGACGGTCCACACTGCAACTGACTCGAACACAGCCGTCGCTGCCCACTGCACTGCTCCAACTGACCTTAGCTACATACAGTGCGCATGCCACTGGACGTACATCCTTCACTTTACGGCAGTGTTGCCAACCCGAATAATATAATTTTTCTTCTTCTTATTCAATTTTTCGTACTTCGCTTCTGTTTTAGTAAGTATCCCCAGCTTCACTAACATGTACTGGAATTCAGAATTACCTCTTATTTTCAGTACCATAACACGATATGAAGAGGATACTTTCCAACGGGTGTGAATATTATCCAAGTATCAGTTTAGTAAGTCGTGGTTGCAAAATACTAACAAGAATTATTTACAAGAGATTGAAAAAGCTGGCAGAAGCCGACTTTGGGGAAGACCATTTGGGATTCCAGAGAAATGAAGGAACAGGTGAGGCAATACCGACCTCGACTTCTCTGAGATTGCTGAAAGGCAAACCTACGTTTATAGTATTTGTAGACTTGGGGAACGCTCTTGACAGTGTTGACAGGAACAAACTCTTTGAAATTCTGAACATAGCAGGGATACAAAATGGCTATGTAAAACTTGTACAGAAACCACACGGCAGTTACAAGAGTCGAAGGGTATGAAAGGGAAGCAGTGGTTCAGAAGAGAGTAAGACAACGCTGTAGCCTATCTCCAGTACCATTCAACCTGTACACTGAGCAATCAGAAAAGGAGAAGAGATTAAAGAAGTTCAGGGAGAAGAAATGACAATTTTGAGGTTTGCTATGACATTGTAAAGGACTTGGAAGAGCAATTGAATGGAATGGACACTGCGTTGAGAGGAGGATGTAAGACGACCATAAACAAAAGCAGAACAAGGGTAATGGAATGTAATGGAGTTAAATCAGGCAGTGCTGATGGACTTCCAATGATCAGCCAGAACACTGATAACTACTATCGATATAAACGCGTCCAGGCGACAGCAACGTAACCTGATGAGGAAAGCACGGTGCATGTAGTACCGGTGAGTGTGCTGTCCGCGTGTAGAATGGGGAAGGCACGCGACGTATCTGAGTTTCGACCGACGGCAGATTGTGATGGTCTGGATGCTCGACATGACCATTTCTAAAACTGCGTGACTCGTCGGATGTTCGTGCTCTGGTGTCTTCAACACGTGGTGAAACCAAGGTGAAGCCACGTCCAGACAGTGTGGGGAAGGGCGGCCACCTCTCATTACAGACATCAGACATCATAGGCTGGACAAGACAGGAGGTGAACTGTTGCGAAACTAATATCAGACTCTAATGCTGGGCAGAATAGAAGTGTGTCTGAACACATGGTGCACCAAGCACTCCTTATGATGAGCTTACGAAGCCGACGACCCATGCACGTGCCAATGATGTTGTCACGATATCGGCAACTATGGCTAAAATAGGCACATGACCAACAGCACTTGCCTATGGACTGCGGCACAGTAGCAAAGTGTGCATGATCTGATGAATCCTGATACCTTCTTCATCACACTGATGTGAGGGCGCGAATCAGTCGTCTTCCAGGGGAACATCTCCTTAATACCTCTACTGTGGGACGGACAAAAGCAGATGGCGGCTCCATTATGCTCTGGGGAACATTCGTGGGGGAATCCACAGGTCCAGTGGAGTTCGTGTAAGGTGCCATGATGGCCAAGGAATATCCTACACTGGTTTCAGACCATGTAAACCTTTTCACGACAACCATGTTTCCCGATGGCAGTGGAATTATTCAGCAAGATAGTGCGCCATGTCACAAGGTGGGGAATGTGATGGAGTGGTTCAAAAATATAGTGGCGAGTTCCTATTAGTAAGGGGACAAGGACGGCACCAGCGCATTTTGTTAGTGCGGGTTGCCTGCGTCAGGGGCAGGTATGCACTCAGGGGCAAACTATTGTACTCCTTTGATTGACATGCCATTGACCTATTGTTCTCCTTTTATTGACAGGTCCTTAACCTATTGTTCTGCTAAAAGGATCCTGCTTTTTGACTGACAGGTCCTTAACCTAATGTTCCCTGCCCCCTCCCACTTCCCCCATCCCTCATGAAATCTCCCCCCTTACTGCCACAGGTACACTTTATGTTACTGTACACTGTTACAGGTACACATTTATGTTACTGGCTAGTTACACAGTGCATGGGGTCTTAATTAAATAAAATGCGAATATTTTTAGTAGCTGTATGTCCGGCTACGAAGTCTCATAAACGGTTGGCCCTGGCTAGTATTAGTACGCAATCTGACTGCATAGAATAACAACAAAGAATGAAAGGAAACTTCTGTTAACACAATTAATTAATTAAGTCCCCAGCAACTATGAAACCTACGAAACAACAAGGCACAAGTGTAGCTGTTCTGTGTGTGGAAGTGTGATTCAACGTACACATCTGGCACGGTTCTTCCTCAATACGACAAGATGCTTTAAACGCCGTTTACAATGAAGTAATTAAAAAAAACAGAAATACTATGATTGCACATAGAAACCAGAATTACACTGTAATACATGAACACAAGCCAGATGCTTTGTTGACTGAATCTGTGACCAAGAGGCATTGTTATTTAGGAAATCTGAAATACAAACATTTTTTATTACCTCATACATATTGACGAAAAATACAATCTGATCATTACAACATCCCCAATTGAACAGCATCGGCTGTCTAGCCCATCAGAACAACTGCACACAACATGCTCACAACTAGTACTGCTATCAACATCCTCTCAACAAGCACTGCCCATGGCAACCTCAGAACTACAACTGCCCAGTGGAAGCGGTGCAATAATACTCTTTGGCTCAATCTCTGGCGCTGTGACTCAGTGTCGCCACCTTTCATATGCCCCTCCTCCACAGGCTAGAATTTGATAGTATTTTTGCCAGCATTGGTGGTGAAAATACTACCAAATTCGTCCAAAAAAATATAGAGAAAAATAAAAGATAATATTAATAAATAAATATCACATAACTAAATAAATATTTGTTTTGCACTGACCCTTCCATAACCTAATGTATAAAATACAGTGAGGAATACAAATGCTTACATACATGTGACTTTACATAATAGTTTACACAAGTATTATTTGTTAAACAATGTGGTTAAACAATTAAATCAATAGTGTCAGCAATGACGAATATGTGCAGGTAAGAGTCTCATAACATTTCATAAACAGTAAATACACAAAAAATCAGTTTATACAAATATTCACATAAAATCTTTTCAATAGTTCAATAAACAAGTAGCACTTCTCAGAGTAGTTGACAGTTCCAACAGTAGCACCCAGCAATGGTCAACAGGTGCAAATTGTAGTCTCATAACATTTCATCAGCAGTATTTAAACAGCTCCAACAGTGGCACCCAGCAATGACGAGCAGGCACAGACACCAACAAGTGACATCATTTCAGTAGAAGCAGTTCCACCAGTGGCACCCAGTAATGTTGAACAGGTGCAGACACCAACAAGTGACATCATTTTAGTAGAAGCAGTTCCATCAGTGGCACCCAGCAATGTTGAACAGCTGCAGACACCAACAAGTGACATCATTTCAGTAGAAGCAGTTCTATCAGTGGCACCCAGAAGTGACGAGCAGGTGCAGACACCAACAAGTGACATCATTTCAGTAGAAGCAGTTCCAACAGTGGCACCCAGTAATGTTGAACAGGTGCAGACATCAACAAGTGTTATCATATCAGTAGAAGCAGTTCCATCAGTGGCACCCAGCAATGTTGAACACTGCAGGTAATAGTCCATAATATTCACTATCACTAATCAGACAGTTCATCAGAGTTCATTAGCAGAAGTTAAACATTTCCAAGTGGCACCCATCAATGATGATAGGTGCAAGCACGAACAACAGTTTGAATGCACACACAATTGCTTTTACAAAATTATTATCAATGCTCTTACACTAAACATACAAATTGTAATAAACACACAAATGATGTCAGATAATTGTCATATTAACCATTACAAATACACAAATATCAGTAAACCAATAATATTTATGGGTGTCAGTGAAAGCCACAACAGACAAGTACAATAATATTTAGGAGGTAGGTCGGTACCAATTATTTGGGATTAGGAAAGGAAAACACACAAAACACACTAACTCATGTTTCTATTGAATAGTGTTAACTGTGTAAATGCAATTCTGTCAAAATTTTGATGCTCACCATGTGTATCAAGTAGTAGTGGCAGCAGTGTATAACAGTCAATAATAGTTAGTCAACGTCATAGTCATCATGTCAAGACCAATGTTTGCCAAGCCAAATCAAATGTACGGTTGCTGAACAACTGTCAGTGTGCCAAGATATGCAAATACTTCCTCTCTCCAAAAAAAAAAAAAGTATATACTGCTTATTGATTTAACAAAGTGTGTGTGTAGACAATCTTCCTTCCACTTGAATGTTCTAGTCTGCCATCTTCATCCTCCTTGTTCCATATAAACCAACAAAAAAATATGCTCCTCACTTGCTTTAGCTCTTATCCACCAAAACTCCAATAATCATCAGCACAACATAATCTTAATACTTCAATAATACCTCTCACGTTGATACATATAAACCTTACCACCAATATCATTTCACTTCCATAACAATTCTTTCCTCTAGTCAGTCTCCTCGAACAAGTACAGATAAAATCCTAGTGCAAACTTCAATTCATCATCCCATACAATTCGAAGACACAATGTCCACACACAACCTCTACTCATTATGAATTATAAAATACATTTTGGTTACCTTGTCCATCATTAAATAAAAGAAATGCATACATGACCTCTAACAGCCTTTAGTGTGAATAACTTTCAATAAGTAAGTACGAGTACGGAGTGTGAATGATCATAATATTTCACAGTGTGTACACCACTTCAAGAATCATGGCAAAACAGAAGCAAACATGTGGAGTATTTCTTGTGTCAAGTGTCACTTGCTATCTCAATTGCTCACGAAGAATGCAGTGTAATAACTGTCAATGGTCTAAACCTAGTGTTGGTGTTTCATGTCGTTAGCTTCCTTTCTATTAGCATAAATTTATACAGCTTCCATAAAACCCCCAGCTCATGTGACTTCAATGAAGTTCTTTGTACCAATGTCGTTCGTAGAATTATAGCAGTTCATTTCCTCATCTCAAAATATAAAGCACTGAGCATAAGCAAAACATGCAATAGCGAGTAAATATACCAGTAGAGAACAGAATGTCAACAAGTGGATGCAGCACAATCCCTACAACGAGGCTCTGCCAACCGAACAATCTATAATTAATACCATAGTGTGACCTAAACTCCATGTTCGTACACCGTATATCAGCATTTCTATATACCAAATTAAAGAATAGTTACGACAACAAAACAGAAATGTGTAAATATGCAATCCATACGCAAAGCAGCAAATATATATCTTACATAATAAACAGGTCATTAGCATCATATCAGCATAAGCAAATAAATGTTCACATGTAATCTTAATAAGTAAACATGAAGGCGCAAGCAGATAAATCACAAAGTATGACTTACATACATAACCATATCAGTACGACCAATCAGGTGACAATTATAATTTAAATAAATAGGCACAGCAGACACATAATAAAAAAAATGACATCAGTGAAAAAGCAGTGCAGCCAAGCGATGCATAATATACACAAGTAACAACCCTGTTCATTAATAAAACATTGTCGAAATCAGCAAATGTACGCAAGCACGTCGTTTCACAAGTAAATTCATAGAACATGAAATTTAGCACAAAGTATAAATCACGTAATCGCGAGCAGCAAATTGCGTCTAAGTGGAAATATGTTACCTGAAAAATAAACTCAATTAATAGTTACCTTTTTAGTTTATTAGTTTCTTCTTCGAAATTACATTCTTCCTGAAATTTTCTCTATAGCAAGTCCTCTTAACGTCGGACACACACAGAATTTACCTGAAGTTCTTAAATATTTTATACAACCGTATCCTGAAAAATACTGAACGTTAATAACATAATTTATCAAGTCACTATAGCTTTATACTGAATTTAATCAGAGAAATTAGACTGTGTATTTATTTACGGCTGTCAGTGCATTCGCACTGAGCGCTCGATCAGCTGTAGGTACGCGTGACGTAGGAAGTAATTGTTTGCGGTCAACGACTGCCTTGTGCGCCGCGCAGACTTTGACTGTTGCTTTGAGTATGTGCCGCCGCCGGAACACGGCGCGGTATCTTTGTACTCTCCGTGTGTTTACGCAGAACTGTCAGTTTCTCAAAAGTATATCATTCCACAAAAATTTTAACGTTCGATATATGATGCATTCCCTTAGAGCGCCGAGATTTAAGAGTTTCTACTTCGACAGTGTTATCATGAATAATTTTGCGAACCCTATATGGACCGTTATAAAGCAGAAACAATTTGCGACACAAGCCTTAATGAGACTTAATTAACACCTTTTGACCAACTGACAAGGTTTTTAAACGACCAGGATGTTGAGCTGATTTCTCTCTTCTAGCAGCCGCAGATGCAATATTTTGCAGAACCAGGTTCACCACTTCAGAATGCCGTAGTTTCCGTGTAGGCGGAAAAGGAACTATTTCAGAAATGCGATTTGTCGGTGCTTTATTTTTTAATATCAATATAGGCGGTAAAGAAGTTGAATCATTAGGGAGTTCATTCAGAATGTTTTGAAAAATATGAAGATACTGATCCCATGTTCTGTGATTCTGATGACAATAAAGTCGACACAACTTATTGATTTCCTTCATCCATCTCTCTGAAGCGTTGGACTGAGGGTGAAAAGTGAAATGAAAATTAGTTTAATCTTACGACGCCAAAGAGTATGAAGCCAAATTTTAGAGCGAAACTGTGATCCATTATCTGATATAACCTTATCAACATGACCCACTTCTTTAAGAAAATGTTTGATGAAAGCATTAGATACTGAACGAGCTGTTGCTTTGCGTAAAGGTGTGAAACACACATATTTTGATGTCAGTTCCACTGTTACCAAAATGTACGCAAAACCATTAGTAGAACGAACCACCGGACCGAACAAATCGACTGCGGCCATCTCCTTTAATTTCGCTGGAATGATAGGAAACAACGGTGCTCTGTGATAAATAGTTGGCGGCTTAGCCTTTTGACATAATTTGCATTTGGCAAGAACAGATCGAATACATTTTTCCATATTACTGAAGTAGCAATTTTCTTGTAATTTATGAAAGCATTTTCTGAGACCAAAGTGTGCATAACTGAAATGTGTATACCATATCAATTTATTAACCCACTCATCAGGAATGCAAACTAACCAAACAGAGTTATCGACCGATTTTCGTTTAAAAAGAATATCATTGCGAACTAAATAATACTGTCTAATCGCTACGCTTTCCTTTCTCCTCCACTTCTCCTTAATGTCCTTCCAAATTGGATCCTTGTTTTGCTCCTTAGCGATGTCCTGGAGCGAAGACGAAATAAAAATTTCAAACGCAAAACCTTGAATATACATAAAACAATAATTGTTTTGAAACTTCCTGGCAGATTAAAACTGTGTGCCCGACCGAGACTCGAACACGGGACCTTTGCCTTTCGCGGGCAAGTGCTCTACCATCTGAGTTACCGAAGCACGACTCACGCCCGGTACTCACAGCTTTACTTCTGCCAGGTCCCGAGTTCGAGTCTCGGTCGGGCGCACAGTTTTAATCTGCCAGGAAGTTTCATATCAGCGCACACTCCGCTGCAGAGTGAAAATCTCATTCTGGAAACATCCCCCAGGCTGTGGCTAAGCCATGTCTCCGCAATATCCTTTCTTTCAGGAATGCTAGTTCTGCAAGGTTTGCAGGAGAGCTTCTGTAAAGTTTGGAAGGTAGCAGACGAGATACTGGCAGAAGTAAAGCTGTGAGTACCGGGCGTGAGTTGTGCTTCGGTAGCTCAGATGGTAGAGCACTTGCCCGCGAAACGCTAAGGTCCCGAGTTAGAGTCTCGGTCGGGCACATAGTTTTAATCTGCCAGGAAGTTTCATATCAGCGCACACTCCGCTGCAGAGTGAAAATCTCATTCTGGAATAATTGTTTTCTTTGCAGTCCTCCTCAGCACTTTGTTTCAAACCCATAGGTGCACGTGATAAAGCATCAGCAATAATATTTGAAGAACCTTGTATGTAAACAATACTAAAGTCAAATTCCTGTAGATACAGCGCCCATCGTGACAATCTTCCATGAGTTAATTTTGTTGACATAAGAAATTCCAGAGCTCGATGATCGGTGTACACCTTAGTATGTCTCCCATACAAAAATGTCCGAAATTTTGTGAAAGCCCAAACAACAGCCAAGGCTTCAAGTTCCGTAATCGAATAATTCTTTTCTGATTTAGAGAGAACACGACTTCCAAATGCAATAGTTTTCTGTACTACAACGCTGTTTTCTTCTAGCTCTTGAAATAAGTGTGCACCTAGGCCTTTGTATGATAAGTCCGTCGCCAAACAAAAATCTTTAGATAAATCCGGATGTGAAAGAAGTGGAGCAGCAACTAAAGCATCACGAAGTTGTTCAAATTCTGATTCAGCTTCCTCATCCAAACACCAATTAGAATTCTTTCCAGATAATTCACATAAACGAGGTGTGGCCAAATCGTCCAATCTAACAAAGCATCTAAGAAAATTACAGACACCAAGGAAACTACGAACATCACGTTTTGTGGTAGGAACAGCATAATTACGAATACCGTCTAGTTTCTCTGGATCAGGAAGAATACCTTCTGTAGAAATAATATGACCAAGAAATTTCACCTGAGAACGACCAAATTCAGATTTTTCCAAGTTCACTGTAATGCCAACTCTTGCAAAAATACATAATAATGAATCCAAAATTTTGTTGTGCTCACTCCAAGAACTTTTAGCAATAAGAACATCGTCAACATATGAAGTAATATTGTCACGAAGATAAACAGGTAAAATTTCGTTTAAACTACGAATGAATGCTGCTGAAGATACAGTAAGTCCAAGCGGTAATTTCCGAAATTGATAACAGTTACCAAAGGCTAAAAAGGCAGTGTATTTTCTACAATCAGGGTGAAGTTCTATTTGCCAGAAACTTGCGCGCATATCAATCGTGGATAAAACTTTAATTCCATGGAAATGTTGAAGAAGTTCATCTAGATTTTGTGGACGGTCAGTTTCAGGAACGATGACATTATTGATCTGTCTGGAGACCAGAACCAAACGATTTGACCCATCCTTTTTAAGAACGACGTGTAATGGGCTGGTATAAGGACTGACTGCTGGCTCAATAATGCCTTGATCTAACATGTATTGAAGTTCACTCTTAACCTTGTCACTGTAAGCCAAAGGAATAGCGTACGTTTTTTCCCGAAATGGTGCGTGTTCTTTTACTTTAAATAAATATTATAAGCCTTGTATGGTTCCTGTGAGATGACTAAATACTCTAGCATGTGAAGTCAAAATTTGGTGCAGTTTTTCTCTTGCAACGTCATCTGGCACTTCAGCTTTCTTAACCTTTTCATTAATTAATTCTTCGCTATTAATTATATCATCCATCGCGTCTCTGTATCTATTGCCGTTGGCATGAATGAACACATTGTCATCATAATGCTCAGCGAAAACATCAGATGAAAGAAGCCTTAAACATTTTGTGTCTGATTCAGATTTCGTTAAACACTCGAAAAATTTCAAACATCTCGGCATTCCGGCAACAGTCAAGTTCACACTTCCTTCCTTAAAGTTTAAAATTGCTTTATGTGTCTTAAGAAACTCCATAACTAATATAATTTGTGTACTGAGTAATAGAACAATAATAAAATTAGCAGAAAATTCGTATCCGTGAGAAATGAAATTTAAGTTGGTCTGTTGTTTGACTTCCACACTTTTTCCAAAAATAGCTCCTCGAATTGTAGTTTTAGAAACAGGTAACACAGGACAAGCAATAGTTCTTACACATATACGAAAAACTGATTCACTAATAACATTCAATTGGCTCCCAGAATCTAAAACCGCAGTGAACTTATTCTTACCCACACATACTTCAATAACAGAATGTAAAAATGCGTCTACATTATTTTCCTTTTCGTCTAGCAAAATGTCTCTCATGTCTTCCAGGCGTACGTAGTGTAAAGTCGTAGTGTCCCTACTTTCTGAACCGTCTATATAGCTGCCAGAAGCCGAAGCCACAAGTCATTGTCGATTGTTTGCGTCACGTCTTTGATTATTCGCGTTATTTCGCGGATCAATTTCTACGATTTACACTTGTCTCTCGGAATTTATGTCACGCGGAGGATGCCAATTAGGTCCCTCCTGTCTGTTAGATGTAAATTCTTGGTTGTGTCTGTTATTAAAATTTCTATTTTACTGTCTATCTGCATGACTGCTTCTTGTGTAATTTCGACTGTCACTTCAGAAATTATTGTTATATCTACTACCCTCGTTATTTCTGTAGTAAGAATTTCTATTATTGTATGAATAATTTCTGTCTTGATGATACCGATTGCTGTTTCTGTATGATTGATCATTCCGGTAGGAATTTTCGTTACTATAATTGTCTGTGTAATTTCTGTTAGAACGTCTGTTATTGTCATGAGGCTGGTATCTATTGTACAGTCTGTTTCGTCTGTCATTCTAAAAATTACCCATATAACGTCCGTTCCGATCATTATCCCTTCTCTCTGAAAATCTATTGTGATTAGCGTTACTGAAAAAATTACATGAAGTCCCGTCGTCGTTGTCATACTCAAGTTCTTGTAGTAAAGTCTTAAAAGTCTCAATGTCGTCTTTACATCTTCCGGCTAAAGCAATTTGTCTTATCGATTGTGGCAGCTTAGTTAAACAAATGCGAATTAATTCAGTCGGGCTATAAGGGTTGGAAAGGAACTGATTCTTTCGAATCATGTCTTCAAAGTATTCTGCTGGCGTGCGGAACTCAGACTGTTTAAAATTACACTGCATAATAAGACTATGTTTGACTCTGTCTTGCGTGTTTTCGGACCAATATACCGATAGAAATGAATGATAAAAATCATTTAAATTATTACAATCTCTAATAAGTGCGCGCATGCGCGTCGCCGGTTCGTTTTCTAAATATCCACACATAAATTCCAGTTTGTGACTTGTGGCCAATTTGGTGGAAGTGCGTACATAAATTGATCTAACCATGAACATGGATGTATGTCATTCTTAGAATTGCGAAAGATCTAAAATTTCCGAACACTTAAAAAGTGTTTATAGTCAAAGTTTTCGCCTCGTGGCGACAAAGACCTACCGCGTCTGTCCCATTCCCAATGTCAATTATTGTCAAGTTCGCGCGCCTGGCGCTCTCTTGTTGCTTCTCGTAAATGAAATAAATTATTTTCTTCAAAGCCCTCTGCTATCTGTAATTCTAAATTTCTTCTACTGTCCTTTCCTACGATTTCGCTTTCAATTTGTTTGACTTGCTTTCGTAACGCCTCAAATTCCCTTTTAACGCGTTCATTAAATTTTCCCTGATTTTCAACATGTTTATTTATGTTCTGGTAATCTTCTGTTTCTGGAAATTGCAATGGAGCTGTATCATCTGAATCTCTGTCCCTATTTAAACTAAGACTTGTCAATTTGTCTGAAATCTCCTCAACTCTTTCCGATAAGTCACCTATTTGTTCTTTCAGTTTATTTACGTCTTCCGTAAGCGTCGCGACTCGGGTTGCAGTATTGACACATTCAGTAGTTAATTGTTCATACTGTTGTGTTAGGTTATTTATTCTGTCAATTGGTACGGATTCCTCGATTCTTTCAAATATTTCTTCCTTATCATGTACACATTGTAAATTTAACTCTGAAAACTTTTGTACTATCACGCGATCTCTTTCTTCCTGTTCTCTATCCTGTTCCGTTTGTCTAATTTCTGTTGAAATTAATGTATTATTGTGAGCATTCAAAATTGGTTGTACTTCTTCTCTAATTTCTTTCTTTAATTCATCTTTCATGTTTTTGAAACATGTCCCTATTCGTGAGTCTAACCGTGTTTCCATTGTTCCCATATCAGTTTTAATTGTTCCTATTCGTGATCCCACTGTTTTTAATTCAGATCCTAACTGTGATCCCAGTGAGTCTTACCGTGTTTCCATTGTTCCCAAATCAGTTTCTAACCGTGTTGTCAATGTTCCCATATCTGTTTTAATTGTTCCTATTTGTGAGTCTAACCGTGATCCCAAATTTAATATTGCACTCATCAACTGCTCCATATTAACTTGTTCGAAATTCTTTTCGCCCCTAACATTTACCGTAAAACTAACTTCCTTCGTCATAGCAGTAAAGCGATCTGTGTTCGATACTGTTCCAGAATCTTCTGTTGTTAATCTCGTACTCTGAAAATTTTTTGATTGTGAAAAATTTTGAACTGGTTCTGGACTATTTTCCCAACTTATTACATTGTTTTCTACTTCATTATTCATCATACTGTTCTCATGTGTTGGCGAGTTCGCCATGTTAACAATTTCGCTATTCTCACTATCCATCATTTTTGTCTTTTTCATCGATCGCGTAATCATTTACAAAACATACAAAACTCGTCACTATACGAAAATTACACACAATATAACACTTTATCACCAACAATACCATTCACACGAAATGCTTCCCGACAAACACGCCTAACGAACAATTAAAATCTTCATAATTGCACAAAATTGTCAAACCCGTATACAAGACATCAAAAATTAAATTCTGCAAAAATACCATTAGAAGAATGACAAGACAACTACAAATGTTCAATTATCAAATCTACACATGCAATATAGACTACAATTACCAAACTACAAATTACTACAACAATCCTACCGTCTGCTATTTTTACTGTCAGAAGATTCCAGGTTCGAATCCTGGCAGGGTTGCCACGTGCATGGGGGCTTAATTAAATAAAATGCAAATATTTTTAGTAGCTGTATGTCTGGCTACGAAGTCTCGTAAACGGTTGGCCCTGGCTAGTATTAGTACGCTATCTGACTGCATAGAATAACAACAAAGAATGACCGAGCCAGGTGGCGCAGTGGTTAGACACTGGACTCGCATTCGGGAGGATGACGGTTCAATCCTGTGTCCGGCCATCCTGATTTAGGTTTTCCGTGATTTCCCTAAATCGCTCCAGGTAAATCCCGGGATGGTTCCTCTCAAAGGGTACGGCCGACTTCCTTCCCCATCCTTCCCTAATCCTATGAGACCAATGACCTCGCTTCCCCAAAACAACCAACAACCAACAAAGAATGAAAGGAAACTTCTGTTAACACAATTAATTAATTAAGTCCCCAGCAACTATGAAACCTATGAAACAACAAGGCACAAGTGTAGCTTTTCTGTGTGTGGAAGTGTGATTCAACGTACACATCTGGCATGGTTCTTCCTCAATATGACAAGATGCTTTAAACGCCATTTACAATGAAGTAATTAAAAAAAACCAGAAATACTGTGATTGCACATAGAAACCAGAATTACACTCTAATACATGAACACAAGCCAGATGCTTTGTTGACTGAACCTGTGACCAAGAGGCATTGTTATTTAGGAAATCTGAAATACAAAAATTTTTTGTTACTTCATATATATTGACGAAAAATACAATCTGATCATTACAACATCCCCAATCGAACAGCATCGGCTGTCTAGCCCATCAGAACAACTGCACACAACATGCTCACAACTAGTACTGCTATCAACATCCTCTCAAC
This sequence comes from Schistocerca americana, assembly GCF_021461395.2. Lineage (NCBI taxonomy): Eukaryota > Metazoa > Arthropoda > Insecta > Orthoptera > Acrididae > Schistocerca > Schistocerca americana. Next base: position 556,286,065 of record NC_060125.1, on the reverse strand, counting down.
AAGCACTGCCCATGGCAACCTCAGAACTACAACTGCCCAGTGGAGGCGGCGCAATAATACTCTTTGGCGCAATCTCTGGCGCTGTGACTCAGTGTAGCCACCTTTCAACAGATAATTCAGAACGTCCATTTAACAATGGAAGACATTCAGAAATTGCTGGTTCTGATTACAACTAAATGAACTGGAATTAAAGTGGTGGAATTGGCTAAAAACATACAAACACAAAAAACGCTAGTAAACTGTCAAAATAAAAATCAAACAGTATGATATCGTGATTCCCTTTGATTAGAGGACTGTGAAACTGAAACTGGATTTTGTCCTGCAAGCTATTATTAACGTTATCGATGATGTTTACTGCTGTTTTAATTAATTAATGATAATTAAAACGTTGCCTTTTCAGCAAAAATTAATTATCGAATCGTGGCATTTTGACCTCTAGCTCAGATTGAAGTACATTAGTTGCTTCAGGAAGCTTTTCTAATCAAGTATCACAATTAATATGAACAGTGCTATTAGATCAGGTCTTGCGGGATTAGCTGTTGGAAATCTACTGTTGTTATTGTTGTTGTGGTCTTCAGTCCGAAGAATGGTTTGATGGAGCTCTCCATGCTACTCTATCCTGGACAAGCGTCTTCATCTCCAAATAGGTATTCCAAACCCGATTCTCCTCAACCTACTTACTGTGTTCATCTCTTGGTCTCCCTCTACAATTTCTGCCCACCCCACTCTCACCTCCAGTACTGAATTAGTAATCCATTGGTGCCTCAGAATGTGTCCTACCAACCGAGCCGTTATTTTAGTCTAGTTGTGCACAAAATTCTTTTCTTACCTCTTCTATTCAGTACCTCCTCATTAGTTACATGATCTATCCATCTATTCTTCAGCATTCTTCTATAATACCACCCTTCAGAAGTTTCTGTCCTCTTCTTGTCTGAACTGTTGATCGTCCACTTTTCACTTCCATACAGTGCTACACTCCACACAAATACCTTCAGTAAAAACTCTCTAACGATTTAGTCTGTATTCTATGTTAACAAAGTTCTCTTTTGTAGAAACCCTTTTGTGGACATTGCCAGTCAACATTTCTTGTCCTCACTACATCCGACATCATCTGTTGCTTTAGTGTCCAACTAATCTACCGCTTTCAGTGTATCGTTTCCCAATCTACACTGATCAGCAAGAACATTATGAACCTCCCTGACAGCCGATATGTCCACCTTTGGCGTCGATAACAGCGGGAACGCGTCAGAGCATGGAAGCAGTGTGGCCTCGGTAGGTCGCATGAAGGAGATGGCACCGCATCTGCACACAGAGGAGGGCGGCGATTAGCCATGTTCAATCACATCTCAGATCTATTCGATCCACTTCAGATCTGGCGAGATGGGTGGCCAGCACACAATTGGAGTAGGCCACTTTTGCAGAGTTTAGCTGTCAGTGCAATATGGCGATCTGTACAAAATAGTTGGGCCGCTGAATGTCTCGTCTGCAGAAAGTGAAAGGCGGACAGTGCTTCCACACCGCCAGCATGTTATTTGGCGGGTAAATTCAGTTATAGCCGATGAGAATGCTCCATTCATTCGCAAGACATCCTTTGTGCTGCGACAATGGAGCCTCTACATAGTGGTGAGAACGTTTGCGTTTTGGAGATGTTTGTTGGAAGCAGGTCTTAACGATTTCCAGGAAGGGTAACACAAGATGGACGAGGTGCCACTTTAGGACCATTAGGAGGAACGTATTTGGCGATATTCTGGGCTATTTTCGGTAAACAGGTTCTGTTAGGACAAGAATTTCGATACAGACAAGCTGAGACATCACGAAAGCGCCTACAAACGTGACTGTTCACTATTCTTGCAGCACTGTACAATCACCGAGAGGTCGACCTAGCTCTTATTTACATAACCATGTGACGTCAGTATAACACTGAAACCTTTTAGATGCGCCTGCGCGGATAAGGTGCTATGCATACATCTCTCGCTTGATGCTGGACTTGCAGGTAGACGTCAGTCACAGTGAACATGTGCGCAACCAAAGGCGTCTCACATGACGAGATAGGATCGCTAGGAACAATGCACGCTGAGATATTCTGACAGATTTCTATAGCGGAACCTGTGGCGTCACTATGGAATTGAGAACCTTTTAGCTCCGTCTGTGAGGGTGAGTTGCTTGGATCACTGGACTGCAGGTAGAGAGGCTTCCCACCAGCAACAGTAAACATGTTCGCGTCCAGAGGGTGACTTGCATCTTATTTACATAGACATGTGACATCAGTATAACACTCAAAGAATTATAACCGCATACCTGAAAATAGACGCGACTTTCACCTGTATGCAGTAGTTGCCCAAGAGCAATAGCACGCACCCCTCTATTCGTCTATCCGGCGGTGGCTCGTTGCAGCTGTGGCAAAGGCACGCATTGGAGCCTCTGATATGTTGTGCTTGACGATAGTTCAAAAGCGTTATTTACGTGCAGTGAGTGTGTGTGCACTACATTATTTTCGTCTGTTTAAGCATTGTGGGTGTTGGCAGAGAGTTCTGTCTGCATTACTTTGACAATTTACAAGTTGTTTGCGTGTCTGCACATCGGTGTACTACATTATTTAGATAATTTGCGAGTAGTTAGCAGGTCTGTAGGCTATGTAGCGTGACCCCAAGCTTCTCAGGGCGAGCGGTTTGTATCAGTGTAATAAATGAACTACATGAAATCCATCCATAAATAAATTGTTCCAAAATAAATAAAGTACACTCCTTCCTCTCTCCAGCAGCCCTGAACAGGCTGAGTCCTTTCCCCATCATATTTCCACAGATCGCCATCTTGGATTATGTCAAGGAAGCGACGACAGAGCTCTCTGGTGGCAGTAATGTTTACTAGGTCAGTTGGACTCTGTACCTCCTGGTGAACGCACTGGACGGAGGTACTGCTTCAAATTGATTAAATAAATACTGCCTGCAAAATAAAGACTTGGGTCCATGCTATCCAGCAGCTAGCACAGGCTGAGTCCTTTCCCCACCAATCCCAAGGCAGAGGTGGCAGTTGGATGACTTTGGTTATTGGACGTAGCCCAAGTGACTTATTTTCCCATCATTTTCTTAGGTTAATGGAGGTAGCTGTGGTGTGTTGAATTGTACTGCTGGAATTTGAACTTCCTGGCATTTTCTGGATGAGGGGAGGGGGTTTACCAGAGAGGGAGAGGTTAATTAATGAATCACTTTAATTAAGTAGTCAGTCAAACTGATAAGTGGGGCCATGTCAATAACTGAGACCTGAACATACCTATAGCAGTGATGGGAGATGTTTACTGAGTGATGGGGGGAGGGGCAGGGGGCAGTAGAACAATAGGTTAAGGATTTGTCAGTCACAGGAAAGTATCTTTTTAGCAGAATGATGCGTCAAGGACCTGTCAATCAAAGGAGAACAATAGGTTAATGACATGTCAATCAAAGGAGGACAATAGGTTTGTCGCTCAGTGCATACCTGCCCCTGATGTAGGTAACTTGCACTAACAAAATGCAATAATTCTGCCCTTATCTGCCTGCTCCAATTGTGTGCTGGCCACCCATCTCGCCAGATCTGAAGTGGATCGAATAGATCTGAGATGTGATTGAACATGGCTAATCGCCACCCTCTTCTGTGTGCAGATGCGGTGCCATCTCCTTCATGCGACCTACTGAGGCCTCACTGCTTCCATGCTATGACGCGTTCCCGCTGTTATCGACGCCAAAGGTGGACATATCGGCTATCAGGGAGGTTCATAATGTTCTTGCTGATCAGTGTAGATTGGAAAACGATACACTGAAAGCAGTATATTAGTTGGACACTAAAGCAACAGATGATGTCGGATGTAGTGAGGACAAGAAATATTGACTGGCAATGTCCACAAAGGGTTTCTACGAAAGAGAACTTTGTTAACATAGAATATAGACTAAATCGTTAGAGAGTTTTTACTGAAGGTATTTGTGTGGAGTGTAGCACTGTATGGAAGTGAAAAGTGGACGATCAACAGTTCGCCCGCATCTCGTGGTCGTGCGGTAGCGTTCTCGCTTCCCACGCCCGGGTTCCCGGGTTCGATTCCCGGCGGGGTCAGGGATTTTCTCTACCTCGTGATGGCTGGGTGTTGTGTGCTGTCCTTAGGTTAGTTAGGTTTAAGTAGTTCTAAGTTCTAGGGGACTTATGACCACAGCAGTTGAGTCCCATAGTGCTCAGAGCCATTTGAACCATTTTGAACGATCAACAGTTCAGACAAGAAGAGAACACAAACTTCTGAAAAGTGGTATTATAGAAAAATGCTGAAGAATAGATGGATAGATCATGTAACTAATGAGGAGGTACTGAATAGAAGAGGGAAGAAAAGAATTTTGTGCACAACTAGACTAAAATAACGGCTCGGTTGGTAGGACACATTCTGAGGCACCAATGGATTACCAATTCAGTACTGGAGGTAAGAGTGGGGTGGGCAGAAATTGTAGAGGGAGACCAAGAGATGAACACAGTAAGTGGGTTGAGGAGAATCAGGATTGCAATACCTATTTGGAGATGAAGACGCTTGTCCAGGATAGACTAGAACGGAGAGCTCCATCAACCATTCTTCGGACTGAAGACCACAACAACAATAACAATAGCAGATTTCCAACAGCTAATCCCGCAAGGCCTAATCTAATAGCATTGTTCATATTAACTGTGATACTTGATTAGAAAAGCTTCCTGAAGCAACGAATGTATTTCAATCTGAACTAGAGGTCAATATGCACGATTCGATAATTAATTTGTGCAGAAGAGGCAACGTTTTAATTATCATTAATTAATTAAAATACCAGTTAATATAATCGATAACGTAATAATAGCTTGCAGGACAAAATCCAGTTCGTTTCACAATCCTCTGATCAAACGGAATGACAATATCATACTGTTTGATTTTCATTTTGACAGTTTACTAGTGATTTTTGTGTTTGTATCTTTTTAGCCAATTCCATCACCTTTCATTCCGATTCATTTAGTTGTAATCAGAACCAGCAATTTCTGAATGTCTTCTATGTTAAATGGACGCTCTGAATTATCTGTGTAATTTAGCCAGTAACATAAATTTATGTGTTATCTTATTTGATTCGTAAGATGTTTTGTAATTCTGATGTAGGTCTTGCCTGACGTCATCGGAATGAATTCAAGCAGTAGCCTCAGATGAAGATGGGCCCTTATGCACCTTAAGGCTGTAGCAAGCAGATGCTTTGATAGATACAGATACTTTCCTCTCCACATATATAAAGTGAAATTTCCTTCCGTTTCTTTTTGTGTGTCTTGGCTTGTCTCAGAAACTAGTGTAGAGATTTTGATACGGTCATGGAATTCCCTGGAATGAACATCTTACCAGCTTCGATATCCATAAGAGCCAAAAGTAGTTGAGATTGTCGATTTTCAATATGGATGAAAATACGCTGAGGAGGCAAAGAAATTGCTATATCTGCCCAATATGGTGTAGGGTCCTCGCGAGCACACACAAGTGCCGCAACACGACGTGGCGTGGACTCGACTGATGTCTGAAGTAGAGCTGGAGGTAGTGGACACCATGATACCTGCAGGGCTGTCCATAGATCCTTAAGAGTAAGAAGGGGTGGAGTGCACAATGCACCATGGACATGAATGGATGCAGGTGATCAGACAGGATGTTTACGTACTTGTCACGTGTCAGAGTCGTATCTAGACGTATCAAGGGTCCCATATCTCTCCAACTGCACACACCCCACACCATTACAGAGCCTTCACCAACTTGAACACTCCCCTGATGAAATACAGGTTCCATGGATTCATGAGGTTGTCTCCATACCTGTCCATTCGCTCGATAAAATTTGGAACGAGACTCGTCGGTCCAGGTAACATGTTTCTAGTCATCAGCAGTCCATTGTTGATGCTGACGGGCCCAGGCGAGGAGTAAAGCTTTGCGTCATGCAGTCATCAAGAGTACACGAGTGGGGCTTCGGCAACGAAAGTCCATATCGATGATGATCCGTTGAATGGTTCGCACGCTGACACTTATTGACGGGTCCGCCGCTCGTGGTCTCGCGGTAGCGTTCTCGCTTCCCGAGCACGGGGTCCCGGGTTCGATTCCCGGCGGGGTCAGGGATTTTCACCTGCCTCGAGATGACTGGGTGTTTGTGTTGTCCTCATCATTTCATCATCATCCCGGAAAGTGGCGACATTGGACTGAGCAAAGATTGGATAATTGTACGGGCGCTGATAACCACGCAGTTGAGCGCCCCACAAACCAAACATCATCATCATCACTTATTGACGGCCCAGCACTGAAATCTGCAGCAATTTGCGGACGTGTTTCACTTCTGTGATGGTGAACGATTCTGTATTTCGTCTTTAGTCCCGTCCTTGTAGGATCTTTTTCCGGCAGCAGCGATGTCGGAGATTTGATGTTTTAGCGGATTCGTGATATTCACGGTACCCTCGTGAAATCTTCGTACGTAAAAGTCCCCACTTCACCGCTGGATGTGCTTCGAATAACACACTGTCATGCAGTTTGTAGCTGTGTCCACGAAACATCGACTGCGGTTGCAGGAGGACCAGGACAAAGATGTTGCCGACCGACTGTATCCCAGATATGTTACGTGAATGACATGTCAGACGAACGTGCAGGTCACAGAAGTACCCATCGTTCTTCGAAGAAGGTTTGGTCATTCTTCGCCATATGTAAATGGGAATTGTCCTGCTGAACTGTGGGGCATGGAGCTGCCTGGGAGTATTGTTTCGGGCTCTAGGACATCCCTGATGTAACAGCTGCTATTCAGATTGCCGTAAGTGCGTAGGAAGAGAGTGTGTAAATTATAGCGAATGGCGTCCCATGGCATCGAACTCGCATTTGTCAGTTACACTGCTCAACAATGAAGTCTACACAGGAGCTGTCACCACGGTAGTGTCTAACATGTATGCTACCATCACTGTAGCACAAGTTGAAGCAGGACTAGTCTGGAAACGCTAAATTTTGTTCACAGCGCGCCAATGACAGTGTTCATGTGCCCACAGCAGTCTGAGGTGTTGATGGTTTCTGGAAAATGGAAGCCGACACGGTGGCGTGCGTGCCACCAATCCAGCCCTCAGCAGAATGCGTCTTACCGCCGATGCACACATGTCTGTGCCTCGTTGCAGCACTCCAACGTCGGATCGAATGGTACTGTTCTAGCGGTAAAGGGCGATGCAGACCCGTCCTGTGGTCACATCGCGTGGCCAAGGATTCACTCTCATTCTAACAAGCCCGGGAGTACAGATGGGTGGGGTTCCTTAAGTGGTTGTCATTCCTTGACCGTGCGCCATGTCCACACCACGTACCTGATATTCCCGCGGCGGTTGCATATCATGCTCCACATCTCTGTTGGCTTGCCTGAAATTATTTATCGAAATATACAAGCGAATAAGGGGAGCCACTCAACGTTAAAACACAACACTGTTCGACGTCTGGTACGAACAACTATATTCTCAGACGATTAAAGAAAATCGCAGGTTGCATTGTTTACATTGTAATTCAGAAGTGTTATCCCAATTAATGGATGATTACCAGTCCACAATATCACTTGGACGAGCGTGCGCGTAACCGTCGAGGCGCGGCTGATTGTTGATGATGCGGAAACGCGGTGACCGAACGCACGTTCTCACGCTCGCTACAAGACACTGGCACTTGTTTGCACTCTTTTATGGTAACTAATTTTTGCTGATTCACATTAGTTCATTCTGAGAGGATTCACAAATACGTTACCAGCAGCACTGCTCATTTTACTTCTTGACGCACTTTCCTCTGAATCACTTGCATATTTTATCACTTTACTGTAATAACACTTGTAGCAACACTTTAACTTCCATGCTAACAATGCCTCTCACATGCAGAGCTACACACTACACACGATAACAGTTCCCTGTCCCGTGCTCGACTCTCTACAGACGCGTCTTCCCGCAAAGATACTGCACAACTAAGCCAGCGATATGACAGTACGCTTACATCGTGATGTGTGCGATCCTTTTCCACCCACTAGTTCCACACAAGCATCACTGCCATACCGGCGAGACCGTCCCGGTCAGTCTTTCTCTTTCAAACGCACTCAAATGCTGTTCACCGACTGAGTGTGGCATAGCAATGAATGATCCGGGCTCTCAGAAGAGGAAGCTGCTGAGCCTGAGTGCACGCTGTCTCTCTACCCTCTTAATCATATGAGGAAAAGTGCCACTACCGCTGTATCTTGAGAATATCTTTATTCCATCACACAATTCCCTCAGACTTCAAGAAGAATATAATAATTTCAATCCCAAAAAAAGCAGGTGTTGACAGATGTGAAAATTACCGAACTATCAGTTTAATAAGTCACAGCTGCAAAATACTAACGCGAATTCTTTACAGACGAATGGAAAAACTGGTAGAAGCCGACCTCGGGGAAGATCAGTTTGGATTCCGTAGAAATGTTGGAACACGTGAGGCAATACTGACCCTACTACTTCTCTTAGAAGAAATATTAAGGAAAGGCAAACCTACGTTTCTAGCATGTGTAGACCTAGAGAAAGCTTTTGACAATGTTGACTGGAATACTCTCTTTCAAATTCTAAAGGTGGCAGGGGTAAAATACAGGGAGCGAAAGGCTATTTACAATTTGTACAGAAACCAGACGGCAGTTATAAGAGTCGAGGGCCATGAAAGGGAAGCAGTGGTTGGGAAGGGAGTGAGGCAGGGTTGGAGCCTCTCCCCGATGTTATTCAATCAGGATATTGAGCAAGCAGTAAAGGAACAAAATAATAATTCAGAGTAGGAATTAAAATCCATGGAGAAGAAATAAAAAATTTGAAGTTCGCCGATGACATTGTAATTCTGTCAGAGACAGCAAAGGACTTGGAAGAGCAGTTGAACGGAATGGACAGTGTCTTGAAAGGAGGATATAAGATGAACATCAACAAAAGCAAAACGAGGATGATGGAATGTAGTCGAATTAAGTTCGGTGAAGCTGAGGGAATTAGATTAGGAAATGAGACACTTAAAATAGTAAAGGAGTTTTGCTATTTGGGGAGCAAAATAACTGATGATGGTCGAAGTAGAGAGGATATAAAATGTACACTGGCAATGGCAAGGAAAGCGTTTCTGAAGAAGAGAAATTTGTTAACATCGAATATTGATTTAAGTGTCAGGAAGACGTTTCTGAAAGTATTTGTATGGAGTGTATCCATGTATGGAAGTGAAACATGGACAATAAATAGTTTAGACAAGAAGAGAATAGAAGCTTTCGAAATGTGGTGCTACAGAAGAATGCTGAAGATTAGATGGGTAGATCACATCACTAATGAGGAGGTATAGAGTAGAATTGGGGAGAAGAGGAGCTTGTGGCACAACTTGACTAGAAGAAGGGATCGGTTGGTAGGACATGTTCTGAGGCATCAAGGGATCACCAATTTAGTACTGGAGGGCAGCGTGGAGGGTAAAAATCGTAGAGCGAGATATAGCGTCCCCGGTGCCAAATTTTTATCATGTAGCCGTAAAATAATAATTCCTCTGTGTAGGTTTGGATTGCAAAGAAATAATTTATGACAGAATGATCTAAAGAGACGACAAGTTACACTCTTTTGTTAATTTTTTAGTCGACCTTACTTCCTATCTTGTCTTTGTTGTATATAGACGGACATCTCTCGAGTGCTGGCAAATGAGGTGATCCCGATTTCATGTCCGCCTTCCTTGAATTAACCTGCATTCAAGTAATTCACAGCTCAACAACCGCAGCGGCCGATGCAGCCAACGACGCCATTACGTGGCGATATTAACTTATGAAAAATTAGCGGAAGCGGAAAACTCGCCCGCTATTAGCATAATATTAATTTTTCTCCACAGCCGCACAAAGTTGCAGAAATACTTAGCTTTAAGATTCTTATTTTCAGTACCATAGCCGAGGCCCAGAGCCAGTACTCTGACTACAATACAATGGTTAACGGAGGTAAGAAAAATACTCTCGCGCGTGTGTGGGCCGCAATTTTAATTAATAACTAAAGATTTCTTGCTTTAAAGTGAACTGACTAGCCGAGGAAATTAATATGAAAAGTTTATTGCATTGTTCAACTTAAATATCATATTTATTAATGCCCACCACGTAAGTCGGCAACAATCAAAAAATAATAATAACAATAATAATATATATATTAAATTACGACGGCCGACGGACGCGAGAGAGACCAAGAGATGAATACGCTAAACAGATTCAGAAGGATGTAGGCTGCAGTAGGTACTGGGAGATGAAGAGGCTTGTACAGGAAAGAGTAGCACGGAGAGTTGCATCAAATCAGTGTCAGGACTGAAGACCACAACAACAACATCACACAAGTGGTTTCGGCGGCACATTACCACCATCCTCAGGCCCCACCACTGCCTAAAGAGTATTTGATTTCCTTGGCGCATTTACTGCGGGGTCCTCATTACTGGTACACGTTGGCTAGCTTCCATCAGGGGTCTATACTGCACACCGTGTTGTTCCCAGTGCCAGTGGCTGGTAACAAGGCCCCACAGTGAATGCGCCAAGGAAATGGAACACTCTTTTGGCAGTGGTGGGGCCTAAGGATGGCGATAATGTGCCGCCGAAACTAGTCGCGTGATGGAGTAAAGATATTCTCAAGTTACAGCTGTGGTGGTACTTTTTCTCACATATATCATGATTTGAAGTCCCTCGTCCATGCAATAAGATAATCATAAATTGATGTTAATCACTTATTATGGTTCCACTGTTCTACGCATCCATCGATTTTGGAGTAATTCATACCATTCCTACTGGGTGCCGTAATTTTCACAAACAGCAGGGTATATCCATGAGAGCTGTGGATTTGGGAATCTACATTATTAAGGGGAGCTCCAATATTTACCACTTACAATACACCACAGGAAAATGTCACATGTTTTTTTTTTTTTTAAAAAAAAAAAAATATATCTCTTTATTCATCATTAATATTTATACAAAAGAACCCACTACCTTAGTGATTAGTGGGTCGTAGCTAATCTATATATATAATACATATTCAGCAGCTAATTCACAATGTTATTGTATATTACGCTATGTTAGTTATTGAAGCTACAGACAGAATAAGATAATGGGCAGACTACAGCTAAAATCTACTTACTTAATATTTCCTACTGGTTAATTTCTAACTGCCTGCAGCGTTACAGGTGTGTCAGCATAAATATAAACCTACTACTGTGGCCTTGCTCATCGAGCTAATCCCGATGAGCGTGCCCCTGACACTGGGCTGGCCAGGACTGTTTGTCGCTGCAGGTTCCTAACTTAGTATCTATATCTAAAGCTACAACTATTACTAACCTACGTCAATTCCGGTGCTTTGGTCTTCATTCGGGAACCCCCATCCCCCTAGTCCTGCACGTGGCGGATTGCAACTCATGAAGTCGACCAGTCCACGTACAGGCGGTATAGGATGAGGGTAATTGTCGCGTTCGGTAAAATGTCACTAATCGTGAACTACCCTCATGTATCCCCTAGTGGGACACATTTGGTAAATGTCCTAAACGTGTAAATCACTCAGATATGCCGTTAATACTTTCCGTGAAACCTCGTCTGCCAATTTGTTTAAAGTTTCGAAAGTTTCTTTTTGTCTTAATAGGTCGTATGTATTATTGTGCGGAAGTTGTTGTCTCAGCGTCATTGCTACATCATCGAAAAGGGGGCACTCATAAACCACATGGTCGGGAGTGCCCTCCGAAGCACCACAGTCACACTCGGGTGTAGCCTTTTTCCCAAACCGACACAAGTATGTCGGGTAGGGCCCATGACCAGTGAGAAAGTGTATTAAACCCCGCGTTGGCTCAAAGTACTTTATCCCCAACCTTTCTTTTACGTCTGGCAAGAACTCAAAGGTTCTTCTGCCTGTTTCATCTGTTTCCCAAGACCTTTGCCATAGGTCCTCGCCCTTTCTACGTATTTCTTTCTTATCTATTACCGGTATTCCCATGATGTTTTCTGTTTTCACGTTGTTCCCCTTTTTGACCCAGTACCAAGCCGCTTGTTCACGAATTTTGATATCTAAAGGACAGAGCCCCATTATTACTAAGAGTGCACTTCCTGGAGAAGTTCTATACGCCCCTATGGATCTTAGAAGCATGTTTCTCTGTACTCTTCTCACTGCCATGGCAGGCATCACCCTTGTGAGCCTATGTGCCCAGACTCCCGATCCGTAACCCACTACTGATGCTAATATACTGTTATGATACAACTTGATTAGGTGAGGTGGAAGATGAAATCGTTTATGACCGATTGATATGAGATTGTTTAATAATTGTAATGCTTTTTGGGATACGGACTCAATGTGCTTTCCAAAGTTCCACCTTTCATCGATGATGACGCCTAGGTAGCGAGTCTCTTGTCGTCTTATTACTGGTGAGCCTCCTATTCTGACTGTAGGGTTCCTCGCCAGCTGTCCTTTCAGTAATAAGTAAGTCGATTTGGTCGGTGAGATCGTCATCTTAGTATTTGTGCACCACAGTTGTAATTCGGTCATCGCTCTGTCTATTTTTGGTTCGATGTCTTCGCGGCTTCGGCCGCCGACCAGCAAGAGGAGGTCATCCGCGTAGGCTATCACCTCTAGCACATCTTCACTCTGTTCTAATTTGTCCAAAAGTGGTTCCATATGGATGTCCCAGAACAGGGGACCTAGTACGGAGCCCTGGGGACATCCTTTAGTTATGGATTTTCCTACTCTGCCGCTAGGGGATGATAGCCAGACCTCCCGCCCTTCACAATAGCTCCTCAGGCAACCATATAGCGACCCTGGACACTCTTTCTCCCGCAAGCAGGAGAAGAGCGAAGGCCACCACAGGTTGTCAAAGGCGCCACTGATGTCAACCATGATGCCAACAACGTACTTGTATGGGGTAGAGTCGCAGACCTCGGCCGCCAGAGCGATCGCATCAGTTGCCGATCTGCCCGGCCTGAAGCCGAACTGCCTGCCACTCATCCCACACAGCACTCGGTGTGCAGTCAATCTGTCAGCTAGCAGTTTCTCAAATAATTTCCCAAGGATGTTCAATAGGCAAATTGGCCTATACGACTTAACATCCGCTGGGTCCTTGTTGGGTCCCTTTTTTATTATAACAACATTTGCCTCTTTCCAGATTTTCGGAAATTTTTCTTGTCTTAGGCATTCATTGTATAACTGGGTTAATGGTGCCACCAGTTGAGGTGCCAGGAACTGCACCACCTCCGCCACAATGCCGTCTGGGCCGGGGGCTTTTCCAGTTTTCATTGCTTTAATATGGCCAGCCACCTCCTCCTCAGAGAAGGGGTAGACCGCTCTGTCGTTATCAACTCTGTCCATATCTTGGTTTCGTAGCTGGGACTGTCCCTCTGTGTCGCTGGCCTCATCGTCATCAGGCAGCAGGGACCGGAGAAGAACCTCGGCAGTCTCCTGCCAAGACTCTGTCATCCCATCCCCGCGTCTAACTGTTGATAACATCATTGGGGACCGGATCTTTTCCCTCACTAATTTATAGGGTATTCCCCATGGGTCCATGGCCAGCTGGTCCATCACAAACCTTTCCCAGCTACGTAGCCTGACTTCTTTTAGTTCTTTTTGAAATTCGTCTTTTGCCTCCCGGTATAGCTGTAACCATCGCTGTTTTTCCCACCAGACGACACTGCGCTGGTAGTGCCTCCTCAGCCTTCTGACAGACTGACGCATTTCCTGAAGTTCAGCTGACCATGGTGACGGGGAGGCCGCCATGGCTCTCCTCCTGGTTGGAACAGCTGCCTTGACCGCTCTGGTTATTGCGTCTACCAGTTCTTCGGCCTGCTTGTCTATGTCCAGGTCCTGTCGTGCTTCACCTTCAGGCAATGGAGGTATGTCGCACTCTCTCGCTAGTCTCTCCCAGTCCGCTCTCTTGAAGTTAAGTTGCAACTCCCACCCTGTGGCCCAGTGACAGCCTCCGTTTCCTAAGCTGAACATTATTAGATTATGGTCGCTTGTTGTCGCATTCTCCTTTACTTCCCAATTCTGAATGATGTTAGCAGAATTTGGTGTAACTAACGTTACATCTATATTAGTGCCGCGCCCCCCTCCCGCTGCATAAGTGGGAGGGTTGCCAGGTCTATTTGCAACCACAAGTTGCAGAGCCATAATCATTTCCTCTACTTTTTCTCCATTTTCATCTCTTGTGCCACTGTACCACAGGGGGGATTTTGCATTTATATCTGCTGTTATTATCAGCTTGCGACCTCGCAACGCCGTGGCTACTCTGGTCAGGTGATCCAGATGTTGTTCGATATTATCCCCGTATTGGAAATACATGTTTATAAAAGTTATAATTCCCATGGGAGCCTGTACCTCCACGACGTTGCAATGAGTGGTGGAAAATTGTTCAAGTGTTGTTGCTCGTATGGACTGATTGGTAATGACAATTGCCGCTTTGGGGGCTTCCCCGTTACAAGCTATCTGCCATGTAGCGGCTGCAAATGAGAGTTTTCCAGCTTGAGAGTACGGCTCCTGCAAGCAGAGTACGTCAAGCCTCTTCTCCTCCACCTCTCTTCGGAGCTCCTGCATCACGAGTCTGCTGTTATGCGTATTCAACTGTCCAACAGTTAGTTTTGTCATTATGGGAAGTAAGTATGTAATCTGTCATCAGGCCATGTCTTGCTCCAATCAAAGGCGATTCGACCATGAGCTAGGACTGATTGAGTATAGATGTCATTCAAGTCAAATTTCTCCCCACGTCTGTCGAACACTTTCTTAAGTAAGTCCCGCAGGGCCCCGAAGTCGGTGGGAAGATTCACTGACTTTAATTGTATCCTGTCCACAGCCTCCATTACCGAGAAGGTGACCTTTCTTCCGTCTTCGTGTCCTACCCGGACCACATGTCGTAAGGCAGTGGTCAGGATAGCCGGCTGCTCCAATCTTGCCAATTGCATGGTGAATTCTAAATTGGGATACACCCTGATCGGATCTACAGGCGGTAGCCTGATTACTGGAGTTTCTGCCTCAGTTGGGTTGGTGCTGGTGACTGTACTTTCTTGAAGAGGTTTTTTTGTTTGTTCAACTTTTTGTGCAGGGGCCCGGGAGGCCGCTACCACTACAGGATGCTTCTGCCGTTGGATGTTGTTGTTCGGCCTTTCTCCCCGATTTAGGGGAGGGGGAGCTGTGTTTCTGTCCGGAGGATCGGTTTGTATGCCTCTGTCCACCATAAAGGGATCTGTTTGTATTTCCTTCTCAACTGTTGTGATGCATAAGGTGCCCGAAAGCGACCTTAGAAATTCTTTAAATTTATTAGCTCTCACAGCATCCCTCCTTCTCTTACTCGGGGACTTGTGTTTGAGCATCCTGTTAGCTGTGCTCTGCTCAGCCATAGTCGATTCTTGAGATCAGGCGTTGTTCAAGCATCCGGTAAGTGGGGCAGTTCCGTCCCGTGGCACCACAGGATTTCTTCCCCCGATTTTTACACGGAATGCAGACCCCTGTCGTTCTGCATTCCTTGCGGTTGTGACCACTTTCACCGCATCTGGAGCAAGCCGACCCCCTGGTACAGTGCCTCAGAATGTGGTCCAGGTCGCCGCAGTTGTGGCAGCGAGGTACCACGATATAATCCCTTGTGTTAATGGCATGAAAGCCTACATATAATCTGCCCATTGATCTTATTTTTTTCCATAATTGTGCCGAGACCTCGGCCACGTGATGTACCACATCGCGATCTCGAGGTCCTGTTTTGAACTTCAGCTTAAAAGAATTTTTAAATTCTTGCTCATTGATATCTTCAAAATTCTGTGATCTAACTGTTTCATGAAGCTCCTCATTGGTCATAATCGTGGGCACATCGTATAATATTATTAAAGGGTTTCTTTTTCTGGGGGGTTCGCACTTAACAACTGCATTTAGTTTTTGATTGTTTAAGAGTTTCTCCTTGTCCTCCTCACTAGCGACTTCCACAATAACTGAGTTTCTACTGGGTTTTACTCTTTTGATTTTGATCTTATCCTTCACTGGGTCTACAGTTTTAGTTAGCAGCTCCTGTATTTTCTTAACGCTCGTATCTTGGCCAGGCAGGGTCCTCAAGAAGACTGCCGTGTCTGACCGTTTAGCGACTTTTTCTATTGTGTCCCTTGTTGAGGTCTGTTTAGCTGGCGCCTGTGCAGCCACAGCCGCCCAAGTCTTACTAGGTTGTTTTCTTAGTCTTTCATTTTCTTTTGTTAATTCCAATACGCGGCCTTCCAGTCTTGCATGAGCTATGGCCCATGCCGATAGCTCATTTCTGATCGTATTAAGAGCCGCTTGACTAATTTTACCATTCTTAACATTTTGCTCTAAGAGCATGGTAATTCTTGCGTGTCTTTGTACTACGCTCTCATCATCTGCCTGTCCCATCCCGTCCTGTGGTGAGGGTACAGACATCATAGAAGCCCGTAAAGGCGCACTCGTATCACTCGCTTCGGTTTCAGCCATCTTGGTAACGAGTGATAAAAAGGTGGGAGCCCGTCTCTTGCCCCGGACCGGCTCCTCTGGCATGGGGGGGGACTATTGCAGCTCGCCCACCGACCTCGCCCCTAGGTCAAGGGCACTCCAGAGCTGCAGGGTTCAACGCGCCGTTGCCAGCGCACTGGTCCCCATCGAAGGCCTCGTCGTCGACGATTTCACCCGACGCTCCTCGGCAAGTGCACCCCGCACTCCGGAGAGGCGGATGCACCCCTCGCCCTTCGCCGCCTACTAGCCCGAGTTTCCACCCGAAGGCCGAGGACCCACTCCTACTCAGGTGGTGGGTCGGTCCCCCAGTCGTTCGGCGGTCTGGGCCCATCTAACCTGGCCCAGGCGATGTCACCACCACCTGGGTTTGGCAGAACACGCCCCGGTTACCCAGGGGCGCGGCGAAGCACCCTTGCCGACTCGCGCCGTGATCCCACGCCGACAAACGAGGTCGCCGGCATGCAGAGCACCTGCTGGTCTGTGCCCTGCGAACAGAAAGGGACTGGTGTTCGGTCCCTCGACACAGCTCCCCCTGTGCCACGCACCCTTCGCTTTCGCGTCGGGTTGGGTCGCAGCTCTCCCTTTTGACGCAAGGCAAAATGCCAAGCTTGACATCTGGCACCACGGGAAGGCGGAAAGAGCCACTTGGGAAGGAGAGGCTATGTGAGACGCATCACTTCCCCGAGTGAGGACCGTCGCGGCACGCTCGACGTGAAGCGATACGCTCCAGTGCGAGCTTCCGTGCCTTACGGCGCGCCGGCAACGGGCGGGCCCGCCCCGAAACGCGCCGTCATACGACTGACCTCACGCCAGACATGTTTGTCTCATGCCAAAACGCTGCACAGTAGTAGCCCGTGTTTCGACACGAGGCCTTTCAGCTTGCCATATGACTGCACTTGGGCAGTCGCGATCGTTTCGCTGTGTGCCACAGAAGTCGGCCCTGCCTCCCTCCCTTTCGAACCGTGTACGCGCCCCTCGTGAATAGACTCTTCTGGCTGACTCCCTGTGGTGCAGAGGGTCAGGATAATGAGGAGGGCTGCGCACAGCGTCACTGCCGGCCCCTTTCCCACCCTCCAGCCCCCTTCACCACTGCCGGCGAAATTGAGTAGTAAGGGCAATTTCAATTACGCTCTGTCATACCCAAGCGTTGTAGCCCCTGGCACAGAGTAAACATCCTATTATTAGCTCACAGTGTCGTGGGACATTTCCCACGGATAATCAACGAGAACGGGCGTTCTTTTTTAAAATCGTAAGAAGTGAAACAGAATACTAACATAGGGTTTTGTAAATGTATCGCAACCGTATAGAACAATTTTTTTCTTGATGCAATAATTTAGCAACAACCGTATGTATTGTAGATATTTATTTTCTGAACTTCTTATGTGCTACCAGTTTCGGCATTACATTGATGCCATCTTCAGGCCTCACACGTCATAGCCGTATAATCGCTATATTTGAAGGAGCCATATAACTGGATCCGTGAATCAAATCGCTATGCAACAGCATACATTCTACACCTGATGCGGAACCATATACATATAAAGCTGAATACGTACAGTCAACATACGAAACCGTGGACCTGCAACCCTAGGAAACAAACGAGTACGAGGTAAGTACACCATGTTTGTGATAACTGCGACACCAAGAAGGTGACACCTGACTGCGATGAAATTAATTCCACATATTAGTCATGACAATACACAAAAAATAAGAGTTACGCAACTGTAATGTACACTGAAGAGCTAAAGAAAGTGGTATACCTGCCTAACATCGTGGTCAGGCGACACAGACTGGGGCGGTTAGCAAACATCGTGTATAGCGATTTTACAACTATGATGTGGGGCCTGAGGATGGGCATCAATGTAATGCCGAAACTGGTAGCACATAAGTTCATAAAATAAATTTCTACAATACATACGGCCGTTGGTAAATTATTGCATCAAGAAGTACATGGCAGCCGTTGTCGCATGGTCCATAATGGATCAACGAAGAACAATGTTCCTCCTTCGTTGTACGTTCAGGGTGACAACTATTGAACTATATGAAAGAAACGTAAATTAGTTGCAAAGTACGGCGTTCACACACTTTATTCAACATGTAAAAGTCACTACAGATATTCAGATTTAGATTATGTATTCGATATACCTGCCATCGTTGGCGATGATGTGGCGTAGGCGAATAGCGAAATTCAGCATGACCCGCTGAAGTGTCAGGACGTGACGCTGTCGATGACTTTCTGAATGGCTGTTTTCAGCTCATCAGTGGCCTTCGGGCTACTGCTGCACACCACCAGATCAGGGTCATTTTGGATAATGGGGATGAAATCATCTTCCAAAGTCAACACGTACCGCTCGGTAATCACCGTGCCTTCAAAGAATATCGCACGGATTATTTCGCGACTGGGCATTGCACACCACACAGTCACCCGTTGAGTGTGAAGAGACTTCTCGACCGCGAAACACGCATTCTCAGTTCCCGAAATGCGTCAACTTTGCTTACCGACGAACTCATCCAAATGAAAGTGGGCTTCGTCGCTAACCAAACCATATTCATATCAAAGTCCTTTCGTCAGCTCTGTGGACAATGGTGGATGCGAAACACAGCCGCTGTTCCATGGCCGTGGGGATTAATGGAGGGAGGTGGGATTGACGGAGGACATCGCAAGGGTGAAAAACAGGGCAGCTCGTTTTGTATTATCACGTAATAGGGGAGAGAGTGTGGCAGATATGATACGCGAGTTGGGATGGAAGTCATTAAAGCAAAGACGTTTTTCGTTGCGGCGAGAACTATTTACGAAATTTCAGTCACCAACTTTCTCTTCCGAATGCGAAAATATTTTGTTGAGCCCAACATACATAGGTGGGAATGATCATCAAAATAAAATAAGAGAAACCAGAGCTCGAACAGAAAGGTTTAAGTGTTCGTTTTTCCCGCGCGCTGTTCGGGAGTGGAATGGTAGAGAGTTAGTATGATTGTGGTTCGATGAACCCTCTGCCAAGCACTTAAATGTGAATTGCAGAGTAATCATGTAGATGTAGATGTAGATGTAGATGTAGGTCGTTTCACTTTGGAATACAATTTTAAAATTTTTCTCAAAATCAACCCTTATTATCGGCAAAAAGCAAACTATCAATTGTTTTAACATTGTGAATTCACTTTGTAACCACTGGGGTATACAATTTTCTATCACCCTTTATTTCATGAGATGTATTTGACAGCAATTTCGCATTTTCCCTAGACGCAGACCTGCATCACGAAACTTCAATGCACTCACTCTGCCTAAAACAAATTATAATCCTAAATAACCAGCAAGAATGGGCCTAATATTTAATGCATTTATATTTAAAGTACGGTGGCTTCATTTCGAAACCACCCACACCAGTACTACGAGATTCAATTTACGTTACAATACCTTTAAATATACTCATTTCACTGTTGGTGATCTCCTCAGTATGGTCACATAAAAAAAAAAAAAAAAAAACACGTGGCTCAATCTCCTGCAGCCACGCAGCACAGCCACCGCGCCGCTTGTTGCCTTAAACGACGTCACTGCTACAATGCACTACATTCGCAGAAGTGCCTCAGTGTAACACTAGATGTCTCTCTCCTGCAATAGCATCAATGGTTTCACGCAAAGGCGTCATGTTACAGTTACCCTTGAGGCCAAAAGAATAGCTGTATTAAGTAATGGAATTTGTATAGGATTGAAAGGATGAATTCCTACTGAAATTAATAAACTGGTGATTTCCGGCAGCAACTGCTGGTACTCCAAGGGTTAAGGAAGAAGTTACTGAAGCAGTGTGTTAGTAACACCTATTCGCACAGAACTGAATGGTGGTTTACGGCAAACTGGAGAAGAAGAAACTGAACCTATCGAAAATGTGTTACTAAGGAGGGTATTAAAAATTAAGTCATGAGATAAAGTGGCAAATAAAGAGGTTGTTGTCGTCGTCGTCGCCCTCGTCGTTCTTGTTGTTGTTGTTATAATTTTCAGTCCGAGAGTTGCTTTGATGCCTCTTTACACAGTAGTGTATCCTAAGGAAGACACATCATCTCTCCATAACTACTGCAAACTGCACACATTTGGACCTACTTTCTGCAAGACCAAATGAACTATTCCTTGATTTCTCGGGATCGTTATCTCTTCCTTTAGTTAAATCGTGCCATAAAACTGTACCCGAATCGATTCAGTACCTCGTCATTAGTTACTCGCTCTACCCACCACACCTTCAGCAATCTTCTGTAGCAAATGGCTCTATCCTCTTCTTGTCTATACTGTTTACCTTACACGTTTCACTTCCATATAAGACTACGCTCGAGCCAAACAATTTCTGAGAGCACTTTTCAGCACTTAGACTTACATTCACTGCTAAAATATCTTTTTTCCGAAGAGCTTTCTTGCTACTGTATTATGATTCTGCTCTTTACAATCCCCTTTACTTCTCCCATCGTCTCTTATTTTTCTGTCCAGATAGAAAAGCCCGTCTACAACTTTCAGCATTTAATTTCCTACTTTGAACCTGGCAAGGTGGCACACTGCACTCGCATTCGGGAGGACGACGGTTCAATCCCGCGTCCGGCCATCCTGATTTAGGTTTTCGGTGATTTCCCTAAATCACTCCAGGCAAATGCCGGGATGGTTCCTCTGAAAGGGCACGGCCGACTTCCTTCCCCATCCTTCCCTAATCCGATGAGACCGATGACCACGCTGTCTGGTCTCCTTCCCCAAAACAACCAACCATTCTTTTCAATTGACATCTTAAGTCCTTTGCCGTCCCTGCCTGAACTACTAGATACTAGGAAGGAAGACAAAGGAAGAAGGCTTTGGAAGAAGTTACAGATCAGCTTGCTCTCTTTTCGCACGATACGGTGCCAACATAGACGAAGCGCAACAGGCAGATTCCATATTCCTAGATTTCCGGAAAGTGTTTGACATAGTGCCCCACTTCAGGCACTTTACAGAAGTCTGATCACAGGAAATAGGTTCCCAGATATATGAGTGGCTGAAAGACTTCTTCAGTAATAGGGCCCAGCACGTCTTTGAAAAAGGAAGAAAGATTAGAGTTTCCGCCCATTCCACAGCTTTCTCTTTAAAGACGGAGCACAGGCTCGGATTTTCGAAAGGATAGGAAAGGAAATTAGCCGCCCCTTTTCGAAGGGACCATCGCGGTATTTGACTGGAGCTATTTAGGGAAATCACAGAAAAACAGAATATCGATGGCGGGGCGACGATTTGAGCCGTGATCTTCATGAATGCGATTAGTGTTTTCCAACCACTGTGCCATCTTGTTCTGTCGCAGTAAGTTGTCGTGGACGGTAGAGAGAAGAGTGACCCAGGAAAGTTCTTAGAGGATTGCGCTTGTTCTCTGTAATACGTAGAGTGAGTCACGTAAGACCTAACATCCCTTTTAGTTCGTGAACGGTTACACATATCGGAACGCGGTTTCAGACAAATGTTAGAGCGTCGTGGGGCGCGTGCGTTTTTGTTTGATTAATTTTTTTTAGCTTTGATATTGAAGTAAGTGAGAGCTAAAGAAAATTAACCAAACAAAAACGTACGTGCCCCTCCGATATTGAAGTAAGTAATTACCGACCTATCAGTTTAATAAGTCATAGTTGCAAAATACTAACGCGAATTCTTTACAGACGAATGGAAAAATTAGTAGAAGCCGACCTCGGGGAAGATCAGTTTGGATTCCGTAGAAATATCGGAACACGTGAGGCAATACTGACCCTATGACTTATCTTAGGAGCTAGATTAAGGAAAGGCAAACCTACGTTTCTGGCATTTGTAGACTTAGAGAAAGCTTTTGACAATGTTGACTGGAATACTCTCTTTCAAATTCCAAAGGTGGCAGGGGTAAAATACAGGGAGCGAAAAGCTATTTACAATTTGTACAGAAACCAGATGGCAGTTATAAGAGTCGAGGGACATGAAAGGGAAGCAGTGGTTTGGAAGGGAGTGAGACAAGGTTTGTAGCCTCTCCCCGATGTTATTTAATCTCTATATTGAGCAAGCAGTGAAGGAATCAAAAGAAAAATTCGGAGTAGGTATTAAAATCCATGGAGAAGAAATAAAAACTTTGAGGTGAGTATAGATTTAAGTGCCAGAAAGTCGTTTCTGAGAGTATTTGTATGGAGTGTAGCCATTTATGGAAGTGAAACATGGACGATAACTAGTTTGGACAAGAAGAGAATAGAAGTTTCGAAATATGGTGCTACAGAGGAGTGCTGAAGATTAGATGGGTAGATCACATAACTAATGAGGAAGTATTGAATAGTATTGAGGAGAAGAGAAGTTTGTGGCACAACTTGACTAGAAGAAGGGATCGGTTGGTAGCACATGGTCTGAGGCATCAAGGGATCACCAATTTAGTACTGGACGGCAGCGTGGAGGGTAAAAATCGTAGAGGGAGACCAAGAGATAAATACACTAAACAGATTCAGAAGGTTGTAGGTTGCAGTAGGTACTGGGAGATGAAGAAGCTTGCACAGGATAGAGTAGCATGGAGAGCTGCATCAAACCAGTCTCTGGACTGAAGACCACAACAACAACATTGAAGTAAGTACGTTTTTTTTAAAAGGAAAAGTATTTTTTTTATAACTGCATGCGATAGCTTTTGAGAAGACAGTTACAGTGGTATAGCGTTTGTTAGTATTTATTTTGAAACCAGTCGTGAAAAAAAAATCGAGAAATTTCCTGGAACTTGAGAGCATTGTGGCTCGAAACGGCACTTGCGGTGCAAACACTGCCAAGCAAGCGACTCGGACCACTGTAGGTATGTGTGCTGTCACAAAGTTCCCCGTCTTAACTTTCTTCAATTTGCAGTGACCCCTATTAACCTTCATCGATTCCCAGTTGATGAAGAACATTGCTGTAAAATTTAGCTCTTATAGAGAATGGTCTGCACATATAACTTATTTATACCAACTTACCTTCAGCTGGCTCTTCAAAGTCACAGACATCAACGGAAAGTTTCCATGAAATCTAGGTATACGCGCTTCCGTCCTTCTACAAAATGACCTCGTGACTAGATTACGTGTAATGAACGTACGAGGGCAGTTCAATAAGTAATGCAACACATTTTTTTTCTGAAACAGGGGTTGTTTTATTCAGCATTGAAATACACCAGGTTATTCCCCAATCTTTTAGCTACACAACACTATTTTTCAACGTAATCTCCATTCAACGCTACGGCATTACGCCACCTTGAAATGAGGGCCTGTATGCCTGCACGGTACCATTCCACTGGTCGATGTCGGAGCCAACGTCGTACTGCACCAATAACTTCTCCATCATCCGCGTAGTGCCTCCCACGGATTGCGTCCTTCATTGGGCCAAACATATGGAAATCCGACGGTGGGAGATCGGGGCTGTAGGGTGCATGAGGAAGATCAGTCCACTGAAGTTTTGTGAGCTCCTCTCGGGTGCAAAGACTTGTGTGAGGTCTTGCGTTGTCATGAAGAGGGAGAAGTTCGTTCAGATTTTTGTGCCTACGAACACGCTGAAGTCGTTTCTTCAATTTCTGAAGACTAGCACAATACACTTCAGAGTTGATCGTTTGACCATGGAGAAGGACATCGAACAGAATAACTCCTTCAGCGTCCCAGAAGACTGTAACCATGACTTTACCGGCTGAGGGTATGGCTTTAAACTTTTTCTTGGTAGGGGAGTGGGTGTGGCGCCACTCCATTGATTGCCGTTTTGTTTCAGGTTCGAAGTGATGAACCCATGTTTCATCGCCTGTAACAATCTTTGACAAGAAATGGTCACCCTCAGCCACATGGCGAGCAAGCAATTCCGCACAGATGGTTCTCCTTTGCTCTTTATGGTGTTCGGTTAGACAACGAGGGACCCAGCGGGAACAAACCTTTGAATATCCCAACTGGTGAACAATTGTGACAGCACTACTAACAGAGATGTCAAGTTGAGCACTGAGTTGTTTGATGGTGATCCGTCGATCATCTCGAACGAGTGTGTTCGCACGCTCCGCCATTGCAGGAGTCACAGCTGTGCACGGCCGGCCCGCACGCGGGAGGTCAGACAGTCTTGCTTGACCTTGCGGCGATGATGACACACGCTTTGCCCAACGACTCACCGTGCTTTTGTCCACTGCCAGATCACCGTAGACATTCTGCAAGCGCCTATGAATATCTGAGATGCCCTGGTTTTCCGCCAAAAGAAACTCGATCACTGCCCGTTGTTTGCACCGCACATCCGTTACAGACGCCATTTTAACAGCTCCGTACAGCGCTGCCACCTGTCGGAAGTCAATAAAACTATACGAGACGAAGCGGGAATGTTTGAAAATATTCCACAAGAAATTTCCGGTTTTTTCAACCAAAATTGGCCGAGAAAAAAAAAAGTGTTGCATTACTTATTGAACCGCCCTCGTAGTTGGCGTTTGGATCACTAATGGCAACACTATGGAAGAACTCACTGCAGCAGAGCTATGGATGGAATATTGACCACCAGTTACAGAAAAGATAGAAAGAAAATTGTAAGAAGGTTACGTCTTATGTGAAATCAGTAAACGTATCGAAGCCATTTGTTCAGGCACTCTGCGATCATAATGGCTCTGAAGCGGCGGACGACGTAGAAGAGGCCGTAATACTAAACGTCTTTTGTTCAAAACTGGTTCACAGACAGAGGTGACACAATAGTTCCTCCTTTAAATCGATACTATAGCTCCTCCTTTAAATCGTCGCACGGACGACAGAATGACTTTAACAGACAGAAGAGAGCAATGGATAGAAAAGCAACTGGAATCCCTCAACACAGGAAAGGCTGAAACTTCAGCGTTTTTCCTTAAACTGCTGTATGCAACTGAACCTTCTTAAACTGCTAAGTGAAACGGAACGTACTGTCTCTTCGCTACTTTATATAATTTCGACTCTGACCTACAGAATTTTCCCTGACAAGTACAACCCAAACTTATGCTGTTTATTTGTGGCCCACAATATACAAACACAACGCAATCTGACTTCAAATAATGAACACAAAGGAATGGCTCTGAATTAGAAGAAATCCTAACAATAACCCATACATTTCATAAGTCCCTTACCTCACAGAAAATCTCCATGAAATGAACTACAGCAAATACAGTAAGCATACAACCAGCTAAATAAGAAGATTCTAACTACTGTTGGCTCTAACTGCTAACAGGCATGTGGTTAGCAAAGGAAAGATTTTGTTGCGGAGCAAACAATGTATTTCGCAGATTTTACCTTAATCATGTGACATCCAGTTCCAAAAATTATGTAATCATCAATGATACCATTTCCGAAACATCAGCAAATACATGCATCGTCATTTTACAATCCACGTCCACGTCCAACCAATACTAAATCGTCCGCTCGCGCTAACACTGCTAACCTCCATCACTGCTAACTATTAACTTCCAACTGCGATTCCGACCAGCCACAGAGTCTCTTAGCGCTGTCAGTGATATTAATGCAGTCTATAGCGCTGCCAACATAGAAACACATAAACATGATACTTGCAAGGCCACAGGACTGGATACCAGATCGATTCTACACAGAGTACGTGGAAGAACATGCCCCTCTTTTAGCAGCAGTCAGCCGCAGGTTCCCTCATGACCGAAACTCTCCTAATAGTTGGAAAAGTACGAGTCACTCCCGTTTTCAAGAAGAGTTGTCGAACAGACGT
The DNA here is from genome assembly GCF_021461395.2 of Schistocerca americana. Taxonomy (NCBI): domain Eukaryota; kingdom Metazoa; phylum Arthropoda; class Insecta; order Orthoptera; family Acrididae; genus Schistocerca; species Schistocerca americana. The sequence continues at coordinate 556,259,934 of NC_060125.1, read as the reverse complement.
ACAAAAAAACTGACGTCGATCCGTTGTAGAACTGCGGAACATTGTTTTATGTCCGTGTATTATGACATTTCTGGAGACCGAAAATCTCCTCTGTAGTGACTGAAATTAGTTCCGTAAACAACGATCGTGTGAAACCCATACCTCCCTGTTCGCTCACGAGACCCAGAAAGCAGTATACAGGCGCTCAGGTAGCTGCCGTGGTCCCTGATTTCCGCAAGCCGTTCCATACAGTTCCGCACTGCCATCTAGCGAACAAACTACAAAAATACGGGATATCAGACCAACTGTGTGACTGGACTGAAGAGAACACAGCATACTTCACTCAACGGAAAGAGCACTACACGAATAATACACTCCTGGAAATGGAAAAAAAACACATTGACACCGGTGTGTCAGACCCACCATACTTGCTCCGGACACTGCGAGAGGGCTGTACAAGCAATGATCACACGTACAGCACAGCGGACACACCAGGAACCGCGGTGTTGGCCGTCGAATGGCGCTAGCTGCGCAGCATTTGTGCACCGCCGCCGTCAGTGTCAGCCAGTTTGCCGTGGCATACGGAGCTCCATCGCAGTCTTTAACACTGGTAGCATGCCGCGACAGCGTGGACGTGAACCGTATGTGCAGTTGGCGGACTTTGAGCGAGGGCGTATAGTGGGCATGCGGGAGGCCGGGTGGACGTACCGCCGAATTGCTCAACACGTGGGGCGTGAGGTCTCCATAGTACATCGATGTTGTCGCCAGTGGTCGGCGGAAGGTGCACGTGCCCGTCGACCTGGGACCGGACCGCAGCGACGCACGGATGCACGCCAAGACCGTAGGATCGTACGCAGTGCCGTAGGGGACCGCACCGCCACTTCCCAGCAAATTAGGGACACTGTTGCTCCTGGGGTATCGGCGAGGACCATTCTCAACCGTCTCCATGAAGCTGGGCTACGGTCCCGCACACCGTTAGGCCGTCTTCCGCTCACGCCCCAACATCGTGCAGCCCGCCTCCAGTGGTGTCGCGACAGGCGTGAATGGAGGGACGAATGGAGACGTGTCGTCTTCAGCGATGAGAGTCGCTTCTGCCTTGGTGCCAGTGATGGTCGTATGCGTGTTTGGCGCCGTGCAGGTGAGCGCCACAATCAGGACTGCATACGACCGTGGCACACAGGGCCAACACCCGGCATCATGGTGTGGGGAGCGATCTCCTACACTGGCCGTACACCACTGGTGATCGTCGAGGGGACATTGAATAGTGCACGGTACATCCAAACCGTCATCGAACCCATCGTTCTACCATTCCTAGACCGGCAAGGGAACTTGCTGTTCCAACAGGACAATGCACGTCCGCATGTATCCCGTGCCACCCAACGTGCTCTAGAAGGTGTAAGTCAACTACCCTGGCCAGCAAGATCTCCGGATCTGTCCCCCATTGAGCATGTTTGGGACTGTATGAAGCGTCGTCTCACGCGGTCTGCACGTCCAGCACGAACGCTGGTCCAACTGAGGCGCCAGGTGTAAATGGCATGGCAAGCCGTTCCACAGGACTACATCCAGCATCTCTACGATCGTCTCCATGGGAGAATAGCAGCCTGCATTGCTGCGAAAGGTGGATATACACTGTATTAGTGCCGACATTGTGCATGCTCTGTTGCCTGTGTCTATGTGCCTGTGGTTCTGTCAGTGTGATCATGTGATGTATCTGACCCCAGGAATGTGTCAATAAAGTTTCCCCTTCCTGGGACAATGAATTCACGGTGTTCTTATTTCAATATCCAGGAGTGTAGTTCATGCGTGCCCCAAGGGAGTGTAATAGCACCATTACTTATCACAATGTACACTGAAACTGGTACAGTTGCCTAATATCATGATGGGGCCCCGCTAAAAAGCAGAAGTGCCGCAACACGACGTAGGATGGACTCGACTAATGTCTGAAGTAGTGCTGGAGGCCATTGACACCTTGAATCCTACAGGGCTTGAAACGTCCCCTTCGAAAAATTATACATGACTGAGCTTAAACTGACACAATATTTTTTTGCGCAACGCAATCTGACTTTCAATAATCCCTACAAAAAGAATGGCCCTGACTAACATTAACCTATACCTTTCACAAATCACTTACCTCACCAAAAATCTTGGTTGCTCGAACTACTGCAATACAGCGAGCGCCACTACTGCCAGCTAAATAAAAGATTCAAACTGCGGAAGGCACTAACTACTGATAGGCATAGTTAGCAAATGAAAGATTTTTATAGAGAACAACCAATGTACACTCCTGGAAATGGAAAAAAGAACACATTGACACCGGTGTGTCAGACCCACCATACTTGCTCCGGACACTGCGAGAGTGCTGTACAAGCAATGATCACACGCACGGCACAGCGGACACACCAGGAACCGCGGTGTTGGCCGTCGAATGGCGCTAGCTGCGCAGCATTTGTGCACCGCCGCCGTCAGTGTCAGCCAGTTTGCCGTGGCATACGGAGCTCCATCGCAGTCTTTAACACTGGTAGCATGCCGCGACAGCGTGGACGTGAACCGTATGTGCAGTTGACGGACTTTGAGCGAGGGCGTATAGTGGGCATGCGGGAGGCCGGGTGGACGTACCGCCGAATTGCTCAACACGTGGGGCGTGAGGTCTCCACAGTACATCGATGTTGTCGCCAGTGGTCGGCGGAAGGTGCACGTGCCCGTCGACCTGGGACCGGACCGCAGCGACGCACGGATGCACGCCAAGACCGTAGGATCGTACGCAGTGCCGTAGGGGACCGCACCGCCACTTCCCAGCAAATTAGGGACACTGTTGCTCCTGGGGTATCGGCGAGGACCATTCTCAACCGTCTCCATGAAGCTGGGCTACGGTCCCGCACACCGTTAGGCCGTCTTCCGCTCACGCCCCAACATCGTGCAGCTCGCCTCCAGTGGTGTCGCGACAGGCGTGAATGGAGGGACGAATGGAGACGTGTCGTCTTCAGCGATGAGAGTCGCTTCTGCCTTGGTGCCAATGATGGTCGTATGCGTGTTTGGCGCCGTGCAGGTGAGCGCCACAATCAGGACTGCATACGACCGAGGCACACAGGGCCAACACCCGGCATCATGGTGTGGGGAGCGATCTCCTACACTGGCCGTACACCACTGGTGATCGTCGAGGGGACATTGAATAGTGCACGGTACATCCAAACCGTCATCGAACCCATCGTTCTACCATTCCTAGACCGGCAAGGGAACTTGCTGTTCCAACAGGACAATGCACGTCCGCATGTATCCCGTGCCACCCAACGTGCTCTAGAAGGTGTAAGTCAACTACCCTGGCCAGCAAGATCTCCGGATCTGTCCCCCATTGAGCATGTTTGGGACTGTATGAAGCGTCGTCTCACGCGGTCTGCACGTCCAGCACGAACGCTGGTCCAACTGAGGCGCCAGGTGGAAATGGCATGGCAAGCCGTTCCACAGGACTACATCCAGCATCTCTACGATCGTCTCCATGGGAGAATAGCAGCCTCCATTGCTGCGAAAGGTGGATATACACTGTACTAGTGCCGACATTGTGCATGCTCTGTTGCCTGTGTCTATGTGCCTGTGGTTCTGTCAGTGTGATCATGTGATGTATCTGACCCCAGGACTGTGTCAATAAAGTTTCCCCTTCCTGGGACAATGAATTCACGGTGTTCTTATTTCAATTTCCAGGAGTGTATTTACCTTAATAGTCATCAAAAGTCATAATATATATAGCAGTTCATGACATCCAGTCTTACAAATTTCAAAATTCTGCCATTTCTCTCCCCACATCCACCATTGCTGGCGGCTCACCTCCAACTGCGCAACGCCACGTGGTGTTAACATCCAGCTGCCCAACACTACAATGGCAGACAACAATGCAAACTAGCCACAGACTGCACACAGCACAGGCAGTGATTTGCATACAGAGTGCTACGTGGCGTTACCAATAAAAAAAAACCTAAACAGTCTACTTACAGGCTGTCCATTAATCCGTAAGAGTTCGATGGGGTGAAGATCTCTTCTGAACAGCACGTTGCAAGGCGTCCCAGATATGCTCAACAATGGTCCTGTCTGGGGAATTTGGTAGCCAGCGGAAGTGTTTAAGCTCAAAAGAGTGTTTACACATATCAGTATTTGCATATGCATGCCTATACCTGTTTCTTTGGCGCTTCAGTGTATATAAGTGACGCAGATGGTAACGTTGGGAGTTTCACGAGGCTTTACGTGGATGATACTGTTGTATACGGAGAAATCGCGGCGCTAAAAAAATTGTAGCGAAAGGGACGGAGGTCTGCAGAGGACCGACGCTTGGTGCAGAGAGTGGCAATTGACTCTTTCTTTCTCTTCTTTTTTTTTAAAAAAAAGAACATATTCCCTATACGTAGACAAATACTGTATTCCTACACGATTTGTGAACAACCACTGAAAACAGTTTTGCGGGTGAGGCAGGTGCCGGAGCGCGATTCAGTGGAAAAATCTTCAGGAAATGTCGTCCATCAAACAACGAAGTAGCACAAAACACTCGTTCGACTAGTGCTTAAATGCTACTTGTCCGTCTGAAAAAAAAGTGATACTCAAAGTACCCTCTGCTGTACACTGCAATATCGCTTGCCAAATATAGATGTGGATATCGATTTAAAAATAAAAACGTGGAGCGCCCTTTTGTCACCAAATAATATCTCAGTTACAAAACTGCGTGCCGCACCGGGTTGTTGTTGTTGTTGTTGTTGTGGTCTTCAGTCCTGAGACTGGTTTGATGCAGCTCTCCATGCTACTCTATGCTGTGCAAGCTTATTCATCTCCCAGTACCTACTGCAGCCTACATCCTTCTGAATCTGCTTAGTGTGTTCATCTCTTGGTCTCCCTCTACGATTTTTACCCTCCACGCTGCCCTCCAATACTAAATTGGTGATCCCTTGATGCCTCAGAACATGTCCTACCAACCGATCCCTTCTTCTAGTCAAGTTGTGCCACAAGCTTCTCTTCTCCCCAATCCTATTCAATACCTCTTCGTTAGTTGTTTGATTTATCCATCTAATCTTAAGCATTCTTCTGTAGCACCACATTTCGAAAGCTTCTATTCTCTACTTCTCCAAACTATTTATCGTCCATGTTTCACTTCCATACATGGCTACACTCCATACAAATACTTTCAGAAACGACTTCCTGACACTTAAATCTATACTCGATGTTAACAAATTTCTCTTCTTCAGAAACGCTTTCCTTGCCATTGCCAGTCTACATTTTATATCCTCTCTACTTCGACCATCATCAGTTATTTTGCTCCCCAAATAGCAAAACTCCTTTACTACTTTAAGTGTCTCATTTCCTAATCTAATTCCCTCAGCATCACCCGACTTAATTCGACTACATTCCATTATCCTCGTTTTGCTTTTGTTGATGTTCATCTTATATCCTCCCTTCAAGACACTGTCCATTCCGTTCAACTGCTCTTCCAAGTCCTTTGCTGTCTCTGACAGAATTACAATGTCATTGGCGAACTTCCAAGTTTTCATTTCTTCTCCATGGATTTTAATACGTATTGCGAATTTTTCTTTAGTGTCCTTTACTGCTTGCTCAATATACAGATTGAATAACATCGGGGAGAGGCTACAACCCTGTCTCACTCCCTTCGCAACCACTGCTTACCTTTCATGTCCCTCGACTCTTATAACTGCCATCTGGTTTCTGTACAAATTGTAAATAGCCTTTCGCTCCCTGTATTTTACCCCTGCCACCTTTGGAATTTGAAAGAGAGTATTCCAGTCTACATTGTCAAATCTTTCTCCAAGTCTACAAATGCTAGAAACGTAGGTAGCTGCGCGGAAATAGGCGCCTTGCCACGGTTCGCGCGGCTCTCCCCGTCGGAGGTTAGAGTTCTCCCTCGGACGTGGGTGTTGTTTGTGTTGTCCTTAGCGTAAGTTAGTTTAAGTAAGATTCAGCGGTGTGTAAGCCTAGGGACCGATGACCTCAGCAGTTTGGTCCCATAGGAACTTCCCACACATTTCCAGATTTCACAAAGTTGCGTAGTTTTACAGTAGTTGCATCAGTTATTCATGCTAAGTTCGTTCCATTCGATGTCGAACTCGGCTCACACCTGCACACAACAATCGCAGTCCCTGTCCGCACTAAAGACCGTGGAAAACTAAACTATGCAGATAAACCGTCTACCGGCAAGTGCTGCGCAACTCTAATGTAGACCCTGACGAAGACGCTCGAACTGTGTCTAATAAATTAGATTAATTCGCAGAGATTCAAAAACCTAACTACCGACGCACTCAGGTGAAACTAATTCGCTCCTGATCAGGAACTTGTAATATGTCACAAAATCGGTTTACTTTTCGACGCAAACGAAACCGCGAGAATTGTGACTATTAGATATTAAATTAACACGCAGAAACTCAAGAAACTAACCTATTAAAGCACAAGATGATATTATAAAATTCGTTCCTCGTTAGGAACTAGTAGAAGTCACAAATTCGGTTACTTCCCTGTTGCTGCGTGTGTCTTGGCCGGCTACTGCTGCCTACACTGCAAGAAACGATCACCATAATAAAATAACGGCAATCAGAGCTCGCACTCACAAATATAGGTGTTGGTTTTTTGTGTGCGCTTTAGGAGATTGGAATAACAGAGAATTATTGTGAAGGTTGTTCGATGAACCCTCTGGCAGGCACTTGAATGTGATTTGCATTGTGTCCATGTAGATGTAGATGTATGTGGGCGTCAACAAAACATTTCCGCTTTCGGAGGAGAAAGTTGGTGATTGGAATTTCGTGAGAAGATTCTGTCGCAACGAAAAACACCTTTGTTTTAAAAATATCCATCCCAAATCCTGTATCATTTCAGTGACACTGTCTCCCATATTTCGGTTTAATACAAAACGTGCTACCCTTCTTTGAACTTTTTCGATGTACTCCGTCAATCCTAGCTGCTAACGATCCCCCACCGCGCAGCAGTATCCTAAAAGAAGACGAACAAGCATAGTTTAAGCAGTCTCTGATAGATCTGTTACATTATCTAAATGTCGTCCCAATAAAACGCAGTCTTTAGTTAGGTTTCCCCTCAACATTTTCTAAGTGTTCTTTCCAAATTAAGTTGTTCGTAACTGTAATTTCTAATATTTAGTTGAATTTACGACCTTTAGATTTGACTGATTTATCGTGTAACCGAAGTTTAACGGATTCCTTTTAAGCACCCATGTGGTTGACCTCACACTTTTCGTTATTTATGATCAATTGCCAATTTTCACACCATACGGATATCTTTTGTAAATCGTTTTCCTATTTGTTTTGATCTTCTGATGACTTTATTAGTCGATAAACGACAGCATCATCTGCAAAGAACCTAAGACGGATGCTCAGATTGGCTCCTAAATGCCGGCCGATTTGGCCGAGCGGTTCTAGGCGCTTCAGTCTGGAACCGGGCTGCCGCTACGGTCGCAGGTTCGAATCCTGCCTCGGGCATGGATGTGTGTGATGTCCTTAGGTTAGTTAGGTTTAAGTAGTTCTAAGTTCTATGGGACTGATGACCTCAGAAGTTAAGTCCCATAGTGCTCAGAGCCATTTGTACCATTTTGTCTCCTAAATCGCTTATATTGATAAGAAACAGCAAACGTCCTATAACACTACCTTGGGCAACGCCAGAAATCACTTCTGTTTTACTCGATGTATTTCCATCAGTTGCTACGAACTGTGACCCCAGTGACAGGAAATCACGAATTCAGTCACATAACTGCGATGATATTCCATAAGCACGCAATTCCACTACAAGCCGCTTGTGTGATGCGGTGTCAAAAGCCTTCTGTAAATCTAGAAATACTGAATCAATTTGAAATCCCTTGACAGTAGCACTCAACACTTCGTGTGAGTAAAGAGCTAGATGTGTTTCGGATAAACGATGGTTTCTAAATCCGTGTTGACTGTGTTCAAAAATGGTTCAAATGGCTCTGAGCACTATGCGACTTAACTTCTGAGGTCATCAGTCGCCTAGAACTTAGAACTAAGTAAACCTAACTAACCTAAGGACATCACACACAACCATTCCCGAGGCAGGATTAGAACCTGCGACAGTAGCGATCGTTCGGCTCCAGACTGTAGCGCCTAGAACCGCACGGCCACTCCGGCCGGCGTTGACTGTGTGTCAGTAGACAGTTCTCAGCGAGGTAATTCATAATGTTCGAACGCAATATATTTTCCAGTATCCTGATGCATATCGACGTTAATGATATGGGCCTGTAATTTAGAGAGCTACTCATACTACCTTTCTTGAATATTGGTTAGTAGTGTTTCTTTATTTGCCACGCTTCGTGGTATACAGATTTTAATGTACAGTGGTGAGGATTGTGAGTGGGGAAGCGGAGTAGCTTCGAGCCAGTAGAGAGAACACTATGGGGAAGGAAAAGCACGTCAGGTGCCGCCTTCGAGCTTGCAGACGCAGAGAGCCCGGCTGCAGAGCCGCACTCCCTTGGGGTATCAGCGCCCCTCTCCCCAGCCAGTGTGCTGCTGTAACGGCCGAGCGTAGCTCCCCGTAATGGAGAATGACGACACGGGCTGGGGAGAGCCAACGGCCGACGAGGCAACCTGCGGCGTATGCTCGCATCAACTTTTTATGTCCTCCCTCGGTCCGCGTCCGCAGACAAATGAGAGGGACGCGTGAATTGCGACATTGCCATCACAAAGGACGCTGCTCCATTGGACAAAGCCGTATCTGTGAATGCCACACAACAATGTACACAGTGCCACTACCGACAGCGGATTCGCAGCACGCTCGGGAGAAAGTACGGCCGCCTGCTTCGTGATAATGAAACGCCTGGCTGCCTCCTTTCTACATTCTCCGTAGACTAGTTTTCCGAATGTAGCTATAGGCTTGGTGCGAGCTTATTGCGATCAAACATTTATTTGACGTTTCCTATGTTACAAATTTGATTTCCAGAGATGAGCCCAAGGCACTGAATTGAGGCTCCTATTGAGCTACATGTTAACTTTACTTAGATGTAAAATGTTAAAGTTGTAATGTTTTTGCGGATACAGAATTTCATTCTGCCAGGTATCGGTGTATTCAATTTTTGTGATTTTCGAATGTATGGTTCAGATGTATCACTACAGATCCCTTTTTGAAGTAACACTCCTGTGAATAGTTCTTGTCTGTCTTTCTGGTACACTAAAACCAACAACTGATACATTTATGTTTTGTTTTTAATGTTTTTATTTTCTGACCATTTAGTGTATCTGTCCTATGACAGATTTCAACTGTGGGCACATCCCTGTGTCCTGTTCAGAGCGCCTTCCCTCATCTGTACGTCCATTTCCAATGTCGTCCAGCATTCCAGTTCTCTTCCTACCACTTTTCCCTGTATAATTCTTTGTATCTGTGTCGTAGGTAGTTAAGAATTTTCCCCTTTCTGATGACTTCCATTAATATTCTTTCTTCCCATATTTTCTTTAATACTTCATTCCCAAGTCTGTCATCCCATGCCACCTTCAGTATTCTCCTCCACAGCCCGATTTCCAAACTTCCAAAATATCTCTCTTCTTCCATTTTAGCTGTCCACGATTCACTGCTGTATGACACTACATTCCTTACCTCTAGTGGAATTATTCTAACTGATATTAATATAAATTTACAATGTATCAAAATTATTTCAGTTTTCTTATGTACATCTGAACCCATATTGTTAAGACACGAAAACTTAACTTCGGAATTAATTGTTTGGAAAGATTACTTTTCGTAAACACTGGATATAAAATCTTTGGATTGTATAATAATCTCCGATGAGTGTGTTATTATTGGCGGGAAGCTGTACTGAGTTATAATACCAGTTCAGTCACAGTCCAACACACACAGTCGCTACACTCTCAGTGTTCCTGACGTTGTTGCTGCCTGACAGTTAAAGACACATCAGCGTCTCTAGCGGCAAAAAAGCCATACGTCACGTAACGTCACATGCGCCATACTATTAATGTTCGTTTGTTCGTTTTTAATTCTTTTTCTGCTCAATTAACGAAACAGTTATTATATTTTTTCTTTCCAAGGGCTAGTGAAATATCAAAAGACGTAATCGGAAAAAAATGTAAGCAAAGTAAAAAATTATTATTGAAATGGCATGGGCTACAATGTCTTGATGAAGAAATATTCTCGAAATTACATGTAATTGCAACCCACTGAAAGCAAGAGTATATAAACACAGTACTTCAGCTCAAGAAGCATCTATTTCTGTTGCTGACTGCTCTTATGATCGACACTTTTTTGCAGACGGAACAGCACTGCTCAATGTCGCACTCACATAACTTTCTATTTCAGGAATATTTGATTAATACAATTATTTGTTTTTTAAAAGACCAAAAGTTCTGCTCTGAAATTTAAGCAATAGCGGAATTATTTTCTTTTGAGTCACGAAACAGTTTTATTGTTTTTGCTGTTTTATTATCACACCTTTGTAGTTGTTTTCTCTTTAACTACAGTCATGGTGGATTGTCTACTACATTAAATAAAGTAGGCACTGCATTAAATACCAGTTTCCCATTTTACGCATTCATAAAACTAGTTTGTTTGGAAGTATACTGAAAAAGTTTCATTTTATAGTGTAGACGTATGAAATCATTCTGCAACTCATCATATCTTCTGATTTTTACTGTCTATCTCTTCCTCTTAAAAAAAGAAACGTTTTTCTCCGACGAAAGTTCGTTAGGTTAAAAGAAAATCGTAACCAAGCAGTCCTGTACTGTGCTGTTTCATACCTCTTGTGGTCCTCAGAAAATCCATGAAATGAATATTTGTTGTCTTCGTTTTGTTATAGCTACAATTTATTACGCTACGGCATTCCCTTTTGCACCAATTTCGGATACTGTAGTCAGCATTGCGCTTACTTCCGCGTTGCATGCATAACAAAGTTAGCAGGAGTGAAACTACTGTATGTGTCAGGCTGCGGTTGAGTTGTGAAGTTATGTGCGGGATTTTGCCTATGGCAGGCATTATATTTAGTACTGTGACCAAAAGTAACAAATTGTAACAAATGAGTAAATCAAACTCCTTGACGAGTAACCAAGTAGTTAATATGTAAAATAATCGGAATCACCAATTCTACCTACGATACAAAAAAAAAAAAAAAGAGATAAATCTTGGACTACAGTTGAATACGTACAGCGAATTTTCGTGAAGGTCAACGATACCAACGATAAGTAAAAATATGTTATGCTTCCTCTTCTCAGATATCTCTTAAAACATTGCAAAATGTTTTTATGTTGATGTCAGATGTCGTTAGAGTAAAACATTGAAAATATTTAGAATTTGACTGTAGCAGAAGCATTAAAAGATAACACACAATAAAATTATATTTAATCTATTTCAGCATTAGCTTGTTCCCGATCATAAAACTGAAATAAAACTTTCTGACTATTACTTACGTACAGGGTGACCATTATTGAGCTATATAAAAAAACGTCCATTAGTTACAAACTATAGCGTGCACACACTTTATTCAACATGTAAACGTCAGTATATTCAGATTTAGGTTATGAAATGTTCGATGTGCCTGCCATCATTGGCGATGATGTGGTGCAGACGAATAGTGAAATTCTGCAGGACCTGCTGAAGTGTCGGAACATTGATGCTGTCGATGACGTCTTGGAACCAGCGCCTATATACCAGCACTGTAAAATTCTGGAACATCCTGTTGGAGCCACTGTTTGGCAGCGTGCACAAGGGAGTCATCATCTTCAAACCTTGTCCCACGAAGAGAGTCTTTCAGTTTCCCAAAGAGATGATAGTCACATGGAGCCAGGTCAGCACTGTAAGGCGGGTGTTTCAGTGTTGTCCATCCGAGTTTTGTGATCGCTTTCATGGTTTTTTGACTGACATGTGTCCGTGCATTGTCGTGCAACAGCAAAACATCCTGCTTTTGCCGATGTGCTCAAACACGACTCAGCCGAGCTTGAAGTTTCTTCAGTGTCGTCACATATGCATCATGATTTAAGGTGGTTCCACTTGCCATGATGTCCACAAGCAAGAGTCCTTCGGAATCGAAAAACACCGTAGCCATAACTTTTCCAGCAGAAGGTATGGTTTTGAATTTTTTTTCTTGGTTGAATTTGCATGATGCCACTCCATTGATTGCCTCTTAGTCTCTGGTGAAAAATGATGGAGCCATGATTCATCACCTCTCACAATTCTTCCAAGAAATTCATCTTCACCATTCTCGTACTGTTCCAAAAGTTCGCTGCAAACCGTTTTTCTTGTTTCTTTGTGAGCCACTGTCAACATCCTGGGAACCTATCTGGCACAAACCCTGTTTAACGCCAACACTTTCAGTATTCTGCAAACACTTCCTTCCCCTATCCCAACGCAGCGTGACAATTCGTTCACTGAGATGCGTCTGTCAGCAGTCACCAATTCGTTAACTCTCTGCACACTGTCTGGAGTGTTTACAGTACGAGGCCGCCGCTGCGAGGACAATCCTCAATATTGCCGTGCCCGCTTTCATCACGTAACCTGCTTGCCCACCGACTAACTGTACTGCGATCGACAGCAGCATCTACATACACCTTTTTCAATCTCTTGTAGATGTTTCCCACTGTCTCGTTTTCACAGCACAGGAATTCTATGACAGCACGTTGCTTCTTACAAACGTCGTGTAGCAGCCATCTTGAAGACATGCTGTGACGGCACCACTCACGGGAACAGGTTGAACTAAGTTTGAAAACAAGCGGGAAGGATGTATCTACACACTGTAAAACTTTCACATGCAGAATGAAAACTGTATTTTTACAAAAATAATGTGCATTTCTTTTGGAGTGACCGTCGTACAATAGGTTAGCGAACGCACCCTAAGCAGTAGGCGGATGTGACATCACACAGTGACACAGTGGGTGTAGGAATATCTCGACGGAGCAAGTAGCACGCCTGTTCTCTTTTAGTGTTGAATACCAAGTACACTGCTTTCGTTCTACTGCTTTTTGTTAATTTCTAAGTAGTTTTCGGCTGATTAGGCCATTTTCAGGAAACAACTGCTTTGCGTCTGAAAGGACACTGGTTCTTAGTCAATCAAACATTATAGGCGAAGATACAGTCAGTTGCATTGAGTGTAGTGCATCAAATTTGTTTCTTAATGTTGGAATCACACTTTACATAATGAACAATGTTAAACAAAAAAAGTAATTAAACTAAACAATACGCCTGTTCTCTTTTGGAGGATGTTTGTGTAGTGTGCTAACGTATTTAGTACTAATCGAACCTTAATTAATCGACCACAATAGAAAGTGTTTAGCAATTAATATTTGAAAATTGTGATAGAACATGTAGGCCCTACTTTGCAAGATGGTATTCAAAACTACTATTAAGATGCACTGGCTAAAAATAAAATTAATGGAAAGAACATAAATTAGGATAACAAAAGCTGCTTTAACGACTTATTATTATCTGATTGTTTCGTTTGATGACCTACGTGTGCGAGGATACACAATAAATGATTTTTAGGCGAAATTAGTTCATGGTGTAAGACAATTTCTATCGATGAAATTTTGATATAGCTTCGCAGTTCGCCAATAAAGCTGTTATGCCAATGTATAACATGCCTAAATGTGGTTTGATGAAGTATAATTACGACCAATACGTTTTTCAAGCTTTAGAAACGCACATAATTCTGTCACCTATCTGTTAGTTACGGTGTTGCACAATCATGCGCACATAGTCGAAAACAGTGGTACTGTATTCAGTTCAAAACTGCTAGTAGTAAGATTTCTCCATGAGAAACTGTTCGGTGGGGCCCTGTGGTACTGAAACTTGCTTGTGTTGTCGGATTGCGGAAAGTGTTCCTGTGCAGACAGGTTCAACATGAAGACTGTGGCTATGCTATCCTCATGGGTTACTTTAGTGTATGTTGTTGTTGATGTGGTCTTCAGTCCTGAGACTGGTTTGATGCAGCTCTCCATGCTACTCTATCCTGTGCAGGCTTCTTCATCTCCCAGTACCTACTGCAACCTACATCCCTCTGAATCTGCTTAGGGTATTCATCTCTTGGTATCCCTCTACGATTTTTACCCTCCACGCTGCCCTCCAGTACTAAATTGGTGATCCCTTGATGCCTCAGAACATGTCCTGCCAACCGATCCCTTCTTCTAGTCAAGTTGTGCCACAAACTCCTCTTCTCTCCAATTCTATTCAGTACCTCCTCTTTAGTTATGTGATTTACCCATCTAATCTTCAGCATTCTTCTGTAGCACCACATTTCGAAAGCTTCTATTCTCTTCTTGTCTAAACTATTTATTGTCCGCGTTTCACTTCCATACATGGCTACACTCCATACAAATACTTTAAGAAACGACTTCTCGACACTTAAATCAATATTCGATGTTAACAAATTTCTCTTCTTCAGAAACGCTTTCCTTGCCATTGCCAGTCTACATTTTATATTCTCTCTACTTCGACCATCATCAGTTATTTTGCTCCCCAAATAGCAAAACTCCTTTCCTACTTTAAGTGTCTCATTTCCTAATCTAATTCCCTCAGCATCACCCGACTTAATTCGACAACATTCCATTATCCTCGTTTTGCTTTTGTTGATGTTCATCTTATACCCTCCTTTCAAGACACTGTCCATTCCGTTCAACTGCTCTTCCAAGTCCTTTGCTGTCTCTGACAGAATTACAATGTCATCGGTGAAGCTAAAAGTTTTTATTTCTTCTCCATGGATTTTAATACCTAATCCGAACTTTTCTTTTGTTTCCTTTAATGCTTGCTCAATATACAGATTGAATAGCATCGGGGAGAGGCTACAACCCTGTCTCACTCCCTTCCCAACCATTGCTTCCCTTTCATATCCGTCGACTCTTATAACTGCCATCTGGTTTCTGTACAAACTTTAAGTAGCCTTTCGCTCCCTGTATTTTACTCCTGCCACCTTCAGAATGAGCAAGAGAGTATTCCAGTCCACATTGACAAAAGCTTTCTCTAAGTCTACAAATGCTAGAAACGTAGGTTTGCCTTTCCTTAATCTTTCTTCTAAGATAAGTCGTAGGGTCAGTATTGCCTCACGTGTTCCAACATTTCTACGGAATCCAAACTGATCTTCCCCGAGGTCGGCTTCTACCAGTTTTTCCATTCGTCTGTAAAGAATTCGCGTTAGTATTTTGCAGCTGTGAATTATTAAACTGATAGTTTGGTAATTTTCACATCTGTCAACACCTGATTTCTTTGGAATTGGAATTATTATATTCTTCTCGAAGTCTGAGGGTATTTTGCCTGTCTCATACATCTTGCTCATCAGATGGTAGAGTTTTGTCGGGACTGGCTCTCCCAAGGCTGTTAGTAGTTCTAATGGAATGTTGTCTACTCCGGGGGCCTTGTTTCGACTCAGGTCTTTCAGTGCTGTGTCAATCTCTTCACGCAGTATCATATCTCCCACTTCATCTTCATCTACCTCCTCTTCCATTTCCATAATATTGTCCTCAAGAACATCGCCCCTGTATAGACCCTCTATATACTCCTTCCACCTTTCTGCTTTCCCATCTTTGCTTAGAACTGGGTTTCCATCTGAGCTCTTGATATTCATGCAAGTGGTTCTTTTTTCTCCGAAGGTCTCTTTACTTTTCCTGTAGGCCGTATCTATCTTACCCCTCGTGAGATAAGCCTCTAAATCCTTACATTTGCCCTCTAGCCATCCCTACGTAGCCATTTTGCACTTCACTTTAGTGTACAGAATAACAATAATTATTATTTTCATGCGTCCACAGCCAGTCAGTATTGCACGGGTCTGTGGGAAGTTGATGAGCACCTACTTTTTGCGCGAATAAGTTAGTGATTGTCATTGGCGGTAACAATAAGCTGAAGTGGAACAGAATTGGCTAGAGATGTAAAACTACTGAATTAAACGGTTTAATTACAACGGGCATAGTTTTAAACAGGTTTTTAACGATCTCGTAGGTTTTCTTGAATTGCTGCAACCCGCAAGACTGACGTGTCGTGCGGGTAGTGAAACACCGCTGGAAGGGGAAACGCTTGTTACGGTAAGTACAAGAGTTAGAGGGTGCTGGAGATTGAACATTCGACCCAATGACATGTTTGTTTACTCGTTGCGCAGGTATATAAACCCGCAAACAGGCCTCTGTCCCCCACAGTTATCAGTGCATGGAATCAGCATGAAACTCAAACTGTGACCGGAAAAATATATTGCAACAAGCTCTATCTTCATGCAATGGCGTCACGACTTTGCTATCATCTCAATGAATGTAACACGTGTCTACAAACTATTAAGCCGATTGTTTCGTCACTATCTACAACACGTAAGAAACAAAGGCACTCGCAAACAGAAATTATTCCTAATTATTCCAGCAAGTCATTTTTTTATGATTTAAATAATGATAACTGCACTAGTTACTTTTTCTTTATTTTTTTTTTATTTTTTATTTTATTGTTTTTTTTGCTTTGCACAACGCGTTTGGAGAATTTATTCTCATTTTCAAGTACAGTTGTGCATTTGCTTACGTGAATATGTTTCGTGATATTTGGATGTGTGATTTCCTGCCTCTCTTGCCTCTTTTTGAAGTTAGACTACTACCTGAAAATCGGACAAAATGAATCATTGAGTGTTTTTAAACGCTAATGTTACAAATTGTACTTTTGTTTGACCCCTTACCGGTATCTGCCTCCTCCCCTTATACAGAATACGACGTACAAGCAAATTATCATATACACAGTTTGTTTACAAAATATGCTACAAAGATATTACGACACTATGAGTTCACAAAACGTTTGTACACAGAGTTGTTACAACGTTATTGCATTACAGTATGTACATATATCAGGTTGTAAATTAGAAAACGCATTTTTACCATTATCGACTACTAAAACACGGATTAATTGTTTTTCCTAACGAAAATTAATACATTTATGGTACGCATATGAAACTTATTTTTACCACCATTGACTGTTAAAACATGCATTTTTTTTCGTGATGACTAAATGTACATGTTTACGAAAATTATTACGGTTATGGTGTGGATACGCAACAATTGCGTAAAGTGGCCGGCCGGAGTGACCGAGCGGTTCTAGGCGCTGCAGTTTGGAACCGCGCGACCGCTACGGTCGCAAGTTCGAATCCTGCCTCGGGCATGGATGTGTGTGATGTCCTTAGGTTAGTTAGGTTTAAGTAGTTCTAAGTTCTAGGCGACTGATGACCTCAGAAGTTAAGTCCCATAGTGCTCAGAGCCATTTTTTTTGCGTCAAGTGGACGTTCTCTACACCTACAACTGAAGAAGAGAACACGACTTACTGCTCGGTTGCGACTCACGAAGAGGACAGTGATTCTCTACGACGAGGTCCCATAGTCCAGTGCGTTTTTAACCTTATTTAATGTCTACCAGAAAACTTACTGTCGACCTGATGATGTGAGCATTGTCTCTTGAAACGCTTGTCTGAATTGCACCAAGTACTATTAAAGTGGTTGAATGCAAAACATAAACACCTCCAGTTGTTAATTTCCTGTAGTGACAAACAGGAGGTTAAGATAGGGAACCATACCTAAGAGTGCGCAGTTAAGAAATAACCGTAAATATCTGGGTTATTGACAATAGGAAAACAAAATCATTTTAGGTTTATATTAATTAACACTAAATCTACATGTTCAGAAAACTACAGCAGCAAAGAGGTAATACTTTTATTGAACTTTTGAAAAATACAAAAAACGGGAAATGCGCACTCTTTCGTTCACCTGCGCTTAAGGGTAAGCAAAACATGCCCAAAGAGTACCCATTTAGAAAATGACACAAGTGAATAGAGTATCATCCTCAAATGAAGAGCACCCTTCGTGCCACCATCTCCCACACTTAATGCACTGGATCCGGTTCTCTGGAAACACCAAAATATATGTTCTCTACTCACAGCTTTCAGTCTTTTCCTTAAAGCAGAGTCCTTCGTGCCAAGAGCAGGGCAACCTTTGTTTCCTTTCTCCATTTTCAATTCGTTGTCTGGCCTCATGGAACAGCTCTTCAGTTTAGAGGAGCTTCCTGTCCGATTTTTGTACTTAATTTGACGTCATTCAGAAACAAATCCTATCCTTCGGACTCCACAACGCACCCAAGAGATACAAATTTCCAGTTGTGCCATAGATAGAGGCCGAGCGAGGTGCCACAGTGGTTAGCATACTGGATTCGCATTCGGGAGGACGACGGTTCAAACCAGCGTCCAGCCATCCTGATTTAGGTTTTGTGTCGATTTCCCTAAACTGCTTCAGGCTCGGCCGACTTCCTTCTTGTTGTGTCTAGGCAAGACAGGCTAGACACAATGGGAGGAAGCCGAAAGGCACGCGCTTAAACTCACGCAGGCTGGCGTGAGGTCTGAAACAGGATACGCAATGAATGCTATAAAGAAAAGTACGTAGCTTCTGGAATACTTAACTTTAATCCATGATTGTAGAACATTGCTCGTGATGATACATGCTTCATAATATTAATTAGCAATTGAATACGGCGCCTTGCTAGGTCGTAGCAAATGTAGCTGAAGGCTATGCTTACTATCGTCTCGGCAAATGAGAGCGTATTTGTCAGTGATCCCCTTCTGGCAAAGTCGTCTGTACAACTGGGGCGAGTGCTAGTAAGTCTCTCTAGACCTGCCGTGTGGTGGCGCTCGGTCTGCGATCACTGACAGTGGCGACACGCGGGTCCGACGTATACTACCGGACCGCGGCCGATTTAAAACTACCACCTAGCAAGTGTGGTGTCTGGCGGTGACACCATACTTCCCCAATCCGGTGGGACCGATGACTTCGCTCTTTTCTTCTCTCCCCCAAATTAATCAATCAACCAAACCTTAAGAGAACGCACGCACTATTTGGGAATGTTACATAAGCGCTCTTTCGTACGGAAACAATGATTCCAAGCGAAGGCAACAGATGGCAGCACACGTCACATTTTCAAAACATGTGGATACAGTATGGTTGATTCCAAGCTGGCTTTTCAAAATCAAGAATTAAAGACAATTTCTCGTGTTTTCTGTGAATAAGTTACGCAACAGAGTACCAGAACTACATCAACAAAGCTGGAAAGTGGTTCTTACCGGTTTCACTTCGGAAACACAGGATTTCTTCACACAACTTCTACGAGGTGCTTTTGGTACCACTCTGAAGACTACTACGTTAACGGCGAACTGATCAGCTTTGTCAGTTGTCAGGAACACAAGCTGCGCTCTCTTTGCGACTGCGCATTCTTTTGTACATTTACCCTACGTTCCGTTAAACAGTATTCCTTCCCCGTTTTTATCATTTTGAGGATCTGAATACTTCCTCTGGGGCTGGTGAGGTTAGTTTACAACTTGAGGAACCTCCTTGCCTGATTCGTCAGTAAATACTAATAACATGGTGTTTTTACTTATACGGCCTATTTTAGAGACCAGGATAACTTTTTACTGGGTTATTATTGAGAAAGAATAATGTGATGAATAGGTACTTTGACTGCTTAAAATAGTTTCAGTGCTCAGAATATTTCTAGAAATGAAAGAGAAAAATAAAAGAGAAAAACTGGAAGAGTCGTTTAGTTTGGATGAAGGTTCGCACTTCGGAAGCACACCGATATCACCGCCACTAGAGCTGGCCATTTCGGCGTCATTTGCCGTGTGACGGCGGAAGCGGCCGTAAACAGCACAGCACTTCTCTCGTCGTTACGGCCGTGTCTTCTGGCCCACATTAATGTTTTATGAACAATTCTACCTAATTTAGCGGCCCCGTCTTGTTTTAGATCCCATTAGGTGTAGTGGTTGTAGTAGCTGCTTTACAGGGAAGTTTTATTTCACAAGACAAGTGCACTGTGTACACTCTCAAAAGTACACCACTGAGCATAACATTTAAAGGTAATGAAAACGATTCACTTTAACCCAAAGGTTTCAGAATACTAATATGTGTGATGCTGACCTGGATAATGGAACATGAAAGCAGGTTGAACAACAAGGAGACTAGTCGTTCCATTAGATTTCTTGAAACACCCGCCGGCCGAAGTGGCCGCGCGGTTCTGGCGCTGCAGTCTGGAACCGCGAGACCGCTACGGTCGCAGGTTCGAATCCTGCCTCGGGCATGGATGTGTGTGATGTCCTTAGGTTAGTTAGGTTTAACTAGTTCTAAGTTCTAGGGGACTAATGACCTCAGCAGTTGAGTCCCATAGTGCTCAGAGCCATTTTGAAACACACATTCTACATCCATATTTTTGGTGATAAAAGAATTCTTTATCTTTTAGTTTCGCAGAGTGGTAGACTTTTTTTCTTTACTTTTCTGTTTATCGCTTCAGAAACCTGTTTCCTTATAGTGTAATCTTCTGTCTTCCTACAGGGTTTTTCTACAACTACTCATCCCGGTGCAATGAATCCATGGTATTAAACGACGCCATGATAAACTGGAGAAACGAAGCAATCACACGCGTTCAGTGTTTTTCCGCCTCGATCACATACATATAAAGAATTTATTATCAGCTGCTGTGATGAAATATCAATGTCAGATCAAAGGAATATGCCAACATTAACATGCTAATATGCAAAATACATCGCGGCGAACGCAGACTCACTTTCGCACAGGCCTCAGAACACATTTCATCACCGAAATCAATAACTGTTCATCAGTTCCTGTGACCAAGTCTGTGGAATAAAATATTATTTTCTTGGTGCGTTATCATACGTACAACTAGCCTGTTCCTTTGAATAAAAAAAAAATGCCCCTGAGCACTATGGGACTCAACTTCTCAGGTCATTAGCCCCCTAGAACTTAGAACTAGTTAAACCTAACCAACCTAAGGACATCCACACATCCATGCCCGAGGCAGGATTCGAACCTGCGACCGTAGCGGTCTCGCGGTTCCAGACTGTGGCGTCTATAACCGCATGTTCCTATGAATAGGTGTAGCTATAGTGAGCCTATATAAATATTTTGTCTCATTTATTAGATTGTTTTTTCATTAAATTTAGTAGCAAATGTTGATATATTCTGATAGTACATCTATCTGAATATAAATGTTTGATGGTACCTTTGCTGTAAAAGATCCACTATTCGATTATCGAAACAACAATCTAGTGGTAGGGTCAGTAACGGAGACGCCTATTTTGACGTAGCGGCAAGGCTGGTGAGTTGCTTTTAATTGCGTAAAGATGTGGATGCAACATTGAAATTAATATGTGGAACTCATCAGTGTGAACTCCAGAAAGACACTGACTAATGATGAGTGAGCTGTGAACTGTGCGTTGGACCTCTCTTCGTGGGTGAACTCAAGTAGCTTCTTACTTGTGCAGTGGACGTAAATCGGTCGGTGACTAGAGAAACGATGTGTGTGCACGATATGAAATTCGAATATTTCGAGGACCACGGTGTGGATAAACACGGAACTGTATCGTGTTTCAGAAACTCATCATCACCATTATCATCTTCACTGCAAGCATAAGACCTTTTTTGTTTTGTTTTTGCCTGTTACAGTACCCATGTCCTCCTCAGTCTTCATTAACTTTTTCTCCCAAATGAGTTAAATCTTCTTATCCAGAAAGGTAGTCTTTCACCGGTCAGCCTTTCGAGATGTTTGTCCCAGTTTCTCCTGTTTTCTTGTATTTTATTGAGTATATTAAATGTTTTCACTTCTTCCCTAACTTCCCAGTTTCGAAACCTGTAAGCTCTTGTGCATCTCATCTACGTTGTTCGTACGTGAATGTCTTAGCTTTTATTTATAACCTACGGTTCACTTTCGTAAACAAGCATTGGGTCTGACATTGTGTTATTTAAGGAAACATCGTTTTTGCGAAACACAACTAGCTATTTATACTCATGAAGTAGTGAGTGCTATCGACAGGGGATATCAAATTGATTTCCAGAAGGTTTTCGACACCGTTCCTCACAAGCAGCTTCGAACTAAACTCCGTGCCTATGAATATCGCCTCAATTGTGCTACTGGATTCGTGATTTCCTGTCAGAAAGGTCACAGTTCATAGTAACAGACTGAAAGTCATCGAGTAAAACAAGAATAATATCCGGCGTTCCCCAAGAAAGTATTACAGGCCCTCTATTGTTCCTGATCTATATTAACGACATAGGAGACAATCTCAGTGGCCGTCTCAGCTTGCTTGCAGATGATGCTGCCACTTGCAGTCTTGTAAAGTCATCAGATGAGCAAAACTAATTGCAAAATGATTTAGATAAGATATCTGTATGGTGCGCGTGGCAATTGACCCTGAATAAAGAAAAGTGTGAAGTTATTCACATGAGTACTAAAAGAAATCAGCTAAATTTCGATTACGCGATGTCACACAAACCTGAAGGCTGTAAATTAAACTTAATACTTAGGGATTACAATTACAAATACCCTAAATTGGAACGATCACATAGATAATGTTGTGGGTAGAGCCAACCAAAGATAGCGATTCATAAGCAGAACACTTACAAGGTACCACAGGGCTTACGCCACGCTTGTCCGCCCTGTTCTGGAGTATTGCTGTGCGGTGTGGGATCCGTATGAGATAGGAGTGACGAATGACATCGAAAAAGTACAAAGAAGGGCAGCTCGTTTTGTATTATCGCAAAGTAAGGGAGTTAGTGCCACTGACATGATACGTGAATCGGAGTGGCAATTATTAAAACAAAGGCGTTTTTCGTTGCGACGGGATCTTCTTATGAAATTTCTATCACCAGTTTTCTCCTCCGATTACGAGAAAATTCTGTTGGCACCCACCTACGTAGGGAGAAATGTTCATCACAATAAAATAAGAGAAATCAGAGCTCGCACAGAAAAATTTAAGTTCTCGTTTTTCCCGGGCGCCGTTTGAGAGTGGAACGGTAGAGAGACGGCTTGAAGGTGGCGTAACCACGTAGATGTAGATGTAGATTCCACAAATATTCCTATACTTAGTTAATTTCTTCTCTGTGCCTTCGTCATACTCATACTTGACGTCATATCCAAACTACCTAAAACTTTTCTTTCTTTTTCCATTTGGTGTCCATAACTATTTGATTCAAGTTTCTCATACTGAGAAATTGGAGGAAGCGACCTAAATTTACTTGAAAAAATTTTTAATAGTACAGATCTCACTAATTAATTTTTGTTATTGACGACCGGTTTCGACAGCTGAAACTGTCATCTTCTGATCTTCAAAAATGTTTTGGTTATAAATCGTGTTCCATTATCCGTTTTCACGCATGCCATTCCTGATTATGGTGGAGACAATACGGCACGTTATACATAAGCTAGTCAAAAGCAAAACCATGTACAGATATGAAGCAAGTGGGCATTTTCACACAAGTAGCGCTCCACTGTGGCTTGCTGGTTCTTGAAACGCACGACATTTTCACATTTGTACAAATGTTACCTTTACATAACGTGCTACATACATCATAGATGTACCTCAGTCGGAGTATTCGGTGAAAATGCACATGCACAAATGCACCGTGTACTTCGGCTGAGGTGTATGCAGGATGTATATAAAACATAATGTAAACATTTGTACAAATGTGTATTTTTTACTATATCGTGCATTTTAAGAACTAAGGAACTCCAGTGGAGTGCTACGTTTGTGAACATGCCCATTTCCATAAGGTGTTTTTTATCTGTATATGGTTTTACTTTTGACAAACCTATTTGTAATGTTTTGTATTTTGTCCACCATAATAACGATATGTCATGCGTGATAATGGAACTCGATTTATATCCAAAAATTGTGTGAAGATCAGAAGATGACAGTTTCAGTTGTCGGAACCAATCGTCAATAATAAAAATTAATTATTATGATCTCGGCTGTTAAAAGTGTTTTCAAATATGTATTTGCCCGGCCGGTGTGGCCGAGCGGTTCTAGGCGCTTCAGTCTGGAACCGCGCTGCTGCTACGGTCGCAGGTTCGAATCCTGCCTCGGGCATGGCTGTGTGTGATGTCTTTAGGTTAGTTAGGTTTAAGTAGTTCTAAGTGTAGGTGACGGATGACCTCCGATGTTAACTCCCATAGTGCTCGGAGCCATTTGAACCATTTTAAAATTTCTGCCTACTCTTCTTCTTTGTTTGCTTACCCTCTAATATAGCATGTTGTTACCTTCACTGCATTAGTAATCCATTTATTTTTAACATTTCAAAAAGTCGGGGTCGGCATCGGTACATCTGACCTTCATCCGAGACTATTTTGGATACTTGTAGTAATTGGGAAAATTCACTTGCTGCGTTACAAGGGCTGTGCAGGTATAGTTTGATTGTGGGGTACCCTTGCAACCTGTCAGATTTTTTTTTAAAGGTTACCTCTCTAGGGAGGCTTGCTTACGTGTGTCTATGAGTCCCATCTGTACCTGTAACTGGAGATGACAAAATAAAAAAGAGAAAACCCACAAGCTTGGATAGGAGAAAGGGACCAATAGGGTGTTGTGGGACACGCTTCCTCTCCGGTCTGGCAGCTAAGCCACGACCTTCATAGCCCTGCGGATGCAGAGCACACAAACCTCCTCCTCCACGTGGACAGTGCCACACTGAGGCAGTGTTCCCTGAGGAGAACTAATAACCGAAAATCATGCAGTCTGATAAAAAATTCAAGACCCTTTGATAATGAACAATCCATCAGTGTGCTAATATTTTTATATCAATTTTATTTCGATTTCCTTTAATTTTCACCTGCAGTATAACGTGTAACTAAAATTCAAATAGAAAAAGAGACATTTTTACAATAATTCCTGAAGTAATCACACAATGGTATCTGGAAACGGATTTTGGCTGCGAACATTTTGAGAGAAACTGTTAATTTACTCAAAATGAAGGCGACCGTTAAAACCGTTTAGGTTTTTAATGGTCCCTTCTTCTTCCACGTGGAGGCTGAGGAACGCAGTGAGAACAGCTTTGTCCCCAGCTGGGACTGAGAATTGTAGACCTCTGTTGGTAGAAGACGCGTCCTGTTCACTATGTGGTAACAGGTAGGCTCTGACTCCTGCCCCACTATATATGTTGACAATGACAGTCATTTTTAAGGTTGGAAGATCACTAGAGGATGATGCTTCGAATGCATGAAACGTTGGACCGCCACCATCAGCCCCATTCAACTCCACCTTCGATACCGACCAACACCTGCACCTCCGTCTCCGTTACGGACATATTTTGTTAAAAAGGTACTTGCTTTCATGCATGTAGTATTAATTTAGCTGATTAACACTGAAAAGAAGTTAACAGTGATGTTTGTGTGCACCAGCTATTTCGTTCACACCACGTTCCACTACATCCACAGACTGACGGCATCAGCCATGCGGTATGATTTCACAGTGTTGTGTACATAGTTTCACGTAGTCAGCATGTACACAACTTTCCCACTAGAGCCCGCCCCGCTAAGCACAACAGTGCAGGCGCAGCGCTCGTCCGTCTCCCCACTACGAGATGGCGCTGCCTTAGAAACGGACCAAATTCTGCTTCCGCCGATCCGCGTATTAATATGTAACGCAGCCAATGAGATTACTGCGAACGTAGAACCTTTTCTCCTCGCGGATCACACTCACGCAGTGATACATGAATGCGTGAGGTATTATAACGAGTGTACAAACCTCCGATTAGTCAGTCTTCATTTGTCTGCACCAGTCTGTACCAGTCTGCATTAGTCTGTACCAGTCTATAGCCAAGTTTCAGTCTGCGCCTAATAAGATTACAATATTCCTGTACATAGCCATGAAGATAAATGTATAGACACTTTTGTCAAGTATCAGAGACATGTGAGAATAAGATTAACGTACCAAGACCAAAGGAACTTCAGATTGTCAGTTGTAAGTAGCATCCAGAATCAAGTTACGTAATGTCTATCCTTTTTATTATTTTAATAAACGTGTGTGAAAATTAATCAAGTTCTGTTTAAAGTTGGTCACCGTCAATCTGCTACTCTAAGCATGCAAGAGGCATTTCTATCGTCTGACCTAACGGCAGAGGATAAATACGCCACGATAAGACCACGAGACATATTGCTGACACTCGTCTACTTCGTTAGCGCGACAAGTCAGATAATCTGATGGTGTGTGTACCGAAGGTCTTACAGAACGCACACCACACACAGTGATCTCGCTGTCACCTTGATCGGCATCTTGTGGCTCAGTACTCTCTTTCTGGCTCAGGTGAATTCTCTCCAACATTCTAGATCTAGCACAGTAGGGGAGAGTTTTGTATGTTGGAACACATTTCATAGTTTTGTATCTAACTTTCCTGTAATATGTTTAATACATTGACGGAAAAAAAGTTAGTACACACTTTTAGAACTTTCCAGTTCACTCAAGTTTTATTATTGTTGCAACAGTGCATATGGAGTACATGAAATGATTACATTTACAGATCAATAGCACGAGCGTTTCTGAGGTACCAGGTATCGACCCAGGCTGCAACACTCGTATTAGTGTGTGGTGCAGCCTCGACGAACAGCATTGCTGGCCCAGACTCCGGTACAGATGCAGAGAACTGTCCTGGGGTACGTTACTCCACGTCGCCTCGAACTGTTCGCCTAGTTCTGTAAGAGATGTTGGTTGACGAGTCGCACGAGTCTACATCTACATCACTATATCTACATCCATAGTCCGCAAGCCACCTGACGGTGAGTGGTGGGGGGTACTTTGAGTACCTGTATCGGTTCTCCCTTCTATTCCAGTCTCGTATTGTTCGTGGAAAGAAGGATTGTCGGTATGTCTCTGTGTGGGCTCTAATCTCTCTGATTTTATCCTCGTGGTCTCTTCGTGAGATATACGTAGGAGGGAGCAATATACTGCTTGACTCCTCGGTGACGGTATGTTCTCGAAACTTCAATAAAAGCCCGTACCGAGCTACTGAGCGTCTCTCCTGCAGAGTCTTCCACTGGAGTTTATCTATCATCTCCGTAACGTTTTAGCGATTACTAAATGATCCTGTAACGAAGAGCGCTGCTCTCCGTTGGATCTTCTCTATCTCTTCTATCAACCCTATCTGGTACGGATCCCAAACTGGTGAGCAATATTCAAGCAGTGGGCGAACAACTGTACTGTAACCTACTTCCTTTGTTTTTGGATTGCATTTCCTTAGGATTCTTCCAATGAATCTGGCATCTGGCATCTGCTTTACCGACGATTAATTTTATATGGTCATTCCATTTTAAATCACTCCTAATGCCTACTCCCAGATAATTTATGGAATTAACTGCTTCCAGTTGCTGATCTGCTATATTGTAGCTAAATGATAAAGGATTTTTCTTTCTATGTATTCGCAGCACATTACACTTGTCTACATTGAGATTCAATTGCCCTTCCCTGCACCATGCGTCAATTCGCTGCAGATCCTTCTGCATTTCAGTACAATTTTCCATTGTAACACCCTCTCGATATGCCACAGCATCATCCGCAAAAAGCCTCAGTGAACTTCCGATGTCATCCACAAGGTCATTTACGTATATTGTGAATAGCAACGGTCCTACGACACTCCCCTGCGGCACACCTGAAATCACTCTTACTTCGGAAGACTTGTCTCCATTGAGAATGACATGCTGCGTTCTCTTATCTAGGAACTCTTCAGTCCAATCACCCTATTGGTCTGATAGTCCATATGCTCTTACTTTGTTCATTAAACGACTGTGGGGGACTGTATCGCACGCCTTGCGGAAGTCAAGAAACACGGCATCTACTTGGGAACCCGTGTCTATGGACCTCTGAGTCTTGTGGACGAAAGGCGCGAGCTGAGTTTCACATGATCGTCTTTTTCGAAACCCATGCTGGTTCCTACAGAGTAGATTTGTAGTCTCCAGAAAAGTTATTATACTCGAACACAATACGTGTTCCAAAATTCTACAACTGATCGACGTTAGGGATATAGGTCTATAGTTCTACACATCTGTTCGACGTCCCATCTTGAAAACGGGGATGACCTGTGTCCTTTTCCAATTCTTTGGAACGCTACGCTCTTCTAGAGACCTACGGTACACCGCTGCAATAACGGGGGTAAGTTCCTTCGCGTACTCTGTGTAAAATCGAACTGGTGTCCCATCAGGTCCAGCGGCCTTTCCTCTTTAGAGCGATTTTAATTGTTTTTCTATCCCTCTGTCATCTATTTCGATATCTACCATTTTGTCATCTGTGCGACAATCTAGAGAAGGAACTACAGTGCAGTCTTCTTCTGTGAAACAGCTTTGGAAAAAGCCATTTAGTATTTCGGCCTTTAGTCTGTCATCCTCTGTTTCAGTACCATTTTGGTCACGGAGTGTCTGGACATTTTGTTTTGATCCACCTACCGCTTTGACATAAGACCAAAATTTCTTAGGAATTTCTGCCAAGTCAGTACATAGAACATTACTTCCGAATTCATTGAACGCCTCAGTCCTCGTTCCATCATATCCTAGACTTGCGCGTGTGGAAGCTGCACGTCTTGCGGAGCATATTGAGATTCGTGGGCAGTGTGTGGACGAACGTTATCCTGTTAGAACAACACATCGCCTTCCTGTTGCGAGAACAGCAAAAGAACGGCTCTAACAACGTTCTGCACGTACCAAACGCTGGTTAGCGTCCCCTCTGGGAACAGCAAATGTGATCCAGCGCTGTAGCTTGTCGCAGCCCAGACCATAAAAGCCTCAGGTGGAGCCAGTGTGACTTGGACAAGTGCCCTCTATGAGACAGCGCTCACCAGGTCTACATCGTCCGCTGAAACGAATGTCAGTTGCGTGCAGGCAGAGTCTGCTTTCATCGCTGAAGGCCAGGGCTCGTCGTTCCATCTTCCAACTGATCCTCTGACAGTACCAGTCTAGCCGTGCAGGTCTGTGCTGTGGTGTGAGTGGAGTAGAGATGGGCAAACTCGTTCATCCTTGGGAACTAGTTCACTGCTGATCGTTCTTTTTTGAGAACCGTTCATTTTTACTCGTTCACCGTTCATTTGTGCTTGGTATATGGTTCTTGCGAAAAACTGAAAACAAGTAGTGTTGGTGACTGAAGGATGGAGGGTACCAAGAGGGGGCACTTGCCTCCCCCCTGGAGTATAGAATTTTTATTCATTACAGGATTCTTACACACTTTTGGAAGTAATTTCTGTGATTCTGCAGAACCTCTCGTTTAGCCAACTGTAGCGTTGTGTGGCTGATCGCAGGGTTATAATATAGGGTGGCGCACGGAAAATCGGCCCCGAGTATAGGCTGCTCGACAATTACGGACTATGTGTTGCCCGTTACGAGCAGATACAACAAACAGACAAACATGTAATAATTAGACAGTGAAGAAATAACAAGATAATGTAAGCAACAGTGGCGAAACAATTGATGACTATGTGTAGAGAGCTGGAGAAGAGAACACGAAAATCTCACGCGACGCGCATGGGCTATAGCACGTGTAGTCTTGTAAACCTGTTGGTGGCTGTTTCCCAACTTAATAGACCACAAGTGTCTTCTATAAAATTCTTCGTTTCGACTTGCACTACATAGGTATGCTACGTTGTAAACAATAATCGTTTACATCTTATATATACTTCACTTTGTCTCTGAGTTCCTAGGTGAAGTAGACTTTATGGAAGAATAAAATAAAATGTGGTTCAAATGGCTCTGAGCACTATGGGACTCAACTTCGCAGGTCATTAGTCCCCTAGAACTTAGAACTACTTAAACCTAACTAAGCTAAGGACATCACACACATCCATGCCCGAGGCAGGATTCGAACCTGCGACCGTAGCGGTCTCGCGGTTCCAGACTGCAGCGCCTAGAACCGAATAAAATGTGGTTTTCACATCATACTTGCGTCATACGCTTAGTAAAAATTAGGTTTTTATGTTGCATTATTAAAGTTAATGCAGCAATAATAATAATCATTAAGTTCGCAGTAATAAAGTTTTTGGTTTGCAAGCTCCTTCTGAACAAATGTTTTTGAGATAATAAGTAAATACGACTTTATGGCAATCTATGTCTTTTCAAATGAAAAAGCACCGCTTTTGCTGCTGAGCCAAAATGACCCACAACCCCTTTTTTTTTTTTTCAAAGAAACCAAACTAGCAGGTAATGCAAATTAGAAACAACAACCAAACTTAAAAATAATTAGATCCTTCGTAAATGTAATGTTTTGTATATGAAAGATGCACGAAAATCGTTTTATATGAATTTTCTTACACTAAAAATTAAGCAAATTATTGAAAGTTAGTTGCTAAATCAAGTTGATGAAACCAAAAAATATATGATAACAAAAAAAAACTTGCCTTGTTATAAGTATGTCTTCTGCTGTTCATCGATATAATGAAGTGAGCTGATATGCCCTTTTGTTACATGAAAAGTCGTACCTATTACATACAACGTGATTTTTATGCAATTTACGTAACTATAAAATACGGAAGAACAGTTTGGAACACATGTAAAATGTGCGAGCGCAGTGAACGAAACGAACAACTGGATACTGAACTAACTAGGAGCAGTCGGCAGTGGAACTGAGACAGGTGGTCATGCGAAGAACGACGAGTGCGGCCGAGGGAGACCGAGACTGAGACGAGCACGCGACCGAGGCTGGAACGCGAACTGCCGAAGTGACCGCCGCGACCGAAGTGAACTAGTGAACTATGAACCGATCGTTCCTAGTTCCCGGAAACTACAAGTAGACCTCAGCGACCGAAGAGAACTATGAACCGATCGTTCCTTGAAATTCGTTCCTCGGTCCTTTCGTTCATCTTGGTGAACCGTTCCTTTGCACCCGTTCGTTCGCGAACTACCCATCTCTAGAGTGGAGTAAGGGCTAGAGGTGTGTCTGCCCGTAGCACCACTGCTAGTAATCTGTTCGCGACAGCTTATATTAACACGTCTGGGCTCTCAAGACCTCTTATCTGTGCTGTGATAGATGTATGATCGGCCACTGCTACCCTTACATTACAACGATTCTCGTGGGCGTTTGTGCTGCATGGACATCCAGAAATTCATCTATGAGTGTGCGAATGTTCACGTGACCACTGATAGCAGCGTCGTCACACAACTGACGCAACACGTTCAACTTGTGCGGCAATTCTCCGAAAGGACCATCTCAACACCCCGGAGGTCACAATTTGACAAGTTGCAAACGTGCTGGTTTGGCTGTAGGAAGCCCGGATGCGTCTCCGTGCAGTGCTTACGTGCTGAGCCTTCTGCCTGTGAGGATCCCTATTAAAGGGTAGACGCAGACGGCGCTCTGGTACCTATGCCACTAGGCTTCTCTGTCTACCATTCCCGTGGGTGCATATGCCGTCACCAGATCAAAAGCGACGTCGTCTATCCAGGTACACTAACTTTTTCCCCGGCAGTGTGTATTTTCTTACTCCGTTTTTAAAGGATGACATTCGCTCCTTGTGTGCTGTAGACCCTTTCTGAAATTACAAGAATTACCAGAGAGCAGTAACGTTTCTCCAAAAGTAAAGAAATGTGCCAAGGTGCAACAAGGCTTTCTATCTAGGGACATATACTGAAGGGCCAAAGAAACTGTACACCTGCCTATCACCGCGTGGGGCCCCCGCGAGCACACACGAGTGCCGCAACACGATGTGCCATGGACTCGACTAATGTCTGAAGTAGTGCTGGAGGGAATTGACACCATGAATCCTGCAGGGCTGTCTATAAATCCGCATGAGTATGAGAGGGTGGAGATCTTTTCTGAACAGCGCGCTGCAAGGCATCCCAGATATGGTCAATAATGTTCATGCCTGTGGAGTTTGGTAGCCAGCGGAAGTGTTTAAGCTCAAAAGAGTGTTCCTGGAGCCACTCTTTAGCAAATCTGGAAGTGTGGGGTGTCGCAGTGTCCTGCTGGAATTGCCCAAGTCCGTCGTAATGCACACTGGACTCGAATGGATGCAGGTGATGAGACAGGAAACTTACGTACATATCAGATGTCAGAGTCTTATTTAGACTATCACACGCCCCACACTATTACAGAGCCTACACCAGCTCGAACAGACCGCTGCGGACATGCAGAGTCCATGGATTCATGAGGTTGTCTCCGTACCCGTACTCGTCCATCCGCACGATACAATTTGAAACGAGACTCGTCCGACCAGGCAACATATTACAGTCATCAACAGTCCAATGTCGGTGTTGACGGGTCCAGAGGAAGCGTAAAGCCCTGTTCAATCATCAAGGATACACGAGTGGACCTTCGGTTCCGAATGTCCATAGCGATGATGTATCGTTGAATGGTTCGCACGCTGACACTTGGTGATGATTCAACATTGAAATCTGCAGCAATTTGCGGAAGGGTTGCACCTCTGTCAAGTTGAACGATTGTCTTCAGTCGTTATTCGTCCCGTTCTTGCAGGATCTTTTTCCGGCCGCAGCGAAGTCGGAGATTTGATGTTTTACCGGATTCCTAATATTCACGGAACACTCGTAAAGTGGTCGTACAGGAAAATCCCCACTTTATCGCTATCTCGGAGATGCTGTGCCCCATTGCTAGTACGCCGATTATGACACCACTTAAATCTTGATAAGCTGCCATTGTAGCAGCAGTAACCGATCAGAACAACTGCGCCAGACACTTGTTGTCTTATAAAGGAGTTGCTGACGGCATCGCCGTATTCTGTCTGTTTACATATCTCTGTATTTGAATACGCATGCCTATACCAGTTCCTTTCGCTCTTCAGTGTATTATGTTCTATCGAAATTTAAAAGCTTTGCAGTCGAGAAGATCTTGTGAATACTAATTTAATAGTCTATACAATATTACTCTACCATACATCAGCAGACAGTAGGTGACATCAAATTAAGCAGAAGTGTTATAAAAAAAACCTGTTAATAGTTAAAAACATTTTGAAATAAAATCGCTGGGAAACTAACACAGATTTTCATTTACAAGCCTGGTAAGAAACTTAGTTCAGTCTTCAAATATCACATGTTCAAGGGTAAAAAATATTCTTCCCCTTCCAGATGCAAGACTGTGCACGACCGACGGAATTGGCTTAACCGTACACACGTTATAGAACTAGGTAAAACAATGTATAACTAGCAACCCAGCCCAGCTTCGCATTGTTAGTATTAACTATCCACGGCCAGACGACCTGACTGGTGTAGCATAGTTTTTTGGGGGGTCACGAATAAAATTCAGAGAACCACGTTAAGTGAGTACTAGCACTTTCATAGACTTTACGCATTGTAAACGGCGCACGGCAGGAAAGTTGTCTGGAGGAATGTGTGTCATGTGTTGCGTACTGAGACGGCCTTTGGAGGGGCAATGGTGGGTGTACATCGGCATATATGTGATAGGTTTACAACCAATGTAAATATTGCATTCCAGTGATGGGAGTACGTGTTTGTGAGTGATTCAGTACGTATATCAAGCTGGCTGAGGTGGCACAAATAAGTGAAAAAATAAGAAAAAGCACACATGATCCACTTGATTGCCTCATGTTACAGCACTCCTCTTGTGAAACTTAGTACGCACTGTGATGCATGGTTGAGCCTCATTCCTGCAGTTCTTTGTCATAGGCTATATGTCAGGCTTCTTCGTCGTGCCACGCAAAGAATCGAGTCTACATCTCGGTCTGATGCAAGGAAATCAGAAAACTGTAAGTTGAGTCTCCTACTGCTTTGCTAAAAGAACGAATGTTGTGTAAAAGATGCGAGGTTGCTGAAGTACATTTTCGGAGAGAGTTTTACTTGAAGCGTGCAAAATAAAACACCAAAATTTTTGGATTCACATATTCTCTCGCTATGCAGTTTTTCTCAAACTACTGGTTAAAATGTTTGATTTCTTAAGATTATAAGTCTCACCTCACAGCCTGATGATGAGGTGGTTATCTTCTCGTAATTGGTCAATTTACTACGGTACTTCAGATTTGAGTAACTCACTACCCATTGTGCGAAGAATTTTCTGTGAATTAAGAGTGCGGATCACGACTAGTAATCTGAGGGAAACAGAAATTGGCAATTTGAAATTGTCATACTGCGATATGCATCCCTCGACCATCTGTAGAAGTATTTCTAAATCTCGTGTATTCACCCCGATTCGTTTACTATTATTTTGTATGGTTTCAAAGTGTCCAAACAAACAATATCTTTCATCCCATCACGCAGTGAATCATGTTCAGATCTATGTTTGACTCTGGAAAGGTAGAAAGGTTTATGTTGATTTATCTGCTGAAATGCTGCAAAACCAAGTGAAAATGCATCCCATGCTGCTTTCTACTCTACCGGTACATATAAATAACTAAAAACCAAAAGTTTTGGACTCGCATGCTTTTTCGCCGTGTAGCTGATTTGAAATGAATGCAGCCAACTGGATGTCAGTCAGGCTATTTGCATCTCCCTTATCAGTGATCCAAGAGGGGAAAAGGGAGGTACTGCGTAACGTGGAATCCGAGATACGTTTCGTTTCTGGAGGAACTCCAAATAACTGACGGATGAATGCTAGGTTAAAAGGCAGAGTCGGGATTCGATCCTACAACCTTCCGGTGTCTAGGCAAACGTTGTAACACTTTTTTCCGAAACGTGGTTTATAAATCAGGGTCATATCTGAACTCAAACTCTCGACTTCGTCTTTACAGTTCACGATGTTTACCACTTTTGTCCGCCTGAACTACCCCCCTTTTTTTAGTAGCCAAACGATCTACTACTTTATTACTTTTTAAGTTACACACTTTGCTACTGTTTATATATATATATTTTTTTTGTCATCAGTCTTCTGCTGGTTTGATGCTGTCCGCCAGGAATTTCTCTCCTGTGCCAACCTCTTCGTCTCTGAGTAACACTTCCAACCTACGTCCAGAATTATTTGCTGGATGTATTCCAATCTCTGCCTTCCTCTACAGTTTTTGCCCTCTACAGCTCCCTGTAATACCATGGAAGTCCTTCCCTCATGTATTAACGTCCTAGCATCCTGTCCCTTCTCCTTATCAGCGTTTTTGTATAAGCGCTTATCTGGCAGATCTAATAGCTCTCTACCCATTGTTTCCAAGAAACCTGCGAGGCATGAAAATAGAGACAAGAGTGTCAAGTCTGGGGGAAGGCCAACGGCACAAGAAACAAACCCTTGAAACTGCGCGATGTCGTGTCAATGATGACTTAGTTATTCAAGTAATGCTGTAAAAATAACTGTTGTAGTCACATATATGCAACAGTTTCACTTTTTAATGGATGCCAATATTTAAATGTAGACGCATGCTTACAGAATTATATTTAAAAGTGTACAAAATTAAGTTTAAAATAAGATAAAATGATACGAATCAGATGAAGCAGCTATATGTGTACGTATTTATTTGTAGATAATAATGAAAGCTGAATGGACAGTGTCTTGAAAGGAGGATATAAGATGAACATCAACAAAAGCAAAACGAGGATAATGGAATGTAGTCGAATTAAGTAGGGTGATGCTGAGGGAATTAGATTAGGAAATGAGACACTTAAAGTAGGAAAGGAGTTTTGCTATTTGAGGAGCAAAATAACTGATGATGGTCGAAGTACAGAGGATATAAAATGTAGACTGGCAATGGCAAGGAAAGCGTTTCTGAAGAAGAGAAATTTGTTAACATCGAGTATAGATTTAAGTGTCAGGAAGTCGTTTCTGAAAGTATTTGTATGGAGTGTAGCATGTATGGAAGTGAAACATGGACGATAAATAGTTTGGACAAGAAGAGAATAGAAGCTTTCGAAATGTTGTGCTACAGAAGAATGCTGAAGATTAGATGGGTAGATCACATAACTAATGAGGAGGTATTGAATAGAACTGGGGAGAAGAGGAGTTTGTGGCACAACTTGACTAGAAGGGGCCGGTTGGTAGGACATGTTCTGAGGCATCAAGGGATCTCCAATTTAGTATTGGAGGACAGCGTGGAGAGTAAAAATCGTAGAGGGAGACTAAGAGATGAATACACTAAGCAGATTCAGAAGGATGTAGGCTGCAGTACGTACTGGGAGATGAAGAAGTTTGCACAGGATAGAGTAGCGTGGAGAGCTGCATCAAACCAATCTCAGGACTGAAGACCACAACAACAATGAAAGCTGGAGAGCTGGTACCAGATAAAAAAGTTGAGAGATTAGTTTTCCATCAGAGATGGCTATCCAAATACTCCAGCCAGTTAATAGCGTCTAGGAAGTCTTTCCAGGAACCTAGGAATATTCTTTTTGGACATTCGTGCAGAATGTTCTCCAGTGTTCGTTTCGATGTCCCCCAGTCGCATTATTAATCCTGGCCACTTCGGATGGACGTAAACAAAAAAAAAAAAAAAAAAAAAAAAAAAAAAAATCTCCAAAGGCAACCATTTTATAGGCATGTAAATATAATGTCTTACTTATAACTGAGCGAATATAAAGAGTACGTATTTATGAAAATGTCAATGAAAAAAAATGGAGGAGTTGGTATATGAACGCAGGACTTTCTGTATGCGAAGCAGACACGCCGTAGATCTGTACTGTTACGTGTCCACTAGACATCAAGCAGCACTGTTACTCACATGAGTGCTTTTATGCAGTTGTGGAACAAAGTAAGACATCGCAAGCCTCTGGCACCCACACCCGACCTCAGACAACGCCTCTCCCGGAAACTTAAGTGGGAGGATGTTGACGAGGGACTACTGAAAGCGCGGTAATTGCTGGCTCCACCAGTACGCAGAATGCATGTCCTGACGAAACGCCAAGTCGTCGTCTCCCTCATAACCGAGTTTTGGGTCTGACGTGTAAACCCTCCATCTGATGCCGCTTGAGCTGCCGCAGCTATACTTTAATTCGCCGAACGCCTTGGATCCAAACTGACCAAGCAGACACGTTATTGTATTGTTGTTTGCTTCGGAAGAAACAAATTTCCAAGCCGCAGAATAATGTTGGTGATACAGGCAGTGTCAACAGATCTGGTAAGGAAAGCCAGTTGTTTCCAAAGACAATACTAGTCCGCCAATTGTCCACAGCAGGTAAACAGATGCTGGATGCCATCGATGCTGTATGTTATCTATACGAACACACTTACTACATTTGTCCGTGTCACTGACCCCAGTCCTGTAGAAATGGTCGTTAGCGGGGATCAAATTACTTACGTCTCTGTACCAACTAGAGGTCACTCCTATGGAATGAACTGGGAGACTAATATTGTTCCACACTGTATTCCAGGAGACCAGCGCCGACAATAGCTCTATAGGATTGGGACAGAACGTCCCCTCAGGGTGACTGAGCAAAGACGGGGTTGTAGGTGCCGGCCGCTGCCGTACATCCGAATCCAGACAGCTCATGGCAAGGTATAAATCTCTAAGGTGTCGTAGTTTAAAATTAAGGTGGCTAACATCAACAATCGGATCAAGACTCGATGGACGCACAAGTGTGAACAGCCAAGCCGTGAAAGTATGTGCTTCCTCGTTAATAAAGAAAACCGAATGTGTAAAACAGAAGATTTGGTCTTAATGTTCGAGAGGTCCAAATGCCCTAACTTAAGTGGTTTGGTCGTGATCGCATAGCGCAACTGAAATATGCAACGTACCCATAAAATCTGCTCAGACAACTGCTGCAGTTTTTTGCCAATATCGCAGGGAGCGAGAACAGTTGGGGAATGAACAATGTCTTATACAACACGTATTTGTATCCAAAATGAAAAACTTTTTGGGGAGTTGTAACTGGCGCAGCTCATTTTCCTGTACGGCACCCTGAATTTCGTCAGTTACAGTTTTCAAGTTAAGTGTCACCATTTTGAGAGGGCAACGATCGCGGCGGACCCCCCCCAGTAACGTGTCGTCGTGTACAGTAGTAGGTCACGGAACAGTAACATCGCAGAAGAGCTTGTATGAAGTTTGGAAGGTAGGAGATGAGATATTGGCGGAAATAAGGCTGAAACTTCCTGACAGATTAAAACTGTGTGCCGGACCGAGACTCGAACTCGAGACCTTTGCCTTTCGCGGGCAAGTGATCTACCAACTGAGCTACCCAAGCACGAATCACGCTGAATCACGCCCCGTCCTCACAGCTTTAATTCCGCCAGCACCTCGTTTCCTACCTTCCAAACTTCACAGAAGCTCTCCTGCAAACCTTGCAGAACTAGCACTCCTGAAAGAAGGGATATTGCGGAGACCTGGCTTAGTCACAGCCTAGGGGATGTTTCTAGAATGAAATTTTCACTCTACAGTGGAGTGTGCGCTGATATGAAACTTCCTGGCAGATTAAAACTGCGCACACTCCGCTGTAGAGTGAAAATTTCATTCTAGAAACATCCCCTAGGCTGTGGCTGAGCCATGTCTCCGCAGTATCCTTTCTTCCAGGAGTGCTAGTTCTGGCGTGATTCGTGCTTGGGTAGCTCAGTTGGTAGAGCACTTGCCCGCGGAAGGCAAAGGTCCCGAGTTTGAGGCTCGGTCCGGCACACAGTTTTAATCCGCCAGGATGTTTCATATCAGCGCATACTCCGCTGTAGAGTGAAAATTTCATTCTGGAAATAAAGCTGTGCGGACGGGTCGTGAGTGGCGCTGGGGTAGCTCAGTCGGTGGAACACTTGTTCACGAAAGGTGAAGGTCCAGAGTACGAGTCTCGGTGTGCCGCACTGCTTTAATCTGCCAGGAAGTTTCAAATAAGCGCACACTCCGTTGCAGATTGAAAATCTCGTTCTGAGTATCACTTTGCTGAGTCAGTTGGCGGCCTGCAGCAACTGTGAGAAACGTAACGCAGGAGCCACAAATGGCGAAGCAGGCAAAACAGTGACGTCAGTTCCCCTTCAAGCGACCGAGTTTTAGATTTGACGTGTATACCCTCCACCTGATGTCGCTTGAGGTACATCAGCTTTGCTTTAGTTCGCCGAACGTTTTGGATCCACAGAGAGACGTTGAAAGGTGGCTACACTGAGTCACAGCGCCAGAGATTGCGCCAAAGATTATTATTCCGCCGCCTCCACTGGTGCAGTAGTAGTTCAGAGGTTGCCGTAGGCAATACTTGTTAAGAGGATGTCGAGGGCAGTACTAGTTCAGAGGATGTCGAGTGCAGTTGTTGTTCTGTTGGGCGAGAAAGTAGATGCTATTCGGTTAGTGTAATGTATAGATGGAAGACGTTGCAATGATCACAGTGTATTTTTCGTCAATATATATTGAGGTAAAAAAAAATTCACATTTCTTTAATGACAATGCCTCTTGGTCACAGGTTCAGTCAACAAAGCATCTGGCTCGTGTTAGTTCTGCAATTCTGGTTTCTATGCGCAATTATAGTATTTCTGGTTTTTCAATTAGTTCATTGTAAATGGTGTTTAAAATATCTTGTCGTATTGGGGAAGAACCGTGCCAGGTACACAACACACACACAACAGTCACACTTGTGCTTTGTTGTTTCGTAGCTTTTATAGTTGCAGGGGACTTAATTAATCAATTGTATTAACGGAAATTTCTTGTCATTCTTTATTTTTATTTTATGTAGTCAGATTGCGTGCTAATACTGCTCAGGGCCAACCGGTTACGAGACTTCGTACCTGGACACACAGCTACTAAAGTTATTGCATTTATTCATTATTCTTTTTAATTAAGCCCCCATGCTTGTTCATACAGCTCACGCAAAAGAGAGTAAGGTCCCTTGCTCGAGAAACAGTGTGACGTTAGGGACTGACGGAGCTTCATCTTCGCTAAATCTGTCCACGAATCCAACAGCGAAGGAAAAGGCTCGGCGGAGCGGAGCAATGGGGCTACACAGGGCGCCAACCGTATCAACCAGCGCGCCATCCGTGAGGTGCGAGATATCCAGCATCCATTGCGAGCGAAACAGTTTCACAGATGGTCGTTTGAGGTTTACAGTAGCTGCCAGCAACACGCTGAAAGGAACCAGGAGCAAGGCGGAAGCGGAGCGGGTTTTGGTTCACGGCCGCGGGGCACGGGGGA
The DNA here is from genome assembly GCF_021461395.2 of Schistocerca americana. Lineage (NCBI taxonomy): Eukaryota > Metazoa > Arthropoda > Insecta > Orthoptera > Acrididae > Schistocerca > Schistocerca americana. Next base: position 556,220,240 of record NC_060125.1, on the reverse strand, counting down.
TACTGTCTCCTGCAGGGACAGTCGAGCGATTAATAACCGTCCTCCCTCTCGGGTTGCTGAGCAAAGGAAGCGACCCCGCCGTTAAGAATTGCGAAAAGATGCCAGCGAGCTGTCTCTTTCAGAGCGAGAAAACTGCGAAGAAGAGACGAATGCGGAGAGCAGCTGGTGTAATATCGGCCCGAGTATACCTGCGCGGCGTCCTTCCTTCCTGCCGGTGTCCGCCTGTCCACAAAGGCGGTTGGTTCCAACACCCACCCCTGCAGAGCCGGACGGACACAATGCGCTCCAGAGCTACACAGTTCCTGCACACCTGTGGGGACAAGAGCCTGCCCCTACCTGCTCCGTGCTCTCTACCCCCTACAGATTGTCTTTTGTCAGTCTTGTTTAGCACTGTGCAGGTAACACACACGCGTGAAAGCCGCTGTTCCAGACAAACGGTGGAGATCTGAGGCAATAAAGTGACGTAAACTTAAAAAAAACTATTCGTTTCTGTCTCGGGTTCTTCGGCCTACGTTCGTCTGATGATTTTTCTGACGTTTCCCGAGCACGAGTAACTGACATTGTCAAAATTTCACCCTCTATTGCAACTGTGACAATGTCAGCCGCTCGTGCTGGCGAAACGTCAGAAAAATCGTCAGACGAACGTCTGCCGAAGAGCCTGAGACTGAAGCCAACAGGCAGTTTGTCAACAAGTGGCCGCGAAAGCCTTAACAATAACGTCAGCTTGTCTGTCTTGTTAAAAAGTACCATTAGGAAGCAAATAACCTCGACTGTGATAATTCAAACGTATTTAATATCCAAACGGTGTATTTCTGAACATGGACTTCTTGTCAAAGCTGTATCTACTAACAAGGGACTGCGCCTACTTGTCATCACCGATTTCGTCAAAATTTATAGTTTACGCAGGGCTTGGACAGAAATGGAAGTGACAGAAGTGAGAGCTCCAGACGGCCGAGCCTTTAGGAAAAACAGTATTTTTGCGCTGGTCTGACGAGGCGTGAGACCTGTGCGTTACCGTAGGTGGACGGTCGTTGGGTCGGAAACCTTTCTTTTTAATTTTCAGCTTTTAAGTTACACTACAAATAAACCGAAATAATTCTCACTACGTTGTGGTTATTAATAAGTTAATAACAGACACAAAATAACGGCAAAGAAAAATTTGATTGGAAGTATATTTCCAGAAACGGATTGTAAGACCAACATGAGAATTTCGTATACAAAATTAGGTACTCTTATTAACGTACAGTTGATGAATTACATCTACTGGGGTGATATTCATCGTAGAAAGAGGGGAACAATAATTTTTTCGGCATCTTACACATGTTACAAACACCGTATTTTTACGATTACGTAAGTATCAGAAAATTTTCTGGAAAAAGAACTTGGTTTACAAATAGTTCACAGTTTTCGAGGGAACCACGCGTAACGCGTCATTTCGCCAAATATTGGCGAGGCTAACTGGTGATGTACGATGGAATGTATTTTGATGCACTCTTGTCGGGATGTGATTATCGACAAGGTAAGAGTAGTTTTGAAGGTTTTTCATCAAATTCTTTACCTGACTGTAAAAATACATATCGCTGGTTTAATTTGGGAGGAATCGCTTTAATTTTGCACTAGGGCAATCTGCATCTTGAAAAATCTCGTCGCTTAATTTTGAATTCGCTCGATCTCGCCACGAGTCAGTTAACGGAATAAATTTGACCTCCCACCCGTAGGGCTCCATCACATCACTAAAGATTTTTTGTGTAGTACTGTTGCTTGAATTTTGATTAATAATCAGCACTGGCGGCCGAAGACGTCTGGCATAAGAAGTCACCCCTCATTCTGCCACCGTCCTCGTGAAAGAGGGCGGAGGAGCGGGCAGAGGTTCAGGTCACCCTCTTGTCCTAGAGGTGGGAAACTGCTCCTAAAGGCGGAAGAATCAGCAATGATCAACGACATGAGGATGCAGAAGGCAATGGAAACCACTGCATTAAAGACACGTAACGTGAATCCACAGGACATGTGGCCTGTAATTGAAGAAGTGGCATGATGATCTCTCCAATGCTAAAAGATTCCGGAATAGTCCCCCATTCGGATCTCCTGGAGGAGACTGCCAAGGGTGAGGTTACCATGAGAAAAAGATTGAAAAATCAACGGAAAGGATGACGTTCTACGAGTCGGGGTGTGGACTCTCAGAAGCTTGAACGTGGTAGGGAAACTAGAAAATCTGAAAAGGGAAATGCAAAGGCTCAATGTAGATATAGTTGGGGCCAGTGTAGTGAATTGGAAAGAAGAAAAGGATTTCTGGTCAGAGGAGTATGGGGAAATATCAACAGCAGCAGAAAATGGTACAACAGGAGTAGGATTCCTTATGGATAGGAAGGTAGGGCAGAGACTGTGTTTCTGGGAACAGTTCAGTGACAGGATCGTTCTTATCAGAATCGACAGCAAAACAACACCGGCAATGATAGTCCAGGTATAGATGCCGACGTCGCAAGCTGAAGATGAAGAGATAGAGAAAGTGTATGAGGATACTGAAAGGGTAATACAATATGTAAACGAGGATGAAAATTTAATAGTCAGAAAACAGGCATCGTTGGTGCCGACACGTGCAACAATCTGCAGCTGGCTGCACCACGCGCGCTCGATAGCCGCCGGAAGAGCCTCTTCCACATACTGGACAAGTCCCCCCGGCAAGCCCACCCAGTGAACGGTGGACATCTTCCCCGCCCTAGCCGCTATGTTCGTGAGTGGCTTCATGACCCGCCTAACATTGGAGCTCCCAATATAACAGACCCCTAGCCCCACGTGGCTGTCTTGCTGAAGGAGCGGCCCCTATCCTGGCAGAAGGTGCATTCTGATCCGGCTCAGCCCCCCACCCCCTCCTCAGCATCAGACAGCACACTGAATATATTAGCAAAATGATTGGGATTTGGTAGGAGCCTGCATACCCCACGCAGCCTTCACCTTGAGGCTCAAGACGTCGACACAGTCCGCCACCCACACTGCGGTGAGAGTGGGCCTGCCGGCTCAGTCACACCTGAGGTCGGCTCAGTGACAGAGAGCTGTGACATCCCCCCTGCACATCTAGCACAGCAGAGGTTGTCCCAGGTACCCCATCCCGACCGCACCTCAAAGTGGCACTCTGGAGCTTCTTGACTGTGGCCAACAAAGCTTCCAGCTGCGTTTGGACTGTGGCCAACTCCTCCTGCATCCGCACACAACAGACACAGTCCCTATCAATCTAACTAATATGTGATTTACTATAAGAATTTTAAGGAAACCTACTGCCACACAATAATAGCTACACTCTACTTGGAAGAAACGATACTCAACAATAAAAACAATAAAAATGTGTGGTAAAAACTAGATCTGGTGCTTATTTTCCTATTAGGAGCTAACTAGTGAATATTAAAGAAAAAAACAGTGACCTACAGAAAACTGCTAGGGGGTACCTAGTGAATATTAATAAAGAATTAAACAGTAACCTATGATATGCTACCCCTACTGATTATCCCTCATATTTACAATATAAACAAACGTTTACGTACACGCGAAAATGACCTAATAAAAGTATAAAAACTGCTACCTTCAATGTATCGAATGTAAATGCCACTAGTAAACGTAAATACTGAGTATTTTACATTGACTTAATTGATAATCAGCGTGTTTAACGTCAGTTAAAAATGTAAACAGTCGTTTGCGTACACGCGAAACTGTCCTAAAAACGAACTTCGCTTTTCCTATTCATACGCAAATAAAAACTGAAACCTTCAATTTATCAAGTCTATCTGACACTTATGCACGTAAATACTATAGAATATGCAGCAAAAACAATTAATTACCAGCTAAATTACTTATATCGTAACGCAGCAAGCGGAAAGTGCTCGTAACCGGCGTCAGGGCTGCATCAACTTACAAAAGTAAATCGATTACAATTTTTTTGGTGTTAAACGTTCTTTTCTGACAAAAAAGTTTCAGCAGCCGAATTGTCACTTTTCTGCCATGCAGTTATGCATGACCATAGTTATGTTTCTACTGATTGTGGTATTAAGCTAGGAAGTATAATTTTCAAAGATTCGAAGTGAAGCTCAAAACTTCATTGCGAGCGTACGATATGTGAGGTGATGGTACGAAATGTGTTGGATCCACATTTGGCAGACCTCGTAGAAAATAATTAAACGATGGCACATTCTTTTCTGTCTCGACAGATGCCTCCAATAATGGTAATATTAAATACTTTCCTGTTTCTGTAAAATATTTTATGAAGTATCTGGGACTGAAGGAGAAGTTGCTAAGCTCCTATGATGATAGTAATGAAACAGTTGACGGTATTTTCGCAAATTTTCAGTTTATTTTAGATGGATACAGTTTGGAAGTTTCTAATAAATCATGTTTCGGTACAGACGAAGCAGCAGTGAAATCCGCAAAACATCACATAATTTTTCAAAATTTTAAGTCTTTGAATAGTAATATAACTGAAGCTGATTGTGGCCGGCGGAGTGGCCGTGCGGTTCTAGGCGCTACAGTCTGGAACCGCGAGACCGCTACGGTCGCAGGTTCGAATCCTGCCTCGGGCATGGATGTGTGTGATGTCCTTAGGTTAGTTAGGTTTAAGTAGTTCTAAGTTCTAGAGGACTGATGACCTCAGAAGGGAGTCACTGTGGCATGCATTGGCTGCCATTAACAGAGACGGCTGCGTTTCGAGTGCTGCCCTGACCGGGAAGTGTGAACAGCTTATGAAGTACGTTGCTTGTTGTCCAGCGACGAGTCGCGGTTCCGCACTTCCCCGGATGACCGTCGTGTGCAAGTATGGCGGCCACCTCGGATGAGGACCCGTTCTTGCAGTGTTTTGGGGAGGCACAGCGGAATCACCCCTGCCGTCATACTGGGGCGAGCCGTCGGATATGAATTCAGGTCTCGGCTGGTGGTGACTGAGGGAACCGGAACGCTCAACGGTACGTCAGCTGCTTCCTGCGTCTCATCTGTTACCTCTCAAGCGACAGTAACGTGGCGCTACTTTCCAGCAGGACAATGGTCGTCTACACACGGCACGAGTCTCTGCGAACTGTGTGATGTTAAGGTACTCCAATGGCCAACAAGTTTTCCAGATCTGTACCCAACAGAACATGTGTAGGACCAGCTAGGACATCAACTCCATCCTGGTATCAGTTGAGAGGCACCCACATGCCTTGCTCATACTGTAGCATCAAGCAGTCAGGCCTGCAAGATGAGTGGTCTGCCAAGCGAGTGGATTCATTCTTATTTATCGAGTAACATGAACTCTAGTACTCACACTTAAGTTACAAGTTATCCTCCTATATGATTAATACGCAATGGAAACACGCATCTGACTATCAGTAATTTACAGAACTCTGACTGTACACTACGCACTGGCAATACCACATTTTCTTTCTTTTTTATTTAACGGCTTTTGTCAACACGTGGCCACCGCACTGAATATGAATGGCGCACACATTATAAATTCGGGACATTATGACAACATACAATTCGAAGGAAAAGTCCACCAATCTTTTTCTTTTCACTATCTTATTTATTCCGATAAATTTTCTAACCTAAACACACAAATTCTATAACCTACAACAATAACACATGAGAAATTCCGCCCAGTGGGCATGGCTTTACATTGGTGAATCTTTTTGTTATGGTCTCATAATTATTTAACGCTACAGTGCACTTTCTGGATAGGATGATGGATCTTTTATTATATCTCACACTTCGACTCTCACAATCATCATCACGAAACTTTCCTCCAGATCGAGCGATACAGAAGGAACAAGCATAACCCACTAATCTTTTGAAACTACCTTGCTGCTCTCCCATGCAAACCACACATACCCAAATTACATGACATACATCACACTGCAATAAGAAATATAAAACACTAAATAGTCACAACACTATCACTTTCAGCTTTCCCACTTCAATTAATATTTATCCCAGTTTCACACGACACTGCCCCACTTCGTAATTCTACTTTCCTACTATGAACTCTGGAGATATATGCACGTCTTCCTGTGCAATGCAAGCCAAGTGGCGTTGCTAGATAGACGGCCGATTCACCTTGCTTCTCTCTCCGAGTTTGAATCTAGCGTCACACGGAATCATATCACGCAAAGTAACATTAAGAACATATTCATCACACACGCGAGTCCTCAACTGATACCCTGGACGAGTACTTCTCTTTATCTTTTGTCTCATACACAGTTTGAGACTCACACAGTACTCACCACGTGGAAGTACTCGTCTCTAATTTCAAGTCCTGCACACGCCATTTCTTAAATATTTCAACTTATGGTACACACGCTATTTCTTAAATATTTCAACTTATTGTACACACGCTAGTAATTCAGCTTAACTTAAGCACACGGAAGTATTTCAACTTATTGCTACACGTGGTTTCATTGTGACCGTTGGTCACTTCCAAAGATTACTACAATCCCATTAATATTACCTGCCTGGCATTTAATTTTCCCCACAAAAGTTCCTGAAATAGAGAAATTATTATTTCAAACTACTCTTAAATATTCCACATGCATACCATGTCTCCACTCTTTCGTCATTACGAAGCACAACTAAAACAGGTCTTAACAGCACAAGATCCAGCGGCAGAGTGCTGAAACATGGCCGTTCTCTAGGTGCTCTCACACCTCTGTCGAGGTGGGGGAAGACCATGCTACCGTATTCGTCAGCCACATTTCAGGCGCTCAAAGCTCAGGTAAATTTCATCTCTTTGGTCCCACCAAAGGTGGCCAAAGGATCGACTCAAAGATGATCATATATTCACATTCACTATCTGCGGTTAGCAGACGACCATACATTCATTCATTTCACAGATCTCACCAAACTGGATGTAGGGATTTACTTTGTGGGAGTGCACATGTGATCAATTAAATAAATAAATTGTCATTCTTTCCCACACTGGTATCCGGCTTCGCTGTATTAATTGAAATTGAGTTATTTTACAAAAAAATGTGCTGTTCTGACAAAAATAATGAAGTATGTTGTACCTATTTTCAATGTCGGGCGGTACTGTACCCTTTCACAGTGTCCAGGATGTGAAAAGCCAGCTTGCCTCAGATGAGGCCTTATGAGACTCTTTCCAAGCGAACAGCGCATGCATTCTGGTCAGAAACTGCGCAACGTCATTCTGATAATGGGACTCATATTGTCACGTTCTTTGTAAGTCTGACACGATATTGTAATCACTGAAATACACTGAAGCGTGAATGAAACTGGCATAGGCATGCGTACTCAGATACAGAGATATGTAAACAGACAGAATATGGAACTGCTCTCGGCAAAGCATATATAAGACAACAAGTGTTTGGCGCAGTTGTTAGATCGTTTACTGCTGCTACAATGGCAAGTTATCAAGGTTTAAGTGAGTTTGAGCGATAGGACACAGCATCTCTGAAGTAGCGATGGAATGGGAATTTCCCCGTATGACCATTCCACGAGTGTATCGTGAACATCAGGGATCCGGTAAAACACCAAATCTCCGACATCGCTGCGGCCGGAAAAAGATCGCGCAAGAACGGGACCAACGATGGCTGAAGAGAATCATTCAACCACTCGTGTACCCATGATGATTGCACAACACAAAGCATTACACCTCGGATGGGCCCGTCAATACCGACATTGGACTGTTGATGACTGGAAACATGTTGCCTGGTCGGACGAGTCTCGTTTTAAATTGTATCGAGCCGATGGATGTGTACGAATATGGAGACAACCTCATGAATCTGTGGACCCTGCATGTCAGCAAGGGAACGTTCAAGCTGGCGGAGGCTCTGTGATGGAGGGGGGCGTTCGCAGCTGGAATGATATGGGACCCCTGATACGTCTAGATACGACTCTGACAGGTGACACGTTCCTAAAGCCGTCGGCACATGGACCGTGCATCTGAACGTTGAGCGTTGAGCGTGCCGAGTTTCTGACGTCATAGCGTGGAATAGCACGTTCGGGAGTCTTTCCGAACGTGCAGAGCAATATCTGGCATGTCAGATATTCTGAGCGCGCGTCTGAGCGTTGACCAATGAGATGGCACAACGCCACCTACGTCACAAGCACGCCGTCTCCCTTCAATACAGAGTTGTGAGGCGCCATATTGGGATTCAAGTCTATACGTATATATGCCGTTTCTGAGCACCAGAAAATTGAGAATCACTGGAAAACCCTTTGATAATTGTGTGATTCGTTCTAATAAAATAATGAGAAATATTATATTCGTGACAAAAGAATTATTGTAACTTGCGTATTATGACAGTAGGCTATTTGAAGGCAGTGACACACCGAAGAGCCACACAAAACGCATTGTTCTTGGTACAATTTGTTATGATTAAATTTCAGTTAGTATCATATCTACGATTAAAGTTTTCAGCAAGTGGTAAGATACTATAATTAGATGAAAAGAGGCTGATGTTGATGCAGTGTAATGAGTAACGTCACTGTCCGTAAAATAGTAGTTTTGTTGGGGCGGTGGTTCGCGTCTTGACACAGCCAAATTTTTTTTCCTAACATTCGCGTTTTTATTAGGTTCTGATACTTTATTATTAGTTTAATATAAGTATATACTATAATATTTGATGTTTTCTTTTACGCTTCGTAATTCACATATTGCAAAGATTCTGCTACTGGGTAGGAACAGTGATCAAGTAAGACTGACCTTGGGATTTTACTAAAATCTGGGAATGATGAAATAATGTTTATCTTATATGGAGAAGTATTCCAGATTCGTAACGCAGTGTTTGTAACGGAACTTTTATAAGCCTGTGTACTTACTGATTGGACATGGTACTTTCCTTTTCGTGGACGATGAGGAAAAGTGCGTTTTAATAGAGCTAACGTGGGAATTTCACGCGCGCCCGTTGACTAGAGAGTGTGATTTACGAACTAGAAACATCCCTGAACTGTCGCTGGAGTGCGATGCGATCGCGTATACCATGTTGTGGCCCACGTACCGTGTGCACGAGTCACATCGTTCCTGAGCGTTCAGCAGCACATTGAACTTGGCACGATCAACGCTAACGTTCGACAGCACGGTCCGTGTGCCGACGGCATCGTGGCGACGGCATCGTGCCGAATCACCTGCATCTATTCATATCCATTGTGCATTCCGATGGGCTTGGGCAATTCCAGCAGGACAATGCGACACCTCACACGTCTAGAATTGCTACAGAGTGGCTCCAGGAACACTTTTCTGAAGTTAAACACTTCCGCTGGCCACCAGACTGCCCAGACATGAACATTATTGAGCATATTGTGATGCTTTGCAACGTGCTGTTCAGAAGCGATCTTCCGTACGCTTACACACTTATGAACCGCCCTGCAGGAATCATGCTGTTAGTTGCCTCCAGCACTACTTCAGACTCTAGTCGAGTCCTTGTCACGTCGTGTTTCGGTAGTACTTCGTGCTCGCGGGAGCCCTACACGATGTTAGGCAGGTGTACCAGTTTCTGTGGCTCTTCAGTGAAGATCACATACCCTCTCAAGGTGTGAAGTTCCATTTCGTTCCTTCCTGCCCTTCTGGATGTTCACTTTTGTGGCAGGCAGCGAATGCAGATTGATGTGGAAAAATGTAATTACCGTAATGTGGACTAGTAAGAGATGTATCCAGACATATGGATACCACATAAGCGCAGGAAGTATTTTTCTGCTTGCCAGTGTAACAAAAGACTTAGGGGATTTACTTGTCGACAGCCCAGTGGATTATTAGTTGCTGTCTTTGGGAAACATGGAGTACCAGTACGGGTATGTGACCAACAGAAATATGGTAGAATCAAAATGGAGCTTCTTTCCACAATGGAAGTCAAATGGCTGATGTTTGAGAAAACAACTTTAGGAGCCCTTTGCTGTGCCAGTGATAGAACCCTGGTTCTTACGCATCTCAATCTACCAAGCTGATCGCATAGCCGTGGAGAACGTCTTCGTGTCTGAATCAGAGGTAGATTAAACGTCTCGACTACTGCCGAAACGAGACAGTGTATTGCTTTTAAAATATGAATAATCCAGCTGTAATGTTGTTGCATTAATTTGTTCTGAAAGCGGTGCTGATATTCAAGACCATAAAAGTGGGTTAAAAGCTGTGAGCTATCTGAGGAAGTTAACCTTGCATTACTGAGCAACTGTTTCACCAGGTATCCAGTCTAGCTTACCAAATTCCCAACCAGACTGACATTAATTATAATCTTTTAGTACTCATCTTGCGATAAACGGTGATATATATATATATATATATATATATATATATATATATATATATATATATATATATATATATATATACTAAACTGGTGCCTTATTTAGGATTGTGAAAATGTGAGTTTGTAATCTTACGGAACACATCAAATAGTGAGCCAAGATTGGGAGACTACATACAACACCGCATTCATAAAATAACACACGAAGAACGTTGAAACACATCCAAGAGGAAATTAACCACAACCAATCGATTCAATTTTCACCCAAAGAAGTTCGTAGCGCAATCCTGTCCGTCACGAAATTACCACACTGGTATACTAAATTCATACTAACTCTCTGTGAAATCTTCCCGAAAAGAATAGCTGAGGGCCATTGATGCTTACACCACATGCTTCACGTGTTCAACTTGGTTTACACAAAGAGTGTAACTCCACAATAAATTTGATAATTAAAATAAATTACAGCGAAATGCAGTTTACAAAAGAAAAACCTCGAACTGGTTACTATCGTCTTACTATTAACCTGATGGGTCAAACAATTGTATAAGCACGTGGTACTGGTCTCACAAAGTACACCCCACGTGGGTTGAACATAGAGAAAAGTTGCTACGAGGGCTATCCACAAAGTACATTACGTTTTGGAATTAAAAATAAATAAAGTATTGGAATTTTTTTTATTATATACAGATGAAAGCCACACTTAAATACTACTTTTCTACATAGTTTCCATTTAAATTAAGGCACTTATCGTAGCGATGGACGAGCTTGGAAATTCCTTCGTCGTAAAATTCGGCCGCCTGCGCCTTCAACCACGTGGTTACCTCTTCTTGAAGCTGTGCGTCGTCATCAAAAAGCTGCATAGCCAACCACTTCTTCATTGCTGGGAATAAGTAGAAGTCGCTCGGTGCCAGGTCGGGACTGTACGGCGGATGAGGAAACAACTCCCACTTAGAAGATTCGAGAACTTCACGAGTGGCATTTGTCGTGTGGGCCCGAGCGTTGTCGTGAATCAGCGAGATCTTTGAGCCCAACTTTCCCCTGCGCTTGTTTTGTATTGCTCTTCTGAGGTTGTGCAGAGTTTGGCAATACCTTTGAGAGTTTATTGTAGTGCCTTTTTCCAGGAAATCCACAAAAATCACACCTTTACTATCCCAAAAGAGGTAACCACGTGGTTGAAAGCGCAGGCGGCCAAATTTTACGATGAAGGAATTTCCAAGCTCGTCCATCGCTACGATAAGTGCCTTAATTTAAATGGCAACTATGTAGAAAAGTAGTATTGAAGTATGGCTTTCATCTGTATATAATAAAAAAAAATTCCAATACTTTATTTATTTTTAATTCCAAAACGTAATGTACTTTGTGGATAGCCCTCGTATATTGAAAAATATTGTCAAGACGAGACGTTATAATCTCACGCACATTCGCATTTAAGATTGATGATCTTAGTTAGAGTTACTGATCAAAACGTGGTTCCACTTTACTCACAAAATAGTGACAAAGCAACTACTGGAAGATATTCTGAACTTCACACTCGAATTACACTGCGTTGCAATTTAAGATAACATTAGATATTTTAGAGTTAAACCTGAAATAAAGGTGATTAAATTTTCAGTTAGCCTGAACTTAAGAAATCCATTGTCCTACGGACTTAGCAGACAGCACTTAGCTGGGGATCTTACCACTTCAGACGCTCGCCGCAGACAGACTGACCTGGGCCCCTACCGAGCGTGCTTAACAGATACAAACGGAAGTGACCAGAGAGGCAGCTTCCTATACCAACATGACAAGGGACGGACAGGACCATACTAAGAATAGAAACCTCTCTGCTTTTAGTAAGCGTAGCTACCTGTTCCGACGTTGGTCCTACTGTTCTCTAGCAGACAGGCTTGTCTGCTACCATCAAGCATGCAACTAGAAATACATTTACTCATTCATCCTCTCACACAGAAGGCAAGGGGGATGACAGTATGTTATCATACACAGTATACAAAAGAAAACGGATGTAGGTTCCGTATGAGACTGTGTGACATGAATTACATATAAACTGTGTTTTAAAGTGTAGTAGTGTGACAGATCGTTCTTGTTTATGTGTAAAAGTAACACGTTTCGCTGCTCAGTCTCCTCCCAGATAGTCAGAAACACCACAGTAAATTTAGAAGAGGAATTTATGCCGTAAATGACAACAGATTTAAGAAATTAACATGAAAGGAATCCAACAGAGACCTTTCACAGCATTTAATGCAAATGTGTGGAATCGTGAAGGGAAACCGACTAAGACCTTTCAGTTCTGACTCAAACGAGTAGAAACATCGCTGAGGGCGAAACCAGCCACTGACCGTGATTCTGGCAGGCAGCTGCGGGCTCCTTGCGTAATGAACGCACTCACCTGACAGCCCAATTAAGCGAGGTGGCGTATTTTTAAAAATGTGTCCACTACACTCCAGTGGGAGGTAACGGGACCGACTGACTGTAACTACTGGAGTGCAGCGAAATGCTGCGGAATTTTCCCTTTTGCGGTTATCATTTCAGTGCAATAGAGAGTTGTTTGATAACCTCCTTCATTAGCTTCGAGGAATCGTGGATTTCTATGCTTGTGTTGTCAATTACAGTGACTCGAAAACGTACAGAGCCACTGGCGTGGGGGACTTGATGAGACGTCAAACGATATTCAAATGTTTTTAACCATTCACAAATGTTTAAATGAATTGTGCTTCCAAATCTATTATTTTTCACGGATTGTAAAATTGGCATGCAGAAATATGAATGAGTTACGCCCAACGAAATTAATAATTCACGTCTCATGTCGCAGATGAATCGGGATGCGTGAGAGAGACATCTGAACGTAGTTAGATACAAGGGATGAAAAGAAAACAACTGCCACATTCCAGTCTTCTCAAATACACTCCTGGAAATTGAAATAAGAACACCGTGAATTCATTGTCCCAGGAAGGGGAAACTTTATTGACACATTCCTGGGGTCAGATACATCACATCATCACACTGACAGAACCACAGGCACATAGACACAGGCAACAGAGCATGCACAATGTCGGCACTAGTACAGTGTATATCCACCTTTCGCAGCAATGCAGGCTGCTATTCTCCCATGGAGACGATCGTAGAGATGCTGGATGTAGTCCTGTGGAACGGCTTGCCATGCCATTTCCACCTGGCGCTTCAGTTGGACCAGCGTTCGTGCTGGACGTGCAGACCGCGTGAGACGACGCTTAATCCAGTCCCAAACATGCTCAATGGGGGACAGATCCGGAGATCTTGCTGGCCAGGGTAGTTGACTTACACCTTCTAGAGCACGTTAAGTGGCACGGGATACATGCGGACGTGCATTGTCCTGTTGGAACAGCAAGTTCCCTTGCCGGTCTAGGAATGGTAGAACGATGGGTTCGATGACGGTTTGGATGTACCGTGCACTATTCAGTGTCCCCTCGACGATCACCAGTGGTGTACGGCCAGTGTAGGAGATCGCTCCCCACACCATGATGCCGGGTGTTGACCCTGTGTGCCTCGGTCGTATGCAGTCCTGATTGTGGCGCTCACCTGCACGGCGCCAAATACGCATACGACCATCATTGGCACCAAGGCAGAAGCGACTCTCATCGCTGAAGACGACACGTCTCCATTCGTCCCTCCATTCACGCCGGTCGCGACACCACTGGAGGCGGGCTGCACGATGTTGGGGCATGAGCGGAAGACGGCCTAACGGTGTGCGGGACCGTAGCCCAGCTTCATGGAGACGGTTGCGAATGGTCCTCGCCGATACCCCAGGAGCAACAGTGTCCCTAATTTGCTGGGAAGTGGCGGTGCGGTCCCCTACGGCACTGCGTAGGATCCTACGGTTTTGGCGTGCATCCGTGCGTCGCTGCGGTCCGGTCCCAGGTCGACGGGCACGTGCACCTTCCGCCGACCACTGGCGACAACATCGATGTACTGTGGAGACCTCATGCCCCACGTGTTGAGCAATTCGGCGGTACGTCCACCCGGCCTCCCGCATGCCCACTATACGCCCTCGCTCAAAGTCCGTCAACTGCACATACGGTTCACGTCCACGCTGTCGCGGCATGCTACCAGTGTTAAAGACTGCGATGGAGCTCCGTATGCCACGGCAAACTGGCTGACACTGACGGCGGCGGTGCACAAATGCTGCGCAGCTAGCGCCATTCGACGGCCAACACCGCGGTTCCTGGTGTGTCCGCTGTGCCGTGCGTGTGATCATTGCTTGTACAGCCCTCTCGCAGTGTCCGGAGCAAGTATGGTGGGTCTGACACACCGGTGTCAATGTGTTCTTTTTTCCATTTCCAGGAGTGTATAATGGTTCTGATATTAATAAGACAATAGGAAACGGAAGACACAGTGCCTTAATTGAACAACGGATTACTGAAGTAACAGTGTGTTATACGTGAAACGTCCCCTTAGAAAAATTAATGAATTACTGTGCTGATAAACCTCTTACGTTATTTGATTTTCAAACAGCTGAGCAGAACCGAACGTACTCAGACGTTTATCTCTTTACTTATTCCGATCAACACTAAACTGACACACAATATTTTTAGCGCAACGCAATCTGACTTTCAATAATCCCCACAAAAGAATGGCCCTGCCTAACAATAACCTATACCTTTCATGAATAACTTACCTCACAAAAATCTTCGTTACTCGAACTACTACAACACAGCGAGCGCCACTACTGCCAGCTAAATAAAAGGTTCTAACTACTGAAGGCACTAACTACTGATAGGTATAGTCAGCAAATGAAAGATTTTGGTAGGGAACAAACAATGTATTTACCTTAATAATGTTCAAAAGTCATAATATACAGGGTGTTACAAAAAGGTACTGCCAGATTTTCAGGAAACATTCCTCACACACAAATAAAGAAAAGATGTTATGTGAGCATGTGTCCGGAAACGCTTAATTTCCATGTTAGAGCTCATTTTAGTTTCGCCAGTATGTACTGTACTTCCTCGATTCACCGCCATTTGGCCCAATTGAAGGAAGGTAATGTTGATTACGGTGCTTGTGTTGACATGCGACTCATTGCTCTACAGTTCTAGCATCAAGCACATCTGTACGTAGCATCAACAGGTTAGTGTTCATCACGAACGTGGTTTTGCAGTCAGTGCAATGTTTACAAATGCGGAGTTGGCAGATGCCCATTTGATGTATGGATTAGCACGGGGCAATAGCCGTGGCGCGGTACGTTTGTATCGAGACAGATTTCCGGAACGAAGGTGTCCCGACAGGAAGACGTTCGAAGCAATTGATCGGCGTCTTAGGGAGCACGGAACATTCCAGCCTATGACTCGCGACTGGGGAAGACCTAGAACGACGAGGACACCTGCAATGGACGAGGCAATTCTTCGTGCAGTTGACGATAACCCTAATGTCAGCGTCAGAGAAGTTGCTGCTGTACAAGGTAACGTTGACCATGTCACTATATGGAGAGTGCTACGGGAGAACCAGTTGTTTCCGTACCATGTACAGCGCGTGCAGGCACTATCAGCAGCTGATTGGCCTCCACGGGTACACTTCTGCAAATGGTTCATCCAACAATGTGTCAATACTGATTTCAGTGCAAATGTTCTCTTTACGGATGAGGCTTCATTCCAACGTGATCAAATTGTAAATGTTCTCAATCATCATGTGTGAGCTGACGAGAATCCGCACGCAATTGTGCAATCACGCCATCAACACAGATTTTCTGTGAACGTTTGGGCAGGCATTGGTGGTGATGTCTTGATTGGGCCCCATGTTCTTCCACCTACGCTCAATGGAGCACGTTATCATGATTTCATACGGGATACTCTACCTGTGCTGTTAGAACATGCGCCTTTACAAGTACGACACAACATGTGGTTCATGCACATGTCGAAGTGTTCGTACGCTTCTCAACAACAGATTCGGTGACCGATGGATTGGTAGAGGCGGACCAATTCCATGGCCTCCACGCTCTCCTGACCTCAACCCTTTTGACTTTCATTTATGGCGGCATTTGAAAGCTCTTGTCTACGCAACCCCTGTACCAAAAGTAGAGACTCTGCCGGCCGGAGTGGCCGTGCGGTTCTAGGCGCTACAGTCTGGAACCGAGCGACCGCTACGGTCGCAGGTTCGAATCCTGCCTCGGGCATGGATGTGTGTGATGTCCTTAGGTTAGTTAGGTTTAAGTAGTTCTAAGTGCTAGGCGACTGATGACCTCAGAAGTTAAGTCGCATAGTGCTCAGAGCCATTTGAACCATTTTGTAGAGACTCTTCGTACTCGTGTTGTGGACGGCTGTGATACAATACGCCATTCTCCAGGGCTGCATCAGCGCATCAGGGATTCCATGCGACGGAGGGTTGATGCAGGTATCCTCGCTAGCGGAGGACATTTTGAACATTTCCTGTAATAAAGTGTTTGAAATCACGCTGGTACGTTCTGTTGCTGTGTGTTTCCATTCCATGATTAACGTGATTTGAAGAGAAGTAATAAAATGAGCTTCAACATGGAAAGTAAGCGTTTCCGGACACATGTCCACATAACATATTTTCTTCCTTTGTGTGTGAGGAATGTTTCCTGAAAGTTTGGCCGTACCTTTTTGTAACACCCTGTATATATCAGTTCATGATATCCAATATTACAAATTTACTCTTTCTGACGGACACACGTCTAGGTCGTCCGGTCTTAAAATCCTGCTATCTGTCTCCCCATATCCACCACTGCTGGAGGCTCACCTCGTACTGCGCAACGCTACGCGCTGATCGTATCCAACTGCCCAACACTATAATAGCAAAATTTTAACAATGCAAATCTGCCACAGACTGCACACAGCACAGTCAGTGATTTTCATACAGAGCGCTACGTGGCGTTACCAACATAAAAACCTAAAAGGGCTACTTACATACGTAGTGGAACTGAGAGCCGCATTAAAAGTGCAAATGCAGACCATACGTAGACGAAAGATTTGACTACAGGGAGGAATCTATGTGATAACTACTTACTGTAAAACAGTTGTGAGAGCAGGGTCTCGCAATTTAGAATTATGTTTCATTAAACTTTTCTAGAATATTAAATTTGTGTGCCTTTCCGTTCTATAAGCAAAAAGCCCGCCCATACCCACAACAGTGAGTCTGTTAGACCGTTTTCAAATTTCAGAACAGCGAATTTTTTTGCAGGAGAATATTTGCGCACAGCACCTGCTACTTTTCACATCCTGGAATTATGGTGCGGAATAAGATAATTGTAATCAGACAACAGGATCGTGGGGAAGGTGCTCTAAACAAAACTTCCCGCAGACAGCGAAAAACTGACAGAGACGTGAACATACGAAACTGAGTTCTCATTGTCGACCTAATGGCTTAGTGAAGATGACTTCAATCACGAGGAGTATTTACTGTTAAAAAAAATCAAAGAAAATCTGAACTTAGGAATACATTCTGTCCCTACAAGTATGCTAGTCATGAAAGAAGTGATTCTTGCAGTTGCTAGTGCAGGAATCTTTCATTTGATAACAAAGATAAATGAAGATACTGAACGTACATTAGTCACACACTTTGTACACATGGTAGGCCGCGGTGGTCTACCGGTTCTAGGCGCTCAGTCCGGAGCCGCGTGACTGCTACGGTCGCAGGTTCGAATCCTGCCTCGGGCATGGATGTGTGTGATGTCCTTAGGTTAGTTAGGTTTAAGTAGTTCTAAGTTCTAGGGGACTGATGACCATAGATGTTAAGTCCCATAGTGCTCAGAACCATTTGAACCATTTTCTGTACACATCTTCACATATTTCCATACTCATACTTCCACGCAACGGTTGATATCTCTCCGTTCAACGTTGTCCCAAAAATAAATTAAAAATATTTCCGAAGTCCCGGATCCGATAAAGGTTTCTGGGAGTATTCCCTTAGTTGCAAGGCAAATGTCAGAACAGGTGATTCAAATGGTTCAGATGGCTCTGAGCACTATGATACTTAACATCTGAAGTCATCAGTCCGCTAGAACTTAGAACTACTTAAACCTAACTAACATAAGGACATCACACACATCCATGCCCGAGGCAAGATTCGAACCTGCCACCGTAGCGGTCGCGCTGTTCCAGACTGAAGCGCCTAGAACCGCTCGGCCACACCGGCCGGCTGGAACAGGTGACCCCGTCCCATTTATTACCAGTTGAGAACCCCTCTGCGTAATTACCAGCTGATCTGGCATGTGGTTACTTATGTACACTGACGGAAAAAAAAGCATCGAGAAGGAGAGGAGAAAACAAGTTGAAAATTCGAAAGTTGAAAGGCTAAGTGACGTTGTATCATTGGCCATATTTACAAAGAACAAGGCGATAAGAGCCTACTTACCAGTATGAGGCTGCAACTCCTCTGGCCTGGATGCATGGACTGATCACGTGGGAAGGGTGTGGTAAACCCACTGTATCCTCTCTCGAGGCAAACTGGTCCACAAATGTTCTACCTGGTACCTAATGTTCTTGATATTGGCACTGGAACAGATTGCCATATTCTTTGGTGGGAGGGAGGGAGTGGGGGCAGGCATGGGAATGGGAACCTTGCTGGACACGGTACTACCCCAGCATCACGCGGGTAATTCATAGACATTGCGCTGTTGGTAGAAATCTACCAGTGGAAGGATAGTTCCCTTGTCTGGCTATTGATGATTTCCGACCAATGGTGCACATAGACTGTTGCAATGAGCCCATTACTTGTTCTCGGGTAACAGGCGCAGACGTGAAGAGGTTACGATGTGCTTGGCGCACAATGCGGCCACCTCCCTTGTGGTCGTTGCACGTGATCAATTGGGTCCTTGCCGCTTAATATGCCTGCTCTCACATTCCCATGGCATCCAATATCGGAGCAATGTCGCATCAGAATGCCCCACAAATCTGGATATTGCGCGATTCGACCAGCTGGCCAAAAGAAGACCCACAGTGACGCTCCTTCCAAATACTGTCAGTTGCTCATAATGCTGTCTCATATGAGTGGCATCCAGATACGTTCTTACTGATTATTACTTTGTTACAGTTCAAATGTGCAGTACTGTACGACTGTTTACTGTACGACTAGCGTCATGTGTGACAAATGTCTACGAACTACCTGCATGATGCTGGGGTACTCCTGTGTCCAGCAAGGTCCCATTATCTGCCCGCCAAAGAATACGTCAGCTCTGTCTCAGTGTCAGTATCAAGGACATTAGGGACCAGGTACGACATTTATAGACCAACCTGCCTCGAGAGAGGATATATTGGGTTTATCAAACCCTTCCCACGTGAATCAGTCCATGCATCTAGATCAGAGGAGGTGCAGCGTCAGATCGGTAAGTAGGCTCTTATCGCCTCGTTCTTTGAAAATTTGCCCCTAGTTTGTTGTCACTGAAATAATGTCACATGGCCTCTCAACTCGCGATGTTTCATTTTGTTTTCTCCTCTCCTTCTGGATGCTTTTGTTGCAGTCAGTGTAGATACCTAGCCAAATGCCACATCAGCTGGTAATGTAGCAGAGGGTTTCCCAACTGGTAAGAAATGGGACGGGGTCACCACTTCCGATATTTGCCTTGCAACTAGGGGGATCCTCCCAGAAACCTTTGTCGGATCCGGGAGATTGGAACTATTTTTAATTTATTTCTGGTGCAATGCTGACCAGAGAGGAATCAAATATTGGGAGGAAGCGTGAGTGTGGAAGTGTGTGAATATGTGTATAGTGTGTATGACTAATGTCGTACTTGCAGCAAAGATATCTATCATTCTTATCAATTGAAACATCGCTACACTAGCAACTGCAAGAATCATTTCTTTAATGACTGGCATACTTTTAGTGACAGAATGTGTTCCTAACTTCAGATTTTCTTTGATTTTTTTAAACAGTAAATACTCCTTGCAGTTTAAGTGATCTTCACTAAGCTGTTACGTCGTTAATGAGAACTCAGTTTCGTATGTTTACATCTCTATTCGTTTTCCGTTGTCTGCGGGAAGTTTTGTTTAGAGCACCTTACACACGATCCTGTTGTCTGCTTACAATTCTCTCTGACCGTCCAACGTGGCACAATGGCTCAGAATTGGGTCGACCAGCTTCGCCAGCTTCTCATAAGCCATACATGTGTGTAGTCAATGCTAAGCGCCGTCTACTGACTGGTTTGATGCGGCCCGCCACGAATTCCTTTCCTGTGCTAACCTCTTCATCTCAGGGTAGCACTTGCAACCTACGTTCTCAATTATTTGCTTGACGTATTCCAATCTGTGTCTTCCTCTACAGTTTTTGCCCTCTACAGCTCCCTCTAGTACCATGGAAGTCATTCCCTCATGTCCCAGCAGACGTCCTATCATCCTGTCCCTTCTCCTTATCAGTGTTTTCCACATATTCCTTTCCTCTCCGATTCTGCGTAGAACCTTCTCATTCCTTACCTTATCAGTCCACCCAATTTTCAACATTCGTCTATAGCGCCACATCTCAAATGCTTCGATTCTCTTCTGTTCCGGTTTTCCCACAGTCCATGTTTCACTACCATACAATGCTGTACTCCAGACGTACATCCTCAGAAATTTCTTCCTCAAATTAAGGCCGGTATTTGCTATTAGTAGACTTCTCTTGGCCAGAAATGCCTTTTTTGCCATACCGAGTCTGCTTTTGATGTCCTCCTTGCTCCGTCCGTCATTGGCTATTTTACTGCCTAGGTAGCAGAATTCCTTAACTTCATTGACTTCGTGACCATCAATCCTGATGTTAAGTTTCTCGCTGTTCTCATTTCTACTACTTCTCATTAGCTTCGTCTTTCTCCGATTTACTCCCAAACCATTCTGTGTAGTCATTAGACTGTTTATTCCGTTCAGCAGATCATTTAATTCTTCTTCACTTTCACTCAGGATAGCAATGTCATCAGCGAATCGTATCATTGGTATCCTTTCACCTTGTATTTTAATTCCACTCCTGAACCTTTCTTTTATTTCCATCATTGCTTCCTCGATGTACAGATTGAAGAGTAGGGGCGAAAGGCTACAGCCTTGTCTTACACCCTTCTTAATACGAGCACTTCGTTCTTGATCGTCCACTCTTATTATTCGCTCTTGGTTGTTGTACATATTGTATATGACCCGTCTCTCCCTATAGCTTACCCCTACTTTTTTCAGAATCTCGAACAGCTTGCACCATTTTATATTGTCGAACGCTTTTTCCAGGTCGACAAATCCTATGAAAGTGTCTTGATTTTTCTTTAGCCTTGATTCCATTATTAGCCGTAACGTCAGAATTGCCTCTCTCGTCCCTTTACTTTTCCTAAAGCCAAAAGCGCATTCTCAATTTTCTTTTCCATTCTTCTGTATATTATTCTTGTAAGAAGCTTCGATGCATGAGCTATTAAGGTGATTGTGCGATAATTCTCGCACTTGTCAGCTCTTTCCGTCTTCGGAATTGTGTGGATGATGCTTTTCCGAAAGTCAGATGGTATATCGCCAGACTCATATATTCTACACACCAACGTGAATAGTCGTTTTGTTGCCACTTCCCCCAATGATTTTAGAAATTCTGATGAAATGTTATCTATCCCTTCTGTCTTATTTGACCGTAAGTCCTCCAAAGCTCTTTTAAATTCCGATTCTAATACTGGATCCCCTATCTCTTCTAAATCGACTCCTGTTTCTTTTTCTATCACATCAGACAAATCTTTACTCTCATAGAGGCTTTCAACGTATTCTTTCCACCTATCTGCTCTCTCCTCTGCATTTAACAGTGGAATTCCCGTTGCACTCTTAATGTTACCACCGTTGCTTTTAATGTCATCAAAGGTTGTTTTGACTTTCCTGTGTGCTGAGTCTGTCCTTCCGAGAATCATATCTTTTTCGATGTCTTCACATTTTTCCTGCGGCCATTTCGTCTTAGCTTCCCTGCACTTCCTATTTATTTCATTCCTCAGCGACTTGTATTTCTGTATTCCTGATTTTCCCGGAACATGTTTGTACTTCCTCCTTTCATCAATCAACTGAAGTATTTCTTCTGTTACCCATGGTTTCTTCGCAGCTACCTTCTTTGTACCTATGTTTTCCTTCCCAACTTCTGTGATGGCCCTTTTTAGAGATGTCCACTACTCTTCAACTGTACTGCCTACTGCGCTATTCCTTATTGCTGTATCTATAGCGTTAGAGAACATCAAACGTATCTCGTCATTCCTTAGTACTTCCGTATCCCACTTCTTTGCGTATTGATTCTTCCTGACTAATGTCTTGAACTTCAGCCTATTCTTCATCACTACTATATTGTGATCTGAGTCTATATCTGCTCCTGGGTACGCCTTACAATCCAGTATTTGATTTCGGAATCTGTGTCTGACCATGATGTAATCTAATTGAAATCTTCCCGTATCTCCCGGCCTTTTCCAAGTATACCTCCTCCTCTTGTGATTCTTGAACAGGGTATTCGCTATTACTAGCTGAAACTTGTTACAGAACTTAATTAGTCTTTCTCCTCTTTCATTCCTTGTCCCAAGCCCATATTCTCCTGTAACTTTTTCTTCTACTCCTTCCCCTACAACTGCATTCCAGTCGCCCATGACTATTAGATTTTCGTCCCCCTTTACATACTGCATTACCATTTCAATATCCTCATACACTTTCTCTATCTGTTCATCTTCAGCTTGCGACGTCGGCATGTATACCTGAACTATCGTTGTCGGTGTTGGTCTGCTGTCGATTCTGATTAGAACAACCCGGTCACTGAACTGTTCACAGTAACACACCCTCTGCCCTACCTTCCTATTCATAACGAATCCGACACCTGTTATACCATTTTCTGCTGCTGTTGATATTACCCGATACTCATCTGACCAGAAATCCTTGTCTTCCTTCCACTTCACTTTACTGACCCCTACTATATCTAGATTGAGCCTTTGCATTTCCCTTTTCAGATTTTCTAGTTTCCCTACCACGTTCAAGCTTCTGACATTCCACGCCCCGACTCGTAGAACGTTATACTTTCGTTGATTATTTAATCTTTTTCTTATGGTAACCTCCCCCTTGGCAGTCCCCTCCCGGAGATCCGAATGGGGGACTATTCCGGAATCTTTTGCCAATGGAGAGATCATCATGACACTTCTTCAATTACAGGCCACATGTCCTGTGGATACAGGTTACGTGTCTTTAATGCAGTGGTTTCCATTGCCTTCTGCATCCTCATGTCGTTGATCATTGCTGATTCTTCCGCCTTTAGGGGCAATTTCCCACCCCTAGGACAAGAGAGTGTCCTGAACCTCTACCCGCTCCTCCGCCCTCTTTGACAAGGCCGTTGGCAGAATGAGGCTGACTTCTTATGCCGGAAGTCTTCGGCCGCCAATGCTGATTATTTATCAAAATTTAGGCAGTGGCGGGGATCGAACCCGGGACCGAAGACGTTTTGATTGAATCAAAGACGCTACCCCTAGACCACGGGTATCGTATGACGGAACTAGTAATTTGCAAAGAAGAATCACGCTATACCCTGTAGCCGTAGGGACGAGGTGGTGCTATGTTACGGGGGTGTTTCCCGTGGTTGGTGTGTAGTCCACTTACAAAACTTAACAAAATGCTAAATGCTGAAACATATGAATACATTTTACATCATTATGTACCGGGTAAAGCAGAGGAACAGTTAGGAAAAGATGAGTGTTCGTATTGGCACGATAATGCACCCTGTCGTAATGCAGCGTCTGCGATGCAATGGTTAGTGTCAGTAATATTCCTGAAATGGCCAGGACAGCCGAGAGCCCCGACCTCCACTCAGTGGAAAGCCTTTGGGACGAGTTAGAACGTCCACATCCCACCAGACCACAGCGACCACCTTCGCTACCTACTCCGGTTTCGAGTCTTGAGGAAGAATAGGTACCATTCCTCCACAGATATTCAGACATCTCATTGAAAGGGTCCCCAGCAGAACTGACACCGTAATAAAGGCGATGAGTGGACGCAGAGTACATCAGGCATCGTAGCCTTCGGTGTCCCACGGGCCAGAATAGCACGCTTTCTTAAAATCGCGCGCCTCCTCGTCACGTAACGCAACAGCAGCGCTATTTGCGCATCAAGTTTAAGTTGTTGCGTCCATGACGTTAATTTTTATGGGGTAACGCACCGCAACGAATAGCGTCCGTATCCCGACGCGCACGCCAACAAATTACCCATCAAAGCACATGTTTTTGAAGGTACGTTCACCCAATTTTCAGATGTTTACATTTCTTGATGTGTCATGTACACTGTTTCTTGACTTGTTTTTGTTGTTGTGGTCTTCAATTCTGAGACTGGTTTGATGCAGCTCTCCATGCTACCCTATCCTGTGCAAGTTTCTTCATTTCCCAGTACCTACTGCAACCTACTTCCTTCTGAATCTGCTTAGTGTACTCATCTCTTGGTCTCCCTCTACGATTTTTACCCTCCACGCTGCCCTCCAATGCTAAATTGGTGATCCCTTGATGCCTCAGAACATGTCCTACCAACCGATCCCTTCTTCTAGTCAAGTTGTGCCACAAGCTCCTCTTCTCCCCAATTCTATTCAATACCTCCTCATTAGTTATGTGATCTACCCATCTAATCTTCAGCATTCTTCTGTAGCACCACGTTTCAAACGCTTGTATTCTCTTCCTGTCCAAACTATTTATCGTCCATGTTTCACTTCCATACATGGCTACACTCCATCTGAATACTTTCAGAAACGACTTCCTGACATTTAAATCTGTACTCGATGTTAACAAATTTCTCTTCTTCAGAAACGCTTTCCTTGCCATTGCCCGTCTACATTTTATATCTTCTCTGCTTCCACCATCATCAGTTATTTTGCTCCCCAAATAGCATAACTCCTTTACTACTTTAAGTGTCTCATTTCCGAATCTGATTCCCTCAGCATCACCCGAGTTAATTCGACTACATTCCATTATCCTCGTTTTGCTTTTGTTGACGTTCATCTTATATCCTCCTTTCAAGACAACGTCTGTTCCGTTCAACTGCTCTTCCAAGTCCTTTGCTGTCTCACAGAATTACAATGTCATCTGCCAACCTCAAAGTTTTTATTTCTTTTCCATGGATTTTAATACCTACTCCGAATTTTTCTTTTGTTTCCTTTATTGCTTGCTCAATATACAGATTGAATAACATTGGGGAGAGGCTACAACCCTGTCTCACTCCCTTCCCAACCACTGCTTCCCTTTCATACGCCTCGACTCTTATAACTGCCATCTGGTTTCTGTACAAATTGTAAATAGACTTTCGCTCCCTGTATTTTACCGTTGCCACCTTTAGAAATTGAAAGAGAGTATTCCAGTCAACATTGTCATTTCTTGACTTATAACGTTAAAAATAGCTTCCTTAAAAACATCCTTTGCAAAATTCTGCAGCATCTCTCTCTATCTCTTCCAGGAATTACTTCCGCGGGCCGGAGAGAAACGAGTTGCAGTCCGGATGCGGCACGGTGGCCACGAGTTGCCAACACACACCCTATACTAATGCCCAGTAAAACAATACTTCTAGATACTTTTTGTTTGGGCCGGCCGGTGTGGCCGAGCGGTTCTAGGCGCTTCAGTCTGGAACTGGACGACCGCTACGGTCGCAGTTTCGAATCCTGCCTCAGGCATGGATGTGTGTGATGTCCTTAGTTAGGTTTAAGTAGTTCTAAGTTCTAGGGGACTGATGACCTCAGATGTTAAGTCCCATAGTGCTCAGAGTCATACTTTTTTGGATGCTTTTGATTAGACAGTGAATTTTTTTCGGTCATCAGTCTTCTGAGTGGTTTGATGCAGCCCGCCACGAATTCTTCTCCTGTGCCAACTTCTTCATCTCAAAGTAGCACTTGCAAACTACGTCCGCAATTATTTGCTGGATGTATTCCAATATCTGTCTTCCTCTCCAATTTTTGCCCTCTACAGCTCCCTCTAGTACCATCGGAGTCATTCCTTCATGTCTTACCAGATGTCCTATCATCCTGTCCCTTCTCCTTTCCACATGTTCCTTTCCTCTCCGATTCTGCGTAGGACCTCTTCATTCCTTACTTTATCAGTCCACCTAATTTTCAACATTCGTCTGTAGCACCACATCTCAAATGGTTCAATTCTCTTCTATTCCGTTCTTCCCACAGTCCATGTTTCACTACCATACAATGCTGTGTTCCAGACGTACATTCTCAGAAATCTCTTCCTCAAATTAAGGCCGATATTTGATATTGGTAGACTTCTCTTGGCCAGGAATGCCCTTTTTGCAATTGCTAATCTGCTTTTGATGTCCTCCTTGCTCTGTCCGTCATTGGTCATTTCACTGCCTAGGTAGCAGAATTGCTTCACTTCATCTACTTCGTGACCATGATGTTAGTTCCTCGCAGTTCTCATTTCTGCTACTTCTCATTACCTTCGTCTTTCTTCGATTTACTCTCGGGCCATACTGTGTACTCATTAGACTGTGCATTCCGTTCAGCAGATATTGTAATTATTCTTCACTTTCACTCAACATAGCAATGTCATCACCAAATCGTATCATTCATATTCGTTGACCTTGAATTTTAATTGCACTCCTGAGCCTTTCTTTCACTTCCATCATTGCTTCCTCGACGTACAGTTTGAACAATAGGGACGAAAGGCTACATCCTTGTCTTACACCCTTTTTAATACGAGCACTTCGTTCTCGGTCGTCCACACTTATTATTCCCTCTTGGCTGTTGAACATATTGTTTATGACCCGTCTCTCCCTATAGCTTACCCCTACTTTTTTCAGAATCTCGAACATCTTGCACCATTTAAGATTGTCGAACGCTTTTTCCAAGGTTCACAAATCCTATGAACGTGTCTTGATTTTCCTTTAGTCTTGCTTGCATTTTTAACCGCAATGTCAATTCCCTCTCTCGTGCCTTTTCCTTTTCTAAAGCCAAACTGATCGTCATCTAGGGCTTCCTCAGTTTTTTTTCCATTCTTCTGTACATTATTCTTGTAAGCAACTTGGATGCATGAGCTGTTAAGCTGATTGTGCGGTAATTCTCGCACTAGTCAGCTCTTGCAGTTTTCGGAATTGTGTGGATGATGTTTTTCCGAAAGTCAGATGGTATGTCGCCAGACTTATACATTCTACACACCAACGTTAATAGTCGATTTGTTGCCACTTCCTCCAATGATTTTAGAAATTCTGATGGAATGGTATCCATCCCTTCTGCCTTATTTGATCGTAAGTCCTCCCAAGCTCTTTTAAATTCTAATACTGGAACCACTATCTCTTCAAAATCGATTCCTGTTTCTTCTTCTTCTATCACATCAGACAAATCTTCACCCTCATAGAGGCTTTCAATGTATTCTTTCCACCTATCTGCTCTCTCCTCTGCATTTAACAGTGGAATTCCCGTTGCACTCTTAATGTTACCACCCTCGCTTTTAATGTCACCAAAGGTTGTTTTGACTTTCTTGTATGCTGAGTCTGTCCTTCCGACAATCATTTCTTTTTCGATGTCTTCACATTTTTCCTGCAGCCATATCGTCTTAGCTTCCCTGGACTCCCTATTTATTTCATTCCACAGCGAACTGTATTTCTCTATTCCTGAATTTCCCGGAATATTTTTGTACTTCCTCCTTTCATCGATCAATTGAAGTATGTCTTCTGTTACCCTTGGTTTCTTCGCAGTTACCTTCTTTGTACCCATGTTTTCCATCCCAACTTCTGTGACGGCCCTTTTTAGAGACGTCCATTACTCTTCAACTGCAGTGCCTACTGAGCTATTCCTTATTGCTGTATCTATAGTCTTAGAGAACTTCAACCGTATCTCGTCATTCCTTAGTACTTCCGTATCCCATTTCTTTGCGTATTGATTCTTCCCGACTGATGTCTCAAACTTCAGCCTACTCTTCATCATTACTATATTGTGATCTGAGTCTATATCTGCACCTGGGTACGCCTTCCAATCCAGTATCTGATTTCGGAATCTCTGTTTGACCATGATGTAATCTGACTGAAATCTTCCCGTATCACCCGGCCTTTTCCAAGTATACCTCCTCCTCTTGTGATGTTTGAACAGGGTATTCGCTATTACCAGCTGAAACGCGCTACAGAACTCCATTAGTCTTTCTCCTCTCTCATTCCTTGTCCCAAGCCCATATTCTCCTGTAACCTTTTCTTCTTCTCCTTCCCCTACATCTGCATTCCAGTGTCCATGACTATTAGATTTTCATCGCCGTTTACATACTGTATTACCCTCTTACTATTTTCATACAATTTCTCCCATTAGGATCTGCGATAGGGGACTGCCAAGGGGAAGGCTACCACGAGAAACAGATTGAATAATCAACGGAAGGATAACGTTATACTAGTCGGGGCGTGGAATGTCAGAAGCTTGATTGTGGTAGGGAAACTAGAAAAGCTGAAAGGGGAAATGCAAAGGCTCCGTCTAGATATAGTAGGGGTCAGTGAAGTGAAGTGGACAGAAAACAAGGATTTCTGGTCAGATGAGTATAGGGGAATATCAACAGTAGCAGAAAATGGTAAAACTGGAGTAGGATTCGTTACGAATAGGAAGGTAGGGCGGAGAGTATGTTACTATGAACAGTTCAGTGACAGGGTTGTTCTTATCAGAATCGACAGCAAACCAACACCGACAACGATAGTTCAGCTGTAGATGAAGATACAGCGGTCCTACCACATTTCCGTGGCGCTCTAGTGACGATACCTTTGTTCCTGATAAGCTTTCACCATCCAGGACAATGTACTACGTTCTGTTACTTACAAGTCTTGACAAACGGGTTTGGTGCGTAAGTTTATACTGTTTTTCCATAAGATTAATAAACACAACAGATACACATAATATATACATTGGTCATCAATAATGTATTCTCCTTCAGTATTACAACAGTCTGCCAAAGCTGGGGTAACTTCTTGATTCCGCGACTCTGAAAAACACGTGGTTTTGAAGCGAACAAGTCGTCGAGCCATCTTCGGGGCACATTTTGATCCGGGAAGGAAGTTCCTTGAAGACTGTTTGATACAGAGAGGGGAAGGTGAAAATCTGAGGCCATGAGATCAAGTGAATAAGGAGTGTGCGGAATAACTTCCCAACCTAACTCAAGTGTAGTGTTTTTTGTCAGTCTAGGAGAATGTCTTTCTTTCTTTCACTGGAGCCATGTCCCGCGCTGGCGCAGGGTCGGCATTGTTAGGAACAGATTTGGCAAGGTTAGTGGAAAGGGGTGGCCGGATGCCCTTCCTGCCGCCACCCCGTACCCCCAGGGACGGAATCAGTGTACCCCAACTGTCTGCGTCGAGTGTAATTAATGGAATAGTGCGTGCGTGTTCAGATGACTGCGAGTCGTGTAACTGAGGCGGAACGTGGGACCAGCCCGTTATTCACCTAGCAGGATGTGGAAAACCGCCTAAAAACCACATTCAGGCTGGCTGGCACACCGGCCCTTGTCGTTAATCCGCCGGGCGGATTTGATCCGGGGCCGGCGCGCCTACCCGAGTCCAAGACGCAGCGCGTTAGCCCTCTCGGTTACCCTGGCGGGTCCAGTCTAGGAGAATGTGGGCGCGCGTTATCGTGGAGTAGCGACAGTCCACGCAGGTTTTGTTTTCGTTGTTCTCGGACTGAGTCTGCAACACGTCTCAGTCGTTGACCATAAATGTCAGCAGCAATGGTTACACCTCGGAGAAGCAATTCGCGGTACACCACACCATCGGGATTCCGCCAGACGCATAACATTATCTTTTGTAGATGGAGCACGTCTTCGCATGGTGAGTCGCTGCTTTATTTGAGCTCACTCATTCCTTTCTTTTTCTTATGTTGGCATACATACACCATTTCTCATCACCAGTATCGATATAGGATAGGAATGGTCGGCGTTGCTCACGAATCAAATGACGAGCAAGTAGAGATGAACATAAGGCCACCCGCAGATTTTTGTGATTTCAGCTTAGAGCACAGCCGATTTTTGAATCTTCCCCATTCTTGGCAAATGACCCACGATAGTGGAATGATCAGAGTTCATCACACTGCCAGTTCCCGAGTTCACTGACGTGGCTCATTGTGGAGTAATGCGTTTAAGCGATCTTCATCAAACGCCAAAAGTTTTCCTGAACGTGGAGAGTCACTACCGTCAAAACAATCCTCCTTGAAACGAGAAAACCGTTTTTTTGCCGTGCTCTGTCCAGTCGCATTGTTCCCCATACACAGCTCAAATGTTTCATGCTGCCCCGCTGCTACCATCAATCCCTTGAACTCAAACAGAAAGATGTGCCGGAAACAGAAAGAGGTGGCGCAGTGGTTAGCATACTGGACTCGCATTCGGAATGACGGCGGTTCAAACACGCGTCCGGCCATTCTCATTCGGGTTTTCTGTGATCTGTCTAAATTGCTTCAGGAAAATGCTGGGATGGTTCCTTTGAAACGGCACGGCCGACTTCCATCCCCGTCCTTCCCTAATCCGATGGGACCGACGATTTCGCTGTCGATACAGTTCCGCACTGTCGCCTGATAAACAAAGTAAGAGCCTACGGAATATCAGACCAGCTGTGTGGCTGGATTGAAGAGTTTTTAGCAAACAGAACACAGCATGTTGTTTTCAATGGAGAGACGTTTACAGACGTTAAAGTAACCTCTGCCGTGCCACAAGGGAGTGATATAGGACCATTGCTTTTCGCAATATATATATAAATGACCTAGTAGATAGTGTCGGAAGTTCCATGCGGCTTTTCGCGGATAATGCTGTAGTATACGGAGAAGTTCCAGCATTAGAAAATTGCAGCGAAATGCAGGAAGATCTGCAGCGGATAGGCAGTTGGTGCAGGGAGTGGCAACTGACCCTTAACATAGACAAATATAATGTATTGCGAATGCACAGAAAGAAGGATCCTTTATTGTATATAACAGCGGAACAAACACTGGTAGCAGTTACTTCTGTAACATGTCTCGGAGTATGTGTACGCAACAATTTGAAGTGGAATGATCATATAGAATTAATTATTGGTAAGGCGGGTGCCAGGCTGAGATTCATTGGGAGAGTGCTTGGAAAATGTAGTCAATGAACAAAGGAGGTGGCTTACAAAACACTCGTTCGACCTATACTTGAGTATTGTTCATCAGTGTGGGATCCGTACCAGGTCGGGTTGACGGAGGAAATAGAGAACATCCAAAGAAGAGCGGCGCGTTTCGTCACAGGGTTATTTGGTAATCGTGATAGCGTTACGGAGATGTTTCCGAGACTCAAGTGGCAGACTCTGCAACAGAGGCGCTCTGCATCGCGATGTACCTTGCTGTCCAGGTTTCGAGAGGGTGCGTTCCTGGATGAGGTATCGAATATATTGCTTCCCCCGACTTATACCTCCCGAGCAGATCGCGAATGTAAAATTAGAGAGATTCGAGCGGGCACGGAGGCTTTCCGACAGTCGTTCTTCCCGCAAACCATACGCGACTGGAATAGGAAAGGGAGGTAATGACAGTGGCACGCAAAGTGCCCTCCGCTACACACCGTTAGGTGGCTTGCGGAGTATAAATGCAGATGTAGACGTAGCTGTCACATCCATTCCCGCAAACACAAATAAAAAATTACATTCGGAAAATAGCCCCATGGCAACCGGAGTACTGTCATGCGTAACAAAAACGCTACGAACTTACGCACCAACCTAATATGAGCGATCCAGTTCTGTATTTTCTGACCGTATTAACAGTCTGCAGTGACGGACTTCCCAGTAGTATCAGAGAGCCGGTATTGACAAGAAAAATAATAACATAGGACGACAAGGACCTCCTTTACCTCTTCCCCAACCTCCTCCTTCCCCGGCCCCCCGTTCCTCCCCCACCTAATCGCTCACAGACTGCATCTGCACTCGCTCTGACTGCGATGGCTCCACCTCCGCTGCAGCCAGGGCACTGGGCTGCTGAAAGGTGCGGCCTCAGCAGGTTTGCGACAGAGCGCCGTCGCGGCTCCCCCGCTGTAAGCAGCTGTCGCGGCGGGTCGCATTCAGAGCCCGCAGGAAGGAGCCAACAAAAGCGCTGGCCGCTCCGCCGGGCTGGCAGCCCGCTATCGCCGGATCCGCGCTGCGGCCGCGACAAAGCGCGTTCTGCTGGCCGCGCCGGGCCGCGGGCTCTGCAGCCGCGCGGCGCACTTTTTGTTCGGCGGAGCCGCGGACGGATATCTCGTCCCACGCCGCCGCCGCCGCGACAGACGTTGATCCCCACATATGAAGCTCCCTCTCTTCCTTTTGCTCGCGCGCTCAGAACTGAATGCCCACAATAAGCGTTTCCAACCTCAGAAACTTTTCTCCGAGCATTGCTTTATAGGTCAGGATTAGTCGAGAAGCGCTGACGTGAGCTAGAGTTCCGGACTGTGCACCTGCACTGGTGTGCAAAACTTAAGTACGAAGGCGACTCTCGCATGATGTGTCACAAGTAAACATCGAAAAAGTTAGGGAGATTACGGGAGTACGGATGGGTGAAAAATTTGCAATCAGATGAAAAGATGAGGAATTAAGGCAAGGGTCATTGGAAAATGAGGAAACGGGGCGGACGGTTTTTCAGTTGCCTGACGTTAGGGAAAGGTTACTGATGGGTTACTTAAAACCGAGTAGGGGTCTCTTGCGCTTCCTTACAGGGCATAGACAATATTCGACATATTTAAACTACTGGCGATTAAAATTGCTACACCAACAAGAAATGCAGATGACAAACGGGTATTCATTGGACAAATATACTAGAACTGACATGTTATTACATTTTCACGCAATTTGGGCACATAGATCGTGAAAAATCAGTACCCAGAACAACTACCTCTGGCCGTAATAACGTCCTTGATACGCCTGCGAATTCAGTCAAACAGAGCTTGGATGGCGTGTACAGGTACAGCTGCCCTTGCAGCTTCAACTCGATACCACAGTTCATCAAGAGTAGAGACTGGCGTATTGTGACGAGCCAGGTGCTCGGCCACCATTGACCAGACGTTTTCAATTAGTGAGAGATCTGGAGAATGTGCTGGCCAGGGCAGCAGTCGAACATTTCCTGTATCCAGAAATGCACGTACAGGACCTGCAATATGCGGTCGTGCATTATCCTGCTGAAATGTAGGGTTTCGCAGGGATCGAATGAGGGGTAGAGCCACGGGTTGTAACACATCTGAAATGTAACGTCCACTGTTCAAATTGCCGTCAATGCGAACAAGAGGTGACCGAGACGTGTAACCAATGGCACCCCATACCATCACGCCGGGTGATACGCCAGTATGGCGATGACGAATACACGCTTCCAATGTGGGTTCACCGCGATGTCGCCAAACACGGATGCGACCATCATGATGCTGTAAACAAACTTGGATTCATCCGAAAAAATGACGTTTTGCCATTCGTGCACCCAGGGTCGTCATTGAGTACACCATCGCAGGCGCTCATGTCTGTGATGCAGCGTCAAGGGTAACAGCAGCCGTGGTCTCCGAGCTGATAGTCCATGCTGTTGCAAACGTCGTCGAACTGTTCGTGCAGATGGTTGATGTCTTGCAAACATCCCCATCTGTTGACGAGACGTGGCTGCACGATCCGTTACAGCCATGCGGATAAGATGCCTGTCATCTCGACTACTAGTGATACGAGGCCGTTGGGATCCAGCACGGCGTTCCGTATTACCCTCCTGAACCCACCGATTCCATATTCTGCTAACAGTCATTGGATCTCGACCAACGCCAGCAGCAATGTCAGGATACGATAAACCGCAATCGCGATAGGCTACAATCCGACCTTTATGAAAGTCGGAAACGTGATGGTACGCATTTCTCCTCCTTACACGAGGCATCACAACAACGTTTCACTGGGCAACGCCGGTCAACTGCTGTTTG
Source organism: Schistocerca americana (assembly GCF_021461395.2). Lineage (NCBI taxonomy): Eukaryota > Metazoa > Arthropoda > Insecta > Orthoptera > Acrididae > Schistocerca > Schistocerca americana. The sequence goes on along the minus strand of NC_060125.1, from coordinate 556,186,256 downwards.
TGAATGAGAAATCTGTTGGAAACTTTCCCCATGACAGCACGTTGTAGGTGCCGGCACCAGTGCCAACCTTGTGTAAATGCTCTGAAAAGATAATCATTTGCATATCACAGCATCTTCTTCCTGTCGGTTAAATTTCGCGTCAGTAGCACGTCATCTTCGTGATGTAGCAATTTTAATGGGCAGTAGTGTATGTCGTTTTGGGAAACGGGCAACATCCGCGTGTGACTGTGGCGCTGAAGAAGGCACTCCTTATCACGTTATCTATGAGTGCGCGACATACAACGACGTGGTAACCAGATTACGACAACAACTACCCAACTGTGACACCTTTTCCTTACGAAGAAGGGACGATACCTTTCAGATGCTCAACACCTTGAGAAACTGGGTATCACAAAAGAACCTTGGGGAGTTTATAAGGGACCACAGTGGTCGCTGAATGAAAGGAACCGACTAAGATTGAGATACAGCTCCCAGTACCGCCGGGTGCGGAATTGCCGATCGCCGTTACGGTCGAGATCCGCCGCGCTCCAGGATCAGAGAGGTGATACGCAAATCGATCTGACAACAGCATTTACACAGTAGTTATTAGGAATTAGTAGTTTTAGAATAGAATGTAGACACCAATTAGCAACCACTAACACGAGAGGGACTGCAGCGAGTGCAAGTAATTTGGGCCAGCCCAGTGCCAGGGGCACCCCCACTGGGTTTAGCTATGTGGGCAGGCCAGCAACACTAGCTTTATAAGATCTTCTGGCACATCTGTAACGCTGCAGGAATTACCAACTTTTGTATATTTATACAGTAGAATAGTAAACATACTAACCTTGTTCATAGTAATAGCCACTAATAAATGTATGTAGCTGCAGCTGTTAATGTATTAATTATAAGGGCCACTAATTAGCTTAGTAAGTGGGTTATGATGTATAATTATTGTGTTTGGAAGAATAATTTTAAAAAAGTAACATAGCTCAATGGAATTTGCACCATACATGCAAAAAAAAATGCTACACTGTAGTAGAGATAGTAACCAACGGAAATACCCAATTACACTACCAGAAATGAGCTTTTACTCGAAGACAATAATTACACTGAAGTCAGAGGAATTTATGACGGTCACCTGGTCATTGCAAATGCTTTGTGACGACGAAGGGCGGCAATGCAGCGTGCTCCCATGCTGGCCACGACGTTGGTGAGGAACCCTTGTGGCTGGGCGTTCCAGTCATTCACCAGCGCGGTTGACACCTGCTGTTTACACTTTGTGCTGCAGTGCACTTCCCCAACGCATCCCACACGTGTTCGGTGAGACGTAAGCCGGGAGAACGGGCAGGCCAGTCGATTCGCCAATTATCCGCTCTTGATGCAATAATTTACCAACAGCCGTATGTATTGTAGAAATTTATTTTATGAACTTCTTATGAGCTACCAGTTTCGGCGTTACATTGATGCCATCTTCAGGCCCCACACGTCATAGTCGTAAAATCGCTATACACGGAAGGAGCCATATAACTGGATCCGCGAATCAAGTCGTTATGCAACAGCTCTTGGTGGCAGGTCTCTGGTGCTGAAGCTCATTCGTGCTGTCATGTTTTGTGAGTGTGTACAACATAAATATCGATAAATCAAAAAATGTCTTCATTGGTGAATTTTTATTCTGTGAACAACTCTCAGATTCGCTCTTAACTGACATCAGGTATGTTTTTACGGTCTTTCGAACCCACATTTGTTTGGCTTACACAAAAGTTAAAAGCATAGCATTCGTATGCGATCTGCAAACATCAACTCACCCTCAAGTTGTGATATTTAGTTCGCAGACTGGTTTGGTGAAGCCGTCCCCGGTAGTTTATCCTATCAAACTTCTTCAGCTCCTAGCAACTACTGCAACCTACAGTAACTGACCAAAAGCATCGCACCACCATATGTATCGCAGAATTAACCACTGGATGTCACGAGAGGCGGAGGCGACGGCATGAACGGTGACGGGGAGTACTGTGTTGCCAGTAGAGAAGTTGTAATAGCAGAATCCGTCAGTTAGGAACGCTCAGTGACTTTGAACGCGGGCTCGTCATTCTGTGTCACCAGACTAGCAGATCCCTTCCAAAACTGCCCAAGACAGCTGCTGACGATGCGGAAGTCAAGTGGAAACGCGAATAACCGTAGCTAAACCAAGGCGAGACATACCTCACGTACAGAGACCAGCTAGCATTGGAGAGACTGGTTGTAAAATATAGTGTGAAATCAGCGGTAGGAATCACTCCTGACTTCTACTGCGATACCAGCGGCCCACTCATCACATTATCGCGTATGGAACTAAAACGAATAGGTTACGAAGGACCAACAGCTCCTCGTAAGCTACACACCGCTGTGGTATTACTGCTAGACACCACACTTGCTAGGTGGTAACCTTTAAATCGGCCGCGGTCCGTTAGTATACGTCGGACCCGCGTGTCGCCACTGGCAGTGATTGCAGACCGAGCGCCGCCACACGGCAGGTCTAGCCTAGAGAGACTCCCTAGCACTCGCCCCAGTTGGACAGCCGACTTTGCTAGCGATGGTTCACTATCTACATACGCTCTCATTTACAGAGACGACAGTTTAGCATAGCCTTCAGCTACGTCATTTGCTACGACCTAGCAAGGCGCCATATTCAGTTACTATGAATGTATTCTGAACAGGTAATATTGTGAATCATGTACCGTCAAGAGCGACGTTCATCATTAATGGATTACAGTTAAGTATCAAAATAATTACGTCCGCTTTCTGAATTCTAATTCCTTGTCATGTTCCAGACCTCACGTCAGCATAGTTCTTCCTTCCTCACGCCAGCCTGCGTGAGCTAAAACGCGTGCATTTCGGCCTCCACTAGGAACACGGTGTTGGCTCTTCTGCCAACACAACAACCCCTGCAGTCAATAGCGACCCATGAGATGTGTAAAGGACGGCGCTCCTGGACAGTGGACGACCAGGAACGGCTCTGTGCGCTGTGGCAGTGCGATGGAAGGGTTTGAGTCCGGCCAATGCCTGGATAACTTGGCCTGCCGTCGTGTGTACTGCCGACACAGAACTAACGAGGAGGTGGTCGTACAGTATGAGCGTGTTTTTCGTGGTTATGGCGCGGTCGCCTTATTGCACTTAAGAAAATAATGAATGTGGAAACACATGAATATATTTTATAGTATTGTGTAAAGAAGAGGAACAATTCGGAGGCGATGATTGTATCAGCATGAGAATGCATCCTGTCATAATGTAGCACGTGTGGGGCATTGCTTTGTGGACAATAACAGTCATGAAATGGTCTGGTCTGGTCAGAACCCCGACCTGAACCCAGTGGAACAGCTTTCGGATGGCTTAGAGCGCCGACTTTGCTCCAGATCCCAACGTCCAACATCGATACCTTCTCTGGTCCCTGCTCTTGAGGAAGAATGGTTTGCCATTCCTCTACAGGCACCTCACTGAAAGTGTCCCCAGCAAATTTCAAGCAGCCATAAAGGCGCAAAATAGCACATCCCGTATTAGCGTCCACAGATGGGTGTCAGGATAGATTTGAAAATACAGTCTACGTCCATTTGTCTCTGCATGCCGCATTTACCCCTGCGTCTCTCTACGGTTGACTATATTACCAAATTGACGATATCTTGATGCCTCAAGATGTATCCTACGAGCCGATCATTTCTTTTATTCTATTCTCACAAGTCCGTCTTGATCACATAGGTTTCTTTACACTTTATGACCGGTTTCGGCTTATCGCCATCTTCAGATGGTTAAAATATTCGTCACGATGATTTATATCAGAATATTTTAACGATCTGAAGATGGCGATAAGCCGAAACCGGTCATAAAGTGTAAAGAAACCTATGTGATCAAGACGGACTTGTGAAAATAAAAGTGCTAAAAATAAAATGATCGTGGACTCGTATACAGACTTTATGCCTTCAATTGATATCTTTTATTCTAGTTGTTCCACAATTTTTGTTCTCCCCAGTCCTCTTCAGTTAGCCAATCTACCCATCTGATCTTCAGCATTCTCCGTTAGCACCACCCATCAGATGTTTCCGTTCTTGTCTGAACTGCTTATCGTCCGCGTTTTGCTTCCGCAATAGACTACACTGCAGACGTATAGTTCAGAAAAAACTTTCTAACATTTAACTTATATCAAATGTTAACAATTTCCTCTTTTTGAAAAATATCCAATTTGCATTTTATATCACGACATTGTTAAAAAAAATGACATTATTTTTAGACACGACCTGGAAACGACTGTCATGATTAAAACAGTTAGAAGTTTTCTACTTCCTGACACAGTCACAGTTATTTTTCCAGATTAACCGTTTCGACCGTCTCCAACTCTCATCTTCAGGTCCAGTTGCTGAGTGGGAGAGCCGCAAGTTATGCTAGGCCCATATTCTCCTGTAACCGTTTCTTCTACTCCTTCCCCTACAATTGCATTGTGTCCCATGACTATTAGATTTTCATCCCCTTTTACATACTGTATTACCATTTCAATATCATCATACACTTCCTCGTTGTCTCCATCTTCAGCTTTGCGACGTCGGGGTGTATACCTGAACTATCGTTGTCGGTGTTGGTTTGTTGTCGATTCTGATGAGAACGATCCTGTCACTGAACTGTTCCCAGAAACACACTCTCTGCCCTACCTTCCTATTTATAACGAATCCTAGTCCTGTTACAACATTTTCTGCTGCTGTTCATATTACCCTATACTCATCTGACCAGGAATCCTTGTCTTCTGTCCACTTCACTTCACTGACCCCTACTATATCTAGATTGAGCCTTTGCATTTCCCTTTTCAGATTTTCTAGTTTCCCTACCACGTTCATGCTTCTGACAATTCACCCCCGACTCGTAGAACATTATCCTTTCGTTGTTTATTAAATCTTTTTCTCATGGTAACCTCCCACTTGGCAGTCCCCTCCCGGAGATCCGAATGGGGGACTATTCCGGAATCTTTTGCCAATGGAGAGATCATCATGACACTTCTTTAAGTAGAGGCCACATATCCTGTGGATACACGTTACGTGTCTTTAATGCAGTGGTTTCCGTTGCCTTCTGCATTTTCATGTCGTTGATCATTGCTGATTCTTCCGCCTTTAGGGACAGCTTTCCACCCCTAGGACAAGAGAGAGCCCTGTACCTCCGTCCGCTCCTCTGCCCTCTTTGACAAGGACGGTGGCAGAATGAGGGGTTAATTCTTATGCCGGAAGTCTTCGACCGTCAATACTGATTATTAATCAAAATTTAAGCAGCGGCAGGATTCGAATCCGGCACCGAAGATGTTTTGATTATGAATCAAAGACGCAACTCAATAACGCCAGATGAATTTCTTGGCTGTGTCTTTTATCAAGCGAGGGGATGGGACGTTGGGTCAAGAGTATAGAGAAAAAGCCACGCATACTGACGGTTACCTCCATAAAGATTCCAACCGCCACCCCAGACAGAAAAGAGGGGTGATTAAAATGTAAGTAGATAGGACGCCAAAATTTGTGAACCAACTTACTTAAAAGATGAGCTTGAACATCTGCGGTCGACGTTCAAGAGGAATGGTTATCCTACGAGGGGACAGAGCACTTCGTCCCAGGGAGCGAGCCGGGACCGATGATGGACGACGGCCGCCCTAAGGCGATTACAGATCGCAGTGAGAAAGTGTTGAGGTCATCCCTTAATCACTCCGAAAGTCGAATGCCGCTTCCCCTTCGTCTCTGGGATTGACGCAATCCTTACTGACTCTGTTTCAATACTCAGAACTGCGGGGCATATTAAAAGGTACCAGCGATGCTGCTACAGGATATGACGTCATCCACTACAAAATGCTGGCCAATTTGCCGGACGAAGCCTTACAAATATTGCTCGACATCTACAACCATTTATAGGAACCAGGCAATTTCCCGAACGATCGGCGCACGTACGTAATGGTTTGCATACTCAAGCTCGGCAGAGACCCAGATTTAGGCAGTTCATACCGTCCCAACCATCTTTCTCCCTGCGTGCTTAAAACAATAGAAAGGATACTAAAGCGACGTTTGGAATGCTGGTTTGAGAGGACCTCTCCTTCATCCCGCTCTCAGTACGGGTTTTGTAAAGGAAGAGACACCACAGACAGCCTATGCCTCTCAGCTAGCTACATAGAATGTATTTATGCTTCTAATTTTGTTAAACGCCTTGATAGCTTCAGGTTGGATGAGTCAGATATCATGGTGAGTTTTGACGTCGTTTCCTTGTTTACGAGGGTACCTCTGCGAGAGTCACTAGAATTGATTAGCCAGAAGTTTGACGAGAAGACCACTGAATTTTTTAGGCATGTCTTGACTTCCACGTATTTTCTTTTTAATGGAGAATACTACGAACAAACGGAGGGAGTCGCCATGGGTAGCCCACTCTCACCGGTGGTAGCGAATTTGTACATGGAGAACTTCGAGGAGGAAGCCCTGTCGTCATCCGAATGGAAACCTACTTGCTTTTTACGTTACGTGGACGACACGTTCGTCATCTGGCCACATGGTATGGATAAACTCCTTGACTTCCTTACACATCTAAACTTCATACACCCCAACATCATATTCACTATGGAGACTGAAACGGAGGGTAAATTACCTTTCCTTGACGTCTTGGTCAAGAGAAGGGCTGACGGCACCCGAGGTCATGGGGTGCATCGGAAGACAACGCACACTGATCTGTATTTGCACGCAGACAGCTACCACCACCCTTCACAGGGGAATGGGGTACTTAAAACTCCAGTACATAGGACGCGCACTATCTCTGATGCAGAGAGTCTATCCCAGGAATTGGAACATCTGAGAACTGTATTTCGAAAAAATGGGTACTCAGAGTGGCAGATTCAACGTGCCCTCCGCCCAACCACTGCAGTACAACCTGTGGAGATGGATGAAATCACGAGGGAGTAGGTAGGCACTGCATTTATTCCATATACAGGCGCACTCTCGGGGAAAATCGCCCGCATTTTGAAGAAACACCGGGTCGGAACTGTGTTTTGTCCTCCGAATAAAACTCGTGCACTGGTGGGGAGCGCCAAAGATGACCTCGGTTTGAGGAAGGCCGGCGTGTACCGGATTTCGTGTCAATGTGGCAAGTCGTATATTGGTCAGACGATGCGTACCGTCGAGGATCCATGCCGTGAACACCAAAGGCACTCTCGACTGATGTATCCGAGCAAGTCGGCGGTCGCTGAACATTGTTTATCGGAAAATCACGTTATGGAGTATGAACGCACGAGGATTCTGGTACAGACGTCGAGACACTGGGACAGTGTTGTTAGAGAGGCCATCGAAATTCGTACCAATGACGACCTCATAAACCGTGACTGCGGCTATAATCTTATCAAGGCTTGGGATCCAGCGATTGGGTTAACCAAGAGCAAATCGAGCAAACGTATAGTTGTGACGACCACGGCGGACAGAGCCATCACTCCGACGTCATCTCAGACGCCGTCACAGTCTGTTCCACGGTGCGACCGTGGCGCGGGACGCAGACAGCGGAGGGAGCACGCCGCGGGCCGAGGGTATTTAAATCGGCCGCCGCCGCGACCGAACCCAGTTCCCTCTGAGCAGCCATAGCGTACGGATCTCCGTGCCGGCACGTTCACAGGAGCTCAGTCCGTCAGTTCACCTGATGATGGCGACATGTATGATCGCCGAAATATTGTGCCCGTTGGACACTGTAGACCGGCAGTACACCCGTGGATATTTTGATTTTCAAATATGCCGGGAGAAACTCAAGAATCACAAAATCTTAACTGCTTAATTCAGGACAACGGCTACGTCGGCAGGAGGGGAATACCTAAAGATATGTAATACCCCTCGTCCTAAAAGACTCTGTGCCTGTCGCATTTAGCTTGGAATACGAAGTACTGAACACGGCCCAAAATCTTCTATCAGTAGAGGGTCGCATCGAACTTTCACTACGTTTACTACCTTCTCCCATTTCATTGCGTCAACATGGCCCTCACTGGTCAAAATCTTCACTGACGGCTCCAGTACAAGAGAGGACACCGGGTTTGCTTACTTCTGCGCAGATCCACTACATTAGGCTATGGTTAAGCTACCGACGGAAGTCAACATTTGCACTGCCGAACTTCTTGCAACAATTAAGGAAGCTCTTCAATATGCAGCAAATCAGTTCGACGACATCCTTATTGTCACGGATTCAAGAAGCACACTGGAAAAACTGGAAAAACAGAAAGGGGCTACAACACTAACCGCCATGCACTTGCTGTAATTCAGTTACTCTATCAGTATGAAAGGCACCATAAACGTATCCAGTTATTATGGATCATCTAAGCTAATCTAAAGGAATACTCCGGTATCTCAGTAAGAAGGTGGCGGACTACCTAAAGAAACAAAGTGTGATTAATGGCCAACCTCGCTACACTTGCCTCCCACATATGGATTTTAATGCTGCTGCTGTAACGGATGTGCATCAAGGATGGTCACAGACGTGGGAGATCTCACAATAGCCTAAAGAATGGCATTATTCACAATACAGCCGAGTATTCGAAGGAAATCTGGTCCACCCAAATCAAGCATTACACTTGTCCTGTCGCTACTACAACGCGCATCCGGCTGACTCATGGCTATTACCTTTCACATATTTTCAGCCATCTCCACACTGGGAAGTCTGCCCAGCTGAGATTTCGAATCTCAGCCATGTGATATTAGCGAGTTCACGCTATGACAGAAAACGCTGCAAGTTTCTCAAGGCTTTGATCAGAGCAAGAATTCCCCAACCCACATATGCGACGGACCTGTTTCACAGCGGACTGTGTCCGTGTTGCCCGGTTTCTGCAAGAAGCGGATATCCGGTTATAAGTCACACACGAAGATTCCAGAGTAGTAAGTGGTGATATATCGAATGTTTGAGTCTGTGAATGGACTAAGTCTTCAATGAAGTTTATCAGGAAGTAAAGTAATTTCTAATGCCCGTGCTGTACGTATCATATTGTACACCAAATCTAGTTACTCACTTCTGCAGCTAAATGGTTAATGCCAAAGGCCAATGAATTTTTAAAAAATTGTCCTGGGACTAGACGCCATTCCGTCAGAACTACTGATAGTCTTGTGAAAGCCAGCCGTGACAGAAATCTTCTACTTATCGTGCAAAACGCACGAGACAGGCGAAATATCCTCAGACTTTAAGAAAAATATGTTGTTGTTGTTCTGGTCTTCAGTCCTGAGACTGGTTTGATGCAGCTCTCCATGCTACTCTATCCTGTGCAAGCTTCTTCATCTCCCAGTACCTACTGCAGCCTACATCCTTCTGAATCTGCATAGTGTACTCATCTCTTGGTCTCCCTCTACGATTTTTACCCTCCACGCTGTCCTCCAGTACTAAATTGGTGTTCCTCTGATGCCTCAGAACATGTCCTACCAACCGATCCCTTCTTCTAGTCAAGTTGCGCCACAAACTCCTCTTCTCCCCAATTCTGTTCAGTACCTCCTCATTAGTTATAAGATCTACCCATCTAATCTTCAGCATTCTTCTGTAGCACCACATTTCGACAGCTTCTATTCTCTTCTTGTCCAAACTATTCATCGTCCATGGTTCACTTCCATACATGGCTACACTCCATACAAATACTTTCAGAAACGACGTCCTGACATTTAAATCTATACTTGATGATAACAAATTTTTCTTCTTCAGAAACGCTTTCTTTGCCATTGCCAGTCTACATTTGATATCCTCTCTACTTCGAACATCGTCAGTTATTTTGCTCCCCAAATAGCAAAACTCCTTTATTACTTTAAGTGTCTCATTTCCTAATCTAATTCCCTCAGCTTTACCCGAGTTAATTCGACTACATTCCATTATCCTCGTTTTGCTTTTGTTGATGTTCATCTTATACCCTCCTTTCAAGACACTGTCCATTCCGTTCAACTGCTCTTCCAAGTCCTTTGCTGTCTCTGACAGAATTACAATGTCATCAACGAACCTCAAAGTTTTTATTTCTTCTCCATGGATTGTAATACCTACTCCGAATTTTTCTGTTGTTTCCTTCACTGCTTGCTCAATATACAGATTGAATAACATTGGGGAGAGGCTACAACCCTGTCTCACTCCCTTCCCAACCACTGCTTCCCTTTCATGTCCGTCGACTCTTATAACTGCCATCTGGTTTCTGTACATATTGTAAATATCCTTTCGCTCCCTGTATTTTACCTCTGCCACCTTCAGAATTTGAAAGAGAGTATTCCAGTCAACATTGTCAAAAGCTTTCTCTAAGTCTACAAATGCTAGAAACGTTGGTTTGCCTTTCCTTAATCTAGCTTCTAAGATAAGTCGTAGGGTCAGTATTGCCTCACGTGGTCCAATCTTTCTACGGAATCCAAACTGATCTTCCCCGAGGTCGGCTTCTACTAGTTTTTCCATTCGTCTGTAAAGAATTCGCGTTAGTATTTTGCAGCTGTAACTTATTAAACTGTCAACACCTGTTTTCTTTGCGATTGGAATTATTATATTCTTCTTGAAGTCTGTAGGTATTTCGCCTGTCTCATACATCTTGCTCACCAGATGGTCGAGTTTTGTCAGGACTGGCTCTCCCAAGGCTGTCAGCAGTTCTAATTGAATGTTGTCTACTCCTGGGGCCTTGTTTCGACTTAGATTTTTCAGTGCTCTGTCAAACCCTTCACGCAGTATCATATCTTCCATTTCATCTTCATCTACATCCTCTTCCATTTCCATAACATTGTCTTCAAGTACATCGCCCTTGTATGGACCCTCTATATACTTCTTCCACCTTTCTGCTTTCCGTTCTTTGCTTAGAACTGGGTTTCCATCTGAGCTCTTGATATTCATACAAGTGGCTCTCTTTTCTCCAAAGGTCTCTTTAATTTTCCTGTTGGTAGTATCTATCTTACCCCTAGTGAGATAAGCCTCTACATCCTTACATTTGTCCTCTAGCCATCCCTGCTTAGCCATTTTGCACTTCCTGTCGATCTCATTTTTGAGACGTTTGTATTCCTTTTCGCCTGCTTCATTTACTGCATTTTTATATCTTCTCCTTTCATCAATTAAATGCAATATTTCTTCTGTTACCCAAGGATTTCTACTAGCCCTCGTCTTTTTACCTACTTGATCCTCTGCTGCCTTCACTACTTCATCCCTCAAAGCTACCCATTCTTTTCTACTGTATTTCTTTCCCCCATTCCTGTCAATTGTTCCCTTATGCTCTCTCTGAACGTCTGTACAACCTCTGGTTCTTTCAGTTTATCCAGGTCCCATCTCCTTAAATTCCCACGTTTTTGCAGTTTCTTCAGTTTTAATCTACAGTTCATAACCAATAGATTGTGGTCAGAGTCCACATCTGCCCCTGGAAATGTCTTACAATTTAAAACTTAGTTCCTAAATCTCTATCTATCTGAAACCGGTCAGTATCTCCAGGCTTCTTCCACGTATACAAACTTCTTTTATGATTCTTGAACCAAGTGTTGGCTATGATTAAGTTATGCTTTGTGCAAAATTCTACCAGGCGGCTTCCACTTTCATTTCTTACCCCCAATCCATATTCACCTACTACGTTTCCTTCTCTCCCTTTTCCTGCTGCCGAATTCCAGTCACCCATGACTATTAAATTTTCGTCTCCCTTCACTATCTGAATAATTTCTTTAACTCATCATACATTTCGTCGATTTCTGCGTCATGTACAGAGCTAGTTGGCATATAAACTTGTACTACTGTAGTAGGCGTAGGCTTCGTGTCTATCTTGGCCACAATAATGCGTTCACTATGCTGTTTGTAGTAGATTACCCGCACTCCTATTTTTATTCATTATTAAACCTACTCCTGCATTACACCTATTTGTTTTTGTATTTATAACCCTGAATTCGCCTGACCAAAAGTCTTGTTCCTCCTGCCACCGAACTTCACTAATTCCCACTATATCTAACTTAAATCTATCCATTTCCCTTTTTAAATTTTCTAACCTACCTGCTCGGTTAAGGGATCTGACATTCCACGCTCCGATCCGTAGAACGCCAGTTTTCTTTCTCCTGATAACGGCATCCTCTTGAGTAGCCCCCGCCCGGAGATCCGAATGGGGGAGTATTGTACCTCCGGAATATTTTACCCAAGAGGACGCCATCATCATTTAACCACACAGTTAAGCTGCATGCCCTCGGGAAAAATCACGGCTGTAGTTTCCTCTTGCTTTCAGCCGTTCACAGTACCAGCACAGCAAGGCCGTTTTGGTTAGTGTTACAAGGCCAGATCAGACAATCATCCAGACTGTTGCCCCTGCAACTACTGAAAAGGCTGCTGCCCTCTTCACGAACCACACGTTTGTCTGGCCTCGCAAGAAAAATATAATAATTCAAATTCCAAAGAAGCAGGTGCTGACGGATGTGAATATTACCTATTAGTTTAACGAGTCACAGCTGCAAAATACTAACACGAATCCTTCACAGAAGAATGGAAAGACTGGTAGAAGCTGACCTCAGGGTAGATCAGTTTGGATTCCGGAGAAATGTAGGAACACGCGAGGCAATACTGGCCCTACGACATATCTTAGAAGATACTCGTAGGCTAAGGAAAGAAAAAACTACGTTTATGGCATCTGTAGAGTTAGAGACTTATGGACTGAAATACTCTCTTGGAAGGTAGCGTGGGTAAAGTGTAGGGAGCGGAAGGCTGTTTACAACTTCTAAAGAAACCCGACGGCAGTTATAAGAGTTGAGGGACATGAAAGCGAAGCAGTAGTTAAGAAGGAAGTGGTACGGGGTTGTAGCTTGCCCGATGTTATTCAATCTGTACACCGAGCAGGCAGTAAAGGAAACAAACGAAAAATTTGGAGTAGAAATTAAAGTAGGGGAGAATAAGTAAAAACTTTGTGGTTTGGCAATGACATTGTAATTCTGTCAGAGACAGCAAGGGACTGAGCAGAGCAGTTTGGCGGAACGTTCAGTGTCTTGAAAGCAGGATACAAGATGAACAGGAACAAAAGCAAAACAAGATTAATGGAATGTTATCGAATTAAATCAGGCGATGATAAGGGAATTAATTAAGAAAAAACACACACAAAGTACTAGATGAGTTTTCCTATTTGGGCATCAAAATACCTGATGTTGGCCGACGCATAGAGGATTTAAAATGTAAAATGGCTATGACAAGAAAAGCGTTTTTGAAGGAAATTTTATAATATCGAATATGGATTTAAGTGTTAAGAAGTCTATTCTGGTAGTATTTTTACGGAGTGTACCCAAGTATGGAAGTGAAACATTGACGATAAACATTTTAAACAAGAAGAGAATAGAAGCTTTTGAAATGTGGTAATACAGAAGAATGCTGAAGATTAGATGGGTGGCTCAGGTACTGAATATAAGAAGAAGAGGAAAGAAATTTGTGACACAAATTGTCAAGAAGAAGGGTTCGGTTTACAGAACACATTCTGAGACATTAAAGGATCACCAATTTAGTATTTGAGGGAAGTGTTAGGGGTAAAAATTGTTGGGGGAGACCAAGAAATGATTACAGCAAGTAGAAACAGAAGGATGTACGTTCCAGCAGTTATTCGGAGATGAAGAGGCTTTCGCAGGACAGAGCAGCATGGAGAGCTGCATCAAACCAATCTTCGGGCTGAAGACCACAACAACATACGCTATATAGTGAAGTTTGACATATGATACATTCCAGGTAAACTTAGTGATCTTAAAATCAAGAGACGAAATTTTCTTTATTTTTTCCCCTTTGTTGTTTGAACGTCGTGGGAACCGAGCGCTCACTGTTGTTCTTCGCACGGCGCGAAGAAGAAGTTGAAGTCACTGCAAAAAGCAGCTTCAGGCTGAGCAAAAATAATAAATAAAAGTTGTAAGGCTGAATGACTGAATCTCGCTGTTGGAATCCGTTCTTCCGTTGGCCACGACGAATTTAACATGTTTGTTGTCACTTAATATGTGGATTGGTATAGTATTTTTTTATGTTTATTAGCCAAGTGAAAGTAATTATGTAATTACGCTTCCAAAAATGCGTTATTGGAATCGTAATTACGTAATATCCTTAAAAGACAAGTACAGCGCAGAGGGCCTAAATGACTACAAGTTGAAGCAATTTTAAGAAAAAAGTAATCATTGAATTTTACATATGTTTTGAAATCTATGTAGAAGAAGTTTATTTTCAATTGATGGAGGTTTTTAGTAAAAGAAGTATTTAAGATGAAAACAGTGAGACAAGAAAGAAGTATCTCAGTTTTAAAGTACACTCATGCTCATAAATTAAGGATAATGCTGATACATGGTGAAACAATGCTCTGATTGGTGGATTGCGGGTTTAAATCACCTCGGGGTAGGACCATGCGGTACATTCGACCTGCGGTCGTCGCACGGTGGCGCTGGCAGCAGTCCACATACGCAGAGGTGTGTTGGTGCATGTCAGAGTACGGTGCATCGAGTAAGTGTGCAGACGTTTTCAGACATGCTAATCATGAATGTGTGTTGAAAATGGCTCAAAGAACACATATTGATGACGTTATGAGGCGGTAGATTACTAGGGCGACTGGAGGCTGGTCAAACACAGCAGGTCGTAGCACGGGCCCTCTGTGTGCCACAGAGTGTGATCTCAAGATCATGGCAACGATTCCAGCAGACAGGAAACGTGTCCAGGCGCTACAGTACGGGGTGTCCACAGTGTACAACACCACAAGAAGACCGATAGCTCACCATCAGTGACCGCAGACGGCCACGGAGTACTGCAATTAGCCTTGCTCGAGACCTTATCGCAGCCACTGGGTCTCCAGATACACAGTGTACAGACAACTGAGCAGATATGGTTTATTCGCCCGGAGACGTGCAGGGCGCATTCCACTGACCCCTGGTCACAGGAGAGCCCGTAAAGCCTGGTGTCGAGAACACAGTACATGGTGCCGGCCGTGGTGGTCTAGCGGTTCTAAGCGCTCAGTCAGGAAACGCGCGACTGCTACGGTCGCAGGTTCAAATCCTGCCTCGGGAATGGATGTGTGTGATGTCCTTAGGTTAGTTAGGTTTAAGTAGTTCTAAGTTCTAGGGGACTGGTGACCACAGATGTTAAGTCCCATAGTGCTCAGAGCCATTTGAACCACAGTACATGGTCACTGGAACAGTGGTCCCAGATTATGTTCACGGACGAGTCCAGGTATAGTCTGAACAGTGATTATCGCCGGGTTTTCATCTGGCGTGAACTAGGAACCAGATACCAACCCCTTAATGTCCTTGAAAGGGACCTGTATGAAGGTCGTGGTTTGATGGTGTGGGGTGGGATTATGATTGGTGCACGTACACCCCTGAATGTCTTTGACAGAGGAACTGTAATAGGTCAAGTGGATCGGGACGTCATTTTGCACCAGTATGGCAGCGTTTTCAAGGGTGCAGCGGGTCCCACCTCCCTCCTGATGGATGATAACGCACGGCCCTACTGAGCTGCCATCGTTGAGGAGTACCTTGAAACAGAAGATATCAGGCGAATGGAGTGGCCTGCCTGTTCTCCGGACCTAAACCCCATCGAGCACGTCTGGGATGCTCTCGGTCGACGTATCGCTGCATGTCTTCAAAGCCATACGACACTTGAGGAGCTCCGACAGCACTGGTGTAAGAATGGGAGGCTATATCCCAGCAGATGCTCGACCACCTGATCCAGAGAATGCCAACCCGTTATGTGGCCTGTGTATGTGTGCATGGTGATCATATCCCATACTGATGTAGGGGTACATGCGCAGGAACAGTGGTGTTTCCAGCACATGTATTTCGGGACGGTTTTCTCAACTTATCACCAATACTGTGGACTTACAGATCTGTGTCGTGTGTTTTCCCTATGTGCCTATTCTATTATCGCCAGTTTTGTGTAGGGCCACGTTGTGTGGCACCAAATTCTACAATTAACCTTAATTTATGAGCATGAGTGTAGTTCTCCAAGACAAATTTCTGTAACGGTGTCAGAAGTGCGTTTTTTAACGAAGTTAGTTCTTAACTGACTGTGCATGAAAAACTACTTGCACCTATTGTCTGAAAATAAGTAAAACGCAGAGATTCGGTGCCTGCAATGTAACGCTTTCCCGTCTCAGTGAGACGAACAAGGAAACTACTAAATATCAAAGTACCGAAAGAAACGGTAACTGTCACAGCAGAAACGATAGCTGTCACAGCAGTACAAGGTCAAAGAATAATTATCACACATTAATTATCACGCATTAATACGTGAATCATAGTATATTACGACGGTGTAACATGTAGTTTGCGGTAGGGTAAAATCACTACACTCTGGCAAAATTACAATGTCATATTAACTCTAGCCCTTAAAAATTTAATACTGAATCACAACGTTACTGCGGGTTTCCGCGGTTTTACCTGGGTCACCTTGTAAACATGAAAGGAAACCTAAAACAGGAAATATTTCAACGTATTAAATTGACTCTGCAAGCTTGTGAAAGATACTCTTCAGTTTTGAAGTCTGAGATGTAGGCTGAGTTGAAGACAACAGTTTTTGACGAATGCATACTACCAGTAATAACTTATGGCTGTGAGACATGAACATCAAATGAGTTAGAAAACTAATGTTAACCCCAAGAGGAATGGAAATATCAATCTTGGGCTACATAAAGAAAGTAGTAGGTATCAGACCTACAACAAAGTGGAAAGAATGCATACCTAGAAGTTGCAGTGTACTTGTCATGTCGCTCGAAGATGTGATGGCACGTGGCCAAAACAAGTATTATACTGGACGAGACACAGACTTAATAAGGAGATATGTACAGAACTGGCAAGGGGAAGCTCAAGATCGGCAGAAATGGAAGAACCAGCTGGGGTCTTATATTGCGAGCCGACCACAACTCAAAGAAGCCACATCACCAAGTGATCGAATAGGCCGATGATGATCCACATCAGCGCAATGCTTTTTTTCAAGTCATCAGTCATCTAACTAGTTGATAATGGAACCAAGTGCGACCTGCGACGAACTCCTCTCTTGTGCCAACTTTTTGATCTCAGAGTAGCAATTGCACCCTACGTCCTCAATGTTTTGCTGGACGCATTCGAATCTCTGTCTTCCTCTGCAGTTTTTACCCTCTACAGCCCCATCTAGTACCCCGGAGATTATTCCCTGACATCTTAACAGATGTCCTATTACCCTGTCCTTTCTTCTTGTCAGTGTTCTCCGTATATTTCTATCGTCGCTGATTATGCGGAATACTTCTTCATTCCTTACATTAACAATTCACCTAATTTTCAACATTGTTCTGCAGCAGCACATCTCAAATGCTTCGATTCTCTTCTGTTCCAGTTTTCCCACAGTTTCACTACCACACAGTGCTGTGCTAAAAAAGTACATTCTTAGAAATTTCTTCCTCAGAGCCTATGTTTGATTCTAATAGACTTCTGTCGCCCAGAAGTGTCCTTTCTGCCAGCGCTAGTTTACTTTTTATGTCATACTTGCTGCGTCTCTCAAGGGTTAATCTGCTGCCTATGTAGTAAAATTCCTTAACCTCGTCTACTTCGCGATCCCCAATTCTGATATTAAGCTCCTCACTGTTCTCATTTCTGCTGCTTCTCGTTACTTTCGTCTTTCCTCCGTTTATTCGTAATCCATATTCTGTACTCATTAGTGTGTTCATTCGATTCAACTGTTCCTGTAATTTTTATTTACTTTTACTGAGGAAAGCAATGTCGTCAGTGAATATTATCATTGATGTCCTTTCACCCTGTATTTTAACCCCAGTCTTGAAGCTTTCTTTTATTTCTCTCATTGCTTCTTCCATGTATAAATTGAACAGTATCGACGAAAGCCTAAACCCCTGTCTTACACCCTTTTTAATCCGAGCACTTTGTTCTTCGTCTTAAAGTCGTTTTATTCTCTCTAGGTTCTTGTACGGATTGTACACTGAAGAGCCAAAGAAACTGGTACACCTGCCTAATATCGTGTATGGCATCCGCGAGCACGCACAATTGCCGCAACACGTGGTGGTCGCATGGACTCCACTAATGTCTGAAGTAGTGCTGGAGGGAACTGACACCATGAATCTTGCAGAGCTGTCCATAGATCCGTAAGAGTACGAGGGGGTGGAGATCTCTTCTGAACAGCACATTGCAAGACATCCCACATATGCAGTATAATGTTCTTGTACGGAGAGTTTGGTGGCCAGCGGAAGTATTTAAACTCAGAAGAGTGTTCCTGGAGCCAGTCTGTCAGAGTTGGCAGCACTGGCGCAGATCACACACGCTTGAATATTAAGCTCGTGAAGACAAGCAATTAATTCTATAATAACTGTCAAGTTAATATGACAACGTAACGAAGTTAATTAGAGTCTGTTTTATGTTATCTATTGAAGGTTTCACTCGTTTCAAAGTATATCTCGGAAAAACAAAAACATAACATAAGGGCCGGTTTCCGCGTACTTCAGACTTAGGTTTACATACAAATTTAAGACATTTCTTTAAGTATTAAGTGAATAATTTAGGTTGTTTTCATTACACGTATATTTAGTAGTGCCGTATCTACTCGGGGAATTAAAGGTTGTAAATTATATCTTTTATTTCCTTTCAAAACGCGTAAAGTACGTATCGCGCATACACGATCTTAGGCCTAATTTTTCGGGTATACAGGTTTTGATTTTTAACGTTAGTTTAACTGCGTTACGTTGCTATATTAATAGTATGCACGTATATTAGTCTTCCATATAACTTTAGTGACTTCCGTGATTTTTAGTTAATAGAATACTACTGTTATTGCCTACATAAATTTTGTAACAAATATTGTAAACAACCATGAGCGAGAAGTATTTGAGTTGCCGTAGGAAAGTCAGTTCTGGGGTTCTGTGCAGCTGTTGTGTCAGATGGTTACATTGGGGCGAATGTAGTGGCGTGGGAATGGAGGAAGTAAATGGGTCTCTTCCATGGTATTGCAGAATATGCTTAAGGGATAGGAAAATAGCGTGACAGAAAGGGAAGATTAGAGCTCTTCAGGCTGAACTGGATAGTGAGTGCTAGGGAGGAACTGATGAGGTTAAGGGGGGAGACAGGAGGGAAGTGGTAGCGAGGAACAGGGGACACAGAAAGAGAACAGTATCAGACAGTTCCATCAGTGGCACGAACATTAGATTTGCCTTGCTACCTCAGTCCACTAAGGAAGAGTAGTCAGCACTCAACATGCTTTCACTAGGAAAGCAACTGTTGAAAAAAAAGTAGGAAGTAGGAGGAAAGGTCTGTTGTTAGGTAGTAGCCATGGGTGAGATGTGGGTCAGATCCTACAGCAAAAATTTGGTGACAGGTACCAGGTCACAAGTATTTTAAAGCCCAGTGCATGTCTTAGCCAAGTGATAGAGGATGTAGGATCATTGTGCAAGGGTTTTGCAAAGCAGGATCATGTTGTCGTAGTGGTGGAGCGGGAAACAGTACTGACAGGGATCAGCGCTACAATATTGAGTGTGACCTGGTAAAAATAGCACCTGCAACGAACCATGCAAATGTTGGCTTGGTTCCTGCTTTCATGCGGTACAACCGGCCCCAATTGAACAGTTCTGTCAGGAGGGTCAATATGGAGCTAGATCACCTGCTTCGGGCGGCTACTTTGCCAGGCATAGATTTTTTTCCTGTTGATGGTGTTGGTAGGTGGGACTTCACAAGACATGGCCTGCATCTCAATAGGAAAGGAAGGGCACTGAAACTCACGGGAGTACTTTTTTAGGCTAAGGTTAGTGTCCAATCATCCTACATAGATGGAAATTAAGCTTAATGAGAAGTTCACACAGGCAGGTACTAGAGATGTGAAAATATCACAAGATTCTCATAACAGTACAGTGAAAAATAATATTAGTATGTCACAAGATTCACATAAAAGCACAGTGAAAAAATGTTAATATATTGCATCAGAATATCAGGGGATTAAAAACAAACTTGGTGAGCTTCTTGTTTGTTTAGAAGATTTAGTAACTGAGGGTGGAATAGATCTACTATGCCTGTCTGAACATCATATAGTCACAAGTATGGAAATGGTAAATGCAGGTGGATATAAGCTTTCAGCACATGTAAGTAGAGACACTATGGAGAGAGGAGGAGTTGCTATGTATGCAAAAATCAGTCATAGTGTGAAAAATTTGAAAATTAAAAAATTCTGCATAGAGCAACATATAGAAGCATGTGCTTGGGAGCTTAAACTAAATAATGGCACTTTCATAATTGTAACCGTGTATAGGTCCACATCGGGAAATTTTCAACTATTTATGAAAAACTTGGATTCTTTGTTGTGCTACCTGTCAGACAAAAGAAAGCAAATTATTGTTTGTGGGGATTTCAACGTAGATTTTCTGAAAAAGTCTGATAGAAAGCTTGACCTTGAAGTTTTACTTGGTTCTTTCAGTTTGACATCAGTTTTGATTTTCCTACTTGGGTGGTACAGGAAAGCAGCACACTGATAGATAATGTTATCATAGACAAAGATAAATTTAATCAAATAAAAACTTTCCCTATTAAGAATGGTCTGTCTGATTATGATGCACAGCTACTTACAGTATATGATATGTGTTCCATTAACGATTTAACAATTCAAAATTTTAGGGAAAGCTTACAACATTTAGACTGGGATGAGGTGTACAGGGAACATGATACTAATTTAAAAATTAGGAAAAAAATAAATTCACTCAAAAGTAAAAGCTTACACAGAATTGATGGCATTTCCAACAGAGTACTAAAAGCTTGTTCCCAACAAATAAGTAGGATTGTCAGCCATATATTTAGTAGCTCAGTGAAACAGGGCATTTTTACAGATAGACTGAAATACGCTATTGTTGAACCTATTTCATGATACCTTTGTGAGTATATTTGAAAACAGTTTCCCTAAGAAAATAGTGAAATATAATTACAAGAAACTATGTAAAAGTCATGGCTTACTAAAGGGATAAAAAATCTCGTAAACAGTAAAGGAAAATGTATTTTATAGCCAGGAGGAGTAATGATCCTGGAACAGTGAAACATAATAAAAACTACAGCACTGTTTTAAGAAAAGTTATTAAAAAGTCCAGTAGTATGTGCATTATGTTTGTGATTAGCATATCTGATAATAAAATTAAAACAATTTGGAATTTTGTGAAAAGGGAAATAGAGCAACTGAGAGCACAGGAAGGCTGTATTTCTATGAAACACAATGAAAAGTTTGTTAACATGAAGTCAGAAGTAGAAAACATTTTTAATACTCATTTTTTAAGTGTTGTAGAGAAAATACGATGCAGCTATTCATTAGAAATTTCAAGGCAGTATATGGAAGAGGTAGAACCTATGCAATTTGATAAAATTGAAATACAACCTCACTATCATACTGAAATTAGGAAAAAAATAAATTGACTCAAAAGTAAAAGCTCACACAGAATTGATGGCATTTCCAACAGAGTACCAAAAGCTTGTTCCCAACAAATAAGTACGATTGTCAGCCACATATTTAGTAGCTCAGTGAAACAGGGCATTTTTCCAGATAGACTGAAATACGCTATTGTTGAACCATTGCATAAAAAAAGGGTAGATCTGATGCTAACATGTACTGCCCAATCTCACTTCTAAAAGCTGTATCCAAAATTCTTGAAAAAGTAGTGTATTCAAGAGTAGCATCACATATTTGTAAAACTGAAGTGCTAACAAAATGTCAGTTTGGTTTTCAGAAATGATTTTCAACAGCTGTGTGGCTGGATTGAAGAGTTTTTAGCAAACAGAACACAGCATGTTGTTATCAAGTGGGAGACGTTAAAGTAACCTCTGGCGTGCCACAGGGGAGTGTTATGGGACCATTGCTTTTCACAATATATGTAAATGACCTAGTAGATAGTGTCGGAAGTTCCATGCGGCTTTTCGCGGATGATGCTGTAGTCTACAGAGAAGTTGCAGCATTAGAAAATTGTAGAGAAATGCAGGAAGACCTGCAGCGGATAGGCACTTGGTGCAGGGAGTGGCAACTGACCCTTAACATAGACAAATGTAATGTATTTTGAATACATAGAAAGAAGGATCCTTTATTGTATGACTATATGATAGAGGAACAAACACTGGTAGCAGTTACTTCTGTAAAATATCTGGGAGTATGCGCGCGGAACGATTTGAAGTGGAATGATCATATAAAATTAATTGTTGGTAAGGCGGGTGCCAGGTTGAGATTCATTGGGAGAGTCCTTAGAAAAAGTGGTCCATCAACAAAGGAGGTGGGTTACAAAACACTCGTTCGACCTACACTTGAGTATTGCTCATCAGTGTGGGATCCGTACCAGATCGGATTGACGGAGGAGATAGAGAAGATCCAAAGAAGAGAGGTGCGTTTCGTCACAGGGTTATTTGGTAACCGTGATAGCGTTACGGAGATGTTTAGCAAACTCAAGTGGCAGACTGCAAGAGAGGCGCTCTGCATCGCTGTGTAGCTTGCTCGCCAGGTTTCGAGAGGGTGCGTTTCTGGATGAGGTATCGAATATATTGCTTCCCCCTACTTATACCTCCCGAGGAGATCACGAATGTAAAATTAGAGAGATTTGAGCGCCTACGGAGGCTTTCAGACAGTCGTTCTTCCCGCGAACCATACGCGACTGGAACAGAAAAGGGAGGTAATGACCGCGGCACGTAAAGTGCCCTCCGCCACACACCGTTGGGTGGCTTGCGGAGTATAAATGTAGATGTAGTTGTAGATGTAGGAAATGCTATATATGCTTTCACTGATCAAATATTGAATGCATTGAATAGCTGAACATCACCCACTGGGATATTCAGTGATCTCTCAAAGGCTTTTGACTGTGTGAATCATGAATTTCTTCTAGATAAGCTTAAGTATTGTGGTATGAGTGGGCCAGTACACAAATGGTTTAATTCATACTTAACTGGGTGAATGCAGAAGGTTAAAATTAACAGTACAGATAGTCTGCAAAAACCAGCAGAGTTCTGTAACTGGGGAGGTATCAAGAATGGAATCCCACTGGCTTCAGTCTTGGGTCCCTTATGGTTCTTAATGTACACTACTGGCTACTAAAATTGCTGCACCACTTAGGTGATGTGCTATAAACGCGAACTTTAACCGACAGGAAGAAGATGCTGTGATATGCGAATGATTAGCTTTTCAGAGCAGTCACACAAGGTTGGCGCCGGTGGCGACACCTACAACGTGTTTACATGAGGAAAGTTTCCAACCGATTTCTCATACACAGACAGCAGTTGTCCGCCGTTGCCTGATGAAACGTTGTTGTGATGCCTCGTGTAAGGAGCACAAATTCGTACCATCATGTTTACGACTTTGATAAAGGTCAGATTGTGGCCTATCGCGATTGCGGTTTATCGTATCGTGACATTGCTGCTCGCGTTGGTCGAGATCCAATGACTGTTAGTAGAATATGGAATCGGTGGGTTCAGGAGGGTAATACGGAAAGCCGTGCTGGATCCCAACGGTCTCGTATCACTAGCAGTCGAGATGACAGGCATCTTACCCGCATGGCTGTAACGGATCGTGCAGCCACGTCTCGATCCCTCAGTCAACAGATGGGGACGTTTGCAAGACAACGATCTGCACGAACAGTTCGATCACGTTTGCAGCAGCATGGACTATCAGCTCGGAGGCCACGGCTGCTGTTACCCTTGACGCTGCATCACAGACAGGAGCGCCTGCGATGGTGTACTCAACGACGAACCTGGGTGCACGAATGGCAAAACGTCATTTTTTCCGATGAATCCAGGTTCTGTTTACAGCATCATGATGGTCGCATCCGTGTTTGGCGACATCGCGGTGAACGCACATTGGAAGCGTGTATTCGTCATCGCCATACCGGCGTGATGGTATGGTGTGCCTTTGGTTACACGTCTCGGTCACCTCTTGTTCACATTGGCACTTTGAACACTGGACGTTACATTTCAGATGTGTTACGACCCGTGGCTCTACCCTTCATTCGATCCCTGCGAAACCCTACATTTCAGTAGGACAATGCACGACCGCATGTTGCAGGTCCTGTACGATCCTTTCTGGATACAGAAAATGTTGGACTGCTGCCCTGGACAGGACATTCTCCATATCTCCCACCAATTGAAAACGTCTGGTCAATGGTGGCCGAGCAACTGGCTCGTTACAATACGCCATTCACTACTCTTGATGAACTGTGGTATCGTGCTGAAGCTGCATGGGCAGCTGTACCTGTACACGCCATCCAAGCTCTGTTTGACTCAATGCCCAGGAGTATCAGGGCCGTTATTACGGCCAGAGGTGGTTGTTCTGGGTACTGATTTCCCAGGATCGATGCACACAAATTGCGTGAAAATATAATCACATGTCAGTTCTAGTATAATATATTTGTCCAATGAATACCCGTTTATCATCTGCATTTCTTCTTGGTGTAGCAATTTCAATGGCCAGTAGTGTATATTAACGACTTTCGACTCTATATTCGTGAAGATGCAAAGCTAGTTCTTCTTACTGGTGACAGAAGTACAGAAATCGCACACAAGAACAAGAATCAGCTGAGGAAATTGCAAATAACGTCGTTCAGAAAATTATTAAGTGGTTTTCTGTATATAGACTGTCACTGAATTTTGAGACAACACAGTTTATACAATTCTGTACAGTTAATGGCATAACACCATTGATAAATATAGACTATGAACGGAAGTCTGTTGCTAAGGCAGAATACTCAAAATATATGGGTGTGTGCTCTGATGAAAAATTGGATTGAAAGAAATACATCTACTGAAAGCGTTAGGTTCAGCTACTTATGCTATTAGGGTTATTGCAAATTTTGGTGATAAGCACATCAGTAAATTAGCGTACTATGCCTATTTCATTCACTGCTTTCATATGGCATCATATTTTGGGGCGATTCGTCACTAAGAGAGAAAGTATTCATTGCACAAAAGTCTGTAATCAGAATAATAGCTTGAGCCCACCCAAGATCACCTTGCAGACATCTATTTAACGAACTAGGTATATTCACAGTACCTTTGCAATACATATATTCACTTTTAAAATTTGTGATTAATAACCCCTCCCATTTCAAACGTAACAGCGAAGTGAATAGCTACAACACTAGAAGAAAGGATGATATTCACTATTCTGGATTAAATCTGATTTTGGCACAGAAATGGATCAATTATGATACCAGAAAAATCTTTGGTCATTTGCCAAATAGTATTAAAAGTCTGAAAGATAGCCAGCCGATATTTAAAACCAAATTAAGAGAATTTCTGAATGACAACTCCTTCTACTCAACAGATAAATTCTTAGATATGAAGTAGTAACCGTAAAAAAACTAATTAATTAATTAAATATCTTCTGTAAAGAAAATTAATGTTGAAGTGACACGTTCCACGTCATTACGAAATGTCATACTCATGATCTATGGAACAAGGGTTAATGTATGTATGTATGTAGCAATTCTGGACATGTGGGGTGTCGTATTGTCCTGCTGGAATTGCCCAAGTCTGGAGGAATGCACAATGGACATGAATGGATGTAGGAGATCAGGCAGAATACTTACGTACATGCCACCTATCAGAGTCGTATCTAGACATATCAGGGGTCTCATAACACTCCAACTGCACACGACACCTGCCATTACAGAGCCTCCACCAGCTAGAACAGTCCCATGCTGATATGTGCAGAGTCCACGGGTACATGAGGTTGTCTCTATACCCATACACGTCCATCCACTCGATACAATTTCCAACGAGACTCGTTCGACCAGACGACATGGTTCCAGTCATCAACAGCCCAGTGTCGGTGTTGACGGGCCCAAGCGAGGCGTAAAGCTTTGTGCGGTGCAGTTAACAAGGTACACGAGTGGACCTTCGGCTCCAAAAGCCCATATGGATGATGTTTCGTTGAATGGTTCGTACGCTGACACTTGTTGGTAGCCCACCACTGAAATCTGCAGCAGTTTGCGGAAGGATTGCACTTTTGTCACGTTGCACGATTCTCTTCAGTCGTCGTTGGTCCCGGTCTTGCGGGATCTTTTTCCGGTCACAGCGATGTCGGAAATTTGATGTTTTACCGGATTCCTGATAGTCACGGTACACTAGTGAAATGGTCGTACTAGAAAATTCCCGTTTCTTCGCTACCTCGGATATGCTGCGTCCCATCGCTCGTGCGCCTACTATAACACCACGTCCAAACTCATTTAGATCTTGATAATCTGCCATTGTAGCAGCAGGAACCGATCTAACAGCTGCACCAGACACTTGTTGTCTTGCCAACCGCAGCGCCATATTCTGCCTGTTTACATATCTACGTATTTGAATACGCATGCCCATACCAGTTTCTTTGACGTTTCAGAGTATATTATCCGTATTTCGCTTGCGCCATTTGATGTCGTCGGGCGCTTTTTCCAAGTCGATAAATCCTATGAACGTGTCTCGACTTTTCTTTAGTCTTGCATCCATTATCAACCACATCGTCAGAACTGCCTGTCTGGTACCAAACAAATCGTCATCTAACATACGTTCAATTTTCTTTTCCTTTCTTCTGTATATTATTCTTGTCAGCAACTTGGATGTCGGAGTTGTGAAGCTGACTGTCCTATAATTCTCGCACTTTTGGCCTCTTTCTACACTTCGTGATCAAAAGTATCCGGACACCCCCAAAAACATACGTTTTTCATATTAGGTGCATTGTGCTGCCACCTACTGCCAGGTACTCCATATCAGGGACATCAATAGTCATTAGACATCGTGAGAGAGAATAATGGGGCGCTCCGCGGAACTCACGGACTTCGAACGTGCTCAGGTGATTGGGTGTCACTTGTGTCATATGTATGTACGCGAGATTTCCACACTCCTGAACATTCCTAGGTCCTCTGTTTCCCATGTGGTAGTGAAGTGGGAACGTGAAGGGACACGTGCAGCACAAAAGCGTACAGGCTGACCTCGTCTGTTCACTGACAGAGACCGCCAACAGTTGAAGAAGGTAGTAAAGTGTAATAGGCAGACATCTATCCAGGCCATCACACAGGAATTCGAAACTACATCAGGATCCACTGCTAGTACTATGGGAGTTAGGCGGGGGGTGAGAAAACTGGGATTTGATGGTCGACCGGCTGCTCATAAGCCACACATGAAGCCGGTAAATGCCAATCGACACCTTGCTTGGTATAAGGAGCGTAAACATTGGACGATTGAACAGTGGAAAAACATTGTGTGGAGTGATGAATCACGGTACACAATGTGGCGATCCGATGGCAGGATGTGGGTATGCCGAATGCCCGGTGAGCGTCATTTGCCAGTGTGTATGGTGCCAACAGTAAAATTCAGAGACGGTGGTGTTATGGTGTGGTCGTGTTTTTTCATGGAGAGGGCTTGAACCCTCTTTTGTTTTGCGTGGCATTATCACAGCACAGGCCTACATTCATGTTTTAAGCACCTTCTTGCTTCCCACTGTTAAAGAGCAATTTGTGGATGGCGACTGCATCTTTCAACACGCTAGAGCACCTGTTCATAATGCACGGCCTGTGGTGGAGTGGTTACACGACAATAACATCCTTGTAATGGACTGGCATGCACAGAGTCCTGACCTGAACCGTATAGAACACCTTTGGAATGTTTTGGAACGCCGACTTCGTGCCTGGCCTCACCGAGCGACATTGATACCTCTCCTGAGTGCAGCACACCGTGAAGAATGGGCTGCCATTCCCCAAGAAACCTTCCAGCACCTGATTGAACGTATGCCTGTGAGAGTGGAAGCTGTCTTACTTTTACTTTTTCGTGTCCAGAAACTACAATTAGTTTGCCCAGTATTGGGCAATGTCCAATGCTTCTTCTTTAGCCAGCCATAGATCGTCGAGGGTGCATCTGTGGGGGCAGGCAGGGCATTGTAGGAGATGTTCCATGTCCTGTCGAGTGCCGCAGTCGTATTTGTCGTCATTTTCGTCCAACAAACCCCATCTGATCAGATTAGATTTCACAGGAGCCACCCCAGTTCTGATGCGGTTAAGCATTCTCCAGGTTTTCCGATCACTAGAAACGCCTCTTGGTGGGTCCTTTCTTAGTGGATAGTAGATGGGGGGCTCATCTAAGGTGCAACTTAGGAAACGGCATCTGGATTTGAGTCTGCTGGGGCCACACTCTAGGCCAAATATTGAGTGACGGGCATCAAAGGTTTGTTTTAGCTTCTCGGTATGTTCATGGGCCTTCCTACGTGAGTCAGGGTTTGTGAAACCTGCGGCCCTGTGGAGATATTCTATGGGGGTTGGTTTCATGCAGCCTGTCACTATCCTGCATGTTTCATTCAAGCTAATATCTACCTTTTTTGCGTGGGCGGATCTGCACCATACCGGGCAGGCATATTCGGCAGTTGAGAAGCACAAAGCTTGGGTTGAAGTTCTGACCACGGTAGGTTTGGCACCCCATTTGCTATTGGACAGCTTTCATATTAGGGAATTTCGTGCTTCTACTATTTTGCGTGTCTTTTTTTTTTGCAATGATATTTGTATGTCAATATTCTGTCCAGCACGACGCCAAGGTAGGTGGGAGTATCTGTGTGTTCTAGTAATGTCCCATCCCAGGTAACATTGAGCCTGTACTTTGCCGCCAAGGTAGGTGAGAGTATCTGTGTGTTCTAGTAATGTCCCATCCCAGGTAACATTGAGCCTGTACTTTGCCGCCAAGGTAGGTGGGAGTATCTGTGTGTTCTAGTAATGTCCCATCCCAGGTAACATTGAGCCTGTACTTTGCCTGCCTCGAGTTCAGATGGAATGCACTCACTTGAGTTTTGGGAGGGATTGGGTTTCAGAAAATTCTTTTTGTAGTAGGTTGACGTTGTAGAAAGGGCGGTTTCTAGTTTCTCCTCGATGGCTTCAAACCTGTTGCCTTGAACTGTTATTGCCAGGTCGTCTGCATATACAAAAGCTTTGGTTCTGTTTGGAGTTGGTTGGTCATTTGTATATATGTTGAATAGGACTGGCGCCAACACTTTCCCTTTGGCGAGCCCGTTTTTCTGATTCCGCCATCGACTCTTTTTCCCCCTCAAGCATTACGAAGAACTGTCTATTTTGGAGCAGAGATTCGATTATCTTGACTAGGTGGTAGTCTTTCAGAGTCTCGTAGGTTTTATGCAGTAGTGTCCGGTGATCTACTGTATCATAGGCGGAACTTAGGTCGACTAGTGCCAGCCCAGTGATTAGTTTATTCTCAAACCCATCCTCGATATGTTCCGTCAATGCCAGAATTTGACTGGTACAGGACTTTCCAGGTCTAAAACCTGCTTGGTGTGGAATTAGCTTCGAGTCAACGATCTTCTCTATTCTGTTGAGAATCAATCTTTCATAGAGCTTCAACAGATGGCAGAGAAGGGTTATGGGTCGATAGCTCTTCGGAGACTGGGTCCTTCCCGGGTTTAAGGAGAGCCACCACTTTTGACTTCCTCTACAGTTTCGGGATTTGAAAGGCTTCACGGCACACGTTAAAAAGTCCAAGAATCCAGTCCCTGGCGCCAAGGTCGAAGTTTTTAATCTATTCCACGCAAATATCATCAAACCCAGCGGCTTTCCCATTCTTCATGGTATTTATGCAATTATTCAACTCTCTCATGGTAAATGGTTTCTGGAAGTTGGTGTTTTCCGTTGGCAGTAGGCGTGTGATTTTAGTTTTCTGACGTTTGAAGTTGAACTTGCCGTTTAGAAGGAGCTGGTTGGCCACCTGGTTTGGAGTTACGTTGGCCGGGGCCTTGCGTAGCCTTGGCTCACCATCCAGTTTCTTAATCAGGTTCCAGGCTATTTTGGTACTGTGGGACATATCCATTCTTTCTAGGTTTGCCATCCACTTCCTTTCGCGTGCCTCGCTCAGGGCTGACATTAAAGCTGTGCCGCAGCTGATGGTTTCGTCGCTGAATGCGTCTTCCGGGAACAATGTCATCATGGCTAAGGGTGGACCAACACCTTATTGAATTCCAGCATTAGCGATGGAGGGCGCCACGAACTTGTAAGTAATTTTCAGCCATGTGTTCAAAAATGGTTCAAATGGTTCTGAGCACTATGGGACTCAACTTATGAGGTCATTAGTCCCCTAGACTTAGAACTACTTAAACCTAACTAACCTAAGGACGTCACACAGATCCATGTCCGAGGCAGGATTAGAACCTGCGACCGTAGCGGTCTCGCGGTTCCAGACTGCAGCGCCTAGAACCGCACGGCCACTTCGGCCGGCCATTTCAGCCATGTGTGCGGATACTTTTGATCACATAGTGTATTTTGAGAATTGTGTGCATGATGTTTTTTCCGAACTTCTTAACTCGCTAGTAGTGTCGGAAAGTGGCTAGTGGTCGGCAGTGTGTGAAGTGAGGGTCACCGCTAAGACGGCGGCCGGCCTCGGTGTGCGGCGCAGCAGCTGCTGGGACACGTGCCCCTCCGCCAGCAGCTGCCGGCTCTTACAAGGCCCCCTCCTCAGCTGCCGCGCCACAATGTGGGCCCCAGCAAAAGAAAGCGATCCGAGACGCTGCGCCCGCACACGCCCGTCTGCGATCGGCACCTTTCCTTTGAAAACCAGAGTTTCACTTCGCCGCTCGCAGAAAATGGCTCGGGAGGTTGAAAAGGTCAAGGAACCCCTCCGGGCGCAACAGTGGGGCAGCTGCCACGAGTTTGGAACGTACCTCGAGGGCGTCTTCAGCCCACGTCGTACACGAAGTGGTGGAGTTCTGCTGCTACCCTGGAAGCAAAGTGACGAAGGAGGGCACACCGAGAAGACTGGTGCAGCACAGAGAGGATCCCTCGCCAAAATAAGTGCATGCTATCAGACGTGAGCATTTTTTTGGATAAGAAATTCCTGAGAACATACTTCTAGAGCGCAGAATTGCTGGAAAATGAATCACCGACTGTCTAATAACCGTGACTGAAAATTTTGAAATGTTGCATAATTAGAGATAAGAACGAGCGATCCGAAATTACTCTGGAGGAAACCTAACAGCCAACATCACATTCAGTACTGTTTATTTCTGATCACCGGTTTCAACAGTTAAAATTGTCATCTTCTGATCTGTAAAGTGATACATTTACATAGAGCACATGTACAATCATTATTTATATTTCCTTTACAAATAAGGAGTTAGAAATTCTACATTTTCGTACGTTTAAATAACTTTTTCTTATACGTCCTATTCCATTGTGATGGTATCGCACATACAATATTGAGATTGTAGTGGATATTATGTAGCACTTTTCACCTGATTTGTTAAAAATAAAATAACAATAAAAATAAAAAAGATTTCAAACTGGTTTTTATTTTTATTTTCAATTTTGTTTTTTGTTTTTACAAATCAGTATGGATGTCAATATGGTATGTGCGATACAGTCATAATGGAATAGGATGTATAACGACAAGTTCTTCAAAGGTATGAAAGCAAAAAACTTCTATTTCCTCATTTGTAACGGAAATATAAATAATAAATTTACATTTAGTCTTTGTAAATGCATCATTTTACATTTCAGGAGTTGACAGTCTGCGCTGTTTAAACCGGTAATCAATAATGAATAATACTGCATGCGACCTTGGCTATTAAATTTTCTCCAAAATGGCAATATGAAATTGGAGAATCGAAACGTCTGAGATATGCTGTTACAAATCGACGCTGAATATTTAATATAGCGATAAGATAAGAATTGAGAATCTTCTCCTCAGAATCGGTAATGAAACGAATACGCCGCAAATATGAAGTAGAAGAAGGATCGGGATGACAGGACAAGTTTCAGACATCAGAGAACAGCGTTCATGATACTCGAGTGATTAATAACTGAAAGAAATTCGTTGCCCGAGTTCGCTGTCATTTTATATAATAAATGAATTTTCCGTCTCGGTAGAAAGAAAACTGTTCTTCGTTACAGGTTTCGCCTCATGTTATATCTGATGATTTGGAAAACGTAAAAAGATGAAATCCAATGCAGGGTGAATCAGAACTCCACAGACAGGCTTTCACAGGTTCTTGAGGGGTGCCTTTTGAGTATTTTTGTGTAAGTGTCCCACAGTCTTCTGCTGCTCGCTGCGGAATTGTAATGTAATTATGGTTTATTCGTCTTTTTACCGTAATCATCCACGTTTCTGTGAGACTAGTTTCACAGCAGTAAAGAAGCCTGCAATATTCAATAAACAGAACGTACGACACGCAAAACAGAGCAATGCAATAACTCTCAGACGAACTATGCACCGTATGTTCTGTCAATGCATATAACAGCATGTAAACAATGTAGAACCGTCCCCTTGCAGGTATTGTCCAAAATTTCGACCAGCATGTTCACGGTGGAGTGTACAACGACGCACCGTCGACTGTCTTACACGCTCAAGAATGCCAGGACTTTGGCGTACTGCTTCCGTGGCTGCGAAGATCCCAGGAGCCGTGACTGTAGATATATCTACCGGAGTCTTGCGTACTATGTTCTCCACATGGCCTGAGAAGAAGTAGTTCATTGATATTATGTCCGGTGACCGAGCTGAATATGGGACAGGACCATCGCGACCAGTTTACTGTCGGCCAAACTGTACATCACTGTGGCTCCTAGCATCGAGTGCAAAGTGTACCGGCGACCCACTATTGTGAAACCATAAAAGCGGCACAAATTCTAGAATATATGGGAGAACGTGTTGGTGGAACGTTTTGTACACGACTCCACTGTAGGTAAAGTCGCTGCAGTCCGGAACCGCGGGACTGCTACGGTCGCAGGTTCGAATCCTGGCTCGGGCATGGATGTGTGTGATGTCCTTAGGTTAGTTAGGTTTAAGTAGTTCTAAGTTCTAGGGGACTGATGACCTAAGATCTTAAGTCCCATAGTGCTCAGAGCCATTTTTTGTAGGTAAAGTCAAATCACAACATCTTGACAATAGCAGCCCATCTGTTCACAGACTTACTGAAGATTTCATCATACCATTCGTGGCTAGTCATATTGCTGAACACGGCCTGTCTTGTAAACATGGCCATGTCTGCAAACAACACGAAAGAAGGGTAGGTAGGGTTTTCTGTGAATTGCTGCGGGAACCAATTTACAAACGTCACTCGAATGGGAAATCGTCTGGTTGCAATGGTAGCACCTTCCGTGGATGATGCGGGTACAATTGTCAGCCATGTAAAACTTTCGAAACAGTGATTTTCTTGTGCCCGTTCGATGCGCCGACTGCGAGAGCCATAATTGCCATCAGCTGCGTGTAACACTCGGTCTTCCGTGTCGGATGTTCTAGCATACCTCACACAGTCACTGTAATCCATTCTAACACGGAAGGAACCATTTTCTCGTAGGCGCCTGTGTACAGACGTGAATAAACTGTGATTTGGTTCAAGTCGGTGAGGGAATACCTCAGCGTAGCGTTGTGCCGCTCATTCCACTGCATTCGGTGAACCCATACGCGAAATACATCCATAGTACTGCTGTGTATCACCGTTAACGTACAACTAAGTGTTCCGGTAAACAAAACCCTAGAGACACAGCAGAGAAGCACTGAACGTAAACTTCAGGACAACTGGGTAAGGAGTGCATTACTGTTCTCAACAGTAGGTATCTTTAGCGACAGGAAACAAGACACACGCAGCGCATATCCTCAACATTGGCACCGTTCTGCTCTGTCTTCAGTGCAATACAGACCAGGCGTCAGAGATCTCTTCCGGCTTCATAGGATTTATTCCCATCTTCTCTTTTGTGTTCCCACACTACTTTCTAGTAACTGTTTGCTGCTTTTGGTACTCTAATACGTTCCAGATGGTCTTTTCACTTTTATGTAGCTGAATTTTATCATTTAGGTTATATAGTTGCGACTCTTCTCTATTCTCTTCATTTCTAAATCGACCTCGTTCCGAACATCCTTTTACAGACGTCAGGAATTTCATTTCTGCAGTTTATACGCGGCTTTTATCTCTCTCTCTCTCTTGTCATCATTTACCTATTGTCATAAAGCAGCACAAGGACAATCATTGCATTATAGAATCTGAGCTACGTGTCATTCCAGGTTTTGGTTTTTAACGTTCTTCTTATGATTCCGCATACCATTTGGAACATACTTAATTTAATATTTATGTCTCTGTTGACGTCGACAGACATATTATGTGCCAGGTATTTATGTTAGAGACCTATTTAGGTAGTTGGTTATTCATAATTATTTTGGCTCTTAGGGGGTTTCTGCCTAAGAAAGCCATATCCTTTGCTTTGTTCATGGAAATATTTAGATTATATTGCGCTGAGCACAGATGCAACTTAAGTAGGTCGCCAGCAAATACCTAGTTGTTAATAAATTCGCTTTGTCGTAGCTTAATACCTTGTGTTGGAAGTGTAGTTTCCCGCACACGAGTGGCGGCGTCTAAGTATGTATTAAACAGTGTCAGAGAAAGACTAAATTCTTTACTCTTTGATTTATAATAATTACCTGCTGCTCTCTTCCCTGCTGCAGAGCTACCTGTGTTTGCAATATGGACACTAAGCTCTGTAAGTCTGTCAGTGGAGTTCTAGTTCACCATATACTCGTATATATTAATATTATTATTTTCGATTATTCCCTTTTAAGAGAGCGTTTGAAAGCGAGTAGTCATAATTTCTTCTTCTTTCTTGGTTCTTCACAAATACTCTTCACTGTGTTCTCCGTTGCGTCCTTCCGACCATCTTTTCCCCGTTCTGTTCTACGAATGTTCTTGTTTAAGTGTGTGTTTCTTTATGATGTTCCTGAACTGTTCTCTATTGCTTATGTTGTCTCGTCTGATTCCCAGTTTTTTAATGTCTTCTTCTGTTTCACTTTGTCTTCTTTTTGCTCTTGTTTACTATCTCAAATATTTGCCTTGGCAACTTAGTTTAATTCATCCTGCTGATATGTCCATAAAATTTCATCCTTCTCTTTCTAATGGTGTCTGTTATTGTTTCTATGTCTGTAAATCTCTCTAGTTGGCCTCTTCATCCAAATCCCTTCCCGAAACACTGGTCCATATATTTCCCTCACAATTTCTTTTTCCTGCTTTTCAATCTCCCTGATCTTCGTATGACCATGAATCACTGTAGTTTCTGCAGCATAATGTGCTTCTGGTAGGACTACTGCGTTGTAATGCCTTAGTTTTCCATTGACACAAGTAGATTTCTTATTATAGTGATTACAAGTGAGCTTATATGCTTTTTGTAATCTGGAGATTCTATCTTTATTGGTTGTTGAGTCCGGTCCTGATGGTTGGATTATCTATCCCAGATACCTGAAGTGACAACTTGTGCCACTTTCCCGTATTGAGTAATAATGGGGAGATTACAGGTTTGTTTTCCATGTACGGTGTTTTCTCGTAGGAGATTTGTAGCCCAGTTTTCCGTGAGATTTTGTGCAGTTTTTCCAATGAAAGTTTGGCTCCCTCTCTATTGTTCGTTAGAATGGCAAGACCGTCCGCGAAAGCCAGACACTTCACCCTGATTCTCTGTTCTGCTCTATTTTAATCCCAAATTGAATCCCTTTTATTTCCTTTTCCAATGTCCTCACAATTTTTTCCAGAACCATGTTAAATACACTCATGCTCATAAATTAAGGTTAATGCTGATACATGGTGAAACAATGCTCTGGTGGGCGGTTTGCGGGTTTAAATCACCTCGGTGTATGACCATGCGGTGCATTCCACCTGCGGTCGTCGCACGGTGGCGCTGGCAGCAGTCCACATACGCAGAGGTGTGTTGGTGCATGTCAGAGTACAGTGCAGCGGGTAGGTGTGCAGACGTTTTCAGACGTGCTAATGGTGACTGTGTGTTGAATATGGCTCAAAGAACACATATTGATGACGTTATGAGGTGGTAGAATACTAGGGCGACTGCAGGCTGGTCAAACACAGCAGGTCGAAGTATGGGCTCTCTGTGTGCCACAAAGTGTGATCTCAAGATTATGGCAACGATTCCAGCAGACAGTATGGGACGCCCACAGTGTACAACACCACAAGAAGACCGATATCTCACCATCAGTGCCCGCAGACGGCCACGAAGTATTGCAGGTAGCCTTGCTCAGGACCTTACCGGAGCCACTGGAATAGTTGTCTCCAGACACACAGTCTACAGACGAATGGTTTATTCGCCTGGTGCATTCCACTGACCCCTGGCTACAGGAGAGTCCTTAAAGCCTGGTGTCAAGAACATGGTTCATGGTCATTGGAACAACACCTGAATGTCCTTGAAAGTGCCGGCCGGTGTGGCCATGCGGTTCTAGGCGCTTCAGTCTGGAACCGCGTGACCGCTACGGTCGCAGGTTCGAATCCTGCCTCGGGCATGGACGTGTCTGATGTCCTTAGGTTAGGTAGGTTTAAGTAGTTCTACGTTCTAGGGGACTGATGACCACAGATGTTAAGTCCCATAGTGCTCAGAACCATTTGAACCATTTTTGAATCCTTGAAAGGGACCTGTATGAAGGTCGTGGTTTGATGGTGTGGGGTGGGATTATGATTGGTGCACGTACACCGCTGCATGTCTTTGACAGAGGAACTGTAACAGGTCAAGTGTATCGGGACGTCATTTTGCAGCAGTATGTCCGCCTTTTCAGGGGTGCAGCGTGTGCCACCTCCTTCCTGATGGATGATAACGTACGGCCCCAGTGAGCTGCCATCGTGGAGAAGTACCTTGAAACAGACGATATCAAGCGAATGGAGTGGGCTGCCTGTTCTCCAGACCTAAACCCCATCGAGCACGTCTGGAATGCTCTCTGTCGACGTTTCGCTGCACGTCTTCAAACCCCTACGACACTTGAGAAGCTCCGACAGGCACTGGTGCAAGAATGAGAGGTTATACTCCAGCAGCTGCTCGACCACCTGATCCAGAGTATGCCAACCCGTTGTCTGGCCTGTGTACGTGTGCATGGTGATCATATCCCATACTGATGTCGGGGTACATGCGCAGGAAACAGTGGCGTTTTGTAGCACATGTGTTTCGCGACGGTTTTCTCAACTTATCACCAATACTGTGGATTTACAGATCTGTGTCGTGTGTGTTCCCTATGTGCCTATGCTATTAGCGCCAGTTTTGCGTAGTGCCACGTTGTGTGGCACCACGTTCTGCAATTAACCTTAATTTATGAGCATGAGTGTAGAAGGGGGACATTCCATCTCCTTGGCGAACACCAGTATCGATATGATATGTTTCTGATGTTTCTCCCATGAATTTAACTTTGGAGGTTGTATCTGTTAATGCCTGTTGAATAAGTGACCTTGTTTTCCTGTCAATCCTGAGCCCCTATAAAGTGTGGAATAATGTATGTCTATGTACTGATTCGTAAGCCTTCTTAAAATCGACAAAAGTTACCACAGTATTTCTACACCTTCTCATATGCAAAATTGTTTTTAAGTTCTGTATCTGTTCGATGTAAGATCGTCCTTAGCGAAGCCCTGGCTGATACTCCCCTATTAGCAGTGGAACAAGGGCGGTGTGGTCTCACTCTCCGTTGTCGCCAATTTTACTCAAGATGGCGGCGATAGAACTGGCAATGTCACAATGATGTTATGGCGGAAAGTTCAAATTTTGCTGGGAAGGTAGGTCAACTGAGCTGCCTTCACTAATCTAATCCCCTCCCCACATCCCCTGCCTCCACAGAAAATGGCAGGTGGTTCAAATTCCATCATGACAATGCAACACACCACAGCTACCTCTACTAACCTAAGAAAATGGCGGGAAAATAGGTCACTTGTGCTACCTCCACTGACCTAAATCATCCGACCACCACCTCTTCCCAAGAATTGGCGCCGGCCGCTGTGGCCGAGTAGTTGTAGGCGCTTCAGTCCGGAACTGCGCTGCTGCTACAGTCACACCTTCGAATTCTGCCTTGGGCATGGATGTGTGTGATGTCCTTAGGTTAGTTAGGTTTAAGTAGTTCTAAGTCTAGAGGACTGATGACCTCAGATGTTAAGTCCCACAGAGCTTAGAACCATTTTTTAGGAATTAGCAGGAAAAGGACTCAGCCTGTGGCGAGCTCCTGGATAGGATGGACGCGAGTCTCTATTTTGCTGGCAGTCTTTATTTAAATAATTTGAGGCAGTAGCTCCATCGACTGTGTCCACCATGAGGTGCTGAGCCCAACTAACCTAGTACACAATACAGCCACCAGAGTGTGGTTTCATCCCAAGGTGGTCTGGAGGGGGTAAATGGAAGGAAAATGACTCAGCCTGTGCTGGGCTGCTGGAGAGAGGAAGGGGTGTACTTTATTTTGTATCGAGCAGTTTATTTAGGGATGGATTTGACGTAGTATATCTATTACACTGATACAAAACATTCGCCCTGACGTGCTTGGGGTCACAATACACAGCATAAAGACACACAAACACTCGTAAATTACAGAAATAATGTAGTGCACTGATGTGCAGACACGCTCACTAATTATAAACTGTCGAAATAATACATACAGTTTATTTAGGGTCGGATTTCATGTAGTCTATTTATTACACTGGTACAAAACACTCACGTTCGCGTACTTGAGGTCGCAGTAAATAGTCTATAGACCTACAAACTATTCGTAAATCACCGAAATAATGCAGAGACACAAACATCTCCGAAATTGTCAAGACAATGCATGTAAAATGCACTGCAGACACGCTTGCTAATTGTCAACTGTCGAAATCATGCATTGCACAGCCTACAGACCTGCTCGCAAAATAATGCAGTGCACAAACACTCCGACAGCAGGTGAGAGTCACAGTGTCTACAGTTAGGGTTCTTCGAGTGTTATACTGACGTCACGTGTTTATTAAAATAAGTGCCAAGTCACCCTCTGGACGACTCGAATGTGATCATCATTGCTGACACGTTCCCTTTCTCTACCTGCGGTCCAGCGAAGACCCAATGGCCGAGTGACTGACCCTTGCAGGCACTGCAGAAATCCGTTTCATAGCCGCCCAGAATAGCACAGGCTGCATTGTTTGTAGCAATCCTAACGGGACATGCGAACTGCGTCTAGCTGTGCACGTGTGCTTACCTGCTCAACGTGGCTGAAGCATCGCCGCAAAATGTTCGTGCAGTGACCAGGGTGCGGGTTTTTCAAAATCTAGTTGTTCTAGCGGAGGCTCGCAGTTGAGAAGTGAGTGAAAGTATTTAGCTTAAATTTGACAGTTCTATGTAAGGGTTTGACAGAGCACTGAAAGACCTGAGTCGAAACAAGGCCCCCGGAGTAGACAACATTCCATTGGAACTACTGACGACCTTGGGAGAGCCAGTCCTGACAAAAATCTACCATCTGCTGAGCAAGATGTATGAAACAGGCGAAATACCCTCAGACTTCAAGAAGAATATAATAATTCCAATCCCAAAGAAAGCAGGTGTTGACAGATGTGAAAATTACCGAACTATCAGTTTAATAAGTCACAGCTGCAAAATACTAACACGAATTCTTTACAGACGAATGGAAAAACTAGTAGAAGCCAACCTCGGGGAATGGAATGGACAGTGTCTTGAAAGGAGGATATAAGATGAACATCAACAAAAGCAAAACAAGGATAATGGAATGTAGTCGAATTAAGTCGGGTGATGCTGAGGGAATTAGATTAGGAAATGAGGCACTTAAAGTAGTAAACGAGTTTTGCTATTTGGGGAGCAAAATAACTGATGATGGTCGAAGTAGAGAGGATATAAAATGTAGGCTGGCAATGGCAAGGAAAGCGTTTCTGAAGAAGAGAAATTTGTTAACATCCAGTATTGATTTAAGTGTCAGGAAGTCATTTCTGAAAGTATTCGTATGGAGTGTAGCCATGTATGGAAGTGAAACATGGACGATAAATAGTTTGGACAAGAAGAGAATAGAAGCTTTCGAAATGTGGTGCTACAGAAGAATGCTGAAGATTAGATGGGTAGATAACATAACTAATGAGGAAGTATTGAATAGGATTGGGGAGAAGAGAAATTTGTGGCACAGCTTGACCAGAAGAAGGGATCGGTTGGTAGGACATGTTCTGAGGCATCAAGGTATCACCAATTTAGTATTGGAGGGTAGCGTGGAGGGTAAAAATCGTAGAGGGAGACCAAGAGATGAATACACTAAACAGATTCAGAAGGATGTAGGTTGCAGTAGGTACTGGGAGATGAAAAAGCTTCCACAGGATAGAGTAGCATGGAGAGCTGCATCAAACCAGTCTCAGGACTGAAGACCAGAACAACAACAACATGTAAGGGTTGGTTTCCAGTGATCCATCAGGCCGGCGAAAACACAGATTAGGTGGTTGATACCCTGTTAGGTTTTCGTTGAAAAGTTTGTAAAAATTTCTGGTATATATATATATATATATATATATATATATATATATATAGTGTGTATGAAGCGTACAGATCAGGGCGGCTATGCAGTAAGTTTTATCATTAACGAGAAAATTAAAGACCGAATTGCTGATACTGATGAAATTGGAGGCAGAATAACAAGAATAACATAAAAATCTTAAAGGACACTCATTGGTAATGGTATCTGATTATGCCCTATGAACTTTGCATCTTGATGAATATGTGTAGGATCTTTATGGGGTATAACAAGAAGCGCTAAAGAAAATAATTCGTATTGTAGAATATCGATGGGCGATTTTACGAAAAAAATGAGGTCGTAATCGATAAATGCCTCTACAGAACTTTGTTTTGATAGCAGGAACGGTAGAGAGTGGAATTCTATGAGAAGAACCGATTGTACGTTCGAAACCTTTTTCCAAGAAAAATCCAGTCACAAATGAACATGGAACGAGCGATATGGAATTCAAAATGAAAAGCATATTACTATCAAACAACAAATTATCGTGCAGGATGTGTCTGTCTACAGCCACATCAAGATCTCTAGTATCAACAATCTAGCATGAAGTAAACGAGAATGGATCCTAAATTAGTTAGAACTAACCTCATTAGGCTGAAATCCAGTATCACAGAGGCAAACAATTAGATATAAAACAGAAGGGATACCAATATACTGCAGTGCACTCAAAACGGATTAGTGCAGAGACCATCGAATTAGCTGGAGGCTGCAAGCAGTAGCGTGCATCCAGTGGACGCTGCAGGCTGGCTTTTGTGTCCCTAGCGACCAAGACGAAGGTCCCGTCGCAATGGTAGGTCATACATCCTGAACTTACTTTCTTCTTCATTCTGGGTGTTTACGTTTCAAGTATATGGTGGGGCACTTGGGGTACAGCAGAGGAAAGGAGATACAGTACTAACCTGGCTATAGCAGTTGTTGAATGTGACCACCATTCATCTCTTGGCACTTCTGGCCCCTGGTCGGCAAGCTGGACTGCTGGAACTGCTGCAGTCTCATCCGAAATGTTCTGTCGTAGTTCATGAAGACTGTGAGGGTTGTTGGGATACACCTCAGACTTGACGGCTGACAGATCAGATGAGCTGGGTGGTCAGCTGGAGTCGCCACTAGACTGACCTCTGCTGACAGTTCTCTTGGGCGTGAAGATTGTAAGTGTGCTCCAAGGCTCGGCCGGCTCTGTGGGCCGTTGCTCCATCCCTTGGAATGACTGTAGGTCTTTTCCTCCTCCGTTAATGCTGCTACAAATTCGTGCTCAATCGTAGCCACTCGTCCGACCCACTTTTATTTGCCCTACCCTGTATGTACTAACCGGGCATTCAGAATCATGTATTAGAAGGAAAAATAGTTAAATTTTACCTAGGGTTATCATAAACTTAGCTTATTATTTGTTTTTAAAAGACGTTTTGGTGTGGTGCAAAAACTTTTTGACAGTTTATTGCAATATTCAGCATAAAATTTGATTGTATGCAGTATTTCTTGTTTACCTTTCATGTTCTAGAATAAACAATTTCTTCGATCTGTCCGCTACATAGCGAACAAAACTCGATGAAACTGTTCGATGTCAGTCATCACGCCCCCTTATCATCACCCCATCTACCCCGCACCTGTGATCGGCGATCTTCTACAGTAAATAGAGCCACCTTTCCTTCACCAAAACCAGTCTTACCCTGTGGAAGGCGGTTGTAATACGGTCGAAACGTTGCTTTTAAGTTTACGATGAAAATATTTTATACAATGACGCGGTAGAAGACCCAGAAGAATTTTAATCGTCATAACGCCGTCCGCGGAAGCCTAAGTAGTTACATACAGTATCACTATTGTCACGTATATGATGAAATGATCGCACAAATTGCAACAGTCGTGTTTTACCTAACAATAATGAGAATACCGTTAAACTGCCATACAGAATCTTTTCAGGAAACTTTCGACACTGGTCTTCTCTACACCCACTCAGTGACATAAGAGAAAATATCAACACAATCTTGTAGTTTAATTAATTACTTAGAAGCTAATACGTTAAAGACATCACTTAAAACAAGATAACACGAACTCATCTAACACCACTCAGCTCTCCAGGAATGTAGCGCACTGAAAAGTTTTGGCACATTGCAGGACCATGAGAATATGAGAACAGCTCAAGACATATACACAGGCATACTGATAGGAATTTTTCCGTCGCCCAATACGTGAATGGAACAGCATGGAAAATCGATAATATTGGTACCAAATACCCACCGCCATTCTCTCCACAGTGTCTTGTGGAGTATATACACTGCCGGAAAAAATATGTAACACCCTCCCAGAACTGTGTTTCTGGCACCTGGGTATAATACACTGAACAGCCAAAGAAACTGGAACACCTGCTGTGTGGGGCCCCCGCGAACACGCAGAAGCGCCGCAACATCACGTACCATGGATTCGACTAATATCTGAAGTAGTGCTAGAGAGAACTGACACCATGAATCCTTCATCGTTTCCCATAAATTCGTAAGAGTACGAGCGGGTGGAGATCTCTTCTGAATATCGTGTGCGGAGACACTCTGTGGAAATTCTGGATGTGTGGGTCATTGTCCTGCTGGCAACCAGCCATTGTAGCGGCAGTAACCAATCTAATATCTGCGCCAGTCACTTGTCATATGTAGGCGTTACCGACTGCAGCGCCGTATTCTGTCTGATCAAATATACACTACTGGCCATTAAAATTGCTACATCACGAAGATGACGTGTCACAGACGCAAAATTTAACCGACAGGTAGAGGATGCTGTGATATGCAAATGATTAGCTTTTCAGAGCATTCACACAAGGTTGGCGCAGGTGGCGACAGCTACAACGTGTTGACGTGAGGAAAGTTTCCAACCGATTTCTCACACACAAACAGCAGTTGACCGGCGTTGCCTGGTGAAACGTTGTTGTGATGCCTCGTGTAAGGAGGAGAAATGCATACCATCACGTTTCCGACTTTGACAAAGGTCGGATTGTAGCCTATCGCGATTGCGGTTAATCGTATCGCGACATTGCTGCTCGCGTTGGTCGAGATTCAATGACTGTTAGCAGAATATGGAATCGGTGGGTTCAGGTGGGTAGCACGGAACGCCGTGCTGGATCCCAACGGCCTCGTATCTCTGGCAGTCGAGATGACGGTCATCTTGTCCTCATGGCTGTAACGGATCGTGCAGCCACGTCTCGATCCCTGAGTCAACAGATGGGGACGGTTGCAAGACTACAACCATCTGCACGAACTTTTCGACGACGTTTGCAGCAGCATGGACTATCAGCTCGGAGACCATGGCTGCGGTTACCCTTGACGCTGCATCACTGAGAGGAGCGCTTGCGATGGTGTACTCAACGACGAACCTGGGTGCACGAATGGCAAAACGTCATTTTTTCGGATGAATCCAGGTTCTGTTTACAGCATCATGATGGTCGCATCTGCGTTTCGCGACATCGCGGTGAACGCATATTGGAAGCGTGTATTCGTCATCGCCATACTGGCGTATCACCCGGCGTGATGGTATGGGGTGCCATTGGTTACACGTCTCGGTCACCTCTTGTTCGCTTTGACGGTACTCTGAACAGTGGACGTTACATTTCAG
This sequence comes from Schistocerca americana, assembly GCF_021461395.2. NCBI lineage: Eukaryota > Metazoa > Arthropoda > Insecta > Orthoptera > Acrididae > Schistocerca > Schistocerca americana. The sequence goes on along the minus strand of NC_060125.1, from coordinate 556,142,508 downwards.
ATGTTGCAGGTCCTGTACGGGCCTTTCTGCATGCAGAAAATGTTCGACTGCGCCCTGGCCAGCACATTCTTCAGATCTCTCACCAATTGGAAACGTCTGGTCAATGGTGGCCGAGTAAGTGGCTCGTCACAATACGCCAATCACTACTCTTGATGAACTGTGGTATCGTGTTGAAGTTGCATGGACAGCTGTACTTGTACCCGCCATCCAAGCTCTGTTTGACTCAATGCCAGGAGTATCTGGGCCGTTATTACGGCCAGAGGTGGTTGTTCTGGGTACTGATTTCTCAGGATATATGCACCCAAATTGCATGAAAATGTAATCCCATGTCAGTTCTAGTATAATATATTTGTCCAATGAATACCCGTTTATCATCTGCATTTCTTCTTGGTGTAGCAATTTTAATGTCCAGTAGTGTCTCTATATTTGAAAACGCATGCCTACACCAGTTTCTTTGGCGCTTCAGTGTATGTGGCTACTGAGACGTTGTAGTGTTAACGATTCGTTTGTCACGATCATCGGCGATCAGATGGTGCTCACGAGGCCTGTCTGTGCATCATCTGTTTTCACCCTGCAGGCTGTAACCGTGCTGAGTTTTAGGGTGAACAGTGTTTGAAACAGTCATTCTAGGGTACAACCGCGCCCCAAAGACGAGCAAGTACTCCTGCTGAACAGCTACAGCCATTTGAAAGGGGTCGCAATCAGGACCTGCAAGAGGTCGGACGGACGTAATAACGCAGTGCTGCACGTGTTGGCCACAGTGTATCGGTGGCACGTCGCAGCTTTCAGCAGTGGTCTGTGGAGTATTCCCACACCTGTAGGCCAGGTTACGGACCTCTGCGTTGTACAGACCCACGTGAGGGCCGACGCAGCAGTGGCCGACCGAACATCATCCAGGGACGAAATCGGGTCAGATGTTGCTCTTCCAATCATTCTTGCACGGCAGATCAGTGGGAATGGCCTCCTTACTGCAGAATTAAGTTCGCGCGTGCGTCTGGCCTGGTTACTGCTGACACCATGACACCATCAAGCGCAGCTACTTTGGTGTCGTGCAGGAGTTTACTGGATAGTGGAGCGGCGCTCTGCTGCCTTCAGTGATGGGACCAGGTTCTGCCTGTCTGTTCGAGTCCTGGACGTGAAAATGTGTGGCGTACACCTGGTGAGGTGCCTACTCCAGAGTGCATTCGCTCACGAGACGCAGATCGCATATCTGGCTTCACGGTAAGGGGGTCCACCAATTACAACTCTCGGTCGCACCTGGTGTTTCTGGAAGTTAAAGTATCCAGTGTCCGCTATATTGCGCTAGATGTTATCCCCGAGCTACTGCCATTTCTTCGACAGGAATGTGATGTGTTTTATATCAGGGCAACGCAATGAGCTCTTCGTGGTGTGGAATAACTGTCAAATGGTTCAAATGACTCTGACCACTATGGGACTTAACATCTCAGGTCATCAGTCCCCTAGAAATTAGAACTACTTAAACATAACTAACCTAAGGACATCACAGACATGCATGCCCGAGGTAGGGTTCGAACCTGCGACTGCAGCGGTCGCGCGGTTCCAGACTGTAGCGCCTAGAACCGCTCGGCCACACCGGCCGGCGGAATAACTGTCTTCTCCGACAAGATCACCAGATATCTCGCAAACTGTACGCGTATGACGAAGCGGGAACTTACTCTTCTCCAGAGCATGCAGGAACCATAGCCAAATTGAAAAAAAAGAGAGAGAAAAAATCGCAGAATGCCACTCTGCACCTTCACGATCATTTTCATATGAGAACACACTGTAGCGTTGCAGCCGGCCGGTGTGGCCGAGCGCTTCTAGGCGCTACAGTCTGGAACCGCGCGACCGCTACGGTCGCAGGTTCGTATCCTGCCTCGAGCATAGTTGTTTGTGTCGTCCTTAGGTTAATTATGTTTAAGTAGTTGTAAGTTCTAGGGGACTGATGACCTCAGATGTTAAGTCCCATAGTGCTCAGAGCCATTTGAACCATTTGAACTAGCGTTGCTGCCAGAGGAGGATATACTCTGTATTGATGCGAGTTTGGATGCCCTTCACTGTGACATCTGTGTTTCATTTGGTCTGAATTTGTTGTCATGTGCCCCCACAACGATAATACCTGCGTCATCACTTTTCAATAAAGTGACATTGTTCTCGAAGGTCTTGCTTTTTTTTTTTTGGCAGTATGTAGTTGGATGTAAATGCAAATGTAGAAGGGAGGTGAATATATTTTCTATTGCGAAGTAAAGACACCGGAAGCGCAGTAGCTGATAGGAGGACGAATCAGGTTGGAGAGGCCCACATTTAACATCGAAAAGACGGGAGTGAACAGAGTACAAAAAAAAGATAAGGCGATAAAGGGCTAAGGTAACCGCTCTTCTACCAGTTACTGCTCCGCCATCTGATCCTGCTGAATACACTGCACACTAAATTGCTTAACGAGCGCGCATCCCTGGAACGCAGCCAGGGGGACGTGACGTGTGTGTCAAGCAGATTTCCCGGTACGGCAGTAAATCTCCCTGCCATTGAACGCAGCGCCCTAGCGGTTACCGGTAAGGGGGGTGGGTTCGGTGCATCCCTTCAAGGAAGGGCACCCGACCTGTCCCGAAAGCCCTGGATCCCTTCCGCTTCTCAGAAGCTGCTGCGCATCTGGCCTCAGAATCCGGGCAGCCGCACGCACCTGGGCAGCCCTCCGTCCCATCACCTGATGCTTCTTGCTCACCTGGTGAACGCTTTTAAACTACAAAAACGGCCGTTTTCTCTTCCTTTGCAAACCTTGCCGATAAATATTTGAGACAAGGAGAGATTAGAATCTTCTGAAAAGTGGTGCTGCAGAAGGATGCTGAATATTAGGCGTATAGAGTGACTGCCGTATGAAGTAGTACTCAGTCGAAATGGGGAAAAAAGAAATTGTGGCTCTTGACTAATAGAAAGGATCATCTGATAGGATATAACGTGAAGCATCAAGGAATAGTGATTTGGTAATGGAGGAAATGGGGGGGGGGGGGGGGCAGGAGGGAGGCGAGGGGGTGCAAGTCAAGGCTCGAATACAGTAATCGCGTGTGCACTGGAAAAGTAAGGGATGTTAGTTTACTGTACAAAAAAGTTTCTGTCACACCACACTGAAAATAAATTTTGATCACTGTTTCTGTTAAGCTTGAGTTCCAAATAGTTACATAACTTGGCCTGTTTGACAGATCTCACTTATGTCCAAGGTACGAGTGCCTTTCAATAAGTAACGAAATGCACTTTTTTTCTGAAATGAGATCGGTTTTATTCAGGATTTCAATACACCGTGTTGTTCCCACTCTTTTGGCTATAAAGTCCTATTTTTCGACGTAATCACCGCTCTGTGAGAAGATCTTACGCCACGTTCCTGAGGAGCCCGTATGCCCGCATGGTAGCACTGTACTGGTTGAAGTCAGAGACCACGTCTTGCTGCATCAACGACCTCCACATCATCCACATGCTGCTACCCGCGGACTGCCTCCTTTATTGGGCCACACAGGTGGAAGCTCAGATGGAAACCCAGTTCTAAGCAAAGAAGGGAAAGCAGAAAGGTGGAAGGAGTGTATAGAGGGTCTACACAAGGGCGAGGTACTTGAGGGCAACATTATGGAAATGGAAGAGGATGTAGATGAAGATGAAATGGGAGATACGATACTGCGTGAAGAGTTAGACAGAGCACAGAAAGACCTAATTCGAAACAAGGCCCCGGGAGTAGACAGCATTCCATTAGAACTACTGACGACCTTGGGAGAGCCAGTCCTGACAAAACTCTACCATCTGGTGAGCAAAATGTATGAGACAGGCGAAATACCCTCAGACTTCAAGAAGAATATAATTCCAATCCCAAAGAAAGCAGGTGTTGACAGATGTGAAAATTACCGAACTATCAGTTTAGTAAGTCACAGCTGCAAAATACTAACGCGAATTCTTTACAGACGAATGGAAAAACTGGTAGAAGCGGACCTCGGGGAAGATCGGTTTGGATTCCGTAGAATTATTGGAACACGTGAGGCAATACTGAACCTACGATTTATCTTAGAAAATAGATTAAGTAAAGACAAATCTACGTTTCTAGCATTTGTAGACTTAGAGAAAGCATTTGCCAATGTTGACTGGAATACTCTCTTTCAAATTCTGGAGGTGGCAGGGATAAAATACAGGGAGCGAAAGGCTATTTACAATTTGTACAGAAACCAGATGGCAGTTATAAGAGTCGAGGGCCATGAAAGGGAAGCAGTAGTTGGGAAGGGAGTGAGACAGGGTTGTAGCCTCTTCTCGATGTTATTCAATTTGTATAATGAGCAAGCAATAATGGAAACAAAAGAAAAATTCGGAGTAGCTATTAAAATCCATGGTGAAGAAATAAAAACTTTGAGGTTCGCCGATGACATTGTAATTCTGTCAGAAACAGCAAAGGACTTGGAAGAGCAGTTGAACGGAATGGACAGTGTCTTGAAAGGAGGATATAAGATGGACATCAACAAGAAGAAAACGAGGATAATGGAATGTAGTCGAGTAAACTCGGGTGATGCTGAGGGAATTAGATTGGGGAATGAGACACTTAAAGCAGTAGAGTTTTGCTATTTGGGGAGCAAAATAACTGATGATGGTCGAAGTAGAGAGGATATTAAATGTAGACTGGCAATGGCAAGGAAAGCGTTTCTGAAGAAGAGAAATTTATTAACATCGAGTATAGATTTAAGTGTCAGGAAGTCGTTTCTGAAAGTATTTATATGGAGTGTAGCCATGTATGGAAGTGAAACATGGACGATAAATAGTTTGGACAAGAAAATAGAAGGTTTCGAAATGTGGTACTACAGAAGAATGCTGAAGATTAGATGGGTAGATCACATAACTAATGAGGATATATTGAATAGAATTGGGAAGAAGAGAAATTTGTGGCACAACTTGACAAGCAGAAGGGACCGGTTGGTAGGACATGTTCTGAGGCATCAAGGGATCACAAATTTAGCATTGGAGGCCAGCGTGTAGGGTAAAAATCTTAGAGGGAGACCAAGAGATTAATACACTAAGCAGATTCAGAAGGATGTAGGATGCATACGTACTGGGAGACGAAGTAGCTTCCACAGGATAGAGTAGCGTGGAGAGATGCATCAGACCAGTCTCAGGACTGAAGACCACAACAGTAACAACAACATTTGGTACTAGTAGACGTCTCTCAGCCAGGAATGCCTTTTTTTGCCAAATCTAGTCTTCTTTTGATATCCTCCTTGATTCGCCTGTCATTGGTTATTTTACTGCCTAGGTAGCAGAATTCCTTGGTTTCATCTACTTCATGACCACAACAACATTTGGTACTAGTAGACGTCTCTCAGCCAGGAGTGCCTTTTTTTGCCAAATCTAGTCTTCTTTTGATACCCTCCTTGATGCGCCTGTCATTGGTTATTTTACTGCCTAGGTAGCAGAATTCCTAGGTTTCATCTACTTCATGACCATAAATCCATATGTTAAGTTTGTCGCTGTTCTCATTTCTACTACATCTCATTACCTTAGTCTTTCTTCAATTTACACTCGGTCCATACTATGTACTCATTAGACTGTTCATTACGATCAGCAGATCATATAATTGTTGTTCACTTTCACTAAGGATAGCAATATCATCAGTGAATCGTATCATTCATATCCTTTCACATTGAATTTTAATTCCACTCATGAAACTTCTTTTATTTCCATCATTCCTTCTTCGATGTACAGACTGAACAGTAGGAGCGAAAGGCTATATCCTTGTCTTACACTCTTTTTACTATGAGCACTTCGTTCTTGGTCGTTCACTCTTATTATTCCCTCTTGGCTGCAGTACATTTCATATATGACCCGTCTCTCCCTATAGCTTACCCCGACTTTTTTCAGAATTTCGAACATCTATCACCATTTTACATTGTCGAACGCTTTTTCCAGATCAATAAATCCTATGAACGTGTGTTGATTTTTCTTTAGTCTTGCTTCCATTATCAACTGCAACGTCAGAATTGCCTCTCTCGTATCTTTACCTTTACCTCGTGTCTTTACCTTTTCGAGAGCCGAACTGATCGTCATCTAGCGCACCTTCAGTTTTCTTTTCCTTTCTTCTGTACATTATTCTTGTAAGCAACTTGAATGCATGAGCTGTTAAGCTAATTCTCCGATAATTCTCGCTCTTGTCAGCTCTTGCCTTCTTCGGAATTGTGTGGATGATGCTTTTCCGAAAGTCAGATTGTGTATCTCCAGGTTCATACATTCTACACACCAACGTGAGTAGTCGTTTTGTTGCGACTTCCCCCATTATTTTGAAAATTCTGATGGAATATTATCCATCCCTTCTGCCTTATTTGACCTTAAGTCCTCCAAAGCTCTTTTAAATCCTGATTCTAACGCTGCATATCCTAACTCTTCTAAATCTTGTTTCTTCTTCTATCACATCAGACAAATCTTCCCCGACATAGAGGCTATCAGTGTATTCTTTCCACCTATCCGGTCTCTCCTGTGTATTTAACAATGGAATTTCCGTTACACTCTTAATGTTACCATTCTTGCTTCGAATGTCACCGAAGGTTGTTTTGACTTTCCTGTGTGCTGAGTCTGTCCTTCCGACAATCATTTCATTTTGGATGTCTTCACATTTTTCCTGCAGCCATTTCGTCTTAGCTTCCCTGCACTTGCTATTTGTTTCATTCCCCAGCGACTTGTATTTCTCTATTCCTGAGTTTCCCGGAACATTTTTGTACTTCCTCCTTCCATCAACCAGCTGAACTAATTCTTCTGTTACCCATGGTTTCTTCGCAGTTACGTTCTTTGTACCTTTGTTTTTCTTCCCAACTTCTGTGATGGCCATTTTAGAGATGTCCATTCCTCTTCAATTGTACTGCCTACTGAACTTTCCTTATTACTGTTTCTAAAGCCTTAGAGAACTTCAACTGTATCTCTTCATTCCTTAGTACTTCCGTATCCCACTTCTTTGCGCTTTCATTCTTCCTGACTGATGTCTTAAACTTCAACCTACTCTTTATCACTACTATATTGTGATCTGAGTCTATGTCTGCTCCTGGGTACGCCTTACAATCCATTTCGTAATCTCTGTCTGACCATAATATAATCTAACTGAAATCTTCCAGTATCACCCGGCCTTTTCCACGTATACCTCCTCCTCTTGTGATGCTTGAACAGGGTATTCGCTATAACTAGCTGACACTTGTTACAGAACTCAATTAGTTTTCCTCCTCTCTCATTCCTTGTCCCAAGCCCATATCCTCCTGTAACCTTTTCTTCTACTCCTTCCCCTACAACTGCATTCCAGTCCCCCATGACTATTAGATTTTCATCCCCTTGTACGTACTGTATTACCCTTTCATATCCTCAGCCACTACGTCTATCTCTTCATCTTCAGCTTTGCAACGTCGGCATGTATATCTGAATCATGGTTGTCGGTGTTGGTCTTCTGTCGATTCTGATAAGAACGACCCTGTCACTGAACTGTTCACAGAAATACACTCTCTGCCCTACCTTTCTATTTATAACGAATCCTCGACTTGTTTCAACATTTTATGCTGCTGTTGATATCACCCTATACTCATCCAACCAGAAATTCTTGTCTTGTTTCCACTTCACTTCACTGAATCCTACTATACCTAAACTGAGCCTTTGCATTTCCCTTTTCAGATTTTCTAGTTTCCCTACCACGTTCAAGCTTCTGACATTCCACGCCCCGACTCGTAGAACGTTATCCTTTCGTTGCTTATTCAATCTTTTTCTCATGGTAACCTCCCCCTTGGCAGTGCCCTCCTGGAGATCCGAATGGGGGACGATTCTGGAATCTTTTTCCAATGAAGATACCAGTATGCCAGTTCTTCAATTACTGGCCACATGTCCTGTGGATTCACGTTACGTGTCTTAAATGCAGTGGTTTCCATTGCCTTCTTCATCCTCATGCCGTTGAACATGGCTGATTCTTCCGCCTTTAGGGGCAGGACAAGAGAGGGCCCTGAACCTCTGTCCACTCTTCAGCCCTCTCTGACAACGGCGTTGGCAGAATGAGGGTGACTTCTTATGCTGGAAGCAGCGACGGGATTTGAACCCGGGATCGAAGATGTTTTGATTATTAATTAAAGGCGCAACTCCTAGACCACGGGTGTGTGATTCTATAGAAATAAAAATACCTGAAAACACCACCAATAAAGACGGAAGTTTGCGGTTGGCACAGCCTGAGACTCGGCCATCGCGACGTTGAAGCAGTAGCAACGGACGCGGGACGAATACTTTACCATATTTGGCGGGGAAGAGAGCAGCAATGACGTCACAGCCAATAGTTCGGCTATAGCCCACGGCAGTCATTTACCACTTAAGTGTAAATTGAAGGGGATCACTACTGTTAGCCGCGACGGTACATTACGCGGAATCAACTGCAAGGAGTGAAAATGTGCAGCGGCCTGGGATTCGAACCCGGGATCTCCTGCTTACTAGGCGGGAGGAGTAGCCACTGCGCCATTCTGGACACAGCGTTGTCACAACTGCACGGACTAGCTCGGCACGCCTCAGGGCCGATCCAGACTCCCACCGAGCGCCAACTGCCAGCCTGCAGTCCCTGTCCTTTGTACTCCCGTTCGCTGCTCTTAGATTCCCACAGGTAGACATGTTTGTGCATCCGCACTCAAGAAGGTGGATCCATTGTCCAGTTAGACGTTGCAATTACGTGAAGGCGTGGTGTTCGTTCTTTCGTACATGTCCGCATTGATATGACATTTACTACTTGACAATGTCAGAGGAGACGGAAGCAAGAGAAGATTTATTAGCCTGAACAGCTTTTTAACTATCAGTAGAGAAAGAACTCTGACATGTTTTCCAGCGTTATTTAAGCAAACAGAGTACCAGATCCCACGCTTTATTTATGGTAAATCGTTTGGCTCTCTTCATTAAACTATTGAGCTCTCCACTCTCCACGATTTTCTGGTATCGAGTAATTTTAGGAGATAATCGAGCTTAGAGTGGCGGATTCTTTAATCAACAAGGTAGAGCCCTTAACTTAAATAATGCGAGGAACACAGTTTATACACTACTGACCATTAAAATTGCTACACCACGACGAAATGCAGATCATAAACGGGTATTCATTGGACAAATATATTATACTAGAACTGACATGGGATTACATTTTCACGCAATTTGGGTGCATAGATCCTGAGAAATCAGTACCCAGAACAACCACCTCTGGCCGTAATAACGGCCTTGTTACGGCTGGGCATTGAGTCAAACAGAGCTTGGATGGCGTGTACAGCTACAGCTGCCCATGCAGCTTCAACACGATACCACAGTTCACCAAGAGTAGTGACTGCCGTATTGTGACGAGCCAGTTGCTCGGCCACCATTGACCAGACGTTTTCAGTTGGTGAGAGATCTGGAGAATGTGCTCGCCAGGGCAGCAGTCGAACATTTTCTGTATGCAGAAAGGCCCGTACAGGACCTGCAAAATGCGGTCGTGCATTATCCTGCTGGAATGTACGGGTTCGCAGGGATCGAATGAAGGTTAGAGCCGCGGGTCGTAACACATCTGAAATGTAACGTCCACTGTTCAAAGTTCCGTCAATGCGAACAAGAGGTGACCGAGACGTGTAACGAATGGCACCCGATACCATCACGCCGGGTGATACGCCAATATGGTGATGACGAATACATGCTTCCAATGTGCGTTCACCGCGATGTCGCCAAACACGGATGCGACCATCATGATGCCGTAAACAGAACCTGGATTCATCCGAAAAAATGACGTGCGCTCAGGTTCGTCGTTGAGTACACCATCGCAGACGCTCCTGTCTGTGATGCAGCGTCAAGGGTAGCCGCCGCCATGGTCTCCGAGCTGAAAGTCCATGCTGCTGCAAACGTCGTCGAACTGTTCGTGCAGATGGTTGTTGTCTTGCAAACGTCCCCATCTGTTGACTTAGGGATCGAGACGTGGCTGCACGATCCGTTACAGCCATGCGGATAAGATGCCTGCCATCTCGACTGCTAGTGATAAGAAGCCGTTGGGATCCAGCATGGCGTTCCGTATTTCCCTCCTGAACCCATCGAATCCATATTCAGCTAACAGTCATTGGATCTCGACCAACGGGAGCAGCAATGTCGCGATAGGCTACAATACGATCTTTATCGAAGTCGGAAACGTGATGGTACCCATTTCTCCTCCTTACACGAGGAATCACAACAACATTTCACCAGGCAACGGCGGTCAACTGCTGTTTGTGTATGAGAAATCCGAAACTTTCCTCATGTCGGCACGTTGCAGGCGTCGCCACCGGCGCCAGCCTTGTGTGAATGCTCTGAAAAGCTAATCATTTGCACATCACAGCATCTTCTTCCTGTCAGTTAAATTTCGCGTCTGTAGCACGTCATCTTCGTGGTGTAGCAATTTTAATGGCCAGTAGTGTAGTTTACTTTAATGACGTCGTAAAACATTCTTTTAGTAAATTGTACATTCTAGCGGCATTTTCCATGCTCTTGACATGTTCTCATATTTTGGCATGGTCTTCTGTTGGAGTCGAATTTCTGTTGACTGTTTAATTTTTTAATGCCTCTGAGACACAATCGATCGGATGACTTCCATCGTGTAACTTTCACTATTTGGGAAACGGCAAAATTCCTGTTCGACATGTGGCAAAGACACGTAGGGAAGTTAAGGAAACATTGTGTGATGAGAAAATGCTAAATCGACTGCACTGTAGGAGTAAGACTCCACTCTGCGTGCATAGTTTCATAGGCTGGCGGGATACTGCCAGCCTGCGTTTGGTGCACCAACATGTCGAAACACTTCACTCGCAGTAGAGGCGGCTGATAGGTTTGGGAGTGGAAAAATTAGAAGTTACGAAACATCAAAAGGGTCACTGCCCGAACTCAAGCATTTTTCTGTCTCCTCACAGACAGAGCCTGGTAGCTATCCTTTAGACATGGCGAGTTTTCGTGTGTTTGGTTTCCACTACTTTGATTTCGGTTCATTCCGCTGCGTCACGGAAACCAAGTGTCTTTCATCAACCAAAATCTTTTCAACAATATTTCCGCTAGCAGAGGCAGACACAGTAAAGTATTACGGCATGTTTGCAGTCTGATTCCAGAAGGAAATGGGAAATTTATCTTCGTACTGTAGTCTTCTTTTGAAAACTAATTTATTTGCCAAGATCGCGATATCAACACAATTACTAGAGTACGAGTTTCGGCTGTATGCGCTGCCATCTTCAGATCCATAAAACTGGCTACATTATACAAAGGTTACACTACGCTGCCACCTGAGGACTATACAGTTTGTATAAAAGAGTAGAGACGTTACAGTGACATGCCAGGTATTCCATCATAAAGTATATCCAACGTGTGCATAACAATGGATAGGATGCTTCAACAACAAATAAGCTCTCCCGAAAATAAAAGGAAGAATTACCGACAGTAAATCTGTGCAAAAAACATCTGCAGCAACTGTGAAAACACAAAATCGACTATCTATGTAGTCATACCATACTTAGACCCACTTTGATATAAGATTTCCAGCCTATTTAAAAAGAAGAATGTTAAAAAAGCTTCCTCACCAACAATAAACTTCAACAGGTAGTTGTATACACACTACAGCAGATTACGATACCCCGAGAAAACCAGGAATCTATAAACTGAACTGTAATAACTGTCCGACATTCTAAAGTGGCCAAACAGCTAGAACATTTGAAACTGGGCTTAAGTAACACCTCGACGCTCAACGACGAAGCAAATCAGTCTTTGCCACCCGTCTTGCAGAAAATAAACAAACTCTAGAGAACACAGAAAACAACATGCAGATCTTACACCTTACAGATAAGGATGGCACAGTCAATCTTCTAAATGAGATTGAGATTCACATACATAAGAACATCTTTCCTGATCTCATTCTGAACGAACAGTCATCTAACACCTCCTTCCTAAATAACTTCCGAGAGGTCTTCTCACGTTTAAATCAATGTAATATTCCCACAGTTCATGACACCCAAGGTATTATAAAAGTCGCTTAAAAAATCTATTTAACTGCCTTGTATGAATGCAGTACAAATTACTTATACCCTCACTGTTAAATTCATGTCTTAATGTTATCCATAGCCAGATGAATTAAAAAATTACTATTTATAATAGATCCAGTGTTCAAACTTAGCTATAACAGAAAACGTATCTTATTGTACTTGTGTACTGAATACAGCGTTTGGCATTGTGTATATGTAACCTTTGTATATGTAATCCTAATTATTCAGCCCATTACAAACTGTTATGAATAGTTTATCTTTTTCGTTTTTAAATTAATTATCAAATTTAAATAAGTAAATTTTAAACTTATTATAATAATTTATCTTTTCCATTTCTTAAATTAATTCTGTTTCACTAGCAGACATATTTTATTAAGTCCATACACTCTCACAGCATAGATAACCTAACATCTTGACGACTGGGAGATTTTTGAAACCATTGTTTACGTTAGTCGCGTGAAGCTAGGTCACGCTGTGTAAACGTTCATAGTGCGTAGTGCCATCAAGCAGAAAATGGTGAGGTGTGAGGCGTTTTTCAATTAATTAAACAGCACTCACATAGTGCACATCTACCAATGTGTTGATTTCAAAATTCATAACAAAAGCGCGGGGCGATATCGTAACACAGAATCATACAGCACGTAAGTTTGGGAGAAGAGTTTGTACCTCCTAATTCTGACGAATTTTGCATGAGAACGAGACATTCACTCGACCCCCTCCTTACCTACCACCTAATCAATTATGTGCACAACGGCAACAAAAGGAAATGATGGAGGACCCCGCTAGTTGGTAAAATAAGGAGTGCACACTCACAATAGTTTCATAATAATCGTAATCTCAGAGAAAAAAAGGAGAACTTTATCATAATAAACAACAGGAAATGGGATTCTGCACATATCTACGCAATGATATGCGGATTAAATGTTACAATGAGATTTATTATACATCAGAACATAAAGGTACGTGATTATCGACACAAACAGTAGGTTAAAGGAAAGGGTATACTGAACTATTCAAATGGCTCTGAGCACTGTGCGACTTAACTTCTGAGGTCATCAGTCGCCTAGAACTTAGAACTAATTAAACCTAACTAACCTAAGGACATCACACAAATCCATGCCCGAGGCAGGATTCGAACCTGCGACCGGAGCGGACGCTCGGTTCCACACTGTAGCGCCTAGAACCGCACTGCCCCTCCGGCCGGCTATACTGAACTATTATGAGAATAAGAGTTGGCTCGAGAACAAGGGGGTCCTACTCTCTGTGATGCAATAGATTGACGATAATGACTGGAGGTCCTAATGAGTCAAATATTACTTTCCCGACTATATTGCAGTATCGCAATTAGTAGTAAGAGCTCAAATGCGATCACATGGAGAAACAAGCAAGGTGGACTTGCAGCAAAGTGAGCGCGAGTGCTGTTGAGGACTTAAGTATAAAATCGATAAGGTCCTACAATGCCGGAGGCGCAAATGCTTTACCTATCCTGAAATCTGGAGCAGATCGTCGGTAGGCAGCGTTCTGATGATGTACGCGCCGACTTCTGCTTTGAAGCAACTCTGTTTCAACCCTTGGCCTCGAAGGCTGTCCGAGAATTCTAAGTTTTGCCGAAAAAGTCGCAAGACAGTCCGACTCCGACGAAGACCAGATCCCGAATGCCTGCGGCCTCGCAACGCAAGGGCGAAGCCAACATTGCTCAACTCCCTACTATCCTCGAAAACCGCGAATCAGCATTCAGTGCTGATCCCAAAATTCCCCCACACTGATTCAGAACATCATTCGCGCCTATAGCGACCGTTCCCTCCAATTTCGAATAGTGCTTTATGACGTCAACTAGCCTCAGTTTAAGTTGACCAATCATGCCTCTGCTATTCAGCTGAGGGCACTGAACTTGCCGTTTGACCAGCTACGAAGACAACATGCCCAGACCACCGGCCATCCGGCGCCAGACAGTCGCGCCCTGCAGGGCATGGTCCACAAGTATTCTCAGAATCATGAGGACAATGCAGTCAGTTGGTGCCAGCAGTTTTCGTTCCGGACGCTCCGGAACGGTAAACACATAAAGTGCGGCGACACTCCGACGCCTCGCAGGTCGTTTCGCCCTGCATACAATATGCGAAACTCGATCAACGTCAGTCGTTCCGCCAGGCGCTTAAGCCCATTGCTGTACGACGCTCTCAGTATTCGCAGAAGTGCAGCCCCCAACCGGAAACGCATTGTGCCGCGTCCTCCGGTGCACGCCTCGTAAAAGGCCACCCAGGGAAGTAACCCAGCATGCATAGGAATCAAGTCAAAAGTATTATGAGCTCTGAGTACAAATTCATTACAATAACCTTATTTGGCCTGTTATGAAAGTGCAATGACATGAAACATTAATAAAATTGGTGAAAGTGAGGGGCGACATGCAAAAGAGGGCATGGAACCTCTCAAGTTTTCGCGAAAGGGGGCTGATGACCTTGCAGTTTAGCGCCCTCCATCATAAATCATCATCTTTTCACCACATTTCTCGTTTTAATAACATTAAAACCTTTTCATTCATGTTTTTATAGCTGTCATAAGAAAGAAATTTACTGTAAACATTGAGAGGCACCCACATGCCTTGCTCATACTGTGGCATCAAGCAGTCAGGCCTGCAAGACGAGTGGTCTGCCAAGCGAGTGGATTTATTCTTATTTCTCGCAAAAACATCAATGACTGATTATGAGCTCTAGTACCCACAATGAAGCTACAAATTATTCTCCTGTTTGAATAATAAACAACGGAAACGGATAACGCACATCTGACTATTAGTAATTTACACAGCTCTGATTGTTCACTAATCTCTGGCAATACCACATTTTCTTTCTTATCCAGCAGCTTTGACCAACACGTGGCCATCGCACTGAATATGAATGGCGCACACATTATAAATTCTGGATATCACGACTACATACTATTCGTAGAACAAGGCCACCAATCTTTTTCTTTTCTCTATCCTTTTTATTCCAATAAATTACATTATGCTTCAAAGATGACCTAAACACATCATTACATTTTATACAACAATTGCACACGAGAAACCCCGCCCAGTGGGCATGGCTTTACATTGGTGATTCTCTATCTTATGGTCTTGTAATTATTTAACGCTACAGTGCACATTCTGGATAGGATGGTGGATCTTTTGCTACCTCACACTTCGATTCTCACATCCATCACCACGAAAATTTACTCCAGACCGAGTGGTACAAAATGGAACATGCATAACCCACTGCTTCTGAACCTATCTTGCTACTCTTCCATGCAAACCACACATACTTAAATTACATGAAGTACATCACACTGGCAACATAGAATACAACACAAAGAATAGTCACAACGTTAGAATCACATCACTTTCAGGTTTCCCACTTCAATTAGTATTCATCCCAGTTTCACACGACACTGCCCCACTTCGTAACTTTTCTTTCCTACTACGAACTCTGGAGGATATATGCACGTCTTCCTGTGCAATGCAAGCCAAGTGGCGTTGCTGGATAGACGGCTGACTCACCTTGCTTCTCTCTCGGAGTATTAGAGTGAATCTAGCATCACACGGAAACATAACACGCAAAGTAATATTAATAACATATTCGTCACATACGCGAGTCCTCAACTGATACCATGGACGAGTACTTCTCTTTATCCTTTGTCTCATACACAGATTGAGACTCACACAGTACTCACCACGTGGAAGTACTCGTCTCTAATTTCAAGTCCTGCACACGCCATTTCTTAAATATTTCCAATTTATAATACACATGCCAATATTTCAGCTTAACTTTAGCACTCGGAAGTATTTCAACTTAGTACTAGCACTCGCAAGTATTTCAACGTATTGCTACACGTGGTTTCATTGTGACCATTGGTCACTTCCGAAGATTACTACGATCCCCTTAATATTACCTGCCTGTTATTTAATTTCCCCCCAAAAGTTCCTGAAAGAGAGAAATTATTATTCCAAGCTTCTCTTAAGTATTTCACATCCATACCATTCTCTCCACTCTTTTGTCTTTGCGGAGCACACCTAAGACAGGTCTTACCAACACAAGATCCAGCGCCAGAGTACTGAAACATGGCCGTTTTTCAGGTCATCTCGCACCTCCGCCGAGGTGTGGGAGCACTATGCTACCGTATTGGCCAGCCACATTTCAGGCGCTCAAAGCTCAGGTAAATTTCATATCTTTGGTTCCACCAAAGGTGACCAAAGGACCGTCTCAAAGATGATCATAAATTGCACATTCACAATATGCGGTTAGCAGACGACCATACATTCATTCATTTCACAGATCTCACCAAACTGGATGTAGGGATTTATTTTGTGGGAGTGAACATGTGATCAATTAAATAAATAAATTGTCCTTCTTTCCTACACTGGTATCCGGCTTCAGTGTATTAAGTGAAATTGAGTTATTATTACAAAAAATATGTTGTTCTGACAAGAATAACGAAGAATGTTGTACCTATTTTCAATGTCGGGCGGTACTGTACCCTTTCAACATTACCAAATAATGAACAAAACACTTTCCGTCAATCTTAGTGCAGCAACCAATATTTATTTATTTATTACAGGATTAATCAATATAAAGATTAATTAATGACAACATCTTATTGTATTCCTGTTATCCTCCGCCAAGCCTCTTTATCCATCGCCTCTTCCCTGTCGGTGCTGCGATGTTCCATTACTCCAGCTCGAGAATCTAAAGCAACCAATAACGGGTGCAAAACGAGGGCCCAGCAAGAAAACAACGAAACGTGTAACAACCCTCTGAAGATAATTGGGCTGCAAGTTACGCACAACAGTTTTTCCTTGTACAAGAGTGAGGAAACGTTCGTATCCCCCCAAGCTCGACCACTGTGTGAAGAAATGGCCAAGAAGGTAGACGTTTGCGTGAAGTCATCGATGCACGGTATTTGGTTGGTAAGATGTGGCTTAGGATCGTTGCATGAACTAATGTGTTGCAAGATTCCTGTGTACAGCGAGAGCAAAAATTGAGACTTCATTAATACATCACAAACTTCAGCTACTTGAGGGGCTCCGGAACGCCCTATACTTGCAATGTTAAAATAACGCTTATAAATTACATCTTTCCTCACAAAGTATTTGAGGTAGGAAGTTGAACTTTTTACAGATTATTTATTGGAATATGGGCTACAACTTAACACAGGGATTTTACAAAATTTTAGTTCAGTTATTAAAGATGATTTTTTTCAATTGTAATGAAAATTCACAACATTTTTTTGCACTTTTTTATTTATATATTCAAAAAAATACAGTTTTTTGGAAAAAGGCTGTGTTAAATTATGCAGAAGGCACTGTGTAACATTTACTGAAAGTTTGAAACAAATATGTTTGGAAGATCCTTAGAAAACATGTAATTAGTACGAGAAAATAAAAGTTTTGGGAATCGAGCGACAAAGATTGGATTAACTTTTTAGTGCATTCCAGGTCCATAGGATGGATTATCTTCATCCTCTGCAAACTCCTCCTCCAGCTTCCTCTTGTTCCTCCTCCTGTTTACTCTTGCTTGTATTTCTAGACTCTTTACAGCCCTGTCTGCAGCCCGAAGGCGTTCCTTGTCTAAAGCAAGCATCGCTCGTTGTTGTGTTTGTAGATTTTGCTACCATTTTCTTCAGTTGCAGTTACTGGCAACACTGTTCCAAAAGGTGGTCATGTATGAACACTTATCACATTTCAGTTGTATTTCACTAGCAAGTCCTACGTGCTTTATTATGGAGAGTTCCAGACCAACTTTACTACAATGAATACATCTTACACAAATTGAAAAAATTCCTTTGAGAACCGACGTATCAAATTTTTCATTCACATCCGATTCGCCCATAAAACATTCATAGTTTTCACTCATTGAACCAAGCTTCTTCTGTGAAGTATTTTCTTTCCCACTGTGACTGCTATGGGCAGGTGTGCTTGAGAGGTTAGGTTCACTCACTTGGTTATCGTCTTTATTGTTTACAGTAATAACACATACCTTTGGCTTTCCAACATTTCTCCTTTTCTTAAAAGCCTTCAGAGGATTTCTAATAACTTTACTTTTACTCATTATTATACTTCAACAAAACAGAGACTCAAGAAACAGAATTAATTACGAATATTTTCGAGATAACGACAGAGTAAATAAACATGAAACAATCGACAATCACACCAGCGATATATATTGAACCATCACAGGTTAGCCACAACACATACTTTATCTCACATCACTAAAATGTACCTGATGAACACGGACGTTAATAATATCACCATTTGACAGCAGTTTAACAGCGCCACAGTGGGTCACGCCCATGTAGAACACATTTCAAAAAAAATGTAAAAATAGTTGTAGTCTTCGGAATTGAATAAATTATATATCTATTAAAAGGTAATAGTCTGCAGATTCAGAAAACGCAAAAAAGTAAAAATTGAACTTTTCATGATTTTAAGCCTTTCTGGAGCCCCTTAAGCTGATTTATAGTCAGGTGTGTCCCATGCCTAAGTGATCCAAGGCCGAAGGAATACATCCATATTTCCGATAATGCATCTAAAAAGACCTTTCTTTCCAATCAGCCCTATGACTTCATTGACACAAGTTAACGTTACTTCCAGACAGAATCTGTGGCGGTCCTTTAGAGTTACATAGTGTTAATGTGTTTGCTTTTCTGCAACTTTCTTCTTGCTCAGTCCATGAGGGAAGAGATAAATATAAAGTGACAACTGTACAAGTCTGTGTTGCTGTTTACCTTCAATGGGTAAGGCGCGATTCGAAAAGAAGTGAATGAACTGCCTGTCGCTGATTCCCTGTTCGCTGGAACATTATTCTCAGCTGCCGGCCGGTATGGCCATGCGGTTCTAGGCGCTTCAGTCTGGAACCACGTGACGGCTACGGTCGTAGGTTCGAATCCTGCCTCGGGCATGGATGTGTGTGATGTCCTTTGGTTAGTTAGGTTTAAGTAGTTCTAAGTTCTAGGGGACTGATGACCACAGATGTGCTCAGAGCCCTTATTCTCAGCTGCCCTTTTCCTACTCCCTCGACCGTGGTGGCGTCGGGGTCCTCTACGTCTAGCAGGGGTTTCGATAGGTAAACGAAACCCTATTGATTTAGGGCAACAGCGGAATGCCACAGAGCAACAGACGGATAGATGTATGTAAATTAGATGTACGAGGGCAGTTCAATAAGTAATGCAACACATTTTTTTTCTGAAACAGGGGTTGTTTTATTCAGCATTGAAATACACCAGGTTATTCCCCAATCTTTTAGCTACACAACACTATTTTTCAACGTAATCTCCATTCAATGCTACGGCCTTACGCCACCTTGAAATGAGGGCCTGTATGCCTGCACGGTTCCATTCCACTGGTAGATGTCGGAGCCAACGTCGTACTGCATCAATAACTTCTTCATCATCCGCGTAGTGCTTCCCACGGATTGCGTCCTTCATTGGGCCAAACATATGGAAATCCCACGGTGCAAGATCGGGGCTGTAGGGTGCATGAGGAAGAACAGTCCACTGAAGTTTTGTGACCTCCTCTCGGGTGCGAAGACTTGTGTGAGGTCTTGCGTTGTCATGAAGAAGGAGAAGTTCGTTCAGATTTTTGTGCCTAAGAACACGCTGAAGTCGTTTCTTCATTTTCTGAAGAGTAGCACAATACACTTCAGAGTTGATCGTTTGACCATGGGGAAGGACATCGAACAGAATAACCCCTTCAGCGTCCCAGAAGACTGTAACCATGACTTTACCGGCTGAGGGTATGGCTTTAAACTTTTTCTTGGTAGGGGAATGGGTGTGGCGCCACTCCATTGATTGCCGTTTTGTTTCAGGTTCGAAGTGATGAACCCATGATTCATCGCCTGTAATAATCTTTGACAAGAAATTGTCACCCTCAGCCACATGACGAGCAAGCAATTCCGCACAGATGGTTCTCCTTTGCTCTTTATGGTGTTCGGTTAGACAACGAGGGACCCAGCGGGAACAAACCTTTGAATATCCCAACTGGTGAACAATTGTGACAGCACTACCAACAGAGATGTCAAGTTGAGCACTGAGTTGTTTGATGGTGATCCGTCGATCATCTCGAACGAGTGTGTTTGCACGCTCCGCCATCGCAGGAGTCACAGCTGTGCACGGCCGGCCCGCACGCGGGAGCTCAGACAGTCTTGCTTGACCTTGCGGCGATGATGACACACGCTTTGCCCAACGACTCACCGTGCTTTTGTCCACTGCCAGATCACCGTAGACATTCTGCAAGCGTCTATGAATATCTGAGACGTCCTGGTTTTCCGCCAAAAGAAACTCGATCGCTGCCCGTTGTTTGCAACGCACATCCGTTACAGACGCCATTTTAACAGCTCCGTACAGCGCTGCCACCTGTCGGAAGTCAATGAAACTATACAAGACGAAGCGGGAATGTTTGAAAATATTCCACAAGAAATTTCCGGTTTTTTCAACCAAAATTGGCCGAGAAAAAAAATGTGTTACTTATTGAACTGCCCTCGTATGTGACTCTTCAGCTTCGCCAGGCGTACTTCACGTCGAAACAGTTCACGGATGAGCTGCCTCATGTCGGTGTCCAACAGGCACAATATTTCGACAGACAACCACGTTTCCATCAGGTGCGCTGATCAACTGGCTGACGGGGAGCCGGCGTCGCGCTTTTATCTCCTCCCCCTCCCCCTCCCCCGCCCCCCTGATCGGCCGCTGCATTGGCCGTCTGCGCCCAGACTCTCCAGCCCCACTGGCTCTCGCCGACCCAGTGTCCCGTCCTAGATTCGTGCCCTGGTGCGCGCGCTGGCAGCACCGTCGCTGTTCCTCCGCCTGCCCCTGAACTCAGCTCGTTGTCCGGTACCTCATTCGTCTTCTTGCCCACTCTAATAGCGGGGCCCCATGCCTTATTAAGTAAGTACCCTCTATCACGATTTATCAGTGGTTCCCTTACTCGAATCTCAATAGATTCCGTAATGGCACAGTGCCAGAATTTGGAAGTCTGTGTCAGAACCTCGGTGTGGTTACAGTCAGCATGGAAACAATCGCCACGCATGGAGAGAGAGATACAAATGGTTGCATCGTTTGCAAAACAGCGACTGAAATCGCCGCTAAAGTACACTACTGGCCATTAAAATTGCTACACCAAGAAGAAATGCAGATAATAAACGGGTATTCATTGGACAAATATATTATACTAGAACTGACGTGCGATTATATTTTCACGCAATTTGGGTGCATAGATCCTGAGAAATCAGTGCCCAGAACAACCACCTCTGGCCGTAATAACGGCCTTGATACGCCAGGACATTGAGTCAAACACAGCTTGGATGGCGTGTACAGCTACAGCTGCCCATGCAGCTTCAACACGATACCACAGTTCATCAAGAGGAGTGACTGGCGTATTGTGACGAGCCAGGTGCTCGGCCACCACTGACCACACGTTTTCAATTGGTGAGAGATCTGGAGAATATGCAGGCCAGGGCAGCAGTCGAACATTTTCTGTATGCAGAAAGGCCCGTACAGGGCCTGCAACACGCGGTCGTGCATTATCCTGATGAAATGTGGGGTTTCGCAGGGCTCGAATGAAGGGTAGAGCCACGGGTCGTAACACATAGGAAATGTAACGTCCACTGTTCAAAGTGCCGTCAGTGCGAACAAGAGGTGACCGAGACGTGTAACCAGTGGCACCTCATACCATCACGGCGGGTGATACGCCTGTATGGCGATGACGAATACACGCTTCCAATGTGGGTTCACCGCGATGTCGACAAACCCGCATGCGACCATCATGAGGCTGTAAACAGAACCTGGACTCATCCGAAAAAACGACGTTTCGCCATTCGTGCACCCAGGTTCTTCGATGAGAACACCATCGCAAGCGCTCCTGCCTGTGATGCAGCGTCAAGGGTAACCGCAGCCATGGTCTCCGAGCTGATAGTCCATGCTGCTGCAAACGTCGTCGAACTGTTCGTGCAGATGGTTGTTGTCTTGCAAACATCCCCATCTGTTGACTCAGGGATCGAGACGTGGCTGCACGATCCGTTAAAGCCATGCGGATAAGATGCCTGTCATCTCGACTATTAGTGATACGAGGCCGTTGGGATCCAGCAGGGCGTTCCGTATTACCCTCCTGAACCCACCGATTGCATATTCTGCTAACAGTCATTGGATCTCGACCAACGCGAGCAGCAATGTCGCGATACGATAAACCGCAATCTCGGTAGGGTACAATCCGACCTTTATCAAAGTCGGAAACGTGATGGTACGCATTTCTAGCCGCGCAGGATTTGCCGAGCGGTCTAAAGCGCTGCAGTCACGGACAGTGCGGCTGGTCCCGCGGAGGGTTGAGTCTTCCCTCGGGCATGGGTGTGTGTGTGTCCCTAGCATAATTTAGGTTAAGTAGTGTGTAAGCTTAGGGACTTTTGACCTTAGCAGTAAAATTTCACACACATTTGAACATTTTTTTGGTACGCATTTCTCCTTCTTACACGAGGCATTACAACAACGTTTCACCACGCAATCTCCGGTCAACTGCTGTTTGTGTATGAGAAATCGGTTGGAAACTTTCCTCATGTCAGCACGTTGTAGGTCCCACCGGCGCCAACCTTGTGTGAATGCTCTGAAAAGCTAATCATTTGCATATCACAGCATCTTCCTCCTGTCGGTTAAATTTCGCGTCTGTAGCACGTCATCTGCGTGGTGTAGCAATTTTAATTTCCAGTAGTGTATTATTCAGAAACTGCGGCACTAAACCGAACTGCTCGGTCCCTAGGTGTCACCAAACAACGGAAGCAAATCCATAGATAACGAAAATGGTGGCAACACGCGTTTTACTGTGTCACGAAGTGACTCCAACCTAGTACTTCAGCAAAGTGGGGCCCTGAGAGCGACTCTCCGCAGTTTTTTCAATACGCATGCCCTCCACAGTAAGTGTCCGACTGCAGGAAGAAGTTCCCACAGCCAGCCTAACAGGAGGCGACGGCTACAATATTTTATGTTCGGGCCAGTGACGGCCCGGCCTCCCAATTCAGGCGTTGGGGAGGCTGAAGTAGCGCCAATTCCTCGAAAAGGTGCAAACCTGCTATATTTGCACGTCGAGGTAACAATGGCTCGAAATTCAAACTAACGGCTCACAACCTTTGTAGAATTTCGCTGTCTTGTTCGAAAGTAACAGCAATTTGTGGTTCTGAAAATTTCTCCACACCAACCGGCCGACAGTTTCCTTTTCAGGCCGGCCGTCGGTGGTCTCATTCGCCCGAGGAAAATTAATTTAATACCGTTATCCTTTGCTTATTGACTTTTGTACTTATAACTCGATCAATCTGTGGCTCATGTCATTTGATTCGTAATTTCACAGGAAATTCGAATCTGTGATCAGTAATATAAATGTAATGTAATTACCAACTGTCTCTTTATATCGAATGGTGCTGTCACAGTAATTTGAATATCCTCCAAGCATAGCGTACACACGTGATTCTTCATGAGCACAGTGGAACAAACAGCTGCTCGACTTTCACCTGAAGTTGCTGAAGAAGTTCGTCGCGAAACCTGCATAGCTCTAACCAAAACAAAGCAGATGAAACTGAACATTTCCTACAGGGAAAGGGCCGCTATACGGGAGCTTAAAAGATCCAGACACAGTAATATTACCTGCAGACAAGGGCAACACAACAGTGATCCTATCCCGACAGGACCTACTTGGTGACAGCGCATACCACATGATTGACACCGATCCTACCAAGAGGGTTGAGAGGAAGACTCTGGCACTTCTCAAGGTTTCCGGCTTCCCTGACGAGATTACTAAGCTACGCCCGAGGGCTGTTGCTCCTCCTAGACTTTACGGAGTGCCGAAGCTGCACAAGGAATCGATTCCGTTACGCCCCATTGTCAGCAATATTGGTACCCCAACGTACCTTCTCGCCAAGCACCTCAAACATTGGGAGATGTATACACCATATCCGTAACTCTGTGGATTTCCTGGGACGCATCAACAGCCTTACACTTAAGGAATCTGACATACTGGTGAGCTCTGATGTGGTATCTCTATTCTCTACAGTTCCGTTACTGGAATCCTTGGAACTTGTAAGATGGCAAGAACTATACCCCTTACATGAAGTCATTAAAGATCACCTAACTCACGTTGAGCGAACAGTAGGGCTGAACAAAAACGACTGACAAGGCACAATGCATCTTGTAGAGAGTATAGTATGGACGTATTGGAATAATTAATGTCGGGTGATGGTTTTAAAGTAATTCACACGACATGAAAACTTTGTGGAAACGCGTCGATTTACTGGGGGCTTGTTTACCCCAGTGAAGTACTCAGAATTGACTGTGGCTGCCGGGGGAGCAGTTAAGGGAAGCGACAATAGGCAGCTTAGGGCAGCTCAAGCTCTGAGAAAGCGGTAATGGTACGAGGCCTCCAGCCACCTTAAGATGAGTGACAGTGAGTGGGTGGTTGACCCCGACTCCATGCTGGTGTACTGGGAAACATCTCGAGAACTTGTACGCCTGTTGATAAATGTCCGTCGTCCTGTTTTCTGTGCAACATGCGAGAAAGCCTCGCAAAGCTATGATGGAGCATCAACAGAGGTCAAAATATGCATGTTCATGATTATAGCAACTTCACACTGATTTCACAGTCCGCAGAGTCTGAAGCAAATCAGGTGAAGAGCGACAGAATGAAATACGCCGGCCTCCAATGGGAATGTAGGACCAAGGGATTTGAAGTACTCTCCTGGGAGTCAGAATTCCGGAAAAGTTGGTGTTTGTGCAGACGCTAACCTTGATGGGTGGCCTGGGAGGAGCAAAATAGAAGTTGAGAGGAAGGGAAATTTTGTGGGAATTTGTTTACTTCCCAGAGCAGGCATTAGTCGGCGCTGGGAAGTGACGGATAATTAACGTGACTTGCGCTGCAATTGGCGTAACTGATTTTGCTGGAGGGGAAACCGAGGTGAAGAGCGGACTGGCAGAAGTCTCCGTAGAGGCCTTCTGTTCCCAGCTTGCCTAGAGTGCAGACGTGGCGTTCTTTACTCAGCTTGCCTGAGAAAGAGTGAGCATCTCTGCAGTTTAGGACTTAGCAAATGGACCGATTGAGCTTGGAGATATGAAGTTTTGTTTCAGCTATGCACTGGGCAAGATAGCTGGGAGTGAGAAGACGAGCGCAGCCTTGCAGCACCACGAGGTAGGCCGACATCCGCACAACGACACCGCTCCACCACGCTGTATTCGGTGATGTTGCGCCCGCTCCGGCTACTGATTAATTTGCTGGATCACGTCAGCAAAGTTTCCATGAGCGTTACATGGGCCGTGTGTTGTAGAACTCTTCTCGCACTTTGCATTACGCCTGGGTCAGTCGATAGGAATTAGTTTTGATTTATCGCGTTTTACTCCACGCAAACGCAATTTATTACCACTGCCTGTTAGGAGAGTCATGTAATGTGATGATTGAAGGTCGTGAGTTAAAATAAATCTGTGCTAATCGACTGCATCTGTTTTCAATCAAATAGTTGAAATCCCAAGTCACTTTCTTAATTAATTGTATGTTCAATATTTGCATCTGTGTTCAATAGCTGAATATAACATCAATGTGCACCCCTTTTTAGTTAAAAGGGATCAATTCTGAACCAATTAATGTCAACACTGCCACCGCAGTTCAATCAGGAGTCACAGGGCCTTATTACTTTCTTTGCGTTATCTGACATTGCGGCAGTTTTGCACTCTCTGTTGATCTGTTAGTCAATTACCTGGGGTGAATACACACCAAAACCAGATAAGTGATGGGTGGGGTGTTAAAAACTCATCATCCAGAAATTTGATGAAGAGACCACCAACCTTTTCAGAGATGTTGTGACATCAACTTACTTCTTATTTGACGGTGAATACTACGAGCAGACAGAAGGAGCAGCCATGGGGAGTCCACTCCCACCTGCTGTAGCGAATATGTACATGGAACATTTTGAGGAGGAAGCTCTTGAATCAGCACATCTAAAACCCATCTGTTTCTGTAGATATGTGGATGTTACCTTCGTTATCTGGTCACATGGAAGAGATAAACTGGGAGACTTCCTCACACATATCAACTCCAGACACGAGAATATTAAGTTCAGCATGGATATCAAAACGGATGGGATGCTCCCTTTCCTAGATGTTTTCATTAAAAGACGAGCTGACGACACTTCGGGCCACAGCGTGTGTAGGAAGAAGATGCACACCGATTTGTTCCTACATGCGGATAGCTGCCACCACCCGGCACAAAAGAATGGCGTGCTCAGAACTCTTGTACACAGAGATCACATCATCTCCGACAGGGAAAGTCTCCAGCAAGAATTGGACCATCTGAAGACCGTGTTTCGGGGGAACGTTTACAAGGAAGGGCGAATTCGGAAGGCTGTTCATCCCACACCTGCAGCACCGGCGGAAACTGAGGATGCAGCTCAGGAGGAGGCGGCCTTGGCTATTATTCCGTTTTGTGGGGCCTTATCCGGAAAAATTTTACCTAAACACCAAGTGAAAACCATCTTCAGTCCTCCAAGCGAAACCAAGAGTCTTCTTGGTAGTGTCAAGGACAACCTTGGTCTACGTAAACCAGGGGTTTATCAGATACCTTGCCAATGCGGTAGTGTATACATAGGGCAGACCATTCGTACCACTGAGGACCGATGCCGAGAATATCAACGGCACACTAGACTGCAACAGCCCAGTAAGTCGGCAATCGCTGAGCATTACCTGTCGGAACTCGACAGCACGGATTATGACCAAACCAAAGTCCTGACACAGACTTCCAAATACTGGGACTGTGTCATCAAAGAAGCCTTATAGATCAGAGTAAGAGAGCCACAACTAAATCGTGACAGCGGTTACATCCTTAGCAAGGCGTGGGAACCCGCGATCACCCCGATTAAGAAGAAAAAGGATATTTCCCAGAGTGTACCGACTTCGGGGGAGGAGGGAAGAATAACGAGAGCGGTGCCGGCAGACCCTCCTGAACGTGAAGACCTAGGACGCAGCGCCCAGACGGCGGGAGAACGGATGCTGTACCTATATCGCACGCGGGGCGCGGACCGCACCGACTCATAGGAAGCGCCTGAGGGAGGAGCAGGAGGGGGATTGTCCTATATATACATGGCGCCGGCCTACCGCCGGGCTGGACCGGAAATTACTCTGGGGGGACCACATACAACACATGACCAACCGAGCTAGCGCGAGGCTCAAACAGCTCTATCCTATGCTCAACAGGCGTAGCACACTGAACAGAAGGGTGTCGAGGTCCATGTACATGACACTTATCCGACCCCTGATGACGTACGCAGCTCCTGTCTGGGGGTACGCTGCGCCTATACGCCTGCGCCGTCTGCAGATCATACAAAACAAAGTACTCAAAATCATAAGCAATGCTCCACGATACACACGCATCGCGGACCTTCACCGGGAATACCGACTTGAGACTCTCACGGAGGTAATCCACAAACTCACCACAAGACTATACAGAAACTCCAGACATTCACAGAGCCCGTTTATTCTGAATCTGGGGAACTACGACCACAACCATAGATGGAAACATAAAAGACCAAAAGACATACTTGTAAGGACATAACATCTATGGCCAAGCATACGCAAACATAACGGCAAAGACGAGCCCCTGTTAATCAGACGCCATTACTGGATATCCAGCTGGAATACACTGCCGAATAACTGGCACCCCACATGGAAGCCGTACCGTACACTGCATGCAAACAAGCTCCGCACATCCCCCACACAGTGAGATGATCTATGGCCGATCTCCCACTACTGTATAACGATCTTGATTGTTCCAGGAATGCAGCAGCAGCAGCAGCTGGGACACATCGCCATCGCTTGCCATGGTAATGATGCATGATACCTATACTAACAAATCCAACCTTGCATGAGCTATCGCAGCTAGTAAGCCACTACTGCTCTTACTACCCATCCCACTGTCGCAGAGGTTTTTTTCCCACGGCACGAGCCATGGCACTTTTTTCCCTCTGCTCTTCAAATCGCTACCCTCACTCGCGTTTCGTCCACTATCTATCACCTGATGGACCGTGTTAATGCGTAGCCTTACCCAGACGCACGGACAACGTCACAGCCCAGTATCCTGTGATCCACTTACTAGATAACTAACATGTTTACGGAGGTGACAGTAGAACTTTTGGTTTGGTCACCACGTTGGTGCGGGCGTGGAGGGGCCCCATCTCTTTTTTTTTTCACCGCCGGTCAGTACATCAGCGCACCTGATGATGGTAACGTGGTCGATTGCCGAAATATTGTGTCCTATGCACACTCATACCGGGCTGTTCACCCGAGATTTATTTCGTCATAGGGTACACAGATGAAAGGAATTAGGGTAAGACGCGTATTAAACTCCGGTATGTTCAATTAATTCTGATACAGGAAGTTGAGCTGCACCACAACCATCGATAGTCGTGTTAATCCAGTGTGCGATTTGCAGGGGGGAATGCATCAGACCATCCCCTCCACTGGCTTTAGTTTATGCATCCCAACCTGGGATGTTTATTTCCGACGCACTGGAGTAAAACTTTACATATAATTTAAATTTGTGGAGCCAAACACTGAAACTTTTTAATACAGTCTTACTATTAATATGTTTGCTTATTAATTTTGAAAAAGTGTTATGTAGTAGTTAAGCATTTCAAAATATTTAGAACTAAATCATCATTCTCATGTTGTCATTGTTGCTTTCGTCTAAGGTGCGTCATCCGTTTACTTGCGAGCTTGCGAGGGAAGTAGTGTGGGAGTCATACCGCAGCAGTCGTACCGCAGAGTTGGGTGAGCTGGGGGCTGAAAGTCCCACCACGGGCCCTGACACAGGGTGGTGACCAGCCCGGTGCCTGTGCGAACATTCACCGTTCGGCCACCTTTTGGCAACAGTATGGCGCGGACTAACGCGCCTGGGACGAAAGCACACATTACTAAATAACGCACCATCGTCTGCTTCTAGTTCCTAGGATACTATTTCGTGGACCTTCTTTAAATACTCTTCTCTTCCACCATCGTTTTCTTTTCCTTTGGTTTTCATTTCCGTTGTTAGCTGCAGGTGCAATTACCAAGTAGGCCGCCGCTGAGATACTTCATCATCCTTTATACTGCAAGACCGACACACGTGTGGCACAAAGTCTGTTGCTTTGGTATAAATTAACCTGCCGCATGCAACATACACCGCAAGATGTTGCCTGTTGTAGCATGCTACAAGACGACGCACGCCACATTTCCGTACCATGCTACAATGTTGCAAGACGTCGCCCCAGCGTAAACGAGGCTTTAGAACCAGGTCTGTATTGCATGGTGGATGAGATGTGTTGCGTACGAAACTAAAACCTGCAATCAGATCTAAACGTCGTGGAAAACTGTGAAGAGCTGTCATCCTTCAGCAAGATAACGCTCGCCCACATTCTGCGAAATGGACAGCCGACGCAATAAAGGAGTTGAGATTCGAGGTGCTGGAACATCCACCATACAGCACAGACCTGGCTCCAAGCGATTTTCACGTGTTTGGACCCTTAACGGAAGCACTACAGGGAAGAAGATTTGAAAGTGATGAAGACGTCACTGCTGCGGTGAAAAATTGGTTACAGATGCAACCGAAAAACGTATTTTCTGATGAAGTAAAAAAATTCGTAAAACGTCGTGAAAACTGCATTGAAGTCCAGGGAGGTTACGTAGAAAAATAACGCATGTTTCAGTTTTCTATCATCAGAATAAGTACAGCTTTTCACAAATGTGCCTTTACGTTTTGAATTCCAATCGTATACCTGTATGTAGATGATTCTGTAAATAAGCTTTACCTATAATGTACTTTTGAAGATATAACAAGGGATGGCTTTTCTGATAGTGCATACGCGTGAATAGTGAGTTTCGGCATTAACATCTATTTATAAATAACTGTTTAACCATGGGTAACGCCATGGTCCAAGCTAGTAACATATGTAAAAGAGCCACCGTGGTACAACAACCGAGTTAGAAAACTGCTGCGGAAGCAAAGGGAACTTCACAGCAAACACAAACATAGCCAAAGCCTTGCAGACAAACAAAAATTACGCGAAGCGAAATGTAGTGTGAGGAGGGCTATGCGAGAGGCGTTCAATGAATCGCAAGTAATGTTCTATGTACTGACTTGGCAGAAAATCATAAGAAATTTTGGTCTTATGTCAAAGCGGTAGGTGGATCAAAACAAAATGTCCAGACACTCTGTGACCAAAATGGTGCTGAAACAGTAGATGACAGACTAATGGCCGAAATACTAAATGTCTTTTTCCAAAGCTGTTTCACAGAGGAAGACTGCACTGTAGTTCCTTCTCTAGATTGTCGCACAGATGACAAAATGGTAGATATCGAAATACACGACAGGGGGATAGAGAAACAATTAAAATCGCTCAAAAGAGGAAAGGCCGCTGGACCTGATGGGATACCAGTTCGATTTTACACAGAGTACGCGAAGGAACTTGCCCCCCTTCTTGCAGCGGTGTACCGCAGGTCTCTAGAAGAGCGTAGCGTTCCAACGGATTGAAAAAGGGCACAGGTCATCCCCGTTTTCAAGAAGGGACGCCGAACAGATGTGCAGAACTATAGACCTATATCTCTAACGTCGATCAGTTGTAGAATTTTGGAACACGTATTATGTTCGAGTATAATGACTTATCTGGAGACTAGAAATCTACTTTGTAGGAATCATAATGGGTTTCGAAAAAGACGGTCGTGTGAAACCCAGCTCACGCTATTCGTCCACGAGACTCAGAGGGCCATAGACATGGGTTCCCAGGTAGATGCCGTCTTTCTTGACTTCCGCAAGGCGTTCGATACAGTTCCCCACAGTCGTTTAATGAGCAAAGTAAGAGCATATGGACTATCAGACCAATTGTGTGATTGGATCGAAGAGTTCCTAGATAACAGAACGCAGCATGTCATTCTCAATGGAGAGAAGCCTTCCGAAGTAAGAATGATTTCAGCTGTGTCGCAAGGGAGTGTCACAGGACCGTTGCTATTCACAATATACATAAATGACCTTGTGGATGACATCAGAAGTTCACTGAGACTTTTTGCAGATGATGCTGTGGTGTATCGAGAGGTTGTAACAATGGAAAATTGTACTGAAATGCAGGAGGATCAGCAGCGAATTGACGCATGGTGCAGGGAATGGCAACTGAATCTCAATGTAGACAAGTGTAATGTGCTGCGAATACATAGAAAGATGGATCCCTTGTCATTTAGCTACAAAATAGCAGGTCAGCAACTGGAAGCCGTTAATTGCATAAATTATCTGGGAGTACGCATTAGGAGTGATTTAAAATGAAATGATCATATAAAGTTGATCGTCGGTGAAGCAGATGCCAGACTGAGATTTATTGGAAGAATCCTAAGGAAATGCAGTCCGAAACGAAAGGAAGTAGGTTACAGTACACTTGGTCGCCCACTGCTTGAATACTGCTCACAGGAGTGGGATCCGTACCAGATAGGGTTGATAGAAGAGATAGAGAAGATCCAACGGAGAGCTGCGCACTTCGTTACAGGATCATTTAGTAATCGCGAAAGCGTTACGGAGATGATAGATAAACTCCAGTGGAAGATTCTGCAAGAGAGACGCTCAGAAGCTCGGTACGGGCATTTGTTGAAGTTTCGAGAACATACCTTCACTGAGGAGTCAAGCAGTATATTGCTCCCTCCTACGTATATCTCGCGAAGAGACCATGAGGATAAAATCAGAGAGGTTAGAGCCCACAAAGAGGCATACCGACAATCTTTCTTTCCACGAACAATACTAGACTGGAATAGAAGGGAGAACCGATAGAGGTGCTCAAGGTACCCTCCGCCAAACCCCGCAGGTGGCTTGCGGAGTATAGATGTAGATGTAGATGTAGGGACATTGCTGTTGCACTTGATGGGACATGACAACGTCGAAGACATCGTTCCTTGAATGGTGTTGTAAGTGCTACTTCTCTGGAGAATGGAAAAGTTGTTGATGTTGAGTGCTTATCTAAGTACTGCCACACCTGCCATGGTAACACTGAAGGACGTATTGAACGTCAGTGTTCTAAGAATTATGATGGTTACAATGGAGGTATGGAGTGTAATAGAGCTCTAAAAATATTTCAGAGGTCTGTGCCAGTTATTGACGTTAGATGCACGAAGTACCTAGGCGATGGGGACTCTAAAGCTTTCAATAAAATTAATGAGTTCAATGTTTATGGTGATACCTTGGTAACAAAACTGGAGTGTTGTGGACATGTGAAAAAGAGGATGGGTGCTAGATTGAGGAAGCTACGAAGAGAAATGAAAGGAAAGGTGCTGTCTGATAGAAAATCTCTGTCTGGTCGAGGCAGGTTGAGAGAAACTTCTTCAGAGTTATTATCGACTGGCTATTAGACGAACTGCTCATCTGAATGGCGTTACAGCAATGAGAAGTGTGGGTCACGTGCTTTCATAAGTTGTCCACAGATGATCACTCTGTTCATGGACTTCGCCCTAAAGGAGCAGATTCTTGGTGTGGTTACCAAAAAGCAAAAGAAAATGGTCAAATATACCATCATAAGCATTCTCTTCCTGACCCTGTTATGAATGAAACAAAACCAATTTTTAGAGACCTGAGTGACCCTGTTTTGCTTAGTAAATGTTTTCATGGGGGCACTTAGAAATCTAATGAATGTTTCGACCATTGCATATAGGAAAGATTACCCAAGAATGTTTTTGTAGGACTAAATACATTAAAAATTGATGCACTAGATGCAGTGATATGTTTCAATGATGGAGTGATAGGAAGTTGGAAGTCCTGAGAAATTTAGGCATAAAATGTGGCTCTAATATGGAAGATCAATTGCTTGCATGTGACAGACAACGGGTGCATGAAGCTGAAAGATTCGCTCTTCAAGTTACCAAAGAAGCAAGAAGTGCTGAAAGGAATGCCAAGAGGAAGCTTGAAGAAATGCTGCAGGATGAAGACTGTGCTTCAAGAATGTTCTGAGCCACTGTTTAATTGGACTCATATCTTCATTCACAATTTCCCGCAAGTTGTATTTTTCAGAATTCAGGTACAAATATTCCCTAAAGTTTATAAAGCATTGCTCTAATTTTTTTCTGTAACTTGCAGTAGCCCATCCCCATGTATTATTGCAGAGTCGACTAAATTATAGAAAAAATAACGTTTTTATGAGGAAAAACTAGAAAAATTAAAATGTAAGTGAAAGGCGGCTACACTGAGTCACAGCGCCAGAGATTGCGCCATAGAGTATTATTGCGCCGCCTCCACTGCAGCAGTTGTAGTTCAGAGGTTGCCGTGGGCAGTAGTTGTTCAGAGAATGTCGAGAGCAGCTGTAGTTCAGAGGTTGGCGTGGGCAGTAGGTCTTCAGAGAATGTCGAGAGCAGTTGTAGTTCAGAGGTTGCCGTGGGCAGTGCTTGCTGAGGATGTCGAGAACAGTACTAGTTGAGACCGTGTCGTGTGCAGTTACTGTTCTGTTGGGCGAGAGAGTAGATGCTGTTCTGTTGGTGTAATGTATATATGGATGATGTTGCAATGATCACAGAGTATTTTTCGTCAATATATATGGAGGTAACAAATATTTTGCTTATTTCAAATCTCGTTAATAATAATGCCTCTTGGTCACAGGTTCAGTCAACAAAGCATCTGGCTCGTGTTCATGTATTAGACTTGTAATTCTGGTTTCTATGAGCAATTATAGTATTTGTGGTTTTTCAATTAGTTCCTTGTAAATGGTGTTTAAAATTTCTTGTCTTATTGAGGAAGAACTGTGCCAGATACATGTATGTTGAACCACACTACCACACACAGAACAGTTACACTTGTGCTTTGTTGTTTCATAGCTTTTATAGTTGCAGGGGACTTAATTAATCAATTGTGTTAATGGAAATTTCCTTTCATTCTGTATTATTATTTTATGGAGTCAGATTGCATACTAATACTAGTCAGGGCCAACCAGTTACGAGACATCGTAACCAGACACACAGCTACTAAAATTACTTTTTTTTTTTAATTAAGTCCCCATGCATGTGGCGACCCTGCCAGGATCGTCCCTTGGAATTCATTTGACAGTAAAAATAGCAGACAGTAGTATTGTTGTAGTAATTTGTAGTTTAGTAATTGTAGTCTATATTGCACATATAGATTTTGTAATTGAACATTTGTAGTTGTCTTGTCATTCTTCTGATGGTATTTTTGTGGAATTTAATTTTTGATGAGTCGTATACGGGTTTGACAATTTTGTGCAATTGTGAAGGTGTTAGTTGTTCGTTAGGCGTGTTTGTCGGGAAGCCTTTTGTGTGGATGGTATTGTTGGTGATAAAGTGCTATATTGTGTGTAATTTTCGTATAGTGACGAGTTTTGTATGTTTTGTAAATGATTACGTGATCGATGAAAAAGGCAAAAATGATGGATAGTCAGAATGACGAAATGGCGAACTCACAATACGAGATTCTGGAATAGTATCGAACACAGATAGCTTTATGGCTATGCCGAAGGAAGTTAGTTTTACGGGAAATGTTAGGGGCGAAAAGAATTTCGAACCAGTTAATATGGAGCAGTTGATGAGTGCAATATTAAATTTGGGATTACGGTTAGAAACTGATATGGGAACATTGGCAACATGGTTAGATTCACAAATAGGAACAATTAAAACTGAGATGGGAACAATGGAAACACAGCTAGACTCACGAATAGGGACATGTTTCAAAAACATGAAAGATGAATTAGAAAAAGAAATTAGAGAAGAAGTAAAACCGATTTTGAATGCTCACAACAATAGATTAATTTCAATAGAAATTAGACAGAAGGAACTGGATAGGGAACAGGAAGAAAGAGAGTGCGTGGTAGTTCAAAAATTTTCAGAGTTAAATTTACAATGCGCACGCAATAAGAAAGAAATATTTGAAAGAATCGAGGGATCTGTACCAAATGACAGAATAAATAACCTAACACAACAGTATAAACAGTTAACTACTAAATGTGTCAATACTGAAACCCGAGTCGCGACACTTACGGAAGACGTAAATAAACAGAAAGAACAAATAGGTGACTTATCGGAAAGAGTTGAGGAGATTTCAGATAAATTAACAAGTCTTAGTTTAAATGGGGACAGAGATTCAGGTGATACAGCTCCATTGCCATTTGCAGAAACCGAAGATTACCAGAACATAAATAAACATGTCGAAAATCAGGGAAAATTTAATGAACACGTTAAAAGGGAATTTGAGGCGTTACGAAAGCAAGTCAAACAAATTGAAAGCGAAATCGTAGGAAAAGATAGTAGAAGAAATTTAGAATCACAGATAGCAGCAGGTTTTGAAGAAAATAATTTATTTCATTTACGAGATGCAGCAAGAGAGCGCCAGGCGCCCAAAGTTGACAATAATCAACATTCGGACTGGGACAGATGCGGTAGGTCTTTGTCGCCATGAGGCGAAAACTTTGACTATAAACACTTTTTAACTGTTCGGAAATTTAAGATCTTTCGCAATTCTAATAATGACGTACATCCACGTTCATGGTTAGATCAATTTATGTACGCAGTTCCACCAAATTGGCCATTAAGTCACAAACTGGAATGTATGTGTGGCTATTTAAGTCCCCAGGGGATTCACTACACTAAGTGAATATGTGCCGTAGCGTGCACAGGGCCCCGAGCTGTAGTGGTGCTACTTCCCTTTTAGTTTTCTGCACTGCTGCCTACTCTTTTACTATTCTTTGTATCTATCAAAACAACTCTTCAACTATCAATCTATCTAGAAAAGGAGTCAGTAAGGAATAACCGGACATGACTATTTTACCCAAAAGTGATTTCGGAAATTGCCGTTTGGACTTACTATATCTTCTGCAGCATTCATTCGTAGTTTAAACGAAATTTTACGCGTTTATCTTCGTGACAATATTACTTCATATGTTGACGATATTCTTATTGCTAAACGTTCCTGGAGTGAGCATAACAAAATTTTGGATTCATTATTACGTATTTTTGCAAGAGTTGGCATTACAGTGAACTTGGAAAAATCTGAATTTGGTCGTTCTCAGGTGAAATTTCTTGGTCATATTATTTCTACAGAAGGTATTATTCCTGATCCAGAGAAACGAGACGCTATTCGTAATTATGCTGTTCCTACCACAAAACGTGATGTTCGTAGTTTCCTTGGTGTCTGTAATTTTCTTAGACGCTTTGTTAGATTGGACAATTTGGCCACACCTCGTTTATGTGAACTATCTGGAAAGAATTCTAATTGGTGTTGGGATGAGGAAGCTCAATCGGAATTTGAACAACTTCGTGATGCTTTAGTCGCTGCTCCACTTCTTTCACATCCAGATTTATCTAAAGATTTTTATTTGGCGACGGACTCATCATACAAAGGCCTAGGTGCACACTTATTTCAAGAGATAGAAGAAAACGGCGTTGTAGTACAGAAAACTATTGCATTTGGAAGTCGTGTTCTCTCTAAATGAGAAAAGAATTATTCGGTTACGGAACTTGAAGCTTTGGCTATTGTTTGGGCTTTCACAAAATTTCGCATCTTTTTGTATGGCAGACATACTAAGGTTTACACCGATCATCGAGCTCTGGAATTTCTTATGTCAACAAAATTAACACATGGAAGATTGTCACGATAGGCGCTGTATCTACAGGAATTGATTTTAGTATTGTTTACATACAGGGTTCTTCAGATATTGTTGCTGATGCTTTATCACGTGCACCTATCGGTTTGAAACAAAGTGCTGAGGAGGACTGCAAAGAAAGCAATTATTGTTTGATGTATATT
Source organism: Schistocerca americana (assembly GCF_021461395.2). Lineage (NCBI taxonomy): Eukaryota > Metazoa > Arthropoda > Insecta > Orthoptera > Acrididae > Schistocerca > Schistocerca americana. The sequence goes on along the minus strand of NC_060125.1, from coordinate 556,105,692 downwards.
CAAGGTGTTGCGTTTGAAAATTTTATTTCGTCTTCGCTCCAGGACATCGCTAAGGAGCAAAACAAGGATCCAATCTGGAAGGACATTAAGGAGAACTGGAGCAGAAAGGAAAGCGTAGCGATTAAACAGTATTATTTAGTTCGTAATGATATTCTTTTTAAACGAAAATCGCTTGACAACTCTGTTTGGTTAGTTTGCATTCCTGATGAGTGGGTTAATAAATTGATTTGGTATACACATTTCAGTTACGCACACTTTGGTCCCAGAAAATGCTTTCATAAATTACGAGAAAATTGCTACTTCAGTAACACGGAAAAACGTATTCGATTTGTTCTTGCCAAATGCAAATTATGTCAAAAGGCTAAGCCGCAAACAATTTCTCACAGAAGACCGTTGTTTCCTATCATTCCATCGAAATTAAAGGAGATGGCTGCAGTCGATTTGTTCGGTCCAGTGGTTCGTTCTACTAATGGTTTTGCGTACATTTTGGTAGCAGTGGAAGTGATATAAAAATATGTGTGTTTTACACCTTTACGCAAAGCAACAGCTCGTTCAGTATCTAAGGCTTTCATCAAACATTTTCTTAAAGATGTGGGTCATGTTGATAATGTTATATCAGATAATGGCTCACAGTTTCACTCTAAAATTTGGCTTCGTATTCTACGGCGTCGTATGATTGAACCAATTTTCATTTCACTTTTTCACCCTCAAGCTAACGCTTCAGAGCGATGGATGAAGGAAATCAATAAATTGTGTCGTCTTTATTGTCATCAGAATTACAGAACGTGGGATCAGTATCTTCATATTTATCAAAACATTCTAATGAACTCCCTAATGATTCAACTTCTTTACCGCCTATATTGATATTAAAAAATAGAGCACCGACAAATCGCATTTCTGAAATCCTTCCTTTTCCGCCTACACGGAAACTGCGGCATTCTGAAGTTGTCAACCTGGCTCTACAAAATATTGCATCTGCGGCTGCTAGAAGAGAGAAATCAGCTAAACGTCCTGGTCGTTTAAAAACCTTGTCAGTTGGTCAAAAGGTGTTAATTAAGTCTCATCGTTTGTCTCACAAAAGAAAAGGCTTGTGTCGCCAATTTTTTCTGCTTTATAACGGTCCATATAGAGTTCGCAAAATTATTCATGATAACACTGTCGAAATAGAAACACTTAAATCACGGCGCTCTAAGGGAATACATCATATGTCGAAGGTTAAAATTTTTGTGGAATGACATACTTTTGAGAATTGAACAGTTATACGTAAATATGCAGAGAATACAAGTATACCGCTTCGTGTTCTGGCGGCGGCACATACTCAAAGCAACAGTAAGGTCTGCGCGCCGCATAAGGCAGTCGTTGACCGCAAACAATTACTTCCTACGTCACGCGTACCTACAGCTGATCAAGCGCTCAGTGCGAATGCACTGATAGCCGTAAACAGATACACAGTCTAATTTCTCCGAATAAATTCAGTATAAAGCTATAGTGACTTGATAAATTATGTTATTAACATTCAGTTTTTTTCAGGATACAGTTGTATAAAATATTTAAGAACTTCAGGTAAATTCTGTGTGTGCCCGACGTTAAGAGGACTTGCTATCGAGAAAATTTCAGGAAGAATGTAATTTCGAAGAAGAAAGTAATAAACTAAAAAGGTAACTATTAACTGAGTTTATTTTTCAGGTAACATATTTCCACTTAGGTACGTACTTAAGACGTAATTTGCTGCTCGCGATTACGTGATTTATACTTCGTGTTAACTGATTTTGACAATGATTGATTAATGAACAGGGTTGTTACTTATGTATACTATGCATCGCTTGGCTGCACTGCTTTTTCATTGATGTCATTTTTTTTTATTATGTGCCTGCTATGCTTATTTACTTAAATTATAATTGTCACCTGATTAGTCATGCTGATATGGTTATGTATGTAAGTTATACTTTGTGATTTATCTGCTTGCGCCTTCATGTTTACTTATTAAGATTACATATGAACATTTATTTGCTTATGGTGATATGATGCTAATGACCTGTTTATTATGTAAGATATATACTTGCTGCTTTGCGTATGGATTGCATATTTACACATTTTTGTTTTGTTGTCATAACTACTCTTTAATTTGGTATATAGAAATGTTGATATACTGTGTACGAACATGGAGTTTAGGTCACATTATGGTATTAATTACAGATTGATCGCTTGGCAGAGCCTCGTTGTAGGGATTGTGCTACATCCACTTGTTGACATTCTGTTCTCTACTGGTATATTTACTCGCTATTGCATGTTTTGCTTACGCTCAGTGCTTTATATTTTAAGATAAGAAAATGAACTGCTATAATTCTTCAAACGACATTGGTACTTCATTGAAGTCACATGAGCTGGAGGTTTTATGGAAGCTGTGTAAATTTATGCTAATAGAAAGGAAGCTAACGACATGAAATACCAACACTAGGTTTACACCGTTGACAATTATTACACTGCATTCTTCGTGAGCAATTGAAATAGCAAGTGATACTTGACACAAGAAATACTCCACATGTTTGCTTCTGTTTTGCCATGATTCTTGAAGTGGTGTACACACTGAGAAATATTACGATCATTCACACTCCATACTCGTACTTACTTACTGAAAGTTATTCAAACTAAAGGCTGTTAGAGGTCATAATGAGCAGAAGATATGGGTCAGGTGGATTACACAGAGGTTGTGTGTGGACATTGTGTCTTCGGATTGTATGGGATGATGAATTGACGTGTGCACTAGTATTTTATCTGTACTTGTTCGAGGAGACTGACTAGAGGAAAGAGTTGTTATGGAAGTGAAATGGTATTGGTGATAAGGTTTATATGTATCGACGTATTGAAGAGGTATTATTGAGGTACTGAGTTTGTGTGACGTTGATGATTATTGGAGTTTTTGTGGACAAGAGGTAAGGTAAATGATATTGATGATAAGGTTTATATGTATCGACGTAAGAGGTATTATTGAAGTATTAAGATTATGTGATGCTGATGATTATTGGAGTTTTTATGGATAAGAGGTAAAGTAAGTGAGGAGCATATTTTTTTTGTTGGTTTATGTGGAACAAGGAGGATGAAGATGGCAGACTAGAACACTCAAGTGGAAGGAAGATTGTCTACACACACACACATTGTTAAATCAATAAACAGTTTTTTTTTGGGAGAGGAAATATTTGCATATCTTGGCACACTGACAGTTGTTCAGCAACCGTACATTTTGATTTGGCTTGGCAAACATTGGTCTTGACATGATGACTATGACGTTGACTAACTATTATTGGCTGTTATACACTGTGCCACCACTACTTGATACACATGTTGAACATCAAATTTTGACAGAATTGCATTTACACAGTTAACACTATTTAATTGCACAGTAGTACTTAAATGTGGATGAAAGATGAATGAGTGTGTTTTGTGTGTTTTCCTTTCCTAATCCCAAATAATTGGTACCGACCTATGTCCTAAATATTATTTTACTTGTGTGTTGTGGCTTGCACTGACACCTATAAATATTATAGGCTTACTGATATTTGTGTATTTGTAATATTTAATATGACAATTATCTTATATCATTTGTGTGTTTATTATAATTTGTATGTTTAGTGTAAGAGCATTGATAATAATTTGTAAAAGCAATTTTGTGTGCATTTAAACTGTTGTTCGTGTTTACACGTATTAACATTGATGGGTACCACTTGGAAATGTTTAATTTCTGCTGATGAACTCTGATGAACTGTCTAATTAGTGATAGTGAATATTATGGAGTGTTACCTGCACTTGTTCAACATTGATGAGTGCCACTTGGAAATGTTTGATTTCTGCTGATGAACTCTGATGAACTGCCTAATTAGTGATAGTGAATATTATGGACTGTTACCTGCACTTGTTCGCCATTGCTGGGTGCCACTGATGGAACTGCTTCTACTGAGATAATGTTACTTGTTGGTGTCTGCACCTGCTCAACATTGCTGGGTGCCACTGATGGAACTGCTTCTACTGAAATAATGTCACTTGTTACTGTCTGCACCTGTTTAACATTACTGGGTGCCACTGTTGGAACTGCTTCTACTGAAATGATGTCACTTGTTGGTGTCTGCACCTGCTCAACATTACTGGGTGCCACCGATGGAACTGCTTCTACTGAAATGATGTCACTTGTTGCTGTCTGCATCTGCTCAACATCGCTGGGTGCCACTGTTGGACCTGCTTCTACTGAAATGATGTCACTTGTTGGTGTCTGCGCCTGCTCGCGATTGCTGGGTGCCACTGTTGGAGCTGTTTAAATACTGCTGATGAAATGTTATGAGACTGCTATTTGCACCCGTTGACCATTGCTGGGTGCTACTGTTGGAAGTGTCAACTACTCTGAGGAGTGCTACTTGCTTATTGAACTATTGAAAAGATTTTATGTGAATATTTGTATAAACTGATTTTTTTGTGTATTTACCGTTTATGAAATGTTATGAGACTCTTACCTGCACCTATTCGTCATTGCTGACGCTATTGATTGAATTGTTTAACCACATTGTTTAACAAATGATATTTGTGTAAACTACTACGTAAAATCACATGTATGCAAGCATTTGTATTCCTTACTGTATTTTATATATTACGTTATTCAAGGGTCAGTGCAAAGACAACATTTATTTAGTTATGTGATATTTACTTATTAATATTATCTCTAATTTTTGTCTGTATTTTTTTGGACGAATTTGTTGGTATTTTCACCACCAATGCTGGCAAAAATACCATCAAATTCTAGCCCGTGGAGGAGGGGCATATGAACGGTGGCTACATTGAGTCACAGCGCCAGAGATTGCGCCATAGAGTATTATTGCGCCGCCTCCACTGCGGCAGTTGTAGTTCAGAGGTTGCCGTGGGCAGTAGCTGTTCAGAGAATGTCGAGAGCAGTTGTAGTCCAGAGGTTGCCGTGGGCAGTGGTTGTTGAGAGGATGTCGAGAGCAGCACTAGTTGAGACCATGTCGTGTGCAGTTATTGTTCTGTTGGGCGAGAGAGTAGATGCTGTTCGGTTGGTGTAATGTATATATGGATGATGCTGCAATGATCACAGAGTATTTTTCGTCAATATATATGGAGGTAACAAATATTTTGTTTATTTCAAATCTCTTTAATAATAATGCCTCTTGGTCACAGGTTTAGTCAACAAAGCAACTGGCTCGTGTTCATGTATTAGACTTGTAATTCTGGTTTCTATGAGCAATTATAGTATTTGTGGTTTTTCAATTAGTTCATTGTAAATGGTGTTTAAAATTTCTTGTCATATTGAGGAAGAACCGTGCCAGATACATGTACGTTGAACCACACTACTACACACAGAACAGTTACACTTGTGCTTTGTTGTTTCGTAGCTTTTATAGTTGCAGGGGACTTAATTAATCAATTGTGTTAACGGAAATTTCCTTTCATTCTTTATTGTTATTTTATGGAGTCAGATTGCGTACTAATACTAGTCAGGGCCAACCGGTTACGAGACTTCGTAACCGGACACACAGCTACTAAAATTAGTTTTATTGTATTTTTTTTAATTAAGCCCCCATGCATAAGATGTGATATTTTTTATCCTTGTAATACACATAATAGGTGAAATTAAATAGGTCTAGTACCTCAGCAATCTGGTAAAAATTTGGTGTCCTTCAAATGTGTAACATTGGATTAAATGGTATCTCAATTTGAGGAAGCATTCTGGAAAAAAATTGCATCAGTTTCTTTGTAATTTTTTTAATGACTTAAAGCTGGTTCAAAAATATTCTAATTACTTCTAATTTGTTTAGAAAGTGTGCTGCATTACCTGATATCAAAAAAATCTGTAAAACATATACGTTATAAACAATGTGTGAAAGAAATAAGTGTTGATTTTTACATAGTACTGAGCCGAAAAAGTACCCTGTATCCATAAACAGAGTTTGAAAGACTGTTTTGATAGGCAACTCCTTCTACTCTACAGCTGAATATCTTAACAGAGACTGCTAAGCGAGCTTAAGTGAAAGCGTCTGTTAGATTTCAATTCTCACAACATTTGGTCACAACAGTCAAGATTAGGTATTTTTTGTATGATAAATTTATTAATAGAACATAACAAAGTTTCATTCTGACAGCCTGTTAATTCTGTAAATATTAGCTGTTCCAGTTTATCGCATCGTATTCACCTATTTCTACATTCTCCTAGTATGTGTTGTATTCAAATGTTTTATGGCTTTATGTTATATTTTCTGACATGTTCCACATCCACGAGAATCATCTTATTTTTGGGGGCCTATGGAACGAAAACTGAATCTAGTCTAATGTACTGTCACTAACGGCGCGTATGACACAGCAGACGTGTTTTCCGGTGAAAGATTCGGTTGACTTGTCACCTTGTCATCAAACGTTCGCGGTTCCCACTCGAGAGCCACTTCCTTTCGGCCGCTAACAGAGTAGTTGTGGGGAATCAACTGTCATTGTAGGTCCCTTTCATTCACCTAGCTGTTGCAAATGGACATTACACCACGACACAGACACGGTGTTGAATACAGCGAACAGCATTGGGACGATGGAGGTTTCAACACAGCTCGTCTAGTTGGCCACTTAACCACGACGCCATTCCTCTTTCGTGCTGCTCTATATTGCACTTCTTATCCTTCGATCGTTCTCTGCTTCTGTTTTGCTTTTGTTTCACAGTTCAGTACATCCTCTTCCTGTCTTCATGCTTGATCTGTGTTCAGTTTTTGAGGGCTGTCCACTTACCACAGTGTCTGAGGGGGTTGGCTGGGAGTTTCCCTTGTGAGGAGAAAGCGAGCACCGGTGCCCCAATGTTCTGTAATGAGATACTCAGATGACAGTTGTCGATGGTGGATGTCGTATTCAACCAGTCACAGTCAGTGCGAGGTCTTCATGCAGTGCAAGTTGCAAGGGAAGTTTCTTTCATCAAAGAAGGGTGGACTTTCCGTCGTGTTGCTGCAGATGCCAATGTCTCTCCGTCTGCCGTCCACAGGGCTGTGGACACGCTACAGGGGGACGGGTCAATACGCAAGGCGAGTTCGTCAAGGCTGCCGATGCATTACAGCCCCACGTGAAGACCGATATCTGGGCGTCTCTGCGTGTTGCGGCGTCGTACGGTTACCGCCAGAGCACTGCTAGACGATCTCAGAAAGGGCGATTGGGGCCGCTATGTCCTATCAGACAGCAACAAACAGGTTACGAGGGAGGACCCTACGACCCAGGCGTCCTGTTCGAGTATCCCGCTTGACACATCCCGCAGCTCGCCTTTAGTTCTGCCTTTCCCGTATCAACTGCCAGCTGCGTCTCTAGCGACAAGTCCAGATTATGTGTGACGCAAGGTGACAGCAGTGTTCGTGTATGGAGCCGCCGTGATGAGCAGAAGCTGCCAAAGAACGTCCAGGAAATGAACAGATTCGGCCGAGGTTCTGTCGTGGTGTGGGGAGGCACAAGTGTTGACAGCCGCACGGACCTTGTCCGCGGTCGCCTTATCGCCAGGCAGGCGGCAGATCCTTTTGGCTCACGTGGTGGCTACCGCAAGCGTTGGTGGTTTTGAACTCCCTCTAATGCCAGGGCTCGTGTGGCAGCCGTCACCGGGAATATCGTGCCAAGTCTGGACGTCGAAGGAACGGAATTACCAGCGGTGAGTCCCGACCTAAACGACATCGAGCGTGTGGGGGACATATTTGACAGACGTTTTCGTGATCGTCCTACTCCACCACAGACGCACCGACAACTCTGAGGTATGGGAACGTCTGCCACAGAGCGACCTCTGTAGATTTACACGGGGCATGCAACGTAGGCGTCACGAGGTGAAAAATGTTCACGGGCGGTATATACGTGGCTGAAGCTCTCCTAGTCCAGTGAAAAGCACCAAGAATGATCGGATGAATGATTCCACTTCATTTTCGACACTCATCAGAGGTTTAATTTTTTGTTACGTACAGGAACGAAGATGTAATGATGGTTTGTTGTGTACTTAATTTGTGAAAGATAAAGATATATTGTAATTTGATAACATAACCAGTCCACAATTATTGCTCAATGGAGTATGACAGACGCCCAAAGTCAAGTTCCGCTAATTCTTTTCAGCAGTGTATAAGGAATTCCAAAGATAGCTTAAATCGTTGAAGAAAATACCCATTTCGTTTAAACTTGCTTCGCAAACGTGCTGCCACAGGGGATGACCTAGGAGGGTCTCTCTTTTCAGGGATGCCTGAGTGGCGCCACTGGACAATGGCCATCCTAGGAGCCAGGGTGCCTCCTCCGACCAACTGCTTCAAAAAATTGCAGGAAAGATCAGCGCAGACTCGACGGTAAACAAGGCTCCAGGAAGTACTTTTTGCTGGTGCAGTCACTTCACTGGGTCTCCACCGAGGCAATAAAACATAAGGACACACGCTCTCCACCCCATTCTGAGGCGGGCTGGCTCTGAGCACTATGGGACTTAATTTCTGAGGTCATCAGTCCCCTAGAACTTAGAACTACTTAAACCTAACGAACCTAAGGACATCACACACATCCACGCCCGAGGCAGGATTCGAAGCTGCGACCATAGCGCCATTCTGAAGCGTCGCTGCAGTCTGGATTTCAGATCGCTCGTAAGGATGGGTGCTAAAGTTGAGGCCATCTTTGCTTAGCGTGTTGTGACGCTGTACGCAGAACGAACCTAAATTTTATCGCCGTCGTTTCTGATTCAAACTAGGCTTTACTTTGCAACACTGCATGCTCCACATCCGGCAAGCGAGGAGTAGGTTACCAAAGCCAGTTCTGGACGACATAACGATCTTATCAGACCAAGTGTCAGGTCACACATTCGGAGATTACCCACTTGGCCTCCTAGGCACCGCGACTCCGTCTCCCCCGAGAAGCACTTGCAACTGACCAAGATCACTCAATGGAATCACCCATAAAATTGTGCAACTTGTATTCAAGGTCATAATGTAACTCTGTAATCATCAGGTGACATAAAAATGGCGGGAACGCACCGTTAGGCAATGGGAGCAGTCCTGATCAACACCTCACGTCCTCCTTCCTTTTATCACCTGTTATAACTAGCTCAACTGGCGCAGGCTTCTGAGTTCGACGTCGGAGCATCATGGGGGAGAGGTGCAGGTTTGTTACAAACAATACCAAATTATGAACAGTAATTTTGTCTCTACATACACTACTGGCCATTAAAATTGCTACACCAAGAAGAAATGCAGATGACAAACGGGTATTCATTGGACAAATATATTATACTAGAACTGACATGTGATTATATTTACATGCATAGATCCTGAGAAATCAGTACCCAGAACAACCACCTCTGGCCGTAATAACGGCCTTGATAAGCCAGGGAATTGAGTCAACAGAGCATGGATGGTGTGTACAGGTACAGATGCCCATGCAGCTTCAACACGATACCACAGTTCATCAAGAGTAGTGACTGGCGTATTGTGACGAGCCAGTTGCTTGGCCACCATTGACCAGAATGTGCTGGCCAGGGTAGCAGTCGAACATTTTCTGTATCCAGAAAGGCCCATACAGGACCTGCAACATCCGGTCGTGCATTATCCTGCTGAAATGTAGGGTTTCGCAGGGATCGGGTGAAGGGTAGAGACAAGGGTCGTAACACATCTGAAATGTAACATCCACTGTTCAAAGTGCCGTCAATGCGAACAAGAGGTGACCGAGACGTGTAACCAATGGCACCCCATACCATCACGCCAGGTGATACGCCAGTATGGCGATGACGAATACACGCTTCCAATGTGCGTTCACCGCGATGACGCCAAACACGGATGCGGCCATCGTGATGCTGTAAACAGAACCTAGATTCATTCAAGAAAACGACGTTTTGCTATTCGTGCACCCAGGTTCGTCGTTGAGTACACCATCGCAGGCACTCCTGTCTGTGATGCAGCGTCAAGGGTAACCGCAGCCATGATCTCCGAGCTGATAGTCCATGATGCTGCAAACGTCTTCTAACTGTTCGTGCAGATGGTTGTTGTCTTGCAAACGTCCCCGTTACAGCCATGCGGATAAGATGCCTGTCATCTCGACTGCTAGTGATACGAGGCCGTTGGGATGCAGCACGGCGTTCCGTATTACCCTCCTGAACCCACCGATTCCATATTCTGCTAACAGTCATTGGATCTTGACCAACGCGAGCAACAATGTCGCGATACGACAAACCTCAGTCGCGATAGGCTACAATCCGACCTTTATTAAAGTCGGAAACGTGATGGTACGCATTTGTCCTCCTTACACGAGGCATCACACCAACGTTTCACCAGGCAACGCCGGTCAACTGCTGCTTGTGTATGAGAAATCGGTTGGAAACTTTCCTCATGTCAGCACGTTGTAGGTGTCGCCACCGGCGCCAACCTTGTGTGAATGCTCTGAAAAGCTAATCATTTGCATATCACAGCATGTTCTGCCTGTCGGTGAAATTTCGCGTCCGTAGCACTTCATCTTTGTGGTGTAGCAATTTTAATGATGAGTAGTGTATATAGTTCAATTACTGCATCAGGCTAATCAGCTCACTCTGTAGTGAGAGGCTTTGTAAATAACAACAACGATATGACTAATAGTTTATTATTAACAATTGTTTTTTGCGATATATTAGTTACAATGTACAGTTTATTAACAATATCATTCGTTGTATACAGTTTTCTTTATTTACAATAATCTGCTGTTTCTTAACCACACTTTATTTAAAATCATTCACATATATACAATACCTTTCAGTCTTTCGTGCATTTACTGATACATATTTCTTATTTAGATAGTATTTTCTGTAGACTTATGATTAGCAGGTAGAAATACTTAAATCCTCCGTTACGAATTAGCTGTGTATTTACATTTTTCTTTGTGATTGCTTTCATTTAACATAGACAGTATTTACGTTTTCTTCCAAGGTGTACAAAATTTGTTTCAAACATCCATTACTGATAATTTCTTTCTATTTGCATTTACTGAGTGATCTTATATTTTATATATATATATATATATATATATATATATATATATATATAGGAAATGTGGACTAGCAGCAGCAGGTGAAGAAAAAACCAAAGACAGATACATTCCGAGGGACTAGGTACTGCAGACATAGCAACAAGCCACTGTGCTCGTGGTGCAGACGGGTAGGATATTCCAGCTCTACCTCCATAGTGTATCCCTCACCAGCATCCTTAGCCAAATTATGGATCTCTTCCTTCTATCGGTCGGTTTCCTCCTTGGGTTGCCCTTGGATACCTTAAAATGGTAAACATTGTTGTCTGGCTTCCCGGTAGAAGTTGTTTAGATCCAGGTGGAGGATGCAACTTAAATCGTCAGAAGACTGGTGCTCTTCCTCACTCACACGCGGATTGTTCCCGTTGGCATACCTGTGCACGCACTGGCAAAGCTGCGAATCCCACGTTCGAAGAAGAGCTCATGTCAACATCGTTCAACAGTTCAACGTCGAAACATGTCTTCCTTAGCACTGCGTCCCACGAGAGCCCAGGCATGGAGAAATATAATTTCTAGTTTTAAGGAGTACCATCTACTTTAAGAATACGAGACACTTTATCACGATCTCTCTATGTGCGAGAACCATTCAAAAAGTATGCCTTGTATTTTTCCCTCCTTCATTAAGCTGGTAATGCGGCAATCATGAATCTGCAATTTGCATAAAATGCTGCGAGGCGACGCGGCCATTTGGATGCACTTTACTAACGCACACTCTTATTTTTCAGCAGCCTTACGCGTTTCGACGTTCCGTCATTTTCAAAAGCAGCCATACGAAACTGTTCATTAGATACATTGTATCGTGTCAACATACTCGATCGCGAGGCGAGTTTGCTCTTGCATGCGTAAGGCTGTTGAAAAATAAAAGTGTGATCAAGACATAAGAAAAGTTATTAAAAGTAAATCATGAATCCGTCACATTTCGGCACGAATCTGTCACATTTCCGCAAATCTTCTTCTACAGCCCACTCCAGTAACAGCGTCCTACATCAGTTGTTGGCAGCACTGTATAAGTTTAGAAGAGGCCGACATTGATTTATGTAAAAGACATAATTCTGTGAATTCCTTTCTGCAGAACTTGAAGCGCCCAGTCACATCCACGAAAAGCTGCGGTGGACATCAGCGCGGTTAGGAGACGTAGAGAAGCTGAATGGCGCACACATCTGACTCGTCAAACGCGACATCCAGCGTCGTGACCAAACCGGCCGGGACCACAATCAGGTACAAATTAATTGTGTCGCAGTTATCTATCGATAAAAGCAGTGTGAGAGCCGCTATTGAAAAACTGAGCTGCTCCAAGATTTGTGAATTTGTGCACGCTTGGTACCGATGGTGCTTACCGACCAGAACAAAGGGACAAAGAGAGCAGTTGTACCGAATGTGGTGTAGCACATCAGTGTGAAGGAGGGAGTCGGGGAGTTTTTGGCGAAAACTGTGACTGAAGACGAGAACTGGACTCACTTTTTTGAACGTGGCGGAGAAACCAGCAAACAAGCAGTCTGCTGACTTACAGACCCAGTATCACTGACGTCGATTTGAAGTAGGATTCTGAAACATTTACTTTGTTCGAACATTAAGAATTACCTCTAGGAAAACGATGTACTGACAAATAGTTACCACTGATTTAGAAAATACCGTTCTTATGGAACACGACCAGCTCTTTTTCACATGAAGAAATAAATGCATTCGACAGGGGATCTCAGACTGATTCCACATTTTGAGATTTCCAGAGGGGTTTTGACAACGTCCCTCACAAGCGCCTTCTATTCAAATCGCATGGTTCTGGAGTACCGTCACAGTAGTGCTACTGGATTCGAGACTTCCTGACATAAAGACCACAGTTCAAAGTAACTGGCAGTAGTTCACTGAATAAAACTGATGGGATATGTCGCGTTCTCCAAGAAAGTGTTAAAGGTCTCTGCTGTTCCTACTCTATACAGACAATTTAGGAGACAATGTGTGCAGCTGTTTGCAGTTGAAGCTACAGTTTACTGTCTTGTAAAGTCATCAGAACATCAAAACCAATTGAAAAAAAAACATGAAATGTATTCTCTGTTGCTCTATAACGGTCGGCCGTGGTGACCAAGCGGTTCTAGGCGCTACAGTCTGGAACCGAGCGACCGCTACGGTTGCAGGTTCGAATCCTGCCTCGGGCATGGATGTGTGTGATGTCATCAGGTTAGTTAGGTTTAAGTAGTTCTGCGTCCTAGGGCACTGATGACCTCAGAAGTTAAGTCCCATAGTGCTCAGAGCCATTTTAACAATTTTTTGCTCTATAATGGAATGAGGACAATGGAAATTTGTGCCGGACCGAGACACGAAACCGAGTTTCCCGCTTTACACCAATGGTCGTCTTAACCGCTTTGGCTGTATTATGTAATTCCCGCACAAAGGAGAACATTTTAATTGAATGTCGCTGCCTGGTATCGGCGTACAAACACGATGTTGCACTGCCCGTGTTTTTAAGAAGAGCGATACGATGTTCCTTCGGCATGCATGGATGCTGCACAACACAGGAGATGTGATATCGTAATTGCAAAGTAATTTAGACAGGATGTGTGTATGGTGGGAGAAGTGACAACTGACTCCAACTAATAAAAAGTGTGAGTCTATACATATGATTATAAAAGGAAAACCGTTAAATTTCGGTTACACAAACCTAAAGGCCGTCAGTTCTACTAAATACCTAGAGGTTAGAATTACGGAAAACTTAAATTGATTTTATTACATACAATATGTCGCGGGTAACGCAAAATTAAGCGAGTGTTTCGTTGGAAGAACACTTGAAAGATGTAACAAATCTAATAAAGACACTGTTACACAATGCTTGCCAGTCCTCTTCTGAGTATTGCTGTGCGGTATGGGATCTCTTCATATGCTATTTATGGAGGAGATTGACAAAATTTTAAGAAGAGCAGGTCGTTTTGTATTATCGCCAATTAGGGGAGAGAGTGTCATAGGTATGGTACATGAGCTGGAGTGCAATCATTAAAACAAAAGTGTTTTTCGTTGCGGTGAGATCTTTCCACGAAATTTCATTCATCGAATTTCTCCTAGAAATTCGAAAATGTTCTGTTAACGCCTATCTACATAGAGAGAAATGATCATCGTAATACAATAAGAGAAATCAGAGCTCGCGGGGAAAGATGTGAGTGTTTGTGGGGGGTTTGAATGGTAGAGAAATAGTCTGAAGATCTTTCGATGAACCCTCAGCCCAGCACTTATGTGTGAATTGCAGAGTAGTCACGCAGATGTAGATGTAGATGCAGATTTTTACCGCACAGGCACACTTGTTCTTTCCTCAGGTTGGATAAACTGTTGATCGAGATGGTGACTGCATTGAAAAGGGACAAATTAATCGTCAACCTTGCAGCTGTTATACTATGTAAATGGTGTTTACGTTTCTTGTGAAACTGCGTATTGCTTTCCGACAGACCCTCCTTATACACTCCTGGAAATGGAAAAAAGAACACATTGACACCGGTGTGTCAGACCCACCATACTTGCTCCGGACACTGCGAGAGGGCTGTACAAGCAATGATCACACGCACGGCACAGCGGACACCCCAGGAACCGCGGTGTTGGCCGTCGAATGGCGCTAGCTGCGCAGCATTTGTGCACCGCCGCCGTCAGTGTCAGCCAGTTTGCCGTGGCATACGGAGCTCCATCGCAGTCTTTAACACTGGTAGCATGCCGCGACAGCGTGGACGTGAACCGTATGTGCAGTTGACGGACTTTGAGCGAGGGCGTATAGTGGGCATGCGGGAGGCCGGGTGGACGTACCGCCGAATTGCTCAACACGTGGGGCGTGAGGTCTCCACAGTACATCGATGTTGTCGCCAGTGGTCGGCGGAAGGTGCACGTTCCCGTCGACCTGGGACCGGACCGCAGCGACGCACGGATGCACGCCAAGACCGTAGGATCCTACGCAGTGCCGTAGGGGACCGCACCGCCACTTCCCAGCAAATTAGGGACACTGTTGCTCCTGGGGTATCGGCGAGGACCATTCGCAACCGTCTCCATGAAGCTGGGCTACGGTCCCGCACACCGTTAGGCCGTCTTCCGCTCACGCCCCAACATCGTGCAGCCCGCCTCCAGTGGTGCCGCGACAGGCGTGAATGGAGGGACGAATGGAGACGTGTCGTCTTCAGCGATGAGAGTCGCTTCTGCCTTGGTGCCAATGATGGTCGTATGCGTGTTTGGCGCCGTGCAGGTGAGCGCCACAATCAGGACTGCATACGACCGAGGCACACAGGGCCAACACCCGGCATCATGGTGTGGGGAGCGATCTCCTACACCGGCCGTACACCACTGGTGATCGTCGAGGGGACACTGAATAGTGCACGGTACATCCAAACCGTCATCGAACCCATCGTTCTACCATTCCTAGACCGGCAAGGGAACTTGCTGTTCCAACAGGACAATGCACGTCCGCATGTATCCCGTGCCACCCAACGTGCTCTAGAAGGTGTAAGTCAACTACCCTGGCCAGCAAGATCTCCGGATCTGTCCCCCATTGAGCATGTTTGGGACTGGATGAAGCGTCGTCTCACGCGGTCTGCACGTCCAGCACGAACGTTGGTCCAACTGAGGCGCCAGGTGGAAATTGCATGGCAAGCCGTTCCACAGGACTACATCCAGCATCTCTACGATCGTCTCCATGGGAGAATAGCAGCCTGCATTGCTGCGAAAGGTGGATATACACTGTACTAGTGCCGACATTGTGCATGCTCTGTTGCCTGTGTCTATGTGCCTGTGGTTCTGTCAGTGTGATCATGTGATGTATCTGACCCCAGGAATGTGTCAATAAAGTTTCCCCTTCCCGGGACAATGAATTCACGGTGTTCTTATTTCAATTTCCAGGAGTGTAAAAACATTAGCGGGCCCAGTATCGACCCCTGTGGTACCCCCTGCTGCTTCGCCCGGTCCACTCCCCGGATCTCTACTGGCGCACAGCCCGCCCTCGCAGCTCGCTGGCTGGGAGCGGGGAGCCTGTCGGGCTGGAACCTGCACGTCTCCCCCTTCTCCCTCCCCCGCCACAACAGTCGATATTCTAAAACGGAGCGGCTCGCGATCGATGGTGACGCGTTGTGGTGCAGAGTCGGGGCGCTGTGTTCCCTGCCGTATGGCTGCCGCAGCCTGTACAGCCCTGCACCGGCGTGGGCGTGGGTCTCTGCATACAAGGCGTGTCAGCCGTACCAAAAATAGGGAACAACTGTTTATTAACATAACGGCTTCGGAGTTTTTCGCGACAGAACCAGTGTTCAGAATTTCTCGATGTTCAAGATGAGTCATGTTAGAGTTAAAATCCGAGCATTGGCAGATATTCACCACCTTCTACAACTACTCTGCCACATACAGGGGTCGGACAGTAATGTGGAAAAATCGCGAGCAATACATGCTTGAAAATACATAAATACAGTTGCTAGGCAAGCGTGCAGTTGGCGCTGTTGTATTTGTCCACGGTCGGCTCCTGCCCACTGCCCTCAACACATTGCAAGCGTCATTCATGGTCAGAACAGTGTTCTTCGTAGTTAACTATAAGTGCATTATGTCGCAGTTACGTGAATTCTAATGTGAGCAGACTATTGGTGTTCGCATTGTGTGCCGGCCGAAGTGGCCGTGCGGTTAAAGGCGCTGCAGTCTGGAACCGCAAGACCGCTACGGTCGCAGGTTCGAATCCTGCCTCGGGCATGGCTGTTTGTGATGTCCTTAGGTTAGTTAGGTCTAACTAGTTCTAAGTTCTAGGGGGTATCTTCCACAATCGAGGGAGCTTCAAACGTCCCCTTAGAAAAATTAATGAATTACTGTGCTGCTAAACGTCTTACATTACTCACTTTTCAAACAGCTGAGCAAAACTGAACGTACTCAGACACTACTCTCTTTACATATTCTGATCAACACTAAACTGACACACAATATTTTTAGCGCAACGCAATCTGACTTTCGATAATCCCTACAAGAGAATGGCCCTGAATAACATTAACCTATACGTTTCACATATCACTTATCTCACAAAAATCTTCGTTCCTCGAACTACTGCAATACAACAAGCGCCACTACTGCCAGCTAAATAAAAGATTCAAACTACTAAAGGCACTAACTACTGATAGGCATAGTTAGCAAATGAAAGATTTTGATAGAGAACACGGATTCCCGGGTTAGATTCTCGGCGGGGTCAGGGATTTTCTCTGATACGTGATGACTGGGTGTTGTGTGGTGTCCTTAGGTTAGTTAGGTTTAAGCAGTTCTAGACCATAGATGTTAAGTCCCATCGTGCTCAGAGCCATTTTTTTGATAGCAAACAAACAATGTATTTACCTTAATAGTGTTCAAAAGTCATAATATATATCTATCAGTTCATGATATCTAATATTTCAAATTAACTCTTTCTGATGGACACACATCCAGATCGTCCGCTCTCAAAATTCCGCCATCTCTCTCCCCACATCCACCACTGCTGGCGGCTCACCTCCAACTGCGCAACGCTACACGCTGTTAACAGCCAACTGCCCAACACTACAATAGCATACACTCCAACAATGCAAACCAACCACAGCCTTCACACAGCACAGTCAGTGATTTTCATATAGAGCGCTACGTGGCGTTGCCAACATAAAAACCTAAACAGCCTACTTACAAGCTGAAAAGTTTGGTATTTTAAGAGGCACCGTATCGATGAATTATATCGCATACAGGGCAGGCGGGAAAACATCATCCGCTAAGAATAACGGGCCTTTCCTTCCATTTACGCAAATTAGTTCTAGCTTCTCTGCATGATCTTTTAGGTTTACCCAGATAACGTTAAGATCTTCGCAGCAGCCGACGATATCTCGGGCTACATTCAGTGTTAATTCTAGGACATAAAAATGTCAGACTTCGTGTGGAACAGTGTTAAGATAGTAGAATGAGCTACATATGCTCAATGCGCATGCTTTTTTCTACACGTCGTCACATTCAGATGTTTTTTCGTTGGGTCATATGGTTACTGATCTGTAACTTGATCACTGAAGATCATTTCAGTGTCCATTTATGCTCATAGATCAACACGCTGCACAAAGTGAGCCTTCCCTTTTGCGAATTTATTCTTAAAATATAGTCAGATAGCCTTTAACAAACTTACATTAATCAAAATATTCACGTCGTAAGAAGGCATTCGAAAGGGAATAACTTTCTAAAGACATTCTTACATGTATTTTGTTTCTTCGTCACCATACAAGTTCCCTCTTCTTAAATAAAAGAAGTAGTCATCGAATTTACTCTCTTACAAACATGAACGGATACTTAAGCGAACACTGGACCTTCATATTTACTGGGACATATTGTCCCATAAATTTCTTATTTTTCGTTCCAATGCTCCGGAAGCGACCAAGGTTTCCGCGAAGTTTCCCCTGTTTGCACAAGCGTCTGTTCCGCTACCATATCACCCGGCATTCCGCTGAAAAGTACCCCGCTTTGCAGTGCGTTTCATTTAAAAAAGTGAGTCCTAACTTTCGGGTTACGGAGTGAAATCTATTACAAGAGCACAGCTCTACACGTTTCGTAGAGTATCTGTAGGTCATTTCCGTATCGTAATGGTAGGAGAACTATGAAATCCACGAGGTATTGGCGCCATGGAAACGAGTGCAGAGAGGGAAGAGAAAAATCAAGTTCGACAACGAGTAACAAAAAGAGAAGTTAATAAACAGAGCACAGTAACACGCTCGTGTATGTCTCACTTCTTGCACTTTGAGTGAGACATCACCGTACTTCGTTGAAAAATCGTTTAAGATCAATTACCGCGCCGGGTCAAAATGATTCAAATGGCTCTGAGCACCATGGGACTTAACTTCTGAGGTCATCAGCCCCCTAGAACTTAGAACTACTTAAACCTAACTAACCTAAGGACATCACACACATTCATGCCCTAGGCAGGATTCGAACCTGCAACCGTAGTGATCGCGCGGTTCCAGACTGCAGCGCCTAGAACCGCACGGTCACTCCGGCCGGCACCGCACCGGTAATTTCAATGTAGGCATAAGCGGAGCAGAAGTAACTGTAATCAGACTATTAGCTAGCCGCTTTTAATGGAATTTAAACAGACATTTCGATACTCATCTTAATGGAGCAAGCCATAAACTATTCAGATATTATTTAAATACGTTTATCTAGTCATTTGCTTGACAGTTATTGTGCGTATGTGAAAAAGAGAGGTTGTAGTTATCTAGTCTTCTGTTCTGTTCATGTTTATGATGATAGTGCAGCATACTATTTGAGTTAGGACGTCAAACGCTGCTGCACTGCACACGTCTATGTCTGTCAAGGAGTTCGCTTTAATTGCATTGGTCTTACGTTTCGTTTGCTATATGAAGCCTAACTTGAATCGTTCTTTCAGTTTGTAAGGCATAGGAGAAGTGGATGGAAACTTAGATTTGCTGGAAGGTTTCTGACACGTACTGTAGTGGAGAAATGGCATAGAGGACACTATTACGACAGATTCTATAGTGCATGACAAAGATATCGAACGTAAAAAGAGACACTGCGCTAGGATCGTATCAATTACCTGCCTACAGCTTTCGCGGAGCGAAATTCACGACACTGGAATGTGAAAGTCGTGTGCATTTCATTCAGTGGATGGTGCAGAATTATCCAGTGCACTGAGAGACCAAGGATTCTGATCCAGCTGTACCGCAGCGATGTACACGCTCTTTTGGAGTGTGACAGTATTACTTTTTTTTCTAACACCAATTTTTTTCATAGATACACCTTGACGTGATGAAATTTGATATCGGCGTAGACGTAAGACTAAACTCCAACCATCCTTGCTATAAGCAGAATGTGCTTTGATGCCGGGGCTAGCACTGCGTGATTAATAAATCCCTGAAGTAAATTACGTGTTTAGTTTCGCATAGGATCGATATAGGCAGATGCCTAGATGGTTCCTTTGAAACGGCATGGCTGATTTCTTTCCCTATCCATAATACAATCCGACCTTGCTCCGGCTCCAATGACCTTGATGTCGACGGGACGTTAAACCCAATCCTCCTGCCTCCCTTCCTTCCTTGTGCATAGTACATCTAACATTTCCAGCAGATTTCTATTCACCACTCAACCGCAGCGTCCAGGATTGTTAGCCATCAAGAATGTGTTGGAGCAGCAAGCAGAACTATTTCCAGACAAGCTCCATGATACACACAATTGTTTCCAGACTGTGTTCCCCCTATCTCCAACGCCTACACCACTAGCATGACATACTGCACCAATGAATGTGTTGTTAGTCTCAGCAACGTTAGATGTGTTGTTATAGGACGTATCATATCGAGTGTTCACTGTAGCATCAATCTGTTTCGTCATGCGTGTAGTGGGATAGAAAAGTTTTATACACTACTGGCCATTAAAATTGCTACACCAAGAAGAAATGCGGTTGATAAACGGGTATTCATTGGAAAAATATGTTGTACTAGAACTGACATGTAATTACATTTTCACGCAATTTGTGTGGATAGATCCTGAGAAAACAGTACCCAGAACAACCACCTCTGGTCGTAATAACGGCCTTGATACACCTGGGCATTGGGTCAAACAGAGCTTGGATGGTTCCTTTGAAACTGCATGCCCATGCAGCTTAAACACGATGCCACAGTTCATCAAGAGTAGTAACTGGCTTATTGTGACGAGTCAGTTGCTCGGCCACCATTGACCAGACGTTTTCAATTGGTGTGAGATCTGGAGAATGTGCTGGCCAGGGCAGCAACAGAACATTTTCTGTATCCAGAAAGGCCCATACAGGACCTGCAACATGCGGTGGTGCATTATCCTCCTGAAATGTAGAGTTTCGCAGGGACCGAATGAAGGGTACAGCCAAGGGTCGTAACACATCTGAAATGTAACGTCCACTCTTCAAAGTGCCGTGAATGCGAACAAGAGGTGACCGAGACGTGTAACAAATGGCACCCCATACCATCACGCCGGGTGATACGCCAGTATGGCGATGACGAATACACGCTTCCAATGTGCGTTCACCGCGATGTCGCCAACCACGGAAGCGACCTTCTTGATGCTGTAAACAGAACCTGGATTCATCAGAAAAAATGACGTTTTGCCATTCGTGCACCCAGGTTCGTCGTTGAGTACACCATCGCAGGCGCTTCTGTCTGTGATGCAGCGTCAAGGGTAACTGCAGCCATGGTCTCCGAGCTGATAGTCAATGCTGCTGCAAACGTCGTCGAACTGTTCCTGCAGATGGTTGTGTCTTGCAAACGTTCCCATCTGTTGACTCAGGGATCGAAACGTGGCTGCATTATCCGTTAGAGCCATGAGGACAAGATGCCTGTCATCTCGACTGCTAGTGATACGAGGCCGTTGGGATGCAGCACGGCGTTCCGTATTATCCTCCTGAACCCAGCGATTCCATATTCTGCTAACAGTCATTGGAACTCGACCAACGCGAACAGCAATGTCGCGATACGATAAACCGCAATCGCGATAGGCTACAATCCGATCTTTATCAAAGTCGCAAACGTGATGGCACGCATTTCTCCTTCTTACAGGAGGCATCACAACAACGTTTCACTAGGCAACACCGATCAACTGCTGTTTGTGTATGAGAAATCGGTTGTAAACTTTCCTCATGTCAGCACGTACTAGGTGTCGTCACCGGCGCCAACCTTGTGTGAATGCTCGGAAAAGCTGATCATTTGCATATCACAGTATCTTCTTCCTGTCGGTTAAATTGCGCGTCTGTAGCACGTTATCTTCGTGGTGTAGCAATTTTAATGGCCAGTAGTGTATTTATCTGTCCTACAGCTTTCGCGGAGCGACAGTCCCAGTACTAGCATGTGAATATGGTAGGCATTTCGCTCGCTGAAAGCCGAAGAAGTATCCGATGAATCGAGTGATGTCCTCTGGTGTTGTGCCTTAGTGTAGAGAACTTCTCTGTCATGATCCTGGCGGCTTCGCGTCTGCACATGGAAGGATTTTACCGTCTGCTGACGTTCCCTGTTGTTGTTTAAAAAACGTTTCGACCCTAATGCACACACGGGGAAACAGCTCCGGCCGTGATGCTGTACGGCGGGACGGTCGGTGTGGATGTGTGGCATTACATACATATGTCTGAGTAGGTACTGTATTCTACAAGTTCCGCGCTGTCGTCATATGAACAGAATACGGAATATCAAACTAGATTTGTGATTGGGTTGAAGAGCAAATAGCGTGGTGTTCGGTACGTGCAGGGAGGTTTGCACTTAGATAGTGAAAAGTGTGAAGTCATCAGCATGAGAACTGAAAGGATTCCGCTAAATTTCGGTTACGCGATAAATCACACAATTCTGAAGGCTATAAATTGAAATAAATGCTTAGGGATTACAAGTACGAATAATTTGAATTGGAACGACCACATGAGTAATGTTGTGGGGAAAGTGAACCAAGTACTGTGATTTACTGGTAGAACATCTAGAAAATGCAACGGGCCTACTAAAGAGACTGCCTAGCTACGCTTGTCCGTCCTCTTCTGGAGTACCGCTGCGTGCTGTGGGATCCGCCTTAGGTGGGATTGACGGAGGACATCAAAAGCATCAAAGAAGTGCAGGAAGTTTTGTATTGTCGCGAAACAGTGGAGAGAGTGCCGCAGATATGATACACGAATTGGGGGTAGCAGTCACTCAGAGGCGTTTTTCGTTGCGGCAAGATCCTTTCAATAAATTTCAATCACCAACGCTCTTCTCCGAATGCGAACATATTTTGCTGGCGCCCATCTACATAGGGAAAAACGATCATAATAATAAAATAACAGAAAGATTTTCGTGTTCGTTTTACCCCGCACTGTTCCAGAGTGGAATGGTAGAAAAATAATTTGAACGTTGTTTGATAAACCTCTGTGTGGCAGTTAATTGTGAATTGCAGAGTAATCACGTAGATTTAGGTGTAAAAGTTAGTTACATGCATTCGTTTATGATTGTTACAGCTTCTCTGTCAGTTACAGTGTGCGTGGAGATGGCGGCTTGTGTCTCAGTGATCAGTTTGGACGTTCGCCTGTGCTGTAAGCCGCTCTTCAGTTTCAAAACTGAGATCTGCCTAACACCTTATAAATGTTTCTGTGTAAGCGGTTGCTAAATTACGTCCACTGTTTGAATGTACTGCATGCCGCATAACACCCGATACCCCCAAGATGAATACACTGGTGTCCAAAATTAAAGCAACAAACGGAAATTTTGCAACGTTGCGTTTATTTTGCCACAAAACAGTATAAACAGTGATAGTAAAGCAGAAAAAAATGTAAAGAATACAGAACGTAATCAACTACAGCACGCATAACCGTACACAAAATGTTCTTCGTTTTTTTTTTTTCAACCTTAACGAATTTGCACACTCATTCTGACAACTGGTTAATGTGCTCAGTGCGGGGTGTGATAACCTCTGGCACCACCAGTTCAGGCCTGACAACGACGGAACATGCTGTGAATGATGTCATCAGTCTCATGTCGAGGCAATAACGCTCATTCTTCCTGCAGAGCTGCTCAGAAGTCTTGGAGAGTGGTTGGTGGATGCTTACGTGATGCAACCCGTCTCCCTAGTGCGTCCCAGACATGCTCTATGGGATTCAAATCGGGAGAGCTAGCAGGCCACGCCATGCGTGCAATATCTGCCGTTTCCGAAAATGCATCAATCATCCGTGCTCTATGGGGTCGAGCATTATCGTCCATCAATACAGTCTGGGCCCACAGCACCTCCCATGAGATCCCAAGATCTCCCACGGTACCTGACAGCTGTTAAATCTTGCTGATTCATCCGTAAAATTTCATGAAGAGGTGTTCGAGTGGTCAACATAATCCCTGCCCACACCATTAAGGATCCTACTCGGTATCGGAAGCTTTCCACAATGTTTGGGTCCCGAAAATGTCCTCCAAGTGCCCTCCAGATGCGAATCCGTCGAGAATCACTCCCCAGAGGAAGCCAGGACTTATCTGTCAAACGAATGGGATGTTGATGGCGCCATTCTAGACTTTCCATTCTGTGAAGACACGCCAGAGGTAAACAGAGAGCAGATCTCCAACAATAAAGGCCACTCTGCTAAAGCCATTTGTACACCGTTCGCCTCGATACGACACGTCCAGGGGATGCTGCGAGCTCAGATACCAGTTGCATTGCTGTAATAAGGCGGTTCCGTCGTGTCCTTAAAGCCAAATAACAGTCCGCTCTTCCTGATATGGGCGGTCGGTCATGTCCTGGTTTCTGGGATAGTTTCGGTCTCTACAAACTGTCGCTTCATCCGAGAAACTAACATCTTAAGTCATCTGGCAACATCAGTCTGCGACTCTCCTGCTTCCATTCTTCCTATTGCCCTCCACAGCAGAGAGTCTGCTAGGCGTCTTCTCTGTGCCATACTGCACCGTCTCTGACTGTGCACACAGCGACTGTGGATGTGGGACTCCCTGGCAAAAACTACCTCCATTGATAGGCGCCGTGACGTCATTGCTGGCGTATTGTCCGTTGCCACCATCCGTGCATAACACTACGGCAACGACATCTCTTGACAGTTTGAATGATTATATCGTGAATTAGACACATTACGGGGAAGTAGCAGTATCTTGCTTCCATTTTGAACACCAGTGTATATTGTGACGGTACCTTTGTTGGTGAAATCTAGTAGAAACAGGAGCGCACAGCACTGAAGACAGTCGTTGTAGGGCCCTGCGGCTGGTAATGGTCGTCAAGCAAAACAGGACGCAGAACAGTTTTTAAGTGTGAAATAATGTATTTTTTAAGTGTGAAATAATGTAGCTGTGTGAAGTAATGTAATGTCGACTGTGTCGAGGTGTTCAGCCAGTATCGAGCAACAGGACACAGAAAAACATCTGCCTGCATGCATCACTGTATGATGTGGCGCCGGACCGTCAGATATACAGGGTGAGTCACCTAACGTTACCGCTGGATATATTTCGTAAACCACATCAAATACTGACGAACCGATTCCACAGACCGAACGTGAGGAGAGGGGCTAGTGTAATTGTTTAATACAAACCATACCAAAATGCACGGAAGTATGTTTTTTAACACAAACCTACGATTTTTAAAATGGAACCACGTTAGTTTTGTTAGCACATCTGAACATATAAACAAATACGTAATCAGTTCCGTTTGTTGCATTGTAAATTGTTAATTACATCCGGAGATATTGTAACCTAAAGTTGACGCTTGAAACCTCCGACGTTCAGTTGCGTGTTGTAACAAACACGGGCCACGGTCGGCGAGCAGCATCTGCAGGGACATGTTTACGATGACGACCGTGTTTACGGGTGTGGCTGTTGTGCACTGTTGTGGTTTGGTCTAGCTGTCGCAGTGTCCGCAGGTAGCGCTTGCTGCTATTGTTATTCTGCATTCGTCTCCGCACGCAGACCAACTATAGTACACCGTGTTACAAGACGTCTATGATAGTGTAGTGTTGTAGGAACTGTGACCATGGTGTATTCGAACTCTGAAAAGGCGGAGATGATACTCACCTATGGCGAGTGTCGACGAAATGCAGCTGAAGCCTGCAGGGTGTATGCAGAACGGTACCCGGACAGAGAGCATCCAACATGCCGCACATTGCAAAACATCTACCACCAACTGTATGCAACAGGTATGGTCGTAGCACGCAAACGGGTCCGTAACAGGCCCGTCACTGGAGAAGCGGGTGCAGTTGGTGTGTTAGCTGCTGTTGCCATGAACCCACACATGAGTACACGGGACGTTGCGAGAGCCGGTGGACTGAGTCAAAGTAGTGTCATGCGCATACTGCATCGTCACCGCTTTCACCCGTTTCATGTGTCGCTATATCAGCAATTACATGGTGATGACTTTAATCATTGAGTGCAATTCTGTCAATGGGCATTAACAGAGAATGCGTTGCAGTTCTACCTGTTTACCGATGAAGCGGGTTTCACAAACCACGGGGCAGTGAATCTACGGAACATGCATTACTGGTCCGTGGACAATCCTGGCTGGCTCAGACAGGTAGAGCGACAGCGACCGTGGACTGTAAATGTATGGTGCGGAATCATTGGCGACCGCCTCATTGGTCCTCACTTCATTGCAGGGGGCCAAACAGCTGCAACATACATCGCGTTTCTACAGAATGATCGGCCAACGTTGCTCGAAAATGTCCCACTGGAAACGCGTCGACGTATGTGGTATCAGCATGATGGTTCACCTGCACATTCCGCAATCAACACTAGGCTGACCCTTGACAGGATGTTTGACGGGCGTTTTATAGGACGTGGAGGACGCATAAATTGGCCAGCCCGTTCTCCTGATCTTACACCTCTGGGCTTCTTTCTGTGTGGTACGTTAAAGGAGAATGTGTACCGTGATGTGCCTACAACCCCAGAGGATATGAAACAACGTATTGTGGCAGCCTGCGGCGACATTACACCAGATATACTGCGGCGTGTACGACATCCATTACGCCAGAGATTGCAATTGTGTGCAGCAAATGATGGCCACCACATTGAACATCTATTGGCCTGACATGTCGGGACACACTCTATTCCACTCCGTAATTGAAAACGGAAACCACGTGTGTACGTGTTCCTCACCCTCATGGTAATCTACATGTGCGTCAGTGAAAAAGACCAATAAAAAGGTGTTAGCATGTGGACGTAATGTGCTGTTCCAGTCTCTTCTGTACCTAAGGTCCATCACCGTTCCCTTTGGATCCCTACGTAATTCGGTGCTCTCCGATACAGACGATCGAACAGCGAAGGAGTGGTACTCAAGCGTCAACTTTAGGTTACAATATCTCCGGATGTAATTAACATTTTACAATGCAACAAACGGCACTGATTACGTATTTGTTTATATGTTCAGATGTGCTAACAAAACTAACGGGGTTCCATTTAAAAAAACGTAGGTTTGTGTTGAAAAACATACTTCCGTGCATTTTTTTATGGTTTGTATTAACCAATTACAATAGCCCTTCTCCTCACGTTCGGTCTGTGGAATCGATTCGTCAGTATTTGATGTGGTTTACGAAATATATCCAGCGGTAATGTTAGGTGACTCACCCTGTATACCTACTGCAGGAGAAAACCTCCGCTGACGTAGAGCGACGTGACATCATGCGGTGCGCTCCGAGCAGTACGGTTACTGACGAGGGAAATGCCCCATAGAATCCCCCTCGTATTTAGTGGTAAGGTGGCCGGGCGGATAGCCCGTAAAAAACTGAACACTGGTCAAGTATGAAAACTGGAAGAAGGAGTACTGAACTGTGAAAAAAAATAGAAACAGTGAAGAGTACAAACCCAAGAAGTTCAATATGGAGCGAAGATTAACTGTGGCGGTATAGCGGTTAGGTGGTCACGGTCTTGTGCAATCTAACAACGGAGCCGTTTCAAAACCCCCTCATGACATTTATTTATTCATTCACAACATTATGGACTGTCCGTCTCATCTTTGAAGTGTTTGTTCTCTTTCTGTAGTCTTGGTAGTTGTCATACTACGCATTGGTTATACGTAGCATATGAGTTAAGTGGTAACCCGGCGGAGGTTCGAGTCCTCCCTCGGGCATGGGTGTGTGTGTTTGTCCTCAGTTTAATTTAGGTTAAGTAGTGTGTAAGCTTAGGGACTGATGACCTTAGCAGTTAAGTCCCATAAGATTTCACACACATTTTTTTAGTTAAGTGGTAAGAATACGTTACCGTCGCAAGTAAACGTGATAAGCAGGCGAGATACCACACAGACGTCTCACAGAAATGAAAACAACAAATAAAAGGGTGTGAAATATGTTACAAGAACGGAATTCAAGAATCAAAACTTCAAAAACGGAACATAACTGCAAAAACGTTAAAAACAAATGTTTTGACAGAACACAGGGAAACTGTGTGATTGTGGAACTGTTGCGTTCATGTGTTGCAGCTTATGTGACAAAGTCTTATGTTTTGATCATTTTCTTGGAAGTGATGACGCTCACATTCATACTAACGCCTAAATAGGGCAAGACGACGTATGTCACTACTTACCAGGCGTATAAATTAGGTGCGTCGATAAGACATTCCTATCATACGACACACGTACTTTCACTAAAGCCGTGTATGACACACCGCACATGTTTTCTGGTGGAGGATTCGGTTGACTTCTAGCCTTGTCATGAAACGTTTGCGGTTCCCATTCAGAAGCCGCTTCCTTTCCGCTGCAAACAGAGTAGTTGAGCAGAATCAACTGTCATTATAGGTCCCTTTCTTACACCGCTCAATTGCAATGGATCAATACACAATAACACAGACACAAGTTTGAATACAGCGAATAAAAAAAAAATTGGGACAAAGAAGGTTTTGAACACGTCTCGTTGGCAGCCCATCTCCGTGGCCACTTTACCACAACGACCTTGCCGATTCAGGCTGCTGTATATTGCACTTCTTGGCGTCCGACCGTTTACTGTTTCCGTTTTGCTTTTCTTTCCCCCCCTGATCGTTCTGTCTTGTTCCTGGTTTCGTGCTTGACCTGTGTTCAGCTTTTGGCGGGCTGTCCACTGGGCCCTATTACCACTGCATGTGGGTTCCACGCGGCCTTCCAGTCTACGAGGAGGTCTCCACCGCAGTGCCACCAGACTCCGCACACCGTGGTGCGGCATGCATGCCAGCAGCGTCAGACAGAGGGCGCGCGACTTGGTGAGACATGGGTGGGGGCAACAGTGTTTAATAAAATATGCAGGTGAGTACTTCTTCTATTCCGTCCCTGCACTACGTACGGCAGTGACGAATATTTGACAGCCATACAGCCGCGCGGGATTAGTCGAGCGGTCTCAGGCGCTGCAGTCATGGCCCGTGCAGAGGTTTGAGCCCTCCCTCGGGCATGGGTCTGTGTGTTTGTCTTTAGGATAATTTAGTGTGTAAGCTTAGGGACTGATGACCTTAGCAGTTAAGTCCCATAACATTTCACACACATTTGAACATTTGACAGTCATACAAGCTCCAGCAGTGGGCTAAACAGCGTTAAATTTAGGAGAAGTACTCTATGGTTTTGACAGCGAATAGACATCCCATCATTTTAAACTTGACATAAATAGATCTCCTTAGCATTTGAAACTTATGACAACTGGTGTGGAGGTTGATTATTTAAACAGTAATGTCAGACGAGTGGGGGAGGGGAAAGTTTAAGGAGAGCACAAGTGACTTGAGGGGAGTAGTAGAACACACGTGCATCAGTGCATTTTGTTTGTACAGGTTGCCTAAATCAGGGGCAGATATGCACGTAAGGGCAAACCTATTGTTCTCCTTTGATTGACAGGTCATTAACCTCTTGTTCTCCTTTGGTTGATAGGCACATAACCTATTGTTCTGCTAAAAGCATCTTTCCTACTGATTGACAGGTCCTTAACATATTGTTCCACCCCCTCCATCCCCCTCTCCTCCACTCACGAAACCGGCCGCCCCTCACTGCTAGAGGTACACTTTTAGATCTGAGTTACTGGAATAGCCCCTCTCACTTTAAACCAATTTGACTGACTACTTAATTGATCAATTAATTAACCTCTCCCCCTCACATAAACCCCCTTCCATCCCACCCTCCTTCCCAGAAATTGGCAGGAAAAAGACTCAGTTGATCGGTCATTTGGAGGGAATTCTGTTGCAGTGTGTGGAATATTGTATAAACACTTAAGACAATGTATAGAATTTTATTTAATCATTTATGGCAGTGTATGGAATATACACTCCTGGAAACTGAAATAAGAACACCGTAAATTCATTGTCCCAGGAAGGGGAAACTTTATTGACACATTCCTGGGGTCAGATACATCACATGATCACACTGACAAAACCACAGGCACATAGACACAGGCAACAGAGCATGCACAATGTCGGCACTAGTACAGTGTATATCCACCTATCGCAGCAATGCAGGCTGCTATTCTCCCATGGAGACGATCGTAGAGATGCTGGATGTAGTCCTGTGGAACGGCTTGCCATGCCATTTCCACCTGGCGCCTCAGTTGGACCAGCGTTCGTGCTGGACTTGCAGACCGCGTGAGACGACGCTTCATCCAGTCCCAAACATGCTCAATGGGGGACAGATCCGGAGATCTTGCTGGCCAGGGTAGTTGACTTACACCTTCTAGAGCACGTTGGGTGGCACGGGATACATGCGGACGTGCATTGTCCTGTTGGAACAGCAAGTTCCCTTGCCGGTCTAGGAATGGTAGAACGATGGATTCTATGACGGTTTGGATGTACCGTGCACTATTCAGTGTCCCCTCGACGATCACCAGTGGCGTACGGCCAGTGTAGGAGATCGCTCCCCACACCATGATGCCGGGTGTTGGCCCTGTGTGCCTCGGTAGTATGCAGTCCTGATTGTGGCGCTCACCTGCACGGCGCCAAACACGCATACGACCATCATTGGCACCAAGGCACGTCTCCATTCGTCCCTCCATTCACGCCTGTCGCGACACCACTGGAGGCGGGCTGCACGATGTTGGGGCGTGAGCGGAAGACGGCCTAACGGTGTGCGGGACCGTAGCCCAGCTTCATGGAGACGGTTGCGAATGGTCCTCGCCGATACCCCAGGAGCAACAGTGTCCCTAATTTGCTGGGAAGTGGCGGTGCGGTCCCCTACGGCACTGCGTAGGATCCTCCGGTCTTGGCGTGCATCCGTGCGTCGCTGCGGTCCGGTCCCTGGTCGACGGGCACGTGCACCTTCCGCCGACCACTGGCGACAACATCGATGTACTGTGGAGACCTCACGCCCCACGTGTTGAGCAATTCGGCGGTACGTCCACCCGGCCTCCCGCATGCCCACTATACGCCCTCGCTCAAAGTCCGTCAACTGCACATACGGTTCACGTCCACGCTGTCGCGGCATGCTACCAGTGTTAAAGACTGCGATGGAGCTCCGTATGCCACGGCAAACTGGCTGACACTGACGGCGGCGGTGCACAAATGCTGCGCAGCTAGCGCCATTCGACGGCCAACACCGCGGTTCCTGGTGTGTCCGCTGTGCCGTACGTGTGATCATTGCTTGTACAGCCCTCTCGCAGTGTCCGGAGCAAGTATGGTGGGTCTGACACATCGGTGTCAATGTGTTCTTTTTTCCATTTCCAGGAGTGTAGTTTATTCACTTAGTTAAAGAATTTGTCTGGTAATCGATTGCTGTGTATCGAATATTGTTTAAAGAATTTAGACAGTGTGTGGACTATTGTTTATTTAAACAATTTATTGGATTCAAGGCTGTGCATGGAATATATGGAAATTGGTGGCTCTTTGGTGGAGAGGCAGGATCTCATTCTCTGCTGTTTGGAAACATGTAGGTCTTGTAAGAAGTAACTACATGGGGCAAACATCTTGCATAACCTAATGTTCAGCACTGTACTCTGGGTGTCTTAACCTTATCTTCAGCCCATTGTCGGCACTTAACCCATTGCTCTGTTAAGTGATTTCCCATTTCACCCTCAATTCCTTAAACTATTGTACCTCCTTTGATACCAAATTAAGTAATTAGTTATGTCCTCCCACCATTTTCTGGTACACTTTTCGAATTTCACATGCTTTTGAACGTTCTGGCGCATTCTTCTTTGTCACTCACCCACTTAAACTATTGTACTGCGTTTTACGCTAACACCACGATGATATAAAAAATGTATGAAAATTAATTAAATCAATATTCTTCACATGTATGGGGTAGCTTTTTCTTTTAATTCACTGCATCCTATTGGTCGGTCAAATCGATGGAATATAGTTTAAACAAAAGATCGCTAATAAAAAACACATCACGCCAATCAATGCCTGACGCCAATGCTGCTGACTCTGCACACGTCCCCAGGAGTCGGGATACACTGGCAGTCCCTGAGAAGTGACAACACAGACGTCAGCTGCCAAGCGACGCATAGGTGTCAGTTCGGGTGCCAAAAGGATGAGGAGGCGGCATCTCTTTCATACTTGCCACCTGAGAAATTCCTGTTGAAATACGTGCTCACCTAGGCACCATTGCTGGCGCGATGACGCATAGCTGCGGTGCGGGTCCAGCATCGAGAGAGATGTTCCAGTGCTTCCTGCTATAGCACAGGGTGCATTGTTTCTAGTGATCCTAATGGGACAGCCCGTTCATCACTGAATTTACCCGTCAAACTGCTGATGCTGCCGGTGTGGGACGGCTTTCCGCTATTGTTTTCTGCAGACGAGACTTTCAGTGGCAAAATTATTTTGTACAGATCGCTACATTGTAATGACAGTTAAAACCCCGCAAAAGTTGTCTACAGATCATCAAATACATACGAGTAATATTACACTCCAATATATACACATTTTACACAAACAGTGCAGTTATCTTTATATATCTGTACAGCCCCCGAAAAAATTATGGTATGCCTACACTCAACCGGCTATATGTTTCGATTCTCCTCAGTCCTAGGAAATTATCTGACAAAGTCTTCAAATCAGCTCTTCTGGAAGGTGCTGCATCCTGCCCAAATTCTCTCAAACAAGTGTTAGGAAGGACAGGCATCCGGCTGCATGTGATAAAGAATACCAAATCTGTGGACGTAATGTTTGGAAAGAAACACCGACGTGGGTTGGTGTACTGTAATCAACATCACTATCGATAGAACAACAGCCGGCCGGGGTGGCCAAGCGGTTAAAGACGCTTCAGTCTGGAACCGCGCCACCGCTACGGTCGCAGGTTCGAATCCTGCCTCGGGCATGGATGTGTGTGATGTCCTTAGGTCAGTTAGGTTTAAGTAGTTCTGAGTTCTAGGGGACTGATGACCTTAGACGTTAAGTCCCATAGTGCTCAGAGCCATTTGAACCTTTTGATAGAACAACAAGGAAAATACGAGCGTACGCTTAGGGGTGCCGATGAAGGGATGTATTGTTACAGCCGTATTGCCTGTCCTGTTTGTACACGATGGCAGGTACAGTTGAACACTTGCATTTCTATATTCTGCAGCTGTTTACGAAATAAATCTAAATGGTTCAAATGGCTCTGAGCACTATGGGACTCAACTGCTGTGGTCATCAGTCCCCTAGAACTTAGAACTACTTAAACCTAACTAACCTAAGGACATCACACACACCCATGCCCGAGGCAGGATTCGAACCTGCGACCGCAGCAGCAGCGCGGCTCCGGACTGGAGCGCCTAGAACCGCACGGCCACCACGGCCGGCACGAAATAAATCTATCACCACTTTCGTTCAAATATACTCCTCCACAATTCACCACGTCCAATCTATCCTTCCATTACGACTAGACATACGTATTTTTTTTGTTTTGTTTTTATGTGAATAGTAGTTTGATTACTTTCCACAAATGTATGTCGGAACAAAAACCACGCTACCTTTAAGTTCAAGCAATGGCGTAACCATCCAGCCTGTCAGTTATAGGTGTATAATAAAAAATTATGATAGGTCCACACTTGCACGAGCTGAGTGCCGTTTTCGCACTGCAAAAATGCCTCCCGCCATTACGTATTTGTTGATGAGTTAAGAATGTAATTACATATTAAAAAAGCCATAGAGTCTTTTTGGTTTATCGAATTCACCACTTCCACGAAAGTTTTTGATATTTTCGATACTTGTAAATCCAGTCAACACACAGTGGCTTCTTTTATATAGATTAGCAAATCAGGGTTTGTGTCAGTGCATTCCACCCATATCTCCCACCACCCAGATCACACAACTTTCTTCTGTCATTGTGAACCATTCCATACACTGCCTTGAATCCCATAAATTGTTTAAATAAACAATAACCACACACTGTCTAAATTGTTTACACAATATTCCATACACAGCAATCGATTTACATACAAATTCTTTAACTAAGTAAATAAACTACGTTCCATACACTGCCATAAATAATTGAATAATATTCTATACATTGTCTAAAGTGTTTAAATAATATTCCACACACTGCAACTGAATCCCTTCAATTACCGATCAACAGAGTCTTTTTCCTGCCAATTTCTGGGAATGCGGGTGGGAGGGGAGGGGGTCTACCAGAGGGGGAGAAGTTAATTAATTGCTCAGTTACGTAGTCAATCAAATTCATAAAGGTGAGAGGGGCTATTCCAATAACTCAAACATGACAGTGTAACTATAGCAGCGAAGTGGTGAGGTTTCTGGAGGGGGGGAGGGGGGAAAGGGGGGGGTAACAATAGGTTAAGGACCTGTCAATCAGAAGATGCTTTTAGCAGGGCAGTAGGTTAAGCGTCTATCAATCAAAGGAGAACAATAGGTTAATGACCTGTCAGTCAGAGGAGAACAGTAGGTTTGCCCCTGAGTGCATCCCTGCCCCTGACATAGGCAACCCGCACTAACAAAATGTTGCTCTAATACTGAGGGGAAATGTGAATTGTTTAAATAGTGACATCAGTTGGGAATTGTTTTAAACTTATTCCCTGTTTGTAGATTTCCAGAACGTTTTTGACACTCTACCCGTTAAGGAGCTTGTAATCAAATTGCACATTTTTGGAATATCATATCAGTTACGACCCTAGATTCGTGATTTCCTGTCAGGGAGGTCACAGTTCGTAGTAAGTACGCAATGTCATCGAGTAAAACAGAAGTGATTTCTGGCGTTCCCCAAGGTAGTGTTACAGGCCATCTGCTGTTCCTTATCTACATCAACGACTCAGAGGATAATCTGAGCACCTGCCCTAGGCTGTTTGCAGATGATGCTGCCGTTTATTGTCTAGTAAAGACATCAGAAGATCGAAACAAATTGCGAAAGATTTAGAAAAGATATCACTATGGTGCGAAAATTGGCAATTGACATTTTTACGAAAATTGTGAGGTCATCTACATAAGCACTAAAAGGAATCCTTTAAACTTCAGTTACACGATTAATGAATCAAATCTAGAGGCCATAAAATCAACTCAATACCTAGGGATTACGATTTCGAACAACTTAAACTGGAAAGAACACACTGAGAATGTTCTTGTAAAGGCGTGTCGTGGACTGCGTTTTATAGGCAGAACATTTAGAAGATGCAGCAGATGTACTAAAGAGACTGCCTACACTACGTTGTCCGCCATATTTTGGAGTACTGCCGCACGGTTTGGCATCCTTATGAGATATGATTAACAGATTACACCGAGAAAGTTCAAAGAAGAGCAGCACGTTTTGTATTATCGAGAAATAGGGGAGAGAATGTTACGGACATGATACAGGATTTGGGGTGGACATCATTCAAACAAAGGTATTTCTGGTTGTGGCAAGATTTTCTATCAAAATTTCAATCAGCAACTTTCTCCTCTGAATGCGAAAATATTTTATTGGTTCCGAACTACATAGGGAAAAACGATCAACATAATAAAACAACGGAAATCAGAGCTCGCACGAAAACACATGGGCTTTCGCTTTTTCTGCACGCTCTTCGGGAGTGGAATAGCAGAATTACTGTGAAGGTGGCTCGATGAACCTTCTGCCTCTTAGGTGTGTTTTGCAGGGTATCCATGTAGATGTAGATGTAGATGTAGATGTGGAAGTGGCTGCAGAGGCAGTCTGGAATTCCACATTTCGAAAAAGTAACCACACCCTGCAGGTCTCACCGAATTAGGCACTTTCTACCAGGAAATTTACTTCCTTTTATCCTAGCTTCTTGGTTACTGACGTCATAGAGCCTTTTCCAGTATTCCGAAGTGGCCGTGCGGTTAAAGGCGCTGCAGTCTGGAACCGCAGGACCGCCACGGTCGCAGGTTCGAATCCTGCCTCGGGCATGGATGTTTGTGATGTCCTTGGGTTAGTTAGGTTTAACTAGTTCTAAGTTCTAGGGGACTAATGACCTCAGCAGTTGAGTCCCATAGTGCTCAGAGCCATTTGAACCATTTTTTCCAGTATTCCAAGTCAGCCATCCTGAATTCCTCCATAACAACGGGCCATCTCATGTTTTTTTAATTTTCC
Source organism: Schistocerca americana (assembly GCF_021461395.2). Lineage (NCBI taxonomy): Eukaryota > Metazoa > Arthropoda > Insecta > Orthoptera > Acrididae > Schistocerca > Schistocerca americana. The sequence continues at coordinate 556,069,824 of NC_060125.1, read as the reverse complement.
GCCAATTTATACATAGAACAACAGCCCTACATCATAGGAGTGGGAAAAAACCGCTGGTGTTTTTTAATTTCCCGTCATTTTTTTAATTTCTCGCCATTTTATATGTGGGACAATTGACCTCTGTCATAAGCGTGGAGGAGGAAGAGAAGGGTAACTCCAGTGAGTCGTCGAAGGTGTCATAAGTGTCCAACTCTGTCCCAGCCACTGCCTACCTGTTCTACAGAGCAAAGTAGCCTCTTTAGTAAAACGCTTTAACTTTGTTTGGGTACCAATCGTTAGACTTATAGAATAATTTTGAAAAACGCAGTTACATTAACTTTTTGTTGGACTTCAAAGCATCCCAGTACCGGTACTTGATTGTGGTTTCGGTGACTGGGTTTGAGCGTCCATGCGAACTTTATTTGTGGAACTGGAGGCATCATAGAACTTTAACAGTTTTCCTGCGGTTAACGTCGAGACTCACGTGTGATGGACCAGTTTGCTTATGCGCACAGTTATTATTTAGGACAGGGAACTTTAGTTTTACGTCGCGGTGACAGACGGGTATTGTCGGACTTTGAGTGTTTTAACGAATGTCGAGATTAATGCGCTGCTAAACGATCTTCGGACAGTAGTATTCGTTTACACTGTTCTACTGCACTACTTTAACTATTATTTTGCTTGGGTTTCATTTGAATTTTTAACTGTGTTAAACCATCAGTGGCAAACGAGTGGATTGCTTGCAATAAACATTTACAGGATTTAAAGAATAGTTATTTGGTTTCGACAACATTAATAATTCAGTCGGATTTATGTAGGAAATTAATTTATTTATAAATTTGGATAACTTGTCTGTAAAATCATAAAGGTCCAAGTGTCAGTTCTTTAGCAAATGCACGAGCTTCAGAGCACTAGTGTGCGACAAACTCCTACGACACTGTAGCGAGTTAAGCTGATATTCTAGACTGCAGACTGCCGTAACCGAGAGCAGATTATACAACTACGCGTGCAGTCACAATATATCGATGTATTAAGGAAATCACTGGAACGGAATTTATATTTGGTTTGAAAATAGGTCGCAAGATGAATATCATTAACAGAAAATTAGGAATAACTGAGTTTAATGACGCGTTGATGACGACGTCATTAATGTGGCTGCGTTATTCGAATTGGGGAAGGATAGGAAAGGACATAGACAGTACCCTTCGAAAGGAAACATCCCGGAATGTGCCTTAAGAGATCACAGAAAACGGTAGTGGAATGTGGGCGATAAACATTTCAGATAAGAGGAGAACAAAAGTTTCCCAAACGTGGTGCAGCACAAGTACGCTGAAGACCAGGTGGTTAGATCGGAGGAGGAAGTAATGACTAGCGTTGCGGAAAAAGAAATGTATGGAAAAACTTGACTAAAAGAATGGATCGGTAGATGGGAGGACACATTCCGAGACATGAAGGAATCGGCAGTTTCTTAATGGTGGGATGTAACCCAGGGAGAAAGTGTACAATGTGTCCAAGGTTTCGCTATGGTAAGTATGTTGCAGTGGTTACGCAGAGATGAAGGGGCTACAGCATTATAGAGTAGCGGGAGGGGATCTGCGTCACACCAGTCTTCAGACGGAAGTCTGCAACAAAGAGAACAACGAGGTTTCCTGTTGGAGGCTGTGTCTGAGTCTATAACGTTTCTCGATACTTCCTAGGTACAGCTGCTACATTCTCAGTTTCCTCAACCGTGATGAAAAGAAAATAGGAGCAGAATTACTAAAATAAATATGATTACACTCCTCATCCCTTCGATAGGAGAATAAGAATATAATATTCATTAAAATGTAGGCAGTTTTGCAAAGTATTTGTACTCTGTCTCATATTAATGCTGACTGCTGCAACTGTCAACTGTGAGGTCAGTTAATTCTCGTATTATATCGTACATATTGTTCTTGTGAATATCAGTAATGAATTCCTGTTGCAACAAAAGCAATACAGTTCAAATACTGTATCTGAAATTTTGTTACAGCCCTAAAGCAATTTACAAATGAAAAAAACTGAAATAAATAATTCTCCCGATGGTCATTACCGATTAATGGAAACAGGTATGGATTTCAAATCCGCAGTTATGACGCATTTAAACGCAGTGGAGTGCTTTCTGATGGCTGCGACAAACTGCAAGGATTGCTGTGTGCGAGTTTATGGATATCACGGAATACCATGACCCACCGCGGCATAGAATTAGTCTTCTCCTGCACCTGGCAAAGGAATATACAGGTTGTATGAATAAAAAAAAAACGTCCTATGTTATTACAAGAGGGACAGTACCGATCAAAACTTAAACAACGATCCTATAAACATATACCCGGAACAAATCCATTTAGAGATATGTGCCACTGTATCTTGTAATAACGATTTGTCTGCTGACACTACACGCCGCGCGGGATTCGCCGAACGGTCTGTGGCGCTGCGGTCATGGACTGTGCGGCTGATCCCGGCGGAGGTTCGAGTCCTCCCTCGGGCATTGGTGTGTGTGTTTGTCCTTAGGATAATTTAAGTTAAGTAGTGTGTAAGCTTAGGGACTGATGACCGTAGCAGAAGTCCCATAAGATTTCACACACATCTGAACATCTGCTGACACTACAGGATGCGCGCGTGTAGTTAGTGTTCATTCTTACACATTCTTTAGCTTTCCCGATAAAAGAATCACATACTCCCATATACACCGGGCTGCCCTCCGATGTGGTCGCATGCCCAAGATACACGTTCCAGTAGCATGTGCACATTGTCGATGGTTGGGGAATACACCAGTCCCTGTACCCGCACACCAACCTCGCAAAATTACGGACCACTATTGTCAAATCCAGCCTAGTCGTCAAATATGGGGTGTTTGGGAAACTTGCTTCCTCGCATCGCTAGAGAACATTCAAACAAATCGTGTTCAAGAGTTTTATTACAAAAGGAAAAGGTTACAATACTTAACCTTGTCAGTTACACAGATGTGTCGCAAGAAAAGGACGACATGCAAAATAAGCACCGTTCTTCAGCATAAATAATTCCCAAGTCCGTGTCTATACCTAATGTTGGTTAGCTGCAGAATCCTTGAACACGGTCTCAGTTCGAGTGTAACACATTTTCTTGAGACCAAGAAGCTTACATCCTCGAATGAGCTCGTGTGAAACTCAGTTTGCCGTTTTTTTCAAGTGATATACTGCGCACTATGGATAAAGGACAACAGGCAGTTTCCACATTTCTAGATTTGCGGTAGGCATTCGACACGGTGCTCGACTGCACACTGTTAACAAAGCTACGAGCGTATGGAGTAGGTTCCCAGATGTGTCATTAGTTTGAAGACTTCTTAACTAATAGAAACCAGCATGTTGTCTTCGAAAAGTCTTCAAAAAAAAAAAAAATGGTTCAAATGGCGCTGAGCACTATGGGACTCAACTTCTGAGGTCATTAGTCCCCTAGAACTTAGAACTAGTTAAACGTAACTAACCTAAGGACATCACACACATCCATGCCCGAGATAGGATTCGAACCTGCGACCGTAGCGGTCTCTCGGTTCCAGACTGCAGCGCCTAGAACCGCACGGCCACTTCGGCCGGCGGCGAGTCTTCATCACAGACAATGGTATCGTCAGAAGTGCCCCAAGGAAGTGTGACAGGACCGTTATTATTTTATGTAGACATCTAGCGGACATGATGGACAGCAGTCTGTAGTTGTTCGCTGAGATCCTTTGGTGTACGGTAAGGCGTCGAAGTTGAGTGACGGTAGAAGGATACAAGATGACTTAGAAAAAGTTTCTAGTTGGTGTGATGAATGGCGTCTAATTACAAATGTAGAAAAATGTATGTTAATGCGGCTGAGTAAGAAAAACAAACGCGTAATGTTCGGATGCAGCATTAGTGATGTCCTGCTTCACACAGTCACGTCATTGAAATATCTGGGCGTAACGTTTAAAAGCGATATGAAATGGAACTGTTATAGGGAAGGCGAAAAGTCGACTTCGGTTTGTTAGGAGAATTTTGGGAAAAAGTAGTTCCTCTGCAAAGCAGACCCTTCATAGAATGCCAGTGCGATCTATTCCCTAGTACTGCTCCAGTGTTCGGAATTCGTACCAGGTCGGATTAAACGAAGACATCGAACCAATTCGGAGGCGGGCTGTTAGAATTGTTAACGGTGGGTTGGAATAACAAATGGCTCTGAGCACTATGGGACTTAACATCTATGGTCATCAGTCCGCTAGAACTTAGAACTACTTAAACCTAACTAATCTAAGGACATCACACAACACCCAGTCATCACGAGGCAGAGAAAATCCCTGACCCCGCCGGGAATCGAACCCGGGAACCAGGGCGCGGGGAAGCAAGGACGCTACCGCGCGACCACGAGCTGCGGACGGTTGAAATAACACGCAAGAGTTAAGGAGATGCTCCGGAAACTCAAATGGGAATTCCTGGAGAGAAGACGACGTTCCTTTCGAGGAACCAGCTTTATCTCAGTCTTGGGTAAGGCAGATGGCACAATGATTCTACTGCCGAAGTAATACACCATTTCGCTTAAGGACCATGAAGATAAGATACGAGAAATTAAGGCTGATACGGAAGCATATACACATACACAGTTGTTTTTCCATCGCTCTATTTGCGAGTGGAACAGGAAAGGAAATTATTAGTACTGGGACAGGGTACTCTCCGCCACGCACCTTAGCGTGGCTTGTGGAGTATGTACGTAGATGTAAATGAACGAGAAAGTGGTTAAAGTCAGAGGAATGGGAAGGCCATGCTATAGGACCTCCTCGACCAATCCATCACGCATTAAATGTTAGGAACTGCCGTGCGAGGCCTAGAAGATGATGCGTTGTCCCGTCGTCGATGAACCAAATGCTCAGAAATGTAAAATTTTGCACTTCACAAAACAAAAAAAACGTAGTATCCTACGACCATAGCATGAATGAGTCACTGTGAAACGTCCCCTTTGAACAATTATACATGACTGTGCTTAAACTGACACACAATATTTTGTTAGCGCAACGCAATCTGACTTTCAAAATTCGCTACAAAAGAATGGCCCTGACTAACATTAAACTATACCTTTCACAAATCACTTACCTCACAAAAATCTTCGCTGCTCAAGCTACTGCAATACAGCGAGCGCCACTACTGCCAGCTAAATAAAAGATTCAAACTATGGAAGGCACTAACTACTGATAGGGATAGTTAGCAAATGAAAGATATTAATAGAGAACGAACAATGTATTTACCTTGATATCATCATATATAAATATAGCAGTTCATGACAAATTACAAACCTCCGCCATCTCTCTCCCCACATCCACCACTGCTGGCGGCTCACCTCCAACTGCGCAACGCTATGCGCTGTTCACATCCAGCTGCCGCTGCCCAACACTACAATGGCGAGTATTACAACAATGCAAAGTAGACACAGACTGCCCACAGCACAGCCAGTGATTTTCATACAGAGGTGGCGTTACCAATAAAAAAACCTAAACAGCCTACTTACATAGCCCCCATGCTCCCCACAAAAAATTTTTACAAATTGTGTTGGACAGTGGCCAATACAGATTTGATAAAATTTTTCATAATTACAATAACAAAGATATCAAATGCACACACTTATTGATACAATGTTGGTCAAAAGCTAAAAATTTCTCACAGTCCATAAAGACAGTCCAGATTGTTCATCACAGTAAAAATGCAGAGTTTTTCTCAAAGTCTGAGCAGTAAAAGAAAATGCACACAGAAGTTTTGGATTTCCATGCAGTCTTGAAGAAGTAGTGTTGTCCTTCCAACGGAAAGACAGTGCTGACTCGACATGCAGACAGGTAATGGGCCATAACAGAGTAAACCCACAGAAGAGTCAGTCGACGTTTTGAAGAATATTGGTAGGTAGGTCATCACAGAGCAGACCCACTGTAGTCCTGGTAGAGAGTATGGTATTGGTGGGCCACCAGAGGTGCAGACCCACTGCAGACCTAGTAGAAATAATGGCGTTGGTGGGCCACCAAAGATGTAGACCCACTGTAGTCCTTGTAGAGATGGCCAGCAGCCATCTGTTGTGACTGTGCAGGTGCACAATCACTATCGAAGAGTCTTGCGGAGAATATAGCAAGTCCATAAACCACCACTTGTCCACTCACAAAAAATTTGTTTGACCTGTCCTTAGAACCAGCAATGCTGTTAACCAGTTCCTTGCTGAATTATCAACACACGTGCAAACACTATCAGTCCCTACTTCTCACATATTGTCCATATACTATGACCAACAGAAACGTGTGCAGTGAAATGTTACTTAATTTGAAGAACTGGTAACAATTACAATTTGGTAACATAAAAATACAATAACAAAGGTACATGATACATCATTAAAAACATAACAATACAGATAACATTTGTAGTAATACAGGCTTTACAAAAGAATCGAAATAACATATACATCAGTGTTACAGGAATTATAAGTACCTACATAAAGATCAGAATAGCTTTGGAAACAACAACTTCACACATGAGCATTAAAACAAAACAGAATAAATAATGTCTAAACATCTTTACAAAGTAAATAACATAGTATTAGAAAAATTCTACAACATAGCTCTCATCAGCTAAACACATAAAGACAGGAAAAACACAAATATACAAGAGTACACAAACATATAGAGGGATGACACAAAAGGAAAGGACAGGGTTTGTTTTCAGTGTAACATTTGGTACTGCAGTCCAATCCAAAACTTCATATATCTTTCCTCTTATTTCAATATTTGTTTCCACCAAAAAAATTCTATCCAAGTATGCTTTCTGTATTTATATGTTCACACATTTCTTACCTCATTATTTATTTTCCATTATCTTACCTCATCATTTATTTCCAAGAAAATCCTACCTAAACCTGTTGTCCCTAAACCCTACTTTTTTGGTTCATATCCTCTTTCAAAATACCCTTTTTTTTTTTTTGGCCAAACCATTTTCTTATAGCTTCTAAATGCATTTCTTCCAATTCATCATAGTTAGTTTCTTATATAGTCTACCCCCTCTTAAGCTAACTTAAATCTACTGAGCTCAGATGCTAAACTAAGGAACGAGGCAATGCAGCAGCACAAAACAATTAACACAAACAGCAATGATAAAAAATACAAAAGGCAAAGCAAGCAATATTACAACTAATATAAGGCAATGTGCAGCAACAAGAAAAGTTTAACAGAGTAACACAAATTAAAGTTCAGTAGCACTATGCCTGGCAAACAACAGCTTATATCTAAACATGACATAGCTCAAGCAGAAAAAATATTACAGTAAAAACAACAATGCAGATAAGGGAAATGTATATTCACATCTTAATATCTATGTAATTAAAGTGATGCACCACAACAACTGATTGTAAAAGAAACATTACCATGTACTTGAAAAGAAATTTATGTGTTACTGTTACTAGTTCCTTCTTATTGTTCTTTCCTTTCCAAATGCTCCTTTTTTAAAGAATGCGGATCATAAAATAATTATTTAATAGATCTGTTGACAGAAAGTGTTCACATTAGCAAATGCATTTTATTTTATAAAAGCAATGCTGCAACACAGCTGGAAACCAAATATCAAGTGAAATAAGCAACTACGAAAAGCAAAGCATAAAAATATCATTCAATAGTCATGTGGCATTTCGTAAGTCAGTAGCTCTCAACTCTCATAGAAAGACACTTGTCATAATCAGGTGTGCAGATGTACGAATATTTCCCATCAATTCATAAGCATTGCAGTAATTAGCACAAAGTACGAGTAATCATATGTTTTCAGGTAATGAGCGTGTAATATTTGCGATGCTTTCTACAAAGGAATGTCAATAGCAAGGTTAATGGAAGTAATGAGGGTGTCGCATTTGCAATATTTTCTCTAAAGGAATGCCAATGGCGAGGATAAAGGCCTGCCTTTTTTTCTTTTTTTTTTTCTACCTGTGCTTCCGGAAAGGCACACCCTAATGGCTTGTTCTCCAGGTGTTTGACACAGCTGCGTGCCCACGACGCATTACGTGCAGGTGGTCACTTAACTTTCTTACGGAAATATTTACGACACCAGTTTCCGCTACAGTGACAGTCATATATATACAAAATTTCACAGGTCGAGAATTTACGTTGCAAATGTGTAGAAACAAAATCCTATGAATATAACAGTGTCCAAAAAAATTTTCAGTGGCATTGTGATACATTCACACATGATTCACACATGTACACACATTTCATAATTCTAAAGTATGATTCTTGGTTTCCAACATCCTTTTCCATAAGTCAGAGTCCCTAATCACTATTCATTACTCCTTACCTTATTACACATATACGTATCCATCGACACTCGTCAATATTTCGTCATTATAAATATGAAGCATAATCAAATAACTCATATAGCCTCAGCCTATTAATCATAAACATACCTCAGCAGCATAATACACATCGGCGTCGTAAAAATAACATCATAACACCTCAGTCAAATCTCAAAATCGTCGTAGCTTCCTCCAATAATTAAAAAAATTCTCTGCTCATGTCAAAAGTGTCATCTGCCTCAAACGTACTTTAAAAATCATGAATCCATACCAAATACATCATTCAAAGCTCTCATAGTATCACAATGGTTCCGAAACAATATGAGAATTCACAAAGTACAGACAAAATACAATTTCATAAGTGTGAAGTTATCCAACTGTGTAATTGCGTAAACATCTGTCACTGATGTAATAAAAAAAGTTTATCTCTCAGTTACATGATCAGATAGCTGTGTAATTTGTGTGTTAGAGAAATATGGTACCGATGTGTAAAGTTGTATAAGCAAATACCATATTAGCTAGGGTTCCTTGTGGTTGCCAAACACATGGTACACAAAGTAGGCGTATACCCCCCTGAGGATTAATGTAATTATACCCTCAGGTGTTACAGATTACAGCAATGGAATGAAATGTATCACGGAAAACTTTCTTTGTAATTCAAAAATCTTTAAAAATAAATGTTTTAAGTGCAACATTAATCACTGAAATGCGTGTCCTGCAGCGCTAAATGTGCATCTTGTTGTAAGATAATCTCTGTGGAAGTGTCGTAGTTATCGTCCTCCAAAAGCTAAGTTCTGCAGAAGCCAATGTACTTACCTCACGATAAACAAAAGTGAAATGCTTTGCGTATAGATATCTTAGTTATTACGCTTATTGTTGTGATGAAGAAATTACTGTGCTGTAACGTATTGTTGTGCTACGGAAAAGGCTGTCTCATTGTAGCTATACCACAAAAGTTACTATTAAAACATGTTTTACTTTCCAGAATAATACAGAAAAACTATGCAGATATAAAACAGATACTCCGCAAAAGCAACAATGTAAATTGTCACTCATTAGTAGCGTTGTGATAAAAATCGTGTAGCTGTCACATAAACTAACCACTGTGTCATCTGGTATCTCACTGAAAGTACTTTAAATCCAGAATATATTTTCAAGTAAACCAAAATGTTGCATTAAAATCTCATTAGCAGTGCCAGTATATGTTCTAAGTATGTGAGCCTTATAGTCGTTACGTAATCGTGCAACTAACAAGCAAGAATGTACAAATACAACACTGTGTCGTCTGTTCACTATAACAATGCAATCATAATTTCTGTTTAAAAATGTTCCCTAGGTTCTAGACTGGATATTTAACTTCAAACATTGTTGCATGTTAACAGTTTCTTAAGTCTGACAAAGCATACTAGAAATGTGAAGTGAAAAGTTTTATGGCAAAGACAAAGTTAAAAAGTAGATTATCTTTCAATAAACGGTTTTACATGTGAAATGTGGTGTAAATCTTTACTCTTCCTAGTACGCAGACTTTCAACTGAAAAGAAATTGTCATGTTTTATACGTCGGTAAGGAATGCTAAAATTTTTCTCAAGGTTAACGTCTATGTTATTTTTCTCTGAGCCAGCCGGCGCACGCGGCTGCCTGTGGTGCGAGTCATTGTCTGGTCCTTTGTTGGCGCGCGTCGTTATTGGGATTAGGAGACCTAACTTCTACAAATTCACTTTGACGGGAAAGGTCCTGCCCTGTTTGAAGCTCGCCAGTTCTGATGGAATTCAGGTCTGTCGTTTTGTCGGTAGTTTACACAGTTTCTTTCTTGTCGGCCACGTGGTGGAGAATTTCTCCCTGAATCGTAACTGCGTGCTGAACTGTTGCGTCTGAAATTATTCTGCCTCCCTTGACAATAATAGTTCTGGTTACCATATTGTCTATTTCTATGGTTATCTCTGTCTTATTCATTTCTACGGAAATGCGATCTTTCTCTGTAACTATTATTCTGCCAGCGGTTGTCATAAGGGTGGTGTCTGTTTTGGTCACGATTTGTGTTGTGAGAATAGCCTTGTCGTGTCCAGTTATTACTTCTGTCGTCACGGAATTGTGACGGATGTGACCTGTAGTGATTGTTTTCCTGTTTTCGCATCCCGCGACTGTCTGTGTCAATTTCTAATTCTTGTAAGAGTCCTTGAAAAGCTTCAATGTCGTCTTTGCAACGCCCTGCCAAAATAATATGTCATAAATGTTCAGGCAGTTTGATTAAGCAAATGCGGATGAGTTCTGAGGGGCTGTATGGGTTTGAAAGATACTGATTCTTATGCAACATGTCTTCAAAATATTTCACAAGACTGGAAAATTCAGATTGTTCGAAACGTTTCATCATTATGATGCTATGTTTTACTCGATTTTGTGTGGCTTGAGACCAATATGCTGAGAGGAAGGCATGGTAAAACTCTCCTTCACTGTGGCAATCGTGAATTACCGATCGCATTCTTACAGCTGGTTCATTCTCCAAGTAGCCACACATAAATTCTAATCTGTGCTCTAACGACCGGTTGGGAGGAAAACAATGAGAGAATTGATGGAGCCATGCTTGTGGATGAATGTCGTTGCCAGAATTCTTAAATGTTTTGAATTTACGTGTAGTAATGAACAGCTTATAGTCAAAGTCATCATGTCGGCGAGTCGCATATCGGTCATTGTTACGTCGTTTCGGCGGTTCCATTTCAAAATTCGGTGCACCTTGCCAATTTCTTTCATAACTTCCGAAATGCCCTGTGTTATTATTTTGTGGCTGTTCCGTATTTCTGTGTCCCTCTTCCCGTATTGGGGTGAGAGTATCCTCTGAAATACGTAATTCTTGTATTACCTGTGTCAGCTGATCTTGTACTTCTCGGATTTCTCTTTTGTACTGTGTATTGATTTGATTTTGGTTCTGTTTGAATTTTCTAATTTGTTCATACTCTTCTGTGTCAGTGAAGGCTACAGGTCTTGTGTCATTCAGATCGTCATCTACCTTTGTAGATAAGTTAGTGACCTTATCCGAAAGTTCGGCTACTTTCTCCGATAGTGAACACATTTCCTCAGCGTGTTTTTCTGAACCAAGTTTCAGAGTGTCCATTTGTGTTGAAATCGTATCTACTGTGTCCTTTAAGTTTTCTTGAGTTTTTGCAAGTTGCGTAACCGAATCGGTAGATGCAACTGAGTCAATTTTAGCTTGCAAGGTGTTGTGATTTTCATGAACAATGGTTTGCAGTTCTTTTATGGCTGCTTCGTGATTCTGTAATACATTTTCATGCCGCGAAAAAATGGGTTGAAAATGCTCACAAATTTGTGTTTTTATGTCATTACAGACTTTTTGGCATTTCGATTCAATGTTATGTAACTCACTAGTTAAATCTTCACGTGTTTGTTCAAGTGTGGTGTCTAACTCTTGAAGATTTTGTCCCATTGCGTCTAACTGTTGCTGTGTTTGTCTCTGGTGTTGTTCCATTGTGTCTAACTTTTGAAGATTTTGTTCCACTGTGTCTAACTTTTGCTGTGTTTGTCTCTGATTTTGTTCCATTGTGTCTAACTTTTCAAGCTTTTGTCCCATTTGTTGCATTAATTGTAATAACAATGCACTGGTGTCTGAAACATGTTCCTCAGTGCTTTTCGGCAGTGAATTTGCACCGGCAACATTCACATTTTGACAAGCGGAAAATGTGTCTTGACTCATTTGAGAAAACGGTGAGAACCCAAAACCTGAGTCTGTAGTATTTGCAATATTGTGTTCTGTCATTCCCGATTCCTGAGGCGAGCTGTTGCCGACCAATCGATCGATAACACTTCCCTGTTCACTACCTGTTTCACTGTCTACACCATTGTTTGCCGCCCGCTCCATTTCCCTATGCGCAATTACCAAATTACTACTTTGAACATTAGTAAATTCATTACTCGGCGGCGCTGATAAGCTACGCTCGTCGTCACTATTATTTCTCAGTTTAGTTTGGAGCCTAGTGTTACGTTTTTCACACGCCATAATTGTCACAATATTTCACACGATAACACAGAAAAGCACAATTTGAAGAGCAAAAATAGGAGAACACATTAACATAGCACTGAAAATAATATCTAGTTAATTGCAAGCGTAGCTGCGAAATACTTGGTGCAAATCTATATGCATGCCACAACTGTTTTACTGTACAACAATGAAAGGCTACAACTACAAAGGGGATTCTCTCTACAATTACGCGCTAGCAATAAACAAAAGCTACACTAAATACACAAACTACAAGAAAAAATCAGAAGATTCCAGTGAGGTATCCTGGCAGGGTCGCCATATGAAACGTCCCCTTTGAACAATTATACATGACTGTGCTTAAACTGACACACAATATTTTGTTAGCGCAACGCAATCTGACTTTCAAAATTCGCTACAAAAGAATGGCCCTGACTAACATTAAACTATACCTTTCACAAATCACTTACCTCACAAAAATCTTCGCTGCTCAAGCTACTGCAATACAGCGAGCGCCACTACTGCCAGCTAAATAAAAGATTCAAACTATGGAAGGCACTAACTACTGATAGGGATAGTTAGCAAATGAAAGATATTAATAGAGAACGAACAATGTATTTACCTTGATATCATCATATATAAATATAGCAGTTCATGACAAATTACAAACCTCCGCCATCTCTCTCCCCACATCCACCACTGCTGGCGGCTCACCTCCAACTGCGCAACGCTATGCGCTGTTCACATCCAGCTGCCGCTGCCCAAAACTACAATGGCGAGTATTACAACAATGCAAAGTAGACACAGACTGCCCACAGCACAGCCAGTGATTTTCATACAGAGGTGGCGTTAGAAATAAAAAAACCTAAACAGCCTACTTACAACTGTTGGAATCGGCCAACTCATAGAAATACTTGGGTGTAACACTTTGTAGGGATATGAAATCGAATGATCACATAGGTTCAGTCTCGAGTAAGGCAGGTGGTGGAGCTCGGTTTATTGGTAGAATACTGTGGGAGATGCACCGACTCCTTACACAGATGGGGCCGCTTGCGACTGTGGCGCTGAGAGACAAACGGTCAAACACATCGTGCAGGAATGTCCACCAAGGGCATATGAGGGTGACCCACAGGATATCCTAATGGCGACCCAAGAGGCAATCTACTATATATTATCTAAGCTGGACGTTTGTTTGTGATTGCTCTTCAGTGAGAGTAAATTTACAATTAGTGGTGTCCTCATATACAAACTGTTATTTATTGCTCTGTTTATACATATGTGAACTGAACTGGAAGACACTTGAAGACAGACGTAAACTATATCCCGAGAAAGTTTGTTAAATTATAGTGAAATGAATACCCTTAGCTGCATACAAGCGTTGATATAAGTCAAAGGGGACAGTTGAAAATGCGTTCCCGGACCGGGACTCGAACCCGGGATCTCCTGCTTACATGGCAGACGCTCTACCCATCTGACCCACCGAGGACACAGAGGATAGTGCGACTGCAGGGACTTATTTTCTGGCACGCCTTCCGTGAGACTCATATCAACGCATGTATGCACCAAAGGGTATTAATTTCATTGTAATTTCATTCTACGATCTGCATGGTCACCTATGGTATCTGTTCTTTCGGATATGTCCGAAAGAACAGATACCATCTTCATATATATATATATATATATATATATATATATATATATATATATATATATACACTCCTGGAAATTGAAATAAGAACACCGTGAATTCATTGTCCCAGGGGTCAGATACATCACATAATCACACTGACAGAACCACAGGCACATAGACACAGGCAACAGAGCATGCACAATGTCGGCACTAGTACAGTGTATATCCACCTTTCGCAGCAATGCAGGCTGCTATTCTCCCATGGAGACGATCGTAGAGATGCTGGATGTAGTCCTGTGGAACGGCTTGCCATGCCATTTCCACCTGGCGCCTCAGTTGGACCAGCGTTCGTGCTGGACGTGCAGACCGCGTGAGACGACGCTTCATCCAGTCCCAAACATGCTCAATGGGGAACAGATCCGGAGATCTTGCTGGCCAGGGTAGTTGACTTACACCTTCTAGAGCACGTTGGGTGGCACGGGATACATGCGGACGTGCATTGTCCTGTTGGAACAGCAAGTTCCCTTGCCGGTCTAGGAATGGTAGAACGATGGGTTCGATGACGGTTTGGATGTACCGTGCACTATTCAGTGTCCCCTCGACGATCACCAGTGGTGTACGGCGAGTGTATGAGATCGCTCCCCACACCATGATGCCGGGTGTTGGCCCTGTGTGCCTCGGTCGTATGCAGTCCTGATTGTGGCGCTCACCTGCACGGCGCCAAACACGCATACGACCATCATTGGCACCAAGGCAGAAGCGACTCTCATCGCTGAAGACGACACGTCTCCATTCGTCCCTCCATTCACGCCTGTCGCGACACCACTGGAGGCGGGCTGCACGATGTTGGGGCGTGAGCGGAAGACGGCCTAACGGTGTGCGGGACCGTAGCCCAGCTTCATGGAGACGGTTGCGAATGGTCCTCGCCGATACCCCAGGAGCAACAGTGTCCCTAATTTGCTGGGAAGTGGCGGTGCGGTCCCCTACGGCACTGCGTAGGATCCTACGGTCTTGGCGTGCATCCGTGCGTCGCTGCGGTCCGGTCCCAGGTCGACGGGCACGTGCACCTTCCGCCGACCACTGGCGACAACATCGATGTACTGTGGAGACCTCACGCCCCACGTGTTGAGCAATTCGGCGGTACGTCCACCCGGCCTCCCGCATGCCCACTATACGCCCTCGCTCGAAGTCCGTCAACTGCACATACGGTTCACGTCCACGCTGTCGCGGCATGCTACCAGTGTTAAAGACTGCGATGGAGCTCCGTATGCCACGGCAAACTGGCTGGCACTGACGGCGGCGGTGCACAAATGCTGCGCAGCTAGCGCCATTCGACGGCCAACACCGCGGTTCCTGGTGTGTCCGCTGTGCCGTGCGTGTGATCATTGCTTGTACAGCCCTCTCGCAGTGTCCGGAGCAAGTATGGTGGGTCTGACACACCGGCGTCAATGTGTTCTTTTTTCCATTTCCAGGAGTGTATATATATATGATTGGCCTGGGAATATACTACAGCCCCCCAATATCTCTCACATAGGGATCAGGAGGATAAGATTAGAATAATTACTGCACGCACGGAGGCGTTCAAACAATCATTCTTCCCGTGCTCCATACGTGAGTGGAACAGGAAGAAACCCTAATAACTGGTACAATGGGATGTACCCTCTGCCATTCACGTCACTGTGGTTTGCAGCGTATACATGTAGATGTAGATGTAGAAACTACATACCTTGCCTTTTCGCAACGTTAACTGTCTCCAACAGCGCCAGTAATTTGTCACGTGGAATTTGGTTATAAACAGCATCTGTCAGTTTACAAAACTGTTGAAGCTTTCGTGGCAGGTTGTTGACAAACGACCAAATGGCTTCTGTATCGGGTTCTTCGGACGACGTTGGTTTCATCTTTCTGACGTTTCACCAGCACGAGTAGTTGGCATTGTAAAAGCTTCACCTCACAGTCCACCACAAGTTATGGTGGGTGATGCTTTGACAATGCAAGCCACTCGTGCTGGCGAAACGTCAGAAACATCATCAAACCAACATCGGCGGCAGCACTTGACATACAACCCAACAGGCCGTTTGTCACCTGTCAATTTCCTCGGTATATTGCCCTATGAGTCTGCCACCCCCTATTCCTGACCACTCTTTGATGCTAACGGAGAGCGTTTCCTACTGCCCACAAGTGATTAATAGGGTAGTTTACTATCCCGCTCTATGTGAATCACACCAATTACATAAATAAATTCAGACCGTGAACATGATACACCCGCATCGATATAGCTGCGAGCATGTCGTAGATCCAAAGAGTAAGCCCTCGGCCCAGAGAAGGTACGCGAGCCGTGGGTGTTAAAGCAGCACTAATCGCTGAGTTGTGGTCTACCTTGGAGATTAGGGCACTGATGGAGAAGGGTATTGACGGTCTACACCGTGGCTGATGTGAAGGAGACACCTGTGCAGCATGAGGGAGACCGATGGGCCAGCCGGTAGAGATTCTGCTGTGTGGTGGTGGTACAACGCAAGCTGCAATGACCGATTTGGTGTCTGAACTTCCTTTCCTGGTGAGCGGATGTGCCGTTTATTTTGTGGCGGGCTTTGTTAAAGCGTAGGACCATTTGATGGACTTATCTGGTGCCCATACGCGTCTTCTGAGGAGGGGAACCTTGTTCTTTAACGTCCGCGGGTTTAGTTAAGGTAAGGCAGTTGGGTTAATATGTGCCACGTCGCCGGCTTGAACTTCCCAGTTAAGGAAAGATGTTGGGCAGGGTTGCGGTCGCCTTAACAAATTTGCATGACTAAAGGGCTGGAAGGTCCTTAGTTGGTGCATTGTTAATTGGAAGTTTTTCTGTTGTAGACGTTTATACATGGGGGTTGGCGTAACACTGGCGTAACTCTTAGCGGGAGAGTGTGAATTAGTGGGCTGGGTTCGAGTCCTGTAGCCACGTGCACTGTATCTGCCGTGAATCTATGGCCGTACTTGTTCAGCTCCAGGGTAGCTGCTGAACCCTACTGGACAAATGGTATGCCAAGGGGGATGAAGAAATTAATCCTGTTTGTTAATATCAAGTCGTTCTAGTTTAAATGTTTCATTATGTGTTGTGATTGTTTTCCAAATTCAGTTGAGAGAATAGTTTTACGTTGAATTCCCGGTTTCTGAATTATATCGTGCTTTTGCAATTTGGTATTGTCCATCGAGACGTTTTTGGATAGAGTGATTTTACTTGCAAATGGAGCCCGCAAAGCCGCAGTGACGGGGTCTAGGTTACTGGTGCTGTCCTTCAAGCACGAACATCTGGTAAACTGATTGGGCTTGCTATACTACTTTCAACAAAATTCTAGAAGAGAGATTTCAGGGTATTGAGATACCAGCCACATGCAAATTAAATTAAAGAAGTGGGTCAGTGGCTTCACCTTCAGTGGATATATATATATATATATATATATATATATATATATATATATATATATATATATATATAGGGTGAGTCACCTAACATTACCGCTGGATATATTTCGGAAACCACATCAAATACTGACGAATCGATTCCACAGACCGAACGTGAGGAGAGGAGCTAGTGTAATTGATTAATACAAACCATACAAAAATGCACGGAAGTATGTTTTTTAACACAAACCTACGTTTTTTTAAATGGAGCACCGTTAGTTTTGTTAGCACATCTGAACATATGAACAAATACGTAATCAGTGCCGTTTGTTGCATTGTAAAATGTTAATTACATCCGGAGATATTGTAACCTAAAGTTGACGCTTGAGTACCACTCCTCCGCTGTTCGATCGTCTGTATCGGAGAGCACCGAATTACGTAGGGATCCAAAGGGAACGGTGATGGACCATAGGTACAGAAGAGACTGGAACAACACATTACGTCCACATGCTAACACCTTTTTATTGGTCTTTTTCACTGACGCACATGTACATTACCACGAGGGGTGAGGTACACGTACACACGTGGTTTCCGTTCTCAATTACGGAGTGGAATAGAGTGTGTCCCGACATGTCAGGCCAATAGATGTTCAATGTGGTGGCCATGATTTGCTGCACACAATGGCAATCTCTGGCGTAATGAATGTCGTACACGCCGCAGTACATCTGGTGTAATGTCGCCGCAGGCTGCCACAATACGTTGTTTCATATCCTATAGGGTTGTAGGCACATCACGGTACACATTCTCCTTTAACGTACCCCACAGAAAGAAGTACAGAGGTGTAAGATCAAGAGAACGGTCGTCATCGTAAACATGTCCCTGCAGATGCTGCTCGCCGACCGTGGCCCGTGTTTGTTACAACACGCAACTGAACGTCGGAGGTTTCAAGCGTCAACTTTAGGTTACAATGTCTCCGGATGTAATTAACATTTTACAATGCAACAAACGGCACTGATTACGTATGTGTTTATATGTTCAGATGTGCTAACAAAACTAACGTGGTTCCATTTAAAAAACGTAGGTTTGTGTTAAAAAACATACTTCCGAACATTTTTGTATGGTTTGTATTAACCAATTACACTAGCCCCTCTCCTCACGTTCGGTCTGTGGAATCGGTTCGTCAGTGTTTGATGTGGTTTACGAAATATATCCAGCGGTAACGTTAGGTGACAGTTTTATGCTATTGTTTATGAGAATTTAAAATTGTGCAACTATAGTTAAGCAAAGAAATTAGATGATCTGGAGAGCTCATTTTAATTCCCTGTTAAATTTCATCGTGAATTTGGTGACTAAAGCTGCTATTAGTTGTAATGTCTGCGTTGTTAGTCCTTCCAATTTAGTTGATGTTTTGAACTTCTTTTTGAGGCAGGAATTATAACACTGTGTTTTTTGATGTATTACTGAAATTTATGAGCCTTATCAGGTGAAGTAAACAAGAGTATTTAAAATTTTAATTACTTTTCCACTGTTTTGATGGACGGCAAATATTTACTTTCCGAAACTGGAGTGATTTGTTTCAAGTACTTTTAAGATTTAAAGACGATTCATGTTACTGGCGAAAAATTTTGAAAGACCAGTGTATGCCTGTGTTCGGATGTTGGTAAACTAAATGGCATGTCACATAATTAGCTGCCTTTCCACACCAGAATCCTGCATTCAAGTCTGACCTGCTAAAAGGGTCCCCATTCCTATATCCTGTTCTCCCCAAAGAGAGGTTTCAGGACAGTAGATCTTCAGCAATCCGTCCTATAACCTACTGGAAGAACTGTAGTCCGACAAGGTGGTCTTGTGGTCTGGGAGCTCACACCTGCTCTCCCATGAATAATGTAATCGCTCGTGCTGAGTGGAACACACAAGAACGGGGTTTATACCGTCAGCAGCTCTAATTCTTCGGGCATTTGTTTCAGGATCATCTTCTACTCACCACAACGACCGAATCCTCCATGTACGCTGTGTGCACTGTGAGAGGTCTACCATGTCCCCCTGCCCTTGTTGCGAATGTTCTCTTGTCTGCATGTCACCCTTTAAAAAACTGCTGGTCTACAGATGCGTTACATGCATTGTTTTTTGAGACGCAGTGTTTGTCGTTCCATTTCCATCATCATGAAGCCAATATGTAACAAACGTCAAATAGTCGTGAAGTGTAGTACATGTGTTTATGCGAAAACAAGCAGCAACGTACTACAACCTTCAATTACATAGACAAACAGTTTTACAAACGTCAGCAGTAATACAGAAGTTATGATAATACACGATGTGATCGAAAGTATCCGGACGCACCAGTGTAATGTGGTTGACCACGAGATGTCACATGAGGAGGTGGATCTACCAGTGCCGGCCGGTATAGCCGTGCGGTTCTAGGCGCTTCAGTCTGGAACCGCGTGACCGCTACAGTCGCAGGTTCGAATTCTGCCTCGGGCATGGATGTGTGTGATGTCCTTAGGTTAGTTAGGTTTAAGTAGTTCTAGGTTCTGGGGGACTGATGACCACAGATGTTAAGTCCCATAGTGCTCAGAGCCATTTGAACCATTTTTTTGATCTACCAGTGTGAAAGGCAGCGGGCTGTATAGTGTCTTCAGTAGGGAAGCAGTAACTGCGGAATGGGTCGAACTAAAAAAACTAAACTCCGTTCGAACAGGCCATGAAGGCCCAACGGTGCTGACCGTCCGCCGTGTCATCCTCAGCCCACAGGCGTCACCGGATGCGGATATGGAGGGGCATGTGATCAGCCCATCGCTCACCCCCGCCGTATGTCATTTTCCGAGACCGGACCCGCTACTTCTCAATCAAGTAGCTCCTCAGTTTGCCTCACAAGGGCTGAGTGCAACCTGCTTGCCAACAGCCCCCGGCAGACCGGATGGTCACCCATCCAAGTGCTAGCCCAGCCCGACAGCGCTTAACTACGGTGATCTGACGGGAACCGGTGTTACCACTGCGGCAAGGCCGTTGGAACGGAATGGGTCGGACAGGAGAGCTTAAGTGGCTTCCAACGTAGGACCACATAAACTTCACGTATTGACAGAGAGTGTAAGTAAGCTATTTAGGTTTTTATGTTGGTAGCGCCATATAGCGCTCTATATGAAAATCACTGACTGTGCTGTGTGCAGTCTGTGGCTGGTTTGCATTGTTGGAATTTGCTATTGTAGTGTTGGGCAGTTGGATGTGAACAGAGCGTAGCGTTGCGCAGTTGGAGTTGAGCCGCCAGCAGAGGTGGATGTGGGGCATTGTTGGAATTTGCTATTGTAGTGTTGGGCAGTTGGCTGTTAACTGCTCGTAACGTTGCGCTGTTGGAGTTGAGCCGCCAGCAGAGGTGGATGTGGGGAGAGAGATGGTGGAGTTTTGAGAGCGGATGATCTGGACATGCGTCCATCAGAGACAGTAAAATTGGTAAGACTGGATGTCATGAACTGATATATATATATATTATGACTTTTGAACACTATTAAGGTTAATACATTGTTTGTTCTTTAGCAAAATCTTTCATTTGCTAACTATGCCTATCAGTAGTTAGTGCCTTCAGTAGTTTGAATCTTTTATTTAGCTGGCAGTAGTGGCGCTCGCTGTATTGCAGTAGTTCGAGTAACGAAGACTTTTCTAAGTGATTCATTAAAGGTATAGGTTATTGTTAGTCAGGGCCATTCTTTTTTAGGGATTTTTGAAAGTCAGACTGCGTTGCGCTAAAAATATTGTATGTCAGTTTAGTGTTGATCAGAATAGGTAAAGAGCGAAATGTCTGAGTACGTTCAGTTCTGCTCAGCTGTTTGAAAATCAAATAACGTAAGGGGTTTACCAGCACAGTAATTCAATAATTTTTGTAAGGGGACGTTTCAAGAGGGCCATTTGCTGTAAAAAAAAAAAAAAAAAAAAAAAGTGAATTCAACGGAAAACATCATTCTTGAGTTCTAAAGTGCTACCAGCAGTCCATCTGCACAATGACCGTACATGGAGAGTTAAGATTAGTGGGGTAAAATGATCGAGCAGCTCCTCATTAGCCATACATTTCTGCAGTCAAGGCTAAGTGAAGTTTGAGGTGATGTGAAGAACGATGCTGCTGGACAGCCACTGGAAACTAGTGATTTCAAGTGATGAATCACACTGCGCCGTGTGGCAGTCCAATGGAATGATTTGGCTCTGATGAATGTCTGGAGAACGCTATCTGCCAGTATGTGCAGTGCCAACGGTACTTAAGGTGGCAGGATTTAACCAACATATGTTTAATATTCTTGTAGATTCATATTTACATTGGTTCATATTTACAATGCAAAATCGGATTAATCAGTTCATTGGCTAGCACCATGTGCAAACATGTATGTGAGTTAATTAGGGCTGGGCACTGACAGAATAGGCGAATTGGCCTCGCGTTCCTCAGAAGGCACTCTCAGCTAAGCAGGGGCTGGTAAGCGTCTTGTCGTATTCTGCAGGGATGGACATTTATTGTCCCGAAAGAGAATGCGTTGCAGCGCTGGTTCATGATACTAGAGCCCGCAGAACCGCCATGGCGCAGACAGAGCAGGTGGGAGGTGCCACCTGGTGATAAGAAAATTTTCACAGTAGCTTACCTAGAGAAAGACCGTCGGGGGCGGAAAATTGCGAAAGAACATCTATTTAGCGTCAAGGAATGCACGAGATGACAAACGATGCTTGTGAACTGACCTCTGCGAAATCTTCTCACAGGCAGTGTTGGAGCACACATCCAGCTGAAAAGAGCAGAGATACAGTAAGGAGGGGAAATGAAACCTTCCAGAAATTTCTTCTGAAAGAAATATGAGCTACAGGACATTGGTGTCAGATTTGCGACTCATGTAGTGAGAAGTAATATTTTTGTAACAGCCACTGTGATTCGTCAACTGGGTCACAAACGTAGACGCCGTGTCTCCAGCCGGGAGTGTCCTATGGCGGGAGGAAAGAGACTTCCCAGTCCGCAACTATCGAGAGTACTTGCCTCTGAAGGTCGTTAGAAGGGACTTCCCTGGCGATAGCCATTGCGGAGAAACTGACAGCTACATTTTAAGAAGTGTTGCTTTCGACACGGGGAGGGTGTGAGCCTTGAACCGTTTCTCCGAGACACAGTAGTTATTCTGTTTACTCGAGTGACTCGAGCTCTCTGTGGAATCTGACATACACTGAAGTGCTTCTTTATGGAAGAATACCTGAGTTGAATTTCTGTTCCCTGCTAATGAGCAAACAGAAATCTCGACTCATGTTCTGTCTTGTACTGAGGTAATTTCAGCCCTAGGATTTCGCAGACGGCGTCCACTGTGAAGGCAGAGATTTGCAGGCGCGCCACACACGTCACGTGCACAGCGGCCAACGCCCCAGCGAGCAGATCATGTGTCCAGTGCAACTGCTTCCTGTCACCACTCCAAATAACTCTCCTACGTATAATGATCTACACGCATGTCATTTGGATGGGGGAAATGGATAGTTGGATGACCTTGAAAAACAGTTGATACTAAGTTGTTGAAATCGTAGCGAACCCCGTTTCTTACCTGTATGAATTCTCCCTCGACAGTCTTTACAGGTTCTACAGATACGCACTTTGATACAGGGAGTACACAGGAATGTATACACTGTTCCACTTGCTACATTGTGACACTGTATTTGCTGAGTCCTGAGACTCATAGTACGCAGCTGTTAAATACGGCTGCCAAAGACACAGTCTTCCTGCAGGGATTGTTATTGCATATTGCATATTGCATAGTATATATCAACTCATTTCTCAACACTCGAATATTTTATGTATATACCCGAACCCCTCGAGGTTAATTCTAACATGGCCTCACCGTAGATATCAACTGTAGTGACTTAACGGCCTAGCATTTGAATATCAATACGTGTAAAGGAATGGATCATACTCATCAGTCATCTTCTTCTTTATATAAACCACAATACTATTCATACATTCCCTCTGGTATTCCATATGCTTGTCCACTTTTTTCTGAAAGTCTCAGTTAGGGTGTAGGTCTCCTGCTTCTCACTGCCAATCAGTATCTGCCACCTTCGTGCTCCTCTAATAATGGGGACACGCGGTCTAAAGTCGAACTTATGTTCTGCCGATCTCGAAATTATGTGTTGGGCAGAATTCGATATTGTGTATTTCGGATTTGTACATTTTTGCTTTCTACACTTGTTGAAGGAATAAACAAGTTGTGGTATCACATTGTAATTCACCCTAGTAGCATCCCAATAATGCCGACAACATTAGGCAGCCACACATACACATGCCGTATGCTATACATTCTGAGGTTTACAAGTGAAGTACAGAGGAAGAGTTGTTATGGTAGGGGAGGTGCGTTTCTCGTAGTTAGGGCGTGATCGTCTTGTTGCACTTAAGAAAGCATTAAATGAGGAAGGATATGTATACATTTTGCAGCGTTGTGTACAGTAGATGAACAGCTGTAACTAACCTGTTTCTACGGGTTATTACGTTATTATTGGGAATGGAAATGCTTATTGATTGTGAAATTAACGTGAGAAGATTAGGGTCGCCACCGACTCTAACTGTACAACTAATCAAAGGTTTGGTCGAGTCGGAAAATAAATTAATTTGATCACAGACCAAAAACTCACAAAAAAGCATACATTGTGATGTCGCTCATAGGGGATACGTTGCAATTAATAGTATTGCCCGTGTACTGTTCACGACAATCAAACATTTAAAATAAAATAGAAAATGCATGAACACTGCATAAGATCAGCTCCCAGCAGCACACCTGAAAAGAAGACTTAATCTAAAGCATTTGTTATAAAATACAAGGGGAAACTACTCACTGGACCTGGGCGTAAGGAAACGCGTTGGATGTGCTAACGGGAAAGCAATGAGGTGAGTGGCTTAGGTGCAAAAACGTAATCTCGGAACACAAGAGAAAGTTGTAGATAAAATCATTTATTTCTAAGACAAGGATGTGAGGCATGTACACAATTTCTGATAACATTAATTCCTAAAACATTAAAGAAAAGCATCGATACATACACTGTTATAATCTACACCTAAATCATTGGTTTGAATCAGTCATACAACTGCTGTTGCCTGATAACTGATCGCAACAACACGTGAAACGGTACACGCTTCGCAGTACACCCGCGTGCCCACGTGGTTTGTGGAGACACAATTTCTAGGTATAGTGTCCAAGTTGCAACAATATCACATCATACAACCATGAACAGTTAACATTCTTTAAAAGAAACATGATACCGGACAGTTAGTGATGACGGTAGCCCAACAAACTCTAATGTTCAACCACGTGGTCGGCTCCCCACGGACGGAAGATACATAAAGCAAGGAAAATTTACGAGAAGGCAAACCTATTACTATGTAGAAAAATGAAAGCTTATACAGGCACAGCTGAAGGCAAACAGGCATTCATACAGAAGCGAGTGCTCACTTCTTATCGACACCTTTGTGTGATGCTCTTCCGGTGAATCCAAGTCTGCAATAGAAATTTACTAATAGAAAAATCTGCCAAAGTTTCGCATTCCTTGCTGCGCCAAGGCAAAGCAATCCTTCAGAGTTCAAAAGTGAGACCAAAAGCTAATAGCTCTCCCCTCGCCAAGTAACAACGCGCCACGCGGTCAGTCTAACTCACCCTTCTTCGACTGGAGCACAGCTGTGGACGCTTCCCGTACCGGCGGCAGACTGCCTCCCTTTTTCCTCTCCAGCCTCCTCCACGCTCCGCGTGGCCCAGAAAACCCAAGGATGCCATTTCCGCCACCAACCTAACGCAGGTGGATTTCTCACCAGTAGCGCAAACCTCTATGCCTACTTGACAACTACGAGAGTTGGCTATTCTGTACAATTGCTGCTGAATCTGTATCACTATCGCAGACTTTCTGCAGCAAACTACGCCACCATCTAGCAGCGTGACACACAACCACATTCATTCAATCACACCACTATGAATTGTGAGAAAAGATAAACAAGGAAAAGAAAGAGAAATGCTAGTGAAAATGGGCTACCGGACTAATGAAAGGTGGCTACAGGACCCTTTCACATTTCAAAGGCGAAAATTGTTTTTGTCGACATAGCAGTGCACCCTGTCATAAAGCAGCGTGTGTTAGCCAATGATATGGGGACAACTGGCCTGAGAGGGATGAGGACTTCGCTCCAGACTAAGGCGTACAACGTCTCTACCTCCCCTGGTTTCAGCTCTTCGGGAAGAATCGCCTGTCATTCCTCCACTGAAGAAGTCGAGCTGTCATGAAGGTGAAGGGCGGACACACCACGTATCAGTGTGAACTGCTAGCTATCTGGATAGCTTAGATCAGGTAGTGGCTACGTTGTTTCGTGCAGATGCCTTGAAGTCAGTTTTGTAGAGGAATGTGCTTCTTATTTATTCGCCCAGTCGTTATGATGGCATACGAAAGAAACCTGTATCTCGTTGCTGTTCACTTGTCTCATGAGGTTGTGTGAACGTGTTTCTTACCCTCTTGCTAGCTAAAAGTCTATTAAGACATGTTATGAAGCAAATATCATCAACTAAATTAGTGAAATACACTTCTGGAAATTGAAATAAGAACACCGTGAATTCATTGTCCCAGGAAGGGGAAACTTTATTGACACATTCCTGGGGTCAGATACATCACATGATCACACTGACAGAACCACAGGCACATAGACACAGGCAACAGAGCATGCACAATGTCGACATTAGTACAGTGTATATCCACCTTTCGCAGCAATGCAGGCTGCTATTCTCCCATGGAGACGATCGTAGAGATGCTGGATGTAGTCCTGTGGAACGGCTTGCCATGCCATTTCCACCTGGCGCCTCAGTTGAACCAGCGTTCGTGCTGGACGTGCAGACCGCGTGAGACGACGCTTCATCCAGTCCCAAACATGCTCAATGGGGGACAGATCCGGAGATCTTGCTGGCCAGGGTAGTTGACTTACACCTTCTAGAGCACGTTGGGTGGCACGGGATACATGCGGACGTGCATTGTCCTGTTGGAACAGCAAGTTCCCTTGCCGGTCTAGGAATGGTAGAACGATGGGTTCGATGACGGTTTGGATGTACCGTGCACTATTCAGTGTCCCCTCGACGATCACCAGTGGTGTACGGCCAGTGTAGGAGATCGCTCCCCACACCATGATGCCGGGTGTTGGCCCTGTGTGCCTCGGCCGTATGCAGTCCTGATTGTGGCGCTCACCTGCACGGCGCCAAACACGCATACGACCATCATTGGCACCAAGGCAGAAGCGACTCTCATCGCTGAAGACGACACGTCTCCATTCGTCCCTCCATTCACGCCTGTCGCGACACCACTGGAGGCGGGCTGCACGATGTTGAGGCGTGAGCGGAAGACGGCCTAACGGTGTGCGGGACCGTAGCCCAGCTTCATGGAGACGGTTGCGAATGGTCCTCGCCGATACCCCAGGAGCAACAGTGTCCCTAATTTGCTGGGAAGTGGCGGTGCGGTCCCCTACGGCACTGCGTAGGATCCTACAGTCTTGGCGTGCATCCGTGCGTCGCTGCGGTCCGGTCCCAGGTCCACGGGCACGTGCACCTTCCGCCGACCACTGGCGACAACATCGATGTACTGTGGAGACCTCACGCCCCACGTGTTGAACAATTCGGCGGTACGTCCACCCGGCCTCCCGCATGCCCACTATACGCCCTCGCTCAAAGTCCGTCAACTGCACATACGGTTCACGTCCACGCTGTCGCGGCATGCTACCAGTGTTAAAGACTGCGATGGAGCTCCGTATGCCACGGCAAACTGGCTGACACTGACGGCGGCGGTGCACAAATGCTGCGCAGCTAGCGCCATTCGACGGCCAACACCGCGGTTCCTGGTGTGTCCGCTGTGCCGTGCGTGTGATCATTGCTTGTACAGCCCTCTCGCAGTGTCCGGAGCAAGTATGGTGGGTCTGACACACCGGTGTCAATGTGTTCTTTTTTCCATTTCCAGGAGTGTATAAGACGTGTTCTGTAAGCAAACCTTCCTAGAATATGACGTGAGGGTTATTGGCCTCAAAGCCAGTGAAAAAACAGTTACAAAAATTATTTATCGATTTTGTGGGTCCATTTCCGAGATCGCGATCGGGAAATAAGTATGCTCTTATATGGGGATGATTTTTCTAGGCGTTCTTGGCTGTTTCCTACTTGGAGTGTGACCGCAATAGCAGTGATTTACTGCTTAAAACGGATATTTGACACTTTTGGTCCATTCCATATCTCAGCGTCCAATAATGCTATTGCACTGGCATGCAGAACATTTAAGAATTTCGGTTTTGCTTGACAATTAAACATTCGTCCATCACACTTTGCTTTACGACAGGCTTTGATTGCTTATCATCATTTATATCATATCCATTGGAGTGAGACTCTGGCATGGCATGAAGCATGAAACGTACAAGTATACGCGGAATGGCTGATGTTTGTCTTTAGCCCAGCAAAATATACCCTAAGAAGAATGGGAGCCGGCTGCTGTGGGCGAGCGGTTTTAGGCGCTTCAGTCCGAAACCGCGCTGCTGCTACAGTCGCAGGTTCTAGTCCCGACTCGGGCATGGGTGTGTGTGATGTCCTTAAGTAGTTCTAAGTCTAGGGGACTGATGACCTCAGATGTCCCATAGTGCTTAGAGCCATTTGAACCATTTTTTCGAAGAATGGGGGACAGTACCGGAGAGTGCGAAGAAATATATTAGCGTCCCACAGTTACATATATACTTGGCTATAACGGGGGAGGGTGGTCTGTTTATTTAGTTGGGGGAAAATAAGCACGGCGGAGGCGCAGTCAGTTTGCCACTATTTAAGGAGCCCTGTCAGAGCATCCGCGTAAGATATACATTTCCCAGTTTAAGATACCGTAAAGGCAGAAAGATGTGCACAAGAGTCCAGTGCCTTCTTCTGAATAACACAGGAACTGCAATATCGTATTTATCTGCCGAATTCGGGCAAATGACTTTCAATTAAAATGTCCCCACTGAAAGAGTATATATATAGTGGATGTACGAGTGCATGGTTGACGACATGACAGTCATGCTCGGATAACCTATCGGTAAGGCGACCGCTCGCGGTAAGAGAGAAATCCGGGTTCGAGTCCTGGTCTGGTACAAATTTTCACTGACGTCATTCCATTACACAGCTGAATGTTCTCCACAGTCGCAACATCGAATACATTTCATGTGTAAAAAACCGTGTCGTCATGTGGATGGTCTGTGTTTAAGTACTGCCTTGCCACAATGGTGGAACATTTCTTTGTTTATAATACACTCATGCTCATAAATTAAGGATAATCGCAGAATGTGGTGCCACACAACGTGGCACTATACAAAACTGGCTCTAATAGCAGAGGCACATAGGGAACACACTGGACGCAGATCTGTAAGTCCATGGTAGTGGTGATAAGTTGAGAAAACCGTCCCGGAACACATGTGCTACAAAACGCCACTGTTTCCTGCGCATGTACCCCGATATCAATATGGGATATGATCAACATACACACGTACACTGGCCGCACAACGGGTTCTCGTACTCTGAATCAGGTGGTCGAGCAGCTGCTTGGATTATAGCCTACCATTCCTGCACCAATGCCTGTCGGAGCTAGTGAAGTATCCTTGGGGTTTGAAGACGTTCAGCGATACGTCGACCGAGTGCATCCCAGACGTGTTCGATGGGGTTTAGGTCTGGAGAACAGGCAGGCCACTCCATTTGCCTGATATCTTCTGTTTCAAGGTATTCCTCCACTATGGCAGCTCGGTGGAGCCGTGCGTTATCATTAATCAGGAGGAAGGTGCGACCCACTGCACCCCTGAAAAGGAAGACGTGCTGGTGCAAAATGGTCCTGATACACTTGACCTGTTACAGTTCCTCTGTCAAAGACTTGCAGGGGCGTACATGCACCAATCATAATCCCACCCCACACCATAAAACCACGACCTCCGTACAGGTCCCTTTCAAGGACATTAAGGGGTTGGTATCTGGTTCCTGGTTCACGCCAGAAGAAAACCCGGTGAGAATCACTGTTCAGACTATACCTGGACTCGTCCGTGAACATAACCTAGGACCACTGTTCCAATGACCATGAACTATATTCTTGATACCAGGCTTTACGGGCTCTCCTGTGACCAGGGGTCAGTGGAATGCACCTTGCAGGGTGAATAAACCGTCTCTGTCCAGTCGTCTGTAGACGGTGTGTCTGGAGACAACTGTTCCAGTGGCTTCGGTAAGGTCCCGAGCAAGGCTACCTGCAGTACTCCGTGGTGTCGGCGGGCACTGATGGTGAGATATCGGTCTTCTTGTGGTGTCGTACACTGTGGACGCCCTGTACTGTAGCGCCTGGACACGTTTCCTGTCTGCTGGAATCGTTGCCATAATCTTAAGACCACACTTGGTGGCACACGGAGGGCCCGGGCTACGACCTGCTGTGTTTGGCCATCCTCCAGTTGCCCTAGTATTCTACGCCTCATAACGTCATCAATATGTGCTCTTTGAGCCATTTTCAACACACAGCCACTATTAGCATGTCTGAAAACGTCTTCACACTTGCTCGCTGCACTGTACTCTGACATACCCCAACACACCTCTGCGTATGTGGACTGCTGCCAGCGCAACCGTGCGATGACCGCAGGTCAAATGACCTCATGGTCATACCCTGAGGTGATTTAAACCCGCAAACCGCCCACCAGAGCGTTCATTCACCATGTATCAGCATTATCCTTAATTTATGAGCATGTGTACAGGGTGATCAAAAAGTCAGTATAAATTTGAGAACTTTATAAACCACGGAATAATGTAGATAGAGAGATAAAAATTGACATACATGCTTGGAATGACATGGGGTTTTATTAGAACAAAAAAAAAACAACAAAGTTCACAAAATGTCTGACAGATGGCTCTGGACAGCAAAACTGCTACTGTGACAGGTGAGAGGTACGCTGATATGTTACACAATCGCATCATCCCCAACCTGGCTGTTAAACACCTGCTGGAACGTACGATGTTTATGTAGCATTGTGCTCCACCCCATATTGCTAGACGCGTGAAAGATCTCTTGCGCGCGTCGTTTGGTGATGATCGTGTGCTCAGCCGCCACTTTCGTCATGCTTGGCCTCCCAGGTCCCAGACCTCAGTCCGTGCGATTATTGGCTTTGGGGTTACTTGAAGTCGCAAGTGTATAGTGATCGACCGACATCTCTAGGGATGCTGAAAGACAACATCCGACGCCAATGCCTCACCATAAGTCCAAACATGCTTTACAGTGGTGTTCACAACATTATTCCTCGACTACAGCTATTGTTGACGAATGATGGTTGACATATTGGGCATTTCCTGAAAAGAACATCATCTTCGCTTTGTCTTACTTTGTTACGCTAATTATTGCTATTCTGATCAGATGAAGCGCCATCTGTGGGACATTTTCTGAACTTTTGTATTTTTTTCTTTCTAACAAAACCCCTTGTCATTCCAAGCATGTGTGTTAATTTGTACCTCTCTGACTACATTATTCCGTGATTTATTCAGTTTTCAAATTTATGCTGACTTTTTGATCACCCGGTATATTACAGAATGTGTACTCACTGTTGTGTGGCAGAGGCAGAGAAGAGTTTCAGCGTGGGAGAATTTGCCGTCCAAACATGTTGCGGTGGTGTACAATGCTACAGTTTGCTAGCAGGTTGGGGGGACCAGTGCTAGCGCCGCTCTGGTTGGTGGAGGTGGGGTGGCGGAGCACTCAAGAGTTTCCCTGATGGCTGCCGAGAAAAGTTGACCCTGAAGAAGAGAGCGGTGTGAAGCCACGAGCAGCAGAGAACTGCAGTAGCGAGCAGCTGCAACGCAGACATCGTCTAGCTGGGGAAGTGGATGGAGTCTCCCTGCTGGCGTCCACGAGACAGGGAGGAAATGTGGCGGAGTTTCTACATATGGCGAGACAGAGAAGAGCACAAAACCACGTGTTGTTTAGTTTGCCGTATTCCGCTACGGTCGCAGGTTCGAATCCTACCTCGGGCATGGATGTGTGTGATGTCCTTAGGTTAGTTAGGTTTAATTAGTTCTAAGTTCTAGGCGACTGATGACCTCAGAAGTTAAGTCGCATAGTGCTCAGATCCATTTTGCCGTATTCGCTATTGGGGAAAGCACAGGTGGAAAGCAGAGTCTGGCTGATTAGATTACTTTGCGGCGGTGTGTGCTGGGATACGTGAAATCGGTATGGTTCAGTCTCTGTTATAACGAAAACGACAAGACCATGACGAATTTGATTGTGTCTCGCCTGTTGTTAAGTGTATACGCACAGCATGGCCCTGGTTTTATACAGTGTACCATTTTTTTGTGACTTTGCAAATTTATTTCCCAAAGTCGTTGGTCAGCACAAGTGCCAGAATTCTTCAGCCAGGTTGCTTCACGGCAGACACAACAGGCGTCTCACTGGTTTCGGTGAGCACCAGCAACATGAAACTTCCTGGCAGATTAAAACTGTGTGCCCGACCGAGACTCGAACTCGGGACCTTTCTTTGCCTTTTGCGGGCAAGTGCTCTACCATCTGAGCTACCGAAGCACGACTCACGCCCGGTCCTCACAGCTCTACTTCAGCCAGTATCTCGTCTCCTACGTTCCAAACTTTACAGAAGCTCTCCTGCGAACCTAACAGAACTAGCACTCCTGAAAGAAAGGATGTTTCGGCAACGGTCTTATCTTTGGATGACGTCTGATACTTGCTGTCTAAAGTCCCTTCGTGATTTGAAGGCAATCATATCTTTCGAAAGGAGACAGGAAAAGATGACGCCAGGCAAAGGATGAAACCATGTGCGCACTACTCGCTGGGTGTCTGATTAATTACTGCACAAAATTAACAATCAGTTATGACAACGGTCCTCTGCAATAAAAGACGATGCCGTTTGATTTGGTTTATTGATCTTCAAACACACCAAACTATGCTTTCACATTGATGCAGTTCACAGTGTAATATTCGATAATTCCATAGGAGCCACAGGTTGTTCATGATGGTTCAGCACAAATCTGGTTAAAAAGATAGTAAGTCGCCATATATTAATCCACATTCCATTATCCACCTAAGTAATGAGTATTCAGAAGAACTGCATATCTTGATCTCATAAGTCTACTGATGAACACGAAAGATTCTTCAGTTCACATCTACTTAACCCTGATATCCGCGTATGTTTTAGAATTGGATGTATATATATATGTGTGTGTGTACATATGTTCCACATCTCGACTTAAACCAATGGACCGATTTCAACCAAACTTGGAACACATATCCCTTACTGTCAGGTAACAGTCTGCGTCAGAATAAGAACCACCTATCTACCATAGAT
Source organism: Schistocerca americana (assembly GCF_021461395.2). Classification (NCBI taxonomy): domain Eukaryota; kingdom Metazoa; phylum Arthropoda; class Insecta; order Orthoptera; family Acrididae; genus Schistocerca; species Schistocerca americana. The sequence continues at coordinate 556,037,211 of NC_060125.1, read as the reverse complement.
CAGGAGATATGACGTCATAAGCAAAGAGATGCGTAGAACATTTTCGCATCATGTACGGCGTTTAAATTTATTAACTCTATGCTACGAACTCTATTCGCAATAAATTTTGCAGGCAGTATTCATACATGGCGCTAAATGCACTTATAAAATTATGTAATGGTGCTACACATAGTTCGGGGGATATGACTCATATACACTGAGGCGCTTGAAAAAAATGCCACATTGTGCATGACGTTTAAAATTATCATTTCTTTACTACTAACTCTAATCGCAAAATACACTATGTGATCAAAAGTATCCGGACACTCCCAAAAACATACGTTTTTCACATTAGGTGCATTGTGCTGCGACCTACTGCCAGGTACTCCATATCATTAGACATCGTGAGAGAGTAGACTGGGCCGTTCCACGGAACTCACGGACTTCGAAAGTGGTCAGGTGATTGGGTGTCACTTGTGTCATACGCATGTACGCGAGATTTCTACACTCCTAAACATCGCTAGGTCTACTATTTTTGATGTGATAGTGAAATGGAAACATGAAGGGACACATACAGCACAAAACCGTACATGCCGACCTCGTCTGTTGACTAACAGAGACCACCATTAGTTGAAGAGGGTCGTAATGTGTAATAGACAGACATCTATCCAGACCATCACACAGGAATTCGAAACTGCATCAAGATCCACTGGTAGTACTATCAGTTTTAGGCGGGAGGTGGGAAAACTTGGATTTCATGGTCGAGCGTCTGCTCATGAGCCACACATCACGCCGGTAAATGCCAAACGACGCCTCACTTGGTGTAAGGAACGTAAACATTGGGCGACTGAACAATGGAAAAACATTGTGTGGAGTGACGAATCACGGTACACAATGTGGCGATCTGGTGGCAGGGTGTGGGCATGGCGAATGCCCCGTGAACGTTATCTGCCAGCTTGTGTAGTGCCAACAGTAAAATTCGGAGGCGGTTCTGTTATGGTGTGGTCGTGTTTTTCCTGGAGGGTCCTGCATCCGTTGTTTTGCGTCGCACTGTCACAGGACAGGCCTGCATTGATGTTCTGAGCACCTTCTTGCTTCCCACTGTTGAAGAGCAATTCGGGGATGTCGATTGCATCTTTCAACACGATCGAGCACCTGTTCATAATGCACCACATATGATGGAGTGGTTACATGACAGTAACATCCCTGTAATGGACCGGCCTCACAGAGTCCTGATCTGAATCCTATAGAACACCTTTGGGATGTATTGGAACGCCGACTTCGTGCCAGGCCTCACCGACCGACATCGATACCTCTCCTCAGTGCAGCACTCTGTGAAGAATTGGATCGAGCACCTGTTCATAATGCACCACATATGATGGAGTGGTTACATGACAGTAACATCCCTGTAATGGACCGGCCTCACAGAGTCCTGATCTGAATCCTATAGAACACCTTTGGGATGTATCGGAACGCCAATTTCGTGCCAGGCCTCACCGACCGACATCGATACCTCTCCTCAGTGTAGCACTCCATGAAGAATTGGCTGCCATTCCCCAAGAAACATTCCAGCACCTGACTGAACGTATGCCTGCGAGAGTGGAAGCTGTCATCAAGGCTAAGGGCTAAAGGTGGGCCAACACCATATTGAATTCCAGCACTACCTATGGAGGCCACCACCAAGTTATTTTCAGCCAGAGGTCCGGGTACATTTGATCACATATGTCTCATGCAGTACTCACGTATGGTGGTGAATGTGTCTACAGAATTGTGTCACTGTATGAAGCAAACATCAGGAGATACACCACATCATGCATAACATTTAAAATGTATTACTTCATTGGTGGTATCTCTTTTCACAACATTTTTGTAGGCAGAATCCACATATGCCGCTGAATGTAGCTAAACAAATATAGAGTCAACATTAATAAAACCTACAGACTGTAGGGACGGATTCTTTACTGGAAATTGAAGAAAAGAAGTCCTACGGCCATGTGTCCGGAAATGGCCGCATGCGTGCAACGAACGACAACAAATCGTCCCGGAGCGCAATACCGAACTGCATCACATCCATGTCACAACAGATGATAAAACTGGACTCCATGGGATTCCAGCTGATAGAGATAGTAACGGCTGTCATGCAGGATACACATAATAGTACTTCGGCTAACACCATGTTGATGGGCAACTTGCCTGGAACTTGTTCGTCTCAGTATCCTGTAGAATCCGATCATCCATACCTGGTGTACGCACAGTCCGCCACCTCCCCGCACGTTCGTCTGTCTAATAGGACCCATGATCACACAAATGCCCAAGAAGAGCTTAAAATGTTGTGTGATGTGGTTGGCGTCTTTGAGGGTACTTGTTGTGGTATTGCCGTACTGCCTCTCAACCGTTTTCACTTGCTTCGCCGAACACGAACACCATGTCGGCTTGTCCCCGACGTAAATGCCGGACCATTCTGCTGCTTCAATGACACTACCTGCAACACACAACGAACACATGGCACATGGTAAGAGGAATTGTCATTCGTCAGTGCCATATACCGTGCCAACGATACATTTCCGGACACATGTTCATAGAACATTTCCCTTCCATTTCTGTCAGGAATCTGTCCCTGCAGATTGTCGGTTTTATTAATGTTAACCCTGTATAATGTATTATCACCCGACGACATGTAGTTTAAGAAATATGGCATCATAAACACTTGAGATGTGTGAACAAATGCCATATCATGCATGAAGTCTAAATACACTACTGGCCATTAAAATTGCTACACCAAGAAGAAATGCAGATGATAAACGGGTATTCATTGGACAAATATGTTATACTAGAACTGACATGTGGTTACATTTTCACGCAATTTGGGTGCACAGATCTTGAGAAATCAGTACCCACAACAACGGCCTTGATACACCTGGGCATTGAGTCAAACAGAGCTTGGATGGCGTATACAGGTACAGCTGCCCATGCAGCTTCAACACGATACCACAGTTCATCAAGAGTAGTGACTTGCATATTGTGACGAGCCACTTGCTCGGCCACCATTGACCAGACGTTTTCAATTCGAGAGAGATCTGGACAATGTGCTGGCCAGGGCAGCAGTCAAACATTTTCTGTATCCAGAAAGGCCCGTACAGGACCTGCAACATGCGGTCGTGCATTATCCTGCTGAAATGTAGGGTTTCGCAGGGATCGAATGAAGGGTAGAGCCACAGGTCGTAACACATCTGAAATGTAACGTCCACTGTTCAAAGTGCCGCCAGTGCGAACAAGAAGTGACCGAGACGTGTAACCAATGACACCCCACACCTTCACGCTGGCTGTTACGCCAGTATGGCAATGACGAAACACGCTTCCAATGTGCGTTCACCGCGATGTCGCCAAACACGGATGCGACCATCCTGATGCTGTAAACAGAACCTGGATTCATCCGAGAAAATGACGTTTTGCCATTCGTGCACCCAGGTTCGTCGTCGAGTACAGCATCGCAGGCGCTCCTGTCTGTGACGCAGCGTCAAGGGTAACCGCAGCCATGGTCTCCGAGCTGATAGCCAATGCTGCTGCCAACGTCGCCGAACTGTTTGTGCAGATGGTTTTTGTTTTGCAAATGTCCCCATTTGTTGACTCAGGGATCGATACGTGGCTGCACGATCCGTTACAGCCATGCGGGTAAGATGCCTGTCATCTCGACTGCTATTGATACGAGACCGTTGGGATCCAGCACAGCGTTCCGTATTACCCTCCTGAACCCACCAATTCCATATTCTGCTAACAGTCATTGAATCTCGACCAACGCGAACAGCAATGCCGCGATATGATAAACCGCAATCACGATAGGCTACAATCTGGACTTTATTAAAGTCGGAAACGTGATGGTACGCATTTCTTCTCTGTACACGAGACATCACAACAACGTTTCACCAGGCAACGCCGGTCAACTGCTGTTTGTGTATAAGAAATCGGTTGGAAACGTTCCTCATGTCAGCACGTTGTAGGTGTCGCCACCGGCGCCGCCCTTGTGTGAATGCTCTGAAAAGCTAATCATTTGCATATCACAACATCTTCTTCCTGTTAGTTAAATTTCGCGTCTGTAGCACGTCATCGTCGTGTTGTTGAAATTTTAATGGCTAGTGGTGTACATTTTTTTTTCTTATTAAGACACACCTACAGTCGAGTCGATTTAAGGAAATCCATTACACATGGCAGCGCTTTTGACAGCCTTCAACTGCGAAGCGCAAACAGCTGTAGGCGAAAACAACAGCCATATATACAGCTATGAAGAGGCGTTGCAACATACACATTTAAAAAATCGAGTTGTAGACACGCGAAGCAGCTATACTTATACACTTGTGCATTCTGTATATTTCTTTGTACGACTGTTCCACAATTTCAAAAGGCGTTTTGTCGTGTGAATGGAAATGAAAGTTTTTCGATATTACGGTACAAACGCAGTTTATTTTTTGTTTCCGTTTGTAAACGAAAATTCGCAAAACGTATTCGCGGAAATGCCGGATTTGTCAGCTGGTATAAAGTAAAATGCTTTCGTTATAGTGGCTTAATGAGTTTCCACCTTACATTTCACGAGTCCATTTGTTTGACCAGATCTGAAGAACTGACCGTGGTTCTCTGTTTTAAGTCACCGCTTTTCCGTTCTCGCTTTCAGTGTCCCAGTTATCTGATCTCGCTCCTCATTTGTACCTTTACAGTTCGTGCTTCTAATTCTCGCTTCTTCTTTCTCGGATCTCAGTTATGATTTCTCGGTTTTTATTTTTGAGTTCTAAGTCATGTATTGTTTTCCGATGACCAAAACGAGATCAAAGTTTCGGTTTTCAGATTTGTTTTCACTTTGTCTGCTGCCTTTTACTGCAGGAATATAGGCAGTGTCATTGATTTCTTCACATGTTTTAGAACATTGAACTGAAATATACTGTAAGGGAAAAAAAATCGACACACCACGAAGGTGTTATCCAAATGGGACGTGAATCGATGTATGTGTTGTATGTGTAGAGGCAAACAAATGATTGCAATTTCAGAAAAAAATAAATGATTTATTCGAGAGAAGAGATTTACAATATGAGCAAGTAAATAACGCTTTCTTCCACCTCTAGCAGTTATTCATCTTGGCACTGATTGAGAGAGTCGCTGGATGTCCTCCTGAAGGATAACGTGCCAAATTCTGTCCAACTGGCAGGTTAGGTCGTCAAAATCCCGAGCCGGTTGGATCGCCCTGACCATAATGCTCCAAAGGTTCTCATTTGGGGAGAGATTCGGTGGCCTTGCTGGCTAAGGTAGAGTTTAGAGAGCACGAAGTAGTTCAAACTCTCGCCCTGCGCCGCTGGGTATTATGTTGTTGAAATGTAAGCGCACAGTAGCTCGTCGTGAAGGACAATATAACGGGGAGCAGAGTATCGTCGATGTATGGCCGCACTGTAAGGGTGCCGAGGGTGAGAATCGAAGGGGTGCTGCTGTTTAACGAAATGGCACCCCAGACCATCAGTCCTGGCTGGAGAACCGTATGGTGGGGGACAGGCAGGGTAGTAACCCTTGCGATGCCACTACCCGAATTTACTGTATTATTATTAGACCATGCGGCATCAGACTTGTGGAAAGCGGCTCTTGTATGTAATAGGTTTGAATAGATAGCCTATGGTGATCCAACTACTACACGGAATATTTGGTACAAATAATGAGAATGGCGCGTAACAAACTTATTTTTATGTCTATATTTGATTTTTAGTAGCACTGATAATCTCTTTGAAGTGACTGAACAGGGAGCACTTAATTCTGTATGTTTGATATTGCCTGTCAGGAGGACATTATTCATTTAAAACAATACCACAGCCTGAAATCGTTTCACAATACATAAACACACTTGATAAACACTTGAACTTGTCTTAGGTTAATGTAAACTACACACATTTTAAGTACTGAATTTAATGTTATTGAGCTTGCATTGTGCTGAACGCACGATGTGTACTGTAGTGGCAGCAATTTCCTTGAACACTTAATTAAAGACCAATATAGATCTACTTGTCAATATAGTTACTGATAACACTAATTAAGAATCACGTTGCTCGGACAGAACCGAGTAATTTCTGACTATGGCAATGTACTGAAAAGCCACCACATCGAGCTGGATAGTAATTAAGGTGGCACAGTACCTGGCATCTTCCATCCGTTGCATGAAGCGGCGTCTGCTGGCAGTTTCGGCGTTAATTCCGACTATTTTCTCTTGTAAATTACCTTCGCCGATACTCACGGACCATAACTTTTCACTGATGTTGCAGTACATAGAAATCACTGGATATGGGGTAATAATGAGCTATTTCCTTCTAAAAATTGATTATGCTCGGGGAATGCAATTTAAATCACAAAATTATTATTGTCTCCAAACGTTACACACTGTAGAGAACTTGGTTTCACTATTACACAAACTGATTCACAAAATATAAATGTACTGGTAATGGCGTCGGTATAACAATCACTGTTCATAATACGAGGGCCATTCAGAAAGTAACCTCCGGTTGATTTAAAAAAATACACCAAATTAAATAAAAATATTTTAATATATACATCTTGCAACTACATCTTTGCACTATTTTTCTACATAGTCTCCATAGCGATTGAGGCACTTATCGTATCTCTTCACAAGCTTTGAAATTCCTTCTGCATAAAAATCACCCGCTTGTGCCTGGAGCCAGCCTGTGACCGCATCTTTGAGCTCTTCGTCGTCATCAAACCGCTGTGACCCGAGCCATTTCTTCAAACGCATGAAGAGGTGATAATCACTTGGCGCCAGGTCTGGGCTGTAAGGTGGATGGTTGATAACGTCCCACTTGAAGGACTCAAGAAGGGCCGTTTTTCTGCGAGCAGAGTGAGGACGGGCGTTATCGTGCAAAAAAACGATACCAGAAGTCAGCATACCACGGCGTTTGTTCTGTATAGCCCGTCGTAACTTTTTTATTGTTTCACAGTACACGTCTTGATTAATGGTCATACCACGTTCCATGAATTCAACCAACAACACCCCTTTGGCATCCCAAAACACCGTTGCCATCAGTTTTCTGGCAGAAAAATCTTGCGAGGCTTTTCTTGGTTTGGTAGGCGAATTTGAATGTGCCCACATCTTTGATTGTTCTTTTGTGTCAGGGTTCACGTACTTAATCCAGGTTTCGTCACCGGTCACGATTCTGTTTAACAATGGTTCTCCTTCGTCTTCATAACGTGACAGAAAGTCTAATGCAGAGGCCATTCTTTGAGTTTTGTGGTGGTCGGTAAGAATTTTGGGCACCCATCGTGCACAGAACTTACGGTAACCCAATCTTGCTGTCACTATCTCGTACAAGAGAGTCTTAGAAATCTGTGGAAAACCAGTAGACAACTCCGACATTGAGAAACGTCGATTTTCACGAACTTTTGCATCAACTGTCTGAACGAGTTCGTCAGTCACCAATGATGGTCTACCACTCCTCTCTTCATCATGAACGTTTTCTCTTCCACTTTTAAATAAACGTACCCATTCACGGACAACTCCTTCACTCATAACTCTTGGTCCGTACACGGCACAAAGCTCACGATGAATAGCTGCTGCAGAATATCCTTTGGCTGTAAAAAACCTTATGACAGCACGCACTTCACATTTGGCGGGGTTTTCTATTGCAGCACACATTTCAAACTGCCACAAAAACGAAACTAGCGCAGGTACGACGTTCACTCGACCACGGCTTGATGCCGACTGACCTGTTGAGTGCGTGAACGCACAGATGGCGTCGCTACTCCCCCCACAACCCGCACTGTGACCAATCGGAGGTTACTTTCTGAACCGCTCTCGTAATACTCTTGTAAGATAACTTCTAGTTCGTTGTTACCGAAGTGAGCTCACCAATGGACCTCATCAGCTATTGAGATCACAATACGCCATTCAATGCGGCTACTGGTCCCTTCACACCTCGCCGTTGGCACAAGCAACTCGTCGCAATTAACACAGCATTGCACCATGCAGTGCCACGTACCTCAGAGCGGGAAACCGTACTATTTTGCCGCTCGCAGCCCATCTCCGTCGAAATAACGCGTCTTACGAGCCGTAGTGCCTATTTAGCTTCTAGCCATACGATAAACGAATTCCCTATCTGTTTTCAGCTCACTTGTAAATAGTCTGTTAGCAACGTTACCGTAGCACACACCGGCCGTCACTTTTACGCCACTTAACACTTGTTCTGCCTCAGAGTTACGCCAACTTACTTCTACCGCCAATATTACGCGGCAACCTATACACTGTTTTCATTCTCGGGGATTCCCCCCCACACCTAAACATTATTTTACATTACGCCAAGTTCTCTATTTACAATTAAACATACCATAGCGTTACAATACTGAATTACAGTCATTTTCATATATTAAAGTAATATTACATACATATTTTTACTACACGTAACAATATTATTTAGTTTAATTCTTTTGTTATTTCGCTGTCAGAGTGCAGCACAAGCCAGACACTGTCTCCCGCATAGCGTTCTTTAATTTAGCTGTCACCAGGCGGAAGCACTTCCGCTTTGCCTTCTATTCTGGCCCACAGATGGCATAAGCGTCCACTTTCTCTACCATTGTGCCTTGACTATGCCTGGCATTTACTAGATGGCACATTGTCATATTACACCTTCCGCTTTCCAGAGCGTCTCCAGAAACGTCTTTGCTGGTCATCGAGGTTCAGTTCGAATAGGGACTCATCACTGGAGACAGTTCTACTCTAGTCACTGAGCTTCCAAGCTGAAGATGTGTCGCCCTCCATACGGCCGGAAAAACCAGGAGAGATCACTTGGTGTGCCATTACTTTTCATTGCAGGACGCCTTTAATTGTCATCAGCGGCACCCTAGAATCCTGTTCAGGAATGGCAGCGTAACAGGTCGAATCACCACACTGACGTTCAAATTTGTAATCAGGGTTGAGCCGTGCCGGCTCGTATCGATTGATCGATCGGGTCAGCATGGTGTGATCTTTGGGCTCGGCCGTTTGACGTGGCTTTTGGCTGCGACGGGCGTGTGGCGCTAGAGAGGGGACAGCCGGAGAACCACGCGGCGTGTGGGAATCGGAGGCGAACGTCGCTGAGCAGGCTGGGGTATGACGCAGAGGTTGTGGTGTGTTTGACACGTTTGCAAGACCGAACCTGGCTTGTAGTGTGGGAACTGGACTCGGCCACATTACCCGAATCGAGTCGTGCGGCCCTGATTTGGATCTGTAAAGGATTTTATAAAAGATTTGGTGAGAACTGCTTGTCATGTTTTTGGTGCGCATGTTATACTGATCCTTGTTTCCCAAGTATCGGCACCATGACTGGGAACTGTTGCCTTGCCAACCAAAAGGTCCAAAGGTCCCCTCTGTTTAGTGCTGTTTAAGTAAATACGTGTTATTGTGTTTGGTTAAAGGTTTATCTGGATTTTGTGATGTGATACTGTCCGGGTAAGCGAGGTGCATTAATTGGTACTATTGCTGTTCGGAGTGACGGATGGCATAAGCCAGTATGGTGAAACTGTAATATTTTTCCTGGTACAGTGAGCCGTGTGGACGTTGTTATAGTTGGTTCAAATCACAGGCTTAACATTGAATCTGTACGTTCTGTGTTATCCAATTGCATTACTTGTTCACTCGTAAACTGTGAAATGGTAGCCTTACTTCACTGTTTAAGTTTATCAGTATCCTGTTAAGGGGTAACTCAAATGAGCTCCCCAGTTTCAGTGAGCTTATGTTAACCTACTAGTGTAGTTTAAATTTCTAAGCTGGCTTGGTATTATGCTATTCGTCCTCGTCCTTTAAGGTTACGTCAAGGGCATTAGTTGTTGATGCACTCTTGACTATTTTACTTCAATGCTCGTGAAATAGGCTGTTATTTTATACATTGTAGTTATTTTACGTTTGAGGAATTAATGTTTGCAGTTTTCTCCCCCCACCCCCTTTCTCTGAAACTGTGTAGTAGCACTGGCTCTAAGACATTTTTTTTCCAGTGTGTTATAGTGTACTGTGTGCGGCGCCCTGTCCAGCTCGCCCACTTGCTGTGGGTTCTGGGTCTGGCCGCCTCTGGTCTGGGTCCAGTGGGCCCCCCTTCTGCTACTTGAATTTGCCCGCGCGTATGTGACGTCACCTGTTTTGAAAGTGTCTCACGAAGGGGTCTATCTGGTGGTATTTTCCATTATTGGTTAAACTTTATCTCATTATTGTAGTCTCCTTTTGAGAGCTTTACTGTGTATAGAATTTAATTAACTTGCAAGTCACTTAATGCTTGGTTAAAGATTAAAGGTACTACGGAAACAAAGAAAGCTTCATCATAGGTTTAAGAGTAGTCGAATCATAGCTGATAAGGAAAAGCTGAACGAAGCGAAAAAGAGCGTAAAGAGAGCAATGAGAGAAGCATTCAACGAATTCGAACATAAAACATTGGCAAACAATCTAAACAAGAACCCTAAAAAGTTTTGGTCATATGTAAAATCGGTAAGCGGATCTAAATCCCCTATTCAGTCACTCGTTGACCACGATGGCACCGAAACAGAGGACGACCGAAGAAAGGCAGAAATACTGAATTCAGTGTTCCGAAACTGTTTCACTGCGGAAAATCGTAACACGGTCCCTGACTTCAGCCGTCGCACGGACGCCAAAATGGAAAATATTGAAATAAACGATATCGGAATTGAAAAACAACTGCTATCACTTAGTAGCGGAAAAGCATCCGGACCAGACGAGATACCCTTAAGATTCTACAGTGATTATGCTAAAGAACTTGCCCCCTTTCTATCAGCAATTTATCGTAGATCGCTGGAAGAACGTAAAGTACCTAGCGACTGGAAGAAAGCGCAGGTCGTTCCCATTTTCAAGAAGGGTCATAAATCAGATGCGAATAATTATAGGCCTATTTCGCTTACGTCAATCTGTTGTAGAATAATGGAACATGTTTTGTGTTCTCGTATTATGACGTTCTTAGATAATACAAATCTCCTTCATCATAACCAACATGGATTCCGCAAACAGAGATCATGTGAAACTCAGCTCGCCCTATTTGCCCAAGAAATTCACAGTGCCGTAGACACTGGCGAGCAGATTGATGCCGTATTCCTGGACTTCAGGAAGGCATTTGATACGGTTCCGCACTTACGTTTAGTGAAAAAAATACGAGCTTACGGAATATCGGACCAGGTTTGTGATTGGATTCAGGATTTCCTAGAAGAAAGAACACAACATGTCATTCTTAACGGTTCAAAATCTGCAGATGTAGAGGTAATTTCGGGAGTACCGCAGGGAAGCGTGATAGGACCTTTATTGTTTACAATATACATAAATGACTTAGTTGACAACATCGGTAGCTCCGTGAGGCTATTTGCAGTTGACACGGTTGTCTACAAGAAAGTAGCAACATCAGAAGACTCGTACGTACTCCAGGAGGACCTGCAGAGGATTAATGCATGGTGCGACAGCTGGCAGCTTTCCCTAAACGTAGATAAATGTAATATAATGCGCATACATAGGGGCAGAAATCCATTCCAGTACGATTATGCCATAGGTGGTAAATCATTGGAAGCGGTAACGACCGTAAAATACTTAGGAGTTACTATCCGGAGCGATCTGAAGTGGAATGATCACATAAAACAAATAGTGGGAAAAGCAGGCGCCAGGTTGAGATTCATAGGAAGAATTCTAAGAAAATGTGACTCATCGACGAAAGAAGTAGCTTACAAAACGCTTGTTCGTCCGATTCTTGAGTATTGCTCATCAGTATGGGACCCTTACCAGGTTGGATTAATAGAAGAGATAGACATGATCCAGCGAAAAGCAGCGCGATTCGTCATGGGGACATTTAGTCAGCGCGAGAGCGTTACGGAGATGCTGAACAAGCTCCAGTGGCGGACACTTCAAGAAAGGCGTTACGCAATACGGAGAGGTTTATTATCGAAATTACGAGAGAGCACATTCCAGGAAGAGATGGGCAACATATTACTACCGCCCACATATATCTCGCGTAATGATCACAACGAAAAGATCCGAGAAATTAGAGCAAATACGGAGACTTACAAGCAGTCGTTCTTCCCACGCACAATTCGTGAATGGAACAGGGAAGGGGGGATCAGATAGTGGTACAATAAGTACTCTCCGCCACACACCGTAAGGTGGCTCGCGGAGTATAGATGTAGTAGATAAATGTTGTTGTTTGAATAGGGCGGTTGCCCGTGCTTGTAAGGATTTTCTAGCTAACTTACCTTATCACAAAAATGTTAAAGATAAAATTTTATTTTGCCAAAAATAGGTTTAATAAATGTGTTGTTGTTATAATCTGTGAATGTTGCTTATGTGGCCCGGCCCTCCCGCTCATCAGCAATTGGCTGATTAGGGTGGATAAACCACCACAAGGGTTCGTGGGACAACAACGAGACTACTCCTGCTATCATACGAAATCGCACCACTGATCATAATTCCAGCTGTAGATGCAGTGCATCTGGGCCCCACACAGGTTTGTTGCAGGCGCTCACCTGGTCTCCTGCTGACCAACACACGGCCATCACTGGCGCCAATATAGAACCAGATTTCATCAGAAAACACAAGAGACCTGCACTCTGCCCTCCAGTGAGCTTTCGCGTTCACACCACTGAAGTCGCAAACGCCTGTGGTTTGGAGTGAGTGGGATGTGCGCTACAAGATATATGGTTCGGAACTATCCTTGAAGTAACCAATATGTAAAGGCTCGATGTGTCACTGTTTTGTCAACTGCTGCTCGAATTGCTGCTGCACACGCCAGTACCGCACGCCGGACACCGCTGTCTTCCCTGTCGGTAGTGCCACGTGCCCGCCCAGAGCCAACACCGACTCAAAGGAAGGCCTCGGCGCTTGTTCGTGACGTCACGTCAGCTAGGCACGGCGAACGCCAGGTCTGTTGTAGGCATACTCATAATGGTGGTGTCTCCCTCTCTGACACAGGAAAATGTGAAAGTATTGGCGGTAGTTGACCAAACACACATTGTTCTGAGAGATTTCTGCATTCAATTAATTGTGCGATTCATTACACTTCTTAACAAATAGTGTACTCCTAAACTTAAATTTCCACCTGTTTTAAGGATTGACATACAAAAACAACTTCATGGTCCATCAGCAACAGAATTCGGGCTTCTTTACCTTATTTGTAAATCTGAGAAAGTTACGTTTGTACTGGGTTGCTTTTACAAGAAACTGTGAACATACTGGTGCTGTTCTTTAGGTATCTTGGTTGACTATGGGGTGAGGAGCACTGAATGTTAATGAAATATCTTGCGATTTTACACGTTGGGGGAGGGGGTGGGGGACAGAAGAAGAGGCAAAAGAGAGATACTTGTTTTATCAAATAAATTTTTTTTATCTTATAAAGTTTCTCTATTCAGTTGCAAGAGGGGAATATTTATCTTTTCTAATGTGCATGTTCAGTATTTTCGATGTATGAAGCTATTTTATTTCCTGTTTAGAATTCCTTTCGTTGAAAACGACTGTAATCTAATGACTGGCAACAGTTGGACATTTTCACATGTAAATTAGTTCACATTTCCAGTGACGATCTCAAACGAAAATAAATAAATAAATAAAAGGAACGAGTTCATTGTAAGGGGGTTGGCGTAAGTTTCGATAGCAAAATGGATCAAGTAAATATAGTTTCTTGCGCGTAAAATTTCCGAAGCTTGCATTGGGGCAGAGCATCTTCTCATATTGATCTACGTTTGTTTCGACAGGACACAGTCATACAGAACTATGATCTTCATTTGTAGCTTTACGATAGTAAGAAAATCTTTCATCTAAATGAAACTGCAGACTCCAAAACAATACCAAACAGTTTGTCCAAAAATAAGAGATTTATAGTGATAAGCACGCCCAGGTGTTTCTGTCTGCAACAGACCTGTCGTTCGCCGGGCTTAGCTGACGTGACGTCACCAACAAGCGCCGAGGTCTTCCTTTGAGTCGGTGTTGCCAGAGCCCGATCTTCTTGCCACCGTACGTCCCCGTGACCACCGCTGCCAACATTCGTCTACAGTGGCTACATTCCTGCCAAGTCTTTCTGTAGTATCGCAGATGGAACATCCGCCTTCCCGCCGCCCTATTAACACGACTTCCTTCAAACTCAGTGAGGTGCTGATAATGGCGTCTTTGCCGCCTTAAAGGCATTCGTGACTAACATCAGCTCACAATGTCCAATCTCAAAGGTAACTAATTCTCATGACGGTCACAACGCCTATTACAAGCAAACTTGATTTGTATCCTCATAGTCTACTGTCATGCGACCAGCGCGATATTTGAATAAACGTCACATTTCAGATGGACAAACACGACTACCAGCTTTCGTTCATCTCGCACAACTCTTTCTTGGTGTTGGCATCCTTCTTCCGTAGCGTATTACTTATACTCGTAAAAGCCGAGTTGGGGGGAAGATCAGTATGGCAAAACACTTAGAAAATGTAACAGATCTACTAAAGTGTCTGCCTACATCACGCTTGTCCGTCCTGTTTTGGAGTACTGCTGCGCGGTATTGGATCCTTACCACGTAGGATTAACGGAGTACATCGAGAAGGTTCAAAGAAGAGCAACACGGTTTGTGTTATCGAGAAATAGGGGAGAGATTGTCACGGACATGACACACGATTTTGAGTGGACATCGAAACACAAAGCCGTTTCTCGTTGCGGCGCGATATTCCCACGAAATATCAATCACCAACGTCCTCCTCCGAATGCGAAAATATTTCGTTGGAGCCGATCTGCGTAGAGAGAAACGATCATCATAATATAATAAGGGAAATCAGAGTTCGTACGGAAAGATGTAGGTGTTCATTTTCTTCCGCGCGTTGTTCAGGTGAGGAATAATAGTGAATTACTGTGAAGGTGGTTCGACACTTAAGTGTGATTCGCAGAGCATCCATGTCGAAGTTGATGTAGGTGTAGATGTTTACGGAGAAATGTTTGGACACATAGGACAATACCTAACCCTGCGACCTACCTAAGAAGATAGTCCGAACAAAGACAAAACTTACATTTACAGGTTTAGAAAAGGATTCTAACAACGTTGTGCGTAACACACTCGTTTAAATTCGTTATCAATCAATAATACAAGGGTCGGAAAGCTATGTAAATCTGCCGTGGAAGCCACAAAGCGGTTGTAACAGTTTAAGGATGTGAAATGGCAGCAATAACTGAGAAGTGACTGATACTGGATTGTAGTCTACCCATGATGTTACTCAGTCTGTAAGTTGAGCAAACAGTAAAGGGATCCAAGAAGAAACCGAGAAATGCAAAAACACTTAGGGAGAAGAATCTGAAAACTTTTAGGTATTTTCTGTACTTTGGCCCACTGCAATTTGTGGAGCACCTTCGTGGCACTCTCACACTCGGTAAACAAGCCCTTGATGAATCTACAGCCCTCATTTCAATCTTAGTTTTGCCATGAAACCAACCTTGATATCGCTCCCAGACGGCCGGAAGAAAGGAGTGTTGTCTCGAAGGCTGTGTAAACGGCGTCTTTCGTGCGTGAATCTCACTTCCGTAGGATTCTTGTAAATAGTTGTGTGTCTGGCATCTGCTTTCCCGAAGGCGAGATTTGTGCGCTCATTGCATCTCACCGCACGCAGTCAGAAAAACTTCTTTTTATATCCAGTATCTTTACTCTGACAACTTTTCGAATAATTGGGAACCCAGTATTCTCCACAAAAGGATGACGAGGTCATTAGAGACGGAGCAAAAGCTAGAATTGTAGAAATATGGGGAAGGAAATGTGCCCTGCTCTTTCAAACGTACCAACCCCGTATTTGCCGCAATGAATGTAACTAAACCAAGCGAAACTTTAATCTGATGGGCGGACGTGGGTTTGAACCGCTATCCTGTCTATGATGAGTTCACTGTGATTAACCACAGCCCCACTTACACCGGGAGAAAGCAGTAAGGACAAGATAACAAGCACAAAATCCGGTGCTATTTCGTCGAAACCTCAGATAGTGATACGATGGCTGCGCAAAAATACAGGTCATTTCTTAGAATAAAGAAGTAACAGCAGCCACCCACTGTTGATAACACCGTTACCTGTTTCGAACCGCTACGTCCATCTTAAGGCGTCTGTCTACATTTGCAGTTACGTTATGACGCACTATCGTGCTCAGACGTATCCAAGTGCCATGAATTGCGTTTCGCCTGATTAGCATACAGCCCGAAGAACACAACTCTCTTGCAGGTCCTCTAACGTCTCTTCAGCACAGGCGTTTGACTACAAAATCGTTACAAGTGACCACCAGAGAACACTGCTCTGTATGGCAACCATTCCAGATGTATGTTAATACCACGATACATCGGGAAACACATTATTGGAGTTGAGACAGTCCTCAACGCTTGTAAATTCAAATTTATTAGAATAAGTACCATTTCAGTAATGTTACCATTCTCACTTGTACCTAAGACAATATCCGCATTTGTGTCAGATAACTCATTCAGAAATCGTTAGTGAAAGCTAATTTTTTTTGTGAATAAGGGTGCTTGAGAGAATATCTGGATTCCCATAGTTCTGTGATAAATCGAAGTATTCATTCTCTCTGGAATGTTTTTCAACCACCTATTACCCGTCATTTGCGCATAAACTGGTTAATGAAATAACCAGGTAGAAAAACTTTGATTAAAGGCTAAAGAGTTCTATGGAAACCTGGGTATCAACAGTGTATCACTAGTAATTTCACTGTACTCGTGATGAGACGGGGTTCTATGTCCAGTTCAAAAGTGACTTAGTACGAACGTTTTCATTTCCAATTCAATTTCTTTTTGTTCATCCCTTCACTTTCTTAAAGGATACCACCTTCGTTTTTTGTATTTTGCTGTCATATTTATTTTTATCGATCCAATTTTCTGCATAGTTTTATAAAATTTGATTTTTGTGTCTTCTCTTTTTTTGTCAATTTTTCCGTTTATTGTTCCACAATTATCTGAAATTTGTACATTACCCGTCTCGAAGGCGGATCCAAAATCCACAGACAAAATTTCCAAAGCTGTTCAGAGATATGTCCTGAGTATTTTGAATCGATATCTCCAGTGGCTCGTTTCAAAGTAGTAATGTGGTTATGACTTACTGGATTTGTTACCTCACTTACCTTTGATTCTGTGAAAATACAAAATACTTTCGCAACAGTGGAAAAGCTTGCAACATGCACTCACCCAGACGTACAACAACTAACGCGGAGTAAAACAACAACTCTCAGACGAAACAAGTGCGTTGTGATGTGGTTACCGTTGTCCTGCGCTTGCGCTGCTCTCAGTGAACCGATGTACACGAGGCGCGTGTCAGCCGACTCTTCACCACTTAGACTACCCGCACTGCCACGTACCATTCTTAACGTACAACTAACAGTGCCGGAAAAACACACCCGCAAGATAACCGAGCAGCACTGACTGACGAGTAAAGTGGTCATTAGTGCTGTCAACAGAAGGAACCGTGATAGAGGGAACAAGATTCTTTGCAGACACGAGGCAAACCGTCGACATTAGCAGTGTTGTGCAGATATTTTAAGTGTAACACGTATGTGAATATAAATGAGGCTAAGAATTCAAACAAAGTGCAATTACTCTGCAACGGGTCGCCAGTGACTAGGGATTTCTCATACCGAAATATCCCTGAACAACTTCCAAAAACGTGTTGGTAGAGTTCGTGTTCACCTGCATATAATTACTATTATTCACGTTTGGGCGCTAGTGGAGCAGACGATGTACGTGGGATATTTTCAAAGATTTTTTTTTAGCCTTTCTTCGTACTCATATACAGGACTATTACAAATGATTGAAGCGATTTCATAAATTCACTTTAACTCCATTCATTGACATATGGTCACGACACACTACAGATACGTAGAAAAACTCATATTTGTTCGGCTGAAGCCGCACTTCAGGTTTCTGCCGCCAGAGCGCTCAAGAGCGCAATGAGACAAAATGGCGACAGGAGCCGAGAAAGCGTATGTCGTGCTTGAAATGCACTCACATCAATCAGTCATAACAGTGCAACGACTCTTCAGGACGAAGTTCAACAAAGATCCACCAACTGCTAACTCCATTCGGCGATGGTATGTGCAGTTTAAAGCTTCTGGATGCCTCTGTAAGGGGAAATCATCGTGTCGGCCTGCAGTGAGTGAGGAAACGGTTGAACGCGTGCGGGCAAGTTTCACGCGTAGCCCGCGGAAGTCGACGAATAAGGCAAGCAGGGAGCTAAACGTACCACAGCCGACGGTTTGGAAAATCTTACGGAAAAGGCTAAAGCAGAAGCCTTACCGTTTACAATTGCTACAAGCCCTGACACCCGATGACAAAGTCAAACGCTTTGAACTTTCGGCGTTTTTGCAACAGCTCATGGAAGAGGATGTGTTCAGTGCGAAACTTGTTTTCAGTGATGAAGCAACATTTTTTCTTAATGGTGAAGTGAACAGACACAATGTGCGAATCTGGGCGGTAGAGAATCCTCACGCATTCGTGCAGCAAATTCGCAATTCACCAAAAGTTAACGTGTTTTGTGAAATCACACGGTTTAAAGTTTACGGCCCCTTTTTCTTCTGCGAAAAAAACGTTACGGGACACGTGTATCTGGAAATGCTGAAAAATTGGCTCATGCCACAACCGGAGACCGACAGCGCCGACTTCATCTTTCAACAGGATGGTGCTCCACCGCACTTCCCTCATGATGTTCGGCGTTTCTTAAACAGGAGATTGGAAAACCGCTGGATCGGTCGTGGTGGAGATCATGATCAGCAATTCATGTCATGGCCTCCACGCTCTCCCGACTTAACCCCATGCGATTTCTTTCTGTGGGGTTATGTGAAAGATTCAGTGTTTAAACCTCCTCTACCAAGAAACGTGCCAGAACTGCGAGCTCGCATCAACAATGCTTTCGAACTGATTGATGGGGTCATGCTGCGCCGAGTGTGGGAGGAACTTGATTATCGGCTTGATGTCTGCCGAATCACCAAAGGGGCACATATCGAACATTTGCGAATGCCTAAAAAAACTTTTTGAGTTTTTGTATGTGTGTGAAAAGCATTGTGAAAATACCTCAAATAATAAAGTTATTGTAGAGCTGTGAAATCGCTTGAATCATTTGTAATAACCCTGTACTTTCATCCTATGAGAACGCGTTCTTTCCAGTTGCTCAGACGAAATCTTCTTCGACTTTTCTGCCACACCAAGTGTGGAGTCTGTATTTTCTGCCTTAATTTCTCCGAGTGGTATATCTTTTATTATCTCCATAGTACTTTCGCCTACCTTTTCTATGTATCCGAAAACATTTTACAGTTTTCAATTTCTGTATCTGTTCTTAGTCTCTTAATTCCTTCTTCAGTTTAAAGTGGACTTGATCTATCTTTTGGATTTTTTCAATTTCTCTCTTTCTGTTTAAAATGAGTGTTTCAGCTACGTAAAGACACTCTCGTTTGATAAGTGTGTTGTAGTGTCTCAGTTTGACATATTTTGAGATACATTTTTTGTGATGGATATATTTTGTAAATCTGAAAGCTGTTCCCATTTTATGATAACGAATTTCGTAACTGATATTTTCCAAGTCAGTATCCTGAATGGTTCCGCCTTGATTTATTTATTTCTTTACACGTCTAGTTTTGTAGGACCGAACTGACGAGCAAATCTCCAAGCTCATGGAACATGTCAGCACATGAAATCACAAAAAAAGTAATAAGATAAAAATAAAACGTTTATGAACAAAAAAAGCCAAGCTATAAGTTTCCGTAAACGCAGTCATCAATACATCATAAGAATCAGCTTAATTTTTCAAGGAACTCCTCAACAGAATAGAACGAGTGACCCTCGAGGAAACTCTTCAGTTTAGATTTGAAAGCGCGTGCGTTGCTGCTAAGATTTTTGAATTCTTGTGGTAGCTTGTTGAAAATGGATGCAGTAGTATAGTGCACACCTTTCTGCGCAAGAGTGAAGGAAGTCCGATCCAAATTTCTGTTGGATTTCTGCCGTGTATTAACTGAGTGAAAGCTGCTTATTCTTGGGAATAAGTTGATATTGTTAACAAGAAACGACAGTTAAGAATATATATATTGAGAGGCCAATGTCAAAAGACCCAGACTAGTGAACAGGGTTCGACAAGACGTTCGCGAACGTACACCACTTATTGCCCGAACCTTCCGTATCTGAGTCAAAAATATCCTTTTAGAATGGGAAGAGCTACCCCAGAATATAATACCATACGACATAAGTGAATGAAAATAAGTAAAGTGGACTATTTTTCGTTTCGAACGATCACTCACTTCAGATACCGTTGGAATAGTAAAAATGGAAGCATTAAACCCTTGAACAGGATCCTGAACGTGAGCTTTCCACGGCTGTTTACTCTCTATCTGAACACCTAGAAATTTGAACTGCTCAGTTTCACTAATCATTTGCTCATTCTGTGAAATTAAAACGTCTGGTTTTGTTGAATCTGTGTTAGGAGCTCTACAAACTCAGTCTTACTGTGATTTAGCGTTAGTTTATTTTCTACAAGCCATGAACTTATCTCATGAACTGCACTGTTTGAACCCAAGCCAATGTTGCACACAACATCCTTTATTACCAAGCTAGTGTCACCAGCAAATGGAAATATTTTAGAGTTAACCGTAATACAAGAGGGCATATCATTTATATAAATAAGGAATAGGAGTGGCCCCAACACTGATCCTTGGGGCACCCCCCATTTGACTGTACCCCACTCAGACCCCACATCACAGCCATTCTCAACACTGTGAATAATGACCTCTTCCTGTCTGTTGTTAAAGTAAGACGTGAATCAATTGTGAGCTACTCCTCGTATTCTGTAATGGTTCAACTTCTGGAGCAAAATTTTGTGATCAACACAATTAAACGCTTTAGATAAATCAAAAAATATGCGTAGTGTTCGAAACCTTTTGTTTAACCCATCCAATACCTCACAGAGAAAAGAGAATATAGCATTTTCAGTTGCTAAACCACTTCTGGAGCCGAACTGTACATTTGATAGAAATTATGTGATATAAAATGATCAATTATCCTTACTTACACAGCCATTTCATAACTTTAGCAAACCCTGATAGCATAGAAATAGGCCTAAAATTGTCTGCATTATCCCTTTCTCCCTTTTTTATATTTGAACTGAGTAACTTTCTCGTGTTTGCCGTATTTGAGTTTAGGAATTTTTGATCGCAGACACATGCTAGATCTGTATTTTGTTTTTACAAATTATGTAAGAAGCCCTTTTCTTTCTCTTCTTTCTTTAAGCATTCTTATTTATTTTTGTTCTGTTTGAATAGCCTGACGTAATAATGGACAGTTAAGCGAAAACTAGACAGATGGAAAAAAGTAAGCATATTGTTTATTATTTAAAAAGTAATTGCCATTACTGTTAATACATTTATCCCTGTGTGAAATAAGCGGTCAGTCCCTTCATGGAAAAATATTTGTGGGTGTATTCGGAACCATAGTTGCTCCCAGACGGGCATCACATCGTCCGAAGCAAATCGATGGTCACAAATGTATTCTGTTGGTCTCAAAAAATGTGGAGATGGCCCATCGCAATCGTGGTCATCGATTTGCTTTGGACAAAGAGCTACGCGCCTGGTACTGCGACAAATGTATTGACAGTTATGGCGACTACTTTTGAAATAATAAACAATTTATTCAGGGAACACGCTATTAGTGGTGAGCTAGCCCTTATAGCTTGTTAACTCAAATTTATTATAATAAGTGACATTTCACTAATATTACCACTCTCACTAGTGTCTGAGACAACTAGTATCCCCAACACTATCGCATAAATCATTCAGTAATGCTTAGTCAAAACTAAAATTTAAGCGAATAAGTGAGTTTGCGAGAATATTTGGACTTCCAAAGTTTCCATCTGTCTCATTTTCATTTGCCCTGCCCCTTATAGAATCACCAGGTCGTCTGTAAAACCAAAGCAGTCTATCCAAATATTCGTTCTTCCTAATTTGTTTAGTTTTTCTGTTTATAGCTCTGATTTTAATTTACACCATTCTTGGATTGCTTTTCAAAGACATATTTGAAAAGTAATGGAGAAAGCCATTTTCCTTGTCTCACTACTGCTTTAATTTCAGTTTGTTCCGAAATTACTCTCCCGAATTTTACCATATATTGTGTACACTTTAGTGTTTCACTATTAAGTGCAAATCATTTTTATGAGGGTTGCCCAGAAAGTAATGCACCGCAGTCTCTTCTTCAAGAATTCTTCATAGAACATAATAAGAATTACACACACGAAAGAATGGTGTTTCATCTGCAGACCCTATTTTTCCACGTAATCTCCATTCCCGCTCTACGGCCTTCCTCCAGCACGAAACAACGGCGTGTATGCCCTGTCGGTACCAGTCATTGTTGCAGTGGCGGAGGCGGTGCTTTAATGTGTGAATCACGTCCTCATTGCCCTCAAAATGTCTTCCATGAGCGGCGTCCTTCAATGGGGGACTGATGACCTTAGCTGTTTAGTCCCCCTTAAACATCTCAACCACCACCACCACCATCAATGGCCCAAACAAGTGGACTGTAGGGTGGTTCGGGTAACACTGTTCAACCCTGTTTTGTGATGTGTTCAGCAGTCATCAGACTTGTGTGGGGCCGAGCGTTATCGGGTAGCAGCAAAACATCTCCTGGGTTACTGTGTAACCGAAGTCACCGGAAGCGCGCCTTGACTTTTGTTAATGTGTTGCATATGCTTCTGAATTAATGATACACCCTGTTGGCATCACATCAATGAGAATAACACCTTCACGGTTCCAGAACACAGTGATCATCACCTTCTCGGCAGAAGCACCTGCTTTGAAATTTTTCTTCTGTGGGGAGTGGGAATGGCGCCATTCCATCGACTGTCGTTTTGTCTAGAGCTAGAAATGTGTGAATCACCTCCTTTGTAGACTTAGAAAAAGCTTTTGACAATGTTGACTGGAATACTCTCTTTCAAATTCTGAATGTGGCAGGAGTAAAACACAGGGAGCGAAAGGCTATTTACAATTTGTACATAAACCAGATGGCAGTTATAAGAGTCGAGGGGCATGAAAGGGAAGCAGTGGTTGGGAAGGGAGTGAGACAGGGATGTAGCCTCTCCCCGATGTTATTCAATCTGTATATTGAGCAAGAAGTAAAGGAAACAAACGAAAAATTCGGAGTAAGTATTAAAATCCATGGAGCAGAAATAAAAACTTTGAGGTTCGCCGATGACATTGTAATTCTGTCAGAGACAGCAAAGGACTTGAAAGAGCAGTTGAACGGAATTGACAGTGTCTTGAAGGGAGGGTATAAGATGAACATCAACAAAAGCAAAACGAGGGTAATGGAATGTAGTCGAATTAAGTGGGGCGATGCTGAGGGAATTAGATTAGGAAATGAGACACTTAAAGTAGTAAAGGAGTTTTGCTATTTGGGGAGCAAAATAACTGATGATTGCCGAAGTAAAGAAGATATAAAATGTAGACTGGCAATGTCAAGGAAAGCGTTTCTGAAGAAGAGGAATTTGTTAACATCGAGTATAGATTTAAGTGTCAGGAAGTAGTTTCTGAAAGTATTTGTATGGAGTGTAGCCATGTATGGAAGTGAAACGTGGGCGATAAATAGTTTGGACAAGAAGAGAATAGAAGCTTTCGAAATGTAGTTCTACAGAAGAATGCTGAAGATTAGATGGGTAGATCACATAACTAATGAGGAGGTATTAAAAAGAATTGGGGAGAAGAGGAGTTTGTGGCACAACTTGACAAAAAGAAGGGACCGGTTGGTAGGACATGTTCTGAGGCATCAAGGGAGCACAAATTTAGCATTGGAAGGCAGCGTGGAGGGTAAAAATCGTAGAGGGAGACCAAGAGATGAATACACTAAGCAGATTCAGAAGGATGTAGGTTGCAGTAACTACTGGGAGATGAAGAAGCTTGCACAGGATAGAGTAGCATGGAGAGCTGCATCAAACAAGTCTCAGGACTGAAGACCACAACAACAACAACAGAAACTGTGAACCCAGGTTTCATCACCTGCCACAATTCTGGACAAGAAGGCCTCCCCTTCAGTTTCAAAATGTTGTAACAAACCAAGACAAATGTTTTTTCTGTGCGATTTGAGATGCTCCGTTGGACCCATCTTGCACACACTTTTGAACATCCAAGAGCCGCGGATAACTGCATCCACATTTCCTTTTGGCAGATGTAGCGCCAACTGCCTAGTCGTAATGCCTACGTCCTCGCGGATGACACAGCAGCTCGCTGCAACATGTCAGGTGTGACAGCCGTGGATGGCCTCCCAGACCGCTGCAAATAGTGGGGATTCGCCGAAGAGCCTTCTGATGACCTCTGCCTCCGTGCCCAGCGAGTAACTGTACTTCTGTCGACAGCAGATGCCCCGTAGACTTTGTACAAGCGTTTGTGAATATTCCCCACACTTCCTTTCTCTGCAGTGAGAAATTCAATGACGGCACGTTGCTTGTAACGTACATCACCTACAGACGCTACTTTGAAACTGTCCTGCAGCAACGCTCTCTGTTGGGAATGGCGGAAACTTTGGGCGCTCATTCAGGAGACTTCAAATAATACATGCGTAACGTTTCAAATTCGTAGCATTGTTTTCAGCTGAGAAAAAAAATGCGGTGCATTACTGTCTGGGCAACCCCCGTATTAACTCGTGTCGCACCCCAGATATTTCGAAGAGGATATGAAATAATTATTAGTAGCATGAATCACCCTCTGTCATGCACTGAACAATGGCATGACGTGCGCGAATGTAGATACGGGCCCTTTGCGAAGTGAAGTCAGATATGAATCCGCTCTAAATATTCGGCTGCTTCTTTTCCTTTTGACCTGATCGCCGCAGTTGTTAGTAATATCGGTATTACACTATCAAATTTCTTTCAGAAACATTTGGTCAAAGATATGATCAAATATTTGTCAAATTTCTTTGACAAAGATCTTTGACTTGGTTCTGAGAAGGGTAATATACTGTCATCATACTTTTCGTCAAAGTTCAAGATGGTTGACAACAACAACAACTTGTTATTAACCGCAGCAGTTGCATGTGACACAATTGCACTGTGTGCACATTTGGATGAGAAGCGGGGGGAAAAAAGGAAACGTACCTGGGCGAAGCTGTAGTTTTCACGACGAGACGATAAAAGCATTCAACAAAACTTGTTACGAGAGCTTGTAGTGGAGAACTTCAAGTCGTACATAAATTACTTAAGAATGGACGAGCATACATTTCAATATTTGCTGAGTGAAATGTATCCTCATATCACAAGGCACAATACTCACTTAAAAACTGCTATATCTGCAGAAGACAGGCTCACACTAACACTCCGATTCCTTGCTACAGGAGAGATTTACTCAGCTTACAGTACAGCACTCGAATACCGCAGTGCACATTAACGAAAATAATACCTGAAACGTATGAAACAATTTATAAAGCACTAAGGGACCAATATCTGAGGGTAAATAACTGTAACGTGAGGCATCCTGAGCACAAAAAATAAATTAAGAAGACTGGAGAAATACACTCCTGGAAATTGAAATAAGAACACCGTGAATTCATTGTCCCAGGAAGGGGAAACTTTATTGACACATTCCTGGGGTCAGATACATCACATGATCACACTGACAGAACCTCAGGCACATAGACACAGGCAACAGAGCATGCACAATGTCGGCACTAGTACAGTGTATATCCACCTTTCGCAGCAATGCAGGCTGCTATTCTCCCATGGAGACGATCGTAGAGATGCTGGATGTAGTCCTGTGGAACGGCTTGCCATGCCATTTCCACCTGGCGCCTCAGTTGGACCAGCGTTCGTGCTGGACGTGCAGACCGCGTGAGACGACGCTTCATCCAGTCCCAAACATGCTCAATGGGGGACAGATCCGGAGATCTTGCTAGCCAGGGTAGTTGACTTACACCTTCTAGAGCACGTTGGGTGGCACGGGATGCATGCGGACGTGCATTGTCCTGTTGGAACAGCAAGTTCCCTTGCCGGTCTAGGAATGGTAGAACGATGGGTTCGATGACGGTTTGGATGTACCGTGCACTATTCAGTGTCCCCTGGACGATCACCAGTGGTGTACGGCCAGTGTAGGA
Organism: Schistocerca americana; assembly: GCF_021461395.2. Classification (NCBI taxonomy): domain Eukaryota; kingdom Metazoa; phylum Arthropoda; class Insecta; order Orthoptera; family Acrididae; genus Schistocerca; species Schistocerca americana. The sequence continues at coordinate 556,011,128 of NC_060125.1, read as the reverse complement.
GATCGCTCCCCACACCATGATGCCGGGTGTTGGCCCTGTGTGCCTCGTTCGTATGCAGTCCTGATTGTGGCGCTCACCTGCACGGCGCCAAACACGCATACAACCATCATTGGCACCAAGGCAGAAGCGACTCTCATCGCTGAAGACGACACGTCTCCATTCGTCCCTCCATTCACGCCTGTCGCGACACCACTGGAGGCGGGCTGCACGATGTTGGGGTGTGAGCGGAAGACGGCCTAACGGTGTGCGGGACCGTAGCCCAGCTTCATGGAGACGGTTGCGAATGGTCCTCGCCGATACCCCAGGAGCAACAGTGTTCCTAATTTGCTGGAAGTGGCGGTGCGGTCCCCTACGGCACTGCGTAGGATCCTACGGTCTTGGCGTGCATCCGTGCGTCGCTGCGGTCCGGTCCCAGGTCGACGGGCACGTGCACCTTCCGCCGACCACTGGCGACAACATCGATGTACTGTGGAGACCTCACGCCCCACGTGTTGAGCAATTCGGCGGTACGTCCACCCGGCCTCCCGCATGCCCACTATACGCCCTCGCTCAAAGTCCGTCAACTGCACATACGGTTCACGTCCACGCTGTCGCGGCATGCTACCAGTGTTAAAGACTGCGATGCAGCTCCGTATGCCACGGCAAATTGGCTGACACTGACGGCGGCGGTGCACAAATGCTGCGCAGCTAGCGCCATTCGACGGCCAACAGCGCGTTTACTGGTGTGTCCGCTGTGCCGTGCGTGTGATCATTGCTTGTACAGCCCTCTCGCAGTGTCCGGAGCAAGTATGGTGGGTCTGACACACCGGTGTCAATGTGTTCTTTTTTCCAATTCCAGGAGTGTAAAAAAATGTATATATTTACAAAATGGTACGGCCAAACTTTAAGGAAACATTCCTCACACACAAATAAAGAAAAAATGTTATGCGTCCGGAAACGCTTAATTTCCATGTTAGAGCTCATTTTAGTTTCGTCTGTATGTACTGTACTTCCTCGATTCACCGCCAGTTGGCCCAATTGATGGAAGGTAATGTTGACTTCGGTGCTTGTGTTGACATGCGACTCATTGCTCTACAGTATTAGCATCAAGCACATCAGTACGTAGCATCAACAGGTTAGTGTTCATCACGAACGTGGTTTTGCAGTCAGTGCAATGTTTACAAATGCGGAGTTGGCAGATGCCCATTTGATGTATGGATTAGCACGGGGCAATAGCCGTGGCGCGGTACGTTTGTATCGAGATAGATTTCCAGAACGAAGGTGTCCCGACAGGAAGACGTTCGAAGCAATTGATCGGCGTCTTAGGGAGAACGGAACATTCCAGCCTACGACTCGCGACTGGGGAAGACCTAGAACGACGAGGACACCTGCAATGGACGAGGCAATTCTTCGTGCAGTTGACGATAAACCTAATGTCATCGTCAGTGAAGTTGCTGCTGTACAAGGTAACGTTGACCACGTCACTGTATGGAGAGTGCTACGGGAGAACCAGTTGTTTCCGTACCATGTACAGCGTGTGCAGGCACTATCAGTAGCTGATTGGCCTCGACGGGTACACTTCTGCGAATGGTTCATCCAACAATGTGCCAATCCTCATTTCAGTGCAAATGTTCTTTTTACGGATAAGGCTTCATTCCAACGTGATCAAATTGTAAATTTTCACCATCAACATTTGTGGGCTGACGAGAATCCGCACGCAGTTGTGCAATCACGTCATCAACACAGATTTTCTGTGAACGTTTGGGCAGGCATTGTTGGTGATGTCTTGATCGGGCCCCATGTTCTTCCACCTACTATCAATGCAGCACGTTATCATGATTTCATACGGGATACTCTACCTGTACTGCTAGAACATGTGCCTTTACAAGTATGACACAACATGTGGTTCATGCACGATGGAGCTCCTGCACATTTCAGTCCAAGTGTTCGTACGCTTCTCAACAACAAATTCGGTGACCGGTGGATTGGTAGAGGCGGACCAATTCAATGGCCTCCACGCTCTCCTGACCTCAACCCTCTTGACTTTCATTTATGGGGGCATTTGAAAGCTCTTGTCTACGCAACCCCGGTACCAAATGTAGAGACTCTTCGTGCTCGTATTGTGGACGGCTGTGATACAATACGCCATTCTCCAGGGCTGCATCAGCGCATCAGGAATTCCATGCGACGGAGGGTGGATGCATGTATCCTTGCTAACGGAGGACATTTTGTACATTTCCTGTAACAAAGTGTTTGAAGTCACGCTGGTACGGTCTGTGTGTTTCCATTCCATGATAAATGTGATTTGAAGAGAAGTAATAAAATGAGCTCTAACATGGAAAGTAAGCGTTTCCGGACACATGTCCACATAACATATTTTCTTTATTTGTGTGTGAGGAATGTTTCCTGAAAGTTTGGCCGTACCTTTTTGTAACACCCTGTATATATGTAATGTATCCTCTTTTATGCCAGCTTGCTGTAAGGCAGGCTGGATATACCCAGAGGTGGACAGTTGTGGCTGTGGAACTGTCGCATTCAGCAAGTCCCACCTGTCCATTGCATATTGTCGGTTGGAAATACCTTACCACCCACAGCTTCCATCTCCGGCATTTCAGCTGCGATGTGGGTGACAAAGGCACTATACCGGCCTTCTCGCACAGGCTGCGGCTGATCTGTTCAGAGCAGCCACAGCCTTCAACTTTCCGGTGGCCTCGACAGTAACGTCAGTTGTATCTTTTCTTCTCTTTTTGGGGGCCGCACATGATGCTGGGGCTGTGGCTCACCGCATGCGACATCAGGCTCTTCTTGAGCCCGGATTTCGTGTTATAAAATAGAAATGAAAGCCATTAGTTACATACTGCCTTACACATGCATAAATCTTATTTGCAGGTACCGACAAGTAGAGAAGAGTGAGAGCAAATTGCAAATGATTTCGAGGAGATGTGGAACTGTTATAACACTATAGGAGCAATGGACGGAAAGCATATTCGCATTAAATGCCTACACACCAATGGATCTCACTTATTCACTTACAAATCCTTTAACAGTATCATTTTATTTGCATGTTAGATGCTACCTACAAATTCTTGTATGTTGATGCAGGAACTAATGGGCGTGTTGGTGATGCTGGATTGTTTTCAAAAAGCAAACTACGGGAGTGTCTCATTGACCGATCTATTCTGAACATTCCTGAAGGCTGGAAGCTTGAGAACACAAACATTACAACTCCAATGGTTGTACTGCCAGGCAGTGCTTTTCCTCTGAGTTACAACATCATGAAGCCGCACCCGTTAAAAGGAATCACTAAGGAAGAAAAGGTTTTCAGTTAGAGACTGTAGATGTAGATGTAGATGTTACTAGGAAGAAGATTTGTCGAAAGCAGCTTTGGCATTCTTGCCAGTCGTTTCAGGATTTTTCTTGCTGCCATTAATCTGCCTCCAGAAAAAGTTACCACAATTACACTAGCTGCCTGCACACTGCACAGCTTGTTGACTGAGAGAAGAAAACTCATGTACACTCGTCAGGAAACAATTTCTGCTGTAGTAGGAAACTGCACTTATCTTGCTCTGAGGACCTACAGCGGAGGGAACCAATAGCTTGGTAAGCTGCTTCTGGACGTCCAGCACACGGGAAAGCAGTTAGAGAATGCCTGAAAACATTTTACAATGGTGCTGGGAAAGAGCTCTGACAAGCCAGTTACATTTCGTAGTGCAAAATGTAAACAAATGTACATACCTCTAACATTTCTTCGAACGTGGGTGATCTACATTACTGGTCATTAAAATTGCTACACCACGAAGATGACGTGGTACAAACCCGAAATTTAACCGACAGGAAGAAGATGCTGTGATATGCAAATCATTCGCTTCTCAGAGCATTCACACAAGGCTGGCGCCGGTGGCGACACCTACAACGTGCTGACATGAGGAAAGTTTCCAATCAATTTCTCATACACAAACAGCAGTTGACCGGCGTTGACTGGTGAAACGTTGTGATGTCTCGTGCAAGGAGGAGAAAAATGGCTCAAATGGCTCTGAGCACTATGGGACTTAACTTCTGTGGTCATCAGTCCCCTAGAACTTAGAACGACTTAAACCTAACTAACCTAAGGACATCACACACATCCATGCCCGAGGCAGGATTCGAACCTGCGACCGAAGCAGTCGCGCGGTTCCGGACTGAGCGCCTCAAGGAGGAGAAATGCATACTTCGACAAAGGTAGGATTGTAGCCTATCGCGATTGCGGTTTCTCGTATCGCGACGTTGCTGCTCGCGTTGGTGGAGATCCAATGACTGTTAGCAGAATATGGAATCGGTGGGTTCAGGAGGGTAATACGGAACGCCGTGCTGGATCCCATCGGCCTCGTATCACTAGCAGTCGAGATGACAGCCATCTTATCCGCATGGCTGTAACGGATCGTGCAGTCACGTATCGATCCCTGAGTCAGCAGATGGGTACGTTTGCAAGACAACAACCATCTGCACGAACAGAGCGACGACGTTTGCAGTAGCATTGACTATCAGCTCGGAGACCATGGCTGCGGTTACCCTTGACGCTGCATCACAGACAGGAGCGCCTGTAATAGTGTACTCAACGACGAACCTGGGTGCACGAATGGCAAAACGTCATTTTTTCGGATGAATCCAGGTTCTGTTTATAGCATCATGAGGGTCGCATCCGTGTTTGGCGACATCGCGGTGAACGCACATTGGAAGCGTGTATTCGTCATTGCCATACTGGAGTATCACCTGGCGTGATGGTATGGGGTGCCATTGGTTACACGTCTCGGTCACCTCTTGTTCGCATTGATGGCACTTTGAGCAGTGGACGTTACATTTCAGATGTGTTACGACCCGTGGCACTACCCCTTCCTTCGATCCCTGCAAAACCCTACATTTCAGCAGGATAATGCACGACCGCATGTTGCAAGTCGTGTACGGGTCTTTCTGGATACTGAAAATGTTCGACTGCTGCCCTGGCCAGCACATTCTCCAGATCTCTCACCAATTGAAAACGTCCGGTCAATGGTGGCCGACCAACTGGCTCGTCACAATACGCCAGTCACTACTCTTGATGAACTGTGGTATCGTGTTGGAGCTGCATGGGCAGCTGTACCTGTACACGCCATCCAAGCTCTGTTTGACTCAATGCCCTGCCGTGTCACGGCCGTTATTACGGCCAGAGGTGGTTGTTCTGGGTACTGATTTCTCAGGATGTATGGACCCAAATTGCGTGACAATGTAATCACATGTCAGTGGTAGTATAATATATTTGTCCAATGAATACCCGTTTTTCATCTGTATTTCTTCTTGGTGTTGAAATTTTAATGGCCAGTAGTGTATGTTCACTGCCACTTACTGTTCTCACACATTCGTCCGCCCCTGTGGCCTGGTCGAGGAACTTAAGCAAATGGAACTAGTACACTGACCGAGTATAAACTGCTTGTTGCTCTGGCTGCACTTTTACTTTAAGCATCCGCAATAATAGTAATAAAAATAATTTAAACTACTTGTATGTTACGTAAACATTATTCAAGTATCTGCAGTGAACAAGTTTACGTAAATAATTGGTATGTCATGTAAACATTACTTGCATAAATAAAATGAAATAAGTATGTGAATACATACTTTTGCATTCTCGTGGGAGTAGCTTGAGCGGAGGCCATTAATTTTCTATTTAATATCTTCTGCTCTGCAACCCGGCCTTATCTCACAGCTAATGACCTCCCCAATAATTTTGTATCCCTCCAATCTTCTTAATCTATTTTTATACTCAGGGTGCCACACGTTGTAAAGCGCCTCATCAGCTTCATGCGTTTCTATTAATTTTGTAGTTACCGGTACACACCAACTGAATTTAGCAGCCATGTTTATAAACGCACTACAGGTGACAGAACGCTGCAGCGATGGTAGCTCTCCAAGTGGTAACATTTCACATCGCAGTGAACAGAAGACAAGCGACATTTATGATCAAATCTACAGCGAGGCCCTAGATCTGATCATATTTATTTGACGACAGACGAGATTTGACAAAGTTCCTTATTACACCATCAAATTTGTTTGACATATCAACTTTGACAAAGAAATTTGACAGCGTAATACCAGCCTAACTGGCGTCACCTGTGCGACCCGCGCACAGAAAGCAGTGCCGGCGGCCGCCGCTGCTCGTTCGGCCGTTCGGCCGGCGGTTGGCCGAGGCGCGCAGCTGCCGGGCCAGGTGTGCTCGCACCTGGCGCCACGTGCCAGCTGCCAGCTGCCGCGGACACGCCCCCACCCCCACCCCCGACCCCCACTCCCACCCAGGCCACCGGCACACGACACACCCGCAGGCTGCGCCTGGCACACACCGTCGCGTCCTTCAAGGTCATTGCCGTCATCCGTCTCACCTGTTGCTACGCAACCGACAACACTCTACTAAACCCAGTGCCGACGAGCCAAGCTTGAGTCGTGGGCAAAAATGTCACTGGCAGCTCTTACGTTTAAACTGTAACTTCAGCCATACCTTACTGTGACGAAGACAGTCATAAAAGTGCCTCCCCTATACAGGGTGTTACAAAAGGTACGGCAAAACTTTCAGGAAACATTCCTCACACACAAATAAAGAAAAGATGTTATGTGGACATGTGTCCGGAAACGCTTAATTTTCATGTTAGAGCTCATTTTAGTTTCGTGATTCCAACGTGATCAAATTGTAAATTTTCACAATCAACATGTGTGGGCTGACGAGAATCCGCACGCAATTGTGCAATCACGTCATCAACACAGATTTTCTGTGAACGTTTGGGCAGGCATTGTTGGTGATGTCTTGATCGGGCCCCATGTTCTTCCACCTACTATCAATGCAGCACGTTATCATGATTTCATACGGGATACTCTACCTGTACTGCTAGAACATGTGCCTTTACAAGTATGACACAACATGTGGTTCATGCACGATGGAGCTCCTGCACATTTCAGTCCAAGTGTTCGTACGCTTCTCCACAACAGATTCGGTGACCGATGGATTGGTAGAGGCGGACCAATTCCATGGCCTCCACGCTCTCCTGACCTCAACCCTCTTGACTTTCATTTATGGGGTCATTTGAAAGCTCTTGTCTACGCAACCCCGGTACCAAATGTAGAGACTTTTCGTGCTCGTATTGTAGACGGCTGTGATACAATACGCCATTCTCCAGGGCTGCATCAGCGCATCAGGGATTCAATGCGACGGAGGGTGGATGCATGTATCCTCGCTAACGGAGGACGTTTTGAACATTTCCTGTAACAAAGTGTTTGAAGTCATGCTGGTACGTTCTGTTGCTGTGTGTTTCCATTCCATGATTAAAGTGATTTGAAGAGAAGTAATAAAATGAGCTCTAACATGGAAAGTAAGCGTTTCCGGACACATGTCCACACAACATATTTTCTTTATTTGTGTGCGAGGAATGTTTCCTGAAAGTTTGGCCGTACCTTTTCGTAACACCCTGTAGATACCAGCAGACAATCATGCAGCATTTTTATGTTCGTATTGACTAACTGGGATTACATAACAACAGTTCCTCCTCATTCTTTGTTTACCATCCCTCATCTTCAAGGTTTTTTTTCTTCGTTTGGTTCAAATGGTTCAAATGGCTCTGAGCACTATGGGACTTAACTTCTGAGGTCACAGTCCCCTAGAACTTAGAACTACTTAAACCTAACTAACCTAAAGACATCACACACACCATGCATGGGGCAGGATTAGAACCTGCGACCGTAGCGGTCGCGCGGTTCCAGACTGTAGCGCCTAGAATCGTTCGGCCACCCAGGGCGACCTTCGTTTGCTCACGCTGTTCCTGACTTCTTATTTTCCTTTTTCAGTTTTGAAAACCTTCTAAATTTATTACTTTATTATTACAAATGATTACTCTCTGTTATTTCCGATTCTTTGATACCGTTACTTTCTTGTTCTTTTCTCGTAACCACACTGGTTTTACGTAAAATCGCTAAACTTTTCTAAGGCTTCTCTCGCTGCCCAGTGTGGTGTGGCAGTAGAAGACAGCAGAGGTAAAGCTCACGTTTTAAATTTCGCATTAGAAGTCTTCCACGCAGAAGAATAGTACAACCATACCGTTGTTTGACTCCTGTATGGAGAACACAGTAATAGGCGTCCATGAAGTAGATAAATAGCTGAAAGAGTTGAAAAGAAAAAAATCGCCAGTTCCGGATGGATTACCAATTAAGTTTTACAAACAGTACTCTACGGCATGGGCCCCTTGTTTAGCTTGCATTAATCGAGAATCTCTCGCACGGCGCTATGTCCAACGCGACTGGAAAAATGCAGGTGACTCCTGTACATAAGAAGGATTAGAGAACGCACCAGCAAAATTACAGACCGATATCCTTCACAACGGTTTGCTGCAGAATTCTTGAACGTATTCTCAGATCGAATACAATAAATCCCCTTGGGACGGAAAAGGTTCTGCCAATGAATCAGCTCGTACGAAACGCAGTCGTCCCTTTTCTCACATGGTATACTGCGAACTATGGATGAATGTACTAGAATACGGAACAGGTTCCCAGGTGTGTGAATGGCTCGACGACTTCTTAAGTAAAAGAACCCACTACGTCGTCCTCGACGGCGAGTGTTCATAAAAGAAGAGGTATGGTCAGGGTTGCCCCAGAGAAGTGTGATAGGGTCACTTATTCTCTATATACGAAGATGATCTGGAGTACAGTGTGGTCTGCAATCAACGGTTATTTTCTGATGATGCTGAGGTGTATGGGAAGGTGTCGCCATTGAGTGATTGTGGGATACGAGATGATGAAGACAAAATTTCTAGTTCGTGCGACGAATGGCAGCTATCTCTAAATAGCGAAAATTGTAAGTTAGTACAGATGAGTAGGAAAAGCAAATCCTTAATGTTCGAATACAGCATTAGTAGTTTACTGGTTGACGCACTCACGTCGATTCAGTATCTAACTGTAACACTGGACAGCGATATGGAATGCAACGAGCTTATAAGGTCAGTAGCATGGAAAGCGAATCGTCGACTTCGTTTTATTGGGAGAATTTTACGAAATTGTGGTTCATCTGTAATGGTGGCCGCATATACGACACAAGCGCGACCTATTCTTCAGTACTCCTGGAGTGTTTGGGCTCCGCACCAGGTCCGATTAAAGGAAGACATCGAGGCAATTCAGATTTTCTTCAGATGATGGAACGTTCTTTAATGAAGTACTGTCTGAAAGAAAGCTGCACCGATATTCTCAGACCATGATCAGGTTTCAGAATGGCACGAAGAGTGGCTTTATTTCTTTAGAAATTTAAGATTGTGCACTTTACGAAACAAAACACCGTATTACTTCATGGATATACAAATTAAATCAGTCGACTCGTACAATCACCTGTCGATAACAGTTTGCACGGATATTAAATGCAGTGTATTACATTTTGCTGTAAGCAGGGAATAACGTGCGGTAAAGCTTCAGAAATGTTAAAATATTAACTCTGATGAGTCAGCTATGAGTAAAACAATGGTTTACGAGCGGTATGCTTCGGAGAAGTCTATGAAGACTTTGAAGATGACGAGCACTATGGGTGACCTCTCACATCAAGCGACGAATCACTTGAAAAAGTGAAAGAAATGATTGTGAATCATCGCTGAGGATGTTGGCGTTTTCAGGTGGTCCGTGCCATGAATATTTTCGGATATATTTGCTGTGAAACGAGTGACACCAAAATTGTTCCAAACCAGCTGCTTATACAAGTTGCTCAGTAGCCGCCAAGTGAAGTCAAGAACGATGCGGACCTATGGAAAAGTGTCATAACATGAGATGAGGCGTAAGTTTAAGGGTATGACATGGATACTAAGGCTCAGTCGTCCCAGTGGAAGCATTTTGGATCGCCGAGACCAATGAAAGCTAGACAAGTGCGCTCAAATGTAAGGGTTTTTCTCAGTTTGTTCTTTAAATTTAACTGCACAGGCCACCATTAATTCTTGTCATGAAGTCGAGCGATCAATAAGAAGTACTGATAATAAGTGCAACGCCTTTTACGTGAAGAAATCCGGAAAAACGCCCGGATTCGAGGGAAAACAGTTCTGTTTTTGCACAGTTATAACGCACCAACCCACACTTTCGTTGCTTGTTCGTGATTTTTTGGCAAAAAATAAGACTGCTATGATTCCCCATAATCCTTATTCCCCAGACATGTCCCCATGTGGCTTTTCGGTCACCAAAAATGTAATACCTTAAAGGCCCGTCGTGTTACAAGCGTAGATGAGATTAAAAGTGCGTCACTGAGAGAGCTAAAATCTATCCCGAAGGCCGAGACGTAGAGATCTCTCGAAGATTTAAAAAAAAGCACTGGCAACAGTGTATATTAACGGGTGTCCCAGAAGTCTTTCCCTGATTTTCCCGGCGGGGTCAGGGATTTTCTCTGCCTCGTGATGACTGGGTGTTGAGTGATGTCCTTAGGTTAGTTAGGTTTAAGTAGTTCTAAGTTCTAGGGGACTGATGAGCATAGATGTTAAGTCCCATAGTGCTCAGAGCCACCCTGATTACAAACATTCAGATCGCTGGTCGATCATCAGAGATCGGCTTGTTATCCTTGGCGCGTCCCCGGCATGAGCATCTTTGCGTTTTCGGCTGGGGCACGTAGGAAGGCGAGAGGCAGTCGGTTTGGGGCGTCCGGTGCGACTGGCGGAGTTGTGGCTCGGGCGTAAGCACATGTGTGATGTCTGTTACGCTGGGGCTGTTTGCTAATCGTGAAACTCCTGCGGCGGTTACTGGTTTTCTGGAAGGCATTTCGTATAAACTGTGCCAAGTCTCGCAGTGAGAGGGGAGTTCGGAGTTGGTGTTGGCCTAGATGTTCGTACAAATTGAGGTGCCTGTGTGAGAAGCACGGCGTGGGCCTGTTGGTTGCTTCGTCCTTCTGGCAGCCACCGCAAGCGGATGTTCGGCCGGAATGTCTACAGTTTGTGGTGAGCATAGTGTGAACAAGTTCTCGTAGGATGTGCTCCCAACCTGACTCTTAGCCTGTGTTATTTGTGGGTGCCGACCCCTTGTCTGTAACTGCTTCCGGGTGTCCTGTAAGATTTCACAGCAAAACTGTGTTTTTGTGGCATTCTGTATTTCTGGCTCAGCCTCTGCCTAGAAAGGGGAAAGATTTGTGCCTCAACTGAAAGGGGGTAGGGTTGGATTGGACAACTTTTGGAAATCCTTAATGTTGTAATTTAAACATATAAAAAATTGTTCTTTCAGAATAAGCGCCTGTGTAGTTCAAACAGGAGAGGCGTAATGTTAATGAGTATTTGTTATTCGTCAAATGAAGTGTATTTAATGTCTTGCAGTTTTCTGGGGCACGCAGCTGTGTTATTGAACTCATTTTGAAGTGTTCTGTCGGGTGAATGACTGCTCCCCACTTCAGTGTATTCTTTTGAGTAGTATTGTAAAGTTTTTCGGATATTTGTCAGTGGGGTGTATTGATTCAATTTTGTTTTTCTCTTTCTTTTGAATTACGGAGAATTGTTTAGTTTATCTGGTTACTGGCTTAACTCACGCTTCACGCGCTAAATCAGCTGATATTGGAATTGTTTTTTTTATTCCTGTTTAATGTTAGACAGATTCAAATGTAACTTCATTTATGTTATTTGAAATAAATGTGTTGGATTGAACTTAATGACCTATGTGCAATCGAAGTAAGGGGCCCAGTCCTTCATTGGTGCTTAACAGTGGCGTGTGGTTCGGGTTGTGAGCCCCGTGCTCGGACCACTCATAGCAGGAGAAAGCCCAATGTGTCCTCAGGTATCACGAGACACTATCACCAAAACCAGCCCAGAGAAAACTCCAGAAGGCATACTATAGACAGCAAAAGGATTAACATGTCGTACGTGAAGTTGAAGGAAAACGGGGAGCGCCTGTGATCTCCCTGGAACAGGCGGGTCTGGAACCAGTGCGCAGACAGTTCAGACACTGAGGGACGCCGTCGTGAGAAGCCTCAATAAGTCAGTCCGCAGACCCTCGCGTGAGTTGCAGATTTCGAAGACAGCAATGCACCGCGTTCTACGTAAACAACTTCTTTTCCGTGCGTGCAAAGTCCAGAACGTGCATTCTCTCCAACCAACGGATTACAGTACTCGTTATGACTTTGCTTTTGTCATGCTGGCGGAGACTGAGGAAGATGATGACTACCTCAACACTCCTTTTCTCAGACAACCGTGCTGTCTAGCGACACAGGGCTAGGATATGGGTATCCGAGAACCCCACTCCAGCCCCGCTGTGTTCGAGACCGTGAGAGAGAGGCGTAAGCTGAATGTGTGGTGTGATCGTGTGCGCAAAAAAAAAAAAAAAAAAAATAATAAAAATAAAAATAAATAAATCATAGGACCTTTCTTCTTCTGTGAAACGACAATTGAAGCGAATATCTATCTTGATATATTGCAGTTATTTCTTGTGCCACAGGTTAATTTTCCAACAAGATGTTGCGCCACGTCATTGGGGGTTAGACGTTCGTGCCTATTTGGATACGACATTTTCGGGAAGATCGATCGGGTGGTGGTCAAATCAACAGGATGCTTACCTTGTAAGGTGTCAGGCAAATCCAACACCTTCCATGAAAACCCTGACATGATAAGCAAATCCAGTAGTATGTCACATAGCTCCGAATAAATCGTGACGTTAAATTAACCAAAGTAATACGAGTAACGAGTGAGTAAATGGAATACCACAGACTAACACAAGAATGCCTAAATGCATGTCATACTTTCCCACCGTGAGACAGACGCAGTTCCGAGGGGAGAAACGAGAACAAAAGCCGAGAGCAGAACCGTGTTAAGCTAGAAGGCCCTACGATAAGGGACGGACACCCACGTCGCCAGCTAACCGCTAGGACCACCACCCAGCCCATATTAAAAGCTAGAGCTCTCCAGAAGGACAGTATAGATCTTACGATAACACAAAAAGGGCCACACCAGCCGCAAGTTTTAGCGTGAGACTTTTTCACGCCTCTGTTACGTTGCAAACGTTAAAAACATTGCCCCACCACGAAAAGTAACCGACAGGACCACCCCCCAGCCCATGTTAAAAGCTAGAGCCCTCCAGAAAACAGTATAGATCTTACGATAACACTAAAAGGGCCACGCCAGCCGCAAGTTTTAGCGTCAAACTTTTTCGCGTCTCTGTTACGTTGCAAACCTAAAAAACATTGCCCCACCACGAAAAGTAACCGACAGGACCACCCCCCAGCCCATGTTAAAAGATAGAGCCCTCCAGAAGAACAGTATAGATCTTACAATAACACTAAAAGAGCCACACCAGCTGCAAGTTTTAGCGTGAGACTTTTTCGCGTCTCTGTTACGTTGCAAACTTTAAAAACATTGCCCCACCAGGAAAAGTATAACGTTTCTCATTGGATAGACAGAATTTTTCTAGGTGGAGCTTAAGGTTAACATTGAGACCCTGATTGGTCAGATGAAAACACAGCCAGATAGTTTTTTTTTTTTAACCAACTTCGGTAAATTGTAGTAACGAGAAGTTAGGAGAGAGTTGCTTCGGAGACGGCGAGCTGGATGGAGCTGCGCCGGCCGCCGCCCCCTGACGAACACCGACAAGGTAATGAACGCACGCGATGCCGCATTTTTGAGTGCGTAAAGCTTCACTCAGAACTGCAGAAGTCTCATCTGTTACATCCCCTTTTTACGTAATACTAGTGTCGATCGTCAATTAAAGCTCATGGAATTCAAATTGGCTACATAAGTTAAAATTTGAAACGTGATGATTTTTCTGTTATATAATTACTGAGAAGCCACATCAGCCACTGTAATTTACGACAAGATAGATAAGTAATTAAAGATAATTGAGGGTCACTGTAGACCATTTTGATAGTTTTCTCTTTTGTGAAACTTAATTTAAACCTAGATTATAGATGTGGTATGGCATAGGTCATCCTTCGATCCATTGTAGAACTTGTAAACCCATTCATGGAATATTCGTTCACATTTTTGTTGAACGCAGTTGGTTTTTATCATCCTGTATTAAAACATTTCCTTTTATCAATAGTGCAATTTATAAACAATGTTTTGTGAGTAGAATAAAATTTCCAATGGTAAACTTAACTGCTTTTTCGACGTTATTTTACCAGCTAACTAAAAATAGGAAAGCCTTGAACCCCTTCCACTAAATTTAGTTAGTATTAAGATTCTTTTACAGGGAGTGCAGTGGAGCGGACGCTGAAATCATTAAGTATTTGGTTATATCATCGCTAGCCTCACTGAACTCTTCTGAACTCTACATGTCATGTGTGGTCTGGCGTCTCCTTACCAGCAACAGGTCCCAGGTTCAAACTAGTCAATTCCCTAAAAAATACGCTCAGAGCGTCGTTGCGCGGAAGTGGTAGGGAGACACGACATAGAACAACAGACACCTCGCAGAATGTCACCTGTCAGAGTCACATCTAGACATATCAGGTGTTCCGTATCACTCCACCTGCACACGCTCTACAGCATTACAGAGCCTGCACCAGCTTCAACAGTCTCCTGCTGACGTGCAGGGTCAATACCCGTACACGTCCATCCACTCAATACAGTGAGAAACGACATTCGTCCGACATAACACCACTGGATTTCTTCCTTTGGGTTTAAGTCAAGGACCAGGATTATCAAGCACAAGTGAACGACATCGCAGCAATACGGCGCAGAATTACTGATGTCGTAACAGCCATCTCTCGCTAAATGTTGACCAACACATGAGTGGAATTGGAATTCCTCCAAGATGTGCTTCAGGCAACGAAAGGAGCACACGTGGAAATTTTGTTCCGGCGTAACACGAAGATGAAGAACGCTAGAGCAGAGAAAGCTGTGAGACGCCGTCAGCCCTCTGACTAGGACCGCACCACGATAGGAGCGGCCTCTACAAGAAGGGAAAAATAATCGCCGCTCCTGCCGACCTCGGGGACAAAAGAGGCACAGTAGTAGACGGACACTAGTGGAGCAGTCAGTAGTGATCCACATCCACTGCTTACGTGGACACTGTGTAGAGTGAAGGACACTGACTTGTTGGCATCTCGTCCATAGCTTGCGATATTCATTGTAAATCCAAAGTTAAGTATTGTCAATCTTTTTATTGTAATAAAAACTATTAATGTGATTTTCTTGAATTGTTTTAAAGCTATCCGAGAACGCAGCATCCTTTAGGCCCCCTATAACAGTCGAGTGGGTATTACCCCACAAATTTATTGTGTGTATGTGTGTGTGTGTGTGTGTGTGTGTGTGTGTGTGTGTGTGTGTGTACACAAAAACTTGAGTACACTGAAGCGCCAAAGAAACTGGTATAGGCATGCGTATTCAAATACAGATATATGTAAACAGGCCGAATACGGCCCCTATATAAGACAGCAAGTGTCTGGCGCAGTTGTCAGATCGGTTACTGCTGCCACAATGGCAGGTTATCAAGATTTAAGTGAGTTTGAACGTGGTGCTATAGGCGGCGCACCATCGATGGGACACAGCATCTCCGAGGTGGCTATGAAGTGGGGATTTTCCCGTATGATCATTTCACGAATGTACCGTGAATATCACGAACGGGGTAAAACATCGCCGGCCGTTGTGGCCGAGCGGTTCTATGCTCTTCAGTGCGGCACCCCGCGACCGCTACGGTCGCAGGGTCGAATTCCGCCTCGGGCACGGATGAGTGTGATGTGCTTAGGTTCGTTAGGTTTAAGTAGTTCTAAGTTCTAGAGGACTGATGACCTCAGATATTAAGTCCCGTAGTGCTCAGAGCCATTTGAACCATTTCTGGTAAAACGTCAAATCTCCGACATCGCTGCGGTTGGCAAAAGATCCTGCAAGAACTGGACCAACGACTACTGAAGGGAATCGTTCAACGTGACAGAAGTGCAACACTTCCGAAAATTACTGCAGATTTCAGTGGTAGGCCATCAAAAAGTGTCAGCGTGCGAATTATTCAACGAAACATAATCGATATGGGCTTTCGGAGCTGAAGGTCTACTCGTGTACTCTTGATGACTGCACGACACAAAGTTTCACGCCCCCCCCCCCCCCCCCCTTGGTCCGTCAACTCCGACATTGGACTGTTGATACCTGGAAACATGTTACCTGGTCGGACGAATCTTGTTTCCCATTGTATCGAGTGGATGGACGTGTACGGGTACTGACCCTGCATGTCCAGGGGACTCTTCAAGCTGGTGCAAGCTCTGTAATGTTGTAGAGCGTGTGAAGCTGGAGTGATATGGAGCAGCTGATATGTCTAGATACGACTCTGACAGGTGGCACGTACGTAACGATCCTCTCTGATCGCCTGCATCCATTCATGTCCATTGTGCATTCCGACGGACTTGGATAATTCTAACAGGACAATGAGATACCCAAAAGGTCCACAATTGATGCAGAATGACTCCAGGAACACTCTTCTCAGTTCAAACACTTTCTCTGGCCACCAGACACCCCAGACATGAACATAACTGAGTATATCTGGGACGCCTTGCAACGTGCTGTTACGGATTTACCGACAGCCCTGCAGGATTCATGGTGTCAATTCCCCCAACAGTACTTCAGACGTTAGTCGACTCCATGCCACATCGTGTTGCGTCACTACTGCGTGCTTGTCGGTGGAGTTCTGGTTCACCCTATTTGTACTGTGGAAGTTGGCTTTTGGATCACTGTGTATAATGGGGACTAGTTTGAAAGGAATGACATTAATGTAGACGAATAATTCTCTCCAAAAAAACAAAAATTCTCGTTATTTTTGCGGGCACTTTGTATACACTACCGATCATTAGTTTAGTATCTAAAAATATTGAGCTCTTGACCCTCTTAATCTGATTAATTTCGACCCTAAACGTCTGACAAGCCCAGCACGAGTAATATCCCTTTCTAAAAATTATTTTTTGTTTGCAAAATTTTGTGTTACGATTCCGGGCCAAAGAGTCCATATTTTAACATTTACATTATCTGTCGAAATAAACAATTTTTTCGAGGCCAGCTATGAGATGCTTGGCTGTTCGTTTTGTCTTTTACAGTCCTGACCGTACCATGTACGCATCGTTCTCTGTACCTCTGAGTAACTTATAATACACTCCTGGAAATGGAAAAAAGAACACATTGACACCGGTGTGTCAGACCCACCATACTTGCTCCGGACACTGCGAGAGGGCTGTACAAGCAATGATCACACGCACGGCACAGCGGACACACCAGGAACCGCGGTGTTGACCGTCGAATGGCGCTAGCTGCGCAGCATTTGTGCACCGCCGCCGTCAGTGTCAGCCAGTTTGCCGTGGCATACGGAGCTCCATCGCAGTCTTTAACACTGGTAGCATGCCGCGACAGCGTGGACGTGAACCGTATGTGCAGTTGACGGACTTTGAGCGAGAGCGTATAGTGGGCATGCGGGAGGCCGGGTGGACGTACCGCCGAATTGCTCAACACGTGGGGCGTGAGGTCTCCACAGTACATCGATGTAGTCGCCAGTGGTCGGCGGAAGGTGCACGTGCCCGTCGACATGGGACCGGACCGCAGCGACGCACGGATGCACGCCAAGACCGTAGGATCCTACGCAGTGCCGTAGGGGACCGCACCGCCACTTCCCAGCAAATTAGGGACACTGTTGCTCCTGGGGTATCGGCGAGGACCATTCGCAACCGTCTCCATGAAGCTGGGCTACGGTTCCGCACACCGTTAGGCCGTCTTCCGCTCACGCCCCAACATCGTGCAGCCCGCCTCCAGTGGTGTCGCGACAGGCGTGAATGGAGGGACGAATGGAGACGTGTCGTCTTCAGCGATGAGAGTCGCTTCTGCCTTGGTGCCAATGATGGTCGTATGCGTGTTTGGCGCCGTGCAGGTGAGCGCCACAATCAGGACTGCATACGACCGAGGCACACAGGGCCAACACCCGGCATCATGGTGTGGGGAGCGATCTCCTACACTGGCCGTACACCACTGGTGATCGTCGAGGGGACACTGAATAGTGCACGGTACATCCAAACCGTCATCGAACCCATCGTTCTACCATTCCTAGACCGGCAAGGGAACTTGCTGTTCCAACAGGACAATGCACGTCCGCATGTATCCCGTGCCGCCCAACGTGCTCTAGAAGGTGTAAGTCAACTACCCTGGCCAGCAAGATCTCCGGATCTGTCCCCCATTGAGCATGTTTGGGACTGGATGAAGCGTCGTCTCACGCGGTCTGCACGTCCAGCACGAACGCTGGTCCAACTGAGGCGCCAGGTGGAAATGGCATGGCAAGCCGCTCCACAGGACTACATCCAGCATCTCTACGATCGTCTCCATGGGAGAATAGCAGCCTGCTTTGCTGCGAAGGGTGGATATACACTGTACTAGAGCCGACATTGTGCATGCTCTGTTGCCTGTGTCTATGTGCCTGTGGTTCTGTCAGTGTGATCATGTGATGTATCTGACCCCAGGAATGTGTCAATAAAGTTTCCCCTTCCTGGGACAATGAATTCACGGTGTTCTTATTTCAATTTCCAGGAGTGTATATTAAAGTGATTTGCAGATAAAATGCGTTAGAATACTTTCTTGCCACAGCAGTCCACAGAATTATGCTGTCCGTCAGTGTGTTAACAGTTTCATATTTCAGCCTTTGTCGGAGAGACGCAACATTGCGACCCTCCAGTGGCGTGACTTTGTTGCAAACATTTAGTAGCTTCTTTTCACTTATTGTAAGACCTGTAACTGGAGTTATTCTAAGAAGAAATCCGAGAATTTTAGCTAATTACAGAGTACAGATGGATTACGTGATCGTGATATGCGGTATTTTCATTTCAAAAATTCCATCACTCCACACACACCATATATAGACTGGGGCACTCAGATGTTTAGGACGGGTGGTAGGGACAGAGTATCGAGTGCACTATCCGAAAATTACCTCGAGCAATTAAACAGAGAATCGAGTCGTGGAGATAACATCTTGGGCCTACTGATAACAACAGACCCGAACTTTTCGACTCAGTAAGCGCAGAACAGGGAATCAGTGATCATAAGGCCTTTGCAGCATCCCTGAATATGGAAGTAAGTAGGAATATAAAAGAAAGGGAGGAAAGTTTATCTGTTTAGCAAGAGTAATAGGAGGCAGATTTCAGACTACCTAACAGATCAAAACGAATATTTCTGTTCCGACACTGACAATGTTGAGTGTCAATGGAAAAAGTTGAAGCCCATCGTAAAATGCGTTTTAGACAGGTACGTGCCAAGTAAAACTGCGAGGGACGGGAAAAACCCACCGTGGTTCAACAACAAAGTTAGGAAACTACTGCGAAAGCAAAGAGAGCTTCACTGCAAATTTGAACGCAGCCAAAACCTCTCAGACAAACAGAAGCTAAACGATGTCAAAGTTAGCGTAAGGAGGGCTATGCGTGATGCGTTCAGCGAATTCGAAAGTAAAATTCTTTGTACCGGCTTGACAGAAAATCCTAGGAAGTTCTGGCCTTACATTAAATCAGTAAGTGGATCGAAACAGCATATCCAGACACTCTGGGATGATAATGGCATTGAAACAATGGATGACACGCGTAAAGCTGAAATACAAAACACCTTTATCCAAAGCTGCTTCACAGAGGAAGACCGCACTGCAGTTTCTTCTCTAAATCCTTGCACGAACGAAAAAATGGCTGACATCGAAAAAAGTGTCCAAGTAATAGAAAAGCAACTGAAGTCACTCAACAGAGGAAAGTCCACTGGACCTGACGGGGTACCGATTCGATTTTACACAGAGTACGCGAAAGAACTTGCCCCCCTTCTAACAGCCGTGTACCGGAAGTCTCTAGAGGAACAGAAGGTTCCAAATGATTGGAAAAGAGCACAGGCAGTTCCAGTTTTCAAGAAGGGTCGTCGAGCAGATGCGCAAAGCTATAGGCCTATATCTGTGACATCGATCTGTTGTAGAATTTTAGAACATGTTTTTTGCTCGCGTATCATGCCACTTCTGGAAACCCAGAATCTACTCTGTAGGAATCAACATGGATTCCGGAAACAGCGATCGTGTGAGACCCAACTCGCTTTATTTGTTCATGAGACCCAGAAAATATTAGATACATGCTCCCAGGTAGATGCAATTTTCTTTGACTTCCGGAAGGCGTTCGATACAGTTCCGCACTGTCGCCTGATATACAAAGTAAGAGCCTACGGAATATCAGACCAGCTGTGTGGCTGGATTGAAGAGTTTTTAGCAAACAGAACACAGCACGTTGTTCTCAATGGAGAGGCGTGCACAGACGTTAAAGTCACTTCTGGCGTGCCACAGGGGAGTGTTATGGGACCATTGCTTTTCACAATATATATAAATGACCTAGTAGATAGTGTCGGGAGTTCCATGCGACTTTTCGCGGATTTGTTTATTTAGCGTATGTGGTTTTCAAGTGCAAATGGTTTCATGTTTAAATACATACAGACAGATAAAGATAAAATCAACACACATTATAACACATAAATAATGTCTCGTCTCGCGGATGATGCTGTAGTATACACAGAAGTTGCAGCTTTAGAAAATTGCAGCGAAATGAAGGAAGATCTGCAGCGGATAGGCACTTGGTGCAGGGAGTGGCAACTGACCCTTAACATAGACAAATGTAATGTATTGCGAATACATAGAAAGAGGGATCCTTTATTGTATGATTATATGATAGCAGAACAAACAGTTGTAGCAGTTACTTCTGTAAGATATCTGGGAGTGTGCGTACAGAACGATTTGAAGTGGAATGATCATATAAAATTAATTGTTGGTAAGGCGGATGCCAGGTTGAGATCATTGGGAGAGTCCTTAGAAAATGTAGTCCATCAACAAAAGAGGTGGCTTACAAAACACTCGCTCGACCTATACTTGAGTATTGCTCATCAGTGTGGGATCCGTACCAGGTCGGGTTGACGGAGGAGATAGAGAAGATCCAAAGAAGAGCGGCGCGTTTCGTCACAGGGTTATTTGGTAAGCGTGATAGCGTTACGGAGATGTTTAGCAAACTCTAGTGGCAGACTCTGCAAGAGAGGCGCTCTGCATCGCGGTGTAGCTTGCTGTCCAGGTTTCGAGAGGGTGCGTTTCTGGATGGCGTATCGAATATACTGCTTCCCCTTACTCATACCTCCGGAGGAGATCACGAATGTAAAATTTAAGAGATTCGAGCGCGCAGTCGTTCTTCCCGCGAACCATACGCGAGTGGAACAGGAAAGGGAGGTAATGACAGTGGGACGTAAAGTGCCCTCCGCCGCACACCGTTGGGTGGCTTGCGGAGTATAAATGTAGATGTAGATGTAGATCTTTAGTTGCGCTGCCGCTGACACCAATCTGGCACAATTACATCGTGCGTTATCAGACAGCTTCAGCGCATGTTCAGTGGAAGCCAGCTCACATGTGGTAAGATAACCAGAGGGGCCACTTTTTCAGTTCCTATAACTGGTAAATAGCCCGTTATCGTGGGCGGGTGCGCAGCAGAAAGCCGACCCCTCGGCAGCGGCAGGTCGGCGGCCCCGTACTTCCCACAAACGCAGAGCGGAGGAAGTGGCTAATTTCTCAGGTTCCGCGCCACGTAGTCCAGTCGGTAACGTACGCCGCGGGGTCACGGCCCAGCGGACAGCGGGCGCGCGCCAACTGCCCCAGATTCTGTCCCCCGACACCCAGGGACATGACCGGTCGCGGAGTTCGTAGAACTGTCGTGGAAACTCCATTGTACGACGAGAAAGTCACGGTATGGGTTGGATTTGCCACATCTACCGTTATTGGGCCTTTTTTCTTCGAAGAAATGGGTGATTCTGGTTTTGTAACTGCTACCGTGACGGGTGAGAGGTACGCCGATATGTTACAGAATCGCATCGTCCCCAGCCTGGCTGATAAACATCTGCTGGAACGTACGATCCAAGGGCGGATTGGGAAGGGCGGGGGGTGGGCGGCAATATACCAAAGTACCGGGTGATCAAAAAGTCAGGATAAATTTGAAAACTGAATAAATCACGGAATAATGTAGATAGAGAGGTACAAATTGACACACATGCTTGGAATGACATGGGGTTTTATTAGATTAAAAAAATGCAAAAGTTACAAAAATGTCCGACAGAAGGCGCTTCATCTGATCAGAATAGCAATGATTAGCATAACAAAGTAAGACAAAGGAAATGCTCATTATGTCCACCATCATTCCTCAACAATAACTGTAGTCGAGGAATAATGTTGTGAACAGCACTGTAAAGCATGTCCGGAGTTATGATGAGGCATTGGCGTCGGATGTCGTCTTTCAGCATCCCTAGAGATGCCGGTCGATCACGATACACTTGCGACTTCAGGTAACCCCAAAGCCAGTAATCGCACGGACTGAGGTGTGGCACCTGGGAGGCCAAGCATGACGAAAGTGGCGGCTGAGCACACGATCATCACCAAGCGACGCGCGCAAGAGATCTTTCACGCGTCTAGCAATATGGGGTGGAGCGTCATCCCGCATAAACATCGTACGTTCCAGCAGATGTTTATCACCCAGGCTGGGGATGATGCGATTCTGTAACATATCGGCGTACCTCTCACCCGTCACGGTAGCAGTTACAAAACCAGAATCACCCATTTCTTCGAAGAAAAAAGGCCCGATAACGGTAGATGTGGCAAATCCAACCCATACCGTGACTTTCTCGTCGTGCAATGGAGTTTCCACGACAGTTCTACGGTTTTCGGTAGCCCAAATTCTGCAGTTGTGGGTGTTGACCCTCGGAGCGTGAAATGAGCTTCGTCGGTCCACAACACGTTACTCAACCAATCGTCATCTTCCACCATCTTTTAAAACGCCCACACCGCAAATGCCCTCCGCTTCATTAAGTCTCCAGGTGACAGTTCATGATGCTGATGGACTTTGTACGTTTTGCTGTCCAGCGCCATCTGTTGGACATTTTGTGAACTTTGTTTTTTTTTTTGTTCTAATAAAACCCCATGTCATTCCAAGCATGTGTGTCAATTTTTACCTCTCTATCTACATTACCCCGTGGTTTATAAGTTTTCAAATTTATACTGACTTTTTGATCACCCGGTATATAAACAGCTGAGTATTGAGTATCCGGCGTTGCACGGGTATTTATTTATTCCAGCCTCCTCCTTCTCTGTCCGTCTGCTTCTCCCCCCTCTGTCCTTCTGCTCCTTCCCCGCTCTCCATCTCCTCCTCCCCCCTCTGATTCCATTTTCTCTTCCCCCTCTCTCTGTCCATATAGTCATCACCCGTTTCGCTGCCCCTTCCCCCCCCCCCCCCCCCCCCCCCCCCCCCGCCACCCCTGTTTCTGTCCATCTTCTTTTCTTTCCTTTCGCTGTCCGTCCTTTGTCCATTTCCTTCTAACTCTCTCTCTGTACATCTCATCCTCCCCCCTATCTGTTTCCATATCCTCCTTCCCCTTCTCTGTACATCCGTCTCTTCCTCTGTCCTTCTCGCTATACGTTTCACCTATACACCAACGGATGGCTGGTTCCCCACAATACCTCTTCGCTAATCGTAACTAATACGTGTATCAAATTTGGTTGAAACCGTTCCAGCGGTTTAGGATAACCTCTTTACTAGTGACTTTGCCCTCGTACACACATATCAGATATAGTTAATATACTTCACAAGTTTACGTACACATATTTCACCTGCATCTCCAGCATATTTGTCCCTGCAGATTTGTTTTCATGTAACTTAATGTTTATGACCTCATATCTCTTGAACGTACAATGATACAATTTTGTAGGTACATTCAGCAACGTATGTGGTTATTGTTTGCGAAAAGTATTATGAATAGAGTTACCAGAACAGAAGTAATAAAACCTCATGTGTGATGCGGCGCTTTTCCATGCATCTCACTGTTTATGAGGTCTTATCATCAGACTTACATGTCGTACAATGACATAACGTTGCTGATTCATTCAGTGGTATATGTGAATACTATCTGCAAATGTGACGCGAATAAGGTTGGAAGTAAAGAAGTAATAAATCAACCCGTTATACTTCATGTGGAAATTTTCCCGCACGAACAGAAAAAATGCAGTATTTATGGGGGCGTCAGCGATAGAAACCTTCATCAAGGTTTGAAACTGTGTGTAAAGTTTGTTGCAAGTCATTGCGTGCTATCGTTCTCAAATACTGGATGAATAAAACACTGGTATTCGCGCTTCATGAGCTACGCTGCTTGTTTACACCACCCTCATCCCTCTGATAGGTAGCCCTACGTGGTTTTTATCCCCAAAGCGATTCTTTACAGGCGATGAGTGATATGCGTGCCGAGTTTGTTTGAAATCTGTCCAGTGGTTTAGGAGGTGTGGAACACACTGGCACACACAAACACACACACACACACACATACACACAAAATGGTTCAAATGGCTCTGAGCATTATGGGACTCAACTGCTGTGGTCAGCAGTCCCCTAGAACTTAGAACTACTTAAACCTAACTAACCTAAGGACATCACACACATCCATGCCCGAGGCAGGATTCGAACCTGCGACCGTAGCAGTCGCACGGCTCCGGACTGCGCGCCTAGAACCGCGAGACCACCGCGGCCGGCACACATACACACACTTATATATATACAGGGTGAGTCACCTAACGTTACCACTGGATATATTTCGTAAACCACATCAAATACTGACGAATCGATTCCACAGATCGAACGTGAGGAGAGGGGCTAGTGTAATTGGTTAATACAAACCATAAAAAAATGCACGGAAGTATGTTTTTTAGCACAAACCTACGTTTTTTAAATGGAACCCCGCTAGTTTTGTTAGCACATCTGAACATATAAACAAATACGTAATCAGTGGCCGTTTGTTGCATTGTAAAATGTTAATTACATCCGGAGATATTGTAACCTAAAGTTGACGCTTGAGTACCACTCCTCCGCTGTTCGATCGCGTGTATCGGAGAGCACCGAATTACGTAGGGATCCAAAGGGAACGGTGATGGACCTTAGGTACAGAAGAGACTGGAACAGCACATTACGTCCACATGCTAACACCTTTTTATTGGTCTTTTTCACTGAGGCACATGTACATTACCATGAGGGGTGAGGTAAACGTACACACGTGGTTTCCGTTTTCAATTACGGAGTGGAATAGAGTGTGTCCCACTGGAAACGCGTGGACGTATGTGGTATCAGCATGATGGTGCACCTCCACATTCCGCAATTAACACTAGGCTGACCCTTGACAGGATGTTCGACGGGCGTTTCATAGGACGTGGAGGACGCATAAATTGGCCAGCCCGTTCTCCTGATCTTACACCTCTGGACTTCTTTCTGTGGGGCACGTTAAAGGAGAATGTGTTCCGTGATGTGCCTACAACCCCAGAGGATATGAAACAACGTATTGTTGCAGCCTGCGGCGACATTACACCAGATGTACTGCGGCGTGTACGACATTCATTACGCCAGAGATTGCAGTTGTGTGCAACAAATGATGGCCACCACATTGAACATCTATTGGCCTGACATGTCGGGACACACTCTATTCCACTCCGTAATTGAAAACGGAAACCACATGTGTACGTGTACCTCACCCCTCATGGTAATGTACATGTGCGTCGGTGAAAAAGACCAATAAAAATGTGTTGGCATGTGGACGTAATGTGCTGTTCCAGTCTATTCTGTACCTAAGGTCCATCACCGTTCCCTTTGGATCCATACGTAATTCGGTGCTCTCCGATACACACGGTCGAACAGCGGAGGAGTGGTACTCAAGCGTCAACTTTAGGTTACAATATCTCCGGATGTAATTAACATTTTACAATGCAACAAACGGAACTGATTACGTATTTGTTTATATGTTCAGATGTGCTAACAAAACTAACGGGGTTCCATTTAAAAAAACGTAGGTTTGTGTTAAAAAGCATACTTCCGTGCATTTTTTTATGGTTTATATTAACCAATTTCACAAGCCCCTCTCCTCACGTTCGGACTGTGGAATCGATTCGTCAGTATTTGATGTGGTTTACGAAATATATCCAGCGGTAATGTTAGGTGACTCACTCTCTATATATATATATATATATATATATATATATATATATATATATATATATATATCCATTTTTGTAATGTGTGTGGATTAGGTGAACTGGAAGACGTATATGCACCAACAAGAACTAAATCTGACGAGAAGTATAGGATACGTTTTGAATGTTTAATAACTTATAGCTGTCCACACAATATAGGCACCGTATGACAGCAAATTACTTTGAAACCTGAAGATTAAGCATATGATATTAGTAGGCCTATGTGGAAAGGACATCTTTTATATTTTTCTGTTTTGTTACGGATGTATTCTATCTAGATTTAATGATCTAAAATTACATTCTCATAGGATTAAATCAAGCATGCAAGCATGTGCAACGAGGTAAGAAATTAACCTAGAAGGTATTCATTAAAATATACAGAGGATTAAAAAAGTATTCCATATTTTGATGGGACCAACATAAGACAGAAGCAGCGAGTGGACATGGGCTCGTAAGAGCTATGGGCATTTGTTCATATTGCCTGCAGTGAGAAACATCTCTATTAGTGCAAGCTCTTCGCTATTACTAACGAAATACAGAATGCGTAAACAAATGAAGGCACATTTCACTGTTATTTTCCATGGATACAGGATGCTGTTAACATACGTTAGTGTCGTTGCTGTAAACAGTAATCACTGTTCAAAAATGGTTCAAATGGCTCTGAGCACTATGGGACTCAACTGCTGTGGTCATCAGTCCCCTAAAACTTAGAACTACTTAAACCTAACTAACCTAAGGACATCACACACATCCATGCCCGAGGCAGGATTCGAACCTGCGACCGTAGCGGTCTAACACGATCCTATTTGAAGCTTTGTTAGCTCAACAATGCGTCATATATAGCATTAATTGTATAAGCGATTTTCTAATGTATGTTAGCCGGCCGGTGTGGCCGAGCGGTCGTAGCCGCTTCAGTTTGGAACCGCGCGACCGCTACCGTCGCAGGTTCGAATCCTGCCTCGGGCATGGATGTGTGTGATGTCCTTAGGTTAGTTAGGCTTAAGTAGTTCTAAGTTTTAGGGGACTGATGACCACAGCAGTTGAGGCCCATAGTGCTCAGAGCCATTTTTTTTAGGATCGTGTTAAAGGAAGCATTCCGTCACTATAATGCCTTCTATTTTTTTTATTTTTAATAGTGACTGTAATAATTTAGACTTTAGGTTTTTTACTTAATCGAAAACGAAACTTAAACGAATCGAAAATAATTATTTAGAGGCACGTACGAGCTCTAATGAGTTGAAAGTCTGTTACCCGACTTCCGGCGGGAGGGGGGTGGTGGCTGGAGCTGCCTCCCTCTTGTCTGCCCTAAGAGTTTAACGCCCCGTTGTCATCGACGTCATTAGAAACAAGGAAATGATTCGAGTCGTTCGAGGAGCACATCTACATTTATACTTCGCAAGCTACCTTACGGTGTATAGCGGAGGCTACTACGCACGCTGCTGTTCCTTCACCCTGTCCATTTTCAGTCGGAAATGGTGCGCGGTCTCGCGTCCGTCGGTCGTGGTATTTTAATATATTATTATTATTTTGATTGTTATTATTCTGATTGTCGCCGACTTACGTGGGGGCCTTAATAAAAATGATATTTCATTCAATTTTAATTTACGATTAAATGCTTTCGTGAAGTTCTCCTTCTTAACAATATTAATCTTAAATTATTTGTTACGTTAATGATTGTTAGACTGGGTGAATCTTAAAACATGAGCATAGAAGTTGAACAATGGAATAAACTTTTCATATTAATATCCTCGGCTAGTCAGTTCACTTTAAAGCAAAAAATCTTTAGTTATTCATTACAATTACGGCCCACACACGCGCGAGAGTATTTTTTTTTTATTTTTTTATTTCCGTTAACCATTGTATTGTAGTCGGAGTCCTGGCTCTGGCTCTCGGCTATGGTACTGAAAATAAGAATCTTAAAGCTACGTATTTTCTTCAACTTAGTGCGGCTGTGGAGAAAAATGAATATTATGTTAATAGCGGGCGAGTTTTTCGCTTCCGCAAATTTTTTATAAGTTAATATCGCCACGTAATGGCGTCGTGGGCTGCTTCGGCCGCTGCGATTGTTGAACTGTAAATCACTTGAGTGCAGGTTAATTCAAGGAAGGCGGACATGAAATCGGTATCATCTCTTACAAATTAAAAGTGCACAATAATATCAAATCAATATATTATCTGCTTAACTCATACAAATATGCTTACATTTGCCAGCACTCGCAAGATGTCCGTCCACACGCAACCAAGACAAGAGAAGAAGTGAAGACGACTAAAAAAATAACAAAAGAGCGTATCTTGTCGTCTCTTTAGATAATTTTGTTATATTTCTTTGCACTCGATACTTACAAAGAGAAATTATTGTTTTACGGGTACATTATAAAATATATATATATTATTCGATTTTTAAATGTCTCTTCTTTATAAATACCGTTTTTTAAGTCTTTTCGTAATATAGCACTGGGGACGCTATAGCAGGAAGACCGATTGCTGGTAGGACTTCACGAGAGCTGTATACTCTCTGATTCTATCTTCATGGTCTTTCCGTGAGTATACTTAGGAGAAAACATAATACCAGTTGACTCCTCTTGGAATGGCTTTGAGCACTATGGGACTTAACATCTATGGTCATCAGTCCCCTAGAACTTAGAACTACTTAAACCTAACTAACCTAAGGACAGCACACAACACCCAGCCATCACGAGGCAGAGAAAATCCCTGACCCCGCCGGGAATCGAACCCGGGAACCCGTTCGTGGGAAGCGAGAACGCTACCGCACGACCACGAGATGCGGGCTCTCCTCTTGGAACGAACAGTCTCGGAATTCTGGCAGTAAACTGCACCGTGACACACAACTTCTCCCTTACTGCGTCTATGACTGCAGTTGGACGATACATCTCCGTTGCACTTTCGCACTTGCTAAGTGAATCTGTAACGAAGCACTCTGCTCGTCCTGGCGTCTCTGCGTCCTCTAACAATCTGGTCTGGTACACACGCTAGTCTGGTCAGCAATACTGGTTTTGTAGGCTGCCTCATTCGTAAATGAACTACTCGTACAATACGGTGCATGGCGGTGGATCCCTTGTAATACTGTCAGCCATTCCGGTTCCTGTCCCATTCGCAAATTGGGGCAAGGGGAAAACGATTATACATCTCCCTACGAGCCATCATTTCTCTTAGGAAGAACTATGCCCCTTACATGAAGTCATTTAAGATCACCTAACTCACGTTGAGCGAACAGTAGGGCTGAACAAAATGACTGACAAGGCACAATGCATCTTGTAGATGGTATAGTATGGACGTATTGGAATAATTAATGTTGGGTGATGGTTTTAAAGTAATCCACATGACATGAAAACTTTGTGGAAACGAGTCGATTTACTGGACGCTAGTTTACCCCAGGGAAGTATTTAGAGTTGACCATGGCCGGCTGGGGAACGGCGAAGGGAAGCGACAATAGGCATCTTAGGGCGGCTCAAGCTCTGAGAAAGTGGTAATGCAGCGCAGCCTCCAGCTGCCTTAAGATAAGTGACAGTATGGGTGGTTGACCCTGACCCCATGCTGTTGTACCGGGAAGCAGACGGAGAACTTGTACCTCTGTGAATATAAGTCCGTCGTCGTGTTTTCAGGGAAACATGAGAGAAAGCCGCGCAAAGCTACGGTGGAGTGCTCAACAGAGGTCAAAATATGCGTGTTTGTGACTACAGCAACTTCACGCGGAATTCACGGTCATTAGAGTCTGAAGTAAATCAGGTGAAGAGTGACAGAATGAAATACACTGGCCTCCGATGGGTACGTAGGACCAAGGAATTTGAAGTACTCTCCTGGGAGTCAGAATTCCGGAAAAAATTGTGCAGACGCTAACCTTGATGGGTGGCATGGCAGGAGCTAAATAGCAGAAGTTGAGAGGAAGGGAAATTTTGTGGGAATTTGTTCACTTCCCAGAGCAGGCATTGGTCGGTGCTGGGAAGCGATGCATAATTAACGCAATTTGTGCTGCAATTGGTGTAAGTGATTTTGCTGGAGGGGAAACCGAGGTGAAGAGCAGACTGGGAGAAGTCCCTGTAGAGGTCTTCCATTCCCAGCTTGCCTAGAGTGCGGACGTGGCATTCTTTACTCAGCTTGCCTGAGAAAGAGTGAGCATCTCTGCATTTTAGGACTCAGCAAACGGAATAATTGAGTTTGGAGATAGAAAGTTTTCGTTCAGCTATGTACTGAGCAAGATAGCTAGAAGTGAATAGGCGAGCGCAGCCTTGCAGCACCATGAGGTCGGCCGACGTCCACACAACGACGCCACTCCGCCACGCTGTCTTCAGTGATATTACGCCCGCTCTGGCCACTGATTAGTTTGTTAGATCACGTCGGCAAAGCTTCCACGAGGTTTTCATGGGCTGTGTATTGTAGAATTCTTCTCGCACTTAGCAATATGCCTGGGTCAGTCGATAGGAATTAATTTTGATTTATCGTGCTTTACTCCACGCAAATGCAATTTATTACCACTGCCTGATAAGAGAGTCTTGTAATGTGGTGATTGAAGGTCGTGAGTTAAAATAAATCTGTGCTAATCGACTGCATCTGTTTTCAATCAAGTAGTTGAAATCCCAAGTCACTTTCTTAATTAATTTTATGTTCAACATTGGCATCTGGTGTTCGATAGCTGAATATAACACCAATGTGCACCCCTTTTTAATTAAGAGTGATCAATTCTGAATCAATTAATGTCAACATTGACACTGCAGTTCAATCAGGAGTCACAGGGCCATATTACTTTTTTGCGTTATCCGATATTGCGGCAGTTTTGCACTCTCTGTTGATCTGTTAGTCAATTAGTTCGGGTGGATATACGCCAAAACCAGGTAAGTGACGGGTGGGGTGTTACAACTTGTCTTTCCGGTCCTTACTTGAGGCGTATGTGTTTAGCGGTAGAATGCTGCTGCGGTCTGTCGCAAATGCCGTTTCTCTAATCTTTCTTAAGAGCTTTTCGCGAGAACAAGGCCGTTTTTACTCCACGGATTTTCTTTTGGAGTTCAGAGAGCATTTCCGTAATACTCGTACGTTGATCGAACCTACCCTAACAGATCTAACAGCACGCCTCTGATGTGCTTCGATGTCTTTCTTTAATTCGACCTCATAGTACAAGTCTTCTACTCGTCGTCTCCTTCATAGATGAGTTACACTTTTTTAGCATTCGTCGATAAATTCAAGTCCACCATTCACTTTCCCTACAATAGAAGAAAAAAAAAAAACCTTACGATCTGCTTCCATTTCTTATCGATTTGCAACATTGTGCCTCCATATTTAATCGATGTGTCTCTATCAAGCAGCACATTAATAATGTATTCATACATTAACTGACTGTTTTTCTTACTCATCTGAATTAGCTTACAAGTTTTGAAACGTCCCCTTAGAAAAATTAATGAGTTACTGTGCTGATAAACCTCTTACATTATTTGATTTTCAAACAGAGCGCTACGTGGCGTTACCAATATAAAAGCCTAATCAGCCTACTTACATAGCCCCCATGCTCCCCACAAAAAAATTTACAAATTGTTTTGGGCAATGGCCAATACAGATTTGAAAAATTTTTTCATAGTTACAATAACAAAGAAATCAAATGCACACACTTATTGACACAATGATGGTCAAAAGCTAAAATTTTCTCACAGTCCATAAAGACAGTCCTGATCATTCATCACTGTAAAATTGCAGTGTTTTTCTCAAAGTCTGATTAGTAAAAGAAAATGCACACAGAAGTAGTGGATTTCCATGCAGTCTTGAAGAAGTAGTGTTGTCCTTCCAACAGAAAGATAACGCTTAGCAAACCCACCGCAGAGTCAGTCGAAGTTTTGAAGAATATTGGTAGGTAGGTCATCACAGCGCAGACCCACTGTTGTCCTGGTAGAGATTATGGTATTGGTGGGCCACCAGAGGTGCAGACTCACTGCAGTCCTTTTAGAAATAATGGTATTGGTGGGTCATCAAAGATGCAAACCCACTGTAGTCCTTGCAGAGACGACCAGCAGCCATCTGTTGCGACTGTGCAGGTGCACAATCACCATCGAAGTCTTGCGGAGAAAATAGCAAGTCCATAAACCACCACTTGTTCACTCACAAAGTTTTTGGAATTGTCCTTAGCCTACTTACAGTTTCTACATCTAGAACTAGCTGCCATGCTTCTAAGGATTCTTAAAATGAGTTTCATTCTGCCATCTGCCTTATCTGCTATTAGTTTTATGTGCACGTTCCATACTAAATTGGTCCTTATGGATACTTCTAGGTATGTAAGTATTTGAATGGCGTCTGTTCTGTCGGACATTTCCGATTCGTATTTAATGGTGTGATTACTTCCAGTGATGGATCTGCAACCCTGAAATCATACAAAAGTGGCTCTGACCGCCTGTTTATCCACAAGATGTTACCCCGGTTTATGTTGTTGGTCTACTGCCAGTCCCTGCACCAAGTGTCGATACTTTGCAGATCTTCTTGCATTTCGCTGCACTTTCCTTTGTATATAACAGCATCTTTCGCGAAAAACCTCATGGAACTTACGCTACGTCATTTATTTAGTTTTGATTTTCCCTTGGGTCCGCAGCACGGTAGATGTCTTGCAATGACGTAATAAAATAATAGACGGTAATGCCGCTATAATTGCTAGTTGCTAGACGTTTTACATTAGCAAACAGGTCTACTTCGGCATACCAGAAACGCTTTGTTAAAAGTAACGTTATAACTGATAACGATATTGTTTTACTGTGTGCTAGTACCTGCTTCCATATTGCATCGTGGCGCTGTCGCTGGCTTATAAACTTACTGATACGTAGGTCGTTTCCAACTGTAGCCAAGTTTTATTTATCTTCATTTCTATTAATTGCTGTTGTCCGTAGTTGTAAGTTACATCTTTTATCTTTTGAATGTACTGTTGTGGTTTTGACAGCTACGATTGACAGCTAATCTAGCGATGCTGTATGGTTCGTTTGTCTGAGTATCGTAATTAACTGTAGCGGTGTCATAATCTTTGTTATGTTTTTGTAGTGTGTATATATCTGTCTTTTTATTTTAATCGACTAACCCGAATCGAGCTGTATGATTTCAATAAAGTTACTTACAAAAATTTTATGTTTTAGGTCCGTTTGTTCGTTTAATATTTTATCAGGGCCTGTCCGTGAGTGTGTATAAATTTGGATTTCTTTCAAAACGTTCATTTTAAATGTCTTTGGTGTAATATGTAGGATTTTCATCGCGTTTGTTATGTGATCAGCTTCATGATTTTCTGTTTTTTAAATGGTTAAAGAACGTGGATTATTTTATGTCGCTAATTCTTGAGTGTTGTCTCTACCTACTTTCAAAGTTTCTTCCTGTCTATTCTATAAAGAATTTAGTTCTTAGAATTTATGTTACGTATGCCTGGTTGTGTGTGTAGTGCTGGTTTTACTTTATCGGAATGGGTTAGTGTTTTGAGATTGTATCTGGTCCTGTACGCGAATTTAACTGCTGTCTTCTCTAGTAATGTCTTTAGTTTGTTGGATATTTATCCTATGTAAGTTTGTGGCATGTATTTGAGCTTTTGTTTTGTGGGTATTTCTTTCGTTAATTTTATATCGTTACGAATCTTAGTGGGTTTAGGTTTAAGCCGTTGGTCGTACAGTTTTCTCACTATGCTTGAATCAAAGTTATTTTGTTGAGCTTCGCAAGTAAGGACTGCCAACTATTTTTGTATGGCTGTATGTTCTAAAGATAGGTTTGTTAGTCTGTTGACCGTAGTGTAAAAGTATGCTTATTTGTGTGTTTTCGGGCAGCAAGAATTTGCCTTAATAATGTTGTCTGACGTGCGTTTTCGGTATATTTCAAGTTTGTACTCATTGCTACTATTTTATTTATTTATTTATTGCGAAAAGAAATCGACCTAAAACACTCCCTTTTGGTACGTCCAAAGCTACTTTTACGCTCTCCGTTACGAATTACGTACTGTGTTTGCGCTACCCCACCTAAGCTGACTGCCTCTGTTTTCGTATCCCAGTCGGCTTCAATAAAAGGAGCTTGCCCTGTTGTGCGAGAGAAAAACTATTGATAGGCTATCGGGATCTCATATTATTATTCTACACAGTATCAGACCATGCGGAAGGCATGGACTACAATCCAACCTGCAGGAAGCCACTGATCTGAATCGATACTGGGAGAAATGTGGTAGAAATCGCAACAGAAATATCGTAAAGGTTTTAGAAACTAACTGTATTCTGAAATTATCACAGAACAACGTACTCTTGACGGAGGGTAGCCTCCACTGACAAATTGCACTCACAGAGCGACATATAGACAGATCACTGGCTTACAACTGTACAAGTGTAACACTGAACCTTGCCGCATGGCTGGCGCTACTGCTCTCCCGTAGTATCGCGAAATGATTGACTTCGCCAAACTACGGAAACGGTGATCGAATCCGAGCACCATTACTAGACTGTGCTCGAAGTAACGAACCGTTGAGCTTTACCACAGCATGGAGGAGCATACATACAGACAAGACGCGGTCGCGGGTTGGGCGTTGCAGAATGCCACGGAACGCCGATGCTCAGGGGGTTTTGTTAGCTGGACGGGACCTCACATTAGCGTGCTAACGGCTGAAAAAAAAAAAAAAATAAAAAAAAAATAAAAAACATAGTAGCGGTGCCAACCTGCTGAATCGTCACTCGGCTAGCTGTCGCCTGCTGTGCCATAGAACTCGCCACTTCCTTTTCGCTTCAGAGGTTTCCTAACCTGGCGCAAACTCGGTCTTTGGGACAGGGGGCTTTTCTGTTTCTGTATTCACGTGTGCTTGCAGACCAAGGAGGCGCTCCGCTTAAACTGGAATCTAACGGCTGCCGCCATATTGAACAATTTATTAATTCCTTTCAAAATGACGGAGGCCGAGACCTGTTTACTATTACAAGGTTTCTTTCGAATTATTTAGGTCCATTAATTCCCTATTGAATCTTTAAATACCTCGAAATAAATCTGATATGCAAATTATGTATACAGCAGCTGTTTGCTCCGCATCAAAAGGTCCCGAATCTGTCACGTGATTTTATATTCATTAATGACTTCTCGAATCATCCTTCGTTTCACGCTTTGCCCCCCACGCTCTCGCCTAGCGTTCTTGGGATTTTCGGAACACTTTGTCTTATATGCTGTCTTTGTTAGGCACTCTCCGTCGACGTCTTATACTCCGTAAGTCCGTATTTTGTTCATTATGCGGCAGTGTGCGACTGTCTGGAACGCCTCCTGTAATTGAAAGAACATGTCATGAAACCGGGAGACGGTATAGCATGTCTGTAAAGTAACGTCTGACAAGGGCCTCCCGTTGGGTAGACCGTTCGTCGGGTGCAAGTCTTTCGATTTGACACCACTTCAGCGACTTGAGCGTCGATGGGGATGAAATGATTTGGACAACACAACACCCAGTCCCTGAGCGGAGAAAATCTCCGACCCTGTCGGGAATCGAACTCTTGCCCTTATGATTGACGTCCGTAAAGTGAAGAGCGAGCAGGTTTAGGATTGGGGGTAGTGGACATTCCAGGAGGAAACTTACAACAGCTGTACAGCACTACTAAGAATCAATTTCGTGTCTAGGTGCCCTGTGCAGCATGCAGTCACTTACATTCCGTGCGCGCTTCTTGTTGTTGTTGTTGTGGTCTTCAGTCCTGAGACTGGTGTGATGCAGCTCTCCATGCTACTCTATCCTGTGCAAGCTTCTTCATCTCCCAGTACTTATTGCAGCCTACATCCTTCTGAATCTGCTTAGTGTATTCATCTCTTGGTCTCCCTCTACGTTTTTTACCCTCCACGCTGCCCTCCAATGCTAAATTTGTGATCCCTTGATGCCTCAAAACATGTCCCTTCTTCTTCTCAAGTTGTGCCACAAACTCTTCTTCTTCCCAATTCTATTCAATACCTCCTCATTAGTTATAAGATCTACCCATCTAATCTTCAGCATTCTTCTGCAGCACCACATTTCGAAAGCTTCTATTCTCTTCTTGTCCAAACTATTTATCGTCCACGTTTCACTTCCATACACGGCTACACTCCATACAAATCCTTTCAGAAATGACTTCCTGACACTTAAATCTATACTCGATGTTAACAAATTTCTCTTCTTCAGAAGCGCTTTCCTTGCCATTGCGCGCTTCTTATACTAATTACTATATTTTATACTATGTTGGCACATAGAGTGGGGAATAATCAACCTCTCCCCAACTGCTATTGTGCACTGCGTCGTCATTGCTACAAAAGGCGGGCCGTGGAAAGGTCGACATAACTTAAGGAAGGAGCCTGTTCGAACTTCCGTTGAAGTTGCTGTGTGGACGGAATGGTGACTCGGCTGCTCGCTCTCCAATTTGCGGGCAGACTGTATTTACTGTCTCCTGGCTGTCGTGGGCGAACTGTCCTGTCTGAGCTTCACACGCAGTCATGAACTTCTAATTATCACGTCCAAAAAGTAACGTTACGTAATTAATGTTTTTTAAAGGATATCATATACTGTGACATCGTATAGCACTAAAAATTAATGTTCTACCACAGTGTTTACATGTGAACAGTGTTTTAGAACACAGATTCGTAGTGATTTATGTGAAGCATGTTGACATTGGTGACAGAGCATGCTATTTACATCAGTTCACGATGTACAGAGCTTCGAACTCGTTTGATGTTACTGCATTTCTACAGTGAGGATTTTAATGTCTGGCATGTGCAAGAAGCAAAATCTTCTGCAGCACCACTTGAAAATGATCCAAAGGCCGAAACTGCAGTTGTGGAATAACACCCATAAAAAAATCTACGTGACTGTGAAGTCCGACCATGAGAAGTTAAACAATTAATTTTCTGTATGTTTACAGATGCGTGTCTGAAGTCACCTACATAATGAGATCCCGAAACTTTATCATCGGGCTGAGCCTTTGGTTTTGGCTCCTCTAGCAGTGAGGATATTTCAGTGCGCGGCAGGGTCGGCAGACACGTACCTGCAACACAAACAGAATCACCGAGCGAGTGGCGCAGTGGTTAGCACACGGTACTCGGATTCGGGAGGACGACGGTTCAAACCCGCGCTGGCCTTCCTGATTTAGGTTTTCCGTGGTTTCCCTAAATCGCTTCAGGCAAATGCCGGGACGGTTCCTGTGAAAGGGCACGGCCGACCTCCTTCCCCTTCGTTCCCTAATCCGATGGGACCGATGACTTCGCTGTCTGGTTCCCTCCCCCCCCCCCCCCCCCCCCCACCTCCTCCAAGGGACGAATGAGCAAACAAAATATTAATTACGTAATTTTAGTTTTCGAGGTGACAGAAGTTTGAGGCTATCCTTTTTATGAATGAACTTCCATCCCGGGAGATGTGCACCACTCTGAAGCAGGAAGAAATTTCGTATCATCTAAAATTTTGGGATTCGTCTACATCTCTAGTCTGTAATGTAGCTTACGGCCTGTGTTGGAGGGTCGCTCGTGTACCAGTGTCACTCTACAGGCGCGAATGGTATTCAAGAAGAATGACAGTACATGATGGACTGTCTGTAATTTTACTTTCATTCTCTTTTTCACAAAACACACAGGTTGTTTCAGATAAAGATTTTTTCTCGGTAACACACAAAATAATAAATGCGAGCGATATTTATTCCGATAGATAAAGGTAAGAAAAGGTATACTTTCTGCTGAGTTATGAACACAGTTTATTTAGTTATTTCTGAGTAAGTTACAGCCAGGAGTTACAACTTTTGTAAAGAAAACATGTTTTTTCCTATGCTGTAGTTGATGTACATTCTGAGGGAAAAAGAAAAATAAGATACACAACGAAGCAGTTACCCAGATGAGACGGAAATCGGTGTATGTAGTGTACGGTACATGTTCGGATAAACAAATGACTACAGTTTCAGAAAAATTGGTTCATTTATTCAAGAGAAAGAGTTTCACAAATTGAGCAAGTCAATAACACATGTCCATCTCTGGCCCTTACGCAACCACATATTCGGCTTGGCATTGATTGATTGAATTGTTCTATGTCCTTACGAGGAATATCGTGCCAAATTATGTGCAACTGGCGCGTCAGAGCGTCAAAATACCGATCTGGTTGGAAGTCCCTGTTCATAATGGCCAAACGTTTCTCAAAGATACGTACCTAAAGACTGGAAAATTGCTCAAGTCCCACCAGTACCCAAAAAGGGAAGTAGGAGTAATCCGCTGAATTACAGGCCTATATCACTAACGTCGATTTGCAGTGGGGTTTTAGAACATATACTGTATTCGAACATTATGAAGTACCTCGAAGAAAACGATTTAATGACATATAGTCAGCACGGATTCAGAAAATATCGTTCCTGTGAAACACAACAACCTCTTTATACTCATGAAGTAGTAAGTGCCATCGACAGGGGATGTCAAATTGATTCCATATTTTTAGATTTCCAGAAGGCTTTCGACACCGTACCTCACAAGCGTCTTCTAACCAAACTGCGTGGCTACGGAGTATAGCCTCAGTTGTGCGACTGGATTCGTGATTTCCTGTCAGAACGGTCACAGTTCGGAGTAATAGACGGAAAGTCATCGAGTAAAACAGAAGTAATATCCGGCGTTCTCCAAGGACGTGTTATAGGCCCTCTATTGTTCCTGATCTATATTAACGACATAGGAGACACTCTGAGTAGCCGGCTTAGATTGCTTGCAGATGATGCTGTCATTTACCGTCTTGTAAAGTCATCAGATGATCACAACGACTTGCAAAATGATTTAGATAAGATATCTGTATGGTGCGAAAAGTGGCAATTGACCCTGAATAAAGAAAAGTGCGAAGTTATTCACATGAGTACCAAAAGAAATCAGCTAAATTTCGATTACGCGATAAGTCACACAAATCTGAAGGCTGTAAATTCAACTAAATACTTGGAGATTACAATTACAAATAACCTAAATTGATACGATCACATAGATAATATTGTGGGTAGAGCAAACCAAAGACTGTGATTCATTGGCAGAACACTTAAAAGGTGCAACAGGTCAGCCAAAGAGACTGCTTACACTACGCTTGTCCGCGCTATTCTGGAGTATTGCAGTGCGGTGTGGGATCCGCATCAGGTGGGACTGACGGATGACATCGAAAAAGTACAAAGAAGGGCAGCTCGTTTTGTATTATCGTGACATAGGGGAGATAGTGTCACAGATATAATACGCGGATTGGAGTGGCAATCATCGAAACAAAGGCGTTTTTCGTTGCGACGGGATCTTATCATGAAATTTCAATCACCAGTTTTCTCCTCCGATTGCGAAAACATTCTGTTAACATCCACCTACATAGGGAGAAATGATCATCACCATAAAATAAGAGAAATCAGGGCTCGCAGGGAAAAATTTAAGTGCTCGTTTTCCGCACGTGCCGTTCGAGAGTGGAACGGTAGAGAGACAGCAAAAAGGCGGTTAATTGGACCCTCTGGCAGGCACTTTATTGTGAATAGCAGAGTAATCACGTAGATGTAGATGTAGATGTAGGAGGGGATCCACCGGCCTTACTGGCTGCAAGGTAGGGTTTGGCAAGTAGGAAGACAGTCAGTAGAAGCTCACGCCATCTTGCTGAAATGTAATCCCAGGATGGCTTGCCATGAAGGGCAACAAACGGGGTGTAGCATATCGTCCTGTACCGCTGTTCTGTAAGGGTGCAGCGGATGGCGATCAAAGGGGTCCTGTCAGGAAATGAGACGGAGCTCCAGACCACGGTCCTGGCTGTCGGTCGGTATGGCAGGCGACACTCAGGCTGATATCCCGCCGCTGAAGGGAGCACGTTGTTTTGATGGCTTCATATGTTGCCATAAACTTACGTAACTTGCTGATCTTGTCAGTGTCAACAATGACTTTGTCTTTTTCTCCTGATTTGTGTTTTCGTCATTCATGGTCGATGCGGGTTCCGCTACTTGATCACACGCCAATTGAATGGGGGTTAATAGGGTCGGCCTTAGTTCATCATATGCCATATCTTTAGGGATTGATGATGGTATCACCACCGCATCACACGCCACGTCTTTGGGAATTGGTGGAGGTATCCCTCTGTTGTGTTAGCAGAAGAGCTAACACCGTGTTACGAGTGGAGGCCGTAATACACGCGTTTTAGCTCACGCAGGCTGGCGTGAAGAGGGAAGAACTATACTGACGTGAGGTCTGGAACATGACAAGGAAAGAGAATTCAGAAAGCGGACATAATTAGTTTGATACTTAACTTTAATCCATTAATGATGAACGTCGCTCTTGACGGTACATGATTCACAATATTATCTGTTCAGAATACATTCTTGGAGAATATGGCGCCTTGTTAGGTCGTAGCAAATGACGTAGCTGAAGGCTATGCTAACTGTCGTCTCTGCAAATGAGAGCGTATTTTGTCAGTGAACCATCGCTAGCAAAGTCCGCTGTACAACTGGGGCGAGTGCTAGGAAGTCTGCCGTGTGGCGGTGCTCGGTCTGCAATCACTGATAGTGGCGACACGCGGGTCCGACGTATACTAACGGACCGCGGCCGATTTAAAGGCTACCACCTAGCAAGTGTGGTGTCTGGCGGTGACACCACACTCTCCTACTTCAGACGCCGCATCACTGGGGGTCGACGGTGATGTCCCTGCTGCACTACACGCTACATCATTTTTAGTCTGTTTACACACTTCACTGATGATATCGCTCTGTTTAGGGGGCGTTGCTGCAAGTGGTGGCGGGGTCTTCACGCTGATGGTAAAAGGGGTTACCCATGGGTTGTGGTTTCCTCCTGAGGCGTTTGATACACTTCCCCACAGCAAAGTAAGAGCATATGGACTATCAGACCGATTTTTTGATTGAATTGAAGAGTTCCTAGATAACAGAACGCAGCATGTCATTCTCAATGGAGAGAAGTCTTCCGAAGTAAGAGTGATTTCAGGTGTGCCGCAAGGGAGTGTCGTAGGACCGTTGCTATTTACAATAAAATATAAATGACCTTGTGGATAACATCGGAAGTTCACTGAGGCTTTTTGCAGATGATGCTGTGGTGTATCGAGAGGTTGTAACAATGGAAAATTGTACTGAAATGCAGGAGGATCTGCAGCGAATTGACGCATGGTGCAGGGAATGGCAATTGAATCTCAACGTAGACAAGTGTAATGTGCTTTGAATACACAGAAAGATAGATCCTTTCTCACTTAGGTACAATATAGCTGGTCAGCAACTAGAAGCATTTAATTCCATGAACTATCTGGGAGTAGGCATTAGCAGTTATCTAAAATGGAATGACCATACTAAATTATTCGTCGGTAAAGCAGATGCCAGACTGAGATTCAATGGAAGAATCCTAAGGAAATGCAGTCCGAAAACAAAGGAAGTAGGTTACAGTACACTTGTTCGCCCACTGCTTGAATACTGGTCACCGGTGTGGGATCCGTACCAGATAGGCTTGATAGAAGAGATAGAAAAGATCGAACGGAAAGCAGCGCGCTTCGTTACAGTATCATTTAGTAATCGCGAAAGCGTCACGGAGATGATAAAGTCCAGTGGAAGACTGCAAGAGAGACGCTCAGTAGCTTGGTACGGGCTCTCGTTGAAGTTTCGAGAACATACCTTCACCGAGGAGTCAAGCAGTGTATTCCTCCCTCCTACGTATGTCTCGCGAAGAGACCAGGAGAGAGAGAGAGATTAGAGCCCACACAGAGACATACCGACAATCTTTCTTTCCACGAACAATACGAGGTTGGAATAGAAGGGAGAACCGATAGAAGTACTCAAGGTACCCTCCACCACACACCGTCAGTGGCTTGCGGAGTATAGATGTAGACGTAGAAGTAGATGTAGATAAACTTTCCAGGTTTCATGTATCGTTTACATTTTGTTGTATCATATGATTTTGCATGTTCGTACTTTTTATGAAGTGTAGTGCATTGTGTTGTGTTTTGTTGCGTTTCGTAGTTGTTGTGAGACGCATTTTGATATGTGTGTGTGTGTGTGTGTGTGTTTGCGTGTGTGTGTGTGTGTGTGTGTGTGTGTGTGTGTGTGTGTGTGTGTGTGTGTGTGTATCAGTGCCGTGGTGCCATTTTTCAACAGAACGGTGCTCGTCTACACCGTGTACACAAAGGCACGTGTGTCTGTGAGCTGTCTGAGTGATACTGATGTATTCCCGTGCCAAGCAAGGACCCCAGGTCGGACCCCGATGGAAAATGAGTGAGGCCAGCTAGGATGCCAACTACATCCAGGTGTCATTGTCCAGGATATCAACTACCAATTACAACGATTGTGAACCATATTACCTCAGGAAGAGACGCAACGACCTTCTGATGCCCTTCCCAGCCGAGTCAGTGCATACACGCGCGCAAGAGAGAGTGCGATGTGATTCTGTTAAGTCGGCTCGTACTCCTAACTTCTTGGTAAATGTGATTGAATAACATCATATATCCTCTGAACCCATGAAATTTCATTTCGTTTCGTCCTCCCCTTCTGCTTGCTTCTTCTGTGCGCTTACTTCTTTTGTCAGGCAGTGCGTCTCAACGACTAGTAATATTAGTAACAATAGCAACAACAGAAGCAGTAAACATTTATGAATGTGTAAAAGTAAGATATCTACACAGTAATTTCTAAGAGAGAAAAGTCGGATGCACAGCATCAGCAAGGTATTTTGAAAAATGGAAAAGGCCTGCTGGAAAATAAGGGTATTAATTAATAAGGTAAGCAGAATAAACGAAGGCAGATATTGTTGTTTTAATGGAGAGAATAGATGGGCAACTAGCCGCCCTTTGGAGCCGATGATATTATTCAGTGCTTTGGTATAATAGGTAGGGACGAAATTTTCTACTGTTTCGTTCAGAACGGTAAGGGAGACAGATTGTGTGATAATCTTTCACGCTTATCTGCACGTAGCCGCGCTAGCTGTGCTTAAGATGATGAAATGTGATCAAAACGCCGAACATCACAGTTATATATATATCATACGCAGGTGTTCGTCACTAGCTACAAGCGCCTTAGACTTCCCTGGGAAAGACCTTGGAGCTTAATATCGCTGTAGTCAGTTATTGGAGGTGTAACCGTTTGTGCAAGTTTTCGGGTCCTAAGGGAAAAGTTTTCTGTATTTTTCTAGGCCACCGAGAGACGCTGAAGCCTCCTAGGAAATTGTAGCTGCTTGTTCAGCCCAGTTTAGGTTGTGATCCATTATTGTTCCTGAAGGCAGTGGTTCGATGTCTGGGCTGCAGACAGGCCCGGTATGCGGCAACCTCTCCTACCTGATGAAGACCACTACTTCAGTCGTCGAAACGGTCTCTGCAGAATATAATTGTCACGTTGGCTGGACAACGGAGGTTTTACAAGGGGGGTTTAGAGCCGTGAGGAGGGGAGAGGAGAAAAAGGAGCGGAAGCGACGTGACTCCTTACTCCACCATTTGTTCGCCATTGTTAGGTATTTAATACGTGACACGAAGATTACTGAAGCGAGTACAAAAAATGTCCACAGTGCCGTGGCGGGGACGCCTAGATTAAAAAAAGAAGCACGCGTGTACATTTCGCTCAGCGACTACTGTGGTGACCCGGTGCTGCAGGAGTGATAATTTCCATTGTGAGAGCCACTACAATGCCGGACGCGGAGCGTGTCTTTGAAGTAATTCCTGGCGAGCAGGGCACAGCAAGGGTGGGGCGTGTCCGCAGCCCCTTTGTGCAGCCGCCTGGCTGCGCGCCCATTGAATACGAAATTGAAAAATTCCACAGGGGAGGAAGGCGCCCCCAGCGGACGTGGCCGGAGCCGCAAGTGCCGCGCGCCGCGCGCAGCCGACAACCCGGCGTCTTCCGTGGGAACCGCCGACCACCGACCACCAACCACCGACTACCAGCCGGCTGGATATATGCAGCCGCGGCGCGAGACCCTCGCAACCCTGCTGACCAGGGCCGGTGACAGCTTACGTCCGAACGCTACGGGTGCAAACTGTATGCTCCAAGTCTCGATCGCAGCTGTAACTTCAATAATTACCAGTTTCGGCTGATGGGTATTGCGGTAGTACAAGTTGAGTATAGCATTAGAGATTTTAAAAGATGTTGTATTGCATTTGCGCATGCTGATCGCTTAACCTACAGAAACAAGCATATCGAGGTCTTCTTTGCACCGCTAAAGCAAAATTGATCCCCACCTACCCTGCACCTCTCTGCCCTGTCGTACAGAGGGTGCACGCAACACTCTGGATACTGTGTGTGCAGAAATATCAGCACGAAATAATAAAACAGCTAAGGTCGCCGTATTGGAGTATGTTATCTGCTCAGATTCTCTCAGCTCTCTCCTCAGTCTCCAAGCTCTCTACCCTGTTTACCCTCTGGTCCACCGGATTCAGGACTGCTCCACTTGCTCCACTTGGGGCGCGTCTCTGTGGCGTTCCTCTGGATCCCAGGACATGTTGCTATCTGTGGAAATGAGGCGACCGATATAGCGGCCAAGGCTGCAGTCTCTCTTCGTCAGCCAGCTATTCGTATGATTCCCTTCGCCGATCTACGGAGTGTTTTATGTCGTCGTGTTGCTCTTTTATGGCACGCACATTGGTCGACACTTCCCAATAATAAATTGCGGGACGTGAAGGCTCTTCCCTGTGCTTGGACCTCTTCCTCTCGAACTCGTCGTCGGGAGGAGGTAATTTTAACTAGACTCTGGATAGGGCACTGTCTTTTTAGCCCTCGACATCTTTTAAGCGGCGATCCTCCCCCACTGCAACTGTGGACGGTGAGGCACCTTTTACTTGAGTGCCCCTATTTTACTCCGTTACGCGCCCGTCTACAGCTGTCACATGATATATCTTCCATTTTAGCAGATGACGAGCGCTCAGCCAATCGCGTTCTCGAGTTCATTAGTGCCAGTGAGATGACGTCAGTCATTTGAAGCTCTTTTTGGGGACAAACAACGCCCCCTTCTATAGTCGTTTTTTAAGCTTTCCTTCTGTTTTTGGCTTCCCCACTTTTTTGAGTTTCGCTCCCATTGCTGCTGGTTTCCAGTTTCGTTTTTTTACCTTTTCCTAAGTCACAGATCGGGCGCTAATGAC
Source organism: Schistocerca americana (assembly GCF_021461395.2). Classification (NCBI taxonomy): domain Eukaryota; kingdom Metazoa; phylum Arthropoda; class Insecta; order Orthoptera; family Acrididae; genus Schistocerca; species Schistocerca americana. Next base: position 555,966,154 of record NC_060125.1, on the reverse strand, counting down.
CGTAGCAGTTTTGCGCCCTAAAACCATAACAAATAAAAAAATAGTCGCCGTAGCTCTTGCAACATGTGTCTTCAATTATCCGCTGGATATATTCCTATCTCTGTCTTCCTGTACAATTTTTACCCTCTACAGCTACCTTTAGTACCATGGAGGTTGTACCTTGATGTCTTAACAGATGACCAATCATCCTGTCCCTTCTTCTAGTCAAAGATTTCCACATATTCCTTTCCTTTCTTAACCTTATCAGTCCATTTAATTTTCATCATTCGTCTGTGGCACCGGATCTCAAATGCTTCGATTCTTTTCTGTTCCGGTTTGCCCATAGTCCGTGTTTCACTACAGTGCAATGCTGTTGCAAACGCACATTCTCAGCAATTTCTTCGTCAAATTAAAGCCTGTGTTTGATACTAGTAGATTTATCTTGCCCAGGAACACCTTTTTAGCCAGTGTAGTCTGATTTTTATGTCCCCTTGGTGCATCCGTCATGGATTATTTTTCTACCCTACTTGCAAAATTCCTTAACTTCATATACTTCATGATCACCAATTCCGATGTTAAGTGCCCCGCTGTTCTCATTTCTGCTACTTCTCATTTTTTTCATCTTTCTTCGATTTACTCTCAATCCATACTCTTCATTCCATTCGATGCATCCTATAATTCTTTTTCACTTCCACTGACGATAGCAATGTCATCAGCGAATTTTGTAATTGATATCGGTTGATGATGAATTTTAATCGCACTCTTGGAACTTCCTTTTATTCCGTCATTGCTTCTTCGCAGTACGGATTGAATAGTAGGGGTGAAACACAACATCCTTTTCTCATTTTAGTCCGAGCACTTCGTTCTTGGTCTTCCACTCTCACTGTTCTCTCTTGGTTCTTGTACATACACTCCTGGAAATTGAAATAAGAACACCGTGAATTCATTGTCCCAGGAAGGGGAAACTTTATTGACACATTCCTGGGGTCAGATACATCACATGATCACACTGACAGAACCACAGGCACATAGACACAGGCAACAGAGCATGCACAATGTCGGCACTAGTACAGTGTATATCCACCTTTCGCAGCAATGCAGGCTGCTATTCTCCCATGGAGACGATCGTAGAGATGCTGGATGTAGTCCTGTGGAACGGCTTGCCATGCCATTTCCACCTGGCGCCTCAGTTGGACCAGCGTTCGTGCTGGACGTGCAGACCGCGTGAGACGACGCTTCATCCAGTCCCAAACATGCTCAATGGGGGACAGATCCGGAGATCTTGCTGGCCAGGGTAGTTGACTTACACCTTCTAGAGCACGTTGGGTGGCACGGGATACATGCGGACGTGCATTGTCCTGTTGGAACAGCAAGTTCCCTTGCCGGTCTAGGAATGGTAGAACGATGGGTTCGATGACGGTTTGGATGTACCGTGCACTATTCAGTGTCCCCTCGACGATCACTAGTGGTGTACGGCCAGTGTAGGAGATCGCTCCCCACACCATGATGCCGGGTGTTGGCCCTGTGTGCCTCGGTCGTATGCAGTCCTGATTGTGGCGCTCACCTGCACGGCGCCAACACGCATACGACCATCATTGGCACCAAGGCAGAAGCGACTCTCATCGCTGAAGACGACACGTCTCCATTCGTCCCTCCATTCACGCCTGTCGCGACACCACTGGAGGCGGGCTGCACGATGTTGAGGCGTGAGCGGAAGACGGCCTAACGGTGTGCGGGACCGTAGCCCAGCTTCATGGAGACGGTTGCGAATGGTCCTCGCCGATACCTCAGGAGCAACAGTGTCCCTAATTTGCTGGGAAGTGGCGGTGCGGTCCCCTACGGCACTGCGTAGGATGCTACGGTCTTGGCGTGCATCCGTGCGTCGCTGCGGTCCGGTCCCAGGTCGACGGGCACGTGCACCTTCCGCCGACCACTGGCGACTACATCGATGTACTGTGGAGACCTCACGCCCCACGTGTTGAGCAATTCGGCGGTACGTCCACCCGGCCTCCCGCATGCCCACTATACGCCCTCGCTCAAAGTCCGTCAACTGCACATACGGTTCACGTCCACGCTGTCGCGGCATGCTACCAGTGGTAAAGACTGCGATGGAGCTCCGTATGCCACGGCAAACTGGCTGACACTGACGGCGGCGGTGCACAAATGCTGCGCAGCTAGCGCCATTCGACGGCCAACACCGCGGATCCTGGTGTGTCCGCTGTGCCGCGCGTGTGATCATTGCTTGTACAGCCCTCTCGCAGTGTCCGGAGCAAGTATGGTGGGTCTGACACACCGGTGTCAATGTGTTCTTTTTTCCATTTCCAGGAGTGTATTGTGTGTCACCCGTTTTTCCTTACAGCTTACCCCTATTTTTCTCAGAACTTCGAACATGTTGCACCATTTTATACTGTCGAATACTTTTTACAGCTCGGCATATCCCATTAACGTGTCTTGATTTTCCTTCAGTCTTGCTTCCATTATTATGGTACGAAAGCAATACTTAAAACCGCTTAGCAAGCCTTACTGTTGAACACTCGTGTAGTATACGCAAACAGAAGAGTGTGAATTAGTGCTGTGTGATGTAATTATACAAAACTCTTCTAAAATTGTTTACTACTTGCGTTCGTCTTTTCTTTCTTGTTTTCTCGACGCTTCTCATTGGCTTATTATACCTAGAAATAGGTTTTGTGTTTCAATAGGAGAGCTCGGCTTTCGTTTAATCGTTACCATCGTAAATTTGTTTACGCATCAACTTTAAAATCATTTATTGCGAAGGTTTTCGTGTTGCTTATGTCCATCATTTAATGCTTTTTTGATGAGAACATCATTTCACTAAAAATTCAGCAATTAAAAAACTTTCTATAAAAATGTCTGCCTTAACATCACACTGACAATCAACGTACTGTTCACAGAAAGGGTAAACGCGCCAGAAAAACAAAGACATCAGTGATGTATTTTGCTATGTGAAGCTGTCTAAGCTCAATAGATACAAGGAAAGGCAATTTTATGTGTCATTAATACTTGTGATAACTGACATTATAAAAGTTTATAAGCGTTCATACAAATTTTAGAAATAAAAATAATAATAACCATTGTGGATGTTTTCTAAATTATTAAATATGTCGACACAATTTTAGTATTACAATCTTCTGTCAGAAATGACTTTTTATTAGATGTTTCTACATTTAAAAACGAACAAATGGTAGTTTAATATCTGCTTAAAAGTAAAAGAGTGTCAAAATTAAGCGTTTTGCAACGAAGTAATTGCACCGGTTGCTGACTGTATTGTCTGTATCAAGTTGTACACTAAAAACAAAAGTGTGTGCCACTGACCAGTTCCATTATAATGAACGAAATAATTTGGTTAACTCGTCGGAAGCTCTGCTTATATCTTACGCTAATTACACTACTGGCCTTTAAAATTGGTGCACCAAGAAGAAACGCAGATGATAAACGAGTATTCCTTGGACAAATATATTATACTAGAAGTGACATGTAATTACATTTTCACGCAATTTGTGTGCATAGATCCTGAGAAATCAGTACCCAGAACAACCACCTCTGACCGTAATAACGGCCTCGATACGCCTGGGCATTGAGTCAAACAGAGCTTCGATGACGTGTACAGGCACAGCTGCCCATGCAGCGTCAACACGATACCACAGTTCATCAAGAGTAGTGACTGGCGTATTGTCACGAGCCAGTTGCTCGACCACCATTGACCAGACGTGTTCAATTGGTGAGAGATCTGGAGAATGTGCTGGCCAGGGCAGCAGTCGAACATTTTCTGTATCCAGAAAGGCCCGTACAGGACCTGCAACATGCGGTCGTGCATTATCCTGCTGAAATGTAGGGTTTTACAGGGATCAAATGAAAGGCAGAGCCACGAGTCGTAACACATCTGAAATGTAACGTCCACTGATCAAAGTGCCGTCAATGCGAACAAGAGGGGACCGGGACGTGTAACCAATGGCACCCCATACAATCACGCCGGGTGATACGCCAGAATGGCGATGACGAATACACGCTTCCAATGTTCGTTCACCGCGATGTCGCCAAACACGGATGCGACCATCATGATGCTGTAAACAGAACCTGGATTTATCCGGAAAAATGACGTTTCGCCATTCGTGCACCTAGCTTCGTCGTCGTGTAGACCATCGCAGGCGCTCCTGTCTGTGATGCAGCGTCAAGGGTAACCGCAGCCACGGACTCCGATCTGATAGTCCAAGCTGCTGTAAACGTCGTCGAACTGTTCGTGCAGATGGTGGTTGTCTTGCAAACGTCCCCATCTGTTGACTCAGGGATCGAGACGTGGCTGCACGATCCGCTACAGCCATGCGGATAAGATGCCTGTCATCTCGAGTGCTAGTGATACTAGGCCGCTGGGATCCAACACGGCGTTCCGTATTACCCTCGTGAACCCAACGATCCCATATTCTGTTAACAGTCATTGGATCTCGACCAACGCGAGCAGTAATGTCGCCATACGATAAACCGCAATTGCGATAGGCTACTATCAGACTTTTATTAAAGTCAGAAACTTGATGGTACGCATTTCTCCTCCTTACACGAGGCATCACAACAACGTTTCACCAGGCAACGCCAGTTAACTGCTGTTTGTGTGTGAGAAATCGGTTGGGAAGTTTCCTCATTTCAGCACGTTGTAGGTGTCACCACCGGCGCCAACCTTGTGTGAATGCTCTGAAAAGCTAATCATTTGCATTTCGCAGCATCTTCTTCCTGTCAGTTAAATTTCGCGTCTGTAGTACGTCATCTTCGGGGTGTAGCAATTTTAATGGCCATGCGTGTATTTGCACTGGAACGGCTAGTCGACAAATTGTTCCTGGATAAGGATAACTAGCACCAGTGAAGCAAGGTATGATCCTCAACCTGTCGCCAGTGCTGTGCGTCACTACACTCAGACCCACCCGCCAGCTCGCGACTCTCAATGAGCAAGTCCTGCGCGTCCGCCGCTGAGGAGTGCCCAGGTTGAAGTGCCTTTTTCAAGCGGTATCATTTCCATAACGAATGTTCGTGCGAGCCAACCAGTGCCCGATACCTAGTTCCAGGTTGCTTAGGATTTTACCGTCATTTTTTAATAACTGCTGTTTTGAAAAAGTAATTAATTTTTTCAGATGACCTGGTGGGACACCTAGTCTCTTCCCACACATGTCTTGAATTTTGGATTTAGTTTTTACATTAAACAGGACACACACAGTTTAAACGCAGGGCCCCTGTGATGGCGTACTCAACGGCGAACCTGTGTGCACGAATGGCAAAACGTCATTTTTTCGGATGAATCCAGGTTTTGTTTACAGCATCATGACGGTCGCATCCGTGTTTGGCGACATCGCGGTGAACGAACATTGGAAGCGTGTATTCGTCATCGCCATACTGGCGTATCACCTGGCGTGATGGTATGGGGTGCCATTGGTTAAACGTCTCGGTCCCCTCTTGCTCGCATTGACGGCACTTTGAACGGTGGACGCTACATTTCAGATGTGTTCCGACCCGTGGCTCTACCCTTCATTCGATCCCTGCGAAACCCTACATTTCAGCAGGATAATGCACGACCGCATGTTGCAGGTCCTGTACGGGCCTTTCTGGTTACAGAAAATGTTCCACTCCTGCCCTAGCCAGGACATTCTCCAGATCTCTCACCAATCGGAAACGTCTGGTCATGGTAGCCGAGCAACTGGTCCGTCACAATACGGCAGTCACTACTCTTGATGAACTGTGGTATCGTGTTGACGCTGCATGGTCAGCTGTTCCTGTACACGCCATCAAAGCTCTGACTCAATGCCCAGGCATATCGAGGCCGTTATTACGGCCAGAGGTGGTTGTTCTGGGTACTAATTTCTCAGGATCTATGCACCCAAATTGCTGAAAATGTAATCACACGTCTGTTCTAGTAAAATATATTTGTCCAATGAATGGCCGTTTATCATCTGCATTTCTGCTTGGTGTAGCAATTTTAATGGCCAGTAGTGTACTACCCACACACGTGATGCCCATGGATTGGCAGCTGCGGTCCCTGGCGGGCCTCGGTGCAGTTAGTGCTGCGGAGCCATGCAGCTGCTGCTCTTCGAGTGTTTCGAGCGCGGATTATCGATTGTGTTGCGGTACTACCGTCTGTCTGGACTCGTGAGTACCGTCACCACAGTTACGAGCTGATTCGTGCGGCTCTATATTAACACGTTTTACCAAGCAGTTCACTTCATACACTGTTATTTGGCACATTTCCGTATTGATTTGCAAGTTCTTCTCCTGCTGCTTAATGCACACACATGCAAATAATTAGCACTGTTTACCTGAACCTGCTGTCTCTTTATTTGTCGTATGAGTTTAACGCCTTTCTTCCCCCTCGTCTCTCCTTCCTCCCCATTTTTCCTATTTCCAATAGTTTTAGTCTGCTTTGGTTTTGTCTATCAACCATTTAACTTGTTGTATCGGGCATTGGCTGCTCAGTCCGACTGTGCGGCCTTTGGCCCGCGCAGTAAGCGCCACACCACCCATAGTTTTTCCCAGTTGCCAGTTCCTGCGCATCTTAGTCAGTCGGCTCAAGTCATGATGCTACTAAATGTCTGCCGGAACCAACTGCATGTGTTGGGCTACTTCCTTCGTTATGCATTTTGCCTTTTGATACTTATGGGTGACATGCACATTGTGCGAGACAAGAACCTTGTGGCTTTATCATCCGTTTGTCCATTTTCCTGCTGAAGTAGACCAATTTATAGTTCTCAAAAGCATGGTAAATGATTTGTAAACAGTTTCCTTTAATTTCTGTCTATGGTCACAAACATTTCGTTAACAGATTACTGGTTTCGGTCTTTAATGACCATCATCAGATCTGCAGCAAAAATGGGAAAAAATCATAAATACACTCGCAAACTGTATACAGCTTAAGAACAATACATAGACCATAATAAAAAGTAGTACTGACAAAATTTACATTTGTGCGCTTTAAATATGAAGAGGCATACCTGTTGCATGAAAAACAAAGTCCTAATGCACTGCAGCCATAGTGGCATCGTCAAATATTAAATGTGGAATCAGCACCAGCATCGTCAAGCACATATAAATAACACCAAATGCACGAGTCACGTTGTCAGTAGTATTACTGTTTAAAACAAGCTGCCGTACAGTAGCTACAAGATGTTTGTGTTGTAAGTTCACCAGATGTCGCTAATGTCGGAGTATACTAGTTTTCAAAAATTAATGGAAACAGCGAAAATAAAAGGGAATACAGTAGTCGAAGTCTGTAATAAGCTTATAACGTTTAAAAGGCATTACAGTAATAAAAAGCAATAAAAAGAAGAACACGACAAAAGTAATGTTGTTAAAAAGAGGAAGAGTTAAAACACAGTGGTTGACATGTGCTCTAGTGCCAATATTCAAGATAATGACATAGATATTAAACACCGTTGATAGTGTACCGGGTAATATTAAACAACCATAAAACAAATCGCTAAGGGATCCACAAATGATAGGAATCATAGTGCTGCACATAATCAGCACCCTCTGTTAGAGCTAACTCTAGAATTCCGCACAGGCGGGAAGTGGTTGGAGGAACGTGACCGGTAGAGGGCCGCTCGTACCCTGCGGCACTCCGTTGCAAGAAAAGGATGATAAAATTCCGCAACAGTGGATGATCCACATTATCTGATTAATGTAGTCTATGAAAAGAATAGAGAAGGAACAAGAACATACTGGAGTCATGCGTAAAACGTATGGAAACGAAGTAAATATGTAATGCACTCAATACTAGGTGAACTTATCAACACACTATATATAACAGAGGCGGGCAGTGATTAGAGTAAAACATTTTCAAACGAAGTAAAGTAGGTATTTGATACAAAGTCATTTTGCCAGTTAAGCAGTGTAGGTGTTTCTCTATTTTTGGATTTATAAATTTCAAGCCTTTCCAGCAAACGAAGAGCACGCTCTTTTTCCACTTTGTAAAGAATACGCATTTAACTCTCAATGCTCCCTATAGAATAACAAGTTTCTGATAAATGCTGCCCGAAAGCTGTTTTGTTTCGTGGCTGTGAGTGTTCTTTAAATCTTAATTTAAAAGAGCAGCCGGTTTCACCGATATAGTATTTGTCACAGTTACTGCAGTCAACCCTTCATATTTAAAAGCGCACAAATGTAAATTTTGTCAGTATTACTTTTCATTATGGTCTATGTATTGCTCTTAAGCTGTATACAGTTTGCTAGTGTATCTATGTTTTCTTCCCATTTTTGCTGCAGATCTGATGATGGTCATTAAAGACCGAAACCTGTAATCTGTTAACAAAATGTTTGTGACCATAGACAGAAATTAAAGGAAACTTATCACATATACGGGTCACTGTTTTTTCGCGACGGTGTCGCAGTTTGTAGGATTTGTAAACCTTGGTTGGCTCTCATTTTCCAGTCCTAACAAGTTGAAATGTAAGTGTTATTTGGAGAGAAAAGATCTAATTGAAACAATGGCAATGATGCACTAAAATCTTCGTAAACATATCGAATAATTTTGTAGTTTGAAAAAATATCAAATAGTGAAGTTGCTAAAAATAAATTAAAAAAGAAAGAAAAATGAAACCGGACTACTGAACAGATAACTCTGCACGTCTGGCGGACCAGTAACAGTTTGATGTCGCTTATGGTCGACATTATGCGAACGTAACACCGTGTTCATCTCCTCGAAATGATCTCCCTTTATCCACGCCAACATCCAACTATAATTTTGTTCTCTATACTGAAAAACACTGTGCAATTGGCAGCAATAAAGTGACTAATGAGATGACGCTGCTTATACAGTAATCGAGTCTCTTTGAACTATGCCGCCCGTGTAGCTGTCACATCTGAATTACTTGGGATGCACTCGGCAGCGCAGCGGTGTCAGAGTAATTTAGTCGCTGTAACAAGCGGAGGGATTACCTTTAGTGACAGTCGTCTGTGTGACATCACTGCTATCGAACGACACTGACGTGAGAAGCAAGTTGCGATGCAGTAGACTGCACGCTGTCTGTCGTCCACCGCTTGCGTTAGCCCGGACAGCCACACTACTGGCCATTAAAGCTGATGCACCAAGAAGAAATGCAGATGATAAACGGGTAATCATTGGACAAATATATTATACTAGAACTGACATGTGGTTACATTTTCACGCAATTTGTATGCATAGATCCTGAGAACTCAGTACCCAGAACAACCACCTCTGGCCGTAATAACGGCCTTGATACCCCTGGGCATAGAGTCAAACAGAGCTTGGATGGCGTGTACAGGTACCAGGCGCCCATGCAGCTTCAACACGATACCACAGTTCATCGCGAGTAGTGACTGGCGTATTGTGACGAGACAGTTGCTCGGCCACCATTGACCAGACGTTTCCAATTGGTGAGAGATCTGGAAAATGTGCTGGCCAGGGCAGCAGTCGAACATCTTCTGTATCCAGAAAGGCCGTACAGGACCTGCAACATGCGGTCGTGCATTATCCTGCTGAAATGTAGGGTTTCGCAGGGATCGAATAAGGGGTAGAGCCACTTAGGTCATAACATCTGAAATGTTACGTCCGCTGTTCAAAGTGCCGTCAATGTGAACAAGAGGTGACCGAGACGTGTAACCAATGGCACCCCATACCATCAAACCTGGTGATACGCCAGTATGCTGATGACGAATACACACTTCCAATGAGCTTTCAGCACGACTTCACCAAACACGGATGCGACCATCATGATGCTGTAAACAGAACCTGGATTCATCCGAAAAAATGACGTTCTGCCATTCGTGCACCCAGGTTCGTCGTTGAGTACACCATCGCAGGCGCTCCTGTCTGTGATGCAGCATCAAGGGTAACCGCAGCCATGGTCTCTGAGCTGATAGTCATGTTGCTGCAAACGTAGTCGAACTGTTCGTGCAGATGGTTGTTGTCTTGCAAACGTCCCCATCTGTTGACTCAGGGATCGAGACGTGGATGCACGATCCGTTACAGTCATGGGGATAAGATGGCTGTCATCTCGACTGCTAGTGATACGAGGCCGTTGGGATCCAGCACGGCGTACCGTATTAACCTCCTGAATCCACCGATTCCATGTTCTACTAACAGTCATTGGATCTCGACCAACGCGAGCAGCAATGTCGCGATACGATTAACCGCAATCGCGATAGGCTACCATCCGACCTTTATCAAAGTCGGAAACGTGATGGTACGCATTTCTCCTCCTTACACGAGGCATCACAACAACGTTTCACCAGGCAACGCCGGTCAACTGCTGTTTGTGTATGAGAAATTGGTTGGAAACTTTCCTCGTGTGAGCACGTTGTAGGTGTCGCCACCGGCGCCAACCTTGTGTGAATGCTCTGAAAAGCTAATCATTTGCATATCACAGCATCTTCTTCCTGTCGGTTAAATTTCGCGTCTGTAGCACGTCATCTTCGTGGTGTAGCAATTTTGATGGTCAGTAGTGTAATAAAAGTCAGCCACCAACACCAAGAATATGTTTTAAGACACCGAAGATTTTCGTAGAAGTATTGTGGGATACATTTAAGCTTATATTAGAGACATACGAATTCGCACTAAAACATAAACTTCGTCTCATTGTTGTGGGGCGTCAAGTAGACTCGCAGTGCTGCTAGAGGTCTCGCAAACCCCCACAGAACTCTTCCCGTTTGTCCTCTGTCACAACATCTAAAGGAACGCAAGTGCAGGTAGAAACAGGTCAGGCGTCAGCATCGCAAACATGTTTTCTGCTGGAATCGATCGACCAATGGATATTCGAGTCTGAAATATTTATTCATTTATGCTACCTGGGAAGATTAGAGCTTTGAGGCCCTCTCTTACATCCCTGCTAATGTCTTCATAGAATTAGTGCAACAATCTTTCAGCACATGAGCTGTAAATAATAGCAATAATGTTATTAATAGCAGTAATACACTGAGGTGACTGAAGTCATGGGATAGCAATACAGACGGCGGTAGTTTAGCGTACACAAATTAAAAAAAAAAAAAAGGCAGCGCATTGGAAGAGCAGTCATTGGTACTCGGGTGATTCGTGTGAAAATGTTTTCGAGGTATGGCGGCACGGTGGTAATCAACAGAGTTTGAACGCGGGACGGTAATTCGGGCTGGATGCACGGGTCATTCCATTTCGGGAACCGTTAGAGAATACAATATTGCGAGGTCCACAGTATCAAGAGTGTGCCGAGATTACCAAATTTCAGTCATTAGCTCTTACAACGGACAGCGCAGTGGCCGATGGCCTTCACTTAACGACCTAGAGTAGCTGGGTTTGCATAGAATTGTCAGTGATAATAGATAAGCGGTTCTGTGTGAAATACCTGCAGAAATCAGTGTGAGTCGTCTATTAGGATAGTGCGGCGAAATTTGGCGTCAGTGTTCTATGGCAGTAGACCACCGAACCGAGTGCCTTTGCTAACAGCACGACATCGAAACTTCCTGGCATATTAAAATTCTGTGCCAGACCGAGACTGGAACTCGAAACCTTTGCCTTTCGCTGGCTAGTGCTTTACCGTCTGAGCTACCCAAGCACTACTCACGACCCGCCCTCACAGTTTCAATTCTGCCAGTTTCATGTCAGCGCACATTCCGCTGCAGAGTGAAAATCTCATTCTGGAAGCACGTCATCACTTGCATCGCCTCCCCAGATTTCGTGGCCATATCAGTTGGACCCCAGACGACTAGAGAGAGAATCGTGGCCTGGTCGATAAATCACGATTTCAGTAGGTGATACTAGGATTCGAATGAGGCGCAGACTCCGCGAAGCCACAAATTCAAGTTGTAAACAAAACACTGTGCAAGCTGATGGTAGCTTCATAATGGTGTAGGTTGTGTTTACATGGTATGGACTGGGTCCTGTGGTGAAACTAAACCGATCAGTGACTGGAAATGATTACGTTCGGCTACTTGAAGACCATTTGCACGCATTGTGGACTTCATGTTGCCAAACAACGGTGTCATGTCAGCGGGCCACAGTTGTTGATATGGCGAATGATATGGTCCTCCGGATCGACAGACATGAATCTCATCGACGAAGCCACAGATTCAGGTTGTCAACAAAACACTGTGCAAGCTGATGGTAGCTTCATAATGGTGTAGGTTGTGTTTACATGGTATGGACTGGGTCCTGTGGTGAAACTAAACCGATCAGTGACTGGAAATGATTACGTTCGGCTACTTGAAGACCATTTGCAGGCATTGTGGACTTCATGTTGCCAAACATCGGTGTCATGTCAGCGGGCCACAGTTGTTGATATGGCGAATGATATGGTCCTCCAGATCGACAGACATGAATCTCATCGACAAAGCCACAGATTCAAGTTGTCAACAAAACACTGTGCAAGCTGATGGTAACTTCATAATGGTGTAGGTTGTGTTTACATAGTATGGACTGGGTCCTGTGGTGAAACTAAACCGATCAGTGACTGGAATGATTACGTTCGGCTACTTGAAGACCATTTGCAGGCATTGTGGACTTCATGTTGCCAAACAACGGTGTCATGTCAGCGGGCCACAGTTGTTGATATGGCGAATGATGTGGTCCTCCAGATCGACAGACATGAATCTCATCGACGATTTATGGGACTTACCCAGAGCTCAGTTCGTGCGCAACAACCTGCGCTGATACTGCTTTCGGAATTACAGATGGCTATAGAGGCAACGTGACTCAATATTTCTGCAGGGGGACTTGTAAAGACTTGTTGAGCCCATGTAACGTGTAGCTGCTACCCTGCGCTGGGTAAAAGGAGGCCCTACAAGATATTAGGAGGTATCCCATGACAATGGGGGTATCCTATGACTATGGGGGTATCCCATGACTATGAGGGTATCCCATAACTATGGGACACCCCCTAATATCTTGTAGGGCGTCCTTTTGCCCAGCACAGGGTAGCAGCTCCACGTTACATGGGCTCAACAATCTTTAGAAGTCCCCTGCAGAAATATTGACCCACGTTGCCTCTATAGCCATCCGTAACTGCGAAAGCATTACCGGTCCAGGATGTAGTGCACGAACTGAGCTCTGGATTAAGTCCCATAAATCGTCGACGAGATTCATGTCGATCGATTTGGATGGCCAATCATTCGCCATATCAACAATAGTGCCCCGGTGACATGACACCTTTGTTTGGCAGCATGAAGTCCAGAATGTCTGCAAATGGTCTTCAAGTAGCCGAGTGTAGTTGTAATGATCAATGTACCATAGTACACTCATTAAAACAGTTTTAAGGCACTTTCGGTTAACGTTTTCTCGCATGAGAGGGACGAAATAAGAGCAGAAATGCACAGCAGCAGCACTAAAGAAATCAGATCTGGAGAAAAAGGATTTTCATCTGTTTTATATTAATTTCAATGATACTTTCCATATTTCTTTAATTTTATTTTGACGTTCATCTGATGTACATGCGATTTCGGGAGAAGATCTCAAGATGAGACAATATTGTCTTGAAATCGATTGTACAACATGAAGTAAACATTTAAATTAAATAACACATACTGCCGTAACGGAACCGACTTTCATGGGAATAAACAAAGTAGATACGCTTGAGCAAAGCCGAGACAGTACCAACAGTGTGGCAGAAATACTGGTTCGCCGTTGTACCGAAGACAGACAGCTTTGAGATGCAGAGAGGGAAGCTTCGCTGATGTCAACACGTAGCCTAAATCTATAATAATAATCCGAAATTGGTGGTATACTGGGATTGTAATGCGTATATTCTGCTTTTCATGAGCCCTAGTTTTAACCATTAGGCTCCCTGGGCTTGTCCCCACGTCTGACTCCAACTTCCATTGTTTTCACTGATGTTTTCGTGCCAACAGAGGCCATGACATCATTTAGGGTTCGGAGTCAGGGTTTGGAGTCGGTGGATAACCATGGGTTAGCTTACCACTTGGGATATACGAGGGTAATCCCAAAAGTAAGGTGTGGTGTCACCGCCAGACACCACACTTGCTAGGTGGTAGCTTTAAATCGGCCGCGGTCCATTAGTACATGTCGGACCCGCGTGTCGCCACTGTGTGATCGCAGACCGAGCGCCACCACAAGGCAGGTCTCGAGATACGGACTAGCACTCGCCCCAGTTGTACGGACGACTTTGCTAGCGACTACACTGACGAAGCCTTTCGCTCATTTGCAGAGCAGATAGTTAGAATAGCCTTCAGCTAAGTCAATGGCTACGACCTAGCAAGGCGCCATTAGTAGTTTATTGCCTGAATCTACAGAGTCTCACTTGTATCGTCAATAGCGATGTACAACAAGGATGGATTAAAGTTAAGTATTCCAGCAGCTACGTACTTTTCTTTATAGCATTCATTACGTATCCTGTTTCAGACCTATCTCTAGCCTGCGTGAGTTAACGCGTGCCTTTCGGCTACTTCCGAGTGGCGTGGCTGTTAACCTACGCCACAACATAAGGTCTCCTATTTTTTTATAAGTACATAGACCAGTTTATTTCTACAATGATTTACATCAGTTACAGATTGAGCATTTAGCTATTTTTCGACTTAATCGCCATTTCTGTCGATGCATTTTTGTAGACGCTGTGGCAGTTTTTGTATGCCCATGTCATACAAGCTCACCGCCATGCTGTGCAGAAAGTTATGAACCTCTTCTTTCACCTGGTCGTCGGAGCTGAATCACTGGGATCACAATTAACGCTGACAGGTACTGTGAGACTCTGAAAAAAACTCAAACGGGCAATTCGGAACCGGAGAAGAAGAATGTTGAGCAAGAGCGTACACCTTTTCCATGACAACGCTCGCCCACACTTCGCTCGGCAAACCGTTGCTCTCCTGCAACAGTTTCAGTAGAACATATTCACGCACCCACCCTATAGCCCTGACTTGGCGCCCAGTGACTATCACGTGTTCCCTAGGTTAAAAGAACATTTGGCCGGAAAGCGATTCGGCTCCGACGACAAGGTGAAAGAAGAGCTTCATAACTTTCTGAACAGCATGGCGGCGAGCTGGTATGACATGGGCATACAAAAACTGCCACAGCGTCTACAAAAATACATCGCCAGGAATGGTGATTAAGTCGAAAAATAGCTAAATGTTCAAACTGATGTAAACCATTGTAGAAATAAACAGGTCTATGTACTAATAAAAAATTAGGAGACCTTACTTTTGAGATTACCCTCGTAGATATATCCCAAGTAGTATATATATAACCGGTGCTCGTGTAGTACGCATTTCTGCCGCCAGGCGCGTATAGTGCATCTCATTGCCAGTTCAGTGCTGTCTGTTTTGTCGACATGGCTTTTTGTGTTATCTGTGGTGGCTGTTTTTGCTAGCGCTGTTTTGTTCTTGTTTCGTTTTTCATGATGGCAAGTTTAAATGAACATGCGCAATTGTAAAATTTTTGTTTTCTACTCGGTAAAAATGCTGCTGAAACTGTTTTGATGTTGAAAACAGCTTGCCAAGATGACACTATCAAGCGTACGAGTGGGTTGCTCGTTTTAAAAATGGCGAGATGTCGACTGATGACAAACCTCGTTCTGGACGTCCATCAGCTGCCCGAATCGGCGAAAATATTTAAAAATTTCGAGAGCTCGTGCTCACAGACCGTCGACAGAGAACTAATCAACTGTCAGAGATCAGTGGGTTCTCTTGGGGCTCGGTTCAGTTAATTTTAAGGTAAGATTTGGGAATGAAAACGATTGCAACCAAGTTTCTTCCTCAGGTTATCACTGACAGTCAAAAGGAGCGTCGAGTTGAAACATGTCGTACTTCCAACAGCTTGAAACTGATCCAGAACTTGTGACAGAGGTCACTACTGGTGATGAGTCATCGTGTTGTGGTTACGACCCAGAAACAAAGCAACAGTCAAGCCAATGGAAGGTGTCATCGTCTCCCCGTCCAAAACAATGTCATCAAGTCAAATCAAACAGCAAAACAAAGCTGATTTTCTTTTTGAGGCCAAGGGCATAGTCCATTCAGAGATTGGTCCTCGATCAGACCGTCCATCAGACCTTTTACTTAGAACTTTTAAGAAGACTGCACAACAGTGTTCGTCAAAAAACACCCGATTTGTGGCAGGCAAGAGACTGGTTCTTCCACCGCGACGAGGCACACACAGCCATCTCTGTTATACAGTTATTGGCTAAAAATAGCGTTGTTGGATATCCCACGCACCTTACTCGCCTGACCTGCCTCGGTGAGACTTTTTCTTACTTACACACATGAAAAGAAGCATGAAAGGACGCCGATTTGACAACACTGAAGAAGTCAAGGAAAAAACGAGGGAAGGGCTGTTAGCCATTACAAAGATGACCACAAAAAATAGTCTGAACATTGGAAGCACTGGTGGGATAAATGTATTGTTTGCAATGGAGTGTATTTTGAAGGGGATAAGGTTCTTTTGCAAACAGTTTGAAAATGTATAGCTTTTAAAAAAATAATAAATAATTCCATTTTTTTAGGACCCTCTTTTATATACCAAGTGGTAAAATATATATATATATATATATATATATATATATATATATATATATATATATATATATATATATTACCACTTGGTATATACAAGAGCGTCCTAAAAAAATGGAATTAAGAGAACTAGAAAAAAGAGAGAGAAAAATATTAAGAAAAATTTTAGGTCCTGAGAAAAACAAGGAAAACAGGTGGATTAAAAGGAGAAATGAAGACCTATACAAAAATACAGAAAAGATCACAGATACAATGAGGAAGAGACGGCTAAAATTTTATGGACATTTAAAAAGAATGGAAGAAACACGAATTACAAAGAAAATTTTTAATTACGTTAGTAAGCTGAAAAACACCGTAGGATGGATAGAAGCAGTAAAGAAAGACACCAACAAAATAGGTGTTACAGAAGAAATAATACGTGACAGCAATAACTTTAGGCTACTTATAGAAAACGCAAACTATGAAGAAGATGCGCCAAAACCTCGACCCAAGAGAGTGTGGACAGATGAGCAGAGACGAGCAGTTGGCGAGAAAATGAAGAAGTACTGGGAAGAACGGAAGAAAAAGAAACACCATAAGTCTTAAGTTGTATGCGGTCCATAGCTGGCCAAATTCATAATTAAAAAAAACATATATATATATATATATATATATATATATATATATATACAGGGTGTACCAGCTATCTTGTCCACCCAAAATATCTCTGGAACAATAACAGCTATTGGAAAACGACTTTCACCGATATCAATGTAGGGCTGGGGCCCATGAATGTACGTATTTGGAAACATTCTAAAACGAAAGCATATGTGTTTTTTAACACAAACCTATATTTTTTTTAAATGGACCTCCTATATTTTTTCTTCAGCAATCCATAGCATGACAAAGCACATAAACAATGGCGTTGACTGCATCGCAATATTCCCATTACATCCCGAGATATTAAGACGCGAAGTTGACGCTTGAAACACCCGACATGCGCTGCTAGCGCACGTCCTGAGGCTCAGGCGTGAACCCCATGCTGCCCGTAATCGCGATGTGATTGACATGTGTAATCACACCTCCATACTTATCAAGAGGTCCGAAACGAATAATACGGTCTGCTGCCATCAACTTTCATAAGCACATAATGGTTTCCCTCTTGCACGTTTTACGTATCTACGTACACAATATGAACCAGTACCGATCGGTGTACAGCAAAGACAGCAAAGGGCTTGGAAGAGCAGTTGAACGGAATGGACAGTGTCTTGAAAGGAGGGTATAAGATGAACATCAACAAAAGCAAAACGAGGATAATGGAATGTAGTCGAATTAAATCGGGTGATGCTGAGGGAATTAGATTAGGAAATGAGACACTTAAAGTAGTAAAGGAGTTTTGCTATTTGGGGAGCAAAATAACTGATGATGGTCGAAGTAGAGAGGATATAAAATGTAGACTGGCAATGGGAAGGAAAGCGTTTCTGAAGAAGAAAAATTTGTTAACATCGAGTATAGATTTAAATGTCAGGTAGTCATTTCGGAAAGTATTTGTATGGAGTGTAGCAATGTATGGAAGTGAAACGTGGACGATAAATAGGTTAGACAAGAAGAGAATAGAAGCTTTCGAAATGTGGTGCTACAGAAGAATGCTGAAAATTAGATGGGTTGATCACATAACTAATGAGGAGGTATTGAATAGAATCGGGGAGAAGAGGAGCTTGTGGCACAACTTCACTAGAAGAAGGGATCGGTTGGTAGGACATGTTCTGAGACATCGAGGGACCACCAATTTAGTATTGGAGGGCAGCGTGGAGGGTAAAAATCGTAGAGGGAGACCAAGAGATGAATACACTAAGCAGATTCAGAAGGATGTAGGCTGCAGTAGGTACTGGGAGATGAAGAAGCTTGCAAAGGATAGAGTAGCATGGAGAGCTGCATCAAACCAGTCTCAGGACTGAAGACCACAACAACAACCGATCGGTGTACACCCGTCAGGTTGTCTTATTTATCCTGCACACCCAAAATAAGGTTTATCTAATGCGTTATATGACACATTGTGCCTGTCGCGCAGGGCCTGGCTCTACCTAGTGAAGTGTCCAACGTAGTTCCCACTACTGCCACAGTTACCACTTCGCCGGCCGAGGTGGCCGAGCGGTTAAAGGCGCTACAGTCTGGAACCGCACGACCGTTACGGTCGCAGGTTCGAATCCTGCCTCGGGTATGGATGTGTGTGATGTCCTTAGGTTAGTTAGGTTTAAGTAGTTCTACGTTCTAGGGGACTTATGACCACAGCAGTTGAGTCCCATAGTGCTCAGAACCATTTTTGAACAGTTACCATTTCGCCTTGTTTATGATTTGCGACCCATGCAAACTCCTGTACTCCACCATCCTCCGAGCATCCCAGTTGTTGTTACTTTGTCGTGCAGTACACCGCTTGCCAGTGTAGTCGTGCATCAGAGTAATCTAGTGATGGCACGGAGGTAGTACACATTGTGAATAAACGTTGTGTTGTGGAACTTATACTGTACACACATGAAGATATGGTAGAAATGCTGCTGATCTATGGAGAATGTACGTTGACGGGAAATACGTTATGAGATTGCTTGTTTGTTGATAGTACTGTTTGCGAACATTATTAAGTTAATATGTCTGTTTTCTACCCTACTCTACATACCTGTACTGTACCCTGTTGTAGGTGGACGAAATGCTGTTGAGGCAGAACGACTGTACAGAAGACGATTCCCTGACAAGCCATCGCCTTCACGCCGGATGTTTGGTCGTCTCACATCTCGTCTACGTGAAACGGGAAGCTTAAATCCAAGACCTCGACATCGTCCTAGAACACGCACAGGTGAACGTGCTGAAGTTCCTGTGCTCGCTACCATAGCTGTGAATCCTCAAATAAGCACACGTCAAATTGAACGTGAAGTTGGTGTGTCGAAATCAAGTGCACAGCGTATTCTTAAACGTCATAAATTTCATCCTTACCATGTTCATTTACACCAGGATCTTCATGGAAATGACTTCCGCTATAGGGTAACATTTTGTCGGTGGGCTCAGCAAAAACTTCTGACTAATCCAAATTTTTTTGCAGATGTTCTCTTTACCGACGAGGCATCATTCTCCAACAAAGGAATTGTCAATATGAGGAATATGCATTATTGGTCCGCAGACAATCCAAAATGGCTCTGTCAGGTAGAGCATCAACGTCCGTGGAAAGTTAATGTTTGGTGTGGGATTATTGGAGATACTATTATCGGACCTTTCTATATAAATGGCATCCAAAATGGCAGACAATACTCCAGATTTATACGACACAATCTTCCTCTTCTCTTGGACACCGTACCTCTGAATCGGAGAATGGTCATGTGGTATCAGCATGACGGATGCCCTGCACATAACGCCTTACGAGCACGACGACTTCTGAACTGTACGTTCGGCCCTGTGCGGTGGATTGGACGAGGTGGCCAAGTTAGGTGGCCTGCCCGATCTCCGGACTCCTACACCGCTGGATTATTTTCTTTGGGGAGCAGTGAAGTATGCTGATTACCAACATGAACCAACAACACCAGAGGACATGAAGCAACGCATTATTGATGCTTGTACAGCCATCAAAAGGAAACAGTAGCACGAAGTAGGGCATCCTTCATCCACAGATTGACCCTATGTATGCAAGCCAATGGGCATCACTTTGAGCATGAGATGTGAACGCTATGTCTAGTATGTAGTGCTGGTATCACAGTGGAAGTTTCTTCAAAAGGCCATTTTACCCAGTGATATTAAGAAACATTTGTTTGCAACAATTTGTCATTTAACGCATTAGATAAACATAACATTGATAATTATGTGATAACAAAACTAATTGGTTACACATGTTTACATTCATCTTCTATGTCCTACCTGAACTTCCCAAATCAAAACAGCAAACCTAAACAACGGTAAAACTTTTAGTCCACTTGCTCGTTTCACTAAAACCATCAACATGAATTTTACTATTACGAGTGAATGATTAACTGTCACTTGCGCTATATCTACAGTAAAGTAAAGTTTTAGCGTTGAACGGCATTACCTTTTTAGTAACGGATTAACGATAATTGAAGTTAACTTTGTGACTAACGTTGCGGTACACAGATATGTTACAGAACCGCATCTACTCTAGCCTATGGGATAAATACCTGCTGGAATGTACGACGTTAATGCAAGATAGCAGCAGACCGTATTATTCGTTTCGGACCTCTTGACAAGTATGGAAGTGTGATTACGCATGTCAATCACATCGCGATTACGGGCAGCATGGGGTTCACGCCTGAGCCTCAGGACGTGCGCTAGCAGCGCATGTCGAGTGTTTCAAGCGTCAACTTCGCGTCTTAATATCTCGGGATGTAATGGGAATATTGCGATGCAATCAACGCCATTGTGTATGTGCTTTGTCATGCTATGGATTGCTGAAGAAAAAATATAGGAGGTCCATTTAAAAAAAAACATAAGTTTGTGTTAAAAAACACATATGCTTTAGTTTTAGAATGTTTCGAAATATGTACATTCATGGGCCCCAGCCCTACATTGATACCGGTGAAAGTCGTTTTCCAATAGCTGTTATTGTTCCAGAGACATTTTGGGTGGACAAGATAGCTGGGACACCCTATATATATATATATATATATATATATATATATATATATATATATATATATATGTGTGTGTGTGTGTGTGTGTGTGTATTCTAAGACTAAGGGCTATATTTGAAAGCTGAGTTTTCTTGAAAATTTTGCTGCTAGAAAGATTATGTTTTCAAAACAAAATGTTTTAATTGCCTACAAGATTTTATGTTGGAAAAGTTTGGGCTGTAAGATATTGAGTTTCAGGAAGAATTTCAGTTTCTAGAAATAATTTAAGTTAGAAAGAAAATTTAATTTGGTTTCAGTGGCAGAGAAGTCATTTCGTTTCTGAATAAAAATCCTAAAATTCTTTCTTTGCTGAAGGGTTTTATTTTGGACAAGTATTTTGTGTTACTAGAAGTTAACAGATTTAAAAAAAATTGTGTACGGGATTTTTAGCTTGTAACATTTAAAATATTTACTTACATGAAAAGTTATGTTTTCTTACATTTTGTTCCTTGATCGGAAGATTGTTCAAAATGGTTCAAATGGCTCCGAGCACTATGGTACTTAACATCTGAGGTCATCAGTCCCTATAACTTAGAACTACGTAAACCAAACTAAGCTAAGGACACCACACACATCCATGCCCGAGGCAGGATTCTAACCTGCGACCGTAGCGGTTGCGCGGTTCCAGACTGACGCGCATAGAACCGCTCGGCCATATGGCCGGCTCGGAAGATTGTGTACGGTTTATTTTGAATATAGTACTTTAACTAAAATCTGTTATAAATTGGTTGCAGAGAGACAAAGAAGAAGATTTTCGTTTTACCGAAGATCTTGTGCCGAGGAAGACAAATAATGATGAGCTGTGGGCTGCGAGGATAGAATGGTATTTTCGTTACTAGCGAAAAATGTAGCCTTTCGGTTAAGTCGACTGCACGCGATAATCAGGACATCCGAGTTCTAGTAATGATTTTCTTTTGTGGCAACAGAATCATTATATGGAAGCTTCTATGTTTCTGACTGTTTGTCGCTGACATTATTTCATGTTCACCTCTTCATTGAGTTCATCCCCGTTGGATCCAAGTTTATTTCGTTTTAGCGAGGTTAATTCACTTCAGAAATACAGAGTATCGTGTGCACGTGTCAGAGAGTGTAATGCAGTAAAAGGGGCGACACGCCCGACATGTGCCCCTCCCTCATTTACTGCCGTACGCAGCAGCTTTACGACCTGCGGAACTAACTAGTCTAGCCTGCCGGTCGACGTCACGTGACCGCCGGGAATCCCCGTGCCAGGCACGGCGTCGCTGCGCCTGTCCTCCCCCCCCCCCCCCGCCCCCCTCAAACCACACCACCGTCACCCACCTAACCAAATACCACTGTTGGACGCTGTTCCAGCAGTCCCCCACGACTGTAAATGCACTCGTAAACAAGGAGGGCACGTCAACTGATATCCCATCAGCCACCGCGTTTGTTTATGGTAGAAGGCACAGCCCACCGTTGGCAGTCCGTAACGTCGCCGTTCGAGGTAGATGACGGGCCTGCTAGAACAGGCATTTACGTCCTGCCAGGAGCACCTTCGTGCAGCTTCGACGAACCATTTGTCGACTTTTTTTTCTTTCGGTCTGCTCGTTTCAGATATCTTCAGTTTTAACACGTAGTATACTAACAATACCAGTGATCTCAATGCTACCAGGATACAAAAAAAAAAAAAAAAAAATTCATGCGGCATGTTTGACCCCAACAGAGATGCACATCCGTCTGTTTGCAACTTCTTTCAATTGGATGCCACTTCGGCGTCTTTTGCTCGATAAAACTAATCCACCCATTAATCTCACCGGGATAAGGCACCTACAGCTTAACGTGGAATTCGAACCACGTGTCGTTCCTGGCAGTGTTTCACATCGATGACACGGAAACGCCTGAGTAAAGGCAGACTGAAAAATTCCCATGTCTGACAGGGATTAGACCTCGCAAACTTACGTTCTCCAGGCTTTCTGTACAGACTGGCCAAAGATGCTGGTATTTCGTTTCTTGCCTGATTACAAGATGACTCCAACGAAATATAAGTAGAACACAAACATAAAATGCTTTCAGATTCCATTCCCTCACCAGCCCATTAATAGCGTGTTGACGTAAGATTCAAAAACAAAAACAAGTTTGCCAGGTGCGAGTGGTACTCGTACACTGAAGGTTCCATACAAACTTAACTATGTATATAGACAGTCCATTCTTCCCAGGAATCGAGAACCTTGAGCATTATTGCCTGTTATCGGCATTGATACTGGCAAGATATCGGGATTCCAATACTGTAGAGAATACTTGTTTTGTAAATAAAAAAAAACGCGTTTCCTGTTTACAAAATAAATATTTCTGCGCCTGCTGCGGAGAATGGCCACGCAAACAACCTCGTTATTTTAGAGAATGTTTTAGTTTCAATAACATAAATGTGACGTAAAGTCGAGCAGGAGGCAGACGACCATTATTATAAGAGCTAATAGTTCTCCATTTAGGCTGGCTGGCTCTTAAAGTCGAACATCAGGCGAGGAATGTATTCAATACTCATATGACACGTTCAGAAAGTATCCGTGATGAGATACCCAGGAGCGATTACTGCAAGTAAGCAGATACGGCGTTTCAAGTTGTGTGTGAAACCACTCCTTGCCTGATGTTTGACTTTTATCACTACGACCCAGTCAATCTGAATGCAGAACTACTGACTGTTTTTAACGTCAAAAAAGAAATACTTTTTCTTGTGGTATAATTACAAATGAACTATTTTCAAAGTTTTTCCTTTAATCTTTCTGTGAAAACTTGCTTGTCGTCAAATTACCTGATTCTAGGTCAACGGCAAGTACTTTATACGTTTTGATGAGTGAGTTTGCGAGTATCAAATATGTCACATACGAGGCCGTATCTATTGATTACATTGACGTAGAAGCTACAATGTTTTACACCGTCAAAGGACCAGAGACCTCAGTATGTGGCATAAATTTGAACTTGATCCGTCTACTCGTTCCTGAGAAGAATGGATTTCAACAGTCGGATGGACGGACAGACAGAAATCGAATAAGTAAATAATCCTTCATCACTTACAACCAGTACTTTTTTATTTTATTTTACTTTATTTTGCGTAAATACAGGATATCGGACGATGGGAGGAATCTACAGGAATGCGTAAGTTCTATGCTCAAAGACCAGAACTGTACATCCAGGCCGGCCGCGGTGGTCTAGCGGTTCTAGGCGCTCAGTCCGGAACCGCGCGACTGCTACGGTCGCAGGTTCGAATCCTGCCTCGGGCATGGATGTGTGTGACGTCCTTAGGTTAGTTAGGTTTAAGTAGTTCTAAGTTCTAGGGAACTGATGACCACAGATGTTAAGTCCCATAGTGCTCAGAGCCATTTTTGTACATCCAGGTAGCATAAATATCACTGGCCAATATTGTGTCGCACCCATGTATGGGATATGTCCTGTCACCTGCAGGGAACTAAATGAACTAAGAGTCACAGTGCAATACTCTCTATTTGAACTGTGAAATTCACGTATTGGATTATATATCTAAAAAACAACGTTTCGAGAAAATTAAAAGGCAATAAAAATAATATTATTTTATGTTTCTGCTACTTTATTTCAGGAAAAGTCATCAGATACAATTATGTTACATAATGAGCCTTAACAAGGGCAGTTATCGTACTTGGCTATCAGAATATGGGGCACAGTTTGTAACACAAAAGCAAATAAAGTAAACATAAACGTGTAATCATGTAAGGTAATGAGGCTGTTATTGCTGTGGTCTTCAGTCCTCAGACTGGTTTGATGCAGCTCTCCATGCTACTCTATCCTATGCAAGCTCCTTCATCACCCAGTACCTACTGCAACCTACATCCTTCTGAATCTGCTTAGTGTATTCATGTCTTGGTCTCCCTCTACGATTTTTACCCTCCACGCTGTCCTCCAATGCTAAATTTGTGGCTCCCTTGATGCCTCAGAACATGTCCTAGCAACCGATCCCTTCTTCTAGTCAAGTTGTGCCACAAACTTCTCTTCTCCCCAATCCTATTCAATACCTCCTCATTAGTTACGTGATCTACCCACCTGATCTTCAACATTCTTCTGTAGCACCTCATTTCGAAAGCTTCTATTCTCTTCTTGTCCAAACTACACTCCTGGAAATGTAAAAAAGAACACATTGACACCGGTGTGTCAGACCCACCATACTTGCTCCGGACACTGCGAGAGGGCTGTATAAGCAATGATCACACGCACGGCACAGCGGACACACCAGGAACCGCGGTGTTGGCCGTCGAATGGCGCTAGCTGCGCAGCATTTGTGCACCGCCGCCGTCAGTGACATACGGAGCTCCATCGCAGTCTTTAACACTGGTAGCATGCCGCGACAGCGTGGACGTGAACCGTATGTGCAGTTCACGGACTTTGAGCGAGGGCGTATAGTGGGCATGCGGGAGGCCGGGTGGACGTACCGCCGAATTGCTCAACACGTGGGGCGTGAGGTCTCCACAGTACATCGATGTTGTCGCCAGTGGTCGGCGGAAGGTGCACGTGCCCGTCGACCTGGGACCGGACCGCAGCGACGCACGGATGCACGCCAAGACCGTAGGATCCTACGCAGTGCCGTAGGGGACCGCACCGCCACTTCCCAGCAAATTAGGGACACTGTTGCTCCTGGGGTATCGGCGAGGACCATTCGCAACCGTCTCCATGAAGCTGGGCTACGGTCCCGCACACCGTTAGGCCGTCTTCCGCTCACGCCCCAACATCGTGCAGCCCGCCTCCAGTGGTGTCGCGACAGGCGTGAATGGAGGGACGAATGGAGACGTGTCGTCTTCAGCGATGAGAGTCGCTTCTGCCTTGGTGCCAATGATGGTCGTATGCGTGTTTGGCGCCGTGCAGGTGAGCGCCACAATCAGGACTGCATACGACCGAGGCACACAGGGCCAACACCCGGCATCATGGTGTGGGGAGCGATCTCCTACACTGGCCGTACACCACTGGTGATCGTCGAGGGGACACTGAATAGTGCACGGTACATCCAAACCGTCATCGAACCCATCGTTCTACCATTCCTAGACCGGCAAGGGAACTTGCTGTTCCAACAGGACAATGCACGTCCGCATGTATCCCGTGCCACCCAATGTGCTCTAGAAGGTGTAAGTCAACTACCCTGGCCAGCAAGATCTCCAGATCTGTCCCCCATTGAGCATGTTTGGGACTGGATGAAGCGTCGTCTCACGCGGTCTGCACGTCCAGCACGAACGCTGGTCCAACTGAGGCGCCAGGTGGAAATGGCATGGCAAGCCGTTCCACAGGACTACATCCAGCATCTCTACGATCGTCTCCATGGGAGAATAGCAGCCTGCATTGCTGCGAAAGGTGGATATACACTGTACTAGTGCCGACATTGTGCATGCTCTGTTGCCTGTGTCTATGTGCCTGTGGTTCTGTCAGTGTGATCATGTGATGTATCTGACCCCAGGAATGTGTCAATAAAGTTTCCCCTTCCTGGGACAATGAATTCACGGTGTTCTTATTTCAATTTCCAGGAGTGTATTTATCGTCCATGTTTCACTTCCATACATGGCTACACTCCACACAAATGCTTTCAGAAATGACTTCCTGACACTTAAATCTATACTCGATGTTAACAAATTTCTCTTCTTCAGAAACGCTTTCCTTCCCATTGCCAGTCTACATTTTATATCCTCTCTACTTCGACCATCATCAGTTATTTTGCTCCCCAAATAGCAAAACTCCTTTACTACTTTAAGTGTCTCATTTCCTAATCTAATTCCCTCAGCATCACCCGACTTAATTCGACTACATTCCATTATCCTTGTTTTGCTTTTGTTGATGTTCATCTTATATCCTCCTTTCAAGACACTGTCCATTCCATTCAACTGCTCTTCCAAGTCCTTTGCTGTCTCTGACAGAATTACAATGTCATCGGCGAACCTCAAAGTTTTTATTTCTTCTCCCTGGATTTTAATATCTACTCCAAAATTTTTCTTTTGTTTCCTTTACTGCTTGATCAATATCCAGATTGAATAACGTCGGGGAGAGGCTGTCTCACTCCCTTCCCAACCACTGCTTCCCTTTCATGCCCCTCGACTATAACTGCCATCTGGTTTCTGTACAAATTTTAAATAGCCTTTCGCTCCCTGTATTTTACCCCTGCAACCTTTAGAATTTGAAAGAGAGTATTCCAGTCAACATTGGCAAAAGCTTTCTCTAAGTCTACAAATGTTAGAATCGTAAGTTTGCCTTTCCTTAATCTTTCTTCTAAGATAAGTCGTAAGGTCAGTATTGCCTCACGTGTTCCAACACTTCTGCGGGATCCAAACTGAGCTTCCCCCAGGTCGGCTTCTACCAGTTTCTCCATTCGTTTGTAAAGAATTCACGTTAGTATTTTGCAGCTGTGACTTATTAAACTGATAGTTCAGTAATTTTCACATCTGTCAACACCTGCTTTCTTTGGGATTGGAATTATTATATTCTTCTTGAAGTCTGAGGGTATTTCGCCTGTCTCGTACATCTTGCTCACCAGATGGTAGAGTTTTTGTCAGGACTGGTTCTCCCAAGGCTGTCAGTAGTTCTAATGGAATGTTGTCTACTCCCGGGCCCTTGTTTCGATTTAGGTCTTTCAGTGCTCTGTCAAATTCTTCACGCAGTATCGTATCTCCCATTTCATCTTCATCTACATCATCTTCCATTTCCATAATATTGTCCTCAAGTACTTCGCCCTTGTATAGACCCTCTATATACTCCTTCCACCTTTCTGCTTTCCCTTCTTTGCTTAGAACTGGGTAATGAGACTAGAAGTACAGGATGGTTGGTTGGTTGTTTTGGGGAAGGAGACCAGACAGCGAGGTCATCGGTCTCATCGGATTAGGGAAGGACGGGGAAGGAAGTCGGCCGTGCCCTTTGAAAGGAACCATCCCGGCATTTGCCTGGAGCGATTTAGGGAAATCACGGAAAACCTAAATCAGGATGGCCGGACGCGGGATTGAACCGTTGTCCTCCCGAATGCGAGTCCAGTGTCTAACCACTGCGCCACCTCGCTCGGTAGTACAGGATGCCGCCTGGAGGCGTTGCGAGCCTCTGACTCGGTAAAAAAAGTACGTAAGCGGAGCAGACACGGACGGGGGGTTCAAATGGCTCTGAGCTCTATGGGACTCAACATCTTAGGTCATAAGTCCGCTAGAACTTAGAACTACTTAAACCTAACTAACCTAAGGACATCACACACACCCATGCCCGAGGCAGGATTCGAACCTGCGACCGTAGCAGTCCTGCGGTTCCGGACTGCAGCGCCAGAACTGCTAGACCACCGCGGCCGGCTCACGCACTGGGGATCACCCTAACGAAGATATGGGCTGGAAATGGGGGAATTCCACTGAGATAAGCGACTTTGATAAAGGGCAGATTCTTATTACTCGGAGCCCGTGAAGGAGTATTTCGAAATCGGAGAAGCTGGTCGAATGTTCGCGTGTTACTGTCGTGAGCAACTACGGGAAGATGTAGGACAGTGAAACTACCACTAGGCGCTAAATGGTTGGACATCCACGACTCTTCACACAACGTAGAGTCCGAAGGCTTGTCTGCTCTGTAAAGTAGGATATATGGTGATCTACGGCACCTCTGACAAAAGAGCACATTGCTGGTGCTCGCACAAGCGTTTAGATGGACAGCGTTGTTGAACATGGCGCTCCACAGGACACCACCCTTGTGTGCTCACATGTTGACCCAACGACATCGACACCTGCGATTGCAGTGGGCTGGAGACCATCGGGATTTGCCTCTCGATCAATGGAAACGTGTCGGCTCTTCGGGTAAATCACGTTTTTGCTACACTAGGTCGTTGGTCGTCTCCACGAACGCCGTATTGAGGTGAACTGTGGCTCGAAACGTGCAGCGCCACTGACGCAGACTGATGGGAGCAGTATTATGCTGTGGGAGAGCCGGCCGTGGTGGCCGAGCGGTTCTAGGCGCTCAGTTCGGAACCGCGGGACTGCTACGGTCGCAGGTTCGAATCCTGCCTCGGGCATGGATGTGTGTGATGTCCTTAGGTTAGTTAGGTCTAAGTAGTTCTAAGTTCTAGGGGACTGATGACCACTGATGTTAAGTCCCATAGTGCTCAGAGCCATTTGAACCATTCTTGCTGTGGGAGACATTCTCCTGCGTTTGCATGGGACCTGTGGCAGCAATCGGAGACACACTGACAGCTGCGAACCAACTGCATCCCTTCATGCTTGAAGTCTTCCCGGACTGCGATGTCATTTTCAGCGGTGTAATAGTCCGTGTCTCCGAGCCAGAACCGTGCTACAGTGGTTTGAGAAGCATGATAGCGAACTTACGCTGATGTCTCTGCGACCAAATTCGCCTGCTGTAAATCATATGGGATCCATCTGGATCGCTATCTGGCGCCATCACCAAGTACGCAAATTAGTAGCCCGTTATTTACGCGAATTACGTGACCTGATCGTAGACGTCTAATGCCACATACCTCCACAAACCTATCAACAATCTGTCGGATCCCTGATACGCAGGATCAGTGATGTATTTAGTCTCAAAGACGGACAAACAAGATGTTAAGCAGGTGCTCATTATGTTTTGGCCTATAGGTGTGTAGCCGGTGTGGCCGTGCGGTTCTAAGCGCGTCAGTTAGGAACCGCGTGACCGCTACGGTCGCAGGTTCGAATCCTGCCTCGGGCATGGATGTGTGTGATGTCCTTAGGTTAGTTAGGTTTAAGTAGTTCTAAGTTCTAGGGGACTGATGACCTCAGTAGTTAAGTCCCATAGTGCCTAGAGCCATATAGGTGTGTAAGTAGCCCAATATATTGGTGTGCGAAAGTGAAGGGAGAAAGTAACTTTTTCATGACGTGTCACTGCCAAGTAACATATCTCGATGAAACTTGTAACGTACAGAGAAAGGACTGCTCTACTATAGTACAGATGGTAACTCAAGGAACTACGCAATGAGACGAAAAGAAATAACATTTTGATTCAAAGACGATAATTACTCTGAACACACCATGATTTTTGGTAGTGCCCCGGACATTAAAAAGGGTGGGACATGGTTCTTAATAGGATTGATAATCACCACAGATGACAATGCATGATCTGCAACGGTCTCCCATGCTGGCCACGCGGGTTGGTAAGGGGAGCCAAGGAAACCATTATAGGCATGCGCATTCAAATACAGAGATATGTGAACAGGCAGAATACGGCGCTGCGGTCGGCAACGCCTATATAAGACAACAAGTGTCTGGCACAGTTGTTATACCGATTACTGCTGCAACAATGGTAAGTTACCAAGATTTAAGTGAGTTTGAACGTGGCATTATAGTCGGCACACGAGCGATGGGGCACAGCATCTCAGAGGTAGTGATGAAGTGCGTATTTTCCCATACCACCATTTCACGAGTATACTGCGAATATCAGGAATCCGCTAAAACATGAAATCTCAGATATCGCTGCGGCCGGATAAAGATCCTGTAAGAGCGGGACCAACGACGACTGAAGGAAATCGTTCACCGCGTCAGAAGTGCAACCCTTCAGCAAATTGCTGCAGATTTCAGTGCTGGCCATCATCAAGTGTTAGCGTGCGTAACATTCGCCGAAACATCATCAATAAGGGCTTTCGGAGCCGAAGGCCTACTCGCATACCCTTGATGACTGCACGACACAAGGCTTTACGTCTCGCCTGGGCGCGTCAACACCGACATTGGACTGTAGATGACTGGAAACATGATGCCTGGTCGGATGAGTCTCGTTTCAAAATGTGTCGGGCGGATGGTCGTGTGCGGGTATAGAGACAACCTCATGAATCCATGGATCCTGCATCTCAGCAGTGGAGTGTTCAAGCTGCTGGATGCTCCGTAACGGTGTGGGGCGTGTGCGGTTGGGGGGGGGGGGGGGGACCCCTGCAGTTGATATGGGACCCCTGACACGACCACATACGACTCTGACAGGTCACACGTACGTAAGCATCCCGACTGATCACGTACATCCATTCATGTCCGTTGTGCATTCCGACCTACTTGGGCAATGTCAGCCGAACAATGCGACATCCGACACCTCCAGAATTGCCACGGAGAGGCTCCAGGATCACTCTTCTGAGTTTAAACATTACCACTGGCCACCAAGCTCCCCAATATGAACATTATTGAGCATATCTGGGACGCCTTGAAACGTTTGAGGAGATTTCCTCCTCTCGTACTCTAACGGGTTTACGGACAGCCCTTGAGAAGTCATGGTGTCAATTCCCTCCAGCATTACTTCAAACATTAGTCGAGTCCGTCCCACGTCGTGTTGCGACACTTCTGCGTGCCCGCAGGCGCCATACACGATATTAGGGAGGTGTACCAGTTTCTCTGGCTCTTCAGTGTATTAACAGTAGATTCCACTAAGAAATTCGTTAATGACATATGAGTTCCTCACCAATAAATACTTAAGGCTCATTTTGAACTGAACCTGTTAGTTATAGAAATTGTGTATTACTGAATAATGGTCACCTTTCTGTACCAATGTAAGGGACATTCAATTTTAATATAAATTATTCTTACTCTTATTTCTAGTATTGATTCTACGAAAAGAGCTGTGGTTGCAAAAAGACATGTTTCAATGATGGTAAATTTTATTGAGGAGTAAATGTATTGGGAGGAGTGGTTAGTATCCCAAGTTCCTTGAATAGGCGTCTGTACTACGTTCTTAGGTTCACACCACAAATGGATCAAATGGCTCTGAGCACTATGGGACTTAACAGCTGTGGTCATCAGTCCCCTAGAACTTAGAACTACTTAAACCTAACTAACCTAAGGACATCACACACATCCATGCCCGAGGCAGGATTCGAACCTGCTACCGGAGCAGTCGCGCGGTTCCGGACTGCGCGCCTAGAACCGCGAGACCACCGCGGCCGGCTCACACCACAAATAATTCGTATTAGAAGCATTCCGTCTTGGAAAATGTTACCTTGGCTTGATGAGTTAATCCAAAAAAATGTTTCTGTATGACCTTATACAACATAAAGTAAGCGAAATATGCTGCTAGCTCTTCTATTTTGTATCACCTACGTTTGAGAACATCTGCATTGTTAATAAAGAGCTGATAAGGCAGTGCAACAGTTGTACGATATGTTCTCCCAATCGAAATTATTATCAGGTTGTAATACAAAAAATTTAATGCTGTCAAGGTTTTACATCTCTACATCTACATCTACATCTACATGACTACTCTGCAATTCACATTTAAGTGCTTGGCAGAGGGTTCATCGAACCACAATCATACTATCTCTCTACCATTCCACTCCCGAACAGCACGCGGGAAAAACGAACACCTAAACCTTTCTGTTCGAGCTCTGATTTCTCTTATTTTATTTTGATGATCATTCCTACCTATGTGGGTTGGGATCAACAAAATATTTTCGCATTCGGAAGAGAAAGTTGGTGACTGAAATTTCGTAAATAGATCTCGCCGCGACGAAAAAAGTCTTTGCTTTAATGACTTCCATCCCAACTCGCGTATCATATCTGCCACACTCTCTCCCCCATTACGTGATAATACAAAACGAGCTGTCCTTTTTTGCACCCTTTCGATGTCCTCCGTCAATCCCACCTGGTAAGGATCCCACACCGCGCAGCAATATTCTAACCGAGGACGAACGAGTGTAGTGCAAGCTGTCTCTTTAGTGGACTTGTTGCATCTTCTAACTGTCCTGCCAATGAAACGCAACCTTTGGCTCGCCTTCTCCACAATATTATCTATGTGGTATTTCCAGCTGAAGTTGTTCGTAATTTTAACACCCAGGTACTTAGTTGAATTGACAGCCTTGAGAATTGTTCTATTTATCGAGTAATCGAATTCCAACGGATTTCTTTTGGAACTCATGTGGATCACCTCACACTTTTCGTTATTTAGCGTCAACTGTCACCTGACACACCATACAGCAGTCTTTCCTAAATCGCTTTGCCACTGATACTGTTTCCTTGTCATATTTTAGACACATATGGCCAGAAAACCTCTTACAAGTTTGAAATAAAGCGGATGTTATCAATATTTTCAAAGTTTACGATTGGTTAGAAACTATTTACTAATGTCCATGAAAAATTTATTAATCGAAGTTTCTAAAAACTATGCTTAATTTGCTATTTGTTTAAAGGTTTGTACGAGGGTCACGCCAAAAGAAATGCACACTATTTTTGTAACAATACAGTTTTCATTCTGCATTTGTGAAAGTTTTACAGTGTGTCGATACAGCCTTCCCTCTTGTTTTCAAACTTAGTTCAACCTGTTCCCGTGAGTGGCGCCGTCGCAGCATGTCTTCAAGATGGCTGCTACACTTGACGTTCGTCAGAAGCAATGTGGTGTCATAGGATTCCTGTGCTGTGCAAACGAGACAGTGGGAAACATCCACAAGAGGTTGAAAAAGGCGTATGGAGATGCTGCTGTCGATCGCAGTTTAGTTAGTCGGTGGGCAAGCAGGTTACGTGATGAAAGCGGACACGGCAATCTTGAGGACTGTCCTCGCAGCAGCAGGCCTCCTACTGCACGCACTCCAGACAATGTGCACAGAGTTAACCAACTGGTGACTGATGACAGACGCATCACCGTGAACGAATTGTCACGCTACGTTGGGATAGGGGGAGGAAGCGTTTGCAGAATACTGAAAGTATTGGCGTTAAAAAAGGTTTGTGCCAGATGGATTCCCAGCATGTTGACAGTGGCTCACAAAACTCGGATGGACAACACTGAAGCACCCTCCTTACAGTCCTGACCTGGCTCCATGTGACTATCATCTCTTTGGAAAACTGAAAGACCCTCTTCGTGGAACAAGGTTTGAAGATGATGACTCCCTTGTGCACGCTGCCAAATAGTGGCTCCAACAGGTTGGTCCGGAATTTTACCGTGCTGGTATATAGGCGCTGGTTCCTAGATGGTGTAAGACAGTTGTGAGGGATGGAAATTATGTGGAAAAATGAAAATATTGTTCCTAAAGGATGTATTTACACACTGTAAAACTTTCAAACATGTAGAATAAAAGATGGATTATAAAAAAATAGTGTGCATTTCTTTTGGAGTGACCCTCGCATAATTTGTACTCAAACCGAACTTAGATGTAATGGCACTGAAGAAAGGCCTTTTTTAATACAAGAGAAAGCAAAGACCTAAAGATGGAACGTTGTGGGACATCAGATGAAATTAATCCCCAGTTGAATCATGAGTGACAGCTTAATGTGGGAGTGCTGTGGCCACATTTGCCACATGTAAAGTGTTGCTTTATGGGAGGGTGTGCCAGAGGCAAATGGCTCACCGCTATGAGTAAGTGGGAAAAGTCGAACCGTCTTACGAGTTCGGCGTACACGCTTCCGTGGAGGCACCGACTGAGCTGTGACGTCGGCGCGCGTGCTGTTGTCTGAGTCACGGCTGCGTGTCCGCGGGCAATTATTCCACTGGCCTGGAAGCTCCAGGCGCCGTGTTCCGTTCGTTTACAAATGAGACTGATTCACACTTAGGGTACGGCAGTGGGAGACAGTCTGGGTTCCACGACCCCGCCATCCACTCTCTGTTGTAGCCACAGGGCCAAAGCGCCAGGTGCAGCGAGAAAGGCTAGAACCACCACTCTCATTCTAAAGTCAAGTGGTTGCTGTGCGGGTGTACCTGATTAGATTAGATTAGACTCAGGTTTCGTTCCATAGACCGAAAAAATGAGATGATTGTCGTGGGTGTGGAACATGTCAGAAAGTATAAGATACATAAAACATCTGAATGTAATACTTACAACCCTGATCATTTGTCAGGAGATTGTCAAACTACGTGAATACAACACAGCATACCTGAACAGCTAATATTTACAGAATTAATACGCTGTCAGGATGAAACATTGCTATGTACTATTGATAAATTTATCATACACAAAGTACCTAATCTTGACTGTTGTGACATAGTGCTGTCAAAGCTGAAATATAACTGACATCTTTACTTAAGCTGGCCTACCAGTTTCTGTTAAGATATTCATTTATAGAGTAGAGGAATGGGTTAATGGGCCGGCCGGTGTGGTCGAGCGTTTCTAGGCGCTTCAGTCCGGAACCGCGCTGCTGCTACGGTCGCAGGTTCGAATCCTGCCTCGGGCATGGATGTGTGTGATGTCCTTAGGTTAGTTAGGTTTAAGTAGTTGTAAGTCTAGGGGACTGGTGACGGCAGATGTTAAGTCCCATAGTGCTTAGAGGCATTTTTTGACTGTGTCAGCAGCGCGCTGGTAATGATGTACTCGAACGTTATGTGTTTGTTTTTCCTACTCACCTGCATTAACTTACATTTTTGTAAATTTAGGACAGCTACCATACATCACACCAACTAGAAATTTTGTCTCTTATTTCCATTACTTTGCTCTCAGAAGAAGCTCCCTCTTTTATTTCAAATGGAGCTTCATGACGAGAAGGAGATGATGCTGGGATTGAAGTGACTCGCACCTTTATATGCACAACATAACTCATAATTCCTTAAACTTCCTAATGTACCCAATATACTACGCATCCACGTAGTCTCAACACGGATCAAACAAGATCGAAAATTACGTATAAAGTAACACGGCTCTGATTATTAAAAGAAAGGAAGGGGTTCCAAACGGACTAGGACAAATTATGGCAATAGCTGTGCTGTAGAAGAACTGAAGCCGTATCACTACGACGTGGTTCATTGGCACCGTGGAACAAAAACAGTAATCTCGGCACCGTTTTCCAACAAAATAAAGCGATACATTTAAATTTTACACCAACTACGTGAGGAGAATCAACATGACATAAACAATGACGATAAGGAAAAGTTCAAAATCCTCAGTAAACTTGTAAGTAGGCTGTATATGTTTTCTTATTGGCAACGTTACGTAGCGCCCTGTATGAAAATCACTAGCTATGCTGTGTGCAGTATCTGGCTAGTTTGCATTGTCGTCTGCCATTGTAGTGTTGGGCAGCGGCAGCTGGATGTGAACAGCGCGTAGCGTTGCGCAGTTGGAGGTGAGCCGCCAGCAGTGGTGGATGTGGAGAGAGAAATGGCGGAGTTTTGATATTTGTAAGAATGGATGTTGTGAACTCCTGTATATGTTGTGACTTTTGATGATATTAAGGTAAATACATTGTTTGTTCTCTATTAGTATCTTTCATTTGCTAACTATCCCTATCAGTAGTTAGTGCCTTCCGTAGTTTGAATCTTTTATTTAGCTGGCAATAGTGGTGCTCGCTGTACTGCAGTAGTTCGAGTAACCAAGATTTTTGTGAGGTAAGTGATTTGTGAAACGTATAGGTTAATGTTAGTCAGGGCCATTCTTTTGTAGGGAGTTTTGAAAGTCAGATTGCGTTGCGCTAAAAATATTGTATGTCAGTTTAAGCACAGTCATGTATAAATTGTTCAAAGGGGACGTTTCAAACTTTCTTATCAGCGTAATGGATTGGTCTCCTAAAGGTGCTGTGAAGTTGTACGCCTTAGCTATCGGTATATGTTTTAGACGCAGTTTAATTGTAGTGGTCACCGAGTCGTGTGTGGATACAAAAAGGGGGCGCATTTCAAGAGTTGTGATGGATGAGTCCTCTTGTATTTAAGTCTCGTGCTATTGTTATGGTAGATGCGATAAATATCGTGCGGTGTGCAGTTCGAATGATTTCGTACTATAAAAACTTTGGCGATTCCTGTGAGAGAGTGTACAGAATTCGCAAGTAATTCTTGTCATGTCTATGATCTGGAGTCTACATGACCATTGGCAACAGTTATTCCAAACGCTGTGTGGCAGCGTCTTACGGTACGGTATACGTTTAGGACCCAGAGATATACATGGTGGTCCATTGATAGTGACCGGGCCAAATATCTCATGAAATAAGCACCAAACGAAAAAAACTACAAAGAACGAAACTCGTCTAGCTTGAAGGGGGAAACAAGATGGCGCTATGGTTGGCCCGTTAGATGGCGCTGCTATAGGTCAAACGGATATCAACTGCGTTTTTTTAAATAGGAACCCCCATTTTTATTACACATTCGTGTAGTACGTAAAGAAATATGAATGTTTTAGTTGGACCACTTTTTTCGCTTTGTGATAGATGGCGCTGTAATAGTGACAAACGTATAAGTACGTGGTATCACCTAACATTCCGCCAGAGCGGACGGTATTTGCTTCGTGATACATTACCAGTGTTAAAATGGACCGTTTACCAATTGCGGTAAAGGTCGATATCGTTTTGATGTATGGCTATTGTGATCAAAATGCCCAACAGGCGTGTGCTATGTACGCTGCTCGGTATCCTGGACGACATCATCCAAATGGACCGTTCGCCGGATAGTTACGTTATTTAAGGAAACGGGAAGTGTCCAGCCACATATGAAACGCCAGTCACGACCTGCAACAAATGGTAATGCCCAAGTAGGTGTTTTAGCTGCTGTCGCGGCTAATTCGCACATCAGTAGCAGACAAATTGCGCGAGGATCGGGAATCTCAAAAACGTCGGTGTTGAGAATACTACATCAACATCGATTGCACTCGAACCATATTTCTATGCACCAGGAATTGCATGGCGACGACTTTGAACGTCGTGTACAGTTCTGCCACTGGACACAAGGCAAATTACGGACGATGACAGATTTTTTGCACGAGTTCTATTTAGCGACGAAGCGTCATTCACCAACAGCGGTAACGTAAACCGGCATAATATGCACTATTGGGCAACGGGAAATCCACGATGGCTGCGACAAGTGGAACATCAGCGACCTTGGCGGGTTAATGTATGGTGCGGCATTATGGGAGGAAGGATAATTGGCCCCCATTTTATCGATAGAAATCTAAATGGTGCAATGTATGCTAATTTGATACGTAACGTTCTACCGATGTTACTACAAGATATTTCACTGCATGATAGAACGGCGATGTACTTCCAACATGATAGCTGTCCGGCACATAGCTCGGGTGCGGTTGAAGCGGTATTCAATAGCATATTTCATGACAGGTGGATTGGTCGTCGAAGCACTATACCATGGCCCGCACGTTCACCGGATCTGACGTCCCCGGATTTCTTCCTGTGGGGAAAGTTGAAGGATATTTGCCATCGTGATCCACCGACGACTCCTGACAACATGCATCAGCGCATTGTCAACGCATGTGCGAACATTACGGAAGGCGAACTACTCGCTGTTGAGAGGAATGTCGTTACACGTATTGCCAAATGCATTGAGGTTGACGGACATCATTTTGAGCATTTATTGCATTAATGCGGTATTTACAGTTAATCACGCTGTAACTGCAAGCGTTCTCGGAAATGTAGTTTTTCGTTTCACGCTTATTTCGTGAGATATTTGGCCCGGTCACGATCAATGGACCATCCGTATAGTGTTCACTGGATGTAGATAAAAGTGTGTAAGCCCAAGTCTTAACAACTTGCTCTCCGTGTAATTGCTTCGGGAAACTTGAATGGGAATTTATCCTCGGTGATTCGAACCACGGTTCTCCTGAATGCTAGTCTAATGGGACTGCGCCACACCGCTTGGCGACAAGGCCGAACAGCACTTGCGCATGCGCACAGCTGGCCGCAAGGGGCCAATTAGTGGAGCGGCATGCATAACCAGCAGGCGCTGCACGTTGTGTCCGTATTAACATAGCCGATGCGGGGGAAGCGAACGTCTCGTTTTCGACTACTGCTCCGTCACTGTAATTTAAGTTCGTTTTGGAGGGGAACATTGCAGAAAATACACTATCGCAGTGGAAACGACTACTGTATTGTCTACACCACTGACCATTAAAAGTGTAACGCCACAGAGGCGGAATTCAACGAACGTCATACTGGCACAAACTGTACTTCATGTACGAATATGCAAATGATTAACATTTCAGCGCAACCACACAGTGTAAGTAGACGTAACACCATTTTCATTCTGCATGTAAGGAAAGATTAGCAGTGGTTTCCTCACTTAGAAATCGCATATGAATGTTGCTTGTTTGTAAGATAACAGTCTGAGGTCTCTTGTAAGAAGGGGAAATGACCACCAGTACGTGTCGGAATTAGAGGCCTTTAGAGACGGTGGTCTCCTGTTTCGTGATGTTGCTGCTCACAATAATCGGGGTCCCACGAATACTACACTAAAGCTATGCACGGTCTCAGTGGACCTTATGACTAGCGCCCGAGAGGATTAACTCAACCGTGCAAAACCGTACAACAACGTCACGTAACATGCGCCAAGAAATTTGTGTCTACGCCGTCAGTGTGATTATGTATGCAGCACCACGGACGGCAAGCGTTGTTCCGAATTCCGTTGACGCAGTAGCAGCCAGAGGAAGGCATTGTGACGATTGTGCATCCGACGACAACGCTCGCCATAGGAGTGGCACCACGTCTTCTTTTGAGAAAAGTCCACGTTCTGCGTGCAGCATCACGATGGACGCATCCATACGTGAATGTTCCGAGGAGAATGAGCGTTGCTTGATCGATCATCGTCATTGCGTCAATACCTAGCATGAACATACGAAGTCCTGCTGGGTACTGAACACCGTCACTTCTGGATGGCATAGACGGTATTTCAGACAGCAAGTGCTATATTTCTGACGTATGAGGTCGGTGGCTGTGCCCTAATTCGAGGTTTCCGTAATTTTATCTTTCAAGAACATAATGCAAGTCCACATTTTTACCTGTGCTATCCTGACATGCCTCGACTAAGAGCGGGTTCGTTTGTTGCCCTCAACAGCGCATCATGAGATATCTCACTCATCCAAAACTTATGATTTTGAATTGCTGAGAGGCCGGCACACTACCATTCGCCAGCTACTACGATTGAAGAGCTGTGGTATAAAATTGAAGCAACATGGAGTGGCCTAGTTGTACTATCACCCAAGCTCAGTTCGACGCAATGCCAGCAGGACATAGAGTTGGAGAAGCGTGAAATGACGTACCCGTATCTGTCATTTATGCTCCGGTCCACTCTATGTCCGACCAGATAAGAGGAGTTTGTAGCTCCGTGTACTGAATTTCTGACCATTAATACCCAAAAATCACCTACACATTAAATAAAGCATTCTTATTACTGCACTTT
Source organism: Schistocerca americana (assembly GCF_021461395.2). Classification (NCBI taxonomy): domain Eukaryota; kingdom Metazoa; phylum Arthropoda; class Insecta; order Orthoptera; family Acrididae; genus Schistocerca; species Schistocerca americana. Next base: position 555,926,081 of record NC_060125.1, on the reverse strand, counting down.
CCACACAAAAATAAAATTTGACCTTTTGCTAGGCGTCTGCGGTGACATAGAATAATGTTTTCATTGGTGAATGTCGTTGTTGATGTCATCATAAAAACTGTTGCGATCAGACAAATATTGTACAGTACCTGTCAAAAGTTTTCGATCACCTATCACTACTATGGATTTGCGGTTGAAACAGGGATTTCATCTCGAATATTCTGTCATATCCTCAGACGGTTCAAATGGCTCTGAGCACTATTGGACTTAACATCTGAGGTCATCAGTCCTCTATAACTTAGAACTACTTAAATCTAACGAACCTAAGGACATCACACACACCCATGCCCGAGGCAGGATTCGAACCTGCGACCGTAGCGGTCGCGCGTTTCCAGACTGAAGCGCCTAGAACCGCTCGGCCACTACGGCCGGCTATAGTATCCTCATTCGGATAATAAACCAAGTATAAACATATAAGGATTAAGCTTCTCTGTACTGTATTTGACTGGTTGTTCACCTAGAACGGAGACGATCAGTGCCCACAACAGCACTGACATGTATTTGCCTAGTACGGTTTCATTCGAGTTGGCCTCAGTCTTCGGGTGTATGCGTAGCAATCAGTTCGCTTTACTTTACGGTAAATTGTGTGCATATAGCAGTGTGTCTGTTTACCTGATCGAGTTTATGCCATATTACCTCCTAAGAGATCGGAAGCAGGGGACTGGAACTGAAAAACGTACTTTAATTGTAACTCTGCGTTAGGAAGACACAGTAAAGGTCAGAGGAAACGCATTGAGCCTGAAATTCGCGAGGAAGTAAATAGTATGCGAGCAGCTCCGATCTCTGTCTCAACAGTGCTACGCCGTCTTGGTAATCAAGGTTTAAAGGGGTACATTTACGCAAAATAAATAAACTGAAAAACTGCAGTAGGTACCGCAGGATAAAAACTGGAGCATGCAGCAATGGTCCAAGGTGTCATTCACGAACTAATCTAAGTCTGAAATATTTGGAAGCCATAGTCGAATGCTTGTTCGTCGAATTTGTGGAGAACGAATGAAGTGTCAGTGTGTGAGGCGTGGTGGAGGGTTCGTCATGGTGTGGGATGCTTCGGGGGAATAAAGTCTGGTGAGAACTGATGGAACATTAAAGGAGGAAGGATATCACAGGATTCCGGTCAAGAATGCAGTTCCATTTGGCAAGATACATATTAGTCATGGGTTTGTTCTGCAGCAGGACATTGATCCCAAACATACTTCTAAATGGTGCAGAGGGTATGTCAATAAAAAAAGAGAAATATGGGGAACTGAAGAATATCATTTGGCCATGTCAGTCATCTGATTTAATTCCCGTTGAACTCTTATGAAATAAACTTGACAGAGAGGTCAGAAAACTGAGGTCATTTAATGTTGAAGATCGATGGAATAATGTATAGACCTGTTGGTCTGCAATATCTGCAAATGCACTACGTAATCGTATCTGCAGAATGCCAAGAGTTTGCGTAACTGTTCTGAGTTCAAAGGGTGGGTATCTTTCAAAGGCTAAACTCTAACCCAGTTCTATTGTACTTAATGATAGAGAGAAAAAAATGTTCAATTTTTACGATATGTTTGTACACTGAAGTAAAATGTATCGTTTGTTTCACGGGTGATCGAAAACTTTTAAACGGTATTGTATATCTTGAAGTGCTACACACCAACTGCGAGAAATTTATCGCGTGAAGTGGCACTCCCAGAACTTTATACTCTGTGGCTTCATTCTCTTTACAGTGGCTATACTAACACTTTCTTGTCCATTGTCAATACTGTGACGATCTCCCTCTCTGTATTTCTGCCGAGAACACTAAATAATGTGCAGTGTGTACTTCAGCATTCAGCATATTCATCTTGTGATGATGTGACGTACTGAGACAGTAAGTATAGAAAGAACAGAGTAAGTGGTTCCTTTTCACATTCAGTTTAAACTACCCGAACCCAACAGTGACAGATACAGAGTTTAAAGAGGAGAGAAAATAAAACTATTACTATAGTCTCGTAAATCACAAACACATCGTTGTGTATTTGCACAACAGTTGGAACTACTGCAGGTTTTTCGTGTATTTATTTTTGCCAGTCTGTTCTCTGCGAACCCTCGATTATTTTAAGATGCGAACTGTCATGTGTAAAACAGCTCTGAACGTCTGATTACTTTGCAAATGAGTTAATACGTTAAGTATTTATCTTTAAGCATGTAAGCGAGAAACAGCTTAGGAAGTGTTTGAAATTAAGTTTAAATTTGTTGGAAGTCGCTAAGTGCCCACGTTATTACTCGTGTCATATCAAGTAAAGTATGCGTATTACGACGACATAATTTTGCAGGTACATTCAGTGGTGTACAGGGATACTGTCTGCAAACTGTGTTACGAATAGGTTTGGTGCCAAAGAAGTAATAAATTAAAACATGATGCCTGATGCTAAAGTCTGACTGCATGAACAAGAAAAATGTATTGAGTGTTAAGCTTTCTCCTTTCATCATTTTGTGGGGAGTGCCAGAGAGAAGAAGTTTCATAAAGGTTTAAAATTTCGCGTAAACCTCGTTGTAAGTCGCTATGTGCTCTCTCTGTCAAATACTGGATGAATGAAGTCCGTGTGTTTGGGTGCCGTCAGTTACGCTGCCTCATGAGAAGCACACAGTTTCTGACTAATAATTGTCTTGTTGCGCTAAACTTTTCATATAAGACTATACCGCTTAAAGAGTACATAACACTAGGATTACTAATTTTTAAATTGGATTAAGAACAACGCGAAATATGGAAAATATATTTTAAATTGCCCCTACGCTGTAACTGGTAGGGCGTTCGGGCGTAGCGTTTTAGTAATATAGATAACCACACGAAGCTAGAAAAAGTTATTATTTTATTATTCTACATCTACATCCATACTCCGCAAGGCACCTGACGGTGTGTGGCGGAGGGTACCTTGAGTACTTCTATCGGTTCTCCCTTCTATTCCAGTCTCGTATTGTTCGTGGAAAGAAAGATTGTCTGTATGCCTCTGTGTGGGCTCTAATCTCTCTGATTTTATCCTCATGGTCTCTTCGCGATATATACGTAGGAGGGAGCAATGTACTCCTTACTGAGCGTCTCTCTTGCAGAGTCTTCCACTGGAGTTTATCTATCTATCTATCTATCTATCATCTGTCGCGATTACTAAATGATCCTGTAACGAAGCGCACTGCTCTCCGTTGGATCTTCTCTATCTCTTCTATCAACCCTCTCTGGTACGGATCCCATACCGATGAGCAATATTCAAGCAGTGGGCGAACAAGTGTACTGTAACCTACTTCCTTTGTTTTCGGACTGCATTTCCTTAGGATTCTTCCAATGAATCTCACTCAGCCTGGCATCTGCTTTACCGACAATTAATTTTATATGGTCATTCCATTTTAAATCACTCCTAATGCCTACTCCCAGATAATATATGGAATTAACTGCTTCCACTTACTGACCTGCTATATTGTAGCTAAATGATAAAGGATCTTTGTTTCTATGTATTCGCAGCACAACACATTTGTCTACATTGAGATTCAGTTGCCATTCCCTGCACCATGCGTCAATTCGTCGCAGATCCTCCTGCATTTCAGTACAGTTTTCCATTGTTACAACCTCTCGATATACCACAGCATCATCCGCAAAAAGCTCAGTGAACTTCCGATGTTATCCACAAGGTCATTTATATATATTGTGAATGGCAACGGTCCTACGAGACTCCCCTGCGGCACACTTGAATCACTCTTACTTCTGAAGACTTGTCTCCATTGCTGCGTTCTGTTATCTACGAACTCTTCAATCCAGTCACACAATTAGTCTGATAGTCCATATGCTCTTACTTTGTTCATTAAACGACTGTGGGGAACTGTATCGAACGCCTTGCCGAAGTCAAGAAACGGGGCACCTACATGGGAACCCGTGTCTATGGCCCTCTGAGTCTTCAACAAGTTCAGTACTTTATAAGCTTTTCATAGTGAGTGCCGCATGTGCGTAATTTTACAATCTGTCATTACAGTCTCACGCTACTTGCGCCGTCTTTACTGAAGAAAACCCTAGATATCCCTATTGAGGTGGGAGGGGGTGAGAGGGAGGGGGAAGTTGCGTGTGATGGGAGCAGGTGAGGAGTGTTTCGCCTGGACACATCGCCTCATTTTACTGCTCCCCACCTTCGCTGTGTGTGTATCCTGCTCCGAGGTTCGGCAGTTGCGCCGGCCCGTGTAATGTTGGCCGGCTGTTTGTCGAGAAAAGGGGCGAGCTGTGACGTAAGATGCTCCACAAAGAGGAGGGGCCGTGTTTCTCATTAAGAGAAGATCAGAGCAAACGTTTGAGACGTCTGTGGGCTGGAACTAGGGCGAAATGACGGCAACCGAAACTTGAAACTCATTTTTTCTGGCTCTCGGACAGCGGGAAAAGGGATGCTGCTTTGGGTCACGCTCCGAGCACATCTCTGAGTTCCAGTGTCGCCTCCGCCATTTCCTCTTTCACTCGCGAATGATGATGGATGGGACGACTGCCAGTAAGCGTCCACGCCAGCTCGAATCACTCTAATTTTACGTTAACGATCTTTTCGCTGTGTGTGCACATAGGAGGAAGAATCGTACTGTTCGTTTCATCGAGAAACGTACTCTCTTGGAATTTGGACAGTAAACCACGTGGTGACGCACAATGCCTCTCTTGCACCGTCTGTCATTTTATACACGAAATGTATCTGTAATTTCGTTAACGAACAACCATCAGTTGCATAAGGGAATGACGACAGAGAAAATTTGTGCTGGACCGGGATCGAACACAGATTTCTAGCCTTACGGAAGTGGTCGTCTTAACCGATTTGCATATCCGTACACATCTCATCACCAGACCCAAACTTCCATACGTCGTTCTTGCGTCACAACTTGTACTCGTACACATATTACGTAATTCCTGTACAGGGGAAGACATCTTAATTGAAAGCCGTTATTCCCGTATACAGCTGAAGGTTGTTCGTACTCGCAGTTACAAATAAATTTCGTACATTTCATAGCGGCTATAGTGAGTGTCTTGCCTGCATCGTTCTTCTTAACAACACAGACCCTGCAGTGTCGTATTTATCCGCCGATACCAGGCAGCGACTTTCACGTAAAACGTGCTCTCCTGTAGAGGAGTGACGTGATATGTGTAGGACTACAAGCTGTGACTCAGGAACGATGACGTATAGAAGTTTGGGTCCTTCAGTGAGTCGTGCACGGATAGCCGAAGCACAAAGCGGAAAATCCGGCTGCTAGAGCTGGTCGGGCACAACTTTTCACTGTCGCCATTCCCTAGTACAGCTGCAGGTTGTTCGTTTTTGAAATTGCGAATGCATTTCACGTATTTCGTAACGGCTATAGTCGCTGCAGTCCCTGTTCCTCAGGACAGGCATGCATGTCCAGAGGAGCATCGCATCGTTTGTCTTAACGACAAGGGCAGCACGGTATCACTACGTTCAAATGGTTCAAATGGCTCTGAGCACTATTGGACTTAACTTCTGAGGTCATCAGTCCCCTAGAACTTACAACTACACTACTGCCCATTAAAATTGCTACACCACTTTGATGACGCGCCACAGACGCGAAATTTATCCGACAGGAAGAAGATGCTGTGATATGCAAATGATTAACTTTTCAGAGCATTCACACAAGGTTGGCGCCGGTGGCGACACCTACAACGTGCTGACGTGAGGAAAGTTTCCAACCGATTTCTCATACACGTACAGCAGTTGACCGGCGTTGCCTGGTGAAACGTTGTTGTGATGCCTCGTGTAAGGAGAAGAAATGCGTACCATCACGTTTCCGACTTTGATAAAGGTCGGATTGTACCCTATCGCGATTGCGGTTTATCGTATCGCGACATTGCTGCTCGCGTTGGTCGAGATACAATGACTGTTTGCAAAATATAGAATCGGTGGATTCAGGAGGGTAATATGGAACGCCGTGCTGGATCCCACCGACCTCGTACCACTAGCAGTCGAGATGAAAGGCATCTTATCCGCATGGCTATAACGGATCGTGCAGCTACGTCTCGATCCCTGAGTCAACAGATGGGGACGCTTGCAAGACAACAACCATCTGCACGAACAGTTCGACGACGTTTGCAGCAGCATGGACTATCAGCTCGGAGACCATGGCTGCGGTTACCCTTGACGCTGCATCACAGACAGGAGCGCCTGCGATGGTGTACTCAACGACGAACCTGGATGCACGAATGGCGAAACGTCATTTTTTCGGATGAATCCAGGTTCTGTTTACAGCATCATAATATTCGCATCCGTGTTTGGCGACATCGCGGTGAACGCACATTGGAAGCGTGTATTCGTCATCGCCATACTGGCTAATACCCGGTGTGATGGTATGGAGTGCCATTGGTTACACGTCTCGGTCACCTCTTGTTCGCATTGACGGCACTTTGAACAGTGGACGTTACATTTGACATGTGTTACGACCCTCCCCTTGATTCGATCCCTGCGAAACCCTACATTTCAGCAGGATAATGCACGTCCGCATGTTGCCGGTCCTGTACGGGCCTTGCTGCATACAGAAAATGTTCGACTGCTGCCCTGGCCAGCACATTCTCCAGATCTCTCACCAATTGAAAACGTCTGGTCAATGGTGAGCGAGCAACTGGCTCGTCACAATACGCCAGTCACTACTCTTGATGAAGTGTGGTATCGTGTTGAAGCTGCATGGGCAGCTGTACCTGTACACTCCATCCAAGCTCTGTTCAACTCAATGCCCAGGCGTATCGAGGCCGTTATTACGCCCAGAGGTGGTTGTTCCGGGAACTGATTTCTCAGGCTCTATACACCCAAATGGCGTGAAAATGTAATCACATGTCAGTTCTAGCATAATATATTTGTCCAATGAATACCCGTTTGTCATTTGCATTTCTTCTTGGTGTAGCAATTTTTAATGGCCAGTAGTGTACTTAAACCTAACTAACCTGAGGACATCACACACATCCATGCCCGAGGTAGCATTCGAACCTGGACCGTAGCGCAGCTCTTCCTCGAATCTTCTCATTTCCACCTATTAATCCTTTCTGGCATGGATCCCAGACTTCCAATCAGTACTCAAGTATCGGTCAAACGATGATTTTGTAAGCTAACCCCTTAGTGGGTAGATTACACGTCCTGAGCATTCTTCTATTGAAACTCTCTGGCATCTCCCTTAACTACATTCATATTCAGAAAACAAACATAACATCTTGAACGACTAGACTTCATCACGTGTCCTGTTGCCTAGTAGGCGCACGGTCTGCCGTGGGCCCTGCAGCCTTGTTCCCGTTTGGGAAAAGTCTGCTGATCTGGCGGGCTAGGGGAAAGGGTGACATCCTGTGACACCGGGAACGCACGTGTTCGTGCAGCAACATGTAGTCGTGCATTGTCTTGCTGAAAAATGTGTTATGATGACGACGAACGAATCGTTGACAATCTGATTGACTGGTGGCCAATGGTAAAAAGAAATGAACAGATCTCTTCTTTGCACATACAGCAGGTTTGTCAGTGAAGTAGATAAGGAGCTGGCTGCGTGGTCTGGGTCTACAACGAGAAAAATAATTAGAAGTCATTGATAAAAAATAATATATATTGTACTTAGCTGGTGGTACAGGAGTCTTCATAGTTAGGAGGAATATAATTACTAACTGAGAGCTATAGAGGCATCACACAAGCCATACTTTAACTAAGCGCCTTGTTAGAGGTTGTTTCCTATCAGCTGAAGGCTATGCTACTTTACTACTCGACGTCCCGAGTAGGAGTGGCCGAGCGCACGCTAGAGACTTGTTGCGGCGCTAGTCTCGACTCACGGGTCCAGCGATACTATTACGGACCGCGGTCGATAACTGCAACCCCCAACAAGTGTGGTATCGAACGTTGATACCACAAAATGCGTCTGGGGTATTGTGCAGAAAGGGTACGGCCACGGTTCGCAGGATGTCATCCACATACGTCACACTGGTCACAGTGCCCTGGGCGCGCACCAGCTGTGTGGTTTCTGGTCGTGCCCAACAGCACTTCACACCATAAGGCCGCGAGTTGGCTCTGTATGTCTTGTGCGAATGCTGTCGGTGTGATTCTGCTCCCCCAGTATGCGGCGAACTAAACTGTGGTCAATCATCTTGAAACAAACCGAACCTGGAAAACGCTATTTGAAGTCATCTCTGTCCCCAGTGACGTCGTTCCGTACACCATTACCGTCTCGCATATTTTTGCACATTAGTCAGAGGTAGGTGGAGAAGTGGACGACGCGCACGTAACCCGTACCGCAATAAACGGCGACCGCTGACAGTGTACTATGTGTTGCACTGTTGCACGAGAGCCGAGGAGGATACAGATCTGTTCTGCAATGCCATTCGGCTGAGATGTCGACCTTTTCGAGCGGTGGTCTGCGTGGTGCGACCTGACACAAGTCATCGCGTTCTACGGCCTTCCGTGAACCATTCTGCACACACCCGTTTCACTGCCGGAAGACTCCGTCCCACGCAATTTCCCGGATGGACGCATCACATACTCTCGTGCTGATAATGCGCCCTCTTTCAATCTCGCTGATTCGACTGCACGGTTCGCACATTCGTCTGCGAGGCATCCTGTGCGTATGCTCAAGTCACGCTGATCCACTACCTTCGGCTTACAGCGCCAACGAGAGCTGCACCCACACTGCACCGGTAGGTGGTGTTGCGCCGCGGTATCGAAGTTGTCATTAAACCCGCGGGCCGACACGGTTCAAATGCTAACCATTTCTGCAGAACATACTAATGTACGTGACATGTGAATATGAACGTCCTGTCTCTAGTCGATCAAGGTTCTCTGTCGTTTCCATTTCAGAGCCTACGGAATATCAGACCAGCTGTGTGGCTGGATTGAAGAGTTTTTAACAAACAGAACACAGCATGTTGTTATCAATGGAGAGACGTCTACAGACGTTAAAGTAACCTTTGGCGTGCCACAGGGGAGTGTTATGGGACCATTGCTTTTCACAATATATATAAATGATCTAGTAGATAGTGTCGGAAGTTCCATGCGGCTTTTCGCGGATGATGCTGTAGTATACAGAGAAGTTGCAGCATTAGAAAATTGTAGGGAAATGCAGGAAGATCTGCAGCGGATAGGCACTTGGTGCAGGGAGTGGCAACTGACCCTTAACATAGACAAATGTAATGTATTGCGAATACATAGAAAGAAGGATCCTTTATTGTATGATTATATGATAGCGGAACAAACACTGGTAGCAGTTACTTCTGTAAAATATCTGGGAGTATGCGTGCGGAACGATTTGAAGTGGAATGATCATATAAAATTAATTGTTGGTAAGGCGGGTACCAGGTTGAGATTCATTGGGAGAGTGCTTAGAAAATGTAGTCCATCAACAAAGGAGGTGGCTTACAAAACACTCGTTCGACCTATACTTGAGTATTGCTCATCAGTGTGGGATCCGTACCAGATCGGTTTGACGGAGGAGATAGAGAAGATCCAAAGAAGGGCGGCGCGTTTCGTCACAGGGTTATTTGGTAACCGTGATAGCGTTACGGAGATGTTTAATAAACTCAAGTGGCAGACTCTGCAAGAGAGGCGCTCTGCATCGCGGTGTAGCTTGCTCGCCAGGTTTCGAGAGGGTGCGTTTCTGGATGAGGTATCGAATATATTGCTTCCCCCTACTTATACCTCCCGAGGAGATCACGAATGTAAAATTAGAGAGATTAGAGCGCGCACGGAGGCTTTCAGACAGTCGTTCTTCCCGCGAACCATACGCGACTGGAACAGGAAAGGGAGGTAATGACAGTGGCACGTAAAGTGCCCTCCGCCACACACCGTTGGGTGGCTTGCGGAGTATAAATGTAGATGTAGATGTAGATGTAGACCGCTCTGTACTCATACTCCCAAACATTTAATGGATGTGACCGTACCCAGTGACTGTTCAAAAAATTCAAAAGTGTGTGAAATCTTATGGGACGTAACTGCTAAGGTCATCAGTCCCCAAGCTTACACACTACTTAACCTAAATTATCCTAAGGACAAACACACACACCCATGCCCGAGGGGGACTCGAACCTCCGCCGGTACCAGCCGCACAGCCCATGACTGCAGCACCTTAGACTGCTCGGCTAATCCCGCGCGGCCCCAGTGACTGTTCATCAATCTTATAATCACAAAGCGATGGATGTTTCTGCCTACTTGCGCTCAACAGGTAACACTGCTTTAAGAAGAGCATCTGCGCCCAAGCCTTGTACCGGCAGTGGACGGTCTGCAGGTCTCCTCCATTTATCTCGCATTGCACTTTCTCTGTATAGGACAGCAGCATCCGCAAACAGTGCCATGGAGCCTCCAACGTTGTGCAGTAAATTGATTTCACATATTGTGAGCATTAATGGACCTATAGCACTTCCTTCTGGTACTCTGGAATGTACTACTACGTCAGAAGATTTCTCTCCGTTAAGATTGAGATGCAGTGTTCTATTTGCTAGGAGCTCCTACGAGGTGCATTCATGTTCTAAGGCCTCCAATTTTTTTCCTCCGGACAGGAAAGAGATAGAAACATGCGCATTGTTTTAAAATGAGGCCGCGTTCATTGTCAATACGTCCCAGAGATGGCAGCACTGTACGGCAGATGGAATTTTACCGCCAACGGCGAGAATGAGAACTGTTTTAAATACTTAAAATGGCGACGTTTTCCTTACTTGAACAGCGTGCAATCATTCGTTTTTCTGAATTTGCGTGGTGTGAAACCAATTGAAATTCATCGACAGTTGAAGGAGACATGTGGTGATGGAGTTATGGATGTGTCGAAAGTGCGTTCGTGGGTGCGACAGTTTAATGAAGGCAGAACATCGTGTGACAACAAACCGAAACACCCTCGGGCTCGCACAAGCCGGTCTGACGACCTGATCGAGAAAGTGGAGAGAATTGTTTTGGGGGACTGCCGAATGACTGTTGAACAGATCGCCTCCAGAGTTGGCATTTCCGTGGGTTCTGTGCACACAATCCTGCATGACGACCAGAAAATGCGAAATGTGTCATCCAGGTGGGTGCCACGAATGCTGACGGACGCCCACATGGCTGCTCGTGTGGCATGTTGCCAAGCAATGTTGACGCGCAACGACAGCATGAATGGGACTTTCTTTTCGTCGGTTGTAACAATGGATGAGACGTGGATGCCATTTTTCAATCCAGAAACAAAGCGCCAGTCTGCTCAACGGAAGCACACAGATTCACCGCCACCAAAAAAATTTTGGGTAACCGCCAGTGCTGAAAAAATGATGTCCATGTTCTGGGACAGCGAGGGAGTAATCCTTACCCATTGCGTTCCAAAGGGCACTACGGTAACAGGTGCATCCTACGAAAATGTTTTGAAGAACAAATTCCTTCCTACACTGCAACAAAAACGTCCGGGAAGGGCTGCGCGTGTGCTGTTTCACCAAGACTACGCACCCGCACATCGAGCTAACGTTACGCAACAGTTTCTTCGTGATAACAAATTTAAAGTGATTCCTCATGCTCCCTACTCACCTGACCTGGCTGCTAGTGACTTTTGGCTTTTTCCAACAATGAAAGACACTCTCCGTGGCCGCACATTCACCAGCCGTGCTGCTATTGCTTCAGCTATTTTCCAGTGGTCAAAACAGACTCCTAAAGAAGCCTTCGCCGCTGCCATGGAATCATGGCGTCAGCGTTGTGAAAAATGTGTACGTCTGCAGGGCGATTACGTCGAGAAGTAACGCCAGTTTCATCGATTTCGGGTGAGTAGTTCATTAGAAAAAAAATCGGAGGCCTTAGAACTTGAATGCACCTCGTATATCTAATCACAAAACTGTCTTTATATTTCGTAGGCATGTATTTTGTTCATTAGGCGGCAGTGCAGAACTGTATCGAAGGTGTTCCGTCACTCAAGGAACATGACGTGAACCTGGTCATCGATGTCTACTGTGTTCTGGATCTCGTGCACAAACAGAGCGTGCTAGGTGTCAAGCTATCGTTGTTTGCGGAATTCATGTTGATTCCCACAGTGGAGATTTTCGGTCTCCAGAAATATGATGTTACTTGAGCATAAAATGTGTTACAAACCTCTGTAATAGACTGGCATCAGCGATACGGGCATAGAGTTGTGCACGTCTGTTCGACTACCTTCCTTCAAAACGGGAGTCACATAGTGCCTGCGTATTTTTCCAATGATTTTGAACGCTTTCTACCTCCTGTGACCTGTGATGTGCATCTGCTGGAAGAGGTGGAAGATCTTTCGCATATTCTGTGTAGAACTGTACAGCTATCCCGTCGGGTCCAGTCACTTTTCTTATGTTAAGTTACTGCAGGTTAGTATGTTTATCAATGTCACTTATTTAGATACTGTAAGTCAGGGTGACGTGGTGAATCGGGTGCAATGGCGAATTGCTTTAATTCTTTACTGGTTAAACAGATGTCTCTGTATGTCTGCATGCCAACAGTCTCTGATCATCTGTGCAGTGTGCACGTGTTAAAAACCAGCTCCGTTTTAAAAACCGTAATTACTTTGTAAAAAATTGTTTTCGATGGTAAATAATTTTTATATGCTGCATGCATTTGTAGATGTTACTTCAGGTAGCGTAGTCCGCGCGGTATTTATTGACATATTCTGCCTTCTCATACTGCTTATGTACTACATAACCTAGAAATCGTTGCGTCTAGTGTTTTGAACTTCTTGCCGTGCTATTCACCGTTTCACCCATAGCAAATGGGAGAAATGGTGAACTCGGGCAGGGGTGATACGGTGAAGGACTTTTCTTATGTGTAAGCGTAAAGCTTTTATTTAGGTACATCCCATGCGAGAGTTATATTCTGTTTTATCCGATGTCTCAATACAATCGTTAATTTAAAAATTAGTTTTTATATATTTTTTTGCGAGTACAGTTTGGTTTGTCAGTGATTAAAAAAGTAAATGTTCTAACTACCGCCATTTTTCCAGGCAAAGATGCCTACATTTTACAAAAGACCAAAAGAATCCAGCCGTGCTGATTGGACAGAGGAGCAACTTAACGATGCCGCAAAAGCGGTGCAAAATGGAATGAGCCTGAATAAAGCCTCAAAGGAGTTTCACGTTCCATGGTCAACGCTGAAGAGACGATTAGCAAACGGGTGCTTCACGAAAAAACCTTTGGGTGGGCCGCCTGTACTAACACAATAATGTGAGAAAAAGTTGGTAAAACATATCATAAAATTATAAAACTTCGGATTTGCACCGACAAGGACAGAAGTACGTACCATGGCAAATACACTAGCTGCGAAATAAAGCCAACATCTTAAATTTAACCGAGAAAAGGAAATTGCTGGAATGGACTAGCTGCATTTATTCTTAAAAAGAAATCCGGAACTCTCAATCCGCAAATCGGAAGGAGTTTCACAAACACGGTCAAGGGGTTTAAGAACGAAAAACGTTTCAGACTATTTTTCATTGCGGCAGAACATCTTGGTAGAGCATAACTTAGTTGATAAACCGGGAAATATATTCAACGTAGATGAGTCCGGGCTTCAGCTGAATAATAGAGTTACGTGTTGGCAGCAAAGGGGTCCAAGAGCGTACCAGCGATAACATCCGGTAAAAATGGTGAAACCATATCTGTAATCGCTTGCTGCAATAGAGAGGGTATGTTTTTACTCCCAGCTTGTGTTCTGAAGGGGAAAATGAACAGGCCGGGTACAAGGACGGTATGCCGCCGGGTTCCACGATTTTAATGTCACTAAAGTCGGTGTGCGTAACAACTGATATTTTTCTTCTGTGGCTAAGGAACCACTTTGCACCGAGGAAGCTTGAGGGAACACTCATACTTATTTTGGATGGACATAGCTCTCATTGCAGCAGCGTGGATACTTTAGAATTTGCAGAAGAAAAGAACATAATTTTGCTCTGTCTACCCAGCCACACCACACACTATCTGCAGCCGCTAGACAGAGCATTTTTTGAAGCTCTGAAATGCTTGCAATTCGTACATTAAAATGAATCCAAATAGAAAAAAATTCCAGACTAGTGTTCGGAGGACTGTTTACAAAGGCATGGGTGCAAGCAGCTACAGCAGAGAATGCAGTATCGGGGTTCAGAAGCACAGGAATCATCCCGTTTAATCCTGATGTCATCCCCGAATACGCGTTTTTAAAATCAGCTTCGTATCAACATCAGTAAAACAACGAATGACATGAAAACAGACCTACTTCACCTTGGCCAAGTTGTTCGCACTGGCAGGAGATACCTAATCCCTCGGAAGAAGCAACTGCAGACGTAGATAACGCTCAGGGACTTGGAACACATACAAGCTTCACCACAACGGGGCTGTTCGTAACGGGCGGATAATCCACAGGAAAACGTGCAGTCTTCATCAGAAGCAACAGATATGACCTCGACAGTGGCAACAGAAGAATCTCAAATAACCCTTGGCAAACTCTTGGACCATATTTCGCCGATACCTATCCTAGATTAAGTTGTATCTGCAAGGAAGAAGTCCAGAGCTTTAGCTGAGGTTTTGACTTCTCCAGAAAACATCGACAACCTGCGAAACAGAAAACAACAAAATAAGTCAGTGAAGAGTAGAGCAAATGCTAAAAAGAGGACCAAAGAAGAAACCGTAACCAACGGAAAAACTGTAACCAAAGGAAAAACCGTAACCAAAGAGACTACCAAAGGAATTATCAAAAAGAAGCGGCCTAAGAAACGAAAAGCGTCTACCACTGACACCGAATCCGACTCGTCGCTGGATATCCAATTGCAAGAATTGACGACGCGGATGATGAAGAGTGTTGTTGTGTAGGGTGCGGCGAACTGTACAGTTGCACTAAAAAGTATGTGGATTGGATCAAATGTATTAGCTGCCAACGTTGGCTGCATGAATACTGTTCAAAATATGAATCTATGTGTGAGGTATGTGACAAAAATCAGAGGAAATAAGTTCACCATTTCACCCAAAGGGCATTCTCCATTTCACCCATATACATTGGTGAAATGGTGAAATTGATAAAAATAAGTATTTTTTAAACTTTGTTACTTATGTATTTTGTGAAAGAGAGTATTTTTATTTTGTTCAAATAAACAATTTCTTTTCTTCTACGAGTCCCAAATTTTTGTTCACCATATCACCCTGATTTACCCTATTTGTCACTTTTTCATACGTGCGACTGTTTAAAGAAGTAATGTTCGTGCGTTATTTCTCAGTGAATCAATTTTGTAAAAAGGAATTAAGTGTTACAGCCCGTCATTGTGGCTTCTATTTCAGTGCCATTATTGTTACTGAGTGGACAGATTTAGCGGAAGACCAAAAATTTTTAGAATTTTCTGTCAGACCTGTAGCCAGAATTTTACTTTAGAATTCGCTGAATGATCGCATTGTTCTTCTCTGACTGAATTTGATTTTTTAGTTTTTGTTTGTGGACGAAGTTTTTGACTATGTTTAATTTTGCATTGAATCTTTCTTTGGTTCCAGAGCAGCTTCCTAACTCCACTGTCGAGGCACAATGTTCTACAACAGTTGTAACTCCCCAACACAAACGTCAGTTATGCATTTTTTTTTATTTCTCAGTTGTAAACATAGTCAGCTTTATCGTTCCAGTACATTTGGGATGAAGAATGTCACATTACACGTATTGAGGCGAGCGTTGCGGCCACCTAGAATTGGCACGGAGCGAGGTGAATTTCCTTGTGCGGCTGAGAGCTAAGCGACGGGTCAGCAGCTCATCGCGTGCAGCCTGGCCGAGATGACGATGTGCGCCTGCCTACACGGACACAAAGGCTGCCAACACTTGGCTGGAAATGCGTAACTCCCAGAGCACGGAATCTGGACAGTGCTTACTTGCTTAGCTGTGTCCAGTAGATGCACCAGAAATGGTGGAGTTTAAGGTAGTTTGAAATGTGACCACCTACAACTCTTAGAAATTTAATACTAAACCACAGTTTCATAGTAAAGCAGATCTGACTACATCTGCAATCTCACAAAAACGAGGCGCATCAAGTGAAAGAACAATATTGTCAATATCTAAAAAACTACAAAAGTTAATAATTTACAGTGATTCAGTAGCTTCACAATAAACTAAAAAATTAGTAACTTTTAAATACTTTGTGTGATTTCAAGCAAGAGTCTCTCAGATGGTAGCATTGCACTGTAGCTATCATCCCTGAAAGCTATATGTTGGATATTTTATTTATGGATTTATTATGTATTTATATCCTTTTCATTATGCAAATGTTTGTCAGAACATCGTATCCTCCACAATATTGCAACAACTAAATACAGCATGAATATACTGTATTATATCTTGACATACTTGTATAGTTCTTTAGGGAATATGTTACTATTGTGTCATCAACTTTATTCAAATTTGATTACGATCGATATTAAAAAAACAATATAAATTGAAAGTTATCAATCACATCTCTTAGCTGACACTACCACTGAAAAGAATGACAAACAACGCTTCTATCATTCAGAAATAAGTGATTGAGTAGACAATATTTAACAACATTTTGCTGTCATTTAATGTGAAAGCACATGCACAAGGATGTTGGCTTATTTACTTATGAACAAACCATTATTTATATTTACTACAAATAATCTGAGTGTGACAGACGGCTTATAACATTTATTTTATTTAAATATTGTTGTGATATATCAATTTAGCATTGAAAGTGCTCAAATTGAGTCAAATCACGTGTGTAGAATGTAAGAAGATGTATTTTGTCGAGTATGGTCATCAGTCAGTGGAGAAGCAGGCAGTGGAGGAATCTACATCTACGTGATTACTCTGCAATTCACACTTAAGTGCCTGGCAGAGGGTTCAGTGAACTACCTTCAAGCTGTCTCTCTACCGTTCCACTCTCGAACGGCGCGCTGGAAAAACGAGCACTTAAATTTTTCTGTGCGAGCCCTGATTTATCTTATTTTATCGTGATGATCGTTTCTCCCTATGTAGGTATGTGCCAAGAGAATGTTTTCGCAATCGGAGGAGAAAACTGGTGATTGAAATTTCTTGGGAAGATCCCGTCGCAACGAAAAACGCCTTTGTTTTAATGATTGTCACTCCAATTCACGTATCATGTCTGCGGCACTATCTCTCCTATTTCGCGACAATACGAAACGAGCTCCCCTTCTTTGTACTTTTTCGATGTCATACGTCAGTCCCACCTGATGCGGATCCCACACCGCACAGCACTGCTCCAGAATAGGACGGACAAGCGTAGTGTAAGCAGTCTCTGTAGTAGACCCGTTGCACCTTCTAAGTGTTCTGCCAATGAATCGCAGTCTTTGATTTGCTCTACCCACAATATTATCTATGTGATCGTTCCAGTTTAGGTTATTTGTAATTGTAATCCCTAAGTATTTAGTTGAATTTACAGCCTTCAGATTTGTGTGACTTACCGCGTAGTCTAAATTTAGTGGATTTCTTTTCTTTATTCAGGATCAATTACCACTTTTCGCACCATCTTATCTAAATCGTTTTGCAATTCGTTTTGGTCATCTGATGACTTTACAAGACGGTTAATGACAGCATAATCTGCAAAAAAAAAAACTTAGACGGCTACTCAGATTGTCTCCTATGTCCTTAACGTATATCAGGAACAATAGAGGGCCTATAACACTTCCTTGGGGAATTCCGGATATTATTTCTGTTTTACTCAGTGACTTTCCGTCTATTACTTCTAACCGTGACCTTTTTGACAGGAAATCACGAATCCAGTCGCACAACTGACGCTATATTCCATAGGCACGCAGTTTGGTTAGAAGACGCTAGTGAGGAACGGTTTCGAAAGCCTTCTGGAAATCTAAAAATATGGTATCAATTTGACACTCCCTGTCGATACGACTCATTACTTCATGAGTGTAAATAGCTAGT
This sequence comes from Schistocerca americana, assembly GCF_021461395.2. Classification (NCBI taxonomy): domain Eukaryota; kingdom Metazoa; phylum Arthropoda; class Insecta; order Orthoptera; family Acrididae; genus Schistocerca; species Schistocerca americana. The sequence continues at coordinate 555,908,226 of NC_060125.1, read as the reverse complement.
TGTGTTTCTGGAGTCAATTGGAGAAAGTCGCTTCTTGAGTGGTGCACTCAAGGGAGTGAATCCTGGCACTTCTACTGTAGCTGGAAAAAGGCAAACTTGCCTGAGGTAGAACGTGATAAGCTGTCGTGTGGGTGACAGATTATGGGCAGTGAACATCGGCTAGAAAACTTTAAATTTTGATAGGACTTTAACTTTTGCATGTCTGAATGTTCTCCAGTTCAGAACTTCAACTTTTCCACTTGCATCACGGAACTGAGATTAGACCGAGTATGAGTTACTCCTCTTTATCTCTCATGTGTTCGTGCGTAAATGGTCATGCTAAACTTTGAATTATTTTGAGCTGGCGAATATTTTGTGTATCTGCGATCACAAAACGGACTTCGTTTTTCGTGCATTGTGTATGACAATTTAGCTCGGGGTTTCTGCTAACATTCTTGCTACACACGTAGCGCAACTTCATTGCATTTTAATAAGTTATGTTTTAGTCTGTATTACAACTGATCATTGTAGGACCACTTGCTGATTATTGAGATGGCTTACTTGAATAAACATTATTCAACATAATTCTCTAGTGCCCCGTACATCAATTTCAGACGTTACAATAGAACCATTTTATTAATTATTCATCTACCTGTTACGTAATATTTCTCATTATTTTATCAGTTCGCAACTCTAGCCAAATCACCGAATATTTGTCTATAGCATCACAGATAGAGGTTATTATTTCCAGCTAATTGTCTGCTGAGCATGAAAGCAGATGTGTACGGCTAAATCCTGCGATTTCATCGAGGCACCCTTTTTTAAACAGAGTCGTGCGTAGCCCTGAGGTTGAAGTAACAGCAGGTAAAGTTGCAAGCACATTTTAATTAAGAAAATCAATGCATGTAAGGTTAATTCAGGATGACGATATTGAAATATATGAAATAGAATAGTGATAACTTCTGAACGGTTTGCGTTAGGACGTTCAAATTGCAATGTTGGCCGTGGGGCATGATGGGAATTGCGAGCTAATATCCCAAAGATGTTCGGGCTCACATGCGGTTCCTCTTCGTCGAAATGTCGGCTCAAACTCGTCTAGGGGTTGAACCGCACGTGTCGAATTACACGCCCTATATTAGACACTTGTCGCCCTTTGGTTAAACTGTTTGGCTGATGGGAAGTTTGCGAAACACAAAATTAACGTATATAATAACAGTAATAATAATATCGGGAACTAAATTAACGACCCATAAATGATGTAGGCCACACAGTTGCGATTTGGTTAGAATAATGTTTATTCAGAAAGCAAACTAATAGCGAAAGCGGCCGTATTTAGAGTTACTGTTACACTCGAGAGCATATCCGTTTAACACAGTTCGATCATTGACAGTCCCATCGCGAAATACAAGTTATCTACGTGAAAAGTTAGAGTCCACACCAGGCGTGCGGCTGCTCTCCGCTCATAGGTTAAGTCCCGCGATAGCACACACAAGCGAAATTTTCTAAGTCGTTTCACCTCATACGTGCCTAAAGACCGACTATCCGCCTTCGCGTCTCAATCCTAACTCTCCCCCTTTGGTGTCTCCAGGTTAACTGTCCGCTTTCGCGTCTGCACCGGCACTGTCCCTCTGTCCGTCCCTGGCCGCGTTTCCCGCTCTGCGAATATCCACGCTCAACTGACTAGGTCAATTGCCTTTCCTGAAGCCGTCCATCTGATTGGCTACAGCTTATTCTAGATTATTTCGCATTTTAACATATTTAAATAATCAAAGCTTGACCACTTTCACGTTCTAAATAAAGGAACAATAATGTCCATTAAATAATAAACGTTAAATTGTTTTACATAAAACCAATACAATTTCGTTCTTAGCTTTGAATGCCATGGCCAGTAGCCTTGAACCAAAGTGCTTTTTGGTGAATAAATAAAAAACAAAAGTAACTATTGTGCACTAGATTTTACAACAAATATTCTATTGCCTGATTCAGTAACGTGTCATGCTGTCATCGTTCATTGTGTGTTGTGTGGAGGAAATGATGATCTGATGCTTAACTGTAAATACTGATAATTTAAATATACTACACTCCTGGAAATTGAAATAAGAACACCGTGAATTCATTGTCCCAGGAAGGGGAAACTTTATTGACACATTCCTGGGGTCAGATACATCACATGATCACACTGACAGAACCACAGGCACATAGACACAGGCAACAGAGCATGCACAATGTCGGCACTAGTACAGTGTATATCCACCTTTCGCAGCAATGCAGGCTGCTATTCTCCCATGGAGACGATCGTAGAGATGCTCGATGTAGTCCTGTGGAACGGCTTGCCATGCCATTTCCACCTGGCGCCTCAGTTGGACCAGCGTTCGTGCTGGACGTGCAGACCGCGTGAGACGACGCTTCATCCAGTCCCAAACATGCTCAATGGGGGACAGATCCGGAGATCTTGCTGGCCAGGGTAGTTGACTTACACCTTCTAGAGCACGTTGGGTGGCACGGGATACATGCGGACGTGCATTGTCCTGTTGGAACAGCAAGTTCCCTTGCCGGTCTAGGAATGGTAGAACGATGGGTTCGATGACGGTTTGGATGTACCGTGCACTATTCAGTGTCCCCTCGACGATCACCAGTGGTGTACGGCCAGTGTAGGAGATCGCTCCCCACACCATGATGCCAGGTGTTGGCCCTGTGTGCCTCGGTCGTATGCAGTCCTGATTGTGGCGCTCACCTGCACGGCGCCAAACACGCATACGACCATCATTGGCACCAAGGCAGAAGCGACTCTCATCGCTGAAGACGACACGTCTCCATTCGTCCCTCCGTTCACGCCTGTCGCGACACCACTGGAGGCGGGCTGCACAATGTTGGGGCGTGAGCGGAAGACGGCCTAACGGTGTGCGGGACCGTAGCCCAGCTTCATGGAGACGGTTGCGAATGGTCCTCGCCGATACCCCAGGAGCAACAGTGTCCCTAATTTGCTGGGAAGTGGCGGTGCGGTCCCCTACGGCACTGCGTAGGATCCTACGGTCTTGGCGTGCATCCGTGCGTCGCTGCGGTCCGTTGCCAGGTCGACGGGCACGTGCACCTTCCGCCGACCACTGGCGACAACATCGATGTACTGTGGAGACCTCACGCCCCACGTGTTGAGCAATTCGGCGGTACGTCCACCCGGCCTCCCGCATGCCCACTATACGCCCTCGCTCAAAGTCCGTGAACTGCACATACGGTTCACGTCCACGCTGTCGCGGCATGCTACGAGTGTTAAAGACTGCGATGGAGCTCCGTATGCCACGGCAAACTGGCTGACACTGACGGCGGCGGTGCACAAATGCTGCGCAGCTAGCGCCATTCGACGGCCAACACCGCGGTTCCTGGTGTGTCCACTGTGCCGTGCGTGTGATCATTGCTTGTACAGCCCTCTCGCAGTGTCCGGAGCAAGTATGGTGGGTCTGACACACCGGTGTCAATGTGTTCTTTTTTCCATTTCCAGGAGTGTATATCTTTTAAACAAATAAACTTACAGAGTTGATATTTACACCGTTTGTCATTTTAACGATGCGCTTCTATATGAAATCGATCGTTAAGCTCGACCAAAGCGTTCAGATTTTAGCATTCAGGTGTTTGTTGCAAAACTTGTTAACTTCACTTTAACAGTAAATCCTAAAGTATTATAGATGCGATCAATATTCAAGTTCTATTGGGATCACCATGAAAATTTATGGAGGGTGGCGGATTAAAATTGCTGTGGCTTCATTCGCTGCTTTACTACAGAATTAAATAGTTTCCATAAATATTTCCCTTTATGGCCGATCTTAGGTGTGCTATATTTAACACTGCTACGTCTCCTTGGCCACAAATGGCTTCTATGGGTTTCCCTATGACGTAGGTTCTCGTCCGTCTCACTCGCACACTAGAGCGCTTTGGACTTAATAGACAATAGACGCCTGTGAATTTCCTCATCTCGTGGTGAATCTGCGCTCTTTGTGGCACACGGTCCTGGACGACAGGGTTCGTTTCACAATTCCTAAAGGCTGACTCTTTCGGCCATATACTTAAATGAGAGCGAAATGCTCGTTAAATCACAGAATCAGTATCCCACATTATGGTTTGGTTTAGCGGTGAAGCCCACTTTCATTTGTTTGGGTTCATCAATAAACAAAATTGGCGCATTTGGGGGATCCAGAACCCGCCTTTCGAGATCTAGAAGTCCCTTCACCTCAATGGGTGACTGTGTGGAGTGCAATGTCCAGTCACTAAATAATCGGTGCGATATTCCTTGATGGCACGGTGACTACCGAACAGCACCTGAAGGCTTTGGGAGATGATTTCATCCCCATTATCCAAAGTGACCCTGATTTCGGCAAAATGTGGTTCATGCAAGATGGAGCTCGACCCCATCGAAGCGAGGAGAGTGATGTCTTCGAGGAGCACTTTGGGGGCCCCATTCTGGCTCAGCGGTACCCAGAGGCCATTGGCTTGGACCTCTGTTGGCCGCCATATTCTTCGCGTCTGAAGATACGCGACTCGATTTCGTGGGGCTGTATTAAAGGCAAGGTGAACAGCAACAACCGCAAAACCATCGCTGAGCTGAAAACAGCCATTCAGGAGATCAGCGACGGCATAGATTTTCCGACACTTCAGCGAGTCATGCAGAATTTCGCTATTCGTCTGAGTCACATCATTGCCATTGATGACAGCCATATCGAACATGTCATAACCTAAATCCAAATATGTGTAGCGACATTTACATGTAGAATGAAGTGCGGGCATGCCGTAGTTTGTAACTAATTTACGTTTCTTTTCATATAGTTCAATAATTGTCACCCTGTATGTAACTACTATATTCACTGGGATATGACGGGGCAGCGAGAACTGTAAATGCTAGACTGTTACGACTATGAAACTTGTGTGAGTACGTGTGTTGGTGGCCAGGAACAGACTGGGTAGTTGGACACGTCGTTAGCAGCAGATTTGCTCCTCGAGGCGGGCTCGTAAACAGCGGGCTACACTCACCTGTGTTTTGCGAGGCACTAGTTAATTGCATGCAACTTTCTCACAAGTCGACACTCGTGGTTGCAGAATGTAATGATGAAAACGTTGACAAGAGTTTATGCCACTGGAGGACATTAACAGGTTGTCGTAAACTTCGGAAATGAAGCAGTTCTGGACCATTCTTGCTGCTAGGCAACCCGATCACTGGATTACGACGTTCGGAAACACCAGTTTAAAGATAGTGTAAGACTGACGCTTTGAACGATAAGTATGTTCAAATGGTGAAATGTGTGTGGAATCTTATGGGACTTAACTGCAGGTCAGCAGTCCCTAAGCATACACACTACTTAACCTAAATTATCCTAAGGACAAACACACACACCCAAGCCCGAGGGAGGACTCGAACCTCCGCCGGGACCAACCGCACAGTCCACGACTGCAGCGCCTAAGACCGCTAAGCTAATCCCGCGCGGCGAACGATTAGTAATTTAAATTGTAAGTCCCAGTGATTGTTTTAAAAATATTTATTTTCCTATAATATAGTGTTTTGTATAAGTGTAGCTTGTGTGTCGTAGACTACATTTGTGGCCTACGTCCTTATTATCTGTGACAGGTACGTGATTCCAAGATTCCTAATGGCATAATCGAGCGTCATAAATCTGTAAGAGAATTTAATAACATTATATCAAATTTGTTCGTTTGTAAAATTCATGTGTAACTCTGAATCAACTAAAATCCAGATTGGATAGCAACAGGCTCTCGGCCTACTATTATTTTATTTGAAAGTAATTATTTAAATTGAACTCTGACACTAACCAAGTAAGTATTGAAAGAAAATTGTTTTCTCTTCTACATTATTGCATGTTGATTGCTTGGTGTACATATTTCAGATTTGTTTCAACATCTGGTATTTCATAATGCGTTTCAATAGTTTAAAAGTGTTATTTTTCTGTGCTGAGTAATCCATATAAAAATAAATTTGTGTACGTCAGTATTAGTGTGCTGCAACGTCTATATATTGTTGTGTTTAGGCTCATTTCAGTGTTACAGTAATCACAGCATGTTTCATCGTGTTACCAATGTTTTGCCTAAATTATTGGGCAGATTGATTTAGACATTATAATTTCAATTATCGCAGGGAATACTTGCATCAGCAGGCATGATAAAAAACATCGTCATTGAGCTGTACATGTAATCGTTCATTACATACGGGACTGGCGACCGTACTATTTCAAAATTATCCAAATCTATTTCAAGCTGGCGTTAAATATTTATTTCTGTGGAAGATCAATACCAACTTTAATCCTTTTTTTCATTAACAACACCGTATCAAAAACATTGTCGTCGTTGAGTGAGGCGTCATTGCCATTCTTGCCAATAAGTCTTATATATTATCATATTTTTATACGTCAGTATTCGGAATCGAATTCTTCGGTTCACTACCACTCGGTCAAGTGGTTTAACTGATCTGATCGTGACAACGTTACACACCCGTGAACTTTGTTCGTTTATACTCAACATTTTCAGCCCTAGAGGTTAATGTTTGATGTTGACTACTGAGGTCATCTGGAATTCCTTCTGGCTTGCTTCAATTTGGAACAGTGTCCCTCACGACCGTATGACTGAGAACCAAGATACGAGGAAGGGCAACATTGCCCGTAAATTTATGTCTGTTTATTGCAGATCGAGTTCAGCTACCATGTTCGCTACCTTCACCTGTAGTTGTATCCAAGTCATGATTTACTATGAGGAATCATTACTTGAACATAACTGCACTGAAAGTAGCTGCACAGTAGTTGAAATCGATGTGCAATAACTAGATAAAAGTTTACGACCGATGCTGCGCTTCCTCTTAACTTGAATCTGGAATTTGTTTTAGTCACTGTTAGATAGTAGAAATAAAATCCTACCTTTCTCTACACTCCTATTGACATCTGTGGACAAAGATGCTACAAAGGTCGTATGACAACTACAAAGGTACGTATTATTTGGACAGTCCCATGCCGGCCGGAGAGGACGTGCGGTTCTAGGCGCTACAGTCTGGAGCCGAGCGACCGCTACGGTCGCGGGCATGGATGTGTGTGATGTCGTTAGGTTAGTTAGGTTTAATTAGTTCTAAGTTCTAGGCGACTGATGACCTCAGAAGTTACGTCGCATAGCGCTCACAGCCATTTGAACCATTTTTGACAGTCCCATGGCTTTAGCTTCCAGCTTACACAGACGGTAGAGGACCCAAGAAAAGGAACCAATACTCCGAAATGAATGTTTCAGGTGGTAATGAGTTTTTAATTAGGAATATGCTTGACGCATGTGTTTCTAACAGCTTTGTGGATATACTGCCTACAGGAAAATCAAAGAGACCTTTGGAGAAAAGAGAGCCACTTGTACGAATATCAAGAGCTCAGATGGAAACCCAGTTATAAGCAAAGAAGGGAAAGCAGAAAGGTGGAAGGAGTATATAGAGGGTCTATACAAGGGTGATGTACTTGAGGACAATGTTATGGAAATGGAAGAGAATGTAGATGAAGATGAAAAGGGAGATACGATACTGCGGGAAGAGTTTGACAGAGCACTGAAAGACCTGAGTCGAAACAAGGCCCCGGGAGTAGACAACATTCCATTGGAACTACTGACGGCCTTGGGTGAGCCAGTCCTGACAAAACTCTACCATCTGGTGAGCAAGATGTATGAGACAGGCGAAATACCCTCAGACTTCAAGAAGAATATAATAATTCCAATCCCAAAGAAAGCAGGTGTTGCCAGATGTGAAAATTACCGAACTATCAGTTTAATAAGTCACAGCTGCAAAATACTAACGCGAATTCTTTACAGACGAATGGAGAAACTGGTAGAAGCCAACCTCGGCGAAGATCAGTTTGGATTCCGCAGAAATGTTGGAACACGTGAGGCAATACTCACCCTACGACTTATCTTACAAAATAGGTTAAGGAAAGGCAAATCTACATTTCTAGCATTTGTAGACTTAGAGAAAGCTTTTGACAATGATGACTGGAATACTCTCTTTCAAATTCTAAAGGTGGCAGGGGTAAAATACAGGGAGCGAAAGGCTATTTACAATTTGTACAGAAACCAGATGGAAGTTATAAGAGTCGAGGGGCATGAAAGGGAAGCAGCGGTTCGGAAGGGAGTGAGACAGGGTTGTAGCCTGTCCCCGATGTTATTCAATCTGTATATTGAGCAAGCAGTAAAGGAAACAAAAGAAAAGTTCGGAGTAGGTATTAAAGTCCATGGAGAAGAAATAAAAACGTTGAGGTTCGCCGATGACACTGTAATTCTGTCAGAGACTGCAAAGGACTTGGAAGAGCAGTTGAACGGAATGGACAACGTCTTGAAAGGGGGATATAAGATGAACATCAACAAAAGCAAAACGAGGATAATGGAATGTAGTCGAATTAAGTCGGGTGATGCTGAGGGAATTAGATTAGGAAATGAGACACTTAAAGTAGTAAAGGAGTTTTGCTATTTGGGGAGCAAAAGAAATGATGATGGTTGAAGTAGAGAGGATATAAAATGTAGACTGGCAATCGCAAGGAAAGCTTTTCTGAAGAAGAAAAATTTGTTAACATCGAGTATAGATTTAAGTGTCAGGAAGTCATTTCTGAAAGTATTTGTATGGAGTGTAGCCATGTATGGAAGTGAAACATGGACGATAAATAGTTTGGACAAGAAGAGAATAGAAGCTTTCGAAATGTGGTACTACAGAAGAATGCTGAAGATTAGATGGGTAGATCACATAACTAATGATGAAGTATTGAATAGAATTGGGGAGAGGAGGAGTTTGTGGCAGAACTTGACAAGAAGAAGGGACCGGTTGGTAGGACATGTTCTGAGGCATCAAGGGATCACATATTTAGCATTGGAGGGCGGCGTCGAGGGTAAAAATCGTAGAGGGAGACCAAGAGATGAATACACTAAGCAGATTCAGGAGGATGTATGTTACAGTAAGTACTGGGAGATGAAGAAGCTTGCACAGGATAGAGTAGCATGGAGAGCTGCATCAAACCAGTCTCAGGAGACAACAACAACAACAACATTGTGGACATACGAGGGTTGACATGTAAAATGTTATCCACTGAACCCCGTCCACGATGGGTCTAAAAGGGCGACACCATTCATGGGGCAATATCTGCATCATGCTCCGCAAGCCAGCTGACGGTGTGTAGTGCAGGGTACTTCTGAATCCCCCCACCCTTTCCCCCCTCCTTTCCTGTTCCATTAGCGAATGGCCCGTCGGTAAGCCTCTGCATTAAATCTAATTACTCGAATTATCGCTGTGTGGTCATCTGGTGAGGCGTACGTGGCAGGAAGCAATATGTTGTCCAGTTCCTCCTGCTAAGTGCTTTCTAGACATTTCAACAGTAAACCTCTCGGTGATGCACAACGCCTCTCTTCTAGCGTCTGCCACTGGTGTTTGTCAAACGTCTCTGCAACGCTCTCGTGCGGACTAAACGATGCCGTGATGAAACGTGCCGCTCTTCGTTCGATCTTCTCTATGTCTTCTACCAGTCCTTCCTGGCAGTGGTCCCAGAGTGATGAACAGTACTCAAGAATCAATTGAAGAAGAGCCGTTTAAGCAACTTCTTCAGTGGATGAGTTTCATTCCTTTAAGATTCTTCCCACGAATCACAGTCTAGCATCTGCTTCTGTTACTTGTTTTTATATGCTCATTCCACTTAGGGTCGCTTTGGATACGCACTCCTGGCCATTTTACGGTAGATACTGTTTCCAGTAATTTTTCGTCAATGTGCACTTTGACGAGAGTGGGCTTGCTTTGCTATGCATGCACAATATGTCGCATTTATTTACGTTCGGAGTCAACTGCTGGCGCCTACAGATCCTTCTGCAAGTCGTCGCTGCCTTCTGGCGTCGTTACTTTGTTATACACAACCGTGTTATCTCCGAACAGGTTTAACGAGCTTCCGATGCTTTCTACTAGATCATTTATGTACTTCGTAAACAGTAACGGTCCTATCACATATCCTTGAGGTACTCCCGAAATAAATGGCTCTGAGCACTATGGGACTTAACATTTGAGGTCATCAGTCCTCTAGAACTTAGAACTACTTAAACCTAACTAACCTAAGGACATCACACACATCCATGCCCGAGGCAGGATTCGAACCTGCGACCGTAGCGGTCGCGCAGTTCCAGACTGTAGCGCCTAGAACCGCTCGGTCACTCTGGCCGGCTCCCGAAATAACCTTCGCATCTATTTTGTTCCATTAAGAGCGACGTGCTGTATTCTATCTGCAAGAATGTCTTGAAATCAGTCAAAAATCTGGTCCGTTACTCGGAAAGCTCATATTTTTTTAACTGAAGGGTACTGTGGGACCGTGTTAAACGCCTTTCTGAAGTCGAAGAACACGGCGTCAGCCTGAGAGCCGACGTCTCATGGAGGAACAGAGCGGGCTGAGTTTCGCAGAATTTGTGTTGGGGAATCCGTGTTGATTTTTATAGAGGAGCTCTTTTTTCTCCAAAAACGTATGATACATGAGCATAAAATATGTTCCATAATTTCACAACAGATTGATGTCAACGAAACCGGCCTATAATTAAGTGCATCTCTTCTACAACACTTCTCGAAAACGGAAATGTCCTGCGCTTTCTTGCAATCGCTAGGTGCCCTTCGCTGCCTCAGCGACCTGCGACAAACTGTCGCTAGAAGGGGAGCAACTTCTTTCGCATGTATAATTCAGAGCTGACAATACGAACTGAAGTGCTTTGTGAGTAGCACTGACTGGTATATATCACTTCCCGAGCAGTCTCTTGATCTGGAGGTAAAAACTTTGGGATTGAAATAGATGTTTGCTTGTGACCCCGCCAGCGCTGATCTCTGAAAGTCGGAGATGAAAAATCTTACAGAATTTAATCTCGGGTCTGAACTTAAACAAATAGCGAGATCAAATACTGCTGTGCAGTCACCGAAACTTCCGATTCATTTTCAACATGGCCACACGGGCTCTCTACATGCCATGAAGTCCAAACAGCAAGATGTCGAATTTCTTAATACGGAAATGAGTGAACTCTTTTTTCCACATTTCAAGCGACAGCCGAAAATAGGCTCCTTTCCTAAATAAATATTACCAAAAATACTACCTTACTAATTTCTATGGACATCAGTGTACCTAAGAAGAACACGATACACTAGTGCGGCGTCACAAAATAAAGCAGAGACAAAAGGGAGAATGTTACAGATAGAATCACATAAACAGACTTGGCAAAACTTGTCGATGGGGTTGTATAGTTTCAACGGTTATGGGAAAGCTTGAGTTAATGAGCCTAATGGAGCAATGACGTCTGAAAAACACGATGTTGAGTTTCGGAGCTTTCAATGTAGCCAGTTTGTGATCAAGCCGTCATCATATTAAACATTTTTTCCAGTGCTTAGTGCACGAAGGCTCCTTTTTAAAATCGATTACCTAACTTAAAGCGTGGTGTGATGATTTGGAACACCATACACGCCCCGCCTTTCCTGGCTTTGAGACTGCCGGCCAAAGCTCGTGTGTCTCTGTGCTACCCCAGATTATCATGTATGGTTTCAGGATTTTGCACTGGCAACTAAGGATCGAGCCGTCTGATCGTCTCAGCATGGAATCATGCTGTCTCAGCGATGCTGACCTAACCAGTGATACGCTGTGTGAGCTACTGCAGGAATTACTAAGCGATCAGAAGTCAGTAACCACCGGTAATGACAATGAAAGCGAAATGGTAGCGCAGCATCGCATAAAGACGTATTTTGTTGATGTGACTGCAGTAAATGCCACCATGAACTTCAGCGAAATTAATGCAGAAGATAGAGAGTGTTTGAAGGAGTCTAGAACTGTTGTCATCGAAGGGATTTTAGGGACGTCTATGCTTTCGCTAACAACAGAAAATAAGAGCAAATAAAGCAGCAAATCAGCTATTACAAATCTTACTTTCCATAAGGTAAACAAGTAAAAGAAACAGCAAATGTGCCTGCAAAGGAACCATGAAGCAGGTGGTCATGGTGTAGCACATTGACATATCCCCATCGTACCAGATGAATGTGTCAGACATGAACTGTTGAACTCTACATGAGTAATTGCAACAACAGTCTTGCAGAACACTGTAAAATGTGAACAACCCCTGGTTTGAAACTTCCTGCCAGATTAAAACTGTGTGCCCGACCGAGACTCGAACTCGGGACCTTTGCCTTGCGCGGGCAAGTGCTCTACCATCTGAGCTACCGAAGCACGACTCACGCCCGGTCCTCACAGCTTTACTTCTGCCAGTATCTCGTCTCCTACCTTCCAAACTTTGCAGAAGCTCTCCTGCGAACCTTGCAGAACTATCACTCCTGAAAGAAAGGATACTGCGGAGACATGGCTTAGCCACAGCCTCGGGGATGTTTCCAGAATGAGATTTTCACTCTGCAGCGGAGTGTGCGCTGATATGAAACTTCCTGGCAGATTAAAACTGTGTGCCCGACCGAGACTCGAACTCGGGAACTTTGCCTTTCGCGGGCAAGTGCTCTACCATCAGAGCTACCGAAGCACGACTCACGCCCGGTCCTCACAGCTTTACTTCTGCCAGTATCTCGTCTCCTACCTTCCAAACTTTACAAGCTCTCCTGCGAACCTTGCAGAACTAGCATTCCTGAAAGAAAGGATACTGCGGAGACATGGCTTAGCCACAGCCTGGGGGATGTTTCCAGAATGAGATTTTCATTCTGCAGCGGAGTGTGCGCTGATATGAAACTTCCTGGCAGATTAAAACTGTGTGCCAGACCGAGACTCGAACTCAGGACCTTTGCCTTTCGCGGGCAAGTGCTCTACCATCTGGGCTACCGAAGCACGACTCACGCCCGGTCCTCACAGCTTTACTTCTGCCAGTATCTCGTCTCCTACCTTCCAAACTTTACAGCTCTCCTGCGAACCTTGCAGAACTAGCACTCCTGAAAGAAAGGATACTGCGGAGACATGGCTTAGCCACAGCCTGGGGGATGTTTCCCTGGTTCCCTGGTTTACCAGTGGTTTCATTGTGAAAATACTGTAAATGACTTTTTCTGAAAATGCTTTGTACTTACGTTAATTTGAAACGTGCTTGATTGTTCTGTACTTCGAAGATGATAAATTCGGTAATTTCGAAGAAAGATTGCCTATCGAAGTCGCTGGGTCCAAACGATACATATCGAACGTGCGATCGGAAATCGATCATGCGACCCCGGTGGCGGTCGTTGTGATAAATTATTTGTGATCGTCATTTTTATCTGTTTTCCGTGCTTCCCTTACTTGCTCTAAATTACATACCTCCGCGAATTACTCAGGAAAAAGTCGTCATGGACCCTCTACCATTGAATAGAGCCGCAATTTGGTTCAAATGGCTCTGAACACTATGGGACTTAACATCTGTGGTCATCAGTCCCCTAGAACTTAGAACTACTTAAACCTAACTAACCTAAGGACATCCCACACATCCATGCCCGAGACAGGATTCGAACCTGCGACCGTAGTGGTCACGCGGTTCCAGACTGAAGCGACTAGACCCGCACGGCCACACCGGCCGGCAGACGCAATTTCTGTATTAAATCGTCAATGGGAAGGTGCGAGGGTAATTGTAAACTGCCAGTGGTGCATCGCAAAAAAACCTACATGACTCCCAGGAGCTGTTCCATACGTTAAACGTAGGGAAACCCAGACGATTTATATCGTTAGTGAGTGGGATGTCTGGTGTTCTTGACGTTTCTTCGGCGGATTCTCTCGCATGGAAGAATCTAATTCCATGTTTATCCAGCGTAGAAAATTGTTCGATTGTTTGTCGCAAATATGGAGTACTACCAGTCGAGGAAAGAAGGGACTGTGTAGACTGTGGTGGTGCAAAGTGTGGAAAACTTCGTAAGAACAGCTTAGATGCTGAAATTTCGTTACAATTTCACTGCTGACAGTGCGGAAAACGTACCAGTATCAGGAAGAATACATGGTTCGACTCGCCCAAATTAGCCATACAGACCACTGTAATGGACTTTCACATGACAACACCGGCGACGAGTAAGTTAAGTCGTCTCCTTTGCAATTACAAGTATCTTTTAACGCTCTTCTTTTGTAGTTGCTGTAGTGACCAACGTAAACATTCTCATAACGCCCGCCACCGAAGTCGCATGATCGATTTTCGATCGCACGTTCGATATGTATCGATATGTGTTGTTTGGACCCAGCAACTTCGATAGGCAATAATTCTTGGAAATTACCATAAACTCTAACAAATATTTTACTGTCGCAAACAAAAGGTTAAGGTGGCACCGACCACAACATCCGTCAGAACCAAAAATCGTATAGAGGACGTCGGTTTCTTCGAACAGCTGCAACGCGATTCCAAAACAACTGCACATCGAAGGACGTAGCGGTCGAAGTCGGCTGTGAACTGTTGCCTAGCAACGGCTGCACTATGGACGTTGCCCTAAAGAGTCCACTGTGAGAAGAGTCAGCGTATTGACGTGCAGAAGACAGCTCTTAGTGTAGAGAAATGAGTGTGATTCAGTGATCTGTGTAACAACATCGTCTTTGACATTACCTGGTAACCACGAAAATGGAATAAGAGATCTGAAACATTTTCGAAATTACAGCCAGGTTAGCGACTGCTGTGGAGAGAGTGGTTTCGATGCTCACTACACTCCACCTCAACGACTGCCTTATTCTCAGATTCAGTGGCACACAGTGGATGACATATAGACATAATGCGACACGGGCAACCGATTACCCACCATCACGTGAAAGTATGGAAATTCGGATGGATGGTATATCATCACTACCATTATCGATAGTATGGAACTATCGTAATTAGAAACGGGACGACAAAAACATCAAGCCATCGCGTCCAAAGCCTGAGAAGGGATCGGAGGAGAAGGAACTAACACATCCTGCCAAATCGCAGACGTCAGCCATGCAGCATACGTCAGCGACACCGCCCAATTGAGATGCAGCCAGCCTACATCCTCTTCAACATTTTGAGGTAAAGATCTACTCTAGTAATAAGTTATTAAGATCTTGTGATGTATGAAAGACGAATTGGTTGGTAGGGTCCAAAGTGCCTCTACAATCGTACAACAGACAACAGAAATATCTGAGTTGAAGTGAACAATTTCTTAGTAGCTGTGCAACGCATGCTTTGAGACTTACAGTAGTCACTTTGAACCCTTTGTTGTGAGCTTAAATTGTTACTGTAAAGCGAATATATACAACTTCATAAGCACCTGGAAACCGTGATAATACTGGAATTTAATGTACGTTAGCAACAATAGTGTCTTTCAAGACTGAGAGTCATTGGGCAGCTCATATATCCTTGTATTTGTTCTGTACCTTGACTCAGAATGTGTTCACGGAGTCTTGGTACGGTCGCTAGATGGCACCACCGTCTCACTACCTCTGGACCGCAGCCCATCATCGTTCCACAGCTTTCTGGCAGCCCAGTAGCTTGCGGTAGTTGACGTAAAACGTTTAATATGCAACAAGCAGTACATGCCGTTATTGTATTGAACATAAATTGCTCCTCTCACGGTACAACACAATACGACCAATAATCGTACCACTTCTCTATTTGCATGTTCAGGAAAGTGGGGTTCTATCATACAGCACTGCATTACCCATCACTCAGAGCGACACTACGTTCGTAGCCAGTAATGTAAAAACTTGTAATTTTCGTGAATGATAGGCGTTAGTTGCTGTTCGTGTATTACTGTCCACATATAACAGAAAAGGACTGATTGTAGTTGCTCTACTGTTATGTCACTGACTTATCTTTATTCACAAAAGCGATGTCCTTTTAACGGCATTTGACCTTGATCATCATCTACTGGAACTCGATCGATGTCGGAGTCTCTAGGCAAACGTCATGATATTTTCGATGTCTCAGGATGTCGTTCCAAGATCAGTATCAGATACGATGATAGCATGATGACGGGGTCAGTTGCAGTGTTCAATTCTAACTGTCGGCTTTGAGCAATGACGTAATGTGTAGTATTATTTTGTTTGTGCCATAGACTGAAATTGTGAATGTTAAATGTTTTCTCTGCAATTCTTCGTTACGCGCGTGTATGAAAAATTTAAAGTATATTCCTTTGGTTTCATATCGTAATTTGTTTTGAGATTCTTTTGCTGCTGAAAGTATTTGCGACTTAAAAGATTCTGATTTCATATACAACTGCTTTTCGTAATGGATGAGTCAGTTGTCTTTACAGCGAAAATGCTCCCTGATAGAATGATTGACCGTAAATCTACTAGAAGATTTTTACAATCATTGGATCTTATTTCAGAATTTTGCAAGTGCAATATTTGTGGAAATTATTTGGTGTTGACAAAGGTTCCAGCTTCAAGAGCATCAGATGAATATATATGGAGGTGTAGAAGAAATAATATATGGAGGTCTATATGCAGAGGGATTTGGTTTGAAAGAGCAAGGCTGAATTTAGAAGTAATAGTCATGTTAACTTACTATTTTTGCTATGAATATTCTTCGAAATCTCTCATGAACAAAACAGGGGTTGCGTGCGGTATTGTAGTCGACTGGTTTTCATTGACCTCCTGACATTCTTATTGCTTGTTATTCCTTATTTTGTTCTTCTTGTCAGCCTCGATCTTTCACTGCTCTGGAAGCTCATGTGGTACGAATCTTTTTAGATACCCAATTTCTGTTTTCTATTTCGCTGTTTTTACTGTACTTCTGTCAATTTTACTTTCATTCCTCAGGTAGAAAGTCCACCGTTTGTCATTTTCGAGCCACTGTAGCTGGTGTGAGTTACGTGTAGTCTAGTTGCCGGTTGCAAGGTTTGTCATTTTTGCGTTTCATTTTTTTCAGTGTGCAGTGATGTTTTTGAAGATTCTCATTTTTGGAAATGTTTTCTTTACTACTTTGGACAATAACTTTCTCGCGCTTCTACCGTTTGGAGGAATAATTAATATTAAATTGGTGCAATTTTATAACTGTGCCATTTCAATGCAGTATGATGGTTCTCTGTGCTCCTTTACTCGCATAAATTACGATAATAATTCTTATCAGACCTAAATTTTTTCTCATTCTTTTTGTTATTTATTTTCGTTGTCTTCAATGGTTTAGATATAATTCACGCGTAAATAAATAATCAGAGAAATGTGAGTGTAACTTCATCGCACGCTACATTCGTTTGTTTACGAATATGGTCCGTTCCTTTCATAGATTGCCCCTATGCTGTGCCTTTGCCTTAGGTATGACGTCATTGCTCGAAACTGACGAGTTGAACCGGACACTAGAATTTATCCATGTTCCGTACGTTATCACAACAACGATGAAGTTGATGAGTTCAATAGTGGTATATCTAATATACTGACTGCTGCATACAGATGTGTTTGTGATCAAGTACTTAATGACATCGATGATTTCATGACGTCTGCCAATAGACGTGATAATAGAGCTTGGCGATTTCAAAACTGATATACTTTTAATATGAGATCACCAAGAAATTGGAAATGAATTTTGCAAATAAGAGAAAGCGAGCTTCCCACACAGCACTCTGTTTAGCAGCCATCGCATCGCAATACGCGTGTGATGGAATTCTGCTGAGGCAGACATTTCATTCACGTAAGTAAGCAGTGTATGTTCTCAATCGGAAGTCCATCGAGATGCTTTCTTCTTCGGTCGTTGTATTGTGGTACCTTTTATCTTTATCTTAACCACTGGGGCTGTCTTAGCAACGTGGTGTGTGTCATATGTATCCCACGTAGGTATTATGCATGATACAACCTGTTAGATGCCCCACGGTGTGATAAACCTAGAGGCAACAGTCTCACATACCTCTGTATCAGGACCGACCAGTGTTGATATCAGCCGTCTGCGGTGAATTAGTCGAGTTTTTTTTTACCTCTTTCGCCTCATGATGTAGGTGTAGATGTCGAACGGCTTTTCCTGCCCTGAAATACAGGGTGAACTTTAATAAAACCTACTGACTACAGGGACGGAATTCTGACTGGAAATGGAGGAAAAAAGGTCCTATGAACACCTGTGTGTGGAAATGGACGGTGTGCATGCGACGACGACAAATCGTCGCGGAACACAGTACAAAGCTGCATCGTATCCACGTCACAACAGATGTTCAAAGTGGCCTCCATGGTAGCTGTTTTCATAAAGGATTCGCATAATCGTACTTTGGCTTACACCATGTTGGCGGACGACTTGCCTGGAACTTCTACTGGGTTTCGTCACAGTATCCTACCCCTGTCAACCAAACCTGATGTACGCACAGTCCGCACCTCCTTGCACGTTCGTCTGTCTGAAAGGACATATAATCATACTAAAAAGGACCAGAAATGTTGTCTGATGTGGTTGGTGTTTGTGAGGATACTCGTTTTGGTATAGCCTCGCTGCCTCTCGACCGTTCCCATCTGCTTTGCCGTACACAAACACCATCTCGGCTTGTCCCTGACGTGAATACCGGACCATTCTGCTGTTTACAGTGCGCTGTGTCAATCACACAGCCTGCAACACATGAAGAACACACGGCTCGTGGTCAGAGAACCGGCCATTCATCGACGCCATCTACCGCGGCGACGATGCACTTCCGGACACATGTTCATAGGACCTTTTCTCCTCCATTTCAAGACAGGAATCCGTCCCTGCAGTTTGTCGGTCTTATTGATGTTCACCTTGTATAAGTAATTAATCAGTTTATTACACCGTACACACAAAGATCGTACAAACAAGAGTATCGTATGATACTGCCACTGTTCTCTGATAACGCATTACGCTTCGTAGCTTTCGAGTCATTTATATCCGGATGAGGGTTTCCAATCTCCGATTCCCACATTTGTCTTCCTTCGTCACCCCTTCAGTCTGTATTTTCACTTCACACTACCTTCCTAGCCCTATACATCTTCCCTCAGAAATACTAATGGTCCCCTCAACGCCATACTTCACGCAGGTTAACTTCTGATGCAAATAGTGGCTGCTCAGAATCACCCCTTCCAAGGCCCAGCTAATAATTATAGGACGAACCACCAGTAATTTCCGCCAGATGGCTTCTACCTTACCATTTACAGCTCTCCTATGCCGTTAGCTATCACACTAAAACATCTCGTGTTAACCATCCGTCGTAAACTGACAAGGGAAACCCACTCTATAACAATACAATAAAACGCCCATAACAGACTGAAGCGGTCGAACGGGGGGCTGCAGCCGTACACCACACTCCACCCCTACAAAGCCTTTACCCGATCAGTCCTGTATTGTGTCAACGTTGTCTGCATTTCTGCACCTCTTTGCCTCCACCCACCACGACACTATTAATTACTCCCCCTCTCCACAGCTTCAGATTTTCTACATGGCACGCAAATTTCGCACCAACCACCCCATCGTTTCATAAGTGATTATCAGCCCTCGTACTCAGTCACATTTTTTTCAACACATTGAGGTGTTCGCTGTGTTATTCAGTGGTTTGGTATTTAACTAATTTGTAAATGAAAATGATAATCATATTTCATTACAGTGAGTAATTACTAAATAATTTTTTTCTCCCGGCTAAAGATTTGGCCAAGATGCTAAAGAACTCCAAGTTAACGTTGTGTTAAAATGTTGTCTGTAAGTTGTGTAAGTGTCACTAAATCACAGTTCATACAACAGATTCTATACAACTATGGATTATGATGGAGGCGGTTACCTTCAGCAAAATTATCACTAAAATCACCGAATATCAGCCGCGCACAACACTGACGTATGTTACCTGAAACAATCTTCTTCGCACATTCGTGCGTCATTAATTTCGGCTCCATACATCAGCAAGAAAAGTTTGTTATATGCATCGTGCTATGAGCACTGTTTTTAAAGAACCAATCTGATTCGAATTATTTTCATTAAAATGAGTTCGGGACCACCGGTGGACATTTATTTTTTACACATTTTTATTACCTTCGGCATTTATGTATGCAGAGTTGCGTATTTTGAATTTGCCGCTGAGATAATTGTTAAGATGGCGGCAGACAATTGATAGAGACTTCTATTGTTAGAGCAAATTTCCTTTTAACAGGATAAATATTTGAAATGCTTATTAAACTTTACTTTCATATTGTGCACTATTTAGACTAATTTTCATCAAGCAAACCTTTGGTACTTTCGTAAGAAACACAGATAAAAACACGATACAAATCGCTGTCACCAATGGCTGCGCTCCTTGCAGCGGAAAGAAATAGTTAACACAGATAATGCTTATTGAGAGAGGAACTAAAGGTACAAATAATTATTCACTCATATTTATTATAATAGTGAACTCTATTCTCAAGTAATAATTAACAAATAAATACAATTTCTTAACAGACCTCAGTTTGATATGCGTCTTCCTTCCGCAACCTACAAAGCCAACCAACAAAAGGTAAAACAAAGGAAGACAAACGCAGATCATAAAAGGAATTTACAATTATCATTGTCTTTGTATGATACACATAGATAATATTATATAAATAATTGATATTTATCATCGTTTTATTTCACTATTTTTTATATGTCGGATAGATAATGTTTATAACTGTTAGAGGCATAATTTCCTCTCGTCGCACTGTAGCTAAAATTTATCTCGTGGATGTTACAACATCCACTACATTCACTTCACATCCCGTCCGAAACGAAACTTTAACATCCTCCCCGTACCTGAGTATGAAATCCGGCTAGAGATCTACCCATCCTTCCAGCTTTATTGGAACACTTCTCTTCCTCATCATGTCATCGCTCCTCGTTCGTCACCCCCACCCATTTCCCTCTCCGTCCAAATGTCTGGTTTAAGTCTTCCTCCTCAGATCTTCCACCCCAAATCCTTCGCAGAATACTGCCAACTCACTAACTGCTTCCTTTGCGTAAATTAGTACAGTAAAGTGCTCCGATTTTTCTTTAACACAATGGTCATTTTCTGTATTTGAAATCACAACGGTATTTAACTCAAAATTTTCAGGGAGCAACCATCAGCTTCATAATTTTAATACGGTACAATGTTTACTTTTAATTTCTTAACATTCTATTCGGGTATATTTTACGAATCATACCGGCTCAACATCGACACTGTCCCGCTGTCACGGCAACCATGGGCTTGAAGGACTCGGAAATGAATTAAAGACGAAGAAAATAGTACATCATCATAATGGAAACGGGTCCCCATCCGTCGCTGAGTGGTCAGCTTGACTGACTGCCATGCGGAGGATCTGGGTTCAATTCCCGGTACTGTCAGGGATTTTTTTCTTGATGGGAGTGGTGGAATGGAGTGCACTCATCCTCGTGATGACAAATAAGGAGCTACTCGAATAAGTTATATATAAATTGAAGGGAATCACTGCTGTCAGCTGAAGCAGGACATTACGCGGAATCAGCGGCGACGACTGAAAATGTGTACCGGGCCGGGATTCGAACCTGGGATCTCCTGCTTACTAGGCAGGTGCGTTAACCACTGTGCCATCCGGGACATAGCGTTATCGCATCTGGGCGGACTATCTCGGCGCGCTTCACTGCCGATCCACATTCCCACCGAGCACCACCTATCCGCAGCCCCTGTCCATCATACTCCTGTTCGCTACTCTGAGACTCCCACAGGCGGTTGGGCGTATCTCTGCATCCGCACTGGCGAGCTAGGCAGCATTCATATAATTGAACGAGAAGTGGCGGCTCTAAGGTAGGCAAAGCCGACAGCGGTTGGGAGAGCGACGTGCTGGACCCACGTCCTTCGATGATGAATAGAAAAGACTACATTGGCCGAGGATGGCATGGCGGTCGGTCGGTTCCCATTGCACGAGAAGTGGCGGCTCTAAGGTCGGCAAGGCCGACAGCAGTTGGGAGAGCGACGTGCTGGCCCCACGTCCTTCGATGATGAATAGAAAAGACTACATTGGCCGAGGATGACATGGCTGTCGGTCGGCCCCATTGGCCGATCTAGTCCAGAACGGCGGGGCATAATGGAAACTTCGAGAATATCCTCATATGGATAACCTGACACCGCTGGTAAGATAGTGGATTCGCATTCGGGCGAATGAAGGTTCAAGTCCTCGCATGGTCATTCAATTTTAGAAGTTTTTCCTCGTTTCCCTCAGTCGCTTAAGGGAAGTGCTAGAAAGGGTCATTTGATAAAGAAACGGCTGATTTTCGTCCTCGTCATCTCCATCAACATAGAAAGGATGTCTCTCCTAAAAGTCGCCAGGCGAATTTTCTCTGGTCTTTCAACAAACATTTGCTGTTTCGTTTTTACACTATGTAGCTGGAGTCAGCCGAAACAAACATTGCTCATCCCAGGGTCGACTGAAAACATCGGTTCGTTTCCTGTCGCAAAGACAATAATTTTTAGAGCGTACTTTTACGTGCCAATTCCATAGAGCGGTCCCAGATTAGTCTAGTCCGTTTTATCGACGTGTATTAACAAGGACAACAAAACACGAAGAGTAACAGTATTCTAGCAGCGACAGCAATACCCTGGCCCGTGCTGACTGCTACCGCAAAGCATCCAGTGCGACTGAGTCATTGCTGCATTGCGGTCTATTCTTCGTGTTTTATTGTCCCTTTTAAAAGTATTGATAAGACGAATAACACACTACACTAACTTGGGACCGTTTTGTTGAATGAGCACGTGAAATTCCAATTTAAAAATAGCTTTCTTTGGAAAGGGAAACAATCGGACGCTTTCTTCTAACACTGGGCGTCGCATGAAAGACGTGACAAGCAATAACTGTTTGGGTCGAACACAGTTAGGCGGTGCAAAACCGAAATGGGAAATGTTGTTGTTGTTGTGGTCTTCAGTCCTGAGACTGGTTTGATGCAGCTCTCCATGCTACTCTATCCTGTGCAAGCTTCTTGATCCCCCACTACTTACTGCAGCCTACATCCTTCTGAATCTGCTTAGTGTATTCATCTCTTGGTCTCCCTCTACGATTTTTACCCTCCACGCTGCCCTCCAATGCTAAATTTGTGATCCACTGATGCCTCAGAACATGTCCTATCAACCGGTCCCTTCTTCTTGTCAAGTTGTGCCACAAACTCCTCTCCTCCCCAATTCTATTCAATACCTCCTCATTAGTTATGTGATTTACCCATCTAATCTTTAGCGTTCTTCTGGGAATGGGAAATATCTGACGCGAAACCGTAGAGGATACGCCTGACGACTATAAGGAGAAACACTCGGCGTACTTCGCATGCTACCCTGCGGTATGTTGCGGAGAATGCTTTGCGTACCATTGATACCTCCTCTGCTATCTGAGTCACGAATGGTGACTCAAAGAGAAGTTAGTGGTAATCCTCCGTGTTAGCTCTCTAATTGTACCTTCACTGTCTTTTATAGAAATACGAGGGTAAGTCAATTATACATCTTTGCAGTTTTCATGCTGCTAGGTTAGTTTCGTTATCGCTGCCGTGCTGTTAATCATGGCTGCTCCGCTGTCTATTTGCACCAAAGAAGAGCAACGTTCATTGATCCGTTTTTTGTGGTCGGTAGGCGTATCAGGGACCGAAATTCATCGAAGACTTTCGGTACAGTTCGAGAACAGTGTTTTGCCACAACGGAGTGTCCACCAATGGATTGAAAAATTCCGAAATGCTCGCAAAAGTGTTACGCACGATGAAGGAGCCGGACGACCGTTTACCGCCACAGATGCAGAAACCATTGAGTGTTCACGTGAAGTGATTCTCTTAGACAGACGATTAACTATTGACGAATGGCACGTCGTCTGCAAATTAGTCACCGTTCTTCCTAAGAAATCATCCACAGCAGACTCGGGTTTCATAAATTTTGTGCAAGATGGGTCCCAAAACAACTCACGCAGTTGCATAAACAAACGCGCTTGGACATCTGCAAAATCATTTGGATCGCTATGGTAACGAAGGGCACAATTTCTTAGCCAGGATCATTACTGGTGACGAAACATGGATCCATCATTCCGAGCCGGAGAGTAAACGGCAGAGTATGGAATGGAAACATCCAAATTCGCAGTGCAAGAAAAAGTTCAAGACCGAACCGTCCGCAGGAAAACTGATGCTTACGGTTCTTTTGGGACGCACAGGGTCCAGTACTGGATCATTGTGGGGAAAGGGGCACAACAATAAACAATGTACGTTACAGTGTGACGCTTACTGCCAGGCTAAAGCTTGTAATCCGAAGCAAACGCCGAGGATTGCTGTCAAAAGGTGCTGTGTTGTTGCACGACAGTGCCCGTCCGCATACTGCTGCCCTCACTGCTGAAACGCTCCAGAAACTCCAATTTGAAGTACTGGATCATCCTCCATATAGTCCTGATCTTGCCCTTCTGACTATCACTTGTTCGGTCCACTCAAACAGACATTATGGGGCCGTCGATTTGCCTCGGACGAAACAGTGAAAGAAACGGTGCAGCTCAACCGAGAACCTTCTTTTATGGGGGCATCAGGAAGCTTGTAGAACGATGGATCAAGTGCGTTGAAAGGCAAGGAGACTATGTCGAAAAATGATGTTCTTGCAAGTTTCCTATTTGATTACAATAAAATTTTAGAAGTACATTGCGGATAGTAACTGACTTACCCTCGTATGCATAGGTGTAAGCAACATACTGGTTGACTCTTCTAGTAACGTCCACTTACGTAGTTTTTGTAGTAAACCACATCATTATGCACGTGCTGGGAGCAATGAAGACATCACAACAATTTGCTGGCATTGCTGAGAAAGAGCAGATGGCCAACCTGAGGAGGGAAACATGACGAAAGCAAAAGATCGTAGTGAAAACCCCACAATCAACGATGATTTAGGACGAACAGTAAACCCGCTTAACCACCGCAACAACCAGGGAATTGGGGCAGTACCTGATGACGACGCGACGAATGGACGGTCCGAGATGCACAACACCTCTCTTCTAACGTCTGCCACTTGAGTTGGCTGAGCATCTTCGTGACAGTTTTGCGATTACTAGGCTGGACGAACCTGTGATGAAACGCGCAGCTCTTGTTTATATTATGGCTATTTCTTATATCAGTCCTATCTGTCAAGGCTCCGCCTCTGACGAACAATACTTAGATGTTGGTCAAACGAGAATTGCGTTAAGTCATTCGTGTGCCCACTACACTGCCTGATGATTCCTTCAACGAACCTCAGCCTGGCATCTGACTTTCCATCGATTAATATTATGTGGTTGTTACACTTTCTACATCTACATCTACATGCATACTCCGCAAGCCATCTGACGGTGTGTGGCGGTGGGTACCTTGAGTACCTCTATCGGTTCTCCCTTCTATTCCAGTCTCGTATTGTTCGTGGAAAGAAAGATTGTCGGTATGCCTCTGTGTGGGCTCTAATCTCTCTGATTTTATCCTCGTGGTCTCTTCGCCAGATATACGTAGGAGGGAGCAATAGACTGCTTGATTCCTCGGTGAAGGTATGTTCTCGAAAGTTCAACAAAAGCTCGTACCGAGCTACTGAGCGTCTCTCTTGCAGAGTCTTCCACTGGAGTTTATCTATTATCTCCGTAACGCTTTCGCGATTACTAAATGATCTTGTAACGAAGCGCATTGCTCTCCGTTGGATCTTATCTAAATCGCTCCGTTCGCTTATTCTCAGATATTTAAAGGTTTTTGCGGTTTTAACTATTCGGAAATAGTTTAACCATAGAATAACAAATCTTTCGACCTGTTTATGCGTAATACGGTGATTTTTTTATGTTGAGTGTCAACTGCAAATCCCTACAATTAGTGTCGGCCCTCTGCAGGTCTTCTGCACGCCCGCATCTCGTGGTAATGCGGTAGCGTTCTCGCTTCCCACGCCCGGGTTTCCGGGTTCGATTCCCCGCGGGGTCAGGGATTTTCTCCGCCTCGTGATGGCTAGGTGTTGTGTGCTGTCCTTAGGTTAGTTAGGTTTAAGTAGTTCTAAGTTCTAGGGGACTGATGACCATAGATGTTAAGTCCCATAGTGCTCAGAGCCATTTGAACCATTTTGTCTTCTGCATTTCGCTACTATTTTCTTGGTTTGCAACTTCTCTGTATACAACGCCATCATCCGGTAACAGCCTCACGAAGCTTCCGACACTATGCTCTTCGTCATTTATACAATATCCGATCAAAAGTATCCGGACACCTTTTAGTGGACATTAGCATGACGGATGTCTATCCTTTGCCTTTATGACTGCTTCACCTCTGCTGGCAACATTTTCATTGAGGTACTGAATATCTGTGGGGGAATGGGAGCCCGTTCTTCCTCAAGAACCGGAATCAATGAAAGCAGTGACGAAAAACTCTGAGGTCCGGAGTGAAGTCAATGTTCTGATTCCAAAGGTGCCCCATTGGGTTCAGGTCGTGACTCTGCGCAGGCCAGTCCATTTAGGCAATGTTGTTGTCCTCAGACCATTGCCTCACCGGCGCTATCGTGCTGACACCAACAACCATCGTCTCCGAACCGCTCCCCTACTGTATGCGGTACACAATGCTGCAAAATGTGATCAAATCGTTTCGCATCTAGCTTTTCCTTAAGCACAATAAGGAGACCATGAAAAGCACCTCCATACCGTAATACTACTTCGTCCGTACTTCACTGCAGCCGCTACACTTGATGGTAGGTTGTCGCCTAGCCCAAACCTTTCCGTCGGGTTGCTACAACGTACAGCATCGTTCATCACTCAAAATCACTCATTTCCAGTGGTCCAACCGTCCAGTATGGCTGCTCTTTACATCACTTCATCCGTCGGCTAGTGTCGACTACAGATTATCGAGAGCTGATCGACCACTGTGCTGCCATACGGAGAGCCGCTGTGCTCGCCGGCTCCATTGTAATCATGCTATACTTCACACCCACCCTCTGCAATGCACGACAGTCCCTGTCCGTCACTGCATGAGGTCTCTGGGGCCTCCGGTTACCTCTGGTTGTTCCTTCACGACCGCAGCACCAGTGGTAGACTTGGGCAGCTTTAAAAGGGCTGAAATGTCCGTGATGCATTTACTACTCAGATGGCGTCCAATAACTAGTCCACGTTCGAAGTCACTGAGTTGCCCTTACTGACAAATTCTGCTGTTAACTCTTTCTGTACTGACACCACAATACTCCTGTCTCCTTTCATATTTGCGGGTTGGCTCTTGCGACAACTAGAGGTCAATTCCGGAAGGATGTGCGGATACTTGTAATTAGAGGCCATATACAGGGTATTCAGCTGCTCCTATCGCTAAGTTTTATGCAGCCCGTAACGTTTGGATTCCGCAGAAATATTGGAACACGTGAGGCAATACTGACCCTACGACTTATCTTAGAAGATAGATTAAGGAAAGGTAAACCTAAATTTCTAGCATTTGTAGACTTAGAAAAAGCTTTTGACAATGTTGACTGGAATACTCTCATTCAAATTCTGAAGGTGGCAGGGGTGAAATACAGGGGGCGAAAGGCTATTTACAGTTTGTACAGAAACCAGATGGCAGTTATAAGAGTCGAGGGACATGAAAGGGAAGCAGTGGTTGGGAAGGGAGTGAGACAGGGTTGTAGCCTCTCCCCGATGTTATTCAGTCTGTATATTGGGCAAGCAGTAAAGGAAACAAAAGAAAGATTTGGAGTTGGTATTAAAATCCATGGAGAAGAAATAAAAACTTTGAGGTTCGCCTATGACATTGTAATTCTGTCAGAGACAGCAAAGGACTTGGAAGAGCAGTTGAACGGAATGGACAGAGTCTTGAAAGGAGGGTATAAGATGAACATCAACAAAAGCAAAACGAGGATAATGGAATCTAGTCTAATTAAGTCGGGTGATGCTGAGGGAATTAGATTAGGAAATGAGGCACTTAAAGTAGTAAAGGAGTTTTGCTATTTGGGGAGCAAAATAACTGATGATGGTCGAAGTAGAGAGGATATAAAATGTAGGCTGGCAATCGCAAGGAAAGCGTTTCTGAAGAAGAGATTTGTTAACATCGAGTATAGATTTAAGTATCAGGAAGTCGTTTCTGAAAGTATTTGTATGGAGTGTAGCATTGTATGGAAGTGAAACGTGGACGATAACTAGTTTGGACAAGAACAGAATAGAAGCTTTTGAAATGTGGTGCTACAGAAGAATGCTGAAAATTAGATAGGTAGATCACATAACTAATGAGGAAGTACTGAACAGAATTGGGAAGGAGTTTGTGGCACAACCTGTACTAGAAGAAGGGATCGGTTGGTAGGACATGTTCTGAGGCATCAAGGGATCACAAGTTTAGCATTGGAGGGCAGCGTGGAGGGTAAAAATCGTAGAGGGAGACCAAGGAATACACTAATCACATTGAGAAGCATGTAGGCTTCCATAGATACTGGCAGATGAAGAAGCTTGCACAGGATAGAGCAGCATGGAGATCTGCATCAAACCAGTCTCTGGACTGAAGACCACAACAACAACAACAGCAACAACGCTTTCAAATACTGACCACAAAATTTTTCTATTCTCACGGTAGCTATGTGCAAACTATGGACGGGGCCTTTTTGTATGAAAATTTATGTAGTCAAATTTTTTATGTAACTTTTGTACGTTTTTCTTGCATAGTTCGAAAACTATTACCTGTAGCGAAAATGGATCCCAGTACAAAGGTACTATATTCAATTTCCTACAAAGAGGTCCTGTTCATTTTTTCTGTAGGACTGACAGTTTATGTGCAGCGAACGAGAGATTGTGAAAATGTTGGGCGAGGTATTTGAAGTCTTAGTGGGTTGCGTAAAACCAAGAGGTAGGGGCAGCTGAATCAAGTGTGTACTGTTAACGGTAATAGTGCCATTAGCCTCCCTTGAGATACGCCTGAAGCTACTTTTATGTCTGAAGATTTCCTTCCGTTAAGAATCACACACTGTGTTCTAAACAGAGGTGACAGAAGGTGTGGGACATCTCCTAATACCATGTTGGACGTCCTTTTCCCAGCGTAGTGAATCGGTTCGACATGGCGTGTACTCAGCAAGTCGTTGCAAGTTCCCTGCAGAAATACTGACCCATGTTGCCTCTAAAGCTGTCCATAGTTGCGAAAGTATTCGCTGTGCACGGTCTTTTGCAAACGCTGACCTCCCCATTGTGTCCCGTGAATGTTCGACGGGTTGCCATATCATTCGCTCTAATTGTCCAGAATGTTCTTCGATCCAATCGCAAACAGTTGCGGCCAAGTGAGATTGGGCATTGTCATCCATAAAAATCCCATCGTTGTTTGGGAACGTGAAGTCCACGAATGGTTGCAAATTTTCTCCAAGTAGCCGAACACAACCGTTTCCAGTCAATGATCTGTTCAGTTGGACTAGAGGAGCCAGTGTATTCCATGTAAACTCAGCACACATCCTTACGTTATGGGGCCACCACCAGCTTGCACAGTGCCTTCTTGTCAACTTGGATCCATGGCTGCATGGCTTCATGGGGTCTGCCCACACTTGAACCCTACTACTCTTACTACATGAAATCAGGACTCATCTGACCAGGCCACAGTTTTCCAGTCACTAGAGTCCGACCGATATAGTCACGAGCCCTGGAAATGCATTGCAGGCGATGTGCTCTTAGGAAAGGCACCCCCTTCGGTGGTCTGCTACAGTAACCAATTAACGCCAAATTTCGCCGCACTATCCTGATGGATGCATTCGTCGTACATTCCTCGTTGAATTGTGCTGTCATTACAGACCGTATTGCTTGTCTGTTTGCACTGACAATCCTATGCAAACGCCGCTGCTCTCGATCGTTAAGTGAAGGCCGTCGGCCACTGCTTTGTCTGTGGTGAGAGGTTGCGAGGTGGCATGAGCCCCCTCTCATATTTCTATCTTACTCTGAGTAGTTCGATTTTCCTCTCTAATTGCATGCGGTGAAAAGTTGCTATTCCGTCACACGTGGACTTCCCATGCAGAATCTCTGGTCACCCTGCTGATCTTGAAAGGGTTAAGCCAACGGGTGCGAGGGAGTTGAGTGGATGCTTTACAGATGTCGACATTGTCATAAGAGCGGGGGCGACACGCCTACAGGGGCCTGACGGAGCGGCTGGGCTAGAGATTCCGTTACTCCGCAGAAACTTAGTGAAAACACTTTCTGATGGGATACCAGCGAGGCGTGGGAATGACTTATGTCCCAGGCAGTCTTGGCAGGCAAGTTCCCGCGTTTTCTGCAGAATCATAACTGTGATTGGCTTGCTCATGGCATAGCTCCCTGAAGTAGCAAAATCAGCGCAGAAATTGGCGCCAAGTATCTCCATTGGTGGGATAGTAGTTCGTCGGCAATGGAGTGGTATTTTACGCCGGTTTTAGAGTTGCTGATTGGAACTTTTAACCACGACCACTGTCGTGGGGGCGGGGATGTTCTGTGTTCAGCTTTTACGGGTGCTCTTGTGGAGTCAGCTCTCGCCTTTCGGTCAGAGTAGGTTACAAGACTGAGCTCTCGCTGCTCTGGACAGCCTGCCTTGCATTGGCTGTCTAATATACTTTCATTCAATTGTAACCGTTTGACGAAGTTGCTAAAGTTTCGACTTCAACGTAACTTTCCGAGTACAGTTGGCAAGTGAGCGTTCTGCATACAAGCGGCCTATGTTGTCCGTCTTGAGCAGTTTTGGCTAAAGTTGACTGTACCAGAGTTACTGTGTGACTCCTCTTGTTAAAATCACTCACTGTATCGTCAGTGATTGTGTAGCGAGCCTTCTTCATCTCCCTCAGAGGCGTATTTGTGTTGCTAGGAAGTCTTTAGTCTGGAACAACCAGACAAGGAGAGTTTATTTCGGGCTATACTCACGACATTATCATCACCACGACGGGATGTCGAAGCAACCAGCCATCGCCTCCGGTATGCCAGATCGTGTCCTTGCAGTTAAGAAGACAGCTTGGTAATGAACGTCCGCAGCACCGGGAAATCAAGGAATTTTGCTAGGTGATAATCAGAGGTCAGCAGAGCGCGCCTGTTCGTCTTTTCTAACTTTGTTCTGTCTTGGGTGTTCATTGTCTGAGTTATCACTACTGTAGTAGCAATT
This sequence comes from Schistocerca americana, assembly GCF_021461395.2. NCBI lineage: Eukaryota > Metazoa > Arthropoda > Insecta > Orthoptera > Acrididae > Schistocerca > Schistocerca americana. The sequence goes on along the minus strand of NC_060125.1, from coordinate 555,877,338 downwards.
AGTGTTGGGTTGGCTGGGTGTTTCTCTTAAGATTTGAGTTGCAAGGAACTGGTTCCACATACCACTTGGTCATAAACGTCACAATCTAGTTTATAAACAATTTCGCCTTCACAGCATTTAATTGAGTATCCAATTTTATGTATTGTAAATGTTTCATGTGTTTTGTTTATCATTTTGAGATTAGTCATAATAAATCAAATTGTTATTTTGGACAGATCTTCATTCTGTTAATCGGTAGAGCAGCCCTTTCATTTCTCACTATGTTAATGAAACTTTCCTTTATCTAATTAATTTCTATCCAATTAAATTATTGCAGGTGCCAAACTCTTTTTCTACTCCACTTGCAGGGTCGATTACAGTCAGTTCGCGTTTCTTCTAAATCCATGTGCAACAGCAAAAGTCGGAGTTAGAAAAGGGAGGGGGGGGGGGGGGGGGGAGCTTAGAACATCATTTCCATATGAAGATTCGAGAAGAGTTTAGTGTTAAATACACTCTAGCCCCGGCACCTCGCAAGGTAAAGCCTGAAATGTGGTATTATCGGCACACTCTTGGCACCAGGGATCTCGGAATATTGAATTCTCTGACGATTACCGAAATGAGACGTCCTGTGCGTCCTGCTCCTACTACCAGCCTGCGTTCAAAATCTGTCAGTTCCCGTCGTGCGGTCATACTCAGGTCGGCAACCTCACATGAATCACCCGAAACCAAATGACAGCTCTGTCGATGCATAGTCTGTTTATACTTTGCGTACGAGATAGTCCGCAGCTCGTGGTCATGCGGTAGCATTCTCGCTTCCCGCGCCCGGGTTCCCGGGTTCGATTCCCGGTGGGGTCAGGGATTTTCTCTGCCTCGCGATGACTGGGTGTTGTGTGATGTCCTTAGGTTAGTTAGATTTAAGTAGTTCTAAGTTCTAGGGGACTGATGACCATAGATGTTAAGTCCCATAGTGCTCAGAGCCATTTTTGAACTTTGCGTACGAGATAATACCGGCATTTGTATATATGGGTATCGCTATCCCGTGACTCAGTGTATACTGCGTGTATTACCCTCCCTTGTAGTACACACGATCGTTCTTTCACGTTTCAAGATTTCCCTCCGTTAAGAACGAGACGCTGTTTGCGTGTGACACGACGATTCGAGCGACGCGTCCTCTGGCCACTTCCGACCACACAGTGTGTGATGCGCGAAACTGAAGACAGCGACTGTGGTTTTCGGAATTTGCGGGGGGCCTGGCGTGGCGCTAACTAGCCGCCCGACGCGACCCTCGCGTTGGGCACCCCTGGCGGCGCGCGCGATGCAAATGCCGGTATTGATCTGGCCGCGGCGCCGCCGCCGCCCCCACTCCGCGCGAGGGGAGGCTGCGCGGCCGGGGTCCGCCGATCGACTCCCTTCTGCCGCGGCGCCTCTCTCCGCTTTCACGCAGCGACCACAATAGCCACTGTGCGGGGGTTCCGCGTCGTTGCTGTACTCATTAAAAATCCTCTCCGGTGTTCTGTCCGCCCAGATGCCGCCACATAGCCGCACCTCATCAGCAGTACGCCTGAATGCTCTCACATGTCGAGCCGGCGACGAGTTGAAAGTCTCTCTACGATCAGAGCGGATCAGCGGGAGACGGGGATGTGGGAGGTGAACTGAAGTTTGCATTGAAAGATGTGCCTACGAGTACAGCAGAGCGGGAAGGCAGAGTCTAAAGACGTGTCAAGCACGGGGCAACGCAGGCGCACAAGTCTGCGAGGGTAAGATAATCGGTATGAGATTTTCACTCTGCAGCGGAGTGTGCGCTGATATGAAACTTCCTGACAGATTAAAACTGTGTGCCAGGCCGAGACTCGAACTCGGGACCTTTGCCTTTCGCGGGCAAGTGCTCTACCAAGTGAGCTACGTAAGCACGACTCACGCCCCGTCCTCACAGCTTTAATTCTGCCAGTACCTCGTCTCCTACCTTCCAAACTTTACAGAAGCTCTCCTGCGAAACTTGCAGAACTAGCACTCCTGAAAGAAAGGATATTGCGGAGACATGGCTTAGCCACAGCCTGGGGGATGTTTCCAGCATGAGATTTTCACTCTGCAGCGGAGTGTGCGCTGATATGAAACTTCCTGACAGATTAAAACTGTGTGCCAGGCCGAGACTCGAACTCGGGACCTTTGCCTTTCGCGGGCAAGTGCTCTACCATCTGAGCTACCGAAGCACGACTCACACCCCGTCCTCACATCCTCACAGCTTTACTTCTGCCAGTACTTCGTCTCCTACCGCCCAAACTTTTCGCAGGAGAGCTTCTGTATAGTTTGGAAGGTAGGAGACGAGGTACTGGCAGAAGTAAAGCTGTGAGGACGGGGCGTGAGTCGTGCTTGGGTAGCTCAGTTGGTAGAGAACTTGCCCGCGAAAGGCAAAGGTCCCGAGTTCGAGTCTCGGCCTGGCACACAGTTTTAATCTGTCATTAAGTTTCAAGATAAACGGTGTCTGCATCCGCAAGTGGTCGATCGCCACCGGCAGATACTAAAGTTCCGTGCAGCACTTTAGTTCGCTCGGGACGCCGCAGCGCCCACGATAGCCGCCGTCGGGCCTCAACTTCCGTCGGATTCAGTTAGCACTCGAATTTTAGGCTTTGCGGCGAATTGACGGTTGGACATATTTCAGTATCAGTCATATCAGATTTAAACTCATATCTTTCCGCGTCTGATGTGGTACAAAACGATTTTCTTCCTATTGGCTTTTGCTTTCAAGAAATGACGTAATCCTTTTTAAAACACAGGGTGACAATTATTGAACTATCGAAATAAAGTCCTCATAACTTCTGTACGGTTCGCGTTAGGACGTTCAAACTGGACAGTTGGCCGCATGGCATGTTGGGATTTAGTATGTGCAGTATGGTTTGGTTTCGCGACGAAGCCCACTTTCATTGCGATGGGTTCGTCAATAAGCAAAACTGGCGCATTTGAGGGGCTGAGAATTCGCATTTCGCTATCGAGAAGTCTCTTCACCCTCAACGGGTGACTGTGCGGTGTGCAAAATCCGGTCACGGAATAATCGGTGCGATATTCCTTGATGGCACGGTGACTACTGAACGGTACGTAAATATTTTGGAAGATGGTTTAATGCCAATTATCCATAGTGACCCTGATTTCGACGGAGCTCCACCCCATCGAAGCAGGACAGTGTTTTATGTCCTGGAGGAGCACTTTGGGGACCGCATAATGGCTCTGTGGTACCCAGAGGCCACTGGCATGGGTCTCGATTGATCGCCATATTCTCCGAATCTGAACACATGCGACTCCTTTTTGTGGGGCTACATTAAAGACAAGGCGTATAGCAATAACCCCAAAATCATTGTTGAGCTGAAAACAGCCAGTCAGGACGTCATCGACGACATCGATGTTCCGACACTTCAGCGGGTCATGCTGAATTTTTCTATTTGTCTGCGCCACATCATCATCAATAATGTCGTGCTTATCGAACATGTCATAAACTAAATCCAAATATCTGTAGTGACGTTTACATGTTGAATAAAGTATGTACACGCCGCAGTTTGTAACTAATTTACGTTTTTCTTTTCATATAGTTCAGTAATTCTCACTACGTATTTATACCGAACGCAAGGACCTACTACATCTACATCAATAGTGTGGAAGTAACCTGTCGGTGTGCGCCAGAGGACACTTTTGGCACCACTAACTGATTCCCTCTTCCCTGTTTCACCCACGAAAGGAGCATGGGAAAAATGATTGTCAGTGAGTCTATGTGTTAGCTCCAGTTCTTCGAATTTAGGATAGGCTGGACACACAGCAAAGGACTTGGAAAAGCTGCTGAATACAGTATATAGTGGCTTGAAAAGGCGAACATCTAGAAAACTAAAATTACGGTAATGGAATGTGGTCGAATTAAATTAGACGATTAGATTCGGAAATGAGAAACTAAAAGTAGTATGATGAATTTAGCTATTTGGCCAGAAAAATATCTGAACATCGCAGAAGTAGAAAGGAGATCAACTGCAGACTGGTTAAGCACAAAAACGTTTCTGAAAAACAAAAAAACAAAAAAGAATTTGTGAACATTAATACAGGGTGTTGGAAAATTCGCGTTACCAACTTCTAGGATTCGTAGAGAGAGAGAGTAGATAACATTCTGAATTGGAACCCTCGTCCAGAAACGTACGGTTTCCGTGCTACAACCATGTGAAAACCTCTTGGCAAAGTGACCGCTTTTGTAAGTTATTCATTGGGCGTGACAAGTACATCACTTGTTAAACAGTTCCAGGCATTAACAGCCAAAGAAACTGCTCGTGTAGTCGTTGACGGACTCTCTTCAAAGTTATGCAGTACGCACTCTTCCAATTCGGTTGTACGGCGTCTCCTTGGAGCACCACAGCCAGGCCCGCTGTCGGTGAAGGCACCCCTGCCGTTGCGTAATTGTGGCGAACAGGGTACGCAATGGGGTCGGTCGTTGTGGAGAACGATCTTGATAAAGGTTGTAAGAGGTCCGAGCAGATGTAATTTTATGTAAGAGGTCCGAGCAGATGTAATTTTATGTAAGAGGTCCGAGCAGATGTAATTTCGATGTATTGCTCATGCGCTGCCTGCGATATGCAAAGTATAAGAGAATCGCTGACCAGAGAGCAGTGTTGACTGCAGTAGGTACTGTGTAGCTGTAGCAGTAAGTCGTTGCTAGTCTGCGCTAGTCTGGTGTGGAGTCTGCTATGGTCTGGTCTGGTGTATCGTTGTTGGTTGGCCCGGTCGCGGTGCAGCGATGCCGGAGCCTGAGTATTATTGTATAAGGTAAAAAGCAGCCTCGCGCATATCTAGTAATGTTATGTGAACTCCGATGTAAATGTTTTAAAAATATCCTAATAATAATCTTTGTCATATAAAGTAATTTCCAACAAGCATTCATTTCAATTTAAAGAATTTACTAATTTCTCCAATCCATGATCATTCCGATTGTTGCAAAAGAAAAATCAGTTGCTTCCTTTCATAAATGACAAATTATTGGCCAGCATTGCACAGAGCTGTGCCGGAAAAAGTTATTGTAAGAGCAGATAGTGGGCGACTCTATTGAGGTAAGAATTTTTGCTTTTTATTCAGAATGATCATACAGGGCCATGACGCAGCACTGCTGTCGTCCAAAATTTACCAGGTTACTGAATTTATTTTTTATTACGAGGTTTAGGAATTTTTCTGTTTCGAGCTTCCATTAAATGAAAAAAGAATTTTGTGGGTACATTAAATGGGAAACAAATTTTGTGTGGAGGTTAAATGTGAATGAATTTCTGTAGGGAGGATATAAATGGGAACCAATTTAGTTCGGAGGTTACACTAAAATTAGAATCATCATATTCATATTATTTATTTTATTATAAATTTTGTGCGGAGGTTACAAGGTGAAGACCGGCTCTTCCATCACCGTGAGCTTCGCCATTCGGGAGGATCACGTCGGTGTATTCTGCAAACGTGTACTTAACTATGCTTCTCTGGCACGAGAATGAGGCTCTAATCAGGTCAGAGAGTTTGAATGGACGTCACATGACATCAGTTGAGCCGCCGTAATCCCCCCCACCATGACTACCCTGTTGCTACCTACCTAGCAAACATGATTTCAAGCGGCTGCAATACGGACACGGTATGTTCCCGGACATGGGCTCCTGTTCAAAATATTACGTAGTCATTTCCCTCTACAAGTTTCTAACAGGAATTTCCGAACGCACTATACAGGGTGTTACAAAAAGGTACGGCCAAACTTTCAGGAAACATTCCTCACACACAAAGAAAGAAAATATGTTATGTGGACATGTGTCCGGAATCGCTTACTTTCCACGTTTGAGCTCATTTTATTACTTCTCTTCAAATCGAATGAAACCTCATCCGTAAAGAGAATATTTGTACTGAAATGAGGATTGACACATTGTTGGATGAACCATTCGCAGAAGTGTACCCGTGGAGGCCAATTAGCTGCTGATAGTGCCTGCACACGCTGTACGTGGTACGGAAACAACTGGTTCTCCCGTAGCACTGTCCGTACAGTGACGTGTTCAACGTTACCTTGTACAGCAGCAACTTCTCTGACGCTGACATTAGGGTTATCGTCAACTGCACGAAGAATTGCCTCGTCCATTGCAGGTGTCCTCGTCGTTCTAGGTCTTACCCAGTCGCGAATCATAGGCTGCAATGTTCCGTGCTCCCTAAGACGCCGATCAATTGCTTCGAACGTCTTCCTGTCGGGACACCTTCGTTCTGGAAATCTGTCTCGATACAAACGTACCGCGCCACGGCTATTGCCCCCTGCTAAGCCATACATCGAATGGGCATCTGCCAACTCCGCATTTGTAAACATTGCACTGACTGCAAAACCACGTTCGTGATGAACACTAACCTGTTGATGCTACGTACTGATGTGCTTGATGCTAGTACTGTAGAGCAATGAGTCGCATGTCAACACAAGCACCGAAGTCGACATTACCTTCCTTCAGTTGGGCCAACTGGCGGTGAATCGAGGAAGTACAGTACATACTGACGAAACTAAAATGAGCTCTAACATGGAAATTAAGTGTTTCCGGACACATGTCCACATAACATCTTTTCTTTATCTGTGAGTGAGGAATGTTTCCTGAAAGTTTGGCCGTACCTTTTTCTAACACCCTGTATAAATTTAATGTTTTTTTTCTGAGAGTATCTGTCTAGAGTGCAGCCTCATATGTAAGCAGTTCAGACAAGGAAAGGACAGAGGCTTTTGAAACGTGGAGTTACAGACGAATGCTGAGGATTACGTAAGTAGATCGACTAACTAATGAGGAAGCAGTGAATCGAGTTGAGCAGAAAAGAACTTTATGGCAGAGTTTGACAAATAGATATGAGAGCGGTTCATAGAACATATCCACAGAAATGAAGGAATTCATCAACTTGGTTATGTAGGAAAGTGAGTGTGCATGTGTGTGTGCGGGTGGGGCGGGGGCGGGGGGGGGGGGGGGGGAGGGAGAGGGGGGAGGGGGGGGGGGCGTCTACGGAGGAAAGAATAGCTGCATCAAACTAGTCTTCGGAAAGAAGGTCCAACAACCCATGGCTAGAAGTAAATTCTGGCACCCAATTTTTACTGTGAGAATATCTATTAAAATATTTACTTATTCCGAATGGCCAAAGATGGTAATCTGATGCTTTTGTAGACCATCCGCGTTAACAGCTGTACTGTCAGGGCACTTCAGAGAAAACTTGAAGAATATAACAAGAACGTTTCGCATTATTGTGTCTGTTGTAGAGAGAGACTTCAATTTTCTAGTTGTAGAAAGGTAGAGTCATGCGATCAAAACCTTAGCTACAGACACGGATTAATGTGAGACTGATTTTAATCTGATATCTCAAAACTACTTCGGGCAGATAGAGAACAGATTTCCAAGCGTAATGTCTCGGATATCGTAGTAATTAACAGATCCTAGCTTTTCGAATCAGTTAATGTAGAGGAAGGCGTCAGTGATCAAAAGACTGGTATGTCACTACTGACGACATGTGTTACAAGGGAGTACTAAGAAAGGTAGGAAAATATTTTTTGCCGTGTAAGAATTTTGAGAGAAAATTTACACAGTATCTGAGTAGTCAACATCGAATATTTATCTGTGAGAAGGAACGTGAAGAGCAAAAATGAACGGATTTCAGAAGCATTGTGCAATAGACCTTAGACCAACATGTCTCGAGCAAGGTGTCGAGAAAGGTGAATACCAATAGAGGTACGATAACAGTTTTAGAAAGTTGCTACGAAGGCAGTGAGAGCTTCATCATACACTCCTGGAAATTGAAATAAGAACACCGTGAATTCATTGTCCCAGGAAGGGGAAACTTTATTGACACATTCCTGGGGTCAGATACATCACATGATCACACTGACAGAACCACAGGCACATAGACACAGGCAACAGAGCATGCACAATGTCGGCACTAGTACAGTGTATATCCACCTTTTGCAGCAATGCAGGCTGCTATTCTCCCATGGAGACGATCGTAGACATGCTGGATGTAGTCCTGTGGAACGGCTTGCCATGCCATTTCCACCTGGCGCCTCAGTTGGACCAGCGTTCGTGCTGGACGTGCAGACCGCGTGAGACGACGCTTCATCCAGTCCCAAACATTCTCAATGGGGGACAGATCCGGAGATCTTGCTGGCCAGGGTAGTTGACGTACACCTTCTAGAGCACGTTGGGTGGCACGGGATACATGCGGACGTGCATTGTCCTGTTGGAACAGCAAGTTCCATTGCCGGTCTAGGAATGGTAGAACGATGGGTTCGATGACGGTTTGGATGTACCGTGCACTATTCAGTGTCCCCTCGACGATCACCAGTGGTGTACGGCGAGTGTAGGAGATCGCTCCCCACACCATGATGCCGGGTGTTGGCCCTGTGTGCCTCGGTCGTATGCAGTCCTGATTGTGGCGCTCACCTGCACGGCGCCAAACACGCATACGACCATCATTGGCACCAAGGCAGAAGCGACTCTCATCGCTGAAGACGACACGTCTCCATTCGTCCCTCCATTCACGCCTGTCGCGACACCACTGGAGGCGGGCTGCACGATGTTGGGGCGTGAGCGGAAGACGGCCTAACGGTGTGCGGGGCCGTAGCCCAGCTTCATGGAGACGGTTGCGAATGGTCCTCGCCGATACCCCAGGAGCAACAGTGTCCCTAATTTGCTGGGAAGTGGCGGTGCGGTCCCCTACGGCACTGCGTAGGATCCTACGGTCTTGGCGTGCATCCGTGCGTCGCTGCGGTCCGGTCCCAGGTCGACGGGCACGTGCACCTTCCGCCGACCACTGGCGACAACATCGATGTACTGTGGAGACCTCACGCCCCACGTCTTGAGCAATTCGGCGGTACGTCCACCCGGCCTCCCGCATGCCCACTATACGCCCTCGCTCAAAGTCCGTCAACTGCACATACGGTTCACGTCCACGCTGTCGCGGCATGCTACCAGTGTTAAAGGCTGCGATGGAGCTCCGTATGCCACGGCAAACTGGCTGACACTGACGGCGGCGGTGCACAAACGCTGCGCAGCTAGCGCCAATAGACGGCCAACACCGCGGTTCCTGGTGTGCCCGCTGTGCCGTGCGTGTGATCATTGCTTGTACAGCCCTCTCGCAGTGTCCGGAGCAAGTATGGTGGGTCTGACACACCGGTGTCAATGTGTTCTTTTTTCCATTTCCAGGAGTGTACATTTAAGTAAAGTCAAACTCTACATGACAAACAAAAGCTGACCGAAGCTAAAAATGAGTGTAAGGAGAGCAATGCGAGAATCGTTCATTGAGTTGAAAGTATAATTTTACCAACCAGTCCGACTAAAAATCCCATGAAATTTTGGTCTCAAGTAAAGTCAGTAAACGGATTGAAGTCATCTGTTTGTTGCTAGGTGATCATAATGGTACAGAAATGGAAGGTGGCAGAGAGAAGGCTGAAACACTGAATTCAGTATCCCGTAACTATTCCACCTCTGTAGGTAGTGGTAACGGTTCATCCTCTCAACCACTTCTCGAACATGGACATGCCAAATGTTGAGATGGTGATTACAGGACAGAAAATCGACTAAAATCTGTCAATGGTGGAAAAGTATCTGGACTGGATGAGATAGCTGAGGCATTCTACAGAGATTATGCGAAATAATTGGCCTCCTGTTTTTAAAAAGACTGTCGAACTGATATATTTAATTACAGGCCTACATCACATGTTCAGTGTTTAGGCACTACGATGTTTGTGGATAACGAAATTCTGCTCTACGAAAACCAACATATATTCCGCATCCAGAGGGCTTGCGTAACCCAGCTCGTTCTGTTCGTCTGCGAAGTCCATTGGAGTACTGGATCAGATTTGTGATTGGCTTCAAGTCTTTCTAAGAGATAGTGCTTAATATGTTTCCATTAAAGGATCGAAATCGACAGAGGTAAAGCTACATTTCACAGTAGCGCAGGGAGTGTTTTTGGGACATTACTGTTTATAACATATAGGGTGTTTGTTTTAACATGGAACAATTAAATATCTGTCAAATGCGCATCGTACGAAAAAAAAAAGTTCTACATGAAATGTTAATATGCCTGTGCTAAAATTGCCATCCCATGACACCCCCTCCGCAACCCCCTCGGATGATGGGTGGTCAACTTCATATTTTCAAATGAGAACCCTTCAGTTTTACTGCAGATTTTATTGCGTAGAATCTGATCTGTAGCAAAAAAAGGGGTTACCATTTGAAAATAAAAAGTTGACCCCCATGGAGGGGGGGAGGGGGGGGGGCTGGAGGTGGTTCGGTAGTGGCCAGGTATGATACAGAAATATATCACTTTGAAAAAAATTAACTTTTCGCCTGGTATATTTCTTTCACATATGTATTTTTCGAGATGTTAAGTTGTTCCAAGTTAGAACAATTAGCCTGTATATAAATGATCGAATGGATGATGCCGGAAGTTCCATGAGGCGTTTTGCAGACTATGATGTTTTCTGCAATAAGATTGGACGGCCAGAAGTGTAGCGAATCTCCAGAGATGTATCGAAATGCAGGAAGAGCTGCGGAGGGTCGATGATTGCTGCGGGGGCGGGCGGTCGACCCTCAGTGTCAATAAACGTAACATAAATAATGGCAGAGATCCACCACCATTCGATTACGATGTTCGTGAAAAATCACTGGAAACAGTAACCACCGCAAAATACCTGTGAGTAACCGTCCCAGGCGACCTAATGAGAAATGTCGACGTAAGGGTAATTCTAGGAAAATAGATAGCAGGCTTACATTCATTAGAAGAATCTTAAGGAAATGTAAATCATTCTTGAAAGAAGAGGCTCGCAGAACACTTGTTCGATAGATTCTTGATTACTGAGCATCAGCCTTGGATCCTTACCAAGTATGATTTTTTTTTTTAATGGCTCTGAGCACTATGGGACTTCAACTTCTGTGGTAATCAGTGGTCATCAGTCCCCTAGAGCTTAGAACTACTTAAACCTAACTAACCTAAGGACATCACACACATCCATGCCCGAGGCAGGATTCGAACCTGCGACCGTAGCGGTCGTGCGGTTCCAGACTGTAGCGCCTAGAACGGCTCGGCCACTCCGGCCGGCACCAAGTAGGATTAGCAGAAGAGTTAGAGCAAATCGAAGAGCTACAGATTTCGCCATAGGTTAGTGTAGTAAGCGCGAGAGCGTCACGTAGGTGGCAGAGGCTGCAAGAGAGGCGTTGTGTATAACAGGGAAAGATCTGTAAAATTTTGACAGTGTACGTCAGAAGTTCAGTTGGGCAGCTTATTACTTCCTCTCACATATATCTCGTGAAATAACAACGCACAGAAAAATAGAGAAATTAGAGCTCATTGTTTATTGACCGTCGTTCATGGTAATCACAATTCGCGAGTGAAACACGAAAGTAGCAAAATGATAGTGATACCTACACTACAAACCATAAGGAGGCTCGTAGAGTTTAGGTGTAGATGTGCACTGCCGAAAAAAGTGCGACACCCTCAAGAGCTATGTTCAGTGGCAGCAGGATATAATACACTGAAGAGCCAAAGAACCTGGTAAACCTGCCTATTATCGTGTAGGATCCCACGGCCACGCAGAAATGCCGTGACACGACGTGGCATGGCCTCGACTAATGTCTGTAGGAATGCTGGAGGTAAGTGACACCATCAATCCTGAAGGGCTGTCCATAAATCAGTAAGAGTACGAGCGGGTGGAGATCTCTTCTGAACAGCACCTTGCAAGGCATCCCAGATATGTTCAATAATGTTTATGTCTGGGGAGTTCGGTGGCCATTGGAAGTGTTTAAACTCAGAAAAATGTTTCTGAAGCCACTTGGACAATTTCAGCAGGACAATGTGACACCCCACACGTCCAGAATTCTGTCGAATTGTCCTGCTGGAATTGCCCAAGTCCGCCGGAATGCACAATAGACATGAATGGATGCAGGTGATCAGACAGGATGCTTACGTACGTGTCACCTGTCAGAGCCGTATCTAGACGTATCAGGTGTCCCATATCAACCCAACTCCACACGTCCCACACCAGTACAGAGACTCTAATAGCCTGAACTGTACCATGATGACACGCAGGGTCCATGGGTTCATGAGGTTATCTCCATACCCATACACGTCCATCCGCTCGATTCAATTTGAAACGTTTCCAGTCATCAGCAGTCCATTATCGGTGTTGATAGGCCCAGGCGAGGCGTAAAGCTTTGTGTCGTGCAGTCATCAAGGGAACTCGAGCGGGCCTTCGGCTCCGAAAGCCCATATCGATGATTTTTCGTTGAATGGTTCGCACGCTGACACTTGTTGATGGCCCAGCATTGAAATCGCAAGCAATTTGCGGAAGGGCTACACTTCTGTCACGTTGAACGATTCTCTTTAGTCGCCAATATTATCCAGGGAAGAAATCCGGGCACTTGCTGTGTCATCAGGAACGACCGCGAACCCTCTGCTTGCAGCAGGACTGAGATGACGTATGCCTCTGGCCAGAATACCACTGGCACCACAACATCGCCAAGCATGACTACGCTGGCGTCGTGGGAAAGGTGACTGGAGAGTGGAATGGGGCTCTGTGTTGTTCATTGTTGGGAGCGGGTTCTGTGTGCATGGCGTGGACCTGGTGAGCTGTCTATTGCAGAGTGTATTCGCCCGCTACACACAGGATTCGTGGTGGGGGGGATCAGCAGTTACGACTCGCGATGACATTTGGTGGTGTTTCTGGAGGCTAAAGTAACCAGCGCCCGTTACATCGCACAGGCTGTTATCCCCGTGCTACAGCCATTTCTTTGACAACCCTCCAGGTTAGCTGAGAGCGCTAATGCGCTGCTTCCTGGACTCGGATAGGCGCACTGGCCCCGGATCGGATCCGCCCGGCGGATTACCGTCGTCGGTCGGTGTGCCGGCCAGCCTGGATGTGGTTTTTAGGCGGTTTTCCACATTCCGTTAGGTGAATATCGGGGTGTTCCCCACGTTCCGCCTCAGTTACACGACTCGTAGACATCTGCACACGCTCGCACTATTCCATTAATTACACTCGACGCAGACAGCAGGAGTACATCCGTCCCGGGGGGGGGGGGGGGGGGGGGGGGGTTGGCGGCAGGAAGGGCATCGGGCATCCGATCCGGCCACCCCTTTCCACTAACCTTGCCAAATCCGTTCCTAACAATGCCGACCATGCGTCAGCGCGGGACATGGCACCAATGAAAGAAAGAAGGAAGAACAGCCATTTCTTCGACAGAAAGATGATGTGTTTTTTCAGCAGGACAATGCGACACACTGTGCTCTGTGTGGTGTACAGCGACGGCTGTGTCCAGTAAGATCAGCCAATCTCTCGCCAACTAAACATGTCAGGGACGTGATAAAGAGGGAACTTACTCATTCGCCGGGGCCTGCAACAACCATTGCCGGATTACAATAAGTGGCGCAAGGTGGGTGGTACAGTCTATCGGAGAATGCCATTCGCCACCTTTATGATCCTATGCGTACGAGAATACAAACCTGCGCCGCCCACAGAAGTGGTTAGACTCTGTATTGATGCCACTGTTTGGAGAACCTTTAGGGTGACATGTCTTCATTTGGTGTGAATTTCTATCATGTACTTCTGCAGTGAAGATCTACCTGTCACCTCAGTCATCAATAAAATGATTTTGTCCTTGACAGTATCGCTTTTTTCTACTCTGGCAGAGTAGAGGTAACTTACATTTCGTAGAATTAGAACGCAGACGCAAATATGAGCAAATTTTAACACAGTGAAGCCTGCCATATTCAAGATTCTTTCCACGAAGTGTAGTATTCTGTCATAATGATTGCAGCAGATTGCGTGTAACTGTTTTTTAGAACACTTTCGCGGCTCTGAGAAGTCAAATCACATTGCAGTGCAATCTGTCACATATTTCATATTGTTAAAAATCAGTCACGCACTTTGTTTTCGTATGTACGTTGATTTACCATAACGTTAAATTACGTCAGTATGCTACAATTCTTATTGTAACTTGTATCACATTTCGTACTTTGAAATATACTTGCAGAGGATTTTACTGTCATGGGATAGATCTGATCAGCCTAAATGGTCACATAATCATTGGCAGTAATGCGGCCTTCAAGAGTGCACATGGGGCCGATGGACAGCACGACGTGGCTGCACCGAACTCGCGCCATGTTTCATTCCTGCGACGTAAGCTCGGCCAGAAGCTGGAAACAGTACTGTTTTGTCAGAACAAGACACAGCCACGGAAAAATCACGACAGGCCCAACGGGCTGCGCTGAGGCTGAAGATATCGACTTCACCTCGTCCAATTGTCGACCGAGTACAATCCACCAATGACCGAACGACAACGGATAGAAGCCTACTCGGAAGATAGAAGAGCAGCTCTCGCCCACTTGGATATAGATCGTCGTCCAGGGCTGACTGAGACAGGGAACGTCGTTTAGTGAACTCTTAGAAGTGAACAGACAGTTGTAAATTGTATTTCCTACGTGCTGTGAAGTTTACCTACGATTATTTGCACTTAACCATTGAGGACCTTTTATTTTTGTTATGCACACACCAAAAAAGGTTTCGCATCACCACGGTTCCGAGAATTCCGGAACCTGTACAGAAAATTGGAATAGAGATCAATATAAACATCACTGCCGCCCTTTTCATTGCTCATAAAAACCACATATTGCATATTGTACGGCCATACAGCGAGACCTTCAGAGGTGGTGGTCCAGATTACTGTATCCACGGGTACATCTGATGCCCAGTAGCACGTCCTCTTGAATTGATGCATGCCTGTATTCCTTGTGGCACACTATCCACACGTTCGTAAAGGCACTGCTGGTCCAAATTATCCCACTCCTCAACAGCGATTAGGTGTAGATCCCTCAGAGTGGTTGGTGAGTCGCGTCGTCCACAAACAGCCCTTTTCAATCTATCCCAGGCATGTCCGATAGGGTTCATGTCTGGAGAACATGTTGGCCACTCTAGTCGAGCGACGTCGTTAACCTGAAGGAAGTCATTCACAAGATGTGCACGACGGGGGCGCGAATTGTCGTCCATGAAGACGAATGCCTCGACAATATTCTGCCGATATGGCTGCACTTTCGGACGGAGGATGCTACTCACCTATCGTACAGTCACTACGGCGCCTTCCATGACCACCAGCGCGTACGTCGGCCCCACATAAAGCCACCCCAAAACAGCAGGGAATCTCCACCTTGCTGCACTCGTTGGGACAGTGTGTCTAAGGCGTTCAGCCTGACCCGGTTGCCTCCAAACACGTCTCCGACGATTGTCTGGTTGAAGGCATATGCGACACTCATAGGTGGAGAGAACGTGATGCCAATTCTGAGCGGTCCATTCGGCAAGTTGTTGGGCCCCTCAGTACAGCGCTGCATGGACTCGTGGTTGCAAAGATGGACCTCGCTATGCACGTCGGGAGTGCAGTTGCACGTCATGCAGCCTATTGCGCACAGTTTGAGTCGTAACACGACATCCTGTGGCTGCACGAAAAGCATTATTCAACATTGTGGCGTTGCTGTCAGTGTTCCTCTGAGCCATAATCAGTAGGTAGCGGTCATCCGCTGCCTTGGGCTGCCTGAGCGAGGCATGTCATCGACAGTTCTTGTCTCTCTGTATCTCCTCCGTGTCCGAATAACATCGCTCTGGTTCACTCTGAGACGCCTACACACTTCCATTGTTGAGAGCCCTTGGTGCCTTCCTGGCACAAAGTAACAATGTGGTCGCGATCAGCCGCGCGGGATTAGCTGAGCGGTCTGGGCGCTGCAGTCGTGGACTGTGTGGCTGGTCCCGGCGGAGGTTCGAGTCCTCCCTCGGGCATGGCTGTGTGTATTTGTCCTTAGGATAATTTAGGTTAAATACTGTGTAAGCTTAGGGACTGATGACCTTAGCAGTTAAGTCCCATAAGATTTCACACACATTTGAACATTTTTTTGTTTTTTTTGTTTTTTGGACGCGATCAAACTGCGGAACTGACCATCTGTGCATGGTTGAACTACAGACAACACTATCCATGTACCTCTTTTCTGGTGGAATGAGTCGTACATCTGACCTTTCTATTTGCACAGTGAGTGTACTAATGGTTACAAACTTAGCTTACCACTTAGTGCCTGCACTGAAGCTCGCCATTCTCTTGCTAAATGGGAGCTTTACGATATCATTACCCACTTGCTCAGTTTGGGTCCAAAATGAGTTTTGCCTTATCTTGTTTGTTCCATGCCATTGTCCATATTGGAGATTAACTGCAACTGCCTTTGGTTGATATATTATAATTATTATTTTATGAGTATCTCATACTGTATTGTCCTTTCATTATGGATCAAACTCATATAAGGTCCCTAAAATCCAGACGCCTTACAACTTTCCTTGTTGAGTGCCCTCTCTGGCACAAAGTAACAATGCGGATGTGATCAAACAGCAGTATTGCCCGTCCAGGCATGGTTGAAGTACAGACAACATGATCTGTGTACCTCCTTTCTGGTGGAATGACTGAATGACTGGAATTGATAGGCTGTTGGACCTCCTCTGTCTAATAGGCACTGTTCATGAATTGTTGTATGCATCTTTGGGTGGGTTTAGTGACATCTATGAACAGATTGTGTCTGTGGTACAGTGTCCACAGTCAACGTCTATCTTCAGGAGTTCTGGGAACCGGGTTGATGCAAAACATTTTTTTATGTGTGTATTTCAAGCGCCTTGCCACAGTGGATAGCCCAGTTCCCATGAGGTCACTGAAGTTAAGCGCTGTCGGGCGTAGTCGGCACTTGGATGGGTGACCATCCAGGCCGCCATGCGCTGTTGCCATTTTTCGGCGTGCACTCAGCCTCGTGATGCCAATTGAGGAGCTACTCGACTGAATAGTAGCGGCTTCGGTCAAGAATCCCATCATTACGATTGGGAGAGCGGTGTGCTGACTTCACGCCCCTCCTATCCGCATCCTCCTCTGAGGATGACACGGTGGTCGGATGGTCCCGATGGGCCACTTGTGGCCTGTAGACGGAGTGGTGTATTACAAGCAGTGTTATTCAACAAGTCGCAAAGATAAGTAAAGCTTTTAACTCATTTGTGTGACTTTGTTACTAATTTGTTTGAGTGTTGTACAATCTATGTTTCCCTGTTCTATTATCTGACCGTGGGGCATAGCTGTATAATAGTGGCAAGGAGAAAATGTCTTAGTGGTAAACTGTACCAGAAGCCATTTCACAAGCTCAAAACTGCCCCTGTGCTGGCATACATGGGTGCCAGCACACCACGCGCCATAGACTTTCCCTATACGGGGTGTAAATCTTCGATACAGTGCCTTCGGCCCCTTTGCTTACGGGAGCACCCATATACGAGCACCAGCAGTCTGCCCATGTCCGAATTCATTCAGTTCGGATTTCATGCACTCACAACTACACAGGTCACTGTTTTGTCCACGATGACACTGGCAACGTGTTGAGGAGAATGCACACATGCCGTTCGTGCTCAAGTACAACAGTGCAACCTGCAGGCTTGGCTAGCGCCTGTATTTATATTCAAATATGAGCTCCTCGTGGTGATTCCATATTTTTATTCAATCGCTGTTGAGAGGTGGCATGAGCCCCCTCTCATATTTCTATGTTACTCTGAGTAATTCGATTTTCCTCTCTAATTGCATGCGATGAAAAGTTGCTATTCCTTCACACGCGGACATCCCACGCAGCGCTTGTCGTCATCCGGGTGGTCCGGTGACAGGCGGGTTCTGCTGACCTTGAGAGGGTTAAGCCGACGGGTGTGAAGGAGTTGAGTGGATGCTTTCCAGACGCCGACACTGTCATAAGACCGGGGGCGACACTCCCACAGGGGCCTGATGGAGCGGCTGGGCTAGAGATTCATTTAATTCGCAGAAACTTGGTGAAAACAATTTCTGGCGGGATGGCATGAGCTTGTGTTCCAGGCAGTCTTAGCGGGCAAATTCCCGCGTTTTCTACAAAATCATAACTGTGATTGGCTTGCTCAGGGGATAGCTCCGTGCCATAGCAAAATGGACGCAGAAATTGGCGCCAAGTATCTCCATTGGTGGAATAGTAGTTCGTCGGCAATGGAGTGGAATTTCCGCCGGTTGTCGAGTTGCTGATTGGAACGTTTAACCACGGCCACTGTCGTGGGGGCGGGAATGTTCTGTGTTCGGTTTGTACGGGTGCTCTTGAGAGAGTCGGCTCTCGGTTTTCGGTCAGAGTAGGTTACAAGACTGAGCTCTCGCTGCTCTGGACACCCTGCCTTCCGGTGGCTGTCTAATATACTTTCATTTAATTGTAACTGTTTGACGAAGTTGCTGAAGTTTCGACTTCAACGTAACGTTTCGAGTACAGTTGGCAATTGAGCGGTCTGCGTACAGGCGGCCTGTGTTGTCCGTCGTGAGCAGTTTTGGCTAAAGTTTACTGTACCGGAGTTACTGTGTGACTTCTCGTGTTAAAATCACTCACTGTACCGTCAGTGATTGTGTAGCGTGTCTTCTTCGTCTCCCTCAGAGGCGTATTTGTGTTGCTAGGAAGTCTTTAGTCTGGAACAACCAGACCAGGAGAATTTGTTTCGGGCTATACTCACGACATTATCATCACCACGACGGGACGTCGAAGCAACCAGCCATTGCCTCCGGTATGCCAGATCGTGTCCTTGCAGTTAAGAAGACAGCTTGGTAATGTATGTCAGCAGCACCGGGAAATCAGGGAATTTTGCTAGGTGATAATCAGAGCTTTGCAGAGCGCGCCTGTTCGTCTTTTCTAACTTTGTTCTGTCTTGGGTGTTCATTGTCTGAATTATCACTGCTGTAGCGGCAATTAATGTTGGGTTGGCTGAGTGTTTCTCTTAAGATTTGAGTTGCAAGGAATTGGCTCCACATACAACTTGGTCATAAATGTCACAATCTAGTTTATGGACAACTTCGCCTTCACAGCATTTATTTGAGCATCCAATTTGATGTATTGTAAATATTTGATGTGTTTTATTTATTATTTTGAATTTAGTCGTAATAAATCAAATTGTTATTTCGGACAGAACTTTCATTCTGTTAATCGGTAGAGCAACCCTTTCATTTCTCACTACGTTAGTGAAACTTGCCTTATCTAATTTATTTCTATCCAATTAAATTATTGCAGGTACCAAACTCTATTCCACTCCACTTGCAGGGTCGATTACAGTCAGTTTGCGTTTCTTCTTAATCCATGTGCAACAGCAAAAGTCGGAGTTAGAAAAATGGGTGGGGGGGTCTTAGAGCATCATTTCCATACGAAGATTCGAGAAGTATTTAGTGCTAAATACACTGCTAGCCCCAGCACCTCGCACTGTAATTCGTTATACTGGACGGCCAACGTTCAACAGAAACAAAAATGGCTTGGAAGGCTTGATTGAAATCATGTGGCGCAGTTATTGCGAAATGCTGTTGAGTAATTGCAGT
The DNA here is from genome assembly GCF_021461395.2 of Schistocerca americana. NCBI lineage: Eukaryota > Metazoa > Arthropoda > Insecta > Orthoptera > Acrididae > Schistocerca > Schistocerca americana. The sequence goes on along the minus strand of NC_060125.1, from coordinate 555,857,941 downwards.
GAACCGAGGCTCGATTAAAAAGAGATTAGGGCACGTAGTGAGGCATATCGAGGGTCATCTTTCTCGTGTTCAGTTCACGAAGTAAGAGGAACGAAAATCACTAATGTTATTATGATATACCCGCCGCCATAAACTGTGTAGTACCTTGCGAAATATTGATGTATAACTGCAAAAAAAGTGCACGAAATGCCTCTGTGTAGATTGTGGTGACGGTGTCTATTGATCAAGTGACTGAAATTGTTTCACACAGTGGAGGTGTTTCGTTCATGCCACTGATACGTGGAACTTTTACAGATGCTGTCTCACAAATTCAGTAAAATACGGTACAGGAGGGATAACTTTAGTGGCCTGAAAACTCGAGGAAATAAGCGGCTGATACGCCGAGGAAACTTATTTCGCGTAACGAATATCGACAGTTTCGAGGAAGGGAAGACCAAACTCGGCATAACTCCAGTAAATTCTATTATAAGTGTCGAAAGGAGAATATCTGGCCGGCTAAGCGGGTAAAAATATCTGCCAGCTACTCGATAATCTGGCCACTTCCAATATTAAAGCTTTCGAAACAGTTTCAAAAAAGAACGTAGCATAGAGACTGTTAATGATGTATTTTATTTTTGCAGACACCACACCTTGCATCAACACTTACGATCGCATTCCTCTGTAAATATTCTAATGTATGACCTTTTGGTCTTCTACTTCTGCAGCATAGCTTGTAATGTTGATGCATTAATTTGTGCTGATATTCAAGACAATAAAAGCGGATTAAAAGCTGTGAGCTATCTGGGGAAGTTAACCTTGCATTACTGAGCAACTGTTTCACCAGGTATCCAGTCTAGCTTACCAAATTCCCAACCAGACTAACATTAATTATAATCTTTTAGTAGTCATCTTACGATAACCGGTGATATATATATATATATATATATATATATATATATATATATATACATTTTAAATAAAAAGAAATAAATCAGTTTATATTTGGACATTTATTTTAACATTGATCATTGTTCCGTTAAAATTTCAGCATATTAAACTTGATTCATAACTAAACTGGTGCCTTGTTTAGGATTGTGAAAATGTGAATTTGTAATCTTACGGAACACATCAAATATGGAGCCAAGATTGGGAGACTGCATACAATACTGCATTCATAAAATAACACACGAAGAACGTTGAAACATATGCAAGAGGCATACGTTCGTAGCGCAATCCTGTCCGTCATGAAATTAGCACAAACTGGTAAACTAAATTCATACTAACTCTCTGTGAAATCTTCCCGAAAAGAATAGCTGAGGGCTGCTTTGATGATTACACTACATGCTTCACGTGGTCAACTTGGTTTACACAAAGAATGTAACTCCACAATAATTTTGATAATTAAAATAAACTACATCGAAAAATAGAAAAGAAACACCTCGAACTGGTTACTATCGTCTTACTATGAACCTGATGGGTCAAACAATTGTATAAGCATGTGGTACTGGTCTCACAAAACACACCCCACGTGGGTTTAACATAAAGAAAAGTTGCTATATTGAAAAATATTGTCAAGACGAGACGTTATAATCCCACGCACATTCGCATTTAAGTTGACGACCTAAATTAGAGTTACGGATCATCCACTTTACTCACAAAGTAGTGACAAAGCAACTACTGGAAGATATTCTGAACTTCACACTCGAATTACACTGCGTTGAAATTTAAGATAACAGTAGATATTTTATAGCTAAACCTGAAATAAAGGTGATTAAATTTTCAGTTTGGCTGAACTTAAGAAATCCATTGTCCCACGGACTTAGCGGAGACGCACTTAGCCGGAGATATTACTACTTCAGACGCCCGCCGCAGACAGACTGCCGTGGGCCCCTACCAAAGGTGCTTCCAGATACAAAACGGGAGTGACCAGAAAGACAGCTTCCTATACCAACATGACAAGGGACGGACAGGACCATACTAAGAATAGAAACCTCTTTGCTTTTAGAAAGCGTAGCTATCTGTTCCGACATTGGTCCTACTGTTCTCTAGCAGACAGGCTTGTCTGCTACCATCAAGCATGCAACTAGATATACATTTGCTCATTCATCCTTTCACACAGAAGGGAAGGGGGATGACAGTATGTTATCATATACACTATATAAAAGAAAACGTATGTAGGTTCCGTATGAAACTGTGTGACATGAATTACATATAAACTGTGTTTTAAAGTGTAGTAGTGTGACAGATCGTTCTTGATTATGTGTAAAAGTAACACGTTCCACTGCTCAGTCTCCTCCCAAATTGTCAGAAACACCACAGTAAATTTAGAAGTGGGATGTATGCCGTAAATGACAAACGTTTTAAAAAATTAACATGAAAGGAATCCAACAGAGACCTATCAAGCTGACATTTCGGCTCTTTTGCAGTCTTCTGGTGACTGTAGGAGCTGTAATACTTTCTTATTGATTCTCTTGCATAAGCATTCCCTTCGACTTCATGAAATACTGAAGTTTTAATAAATTAAAAATGTGATTGAAACACTCTTTACACACTTAAAATATGCCTTGCATTGTAACATACGAAACGAACCTCTAAAGTGTAAGCACTATTAACTTATTGATCTCAGGCAAAGGGCTTGCTATATGTTTTCGTCTCTTTTCACGTTTTCCAGCGATTTTCTTTGATTTACTGGACGTGTTCAACTGCAGTGCGCTATATCTCATATCATAACACCCGACATCTAAATTAAACGATGCTTAACTTGTATAAGCAAATAGCTTACTCTTCTCGGGAAGAGAACACTCATCTGTTTGATAAGTGTAATGTGAGAACGAAATATGAACAAGAAGTGAGACCTTCCTGAGAAAGAAAAATCTTCGGGATAGTTTGGCCGCGACCTTTTGCTCTTCTACCTTGCAGCATAGCCGACATTCGGCTCTTTTGGAGTCTTCTGGTGACTGTAGGAGTTCGAACAGTATCGTGTCCCACACACTTGAAAAATAGTCTCGCGTAGCTCCTACGAGTGATTTATAAGGTATTTCATTTGTAGACTGATTGTAATTTCCCTAGTACGCTGCCAATACATCAAAGTCTGCCACCTGCTCAGCCCACGCCTAAGCTATTGTGATCGTTCCAGTTCATATTCTCACAAAGTGTTACACCCCGCTATTTATATGAGTTAACAGTCCTATGTGGTGTTTATTTTGTTATTGCTACAGTTTACTGCACTGTACAGTCCTGTTTGTGCAAACCATGTTACAAATAACATAAACAATGTTATTCGCATTCAGCGGATGTCGTGTTGAACAGCCTAACTTACTGGCCACTTCGTGCGCTGCTATCGCATTGTATAACGAACTGAGCAGTAGTGTCGTGGTTGTATGTTTTAGACTGTGATATAGATGTAGATTTAATGATCATTCCAATATGTGTCTTAAGTGGTTACGAGAACGCACAGAAAACCTAAATTTGGATGGCGAGATAGAAATATGAACCCCACTCCGCCTGAATACGAATTCACAGCCTGTGATGTTACAAAATAGAAGTGATGTTGCTATTCAATTGAAAGTTGGAAATTGAGATTTAACTAACTGTTTTATCAATCACAATTGGCGTAAGAATCATGGATTGACCATTGTCATAAAATATTGCATTATGAGATATGAATAGTTTTTACTTGCGGTTTCGCGTGGCTTGAGGCAGTCACAACTAGCGTGCTATTGATTAAGAAGTTGCGTTATCGTCTTTCTAATTACTTCATGATCGTAGATACGATCATACCCGCTTGTGAAGTTATTGTTATGACAAAAAAATTTCCTAAGGGACCAGAAAGTTCTTAAGGGCGCAAAAACAACTGTAACATCACACAAAAGAGAAATTCAATATTAAAGCTGATGCAAGAAGACGATAAAACAGTTTTCTTTTTATCAATGTAACACGCACATTGGACTGCTGATCTTGGAGTCTGTAATATTAGCAAAATGCATAATTAAAATGAAAATAATACTGAGGAGATAATAGAAATGAGCACTGCTAAATGATTCAGTATTCCCAGAACAAATATTTATTATAACTAAAACATATATCGTACCTTAAGCTTAATACAACAATGACGGTAGATTTTTATGTCCGTATCATGTCCATTTAGCGCTCTTTTATATAGCCATTGTCTTCTTTGAGTCGCTCGTGCGTCGTCACGGTAAGTTATAACAGTTCTTTACACTTCACTCAACTCAGACATACACGTTTTTATACATTTAGTAAAAATTAGATCAGACTGCCACAAATCTGCGTCCGTCTTACTTCAGAAAAACAGTACAAGTCTTTTTAGCGCTCAAGGCTTCATTTGTTCTCCAGCGAACAAAATAGTGAAGGATCGCATATCCATCCGTACTTTTCTGTTTATATTGCCGCCCAAAGACGACGAATTACATTATCTAGAAAATTCCACCGTCGCCATGCGACGCCTTATTATACATTAATCATTATTTACAAACAAGTATTTGCCTTCTGGCTGAAAGTATTAACTACTCGTATTTGCTGTTTTAATGTAGTCAAAAATAGCGAATATCACATTGCCTCCCATGAGGAGAGAGGGAATGCCGAAGGATTACCTCGATCCTCATGTCCTCATGAGGTATTCGTGATTTTTGGTGTGACATTTACATAACGTTACTGGCGTACAAAGTACATAAATTGAAATCACATTTATAAACATATATCAGATATTTATCATTTTTCAAAATAAAGTTTTTCATTCTTTGTTCATCAGTCACTTCATTCCATAATACCAAGATTAACATTTATGTGCATATTTAAGTTTGGTCCATATTTGCTTATAACAATAAGTGAACGTTCATTTCGCTCTTCAGGGGATAGAATTCAGGAATTACTTTCTCTTGAGCTTAACAACTAATACATGAGTACAGTGAGTGCTTATTTTCACTAAACTAGAGTGGACAATGTTCGAGCATCTGTTGACTCCTTGTGGTTCAATTACAGTTTAATAACGTAGCACTACACTTCGTGATGCTTTCACTTTCTGTGTTAGCTGTCTACGGCGTTCATCATGCAGTACATCTGTCCTTTCCACTGTGGTGCCAGGAATTCAAGTGGCTTCCCGGATTTTTATTTACAATATGAAACAGAAGAAGTGGAAAATTATTAGTATGACTTACAAGCTACTGGATACATTTGTTAAGGATCGGGACTGGTCTGGAGTTTAGGGTCTTCCTATAGTGCACATTCATTTTCTTTGTCCATCAAGAGACAGGATTATAATTCATTTTAGCAGTGTTCAGGAGTGCCGGTATTAATGGCTTTAAGGCCTGAGTAATCTAACAATCTACTTCTCACTCATCTTAACTTCAACTCAAGAAAATTGCTTAATTTACATATGAAAATGTAGTCACACAAGTGTACAAATGTCTTTCCTCCAGTATGTACGATGGAAGTCATGGCGGTTAGCAGTTTAAAGTTTGGATTGTTTCGTCACCCACACGTCAGCCACTCACAGCGGCTGCACAGTGTTGCGTGAGCTCCAATACTTAGTATCCGTTCGCGCTCAGGCTGTAACAGAGCTGGTGGTCGTCGAGTGCTCCTTTTTTTTTTTTGTGAACTTCGTATCACACGAGTGCATCGATACAAACACCTCGCGCGCGTTTTCCATCGGAGGAGCCAGACACTGAAGCTGCCTCCATACTTCTCTGTCAACTGCCTCCCATGAGGCTCACAGGTAAGTGACGACGAATGTTTTAGCTGTCGCTGCACTTAGAACAACACTGAACTTTGCGTTGCACCTGTTGTCGTAGCCTTGACTTCTTTTTTTACACTTGCAGTACAACACTACCACTAATATACAGTGAACAGTTACTTTTATTATGCACGTCGCACTTTAGTGTGCATCTTCACACAGCATTCGTGCTTAGTTCCTTCGCCGATAGAGTTCATTTACAAAACAACCAATTTTGCAGGTTTCCTCCATTGGTGCAGAAAGACTTATATTCTACTATTTACAAAATATCACTTACGAGCTAATATTTACAATTAATGGTCACTCCTTTTGTTAAGTCCAGTGAACAACTGCTTTATGAATGGACTCTTTATATCTCAAGATTTGCTTAACCTAAAAATATTCTTTCAAACTTTCTTTTAAGTGCTCATCTCCTCATTATGAAAACTACAGGTTTCGCAACACTCGTTGCATTTATTCTTTAGTGCACCCAAGATCATTTTCTACTGCCACGCAGCATATCTACTACTTAACGAGTACACATTTAACGCTGAATCTTTTTTTTTTTTTTGTGCTTTCCTTTGTGCTTGCCAAATTTTTTTTATATTTGAGGGCAGACTGGATAACAATAGTTCTCCCTCTTCGCTTCATGTACTCAGCAATCGTTCTCTGTTAAAAAAAAAATAGGATAACGCGTGTCTACTATTTTTTTTTGCATGAATGGAATTACCGACAGTTCACTGGGTTTACGCAACCGGTCCATAACAAACATTACCAAAGCTAGCGAAGTTCATCACGCTACGTGTCTCATTTCTCATAAGCACTGCTTTGCTTCGAAGCACACGTGCCTTTTACAAGTCGACCCTTGGTCTGGGTTAATGAACCAGGATCAAAAGGAACGGGAACAAGGAAAATGGATTTCATAAGAGGAGTGTCTCAGGAGACATTTTTGCAATAAAATCTGCATGTAAATAAAATTATCTTAATAAACATAGGCACATATATAAACTTCAACCTCCTTCCTTACAGCATGCTTTGCTACTTCTACGTCTTACTCAGGTTATAGTCAATATTAAGTTTAAATATCACTGCATTGCTTGTTCTTTAGATTAGCCTTCAATTAGGGCATTGAATGGTCGCTAGATTACACTACAGATCTTCTGAAGATCTTTACTTGGACTTATTTATGATACAGGGGGCTTGCTGTGTGGTTATTTAGTACCTCGATTTTACTGAAATCAATTCGTCAGCTAACATTCCTCATATACTCTTTACATTGGGCTCAGATCACAGGGAAATAGTTTACTTTCATAGCAATTAGTGGCCTCGTGGAGTACTTACGCTACATTATTGATGCTTCATGGTTTGCCTCTATTTGTACTGTATTTCACCTAACTTAGTTTACTACAGCTTATTGTCTCCTTGCGTGAACACATGTGGGTTACCACTTGTTTTTCCATTTAACAGCACGCTTTAACTGAACTTTAAGCTATTTCTTCTACTCCTGTCCACTGTCTGGACTGTTTGAACATGTACCCTTTTTTTTTTTTTTTTTTTTTTTTTTTAAGCAGGTAATTTGGGCTTTTACAACAGAACTTCAAGTACTTACATTACTAAAAATAAATCTATCTTCTTGTACCTTGAGAGAAGTGCTTATTTACGCATCCTCCTCCATTTCTCACCTTTACATATTTTATTTAGCTCCGGGCAATCGCCTCGCAAGCACTTTTTTTTTCTTAATACTAACTTAAAATTAAATTGAAATTCTTGGTGCAACCCCTATTTCCTGCTTCAGCTTGTTGAAGAAATATCAGTTCAATGTCCATCACTATAAACAATTTTTCCATACATAGCATTTAATACTTAAAGTTTACATGTAGTAGCCGTTACCATGTAGTCAGTGCGCTGTTCAACACAATACTTATCATTAACAGTTCACACAAGGAAATTTCCAGTACGCAAGAGGCAGGAAACCGAAACAGATTCTATCTGCAGTTGAGGCTGTGTCTGTAAACTAACTCTTTGTTTCAATGGACCAGTCGCTCCCGATATGGAGCAGCCCTGAATCGGCAATGATAAAACTTTTGAAACAGAAGACACCTGTCTGAAGAGACATGGTGACATGACGATGTTTGCTCCTGTATCAACAACGGCTGTGAAAGGAATGTTGGCAATAGAAATCTTAATCGAAGCCTGGACCTGTTCATCATAAATGTTGTTAATATCTTGAGCTTCTTTGTCACGTGCAAGGTCATCTCGTAAGTCGGTCTCATGGTCGTACCGTATCGCATTAGCATGCTCAGAATCAGAGTATTCATTAGTACCCCCACTGGAACCGGCAGCGACCTCTAGGAGGCTGAAAGGCGCTGCCTCTAATTTTCCGCAGGATGTTTAACCTGTTTGTCATTCATGGCCTTAAGTGTTTGTTCCGTTTCATATTGGTGCTGGTTATGTGGTACAAATGCCGGTGTAGAGGGGTAAAATCCACTGGGTGCATTCACTTGTGAATAAAATACTTGAGACGGCTGCTGTCGCCCGATCTTTTGGTTGCCGGCAGAATCATTTCCTTGTGAAGGAAAGTTCGCATTTGGTACCGTTTGAAAATTGTTCCGCGGTCGTCTATTCTGTGAAAAGTTGTTCTGATGTGCTGGGTGGCCTCCGCCTTGCCCATGCCACTTGCTATTTTTCGACCTATAACTTTGATTGTACACTGGCCCATTTGAAAAATTACCAATCGTTTGTGGAGAATTTCCATACTGCTCAGGCGCAGAATTAAAGGGTGGGTTTCCGTACTGATGTTGTACCTGGTGGTTGTAAATTGGGTGGTATCTCTGCTGATTACTGTAATTGGTTTTCTGCTTCCGTTTAAAGTTATTGCCGTTTGCGTTTTGATAACCGCTGGCAGGTTGGTAACAGCGGTCGCAGTAGCTCGCTCTCTCCTTGGGCGCATTGTTGTCCGCGTGCGATGCATTCTGCTGGCTGCCAGGGAAGAATTTGCCGCTGCCAACCTTGGAGCGCACATCCTCGCTAATTAAATCTAAGGAATCCAGCACAGAAAGGAATACATCCGTGTCTTCTTCGGACACATTTACTAATTTCTCTCTAATAGACACAGGGAGTTTGCTTTTGAGAATCATAATTACGTCCTTGGAAGAAATCGGAGAATCCCAGAATTTAATTTTTGCTAGATACTTCTCAAAGTATCGCCGGAGACTTCCATGCTTCTCATTGAAAATTTCCGCACCATACACCTCCTTCCTTAATCTTTGCTGTACCCCATTACTCCAAAATTTTGCCAAGAACATTTTCTCAAACTCTTCATAATTCCTACACGTGTTGTGATATTCGCTATTTTTGGCTTAATTAAAACAGCAAATTCAGCCAGAAGGCAAATACTTGTTTATAAATGATTAATATATAATAAGGCGTCGCATGGCGACGGTGGAATTTTCTAGATGATGTAATTTGTCGTCTTTGGGCGGCAATAAAAACAGAAAAATACGGATAGATATACGATCCTTCACTATTTTGTTCGCTGGAGAACAAATGAAGCCTTGAGCGCTAAAAAGACTTTTACTGTTTTTCTCGAGTAAGACGGACGCAGATCTGTGGCAGTCTGATCTAATTTTTTACTAATTGTATAAAAACGTGTTATGTTTAAGTTTGAGTGAAGTGTAAAGAACTGTTATAACTTACCGTGACGACACACGAGCGACTCAAAGAAGACAATGGCTATATAAAAGAGCGCTCAGTGGACATGATACGGACATAAAAATCTACCGTCATTGTTGTATTAAGCTTAAGACTCCAAGATCAGCAGTCCAATGTGCGTGTTACATTGATAAAAAGAAAACTGTTTTATCGTCTTCTTGCATCAGCTTTAATATTGAATTTCTCTTTTGTGTGATGTTACAGTTGTTTTTGCGCCCTTAAGAACTTTCTGGTCCCTTAGGAAATTTTTTTTGTCATAACAATAACTTCACAACCGGGTATGATCGTATCTACGATCATGAAGTAATTAGAAAGACGATAACGCAACTTCTTAATCAATAGCACGCTAGTTGTGACTGCCTCAAGCCAGGCGAAACCGCAAGTAAAAACTATTCACATCTCATAATGCAATATTTTATGACAATGGTCAATCCATGATTCTTACGCCAATTGTGATTGATAAAACAGTTAGTTAAATCTCAATTTCCAACTTTCCATTGAATAGCAACATCACTTCTATTTTGTAACATCACAGTGTCTACCATTTCCGTTCCCCATAATGCTGCATCACCAGAAATAAAGCCAGTGACGAACTGAATACGCTGTCTGTCTGTCCAGCTCCTGGGAAATATGCCGGAAAAATTCTTTAGGAACACGATGGGGTGTATTTCTCGCTTCTGCGGATGAAAAACAGGAAAAGTGCGATGCTTAATCACACTTTCCTCTTGCATTAAACTCACAATTGTGGGCGGATCATTTATTTTCCCTACTCGGGACTCAACAGGACTGTTGTTTTGCATGTAATCAGGCGGTGAACGATAAGGAGTTGACTGATATTCGTCACCGTCTAAAGAGTTGTTCCCTATAGTTTGCGTATGTGTGTGCGGATTTTCTACCCAGTTTCTCAGCATTCTGACTTCGTCCACTACTTGCTGCTTCCACTCGGGAAGATCCCGTGTAAGTGTCCTCCGAATCTGTCCCAATTCAGAAACTACTGTGTCTCCCGACTTACCAGGAGCAGCTAAGATTTCATAAGTTACATCCTTGACAGTCTCCCTAAGCTCCTCCCTGACCTTCTTTTCGATCAAAATATCTTTACCCTTTATCCATTCACTGTAGTGTTCCGACAATGCCTCCGCGTGTGCTTTCACGGTGCTCTTAACCTGTTCTTCGATATTGATTGAGTCTATCTGCCTCGACAGATCCTCTACTACACCTTCAATGTCAGATACTGCATTTCTAACTGAGTTTATTTCTTTGGTAGCTGCCTGAATTTTTGTGTTTAATGTTCCAGATACTTCAGCTATTTCACTTTTCACCTGTTTCTGCATTTTCTGAATTTGATCACTGATCTTAGTTTGCACCTCACCCAAATGGGTATTTAATTCAGCCGCAATTTCTTTATGCAGATCTGTTTTGATTGTGCCTAGCTCTGTTTTTAATGATTCGCTTACAGCATCTAGTCGGGCGTTAACAGTCTCATTTTGTGTTTTTATAGTCTCATTTTGTGTTTTTATATTCTCATTTACTGCATCAAACTGTTGTTTCAGCATTTCCATTAACGCACCGAGGTCATTTGTAGCTGCAGCGGGACGAGTTTGGACTTTAGGGTCACTTTCCCCTGTTACAGACATGGTTAGTTCAGTTTCCACACGGGAACCTACCGTTCGTGATCGTAAAGGGTATGGAATACTATTAACGTCTTCACTCCCGTCTCCTGTTGTCACCTGTCTCTGTTTACTATCTGCCATTTTCGTCAGTAAATCAGGTGCTACGCAAGGCTTTCGTCGTTTGTCAGTGACGTGGTGAGTCCGCTAAGAGCACCACTCTCGCGTGAGCAACAAATGAAATTCTATCTGGCAAGAAGACAAGATGGAACCTAACCGTTTCAGACAAATGAATGAAGATGCTCTTCACTGCAAATTGTGCACACTATCCACCATGTTGAAAATGCAATACAGGTATACTAACAATGGGGAGAAATAATTTCTATTATCAGACTACGAAGAATTTTACTTTGAAAGATAAAATAAAGCAGATTTTCTATAGCGGGAAGGAGATAGAAAGGATGTGGATCGACTTGGAAAAGCAACGTTGCTACTGAAGCACTACACTGCGTATGCAAAATTCTGACTTACTTTTTGATGGCTTGAATACCGCTATGTTGTCTCAGCAAATTCACGTCTCTTTTCTTTTCTTTTCTCTCGGTAATTAAACTGCGTTATTGGCCAGCATATTTTACGTCATTCTCACAGAGAGATGATGTGTACATGAAACAACAGAACATTTATTAACACAAGCACATAGAAAATTTTCCAAGAATTTGAACTAATTTTTGGTCAAGTCCCTGTTCGGGCGCCAAGTGCGATGTTACAAAATAGAAGTGATGTTGCTATTCAATTGAAAGTTGGAAATTGAGATTTAACTAACTGTTTTATCAATCACAATTGGCGTAAGAATCATGGATTGACCATTGTCATAAAATATTGCATTATGAGATGTGAATAGTTTTTACTTGCGGTTTCGCGTGGCTTGAGGCAGTCACAACTAGCGTGCTATTGATTAAGAAGTTGCGTTATCGTCTTTCTAATTACTTCATGATCGTAGATACGATCATACCCGCTTGTGAAGTTATTGTTATGACAAAAAAATTTCCTAAGGGACCAGAAAGTTCTTAAGGGCGCAAAAACAACTGTAACATCACACAAAAGAGAAATTCAATATTAAAGCTGATGCAAGAAGACGATAAAACAGTTTTCTTTTTATCAATGTAACACGCACATTGGACTGCTGATCTTGGAGTCTGTAATATTAGCAAAATGCATAATTAAAATGAAAATAATACTGAGGAGATAATAGAAATGAGCACTGCTAAATGATTCAGTATTCCCAGAACAAATATTTATTATAACTAAAACATATATCGTACCTTAAGCTTAATACAACAATGACGGTAGATTTTTATGTCCGTATCATGTCCATTTAGCGCTCTTTTATATAGCCATTGTCTTCTTTGAGTCGCTCGTGCGTCGTCACGGTAAGTTATAACAGTTCTTTACACTTCACTCAACTCAGACATACACGTTTTTATACATTTAGTAAAAATTAGATCAGACTGCCACAAATCTGCGTCCGTCTTACTTCAGAAAAACAGTACAAGTCTTTTTAGCGCTCAAGGCTTCATTTGTTCTCCAGCGAACAAAATAGTGAAGGATCGCATATCCATCCGTACTTTTCTGTTTATATTGCCGCCCAAAGACGACGAATTACATTATCTAGAAAATTCCACCGTCGCCATGCGACGCCTTATTATACATTAATCATTATTTACAAACAAGTATTTGCCTTCTGGCTGAAAGTATTAACTACTCGTATTTGCTGTTTTAATGTAGTCAAAAATAGCGAATATCACAAGCCCCACCTCAATCAGTCGAAGGTCGCTGTTTACAATCTTACATCGCGCAAGTGTTTCAAACGTTTTATTGCTTATATCCATACAGGCTGAAAAATTAAATAACGTAAGCACTGTACACAGGAGAGCGATCATTTCTAGATCATCTGAATTCTTCATCATTGGTCCAAAAATGTCGACATGCAACAAATTATCCTTTCAATAGATCTTTGGTTAAATAGTAAAAGGCAGAATACGACTTTAAACTGTGTTTTAAACCAAAAGGCAAGGTATTTTTGTCTTTAATACACGACACACATTCTGTATTTTCTATGGTCAGGTAATAACAGAACATATACAGTGCCAAAGCTGGGGAAGAAACTGAATGAATTACTCCGAAATGTGCCACTCGGCCCAAAGGCTTCTCATGCCAGAACACACAGTAAACATGCCAGGCGAACATTTAAAAACTATTCGTTGAAAGTTGATTGTAAATCTCTAATGTCGAACTATCATGACGAGCAAGCGAAACGTATGTGGCGTAAACATACATCGCATGTTTCAGTCGTAGGGGTAAAAATAACCAAATCCAACGAATTTCGTAATATATTTATTTCTGATTGTTAGTCTGGAATAACTGAAGTTAACTGCGTTACAAGATTTGGATTTCATCAGTCCTTCCGTCTCGGTGTCTGTCGTTGGGGCCGCAGGGCTACATTTTCGTCTTTCGGTGCAGATGGCGTTCTACATCAGAACATGTGATCGATAGTCACGCCATTTTGTATTGCCTGTGGTTGTTTTTCGCTCCGGAACAGGAAGTAATCGGCCTCCATTTTTGAACCGGCTTCCGTACCGCGGCACGCAGGGTTTACGGCCGTTACCTGAAAGCACCTTGTCATTATCGCAATCTGTATTCAGATCTCGTACAGTGAATTATGGCTCCTGGAGGCCTACGGACTGGGATTTATTTTCTGTAGTGCTATGGCCTGTGTAACGAATGCCAACGCGATGACCACGGGTCTCCTATACAACTCGTGAGAAGCCAAAAGAGCAGTAAACTTAAGTTCCAAAACTCAAATTTCAACATCACTTCACTGCGAACTCGGTGTGACACTATTACGACGAATGCGCTTGTAACTGAACGGTGCTTGGCTGTATCCAAACACATTGCCTCTTTACATTACTCAGCAACTTCATTTTCTCTATCGTTGGACTGTAAATGTTTCCTTACCTGTTTTACAACTGGCAAGTAATGAAGACAGATTGGTGTTTCAGTCAATTTGTTTTACTACCGTAATCAGCAAGACGAGTTTTGGCAATATGAAGTGAGGATGATAATGCTGTTCTCAAATCCACCTAAACGACGTCTATAGATACGGACGACGTCTACAGATACAGTCAATAGATAAGAACGGAAGAATTTTGTTAATACAAGCTGCAGACTAGGAATCCTTTCAGTATAGTACACGACAAAAAAGCTATGAACTCAAAGTGCAAAGAAATGACAATGACTGGACCCACGTGTCATTAATGGATAGCAGATTACTCGCAGAAACTTGTTATCAAGATTTAATGTTTAAAACTCTTCGCCATTTGAGGTTATAAACAACAATCTAAGACTGATTTAGGTGGGGTTTGGACTCATATTCAGGTGGAATGGGATTATGATCTCCGTCTCACCATCCAAATTTTGGGTTCCCAAACCGCTTAAGACAAATACTGGAATGATTATTACATATAAATCTGTATCACAGTCTAACACATACAAACGCAACATTCCTGCTCATTTTGTTATACACGGCGATAGTAGCGCACCAAGTGGCCAGTAAGCTAGGGTGTTGAATACGACAGGCGATGAATGCGAAGAATGTTGGTTATATTAGTTGTAAAACAGTTTGTTCAAATAGGAGCGCACGTAGTGCAATACATTGTAGCAATAACGAGAATAAGACACCACATCTGCCGGCCGGGGTGGCCGAGCGGTTCTAGGCGCTACAGTGTGGAACCGTGCGACCGCTACGGTCGAAGGTTCGAATCCTGTCTCGGGCATGGATGTGTGTGATGTCCTTAGGTTAGTTAGGTTTAAGTAGTTCTAAGTTCTAGGGGACTAATGACCTCAGATGTTAAGTCCCATAGTGCTCAGAGCCATTTGAACCATTTGAACACCACATCTGTCGTTCTGTAGCATTCCTCAAGACCAAGATAAGTATGACGCTACACATCATAGCACTCCGCAGTTGCAATTAGCGTCCATTACTCTTGGCATTCATTTATTGCAGAATCTTAAAACACGTTATGAGCTGAAACGTAGTGAGATATCTCTAACACAAGGGTCTCCTCCATGCCAACCAGCACGGACTGCGAAAAGATCGATCATGTGAAACCCGGCTCACACTTTTCTCACAGGACATACTGAAAGCTATGGATCAAGGCAACCTGGTAGATGCGGTATTCGTCGATTTCCGAAGAGTATTTCACTCTGTACCACGTCTACGCTTCCTATGAGAGGTAAGATTTTGTAGGCTATCAAGGGAAGCTTGTGACTGGATTGGGAATTTTTTGCTAGGGTGGACGCAGTAAGTTACCTTGCATGGAGAATCGTCAACAGACGTGGAAGAAACTTCGGGTGTGTACCAAGAAAGTTCGTTGGGATTTGAAATTAGGCTTGTAGGATATTAGTTATGAAAGCATCTGAACTAGAATATCAGGCCACACTACGCTCTTGAAGGGGAGGCACATACAAGCAGTATTTTACAATCTCCCGGAAAAACATCGCGTTCGCCGAGATCGGGTCGCCTTCGGTGTCGGGAGTATAATGCGAGAACCTTAAGCCCGATACTTTGAGACAGCGCATTGCTACGAAACTGGCTTACATAGAGGTGCCAGAGAGGTAGCGTTGTGTCCTGTTGAAAAATAAAATCTTAGGCACGATTTCAGTTGGTATTAAATACGAAAGGAAAGTTTTATCTTCCACATGAGCACTCAAAAAGGATTCACAAAACTCTACTCAGGTTTACTTATTAACGTGATGAATTCCTCGTAGCAACCGCATCTTGGATGGTTCTAAATACACAAACAGGCGTAAAGTAGCCCTGAGGACAAACACGAAACAAATGACTCGCTTTCGATTGGCACGACGAGTACTCGCTTGTGGGTTACGTCCCATACTGTGTTGGATGGGTTCTACATACAGAGCGGGCACACTGGGCGATCTGAGGATTTTCCCTTGGATAAACAACCAGTGTCACGAAACTGCTGCAGCTGCCGTCGAACGTTCTGAGCTGCAATAGATGCAGTTTCGGACTCTCGACGTAAAACAAAAAAGTTAGTACAGATGTTTCTATGAGGGGCATTCAGTAACTAAAGCAACACTTACTTTTTTTGTAATTCTGAAAACAGGTTGGTTTTATTCAGGGTCGCAAAACACCATATTATTTCCCACTCTTTTAGCTGTTGTTGTTGTAGTCTTCAGTCCAGACACTGGTTTGGTGCAGCTCTCCATGCAACCTTCTTCATCTCCCAGTACCTACTGCAACCTACATCCTTCTGAATCTGTTTAGTGTATTCATCTCTTGGTCTCCCTCTACGATTTCTACCCTCCACGCAGCCCTCCAATACTAAATTTGTGATTCCTTGATGCCTCAGAACATGGCATACTAACCGATCCCTCTTTCTAGTCAAGTTGTGCCACAAATTTCTCTTCTCCCCAATTCTATTCAGTACCTCCTCAATAATTATGTGATCTACCCATTTAATCTTCAGCATTCTTCTGTATCACCACATTTCGATAACTTCTACTCTCTTCTTGTCCATACTATTTATCGTCGATGTTTCACTTCCATACATGGCTACACTCCATACAAATACTTTCATAAGCGACTTCGTGACACTTAAATCTATACTCGATGTTAACAAATTTCAGAAACGCTTTCCTTGCCGTTGCCAGCATACATTTTATATCCTCTCTAGTTCGACCATCATTAGTTATTTTGTTCCCCAAATAGCAAAACTCCTTTACTACTTTAAGTGTCTCATTACCTAATCTAATTCTCTGAGCATCACCCGACTTAATTTGACTACATTCCATTGCCCTCGTTTTGCTTTTGTTGATGTTCATCTTATATCCTCCTTTCAAGACACTGTGCATTCCGTTCAGCTTCTCTTCCAGGTCCTTTGCTGTCTCTGACAGAATTACAATGTCATCGGTGGACCTCAAAGTTTTTATTTCTTCTCCATGGATTTTAATTCCTACTCCGAATTTACTCAATATACAGATTGAATAACATCGAGGAGCGGCTACAACCCTGTCTCACTCCCTTCCGAACCGCTGCTTCCCTTTCATGTCCCTCGACTCTTATAACTGCCATCTGGTTTCTGTAAAAATTGTAAATAGCCTTTCGCTCCCTGTATTTTACCCCTGCCACCTTCTGAATTTGGAAGATAGTATTCCTGTCAGCATTGTCAAAAGCTTTCTCTAAGTCTACAAATGCTAGAAACGTAGGTTTGCCTTTCCTTAATCTATCTTCTAAGGTAAGTCGTAGGGTCAGTATTGCCTCACGTGTTCCAACATTTCTCCAGAGTCCAAACTGATCTTCCCCGAGGTCGGCTTCTATCAGTTTTTCCATTAGTCTGTGAAGAATTCGCGTTAGTATTTTGCAGCCGTGACTTACGAAGCTGTCAACACCTGCTTTCTTTGGGATTGGAATAATTGTATTCTTCTTGAAGTCTGAGGGTATTTCGCCTGTCTCATACATCTTGCTCACCAAATGATATGGTTTTGTCGGGACTGACTCTCCCAAGGCCATCAGTAGTTCTAATGGAATGTTGTCCCATAGTGCTCATAGCCATTTGAACCAATCTAATGGAATGTTGTCTATTCCTGGGGCCTTGTTTCGACTTAGGTCTTTCAGTGCTCTGTCAAACTCTTCAGGCAGTATCATATCTCCCATTTCATCTCCCATTTCCATAATATTGTCCTCAAGTACATCGCCCTTGTATAGACCATCTATATAGTCCTTACACCTTTCTGCTTTCCCTTCTTTGCTTAATACTGATTTTCCATCTGAGTTCTTGATATCCATACAAGTGGTGCTCTTTTCTCCAAAGGTCTCTTAAATTTTCCTGTAGGCACTATCTATATTAGCCGTAGTGAGATATGCCTATACATCCTTACATTTGTCCTCTAGCCATCCCTGCTTAGCCATTTTGCACTTCCTGTCGATCTCATTTTTGAGACGTTTCTATTTCGCCTTTTAGCTGCAAAATGCTATTTTTCAACGTAACGGCCGTTTAATGCGACGGCCTTACGCCACCTTACTGGGAGGCTCTGTATGCACACAGGGTACCACTCTACTGGTTGACGTCGGAGCCGACATCTCGCTGCATCAGTAACCTCCCCATGATCCTCGTACTGCTTCCCGTGGAGTGCGTCCTGCATTGGTCAGACAGAAGGAAGACGGTAGGCCCGAGGTCCGCGGGTGGGGTGGCTGAGCAGGAACAGACCAGTGAAGTTTTGTCAGCTCCTCTCTGGTGCGTAGACTTGTGTGAGGCCTTGCGTCGTCATGGAAAGTTAGTTTGCTTTTATGTGACGACGAACACGCTGAAGTTTTTCTCAGTTTCCTGAGGGCTGCACAACACACTTCAGTATTGATCGTTGCACCGTGAAGAAGGACATCAAAGAGAAAAACCCCTTCGGAGTCCCAGAAGACCACTGCCACGACTTTGCCGGCTGAGACTGCTCTTTTGAACTTTTTCTTCGGAGAGTACTTTTGAGTACCCCGGCTGGTGGACGAGTGTGTCAGCACTACCAACAGACAAGTCTAGTTGAGCAGCCAGATGTTTGACAGTGATCCGTCCATCACCTCGGTTGAAAGAGTGTCCGCACGTTCCAACACTGCAGGAGACACAGCGGTGTGCGATGAGCCGACGTGCGGGATATCGGACAGGTTTGCGCGACCTTGCTGCGACGACGACCGTAGCCGCGCCCAACGACTCACCGTGCTTTTGTTGACTGCGAGGTCGCCGTGCAAGCGGCCACGAATATTCCACCAAAAGCAACTCGATGACAGCTCTCTGCTTGCAACGCACCTCCGGCTACAGACACCATTTCGAAGGCTACGCATAGGACCGCCACCTATCGGAATTTCAACGAATTGTAAGGGCTAAAGCGGGAATACGCCACGGTGTCCCACAACACATTCCGAATTTTTCTACCGAAAATTTCCGAGAAAAAGAAGTGTTGCTTTACTTATTGAACGTTCACAGCGTGTTGCACCAGTTCAAACGCAGAACGCCTGATGTTGCTGCGTTATCGCCAGTTTGACTCGGTGAACAAGGCGTAAGAATCGAATGACTGAGCTAGCTGCAGCAGGGAGACATCTGGCGACAATCACAAGAACCAACAGGCTGCACCTGTCGCCATCACAAATATTTAACTTTAGGCCATATGTTAAAACTTACCTCGCGTGTCTACACCAATGAGCTCTCTTCAAAGCGTCTTGGTCGACCTTTATGGACACAATACAGCAGCGATTCTGGGTGCCACGGGTCCGACAAGCCCGTGGGTGGGTTTCCGCAGATATGAGGCACCAGATATAGACACAAACGTCAAGCAATTTCTTTAAATTACATTCCGGTGGTTTATGGACATGGAGCTGGCGCCTGTAAGCGTCCCAGATGTGTTTCATCGGGTTGAGATCAGGCGAATTAGCTGGCCAAACCATCAGACTGAGTCACCATCTCGCTCCTCAAACCACCTTAGCAATACTCTGGCCTCGTGACACGGGCAGATATCCTGGTAGAAGGTACCACTCTGTCAAGGAAGACATCAAGCATAACGTGATGTAGTTGGTCCGGAATAAACGTTACCCTGGTAGGGCATGTTTTGAGGCATCAAGGGATCACAAATTTAGCATTGGAGGGCAGCATGGAGGGTAAAAATCGTAGAGGGAGACCAAGAGATGAATACACTAAGCAGATTCAGAAGGATGTAGGTTGCAGTAGGTACTGGGAGATGAAGAAGCTTGCACAGGATAGAGTAGCATGGAGAGCTGCATCAAACCAGTCTCAGGACTGAAGACCACAACAACAACAACAATCCACAGCTGTTGAAAGTTGCGAGCTCTATCTTCTTATCTCGTGTTTTCTACTGAAAATCTCGTGCTTGTACTCTTGTTAACTTTACTGTTACAGAGATCGCCAAAACTTAATTTTTTTTATTGGTCCTGTGCGCAACAAATAACTTACTTGGTCTTTCTGCTGCCACTGCTTGATCTGCTGCATTCCATTATTTAACAAAAACATAAAAAAACCTATTATTCATGCTGAGTGCAATGCATGTTCTGTATGGCGGCTCCTGCTGTTGATGGGGCTGCTGCTGCTTACTACAACCACATATAATTCAAGAGAAAGGGTTTGGTCAAATCTAAACTCGATAAATGATAACCCAAACAAAAAGCTATATTCTGAAGGCGATTCTTTATCATTAAATTAACAAAACGCTAGAAGCTATTCGAACAATCGCATCGTTTGTAAATCTGCCTCCAGTGGCATTAAAGCAATATTACAAATTAATCAAACTCTTGAGACAGACTGAAATACTTCTCAATTGAATACATAGTGAAACAATTCCCCGACAATTACAAAAGAAATCAATGACAAAAATCAATACTTAATCTAACAATGGTTTCCCCTTAAGAATTATCAAAATTACCATCTGCTGCTACGCACATACACGAACCCTTTTCTTCAAATTAATAAGCGCGCTGCAAATTATAAAAAATATCAACTAAATACCAAATCCTGTGTCGCTGCTGGCGGACACGGCAGTACGGCAGCTCGGCGAAGACCCCTCGCCCAAAACACGTGCGCACCACAGCAGGCGGGCTCCTACACTGGTCTCCTAACTGCTACTAGTTAATCTGTGCGCTGCGAGGCGCGACAACAATATCTTAGATTCCAGAGCTTGTGTACGCGCGCTGTAGCCAACCTTTACATCCTAAGAGAGTATTGCCAACTCTCACTGTTATTGTGCCTTCGTTTCCTAACACAGGCACTGTGAAGGATGTAACGTTCCCTGGCCGCACACGCACTATTAATAAACTAAAATTTAATTGTACTATATACGCCGCTATGAAGCAATTTGTATATACTGTAATTATTTAACAAAAAATATTATTTAATTTTGTGTAAAGGACATTCGTTTTATTGTAATATTTTCTGTAGTAATACTCTCGATGTATTTATGATTGTAATATTTCTATGCTCATAACGTAATTACGAAATGTGTCAATATCTGCGATAAGAAAAATGTAAAATACAGCCGCAGATTGCAAAGAGATATTAACGGTTGATAGTCGTATAAATAGGAATACATAGTGTGCATTCTTTGTCTTCTTCCTCGAGAGCTGAGAGAGAGAGGAACCTGTGACGTAGCATTTTATGAATGGGTAGACTTCATTTGTCTGTATCTAGATTTAGCCGCCATTAGAGGAGAAATTACGAACTAATGTAAGTTGAATTATTGTTGTGGTCTAAATACATTATAATTTATCAAAAGTGTGTATTACTAATGTAAATTAGCTTGCCCATGTCATCTATAATATTTCTTTAAATAATTTTCAACATTTTTTAGCGGTGTTGCTGGGCTGCAGCGGCGGCACATTTAAAAAATTGTTCCGCTAAGAAAAATTAACCAAACCCGTAAATCGGGAGCAGATAAAAATTAGCAGTGAATTAAGTAAATGTTTTTCTTTTACAGCGATCCTGAGACTGACGGAATTTATTACTACTTTCACATTTATGCATTCATAGGCGGATAGTTAACGTTGAAATTTAACAATTTGTTGATTCTTTCAAATAACTTAAATGTATAGTGAAGTGTGTTTCATCAATGATAATTAAACGTTCAGGTTGGCTTGGCAATATTTAACCATTTTCTGCTAATTGAGACAGTCTTGTGTTCCATAGCTAACGCCGTGAAAGAATTCAGTAAATATTAAAAAAAAAAAAAAAACCTGCATTTAGAAAATGTGTGCCAAGGCCGAATTATGTAAAAGATTTAATTCTCAACTAAATATTCTTAATCAGTTAATATGAAGTTATCAGCATGAGAGGATTGACTAAGTTCATGTAATTTTAAATGTACTTAATTCTGTCTAAATGAATTTTTATTACCACACGTAAATAAGAGGTTCTACAACAAAGTTCGTACAGGAAAGAAAGAAAAGTCAAAATAACAAAACACAATTTTTAAAAAAAAGGTGACTATTTACTATTTATTTATTTTTTTATTTTATTTCATTTCATTAAAAGGACGAAGTCAGTCAGTATTCTGCACACAACAGTACTACCTCTATCGGCCTACAACTGTGGCAAACTGTATGCTTCGTGCAGCTGTTTGTCTGAAGGCCGGACATGACCATTGGCCTGGAGTAACAAGAAACCTGAGTCATCCGATCAGGTGAAACGTTTCCATAGATACGGTTCAATCTCTACGATACCGAGCACACTGCAACCACAACTGCCGACGTCGCTAGGTCAACAGGGCAACACTTAGGGGCCGTCATTTAAAGTCGCTGAACGGTGAATTCTGAAACGCTTCTGGCTGCACCAGCATTTTACATCTGACGTCAGATCTTCCACAAGACTGTCGCCTATTCTCCGTTACAGAGCGGCAAGCCTCTGACCCCCACTTATTGTGATGAGGCGCCGACATCCAACACTATGTCGCCTGAATGTGGTTTCAGCTCTCTTCAACCACTGTGCAACGACAGCAGCACGCTAACAGCGCACCAGCTTCGCCCCGTTCCCGGGAGCCAAGCTACAACCGTCTGCCGTGTGTCAGAGTCGCTTATGTCAGTGGATTTCTCCTCCCGCGAGTCGTATCGTTGCTAGAATGATTCTCCATTCTTCTTTTTTTTATTTTATTGTTATTTTGACACCTGAACAATCAGGTAGGCTGGCAGCAGCACAATACGCCGCTCTTCAGCCGAAGAGAGTACAAGGAGATAAACAGAGAAGAGACATCACTTAGAAAAACGGCGGGAAAAAACAGGAGACACATGAACATAAAAACACACGGAGCCGTTCACACTCGATGACAATCCACCAATCCACACGACGAACTGTTGACACGACGCACAAACACTGAAGAAGACGATGGCACTGGTGAACAATGGAGTGTGACGGCGATACTGAACACTAAACATGACGGCACACACGATACACTAATGGCGGTGATCTCCGGCGCGCGAATGTCCACTGAGCGTGTGCGAGTCCGGGGACCTGCCAAGATGGGAACAGGGGTGAGGTGGGGGAGAGGGGAGGAAAAGAGGATGCCAATTGCTTAGGAGACGGGGGCAGGAGGAGAGGGACAGGGGAGGGGAGGCCCGGGGGTGGAGGGGGGAGAAGAGGAGGAGGGGGGAAAAGGGAGAGAAGGGAGGGAGGGTGCCCAGAGGAGCAAGTACAGGAGGAATGCGGGAGGATCAAAGTTGGTAGGAGGGGTAGATGGAGGGGAGGAGGGCATCATCAGGGAGAGGGAGCTGGCGGAAGCCACCTTGGGAGAGGGTATGGAGGGTGGAGAGATGGAGACCGGGCGGGACGTGGGAATGCAGGCGCGGTAGTGGGCGGGGATGGGAGAGGAT
The DNA here is from genome assembly GCF_021461395.2 of Schistocerca americana. NCBI lineage: Eukaryota > Metazoa > Arthropoda > Insecta > Orthoptera > Acrididae > Schistocerca > Schistocerca americana. Next base: position 555,834,486 of record NC_060125.1, on the reverse strand, counting down.
CGGGGATACAAGCGGGTGAGGAGGATCAAGTTTACGGGATCCGTATCCTTTCAAGGAAAAGGAGGAGGATTCTCCATTCGTCTGCGCTCCTCTTAAATACTTTCGCTACTGCCTCACACGCCCGCAACGCCACCAGGTGGCATTCAGTCCCGCGGTGGACACTGATCATAATGTGCATCTTCATCCTTGTAGAATAAATAGATTTTGAAATGGGGTAAGTCTTCTCAAAACACCCGCGTAACTGATGCTACAAAACACATTCAGTAACCTGGACATGTTTATTAAGTACTTACTGAGTCATAAACACGTCAGTTCAGCAAATACAGGGTGTTCCAAAAAGAATGATCCGAGTTTAAATAGAATTACTTATTAGGAAGAAGGGCTTAACACCGACAAATTCCATACTAAATTACTCAGAAAATACAAAAAATGGTTCAAATGGGTCTAAGCACTATGGGACTTAACATCTGAGGTCACCGGTCGCCTAGAACTACTTAAACCTAACTAACCTAAGGACATCACACACATCCATGCCCGAGGCAGGATTCGAACCTGCGACCATAGCAGCAGCGCGGTTCCGGACTGAAGCGACTAGAAGAGCTCGGCCACAGCAGCCGGCTTCAGATATGACAGAAGTTTATAAAAATCCAACATAGATGTTCAATATGTCCTCCATTGGCTGCACGGACGACATCTAGCCGATATCCGAATTCATCCCAAACTGAGAGGAAAGTGTCTTCTGTCACTGAAGGTACAGCAGCTGATATCCTGGTTTTTAGTTCATCAATGCCACGAGATAAGGAAGGAACGTAAACACATTATTTAACATATCCCCACAGGAAGAAATCACACGGTGTTAAATCAGGGGACCTAGGAGGCCAAGAGTGTAAAGCCTGGTCTCGCGGTCCTGTACGCCCTATCCAACGTTGAGGTACGTTGGCATTGAGGAAACTGCGCACGTCAAATGGCTCTGAGCACTATGGGACTTAACTGCTATGGTCATCAGTCCCCTAGAACTTAGAACTACTTAAACCTAACTAACCTAAGGACAGCACACAACACCCAGCCATCACGAGGCAGAGAAAATCCCTGACCCCGCCGCTGCGCACGTCGATGTGCCAGTACAGTGGTGCTCCATCGTTCTGGTAGATGAAATTGTCAGAGTCAAGTTGTTGGAATAACCAGTTCCGTGGCATTCCAAGATATGATTGTCGTGTTACGGTTTCCTCCTGAAAAAAAGTAGGGTTCAGAAACCTTGCTTTGCGAAACAGGACAAAAAAACATTCACTTTTGGTGAATCACGTTCGTGTTCAATTGTTTCATGAGGATTTTCGAACCCCCATATACGCACATTATGGCTGTGAACCTTACCGCTAATATGGGAAGTTGCCTCATCGCTGAATATCAACCGTGGCATAAAAGTGTCTTCCATGTCCACGCTCCAGGTCAGCGCTCGTAGCGACATCTAGCGGATTTTTTCTGAAACTCTAGGCCATGCCGATTACATCTAGTGCTGTTTCAGTTACCTAGTGACATTTGTCTCAATATTATTGCAAGTTAAAAACGGGTCATTTTTTTGGGACACTGTATTCTAAAACTGTCAGGAGTACAGTTTATTCAGACTGCGATACACGTATGAGCAACCAATCGGAAGAAAAACATTGAATCTACCTCGGTTTAGCTCCGTAGCTACAGTACCTAAACCAGTACTGTAACAGAGCACACTGTTTACAGCTCAGCGCATTACTCGTACACACACACACACACACACACACACACACACACACACACACACACACACACAGTAAAATCTATGCAGTCGTCAGTTCTACAACTACAAATTAAGAGTGAAAAGAAACAATGAAAAATGTAAAATGGTACGTCAGCAATAGTGGTTGGCTTATCGCTGGACTCACAAAAAATGACTCGCCTACTCTGCAACACAGCAAAATCACCATCAGGGTGGTGTCTGGACAGTTCGCAAAATTTCAAAACGCCCGCACGACACTCGTTTCGTTTTGTTAAACTGAGGCCAGATCACTACTTAAGTCTATTTCTTCTCCCTCGTCACAGTTTAAAACACGCTCCATCAAAATATAACGTTTCAAAATGTATACATAGTAGACATTATTAACTTGGGGAGCCTCTCGCCTGAGCGAAAAGCCATACATGATAAGGCGGCTGTGACCTGGTCAGAGACGAGTGAGAGCATTTCATCCCGCTTGTGTGACCGGAAGGAGGGGAGCCACAGACATGCAGTGGGTTCCACAGCTCGCAGCTCGTTCTGCCTCATCTCCAGCCACTCTTCCTCCCTTAGATGCTTCACCTTCTGACTCAACAGCGGGTTCATAGCCTGTAGGTGGATAGCAGGTCGTTCAAGTCTTCTAGAGTCCTCCCTGGCTGCTGTCTTGGCTTGTTCATTTTCCTTATTGCCCTTATCCTAAGGCACCCAGCAGAATATCAACGTTGATTCCCACGTAGTTACAGCACGAGAAGATTATCTCGTACGTTCTGTACAACTTCCGTGCTGCGTACATTTGTTGACCGGCCTGCAAATCACTAACGAAATCGTAAGAGATGAGGATGAGAAACATGTTCCTTTTGTCACGTCTCACCTGTCCCGATGTTTTCATCGCGTACAGCTTATCGTAGTAAACATGTCTGGTAGGCGGTTCCTGAAGGCACAATCGGGGGAAAACTATTGCATAGCCAAATGATTCTCCTTGTTTTGAACGATCTGTATATAAAATCTTAAAATTATGGTGCTGTCTAAAATTCTTAGTAGCCAAATTTTATACATACTACGCAACCAAATTTAAGGATTAATTTTTCAAAATTCCATAATTCTCACATATTGCGACGCTTAAGTCTGAAATTTGGCTCAAAAGTGCCTACAACCTTCCTGTGTGGTGGTGCAAAAGCGTGCCGCCCTGTGACGTCACCCTCGGACTCAGTGCAACTTCAAACAGCAGCGTCTCGACACATGCGAAAAAAAAAAAAATACCACAGGCAGAAGTTCATGTGAAATGAAAGGTGGGTTAAAGTTGTCACATTCGCACTAATTTTCACCACCATTCTTCCTATTACCTCTGTGGGCGTGTTACGCAGGGTCAGAACCGCGACGCTCAGCGTTGTAATCACACGGCTGGCGCGTGAAAACATTCCAGACACTCAGAATCATCACGAAAAGCGGCAGGGTGTGGCAAAAAGGGCGTCAATAAAACTACCCCTTTCCCTGGGGCGATGATTCTCTGACATTTCGCGGCTGTAAATGAAAGTTCGCACTGCAGTGGGCATGAGGAAGACATTGTTCACAATCTCTGAACACTGCTGACTCTCTTGGGCGTTTCAACTTTTCTGTAAGGACACTGTGGGTCTGCATCCTCACCGAACGTAACAGCAACCGTTTGGAGCGCAGCGCGACTGCAGTTTTTGCTCTTTGGAACCACTAGGGACCGTTCTCAAAACCATTCAACGAAATTTGAAAGTAATCCGAAGCAGTAAAGGCTGCTTAGGCTTTTTCAGCTCTCCTGCCTTATGTCATACTGTCGAGTGATCAAGGAGGTGAGTGACATTGATACACATGGGATTAAAATGACGGGTCCCTCTAAAATCCTCCAGTTTGCCAAAACCGTCGGTAACACGCGCCCACTTTTCTTGATAATTTCTAAAAAAACCTGTAAAGAGAGAACCTATGACGAAGTCCTGGGCGCTTTGAGGCCTCTTCCACGTACTCTGATTCCGGATGGCCTACTATCAGGTGCAAGAACAGCAGTCTGGTGCCAAAAGAGCAGCAGCGAAGCCTACCTGCAGGCGCCAGGGACTCTTGTCAGGAGTTTCTGCTGTACACACAAATTTTTAAAATTCTCAATAAAGATGGAGGTGTACCATCGACGGTTTTGCCAGACTGGAGGGACTTAGGGGAAACCTTTTCTGTTTTATTCACATGTGTGTCAATATCAGAACCCGACATGATCATGCCACAGCAGGACACAAAACAGAAGCACTGAAGCAGCCTAAGCACCCTTTTCTGCTTTGGACCACGTTCAACATTCTACGAATGGTTTGTAACGGTCACAAGTGGTTCCAGCCAGCACAAGAAAGCAAAAATTGAGATCATTCTGCGCTACAGGCTGGTTCGATCACGTTCGATTGTGGTGCTGCCCCACAGTATCCATAAAGAAGGGTTGAAACGCCCAAGGGTGTCAGCAGTGTCGAAGATTGTGATGGACGTGTTCCTGTTGCTGATTGCACTGTGGACTGTCCTTTACAATCTCGAAATGTGTTGGAATCAACGCCCCAGGGAAAGGGGTAGTTTTATTGACGCACTTTATGCCACCCCTTGCGGCCTTTTTATGCCAATTCTGAGCGGCGGTGTGTTTGGAATGTTTTCCTCGGGCACTCGTAGCAAAACCGCGTAATTTCAACGCTGGGCGTCGCGGTTCTGAGCTCTAACGCAAAGGCGCGAAAGATGGGGTGAAACGTGAATCAGAGGCTGTGACGACCTTTCCATCGTGCAACACGTCAACGGTGGCACTGGGCAGAGTTGTGGTGCAATTTGGTGTGAACGTGACTCCATAGACCCATCTTAACTATACCTGACTTGAACTTCTGAGCTGTGGCCTTTTTCTGCAGGTGTTAACACCTTCCTGTCTGAAGCGCCATCAAGCCGGAGGGTAACGTCACAGGACATCATCACAGAGGAAGGCTGTAGGCGCCTTTGAGCCAAAATTTAAAACTTGCGAAATGGACGGGATGTAAAGGTATCGAAAAAATGATCCTTTAATACTGTTGCGCAGTGTAGCTCAGGTTCTCCGAAGAAGCCACGGTGATGATTTACTCCACTATTGGCGTAAAGGATTGATATTTGCCACAACATTGCTAAAGGACGACTCTTTGCTCTGTTCCCGAAGGCTTCGTTGGTCACAGGCGACTATTGTCACGTCATGGGTGGTGAGCAACGCTATCGTATGCAGGCAGCTGAGGTACAGAAAGCATTCTGTTCTCTCGTCGCCCAATGAGTACTTTGACTTGCAGAGGCTGGGATTGCGACGATTTCTAACACTCATGTGGCCAACCTGATATCATCATCGTGGACTGTACCGATGTGTGACGGTATAGCAGACCCACACACAGTGCATCCATGATCAAGCCGCGACTGCGTAAACCTCCACAAAACTGGAGCAGAGAAGCAACACGTTTTAAAGCGTTATCGACTCTCAAGGACTAAGTTTTCAAGTTACTCAAATGTTGTAGCCGCGTATGTTTTTGATCGGAATGGAAGCTTATATATTTCAGTGAGTCTTTAAAAGTTAAAACTGTGTCCTTCCATTCAAGCTCTGGAAGACGAGAACTGTTAAACCTCCCACGAAAACAGATTTTTCTGGTGAATACTTAAAACCATATTATAGTGCTCTCTCCATCCTCTTCACAAAACATTTGTATTTAGCTTGTAAATGCTGCAAGATTGGGAGATGAACAAAAACTTAAAAGTACTCCACAAATAAGGTTCACTGGAGAGCACCCCTCGCTGCAGAGCAAGCATTGCTATCCGTAGCTATTGAAAACGAGGTCACACTTGGAACACCATCTTAAAGGACATCGTTTTCTTGTGTAGAACGATCTCATAAAACATCACTAGCTCGTAATCGAGAATAACGTTGCGAGAGGAAGGATCATATAAAAACGGGATGTCCATGGAAATCGCATGTGTGCCATTACCCTGGAGTATTATGCCTCGAAGCAGTAATAAATGTGTTCTCAGTGTGGCAAAAACGCATGATAAGTTATGGTTGCAGATGCATATCTGCCATATAGTCACCTCCAACAGTGCAGCGGTATCTCCTGAATCCACACAGGAAGCGTCTATGGAGCTGCCTGGGTTCTAAAATGTCTCCAAAATTTTGACAACTGTCCACCTGAACAAAATGAAGTGCCCACGCTCATCAGCATCGAAGTAAGAGCAACGAGACATGTAAGTTTGCTTCACGAGACTCATAATGCTAAACTGATCACCATTAACATGACCACTGAGTGATAGTTCAGATATACACGACCCTTACCTTCATTGGGCTAGTGTGGCGTACTGGACATCCGCTGACACAGTTCCAGTACAGAGCTGTTTGATTTCGGAGTTGAGGTCGTCATTCACCTTTTTCCCGACGTGAGCAACGGTGCTTCTAGCGATATTTCACTCGCCCTTGATACTACAGTACCATACTGTAGTTTTCCCCTGTTCCAGTGACGTATGGAGTGTGGGAATTATGACCACTTAAATGCCTCCGTGCCCGCTGTAATTAGTCAGTCTTGTCTCCTCTGTGAGCTCCAAGCCAGTTCATCTTCTTCAACACTTCTGTGACAGGTTTCCGTTAGTTAAACAAACTTAACTGAACAAACCTGTGACCATTGTTTTTATCCTTCTCTAGATAGTTTCATATGAGCTATTAGTCCTGTTTGGATCGGTTTCACACATTTGAGCAATATTCTAGATCACGTGGCGCGATTGTACTGTAAGCAATCTGCTTTGTAGGATGACTGCAGTGTCCTACCAATGAATAGAAGAGCGCCACAAGCATCGTCTAAGTCTGAGCCTACCCCGTCATTCTATTTGACATCCCCACTAACTGTTACTGCCAGCTATCCGTCTGAGTTGAATGGTTCCACTGGTATTATAGGCATAGGAAGTGAGTCTTGTAAAGTGCGCATTTTTATACACTCCTGGAAATTGAAATAAGAACACCGTGAATTCATTGTCCCAGGAAGGGGAAACTTTATTGACACATTCCTGGGGTCAGATACATCACATGATCACACTGACAGAACCACAGGCACATAGACACAGGCAACAGATCATGCACAATGTCGGCACTAGTACAGTGTATATCCACCTTTCGCAGCAATGCAGGCTGCTATTCTCCCATGGAGACGATCGTAGAGATGCTGGATGTAGTCCTGTGGAACGGCTTGCCATGCCATTTCCACCTGGCGCCTCAGTTGGACCAGCGTTCGTGCTGGGCGTGCAGACCGCGTGAGACGACGCTTCATCCAGTCCCAAACATGCTCAATGGGGGACAGATCCGGAGATCTTGCTGGCCAGGGTAGTTGACTTACACCTTCTAGAGCACGTTGGGTGGCACGGGATACATGCGGACGTGCATTGTCCTGTTGGAACAGCAAGTTCCCTTGCCGGTCTAGGAATGGTAGAACGATGGGTTCGATGACGGTTTGGATGTACCGTGCAATATTCAGTGTCCCCTCGACGATCACCAGTGGTGTACGGCCAGTGTAGGAGATCGCTCCCCACACCATGATGCCGGGTGTTGGCCCTGTGTGCCTCGGTCGTATGCAGTCCTGATTGTAGCGCTCACCTGCACGGCGCCAAACACGCATACGACCATCATTGGCACCAAGGCAGAAGCGACTCTCATCGCTGGAGACGACACGTCTCCATTCGTCCCTCCATTCACGCCTGTCGCGACACCACTGGAGGCGGGCTGCACGATGTTGGGGCGTGAGCGGAAGACGGCCTAACGGTGTGCGGGACCGTAGCCCAGCTTCATGGAGACGGTTGCGAATGGTCCTCGCCGATACCCCAGGAGCAACAGTGTCCCTAATTTGCTGGGAAGTGGCGGTACGGTCCCCTACGGCACTGCGTAGGATCCTACGGTCTTGGCGTGCATCCGTGCGTCGCTGCGGTCCGGTCCCAGGTCGACGGGCACGTGCACCTTCCGCCGACCACTGGCGACAACATCGATGTACTGTGGAGACCTCACACCCCACGTGTTGAGCAATTCGGCGGTACGTCCACCCGGCCTCCCGCATGCCCACTATACGCCCTCGCTCAAAGTCCGTCAACTGCACATACGGTTCGCGTCCACGCTGTCGCGGCATGCTACCAGTGTTAAAGACTGCGATGGAGCTCCGTATGCCACGGCAAACTGGCTGACACTGACGGCGGCGGTGCACAAATGCTGCGCAGCTAGCGCCATTCGACGGCCAACGCCGCGGTTCCTGGTGTGTCCGCTGTGCCGTGCGTGTGATCATTGCTTGTACAGCCCTCTCGCAGTGTCCGGAGCAAGTATGGTGGGTCTGACACACCGGTGTCAATGTGTTCTTTTTTCCATTTCCAGGAGTGTAGTATCGGTCAGCGGGATGTCTGTGGGTGGAGTATGAGCGAGATTGTGATGGCCCGGAGATTCGACACAAGCATTTCGGAAACTGCACGACTTGTTGGGGGTGTTCGAGGAGTTCTGTGGTGAATGTCTTCATGAGGCGGCAAAACCAGGGAGATTCACCGTCCAGAAGTGGTGACGCTCGGCTGCCATCCCTCACTGCTGACGTATCTACATATACATCTACATGGATACTCTGCAAATCACATTTAACTGCCTGGCAGAGGGTTCATCGACCACCTTCACAATTCTCTATCATTCCAATCTCGTATAGCGCGCGGAAAGAATGAACACCTACATCTTTCCGTACGAGCTCTGATTTCCCTTATTTTATCGTGGTGACCGTTCCGCCCTATGTAGGTCGGTGTCAACAAAATATTTTCGCATTAGGAGGAGAAAATTGGTGATTGGAATTTCGTGAGCAGATTCCGTCGCAACGAAAAACATCTTTCTTTTAATGATTTCCAGCCCAACCCCTGTATCATTTCTGTGACACTCTCTCCCATATTTCGCTATAATACAAAACCTGCTGCCTTTCTTTGAACTTTTTCGGTGTACTCCGTCAGTCCTACCTGGTAAGGATCCCACACAGCGCAGCAGTATTCTAAAAGAGGACGGACAAGCGTAGTGCAGGCAGTTTCCTTAGTAGATCGGTTACATTTTATAAGTGTCCTGCCAATAAAACACATTCTTTGGTTAGTCTTCCCGACAACATTTTCTGTGTGTTCTTTGCAATTTAAGTTGTTCGTAATTGTAATCCCTAGGTATTTAGTTGAATTTACGGCTTTTAGATTAGACTGATTTATCGTGTAACCGAAGTTTAACGAGTTCCTTTTAGCACTCATGTGGATGGCCTCACACTTTTCGTTATATAGGGTCAACTGCCACTTTTTGCACCATTCAGATATTTTTTTTCTAAAGAGTTTTGCGGGTTTGTTTTGATCTTCTGATGACTTTATTAGTCGATAAACGACAGCGTCATTTGCAAACAACCGAAGACGGCTGCTCAGATTGTCTCCCAAATCGTTTATATAGGGTGTTATAAAAAGATACGGCCAAACTTTCAGGAATGATTCCTCACGCACAAAGAAAGAAAATATGTTATGTGGACATGTGTCCGGAAACGCTTACTTTCCATGTTAGAGCTCATTATATTACTTCTCTTCAAATCACATTAATCATGGAATGGAAACACACAGCAACAGAACGTACCAGCGTGACGTCAAACACTTTGTTACAGGAAATGTTCAAAATGTCCTCCGTTAGCGAGGATACATGCATCCATCCTCCATCGCATGGAATCCCTGATGCGCTGATGCAGCCCTGGAGAATGGCGTATTGTATCACAGCCGTTCACAATACGAGCACGAAGAGTCTCTACATTTGGTACCGGGGTTGCGTAGACAAGAGCTTTCAAATGCCCCCATAAATGAAAGTCAAGAGGGTTGAGGTCAGGAGAGCGTGGAGGCCATGGAATTGGTCCGCCTCTACCAATCCATCGGTCACCGAATCTGTTGTTGAGAAGCGTACGAACACTTCGACTGAAATGTGCAGGAGCTCCATCGCGCATGAACCACATGTTGTGTCGTACTTGTAAAGGCACATGTTCTAGCAGCACAGGTAGAGTATCCCGTATGAAATCATGATAACGTGCTCCATTGAGCGTAGGTGGAAGAACATGGGGCCCAATCAAGACATCACCAACAATGCCTGCCCAAACGTTCACAGGAAATCTGTCTTGATGACGTGATTGCACAATTGCGTGCGGATTCTCGTCAGCTCACACATGTTGATTGTGAAAATTTACAATTTGATCACGTTGGAATGAAGCCTCATCCGTAAAGAGAACATTTGCACTGAAATGTGGATTGACACATTGTTGGATGAACCATTCGCAGAAGTGTACCCGTGGAGGCCAATCAGCTGCTGATAGTGCCTGCACACGCTGTACATGGTACGGAAACAACTGGTTCTCCCGTAGCTTTCTCCATACAGTGACGTGGTCAACGTTACCTTGTACACCAGCAACTTCTCTGACGCTGACATTAGGATTATCGTCAACTGCACGAAGAATTGCCTCGTCCATTGCAGGTGTCCTCGTTGTTCTAGGTCTTCCCCAGTCACGAGTCATAGGCTGGAATGTTCCGTGCTCCCTAAGACGCCGATAAATTGCTTCGAACGTCTTCCTGTCGGGACACCTTATTTCTGGAAATCTGTCTCGATACAAACGTACCGCGCCACGGCTATTGCCCCGTGCTAATCCATACACCAAATGGGCATCTGCCAACTCCGCATTTGTAAACATTGCACTGACTGCAAAACCACGTTCGTGATGAACACTAACCTGTTGATGCTACGTACTGATGTGCTTGATGCTAGTATTGTAGAGCATTGAGTCGCATGTCAACACAAGCACCGAAGTCAACATTACCTTCCTTCAATTGGGGCAACTGGCGGTGAGTCGAGGAAGTACAGTACATACTGACGAAACTAAAATGAGCTCTAACAGGGAAATTAAGCGTTTCCGGACACTTGTCCACATAACGTCTTTTCTTCATTTGTGTGTGAGGAATGTTTCCTGAAAGTTTGGCCGTACCTTTTTGTAACACCCTGTATACGTAAGGAACAGCAAAGGGCCTGTAACACTACCTTGGGGAACGCCTGAAATCACTTCTGTTTTACTCGATGACTTTCCGTCAATTACTACGAACTGTCACCTCTCTGACAGGAAATCACAAATCCAGTCACATAACTGAGTTGACATTCCATAAGCACGCAATTTCACTACGAGTCGCTTCTGTGGTGCAGTGTCAAAAGCCTTCCGAAAATCCAGAAATACAGAGTCGATCTGAAATCCCTTGCCAGTAGCACTCAACACATCGTGTGAATAAAGAGCTAGTCGTGTTTCACAGGAACGATGTCTTCTAAACCCATGTTGACTGTGTGCCAATAGACCATTTTATCCGGTGTAATTCATAATGTCCAAACACAATATATGTTCCAGAATCCTGCTGTATATCGACGTTAACCACATGGGCCTGTAATTTAGTGGATTACTCATACTACCTTTCTTGAATATTGGTGTGATCTGCGCAACTTTCCAGGCTCTGGGTATGGATGTTACCTCGATCGAACAGTTGTATATGATTGTTAAGTATGGACCTAATGCATCAGCATACTCCGAAATTGCTATCGCGCAGAGAAGGCATTGATTGTTTCTTGCCGCTAACATATTTCACATACGACCAGAATCTCTTTGGATTTTCTGCCAGGTTTCGAGACAAAATTTGGTTTTGGAAACTGTTATAGGCGTCTCGCATTGAATTCCGCGCTAAATTTCGAGCTTCTGTAAATGATCGCCAATCTTGGGGATTTTGCGTCCGTTTAAATTTAACATGTTTGTTTTGTTGTTTCTGCAAAAGTGTTCTAACCCGTTTTGTGTACCAAGGAGGATGAGCTCCGTCGTTTGTTAGTTTATTTGGTATAAACCTCTCAATTGCTGCCTATACTATTTCTCTGAATTTAAGCCACATCTGGTCTACACTTATATTACTAATTTGGAATGAGTGGAGATTGTTTCTCAGGAAGGCGTCAAGTGAATTTTTGTCTGCTTTTCTGAATAGGTATATTTTGCGCTTTTTTGGAGGATTTGGGGATTACAATATTCAGTCTCGCTACGACAATGCTGTGTTCACTAATCCCTGTATCGGTTTTGATGCTCGTTATTAACTCAGGATTATTTGTTGCTACGACGTCAAGTGTGTTTTCACAATCGTTTACTATTCGCGTGGGCTCATGAACTAACTGCTCGAAATAATTTTCAGAGAATGCGTTTAGCACAATTTCGGATGATATATGCGTACCTCCGGAATTAAACATGTATTTTCGCCAACATATCGAGGATAAAGTCACCACCCACTATTATCGTATGAGTCGGGTACGTGTTTTAAATCAAACTCAAGTTTTCTTTGAACCTTTCAGCAACAATGACCTCTGCCCATACTAACTCACAGGAAGTATCTGCTTCAATTTCGCGACAAGCTAAACTACTTCCAACAGCAACAAACACGCCACCGCCAACAGTGTTTAGCCTATCCTTTCGGAACACCATTAGATTCTTCGCAAAAATTTCGGCTGTGTTTTAGCCAGCTTTCAGTGCCTATAACGATTTGAGCATCAGTGCTTTCCATTAGCGCTTGGAGCTCTGGTACTTTCCCAACACAGCTACCACAATTTACAACTGTTATACCAGTGGTTCCTGTATCTACGTTCTTCCTGTGTTCAGCCTGCACCCTTCGTGACTGAAGCCCATCTTGTGTTTTCCCGAGACCCTCTAACCTAAAAAAACCGCCCAGTCCACGCCACACAGCCCCTGCTACCCTTGTAGCCGCCTCCTGCGAATAGTGGACACCTGACCTATTCAGCGGAACCCGAAACCGAACCACCCTTTGGCGCAAGTCGAGGAATCTACAGCCTACACGGTCACAGAACCGTCTGAGCCTCTGAGTCAGACCCTCCACTCGTCTCTGTACCAGAGGGCCGCAATCGGTCCTGTCGACTACGCTGGAAATGACCAGCTCTGCTTTCATCTTGCCAGCAAGACTGGCAGCCTTTACCACTTGTGTTAGCCGCTCGAAAACAGAGAGAATCTCTTCTGATCCAAAGTGACACACATCATTGATACCGACGTGAGCAACCACCTGCAGCTGGCTGCACCCTGTGCTCTTCATGGCTTCCGGGAGGACCCTTTCCACATCTGGAATGACTCCACCCGGTATGCACACGGAGTGCACATTGGTTTTGTTACCCTCCTTGTCAGCCAAGTCCCTAAGGGCATCATAGGCTGGGCAGACTGGTAAAACAGGACAGGTGGTGAACCGTGATGGAACTAACAGCAGACTTCAATGCAGGTCAGAGTACAAGTGTGTCTGAACAGACAGTGCACCGAACACTCCTAGAGATGGGCTTCCTCAGCCGACGACCCATCCACGTGCCAGTGTGAACACCGAGACATCGGCATCTGCGACTGAAATGACCACGTGACGATCGGCAGTGATCCTTCCCTATATATCTATTCCTTACCTAATGTATTCAGGATGAGTATAGAGACTAATCGTCATTAAATAAAAAAAGGACAATTCAGTTAATAAATGTTAACTACAAAATAAAAAAGAAAATGCAAAAACCGTAACATGGGATCCTAACAAATATACAATTATAAATTCTAATATTTACTCTATCCAAGACGTGCACAACACCTAGCTGTCTAAACGCTTCCACTGACATGTTCGTTAAGAACACTGCAAAGGTTGATACTGTAATAACCTTTTCGTTAGTTCTAACCACCACCTAAGTTGCCGTAGACAACGAAAATCTCAGACGAACTAGTGGAACTGTATATATTTAACATTACTGTACCCTATATTAGCTCGATGCGCAAACATCACCCAAGTGATGAGCAAAATGTGGCTCTTCCGCGTCGTTGAAGACTGGCGCCGCCATGAAGATGCAGCGTGCCGTTCAGAAAACAAATACGGGCACACAATGGACGTATTACTGCGTCCGAAAAGTCTTATGGCTGAAGATACTCAGTTATCGCAGTGATTTACGAGACTAGACTGTCTGCTTGCCTACACTGACCACGGACAGAAGTGTCTACCTAGGCATGAGCGTAAACGAGCGCTTCTCAACACTAACAGCGCTACAACGAACTACCCGCTATTGCGAACTACCAACCTGTTCCTCTCTACAGAGAAACAAACTGCTCGTAGTTCAAGTAGTGCAGTCAGTCCGTTTTGAACACAGCCAGTCACGGCTCTCCTTTCGAAGCGTTTTCCTCCCACACTTGTAGAATGTGAAACCGCTCGCCAGCCTATATAGCGCTTCTAGAGCCTTCGAGATATTTCTCGAAAGATTCGAGCAAACGTATGCTCAAACCTCCGACCGATGGCATCGTTTCGCAGGTTCACTTTGGGGCGAAACGGCCAACGACTGCTCAGTCACCGAACTATAACTCTAACCTCGCAAAAATCATCGATCTATGTTGACATTAAATATCTTCATTAATTAATAAATTAACATAATGATCAATTTTAATTCATAATTGTAACGTTTAAGGCGACGAAAATCGCATCGCCTTACAACTTGGAGCCCGTGTTTCCTGTGCTTCTTTTTATTTATTTTTATTTTTTATAAATTACACGCTCTGAAAATATGCTGTTCCTAGGCAGCACCACAGTGAGGATATCTCCAGAACGCGTCATTATTCCTACAACTTGTTTTAATAAAGTGACGGGAAACGTAATCTAAAGGAATTTCGTATTTATTTATTTTCGCGTTACAACTCGCTAGCTATGAAAGTACGGCGTTTTAAGACAATGCAATGCTGAACACTCGTCGAAAATGTATCGTTATTGGTAAGATTTGTTATATTTAAATATCAGTTAGTAACATACCGGCGATTAAAGCGTTCAGAAGACTTTAACACAAAATAAATGGTCGCTCCTCGCAGAATTTCAGCGTAGTGTAATTGGTAGGAGTGCCACGTTACAAAAGAGTGGGTAGTGGGGTCATATCTCACTGTATCCAGGTTGTTTTCACTTTCGCGTTTTCTAAAAAGATGTGGAACTTTCTCACTAAATTAATAGAAATAATTTCTATAATACCTGATGTTGTTTGCTTATAAGTGTGCTCTCTTTCAGGAGTGATTTTTTTTGGAGTTTGTGAATTTTCATAAGCTGATTTTCTCACTGACTGGACAAATATCTTTCCTTTTTGTCTTACTACATGTCCATGGACATTGAAGTTTTTATTTACGTATACTATAGACAGAACAACATGACTAGCATACGGGCAAGGGAGGGAAAGCTCATTTTAGTACTGCTAAAGGAGGAGTTTTAGCGTGCCCGTCTTCGTAAACAAACTGTGTGGTTTGCGATCAAAATAAAGCCGACAACTGCCGCTAGGGAGCGCTGAGAGAACAAAACCACGTTATCCAGCTCGTACCGTGTGGCCATGGCGCTATGTCTCGTGATGTTCCACGCATCCGCATCCACGTCAGCGTTAGTTACCTTGGCCCCTGTCGCGATGGCTTAACGTTAGACGAGCAAGTTCAACGAACTCTTTCACGCCGTCCATAATTCGCACAACCGTTACTTGCGACCGTTTCCCTCTCAGCTCGTATTCTTGCACTAAAAAAAAATCCAATTCTAATTCATTGTTCGAATAGCAGTAAAAAAAGTCAAACCCCACTCGCTTTTTTCTGGATCCTGTTAAAAGTTGTGTCGATCTCGTCGATCGAGGAAATTTATGTGAGGTAATGAGCCTACGGTTAAGAGAGGGCCAGGTTCTACCTGGGAAGGGTCAGAGTTGATAGCCGGGGACGGCAGGTACACAGGCTGCTGCCAGAGGAGGCGTCCCGGCAGCTGCCCACAAGGTCAGCAGATCACACTTCGGTTCCAACACAAAGCATTCGGGTTACCAGACATACTGCAATGCTACGGTTCGGGACAAATTTGTCCATCCCGAAACAGCGCAACGCTCGCTTTTATTTCATAAATGTCACTATATGGGACTGGTCCCCGAGGACATTATTTATCTAATAGGCATCAAATGTGTAAACTAAAGAATGTTACAGAAATATGCTGTGAGCTTCCGATTCAGATGTGACTGGGATATCGCACAGCTGTAGTAGTAGTAGTATTTGTTGTTATCAGTGCCAAGACTAGTTTGATGCATCTCTCCGCGGTAGCCTTTCTGAAGCAAGTCCTTCCTTATCAGCACAACTACTGCCCACACATCCATCTGAACCTGCTTACCGAACTAAAGCCGGCCGGTGTGGCCGAGCGGTTCTAGGCGCTTCAGTCTGGAACCGCGCAACCGCTACGGTCGCAGGTTCGAATCCTGACTCGGACATGGATATGTGTGATGTCCTTAGGTTAGTTAGGTTTAAGTAGTTCTAGGGGACTGATGACCTCAGATTTTAAGTCCCATAGTGCTCAGAGCCATTTGAACCATTTGAACCGAACTAAAGCCTTGGTTTCCGACTACAGTTGTTACCTCTACATTCACATACAGGGTGACATGTATTGAACTACGTGGGAAAAAGACTAAATTACTTACAAACTACGGGTTGTAAACATTTTATTTAACATGTAAACGTCACTATAGATACTCGGATTTAGGTTATCACATGTTCGATATGCCTGCCATCATTGCCGATGATGTGGGGCAGACGAGTAGCGATATTCTGCATGACCCACTGAAGTGACGAAACTTTGATGCTGTCGATGACCTCCTGAATGGCTGTTAACAGCTTCGCAAAGATTTTGGGATTTATTTCTCTACTCCTTGTCTTTAATGTAGCCCCACAAAAAGGAGTCGCATGTGTTCAGATCCGGAGAATATTGTGGTCAATCGAGACCCATGCCAGTGGCCTCGCGCGGGGTATCCGAGCGGTCTTAGGCGCCTTGTCACGGTTCGCGCGGCTCCCTCT
Organism: Schistocerca americana; assembly: GCF_021461395.2. Classification (NCBI taxonomy): domain Eukaryota; kingdom Metazoa; phylum Arthropoda; class Insecta; order Orthoptera; family Acrididae; genus Schistocerca; species Schistocerca americana. The sequence continues at coordinate 555,817,821 of NC_060125.1, read as the reverse complement.
GTCGGAGGTTCGAGTCCTCCCCCTGTCCGAGGTTCGAGTCCTCCCTCGTGCATTGGTGTATGTGTTGTCCTTACCGTAAATTACTTTAAGTTAGATTAAGTAGTGTGTAAGCTTAGGGACCGATGACCTCAGCTTTTTGTTCCAATAGTAACTTACCACAAATTTTTTTCCAGTGGCCTCTGGGTACCCCACAGCCAGAATGCGTTCCCCAAAGTGCTCCTCCAGGGCATCAAACACTCTCCTGCTTCGATGGGGTCAAGCTCCGTCTTTTATGAACCGCATCTTGTCGAAATCGCTGTTACTTTGGATATGTCCGCAGCTCGTGGTCATGCGGTAGCGTTCTCACTTCCCACGCCCGGTTTCCCTGGTTCGATTCCCGGCGGGGTCAGGGATTTTCTCTGCCTCGTGATGACTGGGTGTTCTGTGATGTCCTTAGGTTAGTTAGGTTTAAGTACTTCTAAGTTCTAGGGGACTGATGACCATTGATGTTAAGTCCCATAGTGCTCAGAGCCATTTGAACCATTTTTGTTACTTTGGATAATGGGGATAAAATCATGTTCCAGAACCGTCGCCTACCGTTCGGTAGTCACCGTGCCATCAAGGAATATCGCACCCATCATTCCGTGACTCGAAATTGCACGCAACACAGTCACCCGTTGAAGGTGAAGAGACTTCTCGATCGCGAAATGCGGATTCTCAGTCTCCCAAATGCCTCAGTTTTGCTTACTGACGAACGTGCAAATGGCCGACAACAACAACGTGCGTGCACGCCCCACGGCCAACCGAGATGTTGAACGTCCTAACGCAAACCGTTCAGAAGGTATGACCGTTTTATTTCATGTAGTTCAATAACCGGCACGCTGTATACAGGGTGTCTCTCCTAAGAGCTGTCAGGCGTATTTTCTCTGGTGCTTCAGCAGATATTTTCTACTTCGTTTTTTCAATGTATGGCTGGAGTCGGCTGAAACAAATACTTGTCGTAAAGTCTTTCATGCGACAGACGGTGTGAACGGATAACGTCGTTTTCTCGTTACAAACAAAGGTTTTCTAAAGCGGAATTTTAAATGCCCAGCCGACAGAGCGGTCCTAAATTAGTCTGTTCGATATTCGTTTTATCGATATGCATCACCAGTGGCAGTAATACACGAAGAATTACCAGTACTCTAGCAACGACTGAGCAGCGCTGAGTGCAGTGGTGTCGCTGCCGTAGAGCTGGTTATTCTCCGTGTTTTAACGTCCGTGTTAATGGATGTAGATAAAACGAATACGCACTAGACTAATTCTGGACCGCTCTACCGACTGATCACGCCTTAAAAATCACTTTGTTTGTAATATGAAATAAACCGACACTTCCCTTCGACACTGAGCGTCGTATGAAGGACGTAATGAGCAGTATCTGTTTGTACTGGTTCCAGCTACAGACTGCAAAAGCGAAATTGAAAGTATCCCCCAAAACACAAGAGAAAACGCTCCTAACGACTCTTAGGAGACACTCCCCAACCTACCGTGTGGTGCCTGATGGCGAGTGCCTTGTACAGTGTCCAGAGGCACGCGGACACCAAGACCTGCGGGCACTGGAGATTCGCGGACACGCTTCGTAACAATTTGCTGCAAGTGGTACTGTTTAAGCCGCACACAGCAGTGACTTGCGAGCACGCTTTCGCGTGATTAATACAGATACGTACATGTGTGATGCAATTTGCTGCGCTTCTATCATAAAAATGTCTATTTCAAAAGAATATGAACATATAGTCGCTTTCCCCAGAGCAAGTAAAGAGCCTTTAAAATGAATGTGACAGAATTTTCAAAAACTGTGTTCGCTCCGTCTTTACCGTAAACGTAACCTTGAAATGGTTCATCCTTTAACCTTATTTTTAGGTTTGCTGTTCATATTTTTCGAAATGCACAATAATTATTTATCTCGTTCTGTACAGTTTGTTGGTCTCTGTTTAATGTGGATTGTACTTGGACTTGTTCCTCTTGGGCAGTTTTATGCAACTTCACTCATGAGACAAGTGGAGAGCATCATTACCATCACAAAATTGGTGCTAAATGTGAGATGGCGGTGTTTAACATGAACAAAAATTGTTCAAATAACAGCCTATATTTCGTAGTCTATAAGCGAGCAGAATGCGTTGTCTGGCCGCAAAATATATCTGAAATAGCAGCATATGCATCCATTTACGTTTTCGAATTGCAAATTTAAAACAAAACAGAATCCTAGTTACTCAGACTGAATGCTTTTGAAACGTCCGTTTAGAAAAATTATTGAATCACTGTGCTGGTAAACCCCTTACGTTATTTGATTTTCAAACAGCTGAGCAGAACTGAACGTACTCAGACATTTAGCTCTTTATTTATTCTGATAAACACTAAACTGACACATAATATTTTTAGCGCAACGCAATCTGACTTTCAAAAATCCCTGCAAAAGAATGGCCCTGACTAACAATAACCTGTACCTTTCATGAATCACTTACCTCACAAAAATCTTCGTTACTCGAACTACTGCAAGACAGCAAGCGCCACTACTGCCAGCTAAATAAAATATTCTAACTACTGAAGGGACTAACTACTGATAGGCATAGTTAGCAAATGAAAGACGTTGATAAAGAACAAACAATGTATTTAACTTAATAGTGTCATAATATATATATCAGTTCATGACATCCAGTCTTACAAATTTACTGACTCTGATCGACACACGTCCAGATCATCCGCTCTCAAAACTCCGCCATCTCTCTCCCCACATCCACCACTGCTGGCGGCTCACCTCCAATTGCGCAACGCTGCGCGCTGTTAACAGCCAACTGCCCAACACCACAATAGCAAATTCCAACAATGCAAACCAACCACAGACTGCACACAGCACAGTCAGTGATTTTCATATAGAGCGCTACAAGGCGTTACCAACATAAAAACCTAAACAGCCTACTTACACTTTGAATAGTTATTTAAAACAAAATTCTTAGATAGCGTAAATCTATCCAATAATAATTATATTTAACACTCCGCAATTTGGTTTATAAATGATTATCTGCGACACTGCTTTAATTTTAAATGTTAAAACATAGTTTTAGCTTGTAGAATTAAATTGGGATCTTGAGTGAAGTCGACGTTGTAACTCATTCCAGATGTGTTTAATTTGGTTCAGAGGGGGATTCTGGATAGGCGAGACTATTTCAGGAATGCCTCATAGATGCTGCTTTATGTCAGAGTGCGTTGACACGTTGATACAAACAGTCATCATCCTCTACGAAATACGCCGTGAAAATTTCAGAAGTCACATCATCCTCTACTGTTTGCAGTACACAATGCTCAAAAATGGTTCAAATGGCTCTGAGCACTATGGGACTTAACATCTATGGTCATCAGTCCCCTAGAACTTAGAACTACTTAAACCTAACTAACCTAAGGACATCACACAACACCCAGTCATCAAGAGGCAGAGAAAATCCCTGACCCCGCCGCAAATCGAACCCAGGAACCGTACACAATGCTGAAAAATGTGTTCATATCCACGCGCATTTAGTGTTTTCTTACGTGCAGCAAGGGTACCGCACCGTAACCACGAAAAACACCCCCCATACCGTAGTAACACCAGCTCCTCCGTACCTCGCTGTTGTAGCTACCCTAGCCGGCCGCTGTGGCCGAGCCGTTCTAGGCACTTCAGTCTGGAACCGCGCTGCTGCTACGGTCGCAGCTTCGAATCCTGCCTCTAGCATGGATGTGTGTGATGTCCTTAGGTTAGTTAGGTTTAAGTAGTTCTACTTCTAGGGGGCTGATGACCTCATATGTTACGTCGCATAGTGCTCAGAGCCATTTGAGCCATTTAGCTACCCTTGATGGCAGGCAACATTCTCCAGACATTCGCCATATCCGAAACCTCTCTGTCAGACTACAACAGAATACAACATCATTCGTCGCTCAAAATCGTTCGTTCCCACCATCGGTCAACACCATTTCAAACGTAGCTTACGATTGGATACAAAAATGTGCGGTTTATGAGAAGCTGTTCTACCACTGTGTCTCATTCTTCTTAACTCCCTATGTAAAGTAATTACGCTAGCTGGAGTGCACTTTGGAACTCAGGACTGATTCCTTAAGCTAACTGCATGCGATTTCTTACAACCACCGTCTGCAGTGCTCCTGTCCGTTGTATCTGCATGGTCTTGTTTTAGCTCTGCTTGCTCCTGCCTCCTTGCACTTCACAATCACATCATGTGTCGACATTTGCAGGTTTAGACGGGTTGAAATGTCCGAGACGGATTTGCTCCTCAAGTGACTTTCAGTGATTTGTCCGCGTCCGAAGTCACTCACCAACCCATTCTGCTGTTTCGGCTTCCCTATTGCACAACACAATACGACCCGCCTCGTTTTACGCTGGTGGCACCATCTGGTTGTCAGTTCTGCATTACATAGGGGTGTCCACATACTTTAGCCCAGACAGAGTAGTTTTCATGGCCTAATAAAGTCTGTTTATTGATTTCTTCTAAGAAAACTACAACTGCTTTCCGCTATACCGAGGCCGGTGAAACTTTGCGCTTGACGTATGCGTTTCATGTTGGCAGCATAACAGTTTAACAAGTGAAGAATGAGAAACGCGAGGCGCCAGGCGTGCGCCACGAACCAATCCCAGCGCAGAACCGCTTTTGGTCGTGATGTCAAAGCTCCTGCGTTGCCGGCTTTGTTTTGTGTGTACGTAAACAACGTGCGTTGTGGTTGCTTTCTACCGTATGCTTGCGTTGTTATGTGCTTTAGAAAATTCTGATACGTGAAAAATGCCAGGGAAAAAAGTTTGACCGGCTAGTGACAATCCGCTGAATCGAGATGTGTCGCTAAACAGTCAGGCACTGCAGTTATTACGAAGAACTAGGGAGTTTTACGAGCAGGAGAAAGAATATGTAAGTATTATGGACAGCCGTCGGTTCCTGCCGATAAAGTGGTGGAACTCACACCAGAAACTCTTGGACTTAGTGCAAGAACAGTAATAAGTAAGTCAGTGATACTGCAAAAGCTGGGAGATGCAGACGTGGGCCGTAATGATTCCGGGGCGCCTGGATCAGATACAGTATTTTTACCGACTCCTGGAAAGAAGAAAAAGCAGCCTCACCGGGTCACCGACTTAGATTCTTTCCAGAGTGACGCTATTGGCAGGCATATTTATGCTTACTACAGCAGAAAAGAGTATCCCACTATAGCAAAGTAGACAGTGTCTTTAAAAGAAAGTGAACTTTTCAGGGATGGGGAAACTTCACTGAAAGTTGTGCTGAGAAGTATGCTTTTCCGTTACGAAGCGCTGGACAGGCGATAAGTCCTGTTAGAAAAAGCGCGTATAGTAACGGCTCGATCCATATTCTTGCACAAAATCGTGTGCAAGGACATTCATTATATAATATGGCTAGACGAAACGTGCGTTAATGACGTGGAAGTTGCCAGTAAATACTGGACGGATGACAGTCCAAGCTGTAGCGATCATCAGCCGTCGGGAAGAGGAGCAAGATTAATAATTCAGGTCCATGCAGGTTCTTGCAGCGTTTTACTGCTGATGAACTTCCAGTTTTTCGGCCGAAAAACGCAGGTGATTACCACCAAGACATGTACTACACATGGTTTGTTGAGCGGTTCAGGAATCTTTTAAAAAGGTTTTTTGTCCCTACAATTATTCTAATGGGCAACGCTCCATATCATTCAGTGAACAAAGACCCGACAAAAAACGACCGCAAAGAAGTTACGGTGCAGTCGTTACAGGCACGAAATATTGCTGCGGATATGAGCATGACGAAGCTTTTGTTACATTCGCTTGTTAAAGAAAATAAGCCTATGATCCCAGAATGAGGATTCTCATTCTGGAAACATCCCCCAGGCTGTGGCTAAGCCATGTCTCCGCAGTATCCTTTCTTTCAGGAGTGCTAGTTCTGCAAGGTTCGCAGGAGAGCTTCTGTAAAGTTTGGAAGGTAGGAGACGAGATACTAGCAGAAGTAAGGCTGTGAGTACGTCGTGCTTCGGTAGCTCAAATGGTAGAGCACTTGCCCGCGAAAGGCAAAGGTCACGAGTTCGAGTCTCGGTCGGGCACACAGTTTTAATCTGCCAAGAAGTTTCACTTAAGCCTATGATGCTTACTTATGTCGTAAACGAAATCCGCCCAGGAGCAGCATCATACTGCAATCAGGCTGCCACCATATCCTGCCATTTCAACGCAGTATGGAGTGATTTCAAGACATATACACACATCAAAAAAGTTTTGCATCACCCCCGTTCCCAGAACTGCTGAAGATAGACGTTGACTGTGTATGTTGCATCACAGACACAGTCCTTTTGACTGTTCAGAGATGTCAATAAACCCGCCCAAAGATGTAAACAACCGTGCATGAGCAGCGCCTATTAGACGGAGGGGGTCCGACATCCGATCAATTCCAGTCATTCCACCAGGAGGAGTGAACCAAAACGATGTTGTTCGGACATCGAGGAGATACAGAGAGACAGGAACTGTCGATGACATACCTCGCTCAAGCCGCCCGAGGGCTACTACTGCAGTGGATGACCGCTACTTACGGATTATGTCTCGGAGGAACCCTCACAGCAAAGCCACCATGTTGAATAACGCTTTTCATGCGGTCACAGGACGTCGTGTTACGACTCAAACTGTGCCCATTAGGCTGCATGATGCGCAACTTCACTCCCGACGTCCGTGGCGAGGTCTTTGCAACCAGACACCATGCAGTGCGGTACAGATGGGCCCAACAACATGCCGAATGGATCGCTCAGGATTGGCATCATGTTCTCTTCACCGATGAGTGTCGCATATGCCTTCAACCAGACAATCGCCAGTGACGTGTTTGGAGGCAACCTCGTCAGGCTGAACGCCTTAGACACACTTTCCAGCGAGTGCACGAAGGTGGAGGTTCCCTGCTGTTTTGGGGTGGCATTATGTGGGACCGACACGTGCCGCTGGTGGTCATGGAAGGCGCCGTAACGGCTGTACGATACGTGAATGCCATCCTCCGACCGATAGTGCAATCATATCGGCAGCGTATTGGCGAGGCATTCGTCTTCATGGACGTCTATTTGCGCCCCCATCGTGCACATCTTGTGAATGACTTCCTTCAGGATAACGACGTCGCTCGACTAGAGTGGCCAGCATGTTCTCCAGACATGAATCTTATGGAACATGCCTAGGATAGATTGAAAAGGTCTGTTTATGGACGACGTGACCCACCAACTACTCTGAGGAATCTGCGCCGAATCGCCTTTGAGGAGTGGGACAATCTGGAACAACAGTGCCTTGATGAACTTGTGGGTAGTACGCCACGACGAATACAGGCATGTATCAGTGCAAGAGGACGTGCTACTGGCTGTTAGAGACACCGGTGTGCGCAGCAATCTGGACCACCACCTCTCAGGTCTCGCTGTATGGTGGTACAAAATGCAGTGTGAGGTTTTTATGAGCAATAAAAAGGGCGGAAATGTACAGAATCCGGAACTCTCGAACGAGGTGATGCAAAACATTTTTTTCATGTGTGTATAAGGAACAATAAGTCCTTTACAATAGTAGAGGTGGAAAGACTGTTGCGTGAAGTTCTTGCGGCTGTGGATGCTGCACTCGTGGAGGAAAAAGGTCGAGCACGTTGCAAAACATATTCTAGCAGCACAGACAATGGAAGGTACGATTAGCGACCATGAACAACTAATGATATGTGTTGGTGGTAACGACGATGAAGATGGTTTCCGCACCGGTTCCGACAACAGTGACGATGGGGAGCTGGATGGAATTGCACCACTACCCCGTAATTGGTGAGTGGAAAGCTACGAATGTCGGTTATTGAATACATCACTGTCATAATAAAACCTAGAGTGAGAAGTCACTATTATTTATTTTGTAAACTATGTACCAAATTGTTTTCAAAATCGGTCATCAAATGCGTATTTCTTTGCTCTGTTATGGAAAACGTGTGCTTTCTTATACTTATATCTACGGTATTATGCGGTTGTTTATTTGCTATCATTGTGGTAGCAACTCAAAAACGAATTGTTATTGCTCAGTAGGTTACGTTTACGAGGTGGAACGGAGGTCCATATCGTCTCCTAATGTATAGAGGCTGATGTTGCAACGTCGCTATTGTAGTGTAGCTAACCTAACTTGACATAACGCGAACTGTAAAGTGCAATGTTCCACCGGCGCAAATATAATTATGTTATATTTATTTCTAATTTTTTTATCTCATGTGGAGGCAAGGCCGCGGGAGTAGACAACATTCCATTAGAACTAATGACGGCCTTGGGAGAGCCAGTCCTGACAAAACTCTACCATGAGGTGAGCAAGATGTATGAGACAGGCGAAATACCCTCAGACTTCAAGAATAATATAATAATTCCAATCCCAAAGAAAGCAGGTGCTGACAGATGTGAAAATTACCGAACAATCAGTTTAACAAATCACGGATGCAAAATACTAACGCGAATTCTTTACAGACGAATGGAAAAACTGGTAGAAGCCGACCTCGGGGAAGATCAGTTTGGATTCCGTAGAAATATTGGAACACGTGAGGCAATACTGACTCTACGACTTACCTTAGAAGCTAGATTAAGGAAAGGCAAACCTACGTTTGTAGCATTTGTAGACTTAGAGAAGGCTTTTGACAATGTTGGCTGGAATACACTCTTTCAAATTCTGAAGGTGGCAGGGGTAAAATACAGGGACCGAAAGACTATTTACAATTTGTATAGAAACCAGATGGCAGTTATAAGAGTCGAGGGACATCAAAAGGGCCGGCCGCGGTGGTCTAGCGGTTCTAGGTGCGCAGTCCGGAACCGCGCGACTGCTATGGTCGCAGGTTCGAGTCCTGCCTCGGGCATGGATGTGTGTGATGTCCTCAGGTTAGTTAGGTTTGCGTAGTTCTAAGATCTAGGGGACTGATGACCACAGAAGTTAAGTCCCATAGTTCTCAGAGCCATTTTGACATGAAAGGGAAGCAGTGGTTGGGAAGGGAGTGAGACAGGGTTGTAGCCTCTCCCCAACGTTATTCAATCTGTATAGTGAGCAAGCAGTGAAGGAAACAAAAGAAAAATTCGAAGTAGGTATTAAAATCCATGGAGAAGAAATGAAAACTTTGAGTTTCGCCGATGACATTGTAATTTTGTCAGTGACAGCAAAGGACTTGGAAGAGCAGTTGAACGGAATGGATAGTGTCTTGAAAGGAGGGTATAACATGAACAAAAGTAAAACGAGGATAATGGAATGTAGTCGAATAAAATCGGGTGATGCTGAGGGAATTAGATTAGGAAATGAGACACTTAAAGTAGTTAAGCAGTTTTGCTATTTGGGGAGCAAAATAACTGATGATGGTCGAAGTAGAGAGGATATAAAATGTAGACTGGCAATGGCAAGGAAAGCGTTTCTGAAGAAGAGAAATTTGTTAACATCGAGTATAGATTTAAGTGTCAGAAAGTCGTTTCTGAAAGTATTTGTATGGAATGTAGCCATGTATGGAAGTGAAATATGGACGATAACTAGTTTGGACAAGAAGAGAATAGAAGCTTTCGAAATGTGGTGCTACAGAAGAATGCTGAAGATTAGATGGGTAGAGCACATAACTAATGAGGAGGTATTGAGTTGAATTGGGGAGAAGAGGAGTTTGTGGCACAACTTGACAAGAAGAAGGGACCGGTTGGTAGGACATGTTCTGAGGCATCAAGGAATCACAAATTTAGCATTGGAGGGCAGCGTGGAGGGTCAAAATCGTAGAGAGAGACAAAGAGATGAATACACTAAACAGATACAGAGGGATGTAGGTTGCAGTAGGTACTGGGAGATGAAGAAGCTTGCACAGGATAGAGTAGCATGGAGAGCTGCATCAAACCAGTCTCAGGACTGAAGACCGCAACAACAACATGTCACTTGTCTTTTTATACTGGATGTGTCGTATGAAAGTATGTAGATTGGTTTGATTTAAGAGAGGACCTGATGTGTCTAATCTTGTCACGATAAAACAAATGGGCTACGACCCTGTGTCTTCTCGGGGCCTTCTCAACTGCCGCCACACTGTCTTGTCCTTTGTTTCCGCGGCAGCGTTGTTACACGTGAGAGACAGCGGCAGTAGACGGGGGGTACCGTTCTACCGGAGCGCTGGCCCGCTGGCACAAAGAGCGGCGCGGCAGCTGGCGTCTGCTCTGAGGCGCCGGCAGGTGCTTCCAGCTCCAGCTCCAGCGCCACCTGCTCACCTGCTGCAGCAGCTGGGCGCCGCACGCCGGCCCTGGAATGCGCACGCGATCTCCGTCGGACAAAACCTGCCGGCGCCAGCTGCCGCTCAGTTCCTACAGTTCCTGTCCGTGACCTCGACCTGTCGCCGTTACGTAACTGCAGTACCAGATACCTCCAACATACTGATCGTACCTATGCGTTATTTAAAATTTTTCTCCTTGTTCTCCTCTATCCGACTCTTCAACAAATCACCCAGTGACGTGCGTCCTGTCCTAAACCACTCTGCATGAAAGATGAGTTTAAAGCCCGTCTCACACGGAGCAAGATTCGCTGTAAGTTTCCTTACTGGCTCGCGCGGCGGCTACCTTGCGGGCTCCGTCGTCTGCTAGCGGGCTACCTTGCTGGGAACCTTGTAAGATTTCCAGGATAGGTCCGGTGCTATTTTTCTTGCAAGGTTCTCTGAATGCTACCTGCGTTGGCCAATCGTGAGGCGTGTCGTTTGTGACGTCAGACGCGGAAAGCTTCGGTGGGAGGCCTTTGTTGATAGTCGCTTTTCTGCTGTTGTGAGGTGTGGTAGGAAGTTCTTATAATTATTAAATAATGGCACCGCAGTGGTCCAGGGAAGCGATTGGAGCATTGATATGTACTTATAGGGAAGAACAGTGAAAAGGCCGGCCGAAGTGGCCGTGCGGTTAATGGCTCTGCAGTCTGGAACCGCAAGACCGCTACGGTCGCAGGTTCGATTCCTGCCTCGGGCGTGGATGTTTGTGATGTCCTTAGGTTAGTTAGGTTTAACTAGTTCTAAGTTCTAGGGGACTAATGACCTCAGCAGTTGAGTTCCACTGTGCTCAGAGCCATTTGAACCATTTTGAACAGTGAAAAGCGCAAACTATTCTAATAAACACTTGCGTGCAGAGGCACTCGAAAGGGTTGCAAGTGCCGTGTGTCTTGTTCGACCATTTACGACGAGCAAGTAGTGCTATAGCAAAATGCACATTTTACGTACTCAGTTTAAAGTGGAGTACGCCAAAGTAAAATCATCGAAAAGCAGTGACACTGGGATGAACGACGTAAGCACAGAACTATGGATTTTGTGTTGAATGTAGAAACCTACTACTTGCAAAAATCGGACACATTTAAGACTATTTCCTAGAAATATCACACTGAATATTCACCCGATTTATGAAAGCACATAATCTTGAGTGGTAATGGATTACGATGTAGCTTTCTTCTGAATCAGAGGCGAAACCATACAAAGCAGTTCTTAAAATACCAATACATCCATTCGTATAAAATTTGCTAAGGATGTACGATCTTCTATGCTATAAAATAAAGTCGTATATAACAGTCATTATTGGTATATTTATAAAGTCAAACAGTAATGAAATGGTGATACTTTTCAAACAAAAGTAGGTGTTATGCGAACTAACCTCAACTCTTTATGAAGCATGGAGAGCACACCTTTTCCAGCGTTTCTCCTCTTAATCCAGTTTTCCGTCCATTCTTTCTTTCTTCTTCTCTCACTAGCATGCATTTCTGCATCGCTTAGCACCAATACAGCTAATAACGCCAGTTTGCTCTGAACATCTGTACCTGAAGCAGCCATCTTCGTTCGATACAACATGCAGCCGGTCACAACACAACTAGCTGCCGATCTTGCACCGTGGGAGAGCTTCGGCATGGAAGATAGCCGGCTCCTTTCCCTGCAAGCCGGCAGGCACGCACGCCATCTCGCAAACTTGCGGCGAACCTTGCTCCGTGTGAGACGGGCTTAAGGCTTTATCTGTCAGGAAACGGTTTTTCAGAGACAGCTGTCCTATCGGCCTCACTTGGCCAGTCACTTTATTTTATTTTATTTTATTTTATTTTCGACCCCGGTGGTATCAGGTTTCGAGGCCGGAGGGTTTCGTTTCAGTTTCTAGTGTTCATCACGGATTCAGAGTATCTGGCTCTGTTTCTCATCATCGCCTGTCCGAATTACATTCAGAACTGTAATTGGAGGATTCATCCTCATCTCAAGGTCATTACTTTAGACACTCTGTAACCTCCCCCTTTCTAATCGGCCTACTGGATTGCGATATAACTTACCGTGATGACATACACCACCTAATGAAATTTTATACTGACAAAGGAACAGCCGACCGCGGTGGCCGAGCGGTTCTAGGCGCTTCAGTCTGGAACCGCGTGACTGCTACGGTCACAGGTTCGAATCCTGCCTCGGGCATGGATGTGTGTGATGTCCTTAGGTTAGTTAGGTTTAAGTAGTTCTAAGTTCTAGGGGACTGATGACCTCAGATGTTAAGTCCCATAGTGCTCAGAGCCATTTTTTTGACAACGGAACCTCCCCATCGCACCCCCCTCAGATTTAGTTATAAGTTGGCACAGTGGATAGGCCTTGAAAAACTGAACACAGATCAACCGAGAAAACAGGAAGAAGTTGTGTGGAACTATGAAAAAAATAAACAAAATATACAAACTGAGTAGTCCATGCGTAAGATAGGCAACATCAAGGATAATGTGAGCTCAAAAGCGCCGTCGTCCCGTGGTCAGCGTGAACAGCTGCAAAACGGGAGGTCCTTGGTTCAAGTCTTCCCTCGAGTGAAAAGTTTAATTTTTTATTTTCAGACAATTATTATCTGTCCGTACGTCCGTCCGATGCGAGATAACTGCGCCGTAGTGTGGGAACGCTACGCCTAAACAAACATTGAAACACACGACGTCCGTCGACTACAGCGCACGGAAGAGAGAGTATTCCTGCTAACGAGGCTCCCTGGCTAGCAGTTGACTGTTCGCTACTTTGGACGAGAGTGCATTAAATACGTGAGATGTATTCTGTGGGCAATATGAATCCAGCAAATACATCAGACGTGTTTTCCTGTGGAGGAATCGGTTGACGTATGACCTTGCGATCAAATGTTTTCGGTTCCCATTGGAGAGGCACGTCCTTTCGTCTACTAATCGCATGGTTTTGCGTTGCGGTCGCAAAACACAGACACTAAACTTATTACAGTGAACTGAGACGTCAATGAACGAACGGACAGATCATAGCTTTGAGAAAATAAAAAAAGTAAACATTTCACTCGAGGGAAAACTTGAACCAAGGACTTCTCGTTTCGCGGCTGCTCACGCTAACCCCGGGACCACGGCGCTCCTGAGCTCAGATTCTCCTTGATGTTGCCTATCTTGCGCATGGAATACTCAGTTTGTATATTTTGCTTATTTTTTTTCATAGTTCCACACAACTTCTTCCTGTTTTCTCGATTGATCTGTGTTCAGTTTTTCAAGGCCTATCCACGGTGCCAACTTATTACTAAATCTGAGGGGGGTGCGATGGAGAGGTTCCCTTGTGAGGCTCCCAGGTAGATGCTATTTTTCTTGACTTCCGGAAGGCGTTCGATACAGTTCCGCACTGTCGCCTGATAAACAAAGTAAGAGCCTACGGAATATCAGACCAGCTGTGTGGCTGGATTGAAGAGTTTTTAGCAAACAGAACACAGCATGTTGTTATCAATGGAGAGACGTCTACAGACGTTAAAGTAACCTCTGGCGTGCCACAGGGGAGTGTTATGGGACCATTGCTTTTCACAATATATATATATGACTTAGTAGATAGTGTCGGAAGTTCCATGCGGCTTTTCGCGGATGATGCTGTAGTATACAGAGAAGTTGCTGCATTAGAAAATTGTAGCGAAATACAGGAAGATCTGCAGCGGATAGGCACTTGGTGCAGGGAGTGGCAACTGACCCTTAACATAGACAAATGTAATGTATTGCGAATACATAGAAAGAAGGATCCTTTATTGTATGATTATATGATAGCGGAACAAACACTGGTAGCAGTTACTTCTGTAAAATATCTGGGAGTATGCGTACGGAACGATTTGAAGTGGAATGATAATATAAAACTAATTGTTGGTAAGGCGGGTACCAGGTTGAGATTCATTGGGAGAGTGCTTAGAAAATGTAGTCCATCAACAAAGGAGGTGGCTTACAAAACACTCGTTCGACCTATACTTGAGTATTGCTCATCAGTGTGGGATCCGTACCAGGTCGGGTTGACGGAGGAGATAGAGAAGAACCAAAGAAGAGCGGCGCGTTTCGTCACTGGGTTATTTGGTAACCGTGATAGCGTTACGGAGATGTTTAATAAACTCAAGTGGCAGACTCTGCAAGAGAGGCGCTCTGCATCGCGGTGTAGCTTGCTCGCCAGGTTTCGAGAGGGTGCGTTTCTGGATGAGGTATCGAATATATTGCTTCCCCCTACTTATACTTCCCGAGGAGATCACGAATGTAAAATTAGAGAGATTAGAGCGCGCACGGAGGCTTTCAGACAGTCGTTCTTCCCGCGAACCATACGCGACTGGAACAGGAAAGGGAGGTAATGACAGTGGCACGTAAAGTGCCCTCCGCCACACACCGTTGGGTGGCTTGCGGAGTATCAATGTAGATGTAGATGTAGATGTAGAGTAGGACTATCGTTACCGAAGGAAAATAACGCCGCTTAGTAGGAGGAAAGTGTACAACAGACCTTTCTGAAGTAAGAATCTATTGTAAACCTAATCTAAATCCTGATGATAATTTTGAAATTGGTGGAATATAGCGCAGCGCTCAATAACAGCACAGGAGGGTGGGGGGGAGGGGGGTACCACGTAATATTTACTGCAAAAATTACTGATAATACAGAGCAAACACTGATTAGCTAAAAAGAGGTTAATTATACTGTAGCCATCCCGCTAGGACAATTAGGACAATGAATCTCCAGAATTTTAAGACAGATGATAGCAAAGAAATTTATGCAATAATCACTGACGTGACATACGCCATACTCAAAGATAAACAACGGCACAGCTACTGTCATTTCGTCGTCGTTGCTATCGATACATTTAACTAAAGTTCCATTGCCTATTGCCCAGCAATTTACAATATTTTCATTATAATTACAATCAATTGTACACAGTTAGAAATAAATACACTATTAAATCGATTACTTATTAAATATAGTCTCTGTAATACAGCTTAGAGATTCACAATCAGAAGTACAGTACAAGTTATCAATGGATGTTAAACTGCAAAAACTTTTGGATGGTGAAGAAGGTATTTGATCTGCATTTTCGGTGTTTCAAGTCGACCGTGGAAAATATTTTGCTGAAGCATTCCATCGACTGCCACAATAGATTATATAAAATACAGTATTCCGATTCTGTGGACTGCCATTCACAAGATTATTAAACAGCAAAACGATGAAAACCTCAGTTCTTAACCTGGTCAACGTATAATAAGAACTGCTCGTCAGTAGACACAACGATCCCGCACTAAGAACCGTAGCTCTCCCGGATGACTCTTAAGCTTGCGAAACTCTGTTGGAAATTAATAATGACAGAAGAACTGATCAGCTCCTCGAAACTAAAAAAAGGGATCATTAAAACTTACATAAATAAAAAATACCAGTCCGAAGGAGGCTGCAGAATGCCTAATGATAATATCTCTCGAGAGACTGAAGCAATCACCAGCATAATTAAATTGAAAAGAGTCTCTTATTTCTTTCACATCTTACGAAAGCAAGGGAACAGCGTTTTGCAACAACTTGTGGTGAGAAATCTTAGGAGGATCCGAGAATTTCAACAATATCTTAAAATAACTGGACTCCAAATAACAGAAGCAAAGAACAACGATACAATTAATACTCTTCTTAAGAACAACAAATGAAACGACACATGAAAGGGCTTTAGAGATTTTAGACGAACTGAGAAACTTATGATAGAAAGAATGAAACGGTACTGAATGGATAGCCAGAATCGGACAGTCCAACTTTCAAGCAAAAATTTAGCGTGGAACAAGTGGAGTGGTCCGTTGTGCTCTATAAGGTTAGTAATAATAATAACAATCATATTAATGTTAATATTAATAATAATAATAATAATAATTTAATGTTTCGAGAAAGAAAGCTCATCTTTGGGCTTCGATGGTAATATATAAACATTTATCAAAAGTACACTCAGATACTAAAGTTGTTGTGCACAGACGTGGCATGAGCTGTGGCCATCCTGTGAAGAGAGACAAGAATAACGTGGAGTGAGGAAATGTTTACTTCCTTTACTAGCCTGTTGTTCACATAATTTTTTGAACGATGTTTACTCACTTTGTTCCAACGAAATGTCTTGTCTTCCTGCAGTGTGTTCACTTAGATCCACTGTTCTGGCTCCTAGGTTCCTGTTAACCATTGTTTATAAAATCGCGAAGGACGTTTAAAACGCGTAATCACAATCAACTCTACTGTACAACAGAAAGAAGGCGGCGGTCGAAGCAACGCTCGTTTTGGTTTAACCATCAACGTGTTGACCCAGATGTTATCTGTCACTTGCAGTGTTTTCCACACAGCTTGCTGGCGCATCTCTGAGTGTGGTCGACGCAGTACATTACAACGAGAGAGACTGTGTAAATCTCATGTTAATAACAGCAGTATAAAATTTCTTTAAACCATTACAAAAACACTTCTATTGGAACACAGTGCTCTCTATACTCTGCCTTTTCTATTTTAACAGTAAGGAAGTAATGTGAATCGTCGAACACTGTAATTTCGTTTAAGAACTCGTTTTTCGACTGTTTGCTATGCGTGAATATTTCCAGTTTCTCCAGGATGTCCAATTTCCAGTTCTTCTGTAAGTGCGCATCTGTTACAACACTATGTTCTGTTTCATCTAAAGCATCACTATAGCTGATTTGGTAGCTGAATCAAGTCCGGAACAATCAATATGTTCTTTGAAAAGCAATTATATATAATTTATTAAAATACCAAAAAATACCATTAAAATACCAAAAAATCGAGGATGGAATTCGCTGTAAAATTTCTTAGTAGAAACAAAGAAATTTTGCCTCCCACCCGGCCCCTATCCCTTCTGTGACACACAATGACAAGAACAGAAATGTCGCGCTTTTGGTAAACGTATAATAGCAGCTCTCCATCTTCATCTTCGTCTGCACTCTGCAAACCACTGTGAAGTGCGTGGTAGAGGCTACTGCCCATTTTATTGCGCTAATTATCAGCGTTTCTTTCTGTTCCATTCACGTGTGGAATGCGGGAAGAATGATTGCTTAAACACTTCTGCGTGTGCTATAATTAATCAAATCTTGTCTTCGCGATTCCTAAGGGAGCGTTACTTTGGGGTTTGCAGTAGATTCATCACTTGAAGTTGGTCCTAGGAAGTTTCTAAGCAGGCTTTGACGGAATAGTTTACGTTTATCTTCAAGTGCATCCCAATTCAGTTGTTTCAGCATCTCCGTGACAAGCCAGTGACCTTTCGTGCTGCCCTTCTCCGTATATGTTCCCCTGTCAATCCTATCTGGTATGGGCTCCACACACGTGAACAATATTCCAGTGTAAGTCACACGAATGATTTATAAGCCGTCTTTTTTGTAGACTGACTGCATTTCCCTTTATTTTAGCAACGAACTGCACTCTACCACCCGCCTTACCTACCAATGAGCCTATGTTTTCATTCCATTACATAACCCTACATATTGTTACACGGAGGTGATTCTATTGGTTGACTGACTCTAACAGTACAGTAGATATAGGATACTAAGTTTTTTCGTTCTGTGAAGAGCACACTTTTACATTTAAAAAAATGTAAAGCAAGTTTGCACATATCTGTTATCAGTGTCTAACTAAATATTTGTTATGTACTGCATTATACTGTAGATAACTGCATCATCTGCGTAAACTCTTAGGCTACTACTAATATTTCTCCCAAGGTAGGATAGAATATGAACTACAATCTCTCTGTCCGCTCGACAACGTCATAGACCCCCGTTCCTCTGCTTATCTTTTCATTCTTGATCTTGTCTCTCAGACTCTCTGCATGCATTGCTCTCTCTGTTGCCCTTTGACAGATCCGGAGCCTATTTTCGCTGCTTGTTGTGTCATTTGTTTCGAGCCCGAATGTTGTTATTGGCGGGATTCACATGGCATCCTCTTTAAATTTGTCGGGATTGTCGGTTTGCGGAAAATGTTACCAAGTTCCCCGAATGCCATCCATGAGAAGTTAATCGGCCGAGTGGTCTCTACTGGCTGGTTTTCTCTCCCAGGTTGGATTTTATGACCCAGATAAATATATTGACTTCTTACTTCCAGACGAGGTCTTTCAATGGAGACCGTAATACTGACAGGACTTTGGTGTTTTGAAGGTTGATTTTGAGGCCTACCGCATGGAAAGCATCTTTGAGTTCTCTGATCATTATTGACAGTTCTTTCGTGTCGCTGCTGAAGAGTATGATATATGTAAAGTGAAGATGGTCGAGACGTTTTCCATCTATGTTGATACCTTTCTGTCCCCAGGATAGACACTTGAACACATTTTCCACATCCAAGGTGAATAACTTCGGTGAGACTTTGTCTCCTAGCATGACGCCACTTCTCACGGGAGCCTTTTGTGTGATCCAGTCTTCGTCTGTCACACGCGTTCAGTACCTTCCCCATACGCGGAGTGCACGCAGATATAAATTGTGATTGCCTTTCTGCGAGGTAGTGAGGAGCAAGACACGATACATGGCGACACGGGTGTTTGGTATTATTAAGGCCCAGACGGAGAACGAGCCGTTGGGGCTAAGTGCGCAGCGACAGTGGTGCGAAGCGGGTGGCACGTGCGACCCACGTGGGCTGCCGTCGCGCGACCTGCGCGTGCCAGTCACGTGCCGGCTCCCCCTCCCCCTCCTTCTCCGCCCCCCCCCCCCCCCGCACTGCTGCATTGCGAGGCAGGTGCGTGGCAGCGGTGACCCCTCTCTCTTCCGTGATCACACTCCGCCAAGACGAGTTGGCCCAGTCAGCTGCCTGTTTTGAGCGTCCCAGCCAGAAAGGGCAATATTCTGGGAGCTAACACAAACGCTCGTGCCAAGGAAAATAATTCGCACAGACGCCAACAATCCGCAAGACACTTGTCGGTGCACGGTGGACGGTACTTCTTGTCACACTGTATGTTGTCTCCTTTCATGTCCTATTTGGGAACGGTGGGTGGCAAGAACAGCTTCAGTAAGCCTCCATGTATGCTCTAATGTCTCTGATTGTCGTGTCGTGGTCTTTTGAGAATCGGGTTCGGGTCTCCGCTGCATCTTGACGCATAGCGCATTTACATCGCTCCTACGTCATTTGATGGGAGCGAGTGGACTCATATAGACAATGAGTCATGATTCTACTGTCACAGACGTGTGCTCCTATTCGACAGTAGTTACTAATAGTAACAGCTGTGTCAAAAAGATGACAGCATCTTACAGACTATGGAGTACTAACTAATCAAAACCACGTATTTTGAATATGAAGCTTTTTCTTCTATGACCATTACGTCTTCTATTAATTATTACTGATTTAATATGTTTAGTTGTTAGTGTGAATGAAGTTGTGAATGCAAAGTAATATAAAAAATGATTTTTGTTGTCTGTTAACTGATTAAACATTACCATGGAAATTGTGTTTGTACAGAAAGAATGGAATGTACGCTCAGGGGTAATCTGAGAAGTACATTTCGCCAGTTTATGGTATGGGGAAATAACAAACATTTTAGCGTAGTTCAGTTGTTTGAAGACAGAATTATTTTATAGTTAAGGGTTTTATGAATATGTTCTTTTGATAAAGAGTTGTGATTGGTTTGTAGTAAGAGATGCGGGACAGCGCCATTTTTTGCTGACAGATCACTGGCTGTGGTCTCTCAGTCAATGAATAGTGGGAAGATTCGCTCGTATTTAGTGAGCAAAAGAAATGTGTTGTGGTGGCTAGAGCTCAGATACCACTAGGATAGGATACATGTATTAGGAGCCCTGAGTATATGTGACAGTTCTGCGGAATTACGATTTAAACATGATAGTGGAAGTAGTGGGACAGGGCCGGTGCGGCCCCACTCTGCATTGTTGCCAAATTTATTCGAGATGGCGGATCCAAGATTGCGGCGATAGATATGGCAACATCGCAATGACATCATCGTGGGAAGTTCAAATTTTGTCTGGAAAATAGGTCACTTGGGCTACCTCCACTAATCTAAGTCGTCTGACTTCCACCTCTTGCTAGGAATTGGTGGGGAAGGGACTCACTGTTCTGGGCTTCTGGATAGGATGGATGTAAGTCTTTATTTTGCATGCAGTGTTAATTTAAACAATTTGAGGTAGTAGCTCCATCCAGTGTGTTCACCATGAGGCCTGGAGTCCAACTGACCTAGTGCACAGTACCACCACCAGAGGGCGCTGTTGTCCCTTCTGTGATGTATTTCAAGATGGCGGTCTGGGGTGGGGAAAATGGTGGGAAAAGGGCTCAGTCTGTTCTGGGCAGCTGGGTAGAGGAACGAGTGTACTTTATTTATTTTCACTTTGTTTATTTATTACACCGATACAGAACACTCACTCTGATGTGCTTGGGGTCACCATACACAGCCTACAGACCTGTAAACTACTCGTAAATTTTCTGAATAATGCAGCACACAGATGTGCAGACACGAAAACAACTCACAAATTACTGAAATAATGCAGTACACTGATGTGCAGACACGAAAACATCTCGTAACTTATCAAAATAACGCATGTAAAATGCCTTTCAGACATGTTCACTAATTCTAAACTGTACAAATAATGCAGTCCATTGCCTACAGACCTACAAACTACTCGTAAATCACATAAATAATGCATACATAATAATCTACCAACACACTCACAACGCTTAAACAGCCGAAAATAATGTAGTGCACAAACACTCTGTGCATGTAAAAGAACACTTTCAAACTATTGTCAACCACGATGTATCAGCAAACTGTTACAACGTGTGCATGCTCTGGCGCCACGGGCCACCACTGGACAGGCGAATAAAGGAGGCTGAGCTATTGATCTCAGGCTGCAGCTGATGGCAGCCAGCAAGTGAAAGTCGCATCTATTTTCAGGTATACAGTTAGAGTTCTTTGAGTGTTATTCTGACATCACATGTCTACATAAATAAGATCCAAGTCACACTCTGGCCCGCACGCGCGTGTTTACTATTGCTAGCACGATATCTCTCTACCTGTCGATACTGACATCACAGGTCACACTATAGAAATCTGTTCCAATGCTTCCCAGAATAGCTCAAGGTGCATACTTCCTAGCGATCCTAATGGGTCACACGAGTTGCATCTAGCCATGCATGCATGTTTACCTGCCCAGTGTGGGTGACACATCACTGCGAAATTTTCGAGTAGTGACTCACTATTGCATGTGCATCTAAAAGGTTCACAGTGTTATATGGAGACGTCACATGGCTATGTAAATAAGAGCCAAATCGACCTCTTGGAAACTGTAAAGTGTTGCAGTAATAGTTAACGATCGCTTTTGTAAGAGCTTTCGTGATGTCTCAGTTTGTCTGGATGGAAATTAAATGGTTCAAATGGCTCTGAGCACTATGGGACTCAACTGCTGAGGTCATTAGTCCCCTAGAACTTAGAACTAGTTAAACCTAACTAACCTAAGGACATCACCAACATCCATGCCCGAGGCAGGATTCGAACCTGCAACCGTAGCGGTCTTGCGGTTCCAGACTGCAGCGCCTTTAACCGCGCGGCCACATCGGCCGGCTGGATGGAAATTAATTCTGGTCCTATCAAGACCTGTTAACGAAAATAGCCCAGAATGACACCGAATGCTTTCACCCTCGTGACCCTAATGGGACACCCAGTCCATTACTTATCAGTCCCTTGTGGAAGGGGGGGGGGTGAATCCCTAAGGGACCAAACTGCTGAGGTCATTGGTCCCTAGACTTACACAGCACTTATGCTAACGCAAACTAACTTACGCTAAGAACAACACACATACCCATGCCCGAGGGAGAACTCGAACCTCCGGCGGGTATCAGTCCCTTCTAGGAATTGCTAAAGTGCTGCAGAAATACTTAGCCATTGCTTTTGTTGTAGCTTTCGTGACATCTCATCTGGTCTGAATGGAAATTTCTGTCCTAACATGACCTGTTAACGAAAATAACACAGAATAACACCGACTGCATTCTTCCTGATGGTGCTAATGTGGCATCACGTGTTACCCTTCCTCGAAATCGTAATATCCTTCTTTCAACATACGTCTCAGAAGCAGTAAACTTCTCACCACTTAAAGCCTTCATCATGTTTGTGCACACTTGCGAAAACACCCTTCATCGCAAAGGCATTCTTGTTACTTGGAGAGAAAGAGAGAGAGAGAAAGAGAGAGAGAGAGACAGAGAGAGAGAGAGAGAGAGAGATGATGGTCGCATCAAGTCCTTTCAGAAATAGTGACGTTCCATAAAAGATTCTCATTGGCTGAACATTCAAATGAAGCTCTCTCATTGGTCGCCTCGGTCTTTATACAAACCCTCAACCAATGTCCATCGTCCTCAGTCCACTGCTGTGTGGTCCATCGTCTCTGTGTATATTTGTTGTTTTCTCTCCACAAGATGAAGAGAGGTAGCTGCAGCAATGCTTCAGAGCGTAGTGGCAAGAGCCCTAGAGTTCTGGAGACAGGATTACCAAGTGAGTAAATAATTTCTATTTTGAGTGTGAATTTTCGTGTGTGTATGTTAAATTCGCCTTATTAATTCCGTCTTCTTGTTACAGTACAACTCCAGGATTTTGTCTTGGAGTGTGAGGAGGGACAGGAGGGGGCTGTGAAGAAGTCGACACTCTGTTTCCTCAACCATAGTCTCACAGTCCTCTCAACGTCTAAATCATAAGCATAATGATGTCCCCGCAGATAGTCATTCATTATCGGGAACAGGAAAGTCAGAAGACGGTGCTAAATCTGGACTGTATGGAAGATACCGTACAGTGGTGAGATTCAGTCTTTGAAGTTCTGCTGTGGTGACACATGAAATGTGTGGTTTGGCATAGTCATGCTGCAGGAAAACATTTCCCTTTTCTTTTCGGACCCTTGTTAGCCGTCGATTCAGATTTCGCAGCGATGTGATGTAACGCTCTGAATTTGTTGTCGTTCAAGGAAATCAATACGGATTACACCATCTGCGTCCAGGAACACTGTGACTGACCGTCTACGGAGTACTTTGTGTTTCGAAAACTTGCCATCAGCCAGACAATTTAACCAAAGGGTCACAAGTGTCTAATTTATGGCGTGTAATGCGACACGTGCGGTTCAACCCCTAGACAAGTTGAGCCAAGACATTTCGACGAAGAGGAACCGCATTGGGATGTTAACTCGCAATTGCCACATTGTGTACCGTGATTCGTCACACAACACAACGTCTTTCCACTGTTCAATCGTCCAATGTTTACGCTCCTTGAACTAAGCGTTTGGCATTTACTGGCATGATGTGTGGTTTATGAGCAGCCACTCGACCATGAAATCCCAATTTTCTCACCTCCCACCTAACTGCCGTAGTACTTGCAGAGGATCCTGATGCAGTTTGGAATTCCTGTGTGATGGGCTGGACAGATGCGTGCCTATTACACATTACGAGCCTCTTCAACTGTCGGCGTTCTCTTTCATTCAACAGACGAGGTCGGCCTGTAAGGTTTTGTGCTGTATGTGTCCCTCCACCTTCGCACTGCACTATCACATCGGGAACAGTGGACGTAGCGATATTTAGGACTATGTAAATCTCGGGTACAGACGTATGACGCAAGCGACACTCAATCCCCTGCCCACGTTCGAAGTCCGTGAGTTTCGCGGAGCAACACATTCTGCTCTCTCACGATATCTGATGACTACTGACGTCACTGATATGGAGTACCCGGCAGTAAGTGGCAGCGGAGTGCACCTAGTATGAAAAACGTATGTTTTTGGGGTGTCCGGATACTTTTCATCACATAGTGTACGTTTCGCAGTACGTATCACATTGATTTCTGCCGTTATTTCACGCAATGTTGCTTATGTGTTAATACCGAAGATTACACGCAAACTCCGCTTCACACGGTCGTTTTACGTGCAGACCGTCGGCCACTGATTTGCCTGCGGTGAGAGGTGACGCCTGAAATGTGGTATTCTAGGGAAACTCTTGAAATTGTGGGTCTCGGAATATTGAATTACCCGGTGGTTTCCGAAATGTAATGTCCGTTGCACCTAACTCCAAATACCACACCACGTTCCACGGCTACCAGTACCGCTCGTGCAGCCGTAACGACGTCGGGGACCTCTTCACATGCATCGCCTCAGTACAAATAACAGCTCCGACAATGCACTGCCCTTTCTGTACCTATTTACGTTATCCTACCGGTATCTGTATTTGCGCAGATCGCTATCTCATAGTTTTTGGAACCTGAGTATATTTATTGCTAATTCCAGATTCGCGTTCAGTGCACGTACAAAGAAAATAAACTACTGGCCATCAAAATTTCTACACCAAGAAGAAATGCGAATGATAAACGGGTATTCATTGGAAAAATATATTATACTAGCACTGACATGTGATTACAATTTCACCCAATTTGGGTGCATAGATATTGAGAAATCAGTATCCAAAACAGCTACCTGCGGCTGTAATAACGGCCTTGATACGCCTGGGCATTGAGTCAAACAGAGCCCGGATGGCGTGTGCAGGTACAGCTGCCCATGCAGCTTCAACACGACACCACAGTCCATCAAGAGTAGTGACTGGCGTATTGTGACGAGCCAGTTGCTCGGCCACCATTGACCAGACGTTTTCAATTGGTGAGAGATCTGGAGAATGTGCTGGACAGGGCAGCAGTTGAACATTTTCTGTATCCAGAAAGGTCCGTACAGGACCTGCAAAATGCGGTCGTGCAATATCCTGCTGAAATGTAAGGTTTCTCAGGGGTCGAATGAAGGGTAGAGCCACGGGTCGTAACACATCTGAAATGTAACGTCCACTGTTGAAAGTGCCGTCAATGCGAACAGGAGGTGACCGAGACGCGTAACCAATGGCACCCCATACCGTCGCGCCGGGTGATACGCCAGTATGGCGATGACGAACACACGCTTCCAATGTGCGTTCACCGCGATGTCGCCAAACACGGATGCAACCATCACGATGCTGTAAACAGAACCTGGATTCATCCGAAAAAATGACGTTTTGCCATTCGTGCACCCAGGTTCGTCGTTGAGTACACCATCGCGGGCGCTCCTGTCTGTGATGCAACGTCAAGGGTAACCGCAGCCACGGTCTCCGAGCTGATAGTCCATGCTGCTGAAAACGTCGTCGAACTGTTCGTGCAGATGGTTGTTGTCTCGCAAACGTCCCCATCTGTTGACTCAGGGATAGAGACGTGGCTGCACGATCCGTTACAGCCATGCGGATAAGATGCCTGTCATCTCGACTGCTAGTGATACGAGGCTGTTAGGATCCAGCACAGCGTTCCGTATTACCCTCCTGGACCCACTGATTCCATATTCTGGATCTCGACCAATTCGAGCAGCAATGTCGCTATACGATTAACCGCAATCGCGATAGGCTACAATCTGACGTTTATCAAAGTCGGAAGCGTGATGGTACGCATTTCTCCTCCTCACACGAGGCACCACAACAACGTTTCACCAGGCAACACCGGTCTACTGCTGTTTGAGATGAGAAATAGTTTGGAAACTTTCCTCATGTCAGCATGTTGTAGGTGTCACCACTGGCGCCAACCTTGTGTGAATGCTCTGAAAAGTTAATCATTTGCATATCACAGCATTTTCTTCCTGTCGGTTAAATTTAGCGTCTGTAGCACGTCATCTTCGTCGTGTAGCAATTTTAATGGCCAGTAGTGTATTATTAGGACGTGTGCTTCAAATTTCTGTTGAAACGCGACGCTGGTCGGCCGATGCCCAAGGCGATTTTTTCAAGTTAGAAGGTTTTCTAAATAGTAAATGCCGGCAGCCGCGTTATAAACGCTCAACCTGCATCAAACTTGTAACTACTGTTCTTGCTCGAATAAAAGGAATAGAAACACCGGTCCAGCAGGAGTATTTCAGAAAAAAAATTGTCATGTCTCTGTCGCAGCGTCATGTAGAAGTGAAACCTCAGACTCTTCCGTGCGGGGGCGCTGTCTCCTTGAGGGCATTAGTTAGCCGCTGCCCGACACGACTGCAGTGGCTGTCTGACCCCCGCTCCCCGCCAGCGACTGTGTCCCGTTCGGCACCTCCCCCACAGTTTACGCCGGCGGTCGCCGACGCTTGCCTTCAGCCCGGCTGCTACGGCAGGGCCCGCGCCGCTATTGATCGCAGCGTCCCCCTCTCGCAGCCTCCCCCACATTCCACCCTCGCAAATGCGCAGCGGGGCGCGGCGCGCTCTGCCGTTTGCAGAGCTTCTATTCCGGCACAATGAATCCCACTCCTCCATCACCGCGGTCGCCGCAGCTTCGCACCGCCGCAAATGCACGCCGTACCCAAAACACATGCTAGCTCCCAAAGTACCTACACCTACATACGCTGATGAGACGAAACATTACGGCCACAGCCAACCGCGAGTTTGGAACCCACTAGGTAGCGCTGTGGTACGTAACGAGGTAAGGAAACTACAGTGACTGAAACAAATCGCAACACCGAAAACTGATTAGTGTAGAAAAATGAAATTTCGGGAATGCATTTGTGATTAACATGGCGAGATAACAGGTTAATCTAAGCCCGAGATAACTGTGGTGTGCGTACTGTAAGACCTTCAGTACACACACCATCAGATTATTTGACTTGTCGCTCCAACGAAGTAGTCGAGTGACAGCAATATGTCTCGTGGTCTTATCGTGGCGTGTTTATCTTCTGCCATTAGGTCAGACGATAGAAATGCCACTTGCACACTTAGAGTAGCAGATTGACTCTGACCAACTTTAAACAGAACTTGATTCATTTTCACACACATTTATTAAAATAATAACAAGCATAAAAATTACTCAACTTGGTTCTGGATGCTATTTACAATTGACAATCTGTAGTTCCTTGGCTATTCGTACGTTAATCTTATTCTCACATATATCTCTGATACTTGACAAAAGTGTCTCTACATTTATCTTCATGGTTATGTATAGGAATATGATAATATTATTAGGTGCAGACTGAAACTTGACTATAGACTGGTGCAGACAAATGTAGAACTTGTACAGACTGGTACAGACTAAGCAGACTGGTACAGACTGGTGCAGACAAATGCAGACTGACTAATCAGGGTGTGTACACTCGTTATAATACCTCGCGCAATCATGTATCATTGCGTGAGTGTGATCCGCGAGGAGAAAAGGTTCTACGTTAGCAGCAATCTCATTGGCTGCGTTAAATATTAATACGCGGATCGGCGGAAGCAGAATTTGGTCCGTCTCTATGGCAGCGCCATCTCGTAGTGCGGGGACGGACGAGCGCTGCGCCTGCGCTGTTGTGCTTAGCGGGGCGCGCTCTAGTGGGAAAGTTGCGTACGCACTGACTACGCGGAACTATGTACACAACAATAACCATATACAATGTGAAATGCTGGTGCCTTACTAACCTAGTAACGGCCATAATTTTGATCCAAGCAAGCAGACATGCACGGATTGCGTCATACAGGTGCCGGATGTCACTTTGTGGGATGGAGTTCCATGCCTGTTGCATTTGGTTGGTCAGTACAGAGACGGTTAAGCTGTTTGTGATGACGCTGGAGTTGTCATCCGATGATGTCCGATAAATGCTCGGTTGGGGACAGGTCTGGTGATCGAGCAGCCCCACACTCTGTAAAGCACGTTGGGCTACAATAGCGGTATGTGGGCGAGAGTTATCCTGTTGAAAAACCGCCATGGAGCGCTGTTCATGACTGGCAGCGCAACATGTCGAATCACCAGACTGACGTACAAAATTTGCAGTCAGGGTCTGTGGAATAACCACGCTCCCGCTGTCATACGAAATCGCACACCAGACCGTAACCCCAGGTTATGACGTAGGAGAGTGTGTCTAGCGCGAGACAGGTTGGTTGCAGGTCCTCAACTGTCCTGCTCCTAGCCAACACACCGTCATCCTGACACCAAGGTAGAACCAGTTGTCATCAGAAAATACAACAGGCCTCCACCCTGCTCTCCAATGAGCTCTCGCTTGACACCACTGAAGTCGCAAATGGCGGTGATTTGGGGTTAGCGGAATGCACGGTACAGGGTGTCTGGCTGGCAACTGTCCTTGAAGTGACCGATTTGTAACAGTTCGTAGCGTCGCTCAGGTGCCAACTGGTGCTCAGAATGCTGCTGCAGGTCCGGTACGATGCGCCAGAGCTACGGCCGGAGTTCGGCGTTCTTGCGATCGTACTTCCCCGTGATTACCGCTGCCAACAGTCATGTACAGTGGCTACATTCCTGGCAAGTCTTTCTGCAGTATCGAAGATGGAACATCCAGCTTCTCGTAGCCCTATATCATGACCTCTTTCAAACTCAGTGGGGTGCTGATAACGGTGTCTTTGTCGTCTTAGAGGTATTCTTGACTAAAATCAACTCGTCACGCCCAGTCCCGAAGGTAACTAACACTCACGGCCGTTATAGGATGTATTTAATTCAGACCCAATTTGCATCCTCATAGTGGCGCTCCTAGCTCCACTCTTATTGGATTGGTCGAAATCTGAACAGATTTTTCAGATGTAAAACACGCGTACCACTTTCCTTTATGTTGCACAACTCCTACTCCGTGTTGCTATTATTTTGGAAAATTTGGAAATTTGTGGTAAGGTTTTATGGGACCAAACCGCTATGGCCATCTGTCCCTAAGCTTACACACAATTTAATCTAACTTAAACTAGCATGCGCTAAGAGCGACACATACACCCATGCGCGAGGGAGGACTCGAACCTCAGACGGGGGGAGCCGCGCTGACCGTGACAAGACGCCTCAGACCGAGCGACTATCCCGCGCGGTGCTATTTTTTTTCCGTCAGCGTATATAGGGTGGTCCATTGATCGTGACCGGGTCAAATATATCACGAAATACACTCCTGGAAATTGAAATAAGAACACCGTGAATTCATTGTCCCAGGAAGGGGAAACTTTATTGACAAATTCCTGGGGTCAGATACATCACATGATCACAGTGACAGAACCACAGGCACATAGACACAGGCAACAGAGCATGCACAATGTCGGCACTAGTACAGTGTATATCCACCTTTGGCAGCAATGCAGGCTGATAATCTCCCATGGAGACGATCGTAGAGATGCTGGATGTAGTCCTGTGGAACGGCTTGCCATGCCATTTCCACCTGGCGCCTCAGTTGGACCAGCGTTCGTGCTGGACGTGCAGACCGCGTGAGACGACGCTTCATCCAGTCCCAAACATGCGCAATGGGGGACAGATCCGGAGATCTTGCTGGCCAGGGTAGTTGACTTACACCTTCTAGAGCACGTTGGGTGGCACGGGATACATGCGGACGTGCATTGTCCTGTTGGAACAGCAAGTTCCCTTGCCGGTCTAGGAATGGTAGAACGATGGGTTCGATGACGGTTTGGATGTACCGTGCACTATTCAGTGTCCCCTCGACGATCACCAGTGGTGTACGGCCAGTGTAGGAGATCGCTCCCCACACCACGATGCCGGGTGTTGGCCCTGTGTGCCTCGGTCGTATGCAGTCCTGATTGTGGCGCTCACCTGCACGGCGCCAAACACGCATACGACCATCATTGGCACCAAGGCAGAAGCGACTCTCATCGCTGAAGACGACACGTCTCCATTCGTTCCTCCATTCACGCCTGTCGCGACACCACTGGAGGCGGGCTGCACGATGTTGGGGCGTGAGGGGAAGACGGCCTAACGGTGTGCGGGACCGTAGCCCAGCTTCATGGAGACGGTTGCGAATGGTCCTCGCCGATACCCCAGGAGCAACAGTGTCCCTAATTTGCTGGGAAGTGGCGGTGCGGTCCCCTACGGCACTGCGTAGGATCCTACGGTCTTGGCGTGCATCCGTGCGTCGCTGCGGTCCGGTCCCAGGTCGACGGGCGCGTGCACCTTCCGCCGACCACTGGCGACAACATCGATGTACTGTGGAGACCTCACGCCCCACGTGTTGAGCAATTCGGCGGTACGTCCACCCGGCCTCCCGCATGCCCACTATACGCCCTCGCTCAAAGTCCGTCAACTGCACATACGGTTCACGTCCACGCTGTCGCGGCATGCTACCAGTGTTAAAGACTGCGATGGAGCTCCGTATGCCACGGCAAACTGGCTGACACTGACGGCGGCGGTGCACAAATGCTGCGCAGCTAGCGCCATTCGACGGCCAACACCGCGGTTCCTGGTGTGTCCGCTGTGCCGTGCGTGTGATCATTGCTTGTACAGCCCTCTCGCAGTGTCCGGAGCAAGTATGGTGGGTCTGACACACCGGTGTCAATGTGTTCTTTTTTCCATTTCCAGGAGTGTAAGTGTCAAACGAAAAAACTACAAAAACGAAACTTGTCTAGCTTGAATGGGGAAACCAGATGGCGCTATGGTTGGCCCGCTAGATGGCGCTGCCATAGGTCAAACGGATACCAACTGCGTTTTTTTAAATAGCAACCCCCATTTTTTATTACATATTCGTGTAGTACGTAAAGAAATATGAATGTTTTAGTTGGACCACATTTTTCACTTTGTGATAGATGGCGCTGTAATAGTCATAAACACATGGCTCACAGTTTTAGACGAGCAATTGGTAACAGGTAGGTTTTTTAATTTAAAATACCGAGCGTAGGTACGTTTGAACATTTTATTTCGGTTGTTCGAATGTGATACACGTACCTTTGTGAACTTCTCATTTATGAGAACGCATGCTGTTACAGCGTGATTACCTGTAACTACCGCATTAATGCAATAAATGCTCAAAATGATGTCCCTCAACCTCAATGCATTTGACAATACGTGTAACGACATTCCTCTCAACAGCGAGTAGTTCGCCTTCCGTAATGTTCGCACATGCATTGACAATGCGCTGACGCATGTTGTCAGGCGTCGTCGGTGGATCACGATAGCAAATATCCTTCAACTTTCCCCACAGAAAGAAATCAGGAGACGTCAGATCCGGTGAACGTGCGGGCCATGGTATGGTGCTTCGACGACCAATCCACCTGTCATGAAATATGCTATTTAATACCGCTTCAGCCGCAAGCGACCTATGTGCTGGACATCCATCATGTTGGAAGTACATCGCCATTCTGTCATGCAGTGAAACATCTTGAAGTAACATCGGTAGAACATTACGTAGGAAATCAACATACATTGCACTAGTTAGATTGTCGTCGGTAAAATGGGGGCCAATTATCCTTCCTCCCATAATACCGCACCATACATTAACCCGCCAAGTTCGCTCATGTTCCACTTGTCGCAGCCATCGTGGATTTTCCGTTGCCCAATAGTGCATATTATGCCTGTTTACGTTACCGCTGTTGGTGAATGACGCTTCGTCGCTAAATAGAACTCGTGCAAAAAATCTGTCATCGTCCCGTAATTTCTCTTGTGCCCAGTGGCAGAAGTGTACACGACGTTCAAAGTCGTCGCCATGCAATTCCTGGTGCATAGAAACCTGGTACGGGTGCAATCGATGTTGATGTATTCTCAACACCGACGTTTTTGAGATTCCCGATCCTCGCGCAATTTGTCTGCTATGATGTACGATTTGCCGCGACAGCAGCCAAAACACCTACTTGGGTCATTTGTTGCAGGTCGTGGTTGACGTTTCGCATGTGGCTGAACACTTCCTGTTTCCTTAAATAACGTAACTATCCGGCGAACGGCCCGGACACTTGGATGTTGTCGTCCATGATACCGAGCAGCTTACATAGCTCATGCCCGTTGGGCATTTTGATCACAATAGCCATGCATCAATACGATATCGACCTTTTCCGCAATTGGTAAACGGTCCATTTTAACACGGGTAATGTATCACGAAGAAAATGCCGTCCGCACTGGCGGAATGTTTCGTGATACCACGTACTTATACGTTTGTGACTATTACAGCGCCATCTATCATAAAGCGAAAAAAGTGGTCCAACTAAAACATTCATATTTGTTTACGTACTACACGAATATGCAATAAAAAATGGGTGTTCTGTTTAAGGGGGGTATGACGTCAAACGGACCGACTTGGAGCAGGAGAGGCACCACAGGACATTTTAATTTCCACTGTCTATACTTTTACAAAAAAAGTTCATAAAACTTTGTTAGCATGACCAGAAAGGATCCAGAATTCACTCTCCTAGCAATGGAAGTTCGAAAACATAATGAAATATTTTTTTTTTAGATGTGAAATTTCATCATTTTTTTCACTTACTAGTGGCAGTATTTGTTGCTATAGGTAGACTTTTCTTCATAGGTAAGAGGGATTCTTCGATGAATTGTGCACAGCATACAAACCATACTTAAAGGTGTATGAAGCTCTAGAATTTTCGAAATCTATTAAAAACTGTGGTAAAAATGGAGGTAATTAACTATAAAATTTGTGATTTTCCTGAACATGAAGTTTAAAATATAACAGTTCATTCGTTTTTTCATATATTAAATAAATTCTAGAGTTTCATACATCTGTGAGTATGGTATGTATATGTACAAAATTCATAGAAGAATCTGTCTAACTTATGAAGAAAAGTTTACCTATAGCAACAAATGCAGCCATTAGTAAGTGAAAAAATGATGAAATTTCACACGTGAAGAAAATTTCTTTTGTTATGTTTTCGAACTTCTACTGCAATGAGTGTGAATCCTGAATCCTTCCCGATGATGCTGACAAAGTTTTATGAATTTTTTTGTAAAAGTATAGACACTGGAAATTAAAATGTCCTGTGATGCCTATCCTACTCCAAGTCGGCCCGTTTGACGTCCTACCCCCTTTAAAAAAACGCAGTTGATGTACGTTTGACCTATGGCGGCGCCATCTAGTGGGCCAACGATAGCCCGTCTGGTTTCCCCCTTCAAGCTAGACGAGTTCCGTTCTTTGTAGTTTTTTCGTTTGATGCTTATTTCGTGAGATATTTGGCCCGGTCACGATCAATGGACCACCCTGTACAAGTGGAGCTGAAATGAATGGATAATGATTCCTGCGACGATACAGTTCGCAAATGGCGGAATCCATTGACGTGAGTGAGTCTGACGGAGCGCAGACTGTTATGGCGCGGAACTGGGAACAAGGATTTCGTCGGATGTTCGCGCGCAACTGCCGTGTGCACGTATGGTAAGTGTTTGAAGGACAGCGAATTAACGACTAGGTGTCAAAGTACTGTGCGTGCAGCCTCACTGAACGTGGTGGTCAGAAACTAGCCCACTCCGTAAGGCAGGATAGGTGGTTACCTGTGGCCGATCAGAAGACACAGTGCAATTCTGGTGCCGGCACTTGCGCTTCAGAGCACACCATCCAAGCGCACATTATTGCACATTGGGCTATGCAGCGGAAAATCCATACGTTTTTCGATATTGAAGAATGAAATCATCGGTTACGATTGCAGGGGCTAAAGGATCATCGCGGTTTGATCTTGCATCAGTGGAAACGTATCACCTGCTCAGATGAATTATATTTCTTGTTACGTCAGGTAGATACTCATGTACGGGTAGATCGTCATCCAGACGACGGGCTCCTCGAAACATGTACCACGCCAAGGGCGCATGGCAGTGGGTACTACACTACTCACCATTAAAATTGCTACACCACGAAGATGACGTGCTACAGACGCGAAATTTAACCGACAGGAAGAAGATGCTGCGATACGCAAATGATTAGCTTTTCAGAGTATTCACACAAGGTTGACGCCGGGACGACACCTACAACGTGCTGACATGACGAAAGTTGTCAACCGATTTGTCATACACAAACAGCAGTTGACCGGCTTTGCCTGGTGTAACGTTGTTGTGGTGGCTCGTGTAAGGAGGAGAAATGTGTACCATCACGTTTCCGACAGTGATAAAGGTCGGATTGTAGCTATCGCGATTGCGGTTTATCCTATCGCGACACTGCTGCTCGCGTTGGTCGAGATCCAATGACTGTTAGCAGAATATGGAATCGGTGGGTTCAGGAGGGTAATACGGAACGCCGTGCTGGATCCCAACGGCCTCGTATCACTAGCAGTCGAGATGACAGGCATCTTATCCGCATGGCTGTAACGGATCGTGTAGACACGTCTCGATCCCTGAGTCAACAGATGGGGACGTTTGCAGGACAACAACCATCTGCACGAACAGTTCGAACGACGTTTGCAGCAGCATGGACTATCAGCGGGGAGACCATGGCTGCGGTTACCCTTGACGCTGCATCACAAACACGAGCGCCTGCTGTGGTGTAATCAACGACGAACCTGGGTGCACGAATGGCAAAAAGTCATTCTTTTCGGATGAATCCAGGTTCTGTTCACAGCATCATGATGGTCGCATCTGTGTTTGGCGACATCGCGGTGAACGCACATTGGAAGCGTGTATTCGTCATTGCCATACTGGCGTATCACCCGGCGCGATGGTATGGGGTGTCGTGAACTGTGGTATCGTGTTGAAGCTGCATGGGCAGCTGTACCGGTACACGAAGGTCTGTTTGACTCAATGCCAGAGGTGGTTGTTCTGGGTACTGATTTCTCAGGATTTATGCAACCAAACTGCGTGAAAATGTAATCATATGTCAGTTCTAGTATAATATATCTGTCCAATGAATACCCGTTTATCATCTGCATTTCTTCTTGGTGTAGGAATTTTAATGACCAGTAGTGTATGTTATACTACGTGGGACACTCGCCTTCATTGGGCCCAGTGGTAGTGTTCGAAGGCACGGCAACAAATGTGGACCTTCTATGTCCCATGCTTGATGTCCTCCCCGACGCCGATGACAGGATAACTGTCTGTGCCACAAGGCCGGAACCGTGCTACGCTTGGTTGTGTAACATGACAGTGAACTCACGTTGATATCGTGGTCGCTAAATTTCTCTGATCTGAGTCGGATGGAACACATCTGGAACAGTATCGTGCACCCATAGACTACCGTTCCGTTATTTATGTGAATTTCGTGAAGTCTGGTGCCACATATCTCCGGAAACCAACGAAGGACTTCTGGAATCCATGCCACACGCAATCGATGCTGTGCTACTTTCCAAAGGTGGACCAACACATTATTAAGAAAGTGCTTGCAATTTATTTGGCTCGTTAGTGTAGCACGGTACAATGCTTGGTGGTGGGCACTTGCATCAATACTACTGATTTTTTGTCCTATTTCATTTGCGTACTAAGCGAAGGAAGAATAGTTGTCGACATACCAACCCCGCCCCCTTTCCCTTATACGCGTCATCCCAACTCGAGATAATACGACGATGGCAGCTGAGTG
Source organism: Schistocerca americana (assembly GCF_021461395.2). Taxonomy (NCBI): domain Eukaryota; kingdom Metazoa; phylum Arthropoda; class Insecta; order Orthoptera; family Acrididae; genus Schistocerca; species Schistocerca americana. The sequence goes on along the minus strand of NC_060125.1, from coordinate 555,782,438 downwards.
ATGGCACATCGTTCCTGTAACACGCGTTTTCTAAATTTACCCAACAATTTTTCACGAGAACTACGTCATCTTTCTTCCAAGGATTTTGCATTTAAGTTTTACCGAGCAGCCCAGTGACGCCTTCGTATGGGATGTATCGACGTGTGACGATCGTAGTAGTGCACCGTGCCTGCTTTAGATGAAATCCAAACGCCAGAAATGTACTCTAGAATTGGTCGCCCAAAACGTCAGGTATGAATTTCCTTTACAGATACGAGTACTTTGCTCTTGCTCTTAACACTACCAATAAATCTTAGTCTTCCAGTCGCTTTGCGTTTCCTCCTATTTCATATCGCTTCTCAGTAGTACCCCTAAGCGATTTATACTATGTGACGCTAATTAACTCAACACATGACCTGATGTGTGCCATCGACAACCACAAGTCTACAATACTGACAGTCCTAGACTTCAACAGAGCATTTGATACCGCCTACTTTGTTGTACTGCCGAGAAAATGGCGGCAGCTAAAATTTTCTGATAGTTAGTTGAAGTGGTATGGAAGGTACTTGAAAACAGACAGCAACGTGTTGTCTGTGGGACTGTTAAGTCGTCCTGGAAGTACGATCGTTGTCTCAAGAATGCCATAGGAGTCAGTTCCCGACCCACTGTCCTTTTCCTTGTATACCAATCATAGCTCGTCTGTTCTTTCGTCTAGCAAATTCAATTTATGTGCGAACGACAGCCGCCTTTAAACCAAGTGTTGCACCTGAGAACATCAATATAAAGATCTGAAACTTCCTGGCAGATTAAAACTGTGTGCCCGACCGAGGCTCGAACTCGGAACCTTTGCCTTTCGCGGGCAAGTGCTCTACCATCTGAGCTACCGAAGCACGACTCACGCCCGGTACTCACAGCTTTACTTCTGCCAGTATCTCGTCTCGCAGGAGAGCTTCTGTAATGTTTGGAAGGTAGGAGACGAGGTACTGGCAGAAGTAAAGCTGTGAGTACGGGGCGTGAGTCGTGCTTCGGTAGCTCAGATGGTAGAGCACTTGCCCGCGAAAGGCAAAGGTCCCGAGTTCGAGTCTCGGTCGGGCACACAGTTTTAATCTGCCAGGAAGTTTCATATTAGCGCACACTCCGCTGCAGAGTGAAAATCTCATTCTGGAATATAAAAATCGTCCATATGAATGATGATCTGTCTTCAATGATAAGGCGGGAGCAAAATCTGGGCGTTAAACTAAACGTTAAAAAGTCCCAAGCAATTTTAGTATGCCTCAGAAATTATTACTTTCCGAATTCTCTGAACAGTTGTCTCCTATTCTTCTCTAAGTTATTTCTATACCTTATAAGAAAAACAGTGAAGGACATGAGTGTAACTTGCGATGCGTATCTCAGCTGGGTAGAAAATTTGCCTCTGTCGCTTTACAAAGTTTCGGAACATACTGTCAGTGGATATGGGACGTAAACCTGTGGATTCACTTGTTCTACGAAACCCCCACTATTGTGAAGTAATGTAACATGATACGACTACTAAACCATTAGAACTAACTACGAATACTTGTCTGCGTTACATCTGCAACAGCCGCGTATTTGATTGTGTCAGAGCTTCCCATGCCCAGTCAGGTTGGTCACAACCAGTGCAAGGGATGCACCACACGCTAAGTATACATCATCCATCATCGGCTCCTCAGTATACATGCATGGCTAGAATTACGCTTTACCAAAACTACGGTTCGGTGGTTTGGCACACTACACAAATGACAGTAAGTGATAGGATTACCGGTAGTATTGGTAGCACTGGTAGGGAAAGAAACATAGATGAATGCGTAAGAGAGAAAATGGGAGCCGACGACATCTCATTGTGTTTTTGCGTGTTTGGTTGTTTGTTTTGCACATAATTAGAACCGCACATCATTTTGTGTTGACCCATTGTGTGTTTTATGTCCTTACAGAATACAAACTGCATTTTATAAATAATAAAAATTAGTTTTTCGCGTAGCGTGTGCACTTTTATGTAAATAAAAGCAACTACTTTAGATGCAAGTGCGGTTTACGTTCACAAAACATAAAAAACATATATAATTATTGTTGTTATTTTGTACTCAGTAGAAAGTTCTTCATCATGATCGAAGGCAATGTTATCCTGTTATTATTGATAAATGCGAAAGTTGTTTATGAATAATAGGAACATGTTTTACATATGTTCGATGAAGCATTGAAGCGAGGTTTGATTTATTTTTGTTTTGCGGTTTTTTTATTTCACCTTTCTGTTCAAAAAAATGGTTCAAATGGCTCTGAGCACTATGGGACTCAACTGCTGAGGTCATTAGTCCCCTAGAACTTAGAACTAGTTAAACCTAACTAACCTAAGGACATCACAAACATCCATGCCCGAGGCAGGATTCGAACCTGCGACCATAGCGGCCTTGCGGTTCCAGACTGCAGCGCCTTTAACTGCACGGCCACTTCGGCCGGCTCACCTTTCTGTTGATGAAACTGCGTTTTCTAGCGCTATGTGATAAATCTGTATCGTTTTTCTTTATTTTTACTAAAAATACTTTTGTTTCACTTTACAAGTCAACAATTTTCGAATTTATTTTATTTAATCGTATGGCTAGGCCCCCCGTCGGGTAGGCCGTTCGCCGGGTGCCGGTCTTTCAATTTGGCGCCACTTCGGCGACCTGCAGTCGATGAGGATGACAGGATGATGATGAGGACAGCACAACACCCAGTCCCAGGGCGGAGAAAATTCCCAGACACAGCCGGGAATCGAACCCGGGCCCAGAGGATTGACAATCCGTCACGGTGACCGATCAGCTACTGGGGGCGGACAACAATTTTCAATAAAACCTGAATTAAACATAGGCCATTTCGGTTTTGTTATAAATACTATTTATTCTTAAGCAACAAAGAGAAGCATAACTATACAGAAAAAAATCTTCCGTAGTTTACCCGGTCCCTTATATATCCTCACTTAGTTTCTGTGGTGTCACCACCAGACACCACACTTGCTATGTGGTAGCTTTTAAACCGGCCGCGGTCCGTTAGTATACATCGGACCCGCGTGTCGCCACTATCAGAGATTGCAGACCGAGCACCGCCACACGGCAGGTCTAGAGAGACTTCCTAGCACTCGCCCAGTTGTACAGCCGACTTTGCTAGCGATGGTTCACTGAAAAAATACGCTCTCATTTGCCGAGACGATAGTTAGCATAGCCTTCAGCTACGTCATTTGCTACGACCTAGCAAGGCGCCATTACCAGTTACTATTGATGCTGTAAAACATGTACCATCAAGAGCGATGTTCACCATTTATGGATTAAAGTTAAGTATTCCACAGCTATGTCCTTTTTTTGCTAGTCTCATTTCCTTGACCTGTTCCAGACCTCACGCCAGCCTGCATGAGCTAAAACGCGTGCCTTTCAGCTTCCTCTATTCATACGGGTTGGCTCTCCTGCCAGCCCATAACATTTTGGCGACGAGGTTTTCCGTGTTCTTATCGCTATTGCCCTGATTTACTTGTGTAATGGCTTCGCCACAATCTCCAGATGTGCTGTCCGAATTTTATCGCTTACAGCATCAGCAGACGCAGGCCTTACCGGATGCCCTTGGACAGCTCGTCCAGGGTCAACGTGCAATGCAAAACGATGTGGCAGCCGCCGCTCCACCGCTAACGCAGCCACAAAACGCAGTTGCACCACCTTTTCGTCCTTTTTATGAGGCACTGGAAAGCTGGACAGAGTGGTTACGCCGATTTGGATTCCATCTCGCCGCCTACAGAATTCGAGGTAACGAGCGGCAGCCGTTTTGTCTTCGGTCAGCGTCCAAACATACCGTGTGATAGTCAAATTATATCTCCGATGCGACGTAGCAACTCTGTCCTACGACGAAATTTTGTCTGCATTAAATGCATATTTCAAAGAATCAGTCAATGTAGTTGTGAAAAGGTATACCTTCTTTCGTACAAAACGTACGGCAGGTCAGACTAATCGGGAGTGGGTTGCAACCTTACAAGGCCTTACTAGGGATCGTGCTTTTGAGCGTCAATGTGGACTCCCTTATTCAGATACTATGGTACGTGATGCAATTGCACAGAACGTTTCTGATGTTCATATAAGGGAACAGCTTTTGAAACTAGTCAATCCCTCCCTTCAACAAGTGATGGACATATTGGATCGGCAGGACACACTTGACTTTGCTCAGGAATCATTTGAAACTTCGCCACCCGTGTGTCAGGTTAACCAGCCCGCCGGGCGAGCTGCACGAAGCAGTAAACAGCCCTCGCGCCCGGCCGTGCCACTGCCGCCAGGCTCTCAGCCACGTGTGCCGCACAGGCAAGCCAATGCAGTGCTAAAATCATGCCCGCGGTGTGCTACTAGACATTCGCGTGAGAATTGCCCGTCACGCCAGGCTATTTGCTTTTTCTGTAATAAAAAAGGACATGTTCAGAGTGTTTGCCAGAAAAAGCTCAGATCGCAAACTCACAACCATTCCAGGCCCTTCGCTTCACGCCAGAATCGGAATCGAACCAAGGATGCTCCGGCTCATGAAACTTCGCCCATGGAAATTCATGTAGTTCATTCCACTCTGCCCAGTGCCACTCTCTCTCAAAGTAACTGTATTCGTCCCACAAATAGTGTGCGTCGACGTAGCCAGAAATCCTGTCAAGTCGCAAGTGATTTTGTACCAGTGTCAGTTCACGTTGCGTGAGACAAGTCGCTCTTGTCGTCAGAAGGACAATAAACTTTTTGTAGACTTGGACATTAACGGCAAAGTGATACCATTCCAGCTCAATACCGGAGCTGCAGTTTCACTGATCAATCAAGACACGTACAAACAGCTGGGCACACCTCCGTTGTGTGCCACAAATGTTACGTAGTTATTCCGGACAAGCTATCCCTGTGTTAGGACAGTGCAGCCTTCTTGCAACATACAAGGGACAAACAAAACTTGTTATTGTACGTCCTTCGTTCTTCTTCTGCAGTGAACTTGTTTGGTTTCGATTTATTTCAGTTGTTTAACTTGTCTATAGTAAATCAGGTCCTATCAGTGAACCAGACTGTGCTTTCAGACAGTGTTTCTCGTCTATGTGAAGAATTTGCAGACATTTTTGCACCGGGCCTTGGTTGCGCTACGAACTATAAAGCACATTTGGAACTGAAAGTAAACGCGCAACCGAAATTTTTCAGAGCGCGCAATGTTCCCCACGCATTGCGTGATGAGGTCGCAAAAACATTACACGATTTGGAATCACAAGGTGTAATTGAACGTGTGCAGGCTTCTCTCTGGGCATCACCCTTCGTAGTTTTGCCAAAAACCTTCGGGAAAATTGAGACTTGGTGTGGACTTCAAGGCAACAGTGACTCCACAACTAGGGATTGCAACTTTTCCTTTACCCTGCCCGGAAGATCTTTTTGACAAACTGTGCCCGGGTAAATATTTTTCGAAGTTGGACCTCGCAGATGCGTACTTGCAAATACCGGTGGACGACGGAATGCGAACGCGCCTTTCGCCAGTTAAAATCGGCGTTGCTTTCCAATACTTGCCTTACGCCATTCGATCCCCAGAAGCCCCTTTTGTTGATGGTGAATGCATCGGATTTCGGGATCGGTGCTGTGCTTGCGCACAAAGATGGATCGCACGATCGCCCTATTGCCTTTGCGTCCAAATTGCTCTCGTCTGCGCAAAGAAATTATTCACAGATCGAGAAAGAAGCATTGGCTCTCGTATTTGGTGTTACAAAGTTTCATGATTTCTTGTATGGTCGTCACTTTACCATCGTCACAGACCACAAACCTTTGCCAACGCTTTTTCATCCGAACAAGCCTGTACCTCCACGTACAGCGCAGAAATTCATTCGCTGGTCTATTTTCCTCTCGCAGTACCGCTACGGTATCTTGTATCGGTCCACTGCTAAGCACGGAAACGCCGATGCGTTGTCCCGTTTGCCTGTTGCTGAGGATAGAGCATTCGATTCCTCCGAACTTGCTTGCATGTTCATTGATTCGGAAACCGATGACGTGGTCGAATCGTTTCCGATTGATTTTCGTCGTGTAGCTACAGCCATAGCTGCTGACCCTGTCCTTGCTATCGTTCTGCGTTTTGTTGCTACGCAATGGCCCTTGTTAAAGTCACAGATCGGGGATCCGTTGGTTCGCCGATTTTTTGCTCCCAAGGAGAGACTTTTTGTTCGACATGGTGTTTTGCTGTTGCCTTCTGATAATGATCAGTCCAGGGTCGTGGTCCTACGTTCGTTACAGTCCTCTGTCTTACAGCTTCTCCACCAACGACATTGGGGTATAGTGAGAACGAAACAACTTGCTCGTCAGCACTGTACTTGGTTCGGAATCGATGCCGCGATTACGAATATGTGCTCTTCGGGCATGGTGTGTGCCGAACAACAATCAGCACCACCGCGGAAACTCTTTGCGTGGCCAAAACCCACTTCCCCCTGGCAACGCTTATACATCGATTTTGCTGGTCCATTCTGGAATGCTCGATGGTTGGTTGTGGTAAATTCATTCAGTAATTTTCCTTTTGTTGTCCGGATGTCTTCCACGACGTCATCTGCCACCATCCAAGCGTTATCTGCTATCTTTTGCATTGAAGGTCTTCCACAGACTATTGTTTCCGACAATGGCCCACAATTCATGTCCGCAGAATTTCAGTCATTCTGCAAGGCCAGTGGTGTTCAACATCTGACATCCGCGCCGTTTTCGCCTCAGTCAAACGGTGCTGCTGCACGATTGGTCAGGACTTTAAAGTCCCAGATGTTGAAGTTGAAAGAGTCGCATTCTCGGGAGGACGCGTTATTGCTCTTTTTGTCCTCGTATCGCTCTCAGCCCCGAGATGGTCGCTCGCCGGCTGAGTTGCTCCACGGTCGTCCTCATCGCACCTTGATGTCTTTGCTGCATCCGCCGCATCAGGTTCCTGTGCAGCGGCAGACACCTGCCTTTTCTCCGGGCGACGTTGTCTACTATCGTAACTATCGAGGTTCACGGCGTTGGCTCGCAGGGCGCATTCTTCGCTGCCTCGGCCGCGCGATGTTTTTGGTTTTGGGGGCCTCTGGTGAGGTGCGCTGGCAACTCAACCAGCTGCGCCTCTGTCGTCGCATGGGATCTGCCGCTCGCCGTCTGCTTTCAGCGACGGTGCCGTCCGGTCAGCGCCCTGGGGACCCATCTACTGGCTCGCCTCAGCCCCAGGTGTTACCGACGCTGCCTTCCATTTTGCCCCATGGCGACGCGCCGCCGCCGCCGCCGCCGCCTGTTCTCCCGCCGGCGACGCCCGCAGAGGACGCGTCGCTGCAACCGCCGGGCGCCTCCCTGGGTCACGCGCCGCCGATCGCTTCCCGTGACCAGTTGTCCTCCGACATGGACCTCTTGCCCGCTCCGGACCATATGGCGTCTTCGCCCGTCGGGTGTCCCGGCCCGATGGAGGTCGACCATTCGCCTCTCCTGTCTCTCTGCGGGCGCATACACCGCATGTTGGCGTGCACCCTGGAGCAGGTTTTCAGGCGTTTCCTAGTTCCCCTCGGACCGAATGGCAGGGTGCGGGTGGCACAGCCTCGCCTGTTGTTAGGCTCCCCACCTCGTCGCATACGTCAACATGGGGTCCTCCCCACGGCGGGCGGAAGCCTTATGCCACAACCGTGCGCCGATTTGCGGGGGAGGAATGTGGTGTCACCGCCAGACATCACACTTGCTAGGTGGTAGCCTTTAAATCGGCCGCGGTCCATTAGTATACGTCGGACCCACGTGTCGCCACTATCAGTGATTGCAGACCGAGCACCGCCACACGGCAGGTCTAGAGAGACTTCCTAGCACTCGCCCAGTTGTACAGCCGACTTTGCTAGCGATGGTTCACTGACAAAATTCGCTCTCATTTGCCGAGACGGTAGTTAGCATAGCCTTCAGCTACGTCATTTGCTACGACCTAGCAAGGCGCCATTACCAGTTACTATTGATGCTGTAAAACATGTACCGTCAAGAGCGATGTGCACCATTTATGGGTTAAAGTTAAGTATTCCACAGCTACGTCCTTTTTTTGCTAGTCTCATTTCCTTGAGCTGTTCCAGACTTCACGCCAGCCTGCGTGAGCTAAAACGCGTGCCTTTCGGCTTCCTCTCATAGTGGGTTGGCTCTCTTGCCAATCCACAACAGTTTCTAGACGGTTCACCACTTCCAGCCTTTTGAGGGCACTACTGGTCGCATACGTAATGAAAGCGATCGTTATGATGTAACGCCCGGTAGGTAAGCAACACACCCAACTCAGAGGTAATGCAGGTACGAGTTTAACTTAGCAAAGCAATTAGAGAAACTATGGCAGTCTAACTTACATGTGGTAGTCTGCGGCAGATTACGGTACTTTTACAACAGTACCTTGCGTCAAAGATTAACTACATGTCATCTCATCATAATTGAAGGAAAACGTTTCACTTATCTGATAGCCTAGCAGCGCCAATCTACAAAACAATAACACTCGCAGACTCCTTCTCTGTTTCTTTCCGGGATGCATTCGGGACTGCAGTATCTTTTCTTCCGATATTGCGGGTGATAACTGTACAGCTGTCTTCAAGACGAGTCGTTGCCATAAGGCCACTTGACACAATTATATGCGCGTGACCCAGAGAACATAGCAAGCGCTCTCCTTGAACACGCCTGTGCTGTTGTAAGCCGAAACATCAAAAGAAGAAATATTGTCGGAAATATAATGGAATATCCTTTCTATTACTGCCTTCCGTCTCTGCAACAAGCTACGCTGTACTCTGTACACAGTTTACTCCATATTGCTTCTAAGAATAAACTTGAACAGTTCGTTCTGTCACCCTCATAACATTTTCCCAACACTGATGTATACAGCAACTTATCCTTTCTCTTATACAGTGAAACAAACGCTTCCATCTTCACTCATTCACGCTTCCTGCTATTTACATTACTCAGTGGCTTACAGAACTTTTTCTCCTATCTTCATTAACTGCGCCGGCCGCGGTGGTCTAGCAGTTCTAGGCGCGCAGTCCGGGACCGCGCGACTGCTACGGTCGCAGGTTCGAATCCTGCCTCGGGCATGGATGTGTGTGACGTCCTTAGGTTAGTTAGGTTTAAGTAGTTCTAAGTTCTAGGGGACTGATGACAATAGATGTTAAGTCCCATAGTGCTCAGAGCCATTTCATTAACTGCGTTTTACCGTTTCTCCGACGCTCCTCTCATGTCCATTGCTGTTGTGCTCACGGTTTAAACCTACCACCCTGTACTTGTTTTTGAACTCATAAACAAGTCTAAACTGTGTTTTTTTCCTGTTTCTACGCTACAGGAGTTACTAAATCTTTTACAATATTTTGCATTTGATGTAACTTTTATTCTACTTGTCATAATGAATGTAATAAAAATACGTGGAGTACCCTGGTACAGGCCTTGGACTAAAATATGAAAACATCGCGGGAAATGCACGATTGAACGTAGATGATAATCGCACAATTTGTGCTGTTTTATTTGACCACGAACGGCACATGTGCCATAGCTCCAATACACTGAAAGTGCCAGCCGTGGCCAGAACAGTGTTCTGTGTACCTGGGAACGCGTTATATCGGTGATCAGTGAATTCCAACATAGGCGCATTGTTTGTGATGGTATGGTGAGTGCTTTCGCAGTGAAGATAGGTGTTTCAAGAGCCACCGTATCGGAGATTAATACCGCATACAGGGAAAGCGGAGAAACAGAACGCGGACGAAAACGAGTGTTGAGTGATCGTCAGAAACGGTCATTGAAGGGGACTGTCACGAAAAATAAGAGGATGACAGCTACGAAGGAATCCGGAACTGGATGTTGCGCTTGCGAACCCGTCAACACCCAAACAAGTCGAAGAAAACGCCATACGATGGGGTCTGCAGGGTGGTCCGGAATTCTAAAATCACTCATCAGCGATGAGAATGCTTAGGAAAACGTGGTGGTCAAGCCATAAAACCTGGGCTATGGAGCTATGGAAGAAAGTCATTCGGTCGGTTGAGTCTTGTTTCACGGTGTTCCTAACTTCTGGCCGAGTGTACGTAGCAAGACTGAAACATGGCGGGAGTTCTGTGATTATCTGGGCAGCCATATACTGGTCTCCATAGTCCCGATGGTTCCACCTCAAGGTCGGTTTGCTACAAAGAAATATGTGACAGTTTTGACTGATCAGGTCCATTCCATGGTACAGTGTTTGTTCCCTAATCACGATGCTCACCTCAAGCCAACAAGGCCCCTGCTCACACAGCTCGCATCCCCCACTACTAGTTTTGTGAGCTCGAGGATGAAGTCGCATCGGCCCTGGCCATCATAGTCACCAGATCTCAATGTTATTGAGATTTTGAGGTCTGCTTTAGATACTGGTGCGTGAACATTGTCCATTTCAATTATTGTTACCTGAACGTTCCACTAATTTGCAGGAAGAGTGGTATAAAGTTCCCTTGAAAACCATACAGGACCTGCATTTATACATTGCAAGGCGCCTGGAAGCTGTTTTCAATGCCAACGGGTCTCCTACACCGTATTACGCCAGGTAATGTGCTATGGATGTGGGGTTTCCATATGGTTAAACCATCCCCTGGAGATGTAAGAGAGGGCCTTATTGACCTGACATTACCAGATTAAACAAATTAATTAATTAATTATTTAATTAACGTTCAAGAAGTTCACCACTAATTTGTAAACTGACACTATGTGCTTCTTTCTGCTGGTTCTAGCAGTTATCTTGTGTTTATCCTTGTATAACGAGAGGGAAAGCAGAAATATGGAAGGAGTATATAGAGGGTCTATACAAGGGCGATGTACTTGAGGACAATATTATGGAAATGGAACAGGACGTAGATGAAGATGAAATGGAAGATATGATACTGCGTGAAGAGTTTGACAGAGCACTGAAAGACCTGAGTCGAAACAAGGTCCCGGGAGTAGACAACATTCCATTAGAACTACCGAAAATCTTGGGAGAGCCAGTCCTGACAAAACTCTACCATCTGGTGAGCAACATGTATGAGGCAGGCGAAATACCCTCAGACTTCAAGAAGAATATAATAATTCCAATCCCAAAGAAAGCAGGTGTTGACAGATGTGAAAATTACCGAACTATCCGTTTAATAAGTCACAGCTGTAAAATACTAACGCGAATTCTTTACAGACGAATGGAAAAACTAGTAGAAGCCGACCTCGAGGAAGATCAGTTAGGATTCCGTAGAAATGTTGGAACACGTGAGGCAATACTGACCCTACGACTTATCTTACAAGCTAGATTAAGGAAAGGCAAACCTACGTTTGTAGCATTTGTAGACTTAGAGAAAGCTTTTGACAATGTTGACTGGAATACCCTCTTTCAAATTTTGAAGGTGGCAGGAGTAAAATACAAGGAGCGAAAAGCTATTTGCAATTTGTACAGAAACCAGATGGCGCTTATAAGAGTCGAGGGACATGAAAGGGAAGCAGTGGTTGGGAAGGGAGTGAGACAGGGTTGTAGCCTCTCCCCGATGCTATTAAATCTGTATATTGAGCAAGCATTAAAGGAAACAAAAGAAAAGTTCGGATTAGGTATTAAAATCCATGGAGAAGAAATAAAAACTTTGAGGTTCGCCGATGACATTGTAATTCTGTCAGAGACAGCAAAGGACTTGGAAGAGCAGTTGAACGGAATGGACAGTGTCTTGAAAGGAGGGTATAAGATGAACATCAACGAAAGCAAAACAAGGATAATGGAATGTAGTCGAATTATGTCGGGTGATGCTGAGGGAATTAGAGTAGGAAATGAGACACTTGAAGTAGTAAAGGAGTTTTGCTATTTGGGTCGAAGTAGAGAGGATATAAAATGTAGACTGGCAACGGCAACTAAAGCATTTCTGATGAAGAGAAATTTGTTAACATCGAGTATATATTTAAGTGCCAGGAAGTCGTTTCTGAAAGTATTTGTATGGAGTGTAGCCATGTATGGTAGTGAAATATGAACGGTAAATAGTTTGGACAAGAAGAGAATAGAAGCTTTCGAAATGTGGTGCTACAGAAGAATGCTTAAGATTAGATGGGTAGATCACATAACCAATGAGGAAGTATTGAATAGGATTGGGGACAAGAGGGCTTTATGGCACAACTTGACTAGAAGACGGGATCGGTTGGTAGGACATGTTCTGAGGCATCAAGGGATCACCAATTTAGTTTTGGAGGGCAGCGTGGAGGGTAAAAATCGTAGAGGGAGACCAAGAGATGAATACACTAAGCAGATTCAGAAGGATGTAGGTTGCAGTAGGTACTGGGAGATGAAGAAACTTGCACAGGATAGAGTAGCTTGGAGAGCTGCATCAAACCAGTCTCAGGACTGAAGACCACAACAACAACAACAACGAGAGCTGCTATTCATTACACCAAGTGGAAATTTTGTTTTAGTCTTTCTGCTACTGCCATCGATTGTCTAACGGGGAGACGCTTCTGTAGGCAACAGCATCACAGCGTGCAGTATCACAGTGCAACTGATGCTATCCGCCGAAGTCATAGCGTGTTAAGTGCGAAAAATTCTGTTCTTATTGGCTACCAGATATACGTTATCATATGAACTACATGATCAATGCTATCCGGATACCTATCAGTGGACATTAACTTGGGCTGTGGCTGTGTGCCCCCACCCCACTCCTTCACCTTTAGGATGGCTTGAACTCTGCTGGAGACACTCTCGATGAGGCGTCTGAATGTCTGTGCAGCAGCGGCAGCCCATTCTTCCTCGAGACGCGAAACCAGAGAACGTAGTGATGTTGAACCCTGGGGTCCGGCGCGAGGTCGACGTTCTAACCCATTCCATCGGACTCTGGTCGGTCCTCAGCGCAGGTCAGTCATCACAGGAATGATACTGACCACAAACCATTGTCTCTCACGTGCCGCTTTACGATAGGGTGCACTGTCCTTCTGGCACAATCTTCTGGACATTTACAGGTGCCGGTACTCTCGCGTACATGAGGTAAAAAGGCAACGAATTGGAGGAGCTGTCTTTCGTACTGAGGTGATTCATGTGAAAAAGTTTCCGGCTTGATTATGGCCGCGTGACGGAAAGTAACTGACTTTGGATGCGGAATGCTAATTGGAGCTCGACGTATGGCACATTCCATTTCGGAAATCGTTACGGAATTCAATGTTCCGAGATCCACAGTGTGAAGAATGTGCCGTAAATAGCATATTTCAGGCGTTATCTGTCACCATGGACAACGCAGTGGTTGACGGCCGCCGCATAACGGCTGAGAACAGCGGCGTTTCCGTAGAGTTGTCAGTGCTTAACAGACAAGCATTACTGCGTGAAATATCCCCAGAAATCAAAGTAGGACGTGCGTCGAACATATCCCTTAGGACAGTGCGCCGAAATATGGCATTAATGGGCTATTTCAGCAGACTCCCGACGCGTGTGCCTTCCTAAAGCAAGAAATCGTGTGCAGCGGCTCCCCTGAGCTCGTACCCATATCGGTTGGACTCAAGAAGTCTGGAAACCCGTGGCCTGGTCAACTGAGCCTCGATTTCAGTTGGTAATAGCTGATGGGGTTGGAGTTCGGCAAGGACCCTACGAAGCCATTGACCCAAATTGACAACAAGACACTGTGCAACCTGGTGGTGACTCCATAACGATATGGGCTGTGTTTACAGGGAATGGATTGGGTCTCTGGTCCAACTGAACCTATCATTGACTGAAAATGATTATGTTCGGCTGCTTGGAGACCATTTACAGCAAACAATGGTTGAATTTTTATGGATAACAATGCCCTTTATCACGAACCCACAATTATTCGCGATTGGTTTGAAGAATACACTGGACAGTTCGAGGGAATGATTTGGCCAGCCATATCACCCGAGATGAATTCCATCGAACATTCATGGGACATAATCGAGAGGTTATTCCGTTCCCAAAATGCTGCGCCGGTAACACTTTCGAAATTATGGACGGCCATATAGGCAGCAAGGCTCAATACTTCTGCTGCATTTGACACATTTTAGGTCAATATTGACGTCTGTTGGTCTGTGGTTCATATCCATAAGGTTTTCTGCAAACGTAGAATGACAGCCGCTATTTTTTGTGCTCTTCTTAATTCTACCCACCTAATGTTGAACTTTCTTCCTCTCTGTCAAATGTAAACTGAATTGTAGTTTTGATATGTGAGCTGATAAACACCAGATATATTGTCCTTGTCTGTGTTGGTATTGGATGTCTTACTGAGTTATCTGCTCTGAAGGCTATCTTCTGTCCTTGTTTTATATGTTGCCTAAACTATAAGCTGCTCTGTTGTGGTGAGTGTGTACCATTTGTTTGCTGTTGTGGATGATTCTTGTTCGTGTGTGCGTTTTTGTTCTGTGTGTTTGTGAATGCATGCACACACTAGCACACAAAAATTAGATGTCCATAGGGGATAGTAGTTGTCACTGGCACTACTTCATGATACTATGCAGTCACGAATCGGCTTTTGCTTTTTAAACAGAGGATCAAAATATTGATTCACCACCAAAAGATACACTAATCGATACTGTACTTGTAAAAGGTAAAGACGTTCTGCATCTTTTATTTTCATGATAACTAGAATATCCATGTGTGATGGATTGTTATTTCGTTGTGAGAGAGAATGGATTGAGTTATTGCGAAATTAGCTACTGTGTCTCAAATGTCTCTTAAGCGTACTGCAAGTGGTCTTGAAGCGAAATAGAAGATACAAAATACCGAAATCAGAAGATGCTATTGACATGTTAGGGCTAAGTGAGTGCCATCCATGACATTTAAGGCCTTTTTACTTTTCTGAACGCCTGATGGGTGAATCGTGTACCCAGTGAACGGACAGCGCCTGCACGATCAGCGCAAGGCAACCCGCAATGCTTTCAGCCTCTGCCCTTGGTGAGACGTCAATACATAGCCACTGCCTTTACAAGCGTTATAATTTACGGAAGATGAAAGTAGAGTATCGGACACAGATTTTCGCTGTCGTGTTTACACTTTATTCCTGAATCGATGTTGCTAGCTCTATCATATATCAGTTTTCCAAGAGCGAGTTTTTTAATACGAACGGAATCTGTGTATTAGTCGTTCCGATTTTGTTAGCACGAGCAACCTTAATAAAGAGATTGCGATTTTTTTCTTATACATATTATTGAACTTGTAGGAGAAGAGGAGGGTAGAAGTAGGAGTAGGATATTGTTCATGAGGAGACTTTTAACAGCATCATCGCTTGCTGAACTGTTTCACGAATATTACACTCATTTAAAACACGAGTGTAGTGGAGAAGAAATGAAGTGGTCACTGGTGTAACATTGTTTCACTCCAAGATTTTGGAGATCTGGAATGTGCAGAAAATTCTAATGCTGTGAACAGAATTATTGAATATTTCGTCACCAGCCACTGATTAGGAGAGTTTATGTCACTATAAGAGAGAGTGTGCGCAAATTAGTCTGCTATGAAGGATGTAGTGTTGTCGCCAAGCAACTAGATTTAGTTAATTCAGCAAATCACAATTTGCAGCTGACAATAATACTGTAACTCAGTCGTAGACGCTAACAGACGTGGAAGATCAGTTGAGTGGAATGGATATGTCTTGAAAGCAAATTATATTGTGAACATTAACAAAAGGGAAAAAAAGGATAGTGAATGAAATGTCGTCAAATTACATTAGACCATGCTGAGGGAATAAGATTAGGAATTGAGATAATAAAATTAGTAGATGAATTTTCCTCCTTGACCAGTAACATAACCGATGATATCCAAAGTAGAGATGATATAAACTGCAGACTGGTAATAGCAGAAAAAAGTTTCTGAAGAAGTAAAATTTTTAACATCGTTTAAAAGTTTAAGTGATAGAAAGCTTTTAATGAAGGTATTTCACCGAAATGTCGCCATGTACGCAAAAGAAACGTGGCCGATAAACGGTTCATACAAAAAGAAACTAGAAGCACGTGAGATGCGGTTCTACCGAACAATAATTAAGATTAGGTGGTGTATCGCATAACTAATGAAGAGATACTGAAGGAATTAGGGAGGAAAGAGTGTTATGACACAAGATGACGAAAAGAAGAGATCAGTTGCTACGATATGTTCTGTGGCATCAAGGAATAGCCAATTTTTGTTATGGATGGTACAGAGGAAATTGTGTTGATGGTAAAAGCTGTAAAGGATGACCAAGGCGTGAATACAGTAAGCATATTCAAACAGACGCTGGTCTCAGTAGTCGTGCAGAGATGAGGTGACTTGCACCGGATAAAACAGCATGGAGACCTCTTTGTCTCAGAGTAGTAATTGAACATTGTAACCTACGGCCTGAATAATTTGTTGGATGTATCCTAATACCTATCCTGGTACATGAAACTGCCTCGGTAGATAAGCCGGTAAGGGCACTGCCTGCTCCGGCAAGGTTCTGGGTTCGAGGCCCAGTCTGGTACACAGTACCAATCTTGTAGGGAGTTTCAAAAAGCAGCATACACTCGGTTGCAATTCACTCGGGAAATCAATGCGGACTGTGTATAGCAGGATGGAACGTCTGATAGAAGCCGACCTGGGGTCCGATCAGTTTGGGTTCCGGAGAACTCTAGGAATACTCGAGGCAGTACTGTCTCTACAAGTTACGATGCATTGAAAACAGACAAACGCATATTAGTTTGTACGTTTAGAAAAGATTTTGACATTGTTAACCAGCATGCACCATTTGAAATTCTGAAGGTAGCAATGATAAAATAAAGTGAGCGAAAGGCATTTATCTATAATTTCTACAACAACCAGCCTCCAGTTATAAGAGTCTACAGACATGGAGGGGAAGCAGTGGTTGAGAATGGAGTGATACAGGGCTGTAGCCTATTCCCCTTACTACTCAATCTGTACTTGGAGCAAGCACTAAAAGAAGGCAAAAAAAAAAAAACATTCGGAAAGGGAATGATAGTACGGGAAGAAGAAATTGAAACTAACATTTGCTTATGGTCTTGTAATTCTGCCAGAGACAGAAAAGACTTGGAAAAACAGTTCAGTGAAGAGGACAGTGCCATGTAAACAGTTTATAAAATGAACATGAACAAATGTAAACAAGGGTATTGGAGTGTAGTCGTATTTGGGAGAAACGGATTAAGAAATGAGACGCTAAAAGTAATAGTTGTAGAGTACATATGCATGGGCGAGGCAAAATAATAAATAATGGCGGATATAAAATCTAGACCGCCAATAACAGCAAAACATTTCTACATCTACATGATTACTATGCAGTTCACAATCAAGTACCTGGCAGAGGGTTCACCGTATCACCATCAAGCTACTTCTCTACTCTTCTTCCACTCTCGAAAAGTCCGGGAAAAACCATCACTTAAATCTTTCTGTGCGACCCCTGATTTCTCTTATTTTATTATGATGATCGTCCCTCCCTATGCAGGTGGGCCCCAGCAAAATATTTTACACTTTGAGAAGAAACATGGGGACTGAAATTTGATGAGAAGGTCCTGCCAAAACGAAAAACGCCTTTGTTTTAGTGGTTACCACCCAAATTCACGTATCATACCTACGGTGCTCTCCTCCTATTTCGCCACAGTACAAAACGAGCTTCCCTTCTTCGAACTTTTTCAATGTCCTCTGTTGATCCTGTCTGATGTGGAATTCACACAGCACAGAAATACTCCAGGATAAAAATTTCTTAGGATGTAATGTTAATTGTTAACTGTTAAGAATTGTTTTCTGAAACTATACCGACGAAAAAAAATCGCAACACCAAGAAAGTAGTCCTGTTTTTACATCTGAAAGATGATGTCTATTCAAAGTTGGCGCCAGTCGAATAAGAATGGCGCTAGTAACACCACAATGAAGGTGCAAATCAGTTTTGCTTTAAATACACATAGTAACAGTCGTGAGTCGTTGTTACATTTGAGATTTTGCGTGGATAGTTGACGTCAGTCAAGAATGCCTTTAAGGCAACAATGACGCCATTATCAACACCTTGCTGAGTTTGAACGAGGTCGTGTAATAGGGCTACAAGAAGCTGAATATTACTGAGGGATCGCAACTGATTGCCACCGTCACCAGTGGGAAGAAGGATCTAACTGCTGCGTAGACGAATCCGACGCCCAGTTGCCTCGGTGGATGACCGTTTCGGACGCAGATTTCCATCTTCAGTTTATTTTCCTCCTGGAATCATCTAAAATCTCCTATGTTTTTCGGTATACAGGAGAAAAATAAATTGCAGATGGAAACCTGTGTCTGAAACTATGATCCACCAAGACTACAGAGTAACGCATTCATAGGAGGCTAGGCCTGCATGCGCAGTAGCCAGGTTCAACTTCTCTACGGGCGACCGTGACAATCAGTGGCGATCACTGAATAACAAACAACGTTGCGAGACGTACCGTCAACGGTCCGTCGGAGTACAAATTCGAGTTTGTGGCCTAATGGCAGGCGCCGCCGCTTGTAGCTCCCACGCTCTGTAGGATCATTGGCTGACGTATTCGTAGACGGATTCGTATCCTCGATTTGATCCTCAAGACAATCTCTACAACACTTAGAGATCTGTCGCAACATTTCTGGTACACCCTGTACACGGAGTGTTTCTCCTAAGGAGTCATCGGGCACATTTTCTCTGGTGTATCGGCAGATATTAGTAATTTAGTTTTTGCGGTGGGTAGTTGGAGTCACCCCAGACCAACACTGCTCAAAACGGTTTTCACCCACTGTCGACGGAAAGCGTGAATTTGTTTCCCGTTACAAGTAAAACGATTTTTAAAGAGGAATTTTGTGCGCTCACGCGACAGAGCTGTCTCAGATTAGACTACAGCGATATTCGTTTTGTCTGTGTGTATTAACAGGGACAGTCAAACACAGAGAGTTACCAGTATTCCAGCGACGACTTGCGTGATGGCCTGGGTAGCGCTGGAAGCTACAACCGTGCAGCGCCGCTACTCAGCCGCTGCTGGAATACCAGTTTTTCTTAGTGTTCTACTGTTCCTGTTGATGCATACCGATAAAACGAGTACGGATATAGAGTAATACTAGCCTGTCCTACCGATCGAGCACATAAAATTCCGCTTTAAAAACCATTTTGTTTGTATTAGGAAACCGACACACCTACTCCGTCGACATTGGACTTCCCATGAAACAAGTGATGAGCAGTATTTGTTTGGACTGATACCAGCTACACAATGCAGAAACGAAACTGCTAATATGTGCCGCAACAGCAGGGAAAATGCGAAAGACAACTCTTACGAGAGACCCCCCGTTACATGTGAAATTAGTACCTTTTCATTCTTTCATAATTGTCCAATTGTTGTATTCCAGATATTGGTCATATTTCTTCTATGGGATTTAGGCTGTAGTCTAAGTCATAATTCTTTTCCTAATGTTTCCTAATTAAATGCTGGAGACATCGTCAGAGGTTGTAACTACTCGGGAATCAGAACCAGTCTCAAACAAGCTCAGCAAACTCAGTTGTTTATACGTATCCAAGCAATGTTCGGTTCGTGACGTCGTCAGTCCACTGCCTAAGATTGCGGAATCATGCTGACGTATGCTGTGGAACATGGAATAGGGAAGAGGTGACGCTCTTTGTCTTATCACACACTGGGGACCACAACTTTTCGAATTTCAATCCCTCTTCATACTTGTTAAAATTATGTTCGGCTTTTGAATTTTTATGGCTTCTCTGTACATCCTAGCGTAGAAATGATTAGACCTTGATGAAATCTTAGTATCAGAGAAAAGGATTTTTTTGGTTTCCTAGACACAGTGCGTGATATGCTACTGCTCTTTTATCTGTGTTGCCCAGGCGACAATTGCTCTTGTGTTCCTAAAGGCGGGCATTGCTGTTCTTTTTGTAATTCCTGTTATATACACTTGACCGAAAGTGCAAGGAATTCTGTGCAGGGTAGGTCGACTGTCCCTACCTATGGGTTTTATGCAACCCACAACGCCTTGAAGAACGATGCGATGGGATTTTCATATTCTCTCGCTCTCTATGCGCAAACTATTAGTCCTACAGAAAAAAATGTACAAGACTTTTTGTAGGAAATTTTATGTAGTTAAATTTTATGTTGGGATACGCTCTTGCCGAAGGCCACGATTTTCGATTTATTCGAGTAAAATGCCTTTAAAAGTTACTGTTCTACGTTTTTCTTGAACAACTTGAAAACTACAGCCTCCGGCGAAAACGTATCCCAGTAGAAAATTTAACTACGTTAAATTTCTTACAAAAAAGTCCTGTTCATTTTTTCTGCAGGACTGATGGGTTGCGCATATTAAGCAAGAGGGGAAGATGCCGCGCGGAGTGGCGGCGCGGTTTGAGGCGTCCTGTCACGGATTGCGCGGCCCCTCCCGCCGGAGGTTCGAGTCCTCCCTCGGGCATGGGTGTGTGTGTTGTTCTTAGCATAAGTTAGTTAACTTAGTTTAAGTAGTTTGTAAGTCTAGGGACCCATGACCTCCGCAGTTTCATCCCTTAGGAATTCACACAAATTTGAACATTTGATATGAAGATGTTGCGCGTGGTATTTGAAGGCGTTGCGGGTTGCATAGTACCCATAAGCAGTGGCAGGTGAATTACCTGTATACTCTCTCTGTGGCAAGCGGCCGTCGTCGCTCCTTTGCAGTATTCAAATGTTTGCTGACCCTTTTTGTTGCTTTAAACACCGTATTAACACCATGTCTTCGAGCACTCTGTTGATGCAATTTGTGACAGTGTTTAACAGATAAAGAGGATTGAAATTAGACAAGTTGTGGGCAATAGCGCTAAATAAAACCAATTGCTCCAACTCTTTCTCACTACAAGTTTCGTGGCATAGGCCATCGCAACTCCGCGATTTTACGCGTTCCCTACACGGTCAATGATATAGAGTACTATTTCCTGATGCACGATAATACTGAGCGCTGCGAGCTAACATCTCAATGATGTTCGGGCTCACATGCGGTTCCTCTTTGTCGACATGTCTTGGCCCAAACTCGTCTAGGGGTTGAACCGTACTTGTCGCATTACACGCCCTAAATTTTGCGACCCTTTGGTTAAATTGTCTGGCTGATGGCAAGTTTGCGAAATACAAAGTTACCATAACATATAATAACAGTAATAATAATATCGGGAATTAACTTAACGACCCATAAATGATGTAGGCCACACAGTTGCGATTTGCTTAGAATAATGTTTATTCAGAAAGCAAACTAATAGCGAAAGTGGCCGTATTTAGAGTTACTGTTACACTCGAAGCATATCCATTTGACACGGTTCGATCATTCACAATCTCATCGCGAAACACAAGTCCAATACTCCACTTCGATATTTACATGAAAAGTTAAGCGTTCACACCAGGTGCGTGGCTGCTTACTGCTCAGAGACTAAGTCCCGCGATACCACACAACGCGAAATTTTCTAGGTCGTTTCACTTGCTAGCTGCCTAAAGGCCGACTGTCCGCTTTCGCGTCTCAATACGAACTGTACCCTTTGGTGTCTAGACCAGCACTCAGCTGTCCGCTTTCGTGTCTGCACCAGCACTGTCCCTTTGGCCGTCCCTGGCCACGTTTCACGCGCTGCGAATATCCTCGCTCAACTGACTAGGGCAGTTCCCTTTCCTGAAGCCGTCCATCTGATTGGCTACAGCTTATTCTACATTATTCTACATTTTAAAATATTTAACTAATCAAATCTTGACCACTTTCACGTTCTAAATAAAGTAACAATAATATTCATTACATAATAAACGTTAAATTATACCGAGTGAGGTGGCGCAGAGGTTAGCACACTGGACTCGCATTCGGGAGGACGACGGTTCAATTCCACGTCCAGGCATCCTGATTTAGGTTATCCATGATTTCCCTAAATCGCTCCATGCAAGTGTCGGGATGGTTCCTTTGAAAGGGCACGGCCGACTTCCTTCCCCATCCTTCCCTAAGCCGATGAGACCGATGACCCCGCTGTTTGGTCTCCTCCCCCAAACAACCCAACCCTTTCACATAAAACCAATACAATTTCCTTCTTAGCTTTGAATGCCACGGCCTTGCACCAATGTGTTTTCTGATAAATAAATAAAGAACAAAAATAGGTATTATGCACTAAACTTTACAACAAATATTCTGTTACGTAATGTTTCAATAAGGTGTCATGCTGTCATCGTTAAACGTGTTTTGTGTGGAAGAAATTATGATCTGATGATTAACTGAAAATACTGATAATTTAAATTTACTATATCTTTTAAACAAATAAAGTTACAGAGTTGATATTTACAACATTTGTCATTTTAATGAGGCGCTTCTATATGAAATGTCGATCGTTAAGATTGACCAAAGCGTTCAGCTTTTAGCATTCAGGTCTTTGTCACAAAACTTGTTAATTTCACTTTAACAGTAAATTCTAAACTATATTATATATGATCAGGATTCTAGTTTTATTGGGATCACCATGAAATTTTATGAAGGATGGTACACTAAAATTACTGTGGCTTCATTCCCTGTACTACCACAGAATTATGTAGTTTTCATAAATGTTTCCCTTTATGGCCGATCTTTAGGTCCGCCATATTTAACACGGCTACGTCTCCTCGCATATAGACGGATTGTACTGAGTTTCCCTATGACGTAGGTTCTCGTCAGCCCCACTCGCACACTACAGCACAATGGACGCCTGTGAGTTTCCCCATTTCGTGGTGAATCTGCGCTCTTTGTGGCACGCGATACTGGACGACAGGGTTCGTTTCACAATTGCTGAAGGCTGACTCTTTCGGCCATATACTTAAGTCAGAGTGAAATGCTCGTTAACTCACAATGTGTAGGGATGAGATTCAGAAGTTGTGCATTGTGAGCGTACAAGTTGTGGCGGGAGATCAGAGCGGCAGTTTCCCGCCGCAGAGCGCGTGGCTGGCGGCTACTGCGGGGCCGTGGCGAGCGGCTAGCGTTACGCAGCCGTGGAAAAACCTGAGCGCTCGGCAGGGCAATGCGAGATGCCTTTAATAGGTTCCACAACGAAACATTGTCTCGAAATTTGGCAGAAAATCCGAAGAAATTCTGGTCGTATGTAAAGTACACAAGCGGCAAGACGCAGTCAATACCTTCGCTGCGCAGTGCCGATGGTACTGTTACCGACGACTGTGCCGCTAAAGCGGGGTTATTGAACGCAGTTTTCCGAAATTCCTTCACCAGGGAAGACGAATGGAATATTCCCGAATTTGAAACACGAACAGCTGCTAGCATGAGTTTCTTAGAAGTAGATACCTTAGGGGTTGCGAAGCAACTCAAATCGCTTGATACGGGCAAGTCTTCAGGTCCAGATTGTATACCGATTAGGTTCCTTTCAGATTACGCTGATACAATAGCTCCCTACTTAGCAATCATATACAACCGCTCGCTCACCGATAGATCTGTACCTACAGATTGGAAAATTCCGCAGGTTGCACCAGTGTTTAAGAAGGGTAGTAGGAGTAATCCATCGAACTACAGACCTATATCATTGACGTCGGTTTGCAGTAGGGTTTTGGAGCATATACTGTATTCAAACATTATGAATCACCTCGAATGGAACGATCTGTTGATACGTAATCAGCATGGTTTCAGAAAACATCGTTCTTGTGCAACGCAGCTAGCTCTTTATTCGCACGAAGTAATGGCCGCTATCGACGGGGGATCTCAAGTTGATTCCGTATTTCTAGATTTCCGGAAAGCTTTTGACACCGTTCTTCACAAGCGACTTCTAATCAAGCTGCGGGCCTCTGGGGTATCGTCTCAGTTGTGCGACTGGATTCGTGATTTCCTGTCAGGAAGGTCGCAGTTCGTAGTAATAGACGGCAAATCATACAATAAAGCTGAAGTGATATCAGGTGTTCCCCAGGGAAGCATACTGGGACCTCTGCTGTTTCTCATCTATATAAATGACCTGGGTGACAATTTGAGCAGTTCTCTTAGGTTGTTCGCAGATGATGCTGTAATTTACCGTCTTGTAAGGTCATCCGAAGACCAGTATCAGTTGCAAAGCGATTTAGAAAAGATTGCTGTATGGTGTGGCAGGTGACAGTTGACACTAAATAACGAAAAGTGTGAGGTGATCCACTTGAGTTCCAAAAGAAATCCGTTGGAATTGGATTACTCGATAAATAGTACAATTCTCAAGGCTGTCAATTCAACTAAGTACCTGGGTGTTAAAATTGCGAACAACTTCAGTTGGAAAGACGACATAGATAATATTGTTGGGAAGGCGAGCCAAAGGCTGCATTTCATTGGCAGGACACTTAGAAGATGCAACAAGTCCACTAAAGAGGCAGCTTACACTACACTCGTTCGTCCTCTGTTAGAATATTGCTGCGCGGTGTGGGATCCTTACCAGGTGGGATTGACGGAGGACATCGAAAGGGTGCAAATAGGGCAGCTCGTTTGTATTATCACGTAATAGGGGAGAGAGTGTGGCAGATACGATACGCGAATTGGGATGGAAGTCATTAAAGCAAAGACGTTTTTCGTCGCGGCGAGATCTATTTACGAAATTTCAGTCACCAACTTTGTCTTCCGAATGCGAAAATATTTTGTTGAGCCCAAGCTACATAGGTAGGAATGATCATCAAAATAAAATAAGAGAAATCAGAGCTCGAACAGAAGGGTTTAGGTGTTCATTTTTCCCGCGCGCTGTTCGGGAGTGAATCGGTAGAGAGATAGTATGATTGTGGTTCGATGAACGCTCTGCCAAGCACTTAAATGTGAATTGCAGAGTAATCATGTAGACGTAGATGTAGATTGCCGTGTTTGCGCTCTTGGAGGAATTTATATGCCAGAGAAAAATTGATGAAAACAGAACTAAGAGGATATGGAGGTTCGAGTTGGCACTCATGGACAGGAAATTATGTAAAGCTAAATTACCTAGATGCGCCACGAAAATATATAATAGTTTAAATATTGTTGTCTTAAAAATTGTAAATTTATGAAAGTTCAAAAGCTAACATCTCGGCGATGCTTTGGCAGATCGATATGAACGGAGTGTCGACGGATGCGGCTAGTAGAGCTGCATCGAGGAATCGTAGCCGGTTTAGCAGAATATGTACCGTTTTTGAATGCGAGGTCGGGATATGGGATTCGACTGAGAGAAACTGTGGTTTTGGTAATAAATAAATTTAAAGAGACGAAACTAGCGGCAGCATTCTAAAGTTTAAAGATGTAGGTCAGTAATTAAGTATGTATTTTTATTTGTTTATTTATGTTTAGTATCTGTTGTGAATTGGCAAGACAGCCAACCCACTATGAGAGGAAGCCGAAAGGCACGCGTTTTAGTTCACGCAGGCTGGCGTGAGGTCTGGAGCAGGTCAAGGAAATGAGACTAATAAAAAACGTACGTAGCTGCTGGAATACTTAACTTTAATCCATAATTGGTGAACATCGCTCTTGACGTTACATGTTTTACAGCATCAATAGTAACTGGTAATGGCGCCTTGCTAGGTCGTAGCAAATGACGTAGCTGAAGGCTATGCTAACTATCGTCTCGGCAAATGAGAGCGTATTTTGTCAGTGAACCATCGCTAGCAAAGTCGGTTGTACCACTGGGGCGAGTGCTAGGAAGTCTCTCTAGACCTGCCGTGTGGCGGCGCTCGGTCTGCAATCACTGATAGTGGCGACACGCGGGTCCGACGTATAATAACGCACCGCGGCCGATTTAAAGGCTACCACCTAGCAAGTGTGGTGTCTGGCGGTGACACCACAGTATCAGAAATCTGGGAAAAGCAAAATCACTCCACAGCAACTTTATTTGCGAAAAAAGGGTGTCAGATACAAAAAATTGGACCTTAAGCCGTTATTTCCTGGAAAATTTCCATATTTTTCAATGTATCATTTGTGTTTTTAGAATGTCCGTAATTTTTCTGCAAACATTGTTTTGAGTTTGGCAGTCGTGTCGAAGGTGTATAGGGCGGTTATCTTTGGGCAGCAGAGTTTGAGCGACGCAAATAGCCGGACGTGCCGCCCATCTGGGTGGAGTAGTGGGTTGGTAGCCATGATCGGAGACAAGCACATATGTAGCGACGTTCGTAAACGATCAAGTTGAGCGCAGTATAGTGGTTAATGACAGCAGACAGCAATGTATTTTGTGAACTCGGAACAGACTGTAGAGGGCTGTGATCTCGACATATGAATTTTATAATGAAGTGTTGTAGCATCGGTTTTTAACAGCCGCGCTTACGTAAAAGCCCGTCAAACTGCATTTTAAGTGTTTAGTCAATGTATTGAAGACTATTCGTGGAAAATAGAAATAAACTACTTTTCCAAATTATAAATCAACGTGAATTATTCAATATTTTAAATTTCACCGCAATACCTGCCTGCATTGATTTTCATATTTTATTTCAACTTGAAAATTGAGTTTATGACAGGTGTGAGCTGGCACCGTATGAAGATAACGTAGCCAAACATCGAGACCAGCCGCATCTTTGGGGCCGCTCAATTAAGCTGAGTGATATATATACGGGGTGAGTCACCTAACGTTACCGCTGGATATATTTCGTAAACCACATCAAATACTGACGAACCGACTCGACAGACCGATCGTGAATGAGGGGCTAGTGTAAATTGTTTAATACAAACCATACAAAAATGCACAGAAGTATGTTTTTTAACACAAACCTACGTTTTTTTAAATGGAACCACGTTAGTTTTGTTAGCACATCTGAACATATAAACAAATACGTAATCAGTGCCGTTTGTTGCATTGTAAAATGTTAATTACATCCGGAGATATTGTAACCTAAAGTTGACGCTTGAAACCTCCGACGTTCAGTTGCGTGTTGTAACAAACACGGGCCACGGTCGGCGAGCAGCATCTGCAGGGACATGTTTACGATGACGACCGTGTTTACGAGTGTGGCTGTAGTGCACTGTTGTGTTTTGGTCTAGCTGTCGCAGAGTCCGCATGTAGCGTTTGCTGCTATTCTTATTCTGCATTCGTCTCCGTACGCAGACCAACTGTAGTACACCGTGTTACCAGACGTCTGTGATAGTGTAGTGTTGTAGGAACTGTGACCATGGTGTATTCGAACTCTGAAAAGGCGGAGATGATACTCATCTATGGCGAGTGTCGACGAAATGCAGCTGAAGCCTGCAGGGTGTATGCAGAACGGTACCCGGACAGAGAGCATCCAACGTGCCGCACATTGCAAAACATCTACCGCCAACTGTATGCAACAGGTATGGTCGTAGCACGCAAATGGGTCCGTAACAGGTGCAAGAGAAGCGGGTGCAGTTGGTGTGTTAGCTGCTGTTGCCATGAACCCACACATGAGTACACGGGACATTGCGAGAGCCGGTGGACTGAGTCAAAGTAGTGTCATGCGCATACTGCATCGTCACCGCTTTCACCCGTTTCATGTGTCGCTACATCAGCAATTACATGGTAATGACTTTAATCATCGAGTGCAATTCTGTCAATGGGCATTAACAGAGAATGCGTTGCAGTTCTACCTGTTTACCGATGAAGCGGGTTTCACAAACCACGGGGCAGTGAATCTACGAAACACGCATTACTGGTCCGTGGACAATCCTCGCTGGCTCAGACAGGTAGAGCGACAGCGACCATGGACTGTAAATGTATGGTGCGGAATCACTGGCGACCACCTCATAGGTCCTCACTTCATTGCAGGGGCTCAAACAGCTGCAACATACATCGCGTTTCTACAGAATGATCTGCCAACGTTGCTCGAAAATGTCCCACTGGAAACGCGTCGATGTATGTGGTATCAGCATGGTGGTGCACCTGCACATTCCGCAATTAACACTAGGCTGACCCTTGACAGGATGTTCGACGGGTGTTTCATAGGACGTGGTGGACGCATAAATTGGCCAGCCCGTTCTCCTGATCTTACACCTCTGGACTTCTTTCTCTGGTGTACGTTAAAGGAGAAAGTGTACCGTGATGTGCCTGCAACCCCAGAGGATATGAAACAACGTATTGTGGCAGCCTGCGGCGACATTACACCAGATGTACTGCGGCGTGTACGAAATTCATTACGCCAGAGATTGCAACTGTGTGCAGCAAATGATGGCCACCACATTGAACATCTATTGGCCTGACATGTCGGGACACACTCTATTTCACTCCGTAATTGAAAACGGAAACCACGTGCGTACGTGTACATCACCCCTCATGGTAATGTACATGTGCGTCATTGAAAAAGACCAGTAAAAAGGTGTTGGCATGTGGACGTAATGTGCTGTTCCAGTCTCTTCTGTACCTAAGGTCCATCAGCGTTCCCTTTGGATCCCTGCGTGATTCGGTGCTCTCCGATACACACGATCGAACAACGGAGGAGTGGTACTCAAGAGTCAACTTTAGGTTACAATATCTCCGGATGTAATTAACGTTTTACAATGCAACAAACGGCACTGTTGTTTATATGTTCAGATGTGCTAACAAAACTAACGGGGTTCCATTTTAAAAAAACCGTAGGTTTGTGTTAAAAAACATACTTCTGTGCATTCTTTTATGATTTGTATTAACCAATTACGCTAGCCCCTCTCCTCACGTTCGGTCTGTGGAATCGATTCGTCAGTATTTGATGTGGTTTACGAAATATATCCAGCGGTAATGTTAGGTGACTCACCCTGTGTATCATAGGACGTGCTGGCTCGAGCTGACTATTCAATCTAAACTAACCTTTTTATCAAAAATTGGCGAACAGCACCAACACCAACTATACAAATATTTTCATCATTATCAGCGAATTTTTACAGAGCGTAGTGGCCAGTACCGTCGTAGCAGTAAAAGAAAAAAATTATTCAAATATATTGCGCTGTCCGGAAACATTGTGCCGAGTGTGGGCAGTATTGAAAGTGAATAAGATAGTCATAGGTTGCAGAACGCTCTTTTTTGGCTCAAACACGGCGCGTATCAGTTGGGTAGGGCATCAGCAGGTTATCGATACTCTTTCATTTCTCATTGAAATCCGTATAAGTAGATGACTTAAATGGTTTTAAATTGATGACTCATGTCTTTGATTTCACTTTGCATGAGACGATCGTCCAATTAAAAATCATTAAAGTTATCCAATTGTATCGACTTCAGCGAGAAGTGAAACAAAAACGAGCACCTGACGATGCCCTATCCGGGTGAAACGCATCGTTTTTGAGCCAATAAATAGCAATACGCCACCTAGGACTGTCTCTTAATATTAATCACAATAGAAGATCGCTGCTCCGCCGCGCCACAGTGGACTGGAAAAATTGCTACTCTTGACAATGTCCTTGACACTCCGCACGTTACACAGACCAAGGAGGTTAGGTTAGGTTATGTTTGATGTGCGGAAAATGAATTCAAAGTATGACGAAAAAGCTATATTATTAGAGTGCTTAGAAATGCATAAATCATTGCAAGCATCGTGGGATGTTAGGGTAAATTAGAATGAAAACAGAACTGTTAAGAATGATGAATCGATATTAGGAGGCATGTGTACCGGTTTCTTTGGCTCTTCAGTGTATAAGCGTTCGTGTAGTGCAACTGTGTCTCTCATTGGGTTATTTTTTTTTTTTGTTGATGGAGATTTGGGCGTCCATAGTAATTTACTCTGTGGGGGGAGGTGGTGGGAGTGGGGAGGGGGGGCGGCAAGTGCCCGTTTACGGCGACACCAATGTATGGGTAGAACCATTTTCAGTAATGCAATACATCAGCACACAACAGGTTTCGATAAGCTTTTTTTCTTTCAACCTCAATTCTCTGAGCAAAATTTCGTGAGTGATTTTTGATTCTCCTTGAACCAGTTTTTCATTCACCTTTTTTTTCTGCTTGCAACTAAGCAGAGGAATTATCATATCAGCAGCGTTTCTGTCGCCCGACATTTCGTATCACAGCAGTCTAGGCAAAACGTCAATAATACTGCGCAATATTATTTACCATCTTAGACAGTAATCTAATGACGGCAAGAACCGACCGTTTCTTGGATAAGTGTAGGCAGTTTGGCCTGCTGAGCTTGTTTGCGCCTGCAGCAATCGTAGTAGGTTCTGATGGTGTATCCAACATTAGAAGACGAAACGTTAGGCCGATAATTATGTCTTAGATCAGAGCATTATGCCCATATAAGTAAAATAACCAATATGGCAAATGATGGCTTTCCCAGTTTTGAAAGCCGACATTCTACGAGTCGTATTTGGTTTCCCTTTTCCTGACAGGTTTGAAGATGGTCGTTATGACCCAAAGTCGATAGTCTAACGATAGTTGAAGAGTGGTCATGCTAAAGGGGCTAAGTACCGGTTTTGTATATACTGTGTTTTCTACTTCGTTAGGTGGATTGTTAACAGGGTTTTTACATATCGGTTAGACTCTAACGTACCTCCACTTCTTCTACTGGCTATTGATGGCGGAGACTTGCCATGAGTATGTACAAGTGATAATTGGCGCAATGGATATTTTAACGCTACTGAAGTCGCCCTGACACTTATACGTCCCCCAGAAGGAGTACGTTATTTTCATAATTATCTAAATCGTCATGTGATCACCTACCCATTTCCTAATCTTATCCTGTGATAAGGCAGAATGTCAGGATAAGCCGACAAAATCTAGTCCCCTTTTAACGAATAAGTTATAAAATATACACAAGAGACAAGATTAATTGCTACATGATAATACTATCTACTAAAGGATAAATGCAATGATTGTAACACATTTATTCATCATAAAAACAATTTAAAGAAACTAAATAATGATTACAAATCTCAGGTTCTCTCTGTATTAATACTGCCCCTTAAACTGTCTGGCGCTGACCTATAATGTACTCGCGATCTGTGATTAGGCGCGGAGTAACTGACATCCCCCGTTGTACTAAATAGCAAGAAGGAACTACTATCTCAATGCCGAGTGTCAAAACACAGTGCAGAACGGAGTAGAACACGTGATTCACCAACGTAGATTCACTTTTCTACACGCCGGTGCATAAGCAAAATCACCGTAATGATCAGAAGCTATAATCGCAGAACTTCCCGCCTCAGCGAGATAATAGCAAACTTGTACTTCACCAAAATTACAGCAGAAGAAGTCCGTCGACTGCCGTGGACCTCCACTCTCCTGCTCCTAGACCCCGCAACGACTCCTCTTTTTTTCTCCTCTTTTTGCTGCTCAAAATCTTTTCTCCCCCTTAAATTTGGGTGGCGAATCATCTTTCCGGATGGCGCTCGTTTCTTAACGCCGACCAATCGCAGTTAAGAATCCAGATGGAAGTTTCTGAAAGTTCTTTCTGTATCCGTAGGAAAGTACACTAATACCTGCTGCGATGTGGTTTTGGTTGACCAGGCCGTTTTCTCATGCCTGCATGCCGTTCCTGTTCGTTTTGCAGGTGGTCCAGAACACGGGGGGGGGGGGGGGGGGGGGGGGAGGGGGGGTACAAGGATTAATGCCGGAAGCGGCTGTGATGTCCTATTGTCGAAAGGAATGTGTGAGATTCCTGTGTCCTTCCGTTCCACCACGAATTTCACAGCTCTGCTTGTTCCCCAGTCACCCAACATGCAGACATTACACAATAAATTAAGTGTACTAGACGATATCAGTTACATACATGTTTCTTAATGAACGAGCACAAACCTGTCTTTTCTATCATTCAAGGGGTTACTCATGTCTTACTGGATGTAAACGCGGCTTGTAAGTTGTAAAATAACGCCACCTTACTAGGCTATCTCCAACGATGGCTGATGTATTCGTAGGCACTATGAAGCCCAGTATATGGTATGAGAGGTAGCTCCTGAGAGTTCTGAGAGCTGTTCGTGTTAACGTGCAGAACGTTTCTGTTTTATAGCCAATCTCATGCGTATCTTCATTGCCGATACAATGAATAGTAAAATCAGTATGAATAATTCAGCAAAGTGAAGTAACAGAGAAACTGGTAACAATACAAGAAATCTTCAGCAAAAGTAAGGAAGCGTTTTGTAACTGGTGATGTAATGAGCACGACAGCAACTGCTCGCAAGGAGCAACCATTTAAAGTTGTTTATATGAAATGCAGTTATCTTATGGACTTCCAGCAAGCACGTGATACGATCATTAACACAACTAAGGTTAACGTAATTCTGCCGCTAGGTTTAAAATCACCACGCCTAATGTAATTCAGATAAAAAAGACATTTGGCGAAACAGAAGAACCGGAAGTGCTGGGAAAAATAGGTTGAGGAAGTGAAGATTTCAATACGATCACATTCATGAGTTCACTGCTGCAAAAGCATTCTATTCAGGGAAGGTTCAAAAATGGTTCAAATGGCCCTGAGCACTATGGGACTTGACTTCTGAGGTCATCAGTCCCCTAGAACTTATAACTACTTAAACCTAACTATCCTAAGGACATCACACACACCCATACCCGAGGCAGGATTCGAACCCGCGACCGTAGCGGTCGCGCGGTTCCAGACTGTAGCGCCTAGAACCGTTCGGCCACCCCGGCCGGCTTTCAGGGAAGGAAACAGACCTCAAAAGTATGATGGAACACCCACCTGAGTTGCATAAACAGTTTTACAGTGAACTGTGCCAAGACTAAAGAGCGAAATGTTACTATATGTAGAAACATTATAAAACTTATTTGGTGGACTTAGGCCGATTCGAATTTCAGTGCAAATTTATTTAGAAAAGTCAGTTTATTTGTTATTTTTGGATGACGCTTTCCTTGCTTTCCTAAAGTGAATGAGCAAGTGTTATTCGAATGACTTCATTTATTTTTATCTTTTTTAAGCCCCGGTAGCATGAAAACCTTTCGACTGGACTTGACGAAACAAATTCTGTACTTTCTGGAAATTCGCCTTAATTTGCTACTGTGTCGCAGCTTATAACAGAAATAAGCCGTGTTCATCGTCGTTTCGTCAGTAAAGGGACCTGTTACGCCACAGCTTTGAGACGATGGATCCCCCTGCATTATGACGTAGAACGTTTGCCAGAGGTCGCCGTCGCCGCCTCGCCCGCCCCACGCAGGCGAGCGTTCCAGAGGCGCCGGCCTAACAGGTGTGCCCCGGCCTCCGACTCCACCCACACCTCCGACGCCGCCGCCGCTTTTGGCTGCCGCTTATCTCGTCGCGCGTCCTCATTACGCCAGGAGGAGCCCCCCTCCCCCCCTCCTCCCCCCTCTTATCTGCAAAGCTAACGAGCGGCGCTCCGGCCTCGGAGGTAGCTGCCTCTGCCTCAACTGCTGCGTCTGCGCGCGCCTTTGCGGAAACCGCCACTCCGCCTCCACCGAGGGCACCCACTTAGCAGCCACTCCGATTCCACGCCGCCAATTCTTCTCAGTCACGCACGTCACACTCACTTTACTCGTTACGTGGTTCCTATCACTCCTCTCTCAACGTTATGAGAAAGTCTGCGACTGGTTTACACAGCGCTGACGAAAGATGGAATAGGAATATACACATATACTGTAACACCCCACCCGTCACTTATCTGGTATTGGCGTGTGTTCACCCCAGCTAATTGACTAACAGATCAACAGAGAGTTCAAAACTGCCGCAATATCGGATAACGCAAAGAAAGTAAGGCACTGTGACTCCTGATTGAACTGCGGTGGCAGTGTTGACATTAATTGATTCAGAATTGATCCCTTTTAATTAAAAAGGGGTGCACATTGATGTTATATTCAGCTATTGAACACCAGACGCAAATGTTGAACATAAAATTAATTAAGAAAGTGACTTGGGATTTCAGCTACTTGATTGAAAACAGATGCAGCCAATTAGCACAAATTTATTTTAACTCAAAACCTTCAATCATCACATTACATGACTCTCCTAACAGACAGTGGTAATAAATTTCGTTTATGTGGAGTAAAGCGCGATAAATCAAAATTAATTCCTATCGACTGACCCAGGCGTAATGCGAAGTGCGAGAAGAATTCCCCTATACACGGCCCATGAAACCCTCGTGGAAACTTTGCCGACGTGACCCAACAAATTAATCAGTGGCCCAACCCAAGCCGCAGCGGGCGCAATATCACCGAATACAGCGTGGCAGAGCGGCGTCGTTGTGCGGTCGTCGGCCGGCCTCGTGGTGCTGCAAGGCTGCGCTCATCTATTCACTCCTAGCTATCTTGCTCAGTACATAACTGAACCAAAACTTCCTATCTCCAAGCTCAATCGTTCCGTTTGATAAGTCCTAAACTGCACAGATGCTCACTGTCTCTCACGCAAGCTGAGTAAAGAACGCCACGTCCGCACTCTAGGCAAGCTGTGATCGGAAGACCTCTACGGAGACTTCTGCCAGTCAGCTCTTTGCCTCGGTTTCCCCTCCAGCAAAATCACTTACGCTAATTGCAGCGCAAGTAACGTTAATTATGCGTCGCTTCCCAGCGCTGACCAATGCCTGCTCTGGGAAGTGAACAAATTCCCACAAAATTTCCCTTCCTCTCAACTTCTGCTATTTAGCTCCTCCCAGGCCACCCATCACGGTTAGCATCTGCATAAAACACCAATTTTTCCGAAATTCTGACTCCCAGGAAGGTACTTCAAATTCCATGGTTCTAAGTTCCCATCGGAGGCTGGCGTATTTCATTCTGTCGCTCTTCACCTGATTTACTTCACACTCTGTGGACCGTGAATTCTGCGTGAAGTTGCTATAATCACGAACACGCATATTTCGGCCTCTGTTGACCGCTCCACCGTAGCTTTGCGCGGCTTTCTCGTATGTTTCACTGAAAATGGGAGGACAGACATTTATCAATAGGCGTACAAGTTCTCCGTCTGCTTCCCGGTACACCAGCATGGGGTCAACCACCCACTCACTGTCACTCATCTTGAGGCAGCTGGAGGCTGCGCCCCGTTACGGCTTTCTCAGAGTTTGAGCCGCCCTAAGCTGCCTATTGTCTCTTCCCTTCACGCGCCATCACCCGGCCGCGGTCAACTCTGAATACTTCCTTGGGATAAACTAGCCTCCAGTAAATCGACGCGTTTCCACAAAGTTTTCACGTCGTGTGAATTACTTTAAAAGCATCACCCAACATTAATTATTCCAATACGTCCATACTATACCATCTACAAGATGCATTGTGCCTTGTCAGTCATTTTTGTTCAGCCCTATTGTTCGCTCAACGTGAGTTTGATGATCTTTAATGACTTCATGTAAGGGGCATAGATCTTGCCATCTTACAATACAGATGGCTGTAGTATCGCGTGCACAAGGTACAAAAGGCCAGTGCATTGGCGGAGCTCTCATTTGTACTCGTGTGATTCACTTGGAAAGGTTACCGACGTGATTATGGCCGAACGGATGGAATTAACAGAGCTAGACGCATAGGACATTCCGTTGTGGAAATCGTTAGGGAATTCAGTATTCCGAGATTCACAGTGTTGTTGAGTGTTACTTAAGTAAATAAATTAGTGAAATCAAAGTGAACTAGAAATTAGAATATAAATGGAAAACTTGGTTTAGTTTAGAGAGTTACATACTGGCATTCAGCGTGCAGAACAGCAGAACAGAAGAGACAATGACCGTGAAGTCAGCAGTTCCACATAAGCGGGCGCTGTCGATTCAGCCGTCAGGGCATCGCCCGACCGGCTCACGTGTTTCTCAGTTGTCGCATGTGAGCAAAGGCCCTCACCTACATTCCAAGAGCCAACGACCGACGTTAAGAAGATTCTTCGAGAAGCTTTTCAATGTGACGGAAGAGGCAATGACCGGCTCACGTGTTTCTCAGTCGTCACATGCGATCAGAGGCCCCCGCCTACATTCCAAGAGCCAATGACCGAGGTCAAGAAGATTCTTCGAGAAGCTTTTCAACGTGACAGAAGAGGCAATGGCCGTGAAGTCGTTCACCTCCAGTGAACTGAAGTGAATAAATACGCGAGACGCGGTGGGCCCGACAGATGAAGACAGATGAAGACAGAGGAAGATAGATGAAGACGGGGACGAAGACGAAGACGGAGACGGGAACGGAGACGAAGACGAGAGACGAAGGAAGAAAAGAAGAGCAGCAGTAGTTTTCAGTCAGTTTCGGTGCTGAAGACCGTCATGCAAGAAGAGACTGCATCATGCACAGACGCACCAAGTCCGCCGCTGTAATGGAATAGCAAGCAGCAGCCGCAGCGCCAGAAGACAGAAGTTAAAAGGTATTGGAAGTCTGATTTTTACGTACCCGGGTGACTCGTGAGGACGGGAAGGAGACGGCCTCACCTCAGCAGTCACCTGTGAGCTGGGATAAAGACCTGACAGCCGAAGACTGGCAAGCGGGAGTCCGTGGTTCGAGTTCGGGACACTGGCCTTGCCCCGCCGCGCCGCTCCGCTGATCGACGCACAACACACGCGGCCGCTTAGAGAAGAGAAACACTGGGACGCCACACCCAAGGTATCATCCGATGCACGACTTCGCTCGCAATAGTTAAACCGGCCACCTCGCGCTGCGCGTCTCCGGTCAGCTGGGCGAGACGGCGACACGAGATACACACCGCTACGCGTAATCAGACGCCGCCGCCGCCGCCGCCGCCGCCACTGCCGCTGCCGCAGCAGAAGACTTCACAAACGACACAGCCGCCGCTCTCCGAACCAGAAGATCCCGTAAGATACATTTGTATAAATCTTCAATAAAAGTTATCTTATGTAAAAATGATGTTTCATTCGACCTCATACCCGAGCCAAGGAAGAACCCACCCTGCCCGCATGTTGTTAATAGAGAAAAGTTAATTTATTTAATATTTTCACCCTGACAGAATGCTTTAGAATGCTCATCCTGACAATTGACAGCATCAAAAGAGAAAATCCAGTTACAGAAGTGTTACATTTAGTAACACAACTGTTACATTTGGTGTCAGAGAAAAAACCCTTGGCTCAATATGAGGTGTGAATGACAGTCACTAAAGGTCCCCAGTTAGTATTTTTTATGTGTGAAGGGATAGAGGTTTGCATATCAGTCGTAATATTTTCTTTATTTAGGAGTTTGTTCTCTCTCATAATTTTAAGAGTTTGTCGAAAATATTGAAACATCCTTTTCATTCAGTGTGGTAAGACTGTGTAACTAACAGTTTGTAAAATGATGACACGAAATCGTACAAAGCCAGAGTCAGCACCACAAGCGGTTTCTACTGAGGAAGCTATTCAGAGCTTATTTAATCAAATAGCACAGCTTAAAAATGATAATAATGCATTATTTAAACAGTTGAGTGAGGTTAGGCAAACCAGTTCAATCCCTCCCACCCTAGATTCCTCAGCAGCAGCCTTAGTAACTCCTTAGGGTAAGTCGAGAATACCACTTTTCAGGGATTACGTCTCACCCCGGACAACGCAGTGACCGACGGCCTTCACCTAACGACGGAGAGCAGGGTCATTTGCGAAGAGTTGTCAGTGCTAGCAGACAAGCAACACCGTGTCAAATGACAGTAGAAATCAGTACGGGACGTACGACGAACGTCTCCGTTAGGACAGTGCGGCGAAATTTGTCGTTATTGGGCTAAGGCAGCAGACGACCGATGCGATTGTCTCTGCTAACAGCACGACATCACCTCTCCTAGGCTTGTGACTATATGAAAACCGTGGCCTTCTCTGATGAGTCCCCATTTCAGTTGGTAAGAGCTGATTGGTAGGATTCGAGTGGCTCAGACCCCACGAAGCCGTGGTCCCTAGTTGACAACAAGGCGCTGTGCTAGCTGGTGGTGGCTGCACAATGTTGTGTTTACATAGACCAGCTGAACCGATAATTAACCGTAAATGGTTATGATCGGCTGCCTGGAGACCATT
The DNA here is from genome assembly GCF_021461395.2 of Schistocerca americana. Taxonomy (NCBI): domain Eukaryota; kingdom Metazoa; phylum Arthropoda; class Insecta; order Orthoptera; family Acrididae; genus Schistocerca; species Schistocerca americana. The sequence goes on along the minus strand of NC_060125.1, from coordinate 555,744,845 downwards.
TGCAGCCATTCGTGGACTTCGTGTTCCCAAACGACGATGCCATGTCACCAGGTCACAATTGTTTGCGATTGGTTTGAAGAGGATTCCCGAAATTTCGAACGAATTATTTGACCACCAAAACTGCCCTGCATGAATCCCATCGAATATTTATACGACATAATCGAGAGGTCAGTTCGAGTATGAAACCCTGCATCGTCAACACTTTCGCAGTTACGGACGGATATAGAGGCAGATTGTCTCTACTTTTCTGAAGGGGACTACCAAGTAAATGTTGAGTCCATGCAACGTCGACTTACTGCACCACGTCAGGAAAAGTAGATCCGACTCGATTTCAGGATGTATCGCATGACTTTTGTAATCTTGGTGTATAGAATGTCACAGATGAACTTCACTCGGATGATGTTTTGGCGTATAAGAATTTGACGAAGCTCTTTCAAGAATCAGAAACAGAAAGGCGACCGAAAAGCATCCAATAAATGCTGATCTTATAAAATATCTCGTTAATTTGATAAAATTAAGAATGCTTCATCACTCTAATATCTGCCGGAAAAATGGCTGTAAGCCAAGTGCATGGAGGACCGCAATTAATATTGCGCTTTAAAAAAAGGATAACGCAGTAACTGTGATAAGTATAGAAGGATAAATTAGGTATACAGAGCCCGTAAGGTATATTCTAGAATCTTTGTCAAGACTACAAGCTTTTAGAAGAACAAAATTGTTTCAGGAAAGGAAGATCGTGTACTGACAATGTTAACAAAGAAAAGGCGTGCATTTAGTATACAAACTTATATAGCTTCTATAAATTACGGAAAAGCCTACGATAGCGAAAATGTTGTTGTTGTTGTTGTGGTCTTCAGTCCTGAGACTGGTTTGATGCAGCTCTCCATGCTGCTCTATCCTGTGCAAGCCTCTTCATCTCCCAGTACTTACTGCAACCTACATCCTTCTGAATCTGCTTAGTGTATTCATCTCTTGGTCTCCCTCTACGATTTTTAGCCTCCACATTGCCCTCCAATGCTAAATTTGTGATCCCCTGATACCTCAGCACATGTCCTACCAACCGGTCCCTTCTTCTTGTCAGGTTGTGCCACAAACTCCTCTTCTCCCCAATTCCATTCAATACCACCTCATTAGTTATGTGATCTACCCATCTAATCTTCAGCATTCTTCTGTAGCACAACATTTCGAAAGCACCTATTCTCTTCTTGACCAAGCTATTTATTGTCCATGTTTCACTTCCATACATGGCTACACTCCATACAAATACTTTCAGAAACGACTTCCTGACACTTAAATCTATACTCGATGTTAACAAATTTCTCTTCTTCAGAAAGGCTTTCCTTGCCATTGCCAGTCTACATTTTATATCCTCTCTACTTCGACCATCATCAGTTATTTCGCTCCACAAATAGCAAAACTCATTTACTAGTTTAATCTAATTCCCTCAGCATCACCCGACTTAATTCGATTACATTCCATTATCCTCGTTTTGGTTTTGTTGATGTTCATCTTATATCCTCCTTTCAAGACACTGTCCATTCCGTTCAACTGCTCTTCCAAGTCCTTTTCTGTCTCTGACAGAATTACAATGTCATCGGCAAACCTCAAAGTTTTTATTTCTTCTCCATAAATTTTAATACCTACACCAAATTTTTCTTTTATTTCATTTACTGCTTGCTCAATATACAGATTGAATAACATCGGGGAGAGGCTACAACCCTGTCTCACTCCCTTCCCAACCACTGCTTCCCTTTCGTGCCCCTCGACTCTTGTAACTGTCATCTGGTTTCTGTACAAATTGTAAATAGCCTTTTGCTCCCTGTATTTTACCCCTGCCACCATTGTAATTTGAAAGAATATTCCAGTCAACTTTGTCAAAAGCTTTCTCTAAGTTTACAAATGCTAGAAACATAGGTTTGCTTTTCCTTAATCTTTCTTCTAAGATAAGTCGTAAGGTCAGTATTGCCTCACGTCTTCCAACATTTCTACGGAATCCAAACTAATCTTCCCGGAGGTCGGCTTCTACCAATTTTTCCATTCGTCTGTAAAGAATTCCCGTTAGTATTTTGCAGCTGTGATTTATTAAACTGATAGTTCTGTCATTTTCACATCTGTCAACTCCTGTTTTCTTTGGGATTGTAATTATTATAGTCTTCTTATAGTCTGAGGGTATTTCGCCTGTCTCGTACATCTTGCTCACCAGATGGTAGAGTTTTGTCAGGAGTGGCTCTCCTAAGGCTGTCAGTGGTTCTAGTGGAATGTTGTCTACTCCCCGGGCCTTGTTTCGACTCAGGTCTTTCAGTGTTCTGTCAAACTTTTCACGTAGTATCGTATCTCCCATTTCATCTTCATCTACATCCTCTTCCGTTTCTATAATATTGTCCTGAAGTACATCGCCCTTGTATAGACCCTCTATATAATCCTTCCTCGTTTCTGCTTTCCCTTCTTTGCTTAGAACTGGGTTTCCATCTCACCTCTTGATATTCATACAAGTGGCTCTCTTTTCTCCAAAGGTCTCTTTAATTTTCCTGTAGGCAATATCTATCTTGCCCCTAGTGAGATAAGCCTCTACATCCTTACATTTGTCCTCTAGCCATGCCTCCTTCGCCATTTTGCACTTCCTGTCGATCTCATTTTTGAGATGTTTGTATTCCTTTTTGCCTGTTTCATTTAATGCATTTTTATATTTTCTCCTTTCATCAATTAAATTCAATATTTCTTCTGTTACCCAAGGATTTCTACTAGCCCTCGTCTTTTTACCTACTTGATCCTCTGCTGCCTTCACTACTTCATACCTCAGAGCTACCCATTCTTCTTCTATTGTATTTCTTTCCCCCATTTCTGTCAGTTGTTCCCTTATGCTCTCCCTGAAACTCTGAACAACCTCTGGTTTAGTCAGTTTATCCAGGTCCCATGTCCTTAAATTCCTACCTTTTTGCAGTTTCTTCAGTTTTAATCTACAGTTCATAATCAATAGATTGTGGTCAGAGTCCACATCTGCCCCTGGAAATGTCTTACAATTTAAAACCTGGTTCCTAAATCTCTGTCTTACCATTATATAATCTATCTGATACCTACTAGTATCTCCAGGATTCTTCCATGTACACAACCTTCTTTTATGATTCTTGAACCAAGTGTTAGCTATGATTAAGCTATGCTCTTTGCAAAATTCTACCAGGCGGCTTCCTCTTTCATTTCTTAACCCCAATCCACATTCACCTACTATGTTTTCTTCTCTCCCTTTTCCTACTCTCGAATTCCAGTCACCCATGACCGTTAAATTTTCGTCTCCCTTCACTACCTCAATAATTTCTTTTATCTCATCATACATTTCATCAATTTCTTCATCCTCTGCAGAGCTAGTTGGCATGTAAACTTGTACTACTGTAGTAGGTATGGGCTTCGTGTCTATCTTAGACCCAATAATGCCTTCACTATGCTGTCTGTAGTATCCTACCCGCATTCCTATTTTTTATTCATTATTAAACCTGTAACACCATAGCTCTAATGCTGTACTGATTTATTTTGATTTTTTTTCATTTAATGTTACATCGCTGCACTTCTGTAAATGTGTTTGTTTGAATCAATAACACAAAACTGTATACTCCTTTCTTTGTAAGAACTTTGATGTCATGATTTGATTTTGTGCAGTGTAGTGTATCTGTCATTTAAGTTCTTTTTCCCATTTGGAGGGAACAAAACTTACTATATATAATTGTAATTTCTGTGGGAATGATTTTTTTGTAGAAATGTCAATGTGTGCAAATGTTCTGTTTTATTTAAAATGTTTGTTTTTGTTATGTAAACTGCTGACCTTCACTTAGGGTTCTTAGTTAGTTTGTATGTAAAAGGTGTAGTGGTTCCCCTCAGGTACGGAACTGTGTAGCGCGCGCAAATTGCTGTTGGCCTAAGTAGAAAAGGTGGAACTGAGAGTCAGTCGGGGACGAGCTACGAGTCGGGGACGAGCTACCAAACTGTGCACTGCCATGTAAAAGATGCATATTGTGCTGGTTCCGAGAGAGGCTTTTTCTGCTACTTTCCAATGCCTCGGATGGATGGATAAATAGCTGGAACTATTCTGGAATTTGTATCTATCATCGCCACCAAGAACTGACAGAGTCCAGCAATTCTACCTGCAATTCCACCTCACCTACCAACATGTAGTTGCCACCACATTGCGCAATCATTGCATCGGAATGCTACAATGATGTACAGTGAAGGATCAGCTTAATGGATGTGTTAGTGTGCTCAAATATAAGGTAATTTATATCTGAAGTTATGTACCTACCTTGATTTTTCTCCTCATCATAACACCTCTCAGGTTCCTCTCCGTTTGAACTAAAGTGATTTCCGAGTGCCCTTACTGAAAGAACATTAAAGCCCAGTGTTTTGTTAATTGATGCTCTTGAACATAGTAAAAAGAAAGTTAAAGTTAATGTGGCAAGAGAGTGACTTAAAGTTAATGATGCTTGCTGAAAATAATTTTCCTAGTAAAACTGCTTATTAATGTGTTGTTGCCAACTTCAAATTAAAAGTTCTTAAGACTGAGGCTTATAAAGTTTTGCTTAGTAAATGATCACATTACTGCCTGTCGTAAATCGCAGAAGGTGAGTCAGTATCTTACATGTATGTTAATTTTGTGTCTCACTGCATTAAAAGTGGAAAACTGCAGTTGTGAAACGTTATGTACTCATGTTTGCTAAGTGTTTGTCTCTCTTGTGTATTAAAAGTGCATATAAATAGTATAACAGGATCCACAGTTTGGCTATTGTGTTAATGCTCGGTAACAAGTAACGGAAAGACCACTAATTATGAAAACCGTAATTTCTTTATTCAAATGATAATGAGAAGCAACTTGTTAGTGGATTCCAATTAACTTTCATTTTTAAATAATAAATTATTTAACTGAGAGAGACTTGACCTATGTGCAATTAATGATTCTGCAGTGAATAGCAATAATAACGTTATAAAGACCATTCTGTATGAATAAGCACTGAAAGTAATAATGTGCTTCGTTATTTGTTACATTTATGCAAATAGTTCGTGCTGTTCTAACTGTTAGTTTCAATCTTACCGTAAACATACGTATGTGTCAGAGTTCATTGCACTCGCGTGTGACAAAGTATAGGTTGTGTTTATCCGTTAAAATTACTAATAACTTTTTTCTTGAACGAGAATGTTAATCATTCTCTTGCCTAGTTAGGCTGGCGACCGTTTTCTTTATACGTTAAACAGTGCAGATAGGCAAAATTTTGTTTGTTACTGTTCAAATATTTACGTAATTCTGACTTTCATTTCCGATAAGCCACCTCCGTTAGGTACAACACGGTCAACTTAACAAAATTCCTCTCAGAGAGTAACACTGCTCTGTTGCTTTATACCATAATTGCTTGAACAAGATAGTTTTATTTCAAGACCTGCCTACAACTTTAAGGTTATGGTACAGCGGTAGCGGACAAGAGTGTTATAAACCTACTCCTGCATTACCTCTATTTGATTTTGTATTTATAACCCTGTATTCACCTGACCAAAAGAATTGTTCCTCCTGCCACCGAACTTTACTAATTCCCACTATATCTAACTTTAACCTATCCATTTCCCTTTTTAAGTTTTCTAACCTAATGCCCGATTAAGGGATCTGACATTCCACGCACCGATCCGTAGAACGCCAGTTTTCTTTCTCCTGATAACGACGTCCTCCTGAGTAGTCCCCGCCCGGAGATCCGAATGGGGAACTATTTTACCTTCGGAATATTTTACCCAAGAGGACGCCGTCATCATTTAACCATACAATAAAGCTGCATGCCCTCGGGAAAAATTACGGCTGTAGTTTCCCCTTTCTTTCAGCCGTTCGCAGTAACAGCAAGCAAGGCCGTTTTGGTTATTGCTACAGGGCCAGATCAGTCAATCATCCATACTGTTGCCCCTGCAATTACTGAAAAGGCTGCTGCCCCTCTTCAGGAACCACACGTTTGTCTGGCCTCTCAACAGACACCCCTCCGTTGTGGTTGCACCTACGGTACGGCCATCTGTATCGCTGAGGCACGCAAGCCTCCCCACCAACGGCAAGGTCCGTGGTTCATGGGGGAGGATAGCGAAAATAGGAAAATACAAACGAGTATACTAGAGAAATACACTGTACTAAACACATAATAAAGGTTCAGTAAGATATGAGAAATAATGGTTAGAACATGTGCAAGAATTTCAGGTATGATACTTGCTGTTATATATCCTGATCAGAATGGAAAGATTTTGAAATTTAGAGTGAAATGCTAATGTTGCATACTTTCGAATATTAATCATTCCGAAGTTGGGACACATCACAATGACCACCGCAGAAATAGAATACGGAAAGCATACGTAAAGAATAATATCATCAGTGCTGAATTACATATACTGTCGCCGGCCGGAGTGGCCGAGCGGTTGTAGGCGCTTCACTCTGGAACTGCGCGACCGCTACGGTCGCAGGTTCGAATCCTGCCTCGGGCATGGATGTGTGATGATGTCCTTAGGTTAGTTAGGTTTAAGTAGTTCTAAGTTCTACTGGACTGATGACCTCAGATGTTAAGTCCCATAGTGCTCAGAGCCATTTGAACCATACATTACCGCCGACGGTCAGTCTAAATTAATTTAGTTACCTGAGTTAACAGTCGTCAGGCTCAGAATCTTTGTTGGCGAGCAGTAAAATATGGTGACGACGGACCACGACTGTATGAAATATAATTTGCATCACACGAGGAAACATGTATTGGGCTTCGTTAAAGAAATTCAGACTACAGGCTTCGACTTTTCTATACCGCGCAAAGCTCAGCATAACGGTTTGCGGATATTGCGCAAATCAACATGTCACCAAAGTGATCTCCTTCCGATGTAATCAGCGCTGAAACATAATGAAACTCTATTTGTCATTAGCGAAATGTAGTAGTATCATTTCTAATAAATGTAACATATACTGAAACAGAATTTCGAGTTATTATTTCAAATACACTCCGAAAAAATAACATGAGAGGCATACACACTCGAAAGAAGAAGAAGACGTATAGGAGGCGATTCCTGCCTCTCTTATTTTTCAAGATGATCATCGCAAATAGCAGCAACGATGGCTGTGGAAATATGGTAGTGGTATTGCACAAATTTATAATGTACCGCTGGGCAAAGAAAACAACATGAAACTGTAATTAATAAAAAGGAGTTGAGCGAATCAAATCAAAAATTTAGCAAGCTAACAGTCGCCTTTATTTAGGAAATCAAATGAGTTATAAGCATAATGGTGAAACCTTCCTGTCGCCTCTATATCTCTTTTGTTACGCAACCTTCCCTTCTACAATAACCTATGAAACCTTCCCTTAGGATTTCTATCTCTTGCTTAATAATAACAAATGAAATCTTCCCTTTGAAATTGATTCTCTTTCTCAATAATAATAAGTGCAAACTTCGCATACAAATTTAAATGCTGCTTATTACACGTGATTTGCTGATTATTTCGAGGAAACATAGAATGTGTCGTCGTTGTGGCCCTCAGTCGTTACCTGCAATAACCCAAAACTGTTCCTTACCTTTTTTACTGTTACTGGATCGCCATCTGACTGCTACATCGAACTGCGACATGAATATACTTACTCTGTTTTACTATACTCTATTAGCTGCAGGTGGGCTGTCATAAAAAGTGGCTGTATTTATTACCAAAGCTGACGTTATTCTTTAATAACAAAGTTGATGTTATTCTTTAATTAATTTGACTGAAGTTACGTAATTCATAGTTAAACTTTTTCTTGACATCAATAAAATTTTGTAAAGTTTTACGTTGATGGTTTTTGGGATGGATTATAATCAGTAATGCAATATTGCTGGCAAAAATTAATTATGTTCTGTAAACGATTCTTCAAATATTTACTGTTGGTAATGAAATGATTTTATAAACGTTCAAATGAGACTTACTTTTTACAACAATCTTACAACTAGCATTACGCAAACATACCTTCAGTAGTCTTGAGTTTCTCAAAAAAAAAATAAATAAATAAATAAATAAATAAATAAATAAATAAAAAATCAATAATATTAGTTCCTCTTATGATAATAGTTAGCTGATTTCTCTGTACATCCGTTTATAATCTCTTGTAAATCATAGCTGGTGGCTGGCAGGCACACCGCTCCTCTCAACCTCTCGCTTCAGACCTGCTACCGACTCGCTTCACATCTCGCTTACTACTGACTTCCTACGAACGCTAAAGTTTGGTCTCTCCCGCCAACAATGCTTTCTGGTGCAGACAATCCGTGCTACCATTACAAAATGTATCAATGCGCGGTCTTTCCCGCTCTTTTCTTAAAATGTATCCATACGCGGTCTCTCCCGCCCTTTTTAAAATTATATCAATGTGTGGTGTCTCCCGCCAACAATACTTTGATGCAGACATACCCTGCTACCACAATTATTTCCAAAATGACAAATATTAATTATGCCTACTTAATCCTATTAATAAAATATATACATCTTTCATAAATTGTGGTTTGACAATAGACAACAGAAATATACACGTCTTACAATGGATACGTAGACAGAAAACTTCATCAGTTCCATTATACTTTGGCACTATAAAGACAACCGTACAGAACGGAGATAGTAAGGAAATAAAAGGAAACAAAAACTGTTTTAGAGAACTATGGATGTTACATCTATGCTGTACAGGATTGAAACCTGGGTTCTCCCAAAGAGGGATAAGATCAAAATACAGGCAGCGGAAATGAGGTTTCTAAGAAAAGTGAAAGGTTGCACACGTCAAGGTCGGATTATAAATGTACTAATTAGAGAACTTACGGTTGTGGGGATAAACAACACAATAAGGAAATACAGGAACAGGTGGAAAGAGTATGTGATTAGAATTCCGGAAGAAAGACTGGCAAAACAATTGTTAAGATACAGGCCGAGAGGTGTCCTGGTAGACACAAATTGAGATGTGACCTTTGATGACAGAACAGGCAGTTAGTGTAATACGTGGAAGAGAAGACGATGATGAATGGTACTATTAGAAGAGCCCTACAGACAAAAGGAAGAAATGGAATGCAAATAAAATTGCATTTTTAATGTATGGAAGCGAAATCTGGATAACAACAAAAAGTGTGACACCAGGAATCCAGAGTGCGAAATCATTTCTCATACATGTAGCTCAGTACACAAGATCGAAAGCGAAATTCAGAAATATTGACTCTTTGGAACTCCGAATATTGAGTGTCCTAGCGATTTTCTAATTGGAATGTCCCCGTCTAGTTCCAACCACCGTTCTGCGTTCAAAGACCGTTAATTCCCCTCGTGCTGCCATAATCAGGTCGGAAACTTTTTCACATGAATCACCTGAGTGCAAATAACGGGTCCGGCGATGCATCTACATCTGCATCTACATCCATACTCCGCAAGCCACCTGTACCTGTATCGGTTCTCCCTTCTATTCATGTCTGGTATTGTTCATGGAAAGAAAGATTGTCGGTATACCTCTGTGTGGGCTTTAATCTGTCTGATTTTATCCTCATGGTCTCTTCGCGAGATATACGTAGGAGGGAGCAATATACTGCTTCACTCCTCGGTGAAGATATGTTCTCGAAACTTCAACAAAAGCCCGTACCGAGCTACTGAGAATCTTTCTTGCAGAGTCTTCCACTGGAGTTTATCTATCATCTCCGCAAAAGCTTTCACGATTACTAAATGATCCTGTGACGAAACGCGCTTCTCTTCGTTGGATCTTCTCTATCTCTTCTATAAAGCCTATCTGGTACAGACCCCACACCGGTGAGCAGTATTCAAGCAGTGGGCGAATATGTGTACTGTAACCTACTTCCTTTGGTTTCGGACTGCATTTCCTTAGGATTCTTCCAATGAATCTCAGTCTGGCATCTGCTTTACCGACGATTAATTTTATATGGTCATTCCATTTTAAATCATTCCTAATGCCTACTCCCAGATAATTTATGGAATTAACTGCTTCCAGTTGCTGACCTGCTATAGTGTAGCTAAATGATAAAGGATCTTTCTTTCCATGTATTCGCGGCACATTACACTTGTCTACGTTGAGATTCAATTGCCATTCCCTGCACCATGCGTCAATTCGTTGCAGATCCTCCCGCATTTCAGTATAATTTTCCATTGTTACAACCTCTCGATATACTACAGTATCATCTGCAGAAAGCCTCAGTGAACTCCCGATATTATCCACAAGATCATTTATATATATTGTGAATAGCAACGGTCCTACGACACTCCCCTGCGGCACACCTGAAATCACTCTTACTTCGGAAGACTTCTCTCCGTTGAGAATTACATGCTGCGTTCTGTTATCTAGGAACTCTTCAATCCAGTCACAAAATTGGTCTGATAGCCCATATGCTCTTACTTTGTTCATTAAACGAGTGTGGGGAACTGTATCAAACGCCTTGCGGAAGTCGGGAAACACGACATCTACCTGTGAACCCGTGTCTGTGGCCCTCTGAGTCTCGTGCACGAATAGCGCGAGCTGGGTTTCACACGTTCGTATTTTTAGAAACCCACGCTGATTCCTGCAGAGTAGATTTCTAGTCTCCAGAAAGGTCATCATACTCGAACATAATTCGTGTTCCAAAATTCTACAACTGATTGACGTTAGAGATATAGGTCTATAGTTCTGCACATCTGTTCGACGTCCCTTCTTGAAAACGGGGATGACCTGAGCCCTTTCCCAATCTTTTGGAACGCTACGCTCTTCTAGAGACCTACGGTACACCGCTGCAAGAAGGGGGGCAAGTTCCTTCGCGTACTCTGTGTAAAATCGAACTCGAATCCCATCAGGTCTAGCGGCCTTTCCTCTTTTGAGCGATTTTAATTGTTTTTCTATCCCTCTGTCAACTATTTCGATATCTACCATGTTGTCATCTGTGCGACAATCTAGAGAAGGAACTACAGTGCAGTCTTCCCCTGTGAAACAGCTTTAGAAAAAGACATTCAGTATTTCGGCCTTTAGTCTGTCATCCTCTGTTTCAGTACCATTTTGGTAACAGAGTGTCTGGATATTTTGTTTTGATCCACCTACCGCTTAGACATGATACCACAATTTCTTAGGATTTTCTGCCAAGTCAGTACATAGTACTTTACTTTCGAATTCATTGAACGCCTCTCGCATAGCCCTCCTCACACTACATTTCGCTTCGCATAATTTTTGTTTGTCTGAAAGGCTTTGGCTATGTTTATGTTTGCTATGAAGTTCCTTTTGCTTCCGTAGCAGTTTTCTAACTCGGTTGTTGTACCACGGTGGCTCTTTTCCATCTCTTACGATCTTGCTTGGCACGTACTCATCTAATGCATATTGTACGTTGGTTTTGAACTTAGTCCACTGATCCTCAACACTATGTATACTTGAGATAAAACTTTTGTGTTGAGCCGTCAAGTACTCTGAAATCTGCTTTTTGTCACTTTTGCTAAACAGAAAAATCTTCCTACCTTTTTTAATATTTCTATTTACGGCTGAAATCACCGATGCTGTAACCGCTTTATGATCGCTGTTTCCCTGTTCTGCGACAACTGTTTCAAATAGTTCGGGTCTGTTTGTCACCAGAAGGTCTAATATGTTAACGCCACGAGTCAGTTCTCTGTTTAACTGCTCAAGGTAGTTTTCAGATAATGCACTTAAAAAATTTCACTGGATTCTTTGTCCCTGCCACCCGTTATAAACGTTTGAGTCTCCCTGTCTATATCTGGTAAATTAAAATCTCCACCCGAGATATTTTCCAAATTTTCCTTCAGGTGTTCTGCCACGCCGGCCGGTTTGGCCGAGCGGTTCTAGGCACTACAGTCTGGAACCGCAGGTTCGAATCCTGCCTAGGGCATGGACATGTGTGATGTCCTTAGGTTAGTTAGGTTTAAGTAGTTCTAAGTTCTAGGGGACTGATGACCTCAGAAGTTAAGTCCCATAGTGCTCAGAGCCATTTGAACCATTTTTTGTTCTGTCACAACAGCTGCTGAGCCTGGGGGCCTGTAGAGACATCCAATTACCATGTTTGAGTCTGCTTTAACAGTGACCTTCACCCAAATTATTTCACATTTCGGATCTCCGTCAATTTCCTTCGATACTATTGCACTTTTTATCGCTATAAACACGCCTCCCCCTTCACTGTCCAGCCTGTCTCTGCGGTATACATTCCAATCTGAGTTTAGAATTTCATTACTGTTTACATCTGGTTTCAGCCAACTTTCCGTCCCTAGTACTATGTGGGCATTGTGTCCGTTTATTAATGAGAGCTGCTCTGGGACCTTTCTATAGACGCTCCTGTAGTTTACTATTACCACATTAATGTTGTCATTCCCTGTTGAGCTTTGCGTACTGCTACCTTGTCGCGTCTCAGGAGGCATCTTGTCGGGCCTAAGGAGGAAATTCTCTAACCTAAAAAATCCACATGTGCACTCCACACGCACTCTGCTACCCTTGTAGCCACTTGCTGCGTGTAGTGCACGCCTGACCTATTCAGGGGGACCCTACATTTCTCCACCCGATAGCGGAGGACGAGAAATTTGCACCCCAGATCTCCGCAGAATCGTCTGAGCCTCTGGTTTAAGTCTTCCAAAAAACGGTCCAAATGGCTCTGAGCACTATGGGACTTAATATCTATGGTCATGAGTCCCCTAGAACTTAGAACTTGGTTCAAATGGCTCTGAGCACTATGGGACTCAACTGCTGAGGTCATTAGTCCCCTAGAACTTAGAACTACTTAAACCTAATTAACCTAAGGACATCACACAACACCCAGTCAGCACGAGGCAGAGAAAATCCCTGACCCCGCCGGGAATCGAACCCGGGAACCCGGGCGCGGGAAGCGAGAACGCTACCGCACGACCACGAGCTGCAGACTTTAAGTCTTCCACTCGGCTCCAAACCAGAGGACCGCGATCGGTTCTGGGAACGACACTACAAATAGTTAGCTGAGATTCCACCCCTCGAGGGAGGCTTTCTGCCTTCACCAACTCTGCCAACCGCCTGTATGAACTGAGGATGACCTCTGAACCCAGACGGCAGGAGTCATTGGTGCCGACAAGAGCAACAATTCGCAGTCGGGTGCACGCAGTGCTCTCTATCGCCACCTGTAGGACCTCTTCCACATCTCGGATGAGACCCCCCGGCAAGCAGACAGAGTGAACACTAGCCTTTTCCCCAGACCTTTCCGCTATTTCCCTAAGGGGCTCCACTACCCGCCTAACATTTGAGCTCCCAATCACTAATAAACCCCTCCCCGTGTGCCTGCTCGGACCTTGCTGAAGGAGGGGCCACATGTCCACTCACAGGCAGAGCGGGCGACGCCACACGACCAGCCTCCACATCGACCCTCCGCCTCGTGCGACGCGAACGCCGCTGAACCCGCCACTCCCCTTGGGGAGAGGGTGGCCCAACCGCGCCCGGTACCCGCGAAGATGTCTCGACAGCAGGGACCGTGGGCGGAGCATGTAACACCTGGGCGTACATGCGACGCACCAGACTCCCCACTGCCGCTACACTCCGAGGCAGCAGCCTGAAGACGGCTGACTGCGGCCATCAGCACGTTCAGCTGTTCGCGAACAGTGGCCAGCTACTCCTGCGTCCGTACACAGCAGTCACACATCCTATCCATCCTAAGAAATCAACAATTTACTGTAGAGAGTTAAGTAATCAACTTTTAACTAGACTGCTAATTTACTAAAGGTGGCCGATAGCTGACTAAACTGTGGTTACTAGACACTTCTTGTTGGAAACGATTAAAATAAGCACTAACTGTCTCTGGACTGTATTCAAAACAAACACGAAATCTATGGAACACTATTATTAGTGCTCGAAAATTAAAGCTTCCTAAAAGCAAAAACACACAGAAAAAGACGTGACAAGTATGAGAAACACAGTTAATACTTAAATTTACGTAGCTTGCTGCACAGCAGACGTGAAGCAGACGGCAGTTACGACGACACTAACCTTTTATACTGATGAGCCAGAACATTATAACCATCTGTTTAATAGCTTGTTTGTCCGTCTTTGAAACAAAATACATCACTGATTATGCGTATCGGGGATCAGACAGTTTGTTGGTAGGTCTGAAAGTATCGAGCATTAGATGTCTACTCACAGGCCACCTAATTCGCGTAAATAAAACGGGACATTGATTTGCGTACGCAATGATGGCGCCCGAGAGCGACAAAGATGGGTTACATAGGATTTACATCAGACGAATTTGGTCGCCGAGACTTCAGCGTAAGTTCTCTATAGTGCTCCTCAAACCACTATAGCAATGTTCTGGCTCAGAGACAACAACAATTATACTGCCGAAGGATGTCAACACTGACGGGGAAGACATCAAGGATGAAGGTGTTCGCAGTTGTCAGCGTGTCTTCAGTTACTACCACGCGCAAGAGAGTGTCTCCCATACCATAATACTGCTCCCACCAGCCTGCGTCTGTGGGGAGCTGTTCATTTCGAGCCGCTGTTCACCTCGATGACGGCGTTTGTGGAAGCGACCATCGACTTCGTGTAGCAAAAATGTGATTCACCCAAACAGGTGACATGTTTTCATTGATTGACGGACGAATCGTAATGGCGCTGTGCCCACTGCTATCGTAAGACGATATTGTTGTGTCAACATGTGAACATGCAGGGGTGGTCTGCTGCGGAGCTCCATGTTCCAAAATGAACGATGAACAGTGTGTTCCGAAACACCTGAGCGTGCACCAGCATTGTGCTCTTTCGGCACAGATGCCACGGACCACCATGTAGTCTACTTTGCAGAGCTGACAAGCCTGTGGAGGGTCGTGGACGTCCAGCCATTTAGGGCCTAGTGGTAGTTTCATTGTCCTTGGACCTGTTTCTGTAGGTGCTCACGGTAGTAGTATGTGAACATTCAACCTGCTTCACCGTTTCCGAGATGCCTGTTCACATGCTCCGCACAATAATAATCTGCCCTTTGTCCAAGTCGCTTATCTCAACTGATTTCCCCATTTGCAGCCCGTATCATCGCCTTGGGAGAGCCAGTCCTGACAAAACTCTACCATCTGGTGAGCAAGATGTATGAGACAGGCGAAATCCCCTCAGACTTAAAGAAGAATATAATAATTCCCATCCCATACAAGGAGGTGTCGACAGATGAGAAAATTACCGAACTATCAGTTTAATAAGTCACGGCTGCAAAATAGTAACGCGAATTCTTTACAGACGAATGGAAAAACTGACAGAAGTCGACGTCAGGGAAGATCAATTTGGATTCCGCAGAAATATTGGAACACGTGAGGCAATACTGACCCTACAACTTATCTCAGAAGAAAGATTAAGGGAAGACAAACCTACATTTCTAGCATTTGTATACTTAGAGAATGTTGATTAGAATACCCTCTTTCAAATTCTGAAGGTGGCAGGGGTAAAATACAGGGAGCGAAACGCTATTTTCAATTTGTACAGAAACCAGATGGCAGTCCAGGTGTATGGAAAGGTAGCAGTGGTTGGGAAGGCAGTGAGACAGGGTTGTAGCCTATCACCGATGTTATTCAATCTGTATATTGAGCAAGCAGTAAAGGAAACAAAAGAAAAGTTCGGAGTAGCTATTAAAGTCCATGGAGAAGAAAAAAAAACTTTGAGGTTCGCCGATGACATTGTAATTCTGTCAGAGACAGCAAAGGACTTGGAAGAGCAGTTGAATAGAATGGACAGTGTCTTGAAAGGAGGGTATAAGATGAACATCAACAAAAGCAAAACGAGGATAATGGAATGTAGTCCAATTAAGTCGGGTGATTAGATTAGGAAATGAGATACTTAAAGTAGTAAAGGAGTTTTGCTATTTGGGGAGCAAAATAACTGATGATGGTCGAAGTAGAGAGGATATAAAATGAGGACTGGCAATGGCAAGGAAAGCGTTTCTGAAGAAGAAAAATTTGTTAACATCGAGTATTGGAGGGCAGCGTGGAGGGTAAAAATCGTAGAGGGAGACCAAGAGATGAATACACTAAGCAGATTCAGAAGGATGTAGGCTGCAGTAGGTACTGGGAGATGAAGAAGCTTGCACAGGATAGGGTAGCATGGAGAGCTTCATCAAACCAGTCTCAGGACTGAAGACCACAACAACAACAACATCATCGCTGGGGGAATCCGCCGTCCGTGTCTGCTCCGCTTACACTCTCTTACTGCCGCGCCACGTGCCCACAACGCCACCAGGCGGCATCCAACTTCGCGTTGGGCAGCGGTTATAATGTGTAAATGATTCTAACTACTGCTTCCAGTCACACTAAGTTATTACATATTTATTGTTCGACATGTTTCGAGGCTATGTGGCATTACAAAAACAATTTCGCAGTAGGATCATGCAGATGTTAAACAGTCTTTTCATGAATGCTGCGGTTATCCCATGGAAGAAGAGAAAACAAAAGCTATTAAGAGGTGATGTCACTTTGTAAGCTGGACTGATGTTTGCATGAAAGTGTTTTGTAACGGTCACTGACTTTGTTCTTATGGCGTGGTAGTCTCGTTGTGATGAGCTGAGGTGTTTCCATTTCCGTGGCTCTCTTGGCTTTCTTGATCACTGTTCATAAATTTTCACAAACGTACCAGTAACTTGTAAACACGGAAACAAAAACAAATATGTAGTGCAGTGGACAAGATGGCGGTCAAAATACAGCTGGTTTCGATTTGACTATCGATCTGTCGATCTATCTGGTGTCAGATGTTTACAATGTCTTCTGCACATCTTGTTATCGTATTACATATGCGGGTAGACGAAATACATTACAAATTGAGCACCTGTTACAATATTATTGTACAAATGATGATATAAATGCTATTTATTTTACACATTTCTAAGCTATTACTGGGGCTAGAGCCAAATGACTGTGATGTTATGTATCTGTTATTCTAGGAGTACTATAGTGAAATTGGAAAAGAAATACAAATACACTACTCACCATTAAAATTTCTACACCACGAAGATAACGTGCTACAGACGCGAAATTTAACCGACAGGAAGAAGATGCTGTGATATGCAAATGATTAGGTTTTCAGAGCATTCACACACGGCTGGCTCCGCCGGCGACACGTACAACGTGCTGACATGAGGAAAGTTTCCAACCGATTTCTCATACACAAACAGCAGTTGACCGGCGTTGCCTGGTGAAACGTTGTTGTGATGCCTCGTGTAAGGAGAAGAAATGTACACCATCACTTTTGCGACTTTGATAAAGGTCAGATTGTAGCCTATCGCGATTGCGGTTTATCGTATCGCGACATTGCTGCTCGCGTTGGTCGACATCCAATGACTGTTAGCAGAATATGGAATCGGTGGGTTCAGGAGGGTAATACGGGACGCCGTGCTGGATCCCAACGGCCTCGTATCACTAGCGGTCGAGATGACAGGCATCTTGTCCGCATGGCTGTAACGGATCGTGCAGTCACGTCTCGATCCCTGAGTCAACAGATGGGGACGTTTGCAAGACAAGAACCATCTGCACGAACAGTTTGACGACGTTTGCAGCAGCATGGACTATCAGATCGGAGACCATGGCTGCGGTTACCCTTGACGTTGCATCACAGATAGGAGCGCCTGCGATGGTGTACTCAACGACGAACCTGGGTGCACGAATGCCAAAACGACATGGGGTGCCATTGGTTACACGTCTCGGTCGCCTCTTGTTCGCATTGACGGCACTTTGAACAGTGGACGTTACATTTCAGATGTGTTACGACCCGTCGCTCTACCCTTCATTCGATCCCTGCGAAACCCTACATTTCAGCAGGGTAATGCACGACCGCATGTTGCAGGTCCTGTACGGGCCTTTCTGGATACAGAAAATGTTCGACTGCTGCCCTGGCCAGCACATTCTCCAGATCTCTCACCAATTGAACACGTCTGGTCAATGGTGGCCGAGCAACTGGCTCGTGACAATACGCCAGTCACTACTCTTGATGAATTGTGGTATCGTGTTGAATGTGCATGGGCAGCTGTACCTGTACACGCCATCCAAGCTCTGTTTGACACCGAGCGAGGTGGCGCAGTGGTTAGCACACTGGACTCGCATTCGGGAGGACGACGGTTCAATCCCGTCTCCGGCCATCCTGATTTAGGTTTTCCGTGATTTCCCTAAATCGCTTCAAGCAAATGCCGGGATGGTTCCTTTGAAAGGGCACGGCCGATTTCCTTCCCCATCCTTCCCTAACCCGAGCTTGCGCTCCGTCTCTAATGACCTCGTTGTCGACAGGACGTTAAACACTGATCTCCTCCTCCTCCTCCTCTGTTTGACTCAATGCCGAGGCCTATCAAGGCCTTTATTACGGCCAGAGGTGGTTTTTCTGGGTACTGATTTCTCAGGTTCTGTGCACCCAAATTGCGTCAAAATGTAATGACATGTCAGTTCTAGTATAATATATTTGTCCAATGAATACCCGTTTATCATCTGCATGTCCGCCCCGGTAGCTGAGTGGTCAGCGTGACAGACTGTCAATCCTAAGGGCCCGGGTTCGATTCCCGGCTGGGTCGGAAATTTTCTCCGCTCAGGGACTGGGTGTTGTGTTGTCCTAATCATCATCATTTCACCCCCATCTACACGCAGGTCGCCGAAGTGGCGTCAAATCGAAAGACCTGCACCAGGCGAACGGTCTACCCGACGGGAGGCCCTAGCCACACGACATTTCCATTTTTTATCATCTGCATTTCTTCTTGGTGTAGAAATTTTAATGGC
The DNA here is from genome assembly GCF_021461395.2 of Schistocerca americana. Lineage (NCBI taxonomy): Eukaryota > Metazoa > Arthropoda > Insecta > Orthoptera > Acrididae > Schistocerca > Schistocerca americana. The sequence continues at coordinate 555,726,154 of NC_060125.1, read as the reverse complement.
CAGTAGTGTATGAATTTTGAAGTCTGTCATTTCATTCAGGATCTCGTTATTCACTATCTGGTCATGAGAAAGATAACAAAATTATTTTTCTAGGCATGATAATAACTAACACAGACAAAACCCTAAATATCGATGTATACAGAAAGCCAACATACACAGACACAGTCATTAATAAATCTTCCACACATCCCAACTCACTTAAACAAGCTGCATTCAGATCCGTCTTAAACAGAGCACAGAAATTCCCACTTAATGCTGCCGACTATGAGACAGAAATGGACACTATCAAATCATTGCACATAACGACGGCTATCACGAAAGTGAAATAGACACACTTTCACAACGCACTACTAAAAATAACAACAAACCACGTGACACAGCTTCCTCACACAACATCCAAAAACTCAAGTACATAACGTTACCATATGTAGGTGTCATGTCAGACAAAATACCCAAGCTGTTTAAAAAACAGCCACCAACAACAACTTAAAAAAAACTGATGCATGACATCTCACATCCTACAGAGAAACTGAACAAATCAGAAATTTATAAAATTACTTGCAGTCATTGCAACTACATAATTTAGAAAAGAGCTGAAAAATGGAGATCTTGGAAGAAATGGAAATATTCATCTATGGCGGCATCGGGAATAACGAGATCCTGACTGAAATGACAGACTTAAAAAATTCATATTTCTTTTCCAATTTCACTATAGTACTCCTAGAATAACAGATACATAACATCACAGTCATTTGCTCTAGCCCCAGTAATAGCTTAGAAACGTGTAATATAAATAGCATTTATATCATCATTTGTAGAATAATATTGTAACATGCGCTCAATTTGTAATGTATTTCGTCCACCGACATATGTAATACGATAACAAGATGTGCAGAAGACATTGTAAACATCTGACACCAGATAGATCGACAGATCGATAGTCAAATCGAAACCAGCTGTATTTTGACCGCCATCTTGTCCACTGCACTACAGATCTGTTTTTGTGACCGTGTTTACAAGTTACTAGTACGTTTGTGAAAATTTGTGAACAGTGATCAAGAAAGCCAAGAGAGCCTCGGAAATGGAAACACCTCAGCTCATCACAACGAGACTGCCACGCCACAAGAACAAAGTCAGTGACCGTTACAAAATATTTTCACGCAAACATCAGTCTAGCTTACAAAGTGACATCGCCTCTTAATAGGTTTTATTTTCTCTTCTTCCACGGGATAACCACAGCATTCATGAAAAGACTGTTTGACATCTGCATGATCGTATTGCGAAATTGTTTTTGTAGTGCCACATAGCCTGGTGATGAGGTATACCCTCGAAACATGTCGCACAATAAATGAATAATACATCAGTTAACAAATTTTGTGGCTGGTAGCGGCAGTTAAAAAACTTTACATAATTTACGAGACAGTCACGGTCGAAAAAAAAAATAGGCTTCAAAAGCGGTTATATTGTTTTGTCTTATCAGTGTATATCTCGTGTACGCGATACTACCGACATCTGTATACGTGCATATCTCTGTCCCACGACTTGTCACTTCAGCCTACATGCTGAGGTGGATGTCAAACGAATGTAGAATCACCTTAAATGATGGTTTGTACTTGGACTCTATCTGAAGCCACGTTCACCATTATGGATTCGCTTTTATACATTTATCGTTATCAATTACCGTAGGTTATGGGTTGGGTATCAACATAGTAAGTCACGATCACCAGTGACGTTTCCTGATCGTGGCTGAGTTCTGCGTCTGACTGTGTACCTACGTTAATAGAGAAGCGTTGTTTGCGTATGGTGTTCGTGTCGGACTCAACCAGGGGAAACTCCACCACACGCGCGTGCACACCCACCCACCCACACACACACACACACACACACACATATACACACGCTGTCGCGAGCCACAAACTCGATTAAATTGTGCTCCAGTGGGTGCTGAGAGGTGTCGCCGCGGAATTATGCGGCGTCACCCCCGCCGGCAAACTCCGGAGTGTGGGCTCATCTCATTACACGCCGGCGACGAGCGACGAAGCGAGGGCCGGCAGGCTGGCAGCACTGCGGCGGATCTGCGATCATCCAGGGCAGCCAACTTGCGGAGGCCCGGCTGGAGAGCACTCTGCGGTCAGCCTGGCGGACGCTGCCTGATTAATTTCTCGGCGAGCTGGACTAGCGAGCTAACTCTCCGTGCCCTTTATGCCACCGACGTACCCACGGAGTCACAGTGCGTTTAACGTGACGCGCTAATCCGGAAGGCAACTACCAGAAGCACCTATGTTGACGATCTAATCTACAGGTTTGCTTATTGCGTGATAAAATTTCCGACTTAGAAAACGTGTTTGGGCAATTGTAAACAGTTTATCATAACTGAAGTTCTTCTTTTCTAAGATGTGCAGTTCCTATTTGTAGATATCTGCTGTAGATATTCGTGCTGCATCCTGCATATCGCATATCAGTTTTCAAGAAATCGACGTTCAGTGTGTCATACTTCAACTGATGAAGTTTCGATGAATGAATTTTTAAAACTTTTTAACTTTCTAATTTTTTATCTTTTGTAGCCTGATTATGAAAAACATGTGTCATACATACACTACTGGCCATTAAAATTGCTACACCAAGAAGAAATGCAGATGATAAACGGGTATCTATTGGACAAATACAGGGTGTTACAAAAAGGTACGGTCAAACTTTCGGAAAACATTCCTCACACACAAATAAAGAAAATGTGGACATGTGTCCGGAAACGCTTAATTTCCATGTTAGAGCTCATTTTAGTTTCGTCAGTATGTAATGTACTTCCTCGATTCACCCCCAGTTGGTCCGATTGAAGCAAGGTAACGTTGACTTCGGTGCTTGTGTTAACATGTGACTCATTGCTCTACAGTACTAGCATCAAGCACATCAGTACGTAGCATCAACAGGTTAGTGTTCATCACGAACGTGGTTTTGCAGTCAATGCAGATGCCCACTTGATGTATGGATTAGCACGGGGCAATAGCCGTGGCGCGGTACGTTTGTATCGTGACAGATTTCCAGAACGAAGGTGTCCCGACAGGAAGACTTTCGAAGCAATTGGTCGGCGTCTTAGGGAGCACGGAACATTCCAGCCTATGACTCGCGACTGGGGAAGACCTAGAACGACGAGGACACCTGCAATGGGCGGGGCAGTTCTTCGTGCAGTTGACGATAACCCTAATGTCAGCGTCAGAGAAGTTGCTGCTGTACAAGGTAACGTTGACCACGTCACTGTATAGTGAGTGCTACGGGAGAACCAGTTGTTTCCGTACCATGTACAGCGTGTGCAGGCACTATCAGCACCTGATTGGCCTCCATCGGTACACATCTGCGAATGGTTCATCCAACAATGTGTCAATACTCATTTCACTGCAGATGTTCTCTTTACGGATGAGGCTTCATTCCAACGTGATCAAATTGTAAATTTTAACAATCAACATGTGTGGGATGACGAGAATCCGCACGCAATTGTGCAATCACGTCATCAGCACAGATTTTCTGTGAACGTTTGGGCAGGCATTGTTGGTGATGTCTTGATTGGGCCCCATGTTCTTCCATCTACGCCCAATGGAGCACGTTATCATGATTTCATACGGGATACTCTACCTGTGCTGCTAGAACATGTGCCTTTACAAGTACGACACAACATGTGGTTCATGCACGATGGAGCTCCAGCACATTTCAGTCGAAGTGTTCGTACGCCTCTCAACAACAGATTCGGTGACCGATGGATTGGTAGAGGCGGACCAATTCATGGCCTCCAACCTCTCCTGACCTCAACCCTCTTGACTTTCATTTATGGGAGCATTTGAAAGCTCTTGTCTATGCAACCCCGGTACCAAATGTAGAGACTCTTCGTGGTCGTATTGTGGACGGCTGTGATCCAATACGCCATTCTCCAGGGCTGCATCAGCGCATCAGGGATTCCATGCGACGGAGGGTGGATGCATGTATCCTCGCTAACGGAGAACATTTTGAACATTTCCTGTAACAAAATGTTTGACGTCACGCTGGTACGTTCTGTTGCTGTGTGTTTCCATTCCTTGATTAATGTGATTTGAAGAAAGTAACAAAATGAGCTCTAACATGGAAAGTAAGCGTTTCCGGACACATGTCGACGTAACATATTTTCTGCCTTTGTTTGTGAGGAATGTTTCCCGAAAGTTTGGCCGTACCTTTTTATAAAACCCTGTATATTATACTAGAACTGACATGTGATTACATTTTCATGCAATTTGGGTGCATAGATCCTGAGAAATCAGGAATCTTGAAAACGTCCCCATCTGTTGACTCAGGGATTGAGACGTGGTTGCACGATCCGTTACAGCCATGCGGACAAGATGCCTGTCATCTAGACTGCTAGTGATACGAGGCCAATGTGATCCAGCACGGCGTTCCGTATTACCCTCCTCAACTCACCGATTCCATATTCTGCTAACAGTCATTGGAACTCGACCAACGCTAGCAGCAATGTCGCGATACGATAAACCGCAATCGCGTTAGGCTACAATCCGACCTTTATCAAAGTATGAAACGTGATGGTACGCATTTCTCCTCCTTACACGAAGCATCAAAACAACGTTTCACCAGGCAACGCCTGTCAAGTGCAGTTTGTGTATGAGAAATCGGTTGGAAACTTTCCTCATGTCAGCACGTTGTAGGTGTCGCCACCGGTGCCAACCTTGTGTCAATGCTCTGAAAAGCTAATCATTTGCATATCACAGCATCTTCTTCCTGTCGGTTAGATTTCGCGTCTGTAGTACGTCATCTTCGTGGTGTAGTAATTTTAATGGCCAGTAGTGTATATTCAAATTTGAGCTTCTCGTGCTATTTCCAGCACAACAGTGCAACCTGCAGACTTGGCTAGCGCCTGTATTTACCCCACTGGCCATTAAAACTGCTACACTAAGAAGAAATGCCAATGATAAACGGGTATTCATGGGACAAATATACTATACTTGAAGTGACATGTGATTACATATCCACGCAATTTGGGTGCATAGATCCTGAGAAATCAGTTCCTAGAAAACCACCTCTGGCCATAATAACGGCCTTGATAGTCCTGGGCATTGAGTCAAACAGAGCTTGGATGGCGTGACAGGTACTGCTGCCCATGCACCTTCAACACGAATCCACAGTTCGTCAAGACTAGTGACTGGCCTATTGTGAGGAGCCAGTTGCTCGACCACCATTGCCTAGACGTTTTCAATTGGTGAGATATCTGGAGACTGTGCTGCCCAGGGCAGGAGTCGAACATTTTCTGTATCCATAAAGGCCCGTGCAGGACCTGCAACATGCGGTCATGCATTATCCTGCTGAAATGTAGGGTTTCGCAGGGATCGAATGAAGGGTAGAGCCACGAGTCGTAAAACATCTGAAATGTAACGTCCACTGTTCAAAGTGCCGTCAGTGCGACCAAGACTTGACCGAGACGTGTAACCAATGGCACCCCATACCATCACGGCTGGTGATACGCCAGTATGCCGATGACGAATACACGCTTCCAATGTGCGTTCATCGCGATTTCGCCAAACACGGATGCGACCATCGTGATGCTCTAAACAGAACCTGGATTCAGCCGAAAAAATGACGTTTTGCCATTCGTGCACTCAGGTTCGTCATTGAGTACACCATCGCAGGCTCTCCTGTCTGTACTGCAGCGTCAAGGGTAGCCGCAGCCGTGGTCTCCGAGCTGATAGTCCGTCCTGCTCCAAACGTCGTCGAACTGTTCGTGCAGATGGTTGTTGTCATGCAAACGTCCCCACCTGTTGACTCAGGGATCGAGCCGTGGCTGCACGATCCGTTACAGCCATGCGGATAAGATGCCTGTTATCTCGACTGCTAGTGATACGAGGCCGTTTGGATCGAGCATGGCGCTCCGTATTACCCTCGTGAACCCACTGATTCCATATTCTGCTAACAGTCATTGGATCTCGACCAACGCGTGCAGCAATGTCGCTATACGATAAACCACAATCGCGATAGGCTACAGTCCGACCTTTATCAAAGTCGGAAACGTGATGGTACGCATTTCTCCTCCTTACACGAGGCATCACAACAACGTTTCACCAGGCAGCGCCGGTCAACTGCTGTTTGTGTATGAGAAATCGGTTGGAAACATTCCTCATGTCAGCATGTTGTAGATGTCGCCACCGGCGCCAACCTTGTGTGAATGCTCTGAAAAGCTAATCATTTGCATATCACAGCATCTTCTTCCTGTCGGTTAAAATCGCGTCTGTAGCACGTCATATTCCTGGTGTAGCAGTTTTAATGGCCAGTTGTGTATTTTCATCATATGAGGTAATACTCTTAAAATGGGTCAATCAGAGTCGTTTCACAAGCCTTGTATTTGTGGCGCATCTCGCATACTTGTAGTGCTGATTTGCATATGCGTGTTACTTTATTCAGTTTTTCTTCTTTGGGTCCAGCGAGCATAATATATGTCTGACAACGACATGATTATTAGAACAGATGCACCAAACAGCTGTTTATAACAAGTAAACTTTATTCATGACCCTTATCGTCACTGTGAAGTACGTCTAGATTGATGTGACGTTCATATTATGTCTTTAGTGAACTGTTTTATAACTGTCGGTATTTAATAAGATAGTAAATGATGTAAATATGTTGAAAATAAAATGTTAATTATGGTGTGACAGTTTTTCCATAGTTCTTTTACGACACTATGTTCAAAATGAAACGTTCATTACGCTATATAACGTCGTACTGTCAACGGTAATTAACATTTTATTTTCAACATATTTACATCATTTACCCTCTCATTAAAACAGTGACAGTTATAAGACAGTTCACTATCAACGCAATATAGACGTTACATCGATCTAGACGTACTTGATAATGACGATAAAGCCTGAAGCAGTCTGTCGTGAATGAAGATTAATTACGAGGGCTATTCAGAAAGTAAGGAACGATAGGTAGCAAAATGGAAACCACAGCGAAAATCAAAACTGTTTTATTTGCAACAGTTAGCTACAACTTCCAGCTACTTATCTCCATAGTTGCCGATCCGACTTAGACGTTTGTTGTAGCGTTTGTCCTCGTTATAGAAGGCAGCCGCCAGTGCTTTCCGCCAATTCTCCACGCTGGCCTACAGCTCGTTGTCTGTGCCAAAATGTTGTCTCCATAGCCAGCGGTTCATGTGAGCAGAGATGAAACTCAGAGGGAGACAATTACGGGCTGTATTGTGAGTAATCAAACATTTACAATTGAAAACGTGGCAGGAGCATCTTCATTGTCTCTGCAGAATGCGGCAGAGAATTGTCTTGAAGAAGAAAACGCACAACAGTTATGTAATGTTGGCTGCATAGCTTCAGGCGAAATTTCTTACCAGGCCCTCGTACTTGGCGAGAGACACTATTGTTCTCGGTATTTTTATGTGATCCCAGTGTGCTCAGAATTAAAAAGAACGACATAACATGCTAAAGAGACTGCCCAACACCCCTGTGCAAAACTTCATTGGATTTTTACTGTGGTTTTCATTTCGCGACCGATCGTTCCTTACTTTCCGAATAACCCTTGTATTATCAGCAGCTAATTGGTGCATCTATTCTAATAGACGTTACTTTATTCAGTTTAACATAATACTCTGGTGAAAGGATGAGCCAATCTGTTCATTTATAATGCTTCTAAAACACTCCTTTTCAGTTCCTGAGAAGCCCACACTTGATAATGAGTGTGCGAATTCGTGGGCGTCTGTAATTCAAATGTTTCTGCGGGCAACAACAGTATGCGTGGCGTGGGGTCATTGCTAGCCTAACCTGGTGAGGTAGTTTGATACAGAACAAAAAGTTGAGAGCAGAGCGAAAGGTAAATGTTAGATTCAAACGTTGTCGTGTGGTAGTTGATCAGATATAGCGGGACCACTATCCCCTCCACCTGGTCTGAAAGCGGAGCCGTTTTTCGGCTAGCCGACATTCTCGTCACTCTGGTGGGTAAGTACACGGTCACGCTACTCTGAGCTGGGTCGTTCAGTGTGGCAGCAGGTATTTGAATGTATCAATTAAACTAGCAGGAATGTTTAACCCATTATGCTTACAAGATGCCATAGTAGAATGGTAACGTGGGAATTATCTGTCATTAATTACTGCACAGGAATGACCCCTGACACAGATCCACCCTTAAGATACACTACATAAATCTGTATGCAACGGTCTGTCTGAACACTTATTGATATTAGGTGGCCCTACTAGTGAACACTAAGTTGGCAACTTGTGATACGACCACAACTCACATGAAATATTCAGGAAAAAAAAGAACGAAGCATATTCGCTACTGAAATAAGTAAGGCTAGTGCCCCCACCCCGTGAACTATGGACCATGGACCTTACCGCCGGTTGGGAGGCTTGCGTGCCGCCTCAGAGATACAGATAGCCGTACCGTAGGTGCAAGCACAACGGTGGGGTATCTGTTGAAGGGTCAGACAAACGTGTGGTTCCTAAAGAGGGGTAGCAGCCTTTTCAGTAGTTTCAGGGGCAACAGTCTGGATGATTGTCTGATCTGGCCTTGTAACACTAACCAAAACGGCCTTGCTCTGCTGGTACTGCGAACGGCTGAAAGCAAGGGGAAACGATAGCCGTAATTTTTCCCGAGGACATGCAGCTTTACTGTATGGTTAAATGGCGATGGCGTCCTCTTGGGTAAAATATTTCCGGAGGTAAAATAGTCCCCCATTCTGATCTCCAGGCGGGGACTACTCAAGGGGATGTCGTTATCAGGGGAAAGAAAACTGGCGTTCTACGGGTCGGAGTGTAGAATGACAGATTCCTTAATCGAGCAGGCAGGTTAGAAAATTTAAAAAGGAAAATGGACAGGTTAAATTGAGATGTAGTGGGAACTAGTGACATTCGGTGGCAGGAGGAACAAGACTTGTGGTCAGGTGAATACAAGGTTATAAATACTAAATAAAATAGGGGTAATGCAGGAGTAGGTTTAATAATGAATAAAAAATGTGAATGCGCACAATCTGCTACGAATAGCATAGTGAAAGTATTATTGTAGCAAAGATAGATACGAAACCCACGCCTACCACAGTAACACAGTTTATATGCCAACTAACTCCGCAGATGAAGAGATTGAAGAAAGATATGATACGATAAAAGAAATTATTCAGATACTTAAGGGAGACGAAAATTTAATAGTCATGGGTGTCTGGAATTGGATAGTAGGAAAGGGAAGAGAAGGAAATGTAGTGGATGAATATTGGACTGGGGGTAAAGAATGAAAGAGGAAGCCGCCTGGTAGAATTCTGCACAGAGCGTAACTTAATCATAGCTAACACTTGTTTTAAGAATCACGAAAGAAGTTTATATACGAGGAAAAGGCCTGGAGCCACTGGAAGGTTTCAGATAGATTATATAGTGGTAAGACAGAGATTTAGGAACCAGGTTTTAAACTGTAAGTGTTGTGTACATAGTTCTGCGTAGTCAGCGCGTACACAACTTTCCCACTAGAGCGCGCCCCGCTAAGCACACCGCAGGCGCAGCGCTCGTCCGTCTCCGCACTACGAGATGGCGCTGTCATAGAGACGGACCAAATCCTGTTTCCGCCGATCCGCGTATTAATATGTAACGCAGCCAATGAGATTGCTGCTAACGTAGAACCTTTTCTCCTCGCGGATCACACTCGCGCAGTGATACCTGAACGCGCAAGGTATTATAACGAGTGTACAAACCATCGATTAGTCAGTCTGTTTTTGTCTGCACCAGTCCGTACCAGTCTGCATTAGTCTGTACCAGTCGATAGTCAAGTTTCAGTCTGCGCCTAATAAGATTATCATATTCCTGTACATAGCCATGAAGATAAATGTATAGACACTTTGTCAAGTATCAGAGATATGTGAGAATAAGATTAATGTACCAAGACCAAAGAAACTTCCGATTGTCAATTGTAAATAGCATCCAGAATCAAGTTAAGTAAGGTTTATGATTGTTATTATTTTAATAAATGTGTGTGAAAATTAATCAAGTTCTGTTTAAAGTTGGTCACCGTCAATCTGCTACTCTAAGCGTGGAAGTGGCATTTCTATCGTCTGACCTAACGGCAGAAGATAAACACGCCACGATAAGACCAAGAGACATATTGCTGACACTCGCCTACTTCGCTAGAGTGACAAGTCAAATACTCTGATGGTGTGTGTACCGAAGGTCTTACAGTACGCACACCACAGTAAGACATTTCCAGGGGCAGATGTGTACTCTGACCACAATCTATTCGTTATGAACTGTAAGGAAAAAGTAGTAATTTGAGGAGTTGGGACCTGGATAAACTGGAAGAACCAGAGGTTTTAGACAGTTTCAGAGAGGAATAATTGACAAGAAGAGATACAATGAAAGAAGAATGGGTAGCTTTTAGAGATGAAATAGTAAAGGCAGCAGAGGATCAAGTAGGTAAAAAGACGAGGGCTAGTAGATACCCGTGGGTAACAGAAGAGATGCTGAATTTAATTGATGAAAGGAGACAATATAAAAATGCAGTAAATGAAGCAGGCGAAAAGTAATACAAAAGTCTCAAAAATTAGCTCGACAGGAAGTGCAAAATGGCTAAGCAGGGATGGATAGAGGGCAAACGTAAGGGTGTAGAAGTATGTATCACTAGATACTGCCTACAGGAAAATTAAAGAGACCCTTTGGAGAACAGAGAACCAACTGCATGAGTATCAAGAGCTCAGATGGAAAGTCAGTCCTGAGGAAAGAAGGAAAGGCAGAAATGTTGAAGGAGAATGTAGAGGATTTATACACGGACAATGTACTTGAGGACAATGTTATGGAAATGGGAGAGGACGTAGATGAAGATGAAATGGGAGATATGATACTGGGTGAAGAAAAGGACACAGTACTGAAAGATCTAAGTCGAAACAAGGCCCTGGGAGTAAACAACAATGTATTAGAACTACTGATAGCCTTGGGAGATCCAGCTATGACAAAACTCTCCCATCTGTTGAGCAACATGTATGAGGCATTCGAAATACTCTTCAAGAAGAATATAATAATTCCAGTCCCAGAGACAGCAAGTGCTGACAGTTGTGAAAATTACCGAACATTCAATTTAATAGGTCATGGTTGCAAAATAGTAGCACAAATTCTTTACAAAGGCCGACCTTGGGGAAGATCAGTTTGCATTCCGTAGAAATGGTGGAACAAGCAAGTCAATACTGACCCTATGACTTATCTTGTAAGATAGGTTATAACATTTATAGACTCAGAGGAAGCTTTGACAATGTTGAATGTTGTACTCTCTTTGAAATTCGGAAGTTGACAGGGGTAAAATACAGGAGCAAAAGGCTATTTACAATTTGTACAGAAACCAGATGGCAGTTATAAGAGTCAGGGGCACAAAAGGGAAGCAGTGGTTGAGAAGGGAGTGAGACAGGATTGCAGCCTATCTCCGACGTTACTCAATCTGTATATTGAGCAAACAGTAAAGGAAACAAGAAAATTGGAATAGGAATTAAAGTTCATGGAGGAGAAATAAAAACTTTGTGGTTTGCCGACGACATTGTAATTCTCTCAGAGACAGCAAAGTTCCTGGAAGAGCAACTGAACGGAATGTACAGTGTCTTGAAAGGAGGATATAGGATGTACATCGACAAAAGCAAAATGAGGATAATGGAATGTAGTCGAATTAAATCAAGTAATGCTGAAGGAATCAGATTAGGAAATGAGACACTTAAAGTAGTAAATACGTTTTACCATTTGGGAAGCAAAATAACTGATGACTGTCGAAGTAGGGAGGATACAAAATGTAGACTGGCTATGGCAAGGAAAGCGTCTCTGAAGAGGAGAAATCTGATAATATCGAGTGTAGATTTCAGTGTCAGGAAGTCTTTTCTGGAAGTATTTGTATGAGTGTAGCCATATATGGAAGTGAAACATAGGCAACCACTACTTTAGACAAGAAGGGAATAGAAGCTTTCGAAATGTGGTGCTACAGAAGAATGCTGAAAATTAGACGGGTAGATGACGTAACTAATTAGGAGGTACTGAATAGAACAGGGGAGAAGAGGAATTTGTGGCACAACTTGACTAGAAGAAGGAATCGGTTGGTAGGACATGTTCTGAGGCATCAAGGGATCACCAATTTAGTATTTGAGGGAAGCCTGGAGTGTAAAAATCGTGGAGAGACCAAGAGATGAATACATTAAGCAGATTTGAAGGACGTAGGTTGCAGTAGTTATTCGGAGATAAAGAGTCTTGCACAGGATAGAGTAGCATGGAGAGCTGCATCAAACCATTCTCTGGAGTGAAGACCACAACAACAACAACAGTCAATGAAACGATTGATTTATTACTATATAAATGTGCATGTAGTATGACGTACAAAGGAAATAAAATACAGAAAACACAGAAAGACAGATCCAACAAAACACATATCAGTGACAATTCACTCAGTAGTAATAGTCAGTTGCCAAAGATGCATGAAACGATGCAAGTCTCTGTGTGATGCCTCCCTCTTTGTGTATCTGTGGTAACACCGCTGACGTTATTTTCAATAATTTAGAGAAGGTGATGTATTCTAGATAAGTATCTCAACTGAGCAATATCATCATTACCCTTAAAAAATCACAATTTGGATTTTTTGAAAAGTTGTTCTAGAGAGTATGCCATTTACATGTCTCTCACCAAATTTTGCAAGCATTAAATAATAAAATATGGCCGGCTGGTATTTTTTGTGATCTATCTAAGGCACGTGACTGTGTGAATCACAATATTCTCCTAGATAAATTCAAGTGGATGATGTCATATGCAACCAAAAATGCAGAAAGTTACAGATAATCTGGGGACACTGTTCCGCCAGGGGTGAAATCACGTACGGGTTTCCCAAGGCTGACTCTTGGGTTCACTATTGTTCCTCGTGTGTGTAAATGATCTTCCATCTATAATAAGATCTTTTCGCAGATGGCTGTAGAATTGTAATTAACGCAAGCTTACACGAAGGAACAGAAGAAATGTTATTAAAAGTATCGTTGACTGGTTATCAGCGAATGGTTTCACTGTCAATTTCATAAAGACATATTCAGTTCTGTACATCTAGAATTACTACACCAATGGTGAGTGTAACACATTGTGAGAAAATAATAACAGTGCGGAAAGTTGAAATTCTTAGATGCTCACGCTGCATTTAAACCGGAAAAGCACATTTCAGAACTCTTAAAACAACTTAGCTCATCCACTTTTACATTTATAATCATTGCAAATCTTGTGGAGAGATAAATCAGTAAGTTCACATATTTTGTGTATTTTCATTCAATAACGTCATATGGAATAAAGTTTTCGGGAAACTCATCTTTAAGAAAGAAAGTCTTCATTGGACAGAAACTTGCTGTAAGTGTAATATGTGGTGCACATTGTCGAGCATATTGTAGATATCTGTTTAAAGAGCTGGGCATTCTGACTACTGCCACATATTATTTATTACTTCGTGAAGTTTTCTTTTCACGTAATTCACTGCACTTCAAAATGAACAGTGATATACGTAATTACAATTCCAGAAGGAAAAATTACATTCATTACACGACATTAAGGTTGCATTTAGCAACAAAAAGGGGTGCACATTGTTGCAACAAATAGTTTTGATAATTTACCCAGGTATACAAAATGTCTGACAGTAAAGTAAAATTTGAAAACAGTCTAAAATAGTTTCTTCTTGACTACTCCTTCATTTCAGTAGAAGAAGTTCTATTACTTAAATGTCTAAAAAACGTGGTGGTAGGAAGTCCTAACTCACATCTGTCGATATTTAAAAAAAAAAAATAAAACTTTAAGCATGTAGCAATATTTAGGAATTAAGTTGTGATATGTATGTAAAAGTCTCGTTCCACATCATTACAAGCTATCGAGCAAACGATTCGTGGAACTTGAAATTAACAATCTGACTGACTCTATGTTAGATGAGAGTGATTGTGAACCATTAAACTGAAGAACTGTGCAACATGCATTAACTGAACAACTGCTGCCAAAAGTCGAAAGGACGTGCCAGTGATGGTGTAAACCAACACGGAAAATTCTCTGTATGCTGGAGGTGCAGCGTCGTGTGTGAACCCCATGTTTAGGGCTGCGAGAAATACGCAAGTCCGTGACTGGGCCGTGCACACGCTCGATCACCGGACTTCGCATCAATTGCTGCCTGCGGACGAACCCTCCTCCTCAGTGTCCCTGAATGAACTTCTCGCCTGGTGGTTCTGGATCAACTTTCTGTTGCTTACATCACACTACCCTGAACTATGATGATGATGGTAATTTTGGTTCGTAGGGCACTCAACGGCGTGGTTATGAGCGCCCGTAAAAATTCCCAAGCTCTTCACTGTCCAGTCTCGCCATTGTCCCTAATGATGATGAAATAAGGAGGACAACACAAGCACCCAGTCCCCGGGCGGAGAAAATCCCCGACCCGGCCGGGAGTCGAACCCAGGACTTAGTGATCCATAGGCAGCAACGCTGATCACTAGACTACCAGCTGCAGACTATCCACGAACGAACTCTCCCTCTAAAATTCTCCCGATTTCTTTTCGAAAAAAAAAAAAATGCTTCACGGGGAGCATCTCTGAAACTCAACCTAGCAGTTGCATGCGCCAAGATTCCTCCATGCCAGCCCCATAATCAAAAACCGGTCCTCAGTCACTGGCCCGATAGAATGACTTGCCGCCAAAAGTTACTGATGCCGCCGGTAAACTCTGACGTGACATCACCGTCTTATTCTCAATGGTGACGCTTTTTTTTAGTGTGCAAAAAAAAAAAAAAAAATGTTTCAAATGGCTCTGAGCACTATGGGACTTAACATCTTAGGTCATCAGTCCCATAGAACTTAGAACTAGTTAAACCTAACTAACCTAAGGACATCACACACATCCATGCCCGAGGCAGGATTCGAACCTGCGACCGTAGCAGTCGCGCGGTTCCGGACTGCGCGCGCCTAGAACCGCGAGACCACCGCGGCCGGCTTTTAGTGTGCACAGTTAATCAAATTCAAATGGTTCAAATGGCCCTGAGCACTATGGGACTTAACATCTGTGGTCATCAGTCCCTTAGAACTTAGAACTACTTAAACCTAACTAACCTAAGGACATCACACACATCCATTCCCGAGGCAGGATTCGAACCTGCGATCGTAGCAGTCGCGCGGTTCCGGACTGAGCGCCTAGAACCGTTCGACCACCGCGGCCGGCTGCACAGGAAATCGATTGACATGGGAATCCAACTTATAAAAATAATTAAAAAAAACAGCAGCTGCGTCGGAGACAAACTGTCGGGGAGCCATCAACGCGGGACTATTTCAGATTCAGAGAAGAAACATTTTACGTTGCTAACAGGTACTGATCCCCAGCAACCGGCCTACAAATATCTGCAGATTCCGTAAAAAATTTCCCTCCTTAAAGCGAACAATTTAGAGGATGGTGGAACATCCTCCGAGAGCGTCTGAAACTTGTAAAAAGCACTCCAGCCAGTATTTGGAACAATACCCCACATTGCGTTAGCAGCAGAACAATGCTGGTTGCCTGGCGACTCCCCATGGCCCTTGCGCAAACTTCTCCTATGACGTGATAGCGGCCATCGGCCCCGACACGCCCTCTGGCATTGTGCCCGCAGTCAGCCACTTCCGCGTTCCCAGAATTCGGCTCATTAAGGCGGCAACACTCCAAGCAGTGCCTCTCTCCCCACATAATGGCAGCACGGCACGCGCAGATCACAAATTCGCAGTCAACAGAAGGGAAGACGCGTCACCTCTAATTACCCTCCTGTGCAACTAGATGCAGAGGTGCGCAGTACGCAACCATTGTCAGGCCACCTCATTAAATGTCATAACGTTAAAAGGACGCAGAGTCACGACCTCAGGACTTACCTTCTTTCAATGTTAGGGAAATGTTCCGATATCCCATGTGATGGCCCTTTCGTTCAAATTTCTGAGTGAGACTAATTTGATGCTCATTGCTTTGTTCCGACCCGAACAACCATACCGTGAGGTCAGACTTCAGTACCTTCAATATGGTGAGGTCAATCTCTTACTAAACGTGGTTACATAATAACCATTTTATTGTGTGGAGTTAATACCATTTCTAATATGTCATCCTTTGTGTTTAACATCGCGACCTTCAAGCAATCGGCCCCATGTTTTTATAATCTCGCAGCTTTTGCACAAGGCTCTTATACACTTTATAGTGCGTGAGATTCTCCCCAAAGGAACCCCCATACCCTTGAAGAAATAATTGCTTAATCACAATTTTTTTTAACAAAATTCTTGACAATGTGTACTGGAGATAACGGCGGCCATTGTTCTCTTTATTTGCTCTGTTTCTCTTACATCTACATCTACATCTACATCTACATGATTACTCTGCAATTCACATTTAAGTAATTGGCAGAGGGTTCATCGAACCACAATCATACCATCTCTCTACCATTCCGCTCCCGAACAGCGCGCGGGAAAAACGAACACCTAAACCTTTCTGTTCGAGCTCTGATTTCTTTTATTTTATTTTGATGATCATTCCTACCTATGTAGGTTGGGCTCAACAAAATATTTTCGCATTCTGAAGAGAAAGTTGGTGACTGAAGCTTCGTAAATAGATCTCGCCGCGAAGAAAAACGTCTTTGCTTTAATGACTTCCATCCCAACTCGCGTATCATATCTGCCACACTCTCTCCCCTATTATGTGAAAATACAAAACGTGCTGCCCTTTTTTGCACCCTTTCGATGTCCTCCGTCAATCCCACCTGGTAAGGATCCCACACCGCGCAGCAATATTCTAACAGAGGACGATCGAGTGTAGCGTAAGCTGCCTCTTCAGTGGACTTGCATCTTCTAAGTGTCCTGCCAATGAAACGCAACCTTTGGCTCGCCTTCCCGACAATATTATCTATGTGGTCTTTCCAACTGAAGTTGTTCGTAATTTTAACACCCAGGTACTTAGTGGAATTGACAGCCTTGAGAATTGTACTATTTATCGAGTAATCTAATTCCAACGGATTTCTTTTGGAACTCATGTGGATCACCTCACACTTTTCGTTATTTAGTGTCAACTGCCACCTGCCACACCATACAGCAATCTTTTCTAAACCGCTTTGCAAATGATACTGGTCTTCGGATGACCTTACTAGACGGTAAATTACAGCATCATCTGCGAACAACCTAAGAGAACTCCTCAGATTGTCACCCAGGTCATTTATATAGATCAGGAACAGCAGAGGACCCAGGACGCTTCCCTGGGGAACACCTGATATCACTTCAGTTTTACTCGATGATTTGCCGTCTATTACTTAGCAGTACTAAGGGCTAGACTAAATCACTGATCACCTTGAGCGTTAATTACGTGATTCGTTTACATCCTAGTTTTGAAAGTTTGGTAATTTATCATACGAGTCTGAACACAAGTTCTCACAGAATCTTACATCCATACAGCCCCATCGCAATATTATGCTACAGGTACCTACGTAATGATAATTTATGTTCAACTGTTCTAATTTGCACCATAAACGTCGTTTAATTAATGTAATTCAGAGCGTTTTTGGCGATAATCCCGTATGTTCACGTAAATAAATAGTCGCCGTTCATGATAAAGCAATCTCATTCACTCCATAAAGAAGTTGCAACCACCGACCCTGCTTTCCATCCACACATACCAACTTGCCTCCGAATGATTAATTACAACATATATAACGAGAGAAATGAGCAGAATGAAAGATGTGCAGTGCAATATAGCTCAGCTCGATTTCCGTTACACCGCCTTCCGTGACACACTTCCTTAGTTTTGCGTTGTCTGTTGTCCTAAGTTGTGTATTATCATAGTTGCTACCAAACTGTGAGATGAGGGAGAGCGTCAATGATGGTTGCAATGCCTGTGTTTGTACAATAGCTGTGTCTGCACAAACAGACATGAATGTGTGTCTGAAGGACTTTGCATTGTGAAGACACAGACACTATATAAACATAGACGTTGTAACAATCAACGATGTGAAACTTCCTGGCAGATTAAAACTGTGTGCTCGACCGAGACTCGAACTCGGGATCTTTGCCTTTCGCGGGCAAATGCTCTACCATCTGAGCTACCGAAGCACGACTCACGCCCGGCACTCACACCTCTACTTCTGCCAGTATCTCGTCTTTTAATCTGCCAGGAAGTTTCATATCAGCGCACACTCCGCTGCAGAGTGAAAGTCTCATTCTGGAATCAACGATGTGTCCATGCCTCGATAGGCTACAAGGATGATGCAACATACACAATCAAAAAAAGTTTAGATCACCTAGGTTCCGAGAGTTCCGGATCCTGTACAGAAAATTGGAATTTCCGCCATTTTTATTGCTCATGAAAACCACAATGCATGTTTTACCACCATACAGCGAGCCCTTCAGAGGTGGTGGTCCAGAATTCTGTACACACCGGTACCTCTAATACCCAGTAGTACGTCCTCTTGCATCGATGCATGCCTGTCTTCATCGTTGTACACTATCCACAAGTTCATCAAGGCACTGTTGGTACAGATTGTCCCACTCGTCAACGGCGATACGGCGTAGATCCCTCAGAGTGATTGATGGGTCATGTCGTCCATGAACAGCCCTTTTCAATCTGTCCCAGGTGTGTTCGATATGGTTCATGTCTGGAGAACATGCTGCCCACTCTAGTCGAGCGATGTCGTTATCTTAAAGGGAGTCATTCACAAGATGTGCACGATGGGGGCGCGAATTGTCGTCCATGGAGACGAATGCCTCGCCAATATGCTGCCGATATGGTTGCACTATCGGTCGGAGGATGGCATTCACGTATCGTACAGCCGTTACGGCGCCTTCCATGACCACCAGCGGGGTACGTCAGCCACACATAAAGCCGCCCTATAACATCGGGGAACCTCCACCTTGCTGCACTCGGTGGGCAGTGTGTCTAAGGCGTTCAGCCTGACCAGGTTGCCTCCAAACACGTCTCCGACGATTGTCTGGTTGAAGGCATATGCGACACCCATCGGTGAAGAGAACGTGATGCCAATTCTGAGCGGTCCATTCGGCAAGTTGTCGGGTCCATCTCTACTGCGCTGCATGGTGTCGCGGTTGCAAAGATGGACCTCGCCACGGACGCCGGGAGTGAAGTTGCGCATCATGCCGCCTATTGCGCACATTTTGAGTCGTCACACGACGTCCTGTGGCTGCACGAAAAACATTATTCAACATGGTGGCGTTGCTGTCAGGGTTCCTCCGAGCCATAATCCGTAGGTAGCGGTCATCCACTGCAATAGTAGCCCTTGGGCAGCCTGAGCGAGGCATGTCATCGACAGTTCATGTCTCTCCGTATCTCCCCTTCATGTCCGAACAACATCGCTTTGGTTCACTCCTAGACGCCTGGACACTTCCCTTGTTGAGACCCCTTCCTGGCACAAAGTGACAATGCGGACGCGATCGAACCGCTGTATTGACCGTCTAGGTACGGTTGAACTACAGACAACACTAGCCGTGTATCTCCTCCCTGGTGGAATGACTGGAACTGATCGGCTGTCGGACCCCCTCCGTCGAATAGGCGCTGTTAATGCATGGTTGTTTACATCTTTGGGCTGGTTTAGTGTAATCCCTGAACAGTCCTCAGGATGTTGAAGAAATTTACTTCTCCATCGCAAGCAGCAAGAAGCGTCATGTACATCAGACTGCGGACAAAGGAAGTTTGCGCTGATGTTGTGCGGTGTTTCCCCAGCGACTGAAATTCAAACACACTGATGGAGACATCGGAGCTGTTTCGTTTGATTACGCAGGGTTTGGCCTTCGCACCATTTGTGCTTTCGAACTTCCTTTTGAGGTACCACAAGACATGACTGTACCTTCCTTTAGGTCTTACGGAAGCGTCATCAGTCATGCCACAGAAAAACGGCACACCTACCACATCTTAAATAGCGTGCATCAGATCAAACTTGAGCTGACGGAACAGATGACTTCTTATTTTGTGATTGGTAGCGTGCGGGAGATTGTAATGTGCTGTGGTCAGTCACTGACCTGTGCAGACTGTGGTCAGCATGGCCACGTCCAGTCGGATTGACTCTGCAGCGGACTGATTGAGACACCAGTAGATGTCGCACCACCTGCAGTGTTCCCTGTCACTGATGCAGAGGTGTCGGCTGCACCGCCCAGATCTCATCCTTGCAGGACACTGACAGGAAGGCGAATCTTTTGATCTCTTCTTCAACACCTCTGGCAGAAATGACACCCGCGGACGCCTATCGGAACCCATGAAGTGACGTTACGGTCAACTCGGTTGTCGTACAAACTTCTGCTTTCCTTCCTGTTGCGGGGGCGTCTGATGTCGGCTGATCCCACTCCAGTATATAAAGACACGTCCAGAAGGAGAAGGCACCGAGTGAGCGCAAGAAACACAGTCGTACGCCATCTGACGACTGTCTCCTGAGAATGACGAACATGGGACGCCGAACCGTCGTCGGAAGTCGCATCGATCTCGGAAGGTCTGCTGTTGAACGTGCCTACTTGCCCATATACCTCAGCGGTTTGTCCTCCACAGCCTGTGACATCTTCCTCTCTGACACCTGTGCCCTCTGTTGACAGGTCTTATGGAGGTCGCCGACAGTCGGCGGCGTCCTCACGATTCTACTCCTGAACAACGCACTGGTGCTGCTTCTGTTTCTCGGGTGGACAACGTAGAGGAGGGATGGGAATGGCGTGTGAAAATCGTGGCTGGGCTTGTTCCGCTGGTAGTGCCGCCTGCTACCTCATCACTCTGGCTACTGTGATTACGACCTTCTTGGGCAGTTTGCCCCAGTTCGATGCCACTGTTTTATACTATGACTCGACAGCAGGAGTGCCGGAACAGACATACCTCCTGGCTATGATCAATATCAATTCTATCTGTGGCCCACATAAACGCGCAATGTTCCAAGATATACACTCCTGGAAATGGAAAAAAGAACACATTGACACCGGTGTGTCATACCCACCATACTTGCTCCGGACACTGCGAGAGGGCTGTACAAGCAATGATCACACGCACGGCACAGCGGACACACCAGGAACCGCGGTGTTGGCCGCCGTCAGTGTCAGCCAGTTTGCCGTGGCATACGGAGCTCCATCGCAGTCTTTAACACTGGTAGCATGCCGCGACAGCGTGGACGTGAACCGTATGTGCAGTTGACGGACTTTGAGCGAGGGCGTATAGTGGGCATGCGGGAGGCCGGGTGGACGTACCGCCGAATTGCTCAACACGTGGGGCGTGAGGTCTCCACAGTACATCGATGTTGTCGCCAGTGGTCGGCGGAAGGTGCACGTGCCCGTCGACCTGGGACCGGACCGCAGCGACGCACGGATGCACGCCAAGACCGTAGGGTCCTACGCAGTGCCGTAGGGGACCGCACCGCCACTTCCCAGCAAATTAGGGACACTGTTGCTCCTGGGGTATCGGCGAGGACCATTCGCAACCGTCTCCATGAAGCTGGGCTACGGTCCCGCACACCGTTAGGCCGTCTTCCGCTCACGCCCCAACATCGTGCAGCCCGCCTCCAGTGGTGTCGCGACAGGCGTGAATGGAAGGACGAATGGAGACGTGTCGTCTTCAGCGATGAGAGTCGCTTCTGCCTTGGTGCCAATGATAGTCGCATGCGTGTTTGGCGCCGTGCAGGTGAGCGCCACAATCAGGACTGCATACGACCGAGGCACACAGGGCCAACACCCGGCATCATGGTGTGGGGAGCGATCTCCTACACTGGCCGTACACCACTGGTGATCGTCGAGGGGACACTGAATAGTGCACGGTACATCCAAACCGTCATCGAACCCATCGTTCTACCATTCCTAGACCGGCAAGGGAACTTGCTGTTCCAACAGGACAATGCACGTCCGCATGTATCCCGTGCCACTCAACGTGCTCTAGAAGGTGTAAGTCAACTACCCTGGCCAGCAAGATTTCCGGATCTGTCCCCCATTGAGCATGTTTGGGACTGGATGAAGCGTCGTCTCACGCGGTCTGCACGTCCAGCACGAACGCTGGTCCAACTGAGGCGCCAGGTGGAAATGGCATGGCAAGCCGTTCCACAGGACTACATCCAGCATCTCTACGATCGTCTCCATGGGAGAATAGCAGCCTGCATTGCTGCGAAAGGTGGATATACACTGTACTAGTGCCGACATTGTGCATGCTCTGTTGCCTGTGTCTATGTGCCTGTGGTTCTGTCAGTGTGATCATGTGATGTATCTGACCCCAGGAATGTGTCAATAAAGTTTCCCCTTCTTGGGACAATGAATTCACGGTGTTCTTATTTCAATTTCCAGGAGTGTACTTCATGCAATAGACTTAGACCTACAAGAAGTGTATATTGTGGGTCTCTTGACCCATATGGGGAAATCCGTTTCGTCTCTCATTCGTCAGACACCGGTAGCAGATTGGCGATCCTCATCTGTGAAGGGTTACCTATCGACATGCGAGCGACATGGCTCTCACACTCTTTGGTGTTCGAATTACTAACATCTGGGCTCCTACAGGATCAGCAAGGCGAAGGGAAAGCTCTGCCTTCTTCGTGGAGCCGGTCGTACCTCTTTTCGTGCTGCGGCAAGATGCATTGGCGCTGGGTGGTGATTTTAATTCCACCCTCCACCCCAAATATTAGCTGCTGGATCGCTCTTCCTGCCCAGAGTTTGCCTTGGTCATTGACTGTCTCGGGACACTTGGGAACAAGCTCACGGTGACCACCCCGCTTTCATGTACTACAGCGCACATTCTTCCAGGTGCTTCGATCTCTTTTACATCTAATGCTCGCCGGTGGGAGGAGCCCGACTGGCTGAGTTTGGCCTATGGCATACGTCGGGTACCGCCACACTCGACATCCAGGCGGTGTTGCCATGGAAAGGGTGTCTGGAAGCTGAATGTGGCCCTTCTGGCGTCTCCCAACTGTCGGCAGCTTATCGAGGTGACTTGGGCTCCATGTCGCCGTCGCCATTGCACTTACCCGTCCATGTTGTCACGGTGGCTGTCCTGTGCAAAACCTGTCCTCTCTCCTATCCAACTGGGAGCTACTATCGCGTTACCAGGCATCCACTTCGAATTTTTTAGTGCTTTCCGACATCTCTCTGCGCCCACGTGGACTGTCTTCTGTGGGGAACTCATATCCCCGACGGTGAGGATCCCCGATGCCTTCCTAGACGTCCTCGTTTTCCCTATTCACAAAACATATGGGAGTCCACACATCAAAGACTGTGGACCCCTGATCCTGCTAAATAGCAGCGTGTCTTTTGGCACCTCGACATAATAACACGGCCTTTTATGTAATGTCGTATGATCGGGCAGAGTGTACAACACTCAGACAGCGCTCTGCTGCTACAGCTATCTGATTTCCCTCGCTCGAACTCAACATTTGCCTGGAGCTTTGGCACCCTTAGACCTCAGGTAAGCATTTGATTGCGTCGGTCACTCTTTTCCTACAGCTATCCCCTTTCCCACGGGATGACCAGAAACTATTGTCGAGGTGGTCTTAGGTCTCCTGTGCACTACGAAATCCCGGTTGCTGTACAATGTTAGGGTCACACAACCGATCCTTGTTTGGCGTTCGGTGCCACAGAAGTGACCCCTGTTGGCGCTGCTGTACACCTCCACCCTAGAACCATTGTTATGTAGACTATGACAACGATTGACAGGGATGTCGCTGGGTAGACATCGATTTTGCTGCACCGCATATGTGGACGATTTGGTCCTCAGCCTTCGACGCGCTGACGGTACCCAGCGACACTTGCGTGGGTGGCGACTTGCGGCGAGGCGTTGGAAGCCTTCCTCAATCTACATAAATCGCGAGGTACAGGCCTGCCTGATGGGGTTGTTGACCGACTCAATGTGACCGATACCTTAAGCTGCCTCGGCATCGATTTTACAGCTGACCTGCGGCACTCGCCCTCAATTGCAGACAGATGCTGCAACGGGTGAGGTTTGGAATCACTGAACATCGGCTTCACTCTCTTGACCTCGTACAAAATACGTGCTACGTCGACACTTACGTAGAATCACGCATCCCTCATGTGGTGCAAACTCTTCCACTCCCACACAGTTTGGCTCGCCGCATGTCAGCTGCGATTGGTTTCTTTGTTAGCCAGTGGATGTTCCTCAAAGTCTGCTATGAGTGCGTCACCCTTCCTCAGTTGCGAGTGGGTGTAGGTCTTAACCACGTTCCGGACAGAGCTAGGGTCCTTTTCGTCAGTTCACACTCATTGATGTGGCGGCTCTGTCCAATGTGTCTTTCCAGCTCACTGCTTGATGCATATCCCCCAGCCTCGTTGGATCCTCCAGTGGCATGTCGGATATCCAGCACCCTACTAATCACATCGGACCCTTTTCTCTAGAGCACAGCTACCTTTCTTCGTTTCTGCCGTCTGTTGTTGACGAAGGTTGTCTAAATTGAGATGAAAATGACCCGCGCCCCCAGTTTCATAAAAAAAAGCAGAAGTACCCGCAGTGAATGTGTCGCGCTACACAGTGGGCGGCGAGCTCCCCTTTACATGACACTGGTGCACGCTCAGGGTGATATGTCACCGTCAATGGGATACAACTGAGTCATTCTCGTCTCCACCAAGTTCGCCTCGTCGACTCTCCACTTCGCATTACGTGGCGGGTGCCAGACATGGACGATCATCGCTTCGTTTGTGCCCCGACAACAGATGTCCTGTGAATTCTGACATTCATCACATGTGCTGCTCCTGACTGAATAACAGCGCAAAGGATGTTCCTGGATGAAGTGTACTACCCACAGAAGAAGACTAACGCTGTGAATTGGTTCCACAGCCTTGCAGTTCGACATTTTTTTGTCACTGGCGAGAAGAATATGCTCGGTTTTTGGACTCACGCGAACGAACGACATTGTGCCATTGTCTGTAATCCGAAATAGAGACAATACTTTTCCAACTTCTTTGGAGTACTCCCTACGACCCGGCGTGCAGCTGCAACGTACCTGCAACGAGCAGCTGATCTGATGCACTATTTTTGATTTTTTGATACTACGATCCCCAACGGTATTCCCAATTTTTCAATAAGACGTGCTTGGATTTCTCCACGGCTATGGGCACCTTTCATGGGCTTCACTTCACAGGTTCGGAAAATAAACAAAAAAAATTTTCCTGTGACATTCATTTGTTACCCTCCTTTCCTCACATCCTTTCTTAGTTTAGGTAGAACTGTTGAGATAGAAGTAGTTGAGGGCCAACGTCTGAAGCGGTGCGGCTATTCTTGTTTTTAGAGTCGAAGAGGGTGTGGAAAAACACGTCCCTTTTTTATAGGTTTATTTATAATCAGGAGAGCGAGGGAGAAAGTAAAAATAAAAAAGGTCAGAGCACCTGCCTAGAGAGCAGGAGATAAGGGTTCGTAAGTCGGTCCACCGCAAATGAAACAATAAATAAAAATAAAAAGTGGTTAAGGCGACCGGTGGCCACAAGCAGGAAATCCGCATTCGAGTCGCAGTCCAGCACAAACTTTTATGCCGCGCACACAGCTGAAGTGAATGGCACAGTCGGAGAACGCGAAACTATTTTTCGTAATGAGGGGGAAACTTTTATGGATGTAATTCGAGTTTGGTGCCTAGCATGTCTGTGTTACTAATTGACTAATAACGCAACGGACATGGCCTCATGGAAGTCCACGTGAATGTTTTCCATGGCATAATTTTTTTCTTTTTTTATTTCATTAACAGTATACCGCCTTGAAATGTAAGGTGGGTCGGATGCTTCTGAATCCAACAGCAAACACTTCTCAGTATTACAATGTTATTGGTGTGCAGTTGTTAATGCTTTTTTTTAAATAATATAAATAATATTTCTTCGTCATCTGCAGAGCCAGTTGGCATATAAACTTGTACTACTGTAGTAGGTGTGGGCTTCGTATCTATCTTGGCCACAATAATGCGTTCACTATGCTGTTTGTAGTAGCTTACCCGCATTCCTATTTTCCTATTCATTATTAAACCTACTCCTGCATTACCCCTATTTGATTTTGTGTATATAACCCTGTAGTGACCTGACCAGAAGTCTTGTTCCTCCTGCCACCTAACTTCACTAATTCCCACTATATCTAACTTCAACCTATCCATTTCCCTTTTTAAATTTTCTAACCTACCTGCCCGATTAAGGGATCTGACATTCCACGCTCCGATCCGTAGAACGCCAGTTTTCTTTCTCCTGATAACGACATCCTCTTGAGTAGTCCCCGCCCGGAGATCCGAATGGGGGACTATTTTACCTCCGGAACAATTTACCCAAGAGGACGCCATCATCATTTAATCATACAGTAAAGCTGCATGCCCTCGGGAAAAATTACGGCCGTAGTTTCCCCTTGCTTTCAGCCGTTCGCAGTACCAGCACAGCGAGGCCGTTTTGGTTATTGTCACAAGGCCAGATCAGTTAATCATCCAGACTGTTGCCCTTGCAACTACTGAAAAGGCTGCTGCCCCTCTTCAGGAACCACACGTTTGTCTGGCCTCTCAACAGATACCCCTCCGTTGTGGTTGCAACAGAAACCAGATGGCAGTTATAAGAGTCGAGGGACATGAAAGGGAAGCAGTGGTTGGGAAGGGAGTAAGACAGGGTTGTAGCCTCTCCCCGATGTTGTTCAATCTGTATATTGAGCAAGCAGTAAAGGAAACAAAAGAAAAATTTGGAGTAGGTATTAAAATTCATGGAGAAGAAATAAAAACTTTGAGGTTCGCCGATGACATTGTAATTCTGTCAGAGACAGCAAAGGACTTGGGAGAGCAGTTGAATGGAATGGAGAGTGTCTTGAAAGGAGGATATAAGATGAACATCAACAAAAGCAAAACAAGGATAATGGAATGTAGTCTAATTAAGTCGGGTGATGCTGAGGGAATTAGATTAGGAAATGAGGCACTTAAAGTAGTAAAGGAGTTTTGCTATTTGGGGAGCAAAATAACTGATGATGGTCGAAGTAGAGAGGATATAAAATGTAGGCTGGCAATGGCAAGGAAAGCGTTTCTGAAGAAGAGAAATTTGTTAACATCCAGTATTGATTTAAGTGTCAGGAAGTCATTTCTGAAAGTATTCGTATGGAGTGTAGCCATGTATGGAAGTGAAACATGGACGATAAATAGATTGGACAAGAAGAGAATAGAAGCTTTCGAAATGTGGTGCTACAGAAGAATGCTGAAGATTAGATGGGTAGATCACATAACTAATGAGGAAGTATTGAATAGGATTGGGGAGAAGAGAAGTTTGTGGCACAACTTGACCAGAAGACGCGATCGGTTGGTAGGACATGTTCCGAGGCATCAAGGGATCATCAATTTAGTATTTGAGGGCAGCGTGGAGGGTAAAAATCGTAGAGGGAGACCAAGAGATGAATACACTAAGCAGGTTCAGAAGGATGTAGGTTGCAGTAGGTACTGGGAGATGAAAAAGCTTGCACAGGATAGAGTAGCATGGAGAGCTGCATCAAACCAGTCTCAGGACTGAAGACCACAACAACAACAACAACAACAACATAAATAATATAATATAAAAATTTCTCGAAGGTTGCACCGAATTGAGTGCTTAACAATTGTTAAAATGGTTCTATAAAATTTGTTTCTGCCTAGCTGATGAGAATATAATTTATTCATGCAAATGTCAAAGAAAAATAAAAAGAAAAATGTAATACAATGAGTGTGGTGGATATAATTTGCAATATGTAGAGCAAAGTGATATACTCTATCGGGATGTTGTAATCTTTCGCGTACGTCAGGAAAGAAAGAGTCTACTCGGCGACCCTTGTCGGATTCATCGCACTATCTCTGCCATGTTAGAATCCGCCATTGTTTCATTTGTATTTTGTTCATGATGTTGGTTCCCGTAATTTCCGTGATCTTATCGAGCCTGTCCCTCTTAAGCCAGTAAAGTGCAGCTCTGTAACGTGTTGTTATGTCTATAGGGCAGGTCCCCATCACAACGCAAAGTGCCTCTAGTGATGTGGTGTTGAAAGCTCCGCTCATTCTCAGGAGTACACTATGTTGACCCCGTATTGCAATTGGTTTGGTAGTCTGTATGTTCAGTTTGTGAACCCACGCACTTGCGGCGAAGCAGCCGATGGATTCAAATATCGCAAGGTGGTAAGTCCTTATCGTCTTAATAGGTAATTTGTGCTGAGTTGTGTTCAGTCTTTCTAGTTTTTGCATAATTTTGGAGGCTTTGTCAATCTGATATGATATTTAAAAGTCTGTTTTTCGTGAAGATGCAATCCTAGATAACGTATGGCTTGCTTCCTCTGTAAGCTTGTATTGCCTACTTTTAGAATTGGATTCCTCTGTAGTGTCCCTCTGAGCAGTAAATGTAAAGTTTTGTTGGGAGCTATTTTTAATTTATTTTCTTTGCTCCAGTTGTTAATTTTCTGAAGCAGTTGCGTGCCTTTTGTCTCTAGAGCTGCTCTCGAGTTGGCTGACACCATTACGAGCAGGTCGTGTGCGTACGCCACCACACCTCTTACCCTGTCGTCACTGTCCAGCGTGTTCAGCAAGGGCTCGATTGGGATATCCCAGAATATTGGTCCGCAGATCGAGCCCTGTGCACATCCGTTCGTTATTCTTTTGACAACCTTCCGTGCACCGGCCCTCCACTCCGCCACTCCGCCTCTACAGTAGACGAAGAGGCTATTGTAGAGGGAAGCTGACAGCCTCATTCTCCTTAACGTAGTGAAGAAGGTCGGCCACCACAGATTGTCAAAAGCCCTGGCGATGTCGATTAGTATGGTGGCCGCGTATTTGTCGCTGATGCTATTTTTAACTGTCAGTGCTTGGTTGACGGCGTCTTCTATCGATCTACCTTCCCTGAAACCGAACTGATGGGGCGTTAGGCAATTGTAAGCGGTCACACAACAGCCTTTGCTGTATCTTGGCGAGGGTGTTTAAGAGACAGATCAATCGGTACATTTTGGGGTCTGTTGGCTCTTTGTCTTCTGATTTCCTGGTTATTACTACATTAGCAGTTTTCAGAGGTTTGGAATTCTGCCTGTTAGTATTAACTCGTTGAACATGTTAGTAAGAAAAGGTGTCATTTGTGTTACTGTTTGTTTTAATGTTTCTGAAAGTATTTTGTCTGGGTCGGGTATTTTTCGGTTTTTAAGCCCGCTGTTTGCCGTCGCGACTTCTGCTTGCGCGAATGGCATTGTTACACTGTCACTGATGTATGGTTGCCTCATGCTTTCTCTTAGGTCAGCATGGTCTCGCTCATCTTGTGTGGAGTCGTCATCCGGGAGGAGCCTGTTCAGAAGATATTCTGCTGTGCTTCTCCATCCTTTGGTCATTGTGCCGTCAACTTGTTTTAGTGTTGACAGAACTGTCGGTGTCTTAACTCGTTCTGTTTCTATCTTGAATGGTTGTCCCCAAATGTCGTTCTGTAGCTGGGTTTTAATGAAATTGGTCCAGTAGTCTTGCATTATTGTCTTTAGTTGTTTTTAGTATTTCTGTTTAGCGTCAAGACACAGGTCAAGTGTTATCTGTCTTTCAGGAGCTGTCTTTGATTGTTGTTTGTACTTTCTTTAGTCCTGTGAATCCTTCCTTAGTCTTGCCAGTTCTGTCGACCACGGTTTTTTGTCCCCACCCTGTTTTTGCCCGTGGTATAGCTGCTTCCCGTGCTCTTTGTAGGATCTCTGTCAGTACATGCGCTTTGTAATCTATACTGCCTCGAACAGTGTTTAGTGAAGACGCTTCAAGAATATCTCGAACTTTTTCCAGTCGGCTCTTCCTATGAGTAAATGCAGATGTTCATGGTCCATGTTATGTGTATTGACATATCTGTCTGTAGTCATGACGATTGCGTTCTGGTCGCTGTGTGTGGCTCTATCCAGTACCCTCCATGTGTTGACTAATGGAAGAGATTTTGCGTTCCCTAGAGGAAGGTCTGCGGTACTTACACCACCGGCGTCTCCCCGGTAGGTACGTGGCTGACCCTCCCTACTCAGTATGAAGAGGTTGCATTCGTTTACCACGTCAACCACTAGTTGCCCTCTGTCGTCAGTTCTATCTGAATTCTATAAGTGGGATTTTGCGTTGACATCGGTTAGAATGAGCAGCATTTTTCTTTCTGAGTGTCGTGCAATGTCTTTTATTTTTTCTAAGAAAGGTTCTATATCATACGAGTACTGAGCGTAAATAGACGACATGAGCCATACATCCTGTCCGTCTGTTATTTCTGCTCTGGCGACGTGATCAGAGCAAAACTGGGTGATCTGTGTTACTGTGAGGTTTTTATTAACTACTACTCGTATTATCGCGGCTTTCGCGTTTGGTGTACCTGCTGTTGTGATGTAATGTAAGGGGAGCCTTGAAGTCTTCCCGCTTCGCAGAAAAGGTTCCTGAACGCAGGAGATGTCTGTTTTTGTTTCTTCTAAGAGCCTACCTAGTTCCATGTTTACTAGGGCACTGACCTGGCAGTTTAGTTGTATTACCTTCATAAGGCATATCTAGTGAAGAAAAAACACTTAAAATTCAGAAACACATGCCCATGTGCTCTCACGAAATCCTTGTATACCTTCCCTAGATTTAGGCCCTCTCCCCTTCGTGCACATGCCTGCTCTAAAACCTTACATAGTTCTTTATGGTTCGTTGGCAGATTTTCAACTCTTAGTATCATCCTGTCAGTTTGTTTTGTAGTTGGGAAGCAGATTTTATCCCAGTTTTCATGCTTATTTCGTATTACACAGCAAAGAGCAGTTTAAAAAATATCCTTGTTTTCTAGTCTGCTAAGTCGTAGGTTAGCTTCTAAGTTTTCGTAGTTTGCGTGATGAACGGTATTCAGCTGGGGGTCCTCGATGGTGTCTGGTTGGTGTTCTTGACTGTTTGTTTGTTGCCCCGAATTCGAGTAATTTTTGCAGTGCAGCACGTCTTTCCTGCTTTATGGTTTCTGGTAGAATGGAGTTTGATGTGTTTTCGCTGAGCATTTCCCCTGATAGTGACTTGTTGTTTTTGATCTCTACCGGTGACTTGTTCGTAAAATGTGACTGTTGTATGTCCGTTTCTGGGATGGTTGTCTCTGATGTTGTGCCGGTGCAGGATGTCTCTTTCTGTTCTGCTACATTACTGTTTTGTTTTTCGTAGTGACTGTGTGTGCTACCCCCGTAGACAAAACGAACTGGTGAAATTTAGGGTCCACATTTAGTTGTATCATATTCTACTTGTTGTGCGGGCAGTGTACAATTGTCTTTGTCTGTGTTTGCCTGTGGTGTTGGATTTTTTGTGAACTTCGTGACATCTTCGTTTTCAGGATATTCAAGGACGTCGTTACATTTCTCTGAACTATCTCGTAGTATTTCGTCTTCCAGCTCGTAAACTCGCGAAAGGACACCAGCCTGGAAGATGGCACAATCAAACATGTGATGTTTCAGGTGCCTGGCCACTTCATATTCAATTCCTCCCTGCATCCACATGTCGTCTATATAGTAGGTAATGCTGAAGTACCTAAATTATATTGTCTCCCAGAACTGAGGCTCTATATTAGTACTAGTATCTTCAGTTTGGAGTCCGTAGAAATATTGGAATACGTGAGACAATACTAACCCTATAGCTTATCTTAGAAGAAAGATTAACGAAAGGCAAACCTACGTTTTTAGCATTTGTAGACTTAGAGAGAGCTTTTGATAATGTTGACTGGAATACTCTCTTTCAAATTCTGAAGGTGGCAGGGGTAAAATACAGGGAGCTAAAGGCTATTTACAATTTGTACAGAAACTAGATGGCAGCTATAAAAGTCGAGGGACATGAAAGGGAAGCAGTGGTTGGGAAGGGAGTGAGACACGGTTGTAGCCTCTCTCCGATGTTATTCAATCTGTATATTGAGCAAGCAGTGAAGGAAATAAAAGAAAAATTCGGAGTAGGTGTTAAAATCCATGGAGAAGAAATGAAAACTTTGAGGTTCACCGATGACACTGTAATTCTGTCAGAGACAGCAAAGGACGTGGAAGAGCAGTTGAACGGAATGGACAGTGTCTTGAAAGGAGGATATAAGATGAACATCAACAAAAGCAAAACGAGGATAATGGAATGTAGTCGAATTAAGTCGGGTGATGCTGAGGGTATTAGATTAGGAAATGAGAGACTTTAAGTAGTAAAGGAGTTCTGCTATTTGTGGACAAAATAACTGATGGTCGAAGTAGAGAGGATATAAAATGTAGACTGGCAATGGCAAGGAAAGCGTTTCTGAAGAAGAGACACATCGAGTATAGATTTAAGTGTCAGGAAGTCGTTTCTGAAAGTATTTGTATGGTGTGTAGCCATGTATGGATGTGAAACGTGGACGTGGACGATAAATACACTCCTGGAAATTGAAATAAGAACACCGTGAATTCATTGTCCCAGGAAGGGGAAACTTTATTGACACATTCCTGGGGTCAGATACATCACATGATCACACTGACAGAACCACAGGCACATAGACACAGGCAACAGAGCATGCACAATGTCGGCACTAGTACAGTGTATATCCACCTGTCGCAGCAATGCAGGCTGCTATTCTCCCATGGAGACGATCGTAGAGATGCTGGATGTAGTCCTGTGGAACGGCTTGCCATGCCATTTCCACCTGGCGCCTCAGTTGGACCAGCGTTCGTGCTGGACGTGCAGACCGCGTGAGACGACGCTTCATCCAGTCCCAAACATGCTCAATGGGGGACAGATCCGGAGATCTTGCTGGCCGGGGTAGTTGACTTACACCTTCTAGAGCACGTTGGGTGGCACGGGATACATGCGGACGTGCATTGTCCTGTTGGAACAGCAAGTTCCCTTGCCGGTCTAGGAATGGTAGAACGATGGGTTCGATGACGGTTGACGGTTTGGATGTACCGTGCACTATTCAGTGTCCCCTCGACGATCACCAGTGGTGTACGGCCAGTGTAGGAGATCGCTCCCCACACCATGATGCCGGGTGTTGGCCCTGTGTGCCTCGGTCGTATGCAGTACTGATTGTGGCGCTCACCTGCACGGCGCCAAACACGCATACGACCATCATTGGCACCAAGGCAGAAGCGACTCTCATCGCTGAAGACGACACGTCTCCATTCGTCCCTCCATTCACGCCTGTCGCGACACCACTGGAGGCGGGCTGCACGATGTTGGGGCGTGAGCGGAAGACGGCCTAACGGTGTGCGGGACCGTAGCCCAGCTTCATGGAGACGGTTGCGAATGGTCCTCGCCGATACCCCAGGAGCAACGGTGTCCCTAATTTGCTGGGAAGTGGCGGTGCGGTCCTCTACGGCACAGCGTAGGATCCTACGGTCTTGGCGTGCATCCGTGCGTCGCTGCGGTCCGGTCCCAGGTCGACGGGCACGTGCACCTTCCGCCGACCACTGGCGACAACATCGATGTACTGTGGAGACCTCACGCCTCACGTGTTGAGCAATTCGGCGGTACGTCCACCCGGCCTCCCGCATGCCCACTATACGCCCTCGCTCAAAGTCCGTCAACTGCACATACGGTTCACGTCCACGCTGTCGCGGCATGCTACCAGTGTTAAAGACTGCGATGGAGCTCCGTATGCCACGGCAAACTGGCTGACACTGACGGCGGCGGTGCACAAATGCTGCGCAGCTAGCGCCATTCGACGGCCAACACCGCGGTTCCTGGTGTGTCCGCTGTGCCGTGCGTGTGATCATTGCTTGTACAGCCCTCTCGCAGTGTCCGGAGCAAGTATGGTGGGTCTGACACACCGGTGTCAATGTGTTCTTTTTTCCATTTCTAGGAGTGTAGTTTGGACAGGAAGAGAATAGTAGCTTCCGAAATGTGGCGCTGCAGAAGAATGCTGAAGATTGGATGGGTAGATCACATAACTAGTGAGAAGGTATTGAACAGAATTGGGGAGGAGTTTGTGGCAGAACTTGACTAGAAGAAGGATCGGTTGGTAGGACATGTTCTGAGGCATCAAACGATGACCAATTTAGCATTGGAGGGCAGCGTGGAGGGTAAAAATCGTAGAGGGAGACCAAGAAATGAATACACTAAGCTGATTCAGAACGGTGTAGGCTGCAGTAGGTACTGGGAGATGAAGAAGCTTGCACAGGATAGAGTAGCATGGAGAGCTGCAGCAAACCAGTATAAGGACTGAAGACCACAACAACAACACAATATCCCCATGTCTTCCCGCCAGGCAACGGGTCGCCGCCAGTCTCTCATCCTAGTCGACAGCGATTTGTACCTTTGTCTGTTTGTGTTATTAGTTACGTCTGTCCCTGCGTGTGTTAGGGGTGGGCGGTGGGCGGGGGTTCTGACAGTTTGTGGTGGCACACCTTATAAATGGACGTTGTCCAGAACATCATACTCGGTGTGCTCTATTTGTCTTTTGTAGAGCTGTTTATATGAATAACAGTCTGGCCCCCCTGCTTTATCGCATGTTCTATTTCTGTGTTTGCATGGTGTAGAGCCTACAGGAGTGTCCTGCCTTCATTCTGACTTTTTGTGTCCCGGTTTTGCACATCTTCCACATACTGGGCCCTTGTCGCAACGCTTCGATGGGTGACCGAAGCCCCAACAGTTAAAACATTTTTGCACAGCAACAAAGTCATTGACATACAAAGATTCAAACTGCATAAAAACCCTTTCTTTTTGAAGCAGCCGTAAACGTACTCTTGGCGACCCTTCTAAAATATATTTTACTGGCCTTTTGCCCTTCGGTCCTGTTTTAAATTTTGATATTATATATTATATTATTAAACATTATAGCATAATACAGCATTCACTGGCAAGCTTCTGTTAAGTGGTGAACGTTTCAGGAAGGTGCAGTACTTCTTTAGTCTGGGTGGCGCGGACACGCCCATTGAAATGGTGTAGCAAGAAATGCGATTGTCACGTTCATATGACATGTTACCGTTGATCCACGCTCCAATCTCGGATACCCCGTGCGCACTGCAATTGTACCTGGTCTATTCGGAAAGTAAGGCCCGATCGGTCACAAAATGGAAACCACAGTGAAAAACCAGATGAAGCTTCGCACAGAGGTGTAGGACTGTCTGTCCAGTACGCCCGTCGATCGCGTCACGTCGCTCTTTTCTGTTCTGAGAGCCCAGGAGCACGTAAAGGTGCTTAGAACAATAGTGTCTCCCTCCGTGTATGAGTGCCAGCGGAAGACTACGCCTGATCTGATGCAGCCCACGCAACGTTACGCTCATGTACCTCCTTCTTTGTGACAAGTCTCGGTTGAACGCTGTAAGGGCAATGAGGACGTCCCTGCAGCGGTTTCGATGGGAAGTTTTTGAACCCCCACCATACAGTCCGTACTTGACTCGCTTTGGTTTTCATCCCTGCTCACACGAGCCGCTGGCTATGAGGACAGCATTTTGGCACAGTAAACAAGCTGCAGATGAGCAGAAAGCACAGGCGGCTGCTTCCTATGGCGAGGGTACTGTAGAGTTGGTAAAGCGCTGCGACAAACATCTCAGTCAGAGCGGCTACTGTGTAGAGAAGTAACTGGTAGGTGTAACTACCTGTTGCAAATAAAGCATTTGTGATTTTCTCTGTGCTTCCCATTTCGCGGCCTACCGGACCTTACTTTCCGAATGGCACTCGTAACTGACGACGCCACTGGGCCAGCATGGGAACACACAGTGTTCGTCAGCTGAGCAGGCAGTGTGCACCTATGTGCGCTGTACGCTGCGCGTCCCAGACAAAAAAAAAAATGGCTCTGAGCACTATGGGACTTAACTGCTGAGGTCATCAGTCCCCTAGAACTTAGAACTACTTAAACCTAACTAACCTAAGGACATCACACACACCCATGCCCGAGGCAGGATTCGAACCTGCGACCGTAGCAGTCGCGCGGTTCCAGACTGTAGCACCTAGAACCGCTCGGCCACACCAGCCGGCCGTCCCAGACACTCGTGTCTGCACCGATATTACTGTGCTCTGTTGCCAGCTCAGCCACAACTCTCAACCTGCACCGCTTTCTACATCTACATCTACGTGATTACTCTGCTATTCACAATAAAGTGCTTGACAGAGGGTTCAATGAACCACCTTCATGGTGTCTCTCTACCATTCCACTCTCGAACGGCACGCAGGGAAAACGAGCACTTAAATTTTCCCGTGCTAGCCCTGATTTCTCGTATTTTATCGTGATGATCATTTCTCTCTATGTAGCTGGGTGCCAACAGAATGTTTTCGCAATAGAAGGAGAAAACTGGTGATTGAAATTTCATGAGAAGATCCCGTCGCAACGAAAAACGCCTTCGTTTTAATGATTGCCACTCCAATTCACGTATCATGTCTGTGACACTATCTCCCCTATTTCGCGATAATACAAAACGAGCTGCCCTTCTTTGTACTTTTTCGATGTCTTCCGTCAGTCCCACCTGATGCGGATCCCACACCGCACAGCAGTACTCCAGAATATGGCGGACAAGCGTAGTGTAAGCAGTCTCTTTGGTAGACCTGTTGCACCTTCTAAGTGTTCTGCCAATGATTCACAGTCTTTGGTTTGCTCTGCCCACAATATCATCTATGTGATCATTCCAATTTAGGTTATTTGTAATTGTAATCCCAAAGTACTTAGTTGAATTTACAGCCCTCAGATTTGTGTGACTTATCGCGTAATCGAAATTTAGCTGATTTCTTTTACTGCTCATGTGAATAACTTCGCACTTTTCTTTATTCAGGGTCAATTGCCACTTTTCGCACCATACAGATATCTTATCTAAATCATTTTGCAAGTCTTTTTGATCATCTGATGACTTAACAAGACAGTAAATGACAGCATCATCTGCAAACAATCTAAGCCGGCTACTCAGATTCTCCTCTATGTCGTTAATATAGATCAGGAAGAATAGAGGGCCTATAACGCTTCCTTGGGGAACGCCGGATATTACTTCTGTTTTACTCGATGACTTTCCGTCTGTTACTACGAACTGTGACCTTTCTGACAGGAAATCACGAATACAGTCGGACAACTGAGGTGATACTCCGTAGGCACGCAGTTTGATTAGAAGACATGTGAGGAACGGTGTCGAAAACCTTCTGGAAACCTAAAAATATGGAATCAATTTGACATCCCCTGTCGATAGCACCTTTTACTTCATGAGTATAAAGAGCTAGTTGAGTATCACAACAACGATGTTTTCTGAATCCGTGCTGGTCAACGAACTTTACTCCGAACCAGACGTTCTGTGGGGAGGCGTGCACATTTGACGCTTTGACACCTGTTCGTCGTTTTGCCCCCTTCATGCAGTTTCATAGGCGCTCACAACAATAGCGAGCGAATAGTCAATTACGAGCTTCGCCGTTTCCGAGGCGGTCGCATCCGGGCGACGGGTCGTGACCATCTGCCCTTCTTCCAAGTCGCTTATGTCAGCAGTTTTGCCCACTCGCTAGTCGTGCCGTCGCTAGACAGTTTCCCCATTGGTCGCCTCTCCGTTTCTTACTTTCTTTACCGCAACACGTATCTGGAACGTGGCATTCAATCTTCCAGTAGACACTGATCATAATGTTTTGGCTCGTCAGTGAACAAGAAATTCTGCTACCTTGTAAGCAAACTAACATATCACATGAGGATATGAGAAACAAACTACAACAGGCAGAGAGAGTATTCTTAACCAGCGTAGTACTGAATTCACTGACACGCTTCCGCGGAGAGGTGGGTGTTTCGAGAATGTGCGGTGCTGCTTTAGGCTGGGTGACGCCGTATATCCTTACACAGACAAAGATCTGTTGTAGCAAGAAATGTGACTGATACGACCAGGCGACACGTTTCCACTGATCCACGGTTCAATCTATGCCTAAGGCCCTGCAGTCATGGACTGAGCGGCTGGTCCCGGTTGAGGTTCGAGTCCTCCCTCGGGCATGGGTGTGTATGTTTGTCCTTAGGATAATTTAAGTAGTGTGTAAGCTTAGTGACTGATGACGTTAGCAGTTAAGTCCCATAAGATTTCACGCACATTTGAACATTTTTCAATCTAGGACATGAGAAACAAGCTATAACAGGCAAAGACAGTACTTGTAACCAAAAGAATACCAGTATCAAACTGAGCCCTTAATTTAAGGAAGAAGATCTGAAAGCGTCAAAAAGGAAACGGTCTTGGAAAGGCAGATTCAGCATATACGAAAGGACTTCAGAAAGCAGATTACGCCTACCTATGGCAAGCCAAGTAACTTTTATTGAGGCCAAGAAGTGACACAGAGACATGACACTATTTATCACCGTTGTCATCAGGCCGCTGTAGACAACAGTCGGGACACACTGCCGGTCGTTCGGATCCTACATGACAGAAATCCGCTGACTGGTCACACTGCTGTTCGAGAACTACAGTGTGAACATCCTCGTCGTTGGAATATTTCTTCCCCCCGCCCCCCCTTCCCCACCCCGCAAGTTCCTTCAGCTTGCGAAAAAGAAGGAAATCGCATTGTGCACGATCTGGACTTCCAGATCAGCATCACCGGCTCATATGCGGATTTGGTCAAATCGCTCGCACCATTTCAATACGGCTTACCGCGATATTGCACTTGGTCAACGGTTGGGTAGGGTTGTTTAGGGGAGGAGACCACACAGCGAGGTCATCGGTCTCATTGGACTGGGGAAGGACGGGGAAGGAAGTAGGCCGTGCCCTTTCAAAGGAACCATCCCGGCATTTGCCTGGAGTGATTTAGGGAAATCACGGAGAACCTAAATCAGGATTGTCGGACGCGGGATTGGACCGTCGTCCTCAGGAATGTGAGTCCATACTTGGTCAAGGTATCACCAGACTTTCGCGGTGCATGTCCAAAGTATCGTCATTCAGATCAGTCATCGTGATTCAGAAGAACAAACGCACTGCAATTTCGTACTTTCACATTGTGATCCACTTGTCATCTTCACAGCAGTAGAGCGGTGTGTGTAGCAATCCTGGAACATGTACTATCTTCTAACAATGCGTCATTCTTGTTTCACAATGGTCTTAGCATGAGACGGAGTGTGTAGCCTATTTACTGGAGTCTCTACGTAAGTCTGGAGGACAACGGCAGATGAATGTGAATCACGGACTGTGGGAGAAGAAGAGCATCGAAGTGTTTAAGATGTGGTGCTATACAAGAATGTTGAAAATTAGAATAACTGATAAGACAAACAAAAAAATGAGGAGGTTGTTCGCAGAATCGGCAAGGAGAGGAACATGCCGAAAACATTTACAAGCAGAAGGGGCCATATGATAGGTCATATATCAAGACACGAAAAAAAAACTTCCATTGCGTTTGAGGGTAACAACTGTAGGTCAAGGCAGAGACTGCAATATATCAAAGAAATTAATTGAGGAAACAGACCAGTCAGGAAAGGGAGAGAGAGAGAGAGAGAGAGAGAGAGCTGAAATTGACAAGGAGATGTACGTTTAAGACGGGGGAGGAAAATTTGCGGTAAGGTCTTATGGGACAAACTGCTGAGGTCACCGGTCCCTAAGCCTACACACTACTTAATCTAACTTAAACTAACTTACGCTACGGACAACACACACACCCATACCCGAGGGAGAACTCGAACCTCCGACGCCGGGAGCCGCACGGACCGTGACAAGGCGCCTCACCCGCTCGGCTACGGGAGAGGGGGCGTGGCCGAAACAAGATGTTCAAATAAAGTTAAGCAGCAGCTTTTGTCGGACCGTTCCTTTAGTCCAACACGAAGTTCACAGCGTTGACCTTTGGTGGGTGGTGAGACGTCGATAGGGTTTGTGACGCCAGAGGCCGCTCCTGCCCCGCCCGCTTAATTCAGCGGTGTCCTTCAGCCTGGTCGGTGACGTGCGACGTCTATCACTCTGACCCCGTTCAGCTTGAATGGAACCTGAAATAGCTCAACGCTCGCAACATACAGTCACGCCGCGTCACGACATCACTCTCCTGTCATATTTCGGATCGGTAAACAGCATTTCATTTCGGGGCTGGCCGCCGTCAGAAAGGTGCGATGGAACATGAGCAAAAAGTCATGCCCGATATTGTCTGCAGTGTTTTCCCTCTGTGACTGCCCGCAACCACATCCGTTCGGCATTAAAAAATCTTGGGTTCCTCAAGAATTTTCTGATCTAGCGTTTCAGTCTTTTTGCTGAGTCTTCCTTTCACACAGTGTGATGCAGTGTTAAACGTCCGCTAATTTAAGGACATATTTTCAGCGTCTATCGCAGTAGACCCTACGGGTCGGAAATTGGTTAGAGGGTGACAGATCACGGTCCTCATCCTAGTCATCCTGAACTACTCAAGATCAGACAGAGAGGCGGTTCCTAGCGTGTAGGTAAAGCAACTCAAGAACACTGCAAAGTCTATAACTAGTGTATATTGGCAATTCTAACTAACCGAAAGAAACATGGTGTTCAAATACTTGAAAAGTTAAAAACTGAGGGTTTCTGAACTAGCTACGGATGTAAGATAAAACAAAGTGGACAGAAAGAGTGTCAACTGAATAAGAAAAAAAGACCGGAGTTGAAGACTTGATAGTGATGTTATGGAGCTGACGTTGTAGTGAGACGAAATGAAGGGAAATAGATTAATCCATTAAGGGATTAAAAGATTTATCGCGTTAGAAACAGACCTAGAAAATGACCTAGTGGAAAATGAATGACGCAATAAAGAAACAAGCAGGACATAATCAGTGCGAAAGTCACAGCTTGTAATGAATGTGAAAGTCTGGAGGAGCACTACATTCAACAGCTTCTTACCAAGCAGTCCAAATTAGTGAGCAACTGAACAATTTTAATTTTAGTTAATAGATGCCAGTGCGTACAGGAACAACCCCGCAAACTTCAAACAGTGCGTGATTCGTTAAGCTGAAGATCAGAAGGATGCATTTCCAAGTATAGATGTCACACTGAGTCCCTCAAATGAACAAGGTTGCAAATAGCCGTCACTTTTGCGCCTCTCCTACTGCAATAGTACAGGATCTCTCTACTGGAATTTACTCACTTACCTCCGCGAATTTGCATAGAACCTCTGCCTGCAGTGAAGCGACGTATAATGAAGGTTGAACCTGGGAAAACTGTTTACAAGACAGGGTACATAAAACGTTGTGGTTCCTGCTGCAAACAAGGTTCTTTATCATAGGGCTAACTGAGATAACCGAATAAAACACACTTGCCCAAAATGTTTGTCCTACGTTTTTATTCTAACAATACACAGGCTGCTACGAAGTCAACCCTAACACACGGTTCTTGTTTTAAAAACATGTACTTCCTCACATTTTGCACAATCACGTTCACATACATATCACAATATCGCATTGCAAATACAGAATTCGCGACCTGCTCTCTACAGAACCATAACGTTTGTCAATAAACGGCTGTAAGTTTTCACGATGGTTCTCAGATGTGGTATGCTGCGCAGTTCACCAATACTCAGTAATCTGAAGTTGCAATTATCATAACATAGCACGCCCGGCATAATTTTTTCCAGCCCATCGGGTGAAGGTTACAAAATTCACTAAAATTCTCGAATCTTCCAGCTACATTTCTTACCGCCGACCTTCCTCATTTTCCAAAACACTATGCTTCTTAATGAAAGTAGATTTCAATATTTTTAGTAGAACACCGAAACATAGTTCCACTCACTGCTAGAACTGACTTCCGACTCTTCAAGACGAGCGCATCCAATCTCTCACTCTCCTACAGAACGCGCGAAAATTCTCTGTTGTCACTGGCTGGAAGATATTGTAGCCAGGTAGCTTCATAGAGGTTCGCAGACAATCTGATAACTTCCCTCGTTTCCAGCCCCAGTTCTTATCTTACATTAATAATTTTTCAATATTAGTATTTTCCGAAGTAAACTGAAAAATAACCTCACATTTACTTGCTTTAAGGAGAGAAGTAAAGATTTTGCTTCTACAGTCCCTAAACTGACTACTTACAACCTCATCATATGAGGAGCATTCAGTAAGTAATGAACACATTTTTCTCTCTCAGCCAGTTTCGGCTGAAAAAATGCGAAATTTGTTGTGGGAGATGGTGGAATATTTCCACTTCAGCCTGTGTAGTTTCGTGAAGTTCCGATAAATGGCGCCGGTATACGTGGCCTTCAAAATGGGGTCTGCAGTGGAGGTGCGTCCCAGCCAGAGAGCTGTCACTGGGTTTCTCATGGGCAGAACCAAAGCACCTCAGATATTCGTAGGCGCCTGAAGAATGTTTATGGAGACCAGGCAGTTAACAAAAGCACAGTGACTCGTTGGGCCAGGCGTCTGTCAACATCGCAACAGGGTCTGGCGGACCTGTCCGATCTCTCTCGTGCCGGCCGGCCGCACACGCCTGTGACTCTTGCAGTGTTGGACCGTGTGGACACTCTCATTGGACCTGATCGACGAATCACAATCAATCAACCGACTGCTCAACTGGACTTCTCTGTTGGTAACGCTGGCAAACTCGTCCACCATTTTGGGTACTCGAAGGTGTGTGCCCACGGGGTTGCTCGCTGCCTAATAGAAGACCACAAAGGGCCCCG
The DNA here is from genome assembly GCF_021461395.2 of Schistocerca americana. Classification (NCBI taxonomy): domain Eukaryota; kingdom Metazoa; phylum Arthropoda; class Insecta; order Orthoptera; family Acrididae; genus Schistocerca; species Schistocerca americana. The sequence goes on along the minus strand of NC_060125.1, from coordinate 555,683,771 downwards.
TCTTCCTTCTTCCACATGTTTCGTCCAATGAAGGGGATGCAACCATAGAAGACCACAAAGAGCAACAAAGGGCCCCATCTTCCTTCTTCCACGTGTTTCGTCCAATGAAGGGGATGCAACCATAGAAGACCACAAAGAGCAACAAAGGGCCCCATCTTCCTTCTTCCACGTGTTTCGTCCAATGAAGGGGATGCAACCATAGAAGACCACAAAGAGCAACAAAAGGCCCCATCTTCCTTCTTCCACGTGTTTCGTCCAATGAAGGGGATGCAACCATAGAAGACCACAAAGAGCAACAAAGGGCCCCATCTTCCTTCTTCCACGTGTTTCGTCCAATGAAGGGGATGCAACCATAGAAGACCACAAAGAGCAACAAAGGGCCCCATCTTCCTTCTTCCACGTGTTTCGTCCAATGAAGGGGATGCAACCATAGAAGACCACAAAGAGCAACAAAGGGCCCCGTCTTCCTTCTTCCACGTGTTTCGTCCAATGAAGGGGATGCAACCATAGAAGACCACAAAGAGCAACAAAGGGCCCCATCTTCCTTCTTCCACGTGTTTCGTCCAATGAAGGGGATGCAACCTGTGGGAAGCAGTACGTGGATAATGGAGAGGTTACTGATGCAGCAACACGTTGGGTCCAACGTCGAGTAGTGGAGTGTGGTACCATGCGGGCATACAGGCCGTGCCAGTAAGGTTGTGTAACGCCGTCGCATTGAACGGAGATTACGTTGAAAAAATAGGGTTTTGTAACCGAAGGAGAGGAGAATAACATGGTGCATTGAAATCCTAAATAAAACAAACTAGCTTTCAGAAAAAAAATGTGTTGCATTACTTACTGAACGCCACTCGTGTTATGTAGGTGATTCACTGCTCGATTACACAGTGTGACTCCCGCTCTCATTCATTATTAATTATTATAAATTTTCAAGATTCATGCGTTCTGCACTCACCCCATCTTTTAATTTGACACCATAAATATTGTTTCATTAGCTATTCAGTGAGAAAGTGTTTGTTTCAACCATTCCCTGATGTACTTGCAATAACATATCAACGTGTTAGAATTTTTATTTTTATTAGAAATCATAAAATTTAGTTTTTAGTCAGTTCTTAATATTTCCGGAAATATTTCAAGCATGAAATTGAAACTCTTTCAGAAGCTACCCAGTGTTCTTATGAAAGACCCCTAGGTACCAGCTAACCAGGTATTCATATAACCTTACCACAATTTAGTTATAAGGGGGTGTTTACCACAGTGACTATGTGGTTACCTGGTAACTAGGATTGATGAAAAGTTTTACAGACACAGCGTTATAGGCGTTACCCCCTCTAGATTTAATGATATCGGTATCCATAAATAGGCAGTGACTTATATTTCAACTTTGGTCCAGGTTATCAGTGTTGAACCAGCAAAATTACTTATATCCTCATAGATATTGTTAGGTCAATGTTGCCATACATCTTCAAATGAGATACATGTAATTCTTGAGTACTGATGATCATGGGGATAGTAGTATAATACTATGGAATTTTGTGTACTATACTTAGATGCTATTTTGATATTTGCCAATATAAGGTACTTATGGTCAATACTACATTTCTTCCCCTCCCATGGAAATTGTCCACTGTCATAACTCACAAATGTGTCCAACGTCGTTTTCTAACCCTTTTGGGTTACTGTACTATTCAACTATCGTTGCACTCTTGAGTTGCCACTTAACCAATTTTATACTTGATGCAACATTGCATTTCCTGACACTTAGCTGATGGGTATAAGTTCGTTATTGTCTGACTTTAACTAGTCAAATACTTTGACCAGTTTTTAGGTACCGTGACATTTTGATGCATGCAGATAGTTTCTGACTCATTAAGGTCATTAGACAGAATATGATGACACTGGATGATGTACTTAAGATCCAGATGGTCATCTCATACGCTACTACAACTGCCCTTAATGCAACCTCAGAATGATTTGACATGGTTATACGTCAGACCCTTAGTCTTAGGGATTGTATACATTTCATTTTCAGATTTATCTTCACACATATAGGCGGCTTCCTATATTTATCTTTTTCATCCTTTCCTTTTTATTCAATTGATTCCATTTGGTATAATCCTGCATAACTGTATAGGACTTATATGCAGGGAGACAGACATTTCTTGATATACAGAGATTGAGAAACTTCTTTGTAACCATGACTACATGAGGCAGCTACTGGCATTGCGTTAATTCACTCAGCACAATGTGGGGTTGTCCTACATGAGGGTCCTAATGAAGTGTGTACGATGACCAGGTGTTTGATGATTTTATAGTACGATTGCATTGGTTTACTTCGGGAATGCAATTGGGTTTTAAGACAACTCTTGTGTGCTTTTTATCGTTAATATTGCGGCAGCTGTTTGTCGTACCACACATAAGTAACTATGTAGTCTGACATGTTTGTCACATTTTCTTGTATTTTTATTTATTTTAATGTTATTTATATTAGTTAATTTTTATTAAAAAAATCTTCCACTTTTCCACAGGACATACGAATGTATGGAGTACATCTGATGTGTTGCATGGCCTATTACAACTGTGTGTTACAGTTTTATGAATAATAGCTTACACATATGTCCATATACCGTGCGTATTTGAGTAAAACAGGGAAAACTATTAATAAGACCATGGCATAGGCAGAAGCATATGTGCCCTAATGTTACGCATAGTTTTAATGGTATACAATATATCTCTTTGAGCCATTTACATAGTTAACATGAACCTGTCAATTGTTAGCGTATGTTCTATATTTTTTATAAATTTTTTGTAATAGTACATTTCTTCTATTCATTATGCCTTAAGATGGCATCAACGTAATGCCGAAACTGGTAGCACATAGAAGTTCATAAAATAAAATAAATTTCTGCAATACATACGGCTGTTGGTAAATTATTGCATCAAGAAGTTCATGCCAGCCGTCGTCCCACGATCCATAATGGATCAACGAAGATTAAATTTCATCTCTGATTAACTCACAGGTTGGTGTGTAATTTAAACAATCTGTAATGTGTTCGCGTGCGACTGGGCCTACAACCAGCACAGATGACGATTGGCAGCTTGTCAGCGGGGAAACGCGTTCTGTGCGCTCAACAGCAGCTTCCTAATCAACAGTGCACACGGCTACTCCACAATATGGACAACCGTTCAGAGAGTATGCCCTTCTGGTCCCATGGCGACTGGAATAGTTTTTCTTGTTTCGGTGAATACTGCCACTTCTCATAATATTTAATATCTCTTTTTTAGCACATTACATATGTAAAGACGTCCTTTACTCCATAACATGGATTCTATATTCCAAAATCGGAGATTTCATCTCCAAACCAAAACCACATCCACTTCAGTTTCATTACAATCTTTAGTACGTTGTTCGGTTCAAAATTGGCTCTAAGCACTATGCGACTTAACATCTGAGGTCATCAGTCCCCTAGAACTTAGAACTACTTAAACCAAACTAACCTAATGACATCACACACATCCATACCCGAGGCAGGATTCGAACCTGCGATCGTAGCAACCGTGTGGTTCTAGACTGGAGCGCCTAGAACAGCTCGACCACAGCGGCCGGCATCGTTGTTTGGGTTGCGTGCTGTAGTTTGTAATGAAACTGGACACACTGTCACACTCGCTTTAACGAAGAACTCGAGACAACAGACCAGATCTTCGTCGCTCGTTGCTAGGAAGTCAACTGTACAAAGACTACATCGGTATAGCTATTAAATACTCTTTAAAACATTGCCTGCATTTATATGTTATTTCCTAGCAAAATATTGAATGAATGGTGAAAGCATTTAATGAAAATTCTCCTATTGTGCAATTGATTAACGAAAAGCTAGCATTTTAGCATGTTTTCCTCATATTCCCATGTTGGTATAGATTCAATCAGAACCATAAAAATAAGAAATGTATTTATCCGGAAAAAAGTAGTACAGCAATAATGAAAGAAATATGTTTTACATCAGAAAAAATATATTACTGGGTATTCACGGACCTTATCTTGGTACTCACCATACGCAGTTCTTTCCTTTCTGTTCCAGTAGTAGTTCGTGCCTGGACTCGGTCATGTAGGGCAGTTTTTGTTGATGCTAACAACGTACTGTGAGTGTATTAATGAAGATGAAAACACTGGTAACTGTTCACAGAATTCCTGACTCGAGTACAATGAGACTATTCGTGAATGTGGGAAAATTAAAATCTTTTTGCGGCAGGGATCGCGAAAGAGTCGACTGAGCCATTTTACAACAAAGACCGATGTTAAAAATGCTGTTTCAAGAGACAAATAAAAACTTGTTGCTTATTTTGATAAAATATACGACCTCTAAGGAATAGTCTTATTTTACCTTAATGTACAGTTACGGCGCGGAAGCACTATGACAAAAATATCTGAAAGGGCCACGTGCAGAATCGCGATTTGGGGGAGGGAGCGGTCTTGGTGCTCGGTTTCTATTTTACCTAGGAACAGGGTGCGAGAAGTCTGTGATTTAGCCCCGACCAGCGGCCATTTGTATAGCAGTGTTACAGTATATTAAGATGGCGCCCAGGAAAATTGTGCGAATCGTTTAATTCGTTTTGTAAAATAATTTAATTGGGATGTACTTAGTGCTCCACTAATGGCACCATTTGTGTGCGAGTTCGGATTTTACTTGTGAAAACAGTCATCCTTAAACAACCACGGACCGGAGGGAAACTCATGGTTCACATTTGGTCCACTGGCGTATCGGACTTTCGTTTAAGATAAGTTCTTAATCCATTGCAAACTCTTATTTGTTTGGATTTTACGCGCAAAAAACACATTTTTCTGGGAGGTTTCTGACACGTGGCAAATCTATGCTTTAAACTTGGATGAATCGGTTCAAACTCTGCACGAAGGTAGATGAACGGATGAATTAAAGTAATCTTTGTCCGGGTGTAGAGATACAACGGTTAATGTCGAGCTAACTGTAGCACGTAATAGCCGTTTTTACATGAACTCGAATGCGCAGAAACGGTTTAAAGTGAACCAAACAAATAATAAATTGATTCTTACTACGTATAAGGAGAACGTTCTTTGTGAGTTTTCTTACGCGTGCCACTTCTATGTTTCATAATTGCGCGAATCGTTTTAAGTTTTGTAAAAAGGTAGACAAATACGAGTAGATGAATTTAATTATCAAATTTCTTAAGACGGTAGACAAATACGAGTATATAAATTTCATTGTCAGATTTCGTAACAAGGTAGACAAATACGAGTTCATGAATTTAACTGTCGTCCTGTTGCTTAGTGAAAGCTTTCATCCGTTGCCGTCATGTAAGCAACATGGTTCGAAATCAATAAAGATGCCTGTACCGGATCAGTCGTCGCCCCAATCAACTAATATTTACATCGGTTGCCAAACTATGCCGTCTACTGTCAAAATTATGGTAGAGTAAAATTTGGGAACCAGAATGAGAAATGTCTCGGTCGTAGTATAAAAAAAGCGACTATGTCCTGAGCAGAGTTAAGGATATAAAAGAAGGGAACTAACTTTTCGACTTATCTGGCAGCTTCAAAGACATTTGAATCGAAGCATATTGACATATTCGCCCTTTTTTACTTGTTAGTATCAGTAGCCATGTCAGGTAATATAATGGACCGTATCAAGAAAGTAGCATGATCCATGAGACAAGTCGTGCAACATAACGTATGCTATCGTGTAATTCGACACGGCATTTTTGATGTCGTGCAATATGACATAAAATGTCATTAAAATTTAGGGTGCATGTACCTCACGCTGGGAGACTTCCTATTATAGTATACTTCATACTGTAGACGCGTTCCACTCTCTAGAAGCACATAAATTTGTGCCTATTTGTTCTTACACCCCTCACCATAAATGGAACAGGGAATGGAGGATCATTTTTCATTCCGGAGAGAAATCATTAATTAAACAGTCTTATGAATTGAGGATAGCATCTCTGCAAAATAGTTACGTGCTATAGCAAAATGGGGTAAGAACTTCATCCTTATACACATCTTCTCTTATCGCGTGAATAAAAGTTTTTGACAAAACACTTATGTCTACTACAACAGCAACCATTCAGCACTGCCTTTGTGTCACATCAAGAAGAAAGCTAGACGAACTCCCAACTTTCCAGAGACTAATGAAGGGAAAACCGACTGTTTTTAACAATAGATTGTTTTTTCCTTCAGTAGGTTTTTTTTTCGGTCGCATGCAACAACCGAATGAAACTAGTCTCTGCAGCCACATCAGCTGTACGAATGTTTTTCACTCATTTTCCGAATTTGAGTGGTTTCACTCAATGTGAGACAAATCTATGTCGGTTACGTCAGTTATTTGAATATTTTCCACAGTCTCCGGGTTTTAGCATTCTCGATTATACATGACGCACAACTGGGGTTGCCAACTTTTTAGAGGTTAATAACGTACCTTATTTCTAGGAGACCTGAAAAAAGTATACTTCTACAGTGAAATAGCTTCCAACATTATGTGCACTACTGGCCATTAAAATTGCAACACCAGGTAGAAACGCAGATGATAAACGGGTATTCGTTGGACAAATATATTACACTAGAACAGACATGTGATTACATTTTCACGGAATTTGGGTGCATAGATCCTGAGAAATCAGTACCCAGAACGTAAAATCCACTGTTCAAAGTGCCTTCAATGCGAACAAGAGATGACCGAGACGTGTAACCAATGGCACCCCATACCATCACGCCGGGTGATACGCCAGTATGGGGATGACAAATACACGCCACCAATCTGCGTTCACCGCGATGTCGTCAAACACGGATGCGACCATCATGATGCTGTAAACAGAACCTGGATTCAGCCGAAAAAATGACGTTTTGGCATTCGTGCACCCAGGTTCGTCATTGAGTACACCATCGCAGGCGCTCCTGTCTGTGATGTAGCGTCAAGGGTACGCGCAGACATGGTCTCCGAGCTGACAGTCCATGCTGCTGCAAACATCGTCGAACTGTTCGTGCAGATGGTTGTTGTCTTGCAAACGTCACCATCTGTTGACTCAGGGATCGAGATGTGGCTGCACGATCCGTTAGAGCCATGCGGATAAGTTGCCTGTCATCTCGACTGCCAGTGATACGAGGCCGTTGGGATCCAGCACGGCGTTCCGTATTACCCTCCTGAACCCACTGATTCCATATTCTGCTAAGAGTCATTGGATCTCGACCAACGCGAGCAGCAATGTCGCGATACGATAAACCACAATCGCGATAGGCTACAATCCGACCTTTATCAAAGTCGCAAACGTGATGGTGTACATTTCTCCTCCTTACACGAGGCATCACAACAACGTTTCACCAGGCAACGCCGGTCAACTGCTGTTTGTGTATGAGAAATCGGTTGGAAACTTTCCTCATGTCAGCACGTTGTAGGTGTCGACACCGGCGCCAACCTTGTGTGAATGCTCTGAAAAGCTAATCATTTGCATATCACAGCATCTTCTTCCTGTCGGTTAAATTCCGCGTCTGTAGCAAGTCATCTTCCTTGTGTAGCAATTTTAATGGCCAGTAGTGTATTTATTTACATAAATACGAAATTTTTTATCTCTGGCAATAAATTCGGGTTTTAGGTTGGTTTTAAAAGATTAATTAACGGAGCCATATTATAAGTTTATGTTTACATAAATTAACAATTATTTGTTTATTTAATTTTATTTAATCTGTCTCTTCCAGCTGGTTTGCACTCATCGCCGATCATTATCATTCGGTAAACCTGGAAGTGACGTGAACAAAAATCATGTAATGGACAACTGTTAACATATTTTGGTGACTTAATCAACTTATTTTTAAGGGGTTACTGTCACTTGTGGGAAACGCTTTCTTCGCGAGAAATATTTGTCATCTTTCGTTAATTTTATGTACTAAATGTGGCTTCATAATATGAATCATTCTTGCTGATTCTCTATTCCTCATTGGACTTGTCTTGTGTATCACTTCTTATCCAATGATTTCTTACGTTCTCACACCAATGACCATTTCGGCATTTTGATCGAGACCTAAAGTTCACTATTAAGTAAACAGGTATTCATAAATATCGGCGAAAAACTGAACTATGAGCTAATTATGGACACTCAATAAAAGCAAATACCGGAACAACAGTATCAGTGACGACAGGAGATGACAGAGTTGTTGTTGGTTGTTGTTTGGGGGAGGAGACCAGACAGGGAAGTCATCGGTCTCATCGGATTAGGGAAGGACGGGGAAGGAAGTCGGCCGCGCCCTTTCAAAGGAACCATCCCGGCATTCGCCTGGAGTGATTTAGGTAAATCACGGAAAACCTAAATCAGGATGGCCGGACGCGGGATTGAACCGTCGTCCTTCCGGATGACAGAGTGCAGGCGACAGTTTTGGTTTAACAACGCCGAAATGATGGAATGTTTGAGCTGAGAACGGGATGTGACGAGGAGTGGCCGACTCGGGCTGCGACTCCCAGCGGTCCGAAAGTGAGCGACCGACGTTGTAGACCGTTTCCAGTGCTGCCTACTGAGAAACTGAAGCCCCAGTGTACGAATAGGAGTAATACTTCTTCAAGCCCATGAAATACTATACCTTTTCACAGGTAGTGAAAGGTAAACGGGTTCGTGTGCACGGCTGTGATTTGTACCTACGTAGCCGGTGACGTGATTATCTGCACAATATATTTATGTTCACGAAAATAAATGCCGGGATAAATGATTTTCAGCTCATGGACATCTTTACAGTTTTCAGTAAAACGAAATGCAAACTGTCACTAAAATCTGGTAATGTTACTATTTTCTTCTCTTCCCCATAGAGGTTACACTCAACTTCGTACCCCGAACGGTACATGAGATTAACATGTTATGTCTTAATTGCATCTGAAATAACTTAGCCCACAGCAGTATATTAATCAGTGTTGAATGATGAAATAAAGAATAGACTGTTCAGTAGATAATTAAATAAACATGAATAATTCTTATTTTAACCAGGGCGTACCCCGTCAGATGTCTTCACTTACCTCTTTGCTTGGATTATCCTCTGGGGAATGTACACCCCCGTTGCTTTGCATACCATTGCTGTATCTCAAGTAATGAAAGCACTACAGACTGTTTTCAGTCTGAACAATGAATCTGCAGCTCAGTCAACTAAAATTCTAAAGAGCGTGCAGTGTGCCTGTTAAATTGGATGTGACTTCACTAGCAGAAGTAAAAATTAAAGCTTCACTTGAAATTACTCTGCTTACAGAAGCCATCTTTAAAAGCGAATAAAGCCTAAAGAAAATAATATTATTACGCGATCTGACCATACTCAGGAATAATTCATCACACAGATACATAAGAAACGCAAGGGAAGTTCTGTAGTCATCTGAAATGATCTATTACTTATTGATTTTGACCTAGTAACCCAAAGTTGTCACGGAACATAACGAGACGACAGTACAGCTGCTGCCCAGAAACCCCGGGGGCAAACTCACCTTCCGTAATCTGAAAACAATTTGCTACTTATTTTTGAATGTTCGTTACGAGTAAAAATGATGCTGAGTGGAACATTAATTGAATTATCTACTGTAACACTAGCTTGGTTACTTCTGCATAGGCGTATGAGCAAGGCCTTAAACTGCACTGCTTTTAACTGAATATCTGAATAATATGGTTTTCAAATAAAGGTACAACATTTGCGTCATCCCTGGATTTTACAATGCTTCAAGCGTACAGCACACGCCTATAAAGATCAGTTCTTCAATGTACATTTGAAAGTCATGTAAGACACAAAATGTAATACATTTTCTTCTCGCCCAGTTTCGGATGAAAAAATGTGAAATTTCCTGTGGGTCATAGTGGAGTATTTGTTCAAATGTGTGTAAATTCCTAAGGGAGCAAACTGCTGAGGTCATCGGTCCCTAGACTTACACACTACTTAAACTAACTCATACTAAGAACAACACACACACACCCATGCTCGAGGGAGGACTCGAACCTCCGGCGGGAGGATCCGCGCAGTCCGTGACACGGCGCCTCAAACCGCGAAGCCACTCCGCGCGGCTTGAAGTATTTCTCATAGTTTCATGACATCGTGGAGTATTTCTTATAGTTTCATGAAGTTCCGATAGGCGGCGGTGCAATACGTAGCCATCTAAATGGCAAGCAGAGAGCTGTCAATGAGTTTCTTTTGGCGGAAAATAAGATCATCGCAGATACTCACAGGCGCATGCAGGATGTCCACAGAGACCTGGCAGTCAACAAAGGCACGGTGAGCCGTTGGGCGACCCTCTGCCATCACTGCAACAAGGTCGCGCCATCCTGTCCGCTCTCCCGCTTGCCGGCCCGCCGCACACATCCTCAAGAAACTGAAGAAACGACTTCAGAGCGTTCGTCGCCACAGAAATGCAAATTAACTTCTTTTCAATGACAACGTAAGGCCTCACACAATCCTGTGCATCTGAGACGAGCTCACAATACTTCATTGGACAGTTCTCCCTCATCCACACAACAGCCCGGTCTCGCACCTTCCGACTTGCATCTGTTTGGCCCAATGAAGTGTACATTCCGCGGGAAGCAGAACGTGAATAATGCGGAGGTTATTGATGCAGCAAGACATTGACTCCGTCGACCAGTAGAATGGTACCACGGGGGCATTCAGGCCCTTCCAGTAAGATGACGAAAGGCTGTCGCTGTGAATGGAGATTATGTTGCAAAATAGGGTTTCGTAGCCAAATGACTGGGGAAAAGTATGGGGTGCTGGAATCCTGAATAACACCATTCTGCTTTCAGAACAAAATATGTTGAATTAATTATTGAGCGCGCCTTGTATTTAGTGAATGAAATACCGGTTTGCTACACTCGGTCACGAGTCAAACAGAATGCATTGCTCCACATTGATCGTAACGGTTCCTCATTCAATAACATTGCCTAAGCAAGCACACTGTTCCGGAATAGGTCGTCAAGTCGTAAAATACAAGACACACATTACCTTACGTTGCAGAATAGACACATCGAGAGGAGTTTTATTCGCCCCCTATTATTACTTCGTCGATACTAGCGCATTGCTGTAGACGCATGGCTCCCTCTCTCTCAGCCATATGTGGCGACCACGCCCTCGCTAGAACTTGGCAGAAGTCACTCCGCCTTAGCGACATGCGGCAGAGACACTCGTGTGGCCGAAGGAACTGTGAATACGCGGAAGTCGATGAGTGTTCCACAGATGTAATAGCAAAGATTGCTCGCGGGACTCAGCTACGCAAAAACAGAATACGATGCATAATTCAATCAATAGGCAAAATTACAACAGACTTTGTCGATTATTTTCATTCAGCTGCTACATCATAATGATTCCACTCAAAGATTGAATGAATAGTTCAACCGATACGTAAAACTACAACCGACTGACCTGACCGTTTTACAGAAACACACTGAACTGAGTGTTTTCATTCCGGTTTTCCCACCACCATCAGAGACCAGTTGCAGCACCAACACCCCATATCATTCCTACTTACAATTGTTTAAAAAGAAGTTTTTCTTAGTATTATGTCTATATTTGTAACAATTTATGTTTATTTGTGAGGTTGTATTGAATAATCACATTTCTTCACATGTGTACTGTTGTTGTTGTTGTGGTCTTCAGTCCAGAGACTGGTTTGTCATGTACCAGCTTCTTCATCTCCAACTACCTACTGCAACCAACAGCCTTCTGAATCTGTATAGTGTACTCATCTCTTGGTCTCCCTCTACGATTTTTACCCTCCACGCTGCCCTCCAATACTAAATTGGTGATTCCCTGATGCCTCAGAACATGTCATACTAACCGATACCTGCTTCTAGTCAAGTTGTGCCACAAATTTCTCTTCTCCCCAATTCTATTCAGTACCTCCTCAATAGTTATGTGATCTACCTTTCTAATCCTCAGCATTCTTCTGTAGCACCACATTTCGAAAGCTTCTATACAATTCTTGTCTATACTATTTATCGTCCACGATTCACTTCCACACATGGCTACACTCCATACAAATACTTTCAGAAAAGACTTCCTGACACTTAAATCTATACTCGATATTAACAAACTGCTCTTCTTCAGAAACGCTTTCCTTGCCATTGCCAGTATACATGTCGCATCTTCTCTACTTCGACCATCGTCAGTTATTTTGCTCTCCAAATAGCAAAACTCGTCTAATACTTTAAGTGTCTCTTTTCCTAACCTAATGCCCCTAGCTTCACCTGATTTAATTCGACATTATCCTCGTTTTGCTTTGTTGATGTTCATCTTATATCCTCCTTTCAAGACACAGTCCATTCCGTTCAACTGCTCTTCCAAATCCTTTGCTGTCTCTGACAGAATCACAATGTCATCGGCAAACTCAAAGTTTTTATATCTTCTCCATGGGTTTTAATGCCTAATTAAAAATTTTCCTTTTGTGTCCTTTACTGCTTACTCAATGTGATGATGATGATAATGATGTCCGGTTTGTGGGACGCTCAACTGTGCTGTCATTACCGCCCATACAAAGTCCCAATTTTACGCAGTCCACTTGCGATAGGCTACAACCCTGTCTCACTCCCTTCCCAACCACTGCTTCCCTTTCATGCCCCTCGAGTCTTATAACTACCATCCGCCATCCGGTATCTTTATAAATTGTAAATAGACTTTCCTGACCTGTATTTCACACCTGCCACCTTCAGAATTTGGAAAAGAGTATTCCAGTCAACATTATCGAAAGCTTCCTCTAACTTCCTGGCAGATTAAAACTGTGTGCCGGACCGACACTCGAACTCGGGACCTTTGCCTTTCGCGGTCCAGTGCTCTACCAACTGAGCTACCCAAGCACGACTCAACCCCGTCCTCACAGCTTTACTTCTGTCAGTACCTCGTCTCCTACCTTCCAAACATTACAGAAGCTCTTCTGCGAACCTTGCAGAACTAGCACTCCTGAAAGAAAGGATATTGTGGAGACATGGCTTAGCCACAGCCTAGGGGATGTTTCCAGAATGAGATTTTCACTCTGCAGCGGAGTGTGCGCTGATATGAAACTTCCAGGCAGATTAAAAACGTGTGCCGGACGGAGACTCGAACTCGGGACCTTTGTCTTTCGCGGGCAAGTGCTCTACCAACTGAGCTACCCAAGCACGACTCAACCCCGTCCTCACAGCTTTACTTCTGCCAGTACCTCGTCTCCTACCTTCCAAACTTTACAGAAGCTCTTCTGCGAACCTTGCAGAAATAGCACTCCTGAAAGAAAGGATATTGCGGAGACATGGCTTAGCCACAGCCTAGGGGATGTTTCCAGAATGAGATTTTCACTCTGCAGCGGAGTGTGCGCTGATATGATACTTCCTGGCAGAATGGACTGATCTGGCCGTTCCCCTGACTTGAATGCTATCGCGCACCTTTGCAATCCGTTCAGGACACGTACAGCTGCACGCCCACGTGCATCCAAGACGACCCAGCTAGGGAGGGGGGGGGGGGGGGCGAACGGAACGGCCTGCCGCAAGAACTCCACACGAGCCGCATGATCAACACGGCAGCGTCTTGCACAGCATGCTCCGCCGTTCGCGATGATCGTACGCCTTATTAAAAACAATATCCCGCCATTTACAATACCGGCCATTAAAATTGCTACACCACGAAGATGACGTGCTACAGACGAGAAATTTAACCGACAGGAAGAAGATGCTGTGATATGCAAATGATTGGATTTTCAGAACATTCACACAAGTTTGGCACCGGTGGCGATACCTACAACGTGCTGACATGAGGAAAGTTTCCGACCGATTTCTCATACACAAACAGCAGCTGACCGGCGTTGCCTGGTGAAACGTTGTTGTGATGCTTCGTGTAAGGAGGAGAAATGCGTTTCCGAATTTGATAAAGGTCGGATTGTAGCCTGTCACGATTGCGGTTTATCGTATCGCGACATGGCTGCTCGTGTTGGTCGAGATCCAATGACTGTTAGCAGAATATGGAATCTTTGCAAAAACAGACTTAGTGCTGATGGGATAGCAGCGATCAGTGATTGTACAATGTTACTTATAATCCTTCTTGATCGCAAAATTTTTTTATTCATATGACCGGTTTCGGTTCATTCAGAACCATCTTCAGATCTGATATTTCAGTTACAGGAGTAACCCATCCAAATCCAGCAACTTTCACATGCTGCGTCACATATGTCAGATCTGATGATGAATATGGAATCGGAGGGTTCAGGAAGGTCATACGGAACGCCGTGCTGGATCCCAACGACCTCGTATCACTAGCAGTCGAGATGACAGACAACTTATCCGCATGGCTCTAACGGATCGTGCAGCCACGTCTCGATCCCTGAGTCAACAGATTGGGACGTTTGCAAGACAACAACCATCTGCACGAACAGTTCGACGATGTTTGCAGCAGCATGGACTATCAGCTCGGAGACCATGGCTGCGGTTACCCTTGACGCTGCATCACAGACAAGAGCGCTTGCGATGGTGTACTCAACGACGAACCGGGGTGCATGAATGGCAAAACGTCATTTTTTCGGATGAATCCAGGTTCTGTTTACAGCATCATGATGGTCGCATCCGCGTTTGGCTACATCGCGGTGAACGAACATTGGAAGCGTGTATTCGTCATCGCCATACTGGCGTATCATCCGGCGTGATGATATGGGGTGCCATTGGTTACACGTCTCTGTCACGTCTTGTTCGCATTGACGGCATTTTGAACAGTGGACGTTACCTGTCAGATGTGTTACGACCCGTGGCTCTAGCCTTCATTCGATCCCTGCGAAACCCTACATTTCAGCAGGATAATGTACGACCGCATGTTGGAGGTCCTGTACGGGCCTTTCTAGCTACAGAAAATGTTCGATTACTGCCCTGGCCAGCAAATTCTCCAGATTTCTCACCAACTGAAAACGTCTGGTCAATGGTGGCCGAGCAACTGGCTCGTCACAATACGCCAGTCACTACTCTTGGTGAGCTGTGGTATCGTGTTGAAGCTGCATGGGCAGCTGTACCTGTACACGCCGTCCAAGCTCTGACTCAATGCCCAGGCGTATCAAGGCCATTATTGGCCAGAGGTGGTTATTCTGGGCACTGATTTCCCAGTATCTACGCAACCAAATTGCGTGAAAATGTGATCACATGTCAGTTCTAGTATAATATATTTGTCCAATGAATACCCGTTTATCATCTGCATTTCTTCTTGGTGTAGCAGTTTTAATGGTCAGTGGTGTATAATGTTCAGGGGACCATCATTATCCGCGATAACTTCAACGTAATTATTGTCTTTGAATAAAAATTTCTTTTAATTACCTTCTGTACTGTACTGCCGGAGTTCTATTGATGTATAGTCCAAGTTTCATCGAGCTGTGTTACTTGGCAGTGAAAGTTACGTTGAACTTTAAGTTTTGTACAACAGTGTATTATCTTGCTGCGGCTCGTAACATGGAAACAACGTTTCACAAACCGCAGCTTTGTTTCTGTGTGTGTACTGATCGTGATGTATTTCATAGGCAAGTAAATGACTTCGAGTCCGATCGTGTAAACAAAGCACTAATAATAAGATCACCGTCAAAAGTTACTAAAATAACAGCACGCGCCTCGTAGAGTTGTACAGCGGCGCCCCGCTGAGCCCTGGCCGCTGCCCGCCCGTTCCCTGCTCAGCCCCGGCTGCTCTGCGGCAGCCGCAATGCAGCACACGCACTGCGGGCAGCCGCCTCTCCAGGCGGCGCGTTCTCCGAGGCAACACCACACGTGCCGGTCGAGAGTATCCGAGAGTAGGCGCACACTTAAGTGGAAACAGTTTATTTGGCGTATCATAGTTTGGATCCGAGGAAGGTTGCTCGACTGAGAATGCTATTTATATATTCACTAATCAGAGAGAGCAAGCCTTCAATAATAATATTTCGCCTGTTGTTATTTTTTCTGAACTCTCCAAGACCTTCGATTGTCTAGATCGTCACTCTCTCTTAGATGAACTCAAGTTACGTGGAACTGATGGCTTTACACACAGCTAGTTTGAATCGTCCTTGACAAGCAGAATGCGAAAGGATGTGCTGAATAGTTCAGACACTGTCGAAAAGGATGAAATTTTAGTGACTGGGAATAAAATCGCAAAAGGGGTCCCCAGGGTTCAATTTTGGGGTGCACTCCTATTCCTTATATATGTGAATGACCTTCTACTTAACAGTGAACAAGCAAAACCGGTACTTCTTGCAGACGCCAGCAGTGTTATAAAAAGGCTCAATAGAGAAAAAGCAACAGAAGAGTTACTATATGATATTTTCCAAAGAACTATTAAGTGTCTCTCCGTCATTAGGCTGCTAAATTCTGGAAAAAGAGCACACTACTCTCAGTTCTGTACAATTAACAGTCATGTCAACAACTGATGCAGCACATGAGCAGGAGTCAGTAAGTGGGATAGAATGCTCAAATCATGCGGTGCACGTAACGATGAAAATCTCAAGTGGTAGAAGCGTATTACTGAGTTTCTCAAACAACTAAGTTTAGCTATTATTGCTCTTCGTATAATTGCTAATACTGGAAACAAACGTAATAACCGCTTGACATATTTTGCTTATTTCCACACCAACGGAATAACTTTCTGGGGTAAATTATCACTTAGAAAGTATTGATTGCACAAAAGCGAGCAGTAAGAATGATACGTGGTGTCCACCCACGGATGTCATGTAGGGACCTCTTCAGGGAGCTCGGTATTTTAACTGCGCCGTCACATTACATATTTTCGCCAGTGAAATTCGTCGTAAGTAATCCATCACAATTTGAGAAGAACACTGATGTACATACCTACAACACTAGAGGAAAAAAGACCTTTATTAGCCATTGTTAAAGCTGTCAATGGTTCAGAGAAAAGTTCAATATACAGCAATAAAAAATTTTGACTATTTGCCCAGTGACGTAAAATGTCTGTCAGGTAGCGAAGCAAGTTTTAAATCCAATTTAAAATCATTTTTCTTGAACAATACCTTCTTTTTCATTTACGAATTTCTACTTAAAACCAGGTAGCTAGCAAAAAAGAACCTTGTTAATAAGGGTAGTTGCGTGAGTAGGAATACAATGATAATGTGTTTATTATTCTAAAAAAAATGTTCAAATGTGTGTGAAATCTTATGGGACTTAACTGCTAAGGTCATCAGTCCCTAAGCTTAAACAGTACTTAACCTAAATTAGCCTAAGGACAAACACCCGCAGCCATGACCGAGGGAGGACTCGAACCTCCGCCGGGACGAGCCGCACAGTCCATGAATGTGGCGCCTTAGACCGCTCGGCTAATCCTGCGCGACTATTAATTTAAACACTAATCATGTATGCACATACTGTAAACTGGCACGTTCCACGTTTCGATACACGAGAACCAAAGGCAACGACAGGAAGAAAACTCGAGAGTATCTGTGGATAATTGTACAGTTGACGCCCTAGAACAGCACTCTCAATGCAACAGAAGACGGAAACTCATATGTATGACTTGAGTGACAACTATCTCCTCTCCTTGAAATCTCGGTGGAATTTGCTTGTTCCAAATTCGAGAACAAAAACTCAACTTTTTTCCTCATGATCTTTGATGTCGAATATATATAGTTTGTAACTCCTGGTTTCTTGTAATAGCTCTGCTTATTTTTGTGAGGTAAGTGATTTGTGAAAGGTATAGGTTAATGTTAGTCAGGGCCATTCTTTTGTAGGGATTTTTGAAAGTCAGATTGCGTTGCGCTAAAAGTATTGTGTGTCACCTTAGTGAAAGTTTGAGTACGTTCAGTTTTGCTCAGCTGTTTGGATAGCAAATGATGTAAGAGGTTTATCAGCACAGTAATTCATAAATTTTTCTAAGGGGACGTTTCATATGTCTACCCTTAGCCGAGGATACCTCACTGGAATCTTCTGATTTTTTTTTTCTTGTAGTTTGTGTAATTTGTGTAGCTATTGTTTATTGCTAGCGGGTAATCATAGAGAGAACTTCCTTTGTAGTTGTAGTTTTTCATTCTTGTACAGTAAAACAGTTGTGGCATGCATGTAGATTTGCACCAAGTATTGCGCAGCTGCGCTTGCAATTAACGAGATATTATTTTCAATGCTATGTTAATGTGTTTTCTTATTTTGCTCTTCAAATTGGGCTTTTCTGTGTTGTCGTGTGAAATATTGTGACAATAATGGCGTGAGAAAAACGTAATACTAGGCTCCAAAGTAAACTGAGAAATGACAGGGAAGACGAAAGCAGTGTGTTAGCGCCACCGTGTAATGAATTAACTAATGTTCAAACTAGTAATTTGGTAATTGTGCATAGGGAAATGGAGCGGGCGGCAAATAATGGCGTAGACAGTGAAACAATTAGTGAACAGGGAAGCATTATCGATCGATCGGTGGGCAATGCTCGCCTCAGGAATCCGAAATGACAGGACACAATCTCGCAAATACTGTAGATTCAGGTATTGGGTGCTCACGGTTTTCTCAAATAAGTCAAGACACATTTTCTGCTTGTCAAAATGTGAATGTTGCCGGTGCAAATTCACTGCCGAAAAGCACTGAAGAACATGTTTCAGACACCAGTGCATTGTTATTACAATTAATACAACGAATGGGACAAACACAGCAAAAGCTTCGAAAGTTAGACACAGTGGAACAAAATCTTCGGAAGTTAGACACCACGCTTGAACAAACACTTGAAGATTTAACTACTGAGCTACATAACATTGAATCGAAATGTCAAAAAGTCTGTAATGACGTAAAAACACAAATTTGTGAGCATTTTCAACCTATTTTTTCGCGGCATGAAAATGCATTACAGAATCACGAAGCAGCCATAAAAGAACTGCAAACTATTGCTCGTGAAAATCATGAGACCTTGCAAGCTAAAATTGACTCAGTTGCATCTACCGATTCGGTTACGCAACTTGCAAAAACTCAGGAAAACTTAAAGGACACAGTAGATACTCTGAAAATTGGTCCAGAAAGACATGGAGGAAATTAGTTCATTATCAGAGAAAGTAGTTGAACTTTCGGATCAGCTAAATAATTTATCTACGAAGGTAGATGATAATCTGAATGACACAAAACCGGTAGTCTTTAATGACACAGAAGAGTGCGAACAAATTAGGAAATTCAAACAAATTCAGAATCAAATTAATACGCAACACCAAAGAGAAATCCGGGAAGTACAAGATCAGCTGACACAGGTAATACAAGAATTACGTATTTCAGAGGACACTCGCGCCCCAATACGGGAAGAGGGACATAGAAATACAGAACAGCCACAAATAATAACACAGCGCATTTCGGAAATTATGAAAGAAATTGGCAAGGTGCACCGAATTTTGAAATGGAACCGCCGAAACGACGTAACAATGACCGATATGCGACTCGCCTACATGATGATTTTGACTATAAGCTGTTTATTACTACACGTAAATTCAAAACATTTACGAATTCCGGCAACGACATTCATCCACAAGCGTGGATTCATCAATTCTCTCATTGTTTTCCTCCCAACAGGTCATTAGAGCACAGATTAGAATTTATGTGTGGCTATTTAGAGAATGAACCAGCTGTAAGAATGTGATCAGTCATTCACGATTGTCACAGTAAAGGAGAATTTTATCACGCCTTCCTCTCAGCATATTGGTCTCAAGCTACACAAGACCGAGTAAAACATAGCATCATAAGGATGAAACATTTCGAACAATCTGAATTTTCCAGTCTTGTGAAATATTTTGAAGACATGTTGCACAAGAATCAGTACCTGTCAAACCCATACAGCCCCTCAGAACTCATCCGCATTTGCTTAATCAAATTACCTGAACATTTACGACATATTATTTTGGCAGGACGTTGCAAAGACGACATTGAAGCTTTTCAGGGACTCTTACAAGAATTAGAAATTGACACTGAAAATCGCGGAACGCGAAAACTGGAACACAACAGTTACAGGTCACATCCGTCGCAATTCCGCGATGAAAGAAATAATAACTGGACACGACAAGGCTATTCTCACAACACAAATCGTGACCAAAACAGACACAACCCGTATGACAACCAATGGCAGAGTAATAGTTACATAGAAAGATCGCATTTCCGTAGTAATGAATATGACAGAGATAACCATAGAAACAGACAATATGGGAACGAAAATAATTTTTATCAAGGGAGACAGAATAACTTCAGACGGAACGGTCCACAACGCAGTTACAATTCCGGGAGAAATTCTCCACCACATGACCGACAAACAAGAAAATATGTAAACTACCGACAAGGTGAATTTGCAAAAGTTAGGTCTCCTAATCCTAATATCGACGTGCGCCAACAAATAGACAGACAATGACTCGCACCGCAGGTAGCCACGTGCGCCGGTTGGCTCAGAGAAAAATATCATAGACGCTAACCTTGAGAAAAATTCCAGTATTCTTTACCGACGTACACCACATGATAATTGCGTCGAAGTTGAAACACTGCGTACTTGGAAGAATAAACGTTTACATCACATTTCACATGTAAAACCGTTTATTGAAAGATAATCTGCATTTTAGCTTTGTCTTTGCCATAAAACTTTTCACTTCACATTTCTAGTATGCATTGTCAGACTTAGAAACTGTTACCATGCGACAATGTTTGAAGTTAAATACCCAATCAAGAACCAAGAGAACTTATTTAAACAGAAATTACGAATGCATTGTTATAGTGAACAGACGTCACGGTGTTATTGTGTGTGTACATTCTTGCTTGTTAGTTGCACGATTACGTAACGACTATAAGGTTTACATACTTAGAACATATACTGGTACTGCTAATGAGATTTTAATGCAACATTTTGGTTTATTTGAAAATACATTCTGGATTTAAAGTACTTTCAGTGAGATACCAGATGACATAGTGGTTAGTTTATGTGACAGCTAAACGATTTTATCACGATGCTACTGATGAGTGACAATTTACAATGTTGCTTTTGCGGTGTATCTGTTTTATACCTGCACAGTTTTTCTGAATTCTTGTGGAAAGTAAAACAAGTTTTACTAGTAACTTTTGTGGTATAGTTACAAGGAGACAGCCTTTTCCGTAGCACAACAATAAGTTACAGCACAGTACTTTCTTCATCACTGCAATAAGCGTAATAACTAAGATATCTATACGCAAAGCATTTCACTTTTGTTTATCATGAGCTAAGTACATTGACTTCTGCAGAACTTAGCTTTCGGAGGACGATAACTACGACACTTCCACAGAGATTATCTTACAACAAGACGTACCGCTTAGCGCTACAGTACAGGTATTTGAGTGATTAATTTTGTACTTAAAACATTTATTTTTAAAGATATTTGAAGTACAATGATACAAGGGTTTTCTGTGATACATTTCATTCCATTGCTGTAATCTGTAACACCTGAGGGTATAATTACATTAATCCTCAGGGGGTACACGCCTACTTTGTGTACCATGTGTTTGGCAAGCACAAGGAACCCTAGCTAATATGGTATTTGCTTATACAATTTTACACATCGGTACCATATTTCTCTAACACATAAATTACACAGCTATCAGATCATTTAACTCAGAGACAAACATTTTTTTGACTACATCAGTGACACATGTTTACGCAATTACACAGTTGGATAACTTCATACTTATGAAATTGTATTTTGTCTGTACTTAGTGAACTGTTCATATTTTTTCGGAACCATTGTGATACTATGAGAGCTTTGAATAATGTATTTGGTATGAGATCATGATTTTTAAATTACGTTTGAGGTAGATGACACTATTGAAATGAGCAGAGAATTTTCTTTAGGTTTTGAAATTATTGCAGAAAGCTATGACGTTTTTGAGATTTGACTGAGGTGTTATGATGTTATTTTTATGACGACGATGTGTATTATGCTCTTGAGATATGTTTATGATCAATAAGATGATGCTACCGTAAATGAGGAACTTGATTATGCTACATATTTATTTAGATGAAATATTGAAGAAATGTCGACGAATATGTATATGTGTAATAAGGTAAGGAATAATGAGTAGTAGTTAGGGACTCTGGTTTGTGAAAAAGGTTGTTGGAAACCAAGAATCGTACTTTAAGAGTTGTGAAATGTAAGTAAATGCGTGAATGTATTACAATGCAGACGAACATTTTTTGGACACTCTTATATCAATAGGATTTTGTTTCTACACATTTGTAACGGAAATCCTCAACCTGTGGAATTTTTTTATATGAGACTGCCACTGTAGCAGAAACTGCTGTCGTAACTATTTCAGTAAGAAAGGTAGGTGACCTTGACGTAATGCGTTTTGGGCACCCAGCTGAGAGGTAGTCGTCTGACAAAAGAAAGCCATTAGGTGGAGAAAAAAAGAGGCCATTATCCTCGCCATTGACATTCCTTTAGAGAAAGCATCGCAAATACGATGCGCTCATTACTTGGAAAGATACTTACATCTGCACACCTGATTATGACAAGCGTCTTTCTACGAGAGTTGAGAGAATTTCTACTAACTATGAAATGTCACATGACTATTGAATGATATTTTTATGCTTTGCTTTTCATAATTGCTTATTTCATTTGATATCTAGTTTCCAGCTGTGTTGCAGCATTGGTTTTATAATATAAAATGCATTTGCTAATGTGAACACTTTCTGTCAACAGATCTATTAAATAATAACTTTGTGATCCACATTCTTCAAAAAAGGAGCACTTGGAAAGGAAAGAACAATAAGAAGGGACTAGTAACAGTAACTGCATACATAATTTTCTTTTCAAGTACATGGTAATATTTTTTTTTTACAAGAAGTTGTTGTGGTGCACCACTTTAATTACATAGACACTAAGATGTGACATAGGTATTAGACATGGCCATCTTTACTGTAATATTTTTTCTGCTTGAGCTTTGTCATGTTTAGATATAAGTTATTGCATTTGCTGCTGCTGTTTGCCAGGCATAATGTTACTGAATTTGACTTTGTATTACTCTGTTAAGCCAGTTTTACTAATGATTTATTTTTATTGTTTGCTGCACATTGCCTTATATTAGTCGTAAAATTGCAATTACTTTGCTAATTTAGATTTCCTGCTTCTTGCTTTGACAATTTCCATTTTTTTCATTGCTGTTTGTATTAATTGTTTTTTGCTGCTGCATTGCCTTGTCCCTTAGTTTATGCATCTGAGCTCAGTAGATTTAAGTTAGCTTAAGAGGGGGTAGACTATATAAGAGAATGAGTTGCAATGAATTGGAAGAAATGCATTGAGAAGTTATACAAAAAAAGTACAGAAAGCAGGTATAGATATGACTTTTTGGGAATAATGATGAACGAAGGGAGATCTAAAAAAAAAAAAAAGTTTTGTTTGCAAAATACTGCAGTACCAAATGTTACACTGAAAACAAACCCTGTCCTTTCCCCTGTGTTATTCTGCTATGTGTTTGTATACTCTTGTATATTTGTGTTTTTCTTGTCTTTATGTGTTTAGCAGATGAGAGTTATGTTGTAGAATTTTTCTAATACTATTTTATTTACTTTGTAAAGATGTTTAGACATTATTTATCTGTTCTGTTTTAATGCTCATGTTTGAAGTTGATGTTTCGAAAGTTATTCTGATCTTTTATGTATGTACTCATGTCATAATTCCTGTAACACTGATGTATATGTTATTTTGATTCATTTGTAAAGCCTGTATTACTACAAATGTTATCTGTATTATTATGTTTTTAATGATGTTTTCTGTATCTTTTTAAATGTATTCTCATGTTATAAAATTGTAATTGTCACCAGTTCATCATATTATTAACTTGTAAGTTACATTTCACTGCACACGTTTCTGTTGGCCATAGTATATGGACAATATGTGAGAAGTAGGGACTGTTAGTGTTTGCACGTATGTTAATAATTCAGCAAGGGACTGGATAACACCATTGCTGGTTCTAAGGACAATTCCAGAGGACTTGACTGCATGGGAATCCACTACTTCTATGTGCATTTTCTTTTACTGCTCAGACTTTGAGAAAAACACTGCAATTTTACTGTGATGAATGATCAGGACTCTCTTTATGGACTGTGAGAAAATTTTAGCCTTTGACCAACATTGTATTGGTAAGTTAGAAGCATTATTATGTTATGAGAGACATTATCCTGCGCCTGCATGGGACCTCTGTTGTCAATCGAAGACAGAGTGATAACTGTGTACCACCTCCACCCCTCATGCTTGATGCCTTCCCCGACAGCGATGTCATCTTTCGGCAGTAAAATTGTCCGTGTCTCGGAGCCAGAAGCATGCTACGGTGGTTTGAGCAGCATTATAGTTAACTAACGTTGGTGACTCGGAAGCAAAATTCACCTGACGTAAATCCTATGGAACCCATCAGGGCGGCTATCGGGTGTCATCACAACTAGCGCAAATCAGTAGCCTATTATTTACGCGAATTAAGTGACATGTCAGTAGCCATCTAATGCCACATACCTCCACAAATCTATGAGCAAACTGTCGCATTAATGTTAGGCAGAATCAGTGCCGTATTTCGTTCCAAAGACGGACAAGCAAGCTATTTAACAGGCGGTCATAATATTTTGGCGCATCGGGGAATGTTTCATATACATGGGCGCTGACACTGTGAGATACACCAGAATAGACAAGTAGGCGTACTCCTGCCCCGTAACACGTCTGACAAGGAATTCCCTTCCCAGTTTTTCGGTGCCAAACATGACGCATATTATTTTTACATATGGATTTACTTCTCAATATAACTGATAATTAATTAAATGTAGACTAAATATCGAACAACTAACAGTAGATTAATATTTACACTCTGTGTAATGATCATATTTTGTATAAATCCAATTTCGCATTCCAACTTTCAATAGCCAATGTAATTTTATTAGGATAGTAGTTGTTACTGTTAAAGACAATATTACAATGATGACAACATTACGGTAATGTTGTCTTTCTTCTGAAAATGACTTTTTAAATCCTAAATATTATTTTAGTGCTACAAAAATCGAAAAGTGAAGTTACTACCAGTATTTGTTTGAATTAAACGAGTTTCTTCTTGTCGATTTAAGACGCAGTGTAAGTATTTAATAACTGAATTTTATCTATGCTCAATAGTTTTCATGTAACATAATATATGTTGTGCTAACTCTGCCCTTTAAGCTTTTCATTGAGATATCCGTTATAACACTTCAGAAACCTACCTCCGTCTTATTAATACGCGAGAATATGAATTGAAAACCACGTATTCTACGAGCATAATTCTCAAATATACTGATCTGAAACCTATCTATTCTTCTACAAGTTATATTTATCGACATTTCAGGGCACAAATCTGCTTTGAAGTACACGACACAGGGCCCATAAAGTTCAGAATGCACTTTGAAGTCAGATGCAACGAAAACGTGTCCATGACTGTACCCTCATTTTGTACCTGGCTCAACTTCATCGTGACACTTACCTGAAAGGTGTGACGTCGTCGTTCGTTGAACTAAAATTACGCCAAACGATTCCTAAGTTGTATTTGTTGCAGAATACTTGAACATATTCTCAATTACAATATAATAAACTTTCTTGAGGCTGAGAAGCTTATGTCCACGACCCAGCATGGTGTTAGAAAGCATCGCTTTGGCGAAACTCAGCTTGCCCTTTTCTCACATAATATTCTGCAAACTATGGATGAAGGCCAACTGGCTGATTGCATATTTGTAGATTTCCGGAAAGCATTTGACACGGCGCCCCATTGCAGGCTATTAACGAAGGTACGAGCATATGGAATAAATTCACAAAAACGTCAGAGACTCTAAGACTTCTTAAATAACGTAACCCTGTAATATGTCCTCGACGGAGAATGTTGTTCAGAGACAAGGGTATCGTCAGGAGTGCCCCATGGGAGTGTGACAGGACCGCAGTTGTTGCCTGTACACACAAATAATTTCGTGGACAGGGTGAGAAGTAATCTATGGTTGTTTGCTGATGACGCCGTGGCGTATGGTAATGCGTTGAAGTTGAGTGACTGTAGGGAGATACAAGACGACTGAGACAAAATTTCTAGTTGGTGTGATGAATGGCAGTTAGCGGTAAATGTGGAAAAATGTACAGGGTTATTACAAATGATTGAAGCGATCTCACAGCTCTACAATAACTTTATTATTTGAGATATTTTCACAATGCTTTGCACACACATACAAAAACTCAAAAAGTTTTTTTAGGCATTCACAAATGTTCGATATGTGCCGCTTTAGTGATTCGGCAGACATCAAGCCGATAATCAAGTTCCTCCCACACTCGGCCCAGCATGTCCCCATCAATGAGTTCGAAAGCATCGTTGATGCGAGCTCGCAGTTCTGGCACGTTTCTTGGTAGAGGAGGTTTAAACACTGAATCTTTCACATAACCCCACAGAAAGAAATTGCATGGGGTTAAGTCGGGAGAGCGTGGAGGCCATGACATGAATTGCTGATCATGATCTCCACCACGACCGATCCATCGGTTTTCCAATCTCCTGTTTAAGAAATGCCGAACATCATGATGGAAGTGCGATGGAGCACCATCCTGTTGAAAGATGAAGTCGGCGCTGTCGGTCTCCAGTTGTGGCATGAGCCAATTTTCCAGCGTGTCCAGATACACGTGTCCTGTAACGTTTTTTTCGCAGAAGAAAAAGGGGCCGTAAACTTTAAGCCGTGAGATGGCACAAATCACGTTAACTTTTGCTGAATTGCGAATTTGCTGCACGAATGCGTGAGGATTCTCTACCGTCCAGATTCGCACATTGTGTCTGTTCACTTCACCATTAAGAAAAAATGTTGCTTCATCACTGAAAACAAGTTTCGCACTGAACGCATCCTCTTTCATGAGCTGTTGCAACCGCGCCAAAAATTCAAAGCGTTTGACTTTGTCATCGGGTGTCAGGGCTTGTAGCAATTGTAAACGGTAAGGCTTCTGCTTTAGCCTTTTCCGTAAGATTTTCCAAACCGTCGGCTGTGGTACGTTTAGCTCCCTGCTTGCTTTATTCGTCGACTTCCGCGGGCTACGCGTGAAACTTGCCCGCAGGCGTTCAACCGTTTCTTCGCTCACTGCAGGCCGACCCGTTGATTTCCCCTTACAGAGGCATCCAGAAGCTTTAAACTGCACATACCATCGCCAAATGGAGTTAGCAGTTGGTGGATCTTTGTTGAACTTCATCCTGAAGTGTCGTTGCACTGTTATGACTGACTGATGTGAGTGCATTTCAAGCACGACATACGCTTTCTCGGCTCCTGTTGCCATTTTGTCTCACTGCGCTCACGAGCGCTCTGGCGGCAGAAACCTGAAGTGCGGCTTCAGCCGAACAAAACTTTATGAGTTTTTCTACGTATCTGTAGTGTGTCGTGACCATATGTCAATGAATGGAGCTACAGTGAATTTATGAAATCGCTTCAATCATTTGTAATAGCCCTGTAAGTTAATGCGGAAGAATAGGAAGGTAAAGCCTGTAATGCTCTTATACAATATTCGTAGTGTCCTACTTTATACAGTCAATTAGTTTAAATATCTGGGCGTAAAGTTGGAAAGCGAGGCGACGGGAAACGAGCATGTGAAAACTCTGGTAGGGAAGGCAAATGGGAGAATTTTAGGGAAGAGTAGTTCACCTGCAAAAAGAGACCGGTTATAGGTCGCTGGTGCAACCTTTTCTTGTGTAGTGGTCGAGTGTTTGGTATCCGTACCAGGTCGTATTGAAGGGAGACATTGAAGCAATTCAGAGGCGGGCCGCTAGAGTTGTTACCGGTACGTCTGAACAACACGTAAGTGTTGCGGAGATACTTCGGCAACTCAAATGGGAATCCCTGGAGGGAAGGCGACGTTCTTTTCGACAAAAATTATAGAGAAAACTGAGAAAACCGGCATTTGATGCTGACTACCGAACGATTCTACTGTCGACAACATACATCTCCCCTAAGGACCACGAACGTAAGATATGAGAAATTAGGGCTCAAACGGAGGCGTACAGATAGTCGTTTTTCCCTCACTGTATTTGCGACTGAACAGGAGGGAAAATGACAAGTACTGGTACAGTGTACTCACCACCCAGCTTACGAAGTATCTATGTAGTTATAGATACCTTCGGTACAAAATTTTATTGAGAAAGATAACTCTACTTAGAAATTTACCCCCAAAAATTAATAAATCCACATTGAATATAGAATATACGTTTTTCATAACGTCTTCTACATCACTGATAATACCTTCACAATGGATCTGTGGAACCGAAGGTATATTTTTCTTCCTATCTCCAATTGCTTGCAGAGAGTAAGACCCAGGATTTGCCCTCGCTCTTTGAGCTAACAGCAGGAGGCTTCTGTTTGAATACAATCAAATAGATTAAAATTCGGAGCGCTACAGTTCACAATACACGTAAGTTTTCTTTCGTAATAAATGGTCCACTCCATTGACTGGCGGCTAGCTATAAGCTGACACTGGCGTGAAGTGCCGTCCATACGTGTGAACGAGCGCTGACTAGTGCTGCTAAGGTAGGGTAAGAATATTGTTGTCGTTGTCAAACTGGTGGTACTTATTTTTAATTGTTAACTTAAGCTGCTAAGTACAGAAGATAGAGATCTGAGGGAAATTATGTATGTCCATGAACAATGCCACACTGTGATCATAAAATCAATAAATAAATTCTGGTACTGTTAACGATCATTTCTGAATGTACACAGAGATATGCAACCTGTTATTCATAGCTGGGAGTCCATGCAGCCCGATGCCAGTCTAGCATTCGTTGCTCAGATTTGCCCTTGTCAATACACCAGTGTATGGCCGAATTTTCTCTGACAGTTATGTGCGAGGCGATGGAAATGCTAAGTGCGTAGCCTTCCTATTAAGTTACATGTCAGTCTCTCCCTGAGCCACTCTTTCACCTGGCACAGTTAGCATGGTGCAGTGTGTCCAGAGAAGTTGGTTTCAGCTAACAGGTTTTAGTGAGGAGGGTAGATGCTCTTCTTTGTACAACTTACATTTCATACATTCTATACACACCTGTTATAAATGATGGCCCTTCCTGTCAGTATTGTGACACAAATTTACTTGGTACTGGAATTTAGGTTTTATTGGTGCTTCTTACGGTGTTCCACAAACTATCTTACACAGTGAGTTGACAGAAGGCATGGCATAGCGACATGCACTTATACAGATGCCCATAACACCGCCTGCACAAGCTATAAAAGGGCAGTGCATTGGTGAAGCTCTCATTTGTACTCAAGTGATTCGTGTGAAGAGGTTTCCGAAGTGATTATGGGCGCACGGGGGAAATTAAGTCTTCGACCGCGGAATGGTAGTTGGAGGTAAACGCTTCGGACATTCCATTTCAGAAATCGTTAGAAAATTCGTAATTCCGATGTCCACAGTGCCAAGATTGTGCTGAAAATAAAAAATTCCAGGCATTACGTGTCACCACGGGCAAAGCAGTGGCTAGCGGCCATCACTTAACGACCGAGAGCAGCGGCGTTCCCCAAGAGTTGTCAGTGCTAACAGACAAGCAACTCTGGGTGAAATAACCGCAGTAATCAGTGTGGGGACGTACAGCGAAATTTATGGCAGCAGACGATAGACGCGAGTGGATTTGCTAACATCACGACATCACCCGCAGCGCTTCTCCTGGCTGTGTCTGTTGGACGCCAGACGACTGGGAAACCGTGGCCTTGTCACTTGAGGCCCAACTTCAGTCAGTAAGAGCCGGTGGTGGCTCCACAATGGTGTGGGCTGTTTTTTTTTGTTTTTTTTTAGGGCGCAAAACTGCTATGGTAATTAGCGCCCGGTCTGTGACTTAGGAAACGGTAAAAAACGAAAATGAAAAGCAGCAGCAATGGGAACGAAACTCAAAAAATTGGAGAAACTAAAAACAGGAGGAAAGCTTAAAAATCCACTACAGAAAGAGGTTGGTTGTCCCCAAAAAGAGCTTCAAATGACTGACGTAATCTCACTGGCACTAATAAACTCGAGAACGCGATCGGCTGAGCGCGTGTCATCTGCTAAAATGGAAGATATATCAGGCGACAGCTGTAGACGGGCGCGTAACGGAGTAAAATAGGGGCACTCAAGTAAAAGGTGTCTTACCGTCCACAGCTGAGAGCAGTGGGGACAGAGTGGGGGAGGATCGCCGCTTAAAAGATGTCGATGGCTAAAAAGACAGTGCTCTATCCGGAGTCTAGTTAAAATTACCTCCTCCCGACGACGCGTTCGGGAGGAAGAGGTCCAAGCACAGGGAAGAGCTTTCACGTCCCGCAATTTATTATGGGGAAGTGTCGACCAATGTGCGTGCCATAAAAGAACAACACGACGACATAAAACGCTCCGTAGATCGGTGAAGGGAATCGATCGAATAGCTGGCCGAAGAAGAGAGACTGCAGCCTTGGCCGCTATATCGGCCGCCTCATTGCCACAGATACCAGCGTGTCCCGGGAGCCAGAGGAACGCCATTGAGACGCCCCCCAGGTGGAGCAAGCGCAGACAGTCCTGAATTCGGTGGACCAGAGGGTGGACAGGGTAGAGAGCTTTGAGACTGAGGAGAGAGCTGAGAGGATCTGAACAGTTAACATACTGTATCCGCTGATGGTGGCGGATGTATTGGACAGCCTGGAGAACAGCGTAAAGCTCCACAGTATAAACCGAACACTGGTCGGGAAGCCGAATCGATTTGGGGTGTCGCCAACAATATAGGCACTCCCTACACGTAGCGATGTTTTCGAGCTATCAGTGCAAATAAATGTGGCTTCCTTCATTTGTGCACATAGAGCAGCAAATGCCCGACGATAAACAAGTGAAGGGGTACCATCCTTGGGAAATTGACAAAGGTCACGTAGCAGGCAGATCCGGGAACGGAGCCAAGGCGGTGCTGTACCCCAAGTTGTCAAGAAGGTTTTAGAAAAGCGGAAGGAAAGAGAATGGAACAGTTGACGGAAGCGGACTCCCAGTGGTACTAGGGAGGAAGGGCGGCCTGCATACCCTACATCCAAGAAGGCGTCGAAAAAAATGTCATGGGCCGGATTAGCAGGCATGGAAGACACATGGCTAGCATAGCGACTCAGAAGGACAGCTCGCCGATTGGACAGCGGAGGTTCAGCAGTCTCAGCATAAAGGCATTCCACAGGGCTGGTGTAAAAAGCTTCAGACACTAAACGTAATCCACGGTGTTGGATAGAGTCGAGACGCCGAAGAATAGACGGCCGAGCAGAGGAGTAAACTATGCTTCCATAGTCCAATTTCGAGCGCACTAAGGCGGATGACTCGACGGCATCGCGCTCGGAACTGCTTATAGCGGATTCAGTTGTCCAAAGTAGGATGGTGGTGGAAAACGCGAAGAGCACGTCGCCGCTCACGTATTGCGTCACGGCATGCCGCGTTCCACCAAGGAACTGGGGGGCGCCGGGGCAATGCGGAGGTGCGTGGTATTGAACGTTTAGCAGCTGTAAGAATAACGTCTGTAATATGTGTGACCTCATCGTCGGCGCTAGGAAAGTGACGGTCATCGAATGTCGCTAGAGACGAAAAAAGTATCCAATCGGCTTGGCC
Organism: Schistocerca americana; assembly: GCF_021461395.2. Taxonomy (NCBI): domain Eukaryota; kingdom Metazoa; phylum Arthropoda; class Insecta; order Orthoptera; family Acrididae; genus Schistocerca; species Schistocerca americana. The sequence goes on along the minus strand of NC_060125.1, from coordinate 555,652,275 downwards.
AAACTTCCAGCGTCGCGGGCGGATATATGGCTGTTGAGGCTGCAGTCTAAGGACACATGGAAAGTGGTCACTCGAGTGTGTATCATCAAGGGCGAACCATTCGAAGCGCCGAGCTAGCGGAACAGTACCGACCGAAAGGTCCAAATGAGAGAAATTTGTCGTGGAGGCAGACAAAAATGTAGGGTCCCCAGCGTTGAGGCAAACTAGATCCGCTTGGTGGAAGACGTCTAGCAATAGTGAGCCACGCGGACAAGGATGTGGAGATCCTCAAAGCGGGTGGTGGGCATTGAAGTCCCCAACCAGCAAATAGGGGGGTGGAAGCTGCCAAGAAGATGAAGGAGATCAGCTCGTGCCATTGGTGTGGACGATGGAATGTATACAGTACAAAGAGAAAAGGTATATCCAGAAAGGGAAAGACGGAGGGCGACAGCTTGGAAGGAAGTGTTTAAGGGGATTGGGTGATAATGGAGAGTATCATGGAGAAGAATCATGAGTCCTCCATGTGCTGGAGTGCCTTCAACAGAGGGGAGGTCAAATCAGACGGACTGAAAATGGGGGAGAATAAAGCGGTCATGGGGACGCAGCTTTGTTCCCTGAAGACAGAAGATGACCGGCTAGTAGGATCGTAAGTGGATCGACAATTCATCCCGATTGGCTCGAAGGCCGCGGATATTCCAGTGGATAATGGACATAGGGTGAACAGTAAATGTAGGAATGTGACCAAGGTTGCCGTCAACTCAGCGACTGCTCAGAGCTTGCGACTGACAGGATGGAATGGCATTCAGCCGAAGGCAGAAGATCCTGATCCATAGGTTGTTCAGGAGCAGCTCCTGCCACCAGCGATCGGCCAGTTGATCGGCCGCCAGCAGTGCGCCTCGGCGACACAGAAGACGGTCGAGGGCGATTACCGCCAGGTGGTGCTGTAGAGAAGGAGATGAACTGGGTTTCTTACTAGCCTTCTTGGAAAAATGATGTTTAGATGAAGGAGGAACCGATGGTTGTGAAGTTGGGGTACGTAAAAAATCTTCACGAGTATGCTCTTTTTTCGAAGTCTTGGTGTCTGACTTTTGGGCTCGAGATTTAGCAGAATCCGATGAAGGGTGAGCCATAGAGTAGGCAGGCGAAGGTGTGGAGGTTGAACAGGCGATCTTTGCACTGGCCAATCTGACGACCGTGGCACTAAAGGTAAGGTCATAAGTCTGCGTGGCCGCCTCCTTTGTTGGCCGAGGAGAGGCAAGGACAGTGCTGTATTTTCCTGTCTGAGGCACAGTGGACTGTCGACTGGCGAATAATTTTCGAGCAGCAAAGGTCGACACCTTTTCCTTCACTCTGATTTTCTGAATGAGCTTTTCGTCTTTAAAATGGGGCAATCTCGAGAGGAAGCAGCATGGTCACCCATACAGTTGATGCAACGAGGGGATGGAGGTGGACAAGCACCCTCATGGGCATGGGCATGGGCATCCACACGTAACTCATTTGGCTGGATTGGAACAGGAGTGGCTGGTGTGATTGAACCGCTGACACCGATAGCAACGCGTAGGGTTTGGGATGTAAGGGCGACCGGAAATTATCTCATAGCCTGCTTTGATTTTCGATGGGAGTTGAACTTTGTCAAATGTCAAGAAGACAGTACGGGTTGGAATGATGTTCGTGTCAACCCTTTTCATGACTCTATGAACTGCCGTTACGCCCTGGTCAGACAGGTAGTGTTGAATTTCCTCGTCGGAAAATCCGTGGGGGGAGCGTGTATAAACGACCCCTCGTGACGAATTTAAAGTACGGTGCGGTTCCACCCGGACAGGGAAGGCGTGTAGCAGTGAAGTACGCAGCAATTTTTGTGCCTGGAGGGCACTGACTTTCTAACAACAAGGTGCCATTTCGTAATCTGGAACAAGACTTTACAGGACCTGCAATTGCGTCGACACCTTTCTGAATAATGAAAGGGTTGACCGTGGAGAAGTCGTGACCATCGTCAGACCGAGAAACAACAAGGAACTGTGATAACGATGGAAGGACTGTCTGTGGCTGAGTCTCATTGAACTTACGCTTGTGAGCTGACGTAGTAGAAGATGAGGAAACCATTGCGAAAGTATCCCCCATGATTACCGGCGTCTCCAATGGCGCGCTCCTCCCTTGTGGGGGCGCTCTCTGAGGGCACTCCCGCCTTAGGTGATTGTTCACACCTCAGGTCACACCTCCCGACAAACGGACGGAAGGACCAATCGGCACTTTCGGAAGGTATCAGCTCGGGTAATCACCCCTCCCTGGGTCTGGCCGTTACCAGGGGGTACGAACGTGTCCTACCTGTCTACCCGGGGTGGGGAATTACGCGTTACCCCGTCACCGGCTACGCATGGAAATGCGTGGGTCGGCCTTCAGACACGCACAGGGAGGAAAAAAGAGAAAGAGAAAGGATAGAAGAGAGTTCTCAAACGCCGCAGTGGAGAAAAGGGCAAAGAGAAGAGGTAAGGAAAAGAGAAGAGGTAAGGAAAAGAGAAGAGGTAAGGAAAAGAGAAGAGGTAAGGAAAAGAGAAGAGGTAAGGAAAAGAGAAGAGGTAAGGAAAAGAGAAGAGGTAAGGAAAAGAGAAGAGGTAAGGAAAAGAGAAGAGGTAAGGAAAAGAGAAGAGGTAAGGAAAAGAGAAGGACAAAGGAAGGACGAAGACTTGCAAGCAGAGAAAGCAAAGAATTTGTTACAGTTTCGAGCGCCCGTCTCCGGACGTAGGCACAAAACATACTCCCAGAGGGGGAGAAAGGGAAGGAAAGAGGCGGAGGTGATAGGGGGGGGGGCGAAGATGGGGGATGATGGGGAATGATGCGGAAAGGGAAGGTATGCAGTCCGGAAAGGAAGGAAGACCACATTAGCACGGGGTCCCGTGCTCGCTATGCACGTATCCACAAAAGAGTTGTGGCCCCCTGGGGGGGGGGGGGGGAGCTGTGTTTGCATGGAATGGACTGTGGACTGTGTCCCGGTTACGTTCGGCTACTTGACGACAATTTGCACCCATTCGTTGACTTCATATTCCCAAACAACGATGGAATTCTTATGGCTAGCAATTCGCCATGTTACCGGGCCACAATTATTCGCAGTTTGTTTGAAGAACATTCTACACAATTCGAGAGAATGATTCGGCCAACCAGATCGTCCTACAAATGTGTTTGAAACACAGTTGCCATTATTATTATATTTACCATATAAGAGCAGTGACTTTGGCATTTACTAAACCAATGCCATGAGGAAGGGTTGCCCATAGCTGCAAATATGATGTTCACATTTTTATAAAATTGAAATTCAAGATTTGTTTTCTTGCTGACTAGTTCCTTTGTAGAAACTAGTCAGTTGTTAACTGGTGATGTCTATGAAGCTGAAAAACTGTTTTTTATAAACAAATATTAGTGGAACATTAAGAAATTTGCTTGATTTTCGTCCTTAAATATAAAAATTCTTGTACCGAGAACTGACAGAAGAACCCATTAAGGTGAAATTCAGGTCTATTTCAAGCAGTAACAGAAATAAGGTAAACTAACAGAACCTTGTTACAGCACATGGCTGTGTAAGTAGTCGCTTGAATGTAATCAGCATATCAAGTATTAAAGGATTCTAGGAGCATATTTCTTTCTGTATCGTACACCTCCCACTCTTAATATGAAGAATGGCGGCATATGCCACTTTATGTCGACGCTCGCAGGGAACTGCTGCGCATATTTCGTCATAGACGCGAGCCGCAACGAGTACAATAAAACAAAGTGACGGCCATGTAATATGACATTTGACGTGTGCGCTCCACATCAATTGGGAACACGCGATGAATTTATCCTCATCAGAAACGTATTGCCATTCTTTACTGCCCAATTAATCCCGGTGTCAGGACGGAATGCAGGTTAGTAGGAACGAGTTTAACACATTATCCTAGAGAGCGTTCAGCACTGGGAGATTTTTTTAAATTCTGCCATTGACAAAAACTCCATCATTTTATTGCACCATAGTCTCCTAACTCTTCCGGGCTACACTTAACATCTCTACGTTACATTCCACAGGCCTCATGACCTTTTCTTCCTCTTTCGACAATAGGCTGTACCTATGTGCTATTGAAATGTGACAACTGTTATCTCGATTTGCGATGATGATATAATTTATATAAATCCCCAAGAATCACATCACTATGTTACATTTTTTTGTACCGTAAAATTCCATTTTATGTTGTATCAACGTGACCGGCAGGTCCTACAAGTTATATTTCCACTGTTTCCTGGCGGTGATGTGTGGTGTAATGAATTATATAAAAGATCCTGATATTCGCCTGTAGCTGTTGTCATTTGTGTTATACAATGCTCGAGGGCTTTGTCGAAATCTTAATATCAAGCAGTTTAGTAATCTTTGTATATGTATAACTATGAAACTTCGTGGCAGATTAAAACTCTGTGCCGGACCGAGACTCGAACTCGGGACCTTTGCCTTTCGCGGACAAGTGCTCTATTCTTGTAATTCAAAAGCCTTTAACGTATTCCATACGATCAACAAAGCCATTTCAGCCCATATTAGCTATGCCTGTGTTTTGTCTCAGCAGTGCTCGTGAGTAGCTCTGTAACATTTTTCTGACCCATTTTAGTTAAACACCTCTCGATTGCAATTAACTCTATGGAGTCATGTGTCTACTAGTGCACATATCTTAAATAGCTTTCGATACCACTCAACCTGATTAGGTTTAGTTCATCATTGGTTGCAGTTATGTAGGGTGGGGCAAATAAAAGTGGCCTGGAGAACAGAGTTCCAGGGTACAAAGAAACACCGCGGAGAAAAGCACATACAGAACTATCGTAACAGAAGCAGAAGTTGAAAGTGACCACCATTCATCTCTTGGCCCTTCTGGGCCCTGGTCAGTACATTGCTGCAAGTGGATCGAAACTGGACTGCCGGAATTGCTGCCGTCCATCCGAAATGTTCTGCTGCATTCTTTGAAGACTTTGAGGGGTCCTGCGATACACCTTAGGCTTGAGGACTCCCCACACAAAGTTACCGCACACTGACAGAACGCCGGCCGAAGTGGCCGTGCGGTTAAAGGCGTTGCAGTCTGGAACCGCAAGACCGCTCCGGTCGCAGGTTCGAATCCTGCCTCGGGCATGGATGTTTGTGATGTCCTTAGGTTAGTTAGGTTTAACTAGTTCTAAGTTCTAGGGGACTAATGACCTCAGCAGTTGAGTCCCATAGTGCTCAGAGCCATTTGAACCATTTGAAGTGACAGAACAGGTGACCTGGGCGGCCAGCTAGGGTCGCGAACCCCAACCTTCTGATCATGAAATGGTGTATTGTAAAGTCGTGCGTATTTTCCACTGCCCAGAACCTGTGATTCTGTGAGTGACACAACCCTCAGGTGAAACCAGGCTTCATCAGACCTAAAGGACAGATCAATATGCAAGACATTCTTTGTTATCGTAGTGAACAGCCACACAAAAAATGGAAAGCTCTGAGGAGGATCTGTTGATTTTAATGCATGAACAACAGAAGTCGGTAGGGATGCATGTGCAGGTCTAGGTAGAGTATTCGTCCGCATGAGAGAAGTTATATGCCAGTCTCTTGAAACAGGCGTCGGGTTAATTTGATAGTTCTCTCAAGGATTTTTTGTTGAACTGCAGTGGCATTTTCTGTGTATGGGCACATTTTTGAATGTTTTTTGACTTGTTCAAAACAGATCCTGTCTTACGCCATTTTAGGACCACGATCTGATGGCACTCTTTGCTAGTACTTTGACGCCATTAAATATCTCAGCAAATAGCTGATCACACCGTTTCCACGACTATGTTGTCATGTAACTTTCCACAACGGACTCCCACTGCTCCAGTATGAGTATCATTGTCCTGTTTGCATTGCACCATTTCACTGACACACCCCCGCACTACGCCCGGAGCCGGTGTGGATCACACGGCGGTCGTACACGTGGCGCTCACGTGATGGGGTTGGTTGTATGCATACATTCACGTCCAATCGTATCCACTTGCCCGGACCACTTTTATTACCTTTCCCTGTATTATTCATAACTTTGTATCAGCCTCAAAGAACTTATGATAAATGTGTTTCAGATTAAACTTCTTAATACTGCACTACTGGCCATTAAAATTGCTACACCGCGAAGATGACGTGCTACAGACGCGAAATTTAACCGACAGGAAGAAGACGCAGTGATATGCAAATGATTAGCTTTTCAGAGCATTCACACAAGGTTGGCGCCGGTGGCGACACCTCCAACGTGCTGACATTAGGACAGTTTCTAACAGATTTCTCATACACAAACAGCAGTTGCCGGCCGGAGTGGCCGAGCGCTTCTAGGCGCTACAGTCTGGAACCGCGCGACCGCTACGGTCGCAGGTTCGAATCCTGCCTCGGTCATGGATGTGTGTGATGTCCTTAGGTTAGTTAGGTTTAAGTTGTTCTTAGTTCTAGGGGACTGATGACCTCAGAAGTTAAGTCTCATAGTGCTCAGAGCCATTTGAACCATTTGAGGCTAGTTGGCGTCATAAAGCTCTGCTCGAAATTGGCGGGAACGGTCGCTATGGGCGCGAATGATGCTCTGAGACAGTGTGGGGGAAATTTGGAATTAGAACTGAATGCTGATTCGCAGTTTTTCGAGGAGAGTAGGGGGTAGAGCAATGTTGGCTTCGCTCTTGCATTGCGCGGGCAGTGGATTCGGGATCTGATCTTCCTCGCAGCCGAACGGTCTTGTGACTTGGTCGCTCGTTTGCGGAAGAACTTAGAATTCTCGGACAGCCTTCGCGGCCAGGGGTTGACACAGAGTTGCTGCACGGCAGAAGTCGGCGCCTACGTCATCAGGACGCTGCCTACCGACGGCGTGCTGCAGATTTCAGTACTGGTACAGTATTTTGCGGCTCCAGCATTGTAGGACCTTATCAATTTTATACTGAATCCTTCAGCAGCACGCGCGCTCGCTTTGCTACAAGTCCACCTTGCTTGTTTCTCCATGTTATCCCGTTTGAGCTCTCACTACTAATTGCGATACTGCTATATAGTCGGGAGATTAATATTTGATTCATTAGGACCTCCAGTCAATAACGTGAATCTAATGCATCACAGAGTGTAGGAGCCCTTGTTCACGAGCCAACTCTTATTCTCATAATACACTCCTGGAAATTGAAATAAGAACACCGTGAATTCATTGTCCCAGGAAGGGGAAACTTTATTGACACATTCCTGGGGTCAGATACATCACATGATCACACTGACAGAACCACAGGCACATAGACACAGGCAACAGAGCATGCACAATGTCGGCACTAGTACAGTGTATATCCACCATTCGCAGCAATGCAGGCTGCTATTCTCCCATGGAGACGATCGTAGAGATGCTGGATGTAGTCCTGTGGAACGGCTTGCCATGCCATTTCCACCTGGCGCCTCAGTTGGACCAGCGTTCGTGCTGGACGTGCAGACCGCGTGAGACGACGCTTCATCCAGTCCCAAACATGCTCAATGGGGGACAGATCCGGAGATCTTGCTGGCCAGGGTAGTTGACTTACACCTTCTAGAGCACGTTGGGTGGCACGGGATACATGCGGACGTGCATTGTCCTGTTGGAACAGCAAGTTCCCTTGCCGGTCTAGGAATGGTAGAACGATGGGTTCGATGACGGTTTGGATGTACCGTGCACTATTCAGTGTCCCCTCGACGATCACCAGTGGTGTACGGCCAGTGTAGGAGATCGCTCCCCACACCATTATGCCGGGTGTTGGCCCTGTGTGCCTCGGTCGTATGCAGTCCTGATTGTGGCGCTCACCTGCGCGGCGCCAAACACGCATACGACCATCATTGGCACCAAGGCAGAAGCGACTCTCATCGCTGAAGACGACACGTCTCCATTCGTCCCTCCATTCACGCCTGTCGCGACACCACTGGAGGCGGGCTGCACGATGTTGGGGCGTGAGCGGAAGACGGCCTAACGGTGTGCGGGACCGTAGCCCAGCTTCATGGAGACGGTTGCGAATGGTCCTCGCCGATACCCCAGGAGCAACAGTGTCCCTAATTTGCTGGGAAGTGGCGGTGCGGTCCCCTACGGCACTGCGTAGGATCCTACGGTCTTGGCGTGCATCCGTGCGTCGCTGCGGTCCGGTCCCAGGTCGACGGGCACGTGCACCTTCCGCCGACCACTGGCGACAACATCGATGTACTGTGGAGACCTCACGCCCCACGTGTTGAGCAATTCGGCGGTACGTCCACCCGGCCTCCCGCATGCCCACTATACGCCCTCGCTCAAAGTCCGTCAACTGCACATACGGTTCACGTCCACGCTGTCGCGGCATGCTACCAGTGTTAAAGACTGCGATGAAGCTCCGTATGCCACGGCAAACTGGCTGACACTGACGGCGGCGGTGCACAAATGCTGCGCAGCTAGCGCCATTCGGCGGCCAACACCGCGGTTCCTGGTGTGTCCGCTGTGCCGTGCGTGTGATCATTGCTTGTACAGCCCTCTCGCAGTGTCCGGAGCAAGTATGGTGGGTCTGACACACCGGTGTCAATGTGTTCTTTTTTCCATTTCCAGGAGTGTATTTCAGTATACCATATCCTTTAACTTACTGTGTGTGTCGATAGGCATGTGCATTTATGTCCTGATGTATAATAAATCTCATTGTAATATGTAATCCGAATATCACTTCGTAGATACAGGGAGAATCCCATTTCCTGATGTTTATTGTGATAAAGTTCTCTTTCTTTGAGTAGATTACAATTTTTATTAAATTATTGTGAGTGTGTACTCCTTATTTTACCAACTGGCAGGCTCCAGCATCATTTCCCTTGGTTACCATTGTGTGCATAATTAATTAGGTGGTAGGTAAGGAGGGGTCTAGTGCATGTCTCGTTCTCATGCAAAATTCGTCTGAATTGAAGAGGTCAATTCCATTTCAAAATTCATTAGGGAACTGAAAATTTCGAGATCTACAGTGTCAAGAGTGTGCCGAAAATACAAAATTTCAGGTATTACCTCTTACCAAGGGCAATGCAGTGCTCGACGGCCATCACTTAACGAACGAGAGCAGCGGCGTTTCCCTAAAGTTGTAAGTGCTAACAGTCAAGCAACTATGCGTGAAATTGGTTCAAATGGCTCTGAGCACTATGGGACTTAACTTCTAAGGTCATCAGTCCCCTAGTACTTAGAACTACTTAAACCTAACTAACTTAAGGACATCACACACATCCATGTCTGAGGCAGGATTCGAACCTGCGACCGTAGCGGTCTCGCAGTTCCAGACTGTAGCGCCTAGAACAGCGCGGCCACCCCGGCCGGCTCTGCGTGAAATAACCGCAATAATCAATGTGGAACGTACGACGAACGTATCCCTTAGGACAGTGCGGCGTAATTTGTCGTTAATGGGCTATGGCAGCAGACGATCGACGCGAGTGCATTTGCTACCAGCACGACAACGCCTGCAGCGCCTATCCTGGGCTCGTGACCATATCGGTTGGACCATACACTGGAAAACTGTAGCCTGGTCAGATGAGCCCCGACTTCGGTTGGCAAGAGCTGGTGGTAGGGTTCGAGTGTGGTGTAGACCCCGTAAGAACGTGGACCCAAGTTGTCAACAGGTCACTGTGCAAGCTGGTGGTGGCTCCACAATGGTGTGGGCCCTCTGGTCCAGCTGAACCGATCATTGAACGGAAATGGTGATTTAGGCGACTTGGAGACGATCTGCAGCAGTTTTTGATCGGTTGGCAAGAGCTGGTGGTAGGGTTCAAGTGTGGTGTAGACCCTGTAAGGTCGTGGATCCAAGTTGTCAACAGGTCACTGTGCAAGCTGGTGGTGGGTCCATAATGGTGTGGGTCCTCTGGTCCAGCTGAACCGATCATTGAATGGAAATGATGAGTTAGGCGACTTGGAGATGATCTGCAGCCGTTTATGATCTTCATGTTCCCAAACAACAATGGAAGATTTATGGATGATAGTGCGCCATGGCACTGGGCCACCATTGTTCGCGATTTTTTTGGAGAACTTTCTGGGCAGTTCGAGCGGATGATCTGGCCACCTCTCGAACATTTATGGGACATAATCGAGAGATCATAAAATCCTATGCCGACGGTACTTTCGCAGTTATGGAAGATTACGGACACAACATGACTCAATATTTCTGCAGGGGACATCCAACGACTCGGTTTCATGCCACGTCGTGTTGCTGCATTACGGCGGACAAAAGCACGCCCGATACTATATTAGGTTTCTCGTGACTTCTGTCACCTCATTGTAGGCCACAAGTAGCCGTCGAAGCTCCTCCTGAGCAGGAAAGAAGAAGAGATAGAAAGTACAGTCGGAGACTACGTAGTGTTTTTATACAGAGAATCTTTACCCTGAAGTAATCGAAGGAACACAGGGCCATTGTGAACAAAAGGTAGTAATTTTCGTGCACTTCACGAAGTCATGCGAATCCATCGACCTACCCTTCGAGGGATCGTGAAGAACAGAGCAGTAGACGGCACTACAGGAGAACTGATAACTGAAATCTTTAGTGACACAAAGGGTGACATTCAGAGGACCATTATCGTAAGATTTGAAATCAAACAGGGAGGCGGATTGTAAAATTTTTTTCTGCACACCCGCGGACGAAGCAATCAGATATAGGAGAGCAATAAATGAGAAAATGGGTCTATCAAAGACGCATTTCGGGGACGAAAAAAAAAGAAAGAGAGAAGAGATACAGGGCAGTATGTCTCAAGTGGATTGCTGAATCTTGGCGGACAAAGTAACTACAGTGAGACAGAAGAAGGTGCGAAGAAGCTAATCGACAGCCTAAGCAAGATAGCCAGAGAGATGGAACTGAGGTTCACCTAAAACAAGACAAAGACACTGAAGTGTACTGGGGACTGGAAAATACCAGAAGGCACTGGGCGAAAGGTGAGCAAATTTAAATACGTGTTAGAATAATCTCACATAACAGACAGAAACAGCAGCTATGAGGGAATAATAGAATTGAGATGAGGCCGTTTTATGCAATTCTCAACGCCTTCAAAAACTACACATGTGATTTTCATAATCTATTGCTCGTTATGTGCAAACTATTAATCACACAGAAAAAATGAACAGGACCATTTGGAGGAAATGTAACGTACTTAAATTTTGTACTGGGATACGTTTTGAGGTTATTCAAGATAAGATAAATGCATTCTAAAGTCACTTTTTCTTCGTTTTTCTTGAATAACTCAAAAACCGTAGCCTCCAGCAGAAACGTATCCCAGTACAAAATTTCACTACATTAAAATTCCTACAAAAAGCTTCTGTTCGTTTCTTTCTGTAGGGTTAATAGCATGCGTGTAGCAAGCGAGAGAATACGAAAATATCACGCATTGTTTCTGAAGGCGTTGCGGGTTACATGAAACCCATAACTAGGGGCAGCTGAATCATACTGTATTTACTATAAAAACAGTATATGTACAGAGTCGAAGATCAGGTGGTGCAGGGCAACGATGAAGAATGCCGAACTCGTATATGCACGTCAGATAATAACGCTAGGAAGATACGGTGCAGAGGTTATAGACCAAGAAAATGAAAAATACTCAGAAAAATACTGAGCCCAAGGAGAGGTGGTAACAGGTGACTGCAAAGACCTAGGAAGAAGTCTATGAGGAGAAATCAAATTGAAAAGGGCAAGATTTGCAACAAATGTGAGCAGGAAGAATCTGTGTAGAATGACCAAGAGATTATGGGAAACGATGAGCAGGAGAAAAGCAAAGACAGGAACTAAGTGGGTTGTTGACTTCTGGAAGGATTCGTCGGAACTGGGAACCATAGTAGGATGGAAAGAAAACTGTAGAAGCAATATGCTAGAGATCAACGACAGATGGAGATCAAGGAAAAGGACAGATTTACCACTAGGGCAGGCGAGGGAAGAGGATGACGGAGATCTCGAAAGAAGTTAAGAAGAAAAGAAGGAAAAGGATGAAGAAATTCCGCAAGGAAAAAGAAGAAACTCTAACGAAACCACGAGAAGGATGTCACGATGTAATTTATTTTTCTCTTCTCTGTACAATATAGACAGTGTTGTAGATGGAAAGTGATATTTGCATACTTCAGTCTACTGTCTATAGGGCATCTTCTGCAGTTATAATTAGTTCTGACTATGAATGAAGTAGCCTAAACCCATTTAAAGAAAATGAACTAAAATTATCTTGCATGTCTTGGCCTCACGTTTTCGCGAAATCTGTTAACAGTAATACTAGCCTCTGTGGTTCTGCGCTCGTGTAAATACTTTTGAAGGGATAAGGGATGCCTGTTGGTTTCGAGTGAGGGGGCGGCATCAGCTTTGCTCTGGCTCTCCCTTCTGTGGTACCGGAGACAGAGAGCAGCTTACAGACGGCAACGTGCTTCCGAGGCTCGCTCGTCTCAGGCGCGCCTTGCCTCCACAAAGAACGCGAGGGCTTAGCTCTCTGACAGAGAAGCGCTCGCGGCCCGGAGAGGAAAACTAAACTACAGTACGTACTGAGTCGTCTAGCCCTGGTAAGGCAGAAACAGCGCCCTGCCGGGTGCCTCCCACAGGGATTCACTTTGCGTGTGACTCCCCTTTCAGAGGGTGAAGTGCTTTCTGTGTAAGCTTCTTGCCGTTGCTTTTCGGTTTCTTGCCGCATGATAGTGAATAATAACATAGGAGTGCGGGTAAACTACTACCAACAGCATAGTGAACGCATTATTCTGGCTAAGATAGACACGAAGCCCATGCCTACTACAGTAGTACAAGTTTATAAGCCAACTAGCTCTGCAGATGATGAAGAAATTGATGAAATGTCTGATGAGATAAAAGAAATTATTCAGATAGTGAAGGAAGAAGAAAATTTAATAGTCATGGGTGACTGGAATTCGAGAGTAGGAAAAGGGAGAGAAGGAAACATAGTGGGTGAATATGGATTGGGGGAGAGAAATGAAAGAGGAAGCCGTCTGGTAGAATTTTGCACAGAGCATAACTTAATCATAGTTAACACCTGGTTCAAGAATCATAAAAAAAGGTTGTATACTTGGAAGACTCCTGCAGATACTAGAAGGTATCAGATAGATTATATAATGGTAAGACAGAGATTTAGGAACCAGATTTCAAATTGTAAGACATTTCCAGGGGCAGATGTGGACTCTGACCACAATCTATTGGTTATGAACTGTAGATTAAAACTGAAGAAACTACAAAAGGGTGGGAATTTAAGGAGATGGGACCTGGATAAACTGAAAGAACTACAGGTTGTACAGAGTTTCACGGAGAGCATAAGGGAACAATTGACAGGAATGGGGGAAAGAAATACAGTAGAAGAGGAATGGGTAGCTCTGAGGGACGAAGTAGTGAAGGCAGCAGAGGATCAAGTAGGTAAAAAGACGAAGGCTACTAGAAATCCTTGGGTAACAGAAGAAATATTGAATTTAATTGATGAAAGGAGAAAATATAAAAATGCAGTAAATGAAGCAGGCAAAAAGGAATACAAACGTCTCAAAAATGAGATCGACGGGGAGTGCAAAATGGCTAAGCAGGGATGGCTAGAGGACAAATGTAAGGATGTAGAGGCTTATCTCACTAGGGGTAAGGTAGATACTGCCTACAGAAAAATTAAAGAGACCTTTGGAGAAAAGAGAGCCACATGTATGAATATCAAGAGGTGAGATAAAAACCCAGTTCTAAGCAAAAAAGGGAAAGCAGAAAGGTGGAAGGAGTATATAGAGGGTCTACACAAGGGCGATGTACTTGAGGGCAATATTATGGAAATGGAAGAGGATTTAGATGAAGATTAAATGGGAGATACGATACTGCGTGAAGAGTTTGACAGAGCACTGAAAGACCTGAGTCGAAACAAGGCCCCGGGAGTAGACAACATTCCATTAGAACTACTGACGGCCTTGGGAGAGCCAGTCCTGACAAAACTCTGCCATCTGGTGAGCAAGATGTATGAGACAGGCGAAATACCCTCAGACTTCAAGAAGAATATAATAATTCCAATCCCAAAGAAAGCAGGTGTTGCCAGATGTGAAAATTACCGAACTATCGGTTTAATAAGTCACAGCTGCAAAATACTAACACGAATTCTTTACAGACGAATGGAAAAACTGGTAGAAGCCGACCTCGGCGAAGATCAGTTTGAATTTCGCAGAAATATTGGAACACGTGAGGCAATACTGACCCTACGACATATCTTAGAAAATAGATTAAGGAAAGGCAAACCTACATTTCCAGCATTTGTAGACTTAGAGGAAGCTTTTGACAATGTTGACTGGAATACTCTCTTTCAAATTCTGAAGGTGGCAGGGGTAAAATACAAGGATCGGAAGACTATTTACAATTTGTACAGAAACCAGATGGCAGTTATAAGAGTCGAGGGACATGAAAGGGAAGCAGCGGTTGGGAAGGGAGTGAGACAGGTTTGTAGCCTCTCCCCGATGTTATTCAATGTGTATACTGAGCAATCAGTAAAGGAAGCAAAAGAAAAATTCGGAGTAGGTATTAAAATGCATGGAGAAGAAATAAAAACTTTGAGGTTCGCCGATGACATTGTAATTCTGTCAGAGACAGCAAAGGACTTGGAAGAGCAGTTGAACGGAATGGACAGTGTCTTGAAAGGAGGATATAAGATGAACATCAACAAAAGCAAAACGAGGATCATGGAATGTAGTCAAATTAAGTTGGGTGATGCTGAGGGAATTAGATTAGGAAATGAGACACTTAAAGTAGTAAAGGAGTTTAGCTATTAGGGGAGCAAAATAACTGATGATGGTCGAAGTAGAGAGGATATAAAAAGTAGACTGGCAATGGCAAGGAAAGCGTTTCTGAAGAAGAGAAATTTGTTAACATCGAGTATAGATTTAAGTGTCAGGAAGTCGTTTCTGAAAGTATTTGTATGGAGTGTAGCCACGTATGGAAGTGAAACATGGACGATAAATAGTTTGGACAAGATGAGAATAGAAGCTTTCGAAATGTGGTGCTAAAGAAGAATGCTGAAGATTAAATGGGTAGATCACATAACTAATGAGGAGGTAAGAATTGGGGAGAAGAGAAGTTTGTAGCACAACTTGACAAGAAGAAGGGACCGGTTGGTAGGACTATGTTCTGAGGCATCAAGGGATCACAAATTTAGCATTGGAGGGCAGTGTGGAGGGTAAAAATCGTAGAGGGAGACCAAGAGATGAATACACTAAGCAGATTCCGAAGGATGTAGGTTGCAGTAAGTACTGGGAGATGAAGAAGCTTGCACAGGATAGAGTAGCATGGAGGGCTGCATCAAACCAGTCTCAGGACTGAAGACAACAACAACAACAACAACCGCATGTTGCAACACGTCTGATGCGATAATACCCTTTCTGAGGACGAGTAAAGAGTAATTCTCCTTTTGAAATGTCAAAATATCTCACGAATTTTCCGTTGTAGAAAAGAAGCTGCCCATAGGTATAGTTTTTCGGGTCAATGAGAAACTATAATTTTCATGGTAGATGATGTTCATGTCGAAGAGATTGCTACAAATGGATCTTACCTTTTTTGTTGCAGAATAGGGTTCTAGAGCAGTGGCAACTATTAAATGAAACTTGTTTCCCATACAGCCTATTGGTTTTTTGTGCACGGTGCCTGTATTGCCTGTATTACTCGGTGTGAAGCGTGGTTCGGTGCAGCTGTCGACGGTAGTCGGTCCCGTCAGCTACGCTATTGCCAGCAGCTACATCGATCTGTACCTGCTCACTGTAGTCACTCCATTTCCTCCCTCTACAATTTTTATCCCACCCTCTTCTTCCCGCTCCCCAGACTTCCCCCAATAACGAAACTGACTATTCTCTGCGGCCTCAGGACGTCTCCTATCAACGGATCCTTTCTTTTCAGTCATGTTGTGCCATAATTTTCTTTCCGCCAATTCTATTCTGTACCCCCTCATTAGTTACTTGATCTGCCCATCTAGTTTCCAGCATTCTTACGGAGCACCGGGCAGATCGAAGCTGCGGCAGCGGGTTGCTCGCAGCAGGTAGCCCGGGCCGTCAGCTCTGGGCTGCTGGCGTAGTACGCTGCCGCCGCGGTCAGGGTGGCACCAGACGCAGTCTCCAGAGGCCTCCTAGTAACATCGGCCGACAGCTCGGTCACAATGCGTCAAACCTCCTTATCGGCGGTACCAAAGAGGTTAGATTAGGTTAGAATCTATTCTGTCAAGATGGGTAAAATCTACGTTAAGGTGTTTGGGCGGGATGGTTGCCAGGACATCTCTGTTCTTGGGAACGAGAGCTCACTGCGGCTTTATTCTTAATTTAACATGCGTGTGAATGAGCCGTATCTATCTCGAAAAGAACGTGGCGATTACCGCACATTCTTTCCTCAGTTATTAGGATAACCAGAAAAGTTTTACGAATGTATCAGGTGAAGAGAGAAACGTTCTATTACATGCTCCACGTGATTTACGATGACACTGGAAATCAAGATGACAAACATTCTGTACAACTTCAAAGGGATTCAGGAAAACAGATGTATGTCAGTGAAGCTTCAACGACTGTCATTCAGCTCACGTGTGAAACACAAACATAAATTTTAAGGTACGATACGCTGAACACCTACAGGATTGAAAAGTTGAAACACTACACCACATTTGGAAACGACGTCATATAACAGAATCGACACCATACTGGATGAATAATGCCAGTAAGAAGCAATAATGTTACGTAGACAACTAATACCGAGCAACAAGAAATATCCACCTTAAGCAACAAATACGCCGTGCTTCTCAAATGAACTGAAATGTGTATTATTATAGGACAACTATCCAAGGAGTTCCACCCAATTATATCCAAACAGCAGACTCTGCACACAATTTATTAAATTGCCAATACTAACTCTTTTAAATAATAACAAATTCATATAACTTACAAAACTTAACAAATGGTTAAAGAGTGAGCTATAAAAACAATAAGGGCGGCTTGCCACTATAAAATCAAGGACCTTTTACAATAGCGCTTTTAGAGTTTATCCAAAAGACAAAATCTAATAATAAGTTAACTTGGCATTACAATTTAAAATGATTTATATAAAAAAAACTTTGAGAAAGATAATGGCGCTTGGCACCATAAAATGAAAGAAGCGCAACACACAACCAATAAATATAATAACAGGATAATAATTTGATACAACCAAAGGGCGAGGGCAACTCCCAACGCAATCACAGACGAGTGAGCTCTCAACACTTCGGAGCCTTCCCACTAGAAACGGTTCCCGAAATAGACCGCTGAGAACTCCCCGACATGCCTCTCACAACTGCCCATCACTTACGCACCTTGGTTATGTTCTGTAGCACACGACAGATAATATCAATACGAGATAAAATTCAAAAATACGGTATAACATCCCGACAGCACATGATAACCACAGCGTCGTTAACTCGGGCGCTCTTAATAAGTGCCGGAAGCCAACACACACAAATCTCAACTCTCGCTTCCTAAAACGAAACAATAAAAGCCAAGCGCACATGAATAATCAAACCAGTCTTAGAAGTGCCTTAATGATACCAAACGCGACTATTCCACCAAGCTAATAATAACACAGTAAAAAAATACAGAATATACCACTAAATGCTGTTACACAACGAAATTGACTAGATCGTGTTGTTCAGGTCCCAGAAGACCACATATACCAAGCAGCAGTAATTCACTATGTATATACTGTACAAAACCGCCCTTCTCATGCAGACTTTACCTAACACATCGACTGCCAAATGTACCATACATGAACGCAACTCCGGGCAGGACTCCAGTTGAGCAAATAAATTAGTACCAACAAATAACGTAACGAGCCACACACACAGAAAAAAGTTCCAACAACACGGTCCCACACCAGAATAGTTCAGAAACCGCTGCTGGGGCTTCCAGGGGAAAATCTGAAGAGTCAACCGAGCCCACACCCTAACCTGGCAGACGACTCCAAAATTTAGCAACTAGTTGTCTCCGGGCCAGAGCATCACAGGCCCCACCGGACCTCCACATCAGACAGGCAGGAAGAACAAGTACGCCGACTCCAATTAATCACCACCGCATGGCTAGCACAGCGGCGAGTCGCCTCCGCCCCAGACCACTCTGCTCATACCGCGAGGCACAACAACCTTAGCGCTAGTCACTAGCAGGTCAGGCAGAGCGAACTTCAGGTTCCGTGCGGTACCCGGAAAACCAACTACCCTCTCGCTTTCCGCCGGCCACCGCAGAAACACGCCAGGGACGTCATAGCAAATCGCCACCGGAGCGCCACCCGCACCAGGACGGTGAACTATAATCGATTACAGTGCGCGCTCTGAACAAGACCACAGGTTAGCGGCGTGCGCCACATCATGAACGAATTATTTTTTTGAGGTTTTACACTCTAAGACAAAAAAAGAAGAAAAACGCAGCACGAGAGAATTATTCGAATGGGACGGAAATCGGCAGCTATGACGTACATGTACATCTAAACACATTATTACGATTAAAAAAATGGATGATTTATTCAAGAGAAGGAGCTTTACAAATTGAGGAAGCCAACAGCGCTTTTCTCCGCCTCTGGCCCTTACGCAAGCGGTTTTTCGTCTTGGCATTGATTGACTGGGTTGTTGGATGTCCTCCTGAGGGATACCGTGTCAAATTCTGTCCAATCGGCGCATCGGATCGTCTAAATCCAGAACTGCTTGGAAGGCACTGCCCGTTATGCTCCAAACGTTCTCAGTTGATCTTTGGTTGGTTGATTTGAGGGCAGAGGACCAAACAGCGAGGTCATCGGCCCCATGGGATTAGGGAAGAAAGGGGAAGGAAATCGGCCGCGGCCTTTCAAAGGAACCATTAAGGCATTTGTCTGAAGCGATTAAGGGAAATCATGGAAAACCTAAATCAGGATGCCGGACGCCCTCCAGAATGGGAATCCAGCGTGCTGACCACTGCGCCACCTCATCCAGTGGGTAGCAACCTTACACAGTCCAGCTGCGTCAGACTTTCGTTGACTCTGAGCTGCCGGCTACAGATGTGACGACTACGCTCTTTGGCGCGGCGGTCTGTAACTGCAAAGCTCCGAACACCACTGGTGCCGCCGAACTCCTTACCTCAGTGTACGGCCTCGCGGTTGTCAGAAAAACGACGGCTGCTCAGCAGCTGCCGAGCAGATGGTAGACCCCGCCAAATGGCGGGTGAACGGATCGAGCGAACGCTGCTTGCTCTGCTGAACGGTGGGTGCGTGTACGCAGCAGCGCCTCACTCACTGTTCCGCTGCTGCTGGCGGCGGTGTCAGGTAGCAATGGTTGCCGCAACTCTCATTCGACACCCTGAGTGACGGCTTCGACAACACCTCATCACAGGAATAACGACATTAGCTGATAGTTGGCACTGAAATAAATCAATGGGGAAAGATGGAAATATGTGGCCGACCAGGACACTATCCTAGATTTTTTTCGTTTCTCGTGTACAGTCGTTTTGACCACCTTGGCCATGTGTGCACGGTCGCTGACCGTTGCAAATCTCCAACTTATCGACACGCTACTGACGTAGTGCACCCACCCGTGAGGCTCACAACTCGTAGCGATCATTGACTGTCTCACCCAAGTTACACTACTGGCCATTAAAATTGCCACACCAAGAAGAAATGCAATTACAAACGGGTATTCATTGGACACATATATTCCACTAGAACTGACATGTGATTACATTTTCACGCAATTTGAGTGCATAGATCCTGAGAAATCAGTACCCAGAACAACCACCTCTGGCCGTAATAACGGCCTTGATACGCCTGGGCTTGGATGGCGTGTACAGGTACAGCTGCCCATGCAGCTTCAACACGATACCACAGTTCATCAAGAGTAGTGACTGGCGTATTGTGACGAGCCAGTTGCTCGGCCACCATTGACCAAACGTTTTCAATTGGTGAGAGATCTGGAGAATGTGCTGGCAAGGGCAGCAGTCGAAAATTTTCTGTATCCAGAAAGGCCCGTACAGGACCTGCAACATGCGCTCGTGCGTTATCCTGCTGAAATGTAGGGTTTCGCAGGGGTCGAACGAAGGGTAGAGCCACGGGTCGCAACACATCTGAAATGTAACGTCCACTGCTCAAAGTGCCGTGAATGCGAACCAGAGGTGACCGAGACGTGTAACCAATGGCACTCCATACCATGATGCCGGGTGATACGCCAGTATGGCGATGACGAATACACGCTTCAAATGTGCGTTCACCGCTATGCCGCCAAACACGGATGCGACCATCATGATGCTGTAAACAGAACCTGGATTCATCCGAAAAAATGACGTTTTGCCATTCGTGCACCCACGTTCGTCGTTAAATACACCATCGCAGGCGCTCCTGTCTGTGATACAGCGTCAAGGGTAACCGCAGCCATGGTCTCCGAGCTGATAGTCCGTGCTGCTGCAAACGTCGTCGAACTGTTCGTGCAGATGGTTGTTGTCTTGCAAACGTCCCCATCTGTTGACTCAGGGATCGGGACGTGGCTGCACGATCCGTTACAGCCATGCGGATAAGATGCCTGTCATCTCGACTTCTAGTGATACGAGGCCGTTGGTATCCAGCACGGCGTTCCGTATTACCCTCCTGAACCCACCGATTCCATATTTTTCTAACAGTCATTGGATCTCGACCAACGCGAGCAGCAATGTCGTCATACGATAAACCGCAATCGCGGTGGTACGCATTTCTTCTCCTTACACGAGGCATCACAACAACGTTTCACCAGGCAACGCCGGTCAACTGCTGTTTGTGTATGAGAAATCGGTTGGAAACTTTCCTCATGTCAGCACGTTGTAAGTGTCGCCACCGGCGCCAACCTTGTGTGAATGCTCTGAAAAGCTAATCATTTGCATATCACAGCATCTTCTTCCTGTCGGTTAAATTTCGCGTCTGTAGCACGTCATCTTCGCGGTGTAGCAATTTTAATGGCCAGTAGTGTATATGCATGTGGTGTCTATTCTTTCGGCCGTGTCCAACCTGTTTAATGGGCAACAGTCAGATTTGTATCCCACCGCTGTTTGGGGCGTCTCCAGACACTTCTCTTCACTGGACATTGGGGTTCAGTTCACAAACATCACTGCACACAGTTCTACTTCACTCCATGAAATTCCAGCCTTAGGATATGTCTAAAGATGCATCAGACGGCAGTGGGTTACCAACTTCCTGACTGTCTCCCGACATACGGCCCAACAACCAGGAATGATGATCTGGGATGTCATTTACGAGGGCAGTTCAATAAGTAATGCAACACATTTTTTTTCTCGGCCAATTTTGGTTGAAAAAGCCGGAAATTTCTTGTGCAATATTTTCAAACATTGCCGCTTCGTCTCGTATAGTTTCATTGACTTCTGACAGGTGGCAGCGCTGTACGGAGCTGTTAAAATGGCGTCTGTAACGGATGTGCGTTGCAAACAACGGGCAGTGATCGAGTTTCTTTTGGAGGAAAACCAGGGCATCTCAGATATTCATAGGCGCTTGCAGAATGTGTACGGTGATCTGGCAGTGGACGAAAGCACAGTGAGTCGTTGGGCAAAGCGTGTGTCATCATCGCCGCAAGGTCAAGCAAGACTGTCTGATCTCCCGCGTGCGGGCCGGCCGTGCACAGCTGTGACTCCTGCAATGGCGGAGCGTGCGAACACACTCGTTCGAGATGATCGACGGATCACCATCAAACAACTCAGTGCTCAACTTCACATCTCTGTTGGTAGTGCTGTCACAATTGTTCACCAATTGGGATATTCAAAGGTTTGTTCCCGCTAGGTCCCTCGTTGTCTAACCGAACACCATAAAGAGCAAAGGAGAACCATCTGTGCGGAATTGCTTGCTCGTCATGTGGCTGAGGGTGACAATTTCTTGTCAAAGATTGTTACAGGCGATGAAACATGGGTTCATCACTTCGAACCTGAAACAAAACGGCAATCAATGGAGTGGCGCCACACCCACTCCCCTACCAAGAAAAAGTTTAAAGCCATACCCTCAGCCGGTAAAGTCATGGTTACAGTCTTCTGGGACGCTGAAGGGGTTATTCTGTTCGATGTCCTTCCCCATGGTCAAACGATCAACTCTGAAGTGTATTGTGCTACTCTTCAGAAATTGAAGAAACGACTTCAGCGTGTTCGTAGGCACAAAAATCTGAACGAACTTCTCCTTCCTCATGACAACGCAAGACCTCACACAAGTCTTCGCACCCGAGAGGAGCTCACAAAACTTCAGTGGACTGTTCTTCCTCATGCACCCTAAAGCCCCGATCTCGCACAGTCGGATTTCCATATGTTTGGCCCAATGAAGGACGCAATCCGTGGGAGGCACTACGCGGATGATGAAGAAGTTATTGATGCAGTACGACGTTGGCTCCGACATCGACCAGTGGAATGGTACCGTGCAGGCATACAGGCCCTCATTTCAAGGTGGCGTAAGGCCATAGCATTGAATGGAGATTACGTTGAAAAATAGTGTTGTGTAGCTAAAAGATCGGGGAATAACCTGGTGTATTTCAATGCTGAATAAAACAACCCCTGTTTCTGAAAAAAAATGTGTTGCATTACTTATTGAACTGCCCTCGTATTTTCATAGCAGGTCCCCTCTGTTTTTCGTCTGCAACACCCTTGTAGCACAGTGGTATGTCGACGATATTATGCACCATGGTTTGCTACCCGTCAAGATAAGCCAGGGTGAGAGTTTCTACCGTTGTCTTCATGCTTGCCAAACCCTATCTTGGCCAGCAATGTTGACACATCTTTCCCCAATCGAGAACGTTTGAAGCATTATTGGCAGGGCCCTCCAACAAGCTCAGGATTTCGCATGGTACTGTTTCTATACTCATGCTCAGAAATTAAGGATAATGCTGATACATGGTGAAACAACGCTCTGGTGGGCCGTTTGCGAGTTTAAATCACCTCAGGGTATGACCATGCGGTGCATTTACCTTGCGGTCGTCATACCGTGGCGCTGGCATCAGTCCACATACGCAGAGGTGAGTTGATGTATGTCAGAGTACGTTGCAGCGAGTAAGTGTGCAGGCGTTTTCAGACGTGCTAATGGTGACTGTGTGTTGCAAATGGCTCAAAGAACACATGTTGATGACGTTATGAGGGGTAGAATACTAGGGCGACTGGAGGCTGGTCTACATCTACATCTACGTTTATACTCCGAAAGCCACCCAACGGTTTGTGCTGGAGGGCACTTTACGTGCAATTGTCATTACCTCCTTTTCCTGTTCCAGTCGCGTATGGTTCGCGGGAAGAACGACTGCCGAAAAGCCTCTAATTTTACATTCGTGATCTCCTCGGGAGGTATAAGTAGGGGAAGCAATATATTCGATACCTCATCCAGAAACGCACCCTCTCGAAACCTGGACAGAAAGCTAAACCGCGATGCAGAGCGTGTCTCTTGCAGAGTCTGCCACTTGAGTTTGCTAAACATCTCCGCAACGCTATCACTCTTACCAAATAACCCTGTGACGAAACGCGCCGCTCTTCTTTGGATCTTCTCTATCTTCTCTGTCAACCCGACCTGGTACGCATCCCACACTGATAAGCAATACTCAAGTATAGGTCGAACTAGTGTTTTGTAAGCCACCTCCTTTGTTGATGGACTACATTTTATAAGGACTCTCCCAATGAATCTCAACCCGGCACCCGCCTTACCAACAATTAATTTTATATGAACATTCCACTTCAAATCGTTTCGTACGCATACTCCCAGGTATTTTACAGAAGTAACTGTTACCAGTGTTTGTTCCGCTATCATATAATCTTACAATAAAGGATCCTTCTTTCTATGTATTCGCAATACATTACATGTTAAGGGGCAGTTGGCACTCCCTGCACCAAGTGCCTATCCGCTGCAGATCTTCCTGCATTTCGCTGCAATTTTCTAATGCTGCAACTTCTCTGTATACTACAGCAGGTCGTAACACGGGGTCTCAGTGTGCCACAGAGTGTGATCTCAAGATTATGGCAACGATTCCAGCAGACACGAAACGTGTCCAAGCGTTACAGTACAGGACGTCCACAGTGTACAACACCACAAGAAGAACGATATCTCACCATCAGTGCCCGAAGACGGCCACGAAGTACTGCAGGTAGCCTTGCTTGGGACCTTACCGCAGTCACTGGAACAGTTGTCTCCAGACAAAAAGTCTACAGACGACTGAAAAGACATGGTTCATTCGCCCAGAGACCTGCAAGGTGCATTCCACTGACCCCTGGTCACAGGAGAGCCCGTAAAGCCTGGTGTCAAGAACACAGTACATGGTCATTGGAACAGTGGTCCCAGGTTACTTTCACGGACGAGTCCAGGTATAGTCTGAACAGTGATTCTCGCCGGGTTTTCAACTGGAGTGAACCAGGAACCAGATACCAACCCCTTAATGTCCTTGAAAGGGACCTGTATGGAGGTCTTGGTTTGATGGTGTGGGGTGGGATTATGATTTGTGCATGTACACCCCTGCATGTCTTTGACAGAGGAACTGTAACAGGTCAGGTGTGTCGGGACGTCATTTTGCACCAGTATGGCTACCTTTTCAGGGGTGCAGTGGATCCCACCTTCCTCCTGATGGATGATAATGCACGGCGCCATCGAGCTGCCATCGTGGAGCAGTACCTTGAAACAGAAGATATCAGGCGAATGGAGTGGCCTGCCTGTTCTCCAGACCTAAATCCCATCGAGCACGTTTGGGATGCTCTCGGTCGACGTATCGCTGCACTTCTTCACACTCCTAGGACACTGCAGGAGCTCCGACAGGCACTGTTGCAAGATTGGGAGGCTATACCTCAGCAGCTCCTCGACCACCCGATTCATAGTATGTCAACCCGTTGTGCGGCCTGTGTACGTGTGCATGGTGATCATATCCCATATTGATGTAGGGGTACATGCGCAGGAAACAGTGGCGTTTTGTAGCACATGTGTTTGAGGACGGTTTTCTCAAATTACCACCAATGCCGTGGACTTACAGATCTGTATCGTGTGTGTTCCCTATGTGCCTATGTTATTAGCCCCAGTCTTCTGTAATGCCACATTGTGTGGTACCACATTCTGCTATTATCCTTAATTTATGAGCATGAGTGTATATCAGAAACAATCTTCGCTAAGTAGTTAATATCTCGTTCACCTTTCTTATCCATCCATTACTCGTGCCTCCATCCTCTCCATTCCACCTCCCTGCAATTTAAATCCACTCATGTGTATTATACTATGTATGTAAATATATACATTGACTCTTACAGATATTCATCATTACAAAACGTGTACTGCTTTATAGATAATCCTGATAAGTAAATCACTTTCTGTAATGCTTTGTAAGTAATATCACGGTGTACACCATCAGTGGACTGTACACCACAGCAGATGTTCATACACAGGTATATCTTATTATTTTTTCTCAAGCAGTGCCACTTGAACAGTTGTAATTTGAAATTACTATTTCTTAAATTTTTTTTTTTTTTTGCCTATGTAATCCTTTTACAGTTTATGATGCATGTTTGTAAACATATTTTAAATGGTGTGAATGGTCGCTGTGTTGATGAACTACTGTAAATGTTAATCTCACATACGCTGAAATTGTTTTCCATAATCAATGCCGTCAGTCTTGCTGTAAAGTGCAGCACATATGTTTCTAACAGTGCAGTTGGTTGTTTGAACGATGGTAATATGATAATTATTAGTTTTCCCCTTATTTCATTTTTAACCATTATGTAATTTATTATACATATCTGTAAAATTACTATATGTAAATGGTAGCTGTATTTGTACCCTAGCACACACTTGTAGCCTACTTCAGCTAAGACCACAAACAGTGCTAGGAGTTAGTTTGCACTCATGTGTTGCTGACAATAAAATGACTAGGAACTGTGTAACTATATGTTTAGAGCATGTGGTGTTTGTTATATGGGCGACTTATATACAGTATACGATAAGATCTCCATAGATGGTTCAGTTCTATTGTGGATTCTATGTAACCATTTGTTGTACTAATGATACTGTATATTTTTCCATTCAGCCTTTCAAAATAATGTATAATCGAAAAGTGCAAGCACCTGTTCAATAAACAGTGTGGGGAAGACAATATGAAAAAAAAAGAAAAGAATTGAGGATAACATGGCTTCTATATCACACATTGCATTTTTCCAGATCATTAATCATTCAAATAAAAGTGATATTTTGAACATTTAGTAGAAGTTGAGGGGATAATATGTGGTTTGTTACATAAATTCATATCGCATTAGTTGATTTAATGATATGCAAGAGTTGATAGTGAGTTTTTATGAATTGTCTACTGTTATTTTTTGGACAATTATGAAGAATGAATGATGACCGGCTAAAAAAAGAAATCTTCAAGTACCTCTGAGACGATAAATTGACAGCAAAATAGAGCCAGAAAGTTAGAAAAGATTTACAATTTACAAAACATCAGAACATAAAAGGAGAGGAAACAACAAATGAATTTCAGTAGCAAAGTGCTAATTATACTATGTATGTAAATATATACATTCACTCTTACAGATATCCATCATTATAAAACGTCTACTGCTGTTATAGATAATCCTGATAAGTAAATCACTTTCTGTACTGCTTTGTAAGTAATATCATGGTGATACACCATCAGTGGTTATCTGGTAAACAGGAGGTGTGAAGAGAATAAGATTTTCACTCTGCAGCGGAGTGTGCGTTGATATGAAACTTCCTGGCATATTAAAACTGTGTGCCGGACTGAGACTAAAACTAAGGACCTTTGTCTTTCGCGGGCAAGTGCTCTACCAACTGAGCTACCCAAGCACGACTGGCGAGCCGTCCTCACAGCTTCAATTCTGCCGGTACGTCGTCTCCTACCGGCCAAGGGTCCCGAGTTGGAGTCTCGGTGCGGCACACAGTTTTAATATGCCAGGAAATTTCAGGAGGTGTGAAGCACGAAGAAATAAAAAATGGACACAATGAAAACATAAAAAATGCTGGAAGAAAAGAATACTAAAAATGAGAAAAAGTTTGAATCAGTACGTGGTCCTTAGGTAGTCACAGCAAAAAAGAAAAATGAAGAAAGAAGTAATAGGTAAAATAGGAAACAAACCCGCATCTCTAATTAACAGTTTCGTAACTTTTTTGTTACCATATTTTTCTGCTTCAGGTCACATAAGACAGTTATAGTCTGTCGGTAAACTGAAGAGCGAGCCCCCACTCTGCCAACCCAGCTACGTCACAAGGCGCTTCTGTAGGTTGTTTCACAACACCGTACCGCCCCTGCCGCGGAGCGCGCTTTAAATCTGTGACGATGCCGTGTACAGATACGTCTCGGCTGCGTTCATTTTTAGACAAATGTATTAAGACCATAAGGAATACGAAAAACGATACCTTCTACCAAAACACAACATTATAAAGTAAATAATACTAAGATAAGAATGGAAGTCAGGATTATACTACAAACAAAGAACTGAATGCCTATTCATGTGAATGTATTGTATGTTCCTCTCTTGCTATTCGTTCAAGGAAAACCCATATAATGCAATCAGTCTGTAGAATTTGAGGCTTGGTCTTACTTTGTGTTTCTACTTAAGTTAGAAGTCTTCTCTGAAGGACTGCATTGAAACTTAACAATTTTTGTAACACGAAGAGTGTTTAAAAAGTAAGCAGAAATTTATAATTTTGCGTGTTGTATTAGCCCGATTTGCACTACTTTTTTGTCACTGTCTTCGTAAACATGTCTCAAAACTGTGTGTATAATGTTATGCATATTGGGTATTTACTATTTTGTTAGATGTCAAAAAGGTTACATGTGTTTTGGTAGCATCAACGATTATTTGTTTTGTATAAAAATAGATTAGAGAATATGTATCAAATTTTGTTATAGGAATGGAATGAAGTGTATGAAATTTTTAGAAATGTTAGATATTGCTTTTGGTGAGCCTGTTATAAGTGAACCAAGGGCATACAAGTGGTATAAACATGTCAAAGCAGGCCTTAAAGGACAGCGGCTTTACAATCATGGATGAGATTGAAAATGCACAGTTAAAAGACCTATAAACTACACCGAAGAGACAGTTCCTAAAGAACTTCGGGAATTGGAAAAACACTGGCACAAGTATATAGTATGTAATGGGGAATATTTTGAAGAGGATAGCATTGCTGTAGATCAACAAATAAATTCCTTACAAAAAACTCAAAATTAATACGTGAACGCATGTCGTATGTCAAGCTTTTTGCTTAAAAATCCAGAATCGATGTACATGTTTCGAAAAAAAAATTCAGCGGTGTTTAGAATAGCTATTGCGCACAAATTTCAAGCAATATGTCTCAGAATGAGGTGAATAGTGACCGAGATAGAGATTTAGTGTTCCACGAGCATCAAAGGTTTTACGTGATTTTGAAACTGTCTATAACGATCGGTTTCATCCCAAGATTATTAGTTTTCCTTCGTGGCGATTCCACTAAACCATGCGGCTTATTTTCGCGTTCCTTAGTAATGCATCCTATTAGACGAGGCTGACGTTTGCATAAATTGCAGGCCTTTGATTGTGACTGGTAATATTAGCCAACAGTTATTTTTGGGTCGCCTCTTTAATACACGATGTAATAACATTAGAGACGATCGAACGCTCGTTACTCCGCAAATACCTCCTCTTCCTCGTATTCTGCAAATTTTCTTGCAATGCTAGACGATCATCCATCACTTCTGGAAATCGAAGTATATCAGAAAGTATACAAAGTTAACTGACTGACTCTGGCAACTAAGATCATACGAACAGAAACGACGTATATCACTGCACGCCGATCTACACCTCTAGACAGGTAACGGGCAACAGATTTTGGGTGCCCCTGCAGGCCGGTGGCAGCGTTCTTCCCTGAAAGCATAGAGGTAAGAATAGAGGGAGATGCCGTGACGTCACAGCTGTGAAGCTATGTGAAGCCGAGGGTAGCCATCTCAATCCGACCAAAACATTGATGCTGTAAGCTTGTGTACATAGGCTTGTCGCTCGCTTTTGGAAGGATTTTGCGCTATTATGGTGACTTGTGTGGTGTTCGGATGTACGAATCGTTCTGATTGTGATGCGAACTCGAAGGGAATAACATTTCATGTGTAAGTTGTCTCGTTAAGTGTGATTTTACAACTTCATTGTGAATGAACGTGTGCTACATCGGTAATTGTACTATAGCGTGTTCTTCTCCTGTATGATTTTAGATTTCCTAAAAATGAAAGTCGGAAAGCTGTGTGGGAGAATGCCGTGAGGAGGAAGAATTGGCGTGCGTCTAAATGGAGCACTATATGTTCTCAGCATTTCCGAGAAGAGGACATAGACCGAACTTCTCTTTCAACAGTAAGGCTCCGAGAAAATGCTGTACCATCAGTTTTCCCTACACACCCAAAACATTTGGAAAAGGTATGTTAATTCAAAGAATTAAATTCTTAGTTTTCAAGTTCACGTTTCAGTATAATACGTACGTATCGTCGATAATCGAAGTGTTGAGTAACTCACTTTGTCTTCATCATGTACCAAATTAAAAGCTAACACTACATTAACTGGCGTAAAGTATAGGCCTAAACAGGACACTGTGTAGATTTGCCATTCTATGTACCGTATTTCAGTAAATATTGGTGGTAATGAACAGTGTTTCCCAGTAGTGTAACTTAACTGAAATGTCCCAGTACGTATTACAAACAAGATGTATTTATGGGGCTTTGGAGGGAGAGTATAGCTAACTTAGTTTTCAGTTTCTATTATTTAGTTTGTGATACACGTTTATTACTGAATTAACAAAATTGTATCGTTTACATTGAAGGCTAGCTATTCGTAATATTACATTAAAAACTATTTTTAATCAGAAGAAACGCGGAATTTTGCCTTTACGAGATTTTATTTTAAACAAAAACATTGAAACAACCAATCTGATGACGTTACATGCGTATATGGTGCAATTGGCGACTGTAATACACGCAGCGCTATAGCACACTGGCAATGTTTTGGTCAGAGTGTCATGGCAGCGAGCCACGCCCCCATGGCGTCGAAATGTAGTACGGCTGGGATACGTAGCGCCATCTCCCCTTATTCTTACCTCCATGCCTGAAAGGCCACTTCCCCCACCAAATGCGCTGCTCGCTCTGGAGTTTACAGACAGACTATAAGTGCCCCTCAAGTTTTGTAAGTTATCCGCGAAACTTTTTCGTGTCCAGCAACCTTTAAAGTACAAAGATTACTGCTTTCATCAAAGGTAAAGAGAAAAAACTATTCTCATCTTCACCAGCAGGTGCCACCAATGGTAGACTTTGGAGGAGTTTTTAGACAGCAGGTGGAAAGAACGGCACGATGGTGGTAGGGAGGTTTTCCGATTCGCGAGGGTGTGGTCCCTCGCCCCCCCTCCCTCTCCCCCCGCTGCATCGCTCCGCGCACAGACAGCAGGCACTAACCCCCACCTGCAGCCAAGTTAACGGCGCGCCTGCTCGCAGTCACGTAGGCCGCTCTCCACGGAGGGGTGAGCGGGGTTGGGGGCAGGCAGGCAAGCGCTACGCACACGGGCTGGCCACCACCGCGGCGAGAGCGCACACGTATTACTGCGCACAGGACCGTGGCAGCTGGGCCTCTTCCTACTGTACATCTCGTCGGGTTTTCTGTGATGACTTCAAAAATATACGCCGTATGATGATAAAATCTGATTCACTAGACTGCGTCTCAGTCTCCTTCGAACGTCTCCAGTGCTCGTCGTTTCGATCCCTCTGACTTTCTTGTACAGGATTCCATTCGTATCTCTGGATGGCCGAACACATTCGACACTGACCGCAGTCACCGTGGATGGGGCACAGGGTTGTCGTGTTTAACGTTCACTTTTACAAAATCATAGCTTTGTAACTGAGAACGCGATAGATGTATATGAAGTTTTGCTTAAGATGATACATCTCATTTATCTAATCTCAAAAATCTTACTATAAAATATTAAAATCGGCAGACAGACGAAATGTTCTACTGAATTATTTATTTTAAGCGGAATAATAAATAACTTCTACAGAGTGTTCATACACATAATTCGACTGAGTGTGGTATGTTTTGAAACAGTCAGGCGTACAAAGAACTACATCGATATTTGGGCACCTCGTGGATGCTTTTACGACACGGTTTTTCCCCTCTAGCTCTTATTCACATCAGAACACGCGTTACAGACACGTGTTGGGAATGGCTTCTCAAGATACTTTTATTACCGAGTGGTTTTACGATTGTTCTTTTAGGGGTTACAATATTTCAAACGCTTCACTACTTTATTTTATTTATTATTTATCCGAGCATTTAGCCATCCCAGCAGAAATCTGAATCAGCATCAGAATCACCATTGAAAACATCGTTATCATCGAAATTCCCAACGCCAAAACTATGTGCAACGTGAGCAGCGGGCCACCCAAGATAATGGTGGACGACGAAAGATCTATGACACTCAATACAGAGCAGAAATACACTATTGGCCATTAAAATTGCTACACCACGAAAATGAAGTGCTACAGACGCGAAATTTAACCGACAGGAAGAAGCTGCTGTGATACGCAAATGATTAGCTTTTCAGAGCATTCACACAAGGTTGGCGCCGGTGGCGACACATACAATGTGCTGACATGAGGAAAGTTTCCAACCGATTTCTCATTCACAAACAGAAGTTGACCGGCGTTGCCCAGTGAAGCGATGTTTGGATGCCTCATGTAAGGAGGAGAAATGCGTACCATCACGTTTCCGACTTTGATAGAGGTCGGATTGTACCCTATCGCGATTGCGGTTTGTCGTATCGCGTTATTGCTGCTCGCGTTGGTCGAGATCGAATGACTGTTTGCAGAATATAGAATCGGTGAGCTCAGGAGGGTAATACGGAACGCCGTGCTGGATCCCAACGGCCTCGTATCACTAGCAGTCGAGATGACAGGCATCTTATCCGCATGGCTCTAACGGATCGTGCAGCCACGTCTCGATCCCTGAGTCAACAGATGGGGACGATTGCAAGACAACAACCATCTGCACGAACTGTTCGACGACGTTTGCAGCAGCATGGACTATCAGCTCGGAGACCATAGCTGCGGTTACCCTTGATGCTGCATCACAGACAGGGGCGCCTGCGATGGTGTACTCAACGACGAAACTGGGTGCACGAATGGCAAAACGTCATTTCTTCGGATGAATCCAGACGAGCATCATGATGGTCGCATCCGTGTTTGGCGACATCGCGGTGAACGTACACTGGGAGCGTGTATTCGTCATCGCCATATTGGCGTACCACCCAGCGTGATGGTATGGGGTGCCATTGGTTACACGTCTCGGTCACCTCTTATTCGCATTCAGGGTACTTTGAACAGTGGACGTTACATTTCAGATGTGTAACGACCCGTGGCTGTACCCTTCATTCGATCCCTGCGAAACCCTATATTTCAGCAGGGTAATGCACGACCACATGTTGCAGGTTCTGTACGCGCCTTTCTGGATATACACTCCTGGAAATTGAAATAAGAACACCGTGAATTCATTGTCCCAGGAAGGGGAAACTTTATTGACACATTCCTGGGGTCAGATACATCACATGATCACACTGACAGAACCACAGGCACATAGACACAGGCAACAGAGCATGCACAATGTCGGCACTAGTACAGTTATATCCACCTTTCGCAGCAATGCAGGCTGCTATTCTCCCATGGAGACGATCGTAGAGATGCTGGATGTAGTCCTGTGGAACGGCTTGCCATGCCATTTCCACCTGGCGCCTCAGTTGGACCAGCGTTCGTGCTGGACGTGCAGACCGCGTGAGACGACGCTTCATCCAGTCCCAAACATGCTCAATGGGGGACAGATCCGGAGATCTTGCTGGCCAGGGTAGTTGACTTACACCTTCTAGAGCACGTTGGGTGGCACGGGATACATGCGGACGTGCATTGTCCTGTTGGAACAGCAAGTTCCCTTGCCGGTCTAGGAATGGTAGAACGATGGGTTCGATGACGGTTTGGATGTACCGTGCAATATTCAGTGTCCCCTCGACGATCACCAGTGGTGTACGGCCAGTGTAGGAGATCGCTCCCCACACCATGATGGCGGGTGTTGGCCCTGTGTGCCTCGGTCGTATGCAGTCCTGATTGTGGCGCTCACCTACACGGCGCCAAACACGCATACGACCATCATTGGCACCAAGGCAGAAGCGACTCTCATCGCTGAAGACGGCACGTCTCCATTCGTCCCTCCATTCACGCCTGTCGCGACACCACTGGAGGCGGGCTGCACGATGTTGGGGCGTGAGCGGAAGACGGCCTAACGGTGTGCGGGACCGTAGCCCAGCTTCATGGAGACGGTTGCGAATGGTCCTCGCCGATACCCCAGGAGCAACAGTGTCCCTAATTTGCTGGGAAGTGGCGGTACGGTCCCCTACGGCACTGCGTAGGATCTTACGGTCTTGGCGTGCATCCGTGCGTCACTGCGGTCCGGTCCCAGGTCGACGGGCACGTGCACCTTCCGCCGACCACTGGCGACAACATCGATGTACTGTGGAGACCTCACGCCCCACGTGTTGAGCAATTCGGCGGTACGTCCACCCGGCCTCCCGCATGCCCACTATACGCCCTCGCTCAAAGTCCGTCAACTGCACATACGATTCACGTCCACGCTGTCGCGGCATGCTACCAGTGTTAAAGACTGCGATGGAGCTCCGTATGCCACGGCAAACTGGCTGACACTGACGGCGGCGGTGCACAAATGCTGCGCAGCTAGCGCCATTCGACGGCCAACACCGCGGTTCCTGGTGTGTCCGCTGTGCCGTGCGTGTGATCATTGCTTGTACAGCCCTCTCGCAGTGTCCGGAGCAAGTATGGTGGGTCTGACACATCGGTGTCAATGTGTTCTTTTTTCCATTTCCAGGAGTGTAGAAAATGTACGACTGCTGCCATGGCCAGCACAAATTCCAGATCTCTCACCAATTGAAAACGTCTGGCCAATGGTGGCAGAGCAATTGGCTCGTCACAATACGCCAGTCACTACTCTTGATGAACGGTTGTATCGTGTTGAAGCTGCATGGGCAGCTGTACCTGTACACGCCATCCAAGCTCTGTTTGACTCAATGCCCAGGTGTATCAAGGCCGTTATTACGGCCAGATGTGTTTGTTCTGGGTACTGGTTTCCAAGGATCTATGCATTCAAATTGCGTGAAAATGGAGTCACATGTCAGTTCTAGTATAATATGTTTTTTCAATGAATACTCGTTTATCATCTGCATTTCGTCTTGGTGTCGCAATTTCAATGGCCAGTAGTGTACACAAAAGCGATTTTGTGGTGTACACATTGTTCAGATTTCGAAAACTAAGCCATAGGACGAGGGAGACACCTCCTTGTGCAGTCTAAAAGGCTGTCAGCAGAAGCCAAAAAGATCAGTGTTGGCTACAAGTTTCTGCGCAAGGCACGAGCAAGATTTGGGTGTCCTCTGTCTGGCTATCTACCGCTGCCCGGGTCCTACTCGGGCTCTGTCACCAACCTGGGTTCCTTCCCCAGTGTGTTGATACTGTTGAAATGGGGCAGCAAAATTTGTATGTTAAACTTTATTCTGTCGTCGGTTTCATAATTTACGAAATCGAGGGATTCGATACGACTGCCAGTCTCAGATTCAGGGTACGTATGTTGAGTGCATAATTGTCATTATTAGCCACTAAGCTTCCAGTCACAGTTTCTGTCAAGAATTCGTGAAGTGAACGCAGACTTCAGATCGCGTTTGAGTTCACTGGGCGTGTGTGGGAGTCAGGACAGTCACCCTGTTAACCAAATTAACCATTAATCATTAATATCAAGCAGCATTATTCATCATATCTGTTTGTGTGCTGTAATAAGGCTCATAATCATTGTTTTATTGGAATAGACTTTGGTGTTTAAACGAAGAATTGTTTTTGTTAGAGATTTTCCTATCACATGATATACGAGTATTATGCAAATCTCCCAGTTTCGGATCAATGCCTAGGGCGCTACTCGTATGGACTACGTTTGCATATACGTAAATTATTAGGGTAGATATTGAAGAAGTGACATGCCCATAGTTAGTTTTCTGAGCAGGAAACACAAAACCACGAAGAGTAGATTTCGCACTGTCGAAAGACAAGGTCGTATTCTCTCATGAATGCCTATTCTCCCCACGCTTCTTCGGATAAATGGATATCCTGAGTAAAACTCTTCAGACTATTGTTGGTGGGCCTTCGTAATTTTGTAAATAGTGAATGGGAGGGAGAATC
This sequence comes from Schistocerca americana, assembly GCF_021461395.2. Taxonomy (NCBI): domain Eukaryota; kingdom Metazoa; phylum Arthropoda; class Insecta; order Orthoptera; family Acrididae; genus Schistocerca; species Schistocerca americana. The sequence goes on along the minus strand of NC_060125.1, from coordinate 555,617,099 downwards.
TAAAATGTTATTGTAGTTTCTTGGTAACTGATTCAGTTCCTCTTTCGAAGTGGCTGGGTGTTTGCTTCCGAGATAGCGGGCAGTCATGAGTGCGGAAGCCCTTAGTCGTCATCTCATTCCTTGATATGTCGTCTGCTTGATAGCCTTTCCTTCCATAAACATTACATTCCCTGGCCTGATTTAAAATCGATAACGTGGAAATTCTTCCATTCCATATGTGGCATACAGCAAACCAGTGTTTAACAGCACTGGTTAAAAACAGCCATGGTTTCAATTTTATTTTTTTATTTTTCGACGAAGCGTTTCGCCTTATTTAGGCATCTTCAGGGTATCTTTCCTAGATGGACGCGAGAAGCACCAAGATCTGCATAACACGTTCCCGTTCACAGGAGGGAGTAACAGTAAGATGGGGGCTCAGGTAGTAAGCTCCTGTGAACGGGAACGCGTTATGCAGATCTTGGTGCCTCTCGCGTCCATCTGGAAAAGATACCCTGAAGATGCCTAAATAAGGCAAAACGCGTCGTTGAAAAATAAAAAACTAAAATTGTAACCAAGACCGTTTTTAACCAATATCTATAACATGGTCACAAACCCAGCCACGACGGATGAGGAACAGAAGCAAATACCAGGAAAAAACCGATAAGGCACAACAAAAATAATATTTTTTATTTACCATCTCCATCAGTATCAACAAGATGAGACGGGCCACCGATACCAGGTTCAAGAATTTTTGCCCAGTAACTTCCTTTTACAGGTGAACGCTATACTTTCAACAGTGTTCCGATATTTGGGGACACCAGTGGAATGCCGCAGAAAATTCCTTTTGTGAACCCTGGTCGCCAGTTTTGTAAAGGCCTAGTTGCTATTGCTGTTGGGGCGGAGTTGCCACTGTTACGGTAGGCCGAGTGAGTTCGCTTATGGTGCAGTACACCGCTAAAACAATTTTTCCCTGCCACTATTACATAGTGCCCTGCCCCAGGGTCAGGTAACAGGATAGGAGAACCAAGATTCTACAACACTCCAACAAGTTAGTAACAAAGTCACACAAATGAGTCAAAAGATTTACTTAACTTTGTGACTCGTTGAATGATTAAAAATGGTTCAAGTGCCTCTGAGCACTATGGGACTTACGGCTGAGGTCATCAGTTCCCTAGAACTTAGAACTACTTAAAGCTGAGTAAACTAAGGACATCACGCACATCTATGCCCGAGGCAGGATTCGAACCTACGACCGTAGCAGTCGTGCGGTTCCAGACTGTAGCGCCTAGAACCGCTCGGCCACTCCGGCCGGCGTTGAATGATTAACTTTGCAACACTGCGTATAATATAACACAAAAAAGGCCCTCAATGGCTAAGTGCAAATAATCGTAGGCAAGCTTAACAGTAAATAGCAAGTGGAATTTACAATAACTGTCTGTTCACTTCTAGAGTTCACTAAACAACGTTCCCTGTCTAAGTCAGATCTGGTCTATGATCTATAACCAAGTCGGCGTCCGCCCCTGGTAGCTAAGTACTCCAATGTAGATGGATGGGTACGGGGAATGGTTGTGGGCTACGTCTATAACGAATCGGAAAAGGACAAAATGGATTTTTGGCTTTTTCTCCTGGATGGACACACGAAGCTGCAACAGCATAAGAAATATAGGCAAGACTTCGCTAATTACCTGCGACTTACATTTACCGACCCGCCGGCCAGATGGGGTGTGACGGGTGAGAGATGAGATAATCAAAGAAGCCGAGATAGACATCGATCACACTTTAAGGACCCTTAGTTAATTTCGAGAAGACAACCCAGTCTTACACTAACGTCTGGAGAGCGGATCGATAGATGGCTCTATTGCTCTATCGAACGTCGGGTCGTCAGCAGGTGTCGCCCCCGACACGAATTTCATTTCATTGCCAGAAGAGCATGTTTCTTTTGTATTTGTATTATCCGCGATGTCTTCATGTCTTTTTCATTTGGACATCTTCAGTTTTATTCATTTCCTTACTTGATTAATTTTTTAACTAGCCACTATTTGTCAACATTTGGACATTATAGACACAATTTATGCGGTAGTATAACAAAATGTATGTCAGCAAAGGTTGTAAGTCTGACATTGGAGAAAAGAAAAAGAGTAGCGTTGACGTCTCAGTCTGAGCATCAAACCACCTTCACCCCATTTTTTCTAACTTTCAAAAAAAAAAAAAAAAAAAAAAAAAAAAAAAAAAAAAAAAAAAAAAAAAAAAAGAGGCACTGCAGGTCATGGACTGTGCAGCTGGTACAAAAAAAATAAGAAAAAAAAGTGGTCAGCGCGACCGAATGTCATGGATACCGGCCGGCGTTCGATTCCCGGCTGGGTCGGAGATTTTCTAAGTTCAGGGCCTCGTTGTTGTGTTGTCCTTATCATCATCATTTCATCCCCACGCAAGTCGCCGAAGTGGCGTCAACTCGAAAGACTTGCACCAGGCGAACGGTTCACCCGACGGGAGGCCCTAACCACACGGTATTTCAATTTTTTTTTTAATTTTTTTACCAAGTGGACGAGAGCTGCTCTTGTGTCTTCCGAGTAGGCTTTTGTCCGTTGTCGTCCGGTCATTGGCGGAGTGTACTCAGCCCGCAATTGGCCGAGACGCAGCCGACATCTTCATCCTCAGCGCCGCCCGTGGCGATGGTGGAACGCGCGGAATTGACGAGTCTGCGTGGCAGTGGCAGCAGCTCGCATCCTTGCCCCTGTGGTGCTTTTTTGCCCTGGCTGTGGTCATTCTGGACGACACAGCAATTCTAGCTTAGCGATGGAAGCGTCGAGTACTGGAGCAGTTCGAAGACGAGTATGTTGCGCTCTAGCCATACTTGAGATGTTAACTTCATTGACTATACTTACAGATTTATAGCACTCACAAGGGAACCTCCCCATCGCACCACCCTTAGATTTAGTTATAAGTTGGCACAGTGGATAGGTCTTGAAAAACTGAACACAGATCAATGGAGAAATCAGGAAGAAGTTGTGTGGAACTATGAAAAAAATAAGCAAAATATACAAACTGAGTAGTCCATGCGTAAGATAGGCAACATCAAGGGCAGTGTGAGCGGAGGAGAGCCGTGGTCCCGTGGTTAGCGTGAGCAGCTGCGGGGCGAGAGGTCCTGAGTTCAAGTCTTCCCCCGAGTGAAAAAGTTATGATCTGTCCGTTCGTTCATTGACGTCTCTGTTCACTGTAATACGTTTTGTGTTGTGTTTTGCGACCGCACGCAAAACCGTGCGATTAGTAGACGAAAGGACGTGCCTCTCCAATGGGAACCGAAAACATTTGATCGCAAGGTCATAGGTCAACCTATTGCTCCACAGGAAAACACGTCTGATACATTCTATACGACGCTGGTGACCGCACGTGCGTCACATGACAGGAATATGTTGTCGACCCACCTAACTTGTACATTTGGCGAATGGGTAAAAAGATTCTTCTACCTTGCCCGATTTAGATTTTCTTGTGGATGTGATAATCACTCCCAAAAAATGGATGAAAACATAAAGAGTTTGTCACATCAACTGCAACAAATGAATGCAACAGTTCCACAGTCGCACAGTTTTCCCTGTGCTCTGTCAAAACATACGTTTTTAACGTTTTTGCGCTTTAGTCGACTGACGTCGTGTGTTTCGATGTTTGTTTAGGTGTAACGTCCCCATACTACGGCGCAGTTACTTCGCATCGGACGGAAGCACGGACAGATAATAATTGTCTGAATATTAAAATTTTCACTCGAGGGAAGACTTGAACCAAGGACCTCTCATTCCGCAGGTGCTCACGCCAACCACGTGACCATGGTGCTCCTGAGTTCACACTATCCTTAATGTTGCCTATCTTGCGCATGGACTTCTCAGTTTGTATATTTTGCTTATTTTTTTCATAATTCCATACAACTTCTTCCTGTTTTCTCGATTGATTTGTGTTCAGTTTCTCAAGGCCTATCCACTGTGCCAACTTATAACTAAATCTGAGGGGGGTGCGATGGGGAGGTTCCCTTGTCAGTATCTTGGGTACTTATTGATGACATGATGTCTTCTGTACGGGTAGTTATTTAGTTTCAATTATCACATCGCAAAAATCATTCTGCCACCCTGAAATTTGGCTATAGTGCATCTCTATATATTCATCCTTCAGTGCGAGACATTTTTTTTCCAATAGATGACTTGGCTAAGACCTAACTTGCAGAAGTCTGCAGTTTGACTTTTCAGCAAAAGTTACATATCGAAAATGACTTCGTCGGCTTCCCGGAAATTCCTGCATCTCTATGGTCTCTTCATCCGAAAAAAGAGGAAAAAGTCACTGGGCCAAGTGTCAGTACAGTAGTGGATGGGAGCCAAAATTTGAAATCCCGAGGGAGGAGAATGTGTGACTCGTGTCCTGTGCGGAATAAGCTGGGCTGTAGTCTTGGAGCAAAAGCCCCTTGGACAGCATCCCGCGATGCTTTTTCTTGACAACCGCCCACAACTTCGTCAGGAAATTTCAGCAGTATACTCCTCTGGTGTTTACCCCTGACGAGCATACTATTAATATCACACTATGTCTCAAAAAAACACTCCGCAACAAGATGCCCGATGGTGGGTGGGTTTTCTCCAATTTCGGTGGTGGCGACCCCACACGTTTGCGCTGCTTACTTTGCTCCTTTGTCTCGGCCCTATAGTGACGTATTTAGCAGTCGTCCGCGGCGATTAGGCGGCTGAAGAAGTCACCTGTAATGGCGTACACAGTCGCAACACCTACTCTGTTGCCGGCGGTTTGAACGGATGTGAACAGCCTGCGGCGCGGAAATCCAGAAGATGGCGGCTTTTCTCATACTCGAAATGCCGTGCAAGATACTGAAACTGATTCCTGAATGGCTTTCATTGTTACCACTATCGTCTTCCGTCTCTTGTTTGAAGTTTGCACGGCGTCGCGTGAAATCTTACTCGTATCCGACGCAAATCACGTGACGGATCGATCAGAAGATTAAATGGGAAACGTTTCTTGGTGTACACGGATCAGTTTTCTGAGCTGCTACTCTATTAATACCGGTCTAAATAAGGGGCGCCAGTCTTGCTTCGGGCTGCGAGACAAGGTTAAAAATGTCACCACACCCCGAATCGATGACAGCGGGAGGTAGCGCGTTGGAAAGAGTCTGGTCTCTGTTGTGTCCGCTACCTATCTTATGGAAACCTGAGATAGACGGAAAGATCAGTAACGTTATGACTTTAAAATTCTCATCGTCCATGTTATTAAAATTTCGTGAGTCATTAGCTTATGTTGTGACCCATATACTGTAAATTGTATTTCTGATGCAATGTATCGTCTTTTGATTGATATTTTCTCTGGGTCGTGATTACGTAACTGTGAACTGCTTTTAACATAATGATGTTCATGTAGATATCTGTTCGGAGGCTGGAGCGAGTATTGAACTACAAATGGATTTCTCGTTTGCGCAGAAGGTGACTTGACCGGGCCTAAAAACATTTAATAAAAATGATTAAATGAGGTGGCGTTGGTTCTGGCAGAAACGTCACACTATGTTATATACTGTATGTACGTAACAGAGTTAAACACAAATTTGATTGTTAACCTTATAAGAAAAGGCTTCTAGCTTTTTTTGGCATATGTCTCCTTCAGTCATAGCAGTAGAGTCTTACTGACGGTTTTCCATAGGAAGTACACTTAATCTGATAATTGTTTTGCATCGCTGCAGATAGCAGCACATCCTTCATAACATCACATAGGGCGCCACATGTGGTGTTCTGTGAGGGCAGGCAGTGATCCTAGAAGCGCTTTCTTTAGCTATTGTTGACCGTGATGGAGATTCACATTACCTCATCTGTGAGGATTCACGCTGTAGTCAAGGTGACAACAATTCGTCGAATTAAGTGATTATTTGCATCAGAAGTCTTTCTTCTTAAAATAATAGTATCCAAAATTCCAGTGTTCATTCTTTTATAACTATAATTTGGCGCCAAACAAATATGTACTTTGATGTCTTTTTGTAACTGGTGGATGAGGACAATTACGTCACAACACTCCATAGCTCAGACGAGACTCCCACAACAAACGGGCATTGGATTTGCTTCTTGACCTAAATGGTATTTTCGTAAGGTTCTAACGTTGACACATACAGCAACGAGCGATTCCCTCCTCTGCGTTTATCCTGACCTCTCAGAACGGTCAGCTTCTTTCCCAATAGATGAGACAACTGGTGAACGTTCAAGGGTATTTCCCTCTGGAGACTTTAAACGAGTGCTAGCGAAAAGTGAGTGCAGTTTGAATAGCATTTTTAAATTCTTGACGTGATCGTAGGCATCAGCTGGATTTCCAGACGAAGTGTTCGAACATTGTCAACCTGGTTCTTCCTTTGTCGACAATACGTATTTGCGGTACTTGTTTTTATATAAGTTGGTCGCAGTTAGCTTCATATATGTTCCCAATGTTACCGAACTATCAGTTTAATAAGTCACAGCTGCAAAATATTAACGCGAATTCTTTATAGACGAATGGAAAAACTGGTAGAAGCCGACCTCGGGGAAGATCAGTTTCGATTCCGTAGAAATGTTGGAACACGTGAGGCAATACTGACCTTACGACTTATCTTAGAAGAAAGATTAAGAAAAGGCAAACCTACGTTTCTAGCATTTGTAGACTTAGAGAAAGCTTTTCACAATGTTAACTGGAATACTCTCTTTCAAATTCTGAAGGTGGCAGGGCTAAAATACAGGGAGCGAAAGGCTATTTACAATTTGTACAGGAACCAGATGGCAGTTATAAGAGTCGAGGGACATGAAAGGGAAGCAGTGGTTGGGAAAGGAGTGAGACAGGGTTGTAGCCTTTCCCCGATGTTATTCAATCTGTATATTGAGCAAGCAGTAAAGGAAACAAAAGAAAAATTCGGAGTAGGTATTAAAATTTATGGAGAAGAAGTAAAAACTTTGAGGTCCGCCGATGACATTGTAATTCTGTCAGAGGCAGCAAAGGACTTGGAAGAGCAGTTGAACGGAATGGACAGTGTCTTGAAAGGAGGATATACGATGAACATCAACAAAAGCAAAACGAGGATAATGGAATGTAGTCAAATTAAGTCGGGTGATGCTGAGGGAATTAGATCAGGAAATGAGACACTTAAAGTAGTAAAGGAGTTTTGCTATTTAGGGAGTAAAATAACCGATGATGGTGGATGTAGAGAGGATATAAAATGTAGACTGGCAATGGAAAGGAAAGCGTTTCTCAAGAAGAGAAATTTGTTAACATCGAGTATAGATTTAAGTGTCAGGAAGTCGTTTCTGAAAGTATTTGTATGGAGTGTAGCCATGTATGGAAGTGAAACATGGACGATAAGTAGTTTGGACAAGAAGAGAATAGAAGCTTTCGAAATGTGGTGCTACAGAAGAATGCTGAAGATAAGGTGGGTAGATCACGTAACTAATGAGGAGGTATTGAATAGGATTGGGGAGAAGAGAAGTTTATGGCACAACTTGACTAGAAGAAGGGATCGGTTGGTAGGACATGTTTTGAGGCATCGAGTGATCACAAATTTAGTATTGGAGGGCAGCGTGGAGGGTAAAAATCGTAGAGGGAGACCAAGAGATGAATACACTAAGCAGATTCAGAAGGATGTAGGTAGCAGCAGGTACTGGGAGATGAAGAAGCTTGCACAGAATAGAGTAGCATGGAGAGCTGCATCAAACCAGTCTCAGGACTGAAGACCACAACAACAACAACAACAATGTTCCCAATACTTAGTGAGAATGTGAGTACTGGCATGGTTGCGTGTATTCGTTATTGTCGGAAATTTCTTCAGATTATATGTGCCATTCGCCACAACTTATTGTTGTGAATGATTATTTTCGATTGACGGGCACTGGTTGAGGGGAAATAGAATACAAAACAAAGTTTGTTAGAATTAAAACAGTACCAACCGCCCGACGGGCACTGGCTGAGGGAAAATAGAATACAAAACAAAGTCAGTTAAAATTAAAACAGTACCAACCACCTCATTATAATTTGGCTTAATGCAACATCGTCTATAATACATTTCATGTAGTATGTTCTAAAACTGACACCATTTGTAGCTGGAACAGTTTCTTGGCTCTGAAATATAGGAAAGAAGCTACCAAAGATGAACTTATTCTTACCACTTGACCAAGCTATCAAAGCAAATTAGAAGACGATTTACAAAATGCAGTCGACAGAATATAGTTAACAACAAAAGGATATAATTTTGAAATATCTTTACATAACACTAGGTACAGACATTTACCCGGGAACTACTGGCAAGGGTAGAAATCTTAGTCGGATTGAAACCTGTGGACCAGTCAAAGCTTTCAAACACATTGTCCCAAAAGATACTGCGACTTATGGAGGATTGACTTTCACTTTATTTTATTTTAGTATTTTTATTATTTATTATTACTTTATTGTTATATTATTGCATTTGTTTTGATGTAAAAACACACACTATCAACACAGTTGAAATGAAGCTAGTGTACTATTCCTTGGTTCTCAATGCACGTGCGAATCCTTTTCACCATGCAGTCCACAGCTGGATCACACATTTCAACGGGTGCAGAACGTACAAGTTGTGTTATGTGTTCTTTACGGTCATTACTGCCAGTAGGTCTTGCAGCATGCACACGTTCTTTGACACTCCTCACAGCGCGAAATGCCATGGAGTCGAATCGGCTGACGGTGGTGGCCACGCCAGAGGTCCACCTCTTGCAGTCCAACATCTACGAAATGTTTCATCAAGGTAATGTCGAACCTTTAAGTGATACTGTGGTGGTGCACCATCTTGCTGGAAGTAACCTGATACCACAGTACGGAGGAGGAGATTATCAACAGCAAAATTCTGAAACATATATAGGTAAGAATTTCACGCTACAGTCTAATCATTAAATAAATGTGGACCAAGTACTCCAAACTTCGCAATACCACACCATAAGTGAAATTTCGGAGACAATCGAGTCTGTTCCTTAGTTCATGGGTATTATTTGTACACAAAATGACGCAACTGTGGTTATTCACGTTGCCGTTGGTACGAGACGTGGATTCATCCGACATGAAGAACGCAATATTAGGATCTGTAAGTGTGATACGTAATAACATTCCTGCAGATCGTAGACGAAAAATTTTGTCGGAGTAAGATAGGGCCTGTAGTGTTTCAATGGTAGAGTTTCATTCCAAGACCGAGGTGGAGAATTCTTAAATACTTGTCTGCGCGATTCCGGTTTCCTATGCTAATCTCGTATTTGACTTTACTGGGCTCTTAATCATTGCACCTTGAACGTTTGTGATGCTATTTTCCGTTGGAATACTTCTTGGACGTCCACTGTTTCATTTACAGTCATTGGTCACAAACCCAGTGAACACAAATTTCTCATGCACTCGATGGATAGTTAGGTAACTGGGAGAGGGGGGGCAGGGGGGGGGGGTATATGAAACGATAGCTGAATTTTTTTTCGTAATATTGTGGGTGACCCAAACACTTCCATCCAAGCTGATACCTTTCTTCTCTCTTCCAAAGTAAACCTGAACGCTATCTCTAGTCTGGAAAAAAAATTAAGATTATATTGTACCATATGTGTCGTAATATCATTTTGGACAACCCTGCAATTTACATTAAGTCAACTCCAATAACATTGACTCCAATATTAAACCACTCTCTAGTTTATAGGCCGCACTTAAATGAACTTTAGATGCCAAAACTAATGTGGAGTCAACGACAAAATCTTACAGAACCACGGCTGTCCCTACCGTTGTAGCAAGCATCTCAGATAGCAGGATTATTTACTCGTAGCCGCCACCGGCGGCGCCATATACGTGCAGCAGGCAGCGATCAGACTGCTTACGGCCTCCTACGCCACGTCACGTCACGTGACGTCATCCCGTACTGACAAGCTGCTCGCACAGCGGCAACACGTTGGCGTCGTACTGACCTAAGACGTTTACAACATATGCTCCACTTATCCCACATCTATACAGTGCGTAAATTTCACACATATTACTGTGTGACATTTCACCTAGTGACGGATCACAAACTTTTTCTGACTTTATTTGGCCCTGTCGCAATGTTGATCAACAAAACTGCACAGCGCCTACAATGGTGGGCCCTTGTTTTATCTGCATATCAGTACGCCATCGCATACACTACTGGCTATTAAAATTGCTACACCACGAAGGTGACGTGCAACGGACGCGAAATTTAACCGACAGGAAGAAGATACTGTGATATGCAAATGATTAGCTTTTCAGAGCATTCACACAAGGTTGGCGCCGGTGGCGACACCTACAACGTGCTGACGTGAGGAAAGTTTCCAACCGATTTCTCATACACGTACAGCAGTTGACCGGCGTTGCCTGGTGAAACGTTGTTATGATGCCTCGTGTAAGGAGGAGAAATGCGTACCATCACGTTTTCGACTTTGATAAAGGTCGGATTGTACCCTATCGCGATTGCGGTTTATCGTATCGCGACATTGCTGCTCGCGTTGGTCGAGATCCAACGACTGTAAGCAAAATATGGAATCGGTGGGTTCAGGTGGGTAATACGGAACGCCGTGCTGGATCCCAACGACCACGTATTACTATCCGTTGAGATGGCAGGCGTCTTATCCGCATGGCTGTAACGGGTCGTGCAGCCACATCTCGATCCCTGAGTCAACAGATTGGGACGTTTGCAAGACAACAACCATCTGCACGACCAGTTCGACGACGTTTGCAGCAGCAAGGACTATCAGCTCGGAGACCATGGCTGCGGTTACCCTTGACGCTGCATCACAGACAGGAGCGCCTGCGATGGTGTACTCAACGACCAACCTGGGTGCACGAATGGCAAAATGTCATTTTTTCGGATGAATCCAGACGAGCATCATGATGGTCGCATCCGTGTTTGGCGACATCGCGGTGAACGCTCATTGGAGGCGTGTATTTGTCATCGCTATACTGGCATATCACCCGGCATGATGGTATGGGGTGCCATTGGTTACACGCCTCGGTCACCTCTCGTTCGCATTGACGGCACTTTGGACAGTGCATGTTACATTTCAGATGTATTACGACCCGTGGCTCTACCCTTCATTCGATCCCTGCGAAACCCTACATTTCAGCAGGATAATGCACAACCGCATGTTGCAGGTCCTGTACGGGCCTTTCTGGATATAGAAAATGTTCGATTGCTGTCCTGGTCAGCACATTCTCCAGATCTCTCACCAATTGAACATGTCTGGTCAATGGTGGCCGAGCAACTGGCTCGTCACAATACGCCAGTCACTACTCTTGATGAACTGTGGTATCGTGTTGAAGCTGCATGGGCAGCTGTACCTGTACACGCCATGCAAGCTCTGTTTGACTCCTTGCCCAGGCGTATCAAGACCGTTATTACGCCCAGAGGTGGTTGTTTTGGGTACTGATTTCTCAGGACCTATGCACCCAAATTGCGTGAAAATGTAATCACATGTCAGTTCTAGTATGATATATTTGTCCAATGAATACCCGTTTATCATCTGCATTTCTTCTTGGTGTATCAATTTTAATGGCCAGTAGTGTGGAAACCAGTAGGGAAGCATGCGAACTGAGACACTCCTGCCTGGCTACCGACTGACCCTCTCGTAGAAATTGACCTACAAGATGAACTCGTTGTGTGATTCCACGTCGATTCAAAAGCCCTTTTCGCCTCAGACAGTTTTTCAGTCACGACATCAAACGTTCGACCAGAATCGCAGAAGGACGCCGTGAAGTCAGGCTGGCGAGGCCAACTTCCAAGGTTACAGCGCGACTTTCCTTTGAAGTATCGGCTCTGGTCTCAGGATGGTGTCATCGCTACCGAGAACGAGTCCCACCGGGAGGGGGTCTCGCCCTCAGTCCGCACTCGAGGTCCGGCACTGCTGCTACACTCGCCACCTGGCCGGACATCGAGGCGCTCACTTCTCGGACTGAACCCCCGCACTTCCACCCCCATCCTCAGCGCCCCTCAACTCTTAAAGTTGTTACGTCCTTGCCCAGTCTCCTGCTCGATAGAAACGAATTTTTCAACTCCGTGTTGTTGATAATCTTGGAATCTTTATCAAAGTTCCCATAGAATGTGTCCCCCAACGACAAAAGTGGCGATTGGAGCACTCGCTTACGTGTTCGAGATTCCGAGTAGGTGTTCGCCATTAGAGGCCTCCCACTGACCATGGTCACTAATAATGGCTCTCTGTTCGCCCCTACGTCATGTGCGGAGCTTTGTACTCGACATGGCATATGGCATCTCTTCACTCCTCTTTTCCATCCTCAACCAAACGGCAGGGTGGAGCAGATGGTTTGCATTTTTAAGGAAAGATGAAGGTGGCGATTCAGTCTTCTCCTGGTGAAGAAGCTCTTTTCTAAGGGTTCCATACTCTTATAGGATCACCTTTTTATCATTCTGTCTGTATGTCCGTCCGACTGTTCAAAACGCTTTTCTAAAGTGTGGAAACACGTATCAAGTTGTAATTTACATCACATACTAATGTCTGTGGTCTCTTAGCGGTATAAAAGAAAGAAAGATAAGTCAGTAAAATCGAAACATACTGCCATTTATGCACCAGATATTTTGATACCCGGGAACTCCATCCGCGGAACCTATGGCGTACTTCCTGTTGACTAAGAATCATGAAATTTGGCTATAAGAAAGACTTGACAGTGCAAGTAAAAGGACAACTGCGAAATTGTTAATTTGTAATTGTGTCATACGGAAAAAATGTTTCGGCCTTTGTATCCCACTGTCTACATGTCTGCCTGCCTGTCAGTCTGTTAAGATAACTTTTTTTTTATCACAAATGGACGCACGTATGAAGTTGACATTAATGCCACGTATTTAGATCTATGGTCTGTTGGCGGTGTAAAAAAGTTAAAAATGTGTAAAACGTCAATGCAATCAGAAGATACGGCCAGTTGTCACATATTTTGATACTTGCAAACACACTCATTAAAATATGTTAGATATTTGCCGTTGATCTAGAATCACGAAATTCGTTAAAAAGAAAGAATTGACCGTACAATTTTTTTGTTATATCGCACGAAAAGTGTATATATGTTATCATTTTTAATCCAACGTCAGACTTGAAACTGGAACATTTTTGGAAGTCTTGGAATCCCTGTGATGAATACACAGGGCGAGTCACGAACTATTACCACCAAGAGAGCTGAAAAGTTTGTGGGACAAATGTTGCATGGGGCAACGGGGGCAATAATATGACGTTGGTTTTTTGTTGCTAGGTGGGGTCGCTTCAGAGATGTGGTCAACCTTTTTTTTTTTTTTTTTTTTTTTTAATGGGATGCTATAGTTTGGTACTTATTTTATGATATCGGTTATCGAGATGAAGCCAATTATGTGTAACAGTAAGGTATTTCAAAGTCAACGAAGGTCACAAAGGTGGCATGAACATCCATTTACGGAAGGTGTTCGAAGCTATAACCATTGGTATCAATGCAGTGGTGCAATCTTCTTATCATGGATTGAGTGGTATTCCTTATCACATTGGCACTTATCGAAGCACATGCTGTGACAATTCTCTCTCGCATATCTTCAAGTGTAGCTGGAACGTCTTTATACACAATGTCTTTTACGAACCCCCACAAGAAAAAATCCAGAGGCGTCAAGTGTCGCGAACGAGCCGGCCACGACATATCTCCTCCCCGTCGAATCCAACGATTTGGGATTGTCTCTGCAACTCATTTCTAGCCATCAGCGAAAAATGTGTCGGTACAGCCATAGTGTTGATACCATATTCTGTTCCTTGTTCCTAAAGGTATTTCTTCGAATAAGAGACCTAATGTTTCTTGCAGGAATGTGGTGTACTTCCCACCATTAACATTTCCTTCGCTGAAATAGGGGCCAATAATTCTGTCCTCCAGAATACAGCACCATACATTCAGCGACCACGGTTTTGGTGTGCAACTTGCCGCGGCCAACATGGAGTTTCAGTTGCCCAATAATGCATGTTATGCAAATTGACATTTCCATTGTTCGTGGATGTTGTCTCGTCAGTAAATAAAATCAAATTAACAAATGTATCATCCCTCTGAATCTGAAGTTGAGCCCATCGGCAGAATTCAATGCGACGCATACAATTCGCACCAGTTAACTGTTGGTAGAGACTAATATAGCAAGGACGATATTTATGGCGATGCGGAACACGAACAACACTACTCTGGATCATGCCACATCCCCTTACGATTTGACACGAACTATGTAGCACAAGGACCTCGAACCACAGTTGCTAGAGTACCAATTTCCGTTTCCTCGTTGGTAACTTTCCGTTCAAAAAATGGTTCACATGGCTCTGAGCACTATGCGACTTAGCTTCTGAGGTCATCAGTCGCCTAGATGGTTCAAATGGCTCTGAGCACTATGGGACTCAACTGCTGTGGTCATAAGCCCCCTAGAACTTAGAACTACTTAAACCTAACTAACCTAAGGACATCACACACATCCATGCCCGAGGCAGGATTCGAACCCGCGACCGTAGCGGTCGTGCGGTTCCAGACTGTAGCGCCTTTAACCGCTCGGCCACTCCGGCCGGCAATCAGTCACCTAGAACTTAGAAGTAATCAAACCTAACCAACCTAAGGACATCACACACATCCATGCCCGAGGCAGGATTCTAACCTGCGACCGTAGCGGTCGCTCGGTTCCAGACTGTAGCGCCTAGAACCGCACGGCCACTACGGCCGGCTAACTTTCCTTTGTCGGGTGTGTTTCCGATGTGTTAAAGATCCAATTGTTCTCAGTTTATCAGACACATATTTAAATGTACGACGTGTAGGGTGATTACGTTGAGCATATCTTTCAGCGTATTAGTCTGTAGCTCTGACTGAATTTCGTTGGTATTCTCCATAAATGAGAAGCATATTGACTTGTTCTTCGAAGGGATACATCATTCACATCCGCTTGATTCGACGATACTAGTCTTACCGTTCCTATTAGTGTTCTATTGCGAAACCGTCGAATGGTGTTTACATGTCAATGGCACGTTAGATGGGTACGCCGCAATCGGCGAATATTTACTATTCGCACGATATACGAGAGAGAATGTCAGAGCATGTGCTTCGATAAGTGGCGAGGTGATAAGGAATACCACTCAATCCGTGATAAGAAGATTGGAGCACTGTATTGAAACCAGTGGTCGTCACTTCGAACACCTTCTGTAAATGGACGTACATGCCACCTTTATGACCTTCTCTGACCTTCAAAGACCGTACTGTTAGACATCATTGGATTCGTCTCGATAACCGCTATCAGAAAATAAGTACCAAACTATAGCATCCCATTAAAAAAAACGAAGTTGACCTCCATATCTCTCACGCGACCCCACCTAGCAACATAAAACCGACGTCGTATTATGGCCTCCGTTGTCCCATCCAACATTTGTGCCAAAAACTTTTCAGCTCCTGTCATACTTTCGGACTTATTCTAGGTGGCAATAGTTAGTGACTCATCCTGTATTGTCAATATCAATGTCGATGACACCCATAAATCGTCGAGATTCTCGATTCCCTGGGTGGATGAAGTGCCTGTACACGAAATTAAATTTGCAGGGAACCCTAGGAGCGCGACTTCTACTCGCACCTGACCAATTTTTTCAGTACATCGAAAGGACACGCCCGTCACAGACAAAGGTATGGCGGAAGATCTGTGCGGCAGATAATCGCGAACCATCCACCACTTCCTGCATCACAACAACACCGACACCACCCGCCATACTGATACTGCTTCGGTTAAGGGAGACTCTGTACGGACACAAATATTGTGACAGGGGTGGACCACCCCCTACGACCTGCGATCAGCAACACGAATGCGGCAGTCGCTTCCTCTTCCTGCTCCTCCGAGTCTCCCGGCGAGGCGGCCGCGGACACCGCCGCCACACCACGGAGCGTCTTCCCGCTGCTCCTCTAACTCAGTTGGTCCCCGAGTCTGCTGACGACGCTCCGCAGACCCCACCAAGCCTTTTGGATCGCTGCACTGACCTCGATCCGACGCAGGGCCGTCACACAGACCTACCCAGACTTCTCGTCCTCTCCCAGCCGCTCGTCCAGAACACAGTGATGGACACAGCGTCTTACAGTCAGCCCACGTCGCAAAACGGACTCTTTTTGCAGCAGAACAAGTGTCCTTGTGATACTCCCCATACTTGACTGTTGTTGTTGTGGTTGTTGTTGTTGTGGTCTTCGGTCCTGAGACTGGTTTGATGCAGCTCTCCATGTTACTCTATCCTGCGCAAGCTTCTTCATCCCAGTAACTACTGCGGCCTACATCCTTCTGAATCTGCTTAGTGTATTCATCTCTTGGTCTCCCTCTACGATTTTTACCCTCCACGCTGCCCTCCAATGCTAAATTGGTCATCGATTGAAGCCTCAGAACATGTCCTACCAACCGATCCCTTCTTCTAGTCAAGTTGTGCCACAAACTCCTCTTCTCCCCAATTCTATTCAATACCTCCTCATTAGTTATGTGATCTACCCATCTAATCTTCAGCATTCTTCTGTAGCACCACATTTCGAAAGCTTCTATTCTCTTCTTGTCCAAACTATTTATCGTCCATGTTTCACTTCCATACATGGCTACACTCCATATAAATACTTTCAGAAACGACTCCCTGACACTTAAATCAATACTCGATGTTAACAAATTTCTCTTCTTCAGAAACGTTTTCCTTACCTTTGCCAGTCTACATTTTATATCCCCTCTACTTCGACCATCATCAGTTATTTTGCTCCCCAAATAGCAAAACTCCTTTACTACTTTAAGTGTCTCATTTCCTAATCTAATTCCCTCAGCATCACCCGACTTATTTCGACTACAATCCATTATCCTTGTTTTGCTTTTGTTGATGTTCATCTTATATCCTCCTTTCAACACACTGTCCATTCCGTTCAACCGCTCTTCCAAGTATTTTGCTGTCTCTGACAGAATAACAATGTCATCGGCGAACCTCAAAGTTTTTATTTCTCCTCCATGGATTTTAATACCTACTCCGAACTTTTCTTTTGTTTCCTTTACTGCTTGCTCAATATACAGATTGAATAGCATCGGGGAGAGGCTACAACCCTGGCTCACTCCCTTCCCAACCACTGCTTCCCTTTCATGACCCTCGACTCTTATAACTGCCATCTGGTTTCTGTACAAATTGTAAATAGCCTTTCGCTCCCTGTATTTTACCCCTGCCACCTTCAGAATTTGAAAGAGAGTATTCCAGTCAACATTGTCAAAAGCTTTCTCTAAGTCTACAAATGCTAGAAACGTAGGTTTGCCTTTCCTTATCTTTCTTCTAAGATAAGTCGTAGGCTCAGTATTGCCTCACGTGTTCCAACATTTCTGCGGAATCCAAACTGATCGTCCCCGAGGTCGGCTTCAATCAGTTTTTCCATTCGTCTGTAAAGAATTCGCGTTAGTATTTTGCAGCTGTGACTTATTAAACCGATAGTTCGGTAATTTTCACATCTGTCAACACCTGCTTTCTTTGGGATTGGAATTATTATATTCTTCTTGAAGTCTGAGGGAATTTTGCCTGTCTCGTACATCTTGCTCTCCAGATGGTAGAGTTTTGTCAGGACTGACTCTCCCAAGGCTGTCAGTAGTTCTAATGGAATGTTATCTACTCCCGGGGCCTTGTTTCGACTTAGGTCTCTCAGTGCTCTGTCAAACTCTTCACGCAGTATCATATCTCCCATTTCATCTTCATCTACAGCCTCTTCCATTTCCATAATATTGTCCTCAAGAACATCGCCCCTGTATAGATCCTCTATATACTCCTTCCACCTTTCTGCTTTCCCTTCTTTGCTTAGAACTGGGTTTCCATCTGAGCTCTTGATATTCATGCAAGTGGGTCTCTTTTCTCCAATGGTCTCTTTAATTTTCCTGTAGGCAGTATCTATCTTACCCCTCGTGTGATAAGCCTCTACATCCTTACATTTGTCCTCTAGCCATCCCTGCTTAGCCTTTTTGCACTTCCTGTCGATCTCACTTTTGAGACGTTTGTATTCCTTTTTGCCTGCTTCACTTACTGCAATTTTGTATTTTCTCCTTTCATCAATTAAATTCAGTATCTCTTCTGTTACCCAAGGATTTCTACTAGCTCTCGTCTTTTTACCTACTTGATCCTCTGCTGCCTTCATTATTTCATCCCTCAAAGTTACCCATTCTTCTTCTACTGTATTACTTTCCCCCCTTCCTGTCAATTGTTCCCTTATGCTCTCCCTGAAACTCTGTACAACCTCTGGTTCTTTCAGTTTATCTAGGTCCCATCTCCTTAAATTCCCTCCTTTTTGCAGTTTCTTCAGTTTTAATCTACAGTTCATAACCAATAGATTGTGGTCAGAGTCCACATCTGGCCCTGGAAATGTCTTACAATTTAAAATCTGGTTCCTAAATCTCTGTCTTACCATTATATAACCTATCTGAAACCTTCTAGTATTTCCAGGGTGCTTCCATGTATACAACCTTCATTCATGATTCTTGAACCAAATGTTAGCTATGATTAAGTTATGCTCTGTGCAAAATTCTACCAGGCGACTTCGTCTTTCATTTCTAAGCCCCAATCCATATTCGCCTACTACGTTTCCTTCTCTTCCCTGACTATGATGACGTTATTCTCCAAGGACTTCCGTACTAAATCTCACGAAGAATAGAACTGGAGATGAATTTTTGTGTCTGATACATTTGCGGCATACGCTATTTCGACTATCACTCCTGCCTATGAACAATTCTCATGGCTGCGTGCCGATAAACGTAGAGACCGTTCGTTATACTCTATGTATCTTCTACCGTCATATCCCTCTCATTGTTCAACTTTTGCACTATTATCTGAACGCCGACAGCAACAAATTAGCATCTACTCTGTATCATCACATAACACTGCCATGATCTCTAAGTCATTTTCTGTATCAGGAATCCAACTTTGGAGCAACCTTTCTCAATAAAATCAGAGAAACTGAATTCCTTCCAAACTGCAGAAGACAATTGAGGGTCCACCTCGTACAACAGCCCCCTCTCCCAGCTCACTCTCGTCAATCCCCTCCTCCACCACAATTTCTCCCTCGTCCATGTTGGCATAGTTCTTTACTTACATTCGGCGCCTTCTTAACAGCTACTGTTCATTTTAATCTTCTTCTCTTCCTTTATGCCTTCCACTTCTGTAATGCTGAACATGTATTCAAATCCGTTAAACTAATCTCTATAACTCTTAATGCTTTTTACAATTATTATTAGTAGTAGTATTAATGTTAACTATTATTTTCATCATCAATATTATTGTCAATTAATAGTATCATTATTAGCGTTAACTATTATTTTCTTTTTCTTTCTTTTCACACCAGGATACGTTAAATCAGTCAGTTTTTAATGTTCTGTACCTTTCTGTTAGCCCAGTTTTAATTCATTCTTTCTGATATTGGGCCGGCCGGGGTGGCTGAGCGGTTCTAGGCGCTACGGTCTGGAACCGCGCGACCGCTACGATCACAGGTTCGAATCCTGCCTCGGGCATGGTTGTATGTGATGTCCTTAGGTTAGTTAGGTTTAAGTAGTTCTAAGTTCTAGGGGACTGATGACCTCAGAAGTCCCATAGTGCTCAGAGCCATTTGAACCATTTTTTTCTTATATTCCTTTCCTTTCTTCTTCAGAGATTTGAATTGTTATTCTGGATTTCATTTTCACTTGAAATCTCTCTTTCTTGTCTTCGGTTATTATTATTATTGCGAATGTTTTTGTAATAACTTTGGTATGTGTTGTTCCTGGTCAGATGTAAGAGAGAGCCTTAAACCCCTAATCTGGTCATGCTAAATAAGCAATAAATAAATAAATAATATATGAAAAACACTCATTTGGCACTTGTTTCACTAATTATTATTTGTTATGATTTAGACATTGGGTTATCAGTCCAGTGTCTAGAGTAGTGGAAGACAATGGTCTAATAACGCTAATCCTAGATCGTAAAAGTTAATAATTTGTGAAACAAGTGGCAAATAAATGTTTTTTATCTAGAATTAAAAGTTGGAAAGTCTTTTCTGTATGTTTTGGCCCGGTGTTTAGTCCTGTGCAGAAACGAAACATGAATGACAAACGGTTCAGCCGGCCGGAGTGGCCGAGCGGTTAAAGGCGCTTCAGTCTGGAACCGCACGACCGCGACGGTCGCAGGTTCGATTCCTGCCTCGGGCATGGATGTGTGTGATGTCCTTAGGTTAGTTAGGTTTAAGTAATTCTAAGTTCTAGGGGACTTATGACCACAGCAGTTGAGTCCCATAGTGCTCAGAGCCATTTGAACAAACGGTTCAGACAAGAAGACAATAGAATATTTTGAATTGTGGGGATACTGGAGAATGTTAGAGATTAGATTGTTGAACCTGTCAACCAATGGAGAGGTACTGAATCGAACTCGAGAGAAAAGATATTCATGACAAAACTGGACTAAAAGAACAGCTCTGTTGACAGGAGACATCTTGACGTAAGGAAGAATAGTCGATTTGGTGGTTGAGGAAAGTTGTAGAGAGAGACCAGGGCTTGAAGTGTACGTGGGTTTCAGCAATAAGACTTGCAGCAAAGAATCACTCACAGAATATATAATGGAGAGCAGCAGCAAACAGTTCTAGAAGACGAGAACAACAACAACATGTTTGACTCTCCTAAATGGCAGTAAACTTATAAGTAGATATCATCACATTATATTCCTGGCGCAGTACATTCAGCCGCAGAATTGTATTTTGCAGGTTTAGCTGACACATCACATATAATAATGAATGAAGTGAATAAACAAGTGCTAATTTTTTATTTGTGGTATTTTTAAACCGGATTAAACTATTCATTTTCTCAAGAGGTCAACCACATATCCATTAGAAATGCAGTAAGAGCCTATACGAAGGGTGTCCAAAAATTTGGCGCGCTGTCTTTGCCCTAGCTCACGTGACATAGCCGTCCCACCTGACTGCACACACCTTACATCGCCACATCGCCACTGTGCGCTGTCTGAGCGTGAGGAAGGGGAAGAGGGAGAAACTTCGACCGGGGAATATTTAGATGGCAATGCAATCGCACTGCATACGACTTGGTTTCATATTTGTGAACAACATTGACTATAGCACAGGTGCCTCCAGTAACAATTGTAAAAGAACGGAGCCGCAAAATTACAGACCAATATCCCCAAATTCTGTTTCTTGCAGCATCCTTGACCATATTCGCAGTTTGAATACAATAAACTTTCTTGAGACTGAGAAGTTTATGTCCACGAATCAGCATAGTCTTAGAAAGCATCGCTCGTGTGAAACTCAGCTTGCCCTATTCTCACATGATATACTGAGAACCATAGATGAATAGCAACAGGCGGGTTCGATATTTCTAGATTTCCGGAAATCATTTGACACGGTGCCACATTGCAGGCTATTAACGAAGTTATGAGCGTAAGGAATAAGTTTACAGATATGTAACTGGCTTGAAAGCGTTCGACAATATAAAATGGTGCAAGCTGTTCGAGATTCTGAAAAAAGTAGGGGTAAGCTATCGGGAGAGACGGGCCATATACAATATGTACAACAACCAAGAGGGAATAATAAGAGTGGACGATCAAGAACGAAGTGCTCCTATTAAGAAGGGTGTAAGACAAGGCTGTAGCCTTTCGCCCCTACTCTTCAATCTGTACATCGAGGAAGCAATGATGGAAATAAAAGAAAGGTTCAGGAGTGGAATTAAAATACAAGGTGAAAGGATATCAATGATATGATTCGCTGATGACATTGCTATCCTGAGTGAAAGTGAAGAAGAGTTAAATGATCTGCTGAACGGAATGAACAGTCTAATGAGTACACAGTATGGTTTGAGAGTAAATCGGAGAAAGACGAAGGTAATGAGAAGTAGTAGAAATGAGAACAGCGAGAAACGTAACATCAGGATTTATGGTCACGAAGTGAATGAAGTTAAGGAATTCTGCTACCTAGGCAGTAAAATAACCAATGACGGACGGAGCAAGGAGGACATCAAAAGCAGACTCGCTATGGCAAAAAAGGCATTTCTGGCCAAGAGAAGTCTACTAATATCAAATACCGGCCTTAATTTGAGGAAGAAATTTCTGAGGATGTACGTCTGGAGTACAGCATTGTATGGTAGTGAAACATGGACTGTGGGAAAACCGGAACAGAAGACAATCGAAGCATTTGAGATGTGGTGCTATAGACGAATGTTGAAAATTAGGTGGACTGATAAGGTAAGGAATGAGGAGGTTCTACGCAGAATCGGAGAGGAAAGGAATATGTGGAAAACATAAGGAGAAGGGACAGGATGATAGGACATCTGCTAAGGCATGAGGGAATGACTTCCATGGTACTAGAGGGAGCTGTAGAGGGCAAAAACTGTAGAGGAAGACAGAGATTGGAATACGTCAAGCAAATAATTGAGGACGTAGGTTGCAAGTGCTACTCTGAGATGAGGTTAACACAGGAAAGGAATTCGTGGCGGGCCGCATCAAACCAGTCAGTAGACTGATGACAATATATATATATATATATATATATATATATATATATATATATATATATATATATATATATATATATATATATTTGAATATAATAATGATATAATCATGATACACCACTATCTGAGGTATCCTCTGTGGAGATAATAGTATTACACGATAATTTTCCCCTTTTTCCTGTGCTTTCCATACACCGAAAGAATTATTTTGGGATAAGTTTTGGAACTTTATTTTTTGTACAACTTTGTTTCTTTTTACGTCACGCAGTTGTTATGAATGTAACTGCTATCTTCATTTTCCTGATGCGTTGTGTTCGTAAGTTTATTAACATTTTTTTAAATTCATTTTCCATGAACAGAGTAATTTGATCCAATTTTCTATGAAACCGTAAATCGACTTCATTAACATGTTCTTTAAAGTCATTTTCAATGAACAGAATAATGTGATGAAGTAATTTTCTCTGAAACGGTAAATCGTTGTACCAGGTGTAGTTCTGAGCGATATTTGCTGAGCGGTATAGACACATATCAATAAGTCGATAAAGCAAAGCATCAGGAAAGGGTCTGAAGCGAGAGCAAGAAATGATTGTAGTGCAGAGTTAGTGCAAATGTAGTGCGTGCCGTGGCCGATATAAAATCACTGTTTGTGCAGTGATACGCTTTGTGATTTCGGTGCTTACCGTGAACAGGGAACTAATAACTGTACGTATCACTTTGCTTTACTCTTAAGACTGTAATGTACAGATCGCAAAGCTGCAGGAGGGCTCCCTAAGCACGTGGTTTTGACTATAGAGAACATGGACCGTTTAGAGCATAGCGCGAACTGTTAAATTAAATTGGAATGCGGTGAAGCATTTTCTTTCCATGAACTGATATCAGGAATACTAATCTTGAATGTGCGGTGTTCCGATCGCTAAGCTATTAACGGGGAGTCATGGTGACTGCTGTGCGCATCATTGACTTCTTTGGCGCGTACCGTGGACTGTTAATTCGAATTACGAATACATTAATTTTCTTACTTATTGCCAACGTACTGTGAAATTTGCCGAACCGCGATCGAACAGGACACCATAAATTTAAAACTGTGACTGTTAACTCTTAAGAAACATTATGACATCGGAACAAATCATGCGTTAGTTGAATGAAGTGGGTCTTACTTTCGTCGTTACAAGCAGAGGCACTAAACGGGATAATTCTACAACCATTACGCATTCCTGTTGTATCCACAATGGGCAGACACAAACAAGAGGATCAGCGAGACGCGGATAATTACCGAGCTACACGCTCACGGATTAGAGGACCAACAACATGGACTTGATGACTCGCTAACAGCATTAGCTAAGTGAGCACTGACTTGTCACACAGAAGCTCAACCCACGCAAACTGTCACTGAAAATAACTTTATATTCAAATTATTAATTCTATTAAAGTTATACTATCTTTTCATGGTCAGTATTTCGTGTAACTGAAGTTGTACTTAACGCTGAATTCCATTTTTGTCTTTCAAAATTAAAGATTAAAATGACTTTTGATCGTTAAATCAAGTGGCCTGTTCTCATTTTTGTAATTTTAGCAGAGATGCTAAAGTCCTCACTCGCTATATCTGTTTCATTTTTTACTCGTACATTATACATATTCATTTTATTTGTAACTGTATATCTGCATTTGTATGTTGACTTGCTTTTTGTGTGTGGATTATTGCCCTGTGTTGGTCAAATACGTTCGTTGTGCAGGTTAGTTCGTTTGTCATTTAAAGGGACTAAGCAACTAAGGTCATCAGTCCCTGTGTTCTGCAGTGTCCATCATTATGGTAGCAGATAGTACCCCACCAAGGCTTGATCACTGCACTTGGTGAAATATTTTGGCTGGGTGGAACTTTTGAATTTGACAGATGTGTGAATACTCAACACGTTGTAGTTTTATGAGCCTTGCTTGGGTGGGTGAGCTTCATATTCAGTTAAACTTGGCAAAAGTTAAATATTCTTGATTTAAATGATCTGAAAACTTACATATGTGAGAATTGAGGGGAGACGTATCAGAGCCCTTTCACTTTTATTAGGTGAGCTCTGTCACTTCTAGTTAGTTTAATATGCGAGGAGGTACTGTTTCGTCACATCTTGTTTCCCCACTACACACTAGAGAATTTGCCTACCTATGCGGACAAATGCTGTCATATAATCTAAAAGACAGTATATGGGTGCAGTTATTATTCCCTTCTTTTTCTCTAAAATAGAGTGTAATTACAAATCCATTACGAAACACAATGGAGAATGACAGACATGAGATGGAAAAACCAATTTTGGGTATTTTTAAAACGGAACAGTCTTAACAATACTAATCCTTTATGTTGATTTTATTTGTTTATAAATTCAGTGTTCATCTCGAAATGATGTAGAATTTGCCATCACAACATAACGGAAACTTATATTTCAAAACATACATACACGACACAACACAAAACTATATTTTTACGCTGTTAGCACAGGTGTTCAGCCGTGGCCTTGCTGAAAGAAATCTCTCATTTTCCTGAGATGAATTAGGAAAACCACAGAAAATCGTATTCACCATGGCTGGGTAGAGCAAATTGCATCCCCCTCAACATAAGGATAACGTTTTAACAACTACTGTACCTCATTAGACTGGTCCCTACTGTACTTTTGATCATACACGGTTTGCACCAGATAGCTTATAAAACGAAGTTTATCACTCCAAGGAGGATACAAGATGAACATCAACAAAAGCAAAACGAGGATAATGGAATGTAGTCGAATTAAGTCAGGTGATGCTGAGGGAATTAGATTAGGAAATGAGACACTTAAAGTAGTAAAGGAGTTTTTCTATTTGGGGAGCAAAATAACTGATGATAGTCGAAGTAGAGAGGACATAAAATGCAGACTGGCTACGGCAAGGAAAGCGTTTCTGAAGAAGAGAAATTTGTTAACATCGAGTATAGATTTAAGTGTCAGGAAGTCGTTTCTGAAATTATTTGTGTGGAGTGTAGCCATGTATGGAAGTGAAAAATGGACGATAAATAGTTTGAACAAGGAGAGAATTGAAGCTTTCGTAATGTGGTGCTACAGAAGAATGCTGAAGAGTAGATGGGTAGATCACATAAGTAATGAGGAGGTATTGAATAGAGTTGGGGAGAAGAGAAGTTTGTGGCACAACTTGACCAGAAGAAGGGATCGGTTGGTAGGACGTGTTCTCAGGCATCAAGGGATCACCAATTTAGTATTGAAGGGCAGCGTAGAGCGTAAAAATTGTAGAGAGGGACCAAGAGATGAATACACTAAGCACATTCAGAGGGATGTAGGTTCCAGTAGGTACTGGGAGATGAAGAAGCTTGCACAGGATAGAGTGGCACGGAAAGCTGCATCAAACCAGTCGCAGGAATGGAGACCACAACAACAACAACAACAACATCACTGCAGGCACTACGGACTCCTGCTGGTGATACCGGCGGTGATACAGAAGTTAAGTAAACATCATTTACGTTACGTCATTTTAAAAAAACAGTATTTCTACCTATTTCTTCATTTATTTGTGACTGTTCAGTCTAGAGGTTACGAGAGTAATCTCATATGGGGGTAATAGTCTCAGAAGAGCTGAAAATCACTGTTCCTTGTATTCCGTGCCGTAGCGACAAACATCACTGCAGGGTGAGACAGCGAGCAGAGGGAATGCTGCACAAAACGACAGCCTCGCGTGGCAGACAGAGGCGGGTCTGCTGAAGGGCGCCCGCAGCGCCAGTCGTCTGGCGGCCTTGGGCCGCACCGGCCGCAGGGCTCAGGGCGCTGGGCGGGGCAGCCGTGGGCGCGGCCGTGGCAGAAGGGCTGAAGGGCAGGAGGGACGCAGGGAGGCTGCGACAGCGCCAGCGCCGCGCCGCGCCCTTGCCGCGCCCTGCCGCGCTTCGGGTATTGATCCGGCCGCCTGCCGCCCGGCTGCCCGGCGCACTCCGCCGTCGCGAGGGTTGCCAGCCACGAGGCGCTCTACCCCGGGCGCGGGCCAAATGGGGACCCGCTTATACAGGGTGTTACGAAAAGGTACGGCCAAACTTTCAGGGAACATTCCTCACACACAAATAAAGAAAAGATGATATGTGGACATGTGTCCGGAAACGCTTAATTTCCATGTTAGAGCTCATATTAGTTTCGTCAGTATGTACTGTACTTCCTCGATTCACCGCCAGTTGGCCCAATTGAAGGAAGGTAATGTTTACTTCGGTGCTTATGCTGACATGCGACTCATTGCTCTACAGTACTAGCATCAAGCACATCAGTACGTAGCATCAACAGGTTAGTGTTCATCACGAACGTGGTTTTGCAGTCAGTGCAATGTTTACAAATGCGGAGTTGGCAGATGCCCATTTGATGTATGGATTAGCACGGGGCAATAGCCGTGGCGCGGTACGTTTGTATCGAGACAGATTTCCAGAACGAAGGTGTCCCGACAGGAAGACGTTCGAAGCAATTGATCGGCGTCTTAGGGAGCACTGAACGTTCCAGCCTATGACTCGCGACTGGGGAAGACCTAGAACGACGAGGACACCTGCAATGGACGAGGCAATTCTTCGTGCAGTTGACGATAACCCTAATGTCAGCGTCAGAGAAGTTGCTGCTGTACAAGGTAACGCTGACCACGTCACTGTATGGAGAGTGCTACGGGAGAACCAGTTGTTTCCGTACCATGTACAGCGTGTGCAGGCACTATCAGCATCTGATTGGCCTCCACGGGTACACTTCTGCGAATGGTTCATCCAGCAATGTGTCAATCCTCATTTCAGTGCAAATGCTCTCTTTACGGATGAGGCTTCATTACAACGTGATCAAATTGTAAAGTTTCAAAATCAACATGTGTGGGCTGACGAGAATCCGCACGCAATTGTGCAATCGCGTCATCAACACAAATTTTCTGTGAACGTTTGGGCAGGCATTGTTGGTGATGTCTCGATTGGGCCTCATGTTCTTCCACCTACGCTCAATGGATAACGTTATCATGATTTCATACGGGATACTCTACCTGTGCTGCTAGAACATGTGCCTTTACAAGTAGGACACAACATGTGGTTCATGCACGATGGAGCTCCTGCACATTTCAGTCGAAGTGTTCGTACGCTTCTCAACAACAGATTCGGTGACCGATGGATTAGTAGAGGCGGACCAATTCCGTGGCCTCCACGCTCTCCTGATCTCAACCCTCTTGACTTTCATTTATGGGGGCATTTGAAAGCTCTTGTCTACGCAACCCCGGTACCAAATGTAGAGACTCTTCGTGCTCGTATTGTGGACGGCTGTGATACAATACGCCATTCTCCAGGGCTGCATCAGCGCATCAGGGATTCTATGCGACGGAGGGTGGATGCATGTATCCTCGTTAACGGAGGACATTTTGAACATTTCCTGTAACAAAGTGTTTGAAGTCACGCTGGTACGTTCTGTTGCTGTGTGGTTCCATTCCATGATTAATGTGATTTGAAGAGACGTGATAAAATGAGCTCTAACATGGAAAGTAAGCGATTCCGGACACATATCCACATAACATATTTTCTTTCTTTGTGTGTGAGGAATGTTTCCTGAAAGTTTGGCCGTACCTTTTTGTAACAGCCTGTATGTACATCTACGCCTAAACACTGCAGATCGCTATCAAGTGCACGGCAGTGGGTACTTCTACATCTACCTTTATATCTACGAGGATACTCCACAAGGCACCGTAAGGTGCGTGGTGGAGGGTACCCTGCACCACTACTTGTCACTTCCTTTCCTGTTCCACTCGCAAATAAAGCGAGGGAAAAATGACTGTCTGCGTATGAGCCCTAATTTGTCGTATCTTATCTTCGTGGATCTCGTAACACCTCCGTTTTCATCCCGACCTGATCTGATCGAATAGCAGCCCAATATTTATTATTAACATGACCGTGAACCTAATGGGACTGGTAATCGGAATTGACTGCTACG
Organism: Schistocerca americana; assembly: GCF_021461395.2. Taxonomy (NCBI): domain Eukaryota; kingdom Metazoa; phylum Arthropoda; class Insecta; order Orthoptera; family Acrididae; genus Schistocerca; species Schistocerca americana. The sequence continues at coordinate 555,588,674 of NC_060125.1, read as the reverse complement.
GAAGTTGTTACTTTCCAGTTCGTCCTGTTCAATACTATAATACTGTATGTATGGTAATAAGGAACACCAACACAGTTTTACTAATTACGAACTCATATTCTTCTCAAAACACAAAAAGGAGACAGCCACTGCCTTCGTCATACATATCTAATTACGGCTAATCTCAGCACAGGCTTTCTTCATTTGCCATTGTCGTCAAACACGCTAATCCATCACTGCATCCAACACTGCAATCCAAGGTTAGGCCGGCACGGTAGACGCGAAACTACACTCCTGGAAATGGAAAAAAGAACACATTGACACCGGTGTGTCAGACCCACCATACTTGCTCCGGACACTGCGAGAGGGCTATACAAGCAATGATCACACGCACGGCACAGCGGACACACCAGGAACCGCGGTGTTGGCCGTCGAATGGCGCTAGCTGCGCAGCATTTGTGCACCGCCGCCGTCAGTGTCAGCCAGTTTGCCGTGGCATACGGAGCTCCATCGCAGTCTTTAACACTGGTAGCATGCCGCGACAGCGTGGACGTGAACCGTATGTGCAGTTGACGGACTTTGAGCGAGGGCGTATAGTGGGCATGCGGGAGACCGGGTGGACGTACCGCCGAATTGCTCAACACGTGGGGCTTGAGGTGTCCACAGTACATCGATGTTGTCGCCAGTGGTCGGCGGAAGGTGCACGTGCCCGTCGACCTGGGACCGGACCGCAGCGACGCACGGATGCACGCCAAGACCGTAGGATCCTACGCAGTGCCGTAGGGGACCGCACCGCCACTTCCCAGCAAATTAGGGACACTGTTGCTCCTGGGGTATCGGCGAGGACCATTCGCAACCGTCTCCATGAAGCTGGGCTGCGGTCCTGCACACCGTTAGGCCGTCTTCCGCTCACGCCCCAACATCGTGCAGCCCGCCTCCAGTGGTGTCGCGACAGGCGTGAATGGAGGGACGAATGGAGACGTGTCGTCTTCAGCGATGAGAGTCGCTTCTGCCTTGGTGCCAATGATGGTCGTATGCGTGTTTGGCGCCGTGCAGGTGAGCGCCACAATCAGGACTGCATACGACCGAGGCACACGGGGCCAACACCCGGCATCATGGTGTGGGGAGCGATCTCCTACACTGGCCGTACACCACTGGTGATCGTCGAGGGGACACTGAGTAGTGCACGGTACATCCAAACCGTCATCGAACCCATCGTTCTACCATTCCTAGACCGGCAAGGGAACTTGCTGTTCCAACAGGACAATGCACGTCCGCATGTATCCCGTGCCACCCAACGTGCTCTAGAAGGTGTAAGTCAACTACCCTGGCCAGCAAGATCTCCGGATCTGTCCCCCATTGCGCATGTTTGGGACTGGATGAAGCGTCGTCTCACGCGGTCTGCACGTCCAGCACGAACGCTGGTCCAACTGAGGCGCCAGGTGGAAATGGCATGGCAAGCCGTTCCACAGGACTACATCCAGCATCTCTACGATCGTCTCCATGGGAGAATAGCAGCCTGCATTGCTGCGAAAGGTGGATATACACTGTACTAGTGCCGACATTGTGCATGCTCTGTTGCCTGTGTCTATGTGCCTGTGGTTCTGTCAGTGTGATCATGTGATGTATCTGACCCCAGGAATGTGTCAATAAAGTTTCCCCTTCCTGGGACAATGAATTCACGGTGTTCTTATTTCAATTTCCAGGAGTGTAAATATCGGCACTAGTAACGTCACTGATCACTTTTATAAAGATACTTCATCACTTTCCCGGTATTTATTTATTATTTAGGGGTCTAACCACGGCGACGGTGACACCCTTCTCGGTTAAAAACCTTGTATTCCAATAATGGCCTCCACACACACACACACACACACACACACACACACACACACACACACACCATTCCCGCCAACCACTCAGGCGCATCTCGACACTCGCTCTGGCAACATTTTACAATCGATTGTTCGCCCTATCGACCTTTGCCGGGTGCAAAGTTATAGTAAGGGCCTACGGACCCCTTACAACCTTAGGCACAATTTATGCTGGAGTCAGTATAATCGTTCGGCTGTCAACTTCAAATCCTGTTTCTCTAAATTTTCACAATAGCGTTTCTCGAAAAGAACGTCTCCTTCCCTCCAGCGATTCCCATTTGAGTTCCTGAAGCATCTCTGTAGCACTTACGTGACGTTCGAACCTACCGGTAACGAGCCCAGTAGCCCGCCTTTGAATTGCTTCGATGTCCTCCCTCAATCCGACCTGGTACGGATCCCAAACACTCTACCAGTAATCAAGAATGGGTCGCACCAGCGTCCTATATGCGGTTTCCTTTACAGGAGAACCACTCTTTCCTAAAATTCTGCCAATAAAGTGAAATCGACCGTTCGCTTTCCCTACCATATTTTTCACATGCTCATTCCACCTCATTTGCTTTGGAGCGTTACGCTCAGATATTTAAACGACCTGATTGTGTCAATCAAGGCACTCGCAACACAGTAACTGAACATTGGAGGATTTTTATTCCTACTTAGCTGCCGTTCACCACACCAACTGGAAATTTGTTCTAAGTCGTCATGTTTCTTCCTACAGTCTATCAACTTCGACACCTTACCTGACTATAACGCCGTCTCTGATGAACACTCGCCGTCGAGGACAACATACTGGGTTCTATTATTTAAGAAGTCTTCGAGTCACTCACATATCTGTTGGAGGATTTTTATTCCTACTTAGCTGCCATTCACTACACCAACTGGAAATTTTGTCTAAATCGTCTTGTTTCTTCCTACAGTCAATCAACTTCGACACCTTAGCTGACGATAACGCCGTCTATGATCAACACTCGCCGTCGAGGACAACATACTGGGTTCTATTATTTAAGAAGTCTTTCAGTCACTCACATATCTATGAACTTATTCCACACGCTAGGTATCTTCGTAAACAGCCTACAATGCGGCACCGTGTCAAATGCTTTCCGGAAATCTAGAAGTATGAACTCTGTCTGTTGCCATAGTTCTCAGTGTATCATGTGAGAAAAGGGCAAGCTGAGTTTCGCACTAGCGATGCTTTCTAAAACCATGCTGGTTCGTGAACCTAAGCTTCTCAGTCTCAAGAAAGTTAATTATAATTGAACTGAGAATATGTTCAAGGATGCTGCAGCAGACAGAAGTTAGGGATATTGGTCTGTAATTTTGCGGATCAGTTCTTTTATTTTTTTGTACACTCGAGTCACCTGCGCTTTTTTGCAGTCGCTTGGGACTTCGTGCTGGGCGAGAGATTCACGACAAATGCAAGCTGCTTCTCACAATACCGCGTATTAAGCGTTCTTCCTATTGCGTTCCGTGCAATGAGCGGGAAGAGTAAGTATTTAAATGTCTGTGTATGCACTCTGATTAATCTTATCTCCATGACACATACGAGAGTGATAAATAGGGGCCGCAGTGAATACCTAGATTTTTCATGTAATACTAGTGCCAGAATCTATGTAAACAGGATATCGTGGAATTTAGATCTACACCTACATCCACACTCGGCAAACCACTATGAAGTGCATGTCTGAGGGCACTATCCATTCTGCCAGTTATTGCCCTTTCTTCCTGTTCCATTCAGGTATGGAGCGCTTGAAGAATTACTATTTAAACGATTCCGTGAGTGCTGTAATTAATCTTTTCCTTCAGATCCCTACAGGAGTCATAGGTACGAGATTTTAGTATATTCCAATATACGAGTATGTCATTTAAATCGGTTCTTGAAACTTTGTAATTGGCTTTCTCGGCTTACTTTGTGTCTGTCTTGAAGTATCTGCCAGTTGAGTATCTTGAGTTTTTCCGAGAGACTCTGCAGTGGATAAACCAACCTGTGACCACTCGTGCTGCCCTTCTGTGTAAACGTTCTGTATCGCTTCTTAGTCCAGTTCATCACGGGTACCATACAATTGAGCAACATTCTACGATGAGCAGCTATAGTGTTTTGTATGCAATCTCACTGTCGATGAACTCAAATCTGCCACCTGCTTTATTTGTACGACTGAAGCTACGTTATCTTTAAATTTCATATACCTATTAAATGTTACCGGAAAGTATGTATGAACTGACCGATTCCACTTGTAAGTCGATATGTTAGTGACACGATACTACGGTTTATGGTTTTTGAAGGGCAGCATTTAATATTTCTGAACATTTATAGCAAGTTGCCAATATTTATGCTACTTTTAATTCCAGATTTCTTTCAGACTGCGGTTCATTATATACAGGGTGTCCCCTGGGAAATTGTCAGTATTCCACGATATGACAGAAACGATCATCGAAGCAAAAAACTCGACTAAAAATTGGCTCTAAAATGCATACCTTAAGCACTTCGAGCGCTCCCTCTTCTTCGAAGGAAGGAAGCCAGTGTTTAACGTCCCGTCGACATCGAAGTCATAGGAGACGGAGCATGAGATCGGAATGATTCAAGGATGGTTAATGAAGTGGGGCGTGAGCTTTCCAGGAATTTCCTGGAGCGATTTAGGAAAATCACCAAAATCTGAAATCAGGATGGCCAGATGCGTATTTGGACCATCGTTCTCCCGAATGCGATTCCAGTGTCCTGGATGACTGCGCCAGCTCGCCGGGTCTTCATCTTCGAAACTGTGAAACAATTATCTTCCACTGCAAGATCGTTGCTTTCCATACTTTGAGAGGTGGTAGTATGGAGCGAAACAATTTCCAGTATATGTGGGCTCTAAAATGCATACCTTCAGAGCTGTCAGTACTTGGCCATCTGTCCTACTGTGAATCGCATCTCTTCCGCTAAACAAGTGCCGATAGCTCTTAAGGTATGCATTTTACAAGAACTTTTCTGCTTTGAATGTTCCTGTCATATCCCTTCATACTGACCATTCCTCCTGGGATACCCTGTAAAATTGAGGAAAGTCTGAGATTACTATTAGTACTGTATACAGATTCATTAATATACAACAAGGTTCCCTACAGGGAAAATGGTTCCTAGCCGACGTGCATGACGCCTCTGCAGTGCTCTGTTAATGAGGTAAGCATCGCCAGGAACGACTAGATCCAAAAGACAGGTTTAAGAATTCTACACACACACACACACACACACACACACACACACACACACACACACACACACACACACACACACGGGCCTTTAGCACTGAACTGCATTGATACACTGCTAGCAATAAAAACTGGGACACTACGAAGAAGGCATGTAAGAGACGGCGAATTACCATACACGCTTCGATATCAGAAGGGCTATCACTTGAGTGCAACCATACAAAATAGGAGTAACGCAATCTATATTCGGTGTATAAGTGAAGATTAAACTGCCTGTTTTTCATTTAGAAGCCAAATTTGAATATTGGTTCTGTGTGAGGAGATCGCGTTGTAGCTCATATGAGAACCAGAGACGAGTACCAGCACCGGTCGGTTTGCGACAGCGTCAGAATCATGGCCTATCGAGACTTAGTTTTTCGATTCTAGGTATCAATGCTCGTGTTAGTCGAGATATGTTGACTTTCAAGCGAATACGGAATCGATATGTACAGGAGGACCACACTCACCTCCGTGCAGGGTCACAACGTCCAAGCAGCGCTCGAGAGGACAGACATATTTTTCGCTCGGCCGTTTAGCATCTGATAACCACGTCGTGTAGGTTGGAATGAGCTCGTTTGCAATAAGACGATTGTCCGTGGTACAGATCAAGGGTTCTCAAACTTTACCCGTCGCGTTTGCCTTCTGAAACATAAATTACACTATGTGACCAAAAGTATCCAGACACCCCCTAAAACATTTGTTTTTCATATTAGGTGCATTGTGCTCCCACCTACTGCCAGGTACTCCATATCAGCGACCTCAGTAGTCATTAGACATTATGAGAGAGCAGAATGGCGCGCTCCGCGCAACTCACGTACTTCGAACGTGGTCAGGTGACTGGGTGTCACTTGTGTCACACGTCTGTACGCGAGATTTCCAAGCTCCTAAACATCACTACGTCCACTGTTTCCAATGTGATAGTGAAGTGGAAACGTGAAGGGACACGTACAGCACAAAAACATACAGGCCGACCTCGTCTGTTGACTGACAGAGACCGCCGACATTTGAAGAGGGTCGTAATGTGTAATAGGCAGGCATCTATCCAGACCATCTATCCAGACCATCAGACAGGAATTACAAACTGCATCAGGATCCACTGCAAGTACTATGACAGTTAGGCGGGAGGTGAGAAAACTTGGATTTCATGGTCGAGCGGCTGCTCATAAACCACACATCACGCCGGTAAATGCCAAACGACGCCTCCATTGGTGTAAAGAGCGTAACCATTGGACGATGACGAATCACAGTACACAATGTGGCGATCAGATGGCAGTGTGTGAGTATGGCGAATGCCCGGTGAACGTCCTCCGCCAGCGTGTCTAGTGCCAACAGTAAATTCTGGAGGCAGTGGTGTGATGGTATGGTCGTGTTGTTGATGGAGGGGGCTTTCAACGCTTGTTGTTTTGCTTGGCACTATCCAACACAGGCCTACATTGATGTTGTAAGCACCTTCTTGCTTCCCTGTATTGAAGACCAGTTCGGTGATGGCGAGTGCATCTTTCAACACGATCAAGCACCTGTTCATAGGGCACGGCCTGTGGCGGAATGGTTACGTGACAATAATATCCCTGTAATGGACTGGCCTGCACAGAGGCCTAACTTCAATCCTTGGGGACTTCGTGCCAGCCCTCACAGACCGACATCGATACCTCTCCTCAGTGCAGAACTCCGTGAAGAATTGGCTGCCAGTCCCCAAGAAACCTTCCAGCACCTCATTGAACGTATGCCCGAGAGAGTGGAAGCTGTCTTCGATGCTAAGGGTGGGCCAACACCATCTTGAATTCCAGCATTACCGATAGAGGGCACCAAGAACTTGTAAATCATTTTCATCCAGGTGTTCGGATACTTTTGATCACATAGTATATTTTAGGTCCCCATCCTCTTATTTTACCTTTCTCCCTCAGCACCTCCCATACGTAGCATGTAAACGGCCCATGATATCTATTTACTTCAGTCTATTTATTACAACTATCAATTATAACAATAATAATAATAATAGGGTTTTTTTAAAAAATTAGTCCACAAATTCGTCAATTACTTAAAATTTAACTTTTACCACAGCTATTACTTTCAGTTCATTTAGAAAGTTTTAATTTTTGAGAAATATCTGACACTTTCAGTTCAATTAGAAAGTTTTAATACTTGAAAAATTGTGATGTAAAACAAATTCGATTTTTTTCCTTATTAGAACTTCTTTTGAAGAAAAGAGACACTTAGCGAATCTCTTTTGTCAGACCTCTTGTTATCACTGCGAATCAGCCGCTTATCCAGGACAAGGGAGGAGCTTGTATCACTTTATTTTAAATCCGTTTAACTACGTCTGCTCAACACGCACTAGAAATGAATCTCTATCTATCTCATTGCCTTTGACCTGACTTCGGAAGCCTAACTGAAATCGATTGGACAGTCAAATTGGCTGTGAATAACAATCTATTCATGCAGTCAGTTTTGCAAGGAAGTGGCCGTCATATTATCAAAAAATTCAAATGGCTCTGAGCACTATGGGACTTAACATCTGAGGTCATCAGTCCCCTCGAACTTAGAACTACGTAAACATAACTAACCTAAGGACATTACACACATCCATCCCGAGGCAGGATTCGAAAAAAATGGTTCAAACGGCTCTGAGCACTATGGGACTTAACATATATGGTCATCAGTCCCCTAGAACTTAGAACTACTTAAACCTAACTAACCTAAGGACATCACACAACACCCAGTCATCACGAGGCAAAGAAAATCCCCGACCCCGCCGGGAATCGAACGTGGGAACCCGGGCGCGGAAAGCGAGAACGCTACCGCACGACCACGAGCTGCGGACGCAGGATTCGAACCTGCGACCGTAGTGGTCGAGCGGTTCCAGACTGAAGCGGCTAGAACCGCTCGGCCACAGTGGCCGGCGTCATATTATCAAACACTTTAGTGTCGTTACTGGTTGTTAAACGTTTGTAAGTAGCAAACCCAGCGGGTGATCGGTGGCAGGGGCTGTGTCATGAAATATGACTCGTCACTTTTCTCACCATGCTGGTTGACAGAAACTGCTGGTCAGTTCTTGCGAAATTAGACAGCGAAATAACGATATTTGGCTCATGGAAATCTGAATCTGACGCCACCAATATCTGCTCGTTGGAAGTCTTTTCCTTGCATAATATTAAATTTCATTGAAACCCGTGCTGCCCCCTCTATTACTCTCGGCGCCCCCCAGAGGGGAAGAGGACCCCCTCCCTCCACTTTGAAGACGGCTGCTATAGCTGGGTCTACAGCCGCTGCTAATTTGTTGAGGGACGTCATTTTCCTGCGTAGACTATTTTCGTGCTTTTGGTGTTAGCTAATTTAGCGCTCTTGGGCATTTTCAAGCTAATCCTGAATCTATGAAAATCTGTAGCCACATACACTCAAGCGCCAGAGAATGTTAACAGGCTGAATGCGGCGCTGTGGTCGGCAACGCCTATATAAGACAACAAGTGTCTGGCGTAGTTGTCAGATCGGTTGCTTCTGCTACAATGGTAGGTTATCAAGATATAAGTGAGTTTGCACAAGTCGACGCACGACCGATGGGACGCAGCGTCTCCGAGGTAGCGATGAAGTGGTGATTTTCCCGTACGACCATATCACGAGTGTATCGTGAATATCGGGAATCTGGTAAAACATCAAACCTCCGACATCGCTGCGGCCGGAAAAAGATCCTGTTAGAACGGGACCAACGACGACTGAAGAGAATTGTCCAACGTGACAGAAGTGCTACCCTTTCGCAAATTGATGCAGATTTCAGTGCTGGACCAATCACCAAGTATCAGCGAGCAAACCATTCAACGAAACATCATTGATATGGGCTTTCGGAGCCGAAGGCCCACTCGTGTACGCTTGATGACTGCACGACACAAAGCTTTCGTTTCGCCTGGGCCAATCAACACCGACATTGGACGGTTCATTGCTGGAAACATGTTGCCTGGTCGGACAAATCTCGTTTCAAATTGTATCGAGCGGATGGAAGCGTATGTTTATGGAGACAACCTCATGAAACCATGACCCTGCATGTAAGTAGGGGACTATTGAAACTTGTGTAGGCTCTATAATGGTGTGGGCTGTGTGCAGTTGGAGTGATGTAGGACCCCTGATACGTTTAGATACGACTCTGACAGGTGACACGTATGTAATCATCCTGTCTGGTCACCTGCATCCGTTCATGGTCACTATGCATTCCAACGGAATTGGGGAATTCCAGCAGGACCCCACACGTCCAGAATTGCTACAGAGTGGCTCCATGAACACTCTTCCGACTTTAAGCACTTCTGCTGGCACCAAACTTCCCAGACATGAATATTATTGAGCATATTTGGGATGCCTTGCAACGTGGTGTCCACAAGAGATCGCCACCCCCTCCTCCTCTTATATTTTTATGGACTGACATGTGGTATTCACGGTGTCAGTTCCCTCCAGCACTACTTCAGACATTATTCGAGTCCATGCCACTTCGTGTTGTGGCACTTTTGCGTGCTCGCGGAGGCCCTACACGATGTTTGGCAGGTGTACTAGTTTCTTTGGCTCTTCAGTGTAATATCTTATCTGGCACGTATTTGTGTGAAGGAAGCTCCATCTAATGGCGTCCTTAATGAAGTTTTGGTATGATCAGGGTGGTAACGCGTACTACTATCGCAGATGTGAATTGCGTATGAAAAATTCTAAAAATTGAACGCTTATGTGGGTTTTATCTCCACATTAAAATACGCGCATCACAATAAAATACGTTAGTTTCACATTTCATACAAAACGAACGTGAGTTGATCAAGGCCTTAAAATCAAATACTCAGTTGATTGTAAGACGTTGACCAAAATTAATTGTTGGTAAGGCGGGTGCCAGGTTGAGATTCATTGGGAGAGTCCTTAGAAAATGTAGTCCATCAACAAAGGAGGTGGCTTACAAAACACTCGTTCGACCTATACTTGAGTATTGCTCATCCGTGTGGGATCCGTACCAGGTCGGGTTGACACAGGACATAGAGAAGATCCAAAGAAGAGCGGCGCATTTCGTCACAGGGTTATTTGGTAAGAGTGATAGCGTTACGGAGATGTTTAGCGAACTCAAGTGGTAGTCTCTGCAAGAGAGGCGCTCTGCATCGCGGTGTAGCTTGCTGTCCAGGTTCCGAGAGTGTGCGTTTCTGGATGAGGTATCGAATATTCTGCTTCCCCCTACTTATACCTCCCGAGGAGAGCACGAATGTAAAATTAGAGAGATTCGAGCGCGCACGGAGGCTGTCAGGCAGTCTTTCTTCCCGCGAACCATACGCGACTAGAACAGGAAAGGGAGGTAATGACAGTGGCACGTAAAGTACCCTCCGCCACACACCGTTGGGTGGCTTGCGGAGTATAAATGTAGATGTACAGACTCATCAGCTGCAGCTCAGTAATTTTGTGACCGAGCGGGGTGGCGCAGTGGTCAGCACACGGGACTCGTGTTCGGGAGGACGACGGTTCAAACCCGTCTCCGACCATCCCGATTTTTGTTTTCCCTGATTTCCCTAAACCGTTTCAGGCAAATGCCGGGATGGTCCCTTTCAAAGGGCGCGGCAGATTTCCTTCCCCATACTTCCCTAATTCGATCTTGTGCTCCGTCTCTAATGACCTCGTAGTCGACGGGACGTTAAACACTAATCTGTCCTCCTCAGTAGTACTGCTCCTGACTACGCTGCCATCAGGTGTTTAACTGCACGTCGTCTACTGCACTGCGGCCGCGTGCAGTGGAACCCCAGACCCTACCATTCTCCTTTTCACTGCTACGCCGCATGTTATTTTGTACATATTTTACATAGACACATCTCCGTCTCTCTGCCTTGTCGCAATCGACTACTGCTGTAGAAATATCTATAGCTATGGATCTCTCACATTCTGTACCTTTGTGAAGCTTGGGCAGTTTTGGTGAGTACAAAGGAGTGGCCGGTAAGGCCAAACACTTGGGTATAATTTCTCTCTATTCGGTGGGTCACTTCATGTGACGGCAGTGAACTTCTGTCCCGTTCACAGGTTAAACAGAACACTTTGGTCAACGACACTGTTGGGTGGAATTCCATCGGGGCCAGTCACAGGTTGTGGCATCCACTAAATATCACGTGATCACAGAATAATTGTCTTTAATGAAGAAAAATCGGGAGATATCTCTTGAAGAGAGCTCAGTTCACTTGACACTTGAGGTGAAGTAATTTTATTTGCCGGAATTTGATTGTAGTTTACGTTTCTCAAACTTTCCTTGTGTTGGTTTCTCCAATCTTCTGTTCCTGGCTATGTTTTGCTTCAAAATAATAAAGTTTCATCTAAAGTCGTCGTCAATACTCGTTTTGTAACAGTTTCACTTCATTCTATTCCTTACGATCATGTTGTACCAAACTTTGTAAGCGCGATAAGATATCCTCGTTGTTTGGCCTTGCTATCTTGTCCGAGAGCCCATGTGATGCGAAGAGTTTTGTCTAACCTCCTATTGATTTAATTTGTGTCTGTTCATTTATAACATTTCTTTTGTAATTTCCTGAGACTACATGTGGGTTCACAATACAACAACGGGTTTTTTGAATATAGGTTCATGAACAGGAAGCTTTAGTTTTTCATATAACGTCGATGACAGGTCACTATCGTTCCAGATTTCCACTGCTACTATTTTCATTGTCCAATCGTCTTCCATTTATTTAAAACTATGATTGAGATATGTGCACAGGCGTGTTTCAGCTAACATTTCAGCCTGCAGCTGTCATACAGTAGATCTCCAGATGTATCCGCTGTGTAAATTGTTGGTTTAGATCTGTCGATGCAAAATGTCATTCGCACACAAATTTTCTGTCAGGGCATTGGACAGGATCAATGGAACGTAATCTCTGAGTTTCAATAGCAAACCTCTATATGATGCACGACACCTGTCTCGTACCTTCTGTCGCTGACGTACGAGGGTTAGTCCAAAAGTAAGGTCCGATCGGTCGCGAAATGGAAACGACTATGAAAATCCGATAAAGCTTTGCACAGATGTGTTGGGTAGTGTCTCTAGTATAACCCCAGTTAGCATCACGTCGCTCTTCTCATTTCTGAGCTCGCAGTGAGTGCGTAAAGATGTCTAGAAAATAGTGTCTGCCGCCAAGTACGAGGGCCTGGTGAGAAATTTCGCCTGAAGCTATGCAGCCAACATTACATAACTGTCGTGCTGTTTCGTCTTCACGACAATTCTCAGCCGCATTCTGCAGGGGCAACGAAGATGCTCCTGCATCGTTTTCAAATGGAAATGTGAGATTACCCACAATACAGTCCGCAATTGTCTCCCCCTGAGTTTCATCTCTGGTCACATGAACCGCTGTCTTTGAAGACAACATTTTGACACAGACAACGAGGTGTAGGCCAGCGTGGAGAATTGGCGGAAAGCACTGGCGGCTGCCTTCTATGATGAGGCTATTGAAAAGTTGGTACAACGCTATGACAAAAGTCTAAGTCAGAACGGCGACTACGTAGAGAAGTAGCTGAAAGGTGTAGCTAATTGTTACAAGTAAAACATTTCTGATGTTCACTGTGGTTTCAATTTGGCAATCAATCGGACCTTACTTTTGGAATAACCCTCGTATGTTGGCCTTCCCCGTAACGCTCTCGCGCCGACTAAACGAGCCTCAAAGGAACGCGCCGCTCGGCGTTATCTTTTGTCTCTCTCTTCCATTAATCCACACTGGTAAGGGCCAAAGACTTATGAGAAATTCCCAAAAATTGTCGGAAAAGAGGTTTGTAAGCTCATTCTTTCGTGGATGGCTTGTTTCTCCGTGAGATTTTTCTAGTTAGTCTAAGCCAGCCAACCGTTTTTTAAAGTTTGCTTGTGAGGTCATCTCATTTGTGGTCTCTCCAGATTGTTACTCTTGGGTCCTGTCACGGCAGTTACCATTCCAAGTGATTTTTGGCCAATAGTCTAATCGAACATTCGGGGTTTCTTCTTCCTGCACTGAGAATCGATCCCCAGCAGATCTTCCTGCAAATCACTACTGTCTTCTTGTGTTTGTGCCTTCCCGTATACAACAGCATCATCTGCAATCTGCCTCATGGAGCTTCCGACATCCTACGCCAAACCATTTACATATAGATGCCATAATAGTTTTCTGACTATCACACCGCGTCATAGTGGAGAATGCTGCACTGGATAAGCCAACGTTACGGTTACAGAGGCCTCTTCTGGGTCTACTTCGTTGGTCATCGGGGCTCGGTACGCAGCGGGACTCATCACTGAAGATAATTCCACCCGAGTCAATGAGATTCCAGGCTGTAGACGTGTCTGGAGACGCTCTGGAGAGCGGTAGGATACCAACCTGACTGTTGCCTTCGATACGGCCCAACAACCGGCAGTCATGGTCGGGGGTACCATAGCAGGACCCGTACCGTTGTCATCTGCGGAACCCTCAAAGCACAGCGGTACGTCGAAGACATTCTACGCTCCGTTTCGTTGCCCTTCATGGCAAGTCATCCTGGGCTTACGTTTCAGCAAGATAATGCCCGCCCGCACACCGCTAGACTTCCTACTGCCTGTCAAGCACTACCTTGGCCAGAGAAGTCCCCGGATCTCTGTCCAGTCGAGAACGTTCGGAGCATTACGGCCAGGGCGCTACACCCAGCTCGGGACATTGACGATGTAACGTGCCAATTGGGCAGAATTTGGCACGACGTCCCTCATAAGGTCAGGCAACAACTCTGTCACTCAATGCTAAGCCCAACAACTGCTTGCACAGGGGCGAGAGATGGCCCAACGTGCTGCTGATTTGCTCAGTTTGTGAAGCACTTACTGTTGACTAAATCATCCAGTTTTTTCTGAAATTGTAATAACGTGTTTGTATGTACAAATACCTCACATCTAAAGACTTCTGATTATTTTTTATTTATATCTTTTACTTTTTATTTTACATTTCTTATCTTTATTTATTTGTTTATTTATTTATTTTTGTCTTAGACTCTATGTATTATAAACAGCAACGGACCTTTACACTTCCTTGGGGTACTCCTGATATTACCTTTATATCTCTTAATTTTTTTTCCCTTGAGAACGAAGGGCTGAGCTCTGTCTGCCAGAAAGTTTCGACTACAATCGCAAATCTGACACGATACTCTGTAAGTTCGTATTTTGTACAACAAACAGCAGTGCGAGACTGTATCGAATGCCTTGCTGAAGTCAAGGAACAAGGTTTAGACCTAGACGTTGGTGTGTGCTGCGCTCTGGATCTCATGTGTGAACAGAGTGGAATGCTTTTTGCAAGATCTCTGTTTGCGAAATCCGTTTCGATCTTATAGAGGAGATTATCTACATAGCACGTGATCAGAAGACATTTTCCATAATTCTGGAATAAGCTGGCGTCGATGACATGACTATGATTAAAGGGGTCGCCGGAAGAAAGTGCTAAACCACAAGAGCGTATTTTGAGTTGCCGGCCAGTGTGGCCGAGCGGTTCTAGGCACTTCAGTCTGGAACCGCGCGACCGCTACGGTCGCAGATTCGAATCCTGCCTCGGGCATGGATGTGTATGATGTCCTTAGGTTAGTTAGGTTTAAGTAGTTCTAAGTTCTAGGGGACTGATGACCTCAGATGTTAAGTCCCATAGTGCTCAGAGCCATTTGAACCATTTTTTGAGTTGCTGCGTATTATATACTTGATTCCATAATGGCTACGTTTGTGAACCGTGACTGTGCTGGATAATTATTTATTTGTAATTTCTGTTACCAGTCACTTTTTTTTGTTTTATGTTTAATGTAACATAATACAACGCGTTTCGAACATGTTCTGTTTATCTTCAGGCGTTTATACATACACACATACAGAGAAATGTTATTTAAAGATAAACCGTCTTAAACTAGATTAACCTAGAACTCTTTGTCCATTATTTGTTGCTGTAGTGGTTGGTGTAGCATTTGGGGGTTGTGAGAGGAGGGCAGTGGATGGCCAGAAATCGATGTCAGTGATGTCTTCTGCTGGTTGATTCCCTTTTGGTTAACTATGCATGATATTACAGCCTGTGTAGTATGCAGATAGTTTCGCATGAGTTGTTTTTTGCGAAAATAGCGTGAAAAGCTTTTATATGACAGTTGATCACTTACGATTTCATCACCTTGTAGCTTCACTTGCATCGCTGGTGTAATGACGGAGCTGTTGAGTAACATTAAACTACTGCACATTGTATTTTGTCACTGATTTCCGATGTAATTCACTGCACAAATTGCTTCGACATACATGTAAACATTATGGACGTAACACAAGATTGCGGACTTGTAGCATGTGTGTCAGTATCGATTATCGAGGTTTTGTACCCATATTCTTGGTACTGACAGATTTGTACTCATTTATTTACATTGACTCATCTTGAATCTCTTGAGTTAGAATTCAAGAACGCGATCGATTTTTGGACGTTTTTGCTGACACGGCACCACATTAAGCGATGACACGTTAAATACCTGTTCACTTTAGGTAACTATCTAGGGAGCATTTTCTCCAACCCGCCCCGCAGTTGGAATCTCCCCGGTGAGCGGGGTTGACGGGTGAAGCTATATTCTGATAACCATCAAAGGCTCGGCTTTCGCTTTCGAAAGGCATGTCTCCAATCGGTACCTTCAAAACGAGCGGTCGCCGATTCGGTTTCGCACAACAGGACCTCTTTAAATTATTTTTTCCTGCATCCTATATTAAATAAAGGAGTTTTCTGTTATTTTTTACTCTGTATGACTAAGAAATACCCGCACAAAATTGTTTCCTTAGGTACCTGTATTCTGGAATTTCTAGTCAGTGTATAAACGTTAATTTTAGAGTAAGTGCTGTTTCATGTAAGAGCTATGATTATTATGTTCATATATCTAAATTTGTTTTGTTATCAGCATTCCCAGCTGAGGTAGTGCATTTTTTTAATTCTGGAAAACTGTTCTCGTAAACCTTAACTAAAAAAAAAAAAAAAAAAGAAGAAAAACAGGTAACGCGACCGTTCGCATAGAGCGGTAAATCCAAAAATTTTCATTGTCTCATTCCGTTATACAGCTCGTGGCTGTTGATATTCTCAACAGCGAATACTTTTCATGTATCTCATAACGGATGTGGTGGCACCACCGTTCTTCTTACGACACAGGCACTGCAATGTCGTATTTATCCGCCAGTACCAGACGGCGGCTTTCAGTTAAAATGACCACCCCACTGTACGGGAATTCCCTAATGTGTACGAGTACAGATTGTGACTCGGCAACGAAGACATATGGAAGTTTGTGTCTGACCGTGAGTTGTGGTCGGGTAGCCGAAGCGTGTAAGACGACTGCTCGCTTAAAGCGGGAAATTCCGGTCCGCCTCAAATTTTCACCTTCGTTATTTCCTTACACAGCTGATGGTTGCTCATATTCGCAGCTGTGAATAGATTTCACGTATAGAAAAAAGTTAAGTGGAAGGGCGTCAAGTTGGAATACTGATGTACAACTAAATACCCCGGCGCAACTTTACATAGGTTAACATAATGCAAAAACTGACTCGAAACCAATATAATAGTGTCATCCCTACACAACATCATTCGAAAATCCACTGGCAATAACTGGGGAATCGAACTGCGAGAGTATAGAACCTCCGTCATGGTACCCTGTTTCTCTGCAGGATAGTTTGCGTGTCGCGTATGGTACAGCTCCTCCCGTGCAAAGTCAGTATGCGTCGCACTGAACGAAACTGCACGAATGATCACTGGATGTCTGAGACCCACAGACAAAGTTTATTGCTTGGTAGGTATTGCAGCTCCTGATATACGTCGTAAAGTCGCTACAGACGTTCTAACAAATATGGATGAGGTAAACCATTTAGATCCACTCCATGACTATCAACAACCAGATTTTGGTTGGAATCCAGACGAAGTTCCCTCAGTTCGACGTCATCACTAACTACCAGAGAACCGCTTTGGGCAGCTAGATACGACCTTGAAACGTCCTTGAAACCTGCTGTGTCTAACCCCTGGTGGTACTATAAGCTGGCCTACCTGCCGATTGTTGAACGGACTGCGAATTGGTGTTGGTAAATGCAGGGACGACCTTCTCCAATGGGATTTTCCCAGAGGACCGATACAATGTGACTGCGAAAGAGAAGAAACAACACATCACCTGTGTTACTGTCTACTCCGGCCTACGCCATACTGTGACGAAGAGCTGACGAGTGATGAAGGCGGTGCACTTGCTGTTGCCCAATACTGGGCGTTGATCTTTTTACTTTTCTCCTCTTTTCTTCAATTGTGGAAACACAAAATTAAAAGGTCACATTTACGAAACACCGTAACTCCCTCCGCCTGCGTCGCAGAAATTTGAAATGTGGGCCAAAGGTGCCTATACCCTTCCTCTTTAATGGTACAAAAGAGTGGCTTTCTGCGACGTCATCTTCAGGCTAAACGTCGCTTCAAACAGCGAGATGCCGACACAAGCAAAAAAAAAGAGACCGCAGCTCAGAAGTTCACTTGAGATGTAAGGCAGAGTAGCGATGTCACATTGGTACCAAATTTCATTACAATGCTGCCCTGCCCAATGCCTCTTACCCATATGTCACGCCTTATTTTGACGCCTCTGCGAAGGAGGTCAGAACCACGCGGAATTCGTTCAAATGGCCCAGGAAAACATTTCAGATACACCACTTCTCAGAACTGACTCGAAAAGGCTTGAGGGGGTGGCATAAAGGGCGTCAGTGAAGCGTCCCCCGTCCTTGGGATGTTCATTCCTACACATTTCGCGTTGAAAACGACAGTTCGCAGTGTGGTGGTCAACAGGACAACGTTCTTGACAGTCTTCGACACTGCTGACGTCGACGAATGTTTCAACCCTTCTCTAGCCCCACCGAACGCGATCGCCCGCCTTTGGAGTATAGCGCGACCTAATTCTTGCTCTGGCGGAAACAGGTGGTTGAAAAAATATAATCTCTTTGCCGCTTCGTATGACTTTCAAATTTTCTTCGAACAATGGCTGTACCCTGTACACCAGTCCAAAAAATTGCGATCGCGCTACACGCCATAGGCGTGCGCTCACATTCAGTGGCATTGTAGGCCCTCGGTGTCCTTAGAGAAGGGTCTAATCGTTCGGGGAGTGTCAACAATGCCAAAGGTTAAGAACGTTGTCGTGTTGCCCATTGCACGTCTGTGTTTTTCGGCACGAGATGCGCAGGAATCAACGACTGAATGAAACGGGTGGTTTCATCGACGCCCTTTATGTGACGTCCTGAGCGCTTTTCGAGTCGATTCTAAGCGACGAGGTGCCTGAAATGTGCTCCTCAGCTAACCAAACGAAAAACTCGCTGTTTCTCGACGCTTTGCGTCGGTTTTCTGACCATCGTCGTAGAGGCGTCAAAAGAAGGGGTGACATGTGGGATAAGAGGAAGTGTGACCACCTTCCCATCGCGTAATACGTCCACGGTGGTGTCGGCCAGAATTGTAGCGACATTCGGTGCCAATGCGGCGTGGTTAACCCAACTGACACGTCACACGAAGTTCTGAGCACTGGCCTCTGTTTGGCCTGTGTCGACAACCTGATGTTCGAAGCGTCATCGAGCCGGTGCGTGACGTCGCAGGCCGCCGAGCTTTTGCACCACCGGTCCAAATTTCAAACCTCTGTGTCGCAAGCGGAGACAATTATGGTGTACAGAAAAATCTTTTAACTGTGTTGTGAAGTGTATGTAAATTTTAAATTACTTTAATTGTTGTTTTAGTTATGTCCCTGTAAGATGGCAAGAATTATGTCCCTTACATGAAGTCGTTAAAGATCACCTAACTCACGTTGAGCGAACAGTAGCGTTGAACAAAAATGATTGACAAGGCACAATGCATCTTGAAGAGGGTATAGTATGGACGTATTGGAATAATTAATGTCGGGTGATGGTTTTAAAGTAATTCACACGACATGAAAACTTTGTGGAAACGCGTTGATTTACTGGAGGCTAGTTTATTCCAGGGAAGTATACAGAGTTGACCGTGGCCGGCTGGGGAGCGGCGAAGGGAAGCGACAATAGGCAGGTTAGGGTGGCTCAAGCTCTGAGAAAGCAGTAACGGGGTGTGGTCTCCAGCTGCCTTCAGATGAATGACAGTGAGTGGGAGGTTGACCCCATGCTGGAGTCAGAATTCCGGAAAAATTGGTGTTTTGTGCAGACGCTAACCTTGATGGGCGGCCTGGGAGGAGCTAAATAGCAGAAGTTGAGATGAAGGGAAATTTTGTGGGAATTTGTTCACTTCCCAGAGCAGGCATTGGTCGGCGCTGGGAAGCCACGCATAATTAACGCGACTTGCACTGCAATGGGCGTTAGTGACTTTGCTGGAGAGGAAACCGAGGTGAAGAGCGGACTGGGAGAAGTCTCCGCAGTGGTCTTCCGTTCCCAGCTTGCCTAGAGTGCGGACGTGGCGTTCTTGACTCAGCTTGCCTGAGAAAGATTGAGCATCTCTGCAGTTTAGGACTTAGCAAATGGAACGATTGAGCTTGGACATAGGAAGTTTTGGTTCAGCTATGTACTGAGCAAGATAGCGAGGAGTGAATAGACGAGCGCAGCCTTGCAGCACCACGAGGCCGGCCGACGTCCTCACAACGACGCCACCCCGCCACGCTGAATTCGGTGATATTGCACCCGCTTCGGCTTGAATTAGGGCACATTAATTTGTTGGATCACGTCGGCAAAGTTTCCACGAGGATTTCATGGGCCGTGTATTGGGGAATTCTTCTCGCACTTGGCATTACGCCTGGGTCAGTGGATAGGAACTAATTTTGATTTTTCGCGCTTTACTCCACGTAAACGCAATTTATTACCACTGCCTGATAGGAGAGTCTTGTAATGTGATGATTGAAGGTCGGGAGTTAAAATAAATTTGTGGTAATCGACTGCATCTGGTTTCAATCAAGTATTTGAAATCCCAAGTCATTTTCTTAATTAATTTTATGTTCAACATTTGCATCTGGTGTTGAATAGCTGAATATAACATCAACGTGCACCCCTTTTTAATTAAAAGTGATCAATTCTGAGTCAACTAATGTCAACACTGCCACCGCAGTTCAATCAGGAGTCACAGTGCTTTATTACTTTCTTTGCGTTATCCGATATTGCGGCAGTTTTGCACTCTCTGTTCATCTGTTAGTCAATTAGCTGGGGTGAACACACGCCAAAATCAGGTAAGTGGCGGTTGGGGTGTTACATCCCATAATAATGTACAGTTTTGCCCCTGAATAGAGTAAATAAATATTGCCAGATGGGAAGCAATTTTTTTCGCATAATCTCTGTAGAATCTGACAGATATCTTATATATCCAGATGCCTTTCCAGTACTGAGCGACTGCAGTTGGTATTCTACCCGGTATTTCTTTCCTCGTTATCAGGCACTGTGCCCACCCCCGCGACACGTGCGGCTGTTCCCGGCCTGGGGCAGGGCGGCGGCGGCGGCCCCGCTGCTCGCGTCTGCCGCTGATGCTGCGGCCACGGCCGAGATCAATAGCGCCACCAGCGGCGGGGGCGGGGGGCGGGGGCGGCGGAGCACGGGGGCAGCGGGCAGCGGGCGACGCCACCCGCAACGCAAACTCGCCGGCCACACCCCGTCCACTCCACGGCCACCCCCTCTCTCTCCTCTCTCTGTCTCTCTCTCTGTCTCTGTCTCCCTCTCAGCGGAACATCTCTAGCCATGCGGACGCTCTACTCGGTCATGCACCGCATTCCAGACAAGCCGTCCAAAACCGTTGGCGACTTAATACACTACTGGCCATTAACACTGCTACACCACGAAGACGACGTGCTACAGACGCGAAATTTAACCGACAGGAAGAAGACGCTGTGATATGCAAATGATTAGCTTTTCAGAGCATTCACACAAGGTTGGCGACGGTGGCGACGCCTACAACGTGCTGACATGAGGAAAGTTTCCAACCGATTTCTCACGCACATACAGCAGTTGACCGGACTTGCCTGGTGAAACGTTCTTGTGATGCCTCGTGTAAGGAGGAGAAATGCGTACCATCACGTTTCCGACTTTGATAAAGGTCGGATTATAGCCTATCGCGTTGTGGTTTATCGCACAGCGACATTCCTGATCGCGTTGGTTGAGATCCAATGACTGTTAGCAGAATATGGAATCGGTGGGTTCAGGAGGGTAATACGGAACGCCGAGTTGGATCGCAACGGTCTCGTATCAGTGGCAGTCGGGATGACAGGCATCTTATCCGCATGTCTGTAACGGATCGTCCGAAGACCAGCGATTTAGAAAAGATTGCTGTATGGTGTGGCAGGTGGCAGTTGACGCTAAATAACGAAAAGTGTGAAGTGATCCACGTGAGTTCCAGAAGAAATCCGTTGGAATTCGATCACTCGATAAATAGTACAACTCTCATGGCTGACAATTCAACTAAGTACCTTGGTGTTAAAATTACGAACAACTTCAGTTGGAAAGACCACATAGATAATATTGTGGGGAAGGCGAGCCAAAGGTTGCGTTTCATTGGCAGGACACTTAGAACATGCAACAAGTTCACTAAAGAGACAGCTTACACTACACTCGCTCGTCCTCTGTTAGAATAGTGCTGCGCTGTGTGATCCTTACCAGTTGGGATTGACGGAGGACATCGAAAGGGTGCAAAAAAGGGCAGCTAGTTTTGTATTATCACGTAATAGGGGAGAGAGTGTGGCAGATACGATACGAGAGTAGGGATGGAAGTCATTAAAGCAAAGATGTTTCTAGTCGCGGCGAGATCTATTTACGAAATTTCAGTCACCAACTTTCTCTTCCGAATCCGAAAATATTTTGTTGAGCCCAAACTACATAGGTAGGAATGATCAACAAAATAAAATAAAAGAAATCAGAGCTCGAACAGAAAGGTTTAGGTGTTCGTTTTTCCCGCGCGCTGTTCGGGAAGGGAATGGTAGAGAGATAGTATGATTGTGGTTCGATGAACCCTCTGCCAAGC
The DNA here is from genome assembly GCF_021461395.2 of Schistocerca americana. Classification (NCBI taxonomy): domain Eukaryota; kingdom Metazoa; phylum Arthropoda; class Insecta; order Orthoptera; family Acrididae; genus Schistocerca; species Schistocerca americana. The sequence continues at coordinate 555,566,680 of NC_060125.1, read as the reverse complement.
ACTTAAATGTGAATTGCAGAGTAATCATGTAGATGTAGATGTCGATCCCTGAGTCAACAGATGGGAACGTTTCCAAGACTACAACCATCTGCACGAACAGTTCGACGGCGTTTGTAGCAGCATGGACTATCAGCTCGGAGATCATGGCTGCAGTTACCCTTGACGCTGCATCACAGACAGGAGTGCCTCCGATGGTGTATTCAACGACAAACCTGGGTGCACGAATGGCAAAACGTCATTTTTTCGGATGAATCCAGGTTCTATTTACAGCATCGTGATGGTCGCATCCGTGTTTGGCGACATCACGGTGAACGCACATTGAAGCGTGTAATCGTCATCGCCATACTGGCGTATCACCCGGCGTGATGGTTTGGGATTGGTTACGCGTCTCAGTCACCTCTCGTGCCCAGTGGCGGCACTTTGAACAGTGGACGTTACATTTCATATGTGTTACGACCCGTGGCTCTACCCTTCACTCGATCCCTGCCAACCCTACATTTGAGCAGGATAATCCACGACCGCATGTTGTAGGTCCTGTACGGGCCTTTCTGGATACAGGAAATGTTCGACTGCTGCCTTGGCCAGCAGATTCTCGAGGTCTCTCACCCATTGAAAACGTCTGGTCAATGGTGGCCGAGCAACTGGCTCGTCACAATACGCCAGTCACTACTCTTGATGAATTGTGGTATCGTGTTGAAGCTGCATGGGGAGCTGTACCTGGACACTCTATCCAAGCTCTGTTTGACTCAATGCCCAGGCGTATCAAGGCCGTCATTACGGCTAGAGGTTGTTGTTCTGGGTACTGAGTTTTCAGGATCTATGCACCCAAATTGCGTGAAAATGTAATCACATGTCAGTTCTAGTATAATATGTTTGTGCAATGAATACCCGTTTATCATCTGCATTTCTTCTTGGTGTAGCAATGTTAATGGCGAGTAGTGTATTTTCTTTCACATTAGTGGGACACGAAAAATAACAATATTAAGGCAAGCTGACCGCTTGCCTCTCTGCAGGTATCAATATATGTTTGTTAGTGTCCACATCTACATTTACACAAATACTCCGTACGGTCTGTGGTAGTGGGTACACTGTACCACTACTTGTCGTTTCCTTTCCTGTTCCACTCGCAAATAGAGCGAGGGGAAAACGATTGTCTATGCGTCTCCGTATGAGCAATAATTTCTCGTATCTCATCTTCGTGGTGGTTAAGTGCAACGTATGTTGGCCGCAGTAGAGTCGTCAGCAGTCAGCTTCACATGCCGCTTCTCTAAACTTTCTTGATAGGGTTCCTCCAAAAGAACGTCGCCTTCCCTCCAATGATTCACATCTGAGTTCCAGAAGCATCTCCGTAACACTTCCCTTTCGTTCGAATCTACCGGAAACAAATCTAGCAGCCAACCTCTGAATTGCTGCGACGTCTTCCTTCAATCCGACCTGTTACGGATGCCAAACACTCGAGCAGTACTCAAGAGTAGGTCGCACCAGAGTATTATATGCAGTCTCCTTTACAGGTGAACCACTCATTCCCAATAAACCGAAGATGACCATTCGCCTTCCTTACAACAGTTCTAATATTCCCGTTCCATCTGCATGGCTTTGTCACGTTACCCCCACATGTTTATATGTGTCAAGAAAGACTCTACTAATACTATATCCGAACACTACGCGTTTGATCGTTCTACTCATCCGCATTAACTTTCATTTTTCCACATTCTAGCTGCCACTCATCACACCAACTGTGAATTTTGTCTATATCGTCTTGTATCTCCCCACACCACGGCATCATCAGCAAACAACCATAGTTGCTCCTCTCCTTGTCCGCCATATCATTTATCTATACAGGGTGTTACAAAAAGGTACGGCCAAACTTGCAGGAAACATTCCTCACACACAAATAAAGAAAAGATGTTACGTGGACATGTGTCCGGAAACGCTTAATTTCCATGTTAGAACTCATTTTAGTTTCGTCAGTGTGTACTGTACTTCCTCTATTCACCGCCAGTTGGCCCAATTGAAGGAAGGTAATGTTGACTTCGGTGCTTGTGTTGACATGCGACTCATTGCTCAACAGTACTAGCATCAAGCACATCAGTAGGTAGCATCAACGGGTTAGTGTTCATCACGAACGTGGTTTTGCAGTCAGTGCAATGTTTACAAACGCGGAGTTGGCAGATGCCCATTTGATGTATGGACTAGCACGGGGCAATAGCCGTGGCGCGTTACGTTTGTATCGAGACAGATTTCCGGAACGAAGGTGTCCCGACAGGAAGACGTTCGAAGTAATTGATCGACCTCTTAGGGAGCACGGAACATTCCAGCCTATGACTCGTGACTGGAGAAGACCTAGAACGACGAGGACACCTGCAATGGACGAGGCAATTCTTCGTGCAGTTGACAATAACCCTAATGTCAGCGTCAGAGAAGTTGCTGCTGTACAAGGTAACGTTGACCACGTCACTGTATGGAGAGTGCTACGGGAGAACCAGTTGTTTCCGTACCATGTACAGCGTGTGCAGGCACTATCAGCAGCTGATTGGCCTCCACGGGTACACTTCTACGAATGGTTCATCCAACAATGTGTCAATCCTCATTTCAGTTCAAATGTTCTCTTTACGGATGAGGCTTCATTCCAACGTGATCAAATTGTAAATTTTCACAATCAACATGTGTGGGCTGACGAGAATCCGCACGCAATTGTACAATCGCGTCATCAACACAGATTTTCTGTGAACGTTTGGGCAGGCATTGTTGGTGATGCCTTGATTGGGCCCCATGTTTTTCCACCTACGCTCAATGGAGCACGTTATCATGATTTCATACGGGATACTATACCTGTGCTGCTAGAACATGTGCCTTCACAAGTACGACACAACATGTGGTTCACGCACGATGGAGCTCCTGCACATTGCAGTCGATGTGTTCGTACGCTTCTCGATAACAGATTCGGTGAGCGATGGATCGGTAGAGGCGGACCAATTCCATGGCCTCCACGCTCTCCTGACCTCAAACCTCTTGACTTTCATTTATGGGGGCATTTGAAAGCTCTTGTCTACGCAACCCCGGTAACAAATGTAGAGACTCTTCGTGCTCGTATTGTGGACGGCTGTGATACAATACGCCATTCTCCAGGGCTGCATCAGCGCATCAGGTATTCCATGCGACGGAGGGTGGATGCATGTATCCTCGCTAAGGGAGGACATTTTGAACATTTCCTGTAACAAAGTGTTTGAAGTCACGCTGGTACGTTCTGTTGCTGTGTGTTTCCATTCCATGATTAATGTGATTTGAAGAGAAGTAATAAAATGAGCTCTAACATGGAAAGTAAGCGGTCCCGGACACATATCCACATAACATATATTCTTTCTTTGTGTGTGAGGAATGTTTCCTGAAAGCTTGGCCGTACCATTTTGTAACACCCTGTATACAGAACAACAGCAGTCCTATCGCACTTCCCTGGGGCACGTCTCACGATACCCTTTTCTTTGATGAACACTTGCCATCGAGGACAACGTACTGGGTTCTATTATTTAAGAAGGGTTCGGGCTACTCAGGTATCTGTGAACTTATTCCATATGCTCTTACTTTCGTTAACAGCCTGCAAAGGGGGATCGTGTCCCATGTTTTCCGGAAATCTAGAAATATGGAGTCAGCCTCTTGCCCTTCATCCATAGTTCGCAGCATATTATGTAAGAAAAGGGTAAGCTGAGTTTCGCATGAGCGATGCTTTCTAAAACCATGCTGATTCGTGGACATAAACTTCTCAGTCTCAAGAAAGTTTACTATATGCGAACTGAGAATATGATCAAGGATTCTGCAGCAAATAGAAGTTAGGGATGATTTGACGTAATGTTAGTTCAACGAACGAGTACGCCCCGCCCCACAGGTCAGTGTTACGACGAAGATAGACAAGCTACAGAACGAGGGCACAGAATATCAGATCAACCGTATGTTCCTAGCAGACAGAACATAGCATGGTATTTAACTATAGAGGTGCAAGGCTCCTACACTATTTTGTGACTGAATTAGCAAGGAAACATCACCTACTTGACGTCATATTATATGGAGAAAAAAGCGTATTTACAACATATCAGTCCCAGCAACTAACCTCGCTCGGATATTTGGGCCATAATTCTGATGATACGCACTTATGGCGCAACTTAAAAATGCTCAGTGCAAAGATATCTTTTGCAACAGCTACACCTCAGAAAACGCTCACTTTGACGGAGTGAACAAAACGTGTTATTAATGCCACAGCAGTATTTCACAAATCTCTTACTCCACTGTGCAGTACTCCGCGCTCGAGCACTACGCGGCTGCAACGGGGCGCAGCAGGTGATAAACAACTGCTGTGCGAGGAACTTTAAAAGCTGTACTTTCAGAAGGACGTAATTGTGTAGTAGCTACCAGAATATTGTGGCCCACGTTATCGCACGGGATCGATTGCTGTGGCTGATATACTACAAGCGTGCTTTTTTCTCCTTAAAGTATGGAGAAGTTTCCTTGAAGTGTTATGGACAGTCAAGTAAAAACGAGACAGACTGGGAAAAAGTAAGTAAACTGTTAATTGCTTCAAAACTGATCACAATAACTGTTAATACAATTATCCCACTCTGAGGCAAGACGGTCCGCGCTGCACGGAAAAATATTTGTACCATGATTGTACCCGGCGCTCCGCCTCTTCGCCCGAAGCTAATCGATGATCATGAATGTTTTTCTTTAGGACTCCAAAAATATGGAGATGGCGTGGGAAGAGATCGGGACTGTATGAAGAATGTGAATAGACTTCCTAGCGAATCTTCCGCAACATAGTCGTAACAGCCTAGAAAACGTGAAGCGGACATTATCCTGCAACAGAATGATATTGCCTGTCGACATTCCAGGGCGCCTGGATTTGATGGCGCGCTTCAGTTTTTGCAAATTGTCCACTTACTGCGGCGCGTTAATTGTGGTGTCGTGTTACTGAAAGTCAGTATTTCTTCAGTGGGGGTCAATCTATGTGCTTGCACTGTCTGCTCTGATGCTTCCTCTCTAGCTCAAAATGATTACACCATGCTTCATCTCGTACAACACTACAGGACAGGAAAACGATATTCTTCATTTTGATGGGATTCCAGGTGTTGCAGTGTTGTCGATATTCCGTCCAACTGTACAGTCCCTGCAAAACAGGTCGATGTAGCAGACCAATACTACTCCAACACAACGTACCTGTCGTGCAGGGCAATCTATGTATTGGGGCTGGAAAATTATTTCTTGCCCTGAGATGTAGGCTGCCTTTCTGAACTGGTCGATAAGACAGGCTAATACCATTACCACACAACATGTCATTTGTGTAGGACAATATACATGGCAGGGGCTCAAAAACACATTTCTGCCCTTGTCTCCTCTGTTATTGGAGCTAGGATGTTACAAACTCCTACAGCATTGATAAAACGTTTGCTGCTTGTGGGCCAAATTTGGTTGAAATTAATCAAGGTAGATCCTGGACATAAATACATAAACCTATTCTGAAGGTGGCAGGGGTAAAATACAGGGAGCGAAAGGCTATTTACAATTTGTACAGAAACCAGATGGCAGTTATAAGAGTCGAGGGACATGAAAGGGAAGCAGTTGTTGGGAAGGGAGTAAGACAGGGTTGTAGCCGCTTCCCGATGTTATTCAATCTGTATATTGAGCAAGCAGTAAAGGAAACAAAAGAAAAATTCGGAGTAGGTATTAAAATCCATGGAGAAGAAATAAAAACTTTGAGGTTCTCCGATGACATTGTAATTCTGTCAGAGACAGCAAAGGACTTGGAAGAGCAGTTGAATGGAATGGACAGTGTCTTGAAAGGAGAATATAAGGTGAACATCAACAAAAGCAAAACGAGGATAATGGAATGTAGTAGAATTAAGTCGGGTGATGCTGAGGGAATTGGATTAGGAAATAAGACACTTAAAGTAGTAAAGGAGTTTTGCTATTTGGGGAGCAAAATGACTGATGATGGTCGAAGTAGAGAAGGTATAAAATGTAGACTGGCAATGGCAAGGAAAGCGTTTGTGAAGAAGAGAAACTTGTTAACATCGAGTATAGATTTAAGTGTCAGGAAGACTTTTCTGAAAGTATTTGTATGGAGTGTAGCTATGTATGGATGTGAAACATGGACGATAAATAGTTTGGACAAGAAGAGAATAGAAGCTTTCGAAATGTGGTGCTACAGAAGAATGCTGAAGATTAGATGGGTAGATCACATACCTAATGAGGAAGTATAGAATAGGATTGGGGAGAAGAGAAGTTCATAACTTGACCAGAAGAAGGGATCGGTTGGTAGGACATGTTCTGAGGCATCAAGGGATCACCAATTTAGTACTGGAGGGCAGCGTGGAGGGTAAAAATCGTAGAGGGAGACCAAGAGATGAATACACTAAGCAGATTCAGAAGGATGTAGGTTGCAGTAGGTACTGGGAGATGAAGAAGCTTGCACAGGATAGAGTAGCATGGAGAGCTGCATCAACCCAGTCTCAGGACTGAAGACCACAACAACAACAACAACATATATATGTATATAATTGCCTTTTCCTCACAGCTTCATTCACATACTTGTTTCACACATATATTGCACATGTCTCCGCTGTCTGTATTCACTTCTTCCTCTCTTGTCTCTCTGTACACCTCTTCCTCCCACATTTACCTGCCCATCTCTTCCTCCCAGTTTCCTCTATCTCCCTCTCCCTCTATCGTCTTCCCACTCCATTTCCTCCGTCCTTCTCTGACCACATCTTCCTCTCCCTCTCTCTCTCTCGATATCCTCTTCCACCTCCCTCTATCTTTCTCCCCCTCCCCCGTGCCCATTTCCTCCATGCTTCTCTGATGACATCTTCTTCCCTATCCCTCTGTCCTTATCCTCTTCCCCTCTCTTTGTCTATCTCCTTCTACCACTTCCCCATGCCCATCTCCTCCCCTTCTCTCTGTTTGTCCATTAGCTCTTCTTTCTGACCATATCTTGCACTAGTAAAGACACATGTTCAATCAGAATAGGTGAACTACTTTCTAACAGGCATGGTAAGTTTCTCTTTTGAGCATGGATGGAAGAAATGAAGTCTTAACAACCAGTCACCTACAATCCATCCCCTAACTTTGACATATTATTTTTTTGTGATGATTTGATTCTCCAGGGACACACAGCTATCAGGGATTCAAAGCGAAGCTGATGTAAATATGCATCCTTGCTAACAGAATTTTTGACATTTCGTTTGGGAAAGTTGGCTCTGAGCACCATGGGACTTAACATCTGTGGTCATCAGTCCCCGTTTGGGAAAGTGTTTCGTAGCATAATCAAGAGGGTACTTCAACATTCCATGCAAGAAAAACGTTTCATGTAATACTGGTACGTTCCGTTTCTCTCTGTTTCCCATGAATAATGCGATTGTAAGAAAATGAGCTCTATCATGGAAATAAAGTGTTCCAGACCCCTGTCCATATAACGTATTTTCTTCCTCTATGTGTGAGGAATGTTTCCTATAAGACTGGCCATATTTTGTTGCATCCTGTATTGTTTGTGTTATCATTCCTGATTGCAGTGGTCATACACATACACACTAGGACTGGGCGTACAGAAGATGCAAATTTAGCAGCCACCATTTAAAGGCAAACTAATGTATAGTTTGAATAAATACAGGTTATGTAGCTGTCTGTTCACACCTTAATAGACGGTTAATGTTATTAAAAACTACCGTGAGCTAGTCGGTGTACAATGCGCTGCTGCACTGTCGGCGTTTTGTGTAATTTAAGAAAATGTTTGAGAGCACTAGATATTTTGTACAGTTCACTGGAGTGTCACTGGATGCTATTATCGTCACTCTGTTGTAAATTTACAGTCAGTTCCGGTATAAATCAAGTCGCATCGGTCCACTTTCACGGCACGGTCAACTGTTACAGATCGTCGAGAACGTACTGTTTCTTTTTGAGTCAAATTTCACCCGTTAAACATTCGTTACACAACAGTACACATGCGTAAACATAAACGATGCTTAACTGCTGTTTCTACGCATCAGTAGATACGAAATAGACGTAATTAGAGTGCGGATTCTGTAACATGGCAGTCGGCCGTGAACCTAAACAAACGAGAACTTCGAATCCCCGAGGGCTGAGGAGCGGAGCGGGGGAACAAGTTCCGCCTCCCTCTGGCAGGGCTGCCAACCAAACACATGTTCTGTGTTTCTGCGAAAGCACAACTGACGTAATGGTCACGGGAATCGTAGGTCCCTTCTAGTGTTTTGTTAGTTGGTACTTGAACCCTGTCATGGACGGGGTTGCCATAAATGTTGGTAGTAAAACAGGGACAAAATCCTTAGAAATCCAATCATAAGATGAAGGTGAGGAGAAACTTCAAATGCTTGGAAAAATTAACCTAAACGTTACTACAGGGCATAATACTTGTACCAATGTATTTGAAAAGAACAAAGTATGACATAAGTAATTTATTATGTACACGATTTTTACACAGATTATTTCACGTACCAGTCATACTCCTCCTAAAACATCAGTTTATTGACTTTAATAATTTTAAAACTCTGCACAGCTCACTTGAAGCACACTGTAAGACACTTATAATTGTTGATACATCCAAACGATACCGTTCTTCAGTCCATTGAGCTCCCAGTAATGAAAAATTCTCTCAACATTAGAATTTTGTTCTTCAACTGAAAACATATACCGGAATATCTTTAGCAGTTCTGACTGCTGAACGCTAAACTCTGTATTTCTGAAAGATTCCAGACATTTGTTCTGGGCAGGTATACTGCCTTCCAATTATGCTCTGTAACTTTTGAAGCCAGAAACTTCTTCAAATGTACTTACTGATCAAGTATTGCTGACTCGTAAATGAAGGGCTTATTTCAATAGTGGTACAAGTCCATTAGCTCCACTTTTCTGTCTATAATGCTTCTGACATTAATGGTCTAAACAAATAGAAAGAAAGCTTCATCTCTTGCAAGAAGCCATATGCTTGAATATTTCTGGTACCTCAACTGCAGATTTTTCAGCGCTCATTTAACTTTAGGACTCTCTCAGAATGAACAAAACTGGACTTGTACCACTATTGAAATAAGCCCTTCTAATACCTACTTCCTTTTCTTTTAGATAAAGCGATGTCCTGCCTACTTCTTCCCAGTCCACTAGTTTATTCAAAGTCATTCATTCAAAAATGTCAAAACCTGATAGTTGAAGAGACCATTCGGTAACATAAGTAATGCTAATTTCACAAATTTTTTTTACGTCACTGAGAAATTTTTCAACGCTTAATCCACATTAAAGATTTTCTGCATTTCTTAAATTTTCTTTAGTTCTCATACCCAAAGAAGAACAGTTTTCTTTCTTTTGTAATAAAGTTATTGTGTTCTCAATAATGACTTTCACTCCAATCACAGGTACGTTACTATTCTCAGTTTTCTTGTTTTGGTTACTAAAAAAATTAAAGTGATTGTGAATAAACCAAAAGTAAGCCTCACTTACTGAAGTACAGAAAAATTCTACCAAGATCTTTGGTGGTTTTTCTTCCCACACGACCAGAATCTTTTCAGATTTTGTGCCAGATTTAGAGGCAAAGATTCGTTGTGGTAACTATTAAAAGCATCTCGTACTGAAGTTCGCGCTAAATTTCGACCTTTTGCAAAACATTGCCATTTTGTGAATTTTGCGTTCTTTTAAATTCGGCATTTTTTTTTTTTTTTTTTTTTTTTTTTTGCAACAGTGATCTCACCTGCTTGTGTACCGTAGGGGAGTCAGTACCATCTCTTATTAATTTATTTGGAATAAATGTCGCCACTGCTGTCAGAAATATTTCTTTGAAATTTAGCTACATTTAGTCTACACTTTCGTAGTTAGTTCGGAAGAAATGGAGGCTGTCTCTTAGGAAGGCGCTAAGCGAACTTTTGTCTGCTTTTAGGAAGGCGTCAAGCGAACTTTTGTCTGCTTTTTTAAATTGATTTATTTTCAGTTTATTTTTGGTGGGTTTTGGAGTTGCGGTATTCAATCACGCTACAAAGATTTTGTGGTCACTAAGCACTGTATCCGTCATAATTCTCCCCATTTCCTTGGGGATATTTGTTGCTAAGATGTCGAGTATGTTTTCGCAACCATTTACCATTCAAGCTGACTCCTGAATTAATTGTTTAAAATAATTTTCGGCGAAGCCGCTTAGTACTTCTAGGACGATATTTTATGCCAACAACCGACTTTAAACACGTAATTTCTCCGAAGTATCCAGAGCAGGTTGAGGTCACCACCAAGTATAATTGTTTGATTAGGTAATGTGTTTGAAATGAGACTCAAGTCTTCTTTGAACTGTTCAGCAACTGTATCATCCGAGCCGGCAGGTCGGTAAAAGGAACCAATTATTAATTTACTCCTGTTGACAAGTATAATCTCTACCCATATTAACGCATAGGAACTATCTTATTCAATATCACGACAAGATAGATTATTTCTGACGACAACAAACACGTCACCACCAACTGTATTTAATTTTATGAATGCCGTCAGGTCATTTGTAAGAATTTCGGCTGAATTTACTTCTCGATTTAGCGAACTGTCAGAATAGACTCTGGAATAATGTAGACATGAAGAGACTTAGTGAGGATAGACTCATAAATGATGTAAAAATTAAGGGACTTATTTAGAATAGTCTTAGGAGTAATGTAGCGTTGAGGAAACCTATTCAGCATATACTCAGAGCCGCATTTAGGCGTAGGTTGTCTAGTGGTCCGCATCAAAAAACTTAAAATGAAAGTCATTGTTTTAAAACTGAGGATTAAGCCCCGTTAAAACCGTAAAATACATAGGCACTGTTATTTAGTTTGGACGATTCGAATTTTTTAATCTAATCATGTCTGCATTCACTGCTCAAAATTGTCATCCAAATTCGAATGGCTTCTGGGCAAACGGAATTTCAGCAGTTTTAAGTGATGTCTATTTTGCGGAAATCAAATTTAAGTCATACCTCGCTTCATCCTAAACAGAATACATAAAAAATTTAATCCCGTCAGCAGGCTCAAGTTGCTGAGCTTTAGACGTTAGGGAAAACCATTTTCCGATAAGTTTATTTGTTACGGAAACGTGCACTGCGTCTTAAGGTTTATAGCGTCTGCGGATACCTTAACGGTTTGTGACACTAGGTATGTCACGCGACCACTGTATGCGTTTCAGTGGAAAATTCGAGAACAACAAAAGAAATGCGGTTTTGAAAATACGAATGAATTTTTAATAAACTAATTTTTTGTTAAACTACCAATTAGGACTAAGTTTAGAATTTTTTCAACATATGGCGTCCTTACCTGTCATTGTAGCGTAATTTCCAGAACTGCCGTAGCAGGCGAACAACAGTGATGTAAGAGAGAAGTAGAACTGTCACTAATAAGAATTCTTCTCGTATCTATGCAATTTTACAAATTAAAGCCTCCCGCTGTATTTTCTGTCTGACTGCGAAGGTTAATCTCAAACACCACTGTTAGCATTTTGATACGGTTTTCACCAATAGATAGACTGATTCACGAGGAAGGTTTTTGTGTATAATTCACGCCAATCAAGTGATACCCGTCCGAAGGTGGGACAGGTCTGTAGTAATTATGGATCGCCAGATGCAACGGAATCGCCATAACAAATAAGACGCGTTTGAACTGAGAATCCTTCCATTTTCCCAGCTCAGCATTTCATTGTCTCCTAGATTGTATAGTAAATTTTTATAGAATCGAATGATAAACCTTAAATGCTACGTTAGAGGGTTTTAATTCGGGTAGTGCTCTATAATGCTACTTTTACTGGCCATCACAAAATTTCGCCTGCTAGTCCCTGCAGCATAGGTTGAGCCTATATCTATGTCTACGAGTGCGTGCTGAAACGTAATGTCTTGGAATTTTTTATACGAAAACTCCTAAAGCTTTTTAAATGAAACAAACGTTATTAGCATTCTACAACTTTATTCTTTTTGAATGAATATTTATTTCTCAACATAGTCACTCTGGCGACGTACACATTTCTCCCAACGAGACAGACCAGTGTGTTGACGCCGCCACTGTAGAATATTTGACTCTGTTGGTGGGACCACCACGTCACGCTGTAATGGTTCTTTATTTACGTGACCATTACATCACTCCAACCGCAGTTCTCGATACCAGTAATATCGAACTACTTTTCTGCGAAGTAACAGACATATTTTTGTGACAATGTTCACATTTGGTCTTATTAATGTATAGGTACTCCGATGTATAGATATATTACAGTGATATGGTTCTTGTGTGTATTCATTTCTGTGAGACTGTCATAATCTTTGACTTACTTGTAACCGTTTTGGTGTAAATGCGCACAGAGCAATCTTTGTTTCACTTTGCAGAAGTTAAATTGTTATTGTGCTTTTTAAAAGAACAGTCAAATCTTGTCTTTGGTTAAAGTGGAAATTAAATATATGAAGATTGATGCAAAACTGTTTTTTTTTTATGATGTGACAATTAAGAAGAAGTATATGTGAATTTACAAGAAGTTTATTAAAAATGTGGATCGTGAACACCAAGTCAAAAATTACTTCTACCATGCCATTGTTCTGATCTGGGATTGTTTGATCATTAAGAATTTCCTGGAAAACGCATTTGTTAGGTCTTCAAATATTGCTAAAATACAGATCCGGACCTTCTAGCAGTCAAAGTGGAATCACCCTAGAATCAACAAGATGAGCGATAACGGCTTCGACGAAATCTACGCGGGAATCCATTCAAGATAAGTGCCAAATTAATGACTTTGTTACGGTGACCTCATTATTTCCAGTCTGACGATACCATCCACAGTCAGTAATTTTGTTTTTTCCCGATAAAGCGAACATATGCTGGGTGAGCAACATCATTAATCTGATTTCTAATCTACTTTGCAAGTGGTGGTATTGTTAGAACGTCTGCTTGCATCGCTTAACCACTGTCAGAGTGAAACCCTCGCAGGTGTTGTTTAAGTTTTGGAAACAGATGAAATCGAATGGGTCCAAGTCGACACTGTATGAAGGAGGACTGATAACAGCGCATCCATGGGGTCGGATTGTTGCAGATGTCGCAGCGCTCGTGTGTGGTCTGATGCTGTCACGCCGAACGAGAGGGCGCTCCGTGTGTTGACCAACTCTGCGAATTCGAAAGTAGATTACAGCACGCTGTTTGTCACGCACCGTCGCCATTTTACGCGCTACAATTCGGAGCCCTGTAGGGGCAGAGGACTGCAAATATGTTGACGTGAAGGATAAAGCTGTAGAATCCCAGTAACGCTTGTTTTCTTTAAAAATCCGTAATAGTTTTCACTTTAAAAATTCGGAGCATTACTTTTCAGCAAGCCTTCATGCATGTATATACATATTCCGAAAGCCACCTTACAATGTATGGCAAAGGATACTATATAGCACTACTATTTTCTTATCAATTCCACTCGCAAATGGAGTGAGGGACAAACTTACTATATGCTTGCATCCGGATGAGCCTTAATTTCTTTTGCGCTGTCTCTGCGACCCTCACTTGAAATGTATGTTGGCGGCATGAGAGTCGTTCTGCTGTCAGCCGCGAATGTCAGTTCTCCAAATTCTCTCAGTACTGTTTCGCGAACAAACAGTCTTCCTCCCTACAGAAATTCCTGTCTGTGTTAACGAAGCATCACAGTAATATTAACGTTTTCATCGAATCTTCCGGTAACAGATCTAGCAGCATGCCTCTGAATTGATTGGACCTGATGGGTATCCCAAATACTCGAGCAGTACTCAAGAACGGGTTCCACTAGCGTTCTACTAGGTGTTTCCGTAAGAAGGTGCAAAAACGTAACAGGACATGAAGAACGCTCGATAGAACAATTTGAAGTAGTGAACCTGGGGCCGAAGAAGCCAGGGAAGTAAAACTTCTCCCGCTTTGTCCAGCATTACTGTTTTCCAGTTTACTTACAACTAACAAGTGTACAAGTTTACAAGTACTGCGCTCCAGAATGAGATTTTCACTCTGCAGCGGAGTGTGCGCTGATATGAAACTTTACGGAAGCTCTTCTGCTGTGAGGACGGGGCGTGAGACGTGCTTGGGTAGCTCAGTTGGTAGAGCACTTGCCCGCGAAAGGCAATGGTCCCGAATTCGAGTCTCGGTCCGGCACACAGTTTTAATGTGCCAGGAAGTTTCAAGTACTGCGCTGTTTATTTACAAGTACGTTGTTGGGTGACATTGTAGCCGACAATGTTATTGGCCGTGTGAATGGCCACCTGTACATAAGGTTCGTGGAAAGAACCTGAGTTGTTGGAGAACGTACCCTTGGCTGTTCGTGAGAGGATGTGTATATACGAGGGTTGCCCAGAGAGTAATGCACCGCATTTTTTTCAACAATTCTTTATTGAACAGAATGAGAATCTTACACGCGAAAGAAAGGTGTTTTATCGACACAGCCTACTTTTCCATGTAATCTCCATTCCGTTCTATTGCCTTCCTCCAGCTCGAAACAAGGGCGTGTATGCCCTGTCGGTACCAATCCCTGTCCTGGTGCTTCACTGTATGAACTTCCTTTGACAGAAGCAGCGCCAATTGCCGAGTCGTAATGCGTCTGTCCTTGCGAATGACAACATCAGCTCGCTGAAACAAGTCAGGTGTGAAAGCCGTGGATGGTCTCCCCGACCGCTGCAAATCGTGGAGCTCCGCCAAACCGCCTTCTGATGACCTCACCCTCCGTGTCCAGCGACTAACTGTACTTCTGTCGACAGCATAACTCCATAGACCTCGCACAACCCGTTGTGAATGTTCCCCACAGTTTCTTTCTCTGCAGTGAGAAATTCAATGACGGCACGTTGCTTGTAAAGTAGGTACATCACCTACACACCGCCATTTTGAAACTGTCCTGCAGCTACGCTATTTGTCGGAAGTGATTGAAGCTTGGCGCGCTCATGAGGAGACATCAACTAACACATACGTAACGTTTCGCATTCGTAGAATTGTTTTCGGTTGAAAAAAAAAATGCCGTGCATTACTTACTGGGCAACCCTCGTAACATGATGAGGCACAGCCTCACTTCAATGTGGATATCCGCAACCATCGCAGTGATGTATCTCCTGTTCGCTGGACTGGATGAAGAGGTCCTATTCCATGGCCTGCGAGATCACCTGACCTGAGTATTTAAAGTCATTTGCGTATGAGCCCTAGTGGATAAGGAGATGGCATTACTTGCTACAATTGTAGCTGCCTGCCATGCCACTCGAAACACAGCAGGGTTATTTGTCAGGGTCCGTCAGAATCTTGTCATCTTTGCACTAAGATTGATGACCGACAGCTTCAGCACATTTTGTAGGATACAGTACAAATGTTACTTTCATTGTGTCAATAATGGTATTTGCAGCTAATGTAAATAACTAACGTAAATAAAAAAACGGTAATGTGATTTTATTCCTATTATCTCCTTTAGCTGGCTTCCCTGACTCGAGGTTCCCTACCTCAAATCGTTCAGAGGAGCATCCTCGGTGTCCTGTTAAATTTTTGCACGCTCTTACAGAAACACCCTGTATACGCGGTCTCGGTTATAGATGAACTAAAATTATCTGAAGCTAGGTATACATGTGAGTTTTTCACTTTCACGGAGCTTTGGAAAGTAACATGTGTCGTGTAAACAGCGCCGAGAGTCAACTCGCCGGCAATGTCCGAGAGCGGGACAAGATCACAGCTCGTCGCACTCTGAGAGTTTAGCCCTCTCTTGTTGACGGCAACCTCCGTCTCTAGAGAGCTGCTCGCCGTTGCTATCAGCAAGGAAAACTGCACTGAAGGGCCGCACGGGATTAGCCGCGTGGTCTAAGGCGCTGTAGAAGTACGGCAACACGACGTGGCAGGGACACAACTAACGTCGGAAGTAGTGCAAGAGGGAACTGACACCATGAATCCTGCAGGGCTCTCCATAAATCCGTAATAGTACGAGATGATGGAGATCTCTCCTGACCACCACGTTGCAAGGCACCGAGCGAGGTGGCGCAGTGGTTAGACACTGGACTCGCATTCGGGAGGACGACGGTTCAATCCCGCGTCCGGCCATCCTGATTTAGGTTTTCCGTGATTTCCCTAAATCACTCCAGGCAAATGCCGGGATGGTTCCTCTGAAAGGGCACGGCCGACGTCCTTCCCCATCCTTCCCTAATCCGATGAGACCGATGACCACGCTGTCTGGTCTCCTTCCCCAAACCAACCAACCAACCGTTGCAAGGCATCCCAGATGCGCGCAATAATGGTCATGTCTGGGTAGTTTGGTGGCCATCGGAAGTGTTTAAACTGGCAAGAGTGTTCCTGGAGCCACTCTGCAGCAATTCGGAACGTGTGACGTGTCGCATTGTCCTGCTGGAAATGACCAAGTCTGTCGGAATGAACAATGGATATGAATGGATGCAGGCGATCAGACAGGATGCTTACGTATGTGTCACCCGCCAGGGTCGTATCTAGACGTATCAAGGGTCACATATTATTTCAATTGCACACGCCCCACGCCATTACAGAGCCTCCACCAGCTTGAATAGTCCCCTGCTGACATGCAGGGTCCACGGATTCATGAGGTTGTCTCCGTACCCGTACACTTCCATCCTATCGATACAATTTGAAACGAGACTCGTCTGACCAGGCAACATGTGTCCAGTCATCAGCAGTTCAACGTCGCTGTTGACGGGCCCAGGCGAGGCGTAAAGCTTTGTGTCATCCAGTCATCAAAGGTACAAGAGTGGGCCTTTGGCTGCCATATCGTTGATGCTTCATTGAATAGGTCGCGCACTGACACTTGTTGATAGACCAGCACTGAAGTCTGCAGCAATTTGAGGATGGGTTGCACTTTTGTAACGCTGAGCGATTCTCTTTAGTCGTCTTTGGTCCCGTTCTTATAGGATCTTATTCCGACCTGAGCGGTCGAAGATTTGACATTTCACCGGATTCCTTAATTCACGTTATACTCTTGAAATGGTCGTACGGAAAATTCGCACTTCATCGCTACCTCAGAGATTCTGTGTCCCATCGCTCGTGCGTCGTCTGTAACACCACGTTTAAACTCACTTAAATATTGACAATGTGCCATTGTAGCAGCAGTAACCGATCTAACAACTGTGCCAGACATTTGTTTTCTTATACAGGCGTTTCCCTCTGTAACGCTGTATTCTGCCTGCTTACGCATGCCTATACCAGTTTCTTTGGGGCGTCAGTTTATATCGGTATTGTCGGGAGAGCTGACAGTACTTGGAGATTAGAGGACAGCCACATTGAGCTCCAGATTTGTGACGTATTTCGCAGTTTGTTCGCTACCACATTGTGGTGATATATTTTGCTGATATCATACACACATTAAACAAAAGTTCCCACGAAACGGTGAGTTTCGAGCCACAATTTGTGGCGTGGCATGTCTGTGAGCGAAGAAATCGCCCGTTCTCTCTCTTATAAGAACACCAAGAGCAGTTAGCCTATTTCGAAAATTCTAGACATAAACAACGCAACGCAGAAAAGAACATATAGTACCATCGTAGACACAGTATAGAGAATTTATTTACGAAAAAAGTAATTATCACCGAAGAGATTCGATCCCACTTTAATACGAATATACGAATCAGAGACTGGCGTATTGCCTCCTGCGCCACATTAACACTAGAAAGGGTGTTTCCTAGACGTGGCCTTTAGCGACAGCTATTGTCACGATGGATTCGCACTCTGAAGTGGACGTCAGCGATGTGTCGGCAAAAAATTAATAAAGAATGTTGCCGGGAAGTGGACTTATTTATTCTGCATGAGGACAGGCCTGAGTTAATGAATGTATCACTGGACTATAGCAACTGAGATAAGAAGCAAAGTTTGTTGGCTGAAATAGCTAGAAATCACAAAAGAAATTTACCAGCATTTAATGAATCAGGCACTCTAGTTTAATGGTATTAATTAACATAGACAAACAAGTGGAGTTATGTATGAAAGTAATCGTTTTGGAAGTCGGAAAATAGCCATTTAACTTCAAATAATACAAATGTATCTATATGGTGTTTCCATAAGAGCGTGCTAAATGTAACAGGGGTTAGTAAGCCGGGTAAGTTACTATGAACAGCGTAGTGAACGCATTATTGTCGTCAACATAGACAGGAAGCCCACGCCTGCCACAGTAGTAGAAATTTATATGCCAACTAACTCAGCAGATGACGAAGAAATTGAAGAAATGTATGATGAGATAAAAGAAATTATTCAGACAATGAAGAGAGACGAAAATGTAATAGCCATGGGCGACTGGAATTCGATAGCAGGAAAAGGAAGAGAAGGAAAAGTAGTAAGTGAATGTGTAATGGAGGTAAGGAACGAGAGAGGAAGCCGCCTGGTAGAACTTTGCACAGAGCATAACTTAATCATAGCTAACACTGGATTTAAGAATCGTGAAAGACGTTTATATACGTGGAAGAGGCCTGGGTACACTGGAAGGTTTCAGGTAGATTATATAATGGTAAGACATATATCTAGGAACCAGCTTTTAAATTGTAAGACATATCCAGGGGCAGATGTGGACTCTGACCGCAATCTGTTGGTCACGAGATGTAAATGAAAACTAAATAAACTGCAAAAAGGTGGGAATTTAAGGAGATGGGACCTGGATAAACTGAAAGAACCAGAGATTGTAGAGAGTTTCAGAGAGAGCATAAAGGAACGATTGACAAATACGGGGGAATGAAGGCTACAGAGGATCAAGTAGGTAAAAAGACGAAGGCTAGTAGAAATCCTCGGTCAACAGAAGAGATATTGAATTTAACTGACGAAAGGAGAAAACATAAAAATGCAGTGAATGAAACAGGCAAAAAGAAGTACAAACGTCTCAAAAATGAGATCGACAGGAAGTGCAAAATGGTTAAGCAAGGATGATTAAAGGACAAATGTAAGGATATAGAGGCATATATCACTAGGGGCAAGATAGATACTGCGTACAGGAAAATTAAACAGACTTTTGGAGAAAAGAGAACCACTTGTATGAATACCAAGAACTCAGATGGTAAACCATTTCTAACCAAAGAAGGGAAAGCAGATAGGTGAAAGGAGGATATAGAGGGTTTATACAAGGGTCATGTACCTGAGGACAATATTATTGAAATATAAGAGGACGTAGATGAAGATGAAATGGGAGGTATGATATTGCGTGAAGAGTATGACAGAACACTGAAAGACATAAGTCGAAACAAGGCCCTGGGAGTAGAAAATATTCCATCAGAATTGCTGATACCCTTGTCAAAACCCTTCCACCTGGTGAGCAAGATGTATGAGACACGCGAAATACCTTCAGAGTTCAAGAAGAATGTAATAATTCCAATCCCAAAGAAAGCAGGTGTTGACAGATGTGAAAATTACTGAACTATCAGTTTAATAAGTCACGGCTGTAAAATACTAAATCGAATTATTTACAGACGAATGGAAAAACTCGTAGAAGCCGACCTCGGGGAAGATCAGTTTGGATTTCGTAGAAATGGTGGAACACGTGAGGCAATACTGACCCTACGACTTATCTTAGAAGATAGATTAAGGAAAGGCAAACCTACGTTTGTAGCATTTGTAGACTTAGAGAAAGCTTTTGATAATGTTGACTGGAATACTCTCTTTCAATTTGTAAAGGTGACAGGGTGAAATACAAAGAGCGAAAGGCTATTTACAATTTGTACAGAAACCAGATGGCAGTTATAAGGGTCGAGGGGTATGAAAAGGAAGCAGTGGATGGGAAGGGAGTGAGACAGGGCTGTAGCCTATCCCCGATGTTATTCAATCTGTATATTGAGCAAGCAGTAAAGGAAACAAAAGAAAAATTCGGAGTAGGTATTAAAATCCATGGAGAAGAAATAAAAACTTTGAGGTTCGCCGATGACATTGTAATTCTGTCAGAGACAGCAAAGGACTTGGAAGAGCAGTTGAACGGAATGGATAGTGCCTTGAAAGGAGGATATAAGATGAACATCAACAAAAGCAAAACGAGGATAATGGAATGTAGTCGAATTAAATCAGGTGATTCTGACACTTAAATTAGTAGATGAGTTTTGCCATTTGGGGAACAAAATGACTGATGATGGTCGAAGTGGGGAGGATATAAAATGTAGACTGACAATGGCAAGGAAAGCGTTTCTGAAGAAGAGAAATTTGTTAACTTCCAGTGTAGATTTAAGCAGGAAGTCTCTGCTGAAAGTATTTGTATGGAGTGTAGCAGTGTATGGAAGTGAAACATGGACGATAAATAGTTTAGACAAGAAGAGAATAGACGCTTTCGAAATGCGGTGCTACAGAATAATTCTGAAGATTAAATGGGTAGATGGCGTAACTACTGAGGAGGTACTGAATAGAATTGGGGAGAAGAGAAATTTGTGACACAACTCGAATAGAAGAAGGAATCGGTTGATAGGACACATACTGAGGCACCAAGGGATCACCAATTTAGTATTCGAGAGCAATTTGGAGGATAAAAATTGTAGAAGGAGACCACGAGATGAATACACTAAGCAGATTCAGAAGTTACTTGGAGATGAAGAAGCTTGCACAGAATAGAGTAGATGGAGAGCTGCATCACACCGGTCTCTGGACTGTAGACCACAACAACAACAAGCAACTTGGATGCATGAGCTGTAAAGCTGATTGTGCGGTAATTCTCGCACTTGTCAGCTCTTGCCGTCGTCGGAATTGTGTGGATGATACTATGCTAAAAATCAGATGGTATGTCGCAAGACTCACACATTCTACACACCAACGTGAATAGTCGTTTTGTCGCCACTTCCCCCAACGATTTTTAGAGATTCTGATGGAATGTTATGTATCCCTTCTGCCTTATTTGATCTTAAGTCCTCCAAAGCTCTTTTAAAGTCTGATTTTAAGACTGGACCTCCTATCTCTCCTACATCGACTTGTTCCTTCTTCTATCACATCAGACAAATGTTCCCCCTCATAGAGATTAGAGGCTTCAACGGATTCTTTCCACCTATCCGCTTTCTCCTCTACATTTGACAGTGGAATTCCCGTTTCAGACTTAATGTTATCACCCTTGCTTTTAATGTCACCGGAGGTTCTTTTGACTTTCATATATGCTGAGCCTGTCCTAACAATCATTTCTTTTTGAATGTCTTCACATTTTTCCTGCAGCTATTTCGTCTTAGCTTCCCTGCACTCTCTATTTATTTAATTCCTCATCGACTTGTATTTCTCTATTCCTGAGTTTCCCGGAACATTTTTGAACTTTCTCTTTTCATTTATCAACTGAAGTATTTGTTCTGTTACCCATGGTTTCTTCGCAGTTACCTTCTTTGTACCTATGTTTTCCTTCCCAAATTCTGTGATGGCCCGTTTTAGAGACATCCATTCCTCTTCAACTGTACTGTCTACTGAGCTATTTCTTATTGCTGTATCTATAGCCTTAGAAAACTTCTACCTTATCTCGTCATTACTTAGTACTTCCGCATCCCACTTCTTTGTGTACTGATTCTTCCTGACTAATGTCAAACATCAGCCTGCTGTTTATGACTACTATATTGTGATATGAGTCAATGTCTGCTGCTGGGTACGCTTTAGAATCCAATATCTGATTTCTGAATCTCTGTCTGACCATGATATAATCTAACTGAAATCTTCCAGTATCACCCGGTCTTTTCCAAGTGCACCTCCTCCTCTTGTGATTCTTGAACAGAGTATTCGCTATTACTACTTGAAGCTTGTTACGGAACTCACTTAGCCTTTCTCCACTCTGATTCCTTGTCCCAAGCCGCCGGCCGTGGAGGCCGAGCGGTTCTAGGCGCTACAGTCTGGAACCGCGCGACCGCTACGGTCGCAGTTTCGAATCCTGCCTCGGGCATGGCTGTATGTGATGACCTTAGGTTAGTTAGGTTTAAGTAGTTCTAAGTTCTAGGGGACTGATGGCCTCAGAAGTTAAGTCCCATAGTGCTCAGAGCCATTTGAACCATTTTGGCCCAAGCCCATATTCTCCTGTAACCATTTCTTCTTCTCCTTCCCCTACAACTGCATTCCAGTCTCCCATGACTATTGGATTTTCATATCCGTTTACATACTGTATTACACTTTCAATAGCCTCATACACTTTCTCTATCTCTTCATCTTCAGCTTGCGACGTCGGCATGTATACCTGAATTATCGTATTCGGTGTTGGTTTGTTGTCGATTCTGATAAGAACAACCCCATCACTGAACTGTTCACAGTAACACACTCTCTGCCCTGCCTTTCTATTCATAACAAATCCTACTCCCGATATACCATTTTTTGCTGCTGTTGATATTACCCTATACTCATCCGACCAGAAATCCATGATTTCTTTTCACTTCATTTCACTGACCCCTACTATATCTAGCTTGAGCCTTTGCATTTCCCTTTTCAGATTTTGTAGTTTCCCTACCACGTTCAACGTTCTGACATTCCACGCCCCGACACGTTGAACGTTATTCTTCCGTTGATTATTGAACCTTTTTCTCATAGTAACCACCTCATTGCGAGTACCCTCCCGGAGATCCGAATGGGGGACTATTCCGGAATCTTTTGCCAGTGGAGAGTTCATCATAATACTTCTTCAATTACAGGTCACATGTCTTTAATGACGTGGTTTCCATTGCCTTTTGCATCCTCATGCAGTCGATCATTGCTGATTCTTCCGCCTATAAGGCCAGTTTCCCACCCCTAGGGCAAGAGAGCGCCCTGAACCTCTGTCCGCTTCTCCCCTCGTCTTTATTTTTACAAGGCCGTTGCCAGAATGAGGGATGACTTCTTATGCTGGAAGTCTTCGGCCGCCAATGATGATTATTAATCAAAATTTGAACAGCAGCGGGATTCGAACCGGGGACCGAAGACGTTTTGATTATGAATGAAAGACGCTAACCGTAGACCACGGGTCCAACAAGGGACAAAATCTCGTTCAGAGCGATTTCTCACAGATACTCTTAACCTTCTGTGCATAAACGGTTCAGACATCTTCTCTCGCAAGAGACTCAGATATTTACAGAAAGAACTCGCAAGTAACTATCAGACAGTAAAGATTAGCTAAAATTCGCTCCTAGTATAAACAATTCTGTGAGTACTATGCTAAACTACCAAATTGTCTAAGGGTAAAAAAACACTCGCTTGTTCCCTAGCTCTAAAATTGTTCCAGTAAACCGAAGTCGACGTTGCACTTTCCCTCCTACCGGCCTTACGTGCTCGTTCCGTTGCCACACCTATATCTACGTCCACGTCTACATACGTACTCCGCAAGACACCAGAAATTGCGTGGTGGAGGATACCTCTACTAGTCACTTCTTTCCTGTTCCACTCGCATACAGAGCGAGGGAAAAATGACTTCCCTTACGTCTCCGTACCAGCCCTCATCTCTATAATCTTATCTTTCTGATCTTTACCCGAAATCTAGGTTGGTGGCAGTAGACTCGTTCAGCAGTGAGCCTCAAACGCCGGGTCTCTAAATTTTCTCGACAGTGCTCTTCGGAAATAACGTCGCCTTCTCTCCAGTGATCCCCATTGGAGTTCCCGAAGCATCTCCGTAATACTCACTTGCTGATCGAACCTACCGGTAACAAATATATCAGCCAGCCTCTGAATTGCTTCGATGTCTTAAAATTGCTACGCCACGAGGATGACGTGCTACAGACGCGAAATTTAACCGACAGGAAGAAGATGCTGTGATATGCAAATGATTAGCTTTTCAGCGCATTCACACAAGGTTGGCGCCGGTGGCGACATCTACAACATGCTGACATGAGGAACGTTTCCAACCGATTTCTCATACGCAAACAGCAGTTGACCGGCGCTGCCTGGTGAAACGTTGTTGTGATGCCTCATGTAATGAGAGGAGATGCGTACCATCACGTTTCCGGCTTGGGTAAAGGCCGATTGCAGCCTATCGCGATTGCTGTTTATCGTATCGCGACATTGCTGCTCGCCTTGGTCGAGATCCAATGACTGTTAGCAGAATATGGAATAGGTGGTTTCAGGAGGGTAATACGGAACGTCGTGCTGGATCCCAACGGCCTCGTATCACTAGCAGTCGAGATCACAGGCATCTTATCCGCTTGGCTGTAACGGATCGTGCAGCCACGTCTCGATCCCTGAGTCTACAGATGGCGTCGTTTGCAAGACAACAACCATCTGGACGAACAGTTCGACGACGTTTGCAGCAGCATGGACTATCAGCTCGGAGACCATGGCTGCGGTTACCCTTGACGCTGCATCACAGACAGGAGCGCCTGCGATGGTGTACTCGACGACGAACCTGGGTGCACGAATGGCAAACAGTCATTTTTTCGGATGAATCCAGGTTCTGTTTACAGCATCATGATGGTCGCATACATGTTTGGTGACATCGCGGTGAAGGCTCATTGGAAGCGTGTATTCGTCATCGCCATACTGGCGTATCACCTGGCGTGATGGTATGGGGTGCCATTGGTTACACGTCTCGCTCACCTCTTGTTCGTATTGACGGCACTTTGAACAGTGGACGTTACATTTCAGATGTGTTACGACCCGTGGCTGTACCATTCATTCGATCCCTGCGAAACCCTACATTTCACAATACGCCATTCACTACTCTTGGTGAACTGTGGTATCGTGTTGAAGCTGCATGGGCAAGCTGTACCTGTACACGCCATCCAAGGTCTGACTCAATGCCCACGCGTATAAAGGACGTTATTACGGCCAGAGGTGGTTGTTCTGGGTACTGATTTCACAGGATTTATGCACCCAAATTGCGTGAAAATATAATCACATGTCAGTTCTCGTACAATATATTTGTCCGATGAATACCCGTTTATCATGCATTTCTTCTTGGTGTAGCAATTTCAATGGCCGGTAGTGTATAATGGACGTGGGTGTGTAAAGCGGTACACTACTAATGCTGTAGTCGTACATTATACGTTTGTTTTTCCTACTCAGCTGTATTAACTTACATTCTTCTACATTTAGAGCTAGCTGCCATTCATCGCACCAACCAGAAACTTTATCTAAGTCATCCTGTATCCTCCTACAGTTGATCAACGACGACGCCTTGCCGTACACCACAGAATCATCAGCAGATAGCGACAGACTGCAGCGCACCCTGACCACCAGATCATTTATGTTTGGAAAGCAAAAGCGGGCCTCTCACGCTTCCCTGGGCACTCCTGGTGGTACCCTTGCCCCTGACGAACACTCGCCTTCGAGGACAACGTACTGGCTTCTGTTGAAAGCATCGAGCCACTCACAAACTTGTGAACCTATTCCGTATGTTTGTACCATCGTTAACATACCTGCTTCCGACGTTACGCTTAGATATTTAATCGACGTGACAGTCTTAAGCAACATTCCCATGGGCGTACCCAGCGAGAGGTAGGAGGGGGGAGGGAGCAGCTGCCCCCCCATCCCCACCCCCTAGAAGAACTCGTTCGCGCAGATCCGGGAGTAATTTTGTCGTCTTCGGCAGGTTACTGTCGGCAGGCAAGTTTATAGAAATAATAAATTTAGCGATAAGCAATCCGGTCTGCTATTCGCAGGCATGTTACGTCGCCAAGGAACAGCGTATTCACTTGTAGGCAGTAAGGGATAATGACTATGTGAAGTTTCTAACGAACAACATCGTTTTGCACACCATATTTAAATGTAAAATGCTTATCTGCTCCTAAACTATTAGTTTTTTAGTTACAGCTGACGCTAACTGTAGATTAATAGCAGTTGACGTGCAGGTTATGACAAGCAATAGATGGCGAGACCTTTAGTGCAAGTGATTTATAAAATAAATTTTAGAACGGTCCACAAAACTGGCCATCACCGAAAAAACTATCGGGCACTTCAGTAAAAGCCCCATTAGGGCTGCCTGAAGCCCTTGCTCCCTTGCATAATTTAATGAGTCCATTTTCTGGATTGTTACTAAGTGACGAAGAAAGATTATTTGCCAAGAAATTATCGGCGGCTAGTGTGCTAGTGGAACGCACGTTCGGATTTTTGACGAACAAGTTGCATATTCTCCCAAAAAAAAACTCCTTTAGAACATGAAGACATTGTTATTCAGTGCATCTCCTTCCTTAACAACACATTAATCGATAAAGGTAGACCCAAAACCTCCCTTCAGTTGAGTTTTTACCAGGACATAATCGAAAACAGAGCTTTGAAGCATGCTTTCAGAAGCAAACAGTGGAGCTTCAAGAAGGATGAGGAGCGGAGGAGAGGTATTCAGAACCTGTCAAATGTCATTAATGCAAATTTACCTCATGAATCGTTTATTGAATACTGTAACTACTGGGGCTATCATTACTTTATTAAAATGATAAAATTTGTACGTAACTCAAATATGATAATATACCAAAGTTTATGCGTTTCTTGTCTGTAGTATTTTTGGTAGTTATTTATTTTAATTTTTTGTACTTATACAGGTCATTCCAAGCTTGGCATACCAGGCCTCTGTCGTGGCAGTGTTTGTTCTTCTGATCCCACAACACGGGATGTTGACGTACATATGGGACTTTCGATGTCCATCGCAAGAAATCGCATCCAACGATCGCATGAAACAAAACTCGGAGCTACCGTGCAGCACTGTTCTGCATCGCTCTGCTCAGCCCGCAGTCTAAACGGACACCTCGCTATGCTATTGTTCTTATATTTAAAATGTTTATTAAAAGCAGTTTTTCACTGGTTTACTGTTTTATTTAATAAGAAGTGCTGTATGTTGTCTCGAGTCCTTGTTTCCTGAGACTAGTATGACCTGCCCCCCCCCCCCTCCCCAGGTTCAGATCCTGGGTACGCCCTTGAACATTCCCTTAACGCTGAGTTCGAACGTTAGAGCCTAGGCGTCAATAGATCCGAAATACGGCGGTGGATCGACTACCGAGCAGCAACAAACCTGTCTCCGCGCTGACTGTAACAGCAACAAAGTGATTTCTACCACCGGCCGAAGTAAGCCTGGAATCTAGTGAGTTGTCTACCAGGCAAGAGCGAGAGCGCTGGTTTTGCACGAGCCGCTTGCCACCGAGGGCGGCCCGTGAGGTCGGCGTCCGCTTGGCCCGGAAGGTCAGGCGAAGCACGTGTGGCGTGCGAGCGGCGGCGCGTGTGTGTGGCGAGCACACCGACCCACCCACACCGGAGCACACCGGGACTCCCCGGCGTCGGCCCGCCTCCCCGCGCTTATCGAACGCGCGCGCGCCGCTGGAGCCTTTTGCAGACCGACCGCTCCACCCGTACCACCCCGCACACTGTGCCGTTCCTACCCGGGTACCAGCACTATCGTCAGCTCTGCCAAAAAATGACGTGTTGTCCGTGGAGATTAAGTGTCTGATTGATTATGGAACGTAGAGATTCCGAAATCAGAAACTGGATTGTAAGGTGTACCCAGGAGTATATACAAATCACAGTTGAGTAATGATGAAGAGGAGGCTGAAGTCTGAGGGGACCTGAACGTCATGGGGGGCGTAAATTGTATCCAGGAACAGATACAGATCACAGTTTACTAATGATGAAGAGGAAGTTGAAGTCTGAGGGGTCCTGAACGTCATGGGGGCGTAAATAGTATCCAGGAACAGGTACAGATCACAGTTTAGTAATGATGAAGAGGAAGTTGAAGTCTGAGAGGACCTGAACGTCATGGGGGCGTAAATAGTATCCAGAAACAGATACAGATCGCGGTTTACTAATGATGAAGAGGAAGTTGAAGTCTGAGGGGACCTGAACGTCATGGGGGCGTAAATAGTATCCAGGAACAGGTACAGATCGCAGTTTAGTAATGATGAAGAGGAAGTTGAAGTCTGAGGGGACCGGAACGTCATGGGGGCGTAAATAGTATCCAGGAACAGATACAGATCACAGTTTAGTAATGATGAAGAGGAAGTTGAAGTCTGAGGGGACCGGAATGTCATGGAGACGGAAAAGTGAAATTATTTTTATTCAATAAAATTCTGTGACTCTTTTTGATTTTAAAAATATATGGCAGGGGTAAAATACAGGGAGCGAAAGGCTATTTACAATCTGTACAGAAATCAGATGGCAGTTATAAGAGTCGATGGAAATGAAAGGGATGCAGTGGTTGGGAAGGGAGTGAGACAGGGTTGTAGCCTCTCCCAGATGCTATTCAATCTGTATATTGAGCAAGCAGTAAAGGAAACAAAAGAAATGTTCGGAGTAGGTATTAAAATCCATGGAGAAGAAATAAAAACTTTGAGGTTCGCCGATGACATTGTAATTCTGTCAGAAACAGCAAAGGACTTGGAAGAGCAGTTGAACGGAATGGACAGTGTCTTGAAAGGAGGATACAAGATGAACATAAACAAAAGCAAAACGAGGATAATGGAATGTAGTCGAATTAAGTCGTGTGATGCTGAGGGAATTAGATTAGGAAATGAGACACTTAAAGTAGTAACGGAGTTTTGCTATTTGGGGAGCAAAATAATTGATGATGGTCGAAGTAGAGAGGATACAAAATGTAGACTGGTAATGGCAAGGAAAGCGTTTCTGAAGAAGAGAAATTTATTAACATCGAGTATAGATCTAAGTGTAAGGAAGTCTTTTCTGAAAGTATTTGTATGGAGTGTAGGATTTGCTAAAGTAACCACGGACGATAAATAGTCTGGACAAGAAGAGAACAGAAGCTTTCGAAATGTGGTGCTACAGAAGAATGCTGAAGATTAGATGGGTAGATCACATAACTAATGAGGAGGTTTTGAATAGAATTGGGGAGAAGAGGAGTTTGTGTCACAACTTGACTAGAAGAAGGGATCGATTGGTAGGACATGTTCTGAGGCATCTAGGGATCACCAATTTAGTACTGGAGGCCAGCGTGGAAAGTAAAAATCGTAGCGATAGTACCTCATCATTTTTATGTTTAAATGCCTTTCTGAAGCAGATGCGGCACGTGAATGCCTACTGTCAAATACAAAAAGTTGCCTGCAATGTTTCGTTATATGCAGACCCCAAGTCAGAAACTGTTACGATAGAACTGTTATGACTGAAATAAGGCCAATAGATAGAGATCTTTCCGATTGTAAACTCCTGCAAAATGTTTGCATGGCAAAACACAGAATCCCAATGAAAGCTTCAATAGTTGCATGTGGAAAGGCTTGCCAAAAACTTAAAGATAATTTGAAAACTAGGGCATCAACAGCCAAAGGACAGGATGATAATTATTGAACTACATGAAATAAAATCTGAACGGTTTGCGTTAGTACGTCCAGACTGCACCGTAGGCTGCGGGGCATGATGGGAATTTGTATGGTTTGGTTTAGCAACGAAGCGCACTTTCTTTTGGATGGGTTCGTAAATAAGCAAAACTGCCACATTTGGGGTACCGAGTACCCGCATTTTACGATTGAGAAGTCTCTTCATCCGCAACGGGTGACAGTGTGGTGTGCAGCCTCCAGTCACGGAATAATCGGTGCGACATTCCCTGATGGCACGGCGACTACCGAACGGTACGTGAACGTTTTGGGAGACGATTTCATTCCCATTATCCAAAGTGACCCTCATTTCGACAAGATGTCGTTCATGCAAGACGGAGCTCGACCCGATCGAAGCAGAAGAGTGTTTGATGTCCTGGAGGAGCACTTTGCGACTGCATTTTGGCTCTGGGGTACCCAGAAGTCACAGACATGGGCCTCGATTGGTAGCAAATTCTCCGGATCTGAACACATGCGACTTCTTTTTGCGGCGCTGTATTAAACAGAAGGTGTACAGTAACCATCTATGAGCTGAAAACAGCCATTCGGGTGGTTGTCGACAGCATCGATGTTCCGACACTGCAGCGGGTCATGCAGCATTTCACTATTCCTCTGCACCACATCATCGCCAATGATGGCAGGCATATCGAACGTAAATACGGATATGTGTAGTGATGTTTGCGTGGTGAATAAAGGCTGTGCACATCGTAGGTTGTAACTAACTTACGCTTCTTTTCATACAGTTCAATAACTGTCAGCCTGTAGCTACACATACTTGATTGACCAATTCACACAGTATAGCAGGTGTTGACACTATTAAAATATAAAACTGAAAGAATAGTCCAATAGTACGCTGTAGCTGTATTTATTTAAATCGATTAGAAACTCACACAACTTTGAAGTTGAAACTACTGGTGTATATCTGTGTAGAAAATTTGATAAGTTAACACTTTGATAACGGGGAAATGAAATTATCTGAGGTGTCTTAAGGTACTGAATGAATAGGATTAAACATGGAAGAAAATATCACGCATCTACTTAGAAAACCATGTGTGGATCACATACGCTCCACAAAGAACAGGCCTGGTTAGGTGTAAGAGAGGGCCTGAAGGCCCTAATCTGCCAGGTAAAATAAATGCATAAATAAATAAATAAATATACGTATTCAATAAATAAGATTTGTAATTCCACACCAAAAGAAGGTTATTTACGCATGATATGTCATACACGTAGTATAAGGAGTTTCTGCAGACTGCCTCGGTGCAATAGTTGGGCTGGCAAGGCAAAGTTCTCAGCGTTCCTTCAATTGATCAATGATGAATGTCCAGTCTATACTAAAATCACGAGCTGTCAACACCCTACCGATTAAAATATGTTCCTGCGGGCTTATGTTAAGAGACAGACGTTGTCTCTTGTAAATGTTATCTAGGAAAATATTGGGTCCGGAAGCTGACAAGCATATGTGTGTTTGTCACTAATATTTTCCTGGATAACATGTACGAGAGGCATCGTGGTGGTGGTGGTGGTTAGTGTTTAACGTCCCGTCGACAACGAGGTCATTAGAGACGGAGCGCAAGCTCGGGTTAGGGAAGGATTGGGAAGGAAATCGGCCGTGCCCTTTCAAAGGAACCATCCCGGCATTTGCCTGAAACGATTTAGGGAAATCACGGAAAACCTAAATCAGGATGGCCGGAGACGGGATTGAACCGTCGTCCTCCCGAATGCGAGTCCAGTGTGCTAACCACTGCGCCACCTCGCTCGGTAGAGGCATCGTCTGTTGCTTGACATAGGCCCACAGGAACATATTTTCATCGGTGAAGTGAAGACAGTTCGCGATTTTAACACAGACTAGAGACATTCATCATTGATGACGGTGTTTATCAATTGAAGGAAGGCTGAGAACTTTGCCTAGCTAGGCCAGCTGCAGTTCTGCGGTATTCTGTAACAACTCACTGTACTATACGACATAAGATTTATATACACCAGAAGATGCAACTTCAAAGTTGCGAAACCAGTTGTGTGCGTCTCTGATCGACTTAAATAAACACTGCTACAGCGTACAATTGGATTTTTCATTCAGTTTTTAGTAGTTTTAAGACCTATAGATAAATACATGATTTACTGTACGCACTGTATTATGTACTGTCAAAAACTGTTATTTTTGGCATGTCAGCTTCTCAGATTGTTGTGATGGACGCCTTAATATGTTTTAATGTTAGAGTAGCAAGCAGATTAAAAACGATGAGCAGACTAGGCATCAAAACCGGTGAAAACTTGAAAACTAGGCAGCTACGAGTCGACAGGCGAAGTAACACTGAAGCTGAAAAAGTTACTGAAAGCATGAGGCTGGAATAACAAAGAAAAGAATGAATACCAGAGAGGATGGAAAGGTTACTCAGAATCGTCAAGACTGAGGAGCTGGAATGTTTTGACGTATTATCACTGAGAAGGAAAAATGATATGCTAATCTTCAGTTTAAATTTCTCGTATAGTTTTTGCATACTTAGGTATCACTATCTTATCCAATATTAAACGTACAAAACCAAAATTTTGCATGAATAATACGATATAATATAGTGTTTCCCAACGCTGTGATCTACATTATTCGACAAAGTATTACATATTTTAAACTGGAGCATGTCGTATGTTCTTAAATTATTAGGAGGAAACATCTACTTCTAAAATATTTTTTAATGCACAGAACAACAAATTGGTAAATATCCCTCGTTTACTGTTTCCACAAGTAAATAATGAAAAGAATAAAATTTGATTTCATCTTCTATTTTGAATAGTTCGGAAGTTCAGTATACCTAAAATAATAAATAAAAAATAAAAAAATAAAATTGAGACGTAATTCAGTACATCAACATCTACATGTATATTCTGCAAATCACATTTAAGTGCCTGTCAGAGGGTCCATCGAACCACCTTCACAATTCTCTATTATTCTAATCTCGTATAACGCGCGGAAAGAAGGAACCCCTATATCTTTCCGTACGAGCTCTTATTTCCCTTATTTTATCGTGGTGATCGTTTCTCTCTATGTAGGTCGGTGTCAACAAAACAGTTTCGAATTCGGAGGAGAAAGTTGGTGATTGGAATTTCGTGAGAAGATTCGGTCGCAACGAAAAACGCCTATCCTTTAATGATGTCCAGTCCAAATCCTGTATCATTTCTGTGACACTCTCTCCCATATTTCGCGATAATACAAACCGTGCTGCCTTTCTTCGAACTTTTTCCATGTGTCCCGTCAGTCCTAACAGGTAAGGATCCCACATCGCGCAGCAGTATTCTAAAATAGGACGGACAAGCGTAGTGTAGGCAATCTCCTTAGTAGGTCTGTTACATTTGTAAGTGTCCTGCCAATAAATCGCAGTCTTTGGTTAGCCTTCCCCACAACATTTTCTATGTGTTCCTTCCAAATTAAGTTGTTCCTAACTGTAATACCTAGGTGTTCAGTTGAATTTACGGCTTTTAGATTAGACTGATTTATCGTGAAACCGAAGTTAAACGGATTCCTTTTAGCACTCATGTGGATGACCTCACACTTTTCGTTATTTAGGGTGAACTGCCAATTTTTCCACCAATCAGATATCTTTTCTAAATCGTTTTGCAATTTGTTTCGATCTTCTGATGACTTTATTAGTCGATAAACGACAGCGTCATCTGCAAACAACCTAAGACGGCTGCTCAGATTGTCTCCCAAATCGTTTATATAGATAAGGAACAGCAAAGGGCCTGTAACACTACCTTGGGGAACGCCAGAAATCACTTCTGTTTTACTCGATGACTTTCCGTCAATTACTACGAACTGTGACCTCTCTGACAGGAAATCACAAATCCAGTCACATAACTGAGACGATATTCCATACGCACTCAATTTCACTACAAGCAGCTTGTGTGGTACGCTGTCAAAAGCCTTCCGGAAATCCAGAAATACGGAATCGATCTGAAATCCCTTGTCAATAGCACTCAACGCTTCATGTGAATAAAGAGCTGGTTGTTTTTCACAGGAACGATGTTTTCTAAACCCACGTTGACTATGTGTCAATAGGCAGTTTTCTTCGAGGTAATTCATAATGTTCGAACACAATATATGTTCCAAAATCCTGCTGCATATCGACGTTAACGATATGGGCCTGTAATTTAGTGGATCACTCCTACTATCTTTCTTGAATATTGGTATGACCTGCGTAACTTTCCAGTCTTTGGGTACTGATATTTCGTCGAGCGAACGGTTGAATACGATTGTTAAGTATGGAGCTAATGCATACAGTCTGGACCAGAAGACTTGTTTTTATTAAGTGATTTGAGTAGCTTCACTACTCCGAGGATATTTACTTCTACGTTACTCATGTTGGCAGCTGTTCTCGATTCGAATTCTGGAATATTTACTTCGTCTTCTTTTGTGAAGGCATTTCGGAAGGCTGTGTTTAGTAAATCTGCTTTGGCAGCACTGTCTTCGATACTATCTCCATTGCTATCGCGCAGAGAAGGCATTGATTATGTCTTGCCGCTAACATACTTCACATACAACCAGAAACTCCTTGGATTTTCTGCTAGGTTTCGAGACGAAGTTTTGTTGTAGAAACTGTTATAGGCATCTCGCATTGAAGTCCGAGTAAATTTCGAGCTTCTGTGAAAGACCGCCAATCTTGGGGATTTTGCGTCTGTTTAAATTTGGCAAGTTTGTTTCGTTGTTTCTGCAACAGTGTTCTAATCCGTTTTGTGTACCAAGGAGGATCAGCCCCGTCATTCGTTAATTTATTTGGTATAAATCTCTCAATTGCTGCCGATACTACTTCTTTGAATTGAAGCCACATCTGGTCTACACTTATATCATTAATTTGGAATGAGTGGAGATTGT
This sequence comes from Schistocerca americana, assembly GCF_021461395.2. Taxonomy (NCBI): domain Eukaryota; kingdom Metazoa; phylum Arthropoda; class Insecta; order Orthoptera; family Acrididae; genus Schistocerca; species Schistocerca americana. The sequence goes on along the minus strand of NC_060125.1, from coordinate 555,532,673 downwards.
CTCTCAGGAAGGCGTCAAGCAAATTTTTATCTACTTTTTTGAATAGGTATATTTTCCGCTTATTTTTGGAGGATTTGTGGATTACAATATTCAGTCTCGCTACGACAACCCTGTGTTCAATAATCCCTGTATCGGATTTGATGCTCATTATTAACTCAGGATTATTTGTTGCTAGGAGGTCAAGTGTGTTCCACACCCTTTTACTATTCGCGCGGGCTCATGAACTAACTGTTCGAAATAATTTTCAGAGAATGCGTTTAGCACAATTTCGGATGATATTTTATACGTACCTCCAGAATTAAACATGTATTTTCGCCAACATATCGAGGGTAAATTAAAGTCACCACCAACTATTATCGTATGACTCGGGTACGTGTTTGAAATCAAACTCAAGTTTTCTTTGAACCTTTCAGCAACTGTAGCATCTGAATCAGGAGGTCGGTAAAGGGATCCTATTATTGTTTTATTCCGGTTACCAACAATGACCTCTGCCCATAATAACTCACTGGAAGTATCTACTTCAATTTCGTGACAAGTTAAACTACTTCTAACAACAACAAACACGACACCGCCAACTGTGTTTAGCCTATCCTTTTGGGAACACCGTTATATCCTTCGCAAAAATTTCGGCTGTGTTTTAGCCAGCTAACAGTGCCTATAACGACTTGAGCATCAGTGCTTTCTATTAGCGCTCGGAGCTCTGGTACTTTTCCAACACAGCTACGACAATTTACAACTGTTATACATTTGGTTCCTGTATCTATGTTTTTCCTGTGTTCAGCCTGCACCCTTTGTGACTGAAGTCCTTCTTGTGTTTTCCCGAGACCCTCTAACCTAAAAAACCGCCCAGTCCACGCCACACAGTCCCTGCTGCCTGTGTAGCCGCCTTCTGCGTATAGTGGACACCTGACCTATTCAGCGGAAACCGAAACCCAACCACCCTTTGGCGCAAGTCGAGGAATCTGCAGCCTACACGGTCGCAGAACCGTCTGAGTTTCTGATTCAGACCCTCCACTCGGGTCTGTACCAGAGGTCCGCAATCGGTCCTGTCGACTATGCTGCAAAGATAGAAATCAGTATTCACTCTGCTATGTGCTCCACAGTTTTTAAATTTTTTTCACAGAGAGGTCACAATGTACTAAATATCTGGTTAAAGTTTCATTCCAATATCTATTAAAGATTTGGGATTATTAAATTTCGAAATACTAGTGAAAACTACAGGCCATTACGTCCTGGTCCCCTTTAAAAGATTAATCATAAAGAAACAGTTCGAGAAGAAGTGGGATATGTAAGTACCAAGGAATGAAGACATACGGTTGAAGCTCCGAGAGGCCATAGTTACTGCGACAGTGCATAGTTCAGTGCGCAGTTCAGTTGAAGAGGAAAGGAAGGACGTCTCTATAAAGGGTAATCGCAGAAGCTGGAGTGAAAATCATAGATGCAAGGAAGATAACTACGAAGAAACCATTGATAACAGAATGGGTAGTCAAGAATATGTACTGAGAGTATATCGAGGAAACACTAAATTAATGAGAAGTAACAAATGAGAACAGCGAGAAACTTAATAACAGAATTAGGGATTACGAAGAAGGCGAAGTAAAGGAAATCTGCTACTGAACAATGTTGAAAGTTAGCTGGACTCAGATATAAGGAATGAGAAGGTTCTCTGCAGAATCGGCAAGGAAAGTAATACGTGGAAAACACTGACAAGAAGAAGGGACAGGACATAGAACATCTGTTAAGACAGCAGTGAATAACTTCCATTGTTCTAGAGGGAGTTGTGGAGGGTAAAAACTGTAGAGCAATTCAGAGATTGGAATACGTCCAGAAAATAACTGGGGAAGGAGGTTGCAAGCACTACTCTGAGATGAAAAGTTTGGCACAGGAGAGGAATTCGGGGTGTGCCGCATCAAACCATTCAGAAGACTGACGACTCAAAAAAATGTAGTTAATGAGTATACCTAAGCGCTGGTGCTACGTTGCCTGACAGTGATGCATCTGAGAGAGAAGAAGAAAATGAAAGGAAAGTTGACAACTTGAGAGGGCCATCATCGTTTAGCAACTACTGTTTCCCGAGTGCGTTGTACAACTGCTCGCCATCCCCTTCTGTCTTCATACATCTTCTGTTCCAGGACAATTTTCCATTTGTGTCCTTTCTCCTCCGCATCTGATCTTACAGTCTCTATCCATTGTTTTCTTGGTCTTCCCCGTGGTCTTCTTCCTACGAAGTTTAGGTTGAAATACCTTTTGGCCGGTCTTTCGCTGTTCGTTCTTTTTGTGTGGCCATACCACTGAAGCCTGCATTAGTTTATGACACTGGTAACAAGAACCTCAGTACCAGCTAATTATCTGCTCACCTCATTCCTGATTTTGTCCTTTGTAATAGTTTGATTCATAGTTCTCATGAATTTCATTTCTGTTCCTGAATCCGCTGAGTTCTTTGTTTAGTAGAGTACGTGTTTCTAAACCTTATGTAATGATTGGTTCGAAATAGGTCTGGTACATGGTCGCTTCTACTTTTAGTGGCATTTTATCGTCCCAGAGAGTGTTTCTGATCTGACTAGAAACTGGATGCTTTCTGTGAACTGCTGAGTATTTCCTGCTTAAAGGTGTTGCCTTTCGTGATCATGCTTCCTATGTACTTGATATGGGAAACAGATTCTACTTTGACCCCTTCTAGAAATATATTTGATATTGTTCCTTGCCTGTTGATGGTATTTTCTACTGTCTTTGTTTTATTTACTTTTAGTGTGAAATTTTGGAATGTGTTGTTCCAATCATTCAGTTTCTTCTATGCTTTAGGTTCTGTCTCTCCCCACACTATCAAATCATGAGCAAAAACCAGGGCATTTGCTTCGCTGTCTATTTTCTTGATAGATTTTATGATATTGTCCATTACTATTACAAACATGAGTGGTGATAAGGCACTTCCTTATTGGACACCTCTCTTTGTTTGAGAGGATATACGGCGTTACGGCAGTGATTACAAAACTGAGTCACATTTACAAAGAATTTGGCAGCATGAGCATGCTTATCAGTACAACGTGGCACCCCGTCTGGCCTAGATACACGCACTGATCCAGATGGGAAGGGCGTCATAAACTCTTTGTATCCTTATTTTGTAAGTAAAACTGCCTTTTCCTGCTGCTAGATACTTTATTTATCCCATACGCGTTTCGCCTTCTCCTGTTCTAAGGCATCATCAGTGGGACCTATAACGATACAGTTTTGTTAGTTTTAGATTATTGAACAGATCAGTTTGCGACTTTTTTTGTAAAAAAGTAATTACTTACGATTTGCTGATCTGCGTTTCCTCACATCTGGTCTGGAGGTCGCAATACCACTTTTATCACTGCCATATAATCACATCTTTGTGTTCTCACCGTCCACACACTGTTCACCATGTTTCCCACTCTTTTTTGAGGTGGACTGTTGTTCTTTTGTACGACGAAATAGTTGTATCGAGTGACAAAAGAACAATAGTCCACCACAACAAAGAGTGAGAAACATGGTGATCAGTGTGTGGACGGTGAGAACACAAAGATGTGATTATATGGCAGTGATAAAAGTGGTATTGCGACCTCCAGACCAGATGTGAGGAAACACAGATCAGCAAATCGTAAGTAATTATTTTTTTTACAAAAAAATCGCAAAGTGAACTGTTCAATAATCTAAAACTAACAAAACTGTATCGTTATAGGTCCCACTGATGGTGCCTTAGAACAAGAGAAGGCGAAATGCGTATGGGACAAATAAAGTAAATAGCAGCAGGAAAAGGCAGTTTTATTTACAAAACAAGTATTTATATGCTTGCTGCGGAGGATGGCCACACAAACAAACTTGTTCTTTGTATCCTCTTCTGACGCTAGATGCCCCACACTTGCTGTAACTGGTTGCTGATAACCAGGATGCTGGCGCTAGGACAGAGTTAACATCCGACCTGACTCCATACATGTTCTAGTACAGACAGATCAGGATATCTTGCTCCCCGTGGGAGTACCTCAACGTCACGAAGACTATTCATACAAACACGCGCCATGTGGGCATGAGCATTTTTCTGTTGAAAAATGGGAAAAACGGCGCTACATTACAGTCGCGTGAGACCTAACACATGAAGATACAGGATGTCCGGTAGTGCCCTCAGAGTGCCCTCAACCACTGCGGGCCGTGGCCAGAAGTCATACCTAGAGGTTCCCCACACCGTGACTCAGGAAGCAACACCGCTGTACCTCTCCAAAACAGTGGAAGAACGATGCCAGTCCTCAGGCCGTCGCCATCCTCGCCGACGGCGGTCATCCGAGGTGGTGCAGAACAGCGATTCATCGCTGAACACAATGCGACGCTATTCGGCAGCAGTCCGTGCTTCTCTATCACGGCACCACCCCAAACACAGCAATTTGTGTTGTGGTGTTAGCGGCAGCCCACGCATGGGCCGGGAACTCCCAGGGTCGGTTGTTGCTAGTCTGCAGTCAGTGTGACGGGGTGACACAGAATACTCCACAGAGTTCATTAGTTCCTCTTGGATGGCATGCTTCATGCGAGGAGAAGCTATACGAGGTGTGGCTAGAAAAAAACCGGACTAGTACTGGTGAAACAATAAAACGAATGCAATAAGGCTGAAAGTCGCGTGGCCTGTCACGTGACTCTCGCTCCGCCTACTGCTCGAGTTTCATCTGCCTCCTGCACTCAGTCTGCCCGTGGCGTCTGTTTTAAGTAGTTGACGTTTTGTCTGTGCGTCGGAAAATGTTGAGTGTACAGAAAGAACAGCGTGTTAACAGCAAATTTTGTTTCAAACTAGCAAAATCTGCAAGTGAAACGTTTGTAATGTTACAACAAGTGTACGGCGATGATTGTTTATCGCGAACACAAGTGTTTGAGTGGTTTAAACGATTTAAAGATGGCCGCGAAGACACCAGTGATGACACTCGCACTGGCAGACCATTGTCAGCAAAAACTGATGCAAACATTGAAAAAATCGGTAAACTTGTTCGACAAGATCGCCGTTTAACAATCAGAGCAGTGTCTGAGTTAACAGGAGTTGACAAGGAAAGCGTTAGGCAGATTCTTCATGAAAGTTTCAACATGAACAAAGTGTGTTCAAAAATGGTTCCAAAGTGTCTCACAATTGAACAGAAGGAACGCCGAAGAATGATTTGTTCTGGCGTCCTGGAAAACATTGAAAGTGATCCCACCTTCTTACAAAATCGATGCATTGGAAAACTCCTGGTTCTCCACGACAAAAAAAAAGCACGAATGTCAAAATCGAAATTCAAGGCAATGATGATTGTTTTTTTTTACATCAAAGGGATTGTGCACATTGATTGGGTACCAGAGGGACAAACAGCGAATCAGCATTACTACATTAGCGTCCTGGCTACCCTACGTGAGCGAGTACGGAGAAAACGGAACGATTTGTGGAGAAAAAAGTCATGGATCCTTCACCAAGACAATGCCCCAGCTCACAGTGCGTTGTCAGTGAAGACGTTTTTGGCAAAACACAACATTCCCATCTTAGATCATCCACCCTACTCACCTGATTTGGCCCCCTGTGACTTTTTTCTTTTCCCTAAAGTCAAGTCAGCTTTGAAAGGAACTAGATTTGAGACTGTTGAAGCAGTAAAAGAAAAAGCGACGGAAGTAACGTATGGACTTACCGAAAATGATCTGCAGCATTGCTATGAACAGTGGAAAATTCGTATGGAGCGGTGTAGAGACCGAAGAGGAGAGTACATTGAAGGAGATAACATGAAATTGTAAATAATTGTAAATAAATGTTTTTTCCAGCATCAGTCCGGTTTTTTTCCAGCCGCACCTCGTAATGTGCTTGGTGCGCAGTTGGGCGATACTCTCTTGTGGTGGTCAAATGCGGTCGGCAGGAACTTTGATGACGAGTGTGGTTCCCCTCAGATTCCCACGTAGTCCTATATCGTGCCACTACCACTTCTGAATGCCCACCAAATCTGAATATTACAAGATCTGACCTGCCGGTCAATTGGAGTCCCACGATGAGGCCCATTTCAGTCTCTGTCAGATACCGGAAACGTTGCCTCACACTGGTAGGCGGCATCTCTGTGTCCTTCATAGGAGTCATTCAACATCTGATGCTGTTCACACCTGTTATCTAGACCACCAGGTCTGGTAACCACACTAAACACCAACAACACTAATGCACCCTCGTGGTCGTTCTAGCTGCCTCAGAGAGCAGTGCTTCAAATAATTTACGTACTCACCGATAGTTTGCATGTGTACGACGTTACAATGACACCCAACGAAGTCTCTTGGCTGTTCCACATTTTTTATCAGGCAGTGTGTTTATTAATGCATTCGAATAATCTACTTGGAAAGTGCGGTGGATGTGCTGGTGCTATGCTCCTTTGTTTTTAATTTCCTTTGGTCCCAGTCTTCCTTCATTATTTGAGAGAGTCGCTTCTTTTCTTCCCGGGTCCACTTCCGTTCGTTTGCTGACCTTTTTCTTTCCTGAAACCCTGCCTTTTGTGTTGCTTCTCTAAAAAGTGATCCGTTATCTACAATGTCAGTTCTAAATCCAGTTTTTTTCGTACCTTTGTCGCTTTCACTGATCTATGTCTGTTTGGATTTGTAGTTCTTCAGTATTCCGAAGATCTGCTTGGTTACTCTAATACACTGAAAGAAACTGGTACAGCTGCCTAATATCGTGTAGGGTCCCCACGAGCACGCAGAAGTGCCGCAACACGACGGGTCATGGACTCGATTAATGTCGGAAGTATTGCTGGAGGGAAACGACACCACGAATTCTGCAGGTCTGTTCATAAATTCGTAAGAATACGAGGGGGAGGAGATCTCTTCTGAGCAGCACGTTGCAAGGCATCCCAGATATGCTCAATAACGTTCATGTCGGGGGAGTTTGGTGGCCAGCGGAAGTAGCTAAACTCAGAAGAGTGTTCCTGGAGCCACTCTGTAGCAATTCTGGACGTATGGGGTGTCGCATTCTAATGCACACACGATACACACGTGAAATAGTCGCAAGGGAATATCTCCACTTCATCGCAACCTCGGAGATGCTGTGTCCCATCGCTCGTGCGCCAACTATAGCACCACGTTTAAACTCACTCACATCTTGATAACCTGCCATAGTAACAGCAGTAACCGATCTAACAACTGAGCCAGACACTTATCGTCTTATATATGTATTGCCGACCGCAATGCCGCATTCTGCCTGTTTACATATATCTGTATTTGAATACGCATGCCTATACCAGTTTCTCTGGTGCTTCAGTGTATTACTCATTCCGTATAGCTGTCTATAAAACTGCAGTCTTCTTTATCTCAATACACACATGCTAGTTTTTCCATTTTCAAACAGAGCTCATCGTTTGACTTAAATTTATATTCAGCAATACTGTTACTTTTAGTTCCCAATATTTTCCTTCTAATTCTTCTTTCGCCGTTTTCCAGTTATTCAAGATCCTCAAAGCTTGTAAGTTTAAGTGTTTCTGGTACCTGAAGTGTTTCGAACTTTTGCATTGTTTGATAGTATCTTAGTCTTGTGTTCAAGGACAAAGGTTTTTTTGTATGTGTGCTTTTTTATATGGAACCTCCTTTCCATTTTATGTACTCTGCTTTCTAGTGCTGTCTTTTCTTTGGTATTGCTCGTTATCTATTCTCCTTATGAGTTTTATGATTCTAGGAATCATTTCAGATACCTGCTCAGAACCGGTTTTTTTTTTGTAACAGATGATATTTTCGGTTATGTTTTGGATACTTGTTTCTGATGGTCTGCGATTTGTTTTTTGGCAGTATCCAGTGAGTCAGTAATCAGCACCATGTCGTCTGAAAAAGGTAGACAGTCCATGATGATTTTATTTCTTCATAGATCTACACCCTGATTATTGATGGGTTTCGTCTATTCACTCCCTTCTGTTGCGCACAGTTGAATAGTAGAAATGACAAACCTTCTCCTTGTCTTACACGCGACTTTTTTGCAAAAGGTTTTGACAAGTCCCCGTTAACTTTGCTTTCGGTATAGTATTCATTAAAGTTCCTCTAATTATTTCTGTTGTTTCTTTATTGAGTCGAATCCCTTTATAATGTGGGTTAGTTCATTTCAATCAAGTTAATAAAAGGCATTTTTAAAAACTACAAAAGTTGCCACATATTTCAAGTTTCTGATATTATTTATTTCTGTTTCGTTCTTTAGATTTAAGATTTAATATTAGCTCTGCACAAGACCAGTGAAGTGAAATTTGACCTCTAATGTTCTCGGTATATGTAAGCAATTTGTAAAATACGGTCAGTGGCGCTTCAGGATTGTTAACTAATGATTGTGTCTACAGAGAATGAAATACGTTAGCAAGCGAAGAGGCGGAAGTGATACCACCACAGAAAACATAGCACTTCGTCAAGAAAAGATAAATTTATTGAAGCAATTTTGAATTTCCTTTAACCTTTGGAATTTGGCAACTCAGGTGAATGCAGGAAGCTTCTGCTTTTGCTGACGCCTTTGTACCGCAGTTTTCCCAGGGTCGACGAGGTTACAATCGCATTTGGCAAGGTTAATTTGAAGGGGTGGCCGGATACCCTTCCTGCCTCCTCCTCGTACCCCCCAGGACGGAATCAACATACCCCAACGGTCTGCATCTAGTGTAGATCATGAAATAGTGCGAACGTGTTACAAATGTCTGTGAGGCGTGTAACTGAGGCGGGAAGTGGGGACCAGCCCGGTATTCACCTAGAAGGACGTGGAAAACCCCCTAAAAACCACATCCAGGCTGGCCGGCACACCGGCCCTCGTCGTGAATCCGCCAGGCGGATTCGACCCGGGGCTGGAGCGCCTACCCAAATCCACGAAGCAGTGCATTAGCGCTCCCGTCTAGCCCAGTGGGTAGATGAATGCAAGATCAACAATAAATAATTTGTATTTAAAATTTCAACTATTTTCAGCTGAGGCTTGAAATGGTGACATTGTGTGGAGCATCTGTCACAAAATAAATTCAACAGGGCACACTACAAATTCGGGAACTACTAGAACAGACAGAAAAACATTTCACTCAACACCCCCCCCCCCCCCCTTAAAAAAATACATCAAGCAGCAGTAAACATATCTGTCAGCACAGCAGATCAAAAGATCCAATGATCAATATAAAACAACATGGAATATAGCCATTATGCAAAGGAGAGAAATATTATTTGACATCTCATAAACAGGCAGCGGTTGCCTCTTTAAAATAGCCAAATATGATATTAAGTAGAAAGCATATCTCATCCAGGAGAGAATATACTAATGTACGTTGTCATAACTCAGGTTACTACTATAAGAGGATGTTGTTGTTATTGCAGTTGTTGTTGTTGTGGTCTTTAGTCCAAACACTGGTTTGATGAAGCTCTCCATGCTACTATATCTTGTGCAAGCCTCTTCACCTCCGAGTAACTTCTGCAACCTACATCCTTCTGAATCTGCTAACTGTATTCATCTCTTGGTCTCCCTCTACGATTTTTGCCCTCCACGCTTCCCTCCAGTACTAAATTGGTCATCCCTCGATACCTCAGAATGTTCCCCACCAGCAGATCCCTTCTTCTACTCAGATTGTACCGCAAATTTCTCTTCTTCCCAACTCTACTCAGTACTTACTCGATAATTACGTGATCTTTCAGTCTAATCTTCAGCATTCTTCTGTAGCACCATATTTCAAAAGGTTCTACTCCCTTCTTTGCTAAACTGTTTATCGTCCATGTTTCAATTCCATACACGGATACACGCCATACAAATACTCTGAGAAAGGATTTCCTGACACTTAAGTCTATGCTCGATGTTAACAAATTTTTTTTCTTCAGAAGCGCTTTTCTTGCCGTTGTCAGTCTACATTTTATATCCTTCCTACTTTGAACATCATCAGTTATTTTGCTGCCCAAATAGCATAACTCATCTACTACTTTAAGTGTCTCATTTCCTAATCTAATTCTCTCAGCATCATCTGATTTAATTCGAGTACATGTGTAAGTGAACATGTATATCTACTACATATATAAGTAAAATTTATACAACCACGCCCTGCCTGAAACAGCAGGTACTAAAACGGAGCTTGCAATTATTTTGAGTATCAAATAATCTACACAAAAAAATGGCTCTGAGCTCTATGGGACTCAACTTCTGAGGTCATCAGTCCCCTAGAACTTAGAACTAGTTAAACCTAACTAACCTAAGGACATCACACACATCCATGCCCGAGGCAGGATTCGAACCTGCTACCTTAGCGGTCGCGCGGTTCCAAACTGAAACGCCTAGAACCGCTCGGCCACACTGGCCGGCAAACTAGACAAAACCAGCATAAATATTATTCATAAATTATCAGTAGAGCTCAAACTCGATTTACAGTAATAACTGTGGCATAAACAATTTTAGCAGTGGATGTTAGCCAAATTCGAACCGGTAAACCCTTTAAATAGATTCGAGATTAACCCAAGTAAAAAGCAAGATAACACACATAGTGTAGAGAACCCTACGGTACTGCAGATAGCTCTGAATATCTGTTCGAGCAGCCTACACATTACCGTGAAATTTTCTCGTGAATTCTGCAGACACAAATAGAAGACAACATTCGAAAGCTCTCTTCCACCAACTCCGAGTGTGTGCTTCGCGGGCATTTAAGCTGAAAGAACAATCACACAGCTGCTCAAAAGTGAAATCCAATTTAGGAAAATGCTCATAGCGTCGTCCACGACCCACATTACTCTCAGCACTTGTCCTGGAGTTACCAGCGAAATTGTGCTGAGAGCGGATTCGTGTGCGTCGCGCAGTAGAGAGCCCTGCCTGCCACCTGGCGGGATGCGAGGGAGGCGGTCGCTCAGCTACACAGCCAGAGAGATTACACCACGTTCCGATTTCATATCGAAGCACCGCACAGGTCAGAGACGTATCCTCGTTGGACAACTGCACTACATTGCAGAAAAAACTTTGAAATAGGCACAAATGCAACGTAATGCACATATCAAAGAGAAGTATCGGATTATAATACGCTACTGGCCATTAAAATTGCTACACCAAGAAGAAATGCACATGATAAACGGGTATTCATTGGACAAATATATCATACTAGAACTGACATGTGATTACATTTTCACGCAATTTGGGTGCATAGATCCTCAGAAATCAGTACCCAGAACAACCACCTCTGGCCGTAATAACGGCCTTGGTACACCTGGGCATTGAGTCAAACAGAGCTTGGATGGCGTTTACAGGTACAGCTGCCAATGCAGTTTCAACATGATACTACAGTTCATCAAGAGTAGTGACTGGCGTATTGTGACGATCCAGTTGCTCGGCCACCATTGACCAGACGTTTTCAAATGGTGAGAGATCTAGAGAATGCGCTGACCAGGGCAGCAGTCGACCATTTTCTGTATCGAAAAAGGCCCGTACAGGTCCTGCAACATGCGTCGTGCTTTATCCTGCTGATTATGTAGGGTATCACAGGGATCCAATGAAGGGTGGAGCCACAGGTCGTAACACATCTGAAATGTAACGTCCACTGTTCAAAGTGCCGCCAATGCGAACATGAGGCGACCGAGACGTCTTACGAATGGCACCCTATACCATCACGCTAGGTGATACGCGCTTCCAATGTGCGTTCACCGCGATGTCACCAAACACGGATGCGACCATCATCAAGCTGTAAACAGAACCTGGATTTATCCGAAAAAATGACGTTTTGCCATTCGTGCACCCACTTTCGTCGTTGAGTACACCATCGCAGGCGCTCCTGTCTGTGATGCAGCGTCAAGGGTAACGGCAGCCATGGTCTCCGAGCTGATAGCCCATGCTGCAGCAAACGTCGTCAAACTGTTCGTGCAGATGGTTGTTGATTTGCAAACGTCCCCATCTGTAGACTCAGGGATCGAGACGTGGCTGCACAATCCGTTACAGCCATGCGGATAGGGTGCCTGTCATCTCGAATGCTAGTGATACGAGGCCGTTGGGATCCAGCACGGCGTTCCGTATTACCCTCATGAACCCACCGATTCCATATTCTGCTAACAGTCATTGGATCTCGACCAACGCGAGCAGCAATGTCGCGATACGATAAACCGCAATCACGATGGGCTACAATCCGACCTTTATCGAAGTCGGAAACGTGGTGGTACGCTTTTCTCCTCCTTACACGAGGCATCAAAACAACGTTTCACCAGGCAACGCCGGTCAACTGCTGTTTGTGTATGAGAAAACAGTTGGAAACTTTCCTCATGTCAGCAAGTTGTAGGTGTCGCCAACCTTGTGTGAATGCTCTGAAAAGCTGACCATTTGCATACCACAGCATCTTCTTCCTGTCGGTTAAATTTCACGTCTGTAGCACGGCATCTTCGTGGTGTAGCAATTTTAATTGCCAGTAGTGTATTTACAGTAGATTATCTGGATAACATAACTTCTTCGAAATGCACTGAGAGACAAATAAACGACGTACCACGAAGCACTTATCCGCCAGTATATGATGTTCATATACAGAGAAACAAATGATTACTACTTCAGAAACGTTGGATGATTTATTCAAGGCAAAGAACTTGACAAACTGAGGAAGTCAGTAAGACGTTGGTCCACCTCTGGCCCTCATGCAGTCATTGATTCATAGAGTGATTGGATGTCCTCCTGAGGTATATATTGTTAAATTATGTCCAATTGGCGCATGTGTTGTTGTTGTTGTTGTTGTGGTCTTCAGTCCTGAGACTGGTTTGATGCAGCTCTCCATGCTACTCTATCCTGTACAAGCTGCTTCATCTCCCAGTACCTACTGCAACATACATCCTTCTGAATCTGCTTAGTGTATTCATCTCTTGGTCTCCCTCTACGATTTTTACCCTCCACGCTGCCCTCCAATACTAAATTGGTGATCCATTGATGCCTCAGAACATGTCCTACCAACCGATCCCTTCTTCTGGTCAAGTTGTGCCACAAACTTCTCTTCTCCCCAATCCTATTCAATACTTCCTCATTAGTTATGTGATCTACCCATCTAATCTTCAGCATTCTTCTGTAGCACCACATTTCGAAAGCTTCTATTCTCTTCTTGTCCAAACTATTTATCGTCCATGTTTCACTTCTATACATGGCTACACTCCATACAAATACTTTCAGAAACGACTTCCTGACACTTAAATCTATACTCGATGCTAACAAATTCCTCTTCTTCAGAAACGCTTTCCTTGCCATTGCCAGTCTACATTTTATATCCTCTCTACTTCGACCATCATCAGTTATTTTGCTCCCCAAATAGCAAAACTCCTTTACTACTTTAAGCGTCTCATTTCCTAATCTAATTCCCTCAGCATCACCCGACTTATTTAGACTACATTCCATTATCCTCGTTTTGCTTTTGTTGATGTTCATCTTATATCCTCCTTTCAAGACACTGTCCATTCCGTTCAACTACTCTTCCAAGTCCTTTGCTCTCTCTGACAGAATTACAATGTCATCGGCGAACCTCAACGTTTTTATTTCTTCTCCATGGATTTTAATACCTACTCCAAATTTTTCTTTTGTTTCCTTCACTGCTTGCTCAATATACAGATTGAATAACATCAGGGAGAGGCTACAACCCTGTCTCACTCCCTTCCCAACCACTGCTTCCCTTTCATGCTTCTCGACTCTTATAACTGCCATTTGGTTACTATACAAATTGTAAATAGCCTTTCGCTCCCTGTATTTTACCCCTGCCACCTTCAGAATTTGAAAGAGAGTATTCCAGTCAACATTGTCAAAAGCTTTCTCTAAGTCTACAAATGCTAGAAACGTACATTTACCTTTCCTTAATCTTTCTTCTAAGGTAAGTCGTAAGGTCAGTATTGCCTCACGTGTTCCAGTATTTCTACGGAATCCAAACTGATCTTCCCCGAGGTCGGCTTCTACTAGTTTTTCCATTCGTCTGTAAAGAATTCGTGTTAGTATTTTGCAGCTGTGGCTTATTAAACTGATTGTTCGGTAATTTTCACATCTGTCAACACCTTCTTTCTTTGGCATTGGAATTATTATATTCTTCTTGAAGTCTGAGGGTATTTACCTGTTTCATACATCTTGCTCACCAGATGGTAGAGTTTAGTCAGGACTGGCTCTCCCAAGGCCGTCAGTAGTTCCAATGGAATGTTGTCTACTCCGGGGGCCTTGTTACCACTCAGGTCTTTCAGTGCTCTGTCAAACTCTTCACGCAGTATCGTATCTCCCATTTCATCTTCATCTACATTCTTTTCCATTTCCATAATATTGTCCTCAAGTACATCGCCCTTGTATAGACCCTCTATATACTCCTTACACCTTTCTGCTTTCCCTTCTTTGCTTAGAATTGGGTTTCCATCTGAGCTCTTGATGTTCATACAAGTGGTTCTCTTATCTCCAAAGGTCTCTTTAATTTTCCTGTAGGCAGTGTCTATCTTACCCCTAGTGAGGTAAGCCTCTACATCCTTACATTTGTCCTCTAGCCATCCCTGCGTAGCCATTTTGCACTTCCTGTCGATCTCATTTTTGAGACGTTTGTATTCCTTTTTGCCTGCTTCATTTACTGCATTTTTATATTTTCTCCTTTCATCAATTAAATTCAGTATCTCTTCAGTTACCCAAGGATTTCTACTAGCTCTTGTCTTTTTACCTACTTGATCCTCTACAGCCTTCACTACTTCATCCCTCAAAGCTACCCATTCTTCTTCTACTGTATTTCTTTCCCCCATTCCTGTCAATTGTTCCCTTATGCTCTCCCTGAAACTCTGTACAACCACTGGTTCTTTCAGTTTATCCAGGTCCCATCTCCTTAAATTCCCACCTTTTTGCAGTTTCTTCAGTTTTAATCTACAGGTCATAACCAATAGATTGTGGTCAGAGTCCACATCTGCCCCTGGAAATGTCTTACAATTTAAAACCTGGTTCCCAAAACTCTGTCTTACCATTATATAATCTATCAGATAACTTCTAGTATCTGCAGGGTTCTTCCATGTATACAACCTTCTTTCATGATTCTTGAACCAAGTGTTAGCTATGATTAAGTTGTGCTCTGTGCAAAATTCTACGAGGCGGCTTCCTCTTTCATTTCTTAGCCCCAAACCATATTCACCTACTACGTTTCTTTCTCTCCCTTTTCCTACTGACGAATTCCAGTCACCCATGACTATTAAATTTTCGTCTCCCTTCACTATCTGAATAATTTCTCTTATTTCATCATACATTTCTTCAATTTCTTCGTCATCTGCAGAGCTAGTTTGCATATAAACTTGTACTACTGTAGTAGGTGTGGGCTTCGTATCTATCTTGGCCACAATAATGCGTTCACTATGCTGTTTGTAGTAGCTTACCCGCATTCCTATTTTCCTATTCATTATTAAACCTACTCCTGCATTACCCCTATTTGATTTTGTGTTTATAACCCTGTAGTCACCTGACCAGAAGTCTTGTTCCTCCTGCCACCGAACTTCACTAATTCCCACTATATCTAACTTTAACCTATCCATTTCCCTTTTTAAATTTTCTAACCTACCTGCCCGATTAAGGGATCTGACATTCCACGCTCCGATCCGCAGAACGCCTGTTTTCTTTCTCCTGATAACGATATCCTCTTGAGTAGTCCCCGCCCGGAGATCCGAATGGGGGACTATTTTACCTCCGGAGTATTTTACCCAAGAGGACGCCATCATCATTTAATCATACAGTAAATCTGCATGCCCTCGGGAAAAATTACGGCCGTAGTTTCCCCTTGCTTTCAGCCGTTCGCAGTACCAGCACAGCAAGGCCGTTATGGTTATTGTTACAAGGTCATATCAGTCAATCATCCAGACTGTTGCCCTTGCAACTACTGAAAAGGCTGCTGCCCCTCTTCAGGAACCAGACATTTGTCTGGCCTCTCAACAGATACCCCTCCGTTTTGGTTGCACCTACGGTACGGCTACCTGTATCGCTGAGGCACACAAGCCTCCCCATCAACGGCAAGGTCCATGGTTCATGGGGGGAATTGGCGCATGAGATCGTCAAAATCCCGGGATGGTTGGAGGCACCTGTCCATAATGCTCCACACGTTCTCAACTGCGGAGCGATCTTTACTGGCCAAGACAGTGTTTGACGAGCACCAAGACAAGCAGTGGAAACCTTCTTTGTGTGTGGGCGGGCATTATCATGCTGAAATGTAAGTCCGGGTTGAGTTGCCATGAAGGGCAACAAAACGGGGCGTACAATGTGGACAACGTGACACTGTGCTAGACGGGCGCCACGAGTAACAGCCAAAGGGAAATGAACGACCCGTACAGTGGTTGGACACCAGCCTCAGTGTCGCTTGTCACTCGGTTGGCTCTCATTCACTGCACCCTTACAGCACACTGGTACGTCGACGATATTCTACTTCTCGTTTTCCTGCCCTTCAGGGCAAACCATTCCGCGCTTACTGAGCCGTGCGTGGCTCAGATTTGTGCCATCTCGTATTTAACATCTTGTTTTTACCGTACGGCCGTCTCGTCATTTTAATTTCAATTGCTGTCTTGCCTGCCCGTGAGTGGCAGCAGCAGCGCGTATCGATATTAGCCCTGCCGTATTATCTTTGCTGGACGGCTATTACTTCCCGGCCGTCGTGTGTCTTGAAGGGAGATCGCACCTGGCAGTCGTTGAGTTGGAACGCAGCAGAACTCCAGTCGGGACGTAGCAGCAGTCGGGGATGGAGCGCTAGGGAGCCGCGGACAGCCAGTACTCGCCGACCGCTCGCGACACAGGATGAACTGTCCGACGGACGGAGATGGCAGCCGGATCGACCGTTGGTCGGTTGTTCAGTTAGTCGCCTCTTTGGGTGACGTGTTTTTGGTCTTTTGACCGTTTCTGGGCCTCGCGACTGGGTCATCTTGCTGGACGTGGCTCGGTTCTTTCTTGTGCGGAGACGACATGGCCAGTCGGCAAGAGTTACCTCTGCATGATTGGGTACGAGCCAGTGTGCCCGGACAGTGAAGACTCGCCGATCGTTGCCTACACCCATGGTTCGAGTAGCAACGACCTCGGTTGGTTGTTGGTCGGTCGCCTGGTCAGACGACATGTGTTTCGTCACCGACCGTCTTTCGGTTTTGTGTGTGTGTCCGCCTGCGATTGGTTCCAGTTGTTCATCGATGATTCATTCTACGAGTGTTCGAGTTTCTTGTGGCAGCGTTTCGTAGAACGCTGTGTACCCTGTGTCAGTTCCACTAAGCAATGCTTTAAATGCTGTAATGCTGGCTACGTGCTGCAGTAGCCAGATGGTCGGTTGCGACAGAGCAGCTAGTGAGTGTTTTCTTACGTGTTCATGCTGTCCGCCACGGCGAGTAGTTCCACAACTGTGGCGATGTGCATGTAGTTATTGTGCCTTGGCTTATTAACACACCAATATTTGAAGACCAGTGTTACTGGTCTCTTTGCCTCGCTGGCATTTTGGTTGCAGTGCCGTTGGTCTGGTGGCCGAAATCAGGTAGTTGGTCGGTTCGTCGGCTGTCTGTCGGTTGGGTTGCCTGCCTGTCTCGCTTAAACGGATGTTAGTGTTACGATTTGAGGCCGACCCTTGGAAACTTCTGAGCGACGCCCTGTGCGTGTTACATAACTTCCCTGTCTGAGTTTTAGTTATTTCGTTGATGTGTGGCCTTCAGCCGACTTTTAATACATCCTGAATTAATCTTTCTGTCTTGGCCTTAAGGCATGAGATTGTTATTCCTTATTTTATATGAAATGTTTTATGGTACGCATAAAGAAGATGTTAACTAATTTCAACTCATAAAAAAAAAAAAATTCACGAGCGGTCTGGCGCGACCAATAACCACCACAATCAAACTTTAAAAATAAGAATATTTTATAGAAGACAACTCTAATAAAAAACGAAACAAAAAATCAGAAAACTAAACAAACAAACAACCCGCCCACCTCCCCAGGGGACGTAACCCCTGCAACCCATAGAAGACAAAGCAATAAACGAACGAAAACTAAGTAATCTGCAACACGGGTCTCGTAATACTAGCAACCGTGTTGTGTTGCAACCTCGACAGCTGACGGACCACTGACTCTAAGCCGCGAGCAGCGCGGCGGAAGTCCTTATCAGAGCTCATTAAAAACCGGAAGTACATTTTGATAGAATTAAATGATAAGAGCCCTAAACTCCATAAGAATAACACAGACCGGAAGTGAATTTTTCTGCAACACGGGTCAAGTAAATAAAAGGCACGCTGAAAATTTCAAGTCCGAATCAAGGTCACGTGCAGTCAGACGCGTAACACACGAACTGCCTATTTTAATCACCCTGAAAGGAGACCTCATTTACTGTGAGGCCATTTTCTAGGATGGCCTTCGGCTGTGCGTCTGAGCAGGACTCTGAGGTTTTTATTCTATTGAGGTTATATTATCTTAACCTAAAAATAAAGAAGATGTTAACTAATTTCAACTCATTTAAAAAAAAAATTTCATGAGCGGTCTGGCGCGACCAATAACCACCACAATCAAACTTTAAATATAAGAATACTTTATAGAAGACAACTCTAATAAAAAATGAAACAAAAAATCTGAAAACTAAACAAACAAACAACCCGCCCACCTCCCCAGGGGACGTAACCCCTGCAACCCATAGAAGACAAAGCAATAAACGAACGAAAACTAAGTAATCTGCAACACGGGTCTCGTAATACTAGCAACCGTGTTGTGTTGCAACCTCGACAGCTGACGGACCACTGACTCTAAGCCGCGAGCAGCGCGGCGGAAGTCCTTATCAGAGCTCATTAAAAACCGGAAGTAAATTTTGATAGAATTAAATCATAAGAGCCCTAAACTCCATAAGAATAACACAGACCGGAAGTGAATTTTTCTGCAACACGGGTCAAGTAAATATAAGGCACGCTGAAAATTTCTAAGTCCGAATCAAGGTCACGCGCAGTCAGACGCGTAACACACGAAGTACGTGAGGCATCCCGTATTTCGTGTGTGGCTCACGTACTTCGTGTGTTACGCGTCTGACTGCGCGTGACCTTGATTCGGACTTAGAAATTTTCAGCGTGCCTTATATTTACTTGACCCGTGTTGCAGAAAAATTCACTTCCGGTCTGTGTTATTCTTATGGAGTTTAGGGCTCTTATCATTTAATTCTATCAAAATTTACTTCCGGTTTTTAATGAGCTCTGATAAGGACTTCCGCCGCGCTGCTCGCGGCTTAGAGTCAGTGGTCCGTCAGCTGTCGAGGCTGCATAAAACATTTCATACGCTGTGTGCGTTGGCCGTATGCCGCTGTGTAAGGTGGGTGACCTTGAGCGGGACTTAGCCGCAGAGCGAGGCTGCCGCGCAACACGGGCCCTGGTATTACTAGGCCTGTGTTGCAGAAAAATTCACTTCCGGTTGCGCAATGGCGCTGATAACTGCCGCGCCGAATCCTTATCAGTAGCAGCATCCGGTACTGAGGCAGCTGCAGGCTCATTCGACTCGAGGCAGCCGCAAGATACACATCGCCATGCCGTATAGGAGAAGAATGTATAGAAGAAGGAGCAGATTGCCAGTGTATAAGACAGTTGATACTTTTTCAATTACACCAAATGAAACTGGTCAACAGGAGTTACTACAAGGACCTATTACTTTTGTTGGTTGCAAGATTCAGTTTTCTTGTACTACAACAGAAGTAGTTAGTGGCAATTCATGGTTAACAATTGCTATTTTGAGAGGTACTGATAAACCTCTACAAGGATTGGAGGCCTACAATGAAAGAGACACTATTTCTTATCGCACTTTTGCAGTCTGTTGAGAGAGAAAATATTTTTGGGTCACATCTCAAGAAGAACATTGTATGTCAATTTCGTACTTAGGCCTTGCATCTTGGATTTCAAGTGTGGCCTTCAGCCGGTCTAAAGTTAATCAAAGGAGGTCGATTAAAACTTTGAATGTTTTCCATTCTTCTTGCAATATTATGTGTGTGGACAAATAAAGTTTGTATCTACAGTGCAACTGACAGCAACCTTATTCTGGCCCCTTTCCACAACCTAATCCGCTCTGTCCTGCTACCCCAAGCATTTCACTTACATTTCAGCAAGATAACGCCAACCTGCACAACGGCAAGAGTTTCTATTACTTGTGTTCGTGCTTGTCACTTCCTACCTTGTCTAGCAACGTCGCAAAATCTCTCTCCAGTTGAGGAATTTGGAGCATTATGGGCAGTGCATTCCAGCTATCTCGGGAATTTGACAATCTAACGAGCGAATTAGACCTAATTTAGCACGATATCTCTCAGGAGGACATTCAGTAACTCTGTCAATCAGGGCCAAGCCTAATAACTGCTTGTATAAGAACCGGAGGAGGAGCAACTCATTGTTGACTTGCTCATTTGTGAAGCTCTTTCTCTTGAATAAATCATCGAATTTTTCTGAAATTGCAATTATTTCTTGATCTGCACATGTACATCTACCGAGTTGTACCCCGTCGAATAAATCCTTCGTGCTGCGTCGTTTTTTCATTCTTCTTTCTTAGAGTGTGTTCGGGGGTACACTAAGAAAAGACATGAAATGGGACAAAACGGAAATAACTAACAGGAAAGCGAATGGAGGATTGGATTTGTCGGAAGAAAAAAATGGTTCAAATGGCTCTGAGCACTATGGGACTTAACATCTGAGGTCATCAGTCCCGTAGAACTTAGAACTACTTAAACCTAACGAACCTAAGGACATCACACACGTCCATGCCCGAAGCAGGATTCGAACCTGTGACCGTAGCAGCAGCGTGGTTCCGGACTGAAGGGCCTAGAACCGCTCGGCCACTTGTCGGAAGAGTTCTGAGAAAGTGGTGTACATATGTAAAGAAAATTTCGTAGAGGCTTCTAGCACGACCAACTCCAGAGTATTGCTTCAGTTTATGTTGTCATTATGAGACAGGAACAAGAGCAAAACTCAACGAATTCATAAAATTGCTTATATGATTGGAGAAAGTAAATAGAAATCCTTGGAAGAAAGTTAACTTTGTTCTCGCAGAATCATGATTCATCAGATCAAGCGATACGGCTTCCACTGATTCACGTTCCATTGTGGATGATTCCGAGCCTACAGCAGTCCTAACTAACGATGTCGGTCGGTCAACGTGGGAACACGTACACGTCGCCCACTACAAACAGTCAGCCAGCTTCGCCTTTGCCAGAGACGCCGGGCCAAAA
Organism: Schistocerca americana; assembly: GCF_021461395.2. Lineage (NCBI taxonomy): Eukaryota > Metazoa > Arthropoda > Insecta > Orthoptera > Acrididae > Schistocerca > Schistocerca americana. The sequence goes on along the minus strand of NC_060125.1, from coordinate 555,511,554 downwards.
CCGTTTACCCTCTGTCAAAGTCACTTATATCAATGGATTTCGTGACTCACGGCACGTATTATTGCTATAATGACTACCAAATACGTGTCTGTTCCGCTTATATACTTTCACCACGTCACTTACTAGTAACGCAAACAAGGACATTAAATCTCGTGAAGGACAATGGTGATAATGCTTTGTCTCATCAGTGTGTGTGTGTGTGTGTGTGTGTGTGTGTGTGTGTGTGTGTATGTATGTGTTTATGAGCACCCATAGAGCTGATATCATATACATCGACGTACTTCAGTTTGGTACTTCCTCTAGCGCCGGTAGCGCTTAGGTAGGAAACTTGTTTCGGCGTATGTTGATACGCACTTTTTATTCCACGATTAGTTCTATGTGTAGACAGACGGAGTCTAACATTCTGCGTGGTGTCTGTTTGTTCTATATCGTGTCTCCCTACCACTTTCGCGCAACGACGCTCTGAGCGTGTTTTTTTAGGGAATTGACTAGTTTGAACCTGGGACCTGTTGCTGGTAAGGAGACGCCAGACCACACATGACATGTAGAGTTCAGAAGAGTTCAGTGAGACTAGCAATGATATAACCAAATACTTAATGATTTCAGCGTCAGCTCCACTGCACTCCCTGTGAAAGAATCTTAATACTAACTAAATTTAGTGGAAGCGGTTCAAGGCTTTCCCATTTTTAGTTAGCTGGTAAAATAACGTCGAAAAAGCAGTTAAGTTTATCATTGGAAATTTTATTCTACTCACAAACCATTGTTTATAAATTGCACTATTGATAAAAGGAAATGTTTTAATACAGGATGATAAAAACCAACTGCGTTCAACAAAAATGTGAACGAACATTCCCTGAGTGGGTTTCCAAGTTCTACAATGGATCGAAGGATGACCTATGCCATATCACATCTATAATCTAGGTTTAAATTAAGTTTCACAAAAGAGAAAACTATCAAAATGGTCTACAGTGACCCTCAATTATCTTTAATTACTTATCTAACTTGTCTTAAATTACAGTGGCTGATGTGGCTTCTCAATAATTATATAACAGAAAAATCATCGCGTTTCAGAATTTAACTTACGTAGCAAATGTGAATACCATGAGATTTAATTGACGATCGACACTAGTATTATGCAAAATGGGGATGTAACAGATGAGACTTCTGCAGTTCTGAGTGAAGCCTTATGCGCTCAAAAATGCGGCATCGCGTGCGTTCATTACCTTGTCGGTGTTTAGGCTGCGTCAGGGCGGCGCAGCTCCTCACATCTCGCCGTCTCGGAAGCACCTCTCCCCTAACTTCTCCTTACTACAATTTACCGAAATTGGTTTAAAAAAACTCTCTGGCTGTGTTTTCATCTGACCAATCAGGGTCTCAATGTTAACCTTAAGCTCCGCCTACAAAAATTCTGTCTATCCAATGAGAAACGTTATACTTTTCGTGGTGGGGCAATGTTTTTAAAGTTTGCAACGTAACAGAGACGCGAAAAAGTCTCACGCTAAAACTTGCAGCTGGTGTCGTCCTTTTAGCGTTATCGTAAGATCTATACCGTTCTTCTGGATGGCTCTATCTTTTAACATGGGCTGGGGGGTGGTCCTGACATAACAGAAACGCGAAAAAGTCTCACTCTAAAACTTACGGTTTGGGGTGGCCCTTTTTGTGTTATCGTAAGATCTATACTGTTCTTCTGGAGGGCTCTAGCTTTAACATGGGCTGGGGGGTGGTCATGACGTAACAGAGACGTGAAAATGTTTCACGCTAAGGCTCTAGCTTTTAACATGGGCTGGGGGTGGTCCTAACGGTTAGCTGGCGACGTGGGTGTCCGTCCCTTATCGTAGTGCCTTCTAACTTGACACGGTTCTGCTCTCGGCTTCTGTTCTCTTTTCTCCCCTCTGAACTGCGTCTGTCTCACGGTGGGAAGCTATGACATGCATTTAGGAATTCTTGTGTTAGTCTGTGGTATTCCATTTGCTCACTCGTTACTCGTATTACTTTGGTTAATTTAATGTCACGATTTATTCGGAGCTATGTGACATACTACTGGATTTGCTTATCATGTCAGGGTTTTCATGGAAGGTGTTGGATTTGCCTGACACCTTACAGGAGTTGCGATGTGGATCTCTTTGTCAGCTATTTCTGAAAATCCCTTTATCGAAGATTTCGAGGAGTCGGCGACTACGATACCCCCAGTCTTTTTCTGACATCGTTTGTTCATCGGCCTTATTTCAGAATGAATTGTCGCAACTTTTTAGAACATCAGAATTCACCCATCCTAACATTCGCTTCACTATGTGGGTGGAAAAATTGAACCGCATCAGTCTTTTCTGAACTGACTCGTCTCATTTGTATTTCATTTCTTTAATTCATTTTCGCTTCTGAGGCATTTTTGTACCGATTAAATTCACTTACGTTCAGAAAAAACAGGACACCTCGAACAACTGGAGATAGGACGTTCATATTCACAGGACATGTACGTTAGTATGTTCTGAAGAAATTGTTAGCATTTCAGTCACCTCGGTTCAGTATGTGTCCTGTGGTCTAGTAGGCTCAGGGTCCACAGTGGCTCATGATAGCTTGTTCCATGCATGATGACATCGACGCTTATAAGGCAAAAATGGCGTCGCATGGTATAGCCATGCATGCTGCATTCGCCTGATTCCAAAATTCATCTGTGGTGGCTGGCATTGGGTCACAGTGCTGCACCCGTCCTTTTTACCACATCCCTCACATTTTCGACTGGCGACAAGTCTTGTGATCTGACGGGCCAGGGTAAAAGGTTGACATCCTGTAACACCAAGAAGGCAACATGTGGTCTTGCTGAAAAATGCAGTCTGGGGGGTTGTGCAGAAAGGCTACGCCTATGGGTCGCAAGATGTCATTCACATAGGTCACGCCGGTCGCAGTGCCCTGCACACGCACCAGCTGTGATCTGCGGTCGTACCGAACAGCACCCCACACCATATGGCCGTGAGTTGGTGCTGTCTGTCTTATGTGAATGCAGAGATGTCGCTTCCTTGTCTGTGGCGAACCAAAATGCGACCATCATTTTCAAACAAACAGAACCTGTATTCGTTCGGAAATACTACATGATGTCATTTCTGTCCTCAGTGATCTCGTTCCATTGCAAGACGTGTATATTTCTATCGTCTATTGTCAAATCACAATTTATGAAAGATGTTTATATTTTATTAATAGGATTAAGTAGGAATAATTAATATTTGTCATGTTGGAAATAGCTGTGGTAGCAGGGAATGTCTGAACCAAAGTATTGTTGACATAATATTAAAAAGGGCGGGAGAAACCGCGTACGGATACATTTTAAGAAAAGAGCGGGAAAGACCGCGCATTGATACATTTTGTAATGGTAGCAGGGATTGTCTGCATCAGAAAGCATTGTTGGCAGCAGAGACAGCACTTTAGCGTTCGTAGGAAGTCAGTAGTTAGCGAGATGTGAAGCGAGTTGGTAGCAGGTCTGAAGCGAGAGATTGAGAGGAGTAGTGTGCCTGCCAGCCACCAGCTATGATTTACAAGAGATTATAAACGGATGCACAGAGACATCAACTAACTATTATCATAAGAGGAACTAATATTATTGAATTATTTTCTTTGCGAAACTCAAGACTACTGAAGGTATGTCTGCGCAACGCTAGTTGTAAGATCATTGTAAAAAGTAAGTCCATTTGAACGTTTGTAAAATTATTTAATTGCCAACAGTAAATATTTGAAGCGTTTTCAGAATATAATTAATTTTTGCCAGCAGTGTTGCATTACTGATTATAATCCATCCCAAAAACCATCAACATAAAACTTTGCAAAAATTTTATTGTTATCAAGAAAAAGTGTAACTATGAATTACGTAACTTCAGTCAAATTAATTAAAGAATAACGTCAGCTTTGCTATTAAAGAATAATGTCAGCTTTGGTAATAAATACAGCCACTTATTATGAAAGCCCACCAGCAGCTAATAGAGTATAGTAAAACAGAGTAAGTATATTCATGTCGCAGTTCGATCTAGCAGTCAGATGGCGATCCAATAACAGTAAAAAAGGTAAGGAACAGTTTTGGGTTATTGCAGATAACGACTGAGGGCCACGACGACGACACATTCTATGTTTCGACGAAATAATCAGAAAATCACTTTTAATAAGCAGCAATTAAATTTGTATGCGAAGATAGAGAAAGAGAATAAATTTCAAAGGGAAGATCTCATTTGTTATTATTAAGCAAGAGATAGAAATCCTAAGGAAAGGTTTCATAATTTATTGTAAAAGGGAAGGTCATCAATAACAAAAGAGATATAGAGGAGACGGGAAGGTTTCACCATTCAGCATTGCCATCTAGCATGTTTCTGCATCTCAGTTAAAGGTAGGCCGAGAAGTGAACGTCGCGCACGTAACGCATGCCTTAATAAACGGCGACGGTCTGTCAAACCTGGTAGTGAACTGTGTGTTACTGTGTCCACCATTGCGCCAGAGCCGAGGACTCAGATCTGTCCTGCAATGCCGTTGGGATGAGGTGTCGATCTTCTCGGAGTGTTGGGGAGAGGGGGGGCTGATATGGGTGGTGCGACCTGACCCATCTCATCATGTTCTACGGCCCTCCGTGAACCATTCTGCACACAGCCGTTGCACTGCAAAAACACTTCGTTCCCCAGGAGGAGCAGCTTCCTCGATGGATGCATCACATCCTTTCATGCCAATAAAAAATGGTTCAAATGGCTCTGAGCACTATGGGACTCAACATCTTAGGTCATAAGTCCCCTAGGACTTAGAACTACTTAAACCTAACTAACCTAAGGACATCACACACACCCATGCCCGAGGCAGGATTCGAACCTGCGACCGTAGCAGTCCCGCGGTTCCGGACTGCAGCGCCAGAACCGCACGGCCACCGCGGCCGGCTTTCATGCCAATAACGCGCCCTCTTTCAGGCCCACTAATTTGACGGTACGGTTCGTGCATACGTCTGCGAGGGCTTCCTTCACGTCTGTTCAAGTCACTCTGATCCATTACCTTCGGTTGGCAGCGACAACGAGAGCTGCAGGCACATTTTAGCGGTAAGTGGAATTGCGCCGCGATTTCGATATTGACCTTGAACGCTCGGGGCGACATGGTTCAAACGCTAATCATTTCTGCCGAACATACTAATGTACATGTCCTGTGGATATGAACGGCCTATCTCTACTCGTACAAAGTGTTCTGTTTTTTCTCGACATGAGTATTATTGGTGCCGATTATGAGCAGCCTCAGTGATTGCAAACATTAAACTGGCAGTTCCCATCTTAATAATCTCACCACGTTGGGTAGCTGTTGCATGTGGAAGTGTTCTGTAACTGGGTTACATAATGACAGAGATAGGAGATTCGCTGATTCCAGGGCAGTCCCCAGAGGGTCGATTCCGTTTCTAAGAGGAGTAACCGGGCAAGGCGGATACCGATCGCCAATGGTCTTGGGCGTTTTCCCTGAGCTCGATGGTCAGTACAGCACGCAACTTCATTGTCTCTACCATAAAACGCCGGTGTAATGAGCCGCGACGAAAACTTGGTCCTGTGCAGAATACTGTTCATTTTTACAAGCCAAAGCATTTAGATGAAAGCACGACGCTATAGAGTTTAGTTTGTTGTGGCCAGCAGCTTCGCTAGAAAGCACAAGAGTGGGATGCCACACGCAGATAAAGATCTGTTTTCTTTCTTTTTTTTCTTTTTTTTTAAGACATACAGTAATTTTCATTTTAGAATTTCTTTTCTCCGTTTGCCGAGGCAAGGTTCTTAATTTGTGACGCACTGGTGAGGGAAGAGAGCAGTGACGGCAATTTCTGACGGGACTGCTCACGCCGTCACACCGAAGAAGCTACACACTTTCTCGTGAACGCCGTGCAGACAAGCAAACCTAAGCTCTACGGTGACGGCTAAAACAAAATATTTCCAGTTGCGCTCGGCAGTGATAACTCTGCGGTCCGGCAGAACCCCGGCAGGTCAGAATGCGGGGCGTGACCGGGGCGAGGCCACGGCGGAAGGGTCGCGACCTTTGGCTTTGACCGCCTGACCCCGGCGCTTCCGGGGGGGCTGTGTAGCTGGCGTGACGTCACCAGGCCAGCCGCGCAAATAGCGGCAGGTAGCGGCCTGATCGCAGATTCGGCAGTTTGCGGCGAATTTGAGTCTTGTGAAACCGTGGGCTGCTTTAAGAGTAGTTGTTACCAGCTTTTCTGACAATGAGACCATTTGCGCTGAGCGGAAACAGACGTGAGTCAACATTCGCAACAAAGCTTAGCACGGAACAAAATTTTAAGAAAAAGGTTCAAGGCGCCTGGTTTTGAAATGTTGAAAGATAAATAAAACCTGGTTAACTTTCATTTAAATAAAGTGGACATATTCTTCAACCAAGAAATAATGTGTCATTGAGGTGACCGGCCCTACTTACGTCTAGCAATGGATTTTACAATCGTTTTTACATCAGCGAATGTTCGTTGTAACCATGTTCGAAGTTTATTCAGTTCTTCAATTCCGCTTTCATTCCTGCCATAGTTCAAAATCTGTTTTTTCCGCCTGTATGTTGTGATGAAAATAATCTGTGAATTTAAAGCTTTTTTTTTACGTCATCATTCTTCCAACTGGTCTAATGTCTTGCCACATGTCCTATCATACTGACTCCCCCCCCCCCCCCCAACTTTTTTTCATTGTTTTTGACACATTACAGTCCTGGCCGATTCTTTACAGAACCTCCTCGTTCCTTATCTTTCCAGTCGAGCTAGATTACTACACCCTTCTATAGGATCGCATCTCTTCTAATCCGATCTGCCACAGATTACGATTCACTTCTATATAACGCTGCGCTCCAAACATACATTCTCAGGAATTTCTTCTTCAATTTAAGGCTGGCGTTCGATACTAGCAGACTTATTTCGGTCAGGCAGTCATCCTTTGCTTGAGCTAGTCTGATTGCTATATCCCCTTCGTTTCGTCCGTCTTGTGTTATTTTGCTTCCAAACTAGTAGAATTCATTCATATCGTCTGCTTCTTGGTCCACAATTTTTATGTTAAATTTATTTCTAATCTCATTTCTTCCACTAAGGAAGCACAATTTCGTATAAAATAAAGATTCTGGTCTACTACCACTCTACAACACACTGTTGAGCCAAAACGTGAAGACCAACGCACAATGCGAGACTGAGTGCCAAGGGCCCAACGAGATATATCGGCTCTGCAACGGACTTGTGACGTCACACCAGTAGGCTCGCCCGGTACACTTCGAGAACGTACGGCTCCGTGCGGGGCCCACGGCAAATTCATATTTAATTGAAAAGGTACCGACTAAAGGTTTTAATTTTGTGGTGTGTTACCGAGAACTTGTACGCATTTAAACACGCAGTCAAAATTTATTAAACTCGTCTGTAATAGTTACTCGCTCCCCGCCAGAGACGGCCACTGGCACTCGTGTAAGACCCGCAGTGTCACGCGCTGTCACGTACGCGAGGCGGCCTGTGTTTTTCCCTACGTCTCGAGTGCCGGCTGGTTACGTTGTGGTCACGTGACACGGTAAGGGAAGTGTACAAGAGAAGCAGACACAAACAGGTAATCATTCTAGTGACATTTCGCGCCGTAAATGGGGAAATCCACTGACGTGAGCGAGTCTGACAAAAGATAGGCTGCGATGGCCCAGGGCCTGGGACGACCATCTCGGAAACGGCGAAGCTAGTTGACTGCTCACGTGCTACTGTCGTGTTCATGCATGGAAAGTGCTTGAAGGACGCTGAAGCTACGAGTCGCTGACGCGGTGTTGGACGTCCACACTTCTTTAAAGGACGTGGAGTTCGGAGGCTTGCCCATTCTGTAAAGCACGGTATATGGGAGAGTACAGCACTGGTGCAAGGACGAGTGTTTCGGAGTACAGTGGTCAGCTACTGTTGCTTAACATGGGGTTCCATTGTAGACGATCCCTACGGGGTTGGATGCACGAAATCATCGAGAGCCGTGAATCAGTGGAGAAGCGTCGCCTAGCCGCATAAATGGCGGTTCTTGTCACAGCAGGTAGATGGCCGTCATCCAGGCGAACGCTGTAGAAAAATGCACCACGTCACGGACACAGGCCGATGGAGACAGAATTAGGCTGGGGGTTCATTCTCCCAAGCTTCCACCGCACACATCTGAGACGCTATCGAGCGCTCTCAGATCAGTGGTTCGTAACTTACTGGAACTGACATCTGGTAACACACACACCTCCAGAAAACTTACAGTGGACTTGTTGAATCCACGCCAAGCACGCTCGCTGCTGTATTTCATTCCAAATGTGACCAAGCACGCTGTTATCAGGTGACTATAATGTTTACATCAGCGTAGGTACCTAGTACCTGATGAGTACTCAGCTAGGGGAGAATATTTTTATGAGATTTTTACGCATTATTTTGCAGCCGGGCAGGTTGGATCCTAATAAATGCGAATGCTTTCTTTATCCACATTTTTAGTAAATTTAACATGGGCGGGAACACGAAAAAGTGACACAGTTGACTGATGCTACTGGAAAGTTACAGAGCCCAGAGCAATTTTGCATTTCAGTTACAAGAGAATAGCGCCAAACAGCGAAAGAGTTTTCATACTTCACAACAGACGGCTCTGGATGAACTTGATGTTAGTCAACATACATTTCATCTTGTACTGTCTTCAAATTGTTAATGTATTTGTCAGTCTTTCTGTGTGTTGGAACGGAATGCAGTTCCGTTATGCAAAGATCATTCTTTTCGTATGAGGGAAGCTGATCCTTGCTGTTTATGCACTTGGCATTGCCTGTGAATATAGCGGTTAGTGTAATGTTTGAGAGGAGCGCGTGACATGTGAACACAGACTTCATTCATTGTTCTGTTTCGCTATTTTAGTCCATAATGTTTTCACGAAGGAAGCAGGGGAGACCGGGTCAGACTATCATAATCTACGACTTTTCATGAGGCAGTATTTATAGTTTCTCTCTCCATCATTAGTGTATCTTGTATTGTCACACTTGGGCTATATTTTCACAGAAATTTCAGCCCAAATAGCATTTGGCTCTTCAGAAAAGCTGTGCGGGGAAGCCGAGCGGTCTCAGGCGGCTTTTCACGGTTCGTGCGACTCCCCCCGTCGGCGGTTAGAGTGCTCCCTCTTTCATGGGTGTTTGTGTTGTCCTTAGTGTAAGTTTAAGTTACTTTAGGTAGTGTGTAAGTCTAGGGACCGATGACCTCAGCAGTTTGGTCCCATAGTCCTTACCACAAATTTCCATTATCTTCAGAAAATCACGAGCCCGATTCTTACATTTTATACACTGGATCCATTTTTGCTTAGCTTCACTGTTAGAAAATGGTTAATGACAAACTACACAAAACAGTCATTATTATCCTCCTATTCACAAATTGAGATTTATCATTCCTTCTTATTTTTGCTTTTTCGCAGAAAACTTTTCTACCTGACAAATAACCAACTGTGGTGGAACGCCGGACTATCTTTTCATCTTCAGTTTCAGGTCAGGGAATTTCCTCACAATATATTGATAAAGTTAGATGACTGGTTTGGTAATCAGCTTCAACTTTACGAATTTTTGTGGAAGAATTTCTCCTCGGTTTCTATTGTTTTATGGGTCCCGCAACATTTACTGGTAAGAGCGAAAAAAACTACTGAAAAATAGCCTGCTGCAGTTGGATGTCATATGTAACACGCATCCCCGTAATTCTTAGAACAACCAACGTCGAACAAAAACTGAGCTGGAAAAAATATCTTGAACCATACTTCAGTGTTGAAACACAATAAGGTTGTACAGCTGTACAAAAATGCAGTAAGTGAAGCAGGCAAAAAGAAATACAAACGTCTCAAAAAAGAGATCGACAGTAGGTGCAAAATGGCTAAGCAGGGATGGCTAGAGGATGTAGAAGCTTATCTCACGAGGGGTAAGATAGATACTGCCTATAGGAAAATTAAAGAGACCTTTGGAGAAAAGAGAACCACTTGCATGAATATCAAGAGCTCAGATGGAAACCCAGTTCTAAGCAAAGAAGGGAAAGCAGAAAGGTGGAAGGAGTATATAGAGGGTCTATACAGGTTCGATGTTCTCGAGGACAATATCATGGAGATGGAAGAGGATGTAGATGAAGATGAAATGGGAAATACGATACTGCGTGAAGAGTTTGACAGAGCACTGAAAGACCTGAGTCGAAACAAGGCCCCGGGAGTAGACAATATTCCATTAGAACTACTGACAGCCTTGGGAGAGCCAGTCCTGACAAAATTCTACCATCTGGTGAGCAAGATGTATGCGACAGGCGAAATTCATTCAGACTTCACGAAGAATATAATAATTCCAATCCCAAAGAAAGCAGGTGTTGACAGATGTGAAAATCACCGAACCATCAGTTTAATAAGCCACGGCTGCAAATTACTAACACGAATTCTTTACAGACGAATGGAAAAATTGATAAAAGCCGACCTCAGGGAAGATCAGTTTGGACTCCGCAATAAATGTTGGAACACGTGAGGCAATACAGACCGTACGACTTGTCTTAGAGAATAGATTAAGGAAAGGCAAGCCTACGTTTCTAGCATTTGTAGCCTTAGAGAAAGCTTTTGACAATGCTGATTGAAATACTCTCTTTCATATTCTTAAGGTGGCAGGGGTAAAATACAGAGAGCGAAAGGCTATTTACAATATGTACAGAAACCAGATGGCAGTTATAAAAGTCGAGGGGCATGAAAGGGACACAGTGGTTGGGAAGGGAGTAAGACAGGGTTGTAGCCTATCCCCGATGTTACTCAATCTGTATATTGAGCAAGCAGTAAAGGAAACAAAAGAAAAATTCGGAGTAGGTATTATAATCCATGGAGAAGAAATAAAAACTTTGAGGTTCGCCGATGACATTGTAATTCTGTCAGAGGCAGCAAAGGACTTGGAAGCTCAGCTGAACGGAATGGACAGTGTCTTGAAAGGAGGATATAAGATGAACATCAACAAAAGTAAAATAAGGATAATGGAATGTAATCGAATTAACTCGGGTGATGCTGACGGAATTAGATTAGGAAATGAGACACTTAAAGTAGTAAAGGAGTTTTGCTATTTGGGGAGCAAAATAACTGATAGTCGAAGTAGAGAGGATATAAAACGTAGACTGGCAATGGCAAGGAAAGCGTTTCTGAAGAAGAGAAATTTGTTAACATTGATTATAGATTTAAGTGTTAGGAAGTCGTTCCTGAAAGTATTTGTGTGGAGTGTAGCCATGTATGGAAGTGAAACGTGGACGATAAATAGTTTAGATAAGAAGAGAATAGAAGCTTTCGAAATGTGGTGCTACAGAAGAATGTTGAGGATTAGATGGGTAGATCACATAACTAATGAGGAGGCATTAGATAGAATTGGGGAGAAGAGGAGTTTGTGGCACAACTTGACTTGAAGAAGGGATCGATTGGTAGGACATGTTCTGAGGCATCAAGGGATCACCAATTTAGTACTGGAGGGCAGCGTGGAGGGTAAAAATCGTAGAGGGAGACCAAGAGATGAGTACACTAAGCAGATTCAGAAGGATGTAGGCTGCAGTATGTACTGGGAGATGAAGAAGCTTGCACAGAATAGAGTAGCATGGAGAGCTGCATCAAACCAGTCTCAGGACTGAAGACCACAACAACAGCAACAGCTGTTATTAGATAATAAAAAACTGTTGGGATTCAGACTTAAGAGATAAAAGAGTGAGAAGAAGAATGAATTAATTATATCAATAAAAGTACTCTTAAAACTGAAAAAAACACCAATAAAACACAGCATCTGAACGAGCAGTTATAGTTGGAGCTGGACGCATGGGACATTCTATTTCGGAAATCATTAGAAAATTCAGTGTTCTCAGATCCACGGTGTCAGACGTGCGCCGAGAATACCAAGTATCAGGCATCACCTGTCACCGTAGACAACGCACTGGCCGACGGCTTTCACTTAACGACCGAAAGCAGCGGCGTTTGCGCAATGTTGTCACTGCTGACAGACAAGCAACACTGCGTGAAGTAACCGCAGAAATCAATGTGGCACGTACGACGAACGTATCCGTTAGCATAGTGCGGCGAAATTTAATGTTAATAAGCAGTATCACCAGACGACCGCCGCGAGTACCTTTGCTAACAGCACGACACCACCTGCAACGGTTCTCTTGGGCTCGTGACCCTATCGGCTGGACCCTAGACGACGAGAAAACCGTGGCCTGATCAAATGAGTCCCGATTTCAGTTCGTAAGAGCTGATGGTATAGTTCAGTGTGGTATAGACCCCAAGAAGCCATGGTCCCAAGCTGCCTACAAGGCACTGTACGAGTTGCTTGTGGTTCCATAACGGTGTGTGGGCTGTGTTTCCATGGAATTGAATGGATCCTGTAGTCCAACTGAACCGATCATTTACTGGAAATGTTTATCCTCGGCTGCTTGGAGACCAATTGCTGCCATTCGAGGACTTCGCGTTTCCAAACAACGATGAAGTTTTTATGAGTGACAATGCGCCAATGTCACAGGGGCACAGTTGTTCGCGACTGGTTTGAAGAACATTCTGGACAGTTCCAGCGAATGACTTGGCCCCCAGATTGCCCGAAATGAATTCCACCGAACATTTATGGGACGTTCGTGCAAAACATCCTGCACAGCAACATTTTCGGAGTTATGAACGGCTGTAGAGGCAGCATGGCTCAATACTTTTTCAGGGGACTTCCGAAGACTTGTTCAGTCCACGCCACGTCGAGTTGCTGTACTACACAGGATAAAAGGAGGCCCGACACGGTATTGGGAAGCGTGGACCGCCACGGAGTGATCAGCCGTGTGTGGTGAACAAGGCCCACCTGCCTTGCCAATGTACACTACTGGCCATTAAAATTGCTGTATCAAGAAGAAATGCAAATGATAAACGGGTATTCATTGGACAAATATATTATACTAGAACTGACATGTGATTACATTTTCACGCGATTTGGCTGGATAGATCCTGAGAAATCAGTACCCAGAACAATCGCATCTGGCCATAATAACGGCCTTGATACGCCTGGCCATTGAGTCAAACAGAGCTTGGATGGCGCGTACAGGTACAGCTCCCCATGCAGCTTCAACACGATAGCACAGTTCATCAAGAGTAGTGACTGGCGTATTGTGACGAGCCAGTTGCTCAGCCATCATTGAGCAGACGTTTTCAATTGGTGAGAGATCTGGAGATCTGGAGAATGTGCTGGCCAGGGCAGCACTCGAACATTTTCTGTATCCAGAAAGGCCTGTACAGGACCTGCAACATGCGGTAGGGCATTATCTTGCTGAAATGTAGGGTTTCGCAGGGATCGAATGAAGGGTAGAGCCACGGGTCGTAACACATCTGAAATGTAACGTCCACTGATCAAAGTGCCGTCAGTGCGAACAAGAGGTAACCGAAACGTGTAACCAATGGCACCCCATATGGCGATGACGAATACACGCTTCCAATGTACGTTCACCGCGATGTCGCCAAACACGGATGCGACCATCATGATGCTGTAAACAGAACCTGGATTCATCTGGAAAAATGACGTTTTGCCATTCGTGCACCCAGGTTCGACGTCGAGTACACCATCGCAGGCGCTCCTGTATGTGATGCAGCGTCAAGGGTAACCGCAGCTATGATCTCCGAGCTGCTGCAAACGTCGTCGAACTGTTCGTGCAGATGGGTGTTGTCTTGCAAACGTCCCCATCTGTTGACTCAGGGATCGAGACGTGGCTGCACGATCCGTTACAGCCTTGTGGATAAGGTGTCCTGTCATCTCGACTGTTAGTGATACGAGGCCGTTAGGATCCAGCACGGCGTTCCGTATTACCCTCCTGAACCCACCTGGATCTCGACCAACGCGAGCAGCAATGTCGCGGTACGATAAACCGCAATCTCGATAGGCTACAATCCGACCTTTATCAAAGTCGGAAACGTGATGGTACGCATTTCGCCTCGTTACACGTGGCATCACAACAACGTTTCACCAGGCAACGCCGGTCAACTGCTGTTTGTGTATGAGAAATCAGTTGGAAACTTTCCTCACGTCAGCACGTTGTAGGTGTCGCCACCGGCGCCAACCTTGTGTGAATGCTCTGAAAAGCTAATCATTTGCATATCACAGCATCTTCTTCCTGTCGGTTATATTTCGCGTCTGTAGCACGTCATGTTCGTGGCGTAGCAATTTTAATGGCCAGTAGTGTAGCTTCCTTAAACTGTGCTTGATGCTTCCGTAAAAAGCGCTTAAATGTAATCAAAAGTGAATTCATTTTATGCACTGAAAGGTTTAACAAAGATGATAACTGACACGATTACATACACGTATTACACGAAAATTGTACAGAGTGAAGTACCGAACAATGACGTAGCAAATCAGACAACAATGGCTGTGTCAAAGGGTACAGTAGGCTAGGTAAGATTGGCTGCAATGAGATACAAATGACTGCCTGCCAAAGCGGTCCGTTTCTGCCGATTGAGGTCTGGGCAGCCGATCGGTCAACTTACTGTCAACACACCGTACAGGCTGTTTCGCAAGATTACACCGACATTTCCTCAGTCCGTTTTTCTAATCAGTACTCATCCCGGTAGTCTTTATTTTTCACCGAAGGAAACTGACTTTTAATGTGGCCTGCAGGACAGCTGCAGCGTTCTTCTGGCACTTTCCCCATCACATACTCTGCTCGCTCTTCAGTTTGCAGACTATAGAACTTGGTACACTTTCGATCTACTATCTGGTAAAAACATACAGGTTGGATGAGACACAGCTAGCATCATTAGAGGTGGGTGTGTATATGTGTAGAAATTGAGAAAAATGATCCACATAGGTTTCCGTACGCTGACTGGTAATAATTCCGATAACGTTTAACCCTAGTGACAGTAGGAAGACGTTATATGTAGAGTGTACTTCTGTAGCACTTGGAGACATTTTAATCAAACTTGGTTCACATATGAGTTACTATCTAGGAAAAAGGATGTGAAAGGAAAACAGTCCTGACGCTCTTATCTCTCGAGATAGGAAAGTTTTAATTGTACTCTTTAGTCTGGAACATCTAGAGAAATTTCAACCAAATTTGGTAAATATGTAACATATATGTCGGAAAAATAATGGTGAGGTACCAGTAGGTAAGGAGGTGGGGATGAGATGAAGGTGACATGCTAAAATAATTGGATACTGTCGATTCGATAATTTTCAGTTTTCCTATGTTGTTTAGTGACTGCTTCGTTACCATTACACCCGTGTGGGGTTGGTATGGATATAGGTAAGGTTGAGATGAGACTGACATAATAGTAGTCGCAAAGAACGGATATCACCGTGACAACAGTAGTATTCGGCGTTCCTGGACTGAGTAGAAACATTCGTAATGACAATTGATCCATAGGGTGGGTGTGGCAGTAAGTATAGGACGACAGTTGAGATATAAAATATAAGTGTGAAATGGCTGCAGGTATTCCAACAAAACTTTGTGCATATTTCACTTATTGTTGTTGTTGTTGTCGTCGTCGTCTTTAGTCCGAAAACAGATTTCACGCAAGTCTCTACGCTAGTGTATCTAGTGTAAGCTTCTTCATCTCTGAATAACTACTGAACCCTTACATCGAATACAAAAATTGGCCCCCTCTTCAATTTTATCCTCCCAAACTTCCCTCCATTACCATTTTTTGAAGTCTCAAGATGTGTCGTATCAATCGATCCCTTCCTTTTAGTCAAATTGTGCCACAAATTCCCTTTTCTGCCGATATCGATTCACTGCCTGCCGATTAGTCATCCGATCTATCCCTATCCACATTATCTTCAGCTTTCTACCGTAGCACCACATTTCAAAAACTTCCATTCTGCTCTTATGTGTAATGCTTATCGAGCATGTGTCACTTCCGTACAAGGCTACTCTTCAGACCTACTCTTTCAGAAAAGACTTTCTAATACTTAAATTTGTATTCGACGTCAACAAATTTCTCTTTCTCAGCAGTGCTTTTCTTATTACCGCCAGTCTGTCTTTTACATTTCGGGAACTACAAGCTATTTTGCTGCCCACATGTCAATACTAATCTACCAGCTGCATTTGTTTTGTTTCCTAATCTAATGCCCCGAGCATCAGGTGACTAAACTAGAGAAAATACCATTATCCTTGTTTCATTTTTATAATATTTATCTTATAATCTTCTTTCAAGAGAACGAGTGATGTTGCAAGCGTCTTGCGATCTCTGACAGATTTAGAATGTCATCGCCCAAGTTTAAAGATTTAATTTCTTCTCTTTAATTACCACTCCAAATTTTCGCTTGGTTCCCTTCAAAGCCTGCTCAATGCACTGACTGAATAACGTTGCGGATAGCCTACAACAGAATCTGTCTCCCTGGTCAGTTACTGTCTCCCTTTCACATCCCTCGGCTCTTAGAACTGCAGTCGGTTGCTGTACGAGTTGTGAATAAACTTTCCCTCCCTGCATTACACTCTCGTTACCTTACAAACTTCCAAAAAGCGTATTTCAGCCAACTTTCCTTACTACCTGGAGGTACACTGGGGATAATACGTGAATTTCATCATCGCGCGTTGGTCGTGGTTAGAAACCGGTAAAATGAGAGGATGTAGAGGCTTATCTCACGAGGGGTAAGATAGATACTGCCTACAGGAAAATTAAAGAGATCTTTGGAGAAGAGAGAACCACTTGCATGAATATCAAGAGCTTTGATGGAAAACCCAGTTCTAAGCAAAGAAGGGAAAGCAGAAACGTGGAAGGAGTATATAGAGGGCCTATACAAGGGCGATGTACTTGAGGACAATATTATGGAAATGGAAGAGAATGTAGATGAAGATGAAATGGGAGATATGATACTGCGTGGAGAGTTTGACAGAGCACTGAAAGACCTGAGTCGAAACAAGGCCCCGGGAGTAGACAACATTCCATTAGAACTACTGACAGCCTTGGGAGAGCCAGTCCTGACAAAACTCGACCAAGATGTATGAGACAGGCGAAATACCCTCAGACTTCAAGAAGAATATAATAATTCCAATCCCAAAGAAAGCAGGTATTGACAGATGTGAAAATTACCAAATTATCAGTTTAATAAGTCACAGCTGCAAAATACTAACGCGAATTCTTTACAGACGAATGGAAAAACTGATAGAAGCCGACCTCGGGGAGGATCAGTTTGGATTCCGCAGAAATGTTGGGATACGTGAGGCAATACTGACCTTACGACTTATCTTAGAAGAAAGATTAAGGAAAGTCAAACCTACGTTTCTAGCATTTGTAGACTTAGAGAAAGCTTTTGACAATGTTGACTGGAATACTCTCTTCCAAATTCTGAAGGTGGCAGGGGTAAAATACAGGAAGCGAAAAGCTATTTACAATTTGTACAGAAACCAGATGGCAGTTATAAGAGTCGAGGGGTATGAAAGGGAAGCAGTGGTTGGGAAGGGAGTGAGACAGGGTTGTAGCCTATCCCCGAATTTATTCAATCTGTGTATTGAGCAAGCAATAAAGGAAACAAAAGAAAAGTTCGGGGTAGGTACTAAAATCCATGGAAAAGAAATAAGAAGTTTGAGGTTCACCGATGACATTGTAATTCTGTCAGAGACAGCAAAGGACAGAAAAGCAGTTGAGCGGAATCGTCAGTGTCTTGAAAGAAGGGTGTAAGATGAACATCAACAAAAGCAAAACGAGGATAATGGAATGTAATCGAATTAAATCGGGTGATGCTGCCGGAATTAGATTAGGAAATGAGACACTTAAAGTTGTAAAGGAGTTTTGCTATTTGGGAAGCAAAATAACTGGTGGTCGAAGTAGAGAGGATATAAAATGTAGACTGGCAATGGCAAGGAAAGCGTTTCTGAAGAAGAGAAATTTGTTAACATTGAGTATTGATTTAAGTGTCAGGAAGTCGTTTCTGAAAGTATTTGTATGGAGTGTAGCCATGTATGGAAGTGAAACATGGACGACAAATAGTTTAGACAAGAAGAGAATAGAAGCTACAGAAGAATGCTGAAGATTAGATGGGTAGATCATGTAACTAATGAGGAGGTATTGAATAGAATTGGGGAGAAGAGGATTTTTGTGGCACAACTTGACTAGAAGAAGGGATCGGTTGGTAGGACATGTTCTGAGACATCGAGGGATCACCAGTTTAGTATTCGAGGGCAGCGTGGAGGGTAAAAATCGTAGAGGGAGACCAAGAGATGAATACACTAAGCAGATTCAGAAGGATGTAGGTTGCAGTAGGTACTGGGAGATGAAGAAGCTTGCACAGGATAGGGTAGCATAGAGAGCTGCATCAAACTAGTCTCAGGACTGAAGATCACAACAACAACATGCGGAACAGTGAAAAATCACATCCAAAGGCCTGCGAGATTGTCGGCTGACAATGATGTTTCACCGCTGTTGGCGGTATAGGCGTGGGGATAGGATCACTAAAAAGTACGCTGCCGGATAAGCGGAGCTCCCAATTTGTTCGGCGAATGCAGTGTCGGCGCTTCGCATTGGCCGGCTGCCCCGAGTAATCCAGTGTCCGCAGAACGGAGGTGGTCGGTAGGATGCTGGGAGTTCCCGGGCTGTGTGGAGCGCGCCGGGGGATCAAGTGGATCAATAAGGGGCCGGGAGCGGCGCGGACCGAGGGCCGCGTGCGAAAGAATACAAATGGCGCTCCGGCAGCAGCGCCGCCGGCTCCCCAGGCCTCTGGGGGGAGTGCTGCAGGCCTTCCCTTCCGTCCCCGTGGAGGGCGCGAACGCTTCCAGGGAAAACTCCTCGCAGGCAGCGGCGGGCTGGCTGTGAAAACGGCGCGCGTCGCCCCCTCGCTGTACGTTCTGGAGAAACTCGTGCCCGGCCAGCCTTCCAGTGTCCTCTGCGGAGCCCGGAGAAGCCAGTAAAGAGAGTGGTGAGAAGAAAGAAGGCAGGGAACGACAGCTTCAGATCAAAGAAACGAGGAGGGACCACACGAGATGCCAGAACACTAGGCCTTGTCCTACGTGAACGGCAGAAGCGACTTCTGGATATTTTTTTTATTTATTGCCAAATTATAGTCCTGTTACCTGAGTTTTAAAACAGGTCGTACATCTTACAATTTTCGTTTTTCATCTTTCTACAGTTTTCTTTTCTTTTGTTTTATCTACAACAAATTGGCTCTGAGCACTATGGGACTTAACATCTATGGTCATCAGTCCCCTAGAACTTACAACTACTTAAACCTAACTAACCTAAGGACAGCACACAACACCCAGCCATCACGAGGCAGAGAAAATCCCTGACCCCGCCGGGAATCGAACCCGGGAACCCGGGCGTGGGAAGCGAGAACGTTATCTACAACATTTACAACATTTACAAAGAATGATACTTTTCAAAATAACAATAATTTAAGGTTGAAATACAAATAAAATCTTGTTGTTTTTTAAGAAGAACATAAAAAGAAGATAGGATACAGGAGAGATTTGTTAGTACCATCACCGAATGTGACTGAGAGTGAATACCTCGGAATGGTTTCTTCGAGCCGTTGACCGCCAGTCACACGTGCACACACACACACACACACACACACACACACACACACACACACACACACTGTTGTGTACATAGTTCCATGTAGTCAGCGCGTAAACAACTTTCCCACTAGAGCGTGCCCTGCTAAGCACAACAGCGCAGGCGCAGCGCTCGTCCATCTCCGCACTACGAGATGGCGCTGCCTTAGAGACGGACCAAATTCTGCTTCTGCCGATCCGCTTATTAATATGTAACATAGCCAATGAGATTGCTGCTAACATAGAACCTTTTCTCCTCACGGATCACACTCGTGCAGTGATACATGAATGCGCAAGGTATTATGACGAGTGTTCAGACCTCTGATGACTCAGTCTGGATTTGTCTGCACCAGTCTGTACGTGTCTGCATTAGTCTGTACCAGTCTATAGTCAAGTTTCAGTCTGTGACTAATAAGATTATCATATTCCTGTGCATAACCATGAAGAGAAATGAATAGACACTTTTTCAAGTATCAGAGATATGTGAGAATAAGATTAACGTACCAAGACCAAAGGAACTGCAGATTGTCAATTGCAAATAGCATCCAGAGTCAAGTTACGTTATGTTCATGCTTGTTATTATTTTAATAAATGTGTGTGAAAATTAATCAAGTTCTGTTTAAAGTTGGTCACCGTCAATCTGCTACTCTAAGCGTGCAAGTGGCATTTCTATCGTCTGACCTAATGGCAGAAATTCTGCATGTTTACGCCACGATAAGACCACGAGACATATTACTGACACTCGCCTACTTCGTTAGAGCGACAAGTCAAATAATCTGATGGTGTGTCTACCAAAGGTCTTACAGTATGCACACCACATACACACACACACACACACACACACACACACACACACAAACACACACACACACACACACACACACACACAAGTGGTTATTTGTAGAGAAATAATGTTGCTTACCCTATTTATTATCCTATGTATTAACTACTTTAGGTGCCCATCCATGTACAGCATTTGGTGTTTTCTTGGCTAGAACACCAGCACTTTTGCTTATTTACTGTCACATCTCAGCTTCCTCCTCTTGTTCCTCCTCATTGTCACTATTTTCGCTGTCACTGTGGGTATCGCTGCCCACCTTCTGGGCCCTCTGCAGATTGTTGTTACGCTGGACATAGGCATGTCTGTAATGTCGTGTCCACATGTACTCTTCATGTGTTGTTTTTGAAATACTGTTTGTCAGTGCGTTTAATTGTGCCCATTGTTCTTCGTCTCTTATTGCTGTGTATATATCTATGTCTGTATCTGTGTAGTCTAAGTGAAGTGTATGTCTATTGTTCGCGTATTGCCCGCAGAAAAAGACAGTGTGTTCTGGATACGCGACACTCAAGCGACAAGCAGCAGCATCGGCCGAAAAGCTTGGGTGCCCTGCGTGCGAGCGACCGTGTCGTGCTGCAAGATGGCTGCTTAGAGCCAACCGGCTGTTTCTATAAAACGGCGTCCGTAACCTGTAGAATTCTGTAGCTGGAGAATAAGGCTACAGAATTAGGTTTATTTAAGAGAGTAAAGCGAAAAGGAATGCTGTGCATGAATTTTACAAAGGGAGCAATCTCCATGCAGAATTTCATAAATATCAACTACGAAGATCACCGGACAAATTCTTCGAATACACGAGAATGAGCAGAGGAGCATTCGACTATCTCACCAATAAATTAGATATGAATTTTTTTAACATTATCAAGAACTTTTAACAGCCAATAAATGAGGAGGAATGACTACTACATGACTAACTGCGCTAAATACAAACGTTAATACACAGATTGATAGTTGCAATTATTAGCCAACTGTGGTATAGGGGTAGCGTTTACAGTTCGTAATTGAATGCAAGGAAGAGGTCCTGGGTTCAACTGCAGGCCACTGCTGTATTTTTACTGACTCAATTACAATTCTGTGAACTAAATTTTATGTATACTGTTTACATTACATTACAAAGTATATTTTTAAGGTCTTTCCAAAGAACTTCATCTTCACACCTATCCCAGTATATCACACATATTTAAATCCTAATAAATTACAATGAACCATGAAATTTTACAGATACTTGATGTTGTGAACGTAATTCATCAGCAGTCAATGTTAAGGCCAAATGTTTCAGTTACTGTAAATAGTCTGTAAAAGTAAAGCTTACATAACTTTTGAACGTTTTGTGTAATGATTTGTCTAAAGGTATGAAATAAAAAATATTAGGGAAAAGTTTGCTACACCTCATTTTCTGTTCATGATTTTGAGCATCATTCAAAGGCAGGTAGAACGTTTATCTGATCTACTTATTTCTTTTACACAAATCATTTCATAAAATACTTGACTGATTTCTTTCATTTTTTAATTTCAAGTTTTATTCAGAAAGCATGATCTTACTGACTCCTCGATTGCCTTCCTACCGTACTTGATTCGAAGGAAGCTTTTTTGACATTTAAATACTGCACCAATGTATCTTTTTATGTGCAAAATACCTAGGTGTTGAACAGATGAAATTTTTGACACTTCATTTACATAGCTTGGCAGCAGCTTTTCGCAAAATATTTCAATTTTCCTCAGATTATTAATTACGTTTTCGTTAATTACTCTGATTACTTTAAGCAGTTAAATATTTTCATGCCAAACTAGACCTCATGCTGCTCACTTTGATAATCCGTTTACCTTTTACTCTCCCTTTGTTTGGCTATGAAAATTCGGACAAAACCTCATGGCGTAATTTGTAGTGAGTCTTGTTTTCGCTATGCTCACGCGTTTACGAAAACATATTGAGTGTTATTCATGTGATAAAACTGTCCTTTCTGCGTGCTGTCATTCCCAAAATTCGTCGCTTCGATATCTTGAACCGTTTATGAGATACGACGATTTTTACGACCATTTGATTCCCGAAGCGCGGGAAAGGTTCGGACGCGCCGCGAGCGACCCGTCCGCGGATATAACAGCCAATGTCTCAAGAATGAAAAGAGATATCATAGCGGTCTCAATTTTAAATACAATTTAGATATATTGGTTACATTTCATACGCAACAGTATATGGGCTTAAATGAACTATACGGAAAGTCTATGCAATGTGATTTTACCTCTGCAAATTCTTAAAAATTTAGTGCAGCCATGTACTCCATTTCTTGCAGCACAGTAACTATGACGAATAACGAAAATAAATTCAGACCTTTATCGTTTAAAGATATCAAGCTATAAGATGCGGAAGAATCAAATGTTTTCACCGAATAGGATTCTTAAAATCGGATGTTAAGTAATTCATACCTGCCGTCGCGTTCGCTCCACTGGTTTGCCGCGAGGACACATGGCTGTCGCTCTCTGTCGCTCGTGCTGCAGCGACAAGATTCAAACACGTCTGAATTCAAATGTCGCCAGTTGCAGCGGGAGACAGACAGCGACACAGATGTCGCTCACGTAGGACACTTCCGTAACTACACCTGCGATTGTGCTTTGTCGCCTGAAGCTGTCGCGCGCTGTCGCTCGCTGCTGTCGCTCATGTAGGACACAGCCTTTATACGAGAACCTGGAATGTTTCTGTGGATGTACGCAGGCTGTTACAAGAACTGAAAAGATGAAGAACTGTAGTAATGTCGCTGGCAAAGTAGTTACCACTCAACTGGACAGTCAAGCACTTTAACATGTTTGCAGTAGACGAGGTGGTGAACTGACCCGTGTCGAACGTCTAGGGCTCGTGATCCAGCCATTGATCTGATTTTGATTAGATTTATTGCTCATTTAGAGATCTGTTGCCTTACGTTTTATAACGGGTCGCTCGTTTTACAGCTTTTCATACTCCACATTATTGCTTTCAGCAATTCTACATCTACATCTATATACATACTCCGCGATCCACCATACGGTGCGTGGCGGAGGGTACTTCGTACCACAACTAGCATCTTCTCTCCCTGTTCCACTCCCAAACAGAACGAGGGAAAAATGACTGCCTATATGCCTCTGTACGAGCCCTAATCTCTCTTATCTTATCTTTGTGGTCTTTCCGCGAAATGTGAGTTGGCGGCAGTAAAATTGTATTGCAGTCAGCCTCAAACGCAGGTTCTCTAAATTTCCTCAGTAGCGACTAACGAGAAGAACGTCTCCTTTCCTCTAGAGACTCCCACCCGAGTTCCTGAAGCATTTCCGTAACAATCGCATGATGGTCAAACCTACCAGTAACAATTCTAGCAGCCCGCCTCTGAATTGCTTCTATGTCCTCCCTGAATCCGACCTGATAGGGATCCCAAACGCTCGAGCAGTGCTCAAGAATAGGTCGCACCAGCGGTCTATAAGCGGTCTCCTTTGCAGATGAACCACATCTTCCAGAATTCTACCAATGAACCGAAGACAACCATCCGCCTTCCCCACAACTGCCATTACATGCTTGTCCCACTTCATATCGCTCTGCAATTTTACGCCCAAATATTTAATCGACGTGACTGTGTGAAGCGCTACACTACTAATGGAGTATTCAAACATTACAGGATTCTTTTTCCTATTCATCTGCATTAATTTACATTTATTGAAAACGTGCACTTCAAATGCAGCAAACAGTTGTAATTAGGCAATAGTGTGGAATTAAACTCTTTGTTTCAAATAAATTGATTGCCTCAATAGAAAAAATTAATGTAAGCCAAATTTCTTTAGCAAACAAACAAAAATAACTGCAAGACAATTAGTGCTCGACTGTCAGAAGGGTGGAAATAAAATAAAATCTGAAACTAATAACATATTTTAGCCTTCTGTAATTATGTGAATGTATTTTAATTCACTTGATAGCTCCGGGCCATAGAAATCGGTTTTGTTTTCATTTGACGCGTAATGGGGCCCCTTAGGGAAATGGCAGCAAGAGAGGGGAAGAAAACCAATGTGCACTCCGTGTGCATACCGGGGGGAGTCATTCCAGATGTGGAAAGGGTCCTTCCGGATGCCATGAAGGGTACAGGGTGCACCCATCTGCAGGTGGTCGCTCATGTCGGCACCAATGATGTGTGTCGCTATGGATCGGAGGAAATCCTCTCTGGCTTCCGGCGGCTATCTGATTTGGTGAAGACTGCCAGTCTCGCTAGCGGGATGAAAGCAGAGCTCACCATCTGCAGCATCGTCGACAGGACTGACTGCGGACCTTTGGTACAGAGCCGAGTGGAGGGTCTGAATCAGAGGCTGAGACGGTTCTGCGACCGTGTGGGCTGCAGATTCCTCGACTTGCGCCATAGGGTGGTGGGGTTTCGGGTTCCGCTGGATAGGTCAGGAGTCCACTACACGCAACAAGCGGCTACACGGGTAGCAGGGGTTGTGTGGCGTGGGCTGGGCGGTTTTTTAGGTTAGATGGCCTTGGGCAAGTACAGAAAGGGCAACAGCCTCAACGGGTGCGGGGCAAAGTCAGGACATGCGGGGACCAAGCAGCAATCGGTATTGTAATTGTCAACTGTCGAAGCTGCGTTGGTAAAGTACCGGAACTTCAAGCGCTGATAGAAAGCACCGAAGCTGAAATCGTTATAGGTACAGAAAGCTGGCTTAAGCCAGAGATAAATTCTGCCGAAATTTTTACAAAGGTACAGACGGTGTTTAGAAAGGATAGATTGCATGTAACCGGTGGTGGAGTGTTCATCGCTGTTAGTAGTAGTTTATCCTGTAGTGAAGTAGAAGTGGATAGTTCCTGTGAATTATTATGGGTGGAGGTTACACTAAACAACCGAACTAGGTTAATAGTTGGCTCCTTTTACCGACCTCCCGACTCAGCAGCATTAGTGGCAGAACAACTGAGAGAAAATTTGGAATACATTTCACATAAATTTTCTCAGCAGTTATAGTCTTAGGTGGAGATTTAAATTTACCAGATATAGACTGGGACACTCAGATGTTTAGGACGGGTGGTAGGGACAGAGCATCGAGTGACATTATACTGAGTGCACTATCCGAAAATTACCTCGAGCAATTAAACAGAGAACCGACTCGTGGAGATAACATATTGGACCTACTGATAACAAACAGACCCGAACTTTTCGAATCTGTATGTACAGAACAGGGAATCAGTGATCATAAGGCCGTTGCAGCATCCCTGAATATGGAAGTTAATAGGAATATAAAAAAAGGGAGGAAGGTTTATCTGTTTAGCAAGAGTAATAGAAGGCAGATTTCAGACTACCTAACAGATCAAAACGAAAATTTCTGTTCCGACACTGACAATGTTGAGTGTTTATGGAAAAAGTTCAAGGCAATCGTAAAATGCGTTTTAGACAGGTACGTGCCGAGTAAAACTGTGAGGGACGGGAAAAACCCACCGTGGTACAACAACAAAGTTAGGAAACTACTGCGAAAGCAAAGGGAGCTCCACTCCAAGTTTAAACGCAGCCAAAACCTCTCAGACAAACAGAAGCTAAACGATGTCAAAGTTAGCGTAAGGAGGGCTATGCGTGAAGCGTTCATTGAATTCGAAAGTAAAATTCTATGTACCGACTTGACAGAAAATCCTAGGAAGTTCTGGTCTTACGTTAAATCAGTAAGTGGCTCGAAACAGCATATCCAGACACTACGGGATGATGATGGCATTGAAACAGAGGATGACACGCGTAAAGCTGAAATACTAAACACCTTTTTCCAAAGCTGTTTCACAGAGGAAGACCGCACTGCAGTTCCTTCTCTAAATCCTCGCACAAACGAAAAAATGGCTGACATCGAAATAAGTGTCCAAGGAATAGAAAAGCAACTGGAATCACTCAATAGAGGAAAGTCCACTGGACCTGACGGGATACCAATTCGATTCTACACAGAGTACGCGAAAGAACTTGCCCCCCTTCTAACAGCCGTGTACCGCAAGTCTCTAGAGGAACGGAGGGTTCCAAATGATTGGAAAAGAGCACAGATAGTCCCAGTCTTCAAGAAGGGTCGTCGAGCAGATGCGCAAAACTATAGACCTATATCTCTTACGTCGATCTCTTGTAGAATTTTAGAACATGTTTTTTGCTCGCGTATCATGTCATTTCTGGAAACCCAGAATCTACTATGTAGGAATCAACATGGATTCCGGAAACAGCGATCGTGTGAGACCCAACTCGCCTTATTTGTTCATGAGACCCAGAAAATATTAGATACAGGCTCCCAGGTAGATGCTATTTTTCTTGACTTCCGGAAGGCGTTCGATACAGTTCCGCACTGTCGCCTGATAAACAAAGTAAGAGCCTACGGAATATCAGACCAGCTGTGTGGCTGGATTGAAGAGTTTTTAGCAAACAGAACACAGCATGTTGTTATCAATGGAGAGACGTCTACAGACGTTAAAGTAACCTCTGGCGTGCCACAGGGGAGTGTTATGGGACCATTGCTTTTCACAATATATATAAATGACCTAGTAGATAGTGTCGGAAGTTCCATGCGGCTTTTCGCAGATGATGCTGTAGTATACAGAGAAGTTGCTGCATTAGAAAATTGTAGCGAAATACAGGAAGATCTGCAGCGGATAGGCACTTGGTGCAGGGAGTGGCAACTGACCCTTAACATAGACAAATGTAATGTATTGCGAATACATAGAAAGAAGGATCCTTTATTGTATGATTATATGATAGCGGAACAAACACTGGTAGCAGTTACTTCTGTAAAATATCTGGGAGTATGCGTACGGAACGATTTGAAGTGGAATGATCATATAAAACTAATTGTTGGTAAGGCGGGTACCAGGTTGAGATTCATTGGGAGAGTGCTTAGAAAATGTAGTCCATCAACAAAGGAGGTGGCTTACAAAACACTCGTTCGACCTATACTTGAGTATTGCTCATCAGTGTGGGATCCGTACCAGGTCGGGTTGACGGAGGAGATAGAGAAGATCCAAAGAAGAGCGGCGCGTTTCCTCACTGGGTTATTTGGTAACCGTGATAGCGTTACGGAGATGTTTAATAAACTCAAGTGGCAGACTCTGCAAGAGAGGCGCTCTGCATCGCGGTGTAGCTTGCTCGCCAGGTTTCGAGAGGGTGCGTTTCTGGATGAGGTATCGAATATATTGCTTCCCCCTACTTATACTTCCCGAGGAGATCACGAATGTAAAATTAGAGAGATTAGAGCGCGCACGGAGGCTTTCAGACAGTCGTTCTTCCCGCGAACCATACGCGACTGGAACAGGAAAGGGAGGTAATGACAGTGGCACGTAAAGTGCCCTCCGCCACACACCGTTGGGTGGCTTGCGGAGCATCAATGTAGATGTAGATGTAGACGTGAGAGGAATAAACGGAGAGGAAACAGCAAAATCAGTAAATGTAAACAAAGCCCACATGGAGACTACCCACCTCCCACTACAGCTCCCTTGAGCAAAAATTTTAAAAAAGTGACTTTTCAAAAATATGTTCATTTTGTACCACACCTCTTTCTGAAGAGTGTGATACATAAAATATGTGTGTTCGAGGAAATATAAAACAGGCTATTTGGTCTTAAGTGTGCCAAAGTACAGTGTAACGCCTCTTCACACAGCATTTTTCTATTGCACACTACTGTATTTCGTTCTATGGAATTCAAATGTGTAATATTTTGTAATACGTTCCATCAAACTACACTCCTGGAAATGGAAAAAAGAACACATTGACACCGGTGTGTCAGACCCACCATACTTGCTCCGGACACTGCGAGAGGGCTGTACAAGCAATGATCACACGCACGGCACAGCGGACACACCAGGAACCGCGGTGTTGGCCGTCGAATGGCGCTAGCTGCGCAGCATTTGTGCACCGCCGCCGTCAGTGTCAGCCAGTTTGCCGTGGCATACGGAGCTCCATCGCAGTCTTTAACACTGGTAGCATGCCGCGACAGCGTGGACGTGAACCGTATGTGCAGTTGACGGACTTTGAGCGAGGGCGTATAGTGGGCATGCGGGAGGCCGGGTGGACGTACCGCCGAATTGCTCAACACGTGGGGCGTGAGGTCTCCACAGTACATCGATGTTGTCGCCAGTGGTCGGCGGAAGGTGCACGTGCCCGTCGACCTGGGACCGGACCGCAGCGACGCACGGATGCACGCCAAGACCGTAGGATCCTACGCAGTGCCGTAGGGGACCGCACCGCCACTTCCCAGCAAATTAGGGACACTGTTGCTCCTGGGGTATCGGCGAGGACCATTCGCAACCGTCTCCATGAAGCTGGGCTACGGTCCCGCACACCGTTAGGCCGTCTTCCGCTCACGCCCCAACATCGTGCAGCCCGCCTCCAGTGGTGTCGCGACAGGCGTGAATGGAGGGACGAATGGAGACGTGTCGTCTTCAGCGATGAGAGTCGCTTCTGCCTTGGTGCCAATGATGGTCGTATGCGTGTTTGGCGCCGTGCAAGTGAGCGCCACAATCAGGACTGCATACGACCGAGGCACACAGGGCCAACACCCGGCATCATGGTGTGGGGAGCGATCTCCTCCACTGGCCGTACACCACTGGTGATCGTCGAGGGGACACTGAATAGTGCACGGTACATCCAAACGGCCATCGAACCCATCGTTCTACCATTCCTAGACCGGCAAGGGAACTTGCTGTTCCAACAGGACAATGCACGTCTGCATGTATCCCGTGCCACCCAACGTGCTCTAGAAGGTGTAAGTCAACTACCCTGGCCAGCAAGATCTCCGGATCTGTCCCCCATTGAGCATGTTTGGGACTGGATGAAGCGTCGTCTCACGCGGTCTGCACGTCCAGCACGAACGCTGGTCCAACTGAGGCGCCAGGTGGAAATGGCATGGCAAGCCGTTCCACAGGACTACATCCAGCATCTCTACGATCGTCTCCATGGGACAATAGCAGCCTGCATTGCTGCGAAAGGTGGATATACACTGTACTAGTGCCGACATTGTGCATGCTCTGTTGCCTGTGTCTATGTGCCTGTGGTTCTGTCAGTGTGATCATGTGATGTATCTGACCCCAGGAATGTGTCAATAAAGTTTCCCCTTCCTGGGACAATGAATTCACGGTGTTCTTATTTCAATTTCCAGGAGTGTATATTCAGGACAGAGGAAATTAAAATGTCCTGTGGTGCCTCTCCTGCTCCCAGTCGGCCGTTTGACATCCTTCTCCTCTTTTTTTAAATTTTTTTTTAAAATATTGCCTGTTAGCTAATAACTTGCTCTTTTGTGTGACATAAAATTAAATATAGGATACATAAAACTAGTAAAGTGAAGAGACAAGCAAGGCAGTACACATTTCTTCAATCCTTAAGTTCTAGCATTTTTTTTCTCTGTCTCTAATCATCTTTACATCTTTACATGGCGTACTTTCCTTTTGGGAAAAGAATCTATTGCCTCACCAAAGTTTGTCAAACGTTTTGCTACATGAAGAAACGAAATGCTGTTGTCTAATATTGAAAAAGTTGTTAATACAAATAGAACCCAAGACTGGTGTGGTTTCTTTACAACTGAAGTAATAATAGATTAAAAGTGCATTAGAAATTGAAGGAATTATGTTATTTGTTGCGGTCATTAATTAATCTTCAGTTCCTATATTTCGTGACTTAAATTTTACCTATGACGTTGCTTATATACTAAGTGTTCAGTTACAAGTGTTACATCCAAACAGTGGCATAATGATCACGGGATGTTCTGCGCTACTCCAAGCGCCGGCACACTGGTCAAGAACGTTAGAGCAGAGAGGGCTGTGAGAGGACGTCAGCCAATAATATGCTGACCGACCCCTCTCTAGGGCGACACCGAGACGACAGCGGGCTCCAGGCGAAGAGGACATCTGCACCACTCTGCCCGGCCGCAGCCTAGTTGGGGACGAGCCGTTCTACGAACGCTGCAGCAGCGACTTATGAACTATATTGATTCGCTTGTATTACGAATTGAAGAGAAAGAAAACTGGCATTCTACGGATCGGAGCGTGGAATGTGAGATCCCTTAATCGGGCAGGTAGGTTAGAAAATTTGAAAAGGGAAATGGATAGGTTAAAGTTAGATATAGTGGGAATTAGTGAAGTTCGGTGGCAGGAGGAACAAGACTTTTGGTCAGGTGAATACAGGGTTATAAATACAAAATCAAATAGGGGTAATGCAGGAGTAGGTTTAATAATGAATAAAAAAATAGGAGTGCGGGTTAGCTACTACAAACAGCATAGTGAACGCATTATTGTGGCCAAGATAGTCACAAAGCCCATGCCTACTACAGTAGTACAAGTTTATATGCCAACTAGCTCTGCAGATGATGAAGAAATTGATGAAATGTATGATGAGATAAAAGAAATTATTCAGGTAGTGAAGGGAGACGAAAATTTAATAGTCATGGGTGACTGGAATTCGTCAGTAGGAAAAGGGAGAGAAGGAAACATAGTAAGTGAATATCGATTGGGGGGAAGAAATAAAAGAGGAAGCCGCCTTGTAGAGTTTTGCACAGAGCATAACTTAATCATAGCTAACACTTGGTTCAAGAATCATAAAAGAAGGTTGTATACCTGGAAGAATCCTGGAGATACTAAAAGGTATCAGATAGATTATATAATGGTAAGACCGAGATTTAGGAACCAGGTTTTAAATTGTAAGACATTTCCAGTGGCAGATGTGGATTCTGACCACAATCTATTGGTTATGAACTGCAGATTGTAACTGAAGAAACTGCAAAAAGGTGGGAATTTAAGGAGATGGGACCTGGATAAACTGAAAGAACCAGAGGTTGTAGAGAGTTTCAGGGAGAGCATAAGGGAACAGTTGACAGGAATGGGGGAAAGAAATACAGTAGAAGAAGAATGCGTAGCTCTGAGGGATAAAGTAGTGAAGGCAGCAGAGGATCAAGTAGGTAAAAAGACGAGGGCTAATAGAAATCCTTGGGTAACAGAAGAAATACTGAATTTAATTGATGAAAGGAGAAAATATAAAAATGCAGTAAATGAAGCAGGCAAAAAGGAATACAAACGTCTCAAAAATGAGATCGACAGGAAGTGCAAAATGGCTAAGCAGGGATGGCTAGAGGACAAATGTAAGGATGTAGAGGCTTGTCTCACTAGGGGTAAGATAGATACTGCCTACAGGAAAATTAAAGAGGCCTTTGGAGAGAAGAGAACCACTTGTATGAACATCAAGAGCTCAGATGGCAACCTAGTTCTAAGCAAAGAAGGGAAGGCAGAAAGGTGGAAGGAGTATATAGAGGGTTTATACAATGGCGATGTACTTGAGGACAATATTTTGGAAATGGAAGAGGATGTACATGAAGATGAAATGGGAGATAAGATACTGCGTGAAGAGTTTGACAGAGCACTGAAAGACCTGAGTCGAAACAAGGCCCCAGGAGTAGACAACATTCCATTAGAACTACTGATGGCCTTGGGAGAGCCAGTCATGACAAAACTCTACCATCTGGTGAGCAAGATGCATGAGACAGGCGAAATACCCACAGACTTCAAGAAGAATATAATAATTCCAATCCCAAAGAATGCAGGTGTTGACAGGTGTGAAAATTACCGAACTATCAGTTTAATAAGTCACAGCTGCAAAATACTAACGAGAATTCGAATGGAAAAACCGGTAGAAGCGGACCTCGGGGAAGATCAGTTTGGATTCCGTAGAAATGTTGGAACACGTGAGGCAATACTAACCTTACGACTTATCTCAGAAGAAAGATTAAGAAAAGGCAAACCTACGTTTCTAGCATTTGTAGACTTAGAGAAAGCTTTTGACAACGTTAACTAGAATACTCTCTTTCAAATTCTGAAGGTGGCAGGGGTAAAATACAGAGAGCGAAAGGCTATTTACAATTTGTACAGAAACCAGATGGCAATTATAAAAGTCGAGGGGCATGAAAGGGAAGCAGTGGTTGGGAAAGGAGTGAGACAGGGTTGTAGCCTCTCCCCGATGTTTTTCAATCTGTATATTGAGCAAGCAGTAAAGGAAACAAAAGAAAAATTCGGAGTAGGTATTAAAATTCATGGAGAAGAAGTAAAAACTTTGAGGTTCGCCGATGACATTGTAATTCTGTCAGAGACAGCAAAGGACTTGGAAGAGCAGTTGAACGGAATGGACAGTGTCTTGAAAGGAGGATATAAGTTGAACATCAACAAAAGCAAAACGAGGATAATGGAATGTAGTCAAATTAAATCGGGTGACGCTGAGGGGATTAGATTGGGAAATGAGACACTTAAAGTAGTAAAGGAGTTTTGCTATTTGGGGAGTAAAATAACTGATGATGGTCGAAGTAGAGAGGATATAAAATGTAGACTGGCAATGGCAAGGAAATCGTTTCTGAAGAAGGGAAATTTGTTAACATCGAGTATAGATTTAAGTGTCAGGAAGTCGTTTCTGAAAGTATTTGTATGGAGTGTAGCTATGTATGGAAGTGAAACATGGACGATAAATAGTTTGAACAAGAAGAGAATAGAAGCTTTCGAAATGTGGTGCTACAGAAGAATGCTGAAGATAAGGTGGGTAGATCACGTAACTAATGAGGAGGTATTGAATAGGATTGGGGAGAAGAGAAGTTTGTGGCACAACTTGACTAGAAGAAGGGATCGGTTGGTAGGACATGTTTTGAGGCATCAAGGGATCACAAATTTAGCATTGGAGGGCAGCGTGGAGGGTAAAAATCGTAGAGGGAGACCAAGAGATGAGTACACTAAGCAGATTCAGAAGGATGTAGGTTGCAGTAGGTACTGGGAGATGAAGAAGCTTGCACAGGATAGAGTAGCATGGAGAGCTGCATCAAACCAGTCTCAGGACTGAAGACCACAACAACAACAACAATACTAATTGAATGTACTAAAGAGACTTCTTATTTGGCTGTCGCCCATTGCTTGCGACACGTCTGTATTTCACCAGGTTAAGTAATGTAATCATTTCCTTTTATAATAAACTT
The DNA here is from genome assembly GCF_021461395.2 of Schistocerca americana. Classification (NCBI taxonomy): domain Eukaryota; kingdom Metazoa; phylum Arthropoda; class Insecta; order Orthoptera; family Acrididae; genus Schistocerca; species Schistocerca americana. Next base: position 555,478,276 of record NC_060125.1, on the reverse strand, counting down.
TATTAGTACGATTTGTTTGAGTTGTTTTCGAGCGATCCGAGAAATCACGTTTCTTAGGCACCCCATATTCGACGAGTAGGCAGTACACAACGGGGTGGATATGTCTGCCGTTTATACTTAAGCTTGAACAGGTTTACAAGATTGATCGCATTACACTGTTTATTCTAAGTGTGTTGCATTGTGCGAGGTGCCGGAGCTAGCAGTGTATTTAACACTAAATCCTTCTAGAATCTTCATATGAAAATGATGCTCAAAACCCCCCCTTTTCTAACTCCGACTTTTGCTGTTGCACATGGATTAAGAAGTAACGCGAACTGACTGTAATCGACCCTGCAAGTGGAGTAGAAAAGAGTTTGGTACCTGCAATAATTTAATTGAATAGAAATTAATTAGATAAAGGAAAGTTTCATTGACGTAGTGAGAAATGAAAGGATTGCTTTACCAATTCACAGAATGAAAGTTCTGTGCAAAATAACAATTTGATTTATTATGACTAAACTCAAAATAATAAACAAAACACATGAAACATTTACAATACGTCAAATTGGATACTCAAATAAATGTTGTGAAAGTGAAGTTGTCCATAAACTAGCTTGTGACGTTTATGACCAAGTGGTATGTGGAGCCAATTCCTTGCAACTCAAATCTTAAGAGAAACACACAGCCAATTGCTGCTACAGTAGTGAGAACTCAGACAATGAACATCCAAGACAAAACCACGTAAGAAAAGACGGGAACAGGCGCGCTCTGCTGAGGTCTGATTATTGCAGAGCAGAATTCCCTAATCTGCCAGTGCTGTGGAATTACATTACCAAGCTGTCTTCTTCAAATGGCTCAAATGGCTCGGAGCACTATGGGACTTAACATCTATGGTCATCAGTCCCCTAGAATTTAGAACTACTTAAACCTAAGGACAGCACACAACACCCAGTCATCATGAGGCACAGAAAATCCCTGACCCCGCCGGGAATCGAACCCGGAACCCGGGCGCGGCAAGCGAAAACGCTACCACATGACCACGACCTGCGGACAAGCTGTCTTCTTAACTGCAAGGACACGATCTGCCGTACCGGAGGCGATGGCTGGTTGCTTCGACGTGCCGTCGTGGTGATGATAATGTCGCGAGTATAGCCAGAAACAAATTATCCTAGTCTGGTTGTTCCAGACTAAAGACTTCCTAGCAATACAAATGCGCCTCTGAGGGAGACAAAGAAGGCCCGCCACACAATCACTGACGGTACAGTGATTGATTTTAACAAGCAAAGTCACACAGTAACTCCGATACACTATACTTTAGTCCAAACTGCTCAAGACGGACTACATTGGCCGCCTGTAAGCAGGACGCTCAATTCCCAACTGAACTCGGAAAGTTACGTTGAAGTCGAAACTTCAGCAACTTCATCAAACAGTTACAATTAAATAAAAGTGTATTAGACAGCCAACGGAAGGCAGGCTGTCCAGAGCAGCGAGAGCTCAATCTTGTGTAACCTACTCCGACCAAAAGGCGAGAGACGACACTCTCAAGAGCACACGTACAAGCCGAACACAGAACATTCCCACCCCCACGACAGTGGTCGGGGTTAAACATTCCAATCAGCAACTCGAAAACCGGCGGAAAATTCCACTCTATTGCCGACGCACTATTATTCCACCAACGGAGATACTTGGCGTCAATTTCTGCGCCGACTTTGCTACATCACAGAGCTATCCCCTGAGCCAGCCAATCACAGTTATGATTTTGCAGACAACGCGGGAATTTGCCCGCCAAGACTGCCTGGGAATACAAGTCATTCCCACGCCTCGCTGGTAGCCCGCCAGAAAGTGTTTTCAGTAAGTTTCTGCGAAGTAATGGAATCTCTAGGCCAGCCGCTCTGTCAGACCCCTGTGGGCATGTCGCTCCCACTCTTATGACAATGTCGGCGTCTGGAAAGAATCCACTCGACTCCCTCACATCCGTCTGCTTAACCCTTTCAAGTTCAGCAGAACCCGCCTGTCACCGGACCACCTGGGTGACAAGAGACGCTGCATGAGAAGTCCACGTGTGATGGAATAGCGACTTTTCACCACATGCAATTAGAGAGGAAAATCGAATTACTCAGAGTAAGATAGAAATATGAGAGGGGGCTCATGCCTCCTCTCAGTTGTTAACTTATACAGCATGTCTGTCTGATTTCATCGTGTAATTTCCTTGAGACATCATCAGACTTTTTATGTATTATCTGCCATTCTTCTTTGTTCCTTATTGCCCATATCATGACATTGCCGCACTTCGTCGGTGTCTGATGTGCTGCTCTGTATCAAGTTCTTCAGTCATTTCTCCAGCAAGGTTGGTAATCAAATGTAGAAGTTACAGAATGCGGTTCTTTGATGTTGTCTGTACATCTGGGCATGATAACCCACTAATATGGTTCCTTCTAGCAGATAGTTGACAGAAACTCATTGAAGGGTAGCGGTTTTAAGGGTAGAGGGGCGGGGGGTGGGGGTGGAGGGTGGAGGTGCCGTGGCAAGTGCCGTGGGGAAAAACCGCTTTGATTGTCGTGGCGGTGTGTACCAGTAGCGACAGTTCATGCTTGTGTCTTAGGAAATATTTGTGGAAAGGTGTTATCGTTACAGCTGGTCTTCGGCGAAATCTCCTGGACCAGCTACAGCGTAAGAGTATCTGTAACACACCAAGTCGTCTCTACATCTGTATCTATGTGGATATTCTGCAAATCACACTTAAGTGACTGGCAGATGGTTCATCGAGCTTCATTCACAATAATTCTTTATTATTCCACTCTCGAACAGCGAGAGGAAAAACGAACACCTATATCTTTCCGTGCGAGCTCTGATTTCCCTTATTTTATTGTGATGATTGTTTCTCCCTACGTAGGTAGGCGTCAAATAAATATTTTCGTATTCGGAAGAGAAATTTGGTGATTAAAATTTCTCGAGAAGATCCCGCCGCAACAAGAAACGCCTTTGTTTTAATGATGTCGACCCCAACTCCTGTATCACGTCCATGACACTCTCTCCCCTATTTCTCGATAATACAAAACTTGCTTCTTTGAAATTTCTTGATATACACCGTTAATACCATCTGGTAAGGATGCCACACAGCGTGGCAGTACCCCAAAAGTGGCCGGACAAGCGTCGTGTAGGTAGTCTCTTTAGTGTGGATCTGTTGCATCTTCTAAGTGTTCTGACGATAAATCGCAGTCTTGGGCTCTTTTCATTATTTAGGGTCAACTATCAATTTTTGCACCATACAGATATCTTTCCCACATCGTTTTGCAACTTGTTTTGATCTTTGATGACTTTACTAGACGATAAACGGCAGCGTCATCTGCAAAAATAACCTAAGAAGGCCGCTCAGGTTGTCTCCTAAATCGTTTGTATAGATAGGGAACAGCAGAGGACCTATAACACTACCTTGGAGAACGCCTGTAATCACTTCTGTTTTACTCGACGACTTTCCGTTAATTACCGTGAACTGCGACCTCTCTGACAGAAAATCACGAAACCAGTAGCATAAATCAGACGATATTCCATAAGCACACAATTTGATTAGAAGCCGATTGTATGGTACAATCTCAAAAGCCTTCTCCAGAAAACAGTATCGATTTGAAATCCTTTCGCAATAGCACTCAGCCATGTGTTCAGTTTGTGTTGTAACGAGAGGAAACGGGCCAGCCACCTATCTATACCACCCTCTGCTCATCCAGCCAGGGACCACAAGAGGCCACAGCCACAACTCTCCTAGTGCGCAAGTTTCCTGCACTGATACAATGAACTGATACCAGACATGTAATGGCTGATTAAAACAATCCTGCCTAGATGGTCAAGATGCAAAAATAGTTTACTATTGCCGTGCCAAATTTGCAAGGTGTCCATAATTAAGTCCCAGTTACAAAACACTGTAGAAAGAAAACCACTGCTCCGAATAACGTCAAATTTGAACAGCATATTATTGATGCAGGGGTAAAAGCCACTGAACAAAAAAAAAACTGATAATTTTATCAATAGATGGCGCTGTAAGCATATTAAAGTAAATTTTGTCGGCTGCAAATGACAGCTACAGCACATTACATCATCTGTACTCTTCAATGTGCATGACAGTACAAAATCGGCAGTCAACAGAAGTGGCACTATTAGTTACGTGTCCCCGTCCACCATGGCACCACATCGGATGGAAAAATTGGTTTTTAATTTCCTGAGACCAAAAACCGCATAAAAGCAAAATTACATCGGTTTTTAACTATCACGAGGCCACGAGCATAAGAAGCAAACTGACATCGATGTTTAATTGTACTTCGGCATGCGATCCACTGTTTACTGCTACAATTTTAAATCGAGAAACAGCTTGTTCCACAACGTATCAGAATGTCTCGGGCACACGTTCAGAATGCGTTGCGTAATGCCTGCTTTGCATTCAGCTACGTTCAGAATTGGAGCAGCGAGCATTATATCTTTCAGATAACCCAGCAGCAAGAAGTCACACGGATTAAGATCAGGTACCCTCGTCGTTCAGATTGAAGGAAACGACGGCTGATAATTACATCATTTCCGAAATACCTCTGCAGTCACCACTTCACTGGCTGTGCAATGTGCAGAGGAGCGCCATGTTGCATAAAAAGAATCCTACCCATAAATCCACGCGGTTGACGGGTCGGAATGACATACGTGTGCAAAAGATTCTCATAGCGTTTACCAGAGACGGTACATGTCGCCACACAGTCACCTATGCAGAATGAACTGGCCTCGGTTGATATGCGCGTGGATTTTCCGTTTCCGATGTTCTGCAATTCTGCGTATTGACATGTCCTTGGAGATGGAAATGGGCTTCGCCTGTCCGCATAATGTCCCATGCCCATTCATGCGAGCAAGAAATTGCAGAGCGAACGTTTGTCTTGCTGCCAGGTCAGCAGGAAGCAACTCTGGAACATGGATGATTCTTTTTTATCGATAGCAATACAGGACGTTTCGCAGCATTTTATGCACCGCGCTCGAGCAGACAGGTCCAGCCTTCGGGCAGTTCCCCGCGTACTGCAACTTTACACACCACTGCTCGACAACACCTGCACATCTTCGACAGACGTCGGACCAGTTGCTTTCCTCCCTCTGCCACATCGTACTTCAAAAGAACCTTCGAATTTGGTAATCATTTTCCCCAGACCTTTAGCGGACATCGCACCAACGCCTTTTTTCATACCCTTGAAGTGTCCAGACCTGCAGTTCAACTAGCCCATAGGCACCGTTCTTGCAAAAGAACTTCACCAGCAGCGCGCTATCCTTCATGGAGACAATCGTCTCGGCTGCCTCGGACCCAAACAGAGGAACAGCTGTGCGCATATTCTGAAGCTTAAAGTGCCACCGATTGATCAGTTCTGTAGGCGCCCCAGTGGTCACGGTCGCCTATGGTGGACTGGATGGCCGAGCGGTGACCTCTCCAGTTGTCAGGATGCTAGGAAATGACTGTGGACGCGTCAGAAACGCCAAAGAAACATTATTAATTCATATCATCTTCATTCGTGCCGAGTACAGTGTGGCTTGGTGATATCAACGACCTTCCCTGAGTCCTCGCTGACTCGTAGCGATGACACCAGCTCCGGGCCACACGGTCTTGCTAGCGCAGCGTCGCGTGCTGTGACGTAGCGGAGGAATGTCCTTACTTCGGCCGCGAGTGGCTGGCGGCGCCCGGCTGGGCGGCTGGCTCGGCTGTGGACAGCAAGCTGGTGCTCGTGGAGGCTCCCGTAGTGCGGAGTGTACTCTATCCCACACCGTCTTCTTCCCTGCTCCTCCTGGTGGCTTGTCTGTGGTGGACGGGCGGAACGGGCTGTAGTCCCCCAGCGCCGTTGGCTCACCCGGTTGTGACGGCGGATGCACAGGGCCTAGGCCCCGCACGACCTCGACAACGGCTCACTGATCTGGTCAGCGTTGGCGACGAGCGAATCTGTCGCGATGTCTGCTAATCCTGGGTTGATGATTAACAGCGGCAGCAGAGAGGACCAGAGCTGGTACTCTCACGTCTGCTGCTGGATGGGCCGCCCTTACTGCAACATCTCCTTAATAAAGATTAACATGTCGATCACCGAGCTGAGCGCTACGCAGCGACCCAGTACACATCTAACTGCAAGTCTAACTGCGAGTGCCTTGTTGCTATCAAAGCTGGCGTATTTAAAGGAAGCACGAGCGACGTCCTGACGTCATGCTCGTTTGTAATGAACGCATTCGTTCCACTTATACTGCTGATTCATCTGTCGTACTCACCTCTTAGGTGTTCTTGCGACAGAGTTACGTGTTGTTACGGCAGACTTACGCGAAGTTGTGAAACGCAGCACAGCTGACGCTATACCTCTGTCTTGCACTCTACGAAAGTCCCCGCCTAACACAAACCCACGTGCAAAGCAATTCTCTCTCGCCTGTTGTGTGTAACCAGGCCATTGCCCATGCATGACGACACATTCCGATATATGTGCAATCCTCTTACCTCTTGGCTAATCTACTGCCTCTGGCTCTCGGCATAGGCGACGAAACTTTGACAATATTCCACGTTTCCAACTCTTTACTATTCTGCGACACTACAGTTCTTCCCATGAGGTTTCACCCTCCGTCAATAACAAGCTGTTCAAATTTGACGTCATTCTGAGAAGTGGTTCCCTTTCTACAATGTTTTTAAGCTGGAACTTTAATTATGGACATCCTGCGTAAATGGCATTAAAACAAATGGACATACCAGATTATGAGTTAAATTTGATTATGATTGTTAGATCATTAGAAATTAGACAACATTACACAATGTAGTTTATAAATGTTCTGCATCAGGGAAGCAATGAATGGGCCATGCTGTTAGGGGGGCAATTCAGATGTTCTCCTGTGTGACTACGCAACTGAGTCTTGTAATACCAGCACGCATTAGAGGTAAGAGGTGTAATTAGAAACTAGACATAGTTTTAAATTAATTGCGTATAAACAATTTACAATACGCAGTTTGGACTAGATCTGTTTTGTATTATGTTGAAATGTATGTAACAGTAGAGACTGTATTATGAATTTATGGTAAGATTTACTTTATCTAGTAGCTAGCACGTCGTGCCATGCTCATCAGACGGCAAACCTAACATGTGACGGCAAATAAATAAATAAAAAATAATTATAGTCCACTGGTTCCCAAACTACGTACACTTACTTCCTCCGGGCCGGGGGTGAAGTTCAATGAAAGGTAAAAACAATATGAGTTTGATTCAAGTTTACTCATGACTCTAAAAAAAACTGCACCAACAGTAACGTCTGCTGTTGTTGTGCTCGGCCCAAGGAGTAGTTTGGTGCAGATTTCTACCCTAGTCTACCCTGTGTAACCCTTCTCACTACATTCAAGCGTCGATTTCCGCCTACATTTCGACCCCCATACTTCCATCACTTGACAATTTCTTGATGGCTCAGCATGCGCCCCATCAACCTATCCTTACCCTTAAGTTCTTTTCTCCCCAGTCTGATTCAGTATATGTTCACTGGTTATATTATGTACTTTATAGACAAATATATAACTTCTGGATTACAGGCCAACCTATTGTGCAAACAATTTTTTTGGCCTGTATATAAATGATCAATAATGTTTCAGTGCCTTTACGTGATCATCAGTAGGTACGCTTCTGAAGTTCTTATCTTTTCTGCGACAGGCTTCTGTAGGACCCTTCTTACTTTACTGTTTATCGGCGACTTGTCATATTTTTGTGATATCCGTTCTGATCTGTATTCTCATCCTTGTGGAAATTCACAAAACGCAGTGTTTATGTTGCTGCTGCGTGCGCAGTCTCTGTTGGTATTCCTTCAGAACCCAACAATTCAGAAAAACGTAGGAACTGAATGAAAATACCTACTGATGATGGCATAAAGATGCTGAAACGTGTTTGCGCATTTATATGTATAAAAAAACAGCTGTCTGCGTAACAGGAGGACCTAAAGCCAATTTTTTTGCCTACAGTCACGGTTACTGTTAGAGGTTCAATACCAAATGATGATAACTGTGTCAAATTGAAGTTTAAGTAGTATTTTGTTTCTAACGACAAACAGAATTATTTCGTCGAATGACAACGATCCTCAGGTGAAAAATCTAATAAAGAACTTTCGTTCGACTTTTTTTGTCCATTTAGGATGGAGCCTCATTGAGGAAGTTTCCTCTAATCCTCTGTACATTCGTTCATCTCTCCAGATATTATATAGTGGTACATCGTTCATTCAGTGCATATAAGCAAGTCCATATAACAAATAATTATCCTGTTTCGACAGCCAGTCACCGGTAAACTTCACATGGCAGAAAGCAATGTCCGTGCGACCAGTTTAACTGAGGCTAGTAAGTAAAACCAGTTGTTGTCTAAAATGTCCGTCCTATATTCTCAGTTTAACAAAAGACGAACTGCTACAAATGTTCGCACAGTACTACACAGTTCACCATTATTCAGTGATCTGAAGTTTTCGGAATTGCGACTGCACAGTGTGCCACACGATACTTTTGGGCCCATGAGAAGAAATTCACAAAATTCTATAAATGCCGTGAAACTTCCGGAAAAGTAGTTTACGTCCGATGTCATTCTTCGAACTACTCTGCTTCTTGACATAAGTAAATTATAACATTATTATAATAGACGTAAACATAGTTCCACTCGCTACTACAGCTAAATTAGACTCCCCGAGACAAGCGCCCACAAATTTCTCCCTCCAGAACGCGCTAACCTATTGTGATCGTCTTGGACATACTGTAGCCAGTCAGCTTCATAGCTTCTTGGTAATTCCCCATCTTGACCAGTCTTCAACTCCTAATTTACTTAAATCTGTTTTCCAACTCAATATTTTCTTGAAAGTAAATAATCTGAAAATAATCTCCTCTTTTCTTGTCTGGAGAACAAAAGTTAAGATTATGCTTTTGGGATTCTTAAACTGGCTGCTTTACATTAAACAGATTATACCATATACGTGACTCACTGCTCCGTTACACAATGTAATTAACACGCTACTTCATCATAAATCATTAACCAATTTCAAGATTCATACATCACATACGTGCTGCATTCACCCACCACTCATATTGACATCATAACAAATGAAAATAATAGCTACTGTTTAAAAACTGAGATCATTACATAACTTCCACTTTTAGGAACAGATTTTTGTGTAATTATCTACTTAGCGACAAGGTTTTGAGTTTAGGCCATCCTCTAATGTGTACTGTTCATGTTTTAAACGTTCATTACAGTTGGACAACTATTTATTGACTGGATTCTTTACACTGTTAGGTTTTAGAGGCCCAGCCCCATCTTCAGATGTACCGTAAAATGAAATGAAACAATATCTCTACTAGAGAAAAAAAGTTTAACTGGGCTCACAGAAACCCATTACATTGAGCAAATCTACAAAAAATATTAGACGCAACACCCACGTCCAAACTAACTTCCAAGACAACATTTCTGCCGCGGATGGCTTGTCGGATAAAATATCCAAATGAGTTCGCGCAGAAGGCAGATGTGTTGCCTCGGAAGTTTGTTTGGATAAGGACGTTGCGTCTACTATTTATTGGTATGCTCAATGGAGTGGATTTATGTGGCCTCAATTAGGTTTTTTCTTCTAGTATTGTTAGCTTGTTTTGGTCTTGCAGTTTAGAGGTATTGTTTTGTTTTAAGTTACAGGTACACCTAAAGATGGTACTGAGTCCCTGACACCTGAGAGTCTAAAGACTTCAGTCAGTAATTAATTGTACAACCGTAGCGGATGTTTTAATCATGAACATTTCACATAACTATTGCGGATGTCCCACCAGCAATAATTTATCATCCTCTGACGTATTTTTAAAACCATTATCATGTCAGGATATTGCTTTTATCGGGCAGCAGAGAAAAACCAAATTTATCGAAGTACACCTCACCTGTGGACATTGTCCATTAAACAGCGGAAGTACCGTAGAGGGGGCGGTGAGGCGTAACGCTTCATACCGCGCGTATGTAAGCACGAGACAGTAGCGGGCAGACAGCTTCAGACAATGAGTCATGGTTATCACATGACGGAGGCGAGCAGAGCCAGTAGCTAGCTGCAAGTAGTTACGAATTTAGCCGAAAGATGTCAGCTTCCTACGGACTAGGAAATTATCAGGTAGTCAAAACATGTTTTCGAAACAAAACTATAATTATTGTGATTATTATGACTGTTATTAATTGTTGATAAATTGTTTATCAGCGTAAACGATGGTGTGAATGGAAGGTAAGGTATTAAATGAATATTGTTATGTCTATTAACTGAGTACACGTTAATGAGAAAACTGTGATTGTACAGAGAAAGTGAATTATACTCTCCAGAGAATTCTATAATGTACGAGTTTCCAGTTTATGCGATTGGGAAAACAAGAAACATTTTACAATAGTTGTGTTACTTAAAGAGGGAGTTATTTTGATATTTGTGGAGTGTCTAAGTTTGTTCATTTAGTAAATTGTTAATGAAAGCTGTTAATTTTGTGATTGATCAAAAGTAAAAGACGCGGAACTGCGCGGTTTGATGATAATATCGGACTGGCTATGATGAATGTCAGCCAATCAGAGTAGATTACATTCGTGTGTATTTTGCGGGCGAAAGAATTGCTTCATGAAGTCTAAAGAGTTGAGTTTGGAGTTCCACCATCAAGATGCTGATATAAGGAGCTCTGAATATGTGTGATAATTCTGTTAAATAATGATTAAAACGTAACCATGGAGCGCTACAAAGTGGATGCGAACGTGTGAGAAAAACGAACGCACGAAATTCCGATTTTAATATTTAAACTGTGGCTTTGAGTAACTAAAATGCACGTGACATGTTATACAATCCGCAACCGCAAACTGGACATTAGTAGTGGTCAAAATGAGTAATATTTGAGAAAGCATTTTGTCACAGATAACCCGTTTGATGTATGAGACAGGCGAAATACCTTCAGAATTCAAGAAAAATGTAATAATTCCAATCCCAAGGAAAGCAGCTGTTGACAGGTGTGAAAATTACAGAACTATCAGTTTAATAACCCACGGCTGCAAAAAACTAACACGAATTCTTTACAGACGAATGGAAAAACTGGTAGAAGCCGACCTCGGGGACGATCAGTTTGAATTCCGTAGAAATACTGGAACACGTAAGGCAATACTGACCCTACGACTTATCTTAGAAAATAGATTAAGAAAAGGCAAACCTGCGTTTCCAGCATTTGTAGACTTAGAGAATGCTTTTGACAATGTTGACTGGAATACTCTCTTTCAAATTCTGAAGATGGCAGGGGTAAAATACAGCGGGCGAAAGGCTATTTGCAATTTGTACAGAAACCAGATGGCAGTTATAAGAATCGAGGGACATGAAAGGGAAGCAGTGGTTGGGAAGGGAGTGAGACAGGGTTGTAGCCTATCCCCGATGTTATTCAATCTATATATTGAGCAAGCAGTAAAGGAAACAAAAGAAAAATTCGGAGTAGGAAATAAAATCCATGGAGAAGAAATAAAAACTTTGAGGTTCGCCGATGACATTGTAATTCTATAAGAGGCAGAGAAGGAGATGGAAGAGCAGCTGAACGGAATGGACAATGTCTTGAAAGGTGGATGTAAGATGACCATGAACAAAGGCAAAACGAGGATAATGGAATGTAGTCAAGTGGACAGTGTCTTGAAAGGAGGATATAAGATGAACATCAACAAAAGCAAGTCTGGTGATGCTGAGGGAATTAGATTATGAAATGAGACACTTGTAGTAGTAGATGAGTTTTGCTATTTGGGAAGCAAAATAAGTGGAAAGGATATAAAATGCAGACTGGCAATGGCAGGGAAAGCGTTTCTGAAGAACAGAAATTTATTAACATCGAGTATAGATCTAAGTGTAAGGAAGTCTTTTCTGAAAGTATTTGTATGGGGTGTAGGATTTGTTAAAGTGAACCATGGACGATAAATAGTCTAGACAAGAAAAGAACAGAAGCTTTCGAAATGTGGTGCTACAGAAGAATGCTGAAGATTAGATGGGTAGATCACATAACTAATGATGACGTATTGAATAGAATTGGAGAGACGAGAAATTTGTAGCACAACTTGACTAGAAGAAGGGATCGGTTGGTAGGGCATATTCTGAGGCATCAAGCGATCGCCAATTTAGTATTGGGGGGCAGCGTAGAGGGTAAAAATCGTAGAGGGAGACCAAGAGATGAATACACTAAACAGATTCAGAAGGATGTAGGTTGCAGTAGGTACTGGGAGATGAAGAAGTTTCCACATGATAGAGTAGCAGGGAGAGCTGCATCAAACCACTCTCTGGATTGAAGACAACAACAACAACCCGTTAGATAATCCTTTTGGTAACGGATTCAGTTAATTATCATAAGCTGGCTATGAGTGACGACATGTGAGAATTAAAACCAGAATTTAAAAAAAGTACGGGCTTGGCAGTGTTTTTATATCAGATAAGTAACAAAATATCGAAATTTATCGCTCACAAACTATCTTTCAGCCAATCGCTGATAACATTTGTTGCTCCCGTTAGATTCGAATAATGCTACTGCAGATTTTCCAGTAGAGGACCATCATTCGTTTTTAAAAAAACACAGAGGACAGAAGAAGAAATCACTGCAAGGTTAGTGAACATCATTTCTGTAGGACGAGCATGCAGTAACCGCGACGTTGCAGCGCAGCCTGGTTAGAACGTGACAGCCAAAATGTAGGAAAGACGCGTGTCAACGCTACGAAACAGTAAATACACTGTGACGAGAGCTGTGAAGAAGGAATACCTTCAATGGATGGCTAAGAATACCGTACCCAATGGTCCATATCACAGATTTGGAGTGGCAGGGCAATTAGGCGTCGCAAAGTCTGATGCCGTCTGAGAGATGTGTGTAGTGGGAGCACTTCTCATTGTGGAGCAAACAAGCAACATCGTCGTCGCTGTTTGTCGCAACTTCCCAACACCGCCAGGCGCACTAACTTTCACTTGCATCATGTATAAAGACGTGTATAACGATTTTGAAAGTGAACGTCAGTACTAGTACACTTTTCCAAAAAGGTATGTCTATCTGCAAATATCCCAGGGGCTTATATTGAAGGTGAGAAGCGAAGTCTTATGAGAAAAAGATCTGTCAACTATGTATTGAAATCAAAAAGCAAATTGTCTTGAGAAAGACAGATTCAGCATATGGAAAGGTTAAAATAACTTTTGGTAAAATTAAAAGCGAGATTGTCAACATTAAGAGACAGGTGGGTGGAAAGAGTGTATTGAGAGCCTGTATGCGGAGGAGGAACTGTCTTCGACATGAGAGAAGAAGAAATAGATGACGATTTGAAAGATATAAGGGATCCATTGTTAGAATCACAGTTTCAGAGAGCTTTGGAAGACTTGCGGTTAAACAAGGCAGAAGACCTGAATAACATTGATTTGAAATTCCTAAAGTCTTGAGGGAAGTGGCAACCAAACCATAATGTTTTGCATCAAGACAAGTGTTCAGTTCCTAGTGCTGTGAAATGTGGAATAAAACCGCAAGTGGCGTTTATAAGAAGAGGAAAGACACCAAAAATTGAACAGGAGCGTAAACTTCCACGCAACCTGCCACTGAAGATGCCTTGCAGGGAATAAAGGCGAAACGCGTCTGGCACGAATATTGTGTTTCATTCAGATGTAGTCATACGGTGCATAAAGTCAAAATTATCATTATACCAATTAGCATATATTTGAGCAAATTTTTCCCGTATCAGACATGAAGTATGGTTTATAATGGCGTAACAAAGAACTGCTGTTTAATTGTGCCCAGCAAAGGAGATTGTCATTTTGCCGCTCGCGTAAGATAGACAAAAATAATTACAACACCTACTGAAGAGTTGGACCACTCGAATACGCTGAAGAGCCAAAGAAACAGGTACACATGCCTAATGTCGTGTAGGACCCCCGTCAGCACGCAAAAGTGTCGCAACACGACGTGGCATGGACTAGACTAATGTGTGAAATAGTGCTGGAACGAATTGACGCCATGAATCCTGGAGGGCTGTCCATAGATCCGTAAGAGTACGAGGTGATAGAGATCTCTTCTGAACAGCACGTTGCAAGGCGTCCCAGGTATGCTCAACAATGTTCGTGTATGGGGAGTGGTCGCCAGCGGAAGTGATTAAACTCAGAATTGTGTTCCTTGACCCACTCTGTAGCAATCTAGCAATTCTGGACGTTTAGGGTGTCGCATCGTCCAGTTGGAGTTAAATTCCGTCGGGATGCACAATGAACGTGAATAGAGGCAGGTGATCAGACAGGCTGGTTACGTACGTGACAGTGGTACCTAGATGTATCAGGGGTCCCATACCATTTCAACTACACACGCCCCCACCATTACAGAGCTTCCACCAGCCTGAAAAATCCTCTGCTGACATTCAGGGTCCATGGATTCATGAAGTTGTCTCCATATCCGCACACGTTCATCAGCTCGATAAAATTTCAAACGAGACTGGACCGACGAGGCAACATGTTTCCAGTCATCAAGAGTCCAATGTAGGTGATGGCGATCCCAAGCAAGGTGTAAAGCTTTGTGTAGTGCAGTCACCAAGGGCACACGAGTGTTTCTTCGGCTTCGAAAGCCCATATCGATGATGTTTCGTTGAATGTTTCTCACGCTGACACTTGTTGATAGCCCAGCACTGAAATCCGCAGCAATTTGCGGAAGGGCTGCACTTCTATTAAGTTGAACGATTTTCTTCAGACATCGTTGGTCCCGTTCTTGCAGGATCTGTTTCCGGCCGCAGAGATTTTGGAGATTTGATGTTTTACGGGATTCCTGTTATTCACGGCACAATCGTAAAATGGTGGTACGGGAAAATTTCCATTTCTTCGCTACCTCGGACATGCTGTGTCCCATAGTTGGTGCGCCGACTGTAACACCATGTGCAAACTCACTTAAATCTTGATAACCTGCCACTGCAGCAGCAGTAACCAATCCAACAACTGCACCAGACGCTTGTCTGCCGACCGACAAGCCGTATTGTGCCTTTTTACATACAGGTATCTCTTTATTTCAGTACGCGTGCCTATACCAGATTCTTTGGCGCTTCAGTGTATTCCCCCCTTATCTTAATATATGCTATTTAGGATATCAGTGAATCTGAAAACTAATCATAAGATTAAGCTTCGACCCCTAGTAACAGAAATGCAAATAAAATTCGTGCCTGTTCTCTGTCTTTCAAAAGCAAGTAGGAGACGCTCAAGACACAGCTAAGCTGTGGAATCATTTTTCCTGCAACTAACTAGGGATGTGACAACATGCCGAACTATATTTGGCAACACTGTGGCCTTTGACTTAGTTCCTGGAATGGCAGAGAATTATCCTGCTACATCCACTTAATATTTACCTGCCATTTTGATTAAAGATTCTGAATGGTTTTCATGAAAGTGATTGCAATGAGTTAGAAACTTTATGTTTTTCGACCAGAAAGCTCGTTCCAATCGTAAAGTACAACTACTCTCGTCTTTTACATTGCAAACTATCCAT
Organism: Schistocerca americana; assembly: GCF_021461395.2. Lineage (NCBI taxonomy): Eukaryota > Metazoa > Arthropoda > Insecta > Orthoptera > Acrididae > Schistocerca > Schistocerca americana. The sequence goes on along the minus strand of NC_060125.1, from coordinate 555,462,786 downwards.
GTAGGCTATTAATAGACAAAGAGAGAGTTCTATCCGAAAGTTGCCCAATAGCTCAGAGGTAAAGTTTGGTTTGGTTGTTTGGGGGGAAGTGACCAAACAGCGAGGTCATCGGTCTCATCGGATGAGGGAAGGATGGGAAAGGAAGTCAGCCGTGCCGTTTCAAAGGAACCATCCCGGCATTTGCCTGGAGTGATTTAGGGGAATCACGGAAAAGCTAAATCAGGATGCGAGTCCATTGTGCTAACCACTCAGAGGTAAAATTTTCACCCTTCAGAGGGAAGACTCTTATTTCTTCTGTGACAAAATTATTCTCCAGAAATGTACAATCAGTAAAGAAAACTTAAGAAAACTTCTCCCTCATTAGATTTCTTTCTACTTTGGCTCAGTACACTGTAGATCTAAAAGTGAAAAACTTACACATTTGCGCACTTGTTATTGCTGCGCTCTCTGCTTGTACGAAGATAATTTTTAGTTTTTTATGAAAAATTGTATGAAAAAATAATTTTAGTGACATAATTGGGGCACTGAACGATTTGTTAATTGCATTTCGTTATGTGTCTGCCCCACACTTTGGTGGCAGTCCTGTGACGCTACTTCAGTACGACCGTCGGCTGCACATAATCACAGGTGGCTTTTATGCCAAAAATGCATAGTGTTTTGCTAATTCATGACGATTTGGGGGCGTTTGTATTAAGGGTACTTTGTTTATTATAGTTGTAATGTTATCATGATAAGTTGCAATTCATTTGTCTTAGTACAGTGTATACTTTATCGGATTTTTTTCGTTAGTTTCTTGAACACAACAGATCAATATAAAAAAACTAGGTAATCATCAGTAATACGGTCTCCTGCACTATCTAACGTTATCGAACTAGCAGTTTATTCATTCCCTTGTTTCATTTCCTTCATAGTTTTCTGGGTCCTGTTTTTTGGTCATTGAAAAGATTTCCTTGCACTGTTTGCTTTCCTGCTTTGCAACTGATTATTATTTTCAGCTTACAAAAAAATCTTTGTTGATGTTCGTGCTTTCTAATCAGTGGTACGCTGTCTCTTCGTTTGTGTTATTATATGTTAGAGATAGTACCAAGAAAAGAATTCTTAAGGAAAATTGCTTTAAGTGAATAATATTAAAAAGAACGTTATTAAGTCATAATATTAATAGTATCAGGTGATGCTAAGAAAGCGGATCACTTCCGGTGAATAAGCTGTGTGTTCGCAAAACATCTAAGACATAAAAAAAACAGAAACAGCAGCAACAGCTACTCAAGAATAGGACCATGCAGATAAATCCCGCTGCCCTTTATTTATGATGTTCGATTTACACTCGGTCAGACTAGATAATATTCGTAGTTATGCTCTAGATCAGAATCATTGTTACCGAAATGCAAAAACCTCTGGACTGCGCTGCAGACGTTTCAGCTGGCAGTCGACGCGGTGGCGGGCACGTTCATCGCGCCTTCTAAAGGAGAGTTTCGCAAGTGGTGGCCAGTCCGGCACCTTAACGTATCCTTCGTGTCGCTAAAGTTGTAGAATACGTTTGTTAACCGTATGGTCGTCGATTTACTTCCCGGTGTGGTTCAGCACCGTACTGCGAAATTCGCTTGATAAATTCATGCCATTTCCGATAGGTAATCTGACCCCCATGAACCATGGACCTTGCCGTTGGTGGGGAGGCTTGCGTGCTTCAACGATACAGATAGCCGTACCGTAGGTGCAACCACAACGGAGGGGTATCTGTTGAGAGGCCAGACAAACGTGTGGTTCCTGAAGAAGGGCAGCAGCCTTTTCAGTAGTTGCAGGGGCAACAGTCTGGATGATTGACTGATCTGGCCTTGTAACACTAACCAAAACGGCCTTGCTGTGCTTGTACTGTGAACGGCTCAAAGCAAGGGGAAACTACAGCCGTAATTTTTCCCGAGGGCATGCAGCTTTACTGTGTGGTTAAATGATGATGGCGCCCTCTTGGATAAAATATTCCGGAGGTAAAATAGTCCCCCGTTCGGATCTCCGGGCGGGGACTACTCAGGAGGACGTCGTTATCAGGAGAAAGAAAACTGGCGTTCTACGGATCCGAGCGTGGAATGTCAGATCCCTAGATCGGGCAGGTAGGTTAGATCACTTAAAAAGGGAAATGGGTAGGTTAAAGTTAGATATAGTGGGAATTAGTGAAGTTCGGTGGCAGGAGCAACAAGACTTCTGGTCAGGTGAATACAGGGTTATAAATACAAAATCAAATAGGGGTACTGCAGGAGTGGGTTTAATAATGAATAACAAAAATGGGAGTGCGGGTAAGCTACTACTAACAGCGTAGTGAAGGCATTATTGTGGCCAAGATAGACACGAAACCCACGCCTAACACAGTAGAACAAGTTTATATGCCAGCTAGGTCCGCAGATGACGAAGAGGTTGATGAAATGAATGATAAAATAAAAGAAATTATTCAGATAGTGAAGGGTGACGAAAATTTAGTAGTCATGGGCGACTGGAATTCGATATTAGGAAAAGGAAGAGGAAGAAACGTAGTAGGTGAGTATGGAATGGAGGTAAGAAATGAAAGAGGAAACCGCCTGGTAGAATTTTGCACAGAGCATAACTCAATCGTAGCTAACACTCGGTTCAAGATTCATGAAAGAAGGTTATATACATGGAAGAGGCCTGGAGATACTGGAAGATTTCAGATAGATTATATAATCTACATTATAAGACAGAGATTTAGGAACCAGGTTTTAAATTGTAAGACATTTTCAGGCCCAGATGTGGACTCTGACCACAATATATTGGTTATGAACTATAGATTAAAACTAAAGACACTGCAAAAAGGTGGAAATTTAAGGAGATGGGACCTGGATAAACTGACAAACCCAGAGGTTGTAGAGAGTTTCAGGGAGAGCATTAGGGAACGATTAACAGGAAAGAGGGAAAGAAATGCAATAGAAGAAGAACGGGTATCTTTGGGAGATGAAATATTGAAGGCAGCAGGGGATCAAGTAGGTAAAAAGACGAGGACTAGTAGAAATCCTTGGGTAACAGAAATATTGAATTTAATGTATGAACGGAGAAAATATAAAAGTGTAGTAAGTGAAGCAGGTAAAAAGGAATACAAACGTCTCAAAAACGAGATCGACAGGAAGTGCAAAATCGCTAAGCAGGGATGGCTAGAGGACAAATGTAAGGATGTAGAGGAATATCTCACTAGGGGTAAGATAGATACTGCCAACAGGAAAATTCAAGAAACCTTTGGAGAAAAGAGAACCACTTGTATGAATATCAAGAGCTCAGATGGAAACCCAGTTCCAAGCAAAGAAGGAAAGCAGAAAGGTGGAAGGAGTATGTAGAGGGTCTATACAAGGGCGATGTACTTGGGGACTACATTATGTAAATGGAAGAGGATGTAGATGAAGATGAAATGGGAGATATGATTCTGCGTGAAGAGTTTGACAGAGCACTTAAAGATCTAAGTCGAAACAAGGCCCTGGGAGTAGACAACATTTCATTACAACAACTGACAGCCTTGGGAGAGCCAGCCCTGACGAAACTCTTGCATCCGGTGAACAAGATGTATGAGACACGCGAAATAGCCTCAGACATCATGAAGAATATAATAATTCCAATCCCAAAGAAAGCAGGTGTTTACAGATGTGAAAATTACCGTACTATCACTTTAATAAGTCACGGGTTCAAAATACTAACGCGAATTCTTTACAGACGAATGGAAAAACTAGAGGCTAGAGCCGACCTCGGGGAAGATCAGTTTTGATTCCGTAGAAATATTGGAACACGTGATGCAATACTGACGCTACGACTTATCTTAGAAGAAAGATTATGGAAAGGCAAACCTACGTTTCTAGCATTTGTAGACTTAGAGAAAGCTTTTGACAATGTTGACCGAAATACACTCTTTCAAATTCTGAAGGTGGCAGGGGTAAAATACAGGGAGCGAAAGGCTATTTACAATTTGTACAGAAACCAGATGGCAGTTATAAGAGTCGAGGGGCATGAAAGGGAAGTAGTGGTTGGGAAGGGAGTGAGATAGGGTGGTAGCCTCTCCCCGATATTATTCAATCTGCATATTGAGCAAGCAGTAAAGGAAACAAAAGAAACATTCGGAGTAGGTATTAAAATCCAGGGAGAAGAAATAAAAACTTTGAGGTTCGCCGATGACATTGTAATTCTGTCAGAGACAGCAAAGGATTCGGAAGAGCACTTGAACGGAATGGACAGTGTCTTGAAAGGAGTATATACGATGAACATCAACAAAAGCAAAACGAGGATAATGGAATGTAGTCGAATGAAATCGGGTGATGCTGAGGGAATTAGATTAGGAAATCACACACTTAAGTAGTAGATGACTTTTGCTATTTGGGGAGCAAAATAACTGTTGATGGTCGAAATAGAGAGGATATAAAATGGAGACTGGCAACGGAAAGGAAAGTGTTTCTGAAGAAGAGAAATTTGTTAATATCGAGTATAGATTTAAGTGTGAGGAAGTCGTTTCTGAAAGTATTTGTATGGAGTGTAGCCATGTATGGAAGTGAAACATGGACGATAAATAGTTTAGACATGAAGAGAATAGAAGCTTTCGAAATGTGGTGCTACAGAAGAATGCTGAAGATTGGATGGGTAGATCACATAACTAATGAGGACGTATTGAATAGAATTGGGGAGAGGAGGAGTTTGTGGCACAACTTGACTAGAGGAAGGGATCGGTTGGTAGGACATATTCTGAGGCATCAAGGGATCTCCAATTTAGTATTGAAGGGCAGTGTGGTGGTTAAAAATCGTAGAGGGAGACCAAGGAGTACACTAAGCAGATTCAGAAGGATGTAGGTTGCAGTAAGTACTGGGAGATGAAGAAGCTTGCACAGGATAGAGTAGCATGGAGAGCTGCATCAAACCAGTCTCTGGACTGAAGACCACAGCAAGAACAACAACAACTGCCTGAATCTTACTTAGAGTGTAACATTGGGGAATCACATTTGTTATTTAATTTCATAAACGTGATTCTACACAGACCTATAACTAATCTGAAATTCCAGTTACGAATTGTCTCCATTACTGAAGAACGCCATACTGAGAATGGACTCTGAGCTCGACTGGCTCGCTAGCTAAGCAATAACGTGGCTGATTGGTGCAGAAAATGCTGCCTTTAATCTAACCTCGCTAGAGATTTAAGCATTTTGTCGGCTTTTTATTTCTTCTCTTACCGAGCTATCATTTTCCAGATCGAGAACCATTAAGGAACTCTTTATTTCACCATCTTAAGTCTCATAGCATTTTCGTTTTAGTACCACATTCGGTCTAAAGCTCTAAAATTTAAGAAACTGTGATCTTGCACCCTTGTTAACAGGTCACAACTGCGATGGACACAGCCCTGGGATGCAGTTCTCAACACCATAGGCATAACGAAACATTCTGAGCACTCACACTGGCCAACGGCTAATCCATACTTTTCATGTTATGAACAGTGGTTCAAATCCCCGCTTAACGATCCTTATTTACGTTTTGTGTCATTTCATTAACTAGATTAAGGCAAATGGTGGGATCTCTCCTACATCGGCCAAAGCCGATTTCGTTCCTCAACTTTTCCAGTCGTAGCTTCTGCATTGTCCCTAATGACTGACGGGATCTTTGACCTTAAGCTTTCTGTTTTCATTTTCACCCAACATCACCTATTTTGAGAGCAGATGTCCAACGGATTTTAAATGGTTGCAGTTCATCACAGTCTCCAGTAATCGGGAAATCCATATTGGTAAACCATAACAACGTCATTCGACAAAAACTGTAGGTCTTATTGAATGTGGTAAATAATTCATTGCGAAGCGATTCTATTTGATATGAGTGTCAATTTTTTGATGTTATTTCTCCTATGCACTTATCCCATACACGCCACAAATCTTTCCAGCTGCTTCTAATGCCTCCAACCTTCTATTAAATCCTAAGAGAACAAAAATTACAAATATTAGAATTTTCCCCGTTTCACGCTCCACTTCTAAAGCTGAAATTACAATCCTCGTAACCTTCAAATAGGCAACTTTAAATAATTCATGGCAAGAAAAATATGGTAAAAAATGACAATTGTTAAATATGCTAACAAAACGTCAAACAAAATCTCTATGAAATTATACAACAAACTACATTTTTCGGGTAAATTTGCCCTTCGTGGATTATAAACTCAACATTTTTCGAATAAAATGGTGCAGGAGAAAAGATCACTACGCCCTTGCCAATGCAACTAACGGTTTAAAAACGTAACCATGAGGGTGTACTCTGTAAGTAGCCATTGCGTTTACAGTGTATCATATTTGTGAACCGACCATAAACACATGCATCAGCACAGAATTGCAAGTGGAAAGGAACACTTTCAGCGGAAATTTCTCCATCCTGCCACGTTGCCAGTTCACGCAGCTGACTGATATGTGATGTTACTTCATTGATTACAAAATTAAGTCAAAATCACGCATTGGGTTGCAGAAGGCAGCTAGTGAACATCGATGTGGACGAACAAGGAAATGAATATGTCGAGCAGGTTGTAATCAGCCTCCAGCGAATCAGAATTCTCTTTCCAGATGGAGCATCCTTCTTTACGAAACGACCCAAAGTCGCTGCTCTCTGTAGGCTGGTGGTACGTTGGAATGATTCCAGCTCCGTATGGATAAGACTGGGTTTAATTTTGACATCAGCTAACCATTGTTAACAAGTACCACCAATCTTTCACCTAACTCCAGTTGAACAATACAGGGATGCACTGTGGCTCCCAATCCACGTTAAACACGACGTTCCTTTGCTATATATTCGAGGTGAGTCGGTGTAGGTTGGACCATGAAAGACGCGGAAGTCACGCCAGGTTGAAACGCTGACACCAGTTAGCTTCATTACACGAGAGTTTTGTAATTACTGAGCCAGTCCTCACGTAACGTCACAGAACACTTAAAAAATTGTTAGTAATGTGGGATTCAGACTCAGATCTCTGTTTTCGCGAGGTTTGACCCGTTTGAGACGACACATTTCCACCGTTTCATTGTTTCCCTATGCTTCCAAAATCCTCAATATCTCCACGAAAGGCGACTGTCTGCGTCCGAATCCTGGTCTGGCACAAAAATTTCTATTCTGTCATTTCAACTTATAACATGCGCACACCAAACTACAGGCGACAAATTATTATGATTTTAACCCCTCTCCGCACTTCGTCAACATTAACTATAGGTACTGGTTTGGACTTCCAGTCAGACACAGAGCATTTCGTCACATCATTTCAGGTTCAAAGATGCCACACCTAGTTTCTGGTGAAAAAGCATTCGATACTCAATGTCTCTTCGTGTGTAGTCTACAACAATCGGCATAGACCTTTTTGTCACGTTCGTTTGAGACAGGTGCACAGCTCTCGACCAGTGAAATAAACCAGTATTTAAGGACTATTCCTAGAAGTCAACGACGATAGGTGCTGGGTTCGAATGCCAGTAAGGCAAAACTTTTTTTCTCGTCGATTCAGTTTCAGTCACGTCGCTATTGGTGAATCATTACGATTTCTAACATTTGACATTGCTTACTTAACAATCCGATTAGGTGCTGGGTTCGAATCTCTATCCAACACAAAACTCTGTACGATGTCATTTCAAATTAAAACGTGCGCGTGCTTTGTAACTTTTAATTGAAACTATATTTAAGATCTTTCGTGGTTAGCTAACAGGAACAATAGTTTGTGGATTAGAGTCCCGGATCCCAGTCCAGTACAAAACCTTCGTCATATAATATCAAGTTGGGAGTCGCTTTTTGGAATGTCATATATTGCAATAAATTTGAGTTTACAAGCGTAGTGTCTGTATCATCTCTAATAACCTGTTTTCTGATATTTGTATTACCGTGGTATTCATTTCCGGACTAACAGCCATACAGAGAAATTATCTCTTAAGCCTCTTGCAGTGACAATTTTGTATAGTCAGACGACTGTACCGAAAAGAGAGCAGATGACCTGCTAGAGTTACGTTATGTGTGTGGCATACACATCAGCTGAAACGCAGATGAGGTCGTTCGGATACTTTTTGGCATGATAGTACCTCTGGAGCACAGCATTGTATGGAAGTGGACTATAAGGTTTAGGAAGACCGGACAAGGAGAGATCCGAAGCGTCTAGAGTGTGGCCCTGTGGTACGAAACTGGAAATTAAGTGGAGCGATGAGGAAGCGCTCTCCACGACCGGCAAGGAAACACTGATCAGAAGAAGGAACAGGACGACTGGACATAAAGAAATAGCTTCCGTGGTACTGTATGTAGCAGCAGACCACGATAATTGTAGAGAATGACAATAATTGTGATACATCCATCAAATAATGGAGGTCGTTTGTGGTAGGTGCAGTCCTGGATGAAGATGTTGGCACAGGAGAGAAACTCGTGGCAGGCTGCATCAAACCAATCAGAAAAATGAGCAGTGCCTTTAAGTGGGCATCTGCTGCTGGGTAATATTCAAATGTCGTGCTGTTCCACAGCATGCATTTTAACGACTTTGACTTCCACTTGACATGCTGTCCACAAAGCAACTGACACTTGGCCGCTCAATTCATTTCCATTCTTTGACAACGACCCTCATGGGTTTGAAAAGAGTGTAGGGAAGGTTCTTGCGACGACACAGCGGAATTTTTCAACTTGCCGTAAGCATCAACAAAGGAGCGTATGTCAGCAGACACTGCAGGTCATCTCGTTCAGTTTGTGCCTGACTCTTGGAGGAAGAGAATCACGATGTGGGAGCGCTGTTTTCGTGCATTGCCGTTTTGCCCCGGAATGTTCACTGTAGGGCTAAACAAGAAATTGGGAAGCCTTAGAGACTTAGATACCAAACTGACCGCGTGGAGACGACTGCGTACTGCCTCCGTCGAAACACCCCTCATAGTTACCTCCAATAAGACAGCAAGCGGTTACGTTCCAGTCTCCTGCAGGCCATAATATGGAGGTAGCGGCCACCAGTTGGTACTGAGCGCCGGCGGTCACTACAGGCGGGCCAATAGCAGTTACATATTGCCGACAATATAGACAGGAAATGTTTTGGGTACATTTTTTTTTCAAACGACTCCTTTTCTTTTGTTTGAGGTACTACATAATTAGCGGGATGAATACACCTGCAGACAGAGACGTCAATGCATGGTGGGTTATGGGGAAACGAAATGACCCATTGCATTCCAAAGAAGTTTCCGACGTCAATTTCAGAGGGAGCCACCAGACGTTAAGACGGTTAAGGCTTTGTATGACGAGTTCCTACCCACTTTTAATTTAAAAAGACAGGTTCTGACAGGAAACATACATCTGCTGAAATAGTAGAGGACTTCAGTGAGATCTTTCGAAGAAGTCCGTAAAAGTCACGGAGCATCACTAGAGCCAAACATCCTTCGCGCAACTACACTCCTGGAAATGGAAAAAAGAACACATTGACACCGGTGTGTCAGACCCACCATACTTGCTCCGGACACTGCGAGAGGGCTGTACAAGCAATGATCTCCATGGGAGAATAGCAGCCTGCATTGCTGCGAAAGGTGGATATACACTGTACTAGTGCCGACATTGTGCATGCTCTGTTGCCTGTGTCTATGTGCCTGTGGTTCTGTCAGTGTGATCATGCGATGTATCTGACCCCAGGAATGTGTCAATAAAGTTTCCCCTTCCTGGGACAATGAATTCACGGTGTTCTTATTTCAATTTCCAGGAGTGTATTCTCTGGACACTGAATCGACAACTTTGCTTATTCTGTTACAAAGTTCAGTTGTGCAAGCATCGAAGCGAAACGACCTGCAGATTCTCCAAAACTTGCTGTTGTGTTGGTCAGGGTCGCACAAAACCCAAACTATGTAGTAAATGTCGTTTCCTCTGGCCAAGAAACTTCCACGTATATGGGAAGGTTAACAGGCAGAACATTTGCAATTGGATTTCGCACAAATCCCCATCGTAGTCGTTTCTGGTAATTATATAGCACCTGAAAAAAAAAGCAAAAAGAATCATTTGGAAAAAATCTACACAAAACTTTTGAGCTGCTTCACATGATGCCGAGAACCGAGTATTTATGTCGTTTTTTTTTTCTTTTTTTTTCTTTTTTTACTTACATTTGGAAACCAGGGAGGTTTCATGTAGATACCCTGTAATCTCAAACCCCTTAGGCAATAGTTTGTAATTTTATGGTGAATGGCTGGCTATCAGGTTATCTATGTTGTACAAATCGCACATTAGATTACGCATCGTGTTAAGGCAAGCATCAGTCAAAGTACAGCTTTTGTGTACGTGAACTGACAACCGTTGTAATTAATTGACTCAATACTGTGTTACCGATTTGTAGACATTTTCTATGTCACTCTATATCAGTAGTGTTTGGCTGTACAAACATTAATAAAACTACTTCATATTGCGATCGTGTTAAGGCGTACATTAGCAATGATTTGTGACGTGCAGTACATCATACTGTCCCAATAAGTGCTTCATCTCGTATCAGTGCAGCAGACTGTACAAAATCACTGACAACCCAATCAGCAGAAACGAGGCGTAAGTTAGACTGTCTTAACCACTGCGCCGCCTATCACAGTGAACTAGTAACCAAGTATCAAAACGAAGAATTGTGCAGTTTGAAGAGATTTTTATGGGTAGATAAGAAAAATTTTCTCTCCAGTCGATTTCAGAACTATGACCAACTCAAGAGTGCGCTATTATACCTGTGATGCGATGCTGGAGTGACTGAAGAAATAGTTTCTATGTCTTTCTTTGTACATGTTCGAGGATTTGATGACTACGTTATTTCACGATGATACACGTCCCAACGGGCACACGCTAGCTCAGCTCGGCGTCATATGAGTGAAAAATGTATGAGACTCTTACCGAAGTTCCCATGCTTCACAGCCTGATGGAACGAGCAAAGTTCATGCAGGCAACTCCCCTATTCATGGTCTAGGAGGAGCTGTTCCTTTTAGGTTACTTCAAGACACCAGTCTAGGACACTAGTACCTTGCGATGCTAACACGGAACAGCCACTGCATGCATCGCTAAGGTGGACTGGCGCTGTAGTTCTACGGTGCAGTTAGCGCATAACTTCTTTCTCTGGGCTCGTAGAACTTACTGCACCAAACTACAGTTATGTCATCATCATCAGTCTCTTTACTCCAGACTATTATCCGATACAATCGTTACATTTCTACTCCCTCCGTGATTTTGTGTCATAACTTCACGTACTGCTACATCACGACCTTAGGAGGCTCATATCTAAGTGCACCCCTGCTGCTCGTTCCGTATTTACGATCACATGTGAACTATTAGAAGATATTACGCATAGTAAACATCACTGGCGCATTTGAGACATTTAATGAGTTTAAGTCTGATCATCAAAATAATGCTGTATTTAAGGATTTAGATGTATGATTTGGTAGGGGGTACAGTTTTCATCATTTGATACAGTAGCTGCAATGAACACAGTACAGTTATGAAATCTCTGCTGCATTGAATGTGCTGGTTGGAACTTCAACGAATAAAACTACACAAAATTAGGAAAAATGGAAATGATAGTCCTTCAGACAAAATTAATTATTTTTTGTAGCATGTATAGTGTCCCTTTTGAAAAAAAGCCGATATATTTTAGGTTAATATTAAAAGGACTCTGAATAATATAATATGGACATAAACGACAAATTAATTATGAAAATGTATTAAATTACCTTCAAAGAAAGACTATATCGATTGCAATATTATAAAAAGACATTATTTATATTAGATGAGATCGTTGTGCATAACGTTCTCGAAACTAACATTATTATCTTTGTCATTATATATAAGAGAAGAAAGGTATTTAAAATCACTTCGAGTCAGGTCACTTCTTCTGCTGTACATAAGGTACGCTTGCAATTGTAAAGCGGTAGCTTTTGTTCTATTTGCTCTCGTACGTAGCAAATAATTCAAGTGTGTATTCTGTGCTTTGTGGAAATATATTTACAAAAAGTGAGTGCATTGTGTTACTTAATGAACCCAAGCAAACAATTCTTCCTGAATTAATAATTGCAAGAAGTTATGTAGCATTTCTTCAGTTTCTGCGAAGCGAGCAGCGGTGATCTTTGACTGTCAACAATTGCCCGTTATTACGCGGCGCATTTAAATTTATTTTTCTGTGTAACATATCATCACAGCCTAAGCAGAAAGAATCATTTTAAGTTATTCAATTAACTAAAGTGCAAAGCTTCCTTAATTTTATTCGTCAAAAAATGCATACTTTCAAAGATACGATTTATTCTAGGTCAGTGATCTTAGCCTGCATTACATTTCGCCGAAAGCATTTGAAATAATTTGTAGGGAGCCTGGCGCTCATTTGAAACGTAATTTAATTTTTATCTTTGGCCACCTACAAATCAATATATATATATATATATATATATATATATATATATATATTATCCCTTTCTTGTGTTTCACTTAATAATAATAATTAATAATCACAAACATGGTATGTAGAAATAAATTGAAATTCGATATAGCGACTGCAAGAACGGCCAACAAATTTCACCTTGTAGTTTTGTTGGTAGCTGACATAATGACACCGAACCTGCGTAGAAATACTGGTTAATTCTCACAAAACAAAAAATAAAAATAGGAAGCATCCACCATTATAATGCTATTTAGTAATAACATATAGGCCCATTACTGGTTTTCGGCTCTTTTTGATTACAATTACGTTTACTTTATACTGTACGATCGATGTTGTTTGTTTTCTAAGTTGTGGGGAACGTTCACTGGGATGGTGGTGCTATCGAGAATACCGTGTCATTTGACAGCATTGTTGGTTGCTTTTGAAGGTTCAAATAGTTCAAATGGCTCTGAGCACTATGGGACTCAACTGCTGAGGTCATTAGTCCCCTAGAACTTAGAACTAGTTAAACCTAACTAACCTAAGGACATCACACACATCCATGCCCGAGGCAGGATTCGAACCTGCGACCGTAGTGGTCGCGCTGTTCCATACTGTAGCGCCTAGAACCGCTCGGCCAACCCGGCCGGCATTCGTTGCTCACTTGACAAAAAGCTGACATAGTCAGCACAGAACACAACCTACAACTATTACTTGGCAAGGCAAATTGCTAACCCGGCTGTAGCAGGCAACAACTTTGTCATGCGACTAGGTGCAGTCAAGTTCTCAAAGTAGAGTGCGTTGTTACCAGATAGTGCGAGCAGGTAGAGTGACTGTGGAAAATTATTTCGCGAGAAGCCTTGAGAACTTCGTGACGGAATGTGCTAACAAACGTCGACAAGCAGAAGTGAGGCAAGTCAGTCGTGTAAAAAACTGCTCCCAACTGTAAGAGGATTGAATTATCCGTCCAAGAGGGGGACAAAGATATTTGACACATTACCCTAAGGAGAAAAGAGTCATGGGGCACCTCCCAGTATAGTGTTGGACCTCCTTTTGCCAGCGTAGTACACCGACTCGACATGGCATGGACTTAACAAATCGCTGGAAGTCCCCTGCAGAAATACAGAGTAATGCTGCATCTGCAGCCGTCCGTAATTGCAAAAGCGTTGCCGGTGCAGGATCCTGTGTATTAAATGACCTCTCGATTACATTCCATAAATGTTCGGTGTGAATCGTGTCGGATGATCTGGGCGGCCAAATCATTCGCCTGAATCATCCAGAATGTTCTTCAAATCCATCGCGAACAACTGTGTCCGGGTGTCAAGGTGAGTTATCATCCGTACAAATCCCCTCATTGTTTGGCTGCAAATGGTCCAGTCAACCATCGGTTCAGTTGGATGAGAGGACCCAGACCATTCTGTGTAAACACAGCCCACACCGATATGGTTCCACCACCAGCTTGAACAGTGCCTAGTTGACAATAAGTTTCCTTTAATTTACGTCTATGGTCACAAACTTTTTGTTGACAGATTACCGGTTCCGGTCTATAATGACCATCATCAGATCTGTTTTATAAAAACATTTGCATTTAACATTTGACGATGCCACTATGGCTGCAGTACATTAGGACTTTGTTTTTATAAAACAGATCTGATGATAGTCATTATAGACCGAAACCGGTAAGCTGTTAACAAAAAGTTTGTGACCATAGACGTAAATTAAAGGAAACTTATTGTATATACGGGTCACTGTTTTATTCGCGGCAATGTCGCAGCTTGTGAGCCTTGTTGACAAACTAGGTCCATGATACGATGGGTCTGCTCCAGACTCGAACCCTACCACCAGCTCTTACCAACTGAAATCGGGACTCGTCTGACCAGGCCACGGTTTTCCAGCCGTCTAGGGTCCAACCGATACGGTCATATACCCAGGAGAGGCACTGCAAGCGATATCGTGCTGTTAGCAAAGGCACTTGCGTCGATCGTCTTCTGCCATAGCCCATTAACGCCAGATTTCGCCGCACTGTCCTAACGGGTACATTCGTTGTACGTCGTGCATTTATTTCTGGGTTATTTCACACAGTGTTGCTTTTCTGTTAGCACTGAGAACGGTACGCAAGCACAGAAGCTCTCGAAACTTCCTGGCAGATTAAAACTGTGTGCCGGACCGAGATTCGAAATCGGGACCTTTGCCTTTCGCGGGCAAGTGTTCTACCAACTGAGCTACCCAAGCACGACTCACGCCCCGTGCTCACAGCTTTACTTCTGCCAGTCCCTCGTCTCCTACCTTCCAAACTTTACAGAAGCTCTCCTGCGAGGTATCTCGGAATATTGAATTCCCTAATGATTTTGGAAATTGAATATCCGATGACTTTGGCTCCAGCTAATAACCGGCGTTCAAGGTCTGTTAATTCCCGTCGTCTGGCGATAATCACGTTGGAAAACCATTTCACATGAATCATCGGTATAAATTACAGCTCCGCCAATACACTGCCTGTTATACGTTGTGTACGCGATACCACTGCCATCTGTGTAAGTGCATATGTTCCATGAATTTTGTCACCCCGCTGCAAGTATTTTATTGATAGTATAGATAAATGAAACATAAGACAGCAATTTCTGCGATGTTGTGTACAACAGAGGCAATATCATCTTTGCATAAATTTCACAGCTTTTGACATTGAGAACGTCCAAATTAGCAAAGAGAGAAAAACTGTTCAGCCTATGGGATTTGGTTTTAAAAGGTGCCGTAATGAACGAGTCATTAAGGGTAGACTCGCTAAAAGCAGCATTAGGACTAAAACGACCTGCTATTTTATGGTTTCGCACATTACACTGTGGCGTAGTGATAGTGTGTGAAGGGTATTGTCATACGGCAGTGCCAGACAACCAGGGCCGGTTCGAGAACATTTTTCCACGCACTCGACCTATCATATGGCCCCCGTTCCCTGCCCTCCACCCCCGCCCACTTTCCCCTAGCACTCTTTCACCCGTGTCAATTTTCGCTACTATTTGTGATACACACCATGTACAAATCTTGCACTTGGGTGTCCCAGACCCCCACTCAGATAGGTGCCCCAAGACGCCACTACCAACTGTGACACGTCCTGTATACAAATCGTATAGTTGTGACGCCTCTGGCGGCCCTATCAACTTGGCGCCTTAAACTGACCCTGCAGACGAAGTTTCACTGCCATGAATGCAGAAAAAAATGGCTCTGAGCACTATGGGACTTAACTTCGGAGGTCATCAGTCCCCTAGAACTTAGAACTACTTAAACCTAACTAACCTAAGGACATCAAACACATCCATGCCCGGGGCCGGATTCGAACCTGCGACCGTAGCGGTCACGCGGTTCCAAACTGAAGCGCTTAGAACTGCACGGCCACACCGGCCGGCCATGAATGCAGAGTTCCATTTCGTTTTACCAGGTAACTTCGGACTATCGTGTACAGTAGACAGAAAGATTTACAAGTAACTATAGACAGGAAATTCGATCTTTTGGTATTAATTAAGGATTACCAATATTCTATCTGTTATCCTTATGAGAAAATTTTGCAAGTCCGGTATCTTGCAAAAAATAGGACCTGTAGTCATAATTCTTCTAGAATCTCACTCCCTAACCCGAAAAAATAACAGCCGATGCTTTTGTGCTAATAAATAACCGTTTTGTGTCACATAGGCTGATGCGATCAATTCGATGTAACTCTAATTCGGTGACTTGAACCTCAATTTCGTTGCTTTTATATTCAGGCAGATTTTCAGTTGCTCTCACAAGACTGAGTGAACATCCGGCCAGTAATTTCCAACACTGAAATACTTGAGATGTCCACCAGGAATCAAACACAGGACTTCAACGTTACTAGCAAAAACGCTAACCAATAGCCCACGCAGATTTCTGTGACATCAACTTTTACTGTTACGACATTAGACGACCATAAAAACAATGTATCGCTCCACAAAAGTGTGTAACGATTACTGAATAGTAGATACTCTGACGGATGAGGAAACTGAAAATATAATAAAAGCAATAAGCTTGGATTCGAACGAAGAATTGCAATCATCATCCGCGAATAATACAGCAGACTACGAAACAACAAACATATATCTGTGGAAAATAGCGTTGTTATTTTGGAAGTTATATGGTTCAAATGGCTCTGAGCACTATGGGACTCAACTGCTGAGGTCATTAGTCCCCTAGAACTTAGAACTAGTTAAACCTAACTAACCTAAGGACATCACAAACATCCATTCCCGAGGCAGGATTCGAACCTGCGACCGTAGCGGTCTTGCGGTTCCAGACTGCAGCCTTTAACCGCACGCCCACTTCGGCCGGCTTGGGGAAATTAATTTAACAGATATTGGCAGGGAAGAGTCGTGAGCAACCCAGGTGAGATATGTTGTACGCAGTGGTTCTGTCCTTATCAAGGCCCTTCATTCAATAGGCCCTTCATTCAATGGCGCGTATAGACGTACAAAGCGATAGCACTCTACTTGTAAAAGTACTGGCTTGTTAGTTCTTAGTGCCTCCCCTCCCTGATTTTTGGGCTTAAACTCGACAGTCTGCCAACTCGCTCTGGTAACGAAATCGCCTTGCCGAGTAATAGACACGTCGGTTACACTGGCGTTTATATAAACATCCATGATAAATACGGGTCAGACTCCGGAGACATGGATGTTTATACAAGGTGTTACAAAAAGGTACGGCCAAACTTTCAGGAAACATTCCTCACACACAAAGAAAGAAAATATGTTATGTGGACATGTGTCCGGAAACGCTTACTTTCTATGTTAGATCTCATTTTATTACTTCTCTTCAAATCACATTAATCATGGAATGGAAACACACAGCAACAGAAAGTACCAGCGTGACTTCAAACACTTTGTTGCAGGAAATGTTCAAAATGTCCTCCGTTAGCGAGGATACATGCATTCACCCTCCGTCGCATGGAATCCCTGATGCGCTGATGCAGCCCTGGAGAATGGCGTATTGTATCACAGCCGTCCACAATACGAGCACGAAGAGTCTCCACATTTGGTACCGGGGTTGCGTAGACAAGAACTTTCAAATGCCCCCATAAATGAAAGTCAAGAGGGTTGATGTCAGGAGAGCGTGGAGGCCACGGAATTGGTCCGCCTCTACCAATCCATCGGTCACCGAATCTGTTGTGGAGAAGCGTACGAACACTTCGACTGCAATGTGCAGGAGCTCCATCGTTCATGAACCACATGTTGTGTCGTACTTGTAAAGGGACATGTTCTAGCAGCACAGGTAGAGTATCCCGTATGAAATCATGATAACGTGCTCCATTGAGCGTAGGTCGAAGAACATGGGGCCCAATCAAGACATCACCAACAATGCCTGCCCAAATGTTCACAGAATATCTGTGTTGATGACGTGATTACACAATTGCGTGCGGATTCTCGTCAGCCCACACATGTTGATTGTGAAAATTTACAATTTGATGACGTTGGAATGAAGCCTCATCCGTAAAGGGAACATTTGCACTGAAATGAGGATTGACGCATTGTTGGATGAACCATTCGCAGAAGTGTACCCGTGGAGGCCAATCAGCTGCTGATAGTGCCCGCACACGCTGTACATGGTACGGAAACAACTGGTTCTCCCGTAGCACTCTCCATAAAGTGACATGGTCAACGTTACCTTGTACAGCAGCAACTTTCCTGACGCTGACATTAGGGTTATCGTCAACTGGACGAAGAATTCCCTCGTCCATTGCAGGTGTCCTCGTCGTTCTAGGTCTTCCCCAGCCGCGAGTCAAAGGCTGGAATGTTCCGTGCTCCCTAAGATGCCGATCAATTGCTTCGAACGTCTTCCTATCGGGACACCTTGGTTCTGGAAATTTGTCTCGATACAAAAGTACCGCGCCACGGCTATTGCCCCGTGCTAATCCATACATCAAATGGCCATCTGCCAACTCCGCATTTGTAAACATTGCACTGACTGCAAAACCACGTTCGTGATGAACACTAACCTGTTGATGCTACGTACTGATGTGCTTAATGCTAGTACTGTAGAGCAATGAGTCGCATGTCAACACAAGCACCGAAGTCAACATTACCTTCCTTCAACTGGGCCAACTGACGGTGAATCGAGGAAGTACAGTACACACTGACGAAACTAAAATGAGCTCTAACATGGAAATTAAGCGTTTCCGGACACATGTCTACATAACATCTTTTCTTTATTTGTGTGTGAGGAATGTTTCCTGAATGTTTGGCCGTACCTTTTTGTAATACCCTGTATAAAAATACGCCGACCCGGAATATTTGATTGTGAATGTATGTGTGTGCGTTCGTGTCTGTGTGCATGTGTTACTCTTGTTTACTATTCCACAAAAATGATCTTCGAAAGCAATCAGGAGTGCTATCGGGGCCCACGAGAAATACGTGCCCCTCAACGAACTTACGATATCACGCAAGTCGCCTTGCCCGCAATACATCGCAAACGCTCCATGCAGGCTCTACGGGAAATCGATTTGTCAATGAAAAGGAATGCACTAAAGCTCGTAACTTTGTTGTGTGTTATCGAGAGCTTGCATGTATTTAAACGTGCAGTACAAATTATCCAGTCTTGTCTCTTCAACCCTACAAACCAACCAACCTAAGAACTATTAATCTCGACTGATATAGCAACTCGCTGCCCACCGGAAATGGTAACTGGAACTCGTAAGACTTGCAATGTGAGGTGCTGTGACCCACGTCACAAGATGTCTTGTTGGGCTTCGACTGTTATAAAATGGAACGCTATTTTGGATGGTGACACCACCCCATGGAACTTTCGCGACAACAGAAAACAACCTACATCGTAAGTACAGCGTAAATATACAGTAATCATAAGGGGCAGCAACATGAAAACAAGAAGATGGAAGAGAGCAAGTAAATTGTTTGTTGTTTCAAAAGTTGTCGCCATAACTGTTAATATATACATCACTCTGTGAAACAAGACGGTCAATTCCTTCTTGGAAAACTATTTGCGGCTGCCTGCTGAATCATGACTATATCTAATTCTGCACACCTTCGCCCGGAGCAGCGTATTGGGGCGGGCACACACGTTACCAAGATTGTTTCACTGGTATAAATATGGCTGTGATACCAAGATCTGGTCCCGGTATCTGTTCTCACCTCTTGTCTAGATGGGACTTATAGATCTACACACTTATTCAATTCTCTGTCCGGAGCTTTCGACCCCTTTCTTACAGGACATATAAAAGAACATTTTATTGCTAACTTATTTACATGGTCTTTAATATAGATCGAGTTGAGAAGGTTCAAATTTGTACCAACTGCGTTTTTTCAAATCTCTTTGTGTCACCAGTAGGATTTTTGCAACATACTACCTCTGTGCATCCTGCGTTACATTTTCGTCATGTTTACTCGTTTTAATGTACCGTGGATGTAAAATTTGTTTTATACCAGAATCTGGTACAGACCTACCTCTCGCCATACGATTTCCATATTTTTGCAGCTGTGAAGAAACACATTCGTGGCAGTCGATTTGTCTCGATCGAAGAAGTACGCATGTGGGTACAATCATAGTTACGTAGGGGACCGAGAACATTTTTTATGAAGGACTGACCGTCTTCTCTGTAATATACTGACAGTTGTGGCGATTACGTTTGAAATAATAAACACTTTACTTACTTTTTTCTATCTCTTTTGCTTTCTTTTGACTATCCTTTACGTAAACGTTAAAGCTGAGAGAGGATGAACCTGTAGGTTCTGTAATGTCGCTGTTTGTTCCTAATAAAAACTATGATTGTCGGTGGCTAGCTTCCAATACCACTTTTTTGTAAGAACAATCTGTAAATTACGTCTTTTCTGCGTAATGGTCACATATACTCGTCCAGCGTCATCAGTAGAGTATGTAATAAAACCAATTTCACACATCAGCGGGTCACTAAGAACTGCTTTACAGTTGGCTCTTCCGCAGGTTAGTCAGAAATCCTGCGACACAGATAAGACGCACCGAAATTCTTCATCTGGTAGCAGCAGTTTTCTGTGGAAGGAGTACATCGCATACGGGGAGTACTAATAATGTTTCACTTGTTGTTGTTGTTGTTGTTTTTGTCTTCAGTCCTGAGACTGGTTTGATGCAGCTCTCCATGCTACTATATCCTGTGCAAGCTTCTTCATCTCCCAGTACCTACTGCAGCCTACATCCTTCTGAATCTGCTTAGTGTATTCATCTCTTGGTCTCCCTCTACGATTTTCGCCCTCCACGCTGCCCTCCAGTGCTAAATTTGTGATCCCTTGGTGCCTCAGAACATGTCCTAACAACCGGTCCCTTCTTCTTGTCAAGTTGTGCCACAAACTCCTCTTCTCCCAAATTCTATTCAATACCTCCTCATTAGTTATGTGATCTACCCATCTAATCTTCAGCATTCTTCTGTAGCACCACATTTCAAAAGCTTCTATTCTCTGCTTGTCCAAACTATTTATTGTCCATGTTTCACTTCCATACATGGCTACACTCCATACAAATACTTTCAGAAATGACTTCCTGACACTTAAATCTATACTCGATGTTAACAAATTTTTCTTCTTCAGAAACGCTTTCTTTGCCATTGCCAATCTACATTTCATATCCTCTCTACTTCGACCATTGTCAGTTATTTTGCTTCCCAAATAGCAAAACTCTTTTACTACTTTAAGCGTCTCATTTCCTAATCTAATTCCCTCAGCATCACCCGACTTAATTTGACTACATTCCATTGTCCTCGTTTTGCTTTTGTTGATGTTCATCTTATATCCTCCTTTCAAGACACTGTCCATTCCGTTCAATTGCTCTTCCAAATCCTTTGCTGTTTCTGACAGAATTACAGTGTCATCGGCGAACCTCAAAGTTTTTATTTCTTCTCCATATAGAGATTGAATAACATCGGGGACAGGCTACAACCCTGTCTCACTCCCTTCCCAACCGCTGCTTCCCTTTAATGCCCGTCGACTCTTATAACTGCCATGTTTCACTTACAACCTCAACAAAAAAAAGGGCTGTAATTAACGTTTCGCTTGTTTTCAGGTACCGTAACACACTGTGGCGCAAACCAGTGAAGTATCGTGCGGCTATTTCTTTTATTCAGCATTTTAAATGGAACAACGCTGCAACAATCCATGTAGAGTCCGTAAAAATCTATGCCAACCATACACCACCATACAGCACAGTGGTTGGTTGGTGCAGATATTTCCAGTGCAGTCAGACAAGTCTGTACGGCGAAGAACCAAGTGGCAAACCACCTCTCTGTGAACAAACAAGCATCGCAAGAGAAGACGGACGTATCACAATCGAGGTGATTGTGGAAAAGTGAAAATTGATCGTCGATCCGTTTTCAACGTTCCGCACGACATTTCGAACGTAAAGGTCGCCGTTCGCTAGGTTCTGCGACTGCTCACACCCGTACGACAAACCCTCTGCAGCGAGGTAACTATCGAAATGGTGCAACTGTTTTAGGCCAATTCAGGTGACCTATTTAGCCACCTAACTACCATTCACAAGGATGTATCATTTTAATGTAACGACAAGGGAACAAAGCAAGGCAAGGACCCAGCCATCAGCGGGCAAAGTGATGCACAGTGTTTATTAGGACTGCCACTGAGTCGTGCGAACAATCTATACTTGAAAGGGGCAGACCATAACAGTAATCTGAGGTTATACGGGAATCTGTCGAGAGGAAGCGTAGCGGGAAGCTGTACGAGTGGGTGTTTTCGCTCTACGACTACGCCCGATCTCATTCAGTACAGGACACACTTGCCATGCTACTTATGTGGACTATCAAACTTTGCCTCAGTTTCCGTAGTGTACTGACGTGGTACACAGTAACTCCTCGTTTATTCCCCCGGACAAAGTAACCCTCTCTGACACTGTTGGCTTTTACAGAATGAGTACGTGTTCATTTTCGAGGTATAACGTTTCCTGCAGACTTGTACAACCAAGGAGAGAACAACCAACTCATTCGGAAGACACCCATCTTTGAGAAAATTTGTGACACTGAAAAATGAACATAGAGACTGTCTAACTCCACCACCGAGTTTCATGGTGGTGGGGACGAAACACCGAAATCTAAGTTATCTCAATCAGATCTTTTACTGTGATAACTAATATCTTTTAAAAGTTTCGAAAGACGCATCTGTGCAGCCTATTATCAACATTGTGTACTTTTAGTACCATTCTTGTATTTCCTGTCTAAATAACACCACCGAGATATGTGAGCGAATGACGCAAAAATTATCAGTAGCCTATTACTATGTTATTATTAGTCTCTTCTATCTCAAATACCTCTAACGACTCTTGAACCTGAGCTACTTTTGAATCAAAGGGAACCCTACCTGACAAAAAGTGTGAATGAAGTATGTTGAAGGGGCGGATTAAATGAAACGAAACTTCATGTGTTGAGAGGGTGTGTGACATTATTGCAGTGATTACAAAATCGAGCCAAATTTTCAGAGAACTTGTCATTATGAACCAACTTATCATTAAATGACGTCGCAACCCCTCTGACCGGGGCGCTTGCACTGGTTCGGTTGGGAAGATTGTCATAAAGCAGCTGGATCATCTACTTATATATATAAAATTCTCATATTGTTCGTTTGCGTTCGTTGTATGTGCTCGGGGCGGACGTCGTAAGACATCCGTTTAAGTTCGTCTTTGATCGGTTAACTCAGTTTTTTTTATTACAGATGGCTGCTAACCCTCTGACCGAACACGGTGAGCTACCGTCCCGGCAACTCCTCAGACAACCTGCCATAACTGTCACTTCACATCCTGGACACTGACGGATGGACGCGAACTCCGTCCCAGAAATGGAGATCTACATCAACGTGACTACTCTGCTATTCACAATAAAGTGCTAGGCAGAGGTTTCAATGAGCAACCTTCAAGCTGTCTCTCTACCGATCGGAGCGCGGGAAAAACGAGCACTTAAATTTTTCTGTGCGAGCCCTGATTTGTCTTATTTTATTGTGATGATCATTTCTCCCTGTGTAGATGGGTACCAACGGAATGTTTTCACAATCGTAGGAGAGAACTTGTGATTGAAATTCCATGAGAAGATCCCCTTTGTTTTAAAGATTGTCACTCCAATTCACATATCATGTCTGTGGCACTGTCTCCCCTATTTCGCGATAATGCAAAACAAGTCGCCCTTCTTTGAAATTTTTCGATGTCATTCGTCAGTTCCAACTAATGCGGATCCCACACCGCACAGCGATAATCCAGAATAGAGCGGACAAGCGTGGTGTAAGCAGACCTGTTGCACCTTCTAAGTGTTTTGCCAATGAATCGTAGTCTTCGGTTTGCTCTACCCACAACATTATTTATGTGATCGTTCCAATTTAGGGTATTTGTAATTGTAAGCCTTAAGTATTTAGTTGAATTTACAACCCTCAGATTTGTGTGACGTATCGCGTAATCGAAATTTAGCGGATTTCTGTTAGTACTCATGTAAATAACTTCACTCTTTTCTTTATTCAGGGTCAATTGACACTTTTCGCACCACACAGATATCTAAATCATTTTGCAGTTCGTTTTGGTCATCTGATGACTTTACAAGACAGTAAATGACAGCATCTTTTGCAAAAAATCTGAGACGGCCACTGAGATTGTCTCCTATGTCGTTAATATAGATCAGGAACAATAGAGAGCCTATAACACTTCCTTGGGGAACGCCGGATATTACTTCTGATTTACTCGATGACTTTCCGTCTATTACTGCGAACTGTGACCTTTCTGACAGGAAATCACGAATCCAGTCGCACAACTGTGGCGATACTCCATAGGCATGCAGTTTGGTTAGAAGATGCTTGTGAGGAACGGTGTCGAAAGCCTTCTGGAAATCTAAAAATATGGAATCAATTTGACATCCCCTGTCGATAGCACGCATTACTTCATGACTATAAAGAGCTAGCTGTGTTTCGGAAGAACGATATTTTCTGAATCTGTGCTATGTGTCAATAAGTCGTTTTCTTCGAGGTTCTTCGTAATGTTCCAAAACCCTACTGAAAATCGACCTTAGTGATATGTGCCTGTAATTCAGCGGATTACATTTCCCTTTTTGGGTATTGGTGTGACTTCGCAATTTTCCATTTAGGTGCGGATCTGTCTGTGAGCGAGCGGCTGTATATAATTGGTAAATATGGAGCTATCGTATCAGCATACTCTGAGAGGAACCTGACTGGTACACAATCTGGACCGGAGGCTTTGCCTTTATTAACTGATTTAAGCTGCTTTACTACACCGAGTTGTTCTTGATTGCCGGCCGGTGTGGCGGTGCGGTTCTAGGCGCTTCAGTCTGGAACCACGTGACCGCTACGGTCGCGGGTTCGAATCCTGCCTCGGGCATTGATGTGTGTGTTGTCCTTAGGTTAGTTAGGTTTAAGTAGTTCTAAGTTCTAGGGAACTGATGACCACAGATGTTAAGTCCCATAGTGCTCAGAGCCATTTGAACCATTTTTTGTTCTTGATTGGAATTCAGGAATATTTACTTCGTCTTGTTTGGTGAAGGAGTTTCGGAAAATCGTATTTAATAAGTCTGCATCAGTGGTATTGTTATCAGTGACTTCAACGTTGTTATCGCGCAACGAAGATATTGATTGCGTCTTGGCACTGGTGTGATTTATGCATGACTAGAATCTCTTTGAGTTTTCTGCCAGATTTCGAGAGAAAGTTTCGTTGTGGAAATTATCAAAAGCATCTCGCATCGAAGTACGCGCTCTGTTTCTAACTTCTGAAAAAGTTTGCCAATCTTGGGGATTTTGCGTTCTTTTTAAATGTGGCATAACCTGGAGATGCGACTTGGTCTCACATATTTTCCATCGCGGGCAGAGCTGAAGGTACGGGATTACCTCAACATGACGTAAACAGTTAGTAGAAACATGTGCCATCTATCGATTAGGTTTGTCTTATTGAAAAATTGTACCACGATACTGTCCCATGAGGAGCGACACACGAAGACGCAGAAACCCGTGAGATACCGTCGTACCATCAGTCAGCACCAGCCGAGGCCTTACGTCATACCGATGGTTCCCCCACCCTATGACGCCAGGAGTAACGCTGTTCGCCTCCCAAAAACATTGGAAGACTGGGACCTCAGTCCAGTCGGAGCCATACTCACCGATGAAGGTGATTCGGGGCAGTGCTGAACCGCGATCCACAACTGAACACAGTGCGACGTCATTCGTCAACAGTTCACGCTTTCCTGTCAGGGCGCCACTCCAAACGCCTTCGTTCTTGCTGTGGTGTTAGCGGGATCTGAGACATGAGCCGGTAGTTCCCCAGTCCAGCTGCTACCGGTGTCCAACCAATGGTGCGGGATGACACAAAAATATGCAGGGAGTCTAACCGGGTTACTCTAAGTGATGGACCCATTTTCAAAACTTTATTTATTCAAGTACAAATCCAAAATGAACAAGCTTTATACTAATGAAAAGAGAGTGTTTCATAGCTTTTTAAAAATATTTTGTAAGGTGTCAGCAAATCCAACACCTTCCATGAAGACCCTAACATGATAAGCAAATCCGGCAGTATGTCACATAGCTCCGAATAAATCCTGACATTAAATTAACCAAAGTAATACGATCAACGAGTGAGCGAATGGAATACCACAGACTAACACAAGAACGCCTAAATGCATGTCATACCTTGCCACCGTAAAACAGACGCAGTTCCGAGGGGAGAAATGAGAACAGAAGCCGAGAGCAGAATCGTGTAGGCTAGGAGGCCCTACGATGAGAGACAGACACCCACGTCGCCAGCTGACCGCCAAAACCACCCCCCAGCTCATGTTAAAAGATAGAGCCCTGCAGAACAGTATAGATCTTACGATAACACTAAAAGGGCCACACCAGCTGCAAGTTTTAGCGTGAGATTTTTCGCGTCTCTGTTACGTTACAAACGTTAAAAACATTGCCCAACCACGAAAAGTATAACGTTTCTCATTGGATAGACAGAATTTTGTAGGCGGAGCTTAAGGTTAACACTGAAACCCTGATTGGTAAGTTGAAAACACAGCCAGATAGCTGTTTTTAAACCAACTTCGGTAAATTGTAGTAGGGAGAAGTTAGGAGAGAGTTGCTTGCGAGACGGCGAGATGCGTGGAGCTGTGCTGCTCGCCGCCCCCTGACGCTGCCTAAACACCGACAAGGTAATGAACGCACGCTATGCCGCATTTTTGAGCGCATAATGCTTCACTCAGAACTGCAGAAGTCTCATCTGCTACACCCCGTTTTGCGTAATACTAGTGTCGATCGTCAATTAAAGCTCATGGTATTCACATTTGCTACGTGAAGTAAAAGTCTGAAACGCGATGATTTTTCTGTTATATAATTATTGAGAAGCCACATCAGCCACTATAATTTATGACAAGTTAGATAAGTAATTAAAGATAATTGGAGGTCACTGTAGACCATTTTGATAGTCTTCTCTTCTATGAAACTTAACTTAAATCTAGATTATAGATGTGATATGGCATAGGTCATCCTTCGATCTATTGTAGAACTTGGAAACCCATTCAGGGAATATTCGTTCACATTTTTGTTGAACACAGTTGGTTTTTATCATCCTGTATTAAAATATTTCCTTTTATCAATAGTGCAATTTATAAACAATATTTTGTGAGTAGAATAAAATTTCCAATGGTAAACTTAACTGTTTTTTCGGCGTTATTTTACCAGCTAACTAAAAATAGGAAAGCCTTGAACCCCTTCCACTATATTTAGTTAGTATTAAGATTCTTTTACAGGGAGTGCAGTGGGGCTGACGCTAAAATCATTAAGTATTTGGTTATATCATCGCTAGTCTCACTGAACTCTTCTGAACTCTACATGTCATGTGTGGTCTGGCGTCTCCTTACCAGCAACAGGTCCCAGGTTCAAGCCGGCCGGGGTGGCCGTGCGGTTCTAGAAGCTACAGTCTGGAACCGCGCGACCGCTACGGTCGCAGGTTCGATTCCTGCCTCGGGCATGGGTGTGTGTGGTGTCCTTAGGTTAGTTAGGTTTAAGTAGTTCCAAGTTCTAGGGGACTGATGACCTTAGAAGTTAAGTCCCATAGTGCTCAGTGCCATTTGAACCATTTGAACCATCCCAGGTTCAAACTAGCCAGTTCCCTAAAAAACACGCTCAGAGCATCGTTGCGCGAAAGTGTTAGGGAGACACGACTTAGAACAAACAGACACCATGCATAATGTTAGGATTTGATATCAATTTAATAAACTTAATAAGGTGTAATTAATTATTTTTAATAATTATTTAATAATTATAAATGTGATAAATGTTATAAACGTTCAACGTGGCCACTGTTGGCTGCACTGCAAACACCGACACAGTAGCCAAACTCGTCACACACGCGAAATCGTGTTTGCTGTTACTCAGTGCAAAGCACCAGTGACCCAGTTCCGCAGGTCATACAGAGTGGTTGGAAGAGGCGGGATGTAAACAACTTCCTTCACATAACCCCATAAGAAATAGATGGAGGGTGAGAGATCAAAAGATCTCTGTGGCCAGAAGTGCAAAGCCAGGTCCTGAAGTCCCCTGCGACCGATCCACGCTGAGGAAGGGAATCCTTCAAAAAGCTTTGTATATCGCGGTGCCAATTGGGCGCAGCTCCATCCTGTTGGAAAATGGTGTGCTGGGAATTTTCCATAACTTGAGGCAACAGCCATTGTTGCAACATGTCCAGGTGCGTGATTCCCATTACAGTTCTTTTGGCAAAGAAACATGGTCCATAAACCTTTGTACGGGATATGGTACAGAACATGTTGATTTTCGGTGAGTCTCTTTCGTGTTGCAATGGTGAATGTGCATTTTCCAAACCCCATATGCTAACATTGTGTCTGTTGACTTTTCCACTAATGTGGAAATTCGATTCAGCGTTAAGAATTACACGCTGTATAAATGCGTCATCCTCCAGATTTGCTACCACATAACCACAAAATGCGAGACGCTTCTTTGTGTCATTGGGTTGAGAGCCTGCACAAGTTGTAATCGGTAGGGCTTGTACAGCAGACGCTGTTCAAAACTTTCCGTACAGTTGTTTGGGATATTCCAAGTTCTCAACGGGCTCTATTGGTAGAGTTACTGGGGCTGCGCACCAAACTTTCTTGGATCCTCTGACACACGCGGTCGGCCTGTGCTTTTTCGTTTGGACACACTCCCAAGTTTGTTTAAACTGCTTAAACTAACGGCTCATACTTTTGCGAGTTGGTCGTTGAATACCGAATTTAGTACGAAATGCCCGCTGCACTGCAATTTGCGATTCACTTTCCGCGAACTCAAGAACGCAGAAAACCTTGTGCTGCACAGTCGCCGTCTCACTCACAACTGACAGCAAAACAGAATGACGGCCCTATTGCTGCGCGAACTCTACCGGCCGCTTCTGAAACCATCACCGCCGTCCCGCCACCGCCGGCCAAAAACTTCAAAACTTCTTCTATTCATTGGTATAAAGTTTGTTTATTTTGTATTTGAACTAGGAATACATACGAATGTTCGAGAACGGCTCCATCATTTAGAATAACCTTGTATTACTTGTTCACGGATAGCGACCGCTGATATGAAGACGTTTCAATGATTTTCGTGCACATTGCGGCAATCTTACGTTGTGCTGGTCAGACGTGACCGGCTGGAACCTAGACCATGACTA
Source organism: Schistocerca americana (assembly GCF_021461395.2). Taxonomy (NCBI): domain Eukaryota; kingdom Metazoa; phylum Arthropoda; class Insecta; order Orthoptera; family Acrididae; genus Schistocerca; species Schistocerca americana. Next base: position 555,433,775 of record NC_060125.1, on the reverse strand, counting down.
TGCCTTCCCTTCTGGTTCCAGTGCGGTTCAGTATCGAGCCACGATCACAACCAACTGTCTCTAAAATCTGCATATAGGACTCTTGCATGAATGCATGGTTTCGCGGTGATATGAATTAATAAAATATTCTCGGGCTTCCAGCCGCGTCAGGAGATTAAAATCCCACAACCTTTCGACCGAGTTCTCCCCGGTCATTGTCAAGCGGTAAGAATGACTGCTGTGTCGCCGTGACCGCGTCGTTATACAGCTGCACCGCGGGCTGTGACGCCACTAAAGTGCGCGTCATTTATGACGGCGGCCGAGTTTAGGTTCGTTCTGCGCATCTGACGTCACAAAACACAGTCAGCCAATGAACAGAGAACGACGTTGCCAGAGCTCGACTGCACTGCAGAGCACGGACGAGTGTCTTCAGTTTTAGAAACGTTCAGTCATAAATAAAGTAACTGAACAAAAGCAGTGTCTTGATAGCAGACTTTCTTTTATAGAAAGTGTGGAAAAAGCATTCTTTATACCAATTGCTTCATATTCTATTAATTAATTAAACCAACCAAGCAATAAGCCTCCTAATTCAGGCGATAGCGAGGAAAGGTGTTTGAATCATTCTCACTAACCGCTTTTTCGCAATAAAGAACAGCGGTAATTGTTTATTTCCCATTGTACTTCGACGAAACATGAGTAATTCATATTCATACCAACAGTGTTTGTCGGTATTTTGCGTGATATTTTAAAGTCCTCTGGGAGATACATTTAATGACGAGCTGTGTTAGTGTAATGGTTAAAGTGTATGGCTGCTAAGAGTAAGGTTCTGAGTTCTAACCTTGATCGGTGCTTAATATTTTCTTTATTTTAAAAACAATATCGAAGTGTCTTACTTCATGAATTTTATTTGTTTGAATGTAATTCTTTGAAATTTCTAGTAGCAACTAAAATCGACCATACGGAAAGTATACGCTATGGACTTTTCCCTCTGCAAACTCTTCAAAATTTCGTGCAATGGTTTACAACATCTAATGCTGCACAATAACTGCGTTGAACTTCTAAACAAAATTAAGTCATTTATGGGGGGAAGGTATCAGTCACGAAGATGTGTAAAAATCACATTTTTGGGCCAAATAGTTTTTGTGAAATCGAATGATACGTGTGTCAAAGCAGTCGTAACACCATGTGTCTGCACAGGCGAGCAGTGCAATGATGACAAAACCGCGCACATCGCGAAATGCGGGGGCACGTCTCTGTAGCAGTGAAAGGGTTAATACGGCCGTGGTGGCTTTACTTCATAAACTGCGCGCTCCCCCCTAAACGTAAGTTTGTGAACTATACTACGGCGCTGCTTCTCTTGGCGCGAACAACTGGCAACGCAGCAATCTCCCGCGTCTGAGCGGGTATGCGCGAACCGCCAAGATAAAAGAATTGATCTATAGTGCTCTCTTCCTCGGCATATATGGTAATGTTTTCATCCCGCGTCCGTCGCGCCCGTTTTAACCTCGCGATAGCCGGGTCCCAGGCTGTGCTAAGCTGCAGACCGCCGTGTTTTCAGAGGTATATATTCCCTTCAAGAATCAACTGAATTTTGGCGTCGTAGTCAGCTTTATTCAGAATGATGGATGCATTGCCCTTGTCAGGTGGCAGAATCACGATGAGGGGGTCGTTGCGGAGCGCGTGAAGACCATTGCTTTCAGCCACGGACAGGTGTCACAGGCTACATGTGGTGTGACACGCAAGGAACATACCAACAGAGAAGACAACACCACCGAAGAAGAAAGCAAGGAACTCGTGTTTTTGGTTCAAAATGGCTCTGAGCACTATGGGACTTAACCGCTGAGGTCATCAGTCCCCTAGAACTACTTAAACCTAACTAACCTAAGGACATCACAAGCATCCATGCCCGAGGCAGGATTCGAACCTGTGACCGTAGCGGTCGCGCGGTTCCAGACTGTAGGGCCTAGAACCGCTCGGCCACTCCGGCCGGCCGTGTTTTTGCCTCTCTGTGGTACAGTGTCGGAAAAGATTAGCCGGCTCCTGAAGACATACAACATTTCATCGGTGTTCAGGCCCCCAGCAAAAATTCCACAGCTCATAAGACCTGCGAAGGACGATCTAGGGCTCAGAACGCCTGGAGTGTACAAGATACCATGTCAGTGTGGCTGTTACTACGTCGGCCCAACAGTACACACTGTGGAGCAACGCCGGACGGAACACTAGAGGTGCTTACGCCTACGCTACCCAGAAAAAAATCAGCCGTGGAAGAACACGCCTTAGAAAATGGACACCGAATTCTATTCGACGAAACATCTGTCGTTTTGAAGACGAAGGGATTTTGGGATAGCTACTGAAATAAAAACCTCTGAAAACACCATCAACAAGGACGGCGGTCTGCAGCTCAGCACAGACTGGGACCCGGCCATCGCGAGGTTGAAACGGGCGCCACGGACGCGGGATGAAAACATTACCATGTACACTGAGGAAGAGAGCACCAGTGACGTCACAGCCAGCGGAGCGACTATATAACGACGTGGTCACGGCGACACAGCAGTCAGTCTTACCACTTGACATTGACTGAAGAGAGCTCGGTCGAAAGCTCGTGGGACTTTAACCACCTAAAGTGGCTGGCAGGTCGAGAAAATATTATTAATACATGTAGAACTCGTCAGCCAGTTACCCAAACAGAGACCCAAAATGAGGCCGCATTGAAATTCTGCTCGATGCTGACAATGCTGTCCCACACAGGTAGGTGGCATCTCCGTGTCCTTCACAGTGATCACTCAACATCTGCCTCTGTTGGCGTCCCTCGTACACTCTAACAGGCTTGGTAACAACACTAAACACACACAGCACTAATGCACTCTGGCAGCAAGTGTACCTGTCACAGTGTATTGCAACTCTATAATCATTTAGATACCCGCCGATGGCCTGTAAATCTATGAAGCTATATTGACATCCGACCATGTCTTCTTCTTGCTGCTTTTCTTTTTTTGCTAGGCAGTGTATTTTTGATCTCTTTCAAAAATGGCTCTGAGCACTATGGGACTCAACTGCTGAGGTCATTAGTCCCCTAGAACTTAGAACTAGTTAAACCTAACTAACCTAAGGACATCACAAACATCCATGCCCGAGGCAGGATTCGAACCTGCGACCGTAGCGGTCTTGCGGTTCCAGACTGCAGCGCCTTTAACCGCACGGCCACTTCGGCCGGCTTTGATGTCTTTGCTCTTGCTAGTAACGAGGCGCTCATGAATCAAGCACGGGGTGGAAATACCTTGAAGATGGGTAATTTTTTGTTGTTGTGGAGACCGGCGGGATGGTGCGCTGCCAGAAACCAGCACCGTCAAGGCCAGCGATTCGTGATGTTTACTGAGGAAGGAGAAAACGTTATGGTATCACGCCCTTCAAATGGCCTAACAAGAGCATAAAAATCCCCGTATCGGATGTATCTTCTCTCTGTAACATCTAAACAGGGCTGCAAAAGTTATGTCACTGAATTTCTCTCACACAGACTTGACATTCTGTCACAAACAATACAGTCAGAGAAAAGAATTAAAAAACTAGAGTTTCTGTCTCTATCTCGATGATTAATAAAGTCGCGAAAGCACAGTTGCCTTCCTTCTTTCAATCTCTGTTTATTATTCATCTAGGCCAAGTAGGTTACAATTTTTTTTTTAATCTTATGGGACTTAACTGCTCAGGTCATCAGTCCCTATGCTTACACACTACTTAACCTAAATTATCCTAAGGACACACACACACACCATGCCCGAGGGAGGACTCGAACCTCCGCCGGAACCAGCAGCACCGTCCATGACTGCAGCGCCGTAGACCGCTCGGCTAATCCCGTGCGGCCTCAAAAAACTTTAAGCAAGCAAAGTTGTCATCATTGCGAAGGATGCTTTGAACACCACGATGCTTGGTTAGGTGTGGCCGTATTTGTCCTGGTACGCTGCTTAAAAGTACGTAATCTCCGATTTCATTCATTTAAACTTCTTTGTTATCAGAATAATTTCAGCTGGTGGTAAAAACAGTGGCTTTCCTTTGTTACTACTTGCGTTAATATTCGTCAAGGTAGTTGCCTGGCAGATAGTGCTTTTGAGATCTCAGGAATAATACTGTAGGCGCCGGTGGAATGTATCCTTTGATATGCCCTCAGTACTGCATTATTTTTTTTTATTTTATCCATTGTTTTTCAGTGTTTCGTCCGCGACTGTTTTACTTTCGTAAAATGAAGAACAAACCGCCTTTAGTCACAAGTTGCGTTTATTTATTGCACTATGCATTTCGAGCCCTGGAGGCTCATCTTCATGTGTTTTTTAGTGATTTACATCAGGTTTTTTAGTTGTTTGCCTGTTGATATTACATTTTTGTGTTACAACATGGTATATTGTAGACATAAGTTAAACTAAAAAGTTGTCATCAAAAACTAAAAAGTTTAACCTATATCTACAACTAGCTGACCCGGCGAACTCTGTTCCGCCTTAAAGCCAATAAATAATCAGATTTTGGATGTTAAGTTCAATTTTTTATTAGGACAAATAAAAATTAAGTATTTTAATGATTCTTTATGTTTTTTGGTGCATAGCTTCCACTCTTCAATTCAGTACCTTGTGATACACGACATTTTTTGTTTTATTATCAGGCGCAAGAACAAACAACCCGTGAACATGCCACATATAATTGACCATTTGAAAAATATGGATATTCCAGATTTAAACCACAAACTTTCAAGGATTGGCCTTGTGATTTGTTAATGGTCATGGCGAATGCAAGACGGATCGGAAATTGAAGTCTTTTAAACTCAAACGGCACATCGGTTGGGACCATCGGGATCCTCTGAATGAGAACTTCCTCACCCTCGAATTTTCCTTTGAGTATCGTCGCGTAAATAACATTGGTCATCAATTTACTTACCTCAAAACGTTTACCGTTGCACAGTTTTGGTTGGTTTATGCTTCGAAGCATGATTACTACGGAGCCAACTTTTAGGCGTAAATTGTGCGGTGGTATGTCAGGCACATCCTAAGAGTTTAAAACTTCAATTGGATAGTTGGTGGCTTCATCTTTATTTGTTACACAGTCAATAGATTTGAATGAATGCATTTTACCAATGATCTCATTCTGAATTATGTAGTTTAGGTGACCTACATCTTTATTCTTAGCCGCTAAAATTGCTCGCTCACTCAACCATTCATTACTTTTGTAGTTAGTAATGATGTTTGGGAATACTTTGTTGATAAGTTCGTCTTTCGATGAGACAAAGTTACAGAAATTACGAGGAAATGAAATCAATCCGCTCGATTCTTCGACAGGTACTCGACCATTACCGATAGTCAGCAATTGCTCAAAGAAATCTTCAGCAGATGTATCATTAAGCAATGCAACTCTCATGTTTGTTGTCAGTTAAAGTTTCTTCACAAAGCGCCATAGATTCGATGATTTGAGGCAAGCATTTATTTCATCTGCAACCATTGATCTTGGAACTACTGGCAGTGTTTGGCGGAATTCACCAGCAATGCAACTCTCATGTTTGTTGTCAGTTAAAGTTTCTTCACAAAGCGCCATAGATTCGATGATTTGAGGCAAGCATTTATTTCATCTGCAACCATTGATCTTGGAACTACTGGCAGTGTTTGGCGGAATTCACCAGACAGTAAAATCATTGCTCCTCCAAAACATCTCGAGTCATTGCGTAGATCTTTCAATGTTCGGTTAAGTGCCTCTAATGCACGTTTATGAGCCGTTGTGCATTCGTCCCAGATCTTGGATGCTGATAAAACTTCGGCCACTGCTGAGTTTTTTGTAATATTACATGTTGGTTATTCAATAGCTTGAAGATTTAACGGTAATTTTAATGCTGACTGAGCCGTACGGCATCTTTCTAACTGTGTCTGCTATTCCGGAAGAACCAACTGCAACCGCAATGTTGGATCTCGCACGAACAGTGGCTAAAACTACTGACATGAGGAATGTCTTGCCAGTTCCACCAGGGGCATCCAGGAAATATAAACCACTATTTCCATCATCAATTGCCTTCATTAATGTATCATAAACTTCCTTTTGTTGGGGGTTCAACAGGGGTACATTCATTTGAACTACTAAATCTACGAGGGCTATTCGGAAAGTAAGGTCCGATAGGTCGGGAAATGGAAACCACGGTAAAAATCTAAAATGTTTTATTTGCAACAGTTAGATACACCTTGCAGCTACTTATCTCCATAGTCGCCGATCCGACTTAGACGTGTATCGTAGCGTTGTACCAACTTTCCAATACCCTCGCTATAGAAGGCAGCCGCCAGTGCTTTCCGCCAATTCTCTACGCTGGCCTACGGCTCGTTGTCTTATGCCAAAATGTTGTCTTCATAGCCAGCGATTCATGTGAGCAGAGATGAAACTCAGAGGAAGACAATTACGGGCTGTATTGTGGGTAGTCAAACATTTCCAATTGAAAACGATGCAGGAGCATCTTCATTGCCCCTGCAGAATGCGGCGGAGAATGGTCTTGAAGAAGAAACAGCACGACAGTTATGTAATGTTAGCTGCATAGCTTCAGGCGAAATTTCTCACCAGGCCCTCGTACTTGGCGGCAGACACTATTTTCTAGACATCTTTACGCACTCACTGCGAGCTCAGAAATGGGAAGAGCGACGTGATGGTAACTGGGGTTATACTAGAGACACTACCCAACACATCTGTGCAAAGCTTTATCGGATTGTCATAGTCGTTTCCATTTCGCGACCGATCGGACCTTACTTTCCGAATAGCCCTCGTAATTTGCGTTTTGTTATTCCACGCCAGATGCGTTTCTGTTATACTACGTTTTATAGCGGTCGAACGGGATAAAAAGTATCCTATGCCCGCCTCCTGGTTCTAAGCTACCTCTCCACCAATTTTCAGCCAAATCGGTCCAGCCGTTCTTCAGTTATAAGTAGTGTAACTAACACGACTTTCTTTTATATATATAGATTAAGTATTCATTACACATTTCTGAACGCACGCGTAATATTTTTCAATCCTTTTCTTAAAAAATACACATAATAGTTTATTCATCCATTTTAAATAGTTTATGAACGCATGCATAAATGTCAATCATTACTGACAGATTTTGACAAAAAAATTTGACAGCTCCGAAACTAAAGAACTTTTAGGGAAAATAACGCATTTTTCAAGTATTCGTCAATTTTTCATTATTTTTAAGATGTATTCTGCTATTCGGGGCGGAGACAAATCCAACAAATCAAAAACGATGAAAATTGCTCCAGAAGATCTCGAGTTATAAGTGTTGTAACAAACCCAACTTTGTTTTATATATATAGATATACCATGTTGTAACACAAACATGTAATATTAACACGCAAACAACTAAAAAACCTGATGTAAATGACTAAAAAGTTTAACTTATATCTACAATATCCCATGTTGTAACATAAAAATGTAATATCAACAGGCAAACAACTAAAAAAACCTGATGTAAATCACTAAAAAGCACCTGAAGATGAGCCTACAGGGCTCGAAACGCATAGTGCAATAAATACACGCAACTTGTGACTGAAGGCGGTTTGTTCTTCATTTTACTGTATTATTTATCGCCTGTTTTAATTTTACAGCGAGGATATGTTATTATCATTAAACTCCTTGTATTGGTTCAAAACGACTCCCTACTTTATCTTATTGAGATATGCAGGTTGCTGCTTTGGGAGGTTTACGTATTTACTTATTTTGATTAAGTGGTGTCCATGGGGGTATTAAAAGTCTTAGCACTGGCACTGTAGTCTCCCAGACTTACAGGGAAACTACTGTGCTTTTATTGCCTTACAGAGAGAGCAGATCGTGAGAGGAAGAAGACTATTTAGTGGTGTCACGCCGTCACTTAAAAACGGGATTCAAAATAAAAAAAAAAAAGAAATCTCATTTCCTTCGTGTGTACACGAGTCAGAGGAATTTATGTCTCGAGTGAAAGTTTACATATTCGGCTTCTCATTTTTTCTCGTTAACTTGCTTCCGGAGACCACAAAAGTTTTCCCCTGTGAGTACAATTTCACAAGTTCAAGCAGCGAACGTGGGTAGAAAATAAACCTCTGCCGTAATGAAGCGTCTCCGGCAGCGTGTTACGGAGAATCGGCGAGGCACCATGCCACGCCATGTGCAACGTTAGAGGACAGGCCAGTCCAGCTTCCTCCTTTTACGACCTTTCCTCCACTGAAACTTCCGACTCGCTACCCGACCATAAACCTCTGCCGCTCGGCACCTAAAGAGGACCCTTTTCATAAGTCGTTTGTCTCTTGATTTGGAATGAGTTTGTTGTCCGACTCTTTCCATTCAGCGTGGAGATATTTATTTCTACGAACTGATATCGACGTTGTAAGAGGTCCACAATTAAGGAATTTGTTGCTAGCGCACTCGAGCAGATGTAATTTCGATGGATTGCTAACGCGCTGCCTGCGATATGTAAGCTATAAGAGAATCTCAGACCAGAGAGCAGTGTCTGTAGCAGTAGGAGTAAGTAGTAGCTAGCAGTCGTGTGTGTCGTGTTGGCTGGGCCGGTCGTGGGGAGCGATGGCGGAGTCTGAGCGTTGTTGTATAAGGTAAAAGCAGCCTGGCGCTTATGTAGTATTGTTATATCAAGTCCCATGTAAATGTTTCTAAAAAAATCTCTTAATGATAATCTTTCTTATAAAAAGTAACTTTTGACAATCACTCATCTCAATTTAAAGAATTTACTAATTTCTCCAATCCATGGTCATCCCGATTATTGTAAAGAAAAAGCAGTTGTTTCTTTCTATACATGAGAAATCTATCGGCCAGCATTGCACTGAGCTGTGCCACAAAAATTTCTTATAGGAGCAGATATATACGCGTTATCCGGCGACCTTATTGAGGTAAGAATTTTCAAGTGTAACCTCCCCACAATATAATATAATTATGTATAGCATTGACATTTAGCGTAACCTCCCAAAAAATATAATTATATAGCATTCACATTTAGCATAACCTGCCAACAGATAAATTCCGTAACCTACCAATAATAAAAAAATGTGACTAATCTCTCAATAAAATTGTGGCTCACTTATAACCTTTCAATAATTGACTGTGAATTTAAAATGGTAAATTTGGACGTCAGCAGTGCTGCGTCATGGCCCTGAAAGGTCATTCTGAATAAAAAATGAAAATTCTTACATCAATAAAGTCGCCGGATAACACGTATATATCTGCTCCTATAAGAAATATTTGTGGCACAACTCAGTGCAATGCTGGCCAGTCGATTTGTCATGTACAAAAAGAAGCAACTGATTTTTCTTTACAATAATCGGGATAACCATGGATTGGAGAAATTAGTAAATTCTTTAAATTGAGATGAAGGATGGTCAAAAGTTACTTTTTATAAGAAAGATTATTATCAAGAAATTTTTTAGAAACATTTACATGGGACTTGATATAACAATACTACATATGTGCCAGGCTGCTTTTACCTTATACTACAACGCTCAGCTCCGCCATCGCTCCCCACGACCGGCCTAGCCAACTCGACACACACGACTGCTAGCTACTACTTACTTCTACACCTGCTACACAGTTCCTACTGCAGTCAACACTGCTCTCTGGTCTGAGATTCTGTTATAGCTTACATATCGCAGGCAGCGCGTGAGCAATCCATCGAAATTACATCTGCTCCAGTGCGCTAGCAACAAATTTCTTTATCACGGACTTCTTACACCGTTTAACACGGTATTGCTTTGCAGTGGCACTTTTTCACTCTACACAGATAACTGCTTCACGAGTATGCTATGCAACACATTCTTTTCTGAGAGCAGTTTGGCTTTATTCGGGATTCCACTACACAATATTAATATCCACTATTTTAGCTAAAAAGCTCTATTTTTCACTATAATCTCCGTTCAATGTGACGGCCTACGCCATCTTACTGCGAGGGCCTGTATTGCCCGCACGGTACCACCCTACTGGTTGACGTCGGAACCATCGTCTTGTAATGTCTCTTGCAGCGGTCTCTCCACGATATTTTCAGAAATTTTAGAAATTGTATAACTCAGTACATATCTCGAAATATCTCTTCTTATCTTACCGATTATCAATGCAAAGTAGTTTCAAGCCCAATTATTCCTTGGAGCGTCCATTTACTCCATGGAATAGCTTCTCTGCTATCTATGTTTTCTCTTATGAAAAGAATAGGAACTTCTTGCCGATTAGTCGTAAAAGAAGGAGGTATATATGTATGTATTGTTGAGCGAGTCGCCATCTTGATGAGATTCTGTATGGGAAGGAGTTTAATACATGAACTAAACTAAAGTAAGTGTGTTCGCGTATTATTTAACGGATTATTATTATTGACAGTGTCTGCTTACTACACTGTGTTGCACGGGATCAGTGGGGAACGTTTGATTTACACTGGACGAACCTGCCGTTTTGAATGCTCAAGATATCCAGTTACTTCAAATAAATAGGCTAACACGGTCTTACCAGCAGATCTCCGGTCTTCCACATGTGATCACCGAAAGTTAATAATTATTACAAATGTTTCCAGTAGATCGACTCACAATTTTCGTCGCACCGAGACTTCGAAATTGCTTCACTGCCTTATGGAATTTAAGTTAAGCTTAATTTAATCAGGACAGAACAGTATTGAACTGTGTGAATGTGATAAGCCTGCTTTGTCAATGAAAATTCCCTTAATATACGCATGTTTTTACTATCCTGATCAGTGAAGCTAAATCAGGCCGGTGTGAGAGAGGTTTAAGTAAAAATTTAAACGAAATATTAAAGTCTTGCAACATCAATAACATCTCCATCAGCCATGTAAATGCGCGGAGTGGATCCTTCACTGGGCCCAACAGATCGGAATCGGAAAGGGCGAGATCCGGGCTGCAGAGCGGATGAGGAAGAACAGTCCAAGAAAGTTTTTTGAACTCCGTCTCCGGTGCCGGACTTGTCTGCGACATTACGTTGTCATGGAAAGAAAGTTCGTTTGAATTTTTGTGGCGACGAACACGCTGAAGTCGTTTCTTCAGTTCCCTGAGGGCAGCTCGGTACACTTCGAAGCCGATCGTTGCACAATGGCGGAGGACATCAAACGGAATAGCCCCTTCAGATTCCCAGAAGACGGTCGCCATGACTTTATCGACTGAGGATGCGTCTTTGAACATTTTCTTCAGAGGAGGGGTGGTGTGCACTACACACAGGAAGCGGCTGTACGGGTATCGGGGCTGTGTGGAAGAGACTGGGCGTTTTTTTAGGTTAGAGGGTCTCAGGAAACCACAGAAAGGGCGTCCGTCTAAAAGAAGGCAGGTAAAACACATTAAGGTAGTTGTAGCAACAATCGGTATTGTAAATTGTCGTAGCTGTGTTGGGAAAGTACCAGAGCTCCAAGCCCTAATGGGAAGGACTGAAGCTCAGATAGTTATAGGTACGGAAAGCTGGCTAAAGACGGAAATAAATTCGGCAGAAATTTTTTCAAACGACCTAGCAGTATTCAGAAAGAATAGAATAAATACAGTTGGTAGTGGAGTATTTATTGCTGTCGGAAGTAATTTGTCCTGCAGTGAAACTGATTAGATAGTTCCTGCGAAATAATATGCGTAGTGACTAAACTATTAATTGGATCGCTTTACCGACCCCCGACTCAGAATTTACAATCGCTTAACATTTCAAAGAAAAATTGAGTCTAATTTCGAATAGGCACCTCACTCACAGAATTATAGTAGGTGGTGACTTCAATCTACACACGAGATGCTCGAAAAATTATATGTTTAAAGCCGGCGGTAGGCTTAAAACGTCACCCGAAATTTTACTGAGTGCTTTCTCAGAAAATTATTTGGAACAATTAGTTCATGAGGCTACTCGAAGCATAAATGGCTACGAAAGCATACTTGACCTCTTAGCAACAAATAATCCTGGACAAATAGGGAGTATCATGACGAATACAGGGATTAGCGACTAAGGCAGTTGCTGCTTGGCCCATTACCATAACACCCGCAATTATAAAAAAGAAACGAAAAGTACATCTATTTAAAAAGTTGATGAAAATGGTCTTAACGTCTTTTTAAGAGACAGTCCCCACTCTTTCCGATCTGATCATGTAACTGTAGAAAAGATATGGAATGATAAGAGAGTCGACGGCACTTGAGAGATATATATACCACATAAGTTAATAAGTGATGGTACTGATTCTCCATGGTACACAAAAGGGGTCAGATCGCTGTTGCAGAAGCAACGACAAAAGCACGCCAAATTTAAAAGAACGCAAATTCCGCAAGATTGGCAAAGTTTTGCAGAAGTTAGAAATGTAGCGAGTGCTTCAATGCGAGATCCTTTTAATAATTTCCACAGCCAAACTTTAAACTGAACGCATGATCATTCTGTATAGACCTTGCTTGAATAGTTACTAATATTCTAAGCTTTCTCCAGTATCACATACTTCCCGTAGCGAAAGTCAATAAATTTACATGGTATCGATACCATTATGACCATTGCCCACCGCGACGTTGGATGCCGCCTGGTTGCGTTGTGGGCACGTGATGGAGTAACAAAAGTATGTAAGCGGAGCAGACACGGATGGGGAATCACCCTGGAGAAGATATGGGCTGCAAATGGGGAAATCCATTGAGATAAGCGACTTTCACAAAAGGCAGATGATTATTATTACTCAGAGCCTGTGGACGAATATCTCTAACACGACTAAGCTGCTCGAATGCTCACGTGCTACTGTCGTGAAAATCTATGGAAAGAGGTAGAAGGACAATCATCTTCGGCGGAACTCGATAGAATTGTGCCATTCGAGAACTGTCGAGTACAATTGTCGAAGTGTTAGAAATTGCAGCAGACGCAGCAGCAGTCGTCGCAGCCACCAGTCCGGCAGGAGATCAGTTCCAGCAGCCGCAGCAGCGCCAGTGGTTCCAGCAGTACCAGCAGCAGCAGCAGAAGCAGCTCCTCCTGTTCCGGTAGCACCGGTCCCAGCAGCAGCAGCCGTCCCTACGGCGCGACGCCTGTCGCCGGTGCAGCCCTTCCGGTGGCCGCACCTCTATCCTGCCAACAGCCCCCGTCGCCAGTGGGTGACGCCTTCGCCGTTCATTGCAGCCTCCACCAGGCCACAGCCACGCCCATCCTGCTCCACCACAGCAGCAGGGTAGGGCCCGGGCCCTCGCTCCCCACCGCCGCAGCACAGCAGCAGCCTTCCACTGTGGGCTCCCCCCGGACATCATCGTCGTCTGTGTTTTCGTCTTCCTCATCTTCCTCATCGTCTTCGTCGTTTCCATCTCTTCTGCTATCATGTCCACCCCCACAACCTCTGTAGTCTACACTTCTCTCTCCACTGCAGCCACCACCATTACGTGGTGTGCCCATGCCAACCCTCCTGTGTCTATCCCACCTCTCGTGTCCGTCCCTACCCCCACCCCTTTCACTCTCCCTTCCACCCCTACAGCCCCACCTACGCCCTCTACAAGGACTGATCCCTTCCCTCCCCTTCCTACACCCACCACCACTCCTGCATCCGCAACCCTAGTGCGGGTTGTGGTGCGTAGAGCGACAGTACATGCTGCAGCTTCTCCAACACTGCCACCACCGTCACAACCACCAGCTACAGCAATGGGGCCTTCCACCTCCCGCTACCTGCCTGTAACTCTCGTCCCCCAAACCACTTCCCACACTGCTCCCAAGAAACGCCCCAACACCACCCCCACACAATCCAGCAGCTCCAAGAAAACCCTTGCCCCCCCCTCGCTCACTCCCACCTAAACATGTATATCTACCCTCCCCCTCCAGCATCTTCTACCACTTCTTCTCCACCTAGCCCACAACCCCATTCTCCTACTTCGCAAATACTATCCTACTTCTCCCATCTCCCTTCTTGTCCCATGCCGTAACTCTGTCCTTATCAAATCCACCAGCCCTACCCTCCACACTGATATCCTGCTCCCTACCTCTGCCAGCCCCAATCTCCTCACTACCTGCCAACCCCCACTGCCATGATCTTTGAGATCAGCCTGGTGACCACAGAGGCCAAGGTGTTGGTGGAGCTAAACTCCCATCCCAACCTGGAGATTCACTCAGTGTGCTGTATCAACAATGCCGCCGGCCCTACCTTCTTGATGAGGGTCTTCAACGAATCCGCCCCCTCCATCAATTGCCTCCTCGAAGAGGGAGCCCTCATCTACCATTGTAGATACAAAGTCAGCCCCTTTCGTTCCCACCCCCAATCCTATAGATGTCAGTGTTATTTGAAATACAATGCCCACCTCACCCGCAAATGCTGTGATCCTCCCATCTGCCGCCACTGCAAAGGGTCCCACTTCCTCTGCCAGTGCCCCAACCTAGACTCCCCCCCCCCCCCTTCCTGTAATATCTGCAACCTGCCCAATCCCATCTACTCTCAGAAATGCAATTCCAAACCTCCCCCCGTCTCTCCCGAGATTACCATTACCGTCCACCTCGTTGATGTCCCCACCCACCCCAGCAACACCCTTCATCCACTCCCCATGGCTAATGACATTATTCACTTTGTAACCATCATCATTCAAAACATGCACCTCTTCCAGTGCCTCCATACCCTACAACAGATCTCCATTGCAGCCCGATCCATTTTTCATCTCAAACCTACGCCACCTACTCCCACAACCTCGCCCACTTTACCTTCCCCCCTCCTGACACCCTAGTCTAGCCTCCCTACTATGGCGAGACAGCAGCACCATATTCTGTTCAACAACATCTGCTCGCTCCCCACCCACAAATATCTCCTCCTCCACACCAACATTGTGTGAATGCCTTCATCCTCAATGAAACCTTTCTCCAGCCTACTCACACAATTAGCACCTACCCTTGTACTCTTCACCACACCAACAATCCCCTTCCCGTTGGTGTGGCGGAGTTTTCATTGGCCACCTCTGCTGTCTCCCTGTTCGACCTCAGCCTCTCTTCAATTATCCTACCAAACACCTGATCCTCAGTCTATTCTTCCCCAGCCTTACCATCACCTGTGCCACCATTTATATCTGCCCTAATACCCCGATCCTGTATGATTTCCTTCTCCTCCTATGTGACTGCCACCGACCTCAACATCCACAGCCGAACCCCCTCCCAGTTACGGCAGTGGCATCAGTTCATTGCCACCCTCCAAGGTGACCTTCTCCCTCTCCCTCAACATACCCTCCCCGAATCCAATACCACTCCCAACATTGCCCTTGCCTCCCCAAACCTCCTTGGGAGCATTACTGCAGACATCCTTGACCCTATAGGTAGCCATCACCTACCTGTCCTGCTCACCATATCAGGTGGACATTGCACTCACCCTGCCCCCCACCCAGACCTGCCCCCAAACCTTGTCTTTGATTACTCCCGTGCCAACTGGGATGCTACTGGAACACCATAGATACCCAGGTTGAACGCCACCCTCTCACCTACCAGCACCCTGACGACATCACCCATGGCACCTCCTTTCTCCACCGGACCTTGTCAGAGGCCATTGAGGTGCATGTCCCCACCAAAGCCATCCACCCTCACCGTCCTACCTTACCACCACAGGCCGTACTCCTCCTCCATAAATCCCATCAGGTTTACCACTCCTTCCTCCATACCTGGGACTGGGACACAGTCCTCCGCCACCAGCAACTCCAATGCCATATTAGAAACTTGCTCGCGGCTAAAAAACGCCGGGCCTGGTGACAGACATGCACCTGTCTTTATGCTTCACTGCCTATTAACTCCTCCAAGTACTGGTCAGCCCTCCATGAAACCTTCTCCTCACCATCCTCTCATACACGATGACCATCCTTTCTTGGATGATACCAGTAAGGCCAGTCAGTTTGCCTCCCACCTGTCTGCCATCCTTTCCATTCCTGATGATCCCCAGTTTGATTACTCCTTCTTCCCTGAGATCTAGGACCGCACTGACACCCCTCTCCCCCCACTTGCTCCTAGCTTCCAGCACTTGGGGGCCACACTACTGTCCGATCTCAACACCCCATCATCACACAAGACTTCGTCACCACACTAAGCACCAAACACAACACGGCTCCCAGTCAGAATCGTATTACATACCGCCACCTCAAAGAAGCCCTCCTTTCCTTCCTTACAGTCCTAGCGACCCTCTATAATGTTATCCTCTCCACTGGCTTCCACCCCAACCTGTGGAAGACTTCCCAGATTTTTACTTTACCCAAACCTGATAAACCCCCTTCCGACACCTCCTCCTACCACCCTATCAGTCTCACACTTGTCTTCAGCAAGGTCCTGGACTCCATCTGTACCCTCCACATTCACCACCACCTCCACCAGCACCGCTTCCTTTGCCTGACACAATGTGGCTTCCAACCTTCCTTCTCTGCCGATGATCTCCTCCTCCACCTGACACACCTCCTTTCCACTCACCTCAATTCCCGTCGCTCCACCATCTTTGTATCCCTTGACCTAGAAGCACATATGACAGTGTATGGCATCCCGGCCTCCTCTTCAAACTCCAGACTTACGCCCGGCCCATCAATTATGTTCGCCTGGTAGCCTTCTTCCTCTCTCACCGCCCCTCTTATGTCACCATCCACAACTCCAACACTTACACCTTCTACCCCTCTGCAGGCATGACCCAAGGCTCCGTCCTTTCCCCTCTCCTCTACCTCTTATACACGGCGGACATGCCACAGCCCCAATCACCCATCCATCTCCTGCAATATGCCGATGACACCGACTTCCTTGCTTTCGCCCCCTCACTCCAACGTTCCCAGCGCCTCCTCCAGTCCCACCTTGACCTAATAGCGCCTTAAAATCAATCCCTTCAAGACCGAGGCAATCATTGTGGGCCGCACCACCCCGTCCTTCACCTCCTGGATTTCTTCCTGACCATCTATGGCTGCCCCATTGCTCTCACTCCCGCCCCTCAAGTACCTTGGCATCACCCTCAGTCATCATCTTACCTGGACCCCCATCTCCGCACAGTCCAAGCCTAGGCACGTACCTGTCTCCCCAAACTCCTCTCTGGTCGAACATGAGGATTAGACCCTTGCACTATCCTACATACCTGTAAGTCCCTCATCTGCCCCATCCTATGTTATGCCCACCCCACTTGAATCTCTTCCCCTCCACCTACTACAAATCCTTCCAAATCCTTGAGTGCCATGCACTCGCATCCGTCTCCCATCCACCATGCAGATCCTCTATGATTTGATCCCCTTCCCCCATCTCCTCCTATTCCTGGGACAAATACAAATCCTCTACGTCTCCCACAAACTGGACCCCCCCATCCTTTGGTTTCCCCCATCCTCTTCCACTCTTGCCCACTGATGCACCTGTTCCACAGTGTCCCACCTGGTCTCCATCTTCACACATTCCATACCCTCGCCCAAGGTGGCTTCCGCCAACTCTCCCTCCCAGATAATGTCCTTGTGCCTTCCATCTACCCCTCCTACCAGATCTAATCCCCCTTCTTCCCCCCCCCCCTCAGGGCTCCCACTCTCCCTCCCTCTCCCCTTTCCCTTCTTTCTCCTTTTTCCCCTGCCATCCACCTTCTTTCTCCTTTCCACCCCCCCCCCCCCGGGCTTCCAGCCCCTTTCCTTGTTCCCTCCACCACCCCCCTCCTCCCCCCTCTCCAGTACTGTGTGCAGTGCTACGTTTCATCACCACCAACAGTGTTGCCAGTATCATTCATTTGTGTTCCCACTGTGGTGCTTCTTTATTTTTGTGTCAGCTTATAGTGATCATTCTCAGCATGTGTGTGTGGCTCTCATCTATGTCTTTTAATCAACCATTTATACTCATCTGTATTTCTTCTTGTTTATTCACCCATTTTTACCGTTCTTTGTTATGTATTGTTTTCTCATGTGCTTATGTTTTTGTTTTTGTAACTCTCATAGCTGAAGAGGGGTGTATTGTGCCGCTGCCAGCCTGCCCCAGTATGAGGAGTGAAATAACAATAAAGGGAAAAAAAGAAGGACAGTGAAACTACCGTTAGGCGCTAAATGGTTGGATGTCCATGACTCTTCACAGAACGTGGGGTTTGGAGACTTATGTGCTCTGTAAAGTGAGCTATATGGCGATCTGTTGTATCTCTGCCGAAAGAGCACAATGCTGATGCACACACAAGTGTTTCAGAGCATAACGTTGATTGTACGTCTTTGGACAAAGAGTTCTGCAGTAGACCACACCTATGTGTTCACATCTTGACGCCATGACACCGTCAGTTACGATTAGAGTGGGCACGGGACCATCAGGATTCCACCAGCAATCAATTGAAACGTGTGAGCTGCTTGAGTGAATCATATTTTTGCCACTCTACTCGGATGGTCGTCTCCACAAACGCCGCCATCGAGATAAATGGCAGCTCGAAGCGTGCAGCATGCGATTGACTCAGGCTGGTGGGAGCAGTATTGTGCTATGGGCGACATTCTCCTCCACTGCTTGCATCGAACCTGGGGCCCTATGCTGTATCTTTCCGCCATTTTGCCAATCGGTTCGGTACGCGAGGGCACCGAACGGTCTTGTTTTTGAAACAGAGTCCCAATATCATTCAGTAAGCATTTCGAAAGCGATGCCGAACGGTACTAGCGAACCGAAACACTGTTATCAGTTCTCCTCAAGCCAACCAATGAAAAGCAATCTGCATCAGATCCGCGCATGCGCACTGCAGCGCCAAGTTTGTTTATTGCCATACGTGTTTCGCTTCCTTTATTAGTGATGATGCTTCACAAATAAAAGAAGGGAAACGCGTATGGGAAAACTGCCTTCAGATGACTGTATAGACAGAACACATCTCCACGAACCCGAAAAATTGTTTTAGAGAGTGTCAAAGAATAAGAAGATGCATAGAATGTGGTTGTAGCTCGCTCCGAGAGATCCAAATGATGAAGTAGCCTACTTCCCTATATGATACATCAATGATTTGGTTCATTAAAACAAAATTTAAAAAATCCGCTTTTCGAGAGCGTGTGGCGAGTGCAGCTATAGAAGTTCGTTGTAGTTTATTACATGCATCTGATGAATCAAAATGTTTCATATATGGTGGTATAGTCTGAAAATATTGTGGCGGGAACCTTTCATGCCGGCTGGTGTGGCCGAGCGGTTCTAGGCGCTACAGTCTGGAACCGCGCGACCGCTACGGTGGCAGCTTCGAATCCTGCCTCGGGCATGGATGTGTGTGATGTCCTTAGGTTAGTTAGGTTTAAGTAGTTCTAAGTTCTAGGGGACTGATGACATCAGACGTTAAGTTTCATAGTGCCTCGAGGCATTTGAACCATTTTTGAACCTTCCATCTCTGTGTATTGTTGTTAAGGATTCGATCTCAGATAAATGCTTGTGACAAGCTAGAGTATAAAGACGATTGGTGCTAGTTTCATTCGCAGTAATTTACGTTGTGCTCTTAGATTCCTGTCTGACCACAATCTCGGAAATCTCTACGTATTCCGAAAAAAATGGTGAGTTACATGTCACTGTTAGTTGTTTCACGCACAGTAATTTCATCTTTCATTTCTTAAACATATGGAAGACATGAAACCGGAAATACTCGTTAGTGAGAGAGTGTGCTCTTACGTTTTAATTACAACGAATATTTCAGAAAAATGCTTAACTTTGACGATTAACGAAGTCTCAGAATGTGTTGCAAACATGAAGATGAAAAAAATATATATATTTCCGCATCCAGAAGTATACGAACCTACACTCGTGTGCTGTCGGTGCTTTATTTTATGTAATTCCATTCCAGAGAGACGCAGACTGACTGATGCGGGCGTAAGCCGTAAATACACGAAATTTTGGAAGGTATCCTCTATCAGACTTCACAAAATTCATTTGCATTGTTACTGAAAAGTTTTAAACGCGTTTCGATAGTTAATAAGTAAACCATTCGCGGAAAAGGGTACGCGAAGTCACTAGTAATTTCAGCTAAAACTCGTGTAATATACGTAAGTAGAACCGATGTCTTGATATTTAATTATCTTTAAACTCTTAATTGCATAAAAATAACAGGTATTTTGAGGGAAGATTGGCCGAAAAAGTCTTTTTTTTATATTGTAATCGTTCACAGTAACAATGTTACTTGACCATATTTATAACAAAGGAAAATAGTCTATTATGAACTCAATTTCCAACCAGACGCGTCCCCTGGTGAGTCTTTAGTAACACAATCACTAAATCGAAAGCTAAAACCGCTGAGTATGTTTAAAATAATTATAGGAGTAAATAAACTGCTGAAACTGCTGAAACAATGGAAGAAGCACGGGAGCAAATCCTTGAACTAAAGAAACAAGCAGCTAAATTTGGTCTTCACATCTCCTCTGAAAAAACTAAGATATTGACAAACATCAAGCACTCATGTAAATACCTCAAAGTTCAAGAACAGAAGATTGAAATAGTAAAAGAATTCAAATATCTCGGAGAATGGATTACTTGGAATGCTGGGGAAAGTAAAGCAATGGAATCCAGAAAAAATAAACTTGAATTGGCCTTCCAACTAACAAAAAATACATACAACAAAAAATCCCTTTCATGGGGGTCCAAAATTACACATTACAAGACAGTGATTAAGCCAGAAGCACTGTATGCAGCAGAAACACTTAACATGAATTTCAAAGGCCAAATGGAGAAACTTGAGATAAAGGAAAGAAAAATTTTAAGAAAAATCATTGGGCCAAAATTTCAAGACAATAAGATTATATACATTAAAAATGAAACTCTCTACAAGAAAATTGAAAAACTTTCAGATTCTATGCGAAAAAGGAGAATAAATTTTTATGGTCATCTTCTCAGAATGAATTCCAACAGATTAACTAAACAAATCTTTGACTTCTTCCGTAACCGAAAAACGAAGCCCAACTGGTTTAAAGAAACTGAGAAAGACCTAGTGGAATTAAATATTTCAGAAAATTCACTTATTGATCGAACTGCTAAATTAATTACGAAAGATGAAAACATAAGGTTCCAAGACAAATCCACACGAAAGTCCAAATCCTTCATCTCGGAAGAAGAGAGGAGAAGAAGATCAGAAAGAATGAAGAAATACTGGGCCCTAAGAAAAGAACAACGCACAAAGAAATGATTGATCCAGCGTACCCCAAAGAGGGTGAAACGAAAGAAGAAGAAGAAGAAGACACTACAGATAACCGACCGACAGGGCCATACCGAAATCCAAAACCTCTTGGTACAATTGTCGAAAAATCGGCGGGAGAACCGTTCGGTAACAGGCCTCAGAAGCTTCTTCAAAAGGAAAATGACGTCAGTACTGAGACTAACCTACTGCACCGATCGGCATGAAAGATATAGAATAAGGGCCCTGGAGTAGTAATCGGAGACACGGTGAGAGCTGCGAACCACCTGCATCCACTCAAGTTTGATGTCATCGCAGACGACGATGTCATCTTTCAGCAGTTTCTTTGTTCTTGTCTCGGAGGCAGGATCGTGCTACAGTGACTTGAGGAGCATTATAATTAACTCACGTTTATGTCTCGGCGACCAAATTCGTCTGAAGTAAATCCTATGGAACCTATCTAGGTTGCCATCCGGCACCATCACCACATACGTAAATCAGCGGCCCGTTATTTACGCGAATTGAATGAACTTTTCGTAGATACATAATGCCACATACCTCCACAAACCTACCAACAAACTGTCGAATCCCTGATATGCAGAATCAGTTATGTACACTCCTGGAAATTGAAATAAGAACACCGTGAATTCATTGTCCCAGGAAGGGGAAACTTTATTGACACATTCCTTGGGTCAGATACATCACATGATCACACTGACAGAACCACAGGCACATAGACACAGGCAACAGAGCATGCACAATGTTGGCACTAGTACAGTGTATATCCACCTTTCGCAGCAATGCAGGCTGCTATTCTCCCATGGAGACGATCGTAGAGATGCTGGATGTAGTCCTGTGGAACGGCTTGCCATGCCATTTCCACCTGGCGCCTCAGTTGGACCAGCGTTCGTGCTGGACGTGCAGACCGCGTGAGACGACGCTTCATCCAGTCCCAAACATGCTCAATGGGGGACAGATCCGGAGATCTTGCTGGCCAGGGTAGTTGACTTACACCTTCTAGAGCACGTTGGGTGGCACGGGATACATGCGGACGTGCATTGTCCTGTTGGAACAGCAAGTTCCCTTGCCGGTCTAGGAATGGTAGAACGATGGGTTCGATGACGGTTTGGATGTACCGTGCACTATTCAGTGTCCCCTCGACGATCACCAGTGGTGTACGGCCAGTGTAGGAGATCGCTCCCCACACCATGATGCCGGGTGTTGGCCCTGTGTGCCTCGGTCGTATGCAGTCCTGATTGTGGCGCTCACCTGCACGGCGCCAAACACGCATACGACCATCATTGGCACCAAGGCAGAAGCGACTCTCATCGCTGAAGACGACACGTCTCCATTCGTCCCTCCATTCACGCCTGTCGCGACACCACTGGAGGCGGGCTGCACGATGTTGGGGCGTGAGCGGAAGACGGCCTAACGGTGTGCGGGACCGTAGCCCAGCTTCATGGAGACGGTTGCGAATGGTCCTCGCCGATACCCCAGGAGCAACAGTGTCCCTAATTTGCTGGGAAGTGGTGGTGCGGTCCCCTACGGCACTGCGTAGGATCCTACGGTCTTGGCGTGCATCCGTGCGTCGCTGCGGTCCGGTCCCAGGTCGACGGGCACGTGCACCTTCCGCCGACCGCTGGCGACAACATAGATGTACTGTGGAGACCTCACGCCCCACGTGTTGAGCAATTCGGTGGTACGTCCACCCGACCTCCCGCATGCCCACTATACGCCCTCGCTCAAAGTCCGTCAACTGCACATACGGTTCACGTCCACGCTGTCGCGGCATGCTACCAGTGTTAAAGACTGCGATGGAGCTCCGTATGCCACGGCAAACTGGCTGACACTGACGGCGGCGGTGCACAAATGCCGCGCAGCTAGCGCCATTCGACGGCCAACACCGCGGTTCCTGGTGTGTCCGCTGTGCCGTGCGTGTGATCATTGCTTGTACAGCCCTCTCGCAGTGTCCGGAGCAAGTATGGTGGGTCTGACACACCGGTGTCAATGTGTTCTTTTTTCCATTTCCAGGAGTGTATGTCGTTCCGAAGACAGACAAACAAGCTATTAAGCAGGTGGTCATAATATTTTGGCTCATCAGTGCATATGTGGCTTCGAAATGTTTTAATATTCATCTTCTCCATTATTACAATACATCTTCTCCATGGAAAAATTTAAATCACTCTTATCACACACGTAGTAAGAAAGTAATTAATTGAAAACATTTTGTTAATAATATCGCTCTTCCAATCATTTAGGCTATCTAAGTACTTTTCCTGTCTTGTACTAGATTTTTATTGTCACTGATGTTTCCTTTTATAACTTCCGAGAAATAATACCATAGGTTTTACATATTTGGTATTACAACGGTGAGGGAACACTACGGCCAGTCGTTGTGGGTATCTGGGATTGACACCACAGGTTGTTGGCACTTGGGCCTGACACCACTTGGGAATCACCAGCACCACAGGTTCTGGATATTTGTGTTTGACATCACTTGTGAAACACTAGTACCAATGATTCTGTGTGTCTGTAACCACACATTCAGGGAACACTACTACCAGGCGTTCTGGGTGCCTGAGAGTCACGCCATTTGAGGAACCCTTCCACCACACCTTCTGGATTCTTGGAACTGATACCGCTTGGGAAACACTACTACTAGAGGTTCTGTGTATTTGAGATTGACATCAGTCAGGGAACACTGCTACAGGAGATTCTGGGTACTTGAGGTTGGTACAATGACAGAACACTTCTAACACGGTTCTTGGGACTTACACCACTTGCAGAACATTACTACTACAGGTTTAGGGTACTTGGGACTTAAAATCCATGGGGAACTTATATTACCTGAGGTTCTGTGTATTTGTGACTGGCAACACTTTGGGAACACTGTTACCAGAGGCTCTGTTTACTTGCGACTGACACCACTTGAAGAACACTACTATCAGATGTTCTGTGTATCTGGGATTGACACCTCCCACAAAACGCTATTAACAGAGGTGTTGGGTACTTGGGTGTGACACCATTGCAGAACAACTCTACTACAAGGTCGAGTCCTCTTGGGGTATACTACTGCTAGAGGTTCTGGGGATTTAGGGCTGACACCACATCTACATCTACATATGTACTCCTCTATCCACCAAGCGGTGTGTGGCGGAGGGCACTATTCGCGCCAAAGTCATATTTTCCCCCTCTGTTCCACTCGCGGATCGCACGAGGGAAAGACGACTGTCTGGACGCCTCAGTACAAGCTTTAATTTCCCTTATCTTTGAATGGTGATCATTGCGCGATTTGAAAGTTGGTGGTAATAATATATGCTCTACATTCTCGATGAAGATCGGATTTCGGAATTTAGTGAGCAGCCCCTTCCGTTTAGCGCGCCGCCTATCGGCAAGTGTGTCCCACTTCAAACTTTCTATGAGATTTGTAACGCTCTCGCGATGGCTAAATGTACCAGTAACGAATCTTGCAGCTCTTCTTTGGACCTTCTCAATGTATTGAATCAGACCCAACTGGAAAAGGTCCCATACAGACGGACAATAGTCTAAGACTGGACGAACTAACGTATTGTAAGCAATTTCCTTTGTTGAAGGATATCATCACTTCAGGATTCTACCAATAAACCGCAATCTACAGTTCCCCTTACTCGCTACTTGCGTAATCTGATCATTCCATTTGAGATCAGTTCGAATAGTCACACCCAGATACTTGACGGATGCTACCGCTTCCAAAGACTGGGCATTTATTTTGTACTCGTACATTAATGGGGATGTTCGCGCTGTTATACGCAGTAGGTTACACTTACTTATATTGAGAGATAACTGTCAGTCATTACACCACGTATTTATTTTCTGAAAATCCTCATTGATTTGTTCACAACTTTCGTGTGATACTACTTTCCTGTAGACTACAGCATCATTGGCAAACAGTCTAATGCCGCTGTCAATACCATCAATCAGATCGTTTATGTAAATCGTAAAAAGTAGTGGACCTATTACGCTGCCCTGGGGCACACCTGATGTTACGTTTGTTTCTGTTGAAGTCTCCCCATTCAGGACAACATACTGCTCTCTATCTGTCAGAAAACTTTCTAGCCAACCTCATATGCCATCGGATAGACCGTAAGCGCGCACTTTTTGGAGCAAGCGACAGTGCGGAACTGAGTCAAATGCCTTTCGAAAGTCGAGAAATATGGCATCAAACTGGGAGCCGGTACCTAGAACCTGTCGTATATCATGCACAAAGAGGGCGAGCTGTGTCTCGCATGACCGCTGTTTCCTAAAACCGAGCTGGTTTCTGCAGATGAGCTTCTCAGAGTCCTGAAAGGTCATTATGTCTGAACGCAAAATATGTTCCATGATTCTACAACAAATCGATGTCAGTGAAATTGGCCGGTAATTATGTGCATCCGATTTTCTACCCTCTTTATAGATTGCTATGGCCTGGGCCTTTTTCCAGTCCTGTGGAACTTTCCGCTGTTCCAGTGATCTCTGATAGATGATGGATAAGAATGGTGCCATATTTGTATCACGGGAATACCGTCTGGGCCAGATGCCTTTCTGGCGTCTAAGGATCTTAACTGTTTTAGAATCCCAGATACACTAAACACTATGTCAGCCATCCTTGAGTTTGTTCGACAATTGAAAGGGGGAATGGTGCTGCAGTCCTCTACTGTAAACGAGTTTTTGAAAGCTAGGTTTAGAATCTTGGCCTTCTGTTTATCATCATCAGTTACATTACCCGTACTATCAGCACTCAGGGAACACTAGTAGCACACGTTGTGGGTAATTGGGATTGACACATTTGCAGACCACTTTTGCGATTGGCAAAATTTGGGGAACGCCTCTACTAGAGTTTGTGGGAACCGTGAATTAAAAGCACTTGGGGAACACTACTAGCATAGTTTATGTATATTTATATATGTACCAATTTGACGTTGTGGCTACTTGTGATTGACACCATTTCAGAACACTTCTACCACAGATTCTCGGTACTGTGGACTGACACCACTTGGGGAAGACTGTTAGAGGTTCTGGGTATTCAGGACTGACACTACGAGGGGAACATTACCACCAGAGATTCTGACATCTTGGGATTGACAATACTTGTAGAACACTACTACCACTGATTCTGGTTTCTTGGGACTGACACCACTTGGAAAACATGTTTTGTGTACCTGGGATAGACACCATTTGCCAAATGTATGGTGGAGGATTAAGGCTTCGTAGCAGGTAAAAGTATTTGATATTGAGTATTTGGTTCAAATGGCTCTGAGAACTATGGGACTTAACTGCTGACGTCATCAGTCCCCTAGAACTTACAACTACTTAAACCTAACTAACCTAAAGACATCACACACATCTATGCCCGAGGCAGAATTCGAACCTACGACCGTAGCGGTCGCGCGGTTCCAGACTGTACCGCCTAGAACCGCTCGGCCACCCCGGCCGGCATATTGAGTATTTGTATCGTACCTGTGGTCATAATGCCATGATCTAAACGATTAAGGTGAGTGCTGTCAATAAGCAGATCGACCGGGTTTCGATTTCGAACTGCTACAGATTGTCAGTTGGTACAACATATACATTAGAGAAATGTTTGCTTCTCTTCACATGCGTATCACGCTCTGTAAAACAGCATAGACGTACCAAGCAGCCTTGTGCACAACTCGCATTGTACGCCATAGAATGGTGATGCCCTCCATAAATTGGATTTACGCCTATGAATAACACTGCATGTCAGCTAACGTCGCGTTTAAGCGTCATGTTATTTACACTAAAATTGATATGTCAAAAGTCGCGGGATAGCTATATGCACATATGCAGATGGCAGTATTATCGCGTACACAAGGTATAAAAGGGCAGTGCGTTGGTGGAGCTGGCATTCATATTCAGGTGATTCGTGTGAAAAGGTTTCCGACGTGATTGTCACATCACGACGGGCATCAAAAGACTTTGAAAGCCGAATGATAGTTGGACCTACAAGCATGGGAAATTCCATTTCGGGACTTTAATATTCCACCATCAACAGTGTCAAGAGTTTGCCGAGAATACGAAATTTCAGGCATTACCTCTCACCACCGACAACGCGAAGGCCGACGGCCTTCACTTAAAGACCGAGAGCAGCGGGGTTTGCGTAGAGTCGTCAGAGCTAACACACAAGCAACAACGCGTGAAATGACTGCAAAAATCGATGTGGTACGTACGACGAACTTATCCGGTAGGATTGCGCTGCGAAATTTGGCGATAATGAGTTACGCCAGCAGACGACCGACTCGAGTGCCTTTCCTAACGGCATGACATCGCCTATAGCGCCTCTCCTGGGCTCGTAACCATATCGGTTGGGCCCTAGACGAGTGGAAAACCGTGACCTGGTCATATGAGTCTCGATTTCAGTTGGTGAGAGCCGATGGCAGGCATCGAGTGTAGCGCAAACCTCACCAAGCCATGAACCCAAGTTGTGAACATACAGGGTGATTCAAAAAGAATACCACAACTCTAGGAATTTAAAACTCTGCAACGAAAAAAGGCAGAGCTAAGCACTATCTGTCGGCGAATTAAGGGAGCTATAAAGTTTCATTTAGTTGTACATTTGTTCGCTTGAGGCGCTGTAGACTAGGCGTCAGCGTCAGTTGATGCTAAGATGGCGACCGCTCAACAGAAAGCTTTTTGTGTTATTGAGTACGGCAGAAGTGAGTCGACGACAGTTGTTCAGCGTGCATTTCGAACGAAGTATGGTGTTAAACCTCCTGATAGGTGGTGTATTAAACGTTGGTATAAACAGGTTACAGAGAATGGGTGTTTGTGCAAAGGGAAAAGTTCTGGACGGCCGAGAACGAGTGATGAAAATGTAGCACGCATCCAGCAAGCATTTGTTCGCAGCCCAGGAAAATCGACTCGCAGAGCTAGCAGAGAGCTGCAAATTCCACAATCAACTGTATGGAGAGTCGACTGTATGGAGAGACTACCCGAGGCGATGGATCGGCCGCCAGGCAGCCTGTGACAGATCACTTCATCACTGGCCTCCAAGAAGCCCTGATCTTACCCCTTGCGATTTTTTCTTATGGGGGTATGTTAAGGATATGGTGTTTCGGCCACCTCTCCCAGCCACCATTGTTGATTTGAAACGAGAAATAACAGCAGTTATCCAAACTGTTACGCCTGATATGCTACAGAGAGTGTGGAACGAGTTGGAGTATCGGGTTGATATTGCTCGAGTGTCTGGAGGGGGCCATATTGAACATCTCTGAACTTGTTTTTGAGTGAAAAAAAACCTTTTTAAATACTCTTTGTAATGATGTATAACAGAAGGTTATATTATGTTTCTTTCATTAAATACACATTTTTAAAGTTGTGGTATTCTTTTTGAATCACCCTGTATATTGACATGTTCCACATCTACGAGGATCTCCTCAGCACGGATCTATGGAACGAAAAACTAATCTAATCTAATCTCTATGTAATGTGGAATTGACCACCAGATGCCACAAGAGCGGACCAGCCAGTGTAAAAGAAGGCGGGGACCAGTTTGTTGTCTGCAGAGAAGTAGTAACAGCAGACTGGGTCGGTCTGGAAGCGCTCAGTGACTTGAAACACTGGGTCGTCATTAATCGTCACCTGAGAAACAAGTCAATGGGGACATTTCGAAACTTCTAAAGCTGCCCAAGTGGACTGTTGATCTGACTGTGAAGTGGAAACGTGAAACAACAACGAGCATCAGGGACCGTTAAGCATAGTGCAGGGCGGTTGGGTGGTTGTAAAATCACCAGAAGGAATCACTCGTGACTTGCAGCGTACTACCAGCAGTCCAGCCACCACAAGACTGTGCGTTGCCAGTTAAAAATAATGGGGTCCGATGCTGGAACAGCCCCTCATGAACCTCGCATTTCTGTAGCCAGCGCCACGCGACGTTTGAGGTGGTGTTAAGGGCGACACCACTGCGTAGTGAGTGACTGGAAACGAGTGATTTGAAGCGACGAATCACGCTACACCCTGTGGCAATCCGATGAAGGATTTGGGTTTTGCCAATGCCTGAGGAACGTTGCCTGACGTCGCGAGTAGTGCCAGTAATGAAGAATGGACGAGGTGCTGTTACGGAATAAGGGTGTTCTTTTGTGGTTACTTTGCGGTCCCCTTAATGCGCTTCGGCAAATGCTGAATGCGAAATGATACGAGCACATTTCATGGTACTTTGTACTGCATACAGTTGATGAACAGTTTAGGAACGATGATTATTCGTATCAGCACGATAATGCACACTGCCATAAAACAGCACCTGTGAAGCAATGTTTTGTGGCCAATAATATTCCTGCAAAGCGAAATGAAATAGAACGAGCACGTAAGAGTTCTAGTAGGGGAGGCGAATGGTCGACTTCGGTATACTGGGAGAATTTTAGGAAAATGTGGTGCACCTCTTGAGGAGATGCACATCCTTGAGAACTGCTGGAGTGTTTAGGAATTCCACCAGGTCGGATTCAAGGAAGACATCGAAGCAGTTCAAAGCCGGGCTGCTGGGTTTGCTACCGTCAGGTATTACGGAGGTGTTTCGGAACCCCTGCAGCGGAGGCGACGTTCATTTAGAGGAACACTCTTGAGAAAATTTAGAGAACAGAAACTTGAAGCTGACTGCAGAACTATTCTACTGTTGCCTTTGTACATTTTGGACCACGAAGATAAGTTGATATTAATTAGGTCTCATACAGACCTACGTTTCTAGCATTTTTAGACCTAGTGAAAGTTTTTGACACTGTTGACTGGAATGCTATATTTCAAATTCTGAAGGTGGCAGGGGTAAAATACAGTGAGCGAAAGGCTATTTACAAATTGTACAGAAACCAGATGGCAGTTATAAGAGTCGAGGGACATGAAAGGGGAGCAGTGGTTGGGAAGGGAGTGAGACGGGGTTGTAGCCTCTCCCCGATGCTATTTAATCTGTATATTGAGCAAGCAGTAAAGGAAACAAAAGAAAAATTCGGAGTAGGTATTAAAATTCATGGAGAAGAAATAAAAACTTTGAGATTCGCCGATGACATTGTAATTCTGTCAGAGACAGTAAAGGACTTGGAAGAGCAGTTGAACGGAAAGGACAGTGTCTTGAAAGGAGGACATAAGATGAACATCAACAAAAGCAAAACAAGGATAATGGAATGTAGTCGAATTAAGTCGGGTGATGCTGCGGGAATTAGATTAGGAAATGAGACACTTAAAGTAGTAAAGGAGTTTTGCTATTTGGGGAGCAAAATAACTGATGATGGTCGAAGTAGAGAGGATATAAAATGTAGACTGGGAATGGCAAGGAAAGCGTTTCTGAAGAAGAGAAATTTGTTAACATCGAGTATAGATATAAGTGTCAGGAAGTCGTTTCTGGAAGTATTTGTATGGAGTGTAGCCATGTATGGAAGTGAAACGTGGACGATAAATAGTTTAGACAAGAAGAGAATAGAAGCTTTCGAAATGTGGTGCTACAGAAGAATGCTGAAGATTAGATGGGTGGATCACATAACTAATGAGGCGGTATTGAATAGAATTGGGGAGGAGTTTGTGGCACAACTTGACTAGAAAAAGGGATCGGTTGGTAGGACATGTTCTGAGGCATCAAGGGATCACCAATTTAGTACTCGAGGGCAGCATGGAGGGTAAAAATCGTAGAGGGAGACCAAGAGATGAATACACTAAGCAGATTCAGAAGGATGTAGGCTGCAGTAGGTATTGGGAGATGAAGAGGCTTGCACAGGATAGAGTAGCATGGAGAGCTGCATCAAACCAGTCTCAGGACTGAAGACCACAACAACAACAAGAGAAGCAGATAGACAGTCGTTTTTCCCTCGTTCTATTTGCAGGTGGAACAGGAAAGGAGATGACTAGTAGTGGTACAAGATATGCTCCACCAGCCATCGTACTGCGCCTTGCGGAGTATGTGCGTAGATGGAGATGTAGAAATGAACTGGCTTACCCAGAGCCCTAGCCAGAACCCAATGGTACACCTTTGGTACTTGTTCGAATACAGGTTGCGCAGCAGACCACTGCATCCAAAATCAGTACTTTCTCTTGTTTTGGCAGTTGAGGAAGAATGGGCTACCGTTCCCCCACAGTAGACACCTCACCTCAAGTGTTCAAATGGTTCAAATGGCTCTGAGCACTATGGGACTTAACTTCTGAGGTCATCAGTCCCCTAGAACTTAGAAGTACATAAACCTAACTAGCCTAAGGACATCACACACATCCATGCCCGAGGCAGGATTCGAACCTGCGACCGTAGCGGTAGTGCGATTCCAGACTGTAGCGCCTAGAACCGTTCGGCCACTCCGGCTGGCCGCGTCAAGTGTCTCCAGTAGGGTTCAAACCGTCATAAAGCGAAAGGTGCACACACCCCACACTTATGTTCACAAACACAACGTGGGCGAAAACCCACGAAGGTGCTATAACTGTGAATAATTTATTTTAATATCCTTTTCTCTTTACTTTTGCCTCAGAGTTTCACAGAAGAGAGTCTGTGAAAGAAAGTGGAGACTAATGACATATAAAAATATTTCCACAATTATAATCCTTCGTGTCTTTTGGCCCACCCTGTATTAGACAGGATACTTTTGTCAGACAATCTATGTTCGAAACGAGTTCGATCGTAAATGGACGGTCTGTAAAGTTCCTCGTCCTCGGAGTAGCTGCGTTTACTGCGTCTACGAACTTGACCCATTTGTGTGTCCGGAAGCGTCACTGCGCCGCGCTAGGCTGTTAGGTAATCGGCAGAAAGCTGGGGGAGAGAAACTGCGGCCCCGGAGTTTGTCTGCAGTAGGGGTGCCAGGGTGGAGGGGGGTCTGCGGACGCGCTACTACGCCGGAGGGTGCGTACGCACGCGGGAGCCCGGGGGCGGCGGGGGCGGCAGCGGCGACCCTGCAGCCGGCGCAACGCGACGCCAGGGGCAACGAACCGGCGGCGGTGGAGGCGGCGGCGGTGGGGGGCGCGGGCGGTCAATACGCGAGGCGGGCGGCGGCGGCGGCGTTGCCAGACTCCCGGCTGCGGCTGCTGGCGGGGGCGGCGGAGGCGGAGGATCAATCGCGTTAGCGGAATGGGGTGTTAGGGGCGCAGTACAGGGACCTCTACTCCGCCGGCGTACACAGCGCCTCCTAGGGCTGGCCGAATTGTATTCGCGATCGAACCGGTTAGAGACTTTCTGGTGCCCTGCAACGTTCGACACGGAATCAGGCGCTACCCGAACAGCCACTTGACATTCGTCTACATCTACATCTACATCCATACTCCGCAAGCCACCTGACGGTGTGTGGCGGAAGGTAACTTGAGTACCTCTATCGGTTCTCCCTTCTGTTCCAGTCTCGTATTGTTCGTGAAAGGAAGGATTCTCGGTGTGCCTGTGTGGGCTCCAATCTCTCTGATTTTATCCTCATGGTCTCTTCGCAAGACATACGTAGGAGGGAGCAATATACTGCTTGACTCCTCGGTGAAGGTATGTTCTCGAAACTTCAACAAAAGCCCGTATCGAGCTACTGAGCGTCTCTCCTGCAGAGTCTTCCACTGGAGTTTATCTATCATCTCCGTAACGCTTCCGCGATTACTAAATGATCCTGTAACGAAGCGCGCTGCTCTGCGTTGGATCTTCTTTATCTCTCCTATCAACCCTATCTCGTACGGATCCAACACTGCTGAGCAGTATTCAAGTAGCGGGCGAACAAGCGTACTGTAACCTACTTCCTTTGTTTTCGGATTCCATTTCCTTAGGATTCTTCCAATGAATCTCAGTCTGGCATCTGCTTTACCGACAATCAACTTTATACGATCATTCCATTTTAAATCACTCCTAATGCGTCCTCCCAGATACTTTATGGAATTAACTGCTTCCAGTTGCTGACCTGCTATATTGTAGCTAAATGATAAGGGATCTTTCTTTCTATGTTCTCGCAGCACATTACACTTGTCTACATTGAGATTCAATTGCCATTCCCTGCACCAAGCGTCAATTCGCTGCAGATCATCCTGCATTTCAGTACAATTTTCCATTGTTACAACCTCTCGATATACCACAGCATCATCCGCAAAAAGCCTCACTGAACTTCCGATGTCATCCACAAGGTCATTTACGTATACTGTGAATATCAACGGTCCTACGACTCTCCCCTGCGGCACACCTGAAACCACTCTTACTCGTCCCGTGATGGGCGAGTACAGGTGATACACCTGTTTTGTTATTTCATTTATTTAAGGGATCAGAGGAAGTATATGAGGATATTGCACGAGTAGTGAGTGTGTAAGTGGCTGATTGCAGTGCAGAGGCCAGGGTTCGATTCCCAGTACTGGCGTTCCGTGACTGGAGGACTTGAACTGTTGCACCGAGCTCGTGAGGCCAACAGAGGAGCTACTAGACCGGTTAGCAACGGTTCCCAGGTCAAAAAACCAGCCAACGACCGAGAGAGAGGTGTGCTGATCACATGCCTCTCCGTAATGCAACAGACGACGGCACTGCCCAACAAAATAACAGTTGGAAATTGACACCGTGTTTCATTTGACATTCTGTCCTGAACAGTGGAGGTCCCGCAACCATCTCTGGAAGATGGACTTACAGAGGCACTGGCAGAGGGTGACACGGACCCGATTGGCCAGTCAGGGCCAGAATGCAGGACTTAACCGCAATGCGCAGAAGGAGATGTTAATCTCATAATCATGCGGGGCTGAAACGCGGTAGTAGCTACACTGCTGGCCACCGTAAATGCAACACCAAGAAAGACAAGAGGTAGCACAACAAAATTTATTTTGTAGATAGCATGTTGACCAAGTATCAAATGATTACGTTTACAGACGTCTGTGACATGTGGTTCCTGCCAGAATCAGTAGCCAGAGTAGCCACCATTGTTGGAGATCACCGCTGCCACACGTCTCGGCATTGAGTCAAAGAGACGTTGGATGTGTTCCTGGGGTACAGCAGCCCAAGCAGCTTCCACACGTTGCCAAAGATCATCTGGTGTGGCAGCTGGAGATGTAATCTGGGTCACTCGTTGAGCAACCATGGACCACATGTTTTCTATCGGCGAAAGATCCGGAGAGCGAGCCGGCCAGGGAAGCAATTCAATCTGGTTATTGACGAAGAACCTTTGGACAATGCGTGCCACGTGTGGTCGCGCATTATCCTGTTGAAATAAGGCTGTGGCCGAGCCCTGAAGGTAAGGAAGGACAACTGGCCCCAGCACCTCGGATATGTAGCGCTGGCTATTTAAAGTACCGGCAATGCGTACTAGAGGCGTGCGAGAGTAATATCCAATACCGCCCCATACCGTAATACCCGGTGCAAGACCAGTGTGGCGGTGCATAATGCAGCTGTCCAGCATCCTCTCTCCGCGGTGTCTCCACACTCGAATCCGACCATCGTCGTGCTGCAGACAGAAGCATGCCTCGTCAGTAAAGACAACGTCATTCCATTCTGCCGTCCACATCCGTCTGTCATCACACCATTGGCGACGGAGACGTCTGTGGTTCTGCGTCAACGGTAGACGAAGCAATGGACGTCTTGCGGACAGACCACTCTGCTGTAAACGGCGTCGTATGGTACGCGCAGACACTGGATGATGCGTTGCAGACGCAATGTGCTGTGCTACGGTTCGGGATGTCACTGAGCGATCCGTCACTGCCATGCGCACAATTTGCCTATCAGCATGTGCAGTGGTGCACCGAGGTGAATGCGATCGACCACGTCGGTCCGTCGTACCCTCCTGCATCCAACTGTCACATATCCGCATTACAGTTGTTTGGTTTCGTCCAACACGACTAGCGATTTCTCTGTATGATAATCCACAACCTCAGTAAGCCACTATCCTTCCTCTGTCGAACTCGGATACTTGATCAAAAGATGTTCGCTGTTGTCTACGAGGCATAACTGATCGTCTTGTGAAACAACCACAAGGTAAACACAGGTGCCGAACGTACACTCGTCGAAATCGCCAAGCCTTAAATGGCGCTATGAGGTGGCGCCACAGGCGCGCGTGATGTGCGTCTGCGCTGAAATTCTAATCAGTTGCATATCTCATCGCTGCAAGCTCATGGTGTAAATTTCACTTGATTCGGATGCTTCCTTCAGGGTGTTGCATTTACGGTGGCCAGCAGTGTATTTCTGCCGTGGACGAAAATTGTTTGAAAATGAATACGTATGGGATGCGGGGAGTGGCACCTGGGTACCAGCCCTAAACAGTTGGAATCTGTGTTGGCTTCAGGCTCATACCCTGTGTCAGTGATGCGACAGACCTCTACTTCCGCAGCTGCGGAAGTTTCGCACAATTTTTCACATCCGGTCACGCATTTCCATATCGGAAGTTTATTAGAACTTTCAGCAATGGTGAGATTGTCGATGCGCGCGCTTATTGGGCCCAACGCTCCGCCTGCAGCGCAGGCTGGAGTTCGTTGGATGCGTCGTGTAGCAAGTCGACACGCGACCGTGGAGACTGTCGCGTTTGGTGGATTACTACGCAGTCATCTCTGTCCATCGCCGCGAACGTACAGCGTTTTCTCGCTCGTCAGTCTACTTTGTGCTGCTGTATAATATTACTATATTATAGAGTGGTTTTTACCCTACAGTTTTGTGGTGTAGCGTTAGTTAAGAGTGCAATATTGAAACCAAAAACAGTCTGATTTGGAATTACACTGAAGCGCCCAGGAAACTGGTATAGGCATGCCTATTCAGATACAGAGATATGTAAACAGGAAAAATACGGCGCAACGGTCGGCAACGCCTATATAAGACAACACGTGTCTGGCGCAGTTGTTAGATCGGTTACTGCTGCAATGGCAGGTCATCAAGATTTAAGTGAGTTTGGACGTAGTGTTATAGTCGGTGCACAAGCGACGGGACTGAACATCTCAGAGGTAGCGATAAACTGCGGATTTTCCCGTACGATCATCTAACGAGTGTACCGTATCAGGAAGCCGATAAAACATCAAACCTCCGACATCGCTGCGGCCGGTTCAGATGGTTCAAATGGCTCTGAGCACTATGCGACTTAACTTCTGAGGTCATCAGTCGCCTAGAACTTAGAACTAATTAAACCTAACTAACCTAAGGACATCACACACATCCATGCCCGAGGCAGGATTCGAACCTGCGACCGTAGCGGACGCTCGGTTCCACACTGTAGCGCCTAGAACCGCACGTCCACTCCAGCCGGCGCTGCGGCCGGAAAAAGATACTGCAAGAACGGGACCAACAATGACTGAAGAGAATCGTTCAACGTGACAGAAGTGCAAGCCTTCCGCAAATTGCTGCATATCTCAGTGCTGGGCCATCAACAAGTGTCAGCGTGAGAACCATTCAACGAAACATGGGCTGCTGGAGCCGAAGGCCCACTCGTGTACCCTTCATGACTGCACGACACAAAGCTTTACGCCTCGTCTGGGCCTGTCAACGCCGACATTGGACTGTTGATGACTGGAACATGTTGCCTGGTCGGACGAGTCTCGTTTCAAATTATATAGAGTGGATTGACGTGCAGGGGACTGTTCAAGCTGGTGGAGAATCTGTAATAGTGTGGGGCGTGTGCAGTTGGAGTGATATGAGATCTCTGATACGTCTAGATACGACTCTGACAAGTGACACGTACGTAATCATCCTGTCTGATCACTTGCATCCCTTCATGTCCATTGTGCATTCTGACGGACTTGGGCAATTCCAGCAGGACAATGCGACACCCCACATGGCCGGAATTGCTATACGGTGGCACCAGGAACACTCCTCTGAGTTTAAACAGTTCCGCTAGCCACCAAACTCCCCAGACTTGAACATTATTCTGTATATCTGGGATGCCTTACAACGTGCTGTTCAGAAGGGATCTCCACCACCACGTAGTCCTACGGATTTATCGACAGCCCTGCAGTATTCATGCCACGTCGTTCAGAGGCACTTCTGCGTGCTCCGTGGGCCCTACACGGTATTAGGCAGGTGTACTGGTTTCTTTTCGTTGGGATTAATGATTTGAGTGCCAAATACAAAATCTGTGAAAAAATGCATTCGCAAAAAGGGCGCACGACCACGTCATTGAAGAGTTATCTTAAATAATTAAATGTCGAGAAATTTCCAGAGTTTGAGAAGTTAGACGAAATAATTAAACTTTCATTGGAGGCGAAAAAGAAAGGATAGTCAATATTCACATAATAATATAGTCGGTACTAATAATATACACTCCTGGAAATGGAAAAAAGAACACATTGACACCGGTGTGTCAGACCCACCATACTTGCTCCGGACACGGCGAGAGGGCTGTACAAGCAATGATCACACGCACGGCATAGCGGACACACCAGGAACCGCGGTGTTGGCCGTCGAATGGCGCTAGCTGCGCAGCATTTGTGCACCGCCGCCGTCAGTGTCAGCCAGTTTGCCGTGGCATACGGAGCTCCATCGCAGTCTTTAACACTGGTAGCATGCCGCGACAGCGTGGACGTGAACCGTATGTGCAGTTGACGGACTTTGAGCGAGGGCGTATAGTGGGCATGCGGGAGGCCGGGTGGACGTACCGCCGAATTGCTCAACACTTGGGGCGTGAGGTCTCCACAGTACATCGATGTTGTCGCCAGTGGTCGGCGGAAGGTGCACGTGCCCGTCGACCTGGGACCGGACCGCAGCGAAGCACGGATGCACGCCAAGACCGTAGGATCCTACGCAGTGCCGTAGGGGACCGCACCGCCACTTCCCAGCAAATTAGGGACACTGTTACTCCTGGGGTATCGGCGATGACCATTCGCAACCGTCTCCATGAAGCTGGGCTACGGTCCCGCACACCGTTAGGCCGTCTTCCGCTCACGCCTCAACATCGTGCAGCCCGCCTCCAGTGGTGTCGCGACAGGCGTGAATGGAGGGACGAATGGAGACGTGTCGTCTTCAGCGATGAGAGTCGCTTCTGCCTTGGTGCCAATGATGGTCGTATGCGTGTTTGGCGCCGTGCAGGTGAGCGCCACAATCAGGACTGCATACGACCGAGGCACACAGGGCCAACACCCGGCATCATGGTGTGGGGAGCGATCTCCTACACTGGCCGTACACCACTGGTGACCGTCGAGGGGACACTGAATAGTGCACGGTACATCCAAACCGTCATCGAACCCATCGTTCTACCATTCCTAGACCGGCAAGGGAACTTGCTGTTCCAACAGGACAATGCACGTCCGCATGTATCCCGTACCACCCAACGTGCTCTAGAAGGTGTAAGTCAACTACCCTGGCCAGCAAGATCTCCGGATCTGTCCCCCATTGAGCATGTTTGGGACTGGATGAAGCGTCGTCTCACGCGGTCTGCACGTCCAGCACGAACGCTGGTCCAACTGAGGCGCCAGGTGGAAATGGCACGGCAAGCCGTTCCACAGGACTACATCCAGCATCTCTACGATCGTCTCCATGGGAGAATAGCAGCCCGCATTGCTGCGAAAGGTGGATATACACTGTACTAGTGCCGACATTGTGCATGCTCTGTTGCCTGTGTCTATGTGCCTGTGGTTCTGTCAGTGTGATCATGTGATATATCTGACCCCAGGAATGTGTCAATAAAGTTTCCCCTTCCTGGGACAATGAATTCACGGTGTTCTTATTTCAATTTCCAGGAGTGTGGTTCGATTATTATTCGGTGAGCTCTGTCCACTGCTCTTGCAAACCTGTTTTATCCGAATGATTCACAATACGATAACATTTTAAAGAGCTCACCTCACCCTTAGTTCTGGTCGAGTAGTGTTGGTACAAGTCGGTAGATAATGTGCCTTTTCTCTTTCCTGTCAGCACTTAATGATATAAGCATATAACAGTCAGTGGAACAGAATAAATACACAACTGTAGTATGTGAGCTGCACGAAACTTACACTGGTTTTACATCCCTGCCTCTCATCCATTGAGAAGTGAGCACTTAAAGAAGTTAGCCCACTCTATATAAAAAAGTTTCTAAGAATTTTATCTTCAATTTAGCTATAGAAGATTGAAGGTATTCACGTAACTGTTTATAATTTCATTCAGTAACAATCACATTGAATTTACTCACAAGGGAACCTCCCCATCGCACCCCCCTCAGATTAAGTTATAAGTTGGCACAGTGGATAGGCCTTGAAAAACTGAACAGAGATCGATCGAGAAAACAGGAAGAAATTGTGTGGAACTATGAAAAAATAAGCAAAATATACAAACTGGGTCGTCCATGTGAAATATAGGCAATATTAAGGGCGGTGTAAGACGAGGAGAGCCGTGGTCCCGTGGTTAGCGTGAACAGCTGCGGAAGTGGTGGTCTTTGGTTCAAATCTTCCCTCGACCGAAAATTTTAACTTTTTATTTTCAGTTTATGTGACAAACCCTTATGTTTTCATCACTTTTTTTGGAGTAATCACTCCAAAAAAAGTACAAAAAAGTACATCCACAAGAAAACCTAAATCGGGCAAGGTAGAAGAATCTTTTTACCCATTCGCCAAGTGTACTAGTTAGGTGGGTCGACAACATATTCCTGTCATGTGACGCACATGCTGTCACCAGTGTCGTATAGAATACATCAGACGTGTTTTCCTGTGGAGGAATCGGTTGACCTATGACCTTGCGATCAAATGTTTTCGGTTCCCATTGGAGAGACACGTCCTTTCGTCAACTAATCGCACGGTTTGCGGTGCTGTCGCAAAACACAGACACTAAACTTATTACGGTGAACAGAGACGTCAATGAACGAACGGACAGATCATAACTTTGCGAAAATAAAGAAAGCAAAATTTTCAGCCGAGGGCAGATTCGAACTAAAGACCTCTCGTTCCGCAGCTGTTCACGCTAACCACGGGACCACGGGACCACGGCGCTCCGCGGCTCACATCGCCCTTAATATTGCCTATCTTAGGCATGGACGACCCAGTTTGTATATTTTGCCTATTTTTTCATAGTTCCACACAACTTCTTCCTGTTTTCTCGATTGATCTGTGTTCAGTTTTTCAAGGCCTATCCACTGTGCCAACTTATAACTAAATCTGAGGGGGGTGCGATGGGGATGTTCCCTTGTCAGTAGAATGTTAATTTATTTTTTGCATTTTATTCTCCATATTGCATACCATGTGTGAGCAACTTCCTTGCCATCATCTTTTCTAAAATAAATATTAATGATGGTAAATAAGTTACCGAAACCTAGTATGCAACATGAAGAATAAAATCCAATATTTATACATTAGCACCTCACTTAGAAACTGCAGCGTGATTTATAACTTGGTTCAAAAACGTTTATTTTACAATGGCCGCTTTAGCTGGGAACGCTGCGAGTTATTGACCTCTCACAATTTGGTATTTTATTTTTGTATTAACTTTTAAGCATTTAATTTCTTGAGGCATTTTATTATTTTTATTGCGCCGTTATTACAGGTTTCTTTTACTCTGGTTAAAGATGCTAAACAAAGTGTGCAAGTAAGTGACTATTGGGACTCCTCACACCTAAAACCTCAACAAATGGATCGTCTGAGTGCTCAAATGACTGCCCTCCAGAACTTTTCGTTTAATGTTATGAAGGGTACCGGCTTTCGCAGAGTAATGAACGTTGCTCTTACAAAGTATAAGTTGAAAGCTCGTGATTTTTTATTACATATTTGTGCAATAATTTGTACAATAAGCTGGCGAGAAAAATCAAAAATTTACTTGAAGAATTCGAAAAAATATCTTTCCCAGCTGACGTATGGTCTGATCTACGTTCTGGAACTTCATTACGTAGTTTGATTTTTCACGGTATTTAAAAGGATTTTCGTAAGAGGTCTATAATTTTTAAATGTTAAAGTCATGTTTAGGGCTTGTACAGGTGACGTAATATCGACAAAATTTGAAACTATACTTCAAGACTGGTGCATAAATCACCAAGCAGTGCAATGTATTGTTCGTAATGGTTGGTCTAACACGATTAAAGTATTGCAGTTTTCTGCCTTTGATTATTCATATATATATATATATATATATATATATATATATATATATATATATAAATTTTAATTTTGTGTTATATATTTAGTGTACTATGTACCTACATGTTTAGTTTGACGTTGATACTACATCGGAATATTTTATGATCTGAAGCTGGCGGTAGCCGAAGCCGGTAATAATGAAGTGTAAAAGTGGTGTGATCAAGACGGACCTGTTAAATAAATTGCCGAAACTTGATCACGGGCTCATTTGCAGACATTGTGTCTTCAATTGATAAATTTAGCGTAAGTATTGTGTGTTTCGTTTTCATGAAAATCCTATCTATTAATTTAATTTCTTCTGTTTCCAGGTGGAATACGACGTTTTGTACGATGGAACGATTTTCAGAGCTCAAGGATTCCCTAATTTGGTACTTATGTTCAAATCCAATCACGATTACCTCCACTGAAGACTGGATAAATGTTCAGAAATTTGTAGAGGTGATG
Source organism: Schistocerca americana (assembly GCF_021461395.2). Classification (NCBI taxonomy): domain Eukaryota; kingdom Metazoa; phylum Arthropoda; class Insecta; order Orthoptera; family Acrididae; genus Schistocerca; species Schistocerca americana. Next base: position 555,392,386 of record NC_060125.1, on the reverse strand, counting down.
GAACCATTCGAAGAAATTACTAGAAACTTAAGCAGTTCTCAAGAGAGCATTTCATCAGCGATACCGCTAATTCAAGTTCTTGTGACTATTTTACAGCAAGGAGAAACAAAAACTGATTGCCGGCCGCTGTGGCCGAGCGGTTCTAGGAACCGCGCGACCCCTTCGGTAGCAGGTTCAAATCCTGCCTCGGGCATGGATGTGTGTGATGCCCTTAGGTTAGTTAGGTTTTAGTTGTTGCAAGTTCTAGGGGACTGATGACCTCAGATGTTAAGTCCCATAGTGCTGAGAGCCATTTGAACCATTTTTTAACCAAAAACTGATTCTTTAGAACAATTCCAAAATTTTACAACAAAATTACGTGATGGACTGAATTCAAGCACGAGATTTGGAGAACTCACCAAACACGATAAGTACACAACTGCAGTGTATTTAGATCCGCGTCACAAGTCAAACGTTTTCAGTGGCATTGTCAGAGATCAAGCAGAGTACCAATATTTAATTTGAGCTGATGAAAGCGAGATGTGCAAACTCATCTCCAGATGAGTGCATAGCTACAAGCTCTAAAACGTTCCGGTTTGAAACTGAATATCAGCCTTCGACTAGTTGTGACTTAATCACAGAATCTTAATTAGAGTTGCAAACATTAGAATTCGTGTTAAATATCAACGAAGATCAGCAAGACCCAACTGCGACTAACGAAAACGATAATCTGATTTTAATGTTCAATCTAACCTACTGGAGTACAAAAAGGAAAAAAGACTTCCTCTAAAATATGAAAATATGATCCGCTGGTGTTATGGAAATCGAATGGACACAAGTACCACCATCTATTGACACTTTATAGCTCGCCAGTATTTATCAACTCCTTCCGGTAGCGTAGCCAGTGAGCAATTACTCCATATAAGAAGTACACAGAAATAGATAGAAGGGTGAAAAACAGAAAAAATACTTTTTGTTAAATGTAATCTACCATTGATAAATTTTACGTATTAATATAATTAAAAAATAGCGTTTGATAAAGAACTGTTACTTTTTTTCTTAATATATATATTTCGCTCCCGCATCCACTTCCGTTTCCGCTTCCGCTAAAATTGGCTTCTTACATCTGTTTCCGCTTCTGCTTCTGTTATCACACTTCCGCCGCATCACCACGGCCTGGGCTGAAGTGGCATTGGACAGCCCTAGCCACCTCTACGCCTACAGCTTCGCCTGGGATCCTTGACATCGCAGCGCCTTCCGATTTGCACATCCTGCCAGGTCGACACTTAGCTAGATAACCGTCAATGGCAGACAGTGACGGGGTCGCGACTCTCTCGTGAATCTGGGTATTGGTCGGCCAGTTGTCCCCTAAAAAGGGTTTAGTTATTGCTGAATCAGTACTCAGCTTGACAGCTGACACGTGGGCACGCCGTCTGAACCTGGTCGCCAATTGAGCATCAGCCAGACGAGGGTAGAGCAGCATGCTACTTAGGCCCCCACCTCAGTGGACGCACTGTGTGGTAGTCGGAATATGCCCAATAGTATCGCGATCAAATACAGAGCTGCAAGGTACTGATTAAAGACGGGGAGGCTTCACAATAACTGGTGTACCGATACATACGACATGTCACCCTGAAAGTTGGCGTTTGGGTACATGGCAAGGTGAGTGGTACATACCGGGTCAGTATAAATTTGAAAACTGAATAAATCACGGAATAATGTAGATAGAGAGGTACAAATTGACACACAAGCTTGCAATGACATGGGCTTTTATTAGAACCAAAAAATACAAAGTTCAAAACATGTCCGACAGATGGCGCTTCATCTGATCAGAATAGCAATAATTCGCATAACAAAGTAAGACAAAGCAAAGATGGTGTTCTTTTCAGGAAATGCTCAATGTGTACACCATCATTCCTCAACAATAGCTGTAGTCTAGGAATAATGTTGTGAACAGCACTGTAAAGCATGTCCGGAGCTATGGTGAGGCACTGGCATCGGATGTTGTCTTTCAGCATCCCTAGAGATGTCGGTCGATCACGATACACTTGCGACTTCAGGTAACCCCAAAGCCAATAATCGCACGGACTGAGGTCTGGGGACCTGGGAGGCCAAGCATGACGGAAGTGGCGGCTGAGCACACGATCATCACCAAACAACGCGCGCAAGAGATCTTTCACGCGTCTACCAATACTTTTTTTTTTTTTTTTGTTCTAATAAAACCCCATGTCATTCCAAGCATGTGTGTCAATTTTTACCTCTCGCATCATTCCGCGGTTTATTAAGTTTTCAAATTTATACTGACTTTTTGATCACCCGGTATATGATACGAGACGTAGTCTGTACGGCTTCCTCCCTTACATAAGGGAGCCGTTGAGAACAAAAGATATCGATCCCAGCCGCGGTGTGGTATGTTTCTTAACTGGACACGGACCTTATCCCACGCGAGGGTCTGAGGCAGACACCTACATGCACATGTGGGGACACTCCTATATGTAACGTAACAACAGTCTCCAGAGGATGGACTGCGACACCCACAGTGAAAGAGACAACAGTGACAGTGACGAGGAAACGGAGGAGGAGGAAGACACGTGTAATTACGACTCAGACATAACATGCCGAAATTCGCCGACAAACTGCACACATCAGTCAAATTATAGATAAGGAGTCCGCCTGCTTAGGTGGGTGGTAACGTGCTCGGCTCCCATGCTAGGGGGCCCGGGTTCGATTCCCTGGGCTGGAGATTTTCTCCGCTCGGGGATTTTCTCCTCATCCCGACCCCCGAGTCGCCCCCCATTGTGGCGTCGAATGAAATAAGGGTGGCACTTGGCGGCCCAACTTCCCCGCATAGGAGCCTACGGGCAACGATGCCACACGCTCATTTCCATTTTTTTAATAGATAACGATAGCGAATGCTAGAGTAAATGTAGTGTAAGGTGCTGGCAATCTAGCCAAGAAACCAGCCATTCTTGTACGTGGATGAATGCCTAATGTTTATGTATACAATAAGGAATGCCATTCTCTGCTACTAACTGTAAACTATTCTGTTGTGACTGGCGGTCAACAGCTCGAAGAAAACATTCCGAGATATTCACCGTCACTCGCAATCAGTGATGACACTAACAAGTCTCATCTCTATCCTATCATCTTTTTGCACTCTTCTTAAAACAATAAAATTTGGTCTATATTTCAACCTCAAATTATTTGCTATTTTAAAAATGTATTTATTCAAGTTCAAATGCTGCAGATAAAAAAAATAAGAAAAAAGATGAAAAGTGTAATTTGTATGAGCAGTATCATGTAGCGGGTCTCAAAATTTGCAATAAATAAATAAATACAGAGGGGTCCAAAAAATGTATCCATTGTTTAAAAGTCCATAACTGGCAAACTAATTGACGGAGTTGTCTCTTCTTTGGTAGTGTAATAGTTTGTAGTTCCGGCAATCGCCACACAAGCGTTGTATTGCGTTGTTTTGTTTTGTCAGATGACAGTCGCCAGATAGTCCGTGTTTTGTTCTTAGTTGCACCTAGTTACTCGAGTAAACATGGCTGGCGCAAGGCTTACATTCGATTAAAGGAAGTCAGTTTTGAAGTGGTATTTTAAGTACGAAAACATTAATGAGATTCAACGGCAATGGCGAAATGAGTATCAAACAGAGCCACCAACACGTTTAACGATTCGTCGCATTCGAGACAAATTTGAAGCCGAAGGCTGTGTTAAAGATGTACACAAACGACGATATGGACAACCTGTAGCAGTAACAAGTCCATCTAACTCCCGTCGTGTGTTACAACAATTCACTCGCTCTCCACAGAAATCTATGAGACAGTGTCCCCGTGAAACTGGAGTGAGTCGCTCAAGTGTTCGGCGAATTTCGAAGACAGCAAAGCGGAAGTGCTACATCCCACGATTTCAGTGAACGAGGACGACCCAGATAGTAGAATGGAGTACTGCGAGTGGTTTACTAACATGGTGCGCAACGATGAAGAGTTTGCAGAGATGATTTTGTGGTCTGATGAGGCACAGTTCAAACTCAATGGTACAGTAAATCGCCACAATTGCATCTACTGGGCCGCCGAAAATCCGAACATCCATGTAGACAAAGCCGTGAATTTTCCAGGAGTAAATGTGTGGTGTGGGTTGTCATACCAGGGCTTGATTGGGCCATTCTTCTTTGACGGCACAGTTACCGGTGAGGTGTACCTTCAGAAGCTTCAGACATCCATTTTACCTGCCATCCGAGACTTGTATGGAGACGGAAGAGTTTACTTTTAACAAGATGGTCCCCAGCCCACTACCAAAATCGTGTTAGGGCGTATCTCGACGAAAATCTATCAGGAAGATGGATAGGCCGTAGAGGTGCTGTGGAGTATCCACCACGTTCCCCAAACCTAACTCCTTTGGACTTTTACCTGTGAGGAACACTAAAGGACGTCGTTTATCGACAAAAGCCACGCACATTGGATGCACTTCGAGAAATCAATCCTACATTCATGTGCAAATATCCAACTGAACACGTTGCAGTCAGTAGTTCGTGCTGCAGTTCGGCGGCATCGTTTGTGTGTGGATGTTAATAGTGACCATTTCGAAGACCTATAGTGATATGTTTAAGCTCGACTTTAAGCTACAGTTCCACCAAAAATGAGACAACACCGTCAAATAGTTTCCAAATTATGAACTTTTAAACAGTGGATACATGTTTTTGGACCCCTCTGTATTTTTCACTTCCGAAGGCGCATCAGGAAAGGGGGGAGGGGAGGGGGAAGGGGTGCTGGGGCCGATCTTCCTAAAAGGTCCGAGAAAGTATGGGACTGATTATTGGGAGCTCTAACGTTAACGGGTGACAGTGCCCCTTAGAGATACAGCCGGCAGGTGGGGGAAGAAGGCCAGTGTCCACCCTGTTTGCTGGCTGTGGAGTCACATCCGAGCTTGGAGGAGTCACGGCCGACTGCAGTTGAGCACACTGGGTATACTCGGCTGCAAATCGTCTCTGATGCCAGCACGAATGATGTCTGCCGTATGGGTTCAGAGACAGTCATCGATTCCTATAAGCGGCTGCCTGATTCGGTAAAAACATCTAGCCCCGTTTGCGGTGTGGAAGCAGAGCTATCGTCTTGCAGCATCGTTTTCAGAACCGGTCGCGTCACTTTGGTTTGGCGCCGGGTGGAAGGCATAAACCTAAGGCTCAGGCCATTCTGTGGCGACCTTGGACGCGGATTTCTCAACGGGTATCGGGTGGAGAAGGACCCTCCCCCCCCCCCTCCCCCGCCATTCCGGCACCTTTAGGAGGTCGGGTGTGCACTGCACGCAGGAAGTGGCTACTATAGTTCAATTCTTTTATCTTGGCGGTCCGCGCATGCCCGCCCAGACGCGGGAGATTGCTGCGTTGCCAGTTGTACGCGCCAAGAGAAGCAGCGCCATAGTATAGTTCGCAAACTTACGTTTAGAGGGGAGCGCGTAGTTTATGAAGTGAAGCCAGCACGGCCACATTAACCCTTTCGCTGCTACAGAGACGTGCTCCCCGCATTCCGCGATTTTGTCATCATTGCACTGCTCGCCTGTGCAGACACATGGTGTTTCGACTGCTTTGACACAGTTTATCATTCGATTTCACAAAAACTATTTGGCCCAAAAATTTGATTTTTACACATCTTCTTGACTGATACCTTCCCCCCCATAAATGACTTAATTTTGTTTCGACGTTCAACGCAATTATTGTGCAGCATTAGATGTAGTAAACCATTGCACGAAATTTTGAAGAATTTGAAGAGGTAAAAGTCCATAGCGTATACTTTCTGAATGGTCGATTTTAGTTGCCACTAGAAATTTCAAAAAAATTATATTCAAACGAATAAAATTCATGAAGTAAGACACTTCGATATTGTTTTTAAACAAAGAAAATATTAACCACCTAGAAAGGATTGAACTCAGAAGCTTTCACGTAGCAACCATACACTTTAGCCATTTCCCCATCGCTGCTTGGCATTAAATACACTGCTGGCCACCGTAAATGCAACACCCTGAAGGAAGCATCCGAATCAAGTGAAATTTACACTATGGGTTTGCAGCGATAAGATATGCAACTGATTAGAATTTCAGCGCAGACGCACATCACGCGCGCCTGTGGCGCCACCTCATAGCGCCATTTAAGGCTTGGCGATTTCGACGAGTGTACGTTCGGCACGTGTGTTTACCTTGTGGTTGTTTCACAAGACGATCAGTTATGCCTCGTAGACAACAGCGAACATCGTTTGATGAAGTATCCGAGTTCGACAGAGGAAGGATAGTGGCTTACCGAGATTGTGGATTATCATACAGAGAAATCGCTAGCCGTGTTGGACGAAACCAAACAACTGTAATTCGGGTATGTGAACGTTGGATGCAGGAGGGTACGACGGACCAACGTGGTCGATCGAATTCACCTCGGTGCACCACTGCACGTGCTGATAGGCAAATTGTGCGCATGGCAGTGACGGATCGCTCAGTGACATCCCGAACCATAGCACAGCACATTGCGTCTGTAAAGCATCATCCAGTGTCTGCGCGTACCATTCGACGCCGTTTACAGCAGAGTGGTCTGTCCGCAAGACGTCCATTGCTTCGTCTACCATTGACGCAGAACCACAGACGTCTCCGTCGCCAATGGTGTGATGACAGACGGATGTGGACGGGAGAATGGAATGACGTTGTCTTTACTGACGAGGCACGCTTCTATCTGCAGCACCACGATGGTCAGATTCGAGTGTGGAGACACCGTGGAGAGAGGATGCTGGACAGCTGCAATATGCACCGCCACACTGGTCTTGCACCGGGTATTATGGTATGGGGTGGTATTGGATATTACTCTCGCACGCCTCTAGTACGCATTGCCGGTACTTTAAATAGCCGGCGCTACGTATCCGAGGTGCTGGAGCCAGTTGTTCTTCCTTACCTGCAGGGCTCGGCCACAGCCTTATTTCAACAGGATAATGCGCGACCACACGTGGCACGCATTGTCCAAAGGTTCTTCGTCAATAACCAGATTGAACTGCTTCCCTGGCCGGCTCGCTCTCCGGATCTTTCGCCGATAGAAAACATGTGCTCCATGGTTGCTCAACGAGTGACCCAGATTACATCCCCAGCTGCCGCAGCAGATGATCTTTGGCAACGTGTGGAAGCTGCTTGGGCTGCTGTACCCCAGGAACACATCCAACGTCTCTTTGACTCAATGCCGAGACGTGTGGCAGCGGTGATCTCCAACAATGGCGGCTACTCTGGCTACTGATTCTGGCAGGAACCACATGTCACAGACGTCTGTAAACGTAATCATTTGATACTTGGTCAACATGTTATCTACAAAATAAATTTTGTTGTGCTACCTCTTGTCTTTCTTGGTGTTGCATTTACGGTGGCCAGCAGTGTACTTTTCCTGGAGGACTTTAAAATACCACGCAAAATACCGACAAACACTGTTGGTGTGACTATGAATTACTCACGTTTCGTCGAAGTTCAATAGGAAAGAAAAAATTACCACTGTTATTTATTGCGAAAAAGCGGTTAGTGAGAATGATACAAACACCTTTCCTTTCTATCGCCTGAATTAGGAGGCTTATTGCTTGTTTGGTTTAATTAATTAATAAAATATGAAGCAATTGGTATAAAGAATGGTTTTTCCAAACTTTCTATAAAAGTAAGTCTACTATCAAGACACTGCTTTTGTTCAATTACTTTATCTATGACTGAACGTTTCTAAAACTGAAGACACTCGTCCGTGCTCTGCACTGCAGTCGAGCTCCTGCAACGTCGTTCTCTGTTCATTGGCTGACTGTGTTTTGTAACGTCAGATGCGCAGAACGAACCTAAACTCGGCCGCCGTCATAAATGACGCGCACTTTAGGATAGTACAGTACGCGTGGTGAACACATGTGGATTCTTTAAGATGGAAAAATACCATTTAAGGACTGATACGCTCTGATTTTAGAAAGAGAAGAATACTATGCTCATTAATTAAAGGGAATCGCATTCGTCACAGCATATATTAATACAGTATTAGTTAACTGCAGGAGCATCTACGGAAAGGTCCCAGAACCAGTCTCATTTATAAACATTAACAGCGCCTACATAGTACTAAGGACAGAAACGTGCCTGGAACTAGATCTTAGTAGCCATGAAATTCTGAATTCAGATTGGAATGTATTCGTATATAGCAAAGATAGCTTGAATACCGTTGGTGTTTCTGACACAGAAAGTACGATAACATCTTTTGAAGTTGGAGCAAGTTCCAAATGCGAAATACAAGATGTACAACTTTGCTTCCGCCCTTTTCCGATAGGTGGCGTCAACGGTAAGAAGCGGTCGAAAGAAACATCGCAGGCATCAGGCAGTTAGCTTGGATCTCGGGCAACATAACCTCATTCAAACATTATTCAAATGGTTCAAATGGCTCTGAGCACTATGGAACTTAAAATCTAAGGTCATCAGTCCCCTAGAACTTAGAACTACTTAAACCTAACTAACCTAAGAACATCACACACATCCATGCCCGAGGCAGGATTCGAACCTGCGACCGTAGCGGTCGCGCGGTTCCAGACTGAAGCGCCTAGAACCGCTCGGCCACCGCGGCTGGCGAAACATTAGTCAATTTGTGTCTGCATCATAAAGTTGTTCTTGATTGAAAATGTCAAATTCGCGTCATTTGCGGGAGGTGTTACTGGTTTGTTTCAGTATGAAGAAAACAGCGGCTGAGTCTCATCGAATGATCTCAAGTACGTATGGTAAGGACGCTATTAGTGAAAGAACGCTTCAAGAACGGTGATTTTTACGTCGTAGACGGGCATAGTGGTGGAAGAGAGAATGTTTTCGAAGATGCAGAATTGGAGACATTGTTGAGTGAAGCCTCTCGTCAAACTGAAGTAGAATTGGCACGAGTAGTGGGACTGACACAGCAAGCCATTTCAAAACGTCTCAAGGCTATGGGCATGATTCAGAAAGAAGGAACTTGGGTCCCGTGTGGGCTGAAACCAAGGGACGTTGAACGGTGTTTGTGTGTTTGTGAACGCCGGCCGCGGTGGCCGTGCGGTTCTGGCGCTGCAGTCCGGAACCGCGGGACTGCTACGGTCGCAGGTTCGAATCCTGCCTCGGGCATGGGTGTATGTGATGTCCTTAGTTTAGTTAGGTTTAAGTAGTTCTAAGTTCTAGGGGACTTATGACCTAAGACGTTGAGTCCCATAGTGCTCAGAGCCATTTTTTTGTGTTTGTGAACAGTTGCTTCAGAGGCAAAAACAGAAGGGATTTATGCATCGCATTGTGACCGGGGACGAAAAATGGGTTCATTACAATGACCCTGAACGCGAAAAATCATGGGGATATCCCGGCCATGCTTCCACGTCGACGGCCAAACCGAATATTCCGGCTCCAAGATCATGCTCTGCATTTGGTGGGACAAGCTCGGCGTCGTGTACTATGAGGTGTTAAAACCAAGTGAAACAATCACAGGTGCTCGTTATCGAACGCAATTAATCCATTTGAGCAGAGCATTAAAAGACAAACGGCCGCAATACAGCGAGATGCACGATAAAGTGATTTTGCAGCACGACAACGCTCGACCCTAGGTTGCAGAAGAGGTCAAAACGTACATGGAAACGTTAAAATGGGATGTCCTACTCCACCCGCTGTATTCTCCAGACATTGCTCCCTCTGACTATCACCTGTTTAGATCAATGGCGCATGGCCTGGCTGACCAGCACTTCCGATCTCATGAAGAAGTCACATATCGGATTGATTCGTGGATCGCTTCAAAAGATGAACAATTTGTTCGACGCGGGGTACATACACTGCCCGGAAGATGGGAGAAAGTAGTGGCCAGCGATGTAAAAAACTTTGAATGATACATGTGTAACCAATTTGTTTCACTAAAGCCTGAAACGTTGGGGAAAAAGCAGCGGAAGCAAAGTTGTATGGGTGTGAAAGTGGATCAGAGCTGGTCATTGGATGTTTTTATAAGTCCCGTGCCTTAAGAGCAGTGGTGGTGGAACATTTAAGGGATATACTATTTCTCGTTAATTTTCTGGTCAGGTGGACATTTCAACTTACCGATTACCAACAGGGAGTCTCAAGTGATTAAGACGGGCAGAAGGGAAAGAGAATCACGAGAAATTGTTCTAAATGGCTTATCCGGAAGTGAGCAGCTAACCGGAGAACCGACTCGTGAGGGACATAGTAGACCTCCTGGTACCCAGTAGGCCCGGACTTTGCGACTCGGTTAGCGTAGAATAGGGAAGCAGCCATCGTTAATGCCATCACAGCATCACTGAATAAGGCTGTAAATAGGAAGTTTCTAATGACTCTAAGCACTATGGGACTTAACATCTGAGGTCATAAGTCACCTAGAACTTAGAACTACTTAATCCTAACTTACCTAAGGACATGACACACATCCATGCTCGAGGGAGGATTCGAACCCGCGACAGTAGCGGTCACGCGGTTTCCGTCTGAAGTGCCTAGAACCGCTCGGCCACACCGGCCGGCTAACGTCTTTTTCCGAAACAGAGGAAGATCGCACTGTACTTCCTCCTTTAAAATGTCGCACGACTGTCAAACTGACAGACGTCGAAATAAGTGACCGTGGGACAGTAAAGCAACGGAGGAAAGGCCATTGGACCTGACGAAAACCAGTACGCTTCTACGAAGTGTATGGAAAAGAACCTGCTCCTTTTCTAGCAGGGGCTGGTCCCGGCGGAGGTTCGAGTCCTTCCTCAGGCATGGGTGTGTGTGTTTGTCCTTAGGATAATTTAGGTTCAGTAGTGTGTAAGCTTATGGACTGATGACCTTAGCAGTTAAGTCCCATAAGATTTCACACACAGTTGAACATTTTTCTAGCAGCGGTGTCCGAAATGATAGGAAAAAAAGAGCAAGTCACTCCCCGTTTCCAAGAGGGTCATCGAACAGACACAGCAAACTACAAGCCTTTATCTCTGACGTCGGTCTGTTGTACAATTCTAGAACATATTTTATGCTCACGGGTTATGACATTTCCGGACACCGAAAAACTCCTCTGTAGGAATCAACAGCTGTTCTGAAAACAACGTTCGAGTACAGCCGAGCTCGCTCTGTTCGTCCACGGGATGCAGGAAGCAGCAGATACCGGAACCCAGGTAGACTCAGCGGAAGAGCTCCTCTGAAGATGTCCAGCGCAGTCCTGGACGAAACGTCAGGAACGGAAGATTTCCTTGGTGAACGACCTCACGTCCCGAAAGGTTTACCAGCAGATGGGGTGTTCCTTCACTTCTCGAAGGCGCTCAATGCAGTTCCGCGTTGCCGCCTAATGAACAAAATACGATATTAATGAATGCCAGACCAGACGTGTGACTAGTGTGAAAAGCTTATAGCACACAGAATACGACATTCTGGACGGAAGGAAATCTTCAGAGCACAGCTGGCTTCGGGCGTACGTCAAGAGAGTGTTGTTGGACCGTACACAAGCGACCTAGCAGACAACGTCGGAAGGTCCGTGAGGCTCTTCGCTGGCGATGCTGTCGTATACAGAGATGTCGCAACGCTGGAAAATTGTAGCGAAATTCAGGGAGACCTGCAGAGGATCGTGGCCTGGTGCACGGGGTGGCGGCTGACCACCAACATAAACAAACGTAACGTACAGCGTAGTATACAGACAGAAAGACTCATTACTGTATGATTACACGATTGCTCTGGAAGCAGCCAAATCCATCTAGCAGAGCAAATACACTGGATGCAGCCCAATCCATCTAGCAGAGCAAATATACAGTTATTTAAAGCAAAACTACCACATAAAACTAAAAGCATGTAATAGAGCTGCCAGACCGAGATCTGTCGGAAGAATTTTCAGATAGCGTAGTCCCCACACAAAGCAGATTGCTTATAAAAGACCCGTTCGGCCAAAACTCGAATACTGATCGCGATTCTGGTAACCGTACCAGATAGTACTGATAGATGACATAGGGCAGATCCAAAGACGAACAGAGCTAATCATTACAGTTTCATTTGGTAAAAAAATTGTTCAAATGGCTCTAAGCACTATGGGACTTAACTTCTGAGGTCGTCAGTCCCCTAGAAAGTAGAACTACTTAAACCTAACTAACCTAAGGACATCACACACATCCATGCCCGAGGCAGGATTAGAACCTGCGACCGTAGCGGTCTCGCGGTTCCAGACTGTAGCGCCTAGAACCGCTCGGGCACTCCGGCCGGCTTCATTTAGTAAGTGCGAAAGCATCGTGAAGGTGCTAAGCAACTTCACTGGCAGACACTGCAAGAGAGGCGTTCTGCATCACGATGTGGTTTACTTTTAAAACTCCGAGAGCTTGCGCTTCTAGAAGAGTCAACAAATATATTGCTTCCTGTAACGTGTACATCGCGAAAAGACAATGCATGTAAAATTAGAGAGACTTCACTTGCACACGCAGACTAAGTGGTATCAATCAGTTGGGTGGCTACATTTTGCTTTGAATACCGCTGTCTATGAGGCCCACAAGATGACTCCTGCCAAGTTGGTGTTTTCTTATACAGTCAGTTCTTTACTTGCTAACTTATGGGGGATCAACGATTTGCTCCCGTAAAATAGTGATCCTGAGACCACAAGGAAAAATTGGGAGGCTGGTAAGAAAAATATTATGCTGGCGCGTAGAAGGGAGGCTGCTCGCTACAGTCAGGGAAGGCGTCCAGTCTCGGTATCGGTGGGTAGTACTGTATTTTTTGAAGAATTTCTGGGCACAAAGTAAAGGTGCTCAGAAGGTCACTGCTAAAACGCATCCTAGATTTGTCGGGGCTTATACGGTTGTAAGTTTCCTGATCCAAGACCCAACTTCCCAGAAACTTACAAGGGTTCATATAAGTCAACTCAAGATGGTCAAGGGGATGTGCCGTGCGCCCGCGTTTAACTTCGCGTGATCCCAGCGGATATACAGGGTGTTTCAAAACTGACCGGTATATTTGAAACGGCAATAAAAACTAAACGAGCAGCGATAGAAATACACCGTTTGTTGCAATATGCTTGGGACAACAGTACATTTTCAGGCGGACAAACTTTCGAAATTACAGTAGTTACAATTTTCAACAACAGATGGCGCTGCAAGTGATGTGAAAGATATAGAAGACAACGCAGTCTGTGGGTGCGCCATTCTGTACGTCGTCTTTCTGCTGTAAGCGTGTGCTGTTCACAACGTGCAAGTGTGCTGTAGACAACATGGTTTATTCCTTAGAACAGAGGATTTGTCTGGTGTTGGAATTCCACCGCCTAGAACACAGTGTTGTTGCAACAAGACGAAGTTTTCAACGGAGGTTTAATGTAACCAAAGGACCGAAAAGCGATACAATAAAGGATCTGTTTGAAAAATTTCAACGGACTGGGAACGTGACGGATGAACGTGCTGGAAAGGTAGGGCGACCGCGTACTGCAACCACAGAGGGCAACGCGCAGCTAGTGCAGCAGGTGATCCAACAGCGGCCTCGGGTTTCCGTTCGCCGTGTTGCAGCTGCGGTCCAAATGACGCCAACGTCCACGTATCGTCTCATGCGCCAGAGTTTACACCTCCATCCATACAAAATTCAAACGCGGCAACCCCTCAGCGCCGCTACCATTGCTGCACGAGAGACATTCGCTAACGATATAGTGCACAGGATTGATGACGGCGATATGCATGTGGGCGACATTTGGTTTACAGAACTGGCGCATATGGGGAACCGAAAAGCCCCATGTTGCAGTCCCATCGTCCCTGCATCCTCAAAAAGTACTGGTCTGGCCCGCCATTTCTTCCAAAGGGATCATTGGCCCATTTTTCAGATCCGAAACGATTACTGCATCACGCTATCTGGACATTCTTCGTGAATTTGTGGCGGTACAAACTGCCTTAGACGACACTGCGAACACCTCGTGGTTTATGCAAGATGGTGCCTGGCCACATCGCACGGCCGACGTCTTTAATTTCCTGAATGAATATTTCGATGATCGTGTGATTGCTTTGGGCTATCCGAAACATATAGGAGGCGGCGTGGATTGGCCTCCCTATTCGCCAGACATGAAACCCTGTGACTACTTTCTGTGGGGACACTTGAAAGACCAGGTGTACCGCCAGAATCCAGAAACAATTGAACAGCTGAAGCAGTACATCTCATCTGCATGTGAAGCCATTCCGCCAGACACGTTGTCAAAGGTTTCGGGTAATTTCATTCAGAGACTACGCCATATTATTCCTACGCATGGTGGATATGTGGCAAATATCGTACTATAGAGTTTCCCAGACCGCAGCGCCATCTGTTGTTGAAAATTGTAACTACTGTAATTTCGAAAGTTTGTCTGCCTGAAAATGTACTGTTGTCCCAAGCATATTGCAACAAACGGTGTATTTCTATCGCTGCTCGTTTAGTTTTTATTGCCGTTTCAAATATACCGGTCATTTTTTAAACACCCTGTAGAATCCCTCTGGCCGCAAGAGCACATGGAGTGTTACTGTCGCCGGTAGAGGGCAGGACGGAGATGAAGGTAGTTGAGGGCTCCGGCTTCCTGAAGAGAAGGAGACGGTGTGAGACGGAGGGCGAGGACCGCAAGTGGGGCTGCGTGTTGTGGCCGAGCGTCTGGCGTGGCCCCCTGGCAACACTGGTGCCTTTGCTCACTGCGGGTTTGGCGGGTCCGAGTGTTGGTCGCAGCTGCGAACACGGCTCGTTAAGAGCCACTTCGGCAGGACGCGCAGTATTTGGCGTGTCCTCTGCTACTGAAGTTGCAAACAGTTTGTGTCAGTTGTGGTGCCGGGTAGGAGTCCGGTGTGACCATTGCAAGTACTGGACGCTGTGGCGTCTGATGGATGAAGCCCGTGGGTTTCCGACTACGAGTAATCTTCGTTGCGTGCTTCTCCCGGCCCTCTCTAAGCAGGCGTCTGTCAATGGGCGCTGGACTTTGCGAGAAACCACGGCGAGCATCCGATTAGTGCGCACGTCACTTGGTGCCGTGTGGTAGCTACTTTGACTCCGTATCCTGTTATTTATGAAGGTTTTTCCCGGTACTGCTAGAGTCCAGTTCTGTCGATGTGTGTGAGCTTGTGGCTGTCACTGTTTCAAACTTATTTTAGAATCTAAGGGTACAGAATGTAGATGTAATTCTTCTGATTTACGAATTATACTTTATAGTTAGTGAAAACTGTTGAATGTACGTACCTTATTTCTGAGGCATGTCTATAGGTACCAGTTGGCTAGTATCGCGAGCTCGAACTGTTTACTACATTCTTTTCATCTATAGAAAAACTAAAGAAGAATTTCTGCATTTGTATTATGTTAATTTTCACTAAGTAATTAACGAGTTGATCTGTGTTACAGGATAGGTGACTGTAACTTTTGCTAACTTTGATGTCGTTAAAGATGCTTGAATACCATCAAGCTTTCTAGTACTGTGGTAGCGGCAACCGCCGTCCCAAGTTCTCAGAGAAGGAGGAATTATTGCTCCTGGCGTCGCCCGTGCCACCGCCTCTATCATCATAAACTTGAACCACTTTTATCAGTCATTTTGGCTGCTTGGAAGGCAATGGCGTTTTCATAGTTACTGGCAACAGCCGATGGTTGATGTTTGTGACATAATCATTTGACCAGATTCTTTGCTGTTTGTAATGTAAATGTATTTTCTTTTACTTCATTTAATATTCTTTATCGAAAGGAAGTGATTTCATACTGTTGCCGTTTTGAAGTGTTTGCCATCAGTTGGTTATTGGAATTTAGTCTTTTCTGTTAATCTTGGCCGGCCGCGGTGGTCTCGCGGTTCTAGGCGCGCAGTCCGGAACCGTGCGACTGCTACGGTCGCAGGTTCGAATCCTGCCTCGGGCATGGATGTGTGTGATGTCCTTAGGTTAGTTAGGTTTAAGTAGTTCTAAGTTCTAGGGGACTGATGACCACAGCAGTTGAGTCCCATAGTGCTCAGAGCCATTTGAACCATTTTTTGTTAATCTTGTTCTTGGATGTTTGCTTTTAAAAATAAATTCATTAGTGTTTTTACAAATGTTCATAAATTCATTATGGCTCAGCACCTTTCTGCTCAACACTACCTCTCTGCCGCATTTCAGTAGGTCTTAGTGATCACATTATCCAGTTAATTGCCACGAGCTGTTCCGTTACGCTCTTTTTTAATCACCTCTCTGACACCTCACATTGGGTCTTCAATTACAGATAGGGGTGAACGAACAGCAACATAAGAGATGAACGTACAGCAACGTAGCAACTTCTATTTTCGGAAATATGGATAAGTACTACATGAGTTCACATATATTATTTCAACCAATTGTTTAACTTCTGGCCAAACAGTATGAGCCGTGCCCGGATCGTGTTCATGCCGTTTATTGCTTGTCATCTTGTGTTTCCGGTATTGCCGCCTCGTTTGTTATTCGATTTACTGGCGTCACTAAGTTGCTGGCTTGCCTGCCTGTGAGAGGCAGCAGCACCACTTCTCGATAGGAGCACTATCGTATTATCTTTGGAGCGACCGCTAATATTGCCGGGTCGTCGTGTGTCGGGACAGAGCAGCAGTGAAGTCCGGACAGCCATGACTCGGCCGATCGTTGCCGACACCCACGACTTGAGTGGGGACGACCTTGGTTGGTCGTTCAGTAGGTCGTCCCATCGGACGACGTGTATTTGGTTGCCGACCGCTTCTGGGTTCTCTGTGTGCGTCGACTTGTGATTCGTCCTTGTTGTCCCTCAGTGACTGGTTTTAGCATCGTTCGAGTTGTTTGTGGAAGTGTTTCCGTGGAACTGTGTGTAGCTTGTGGTTTTGACTGACCAGTTATTGTAACGCTCTCTGCGTGTTGGATGCAGTTGGTCGGTTGGGACAGAGCAGCGAGGAAATCTCCGCGGCGCGAGATCAGGCCGGGGCCACTGGTAGTGTGGACGTGCGGTTGGATTGTGAGTGCTACAAAGTTCTTGCCCACTGAACCTGGAGACTGCAGTTGAGTGATCAGTTAACCTGTTATGAAACCTCAACTCTTGTGACATCTCTTCACTCATTGCTGGTTGTTGCTTCCTGGGCCGTTCCGGCTAGCAACAACGTATGGTTTGTTGGAGTTGGCGAAATTTTGCAGCCGTCTTCCTGTATGGTCTTTAACTATTAAACTGGTTCTTACTTATCAGGGAAGTGCACCAGCAGTATTTTCTGCCTTGTGGCCATTAACGCCCCAGTTACCTGCCTTTGTCGTTGGCGTAGTTTTCAGGCAGTGTGTTTTTCCTCGCCGTGTTGCTCTCTGGCACGACGTGTAGTTCGACAACCTTTTAGCTGTTTGTTCATATTTTTTTTAGAGTGGCTATTGTGCCTTGCTGTTTTTAGACGCCAATTTTGAAGACATAGTGCTGCTGGTATCTTCGTCCTCGACTGATACTTTCCGTTGTCACGCGGAAGGGAATTGATTAGGTTGTTGGTCGGTCGTTCAGCCATCCCTGGGTCGGGTTGCCATCCGATTATTTAACCTTACTCTTGGCTGCCTGTCTCACATCACCTTACGTTAGAGCTACCTCCCCAGGCCGACCCTTGCAACACTTCTGAGCACCACTATTCTGTTGGTTTTCATAGTAGTTTGATGTACTGTGCAAGGCCTTCAGCCGTGTATTAATTTACTTTGTTTTAATTTGAAAATAATTCCTTCAGCTGACTTAAATTAAAATTTGAAGATTGATTTGTTTAAACACTAAATTTTGAATGTTTGTTCCATGTGAAATTCTTGCTACCCAGGCCTTAAGGCCTGGATTGCTCAATGTCCAGTGTGTGGCTTTCAGCCAAGCTTTTACGTGAAATATTTTTAAGATAAGGCCTTCAGCCATCTTAAATTAAAATTTGAAGATTCATTTGTTTAAAACAATTTCTTTTAAATATTTCTGTTTGTGAAATTTTTGTTATCCAGGCCCTAAGCCCTGAGTTGTTCAATGTCTTGAGTGTGGCCTTCAGCCGAGTATTTAAGTGAAATATTTTTTTTAGTGTGGCCTTCAGCCGCGTGTATTCTTTAAAGTAATTTTTTAAAACTTGTGTTCAGGTCTTCAGTCGTCCTTGTTTTTGGTGTGGTTTTGGGCCTTCAGCCCAGAGGTATCTCAAGTTTTCTTAAATAGGCCTCCAGGCATATTGTTTTATTTTGATCCTTATAAGGCAATGTGTAATTAAGTGCTTCTTAGGAAAATAAAAGTTTGTGTGTTTTGTGCAACTGACAGTAACTGATTACTGCCCCCTCGACAACCATAACCTGATACGCTCTATCCTGTGAAACCATATTCATAGTACACTGCCTGACCGGAAAAGTAAAGCATCCGGCAGACATAGTCGGATACCAATGTGACTTCACACACGTATACACATTCGGCAGATATGTAAATGATTGGAGTTGCAATTCTCTGCGACAGGTAAAATGACCACCAGAATTCAATAGTGCTGTTCGTATTTAGACTTGTTATCAGGCCTGTGCTGGTATATAAAGGGAGTGAACAGCGTCAGATGTTGAGTGATCACTGTGAATGATGCAGAGATGCTTCCTGCTCGTGTGAGATAGCTTTATCAGCACCTGACAGTGCCTGAAATTGGCCGCATTGTGGGTCTTCGTTTGGGCGTCTTGTAGAATCGTGCAATATTCAGATTTGTGGAGCGTTCGGATGTGACATTGGCCCGATTTTGGACTGCATGGGAACGTCAGGGATGACCTACTCGCTTTCAAAGTTCTGGTCGACCACTCTGAGCACCACAAGGGAGGACCGACGCATTGTGCACCAAGCACGTCGTAACGTCTCCGACACTGCGACTGCCTTACGAGACCAAGTAATGGACTGGCTGCAATATTTTATACCATCTCGCGCCATTGGTCGGCGTCAAGTAACAGCCCCACCAGGCTTTTACTGTCCGGTGTATAGGCTGCTGTTAACACCACAACACAGACGGTTGCGTTTGGAGTGGTGGTGCGCTGGGAATCACAGACACCAGATGAATGGCACCGCACTGTGTTCTGCGACGAATCTCGCATGTGGACTGCCCTGGACTGGATGACTGTAGGCAGCGAGTAGGCTGGTATCCTGGAGAAAGGTCCCAATCCTCGGATGTTTTGGGAAGGTACAACGGCGTAACTCCTGGCGCCGTGCTGTCCTTAGCCAATGGGTATGACGTCAGGTCACGACTAGTAGTGACTGAGGGGACTCTGATGCCAGAGTGGTACGTCACGGACATCTCCTGTTCTCGTGTGTCCCCTCTCAAGCGACAGTGCCGTATAGCCCTTGTTTAGGGACGAAGCCCACTTTCATTTGGATGGGGTCATCAGTAAGCGAAATTGGCTCCTTTGGGGGACTGAGAATCCACATTTTGCGATCGAGAAGCCTCTTCACCCTCAACAGGTGACTGTGTGGTGTGCAGTACAGTCACGGAATAATCGGCGCGACACTCCTTGGTGACATGGTGACTACCGAACAGTACGTGAAGGTTTTGGAAGATGATGTCCATTATAATGGAAGATGACTTCGTCCCCATTATCCAAAGTGACACTGATTTCGACAAGATGTGGTTCGTGCAAGAAGGAGGTCGACACCATCGTGGCCAATGATGGCAAGCATATCGAATATGTCGCAACGTAAATCCAAATATCTGTAGTGACGTTTACATATTGAATAAAGTGCTTGCACGCCGCGGTTTGTAACTACTGTAATTTACTTTTTTTCATACAGTTCAGTAATTGCCACCCTGTACATTCCCTAGGTCTTCTCTCAACAGAACGTGTGTTGGACCAGCTCAGACGTGGGCTCCGCCCTGCCGCCGGTATCCAGAATATCGAGGACCAGGTGCAGCAGTTGTGCACCAGATGGCCTCAGGTGAGTATACAGTCTTATGACACCCTTTCCAACAGAATTAGTTCATTCATCCAGGCCAGAGATGGTGAAACGTCATACTCCTAAGAGGAGTGCAAATTTCTTTGCAACTATGACTCGATTTTGTAGTCACTGAAATAAAATGACATCCCTCTTAACTTCGTTTCCTCCCCCCCTTCTGGGCACCACACCATTTTTGTTGGGCGGTGTATATTTCCGACTTCTGCGGTTTTACTATACCTAACCGTCTGTTTGACAGTTTATTTTTCCTTGGTGATTTGTGCTTCTTACAGTCTTACGTCCGTTACCTCTAAACATCAATTTTACACAAATGTTGAATTTTACGGATAAATGACCTTGAAGGGTGGCTATCTCTGTATTAAAAAATATTTTTGTTTCGTCATTAATCTGTCCGACTGTTTTACTTCCCTTGTCAGTTAGATTCCTCTACCAGCTTAATGACTTTAACACCAGAAGTATGGGACGCACTGTATAACCTTTGTTCTGGGAAAGATAGCTCGCATACAGGAGCCATCTTTTGCGTGAGGCATATCGTTATTAACTTTCAGCGCGGGGACAACAGGAATATCAAAGAAAAGTTTGCTGTTTTCGGAACAGTACTTAAGCCATAGAAGAGTGCGTTTCTTATCGATTTCTGCTACCGTCACTTAACTGGCCGTCATCTACGAAATACACGACCCAGTTACATTAATGTGAAGACCTGTCAGAAATCTGAATAACCCCCTTTTGCAGCGCGGACGTGCAGGAAGAGAGTAAATGAAGTTCCGCGAGGTACCGACCTGGATGTGAAGTGATTCCGGTTCTAGTGACGTGGCCACCTGAGCTAGGTTCCTCAGATCGGATCCACGGCGTCAACAGCCCGACGAGGTGGTCTCAGAGATTCTCGATTGGGTTTAAATCCGTCCTGTATGGTGGCCAGGATGATACGGTAATTTTTGGAAATTTGTGGTAAGGTCTTATGGGACCAAACTGCTGAGGTCATCGGTCCCTAAGCTTACACACAACTTAATCTAACTTGAACTAACTTAAGATAAGGACGACACACACACCCATGCCCGATGGAGGACTCGAACCTCCAACGGGGGAAGCCTCGCGGACCATGCAAGGCGCCCCACACAGCTCGGCTACCCCGTGCGGCAATGATACGGTAAACTCATTCTGGTGCATTCACTTCCAGTGCGAGCTGTGTGATTCGTTGTGTTGTCCTGCTCGTAGATGCCATCGTGCCGAGGACAAAACAAACTGCATGTAAGTGTAGACATGGTAACGGTCACCATGGATAGATGCTTACTTGTATTGATCCACTGTGCCTTCCATAACGATGGAATCGCCCAGGATATACCACGAAAATACTTCCCAAACCATTAACCTCCTTCCTCCACCCTGGATCCTTCCGAAGATTGTCGCAGAATCCGACACGCCAAAGGCCATCCGTCCAATGGAGCATAAAGTACAAGGTGCGACAATAAAGTAATGAGACTGATGCGAAAAAAATGTTGCTTACCGTTTTAGTCAAGTTTAGTGTTGTCTCCTTTAAAGTAGTTCCCTTATGAAACTTTCTGCCAGATTAAAACTGTGTGCCGGACCGAGACTCGAACTAGGAACCTTTGCCTTTCGCGGGCAAGTGTTCTACCATCTGAGCTACCCAAGCACGACTCCGCCCCGTCCTTAAAGTTCGAATCTCGGTCCGGCACACAATTTTAATCTTCCAGGAAGTTTCATATCAACGCACATTCCGCTGCAGAGTGAAATTCTCATTCTGGAAACATCTCCTAGGCTGTGGCTAAGCCATGTCTCCGCAATATCCTTTCTTTCAGGTGTGCTAGTTCAGCAAGTTTCGCAGGAGAGATTCTGTAAAGTATTGGAGGTAGGAGACGAAGTACTGGCAGGAATAAGTCTGTGAGGACGGGTCGTGAGTCGTGCTTGGGTAGCTCAGGTGGTAGGGCACTTGCCCACGAAATGCAAAGGTTCCGAGTTCGAGTCTCGGTCTGGCACACAGTTTTAATCTGCCAGGAAGTTTCATATCAGCGCACACTACGCTGCAGAGTGAAAATCTCATTCTGGATAGTTCCCTTCTGATTGCACACACTTTTTCCAGTGCTTCTGCCATTGATGGTAACATTTCTTGAACTCATCTTCTGTAATATCCTCCAAGACCCTTGTCACAGCTTTTGGGCATCTTGTGTTGTTTGAAAATATTGTCCCTTTGTAAGTAGGCTGTTTAGGTTTTCTTATTGGTAACGCCACGTAGCGCTCTGTATGAAAAATCACTGGCTGTGCTGTGTGCAGTCTGTGGCTAGTTTGCATTGTTGTCTGCCATTGTAGTGTTGGGCAGCTGGATGTGAACAGCGCGTAGCGTTGCGCAGTTGGAGGTGAGCAGCCAGCAGTGGTGGATGTGGGGAGAGAGATGGCGGAGTTTTGAAATTTGTAAGACTGGATGTCATGAACTGCTATATACATTATGACTTTTGAACACTATTGAGGTAAATACATTGTTTGTTCTCTATCAAAATCTTTCATTTGCTAACTATGCCTATTAGTAGTTAGTGCCTTCAGTAGTTTGAATCTTTTATTTAGCTGGCAGTAGTGGCGCTCGTTGTATTGCAGTAGTTCGAATAACGAAGATTTTTGGTGAGTTAAATGATTTGTAAAAGGTATAGGTTAATGTTAGTCAGGGCCATTCTTTTGTAGGGATTTTTGAAAGTCAGATTGCGTTGCGCTAAAAATATTGTGTGTCAGTTTAAACACGGTCATGTATACATTTTTCTAAGGGGTAGTTTCCCCTTGACTGCCGTTTTCACTCTCGGAAATGCAAAAAAGTCTCACAGCGCGATATCTGGTGAATACGGCGGCTATGGTAGTACTGAAATTTGTTTTGAGGTTAAAAATTGCTGTACTGACAGAGCAGTATGGGATGGCGCATTATTGTAATGCAGAATCCAATTATCAGAAATGTTGACACGGACACGAAGAACTCTTTTACGAAGTCTTTCTAAAATTTCTTTGTAGTAATATTGGTTAACTGTTTGTCCAGGAGGCACTCACTCTTTATGAACAATTCCCTTGGAACCAAGGAAGCACACAAGCATGCATTACACTTTTGACTTTGACATGCGAGCTTTTTTTGGTCTGGGTGATCCCTTTGAGTACCATTGCGAACTTTGGCGTTTTGTCTCTGGATCTTACTGATAAAACGAGCTTTCATCACCAGTGATAACACGGCTTAACAATTCTGGTTTGATTTTCGTTTGCTCTAACCGATCGCCTGCCACATTTTTTCGTGTTTCTCGCAATTGTGGTGTGAGATTTTTGGGGACTATTTTTGGACAAATCTTTCTCATAACAAGATCTTCAGTTATTATTAGACGAACTGTTTCTCGATTGATTTTCAGTTCTTCTGCAATAATTCTCACGGATAACCTTCGATCAGATCGTACGAGGTCACGCACCCTGGCCAAGTTGACATCCGTCCGTGAGGTTGATAGTCTTCCACTGCGGTCTTCATCTTCAACATTCGTTCTGCCTTCACTAAACATTTTATGCCGACAAAAAACTGAAGCTCTTGACATAATCTCCTCTCCAAAAGCCTTCTGAAGCTTACGGTAAGTTGTCGTCGCGTTTTCACCCAATTTAACGCAAAAAGAAATGGCATACCGTTGCGCAACATTATGCGGTTCCATTTCCGTGACGAGAGACACAAACACGTGTTAACTTATTACAGCACAACTCACGACTGAGCAGTTGCATCGATGTGCCGCTTGGACTAG
This sequence comes from Schistocerca americana, assembly GCF_021461395.2. Classification (NCBI taxonomy): domain Eukaryota; kingdom Metazoa; phylum Arthropoda; class Insecta; order Orthoptera; family Acrididae; genus Schistocerca; species Schistocerca americana. Next base: position 555,368,804 of record NC_060125.1, on the reverse strand, counting down.
AAGCAGCTTATAGACCAAGGTGAAAGATATTGAGCCTACGCAAGCCTGCAGGGTTGCCACATCTTGCAAAGAAAATCAGTCTCATTACTTTATTGTCGCACCTCCTATGATTCATGTGAAAAGGCCACCTGTCGCCTCTCAGTGTACGCCATTTGTGACATTGGGATGCAAATTGCAGCCTCCGTCACTGTTGAGCAGGAGTCAGCATGTGTGCATGAACCAGGCGTGTGCTGTGGAGGCCCACACGCAGCAACGCTGGCTGCACTGTCGTTCAATAAACACTGTTGGGTGGACCGAGCGAGGTGGCGCAGTGGTTAGACACTGGACTCGCATTCGGGAGGACGACGGTTCAATCCCGCGTCCGGCCATCCTGATTTAGGTTTTCCGTGATTTCCCTAAATCACTCCAGGCAAATGCCGGGATGGTTCCTCTGAAAGGGCACGGCCGACTTCCTTCCCCATCCTTCCCTAATCCGATGAGACCGATGACCACGCTGTCTGGTCTCCTTCCCCAAAACCAACCAACCAAACACTGTTGGTAGCCGCCCCTCGGTTCATCTGGGCGGCCAGTTGCTCAACAGCCACCTGCCGTCTCTGAGTGGTTACTGCACGTTGACGTCCAACACGGGCGGTGCTCACATTAATCCGAACGGACCATGTATTTATCACCGATAACACCTAATTCTCAAACCAAGCAGTCAGTTTCATACCCAGTGCTGAGACTGTTTGGTTGGATGGTTGAATTGGGAGATACGGCCAAAGAGCGAGATCATCGGTCCCATCGAATTAGGGGAGGATGGGGTAGGAACCATCCCGGTATTTGCCTGAATCACGGAAAACCTAAATCAGGATGGCTGGACGGGGATTTCAATATTCGTCCTCCCGTATGCGAGTCCAGTGAGCTAACCACTGAGTCACCTCGTTCGGTGCTGAGACTGCGTAGCAGGAAGAGTAGTTTCAGTCTTTAGCGTGTTTGATGACAGTATGGAGTTCGAAAAAGATTTGGTGAATCAGAACTGTGAGATTTAGGGTAACGACATTGCTTGTACACCAGCTGTTACTGTTTTGCTACCATTCTAATGCTTATGTCTTCTAGTTTTTATTAAAAGAAAACCAGAAATGTCCAGCTGCCATATCTGACTTCTGCATATAATAAGGTCACGTCGTGTATTCTGGCGTAATCCAGTTTGCGTTGCCAGTAACGCGATTTGCTTTGATGGCGCTATTTCCATGGCGAGGAATCGATGCGCTACAGTCGTAGCCAAGGAAATATTGCCGTTACCTCCCTCAGGCACTCGCGAGGCGCTATTACTGACACTTTTTCATTGCAGAGCTAGCAAGATGAAGAGTTGTTGGCAGGTGAACTTCATGTTTTGTATGTGTGTTACGCAGCATTTGTAAACGCCCTTTCCTTACTGGCAGAGTACAATTTGGAAAAGATATTTAGATGTTACAGAAATGTGTGCAAAGGATTTAAGAATGGTTTGAGTACTGGAAAGTACGTCATAAGTGCGGTGGTACGATGCAGTGACCATTATGACATACAACAAGCAAATCTGAATTACCGTTAACAACCTAGTCAGCTTCTTCTTTACCATACAAATACAGACCCATTTATTTTCTGCTTTTGATATATCAGACCATGGTGGCTATTGTACCTCTTCATTGTTTTAAAGGATTCTTTCACCGTGAAAATAACCGTATTGATTACCAAGTAAAAAAGTGGTACCAAATTAAGATCAGACTTAAAGAAAAAGAGTATGCATGTTCGACTTTGTATGCTAGTGATATTTAGACGACACGACGCAGTATACCATTCAGCCGTTGTGCTCTCAAACAATGAGCGCACAAACATGACACATATCTGAAACACAGAGACACTCACACAATAAATTAATGTGATCAACTCCAGGATTCTACAAATGACTTGCAGACACCATTTGAATAAAATTAAGCTTGCTATTCAATAAATAGTACGACGTACAGACAGCCCTGGAAAAATACCTCGTATCACGTCGTCTGTAGCAGTAGAAGTGAATCACCAGAAGAGGCGTCCTCTTAACATAATAGTTTGTTTCGAGAAAAATGAGAGTGTCACAGAGAATGTGTTTTTACCTTCTCGCTTGCAGTGCCTAAGCACAACATTTAATATGAACTCTTTAGCTTTTAATATATAACGTGTTATATGAAATATTTTTCTTTACATAGTAACTGGTACATCTTAAGAATTTACCAAACTAAGCGATAAATTAACACTCTTATAAGCTCTACGTTTTTCATTGTGAACGCCGTAAATCGAACTCACAAATTCCAGTAGTCAATACATTTGTCACATGTGTTATTTCACGATTTATCAAATATTGGAAAGCCGGGTTAGGCAAATTCATGAAACACCATGCTGTTATACCGACATCTATACTTGGTAAAACCAGTATTTTATACCAGATTATTAATTTTGGTCTATGATACAAATCTTGAACGCCTACAAAACGTAAGAGAGACATCTTGCCGTACAAACTGCACTAAACGTATAAAGTAAGGCAATCAGTAATCAATTTATGCGTAAATGACTGAGTCACAAATCTGAGTACAATATTTTGTTTCAGTCAGATAGAGCCAGCACATGTAAATGTGATACAGTCAAAAGGTAATAAGCCAAAACATTTTCGTCGTTTCATATGTAAACATGCAAGTACCACATATAAACTATTCGAACAGGTATGTGAGTATCAGTCTCTCTCTCTCTCTTTTTCTCTCTCTCTCACTCCTGTTACAGACGCGATATGTGGAAGCTTTAATTTGATTAAGAGAAATTTTGATAATTGATTTAAACTTGGACTTTGAATTGTTTCGGAGGTGATCCAGCAAAGACTCTTCCAGTTGTAATTGGCTCAGTGTAGACGGCATTGAGGCTGTAGAATGTAACTTCGTACGCCGCATTATTATGCAAATGGAGGATACCGCTGCGTCAGACCCGAAGATGACTAAAGATTACGTAAGCCCTTGGATTTGAGCTGTGTGGCAACTGGAAGTTTTATAACTGAGAATTTCTGATAGGAACTGTGTTAACTAGATGCTGAAGTGTATCGAACTGATATTTTTTCTTCATGGATGTATAAGTAGAGACTAAAGCTTAAACAAAGCTGACCTTTTGTACATCTTCACATATGCTCCGCTGGCCACCAAGCGGTGTGTGGCGGAGGGCACTATTCGCGTCATATTTCCCCCCCCCCCTCCCCCCCCCTTTCCCCTTTTCACTCGCGGATCGCTCGAATGAAAAACGATTGTCTGAACGCCTCAGTACGAGCTCTAATTTCCCTTATCTTTGAACGGTGATAATTGCGCGATTTGAAAGTTGGTGGTAATAATATATGCTCTACATCCTCGGCGAAGATCGGATTTTGGAATTTAGTGAGCTGCACCTTCCGCTTAGCGCGTCGTCTGTCTGCAAGTGTGTCCCACTTCAAACTTCCTATGAGATTTGTAACGCTCTCGCGATGGCTAAATGTACCAGTCACGAATATTGCCGCTCTTCTTAGGAGTTTCTCAATCGCTTGAATCAGACCCATCCGGCAAGGGTCCCATACAGACGAACAATAGTCTAAGACTGGACGAACTAACGTATTGTAAGCAATTTCCTTTGCTGAAGGACTGCATCGCTTCAGGATTCGACCAATAAACCGCAATCAAGAGTTCCCCTTACGCGTTACTTGTGTAATCTGATCATTCCATTTGGGATCAGTTCGAATAGTCACACCCAGATACTTGACTGATCTTACCGCTTCCAAAAACTGATCGTTTATTTTGTACTCATACATAAATAGGGATTTTCGCCTTGTTATACGCAGTAGGTTACACTTACTAATATTGAGAGATAACTGCCAGTCATTACACCACGCATTTATTTTCTGAAAATCCTCATTGATTTGTTCACAACTATCGTGTGATACTACTTTCCTGTAGACTACAGCATCATCGGCAAACAGTCTAAGGCCGCTGTCAATACCGTCAACCAGATCGTTTATGTAAATCGTAAAAAGCAGAGGACCTATTACGCTGCCCTGGGGCACACCTGAAGTTACGCTTGTTCCTGTTGAAGTTACTCCGTTCAGGACGACATACTGCTTCCTGTCTGTTGGAAAACTTTCTATACAACTACATATGTCATCGGATAGACAGTAAGCGCGCACTTTTTGGAGCAAGCGACAGTGCGGAACTGAGTCAAACGTCTTTCGAAAGTCGAGAAATATGGCATCAAACTGGGAGCCGGTATATAGAACCTGTTGTATATCATGCACAAAGAGGGCCAGCTGTGCCTCGCATGACCGCTGTTTCCTAAAACCGTGCTGGTTTCTGCAGATGAGCTTCTCAGAGTCGTGAAAGCTCATTATGTCTGAAAACAAAATATGTTCTATGATTCTACAACAAATCGATGCCAATGAACTTGGCCGCTAATTATGAGCATCCAATTTTCTGCCCTTGTTATAGATTGCTATGAACTGGGCGTTCTTCCAGCCCCGTGGAACTTTCGGTGTTCCAATTATCTCTGATAGATGGTGGATGAGAATGGTGCTATAGTTGTAGCATAGTCGACATATAATTTTACGGGGATAACGTCTGGGCCAGATGCCTTCCTGGCGGCTAGGGATCTTAACTGTTTTACAATCCTCGATACACTGAACACTATGTCAGCCACCCGTGCGTTTGTTCGATATTTGGAAGGGGGAATGGTGCTGCAGTCCTCTACTGTAAACGAGTTTTTGAAAGCTAGGTTCAGAATTTTGGCCTTCTGTTCATCACCATCCGTTATATTACCCTTACTGTCAGCAAGAGAGGGTCTGAATTATTTGTAGCGTTCATAGATTTAACATACGATCAAAATTTTTTGGGTTTATATTTAGAATCTGGAGATAAAATATTGGTATCAAATTCGTTAAAAGAATCTCTCATTGACCTTTTGACAGCTGCTTTCATTTCACATAATTTCCGTTTGTCAGCGGGCCAGTGACTACGCTTAAAACGGCTGTGCAAAATTCTCTGCTTTGTCAGCTACTTCCTAACATGTTTGTTGAACCAAGGTGGATCCATTTCCTCCCCTATATTTTTGCTAGGCACATATTTCTCTAGCACGTGGTGGATAATACCTTTAAATTCCGACCAAAGACGCTCAATACCTTTGTGTCCCACGGTGAATGCTTGGAGCTGGTTATGAAGATATTCATTAATGACGTTTTTATTTGCTTTCCCAAACAACAAAACTCGACACTGTTTCTTTGGTTATTTTGCAACTTCCACTGACATAAAGCCACAACGACATTATGGTCGCTAATATCTTCTTCTAGATTAACGTCCTCAAAAAGGTCAGGTCTGTTTGTCGCAATGATATCTAATACGATCCCATCTCGAGTTGGTTTTCTAACCAACTACTCCAGGTTGTATGTTGAGAATAACTTCACACAAGTCTTGGCTTCTGCCCCCCTGTGATAAACGTGTAATTTTCCCTGTCAATAGACGTCAATTTAAAGTCTCCACCTATAACTAATTGATAATTTGTATATTTATTTCATATGTACTCAAGACTTTTCCTGAAACGTTCTGCAACGTTTGTTGCGGACGCTGGTGGTCTATAAAAACATCCTAATACAATGGTCACTCCTTGTCTGATTGACAGATTTATTCAGACTATTTCACAGTAGGACCCAGAATCGATTTCAACTGCGTTTAAACAACTTTTAACTGCAATGAACACACCACCTCCCACAGAATCAGTCCTATACTTCCTAAGCATTGTCCAGTCTGAGTTCAAAATTTCACTGCTATTTACACTAAAGGCCATTAAAATTGCTATACCAAGAAGAAATGCAGATGATAAACGGGTATTCAGTGGACAAATATATTGTACTAGAACTGACATGTGATTACATTTTCACGTAATTTGGGTGCATAGATCCTCAGAAACCAGTACTCAGAACAACCACCTCTGGCCATAATAACGGCCTAAATACGCCTGGGCATTGAGTCAAAGAGAGCTTGGATGGCGTGTACAGGTACAGCTACCCATGCAGCCACAGTTCATCAAGAGTAATAACCGGCGTATTGTGACAAGCCAGTTGCTCGGCCACCACTGACCAGACATATTCAGTTTGTGAGAGATCTGGAAAATTTGCTGGCCAGGGCAGCAGTCGAACATTTTCTGTATCCAGAAAGGCCCGTACAGGACCTGCAACATGCGGTCGTGCATTATCCTGCTGAAATGTACGGTTTGGTAGGGATCGAATGAAGGGTAGAGCCACGGGTCATAACACATCTGAAATGTAACGTCCACTGTTCAAAGTGCCGTCAATGCGAACAAGAGGTGACCGAGACGTGTAACCAATGGCACCCCATACCATCACGCCAGGTGATACTTCAGTATGGCAATGACGAATACACGCTTCCAATGTGCGTTCACCGCGATGTCGCCAAACACGGGTGCGACCCTCATGATGCTGTAAACAGAACCTAGATTCATCCGAAAAAATGACATTTTGCCATTCGTGCACCCAGGTTCGTCGGCGAGTACACCATCGCAGGCGCTCCTGTCTGTGATGCCGCGTCAAGGGTCACCGCAGCCATGGTCTCCGAGCTGGTAGTCCGTGCTGCTGCAAACGTCGTCGAACTGTTCGTGCAGATGGTTGTTGTCTTGCAAACGTCCCCATCTGTTGACTCAGGGATCGAGACGTGGCTGCACGATCCGTTACAGCCATGCGGATAAGATGCCTGTGATCTGGATTGCTAGTGAAACGAGGCCGTTGGGATCCAGCACGACATTCCGCATTACCCTCTTGAACCCACCGTTTGTATATTCTGCTAGCAGTCTTAGGATCTCGACCAACGCGAGCAGCAATGTCGCGATACGATAACCCGCAATCGCGATAGGCTACAATCTGACCTTTAACAAAGTCGAAAACGTGATGGTACGCATTTCTCCTCCTAACACGAGGCATCACAACAACGTTTCACCAGGCAACGCCGGTCAACTGCTGTTTGTGTATGAGAAATCGATTGGAAGCTTTCCTCATGTCAGCACGTTGTAGGTGTCGCCACCAGCGCCAACCTTGTGTGAATGCTCTGAAAAACTAATCATTTGCATATCACTGCATCTTCTTCCTGTTGCTTAAATTTCGCGTCTGTAGCACGTCGTCTTCGTGGTGCATCAATTTTAATGGCCAGTAGTGTATGTCTGGTTTCAACCAGCTGTCGGTACCTAATACAATATTGGCATTACTACTGTTTATTTCGGATCTTGCTACAGACACTTCTACAATTTACTAACATGAGATTTAGCATATTTCAGTCCTTTGGTATGAGCTGTTTAGACGAACTAACAATTTTTACAGTTGTCACACCAACATCAGTATCACGAACTGTTCATTTTTCAGGCCAACGGTTTGTTTCCCGTGGGGAGGAACCTAATCTAAACAAAAAATCCATGTGTACTCCAAAGTACTGTGCTACCCATGAAGCTGCTTCCTGTGTGTAGTGCAACCCTGATCTATCAAGGGGCGTCCTAATCGAGAGATGGAGGCCGCCTTCGCCAATTTAGCCAGCCGACGAAAGGACCAAGGATTTCCTCAGAACCCCGACGACAGGCATCGTTGGTGCCGACATGTGCAACAATCTGCAGCTGGCTGCACCCCGCACGCTCGATAGCTGCTGGAAGAGCCTCTTCCACATCCCGGACAAGACCCAACTGAGTGAACGTTGGACTTCTTCCGCTGCCCTAGCCGCTATGTTCCTGAGGGGCTTCATGACCCGCCTAACATTGGAGCTCCCAATAACTAACAGACCCCTATCCCCACGTGCCTGTCTTGCTGAAGGAGCGGCCACTATCCTGGCAGAAGGTGCATTCTGATACGGCTCAGCCTCCCTCCAGCATCAGACAGCACACTTAATCTATTAGCAAAGTGCATGGGATTTGGCAGGAGCCTGCGCCCCCCATGCAGCCTTTGCCTTGAGGCTCGAGTCCTCGACACAGTTCGCCAATCACACTGAGCTGACAGGGGGCTGGCCGGCTCAAGCCGCACCTGAGGTTGGCTCAGTGACACAGAGCTGTGACATTCCCCACCCCCTGCACATCTAGTACAGCAGAGGCTGCCCCAGGCACCCCATCCCCACTGCACCTCAAGGTGGCACTCCGGAGCCTCTTGACTGTGGCCAACGAAGCTTCCAGCTGCGTTTGGACTGTGGCCAACTCCTCCTGTACCCGCACACAACAGACACAGGCCCTTTCCATCTAGCTAATATGTGATTTACTAAAAGAAACTTATCGAAACCTACTGCCACACAAGGTTAACAGCTACACTCTAGTTGGCAGAAAGGACACTCAACAATGAAAAATAATAAAAATGCATGGTAGAAGCTAGATCTGGTGCTTACTTTCGTGCTAGGGCTATCTAGTGAATACCAAAGAAAAAAAAACAGTGACCAACAGTAAACTGCTAGGGGCTGTCTAGTGAATATTATTAACAAATTAAACAGTAAGCTATGGTAAGACACCTACTTATTATCACTCATATTTATAATGTAAACAAACGTTTATGTGCATGCGAAAATAACCTAATAAAACTATAAAAACTGCTACGACCCTAAATGACACTAATAAACGTAAATGCTGACAGATACAAGAACAAAACAAAAATTTCAGCTAATAATGGGAGTTCAGAATATAAAGCACAAATACGAACTCTATATTATAGGAACAGATGGGCTTACAGTACACGATCACTGGAGCCCACAACAAGCTAAGGAATTTAAGCAGACGGCGAGGTGAGTTTTAGCTTTCTACTATCTAAATCGTATGTAAGAAGGGCTCAGAAGTTGTATTATAACACTGATTTACTCAGATATTGTAGTATAACATTAATTTACCACGTATTTTACGTTTGCTTAACTGTTCATGCTCGCAGGTTGCGCTGGCCAAACGTATACAAGTAAGGTTAGAATTCACTGTCAGTATCACTTTTCCTAATACAACGTATAAAAACTGTTACATACAATGTATCGAGTCTAAATGACCCTGAAATAAAGTGATCGTATGGCGTTTATTGGCCGGGATATCCTTCGAGGTTCGGCCGCCGTATTGCAAGTCTTTTTAGTTGACGCCACTTCGACGACTGGCGTGTCAATGATGATGAAGGACAAACAAAACCCAGTCCCCTGCCGGGAATCGAACCCGGGTCCCCTTACGTGGCAGGCGATAACGCTACCGCTGCGCTAGTAATAAACGTGAATACTGGTACTGAACCCTAACTTAAACTGATTAACGCTCGTATTTATAATGTAAACAAACGTTTACGTACACGCGTAAAATTACCTAATGAAACGTATAAAAACTGTTACCTTCAATGTATCGAGCCTAAATGACACTAATAAACGTAAATACCATTTTACACTGATTTAATTGATAATCCCGCGTATTTAATGTCAGTTAAGAATGTAAACAAACGTTTGCGTACACGCGAAACTGTCCTAAATAGAAACTTCGCTTTTCCTATTCAGACCAAATAAAAACTGTAACCTTCAATTTATCAAGTCTATCTGACACCAATGCACGTAAATACTATAGAATATACAGCAAAAACAATTAATTCCTAGCTAAATTACTTATCTCGTAACACAGCAAGCGAAAAGCACTCGTAGCCTGCGTTAGGATTGCCAACAGCCAACCGCCAAACGCGCATTTTAATTGTTTTATATGCGGTATAAAGTCGACCTGGATCGTAAACGTGAAACGGGCGTGAGTGTTTGACTGTGTTAGCCGTGTTTTGCACAAACTGGATATCAAGTTCCCGTCGTAGCATCCGTCCGTGATTGTTGAGACTTTCCGCCAACTGTCGCACGGTGCATTTCCAGCACGGAAGCCTGTCACGCAGAATTTCAGCCTTCTGGAGATACGCCGTTAACAAGGTCGCCCATTTTACCCAGTGTGGCGGCGGTCGCAGATTTTATTTCAGCATCACCGACGCTACCTCATTCCAAGGTATGTTCTCTCCTACACCTCTCTCGTCTTTGATGAATCTTGGCGGTGATAAGTAAAGGAGACGCAGCTGCTGGTGGTTCCACACGAATATTGGCCGCTCGCCTGATAATTCTGAAATCTGCTTAACCAGCGTGACGGGTTGGAGGTTACCTGAATTGGTACTCGCGCCAGTTTTCGAGAGGAGTACCACTATTTCTTTCAAACCGTCTGGTATCATGGCGCCTGACCGCACGTCACTAGCAACTGCTTCAAGGGAGTCTTCGAGGGTGGCTCAGTGGTGCTGGTAGAATCCTGCTCCGAGACCGGCAGGCCATGGTGGCTTTCGCCTAGATGCACGGGAGGTTGTTTCCTCAGTTTCGTGTATAATGGATGAGGTTTCCAGAGTGGTTCCATCCTCCTCTTGCAAGCATTCTTGGATGGTGGTGAGAACTGTGTGACAGGCCAGATCGTCGATATCTTGTCTGTCATAGAGGTGCTACAATATGCGTCACCACAAGTCATAATACCCCTCTGGGTGTACGAAGTCTGTTCAAAAAATTCAGAAACATTCGTAATTTCCCGCCAATTATGTGCTGGAGCAAAATAAGTTCCACTCCCCTGCACATGCCTGTGTTTAATGTGTAGCTGCCAGAAGTTTCATTTTCCTGTGTTGAGTAGAACGTTGTGTCGCACAGTTCACGAATTTAGAAATGGCAGAGTTAGAGGTGCAACTCATCTGCATTAAATTTTGCGTGAAAATAAAAAACCTTTACAGGGACACACCAAATGATGCAGGAAGCTCAAATGGTTCAAATGGCTCTGAGCACTATGGGACTTAACATCGGAGGTCATCAGTCGCCTAGAACTTAGAACTACTTAAACCTAAGTAACATAAGGACATCACACACATCCATGCCCGAGGCAGGATTCGAACCTGCGACGGTGGCGGTCACGCGGCTCCAGACTGAAGGGCCTATAACACATCGGCCACAGCGGCCGGGGTTGCAGGAAGCCTACGGTGATGAATGCTTAAGCTGTACTCGGACTTACGACTGGTTCACACGGTTTAAAAATGGCCGGACGAAAGTTAAAGATGATCCTCGTTCAGGACGCCCTTCGACGCCTACCGACGACCCTCATGTCAGGTACGTCAACGTCATTGTGCATGCCAGTCGATGACTGAATGTGCGAGAGATTCCAGAAGAATATAACATTTCAGTTGGATCATATCATAAAATCCTGACACAGCATCTTGGAATACATCGTGTTGTCGCCAAGTTCGCCCCGCGGCTCATGAATCAAGACCAGGGAGACCTTCTCCTTGCACTCTATGAAGAGCTTTTGGATCGCGCAAATGGGAACGAGATATTCCTTAAGAGAATCGTAACTGGTGATGAGACGTGGGTACGCGACTATTATCTTGAGACCATGGTTCAGTCTTCACAATGGTTCGGGAAAGATTCTCCAAACTCGTAAGGCAGGTCAAATGTCAAGGCCATGCTGACAGTTTTTTTTTTTTTTTTTTTTTTTGCTTTGAAGGATTGACTCATTATCTCATTATGAAGTCGCGCCACGGGGACAAACTGTTAATATATGGAACTATCGGGGCGCGTTGCGATGCCTGTGAGAAAATATGAGAAACAAACGGCCTGAAATGCGACGAGACAATTAATGGCTATTGCACCCGCACATTCATCCTTGCTGATGGGTGACTATTGCACAAAAAACCAAATCACTGTACTGCCTCATCCGCCGTAGTCTCCAGACCTTTTTTTTATATCAAGAGTTGAAAACCCCGTTGAAAGAACGAAGATTTGCAACAATACACGAGATAAAAGAAATTTCGCAGACGGCGCTTCGTGCGATCCTGCAAGAGGCGTACCAAGAGTGCTTCTGAAATGGGAACAGCGTTGGGAGCAGTGTGTCAATTGTGGAGGAGAGTATTTCGAGGGAGACCATGCCCATTAAGTAAGAGGTGAGAGTGGAAAAATTTTGTGGACAGAGATCCGGAATTTTTTCGAACAAAGCTCGTACGGGGTATAACGGGGGTAAATAAGTGCAGGTATTTTTATATGTCATCACTTAATTAGCGCATACATTAGTGTGTTCGTTGCTTTTTCTCTGCGTGAAAAAACAGTCTTCCCACAAACGCGTCACATAATTCATTGCCTGACGTTTCGTGCACGGTCGCAACTGCACCACTAAGTGGACTGCCACTGTCTGTATAGATTAACCATTTTGTATCCGTACATCCACACTTCAACACCTGACCTACCGCCCAGGGTCTTGCTCTTGCCATATGTACTTGGAGGAACTACCCGACCTAGAAATATACAACTTTTAATAGTTTTATATATTAGTCTCTAAATGACGTAAATAATGAAGTAATGTCGGGCACGGATGTGTGTGATGTCCTTAGGTTAGTTAGGTTTACGTAGTTCTAAGTTCTGTGGGACTGATGACCTCAGATGTTAAGTCCCATAGCGCTCAGAGCCATTTGAATCATTTGTAGTTGGGTGTGACCTGTGCTTTTTTCCACGAACTGGACACGGTTTCTTGTACGAGAAACCTACGACAGATTGTAGTTAGAAGAGGGGCTAACTCAGCCGCAAATTCAGTATAAATAGGGATTACTTCTGGACCTGGAGCTTTGCTCAGTTTTAACGATTTCAGCTGTTTCTCAACACACTGTCACTAATGCTTAGAACACTCATCATTTAAGTGGTACAGGTATTAAACTGGAGGAATTCTGCTGGATTTTCTTTCGTAAAAGGATAGTTGATAATGTAGTTAAGCATTTCAGCTTTTGCTTTCCTGCTCTCAATTTGAGTTCCTGTCTCGACCAACTTTGGTGCCATTAACAGCCTTTATATAAGACCAGAATTTCTTTGAGTTTTGTAAAATATCACTTGCCAATATTCTGCTGCGGTAGCCAGTGAAGGGCTGACGCATTGCTCTCTCGACAGCCAAACACGTTTCATTCAGCATCTCCCTATCTATAGCCCAACGCTTTGTTTTACACCTATCATACGGTAATCTCTGTTTCTTTAGAAGTTTCTTTACAGTGACTGCATGTCGTGGAGGGCATTTGTTAAGACGGGGCTGACCCAAACAGCACCACAACCCCTCCATTGCTGCGCCGCTCGTGTGCGCCGCACCGCTTCTGTGTACATTGGACCTTAGATTTTACCATCAGTGTTTTAGATACGAGGAATGTTTCTTAGTAACTCTGTTGTGCTCTGCTGGATACGAAAATAGTAATATATGACAAAAAATTTCTGTGCGCATAGCTCAGGTCCACACCACAAATTTTTCGTGGAAACTTCAGTGTTCCATAATAAAACGTAATTTCAGTAACAAACGTCACTCTATATTCGACGTCAACGTGCAGTAACCATTCAGAGACGGGCGCACTAGGAACGGGGGGGTACATAAAGCGCGTCGAGGGGAAGCGCAAAATATTGCAGTTGTTGTCGTAATGCGACAAAGGAGCGATCTGTCTGTCATCCAATAGGCCATAATCATTGGCTTTCGCGTCATGGGTAGAATCATTTCAGAAACGGCGAAGGTTGTGATCTGTTCGCTTGCGCCATGGTTGAAGTGTGCTGCGCGTGGCAAAAATACAAAACCGGCGCCGGTAAACTCCGGTGCTCCACGCGAGACGGATGACAAGTGAATAGCCGTGCAACTGTTGAGACGCTGACCGCCCAGATGAACCCAGGGGCCAGTAACAATGTTTCCTCAATGTCCATTCTTCCAACGCTGCTGCCTATGGGCCTCCGCAGCAAGCTAGTTAATATATCTGCCGTCCATGGATAGGAAAATCTCAGAGTGTGAGCTATAGCGGTTTTATTTAAATTAAAGTCTTCCTTCAAAATTTACAAAACAATATTCGTGAGGTAGAGATTCTTCCAAACATAAACTGTCTGTAGTAACCATACAACTTCGCCAAACCAAGCCCCGGGAGTCTCGTGAAGAGCGGCGCGGAGTCCACGTGGCCGTCACCTGAGTCCGAGGACGAGTAGAGGCCCTGCCAGGATGGCTCCGGTACGCTGGTGGCGGTGGACGATGGCGCGGCGGCTACGATGACACCAGTGGGCTCGCTCGGCGTGAACTGCCTCTCCAGGTTTTTTTTTTTTTTACTTTATTGTTATTTTAAAACCTGTACAAATCAGGTAGGCTGGCAGCGGCACACTACGCCGCTCTTCAGCCATAGCGTTTACAATAGTATAAGAACGGAGAACGATAGGGAACAAAGTGACGGGCAAAAGACAGAGGTCACAGAGACATAAAAAAACACGGAGTCGTTCACACGTGACGATAACAACACTGAAAACACGTTGGCACGGCGCACAGAACACTGATGAGTCCGACGGCACAAGTGAACGTAGTAGTGGGACGGTGGACACCAAAAAACACTAAACGACGTCACACACACGAGACACAGAAGGCGGTGATCTCCGGCGCGCGAATGTTCACTACGCGTGTGCGAGTCCAGGGACCTGCCAAGAGAGGAGGAGGAGGAAGGGGAGTGGGAGAGTGAGAGGGGAGAGCAGAAATGCCACGGGCAGGGGAGAGAGGGGGGAGGAAGGAAGGGGGAGAGGAAGCCCGGGTGAAGAGGGGGGAGGGAGGGGACGGGGAAAAGGAAAAAGAAGGGAAGAGAAGAGAAGGGAGGGAGGGTGCCGAGAGGAAAGGACACCGGAAGTGGGGGGTGGGGCAGGGTCAAAGTTGATAGGAGGGGTAGATGGAGGGGACGAGGACATCATCAGGGAGAGGGAGCTGGCGGAAGCCACCTTGGGAGAGGGTAAGGAGGGTGGAGAGATGGAGACCGGGCGGGACGTGGGAATACAGGCGCGGCAGCGGGCGGGGATGGGAGAGGATCGGGGATACGAGCGGGTGAGGTGGATCAAGTTTACGGGAGTTGTACAGGATCTGTATCCTTTCAAGGAAAAGGAGGAGGTGGGGGATGGGGATGAGATCATACAGGATCCGCGTGGGGGAGGGGAGACGGATGCGATAGGCGAGGCGGAGAGCATGGCGTTCAAGGATTTGGAGGGATTTATAAAAGGTAGGGGGAGCGGAGATCCATGCTGGATGGGCGTAACAAAGGATAGGGCGGATGAGGGATTTATAGGTGTGGAGGATGGTGGAGGGGTCCAGACCCCACGTACGGCCGGAAAGGAGCTTGAGGAGACGGAGTCGGGAACGTGCCTTGGCTTGGATTGTCTAGAGATGGGGAGTCCAGGAGAGGCGACGGTCGAGGGTGACGCCAAGGTATTTGAGGGTGGGAGTGAGGGCGATGGGACGGCCATAGACGGTGAGATAGAAATCAAGGAGGCGGAAGGAAGGCCTCTCGAGGCTCCTGCGCCAGCCTAAATACTGCTCGGCGCATGGATATGGCTGGCTGTATTTGCAGTCACGTGTCGAGCGGAAGGAAAGAGGTCCGCGGCTGTAGCGACCTCTTGCGGCGCCATGGACGCCTCCTGGTGGTCTCTGAGAAGCGTCTGTGTTTCCGGGACGACCGGCCAGGCTGACCCTACTCGGTCCGGGGTCCGCTGTACTGGTCTGCCTCGTGGGAAGCGAGAGTTGCAGGCGCTTAGTCTGGACACAGTAGTAGTGGTTAGTATATCCTTACTGACTGCTGTTCATCTGCGACGAAGACTGGAATTTCACGCCGGTACCACAATTGGACGTCCACCCAGTGGTGACAGGTGGCTTTTTCGTGTGAATCATTTCTTATGCTCCATCGGACTGACATCAAACACGTTGCTTCAACCATCTGGAGGGTCCCGGCCGGAGGATAAAGCACTGTGGTCTGCGTGATATTTTAACGTCATTCCCTGGACGATCTCGTCATTGTGGAGGGCACAGTGGATCAACACAAGTATCCGTCTATCGTTGGAGATCATATCCGTCCCTCGGCACGATAGCATCTACCAGCAGGACAATGCAATGTATCACACAGCTTGCAGTGTACATGTGTGGTTTAAAAAGCACCAGGATGAGTTTGTCAACTGACTGTGGACCGTCAACTGAGAAACCTGGAGCAGCTGCGCACGGCGTGGCAGTCGGCACGGTTCCCCACCCCAGTCGCTGCCTCACGGAATCTCGCTGACTCTCTTCCTGCACATCCCGCGGCGGTCGGTGCTGAGTGGCCGAGCGGTTCTAGGCGCCACAGTCTGGAACCGCAGGACAGCTACAGTCGCAGGTTCGAATCCTGCCTCGGGCATGGATGTGTGTGAGGTCCTTAGGTTAGTTAGGTTTAAGTAGTTCTAAGTTCTAGGGGACTGATGACCACAGAAGTTAAGTCCCATAGTGCTCAGAGCCATTTGAACCATTTTTTCGGTGCTGAGAGAGGCGGTTGTTCAGGCTTTTGATAGGTGGTTGCATTAATGTGACTGGACAGTGTACAATAGTTCCACGGAGCAGTATAATGTTGCCATAATAGACAAATCACAAGTCTGTAGTGACTCTGGCCGCCCTATGCCCGACGGGCCAACTGCCTAATCGGTCTGGGTCTTTCTTTCTCAGTTCGTTTTCGATGTTGACGTAGCTCTCACGTTCGCTCATCTCTAGATTTTTCAGGCTCTTAGGATCCCTTTCAACGTGAGCTTCCCTTTGACTTCTGTTTTCTATAATTACGAGCATACTTACAAGCCAAGTAATAAGACATCTTTCATTATTTCATTATTTCAGTAATGTCTGCCGAAGGATTCCGAATGAACACTACTGCCCATTAAAATTGCTACACCACGAAGATGACGTGCTACAGACGCGAAATTTAACCGACAGGAAGAAGATGATGTGATATGCAAATGATTAGCTTTTCAGAGCATTCGCACAAGGTTGGCAACGGTGGCGACACCTACAACCCGCTGACATGACGAAAGTTTCCAACCGATTTCTCATACACAAACAGCAGTTGACCGGCGTTGCCTGGTGAAACGTTGTTGTGATGCCTCGTGTAAGGAGGAGAAATGCGTACCATCACGTTTCCGACTTTGATAAAGGTCGGATTGTAGCCTATCGCGATTGCGGTTTATCGTATCGTGACATTGCTGCTCGCGTTGGTCGAGATCCAATGACTGTTAGCAGAGTATGGAATCGGTGGGTACAGGAGGGTAATACGGAACGCCGTGCTGGATCCCAACGGCCTCGTATCACGAGCAGTCGAGATGAGAGGCATCTTATCCGCATGGCTGTAACGCATCGTGCAGCCACGTCCCGATCCCTGGGTCAACAGATGGGGACGTTTGCAACACAACAACCACCTGCACGAACGATTCGACGACGTTTGCAGCAGCATGGACTATCAGCTCAGAGACCATGGCTGCGGTTACCCTTGACGCTGCATCACAGACAGGAGAGCCTGAGCTGGTGTACTCAACGACCAACCTGGGTGCACGAATGGCAAAACGTCATTTTTTCGGATGAATCCAGGTTCTGTTTACAGCATTATGATGGTCGCATCCGTGTTTGGCGACATCGCGGTGAACGCACATTGGAAGCGTGTATTCGTGATCACCATACTGGCGTATTACCCGGCGTGATGGTATGGGGTGCCATTGGTTACACGTCTCGGTCACCTCTTGTTCGCATTGACGGCACTTTGATCAGTGGACGCTACATTTCAGATGTGTTACGACCCTTGGCTGTACCCTTCATTCGATCCCTGCGAAACCCTACATTTCAGCAGGATAATCCACGACCGCATGTTGCAGGTCCTGTACGGGCCTTTCTGGATACAGAAAATGTTCGACTGCTGCCCTGGCCAGCACATTCTCCAGATCTCTCACCAATTGAAAACGTCTGGTCAGTGGCGGCCGAGCAACTGGCTCGTCACAATATGCCAGTCATTACTCTTGATGAACTGTGGTATCGTGTTGAAGCTACATGGGCAGCTGTACATGTACACGCCATCCAAGCTCTGTTTGACTCAATGCCCAGGCGTATGAAGGCCGTTATTACGGCCAGAGGTGGTTGTTCTGGGTAATGATTTCTTAGGAACTATGCACCCAAATTGTGTGAAAATGTAATCACATGTCAGTTCTAGTATATTTGTCCAATGAATACCCGTTTATCATCTGCATTTGTTCTTGGTGTAGCAATTTTAATTTTCAGTAGTGTAGCTCAACTCTGGCACGGATAACAGAGGCGGCGCATCGTGTCGTGGAAGCAATGATGCCTCGGTAGGTCGTTGGAGGGAGTTGGCACCACACCTGCACATACATATCACATAACTCTCTTTAATTCCGGGAGGGGGGGGGGGGCGATGAGCGTCACGTTCAATCACATTCCAGATGTGTTACATTGGGTTCAGATCTGGCGAGTTGGGGAATCAGCATGTCAATTAGAAGAATCAGCACGTCAGTTACAACTCGCCACTGTGCTCTTCGAACCACATCATCGCACTCCTACCCTTGTGAGATGGCGCACTATCTTGCTGAAGAATGTCACTGACGTCGGGAAACATGATGGTCATGAGGGGGTGTACGTGGACTCCGGTGTACAATACTCCTTTGCCGTCATGGTGCTTTACACGAACCCAACTGGACCCAGGGATGCCCACGTTAATGTTCCCCAGAGCATAACGGAGCCGCTGCCATCTTGTCTCCCCGCAGCACAGTTGTAATGGAACATGATGGATTCGCGCCCTCCCATCGATACGATGCAGGTATCGGGATTCGTCAGACCGTGCAACGCTCTACAACTGCACCAACGACCAGTCCCGATGATCACGTGCCCATTTCAGTGCCGGCCGAAGTGGCCGTGCGGTTAAAGGCGCTGCAGTCTGGAACCGCAAGACCGCTACGTTCGCAGGTTCGAATCCTGCCTCGGGCGTGGATGTTTGTGATGTCCTTAGGTTAGTTAGGTTTAACTAGTTGTAAGTTCTAGGGGACTAATGACCTCAGCAGTTGAGTCCCATAGTGCTCAGAGCCATTTGAACCATTTGAACCAACCCATTTCAGTCGTAGTCGCCGATGTCGTGGTGTTAACATCGGCACATGCATGGGTCGTCGGCTGCGGAACCTCTTCGTTAGGAGTGATCGGTGTGCTGTGTGTCCAGGTACACTTGTACTCCACCCAGCAATAAAGTCTGATGTTAGTTTCTCCAGTGTTCGCCATCTGTCCTGTTTTACCAGTGTGCCCAGCCTACGACGTCCGACATCTGTAATGCTCTCTGGACGTGGTTTCACTTTGCTTTCTGCACGTGTTGAAGACACCCCCCACAGCACTCCTCCAACGACCGACAAGTCGTGCAGTTTCCGAAATGCTCGTGCCGAGCCTCGAGAGCATCATAATCTGCCCTCCGTCGAACGCAGATAGATCGCGCGCTTTTCCCATTCTACACACGGACAGCACGCTCACTGATACTGCATGCACAGTGCTTGTGTCTGACTGGCAGTCATTCCTCGCCAGGTGACGCTGCTATCGCCTGGATTCCGTAGAAACGTTGGAACAAGCGAAGCAATACTGTACCTACGACTTATCTTAGAAAATAGATTAAAGAAAGGCAAACCTACGTTTCTAGCATTTGTAGACTTAGAGAAAGCTTTTGACAATGTTGACTGGAATACTCTCTTTCAAATTCTAAAGTTGGCAGGGCTAAAATACAGGGAGAGAAAGGCTATTTATAATTTGTACAGAAACCAGATGGCAGTTATAAGAGTCGAGGGGCATGAAAGGGAAGCAATGGTTGGGAAGGGAGTGAGACAGGGTTGTAGTCTCTCCCCGATTTTATTCAATCTGTATATTGAGCAAGCAGTAAAGGAAACAAAAGAAAAATTCGGAGTAGATATTAAAATCCATGGGGAAGAAATAAAAACTTTGAGGTTCGCCGATGACATTGTAATTCTGTGAGAGACAGCAAAGGACTTGAAAGAGCAGTTGAACGGAATGGACAGTGTCTTGAAAGGAGGATATAAGATGAACATCAACAAAAGCAGAACGAGGATAATGGAATGTAGTCGAATTAAGTCGGGTGATGCTGAGGGAATTAGATTAGGAAATGAGTAGTAAAGGAGTTTTGCTATTTGGGGAGCAAAATAACTGATGATGGTCGAAGTAGAGAGGATATAAAATGTAGACTGGCAAGGAAAGCGTTTCCGAAGAAGAGAAATTTGTTAACATGGAATGTAGATTTGTGTCAGGAAGTCGTTTCTGAAAGTATTTGTATGGAGTGTAGCCATGTATGGAAGTGAAACATGGACTATAAATAGTTTGGACAAGAAGAGAATAGAAGCTTTCGAAATGTGGTGCTACAGAAGAATGCTGAAGATTAGATGGGTGTATCACATAACTAATGAGGAGGTATTGAACAGAATTGGAGAGAAGAGAAATTTGTGGCACATCTTGACAAGAAGAAGGGATCGGTTGGTAGGACATGTTCTGAGGCATCAAGGGATCACCGATTTAGTATTGAAGGGCAGCATGGAGGGTAAAAATTGTAGAGAGAGAGCAAGAGATGAATACACTAAACAGATTCAGAAGGATGTAGGCTGCAGTGGTTACTGAGAGATGAAGAAGCTTGCACGGGGTAGAGTAGCATGGAGAGCTGCATGAAACCAGTCTCTGGACTGAAGACCACAACAACAACAACATTTGCAAAGTTCTACTCATACTAATATGGATGCTACCTTTTTTATTCAGCGATAACGTCGTCCTCACGCTGGAGCGTGTTCAACGAGTTCTGAAAGAAAGATAGGAAATATTCCTTAAAAAATGTTCTTAAAAATAATTTATTTATGCTTTGTTAACTTTAGGTTAAAACTGAAAACTAAAAAATGTGAAAAACGAAAGAAAGAATGATTGTTAAAATCCTGCTGGATATCAACAAAAATGCCGCACTAATACTCCCAACCTTTTCCTCATTCAGTATGCAGAAACAGGAAACAAAGGTAAATAAAGGCTTATTAATTCTTTATGTTATCTATAACACTTTGCTTGCTTATAAAACTTCACGTTTGTTCACGATGATCTGCTTATTCCATTACTTTCAGGATTGGTTTTTTTTTTTTTTTTTTTTTTTTTTAGTGTTGATTGCCATAACCGAAATTGAAAAAAAATGTGTTTTGAAAGCTATTTTTTGGGTCGATTAAGTATTGTATAGCCCAGCGCCAATATACCTCCCAAAACCATCCTCTAACCGGCCGGTAGGTTCAGCATTTAGCGGCTTAGGACTACACCGAGGTAACCCCCATGTCTGCAGTTCGTCACATTACCGAGCAGCACGTTAAGTGGAACGCAGGATACCGCAGTTGTGTGAATGCGTGTGGCGCTGTGCCGCTGACGTAGACTTTGGGAAGATCCCAGTCCTGGAGAGCACTTTTTTTCTTTTTAGACCTTGAAATTTCACAGTTTTTCCTTGTCTTCTAGCGCAGAAAATTGTGTATTCTTTTATCGACTGATGTGCCTGGCATTAAGAGTAGACGTACTCGCGTATAACGTAGCGCCGCCGTTTTCTTCCGAGTGCACTACAATAGCTCCATCATATTAAGCTGAATGCATAATAAGGAAGCCACCAACGAGTTATCTTGTTTTCATAGACAAATGGTAGAATACTCTTGTGGTTCCGCTGTGCGGGAGGGGGCGTACTTCTGGGGATATGGACATGCGTCACTGATCGGTCTACTGCTAGCTGGGTGCTGCACCGACTCTGCAAGGGGCGTATGAGGAAGCGACAGAAAGTGATTGAAGACATTATTTCGGTACGTTTCTGTAAAGGTTCGTGTCCATGTTTACTGCAGATCAGCGCCGAAATTTCCGCCGCATCAAGGAATCGGCATACTTTCCCATGAAGAGAGTGACAACTAAGAAAACGCAAGGTATAATCATTGCTCAGGCAGCGGCCGTCAGTGTTAAATCCGCCCTTTTGGTGGTATCGCAGACAACAGGTGTTACAAAACCGAGAGAAATCAATAATGAATAAAAAATCTGTACCCAGATCCCAGGAGTGGCCAAGCGCCCCCTCTTGCCCCCCCCCCCCCTCCTTCCCCCCCTCCCATTTGCAGACGTCTATGGCCACTAGACAAACACTGGAGTTGAGATCACCACAACGGATAGGTCATCGCGCACTATTTGTTTCACCTGTAGGCCTGTAAGGGTGATCGTTAAGAATTTGTGCTCGATTATAAATTAGTGTAGCTTAGGAATGCTTTTAGTTAGGGCGCTGATTCCGGTGTCATTGTGATGAGCTTATGGCGTACTACTGGGACCGAAAGTGAGACAATACAAATATCTGCCGGAATCTAAGTGAAAGTCGATATTTCTTTGAAATACCTTTCCACTGCATGCGAGGGCCTGCCGAAGTGGCCGTGCGGTTAAAGGCGCTGCAGTCTGGAACCGCAAGGCCGTTCCGGTCGCAGGTTCGAATCCTGCCTCGGGCATGGATGTTTGTGATGTCCTTAGGTTAGTTAGGTTTAACTAGTTCTAAGTTCTAGGGGACTAATGACCTCAGCAGTTGAGTCCCATAGTGCTCAGAGCCATTTGAACTGCATGCGAGGATGCGCTGCTAACAGCACCTGAAACATTTGGTGTGAAGTGGGCTGTGGTACAATATGGATCCTCACCCACCCACCTTACACACCAGACCTCAAACGATGCGACTTCGCCTTCACTCCACAACTGAGGAAACCACTGCATGGGAGGCGCTTTGCAAACTTCACGCGTTTAGGTGACAGGTGGTGGACATCGATGGCAATGCCAGTGGTACTCAGCAGCTTCTCCAACGTTCGCAACACTGTGTATGTGCCCTTGGGGACTATGTTCAAGCACAGTAGTTGATTCTGATTTATTTTTGTTTCATTTGTGCACGCGCACAAAAGAATTTACACAGAGTTCCAATGCGTGGACTTCATTTCAACCTTTCCGCGATCTCTGTAAGTAGGCTGTTTAACTTTTTTATGTTGGTAACGCCATGTAGCGCTCTATATGAAAATCACTGACTGTGCTGTGTGCAGTCTGTGGCTGGTTTGCATTGTTGGAATTTGCTATTGTAGTGTTGGGCAGTTGGCTGTTAACAGCGCGTAGCGTTGCGCAGTTGGAAGTGAGCCGCCAGCATTGGTGGATGTGGGGAGAGAGATGACGGAGTTTTGAGAGCGGATGATCTGGACGTGTGTCCATCAGAGACAGTAAATTTGTAAAACTCATATATATATATTACGACTTTTGAACACTATTAAGGTAAATGCATTGTTTGTTCTCTATGAAAATCTTTCGTTTGCTAACTATGCCTATCATCAGTTAGTGCCTTCAGTAGTTAGAATCTTTTATTCAGCTGGCAGTATTGGCCCACGCTGTATTGCAGTAGTTTGAGTAACGAAGATTTTTGTGAGGCAATTGATTCATGAAAGGTATAGGTTATCGTTAGTCAAGGCCACTCTATTGTAGGGATTATTGAAAGTCAGATTGCGTTGCGCTAGAAACATTGTGTGTCAGTTTAAGCACAGTCATTTATAATTTTTCTAAGGGGACGTTTCATACCGCCTGTGCTGGAAACCTAATTTATATTTGCATTCAGATACACACTGCCGTACCAGTTCAGTGCACACCGTGGAATTCTCATGTTGTATTATTATCGCAAGATATACTATAATTCCCATGAGTTATTGAATGGTCCTTGTACTACTGAGTTTGTACCACACTGATCTACATTAAAAATGCTAAGTAGATAAGTGACATTATTTTGAGGTAGAGTTAGGTTTTGTACTTATTACAAAGGCTGGTTGATTTGGGGAGGGGACGAAACAGCGAGGTCATCGGTTGCATCGGATTGAGGAAGGATGGGGGAAGGAAGTCGGCCATGCCGTTTGAAAGGAACCATCCCGGCATTTGGCTTAAGCGATTTAGGGAAATCACGGAAAACCTAGTATTCAGGATGACCGGACGCGGGTTTGAACCGTCGTCTTCCCGAATGCGAGTTAAGTGTGGTAACAACTGCGTCACCTCGCTAGGCACTTATTGTAAAATTGACATCTTGCGACATGACTATTTTTGAAACTCAGCGATCATTTATATGAAAACCAGATATTTGAATTTAGCCCCCTCTTGGAAGAATTACTGTGGACAAGCATGCTATTTCCCTGGTAATCTATGAAGGACAGTGGTACAGCAGCCAGACATGAAGTATCTTAATAAGCAATTAAAACCAACTGCTGTATTGTAATCAAACGTCTTTAATTCAAAACATGCTACCTGTTTCGAAGCGAAAAAGCGTCATCTTCAGGTGCCAAGCCTAATCTGGCATAAACGTATGAACCACAGTGACAAAGACCGACGGAGTCTCCAAATGGAAACAGTACAACTTATTAAGCATGGACACCAGCATGTCCAACCAACAAGCAGAATCCGCAGTTCTTGGTCTAGTGGTTAGCATTGCTTCCTCTGGGTCAGGGGGTCCTGCGTTCGATTCCTGGCCGGGTCGGGGATTTTCTCTGTCCGGGCTCAAATGGTTCAAATGGCTCTGAGCACTATGGGACTTAACATCTCAGGTCATCAGTCCCCTAGAACTCAGCAGTACTTAAACCTAAGTAACCTAAGGACATCACACACATCCATGCCCGAGGCCGGATTCGAACCTGCGAGCGTAGCAGCTGCGCGGTTCCGGACTGAAGCGCCTAGAACCGCTCGGCCAACCCTGCCGGCCTCTGTCCGGGGAGACGGTGTTTGTGTTGTCCTCATCATTTCATCATCATTCAGGAAGATGGCGAGACTGTACAGTGGAAAGATAGGCACTTTATACCGGCACTGATAACAACGCCGTTGAGCGCCCCACAGACCAAAAATCAAGTCAACAATCAAAGCCGTGTCCCACGAGGCCAAACTCAACTGTATTCTGTATCTTAGCAGTAGTAACAAGCCCATACTCTAGCGTATACGGCGTATATGCTTAGTAAATTGTACTGGTTCCATTTAGAGACTCCATTGGTCTTCATCATTGCGATTCGTACGTTGATGGTAGTTTACGATTGGGACCTAAAGATGACGCTTTTTGGCGTCGGAACTGGTAGCATATTTTGAATAAACTACGTTGGATTACAATACAGCTGTTGCTTTTAATTATCATTATTGAGGCTTATGCTGTTAGATTTTAGCAGCTCAGAAACGACGATATTTTGTAACACGAGGAAGTTCGACCTACGAGCGGACAGACGCTTTCACCTCAGAGTGCGGTTTTGAGGGTCCGCGGCCTCCAGCTACGCAGAATGAGGGCGAGGAGCTCAGCCCAGCTCTCGAGGGCGGCGGAAACGACGCGACGCGCCGTTGGGCGGGCGGCGAGGTCTGCACAAGTTGCGGTGGCGGCACCGCGCCGGCCTTGGCGCGGCAGGGGGTGGCGGGGGAGTGGAGTGGGGGGGGGGGGGGGACAGGCGCCCCTCGCCACGCTGCCCATCGATCCGCCGCCGGCGCCGGGACTCTGGCGGGACGGAGCCTGCAGCGGAATGCCCCGCTTCGCCCAGCAGACGCTTCCACCGCACACGGCGTGCCCCCTGGTGGCACTAGGGCATCTGCCACACCTGAGGTCCACAGTATTCCGAAACAGTATTCATTGGACAAATATATTATACTAGAACTGACATGTGATTACATTTGCACGCAATTTGGGTGCATAGATGCTGAGAAATCAGTACTCAGAACAACCACCTCTGGCCGTAATAACGGCCTTGATACGCTTGGGCATTGAGTCAAACATAGCTTGGATGGCGTTTACAGGTACAGCTGCCCATGCAGCTTCAACACGATACCACAGTTCATCAAGAGTAGTGACTGGCGTATTGTGACGAGCCAGTTGCTCCGCCACCATTGACCAGACGTTTTCCATTGGTGAGAGGTCTGAAAGAATGTGCTGGCCAGGGCAGCAGTCAAACATTTTCTGTATACAGAAAGGCCCGTACAGGACCTGCAACATGCGGTCGTGCATTATCCCGCCGAAATGTAGGGTTTCGCAGGGATCGAATGAAGCGTACAGCCACGGGTCGTAACACATATGAAATGTAACGTCCACTGTTCCAAGTGCCGTCAATGCGAACAAGAGGTGACCGAGACGTGTAACCAATGGCACCCCATACCATCACGCCGGGTAATACGCCAGTATGGTGATCACGAATACACGCCTCCAATGTGCGTTCAGCGCGATGTCGCCAAACGCGGGTGCGACCATCATGATGCTGTGAACAGAACCTGGATTCATCCGAAAAAATGACGTTTTGCCATTCGTGCACCCAGGTTCGTCGTTGAGTACACCAGCGCAGGCTCTCCCGTCTGTGATGCAGCGTCAAGGGTAACCGCAGCCATGGCCTCTGAGCTGATAGTCCATGCTGCTGCAAATGTCGTCGAACCGTTTGTGCAGGTGGTTGTTGTGTTGCAAACGTCCCCATCTGTTGACTCAGCGATCGGGACGTATTTGCACGATCCGTTACAGCCATGTGGATAAGATGCCTGTCATCTCGACTGCTCGTGATACGAGGCCGTTGGGATCCAGCACGGCATTCCGTATTACCCTCCTGAAGCCACCAATTCCATATTCTGCTAACAGTTATTGGATCTCGACCAACGCGAGCAGCAATGTCGCGATACGATAACCCGCAATCGTGATAGGCTACAATCCGACCTTTATCAAAGTCGGAAACGTGATGGTACCCATCTCTCTTCCTTAACGAGGCATCACAACAACGTTTCATCAGGCAATGACGGTCAACTGCCGTTTCTGTATCAGAAATCGGTTGGAAACTTTCCTCTTGTCAGCACGTTGTAGGTGTCGCCACCGGCGCCAAGCTTGTGTGAATGCTCTGAAAAGCTAATCATTTGCATATCACAGCATCTTCTTCCTGTCGGTTAAATTTCGCGTCTGTAGCACGTCATCTTCGTGGTGTAGCAATTTTAATGGCCAGTACTGTAAAAGTAGTAACAGATCAAATAAAATGTTTATCAACTCGAAAGAAAGACAATCCATAAGTTTATGTAAACGCAACCAGCAATGTACCACAGGAATCAGCTTAGTTTTTCAAGGAACTCCACGACAGGATAGAAGGAGTGACCGGTGAGGAAACCCTTCGGTTTTGGTGTGAAAGCGCGTGTATTACTGCTAAGATTTTTGAATTCCTGTGGTAGCTTATTGAAATTGGAGGAGGTAGTATATTGTGCACCTTTCTGCGCAAGGGTCAAGGAAGCACGATCCATATGCAGATTGAATTTCTGTCTAGCATTAACTGAGTGGAAGCTGCTAATTCTTGGGAATAAGGTGATACTGTTAACAAGAACCAATAGCAAAACATATATATATATATATATATATATATATATATATATATATATTTTGAGAGGCCAATGACAGAATACCCAGACTAATGAACAGGAGTCAACAAGAGGTTTGCGTACTTACACCACTTATTGCCTGAACCATCCATTTCTGAGCCAAGAATATCCTTTGAGAATGGGAATAGTTCCTCCGAAATATAATACCATATGACATAAGCGAATGAAAATGAGCAATGTACCCTGCTTGTCATGTCGAACTATTAGTTACTTCAGATACTTTTCAAATACTAAAAATGGCAGCATTAAAACTTTGAAAAAGATGTTGAACGTGGGCTTTCTGCGACAGTTTACAATATATGGTCAAACTGCATTTGGTCAAACTGCATTGAAACTGCAATTTCACAAAATTTGAGAGAGGACAATTTACTCTCTCACCTATTTTTTGTACACAGAAAATTATTAAAGATTTTGTTACAACCTCATGCACCCTGAGCAAGACTCTAGAAATTTAACAGCCTTCGCTGATGTTGAATGAGGCTGGTAGGGCAATAGAAGCATGTGGTATTTTTATGGTTCTTAGCTCGTAGAAACGGCATGTTGGGAGTTGGAAGCAATTGACGGCAACCCCATCCCTCAGTAAATCTTCCCAGACAGGCCCACTGCCATACAGGGCAGACAGAGCAGCCCCTCATTGATACAGAACTCCAGCAGAACAATGCCATGATACCTGCATTGGCGCCAGCTGAGGACTGTGCTGGGGGCAACAGACTGAAGGGGCGCATCTATACAGTGGAGCAAATAGGCCTGTGACCCACCTTGGTTGTATGAGAAACTCCAGCGTCTGAAAAACGTTTACACACAGAATCTTTATCATGGCTCATAGCTAGGACTAACAAGCTCCAAGGCACAGGTGATTTAGATAGAGATCTTTAAGATTGTATGTGTTCGCTTGTTGCTGTGGGAAGTGATGCGACTTCAGAGAAGATCATCTTCCCACTCTGTGAAAACTTAAAGAAGCCAGTAATTGGCGGTTTCTTTTTTTTTTTTTTTTTTTCTCGAGACACAGGTGTCTTAACTCTTACCGTAATTCGACAGGAGTTTGTGCTGTCATGTGGGAGGGGAGATTTAGTGCCTCTAGAGCCCTATGATTGGCTCAAGATGGCGTGAAGGTGGTCTCGTTCGTGCACTTTGTGAGAAATAGGATTTTTTTTTCTGGACTTTGGTCTGGTAGTGGACTTCTGGTCGAAGCCCCTGGCACGTCTGGTTGGTACTTGAGACCTGTCCTAAGACTGACTTCGCTTGTGAGTAGTTTGGACTGGGGAACCTGTGGTGAAGTTCTTACTGTACCAACAGTTTGACTTCAAATGTCTAGGATTACTCCATTTGCCGAGGACACACTTATTTGTTTTTGGTTTACCAGTCTTGATGTTTGATACCCTTGTGCACTCAGTCGTATAAGAGAGTCAAATTGGTCCTTGGTATGACCATCGAACGGGTGTGTCACACACTTAAATCTACCATGATTTCAGGGCTCTGATAGAGAGTAAATTCGTCTGCCTGATCGCTAGACCGTGAGATTTTTGCATTTCTTTCGTGGACGCGATCGATTCACAGGTACTCACCTCTTACTTCCGCCGCACACATCTCACCAGCTGCAAGTTACATCGCTGCATGAAGCAAACAGGGTAACGTACTGCTGCTCTGGCCTTGTCAGGGCGTACAGATCTCAATCGCCACTTGCTCTCAGCTGCACCTATGTAGTGAAACTTCAGTAGTTTTGATCAACCAAAGTCTGCTCAGCGTCAGATCAGTTCAGATTGCGTTATCCACATTTTTAGGGCCAGAGTACTTGACTCACTTCTGCCACCGAGGATCCTTGTCCATTTTACACTAAAACCAACTGTTACTTGTTTACAGTATTTAATCAATAACTTGTTTAGCATAATTTATGTCTGTTTTCTTTTCTTTTGAAAAATAAATGTTGTTAGAACTGTAGTAAATTTTGCTTCATTCCCATTCATGTTATGTAACAGCCCCACAGGATTAACTTTCAAATTAGTGAAGTACCCTCGGCAAAAATCCACAATAGTGGTGACGTTAAGTATAGCGTGTCTCTCCAAAAGTCGTCATGCGCTTTTTCTCCGGTGTTTCGGCAGATATTTGCAATTTTATTGTTGCTACATGTAGCTGGAGTCATCCCAAATAAATACCGCTCATCAAGTCTCTCACACGACTTCCACCATCGACGGAAATCGTCGGTTGTTTCCTATTACAAACAAAATTATTTTTGAAGGGAAGTTTTACATACCTATTCTGTAGAGCAATACCAGATTAGTCTAGGGCGATATTTGTTTTATCAGTATATACAGGGTGGCGCACGAAATGTGTTACCAGTTGCTTCTTTCACAACTTACGATGCACATTAGATATCCCGCTGGGATCTCTACAGCAGTACCAGCAGAGCTTGGAAAAACAAATGAGTTACGAAATGACGTGTAATTCACGATACTGCCGCTAGGAGACTAATAAGCAGTTATGGCTGCCAATGGAAGACTGACGTCACAGCAACGATCGGCAATTGTGTTACTTTTTCTTGAAACGAAAAACCTTGTGACTCAGAGGCGTTTTCGACAACAGTTTAACACACGATGGGTCCCTTGCAAGAAGACCATCCACAGGTTGTACGATAAATTTGTACAGGAAGGAACAGTATTAGAAGCGAAGCGACCTCGGCCTAAGCCTGTTTGTTCGCCGGAGAATATTGAAGCTGCACGAGTTGCCGCACAGAGAAGTCCCGGGAAATCGTGTAGAAAAGCAGCAGTGCAACTGGGAATATCAAGACGCTCCGTTCAACGCATTCTTAAAAGTGACCCCCATATGTACCCATACAAGATGACCTGTGCACAGAAGCTCACTGAAGAACACAAGCAGCAGACACTGCTGTTTGCTCAGTGGGCGGAGGATAGGGAAGAAACTCTCAACAACGTTTGGTATGCGGACGAGGCGCATTTTCATTTAGACGGTATGGTTAACAAACAAAATGTACGCTTTTGGGCCACTGAAAACCCATAAGTGCTTCTTGAACGACAACATTATGCTCCGAGGATTACACCGTGGGCAGCAATTTCCAGTCACGGACTCATTGGACCCTTTTTCTTTGAAGAAACTGTGAACAGCGAGCGTTATTTGAGCATGCTTCGCAATAGCTTCATTCCACACCTACTTGCTACTGCCTTGCCCTTCAACACGCAGTGGTTCATGCAAGATGGAGCAAAGCCACATACTGCAAACACTGTGTTAGAGTTTTTACACGAGCATTTCGACATGCGGATCATTTCACTCAGGTTTCCAGGTCGCTTCAGTGACGGATAAAATTCCCCCCTCCCCCCCCCCCCCCCAATAGTCCAGACCTCAATCCATTCGACTTTTTTCTTTGGGGGTACCTAAAGGAAAAAATTTTCCCGAAACGTCCACGTGATTTAATGGATCTCAGAAGAATTATTCTTCAAGCTTGCAGTGAAATTACGGAAGACACGTGCCGTAGGGTAATCACTAACTTCAGTGCTCGTTTGAAGGAAGTTAGGACGCATGTGCTGAGCTAGAACAAAACTCCATGGACGGCTCTTCATTGTAGTATATGTTCCTTTCAGACTGTATTGACAATAAATTTTATATACAAAAACAAAATGGTAACACATTTCGTGCGCCACCCTGTATTAAGGGAGACAGTAAAACACGGAGGGTAAGCAGTACTCCAGAACCGGCAGCACCGCCTTAGACCGCCCTAGCCGCTGCTCAGCCGCTGCTGCAGTTCTGGATATTCTTCTTGTTTTACTGTCCATCTTGACGCATATCGGTAACACGAATATTGCGCCAAACTAATCTGGGATCGCTCCATCGAATGAGCACGTAAAATTCCGCTTTTAAAACCCTTTTATTTGTAACGGAAAACAAACCGACGATTTTCGTCCATACTGGACGTTTCGTGAGTGACGTGATGAGTGGCATTTACTTACGATGACTCCACGTACACATTCAAAAAACGATATTGCAAGTACCTGACAAAATAGCACAGAAAAAGCGCGTGACGACTCTTAGGTGAGAACACCCTGTACATAAACTGTTCAAAAGAGTTATGGCAACCTGTGTTACGGCATACAGTACGTTTAATCTGATTTGATACAGACGGTAGGTGTGGTCTTACATCAAAGCTTGAGATCTTCGCTTTCAATGTAGACAACAATTAAAATCATTCGCCACCTATTGACTATGTTATAATAACCTCTGCTGTTCCTGATCTACATAAATGACCTGGGTGACAATCTGAGCAGCTCTCTTAGGTTGTTCGCAGATGATGCTGTAATTTACCGTCTAGTAAGGTCATCGGAAGACCAGTATCAGTTGCAAAGTGATTTAGAAAAGATTGCTGTATGGTGTGGCAGGTGGCAGTTGACGCTAAATAACGAAAAGTGTGAGGTGATCCACATGAGTTCCAAAAGAAATCCGTTGGAATTCGGTTACTCGATAAATAGTACAATTCTCAAGGCTCTCAATTCCACTAAGTACCTGGGTGTTAACATTACGAACAACTTCAGTTGGAAAGACCACATAGATAATATTGTGGGGAAGGCGAGCCAAAGGTTGCGTTTCATTGGCAGGACACTTAAAAGATGCAACAAGTCCACTAAAGAGACAGCTTACACTACACTCGTTCGTCTTCTGGTAGAATATTGCTGCGCGGTGTGGGACCCTTACCAGGTGGGATTGACGGAGGACATCTAAAGGGTGCAAAAAAGGGCAGCTCGTTTTTGTATTATCACGTAGTAGGGGAGAGAGTGTGGCAGATATGATACGCGAGTTGGGATGGAAGTCATTAAAGCAAAGACGTTTTTCGTCGCGGCGAGATCTATTTACGAAATTTCGGTCACCAACTTTCTCTTCCGAATGCGAAAATATTTTGTTGAGCCCAACCTACATAGGTAGGAATGATCATCAAAATAAGATAAGAGAAATCAGAGCTCGAACAGAAAGGTGAAGGTGTTCGTTTTTCCCGGCGCTGTTCGGGAGTGGAATGGTAGAGAGATAGTATGATTGTGGTTCGATGAACCCTCTGCCAAGCACTTAAATGTGAATTGCACAGTAATCATATAGATGTAGATGTAGATGTAGATGATCCCCTCAGAAGAAACTCAGTGCTGGTGTCCCATTGTTTTCTAGTGAGGCACACAGATGGCAGTTGTCATATGTCGACGTTGTATTCAACCAATCACATGCATTACGCCATGTTAATGCATCGCAGATGGCAGGGGTAGTCTGTTTGATAAAAAAAGGATGGACTTTCGGTCGTGTTGCTGCAGATGCCAATGCCCAACCATGTATCAACTACAGGCTGCGGACACACTACTGGGAGGCTGATCAGTTGGTTGGCTGGTTGACTTGGGGGAGGGGACCAAATATCCAGTGCATCGGTCCCATCGGATTTGGGAAGGATGGGGAAGGAAGTCGGCTGTGGTCTGTCAAAGGAACCATTCATACATTTGCCTGAAGCGATTAAGGGAAAGCACGAAAAACCTAAATCAGGATGGCCGGACGCCAGTTTGAACTGTCGTCCTCCCGAATGCGACTCCAGTGTGCTAACCACTGCGCCACTTCCTCAGTAGACAGGTCAGAACACAAAGCAAGTTGGACGAGGTCGCCGACGCTTTACAGCCGCACTAGAAGACAGATATATTGCGGTGTCGTATAGATACCGCCAGAGCACTGCAAGACGATCTCAAAAGGGCCATGGGAGCAGGCGTGTCTGATCAGACTGTAATGAACAGGTTACGAGAAAAAAAATCATACGATCCAAATCTCCTACCTGGGTACCCCACTTCACACTTCTTGCAGTTCACCTTCAGTTCTGTCGTTCACAGTGTAAGGGTATTGTCATATCGCTGGCTTAGTTGTGGAGTATCTTTGTGGGCAGCCGCGTCTGTAGAGAGTCGAGCACGGGACACGGAACTGATATGTTGTGTATTGTGTCGCTCTGCGTGTGAGAGGCATTGTTAGTGCGGAACTTGAAGTGTTGCTACGAGTGCTATTACAGTAAAATCATGAAATATGGAAGTGATTCAGAGGAAAGTGCGTCAAGATGTAATTAAATATGAGCAGTGGTGCCGATATCGTATTTGTGTATCCTCTCGTTGCATGTAGCACAGCATCAATCATCCGCGCCGTGTTCGCTCTCCCAGAATGAACTGATGTGAATCAATAGAAATTAGTTAACAAAAAGAGTGCAGTCAAGTGCCAGTGTCTTGTAGCGAGCGTGAGGACGTGCGTTCGGTCATCGCGTTCCGCATCTTCAACAATCAGCCGCGCCGCGACGGTTATGCGCGCTCTCTCGTTCAAGTGAGAAGTGAAAAATTAACTTCACGAACAGTGCTGTATCATTACTAGTGTCAAGGAGGACTGGTACCAAATATCTGTGTATGCGTGAGGAGCGTAACAACTTTCGTGCGCTCATTCGGCTTCCGCCTTATCAACAATCATCAGCGCCGTGTTCGGTTATGCGTACGCTCGTCCTAGTGATTTTTGTGGACAGATAATCATCCAGTAATTGGGATAAACACTTATGAATTAGAATGTAAACAGTGCAACCCGCAATTTTCTTTTATCGTCTCAGAATATACACTCCTGGAAATGGAAAAAAGAACACATTGACACCGGTGTGTCAGATCCACCATACTTGCTCCGGACACTGCGAGAGGGCTGTACAAGCAGTGATCACAAGCACGGCACAGCGGACACACCAGGAACCGCGGTGTTGGCCGTCGAATGGCGCTAGCCGCGCAGCATTTGTGCACCGCCGCCGTCAGTGTCAGCCAGTTTGCCGTGGCACACGGAGCTCCATCGCAGTCTTTAACACTGGTAGCATGCCGCGACAGCGTGGACGTGAACCGTATGTGCAGTTGACGGACTTTGAGCGAGGGCGTATAGTGGGCATGCGGGAGGCCGGGTGGACGTACCGCCGAATTGCTCAACACGTGGGGCGTGAGGTCTCCACAGTACATCGATGTTGTCGCCACAGCTGGATCTTATTCTTCTGTCATATCTGTTCAGCCTTCGAGAATAATATAATAATTCCGATCCCAAAGAAAGCAGGTGTTGATAGATGTGAAAATTACCGACCAATCAGTTTAATAAGTCACGGCTGCAAAATACTAACGCGAATTCTTTACAGACGAATGGGAAAACTAGTAGAAGCCGACCTCGGCGAAGATCAGTTTGGATTCCGTAGAAATGTTGGAACACGTGAGGCAATACTGACCCTACGACGTATCTTACAAGAGAACCTCCCCATCGCACCCCTCTCAGATTTAGTTATAAGTTGGCACAGTGGATAGGCCTTGAAAAACTGAAAACAGATCAATTGAGAAAACAGGAATAAGTTGTGTGGAACTGTGAAAAAATAAGGAAAATATACAAACTGAGTAGTTCAAGGGAAAATAGGCAACATCAAGGACACCAGGAACGCAGGAGCGCCGTGGTCTCGTGGTAACGTGAGCAGCTGCGGAACGGATGGTCCTTGGTTCAAATCTTCCAGTTTATGTGACAAACTCTGTTGTTTTCATCACTTTTTTGGGAGTGATTATCACATCCACAAGAAAACCTAAATCGGGCAAAGAAGAAGAATCCTTTTACCCATTCGCCAAGTGTACAAGTTAGGTGGGTCGACAACATATTCCTGTCATGTGACGCACATGCCGTCACCAGTGTCGTATAGAATATATCAGATGTGTTTTCCTGTCGAGGAATCGGTTGACCTATGACCTTGCGATCAAATGTTTTCGGTTCCCATTGGAGAGGCACGTCCTTTCGTCTACCAATCGCACGGTTTTGCGATGCGGTCGCAAAACACAGACACTAAACTTATTACAGTGAACAAAGACGTCAATGAACGAACGGACAGATAATAACTATGCAAAAATAAAGAAAATAAAATTTTTACTCGAGGGAAGACTTGAACCAAGGACCTCTTGTACAGCACGCTACCACGGGACCACGACGCTCCTGAGCTCATATTGTCCATGATATTGCCTATACGACCCGTGGACTACTCAGTTTGTATATTTTGCTTATTTTTTCACAGTTCCACACAACTTCTTCCTGTTTTCTCAATTGATCTGTGTTCAGTTTATCAAGGCCTATCCACTGTGCCAACTTATAACTAAATCTGAGGGGGGTGCGATGGGGAGGTTCCCTTGTTAGACCCAAGACACGACGTCCAGAATCGTCTTAAACGAACAGCGAATTTCTCTATGCCTGCCTGTAACAGAAGTTTTATGCAGCACAAGGCCAGCTTGGTTGCTCAGATAAATTTCTCAGATCGGTGGCTCTGACGACTCTCTTTGCTGGAAACTGTTGGACCTCCAGCTCGCCT
This sequence comes from Schistocerca americana, assembly GCF_021461395.2. Classification (NCBI taxonomy): domain Eukaryota; kingdom Metazoa; phylum Arthropoda; class Insecta; order Orthoptera; family Acrididae; genus Schistocerca; species Schistocerca americana. The sequence continues at coordinate 555,333,130 of NC_060125.1, read as the reverse complement.
CTGGTTACCGTCTCCCTATGTAATAGCGGGCAAATAGTAGACTTAGCTCCCTCTGTTCCTACTCCTACTCTTACCACTCTAAAAAAAAAAAACGCTCTGGCCAACCACAAACTCAAGTTTGGTTGTTACTGTCGAACCTTCTAGAACAAATTCCTCTTCTTTCGCTTCATACAAGCCTACCCACTGGAAACGTTCGCGTTAAAAATCGCAAGAAACAGGATGGCTGATGTGACTTCTTGCTAACGCTTGGTGCCTCCGGATCGCTGCCCGAGACATTCCAGGTGGCTTCTGGATTGTATAAAAAATTGACTGTCCATCATTGTACGTCGCTAGCCTAGCATCCCATTCCGGCCGCATCTCAGCATTTTCCAGATTTCGTTGCTATAGTGGTATAGTGGTTCCTTTCCCTTCTTAATCCATTTACAGGACACGTACTTGTCTAGAGCATGAGATACAATCTATTTAAGTTTTGCCCACGATTCCTCTTCCTCCGGCTTACTGGAACAACGTGAGATGCTAAGAATTGCTTATCTACGCTTTGTAACAGAAACACTCCCCTAGGCTCCTTGACTGATTTATTAACTTTCGTAACCATAGTCGCTACGATGACATAATGATCACTAGCCTTTATATTGACACCGTTGTTCAGGTCCGGCCTGTTTGTACCTCCAATGTCCCATTGCGTCGCAACAGCGTGCGAATTTGTGCAAGACGACATCATAGCAAAGTTCCATGTTTCAGAGTACTTGACAGCTCAACACAAAAGTTCTGTCTGAAGTACAGATGGTGTTGAGGATCAGTGGACAAAGTTCAAAACCATCGTACAATATCCATTAGATGATTATGTGCCAAGCAAGATCGTAAGAGATGGAAAAGAGCCACCGTGGTACAAGAATCGAGTTAGAAAACTGTTACGGAAGCAAAAGGAACTTCACAGCAAACATAAACATAGCCAAAGCCTTACAGACAAACAAAAATTACACGAAGCGATATGTAGTGTGAGGAGGGCTATGCGAGAGTCGTTCAATGAATTCGAAAGTAAAGTTCTATGTACTGACTTGGCAGAAAATCCTAAGAAATTTTGGTCTTCCGTCAAAGCAGTAGGTGGATCAAAACAAAATGTCCAGACACTCTGTGACCGAAATGGTACTGAAACAGAGGATGACAGACTAAAAGCCAAAATACTAAATGTCTTTTTCCAAAGCTGTTTCACAGAGGAAGACTGCACTGTAGTTCCTTCTCTAGATTGTCGCACAGATGACAAAATGGTAGATATCGAAACAGATGACAGAGGGATAGAGAAGCAATTAAAATCGCTCAAAAGAGGAAAGGTCGCTGGACCTGATGGGATACCAGTTCGATTTTACACAGAGTACGCGAAGGAACTTGCCCCCCCTTATTGCAGCGGTGTACCGTAGGTCTCTAGAAGAGCGTAGCGTTCCAAAAGATTGGAAAAAGGGCACAGGTCATCCCCGTTTTCAAGAAGAGACGTCGAACAGGTGTGCTGAACTATAGACCTACATCTCTAACGTCGATCAGTTGTAGAATTTTAGAACACGTATTATGTTGGAGTATAATGACTTTTTTGGAGACTAGAAATCTACTCTCTAGGAATCAGCATGAGTTTCGAAAAAGACGATCGTGTAAAACCCAGTTCGCGCTATTCGTCCACGAGACTCAGAGGGCCATAGACACGGGTTCCCAAGTAGATGCCGTGTTTCTTGACTTCCGCAAGGCGTTCGATACAGTTCCCCACAGTCGTTTAATGAACAAAGTAAGAGCACGAAGGACTATCAGACCAATTGTGTGATTGGATTGAGGAGTTCCTAGATAACAGAACGCAGCATGAGATTCTCAATGGAGAGAAGTCTTCCGAAGTAAGAGTGATGTCAGGCGCGCCGCAGAGGAGTGTTGTAGGACCGTTGCTATTCACAATATATATGAATGACCTTGTGAATAACATCGGAAGTTCACTGAGGCTTTTTGCGGATGATGCTGTAGTATATCGAGAGGTTGTAACAATGGAAAATTGTACTGAAATGCAGGAGGATCTGCAACGAATTGACGCATGGTGCAGGGAGTGGCAATTGAATCTCAATGTGAACAAGTGTAATGTGCTGCGACTACATAGAAAGAAAAATCCTCTATCATTTAGCTACAATATAGCAGGTCAGCAACTGGAAGCAGTTAATTCCATAAATTATCTGGGAGTAATTCTTGAAGTTTTCCCGGCGGACATAATGTTCCATCGTCTTTCGGGCGTGCACTCGGGACAGCGACAATTCTTCTTGCGACTCGGAGACTCGCCTTGAAGATGGCTGGGAGGTTTCTAGCCGAAATATCGCAAGAAGAATTGTCGCTGTCCCGAGTGCACGCCCGAAAGATGATGGAACATATCTGGGAGTAGGCATTAGGAGTGACTTAAAATGGAATGACCGAATAAAATTAATCGTCGGTAAAGCAGATGCCAGACTGAGATTCATTGGAAGAATCCTAAGCAAATACAATCCGAAAACAAAGGAAGTAGGTTACAGTACGCTTATTCGCCCACTGCTTGAATACTGCTCACCGGTGTGGGATCCGTACCTGATAGGGTTGATAGAAGAGATAGAGAAGATCCAACGGAGACCAGCGCGCTTCGTTACAGGATCATTTAGTAATCGCAAAAGCGTTATGGAGATGATAGCTAAACTCCAGTGGAAGACTCTGCAGGAGAGACGCTCAGTAGCTCGGTACGGGCTTTTGTTGCAGTTTCGAGAACATACCTTCACCGAGGAGTCAAGCAATATATTGCTCCCTCCTACGTATATCTCGCGAAGGGGATAAAATCAGAGAGATTAGAGCCCACACAGAGGCATACCGACACTGTTTCTTTCCACGAACAATACGAGACTGGAATAGAAGGGAGAATCGATAGAGGTACTCCAAGTACCCTCCGCCACACGCCGTCAGGTGGCTTGCGGAGTATGAATGTAGATGTAGATGTAGACCGTGTGACTGTTCATTTGACAGTTGCTGTCACGTGTGTGAAGAGCACACATCCTCATGAAGTTCACATATCTGCGGAACCAGATACGATTATTGGTGCATTGTCTTGTACATGTACGACTGGTACTCGGTGTCATTCATGCGACAGGCCTGAAGATGACGTGATCGAAACGTCGAAACTGGTTGCCTAATAAAACACTCACAATAACGGCTTTTGATACGGTATTATTAAATTTCGTCGATCAGTCACTGTCCCACGCTCCCGAACGCAAGACTGAGTTACATTTAATAGGAAGAGATGTCACAAAACTCGTGCAGGTCCACGTCAACTTCAGTAATACAGATGCCTGTAGCTGTATGATCTCGTACTTGTGGTTATGTTCACGCCATCACCTTCAGAGCAAGTGAATGACAGTTCTGTAACCAATGTGCAGTGCTTCTGTGTGTTAGCATCCTATGTTCTTCTGACATACGTTGCAAGATACGCTGTCGGTATTCCAGGTTCCCGTGCCTGCAGTCGGGTAAACGCCCTCGTGCCGATCTATTCGCAGCGCTCCCAGCAGCTACGCCTTGCGCCTGCCCGGGATTGAGCGCCGGAAGCGGCAGACGCGACAACTGGCAACGCCGCACCGCGGAAAGGCCCAGCCTGGTGGATGTAGTCTGCAGGCAGCCCAGACTGCGCGCCGCCCGTGTCGTGTCGCAGGGGGGGGGGGGGGGGGGGGCGGCGCATGCGCAGTTGCCGCCGACCCACGAGGCCGCTAATAATTGCAACATTCCGCCAGACGGGCCGAGCCGTTAAAAATGGAATGGGTCCGAGCTCGGCGCACGTTGTTCTCCTCATATTACTCGCTTTGTGCATAGGGATATGCCAGAAGTCGAGAGATACCTTCTACAATAAAAAATAAGTGAACTGTGATCACTCGACGTTTCTGAAACGATAGAAAAACGACTTTTAGTCACCTTAACGGTTATTTTAACACTCGGTTCAAGAATCATAAAAAAAGGTTGTAAACATGGAAGAATCCTGGAGATATTAAAAGGTATCATGTAGATTATATCATGGTAAGACAGAGATTTAGGAACCAGGTTTTAAATTGTAAGACATTTCCAGGGGCAGATGTGGACTCTGACCACATTCTATAGGTTACGAACTGTAGATTAAAACTGAAGAAATTGCAAAAAGGTGGGAATTTAAAGGGATGGGACCTGGATAAACTGACTAATCAAGTGGTTGTACAAAGTTTCAGGGAGAGCATAAGGGAACAATTGACGTAGTGAAGGCAGCAGAGGATCAAGTAGGTAAAAAGACGAGGGCTAGTAGAAATCCTTGGGTAGCAGAAGAAATATTGAATTTAATTGATGAAAGGAGAAAATATAAAAATGCAATAAATGAAGCAGGCAAAAAGGAATACAAACGTCTCAAACATGAGATCGACAGGAAGTGCAAAATGGCTAAGCAGGGATGGCTAGAGGACAAACGTAAGGATGTAGAGGCTTATCTCACTAGGGGTAAGATAGATTCTGCCTACAGGAAAATTAGAGAGACCTTTGGAGAAAAGAGAACCACTTGTATGAATATCAAGAGCTCAGATGGAAACCTAGTTCTAAGCAAAGAAGGGAAAGCAGAAAGTTGGAAGGAATATATAGAGGGTCTATACAAGGGCGATGTGCTTGAAGACTATATTATGGAAATGGAAGAGGATGTAGATGAAGATGAAATGAGAAATACGATACTGCGTGAAGACTTTGACAGGGCACTGAAAGACCTGAGTCGAAACAAGGCCCCGGGAGTAGACAACATTCCATTAGAACTACTGACGGCCTTGGGAGAGCCAGTCCTGACAAAACTCTACCATCTGGTGAGCAAGATGTATGGGACAGGCGAAATACCCTCAGACTTCAAGAAGAATATAATAATTCCAATCCCAAAGAAAGCAGGTGTTGACAGATGTGAAAATTACCGAACTATCAGTTTAATAAGTCACGGCTGCAAAATACTAACGCGAATTCTTTACAGACGAATGGAAAAACTGGTAGAAGCCGACCTCAGGGAAGATCAGTTTGGATTCCATAGAAATGTTGGAACACGTGAGGATATACTGACCTTACGACTTATCATAGAAGAAAGATTATGGAAAGGCAAACCTACGTTTCTAGCATTTGTAGACTTAGAGAAAGCTTTTGACAATGTTGACTGGAATACTCTCTTTCAAATTCTAAAGGTGGCAGGGGTAAAATACAGGGAGCGAAAGGCTATTTACAATTTGTACAGAAACCAGATGGCAGTTATAAGAGTCGAGGGGCATGAAAGGGAAGCAATGGTTGGGAAGGGAGTGAGACAGGGTTGTAGTCTCTCCCCGATTTTATTCAATCTGTATATTGAGCAAGCAGTAAAGGAAACAAAAGAGAAATTCAGAGTAGGTATTAAAATCCAGGGAGAAGAAATAAAAACTTTGAGGTTCGCCGATGGCATTGTAATTCTGTCAGCGACAGCAAACGACTTGGAAGAGCAGTTGAACGGAATGGACAGTGTCTTGAAAGGAGTATATAAGATGAACATCAACAAAAGCAAAACGAGGATAATGAAATGTAGTCGAATTAAGTCGGGAGATGCTGAGGGAATTAGATTAGGAAATGAGTAGTAAAGGAGTTTTGCTATTTGGGGAGCAAAATAACTGATGATGGTCGAAGTAGAGAGGATATAAAATGTAGACTGGCAATGGCAAGGAAAGCGTTTCTGAAGAAGAGAAATTTGTTAACATCGAGTATCGAATTAGGTGTCAGGAAGTCGTTTCTGAAAGTATTTGTATGGCGTGTAGCCATGTATGGAAGTGAAATATGGACGATAAATAGTTTCGTCAAGAAGAGAATAGAAGCTTTCGAAATGTGGTGCTACACAAGAATGTTGAAGATTAGGTGGGTAGATCACGTAACTAATGAGGAGGTATTGAATAGGATTGGGGATAAGAGACGTTTGTGGCACAACTTGACTAGAAGAAGGGATCGGTTGGTAGGACATGTTCTGAGGCATCAAGGAATCACAAATTTAGCATTGGAGGGCAGCTTGGCGGGTAAAAATCGTAGAGGGAGATGAATACACTAAGCAGATTCAGAAGGACGTAGGCTGCAGTAGGTACTGGGAGATGAAGGAGCTTGCACAGGATAGAGTAGCATGAAGAGCTGCATCAAACCAGTCTCAGGACTGAAGACCACAACAACAACAACAAACGGTTATTTTAAACTGAACTAAACTTGCAATAGCTTTTTCTTCTGTAACTACACTGAAGACCAAAAGAAATTTGTATACGTGCCTAATATCGTGCAGGGGAACCCAGGAGCAAGCTGAAATGCCGCAACACGACGTGGCATGGACTCCACTAATGTCTGAAGTAGTGCTGAAGGGAATCGACATCATGAATCCTGCAGGGCTGTCCATAAATCCAAGAGTGCGAGGGGGTGGAGATTTCTTCTGAACAGCACGTTCCAAGTCATCCCAGATATACTCAATAATGTTCATGTCTGGCGAGTTGGTTGGCCAGCGGAAGTGTTTAAACTCAGAAGAGTGTTCTTGGAGCCACTTCGTAACAATTCTTGACTTGTGTGTTGTCGCATTGTCCTGCTGGAATTGCCCAAATCCGTAGGAATGCACGATGGTTATGAATGGACGAAGGTGATCGGACAGGATGCTTACGTACGTGTCAAGAGTCTTATCTAGACGTATCAGGGATTCCATATCAGTCCAGCTGCACACGCCCCACACCATTACAGAGGCTGCACCAGCCTGAAGAGTCCTCTGCTGACTTGCAGGGTCCATGGATTTATGAGGTTGTCTCCATACCCGTACACGCCCATTCGCTCGATACAATTTGAAAGGAGAATCGTTCGACTAGGCAATATGTTTACAGTCACCAACAGTCCAATATCAGGGTTGATAGGCTCAGGCGAGGCGCAGAGCCTATTGTCGTGCAGCCATCAAGGGTACACGGCTGGGCCTTCGGCTCCGTCAAATGGTCCGCACGCTGACACTTGTTGATGGCCTGACATTGCTATCTGCAGCATTTTGCGGAAGGGTTGCACTTCTGCCATGTTCAATGATTCTCTTCAGTCGTCGTTGGTCCCTTTCTTGCAGCATCTTTTTCCGGCGTTGATGTTTTACCGGATTCCTGATATTCACGGCACACTCGAGAAATATTCACGGCACACTCGTGAAATTTTCACGCTGCGCGCGTGAAATAGTCGTATGGGAAAATCCCCACTTAATCGCTGCAGTCTGGAACCGCAAGACCGCTACGGTCGCAGGTTCGAATCCTGCCTCGGGCATGGATGTTTGTGATGTCCTTAGGTTAGTTAGGTTTAACTAGTTTTAAGTTCTAGGGGACTAATGACCTCAGCAGTTGAGTCCCATAGTGCTCAGAGCCATTTGAACCATTTCATCGCTACCACGGAGATCCTGTGTGCTATCGCTCGTGCGCCGACTATAACACCACGTCCAAACTCACTTAAATCTTGATAACCAGCCATTGTGGCAGCAGTAACCGATCTTACAACTGCGCCAGACACTTGTCGTCTTATATAGGCTTTGCCAACCGCAGCGCTGTATTCTGAGTGTTTATATTGTATTTGAATACGCATGTCTATACCAGTTTCTTTGGCGCTTCAGTGTAGATGGGACTGTACTCCTGCTGGTATAGAAATAAATAATGATGCGCTAACTATGCGCTACAAATTCCTTCACTAGATGTCAGGTGTTCCACTTGAGAACCAAAGCTCTTGTTACCATGGCAACTGCAACACAAACGCACTCATTCATGAACACAGCTAGACACAACCAACGCTCAGATATCGATGGTAGGCAATGATAACTCCGTCTTCTTCGAAAGCCTAGTGATTCCGGTAAACAGTAACCCCATTATCAAAGAGAGATCTGAAACTGCATGGATTTCTCTAATCTGTCTCTAGGTTTCCACTACATAGTTACACATACAGCAACATCATCTGTGTCACTTTTTTTTTTTTTTTTTTAAGAAACCGTTTTTCCTTCTCCTGAAAATTTTAACAAAATGGAATTACCATGTTTTCATCGCTCACCATCGATACGTGGGTTTAATGATATAGACTGCCCGAAAAAAAATGTACACCCTTTCAGGCGGTCCAAATTCACTCAAGACGTATTGTTGCAACAGGGCATATGGAGTACGTGAAATGATTACATTTACAGATCAATAGCACAAGTGGTTCTTAGCTACCAGGCATCGACCCACGCTGAAATACACTACTGGTCATTAAAATTGCTACACCACGAAGATGACATGCTACAGACGAGAAATTTAACCGACAGGAAGAAGATCCTATGACATGCAAATGATTAGCTTTTCAGAGTATTCACACAAGATTGGCACCGGTGGCGACACCTAGAACGTACTGACATGAGAAAACTTACTAACCGATTTCTCATACACAAACAGCAGTTGACCGGCGTTGCCTGGTGAAACGTTGTTGTGATGCCTCGTGTAAGGAGGAGAAATGCGTACCATCACGTTTCCGATTTTGATAAAGGTCGGATTGTAGCCTATCGCAATTGCGGTTTATCGTATTGCGACATTGCTGCTCGCGTTGGTCGCGATCCAATGACTGCTAGCAGAACATGGAATCGGTGGGTTCAGTAGGGTAATACGGAACGCCGTGCTGGATCCCAACGGCCTCGTATGACTAGCAATCGATATGACAGGCATCTTATCCGGATGGCTGTAACGGATCGTGCAACCACGGCTCGATCCCTGAGTCAACAGATTGGGACGTTTGCAAGACAACAACCATCTGCACGAACAGATCGACTACGTTTGCAGCAGCATGACTATCAGCTCGGAGACCATGGCTGCGGTTACCCTTGACTCTGCATCACAGACAGGAGCGCCTGCGATGGCGTGCTCAACGACGAACCTGGGTGCACGAATGGCAAAACGTCATTTTTTCGGATGAATCCAGGTTCTGTTTACAGCATCATGATGGTCGCATCAGTGTTTGGCGACATCGCGGTGAACGCTCATTGGAAGCTTGTATTCGTCATCGCCATACTGGCGTATCACCCGGCGTGATGGTATGGGGTGGCATTGGTTACACGTCTCGGTCACCTCTTGTTCGCATTGACGGTACTTTGAACAGTGGACGTTACATTTCAGATGTGTTACGACTCGTGGCTCTAACCTTCATTCGATCACTGCGAAACCCTACATTTCAGCAAGATAATGCACGACGGCATGTTGCAGGTCCTGTACGGGCCTTTCTGGATACAGAAAATGTTCGACTGCTGCCCTGGCCAGCACATTCTCCAGATCTCTCACCAATTGAAAACGTCTGGTCAATGGTGGCCGAGCAACTGGCTCGTCACAATACGCCAGTCACTACTCTTGATGAACTGTGGTATCGTGTTGAAGCTGCATGGGCAGCTGTACCTGTACAAGCCATCCAAGTTCTGTTTGACTCAATTCCCGGGCGTATCAAGGCCGTTATTACGGCCAGAGGTGGTTGTTCTGGGTACTGATTTCTCAGGATCTATGCACCCAAATTGCGTGAAAATGTAATCACATGTCAGTTCTAGTAAAATATATTTGTCCAATGAATACCCGTTTATCATCTGCATTTTTTCTTGGTGTAGCAATTTTAATGGCCAGTAGTGTACATATAACTACGTGGTGTAGCCTCCACAGGCGGTAATGCAGGCGCTGATTCTCACATCCAGTCGATCGTACAGATGGCGAATGCAGTCTTGAGATAAGTTATGCCACGCCTGTTCGACCAATTCCCTCAGTTCTAGGAAAGATGTTGGTTGACACGTCACATGAATCAGTTCTCGTCCCATCATAATTTTCCCATGTGTGCTCCATTGGAGATCGGAGATTATGCCGATCAGGGAAGTTGCTGTACGTCTTGCGGAGCACGTCGAGTTTCATGGGTAACGTGTGAGCGGTATTACCCTTTTGGGACAACACATCACCTTCCTGTTGCAATAACGGCAAAATAACGGGTCTAATGACATTCTGCACGTACTACGAGCTGGTTAGCTACCCTCCAGAAACACCAAAGGTGTACGAGAGGTGTCCTGCGGTGGGGCCGGTGTGTCCTGGACAGATGCAGTCCAGCGCTCACAGGTCTGTATCTTACGCGCAAACGACCATCATTTGCATTCGGGCATGGGGAACCATTCCGTCTTCCAGGTGGTCCTCCGACGGCACCAGTAGAACAGTGCGTGTCGATGAAGGGGTGTGAGTGGAAGACGAGCTGGAGGTGTGCGTGCCCACAATAGTTCATACTGACACTTCTCGACTTACGAGCCCTCTTAACTGCTCTAGTGGGGTCCCGGAGAACCCCAGACGATAGAATACAATACATAGTACGTGAACGGAACAACAGATGGCACCTGTGTTCTTGGTAATCCTCAGTGAAGTGCTGCCTTTTAACGCGGAGTGTTGAATGGGGTGTTTCCAGTATTATTGTGTGAGATAAAGAAAAAGAGGTCTCAGAATACCCCACCAGAGTATTAACGTAAGTTGTTTTTCACTATCTCAATTAGTGTTTTACGCGACTGAAATCTTAGAGTACTTCGAAAACAGCACACTTTCCATGATAACGTTAATTGTTAAGGTTATGTGAGTATGAATGCATTATTTTTCAGGATGGCATCATCGAAGTCATTAACAGATGACGAGTTGGAAAGAATAGTGAACGATCCTGCGTTTTTGCAATCTGATGAGGAAACCACAGCAGAAGAGGATGAATTTATACTAAGTGATCATGATTGTGAAGAATCAGATGAAGAGGCGTGTATTAGACCTTCCGCTGACAAATACTTTTATGGAACAAAGCAGTGCTACAAGTGGTCAAAAGAAGCTCCTCCTACAACTCGTACCCGTGATCACAAAATAGTTAGTCATCTTCCAGGTGGTTAACGTGAAGCAAAAACGATTGATTCAACTGACATATTATCTGCTTGGGAACTGTTCATTAGTGAAGATTTATTGCAACTAATACTCACCAACACAAATGTCAAGATACATGACATGTCAAACAAATACAGAGCTCCTAAGCCAGCGTTCATAAAGCCGCTAGATATAATACAACTGAGAGCATTTCTGGGTCTGCTTTATTTATCTGGAGTAATGAAATCCAATCACGAAATAGTTGTTGGACTTTTTGATAATGATGGAACTGGTCCTGATGTGTTGCGAGTCACTATGAGCGTTCAGAGATTTTTACTCATTTTGTCTTGTTTGCGATTCGATTGTGCTGCTACAAGAGATGCTAGGAAGGCTGATAACAGACTTGCAGCTATTAGAGATGTGTGGGAACTCTCTATAGACAAATGTCAAAAGTATTACACTCCAGGAGCATACGTGACAATCGATGAAATGTTAGTACCCTTTCGTGGTAGGTGCAAATTTCGCATGTATATGCCCAAGAAGCCAGCCAAATACGGCCTCAAAGTTATGTGCCTTTGTGACTCACGAACATTCTATTTATGCAATGCATTTTTTTACACAGGAAAAGGGACAAATAAAAGTACATTATGAATCCCAACACAGGAGGTTTTGAAATTGAGGGAAGCAATAGACATGTGACAGTAGACAATTGGTTCATGTCACTTTAACTCTGTGATCAACTAGAAGCCAAAAAGGTGACTGTCTTACGCACTCTAAAGCAAAATAAACCGCAGATCCCAGAAGAATTCAAACCAAACAGAAAGCGCCCAGTAGAATCTGCATTATTTGGGCATAACGAAGGAAAGACAAGTTGTTCTTATGTTCCTCGAAAAGGACGAGCTGTTGTGTTGCTTTCATCTATGCATCACGATCAGAAAATTAGTACTCAACAGAATAAACCTGAAATGATCATTGATTACAATGCCACAAAAGGACCAAATGTGCGCCAACTATTCGTTATCACGGCGAACACGCAGATGGCCAATGTCTGTATTTTATGCCATTCTAAACATAGTAGGAGTCAATGCTGCTGTCTTGCTTCAGTGCACCAAACAACTTGATGAAACAAATGATTTAAAAAGAAGAGAATTGCCACAAAAGCTTGGAATGAATTTAGTAAAGCCCCATATACAACGTCGAGATGTCCGACCCCTTTCTCGTGAACTGAGAGACGTTGTCGTTAAACTTGGTGGTACTCCTCTTACCTCAACATCTTCAGAGCCAGAACCCATGAGGAAAGCAAGATGCTACATGTGCGCAAGAAATGTGGACAAGAAAACCAAAATAGTGTGTGAAAAATGCTCAAAACATGTTTGCCCCAACCACAGATTTTCAGTGTGCCACAATTGTTTGTAATCATATCTCAAATATGTAAAAATATTTATAATATTCAGTGATAAAAGTGCAATTCAAAATAAAATTTCTTTAACTTACAGTTTCGTTTTTCTTATTTGGGTACTCCGAGACCCCACTAGAGTATTAGTGTATGAGCATTTCACTAGAGTAGTTAAGGGTTAACTGTGGCGTGGTGGCTGTACAATCTCCCACTGCAGCCCTTACAGCAAGACTACCCTGGCGGGCGTCTGCGCGGTGTGGACGTCCAGAACCTCGTCTGCAGGTGTGAGAATCTTCGCGTGACCACTTATATCAGCATCGCTCCACAGTTGACGCAGCACGTCCAATATGTGCGGCAATTCTCTGAAGGACACCCCGCCACTGTGAAGGTCACACTTTGACTCCTTTCAAACTCATTCAGTTGGTGTAGGAAAGACGATTACATGTCCTTGGCATGGTTTCCTGCTAGTTCGCACGTTTGCGCTACACTTAGCCCTCCGTCAGCATTCCCTACTGAAGGGTAGACACAGACTGCACTCTGATAGCTGTGCCACTACGCTATCTGTTGGCGGACGTCGTTGAAACTATCATCAGCACATCCTTGTACTAAACCCTAGGTGGCATATCCCATCGTTGGATCATAACTGAAGTCGTCTTTGCAGGTGTTCTAATTTTTACTGGCAGTGTATAATGGATTCCTCTCTCCCTTCTGCTGTTTTTAGGTTGATGACAATGCAAGATGATAGAAATATTGCATTTATCAACATTACTTTCTTTGCTGCTAGAAGGCTCAGTAGGTGCGGAAATTGCGGTAGTTACCACATGTCAAGTAACGGTCATAAAAGTTAGATTAAAATAGCAAATACCTATGATTAGAGATTAGCCAGCCTCCATGGCCTTGAAGTAGCTGAGGTCATGGGTTAGAATCCAGCGGCACGTATGAAAGCAGATTTCAAATGATGTGTTACTGTTTATGTTCAGCAAAAACGTCAGAATACGATTCAGAGATCTCAGTACCCAGTGTGGTTTTCGTCTGAAGTACTACGTCAGTGACCAATTTCTTTACATTACTAGCCTTACGGCCCATTTACTGTACAAACTAAAGTCGTCCGTATTTGTCATATTTGATATCTATAAACCAATATGCCATACTGGTCTACTCTTCAAGCTACAAATCTATGCAATCCCAGCTAACTACGTCTGATTTATCCACTTTTATCCACGACCATCCTTCACGCAGCCAACCACAAACGCTCCTGCGTCTTTCTCCCTGGTGCTGCTGGGGTTCCTTCCCATCTACAGTACATCCCGTACGCTGCACACACTTCCAAACCTCCACCCACACCTGCCTCCTGCAATACACTGGCAACTCCATTACACCCTCCCTTCAACATCGCTTGAATCTCTTGGTCCAATAGTGTAACGCATCAAGACTGCAACTAAACCTGCAATAAACCCAAGCCACCATCTTTGGCCACATCACTAGGCGATTCTGTTGTCCAGACTTCCACTTTATTACTTCTTTTACATCATGAATAAATGCCACAAGCATCACAAATATATTACTTTAGTGTCAAGTATCTAAAAATTTTAAAAATCACAAAATATCTTCACCAGTGTATCCTCTTAAAAACATAATTAGCTCATATGCGTTGTGCAATTTAAAACTTCTGTTAAATATATAAAACCTTTGGTGGAAGAGCATTTCCAGCTGGTGAAAGCGGCCATCTTTGTGCGAAATTGTTATAAATGTAAAGGAAACACTACAGCTGACGTATTCGTCACGAAGAAATGTTTCGGAAAAGATTTTACCAGGACGTTACAATTAAATTTAATGGTGTTCTGAGGCCTGCAGTGTGGGCTGTATGCATCTCAGGACGCTGAAACACCGTAGGTATGTTCACAAATCGGTGCACTCGTGCAGTATTCTGAAAAAAAAAGAGAAATAGTTCCACTTTCTTCCACCAGGAGAAAATATGGCGCTGTAAGCAGTTAGAATATAATATGTTTTCTGTTTTAACGTCAGTGTGCTATTTGTCGCTTGGAGACACACGTAGATTACTTTTGTGAAGTGACTGTTAGTGTAAATGATTAATAAGATTGAAATGAAACGCAATGACTATCGAGAAGAAAGACCGTACGCTGTTGGTAAAGTTGTTTCATCAGAACGGCAGCAACAGTAGCGCTGCATTGCGGGAATATTGCCGACAGAAACAGCTGTGAAGGGGCCTCTTGTCAACAAATGGGCTAAACTATATGATGATGAAATTTTAAGGAACAAATGGATTAGGTAGTGCAGCAGTGAGAGGAAGATGGCCTATTCCAACGGCAGTTGTTGATGAAGTCGCTGTATCTACAGCAGACCGTGCAGCACATATCTCTAATTCTGCAGCCAATGATCGAGCTGTGACGCAGGAATTGTCTCTCTGCTGGTCAACAGTTCAAAATATTTTGAGGTGCATTTTACACAAGTATTGCTACAAGGTTCAGAGTCTGCACCAAATGAAGCATCAATATAGGCTACAACGTTCTGCATTTCCCCTTCGTCTTTCGGCGCACGTGGAGATGGATGACATCCGGCTGGGGAATATTCTTTGGATAGATGAGGCACATTGTACTCTGCACGGTGCTGTAAATGCACAGAACTGCCACACGTGGGGTGCTGCCCCGCCACATGCCGTGCAGGAACAACCACTTCACTAAGCTTATGTGACGGTGTGGTGTGGTTTCAAAAGCTCCATCATTCTCAGTCCGTTTCTCATCGAGAAGACCTCATGGTGTAAAACGGCATCTACATACAGGGTGATTCAAAAAGAATACCACAACTTTAAAAATGTGCATTTAATGAAAGAAACATAATATAACCTTCTGTTATACATCATTACAAAGAGTATTTAAAAAGGTTTTTTTTCACTCAAAAACAAGTTCAGAGATGTTCAATATGGCCCCCTCCAGACACACGAGCAATATCAACCCGATACTCCAATTCGTTCCACACTCTCTGTAGCATATCAGGCGTAACAGTTTCGATAGCTGCTGTTATTTCTCGTTTCAAATCATCAATGGTGGCTGGGAGAGGTGGCCGAAACACTATATCCTTAACATACCCCCATAAGAAAAAATCGCAGGGGGTAAGATCAGGGCTTCTTGGAGGCCAGTGATGAAGTGCTCTGTCACGGGCTGCCTGGCGGCCGATCCATCGCCTCGGGTAGTTGACGTTCAGGTAGTTACGGACAGATAAGTGCCAATGTGGTGGCGCTCCATCCTGCTGAAATATGAATTGTTGTGCTTCTTGTTCGAGCTGAGGGAACAGCCAATTTTCCTGGACTGCAAACAAATGCTTGCTGGATGCGTGCTACATTTTCATCACTCGTTCTCGGCCGTCCAGAACTTTTCCCTTTGCACAAACACCCATTCTCTGTAAACTGTTTATACCAACGTTTAATACACCACCTATCAGGAGGTTTAACACCATACTTCGTTCGAAATGCACGCTGAACAACTGTCGTACTCAATAACACAAAAATCTTTCTGTTGAGCGGTCGCCATCTTAGCATCAACTGACGCTGACGCCTAGTCAACAGCGCCTCAAGCGAACGAATGTACAACTAAATGAAACTTTATAACTCCCTTAATTCGCCGACAGATAGTGCTTAGCTCTGCCTTTTGTCGTTGCAGAGTTTTAAATTCCTAAAGTTGTGGTATTCTTTTTGAATCACCCTGTATTACAAGAACGAAACTGTGACTACACCACTATTTTCCTGCAAGATGGGGTGACATCACACGTCACTTGGCAGGTAAAAGATCCGCTTTCAGAAACGTTTGGTAATGACTGCATTATCTCTAGGCCATTTCAAAATGTGTGGCCTTTCAGATCCAGTGACCTAAATCAGTGTGACTTCTGGTTGTGGGAGTATCTAAAAGATCGTGTCTATGTATCCAGACCCTTTTTCTGATCTGAACATACGACGACATATCACTCAGATTTCACTGGATATGCTGCGACCAGCTGTCAGCTATGTGATGTTATGGATGCACCAGGTCAGGAGACAATTCTGAACACGTATTGCAACTTGTGACCACATCCCAGCACAAGTGCCAGTATCACCGTTGTCATGTTTTTGATCGTTCCTCCCCTTTTCCTGCTCCGAAACAAAATTATGACTGCTTACAGCGCCATATTTTCACCTGGTGGCAGAATGTGGAACTATTTGTTTTTCAGCATACTCCATAAGCACACAGATTAATTAAAATACCTATGATGTTTCAGTGTCCTGCGATGTATTCTGCCCACACTGCAGCACTCGGAACACCATCAATTTAATCACCCTGTACATCGTTTATTTTTCCATCTCAGTTGCAAATTTTTTACAATATAACTACTTTCTATCGCACTGGATCATCCTCAGGTCTATGTAGCTGCATAGGCAACTCATCGTATCTGCAACAAATAGGGTTTAATTAGCCGCTGTTGACTTAATGTTGTTCTGGAATTACAAATATTAAACAATAATAAAAATACTTACAAGATGTTAGAGGAGAAACAAGTCCGATGGTTGTCATAAATGTAAACTTGAAATAACGGCCCTAACAGTCCAGAGGTTGTACAGATGTAGAGGTACAGTGCCTTGTAAATTATTAGCAGCTTACATTTCGAATGAAAGATACTGATGACATACACTCCTGGAAATGGAAAAAAGAACACATTGACACCGGTGTGTCAGACCCACAATACTTGCTCCGGACACTGCGAGAGGGCTGTACAAGCAATGATCACACGCACGGCACAGCGGACACACCAGGAACCGCGGTGTTGGCCGTCGAATGGCGCTAGCTGCGCAGCATTTGTGCACCGCCGCCGTCAGTGTCAGCCAGTTTGCCGTGGCATACGGAGCTCCATCGCAGTCTTTAACACTGGTAGCATGCCGCGACAGCGTGGACGTGAACCGTATGTGCAGTTGACGGACTTTGAGCGAGGGCGTATAGTGGGCATGCGGGAGGCCGGGTGGACGTACCGCCGAATTGCTCAACACGTGGGGTGTGAGGTCTCCACAGTACATCGATGTTGTCGCCAGTGGTCGGCGGAAGGTGCACGTGCCCGTCGACCTGGGACCGGACCGCAGCGACGCACGGATGCACGCCAAGACCGTAGGATCCTACCCAGTACCGTAGGGGACCGCACCGCCACTTCCCAGCAAATTAGGGACACTGTTGCTCCTGGGGTATCGGCGAGGACGATTCGCAACCGTCTCCATGAAGCTGGGCTACGGTCCCGCACACCGTTAGGCCGTCTTCCGCTCACGCCCCAACATCGTGCAGCTCGCCTCCAGTGGTGTCGCGACAGGCGTGAATGGAGGGACGAATGGAGACGTGTCGTCTTCAGCGATGAGAGTCGCTTCTGCCTTGGTGCCAATGATGGTCGTATGCGTGTTTGGCGCCGTGCAGGTGAGCGCCACAATCAGGACTGCATACGACCGACTCACACAGGGCCAACACCCGGCATCATGGTGTGGGGAGCGATCTCCTACACTGGCCGTACACCACTGGTGATCGTCGAGGGGACACTGAATAGTGCACGGTACATCCAAACCGTCATCGAACCCATCGTTCTACCATTCCTAGACCGGCAAGGGAACTTGCTGTTCCAACAGGACAATGCACGTCCGCATGTATCCCGTGCCACCCAACGTGCTCTAGAAGGTGTAAGTCAACTACCCTGGTCAGCAAGATCTCCGGATCTGTTCCCCATTGAGCATGTTTGGGACTGGATGAAGCGTCGTCTCACGCGGTCTGCACGTCCAGCACGAACGCTGGTCCAACTAAGGCGCCAGGTGGAAATGGCATGGCAAGCCGTTCCACAGGACTACATCCAGCATCTCTACGATCGTCTCCATGGGAGAATAGCCTGCATTGCTGCGAAAGGTGGATATACACTGTACTAGTGCCGACATTGTGCATGCTCTGTTGCCTGTGTCTATGTGCCTGTGGGTCTGTCAGTGTGATCATGTGATGTATCTGACCCCAGGAATGTGTCAAGAAAGTTTCCCCTTCCTGGGACAATGAATTCACGGTGTTCTTATTTCAATTTCCAGGAGTGTATATGCACTAGATACGTCGACACATTTGTGAAGCGAAAAAGTGAATCATGACCATGAAAATCGTGGTAAATGCGTATGACGGTTTTTTACGAAGTATTGGTCCATAATATAGTCATGTCTAGCATTTCAACCTGAGAAAGCTCTGCTATCGCCCACAGCAAAACACATAACCATCGGACATTGAGTTGTTGAATACAGAGGTCCAGAAGCGACATACAGTCCACAATAGTGGCCATATGTAAACAGAGTCTGAGGCAACAGTGCAATTGAGCCCTGTAGCTGTAGCCACCCCACCGTGGAGGCAATAAGCTACAGCCACTGGCCAGTTTGTAGAAGGTTACCGTGACCACAGCCAATCAGCGTGGAGTGATCCTTCTATTTGCTAGCAATGTAGAATACACACACAGTATAATGCATACATAGAACAGAAGTGTTATGTCCCTGTCCTCTTATGCTTCTTAAAATGAAAGAAAGTGGATTCGTTGCCCATCGAGGTAAATTAATTATGTGAATGTGTGGTGTCTGTTCCTTCTGACGTGTCCGAAATACGAGGATTGTCCATAAAGTAAGTTCCGCTCGGTCGCGAAATGGAAACCACAGTGAAAACCAGAAACGTTTTATTTGAAACAGTTAGGTACATCTTCCATCTACTTCTCTACATAGTTGCCGCTCCAACTTGGAGTTCCGTTGTAGTGTTGTATCAACTTTCCATTATCCTCGTCACAGAAAGCAGCCGCCTGTGCTTTCGGCCAGTTATCTGCACTGGTCTGCAGCTCGTTGTCTGTGGGAAAATTTTTTCTTCATAGCCAGCGGTTCTTGTGAGCAGAGATGAGAGTCAGGGGGAGCCAACTACGGACTGTATTGTAGGTGATGAAACACTTCTCATAGGAAACGCTGCAGGAGCGTCTTCATTGCCCCTGCAGTCTGAGGGGCAGCTTCTGTAAGGTTTGGAAGGTAGGAGAGGAGGTACTGGCAGAAGTAAAGCTGTGAGGACGGGGCGTGAGACATGCTTGGGTAGCTCATTTGGTAGAGCACTTGCCCGCGAAAGGCAAAGGTCCCGAGTTCGAGTCTCGGTCCGGCACACAGTTTTAATCTGCCAGGAAGTTTCATATCCTCGCACACTCCGCTGCAGAGTGAAAATCTCATTCTGGAAAGATCTCCTAGGCTTGTCTAAGCCATGTCTCCGCAATATCCTTTCTTTCAGGAGTGCTAGTTCTGCAAGGTTCGCAGGAGAGCTTCTGTAAAGTTTGGAAGGTAGGAGACGAGATACTGGCAGAAGTAAAGCTTTGAGGACGGGGCGTGAGTCGTGCTTGGGTAGCTGATTTGGTAGGGCACTTGCCCGCGAAAGGCAAAGGTCCCGAGTTCGAGTCTCGGTCCGGCACACAGTTTTAACCGCCAGGAAGATTCACATAATGTATTCGTCTAAATGGGCAAAAATCCACCTTCTTCGGTACATTCTGTGGGTACGTGGTGCTAGATGGGAGTGTAAGTTAACGGAGAGATGTGCCCAGACAGTCCACGCAGTTCCTACGAACACTGCGTCGGGGTGGCAAGCTGGTTAACGCAGCTGTCTAGCAACCAGGAGATCCCGGCCCAGCACACATTTTCACTCGTCGTGGCTGATTCCGCGTAATGTAACGATGCAACTGACATCACTTTTCCCTTCCCTTTCCTTTCCTTTCTCCCCTCTCCACCTTCAATTTCAATATAATGTATCACAACTGAGGATTCCACATTCATCTAATTGATTCATACTGGCGTTCACTTTCCCGTTTTTCTTTTATAATATAAAGCATTTTTCCGATGATCATTACGACAAATATGTCAACCATCCGCTTCTTATGTACATCTAAGGATTCCTGCTTCATTGTGTGTGTTGTACGTCGCACAACTAACAGCAGAGGGATTTCTAAATGGATACAATCGACATACGTAGGGCAAATCATTGAATTTTCACATCAATTTTATGCTGATATCAACGAAAATTGTATCTAAATCAATTCAATTTGCATCTAAAGAAGTGAATTTCGCTTCATACCTTATCCATACCATCTGGTCTACAAATGACTGTTATGATCCCTGAAAGACATTTCTGATTTCGTTCGATATTTCTTGTCATACACGTCAAACAATTCTCTAGAACTGATCGCACTAGCATTTTCGATGCCGTTTTTCTTTACAGTACAAGGAATTTTCCGAGAATCGTTGTAGCAAACCTGTCTTCCACCCACTATTCCTGTACCTCACTGAATCCAAGAACGATTCCACTGTATCTGCTAAACGCTTTCATAATTATAGCGGTTTGATGTGTTACACAAAATTTCATATGTTCAGCAGTACTCCATCTCTCAAGTATATTATGATTATGTATTCAGCTCATCTACACAAACTATATCAGCCGGCCGGTGTGGCAGAACGGTTCAAGGCGCTTCAGTCTGGAACAGCGCGACCGCTACGGTCGCAGGTTCGAACCCTGCCTCGGGCATGGATGTGTCTGATGTCATTAGGTTAGTTAGGTTTAAGTAGTTGTATGTTCTAGGGGACTGATGACCTCCGATGTTAAGTCCCATAGTGCTCAGAGCCATTTGAACCATTTTTTGATGGTTAAGATATCAATGCGAGTTCTCCTCAACCAACTATAGCACCATAGCGTCTTACACCATAGACAAATTGTTACGGAAGTCCTAGGTGCCTGCACGCAAGCTACACTGCTGCTCTAGCGCCTGCTAGTAGACATGTAGAATCAGTGGGGTGAGAAGGGGTTACCTAAGACTCTCGTCACAGTTTGTCTATGTGCATGTACATTTTTAAAATGCTCAACAAAACTGGGCAGGTGGCACTGACACACGGGGATCTTGGAGAGACAATTAGTCAAGTTATTCACACATTAGACAGTGTCATGTCTCTCCATGATGGCGATTCAATACGCCATCTTCTGGGCGCCTGACCAACATGTAGTCGAAATAGGAGTCAGGTATCAGTAGACTTCTGGTTTCAACCACGCGATCCCTTCGTTCATCGGTTGCACAAGAGGTTGGATTCCTCCTACACGTTGGCCAGGGGTGCTGAAGATTGCATAATTAAACGATGAACTGATCGCTTAAATAAATTACAATCAAAATAGAGAGAGGTGAAGGTGTTTTTAATTTTAGTTTTACAACCGCATTCCGATCGTAATGTGTGTGACACTATAATACTGATGTGCTACCTAAAATTTTTAGCCAATTATATTTATTGAAAATGTGATGTACTTGTAAAATTTAAACTTACGCGGCCGGAAATGTCACAATTAATAAAATACTCCAAACTACTGTGCCGTGATCGAATGAATTTCACACTAAAACACGACGTTTCGTCCCCATCTGCGGAGGACATTTCCAAGGGGGACCTAGCTTCTTTGACTGTCCGATTCAAACCTAACTCCCTGCCAACTGCAGCCAAATTCTGTTTAAGCGTACTCCCGCGTAGTGAGTGACGTCACATGCTTTGAATGGCCGACTGCAGTTGCCCGTAGCCGGGTGGCGTCGTCCTCTATTGCTATCACGCAATGATGAAAGACTAGTACACGACTTCTACAGGATCGGGATCCGAACTTAATTCACTTTCATGCCGTCTTTCTTCCTAATGAAATTCCTGGAGTGTTTAACAATCTCTGTGAAGCGTTTCACGCTACCCGCTTGTGACTACCAGTACATGAGTCCTATCAAAATGAATGTGGTGGTCTCGCCGGCCGTAGTGGCCGTGCGGTTCTAGGTGCTATAGTCTGGAGCCGGGCGACCGCAACGGTCGCAGGGACGAATCCTGCCTCGGGCATGGATGTGTGTGATGTGCTTAGGTTAGTTAGGTTTAATTAGTTCTAAGTTCTAGGCGACTGATGACCTCAGAAGTTAAGTCGCATAGTGCTCAGAGCCATTTGAACCATTTTTGTGTTGGTCTCCTGGCTGCAAAGCACATCCCACAACAGCTGATCTGTGAATCTCTCGCCTTCTACAGTTGCCCTTATGACATTCTACTTCTTTTGACTTTTCTTCTGTAGTACCCACGTACACCTCCCAACAACTACACGGAATCCTATACATTCCTCCTTTTCCAGCGGTTGGTGAGGACCCTTGGCCAATTTTAGGCGAACTTCTGAGTAGGTTTGTACATTTCCATGACGTTCCGTTTCCTCAAAATTTATCCTATGCGGTCAGTAACGTCTTCGGTGAAAGTCAAGAACACTTATGACTTCTCAGGCACTTGTGCATTGGTATGACAAGTTTCTTTTTTTTCCTTTATTGTTATTTGTTCACCTTATACAAAGGCGGGCTGCCAGCGGATTACATCTACTCCACTCTTCAGCCACAAGAATTACAATAATTGAAAAAAAGGAGACAGAAAAGTAACAAATTGGAGGTTAAAAAACAGGAGATACAATAAATAAAAAACATGAAGCCGTTCACACTCGACGAAAACACACGAAAATACTGTCGGCACTGCACACTAACACTGACGAATGAGATGGTACAAGTGAACGAGGAGCGTGGCGGCGAAAAACACTAAATCACAATCACGACGGCACAGACACTAAACTGATGGAGATGATCTCCAGCGCGCGAATGTCCACTTAACGTGTGCGAGTCTGGGGACCTGCCAAGAGGGGAGGAAGGTGGTGGAGGTGGCAGAGAGGAGAGCAGAGATGCCAATGGCAGGGGAGTTGGGGGGGGGGGAGGAATGAAGGTAGGAGGGGAATGGGGAGTCCCGAGGGAGGAAGGGAGAAGGAAAGGAGGATGGAGGGAAGGAGAGAGAAGGGAGAGAGGGTGCCCTAAGGAAAGGACACAGGAAGTGGGAGGGGAGGATCAAAGTTGATAGGAGGGGTAGATGGAGGGGAGGAGGGCATCATCAGGGAGGGGGAGCTGGCGGAAGCCACCTTGGGAGGGGGTATCGAGAGTGGAGAGATGGAGAGCAGGTGGGACGCGGAAATACAGGCGCGGTAGCGGAAATGGTGTGGGAGAGGATGTGAGAGACAAGCGGATGAGGGGGATCTAGTTTACTGGAGGTATATAGGATCTGTATCCGTTCAAGGAAGAGGAGGAGGTGGGGGAACCGAATAACGTCGTACTGGATCCGCGTGGGGGAGGGGAGACAGATACGACAGGCGAGGAGGAGAGCATGGCGTTCAAGGATTTGAAGGGATTTGTAAAAGGTAGGAGGGGCGGAGATCCAGGCAGGACGGGCGTAGCAAATGATACGGCGGATGAGGGATTGATAGGCGTGGAGGATGATGGAGGGGTCTTGCTGACCAGGAGCCAGGGCCAGAAAGGAGCTTGAGGAGATGGAGCCGGGAGCGTGCCTTGGCTTGGACTGTCCAGAGATGGGGGGTCCAGGAGAGGCGACGGTCGAGGGTGACGCCAAGGTACTTAATGGTGAGGGTGAGGGCGATAGGACGGCCATAGATGGTGATATAGAAATCGAGGAGGCGGAAGGAAGGGGTGGTTTTGCCTACAATGATCGCCTCGGTTTTGGAAGGACAAGTTTCTAATTTCATGTGGATATATATGGCGACACAGTCATCAGTTAAAAGAACATATACATTGTACCATTCCTATTTAAAAGCATCTCGATATCGAACAAAATAGAAAGTAGCAAAACCTTAAAATCCACTCTGCCATAAACTATTATGCCATAATAGTATAGTAGTTTTTGACTGTATGGATTGTAAGGTTAAATTAAAACCTTGCATGCCACTTGTGGAAATGGAATAGTTTCATTGCGTTTTGCGGTTTATACATAAATTTTTAGCCGCCGGCTTCCACTCAGTTTTACTAAAGTTCTGTACTGGCCTGTTCGATGTGTTCCTTCATCACTCATAATGCACTGTAAACGTTTCTCATGTAACTTTCTATGTAACGGTTTTTGTCTTCATTTTAAATATAAATCACTATTAAAACTGTGAACGGCTGGGCTAGTGGCCCCGCACTCTTCTTCCCGTCAACAGATGGCAGTACTGCTTTACCTGTTTGTTTCCCCCTTCGCGTACCGGTGCTCTGCGCTCGCTGGTAGCACCACACACCGCGTCCTGTACTAGACCACCGAGGCCCTCGGGGTCACAGCACCAACTGTAAGTGTCCTGGTAGTCATTTCGTATTTCTTTACGCAGGCAATAGTCCATCGTACTGTCTGGTGTCACTTTGCCACTGACTTAGGTTTTACAGCACCTAGCCCGACTGAGGCGTAGCGCCTTCGCATCGCTCCTGTCACTTGTTAGGACGATATCGTTATAGGCATGAGTCATCGACAGATGTCACCAGCTGACATGGACCTGAGTTACAGAGCTGCACGTAGTTGTACTAGTAGGCGGCAGAGGTCAGCAGTTGACCGACAGTGCTAGCAGTCGTAGTCAAAACAATGTTGTAAAGTTATATTTGACTAATATTTAATGTATTTGAATAATTATAATTGCTTTATATGTTTAGTAATTAGCAGTGTGGGTGTTGTATGAGTGAAAAAGAACAGAAGTAAATGAAAATTGTTTTGTTTCTGCACGAAGTACCAGTTAAACTATACAGCGGATTTACTATAATTAAATGTGCAGTCAGTTTATGGTACTAATAAATCGTGAGTAGAACACAAATTAATCGGTAATTTCAGAAGGAGTAATTTTATATTTGATACTTTTCTAAATTTATTTATTTAGCAATTGCCATAGAAATAAATGTTTTACTATGATTCGTCATTGAAATAAAGCGCGGGTTAGCGCGGGATAATACTGCAACCTGATTTGCTGTTTGTGATATCAGTCAATCAGAAAAATGCAGGCTCGCGCCAATCTATGCTGGGAACAAAGGCTATGGTGTGATCTAGCTAGTCGGGCTGAGGGTTCCAACTAGTAACATCTAATTGAAAGCAGCTCCTACGAAAGTACTGTAAAATCGCGGAAAAATAATAATTATGAGTTCGCGAAGAAGTACAAAGTGTATTCAAGTGAACGGTATAGTGGAAGTGGTGCGGAATTTCGGACGGAATATCAAAATGATTGCTTTTGACTGTTAGTTAAAACCGCGTGGCGTGTTGTGCGATCTAAGACTGGAACAAGTATTACGTGTAGAGCAGAGTGCACAACATTTGAGCGAGCATTTTCATAACTAAGCGATCCGGTGGACTCAATTAACTTCGGTAACTGGTGTAAATACCATAAACTGGCTACGTGTGTGATTGTGGTGTGCGTGGGAACTTTACATTGTGTACACACTTAGTATGGACTTGGCAGTATTAACTGTAATCTTTAACGTAAAAATACACCTGAAAATTTACATTGCCAAGTTAAAACTTTTATTTCAGTACTAGCCACATCCCGTTTACCGGACCATTCTATGTATGTTGCGACCTGCAATAGACAGTACCGGTCTAGTATTTTCTACTACAGCTTTTAGCTAGACAAATGAACATGCTGGACATTGGCTGGGCGGTACAAAAGAAACGTGCCGCGCCGCACGACCGGTAGTTTCCAGGGTCTTTTGTGGACCTTTTTTATTTTTTTATGTGTATTGCTGCGTATAAAAACTATTATTATATCCCGTCTCTTGCTGTTTCCGGAATAACACCTGAAGATGGGCGTATAAGAAACCGGTCGTGTTCTAAATAAAAGAACCTTACAACTGTACCGGTATTTTCAACCTCTGGTGTAATGCTCAGTTGCGGATATTCCTCCGACAGGATTGTTTGTTAACATGTCTGAGTGTTAACGATATAAGACGGTTGGTTACTTTGTTCATTATTATTTCGTAACGTGTTGTGTTCTGAGAAACGTATGTCAACCTTCTGTTGGAAAATGTACGCTCAGAAGTTACGTATGAGGACTGTTCAAAAAAATTCCAGAACTTTGTTCACAAAATTTTTCTACGCTTACCTTTTACTCATTGTGCATGGTGTCCTTCGAAATATTCTGTTCCACAATTGATATACCGCCCCTAACGCAGTTTCCACTTACGGAAGCAGTCTTCGAACACCTCTTGCTGGATCGCGCGAAGCGCTATCTGCGAATTTACTTTTATCCCGTCTATCGTTGCAAATCTTCGTCCTTTTAACGGGGTTTTCAACTTTGGAAATAAAAGTCCCCAGGGCCAGGTCTGAAGAGTACGGAGGATAAGGCAGCACAGTGATTTCGTTTGCCGGCCGACGTGGCAGTGCAGATCTAGGCGCTACAGTCTGGAACCGCGTGACCGTTACGCTCGCAGGTTCGAATCTTGCCTCGGGCATGGATGTGTGTGATGTCCTCAGGTTAGTTAGGTTTAAGTAGTTCTAAGTTCTAGGGGACTGATGACCTCAGCAGTTAAGTCCCATAGTGCTCAGAGCCATTTGAACCTTTTTTTTTTTTTCGTTTTCTGTGCAATAGTCACGCACCAACAGGGATGAATGTGCGGGTACGTTATCGTGACGCAGTACCCATGAATTGTCTCGCCACATTTCGGGCCATTTCCTTCTTGCATTTTCTCGCAGACCTTGCAACACGCCCCTACAGTTCCATCGATTAACAGTTTGTCCCTGTGGTACAAATTCATGATGGATTAATTCTTAAACATCAAAGAAAACTATCAGTACGGTTTTGACATTTGACCTGACCTGACGAGCTCTTTTTGGTCTTGGAGAACCTTTCCCGACACACTGTGAAGGTTGAACGTTGGTCTCAACATCATAACCGTAGACCCACGTCTCACCACCAGTTATGATTCTCTTAAGAAATATCTCGTTCTCATTTGTGCGATCCAGATTGCAAGGCGAAGGTCTCTCTGGTCTTGACTCATGAGCCGTGGGACAAACTTGACGGCAACACGATGCGCTCCAAGATACTGTGTCGGGATTTCATGACATGATCCAATTGCTATTTTCTTTTTTTTAGTTCCGTGAGACCAAATTAAGGAGAAGTCTCCATGGTCATGGAACGAGTCAATACATGAAATTATAACACGATAGTAAAACAGATAAAATGAAATATAAAAAACATATTCAGGCGACAAGTCGTAAGTTTAAATAAAGAAAATCAACAATGTAACACTGGAATTTGCTTCATTTTTCAACTCTTCCAGGAGCTCCTCGACAGAATAGAAGGAGTGAGCCATGAGGAAACTCTTCAGCTTAGACTTAAAAGTGTTTGGGCTACTGCTAAGATTTTTGAGTTCTTGTGGTAGCTTATTGAAAATGGATGCAGCAGAATACTGCACTCCTTTCTGCACAAGAGTCAAGGAAGTGCATTCCCCATGCAGATTTGATTTCTTCCTAGTATTAACTGAGTGAAATCTGCTAACTCTTGGGAATAAGCTAATATTGCTAACAACAAACGACATTAAAGAAAATATATACTGCGAGGGCAATGTCAGAATTGCCAGACTATTGAATAGGGGTCGACAAGAGGTTCTCGAACTTACATCACTTATTGCTCGAACAGCCCGTTTTTGAGCCAAAAATACCCTTTTCGAATCAGAAGAATTACCCCAAGAAATAACACCATGCGACATAAGCGTATGAAAATATGCGAAGTAGACTACTTTTCGTGTTGAGCTGTCATTTATTTCGCCCGGGTTCCCGGATTCGATTCCCGGCGGGGTCAGGGATTTTCTCTGCCTCGTGATGACTGGGTGTTGTGTGATGTCTTTAGGTTAGTTAGGTTTAAGTAGTTCTAAGTTCTAGGGGGCTGATGACCATAGATGTTAAGTCCCATAGTGCCCAGAGCCATTTGAACCATTTTTGTCACTTATTTCAGATACTGTTCTAATGGTAAATAAAGCAGCATGTAGTTTCTGAACAGGATCCTGAACATGGGCTTTCCATAACAGCTTACTATCTATCCGAACGCCTAGGAACTTGAACTGTTCCCTCTCGCTTATAATATGCCCATTCTGCCTGATCAAAATATCCGTTCTTGTTGAATTGTGAGTTAGAAACTGTAAAAACTGAGTCTTACTGTGATTTAGCATCAAATTATTTTCCACAAGCAATGAACTTATTTCATGAGCTACATTATTTGATACTGTTTCAATATCACACACAAGATCCTTCACTACCAAGCTGGTGTCATCAGCAAACAGAAATATGTTTGAATCACCTATAATACTAGAAGGCATATCATTTATATAAATAAGAAACAGCAGTGGCCTCAGCATCGACCCTTGGGGAACACCCCACTTAACAGTGCCCCATTGGGACTGAACATCACTACCACTCTCAATATTGCGGAGAATTACCTTCTGCTTTCTGTTCTTAAAGTAAGAGGCGAACCAATTGCAAGCTACTCCCCTTACTCCATAATGGTCCAACTTCTGCAGTAATGTTTTGTGGTCAACACAGTCAAAAGCCTTCGTTAAATCAAAGAAAACACCTAGCGTTCGCGACCATTTATTTAATCCGTCCAAAACCTCACAGAGATAAGATAATATAGCATTTTCAGTTGTTAAACCATTTCTAAAACCAAACTGTACATTTGACAGCAATTTATGTGAATTTAAATGCTCCAGTAACCTTGTATATACAACCTTCTCGATAACTTTAGCAAACACCGTTGGCATATAAATAGGTCTAAAATTGTCAACATTATCCCTATCTACCTATTTATAAAGTGGCTTCACTACCGAGTACTTTAATCGGTCAGGAAACCGACCACTCCTAAAGGAAAAGTTACGGATATGGCTAAGTACTGGGCTAACATACATAGAACAATACTTCAGTCTTTAGTGATTTAATTATTAACTCAATCTCCCTCTTGTCAGTATCATGGAGGAGCATTTGAGGTAACAGTCTCGGAATACTTTTTTTCTAGAGCGCTATATGATTCCCTGTTGGGACTAGGTTTCTATTTAGTTCACCTGCTTCATTCAGAAAGTGATTATTAAATACTGTGCATATATGCGACTTGTCAGTAACACGGACATTCCCACTACGCACTGATTCTAAATCCTCGACCTGTCTCTGCAGACCAGCCACTTCCTTTACGACTGACCATATGGTTTTAATTTTATCCTGATACTTAGCTATTCTATCTGCATACCACATACTTTTTGCCTTCCTAATAACAGAGCGAGGTGGCGCAGTGGTTAGACACTGGACTCGCATTCGGGAGGACGACGGTTCAATCCCGCGTTCGGCCATCCTGATTTAGGTTTTCCGTGATTTCCCTAAATCACTCCAGGCAAATGCCGGGATGGTTGCTCTGAAAGGGCACGGCCGACTTCCTTACCCATCCTTCCCTAATCCGATGAGACCGATGACCACGCTGTCTGGTCTCCTTTCCCAAAACAACCAACCAACCAACCTAATAACATTTTTAAGCACCTTACAATACTTTTTGTAATGGGCTGCTGCATTTAGATTTTGACTGTTTCTAACGTTTTGATATAATTGCCACTTTGTTCTACAAGATATTCTTATCGCTCTAGTCAGCCACCCAGGCTGCCTGTTTGTGCTAGTACTCTGTTTTGAACGTTCTAACAGAAAGCAACTTTCAAAGAGCACGAGAAAAGTCTTGAGGAAAGCATTATATTTATCGTCTACTGTATCAACACTATAAACATCTTGCCACTCTTGTTCCTTGATAAGGTTTACAAAGGTCTCTACAGCGACTGGATGAGCTTTCCTAAAAAGTTGATAACTATATTTAACATATGTTGCAGCACAAAAATCTTTTAGAGTTAAAATTTGTGCCCCATGATCTGAAAGCCCATTCACCTTTTTGCAAACAGAATGCCCTTCTAGTAATGACGAATGAACAAAAATGTTATCTATGGTTGTTCTACTGTTCCCTTGCACTCTCGCTGGAAAGAATACGGCTTTCATAAGATTATATGAATTAAGGAGGTCTACCAGCATCCTTTTCCTTGTACAATCACTCATAAATTAATATTGAAGTCACCACATATAACAAACTTTTTGTATTTCCTATCAAGTGAACCAAGAACCTGCTCTAGATTTATCAAAAATGTTGTGAAATAGGAGTCTGGGGATCTATAAATAACAACAGTTAGAAGTTTAGCTCCACTAAATTTAACCACACCTGCACAACATTTAAACACCTTTTCAGTACAGTACTTTGAAACATCAATTGACTCAAATGGGATGCCGTTTTTCACATACATGGCTACTCCTCCACACCGCAAAGAGCTCCTAGAAAAGTTGCCAGCCAACCTGTATCCTGGTAAAGGAAGCCTCTGAATTATCTCCTTATTTAAGAAGTGTTCAGATATACCAATAATTTCAGAGTCAACATCTATAAGCAGTCCTCTAACTTTATCTCTAATACCTTGCATATTTTGATGAAATATACTAATTCCCTCATTACTCGGATTCGTAAGCTTTGTCGAAAGTGGTTCCTTTGTTAGAGAGACTTCCCTTAAGCAGGAATACCTATCAACTGACTGCAATCTAAAAAAGGTGCAGCTCTAACACCCACTATTACAGGAATTTTCCCATGAGTGATCCCACCACCCCCACCTATGCTGTCACATATAAGCTTTGCCAGGCTCCCCTTCCCATACCTTTTGAGGTGCAGGCCATGTCTAGTGAAAGCCGTCAAAATGGTGCAAATGGCTCTGAGCACTATGGGACTTAACATCTGTGGTCATCAGTCCCCTAGAACTTAGAACTAATTAAACCTAACTAACCTAAGGACATCACACACATCAATGCCCGAGGCAGGATTCGAACCTGCGACCGTAGCGGCCACGTGAAAGCCGTCCTGCTGATAGACTCTACAGACACCACTGAAATGTGACTCATGCCTTCTGTCATCAGCTCACCCCCAAGTCTCATATTATTACGTTTGACGGCTGTATTAAGATGAGGCCGATCGTGACGCTGAAACAGTTCTACGAAATGCTCATTCGTGTTGCCAGTCTGAGTGGCTATCTTTTCCAGGTCACCATCTATGTCATACTCCCCATCCCTATCAATACTATTACCA
This sequence comes from Schistocerca americana, assembly GCF_021461395.2. Taxonomy (NCBI): domain Eukaryota; kingdom Metazoa; phylum Arthropoda; class Insecta; order Orthoptera; family Acrididae; genus Schistocerca; species Schistocerca americana. The sequence goes on along the minus strand of NC_060125.1, from coordinate 555,301,805 downwards.
GCCCCACCCACAATCACTACCTGATTCTCTTTAGTAAAATCCCTACATAACCCCCCTATGTTAACAGTCACCTGAGCGAATCTTGCATTAGGCTTAACAATGCTGGTGACCTGGTACTCATTCCCCAGTATTTCCTGCAACTGCTGGCCTACACAATATTCAAAATGTGTGTGAATTCCTAAGGGACCAGACTGCTAAGGTCATTGATCCCTAGTCTTACACACTACTGAAATTAACTTAGGCTAACTTATGCTAAGAACAACACACACACACACACACACACATGCCTGAGGGATGACTCGAACCTCCGATGGGGGGAGCCCCACGAGCCGTGACGCCTTCTGCAATCTCTCGTACAGTGAGCCTTTGATTGGCACAATTTCGTTGACGTTTCTGACATGAGCGTCGTCGAAGGGCGTCCTGAACGAGGGTCATCTTCAACTTCCGTCCGGCCACTTTTAAACCATGTGAACCATTCGTAACTCCGAGTACAGCTTAAGCATTCATCACCGCAGGCTTCCTGCATAATTTGGTGTGTCTCTGTAAAGGTTTTTTTTTATTTTCACGCGAATTTTACGCAGACGCGTTGCACCTCCAACTCTGCCATCTCGAAATTCGTAAACTGTGCGTCACAACGTTATACGCAATACGGCATTGAACAATAACCAACAGATTACTACAATGAAACTTCCGGCAAGCGTGTGCGGGGATGTCAATCTTATTTCTCTCCGACACATCATTGGCGTGAAATTACGAATGTCCAGGAATTTTTTGAACAGACCTCGTATTCGTTGCTGTCCGCGTTATAGCCTGGATACTAGACAGACAGTGTGCAATTGGGCTCTTTGGGTAACGTTGTACCTCTTTTTGTCTCGTACTTTATGTGAGTGATGGCACAGTTTTGAGTATTAAAGGAAATACATAGAAGTAGAAAGTGCTGGAGTAAAATAGGTTGTTGTACACTTCTCTTCACTAAGCGGCCAAATTTTGTTGTCCAAAATCAAATTCATTAGGCATACATGATCATTATCACGTTATCGCATTAACCGGTTAGAAAGGGGGGGAGATTACACGTGTATGCAGTGTTCTTCTGTAACAGAGTTTGGATTCGGCTCCACGTGTAGAGAACCTGGTTGCGCGTTCCGCAGATCAGATGCCGGCGTGGAAGGACTAGGTAATGGTGGGGTGAGTGGGGGGGGGGGGGGGTAGCGCCCCGCGATCGGTGAAGCGGTGGCAGCGGGTCAGGCATCGATCGCCCCCCCCCCCCCCCCCCCCCCCCCCCCCCCGGTGGCCACGGCTACAGCGACCGATGGCCTTCTTCCGGCTGCACTCGGCGGCAACTGTGTCGGCGACGAAGCTGGAGCTGGAACTGGAGCTACGACATCCGCAGGGGGTGGGGGCGGAGCGAGGGCCCCTCTAGTAGGTCGACGGAAACATTACACCACACTCGTCAGGAGAAAGACTGCAGCGCAGGTTCCGTCAGCGCGCTCCAGTACATAGGAAATGCACGGTTAACCTCGATTTTAAAGACGTCGAAACAAGGGCTACGACGGATGTCAGAATTTCAAATTTAATTGCGATGACGTGTATCTATCTGACCAGCACCGATTTGGCGATTCTTATGTGAAAACAATCATGCAATACATCGGGAGGCTATAATTAATGTGCAGCTACTCTCTGAGGTCCAGTGTGGGCGGTAATCAGCGGAACTTCGTTAATATGCTAATGCGTTAATACGTACATCTACATCTATCTCTAGGTGATCACTTTGCTATTCACAATAAAGTGCCTGGCAGACCGTTCCACTCACGAACGGCGAGCGAGAAAAACGAGACATATTTTTTCTGTGCGAGCCCTGATCTCTCTTATTTTATCGTGATGATCATATATTCCTATGTAGCTGTGTGTGTCAACAGAATGTTTTCGCAACCGGAGGAGAAAATTGGTAATTGAAATTCCATGAGAAGATCCCGTCGCAGCGAAAAACGCCTTTGTTTTAACGATTGCCACTCCAGTTCACGTATCATGTTTGTGGCACTGTCTCTCCTATTTCGCGATAATACAAATCGAGCTGCCCTTCTTTGTACTTTTTCGATGTCATCCCTCAGTCCCACCTTATGCGGATCCCACACCACACAGCAGTACTCCGGAATAGGGCGGACAATTGTAGTGTAAACAGCCTCTTCAGTAGATCTGTTGTACCTTTTAAGTGTTCTGCCAATGAATCGCAGTCTTTGGTTTGCTCAACCCACAACATTATCTATATGATCGTTCCAATTTAGGGTATTTGTAATTGTAATCCTTAAGTATTCAGTTGAATTTACAGCCTTCAGATTTGTGTGAAATTTAGTGGATTTTTTTTAGTACTCACGTGAATAACTTCACACTTTACCTTATTCAGGGTCAATTGCCACTTTTAACACCTTACGGATATCTTATCTAAATCATTTTGCAAGTCGTTTTGATCATCTGATGACTTTACAAAACGGTAAATGACAGCATTATCTGCAAATAATCTAAGACGGCTACTGAGATCGCCTGCTATGTCTTTAATATAGATCAGGAACAATAGAGGCCTATAACACTTCCATGGGGAACGCCAGACATTACTTCTGTTTTACTCAATGACTTTCCGTCTATTACCACGAACTGTGACCTTTCTGACAGGAAATCACAAATCCAGTCGCACAACTGAGGCGATACTCCATAGGCATGCAGTTTGGTTAGAAGACGCATGTGAGGAACCGAGTCGAAAGCCTTCTGGAAATCTAAAAATATGGAGTCAATTTGACATCCCCTGTCAATAGCATTCAGCACTCATTACTTCATGAGTATAAAGAGCTAGTTGTGTTTCACAAGAACGATATTTTCTAAATCCGTGCTGACTATGTGTCAATAAATCGTTCTCTTCGAGGTACTTCATAATGTTCGAATACAGTACATGTTCCAAAAGCCTACTGCAAATCGACGTTAGTGATATGGGCCTGCAATTCAACGAATTACTCCTACTTCCCTTTTTGGGTATCGGTGTGACTTGGGCAATTTTCCAGTCTTTAGGTACGGATCTTGCTGTGAGCAAGCGGTTGTATATAACTGCTAAATATGGAACTATCGTATCAGCGTACTCTGAGAGGAACCTGACTGGTACACAATCTGGACCGGAGGCCTTGCCTTTATTAAGTTATTTAACCTGCCTTGCGACACCGAGGATATCTACTTCTCTGTTTCTCATATTGGCAGTTGTTTTGGGTTGGAATTCAGGAATATTTACTTCGTCTTCTTTGGTGATGGAGTTTCGGAAAACCGTGTTTAATAACTCTGCTTTAGTGGCACTGTAATCAGTGCCTTCACCGTTATCGCGCAGTGAAGGTATGGATTGCTTCTTGCCACTGGTGTGCTTTATGTAAGACCAGAATCTCTGAGTTTTCTGCCAGATTTCGTGACAGAGTTTCGTTTGGGGAAATTATTAAAAGCATCTCGCATTGAAGAACGCGCTATATTTCCAACCTTTGCAAAACCTTGCCAGTCTTGGGAATTTTGCGTTCGTAAAAAAAAAAAAATTAACTACATATGAAGGTGGTATCTGTTTCCGAAAGAACAGATACCATTGATGACCGTGTAGCTACTCTAGAATGAAATGATAATTAAATCGACACCCTAGCTGCAAACAGGCGTTGACATACATCATTGGGGACATGTTGAAAATGTGTGCGCCGACCGGGACTCGAATCCGGCATCTCATGCTTACATGGCTGACGCTCTATCCATCTGAGCCACCAAGAGCACAGGGAACAGTGCGCCTGCAGGGACTTATCTCTCGCACGCACCCCGTGAGACTCACTTTCCCAACACGTCCAGACCACTATATTCGTAGTGCAGCTAATAGAAGTTTGCCCATCACACTCATTACTCGTGGCAGATTAATCTACCAAGTCCCGTACGGGTTGGGGCATAGCGTGTTGGTATCTGTTCTTTCGGGGACAGATACTACTTTCATATATAGTTAAAATATGGCTACCTGGCCATTGACCTTTTGCAAACTAACACGCTATGCCCCAACTCGTACCGGACTTGGTAGATTAATCTCCCACGAGTAATGAGTGTGATGGCCAAACATCTATCAGGCGCACTACGAATGTAGTGGTGTGGACATGTTGGGAATGTGGGTCTCACGGGGAGCGTGCAAGGGATAAGTCCCTGCAGGCGCACTATCGTCTGTTCCGTCGGTGGCTCAGATGGATAGAGCGTCTGCCATGAAAGCAGGAGATCCCGGGTTCGAGTTCCGGTCGGGACACACATTTCAAAATGTCCCCAATGATGTATGTCAACGCCTGTTTGCAGCCAGGGTGTCTATTTAATTATCATTTCGTAAAAAAAAAAATTGATCCAGTTTTGGCCACCAGGTGAAAATCTGGCGCTATTCAGTATCTCTTCGATGTCTCCGGTGCTCATATTGAAATAATTGCGTAAGCATCGATTAATAATGAATTCAACATTGTCCCTGTCTCACTTGTTTGGCCTTTTCTGCTCGCGACCCATTCCTAACTCATTATATATGGAAACATTTCTATGCGTTCTCCTTGCATTTACAGCAGCATATTTGCAGCTGGTGCGCAAAATTGGGCCCAGTTGTTCTCCATCACAAATACCTTCCACCTTAGCCCATTAGAATACCTAGCACATTTCTCTGCCATACGATAATTACGGCCCGCACTGGCACTCTGAGAATAGCTGCATTTTAATTATAATCATTTGGTAGCTAAATTCCAATTTGTAGCACACTGCCTGAGAAAAAAGTGAAGCACCCAGAAGACATGGTTGGATGTCGATGGAACTTCGGTCACATACATCGATATGTGTACACACATGTTCTCATAATAAGTGAATCATTAGGATTGCAATTCGCTGTGAAGGGTAAAACGGTCGCGAGAGTGCGTTAGTGTTGTTCGTATTTAGTGTTGTTACCAGGCCTTGCAGTTTATATAAGTGTCGCGAGCAGAGCCACGTGTTGAGTGGTCACTCTGAAGGGCGCAGAGATGTTTGCATGCTTGTCTGAGACAGAGTCATCAGCACCTGACAGTTTGGAAGGGGCGTCATTGTTGGAATTCATTTGGCCGATAGGTAGAATCGAGCATCCATATTTTTAGTGCATTCGGATGTGACACTGGTTCCATGTTGGACTGCGTGGGTATGTCAGGATGAGTAGACACGTCGTGAAGTTTCTGGTCGACCACGTCTGAGCGCCACAAGGGAGGGTCACAGTATTGTGCACTAAGTACATCGCTACCCGTCACTTACGTGCATACCAACTCGAGTTTCCTGCAGCTTTCTGTGTCATTCTATAACACTGGTTGAGGACTCGCAGCAGCCAGTCTAGGGAATTACCGCCCCATGCGTAGGCTGGGATTAACACCAGATCACAAACAGTTGCGTTTCGAGTGGCACTGTAACGGGTAGGCATGGACTGTTAACGAATGGCGTCGCATTGTGCTCAGCAGTGAACTTCGGTCCTACACTGACCCGAGAGACCATCGTCGGCAGGTATGGTGACGACCTGAGGAGTCTTCAGACTGTTTCACCCGTCTTCTGTCGTTATTTGCACCTCAGGAGTGATTTAGGAAACGCTGACGGCACACCGGTATGCCACGTGCGTCCTGTGCCCTCGTGTTTTGTCTTTCCTGAGAAAATATCACCGTGTCATTTTTCAGCAGTATACCGCTCGTTCACACACAGAACGTGTCTCTACGAACTGTCTGCGTGATGTTAAGGTACCCCTGTGACCAGCAAGATTCCCAGACCAGACCCCGATAGAACTAGTTGGAATTAACTCGAACGTTACCTCCATCCCAACGCCAGCAAGCAGAATGTCATACACCAACTACAACAGTTGTGGGTCAGCTTACCTCAGCAGAGCATACAATGGCCTTGTGATACCCTTACCAACCAAATCAGAACATACACCCAGGCCAGACACGGTGCAACGTCATGTTGATAAGCAGGCTCAAACTGCCAAATAATTCGTAAATTTAACTCGATTTTGCTATCTTTGCAGTATCATCCGATACCCTCTCAACCCGTAAAGTTTAATTTCGTTTGTTCCTCCACTTCTTGCTGCTTGACTTTTCTGTCAGGCAATGTAAAACATCACACACATCTTCAATTATTTCCGGGACAAGATATCAGCACCGAGATAGATCTGGCAAATTAAAAAAAAATATTTACATACAGAATGTAAAGGTATAGTTTCAAAAGGGAATTGTTGCATTCCTAATTCTGAGGTACCAACAAAAAAAACCTGGGTGAAAGAGTTTCAAGAAAGGAAGCGAGAGACAGTAAAAAGATGAACGAATGTGGAAAGCACAGAAGAGGAAATGACAGCTGAGAACAAAATGCCATTAGGACAGCTAAGAAGAACGTGCCACTATTACAGCTAAGTACTTGTGACATTGGGACACTTTAGAACATTTTCCCATTGGGACAGCAATGACCACATGAAACTGTAACAGCTAAGAAGAAATCGCCGTTGGGACAGCTAAGAAAAATGTGGTAATGGGACAACTAAGAGCAAAGTACCATTGAGGCAACTGAGAACAACATGTCGAAGTGTCAGTTAAGGTCTACATGCCACTGGGACAACTAAGAACAATGTGCCAATGTGACAGCACAAGGTGCCATTGGGACGTTTAACAAAAATGTTCCACTGGGACAGCTAGAAACAATATGCCAATAAGTTACCTAGGAACTATGTGCCGTGGGGCAGCTACAAACAGCATGCCAATGGAATGGCTAAGAACAATGTGTCATTGAGATAGTTAAGAACAATGTGCAAATGGAACAACCACGAACAACATGCCATTGGGACAGCTAAGAACAAAGTACCATTGGAACCACTAAGAACAATACACCATTGGGACAACTAAGAGCAATGTGCCATTGGGACAGCTAAGAACAACATTCCATTGGGACACCTAAGAACAATGTGAAAATGGGGCAACTAAGAACAGCATGCCACTGGGACAGCTAAGAACAATATGTCATTGGGACACCTAAGAACAACATGCCATTGGGACAGCTAAGAACAATGTGACATTGGGACAGCTAAGCACAATGTGCCTTTGGGACAACTAAAAACGATGTCCTAATGGGGCAACTAAGAACAATGTGCTTTACTGGGACAGCTAAGAACAACGTTCCATTGGGACAGCTAAGAACAATGTGTCTTTTTGACAAGTAAGAACCACGTCCCTTTGAGACAGCTAAGCACTAGTTGCCAATGGGACAACTAAGAAAAACATGCAAATGCCACAACTAAGAGCAACATGCTATTAGAACAGCTAAGAACAATGTGCCAATAGGACAACTAAGAACAACATTCCTTTGGGACAGCTAAGAACAATGTGCCAATGGGACAACTAAGAACAACATGTCATCTGACAAGAACTATGAGCCAATGTAACAACTATGAACAACATGCCATTGGGACAGCTATGAACAATGTGACAATGGGATGACTAAGAGCAACATGCCTTTGGGACAGCTAAAATAATGTAGCACTGGAACAACTAAGAACAACATGCCATTGGGAGAGCTAAGAACAATGTACCAATGGGACAACTAAGAACAACATGGCACTGTGACAGCTAAGAACAACATGGCATTGGGACAACTGAGAACAATGTGCCATTGGGACAGCTAAGAACAATATGTCATTGGGACAACTAAGCACACCATGCCATTGTGGCAGCTAAATTAACATCTCGTTGGGACAGCTAAGAACATGTGTCACTGGGGCAATTAAGAACAATTTTCCATTGAGATTGCTAAGAAAAATGTGCTTTTTGGCCAGGCAAGAACAATGTGCGACTGGTGCAGGTAAGAACTACATGCCATTTGGACAGTTATGAATGATGTTCCAATGGAACAGCTAAGAAGAAAGTGACAATGGGACAGCTAAGAACGATTTTGCTATTGGGACAGCTAAGAAGAATGTGCCTTTGGGACAACTAAGAACATGTGCCATTCGGACAGCTAACAGTAATTCGCCATTCTGCATTGAAGAACACTGTGGCATCGGATCTGTTACATTGAATGTGCCATTAGGAAGCTAAGAACACTGTGTCAATGTGAGAGCTATGAACAATATGCCATTTGAACAGCCCTAGAACAATGGCTATGTAGGCTGCTAAGGATACGTTTTCTGTATCATTTGTCAGTTCTGATATGAACACAAGAAAAGGCACCACACATCTAAATATATATGCGCCTTGGCAGCAAATAATGAGACTTTCAGTGCAGATGTACTCTCCATTCAAACTTTTCTATGAGGTAAGGCTGGGAGCAATGAGGAAGACAGACAGGTGACGCTATATATGTAGTGTCAGCGTATGAGAATTTGGAGGGTAAGCGTGGTCGGTAGCCGAAGTGGTTAATGCGACTGTTCTTGGTAAGCGGGAAATCTGGTTTCGAGTTCCGGTCTGGTACGTATTTTCAGTTGTCGCCTTTGGATTCATTTCAATGCGTAAGTGTAGCTGATGTCAGACTTTCCATTTTATATCAAATAAATACTTTAGAGATAACGTGAGAAGCTGTATGTGGCTGATCGTGGAGGAGGCTGTTGAAGGTTGAAACGAAAGAGCACTAGTGGAGTGCAGGAAGACATGTAGATGGGTGATGACTGGGGTGGCGAGTGGCAGTTGACGTTCAAAATAAAACGTATTGCAACTAAATAGAAATAGAGATCCAATATTCTTCAGTGATGCTATTGGAACTGAAAAGAGTGAGACCATAAAATATCTAGATGTAACTGTCCAGAACGATCTAGAGTGGAAAGACCACTTGAAACTGGCTGAGCGACGTGTGATGCCACCCTGAGATTTATTAGCAAAAGCATAAACTAATATCGTCACCCAGGAAAGTGGCTTACAAAACACTCGTTCGACTGATTCTTGAGTATTAATTACTAACGTGGAGCACGTATCAGATCGGAATAATAGAAGAGATGGAGAAGATTCGACAAAGAATGGAGCATTTCGTCACCGAAAGTTTAGTAAGCGCGATAGCCTTCTATATCTACAACTACTTTTACACTCCGCAGTACACTTTACTGTTTATGGCAGAGGGTGCTTGAGCTACTATTGTGATTCTCCCCCCCCCCCCCCCCCCGGCCACCACGCGCTTTCCTGTTCCAGTCGCTCACGTCCTGCGGGAAGAACGATTTTTGGTAAGCTTCCATGGAGACTCTAATGTTCCTGATTTTATTTCCGTAGTCATATCGGGAGATATACCTAGGACAAAGCACAATATTGTTGACTCTTCTAGGAACCTAAACTCGGGACTTGAACGGCAAGTCACACAGTGATGCAGTACGCCTTTCTTGCAGGGTCTGCCACAGGAGCACCTCCGTGACGCTTTCGTGCTTACTGAATGAACCCGTAACCAAAAGAGCTGCTCCTCTTTGGATCTTCTCTATTTCCTCTACCATCCCTATCTGATATGGAGCAATATTGAAGTACTGGTAGAAGAAGTGTTTTGTAGGCTACTTTGCTGAAGGACTACATTTCCTGAGAATTCTTCCAATAATTCTCAGTTTGGCACCTGCGTTACTTATCATTAATTTTATGCAGTTGTTCCATTTCAGATCGATCCGTACTCATACTTGCAGATGTTTTACGGGAGTAACTGCTGCGCATTCATACAATAATGGGTCTTTCTGCCTATGTGTTCGCAGTACGTTACTTTTGTTTATGTTGAGGGTCAATTGTCACTCGCTGCACCTAACATCCATCCTCTGCAGGTCTTCCTACGTTTCCCTATAATTTTACAGAGTCGCGACTTCTCTGTATACAACAGCATCATCTGCGAAAAGCCTCACATGACTTCCGACGTTTCCTACTATCTATAGTGAAAAGAATGGTCGTTTAACACTCTCTTGGAGCATATTTACTTTGTCAGAAGACTTCTCTTCGTTTAGAATGACATGCTGTGCCCCGTTTGCTAGAAACTTTTCAACCCAATCAAACAGCTGGTCTGATATTCCGTACCCTAATATTTTGTTCATTGGGCTACACTGTGGGTCTGTGTGGAATACGAAAATCAAGGAACACAGCGCCTAGCTGGGCGGCTGTGTCTTCTGGGTCCCGAGGACGAAGAGAGCAAACGGTCGTTGTTTCCGGAACTCGTGTTGATCCATACAGAGGAGATATTCGGTATCCAGAAATGTCATACCATGTAAGTACGAAACATGTTCCAAAATTCTACAACAGACCAACGTCAAAGATATAGGCTTGCAGTCTGTTCGTCTGCTCGGCGGCCCTTCGTGAAAACGGGAATGCCCTATGTTTTTTTTTTTTGCAGTCATTAGGAACGCTTCGATCCCCTATGTTGTTGTTGTTGTTGTGGTCTTCAGTCCTGAGACTGGTTTGATGCAGCTCTCCGTGCTACTCTATCCTGTGCAAGCTTCTTCATCTCCCAGTACCTATTGAAGCCTACATCCTTCTGAATCTGCTTAGTGTATTCATCTCTTGGTCTCCCTCTACGATTTTTACCCTCCACGCTGACCTCCAATACTAAATTGGTGATCCCTCGATGTCTCAGAACATGTCCTACCAACCGATCCCTTCTTATAGTCAAGCTGTGCCACAAGCTCCTCTTCTCCCCAATTCTATTCAATACCTTCTCATTAGTTACGTGATCTACCCATCTAATCTTCAGCATGCTTCTGTAGCACCACATTTCGAAAGCTTCTAGTCTCCTCTCGTCTAAACTATTTATCGTCCACGTTTCACTTCCATACATGACCACACTCCATGCAAATACTTTCAGAAACGACTTCCTGACATTTAAATCCATACTCGATGTTAACAAATTTATCTTCTTCAGAAACGCTTTCCTTGCCATTGCCAGTCTACATTTTATATCCTCTCTACTTCTACCATCATCAGTTATTTTGCTCCCCAGATAGCAAAACTCCTTCACTACTTTAAGTGTCTCACTTCCTAATCTAATTCCCTCAGCATCAACCGACTTAATTCTACTACATTCCATTATCCTCGTTTTGCTTTTGTTGATGTTCATCTTATATCCTCCTTTCAAGACGCTATCCATTCCGTTCAACTGCTCTTCCAAGTCCTTTACTGTCTCTGACAGAATTACAATGTCATCGGCGAACCTTAAAGTTCTTATTTCTTCTCCATGGATTTTAATACCTACTCCGAACTTTTCTTTTGTTTCCTTTATTGCTAGCTCAATATACAGATTGAATAACATTGGGGATAGGCTACAACGTGTCTCACTCCCTTCCCAAACACTGGTTTCCTTTTATACCCCTCGACTCTTATAACTGCCATCTGGTTTCTGTACAAATTGTAAATAGCCTTCCGCTCCCTGTATTTTACCCCTGCCACCTTCAGAATTTGAAAGAGAGTATTCCAATCAACATTGGAAAAAGCTTTCTCTAAGTCTACAAATGCTAGAAACGTAGGTTTGCCTTTTCTTAATCTTTCTTGTAATATAAGTCGTAGGGTCAGTATTGCCACACGTGTTCCAACATTTCTACGGAATCCAAACTGACCTTCCGCGAGCTCAGCTTCTATCAATTTTTGCATTCGTCTGTAAAGAATTCGCGTTAGTATTTTGCAGCTGTGACTTTTTAAACTGATAGTTCGTTAATTTTCACATCTGTCAAAGCCTGATTTCTTTGGGCTTGGAATTATTATATTCTTCTTGAAGTCTGAGGGAATTTCGCCTGTGTCATACATCTTGCTCACCAGATGGTAGAGTTTTGTTAGGACTGGCTCTCGCGAGGCTGTCAGTAGTTCTAATGGAATGTTGTCTACTCCGGGGGCCTTGTTTCGACTCAGGTCTTTCAGTGCTCTGTCAAACTCTTCAAGCAGTATCTCCCATTTCATCTTCATCTACATCCTTTTCCAATTCCATAATATTGTCCTCAAGTACATCTCCCCTGTATAGACCCTCTATATACTCCTTCCACCTTTCTGCTTTCCCTTCTTTGCTTATAACTGGGCTTCCATCTGAGCTCTTGATATTCATGCAAGAGTGCTCCCCCATACGCCTACGGTACATTGCTGCCAGAAGAGGGTCAAGTTATTTCGCATACTCCGCGTAGAATCGAAGTGGTATCCCGTCATGTTCGCGGCCTTTCCTCCGTTCAGCGAATTCAGTTGCTTTAGTATCCCTTGGTCACTTATTTCGATATCTGTCGTTTTGTCGTTTGTGCGACGATTTAAAGGAGCAAGTATAGTGTTCTCTTCCTCTGTGAAACAGTTTTGGAAAAAAGACGTTTCGTATTTCGGCCTTTTCTGTGTCATTCTCTGTTTCAGTGCCATTATGATCGTAGACAGACGAATCCGATCCGTTTACTGATTTAACACAAGATCGAAACGACTCAGGATTTTCTGTCAAGTCGGTAAATAGTTTTACTTTCGAATTCGTTGAACACTTCAAGCATAGCCCTCCTAACGCTAATTTTGGCTTCATTCAGTTTTACTGTGAAACTTAGCCTACGTTTAAATTTGTAGTGAAACGTTACTAGAGATGCACAACAAACTCGAGAGACAGAGGCGATGTGTACCATGCAGAGATCCGTTCTTCCCATGCAGGATTCATTAATGGAACAGAAAAGTGGGAACTGATAGTCTTATCAGAAATACCTTCCGTTACTAACTATAAGCTGGATTGTGGAGCATAGCAGCAGATGCAGATGTACACTATGTGATCAAAAGTATCCGGACACCCCCAAAAACATACGTTTTTCATATTAGTTGCATTGTGCTGCTACCTACTGCCCACTGCCATATCAGCGACCTCATCAGTCATTAGACATCGTGAGAGAGCAGAATGGGGCGCTCCGCGGAAATCACGTGGTCAGGTGATTGGGTGTCACTTGTGTCATACATGCGCACGCGAGATTTCCACACTCCTAAACATCCCCATGTCCCCGGTTTCCGATATAGTAGTGAAGTGGAAACGTGAAGGGACATGTACAGCACAAAAGCGTACAGGTCGACCTCGTCTGTTCACTGACAGAGACTGCCGACAGTTGAAGAGGGTCGTAAGTGTAATAGGCAGACACCTATCCAGACCATCACACTGGAATTCGAAACTGCATTGCAAGTACTATGAGAGTTAGGCGGGAGGTGAGAAAACTGGGATTCCATGGTCGAGCGGCTGCTCATAATCCACACATGAAGCCAGTAAATGCCAAACGACACCTCGCTTGGTGGAAGAAGCGTAAACATTGGACGATTGAACAGTGGAAAAACGTTGTGTGGAGTGACGAATCACGGTACACAATGTGGCACTCCGATGGCAGGGTGTAGGTATGGCGAATGCCCGTTGAACGTCATCTGCCAGCGTGTGTAATGCCAACAGTAAAATTCGGAGGCGGTGGTGGGTGGTGTTATGGTGTGGTGGTGTTTTTCATGGAGGGGGCTTGCACCCCTTATTGTTTTGCGTGGTACTATCACAGCAAAAGCCCACATTGATGTTTTAAGCACCTTCTTGCTTCCCGCTGTTGGAGAGCAATTCGGCGCTGGCGATTGCAGTTTTCAACGCTATCGAGCACCTGCTCATAATGACAGCCTGTGGCTGAGTGGTTACACAATAACATCTCTGTAATGGACTGGACTGCACAGAGTCCTGACCTGAATCCTATAGAACACCTTTGGGATGTATTGGAACGGCGACTTCGTGCCAGGCCTCACCGAGCGACATCGATACCTATTCTCAGTGTACATCATTCTTTGATCCTGCAGGAGGAGGAGACCCAATTTTATACCAACATCTATTCTGATTCTTTGGGCACCCAGAAGTTTACATTCAGCACTCCGTGAAGAATGGGCTGCCATTACCCAAGAAACCTTCTGGCACCTGATTGAACGTATGCCTGCGAGAGTGGAAGCTGTCGTCAAGGCTAAGGGTGGACCAACACCATACTGAATTCCAGTATTACCGATGGAGGGCGCCACGAACTTGTAAGTCATTTTCAGCCAGTTATCCGGATTCTTTATGTCTCATAGTGTAGATGCAGGTATAGGTGCAAATGTAGATCTTCAGTCCTAATGTGCTCAGTCTCCACCATAAGTACAGTCAGATTCTATTCCATTACTCCATACCCTCTCATTGCGTAACTTACAATTAACCTCCCGATCCAAAACCAGAAGATGTCAAGTCCCACGCATAGTTTAGGTCTAATTCATCACTTGTATCCAATACGGACTAGGCTGTAAAGGCTGCAACTGTTAAATAAATATACAGTTAATTAAATATACGGTTCTGCGGCAGTAACGCAGTTTGATAGATACATGCGCTTGAATATGATCCTAGTTACTCATCACTGTACAGCTTAACGGGTCTGAGAGACGCTCACGATATGAATGTACACTGATGAGACTGAATTTTTTGAGCACCTGCTAAAAATCGCAGTGCAGCAGAGGTTATACTTGACATGGATTCGACAAGTGGTTGGTAGCTTTACAGTACCGGGTCAGCAACGCGTGTTAATCAGTACAACGAAAAACCAAACAAAGTTGAAAATTTCTCTTTTCTTTGTTCACTCGATGACTAGTTTCAGGCCGGGAGCCATTTTGAAATCATTGTAACATAGTCAAAAATGATATTTCAGAAAATGCAAAAAGCGTGTCAAAAATGTACAGACGAACAGTTAGGGCGCTTACGGATTCGAGTCCCGGTCTGGTCACAAATTTTTGAGTTTATCTGATGAATTAAATCAACGCCCAGACGGCTATGTCATACCAATTTCTATTTATTTACATTATTCGCTGTAAGAGTGTCATTTTCCTAGAAAGAAGCTGCTGTGCACTAAGCACAGTAGATAATTGCTGATTGCACTGTATCGCAGTCGGCAGTCGAAAATGACGTTGTCGGTGTCGTCCTCTGCACCTCAATCAAACAGAGGTGAACCATTGCAGTCAATTTAGCCGACAGAGGTGGTGTCGCAGCCGTCATCTATACCGAGGTGACAAGTCACGGATTACCTCCTAATACCGTGCCGGGCCTCCTTTTGCCCGGTGTAATGCAGAAACTGGTCGTGGTCCGTATCACGGCTAGTTGCTGACAAATCGTTGGAAGCCTCTACAGCCGTCCATAATTGCGAATGAGTTGCCGGTGAAAGATTTTGTGCGCCAACTGATATCTCGATTATGTCACTATAAATGTTCGATGGGATTCATGCCGCCGATTTGGTTGGCCAAATCAATCGCTCGTATAGTCAAGAATGTTCTCCAAACCAATCGCGAACAATTCTGGCCCGGTGACATGTCGCATTGTCATCTATAAAAATTCCACCGTTGTTTGGGAACATGAACTCCATAAAATGGCTGCAAATGCTCTCCAAGTATCCGAACATAACGAAGACCCAGTCCATTCCGTGCAAACAGAGCCGACACCATTATCAGGCCAACATCAGCTTCCACAGTGCCTCGTTGACAACTTGGGTCCCTGGTTTCTCGGGGTCAGCGCCACACCTCGAACCCTACCGTCAGCTCTCGGCAACTGAAATCGGGACTCAACTGATCAGACCACGGTTTTCCAGCCGTCTAGGGTCAACACCACCTAGACTACAGGCCTGCGCGCACACTTGTGACGTCACATACTGATGGCCGGGTCTGTATCGGAACGCTCCTGTTAAGCACTCTGTAGCTATACGAACTTTACGAGTTTTAGAGCTGAGACCGCATAGGGATTCTCGTGCTTTCCTCTTCTACATGGCCTTGTAATGAAAGTATGGAAATTTATATCATTGCGTAAAGTAACTGAACAAAACTGCCCTATGTTATTTCAAGACGTAAAATTATTTTGACGATTTGCCTTAAATACGCGTTTCTAGGCTTGAATACAAACTGTAATTTCAAATTCTGTCTTTTACCTCAGGAGCTACGCTTTTTTGCAGTAAAAAATCAGCAATATGCAACAACAAGCAGACGTTTTCGGTTTTAAATAAAGCAAATGCAGCTCATACAGTATTTGAGATTTTGTTTCCCTGGTTATTTTCGTGAATTTTCCTCTCCACTTCAAAATCTGCTGACCTCACACGAAACTCAAATCATTCGACGAAATGGAGCACCTCCTGACGTAATGTTTAACAAATCAAAAAACCCGAAATAATATTTTATTTCCCTGTTTCTCCAGAACTTTAGAAGCTTAAGCATGAAAAGATTGTTTCTCCTATATCCTTGATTCACATTCGTGTCACAGAGTGCTGTTAATTTAATCATAATGCACTTACCTCGAAATTCTGCCTTCTACACTGCTTAATCTGTCGAACACTGAATTCATTAAAGCAATTTTCTAAGGTAGTTTCCTCAAATTGAAATTATTTCCGAATAGCTGTATATGTAAAACTGAAAAAAATCATTCTGTAGCTCTTCCAAATAAAAGTACTGGAAACTCAGTAATCTGGTCGGAATGATAAGGAATACTAAACATTTTCGAGCCGCACTAATTAATATAACTATTCTGTGTGACAATAGTTTCAAATGTGAGAGATATTTCACAGCCAGCTTCGTATTAACCTTACAGCAATGGTCCAGAATTAAGAAACAAATGATACTGGTACATGATAAATGGTTCAAATGTCTCTGAGCACTATGGGACTTAACATCTGAGGTCATCAGTCCCCTAGAACTTAGAACTACTTAAACCTAACTAACCTAAGGACATCACACACATCCATGCCCGAGGCAGGATTCGAACCAGCGACTGTAGCGGTCGCGCGGTTCCAGACTGAAGCGCCTAGAACCGCTCGGCCACACCGGCCGGCGGTACTTGATACGTAACTGCTTTTAAAAGCAATTGGTGCAATGGAAGCAAATAACACGCTACAAATTTTTTCTCATTTACCTACCCCTGAATGACGCGTAGACACAAATTCCTGTCTGGGGATAGGGCAATCCGGCGATTTCTCGACTTCACACATTTGAGAAATCGAAACATGTGCACCTTCATGCCTTTTTGGGATTTATAATTTCCTTGGCAAAAGGGAACGCAGCACTTGTATCCCATACTTCGAAGAACTGTAGGCGAATACTGTATAAAATATATATCACTTTCACATGTCACACACTTTCAACACAACATACACGCCAACAGGTCTGCCGACTGAAGATAAGATGGCCAACAGTTTGTGACGTTACGTGCCAATATGGCCGCTGTGCGTAGGCCTTGTATCTAGAAGGTTCTGCTAGGGTCCGACCGATGTCGTCACGAGCCCAGGAAAGACGCTGCAGGCGATGTTGTGCCGTTCGCAAAGGCTCTCGCGCCTGTCGTTTGCTGCCCTAGCCCATTAACGCCAGTTCTCGCCGCGCTGTCCTAACGGATACGTTCGTCGTACGACCCACAGTGATTTCTGCGGTTATTGCGAGCAGTGTTGCTTGTCCGTTAGCACTGACAACTCTACCCAAACGCCGCTGCTCTCAGTCGTTAAGTGAAGGGCGTCGGCCATTACGTTGACCGCGATGAGTGATAATGCTTGAAATTTGGTATTTTCGGCACACTTTTGACACTGTGGATCCCGGAATATTGAATTCCCTAATAATATTCGAAATGGGATGTCCCCTGTGTCTATCACTAACCACTATTACGCGTTCAAGGTATGTTAATTTCAATCGTCCGGCCTTAATCACGTCGTACACCTTTCCACATGATCACCTGACGAGGGAACCTCCCCATCGCATCCCCTCAGATTTAGTTATAAGTTGGCACAGTGGATAGGCCTTGAAACACTGAACACAGATCACTCGAGAAAACAGGAAGAAGACGTATGGAACTATGAAAAAAATAAGCAAAATATACAAACTGACTAGTCCATCCGCAAGATAGGCAACGTCAAGGATAGATGAGCTCACGATCGCCGTGGTCCCGTGGTTAGCGTGGGCAGCTTCGAAACAAAAGGTTCTTGGTTCAAGTCTTCCCTGGAGTAAAAATTTTACTTTCTTTATTTTCCCAAAGTTATGATCTGTCCGTTCGTTCATTGACGTCTCTGTTCACTATAATAAGTTTAGTGTCTGTGTTTTGCGACCACACCGCAAAACCGTGCGATTAGTAGACGCAAGGACGTGCCTCTCCAATGGGAACCAAAAACATTTGACCGCAAGGTCATAGGTCAACCGATTCCTCCACAGGAAAACACGTCTGATATATTCTATACGACACTGGTGACGGCATGTGCGTCATATGACAGGAATATGTTGTCGACCCACCTAACTTGTACTCTTGGCGAATGGGTAAAAAGATTCTTCTACCTTGCCCGATTTAGGTTTCCTTGTGGATGTGATAATCACTCCCAAAAAAGTGATGAAAACACAAGAGTTTGTCACATAAACTGCTACAAATGAATGCAACAGTTTCACAGTCGCTCAGTTTTCCCTGTGCTCTGTCAAAAAATATGTTTTTAACGTTTTCAAATTTTTCCGTGCGTAGACCGTCAAATCCCGCATATGTCCAAGCAAATCTGAATATGTCCTGGAATTTTGAGAGTGAAGTTGATTTTGTGTGAGTGCCTGAACTTTGATAAGTGTCTGAAAATAAAAAATTAAAATTTTAACTCTAGGGAAGACTTGAAACAAGGACCCCCGTTCCGCAGCTGCTCATGCTAACCACGGGACGACGTCGCTCCCGAGCTCACACTATCCTTCATGCTGCCTATGTTGCGCTTGGCCTACTCAACTTGTATATTTTGCTTATTTTTTTCCTAGTTCCACACAACTTCTTCCTGTTTTCTCCATTGATCTGTGTTCAGTTTTTCAAGACCTATCCACTGTGCCAATTTATAACTAAATCTGAGGGGGGTGCGATGGGGAGGTTCCCTTGTGAGTGCAGATGACACCTCCGCCAATGCACTGCCCCTTTTATGCATCGTGTGCGAGATACTACTGCCATCTGTGCACATCGCTGTCCCAAGACTTCCCTCAGCACATTGTGCAGAGCTGCAGTAACGCTGATGCGATGCCGTAGAGAGCTATACTAAATGAAACTTCCTGAGCTACCCCAGCACGACTCACGCCCCGTCCTCACACCTTTAATTCCGCCAGTACCTCGTCTCCTACCTTCCAAACTTCACAGAAGCTCTCCTGCGAACCTTGCAGAACTAGCACTCCTGGAAGAAAAAATAATGCGGAGACATGGCTTAGCCACAGCCTGGGGGATGTTTCTAGCATAAGATTTTCACTCTACAGCGGAGTGTGCGCTGATATGAAACTTCCTGGCGGTTTAAAACTGTGTGCCGGGCCGAGACTCGAACTCGGGACCTTTGCCTTTCGTGGGCAAGTGCTCTACCAACTGAGCTACCCAAGCACGACTCACGCCCCGTCCTCACACCTTTAATTCCGCAAGGTTCGGCAGGAGAGCTTCTGTGAAGTTTGGAAGGTAGGAGACGAGGTACTGGCGGAATTAAAGGTGTGAAGACGGGGCGTGAGTCGTGCTTGGGTAGCTCAGTCGGTAGAGCACTTGCCCGCGAAAGGCAAAGGTCCCGAGTTCGAGGCTCGGTCCGGCACACAGTTTTAATCTTCCAGGAAGTTTCATATCAGCGCACACTTCGCTGTAGAGTGAAAATTTCATTCTAGGTATACTAAATGTCGTTACTCATTTGGTCGCGGCAGACACGCAAAGCAGCTGCGCCAAGCCTACTTTTTATGTCAAAGCTCTTCCTTCGCCGACGTTACAAATTTCAGCCTTGACACGTGGTGACAATAGCAGGCGCTCGATTATGCCAGTCGTGGCTTGTTTTCGATGTACGTGCGATCTCAGCTGGAGCTGAATTCAACAGACAGTGAGATGTGTGTGTGTGTGTGTGTGTGTGTGTGTGTGTGTGTGTGTGTGTGTGTGAGCATATGTGGCAGTCCTGGGCTGTCAGTGCTCGGGACAAGGCGACGCCTTCGGCTCGGTGAGGTTTTCCTTTTTTTTTTTTTTTTTTTTTTTTTTTTTTTTTTTTTTTTTTTTTTTTTTTTTTTTCCTGCTCCGCGCAGGACGACAAGCGGCCACCAAAGGTCACGCGTTCGACTCTGGGTCATGGGGCCACAGGTCACCCGGGGTCACGCGGCGGCGCCACCTGCGCCCTGCATGCCCCCCCCCCCCCCCCCCCCAGCCCGCTTTCGGCGTCTCCTCCACAGCGGGACCACCTGCTTACAGCAGTTCTCCCCGCACTCACACAAAGGCCGACGGCTTGTAATCTGGACCGTAGGAACCTACCGGTTACAGGGACTTGACAAGATAATGTGAAGTATATGTCTAATGAAACACTGTTTCGCCACCATTGAGACGTGCGTAGTCTGAGCTTTTTTGATCGGAAACCTGTTTTTTGATAGTATTTTTCCGTACAGAATCGCCACGTACAACGTTCTTTGTAATCTACACTACGCGACAAAAGTTTTATATACTTTATTTCAATGTACAAACACATCGTGCAAACTAGATAGACCAACAAAATAAATATTGTCTCCCTCTGTCATTACGTACAATGCAGTATGGTCTAGATGTGAGCCTCTTAGCTGGCCGGAGTGGCCGAGCGGTTCTAGGCGCTACAGTCTGGAACCACGCGACCGCTACGGTCGCAGTTTCGAATCCTGCCTCGGGCTCAGATGTGTGTGATGTCCTTAGGTTGGTTAGGTTTAAGTACTTCTAAGTTCTAGGGGACTGATGACCTCAGATGTGAAGTCCCATAGTGCTCAGAGCCATTTGAACCATTTGAACAAACACGTGGTATTCTGGAGATAATATTTTGTAATGTTTTTGCAAATATTGCAGTCCAACACGTCTGTAAATTATTCCACACACCATCAATACTTCCGTTTTCTGATCTCCTTTTCAAGTTCTCCCCATAAGAATTCAATGATATTTGGTCAAATTATATTCTTCAATTCCCCACATCTTTCTTTTTTGTTCACATACCTCTTCTCACAATATAGAAGCATTTTTGCAATCATTGTTGTGCTGCAGAACGAACCCACGAACAATAACTGGCCAGATGGAACTGCTTTGTTCATCACTACCTTGTGATATCCGTCCTTCTTTCACGTTCCATTAATTTTCGCCAGACCAGAGAAGCCTTCCGAAGTAAGAGTGATTTCAGGTGTGCCGCAGGGGAGTGTCGTAGGACTGTTGCTATTCACAATATACATAAATGACCTTGTGGATGACATCGGAAGTGCACTGAGGCTTTTTGCGGATGATGCTGTGGTATATCGAGAGGTTGTAACAATGGAAAAGTGTACTGAAATGCAGGAGGATCTGCAGCGAATTGACGCATGGTGCAGGGAATGGCAATTGAATCTCAATGTAGACAAGTGTAATGTGCTGCGAATACATAGAAAGAAAGATGCCATATTATTTAGCTACAAAATAGCGGGTCAGCAACTGGAAGCAGTTAATTCCATAAATTATCTGGGAGTACGCATCAGAAGTGATTTAAAATGGAATGATCATATAATGTTGATCGTCGGTAAAGCAGATGCCAGACTGAGATTCATTGGAAGAATCCTAAGGAAATGCAATCCAAAAACATAGAAAGTAGGTTACAGTAAGCTTGTTCGCCCACTGCTTGAATACTGCTCAGCAGTGTGGCATCCATACCAGATAGGTTTGATAGAAGAGATATAGAAGATGCAACGGAGAGCAGCGCGCTTCGTTAGAGGATCATTTAGTAATCGCTAAAGCGTTACGGAGATGATAGATAAACTCCAGTGGAAGACTCTGCAAGAGAGACGCTCAGTAGCTCGGTACGGGCTCTTGTTGAAGTTTCGAGAACATGCCTTCACCGAGGAGTCAAGCAATATATTGCTCCCTCCTACGTATATCTCGCGAAGAGACCATGAGGATAAAATCAGAGAGATTAGAGCCCACACAGAGGCATACCGACAATCCTTCTTTCCACGAACAATACGAGACTGGAATAGAAGGGAGAACCGATAGAGGTACTCAAGGTACCCTCCGCCATACACAGTCAGGTGGCTTGCGGAGTACGGATGTAGATGTAGACCACCGACTTATCACCCGCAAACCGTCCCCTACCATGACGGATCCACCAGACCCTCCACCATGAACGGCGTTGGCGTCACACACTGGTTCTTCATATATTCTCCACGTAGTCGACGAACAAACATTCGACGATGAATTCCTAATGCTTCAAACTTACATTCGTTCGTGATTAACTCTTTGGACCATTAGTGCACGGTCCAGTTTTTATGTTGGTATCTCCGTTGCAATCGTTTCACCTTGTTTTGTCCGCGAAATAAAGGTTTTACGGCTTGTATACGCGCCTTTAAACATTGTTCATGGAGACAGCGTTGCACTCTTGGGACAAAGACTGGAGGTGCTCGCATACTACTTACTTCCTCGCAGAACGTGTCCTCTGACGTTTACTCTGATCTTCCCCGTACGATATTTTTCTGGGTTTTGCAGATGGCGACATACTTACATTGGACGGTCGAACGCGAATTTGAACTGTCGTCCCCACCTGAAGATACTTACGGGAGGTGTTGAGCAACGCCAAATATTCAATGCCGATTTTCCCAAATTCCACCTTTGACTCCAAGCAACATTCGAATTCACTTAACAAGATCATTTGTTGCGTTCTTTCGGGGACAGAATTGCTCACAATATGAACGATCAACTTGTTGTGTTCACTTTTTCTTTGCGGGTTTTACCTTTTAACCTTGCCTACAGACAAAAAGAGACGCGACACGAAGGAATTATTCGAAATGGATAGAAATTGGTAAGTGTTCGCTGAGACAGCATCAGTAACTTTCGAGGCCGGGAAGTTGCACCACCGCTGGCCTAGGCGCCAACACATAGCAGAAATATAACTGGAAGTTTTAGTGAATAAATTCTTGTCCGACTACTGTTGTGTCATTAGCGCGCAGCGCGCCGATTGCCGTGCCTCACCGCACTGCACTTTCCCTCATCCCAACAACAGTGCAGTCCTCAGCCCAGGACTACAAAACTGGCGCCAGAGGTGTCTACGTCAGCCGCCACCACTGCGGTGTCATCGTCGTCACACTCTCGACTTCCACCCCGACTCAATGCAGTGGGGTGAGTGAGCACTTTTCTGTTGGCCTTTCTGATTGTGTCCTCGTTTGTGGCCATGTTAAAGTGCACCCTTAAAGTGTCTTTTGTGCAACCGAGGAACCTGCAGACTTATCGTTATTTGGATGTAACCAGGAAAATGTACACTCTAAGACAAAAAAGAACGACGCACCACGAAGAAATAATTTGACTGGGGCGGAAATTGCCAGATGTGATGCACACGTACAGACAAACAAATGATTACAATTTCAGAACATTTGGGTGATTTTTTCAAAAGAAAAAACTTCAAAAAATTGAACAGGTCAATATTGAGTTGGTCCATATCTTGCAAGTAGTTATACGGCATTTCATTGATTTGAAACTTCCTGGCAGATTAAAACTGTGTGCTCGACCGAGACTCGATCTCGGGACCTTAGGCTTTCGCGGGCAAGTCCTCTACCAACTGAGCTACCCAAGCACGACTCACGCCCCGTCCTCACACCTCCTACCTTCCAAACTTTACAGAAGGAAGGTTCGCAGGAGAGCTTCTGTAAAGTTTGGAAGGTAGGAGGTGTGAGGACGGGGCGTGAGTCGTGCTTGGGTAGCTCAGTTGGTAGAGGACTTGCCCGCGAAAGCCTAAGGTCCCGAGTTCGAGTCTCGGTCGGGCACACAGTTTTAATCTGCCAGGAAGTTTCATATCAGCGCACACTCCGCTGCAGAGCGAAAATCTCATTCTGGAAACATCCCCCAGGCTGTGGCTAAGCCATGTCTCCGCAGTATCCTTTCTTTCAGGAGTGCTGGTTCTGCAAGGTTCGCAGGAGAGCTTCTGTAGAGTTTGGAAGGTAGGAGACGAGGTACTGGCAGAAGTAAAGCTGTGAGTTCCGGGCGCGAGTCGTGCTTCGGTAGCTCAGTTGGTAGAGCACTTGCCCGCGAAAGGCAAAGGTCACGAGTTCGAGTCTCGGTCGGGCACACAGTTTTAATCTGCCAGGAAGTTTCATATCAGCGCACACTCCGCTGCAGAGTGAAAATCTCATTCTGGAAACATCCCCCAGGCTGTGGCTAAGCCATGTCTCCACAATATCCTTTCTTTCAGGAGTGCTAGTTCTGCAAGTTTCGCAGGAGAACTGCTGTAAAGTTTGGAAGGTAGGAGACGAGATACTGGCAGAAGTAAAGCTGTGAGACCGGGAGTGAGTCGTGCTTCGGTAGCTCAGATGGTAGAGCACTTGCCCGCGAAAGGCAAAGGTCCCGAGTTCGAGTCTCGGTCGGGCACACAGTTTTAATCTGCCAGGAAGTTTCATATCAGCGCACACTCCGCTGCAGAGTGAAAATCTCATTCTGGATTTCATTGATTTCTAGAGTTGTTGGATGTTCCTCATGAGGAATATCGTGCTAAATTCTGTCCAATTGGCTCATTTGTCGTCACAATACGGAGATGGTTGGACGGCCCTTCCATAATGCTCCTAATGTTCTCAATTGGGGAGAGATCCGGCGACATTGCTGGCTAATTTAAGGTTTGGCAAATACAAACTCTCGCCGTATGCGGGGTGTGTATCATCTTGCTGCTATGTGCGCCTAGGATGACTTGCCATGAAGGGCAACAAAACGGGGCACAGAATATCGTCGACGTATCCTTGCAGTCTGAGGGTGCCGCGAATGACCACCAGCTGGGTCTTGCTACCACAGATGAAACGGCACCTCCCCCCCCCCCCCTCCCTCACCATCACTCCTGGCTGTCGGGCCGTGTGACGGGCGATGGACAGGTTGGAATCCCACCGCTCTCTGGAGCGTTTCCAGACATGTCTTCGCTGGTCGCTGGGGCTCAGTTTCAAGCGGGATTCATTACTGAAGACAATTCTGCTCCAGTCAATGGGATTCCACTCCAAAGATATGTCTTCATTTCAACAAGATAATGTCCGGGCGCACACGACGAGATTTTTTTCTACTTGTCGTGTCTTACCTTGCCCAGCAAGATTGTCGGATCCCTCCCTACTTGAGGACCTTTGGAGCATTGTGTGCAGAACCCTCGAACCAGCTTACGATTTGACGATCTCACGCGCCAGTTGGACAAGATTTGGCACGATATCCGTAATGAGGAACATCCAACAACCCTATCAATCAATGCCAATCCGAATAAATGCTTGTATAACGGCCACAGGTGCAGCAACGCGTTATTGGTTTGCTCAATTTGTGAAGCGCTTTGTCTTCAAAACATCATCTATATTTTCTGAAACTGTAATCGTTTGTTTGACTGTACATGTACATCACATGTACCGATTTCCGTCCCATTCGGATAATTCTTTCGTCCTATTTCGTTTTCCATTGTCTTATAGTCTATAAAGGGGTAAGGTTGAAGGACCCTGTTGGCCAAGACACGTGAGTGTTTCTGCCGATCCATCTTTTGGGCCGTGCCACGTTTAGATGACGTGTCACACTGGAGAGCCCCGTCATGCTGGAAGAATATATCCATCCTTGCGGACAAAGAAACCTCTTCCAACAGTGCTGGAAGTTCAAGGAAAGATAACAGGCGGTGGGGTAACACAGCAGGCCTAATGAACCGATTGTTTATAATACTACACCACTCATATACATTGAAGCGTTCGTGAAAATGTGTCTACACAAAGTCATGTGGATCTTCCCGGACCACGGACGAGTGAAAGTTCATCAGTAAACAGTATTAATAGGATCAACAGAAAATGGTCACGTTTGTTGGCCACCAAGGTTCAAATGATTGAAATGGCTCTAAGCACTATCGGACTTAACATCTGAGGTCATCAGTCCCCAAACTTAGAACCATTTAAACCTAACCTAAGGACATCACACACATCCATGCCCGAGGCAGGATTCGAACCTGAACGTTAAGCTCGGCGGCTCGCTTGGTGCTGATCGAGGGTGTGCGGTAGCGCCTGCTTTCATCCTCTTCCCTCTCTCGTCGTTGTCATATAACACAATCATAACGCTACACTATACACAAGTCTAGTACGCTTACCTATCCTCTACAAATACGCACAGCACACAACTCTCACGTATTCGTAAGGAGAGGGGCCAATGTGCGCAGAGGAAGAACATTTCCACCTTTCCGACTGGCGACTGAAACAACTCCTTGAGACATCCCAGCTCCTGTAATTCACACCTCAACAAAAGTTTGGAATATCATAGAGTTCACGACAATGACTTCTAAATATACTCCCACAGAGGCTTGTACAATACCTTATTAACAAAATAAACATATTTCCTTCTGAAATCAACAGCGACTTTGATTAGTTTTACAAAATCATTACAAAACAAAGCAGGCTCTCTCCTAAGTGTACATCTTATAAGCAAAAAATACTAAAAAGCTTTGCCTCAGTCTTTAGTAATGATTACGTCCTCCCTGCACACAGGTGAGTTCTTTCCTTCTGCGAGGCGTGCTCTGAACGAGGCCATCGAGCTTCAGTGAGGTTCTGAAGATTGTCAGGTGGCTTCAGACGCTGTCCAATGGCCACCTTCAACATGTCTGATGCATGCTCAATTGCATTCGTGTCTGGGACTGTGCTGCCAAATGCATTCGGTTGATGTTGCATCTTTGAAGATACCGAGACACTGCTAGGGCACAGTGTGGTCTTTCACTGTCAGCGACCAGTCGAATTGCCGCAGATGGGAATTAGAGGGTTCCGCCGTCCCATCATTATTGCCGTCCATAACATCACACTTCCTGAACGTATCGGCGTTCCTGATGTTGTCTAGTGCTTCTTCAGACCCTAACACGTCTTGTGTCTGGTTGCAAACCAATCCTAGTCTCGTCAGCAAACACAACATTACTCCATTCCGAAGTAGTCCAGTTGATGTGCAAGAGCCCAGGTCCTTCGGTTGCGTCGCTTGCGTTGGTTCAGTGCCAAACTTATCATTGGTCTTCTGTAATGAAGACAACCCCTGATGCAATCTTCTACCTACTGTTTGGTCTGAGATACGAACCCTTGTTGCCCGTAGAAGGCATTTCCAATATTTGTGGCAGCTGGTGTAGGGATCTTGCAAGCAGACAATTGGAGGAAACGACCCTGCATTGGTGTTGCCATGCGAAGACGACCACTGCGAAGTGTATCGTTCACATTTCCCGTCTCTCTGTATTTTTTCCACACCTTTGGTCACCACTTCCAGTATCATGTAACCGACCGGCAACATCTTGCTGTGTATGACCTGCCGAAAGTAAATCCACTACCCAGATTCTATCAAAATGTTGTATACCTCTACGTGGCATGTTACTGCGATGTTTAACAAATGGTTGAAATGGCTCTAAGCACAATGAGACTTAAGAGTTGAGGTAATCAGTCCCCTAGACTTAGAACTACTTAAACGTAACTAACCTAAGGACATCACACACATCCATGCCCGAGGCAGGATTCGAACCTGCGACCGTAGCAGCAGCGCGGTTCCGGACTGAAGCGCCTAGAACCGCTCGCCTACAGAGGACGATTGTGTTGAACACAAACTGAATGAAGCTGTTGTTAACACTGGACTGCTCGCGGTGTGCCGCTGCGGCAGTGGTTTGTTTACATGACATGGAAACGACCACAAAGCATGCCAGCAGTAAATACCGTCCAGTGTACGGGCTCTAACTGGATAAAGCATGAAGTGCCTACGTCAGTGAGACTTCTAGTATCCTGCACTACATTTTACGAGAGTGTCCCAAACTTTTGTTGAGCAGTGTATTTACTATTTCTCCTGAGATACCCTGTATTGTTCAGAAGGGTTGTTGAGCGCAGAAGTTAGGCGTATACCACACTGACGTCATTCGAACAATGTTGTGAGTCACAAAACACTGGTGGTCGCTTGCAGTCAACAATGCCAGATGATGAACGCCAACTAAGAAATATGAATCGTGGGTATTCACTGCAGAATATCACATAACTGCTCATTGCCTTTCCAGAGACAAATGGGGCGATTGTGTCTACCCAGATAGTACGCAGTCGTCTCCACGACATCAATTTGATAGCTAGGTGTCCATTACGAACAAAAGAACAAATCCCACAGCGCCATGCTGCGTGAATAAAATGGGCGCTATGTGATCACAAGTGTTCGGTCATCCCTATGGAATGCAGAATGGACCACCAGATGTCACGAGAGTCGGACAACTTACAGACGTTTGAGATATAGGTCTATAGTTCATGCGTGGGTCGTCGGCAGCGGAGGTCAATCGTTAGGGGTGTTTGGGAACTTTGTGTTCACACACACTTGTACTCTGCCATCCATTAAAGTCTGCTGTTAGTTCCGCCACTTCACCGCCTGCATGCGATGGTGTCCGCCCAGCCCCACGGCGTCTGGGCGTAGCTTCACCTTGGTTCCGCCATGTGTTGAAGACACTCACCACAGCACTCTTTGAACACCCAACAAGCCATGCAGTTTCCGAAATGCTCGCGCCGAGCCTCCGGGCCATCACCGTCTGGCCTCTGTCAAACTCAGACAGATCGCTCGCGTTCCCCACTCTACACACGGACAGCATACTAGTTGATACTACATCAACCGTGCTTGTGTCTCATATCGATAGCAGGTCTGTGGTCATAATGTTCAGTCTGATTTTGTATGTAGTGTACCAAAACTAACGAGCCGTAGTTTTGGTAGAGTGCAACTCTAGGAGACAGCCAATGGAACCTACCGGATTCGTCACACCAATCCCCTGCAGCCTGCTCTTGCTGAGGGACCCACATAATCCACCTGTAAGTTCCCCTTCGTTCTGCCATAGTTCCCACTTTCCTGGTCAGATATTCACTGCTTCTAGCCTCCGTCTATTGTTGTTGTTTTCGTTGTGGTCTTCAGTCCAGGGACTGGTTTCATGCTGCTCTCCATGCTATTCTATCCTATGCAACCTTCTTCATCTCCCAGTACCTACTACAACCTACATCCTTCTGAATCTGCTTAGTGTATTCATCTCTTGGTCTCCCTCTACGATTTTTAGCCTCCAAGCTGACCTCAAATACTAAATGCCTAAGAACATGTCCTACCAACCGATCCCCTCTTCTAGTCAAGATGTGCCACAAATTTCTCTTCTCCCCAATTCTATTCAGTACCTACTCAATAGTTATGTGATCTACCCATCTAATCTTGAGCATTCTTCTGTAGCACCACATTTCGAAAGCGTCTATTAACTTCGTGTCTAAACTATTCATCGTCCATGTTTCACTTCCAGACATGACTACACTCAATACAAATACCTTCAGAAACGACTGTTTGACACTCACATCTATACTCGATGTTAACAAATTTCTCTTCTTTAGAAACGTTTTCCTTGCCGTTACCAGTCTACATTTTATATCCTCTCTACTTCGATCATCATCAGTTATTTTGCTCCCCAAATAGCAAAACTCAATACTACTTTGTCTCATTTCCTAATCTAATTCCCTCAGAATCACTCGATTTAATTCGACTAAATTCCATTATCCTCTTTTTAATCTTGTTGATGTTCATCTTATATCCTCCTTTCAAGACACTGTCCATTCCGTTCAACTGCTCTTCCAGTTCCTTCACTGTCTCTGATTGAATTACAATGTCATCGGCGAACCTCAAAGTTTTTATTTCTTCTCCATGGATTTTAATTCCTACTCCGAATTTTTCTTTTGTTTTCTTTACTGCTTGCTCAATATACAGATTGAATAACATCGGGGATAGGCTACAAACCTGTCTCACTCCCTTCCCAACCACTGCTTCCATTTCATACCCCTCGACTCTTATAACTGCCATCTGGTTTCTGTACAAACTGAAAGTAGCCTTTCGCACCCTATATTTTACCCCTGCCACCTTCAGAATTTGAAAGAGAGAATTCCAGTTAACATTGTCAAAAGCTTTTTCTAAGTCTACAAATGCTAGAAACGTGGGTTTGCCTTTCATTAATCTATCTTTTAAGATAAGTCTTAGGGTCAGTATTCCTACGGAATCCAAACTGATCTTACCCAAGGTCAGCTTCTACCAATTTTTCCATTCGTCTGTAAAGAATTCGTGTTAGTATTTTGCAGCCATGACTTATTAAACTGACAGTTCGGTAATTTTCACATCTGTCAACACCTGCTTTCGCCTGTCTCAAACATCTTCCTCACCAGATGATAGAGTTTTGTCAGGGCTGACTCTCCCAAGCTATGAGTAGTTCTAATGGAATGTTGCCGGTGGCTTGTTTGGACTTAGGTCTTTCAGTGCTCTGTATACAAATTAATTCTGCCGTCGATGAATTCTCGGTGATATTTCACTCACTTACAGTATTGACTTCGGCGGTATCACAATCGTGTTTCTACCATTCTCTAAATATTTTCTAAGTTCCGTCTCAGATATACACTTGCTACCTCATTCACCAGGTGCCATTTGCCTGTGTCTCTGACACTGTCACTTAGCGTTCCAATGCCAGTAATCTGAATCTGCAAACTTTCCTGGGCTGGGTAGACCTGATATGTTCTGGTGTAAGAAGGTCGCCACATGCACACATATTTGTCAGAAATTTCTTTATTCTGTATAAATATTCAGTGGCTGTTGTGATATTGTCCCAGTCTCTTCACCAATCACACGCTTTCCACAATTTCAGTTCTAGTTTGGTTATTATTTCCTGACCCGTAATTTTTCTCAGCTTATGAAGACTTCCTTTATGTATACAGTAGTGAGACTCTCTTTATCTGACAGTAATACCTATTGGGCACACGCCTAGTGTGACTAATACTGCCTCCACCGGTGTTGGCCCACAGGCTCCTATGAGCCTCAGCAGCACGCGCCTTAAGGCTGACTTGTATCGCAGTTTGTGTGCTCTGATGCTGGCGCCAAATTCCACGATAGCAGCAACGACTACATCACGAAGAAATCGAAGCTGTTGAGAGATTGACGGTGTAACTGCCACAATTCCTCCCGAAGACGACGATTTTTTTTTTTTTTTTTTTTTTTTTTTTTTTTTTTTTTTTTTTTTTTTTTTTGCAGTAGTTCTTTGGCTAGTTTGAGGCGCCCGGTTACGACTTCCTATCCTATGTCATCTTCATCTCAACGTCTTCACTTATTTGTTGGATACATTTCAATCTCTGTCTTTACCTACTGTGTTTTACCCTTAATAGTTCGTTCCAGTACCAAGAAAGTAATGCCCTGATGTCTCAACACGTGTCTTATCATTCTGCTCGTTCTTATTTTCAATGTTTTTCACCTATTTCTGTCTACGAACTTCCTCATTTCTTATCTTATCAGTGCACTTAACTTTCAACATCCTCAAACAGTACCACATCTCATAAACTTAGATTCTCGTCTCCTCTTGCCCTCCACCATAGTCCATAATTCGCTTCGATACAATGCCGCCCTCCAGACGTACAGTATCAGAAATTTCATCCCCATCCATATGCATCCTAAATGCTGATCTCCATTGTAGTAAGAATTCTGCCTTTTTTAAGCGGACTGCTTTTGTTCTGAACTGAGATACTCATAGAGGAGGCATGCATCAGGATGACCATATCACCACCTTGTCTGTTAGCAAGGCATTCGGAGGAAGTATCGCAGATGCCAAGACAAGTCTTACAACTGCGTCCTTGTGACAGCTTACCGTTGTCGCATGCTCTCTCAAAAGGAGTTACTTTTCCAATGACGAATCAAACTTATGGATAGCTGTCATTTTGCGTAAAATTGAAAGAAGTCGTGCCTACAGTGATAAATTATAAAATTTGGTACTTAGCTGCTATTACCCTGCCTTCGTCGTCTTCTTTGGTGTGCGATTGTTACCACAGGCTTTGTCAGTTCAAAAAACGACCTATGAGGTTTCAATTGGATTATCAGGGTAGCTCCCGCTTGTAAATAATTAGAGTTCCCATTAGATTTTCTCTTCCATATTTTTTCACAGTACAGAAGCAAACTGTTTCACAATGATAAGCCAACTTTCGCAGAACTATAATTCCCTATAACTGCACAAATGTGACACTCTCTGGCAACAGTAGAAATGAGTGTCTTATTTCGATATCTGTTGCCTCCAAGAGAGAGTAGAAGGACAGAGATACTTCAGTTGTAAGCAAATAATCTAATGAAGTACATAGTTGGCGCCGAAAATATTTAAATTTGCGTTACACAAATTTTTGCGTAAGTATTAAAAATTTTTAAATAACTGTACAAAATTACACACTTGTATTTTTGGTAATTAACTACAAAGCCTTTAATTTATGTCAAATGAAAGCAGTAGTTCACATAGTGTATCGCTAACAGAGAAATCTACTTATACAAAGTTATTATTTTTCATAAATGATCCATACCCAACGATATCGAAGAGTTCCCAGTACGCATTAGGTTAGATTTTGATTACGTCACACCATGTAGTGTATTAACTTGTTGTACTCCATTTCGGATCGATGTCCATTCATAGAGAAGCAACTTATATATTACACAGAATTATTTTTCTTAGGGTTGCTCCTTCGTGTCTAAAAAAGCACATCTAACGATACATAGTGATTTGCACGTGAATGGGAGACTGAAGCGGAGGAACAGTTGTGCTTTGTGACTGTCGCAGAGTAACTCCGCCAACCGAAGATCGCCGCTGTAAGTTAACTCGGGATGGTGTGCAACACATCACGGCTGTCATCCTGTATTGAAAGGAATCGACTCCTGCGAGGGTGCACTAACCTTTACGAATGGCCTGTGTCAGACGGAGAATGAATGTGAAATAAATATTTACAGGCACGAGTCTGAAAAATGACTTAATGGTTACGTCGCGATCTATTGGCAATCTGAGTTCACAGCGGCGCGGTATATGCCTCGCCCCAATACATTTCGTACTATAAATTCACCGTCCGTCGGAACAGATCGCCAGTGCAATACGCTCTCTTCGTATAACATTAATAGGCACACTCCAATAAATTCAGCAGTGGGTCAATGAACGCTGTATGTGTGTTACTGCCGGTTATTTATACTGAATCGATCACCGTTTGGCGTCTATTTCATAGCGGTCCACAATGGCTGAATAATGTTTATTCTACGTAGCATGTGTACTCTTTAACCACTTGACGTCCGCCCCCCCCCCCCTAGCTGAGTGGTGAGCGCGACATAATGTCAATCCTAAGAGCTCGGGTTCGATTTCAACCGTCGAAATTTCCAAACTGTTATTTTATTGAGCAACCACTTTCGACGATATATTACACCATATTCAGGCCTCCTGACGGAGGTTTAGGAAGGTTCCCACTCTGATCCAGTCAACAACTGGTATCCGTATATTTTTGACACAGCGATCGTTTCAGTCATCGCTTGACGACTGTTGGGAAAACATTAATGTTTGTCTAACAGTCGAGAGGTGTCAAAAATCTACGGATTCCAGTCACTGAACGCTGGCCCCTATTTGGCTGGAACGGAGGTGGGAATCCTCTTAACGTCAATCAGGGGACCTGAAGATGGCGTAATATGTCGCCGAATCTGGTTGCTCAGTAAAATAACAATATGGAAAGGAGTTTTGGTTTGATATTCTGTCTAAATTTAGGTTTACCGTGATTTCCCCAAATCGCTCCAGGTCAATGCTGGGATGGTTCCTGTGAACGGCCGATGTCCTTTCTCACCCTTGAATCATCCCCACCTTGTGTTCTGTCTCTAATGACCTCTATTTCGACGATACGTTAAACCATAATTTTCCTTCCTTATTTTCTTCCCCGCGAG
Source organism: Schistocerca americana (assembly GCF_021461395.2). Lineage (NCBI taxonomy): Eukaryota > Metazoa > Arthropoda > Insecta > Orthoptera > Acrididae > Schistocerca > Schistocerca americana. Next base: position 555,268,157 of record NC_060125.1, on the reverse strand, counting down.
CTTCAGGGGTATTATGATTAAATTATTCGCCGTGTCTTATTGATAGACATGCTACAACTGTAACTGAAGGGTCACTGAGAGAAACTCTTTTGTGACGTTCCAGCATTTTACGACAAAACTCTCGACGCAAGTACACCAGTACTCCATAAGGCACCTTATGGTGCACCCCCTCCCACCTTCCTGAGCTCCACTTGCGATGAATGATTGTTCATAAGCCTTCCTACGATCTTAACTTTACCTTCGTGGTCTTTTTACAAAATATACGTAGGAGCAAACAGCATATTAGTTGTGAAATGTCTGCTGATGGCGACAGAAGAAAATCATTGAAAAAGTTTCTTTATCAAAGATTAACAGGACTTCTGCTCCGACGTGGATTGAAACAAGACATAAGTCACTTCTTGAAATAGAACAGTAATGCTTCTGGTGACTGAAGACCGGTTAGACTGACACTCAGAGCAAGTTCATTTAAAACATACAATACTAATGAAAAAAGTTTAAGCCTCGTATGGAGCAAGCCAAAGTTAAATATGAATAAATGCACAGGTCCACAAGTCTACAACAACGACGGGGCTCCTGTCTTCTTCAGCGAGGAGTCGGGGAACACTCTAAATAAGTCCACAGCAGGCAGCTCCCAGGGTCGCGAAGTCAGACGTGAACGGCAGCGACGCCTTTGAGGCGACTCTCAAGGGCGAATCCTGATTGATTAAATCCTTGTGGAATCGGAGCCTGGCCCAGGAAAACTCACTCAGAGCGAACTGATCTCGTCTGGCGCAAGCGCTGCCCCAAATGCGACTTTGCACTAGGATATATCCGGGCATCGGGCATCCTTTGCATCATAGGCCTATGCGGCCCACGGCCTCTAGCGGCAGTTGGTTTGCATTGTGGTAGACGGTTAGAGCAAGGCCACATGTCTTCCGGAAAATTGTGCCCTTCCTGTTAGGCAACTTTTGAAGCACTGATTCAATGTTGGTTGCTGACACTGCAGGTGTTAAGCGTCTGTGCAGTATCCTTCCCCCACTCCCCCCCCCCCCTGTCCCCCTCTTTCCACTGTGTAGATGAGGAGATGGCGAAGTGAAGGTCGACATCCCTGTGGAAGGCAGGTCGCATGTTGCCATATTGGCGGCCGGGGCAGGTGGGGGGAGGGGGGTAATGTTCACATCCAGTGGCGTCATTCCTGAGGAGGTGTCTGGAGCTGTTGAGTGCCCGTCCAGTGGGCTGGTCACCCCCAGTAGATGAGCTGGGTCGGTGGTGTTTATGGTGCAGACGGCGGGTGGCTTCGCCCCTGAAACAAAGAAAAGTGGAAGTTTTCAGCCTCAGGAGAAGGACCAAGGACATCTCTTAATTGGTTGACATGGTTGTGGCATGGTGTGCCATCCTGAAGTGTCACTTCAACAATGGCCCTGGCCAGTAATTTGGAAATTACTGCCAGAAACCAGTGTTGATCTGTCTTAGTGAAAAAAAGGGCCGGCACTGCCTTTTAATGGAAAACTTTTACAGATAGACCGCCGAGTAAGGGGACTGTGAACTGTGGGGTGTTGAATAGAATGTTGGGGCTAATGACACTGACCATGAAGCTCTCAGCACTAGACAAGCCGTCCCCTGTGGTTGACCAGTAGGATGTCAGACAAAGGGTGAGAGTCGTCAAGAAGATGATGTTGGTGAAGTTTAGACATTTGGTTCTAGAAGTGTGGATAAAACGTTCCATTACCCCATTTGAGGCATGGTGAAAATGTGTTGTAGGAGCTAGGACGACGTTACAGAAAGTGCAAAATTCTGCAGATGCCAATTGTGGTCTATTTCCTGTAACAATGGTGTCAGTAAGTGATTCAGTGGAAGAAAGCGAGATAAGATGGCCGGCCAGTGTGACCGAGCGGTTCTAGGCGCTTCAGTCTGGAACCGCGCGACCGCTACGGTCGCATGTTCGAATCCTGCCTCGGGTATGGATGTGTGTGATGTCCTTAGGTCAGTTAGGTTTAAGTAGTTCTAAGTCCTTGGGGACTGATGACCTCAGATGTTAAGTCCCATAGTGCTCAGAGCCATTTGAACCATTTTTGAGATAAGATGTAAACAGCTGATGTGGCAGACATGTAACCCACCGCCTGTGTCTACTCCAGTGAGTCAAATATGGCCTAAGATACATCAGAGAAATCAAAACGAAAATTTGTCCGGGTACTGGAAGAGCCCAGCAAGGCAAGAAACAATATGGAGGGGCAGCCTACTTGCTGTGGCAGGTGGTGCAAGATGATACCATTTTGAGCGTCCAGTCCACACCAATAGATATTGTGGAGAGCCAAACGTTTGGTGAGCACCGCACCACACTGCATGCCGTGGAGAAGCTACAAAAGTGATGCTGGAGAGATGAGGGATGACCACCTGGATGAAGGCATTTCTCCTTGGAGCAGCAGCACGTCGTTCAGTGTTGAGAGACCGTTCCAGCGGTGCCAGTAGGTCTGGAATTCTGGCTGCTGGATATGTTTGCGGTCTGGCACCTAACTACAGCGTCCCTTGAGGAGTACCTCGCCGGCGTTGAGGTTGGCCTCCAGTGAGAGGTTGGCCAAGGCTTCTTGTTCAGTGATGCCCAGATGGAGACACACTTCAAATATCATAATTATTACAGTGACAGGGCCGATCACTGAAGGAGGAATGTGGTTTTAGTGAGAACGTTGGCTGAAGCCATGAAAAGACGAAGCAAAGGTTTATGTTTGATGAATAACGTGCAATGCCTATCTCACACATAATCATGGAGATTTTTCAGCCAAAAATGATGGCTAATGCTTCTCTTACAATCCGGCTTTAGTGTTGCTAAGCAGCTACGAGTGTTTTGGGCACAAAACCAACTAGGTGTGCCATTTTGTCAATCACGTGGAACAGGACTGTCCCCACCGCAAACTTGACACATCTACTCCCAGGATAGGAGGGTTCGTAGACCCGTATACGGGGTTCTAAGAGGACCAGAAAAAGGCCCATATTAAGTCTAAGTGCATCGTCACGTGCCAGGGTCCATTCCTAACGGACGTTTGCAAGAGGTGGTGTAGTCATTCAGCAATGGCGGCCGCATGCGAAATAAACTTTCGGTAGTAATTTAATTGTGCCAACGCAGTTATCTAGTATTGGTGGGAAATGGAACTTGCTGGAACATGCTGTAGAGTGTGGGAACTCTGACTGAACATACGCTATGGCTGGGTTCATTTCATACACGTAGTCTGCCCTCATGTCCGAGGGGTTCATGCGGCGCAGTCCACTGACATCTTCAAAGTCGTTTGACTCACGTCTACCACACGTCTGGATTTCCCACAAACAGCTGCACTTTGCTCACTGGTAATGGTATTAATGTCGCTGATGACTGATAAAACACTGACTGGAGGAAAAAATCTGCTGGAGACCATGCTGGGGCGCCATTTCTTTGCCTGAACTTTGTAAGTCCAGTCGGACAGGCGTCCATCACAGGAGGACGAAGTGTTGTCTATGTCGCACTTCTGAGAGGTTCTGTATGGTAGCCGAGGGATGAAGAACATCTACATCTACATCCATACTCTGCAAGCCACCTGACGGTGTGTGGCGGAGGGTACCTTGAGTACCTCTATCGGTTCTCCATTCTATTCCAGTCTCGTATTGTTCGTGGAAAGAAGGATTGTCGGTATGCTTCTGTGTGGGCTCTAATCTCTCTGATTTTATCCTCATGGTTCTTCGCGAGATATACGTAGGAGGGAGCAATATACTGCTTGACTCTTCGGTGAAGGTATGTTCTCGAAACTTCAACAAAAGCCTGTACCGAGCTACTGAGCGTCTCTCCTGCAGAGTCTTCCACTGGAGTTTATCTATCATCTCCGTAACGCTTTCGCGATTACTAAATGATCCTGTAACGAAGCGCGCTGCTCTCCGTTGGATCTTCTCTATCTCCTCCATCAACCTCATCTGGTACGGATCCCACACTGCTGAGCAGTATTCAAGCAGTGGGCGAACAAGCGTACTGTAACCTACTTCCTTTCTTTTCGGATTGCATTTCCTTAGGATTCTTCCAATGAATCTCAGTCTGGCATCTGCTTTACCTACGATGTACATTATATGATCATTCCATTTTAAATCACTCCTAATGCGTACTCCCAGATAATTTATGAAATTAACTGCTTCCAGTTTCTGATCTGCTATTTTGTAGCTAAATTATATGGCATCTTTCTTTCTATGTGTTCGCAGCGCATTACACTTGTCTACATTGAGATTCAGTTGCCATACCCTGCACCATGCGTCAATTCGCTGCAGATCCTGCTGCATTTCAGTACAATTTTCCATTGTTACAACCTCTCGATATACCACAGCATCATCCGCAAAAGCCTCAGTGAACTTCCGATGTCATCCACAAGGTCATTTATGTATATTGTGGATAGCAACGGTCCTACGACACTCCCCTGCGGCACACCTGAAATAACTCTTACTTCGGAAGACTTCTCTCCATTTAGAATGACATGCTGCATTATGTTATCTAGAAACTCTTCAATCCAATCACACAATTGGTCTGATAGTCCATATGCTCTTACTTTGTTCATTAAACGACTGTGGGGAACTGTATCGAACGCCTTGCGGAAGTCAAGAAACACGGCATCTACCTGTGAACCCGTCTCTATGGCCCTCTGAGTCTCGTGGACGAATAGCGCGAGCTGGGTTTCACACGACCGTCCTTTTCGAAACCCATGCTGATTCCTACAGAGTAAATCTCTAGTCTCCAGAAAAGTCATTATACTCGAACGTAATACGTGTTCCAAAATTCTACAACTGATCGACGTTAGAGATAAAGGTCTATAGTTTGAATGCGCTAATAATGGAATGACAAGTTTCTAGACGTAGGTCCTTGAGTTTCAATAGGTCAGTTCGAAGACATGGATTAAAATCTTATCTCTAACCAAGGAAGTGGCGTATTATTGCTTTCACTCGATGTTACTGCAATGAAAACGGCAGTGGCGAGATAAACCCTGTAGTTATTACCTTGTAGTTATTACGCTGTAGTAATTTATTATCTATATGACTCTCCTTTATGACAACTAAAATACTTGTGACGGACTGATGACACATGGACTTGTGAGTCAAAGTACTCACGACTTGTCATGCTGAAGGACACTGAGCTCTGCTTGTAATAATAGGTGATAAATGTCCGAGACTACATACGTCAATAGAAAGCGCACCACTGGTCGTTAACTGACACGCTGTGAGCCATGCGTGCAACGTAGTTTTCCCATGGTTAGACCTTTCTGTGAACGGCTGGAAAGCTGGTGCCGCCGACCGGAAATCCTTGGCCGTGGAGCCAATCTCGGAGAGACAGGAGGAGATTTCTGGAGGCGATGTGGAGATTGTCACCAGGTACACAATCAGGAGTAGGTGGGTGTACTGCATCTGCTGGAGTAGCAGCAACACCTGGGCAGAGAAATCCACCGGTTCCGTGTCAAGTGGAAAACACGTGCAAGCACTGACTACCTGGATCGGAGCACACACGCGAGGTTGATGTAAACACCAAGTCTCATCACCAACTGATATGTTCATCAACTGTGGCACAAAGAATAGCAGCTAGCAGTTATTGAACTTTTTTTGTTGTAGATTAATAGCACGTCTAGTTCTATGGGGATTGAAACAAAACATAAAATAAGTCACTTCTTGGAATGGACCACACATACTCCTGTTGGCTGAAGGCCGCTTAGATTCTCACTGAGCCTAAGTTTATTTAACACACACTTTATAAAAGTGCCCTAGGAAGCTCAGTGTTACCGTAGAAAGTTTAAGACTCGTAGTGAGCAAACTTGTCCAAGTCCAGAATAAATTTACAAGCCTACAAGTCTACCATGACAACGGCGTCCCTGTCTTCTTCGGTGAGGAGACCATGAACACTCTACAAATGCACCTGGTAGCTCTCAGAGTCATGAAGTCATATTTAAATGGCAGCGATGTCACGGAGGTGCCATTCGAGGGCTGCCCTAAATGTGACTCTGCACTAGGGTAAAGCCGGGCCTATTTCAAATCACGTGTCTTGAGGAAGAGAATGTATCTATGGGGCCCATGGCCTCTAGCGGTGCTTGGGTTGCCTCTTGATGGACGGGCGGAACACGGTCGTCTTCCTTCAGAAACTGCAGGCGTCGAGCCTCGGTACAGCAAATTGACTCTTCGTAGAACATGAGCTGTCAGGACTGTAATCCACACTTCCTTTCTCGTAGCCACGACCAATGAATGGACTTGCATGAGCACCGGACTGACAGCCCTACTTTTGTAAGGATCCCAGACAGAGCAGCAATGGTCAAATATTGATCATACGAGAGCTTAGTAAGCTATCTCTTTTGTTGGTGCACAACACTTCAAATCAATTTTATTGTAGCACTTGTCTCTTCGATGATTGGTATCGTGTGATCGATCCACTGTAATTTGTTCCACATGAACACTCATAAATGTTTTATGGATGTTACCGTTTCCAGTGATTTTTCGGGAATCATGCAATGAAATAACAACGGATCTTTTCCACAGTTTATGAACAATGAGTTACAGTTGCTTATGTCGAGAGCCGATTGCCAATCCCTGCAGCAAGCGTCATTTCTCTGCAGATCTTACGTTTCGCTACAGTTTCTTAACATTGCTATCTCTGTTTGAAAACTAACATCTTTAACCCTTTGACTACCATCGGGACATATGTGCTCCTGAAGACATGTTATTGGAGAACTGCTGCATGTTATTGCTAAGTATCAACGTCCTGCTGGTAATGGGAAGCTTACTAACGGTTAGCAGAATTCTGATAATTACAAATTGCACCCCTAGCTTTTCAAGTTTTATTGTGAACCCTCGCCTCCATATTGTCACACCCCACCAGACTCGCAAAGCGCGCTGTCTTCGCGGTTTCCTGGACACATCATGTCAACGAGTTGCGCCCATGAACGGATGCTTGCCACATCAAAACGAAGCTCATATTGGGCACATGTAGTGTGAGTTACAGAGCTACACAGATTTCGATGTCCACTGATGTGTGTCTGCTTTCGGCATGTCTTGTAGTTTTCGCGCAGTCGTCTTATCCCTGCAGTTTCTTATTAATAATTCTGTATATGTCACTTCCCACCTCTCAAGTCCTTCGAAAACGAAACATTCTTTCCGTATTGATACGTCTGATCAAGATATTAGTAAAACAATCATGCATTAATGTTTTTGAAATACGATTGTTAGTCAAAAGGTTAAGAAAAAGCAGCATAGAGCTTCGGACGATACCCACAGCGTCGTTTATATATCCACAGAGGACCAAACATTATTCACCCTCTTCGATCGCTGTTGTTGGTGTACACATGGTACCAGGCGTTCATATGACCGCTGAAGTAAGACTCGGCTGTGAAGTGGGGTGTTTGTGCCAGTCAGTTGTACGAAATCAGTGCAGTAAGATGGAAATCTGTAGAGACATAACAGAACGGTAGAAAGCAGGCATCATCTTTTAACATGCCCATAACCGCCCCGTCAATAAATCTGCCCAATTAGTTGGTGTATCATAGTGGACTGTCCGACGGTAAAAAATAATAATTTTATATGGCTCAGAGGTCTGATGCAACCCTTTCAATGGGATTTCAATTAGGAGACATGCGTGTCCAGCGTATCTAAGGACTGGTGTACATCTCACAGCTATGTCATACGGCATAACAACGGTAGTCGTGTTAGGCTCGGACTGACAGGGCCGGATAAGAGAGTCACGCAATATACCCGACAGAAATTATTGCTGTCAGCGAAGGCAGGCCCATCTCGTGCGAACTTTATGAAGGGATCTGCGTAAAATGGACATTTAGAGTCAGGGACGTCACAAAAGATCATCGCTCACAGTGACACAAAAATCTGCATGTCTTCAATGGACTTGTGCTTCTCGTACTGTTACTTGGGTCCACTCATTTAGATTATCGTCAGCATGAACTGGGATGTTATTATCTATATTCTTGGTGGCCGCATGTTGCCCTTTCCACATATTCATGATCAGTACGTTGCACACACTCCCGCCATCCAAGATGGCAACAGTCGTTTTCACACATAGGTTGCTGGTTTTACTGTGATTCTGGTACCCTATCGTATCTCGCCTGACCTGCTAAATCGGCCTATCTCTTTCCCATAGAAATTGTCTGGGTGTATTCTGAAAATGGTTCAGATGGCTCTTAGCACTATGGGACTCAACTGCTGTGGTCATAAGCCCCCTAGAACTTAGAACCTGCGAACCTGCGACCCGTAGTGGTCGTGCGGTTCCAGACTGTAGCGCCTTTAACCGCTCGGCCACTCCGGCCGGCCGGTGTATTCTGAGCAGTGGATGAAACGTAGCAAGGAAATCCCCACAATTTAGCAGCGCTACGAGTTTTAATCATCAGTGAGTGGCTTCAAGTAGATATGGCATCCGTAAAGAAACATGTGGACTCTGGTTCTCGTCAAATTGAGGCCATTATCAAGGTAGTGTTACGAGGTATTAGTGTAATATCTCAAGGGCTGCTTATATTGTGAACAATTTCTGGGGATACACCCTAAGTTAAACTGAAGATATGCCTGCGTCGAAAACCCAATTGCTGTGTTCTATTTGCTACGAACCGTTCAGTCACAAAGTTAGTCTGTCGTTCGGCATGCTCGTATTTTATTCTTTAGGCGACAGTTCCTGAGGTGCACAAGACTGCATAAGTTTGAATGTGTTCCCAGTCTTCACATAATCATTCTCCTCCTGGTCCCAGTGGCGTTCCTAGTGTGCATTATATGAATATTTGGATTGAAAAGAATGGAAAACAAACGCGATAGGAAAGAGATCGGAAGGAAATAATAACTTCCTGCCGCACAGGGCATTGCAGCAATGCAACGGTCAGAGTCGAAAATTTGTGCCCAATCCGGACTCTAACCCGGATGCTCCGCTTCTCTAGAAGGACTGCCTCAACCGCCTCGGCCATCAAGACGCGCTTCCCGTCACACCCAAATTCCCACCTTCCAGCTCGCCGCACTTCAACGACTCCTCTCTACTCGCAGTTTTCTGATTCCCGTGAGATTTTGGACGTTCGTTGTGCATCCGCACTGAAACTTTTTCATTAAACAGCCTTCACGCCCATGGAAGTATAGATGTGAGGGGTGTCTGTCCTATCGGACATATTTATATTTCCAAAAGCAGCTGGCGCCGAGAGTAAAATCGACTTTGTCCCCCCCCCCCCCCTCCCCCCGCCATGTCGCCTCCAGAACATTATTTGTTTAGTCCTTGTTATAACTTAACCCGTTTACTCGCCTGTTGAGCAGAAGATGACAATCAAGTAAAATACGAAGCTGAATAATTATTTTTGGTACGGTGCAGTTCAAAACATGGAACTATACACGGCACAAACTCACGTTTCTATGTCAGAATAACTCGATTCCTTTACCTCTGTGACAAAAAAATCAACATACCCTTAATATACTCTTTGCGCTTTCGTTGCGTTGCGTTACTTGACTTAACGCGAGTGGCTCTGTTGAGTAGCTGGGAGTGATATGTGGAAATGTTACTGTAAGGAATCCAGTTCGAATCTCCTAGTAACTTTTACTTTATTTTTTGCTGTCTCCATCCCCTTCCTATTTTAGTCCTCTCCATCTTCCTCATTTACTACGGAAAAGTGTTCTAAAATGACATAACCTGGTAAAATGAGACGTCTCGTAATTCTTGTTACTGCCACAAGAGTCAGCACTTTGTGGAACAAGATTACATTCTTGTGTCGGTGACATTGTTACACCAGAAATGATGAGGCCGTTCGCTTAGACTCTTACGTGTTACGTGAAGAATCCGTACACATCAGGTTTCACAAGTTGTGACTACTGTTCTTCTGTGGCACACTTTGCCTGCTACATTTCATTTGTAATAAGAAAAAAAAGCGAGGCACTACGATGAAACTGTGCGAATGAGACGTAAATCGGTAAATGTGATGTACATGTACAGACAAACAAATGCTTACAGTTTCAGAAATATTGGATGATTTATTGAAGAGAAAGAGGTTCACAAACTGAGCTAGTCGATGACTCGTTGGCCCACCTCTGGACCACATGCAAACAGTTATTCGGAGTGGCATTGAAAAAATGGTTCAAATGGCTCTGAGCACTATGGGACTTAAGTACTGAGGTCATCAGTCCCGTAGAACTTAGAACTACTTAAACCTAACTAACCTAAGGACATCACACACATCCATGCCCGAGGCAAGATTCGAACCTCCGACCGTAGCGGTCGCGCGGTCCCAGACTGGAGCGCCTAGAACCGCTCGGCCAAACCCGGCCGGCGGAGTGTCATTGATAGATAGAGTTGTTAAGAGTCCGCTGAGGGACATCGTGCCTAACTCTGTCCCATTGACACGTTAAATCGTCTAAATCCCGAGCTGGCCGAAGAGTCCTGCGCATAACACTCCAAACGTACTTGACTGGGGAGAGTTCCGGCGACCTTCCGGCGACGTTGCTGGTCAAGGTAGGCTTTAGCAAGCACAAAGAAAGATGTAGAAACTCATCGTGTGTGGTGGGGCAATATCTTTTTCAAATGTAAGCCCTCACGCCAGGGGTCGTGCTCTGAAAAGAAATTGCGCCCTTGACCCTGGTTCTCAGGAACTCGGCGGGTGACAGGCTGGTAACCCACCGCCGTCCCAGCGTTTCCACACACGTCTTCACTGGCCATGAGGGCTCAGTTCGAAGCGGCACTCATCACTGAAGACAATTCTACTCCTGTTATTCCGATTCCATGCCCAAGACATTGACCAAGAAGAAGGAAACTGGCATTGATGATTATGATAATGATGACGACGATATTACTTGTCTGTATTCTCATGACTTATTTAGCCAGTCTAAACCAAAATAGACTAGGCTCATGTGTGTTAAGTTCCCAGTGTGCGCTCACAGTTAATGTGCTGGGGTTTCACAAAGAGCGAAAATGTCTACATGTGGCCGTTTGCAAATAGATGTTAATATATATAAAAGATATAGGGGTATGTCGTTTTTCCCAACGATTCTCAAGACATGACATTGTGTACGTTTTCTAGTAAGACATCGTAATAATGATCATGGATCACTGTGTGGTTAGTATTTTTTAATGGTAAGTTACAAAAAGCAAAGCTTATAATTCCAAATTGTACCTACAGTAGAATTTTTTCCTTATGGTACATCTTTTTACATCATTCCCTATTCCTTCTTTCGGCACCTACTTTGCCCTCCACCTTCTTTTCTTTTGCCCTTCTTCACTTTTTTTTTGCCTTCGACTGTACGGCGCCAGGTGCACGCGCCGCGGCTGCGGTAGGCAACGTAGTCTAGCCACTGGCTGGGCGGCTGCTACAACCAGAAGGGAGGCCCCTCGCGGACTGCGGCGCCCCTGCAACTAGGCAGCCGCGCAGCGCACACCCCGCCGTGTCGATACTCTCGCAGGACCAGCGCGGCGCGTGGCGTGGCGCTCTGCCATTGGCCGCCCGGGCGAGCCGCCGCCCAGTCCCGGCCGCGCCGTCTGTGCGGGGATCCCCCGTCGTCTGCAGGTGCCCCTCTCCTCTCCTCTGCTCTCTGCCCTCGCCGGTGATAACGGCAGGCGGTCTGACGCGCGCGCCACACCTCCCACATACTGCTGACGGGCACAGAGCCAAATAACTGTGCGCGCTCGCTGCATGCTGGGGCCTATGAGTGGAGAAAGTTTATACTTTCTGTTAAATGTAAGGAGTTTCAAACACAATGGCGTGATTTTCAACTTCCACATTTATTGGAGAAACAGGCTACAAAACTGTTACAGTTTGCAAAGTATAGAGCTATTACAAATGATTGAAGCGATTTCATAAATTCACTGTAGCTCCATTCATTGACATATGGTCACGACACGCTACAGATACCTAGAAAAACTCAAAGTTTTGTTCGACTGAAGCCGCACTTCAGGTTTCTGCCGCCAGAGCGCTCGAGAGCGCAGTGAGACAAAATGGCGTATGTCGTGCTTGAAATGCACTCACATCAGTCAGTCGTAACAGTGCAACGACACTTCAGGACGAAGTTCAACAAAGATCCACCAACTGCTAACTCCATTCGGCGATGGTATGCGCAGTTTAAAGCTTCTGGATGCCTCTGTAAGGGGAAATCAACGGGTCGGCCTGCAGTGAGCGAAGAAACGGTTGAACGCGTGCGTGCAAGTTTCACGCATAGTAATGTGAAAGATTCAGTGTTTAAACCTCCTCTACCAAGAAACGTGCCAGAACTGTGAGCTCGCATCAACAATGCTTTCGAACTCATTGATGGGGACATGCTGCGCCGAGTGTGAGAGGAACTTGATTATCGGCTTGATGTCTGCCGAATCACTAAAGGGGCACATATCGAACATTTGTGAATGCCTAAAAAAACTTTTTGAGTTTTTGTATGTGTGTGCAAAGCATTGTGAAAATATCTCAAATAATAAAGTTATTGTAGAGCTGTGAAATCGCTTCAATCATTTATAATAACCCTGTACATACCAAACAATATAGTCTGATTTAAAGTATTTGGCTTACTGTTCCTGTCGGTAATACATGAAGAGAAATGCACCATTTTATGAAAAATTAGTGTTGTTTCAAAGGAATATCTTGATTTTGATCTTTCATATTTATTGGTGGAAACACGTTACAAGAGCAGAACAAATTGTAAAATGCCACCCAATGCTATAGGTGGATTTAATGAAACTGGTATTTGAAAGCTAGTTGTTGCCTGCTCTCGCCTAGCAATGGCGCTCCCACCCCCGCCCCTCCCCCTCTCCCGCTGTGCAAAGCATTGCGCCTGTCTGTTCTCAATGCGGAATCTTTTCTGGACACGTTAATTGTACCTGTTTCAAGAAGAAAACGTAACTCCTAATCAAAATTAAAAACAAATTTTTGAGTTCCTTATATCTGTACCTAGGTACAATCCATAAACTTAAGTACCTCTTTGTTGAAAACAGGGACTTTGAAATTCGTTACGAGTTAAGTATTGATAATCAATTGATAATCAACAAAAAATGTATTTCACTGAGTTCAACTGTTTGCAGGGCATGACGAGATAAGTTTCAAGCTTTTCCACAGATGGAAAAATTTAATTCATTTCCAAGAAAAAGAAATATAACGTAACTCCACCCCTAGTGAAATTTAAGATCACTCACTGACAATTACACTGGAAATGTGCACTTGAATTTCAAATTAGGTTAAGTCTCTCATTCCAGCCATCCAAATCTAGGTTTTCTACATCATTTAAGACGGATATCGGGACGTTTCCTATGAGGACACAGTCTGTTGCGTGGTCCATATTTGTTTATTTGAATTTGCACTCTGTCCCAAATGAGCTCCAGTCTAGTGGGCGCTTGTGCATCTCTTAGTTTCTTTCTGGCCTGTCGAGAGTATTGCCTCCACATGGTACTGCATAGTATGTACAAGAAACCTGCGTCCAAAATCTTTGTTTGTCAGTTTAATCTGTAATAATTTAAAACATCTCTGCCTTTGCTTCTTAGGTTGATCTCTCACATTTTGTGAGTCTGATAGTTTAGAGCTACATTTATTAAACAGTATTCAACATATACATCGAAGCAGCAACAACGGAAATAAAATAAAAGATTAGGAGTAAGATTAAAATTGCACAATCAGTTTAACGGCTCATTTATCCGGGTTTCTGACAAGAATAATAACAGAAGAAAATTTACGATTTGCTTGATAATGATCAGTTTGGCTTTTGGTAACGTAAAGGCACCAAAGAGGCGCTTCTGATGTAAAAATTAAGACACATTTATAGGATTAGTAGACCAAGAAAAAGCGCTCAGCACTGTTGAATGGGGCAAGATGTTCGAAATTCTCAGAAAATTGGATGTAAGCTGTAGGGATAGACAGTTAATGTGCAATATTTATAAGAACCGAGAGAGAAGGATAAGAAAGGAAGACCAAGAACGCTGTGCTCTGTCTAAAAAAGTTGAATGACAGGATATAATCTTTCGTCCCTACTGTTCAATGTATACACCGAAGAGGCAACAACGGAGTCGAAAGGGTGTCAATGACAAGAATCGCTGATGACATTGGTAACCGCAGTGGATATGAGGAAGAACTGCAGGATGTATTGAAAGCAATGAACAATCTAATGAGAGAACACTATGGCTTAGAGTAAAACGAAGAAAGACGAAAATATTGAGGAGGCAGCAGAAATGATATTTGCGATAACATTGATTTGGTGATCAAGAAGTATACGAAGTGAAGAATTCTGCTACCTTTGATGAAATAATATCTTTCATGAGGTTTAGAACTTGCAGCCGGATGACGTCACATGTTGCCACGAAATATCACTGAAAGGATACTGATGTCATCTGACTGCAAATACGAACCCTTTGGAATACTCATTGCGCTGGGAAAACTTAAAAAAATGCATCAAAGTGACACATAATGGATTGGTCAAGGAGAAGAGAAAATGGAGACTAGCACATGCTAAGAGGACATTCCTGGTTAGAAGAAGTCAGTTTGAGGAAGAAATGGAGGCACTGATGGGTGCGTGGGCGGCAATTGAGGTGCAAAGAGTAATAACGTTTTTTTTGCGTTTAAAGGCAACATCCCCAGCTGCAATTCAACATCGACTAGCGTAAGTTTAAGGAGCGAGTATAGTTTCAGAATAGCAGATGTGGGTTTGGTGCCAGGAATTTGATGAAGGCGTAATAGATTTCTGAGGCTAGCAAATTCCAGGGCAGTCAAACACGTCCACCTCAGCTGACAATATGTGATGTGTGTCCTCACCGGTTCCTGCACAGGGGACGAAACGTGGGTGTATCATGTGGCACCGCGCGATCGCTACGGTCGCAGGTTCGAATCCAGCCTCGGGCATGGATGTGTGTGTCGTCCTTAGGTTAGTTAGGTTTAAGTAGTTCTAAGTTCTATGGGACTGATGACCTCAGATGTTATGTCCTATAGTGCTCAGAGCCATGTGACACCCGAGGCAAAGAAAGCTCGAATGTCAGGGAGGCAACATTCAGCTCCCCCTATAAGAAGTTCCTCACACATAGAGAGATTTTTTTTCTTTATCGTTGTTCCGTCTCCCTCACCCCGCATGGGCGCTGAGAGGCCTGTCAGCGGTACAATACTCCGCTCTTCAGCCAAGCGAATTAAAAAGTATAACAAGATTGAGAAAAAACATTAGGACTGTTTTTCTTATTTAAATTAAAATTCAAAGACGGACAACTAAAAACGCAAAGATATACATTTTAAAAAGATATCGCGGAGTGGTGAAATTCTTCTCTGAAATAACATTGAAGCACTTCACTTTCACGTAAAATCTGAAGCACCTGCACTGGGTGAGAAGCATTTCGGGAGGAGAGAATATGTTCCGTAGGGTAGAGGGGTGTGGGCAGATAAGAAAAAATGGTTCAAATGGCTCTGAGCACTACGGGACTTAACATCTGAGGTCATCCGTACCCTAGAACGTAGATCTACTTAAACCTAACTAACCTAAGGACATCACACACATCCATGCCTGAGGCATGATTCTAACCTGCGAAGTAGATAAGACAGGGCTCAGTTTGGAAAATAGTGGAGATGAAGGTAGGTGTTTGGGTGGATAGTGGGAATACAGAAATAGGGACAGATAGTGTGTGAGGATGAATTTGGGGAGTGGATAGCGTAGTGGTAAGAAGAGGAAAGGGTTGGGGTCGTATGGGGAGGGAAAAGGGGGGAGGAGCCCCGATGTGGAGTCTGATAGGTGGAGAAGAGTTAAATTTGCTATGATGGATAAATACTGGGACGCGTCTCACTGACTGGAGAGATAAGGTAGGGAGTTTTTGTAGGTGTAGGGACGCCAAGATGAGCTTTTAGAGGCATGGAAGCCTAACAGGGTTGGTGATCAGAGGGGAGACAATGGTGTTTTTGGAATCGACTTTGCGGATAGTACAGGGAATACGGAGGTGTTCGATGTGAGTGAGGAGAGGTGGGAATTTACTGAGGTCGTGTAGGTGGAAATGTAAATGGATGCTGAAAGCGAGACAGAGTGCATGGCGTTCAAGGACTTGGAGGGACCTACAGAACACTGTTTTGCAATTCTTGTTATGCTTCCAGAGTATCCTGTAGAGGAAGCTGAGTTGAAACTGCGCTTCCGGAATTCATTTTCAGAAGTGTTCTTCCAGGTATCATTTGAAGAAATGGATAGAGATAAAAGAATAAATGAGATAACAATAAAAAAATTACATCTTGGCGCTGCTCAGTTTCCCATCTTGTAGAAGCAAAGTCCATCGACTTTATTAAAAACAGATAAAAGAATTAAGCCCTCTAATACATCGTTCGTTGGTGGCACAAGGAACATTTAACTGTAATAAAACAAAATATTACTACACACAGGGATGTGAATTATGTGAAATAAATGTATTTGAAATGCAAACACAAAATGCAAAATACCTATTTTTATTTTGCATTTGTAATACTTTCTTCAAAAAAATTTTTGATTTTATTTAAATTACTGAAAATACGTATATTTTGTATTTGTAAAATGAAAAATTCTTCTCTTGTGTTTATTTTAATTTCGTACTTCGTAGCTTTCACATATTTAATGAGATATTTGTTTAAACAAATTAAGTTTCACGAGGAATACAGATAGCGCGATAAGCGTCAAAGGCACGCCTGTCAAATGAATACGACGATGACCCTAATTATTAGAAAAGGCAGTAACACTTGAGTACACATTACATGTTTACCATTACGTTTGTGTAATGTAGAACGTACCGAAATGGTCTGATTATGCGTGGTGATCTAAAAAGGAAGTGAATGAACGTGTGAGCGAGGATCACGAGTCTACTCACTGGTACTACTCACTGAGTGAGTTCATTCAGTGTGGCAGTGACAGCTGTGCCTTTGTAAATGGTATCTACATCTATGAAGTAGTGGAAAATCTTGTTTTCGTCGTTTAGATTAGTATCGATGGTTTTTAAATAAACTTCAACTTGTTAAGTATCATAATATAGTTATTTCTAGTAACCTAAAATAAAATTCCACCGTTATCGATCTTCTTTTGGTAACGTGTAAAATTGTATTCTGAATTTTTGATTTGCACTAGCTGGAGTATCCAGCATTGCTCGGCAGTCTACGTTTTGTGGACTTCGTAGCGTGCCCTAAAAGTTCTGAAGTCCAGTATTATAGCATTCTCAGGTATTGTCTATCTACAGTTCGTACGCGACAAGAAATCGTCTTGCCGCCTAGTTCTTTCCGTGTTATGTGGGCACAATTCGGAACATTTCTTGCCGACTGTCTTCTGTTTTCAATTGCTGCTCCCGTTAAACAATTTTTTGCTTCGGTGGAATGATAATGAGGCCACATCGGAACATAAAATATTTGAACAGTTATTGGGTTTAAACCAGTGAAATAAAGGGCATGTAAGGTGTTTACTAACTAAAGGTTGAACAGTTATTTTGAAAATATGTATTTTGCATTTCGTTTTCAAAAACTCTTATTTAAAACTATTTTGTATTTACGTTTGAAATAGAAAAAGTAACCAGGTATTTGCATTTTGAATTTAAATACCTTTAATAAACTATCTGTGAAACGCCCTGCTTAAGACCGCAGGACAGAACAGGTAGTTGGGATTGTGGAAAGGGGCCAAAAGGGGGCTGTCAGTTTCACTTATAACACATATAACGTTATTTAGTTGTCCAAACAATGAAGGAAAATTTTTTGAACTTAGTTATCGGCTGAATAAGCCACACTATCTTAGGCCTTAAGGACACAAACACTTAAATTTAAAAACGGCTGAAAGCCATTAACTTAAAATTCAGACTCAAAACGGAATATTTAAAAGGCAAAAGCCCTCACGTAAGTAAGTTTTATAACCTGGCTGAAGGCCCAACAAATCTAACACTTGAAAGGCAAACAAGTTTAATTTAATGACGGCTGAAAGCCCATGATTTAAGACTGCAGGTAAAATTAATGAAAAAAACACAAGGCAGAAGGCCTTATTTTCAATTCGGCTGAAGGTCCCACACAGTCTGATACTTGAAAGACAATAACTTTAATTTAAAAACGGCTGAAGGCTGATTACTTAAAACAAATAAAATAATTTTTAGTAGGCAGAAGGCCCAAAGCTTTATCTTTAAACAATAATTTACACAGGCTGAAGGCCCCATACAATCTAAGATTTAACAAGTAAGGAGTTTAAATTTTAAAACGGCTGAATGCCTATTATTGAAAAACACAACTACAATAAATGTTCAAAAGGCAGAAGGCCCGAAGCTTTATCCAAAAAAAATATTTTAAATGAGGCTGAAGGCCCAAACAATGCAAGCCTTGACAAGTAAGGAACTTTCAATTTTAAAGCGGCTGAAGGCCCTTTATTTAAAACTTAACTAAAAGCATACAAATTCAAACAATCAGCTATAAGCCATTAAAATACACAAAACAAAGACCAATAAGAAAAGCCAGTACAGCCAGCGGTCCTCAGAAGTTTCCGAGGGTCGGTCTGCAGTTGATATATTAACGTTCGCTTAGGGGAGACAGGTAGTCGGCCCAACTATATCCGATCCGCCGGCAACCCAACCAAGAGACAGTCAACGGACCCACCGACAAGACGACTTGCTTTCCAACCGACCAATGCACGAGGAACTCCAAAGACAAAACGTAAAAGGCGTAGCCGCCCTTAACCAAGTATGCATAAGCTGTCAAAACTACACACCCGTGTTCGACGGCGACAACACGGTGAGGAAAGGACACTGCCTGAATTTTA
The DNA here is from genome assembly GCF_021461395.2 of Schistocerca americana. Classification (NCBI taxonomy): domain Eukaryota; kingdom Metazoa; phylum Arthropoda; class Insecta; order Orthoptera; family Acrididae; genus Schistocerca; species Schistocerca americana. The sequence goes on along the minus strand of NC_060125.1, from coordinate 555,249,491 downwards.
CATCAGCGGCCAGGGCAGGAAAATGGAACGCTAACGGCCACAAGGCAGAAAATTCCGCTGGTGCACTTGGAGTTCAAATGACCAAAATACAGTTAAACTCCACCAGATGGTGGCCAAACTTTCGCCAACCCGAACACTCGCTGTTGCTCATGGGAATAACCCCAATAGCCGACCATGAAAACCAATGGCACAATGTGAACAGTCTGGCTTCGGTAATTAAATCACCACTCAACTTTGATGTCCTGGGTCGGTGAGCCACGAACCTCATAGGGATCGAAACAGCTCCCACATACTCCGACATTGCGTAGAGACCGCCAGCGGGCCCGGCCCACTGCGCCGCGCGGAGATTTCCTGGCTGATCCACAACAACGACCGACTCGGTACACAACAGCACACCGACAGCATTTGAAATAACTTGTCAGTCGAAATCACACAAACTACACATAGTTTCACGAAGACTTGCACGAAGAACTACGAGGTGCATTCAAGTTCTAAAGCCTCCGATTTTTTTTCTAATTAACTACTCGATGAAACTGGCGTTACTTCTCGACGTAATCGCCCTGCAGACGTACACATTTTTCACAACGCTGACGTCATGACTCCATGGCAGCGGCGAAGGCTTCTTTAGGAGTCTGTTTTGACCACTGGAAAATCGCTGAGGCAATAGCAGCACAGCTGGTGAATGTGCGGCCACGGAGAGTGTCTTTCATTGTTGGAAAAAGCCAAAAGTCACTAGGAGCCAGGTCAGGTGATTAGGGAGCATGAGGAATCACTTCAAAGTTGTTATCACGAATAAACTGTTGCGTAACGTTAGCTCGATGTGCGGGTACGTTGTCTTGGTGAAACAGCACACGCGCAGCCCTTCCCGGACATTTTTGTTGCAGTGCAGGAAGGAATTTGTTCTTCAAAACATTTTCGTAGGATGCACCTGTTACCGTAGTGCCCTTTGGAACGCAATGGGTAAGGATTACGCCCTCGCTGTCCCAGAACATGGACACCATCATTTTTTCAGCACTGGCGGTTACCCGAAATTTTTTTGGTGGTGGTGAATCTGTGTGCTTCCATTGCGCTGACTGGCGCTTTGTTTCTGGATTGAAAAATGGCATCCACGTCTCATCCATTGTCACGACCGACGAAAAGAAAGTCCCATTCATGCTGTCGTTGCGCGTCAACATTGCTTGGCAACATGCCACACGGGCAGCCATGTGGTCGTCCGTCAGCATTCGTGGCACCCACATGCATGACACTTCTCGCATTTTCAGGTCGTCACGCAGGATTGTGTGCACAGAACCCACAGGAATGCCAACTCTGGAGGCGATCTGTTCAACAGTCATTCGGAGATCCCCCAAAACAATTCTCTACACCTTCTCGATCATGTCGTCAGACCGGCTTGTGCGAGCCCGAGGTTGTTTCGGTTTGTTGTCACGCGATGTTCTGCCTTCATTAAACTGTCGCACCCACGAACGCACTTTAGACACATCCATAACTCCATCACCACATGTCTCCAACTGTCGATGAATTTCAATTGGTATCACACCACGCAAACTCAGAAAACGAATGATTGCACGCTGTTCAAGTAAGGAAAACGTCGCCATTTTAAGTATTTAAAACAGTTCTCATTCTCGCCGCTGGAGGTAAAATTCCATCTGCCTTACGGTGCTGCCATCTCTGGGACGTATTGATAATGAACGCGGCCTCATTTTAAAACAATGCGCATGTATCTATCTCTTTCCAGTCCGGAGAAAAAAAATCGGAGGCCTTAGAACTTGAATGCACCTCGTAGATAATACTAACGGCAGCGACCGTGGAATAACAAGGACGAATCACGAGTCAGCACACGCAGCCAACCCATAAGCGATCGCCGGCCAACATACACGTCGTCCGAACAGACGACCGACCGACGACCAGCCAAGGTGGTCCGCACTCAAGTGATATGTATCGGCAATTGTGGGGCGAGCCACGGCTGCCCGGACCTCACTGCAGCCGCGCCCCGACGGAACTTCTGCCGCGTCCTAAGACGAACACTGCCAGGTCCGAACTCCATTGCTAGCGCGTTCCAACTGACTGGGAGAGCCGAACTCACTTACAACACACGACAACCGGGCAATAATGGCAGTCAGCAAAGATAATACGCCCGGGCTTATATCGATAAACGCCGCTGCTGGGGCTCACGGGCGGGCAAGGCGGCAACTCGGTGACACCATTGATTGAAATTAACATAACGAGGTGGTTGTTGTTGTTGTTGTGGTCTTCAGTCCTGAGACTGGTTTGATGCAGCTCTCCATGCTACTCTATCCTGTGCAAGCTTCTTCATCTCCCAGTACCTACTGCAGCCTACATCCTTCTGAATCTGCTTAGTGTATTCATCTCTTGGTCTCCCTCTACGATTTTTACCCTCCACGCTGCCCTCCATTGCTAAATTTGTGATCCCTTGATGCCTCAAAGCATGTCCTATCAACCGATCCCTTCTTCTAGTCAAGTTGTGCCACAAACTTCTCTTCTCCCCAATCCTATTCAATACCTCCTCATTAGTTACGTGATCTACCCACCTTATCTTCAGCATTCTTCTGTAGCACCACATTTCGAAAGCTTCTATTCTCTTCCTGTCCAAACTGGTTATCGTCCATGTTTCACTTCCATACATGGCTACACTCCATACAAATACTTTCAGCAACGACTTCCTGACACTTAAATCTATACTCGATGTTAAGAAATTTCTCTTCTTCAGAAACGATTTCCTTGCCATTGCCAGTCTACATTTTATATCCTCTCTACTTCGACCATCATCAGTTATTTTACTCCCTAAATAGCAAAACTCCTTTACTACTTTAAGTGTCTCATTTCCTAATCTAATCCCCTCAGCATCACCCGATTTAATTTGACTACATTCCATTATCCTCGTTTTGCTTTTGTTGATGTTCATCTTATATCCTCCTTTCAAGACACTGTCCATTCCGTTCAACTGCTCTTCCAAGTCCTTTGCTGTCTCTGACAGAATTACAATGTCATCGGCGAACCTCAAAGTTTTTATTTCTTCTCCATGTATTTTAATACCTACTCCAAATTTTTCCTTTGTTTCCTTTACTGCTTGCTCAATATACAGTTTGAATAACAGCGGGGAGAGGATACAACCCTGTCTCACTCGTTTCCCAACCACTGCTTCCCTTTCATGCCCCTCGACTCTTATAACTGCCATCTGGTTTCTGTACAAATTGTAAATAGCCTTTCGCTCCCTGATTTTACCCCTGCCACCTTCAGAATTTGAAAGAGAGTATTCCAGTTAACGTTGTCAAAAGCTTTCTCTAAGTCTACAAATGCTAGAAACGTAGGTTTGCCTTTTCTTAATCTTTCTTCTAAGATACGTCGTAAGGTTAGTATTGCCTCACGTGTTCCAACATTTCTACGGAATCCAAACTGATCTTTCCCGAGGTCCGCTTCTACCAGTTTTTCCATTCGTCTGTAAAGAATTCGCGTTAGTATTTTGCAGCTGTGACTTATTAAACTGATAGTTCGGTAATTTTCACATCTGTCAACACCTGCTTTCTTTGGGATTGGAAAGCCATGCACTGCTCAATCTGCTCATGTCTGATTACACAGTTGACTCTCTCTCCTGGAGCCCAGTAACTAACTTGATATTGCAAACTACGGTCACGCTGTGTCATTAAAAGGCATTTATTCAATGACAGACGAGAAACGACATAGCCAATGATGCTCGATCGGCACTATCGCTTGCGAGTGTTCTGTATAGGGACACCCAAACGGCTGCAAAGGAGGTGCGGAAGAAACGACTGATATTGCTTTCGAAACCTGTCGTGTTGTTGCATAGCTTCAGACCCTACACGGCCTCGGTAACACGTGATTTTCTCCATCCTTTCCGACTGACAGTTTTGGAACATCTCCCCCCACACAGCCTAGGTCTCTCATCAAGCGACATTCAGCTCTTCGGATTGTTAAAGAAGTAACTGGCCAGTCGCCCCTTCGTAACATAACGGATGACAACGTTCATAAGGCGGTAGTTACGTGGCTCCCAGAACTGGAATCTGATTTATTTTATGCCAATTTTTATGATGGACTAAACCGTGGTGACTATGTGGAAAAGTTACACATACCAGTAACTTTATATAACTCTTTGATTTTCTGAATAAACCCTTTTACATTAAGTTTGAATATTGTCATGTTAGAATAACCATAAGGGAACAATGAGAGTGGAAGACCAAGAACGAAATGCTCGGATTGAAAAGGGTGTAAGACAGGGATGTAGCCTTTGCCTCTACTGTTCAACGTACACAGCGTAGAAGCAATGAGAAAATAAAGGTTCAGAAGTGGGATTAAAATTGAGGATGAAAGGATACCAACGATACGATTTACTGATTCTGTCCTCAGTGGAAGTGAAGAACAATTACGGGAAGAGTTGAATGGTACTAACAGCGTAATAAACAAGCGCTATGGATTGGAAGTAAATTGAGGAAAAAAATGTGTGTGAAATCTTATGGGACTTAACTGCTAAGGTCATCAGTCCCTAAGCTTACACACTACTTAACCTAAATTATCCTAAGGACAAACACACACACCCATTCCCGAGGGAGGACTCGAACCTCCGCCAGGACCAGCCGCACAGTCCATGACTGCAGCGCCCTAGACCGCTCGGCTAATCCCGCGCGGCTAAATCGAGGAAAGACCAAAGTAATGAGAAGTAGCAGAAATGAGATTGTAGATAAACTCGGAGCTAAGCAAAACACGTCATGACGCACGAAGCAAGGAGGACATAAAGAGCAGATTAGCTTAGGGAGAGAGAAGTGTGCCAGTAACAGACACCGGCCTCAGTTTTGAAATTTCTGAGGGTGTGCATTTGGAGCACAGAATTATGTGTCAGTGAAGCACGAGCTGTGGGATGAACGGAAAAGCAGAGAACCGAAGCGTTTGAGATGCAATGCCATAAAAATATTTTGAAAATTTGCTGGGCTTATGAAAAAGAGGTTCTCTGCAGGAAAAATCATTGACAAGAAGAAGGGACAGCAAGGTAGGACATGCATTAGGAGATCAGGGAATAATTCCCAATGCAGATATTGGAATCCACCTAACAAATAATCGATAAGTGCTGCTCTGCGATGGAGAGGTTGGAACAGGAGAAGAATTTGTGGAGGAGACCGCAAAACCTTTGAACAGACTTATGACCAAAACATGTTATAAAACTGGCGTTCTTTTTTTAGTCTAGGTACTAAAGATTAAATTTTAAAGCTGTTTAAATTTAGCGGGGAATTTAATATTACCCAATGGAGTACATTAATGAGAAAAAGAACTACACAAGAATCTTCAGCATACAAAAACTTAAATATAAGCTAGCAAAATATTCGCCATATAATTGTTAAATTTATGCTTACTTTGAGGAACTAAACAGGACAGAGACATAAATAATTGTAGGGCGTGTGAAAGACTGAATAACTGAAGATACTGAACATTGCGGCAAACGTGATAGGGATTCCAGTATTCTGTAACGACGAGAAGAAAGTCGAGTGTTGTCATTAGCAATGCGCCCAACGTGGAGGGTGGCTGTGGAAACATCTGCTTTAGAGCGAGGGTGGAAGACCATCGCGCTATCGATTTTGCCAGCAATGAGCGGCCGTCGAGGGGCGCGGGAGATGCGCTCCAGTGCTCGCAGTCTCGCCCAGCATTACGAGCTGACACCAGAGTTCCCGACGTTCACCTGCACCCGAGCGGGATTTATTTCGTAATAAAATTTTGACATTCCGTAGATTCGTGTCGCATTGAAACTCTGGAAATAATTTTACCTACAGGATGTTGAAAAATAATTATGCAGCCTTATGGAACAGTGTTCCTTCTTTGTTACAGGTCTGATCCTCCTTCAGTTGAAGAAGAAACAGCTTAATAATTACAGTAAATAGCATTCATTATTACCCATTACTTTGTATGTGTCAGTTCAAAATGGCTCTGAGCGCTATGGGACTTAACATCTGTGGTCATCAGTCCCCTAGAACTTAGAAGTGCTTAAACCTGACAAACCTAAGGACATCACACACATCCATCCCCGAGGTAGGATTCGAACCTGCGACCGTAGCAGTTGCGCGGTTCCGGACTGAGCGCCTAGAACCGCATGACCACCACGGCCGGCTATGTGTCAGTTATTGGAGAAATGATCATCATGATAAAATAAGAGAAATCAGGGTTTGCACGGAAAAATTTAAGTGCTCGTTTTTCCCGCGTGCCGTTCGAGAGAGGAACGGTAGAGAGCCACCATGAAGGTGGTTCATTGAACCCTCTGCCAGGCACTTTATTGTGAATAGCAGAGTAATCACGTAGATGTATGTCAAGACCCAGAATGCATTAGCAGAAAAGTATGCTAAGAGTGAATCAAACGATTTCGCCATCAAACAGCTGTGTGACAAGTTCTAATAGACTGAAAATGTGGTGTATGCAGCCGAACGTGGTCGTCCAAAACTGCCGACACCAGAAAAATTTATCTACGTTCAAGCTGCACATTCTTTGAGCCCCACAAAAACTGTTCAAAAATGGTTCAAATGGCTCTGAGCGCTATGGGACTGAACATCTATGGTCATCAGTCCCCTAGAACTTAGAACTACTTAAACCTAACTAACCTAAGGACAGCACACAACACCCAGCCATCACGAGGCAGAGAAAATCCCTGACCCCGCCGGGAATCGAACCCGGGAACCCGGGCGTGGGAAGCGAGAACGCTACCGCACGACCACGAGATGCGGGCACAAAAACTGTGTGACGGCTGTTTTTTATGTCTCGTCTCTTCGCTGGTAGTGCCCACACGGCACTGCACAAATGTTTAGAGATGTATCGGTACGTAATTCGTGCTGTTTGTAAGTTTCTGTCCGAAAGCAATGGACAACGTGTTCCTTTCAGTCAGTGGTTCATTTAATCTTTAACGCCAGATGGGAAAAAAATCTCAATGATTGGTATGGTGCACCTTGATGGATAAATGAAAGCATAGAATTCGAGCATTCAGGACCCGGAAAATCCGTATCAGCTGCACAAATGCCATCCGCCTCCGCAAAAGATAGGTGTTTGGGGTGCAATGTCACGTAGGCGAATCTCCCTCGTTTGCTTTCGAGGCACGGTGAACAGTGAGCAACAGTTTATAAACACTACGTATTAAATAAAAATGTTTTAAGCATAAAACTTTTAATGCCTAGACTGCAATTTTCATATACAATTAGAGCATGACGGCTAGTTTCGGTTGCATTCTGCAACCATCATCATATTGTTCAAATCGTAAAAGAGTGGTGAAAACGGATTGAAAAATATCATTACTAGGTTTATCATACAATGCAAACTTTCACGTCCCGTACTGACATCAGGTAAAACTTCCGGGCTAATAGATCGTTAGGCAATGGTTGTGGTATAAAACTTTCTCCTACACAAGCGCGCATGGTAATGCGATGTTTTCGGGATGTTTGTTTCAAGATGACCCTCTTGATGAAAATGTTCCGCTACGGCAGATTTATCCGCCTGCCCCAGGCAGGAGTTTCTCTTACGTTCAACCAGACGGGTGTTAACACTTCTTTTCGTGGTACCAATATAAACCAGTCCACAACTCCAAGGGATTTTACATAGAACGTCCTATGCCTTTTAAACATTCTGCTAATCTTCCTGGTGGGTCTGAAGGTGGTTTACACGCCATACTTGCTCAACACTTTCCCAGTGCGAGCTGTAATCTTAGTAATGAACTGAAGGAAAACTTTCCCCTTGTGCAACCGTCGTTCCTCGGCGATCCTGATTCTCTCCCTAGGGCGAAGTGCTCTACCTAGCTCCTTGTCAGAATAGCCATTTTCCTTGAATATCGACCGCAGCTCTTTTTTGTCTGTGGTGGTGGTTAGAAATTCTATGAAGGTAAACGGTCAGTATGTGTGGCCTTTCTATATACCTTATAGCCCAACGTCCCGTCCCCTCGCTTGATAAGAGACACATCCAATTATACACGTTCACAATAATTGTTCAGCGCGGTCTGCGGTACCAAAAATACAACAGTTTGCTGGGTTCACAGCTGAGGCATCTGTTGACGCCAATGACGTTTCCAAAGCCCACCAAATGGACTCATGAAAGGAATGGTGAGATCTGTACACCACTGTCGTGTCAGACGCCCAGCGAGCGTTCTCTATCAGCTATTGGGCTGGAATTGTACTCTCGATTTTCTGTCATCCCCTCTGTATGGCGTACCCTACCTAATATGCTGCCACGGTTGTTGGTAAGTGTGCGTCTTTTTGTCCACGATAGGATGTAGTTTACACACCAGTAATAACGTGCATGGGCAACTCAACAACTTACAGGTTGTTGCAAACTTTTGTTTTGTCCCTGAACTGAGTCGCGTTTCTGTATAAGTTGTAGACAACACATCGCCCCCTGTAGTTTATTCAGCGTAATTTCAGAATGTCAGAGGGTGAATTCCACTGCTCATGGCGAGTTCTGCACCATCTGGTACAAAAACGAGACTATGTAGGTTGTTACAAAACGACACCGACAAACTTTGAGGAGTTGTAGAGGATGCCTTGAGGAACAAATCGAGGATAGGAATCCATGACCGGAAACGTAGTACAACGACACTACAGAGCTTAGCTATTACAGGTGCTAGCGCCTGGCGCTAGGCAGCAAAAGCGACTTTGTACGCTGACGGCCCATAAGCGGAACGCCGCGAAATGTTGTTTGTTATTCAATGATAGCGACTGATTGGCACGATCACCAGTGTAGGAGACGTAGCTACCTGCTGCCTAGGCAGGTCTTGACACCGATGAATGCGATGCTCTATCGTTGCCTCTGTACCGAAAGACACTGGAGATTTCTGAGGGTTCCAGGAGAAAACTACACTTGTGGACGGAAATCCGTGTTCGAAACCGTCATCCACAGAGGCAAGAGAGCATCGCATTCATAAGAGACAAGACCTGTTTACGCAGCAGCTAGCTGAACCTCCTCTCACTGGCGGTCGTTGCAATCAGTTTGGTTGATGTTCTGCTTCCAGGCCGTCAGCGTACAGAGTCATGTTTGCTGACGAAAGGGTGCCCTAGCGCCACGCCCCGGCGCTTATGACTACGACGCTCTGTGACGTCACCTTCTACTGGACGGGGTAGCATTGCAACCGAGCAGTGGAGCTCACTCTCTTCCAATTCTGAAGTTACCCAGAATAAAGCACAGGCCGGCCGGGGTGGCCGTGCGGTTCTAGGCGCTACAGTCTGGAACAGTAGGACCGCTACGGTCGCAGGTTCGAATCCTGCCACGGGCATGGATGTGTGTGATGTCCTTAGGTTAGTTAGGTTTAAGTAGTTCTAAGTTCTAGGGGACTAATGACCTCAGAAGTTGAGTCCCATAGTGTTCAGAGCCTTTGAATAAAACACAGGGAGCGATATGTTGCCTACTACTTATACGGAAACGAGACTGAGTTTATGGACCATAAAATGAAAACTTTAAAGTTTGCAGATGAAACACACGCAAAGGACTTGGAACACCAGTTTTAATGGTGCGGGTAGCGTCTTCAAAAGTGGTTATAACATGAACATCAAGAAAAATAAAACAAAGATGATGATATGTAGCCAGATTAAATTAGAAAATCATACACTAAAAGTAGTAGTAGTGGAGTTTTGCTATGTGTGCACAAAATACACTCCTGGAAATGGAAAAAAGAACACATTGACACCGGTGTGTCAGACCCACCATACTTGCTCCGGACACTGCGAGAGGGCTGTACAAGCAATGATCACACGCACGGCACAGCGGACACACCAGGAACCGCGGTGTTGGCCGTCGAATGGCGCTAGCTGCGCATCATTTGTGCACCGCCGCCGTCAGTGTCAGCCAGTTTGCCGTGGCATACGGAGCTCCATCGCAGTCTTTAACACTGGTAGCATGCCACGAAAGCGTGGACGTGAACCGTATGTGCAGTTGACGGACTTTGAGCGAGGGCGTATAGTGGGCATGCGGGAGGCCGGGTGGACGTACCGCCGAATTGCTCAACACGTGGGGCGTGAGGTCTCCACAGTACATCGATGTTGTCGCCAGTGGTCGGCGGAAGGTGCACGTGCCCGTCGACCTGGGACCGGACCGCAGCGACGCACGGATGCACGCCAAGACCGTAGGATCCTACGCAGTGCCGTAGGGGACCGCACCGCCACTTCCCAGCAAATTAGGGACACTGTTGCTCCTGGGGTATCGGCGAGGACCATTCGCAACCGTCTCCATGAAGCTGGGCTACGGTCCCGCACACCGTTAGGCCGTCTTCCGCTCACGCCCCAACATCGTGCAGCCCGCCTCCAGTGGTGTCGCGACAGGCGTGAATGGAGGGACGAATGGAGACGTGTCGTCTTCAGCGATGAGAGTCGCTTCTGCCTTGGTGCCAATGATGGTCGTATGCGTGTTTGGCGCCGTGCAGGTGAGCGCCACAATCAGGACTGCATACGACCGAGGCACACAGGGCCAACACCCGGCATCATGGTGTGGGGAGCGATCTCCTACACTGGCCGTACACCACTGGTGATCGTCGAGGGGACACTGAATAGTGCACGGTACACCCAAACCGTCATCGAACCCATCGTTCTACCATTCCTAGACCGGCAAGGGAACTTGCTGTTCCAACAGGACAATGCACGTCCGCATGTATCCCGTGCCACCCAACGTGCTCTAGAAGGTGTAAGTCAACTATCCCGGCCAGCAAGATCTCCGGATCTGTCCCCCATTGAGCATGTTTGGGACTGGATGAAGCGTCGTCCCACGCGGTCTGCACGTCCAGCACGAACGCTGGTCCAACTGAGGCGCCAGGTGGAAATGGCATGGCAAGCCGTTCCACAGGACTACATCCAGCATCTCTACGATCGTCTCCATGGGAGAATAGCAGCCTGCATTGCTGCGAAAGGTGGATATACACTGTACTAGTGCCGACATTGTGCATGCTCTGTTGCCTGTGTCTATGTGCCTGTGGTTCTGTCAGTGTGATCACGTGATGTATCTGACCCCAGGAATGTGTCAATAAAGTTTCCCCTTCCTGGGACAATGAATTCACGGTGTTCTTATTTCAATTTCCAGGAGTGTAGATGATGGGGGTAGAACTAAAGAGAGTATAAAGTACAGACTGCCAATAGGAGGGAATACTTTCCCAAAGGAGAGAAATGTAAGCATTAAGATGCCTTGTATGAAAGTACTTGTTTGGACTGTAGCGACTTACGGAACTCTAAAGCGGACAATAAATAATACAGGCACGACATACAAGCTTCTGGAATTTGGAGCTACAGAATAATATTGAAAACTGTGTAGGTAGATCAGATAACAAATGAGGACATACCGAATTGAAATGTCGATATAAGAGGTACACGTCACAACTTCACTAATAGATAACAGTCGATAGGTCATGTGTTGAGGCATCAAGAGATAATTAATTCATTAATCCAAGTGTAGAATGAGAAGGTAAAAACTGTAAATGGGGACCAAGGCTTGTCTGCTGTAAGCAGGTTCTTCTTGAATCTTCCGGAACTGGATGTGACAGTAATGGAACAAGGTAAAAACCACAGAGGGGCTCAAACATCGTCTACAGTAATTAGTTTCTTCTTGACTCTTCAGTAACTGGTTGTGACTGGAGCGGGAGAAGGCAAAAAATTGAGGAGGACGAAGGCTTGTCTAGTATAAGCGGGTTCTTGTTCAGTCTTAAGTAAATTGATGTACTGTAGATTGTAGACTTACCCAGGACGATTCAATCTCACATTGGCGAGGGCAAGGCAACCATTACATTTTGCCCAATCAAGGAAACAGCATATTATAAATCCAGACGAATAAATTTAAATTACAGATACTGACATACGACGAAATTACAAGTAGAATGACCACAGTCACAGATTGATTACATGTATATTCAGTAATTATATTAAGTTAATATCAATTCTCTGCGCGTAAGGCAATTACACACGAAGTTCTTAAACTACCACAGGCTTTGGAGGGATTGTACTCTCAGACAGTGATGTCAGAATAATTACGTGATTACCAGGCATTGTCTCTGACGAAAATCCTTGTATTACAGTGGTCATTAGAAAAAATTGTTTCCGTTTAAATTTTGTTTGTTGTCCACACAGTCGTAGAGGAAGCGTTTAATCTCCTTCCGGTTTGCGCTACGTGGATAGGGCAGCCATAGAGCTAATAAAATCCTTGCCTACGTCATAAAGACGTAGTGGGATTAAGTCAGTGCAGTTACTCTGTAGGCCTGGCAACGCAGACTATTTTTTAGCCATGGAAGCACGCTGCCTAGGTCATAAAACTGCAGCCCACACGTTCTGTGTCAGTCACTCAGTTCACACGTTAGTCCCACCTCAGTCGTCGGATTCGTTTGTGTGTAAACTGGAGCAGCAGCCTTCCGCCATGCTGGACAACAGACAACATGCTACACAACTCCATTACCTTGAAGTGAGACTTGCAGAGTCCAGGTCTACTGTAAAGTCCGTCGCGACGTGTGAATATGTTGTCGACAGATGCCGGAGTAGAAGGCACGCGTACGTGCTGTCGTTGTTGCTGGCGAGCACTGCGATCAGCGCAGCCCCTTGCACCGAGTCCCTGGAACTCTGCCAGCCAGGTAACAACTCCCATGCGCCCTGCATGAAGTTTTCCCCGAGTGCACTTGAAATTCAAATAATTTTCTTTGTTTCTTACGCAAGTGGTTCTGCCATCTTGCCATTGCATTACTAACTGCTTTGTGCTAAATAAAGGGAAATTCTTTATCTTTTTAACGTATTTTCTCTTCTAACAATTCCCCATATGTAACAGGGCCATTTGCAGTAACAATCTGGCATTGTAAATTAGTGTGTTCCATAGTACAAGGGCGTGCCGAAAAAATACCTCAGGATTTTTATGGGAACACACATAATACTTTTCAAACAATTTTCCGTGTGTAACAGGGCCACCTGCAGTAATACACTCCTGGAAATTGAAATAAGAACACCGTGAATTCATTGTCCCAGGAAGGGGAAACTTTATTGACACATTCCTGGGGTCAGATACATCACATGATCACACTGACAGAACCACAGGCACATAGACACAGGTAACAGAGCATGCACAATGTCGGCACTAATACAGTGTATATCCACCTTTCGCAGCAATGCAGGCTGCTATTCTCCCATGGAGACGATCGTAGAGATGCTGGATGTAGTCCTGTGGAACGGCTTGCCATGCCATTTCCACCTGGCGCCTCAGTTGGACCAGCGTTCGTACTGGACGTGCAGACCGCGTGAGACGACGCTTCATCCAGTCCCAAACATGCTCAATGGGGGACAGATCCGGAGATCTTGCTGGCCAGGGTAGTTGACTTACACCTTCTAGAGCACGTCGGGTGGCACGGGATACATGCGGACGTGCATTGTCCTGTTGGAACAGCAAGTTCCCTTGCCGGTCTAGGAATGGTAGAACGATGGGTTCGATGACGGTTTGGATGTACCGTGCACTATTCAGTGTCCCCTCGACGATCACCAGTGGTGTACGGCCAGTGTAGGAGATCGCTCCCCACACCATGATGCCGGGTGTTGGCCCTGTGTGCCTCGGTCGTATGCAGTCCTGATTGTGGCGCTCACCTGCACGGCGCCAAACACGCATACGACCATCATTGGCACCAAGGCAGAAGCGACTCTCATCGCTGAAGACGACACGTCTCCATTCGTCCCTCCATTCACGCCTGTCGCGACACCACTGGAGGCGGGCTGCACGATGTTGGGGCGTGAGCGGAAGACGGCCTAACGGTGTGCGGGACCGTAGCCTAGCTTCATGGAGACGGTTGCGAATGGTCCTCGCCGATACCCCAGGAGCAACAGTGTCCCTAATTTGCTGGGAAGTGGCGGTGCGGTCCCCTACGGCACTGCGTAGGATCCTACGGTCTTGGCGTGCATCCGTGCGTCGCTGCGGTCCGGTCCCAGGTCGACGGGCACGTGCACCTACCGCCGACCACTGGCGACAACATCGATGTACTGTGGAGACCTCACGCCCCACGTGTTGAGCAATTCGGCGGTACGTCCACACGGCCTCCCGCATGCCCACTATACGCCCTCGCTCAAAGTCCGTCAACTGCACATACGGTTCACGTCCACGCTGTCGCGGCATGCTACCAGTGTTAAAGACTGCGATGGAGCTCCGTATGCCACGGCAAACTGGCTGACAATGACGGCGGCGGTGCACAAATGCTGCGCAGCTAGCGCCATTCGACGGCCAACACCGCGGTTCCTGGTGTGTCCGCTGTGCCGTGCGTGTGATCATTGCTTGTACAGCCCTCTCGCAGTGTCCGGAGCAAGTATGGTGGGTCTGACACACCGGTGTCAATGTGTTCTTTTTTCCATTTCCAGGAGTGTATATCCGACAACGTAAATCAGTGTCTCCCATAATACGCGGGCGTGATGAAAAGTAACGCCTCCGAATTTTTTGTGTGAAAACTCGTTACAGCTTTTTAAACAAAACAAACGTTATTAACGGACTTGTCTCCGTATTTGCAGCCGTCTGCGCTATAGGGCTCCGAAGTCTAGCGTGTAACGATACGGTGTGTAATGAACTAAGTCGTTGCGTGATAAACAGCATACTGTGTTCGAGCTTAGAATTCGAAAAGCACCCTGTCTATCGCGTGACAATGCCGAACCACATACAGCTGCTGCGACCTCTGCAAGAAATCGGCAGCTGGGAAAAAGCTACAGTTGAGATTTATATATGAAGATGGTATCTGTTCTTTCGGACATGTCCGAAAGAACAGATACCATCTTCATACATAAATATACACTACTGGCCATTAAAATTGCTACACCAAGAAGAAATGAAGATGATAAACGGGTATTCATTGGACAAATATATTATACTATAACTGATGTGTGATTACATTTACACGCAATTTGGGTGCATAGATCCTGAGACATCAGTATCCAGAACAACCACTTCTGGCCGTAATAACGGCCTCGATACGCCTGGGCATTGAGTCAAACAGAGCTTGGATGGCGTGTACAAGTACAGCTGCCCATGCAGCTTCAACGCGATACCACAGTTCATCAAGAGTAGTGACTGCCGTATTGTGACGAGCCAGTTGCTCGGCCACCATTGACCAGACGTTTTCAGTTGGTGAGAGATCTGGAGAATGTGCTGGCCAGGGGAGCAGTCGAACATTTTCTGTGTCCAGAAAGGTCCGTACAGGAACTGCAAAATGCGGTCGTGCATTATCCTGCTGAAATGTAGGGTTACGAAAGGGATCGAATGAAGGGTAGAGCCACGAGTCGTAACACATCTGAAATGTAACGTCCACTGTTCAAAGCGCCGTCAATGCGAACAAGAGGTGACCGAGACGTATAACAAATGGCAGCCATATCATCACGCCGGTTGATACGCCAGTATGGCGATGACTAATACACGATTCCAATGTGCGTTCACTGAGATGTCACCAAACACGGATGCGACCATCATGGTGCTGTAAACAGAACCTGTATTCATCCGAACAAGTGACGTTTTGCCATTCGTGCACCCATGTTCGTCTTTGAGTACACCATCGCAGGCGCCCCTGTCTGTGTTGCAACGTCAAGGGTAACTGCAGCCATACTCTCCGAGCTGATAGCCCATGCTGCTGCAAACGTCGTCGAACTGTTCGTGCAGATGCTTGTTGTCTCGCAAACGTTCGCATCTGTTGACTCAGGTATCGAGACGTGGCTGCACGATCCGTTACAGCCATGCGGATAAGATGCCTGTCATCTCGACTGCTAGTGATACGGGGCCGTTGGGATCCAGCACGGCGTTCCGTATTACTCTCCTCAACCCATCGATTCCATTTTCTGCTAATAGTCATTGGATCTCGACCAACGCGAGCAGTAATGTCGCGATACGATAAACCGTAATCGCGATAGGCAACAATCCGAACTTTATCAAAGTCGGAAACGTGATGGCACGCATTTCTCCTCCTTACACGAAGCATCACAACAACGTTTCACCAGGCAATGCCGGTCAACTGTTGTTTGCGTATGAGAAATCGGTTGGAAACTTTCCTCGTGTCAGCACGTTGTAGGTGTCGCCACCGGCGCCAGCCTTGGGTGAATGCTCTGAAATGCTAATCATTTGCATATCACAGCATCTTCTACCTGTTGGTTAAATTTCGCGTCTGTAGCACGTCATCTTCGTGGAGTAGCAATTTTAATGGCCACTAGTGTAGTTAAGGCTCACCGGCCGTTTGAGCATCTTCTTCTTCTGTGTGGATGCATAAACAGTGCCCGAACTCTTACGGGAATCGGCAAAAAGCCGCGAGTAATGTATATAATGGGCAGAGGCACTATGAATATAGTGCGGGACAATTAGTTTTTGAATGTGGGTCTCACGGGACTCGTGCCACGGATAAGCCCCTGCAGTCGCACTATCGTCCGTGTCCTCGGTGGCTCAGAAGGATAGAGCGTCTGATATGCAAGCAGCAGATCCCGTGTTCGAGTCCCGGGCGGGGCACACATTTTCAACTGTCCCCGTTGACGTATATCAACGCCAGTATGCAGCTATGGGTATTCATTTGATTGGAATCACAGTTAAGATTTATAGTAAGTTACAGTTCAAAATGGATCAAATGGCTCTGAGCACTATGCGACTTAACATCTATGGTCATCAGTCCCCTAGAACCTAGAAATACTTCAACCTAACTAACCTAAGGATATCACACACATCCATGCCCGAGGCAGGATTCGAACCTGCGACCGTAGCGGTCGCGCGGTCCCGGACTGAAGCGCCTAGAACCGCACGGCCAAACCGGCCGGCTAAGTTATAGTCATACAGAATGTAGATACTTCAGTTGGTAATTTCCTGCTAAAATCATAGTACTTTCTGTGAAGTGACGCTCCTGCTAGTCATCCTGTCACCCTGAGGAAATGATTTTCCCTTTGAAACGACATGATCGGCCCACACCACCATCCCACCATCCACACAGCCGGATTAAGGGAGGATTGACCCATTACGTCCATCCTCCACAAACCGAAGAATCTGCTGTTCACTAGCCGACGGGTGCGGCCAGGAATAGCAAGTACACCTGATGTGGAGGCGGCGTGTGTCGAGGATGGGAGAGGGATGGGGCATGGATGTGTGTGATGTTCTTAGGTTAATTAGGTTTAAGTAGTTGTAAGTCTAGGGGACTGATGTCCTCAGAATGTAAGTCTCGTAGTGCTCAGAGCCTTTTTTTTGGGGGGGGGGGGGATGATCTGTGGCCGTGTCAAGGGCGGCAGGACAGAAAGGAAAACAGAGAAAACAGAGGATTACAAGAAATTAATGGTACGACTTCAAAGGCTTTGCAGGCCTAATAAGTCTTGAAAGTCTCTTCGGGCTCTGGTACGCAAACAACATGCCATTACCTACGAGGACAGTTTAATCCAAATGTTCCGCATTTTATGGCTGTTTTTAAAGAAAATTTGTACCCTGAGAAGCAGATTCGTCAGGTTATGTAACTCTGACCACCATCGGAGGTGGGTGAAGAGGAGCATAGCACGGTGGGCGTTATTCCTTCCGCCGGGCGCATATCGTTTTTAAGACTGGAAGAATTTTAAGGAGTTTTAACATTAAGAGTGTGTTCCGTCCACCTTCCAAGATTAAGGCACTACTCGGTTCTGTGAAGATGATTTGGGGCTTAGGAAGCCAGGCATATACTGAATTGCGTGTCAATGTTGGAAGGCTTACATCGGTCGTTCGATTCGTACAGTCGATCACAGGTGCGTGGAACATCGCCGTCATAATAGGCTACAACAGCTGGAAAAATCGGCGGTAGCAGAACATTGCTTAAACGAGGGACACGGTATGAAATTTGACAAAACTGTGGTAGTTGTCAGCACTTCCGGCGTTTGGAACTGTTTGTAAAGAGGTAACTGAAATTAAGTTGGCGGATAATTTGATTAATAGAAGTGATGGCAGGACGTGGAACCCTGTACTACCCCGCTTCAAAACAGAACGTTCTTCGGTGCGGCCAGTTCGAATGTTCGAAGATCGTCGCCGCCGGTGTTCTACTGAGGTCGGTGCCACTTGCCCAGTCTTGGAGAGCAGCAACGGCGGTGGGCGGCGCGTGCGCCGTGTGCGGTACGGAGGCCTACGTAGAACGTCGATTTGCAACCTTGGCATCAGTTCTCAGCGGTACTCAGCAGCAGAAGCAGCGTTCTCCTGAAGATGGCGTGTAGTTGGATCGCCGAAATATTGAATCGATTTGATTTTAGGATGCGGCAGGTATATCCTGAAACTTACGTAATACATGACGGCTAGTCTGGGCTGGATTGTAAGAGCGTCCACTTCTCTGGGTGTTTGAAAAATACGGAAATAGGAAGGAAAGAGAAAGGTGCTTCACTTTGATTCAGTGGTGACCGGTCGGAGAGAGCAGACACAGCACGAAGCTGTCTGCTTCATCAGAAAGCTGGAAGAAGCCAAAAGCGTCTGCAGTGTCTGGAAGCTGGATCACTAGAGAGTCGAACTACTGTATTCTGCTCCCCAGGAGAAGTGACAGCTTTCTCAGCCCCCACCCCCCAAAATTGGCTGATCGGTGACGTGAGAAGGGAGTTGAAAGCGTACCCTTTCAGCAGCTTTTACCAGTACGTACCTCTCCTGTCCTGAAGGGGCGAATGGGTTGGTCACGTAGGCTCTGCAAGAACTCGTGCTATGTTCCAAGCCTGTAGCTCGGTTGCAGGCACATGTATTGTAACAACAACAACGCTGTACTATTGTACATATAAGTAATTTTTTTTCCATCTGATTTTTCGATAAATTAGTGCAATCGATGTTCTGATTTCATTTCTTTTTTGTTTCGTGTCATTGTGTTAAGAAAACTGTAAACAAATTTCAATGTGAATATTAATGTTTATGTCAAATGTCAAGCAATATTGTAATAGAATTGAAAGGTAACAAATGTTGAAACTGTTGTAACATGTTTAAAATTGTAACTGTGCGTCTGGTCCATACGTAGGCAATGTGTTAGGATATGTAGAATGCAAAACCTCGGGTGAATACCGTGTCTGTAAGGGAGCGGTAAAAGGTGGATGGCAGGCGAGCGCGGGAAAATGCACGCGGGAACTGTACGGCACAACGGGCTCAGCAGTAGTAGTTGGAGTTTGGCATTGATCTGAGCAACACGTTCTGGAGCGAGGAGGCTCTCCTGGAAGACGTAGATTCATTGAGCCTCGGGTATGCCGTTCCAACGCCCATACAGCATGGCAAAATTCCATAGGCACTAAATGGAAAAGTATTGCGACGCTATGAAGAAATAAAGTGCCGAAACGTCAAGAGCCATAGCTGTGGTTGTATGTGTGCTCTGTGCCTCGCCATCTCGCCGCCCGCCAACCGCCGCATCGATGCAAGCAGGTTGAAACTTTTAGTACTGTATTCGTATAGACCAGTATTACGTTTGTTCCATACTGTTCAATAACAACTTAAATTTTACCAGAACTTTCCTATCATTTAATTATCCTCACAACTAACCTAGATAGGGTCCTTTCCAAATGTTGTGCAATCCGAGTGTCCCGAAATGAAAAATTAAATTTTGTGTTAATAATAATTACTTGCAGACCTAACTATGTAAGAATGGTGTTTAAAGAACTGTTTTGTTAATGAACCAGTAAATTAATAACGAAGGTCTGATAAAGTTGGAAGATAAATTTGATATTGATTTAGTAATGAAGTTTAATTATTTCGAGACAGATATAATGGTATTTAAATGAGTAGGAAATAAGATAAAAAGAGTAATAACTCATATATTGGAAATCTTGAGCGCATAATGATTTCAGTAATCCAGTTTTTTTTATATACAGTGATCATAACAGTTTCAGGGTACCCCCCCCCCCCCCTTTTTTTATTCATTTGAATTCTGAAGTGTTCTAAATCGATTTGACCAGCAAAAGTTAAAGTCAATATAAAAGCCAAAATTTATCCGTGTTTTATCTTTATCAAAATTGACATTGTATGTGTGACTCGGAAGTGCTATTTATAGGGTAACATATGCCCGATTTTAATCAGACCAATAGACAGTGCGAAGTTTTGTAATATACATTTGAAACGTCCCCTTAGAACAATTATAGATGACTGTGTTTAAACTGACACACAATGTTTTTAGCGTAACGCAATCTGACTTTCAAAAATCCCTACAAAAGAATGGCCCTGACTAACATTAACCTATACCTTTCACAAATCACTTACCTCACCAAAAATCTTCGTTACTCGAACTACTGCAATACAGCGAGCGCCACTACTGCCAGCTAAATAAAAGGTTCAAACTACTGAAGGTACTAACTACTAATAGGCATAGTTAGCAAATTAAAGATTTTGATAGAGAACAAACAATGTATTTACCTCAATAGTGTTCAAAAGTCATAATGTATATAGCAGTTCATGACATCCAGTCTTACAAATTTCAAAACTCCGCCATCTCTCTCCCCACATCCACCACTGCTGGCGGCTCACCTCCTACTGCACAGCACTATGCGCTGTTAACATCCAACTGCCCAACACTACAATGGCAGACAACAATGCAAACTAGCCACAGACTGCACACAGCACAGCCAGTGATTTACATACAGAGCGCTACGTGGCGTTACCTATATAAAAACCTAAACAGCCTATTTACCTAGCCCCCATGCTCCCCACAAAAAAATTTACAAATTGTTTTGGGCAGTGGCCAATACATATTTGAAAAAATTTTTCATAATTACAATAACAAACAAATCAAATGCACACACTTATTGATACAATGTTGGTCAAAAGCTAAAATTTTCTCACAGTCCATAAAGACAGTCCTGATCGTTCATCACAGTAAAATTGCAGAGTTTTTCTCAAAATATGAGCAGTAAAAGAAAATGCACACGGAAGTAGTGGATTTCCATGCCGTCTTGAAGAAGTAGTGTTGTCCTTCCAACAGAAAGACAGTGCTGACTCTTGACATGCAGACAGGTAATGGGCCACAACAGAGCAAACCCACAGCAGAGTCAGTCGAAGTTTTGAAGAATATTGGTTGGTAGGTCGTCACAGAGTAGACCCACTGTAGTCCTGGTAGAGATTACGGTATTGGTGGGTCATCAAAGATGCAGACCCACTGTAGTCCTTGTAGAAATAATGGTATTGGTGGGTCATCAAAGGTGTAGACCTACTGTAGTCCTTGTAGAGATGGCCAGCGGCATCTGCTGCGACTGTGCAGGTGCACAATCACCATCGAAGAGTCTTGCGGACAACATAGCAGGTCCATAACCACCACTTGTGCACTCACAAAGTTTTTGGAATTGTCCTTAGAACCAGCAATGCTGTTATCCAGTCCCTTGCTGAATGATTAACACGCGTGCAAACACTAACAGTCCCTACTTCTCACATATTGTCCATATACTATGACCAACAGAAACGTGTGCAGTGAAATGGAACTTACAAGTTAATAATATGATGAACTGGTGTCAATTACAATTTTATAACATAAGAATACAATTACAAAGGTACAAAACAATACAGATAACATTTGTAGTACAGGCTTTACAAAAGATTCGAAATAACATGTACATCAGTGTTACAGGAATTATGACATGAGTACATACATAAAAGATCAGAATAACTTTCGAAACATCAACTTCACACATGAGCATTAAAACAGAACAGAATTAATAATGTCTAACATCTTTACAAAGTAAATAACATATTATTAATGCAAATTATAATTGAGGATAACAGTATTCCTCATCATAGTTCATGTAGCTGAGTATTAGAAAAATTCTACAACATAAGTCTTATCAGATAAACATATAAAGACAGGAAGAACATAAATACACAAGGGTACACAAACACATAGTGGGATAACACAAGGAAAGGACAGGGTTTGTTTTACTGCAGTATTTTGCAAACAAAACTTTCTTTACTTCTTGGAGATCTCCCTTCGTTCTTCATTATTTCCAAAAAGTCCTATCTATACCTGCTTTCTGTACTTTTCTCATATAGCCTCTCAGTGCATTTCTTAAAATTCATCGCAACTCATTCTCTTATAGGCTACCCCTCTTAAGCTAACTTAAAACTACTGAGCTCAGATGCTAAACTAAGGGACGAGGCAATGCAGCAGCACAAAACAATTAACACAAACAGCAATGACAAAAAAATGGAAAATTGCAAAGCAAGCTACAGTAAATCTAAATTACCAAGCAATGCAACATTACAACTAATATGAGCCAATGTGCAGCAACAAGAAAAATAAATCAGTCGTAAAACTAGCTTAACAGAGTAATACAAAGTGAAATTTAGTAGCACTATACCTGGCAAACAGCAGCAGCAAATGCAATAACTTATATCTGAACATGACATAGCTCAAGCAGAAAAAATATTACACTAAACACAACAATGCAGACAAGGTAAATGTATATTCACATCTTAATGTCTATGTAATTAAAGTGGTGCACCACAAGAAGTTATTCTACCAAAAAAATTACCATGTAGTTGAAAAGAAAATTCCGTTTGCAATTCCTGTGAAGGGAAATGTCTTTTTATGCTCCTTGGTTTTTTTGAATAGATCATAAAATTATTCACTGGATCTGTAGGCATAAAATATTTATATTAGTACATCTACTAAATTTTATTTTAACCAATGCTGCAGTGCAGCTAGAAACTACACTCCTGGAAATTGAAATAAGAACACCGTGAATTCATTGTCCCAGGAAGGGGAAACTTTATTGACACATTACTGGGGTCAGATACATCACATGATCACACTGACAGAACCACAGGCACATAGACACAGGCAACAGAGCATGCACAATGTCGGCACTAGTACAGTGTATATCCACCTTTCGCAGCAATGCAGGCTGCTATTCTCCCATGGAGACGATCGTAGAGATGCTGGATGTAGTCCTGTGGAACGGCTTGCCATGCTATTTCCACCTGGCGCCTCAGTTGGACCAGCGTTCGTGCTGGACGTGCAGACAGCGTGAGAGACGACACTTCATCCAGTCCCAAACATGCTCAGGGGGGGACAGATCCGGAGATCTTGCTGGCCAGGGTAGTTGACTTACACCTTCTAGAGCACGTTGGGTGGCACGGGATACATGCGGACGTGCATTGTCCTGTTGGAACAGCAAGTTCCCTTGCCGGTCTAGGAATGGTAGAACGATGGGTTCGATGACGGTTTGGATGTACCGTGCACTATTCAGTGTCCCCTCGACGATCACCAGTGTACGGCCAGTGTAGGAGATCGCTCCCCACACCATGATGCCGGGTGTTGGCCCTGTGTGCCTCGGTCGTATGCAGTCCTGATTGTGGCGCTCACCTTCACGGCGCCAAACACGCATACGACCATCATTGGCACCAAGGCAGAAGCGACTCTCATCGCTGTAGACGACACATCTCCATTCGTCCCTCCATTCACGCCTGTCGCGACACCACTGGAGGCGGGCTGCACGATGTTGGGGCGTGAGTGGAAGACGGCCTAACGGTGTGCGGGACCGTAGCCCAGCTTCATGGAGACGGTTGCGAATGGTCCTCGCCGATACCCCAGGAGCAACAGTGTCCCTAATTTGCTGGGAAGTGGCGGTGCGGTCCCCTACGGCACTGCGTAGGATCCTACGGTCTTGGCGTGCATCCGTGCGTCGCTGCGGTCCGGTCCCAGGTCGACGGGCACGTGCACCTTCCTCCGACCACTGGCGACAACATCGATGTACTGTGGAGACCTCACGCCCCACGTGTTGAGCAATTCGGCAGTACGTCCACCCGGCCTCCCGCATGCCCACTATATGCCCTCGCTCAAAGTCCGTCAACTGCACATATGGTTCACGTCCACGCTGTCGCGGCATGCTACCAGTGTTAAAGACTGCGATGGCGGCGTGCTACCAGTGTTAAAGACTGCGGCGGCGGTGCACAAATGCTGCGCAGCTAGCGCCATTCGACGGCCAACACCGCGGTTCCTGGTGTGTCCGCTGTGCCGTGCGTGTGATCATTGCTTGTACAGCCCTCTCGCAGTGTCCGGAGCAAGTATGGTGGGTCTGACACACCGGTGTCAATGTGTTCTTTTTTCCATTTCCAGGAGTGTAGGTATTAAACAAAATGAGTAAATAAATACATAAAGCAAGCCATATGGCATTTCTCTCAACTAGCAAGACAATAGCCATGAAATGTTTCTCATCGTTTCATTAGGCATTTTAGTAAATATCATAAATTAAGAGCTCCACAATATAATCATATGTTTTCAAGTTTGAGCGTGTCGTATTTGCGATGCTTTCTACAAAGGAATGTCAATAGCGAGGATAATGGCCTCTTTTTCTTTCCACCTGTGCCTCTGAAAGGCACACACTAATGGCTTTTTTCCAGGCGACTGTCGCGCAGCTGCCCATGACGCATTATGTGCAGGTGGTCACTTAACTTTCTTACGGAAATATTTACGACAGCAGTTTCTGCTACAGTGACAGTCTCATATAAAAATATTTCACAGGTCAAGAATTTGCGTTACAAATCTGTGGAAACAAAATCCTATTGATATAACACAGTCCAAAAAATTTTTGTCAGCATTGTAATACATTCACCCATTTACATACATTTCATAACTCTTAAAGTACGATTCTTGGTTTCCAACAACCTTTTTCACAAACCAGAGTCCCTAACCACTACTCATTATTCCTTACCTTATTCGTCGACCCTTCTTCAATATTTCATAACAACAGATATGTAGCATACTCAAATAACTCATATAGCATCAGCTTATTGATCATAAACATACCACAACAGCATAATACATATAGTCTTCGTAATAATAACATCATAACTCCTCAGTCAACTCTCAAAATCGTCGTAGCTTCCTCCAATAATTTCAAAACCTAAAAAAAATTCTCTGCTCATTTCAATAGTGTCATCTACCTCAAACGTACCTTAAAATCATGATCCCATACCAAATACATCATTCAAAGCTCTTGTAATATCACAATGGTTCCAAAAAAATATGAACATTTCACAAAGTACAGACAAAATACAATTTCATAAGTGTGAAGTTATCCAATTGTGTAATTACGTAAACATCTGTCACTGATGTAGTAAAATAAATATTTGTCTCTCTCCGTTAAATGATCAGATAGCTGTGTAATTTGTGTGTTAGAGAAATATGGTACCAATGTGTAAAGTTGTATAAGCAAAAACCATATTAGCTAGGGCTCCTTGTGCTTGCCAAACACATGGTACACAAAGTAGGCATGTACCCCCCTGAGGATTAATGTAATTATACCTTCAGGTGTTACAGATTACAGCCATGGAATGAAATGTATCACAGAAAACTTTCTTTGTAATTCAAAAATCTTTAAAAATAAATGTTTTAAGTATAAAATTAATCACTCAAATACGTGTACTGTAGCGCAACATAATCTCTGTTGAAGTGTCGTGGTTGTCGTCCTCCGAAAGCTAAGTTCTGCAGAAGTCAATGTACTTACCTCATGATAAACAAAAGCGAAATGCTTTGCGTATAGATACCGTAGTTATTATGCTTATTGGCGTGATGACGAAAGTACTGTGCAGTAATGTATTGTTGTGCCACGAAAAAGGCTGTTTCATTGTTGCTATACCACAAAAGTTACTACTAAAACATGTTTTACTTTCCAGAATAATGCAGAAAAACTGTGCAGATATAAAACAGAAACACCGCAAAAGCAACATTGTAAATTGTCACTCATTAGTAGCGTCGTGATAAAACTGTGTAGTTGTCACATAAACTAACTACTGTGTCATCTGGTATCTCACAGAAAGTACTTTAAATCCAGAATGTAATTTCAAGTAAACCAAAATGTTGCATTAAAATCTCATTAGCAGTACCAGTATATGTCCTAAGTGTGTAAGCCTGATAGTCGTTACGTAATCGTGCAACTAACAAGCAAAACGTACAAATACAACACTGTGTTGTTTCTTCAGTATAACAATGCATTCATAATTTCTGTTTAAAAATGTTCCCTAGGTTCTAGACTGGATATTTAACTTCAAACATTGTTGCATGTTAACAGTTTCTTAAGTCTGACAAAGCATACTAGAAATGTGAAGTGAAAAGTTTTATGGCAAAGACAAAGTTAAAAAGCAGATTATCTTTCAATAAACGGTTTTACATGTGAAATGTGGTGTAACCCTTTGCTCTTCCTAGTACGCAGAGTTTCAACTTTAACGCAATTATCATGTGGTATACGTCGGTCAAGAATACTGGAATTTTCCTCAAGGTTAGCGTCTATGTTATTTTTTCCTGAGCCAGCGGGCGCACGTGGCTGCCTGCGGTGCGAGTCATTGTCTGTTTCTTTGTTGGCGCGCGTCGTTACTGGGATTAGGAGACCTAACTTCTACAAATTCACCTTGTCGAGAGGGCCCTGCTCTGTTTGAATCCCGCCAGTTCTGATGCAATTCAGGTCTGTCGTTACGATCATATCGTCTGTCGTCATGTCGGTAGATTCCATAGTTTCTTTCTTGTCGGTCACGTGGTGGAGAATTTCTCCCTGAATCGTAACTGCGCGCTGGACCGTTGCGTCTAAAGGTATTCTGTCTCCCCTGATAATATTTATTTTGGTTCGCATATTGTCTGTTTCTCTGATTGTCTCTGTGATAGTCATTACTGCAGAGAGGTGATCTTTCCCTGTAATTATTACTCTGCCAATGGTTGTCATATGGGTGGTGTCTGTTTTGGTCACGATTTGTGTTGTGAGAATAGCCTTGTCGCATCCAGTTATTATTTCATTCATCGCAGAATTGCGACGGATGTGACCTGTAATTGTTGTGTTCCTGTTTTCGCGTTCCGCGATTGTCAGTGTCAATTTCTAATTCTTGTAAGAGTCCCTGAAAAGCTTCAATGTCGTCTTTGCAACGTCCTGCCAAAATAATATGTCGTAAATGTTCAGGCAATTTGATTAAGCAAATGCGGATGAGTTCTGAGGGGCTGTATGGGTTTGACAGGTAGTGATTCTTGTGCAACATGTCTTCAAAATATTTCATAAGACTGGAAAATTCAGATTGTTCGAAACGTTTCATCATTATGATGCCATGTTTTACTCAGTCTTGTGTGGCTTGAGACCAATATGCTGAGAGGAAGGCATGGTAAAACTCTCCTTCACTGTGGCAATCGTGAATGACCGATCGCATTCTTACAGCTGGTTCATTCTCTAAGTAGCCACACATAAATTCTAATCTGTGTTATAATGACCAGTTGGGAGGCAAACAATGAGAGAATTGTTGAAGCCACGCTTGTGGATGAATGTCATTGCCAGAAATCTTAAATGTTTTGAATTTACGTGTAGTAATGAACAGCTTACAGTCAAAATCATCATGTCGGCGAGTCGCATGTCGGTCATGATTAGGTCTTTTTGGCGGTTCCATCTCAAAATTCGGTGTACCTTGCCAATTTCTTTCATAATTTCCGAGATGCCCTGTGTTATTATTTTGTGGCTGTTCTGTATTTCTATGTCCCTCTTCCCGTATTGGAGCGCGAGTGTCCTCTGAAATACGTAATTCTTGTATTACCCGTGTCAGCTGATCTTGTACTTCCCGGATTTCTCTTTGGTGTTGTGTATTAATTTGATTCTGATTTTGTTTGAATTTCCTAATTTGTTTGCACGCTTCTGTGTCATTAAAGACTACCGGTTTTGTGTCATTCAGATTATCATCTACCTTTGTAGATAAATTATTTAGCTGATCAGGAAGTTCAACTACTTTCTCTGATAATGAACTAATTTCCTCCATGTGTCTTTCTGAACCAATTTTCAGAGTACTACTGTGTCCTTTAAGTTTTCTTGAGTTTTTGCAAGTTGCGTAAACGAATCGGTAGATGCAACTGAGTCAGTTTTAGCTTGCAAGGTCTCATGAGTTTCATGAACAACAGTTTACAGTTCTTTTATGGCTGCTTCGTGATTCTGTAATGCATTTTCATGCCGCCAAAAAATAGGTTGAAAATGCTCACAAATCTAAATCTGCGTTTTTACGTCATTACAGACTTTTTGACATTTCGATTCAATGTTATGTAACTCAGTAGTTAAATTTTCACGTGTTTGTTCAAGTGTGGTGTCTAACTTTTGAAGCTGTTGCTGTGTTTGTCTCTGATTTTGTTCCATTGTGTCTAACTTTTGAAACTTTTGCTGTGTTTGTCTCTGACTTTGTTCCATTGTGTCTAACTTCTGAAGATTTTGCTCCATTATGTCTAACTTTTGAGTAATAACAATGCACTGGTGTCTGAAACATGTTCCTCAGTGCTATTCGGCAATGCATTTTAACCGGCAATATTCGCAGTTTGAAAAGCAGAAAATGTGTCTTGACTTATTTGAGAAAACGGTGAGGACGCAAAACCTGAATCTACAGTATTTGCAAGATTGTGTCCTGTCATTTCGGATTCCTGAGGCAAGCTGTTGCAAAGCGATCGATCGATAATGCTTCCCTGTTCACTAATTGTTTCACTGTCTACACCATTGTTTGCAGCCCGCTCCATTTCCCTATGCACAATTACCAAATTACTACTTTGAACATTAGTTAATTCATTACTCGGTGGCGCTAACACATTGCTTTCGTCTTCACTGTCATTTCTCAGTTTACTTTGGAGCCTAGTATTACGTTTTTCACACGCCATTATTGTCACAATATTTCACACGATAACACAGAAAAGCACAATTTGAAGAGCAATAATAAGAGAACACATTAACGCAGCACTGAAAATAATATCTCGTTAATTGCAAGCGCAGCTGCGAAATACTTGCTGCAAATCTACATGCATGCCACAACTGTTTTACTGTACAACAATGAAAGACTGCAACTACAAAGGAGATTCTCTCTACAATTACGCGCTAGCAATAAACAAAAGCTACACTAATTACACAAACTACAAGAAAAAATCAGAAGATTCCAGTGACGTATCCTCGGCTAAGGGTCGACATATGAAACGTCCCCTTAGAACAATTATAGATGACTGTGCTTAAACTGACACACAATGTTTTTAGCGCAACGCAATCTGACTTTCAAAAATCCCTACAAAAGAATGGCCCTGACTAACATTAACCTATACCTTTCACAAATCACTTACCTCACCAAAAATCTTCGTTACTCGAACTACTGCAATACAGCGAGCGCCACTACTGCCAGCTAAATAAAAGGTTCAAACTACTGAAGGCACTAACTACTAATAGGCATAGTTAGCAAATTAAAGATTTTGATAGAGAACAAACAATGTATTTACCTCAATAGTGTTCAAAAGTCATAATGTATATAGCAGTTCATGACATCCAGTCTTACAAATTTCAAAACTCCGCCATCTCTCTCCCCACATTCACCATTGCTGGTGGCTCACCTCCAACTGCACAGCGCTACGCGCTGTTAACATCCAACTGCCCAACACTACAATGGCAGACAACAATGCAAACTAGCCACAGACTGCACACAGCACAGCCAGTGATTTACATACAGAGCGCTACGTGGCGTTACCTATATAAAAACCTAAATAGCCTATTTACACATTATAGTGTAGTGTTATGTATTTATGGTTTTTTCATATCAGTACAGAACGTGAAAATATCAGTTCAATAGATTTTCTGGTTCTAAAATTCTACTATATTATGCAGTGTTACCACGTGTTGCTTTGCACGAATATCTGCCAACTTGTACAGGGAAGAAACTCAGTTAATGCCTAATTAGGCTGGCAACCGTATTATTAACAAATTGGTAGCATCTTCTGTGTTGCTTTTTGTCCGTCCTGACGTGCAGTTGCATTTCGGACTTATTTGACGTACCATTGTTATTACAGAGTGGGTGTAAGTCTGATTTGCCACCATTCAGGTACACGCGGTCAATATCTATACAAAAATCCTGTCTTGTAAGGTGAACCCCTCTCACTTACCATAGTACAAGCTTTAATGAGTATTGTGTGTCGCACGCGCACGTTACAGCATGAAATAAAATTTTAAATATATGGGCAGTAAATTACACTCGATGGCTCACACGGGCTGCGCACCTTGTGCAACATGTTACCGTGTGCGCTGGTAGCCACATTCTCTTCCCCGCCTTTCTTGTTCCAGTCGCGAACGGTCGATAGCAAAAGCGACTGTGGGTGAGACTCCGCGTGTGCTCAACACTCTCTAATTTTATCTTACGATGTATTCGTGAAATAAATGTAGAAGGAAGGGAAATAGTGGATCACTAGGTTTTGAGAACGTATACTTTCGGAACTATAACAGTTACCCATATCGTGATGGGCAACAGGTATCTTACAGCGTCTGCCACTGAAATCGAATGAGCCCCTCTGTGTGGCTTTCGCGCTTACTGGAAGAACCCGTGACGAAATGTGCTGCTCTTCTTTGGATGTTCTCAGTTTACGGTACGAATGCTACCTGGTAAGAGTCTCAGACTGAGTAGTAGCAGTCAAGTAGCAACTGAACGAGGGTTTTGTGAGCTTACAGGTTAATTATTACAGCAAAGTAAAAGCGATCTCCCTCACGGGTTTACTACACTTCTTGAGGATTCTACCAATTAATCTCATCCTCGGAACTTCCTTTCGTACAATTACTTTTATGTGGCCAAACCACTTTAAATCATTACGTACGAACGCTCCTAGTTATTTAATCTATGTGAGTGTTTCCAGTGATATTTCGGCAGTCGTGTAATCAAACAATCATTGGTATTTGCACCTATACAGGGGCTTACAAAAAGGTACGGCCAAACTTTCAGGAAACATTCCTCACACACAAATAAAGAAAAGATGTTATGTGGACATGTGTCCGGAAACGCTTAATTTCCGTGTTAGAGCTCATTTTAGTGTCGTCCACCTACGCTCAATGGAGCACGTTATCATGATTTCATACGGGATACTCTACCTGTGCTGCTACAACATGTGCCTTTACAAGTACGACACAACATGTGGTTCATGCGCGATGGGGCTCCTGCACATTTCAGTCGAAGTGTTCGTACGCTTCTCAACAACAGATTCGGTGACCGATGGATTGGTACAGGCGGACCAATTCCATGACCTCCACGCTCTCCTGACCTCAACCCTCTTGACTTCCATTTATGGGGTCATTTGAAAGCTCTTGTCTACGCAACCGCGGTACCAAATGTAGAGACTCTTCGTGCTCGTATTGTGGACAGCTGTGATACGATACGCCATTCTCCAGGGCTGCATCAGCGCATCAGGGAATCCATGCAATATCCTCGCTAACGGAGGACATTTTGAACATTTCCTGTAACAAAGTGTTTGAAGTCACGCAGGTACGTTCTGTTGCTGTGTTTTTCCATTCCATAATTAATGTGATTTGAAGAGACGTAATAAAATGAGCTCTAACATGGAAAGTAAGCGTTTCCGGGCACATGCCCACATAACATATTTTCTTTCTTTGTGTGTGAGGAATGTTTCCTGAAAGTTTGGCCGTACCTTTTTGTAACACCCTGTATATGTGGCGCACGTTGCATCCCTTTACGCTGAGCGTCAACTGCCCTCTGAAACAAATGGCTCTGAGCACTATGCGACTTAACTTCTGAGGTCATCAGTGGCCTAGAACTTAGAACTAATTAAACCGAACTAACCTAAGGACATAACACACACCCATGCCCGAGGCAGGATTCGAACCTGCGACCGTAGCGGTCGCTCGGCTCCGTACTGTAGAGCCTAGAACCGCACGGCCACTCCGGCCGGCCCCTCTGAAACAGCACGGTCGACCGGTGCCTAACGTTGATCATGTTCACATCTTCCTACATTTCGCAGCAATTTTCTAGCGATGCGACATTGGTTGGTTGGTTGGTTTGGGGAAGGAGACCAGACAGCGTGGTCATCGGTCTCATCGGATTAGGGAAGGATGGGGAAGGAAGTCGGCCGTGCCCTTTCAGAGGAACCATCCCGGCATTTGCCTGGAGTGATTTAGGGAAATCACGGAAAACCTAAATCAGGATGGCCGGACGCGGGATTGAACCGTCGTCCTTCCGAATGCGAGTCCAGTGTCTAACCACTGCGCCACCTCGCTCGGTGATGCGACATTGCTGTATGCAATAGCTTCCTCTGCGGAAAGTCTAACTGAACTTCCCATGTTATCCGCTAGGTCATTTACACCACTTTGCAATAATTAAGGATCTGATACATAAAATGTTGCCAATCGTGCACAGTAAAATCAATGGCTCTGAGCGCTATAGGACTTAACTTCTAAGGTAATAAGTCCCCTAAGAACTACTTAAAACTAACTAACCTAAGGACTGCACACACATCCATGCCCCAGGCAGGATTCGAACCTGCGACCGTAGTGGTGGCGCGGTTCCAAACTGTAGCGCCTAGAACCGCTCGGTCACTCCGGCCGGCCGTGCACAGTAAGTTGGTCGTCATAGGACGGGAGGTCAGCATGACTGTAACGCTAAACTGCGCCGGTCCCGCAACATGAGGAAGTTTATGAAACGGAAAAAGACAGGGTGGCTCAATCAGCGAGAAGTTACTGTCCACTATGGTGGTTTTCTTCATTACAGCGTGGCCCGAAGACAACATTTTGATGACTTCGCACGGGGAAGAATCAATCGGGAAGCTGGAAGAAGGACGATGAGCGTACCCCAGAAGTTTCGTATAGCTGGTCGCATTCTTTCAAAAGTGTGGAGAGTGTTCCGAGCAACGGGGACGGCTGCTCGAGGCAGAGGAGGCGACCCACCACAGCAGCAAACGACCGACAATGCCGCAACAGGCAAGAGCCAATGCACGTCGCACAGCGGGTGCAGTTGCCCACACTTTGACAGTGCTGCGAGGCACACAGTCGCACTCTCCAGAGTGGCGCGGCGGCTGCAGGGGGCGGGCCCTTTGCCCGACTACTTGTACGTTGTGTTCTGCCGACGCAAGCAGCATAAGGACTGGACCGACGAGGAGTGCGGTCGCGTGCTCTTCTCGGATGAGGCCACATTCAGTCCGTGTAGTGATTCTCATATTGCAAGAGGTGATAACACATACTGCATGCAGTAACATTGTCGAACGTGACCGTTTTTGTGATACAAGTGTTGTGGTGTGGGAGACATAACGTTTTATGGGTGTGCTGACCTCCAAATCTTTGAACACAGCACCCTCACTGGTCAACGTTACACTATATTCTTTGCACACGTGAGTCTTTTCAGGGATACATTCTGTGCTGAGTTTATTTCTACGGATGACAATGCGTGACCCCATCGAACAGCACTGAGCCGTGGTCTGCTCGCGCTGATGCCGTTTTCCTCTTTTTGGAATTTTGTCACTATCGAGTGGCGTCTTATTGCTCCCTCAGTTACTACCTGTACGAGTTGCTCACTTACCTCCATCAGTGGCAGCAGCGGCATTTATCGATACTAGTACTGCTGTACCTTCTTTGGTGTGGCCGCTATACAGGGTTATTAGAAATGATTGAAGCGATTTCACAGCTCTACAATAACTTTATTATTTGAGATATTTTCACAATGCTTTGCACACACATACAAAAACTCAAAATTTTTAGGCATTCACAAATGTTCGATATGTGCCCCTTTAGTGATTCGGCAGACATCAAGCCGATAACCAGGTTCCTCCCACACTCGGTGCAGCATGTCCCCATCAATGAGTTCGAAAGCATCGTTGATGCGAGCTCGCAGTTCTGACACGTTTCTTGGTAGAGGAGGTTTAAACACTGAATCTTTCACATAACCCCACAGAAATAAATCGCATGGGGTTAAGTCGGGAGAGCGTGGAGGCCAAGACATGAATTGCTGATCATGATCTCCACCACGACCGATCCATCGGTTTCCCAATCTCCTGTTTAAGAAATGCCGAACATCATGATGGAAGTGCGGTGGAGCACCATCCTGTTGAAAGATTAAGTCGGCGCTGTCGGTCTCCAGTTGTGGCATGAGCCAATTTTCCAGCATGTCCAGATACACGTGTCCTGTAACGTTTTTTTTCGCAGAAGAAAAAGGGGCCGTAAACTTTAAACCGTGAGATTGCATAAAACACGTTAACTTTTGGTGAACTGCGAATTTGCTGCATGAATGCGTGAGGATTCTCTACCGCCCAGATTTGCACATTGTGTCTGTTCACTTCACCATTAAGAAAAAATGTTGCTTCATCACTGAAAACAAGTTTCGCACTGAACGCATCCTCTTCCATGAGCTGTTGCAACCGCGCCGAAAATTCAAAGCGTTTGACTTTGTCATCGGGTGTCAGGGCTTGTAGCAATTGTAAACGGTAAGGCTTCTGCTTTAGCCTTTTCCATAAGATTTTCCAAACCGTCGGCTGTGGTACGTTTAGCTCCCTGCTTGCTTTATCTATCGACTTCTGCGGGCTACGCGTGATACTTGCCCGCACGCGTTCAACCGTTTCTTCGCTCGCTGCAGGCCGACCCGTTGATTTCCCCGTTACAGAGGCATCCAGAAGCTTTAAACTGCGCATACCATCGCCGAATGGGGTTAGCAGTTGGTGGATCTTTGTTGAACTTCGTCCTGAAGTGTCGTTGCTCTGTTATGACTGGCTGATGTTAGTGCATTTCAAGCACGACATACGCTTTCTCGGCTCCTGTCGCCATTTTGTCTCACTGCGCTCTCGAGCACTCTGGCGGCAGAAACCTGAAGTGCGGCTTCAGCCGAACAAAACTTTATGAGTTTTTCTACGTATCTGTAGTGTGTCGTGACCATACGTCAATGAATGGAGCTACAGTGAATTTATGAAATCGCTTCAATCATTTGTAATAGCCCTGTATTTCCGTGTCGTGATGTGTGTGAGGCAGTTAGTCGGTTGCGGCGGATCAGCGAGGAAGTCTCTGCGGCGCGAGGTCAGGCCGGCGCCGCTGGCGGCGTGCACGCGCGCTCGGAGTCGTGTGGCACTGGCTGTGAGATCTGCGAGGTTTGTAGCTCACCGAACCTGCGTACTGGAGTTGAGTAATGAGTGAACCTGTTGTGAAATCTCAACTGCTGTGACATCTCTTCGTCGATTGCCAGTTGTCGTTTGCTGGGCTGTTCCCGCAAGCAGCAATATGACGGTGTGCTGGAGTCGGCAAAATTTTGCAGCCGTCTTCCTGTATGATGTTTAACTTTTGAAAAGATTATGATGTATTAGTAAAGTGCACCAGCGGTATCTTCTGCCTCGTGGCCGTTAACGTTCCAGTTACCTGCCTCGGTCGTCGGCGTAGTTCCAGCAGTGTGGTTTATTCGACGTGTCGGTGCTGTCCGGCGCGGCGTGTAGTTCGGCAGCTCGGTGTTGTTCTCCCTTTTTCTTTGAATGGTTATTCTGCCTTGACTGTATTTAGACGCCAATTATTATGATATAGTCCTGCTGTGATCCTCGTCCTCGCTGATATTTTTGGTTGTCGTGTCATCGGTTGGTTGGAAAGGAATTGATTAGGCTGTCAGTTGGTTCTTCAGCCGTCCCTAGGTCGTGCTGCCACCCGATTATTTGCTGTTACACTTGGCTGCCTGTCTCACCTGAACTGTTGTTAGAGTTTCCTCCCCAGGCCGACACTTCTGAGCACCACTGTTGAGCACCGAGCAAGGTGGCGCAGTGGTTAGACACTGGACTCGCATTCGGAAGGACGACGGTTCAATCCCGCGTCCGGCAATCCTGATTTAGGTTTTCCGTGATTTCCCTAAATCACTCCAGGCAAATGCCGGGATGGTTCCTCCGAAAGGGCACGGCCGACTTCCTTCCCCATCCTTCCCTAATCCGATGAGACCGATGACCACGCTGTCTGGTCTCCTTCCCCAAACCAACCAACCAACCACTGTTGAGCCCGCCGGAGTGGCCAAGCGGTTCTGGGCGCTTCAGTCCGGAACTGCGCTGCTGTTACGGTCGCAGGTTCGAATCCTGCCTTGGGCATGGATATGTGTGACGTCCTTAGGTTGGTTAGGTTTACGTAGTTCTAAGTTCTAGGGGACTGATGACCTTAGAAGTGAAGTCCCATAATGCTCAGAACCGTTTGAACCATTTTAGCACCACTGTTCTGGTGTTTGTGATTTTGATTTTCTTTTGTCGCAAGTACCGTGTCAGGCCTTCAGCCGTGTATTAATTTTGTATGTTCTATGTTCAGTAAATGGCATTCAGCCAAACCTTATGTGAAGTATTTTAAGATTAGGCTTTCAGCCTTGTTTATTTAAAAATCTTGTTTGCTCTGTATTTAGGCCTTCAGCTGCGTTTGTTTTGAAATTTGTGGCTTTCAGCCGTAATGTGTAAATTCCTGTCTGTAAGGTTTCTCTTTAATTATCTTGAATTCTTAAAATGTGTAAATGCTTATCTTAAGGTTTGTCTTTAATTGTTTTGAATAATTGTTTGGGCCTTCAGCTGTTAAGAGATTTCAAGTTTTCTTAAGATGGTTTTTTGTTGTACTGTGTAAATGCTTGTCTTTAAAGGTTGCCGTTTAATATATTGAAGTATTATTGGACTTTCAGCCGAGGAATTAATTTAAAATTTCCCTTTATGTCTTTTAGCCGAAATTGGTAAACAATTTTCTTCGTCGATCTGAAATATTGTGTGAGGCTTTAGCCGAGAAGACATTTTAATTTTACTTAAGTAAGGCCTTCAGCCATTTGTCTAAATTCTTGTGCCTTAAAAGGAATTATTTAAGGATATTTTAATTTTACTTAAGTAAGACTTTCAGCCGTTCCTCTAAATCCTTGTGTTTCAAAAAGAACTTATTTAAACCTTATTATTGAAAAGTTACTGCCGGCCGGAGTGGCCGAGCGGTTGTAGGCGCTACAGTCTGGAACCGCGCGACCGCTGCGGTCGCAGGTTCGAGCCCTGCCTCGGGTATGGATGTGTGTGATGTCCCTAGGTTAGTTAGGTTTAAGTAGTTTTAAGTCCTAAGGGACTGATGACCTCAGAAGTTAAGTCCCACAGTGCTCAGAGCCATTTTTTTTTAAGTTACTTCGGCCATCAATTGATCCTTGTTGCTTTAAAGAGAAAACTGTGCATTGTGTATTGAAGGAATAAAGTTGTGTGTTCTTGTGTAACTAACAGTAACTGACCTTGGCCCCTTTCCACAACACGATCCGCTCTGTCCTGCGATACCAGATTTCAAGCACAGTTGCACGAGCTCTTGGAACTGGAATTGACTGACGTGTCCGTTCCCCCGACTTAAACCCCATCGACCAGGGGCAGAGTGCGGTGGGACGTGTGTTGCAGCACGTCCACTTGCACCAGCGGCCATCTGCCAGCTGTGAACCGCGCTGATTAGGGTGGGACGCGCCCCACCGTCACAACTGCTCACCGGCCCTGTGGTCAGGATAGGAGCGTGTCGCAAACCGTGCATTGCTCCTCGTCGTAATCACACACCCCATTAAGAGGCGTGTGCAGGGGACCATAATTAATCGTGGTGACTTCAGTGTAATTATTGTCTTTGAATAAAAATCTCAGTTTTGTTCGCCTCACTACGTAATTCTTTCAGTTTCCTTCTGTACTACGCTGTGGCATCTCGTTCTGTGGGGTAGTTCAAGTTTCATCGAGCCCTGTTCCTTTTTAGTGGCACACGATGCCAAATTAATTCCGTTTCTAACTTTCGCATAGTAGTGTGCAGCGTAAACTATGACTATTACAATTTTAGATACAGCTGAGGGGCATGAAAGGGAAGCAGTGGTTGGGAAGGGAGTGAGACAGGGTTGTAGCCTCTCCCCGTTGTTATTCAGTCTGTATATTCAGCAAGCAGTAAAGGAAAGAATAGAAATATTCGGAGTAGGTATTAAAATCCATGGAGAAGAAATAAAAACTTTGAGGTTCGCCGATGACATTGTAATTCTGTCAGAGACAGCAAAGGACCTGGAAGGAGGATATAAGATGAACATCAACAAAAGCAAAACGAGGATAATGGAATGTAATCGAGTTCACTCAGGTGATGCTCAGGGAATTAGATTAGGAAATGAGACACATAAAGTAGTAAAGGAGTTTTGCTATTTGGGGAACAAATAACTGATGATGGTCGAAGTAGAGAGGATATAAAATGTAGACTGGCAATGGTAAGGAAAGCGTTTCTGAAGAAGAGAAATTTATTAACATCGAGTATAGATTTAAGTGTCGGGAAGTCGTTTCTGAAAGTATTTGTATGTAGTGTAGCCATGTATGGAAGTGAAACATGTACGATAAATAGTATGGACAGAAAGAGAATAGAAGCTTTCGAAATGTGGTGCTACAGAAGAATGCTGAAGATTAGATTGGTAGATCACATATCTAATGAGGAGGTATTGAATAGAATTGGGGAGAAGAAGAGTTTGTGGCACAACTTGACAAGAAGAAGGGACCGGTTGGTAGGACATGTTCTGAGGCATCAAGGGATCACAAATTTAGCATTGGAGCGCAGCGTGGAGGGTAAAAATAGTAGAGGGAGACCAAGAGATGAATACACTAAGCAGATTCAGAAGGATGAAGGCTGCAGTAGGCACTGGGAGATGAAGAAGCTTGCACAGGATAGAGTAGCATGGAGAGCTGCATCAAACCAGTCTCAGGACTGAAGACCACAACAACAACAGACACAGGCTAGTGCTTCAAACCTTTTACAACTTTCTTGTGACATATCTGTGGCGAAGTGATGCTCCTACAGCTAGTTGTAACAATCTATCGGGTCAAGTACTTCCTGTAGTGTTCACCCAATAATGTTAACAAACACAATTTTTATCTCATCAAATGAAGTCACAATTGCGAATAAGGACTGCCATCAGCTGTAGAATGGAATGACGACAATGAAAATTTGTGCCGCGCCGGGACTCGAACCCGTATTTCGCTCCTATCGCGAGCGGTAGCATCTGGCTACCCGTGTACGACTCGCGGCCACACCCAGTCTTCCACACGTCGTCAAACACGAGCGATTAGCGGGAAATCCGGGTCCGAGTTTCGGTCCGGCGCAAGTTTTCGTTCCATTCTACAGCTAACAGTATAGTCATTATTCGCAGTTGCTAATTCATTGTTGTGTATCGTAACGGCTGTGGTCGCAGCAGTGCGTGTCCCAAGGAACTTTATATCGTAATCAGAATAGCACAGGCACTGCAATATCGTAATTTTTATCTTGTTCTAGGAGACGCAGCAATGGATACTTGGCACCCGAAACAAGTCGTTTATTAATTTTTACTGAGGATTGCTGCGTACTATACAGTCAGTTGGATGGAGCTATAAGCAGATAAATCGGCACTCTTTCAGTGAAGAATGTCTGTGCGAAATTTCGTGCCAATCTCAAGTCCACAGTTTGTGGCATCCTCTAGAATGGGTCCGACGGGACAAAGAGAAACCTCGGCTCGTGCTGCAGGTAAAACCGCGCCAGCCCCGCTCCCCTGTGGATGTGTCTGTCTGCAGCAGCCCCTGTGCAGCAGACGGGTAGACTGTACCGCGCTGCAGGGGCGGCGCGTGCGCCGTGGCTGGGTGTGGCTGGCTTCCGCAGAGGCAGCGGAAAGCGCCGGGGACGGCCGACCGCCAACCGCCAACCGCCACCTGCCAACCGGGTCACGGCTGCTCCCGGCTGCGCACAGTCTGAGCTGCTGGGAGTCTGGGACTCGCCGCAGCGTAACGTAGCACCGAGGCCATCGGCGGGTTCACCTCAGTAGGTCACATATGAAAAGCATTTACAAATACCGCTACCAGTCACACAATTTGATTGCTACTTAAATTATTTAATTAGGAACGTGTTTGGAGCTTAGACCTCATCGTCAATCTACGGTGGGAGTGGGTCTTGTCCAACCCGCACCGCCTTCAAACACCACACACAAGATTTTCATATCCTCTCTCTCACTACCAGCAAACTGTTAGTCCTTCCGAAAAACTGAACAGGACCTTTTCGTATGAAATTTAATTTACATTCTGTACTGGAATGCAGTCTTGCCAGAAACGAAATTTTCGAATTATTCGAGGAAAACGTGCGAAAGTGACCTTTAAAAGCGCTTTCTCGAATAAATCGAAAACGTGGTGTCCAGTGAAAACGTTTCCCAGTACAAAATTGCTTTCCGCGTCACAAAATCGGTGGCTAACACTTCATGGTGACGCTGCATTTTGTACGGATATCATTGCAGGGCATGTCTTAGTGTTCTCCAAACAGTAGTGCGTGGAATACCTGTGCGACGTGCGACTTCACGATTGCTGCCTTCATCATGTGGAATGAACCCTCTAAAGTCTTCATTTCTTCCTGAACCGTCCGAGCAGCAGTAGCACTTGAGTCTGCTCGCCCAATATGGAGCCGATCGTCTAAACGACCCGTGGCTTTGAACTTTGCGATCATTTTCTTCGCCATGGCACTTGTCACAGGACCTTTATCCCTTCGAATACCCTGCTTAAGGAGATAAGATCGTACAGCTGCAGTATCAGATTCTGCAGTCTGATAGTAAAGCTTCACTAACAGTGCCTTTTCTGCAAAAGTTAACATGTCGCGGTTGCTGGCGCATCTAACTCAACTACAGCTCGTTTTGAACACGTCACCGACGTGTTCCTATCCAGCGCCATTTATTGGCCAGCTTTTGTACTCGTTTTTGGTTTCAATAAAACCTCATGTCAATTCAGGCGTGTGTGTCAATTTTCACCTCCCTACCGCCGACCGGGGTGGCCGAGCGGTTCTAGGCGCTACAGTCTGGAACCGCGCGACCGCTACGGTCGTAGGTTCGATCCTGCCTCGGGCATGGATGTGTGTGATGTCCTTAGGTTACTCAGGTTTAAGTAGTTGTACGTTCTAGGGGACTGATGACCTCAGAAGTCCCATAGTGTTCAGAGCCATTTCAAGCATTTTTCAGCTCTCTACCACAATATCCCATAAAGTAAGGCATTTTCAAATTTAAACGGACTGTAGGGTCGCCCTGTAGATTAGATAGTTCCTATTCTCATTAATGTGTCTACGTGCGTGTTGGATTGGCCATTCTGTGACGCTTCGTAGGGCTATCTCTCGTAATTACCATTTAGTAAGACGTTTCCGTTACGCGATATTATTATTTCGTTTAATTCATTTGCGTGATGGTGGGGAGGGTGGGGGGAAGGGGGGGTGGCTTCCCTTCTCAGTATGTCACCAGAGGTCCGACTGTAGCATCACATGAGTATGCAAAACAGCGCAACCGACACCCCATACTAAAAGTTAAGTATTTTTCTTGGAACAACATATGGTAATATGCAATACTTACTTCAATCAATTGTCGCCTATTGCCCCCGTTGAAACTCTGAACAACCTCTACTTCTTTCAATTTATCTAGCTCTCGCATCAGTTATTTCCCACATTTGAGCAGTACTTTCAGTTCTAATCTCCTGTTCATAATCAGTAAATTGCGGTCAGAGACCTACCTGCCCCTGGAAATTTTTTGTAGTTTAAAATCGACTTTCGAAATCTCTACCTTACCATTATGCAGTCTGTCTTAAACCTGGCGTTTCGATGTCTCTCTCCCATACACAACATTTTTTCATAACTGTTAAACCAAGTGTTGGGAATTATTTAATTGTATTCTATGCAAAACTATACTAATAGGCCTCGCGTTTCATTCCTTTCGTGCATTTCACGCTCTCCTGCTATTTCACCATACCTTTCCTTTCATGTTAATGAATTACGATAAAGCTTATTTCTATGAGTTATGCTCGCTGTTTATTTTCCGGACGCAGTTTTTGAGCATATTTCAGCGTTTGCCTTTGTCTTTCATTTGCATCATTTTATCAAATTTAAATTTATCACATATTCTGCAGGTCATTAAAACACTGTTTGCAGGCCAATTCCTTAAGAGGCTGTAGTTCCTTTCCCTGAAAACCCCGAAATACAGATTAAATATAATTTTTGTGTTTAATTCGGGGGGAAATATGTTTTCTTCCGTTACTAGGCACATGCTGGTTTCATGTTACATGTTCGGAAAACGAATATTCATTTTCTTTTGTAGTTGATCGATCGTCTCTCCTTGGAAATTACGATTATTCCTTCCATGTCATGCTATATCAATCAGAGGTCTAAAAAAAAGATAAGAACCCTATCAAACAGATTTGTAGTGTTGTAAAAGGCTTGGATACCAGGACATCACATTCATTTAAATTCTTTGAGAAGATTCGTGTAACCGCTTTCGGTTTTTCTCTGGATTTTATCAGGACGTCTCCCTTATGGCACATCACTTGCTTCCTCTGAATAGAGTTACGAATGAGACTATTTTGAGCTTATCCCAGGGCCAGTTTGCGACGTGCCTTCACGTACTGATCATTGGGCTTACTAGTACAGTCGTTCCTGCATGTATGACTGGGCTGCTGTAGCCAGCAACTCAGAGAGT
Organism: Schistocerca americana; assembly: GCF_021461395.2. NCBI lineage: Eukaryota > Metazoa > Arthropoda > Insecta > Orthoptera > Acrididae > Schistocerca > Schistocerca americana. The sequence goes on along the minus strand of NC_060125.1, from coordinate 555,207,374 downwards.
CAGGTTGCTTACCAGGTCTCAGTACCGACGGTGACACAGACACCAAGCAGGCCGCTGGCACGCAGCAGGGGAGCGGAGACAGGGCAACTTCCGCCACGCCACGTCACGTGACGTCACCTTTTATGCTATGGAGCTGGACGAAGCTGCCTGCGCAGCGACGACCAGCCAGTGTCGTATTCAGTCTACACGCTTACGACACACAATGGGGGAAAAAATCGCAACGCCAAAGAATTGTGCGACGTAAACGAAAGTTGGTGGGCCTCTTTCTACATCTGAAACATAATGTCCACACAGATTTCGTGCCAGTCGTACAAGAGTGGCGCTAATGGCGCCAGTATGATAACTCAGATCTGGTTCGCTTTAAATACACGCAGCAACGGTCGTGAGCGTCGGTTACCTTTGAGGCTGGACGTGCTGAGTTGATATCAGTCAAAAATGCCTTTAAGGAGAGAAAGACGCCATTACTATTACCGACGACTGTGCCGCTAAAGCGGAGTTATTGAACGCAGTTTTCCGAAATTCCTTCACCAGGGAAGACGAATAGAATATTCCAGAATTTGAACAGCTGCTAGCATGATTTTCTTAGAAGTAGATACCTTAGGGGTTGCGAAGCAACTCAAATCGCTTGAAACGGGCAAGTCTTCAGGTCCAGATTGTATACCGATTAGGTTCCTTTCAGATTACGCTGATACAATAGCTCCATACTTAGCAATCATATACAACCGCTCGCTCACCGATAGATCTGTACCTACAGATTGGAAAATTGCACAGGTCGCACCAGTGTTTAAGAAGGGTAGTAGGAGTAATCCATCGAACTACAGACCTATATCATTGACGTCGGTTTGCAGTAGGGTCTTGGAGCATATACTGTGTTCAAACATTAGGAATCACCTCGAAGGGAACGATCTATTGATACGTAATCAGCATGGTTTCAAAAACAACGTTCTTGTGCAACGCAGCTAGCTCTTTATTCGCACGAAGTAATGGCCGCTATCGACAGGGGATCTCAAGTTGATTCCGTATTTCTAGATTTCCGGAAAGCTTTTGACACCGTTCCTCACAAGCGACTTCTAATCAAGCTGCGGGCCTATGGGGTATCGTCTCCAGAGATCTGGAGAATGTGCTGGCCACGGCAGCAGTCGAACATTTTCTGTATCCAGAAAGGCCCGTACAGGACCTGCAACATGCGGTCGTGCATTATCCTGATGAAATGTAGGGTTTCGCAGGGATCGAATGAGGGGTAGAGCCACGAGTCGTAACACATCTGAAATGTAACGTCCACTGTTCAAAGCGCCATCAATGCGAACAGGAGGTGACCGAGCCGTGTAACCAATGGCACCCCATACCATCACAACGGGTGATACGCCAGTATGGCGATGACGAATACACACTTCCAATGTGCGTTCACCGCGATGTCGCCAAACACGGATGCGACCATCATGATGCTGTAAACAGAACCTGGATTCATCAGAAAAAATGACGTTTTGCCATTCGTGCACCCAGGTTCATCGTTGAGTACACCATCGCAGGAGTTCCTGTTTGTGATGCAGCGTCAAGGGTAACCGGAGCCACGGTCTCCGAGCTCATAGTCCATGCTGCTGCAAACGTCGTCAAACTGTTCGTGCAGATGGTTGTTATCTTGCAAACGTCCCTATCTACTGACTCAGGGATCGAGACGTGGCTGCACGATCCGTTACAGCCAAGCGGATAAGATGCCTGTCATCTCGACTGCTAGTAATACGAGGACGTTGGAATCCAGCACGGCGTTCCGTATTATCCTCCTGAACCCACCGATTCCATATTCTGCTAAAAGTCATTGGATCTCGACCAACGCGAGCAGCAATGTCGCGATACGATAAACCGCAATCGCGATAGGCTACAATACCACCTTTATCAAAGTCGGAAACATGATGGTACGCATTTCTTCTCCTTACGCGAGGCATCACAACAACGGTTCACCAGGCAACGCCGGTCAAGTGCTGTTTGTGTATGAGAAATCGGTTGCAAAATTTTCCTCATGTCAGCACGTTGTAGGTGTCGCCACCGGCGCCAGCCTTGTGAGAATGTTCTGAAAAGCTACTCATTTGCATATCACAGCATCTTCTTCCTGTCGGTTAAATTTCGCGTCTGTAGCACGTCATCTTCGTGGTGTAGCATTTTTAAAGTGCAGTAGTGTACATTGTCACAATAACGTTGAGCGGTGGCTGTGCCGTGTTCGAAGATTGGGAAGTCACCAGGCCCACACAGAGCGAGGTGACGCAGTGGTTAGCACACTGGAGCGGCGTTCAGGAGAAGGACGGTTCAAACCCGAGTCCGGCCATCCTGATTAAGGTTTTCTGGATTTCCCTAAAACGCTTCAGGCAATACCGGGATGGTGCCTTTGAAAGGGGACGGCAGACTTCCTTCCCCATCCCTCCCTAACCCAATAGGACTGATGACCTGCCTGAATGGTCCCCTCCCCCAAATCATCCAACGAACCAATCATCACGCTCATGCAGTATCGTGTCTACTCACGCCATAACACTTGGACCACAAAACGTTCACGTCCTTCAACGTGCCTGCGTGCATTAAGTGTTGCCACACTTCACAGTACGAGAGTGTCTTCAGAATCATTACTGAGACTGTATCAGCTGTCATCTGAAAGAGGATGCGACCCAACTCTTTGTTGACCCATTCGCTGTGCCCTCGGTACCATCGCAAATGGTGCCGCTGATTCGCGGGCGTCAACGGAACACGACGAACTGGTCGTTGGGCAAAAAGTTAGTGTAAATGTGTTAGTGCCAAATGAACGCCCGACTCACTATCCCTATTGTAAACTAGTGCACTGACTCCTGTCATCAGGATTCCAATTATGAGACTTATAATCTTTGTCAGTATCTTCATGGATACAAACTAAGTCCTCGCGCTTGCACGTGTGCGCCAAGGCCTGGCGTACCACTCGGCTTTGCTCGGTCTTTCTCGGAAGTGCCCGGAACATCGCGACATCTCACGTGGTACAGTGGTGTGGCACTGTCCGATCGCCACAAACCTCTGACTCCGCCGTCGCTTATCCTTGGCTGTTTGCTCGTAGTACGATGAACGTTCACAGGTCCAGTGGCTGTCTGCCCAAAAATATCCGTCTACCTATCTATCGTCACAATCGTTTGAAATGAATGGGAATGACAGGAGAGAGGGATGAGAATTCTCAATTCGTATAAGGGAGGGTGTAGTCAATGTTTGCTGCGAAACTACATTACAATACCACGCAGAAAGAAAGTCACGATTTAGTTGAGAATCAAACAGCAAAAAATTACAACGATCGACAAACAGAATTCATTGTTCTGTACATGAAGAAGTGCTTTAAACTGAATTTTGCTAAACTTTCAGGCATGCACCACCTGAAGAAACTGGTGGTACGGATAGTAAAATTTCTGAAGTCGCACGCATTATTCCATTGTCAGTTGATGCAGTTTTCGGTGGAACTGAAAGAAGAATGTGGAATTTTACGGTATACTGATAATTTCTACTTTATGGACCGTCTGACTACAACTGAATCAAACACAATTTTCAAGCCATACACGTTTCGCCTTTATTTTCTGCATGACATCTTCAGTGGCCTGGAAGCAAAAATAATCAGTATACCGTAATATTACACGCAACTGAGGAAGACAGGACTACAAAAGTTGAAGAATGTGGGGACTTCACATATTACTGAAAATTATATTGGTTAAGTTAAGGGACATGCATGGAACGATTTTTCGATTTAAAACTCGCTATTGTTGAATTTATGAAGGAAAAAGTAGTGCAGGAACGAAAACTACAATATTAGGAATGAACTGCCGACTTCACATGGTAGGTGGTTCAAATGGTTCAAATGGCTCTGAGCACTATGGGACTTAGCATCTGAGGTCATCAGTCCCCTAGACTTAGAGCTACTTAAACCTAACTAACCTAAGCACACCACATACATACATCCCCGAGGCAGGATTCGAAACTGCGACCGAAGCAGCAGCGCGTTTCCGGACTGTAGCGCCTAGAACCGCTCGGCCACATCGGTCGGCTTTGAGGTCATCAGTCCCCTAGACTTAGAACTACTTAAACTTAACTAACCTAAGCACACGACACACATCCATCAACGAGGCAGGATTCGAACCTGCGACCGTAGCAGCAGCACGTTTGCCGACTGAAGTGCCTAGAACCGCTCGGCCACAACGGTCGGCGCTTATGAAGCGGGCGTCAGGAAAAAACTTACTAGGCTGCGTGTAGGAAACAAAAAATTAGAACCAAAGATACCGTCAAAGCTGAGAGACTCTTTGAAAGAGATGTTAAGTGAGAAATATCAAACCGAGCGCTCATCACTGATGTAAAGCAGCAAAACGTGTGAAATTACAGCAATTGTATAGTGATGTACCCAAGAGCTTCGCCTGCAGCCTCTGCTACCCGCATTACAGGTGAGGTCTGCAGGTTGCCTGTGGTCAGACTCCTCAGGAGACACTCACATGGCAGCCCCAAAAAAATGGCTCTGAGCACTATGGGACTCAACTGCTGAGGTCATTAGTCCCCTAGAACTTAGAACTAGTTAAACCTAACTAACCTAAGGACATCACAAACATCCATGCCCGAGGCAGGATTCGAACCTGCGACCGTAGCGGTCTTGCGGTTCCAGACTGCAGCGCCTTTAACCGCACGGCCACTTCGGCCGGCTTGGCAGCCCCAGACAGCAAGTGTGGCAGGCACGGCGTACGAGCCGTAACAAGCTGGATTGTGTCCAGGCCGCACCGGTCTTCTTTGGAATTCTGTTTGGCAGCACGGAAACAACATTCGATGCTAGCTTTGCACCAGCCTTGAGAACAGCGCCACAACTGGAAGTACCACTTTCCCTCCGCAAATCACGTTCCATCGAGCTGAAATCACTCCGCTCTCAGCCAATTCAGTTCACTGAGCTAATGTAAGCTGTTCAGAGGAAGAGCGACGACCAGGATGTGCACAACGAGTTTCTAGCAACAACCCAAGCCGGATGATACCGCAGCGTAGCCATACGAGGAGACAGCCATAGCCCAGGAAACTTTGCTTCCTCCGAATTGGCCTCCGGTGGAGTCGGTGCTCCAATACTGGTGTTCTATTGCGTAACTTGGACTGTCTTTAGAGCCCAGAAGTTGGCGTCGCTCTATGATCGACTGGACATTAACCTTGCTGTACTTCTTTAGAATGTGTCAGTGCCAAATGAACGCCAGACTCACTATCCCTATTGTAAACTAGAGCACTTGAAACGTTCCCTTTGAGGAATTAGTGAATTACTGTACTGGTAAACCCCTTACGTTATTTGATTTTCAAACAGCTGAGCAAAACTGAACACACTCAGACATTTCGCTCTTTACCTATTCTGATCAACACTAAACTGACACACAATATTTTTAGCGCGACGCAATCTGACTTTCAATAATCCCTACAAAAGAATGGCCCTGACTAACATTAAACTATACCTTTCACAAATCACTTACCTCACAAAAATCTTCGTTACTCGAACTACTGCAATACAGCGAGCGCCAATACTGCCAGCTAAATAAAAGATTCTAAATACTGAAGGCACTAACTACTGATAGGCATAGTTAGCAAATGAAAGATTTTGATAGAGAACAAGCAATGTATTTACCTTAATAGTGTTCAAAAGTCATAATATATATATATATATCAGTTCATGACATCCAATCTTACAAATTTACTGTCTCTGATCAACACACGTCCAGATCATTCGCTCTCAAAACTCCGCCATCTCTCTCCCCACATCCACCAATGCTGGCGGCTCACCTCCAACTGCGCAACGCTACGCGATGTTCACATCCAACTGCCCAACTCTACAATAGCAAACCAGCCACAGACTGCACACAGCACAGCCAGTGATTTTCATACAGAGCGCTACGTGGCGTTACCAATAAAAAAACCTGAATAGCCTACTTACACACTGACTCCTGCCATGAGGGTTCCAATTATGAGACTTATGATCTGTCAGTATCTTTCATGGATATAAACCAAGTCTTCACGGGTGCACGTGTGCGCCAAGGACTGGCGTACCACTCGGCTTTGCTCGGTCTTTCTCGGAAGTGCCCGGAACATCGCCACATCTCACATAGCAGTGGTGCGGCACTGTCCGGTCTGCACAAACCTCCGAGCCGGCAGAATCGTGGTGTCAGCGTCGCTCATCCTTCACTGTTTTCTCGTGGTACTATGGACGTTCACAGGTTCAGTGGCTGTCTGCCCAAAAATACCCGTCTACCGATCTATCGTCACAATCGTTTGAAATGAATGGGAATGACAGGAGAGAGGGATGAGAATTCTCAATTCGTATAAGCGAGGGGTAGTGAATATTTGCTATGAAACTACATTACAATACCATGCAGATTGAAAGTCAGGATTTAGCTGAGAATCAAAGAGCAAAACATTGCAACGATCGACAAACAGAATTCATTGTTCTGTACATCAAGAGGTTCTTTATGCTGAATTTTGCTAAATTTTCAGGCTTGCACCACCTGAAGAAATTGGTGGTACGGATAGTAAAATTTCTGAAGACGCACGCATTATTCCATTGTCAGTTGATGCAGTTTTCGGTGGAACTGAATGAAGAATGTGGAATTTTACGGTATACTGATAATTTTTACTTTATCGACTGTCTGACTACAACTGAATCAAACACAATTTTCAAGCCATACACGTTTCGCCTTTATTTTCTGCAAGGCATGTTCAGTGGCCTTAAGGTAAAAATTATCAGTATACCGTAATATTACACGCAACTGAGGAAGACAGGACTACAAAAGTTGAAGAATGTGGGAACTTCACATATTACTGAAAAGTACTGGGTGATCAAAAAGTCAGTATAAATTTGAAAACTGAATAAATCACGGAATAATGTAGATAGAAAGGAACAAATTGACACACATGCTTGGAATGACATGGGGTTTTATTAGAACCAAAAAATACAAAAGTTCAAAAAATGTCCGACAGATGGCGCTTCATCTGATGAGAATAGCAATAATTAGCATAACAAAGTAAGACAAAGCAAAGATGATGTTCTTTACAGGGAATGCTCAATATGTCCACCATCATTCCTCAACAATAGCTTTAGTCGAGGAATAATGTTGTGAACAGCACTGTAAAGCATGTCCGGAGTTATGGTGAGGCATTGGCGTCGGATGTTGTCTTTCAGCATCCCTAGAGATGTCGGTCAATCACGATACACTTGCGACTTCAGGTACCCTCAAAGCCAATATTCGCACGGACTGAGGTCTGGGGACCTGAGAGGCCAAGTATGACGAAAGTGGCGGCTGAGCACACGATCATCAGCAAACGACGCGCGCAAGAGATCTTTCACGCGTCTAGCAATATGGGGTGGTTCTAATAAAACCCCATGTCATTCCATGCATGTGTGTCAATTTTTACCTCTGTATCTACATTATTCCGTGGTTTATTAAGTTTTCAAATTTATACTGACTTTTTGATCACCTGGTATATTGGTTAAGTTAAGGGACATGCATGGAACGATTTTTGGATTTGAAACTCGCTATTGTTGAATTTATGAAGGAAAAGTAGCGCAGGAACGGAAACTAGAATATTTGGAATGGATTGCCGCCTTCACATTGTAGGTGGACTTGACTGCACGCAGCCCACCGTAAAACACTGCAGGTAAATTCTTTCTGATTTGATAGAGAAAACTGCGCTGTATAAGAGACACATTTCTATCGACATATTTGTCTGAAAGAGCTGTTTTCGAGCACGAAATTAAATAAATCACTATTACGTTTCAGCTTGGTCGAAATTCTGTGATACTGTGTGTGTCTGTCAGTATGCCGATAATTTGTACCACGTAAAAATTACATTATGTCTTCAGTGCGCCAAAAATAATTAAATAACACTAAAAATTTGTTTTGTTTGTGATCAACAGCATGTTATTGAGAAATATGAAATAGGAAACGAAGTTTTCCGCAGTGTACTGCACTACCATTTAAATGCGGCACGTCTGTAATTCTCCCCTCTTCCCCCTCCTGGCGCTCAGAGAGCGCGGCGTGGCGGTGGGGGAAATGCGCAGTGAGGCTGACCGGTACGGCAGTCACGTCACGGCATGGCCCACGAGACGAAATATTGGCTGCCCCTGGACTAATTGATCTATATGGATTTTCTTATCATTTATTTGTTTCTTTGTCAGAGTGGCAGACTATCACTGCAGAACAAGTTGGTTTGTATTTCTCTGCAGAATGGAAATGAAAGTTAATTGAATACTACCTGCGACAGTCAGTTATGAGTGTGTGCTACCACGTATAATGGGACAGTCAAATGAAACTGAACACCCGACGAAACACATAACCCGTGCTGCATTCCTCGCCGTACGCTACGTGGACTCTGGCGGTCACGTGGAAACACATTCCCCGGGCGAGGAATGCGAAAGTGGGTACGGCTGTGGATCCGTCAGCGGCAATCGCTGACAGGTGTCCGGTTTTCATTTGACTGTTTCTCACAGAACACATCAGATAGTAGCAAACACAGTATGGGGTGTTTCAAAAAGGACTTTACAACTTTGAAAGTTGATATATATTAATTCATAGTACTTACAGAGATGATTGTAGTGTCAATTTGTAGGGAAATCCATCACGTTTTGTCCCGCGTACTTTGCTAGAGCCGAATCGCACCGTAGGGAGCGCTAGTGGCAGTTCTGTTAAAGATGGCTGCCTTCGCTGGACCCGAGCGTGGTAGCTGTGTGTTTTGGTTTGAAGAATCGAAGAATTCGGCGACAATAGTTCATAGTAATTCCCGAACCAAGTACGCTAAAGATCCTTCTAGTAGGCCTACAATTTATGAGTGGCATAAATGTATTGTAGAAACAGGATGTTCGGCAAGGTATGGGAAATCATCAGGTCGTAAAACCACATGTGACTCGTCGTTGAATGACGTTGCCTCACACGTTGAACGAGTGAGACAACGTTTTGTGACCAGCCCTACGAAATCGACCCGGTATGCATCTTGCGAACTGCAAATCCCACATACGACTGTTGGCGTGTGTTGAGAAACCGTTTGCATTTGGAACGGTACAGATTGACGATCGTACAAGCAATAAAAGACTGATAAAATTGCTCGTACAAACTTCTGTGCGGATATGTTAAATCGATTACATTGTGAGGTGGCTATAATATCGCACCTTACATGCACTTATCTACATACTTCGCCGTGATTTACAAACGGAATTAGGTATCATTTGATAGGTTGTACATCGTATATATGAATATTTAAAGAAGACTGACATTGTCACGTACACCTTGTAAATAGCTGATAACGCTTATCTACATCTACATCTACATCCATACTCCGCAAGCCACCTGGCGGTGTGTGGTGGAGGGTACCTTGAGTACCGCTATCGGTTCTCCCTTCTATTCCAGTCTCGTGTGGTTCGTGGAAAGAAGGATTGTCGGTATGCCTCTGTGTGGGCTCTAATCTGTCTGATTTTATCCTCACGGTCTCCTCGCGAGATATACGTAGGAGGGAGCAATATACTGCTTGACTCCTCGGTGAAGGTATGTTCTCGAAACTTCAACAAAAGCCCGTACCGAGCTACTGACCGTCTCTCCTGCAGAGTCTTCCACTGGAGTTTATCTATCATCTCCGTAACGCTTTCGCGATTACTAAATGATCCTGTAACGAAGCGCGCTGCTCTCCGTTGGATCTTCTCTATCTCTTCTATCGACCCTATCTGGTACGGATCCCACACTGATGAGCAGTATTCAAGCAGTGGGCGAACAAGCGCACTGTAACCTACTTCCTTTGTTTTAGGATTGCATTTCCTTAGGATTCTTCCAATGAATCTCAGTCTGGCATCTGCCTTACCGACAATCAACTTTATATGATCATTCCATTTTAAATTACTCCTAATGTGTACTCCCAGATAATTTATGGAATTAACTGCTTCCTGTTGCTGACCTCCTATATTGTAGCTAAATGATACGGGATCTTTCTTTCTATGTATTCGCAGCACATTACACTTGTCTACATTGAGATTCAATTGCCATTCGCTGCACCATGCGTCAATTCGCTGCAGATCCTCCTGCATTTCAGTACAATTTTCCATTGTTACAACCTCTCTATATACCACAGCATCATCCGCAAAAAGCCTCAGTGAACCTCCGATGTCATCCACAAGGTCATTTATGTATATTGCGTGAAAGGTGACGGAGTGTCTCTATTATCGAAATGGCGTAATGAATGATTGCCTATACCAGTAGAGGTTGGAAATGAAATGGCAGGCGTAACTCAAGCCCTGGGTGGAAAAGCAAGAAGAGGTGTTTGTCCTACTTAACACAGGAAGTAGCCAAGACGGACGGTCGGCGCACCTTGGCGCTGAAGCATAATAGAGTGGCGGCTGGCCGGTATCGTAGCGAGGCCGCAAGTATAACTGGATAATACTTGGGAAACTTTGAAAATCTTGGACGACACAGAGAGGAACGAGGAAGTGTTAACTCGGAAATCACGCAGGCTGGGTTATTTCCGAGGATTTTTACTCTAGAAGCGTACCATTGTATGAATTCCTAATTAATGGGTATAAGTATTTCCTTGCAAACTTTCCGCGCTGGACGACAAAAGAGTAAAATACGGTTGATTGACATTTGGAAGAATCTGTAGAGAAAGAGAATACTCCATGGTTTCGAGAATATGATTCGCCTTCTGCAGTTACGAGGGAGGTGAGCTAAGCTTTGCTGGGAAGCCAGTGGTAGAGAGAAAGAAGTCTTCTGTTTTGAGCGCCCGTGTTTGACGGCCGTCCAGTATCAGCTTTTCTTGGTACAGATGAACTTGCTGTCTTTGCTCTCTGGAGATTTTATAGTTAGAACAGTTAGGCACTGTACTGTTGCGAACTTATACGATTGTGGACTTTGCCTCTGGGTACGGAGCCGTCGTTGAGTACCCAGCGTTCAGTGATTGAGAACACTTGTTCTGTCTATACTCATGTAGAGACGTTATCTGAATTCCATCCTTGTGCCTGGGAGTTGGCGTTTCTTGTCTGTAGACCACAGAGAGGAGAAGACAGTACCAGATTACACTACCCAGAGGACCGCCTTCTGCCGTCCTAGTGTTTGAAAGAGTTTATTTTAAGGCTGGATTTCTTCGATCGTCACAGACATGTACAAACAGCTGTGATCACGTAAGTTTTATTTCGACTGAGATTGCACACCACTGTAGATCGTCTTTGAAAGTAGTGTCCTCTAGTGTTTGGTACCTGGATGGTGTCAGTAATTTCGTATTATTTATATAAGATCGCGTAGCCACTAAAAGGGGCAAATTTGGGCAATTAATCAGTAATATTAGTTAGTAAATATAAACATTTGTAATATAAAGGGATTTTTAATCTACACTAAATGTATAAGCAGGAAAAACATTTAACGTTTAGTAGTTACTAGTTCCCTTAATCATTCATTTATGTTTACGTTGTAATTTATATGTTAAAGAGCAAGAAGGAGGAAATAATATCACAATTAAGAGATCCTAAGATCTGCTTAATAGGGTAGTCAGACAGGGCCGACTCTTGACATGTCCGTTCAGTATTTTCCGTTACACACAAAATTATTTTACAGCCACCTGGAGTAGCATTTTGAAACATGAGGATGTACGTTTATTGGCCAAAATCATCTTTTCTGACGAGTCGCCTTTTCACCTAAGTGGCAAGGTTAACACACATTAACTGTAGGATTTGGAGCAATCAAAATCCACATCAAATATTGCAATATGTTCGTGATAGCCCTAAACTGAACGTTTTTTGTGCATTGAGCAAGAACAAAGTGTACGGCCCCTTTTTTCTGTGAGAGAACTATCAAGGACATAGTGTACCTAGATATATTACAACAATTTTTGATACGACAGATCGATGAGGATGACAAAGAACGAAATGTTTACTTCACGCAAGATGGTGCACCACCCCACTACCTGGCTGACGTCCGGGATTTTCTCAGTGACCGCCTTCCAGGTCAATCGACTGGGCGTGATGCGCCAATTGCATGACCTGACACCGTGACACCACTGGATTTTTTGTTATGGGGAATCGTCAAGGATATCGTGTTTGTACCTCCTGTGCTGGCTTCCCTACCTGAACTTAGGGGAAGAATTCACACCACCACTGAGCCAACTACACCTGCAATGGTGCAACGAGTTTGAGAAGAAATTGACTTCTGTTGGGATGTGTGCAGGATAACCAACGGAAGCCACATACAATATATTTAGTTCAAGGTAAAAAAAAAAAAAGAAACTTGATGTGTTTCCCTACAAAATAATACTAAATACAGCTCTATATCTTCTTTCGACACATTTATATGAATTTTTGAAGTTGTTAAGTCCTTTTTTAAACTCCCTGCACACCACGAAAATACGCAGTATTAAATTACATCAACAGTGTCAATAAAATATAATACTAAAGGCCGTGAGGAAAAACAGAGTGTGACGCATTGAGGTACAAGTTCTGGAAATGAATGTTGCTGCGGCGCGGTTCTTTCCGTCCCTTTGTAACGAAGCTGCACCTACCTGTGCACATTGCCTCAGTATATCATCAGTAGGAAAGCCGAGCGAAACCTACTGTACTTCGACGTGAACCAGGCTGCAATTTAAGTCACTAATCTACGTTTCGGGAGAAAGTTTTCACACGAAATGAAAGGTTGGAAATTTTGTCCTCATTTAATATATTCTGAAACTTAGGTGAACAATTATCACTGCCAAGCCCGTGCTAGTCCTAACACAGTCACTCACAATCCCTTTCACTCACGTTAGCAAGTTTATGGTGCTGCATTTCCCGAAAACGTAATAGCTACAAAAATACTGATTGTTTTTGATTGAGAATGCTCGCCAAATATTAAGTCTGTCGGTACCAAATGCAGTCACAGTTTTCTAGCCACCGACCTGCTCAATACGCCACACAGAATATATGTCATTTATCGTCACAAAATTCACTTAAAAATTCCGAAATTTCTACACGCCCATCGGAATAATTAAGCCATCGCTTTACCACACTTTTGATGTATGGAACAATACTAGATCGGGCAACTTATCGTTTCCATCGGAACTACTACTACACACGTCCGAACTGTTTCATGGCTAGGCTTCCACTCTTCTCTAGAATACTCTAAGTCTTCTCTACCATGTTGAGTCCCATAGTGCTCAGAGCCAATCTTCTCTACCAGCAGAGAAAGGCGCGCGTAGAATATTGCTTTACGATTGGTCAGTTTCCTCAACAGCCAATTGCAAAACAACACTCTCCCGCGTCAATCCACGCTTTTCATCAATAACCAATCGCATAATAGTAAACCTAACGACTGTACTTTTTACCGACATAATTATCAAATATGTTGAAGTTTAGTTTATGCATAAAGTTATTTACTATTGTTATTTATACCTGAATTAACTTTCCCTTTACCATAAACTTACTTTACAAATCTATTCTACAAAAATCCCCTTTGTCCATATCCATACTTCTTCGAAATGTTCCCACACTAAAACCTACTACATAACTCGTTAAACAATTATCTTCATATTAACCTTAAGCAACACTCACGCATCATTCATACTGCTAAAACACATTTATAACATTTTACATACACAAAAAGACATAATAACACTTTATGAAAATACTAGAACAGTTTATGAAAAACATTCTATTACTTTGGTGCACTCTAGCGGGCTTAATCGAAACTAAAATCACTGTCCCCCTATCCAATATTGTCCTCTATCGGCTGATACATAAACTACGTGCGCGTCCAGTCTCGCCTGACCATCTGTCATTATCCAGCTCTGAGACACATCTCCCACTTAACCGCCTCCAGGCAGGATGGTTATACGGCGATACGCCTCAATGTGATCGTCAGAATTGTTGTCCGTTAGTATGTATTTGGTTGACCAACGACACGTTAAAAGTGGGGACTACGGCAAGTTACTTTTCCAGGTGATCATTGTAGGCAAAACCACCCCTTCCTTCCGCCTCCTCGATTTCTACATCACCATCTATGGCCGTCCCATCGCCCTCACCCCCACCCTCGACCGTCGCCTCTCCTGTACTCGCCACCTCCGGACAATCCAAGCCAAGGCACGCTCCCGACTCTGTCTCCTCAAGCTCCTTTCCGGCCGTACATGGGGTCTGGACCCCTCCACCATCCTCCATACCTATAAATCCCTCATTCGCCCTATCCTTTGCTACACCCACCCTGCCTGGATCTCCGCTCCCCCTACCTTATACAAATCCCTTCAGATCCTAGAACGCCACGCTCTGCACCTCGCCTATCGTATCCGCCTCCCCTCCCCCACGCGGATCCTGTATGACCTTATTCCGTTCCCCCACCTCCTCCTTTTCCTCATATGGATATGGATCCTCTATACCTCCCGTAAACTGTATCCTCATCACCCACTGGTCTCTCTCATCCTCTCCCGCCCACGTCCGCTGCCGCGTCTGTATTTCCACATCCCACCTGCTCTCCATCTCTCCACTCTCCATACCCTCTTCCAAGGTGGCTTCCGCCAGCTCCCCCTCCCTGATGATGCCCTCCTCCCCTCCATCTACCCCTCCTACCAACTTTGATCCTCCTTCCCTCTTCCTGTGTTTGTTCCTCTGGGCCCTCTCTCTCCCTTCTCTCCCCCTTCCCTCCCTCCACCCTTTCTTCCCACTCCTCCCCCGGGCTTCCCCTATCCCTATACCTCCATTCCTCCTACCCTCTCCTCTGCCATTGGCATCTTTGCTCTCCCCTCTCCCTCCCCCGCCCCCTTCTGCCCCTCTTGGCAGGTCCCCGTGTAACGCCGGAAATGCATATCCTCCTATTTCCATCTATTGTACTATAATTTTTTTCCTTGTTTTGTTACCTCAATATATGACATTTCTGTGTCTTTACATATTTTAATTGTTTTAGTATTTGTATATATATATTTATGCATTTATGTCGATGTATAATTGGTTTGTTTCGTAAATATTATTTGTATTTTTACGCTGGGTCTTGCCTAGGGAAAACTTCTATCGAACGATTACATCGATAGGTCGTGCGAAGAATCAAAGTGTGTAGGATCTTTGGTAGTGTTAACTCTGCCGCGTGGAGCGCGGGCAGAGAGTGTCTGGCTGGAGTAGCGAGTGGAGCAGGTGTGTTGTGTGTAGCTCCCGCGAGTTGCCGCGCTTTCGGGTTTGGCAGCATGTAATTGCGCTCGACTTGCGATGATAGTTTCTGACATGGTGTCGCGGACGGGAAGCATTAGCTGGCGCTCATCAAGAGCCCGTTTCGTCTGGTGACCGTGTTGAGAAGAAGGCGCACCAACATCCAGCTTCTGCAACAGCGACGGCCGACAATGAGTGACTGTCGCCACCTCCTCGATCGACGGCTTCAAACCTTCAATCAACCAACAAGGAAGACTAAAAGCACGTAAAGTTTCAGAACTGTATGGCAGACCTCAGCTTTTCAAATTGTTCCATTTGCCTCGCAAAATTACAGCAACTTAGCATGAACCTTTGTTGCTCATTGTCCCAATTGCATTGCCAAGCAGGGTCCCTTCCTTTTCCGAAATGAACCCGAGTGTCGTTGAAATTCAAACGCCAGCATTAAAATAATATAATTAGATTTCACTGCTTTAATTTCAAAGTTCGGTTAAAGTATTCATAGCTGGCTACAATATTTAGATTACACGAGCACAAATTAAGAGTGCGAGTTTTGTTAGCATATTTTAGCTTACCTGTGACTGCAGCTCAGCTTGGTACGTACTAAATTTTACTATTGTTAATTGTTCAGAATCATTTAATTCAAGTTCAAAGTTAAATCTCTTGTTTCTAAATTGCGTAGAGTCAAGTTGCTTTTGAAATGATTGTTGAGGTAGTCCAAGACTAACCGTATTTTACCGGATTTCGATGTGCTTCAGAAAGAAAGCTCACTATTAACTTCAGTCACTAAATTAACTTTCGATTTTCCGGTTTTATTAATTCTTTTGCTAAATTAAGTCAGAGTGTAGCGAAATGTATCTCAAATATCTAATTACCGCTAGTTAATTGTTAACGTAACGGCCGCACATTTACTTTCTTTATTAACTTTACCCCTTTTCAAAATTAATTTCCACCAGTTTCTTTTGCATTTTTCCTTTCATTTAGATGTAACCCTTTCCTCCCTCTTTACCGACAGATTAACTTCGGTGACGATTGCTTTCCCAAATTTCCATTAGGTACACGCGGTTTAATTTTTCACTGTCATTAAGGTCGATAAGTGAGGGGGAGGTTACACCCGGACTCGCACACGTTACGTGGACATTCGCGCGCCGGAGATCATCGCCTAGGGTTTGTGTGTGGCGTCGTGTTCGTTGTCAAGTGTTTATTCGTTTAGTGCTCCAACGTTCGCGTGTGCAATCTATCATCTCCGTGTGTGTCCATGTGCCTGAACACTCTTATCTTGGACTCTGCGCCCGTGAACGGCTCCGTGTGTTTTAATTTTGTATGTCTACATCTGTATATCCACCCTGTCTACTCCACGTTTGTCTTCATTTGTATCTTTAGTTTTATCTGTGGCCGAAGAGCGGCGTATTATGCCGCTGCTGGCCTACCTGTATCATATGTGTAATAACAATAAAGAGGAAAAAAAAACAAGTTACTTTCTGGGAGATGGATTGGGAGGGAGAGGGGAGAGGGGAGTCAGTAGCGAGCGGAGAAGCCTCCCTTTGGCCTCCGTGCCCCCACCAGCTGCGACCCCTGAATCCACGCAGCCGGTGCTGCGCGAACACACGGCAGCAGAGCGGCGGGCCGCAGCTACGTGCACCTGTGGCCGCGCCGAGCAGCTGCGCGCCTCTGGCGTCCACAGCGAGCTGCGAGTAATTACCCGTGGTGCTCCGGCACGAGCGGTCGCGCGCAGTGCCCGCCCACACCTGGTGTCGCCGTCTGGTGCAGCCACCGCACTGAGGACCTCACACACACACACACATCAACATCTACATCCATACTCCGCAATACACCTGACGGTGTGTGGCGGAGGGTACCTTGAGTACCTCTATCGGTTCTCCCTTCTATTCCAGTCTCGTATTGTTCGTGGAAAGAAAGATTGTCGGCATGCCTCTGTGTGGGCTCTAATCCCTCTGATTTTATCCTCATGGTCTCTTCGCGAGATAAACGTAGGAGGGAGTAATATACAGCTTGACTCCTCGGTAAAGGTATGTTCTCCAAACTTCAACAAAAACCCGTACCGAGCTACTGAGCGTCTCTCCTGTAGAGTCTTCCACTGGAGTTTACCTATCATTTCCATAAGGCTTTCGCCATTACTAAATGATCCTGTAACGAAGCGCGCTGCTCCCCGTTGGATCTTCTCTATCTCTTCTATCAACCCTATCTGGTACGGATCCCACACTGCTGAGCAGTATTCAAGCAGTGGGCAAACAAGCGTACTGTAACCTACTTCCTTTGTTTTAGGATTGCATTTCCTTAGGATTCTTCCAATGAATCTCAGTCTGGAATCTGCTTTACCGACGATCAACTTTATATGATCATTCCATTTTAAATCACTCCTAATGCGTACTCCCAGATAATTTATGGAATTAACTGCTTCCAGTTGCTGGCCTGCTATATTGTAGCTAAATGATAAAGGATCTTTCTTTCTATGTATTCGCAGCGCATTACACTTGTCTACATTGAGATTCAATTGCCATTCCCTGCACCATGCGTCAATTCGCTGCAGATCCTCCTGCATTTCAGTACAATTTTCCATTGTTACAACCTCTCTATATACCACAGCATCATCCGCAAAAAGCCTCAGTGAACTTCCGATGTCATCCACAAGGTCATTTATGTATAATGTGAATAGCAACGGTCCTACGACACTCCCCTGCGGCACACCTGGAATCAATCTTACTTCGGAAGACTTCTCTCCATTGAGAATGACATGCTGCGTTCTGTTATCTAGGAACTCTTCAATCCAATCACACAATTGGTCCGTTAGTTCATATGCTCTTACTTTGTTCATTAAACGACTCTGGGGAACTGTATCGGGGAACTGTTGGTGGTGGTGGTTAGTGTTTAACGTCCCGTCGACAACGAGGTCATTAGAGACGGAGCGCAAGCTCGGGTTAGGGAAGGATTGGGAAGGAAATCGGCCGTGCCCTTTCAAAGGAACCATCCCGGCATTTGCCTGAAACGATTTAGGGAAATCACGGAAAACCCAAATCAGGATGGCCGGAGACGGGATTGAACCGTCGTCCTCCCGAATGCGAGTCCAGTGTGCTAACCACTGCGCCACCTCGGTCGGTCGGGGAACTGTTGTCAGCTTCAATAAAAGACTTCCGTATTCAGACTGAATCACCTAAAATATGCACCGCAAATATTGCTCAAAAGGAAACTGCTGTTGATGAGACTTTTTCACAGAATCGATTAGTAGTCAGGGGCTCGTATTATTAGCCATGCACGCGCTATGATAACCGTGAGGAATTCTCAGATTCGTTTGCGGCAGTGGCATCAGCTAAAGAAAACGTGCCGGTTGTAGATGATTTGACATGGAATATGTTTCAGAAAATCAAACAGACGATAGTAACACAATGACAGCTCGTAGCCTGCCAGAGTGACCGAGCGGTTCTAGGCGCTTCAATCTGGAACCGCGCGACCGCAATGGTCGCAGGTTCGAATCCTGCCTCGGGCATGGATGCGTGTGATGTCCTTAGGTTAGTTAGGTTTAAGTAGTTCTAAGTTCTAGAAAAATTTGGAGTAGGAATTAAAATCCATGGAGAAGAAATAAAAACTTTGAGGTTCGCCGATGACATTGTAATTCTGTCAGAGACAGCAAAGGACCTGGAAGAGCTTCTGAACGGAATGGACATGATCTTGAAAGGAGGATATAAGATGAACATCAACAAAAGCAAAACGAGGATAATGGAATGTAGTCGAATTAAATCGGGTGATGCTGAGGGAATTAGATTAGGAAATGAGATGCTTAAAGTAGTAAATGAGTTTTGATATTTGAGGAGCAAATTAACTGATGATGGTCGAAGTAGAGAGGATATAAAATGTAGATTGGCAACGCCAAGGAAAGTGTTTCTGAAAAAGAGAAATTTGTTTTCATCGAGCATAGATTTAAGTTTCAGGAAGTCATTTCTGAAACTATTTGTGTGGAGTGTAGCCATGTATGGAAGTGAAACGTGGACGATAAATAGTTTGGACAAGAAGAGAATAGAAGCTTCCGAAATGTGGTGCTACAGAAGAATGTTGAAGATTAGATGGTTAGATCACACAACTAATGAGGAGGTACTGAATAGCATTGGAGAGAAGAGAAATTTGTGGCACAACTTGACAGGAAAAAGGGATCGGTTGGTAGGGCATATTCTGAGGCATCAAGGTATCACCAATTTAGTATTGGAGGGCAGCGTGGAGGGTAAAAATCGTAGAGGGAGGTCAAGAGATGAATACACTAAACAGATTCAGAAGGATGTAGGCTGCAGTAGGTACTGGGAGATGAAGAGCCTTGCACAGGATAGAGTAGCATGGAGAGCTGCATCAAACCAGTCTCTGGACTGAAGACCGCAACAACAACAACAAGTTCTCGGGGACTGATGACCTCACATGTTAAGTCCTAAAGGGCTCAGAGCCATTTGAACCATTTTTGACAGCTCTTAAACGAGATATTATGCCATCCTTTTTTCAGTCGTTGTCAGCTTCAATAAAAGTCTTCCGTATACAGGGTGAATCACCTAAAACATGCACCGCAAATATTGCACAAAAGGAAACTGCTGTTGATGAGCCTTTTTCACAGAATGGATTAGTAGTCAGGAGCTCGTATTATTAGCCAATAAACAGATTCCAAAATGAGATTTTCACTCTGCAGCGGAGTGTGCACTGATATGGAACATCCTGGCAGATGAACTCTGTGTGCCGGACCGAGACTCGAACTCGGGACCATTGCCTTTCGCGGGCAAGTGTTCTACCAACTGAGCTACCCAAGCACGACTCACGCCCCGTCCTCACAGCTTTACTTCTGCCAGTACCTCGTCTCCTACTTCCAAACTTTACAGAAGCTCTCCTGCGAACCTTGCAGAACTAGCACTCCTGAAAGAAAGGTAGAGCACTTGCCCGCGAAAGGCAAAGGTCCCGAGTTCGAGTCTCGGTCCGGCACACAGTTTTAATCTGCCAGGAAGTTTCAAATAAACAGATTGTTTATGTTTTGTGTGAACATACTTTTTTTAATGTAAAGATGCCTATTGACATTAACAAACTAAAAACAGGGTAAATTAGAATGTCAGTGGTGTTTGTTACAGTATTCTTGTGCGAGTCGTTGGCGAGATACGGTATTTTGAAACGTTTCCACGCCGACACTTGTTTGTGCCATTAATCCGGCGTAGTTTCTTGGTATGATGTTGTCATACGTCCTTGCAGTCTGCTTGTGTGCTCCTTGAGCGCACTGCCACTTGCTATTCAGTCAGTGTGTCAGTCCATGCGGTAGGTCGTGAGTGAGCCGACATCCTCAAGGGGTATGGAGAGTGTAGGAAAAATGCAGTTTGTTTTTGTACGATGTATGTGGCATGATATCAAAATAGACGACAACCATCTGGGCAATTATGTCACCTCCCCAACCAGTTACGTGAAATTGGTATTGTAGTACTTAGACAACGTAACAGAAGGAAACAAATGGAAACAGAAGAGGGGGAAATTAATGTTCTTGCTGTTGCTACTGATGCAGCTCATCCGCACAAGGAACCGGCACGAGTCTGGCAAGTGTCCTGCGGATTCTCCCTTCGACACAGTTTCCATCCCTACCACATCTCTCTCCATCAAGAGCTGTGTGGGAACGATTATGAAAATCGTTTTAACTTCTGCACACGGACATTAGGACAGGATACTCCAGATGTATCGTGTACCTTATTTAGTGTTGAAGCCATATTTACCAGTCATGGCGACATAAGCCGCCGAAACAGGCACTATTTGCCAGTTGGAAATCCCCGTTGGCTTTGTCAGGTGGAATATCAACGTCCATAAAGTGTTAACGTGTGGTGTGGAATAGTGAACAATCAGCTCAAAGGCCCGTTTCTCACAGACGGAACACAGAACGCAGAGAAGGAGTCCAGCCTCCTGACAATCTGATTTATCCAACTTTTTCAAATGGTTCAAATGGCTATGAGCACTGTGGGACTTAACTTCTGGGGTCATCAGTCCCCTATAACTTAGAATTACTTAAACCTAACAAATCTAAGCACATCACACACATCCATCCCCGAGGCAGAATTCGAAGCTGCGATCGTAGCGGTCGCGCGTTTCCAAGCTGTAGCGCCTAGAACCGCTCGGCCACTTCGGCCAGCCTATCCAACTTTTCGTTTGTTTGTGGATCTGGCATGCGACATCTCAAAGTAACATATTATGCACATGAGATTGTACGTTTTTCTTGTATTTCTCACTTGCATGAGCTTTCCTAAGCGTATCTTATCAGATGATGATTACTCAAAACGCATCATGAATAAACCTTTTAGCGGTCAAGACGTTTCCATGGAATTACTACTTGCTAAGGCACTGATAATTACAGTGGTGTTTGTCAACTGGAATTTTGCGAGCGCACAGGAAACACGGCGCCATCCCTTACTGGTCGTTTACGATATGTTCGTCAATAACGTTTATCATACAACAAAGTACTACATAATTTAGAAAAGAACTTCAAAATGGACATCTTAGGTGAAATGGAAATATTCATCCATAGCCACATGGGGCATATCGAGATCCTGAATTTCACTACAGTACTCTCAGAATAAAAGCAGCATAACGTCACAGTCTTTTACCTCTAGCCGGAGTAATAGCTTAGAATTTTGTAAAACAAATAGTTCTTATATCATCATTTGTACAATAATATTGTAACATATGCTCAATTTGTAATGTATTTCGTGAATCCACACCTGTAATACGATAACAAGATGAGCAAAAGACATGTAAACATCTGACACAACTTAGATCAACAGATCGACAGTCGAATCGAAACCAGCTGTATTTTGACCGTCATCTTGACCACTGCACTACAGATTTGTTTTCGTGATCATGTTTCCAAGTGACTGGTACATTTGTGAAAATTTTGTGAGTAGTGACCAAGAAAGCCAAGAGAGCCACAGAAATGGAATCACCTCAGCTCATCACAACGACACTGTCACGCCATAAGAACAGAGTGACTGTTAACAAAACATTTTCACACAAACATCAGTCCAGCTTACAAAGTGACATCGCATCTTACTACGTATTCTCTTATTCCACAGGATAACCGCAACATTTATGAAAAGACTGATTAACATCTGTATGATCTTACCGTGAAATTGTTTTTGTAATGCCATATAGCCTGATGATGAGGTATTCCCTCGAAACATGTCGCACAATAAATAAACAATACATTAGGTAAGAAACTTTGTGTCCGGTAGCTGAAGTTAAAAACCTTTACAAATTTCTTGAGACAGTCACGGTCGTAAAAGTATTCAAAATATCTTTAATTCTTATATACCAACAAGCCAAGTTGTTACAGTATTTCAGGCACACAAAAACATAAAAACTATACGGTCGCAGGTTCGAATCCTGCCTCGGACATGGATGTGTGTGATGTCCTTAGGTTAGTTAGGTTTAAGAATTTCTAAGTTCTAGGGGACTGATGACCTCAGAAGTTAAGTCTCATAGTGCTCAGAGTCATTTTTGAAAAAAATTAAAATGAAAATACTGGAAACTAACCTAATCATGAAGTTTAACAACGTCTGTTTGAAAGAGGATTTGACCACCAAATATATAAATCTAAAAGCAAACAACAGTTCTTTCTCTGCCAAATGGCACTAAAGAAAGGTTAAAAAATCTGGTTGAAAACTGAGGTGAAACAACAGTACAAAAAGAAAAATCACTCAAATGTGTTAGCATACAAATTGCACTTAGAATTACTATTACTCGCCCATCCATCTCATGTAAATTTAGAACCCCTTTTTCAGTGAAAAATAGCTATTAAGCAATTCAAAGTATTAAAGAGCTTCATATCCCATCAAATGCAAAGCTCATCTCCCTTGACATAGTAAACTTATGTAGCAGCATACCCATCAATGAATACATAATTAAATATAATCTACTAAAAGGTCAGACTATGTCCACAGTGGAAGTCAAGAATTGCTAGAGCTTGTCCTTTCACGCAATTATTTCACATTTAATGGTAAAATGTACAAATAAGATGTACACCTAGCAATGAGAAGTCCTCTAAGTGGAATCATTGCAGAAATTATCATTAACCAGTTTGAAAATAAACTTCTCAACAAGAAAGACATAATAACTCAGACAATTGTACACTACTGCAGATATGTTGATGACACATTCATTGTATACAATGGAACTGATGAAGAAATAGAAACTCTATTAAACAGGTTTAATAATTTACACAACATCCAGTTCACCACATAACATGAGAAAAATAACTAAATTAATTTTCTAGACATTACAATAACTAACACAGACCAAACCCTAAATATCAATGTATATAGAAACTAACGTTACAGACACACTCATTAATAAATCGTCCATACATCCCAACTCACATAAACAAGCTGCATTCAGCTACTACTTGAACAGAGCACAAAAATTCCCTCTTAGTGCTGCCGACTATAAGACAGAAATGAACACTATCAAATACATTGCACATAATATTCGCTATCACAAACCTGAAATAGATGCAATTTCACAACTAAAAATGACAACAAACACTACCTCACACAACATCCAAAAATCCAATTATTTAACGTTACCTTATTTAGGTGCCGTATCAGACAAAATAACCAAGCAGTTTAGAAAAAACAGACATCAGGATCACCTTTGCCACCATCAACAACTTAAAAAAGAATGTGATAGATGACAGTGCACATCCTACAGAGAAACTGAACAAATCAGGAATTTGTAAAATTACATGAAGTCATTGCAACAAATATTACATTGGCCAAATGGGAAGAAATGTTAAAACCCACTTCAAAGATCACTTTGACTGTTTCATACTTGGAAAACAGAATAAATCAGCTATGGCGAAACATGTAAATTAAAAAGGACACAGTGTTACAATAGACAATAATGGCTATCACGAACATGAAATAGACACAATTTCACAATGCACAACTAAAAATGACAACAAGCAATTCCTCACACAAAATCCAAAAATCCGATAATTTAACGTTACCTTATTTAGGTGTTATATCAGACAAAATAACAAAGCTGTTTAAAAAACAGACATCAGGATCACCTTTGCCACCATCAACAACTTAAAAAAGAATCTGATACATGACATCGCACATCCTACAGAGAAACTGAACAAATCAGGAATTTGTAAAATTACATGAAGTCATTGCAACAAATATTAGATTGGCCAAATGGGAATAAATGTTAAAACCTACTTCAAAGAGCACTTTCACTGTTTCAGACTTGGCAAACCGAATAAACCAGCTATGGCGAAACATGTAAATAGACAACGGACACAGTGGTACAATAGGAAACGATCTCACAGTACTACATAATGTAGAAAAGAGCTAGAAAATGGACATCTTGGAACAAATGGAAATACTCATCTGTGGCCACATGGCATATAACGAGATCCTGAATGAAATAACAGACTTCAAAAATTCACATTTCTTTACCAATTTCATTACAGTACTCTCAGAATAAAAGATGCATAACGTCACGGTCTTTTACCTCTAGCCCAAGCAATAGCTTAGAATTTTGTAAAGCAAATAGTTCTTATATCATCATTTGTACAATAATATTGTAACATGTGCTCAATTTGTAACGTATTTCGTAAATCCACATCTGTAATACTGATAACAAGATGTGCAAAAGACATATAAACATCTGACTCCACTTAGATCAACAGATCGACAGTCGAATCGAAACCAGCTGTATTTTGACCGACATCTTGTCCACTGCACTACAGACTTGTTTTTGTGATCATGTTCCCAAGTGACTGGTACATTTGTGAAAATTTTGTAAATAGTGATCAAGAAAGCCAAGAGAGCCACAGAAATTGAAACATCTCAGCTCATCACAATAAGACTGTCGCGCCGTAAGAATAAAGTGACTGTTAACAAAATATTTTCACACAAACATCAGTCCAGCTTACAAAGTGACATCGTCTCTTACAATGTATTCTCTTCTTCCACAGGATAACCGCAACGTTTATGAAAAGATTGATTAACATCTGTATGATCTTACCGTGAAATTGTTTTTGTAATGCCATATAGCCTGATGATGATGTATTCCCTCTAAATGGTAGCGATAGTTAAAAACCTTTACGTATTTCTTGAGACAGTCGCGGTCGAAAAAATAGTCAAAATGACTTCAAGAGAAATGAGTTACCAAGTAACTAGTTTTATCATGTCATGTTATGAGTGGACTGATCCTTTTCTTCAAATAGGAGAAGCCTTTAACTATTTCAATTATTAACAGAATTGGACGCAGTAACTTCGAAATGAAATTAAATAAGAGGGCCGTACCTTTACACATTACTATGTAGCGTTCTTGCAAAGTTACAAGACGATGTAGATTACTCTCCTGTCTCCATACTACGGCTCCAGCCTTTTAAGGATTCTGAATGTGCTGTTTCACTTTGGATTACCTCAAACTTTTTATTGTTCCACAAAATATTGGAAGATATCTTAATGTCTGAGAAACGAATGCCACTGCAAATTTCCGTAACAGACGCAAACACAGAACTTAGTTTTGAACTTCTCACGTGCTGACACCAAACCATAGTGTTAGCTGAGAGATCTAAATCTGACAACTGCGCAGGCGCACACAGTAGCCTGCACACCTGCGCGGATATTCGCGTTTCGATTCTTCTCCCTTAAACAGGACAGTCCTGTTCGCCTATATAGCTTTGTTGACACATACCGTCCAGTTCACCCGTGTAAGTCACCTGTGCAGGAACATCTGAAAAGTATACCAGAACACGTCAGCGGTCTCTTAATGTTGCCTTCTCCGTTATCTTCTGACTTTACGTCTGCATATACAGCACTGATGAGACAAAACATTACGACCACCTATAACAGCCAGTGGTTCACCTTTGGTGCGCAATATAGCAGCTATTCTGTCCGGCATGGATTCTGTAAGTCTTTGGTAGATTACCGAACGTATGTGAGACCAGGCATCTGCGCACAAGTCACACAACACCAGAACATTTCGGTCTGATGGTTTGTTAGCACGGACATGCCATCCGGTAGTTCAAATGGCTCTGAGCACTATGCGACTTAACATCTGAAGTCATCACTCCCCTAGGACATAGAACTACTTAAACCTAACTAACCTAAGGACATCACACACATCCATTCCCGAGGCAGGATTCGAACCTGCGGCCGCAGCGGTCGCGCGGTTCCAGACTGTAGCGCCTAGAACCGCTCGGCCACCTCGGTCGGCCCATCCGGTAGCTTCCCAGCTTTGTCCTATAGAGTTCGTATCAGGTAAACGGGTGGCCTAAACATTAACACTTCATTATCACGTTCAACACAATGCTGTAGCACGATTATTGGCTTGTGATACAGACAATTACCCTGGTGTAAGATTTCATCGCCATCTGGGAAGACATTAACATGAAGGGATGCAAGTGGCCCACAGTTTTTTTCACGTAGTCCATAGCTGTTATGGTGCCTTCGATAGCTACCGCAGGTCCAATTGAATCCCAGATGAATGTGTCCCGTAGCATAATACTGTCCACCCCCCCCCCCCCCCTCCGCCGGCCTGCACCCGTGGCGCGGTGCATGTGCGAGCAGCTGTTCCCTCGGATGACAGTGTGTCCAGGCACGATTAAAGGCCTGGTCTAGCAAGAAACGTGGTTCATTCGAGCATGTAACACGTTTCTATTCGTACAGAGCCCAATGTCGATGATCCTGTGCGCACTCCAATTGTAACTGATGATGTCGTTGGGTCAACCATGAGAACATGTAGAGGTTCCCTGCCTCAAAGTTCCATGTTCAAGAGTGTGCCCGGAACTGTGTGCTGCAAAACACTTATGCTTGCCCCAGCATTGTATCCTGCTGTACTGAGCGGGCAAGCTTCTAGCCTCCAAGTCTTGTGATAATTATGGACTTCCAACACCTTGTCGCCTACTCGTGAATCCAGTGTCTTTCAACCACTTCCTGTACTTGCTGATGACAGGAGCAAGAGTGCAAATGAACAGCTTCGTCCTTTCTGAGATTCTCGTTCTCAGGAGTCGTGCCATTATAGTCTGGACTTTGTGAAAGTCACGTATGACACTGGATTTTCCAATTTTCGGCCCTTATCGTTGGTGGAATCAGCAGACACGTATTATAGACAAATGCAGATAGTTTATCAAAGTCCTCTCCCTACCACGACCAAGACAGGGCGAGTCATGCCAACGTCCCGTGTCCCAATCAAAACTACAAACACGCACAAAGCAGACATTGGAATCAGCCCGAAAGAGATTACCTCACTTGGTGCCAGCCATAAGCTTGAATTGTAAACTCAACAACACAACCCAAGCGAGCAGATTCCATCACGTCATTGTAAAAAGCTCAGCTTGATTTAGTAACAGAGAGTAAAAGTTTCGCAATACCAGTTATCAGCCTGCTCATGTGGCGGAATAGCTACAAGCTGAGGTCCTGAAAGTCATTCTTGAGGAATGCGGAAGACCGCAGATGAGCGCAGAAAAGTAAGCCACATTCACTCAATGCCAGCCCAACATAACATCACTGCCTCAGTTAGTTAGATGGTTTCTTAGTTTCATGGTCCACGGTTCATTTCGACTATAAACCGTTATGATGTGGAACGATGCATTTTATATTCACTTTACAAATCAAATTAATTTGTAAATAGAGCTACATGCTGAACATTTTTAAGGTTCCTTTTTTTAAAGATACATATGTTAGTTAGTATTCCTACCCACCACATTTTACATACCACAATAATAGAAATTCTTCAACGGAACAGAAGGAGTTGTCAAGGAGAAACTTTTTCAGTTTGTTTAAAATTTTACATTGTTGTCCATCAAACATTTTATGTCACTTTGTAAGTTATCAGAAGTTTTAGTTACCGCATTGTGTACCCATTTTTGTGCTAAATAAAACCTTAATGTGGAGTTCTAAATATAATTTTTCCTTACGATGTCGCAATTATGAGCTTTATAACTGCAATGTACTGTTTGTAACGAACTTCGTGAGGAAATAGCTATACTGTGAGGCAACAGTCAGAAAGTCCAAGTCCTTCAACATATGTCTACAAGATGATCGTGGGTGAGCACCACATATTATTCTTACAGTACGGTTTTGAGAAATGAAGACTTTCTTTCTTAAAGATGAGTAACACCACAACATTATTCCATATGACGTTACTGAGGGAAACTACGCAAAATATGTCAAGTTACTGATCTGTCTCTGCCAAACCAACAGGATAAATAATCCGGCTCCCGAGGTTTTGCATTCAGTTTCTGTGTTTCAGTACTTCAGTTATGAGGCCATGCCTCTGATGTGCAGATACCGTTCGCCAAGATGACTTCGACCTCTGAGACTGATACCTGTCAGATCTACCAGACTCTTTTTCGTGCGAGCTGCCAACCTTGCAACGACTGATGAGAAGTCTCGAAGAGTTCTACCTACGTTTTGGCGAGCCGAACTGACGGCACCTGATGCACTATACACCTGTCACAGTATTTGAGAAGCACACTAAACGCCGCTTCCCCGACTGGTACCTGTAGCCAATCATCGACATCCCTGGAGTTCCCTTGTACAAGGGCTGTGGACCATCTGCACGCCATGCAAAGTCGCCGAGAGATTACCCAAGCACAGCCCCTTCGACGTCGAGGAGAACGCTCTGGTAATTCGCAGTGTCTATCCTGGTCAGCCTCGCCTGTTGTACGTGATACGCTGCTCGCCTTCGAGTCCTGCAACCCGCAAGACACCATGATTACGCGAGCCCCACTCCGAGTTGGTCGACACGGCGTCATCAGCAGCTTCCGAGGTTGGGACGCTGCCTCACCATCAGCCTGGGCGTCAAGAGAGAGGAGAACTTCAATGCGAGACGCCTTTAATAGGTTCCACAACGAAACATTGTCTCGAAATTTGGTAGAAAATCCGCAGAAATTCAGGTCATATGTAAAGTACACAAGCGGCAAGACGCAGTCAATACCTTCGCTGCGCAGTGCCGATGGTACTGTTACCGACGACTGTGCCGCTAAAGCAGAGTTATTGAACGCAGTTTTCCGAATTTCCTTCACCAGGGAAGACGAATGGAATATTCCAGAATTTGAAACACGAACAGCTGCTAGCATGAATTTCTTAGAAGTAGATACCTTAGGGATTGCGAAGCAACTCAAATCGCTTGATACGGGCAAGTCTTCAGGTCCAGATCGTATATCGATTTGGTTCCTTTCAGATTACGCTGATACAATAGCTCCTTACTTAGCAATCATATACAACCGCTCGCTCACCGATAGATCTGTACCTACAGACTGGAAAATTGCGCAGGTCGCACCAGTGTTTAAGAAGGGTAGTAGGAGTAATCCATCGAACTACAGACGTATATCATTGACGTTGGTTTGAAGTAGGGTTTTGGAGCATATACTGTATTCAAACATTATGAATCACCTCGAAGGTAACGATCTATTGATACGTAATCAGCATGGATTCAGAAAATATCGTTCTTGTGCAACGCAGCTAGCTCTTCATTCGTACGAAGTAATGGCCGCTATCGACAGGGGATCTCAAGTTGATTCCGTATTTCTAGATTTCCGGAACGCTTTTGACACCGTTCCTCACAAGCGACTTCTAATCAAGCTGCGGGCCTATGGGGCATCGTCTCAGTTGTGCGACTGGATTCGTGATTTCCTGCCAGGAAGGTCGCAGTTCGTAGTAATAGACGGCAAATCATCGAGTAAAACTAAAGTGATATCAGGTGTTCCCCAGGGAAGCGTCCTGGGACCTCTGCTGTTCCTGATCTATATAAATGACCTGGGTTACAATCTGAGCAGTTCTCTTAGGTTGTTCGCAGATGATGCTGTAATTTACCGTCTAGTAAGGTCCTCCGAAGACCAGTATCAGTTCCAGAGCGATTTAGAAAAGATTGCTGTATGGTGTGGCAGCTGGCAGTTGACGATAAATAACGAAAAGTGTGAGGTGATCCACATGAGTTCCGAAAGTAATCCGTTGGAATTCGATTACTCAATAAATAGTACAATTCTCAAGGCTGTCAATTCAATTAAGTACCTGGGTGTTAAAATTACGAACAATTTCTGTTGGAAAGACCACATAGATAATATTGTGGGGAAGGCGAGCCAAAGGTTGCGTTTCATTGGCAGGACACTTAGAAGATGCAACAAGTCCACTAAAGAGACAGCTTACACTACACTCGTTCGTCCTCTGTTAGAATATTGCTGCGCGGTGTGGGATCCTTACCAGGAGGGATTGACGGAGGACATCGAAAGGGTGCAAAAAAGGGCAGCTCGTTTTGCATTATC
This sequence comes from Schistocerca americana, assembly GCF_021461395.2. NCBI lineage: Eukaryota > Metazoa > Arthropoda > Insecta > Orthoptera > Acrididae > Schistocerca > Schistocerca americana. The sequence goes on along the minus strand of NC_060125.1, from coordinate 555,176,955 downwards.
ACGTAATAGGGGAGAGAGTGTGGCAGATATGATACGCGAGTTGGGATGGAAGTCATTAAAGCAAAGACGTTTTTCGTCGCGGCGAGACCTATTTACGAAATTTCAGTCACCAACTTTCTCTTCCGAATGCGAAAATATTTTGTTGAGCCCAACCTACATAGGTAGGAATGATCATCAAAATAAAATAAGAGAGATCAGAGCTCGAACAGAAAAGTTTAGGTGTTCGTTTTTCCCGCGCGCTGTTCGGGAGTGGAATGGTAGAGAGATAGTAGGATTATGGTTCGATAAACCCTCTGCCAAGCACTTAAATGTGTAGTGTAATCTGTCTCTTTAGTGGACTTGTTGCATCTTCTAAGTGTCCTGCCAATGAAACGCAACCTTTGGCTCGCCTTCTCCATAATATTATCTATGTGGTCTTTCCAACTGAAGTTGTTCGTAATTTTAACACCCAGGTACTTAGTTGAATTGACAGCCTTGAGAATTGTACTATTTATCGAGTAATCGAATTCTAACGGATTTCTTTTGGAACTCATGTGGATCACCTCACACTTTTCGTTATTTAGCGTCAACTGCCACCTGCCACACCATACAGCAATCTTTTCTAAATCGCTCTGCAACTGATACTGGTCTTCGGAGGACCTTACTAGACGGTAAATTACAGCATCATCTGCGAACAACCTAAGAGAACTGCTCAGATTGTAACCCAGGTCATTTATATAGATCAGGAACAGCAGAGGTCCCAGGACGCCTCCCTGGGGAACACCTGACATCACTTCAGTTTTACTCGATGATTTGCCGTCTATTACTACGAACTGCGACCATCCTGACAGGAAATCACGAATCCAGTCGCACAACTGAGACGATACCCCATAGGCCTACAGCTTGATTAGAAGTCGCTTGTGAGGAACGGTGTCAAAAGCATTCCGGAAATCTAGAAATACGGAATCAACTTGAGGTCCCCTGTCGATAGCGCTCATTACTTCGTGCGAATAAAGCGCTATCTGCGTTGCACAAGAACGATATTTTCTGAATCCATGCTGATTACGTATCAATAGATCGTTCCCTTTGAGGTGATTCATAATGTTTGAATACAGTATATGCTCCAAAACCCTACTGCAAACCGACGTCAATGATATACGTCTGTAGTTCGATGGATTACTCCTACTACCCTTCTTAAACACTGGTGCGACCTGCGCAATTTTCCAGTCTGTAGGTACAGATCTATCGGTGAGCGAGCGGTTGTATATGATTGCTAAGTAGGGAGCTATTGTATCAGCGTAATCTGAAAGGAACCTAATCGATATACAATCTGGACCTGAAGACTTGCCCGTATCAAGCGATTTGAGTTGCTTCGCAACCACTAAGGTATCTACTTCTAAGAAACTCATGCGAGCAGCTGTTCGTGTTTCAAATTCTGAAATATTCCATTCGTCTTCCCTGGTGAAGGAAACTGCGTTCAATAACTCCGCTTTAGCGGCACAGTCGTCAGTAATAGTACCATCGTCACTGCGCAGCGAAGGTATTGACTGCGTTTTGCCGCTTGTGTACTTTACATATGATCAGAATTTCTTCGGATTTTCTACTTAATTTCGAGACAATGTTTCGTTGTGGAACCTATTAAAGGCCACTGCGCGTTCTGTGTCATTACTTTTATTCACTTTACTTTTGCGGTAGCCGTGAAAAAATTAACGACACTTGAGTATTGACCATAGTGGCAGCTTCATCCAGAGGCGTACCTGCAATGGCGGATCGCTCTGGGAAGACCGCTCTTAGCAGCCCCGGTTTCCCACCTGTCAGCCAGCTTATTCGGTCAGCCTCGCTTTCCGCTGACAGCAGAGGTTGACGTGTCGTCCGCTGGTCACACAGCTGCACACTCCGCCATCTCACTGGCTCCGCCGCTATAGCCTGTGTCGGGCCTGACACGGCGGCGCACCTGAAAATCCAGCGCGCGTCCAGTCGAACCCGCCAATCATCAGGCAGTCCTTCCGTCAGCGATAAATCCCACGAAGATCGACAGACGTGATGTACATGTACAGACAAAAAATTGATTACAGTATAATAAAAATAGGTCGATTTATTGAAGAGGAAGAGCTTCACAAATTGAGCAAGTCACTAATGCGTTGATTCCCCTCTGGCCTTACGCTAGCAGCTATTCTGCTTGGCATTGATTGACAGAGTTGTTGGATGCCCTCCTGAGCGATATCGCGCCAAATTCCGTCCAAAGGCTGCATTGGACCGTCAAAATACCGGGATGGTTGGAGGGCCCTGCCCATAATACCCCAACCGTTCTCAGTTGCGGAGAGATCCGGAGAGCTTGCTGGGTGAACTGGTATGTGTCAACAAAGCTGGCCAGTGATGGAGAAGGATATCGGCAGTGCCCTTTCAAATGAACCATCCCGGCATTTGGCTGAAGAGATTTAGGGAACTTACGGAAAAACTAAATAAGATGGCCGGACGCGGGTTTGAACCGTCGTTCTCCCGAATGCTAGTCCAGTGTGCTAACCAAGGCAGGGTTTGGCGAGCAGCAAGACAATCAATAGAAATTCTCGTCACGTGCGAGCAAACATTCATCATCATCATTTAAGACTGATTATGCCTTTCAGCGTTCAGTCTGGAGCATAGCCCCCCTTATAAAATTCCTCCATGATCCCCTATTCAGTGCTAACATTGGTGCCTCTCCTGATGTTAAACCTACTACTTCAAAATCATTCTTAACCGAATCCAGGTACCTTCTCCTTGGTCTGCCCCGACTCCTCCTACCCTCTACTGCTGAACCCATGAGTCTCTTGGGTAACATTGCTTCTCCCATGCGTGTAACATGACCCCACCATCTAAGCCTGTTCGCCCTGACTGCTACATCTATAGAGTTCATTCCCAGTTTTTCTTTGATTTCCTCATTGTGGACGCCCTCCTGCCATTGTTCCCATCTACTAGTACCTGCAATCATCCTAGCTACTTTCATATCCGTAACCTCAACCTTGTTGATGAGGTAACCTGAATCCACCCAGCTTTCGCTCCCATACAACAAAGTTGGTCGAAAGATTGAATGATGCACAGATAACTTAGTCTTGGTACTGACTTCCTTCTTGCAGAAGAGAAAAGATCGTAGCTGAGCGCTCACTGCATTAGCTTTGCTACACCTCGCTTCCAGTTCTTTCACTATGTTGCCATCCTGTGAGAATATGCATCCTAAGTACTTGAAACCGTCCACCTGTTCTAACTTTGTTTCTCCTATTTGGCACTCAATCCGTTTATATTTCTTTCCCACTGACATTACTTTCGTTTTGGAGATGCTAATCTTCATACCATAGTCCTTACATTTCTGATCTAGCCCTGAAATATTACTTTGCAAACTTTCAATCGAATCTGCCATCACAACTAAGTCATCCACATATGCAAGACTGCTTATTTTGTGTTCACATATCTTGATCTCACCCAGCCAGTTTATTGTTTTCAACATATGATCCATAAATAATATGAACAACAGTGGAGACAGGTTGCAGCCTTGTCTTACCCCTGAAACTACTCTGAACCATGAACTCAATTTACCGTCAACTCTAACTGCTGCCTGACTATCCATGTAAAGACCTTTAATTGCTTGCAAAAGTTTGCCTCCTATTCCATAATCTCGTAGAACAGAAAATAACTTCCTCCTAGGAACCCGATCATATGCCTTTTCTAGATCTATAAAGCATAGATACAATTCCCTGTTCCACTCATAACACTTCTCCATTATTTGCTGTAAGCTAAAGATCTGGTCCTGACAACCTCTAAGAGCCCTAAACCCACACTGATTATCATACAATTGGTCCTCAACTAATACTCTCACTTTCCTTTCAACAATACCTGAGAAGATTTTACCCACACCGCTGATTAAAGAGATACCTCTCTAGTTGTTACAATCTTTTCTGTTTCCATGTTTAAATATTGGTGTGATTACTGATTTTGTCCAGTCTGATGGAACCTGTCCCGACTCCCAGGCCAATTCAATTATCCTGTGTAGCCATTTAAGACCTGACATTCCACTGTATTTGATGAGTTCCGACTTAATTTCATCCACCCCAGCTGCTTTATTGCACTGCAATCTATTGACCATTTTCTCAACTTCCTCAAATGTGATCCTATTTCCATCACCATTCCTATCCCATTCTACCTCGAAACAAACATTATCTTATCGAAATGTAAGCCCAGGATGGCTTGCTATGAAGGGCAACAAAACGGGGCGTAGAATATCGTCGATGTACCGCTGTGCCGTAAGGGTGTAGCGAATGGCGACCAGAGGTTCCTGCTACGAAATGAAGTGGCACCCCAGACAGTCGTTGCCAGTGGTCGGGCTGCATGGCGGCTGACATTCAGGATGGTACCCGAACACTGTGTGGGGCGTCTTCAGACACGTCTTCGCTAGTCATTGTGGCTCGGTTCGAAGCGCAACTCATCACTCAAGACAATTCTACTCCAGTTAATGAGATTCCAGCCGGAAGACAGGTCTGTAGTTGCTCTGGACACCGGTGGGATACCAGCCACACTGTGGCCCGCCATGAGGTCCGACAGCTGGGAGTGATGGTCTGGTGTGACACTCCACCTGACAGCAGGACCCATCTCGTCATCCGTTGCACTCAAACAGCACAGCGGTACTTCGACGATATTCAACGCCACCATTTTTTGCCCCTTCACGGCAAGCCATCTTGGACTTACATTTCAGCAAGATAATGCCCGCCCACACGCAGTGAGAGTTTCTTCACGCTTGCCAAGCCCTGTCTTGGCCAGCAAGGTCGCCGTTTCCCTCTGCAATTGAAAACGTTTGCAGTATTGTGGGCGGGCCCTCCACTCATCTCAGCATTTTGACTATCTAGCGCGCCAGTGGGCCTTATTTGGCACGATATCCATGAGGAAGACATCTAACAATCCTCGCATTCAATGCCAAGACGAATAACTGCTTGCATAAGGGAGAGAAGGTGGACCAACGCGTTACTGACTTGCTCCATTTGCGAAGCTATTTCTCTTGAACAAATGATCCAACTTTTCTGTAATTTGAAAGGTGGCTACACTGAGCCACAGCGCCAGAGATTGCGCCAAAGAGTATTATTCCGCCGCCTCCACTGGCAGTGCTTGTTGAGAACTCGTAGTAGGCTGTGCTTGCTGAGATGTCGTAGTGAAAAGTTCTTGTCGAGAAGTCGTAGTGGTGAGTGCTTGTTCCATGTTTTATGCAGTTGTTTGATGGGCTAGACAGCAGATGTTGTTCCAATGGAGATATTGTAATGATTAGAGTGCTTTTCATCAATATATATGAAGGCAACAAAACTCGCTTTTTTTTCATTATTTCAATGTCTTGAATAATGCGTCATTACAGGTTCAGTCAACAAAGCATCTGGCTTGTGTTCTTGTGTTAGAGTGTAATTCTGGTTTTCTTGCGTAATTATGGTATTTCTATTTTCTTTAATTACTTCAGTATAAATGATATTTAAAATTTCTTGTGTTATTGAAGAAGAACCGTGCCAGATGTGTACGTTGAATCACACTTCCACACACAGAACAGCTACACTTGTGTTTTGTTGGCTTCGTAGGTTTTATAGTTGCTGGGGACTTAATTAATTAATTGTATTAACGGAAAGTTTCATTTTATTCTTTGTTGTTGTTCTATGCAGTCAGATTGCGTACTAAAACTAGTCAGGGCCAACCGTTTACGAAACAGCGTAATCGGACATACAGCGACTAAAAAAAAATTTAAAAAAATATTTGCAAAATTAATAATTAAGCCCCCATGCAAATTGTAATCACTTTTTGTCTGTCACGTACATCACATCTACCGATTTCCGTCCCACTCGAATAATTCATTCGTGGTACTTCTTTTTTTGTCTTAGAGTGTATGTGCCATTTCACAGCACCAGTACTCGAATGATAGCTCAACGATTCGCTATTGGTACGATTTGTTGTAATAAAATCACGCAGAAAATCGCATAGGCAGTTAAAGAATGTTCGTAATGTAATTTGTGCGTTGTGAAAAATATCTCGTTTCAAGGCCATAAACACTGAAGATCCATTAGGACCGCGTTGATCTTGGTATAATTTGTTATAATTGAGTGAATTAAGTGTGTGTTAGTAACATTTCAGAGCTTAAGGCTCTCAGGAGATGGTCTGATTTAAAACATGGTCTCATGTCGCGGAAATTCAATGTAGCGTAGTGAATAGAGGTGCATAAATGTAGAGTTATGTACTGGGTTGTAACCGGTTCGAGCATTACTAATTCGAAATATTTCTAATGCACCTACTAAATGGTTCTGAGACCTTATTGATTTAATAGATGTTGCGGGTGGCTATAATCAAAGTGCAGTTACTCACACCGAAACTTGGTAGGTAGTCTACTGCGTTAATGCGTAACTGGTTTACACCGAAAAAAAATTGGTTCCAATTTTCGCCATCAGGTGAAAATCTGGTGCTATGAGTGTAGAAAGACATATAGAAATGTTTTCATATGTCATGGATTAGGAACGGTACGTGGGCAGAAAGGGTGAAATAAGTGAGGCAGGCGTAATGTTGATTTTATTGGTAACCGCTGCTCACAAATTTGTTCAGTATGAGCACCGAAGGCGTAGACGAGATCCTGCATCTGTAAAACGACGTCATCAACAGTTGCTCGCAACAATCCGAGCGACGTATTTCTGTATACTTGCCGGCGTTGTGGCCGAGCGGTTCTAGGTGCGTCAGTCTGGAACCACGCGACCGCTACAGTCGCAGGTTCGAATCCCGCCTCGGGTATGGATGTCTGTGATGTCCTTAGGTTAGTTAGGTTTAAGTAGTTCTAAGTTCTAGGGGGCTGATGACGTCAGATGTTTAGTCCCACAGTGCTTAGAGTCATTGGAACCATCTGAACCTGTATACTTGCTTCAGATAAGGTAGAGACCGAACGTGTCCCTGGTGAACGTGTTCTCTTAGATATACCCAGAGCCAAGAGTCACATAGATTCAGATCAGGTGATCTTGCAAGCCTTGCATATGGGAAACCTCTAGAGATAACCCTTTCGTGGAAGGTTGCATTAAGCAGATCTTTCAGTGGGCTAGCGGCACGAGGTATCGCACCATCTTGTAATTAAAACTGTGGTTTCCATACAGCTGCGCTGGTCCAAAGCAGAAATAGCATGCTGTGCAAGGAGGTCTCGCTAACGCGCAGATGTCGGTTCAGTCACTTTGTGGCCTGTCAGGTGTCATACCGTCATACAACCAACGTACATCGCCTATACGCGCCTGGTGGACTCAGTTGAAAATAATTTGTTTTCCAACGTAAATCGGCTCCACATCAACACATTAGCATATCTACCAAGTTGCACTGTCATACGATAATTACGGCCCACAATGGACCTCAGTGAGTACCTGCACTTTAATTACCAACTGATATATTCTGTAATATTCAGTGTTATGTAAACATAAGCGCGCTGTCCTGCACGGGTGAATTTTTTCATTGGCTTTCTGTACAAGAGAGCTGGCACTATCTTCAGTGAGATTTTCTCCCTTACTTCTTTAGAAGTAAGATTCTGCTACTTAACGGAAACAGCGCACAAGTATGAATGAACTTAGGATTTTACTAAAAATTGAGAATGATGAAATAATATTTATCTTATGTGGAAAACTATTATAAATATGTAGTGAACTATTTGGTATGGAACTTTCATAATCTGGTATCCTTAATGACCGCACATGGAACACTTTTTTTTGCCTTGTAACATTTTCATTTTTCCCCCCCTTATTGTATTTCAATTTCCCATAGGGGCGGGCTGGCAGCAGCATATGCGCTGCTCTTCACCCGAAAGACATAGAACATACAATAGAAGACATTTAAAAATAACATAAAGGAGAAAACATGGTGTACATAGATATAAAAAAGGTGGTAACACTATGGAAGACAATAGACAAAAAGGGGGGACTGTAAAATGGAGATAAAAACCGTAAAAAAGTAGCACACACAGAAAACCACACACTGGGACAGTTGAAAGAACACAAGGCGAAGTATGACCGGAGCATAAAAGTATCGACGGATGGCGTAGCACATAACAATCACAGACAGTAACACTAAGCACAACTCCACCACACAATTAAAATCACAGCTCTCGACACATAGGAGAAACAGTACTAAACACAACACTGACGTGGCACACTGATGACGATGATCAAAACGGAGGATCTTCCAGGTGCAAGGAGATGAGGGAGAGGGGAAGAAGGAAGGGAGGGGAAGAGAGGGGGCGCGCCAAGGAGAGCCAGGGAGGGAAGGATGTCGGAGGGAAAGAGGCGAGGATGGGGGGGAAGGAGGAAAATCCGCTCTGGGATAAGGAGGGGAGAGGGAAAAGGGGGCCCTGGGGAGGGGGGGGGGAACAAGACCAGGTTATAGTTGGAAGGAAGGGTATATGTCGTGGCGAAGTTCATCATCCGGGAGGGGGAGGTGCTGGAAATTGCCCTGATGAAGAAGATGGAGGGCGTGGAGGTGGAGAGAGGCAGGAATACAGCGATAGAAGCGCGGCAATGGGCGGGGGGTGGAGAGGAAGGAGGAAACCAGGGGGTGTGGGGGATCAAGCCAGCAGACAGTGTAAAGGATGTGGAGATGTTGGTGGAAAAGGAGGAGGTGGGGGGGGAAGGGGACGAGTTCATACAGGAGCCGTGTGGGGGAAGGAAGGCAGATACAGAAGTCAAGGTGGAGCGCGTGGTGTTCGAAGATTTGGAGGGCCTTGTAAGAGTGGGTGGGTGTGGAGATCCAGGCAACGCTGGCGTAACAAAGGATAGGACGAAAGAGGGATTTGTAGGTGTGGAGAATGGTGGAAGGGTGCAATCCGCATGTCCAACCAGACAGGAGTGTCAGGAGGTGGACGTGGGAACGGGCTCCCTGCTGGATGGTCAGGAGGTCAGGGGTCCAGGTGAGGTGACAGTCGAGGGTGAGGCCAAGGTATCTCAGGTGGGGTGAGCTGGATGGGATGAGCACAAAGTGTGAGGTAGAAATCATGGAGTTGGAAGGAGTGCTGCCTATGATGATTGCCTGGGTTTTGGAGGGGTTGAGACAAAGGAACCACTGGTTACGCCAAGTGGTGAAATGGTCAAGGTGGGTTTGGAGGGTGCATTGGGACCGTTGAAGGATAGGATAGAGCCAGAAAGTCGGTGTCATCAGCATACTGGAGAAGGCGGACAAGTGGGGGGTGGCTTGGGCATATCAGCCGTATACAAGAGATAAAGGAGAGGGGAGAGGACAGAGCCCTGGGGGACGCCAGCAGTGGGTTAAAAGATACGGGAGTTGTTGTTGTGGAGGGTGACATAGGAAGGACAGCGTGAGAGGAAGGAAGCGACCAGACCAAAATTGATAGGCAGGGCGTAGGTTTGGAGTTTAAAGAGCAGACCAGGATGCCATACACGATAATAGGCATTTTGGAGGTCGAGGGAAACAAAAATGGAGGAGCGATGGGAGTTAAGCTAGAGGGAGAGAAGGTGAAGGAGGTTAAGGAGTTGGTCTTCAGCGGAGAAGAAGGGTCAGAAGCCACTCTGGATAAGGGGGAGGAGGTGGTGTTGATTAAGGTGCTGATGGATAAGGCGGGAGAACATTTTCAGAGATATTGCCGTTTTTATTTACCTATACTACCGAGAGAACAATGTGAGCAGCATATGGATAAAGGAGAAAATGTACGTCTTAATATAGCTTAGAAATTATTCTCTCATTTTCGTGAAAAAATTGCATGATTTGTTAACCAAATACAGCTGACAAATGCCGCTGGAGAGCGCTACAGTCGCTTGTCCGTTCCGAGAACTCGCCTGTACTATGTACTTCGCACCGCGAATTGCCGGTAGAGCGCGTTGCGGCTGCGTGTACAGCGTTGACGCAAGGGTAAGTTACATACAGTCGAATCGTTCCTGACTATCAGTGACACGGTGCAGATCAAGTCAGCACATTGCACGTCGAATACCAAGACCCGTGCAACGACGGCTTTATGCATGTTTAAGCCTGGGACACATTCGCTTTTGCATGAAAATTGGCCGTGAAAACGGCCTGTTTCCGATTGATTTAACACTGTTAGGTAGAAGCTGAAAAGCAGTCGCATGACAATGACGGAGAACCCATGACCATGGTTATCAGCTGCCTCAGCTCCCAGTTGGAGATCTTCTACGCCCAGGTATTGAAGGAGGCAATGCAGTGTCACGAAAACCGCTTGGAAGTGAACGGCAAATACACTGAAAACTAACGTAAGTTGGGAAAACTAAAGCCGCCGATACAGTCTTCGCGTGATGAATATATTTTTATGATAGAATTGCCCTTACTTTTTGAATACGCAACATAATGAAGTGCAGGTTGCATGGTGTATACGTAAAACACAAAAAAAAGAAAGATTTTGTCGTTGTTATCCTATGATCCTCATTTTAAAAAAATGGTTCAGATGGCTCTGACAACTATGGGACTTAACATCTATGGTCATCAGTCCCCTAGAACTTAGAACTACTTAAACCTAACTAACCTATGGACATCACACACATCCATGCCCGAGGCAGGATTCGAACCTGCGACCGTAGCGGTCACACGGTTCCAGACTGAGGCGCCTAGAACCGCATGGTCCCACAGGCCGGCGATCCTCATTTTAGGGTCCTGTAGAAATCTTTCGTGCTATAGTTTAGGAAATCATCTTCTGTTCTGTTTAACTCATCCTTTTCATATTGTCTTTTCACTCTCCTGTAGTCTCTTGTCGTTTGCTTTCTCTCCTCTATATGCTTTAAAAGGGACGCATTGTCACATTCATTTAACCAGAAATCGTATAGGCAACAGAAACTGTGGATGTGGCCGTGAGTGGTGCACGGACAGCCAAGTGGTGAGGCGACTGCTCGGGGTAAACGGGAAATACAGGTTCAAGTCCAGGTCCGGCACAAATTTTCACTGTCGTCGTTCCATTCTAGAGCTGATGGTAGTCACTATTCGTCTGATGGAAATGGCTATGTTCAACTACTTGCAGACCATTTGAAGCCATCGGTCGACTTCATATTCCCAAACAACGATAGAATTTTTATGGAAGACAATGTGTGGTGTCACCGCCAGACACCACACTTGCTAGGTGGTAGCTTAAATCGGCCGCGGTCCATTTAGTACATGTCGGACCCGCGTGTCGCCACTGTGTGATCGCAGACCGAGCGCCACCACAAGGCAGGTCTCGAGATACGATATAGCACTCGCCCCAGTTGTACGACGACTTTGCTAGCGACTACATTGACGAAGCCTTTCTCTCATTTGCCGAGAGACCGTTAGAATAGCCTTCAGCTAAGTCCATGGCTACGACCTAGCAAGGCGCCATTAACCATATCTGAAGATAGTCTTATTTGTATTATCAAGAGCGATGTACCACAAGGACGATATAAAGATAAGTATTCGTGGAGCTGCATACTTTTCTTATTAGAATTCACTACTTACCCTGTTCCAGAATTCACGCCCGTCTGCGTTACATTTCGGCCTCCTCTATCTACAAGGTGTTGGCACATTTACCAACACATGACAATGCACCATGTCACCTGGCCACAATTGTTTGCTGTTGGTCTGAAGAATATCCTGGACAATTCGAGCCAATGATTTGGCCACTCATCGAATATTTATGATACATAATCGAGAGGTCAGTGCACAAAATGCTGCACCGGCGACACTTTCGCAATTATAGGCGACTATAGAGGCAGCGTAGCTCAGTATTTCTGCAGCGGACCTCCAGCGACATTTTTGGTCCGTGTCATGTCGAGCTGCTGCACTACGCCTCCAAAAGGAGGTCCCATAAAACATTAGGAGGTATCCCATGACTTTTGTTACCTCAGTTTAATGTCCACTATTATGTGTATGGATACTGTTGTTCAGATAATGAGCTTCTAAAAATGGCTCAAATGGCTCTAAGCACTATGGGACTTCACATCTGAGGTCATCAGTCCCCTGGACTTAGAACTACTTAAACCTAACTAACCTAAGCACATCACACACATCCATGCCCGAGGCAGGATTCGAACCTGCGATCGTAGCAGCAGCGCGGTTGCAGACCGAAGCGCCTAGAACCGTTCGGCCACAGCGGCCGGCAATGACCTTCTAGCAAGATACTGTTAACTGTGTCAAGGAGAAATATGCAGTAAAAGAGAAGGTAAATCCAATGATTATTCTGACTTGAGTCCATGAATTAACTATTTGTTAACAATTATTTAAATTTGTAGGGCGTGTCTTCAGCTAAATTGTTTTATAGCCTCCTTTCTTATAGAAATATGGACGACTGTAAGCAGAAACACCGGAGCAGACTCCTGATAAATAAATAATTATGAAGTCCAAATGAGCACCATTGCCTCGAAACTCGCCGTAACTAAACCAATGTTATGAAATTAATAGTCGGCAATCATTCTGACTGGTTTGAGGTGCATACATGAGACCAGGATGTATCGAGTGGAACGCAGGGAACACCCGCTGAATAGCAGGTAGCGTACTAGTCACGAGTCAGGCACCTGCCGCTGGCAGTTTCGCCGTGCCTGTGTGTGTGTGGGTGGGGGGGGGGGGTGGAGAGAGAAGTTTATGGTTGTGGCAGAAGGGGAGAGAGAGGAGCTGTAGGGAGAGGCAGTGCGAGAACTAGGAGGGCAGAGAGGTGGAGAGAGACAGCAGCGTCAGCGTTTGTGTGGGTGTTGTGTGTGGCTGCAGACGAGAATGCGGAGAGAGGATCGATAGAGTGCCCGCGCTGCCGAGGGGCGCCAGCCCGCGGTGTCGACGTCGGTATCTGCATCGCCAGCGGGACCGAGACCGCAAACTCACTCATTCATCGCTGCCTCTCTAATCTTTAATGGCACACAAGAGAACCTTTCCGGTATTAATTTCAGAGAGAATCTATACTACTTAATGTTTAATAAATGAAAGCACCATGCTCATACACTACTGGCCATTAAAATTGCTACACCAAGAAGAAATGCAGATGATAAACGGGTATTCGTTGGACAAATATATTATACTAGAACTGACATGTGACTACATTTTCACACAATTTCGGTGTATAGATCCTGAGAAATCAGTACCCAGAACAACCACCTCTGGCCGTAATAACGGCCTTGATACGCATGGGCATTGAGTCCGAGCTTCGATGGCGTGTACATGTACAGCTGCCCATGCAGATTCAACACGATACCACAGTTCATCAAGAGTAGTGACTGGCGTATTGTGACGAGCCAGTTGCTCGGCCACCATTGACCAGACGTTTTCAGTTGGTGAGAGATCTGGAGAATGTGCTGTCCAGGGCAGCAGTCGAACATTTTCTGTATCCAAAGAGGCCCGTACAGGACCTGCAAGATGCGGTCGTTCGTTATCCTGCGGAAATGTAGGGTTTCACAGAGACCTAATGAAGGGTAGAGCCAAGGGTCGTAACACATCTGAAAAGTAACGTTCATTGTCCAAAGTGCTGTCAATGCGAACAAGAGGTGACCGAGACGTGTAACCAATGGCACCCCATACCATCACGCCGAGTGATACGCCAGTATGGCGATGACGAATACACGCTTCCAATGTGCGTTCACCGCGATGTCGCCAAACACGGATGCGACCATCATGATGCTGTAAACAGAACCTGGATCCATCCCAAAAAATGACGTTCTGCCAATCGTGCACCCAGGTTCGTCGTTGAGTACACCATCGCAGGCGCTCCTGCCTGTGATGCAGCGTCGAGGGTAACCGCAGCCATGGTCTCCGAGCTGATAGTCCATGTTGCTGAAAACGTCGTCAAACTGTTCGTGCAGATGCTTGTTGTCTTGCAAACGTCCCCATCTGTTGACTCAGGGATCGAGACGTGGCTGCACGATCCGTTACAGCCATGCGGATAAGATGCCTGTCATCTCGACTGCTAGTGATACGAGGCCGTTGGGATCCAGCGCGGCGTTCCGTATTACCCTCCTGAACCCACCGATTCCATGTTCTGCTAACAGTCATTGGATCTCGACCAACGCTAGCAGCAATGTCGCGATACGATAAACCGCATTCGCGACAGGCTACAATCCGACCTTTATCAAAGTCGGAAACGTGATGGTACGCATTTCTCCTTCTTACACGAGGCATCACAACAACGTTTCACCAGGCAACGCCGGTCAACTGCTGTTTGTGTGTGAGAAATCGGTTGGAAAGTTTCCTCATGTCAGGACGTTGTAGGTGTCGCCACCGGCGCCAACCTTGTGTGAATGCTCTGAAAAGCTAATCATTTGCATATCATAGCATCTTCTTCCTGTCGGTTAAATTTCGCGTCTGCAGCACGTCATCTTCGTGGTGTAGCAATTTTAATGGCCAGTAGTGTAAATCTTAAGAAGACCTTGGTATATCTCGATTTGTCCCCTAAACTTAGCTTTTTTTTTAATTTTGTTCTCTATGTGCAAAGTGACTATAACTTACATTATGCTATACATTCACCATTGTTATGATCATTTCAAAAGAAGACTGTTTGGTGCCACGCCGGCTTAGTTTGAGTGTGGCTCTGAGCACTATGGGACTTAACATCTATGGTCATCAGTCCCCTAGAACTTAGAACTACTTAAACCTAACTAACCTAAGGACAGCACACAACACCCAGCCATCACGAGGCAGAGAAAATCCCTGACCCCGCCGGGAATCGAACCCGGGAACCCGGGCGTGGGAAGCGAGAACGCTACCGCACGACCACGAGATGCGGGCTTAGTTTGAGTGTGTATCACATCTACAAAAAGCTGAACCCCGCCGTAACAGGCCATGAAGGCCCAAAGGTACCGACCGGCTGCCGTGTCATCCTCAGCCCACAGGCGTCACTGGTTGCGGATATGGAGGGGCACGTGGTCAGCACACCGTTCTCCCGGCCTCATGTCAGTTAATGAGACCGGAGCCGCCACTTGTCTCACAAGGGCTGAGTGCACCCTGCGTGCAGCCCGCTTGCCAACAGCGCTCGGCAGACCGGATGGTCACCCATCCAAATGCTAGCCCCGCCCGACAGCGCTTAACTTCGGTGATCTGACTGGAACCGATGTTACCATTGCGGCAAAGCCGTTGGTGCATCCCATCTACACACACACAAAATATAATATATAGCAAACATTCAACTTTAGGGTATGATAAATATAGAGACATTGCGCAGGGTGTCCATGAAGTCTCTACCTTTCGTCCCCAGCATTTTCATGCCAACGTTAATATCCTTTGATAAGAGAAAGGATGAACTACTGAGTTCTGGTTTTGTCCGCCTTGACACAATTACAAGGAAATTTTAAATGATTTAAGCGACTTTATAAATTCACTACAGCTGCTTTAACTGACTTATTGTTGCAAAGCTCAGCGCTTATACAGAAAAATTCAAAAGTTGTGTGTTATTTCACCCGCACTTCAGACTTCTGCAACGAGAGAACAGCAGTGAGCAATTAGACAAGATGTCGACGGGCACCGAGAAAGCGTATGCACAGACTTACTAAATGTTCCCATGTTGGTGCCGCAATTTGCAGGTCAACACTGTGCTTGCACTCAGTAGATTATGTCACACATTTGGTAAAACGTTGCACGCTCAGTGACTTAACATATGGACATAACATTCATGACATCTCTGTATCCTGTTAACAACAAGTGTGGAAATGGGATAGCTACTTCAGGTTACATTGGAGATTACAGTTATTGTAGTCCAAGATGGTTGAAGGAAAAGTAAGATAACATTGTGGAAAGGAAGACAGATACAATTGTACCATACGAAGATAAATTAAAGACTGAAAAATAAGCGTAGAAGACAGACGCAGACGATGTGTCAGTAAATATTAAACAAAAACCCAGAGTGAAAAACTTAATGTGAGATAAAATAATCGCATTATCTACCACTGCGTAATTCTACTGCGTAAGTTTAATGCAACCATCTTGATTCGATAACTTGCCACAATTTTCCCTCCTACTTTTCAGTAACGAACCGCAGATTCTTGAACAAACATCTGTAGCTTCTGTCTTTTAAAGTAGACCTAATATAGAAAGCTAGGAAGCTTCGTTCATTTAAGGCAGCCTGAATTACTCAGTAGGAATGGTGAACTAAGCATCCTTTTATTTGGTTCTCCAGTTTCCTTTTATTGTCTTCAAATCATTGAACCAGAATTCATATTCGTCCCTGCAAATCGCAGCTTCATTTCGGGAACACCTGACTCACTTCTCCTTTACGGTTTTGCAGAGACTTGGGAGAATATTGTGCTTGAAACGTATTCACAGCAGCGTGCCGTAACAGAGTAACGAGACTTCAGAACGAAATTCAGCAAAGACCCAGCAACTGCCAACGCCATTCGCAACGGTATGCGCAGTTTAAAGTTTCAGGATGCCTCTGTGAAGGGAAATCACCGGTTCGGCCAGCAGTGATTGAAGAAACGGTTGACCGCGTGTGGACGACTTTCACAAGTAGCCCACGGAAGTCGAGTAACAAAGCAAGCAGAGAGCTGAACATACCACAACTGGCCGTTTGGGAGATATTAAGGAAACGACTGCAGCTCACGCCTTACCACCTGCAATTGCTACAAGCTCTGATTCCCGACGGCAAAGTCAGACGCTTTAAATTTTCGGCACAATCGCTGCAGCTTATGGAAGAGAATGGGTTTTGTGAGAAACTCATATTCAGTTATTTGACATCAATTTTTGTGAACGCCCCAGTGAATAGGCACACTGTCCGAATATGAGGGATGGAAAATACCTACGCTATCGTGTACCACACTCGAGGTTCACCAAAAGTTAATGTCTTCCGTGAAGTTTCACGTTTTAAAGTTAACGGCCCCTTTTTTTCTGTGAAAAGACCATTATAGGACATATCTATCTGGACATGCTGGAAAATTGGCTGGTGCCACAACTGGAGATCGACAGTTTGGACTTCATCTACCGACATGATGCCTCTCTACCCCACATCCATCACGATGTTCGCGAATTCTTAAACAGGAAACTGACAAACTGATGGATCGGTTGTGGTGCGGTTGATGTTCAGCAATTCATGTCACGGCCGCCGCGCTCACTCGAACTAATCCCGTGTCATATTTTTGAGAGGGATTATGTGAAAGGTTCAGCCTTTAAGCCTCCTATACTAACAAAGCTATTAGAACAGCATTGCGCCAAACGTGGGAACACGTTGCTTATCGACTTGACATCTGCACGACCAGTAGGAGCAACATATGGAGTACTTGAAATATGGCCAAAAAATTTTTTTTTGTTTTTATACATGAGTGCAAAGACCTGCGACAACATGTCAAACAATGTACCTGCAGCAAAACTGTGAAATCACTTCAGTCATTTATAAAAACCTGGTATTGAAGTACAGACTATATCACGCATAGTTTTTTAAAGATAATTAACTATTTTTGTAAACATCATTAATTTGTTGCTAGTTTATTGTCATTAATGTCTTAAATGATTCTTCATATGCACTTCAGAACCTATAAGAATTTTCCACCTAATATACACTTCAAATATGAGGCCGTACGGAATGCGTTAAATTCATTACATTGCAGCTTGATAACAAATTTACTTGGAAGGAGCTTTCTACATAACTACTGATGTGCCTGAGGAAATCAGTATTTCTAACACTAATTGTAAGTAGGCTGTTTATGTTTCCTTATTGGCAATGTTACGTAGCGCTCTGTATGAAAATCACTGGCTGTGCTGTGTGCAGTCTGTGGCTAGTTTGCATTGTTGTCTGCCATTGTAGTGTTGGGCAGCGGCAGCTGGATGTGAACAGCGCGTAGCGTTGCGCAGTTGGAGGTGAGCCGCCAGCAGTGGTGGATGTGGGGAGAGAGATGGCGGAGTTTTGTAATTTGTCATGAACCGCTATATATATTATGACTATTGAGGTAAATACATTGGTTGTTCTCTATCAAAATCTTTTATTTGCTAACTATGCCTATCAGTAGTTAGTGCCTTCAGTACTTTGAAGCTTTTATTTAGCTGGCAGTAGTGGCGCTCGCTGCATTGCAGTAGCTTGAGTAACGAAGATTTTTGTGAGGTAAATGATTTGTGAAAGGTACAGGTTAATGTTAGTCAGGGCCATTCTCTTGTAGGGTTATTGAAAGTCAGATTGCGTTGCGCTAAAAAATATTGTGTGTCAGGTTAAGGACAGTCGTGTATAATTGTTCTAAGGGGACGTTTCATATGTCGACCCTTAGCCGAGGATACCTCACGGGAATCTTCTGATTTTTTCTTGTAGTTTGTGTAATTAGTGTAAATTTTGTTTATTGCTAGCGCGTAATTGTAGAGTGAATCTCCTTTGTAGTTGCAGTCTTTCATTGCTGTACAGTAAAACAGTTGTGGCATGCATGTAGATTTGCACCAAGTATTTCGCAGCTGTGCTTGCAATTAACTAGATATTATTTTCAATGCTATGTTAATGTGTTTTGTTATTTTGATCTTCAAATTGTGCTTTTCTGTGTTGTCGTGTGAAATATTGTGACAATAATGGCGTGTGAAAAACGTAGCACTAGGCTCCAAAGTAAACTGAGAAATAATAGTGACGACGAGCGTAGCTTCTCAGCACCACTGTGTAATGAAGTAACAGACATTCAAAGTAGTAATTTGGTAATAGTGCATAGGGAAATGGAGCGGGCTGCAAATAATGGTGTAGACAGTGAAACAGGTCGTGAACAGGGAAGCATTATCGATCGATCGGTCGGCAATAGCTCGCCTCAGGAATCCGAAATGACAGAACACAATATTGCAAATACTGTAGACTCAGGTTTTGGGTCCTCACCGTTTTCTCAAATGAGTCAAGACACATTTTCTGCTTGTCAAAATGTGAATGTTGCCGGTGAAAATGCACTGCCAAAAAGCATAGAGAAACAGATTCCAGACACTAATACATTATTATTGCAATTAATGCAACAAATGGAACAAAATCAGAGACAAATGGGACAAAAGCTTCAAAAGTTAGACACAATGGAACAAAATCAGAGACAAACACAGCAAAAGCTTCAAAAGTTAGACACAATGGAACAAAATCTTCAAAAGTTAGACACCACGCTTGAACAAACACGTGAAGATTTAACTACTGAGTTACATAACATCGAATCGAAATGTCAAAAAGTCTGTAATGACGTAAAAACACAAATTTGTGAGCATTTCCAAACTATTTTTTCGCGGCATGAAAATGCATTACAGAATCACGAAGCAGCCATAAAAGAATTGCAAACTATTGTTCATCAAAATCATGAGACCTTGCAAGCTAAAATTGACTCAGTTGCATCTACCGATTCGGTTACGCAACTTGCAAAAACTCAAGAAAACTTAAAGGACACAGTAGATACTCTGAAAATTGGTTCAGAAAGACACATGGAGGAAATTAGTTCATTATCAGAGAAAGTAGTTGAACTTTCGGATCAGCTAAATAATTTATCTACGAAGGTAGATGATAATCTGAATGACACAAAACTGGTAGTCTTTAATGAGACAGAAGAGTGCGAACAAATTAGGAAACTGAAACAAAATCTGAATCAAATTAATACGCAACACCAAAGAGAAATCCGGGAAGTACAAGATCAGCTGACACAGGTAATACAAGAATTACGTATTTCAGAGGACACTCGCGCTCCAACACGGGAAGAGGGACTTAGAAATACGGAAAAGCCGCAAAATAATAACACAGGGCATTTCGGAAGTTATGAAAGAAATTGGCAATGTGCACCGAATTTTGAGATGGAACGGCCGACACAACCTAACAATGACCGATATGCGACTCGCCGACTGATGATTTTGACTATAAGCTGTTCATTACTACACGTAAATTTAAAACATTTAAGAATTCTGGCAACGACATTCATCCACAAGCATGGCTCCATCAAATCTCTCATTGTTTTCCTCCCAACTGGTCCTTAGAACACAGATTAGAATTTATGTGTGGCTGTTTAGAGAATGAACCAGCTGTAAGAATGCGATCGGTCATTCACGATTGTTACAGTGAAGGAGAATTTTACCAAGCCTTCCTCTCAGCATATTGGCCTCAAGCTACACAAGACCGAGTAAAACATAGCATCATGATGCTGAAACACTTCGAACAATCTGAATTTTCCAGCCTTGTGAAATATTTTGAAGACATGTTGCATAAGAATCAGTATCTTTCAAACCCATACAGCCCCTCAGAACTCATCCGCATTTGCTTATTCAAATTGCCTGAACATTTACGACATATTATTTTAGCAGGACGTTGCAAAGACGACATTGAAGCTTTTCAGGGACTGTTACAAGAACTGGAAATTGACACAGACAGTCGCGGGATGCGAAAACAGGAAAACAATCACTACAGGTCACATCCGTCACAATTCCGTGATGACAGAAGCAGTAACTGGACACGACAAGGCTATTCTTACAACGCAAATCGTGACCCAAACAGACACCACCCATATTACAACCACTGGCAGAGTAATAATAGTTACAGAGAAAGATCACATTTCCGTAGTAATGAATATGACAGAGACAATCATAGAAACAGACAATATGGTAACCAGAACTATTTTTATCAAGGGAGACAGAATACTTCCAGACGCAACAGTTCAGCGCGCAGTTACGATTCAGGAAGAAATTCTCCACCACATGACCGACAAGAAAGAAATTATGAAATCTACCGACATGACGA
Organism: Schistocerca americana; assembly: GCF_021461395.2. Taxonomy (NCBI): domain Eukaryota; kingdom Metazoa; phylum Arthropoda; class Insecta; order Orthoptera; family Acrididae; genus Schistocerca; species Schistocerca americana. Next base: position 555,156,368 of record NC_060125.1, on the reverse strand, counting down.
CAGACGAGATAATCATAACAACAGACCTGAATTTCATCAGAACTGGCGGGATTCAAACAGAGCAGGGCACTTTCGACAACGTGAATTTGTAGAAACTAGGTCTCCTAATCCCAATAACGACGCGCGCCAACAAAGGAACAGATAATGACTCGCACCGCAGGCAGCCGCTTGAGCCGGCTGGCTCAGAGAAAAATAACATAGACGCTAACCTTGAGAAAAATTCCAGTATTCTTTACCGACGTATACGACATGATAATTCCGTTGAAGCTCGAGCTTTGCATAGTAGGAAGAGTAAAGGCTTGCACCACATTTCACATGTAAAACCGTTTATTGAAAGATAATCTGCTTTTTAACTTTGTCTTTGCCATATAACTTTTCACTTTACATTGCTAATATGCTTTGTCAGACTTAGAATCTGTTAACATACAACAATGTTTGAAGTTAAATATCCAATCAAGAACCAAGAGAACTTATTTACACAGAAATGACGAATGCATTGTTATAGTGAACAGACGTCACAGTTTTATTGTGTGTGTACATTCTTGCTTGTTAGTTGCACGATTATGGAACGACTATAAGGCTTACATACTTAGAACATTTACCAGTACTGCTAATGAGATTTTAATGCAACATTTTGGTTTACTTGAAAATATATTCTGGATTTAAAGTACTTTCAGCGAGATACCAGATGACACAGTGGTTAGTTTGTGTGACAGCTACACGATTGTATCACGACGCTACTAATGAGTGACAATTTACAATGTTGCTTTTGCAGTGTTTCTGTTTTATATCTGCACAGTGTTCTGTTTTATTCTGGAAAGTAAAACATGTTTTAGTAGTAACTTTTGTGGTATAGCTACAATGAGACTGCCTTTTCTGTAGCACAACAATACGTTACAGCACAGTACTTTCTTCATCATGGCAATAAGCGTAATAACTAAGATATCTATACGCAAAGCATTTCACTTTTATTTCTCATGAGGTAAGTACATTGACTTCTGCAGAACTTAGCTTTCGGAGGACGGTAACTGCGAAACTTCCACAGAGATTATCTTACAGCAAGACGCACATTTAGCGCTACAGGACACGTATTTGAGTGATTAATTTCGCACTTAAAACATGCATTTTTTAAGATATTTGAAGTACAATGATACAAGGGTTTTCCGTGATATATTTCATTCCATTGCTGTAATCTGTAACACCTGAGGGTATAATTACATTAATCATCAGGGGGGTACACGCCTACTTTGTGTACCATGTGTTTGGCAAGCACAAGGAGCCCTAGCTAATATGGTATTTGCTTATACAACTTTAAACATCGGTACCATATTTCTCTAACACAGAATTACACAGCTATCTGATTATTTGACAGAGAAACAAACATTCTTTTTACTACGTTAGTGACAGATGTTTACGCAATTACACAGTTGGATAACTTCACACTTATGAAACTGTATTTTGTCTGTACTTTGTGAACTGTTCATATTTTTTCGGACCCATTGTGATATTATGAGAGCTTTGAATGATCTATTTGGTATGGGATCACGATTTTTAAAGTACATTTGAGGCAGATGACACTTTTGACATGAGCAGAGAATTTTTTTAGGTTTTGACATTATTGCAGAAAGCTACGATGTTTTTGAGATTTGACTGAGGTGTTATGATGTTTTTTTTACGACGACGATGTGTATTATGCTGTTGCGGTATGTTTATGATCAATAAGCTGATGCTATATGAGGAATTTGATTATGGTATGTATTTATTAAGATGAAATATTGAAAAAGTGTCGACGAATATGTATATGTGTAATAAGGTAAGGAGAAATGAATAGTGGTTAGGGACTCTGACTTGTGAAAAAGGATGTTGGAAACCAAGAATCGTACTTTAAGAGTTATGAAATGTTTGTAAATGCGTGAATGTATCACAATGCCAGCGAAAATTTTTTGGACACTGTTATATTCATAAGATTTTGTATCTACACATTTGCAACGCAAATTCTAGACCTCTGAAATTTTTATATGAGACTGTCACTGTAGCGGAAACTGTTGTCGTAAATATTTCGGTAAGAAAGTTAAGTGACCACCTACACATAATGCGTCGTGGGCACCCAGCTGGGCGACAGTCGCCTGAAAAAAAAAAAGCCATTAGCGTGTGCCTTTCAGAGGTACAGGTGGAGAAAAAAAAAAGGGAGGCTATAATCCTCGCTATTGACATTCCTTTGTAGAAAGCATCGCAAATACGACATGCTCATAACTTGGAAACATTCTTACATCTGCACACCTGATTAGGACAAGTGTCTATCTACGAGAATTGAGAGACTTTTTACTGCCTTATTAAATGCCATATGGCTAATGAATGGTGTTTCATGCCGTCCTTTGTACATATTTGCTCATTTTCTTTAATATCTAGTTTCTAGCTGCACTGCAGCATTGGTTAAAATAAAATTTAATATATGTACTAATATAGTTATTTTATGCCTACAGATCCAGTCAATAAGAAATTTTATGATCTATTCAAAAAAACGAAGGAGCATGAAAAGACATTTCCTTTCACAGGAATTGCATACGGAATTTTCTTTTCAATTACTTGGTAATTTTTTTGCTAGAATAACTTCTTGTGGTGCACCACTTTAATTACATAGACATTAAGATGTGATTATACATTTCCCTTATCTGTATTGTTGTCTTTACTGTAATATTTTTCTGCTTGAGCATTGTCATGTTTAGATATAATTTGTTGTTTTTGCTTCTGCTGTTTGCCAGGCATAGTGCTACTGAATTTTAATTTGTGTTACTCTGCTAAGCCAGATTTATTTTTCTTGTTTGCTGCACATTGCCTTATATTAGTTGTAATTTATGCTGCTTGCTTCGCCATTTGTATTTTTGATCATTGCTGTTTGTGTTAATTGTTTTGTGCTGCTGCATTGCCTCGTCCCTTAGTTTAGCATCTGAGCTAAGTAGATTTAAGTTAGCTTAAGAGGGGGTAGACTATATAAGAGAATGAGTTGCGATGAATTGGAAGAAACGCATTGAGAAGATATAAGAAACAGATTTGGCAAAAATGAGTATTGTGCACTGAGAAATAATTATTTTGAAAGAAATATGAATAGAATACAGAAAGCAGGTATAGACAGGACTTTTTGGGAATAATGATGAATGAAGGGAGATCTCCAAGAAGTAAAGAAAGTTTTGTTTGAAAAATACTGCAGTAAAACAAATCCTGTCCTTTCCTTTTGTATTATTATGCTATGTGTTTGTGTACCCTTGTGTATTTCTTTTCTTCCTGTCTCTGTGTACTGTTTCATAGAAAATTTTTTTCTGTTCTAGTACTAAGCTACATTCACTGTGATGAGGAATACTGTTATCCTCAAATATAATTTGCATTTATAATATGTTATTTTCTTTGTAAAGATGTTTAGACATTATTCATTCTGTTTTGTTTTAATGCTCATGTGTGAAGTTGATGTTTCAAAAGTTATTCTGATCTTTATGTATGTACTTGTGTCATTATTTTTGTAACACTGATGTATATGTTTATTTCTATTCTTTTGTAAAGCCTGTACTACAAATGTTCTCTGTATTGTTATGTTCTTTAATGATGTATTTTGTACCTTTGTTATTGTATTCTTATGTTATAAAATTGTAATTGCCACCAGCTCATCAAATTAAGTAACTTGTAAGTTACATTTCACTGCACACGTTTCTGTTGGTCACAGTATATGGACAATATGTGAGAAGTAGGGACTGATAGTGTTTGCACGTGTGTTAATAATTCAGCAAGGGACTGGTTAGCAGCATTGCTGGTTCTAAGGACAGTTCCAAAAACTTTGTGAGTAAACAAGTGGTGGTTATGGACTTGCTATATTATCCGCTAGACTCTTCAATGGTGATTGTGCACTTGCGCAGTCACAACAGATAGCTGCTGGCCGTCTCTACAAGGACTACAGTGGGTCTGCACCTTTGATGACCCACCAATACCATTATTGCTACAAGGACTACAGTGGGTCTGCATCTTTGATGACCCACCAATACCGTAATCTCTACCAGGACTACAGTGGGTCTACTCTGTGACGACCTACCTACCAATATTCTTCAAAACTTCGACTGACTCTGCTGTGGGTTTGCTCTGTTGTGGCCCATTACCTGTCTGCATGTCAAGAGTCAGCACTGTCTTTCCGTTGGAAGGACAACACTACTTCTTCAAAACTGCATGGAAATCCACTACTTCCGTGTGCATTTTCTTTTACTGCTCAGACTTTGAGAAAAACACTGCTATTTTACTGTGATGAATGATTAGGACTGTTTTTATGGACTGTGAGAAAATTTTAGCTTTTGATCAACATTGTATCAATAAGTGTGTGCATTTGATTTCTTTGTTATTGTAATTATGGAAAATTTTATCAGATCATTATTGGCCACTGCCCAAAACAATCTGTAAAATTTTTTGTGGGAGCATGGGGGCTATGTAAGTAGGCTGTTTATGTTTCCTTATGGGCAATGTTACGTAGCGCTCTGTATGAAAATCACTGGCTGTGCTGTGTGCAGTCTGTGGCTAGTTTGCATTGTTGTCTGCCATTGTAGTGTTGGGCAGCGGCAGCTGGATGTGAACAGCGCGTAGCGTTGCGCAGTTGGAGGTGAGCCGCCAGCAGTGGTGGATGTGGGGAGAGAGATGGCGGAGTTTTGTAATATGTCATGAACCGCTATATATATTATGACTATTGAGGTAAATACATTGGTTGTTCTCTATCAAAATCTTTTATTTGCTAACTATGCCTATCAGTAGTTAGTGCCTTCAGCACTTTGAATCTTTTATTTAGCTGGCAGTAGTGGCGCTCGCTGTATTACAGTAGCTTGAGTAACGAAGATTTTTGTGAGGTAAGTGATTTGTGAAAGGTACAGGTTAATGTTAGTCAGGGCCATTCTTTTGTAGGGTTATTGAAAGTCAGATTGCGTTGCGCTAAAAAATATTGTGTGTCAGGTTAAGGACAGTCGTGTATAATTGTTCTAAGGGGACATTTCATAATGTTGTATAAACTTAGATGACATAAAAATATGCAACCTGTCTCGTTTTGCTCACATTCATTCTGTAACGCATATTGTATTTTTAGTTTTGCTTACTTTCATTCTGTAACATCGTATAGTGTTTTTGGATAACTCACAAGTCAAGAGAGTCTTACAACTAGTAATATACATCAGTGTGGTCTGACTTAAAAGGAGGAAATGTAAGAATTACCGATTCTTAGTGCACTCTCTCACCAAAACAAAAAGATATTCCCCACATTGCTAAGAAACTAATTAGTTGTCTACATCTACACCTACGTACAACTCTAGGAGCCACCGTTCGGCGAGTGGCAGAGAGCACACAATACCACTACTGGTCATTTCGTTTCCTGTTCCACTCTTAAATATTGCGAGGGAAAAGCGACCGTCTATGTGCCCCTTTACGATACCTAATTTCTCGTATCTTACATGTGTCGTCCTTACGCGAAATACACGTTGGCGGCAGTAGAATCGTTCAGCAATCAGCTTGAAATGCCTCGTTTCTAAATTTTCTCAATAGTGTTCCTCGAGAAGAAATTCGCCTTCCCTCCAAGGATTCCCCGAAGTAACACTGCATGTTGTTCGTACATACCACTAACAAATCGAACAGTCCGCTTCTGAATTACGTCGGTGTCTCCCTTTAATCGGACCTGACACAAATCCCAAACACTAAAGCAGTACTCAAGAACAGGTCGCACTAGCGTCCTATATGCGGTCTTTTTTGCAGATGAACTACACTTTCCTAAAACTCTCCCAATTAACCGAAGTCGACTACTCAACTTTCCTACTACCGTCATTACATGCTCGTACCGATCCATATCGCTTTGCTGCTTTACGCCCAGATATTTAATCGACGTGAGTGTCGAGCAGCACGCTACGCTACCAATGCTGTTCAAAAATGGTTCAAATGGCTCTGAGCACTATGGGACTTAACTTCTGAGGTCATCAGTTCCCTAGAACTTAGAACTACTAAAACCTAACGAACCTAAGGACATCACACACATCCATGCCCGAGGCAGGATTCGAACCTGCGACCGTAGCGGTCGCGCGGTTCCAGACTGTAGCGCCTAGAACCGCTCGGCCACTCCGACCGGTTACCAATGCTGTAATCGGACATTATGGGTTTGCTGTCCTCACTCATCTCCACTAACTTAAATTTTCATTCAATTAGAACTAGCTGCCACACCAACTAGAAATTGTCGTGGCCTATTAGTTCACTCTGTTTTTCGGCTTCCAGTTTGGCCCTTACTCTGTGAAAGTTTCGTCGGTATCATCATGATGTCATTGGAATCTCCTTTTGTCCCTTTTTCGTGTTTGTGAATAATATGTGTGTTCATAAGAACTCTGCCTGATGTAAAACACGATAGTTTTCCTTTATTTTTCTATTTACCCGACATATTTCAACAGCTATGTGTCATCTTCAGCGGCCATCGTTTTATTTCCGTAAAATATTACACAAGACGTTGTGCCGATTTTAAATGTAGATCTGAAAACCATTACATGTGTATTTTCGTGCTGTTATTGTTCACTTGCAAATATTTTAAATATTGAACAAGCCATCCTGCTTTTATACATTTCATGGCTGGACTGTTTATCCGGCAAAGTAGTTGGAAAAAGTTTGTTGTTCTGTTCAAAGAGAAATTTTTGTATCTTTTCCCGAGTGTGACAGTACAGTACGTAACGCACTGACGACTTTAGTGTGGTGGACATCACTGATATGTTTCTTTTTTAGATGTAATTGTATACAATGCTTTTCGCACAATATATACTTCACTTTCACTTTGTATCACAAGTCTTCATAAACGAATACGAGATTTAGCAAGACTTAATCGTCTCATTCTTGGATGAACTTCATTTTCCTGTATCTGCTCACTTGTTCATCGCGTCGTTTTTCACTACTATCGATCGGCTCAACTGCAGCAGCCGAGCAGTTTACTGCAGACGTGTGGTTACGCTTCAGTTGTGCTGTAATCTAGTCTGATGCATATTATGAAATCTTCAGTAGCAATGGGTATCAGTAATTTCATTTATTCTTAGAAATGTTAACATAAAGCCATATTTTCTAAAATTTATTATTTCATGCTTCACTGTTTCTATTTTACGTACTTATGGCAATTTTGAAGCTTTAACATGAAATCTATAGATTTAATTTTTACTAAGTTTTGTATTAGATTACATTAGATTTACTTTCACTTCAGTTGATCTGTAGTCCTCCTGGATGTGGAACATGTCAGAAAGACAATAATATCTATCAAAAATTTTCAACTGAAACAAATAAGCTAATGTACCTTCCACATTTTTTAATGAACACTATATGAAGGAATCATTTTACAAACACACATTCACTAAGATCGCATTAATGCACTGAATTTAAAATTAAATTTTTTTTATTTATAGGGTAATAAACATGTAATAGAACTACTACAATACTTACTTACAATGAACACATTACTGCACTGAAATGGTATATATCGGTTGAACATACAGAGAACAGAACAGAGAAAAGATGGTTGGAAGAATGCAAGAGAGAACACAGTGAACATATGAAGAGAACTTGGGAAGAACGAAGAAATCACAACTATTCAAGTTCAATCGCTCTCTCAAAAGGGAATAATCGAAAATAATAATAATAATAAATCAGTTGATTCTACTGGAATCATCAATGGAGTAGTAGGACTTGACCACCAATATCTCCTTTAGGCTTTTCTTAAACTGAATTTCATTGTTTGTTGAGCTTTTTATGGCTGCTGGCAAGTTATTGAAAATGTGTGTTCCTGAATAACGCAACCTTTTTGTGCAAGAGTAAGTGACTTTAAATCCTTGTGAAGATTATTCTTATTTCTAGTATTGATTCCATGAACTGAGCTATTGGTTTCAAAAAGTGATATATTTTTAATGACAAATTTCATTAAGGGATAAATATATTGGGAAGCAGTAGTTAGTATCCCTAGTTCCCTAAACAGGCTTCTGCAGGATGTTCTTGAGTTCACACTACATATAACTCTTATTGCACGTTATTGCGCCCATAAAACTTTAGCTTAGCTCGATGAATTACCCCAAAAAATAATCCCATATGACATTATGGATTGAAAGTAAGCATAGCATGCCAACTTTTTCATTTTTTATTCCCTATGCCTGACAAAATTCGCATTGCAAATAGATATTTGTTAAGGCACTTCGCAGTTCTGTGGTGTGCTCCTTCCAGTTGAATTTATTATCAAGCTGTAATCCCAAGAATTTAACTCTGTCCACTTCTTCTATCTACTTGTCATTGTATGTTAGGCATATACTCGTGGGGGACCCCTTACAAGTTCTGAACTGCATGTAGTGTGTTTTTTCGAAGTTTAGTGACAAAGAATTGGCAAAGAACCAGTGATTAATGTGCACAAATATCTTATTACCTGACCTTTCTAAGACTACACTTGATTTTCTATTTATTGCAATGTTTGTATCATTGCCAAACAAAACAAACTTGGCATCTGATAATGTCACTGATGAAAGGTTATTGATATACACAAGAAAAAGTAAGGGCCCTAAGATGGAACCTTGGTTGACCCCACATGTAATTAGTTCCCAGTTGGATGATGTCTGATAATTTAATACATGTCTGTTTCCCAATGACACCCTTTGTTTCCTGCCAGAGATATAAGATTTGAACCATTTTGCAGCATTTCCTGTTACACCATAATATTCTAATTTACTTAAAAGGATATTGTGATTTACATGGTCAAATGCCATTGACAGATGACAAAATATTCCAGTTGCATGCAATTTTTTGTCTAATAAATTAAGTACATTTTCACTGTAAGTGTACATAGCCTTCTCAATATCACAACCCTTTAGAAATCCGAACTGTGACTTTGACAGTATGTTATTTGTGATTACATGGTTATAAAGCCGACTGTACAGTACCTTTTCTAAAATTTTTGAGAATGCTGGCAAAAGTGAAATTGGATGGAAATTTGATGCTGTTTCTTTATCTCCCTTCTTAAACAGTGAATTAAGTTCATCATATTTCAACCATTCAGGAAATATTCCACTGATAAACGACTGGTTACACAGATAGCTTAATATGTTACTTAACTCAGAATCACATTCTTTAACTATCTTTGTTGGTATTTCATCATACCCACTAGGTATTTTTGATTTCAAAGATTTTATGATGGACATTACTTCTGCTGAGGTAGTGAGGGTCAAATTCATATTACGGAAGTTACTTGAAATGTCTGGTTGAGGTATTCCATAACAGCATCTACAGGATCTGACAACCCCATCTTTTCAGTAGCAGTTGTAAAACGTTTGTTAAAAAGTTCTGCAACACTATACACATCTGTCACTAATGTATCATTTACTCTTAATGCTATTTGTCCCTCTTCATGTCTGGTTCTACCAGTCACCTGCATCACTATATCCCATATTGTCTTTATTTTGTTATCTGATATGACTATCTTTTCTTTGTAATATATTTGCTTTGATGTCAATATTACAGTCTTTAATATTTTGCAGTATTTCTTGTAATGTGCTATAGCATCAACATCAGAACTGTTTCGGATTGACAGATATAGTTTTCTTTTTGTTTTACAAGATACCCATATTCCTTGAGTAATCCATGGCTTCTTTGTAGACTTTGCAACCTTGGTTAGTTCTGGGGAAATAAAGTGTTCAAATAACGCATCAGTTCATCGAAACAATGTCTTTGACAACTATGCATATCACTTGAACCCCTTTGCCTCAAATGTAATATCTCCATACGGTAGCCATTTACAATAGAACATCCATTCACAATGGCTTATAAGCAACAGGTGATTGGTAATATTCCAGGTACATAGTAACTAACACCACAAATACAGTGTGGTGAGGGTTGTGAGTCGACAACTCGAGATGGGTGTGCTATGACAAAAGATCACTGTAGGATGGACAATACTGAACCATGAATGACGAGGCTAATGCAATTCGTAATATATGGCGTTATATCACTAGTGTTATACATAGAAATTGGCATACAATAGCTTTGTTTTTGCGTTGAATTTTTGGAAGGCGTCAGATGCAGTAATATTTGTCGGCACAGTTGCATGTATATGTACCATATTTTCCATAATAAGTTCGTATTTTTGTAAGCGTTAGGAGAGTTTTGTTGCTTTTCGTAATAAACATTCAGCACGTGATATGCAAAGTGGTCGCTGGTACGATTCCATAATCCAAGCATTGCTTGATACGGTACGCATTGGTCATAAAATGCGCTATGATGTATGTATTAATGTTATTTATGGTTATTCCCTTTCAAAGTGCAAGGTAGATGTTGTGTTATCACTAGCGCGGGTATGTTGCGTGCAGTTGCGCTCGCTTGTTACACCAATTCAAATGTGTATGATCATTTAAACTGCAGGCGTCGTCATGAAACATTTTATTTGCCACTGGTTCTTTTGTAACACAAGCCATGTGAAATGATGACCAGGTGACATAAATGTACAAATAAAGGCTTTGCTTTGAATGCGGCCTTTGCACCAAGTGCAGTGATTGTGTCGGATGATATTTAGTATGGTGCTGTGTATTGTGTATTTCTCGCATAACTTGCGGTTTGTTACCAAATATTACATAAATAATATAAATAAAATGATGTAACTTTTTTATGTCTTTCATCCTGTTTTACTTTATTTTTTCCGACAGTATGTGAATAACACATAAAAAAAAGGAAATTTTAGATTTCAGTTGAATTTTCTTTTGCTGGAAAATTAGAACGAGGGATCTGTTTTACTTGGCAAAAACTTTCTAACGACAAGATTGCATAAATATTTCTTCATTTACAAACAACCGGTTTCGACAGACTTTACTGTCTTGTTTTCGTCTTCAAAAATTTATGTTATGGATGTGTTCATCTTGAGTTGGACGTCATGCTAAGCTGTCATTATAGATAAAATGTAGCACACAATATGAAGGTTTGTTATACATAAAACATTTAAAATCAAGAAGTGCCTTGTGCACATGACCATGTCAGTATACATAAAGGTCACAGATGATTGTTACGTCACAACAAACACAGTACACAATATAATACACAGTAGCATTTCTATTAACGTTGGCTGTACATGTTCTGAACATTCAAGATCAACCTCAGACGGCATATAAGGTATAAGAGTTGTATACCGTGTTTTTTACGTCGTAACAATCATCTGTGAGCGTTGCGTACGTGGACATAGCCATGTTCACAAGGCGCTTCTTGATTTTAAATATTTTATTTATGACAAACCTTTATATTACGTGCTACATTTTATCTACATAACATCTTGCTGTGAGGTCCAACTCAAAATGAACACATTTTATAACATAAATTTTTGAATACCTGAGGATGACAGCAGAGTCTGTCGAAACCGATTGTTTGTAAATAAAGAAATATTTATGTGATTTTATGGGATATTGGTTTTAGAATGTTTATAACATTTAGATTTTAGCATTGAATTCCTGCATGGAATTCAACAATTTTGATATTGCGTTATTTCAAGGTATAAATCGATAATATTTTACCCAGTAACGATAACATAGTGTTGTATAAGGAAGGGCACGCTAGTCGTCGCCTCCTGGCTTTGTGTGCTTAATTCAAATGCTGGGCTATTTTTTAAAAACATGTTAAGATTTATTGCAGTGTAAAACTGGTATTTCCTGTGTTATGAAAATGTCATCAATAAATGACAGTGAGTGTAGCAGCACCATAGCAAACTACACTCCTGGAAATTGAAATAAGAACACCGTGAATTCATTGTCCCAGGAAGGGGAAACTTTATTGACACATTCCTGGGGTCAGATACATCACATGATCACACTGACAGAACCACATTCACATAGACACAGGCAACAGAGCATGCACAATGTCGGCACTAGTACAGTGTATATCCACCTTTCGCAGCAATGCAGGCTGCTATTCTCCCATGGAGACGATCGTAGAGATGCTGGATGTAGTCCTGTGGAACGGCTTGCCATGCCATTCCCACCTGGCGCCTCAGTTGGACCAGCGTTCGTGCTGGACGTGCAGACCGCGTGAGACGACGCTTCATCCAGTCCCAAACATGCTCAATGGGGGACAGATCCGGAGATCTTGCTGGCCAGGGTAGTTGACTTACACCTTCTAGAGCACGTTGGGTGGCACGGGATACATGCGGACGTGCATTGTCCTATTGGAACAGCAAGTTCCCTTGCCGGTCTAGGAATGGTAGAACGATGGGTTCGATGACGGTTTGGATGTACCGTGCACTATTCAGTGTCCCCTCGACGATCACCAGTGGTGTACGGCCAGTGTAGGAGATCGCTCCCCACACCATGATGCCGGGTGTTGGCCTTGTGTGCCTCGGTCGTATGCAGTCCTGATTGTGGCGCTCACCTGCACGGCGCCAAACACGCATACGACCATCATTGGTATCAAGGCAGAAGCGACTCTCATCACTGAAGACGACATGTCTCCATTCGTCCCTCCATTCACGCCTGTCGCGACACCACTGGAGGCGGGCTGCACGGTGTTGGGGCGTGAGCGGAAGACGGCCTAACGGTATGCGGGACCGTAGCCCAGCTTCATGGAGACGGTTGCGAATGGTCCTCGCCGATACCCCAGGAGCAACAGTGTCCCTAATTTGCTGGGAAGTGGCGGTGCGGTGCCCTACGGCACTGCGTAGGATCCTACGGTCTTGGCGTGCATCCGTGCGTCGCTGCGGTCCGGTCCCAGGTCGACGGGCACGTGCGCCTTCCGCCGACCACTGGCGACAACATCGATGTACTGTGGAGACCTCACGCCCCACGTGTTGAGCAATTCGGCGGTACGTCCACCCGGCCTCCCGCATGCCCACTATACGCCCTCGCTCAAAGTCCGTCAACTGCACATACGGTTCACGTCCACGCTGTCGCGGCATGCTACCAGTGTTAAAGACTGCGATGGAGCTCCGTATGCCACGGCAAACTGGCTGACACTGACGGCGGCGGTGCACAAATGCTGCGCAGCTAGCGCCATTCGACGGCCAACACCGCGGTTCCTGGTGTGTCCGCTGTGCCGTGCGTGTGAGCATTGCTTGTACAGCCCTCTCGCAGTGTCCGGAGCAAGCATGGTGGGTCTGACACACCGGTGTCAATGTGTTCTTTTTTCCATTTCCAGGAGTGTATTAGGCGGCAATATGCTCACGTGCATATACATGAGGGCGACACCCAACAAGGTGTCCCGTTGACCACTAAATATTATATTTGTCAGTCTGATTGTGTCGTTTATGGGAAACAGGAGACACATAGGCAGCTAGTGTATTTGTTACTCACAGCTTGACTTCCTGGTATGAATCAGATCCCGCATTTTGGTACCATATTGTGTAGCTAGTTACGGTTAATAACAAGGTATCTCTGTAATAATATAAGCACTTGTATTATGGCATGCTTACTGTGTGTAAATATTTTTCTATGATATGTACTTTGTAATTTTACGAGTGTGGTTTGAGAATGGGCGAGTCAGCCCGACACTGGTAACCACTGAAGCAACAGATTGTATATTTATGCATCTGAGACTGATAAAATAAAAATTTATGAAATTTTCGTCAGTATTACACAGTCGCGGACCTACCAATCCGAAGCAGAATGCCTCGAATCAATAAGTGAAATGTAATCTTTGGACTTCTTCTTGTTAGCACTTGGCGCGACGTTGATGTGTAATGGAGTCAAGTCATGTTTTGTAATGCTGTAGAAAGGAGACAAGTTTAGTTGGAATTAGTGGCTCATGGGAGGGAATTAACGTTAAACATGGCCAACCTGATAGTTGAAAACACGAAAGACAGAAATGTAGACATTTTATTTCATTTCGTAGTCAGTGATTCATTCAAAGATTCGATATCAATATACATACTTTGCACGAACAGCTATGGCCATAGTCGTATTCCTGACAAGAAGACAACGAGACCAACTGCTGAGTAAAACGTTATGCGGGGTGACAATTAATTGACCTACAGTAAATAAAATCGTCGTAACTTCTCAACGGTTTGCGTTAGGACGTTCAAACTGCACGGTTATCCGCGGGCCATAATGGGAATTCGTATGGGCTTAGCGAAAAAGCCCCCTTTCATTTGGATACGTTCGTCAACAAGCAAAATTGTCGCATTTGGGGGACTGAGAGTCCGCATTTCGCGATCGAGAAGTCTCTTTGCCCTTAACTGGTGCCTGTGTGGTGTGTAATGTCCAGTCACGGAATAATCGATGCGATATTCCTTGATGGAACGGTGACTACCGAACGGTGTGTGAAGGTTTTGGAAGATGATTTAATCCCCATTATCCAAAGTGACCCTGATTTCGATAAGATGTGGTTCATGGTTCCTGCAAGACGGAGCTCGATCCCATGGAAGCAGCAGAGTGTTTGATGTCGTGGAGGAGCGCATTGGGAGCCGTATTCTAGCTCTGGGGTACCCAGAGGCCACAGGCATGGGCCTCGATTGGCTGCCCTGCGACATATGCGACTCCTTTTTGTGGGGCTATATTAAAGACGAGGTTTACAGCATTGCTGAGATGAAAACAGGCATTCAGGAGGCCGTCGACAGCATCGATGTTCCGACACTTCAGCGTGTCATGCAGGATTTCGCTATTCGTCTGCGCTACATCATCGCCAATCGTGGCAGGCACATCGAACATTTCATAACCTAAATCCGAATATCGGTAGTGACGTTTACATGTTGAATAAAGTGTGTGCACGCCGTAGTTTGTAACTAATTTACGCTTCTTTTCATATAGTTCAATAATTGTCACCCTGCATTAGTAAAGTGAACATGCGCTTCTGTCATATTTTTTTGCGAATAATGACAAAAGACCGTTCAGAGGAAAAGTCATTGTATAGACGTTATTGGAGAAGCGTGTTACACCCTGCAAGGCAAAACAGGCCCAAATTCTGTAAATCCTGAGGGAGAACAGGTGATTTGCTTCACTGTTGTCCGTCCACCCGCTGCTACAATCACGGCCTGTTCGAGAATATTTTTTAACACAAGCGACCTATCATTTGTCGCCCTCCCCCTGCTTCACACACTAGTTGACTCATATCATAAACATAATTATCCCCCTCTGTATCTGAAATACAGCGTTCATAGTGTTCGCACGGGAGATATGAGTTACATTATTAGTGATAGCAGCAATTTAAACTGCACCAAGCTGTGAGCCACACGGGAATAATTATTTATTTAACTATCAACATTGTTAGAAGGAAGTGGCCTAAACTGGACTCCCCTTCCCCTGTACAGACGCCATGCTATCCTGTCTCTGCGTTCTCCCGATTTCTGGTGGGACCAAGAATAAATAGTAGTTTGGGCTTCTAATATGGTGTGCACAAGACCCCCACTCCATTTTTACTTATCAGTACGCCATTACATGCTTTGACAATGGAAAAAGTTTTTACATTGTGGTACATTTTTCACTGTTGTTGGTAAACCTCTCTCCCCTTCTGCCTAACCATCCTATGTTGGCAAAACTGTCCTCCCGGATTATAAGACTCGCCTTACTCACGAGAAAACACTCTAGTCTCACACACTCGAATCGAACATACGGAATCGAAACGCAGCGTTAGGAGATGGGAAAGAGGATTATGATAACAAAACATAGATGCAATGCCGGCCGAAGTGGCCGTGCGGTTAAAGGCGCTGCAGTCTGGAACCGCAGGACCGCTACGGTCGCAGGTTCGAATCCTGCCTCGGGCATGGATGTTTGTGATGTCCTTAGGTTTAACTAGTTCTAAGTTCTAGGGGACTAATGACCTCAGAAGTTGAGTCCCATAGCGCTCAGAGCCATTTGAACCATAGGTGCAATGATTGGAAGAAAAACTATATATGCAGGGAGGCACCGAAATCCCAGAAGCAACACAACTGATACAAACTTAGGAAATAGTTCTGATGGATCCCTTTCACTAGTGCTGGCGAAAAGTCAGAAAAAATTAGTAAACAGACGTTGTGCAAAGTTCCCGAGACGAAAGTCAAGAAGCAATATGTCAACAAGTGGCCACGATAGCCTCAACACTTACGAATATTATCGCTGATTAAATTATTGGTTCCCCTTGCTAAAACGTGTCGGAAATTCTTATTACCAGCAAAATGATTGTTCAAAGGGACGTTAAACCATAAATTTTCTTCCTTCTAAATGTTGGTAGGTACCGCACAAAACAGTACTTTTGAGTATACTTGTACCAGTGGACCAACAACTTTTTCCGTAATATCTAATATTTGAAAAGGTACGTCAGTTTTTGACTGCCCGTTTCCTAGTTCCCTGTCCCATCTAGTTTCCAAACCATCAGTCCTTAAATTCTGGTTCTCTGCGAATTCGATCAACATTTCTCATGGTACACCTTCGACACCATGGCACGTGAAAAGCAATAAATCTGCAGGAATTTTGCGCGTATTTACTATCTTGGATGAAACTTGACTCAAACATCACACCTATATGTGTCGAAACAATACATAAAACCATGAGTTCAGCAAGCCAAGACGCTGTTTTGTGAGGCAGAAGATAATGGCCACCGGTTATCTTAGATTCTCAGGGTTTCGTCAAAACAGATAACTCTTACAAAGAGTCATCTACATTTGATATTGCAGCCCCTCCCGTCGGAGGTTCGTGTGCTCCCTCGGGCATGGGTGTGTGTGTTGTTCTCAGCATAAGTTAATGTTAGTTTAAGTAGTGTGTAAGTCTAGGGACCGATGACCTCAGCAGTTTGGTCCCGTAGGAATTCACACACATTTGAACACTTGAGCAGTTGATATTCAATACTGGGCTGTCTGAGACAGGAAAACTGACAATGAAGTGCAACTTCAGTAGGACAATGCTCCAAGAAACAAAGCAGCAGACAAAGGAGAGGGTGTGATTAGTCGGGATTCAGAATGGTTTTTCATCTACGTTATCCTACCGATTTATCTCCAAGTTATTTTCTTTTCTGTCTTTTGTAACTCAGAAATTTGGTTTGATGCAACGAAGCTTCCATGACGCATGTAAGTAGTAGACCCCAAAACGGAATATTTTGTAGAACTAACAAAAACAACTTTTTCGATAGTGCTGAAAATTTAAATATCACTGTGTGAAATTGTAGTCGTTGCATCATCTCCTGGAAAGCCTTCTAAAAATCCTAAAAACCGTAGTAAAATGTTATGATAGCAGCAAGCGAACTGTCTCAATGACGAATAAAGAGATAAGTGTTTATACATGTAAATGTTCTATCAATGATGAAATATTATTTTGGAACGAGAAAACTCTACATCTTTACGTGTTTTGAACATAAAAATATTAATAATAAATATAATTATGTGTATCAAATACTAAGACTAACAAATATTATGTCATGTCCAGGAATTTCTATGTAATTGAGGGCAAAGGCTTGGATGAGTAAAATGATTACTTTCGTGTCAGCTCTCTAAGCTATTTGTAGGAGGTTGCTTGTGGAGGAACGATTTTGTTAATTGCACCTAAGTTTTCTTCACAATATATGCACAAAAAGTATTTGCCTTTTTAATCTCATTTCATACCTCTCCCTCTATGTGAATATAATTAAGTGGAAGTAACTAATTATAGCTAGAATTCAAGTATTATATTGGCCATCTGCCATTCTTTTGTTGTAATGACGCATTGGCAGCCATTACGTGAAATATAATTAACCACATGATGTTATGGCTTCACCTACAAGATAACAAGAAAAAATACTTTAAAGATTTTGCTATCAGGAAAAGAAAATATTTTTTGCAGAAAACTTTTCATTAAATATGTACGAACCCCCCAAAGATAATAAATAATAAGACGAGCCTCAAGGTTGGTTGTGCGTAAATCGCTGATTGGTAAATACCTTGTTATCGCTGCCGGAAATATTATTAAAATCATAATTAACTGTATAAAACTTAGCGTTAGCAAAGAATTTACGTAACATTGAGAATAACAGTGCAGCTTCGTAGGCGATAATATCGTGCCTGTCTCTGCTACAGTATTAATTTATCGGGCATTCATTACTACAGTTTTAAACAAACCACGCGTATTTCTGAGCTAGCCGTGTGTGTTGACAACAAGTTGCTACAACCTGATCTAGTACCTTTTATCAGAATTATTTGCCTACATAGCAACATTGATGATCGTTAGCGTATGCTTTTAGCCGCTACTACGAGTGTGCGAGATATAAGCGACATCACGATTTATTAGTATTTTCATCCACGATCCCAAACGTAATGAATCGATAGCTTGTATGCTGAGAAAAATGAGAGGGAAACGGTATATCGTCGAACTAAAATGCGACTCTTTGGAAGAAAGGCGCCGAATACCTTACCAAACCTGTACTCTAGGATCACTATGCAGCCGTAGCATATCTTGGACAGTGATCATGAGATTAACATGCGAGAGCTTAGGATACCTGCATTGGCATTATTCGCATTGTCCTTGAATATACCTGGAGCGGTAGCTGATAAGAGTAGCAGAATCGACTAAAATCGGAAATCTGTGTACAACTTTCGGCGGATATTCAGTTGTTTTCGTTCGCCACCGACCTTTGTCGAGCGTACACTACCCGATCAAAAGTATCCGGACTGCACGATGTATTAATGGAACAGGCCAATAGACGACACGAGAAGCAGTATAAATGGAGGCAGGGAGTGTCATGTTCTCAGCAGAGAAGCAGTAAAAGAAGAATGGGTCGATTAGGACAGCTCAGTGACTTAGAACTTGGAGGAGGCATTAGGTGGCACCTGATTAACCAGTGTATCAGTGATATTTCAACCTTTCAAAGTTTTACAAGCTGCGACATGGTCGCGAATAGATCAGTGACCCGAAAATGTAGAATAAATTTCTTTTATTTCACATCTATGGTCACAAACTTGTAGGGTCTCAGACTACTGAGTTCGGTCAGCAATGACCATCTTCAGATCTGTTTTATAAAAACATGTCCACTATATTAGGACATGTTTTTATAAAACAGATCTGAAGATGGTCATTCCTGATCGGTAGTCTGAGAACCTACAAATTTCTGACCACAGACCTGAAATAAAAGAAACTTATTCTTTCTAAAGTTTCCCGAGCTGGCTGTTGGTGATCTCATTGTTAAGTGGAAGGTGTAAGCACAGCTAGATTGGGATCAGGAAGATCTCAGGTACCAACGAACAGGGGCCCTCGAGAATTGCGTAGGATTGCTGTAAAAAAGTGCACGCAGTCAGAGGAAGGAATCGTCCACGAGTGTTACAAGCAGCAAAGCCAGGACAATTACTGCGCGTGTGGGGCTAAAAAGAATGGGATGCAATAGTCGATCAGCAACTGGTAAGTCACAGTGAATACTAAGCGAAAGAGGACGCCACCGGACACTGGAAGATTGGAAACGAGTGATTTACAGTGGTGAATCACGCCGTATTCTGTGGCAATTAGATGGAAGGATTTGGATTTGGCGAATGCTTAGAGAACGTGCCTACACTACTGGCCATTAAAATTGCTACACCACGAAGATGACGTGCTACAGACGCGAAATATAACCGACAGGAAGAAGATGCTGTGATATGCAAATGATTAGCTTTTCAGAGCATTCGCACAAGGTTGGCGCCGGTGGCGACACCTACAACGTGCTGACGTGAGGAAAGTTTCCAACCGATTTCTCATACACAGACAGCAGTTGACCGGCGTTGCCTGGTGAAATGTTGTTGTGATGCTTGTGTAAGGAGGAGAAATGAGTACCATCACGTTTCCGACTTTGATAAAGGTCGGATTGTAGCCTATCGCGACTGCGGTTTATCGTGTCGCGACATTGCTGCTCGCGTTGGTCGAGATCCAATGACTGTTAGCAGAATATGGAATCGGTGGGTTCAAGAGGGTAATACGGAGCGCCGTGCTCGATTCCAACGGCCTCGTATCACTAGCAGTCGAGATGACAGGCATCTTATCCGCATGGCGGTAACGGATCGTGCAGCCACATCTCGATTCCTGAGTCAGCAGATGCGGACGTTTGCAAGACAACACCCATCTACACGAACAGTTCGACGACATTTGCAGCAGCATGGACTATCAGCTCGGAGACCATGACTGCGGTTACCCTTCGCGCTGCATCACAGACAGGAGCGCCTGCGACATCGCGGTGAACGCACATTGGAAGCATGTATTCGTCATTGCCATACTGGCGTATCACCCGGCGTGACGGTATGGGGTGCCATTGGTTACACGTCTCGGTCACCTCTTCCTCGCATTGACGGCGCTTTGAACAGTGGACGTTACATTTCAGATATGTTACGACACGTGGCTCTACCCTTCATTCGATCCCTGCGAAACCCTACATTTCAGCAGGATAATGCACGACCGCATGTTGCAGGTCCTGTACGGGCCTTTCTGGATACAGAAAATGTTCGGCTGCTGCCCTGGCCAGCACATTCTCCAGATCTCTCACCAATTGAAAACGTCTGGTCAATGGTGGCCGAGCAACTGGCTCGTCACAATACGCCAGTCACTACTCTTGATGAACTGCGGTATGATGTTGAAGCTCCATGGGCAGCTGTACCTGTATATGCCATCCAAGCTCTGACTCAATGCCCAGGCGTGCCAAGGCCGTTATATGGCCAGAGGTGTTTGTTCTGGGTACTGATTTCTCAGGATCTATGCACCCAAATTGCGTGAAAATGTAATCACGTATCAGTTCTACTAAATATATTTGTCTAATGAATATCTGTTTATCATCTGCATTTCTATTTAGTGTAGCAATTTTAATGGCCAGTAGTGTACCATGACGTATAGTGTCAACAGTGAGCTACTGAGGAGATGATATTATGGTAAGGGGTTTTTTCGTTACTGAGGCGTAGTTCCCATACTGCGCTTAAGAAAACGCAAAATACGAAAGAATGTGGACACATTTTACAACATTGTGCACTGTGTACAGTAGAGGAACAGTACAGAGACGATGACTGTTTTAGTATGACAATGTATCGTGTCATAAAGCAGCATCTGTGAGGCAGTGATTTGCGGAC
This sequence comes from Schistocerca americana, assembly GCF_021461395.2. Taxonomy (NCBI): domain Eukaryota; kingdom Metazoa; phylum Arthropoda; class Insecta; order Orthoptera; family Acrididae; genus Schistocerca; species Schistocerca americana. The sequence continues at coordinate 555,135,376 of NC_060125.1, read as the reverse complement.
GGTATCATTCCCGAAATGGACAGGCCTGTTCAGAATCCCAATCTAAGCCCAATGGAGCACTTTTGGCATGACTCAGAACGAGAACTTCGCTCCAAATCGCAACGTCCAACGTTACTACATTCTCTGATTTCGGCTGTTGGGGAACAATAGGCTGCCATTCCACCACAGACATTCAGACACCTGATGGAAAGTGTTCCCAGCAGAGTTCAGGTCCTCGTAAATGCGGAGGGTGAATACATCCCACGTCCAGTAATAGATGTCCAGATGCTGTAAATGCTTAAACAAATAATTGTTATTGGGTTAGAGTTTTGAAGCGTACGTGGTTTAAGTGACTCGTAAATTTTAAAGAAATTATTTCTACATGAACCATTTACACTATTATCATCAGCAGTCTGTAAACTAAACCCTGAATAACAAAATTTTCAATATTTCATCACAAATACCTTTGGAAAAACCTTAGATATTGGGAAAGGACTTTCACAAGTATGACTGCAAGTAAACAGTGAATGGAAGTAAATAGTATGAGACATTCTAAAACGTAAGCAAATATTATTTTCAACACATGCTTATGTCCTTTCTTTCAAACGTAGAAATTATACAGCCGACCGGTTGCAAATAACTGTTTGGTACAACTGACCTAGGTTCCTACATCTACTAATGGTGTCTTCATCACAATGAAATTTTGAGAAATCTTGAAATTACATTGCGAGAAAGCAATGGTCAGAATTTAGAGCAGCTATGCTCAAGTAAAAAATAAAATACGTTCTAGCCTTGTCACATATGCCTAGCTAGGAACAACATCTGACTGATCATTTGACATCTGACTAACATTGTAAATAGCAATAACTACAGTGTTTTCTGAATCGTATTACGTCAGTCACATCACATTTCGTTTATTTCTAGCGCGAGTAAGATGTAGTTCCTAGCCAGCCATAAGTGACAAGTCTGGAACTTATTTTATTTTATTTTTGATTTGAGCATATCTGCTCTAAATTCTGACCATTACTTTCTCGAAATGTATTTTTACAGTTTCTCCAATTTTCATTCTGATAAAGTCACCCTTAATAGGTGTCGAAACCTCGGTCAGTTCTACCAAATAGTTATTTGCAACCGGTTGGCTGTATAATTCCAATGTTTGAAAACTTTACATGTTTGCAGAGAAGCAGCCATGTTTCAAACTGATCAGTTTTTTTTAATGGACACCCCGTATTATTTCTTACACAATCAATAAAATGAAAAATCACAAAAATAATGGCGTTGGTTGCATGAAAATACGTCAATTACTTGCAGAGAAACTGCAAAGCGAGGTTGACGCAGTACGATGCGACAACGCTGAACTTATTGCTATTTCAGTGTTATTAAGTGGACTGGAAACAACACAGATGTCCAGTCGCAAACAATGAAAAATAAAGAACAGTTTGCTCGTTTGTGCTTTATTGATATTTACTAAAGTACTAGAATGGACATAACGATAACAAAAAACCAGATATCACCGGTCTTGGTAAACATAAATAATATCTGTCCAGGGATCTAACAAACGGGTAAATGGCAGTTGTACGCAGTTGTGTGACTGGACAACTGTATTGTTTCCAGCCTACTAAATAACAGTGTAAATAGCAATAACAACAGTGTACTTAATAACACTGTAAATAGCAATAACAACAGTGCATCGTAGTACGTCAATCACATCGCTATTACGAGCAATGTGGGGTTCACACTTGCATTTCAGGATGTACAATAGCAGCGCTTTTCGTATATTAGCATCAGCTTCACTTTCAATTTCTCAGGACGTAAGTGACGTATTGCGATGCAACCAACGCCAGTATTTTTGTGATTTTTCATGTTGCCGATAGCGGAATAAATGATATGGAGTGTCCATTTAAAAGAAACATAAGTTTGGTTATTGTCCAGATGCAAATTACAAAATGTTTCAAGCAAATGTTCTTTAGCCGTCAGGGGGACATAATCAGCATGACTGCCTTCGTTGTAGCTTCGTTTTTTACGAAGATATGAACAGTGGTATGACTTTTTAAATGGTACCCTGTATTTTTTATTCGGCAATTCATTTCCTCTCCTAAAGACCTATTTAAATATGTATCAAAGTGTACCATTCACTGAAACACAAAGTTATTATTTACATAGCCGGCCGCGGTGGTCTCGTGGCTCTAGGCGCTCAGTCCGGAACAGTGCGACTGCTACAGTCGCAGGTTCGAATCCTGCCTCGGGCATGGATATGTGTGATGTCCTTAGGCTGGTTTGGTTTAAGTAGTTCTAAGTTCTGGGGGACTGATGACCTAAGATGTTAAGTCCCATAGTGTTCAGAACCATTTGAACCATTTTTTTTATTAATTACATAACACAACACTGACGTTGACGCTCCCAGCGCTTAGTGCAGGTACTCGGGGTAATGGAACACATACACGTGCTGACATTGACAGAGGACAAATGTAAAAATAAGTAGACTGCACACCCGTCATTCCGTCAACTACCGTCAGTTGAAGAGTTGTGTGAGTAGAATGTACACCAACGGAGAGAAGGTAGAAATGCCACTCATCTCTGGGGAATGTAAGTAAGCAGAGCAGTAATTGCAGTACTGTTTTCTAATGTGCGGCTACATTTAGTACAGTAGTTTACTCCTTTTAAATATTGTTGTGTAGAGTAGGCATACAGTAAAGGCTGTCCTTCCTACAAACTGCGTCGACATAACGTTTCTTTTATTGTTGTTGTTGAAGGTAGGCGAAATGCTACGCAGGCAGCGCAACTGTACAGAGAGCGATATCCTGACAAAAAAAAACACCTTCCCGGTGGATGTTTTCTCGTCTTGTTGCGACGCTTCAGGAGACGGGAAGTTTTCTTATGTGCGGCTACATTTAGTACAGTAGTTTACTCCTTTTAAATATTGTTGTGTAGAGTAGGCATACAGTAAAGGCTGTCCTTCCTACAAACTGCGTCGACATAACGTTTCTTTTATTGTTGTTGTTGAAGGTAGGCGAAATGCTACGCAGGCAGCGCAACTGTACAGAGAGCGATATCCTGACAAAAAAAAACACCTTCCCGGTGGATGTTTTCTCGTCTTGTTGCGACGCTTCAGGAGACGGGAAGTTTTCTTATGTGCGGCTACATTTAGTACAGTAGTTTACTCCTTTTAAATATTGTTGTGTAGAGTAGGCATACAGTAAAGGCTGTCCTTCCTACAAACTGCATCGACATAACGTTTCTTTTATTGTTGTTGTTGAAGGTAGGCGAAATGCTACGCAGGCAGCGCAACTGTACAGAGAGCGATATCCTGACAAAAAAAAACACCTTCCCGGTGGATGTTTTCTCGTCTTGTTGCGACGCTTCAGGAGACGGGAAGTTTTCTTATGTGCGGCTACATTTAGTACAGTAGCTTACTCCTTTTAAATATTGTTGTGTAGAGTAGGCATACAGTAAAGGCTGTCCTTCCTACAAACTGCGTCGACATAACGTTTCTTTTATTGTTGTTGTTGAAGGTAGGCGAAATGCTACGCAGGCAGCGCAACTGTACAGAGAGCGATATCCTGCCAAAAAATCACCTTCCCGGTGGATGTTTTCTCGTCTTGTTGCGACGCTTCAGGAGACGGGAAGATTTCTTATGTGCGGCTACATTTAGTACAGTAGTTTACTCCTTTTAAATATTGTTGTGTAGAGTAGGCATACAGTAAAGGCTGTCCTTCCTACAAACTGCGTCGACATCACGTTTCTTTTATTGTTGTTGTTGAAGGTAGGCGAAATGCTACGCAGGCAGCGCAACTGTACAGAGAGCGATATCCTGACAAAAAAAAACACCTTCCCGGTGGATGTTTTCTCGTCTTGTTGCGACGCTTCAGGAGACGGGAAGTTTTCTTATGTGCGGCTACATTTAGTACAGTAGTTTACTCCTTTTAAATATTGTTGTGTAGAGTAGGCATACAGTAAAGGCTGTCCTTCCTACAAACTGCGCCGACATAACGTTTCTTTTATTGTTGTTGTTGAAGGTAGGCGAAATGCTACGCAGGCAGCGCAACTGTACAGAGAGCGATATCCTGACAAAAGAAAACACCTTCCCGGTGGATGTTTTCTCGTCTTGTTGTGACGCTTCAGGAGACGGGAAGTTTTCTTATGTGCGGCTACATTTAGTACAGTAGTTTACTCCTTTTAAATATTGTTGTGTAGAGTAGGCATACAGTAAAGGCTGTCCTTCCTACAAACTGCGTCGACATAACGTTTCTTTTATTGTTGTTGTTGAAGGTAGGCGAAATGCTACGCAGGCAGCGCAACTGTACAGAGAGCGATATCCTGACAAAAAAAAACGCCTTCCCGGTGGATGTTTTCTCGTCTTGTTGTGACGCTTCAGGAGACGGGAAGTTTTCTTATGTGCGGCTACATTTAGTACAGTAGTTTACTCCTTTTAAATATTGTTGTGTAGAGTAGGCATACAGTAAAGGCTGTCCTTCCTACAAACTGCGTCGGCATAACGTTTCTATTATTGTTGTTGTTGAAGGTAGGCGAAATGCTACGCAGGCAGCGCAACTGTACAGAGAGCGATATCCTGACAAAAAAAAAACACCTTCCCGGTGGATGTTTTCTCGTCTTGTTGCGACGCTTCAGGAGACGGGAAGTTTTCTTATGTGCGGCTACATTTAGTACAGTAGTTTACTCCTTTTAAATATTGTTGTGTAGAGTAGGCATACAGTAAAGGCTGTCCTTCCTACAAACTGCGTCGACATAACGTTTCTTTTATTGTTGTTGTTGAAGGTAGGCGAAATGCTACGCAGGCAGCGCAACTGTACAAAGGGCGATATCCTGACAAAAAAAAACACCTTCCCGGTGGATGTTTTCTCGTCTTGTTGCGACGCTTCAGGAGACGGGAAGTTTTCTTATGTGCGGCTACATTTAGTACAGTAGTTTACTCCTTTCAAATATCGTTGTGTAGAGTAGGCATACAGTAAAGGCTGTCCTTCCTACAAACTGCGTCGACATAACGTTTCTTTTATTGTTGTTGTTGAAGGTAGGCGAAATGCTATGCAGGCAGCGCAACTGTACAGAGAGCGATATCCTGACAAAAAAAAACACCTTCCCGGTGGATGTTTTCTCGTCTTGTTGCGACGCTTCAGGAGACGGGAAGTTTTCTTATGTGCGGCTACATTTAGTACAGTAGTTTACTCCTTTTAAATATTGTTGTGTAGAGTAGGCATACAGTAAAGGCTGTCCTTCCTACAAACTGCGTCGACATAACAATTCTTTTATTGTTGTTGTTGAAGGTAGGCGAAATGCTACGCAGGCAGCGCAACTGTACAGAGAGCGATATCCTGACAAAAAAAAAACACCTTCCCGGTGGATGTTTTCTCGTCTTGTTGCGACGCTTCAGGAGACGGGAAGTTTTCTTATGTGCGGCTACATTTAGTACAGTAGTTTACTCCTTTTAAATATTGTTGTGTAGAGTAGGCATACAGTAAAGGCTGTCCTTCCTACAAACTGCGTCGACATAACGTTTCTTTTATTGTTGTTGTTGAAGGTAGGCGAAATGCTACGCAGGCAGCGCAACTGTACAGAGAGCGATATCCTGACAAAAGAAAACACCTTCCCGGTGGATGTTTTCTCGTCTTGTTGTGACGCTTCAGGAGACGGGAAGTTTTCTTATGTGCGGCTACATTTAGTACAGTAGTTTACTCCTTTTAAATATTGTTGTGTAGAGTAGGCATACAGTAAAGGCTGTCCTTCCTACAAACTGCGTCGACATAACGTTTCTTTTATTGTTGTTGTTGAAGGTAGGCGAAATGCTACGCAGGCAGCGCAACTGTACAGAGAGCGATATCCTGACAAAAAAAAACACCTTCCCGGTGGATGTTTTCTCGTCTTGTTGCGACGCTTCAGGAGACGGGAAGTTATCTTATGTGCGGCTACATTTAGTACAGTAGTTTACTCCTTTTAAATATTGTTGTGTAGAGTAGGCATACAGTAAAGGCTGTCCTTCCTACAAACTGCGTCGACATAACGTTTCTTTTATTGTTGTTGTTGAAGGTAGGCGAAATGCTACGCAGGCAGCGCAACTGTACAGAGAGCGATATCCTGACAAAAAAAAACACCTTCCCGGTGGATGTTTTCTCGTCTTGTTGCGACGCTTCAGGAGACGGGAAGTTTTCTTATGTGCGGCTACATTTAGTACAGTAGTTTACTCCTTTTAAATATTGTTGTGTAGAGTAGGCATACAGTAAAGGCTGTCCTTCCTACAAACTGCGTCGACATAACGTTTCTTTTATTGTTGTTGTTGAAGGTAGGCGAAATGCTACGCAGGCAGCGCAACTGTACAGAGAGCGATATCCTGACAAAGAAAAACACCTTCCCGGTGGATGTTTTCTCGTCTTGTTGCGAAGCTTCAGGAGACGGGAAGTTTTCTTATGTGCGGCTACATTTAGTACAGTAGTTTACTCCTTTTAAATATTGTTGTGTAGAGTAGGCATACAGTAAAGGCTGTCCTTCCTACAAACTGCGTCGACATAACGTTTCTTTTATTGTTGTTGTTGAAGGTAGGCGAAATGCTACGCAGGCAGCGCAACTGTACAGAGAGCGATATCCTGACAAAAAAAAACACCTTCCCGGTGGATGTTTTCTCGTCTTGTTGCGACGCTTCAGGAGACGGGAAGTTTTCTTATGTGCGGCTACATTTAGTACAGTAGTTTACTCCTTTCAAATATCGTTGTGTAGAGTAGGCATACAGTAAAGGCTGTCCTTCCTACAAACTGCGTCGACATAACGTTTCTTTTATTGTTGTTGTTGAAGGTAGGCGAAATGCTACGCAGGCAGCGCAACTGTACAGAGAGCGATATCCTGACAAAAGAAAACACCTTCCCGGTGGATGTTTTCTCGTCTTGTTGTGACGCTTCAGGAGACGGGAAGTTTTCTTATGTGCGGCTACATTTAGTACAGTAGTTTACTCCTTTTAAATATTGTTGTGTAGAGTAGGCATACAGTAAAGGCTGTCCTTCCTACAAACTGCGTCGACATAACGTTTCTTTTATTGTTGTTGTTGAAGGTAGGCGAAATGCTACGCAGGCAGCGCAACTGTACAGAGAGCGATATCCTGACAAAAAAAAACACCTTCCCGGTGGATGTTTTCTCGTCTTGTTGTGACGCTTCAGGAGACGGGAAGTTTTCTTATGTGCGGCTACATTTAGTACAGTAGTTTACTCCTTTTAAATATTGTTGTGTAGAGTAGGCATACAGTAAAGGCTGTCCTTCCTACAAACTGCGTCGACATAACGTTTCTTTTATTGTTGTTGTTGAAGGTAGGCGAAATGCTACGCAGGCAGCGCAACTGTACAGAGAGCGATATCCTGACAAAAAAAAAACACCTTCCCGGTGGATGTTTTCTCGTCTTGTTGCGACGCTTCAGGAGACGGGAAGTTTTCTTATGTGCGGCTACATTTAGAACAGTAGTTTACTCCTTTTAAATATTGTTGTGTAGAGTAGGCATACAGTAAAGGCTGTCCTTCCTACAAACTGCGTCGACATAACGTTTCTTTTATTGTTGTTGTTGAAGGTAGGCGAAATGCTACGCAGGCAGCGCAACTGTACAGAGAGCGATATCCTGACAAAAAAAAACACCTTCCCGGTGGATGTTTTCTCGTCTTGTTGCGACGCTTCAGGAGACGGGAAGTTTTCTTATGTGCGGCTACATTTAGTACAGTAGTTTACTCCTTTCAAATATCGTTGTGTAGAGTAGGCATACAGTAAAGGCTGTCCTTCCTACAAACTGCGTCGACATAACGTTTCTTTTATTGTTGTTGTTGAAGGTAGGCGAAATGCTACGCAGGCAGCGCAACTGTACAGAGAGCGATATCCTGACAAAAGAAAACACCTTCCCGGTGGATGTTTTCTCGTCTTGTTGTGACGCTTCAGGAGACGGGAAGTTTTCTTATGTGCGGCTACATTTAGTACAGTAGTTTACTCCTTTTAAATATTGTTGTGTAGAGTAGGCATACAGTAAAGGCTGTCCTTCCTACAAACTGCGTCGACATAACGTTTCTTTTATTGTTGTTGTTGAAGGTAGGCGAAATGCTACGCAGGCAGCGCAACTGTACAGAGAGCGATATCCTGACAAAAAAAAACACCTTCCCGGTGGATGTTTTCTCGTCTTGTTGTGACGCTTCAGGAGACGGGAAGTTTTCTTATGTGCGGCTACATTTAGTACAGTAGTTTACTCCTTTTAAATATTGTTGTGTAGAGTAGGCATACAGTAAAGGCTGTCCTTCCTACAAACTGCGTCGACATAACGTTTCTTTTATTGTTGTTGTTGAAGGTAGGCGAAATGCTACGCAGGCAGCGCAACTGTACAGAGAGCGATATCCTGACAAAAAAAAAACACCTTCCCGGTGGATGTTTTCTCGTCTTGTTGCGACGCTTCAGGAGACGGGAAGTTTTCTTATGTGCGGCTACATTTAGAACAGTAGTTTACTCCTTTTAAATATTGTTGTGTAGAGTAGGCATACAGTAAAGGCTGTCCTTCCTACAAACTGCGTCGACATAACGTTTCTTTTATTGTTGTTGTTGAAGGTAGGCGAAATGCTACGCAGGCAGCGCAACTGTACAAAGGGCGATATCCTGACAAAAAAAAACACCTTCCCGGTGGATGTTTTCTCGTCTTGTTGCGACGCTTCAGGAGACGGGAAGTTTTCTTATGTGCGGCTACATTTAGTACAGTAGTTTACTCCTTTCAAATATCGTTGTGTAGAGTAGGCATACAGTAAAGGCTGTCCTTCCTACAAACTGCGTCGACATAACGTTTCTTTTATTGTTGTTGTTGAAGGTAGGCGAAATGCTACGCAGGCAGCGCAACTGTACAGAGAGCGATATCCTGACAAAAAAAAACACCTTCCCGGTGGATGTTTTCTCGTCTTGTTGCGACGCTTCAGGAGACGGGAAGTTTTCTTATGTGCGGCTACATTTAGTACAGTAGTTTACTCCTTTTAAATATTGTTGTGTAGAGTAGGCATACAGTAAAGGCTGTCCTTCCTACAAACTGCGTCGACATAACGTTTCTTTTATTGTTGTTGTTGAAGGTAGGCGAAATGCTACGCAGGCAGCGCAACTGTACAGAGAGCGATATCCTGACAAAAAAAAAACACCTTCCCGGTGGATGTTTTCTCGTCTTGTTGCGACGCTTCAGGAGACGGGAAGTTTTCTTATGTGCGGCTACATTTAGTACAGTAGTTTACTCCTTTTAAATATTGTTGTGTAGAGTAGGCATACAGTAAAGGCTGTCCTTCCTACAAACTGCGTCGACATAACGATTCTTTTATTGTTGTTGTTGAAGGTAGGCGAAATGCTACGCAGGCAGCGCAACTGTACAGAGAGCGATATCCTGACAAAAAAAAACACCTTCCCGGCGGATGTTTTCTCGTCTTGTTGCGACGCTTCAGGAGACGGGAAGCTTTCTTATGTGCGGCTACATTTAGAACAGTAGTTTACTCCTTTTAAATATTGTTGTGTAGAGTAGGCATACAGTAAAGGCTGTCCTTCCTACAAACTGCGTCGACATAACGTTTCTTTTATTGTTGTTGTTGAAGGTAGGCGAAATGCTACGCAGGCAGCGCAACTATACAGAGAGCGATATCCTGACAAAAAAAAACACCTTCCCGGTGGATGTTTTCTCGTCTTGTTGCGACGCTTCAGGAGACGGGAAGTTTTCTTATGTGCGGCTACATTTAGTACAAGAGTTTACTCCTTTTAAATATTGTTGTGTAGAGTAGGCATACAGTAAAGGCTGTCCTTCCTACAAACTGCGTCGACATAACGTTTCTTTTATTGTTGTTGTTGAAGGTAGGCGAAATGCTACGCAGGCAGCGCAACTGTACAGAGAGCGATATCCTGACAAAAAAAAACACCTTCCCGGTGGATGTTTTCTCGTCTTGTTGCGACGCTTCAGGAGACGGGAAGTTTTCTTATGTGCGGCTACATTTAGTACAGTAGTTTACTCCTTTTAAATATTGTTGTGTAGAGTAGGCATACAGTAAAGGCTGTCCTTCCTACAAACTGCGTCGACATAACGTTTCTTTTATTGTTGTTGTTGAAGGTAGGCGAAATGCTACGCAGGCAGCGCAACTGTACAGAGAGCGATATCCTGACAAAAAAAAACACCTTCCCGGTGGATGTTTTCTCGTCTTGTTGCGACGCTTCAGGAGACGGGAAGTTTTCTTATGTGCGGCTACATTTAGTACAGTAGTTTACTCCTTTCAAATATCGTTGTGTAGAGTAGGCATACAGTAAAGGCTGTCCTTCCTACAAACTGCGTCGACATAACGTTTCTTTTATTGTTGTTGTTGAAGGTAGGCGAAATGCTATGCAGGCAGCGCAACTGTACAGAGAGCGATATCCTGACAAAAAAAAACACCTTCCCGGTGGATGTTTTCTCGTCTTGTTGCGACGCTTCAGGAGACGGGAAGTTTTCTTATGTGCGGCTACATTTAGTACAGTAGTTTACTCCTTTTAAATATTGTTGTGTAGAGTAGGCATACAGTAAAGGCTGTCCTTCCTACAAACTGCGTCGACATAACGTTTCTTTTATTGTTGTTGTTGAAGGTAGGCGAAATGCTACGCAGGCAGCGCAACTGTACAGAGAGCGATATCCTGACAAAAAAAAAACACCTTCCCGGTGGATGTTTTCTCGTCTTGTTGCGACGCTTCAGGAGACGGGAAGTTTTCTTATGTGCGGCTACATTTAGTACAGTAGTTTACTCCTTTTAAATATTGTTGTGTAGAGTAGGCATACAGTAAAGGCTGTCCTTCCTACAAACTGCGTCGACATAACGTTTCTTTTATTGTTGTTGATGAAGGTAGGCGAAATGCTACGCAGGCAGCGCAACTGTACAGAGAGCGATATCCTGACAAAAAAAAACACCTTCCCGGTGGATGTTTTCTCGTCTTGTTGCGACGCTTCAGGAGACGGGAAGATTTCTTATGTGCGGCTACATTTAGTACAGTAGTTTACTCCTTTTAAATATTGTTGTGTAGAGTAGGCATACAGTAAAGGCTGTCCTTCCTACAAACTGCGTCGACATAACGTTTCTTTTATTGTTGTTGTTGAAGGTAGGCGAAATGCTACGCAGGCAGCACAACTATACAGAGAGCGATATCCTGACAAAAAAAAACACCTTCCCGGTGGATGTTTTCTCGTCTTGTTGCGACGCTTCAGGAGACGGGAAGTTTTCTTATGTGCGGCTACATTTAGTACAGTAGTTTACTCCTTTTAAATATTGTTGTGTAGAGTAGGCATACAGTAAAGGCTGTCCTTCCTACAAACTGCGTCGACATAACGTTTCTTTTATTGTTGTTGTTGAAGGTAGGCGAAATGCTACGCAGGCAGCGCAACTGTGCAGAGAGCGATATCCTGACAAAAAAAAACACCTTCCCAGTGGATGTTTTCTCGTCTTGTTGCGACGCTTCAGGAGACGAGAAGTTTTCTTATGTGCGGCTACATTTAGTACAGTAGTTTACTCCTTTTAAATATTGTTGTGTAGAGTAGGCATACAGTAAAGGCTGTCCTTCCTACAAACTGCGTCGACATAACGTTTCTTTTATTGTTGTTGTTGAAGGTAGGCGAAATGCTACGCAGGCAGCGCAACTGTACAGAGAGCGATATCCTGACAAAAAAAAACACCTTCCCGGTGGATGTTTTCTCGTCTTGTTGCGACGCTTCAGGAGACGAGAAGTTTTCTTATGTGCAGCTACATTTAGTACAGTAGTTTACTCCTTTTAAATATTGTTGTGTAGAGTAGGCATACAGTAAAGGCTGTCCTTCCTACAAACTGCGTCGACATAACGTTTCTTTCATTGTTGTTGTTGAAGGTAGGCGAAATGCTACGCAGGCAGCGCAACTGTACAGAGAGCGATATCCTGACAAAAAAAAACACCTTCCCGGTGGATGTTTTCTCGTCTTGTTGCGACGTTTCAGGAGACGGGAAGTTTTCTTATGTGCGGCTACATTTAGTACAGTAGTTTACTCCTTTTAAATATTGTTGTGTAGAGTAGGCATACAGTAAAGGCTGTCCTTCCTACAAACTGCGTCGACATAACGTTTCTTTTGTTGTTGTTGTTGAAGGTAGGCGAAATGCTACGCAGGCAGCGCAACTGTACAGAGAGCGATATCCTGACAAAAAAAAACACCTTCCCGGTGGATGTTTTCTCGTCTTATTGTGACGCTTCAGGAGACGGGAAGTTTTCTTATGTGCGGCTACATTTAGTACAGTAGTTTACTCCTTTTAAATATTGTTGTGTAAAGTAGGCATACAGTAAAGGCTGTCCTTCCTACAAACTGCGTCGACATAACGTTTCTTTTATTGTTGTTGTTGAAGGTAGGCGAAATGCTACGCAGGCAGCGCAACTGTACAGAGAGCGATATCCTGACAAAAAAAAAACACCTTCCCGGTGGATGTTTTCTCGTCTTGTTGCGACGCTTCAGGAGACGGGAAGTTTTCTTATGTGCGGCTACATTTAGTACAGTAGTTTACTCCTTTTAAATATTGTTGTGTCGAGTAGGCATACAGTAAAGGCTGTCCTTCCTACAAACTGCGTCGACATAACGTTTCTTTTATTGTTGTTGTTGAAGGTAGGCGAAATGCTACGCAGGCAGCGCAACTGTACAAAGGGCGATATCCTGACAAAAAAAAACACCTTCCCGGTGGATGTTTTCTCGTCTTGTTGCGACGCTTCAGGAGACGGGAAGTTTTCTTATGTGCGGCTACATTTAGTACAGTAGTTTACTCCTTTCAAATATCGTTGTGTAGAGTAGGCATACAGTAAAGGCTGTCCTTCCTACAAACTGCGTCGACATAACGTTTCTTTTATTGTTGTTGTTGAAGGTAGGCGAAATGCTACGCAGGCAGCGCAACTGTACAGAGAGCGATATCCTGACAAAAAAAAACACCTTCCCGGTGGATGTTTTCTCGTCTTGTTGCGACGCTTCAGAAGACGGGAAGTTTTCTTATGTGCGGCTACATTTAGTACAGTAGTTTACTCCTTTTAAATATTGTTGTGTAGAGTAGGCATACAGTAAAGGCTGTCCTTCCTACAAACTGCGTCGACATAACGTTTCTTTTATTGTTGTTGTTGAAGGTAGGCGAAATGCTACGCAGGCAGCGCAACTGTACAGAGAGCGATATCCTGACAAAAAAAAAACACCTTCCCGGTGGATGTTTTCTCGTCTTGTTGCGACGCTTCAGGAGACGGGAAGTTTTCTTATGTGCGGCTACATTTAGTACAGTAGTTTACTCCTTTTAAATATTGTTGTGTAGAGTAGGCATACAGTAAAGGCTGTCCTTCCTACAAACTGCGTCGACATAACGTTTCTTTTATTGTTGTTGTTGAAGGTAGGCGAAATGCTACGCAGGCAGCGCAACTGTACAGAGAGCGATATCCTGACAAAAGAAAACACCTTCCCGGTGGATGTTTTCTCGTCTTGTTGTGACACTTCAGGAGACGGGAAGTTTTCTTATGTGCGGCTACATTTAGTACAGTAGTTTACTCCTTTTAAATATTGTTGTGTAGAGTAGGCATACAGTAAAGGCTGTCCTTCCTACAAACTGCGTCGACATAACGTTTCTTTTATTGTTGTTGTTGAAGGTAGGCGAAATGCTACGCAGGCAGCGCAACTGTACAGAGAGCGATATCCTGACAAAAAAAAAACACCTTCCCGGTGGATGTTTTCTCGTCTTGTTGCGACGCTTCAGGAGACGGGAAGTTTTCTTATGTGCGGCTACATTTAGTACAGTAGTTTACTCCTTTTAAATATTGTTGTGTAGAGTAGGCATACAGTAAAGGCTGTCCTTCCTACAAACTGCGTCGACATAACGTTTCTTTTATTGTTGTTGTTGAAGGTAGGCGAAATGCTACGCAGGCAGCGCAACTGTACAGAGAGCGATATCCTGACAAAAAAAAACACCTTCCCGGCAGATGTTTTCTCGTCTTGTTGCGACGCTTCAGGAGACGGGAAGTTTTCTTATGTGCGGCTACATTTAGAACAGTAGTTTACTCCTTTTAAATATTGTTGTGTAGAGTAGGCATACAGTAAAGGCTGTCCTTCCTACAAACTGCGTCGACATAACGTTTCTTTTATTGTTGTTGTTGAAGGTAGGCGAAATGCTACGCAGGCAGCGCAACTGTACAGAGAGAGATATCCTGACAAAAAAAAACACCTTCCCGGTGGATGTTTTCTCGTCTTGTTGCGACGCTTCAGGAGACGGGAAGTTTTCTTATGTGCGGCTACATTTAGTACAAGAGTTTACTCCTTTTAAATATTGTTGTGTAGAGTAGGCATACAGTAAAGGCTGTCCTTCCTACAAACTGCGTCGACATAACGTTTCTTTTATTGTTGTTGTTGAAGGTAGGCGAAATGCTACGCAGGCAGCCCAACTGTACAGAGAGCGATATCCTGACAAAAAAAAACACCTTCCCGGTGGATGTTTTCTCGTCTTGTTGCGACGCTTCAGGAGACGGGAAGTTTTCTTATGTGCGGCTACATTTAGTACAGTAGTTTACTCCTTTTAATTATTGTTGTGTAGAGTAGGCATACAGTAAAGGCTGTCCTTCCTACAAACAGCGTCGACATAACGTTTCTTTCATTGTTGTTGTTGAAGGTAGGCGAAATGCTGTGCAGGCAGCGCAACTGTACAGAGAGCGATATCCTGACAAAAAAAAACACCTTCCCGGTGGATGTTTTCTCGTCTTGTTGCGACGCTTCAGGAGACGGGAAGTTTTCTTACGTGCGGCTACATTTAGTACAGTAGTTTACTCCTTTTAAATATTGTTGTGTAGAGTAGGCATACAGTAAAGGCTGTCCTTCCTACAAACTGCGTCGACATAACGTTTCTTTTATTGTTGTTGTTGAAGGTAGGCGAAATGCTACGCAGGCAGCGCAACTGTACAGAGAGCGATATCCTGACAAAAAAAAACACCTTCCCGGTGGATGTTTTCTCGTCTTGTTGCGACGCTTCAGGAGACGGGAAGTTTTCTTATGTGCGGCTACATTTAGTACAGTAGTTTACTCCTTTTAAATATTGTTGTGTAGAGTAGGCATACAGTAAAGGCTGCCCTTCCTACAAACTGCGTCGACATAACGTTTCTTTTATTGTTGTTGTTGAAGGTAGGCGAAATGCTACGCAGGCAGCGCAACTGTACAGAGAGCGATATCCTGACAAAAAAAAAACACCTTCCCGGTGGATGTTTTCTCGTCTTGTTGCGACGCTTCAGGAGACGGGAAGTTTTCTTATGTGCGGCTACATTTAGTACAGTAGTTTACTCCTTTTAAATATTGTTGTGTAGAGTAGGCATACAGTAAAGGCTGTCCTTCCTACAAACTGCGTCGACATAACGTTTCTTTTATTGTTGTTGTTGAAGGTAGGCGAAATGCTACGCAGGCAGCGCAACTGTACAGAGAGCGATATCCTGACAAAAGAAAACACCTTCCCGGTGGATGTTTTCTCGTCTTGTTGCGACGCTTCAGGAGACGGGAAGTTTTCTTATGTGCGGCTACATTTAGTACAGTAGTTTACTCCTTTTAAATATTGTTGTGTAGAGTAGGCATACAGTAAAGGCTGTCCTTCCTACAAACTGCGTCGACATAACGTTTCTTTTATTGTTGTTGTTGAAGGTAGGCGAAATGCTACGCAGGCAGCGCAACTGTACAGAGAGCGATATCCTGACAAAAAAAAACACCTTCCCGGTGGATGTTTTCTCGTCTTGTTGCGACGCTTCAGGAGACGGGAAGTTTTCTTATGTGCGGCTACATTTAGTACAGTAGTTTACTCCTTTTAAATATTGTTGTGTAGAGTAGGCATACAGTAAAGGCTGTCCTTCCTACAAACTGCGTCGACATAACGTTTCTTTTATTGTTGTTGTTGAAGGTAGGCGAAATGCTACGCAGGCAGCGCAACTGTACAGAGAGCGATATCCTGACAAAAAAAAACACCTTCCCGGTGGATGTTTTCTCGTCTTGTTGCGACGCTTCAGGAGACGGGAAGTTTTCTTATGTGCGGCTACATTTAGTACAGTAGTTTACTCCTTTTAAATATTGTTGTGTAAAGTAGGCATACAGTAAAGGCTGTCCTTCCTACAAACTGCGTCGACATAACGTTTCTTTTATTGTTGTTGTTGAAGGTAGGCGAAATGCTACGCAGGCAGCGCAACTGTACAGAGAGCGATATCCTGACAAAAAAAAACACCTTCCCAGTGGATGTTTTCTCGTCTTGTTGCGACGCTTCAGGAGACGGGAAGTTTTCTTATGTGCGGCTACATTTAGTACAGTAGTTTACTCCTTTTAAATATTGTTGTGTGGAGTAGGCATACAGTAAAGGCTGTCCTTCCTACAAACTGCGTCGACATAACGTTTCTTTTATTGTCGTTGTTGAAGGTAGGCGAAATGCTACGCAGGCAGCGCAACTGTACAGAGAGCGATATCCTGACAAAAAAAAACACCTTCCCGGTGGATGTTTTCTCGTCTTGTTGCGACGCTTCAGGAGACGGGAAGCTTTCTTATGTGCGGCTACATTTAGTACAGTAGTTTACTCCTTTTAAATATTGTTGTGTAGAGTAGGCATACAGTAAAGGCTGTCCTTCCTACAAACTGCGTCGACATAACGTTTCTTTCATTGTTGTTGTTGAAGGTAGGCGAAATGCTACGCAGGCAGCGCAACTGTACAGAGAGCGATATCCTGACAAAAAAAAACACCTTCCCGGTGGATGTTTTCTCGTCTTGTTGCGACGCTTCAGGAGACGGGAAGTTTTCTTATGTGCGGCTACATTTGGTACAGTAGTTTACTCCTTTTAAATATTGTTGTGTAGAGTAGGCGTACAGTAAAGGCTGTCCTTCCTACAAACTGCGTCGACATAACGTTTCTTTTATTGTTGTTGCTGAAGGTAGGCGAAATGCTATGCAGGCAGCGCAACTGTACAGAGAGCGATATCCTGACAAAAAAAAACACCTTCCCGGTGGATGTTTTCTCGTCTTGTTGTGACGCTTCAGGAGACGGGAAGTTTTCTTATGTGCGGCTACATTTAGTACAGTAGTTTACTCCTTTTAAATATTGTTGTGTAGAGTAGGCATACAGTAAAGGCTGTCCTTCCTACAAACTGCGTCGACATAACGTTTCTTTTATTGTTGTTGTTGAAGGTAGGCAAAATCCTACGCAGGCAGCGCAACTGTACAGAGAGCGATATCCTGACAAAAAAAACACCTTTCCGGTGGATGTTTTCTCGTCTTGTTGCGACGCTTCAGGAGACGGGAAGTTTTCTTATGTGCGGCTACATTTAGTACAGTAGTTTACTCCTTTTAAATATTGTTGTGTAGAGTAGGCATACAGTAAAGGCTGTCCTTCCTACAAACTGCGTCGACATAACGTTTCTTTTATTGTGGTTGTTGAAGGTAGGCGAAATGCTACGCAGGCAGCGCAACTGTACAGAGAGCGATATCCTGACAAAAAAAAACACCTTCCCGGTGGATGTTTTCTCGTCTTGTTGCGACGCTTCAGGAGACGGGAAGTTTTCTTATGTGCGGCTACATTTAGTACAGTAGTTTACTCCTTTTAAATATTGTTGTGTAGAGTAGGCGTACAGTAAAGGCTGTCCTTCCTACAAACTGCGTCGACATAACGTTTCTTTTATTGTTGTTGTTGAAGGTAGGCGAAACGCTACGCAGGCAGCGCAACTGTACAGAGAGCGATATCCTGACAAAAAAAAACACCTACCCGGTGGATGTTTTCTCGTCTTGTTGCGACGCTTCAGGAGACGGGAAGTTTTCTTATGTGCGGCTACATTTAGTACAGTAGTTTACTCCTTTTAAATATTGTTGTGTAGAGTAGGCATACAGTAAAGGCTGTCCTTCCTACAAACTGCGTCGACATAACGTTTCTTTTATTGTTGTTGTTGAAGGTAGGCGAAATGCTACGCAGGCAGCGCAACTGTACAGAGAGCGATATCCTGACAAAAAAAAACACCTTCCCGGTGGATGTTTTCTCGTCTTGTTGCGACGCTTCAGGAGACGGGAAGTTTTCTTATGTGCGGCTACATTTAGTACAGTAGTTTACTCCTTTTAAATATTGTTGTGTAGAGTAGGCATACAGTAAAGGCTGTCCTTCCTACAA
Organism: Schistocerca americana; assembly: GCF_021461395.2. NCBI lineage: Eukaryota > Metazoa > Arthropoda > Insecta > Orthoptera > Acrididae > Schistocerca > Schistocerca americana. The sequence goes on along the minus strand of NC_060125.1, from coordinate 555,117,245 downwards.
ACTGCGTCGACATAACGTTTCTTTTATTGTTGTTGTTGAAGGTAGGCGAAATGCTACGCAGGCAGCGCAACTGTACAGAGAGCGATATCCTGACAAAAAAAAACACCTTCCCGGTGGATGTTTTCTCGTCTTGTTGCGACGCTTCAGGAGACGGGAAGTTTTCTTATGTGCGGCTACATTTAGTACAGTAGTTTACTCCTTTTAAATATTGTTGTGTAGAGTAGGCATACAGTAAAGGCTGTCCTTCCTATAAACTGCGTCGACATAACGTTTCTTTTATTGTTGTTGTTGAAGGTAGGCGAAATGCTACGCAGGCAGCGCAACTGTACAGAGAGCGATATCCTGACAAAAAAAAACACCTTCCCGGTGGATGTTTTCTCGTCTTGTTGCGACGCTTCAGGAGACGGGAAGTTTTCTTATGTGCGGCTACATTTAGTACAGTAGTTTACTCCTTTTAAATATTGTTGTGTAGAGTAGGCATACAGTAAAGGCTGTCCTTCCTACAAACTGCGTCGACATAACGTTTCTTTTATTGTTGTTGTTGAAGGTAGGCGAAATGCTACGCAGGCAGCGCAACTGTACAGAGAGCGATATCCTGACAAAAAAAAACACCTTCCCGGTGGATGTTTTCTCGTCTTGTTGCGACGCTTCAGGAGACGGGAAGTTTTCTTATGTGCGGCTACATTTAGTACAGTAGTTTACTCCTTTTAAATATTGTTGTGTAGAGTAGGCATACAGTAAAGGCTGTCCTTCCTACAAACTGCGTCGACATAACGTTTCTTTTATTGTTGTTGTTGAAGGTAGGCGAAATGCTACGCAAGCAGCGCAACTGTACAGAGAGCGATATCCTGACAAAAAAAAACACCTTCCCGGTGGATGTTTTCTCGTCTTGTTGCGACGCTTCAGGAGACGGGAAGTTTTCTTATGTGCGGCTACATTTAGTACAGTAGTTTACTCCTTTTAAATATTGTTGTGTAGAGTAGGCATACAGTAAAGGCTGTCCTTCCTACAAACTGCGTCGACATAACGTTTCTTTTATTGTTGTTGTTGAAGGTAGGCGAAATGCTACGCAGGCAGCTCAACTGTACAGAGAGCGATATCCTGACAAAAAAAAAACACCTTCCCGGTGGATGTTTTCTCGTCTTGTTGCGACGCTTCAGGAGACGGGAAGTTTTCTTATGTGCGGCTACATTTAGTACAGTAGTTTACTCCTTTTAAATATTGTTGTGTAGAGTAGGCATACAGTAAAGGCTGTCCTTCCTACAAACTGCGTCGACATAACGTTTCTTTTATTGTTGTTGTTGAAGGTAGGCGAAATGCTACGCAGGCAGCGCAACTGTACAGAGAGCGATATCCTGACAAAAAAAACACCTTCCCGGTGGATGTTTTCTCGTCTTGTTGCGACGCTTCAGGAGACGGGAAGTTTTCTTATGTGCGGCTACATTTAGTACAGTAGTTTACTCCTTTTAAATATTGTTGTGTAGAGTAGGCATACAGTAAAGGCTGTCCTTCCTACAAACTGCGTCGACATAACGTTTCTTTTATTGTTGTTGTTGAAGGTAGGCGAAATGCTACGCAGGCAGCGCAACTGTACAGAGAGCGATAACCTGACAAAGAAAAACACCTTCCCGGTGGATGTTTTCTCGTCTTGTTGCGACGCTTCAGGAGACGGGAAGTTTTCTTATGTGCGGCTACATTTAGTACAGTAGTTTACTCCTTTTAAATATTGTTGTGTAGAGTAGGCATACAGTAAAGGCTGTCCTTCCTACAAACTGCGTTGACATAACGTTTCTTTTATTGTTGTTGTTGAAGGTAGGCGAAATGCTACGCAGGCAGCGCAACTGTACAGAGAGCGATATCCTGACAAAAAAAAAACACCTTCCCGGTGGATGTTTTCTCGTCTTGTTGCGACGCTTCAGGAGACGGTAAGTTTTCTTATGTGCGGCTACATTTAGCACAGTAGTTTACTCCTTTGAAATATTGTTGTGTAGGGTAGGCATACAGAAAAGGCTGTCCTTCCTACAAACTGCGTCGACATAACGTTTCTTTTATTGTTGTTGTTGAAGGTAGGCGAAATGCTACGCAGGCAGCGCAACTGTACAGAGAGCGATATCCTGACAAAAAAAAACACCTTCCCGGTGGATGTTTTCTCGTCTTGTTGCGACGCTTCAGGAGACGGGAAGTTTTCTTATGTGCGGCTACATTTAGTACAGTAGTTTACTCCTTTTAAATATTGTTGTGTAGAGTAGGCATACGGTAAAGGCTGTCCTTCCTACAAACTGCGTCGACATAACGTTTCTTTTATTGTTGTTGTTGAAGGTAGGCGAAATGCTACGCAGGCAGCGCAACTGTACAGAGAGCGATATCCTGACAAAAAAAAAACACCTTCCCGGTGGATGTTTTCTCGTCTTGTTGCGACGCTTCAGGAGACGGGAAGTTTTCTTATGTGCGGCAACATTTAGTATAGTAGTTTACTCCTTTTAAATATTGTTGTGTAGAGTAGGCATACAGAAAAGGCTGTCCTTCCTACAAACTGCGTCGACATAACGTTTCTTTTATTGTTGTTGTTGAAGGTAGGCGAAATGCTACGCAGGCAGCGCAACTGTACAGAGAGCGATATCCTGACAAAAAAAAAAAAACAGCTTCCCGGTGGATGTTTTCTCGTCTTGTTGCGACGCTTCAGGAGACGGGAAGTTTTCTTATGTGCGGCTACATTTAGTACAGTAGTTTACTCCTTTTAAATATTGTTGTGTAGAGTAGGCATACAGTAAAGGCTGTCCTTCCTACAAACTGCGTCGACATAACGTTTCTTTTATTGTTGTTGTTGAAGGTAGGCGAAATGCTACGCAGGCAGCGCAACTGTACAGAGAGCGATATCCTGACAAAAAAAAAACACCTTCCCGGTGGATGTTTTCTCGTCTTGTTGCGACGCTCAGGAGACGGGAAGTTTTCTTATGTGCGGCTACATTTAGTACAGTAGTTTACTCCTTTTAAATATTGTTGTGTAGAGTAGGCATACAGTAAAGGCTGTCCTTCCTACAAACTGCGTCGACATAACGTTTCTTTTATTGTTGTTGTTGAAGGTAGGCGAAATGCTACGCAGGCAGCGCAACTGTACAGAGAGCGATATCCTGACAAAAAAAAACACCTTCCCGGTGGATGTTTTCTCGTCTTGTTGCGACGCTTCAGGAGACGGGAAGTTTTCTTATGTGCGGCTACATTTAGTACAGTAGTTTACTCCTTTTAAATATTGTTGTGTAGAGTAGGCATACAGTAAAGGCTGTCCTTCCTACAAACTGCGTCGACATAACGTTTCTTTTATTGTTGTTGTTGAAGGTAGGCGAAATGCTACGAAGGCAGCGCAACTGTACAGAGAGCGATATCCTGACACAGAAAAAAACACCTTCCCGGTGGATGTTTTCTCGTCTTGTTGCGACGCTTCAGGAGACGGGAAGTTTTCTTATGTGCGGCTACATTTAGTATAGTAGTTTACTCCTTTTAAATATTGTTGTGTAGAGTAGGCATACAGTAAAGGCTGTCCTTCCTACAAACTGCGTCGACATAACGTTTCCTTTATTGTTGTTGTTGAAGGTAGGCGAAATGCTACGCAGGCAGCGCAACTGTAGAGGGAGCGATATCCTGACAAAAAAAAAACACCTTCCCGGTGGATGTTTTCTCGCCTTTTTGCGACGCTTCAGGGGACGGGAAGTTTTCTTATGTGCGGCTACATTTAGTACAGTAGTTTACTCCTTTTAAATATTGTTGTGTAGAGTAGGCATACAGTAAAGGCTGTCCTTCCTACAATTTGCGTCGACATAACGTTTCTTTTATTGTTGTTGTTGAAGGTAGGCGAAATGCTACGCAGGCAGCGCAACTGTACAGAGAGCGATATCCTGACAAAAAAAAAACACCTTCCCGGTGGATGTTTTCTCGTCTTGTTGCGACGCTTCAGGAGACGGGAAGTTTTCTTATGTGCGGCTACATTTAGTACAGTAGTTTACTCCTTTGAAATATTGTTGTGTAGAGTAGGCATACAGTAAAGGCTGTCCTTCCTACAAACTGCGTCGACATAACGTTTCTTTTATTGTTGTTGTTGAAGGTAGGCGAAATGCTACGCAGGCAGCGCAACTGTACAGAGAGCGATATCCTGACAAAAAAAAAACACCTTCCCGGTGGATGTTTTCTCGTCTTGTTGCGACGCTTCAGAAGACGGAATGTTTTCTTATGTGCGGCTACATTTAGTACAGTAGTTTACTCCTTTTAAATATTGTTGTGTAGAGTAGGCATACAGAAAAGGCTGTCCTTCCTACAAACTGCGTCGACATAACGTTTCTTTTATTGTTGTTGTTGAAGGTAGGCGAAATGCTACGCAGGCAGCGCAACTGTACAGAGAGCGATATCCTGACAAAAAAAAAAAACAGCTTCCCGGTGGATGTTTTCTCGTCTTGTTGCGACGCTTCAGGAGACGGGAAGTTTTCTTATGTGCGGCTACATTTAGTACAGTAGTTTACTCCTTTTAAATATTGTTGTGTAGAGTAGGCATACAGTAAAGGCTGTCCTTCCTACAAACTGCGTCGACATAACGTTTCTTTTATTGTTGTTGTTGAAGGTAGGCGAAATGCTACGCAGGCAGCGCAACTGTACAGAGAGCGATATCCTGACAAAAAAAAAACACCTTCCCGGTGGATGTTTTCTCGTCTTGTTGCGACGCTTCAGGAGACGGGAAGTTTTCTTATGTGCGGCTACATTTAGTACAGTAGTTTACTCCTTTTAAATATTGTTGTGTAGAGTAGGCATACAGTAAAGGCTGTCCTTCCTACAAACTGCGTCGACATAACGTTTCTTTTATTGTTGTTGTTGAAGGTAGGCGAAATGCTACGCAGGCAGCGCAACTGTACAGAGAGCGATATCCTGACAAAAAAAAACACCTTCCCGGTGGATGTTTTCTCGTCTTGTTGCGACGCTTCAGGAGACGGGAAGTTTTCTTATGTGCGGCTACATTTAGTACAGTAGTTTACTCCTTTTAAATATTGTTGTGTAGAGTAGGCATACAGTAAAGGCTGTCCTTCCTACAAACTGCGTCGACATAACGTTTCTTTTATTGTTGTTGTTGAAGGTAGGCGAAATGCTACGCAGGCAGCGCAACTGTACAGAGAGCGATATCCTGACAAAAAAAAACGCCTTCCCGGTGGATGTTTTCTCGTCTTGTTGCGACGCTTCAGGAGACGGGAAGTTTTCTTATGTGCGGCTACATTTAGTACAGTAGTTTACTCCTTTGAAATATTGTTGTGTAGAGTAGGCATACAGTAAAGGCTGTCCTTCCTACAAACAGCGTCGACATAACGTTTCTTTCATTGTTGTTGTTGAAGGTAGGCGAAATGCTACGCAGGCAGCGCAACTGTACAGAGAGCGATATCCTGACAAAATAAAAAACACCTTCCCGGTGGATGTTTTCTCGTCTTGTTGCGACGCTTCAGGAGACGGGAAGTTTTCTTATGTGCGGCTACATTTAGTACAGTAGTTTACTCCTTTTAAATATTGTTGTGTAGAGTAGGCATACAGTAAAGGCTGTCCTTCCTACAAACTGCGTCGACATAACGTTTCTTTTATTGTTGTTGTTGAAGGTAGGCGAAATGCTACGCAGGCAGCGCAACTGTACAGAGAGCGATATCCTGACAAAAAAAAAAACAGCTTCCCGGTGGATGTTTTCTCGTCTTGTTGCGACGCTTCAGGAGACGGGAAGTTTTCTTATGTGCGGCTACATTTAGTACAGTAGTTTACTCCTTTTAAATATTGTTGTGTAGAGTAGGCATACAGTAAAGGCTGTCCTTCCTACAAACTGCGTCGACATAACGTTTCTTTTATTGTTGTTGTTGAAGGTAGGCGAAATGCTACGCAGGCAGCGCAACTGTACAGAGAGCGATATCCTGACAAAAAAAAAACACCTTCCCGGTGGATGTTTTCTCGTCTTGTTGCGACGCTTCAGGAGACGGGAAGTTTTCTTATGTGCGGCTACATTTAGTACAGTAGTTTACTCCTTTTAAATATTGTTGTGTAGAGTAGGCATACAGTAAAGGCTGTCCTTCCTACAAACTGCGTCGACATAACGTTTCTTTTATTGTTGTTGTTGAAGGTAGGCGAAATGCTACGCAGGCAGCGCAACTGTACAGAGAGCGATATCCTGACAAAAAAAAACACCTTCCCGGTGGATGTTTTCTCGTCTTGTTGCGACGCTTCAGGAGACGGGAAGTTTTCTTATGTGCGGCTACATTTAGTACAGTAGTTTACTCCTTTTAAATATTGTTGTGTAGAGTAGGCATACAGTAAAGGCTGTCCTTCCTACAAACTGCGTCGACATAACGTTTCTTTTATTGTTGTTGTTGAAGGTAGGCGAAATGCTACGAAGGCAGCGCAACTGTACAGAGAGCGATATCCTGACACAGAAAAAAACACCTTCCCGGTGGATGTTTTCTCGTCTTGTTGCGACGCTTCAGGAGACGGGAAGTTTTCTTATGTGCGGCTACATTTAGTATAGTAGTTTACTCCTTTTAAATATTGTTCTGTAGAGTAGGCATACAGTAAAGGCTGTCCTTCCTACAAACTGCGTCGACATAACGTTTCCTTTATTGTTGTTGTTGAAGGTAGGCGAAATGCTACGCAGGCAGCGCAACTGTAGAGGGAGCGATATCCTGACAAAAAAAAAACACCTTCCCGGTGGATGTTTTCTCGCCTTGTTGCGACGCTTCAGGAGACGGGAAGTTTTCTTATGTGCGGCTACATTTAGTACAGTAGTTTACTCCTTTTAAATATTGTTGTGTAGAGTAGGCATACAGTAAAGGCTGTCCTTCCTACAAACTGCGTCGACATAACGTTTCTTTTATTGTTGTTGTTGAAGGTAGGCGAAATGCTACGCAGGCAGCGCAACTGTACAGAGAGCGATATCCTGACAAAAAAAAAACACCTTCCCGGTGGATGTTTTCTCGTCTTGTTGCGACGCTTCAGGAGACGGGAAGTTTTCTTATGTGCGGCTACATTTAGTACAGTAGTTTACTCCTTTGAAATATTGTTGTGTAGAGTAGGCATACAGTAAAGGCTGTCCTTCCTACAAACTGCGTCGACATAACGTTTCTTTTATTGTTGTTGTTGAAGGTAGGCGAAATGCTACGCAGGCAGCGCAACTGTACAGAGAGCGATATCCTGACAAAAAAAAAACACCTTCCCGGTGGATGTTTTCTCGTCTTGTTCCTACGCTTCAGGAGACGGGAAGTTTTCTTATGTGCGGCTACATTTAGTACAGTAGTTTACTCCTTTTAAATATTGTTGTGTAGAGTAGGCATACAGAAAAGGCTGTCCTTCCTACAAACTGCGTCGACATAACGTTTCTTTTATTGTTGTTGTTGAAGGTAGGCGAAATGCTACGCAGGCAGCGCAACTGTACAGAGAGCGATATCCTGACAAAAAAAAAAACAGCTTCCCGGTGGATGTTTTCTCGTCTTGTTGCGACGCTTCAGGAGACGGGAAGTTTTCTTATGTGCGGCTACATTTAGTACAGTAGTTTACTCCTTTTAAATATTGTTGTGTAGAGTAGGCATACAGTAAAGGCTGTCCTTCCTACAAACTGCGTCGACATAACGTTTCTTTTATTGTTGTTGTTGAAGGTAGGCGAAATGCTACGCAGGCAGCGCAACTGTACAGAGAGCGATATCCTGACAAAAAAAAAACACCTTCCCGGTGGATGTTTTCTCGTCTTGTTGCGACGCTTCAGGAGACGGGAAGTTTTCTTATGTGCGGCTACATTTAGTACAGTAGTTTACTCCTTTTAAATATTGTTGTGTAGAGTAGGCATACAGTAAAGGCTGTCCTTCCTACAAACTGCGTCGACATAACGTTTCTTTTATTGTTGTTGTTGAAGGTAGGCGAAATGCTACGCAGGCAGCACAACTGTACAGAGAGCGATATCCTGACAAAAAAAAACACCTTCCCGGTGGATGTTTTCTCGTCTTGTTGCGACGCTTCAGGAGACGGGAAGTTTTCTTATGTGCGGCTACATTTAGTACAGTAGTTTACTCCTTTTAAATATTGTTGTGTAGAGTAGGCATACAGTAAAGGCTGTCCTTCCTACAAACTGCGTCGACATAACGTTTCTTTTATTGTTGTTGCTGAAGGTAGGCGAAATGCTACGCAGGCAGCGCAACTGTACAGAGAGCGATATGCTGACAAAAAAAAAACACCTTCCCGGTGGATGTTTTCTCGTCTTGTTGCGACGCTTCAGGAGACGGGAAGTTTTCTTATGTGCAGCTACATTTAGTACAGTAGTTTACTCCTTTTAAATATTGTTGTGTAGAGTAGGCATACAGTAAAGGCTGTCCTTCCTACAAACTGCGTCGACATAACGTTTCTTTTATTGTTGTTGTTGAAGGTAGGCGAAATGCTACGAAGGCAGCGCAACTGTACAGAGAGCGATATCCTGACACAGAAAAAAACACCTTCCCGGTGGATGTTTTCTCGTCTTGTTGCGACGCTTCAGGAGACGGGAAGTTTTCTTATGTGCGGCTACATTTAGTATAGTAGTTTACTCCTTTTAAATATTGTTGTGTAGAGTAGGCATACAGTAAAGGCTGTCCTTCCTACAAACTGCGTCGACATAACGTTTCCTTTATTGTTGTTGTTGAAGGTAGGCGAAATGCTACGCAGGCAGCGCAACTGTAGAGGGAGCGATATCCTGACAAAAAAAAACACCTTCCCGGTGGATGTTTTCTCGCCTTGTTGCGACGCTTCAGGAGACGGGAAGTATTCTTATGTGCGGCTACATTTAGTACAGTAGTTTACTCCTTTTAAATATTGTTGTGTAGAGTAGGCATACAGTAAAGGCTGTCCTTCCTACAAACTGCGTCGACATAACGTTTCTTTTATTGTTGTTGTTGAAGGTAGGCGAAATGCTACGCAGGCAGCGCAACTGTACAGAGAGCGATATCCTGACAAAAAAAAACACCTTCCCGGTGGATGTTTTCTCGTCTTGTTGCGACGCTTCAGGAGACGGGAAGTTTTCTTATGTGCGGCTACATTTAGTACAGTAGTTTACTCCTTTTAAATATTGTTGTGTAGAGTAGGCATACAGTAAAGGCTGTCCTTCCTACAAACTGCGTCGACATAACGTTTCTTTTATTGTTGTTGTTGAAGGTAGGCGAAATGCTACGCAGGCAGCGCAACTGTACAGAGAGCGATATCCTGACAAAAAAGAAACACCTTCCCGGTGGATGTTTTCTCGTCTTGTTGCGACGCTTCAGGAGACGGGAAGTTTTCTTATGTGCGGCTTCATTTAGTACAGTAGTTTACTCCTTTCAAATATTGTTGTGTAGAGTAGGCATACAGTAAAGGCTCTCCTTCCTACAAACTTCGTCGACATAACGTTTCTTTTATTGTTGTTGTTGAAGGTAGGCGAAATGCTACGCAGGCAGCGCAACTGTACAGAGAGCGATATCCTGACAAAAAAAAAAACAGCTTCCCGGTGGATGTTTTCTCGTCTTGTTGCGACGCTTCAGGAGACGGGAAGTTTTCTTATGTGCGGCTACATTTAGTACAGTAGTTTACTCCTTTTAAATATTGTTGTGTAGAGTAGGCATACAGTAAAGGCTGTCCTTCCTACAAACTGCGTCGACATAACGTTTCTTTTATTGTTGTTGTTGAAGGTAGGCGAAATGCTACGCAGGCAGCGCAACTGTACAGAGAGCGATATCCTGACAAAAAAAAACACCTTCCCGGTGGATGTTTTCTCGTCTTGTTGCGACGCTTCAGGAGACGGGAAGTTTTCTTTTGTGCGGCTACATTTAGTACAGTAGTTTACTCCTTTTAAATATTGTTGTGTAGAGTAGGCATACAGTAAAGGCTGTCCTTCCTACAAACTGCGTCGACATAACGTTTCTTTTATTGTTGTTGTTGAAGGTAGGCGAAATGCTACGCAGGCAGCGCAACTGTACAGAGAGCGATATCCTGACAAAAAAAAACACCTTCCCGGTGGATGTTTTCTCGTCTTGTTGCGACGCTTCAGGAGACGGGAAGTTTTCTTATGTGCGGCTACATTTAGTACAGTAGTTTACTCCTTTTAAATATTGTTGTGTAGAGTAGGCATACAGTAAAGGCTGTCCTTCCTACAAACTGCGTCGACATAACGTTTCTTTTATTGTTGTTGTTGAAGGTAGGCGAAATGCTACGCAGGCAGCGCAACTGTACAGAGAGCGATATCCTGACAAAAAAAAACACCTTCCCGGTGGATGTTTTCTCGTCTTGTTCCGACGCTTCAGGAGACGGGAAGTTTTCTTATGTGCGGCTACATTTAGTACAGTAGTTTACTCCTTTTAAATATTGTTGTGTAGAGTAGGCATACAGTAAAGGCTGTCCTTCCTACAAACTGCGTCGACATAACGTTTCTTTTATTGTTGTTGTTGAAGGTAGGCGAAATGCTACGAAGGCAGCGCAACTGTACAGAGAGCGATATCCTGACAAAGAAAAAAACACCTTCCCGGTGGATGTTTTCTCGTCTTGTTGCGACGCTTCAGGAGACGGGAAGTTTTCTTATGTGCGGCTACATTTAGTATAGTAGTTTACTCCTTTTAAATATTGTTGTGTAGAGTAGGCATACAGTAAAGGCTGTCCTTCCTACAAACTGCGTCGACATAACGTTTCCTTTATTGTTGTTGTTGAAGGTAGGCGAAATGCTACGCAGGCAGCGCAACTGTAGAGGGAGCGATATCCTGACAAAAAAAAACACCTTCCCGGTGGATGTTTTCTCGCCTTGTTGCGACGCTTCAGGAGACGGGAAGTTTTCTTATGTGTGGCTACATTTAGTACAGTAGTTTACTCCTTTTAAATATTGTTGTGTAGAGTAGGCATACAGTAAAGGCTGTCCTTCCTACAAACTGCGTCGACATAACGTTTCTTTTATTGTTGTTGTTGAAGGTAGGCGAAATGCTACGCAGGCAGCGCAACTGTACAGAGAGCGATATCCTGACAAAAAAAAAACACCTTCCCGGTGGATGTTTTCTCGTCTTGTTGCGACGCTTCAGGAGACGGGAAGTTTTCTTATGTGCGGCTACATTTAGTACAGTAGTTTACTCCTTTTAAATATTGTTGTGTAGAGTAGGCATACAGTAAAGGCTGTCCTTCCTACAAACTGCGTCGACATAACGTTTCTTTTATTGTTGTTGTTGAAGGTAGGCGAAATGCTACGCAGGCAGCGCAACTGTACAGAGAGCGATATCCTGACAAAAAAAAAACACCTTCCCGGTGGATGTTTTCTCGTCTTGTTGCGACGCTTCAGGAGACGGGAAGTTTTCTTATGTGCGGCTACATTTAGTACAGTAGTTTACTCCTTTTAAATATTGTTGTGTAGAGTAGGCATACAGTAAAGGCTCTCCTTCCTACAAACTGCGTCGACATAACGTTTCTTTTTTTGTTGTTGTTGAAGGTAGGCGAAATGCTACGCAGGCAGCGCAACTGTACAGAGAGCGATATCCTGACAAAAAAAAACACCTTCCCGGTGGATGTTTTCTCGTCTTGTTGCGACGCTTCAGGAGACGGGAAGTTTTCTTATGTGCGGCTACATTTAGTACAGTAGTTTACTCCTTTTAAATATTGTTGTGTAGAGTAGGCATACAGTAAAGGCTGTCCTTCCTACAAACTGCGTCGACATAACGTTTCTTTTGTTGTTGTTGTTGAAGGTAGGCGAAATGCTACGCAGGCAGCGCAACTGTACAGAGAGCGATATCCTGACAAAAAAAAACACCTTCCCGGTGGATGTTTTCTCGTCTTGTTGCGACGCTTCAGGAGACGGGAAGTTTTCTTATGTGCGGCTACATTTAGTACAGTAGTTTACTCCTTTTAAATATTGTTGTGTAGAGTAGGCATACAGTAAAGGCTGTCCTTCCTACAAACTGCGTCGACATAACGTTTCTTTTATTGTTGTTGTTGAAGGTAGGCGAAATGCTACGCAGGCAGCGCAACTGTACAGAGAGCGATATCCTGACAAAAAAAAACACCTTCCTGGTGGATGTTTTCTCGTCTTGTTGCGACGCTTCAGGAGACGGGAAGTTTTCTTATGTGCGGCTACATTTAGTACAGTAGTTTACTCCTTTTAAATATTGTTGTGTAGAGTAGGCATACAGTAAAGAATGTCCTTCCTACAAACTGCGTCGACATAACGTTTCTTTCATTGTTGTTGTTGAAGGTAGGCGAAATGCTACGCAGGCAGCGCAACTGTACAGAGAGCGATATCCTGACAAAAAAAAAACACCTTCCCGGTGGATGTTTTCTCGTCTTGTTGCGACGCTTCAGGAGACGGGAAGTTTTCTTATGTGCGGCTACATTTAGTACAGTAGTTTACTCCTTTTAAATATTGTTGTGTAGAGTAATCATACAGAAAAGGCTGTCCTTCCTACAAACTGCGTCGACATAACGTTTCTTTTATTGTTGTTGTTGAAGGTAGGCGAAATGCTACGCAGGCAGCGCAACTGTACAGAGAGCGATATCCTGACAAAAAAAAAACACCTTCCCGGTGGATGTTTTCTCGTCTTGTTGCGACGCTTCAGGAGACGGGAAGTTTTCTTATGTGCGGCTACATTTAGTACAGTAGTTTACTCCTTTTAAATATTGTTGTGTAGAGTAGGCATACAGTAAAGGCTGTCCTTCCTACAAACTGCGTCGACATAACGTTTCTTTTATTGTTGTTGTTGAAGGTAGGCGAAATGCTACGCAGGCTGCGCAACTGTACAGAGAGCGATATCCTGACAAAAAAAAAACACCTTCCCGGTGGATGTTTTCTCGTCTTGTTGCGACGCTTCAGGAGACGGGAAGTTTTCTTATGTGCGGCTACATTTAGTACAGTAGTTTACTCCTTTTAAATATTGTTGTGTAGAGTAGGCATACAGTAAAGGCTGTCCTTCCTACAAACTGCGTCGACATAACGTTTCTTTTATTGTTGTTGTTGAAGGTAGGCGAAATGCTACGCAGGCAGCGCAACTGTACAGAGAGCGATATCCTGACAAAAAAGAAACACCTTCCCGGTGGATGTTTTCTCGTCTTGTTGCGACGCTTCAGGAGACGTGAAGTTTTCTTATGTGCGGCTACATTTAGTACAGTAGTTTACTCCTTTGAAATATTGTTGTGTAGAGTAGGCATACAGTAAAGGCTGTCCTTCCTACAAACTGCGTCGACATAACGTTTCTTTTATTGTTGTTGTTGAAGGTAGGCGAAATGCTACGCAGGCAGCGCAACTGTAGAGAGAGCGATATCCTGACAAAAAAAAACACCTTCCCGGTGGATGTTTTCTCGTCTTGTTGCGACGCTTCAGGAGACGGGAAGTTTTCTTATGTGCGGCTACATTTAGTACAATAGTTTACTCCTTTTAAATGTTGTTGTGTAGAGTAGGCATACAGTAAAGGCTGTCCTTCCTACAAACTGCGTCGACAAAACGTATCTTTTATTGTTGTTGTTGAAGGTAGGCGAAATGCTACGCAGGCAGCGCAACTGTACAGAGAGCGATATCCTGACAAAAAAAAAACACCTTCCCGGTGGTGTTTTCTCGTCTTGTTGCGACGCTTCAGGAGACGGGAAGTTTTCTTATGTGCGGCTACATTTAGTACAGTAGTTTACTCCTTTTAAATATTGTTGTGTAGAGTAGGCATACAGTAAAGGCTGTCCTTCCTACAAACTGCGTCGACATAACGTTTCTTTTATTGTTGTTGTTGAAGGTAGGCGAAATGCTACGCAGGCAGCGCAACTGTAAAGAGAGCGATATCCTGACAAAAAAAAAAACACCTTCCCGGTGGATGTTTTCTCGTCTTGTTGCGACGCTTCAGGAGACGGGAAGTTTTCTTATGTGCGGCTACATTTAGTACAGTAGTTTACTCCTTTTAAATATTGTTGTGTAGAGTAGGCATACAGTAAAGGCTGTCCTTCCTACAAACTGCGTCGACATAACGTTTCTTTTATTGTTGTTGTTGAAGGTAGGCGAAATGCTACGCAGGCAGCGCAACTGTACAGAGAGCGATATCCTGACAAAAAAAAAACACCTTCCCGGTGGATGTTTTCTCGTCTTGTTGCGACGCTTCAGGAGACGGGAAGTTTTCTTATGTGCGGCTACATTTAGTACAGTAGTTTACTCCTTTTAAATATTGTTGTGTAGAGTAGGCATACAGTAAAGGCTGTCCTTCCTACAAACTGCGTCGACATAACGTTTCTTTTATTGTTGTTGTTGAAGGTAGGCGAAATGCTACGCAGGCAGCGCAACTGTAGAGAGAGCGATATCCTGACAAAAAAAAACACCTTCCCGGTGGATGTTTTCTCGTCTTGTTGCGACGCTTCAGGAGACGGGAAGTTTTCTTATGTGCGGCTACATTTAGTACAGTAGTTTACTCCTTTTAAATATTGTTGTGTAGAGTAGGCATACAGTAAAGGCTGTCCTTCCTACAAACTGCGTCGACATAACGTTTCTTTTATTGTTGTTGTTGAAGGTAGGCGAAATGCTACGCAGGCAGCGCAACTGTACAGAGAGCGATATCCTGACAAAAAAAAAACACCTTCCCGGTGGATGTTTTCTCGTCTTGTTGCGACGCTTCAGGAGACGGGAAGTTTTCTTATGTGCGGCTACATTTAGTACAGTAGTTTACTCCTTTTAAATATTGTTGTGTAGAGTAGGCATACAGTAAAGGCTGTCCTTCCTACAAACTGCGTCGACATAACGTTTCTTTTATTGTTGTTGTTGAAGGTAGGCGAAATGCTACGCAGGCAGCGCAACTGTACAGAGAGCGATATCCTGACAAAAAAAAACACCTTCCCGGTGGATGTTTTCTCGTCTTGTTGCGACGCTTCAGGAGACGGGAAGTTTTCTTATGTGCGGCTACATTTAGTACAGTAGTTTACTCCTTTTAAATATTGTTGTGTAGAGTAGGCATACAGTAAAGGCTGTCCTTCCTACAAACTGCGTCGGCATAACGTTTCTTTTATTGTTGTTGTTGAAGGTAGGCGAAATGCTACGCAGGCAGCGCAACTGTACAGAGAGCGATATCCTGCCAAAAAAAAAACACCCTCCCGGTGGATGTTTTCTCGTCTTGTTGCGACGCTTCAGGAGACGGGAAGTTTTCTTATGTGCGGCTACATTTAGTACAGTAGTTTACTCCTTTTAAATATTGTTGTGTAGAGTAGGCATACAGTAAAGGCTGTCCTTCCTACAAACTGCGTCGACATAACGTTTCTTTTATTGTTGTTGTTGAAGGTAGGCGAAATGCTACGCAGGCAGCGCAACTGTACAGAGAGCGATATCCTGACAAAAAAAAACACCTTCCCGGTGGATGTTTTCTCGTCTTGTTGCGACGCTTCAGGAGACGGGAAGTTTTCTTATGTGCGGCTACATTTAGTACAGTAGTTTACTCCTTTTAAATATTGTTGTGTAGAGTAGGCATACAGTAAAGAATGTCCTTCCTACAAACTGCGTCGACATAACGTTTCTTTCATTGTTGTTGTTGAAGGTAGGCGAAATGCTACGCAGGCAGCGCAACTGTACAGAGAGCGATATCCTGACCAAAAAAAAACACCTTCCCGGTGGATGTTTTCTCGTCTTGTTGCGACGCTTCAGGAGACGGGAAGTTTTCTTATGTGCGGCTACATTTAGTACAGTAGTTTACTCCTTTTAAATATTGTTGTGTAGAGTAGGCATACAGAAAAGGCTGTCCTTCCTACAAACTGCGTCGACATAACGTTTCTTTTATTGTTGTTGTTGAAGGTAGGCGAAATGCTACGCAGGCAGCGCAACTGTACAGAGAGCGATATCCTGACAAAAAAAAAACACCTTCCCGGTGGATGTTTTCTCGTCTTGTTGCGACGCTTCAGGAGACGGGAAGTTTTCTTATGTGCGGCTACATTTAGTACAGTAGTTTACTCCTTTTAAATATTGTTGTGTAGAGTAGGCATACAGTAAAGGCTGTCCTTCCTACAAACTGCGTCGACATAACGTTTCTTTTATTGTTGTTGTTGAAGGTAGGCGAAATGCTACGCAGGCAGCGCAACTGTACAGAGAGCGATATCCTGACAAAAAAAAAAAACACCTTCCCGGTGGATGTTTTCTCGTCTTGTTGCGACGCTTCAGGAGACGGGAAGTTTTCTTATGTGCGGCTACATTTAGTACAGTAGTTTACTCCTTTTAAATATTGTTGTGTAGAGTAGGCATACAGTAAAGGCTGTCCTTCCTACAAACTGCGTCGACATAACGTTTCTTTTATTGTTGTTGTTGAAGGTAGGCGAAATGCTACGCAGGCAGCGCAACTGTACAGAGAGCGATATCCTGACAAAAAAGAAACACCTTCCCGGTGGATGTTTTCTCGTCTTGTTGCGACGCTTCAGGAGACGTGAAGTTTTCTTATGTGCGGCTACATTTAGTACAGTAGTTTACTCCTTTTAAATATTGTTGTGTAGAGTAGGCATACAGTAAAGGCTGTCCTTCCTACAAACTGCGTCGACATAACGTTTCTTTTATTGTTGTTGTTGAAGGTAGGCGAAATGCTACGCAGGCAGCGCAACTGTAGAGAGAGCGATATCCTGACAAAAAAAAACACCTTCCCGGTGGATGTTTTCTCGTCTTGTTGCGACGCTTCAGGAGACGGGAAGTTTTCTTATGTGCGGCTACATTTAGTACAATAGTTTACTCCTTTTAAATATTGTTGTGTAGAGTAGGCATACAGTAAAGGCTGTCCTTCCTACAAACTGCGTCGACATAACGTATCTTTTATTGTTGTTGTTGAAGGTAGGCGAAATGCTACGCAGGCAGCGCAACTGTACAGAGAGCGATATCCTGACAAAAAATAAACACCTTCCCGGTGGTGTTTTCTCGTCTTGTTGCGACGCTTCAGGAGACGGGAAGTTTTCTTATGTGCGGCTACATTTAGTACAGTAGTTTACTAATTTTAAATATTGTTGTGTAGAGTAGGCATACAGTAAAGGCTGTCCTTCCTACAAACTGCGTCGACATAACGTTTCTTTTATTGTTGTTGTTGAAGGTAGGCGAAATGCTACGCAGGCAGCGCAACTGTAAAGAGAGCGATATCCTGACAAAAAAAAAACACCTTCCCGGTGGATGTTTTCTCGTCTTGTTGCGACGCTTCAGGAGACGGGAAGTTTTCTTATGTGCGGCTACATTTAGTACAGTAGTTTACTCCTTTTAAATATTGTTGTGTAGAGTAGGCATACAGTAAAGGCTGTCCTTCCTACAAACTGCGTCGACATAACGTTTCTTTTATTGTTGTTGTTGAAGGTAGGCGAAATGCTACGCAGGCAGCGCAACTGTACAGAGAGCGATATCCTGACAAAAAAAAAACACCTTCCCGGTGGATGTTTTCTCGTCTTGTTGCGACGCTTCAGGAGACGGGAAGTTTTCTTATGTGCGGCTACATTTAGTACAGTAGTTTACTCCTTTTAAATATTGTTGTGTAGAGTAGGCATACAGTAAAGGCTGTCCTTCCTACAAACTGCGTCGACATAACGTTTCTTTTATTGTTGTTGTTGAAGGTAGGCGAAATGCTACGCAGGCAGCGCAACTGTAGAGAGAGCGATATCCTGACAAAAAAAAACACCTTCCCGGTGGATGTTTTCTCGTCTTGTTGCGACGCTTCAGGAGACGGGAAGTTTTCTTATGTGCGGCTACATTTAGTACAGTAGTTTACTCCTTTTAAATATTGTTGTGTAGAGTAGGCATACAGTAAAGGCTGTCCTTCCTACAAACTGCGTCGACATAACGTTTCTTTTATTGTTGTTGTTGAAGGTAGGCGAAATGCTACGCAGGCAGCGCAACTGTACAGAGAGCGATATCCTGACAAAAAAAAACACCTTCCCGGTGGATGTTTTCTCGTCTTGTTGCGACGCTTCAGGAGACGGGAAGTTTTCTTATGTGCGGCTACATTTAGTACAGTAGTTTACTCCTTTTAAATATTGTTGTGTAGAGTAGGCATACAGTAAAGGCTGTCCTTCCTACAAACTGCGTCGGCATAACGTTTCTTTTATTGTTGTTGTTGAAGGTAGGCGAAATGCTACGCAGGCAGCGCAACTGTACAGAGAGCGATATCCTGCCAAAAAAAAAAACACCTTCCCGGTGGATGTTTTCTCGTCTTGTTGCGACGATTCAGGAGACGGGAAGTTTTCTTATGTGCGGCTACATTTAGTACAGTAGTTTACTCCTTTTAAATATTGTTGTGTAGAGTAGGCATACAGTAAAGGCTGTCCTTCCTACAAACTGCGTCGACATAACGTTTCTTTTATTGTTGTTGTTGAAGGTAGGCGAAATGCTACGCAGGCAGCGCAACTGTACAGAGAGCGATATCCTGACAAAAAAAAAAACACCTTCCCGGTGGATGTTTTCTTGTCTTGTTGCGACGCTTCAGGAGACGGGAAGTTTTCTTATGTGCGGCTACATTTAGTACAGTAGTTTACTCCTTTTAAATATTGTTGTGTAGAGTAGGCATACAGTAAAGGCTGTCCTTCCTACAAACTGCGTCGACATAACGTTTCTTTTATTGTTGTTGTTGAAGGTAGGCGAAATGCTACGCAGGCAGCGCAACTGTAGAGACAGCGATATCCTGACAAAAAAAAACACCTTCCCGGAGGATGTTTTCTCGTCTTGTTGCGACGCTTCAGGAGACGGGAAGTTTTCTTATGTGCGGCTACATTTAGTACAGTAGTTTACTCCTTTTAAATATTGTTGTGTAGAGTAGGCATACAGTAAAGGCTGTCCTTCCTACAAACTGCGTCGACATAACGTTTCTTTTATTGTTGTTGTTGAAGGTAGGCGAAATGCTACGCAGGCAGCGCAACTGTACAGAGAGCGATATCCTGACAAAAAAAAACACCTTCCCGGTGGATGTTTTCTCGTCTTCTTGCGACGCTTCAGGAGACGGGAAGTTTTCTTATGTGCGGCTACATTTAGTACAGTAGTTTACTCCTTTTAAATATTGTTGTGTAGAGTAGGCATACAGTAAAGGCTGTCCTTCCTACAAACTGCGTCGACATAACGTTTCTTTTATTGTTGTTGTTGAAGGTAGGCGAAATGCTACGCAGGCAGCGCAACTGTACAGAGAGCGATATCCTGACAAAAAAAAACACCTTCCCGGTGGATGTTTTCTCGTCTTGTTGCGACGCTTCAGGAGACGGGAAGTTTTCTTATGTGCGGCTACATTTAGTACAGTAGTTTACTCCTTTTAAATATTGTTGTGTAGAGTAGGCATACAGTAAAGGCTGTCCTTCCTACAAACTGCGTCGACATCACGTTTCTTTTATTGTTGTTGTTG
Organism: Schistocerca americana; assembly: GCF_021461395.2. Lineage (NCBI taxonomy): Eukaryota > Metazoa > Arthropoda > Insecta > Orthoptera > Acrididae > Schistocerca > Schistocerca americana. Next base: position 555,097,920 of record NC_060125.1, on the reverse strand, counting down.
AAGGTAGGCGAAATGCTACGCAGGCAGCGCAACTGTACAGAGAGCGATATCCTGCCAAAAAAAAAAACACCTTCCCGGTGGATGTTTTCTCGTCTTGTTGCGATGCTTCAGGAGATGGGAAATTTTCTTATGTGCGGCTACATTTAGTACAGTAGTTTACTCCTTTTAAATATTGTTGTGTAGAGTAGGCATACAGTAAAGGCTGTCCTTCCTACAAACTGCGTCGACATAACGTTTCTTTTATTGTTGTTGCTGAAGGTAGGCGAAATGCTACGCAGGCAGCGCAACTGTACAGAGAGCGATATCCTGACAAAAAAAAAAACACCTTCCCGGTGGATGTTTTCTCGTCTTGTTGCGACGCTTCAGGAGACGGGAAGTTTTCTTATGTGCGGCTACATTTAGTACAGTAGTTTACTCCTTTTAAATATTGTTGTGTAGAGTAGGCATACAGTAAAGGCTGTCCTTCCTACAAACTGCGTCGACATAACGTTTCTTTTATTGTTGTTGTTGAAGGTAGGCGTAATGCTACGCAGGCAGCGCAACTGTAGAGACAGCGATATCCTGACAAAAAAAAACACCTTCCCGGTAGATGTTTTCTCGTCTTGTTGCGACGCTTCAGGAGACGGGAAGTTTTCTTATGTGCGGCTACATTTAGTACAGTAGTTTACTCCTTTTAAATATTGTTGTGTAGAGTAGGCATACAGTAAAGGCTGTCCTTCCTACAAACTGCGTCGACATAACGTTTCTTTTATTGTTGTTGTTGAAGGTAGGCGAAATGCTACGCAGGCAGCGCAACTGTACAGAGAGCGATATCCTGACAAAAAAAAAACACCTTCCCGGTGGATGTTTTCTCGTCTTGTTGCGACGCTTCAGGAGACGGGAAGTTTTCTTATGTGCGGCTACATTTAGTACAGTAGTTTACTCCTTTTAAATATTGTTGTGTAGAGTAGGCATACAGTAAAGGCTGTCCTTCCTACAAACTGCGTCGGCATAACGTTTCTTTTATTGTTGTTGTTGAAGGTAGGCGAAATGCTACGCAGGCAGCGCAACTGTACAGAGAGCGATATCCTGCCAAAAAAAAAACACCTTCCCGGTGGATGTTTTCTCGTCTTGTTGCGACGCTTCAGGAGACGGGAAGTTTTCTTATGTGCGGCTACATTTAGTACAGTAGTTTACTCCTTTTAAATATTGTTGTGTAGAGTAGGCATACAGTAAAGGCTGTCCTTCCTACAAACTGCGTCGACATAACGTTTCTTTTATTGTTGTTGTTGAAGGTAGGCGAAATGCTACGCAGGCAGCGCAACTGTACAGAGAGCGATATCCTGACAAAAAAAAACACCTTCCCGGTGGATGTTTTCTCGTCTTGTTGCGACGCTTCAGGAGACGGGAAGTTTTCTTATGTGCGGCTACATTTAGTACAGTAGTTTACTCCTTTTAAATATTGTTGTGTAGAGTAGGCATACAGTAAAGAATGTCCTTCCTACAAACTGCGTCGACATAACGTTTCTTTCATTGTTGTTGTTGAAGGTAGGCGAAATGCTACGCAGGCAGCGCAACTGTACAGAGAGCGATATCCTGACAAAAAAAAAACACCTTCCCGGTGGATGTTTTCTCGTCTTGTTGCGACGCTTCAGGAGACGGGAAGTTTTCTTATGTGCGGCTACATTTAGTACAGTAGTTTACTCCTTTTAAATATTGTTGTGTAGAGTAGGCATACAGAAAAGGCTGTCCTTCCTACAAACTGCGTCGACATAACGTTTCTTTTATTGTTGTTGTTGAAGGTAGGCGAAATGCTACGCAGGCAGCGCAACTGTACAGAGAGCGATATCCTGACAAAAAAAAAACACCTTCCCGGTGGATGTTTTCTCGTCTTGTTGCGACGCTTCAGGAGACGGGAAGTTTTCTTATGTGCGGCTACATTTAGTACAGTAGTTTACTCCTTTTAAATATTGTTGTGTAGAGTAGGCATACAGTAAAGGCTGTCCTTCCTACAAACTGCGTCGACATAACGTTTCTTTTATTGTTGTTGTTGAAGGTAGGCGAAATGCTACGCAGGCAGCGCAACTGTACAGAGAGCGATATCCTGACAAAAAAAAAAACACCTTCCCGGTGGATGTTTTCTCGTCTTGTTGCGACGCTTCAGGAGACGGGAAGTTTTCTTATGTGCGGCTACATTTAGTACAGTAGTTTACTCCTTTTAAATATTGTTGTGTAGAGTAGGCATACAGTAAAGGCTGTCCTTCCTACAAACTGCGTCGACATAACGTTTCTTTTATTGTTGTTGTTGAAGGTAGGCGAAATGCTACGCAGGCAGCGCAACTGTACAGAGAGCGATATCCTGACACAGAAAAAAACACCTTCCCGGTGGATGTTTTCTCGTCTTGTTGCGACGCTTCAGGAGACGTGAAGTTTTCTTATGTGCGGCTACATTTAGTACAGTAGTTTACTCCTTTTAAATATTGTTGTGTAGAGTAGGCATACAGTAAAGGCTGTCCTTCCTACAAACTGCGTCGACATAACGTTTCTTTTATTGTTGTTGTTGAAGGTAGGCGAAATGCTACGCAGGCAGCGCAACTGTAGAGAGAGCGATATCCTGACAAAAAAAAACACCTTCCCGGTGGATGTTTTCTCGTCTTGTTGCGACGCTTCAGGAGACGTGAAGTTTTCTTATGTGCGGCTACATTTAGTACAATAGTTTACTCCTTTTAAATATTGTTGTGTAGAGTAGGCATACAGTAAAGGCTGTCCTTCCTACAAACTGCGTCGACATAACGTATCTTTTATTGTTGTTGTTGAAGGTAGGCGAAATGCTACGCAGGCAGCGCAACTGTACAGAGAGCGATATCCTGACAAAAAATAAACACCTTCCCGGTGGTGTTTTCTCGTCTTGTTGCGACGCTTCAGGAGACGGGAAGTTTTCTTATGTGCGGCTACATTTAGTACAGTAGTTTACTCCTTTTAAATATTGTTGTGTAGAGTAGGCATACAGTAAAGGCTGTCCTTCCTACAAACTGCGTCGACATAACGTTTCTTTTATTGTTGTTGTTGAAGGTAGGCGAAATGCTACGCAGGCAGCGCAACTGTAAAGAGAGCGATATCCTGACAAAAAAAAAACACCTTCCCGGTGGATGTTTTCTCGTCTTGTTGCGACGCTTCAGGAGACGGGAAGTTTTCTTATGTGCGGCTACATTTAGTACAGTAGTTTACTCCTTTTAAATATTGTTGTGTAGAGTAGGCATACAGTAAAGGCTGTCCTTCCTACAAACTGCGTCGACATAACGTTTCTTTTATTGTTGTTGTTGAAGGTAGGCGAAATGCTACGCAGGCAGCGCAACTGTACAGAGAGCGATATCCTGACAAAAAAAAAACACCTTCCCGGTGGATGTTTTCTCGTCTTGTTGCGACGCTTCAGGAGACGGGAAGTTTTCTTATGTGCGGCTACATTTAGTACAGTAGTTTACTCCTTTTAAATATTGTTGTGTAGAGTAGGCATACAGTAAAGGCTGTCCTTCCTACAAACTGCGTCGACATAACGTTTCTTTTATTGTTGTTGTTGAAGGTAGGCGAAATGCTACGCAGGCAGCGCAACTGTAGAGAGAGCGATATCCTGACAAAAAAAAACACCTTCCCGGTGGATGTTTTCTCGTCTTGTTGCGACGCTTCAGGAGACGGGAAGTTTTCTTATGTGCGGCTACATTTAGTACAGTAGTTTACTCCTTTTAAATATTGTTGTGTAGAGAAGGCATACAGTAAAGGCTGTCCTTCCTACAAACTGCGTCGACATAACGTTTCTTTTATTGTTGTTGTTGAAGGTAGGCGAAATGCTACGCAGGCAGCGCAACTGTACAGAGAGCGATATCCTGACAAAAAAAAACACCTTCCCGGTGGATGTTTTCTCGTCTTGTTGCGGCGCTTCAGGAGACGGGAAGTTTTCTTATGTGCGGCTACATTTAGTACAGTAGTTTACTCCTTTTAAATATTGTTGTGTAGAGTAGGCATACAGTAAAGGCTGTCCTTCCTACAAACTGCGTCGACATAACGTTTCTTTTATTGTTGTTGTTGAAGGTAGGCGAAATGCTACGCAGGCAGCGCAACTGTACAGAGAGCGATATCCTGACAAAAAAAAACACCTTCCCGGTGGATGTTTTCTCGTCTTGTTGCGACGCTTCAGGAGACGGGAAGTTTTCTTATGTGCGGCTACATTTAGTACAGTAGTTTACTCCTTTTAAATATTGTTGTGTAGAGTAGGCATACAGTAAAGGCTGTCCTTCCTATAAACTGCGTCGACATAACGTTTCTTTTATTGTTGTTGTTGAAGGTAGGCGAAATGCTACGCAGGCAGCGCAACTGTACAGAGAGCGATATCCTGACAAAAAAAAACACCTTCCCGGTGGATGTTTTCTCGTCTTGTTGCGACGCTTCAGGAGACGGGAAGTTTTCTTATGTGCGGCTACATTTAGTACAGTAGTTTACTCCTTTTAAATATTGTTGTGTAGAGTAGGCATACAGTAAAGGCTGTCCTTCCTACAAACTGCGTCGACATAACGTTTCTTTTATTGTTGTTGTTGAAGGTAGGCGAAATGCTACGCAGGCAGCGCAACTGTACAGAGAGCGATATCCTGACAAAAAAAAACACCTTCCCGGTGGATGTTTTCTCGTCTTGTTGCGACGCTTCAGGAGACGGGAAGTTTTCTTATGTGCGGCTACATTTAGTACAGTAGTTTACTCCTTTTAAATATTGTTGTGTAGAGTAGGCATACAGTAAAGGCTGTCCTTCCTACAAACTGCGTCGACATAACGTTTCTTTTATTGTTGTTGTTGAAGGTAGGCGAAATGCTACGCAAGCAGCGCAACTGTACAGAGAGCGATATCCTGACAAAAAAAAACACCTTCCCGGTGGATGTTTTCTCGTCTTGTTGCGACGCTTCAGGAGACGGGAAGTTTTCTTATGTGCGGCTACATTTAGTACAGTAGTTTACTCCTTTTAAATATTGTTGTGTAGAGTAGGCATACAGTAAAGGCTGTCCTTCCTACAAACTGCGTCGACATAACGTTTCTTTTATTGTTGTTGTTGAAGGTAGGCGAAATGCTACGCAGGCAGCTCAACTGTACAGAGAGCGATATCCTGACAAAAAAAAAACACCTTCCCGGTGGATGTTTTCTCGTCTTGTTGCGACGCTTCAGGAGACGGGAAGTTTTCTTATGTGCGGCTACATTTAGTACAGTAGTTTACTCCTTTTAAATATTGTTGTGTAGAGTAGGCATACAGTAAAGGCTGTCCTTCCTACAAACTGCGTCGACATAACGTTTCTTTTATTGTTGTTGTTGAAGGTAGGCGAAATGCTACGCAGGCAGCGCAACTGTACAGAGAGCGATATCCTGACAAAAAAAAAAAACACCTTCCCGGTGGATGTTTTCTTGTCTTGTTGCGACGCTTCAGGAGACGGGAAGTTTTCTTATGTGCGGCTACATTTAGTACAGTAGTTTACTTCTTTTAAATATTGTTGTGTAGAGTAGGCATACAGTAAAGGCTGTCCTTCCTACAAACTGCGTCGACATAACGTTTCTTTTATTGTTGTTGTTGAAGGTAGGCGAAATGCTACGCAGGCAGCGCAACTGTAGAGACAGCGATATCCTGACAAAAAAAAACACCTTCCCGGTGGATGTTTTCTCGTCTTGTTGCGACGCTTCAGGAGACGGGAAGTTTTCTTATGTGCGGCTACATTTAGTACAGTAGTTTACTCCTTTTAAATATTGTTGTGTAGAGTAGGCATACAGTAAAGGCTGTCCTTCCTACAAACTGCGTCGACATAACGTTTCTTTTATTGTTGTTGTTGAAGGTAGGCGAAATGCTACGCAGGCAGCGCAACTGTACAGAGAGCGATATCCTGACAAAAAAAAAACACCTTCCCGGTGGATGTTTTCTCGTCTTGTTGCGACGCTTCAGGAGACGGGAAGTTTTCTTATGTGCGGCTACATTTAGTACAGTAGTTTACTCCTTTTAAATATTGTTGTGTAGAGTAGGCATACAGTAAAGGCTGTCCTTCCTACAAACTGCGTCGACATAACGTTTCTTTTATTGTTGTTGTTGAAGGTAGGCGAAATGCTACGCAGGCAGCGCAACTGTACAGAGAGCGATATCCTGACAAAAAAAAAACACCTTCCCGGTGGATGTTTTCTCGTCTTGTTGCGACGCTTCAGGAGACGGGAAGTTTTCTTATGTGCGGCTACATTTAGTACAGTAGTTTACTCCTTTTAAATATTGTTGTGTAGAGTAGGCGTACAGTAAAGGCTGTCCTTCCTACAAACTGCGTCGACATAACGTTTCTTTTATTGTTGTTGTTGAAGGTAGGCGAAATGCTACGCAGGCAGCGCAACTGTACAGAGAGCGATATCCTGACAAAAAAAAAACACCTTCCCGGTGGATGTTTTCTCGTCTTGTTGCGACGCATCAGGAGACGGGAAGTTTTCTTATGTGCGGCTACATTTAGTACAGTAGTTTACTCCTTTTAAATATTGTTGTGTAGAGTAGGCATACAGTAAAGGCTGTCCTTCCTACAAACTGCGTCGACATAACGTTTCTTTTATTGTTGTTGTTGAAGGTAGGCGAAATGCTACGCAGGCAGCGCAACTGTACAGAGAGCGATATCCTGACAAAAAAAAACACCTTCCCGGTGGATGTTTTCTCGTCTTGTTGCGACGCTTCAGGAGACGGGAAGTTTTCTTATGTGCAGCTACATTTAGTACAGTAGTTTACTCCTTTTAAATATTGTTGTGTAGAGTAGGCATACAGTAAAGGCTGTCCTTCCTACAAACTGCGTCGACATAACGTTTCTTTTATTGTTGTTGTTGAAGGTAGGCGAAATGCTACGCAGGCAGCGCAACTGTACAGAGAGCGATATCCTGACAAAAAAAAACACCTTCCCGGTGGATGTTTTCTCGTCTTGTTGCGACGCTTCAGGAGACGGGAAGTTTTCTTATGTGCGGCTACATTTAGTACAGTAGTTTACTCCTTTTAAATATTGTTGTGTAGAGTAGGCATACAGTAAAGGCTGTCCTTCCTACAAACTGCGTCGACATAACGTTTCTTTTATTGTTGTTGTTGAAGGTAGGCGAAATGCTACGCAGGCAGCGCAACTGTACAGAGAGCGATATCCTGACAAAAAAAAACACCTTCCCGGTGGATGTTTTCTCGTCTTGTTGCGACGCTTCAGGAGACGGGAAGTTTTCTTATGTGCGGCTACATTTAGTACAGTAGTTTACTCCTTTTAAATATTGTTGTGTAGAGTAGGCATACAGTAAAGGCTGTCCTTCCTACAAACTGCGTCGACATCACGTTTCTTTTATTGTTGTTGTTGAAGGTAGGCGAAATGCTATGCAGGCAGCGCAACTGTACAGAGAGCGATATCCTGCCAAAAAAAAAAACACCTTCCCGGTGGATGTTTTCTCGTCTTGTTGCGATGCTTCAGGAGATGGGAAATTTTCTTATGTGCGGCTACATTTAGTACAGTAGTTTACTCCTTTTAAATATTGTTGTGTAGAGTAGGCATACAGTAAAGGCTGTCCTTCCTACAAACTGCGTCGACATAACGCTTCTTTTATTGTTGTTGCTGAAGGTAGGCGAAATGCTACGCAGGCAGCGCAACTGTACAGAGAGCGGTATCCTGACAAAAAAAAAACACCTTCCCGGTGGATGTTTTCTCGTCTTGTTGCGACGCTTCAGGAGACGGGAAGTTTTCTTATGTGCGGCTACATTTAGTACAGTAGTTTACTCCTTTTAAATATTGTTGTGTAGAGTAGGCATACAGTAAAGGCTGTCCTTCCTACAAACTGCGTCGACATAACGTTTCTTTTATTGTTGTTGTTGAAGGTAGGCGTAATGCTACGCAGGCAGCGCAACTGTAGAGACAGCGATATCCTGACAAAAAAAAACACCTTCCCGGTAGATGTTTTCTCGTCTTGTTGCGACGCTTCAGGAGACGGGAAGTTTTCTTATGTGCGGCTACATTTAGTACAGTAGTTTACTCCTTTTAAATATTGTTGTGTAGAGTAGGCATACAGTAAAGGCTGTCCTTCCTACAAACTGCGTCGACATAACGTTTCTTTTATTGTTGTTGTTGAAGGTAGGCGAAATGCTACGCAGGCAGCGCAACTGTACAGAGAGCGATATCCTGACAAAAAAAAAACACCTTCCCGGTGGATGTTTTCTCGTCTTGTTGCGACGCTTCAGGAGACGGGAAGTTTTCTTATGTGCGGCTACATTTAGTACAGTAGTTTACTCCTTTTAAATATTGTTGTGTAGAGTAGGCATACAGTAAAGGCTGTCCTTCCTACAAACTGCGTCGACATAACGTTTCTTTTATTGTTGTTGTTGAAGGTAGGCGAAATGCTATGCAGGCAGCGCAACTGTACAGAGAGCGATATCCTGACAAAAAAAAAACACCTTCCCGGTGGATGTTTTCTCGTCTTGTTGCGACGCTTCAGGAGACGGGAAGTTTTCTTATGTGCGGCTACATTTAGTACAGTAGTTTACTCCTTTTAAATATTGTTGTGTAGAGTAGGCATACAGTAAAGGCAGTCCTTCCTACAAACTGCGTCGACATAACGTTTCTTTTATTGTTGTTGTTGAAGGTAGGCGAAATGCTACGCAGGCAGCGCAACTGTACAGAGAGCGATATCCTGACAAAAAAAAAACACCTTCCCGGTGGATGTTTTCTCGTCTTGTTGCGACGCTTCAGGAGACGGGAAGTTTTCTTATGTGCGGCTACATTTAGTACAGTAGTTTACTCCTTTTAAATATTGTTGTGTAGAGTAGGCATACAGTAAAGGCTGTCCTTCCTACAAACTGCGTCGACATAACGTTTCTTTTATTGTTGTTGTTGAAGGTAGGCGAAATGCTACGCAGGCAGCGCAACTGTACAGAGAGCGATATCCTGACAAAAAAAAAACACCTTCCCGGTGGATGTTTTCTCGTCTTGTTGCGACGCTTCAGGAGACGGGAAGTTTTCTTATGTGCGGCTACATTTAGTACAGTAGTTTACTCCTTTTAAATATTGTTGTGTAGAGTAGGCACACAGTAAAGGCTGTCCTTCCTACAAACTGCGTCGACATAACGTTTCTTTTATTGTTGTTGTTGAAGGTAGGCGAAATGCTACGCAGGCAGCGCAACTGTACAGAGAGCGATATCCTGACAAAAAAAAAACACCTTCCCGGTGGATGTTTTCTCGTCTTGTTGCGACGCTTCAGGAGACGGGAAGTTTTCTTATGTGCGGCTACATTTAGTACAGTAGTTTACTCCTTTTAAATATTGTTGTGTAGAGTAGGCATACAGTAAAGGCTGTCCTTCCTACAAACTGCGTCGACATAACGTTTCTTTTATTGTTGTTGTTGAAGGTAGACGAAATGCTACGCACGCAGCGCAACTGTACAGAGAGCGATATCCTGACAAAAAAAAAAACACCTTCCCGGTGGATGTTTTCTCGTCTTGTTGCGACGCTTCAGGAGACGGGAAGTTTTCTTATGTGCGGCTACATTTAGTACAGTAGTTTACTCCTTTTAAATATTGTTGTGTAGAGTAGGCATACAGTAAAGGCTGTCCTTCCTACAAACTGCGTCGACATAACGTTTCTTTTATTGTTGTTGTTGAAGGTAGGCGAAATGCTACGCAGGCAGCGCAAATGTACAAAGAGCGATATCCTGACAAAAAAAAACACCTTCCCGGTGGATGTTTTCTCGTCTTGTTGCGACGCTTCAGGAGACGGGAAGTTTTCTTATGTGCGGCTACATTTAGTACAGTAGTTTACTCCTTTTAAATATTGTTGTGTAGAGTAGGCATACAGTAAAGGCTGTCCTTCCTACAAACTGCGTCGACATAACGTTTCTTTTATTGTTGTTTTTGAAGGTAGGCGAAATGCTACGCAGGCAGCGCAACTGTACAGAGAGCGATATCCTGACAAAAAAAAAAACACCTTCCCGGTGGATGTTTTCTTGTCTTGTTGCGACGCTTCAGGAGACGGGAAGTTTTCTTATGTGCGGCTACATTTAGTACAGTAGTTTACTTCTTTTAAATATTGTTGTGTAGAGTAGGCATACAGTAAAGGCTGTCCTTCCTACAAACTGCGTCGACATAACGTTTCTTTTGTTGTTGTTGTTGAAGGTAGGCGAAATGCTACGCAGGCAGCGCAACTGTAGAGACAGCGATATCCTGACAAAAAAAAACACCTTCCCGGTGGATGTTTTCTCGTCTTGTTGCGACGCTTCAGGAGACGGGAAGTTTTCTTATGTGCGGCTACATTTAGTACAGTAGTTTACTCCTTTTAAATATTGTTGTGTAGAGTAGGCATACAGTAAAGGCTGTCCTTCCTACAAACTGCGTCGACATAACGTTTCTTTTATTGTTGTTGTTGAAGGTAGGCGAAATGCTACGCAGGCAGCGCAACTGTACAGAGAGCGATATCCTGACAAAAAAAAAACACCTTCCCGGTGGATGTTTTCTCGTCTTGTTGCGACGCTTCAGGAGACGGGAAGTTTTCTTATGTGCGGCTACATTTAGTACAGTAGTTTACTCCTTTTAAATATTGTTGTGTAGAGTAGGCATACAGTAAAGGCTGTCCTTCCTACAAACTGCGTCGACATAACGTTTCTTTTATTGTTGTTGTTGAAGGTAGGCGAAATGCTACGCAGGCAGCGCAACTGTACAGAGAGCGATATCCTGACAAAAAAAAAACACCTTCCCGGTGGATGTTTTCTCGTCTTGTTGCGACGCTTCAGGAGACGGGAAGTTTTCTTATGTGCGGCTACATTTAGTACAGTAGTTTACTCCTTTTAAATATTGTTGTGTAGAGTAGGCGTACAGTAAAGGCTGTAATTCCTACAAACTGCGTCGACATAACGTTTCTTTTATTGTTGTTGTTGAAGGTAGGCGAAATGCTACGCAGGCAGCGCAACTGTACAGAGAGCGATATCCTGACAAAAAAAAAACACCTTCCCGGTGGATGTTTTCTCGTCTTGTTGCGACGCATCAGGAGACGGGAAGTTTTCTTATGTGCGGCTACATTTAGTACAGTAGTTTACTCCTTTTAAATATTGTTGTGTAGAGTAGGCATACAGTAAAGGCTGTCCTTCCTACAAACTGCGTCGACATAACGTTTCTTTTATTGTTGTTGTTGAAGGTAGGCGAAATGCTACGCAGGCAGCGCAACTGTACAGAGAGCGATATCCTGACAAAAAAAAACACCTTCCCGGTGGATGTTTTCTCGTCTTGTTGCGACGCTTCAGGAGACGGGAAGTTTTCTTATGTGCAGCTACATTTAGTACAGTAGTTTACTCCTTTTAAATATTGTTGTGTAGAGTAGGCATACAGTAAAGGCTGTCCTTCCTACAAACTGCGTCGACATAACGTTTCTTTTATTGTTGTTGTTGAAGGTAGACGAAATGCTACGCACGCAGCGCAACTGTACAGAGAGCGATATCCTGACAAAAAAAAAAACACCTTCCCGGTGGATGTTTTCTCGTCTTGTTGCGACGCTTCAGGAGACGGGAAGTTTTCTTATGTGCGGCTACATTTAGTACAGTAGTTTACTCCTTTTAAATATTGTTGTGTAGAGTAGGCATACAGTAAAGGCTGTCCTTCCTACAAACTGCGTCGACATAACGTTTCTTTTATTGTTGTTGTTGAAGGTAGGCGAAATGCTACGCAGGCAGCGCAAATGTACAAAGAGCGATATCCTGACAAAAAAAACACCTTCCCGGTGGATGTTTTCTCGTCTTGTTGCGACGCTTCAGGAGACGGGAAGTTTTCTTATGTGCGGCTACATTTAGTACAGTAGTTTACTCCTTTTAAATATTGTTGTGTAGAGTAGGCATACAGTAAAGGCTGTCCTTCCTACAAACTGCGTCGACATAACGTTTCTTTTATTGTTGTTGTTGAAGGTAGGCGAAATGCTACGCAGGCAGCGCAACTGTACAGAGAGCGATATCCTGACAAAAAAAAAAACACCTTCCCGGTGGATGTTTTCTTGTCTTGTTGCGACGCTTCAGGAGACGGGAAGTTTTCTTATGTGCGGCTACATTTAGTACAGTAGTTTACTTCTTTTAAATATTGTTGTGTAGAGTAGGCATACAGTAAAGGCTGTCCTTCCTACAAACTGCGTCGACATAACGTTTCTTTTGTTGTTGTTGTTGAAGGTAGGCGAAATGCTACGCAGGCAGCGCAACTGTAGAGACAGCGATATCCTGACAAAAAAAAACACCTTCCCGGTGGATGTTTTCTCGTCTTGTTGCGACGCTTCAGGAGACGGGAAGTTTTCTTATGTGCGGCTACATTTAGTACAGTAGTTTACTCCTTTTAAATATTGTTGTGTAGAGTAGGCATACAGTAAAGGCTGTCCTTCCTACAAACTGCGTCGACATAACGTTTCTTTTATTGTTGTTGTTGAAGGTAGGCGAAATGCTACGCAGGCAGCGCAACTGTACAGAGAGCGATATCCTGACAAAAAAAAAACACCTTCCCGGTGGATGTTTTCTCGTCTTGTTGCGACGCTTCAGGAGACGGGAAGTTTTCTTATGTGCGGCTACATTTAGTACAGTAGTTTACTCCTTTTAAATATTGTTGTGTAGAGTAGGCATACAGTAAAGGCTGTCCTTCCTACAAACTGCGTCGACATAACGTTTCTTTTATTGTTGTTGTTGAAGGTAGGCGAAATGCTACGCAGGCAGCGCAACTGTACAGAGAGCGATATCCTGACAAAAAAAAAACACCTTCCCGGTGGATGTTTTCTCGTCTTGTTGCGACGCTTCAGGAGACGGGAAGTTTTCTTATGTGCGGCTACATTTAGTACAGTAGTTTACTCCTTTTAAATATTGTTGTGTAGAGTAGGCGTACAGTAAAGGCTGTCCTTCCTACAAACTGCGTCGACATAACGTTTCTTTTATTGTTGTTGTTGAAGGTAGGCGAAATGCTACGCAGGCAGCGCAACTGTACAGAGAGCGATATCCTGACAAAAAAAAAACACCTTCCCGGTGGATGTTTTCTCGTCTTGTTGCGACGCATCAGGAGACGGGAAGTTTTCTTATGTGCGGCTACATTTAGTACAGTAGTTTACTCCTTTTAAATATTGTTGTGTAGAGTAGGCATACAGTAAAGGCTGTCCTTCCTACAAACTGCGTCGACATAACGTTTCTTTTATTGTTGTTGTTGAAGGTAGGCGAAATGCTACGCAGGCAGCGCAACTGTACAGAGAGCGATATCCTGACAAAAAAAAACACCTTCCCGGTGGATGTTTTCTCGTCTTGTTGCGACGCTTCAGGAGACGGGAAGTTTTCTTATGTGCAGCTACATTTAGTACAGTAGTTTACTCCTTTTAAATATTGTTGTGTAGAGTAGGCATACAGTAAAGGCTGTCCTTCCTACAAACTGCGTCGACATAACGTTTCTTTTATTGTTGTTGTTGAAGGTAGGCGAAATGCTACGCAGGCAGCGCAACTGTACAGAGAGCGATATCCTGACAAAAAAAAACACCTTCCCGGTGGATGTTTTCTCGTCTTGTTGCGACGCTTCAGGAGACGGGAAGTTTTCTTATGTGCGGCTACATTTAGTACAGTAGTTTACTCCTTTTAAATATTGTTGTGTAGAGTAGGCATACAGTAAAGGCTGTCCTTCCTACAAACTGCGTCGACATAACGTTTCTTTTATTGTTGTTGTTGAAGGTAGGCGAAATGCTACGCAGGCAGCGCAACTGTACAGAGAGCGATATCCTGACAAAAAAAACCACCTTCCCGGTGGATGTTTTCTCGTCTTGTTGCGACGCTTCAGGAGACGGGAAGTTTTCTTATGTGCGGCTACATTTAGTACAGTAGTTTACTCCTTTTAAATATTGTTGTGTAGAGTAGGCATACAGTAAAGGCTGTCCTTCCTACAAACTGCGTCGACATCACGTTTCTTTTATTGTTGTTGTTGAAGGTAGGCGAAATGCTACGCAGGCAGCGCAACTGTACAGAGAGCGATATCCTGCCAAAAAAAAAAACACCTTCCCGGTGGATGTTTTCTCGTCTTGTTGCGATGCTTCAGGAGATGGGAAATTTTCTTATGTGCGGCTACATTTAGTACAGTAGTTTACTCCTTTTAAATATTGTTGTGTAGAGTAGGCATACAGTAAAGGCTGTCCTTCCTACAAACTGCGTCGACATAACGTTTCTTTTATTGTTGTTGCTGAAGGTAGGCGAAATGCTACGCAGGCAGCGCAACTGTACAGAGAGCGATATCCTGACAAAAAAAAAACACCTTCCCGGTGGATGTTTTCTCGTCTTGTTGCGACGCTTCAGGAGACGGGAAGTTTTCTTATGTGCGGCTACATTTAGTACAGTAGTTTACTCCTTTTAAATATTGTTGTGTAGAGTAGGCATACAGTAAAGGCTGTCCTTCCTACAAACTGCGTCGACATAACGTTTCTTTTATTGTTGTTGTTGAAGGTAGGCGTAATGCTACGCAGGCAGCGCAACTGTAGAGACAGCGATATCCTGACAAAAAAAAACACCTTCCCGGTAGATGTTTTCTCGTCTTGTTGCGACGCTTCAGGAGACGGGAAGTTTTCTTATGTGCGGCTACATTTAGTACAGTAGTTTACTCCTTTTAAATATTGTTGTGTAGAGTAGGCATACAGTAAAGGCTGTCCTTCCTACAAACTGCGTCGACATAACGTTTCTTTTATTGTTGTTGTTGAAGGTAGGCGAAATGCTACGCAGGCAGCGCAACTGTACAGAGAGCGATATCCTGACAAAAGAAAAACACCTTCCCGGTGGATGTTTTCTCGTCTTGTTGCGACGCTTCAGGAGACGGGAAGTTTTCTTATGTGCGGCTACATTTAGTACAGTAGTTTACTCCTTTTAAATATTGTTGTGTAGAGTAGGCATACAGTAAAGGCTGTCCTTCCTACAAACTGCGTCGACATAACGTTTCTTTTATTGTTGTTGTTGAAGGTAGGCGAAATGCTATGCAGGCAGCGCAACTGTACAGAGAGCGATATCCTGACAAAAAAAAAACACCTTCCCGGTGGATGTTTTCTCGTCTTGTTGCGACGCTTCAGGAGACGGGAAGTTTTCTTATGTGCGGCTACATTTAGTACAGTAGTTTACTCCTTTTAAATATTGTTGTGTAGAGTAGGCATACAGTAAAGGCAGTCCTTCCTACAAACTGCGTCGACATAACGTTTCTTTTATTGTTGTTGTTGAAGGTAGGCGAAATGCTACGCAGGCAGCGCAACTGTACAGAGAGCGATATCCTGACAAAAAAAAAACACCTTCCCGGTGGATGTTTTCTCGTCTTGTTGCGACGCTTCAGGAGACGGGAAGTTTTCTTATGTGCGGCTACATTTAGTACAGTAGTTTACTCCTTTTAAATATTGTTGTGTAGAGTAGGCATACAGTAAAGGCTGTCCTTCCTACAAACTGCGTCGACATAACGTTTCTTTTATTGTTGTTGTTGAAGGTAGGCGAAATGCTACGCAGGCAGCGCAACTGTACAGAGAGCGATATCCTGACAAAAAAAAAACACCTTCCCGGTGGATGTTTTCTCGTCTTGTTGCGACGCTTCAGGAGACGGGAAGTTTTCTTATGTGCGGCTACATTTAGTACAGTAGTTTACTCCTTTTAAATATTGTTGTGTAGAGTAGGCATACAGTAAAGGCTGTCCTTCCTACAAACTGCGTCGACATAACGTTTCTTTTATTGTTGTTGTTGAAGGTAGGCGAAATGCTACGCAGGCAGCGCAAATGTACAAAGAGCGATATCCTGACAAAAAAAAACACCTTCCCGGTGGATGTTTTCTCGTCTTGTTGCGACGCTTCAGGAGACGGGAAGTTTTCTTACGTGCGGCTACATTTAGTACAGTAGTTTACTCCTTTTAAATATTGTTGTGTAGAGTAGGCATACAGTAAAGGCTGTCCTTCCTACAAACTGCGTCGACATAACGTTTCTTTTATTGTTGTTGTTGAAGGTAGGCGAAATGCTACGCAGGCAGCGCAACTGTACAGAGAGCGATATCCTGACAAAAAAAAACACCTTCCCGGTGGATGTTTTCTCGTCTTGTTGCGACGCTTCAGGAGACGGGAAGTTTTCTTATGTGCGGCTACATTTAGTACAGTAGTTTACTCCTTTTAAATATTGTTGTGTAGAGTAGGCATACAGTAAAGGCTGTCCTTCCTACAAACTGCGTCGACATAACGTTTCTTTTATTGTTGTTGTTGAAGGTAGGCGAAATGCTACGCAGGCAGTGCAACTGTACAGAGAGCGATATCCTGACAAAAAAAAAAAACACCTTCCCGGTGGATGTTTTCTCGTCTTGTTGCGACGCTTCAGGAGACGGGAAGTTTTCTTATGTGCGGCTACATTTAGTACAGTAGTTTACTCCTTTTAAATATTGTTGTATAGAGTAGGCATACAGTAAAGGCTGTCCTTCCTACAAACTGCGTCGACATAACGTTTTTTTTATTGTTGTTGTTGAAGGTAGGCGAAATGCTACGCAGGCAGCGCAACTGTAGAGAGAGCGATATCCTGACAAAAAAAAACACCTTCCCGGTGGATGTTTTTTCGTCTTGTTGCGACGCTTCAGGAGACGGGAAGTTTTCTTATGTGCGGCTACATTTAGTACAGTAGTTTACTCCTTTTAAATATTGTTGTGTAGAGTAGGCATACAGTAAAGGCAGTCCTTCCTACAAACTGCGTCGACATAACGTATCTTTTATTGTTGTTGTTGAAGGTAGGCGAAATGCTACGCAGGCAGCGCAACTGTACAGAGAGCGATATCCTGACAAAAAAAAAACACCTTCCCGGTGGATGTTTTCTCGTCTTGTTGCGACGCTTCAGGAGACGGGAAGTTTTCTTATGTGCGGCTACATTTAGTACAGTAGTTTACTCCTTTTAAATATTGTTGTGTAGAGTAGGCATACAGTAAAGGCTGTCCTTCCTACAAACTGCGTCGACATAACGTTTCTTTTATTGTTGTTGTTGAAGGTAGGCGAAATGCTACGCAGGCAGCGCAACTGTACAGAGAGCGATATCCTGACAAAAAAAAAACACCTTCCCGGTGGATGTTTTCTCGTCTTGTTGCGACGCTTCAGGAGACGGGAAGTTTTCTTATGTGCGGCTACATTTAGTACAGTAGTTTACTAATTTTAAATATTGTTGTGTAGAGTAGGCATACAGTAAAGGCTGTCCTTCCTACAAACTGCGTCGACATAACGTTTCTTTTATTGTTGTTGTTGAAGGTAGGCGAAATGCTACGCAGGCAGCGCAACTGTACAGAGAGCGATATCCTGACAAAAAAAAAACACCTTCCCGGTGGATGTTTTCTCGTCTTGTTGCGACGCTTCAGGAGACGGGAAGTTTTCTTATGTGCGGCTACATTTAGTACAGTAGTTTACTCCTTTTAAATATTGTTGTGTAGAGTAGGCATACAGTAAAGGCTGTCCTTCCTACAAACTGCGTCGACATAACGTTTCTTTTATTGTTGTTGTTGAAGGTAGGCGAAATGCTACGCAGGCAGCGCAACTGTACAGAGAGCGATATCCTGACAAAAAAAAAACACCTTCCCGGTGGATGTTTTCTCGTCTTGTTGCGACGCTTCAGGAGACGGGAAGTTTTCTTATGTGCGGCTACATTTAGTACAGTAGTTTACTCCTTTTAAATATTGTTGTGTAGAGTAGGCATACAGTAAAGGCTGTCCTTAATACAAACTGCGTCGACATAACGTTTCTTTTATTGTTGTTGTTGAAGGTAGGCGAAATGCTACGCAGGCAGCGGAACTGTACAGAGAGCGATATCCTGACAAAAAAAAAAACACCTTCCCGGTGGATGTTTTCTCGTCTTGTTGCGACGCTTCAGGAGACGGGAAGTTTTCTTATGTGCGGCTACATTTAGTACAGTAGTTTACTCCTTTTAAATATTGTTGTGTAGAGTAGGCATACAGTAAAGGCTGTCCTTCCTACAAACTGCGTCGACATAACGTTTCTTTTATTGTTGTTGTTGAAGGTAGGCGAAATGCTACGCAGGCAGCGCAACTGTACAGAGAGCGATATCCTGACAAAAAAAAAACACCTTCCCGGTGGATGTTTTCTCGTCTTGTTGCGACGCTTCAGGAGACGGGAAGTTTTCTTATGTGCGGCTACATTTAGTACAGTAGTTTACTCCTTTTAAATATTGTTGTGTAGAGTAGGCATACAGTAAAGGCTGTCCTTCCTACAAACTGCGTCGACATAACGTTTCTTTTATTGTTGTTGTTGAAGGTAGGCGAAATGCTACGCAGGCAGCGCAAATGTACAAAGAGCGATATCCTGACAAAAAAAAACACCTTCCCCGTGGATGTTTTCTCGTCTTGTTGCGACGCTTCAGGAGACGGGAAGTTTTCTTATGTGCGGCTACATTTAGTACAGTAGTTTACTCCTTTTAAATATTGTTGTGTAGAGTAGGCATACAGTAAAGGCTGTCCTTCCTACAAACTGCGTCGACATAACGTTTCTTTTATTGTTGTTGTTGAAGGTAGGCGAAATGCTACGCAGGCAGCGCAACTGTACAGAGAGCGATATCCTGACAAAAAAAAAACACCTTCCCAGTGGATGTTTTCTCGTCTTGTTGCGACGCTTCAGGAGACGGGAAGTTTTCTTATGTGCGGCTACATTTAGTACAGTAGTTTACTCCTTTTAAATATTGTTGTGTAGAGTAGGCATACAGTAAAGGCTGTCCTTCCTACAAACTGCGTCGACATAACGTTTCTTTTATTGTTGTTGTTGAAGGTAGGCGAAATGCTACGCAGGCAGCGCAACTGTACAGAGAGCGATATCCTGACAAAAAAAAAAACACCTTCCCGGTGGATGTTTTCTCGTCTTGTTGCGACGCTTCAGGAGACGGGAAGTTTTCTTATGAGCGGCTACATTTAGTACAGTAGTTTACTCCTTTTAAATATTGTTGTATAGAGTAGGCATACAGTAAAGGCTGTCCTTCCTACAAACTGCGTCGACATAACGTTTCTTTTATTGTTGTTGTTGAAGGTAGGCGAAATGCTACGCAGGCAGCGCAACTGTACAGAGAGCGATATCCTGACAAAAAAAAACACCTTCCCGGTGGATGTTTTCTCGTCTTGTTGCGACGCTTCAGGAGACGGGAAGTTTTCTTATGTGCGGCTACATTTAGTACAGTAGTTTACTCCTTTTAAATATTGTTGTGTAGAGTAGGCATACAGTAAAGGCTGTCCTTCCTACAAACTGCGATGACATAACGTTTCTTTTATTGTTGTTGTTGAAGGTAGGCGAAATGCTACGCAGGCAGCGCAACTGTACAGAGAGCGATATCCTGACAAAAAAAAAAACACCTTCCCGGTGTATGTTTTCTCGTCTTGTTGCGACGCTTCAGGAGACGGGAAGTTTTCTTATGTGCGGCTACATTTAGTACAGTAGTTTACTCCTTTTAAATATTGTTGTGTAGAGTAGGCATACAGTAAAGGCTGTCCTTCCTACAAACTGCGTCGACATAACGTTTATTTTATTGTTGTTGTTGAAGGTAGGCGAAATGCTACGCAGGCAGCGCAACTGTACAGAGAGCGATATCCTGACAAAAAAAAAACACCTTCCCGGTGGATGTTTTCTCGTCTTGTTGCGACGCTTCAGGAGACGGGAAGTTTTCTTATGTGCGGTTACATTTAGTACAGTAGTTTACTCCTTTTAAATATTGTTGTGTAGAGTAGGCATACAGTAAAGGCTGTCCTTCCTACAAACTGCGTCGACATAACGTTTCTTTTATTGTTGTTGTTGAAGGTAGGCGAAATGCTACGCAGGCAGCGCAACTGTACAGAGAGCGATATCCTGACAAAAAAAACACCTTCCCGGTGGATGTTTTCTCGTCTTGTTGCGACGCTTCAGGAGACGGGAAGTTTTCTTATGTTCGGCTACATTTAGTACAGTAGTTTGCTCCTTTTAAATATTGTTGTGTAGAGTAGGCATACAGTAAAGGCTGTCCTTCCTACAAACTGCGTCGACATAACGTTTCTTTTATTGTTGTTGTTGAAGGTAGGCGAAATGCTACGCAGGCAGCGCAACTGTACAGAGAGCGATATCCTGACAAAAAAAAAACACCTTCCCGGTGGATGTTTTCTCGTCTTGTTGCGACGCTTCAGGAGACGGGAAGTTTTCTTATGTGCGGCTACATTTAGTACAGTAGTTTACTCCTTTTAAATATTGTTGTGTAGAGTAGGCATACAGTAAAGGCTGTCCTTCCTACAAACTGCGTCGACATAACGTTTCTTTTATTGTTGTTGTTGAAGGTAGGCGAAATGCTACGCAGGCAGCGCAACTGCACAGAGAGCGATATCCTGACAAAAAAAAAACGCCTTCCCGGTGGATGTTTTCTCGTCTTGTTGCGACGCTTCAGGAGACGGGAAGTTTTCTTATGTGCGGCTACATTTAGTACAGTAGTTTACTCCTTTTAAATATTGTTGTGTAGAGTAGGCATACAGTAAAGGCTGTCCTTCCTACAAACTGCGTCGACATAACGTTTCTTTTATTGTTGTTGTTGAAGGTAGGCGAAATGCTACGCAGGCAGCGCAACTGCACAGAGAGCGATATCCTGACAAAAAAAAACACCTTCCCGGTGGATGTTTTTTCGTCTTGTTGCGACGCTTCAGGAGACGGGAAGTTTTCTTATGTGCGGCTACATATAGTACAGTAGTTTACTCCTTTTAAATATTGTTGTGTAGAGTAGGCATACAGTAAAGGCAGTCCTTCCTACAAACTGCGTCGACATAACGTTTCTTTTATTGTTGTTGTTGAAGGTAGGCGAAATGCTACGCAGGCAGCGCAACTGTACAGAGAGCGATATCCTGACAAAAAAAAAACACCTTCCCGGTGGATGTTTTCTCGTCTTGTTGCGACGCTTCAGGAGACGGGAAGTTTTCTTATGTGCGGCTACATTTAGTACAGTAGTTTACTCCTTTTAAATATTGTTGTGTAGAGTAGGCATACAGTAAAGGCTGTCCTTCCTACAAACTGCGTCGACATAACGTTTCTTTTATTGTTGTTGTTGAAGGTAGGCGAAATGCTACGCAGGCAGCGCAACTGTACAGAGAGCGATATCCTGACAAAAAAAAACACCTTCCCGGTGGATGTTTTCTCGTCTTGTTGCGACGCTTCAGGAGACGGGAAGTTTTCTTATGTGCGGCTACATTTAGTACAGTAGTTTACTCCTTTTAAATATTGTTGTGTAGAGTAGGCATACAGTAAAGGCTGTCCTTCCTACAAACTGCGTCGACATAACGTTTCTTTTATTGTTGTTGTTGAAGGTAGGCGAAATGCTACGCAGGCAGCGCAACTGTACAGAGAGCGATATCCTGACAAAAAAAAAACACCTTCTCGGTGGATGTTTTCTCGTCTTGTTGCGACGCTTCAGGAGACGGGAAGTTTTCTTATGTGCGGCTACATTTAGTACAGTAGTTTACTCCTTTTAAATATTGTTGTGTAGAGGAGGCATACAGTAAAGGCTGTCCTTCCTACAAACTGCGTCGACATAACGTTTCTTTTATTGTTGTTGTTGAAGGTAGGCGAAATGCTACGCAGGCAGCGCAACTGTACAGAGAGCGATATCCTGACAAAAAAAAAACACCTTCCCGGTGGATGTTTTCTCGTCTTGTTGCAACGCTTCAGGAGACAGGAAGTTTTCTTATGTGCGGCTACATTTAGTACAGTAGTTTACTCCTTTTAAATATTGTTGTGTAGAGAAGGCATACAGTAAAGGCTGTCCTTCCTACAAACTGCGTCGACATAACGTTTCTTTTATTGTTGTTGTTGAAGGTAGGCGAAATGCTACGCAGGCAGCCCAACTATACAGAGAGCGATATCCTGACAAAAAAAAAACACCTTCCCGGTGGATGTTTTCTCGTCTTGTTGCGACGCTTCAGGAGACGGGAAGTTTTCTTATGTGCGGCTACATTTAGTACAGTAGTTTACTAATTTTAAATATTGTTGTGTAGAGTAGGCATACAGTAAAGGCTGTCCTTCCTACAAACTGCGTCGACATAACGTTTCTTTTATTGTTGTTGTTGAAGGTAGGCGAAATGCTACGCAGGCAGCGCAACTGTACAGAGAGCGATATCCTGACAAAAAAAAAACACCTTCCCGGTGGATGTTTTCTCGTCTTGTTGCGACGCTTCAGGAGACGGGAAGTTTTCTTATGTGCGGCTACATTTAGTACAGTAGTTTACTCCTTTTAAATATTGTTGTGTAGAGTAGGCATACAGTAAAGGCTGTCCTTCCTACAAACTGCGTCGACATAACGTTTCTTTTATTGTTGTTGTTGAAGGTAGGCGAAATGCTACGCAGGCAGCGCAACTGTACAGAGAGCGATATCCTGACAAAAAAAAAACACCTTCCCGGTGGATGTTTTCTCGTCTTGTTGCGACGCTTCAGGAGACGGGAAGTTTTCTTATGTGCGGCTACATTTAGTACAGTAGTTTACTCCTTTTAAATATTGTTGTGTAGAGTAGGCATACAGTAAAGGCTGTCCTTAATACAAACTGCGTCGACATAACGTTTCTTTTATTGTTGTTGTTGAAGGTAGGCGAAATGCTACGCAGGCAGCGGAACTGTACAGAGAGCGATATCCTGACAAAAAAAAAAACACCTTCCCGGTGGATGTTTTCTCGTCTTGTTGCGACGCTTCAGGAGACGGGAAGTTTTCTTATGTTCGGCTACATTTAGTACAGTAGTTTACTCCTTTTAAATATTGTTGTGTAGAGTAGGCATACAGTAAAGGCTGTCCTTCCTACAAACTGCGTCGACATAACGTTTCTTTTATTGTTGTTGTTGAAGGTAGGCGAAATGCTACGCAGGCAGCGCAACTGTACAGAGAGCGATATCCTGACAAAAAAAAAACACCTTCCCGGTGGATGTTTTCTCGTCTTGTTGCGACGCTTCAGGAGACGGGAAGTTTTCTTATGTGCGGCTACATTTAGTACAATAGTTTACTCCTTTTAAATATTGTTGTGTAGAGTAGGCATACAGTAAAGGCTGTCCTTCCTACAAACTGCGTCGACATAACGTTTCTTTTATTGTTGTTGTTGAAGGTAGGCGAAATGCTACGCAGGCAGCGCAAATGTACAAAGAGCGATATCCTGACAAAAAAAAACACCTTCCCCGTGGATGTTTTCTCGTCTTGTTGCGACGCTTCAGGAGACGGGAAGTTTTCTTATGTGCGGCTACATTTAGTACAGTAGTTTACTCCTTTTAAATATTGTTGTGTAGAGTAGGCATACAGTAAAGGCTGTCCTTCCTACAAACTGCGTCGACATAACGTTTCTTTTATTGTTGTTGTTGAAGGTAGGCGAAATGCTACGCAGGCAGCGCAACTGTACAGAGAGCGATATCCTGACAAAAAAAAAACACCTTCCCGGTGGATGTTTTCTCGTCTTGTTGCGACGCTTCAGGAGACGGGAAGTTTTCTTATGTGCGGCTACATTTAGTACAGTAGTTTACTCCTTTTAAATATTGTTGTGTAGAGTAGGCATACAGTAAAGGCTGTCATTCCTACAAACTGCGTCGACATAACGTTTCTTTTATTGTTGTTGTTGAAGGTAGGCGAAATGCTACGCAGGCAACGCAACTGTACAGAGAGCGATATCCTGACAAAAAAAAAAACACCTTCCCGGTGGATGTTTTCTCGTCTTGTTGCGACGCTTCAGGAGACGGGAAGTTTTCTTATGTGCGGCTACATTTAGTACAGTAGTTTACTCCTTTTAAATATTGTTGTATAGAGTAGGCATACAGTAAAGGCTGTCCTTCCTACAAACTGCGTCGACATAACGTTTCTTTTGTTGTTGTTGTTGAAGGTAGGCGAAATGCTACGCAGGCAGCGCAACTGTACAGAGAGCGATATCCTGACAAAAAAAAACACCTTCCCGGTGGATGTTTTCTCGTCTTGTTGCGACGCTTCAGGAGACGGGAAGTTTTCTTATGTGCGGCTACATTTAGTACAGTAGTTTACTCCTTTTAAATATTGTTGTGTAGAGTAGGCATACAGTAAAGGCTGTCCTTCCTACAAACTGCGATGACATAACGTTTCTTTTATTGTTGTTGTTGAAGGTAGGCGAAATGCTACGCAGGCAGCGCAACTGTACAGAGAGCGATATCCTGACAAAAAAAAAAACACCTTCCCGGTGGATGTTTTCTCGTCTTGTTGCGACGCTTCAGGAGACGGGAAGTTTTCTTATGTGCGGCTACATTTAGTACAGTAGTTTACTCCTTTTAAATATTGTTGTGTAGAGTAGGCATACAGTAAAGGCTGTCCTTCCTACAAACTGCGTCGACATAACGTTTCTTTTATTGTTGTTGTTGAAGGTAGGCGAAATGCTACGCAGGCTGCGCAACTGTACAGTGAGCGATATCCTGAAAAAAAAAAAACACCTTCACGGTGGATGTTTTCTCGTCTTGTTGCGACGCTTCAGGAGACAGGAAGTTTTCTTATGTGCGGCTACATTTAGTACAGTAGTTTACTCCTTTTAAATATTGTTGTGTAGAGTAGGCATACAGTAATGGCTGTCTTTCCTACAAACTGCGTCGACATAATGTTTCTTTTATTGTTGTTGTTGAAGGTAGGCGAAATGCTACGCAGGCAGCGCAACTGTACAGAAAGCGATATCCTGACAAAAAAAAACACCTTCCCGGTGGATGTTTTCTCGTCTTGTTGCGACGCTTCAGGAGACGGGAAGTTTTCTTATGTGCGGCTACATTTAGTACAGTAGTTTACTCCTTTCAAATATTGTTGTGTAGAGTAGGCATACAGTAAAGGCTGTCCTTCCTACAAACTGCGTCGACATAACGTTTCTTTTATTGTTGTTGTTGAAGGTAGGCGAAATGCTACGCAGGCAGCGCAACTGTACAGAGAGCGATATCCTGACAAAAAAAAAACACCTTCCCGGTGGATGTTTTCTCGTCTTGTTGCGACGCTTCAGGAGACGGGAAGTTTTCTTATGTGCGGTTACATTTAGTACAGTAGTTTACTCCTTTTAAATATTGTTGTGTAGAGTAGGCATACAGTAAAGGCTGTCCTTCCTACAAACTGCGTCGACATAACGTTTCTTTTATTGTTGTTGTTGAAGGTAGGCGAAATGCTACGCAGGCAGCGCAACTGTACAGAGAGCGATATCCTGACAAAAAAAACACCTTCCCGGTGGATGTTTTCTCGTCTTGTTGCGACGCTTCGGGAGACGGGAAGTTTTCTTATGTTCGGCTACATTTAGTACAGTAGTTTGCTCCTTTTAAATATTGTTGTGTAGAGTAGGCATACAGTAAAGGCTGTCCTTCCTACAAACTGCGTCGACATAACGTTTCTTTTATTGTTGTTGTTGAAGGTAGGCGAAATGCTACGCAGGCAGCGCAACTGTACAGAGAGCGATATCCTGACAAAAAAAAAACACCTTCCCGGTGGATGTTTTCTCGTCTTGTTGCGACGCTTCAGGAGACGGGAAGTTTTCTTATGTGCGGCTACATTTAGTACAGTAGTTTACTCCTTTTAAATATTGTTGTGTAGAGTAGGCATACAGTAAAGGCTGTCCTTCCTACAAACTGCGTCGACATAACGTTTCTTTTATTGTTGTTGTTGAAGGTAGGCGAAATGCTACGCAGGCAGCGCAACTGCACAGAGAGCGATATCCTGACAAAAAAAAAACGCCTTCCCGGTGGATGTTTTCTCGTCTTGTTGCGACGCTTCAGGAGACGGGAAGTTTTCTTATGTGCGGCTACATTTAGTACAGTAGTTTACTCCTTTTAAATATTGTTGTGTAGAGTAGGCATACAGTAAAGGCTGTCCTTCCTACAAACTGCGTCGACATAACGTTTCTTTTATTGTTGTTGTTGAAGGTAGGCGAAATGCTACGCAGGCAGCGCAACTGCACAGAGAGCGATATCCTGACAAAAAAAAACACCTTCCCGGTGGATGTTTTTTCGTCTTCTTGCGACGCTTCAGGAGACGGGAAGTTTTCTTATGTGCGGCTACATTTAGTACAGTAGTTTACTCCTTTTAAATATTGTTGTGTAGAGTAGGCATACAGTAAAGGCAGTCCTTCCTACAAACTGCGTCGACATAACGTTTCTTTTATTGTTGTTGTTGAAGGTAGGCGAAATGCTACGCAGGCAGCGCAACTGTACAGAGAGCGATATCCTGACAAAAAAAAAACACCTTCCCGGTGGATGTTTTCTCGTCTTGTTGCGACGCTTCAGGAGACGGGAAGTTTTCTTATGTGCGGCTACATTTAGTACAGTAGTTTACTCCTTTTAAATATTGTTGTGTAGAGTAGGCATACAGTAAAGGCTGTCCTTCCTACAAACTGCGTCGACATAACGTTTCTTTTATTGTTGTTGTTGAAGGTAGGCGAAATGCTACGCAGGCAGCGCAACTGTACAGAGAGTGATATCCTGACAAAAAAAAACACCTTCCCGGTGGATGTTTTCTCGTCTTGTTGCGACGCTTCAGGAGACGGGAAGTTTTCTTATGTGCGGCTACATTTAGTACAGTAGTTTACTCCTTTTAAATATTGTTGTGTAGAGTATACATACAGTAAAGGCTGTCCTTCCTACAAACTGCGTCGACATAACGTTTCTTTTATTGTTGTTGTTGAACGTAGGCGAAATGCTACGCAGGCAGCGCAACTGTACAGAGAGCGATATCCTGACAAAAAAAAAACACCTTCCCGGTGGATGTTTTCTCGTCTTGTTGCGACGCTTCAGGAGACGGGAAGTTTTCTTATGTGCGGCTACATTTAGTACAGTAGTTTACTCCTTTTAAATATTGTTGTGTAGAGTAGGCATACAGTAAAGGCTGTCCTTCCTACAAACTGCGTCGACATAACGTTTCTTTTATTGTTGTTGTTGAAGGTAGGCGAAATGCTACGCAGGCAGCGCAACTGTACAGAGAGCGATATCCTGACAAAAAAAAAACACCTTCCCGGTGGATGTTTTCTCGTCTTGTTGCAACGCTTCAGGAGACGGGAAGTTTTCTTATGTGCGGCTACATTTAGTACAGTAGTTTACTCCTTTTAAATATTGTTGTGTAGAGTAGGCATACAGTAAAGGCTGTCCTTCCTACAAACTGCGTCGACATAACGTTTCTTTTATTGTTGTTGTTGAAGGTAGGCGAAATGCTACGCAGGCAGCGCAACTGTACAGAGAGCGATATCCTGACAAAAAAAAAACACCTTCCCGGTGGATGTTTTCTCGTCTTGTTGCGACGCTTCAGGAGACGGGAAGTTTTCTTATGTGCGGCTACATTTAGTACAGTAGTTTACTCCTTTTAAATATTGTTGTGTAGAGTAGGCATACAGTAAAGGCTGTCCTTCCTACAAACTGCGTCGACATAACGTTTCTTTTATTGTTGTTGTTGAAGGTAGGCGAAATGCTACGCAGGCAGCGCAACTGTACAGAGAGCGATATCCTGACAAAAAAAAACACCTTCCCGGTGGATGTTTTCTCGTCTTGTTGCGACGCTTCAGGAGACGGGAAGTTTTCTTATGTGTGGCTACATTTAGTACAGTAGTTTACTCCTTTTAAATATTGTTGTGTAGAGTAGGCATACAGTAAAGGCTGTCCTTCCTACAAACTGCGTCGACATAACGTTTCTTTTATTGTTGTTGTTGAAGGTAGGCGAAATGCTACGCAGGCAGCGCAACTGTACAGAGAGCGATATCCTGACAAAAAAAAACACCTTCCCGGTGGATGTTTTCTCGTCTTGTTGCGTCGCTTCAGGAGACGGGAAGTTTTCTTATGTGCGGCTACATTTAGTACAGTAGTTTACTCCTTTTAAATATTGTTGTGTAGAGTAGGCATACAGTAAAGGCTGTCCTTCCTACAAACTGCGTCGACATAACGTTACTTTTATTGTTGTTGTTGAAGGTAGGCGAAATGCTACGCAGGCAGCGCAACTGTACAGAGAGCGATATCCTGACAAAAAAAAACACCTTCCCGGTGGATGTTTTCTCGTCTTGTTGCGACGCTTCAGGAGACGGGAAGTTTTCTTATGTGCGGCTACATTTAGTACAGTAGTTTACTCCTTTTAAATATTGTTGTGTAGAGTAGGCATACAGTAAAGGCTGTCCTTCCTACAAACTGCGTCGACATAACGTTTCTTTTATTGTTGTTGTTGAAGGTAGGCGAAATGCTACGCAGGCAGCGCAACTGTACAGAGAGCGATATCCTGACAAAAAAAAAGAACACCTTCTCGGTGGATGTTTTCTCGTCTTGTTGCGACGCTTCAGGAGACGGGAAGTTTTCTTATGTGCGGCTACATTTAGTACAGTAGTTTACTCCTTTTAAATATTGTTGTATAGAGTAGGCATACAGTAAAGGCTGTCCTCCCTACAAACTGCGTCGACATAACGTTTCTTTTATTGTTGTTGTTGAAGGTAGGCGAAATGCTACGCAGGCAGCGCAACTGTACAGAGAGCGATATCCTGACAAAAAAAAACACCTTCCCGGTGGATGTTTTCTCGTCTTGTTGCGACGCTTCAGGAGACGGGAAGTTTTCTTATGTGCGGCTACATTTAGTACAGTAGTTTACTCCTTTCAAATATTGTTGTGTAGAGTAGGCATACAGTAAAGGCTGTCCTTCCTACAAACTGCGTCGACATAACGTTTCTTTTATTGTTGTTGTTGAAGGTAGGCGAAATGCTACGCAGGCAGCGCAACTGTACAGAGAGCGATATCCTGACAAAAAAAAACACCTTCCCGGTGGATGTTTTCTCGTCTTGTTGCGACGCTTCAGGAGACGGGAAGTTTTCTTATGTGCGGCTACATTTAGTACAGTAGTTTACTCCTTTTAAATATTGTTGTGTAGAGTAGGCATACAGTAAAGGCTGTCCTTCCTACAAACTGCATCGACATAACGTTTCTTTTATTGTTGTTGTTGAAGGTAGGCGAAATGCTACGCAGGCAGCGCAACTGTACAGAGAGCGATATCCCGACAAAAAAAAACACCTTCCCGGTGGAAGTTTTCTCGTCTTGTTGCGACGCTTCAGGAGACGGGAAGTTTTCTTATGTTCGGCTACATTTAGTACAGTAGTTTGCTCCTTTTAAATATTGTTGTGTAGAGTAGGCATACAGTAAAGGCTGTCCTTCCTACAAACTGCGTCGACATAACGTTTCTTTTATTGTTGTTGTTGAAGGTAGGCGAAATGCTACGCAGGCAGCGCAACTGTACAGAGAGCGATATCCTGACAAAAAAAAAACACCTTCCCGGTGGATGTTTTCTCGTCTTGTTGCGACGCTTCAGGAGACGGGAAGTTTTCTTATGTGCGGCTACATTTAGTACAGTAGTTTACTCCTTTTAAATATTGTTGTGTAGAGTAGGCATACAGTGAAGGCTGTCCTTCCTACAAACTGTGTCGACATAACGTTTCTTTTATTGTTGTTGTTGAAGGTAGGCGAAATGCTACGCAGGCAGCGCAACTGTACAGAGAGCGATATCCTGACAAAAAAAAACACCTTCCCGGTGGATGTTTTCTCGTCTTGTTGCGACGCTTCAGGAGACGGGAAGTTTTCCTATGTGCGGCTACATTTAGTACAGTAGTTTACTCCTTTTAAATATTGTTGTGTAGAGTAGGCATACAGTAAAGGCTGTCCTTCCTACAAACTGCGTCGACATAACGTTTCTTTTATTGTTGTTGTTGAAGGTAGGCGAAATCCTACGCAGGCAGCGCAACTGTACAGAGAGCGATATCCTGACAAAAAAAACACCTTCCCGGTGGATGTTTTCTCGTCTTATTGCGACGCTTCAGGAGACGGGAAGTTTTCTTATGTGCGGCTACATTTAGTACAGTAGTTTACTCCTTTTAAATATTGTTGTGTAGAGTAGGCATACAGTAACGGCTGTCCTTCCAACAAACTGCGTCGACGTAACGTTTCTTTTATTGTTGTTGTTGAAGGTAGGCGAAATGCTACGCAGGCAGCGCAACTGTACAGAGAGCGATATCCTGACAAAAAAAAAAAACACCTTCCCGGTGGATGTTTTCTCGTCTTGTTGCGACGCTTCAGGAGACGGGAAGTTTTCTTATGTGCGGCTACATTTAGTACAGTAGTTTACTCCTTTTAAATATTGTTGTGTAGAGTAGGCATACAGTAAAGGCTGTCCTTCCAACAAACTGCGTCGACGTAACGTTTCTTTTATTGTTGTTGTTGAAGGTAGGCGAAATGCTACGCAGGCAGCGCAACTGTACAGAGAGCGATATCCTGACAAAAAAAAAAAACACTTTCCCGGTGGATGTTTTCTCGTCTTGTTGCGACGCTTCAGGAGACGGGAAGTTTTCTTATGTGCAGCTACATTTAGTACAGTAGTTTACTCCTTTTAAATATTGTTGTGTAGGGTAGGCATACAGTAAAGGCTGTCCTTCCTACAAACTGCGTCGACATAACGTTTCTTTTATTGTTGTTGTTGAAGGTAGGCGAAATGCTACGCAGGCAGCGCAACTGTACAGAGAGCGATATCCTGACAAAAAAAAAACACCTTCCCGGTGGATGTTTTCTCGTCTTGTTGCGACGCTTCAGGAGACGGGAAGTTTTCTTATGTGCGGCTACATTTAGTACAGTAGTTTACTCCTTTTAAATATTGTTATGTAGAGTAGGCATACAGTAAAGGCTGTCCTTCCTACAAACTGCGTCGACATAACGTTTCTTTTATTGTTGTTATTGAAGGTAGGCGAAATGCTACGCAGGCAGCGCAACTGTACAGAGAGCGATATCCTGACAAAAAAAAAAACCTTCCCGGTGTATGTTTTCTCGTCTTGTTGCGACGCTTCAGGAGACGGGAAGTTTTCTTATGTGCGGCTACATTTAGTACAGTAGTTTACTCCTTTCAAATATTGTTGTGTAGAGTAGGCATACAGTAAAGGCTGTCCTTCCTACAAACTGCGTCGACATAACGTTTCTTTTATTGTTGTTGTTGAAGGTAGGCGAAATGCTCCGCAGGCAGCGCAACTGTACAGAGAGCGATATCCTGACAAAAAAAAACACCTTCCCGGTGGATGTTTTATCGTCTTGTTGCGACGCTTCAGGAGACGGGAAGTTTTCTTATGTGCGGCTACATTTAGTACAGTAGTTTACTCCTTTTAAATATTGTTGTGTAGAGTAGGCATACAGTAAAGGCTGTCCTTCCAACAAACTGCGTCGACGTAACGTTTCTTTTATTGTTGTTGTTGAAGGTAGGCGAAATGCTACGCAGGCAGCGCAACTGTACAGAGAGCGATATCCTGACAAAAAAAAAAAACACCTTCCCGGTGGATGTTTTCTCGTCTTGTTGCGACGCTTCAGGAGACGGGAAGTTTTCTTATGTGCGGCTACATTTAGTACAGTAGTTTACTCCTTTTAAATATTGTTGTGTAGAGTAGGCATACAGTAAAGGCTGTCCTTCCTACAAACTGCGTCGACATAACGTTTCTTTTATTGTTGTTGTTGAAGGTAGGCGAAATGCTACGCAGGCAGCGCAACTGTACAGAGAGCGATATCCTGACAAAAAAAAAACACCTTCCCGGTGGATGTTTTCTCGTCTTGTTGCGACGCTTCAGGAGACGGGAAGTTTTCTTATGTGCGGCTACATTTAGTACAGTAGTTTACTCCTTTTAAATATTGTTGTGTAGAGTAGGCATACAGTAAAGGCTGTCCTTCCTACAAACTGCGTCGACATAACGTTTCTTTTATTGTTGTTGTTGGAGGTAGGCGAAATGCTACGCAGGCAGCGCAACTGTAGAGAGAGCGATATCCTGACAAAAAAAAAACAGCTTCCCGGTGGATGTTTTCTCGTCTTGTTGCGACGCTTCAGGAGACGGGAAGTTTTCTTATGTGCGGCTACAGTTAGTACAGTAGTTTACTCCTTTTAAATATTGTTGTGTAGAGTAGGCATACAGTAAAGGCTGTCCTTCCTACAAACTGCGTCGACACAACGTTTCTTTTATTGTTGTTGTTGAAGGTAGGCGAAATGCTACGCAGGCAACGCAACTGTACAGAGAGCGATATCCTGACAAAAAAAAACACCTTCCCGGTGGATGTTTTCTCGTATTGTTGCGACGCTTCAGGAGACGGGAAGGTTTCTTATGTGCGGCTACATTTAGTACAGTAGTTTACTCCTTTTAAATATTGTTGTGTAGAGTAGGCATACAGTAAAGGCTGTCCTTCCACCAAACTGCGTCGACATAACGTTTCTTTTATTGTTGTTGTTGAAGGTAGGCGAAATGCTACGCAGGCAGCGCAACTGTACAGAGAGCGATATCCTGACAAAAAAAAACACCTTCCCGGTGGATGTTTTCTCGTCTTGTTGCGTCGCTTCAGGAGACGGGAAGTTTTCTTATGTGCGGCTACATTTAGTACAGTAGTTTACTCCTTTTAAATATTGTTGTGTAGAGTAGGCATACAGTAAAGGCTGTCCTTCCTACAAACTGCGTCGACATAACGTTTCTTTTATTGTTGTTGTTGAAGGTAGGCGGAATGCTACGCAGGCAGCGCAACTGTACAGAGAGCGATATCCTGACAAAAAAAAACACCTTCCCGGTGGATGTTTTCTCGTCTTGTTGCGACGCTTCAGGAGACGGGAAGTTTTCTTATGTGCGGCTACATTTAGTACAGTAGTTTACTCCTTTTAAATATTGTTGTGTAGAGTAGGCATACAGTAAAGGCTGTCCTTCCTACAAACTGCGTCGACATAACGTTTCTTTTATTGTTGTTGTTGAAGGTAGGCGAAATGCTACGCAGGCAGCGCAACTGTACAGAGAGCGATATCCTGACAAAAAAAAACACCTTCCCGGTGGATGTTTTCTCGTCTTGTTGCGACGCTTCAGGAGACGGGAAGTTTTCTTATGTGCGGCTATATTTAGTACAGTAGTTTACTCCTTTTAAATATTGTTGTGTAGAGTAGGCATACAGTAAAGGCTGTCCTTCCTACAAACTGCGTCGACATAACGTTTCTTTTATTGTTGTTGTTGAAGGTAGGCGAAATGCTACGCAGGCAGCGCAACTGTACAGAGAGCGATATCCTGACAAAAAAAAACACCTTCCCGGTGGATGTTTTCTCGTCTTGTTGCGACGCTTCAGGAGACGGGAAGTTTTCTTATGTGCGGCTACATTTAGTACAGTAGTTTACTCCTTTTAAATATTGTTGTGTAGAGTAGGCATACAGTAAAGGCTGTCCTTCCTACAAACTGCGTCGACATAACGTTTCTTTTATTGTTGTTGTTGAAGGTAGGCGAAATGCTACGCAGGCAGCGCAACTGTACAGAGAGCGATATCCTGACAAAAAAAAACACCTTCCCGATGGATGTTTTCTCGTCTTGTTGCGACGCTTCAGGAGACGGGAAGTTTCTTATGTGCGGCTACATTTAGTACAGTAGTTTACTCCTTTTAAATATTGTTGTGTAGAGTAGGCATACAGTAAAGGCTGTCCTTCCTACAAACTGCGTCGACATAACGTTTCTTTTATTGTTGTTGTTGAAGGTAGGCGAAATGCTACGCAGGCAGCGCAACTGTACAGAGAGCGATATCCTGACAAAATAAAACACCTTCCCGGTGGATGTTTTCTCGTCTTGTTGCGACGCTTCAGGAGACGGGAAGTTTTCTTATGTGCGGCTACATTTAGTACAGTAGTTTACTCCTTTTAAATATTGTTGTGTAGAGTAGGCATACAGCAAAGGCTGTCCTTCCTACAAACTGCGTCGACATAACGTTTCTTTTATTGTTGTTGTTGAAGGTAGGCGAAATGCTACGCAGGCAGCGCAACTGTACAGAGAGCGATATCCTGACAAAAAAAAACACCTTCCCGGTGGATGTTTTCTCGTCTTGTTGCGACGCTTCAGGAGACGGGAAGTTTTCTTATGTGCGGCTCCATTTAGTACAGTACTTTACTCCTTTTAAATATTGTTGTGTAGAGTAGGCATACAGTAAAGGCTGTCCTTCCTACAAACTGCGTCGACATAACGTTTCTTTTATTGTTGTTGTTGAAGGTAGGTGAAATGCTACGCAGGCAGCGCAACTGTACAGAGAGCGATATCCTGACAAAAAAAAACACCTTCCCGGTGGATGTTTTCTCGTCTTGTTGCGACGCTTCAGGAGACGGGAAGTTTTCTTATGTGCGGCTACATTTAGTACAGTAGTTTACTCCTTTTAAATATTGTTGTATAGAGTAGGCATACAGTAAATGCTGTCCTTCCTACAAACTGCGTCGACATAACGTTTCTTTCATTGTTGTTGTTGAAGGTAGGCGAAATGCTACGCAGGCAGCGCAACTGTACAGAGAGCGATATCCTGACAAAAAAAAAACACCTTCCCTGTGGATGTTTTCTCGTCTTGTTGCGACGCTTCAGGAGACGGGAAGTTTTCTTATGTGCGGCTACATTTAGTACAGTACTTTACTCCTTTTAAATATTGTTGTGTAGAGTAGGCATACAGTAAAGGCTGTCCTTCCTACAAACTGCGTCGACATAACGTTTCTTTTATTGTTGTTGTTGAAGGAAGGCGAAATGCTACGCAGGCAGCGCAACTGTACAGAGAGCGATATCCTGACAAAAAAAAACCCCTTCCCGGTGGATGTTTTCTCGTCTTGTTGCGACGCTTCAGGAGACGGGAAGTTTTCTTATGTGCGGCTACATTTAGTACAGTAGTTTACTCCTTTTAAATATTGTTGTGTAGAGTAGGCATACAGTAAAGGCTGTCCTTCCTACAAACTGCGTCGACATAACGTTTCTTTTATTGTTGTTGTTGAAGGTAGGCGAAATGCTACGCAGGCAGCGCAACTGTACAGAGAGCGATATCCTGACAAAAAAAAAACACCTTCCCGGTGGATGTTTTCTCGCCTTGTTGCGACGCTTCAGGAGACGGGAAGTTTTCTTATGTGCGGCTACATTTAGTACAGTAGTTTACTCCTTTTAAATATTGTTGTGTAGAGTAGGCATACAGTAAAGGCTGTCCTTCCTACAAACTGCGTCGACATAACGTTTCTTTTATTGTTGTTGTTGGAGGTAGGCGAAATGCTACGCAGGCAGCGCAACTGTAGAGAGAGCGATATCCTGACAAAAAAAAAACAGCTTCCCGGTGGATGTTTTCTCGTCTTGTTGCGACGCTTCAGGAGACGGGAAGTTTTCTTATGTGCGGCTACAGTTAGTACAGTAGTTTACTCCTTTTAAATATTGTTGTGTAGAGTAGGCATACAGTAAAGGCTGTCCTTCCTACAAACTGCGTCGACATAACGTTTCTTTTATTGTTGTTGTTGAAGGTAGGCGAAATGCTACGCAGGCAGCGCAACTGTACAGAGAGCGATATCCTGACAAAAAAAAACACCTTCCCGGTGGATGTTTTCTCGTCTTGTTGCGACGCTTCAGGAGACGGGAAGTTTTCTTATGTGCGGCTACATTTAGTACAGTAGTTTACTCCTTTTAAATATTGTTGTGTAGAGTAGGCATACAGTAAAGGCTGTCCTTCCACCAAACTGCGTCGACATAACGTTTCTTTTATTGTTGTTGTTGAAGGTAGGCGAAATGCTACGCAGGCAGCGCAACTGTACAGAGAGCGATATCCTGACAAAAAAAAACACCTTCCCGGTGGATGTTTTCTCGTCTTGTTGCGTCGCTTCAGGAGACGGGAAGTTTTCTTATGTGCGGCTACATTTAGTACAGTAGTTTACTCCTTTTAAATATTGTTGTGTAGAGTAGGCATACAGAAAAGGCTGTCCTTCCTACAAACTGCGTCGACATAACGTTTCTTTTATTGTTGTTGTTGAAGGTAGGCGAAATGCTACGCAGGCAGCGCAACTGTACAGAGAGCGATATCCTGACAAAAAAAAACACCTTCCCGGTGGATGTTTTCTCGTCTTGTTGCGACGCTTCAGGAGACGGGAAGTTTTCTTATGTGCGGCTACATTTAGTACAGTAGTTTACTCCTTTTAAATATTGTTGTGTAGAGTAGGCATACAGTAAAGGCTGTCCTTCCTACAAACTGCGTCGACATAACGTTTCTTTTATTGTTGTTGTTGAAGGTAGGCGAAATGCTACGCAGGCAGCGCAACTGTACAGAGAGCGATATCCTGACAAAAAAAAACACCTTCCCGGTGGATGTTTTCTCGTCTTGTTGCGACGCTTCAGGAGACGGGAAGTTTTCTTATGTGCGGCTACATTTAGTACAGTAGTTTACTCCTTTTAAATATTGTTGTGTAGAGTAGGCATACAGTAAAGGCTGTCCTTCCTACAAACTGCGTCGACATAACGTTTCTTTTACTGTTGTTGTTGAAGGTAGGCGAAATGCTACGCAGGCAGCGCAACTGTACAGAGAGCGATAACCTGACAAAAAAAAACACCTTCCCGGTGGATGTTTTCTCGTCTTGTTGCGACGCTTCAGGAGACGGGAAGTTTTCTTATGTGCGGCTACATTTAGTACAGTAGTTTACTCCTTTTAAATATTGTTGTGTAGAGTAGGCATACAGTAAAGGCTGTCCTTCCTACAAACTGCGTCGACATAACGTTTCTTTTATTGTTGTTGTTGAAGGTAGGCGAAATGCTACGCAGGCAGCGCAACTGTACAGAGAGCGATATCCTGACAAAAAAAAACACCTTCCCGGTGGATGTTTTCTCGTCTTGTTGCGACGCTTCAGGAGACGTGAAGTTTTCTTATGTGCGGCTACATTTAGTACAGTAGTTTACTCCTTTTAAATATTGTTGTGTAGAGTAGGCATACAGTAAAGGCTGTCCTTCCTACAAACTGCGTCGACATAACGTTTCTTTTATTGTTGTTGTTGAAGGTAGGCGAAATGCTACGCAGGCAGCGCAACTGTACAGAGAGCGATATCCTGACAAAATAAAACACCTTCCCGGTGGATGTTTTCTCGTCTTGTTGCGACGCTTCAGGAGACGGGAAGTTTTCTTATGTGCGGCTACATTTAGTACAGTAGTTTACTCCTTTTAAATATTGTTGTGTAGAGTAGGCATACAGTAAAGGCTGTCCTTCCTACAAACTGCGTCGACATAACGTTTCTTTTATTGTTGTTGTTGGAGGTAGGCGAAATGCTACGCAGGCAGCGCAACTGTAGAGAGAGCGATATCCTGACAAAAAAAAAACAGCTTCCCGGTGGATGTTTTCTCGTCTTGTTGCGACGCTTCAGGAGACGGGAAGTTTTCTTATGTGCGGCTCCATTTAGTACAGTACTTTACTCCTTTTAAATATTGTTGTGTAGAGTAGGCATACAGTAAAGGCTGTCCTTCCTACAAACTGCGTCGACATAACGTTTCTTTTATTGTTGTTGTTGAAGGTAGGCGAAATGCTACGCAGGCAGCGCAACTGTACAGAGAGCGATATCCTGACAAAAAAAAACACCTTCCCGGTGGATGTTTTCTCGTCTTCTTGCGACGCTTCAGGAGACGGGAAGTTTTCTTATGTGCAGCTACATTTAGTACAGTAGTTTACTCCTTTTAAATATTGTTGTGTAGAGTAGGCATATAGTAAAGGCTGTCCTTCCTACAAACTGCGTCGACATAACGTTTCTTTTATTGTTGTTGTTGAAGGTAGGCGAAATGCTACGCAGGCAGCGCAACTGTAGAGAGAGCGATATCCTGCCAAAAAAAAAAACAGCTTCCCGGTGGATGTTTTCTCGTCTTGTTGCGACGCTTCAGGAGACGGGAAGTTTTCTTATGTGCGGCTACATTTAGTACAGTAGTTTACTCCTTTTAAATATTGTTGTATAGAGTAGGCATACAGTAAATGCTGTCCTTCCTACAAACTGCGTCGACATAACGTTTCTTTTATTGTTGTTGTTGAAGGTAGGCGAAATGCTACGCAGGCAGCACAACTGTACAGAGAGCGATATCCTGACAAAAAAAAAACACCTTCCCTGTGGATGTTTTCTCGTCTTGTTGCGACGCTTCAGGAGACGGGAAGTTTTCTTATGTGCGGCTGCATTTAGTACAGTACTTTACTCCTTTTAAATATTGTTGTGTAGAGTAGGCATACAGTAAAGGCTGTCCTTCCTACAAACTGCGTCGACATAACGTTTCTTTTATTGTTGTTGTTGAAGGAAGGCGAAATGCTACGCAGGCAGCGCAACTGTACAGAGAGCGATATCCTGACAAAAAAAAACCCCTTCCCGGTGGATGTTTTCTCGTCTTGTTGCGACGCTTCAGGAGACGGGAAGTTTTCTTATGTGCGGCTACATTTAGTACAGTAGTTTACTCCTTTTAAATATTGTTGTGTAGAGTAGGCATACAGTAAAGGCTGTCCTTCCTACAAACTGCGTCGACATAACGTTTCTTTTATTGTTGTTGTTGAAGGTAGGCGAAATGCTACGCAGGCGGCGCAACTGTACAGAGAGCGATATTCTGACAAAAAAAACACCTTCTCGGTGGATGTTTTCTCGTCTTGTTGCGACGCTTCAGGAGACGGGAAGTTTTCTTATGTGCGGCTACATTTAGTACAGTAGTTTACTCCTTTTAATAATTGTTGTGTAGAGTAGGCATACAGTAAAGGCTGTCCTTCCAACAAACTGCGCCGACATAACGTTTCTTTTATTGTTGTTGTTGAAGGTAGGCGAAATGCTACGCAGGCAGCGCAACTGTACAGAGAGCGATATCCTGACAAAAAAAAACACCTTCCCGGTGGATGTTTTCTCGTCTTGTTGCGACGCTTCAGGAGACGGGAAGTTTTCTTATGTGCGGCTACATTTAGTACAGTAGTTTACTCCTTTTAAATATTGTTGTGTAGAGTAGGCATACAGTAAAGGCTGTCCTTCCTACAAACTGCGTCGACATAACGTTTCTTTTATTGTTGTTGTTGAAGGTAGGCGAAATGCTACGCAGGCAGCGCAACTGTACAGAGAGCGATATCCTGACAAAAAAAAAACACCTTCCCGGTGGATGTTTTCTCGTCTTGTTGCGACGCTTCAGGAGACGGGAAGTTTTCTTATGTGCGGCTACATTTAGTACAGTAGTTTACTCCTTTTAAATATTGATGGCTCTGAGCACTATGGGACTTAACTTCTGAGGTCATCAGTCCCCTAGAACTTAGAACTACTTAAACCTAACTAACCTAAAGACATCACAAATATCCATGCCCGAAGCAGGATTCGAACCTGCGATCGTAGCGGTCTCGCGGTTCCAGAGTGTAGCGCCTAGAACCGCATGGCCACTCCGGCCGGCCTTTTTAAATATTGTTGTGTAGAGTAGGCATACAGTAAAGGCTGTCCTTCCAACATACTGTGTCGACATAACGTTTCTTTTATTGTTGTTGTTGAAGGTAGGCGAAATGCTACGCAGGCAGCGCAACTGTACAGAGAGCGATATCCTGAGAAAAAAAAACACCTTCCCGGTGGATGTTTTCTCGTCTTGTTGCGACGCTTCAGGAGACGGGAAGTTTTCTTATGTGCGGCTACATTTAGTACAGTAGTTTACTCCTTTTAAATATTGTTGTGTAGAGTAGGCATACAGTAAAGGCTGTCCTTCCTAGAAACTGCGTCGACATAACGTTTCTTTTATTGTTGTTGTTGAAGGTAGGCGAAATGCTACGCAGGCAGCGCAACTGTACAGAGAGCGATATCCTGACAAAAAAAAACACCTTCCCGGTGGATGTTTTCTCGTCTTGTTTCGACGCTTCAGGAGATGGGAAGTTTTCTTATGTGCGGCTACATTTAGTACCGTAGTTTACTCCTTTTAAATATTGTTGTGTAGAGTAGGCATACAGTAAAAGCTGTCCTTCCAACAAACTGCGTCGACATAACGTTTCTTTTATTGTTGTTGTTGAAGGTAGGCGAAATGCTACGCAGGCAGCGCAACTGTACAGAGAGCGATATCCTGACAAAAAAAAACACCTTCCCGGTGGATGTTTTCTCGTCTTGTTGCGACGCTTCAGGAGACGGGAAGTTTTCTTATGTGCGGCTACATTTAGTACCGTAGTTTACTCCTTTTAAATATTGTTGTGTAGAGTAGGCATACAGTTAAGGCTGTCCTTCCTACAAACTGCGTCGACATAACGTTTCTTTTATTGTTGTTGTTGAAGGTAGGCGAAATGCTACGCAGGCAGCGCAACTGTAGAGAGAGCGATATCCTGACAAAAAAAAAACACCTTCCCGGTGGATGTTTTCTCGTCTTGTTGCGACGCTTCAGGAGACGGGAAGTTTTCTTGTGTGCGGCTACATTTAGTACAGTAGTTTACTCCTTTTAAATATTGTTGTGTAGAGTAGGCATACAGTAAAGGCTGCCCTT
This sequence comes from Schistocerca americana, assembly GCF_021461395.2. NCBI lineage: Eukaryota > Metazoa > Arthropoda > Insecta > Orthoptera > Acrididae > Schistocerca > Schistocerca americana. The sequence continues at coordinate 555,057,680 of NC_060125.1, read as the reverse complement.
CCTACAAACTGCGTCGACATAACGTTTCTTTTATTGTTGTTGTTGAAGGTAGGCGAAATGCTACGCAGGCAGCGCAACTGTACAGAGAGCGATATCCTGACAAAAAAAAAACACCTTCCCGGTGGATGTTTTCTCGTCTTGTTGCGACGCTTCAGGAGACGGGAAGTTTTCTTATGTGTGGCTACATTTAGTACAGTAGTTTACTCCTTTTAAATATTGTTGTGTAGAGTAGGCATACAGTAAAGGCTGCCCTTCCTACAAACTGCGTCGACATAACGTTTCTTTTATTGTTGTTGTTGAAGGTAGGCGAAATGCTACGCAGGCAGCGCAACTGTACAGAGAGCGATATCCTGACAAAAAAAAAACACCTTCCCGGTGGATGTTTTCTCGTCTTGTTGCGACGCTTCAGGAGACGGGAAGTTTTCTTATGTGTGGCTACATTTAGTACAGTAGTTTACTCCTTTTAAATATTGTTGTGTAGAGTAGGCATACAGTAAAGGCTGCCCTTCCTACAAACTGCGTCGACATAACGTTTCTTTTATTGTTGTTGTTGAAGGTAGGCGACAACGCAATCGTCGTAGCACTCGCACAGACGAAGCTGCCTAAGTTACTGTTCTCGCTTCCGTTGCTATGAATCCACATGTCAGCACTTGACAGCTTGAACACAAGATTGGCATTCCTAAAACCAATGTTCGCATATTCTTACACGTCACCAGTTCCATCCTTACCATGTACACCAACGTAAAGAATTGCGTGGGAATGATTTCTAGAGTCGTGTACAGCTCTGTCAGCGGGCACAGCAGCATATCCTCACCAACCCAAACTTCTTCTCCGATGTTCTATTTACCGATGATTGTTCCTTCTCAAACAAAGGACAGGTAAATACAAGGAAGATGCATTATTGGTCCAGTGACAACCCATGATGGCTTAGACAGGTGGAACATCAGCGTCAATGGAGAGTTAACGTCTGCTGTGGGATGCTTGGTACTACAATTACTGGCCTTTATTTCATCAATGGTACTCTAAACGGCACAGTGTACTCCAACTTCCTCAGGCGAATTCCTCCTACTCTTCTGAATGAAGTGGCACTGAGAACCAGAATGCTTATGTGGTATCAACACGATGGATGTCCAATAATGCCTTGCGTGCACGTGGTGTTCTGAACCGAAGGTATCCTGCCAGATGGATTGGTCGAGAAGGAACAGTTACTTGGCCTGCTAGGTCTCCTGGTTTAAATCGTCTGGACTTTTTCCTTTGGGGATGCATTAAAGACGTTGTCTATCACGATATTCTGTAAGGTGTCAGACAAATCCAACACCTTTTATGTAAACCCTGACATGATAGCAAATCCGGCAGTATGTCACATAGCTCCGAATAAATCCTGACATTAAATTAAGCAAAGTAATACGATCAACGAGTGAGCAAATGGAATACCACAGACTTACATAAGAACGCCTAAATGCATGTCATACCTTCCCACCGTGAAACAGACGCAATTCCGAGGGAAGAAACGAGATCAGAAGCCGAGAGCAGAACCGTGTTAAGCTAGAAGGTCCTACGATAAGGGACGGACACCCACATCGCCGGGTGACCGCCAAGACCAGCCCCCCAGCCTATGTTAAAAGATAGAGCCCTCCAGAAGAACAGTATAGATCTTACAATAACACTAAAAGGGCCACACCAGCTGCAAGTTTTAGCATGAGACTTTTTCGCGTCTCTGTTACGTTGCAAACGTTAAAAACATTGCCCCACCACGAAAAGTATAACGTTTCTCATTGGATAGACAGAATTTTGTAGGCGGAGCTTAAGGTTAACATTGAGACCCTGATTGGTCAGTTGAAAACACAGCCAGATAGCTTTTTTTAAAAACAACTTCGGTAAATTGTAGTAAGGAGACGTTAGGAAGGAGTTGCTCCCGAGTCGGCGAGATGTGAGGAGCTGCGGCGCCCTGATGCTGCCTAAACACCGACAAGGTAATGAACGCACGCGATGCCGCATAAGGCTTCACTCAGAACTGCAGAAGTCTCATCTGTTACACCTCATTTTTGCATAATACTAATGTCGATCGTCAATTAAAGCTCATGGTATTCACATTTGCTACTAGAAGTTAAAATCTGAAACGCGATGATTTTTCTGTTATATAATTATTGAGAAGCCACATCAGCCACTGTAATTTACGACAAGTTAAATAAGTAATTAAAGATAATTGAGGGTCATTGTAGACCATTTTGATAGTTTTCTCTTTTATGAAACTTCACTTAAATCTAGATTATAGATGTGATATGGCATTGGTCATCCTTCGATCCATTGTAGAACTTGGATACCCATTCAGGGAATGTTCGTTCACATTTTTGTTGAACGCAGTTGGTTTTTATCATCCTGTATTAAAATATTTCCTTTTATCAATAGTGCAATTTATAAAGAATGTTTTGTGAGTAGAATAAAATTTCCAATGGTAAACTTAACTGCTTTTTCGACGTTATTTTACCAGCTAACTAAAAATAGGAAATCCTTGAACCCCTTCCATTAAATTTAGTTAGTATTAAGATTCTTTTACAGGGAGTGCAGTGGAGCTGACGCTGAAATCATTAAGTATTTGATTATATCATCGCTAGTCTCACTGAACGCATTCGAACTCTACACGTCATGTGTGGTCTGGCGTCTCCTTACCAGCAACAGGTCCCAGGTTCAAACTAGTCAATTCCATAAAAAACACGCTCAGAGCGTCGTTGCGCGAAAGTGGTAGGGAGACACGACTTAGAACGAACAGTCACCACGCAAAATGTTAGAGTTCCAACAACTGCAGAGGACATGCAGGAACGTAACGTGCTTGCTTGTAATTCTCTTCAGCAGTTGACACTGGAAGCAGTAAATAATTCTTTCATTCAACGACTGCTCCAGTGTATCGGTGTCCAGGGTCACCACTTTGAGCACCTATGAATGTTCTACTCCTGGGCCATGGTACAGGAGAGTCAAGGTCAATTTTTTGTTATGTTTTTACTTGGTTTTCATTTGTTTTCTGACAACTCCAGCAAGTGGACGAGTTTGTGATCCCGGGTTCAAAGTCAGTGATGTCTTATGCAATTAATAACGTTGTGTTTCAGTGAATGGTACACTGTGATACATTTCTGAATAGACCTTTAGGAGAGGAAATGAATTACCGAATAAAAAATACAGGGAACCGTTTAAAAAAGCCATACCGCTGTTCATATATTTGTAAAAAACAAAGCTACAACGAAGGCAATCATGCTGATTGATGTCCCCCTGACGGCTAAAGAACATTTGCTTGAAAAATTTTGTAATTTGCATCAGGACAAACAGTTATTTAAGGTGGTCAACAGATATGTGTGTTTGCGTTGCCTTGTGTGTTGCCTATAATCTAGTCATATGCTCTGAATGAAAGGGGTGTAGGCCCAGCAAAATTAAACTTCCTGATTCACTTGTAAAATATCTTTCTTCACTTAGTTAGATAGACTCGTCTTGAAGTTTTTCTTATTAAAAAGGCCTCGAAATACCTATCCAATATTTGAAAACGAACCTCATTTCTTGACTTCCCGACTTTTATGTCCCTGTCTAGTCGAGTTTCCAAATCACCTTCCTCTAAATTCTGATTTTCTGGGTTCTGGATCTGGCAACACATGTTTGACACTGTAGAACCTGAAAAGCAAGAATTCAGACGAAATCCGCAAGACTTTTGCACGTATTAGCTATCACGGACGAAACTCGATTCAAACATCACAGCTAGGAGTCGAAACAACAGTTAAAACCATGAACAAAACCTCTCGGAGTTCCGCAGATGATTGTTTTGTTAAGTAGAAGGTAATGGTCATCGATTTTTTGGAGGTGTCGTCAAAATAGGTAACTCGTACAAAGCTTAAAGTGCAATAGCAACGTGTTATTTATTATTTGGTTGTCTGAAAAATACGCTGATAGGGAAACTGACAAGAAAGTGTCATTTCAGTAGGACAATGCCCCAACCAACAGGGGCGCGATCAAGCATCATTTGGGATTCAGGGTGGTTTCTCATCCATCTTATCCTGCCGATTCATCTCCAGGTTATTTTCTTTTTCGTATTCTGCGCATGTGCTTACCGGTAGCGTCTGCGAAGAGTCTCATAGTGTCCCAGACATTGACCGCCAAATCACTTTCATGTCTTCAAGAGCTGCGTCCCTGTCACATAACCTTGAGGTTCGCTTGTGGTGTCACACGTCCCCCCCCCCCCTTCCCGTAAAGAAGGTCATACTGGGTTCAACAACAGCTTACCAACGCGCAGAGCGACGGCAGCAGTGTGTGTGTGTGTGTGTGTGTGTGTGTGTCGCCTGCCCATGTCCGAGTAGCTGTGGTTGTTTTGGACGAGGCGCGTCAGATGGCGGGACGAGCAGTGAGAAATTCATGTGACGCGCCGCCCCCGGAAATCCGTCCCGTGTTCGCCGTCCCCCGCCCCCGCCCCCGCCTCCTGACAGGAAATCGATGTCGCCGCCTCACCTTCCGACGCCCCAGGCTGTCGATCGCTGCCTGGAGCCGAGCGAGGCACGAGCTGTCGCGCCGTGTTCCGCCCTGTTGTTAATACGAGATGGGGCCGGAAAAGTTTTATTTAGAGACGCTGCGCACATCTGTCCCTACATCAACCGTCTTTATTTAGGACCCTATCAAAGATCGGAAACAAAATATTCACTCCCCTCCGATTACCCCCGCCCCCTTCCCATATTGCAATGTACTTTGCAATGATGATGATGATGATGATGATGATGATGATCAAGTGTCCTGCCCACAAGCCAGGTCCATCGCTGGGAGTTAAGCATTCTCCAGTCTTCCCTGTTTTCCTCCACGGTTTTCGCAGCTGTTTTCTTGATGTTGTTACTTTTTTTCTTCTGGTCATCACAGAATTATTCATTTTAGTCTATACTTTTATGATGCACTATGTTCTCATCTACTGCCCTAGCTAATACCTTTCGCTCGTCGTGTTTTCAGTACTAGGTACTAATTTTATGCCACAAATGTTGCTTTGAGGTTTGGAAACTGCGACTGTTTATGACATAAAAGATAAGTTAAACAATTATCTGTATCGGTCAGCTTTATTTTCACCTACGAAGCGTTTGGAGGGCTTACATCATCTTCACGTTGATGAATGGCTTACGTTACATTCGTGTTCGCTAGATGTAGTCAGTTGTCTGTTTCTAGTTACACTTCGCTACAAATAAGGTACAATCAACACTTGTCGACCTAATGTGGCACTGGAATAACAAATTTTAAACACTGATGAAGCTACTGACGGGTTTCTCCATTAGAAATAACTCTGCGGTCCGTCAAAAATGTCAATTATCATCTTGAGATGTCTTACAAACACGAAACAATGTAAACACTGTGTAGATTTTACAGGTGGAGAGATATTGTGCCTTTTCGGGCACTACTAGTTCAGAGTGCGAACAAAGGACACAGACCTTTTTTATGCATATTCACTTAAGAATACCATTAGCCTAAAAAAGATGGTACTAACAGTCACTCAGTCACTGTGCAGTTTCCAGTACGCTATGCTTAAGAAGCTTCTGAAAATGTTCAATGCCACTGATTCAGTTCTTCGTTGCAAACATATTGAATGACAAAGCTGAGACAACGGCAATCCAAGCATAATAGTCGATGCACAGTAACTATTATTATCATCCATTTTTGAGCGCCTTAAAACATGAAAACTGCTCTCTACTCTCCAAATCGACGGATTGACAAATAAATATGCTGTAATATAGGTTGATAAGGGTTTTTTTTTTACTTTTCATTTTTATTTGCACTAAGGATATTCTCAAAACGATTGAAGCATTTATATATGTCATCAGTATCTTTCATTCGAAATGTAAGCTGCTAATAATTTACAAGGCACTGTACCTCTACATCTGTGTAAGTAGGCTGTTTAGGTTTTCTTATTGGTAACGCCACGTAGCGCTCTGTATGAGAATCACTGGCTGTGCTGTGTGCAGTCTGTGGCGAGTTTGCATTGTTGTCTGCCACTGTAGTGATAGTTATGACTATCAAGGTAAATACATTGTTTGTTCTCTATTAATATCTTTCATTTGCTAACTATCCCTATCAGTAGTTAGTGCCTTCCGTAGTTTGAATCTTTTATTTAGCTGGCAGTAGTGGCGCTCGCTGTATTGCAGTAGCTTGAGTAGCGAGGATTTTTGAGAGGTAAGTGATTTGTGACAGGTATAGTTTAATGTTACTCAGGGCCATTCTTTTGCAGGGATTTTTGAAAGTCAGATTGCGTTGCGCTAAAAATATTGTATGTCAGTTTAAGCACAGTCCTGTATAAATTGTTCTAAGGGGACGTTTCATCTGTACAACCTCTGGACTGTTAGGGCCGTTATTTCAAATTTACATTTATGACAACCATCGGACTTGTTTCTCCTCTAACATCTTGTAAGTATTTTTATTATTGTTTAATATTTGTAATTCCAGAACCACATTAAGTCAACAGCGGCTAGTTAAACCCTATTTGTAGCAAAATGAATCTCAAGACAGCCAGGTGAGGTGAGTAAGGAGCACGAGGTAACACTTTTTTGTAGTTTTTCATGGAGACACTCCAGCGTCGCATTCGCCCGACACGCTGGTTGACCGTCTTGTTGGAAGAGCGCGCGTGCCTTTCCCTGCCGTTTATCTGGCAGTGCTGGAAGGAGCTTGCACTTGAAGACATCTCGGCAGCTCGCGCCTGTCACTGTAGTGCCTTCTGGAACACAGTGAGCCAGGATTACGACATCGCAGTTCAGAAATATGGCCACCATCGTTTCTTCACATTTGGCGGTGGTTGTTGCACTGAGCTGACTGGCGCATCGTTCCACGGTTGAACAACAGCGTCCATGTCTCAGTTATTGTTACAAAGCCCCACACATTCCGTCATCCGGTGTCGACACCGCCTGGCGAACTGCCACGCGTGCAGCCTTCAGATCGTCCGTCAGTATTCGTCGCACCCATCTGCAGGGCGCTTTCCGCATTATCGGCTCGTCACTCAGGACCGAGTCCACAGATCCCACCTCAGTGCCCACTACGGCGGTGGTATCTTTCGTACTCAGTCGGCGATCGTCACATGATGTTCGGCCATCTTTGAACCGTCACACTCACGAACGCACATTCTTCACAGCTGAGACATCATCACCATCACTCAACTGCTTATCAGTTTCGGCAGATGTCACGCTACGGAAACGGAGAAAACAAATTATTACTCGTTGTTCTTGTAATGAAAATGTCGGAGATTTTGCTAGCAAACCCACATCGGACTTCCGGAGCAACTGCTAATGTTATGCGTGCAGTACAGTGCTGTGCCATCTGTCTCTCTCTCTCTCTCTCCCTCTCTCCCTCTGTCTCTCTCTCTCTCTCTCTCTCTCTCTCTCTCTCTCACACACACACACACACACACACATACACACACACACACACAAACTTCTGCGGATTTTAATCGAAATCGTGAGTTTTCTCTTCTCCGAGTCCTAAGAATCTGAGAAAACGGCAGACAAAGATTTAGAGGTAATTTATGGGCCTTTAAGGAGAAAACGGTTCAACAAAAGTTTTGGCCCCGTGACTATCGCCGCGGTTTCACTCTTTTGCCTCCCGTGTTCGATTAGCCGCCAGTCCCAGGTACAAAAGAAGAGCGAAAAAATTATTCGACACAGATGTTACAGTCTAAGAAAAGATGTACTAAAAAGCCTACATCAACTAAAACAGTGCACAGAGAAGCCTTTACTCCTCAGGACTTACGCCGAAAAACGAAATATCTATAAGAAAACTCAAAAAGAAAAGAAGAGAACATTCTGGGCAAGAGAAGGAAAGAAACTAGTGGAGGAGCCCTCAAAAGAACAATACACTGCGCTCGCCCCAGAAAACCAGCTGAAACACATTGCATCGATATGAAAATATGAGAGACGCACTTCAACAACATGCTGAACAAGGGAAGACTAAGGGGGAGACCAGAGGGCAGAGAGGCTACAGTGGCACAAACAACCGTGGAATTAGTGCCATTGGCCACAGAAGAGATCAAAGATGCCATAAACAGCACCAAGAACAGAAAAGCTGCAGCCCCTGACAGACTTTATAGCGAATATTGAAACGACACTGCCCAAATACTAACGCCAATGTGGACAAAACTCTACAACAAGTGCACAGAAACGGCCTCTATTCCAGAACAGTGGAAACAGTCAATAGAAAAATACTATATGAAGAGGAAGGAGACCCCAAGGAGCCTAGCTAATACAGAGGCATAGTCCTAGGAAACTTACCTTTCAAAGCATTCACAAAAATAATAATAGAAAGAATTTAAAAAAAATCAACGACCACCTCCCCGAAAGCCAAATGGGATTGAGGAAGCAAAGATCAACTCTGATTGCAATAGAACTACTGCTAAAGAGCCCTTGAAAAAAGAGAAGTGTTTTATGTGGTATTTATAGCCTTTGACTTTATAAACAGAAAATTAATGACCAAAAAACTAGAGGGAACCCTAGGAGAAAACGATATACGGACACCGATTATAAGCGCAATACTGCGATGGAACGAAATAAGGATCTCAAACAACTTCTCCCTATTGGAACCGATACCCCAGTCAAACGGAGTACCACAGAGAGACCCAATGAGTCCTCTGTTATTTATCCTTGCAGCGGAAGACATCGTAAGAATACCCCAAAAGCGACGGTGTAATCTCATATGCATATGTAGACGATATTGTAATAGGCGCAAAGGACATTGAAAAGTTACAAAAGCGATATGGAAGAGTGATGCGTCAAACTCGAAGTAAATTTGGCGAAGACAGAAATGATGGTACTCAGAAATGAAGAAAGAGCACCTGCACCAGCTGAGATCTTCATACGGGAGAGAAAACTGAATATTGTACCAGACTTCAAGCACCAAGGGGTCACAATGCAAACAACTGCAAAATCACACTTCCTGACAGATTAAAACTGTGTGCCGGACCGAGACTCGAATTCGGGACCTTCGCCTTTCGCGGGCAAGTGCTCTACCATCTGAGCTACACAAGCAGGACTCATGCCCCGTCCTCACAGCTTTACTTCCGCCAGTACCTCGTCTCCTACTTTCTAAACTTCACAGAAGCTCTCCTGCGAACCTTGCACAACTAGCACTCCTGGAAGAAAGGATATTGCGGAGACATGGGTTAGCCACAGCCTGGGGGATGCTTCCAGAATGAGATTTTCACTCTGCAGCGGAGTGTGCAAGGCAAAGGTCCCGAGTTCGAGTTTTAATCAGCCAGGAAGTTTCATACCAGCGCACACTCCGCTGCAGAGTGAAAATCTCATTCTGGAACTGCGAAATGTTCCACAAAACATGTAAGAGAGAAAGCAATACAAGCAATAATGCCAATCCATGAAATACGATACATCAGATCCCTTAGACTTGAAACAGCAATGGCACTATTCAGAGCCAAAATCTTCCCAGCACTGACGTACGGCATAGAAATAATCGGTCCACATTTTGCAGCTAGAAATCTAAAGACACTAGAAAGAGGGAAGAAGGCAACAGGAGTGTTCAAAACAACAACGATCCAGACTTGTATACCTGCTGGTGAGGGGACGATCCTCATTGAGGACCTACGGTCAAACCCGATGCTACCCAATAGCAGCGATTTGGAACGTGTACTTACTAGATTGAAGGAGAAAAGGGAAGTCGGACCTCCAGAATTTTACAGCACACAGGCGCCATGATTGATCGAACATGGACAAAGGAAAACTTCGAAATGAGACATGTGATCGCCAGAATGGCAGTCCATAGTTTCCACCACCTTATTTGCAAAAACACGTCGTATCATGAACCGATCGCAATGTGTGAGTGTAAACTGTGTCATCAAATACGCAAACGTTATCATGTGGAACTCTGTACCAAAAGCACACGCTCAGTAAATGACTATGCAAATCACAATATGTAAAATTTCTAATTTAGTATTATCATTGTACTTTGATTTTGTATGCCTATTTGGCTGCAATAAACTTACTATTATTTTTATTTCTTATTTACGATTATCTGCCCACGTCCGTAGAAGCATACTACACTAATATTTTCCAGTGTATATTGAATTAAAGTTGTCCTTATTCGTCTACTAATTGTATGCCTGGTGACTGAATTAAAAATAAAAATAAAAAAGGAAGAAACAGTAGATGAATGGAAAAAATTACTTGAAACTGTTGTCGGTGAAATTCCTGTAGTGTATCTTGATTCACAATCAGTCGCTAGCGCCAGTTTTCGAAAAAGTGACCCGTTAGGCGTGATCTTCCGTGAAATTATTGCCAACGCGTGAAATCTTCGGAAATGTTAACGACGTTTCTTTCCCGAGTAATATTCATACGAAGAAATATCCCTGCGGCAAAACTGCCTGAAGGCGAAAATCGTGGTACTGGAAATTTCTATATTTCGAATGTTTCTATATTCGGTATCATCCAGGGGATTGCACCAACTCTTCCCGAAGAAAAAATGTATTAATAAGATATAAGAATTAAGAATTGATATAAGAATGAAATAGAAGAAAATGTAAATTAAAAACGAAGTACCGTACGCACATATGTTATATAAAAATGTATTACACTTATTGTGAAACTCAGTCATAATTTTACAGTTAATATCACGCCCTTTTATTCCCTAACCTGAGAAGAAACATTCATCTGGTAACCACCTATGTACATGAGTAGATAAATGAACAAAATAAAATAAACTAGCAGACAAAATAGGACTAAAAATATCATTTGATAAAACACATTTCGTGACAAATATCAGCTACGCCCATCCAAATCTTAAAATTCAGAAACACAAATATTTAAAACAAGCTGTTTTAAATATCTAGGAGATTGGATAACAAGCAACACAAAAGAAAAGATAGCCATCGAAAATGGAGTATGTAAAACGGGTAGGGCATTCCAAATGACTGAAAACATATATAACAAAAAAACTTTGTACTGGAACACAAAACCAAGACACTATTAAATAGTTGTAAGCCCTGAAACACTGTATGCAGCAGGAACACTTAAACTAACAACATATGGCGATCTTGAGAAACTGGAGAAAGCTAAAAGAAGAATTCTAAGGTAAATACTGGGAGCTAGAAGCAATACCGATGTTGAATAGAAATTAAGATCAAACAGAGAGCTCTATTTGAAAATGGAAAAGCTAACTGATGTAATGAGCAAAACAAGTTTATTGCCACATACACCGAATGGATAACAACAGACTAACTAAGCAGATCTTCGCCGCGCGGGGTAGCCTAGAGTTCTGGGGCGCCTTGTCACGGTCCGCGCGGCTGCTCCCGTCGGAGGTTCGAGTCCTCCCTCGGGCATCGGTGTGTGTGTTGTCCTTGGTGGAAGTTTTTTAAGTTAGATTAAGTTTTGCGTAAGTTTAGGGACCTTTGACTTCAGCAGTTTGGTCCCATAAGACCTTATCACAAATTTCCAATTTCCAGATCTTCAATTTGCTATACAGTTACAAATCCAAACCCACCTGATTCACCGAAATTGACCAAGATATGAAGAACAGGAGTTAGAATAGATATAACAGATAACAGAACACCTTTTAGGGAAGCAACACAAAAGGGAGGATTTCAGGAAAGAGACAGATCTGCAAAAAGAAGAAAGTGGACCCAGGAAGAAAAGGGATAACACTCTCAAGTCTGGGAGCAACTAAAATTAAATGCAAAGAAGAAAAATAAAGTTCCTTTATCGTACCCTCCGAAAGGGTTATTCGAAGAAATAAATAAAACAACGATCGAGTTTCGAACACTGGACGTATAAGTAAGAGGCCGCGACGCTAGACACTGGACCACCAGTTAGGCCGAGTACATCGCGGTCTAAAACGCATGTAATTTTCATGACCTTCGTGTTCTCAGAATAATCAAGTATCTGCTGATAAGCAGAGGCACGTGTTCGCTTATTTTAGCTCCCCTTCCCCTGAGCGAAGCTTCTCAGTAATCGATTTGTGGCATTTGTTGTCTTCTCCTTCTTCACCTACACTGCCCGATAATAAAAGTGAAGCAACCGAAAAGACACGGTCGGATGTCAACGCAACTTACAATAGTACACGTACACACCTTCGGCGAGTTTGTAAATGAGTATGGTTGCTTCCCAAAATACAGAAAGCAAAGATATCCAGCAGAGGAGGCCCTCTGCATTCTTATTCTTAATGTGATATCTGTTTCACTATGTTCTTTGATTGACCCTCTACGTAAATGTTCATATTTTCTGTAAAGTTATCTCATAAGAAACAATCTTGCTGGCTGAACATCAGCATCTGAGCCGTATAATAGAGGTTGAAGATACCGCTTTAGTTGTGTGTGTTTTTTTATATTTAAATACATAAAGGACGACCGGTTTCGGCTACTTATACAGGGTGTTACAAAAAGGTACGGCCAAACTTTCAGGAAACATTCCTCACACACAAAGAAAGAAAATATGTTATGTGGACATGTGTCCGGAAACGCTTACTTTCCATGTTAGAGCTCATTTTATTACTTCCCTTCAAATCACATTAACCATGGAATAGAAACACACAGCAACAGAACGTACCAGCGTGACTTCAAACACTTTGTTACAGGAAATGTTCAAAATGTCCTCCTTTAGCGAGGATACATGCATGGATTCCCTGATGCGCTGATGCAGCCCTGGAGAATGGCGTATTGTATCACAGCCATCCACAATACGAGCACGAAGAGTCTCTACATTTGGTACCGTGGTTGCGTAGACAAGAGCTTTCAAATGCCCCCATAAATGAAAGTCAAGAGGGTTGAGGTCAGGAGAGTGTGGAGGCCATGGTATTGGTCCGCCTCTACCAATCCATCGGTCACCGAATCTGTTGTTGAGAAGCGTACAAACACTTCGACTGAAATGTGCAGGAGCTCCATCGTGCATGAACCACATGTTGTGTCGTACCTGTAAAGGCACACGTTCTTGCACCACAGGTAGAGTTGTTGTTGTTGTGGTCTTCAGTCCTGAGACTGGTTTGATGCAGCTCTCCATGCTACTCTATCCAGTGCAAGCTTCTTCATCTCCCAGTACCTACTGCAACCTACATCCTTCTGAATCTGCTTAGTGTATTCATCTCTTGGTCTCCCTCTACGATTTTTACCCTCCGCGCTGCCCTCCAATACTAAATTGGTGATCCCTTGATGCCTCAGAACATGTCCTACCAACCGATCCCTTCTTCTAGTCAAGTTGTGCCACAAGCTCCTCTATTCAATACCTCTATTCAATACCTCCTCATTAGTTACGTGATCTACCCATCTAATCTTCAACATGCTTCTGTAGCACCACATTTCGAAAGATTCTATTCTCCTCTTGTCTAAACTATTTATCGTCCACGTTTCACTTCCAAACATGACCACACTCCATACAGATACTTTCAGAAACGACTTCCTGGCATTTAAATCTATACTCGATGTTAACAAATTTCTCTTCTTCAGAAACGCTTTCCTTGCCATTGCCAGTCTACATTTTATATCCTCTCTACTTCGACCGTCATCAGTTATTTTGCTCCCCAAATAGCAAAACTCCATCACTACTTTAAGTGTCTCACTTCCTAATCTAATTCCCTCAGCATCACCCGACTTAATTCTACTACATTCCATTATCCTCGTTTTGCTTTTGTTGATGTTCATCTCATATCCTCCTTTCAAGACACTGTCCATTCCGTTCAACTGCTCTTCCAAGCCCTTTGCTGTCTCTGACAGAATTACAATGTCATCGGCGAACCTCAAAGTTTTTATTTCTTCTCCGTGGATTTTAATACCTACTCCGAACTTTTCTTTTGTTTCCTTTATTGCTTGCTCAATATACAGATTGAATATCATTGGGAATAGGCTACAACCGTGTCTCACTCCCTTCCCAACCAATGCTTCCCTTTCATACCCCTCGACTCTTATAACTGCCATCTGGTTTCTGTACAAATTGTAAATAGCCTTCCGCTACCTGTATTTTACCCCTGCCACCTTCAGAATTTGAAAGAGAGTATTCCAATCAACATTGTAAAAAGCTTTCTCTAAGTCTACAAATGCTAGAAACGTAGGTTTGCCTTTCCTTAATCTTTCTTCTAAGATAAGTCGTAAAGTCAGTATTGCCTCACGTGTTCCAGTGTTTCTACGGAATCCAAACTTATCTTCCCCGAGGTTGGCTTCTACTAGTTTTTCCATTCGTCCATACAGTAAAGCTGCATGCCCTCGGGAAAAATTATCCCGTATGAAATCATGATAACGTGCTCCATTGAGCGTAGGTGGAAGAACATGGGGCCCAATCAAGACATCACCAACAATGCCTGCCCAGACGTTCACAGAAAATCTGTGTTGATGACGTGATTGCACAATTGCGTGCGGGTTCCCGTCAGCCCACACATATTGATTGTGAAAATTTACAATTTGATCGCGTTGGAATGAAGCCTCATCCGTAAAGAGAACATTTGCACTGAAATGAGGATTGACACATTGGTGGATGAACCATTCGTAGAAGTGTACCCGTGGAGGTCAATCAGCTCCTGATAGTGCCCGCACACGCTATACGTGGTACGGAAACAACTGGTTCTCCCGTAGCACTCTCCATACAGTGACGTGGTCAACGTTACCTTGTACAGCAGCAACTCCTCTGGCGCTGACATTAGGGTTATCGTCAACTGCAAGAAGAATTGCCTCGTCCATTGCAGGTGTCCTCGTCGTTCTAGGTCTTCCCCAGTCGCGAGTCATAGGCTGGAATGTTCCGTGCTCCCTAAGACGCCGATCAATTGCTTCGAACGTCTTCCTGTCGGGACACCTTCGTTCTGAAAATCTTATCTCGATACAAACGTACCGCGCCACGGCTATTGCCCCGTGCTAATCCTTACATCAAATGGGCATCTGCCAACTCCGCATTTGTAAACATTGCACTGACTGCAAAACCACGTTCGTGATGAACATTAACCTGTTGATGCTACGTACTGATGTGCTTGATGCTAGTACTGTAGAGCAATGAGTCGCATGTCAACACAAGCACCGAAGTCAACATTACCTTCCTTCAATTGGGCCAACTGGCGGTGAATCGAGGAAGTACAGTACATACTGACGAAACTAAAATGAGCTCTAACATGGAAACTAAGCGTTTCCGGACACATGTCCACATAACATCTTCTCTTTATTTGTGTGTGAGAAACGTTTCCTGAAAGTTTGGCCGTACCTTTTTGTAACACCCTGTGTACCCATCATCAGGTGTGAGAACTTAAGTGCTGTGACACCGAGCGCCGTGATGGACGGGTACAGGACGCGGTGTACCATCAGCGAGCGCGAGTCCTTGCTCTGCAAAAGGATGAAATTGGACCGAGGAAGAAAAGGAACGACCCTCTCAAAACATGAAGGAAGCCTGGGAGCAACGAAAGTTAAGCGCGACTCCGTACTGTGCGCTTGGTTGTAAGCCGCTTCCTATACTCTCCCATCATGGCGCTCGGAGTCACAACACAAAGGTATCACACATGATGATGAACATGTAAGAAACCCGAAAATTGTTGTGCTTTAAGGATCGGAAAATAAAAAGAACCTTACAACCTTAGCGATATCTTCAACCTCTACTATCTCACAAAAATCAATGTATACATGTACTTTTAAAAACTACGCTCTGATAATCACTAATATGTTAAAACAGTATTTGTAGAAACGGTTCATGCAGGGGTACGTATGTGTGTACTCATATAAACATGGAGGGAAGTCTCTCCGCTGCGAAAGGCGAAAGGCAGGAATAGAGAAGGTGGATTTTGGCGGTAGAATTGCAGAGTGTCTTTGTGGCATAGTGAGTCGGTGGTTAGCATTCAAACTGTCCACATCTCGTATGAAAAAAAGGGCAATGAAAGCAGAAAGACTGAACAATAATGCCTCGGATGTGGAAGTTTACTGGTTAGTAATTCATGTATTTTATAAAAATCAAGCGCCAAGATCGCAATTTTCAGAGCATTTACACTTCAAGAGCCATGATTACATTTGCCGCCTTTACTTTAAGCCACAGAAGATCACCACAGCAACCACCTTCAAATCAAGTAAAAATTTAATGTTATAAGCGTCTGCATGGACCAGTAATTTACTTTAGATGCACATAACAAGCACTTTGCTTTCAACTTAGTGTTGAGAACATTAATTCGTCCATCAGTCATTTTACCTAGACAGAATCCTTTCCTGAATGGTGCAGTATATCTAAACGTGTTTTGCTCAACAGCAGAGTATTTGTTGCTTTAAATTGCTCATTAACTTTTGTAGAGTAGAAAATTTCTTAAGTGTTCATTTAGTTTTGTTCCTGGAATACTCCACGTGAACTGCATAGATGGATAGTTGTAGTTTTGCAAACGTGTGAATGTAAAGAAAAGAAATTTATTTGCCTAGATATCATTCTTGCAAAAAATTTAGTTCGGTTTTAAAAGTAAGTCAGTAAAATGTGATCATAAAAAGGGATTGCAGGCCATTACAGTTTAAGGGCCAACAGGATGATTACTGCTTCACCGGCTTGTAAAAATTGTGTTTCATTCATTCATTTGTTTTTATCTTTAACATGACTTTCCAGAAGTATTTGTTTTCATCCTAGTCAACAGAGGGAATAGTTTCTGGTCCCCATGTTAAAAGTAGAACCAGTGTTATAGTCATTATTACAGTGAAAGTGCTAATGAAGTTCGGTAATCATTTTATTAGATTTTGTAGTTTTGAAAGATTAACTGACTACATCTTGTTCAGACCGTAATAGATTCAGGGGCCCCATTTTCACTTATTCTCTACTTAATGCAAAGAAATACGTGTTCCCTCTGAAAAATTATAGTAATGATATCAGTCGATACAGGAATTTAAAGATCATTTCTGTGACAGTGTTATTCAATAGTTAAGTGGTGAAACCTCCTCACCTCCAAATTACTTGTCCTCCTCTCTTACGTAGTGACGCTGTGTAACGAATATTAGCTTTCTTGCTTTTAATACAGATACTATATGTTTGTGAGAGATAGTTTGTTGCCAGAACATATTAATCTTATATCTGTACTACTCATGAAAAACTTATTTTCTAACACTTGCTAGACTGTGCTGCTGTTTCATGTCCTATTTGCCAAACAGATTTTAGAATCGAGTAAACTCATGGTTCAAATGGTTCAAATGGCTCTGAGCACTATGGGACTCAACTGCTGTGGTCATAAGTCCCCTAGAACTTAGAACTACTTAAACCTAACTAACCTAAGGACATCACACACATCCATCCCCGAGGCAGGATTCGAACCTGCGACCGTAGTGATCGTGCGGTTCCAGACTGTAGCGCCTTTAACCGCTCGGCCACTCCGGCCGGCAGTAAATTCATGTACAGTAGTTAATTTTCTTGATGAACAGTATCGGCACTTGGTACAAGTTTTTCTAATTAGGCTCGTGACTGTTTTTCTCATTTACGTAATCGCAGTTTACTGTAGAACTACCATAATTTGATTCGATTCCCGCTAGTTAATTAAAATTAATCATTCGGGTAACGAAACTTGTCCGTTACCTTTAGCATTAGCACACGATCACAGTAACCCAAAATCCTTTCGTAGGAGTAACATTATCGGCGCAATGCCCACGTAGTAGCAACCTGTAGTATTTTATACCTTACCTCAAATTGATACATTTACTCTTCTCCGTCATCCCTGAAAGTTTTTAACGTCGTCACTGAATCACCGTGTAGATGAAGATGTAGATGTATAACTTAATATAAAACTGCAGAACACAAAAAATTGAGTTTTCTAAAATAATGAACTGTTTGCACACACAAGAACAAAGTAAAATTAATTTAAGTAAGATAAGACTTTACATCACTAAGCACATACATTTCATTGTCAGTTTACTTTAGAACATGGAGTTTCAAGCTTATGAACGCTGTTGAAATTATCTCTTTGTTTATGTTTTGTCTTACAGTACTGTGTTAACGTAATTTCTCTTTTTGTGACGTTATTAATTAATATCTGATATTTTTATTCTGAACTCTTGGCTTAGCAGTTAAGAGGGTCAGTTACTAAGTAAGTCGCAAACCGGGATAGGGACATTAGGGTCGCTTGTAGCCGCCTGAAATTTATTTGCCTTTTGAATATATTCCCCCTATGAACTTAAACACTTATCCCATCGCTCGACAAGGCGTTAAAAGCCTGCAAATCAGAACTCTTATGGCGGCGTCCGCGTCTAACGAGTGACCTATCGGGGTATAACAACTTTAGTTGATTTCTTAACTTGCTGCAACCCACAAGACAATGTGTCCTTGTGGTAGCGAAATACCCCTAAACGCCGTAACAATGTGCCATCACTGGATAACCAGAGTGGCCAGGAAACTCCTTGTTTGTAATTTTTGATATTTTCTTGTCATTTAATAAGTTCCTGTATCCAACTGAACAAAAATTTCCATGAAATAAAGTTCTAACCAAATAAGGGACGAATTTGGCTACGGACGTGCTCCGCAGGCAGTCCCTCTGCTCATAAACATCGCGTTGTTCTCTTCGAGTGCACACTCATAGCACGCTTGCCGTCTAGGTCCAACTGCAGATCATTAATCATTGGCCGTGGAATACTGTGTATCGGCTACCTTCCACGCGACATATGCCGCTACCTTCTGGAGGCATTGTTGTTGTTGCGGTATCCAGTCCGTAGACTGGCTTGATGCAGCTCCCCATGCTACTGAATCTTGTGCGAGTCTCCTCATCTCCTGGTAACACTGCAACCTACATATTTCTGAATCTCCTCACTGTATTCATTTCTTGGTCTCCCTTAAGATTTTTACCACCCATACTTCTCTTCAGTACCAAACTGGTGATGCCTTGATGTCTCAGAATGTGTCCTATCAACCAATCCGTTCTTTTGATCAGGCTTTGCAGAAGTTCCTTATCTCCCCACTTCTATTCAGTGCCTCCTCATTAGTTACGCTATCGACCCGTCTAATCTTCAGCATTCTTCTATACCACCACATTTCGAAAACTTCTATTCCCTTTCTATTTACACTGTTTATCCTTCATATTTCACTTCCATATATGGCTACACTCTAGACAAATGTCTTTAGAAAAGACTTCCTAATACATAAATCTATATTCGATGTTAGCAAATTTCTCTTCTTCAGAGATGCTTTTCTTGCCATTGCCACTATATATTTTATATCCTCCCTGCTTCGGCCATCATCAGTTATTTTGCTGCCCAAATAGCAAAACTCATCTAACACTTTAAATGCCTCGTTTCCTAATCTAATTCCCTCAGCATCACCTGTTTTAATTCGACTACATATCATCAAACTTGTTTTGCTTTGTTGATGTTCATCTCATATTCTCCTTTCAAGGCACTTTACATTCCGTTCGACTGCTCTTCCAAGTCCTTTGCTGTCTCTGACGGAATTACAATGTTGTCGCAAGTCTCAGGGTTGTTATTTCTTTTCCCTGGATTTTAATTTCAATTCCAAATTTTTCTTTGGGTTTCTTTACTGCTTTTTCAATGAATTTGTTGAATAGCATCGGAGATAGGCTACAACCCTGTCTCACTCCCTCTCAACCACTGCTACCCTTTCATGCCCTTCGACTCTTTTAATTGCCGTCTAGTTTCTGTACAAGTTGTGCTTTACCCCTGCTACCTTCAGAATTTCAGACTATTCCAGTCAACATTGTCAAAGGCTTTCTCAAAGTCCACAAATGTTATAAGTGTAGGTTTTTCTTTCCTTAATCTGTCTTCTAAGGTAACTCCTGTGCGGCTGATCCCGCAGGAGGTTCGAGTCCTCCCTCGGGCATGGGTGTGTGTGTTTGTCCTTAGGATAATTTAGGTTAAGTACTGTGTAAGCTTAGGGACTGATGACCTTAGCAGTTAAGTCCCATAAGATTTCACACACATTTGATTTTTAAGATAAGTCGCAGGTCAGTATTGCCTCGCGTGTTCCTACATTTCTCCAGAATCCACACTGATCTTCCCCGAGATCTGCTTCTACCAGTTTCTCCGTTCTTCCGCAAAGAATTCGTGTTAGTACTTTGCAGCCATGACTTATTAAAATGATTGTTCTGTAATTTTCACAACTGTCAGCATTTGTTTTCTTTGGAATTGGAATTACTACATTCTTCTTCCAGACTGAGGGTATTTCATCTGCCTCATATATCTTGCGCACCAGATGGAAGAGTTTTGTCATGACTGGCTCTCACAAGGCTATCAGTAGTTCTGACGAAATATCGTCTATTATTTCTACATAAATCTTTTAGAGCTTTGTCAAATTCTTCTTGGAGGATCATATGTTCTGTCTCATCTTCATCTACTTCCATTTCCCTTTCTATAATATTGCTTTCAAGCTCATCTCCCTTGCATAGATCCTCTAGATACTCCTTCCATCTTTCAGCTTTCCCTTCTTTGGTTTGGACTGGTTTGCCACTTGAGCCCTTGATATTCATACAGTTTCTTCCCTTTTCCCCAAAGGCTTCTTTAATTTTCCTGAAGGCGGTATCTGTCTTTCCCCTAGTGAAATATGCTTCTATATCCTTGCCTATGTCCTCTAGCCATTCCTACTTAGCAATATTGCACTTTCTGTCAATCTCATTTTTAAACGTTTGTATTCCCTTTCGCCTGTTTCCTTTGCTGCATTTTGAATTTTTCTCTTTTCATCAATTAAAGGGGGGGGGCGTATATGAGGAAAATTGAAAACTATATGAAGTAGACGTTTGTGATTATTTATTGACTCCCCTCATAAAAACAGATTATAACAAACAATCTGGGTTTGCAATTATTTAAAACGTACCTTGGGTAGTGTGTAGTATTTGATACGCGCGATAATGCAGGGATGAATACCTGTTAAGATTATGGCTCTCTTTACCGAAGAATATAAAATCTACATCATAAACGTAACTGAAGTAGCAGCTGAGGAAGAATTGTTGGTAATATTAACAGTAATATAAAACAGACTGCATTTTTCAGTTTCTCTTGCTTATTTCACTTTTTGACTCAAGCAGGAAGATAGTTCAAATGGCTCTGAGCACTATGGGACTTAACATGTATGGTCATCAGCCCCCTAGAACTTAGAACTACTTAAACCTAACCAACCTAAGGACATCAGGAAGAGAGTGTCCAGGGTAATATTCTGAAGCAAGGTGTGTGTATTTGGAGCGAGGGGCAGAGAGGGTGTAAGGAAGGGGCAGCTGTCTGAGAGAAACGATGTCTCATCTTCTAAATTTACACTTACTTGTTAATTCTATAAAGGCTTTTTCCAAGTCAGTGAAAGATGCACAAATTCCCCACATTTTTGTAGTTTTTCCCAATTATCTGCAACAGTCCAATTGTACCTCTTCTCCCCTCCAATCTTTTGGAGAAGAAACTATTCTTCATCTAATTTTCTCTCAGCGTTTTATTGCAATCGTCAATTCATAATTCTTAGTACGATTTTTACTACTTGATATATCAAACTTACTGTCCCGTATTTCGTGCATTTCGTTTCAACTGTTGTTACCCCGAGTCGCAACCCCGGCAAGCCATATTTTCCTCCAGCAACAGATGGGAACGGGACAGCCTATGCGGCCAGGCGAACCGATACCACCAGCAGCTTCTAACTGCTGGCTGCAGAGGTTTGGCAACGAGGATTTTGCGCCGGCCGTTGTGGCCAGTGATACGCACGTACACACACGGCAGTAGTATCGCGTACACAAGGCATAAAGGGGCAGCGCATTGCTGAAGCTGTCATTGTGCTCAGGTGATTCGTGTGAAAAGGTTTCCGACATCCACAGCGTCAAGGGTGTGTCGACGATATCAAATGTCAGACATTACCTCTCACCACGGACAACGCAGTGGCCAGGGCCTTCACTTCATGGCCGATAGCGGCGACGATTGCGTAGAGTTGTCATTGCTAGTAGACAAGTAACATTGCATGAAATAACCACTGAAATCAATGTGCGACGTACTGTATGAGGAACGTATCCGTTAGGGCAGTGTGTGGTTCTAGGCGCGCAGTCCGGAACCGCGGGACTGCTACGGTCGCAGGTTCGAATCCTGCCACGGGCATGGATGTGTGTGATGTCCTTAGGTTAGTTAGGTTTAAGTAGTTCTAAGTTCTAGGGGACTGATGACCACAGCAGTTAAGTCCCATAGTGCTCAGAGCCATTTGAACCATTTTTTGGGGCAGTGTGGCGAAATCTGGCGTTACTGGGCTACGGCAGTAGACAACAGACGCGAGTGCTTTAGCTAACAGCGCGACGTCGCCTAGAGCGCCTCTCCTGGGCTCCTCAGCGTATCGGTTGGACCCTAGAAGACTGGAAAACCGTGGCTTGGTCAGGTGAGTCCCCATTTCAGTTGGTAAAAGCTAACGGTAGGGATCAATAGTCGCCCAGATCCCACTAAACAACGGACCCAAGATGTCAACAAGGCACTGTGGAAGCTGGTGGTAGCTCCATAATGGCGTGGGTTGTGTTTACATGCGATGAACTTGGTCTCCCGCTCCAACTCAACCGATCATTGACTGGAAATGATTATGTTCCGCTACTTGGAGACCATTTGTAGCCATTCATCGACTTCGTGTTACCAAATAATAATGGAATTTTTATGGATGTTAGTATACAATGTCACCGGGCCAATGTTTTCCGCGGCTGGTTTGAAGAGCATTCTGGACAGTTTGAGTGAAAGATTTGGCCAACCATTGAACATTTATGGCACATAACGTAGAGGTCATTTCAGCACAAAATCTTGCACCGGCATCACTTTCATTTCCGATACTTCACTCATTGTCGAATGATGTTCAACTGAGACCGCAATCGTTGCATTTAATTGTAAGTAAAGCGATCAAACATATGTGCGGCTGATTACGTAACGATTTTGCGTATGCGTCCTTAGCGCGGCGGCGGCGGAGGCCTGTGGGGGGAATGATTCACGTTTCCCACTAACGGCAGGAGCCGTCGGAATGGAGAGGCCTGTTGGGATGCATGAATGTAGTTGACTTAACCATGTCGTCCTCTATACGGCCGAATAGTGGACTAATACTTAGTATGTTTTGGGCAGCTTTCATGATCGCGTGGAAATCTGAGAAGATTCGATATGGACATGTGCTTGCCCTGGACCATTATTCCCTCCCATGTAAATTGTCCTGTTGACTGCTTCTTCACATTTGCCATCTTTATCTGGTAGAGAGAAGATCGATTGTGGTCTGTGTTGAGAGCATCTCGCAGGTGAAAGACTGGTGGAGGACATGTTTGCCGGTTCTCTAGACATGAGAAACACCTTAGTTGAATTTTTAAATTATAAGGATGATTTGGAATCTGTTATATCACTGACATCAGTATCGCGAGTGGAAATATCAATTTCCTCTATTTTTCTCAAGTTTTATGTAAAGGCCTTCGCAGATGGGATACGTTTCTAGTTACTCAGTGGCTCACAATGATTTCTTAGTCAGGGAAAAATTGTGTGATATGGGTGGTGGGAGCTATTCATGGAATGCACTGACACAAACCCCGACTTGGCAGTCTGAATATATATGTAAAAGACGCAGGCTGGATTTACAAGTATCGAAAATACTAAAAGGTTTCGTGGAAGACTCTAAGGCTTTTTTAAATTGTAATTACGTCCCTTATTCATCGACAAATACGTAACGTGGGAGGCTTTTTTGCAGAGCGAAAACGACACCCAGCTGGTGCAAGTGTGGACGTATCAAAATTTTTTTTATACACCTATAATTGATAGTCAGAAATGTTACGCTGCTGCTTGAACGTAAAGGTACTGTGGCTTATGTTCCGACATACGGTTATACTATTCACATAAGAACAAAAAAATTACGTGTATATAGTCGTAATGGAAGGATAGATTGGACACGGTGAATTGTGATTTCAAGGCACTAAAGAGCATATCCGAACGTAGGGGGTGATGGATTCATTTCGTAAACGGTTGCGCAATATAGCAATGCAAGGGCTCAACTGGACGTGCTGTAGTGTACAAACAGAACGGGCAATACGGCTGTAAAAAAAACGTCCCCTCATCGGCACCCCCTAAGCGTATCCTCGCGTTTTCCTTGTCGCTTTATCGACAATGATGTTGATTGCAGTACACCAACCCGTATCGGTGACGTCTTTCCAACCATTTCGGCCGCGAGGGCGTTGTCGATTATCACTTAGTGCCGGACGCCTGTACTTTATAACACTTTTTTGAGAGAGTCTTCACAGGATGCAGCACCTTCATCCGAATCTTCAGCAATTACTTCACGATCCCACATGAAGTGTAATTGGTTGCGGCAGCATACTGGATTTTTTTAGCGACAAACAATCCTGACCAAGCAAAGAGTGTAATAACAGGTACAGGGGTTGATGACAACGAGTCGTTGTGGCGTGGTTGAATAGCGTAAATTCCAAATTCCATCAAAACTAAACGAAAAATGCATCTATTAGAAACACAGATAAAAATTCAGTTCATGCCTTCGTAACAGATGGCCTCCACTATTTCCAAACTAAGTACGTAAGAGATGGCCAAATGTAGCTTAAATTAAAAGAAACAATGTTGATGGGAACTGAGTTTTTTATGCTATATAAATACGTAAAAGACGAAATTGATCTCTATGGTATGCAAAGCTGGACACTGTTGCCGAAGCAACGTAAAAAGTATATCATATTTTAAAGAACACAAATACTGCAAGATTGGCAACGGTTTCCAGATACTCTAAACTTAGCACAGACTTCTATGCTATGTTTTTATAGTTTCCACAGCGAAATTCTGTCTCGAAAACTGGCAGAAACTTCAAAAAGCAAAACACGATCAATACCTTCGCTGCGTGACAGCAAAGATAATGTTGCTGACGACTGGATTTCTAAAGCGAATTTCTAAACACGGTTTCCGGGAATTCTTTCAAAGGAAATTCAGTAAATATTCCAGAATTCGAATCAAGAACACCTCTCAAAAAGAGTAACTTGTTAGTAGATACCTCGGTGTAGCGAAGTATCTTAATTCACATACTAAAGGCAAGTCTTCCTGTACCGATAGTATACAAATTAAGTTCCTTTCGGATTATGGTGATGAAATAGCTCCATTTTGTGCACTCATATACGAGGGCTGTTCGGAAAGTAAGGTCTGATCCGTCGCGAAATGGAAATCACAGCGAAAATGAAAAATGTTTTATTTACAATGAAAAGCGTCAAAGCTTCTCATGTTTATAATTAAAGGAGATAATTGCTTTTAAAATCAGTCATTAGTTTATTGCAATATATGAAGTGTGATGGAGGAGAATTATTGTGTCATTAAGCATCGGTAAAGGGCTATGATTCTTCTCTTTGCAAACTTGGTACACTTTGTGCGTGAAAGGAATTCTTTTGATGCGTTCCTAGCTGGGAAGCCCGGCGACCAGGTGGATACAGGTAGTGCGCCCACGGGCGAGCGGCGGTCGCGCGCCTATGTTGGCACGCTTCACAGAGGGCAGACCTCCAGAGGATTAGCGACAGGCGAAGACTCTGCATACATCAACACGCTGCCAAGGGAAGCCGTGGACATTCGCACGTGTGCCCGAGCCAGCGGAAACTACAAACTTAGAGCGAAAAACAGCTTTGTCACGATCCTAGGTAACGCGGACAGAGCGGCGAGTTGAATAGCAACAGCTCGACTTGGGTGTCCCAGAATCTCAAGTGGCTCGGGGAATTTTGGCCGTTTCCCGCGAGCAGAACACCTGGGAACGTAGCGGCAATATTCAAAGAGAGAAGTCTTGGTTTATTTGTATACTCTGTCTCACAAAGAGTATCGCTCTCTTTTCCTCGCGGAATGCGACGGCAAGGAGGGAGGAAATTTCATTGGCAAGAATCTAATGTTCGCTTTGAAAAATAGTACGAGCTACGTAATTTGTGGAAGGGTGGAGACAAGAAGCTGGAGGGGAGCGGCTCTCTCTAGGTGCAATGAGCGCACTAGTATTCGGCATTCCAACTATTGCTTCTGAGGAGGCAGGAGTTCACTCTTGACTGCTCCCGATAAGTCGCAACGATTCTCTTATCGCTTCTCATGAGACAATGGACTTTTCATTCGTCGAAAACAGCGTAGAGAGAAAAGTTTGTTAGATCCAAGTAGGCGAGCTTCACTCACAGTGCGCGTTATCAAGAGCTTAACCCAGGATCATTTCGATTTACTACATGTCCGATGACGGTAGTACTGTTAGAACAGTTTTGAGCTTTGTTTAATGCAGTTTCACGTAGGTTTGCACTTGCAGATGGACGCATACCGTCGTCCAGTAATGATAACTTCCAGTAGCAGGTTTCGGTCACTATTTTCAGCGTGGGGCATGTTAGACGCTATCAACTACGACGCCGGCAGAGTCTTGATGCAGCCAAAAGCAATCAGCCGACTCCACCGCCACGCCGACCACGCTATGAACATGGTAATACAGAAAACGCCCGCTTTCCTAGCTGCACATTTTTCTTTTGCTTTCTTCAATTTCTTTGCAATGTGTTAAATGCTCATAAAGACGCAAGGCACAGTATTCACTGTTTGCCCGTTAAGAGAGTCATCTGTTCAGCTGGTTTTTTTTTTTTTATTCCTTCTCATTTATTACACCAAGTCAACCCGTCTCGTGTAATTTATTTATATGTTAGATTAGAATGAAGTCATACAATGTTCATGTTAAAAGGCAAATATCAGGGCAGGCACCTTCTATAATTCACTTCCTGTGAGCTGTTGGTGCCAATTCAATTATATTTGTTGTTTTTTTATGATACTTTCTACAGCATCTGGCGACCCAAATTTTTTACTTTCGTTTATCATTATTTGAATAATTTGTGTGTGATTGTTAAATGAACTGGATAAAATTTCAATAATTATTGCATATGCAGTTTTATGCAGTCTCACTGAATAAACCACTTATATGTTGAACAGCCCTCCTTGCATTTCATTTATAGAGTTTCAATAAAAATTCACAACTCTTTCTCCCTCCCAAACGAGGTATCTTGCAACAATAGTTAGCTACACCTTCTAACTACTTCAAATGGTTCAAATGGCTCTGAGCATTATGGGACTCAACTGCTGAGGTCATTAGTCCCCTAGAACTTAGAACTAGTTAAACCTAACTAACCTAAGGACATCACACACATCCATGCCCGAGGCAGGATTCGAACCTGCGACCGTAGCGGTCTCGCGGTTCCAGACTGCAGCGCCAGAACTGCGCGGCCACTTCGGCCGGCCTTCTAACTACTTTTCTATACAGTCGACACCCTGACTGAGACACTTGTCGTAGCTCTGTACCAACTTCTGTACCAACCTCGTCACAGAAGGCAGCCGCCTGTGCTTGCTATTAATTCTCTACGTTGATCTACTGCTTGTTTTCTGTGCCAGAATGTTGCCTTCATATCCAGTGGTTCATGTGAGCAGAGAGGGAACTCTGAGGGAGCCAAGTCCGGGCTGTATGGTGGGTGGCGAAAACGCTGCACGAGCCACCTCGTTGCTCCTGCAGTGTGCAGACGACACTTGTAACGGAGAAGGAAATGCATGGCAGTTACGTTGTGTGGGCTGTATGAAATCAGGCGAAACATCTCACAGGCACTCGAACTTGGCGAGACACACCGTTTTCCATGCTTTTTTACGCGCTCAGAATTGACAAGAGCGAAGTGATGCCATCGATGGTCATACTAGAGACACTGTCCAACACATCTGTGAGAAGCTTCGTCTGATGTCCACTGTGGTTTCCAATTCGCGATCGACCGGTTCTTAGCTGCTGTGGCCGAGCGGTTCTAGGCGCTTCAGTCTGGAACCGAGCGACCGCTACGGTCGCAGGTTCGAATCCTGCCTCGGTCATGGATGTGTGTGATTGCCTTAGGTTAGTTAGGTTGAAGTAGTTCTAAGTTCTACAGGACTGGTGACCTCAGATGTTGAGTCCCGTACTCCTCAGAGCGATTTTTCGACCGGATCTTACTTCCTGAATAGCCCTCATAGAACCATTCCCTCGACGGAAGATGCTTACCTAAAGACTGGAAGGTTGCACATGTTACATACATACACAGAAAGGAAATATAAGTAATCCGCTGAATTAGAGACCCATATCATTATCGATTTGTAGTTGGATTTTGGAACGTATACTGTCTTCGAACATTATGAAATACCTAGAAGAAAACCATATATTGATAAATAACCAGCACCGGATTCAGAAAATATCATTCTCATGAAATACAACTCAGTCCTTATTCACACGAAGTAGTTAGTGCTATCGACAGACGATCTCAAGTTGATCCCATATTTTCGAATTTCCAGACCGCTTTGACACTGTTCCTCACAAGTGGCTTCTTGTTGCGAATCTGTCCCGCAAATCATATGAATTAGAGCACTTAAAATTAAGTAGCTATGAGCAAGCCTCGGAGAGGAAGCGTTGTCTCAAGATTTGAGAAGCGATAATGGCCAGCAACGACGAAGTGGCCCCGGGGAACAAGTAGGGCTACGTACCAAGCAGTGCTACGTACCAAGCAGTGCCCGCAGGGCCAGGTCACGCTAGGGGAAGTTTCCCCGTCTCACCTTATATGGAAATGGCAGTATGCTGAATACGTGACTAGTCCCGTCTAGTGCGTCATAGAGTGTTCTAGAAGCCACCCTGTTACGCCATACGAACCATATAAATAACAGCTCGCGAGGACCCAGTAGGTAGTCGAGATCTGTGTGTATAGCGACGCAGCCTCTGTGTTCTTCTGCGCCAGACACGGGACTTGGAACTATTCGCTAGCCTCCACTCCGCAGTACTCACGGATATACAGGGTGGTCCATTGATCGTGACCGGGCCAAATATCTCACGAAATAAGCGTCAAACGAAAAAATTACAAACAACGAAACTTGTCTAGCTTGAAGGGAGAAACCAGATGGCGCTATGGTTGGCCCGCTAGATGGCGCTGCCATAGGTCAAACGGATATCAACTGCGTTTTTCTAAATAGGAACCCCCATTTTTATTACATATTCGTGTAGTACGTAAAGAAATATGAATGTTTTAGTTGGACCAATTTTTTCACTTTGTGATAGACGACACTATAATAGTCACAAACATATGGCTCATAATTTTAGACGAACAGTTGGTAACAGGTAGGTTTTTTAAATTAAAATACAGAACGTAGGTACGTGTGAACATTTTATTTCGATTGTTCCAGTGTGATACATGTACCTTTGTGAACTTATCATTTCTGAGAAAGCATGCTGTTACAGCGTGATTACCTGTAAATACCACATTAATGCAATAAATCCTCAAAATGATGTCCGTCAACTTCAATGCATTTGGCAATACGTGTAACGACATTCCTCTCAACAGCGAGTAGTTCGCTTTCCGTAATGTTCGCACATGCATTGACAATGCGCTGACACATGTTGTCAGGCGTTGTGGGTGGATCACGATAGCAAATATCCTTCAACTTTCCCCACAGAAAGAAATCTGGGGACGTCAGATCCGGTGAACGTGCGGGCCATGGTATGGTGCTTCGACGACCGATCCACCTGTCATGAAACATGCTCTTCAATACCCCTTCAACCGCACGCGATCTATGTGCCGGACATCCATCATGTTGGAAGTACATCGCCATTCTGTCATGCAGTGAAACATCTTGTAGTAACATCGGTAGAACATTACGTACGAAATCAGCATACATTGGCAACATTTAGATTGCCATCGATAAAATGGGGGCCAATTATCCTTCCTCCCATAATGCCGCACCATACATTAACCCGCCAAGGTCGCTGATGTTCCACTTGTCGCAGCCATCGTGGATTTTCCGTTGTCCAATAGTGCATATTATGCCGGTTTATGTTACTACTGTTGCTGAATGACGCTTCGTCGCTAAATAGAACGCGTGCAAAAAATCTGTCATCGTCCCTTAATTTCTCTTGTGCCCAGTGGCAGAACTGTACACGACGTTCAAAGTCGTCGCCATGCAATTCCTGGTTCATAGAAATATGGTACGGGTGCAATCGATGTTGATGTACCATTCTCAACACCGACGTTTTTGAGATTCCCGATTCTCGAACAATTTGTCTGCTACTGATGTGCGGATTAGCCGCGACAGCAGCTAAAATACCAACTTGGGCATCATAATTTGTTGCAGGTCGTGGTTGACGTTTCACATGTGGCTGAACACTTCCTGTTTCCTTAAATAACGTAACTATCCGGCGAACGGTCCGGGCACTTGGATGATGTCGTCCAGGATACCGAGCAGCATACATAGCACCCGTCCGTTTGGTATTTTGATCACAACAGCCATACACCAACACGATATCGACCTTTTCCGCAACTGGTAAACAGTCCATTTTAAGACGGGTAATGTATCACGAAGCAAATACCGCCCGCACTGGCGGAACGTTACGTGATACCAGGCACTTACACGTTTGTGACTATTACAGCGCCATCTATCACAAAGCGAAAAAAGTGGTGCAACTAAAACATTCACATTTCTTTAAGTACTACACGAATATGCAATAAAAATGGGGGTTCCTATTTAAAAAAACGCAGTTGATATACGTTTGACTTATGGCAGCGCCATCTAGCTGGCCAACCATAGCGCCATCTGGTTTCCCCCTTCAAGCTAGACAAGTTTCGTTGTTTGTAGTTTTTTCGTTTGACTCTTATTTCGTGAGATATTTGGACCGGTCACGATCAATGGACCACCCTGTAGATTCAGTAGATTGGAAGATGAGTGATAGTGGGAATAAGTAGCAGTGCCAGTAAGACTCTCCATTGTTCAGATGAGTGGGAACTTATGATTTACGCCCTGCTTCCCTAACCGATCCTCACCGTGTTCCATGCATGCTCTGCACCACCTCATAGCTTGTTTGTTCCAGCTGGCCGAGTTTCGGAAGCTGCCCATGCCTACTTCCTCTCCTCGACAGAGGTGAGACCCCTGAGTTGTAGAAACAGGACTATCTCACTCCCTCTCGGCACACGACATTCAAAGCAAACTTTGTGACTATGAAATATAGTCTCAGCTGGACAAGATTCGTGATTTCATGTCAGAATGGTCGCAGTTCGTAGTGATGACACGAAGGAGTGGGTGTCATATCTGGGGTTCCCCAGGAAAGAAAGTGTTTCTAATCTGTATTAACGATGTAGGAGACAATATGAGCAGCCCTGTCAGATTGTTTGCAGGCGATGCTGTCATTTACGGCCGAGAAAAACCATCAGAAGATCGATACGAATTATAAAGTAAGTTAGACGCGATATTTGCGTTGTGCGAAAAGTATCCACTGACCCTAAACAGCAGCACGGGTGAGTACCTGTACAGGAGTATTAAAAAGTCTGTTAAATTTCCGTTACACTACAAATCACAAATTTAAATGTTCTCTGTTCAAGTAAGTACCAAGCGATTATTATTAGGAGCAACTTAAACTGGGATCATCACATAGAAAATGTTGTGGGGGCAATAGACGAATCAGAGGCTGCGTTTTATTGCCAGAACACTTAGAACATGCAACAAATTTACTAAAAAGGAAGTCTAGACTTCGCTTGCCCGTGGAATACTGTTGCGCGTTTTGACTTCAGTCAAGTCTTCGAAGAATGCACTTGAGCTACAATTTCACGACATCCAGAAACATATGCTTCCAGTATGTCAATATCGAGTATTTTTCAGAGGTGCATATGGGCCCAGAAGATGGCATAACGAACTGCCGAAACAGTCAGCGAAAATAAAATAAAACAACATCTCAATTACACGGCCACTTGGTGAATTTGATTGTTAAATAAAGTACTCCTCTGTGGTTTCGTTGCGAGATGCCAGCCTTGCTTTGGCACCCTGCTCTTCAGACAGCACCACAAAAGCTTTCTTAGAGCAATCGATGACAACGAACACCAAACTCATGCAAAGACGCAGATGTGGTCAACTACAAAACATAATCACTGGATGGAACCATCAAAAGAAGGAGCCCCTGGCCATGTCGAAAACTGGGAATTCTAGATATCTCTCGACTGAATACCAATTGTAGCAAGGAGATCGAAAACAAATGTTGTAAAATGAGGACACACGGTACATTGTGACCTGTTCAGTTGCGTTGGGATTCAGGCAGCCCGACTCGTGTGTTCCTGCCTGCTTGCCCACAATCAGTATAGCCTCGAGTTTCCCACTTCAACGACTCCTGATGCAACTGATGTCGCCCACTTCTAGGCGAAAGAACCCAAATTCGCTCTGTTTATTTATATTTACTTTGTGTCAAAAAATCACAAGTGCTGATCATAAAACGTACTCCTTTTCTCCGTTTTCCAGTTCTAATCTGATGCTTCTAATACGAATTTTACAAAAATTACAACTATTTTCTTATTGTTACGAGACAGACTGATGTACGATTGTCTAAGTGATAATGTTTTCCTGTACGACTGTTACTTTGTTTCTTTAGGGACACACCATTGCAGTTTTGGCTTTGTAGCCATTGTCACAATGATTCTCCAATTAACATACAAATTTCAGCATTAATACATTATTCTCTCTCTCTCTCTCTGTAGCGTTCAACCCTGAGGTTGGTTTGCAGCAGTACGCCTTTCTCTTCATTTACACGTATGTAGTGCATCCCGCATCGTTCATGATCTGCTGCATGTACGATATCCTCAGTCGTCCCCGGCGATTCTTTCCCTCAGTAGGTCCTTCTGCTATTGTTCCACTGATGTTATTGTGTCTCAAAATGTGTCTTACGAGTTTGTCTCTTCTTATCCGGGTGTGCCTCCACAGAGATCCGGTTTCTTGTACTCTTCTCAGCGTGCATCTCTTTATTAGTGACTCTGTGTTTCCGGATGATCTTCATCATCCTTCTGTACCACCAAATCTCCAAGGCTTCTGGCCGCCTTCTCTGTTGTTTACCTACTGCCCAAGTTTCACACCTGTGAAGGGTCACGCTCCAAACAAATGCTTTCATAACCTGTTTCCTTATTTCCAGGCTGACGTTCTTGCTGCTGAGTAAGTTCTTGCTCAAATTAAATGCAATTTTTGCCTTTGTTCATAATTTTTCTCTGGCTTCTACCATCCCTTGTAATTCTGCTTCCCAAGTAGGTAAATTCTTTTAGCCGGCCGCGGTGGTCTAGCGGTTCAGGCGCTCAGTCCGGCCCCGCGGATACTACGGTCGCAGGTTCGAATCCTGCCCTGGATGTGTGTGATGTCCTTAGGTTAGTTAGGTTTAAGTAGTTCTAAGTTCTAGGGGACTGATGACCACAGATGTTAAGTCCCATAGTGCTCAGAGCCATTTTTTTAAATTCTTTTAAAATTTCTAGCTCCTCTCTCCTAACTGTTATTCTTAAAGGTAGATACTCTTCTTCTGCCCTGCATACCATTACTTTAGTCTTTCGCTTGTCTATTCTTATACCACACTGACTGCAGAAAATCAGCAATAGCAGTATCATCTGCGTAACGTAACATCACTATGTTCTGCCCATTAATTTTGATCCTCACCTAAGCAGTTTCACGACCTTGGTCTACAACTTGCTGGATATAAGCACTGAATATAAGAGGAGAAAGAGCACATCCTTCTCTCACATATTTTCTTATTTTCCTCCCTTTTCCTGAAGAAAATTCCCAACCACAGCCACTTCGTTCTTCGCGTATCATTCGTAAGTCTTTGTATTTACAGCATGAAAAGTCACATCGAAGATGCTGTTAATAAGTAACATCCTTTCGATATTAGTTGTATTGCATGTAGTAATTGATTGTCACTTTTTATTTGTAGTTCTCTGTTGTTGTTTGAGTTTACATATTGTCATTTGTAAATAGTGAATGCTAGAAAATTGAGTGCCAAGTGTAGAAAACGGAACATTTCCGATATATTCTTCTGTTTGTGTTCAGTAGGAGGGTGACAGCAGAGAAGACAGGAGGAAACGTTTGCTCCGTGTATGAGGATAATTCCATTCGACAGAGCACGCGAAGAAAACGGTTTTCTCGCTTTAAGCGGGATCGTTTTGACATTAGTGACTATCCAAGTTCAGGAAGACCTTCGGGTTTGATGAAGATCGTTTAGTCGCATTAATCCACAATGATCCGCGTCAGTATACTTGAGAACTGGCGAAGGTGATGACCATTGCACCATAATGAGACATTTGCTTGCAATAGAAAAAGTTCAGAAATCTGGTGTATTGGTATTCTACATGGTCTAAGTCAGAATCACACAGATCAGCGGGTGGCCAAATGTGCATCTCTGCTGGCTCCTCATCAGTTGGCTCGTGAACAACACCGACCATTCCTACCCTGCATCGTTACTGGTGACGAGAAATGGTTATTGTATACTAACATAAGGATAAGAAAGGGATAGTAGAGCCCAAACAAAGTATCAATTCCCTGTACAAAGACGTGCTCGCAAC
Organism: Schistocerca americana; assembly: GCF_021461395.2. Lineage (NCBI taxonomy): Eukaryota > Metazoa > Arthropoda > Insecta > Orthoptera > Acrididae > Schistocerca > Schistocerca americana. Next base: position 555,023,465 of record NC_060125.1, on the reverse strand, counting down.
CCGAAAAATAATGTTATGCATCACGTGAAACATCAACGGTGTGGTGTACTACCAATTGCTTTCCCGAGGTGCAACCATCCTGCTGACATTTATTACCAATAACCGAGATGTCTTGCAGACGCAGTACAAGAGGCTGCATCAGAAAGACTGCGTGAAGCGATGCTACTGCACCTTAACGTCCGCCGGCATTCTGCTAGACCGACACAAAACTTCGTACAGGAGTATTCACCTGACCTTGCGCCCTCAGATTTTCGCCTTTTCCACCCTGTATCGAACAGCCTTCAAGGGCCACCCTTTCCGGATGAAAATGCGCTCCGAATATGGCTCGACGATTCTTCGTCTCAAAACCACGTGATTTCTACAGTCGCGGAATAGAAAGGTTGCACCAGCGTTGGCAGATTTATAAAAATAGTGAAGGAGAATATATTACTGAGGGTTAAAGTCACTGTTATGTGTATCTCCTGTGTTTATGAAATTTATGAAGAAACGCTTCTAACTTACGCAATTCGCGGATATGAACTCGCGGATAGGTTGGGCAGCAACCTGTGGTTGTTTGCAGACGAAGCTGTGGTGTACGATGAGCTGTCGAAGTTGACTGACTGTAGGAGCATACAAGATGACCTACAACTAGTCAAAATTTCCATTTGATGTGATGAATGGCAGCTAGCGCTAAATGTAGAAAAATGTTAGTTAATGGGAATGAGTACGAAAAACAAACCCGTAATGTTTGGATCCAGCATTAGTAGTGTCCCGTTCGATGCAACCACGTCGTCTAAATATCTGGGCGTAACGATGCAAAGCGGTATGAAATGTAGCGAGCGTGTGAGGACCGTGGTAGGGAAGGCAAATGGTCGAATTTGGTTTTTTGGAGTATTTTAGATAAATGTGGTTCATCTGTAAAGGAGGTCGCATATACGATCCTCGTGCGAACTACTCCTGAGTACTGCTCGAGAGTTTGGGATCCGCACCAGGTCGGACTCAAGGAAGACATCGAAGCAGTTCAGAGGCGGGCTGCTAGATTTGTTACCGGTAGCTTCGAACAACACGTTAGTGTTACGGAGATGCTTCGGGATCTCAAACTGGAATCCCTGGAGAGAGGTTCTTTTCGAGAAACACTATTGAGAAAATTTAGAGAGACGTCATTTGAAGCTGACTTCCGAACGATTCTACAGCCGCCATCGTGCATAGCGCGTTAAGAAGCACGAAGATAAGATACGAGAAATTAGCGTTCACATGGAGGCACATACAGAGTCCGCCAGAAAAATGTATACACTCTTTGTCAGGCTCTGTCGAGATATCGATATTGTCGTTCGATTGAGTTACGAGTGTGTAGTAGTATGCTCTTTGGCTCAAAAGATGTCAGTACCTTCATCTCCGTATTGAGAAAATGAGATGGCTGGAGCACGCTTGACATTCGAGCAATGAAAATGCATTGTGAAGTGGTTTATCAAGTTAGATAATGCCGTTGAAGTGCAATGTTAGTGGAGGCGGGAGTTTGAAACAGAACTGCCAACCAGCCTAACAGTTGCAAGTATCATTGACAAGTTTGAACTGCATGGAACGATTTGTGATATCCACAAAGGAGGATCAGGAAGACAGCGTACAGCTACAAGTCCTGCCTCGGCCGCTCTCGTGTTGGAAACGTTTGTTAATTCTACAAAGAGGTCTGCTACGCAATGTGCACGTGAAGTAGGGGTTAGCAGTACGAGTGTACGAAGGATTCTGAAAGCTGCAAAGTGGGGAGTTTACATTCCACGATTACTGCACGCGATTAATGATGACGATCCTGATTAACGAATGCAATTTTGCGAATGGTATCAGAAATTGATAACAGATGACGAACAATTTGAGACGAAGGTAGTGTGGAGTGACGAGGCACAATTTAAACTTAAGCGAACCGTGAATCGGCATAATAATGTGTAGTGGGCACCGGAAAATAAGCATGTGGATAAAGCGGTCAATCTACCAGGGGTTCTTGTGTGGTGTGGATTGTCATCTAGGGGCTTGGTAGGACCCTTTTTCTTTGTTGCTACTGTCACTGGAGAAGTGTGCCTGGAAATGTTACGCACATCAACTTTGCCAGGAATACTTGCGCTTTATGGAGCTGACGAAGAGGTCTTCTTCTACCAACAGGACGGGGCACAACCACACTACCACCTAGCCATACGAGCTTTCCTGGATGACAATTTTCCTGGGCATTGGACGGCCGCCAGATCTAACACCTATGGACTTTTACTTGTGGGGAACTGTGAAAGATAACGTCTATCGACGTAAGCCACGCACGCCGGAGGAACTTCGCCAGGAGATTACAGCGGCATGTGCAGCGGTCTCCACTGTAACATTGACTGACGTAGTTGAGGCTACCGCTCGTCGTTCTGTTATGTATATAGCCACCAACGGTAAACATTTTGAAGATTTAAAGTAACCATTTGCTAAACTGAAGGTTCTACAACTTGTGTGATCAATTATAAAATGTAAAATAAACTCATAAGTAATACTTTTCGTTCCTTAAAGTGTGTATACGTTTTCCTGGCGGACTTCGTAGATAGCCTTTGTCCCTCTCTCTGTTTGCGAGTGGAACAGGAAAGGAAATAGTAGTAGTGATACAGGGCAACCTCACCACGCGCCGTACGGTGGCTTGCGCAGTGTCTACGTAGCTGTAGCTGTAGATGTAAACGAAGTAACGTATCGAATTTTTATCAACAATATTTCCCAGCAGAACGTCCCCTGATGGAGCGCGTCCCCCTTCTCTGTTATTTCCTGGATTTCGCTTTCGGTTCTTGCTCCGCCAGCTTAACTTCACGCTACCTGCAACTTTCCTGGTGACTGTGAACCCTTCATTACCTTGGCTTCGTGAGGCGGCCCGTGTTCACCTTGGCCTTCATCCGCTTCCTAAGGACACTACTCCAGCCTCGCTCTTCACGACCGTCTCATGGAATTTCACGATAGTGCCTTTGTATACACTGATGGCTCTCGGACTGACCGTGGTCATTGGCACCGACGTATATCGCTATCGTCTTCCGTAACACTGCTCAGTACTTACATCAGAGCTCTCCGCCCTGTATCAGGACACGCAGCACATCCGGCGACACAGGCTTTTCATCTGCGTCACCTGCTCAGACTCTCTCAGCGCCCTTCAAAGCAGTGGTGAATGTGGGGAGAGAGATGGCGGAGTTTTGAGAGCGGATGATCTAGACGTGTGTCCATCAGAGACGGTAAATTGGTAAGACTGGATGTCATGAACTGATAAAAATGGTTCAAATGGCTCTGAGCACTATGGGACTTAACTTCTGAGGTCATCAGTCCCCTAGAACTTAGAACTACTTAAACCTAACCAACCTAAGGACATCACACTCATCCATGCCCGTGGCAGGATTCGAACCTGCAACCGTAGCGGTCGCGCTTCCAGACTGTAGTGCCTAGAACCGCTCGGCCACTCCGGTGTATGGTGTACACCGTCCATCCCGTCGTGCGTCGGGTCCAGGAAAGCTGTCACTCGCTCAGTCGTGATGGAGCCACTGTGAGGTTTATGTGGGTTCCTGGTCACGACGGTCTGACAGGAAACGAGGCCGTTGACGCTGCTGCCAAGGCTGCAGTCCTCGTACCTCATCCCTCTAGTTCTTATATTCCTTCCGATGATGTCTGTGTCACCGTCTGTCAACAAGTGGTGTCACTTTGGCACCACCACTGATCCTCCCTTCATGGGAACGAGCTCCAGGTTATTAAGCCTCTCCCACTGGCCTGGACGACCTCCTTTCACCGCGAGATCATTTTAAGTAGGTTGCGTATTGGACACTGTCTCTTTCTTTAGCCACCGCCATTTGTTAAGTGGTGCTCCCCTACCACTTCGTGCACATTGCGTCCAACTTTTGACTGTCCGCCACTTCCTGGCGGAACGCCCCTTTTATAATCGTTTACGTTCCCGTTTCTGTTTGCCGTCTGAGTTATCGGCCGTTTTAGCGAACGACGCGCGGGCTGTCGACCGCGTTTTACTTTTTATCCGTCGTAGAAATATGGCGAAGGCTATTTAATTAGTTCAGGACCTCCGTTTCTCTATGACGTACTTTCTATACCCCTCTCCACGTCCCTGTTTTTAGCTGTCTTCTCTTCCGTCAGTTGGGAGTGACGCGTAGTCGTTTTTTAACTCGCCTCTTTGTCTTCGTGTTCTAGTTTTGACATAGGCTCGTATGACCCTAGTTGTTTTTGCGCCATAAAACAAAACAAAACAAAAAACCTTCCCTGCAGCAACAACATGAGATTTTCGGACTGTTTCTGACGACCCTATTTAGGGTAATGTACTAATACTAAATATGTACGTTAATTGAAGAATCGATTGACAATGGCTATAAACAAGATGGAATACAATAACTCTTAAGTGGCGAAAACATTATCTTTCAGACAAAATCTTTCTTTTTCGGTCCGGGCGGCAGAAGTAAACGGACCAGATCGACATGCCTCTTCACGAACTCCCATCGGCGATAACTGGAGACGGGAATCGAAGCCGTCATCCGCTAGCGGCGGTCAAATATGGATGCGGATGTAGCGGGGGCGGCTGACAGGCTGCGCGGCTGTATTATTGAGGTGCGGCGCGCTGCCCCCGCCGCCGCCCCCTTTCCCCGTGTGCGTGTGTGCGTGGCGCGGCAGCCGGTCGTCGACCCCGCGAGCACGCGCCGCTCCCCCCACCACCACCGCCTCCCCCCACCACGGCGCCCTTCCCTGGCCCGGGGATGCTCATTCGATCCCGGGCGGCAGCAGACGCGGCGGCGGCGGCGGCTGGCCCGGGACTCCCCGGCCGCTCTACGGAAGTCGCCACCTGCGCAGCGGCAGTGACGTCACCCACTACTGGCGCCTCCTGCAACACACAGACACGTGGCAGCCTTTACGGTAAATAATGGGGCGAAGAGAAACCCTTAACTCATTCGAGGCTGTAATGTTGAAGGTACAGACTTAGGGAAATGGGACCTGAATAAAGCGAAGCAACCAGAGGTTGTCGGGAGTTTCAGAGGGTGCATAGGCGAAATGAGATGGAAATCGGTAGATGTGTTGTACACGTACGGGCAAACAAATGACAAAATTTCAGAAAAATTGAATGATTTATTCGAGAGACGGTATTCACAAATTAAACAAGTCAGTAACGCATTGGTCCACCTCTGACCCTTACGCAAGCAATTATTCGGCTTGGCACTGATTGACAGAATTGTCGGATGTCCTTCTGAGGGATATCGTCCCCAATTCTGTCCAACTGGTGCGTTACATCGTCAATATCTCAAGCTGGATGGAGGACCCAGCCCGTAGTGCTCCAAACGGACTTTATGGCGGGTGACAGTCAGGTTGGTATCCCACTGCAGTCTGGGTCGTCGCCTGATACGTCTTCAACCTGGAATCTTATTGACTGGAGTAGACAGTCATCAGTGATGAGTCCCTCCTCGAATTTAGGTCCAATTAACAGCGAATACGTGTCTCAGGACGCCGCAGACAGTGGTTGGGTGCCACTCGTACCTCCCAACAACCAGCAGTGTTGGTCAGGCGTGCTATTTCTTTTCATAAGCAGACCCCTTTGGTTGTCATCCACAGCTCCGTTACAGTACAGCAATAAGTCGACGATATTCTATGCCCTGCTTCGTTGCCCTTCATGGCAAGCCATCGTGGGCTTACACTCCAGCAAGATAATACCCGCCCGCACACAGTGAGAGTTTCCACTGCTTGTCTTCGTTCTTGCCAAATCCTACCTTGCGCAGAAAGGTCGCCAGATCTCTCCCCAGTTGCGAACGTTTGCAGTTTTGTGGGCAGGGCCTTTCAACCAGTTCTGGATTCTGACGATCGACACCTTTCCAGAAAAATGTTTGCAGTTGCCTAATAAACCATGATTGCATCTGTTCGGCCAAAGTTCGGCCATGAATCTCTTTCTATAGGTCTCCAGTACCACGGAAATCACAGGGGGGACATCGGGACTGTATGCAGTATGTGTAAGAACTTCCCAGCGAAACGTCTGCAGGTTAGTCGAAATAATCTTGGCAACACGTGGCCAGGCATTTTGATGGCAGGTTGTTTCGGCTACGCTGCAGAAGTTTCCCTGGAAAACCCTTGCACATCCTCCATACAGTCCCTATCTCTCCCCAAGCGATTTCTGGAGCGTTGAGGAGACGTTCGAGGCTGTAGATTTGCTTCTGACGAAGAGCTGCACGCCTTGGTACTGTCACGATTCCGTAGGCAACAACAGACGTTTTTCCATGAAAACATTTACGGTTGTTTCACAGTGGAATAAATGTATTAACAGTTACGGCGACTGCTTTTGAAATAATACACCGTTCACTTACATTTTTTTTGTTTTGTCTTGTTTTCCATTTGACTGGCCCTTACAGATGGATACGACATGGGAAGTGTGATATTGCCAGAAGCATTTGACAGAGCAGAAACAAGGCACCTGGAATAGAAATGTGACAGGAAATAGCAGGAGTAGGAAGGTCGAATCGAACAGTTTGCCGCCATTCTCATTGCAACTGACAGTGCCAAATGGCTCTGGATTCAAAATACTTCCTGTGGGTTCCTATCTTCACTTGACGATAGCTTTTCTTCTGTTAACAGCCAGTTTCAAAACCTACGAAATTATGAAACGTATTCTAATTTATCCAAGCCTACTTTGCTCGCAACAAATTTCATACACACTAATCCTTCTCAGTCATGTACATTATACATAGTAGGTATCTGTTATAAGGTTGCAGCATTAATTCGTTTGGTTATTCATAAAAACTGTGTTTCATCAGTTTTGAGTTTTATTGTGGCCTGAGCTCCCAGTTGGTGTACATCGACAGCGCAGAAAGATACGTATATAGCTTCTTTTCTGTGTTTACTTCTTAGATTCTTACTTACATTGCGTGTGAGTTTCGTATAGGAGGTGTAATTTCGAGTTTTAGTTACTGTAATCGTAAATCCAGGCAGATTGTAGCGCAGTCGTTAGGCATTCGTACAGGTTAGTTCATACATTCTTTGCGTGTTTCCCTTGCGTTATCTAGGCACGGACTCGTGTTTCGGTAACTGTTGTTCAACATCGAATAGAATGGACAGGGACTGTGATTGCTGTGTTCGGATGAGGGCTGAGTTGGCATCCCTTTGCTCACAGCTGCAGGCGGCGCTGAATTCGGTCGCGCAGCTTGAGGCTTTTGCCAATGGGCACCACTGTGGGGAGCCGGACTTGGGTATCACGGGGATGTCAACCTCGTCCCATCTGTCCCCAGATCGGTCTGCCGCTGTGGTTGCCCCGGTTGCTGCCCGCAGTGAGGCTGAGCCCTCGCCTCTGGTTGATTGGGAGGTCTTCCAAGGCGTGGCAGGCAGCGAAAGACGTCCCTGGAGGCTGATCAGAAAGCCGCCCCGGTGCGTCTGACAAACAGGTTTCAGGTACTGTCCCTGGCTGAGCCAGATGCAGCTGCCTGCCCTGTTTCAGAGGATGATTCTCGGCCTTCAAGGTCCGGGCAATCGCAGAGGGTGGGCTTATTGGTAGTTGGGAGCTCCAATGTTAGGTGCATAATGGGGCCCCTTAGGGATATGGCGGCTAAGGAGGGAAAGAAATCCAGTGCGCACCCCATGTGCATTCCGGGTGGAATCATTCCTGATGTGGAAAGGGTCCTTCCGGATGCCATGAAGAGCACAGGGTGCAGCCAGCTGCAGGTGGTGGCACATGTCGGCACTAATGACGTGTGTCGCTTTGGATCTGAGGAAACTCTCTCTGGATTCCAGCAGCTATCTGATTTGGTGAAGGCTGCCGGTCTTGCCTACGAGATGAAGGCAGAGCTCACCATCTGCAGCATCGTTGACAGAACCGACTGTGGACCTTTGGTGCAGAGCCGGATGGAGGGTCTGAATCAGAGGCTCAGACGGTTTTGCGACCGTGTTGGCTGCAGATTCCTTGACTTGCGCCATAGGGTGGTGGGGTTTCGGGTTCCGCTGAATAGTTCAGGAGTTCACTACACTCAGCTGGCGGCTGCACGGGTAGCGGAGGCTGTGTGGCGTGGACTGGGCGGTTTTTTAGGTTAGAAGGCCTCAGGAAAGTATGGGGTGGGCTGCAATCTCAAATCGTGCATGGCAAATACAGGACGTGCTTGGATCAAGAAACAGTCGGAATAATAGTTGTAAATTGTTGTAGTTGTGCTGGGAAAGTCCCTGAGCTTCAAGCGCTAATAGAAAACACATAAGCTGAAATCCTTATAGGTACAGGAAGCTGGCTAAAGCCTGAAATAAGTTCTGCAGAAATTTTTACGAAGTCTCAGACGGTGTTCAGGGAAGATAGCTTAGGCAGAATTGGTGGTGGAGTATTTGTGTCCGTCAGTAGTGGTTTATCTTGTAGTGAAGTCAAAGAAGATACTCCGTGCGAGTTGGTATGGGTGGAGGTTATACTTAACAGCCGAACTAAGTTAATAATTGTCTCCTTCTACCGACCCCCAGACTCCGATGATATAGTTGCTGAACAGTTCAGAGAAAATTTGAGTCTCGTAACAAATAGATACCCCGCTCATACGGTTACAGTTGGTGGGGACTTCAACCTTCCCTCGATATGTTGGCAAAAATACTTGTTCAAAACCGGTGGTAGGCAGAAAACATCTTCCGAGATTGTCCTAAATGCTTTCTCCGAAAATCATTTCGAGCAGTTAGTCCACTAACCCACGCGAATTGTAAATGTTTGCGAAAACATACTTGACCTCTTAGCCACAAACAATCCAGAGCTAATAGAGAGCATCATGACTGATACAGGGATTAGTGATCACAAGGTCGTTGTAGCTAGGCTCAATACCGTTTCTTCCAAATCCACCAGAAACAAACGCAAAATAATTTTATTTAAAAAAGCGGATAAAGTGTCACTAGAAGCCTTCCTAAGAGACAATCTCCATTCCTTCCGAACTGACTATGCAAATGTAGAAGAGATGTGGCTCAAATTCAAAGGTATAGTAGCAACAGCAATTGATTCATACCTCATAAACTGGTAAGAGATGGAACTGATCCCCAATGGTACACAAAACAGGTCCGAACGCTGTTGCAGAGGCAACGGAAAGAGCATGCGAAGTTCAGAAGAACGCGAAATCCCGAAGATTGTCTAAAATTTACAGACGCGCGAAATTTGGCACGAACTTCAATGCGAGATGCCTTTAATAGGTTCCACAACGAAACATTGTCTCGAAATTTAGTACAAAATCCGAAGAAGTTCTGGTCGTATGTAAAGTACACAAGCGGCAAAACGCAGTCAATACCTTCGCTGCGCAGTGCCGATGGTACTGTTACCGACGACTGTGCCGCTAAAGCGGGGTTATTGAACGCAGTTTTCCGAAATTCCTTCCCCAGGGAAGACGAACAGAATATTCCAGAATTTGAAACACGAACAGCTGCCAGCATGAGTTTCTTATTAGTAGATACCTTAGGGGTTGCGAAGCAACTCAAATCACTTGATACGGGCAAGTCTTCAGCTCCAGATCGTATACCGATTAGGTTCCTTTCAGATTACGCTGACACAATAGCTCCCTACTTAGGAATCATATACAACCGCTCACTCACCGATAGATCTGTACCTACAGATTGGAAAGTTGCGCAGGTCGCACCAGTGTTTAAGAAGGGTAGTAGGAGTAATCCATCGAACTACAAACCTATACCATTGACGTCGGTTTGCAGTAGGGTTTTGGAGCATATACCGTACTCAAACATTATGAATCACCTCGAAGGGAACGATCTATTGATACGTAATCAGCATGGTTTCAGAAAACATCGTTCTTGTGCAACGCAGCTAGCCCCTTATTCGCACGAAGTAATGGCCGCTATCGACAGGGGATCTCAAGTTGATTCCGTATTTCTAGATTTCCGGAAAGCTTTTGACACCGTTCCTCACAAGCGACTTCTCATCAAACTGCGGGCCTATGGGGTATCGTCTCAGTTGTGCGACTGGATTCGTGATTTCCTGTCAGCAAGGTAGCAGTTCGTAGTAATAGACGGCAAATCATCGAGTAAAACTGAAGTGATATCAGGTGTTCCCCAGGGAAGCGTCCTGGGAACTCTGCTGTTCCTGATCTATATAAATGTCCTGGGTGACAATCTGAGCAGTTCTCCTAGGTTGTTCGCAGATGATGCTGTAATTTACCGTCTAGTAAGGTCATCCGAAGACCAGTATCAGTTGCAAAGCGATTTAGAAAAGATTGCTGTATGGTGTGGCAGGTGGCAGTTGACGCTAAATAACGAAATGTGTGAGGTGATCCACATGAGTTCCAAAAGAAATCCGTTGGAATTCGATTACTCGATAAATAGTACAATTCTCAAGGCTGTCAATTCAACTAAGTACCTGGGTGTTAAAATTACGAACAACTTCTGTTGGAAAGATCACATAGGTAATATTGTGGGGAAGGCGAGCCAAAGGTTGCGTTTCATTGGCAGGACACTTAAAAGATGCAACAAGTCCACTAAAGAGACAGATTACACTACACTCGTTCGTCCTCTGTTAGAATATTGCTGCGCGGTGTGGGATCCTTACCAGGTGGGATTGACGGAGGACATCGAAAGGGTGCAAAAAAGGGCAGCTCGTTTTGTATTATCACGTAATAGGGGAGAGAGTGTGGCAGATATGATAAGCGAGTTGGGATGGAAGTCATTAAAGCAAAGACGCTTTTCGTCGCGACGAGATCTATTTACGAAATTTCAGTCACCAACTTTCTCTTCCGAATGCGAAAATATTTTGTTGAGCCTAACCTACCTAGGTAGGAATGATCATCGAAATAAAATAAGAGAAATCAGAGCTCGAACAGAAAGGTTTAGGTGTTCGTTTTTCCCGCGCGCTGTTCGGGAGTGGAATGGTAGAGAGATAGTATGATTGTGGTTCGATGAACCCTCTGCCAAGCACTTAAATGTGAATTGCAGAGAAATCATGTAGATGTAGATGTAGAAGAATTTCTGCTTCATTTCTTCCAATCCTCCCTCTGCGGTGAAAGTAATATGACTTCTCCCTACCCTCCTCACGCCCCAATAGTTCAGGCCCTGTGCCGGCCGCGGTGGTCTCGTGGTTCTGGGCGCGCAGTCCGGAACCGTGCGACTGCTACGGTCGCAGGTTCGAATCCTGCCTTGGGCATGGATGTGTGTGATGTCCTTAGGTTAGTTAGGTTTAAGTAGTTCTAAGTTCTAGGGGACTGATGACCACAGCAGTTGAGTCCCATAGTGCTCAGAGCCATTTGAACCATCAGACCCTGTGCCCGCTTAGTAAGTCATTTGTGTACTAATATTTGTTCCAATTCCTCCACGTGTTCGGAAAGTATGTTGCCTTTATCCTTTAACCTCTTGTACCAGCCGCCAGGCCTAGTCCACGGCTATTCAGTCATTCCTGGCCGTGAGTCTGTGTAACAGGCTGAGGACTGATTAGGCGACAGCCACTCTGTTGGCGCTGTTTTCATGGGGACTAGTAAAGTAAAGTGGTATGGCATAAATGGCTGCGAGTCCCCGAAGGCCAGGTTGGCTATCTAATGGGAAAACTTCTTCCTATCCTCCGCGCTCACAGGCAACTTTCCTTCGCCAGGTATGAGGGCTGTATTGATAAGTGTATCACTTAACTGTAGGTGACGGTAATGTACAGTCTGTTAGTTAAAGTCATGTTCGGCATTTCACATACATGTTAAAAGATATCGCCTTACTTCTTTCACAACCCAATACAAGGAACCATTGACCTTCATGCAATCTCAATAACGCATTAGTTTACATTGAATTCGCAACTGATGCAGCAGAAGAGACGTGAGTAAAGCTTACGCGTCGTATTTTGAGGCTGTCCAAAAATGAGTCTTGCTGCAGCGTGTAAATACAGGGTGTTACAAAAAGGTACGGCCAAACTTTCAGGAAACATTCCTCACACACAAATAAAGAAAAGATGTTATGTGGACATGTGTCCGGAAACGCTTACTTTCCATGTTAAAGCTCTTTTATTACTGCTCTTCAAATCACATTAATCATGGAATGGAAACACACAACAACAGAACGTACCAGCGTGACTTCAAACACTGTTACAGGAAATGTTCAAAATGTCCTCCGTTAGCGAGGATAAATGCATCCACCCTCCATCGCATGGAATCCCTGATGCGCTGATGCAGCCCTGGAGAATGGCGTATTGTATCACAGCCGTCCACAATACGAGCACGAAGAGTCTCTACATTTGGTACCGGGGTTACGTAGACAAGAGCTTTCAAATGCCCCCATAAATGAAAGTCAAGAGGGTTGAGGTCAGGAGAGCGTGGAGGCCATAGAATTGGTCTGCCTCTACCAATCCATCGGTCACCGAATCTGTTGTTGAGAAGCGTACGAACACTTCGACTGAAATGTGCAGGAGCTCCATCGTGCATGGACTACATGTTGTGTCGTACTTGTAAAGGCACATGTTCTAGCAGCACAGGTAGAGAGTATCCCGTATGAAATCATGGCGGTGAATCGAGAAAGTACAGTACCTACTGACGAAACGAAAATGAGCTCTAATATGGAAATTAAGCGTTTCCGGACACATGTCCACATAACATCTTTTCTTTATTTGTGTGTGAGGAATATTTCCTGAAAGTTTGGCCCACCTTTTTGTAACACCCTGTATATGGGAAAATCAAAGTCATTTGTCCAAAAGCGGGTAACACGCTATAGGTTGGTTAAAGAGGAACGTAGCTCAACTGGTAAAGTGACTCCAAAAGAGAAATAATGATTATTGACCTTTTTCGGGAAATCCATTCTTAAAACTGCGTCAAGCGCCAACACAATCCACTTTGAAACAGCTGTTAGCACACATTCGACGCACTTGGAGGTCTTCCACATGAATATGCAGGAAACTTGCTTTCAAGCATGTCTAGGAGACGTCAAGCAATTATCAGCGATGCAGGTGATGGGACGTACTATTAACTGTAGCTGCATTTTTCTTTAATTTGTAGCGGCACCACCGTTTAGGATAGGGAAAGTTAGTTTTGTGCGATATTTGGAGCACAAGTTACAGCCAGGTGCGGGCCAGATTGCAGTAAGTTACGCATATCAGCAGTTGCGAAGGCAAATAGAGGCCACAGGAGCATAGAACTGCTGGAGAGGTTTTACACAGCAGTTTCCATGGCGCAAGTCACAGGCAGAGAAGGGCCAATGGCCAACCTAAGTGTTATGCATACGTGACGCGAAGCGGCGTGCTTGGCAAAACAGAGGTGCACAGCCGAGTATAAATAGGTGCCGTTTTCTAATGAGATTCATTCGAGTGTGGCAGCTCTCCTGATTGGCAGGGCATGTCACACTGCCGGGCTATTCGCAGCCACAAATCCGACATCGTCCCAGTCCATGGCGGGTCGTCAGTTCGACCCTCTGACGGTGACGCAGAGTCTGTAACCAGCCAGCGGAGGGCCACTCTTCGGCTCGCTACCTCAGGCAGTCGTCTCGGCTCCAGACACACACCAGACACTTCCCGAGGCGAGTGCCGCAGTTTTGGACGCCGGATAGCGGGGGCTCGTTCGTCGCCGCGATCCCAGCCACGCCGGCGAGGAGAAGGACGCAGCTGGTCGCCCGCAGCTCACACTGAGCAGCGCTGAGTCGGCAGGGACGCAGACCGCTGAACCAGCTCCTGGCATCCTGACGACGACGCACTCCGCTGGCGTACGAGGCTGACAGCCGCACTGCACTGGGTCGCTGGGGTGGTGGCCTCAGCATTGCATGACCCTGTGAAGTGGACCGAGGTGAATGGGGCGCTGTAGTGGAAAGAAATAAATCACTTGGAAAACTCTCACCGAGTTTTAATACGGCACCTCCTGGCACCCATCCATTACATTTGGTGTCAGAATAGCACAAGTTGTCTATCCAGTACGAAGTTCGAGCCAACTGCATGCATTATGGTCACAAGATATGGTGAGTGCTCACAAAATTGTTCTTTTTGAGTGTTCGATGTTTTCTTTCTTTTTTGAGTATGGCTCCTGGCAAGCCACATTTTAGATGAAACTTCCTGGCAGATTAAAACTGTGTGCCCGACCGAGACTCGAACTCGGGACCTTTGCCTTTCGCGGGCAAGTGCTCTGCCAACTGAGCTACCGAAGCACGACTCACGCCCGGTACTCACAGCTTTACTTCTGCCAGTACCTCGTCTCCTACCTTCCAAACTTTACAGAAGCTCTCCTGCGAACCTTGCAGAACTAGCACCCCTGAAAGAAAGCATATTGCGGAGACATGGCTTAGCCACAGCCTGGGGAATTTTCCAGAATGAGACTTTCACTCTGCAGCGGAGTGTGCGCTGATATGAAACTTCCTGGCAGATTGCCCGCGAAAGGCAAAGGTCCCGAGTTCGAGTCTCGGTCGGGCACACAGTTTTAATCTGCCAGGAAGTTTCATATCAGCGCACATCTCATTCTGGGCACATTTTAGATGTTTTGCATGGGCATAGTATTTTTGGTTGTCAGAGTAAGTGTTAGTGTATTTGTGGTAGTGAGATTTATTATTTTTGCGTGGCATTTAATTACTTTTGTATTGGTTTATGATGATACTGAGTATCACGATATGGAGATGTAGGAAGTCAGGTTGTTCTTGTACGTAAACGTTATGTTTCGGGACTAACTGGGAATGAAAGTAACACAATGGCAGAGTCAAGGACGCAACGTCTGTCGGAACCAGAAGCAGTGCGGATTTTGATGGAAAAGGTATCACAATTGATAGAGGACAATACGCAGTTTAGAAGTGAATTAGCATCTAGAAGTTAGTGGGAAATCGCATCTGATCAGTCCTTGTTGCCTAGGGAGCAGGAGATTGATCCGGCCGCCGTGAATTTGATTATTCCATTATCTGGCAAAGCATCTGAGGATGTGCATTCGTTTGTGGAGGACTTGGAAATTTCAGCTGAGATGAATGGTTGGTCTGGTGAACAATCGTTACATGTAGCCAAGATTAGATTAACGGGTGAAGGGAAAACATATGTCAGCTGGTCCTGGTGGAGGTTCGAATCCTCCTTCAGGCATGGGTGTATGTGTTTGTCCTTAGGATAATTTAGGTTAAGTAGTGTGTAAGCTTAGGGACTGATGACCTCAGCAGTCAAGTCCCATTAGATTTCACACACATTTGAACATTTTTGAAAACATATGTATGGTGTTCTGAGGCCTTAAGGAAGACAGGACAGTTTAAGCAGTTAAAGGAAGGGCTTTTGCAAAGGTACAAGAAACAAAATAGCGCTCAGTACTTTAGGGATAGGTTAAGTACAATGACAAAGAGACAGGGGAGACGGTGGAGAAATTTGCTGACAGAATAAGGGAAATTAATGACTATACTAACGAGTTGGGTCAGAGCAATGAAGCGAATAGTGTTCTGTTGCAGGAGGCCGAGCAAAGGGCACTTGATGTATTTTTGAGAGGGTTACCGGCGCATATGTCATGGAAAGTGCGTGAAGGGAATCCGAAAGATTTGTATTCGGTCATTCAGCTGGCAATTCAATGTGAGGAAATAGACGTGGCAACAGGGGTACGCGAGAGGCAAACAGTATTTGCAGGAGGTACAAAATGTTATAAGTGTGGTTGTACGGGACATGTGCAGAGGCAATGTACCCAGTCACCGGGGAATATAGGAAAGGGTGGAAATCTGCAGCGTGGAGGATGGAGAAGTGGAGACAGGAGAGGTGGACAAGCGTTAAGCGGCAGAGGGGGCCCAAGACACAACTAAGGGAGCTCCCGTTTAATTTCAATGCTACGAATACGTATGCAGAGGTGAAATGTTCAGTGGTACGATCCGTGTTGTTGTTGTTGTTGTCTTCAGTCCTGAGACTGGTTTGATGCAGCTCTCCATGCTACTCTATCCTGTGCAAGCTTCTTCATCTCCCAGTACTTACTGCAACCTACATCCTTCTGAATCTGCTTAGTGTACTCATCTCTTGGTCTCCCTCTACGATTTTTATCCTCCACGCTGCCCTCCAATGCTAAATTTGTGATCCCTTGATGCCTCAGAACATGACCTACCAACCGGTCCCTTCTTCTTGTCAAGTTGTGCCACAAACTCCTCTTCTCCCCAATGCTATTCAATACCTCCTCATTAGTTATGTGATCTACCCATCTAATCTTCAGCATTCTTCTGTAGCAACACATTTCGAAAGCTTCTATTCTCTTCTTGTCCAGACTATTTATCGTCCATGTTTCACTTCCATACATGGCTACACTCCATACAAATACTTTCAGAAATGACTTCCTGACACTTAAATCTATACCCGATGTTAACAAATTTCTCTTCTTCAGAAACGCTTTCCTTGCCATTGCCAGTCTACATTTTATATCCTCTCTACTTCGACCATCATCTGTTATTTTGCTTCCCAAATAACAAAACTCCTTTACTACTTTAAGCGTCTCATTTCTTAATCTAATTCCCTCAGCATCACCCTACTTAATTCGACTACATTCCATTATCCTCGTTTTGCTTTTGTTGATGTTCATCTTATATCCTCCTTTCAAGACACTGTCCATTCCGTTCAACTGCTCTTCCAAGTCCTTTGCTGTCTCTGACAGAATTACAATGTCATCGGTGAACCTCAAAGTTTTTATTTCTTCTCCATGGACTTTAATACCCACTCCGAATTTTCTTTTGTTTCCTTTACTGCTTGCTCAATATACAGATTGAATAACATCAGGGACAGGCTACAACCCTGTCTCACACCCTTCCCAACCGCTGCTTCCCTTTCATGCCCCTCGACTCTTATAACTGCCATTTGGTTTCTGTTGTTGTTGTTGTGGTCTTCAGTCCTGAGACTGGTTTGATGCAGCTCTCCATGCTACTCTATCCTGTGCAAGCTTTTTCGTCTCCCAGTACCTACTGCAACCTACATCCTTCTGAATCTGCTTAGCGTATTCATCTCTTGGTCTCCCTCTACGATTTTTACCCTCCACGCTGCCCTCCAATACTAAATTGGTGATCCCTTGATGCCTCAGAACATGTCCTACCAACCGATCCCTTCTTCTGGTCAAGTTGTGCCACAAACTTCTCTTCTCCCCAATCCTATTCAATACTTCCTCATTAGTTATGTGATCTACCCATCTAATCTTCAGCATTCTTCTGTAGCACCACATTTCGAAAGCTTCTATTCTCTTCTTGTCCAAACTATTTATCGTCCATGTTTCACTTCCATACATGGCTACACTCCATACGAATACTTTCAGAAATGACTTTCTGACACTTAAATCAATACTGGATGTTAACAAATTTCTCTTCTTCAGAAACGATTTCCTTGCCATTGCCAGCCTACATTTTATATCCTCTCTACTTCGACCATCATCAGTTATTTTGCTCCCCAAATAGCAAAACTCCTTTACTACTTTAAGTGCCTCATTTCCTAATCTAATTCTCTCAGCATCACCCGACTTAATTAGACTACATTCCATTATCCTTGTTTTGCTTTTGTTGATGTTCATCTTATATCCTCCTTTCAAGACACTGTCCATTCCATTCAACTGCTCTTGCAAGTCCTTCGCTGTCTCTGACAGAATTACAATGTCATCGGCGAACCTCAAAGTTTTTATTTCTTCTCCATGAATTTTAATACCTACTCCGAATTTTTCTTTTGTTTCCTTTACTGCTTGCTCAATATACAGATTGAACAACATCGGGGAGAGGCTACAACCCTGTCTTACTCCCTTCCCAACCACTGCTTCCCTTTCATGTCCCTCGACTCTTATAACTGCCATCTGGTTTCTGTACAAATTGTAAATAGCCTTTCGCTCCCTGTATTTTACCCCTGCCACCTTTAGAATTTGAAAGAGAGTATTCCAGTCAACATTGTCAAAAGCTTTCTCTAAGTCTACAAATGCTAGAAACGTAGGTTTGCCTTTCCTTAATCTTTCTTCTAAGATAAGTCGTAAGGTCAGGATTGCCTCACGTGTTCCAGTGTTTCTACGGAATTCAAACTGATCTTCCCCGAGGTTGGCTTCTACTAGTTTTTCCATTCGTCTGTAAAGAATTCGTGTTAGTATTTTGCAGCTGTGACTTATTAAGCTGATAGTTCGGTAATTTTCACATCTGTCAACACCTGCTTTCTTTGGGATTGGAATTATTATATTCTTCTTGAAGTCTGAGGGTATTTCGCCTGTTTCATACATCTTGCTCACCAGATGGTAGAGTTTTGTCAGGACTGGCTCTCCCATGGCCGTCAGTAGTTCCAATGGAATATTGTCTACTCCGGGGGCCTTGTTTCGACTCAGGTCTTTCAGTGCTCTGTCGAACTCTTCACGCAGTATCATATCTCCCACTTCATCTTCATCTACATCCTCTTCCATTTCCATAATATTGTCCTCAAGTACATCGCCCTTGTATAGACCCTCTATATACTCCTTCCACCTTTCTGCTTTCCCTTCTTTGCTTAGAACTGGGTTTCCATCTGAGCTCTTGATATTCATACAAGTCGTTCTCTTATCTCCAAAGGTCTCTTTAATTTTCCTGTAGGCGGTATCTGTCTTACCCCTAGTGAGATAGGCCTCTACACCTTTACATTTGTCCTCTAGCCATCCCTGCTTAGCCATTTTGCACTTCCTGTCGATCTCATTTTTGAGACGTTTGTATTCCTTTTTGCCTGTTTCACTTACTGCATTTTTATATTTTCTCCTTTCATCAATTAAACTCAATATTTCTTCTGTTACCCAAGGATTTCTACTAGCCCTCGTCTTTTTACCTACTTGATCCTCTGCTGCCTTCACTACTTCATCCCTCAAAGCTACCCATTCTTCTTCTACTGTATTTATTTCCCCCATTCCTGTCAATTGCTCCCTTATGCTCTCCCTGAATCTCTGTACAACCTCTGGTTCTTTTAGTTTATCCAGGTCCCATCTCCTTAAATTCCCACCTTTTTGCAGTTTCTTCAGTTTTAATCTACTTGGTTTCTGTACAAATTGTAAATAGCCTTTCGTTCTCTGTATTTTACCCCTGCTACCTTCAGAATTTGAAAGAGAGCATTCCAGTCAACATTTTCAAAAGCTTTCTCTAAGTCTACCAATGCTAGAAATGTAGGTTTGCCTTTCCTTAATCTATTTTCTAAGATAAGTCGTAGGGTCAGTATTGCCTCACGTGTTCCAGCATTTCCACGGAATCCAAACTGATCTTCGCCGAGGTCGGGTTCTACCAGTTTTTCCATTCGTCTGTAAAGAATACGCGTTAGTATTTTGCAGCTGTGACTTATTAAACTGATAGTTCGGTAATTTTCACATCTGTCAACACCTGCTTTCTTAGGGATTGGAATTATTATATTCTTCTTGAAGTCTGAGGTATTTCGCCCGTCTCATACATCTTGCTTATCAGATGGTAGAGCTTTGTCAGGACTGGCTCTCCCAAGGCCGTCAGTAGTTCCAATGGAATGTTGTCTACTCCCAGGGCCTTGTTTCGACTCAGGTCTTTCAGTGCTCTGTCAAACTCTTCACGCAGTATCATATCTCCATTTCATCTTCTTCTACATCCTCTTCCATTTCCATAATATTGTCCTCAAGTACATCGCCCTTGTATAGACCCTCTATATACTCCTTCCACCTTTCTGCTTTCCCTTCTTTGCTTAGAACTGGGTTTCCATCTGGGCTCTTGATATTCATGCAAGTGGTTCTCTTCTCTCCAAAGGTCTCTTTCATTTTCCTGTAGGCAGTATGTATCTTACTGTTGTGGACTGGCAAGAGCGCCAATCCACTATGAGAAGAAGCCGAAAGGCACGCGTTTAAGCTCACGCAGGCTGGCGTGAGGTCTGGAAAATGACAAGGAATTGAGACTAGCAAAAAAGGTACGTAGCTTCTGGAATACTTAACTTTAATCCATAATTGGTGAACATCGGTCTGACGGTACATGCATCACAAGATAAATAGCAAATGATAATGGCGCCTTGCTAGGTCGTAGCAAATGACGTAGCTGAAGGCTATGCTAACTATCGTCTCGGCAAATGCGAGCGTAATTTGTCAGTGAACCATCGCTAGCAAAGTCGGCTTTACAACTGGGCGAGTGCTAGGAAGTCTCTCTAGACCTGCCGTGTGGCGGCGCTCGGTCTGCAATCACTGATAGTGGCGACACGCGGGTCCGACGTATACTAACGGACCGAGGCCGATTTAAAGGCTACCACATAGCAAGTGTGGTGTCTGACGGTGACACCATACTTACCCCTAGTGAGATAAGCCTCTACATCCTTACATTTGTCCTCTAGCCATCCCTGCTTAGCCATTTTGCACTTCCTGTCGATCTCATTTTTGAGACGTTTGTGTTCCCTTTTGCCTGCTCCATTTACTGCGTTTTTATATTTTCTCCTCTCATCAATTAAATTCAATATTTCTTCTGTTACCCAAGGATTTCTACTAGCCCTCGTCTTTTTGCCTACTAGGTCCTCTGCTGCCTTCACTACTTCATTCCTCAGAGCTACCCACCTTCTTCTACTGTATTTCTTTCCCCCATTCCTGTCAATTGTTCCCTTATGCTCTCCCTGAAACTCTGTACAACCTCTGCTTCTTTCAGTTTATTCAGGTCCCATCTCCTTAAATTCCCACCTTTTTGCAGTTTCTTCAGTTTTAATCTACAGTTCATAACCAATAGATTGTGGTCAGAGTCCACATCTGCCCCTGGAAATGTCTTACAATTAAAAACCTGGTTCCTAAATCTCTGTCTTACCATTATACACTCCTGGAAATGGAAAAAAGAACACATTGACACCGGTGTGTCAGACCCACCATACTTGCTCCGGACACTGCGAGAGGGCTGTACAAGCAATGATCACACGCACGGCACAGCGGACACACCAGGAACCGCGGTGTTGGCCGTCGAATGGCGCTAGCTGCGCAGCATTTGTGCACCGCCGCAGTCAGTGTCAGCCAGTTTGCCGTGGCATACGGAGCTCCATCGCAGTCTGTAACACTGGTAGCATGCCGCGACAGCGTGGACGTGAACCGTATGTGCAGTTGACGGACTTTGAGCGAGGGCGTATAGTGGGCATGCGGGAGGCCGGGTGGACGTACCGCCGAATTGCTCAACACGTGGGGCGTGAGGTCTCCACAGTACATCGATGTTGTCGCCAGTGGTCGGCGGAAGGTGCACGTGCCCGTCGACCTGGGACCGGACCGCAGCGACGCACGCCAAGACCGTAGGATCCTACGCAGTGCCGTAGGGGACCGCACCGCCACTTCCCAGCAAGTTAGGGACACTGTTGCTCCTGGGGTATCGGCGAGGACCATTCGCAACCGTCTCCATGAAGCTGGGCTACGGTCCCGCACACCGTTAGGCCGTCTTCCGCTCACGCCCCAACATCGTGCAGCCCGCCTCCAGTGGTGTCGCGACAGGCGTGAATGGAGGGACGAATGGAGACGCGTCGTCTTCAGCGATGAGAGTCGCTTCTGCCTTGGTGCCAATGATGGTCGTATGCGTGTTTGGCGCCGTGCAGGTGAGCGCCACAATCAGGACTGCATACGACCGAGGCACACAGAGCCAACACCCGGCATCATGGTGTGGGGAGCGATCTCCTACACTGGCCGTACACCACTGGTGATCGTCGAGGGGACACTGAATAGTGCACGGTACATCCAAACCGTCATCGAACCCATCGTTCTAACATTCCTAGACCGGCAAGGGAACTTGCTGTTCCAACAGGACAATGCACGTCCGCATGTATCCCGTACCACCCAACGTGCTCTAGAAGGTGTAAGTCAACTACCCTGGCCAGCAAGATCTCCGGACCTGTCCCCCATTGAGCATGTTTGGGACTGGATGAAGCGTCGTCTCACGCGGTCTGCACGTCCAGCACGAACGCTGGTCCAACTGAGGCGCCAGGTGGAAATGGCATGGCAAGCCGTTCCACAGGACTACATCCAGCATCTCTACGATCGTCTCCATGGGAGAATAGCAGCCTGCATTGCTGCGAAAGGTGGATATACACTGTACTAGTGCCGACATTGTGCATGCTCTGTTGCCTGTGTCTATGTGCCTGTGGTTCTGTCAGTGTGATCATGTGATGTATCTGACCCCAGGAATGTGTCAATAAAGTTTCCCCTTCCTGGGACAATGAATTCACGGTGTTCTTATTTCAATTTCCAGGAGTGTATAATCTATCTGATACCTTCTAGTATCTCCAGGATTCTTCCACGTATACAACCTTCTTTTATGATTCTTGAACCAAGTGTTAGCTATAATTAAGTTATGCTCTGCGCAAAATTCCACCAGTTGTAGGATCTAAAGAGTTTAAGCTTTTGTTGGACACAGGGGTGCAAGTGTCAGTGGCTACTAAGAATATAATGGGACGAAGGAAGTGGACCCAACACGTTATAGGTTGCGTGGAGTGGAGGATAAGGAGGTCACGCCTCTGGGGTCGGTGACAGTTGATTTTCGCATAGGGAAAGTCCGATTTAATGCATGCATGGAGGTAGTACCAAGGGTAAGTGAGGGCTACGACATGATCCTAGGAGTAGATTTCTTGCATCAACATCATGACAAAGTTGACCTTGGACAACGAACTGTGGAACATGGTGAAATATTATTTCCGCTAGGGGAAATTGTTGTCAATGCAGAGCTGTCTCGAGGGGCGTTCAACGTAATGAACAAACCAATTAAACCGCGTACATTAGCATTATGGCTTAATTCGCATGAGTGTGTGTCTAGTGACACCGGGAAGTGGGTAAGTGTGGAGTCGAATCTACTTGTGAGTACGGTATGTGTTACTGAACCATTGGAGGATAATGAAGATTTGGGTTCATTGGGTTGTTTTGTGAAACGTAGTGTTGTACGCGTACAGGAGGGGAACGACGGGCGAGTGGTTCCGGTGAACGTGGATAATTTTAGCGCTTTAGACGGGAATTTGAGGAAAGGAGTTTTAGTAGCAAATTTGGATGTACCAGATGATGAAGATTGGTGTTCGAGAGGTAGGCGAAGCGATCAACCACTATCTGCCGATAGAACTGCATTGCATGACAAAATGAAGCATTTGAAAGGAGGAGAAAGAGAGCTTATGGAAGAATTATTGTGGAAATTTAAGGATTTGTTTTATTCACAAGGGCCGTTCCCAGCAACTCCATTAGTTCAACACAGGATTCCAACAGGAAATGAAACACCTGTTTACCGTAAACCATACAGAATGCCGAGGCATTTGCAGCCGATTGTGGAGGATTTCATTGATCAGCAGCTTGCGGACGGTATTATAGAGCGTAGTAATAGTTGCTGGGGAGCGGGCAATGTCGTTGTGCCTAAAAAATATATGGATGGAACTAAGAAATACAGGTACTGCTTTGACTACCGATACCTCAATAATAAGACAGTAACGCACGCATACCCCATTTCAAACACAACGGCTACTTTGGATCACTTAGGACAGTGCCAGTACTTTGCTACGATGGATTTGACAAGTGGTTATCATCAGTTAGAGATTGCTCCAGAAGATCGTCCGAAAACTGCCTCTACACCTGGAGGCCATTACCAGTACATTAGAAAGCCATTCGGTTTGAAAAACGCTCCGCCAACGTTCCAGAGGTTGCTAGTGGCTTGAGGGGTTTGAAACCACGGCAGTGTTTGGTCTATTTGGATGACATTATAGTCTTTTCAAGTAGTATGGAGTAATATAGACAGCGGTTAAGGAAAGTCTTTATGAGGTTACGGGCAGCTCGTTCGGCGTTGAGCCTGAAGAAGTGTCATTTTGGATTTTAAAAATATGGTTCAAATGGCTCTGAGCACTATGGGACTTAACATCTGAGGTCATCAGTCCCCTAGACTTAGACCTACTTAAACCTAACTAACCTAAGGACATCACACACACCCATGCCCGAGGCAGGATTCGAACCTGCGACCGTAGCAGTCGCGCGGTTCCGAATTGAAGCGCCTAGATCCGCTCGGCCACCGTGGCCGGCAGTTCGTGAAGGGTTTTGCAGATTTAGCACAGCCGTTAACGCGATTGTTACGGAAGGGTGTGAAATTTGAGTGGACAGAAGAGTGTCAGAAAGCGTTTGACAAACTGAAAGAAGTGTTAACATCAAGTCCGGTTCTTGTGTTTCCAGATTTTGAAAAGGAGTTTATACTAGCATGCGATGCATTGAATCAAGCATTAGGGTGTGTTCTTTGTCAGGAAATTGATGGGAAAGAACATCCTATAGCCTATGCGTTTAGGCAGTTGAATGCAGCAGAGAAGAATTACTCAACAACAGAGGGGGAGATGCTTAGCGTAATCTATGGAATCACATATTTTAAATGTTATTTATATGGGAGAAGATTTCGGGTAATGACAGATCATGCTGCGTTGAAGTGGTTGTTGTGGTTGAAGGATCCGTCCACTAGACTCGCTAGATGGGCTGTGAGGCTTACAAGGGGAGGCCACCAATTGTGAAATTCAGATTCGATTCATACTGCGCATAATAAAAGCTCATGGCCAGAGGTGTAATGTGGCAAAGCACCAAGATGCACTTCTCAGCCGTTGTCGAGAAAATCGACAGTTAAAAGAAACCGTTGCCGTGAAATACTCTCTACGATTAATAATTTTCTACCGCGTCATGGCGCAACGGTAAGCGCTCGGGTTTGTAATCTGAAGGTCGCCGGATCGAATCTCGCGCCATGTAACCCTTTTTTTGTATTTGTTTTTTGTAATTCATATATATATAATTCCCGGCAATCAGTTGCAACAATTATGCATATAACAAGTTGTTGAAAGTCATTTGTCGTGCAAAAACTGGTGACTTCGAACATCATTATGTTTTCCGCAAACAAAGTTGTATTTCACAAATGTTATTAATTGTCTTCATAATGTTAACCACGTATAGTTAACGGAAGACGTAGAAACGGTATTCCGAAACGAATACGTGTAGCGTAAGTCAAACGTTAGAATTAGAATAGAGACCCCACGAACACAAATTTGCTGCGGCATGTATGAAATATAAACTCCGTTACTCGCTCGTTACACTTGAAGGACAGATGTTGAATGGGCCGAAACGAGCCGTCACATAACAGCGTAGTTGCCTGCTAACTTCGAAAGAAGGTAGATGCGGTCCCTAGCGCAACTTATAACATCGTCGAAAATCAGTGCGGACGGGAGAGCTTTGGTACACCCTGTTAAAAAAACGGAAAAATGGAGGCGGTACAATTGGAGAGCGATCCGCCTTCACCAGTATGCATAAGCAATTCATTAATAGTATATATATATATATATATATATATATATATATATATATATATATATATATATGTGTGTGTGTGTGTGTGTGTGTGTATGTATATTTGAATTACAAAAAACTAATAATAAAAAAAATTGCATGGCGCGAGATTCGATCCGGTGACCTTCGGATTACGAACCCGAGCGCTTACCACTGCGCCACGACGCTGTAGAAATTTATTAATCGTAGAGAGTATTTCACCGCAATGGTTTCTTTTAACTGTCGATTTTCTCGACAACGGCTAAGTGCATCTTGGTGCTTTGCCACATTACACCTCTGGCCATGAGCTTTTCTTATGCGCAGTATGAATCGAATCTGAATTTCACAATTGGCGGCCTCCCCTTGTTAGTGAATTCGACTACGAGGTGGTTCACAAGCCTGGGAAGAAGCACAGTAATGCGGATGCACTAAGTAGGAAGGTGGCGAAAGTGGAAGTCATAGGTTATGACCCAGCAGTATGGCAAAAATTACAGGACGCGGACAACTATTGTAAATTGTATCGGACACAGCCACAATTTAATATGTACGACGGTCTTCTGTGCAGGGAAACGACGTTAGGGCCAAGGGTAGTAGTGCCAGCGAAGCTGAGGGATGAGGTTTCAAAGGAAGCACATGATCACGTGTTATCTGGTCATGGAGGACGTAGAGCGACGAATAGGAGAGTGGCGGAGAGGCACTGGTGGAGACTTAGGAAAGGAGATGTGGATCAGTATGTCAAGAATTGTGTACCATGTGCGCAGAGAGCAGATTTGAGCCGGAAACAGATACAGCTACAACGATTACCGGAAGCGACATGTCCATTCTCTTTGCTGGTGATTGATGTCTTAAGACCGTTTAGGCGAACACCATCGAGGAACAGATTCTTTCTGAGAATAATAGACCATTTTTCGAGGTATGTGGAGATGGTGGCTATGCCAGATCAACAGGCAGCAATGGTCTCGCAAGCGTTAGTAAACAATTGGATTTGAAGTTTGGTGTACTGGAGACAATCATTACTGACCATGGGACCTACTTCATGTCGTATTTAATGAAGGAACTGTGTAAATTGTTTAATGGTAAAGACGTTGAGGACGAGCGCGTTGCATCCACAGGCCAGTGGCAGGACAGAGTGGGTACACAGATCAATCGGAAAGATGCTGAGTTTTTATGTGTATTCTCATCACCGTCAGTGGGATGAGTATTTGAACCATATTGTCTGTGCGTACAACGCAAAAGTCCATGTAAATACAGGTTTGTCTCCATATGAGGTAGTGTACGGGCGAAAAATGCCGTCACTGTTTGATTTAGTGAAGTTACAGAAAGGAAGAACCGGTGAATCTGTTCGTCAATTCGCAAGGACAATTCAGGATGTTTGGAAACGGGTACAAAAGGTGAATACAAAGGCCTTGTAAGGCAGGAAGACACAGAAAAGAGGAAAGGAAGTTTACCGTAGAATAGAGTGGGCCAATGGGTAATGCTGTCCAGCCCCTACACGCAAAAAGGGAAAACGAGGAAGTTCCTCACGAGGTATCAAGGGCCATGTTAAGCTTCAGTTGCCAACTAGAACGACGATAGTACACATTGGGCAGTTACGGCCATTTAAGGGTAGCCCAGATGTGATTCCAGGCGTGTCACAGGAAAGAGAGAGGAAGAAAGAGAGAGTGATGAGAGGTGCTAAGCACAGAGAAAACCAACAAGATAGAGTACAGCATAAAGTGCCGCATGCTTTGCGAACTAGAAAGTAGTAGAGTATTTGTAGCTTTTTTTGTTTTCATGTCATGTATCGTTGGGTTTGGGTAGAGTAATTAGACATTGTATCTTATATGTGTCTTCGATTATTGTGAGCCTGCTAGAGACAGCAGTCTTTTTGAAGAGGGAGGATGGGTAATGGTGATCCCCGTCCTCAGTCACTGAAAAGGGACGTGTAGCATCTGACGTATGTGGAGTGTTGTTGGAGGAGAAATCGAATGCAGTTCTGGAGAAATAAATGCGCCAGAGCAAATTTTGTGGCAAAGTCGAAATAAATATGTGTTGAACGATGTCAGAGTCGTACGATTTCTGGTTTAAATTTTAAGTAGTCGACAGTGCTGGGTCAGGAAAGTCGTGCATATTGCACCAGTTCATATAATGTAATTTAAGGATGAAAGTAGTCACACAATCGGTGTTGTTTTGGATCAAAAATAGTGAATGTTGGAGGAAAACCTGTGAAGCTACAAATATGGGACACGTGACGGTGTAGTCATTTTTAGCCATGGGAAAAGGAATAGACTGACCAAGGGACATCGTGGAGCCAAAATTGAGCTTGCTACAGGTCGGGATGCATCGGATCTCCTCCAGCTACAAGAATTTGGTAGTAGTAGCAAGTTATTTTGAACAAGGGGTATTTATGGAAGCGAAACGTGTAGAGCTCGAAGGAAGCTCTGTCTCAGGCTGATACTGATCTTCGGCCTGACATGGCTGCTTGTCCTGTTCCAGAGGTTGCCCCTCAGTCTGCAAGATCCGGGCAGTCGCAGAGGGTGGGCTTACTGGTAGTTGGGAGCTCCAACGTCAGGCGCGTAATGGGGCCCCTTAGGGAAATGGCAGCAAGAGAGGGGAAGAAAACCAATGTGCACTCCGTGTGCATACCGGGGGGAGTCATTCCAGATGTGGAAAGGGTGCTTCCGGATGCCATGAAGGGTACAGGGTGCACCCATCTGCGGGTGATCGCTCATGTCGGCACCAATGATGTGTGTCGCTATGGATCGGAGGAAATCCTCTCTGGCTTCCGGCGGCTATCTGATTTGGTGAAGACTGCCAGTCTCGCTAGCGGGATGAAAGCAGAGCTCACCATCTGCAGCATCGTCGACAGGACTGACTGCGGACCTTTGGTACAGAGCCGAGTGGAGGGTCTGAATCAGAGGCTGAGACGGTTCTGCGACCGTGTGGGCTGCAGATTCCTCGACTTGCGCCATAGGGTGGTGGGGTTTCGGGTTCCGCTGGATAGGTCAGGAGTCCACTACACGCAACAAGCGGCTACACGGGTAGCAGGGGTTGTGTGGCGTGGGCTGGGCGGTTTTTTAGGTTAGATGGCCTTGGGCAAGTACAGAAAGGGCAACAGCCACAACGGGTGTGGGGCAAAGTCAGGACATGCGGGGACCAAGCAGCAATCGGTATTGTAATTGTCAACTGTCGAAGCTGCGTTGGTAAAGTACCGGAACTTCAAGCGCTGATAGAAAGCACCGAAGCTGAAATCGTTATAGGTACAGAAAGCTGGCTTAAGCCAGAGATAAATTCTGCCGAAATTTTTACAAAGGTACGGACGGTGTTTAGAAAGAATAGATTGCATGCAACCGGTGGTGGAGTGTTCGTCGCTGTTAGTAGTAGTTTATCCTGTAGTGAAGTAGAAGTGGATAGTTCCTGTGAATTATTATGGGTGGAGGTTACACTAAACAACCGAACTAGGTTAATAATTGGCTCCTTTTACCGACCTCCCGACTCAGCAGCATTAGTGGCAGAACAACTGAGAGAAAATTTGGAATACATTTCACATACATTTTCTCAGCATGTTATAGTCTTAGGTGGAGATTTCAATTTACCAGATATAGACTGGGACACTCAGATGTTTAGGACGGGTGGTAGGGACAGAGCATCGAGTGACATTATACTGAGTGCACTATCCGAAAATTACCTCGAGCAATTAAACAGAGAACCGACTCGTGGAGATAACATCTTGGACCTACTGATAACAAACAGACCCGAACTTTTCGACTCCGTATGTACAGAACAGGGAATCAGTGATCATAAGGCCGTTGCAGCATCCCTGAATATGGAAGTTAATAGGAATATAAAAAAAGGGAGGAAGGTTTATCTGTTTAGCAAGAGTAATAGAAGGCAGATTTCAGACTACCTAACAGATCAAAACGAAAATTTCTGTTCCGACACTGACAATGTTGAGTGTTTATGGAAAAAGTTCAAGGCAATCGTAAAATGCGTTTTAGACAGGTACGTGCCGAGTAAAACTGTGAGGGACGGGAAAAACCCACCGTGGTACAACAACAAAGTTAGGAAACTACTGCGAAAGCAAAGAGAGCTCCACTCCAAGTTTAAATGCAGCCAAAACCTCTCAGACAAACAGAAGCTAAACGATGTCAAAGTTAGCGTAAGGAGGGCTATGCGTGAAGCGTTCATTGAATTCGAAAGTAAAATTCTATGTACCGACTTGACAGAAAATCCTAGGAAGTTCTGGTCTTACGTTAAATCAGTAAGTGGCTCGAAACAGCATATCCAGACACTACGGGATGATGATGGCATTGAAACAGAGGATGACACGCGTAAAGCTGAAATACTAAACACCTTTTTCCAAAGCTGTTTCACAGAGGAAGACCGCACTGCAGTTCCTTCTCTAAATCCTCGCACAAACGAAAAAATGGCTGACATCGAAATAAGTGTCCAAGGAATAGAAAAGCAACTGGAATCACTCAATAGAGGAAAGTCCACTGGACCTGACGGGATACCAATTCGATTCTACACAGAGTATGCGAAAGAACTTGCCCCCCTTCTAACAGCCGTGTACCGCAAGTCTCTAGAGGAACGGAGGGTTCCAAATGATTGGAAAAGAGCACAGATAGTCCCAGTCTTCAAGAAGGGTCGTCGAGCAGATGCGCAAAACTATAGACCTATATCTCTTACGTCGATCTCTTGTAGAATTTTAGAACATGTTTTTTGCTCGCGTATCATATCATTTCTGGAAACCCAGAATCTACTATGTAGGAATCAACATGGATTCCGGAAACAGCGATCGCGTGAGACCCAACTCGCCTTATTTGTTCATGAGACCCAGAAAATATTAGATACAGGCTCCCAGGTAGATGCTATTTTTCTTGACTTCCGGAAGGCGTTCGATACAGTTCCGCACTGTCGCCTGATAAACAAAGTAAGAGCCTACGGAATATCAGACCAGCTGTGTGGCTGGATTGAAGAGTTTTTAGCAAACAGAACACAGCATGTTGTTATCAATGGAGAGACGTCTACAGACGTTAAAGTAACCTCTGGCGTGGCACAGGGGAGTGTTATGGGACCATTGCTTTTCACAATATATATAAATGACTTAGTAGATAGTGTCGGAAGTTCCATGCGGCTTTTCGCGGATGATGCTGTAGTATACAGAGAAGTTGCTGCATTAGAAAATTGTAGCGAAATACAGGAAGATCTGCAGCGGATAGGCACTTGGTGCAGGGAGTGGCAACTGACCCTTAACATAGACAAATGTAATGTATTGCGAATACATAGAAAGAAGGACCCTTTATTGTATGATTATATGATAGCGGAACAAACACTGGTAGCAGTTACTTCTGTAAAATATCTGGGAGTATGCGTACGGAACGATTTGAAGTGGAATGATCATATAAAATTAATTGTTGGTAAGGCGGGTACCAGGTTGAGATTCATTGGGAGAGTGCTTAGAAAATGTAGTCCATCAACAAAGGAGGTGGCTTACAAAACACTCGTTCGACCTATACTTGAGTATTGCTCATCAGTGTGGGATCCGTACCAGGTCGGGTTGACGGAGGAGATAGAGAAGATCCAAAGAAGAGCGGCGCGTTTCGTCACCGGGTTATTTGGTAACCGTGATAGCGTTACGGAGATGTTTAATAAACTCAAGTGGCAGACTCTGCAAGAGAGGCGCTCTGCATCGCGGTGTAGCTTGCACGCCAGGTTTCGAGAGGGTGCGTTTCTGGATGAGGTATCGAATATATTGCTTCCCCCTACTTATACCTCCCGAGGAGATCACGAATGTAAAATTAGAGAGATTAGAGCGCGCACGGAGGCTTTCAGACAGTCGTTCTTCCCGCGAACCGTACGCGACTGGAACAGGAAAGGGAGGTAATGACAGTGGCACGTAAAGTGCCCTCCGCCACACACCGTTGGGTGGCTTGCGGAGTATCAATGTAGATGTAGATGTAGAAGCGGAATTTTAATCAATTGAACTAATTGTAACATAATAGGGCCAACCTTCCATCTGCCAGCGTCAATTTCAGTAGTCACGCAATTGAATGTTACGCAGCCACTGCTGAAGTGGTCAGAAACCACTTTAGAGTTTTTGCCAAGGCAGAATCTGACCTTGTTAAATCAAACTCTGGGGCGAGGTCTGTTGAGATCCGTAAACCAGTTCATTTTAGAGCAAGAGGGGAGCATATCAGCCAAACAGCTTGTTCAACATGTCGGTCAGTATAGGGAAAGGCAACGACAAATAATGATCATTTTGAGCATCAGTGTGCCAAGTGTCATCGCAGCCTTAACTTTGTTATGTCTTGTTTTCTTTCTGATCAGGCGGAGAGCTAATTCCAAAAGGGAACCAAGGGTAGCCCAAGTCCCAGTGGATTGGATACCAAGGGCGTAGGTAAGGGGTTGAACGAGCCTTCAGCGGAATGGTCATCCATTAAGGATTTTATTATGTTTTTCCCCTCATGTCATGCGCTTAGGAGCACTAGACCACGTCTACGTTTTCTAACAGTAAATAAGTACGTCATAAGTGCCAATCCAAAGAAGTTTAAGAGTTGGTTAAAGGACGAACCGGGGGCCGGGTCTTTCCGAAGACGGAAATAATATAACGGCACCACCGTTTAGGATAGGGAAAGTTAGTTTTGTGCGATATTCGGAGCACAAGTTACAGCCAGGTGCAGGCCGGATTGCAGTAAGTTACGCATACCAGCAGTTGCGTAGGCAAATAGAGGCCACAGGGGCGTAGAACTGCCAGAGAGGGCGCACACAGCAGCTTCCATGGCGCAAGTCACAGGCAGAAGAGGGCCACTGGCCAACCTAAGGGTTATGCATATGTGACGTGAAGTGGCACGCTTGGCAAAACAGAGGCGCACAGCCAAGTATAAATAGGTGCCGTTTTCTAATGAGATTCATTCGACTGTGGCAGCTCTCCTGATCGGCGGGGCATGTCACACTGCCGGGCTATTCGCAGCCACAGATGCGACAGCGTCCCAGTCCATGGCGGGTCGTAGGTTCGACCCTCTGACGCTGACGCGGGGTCTGCAGCCAGCCAGCGGCGGGCCACTCTTTGGTTCGCTACCTCAGGCAGTCGTCTCGGCTCCAGACACACGCCAGACACTTCCCGAGGCGAGTGCCGCAGATTCGGACGCCGGATAGCGGGCGCTCGTTCGTCGCTGCGATCTCAGCCACGCCAACGAGGAGAAGGACGCAGCTGGCCGCCCGTGGCTCACACTGAGCAGAGCTGAGTCGGCAGGGATGCAGACCGCTGGGCCAACTCCTGGCATCCTGACGACGACGCACTCCGTTTGTGTATGAGGCTGACACAGCCGCATTGCACTGGGTGGCTGGGGTGGTGGCCTCAGCATTGTGTGACCCTGTGATGTGGACTGAGGTGAATGGGGCGCTTTAGTGGAAAGAAATAAATCAATTGGAAAGTTTTTGCCAAGTCTTAATACGGCACCTCCTGGCACACATCCACTACAAATTCATATATAATGTGTGTATATGTTTTTGTTTGCTGTGAAATACATTTATCTACTGATTAACCCGACCCCTATCTTACTTAACAGGCTGTAAGTGTTTGTGTGTATGTGGAGTGGAGTGTCATGTTCGGATTGAAGATGATGGGAGAAGGGGAAGGTTGAGACCAGGTGCCACCACATAGCTTACTCCTCTCGATGAGCATCAAGAGGCCTGCCAAACTAACATTCCCATCCGACGGCAGGATTGCCATCAGCAGTGTCGCATGCCCTCACATCATGAGACACTGCGGAGAGGTTTGGAATTTAATCCTCAACACTGGAGCAAAGACTGACGATAAGGGTTTTTAGGCCTCCACCCCTCTTATCCCTTATGGTGTAAAGGCAAAGGAAAACTGCCACCAGCGTACGGTGTACTTGGACGGTCATCCATCCAGATACTTGCCACAGCCAACGATTCTTAACTTTGACCACCTAACGTGAACCAGTGTGTCCACCTAGGCACAGCTGTTGACTTAAGGACTACCGAGGAGTCACTCGTGGGATAAGTAGTGTTTGGTGTACTGTGATTTAGTTGCATTGTTAGTCCTGCTCCACTCACAATGGGAAGGCCTCAGACACGACCAACCAAGTTGGCTCATATTTGGCACGTCACTTGTGTACAACAAACTTTAAAAGACCCTAAAATATTTTGGCTCAGCATCCAACTGCTTAAGACAAAAGCATCACTAAAGTTCATGACGCACAATCGCCTCAAAGGTGACAATATTAACAGATAATTGAAAACTGAGCATTTTTCATCTTCTTATGAGATACGCAAACGCAAATTTTGCTAGAAATCGAGGAAAGGAACTGTTACGAATGCTGCTTGTGTACCCGAAACGTAAATAGTGATCAACAAAACACTGCTTGCCTATCGAAGAAAGCATCTGACTGGGGAGCAGAAAACCTGTGTTCGATTCTCGAACGCATCTTGCCAGGTTTTTACTATTTTTTTCCTTATCGAAGTTGCCAGGATTAGAAGGATTTACATAGTACTCAATAAGAAATCACAACAAAATAGGCAAATAAATTTCTTTGACGACTTAGTAAAAAATTAAAATTTAAGCTTCATAGTACATCTCCGAGTAACACTGCTGCAAATCCATTAGGGAGGTCCACAGATAGCAGACCGCGAGATGCTTGTTAACAGCGAGGGCGGGTGCAGAACTTTATTTGGAGGTTCAGCAGTTACAATCTGCTTCTAGAAATCCAGTGAGAACTGCACAGCGAGGTGATTGCAACAACAGTTCATAGCAAATTCATGACCTAGTTTCAATCCGTATTTTTCGGGCGATGTTACCGTATGCGTGATACGTATTAAAGTTAATATTTTTAAACGTAAACCAAGTGCGTTTTCTGCCACGTCTTCGGAAGGAACGATGTACAGGGTAGTCATGTGGGATGGTAATCCGGTAGAAGGAAAAGTAATGGGTGAATACGGACTGACGGTAAGAAATGAAAGAGGAAGCCGCCTGGTAGAATTTTGCACAGAGCATAACTTAATCATAGCTAACACTTGGTTTAAGAATCATAAAAGAAAGTCGTATACATGGAAGAGGCCTGGGTCACTAGAAGGATTCGGATAGATTATATAATGGTGAGACAGAGATTTAGGAACCAGATTTTAAACTGTAAGACATTTCCAGGGGCAGATGTGGACTCTGACAACAATCTATTGGTTATAAACTGCAGACTAAAACTGAAGAAACTGCAAAAAGGTGGGAACTTAAGGAGATGGGACCTAGATAAACCGAAAGATCCAGAGATTGTACAGAGTTTCAGAGAGAGTATTAGGGAACGAGAGACAAATAAGGGAAAAAAAATACAGTACAAGAAGAATAGGTAGCTTTGAGGGACGAAATAATGAAGGCAGCAGAGGATCAAATAGTTAAAAAGACGAGGACTAGTAGAAATCCTTGGGTAACAAAAGAGATATTGAATTTAATTGATGACAAGAGGAAATATAAAAATGCAGTAAATCAGGCAAAAAGGAATACAAATGTCTCAAAAATGAGATCGACAGGAAGTGCAAAATGGCTAAGCACGGATGGCTACAGGACAGATGTAGGGACTTAGAGGAATATATCACTAGGGGTAAGGCAGATACTGCCTGCAGGAAAATTAAGGAGACCTTTGGAGAAAGAGAACCACCTGTATGAATATCAAGAGCTCAGATGGAAAACCACTTATAAGCAAAGAATGGAAGGCAGAAAGGTGAAAGGAGTACAAAGAGCGTCTATACAAGGACGATGTACTGGAGGGCAATATTATGGAAATGGAAGAGGATGTAGATGAAGATGAAATGGAAAATATGATACTGAGAGAAGAATTTGACAGAGCACTGAAAGACTTAAGTCTAAACAAGGCCCCAGGAGTAGACAATATTCCTTTAAAACTACTGATAGCCTTGGGAGAGCCATCATTGACAAAACTCTTCCATCTGGTGAACAAGATGTATGAGACAGGCGAAATACCCTCAGACTTTAAGAAGAACATAATAATTCCAATCCCAAAGAAAGCTGGTGTTGACAGGTGTGAAAATTACCAAACTATCAGTTTAATAATTCACAGCTGTAAAACATTGACACGAATTCTTTACTCACGAATGGAAAAACTGGTAAAAGCTGACCATGTGGAAGATCAGTTTGGATTCCGTAGAAATGTTGGAAAACGTCAGGCAATACTGACCTTACGACTCATCTTAGGAAATGGATAAAGGAAAGGCAAACCTACGTTTCTAGCATTTGTAGACCTAAAGAAAGCTTTGGACAATGCTGACTGCAATACTCTCTTCAAATTCTGAAGGTGGCAGGTTTCAAATAAAGGGAGCGAAAGGCTATTCACAATTTGGAGTAGGAATTAAGATCCATGGAGAAGAAATAAAAACTTTCAGTTTTGCCAATGACATTGTAATTCTGTCAGAGACAGTGAAGGACCTGGAAGAGCAGTTGAACGAAATGGATAGTGTCCTGAAAGGAGGAAACAAGATGCACATCAACAAAAGCAAAACGAGGATAATGGAATGTAGTCGGATTAAATCAGGCTATGCTGAGTGAATTAGATTAGGAAATGAGACAATTAAAGTAGTAGATGAGTTTTACTATTTGGGGAGCAAAGTAACCGACGATGGTCGAAGTAGAGAGGATATAAAATGTAGACTGGCAGTGGCAAGGAAAGCGTTTCAGAAGAAGAGAAATTTGTTAACATCGAGTATAGATTTCAGTGTCAGGAAGTCTTTGCTGAAAGTATTTGTATGGAGTGTAGCCATGTACGGAAGTGAAACATGGACGATAAATAGTTTATACAAGAAGAGAATAGAAGCTTTCGAAATGTGGTGCTACAGAAGATTGTTGAAGATTAGATGGGTAGATCATGTAACTAATGAGGAGGTACTGAATAGAACTGAGGAGAAGAGGTACCTACCACAAAGATGGTCCTGTAGCAAAGAGTAGAGAGCCATGCTGCTGACTAAAGAGTTTTGCTATATTACTTGACAAAATCACTGCTGGGTCGTCCCAAGGCATTGTCAGTTAGTCATTGATGACAAGACTCTAAGGGCATAGCATGCTGATGACATTTTCTTTGTTAGTATACTTTTGTGTTCAACCAACCTCAGAAGAGGGTCAGTATCAATTCCTAAAAATTTTGTTTTTGTTACAAAATCTACGAAATTTTACTCCACATTTAATTTTGCAGAATGATTTATTCCTTTAAGAAGAAATTCGCGCCATTAGTTTTTTTATGTTCAGTGTAAGTTTATTGCTTGATGACCAATTACAAACATCTTTTAGGGTTTCGTTTGCTTTCTCTGCTAGGAGGTCTGGTTTTTATCTGCGATTAAAATGTTGGTGTCATCTGCAATAAGAATTTTTTCATTTGTTTTTGGCGTCAAGGAAGTCATTGATGTACTGTGTAACAAAAACAATATGGGTCTATTGGCCCCCAAGTGCTAAAAAGACCTTTGAGAGGTCTAAAAATGTACCTGTGGCACAATCATCTTTGTATAGTGCATTTAGTACCACTTTTGTGGTACCGAGCGAGGTGGTGCAGTGGTTAGCACACTGGACTCGCATTCGGGAGGACGACGGTTCAATCCCGTGTCTGACCATCCTGATTTAGGTTTTCTGTGATTTCCCTAGATCGCTCCAGGCAAATGCTGGGATGGCTCCTTTGAAAGGGCATGGCCGACTTCCTTCCCCGTCCTTCCCTAATCCAATGAGACTGATGACCTCGCTGTTTGGTCTCTTCCCCCACACAATCCAACTCAACCACTTCTGTGAATTCTATGATGGCTGATACTGTACTTCTACTGCTCCAGAAACTTAACTGTACCTCACTGAGGTACAGTGTGTATTATGTACAGCATTGTTCCTTTTGAACTGCAGTGGATTATTTACAACAAACTTCATGAGGGAATAAATATACTGTGAAGCAGTATTCATAGTGTCCAACTCCTTAAGCAGCTGTCTACAGTATGATCGTAGGTGAGGACCACATGTTATTTTTACACCACACATTTTTGTCCAACAAAGTCTTTCTTCCTTAATGATAAGTTACCCCAGAATATTATTCCATATGACATTACTGAATGAAAATATGCAAAATATGTCAACTCACTGATTTGCCTCTCCCCAAGATTTGCAATGATTCTAAGTGCAAATCTGGCTGAACTAGTTTCTTTTAGCAGTCCCAAAATGCACTTTTTCAAATTTAAATTCTCATCAATATGGACACCTAAGAATTTGGAAGTTTCTACCCTGTTTATTATTTCCTTACCATGCATGATACTTATCATTGGTGAAGTACCCCTAGATGTGTAGAAGTGAATATGTTGACTTTTTAAAACTGAGAGTGAGACCATTCTCAAGAAAAACAGGCAAACATATTTTGAAGAACTTTGTTTACCATTTCCTCTGTTTCTGTATGTATGCTTGGATTGATTACAATACTAGCATCATTTGATAAAAGAACTAACTGTGGTTGTTGTATGTTAGACAGAAGTTCGTTTACATATATGAGGAATAATAGTGGACCTCAGACTGAGCCTTAGGGAGCCCTATATGGTATTTCTCCCAACCCAGAATTACGTCCCCCGACTATACTGGTGGAGTGTGCAAGTTTCTGCATTCTTTTGGTTAGATATGACATTATCCATTGGTTGGCTGTATCATCAGTCCATAAAACTTCAATTTATCTAAGAGAATGCTGTGATTCACACAGTCAAATGCCTTAGATAGGTCGTCCAAAATACCAACACCACTATTTTTTATTTAATGCTTGTAAAATCTGGTGACTGAACGTGTAAATGGCATTCTCAGTAGAACAACCCTTCTGAAACCCAAATTGTGAGTTGGTGAGGATATTATCGTTGCTAAAGTGAAATATTATTCTGGAATACATCATATTCTCAAACATTTTGGAAAATGATGTCAGTATTGAAACAGGTTTGTAGTTATTGACATCTCTCTTGTCACCATTCTTAAAGAGAAGTTTATTAATGGCATATTTCACTTCATCTGGTAAAATGCCTTGAGTATGTGGTGCACTGCGTATTTCTGATAAGACTGAGCTTATTATGTGGCAAAAAAATCTGTATTATTGTATTGAAAATATCATCAAAGCCAGATGAGCTCTTATTTTTAAGAGAATATATAATTTTCTTAATTTCAGAAGGAGAAGTTGGTGATGCATTCATTTGACTGAGTTTTATAGGAGTTACTTTTGCAACATACTGCTGTGCTTTCTCTCTTGAACTATTTCTACCTATAATCTCTCCTACATTTAAGACATGATTCTTAAATACATTTGCTGTCTGTGATTCACCATTTTAGCCCTTCCATTCAGTTCCACAGTGATGATGTCTTGTTCTGTAGCTGATTGTCCAGTTTCTCTTTTCACTACATTCCATATAGCCTCAGCAGAGCTGAAAGATTCATTTATGAAGTTAGTTAACAGGCTTGTATATTATCTATGAATTCTTTAAGTAGGAAGATAAGCTCTTCATCTACTACTGCTGTCTTCTTATTTTTTTACTGTTTTCCTGGTTTCACGCTTTGTGGTACTTAATAGCATCATTGTACTTGAGACATGATTTTTTTACTGGAACAGTGTTTGATTTTAGGAATAACTGTTGTAGTTTCTATTCTATACCTGAAAAATATTCATTCCAGAAATTTGCATAGTCTCTGTGGATTATTTATCAACCTATGCCTGTCTTTTACACATTAGCTATTGTTTCTGTTTCTACGTTCCTTGTTTCGAACCTTATAGGCAGCTTTCCTTTTATTCTCAGCATTTAGTATTATTTTCTCATTTGCTGACTTTTTCTGGCATGCAACACTTTCCTGCAAATCTTCTTGCATCTTCAATAATAGTTTAAGAACTCTGGCTCACTAATTTTTTTTCTGGATTCTTTTTTAATGGAACAGAGATATTTAATAGTCTGGGAGGATTTCTTAATATGAATGGTGGGCTCCATGTGGTTCTTAATATCTGCTGTTATCCACTTGTTCTTGTTGGGCATTGCTGTTCATATGAATATTTTTGATTTTGGGAAATGACTGCTCAAAGTTTAGTTTAAATATTGTACAGAATTTAGATAATTTTGCATCTACATTGTTTTCTGTGTACACTTCATCCCACCTTTGGTCTGATAATACCGTTGGTATGTCTTGAATTTTGGAATTTGAAAGAGATCTTTTGTATATCTGCAGTTTGCTGTCCTAATCCAATGCAGCTTTTACGTTTATTAACTGGCAAAAAGAGAAGAGAGTTAAAGATCCTTTACATATACAACACAGTGTTCCCTATCTATATTTGTAACAACATGATCAGTTACTGACATTTACATACAAAAATTGTGAAGAATGGTATTGAGACTGCTGCTGTTAAGTCCATGATATTTTCGTTTATATTTTCGTCTCCACATAAGATTATCTTGTTCTTGGACACTGAACTTTGTCCAGACCTTCAGTTAATTTGAATAAAAAAGTATCTGTCGCTCACTAAGTTGTCAGTAAACACAAAGAATAACATTGTTTTTCTGTAAATCCCAAAATCTGTTAGGTAAATACTTGATATTTCAAATGTCTTTTATCGCTAACTCTGGTAACATTATGGCTGAGTTTAGGGGTTCGCTATTTGATATATATAATCTGCCTCGATTAAAGGAATTTGTACAAGAGAGACTTCCATCTTAAATGAGGAAAATGTTTTATTTGGATTTCTGTATCCATCCACCAGAGTTGTGTGATGCAAATAATTGTACAGTTTAAAGTCTGAAATTCACTTTCAAATTGGTGTATTTTATTTTTTTTATTGATGGAATGTTTTGATGAAGAAATTTTAGACCTGTATGAACTTCAGTATTACATGTCCTTGTGACCTTTCACTGATTCTGATGCCTAATAAGAGAGTTTTTTGGTCTGATGGACTCCATCCTTCATAGGCTAACTGTAGAAGTTCCTATATTAATGTGATGTACATAGTGATCCAAATACACAGAGAGGACGTTGGCTAAGAACTTTGGCAGTTTGTATGATGGTGAACCAATGATAGATATGATGAGGTGGAAAGGTGTGCCACCATTATGAATCATGAGTGGATATAAACAGTAGGTGGCTGAGACTTTTAGCCATTTGACGTCGCTGAAAGCCAAAGAACATTTTACTTAGTTTGTTTAAACTATGCCTGCTGAGTTTCTTTTCTTCTGTGGAGCTAAAAATTTTATTTATTCCATGTGAGAATTGAAGTTATCAGTACACAAAACGACATTTCTATTAATGCAACTGAAAAACCTATGCTAAAGATTACTAGTTCCCAAAAACTTTTTGAAGTTATAATCACTAACAAGTATGATAACAGTGTCAATTTATGATAAATGTAAATGATATACAATCTTCTTTAAAGAGAAAGCTAGATTTAACGCTACAGCAACTAAATCACAAAGAGCGAGTTACTATGAAATAGCTTATGCTAACAATTGCAACTTTCGAAGATTCCCAAAAAAATACGTTTATTC
This sequence comes from Schistocerca americana, assembly GCF_021461395.2. Lineage (NCBI taxonomy): Eukaryota > Metazoa > Arthropoda > Insecta > Orthoptera > Acrididae > Schistocerca > Schistocerca americana. The sequence goes on along the minus strand of NC_060125.1, from coordinate 554,982,852 downwards.
ATGCTGGTGTGCACTGGAATTCAAGGTGAAGTACTTTTTGGCAGTAGTTATAAATCACAAACACTGATATCCTACGAAATAAGCTTTTCACAACACTCATAACTGACGAAAATTTTCAAAAATATGCTTTTGTAAGGATATGGAAATTTTCAAACACAAACCTATGTGTCACAGATTACGCAGTTGAATCGGGAATTGTTTTTTGATGAAGATAGGCCCACTATTACCAAAAAATTCTAAAAGAGCACAATTTAAGTTTTAGTCAATAGTTGACAACAATACAAGTTTATTACACGTATCTACAACTGTCTCCTCCTACATAACAGGTGAGAGTGGGTAAAATGTGAAAGAGGTTCTTCACTAGAAACTTACTATTGTCTGTTTTCAACAATTGATTGTGGCTTACTGGATATCGAAACAATTATCAAGGATTACATCATTACATAGATTATCATATTTTTACATGAACACATGTTGTCATGATAATAAAAGTACAAGTTAAAGCCAATTCACACTGGCTGTCATGGCACCGTCATGTCTCGGCACCACCACATCAAGGTGTATTCACACTATCCATCATGTCGAGGCATTTCAGGTTCCACACTCTCAATTTGCCTGGACGTCAACTGTTTTTATGCGTCATGTGCACATACACAATGCAGTAGCTTATATACATGATGCTAGAGTCCATATTTTTACGAAAAAGGAATTTATTGGACTCTTATTGTTTGTAGTTTGCAGATATAACTTGTATAGTAAAGAAGGAAGACAAATGTGCAAAATGATCCAAAGAAAGGGGGTGGGTCTGACAAAGTCATTACATGGTACAGAAAGGGACTTTTGCACACTATGCCAGGAGCTCAAGAAAGCAGAATCTGAATTTTATAGTTGGAAAGGCAAAGCACCAGCTTTTTCATTTGTTACATCAAACAGCCCACAGAGTTAATAAAACAAACAGTGGCATGAGCTGCCATCACGTCCCATGAAAAACTGGTTTGGTTAAGGTTAAGTTTAGCTGCCAGTCCAGTGTAATTTTTTGTGCTACAGACTTATCTTCCTCAGTACCTTTCCCCTCAAGATCTATGGGTTTCCTTTACATCTTGTGTTTGACTTTTAATACTTCAAATGCCTTATTTGTACTGGGATTAACTAATGAAACCATATAAATATTGATCACTTGTGCTTGCAAAACTCTTTGACATACATTCCAGACAGCTACTTAACAACAGATAAGCCTGCATCAAACACATATTTAAACAAGCAACTCTAATACATTACTCAACATATACTTTAAAAAACATCATTTTTTCTCTGTTGCAGTGTCTGAAGATTTTAGTCCATTTCTTTGTGAAACACTTGAAACGCCTGATGACATTCACATAAATTCCACTTACCAGTCGATCTGATTCTACCGACAGTACTTTTTTCACTTCGTCTTACAGCAATACTGCAATCCATTTCATTGTAAAATATTGCATTTGGTATCACTAAGTATAAAAATGCACTTTATAAATGTAATAGAGGACAAGTAATTTATTATGTTCATGTCATACAATTTAGACTGCTGCCTCACTGCTTCTATTAATATTTTGTCATCTATTACGAATTTTAATAAAGCAAAACAATGGAACAAAACAATTTATAACAAAAACAACCAACAAACAGCTGATATCAACCATGAAAACCATGACAAAACGAAATATGGAGATCTGCCTGTGGGGCAGCGGGTGCTAATAAAGAATTATTTCTATTATTTGTTGCCATTCTCAACACAGGCTCTCTAACTACAATGTTGGCAACCAGAAAGTGATTAGCAAAACATGATGCCTGCAATTAAAGTTCACTGTGCCCACTCTGATGGAGAATTTAAGTCATTGATTATTGAAGTTCATTACTCTGAGGATTTAGGATGATGTCTGGGATTCATAGAAAATGCAGTTTACTATAACAATTTTCACAATATTCTGAAAACGATAAAGCATAAAATTCCAGACAAATGATTACCCATATTTGCTATTGTACTATCAGAGCTGTTCAGAGTCTATTGCGCGGATCCTAATATCCCTAGATAATGAAACTGTTCAATAATCGTTATCGTTGTAAATGTTCAAAGTGAATGCTCGCCAAAATTTGATGTTAATACTCATCAAACGCCACGCTAGTAATGGTAGAAACGCTGTCCTCTGGCGACACGTGAAAATACGACATACCCAAACTGAGAATAAATCACTGAAGTTGTGCCGCTATTAACACTTTACCCCAATGCGTTTGATTTTCAATTGCTTTTACGTATGAAGTTGACATACACAATGTGGTAGTATATATATGTGGATGCTGGATTCCATGTTTATATGAAAATGAAATCAGATTCAAATGGTTTGCCACTTGCAGAGATGGCTTGTATATTAAAGAAGTAAGACAGAATTGCAAAAGAACGCAAAAACAAGTATTGGTCGGAAAAATGCCATTATGTGGTGTAGAAGGGAATTTCACTCACTATACAAGGAGCACAAGGAAGAGGAATTTTCATCTTATAAATATTTTATGAAGTCAAAGCACCAGTTTTTTCATTTGTAACATGAAACTGCACTCAAAAAATACTAATAGGAACGATGTTATGAGCTGCCATCACATCTCATAAAAAATTTATTTGTTTGAGGTTAAGTTTTGTTACCAGCCCAGCGAAAATATTTGTGCAGTAGTCACATCACCATCGATACTTTTCCCTTCAAAATTTATAGGTTTCCTTTAAGTTTTATATTTGGCTTATAATGGTTCAAGTGCCTTATTTTCACTGGGGTTAGCCATAGAAAATACATAAATATTGACCACTGATGCTTGCAGAACCATTCACACACAATTCAGAGAGCTACCTAACAATAAATAAGCCTGCCACAAACACACACTTAAACAAACAACTGTAATACATTACTTGATGCAAACTTCACAAAAAGGCATTTTGCCACTGTTGCAGGGCCTGAAGGTTTCAGTCCATTTCTTAAAGAAACGTTACAAATGCCTGATAATATACAAATAAATTCCACTTACTAATCAATCTTATTCTATCGACAGTACTTTTATCACTTCAAGTTTCACCCATATTGCAATGCATTCAGTTGTAAAATATTAAATATGGTACCAGTACGGCCAAAAATCCACTTCATAAACGTAGTAGAAGACAATTTTGTACAATTCAGACTGCTGCCTCACTGCTTCAATTAATCTTTTGTCATTTACAATAAAATTATAAATAGAAATAATGAAAGGAAACAATTTAAAACAAATTACAAAAATACTGAACAACCAACAACTGATATCAACAATGAAAACCAAACCGAAATGAAATATGAAGTTGTGTGCATGCTGTGTATTTGAAGGAAATGAGCTTTGGGGTCACATGATCAAGCCAACAGATGATGTAAGCTGTCAAAACTTTCTACCTGAGAAACACTGGCTGTGCCACGATGTGATGTGACAACCAGTGTGGATGCTGCAATTTGAAATGCGTTGCAAAATGCCTTTAGACACACTCAGCGACACATTGCGTTCCTATTCTGATAACCTGTTAAATAGTTTTGCCGCCATGTACCGTCAAATGGGACTACTGGGCACAGTTTCACCTTTCAAATTACTGTACAGTTCAGAAATTTTGCATGACAGACACATTGATTGTGAATAAACTCCAGTGGCCTTTTGTTGTAGTTAGTCTTCATCGCGAAATGAATGTTTATCTTTTGCTTATGCCTGAAACGTTCATTGTTCTTGCTGTCACAAGTTACCCTTCAGATGGGTTACTTGAGAGAGTATCTTAATCTCAATAGTAATCCTATGTTTTGATATCTGAGTTCCAAGTTATACTATTTTTAGGTTATTTGGTACATGGCAGAAACAACCAATGAGACAAATCATTAATCAATTGCCAAACTAATGCATTTATCTCATCTTTATTGCAAAATACAACTAAATACAAAATATCTCACTTGATTCAAATATGACCAGGCACATTGAATACATATCTACCCCTACTCATTACTTAATTTGTACAATGACCTTCATTAACTGATGTGTCTTAAAATTGTCTGTGTCATCAGCTGCAGGAAATACAAATATATTTGTTTCCTTTTCTTGGTAGTTAAGAAGAAATTTGCACTGATGGGCTCTATCAGTTCCTATTGAAAGTACTTTCTCTTCAAAAAATTTTCCTCTAGCTTCTTAGTGCCTTCATCATACATGAGTTTTATCATTACAAAATGACTAACGCTTGGCTCTATGTTTCCAGAGTGCTCCTCAAAATTTTTGTTATCATCATTTGCAATGGGTTCCCAAAACTCTGTGCCACACTCTACATCTGATGCATCAAAATTATCAAATTCATCACTTGTCTCATGAACTAAGAATGACTGATTATCAGCTTTGGACTCTGAGTCGTCATTGTTACATTGCTTCTGTTTTTGGGTCTCAGGCAGAACTAAACTGGAGCTGCCCCCCTTTCACTTCACTGGAGTCAATAATTCTGTGCTCCATGGTATTGACACCTTTGCTCCTGTTGTTCTTCAGATCTGCAAGCATTTGTTTTGAATTGCTTTGACCTAAAGGGAGCTGAAGCCTCTGTAGCTTTTTCAGTACACCATTTTCAGAAGTCTGAATCTCATGCAACATTTTTTCCAGTGTTGCTTTCTGGTGGTTCTCTTCAATAGTTCTTTTTGGTATCCTTCCCAACACTTGTTGTACATCAAGAGGTGTGATTCCACTTGCCTGAAATCCTCTTATTGAATTCTTAGCTGCTTTCTCACCCAGATAACATAAACATTTCTCCGCACAATTTGGAAGGTGTCAGGAGTTGTTCTGTCATGTTTGTATTTCTATTCATCCAGTACATTTCTCTATTCAACTTTGAAGGGTCTGAAGAATGCTAGGTCTAACGGCTTACACAGATGTGTTGCATTGGGTGCCAGTAGAACAACTTTGATATTGTTCTTCTCACAGTCTTGTATCACCCTTATAGAAATATGACTTGGGAGACTGTCACCAATAATAGCCTTTGGTCCATCTCCTAAGGATTTCAGATATGGTAAAGCTAAGGTACAGAACCAATTTTCAAAAATTGGGTCTTTTGTATCTAGCTTCCTAAGATCTACTTCCACCCATGTTTGATACAGGTGATCTGCCTTATAAACAATGTAACGGGGTAGTGAATGTCTACTAGCTGTTCCAGCACACATTGGTGATGTGTTTGAGTTGGAGGAGTCTAGGAACCGTTCTGGATGTTTGTAGGTCTGTCAAACAATAACATTCTTCCTTTCTGGTTCTTCACAAAAGTTGGTCTGGTCATAATTTATAATAGCGTCAGTATGTACATCATTTAGTGTTACCTCTAATGTTTTAAAGTAGTTTGTTATTGATTCTTGATCAACAGCAGCTCTGAATCACTTGATGTTCTCTCTAAATCTCACTTTCATTTGATCAAGTTGTCTCTTCAGAAATGATTTCACCCAATCAACAACAGGTCTGTGTTTTTATATCTTCGTTGTTGCACACTAATTGTTTCAAGATCTTTTGACAATCAGTGACACATCAAACTCAGTCAAAGTCAAACCCTAGTCTGCAGTCAGCAGTAAAGACTCTGTCAACCTTTCTTCATCATCTGTTGATAGAATACATAGACACCCATATATAAGTATTTTGGTGTTTTTTGCCAACTTATTCTACCAACAATTGTACTCTTAGACACACCATACATCTCATGAGCTTTCCTAACTGACATTTCTTTCTTCTTCACATCTCAAGCGAGTTGCAGGTTCTCATCTGAAAAATCATGGTACTTTCGGCATCCAAACCGCCTATTGTACTGACTTGGCACGCTATTTGGTCTGAAACGTAATTAAAACTATTAATTGTATTTAATTTTGTTGATACCTACCACAGGATGTGTAATTTAGCCAACTTTCCAAAGTGTACTCAAAATTACAATTTATATCTTAAATAACTATTACTTTCTTAGGTTGGCAGCAATACAAAACACAAATCATTTGATGTTGTTGAAAATTCGGATTACGAAATTGCGATATTCTCAGCTTCATAATTTCATTGCCTCAGCTAATGCACAGAAAGTTTTATGTATATTTTTCGAGAAAAACAGGTGCAGCACATAAATCCAGCCGCAGTTACGCCCCCAACTTGATATTTCCTGGAAAAATGTATATCTTACAAGTAAACATTCTGTTGCAGTCACATGTTGTGTTATGGTAGTTCTCACTGATGCAATTCATGTCAAAGATATTCCAATGTATTGGTTCACATCGTCCCCATTTGGACTTCAAGCCAAATAACCTACATCTACATCTTTACCGTGAGGTGCGTGACAGAGGGTATATCCCATTATACAAATTATTAGGGTTCCTTCCTGTTCCATTCACGTGTGAAGTGCAGGATGAATGACTGTTTGAATGCCTCTGTGGATAGTAATTATTCTAATCTTATTCTCACAATCCCTATGTGAGTGATGCATATGGAGGTTTTTGTATATTTCTAGAGTAATCATTTAAGCCCAGTTCTTGAAACTCTATTAATAGACTTTCTCAGGATAGTTCACATCTATCTTCAAGAGTCTTCCATTCCAGCTCTTCACTATCTCTACAACACACTCCCACAGATTAAACAGACCTGTGGCCATTAGTGCTGTCCTTCTCTATATATGTTCAACATCCCCAACATATCTATCCAGTGCACGGTCAACAATTCTTTTAAACTTGAGCCTGAGTTCCTCTACATACTCCTGCCTGTGCTGAAAGTTTCAAGTTCTTCATTGGGATATGACACTATTGATTTTTATCTAGTTTACTGAACATACATATCTTTCTGCTTATTTTAATTGTCCTTTTTACTTTATCAATCCTTGTTTCCACAACTGTGTCATGGTCACTGATACCAGTTTTGATCTGGACATCCTCAAAGAGATCATGTCTATTAGTTGCCATTAGATCCAACATATCTCCATCATGAATGGGGTTCCAAACTATCTGTTCTAGGTAGTTTTCAGAGAAAGCATTTAATGAAGTTTCACAGGGTGTATTGTCACACCCACCAATAACAAAATTGTTATTTTGCCAATTAATTGTTGGATGATCAAAGTCGCCACTTATGATTGCAATATGATCAGGAAACTTATGTACAAGTGAACTGAGGTCTTCTCTAAAGTTTTCGATTACATCAGGAGATGAGTCTGGTGGGCAATGGAAGGATCCAGTTATCATTTTATGCCCTGCCCTGGTGCTGAGTATTGCCCAAACAAGCTCGCATGCAGCTTGACTTTCTATCTCAGTGGACTTGAGTTTTCCTGCTTACTGTGACGAATACACCACCTCCGTTTCCCATTTGCCTGTCCTTCCGATGTACACTTAAATTTTCCCTGAAAATCTCACTGCTATAAATTTCAGGTTTCAAGCGGCTTTCTGTATCTAGTATTACACGAGCTTCACTGCTTGTCATGGGTGATTCAAACTCTGGCACTTTATTGCGAATGCTTTGGCAGTTTGCCATTGGGATTTTAATACTCTCACCTGTGGGAGGCATTTCTTTCGATTTTACATTGATCTTCCGTGTTTCCTACACCTATCGTTATCTGGATTGGATGGAGGATCACCTAATCTAAGGAACCCTTGTGTGCAACCCACAAACACATTGAGCTACCTGAGTAACAGCCTCTGATGTGTAGTGTACACCTGACCAATTTAGGGGGACCTTACATTTCTCAACTCTGTGGCGCAAGTCAAGGATGTCTCAGCCTACCTTGTCACAGAGCTTTCGAAATCTATGGTTCAGTTCTTCAAGGGCCATAATCAGTTCCGGGGACAATGCTGCAAGGCTGGTCTTGCACAAGCATGACCTCAGAGCCCAGACGACACGCATCATTTGTTTCAACATGTGCCACTATCTGGAGTTGGTTGCACCCTGTTCCCTCAATGGCTGCCACAAAGCCTCTTCAATATGTTAAATGAGGTCCCCAGGCAAACACACTGAGTGCATCAGGTGTTCTTTCCCGTCCCTCACTGCCATTTCCCTAAGGGTACCATCATTTGCCACACGTCTGAACTGCCAACGATAAATATATTAATTTTGCAGTTGTCTTCTCTTGACATTGGACAAAACAGGTTCCCTCAAAACCAGTGACATGGGTCCCACTGACCCAGTTTCAGTTTCAGTGAAAGACAATACCTCAAACTTGTTGGTTAGGGAAAGCTGTACAACATCCTCATTCCTCCCTGGAGCCCTACCATTGGCATCCCACTCACAATCAAGTGGACAGATACTGACAGATCCTGTACTTTCTGCAGAGGAGAAACGATCCACAGGAGAGGATAGTACTTGAGGTACTGGTTCCTCTGGTACAGGTATCACAGGTACACGACTCTCAGGGGTTCTTCCAACACACTGATTCGCACCAGCTGGCAACTGCTTGACAGCAGTCAGAGCGATTTCCAGCTACTTACGAACGTCAACCTGTGTTTGAGAACAGCATTCACAGTGTGTCTGTATTTTGGCTGGTGCAATGTATTACAAGGCAGTGAACAAATAACTTTAATGGTAAAATACCAGTGGTCACAGGTGCCACAGGGATGCATTTTTTAGGATAGGGAAGGGGGAAAGAAAACGAATTTTAAGAGAGATTGGCAGACACGCTCAGTTTGAGAAAACAGATGAACAGGAGACAGATTTTAGCATACAGCCTCCATTTAAACAATGTTTAACAGAAAGTAATCAGAAACTGCCAGTTCATCTTCGCCAAAGCAGTTATAATCCCATTAACATGCAGTATCAGTTACGTTTATTACACCAGAACATTTCGGGACTCTGAAATAAAGTTGATGAACTATTCATTTGTATTGATGAAATGAATTCATCTAACTAAATTGACATAATCTGCCTCTCTGAACATCAAGTGAACACTGGTATAGATGTGTTAGAAATTTCAGGATTTAAGCTAGCTTCCTACTTCTGCAGAGTATATATGGATGGAGAGGAGTTGCCACATTTATTAAAAACTGTCATAAAATCAAGAACATTGACATTAATAAATTCTGTTTAGAGCAGCATCTAGAAGCATGTGCAACAGAAGTAGAGTTCCATAACAGATCCTATATAATAGTAACTATTTACCAAGCACTTGCAGGAAATTATAATCTATTCATAAATCAATTAGAAGCTCTTTTGGGTTATTTAACAGGAAGAAACAAAGAAATTTTGATTACTGGTGACTTTATTACAGATTTTCTATTGCAATCTTCCAGTAAACATTTACTGCAGTTAGTAATGTTGTGTTTCAATCTAACTCACACTGTAAACTTTCCAACTAGGATCACTAAATCCTTAATAACAGCCATTGATAACATTTTTAAAGACAAATCAAAGCAACAAAATCATATCATAAAACCTGTAATAAATGGATTATCAGATCATGACATGCAGCTCCTTGTTTTAGATGTAAATTCTAAGCAGATTATCAGGACTGCTAAATCTGAGTACAGGAGAGTAGTCAATCAACCAAAAATTGAGTGTTTAAGAAAACTGCTCAAAGATATGAACTGGAAAGATGTTTATAGTGCTCATGACATGAATGAAAAATATAACACATTCATGAACAATGTCAGTGCCATGTTTGAAAACTGTTTTCCTCTAAAAGTTACTCAAATTAAACAGAAGTCTATAATAAAACCATGGATTACACAAGCAATAAAGATTTCCCATAAGACAAAAAGGAAAATGTATCTGTCGACCAAGAATAGCTCCAATGCTGATGATTTAGCTAAATACAAGGAATACTGTAAAATATTTAAAAAAAGTAATTCAGACGTCTAAACAAATGCACTACGAGAAGAAGATAGCAATGTCAGGGAACAAAATAAAAACAATATGGGGTATAGTGAAAGAGGAGACAGGTAGAACCAGAAAGGAACAGGAGCAAATAGCATTAAAGGTAGATGACACATTAGTAACCGATGGACATAGTGTGGCAAATCTATTTAACAAGTACTTTATTATCCATTACTGATAGAATGGGATTGTCAGGATCAGTAAATAATGCCCTTGAATATCTGAAACTAGCCTTTACAAATAACTTCAGGTACATGAATATGTCACTCACTCCACCAAAAGAAATAACTTCCATAATAAAATCTGTAAAAACAAAGCATTCTAGTGGTTACGATGAAATATCAACAAAGTTAATTAAGGCATGTTCTTGTGAGTTTAGTACAATTCTAAGTTACTTGTGGAACCAGCCAATTATAACTGGGACATTTCCTGACTGGCTAAAATATGCAGATGTTAAACCTCTAATCAAGAAAGGGGGGAAAGAGATACCATCAAACCATGGACTGGTTTCACTTTTGCCAGCATTCTCAAAAATTTTAGGAAAAGTAATGTACAGGCAGCTTCTCAACCATGTGACTACAAATAACATATTATCAAGAACACAGTTTGGATTTCTGAAGGGTCTGATATCGAGAAGGCTATTTACACCTACAGTGAAAATGTACTTAATTCATTAAATAACAGATTAGAAGTAACAGGTATTTTCTGTGATTTGTCAAAGGCATTTGATTGTGTGAACCACAACATCCTTTTAAATAAATTAGAATTCTATGGTGTCACGGGCAGTGCTGCAAAATGGTTCAAGTCATACCTCGCTAACAGGAAACAAAGGGTGTCAGTGCAAGGGACTAATGAATTAAGTCATCAGTCATCATCAGAATGTGAAGAAATTACATGTGGTGTCCCACAAGGATCCATCTTAGGGCCATTGCTTTTTCTTGCGTACATTAATGATCTCTCATCAATTACACTGCCAGAAGCAGAGTTCGTTTTGTTTGCAGATGACACAATTATTGCAATAAATAGTATGTTGAGTGTAGTTCTAGAGACATCTGCTAATGATATTTTCATGGATAGTAATAAATGGTTTAAAGCCACCTCACTGACATTAAACTTCGAAAAGACTCACTATACGCAATTCAGAACCTGTAAGAGGTTTCCACCCAGCATATGCATAATGTATGAAGAAGAGCAGATAGAAGAGGTTGACAGTCTTAAATTCCTGGGACTACAACTTGGTAATAAATTCAGTTGGGAGGAGCACACCACAGAACTGCAGAAACACCTTAACAAATCTGTATTTGCAATTCGAGTGTTAGCAGACATAGGCGACATAAAAATGAAAAAGCTTGCATACTTTGCCTACTTTCATTCCATAATGTTATATGGTATAATATTTTGGGGTAACTCTTCAAGTCCAACAAAAGTTTTCAGAGTCCAAAAGCGTGTAATACGTATTTTTTGTGGAGTAAATTCATGGACGTCCTGTAGAAACCTCTTCATAGAACTGGGTACACTAACTACTGCCTCTCAGTATATTTACTCCTTAATGAAATTTGTCCTAAATAATATATCTCTTTTTCCAACAAACAGCTCAGTTCATACATAGAATACCAGGAACAAAAATGATCTGCACAAGGACTTAAAAGCACTTATATATTGTATATACTCATACTATTAGTACTGTTATTTCAGCTTTAAAAAAATGACATGTTCCACATCCACGAGGATCTCCTCAGCACGGATCTATGGAACGAAAAACTAATCTAATCTTAGCTTCAATTAAGTCCACTGATTGTCTTTCAGTCTGTTGAGCTAAAAAGTTGTTGATTTTCTATAAGAAATGAAGCAAATACGCAAAACAAGATTTCTGTTAAGGCAACACAAAAACCTGTGGTAAATACTACTAGTTTCATGAAACTCGAAAACAGACTTAATTTACGAAAAATGCAGATAATATTTAGAGCTACTCCTTTTTAAGCCAAAACCAAATGTAACCCAATATGTTAGTTAAAAAATCCACATACGCCGATTTGCTACAAACTGATCGTAGATTATGCATATTATTTGCGTTGATATACAATGAAATTCAGGAGTGGTGTATTCTTTGTCTGAATTGTGAACCGAAAACGCTGATTTGCAACGAAGTAAATTGCGTATCAGAAAAACTCGTACCAGTAACTTACGAAAATATAGTTTTGTAAGCACCCGAAAAGTCTCACTCTCCTGTTTCTGGCTTAATTGTGCAATGAGAGTGGAGACCGGTTTTCTGAACGAGAACAGGCTTATGTTCTCCAGATTCTAAAAGAGTACAATTTGCTTTAACCCCACAACTAGAACTAGTTTATCGCGGCCCTTGCGAATGTTCAAAATTTCACGATACAATCGGTTTGCTACAATCAATGAAAGATTACGCAGAAGCAACACGAACAGTAAAATATGAGAACCTAGAACTTTAAATCGGTACACAATCTTGTACTCGCGGTCTCACACAAGGGCAAGTTTCTGAATCGTCTGTTATATATAAATAAACGTACGTATAGCACGGATTTTCCACTTAGCTGATTCTGTGCACACTTGTACACTACATGCCGAAGAAGAACACTGCAGCGTAGGTTTATCTCGATCAAAATCGCTAAAATGTGCAACACCAACAAATTACGTCTATTGGCTGTTGCGGCTAACAGAAACCCCATTTGACGACATTTGCAACTACCTTGAGTTTCAAAAACAGCATGGAATAACCGTTTACAACGAACCTTTAAACATTTTTCGTTTGTTATAACGCTTAGCTTTTGATGAAGTACTTTGGTACTATATATTTGGCCAAAGGATATAGCACCAAGATAAGGCGATTTGCCGCATAATGTATGCCTATCTTCCAGCTGTTGTAGCTTTGGTTTTCTTGTGGCAAGGGGGAATATGAAAACTTTGAGATAGTTGTGTAAGTTATGGGTTCGAAAAACAAATTTCTGCGATATGGACTACCATTTGTGACGATGGTTGTGGTTGGATCATTTGGTTTAAAAGAATTTTCCGAGGTTAGGTATGCTATCATAGTGTAATAAATTTTCAAAAGAAAAGGAAGAGAGTTTGTTACATTTATGTTGTTTATAGGTACAAATTCAGGAAGTTCATGCCCCTAAAACCTGAAGAAGTCGAAAAGGCTAACATAAAAATGAAGAAACCTGGCGAAGTGACTTTAGAAAGCGAATACGAAAAATTGAAGCAGGTGGTTACCACTTAAAGACTTTGTTGTTTGTTTGAATTCAGTGCACTGTTTAGAAAATAAAGTATTACACGTCATTTAATGTGTTGCTTACAGTATTTCTTAGAGTGATCGTAAATAAATTATTCGAATTTACGGCGAGTGCAGTGTTTTTGTTAAACTTGATACAAACGAATTTCTTATTTTCAGATTGACATTGATAACTGGCAAAGCATAAGAGGTCCAAGGCCGTGGGAAGAAGACACTCTCCCCAAGAAGGATAAAAAATCAGCATAAACTATTTGCAGATGCAAGAGAATGTCAGGCTGCCAGTATGATTGTCGTAGAGATCAGGTGACGCAAGAATTGTGAAGCAGAAACAATAAACTTCCTTAAGAAAGAATGTTGGCATTGTAGTTGCAACACTGTCAAATAGCGAATGTTGTGTAATAAATGTAGTAACAAATCTTTGACAGCAGTTTTAATTTCTGAATGAGATGCCCTGGTACAGACAAAGAGTGAATTTATTTTCCCCATAGTGGTTTAATCTGAAAAGAGAGAGAGAGATAAAAAGAAAAAAAAGGGCCGTGGAGATGTTATGATAAGAGAGTTTCAGAACAAACTAATTTTTGTATGTAGGCATTTATAGTAGCAGTAATCATTGCATTTGTTTAAAGTAAATAGGGAAACTTTTTGTTGGTAAATTCAAGTCCAGAAAGCAACTGTTTGAAACTGCCATTTACAAATGCAGTAAAATTTGTTGCTGTAGAATTATCTTCTTTTAGACACACACATGAAGCCTGCAACACGTTTGTATAATGTCAACAGTATTACTGTGTCCACATGTGTGCTGTGACATGCATGCTTTCAGAGTTGTAATGTGTTCTTTCGGTGGAAACGAGTTTAGCCAGTTTTGTTTGAAAGATATTTTTAATATGAATGTTACATTCAGCCAACATATTGCCATGCCATTGAAAAATAAGATTTGTATGTGAACATACTTTACCCAATACGACCCTTATCATAGTCTGTACACATTTGGCAAGAGAGTAGTTAATTGCTAGTCTACACACTATTTATACAGCTTAATGTACTGAAGGTGATATTAAAGTAGTGGTGAATGAACAAAAAGTTAAAAATCACCAAATGATGCCTTGAACCATTAATTAAAGTGCTGACGACAGTCAATCCCAGCTATTCAATGAATAGCTGTAGTGCCTTCAGCGGTGTTCGTTACCTTCTGTCAGCATTTTCAAATTTAGCACAAAATTTCAATACGTGCAAAACCAGTGTAATTGTAAACAAAGATCCAACCTGTGAATCCAAAGGACTCAGGTTCAGTTTCCAGTCAGCCCTAGGAGTATTGTTTGTCACTTACCTCTCATTTTGTCTCTAGTAATGTTTGTTGTAAAAAAAAAAAAAAAAAAATGATTTACACTGTGGTACCGAGTCCATATTTAACTACAGATTCCCCTGTTATTGGCCAAGTGAGTCAGTTCAATGTCTAAATGAAGGTAATGGTATGCAACCGTCACTAGGACACTTCTTAGTAATGTACTGTGGTGTTCAAATCATGCTGCTTAATCCATACTGTGTGGAAAATTATGCATCTGTAAAAATATTCAACTAGCTCCATAATGAGCTAAATAAGCTGACTATGTAAGAAACCAATTGAATTTCTTTTAGTTCAACCATACTTAATCCATAGGTAATTTTTTTAGCAGATTAAACTATGTGCCCTACTCAGGAGCACATCCTCATCAGGAGAAACAAAAAGGATCGGAGCGTGGAATGTCAGGTCCCTTAATCGAGCAGGTAGGTTAGAAAATTTAAAAAGGGAAATGGAGAGGTTATAGCTAGATATAGTGGGAATTAGTGAAGTTCAGTGGCAGGAGGAACAAGACTTCTGGTCAGGTGAATACAGGGTTGTAAATACAAAATCAAATAGGGGTAATGTAGGAGTAGGTTTAATAATGAATACGAGCAGAATAGTGAATGCGTTATTGTAGCCCAGATAGACACGAAGCCCACACTTACCACAGCAGTACAAGTTTATATGCCAACTAGCTCCGCAGATGATGAAGAGATTGAAGGAATGTATGATGAGATAAAAGAAATTATTCAGATAGTGAAGGGAGACGAAAATTTAATACTCGTGGGGGACTGGAATTCGACAGTAGGAATAATACTAGGTGAATATGGAATGGGAGTAAGGAATGAAAGCGGAAGCCGCCTGGTAGAATTTTGCACAGAGCATAACTTAATCATAGCTAACACTTGGTTTAAGAATCATGAAAGAAAGCTGTGAATGTGGAAGAGTCCTGGAAACACTGGAAGGTTTCAGACAGATCATATCATGGTAAGATGAGATTTAGGAACCAGGTTTTAAAATGTAAGACATTTCCTGGGGCAGATATGAATTCGGAGCACAATTTATTGGCTATGAACTGTAGATTAAAACAAGAAACTGCAAAAATGTGCAAATTTGAGATGGGACCTGGATAAACTGAAAGAACCAGAGGTTGTAGAGAGTTTCGGAGAGAGCATTCGGGAGCGATTGACAAGAGCGGGGTAAAAATGCAGTAGAAGAAGAATAGGTAGACTTGAGAGATCAAATAGTGAAGGAAGCAGAGGATAAAGTAGGTAAAAAGACAAGGGCTAGTAGAAATCCTTGGGTAACAGAAGAGATATTGAATTTAACTGATGAAAGGAGAAAATATAAAAATGCAGTAAATGAACCAGGCGGAAAGGAATACAAACGTCTCAAAAATGAGATTGACAGGAAGTGCAAAATGGCTGAACAGGGATGGCTAGGGGACAAACGTAAGGATGTAGAGGCATATATGTCTAGGGGTAAGATAAATGTTGCCTCAGCAAAATTAAAGAGACCTTTGGAGAAAAGAGAACCACTTGTATAAATATCAACAGCTAAGATTGAAAACAAATTCTAAGCAAAGAAGGGAAAGCAGAAAGGTGGAAGGAGTATATAGATAGTCTATACAAGGGCGATGTACTTGAGGGCAGCATTTTGGAAATGGAAGAGAACACAGGTGAAGATGAAATGGGAGATATGATACTACACGAAGAATTTGACAGAGTTCTAAGTCGAAATAAGGCCCCGGAAGTAGACAATATTCCATTAGAACTACTGACAGCCGTGGGAGAGCCAGCCCTGACAAAACTCTATCGTCTGGTCAGCAAGATGTATGAGACAGGCAAAATACCCTGACACTCTAAGAAGAATATAATAATTCCAATCCCAAAGAAAGCAGTGTTGGCAGGAGTGAAAATTACCAAACTATCAGTTTAATAAGTCACGGCTGCAAAATATTGACATGAATTCCTTATAGATGAATGGAAAAACTGGTAGAAGCCAACCTTGGGGAAGATCTGTTTGGATTCCATAGAAATACTGGAACACATGAGGCAGTACTGACCCTAAAACTTAGGAGATAAATAAAGGAAAGATAAACCTACATTTCTATCATTTGTAGACTTAGAGAAAGCTTTTGACAACGTTGACTGGAATATTCTCTTCAAATTCTGAAGGTGGCAGGGATCAAATACGGGGAGTGAAAGGCTATTCACAATTTGTACAGAAACCAGATGGCAGTTATAAGAGTCAAGGGGCATGAAAGGGAAGCACTGGTTGGGAAGGGAGAGGAAGACAGGGTTGTAGCCTATCCCCGATGTTATTCAATCTGTATATTGAGCAAGCAGTAAAGGAAACAAAAGAAAAATTTGGAGTAGATTAAGATCCATGGAGAAGAAATAAAAACTTTGAGGTTTGCCGATGACATTCTAATTCTGTTAGAGATAGCAAAGGACCTGGAAGAGCAGTTGAAAGAAATGGACAGTGTCCTGAAAGGAGGCTATAAGATGAGCATCAACAAAAGGAAAACAAGGATAATAGAATGTAGTCCAACTAAGTAGGGCGATGCTGAGGGAATTAGATTAGGAAATGAGACACAAAGTAGTAGATGACTTTTGCTATTTGGGGGGGTAAAATAACTGATGATAGTCGAGGTAGATGGTAAAATGTAGACTAGCAATGGCAAGAAATGCATTTCTGAAGAAGAGAAATTTGTTAACATCAAGTATAGCTTTAAGTGTCAGGAAGTCTTTTTTGAAAGTATTTGTACGGCGTGTAGCTACATATGGATGTGAAACGTGGACGATAAATAGTTTAGACAAGAAGAGAATAGAAGCTTTCGAAATGTGGTGCTACAGAAGAATGTTGAAGATCAGATGGGTAGATCATGTAACTAATGAGGTGGTACTGAGTGTAATTGGATAGAAGAATTTGTGGCACAACTTTTCTAGAAGAAGTGACTGGTGGGTAGGACATGTTCTGAGGCATCAAGGGATCACCAATTTAGTATTGGAGGTTGGCATGGAGGTTAAAAATCGTAAAGGGAGACCAAGAGATGAATACACTAAGCAGATTCGGAAGTATGTAGGGTGCAGTAGTTGCTTGGAAATGAAGAAGCTTGGACAGGATAGAGTAGCATGGAGAGCTGCATCAAAGCAGTCTCTAGACTGAAGACCACAACAACAACATGTGTTTATAAATAAGATGACAGTTTCTTCATGACATTGAATATGTGACTAGTGAAACAACTGATATGGCAAATAACAAATCTCTTTACAAGATCCCACACTTTTAACAGTTTATCTTTTGTTTTGGAGAAATGAGATTATTGATGAAGTTCCTGTTAGATAATGAGAATTGAAACTCTTTTACTAGTGTTATTTGTTACTGAGCCGGAAACTGGATCAAATTTATGAAATTACATTGCCTACATGTGGCATCACCTTTCATAATTTGTATTGTCAACATTTAAGTAAGACTTTGTGTTTTTCCCTCCAACACTTTCTCAGCTGGTATTACGGCAAGAACTTCGGCAGGTGTGGAAGTTACTTAAAAGGGTCCACACCAGAATATGTCTATCTGCTCAGGAGTACAATGGTTGTATCATTACCGTCATAACCCACATCATGTAGTTCTTGCAATATTACCTTGCCACATGTTGCTCGGCATTATTGTGAAACATCAAATATCTCTGATAACCAGTGAAACACATGAAATTTAACACAACAGTGGAAAATCCAGCATGGAATGCAACAAGTGATACAAGAAAAGACAATTACTTAACACTGAGAGTAACAGTTATAAAACAATGTGTGTGGAGCCAACCAGAGGGAGAGTCCTACACTACACCTTGGTGAGGATCTAACCAGTGTAGATACTGATGTTGAGTGTATACATACATCCTGTCCAACTGTTAGCATCCATAAGGTAACCACCATGATGCATCACTTTATGGGGAACTATACCAAACCATCCTCCAGACAGATGATGAGTTATTGTCTGCTACCCTCTGGACTAAATGTGTTACTGGTGACGTGTTCATTATGCTGCTCATAGTATTTTCTTATTAATTATTAGGCCTATTTCTGCATTACTCTTATGTGACTGTGTGTGTAGAGTACCCTCTATTTACCTCATCAGAAGTCCTGTTCTACTTGCCACCCACAATACACTTTATATAACTTCACCCTATCTGTTTCCCTTTTTAAAATCTTGAACCTCCCTACCTAATTAGGGATCTAACATTTGTACTCTGACCCACATAATGCCAGTTTTGTTTTTCTGTTGGCAACATCCTCTTTATTAGTCCATACATGGAGATCCAAGCTGGGGCTATTTTACCCTAGAGGATCCCATAATCAGTAAGCCATACAGGAGAGCTCTGTGCCCTCAGGAAAAAATTGATGGCTGTAGTTTCTCCTTGGTTTCAAGGTCCCGAGTTCGAGTCTCGGTCGGGCACACAGTTTTAATCTGCCAGGAAGTTTCATATCAGCGCACACTCCGCTGCAGAGTGAAAATCTCATTCTGGAAACATTCCCCAGGCTGTGGCTAAGCCATGTCTCCGCAACATCCTTTCTTTCAGGAGTGCTAGTTCTGCAAGGTTCGCAGGAGAGCTTCTGTAAAGTTTGGAAGGTAGGAGACGAGGTACTGGCAGAAGTAAAGCTGTGAGTACCGAGCGTGAGTCGTGCTTCGGTAGCTCAGTTGGTTAGAGCACTTGCCCGCGAAAGGCAAAGGTCCCGAGTTCGAGTCTCGGTCGGGCACACAGTTTTAATCTGCCAGGAAGTTTCATATCAGCGCACACTCCGCTGCAGAGTGAAAATCTCATTCTGGAAACATTCCCCAGGCTGTGGCTAAGCCATGTCTCCGCAATATCCTTTCTTTCAGGAGTGCTAGTTCTGCAGGTTCGCAGGAGAGCTTCTGTAAAGTTTGGAAGGTAGGAGACGAGGTACTGGCAGAAGTAAAGCTGTGAGTACCGGGCGTGAGTCGTGCTTCGGTAGCTCAGTTGGTTAGAGCACTTGCCCGCGAAAGGCAAAGGTCCCGAGTTCGAGTTTCGGTCGGGCACACAGTTTTAATCTGCCAGGAAGTTTCAACATTAAAGTAAATATTCTTCAGTGAAGCATTTGTGTGTGATAGCAGAAATGACAAAAGGTCTTTTCAGTCCAGTGAAAAACCAGCCAAAGTTGCAGATTTCACTTTTTTCATTTATTCGATGACTAGTTTCAGGCCAGGGCCCATTTTCAAATTGTCATAACAAATACGCAAAATGGTATTTCAGAAAAACCATGTCAAAAATATATTCTTCAAAATGTTATAGATTTTTGACATAGTTTTTGAATTTATGGAAATACCATTTTGACTACCTGTTACAATGATTTGAAAAGGGGTCCTGACGCAAAACTAGTCATTGAATAAAGAGAAAAAGTGAAATTTGCAACTTTGGCTGGTTTTTCATTGTAATGAGTAGCAGAAGTTGCTGACCTACAATTATTCGAGCATGCTGGAGGTTCATAAAATGTCATATGTCAGCAGAATTTTCCAGAGAGCAATAGATGTTTGTCCTTAAGTTATTCTCTCAAGAAACTACAGTTGGAAAATGTATTCCAACATGACAAGAAGCTTGTTAAACAAAAAATATGAGGTTCTCATATCGCTGCACACAATTTAAAAATCTAAAGGTATTCATACAGTTGTGATGTGCATAACAGAATATCATAAGGAAGTTACAATAATTGAGCAGATATACTTAGATGCATAAAATTTAGCATCATATTACTGTAGCCCTGATATAAGGAATTAGGTATTGGCGATATACACAAAAAGTGGAAGAAAGTTCCAGGCCATATATGTAACTGAGTACTTCATTGCAAAGCTCTTTGTGTGCTGTACATCAATAACAGGCTTTGGAAACATCAGGCAGCAGAAATCTTACAACTTTGATAAGCAATTCAAGAGCATCCTAATAAGATGTGGTAGCAATAACTAGGAAGTGATTGTGGAACTCGATCTCAGCTCAAATAGCTATGATCAAGGGTGCTTAAGAGTTAATAACATCCAGCTTTGGTTTGATCCCCACATTAACATTCCCAACAAGAATAGGACGACGTAGTGTGAAGGAAAAGAGAAAATTATTTAATGCCAAATACTTCTATTAATCAAGACTGAAAAGGACACTACAAGTAATATTGCAAAATTCTTCACTATTTGATGAAAAAGTCAAAACCCATGTACAATGTACAAGAAATTCAAAATTCCCAAATTAAAGTGTGGGTAATTTATAGCATTATTAGGCAAGACATGGATATAATCAGCAAGGCAAGTAATATTAAACACTCTGGTGACAGGAGCTATGAGACAGATATTAAATCCCAGGTCACTGGCTACCGAACTCAATGAATTCTTTCTAATAGTAAATGAAAACACAGCAAAAAAAGTGGACTGTCGGAAACAAACACAATAGAGTTACTTAGATTCCTTTGCTGACTTGTTAGTGCCCCACTTTTGTTACCTTTGTAACCAGTCTATGATTCAAGGTGTATTTTTTGAAAGACAAGTTTGTGATAGTAACACCCATTTAGAAAAATGGAGATAAGTAAGAAACCACTAACTGTATCTAAATCCCTCCTTCTCATTTTTTTTATCATTGTAGCGTACAGCAGAATAAGGAGCACCTTTCTGAGAATAAGATTTTAACAGCAACTCAGTTTGGCTTCTGTTTCATATGAACTCAACTCTGTTAGAACTAAATGAGAGAAAGCGTCCTGTTGGCATTTTATATCATCTTCCCAAAGTTTTCGATTGTATAGATCATAAAATTCTACTAACAGAAACTAAAATGATATAGTGTTAAAGGCATTCCTCTTTTATTAATAGAGTCGTATCATAACAATATAAGCCCATAGTCTAGTGCTTAGCATCGGTGCCTCCAGATTGCAGTGTCCTGGGTTCAATTCTGGGCTGGTTTGAAACGTAACAGTCCATAAAAACCCACTTAATACAAACATTCTCCAGTCTAATTCGGGATCACACATGTAAATAAAAGGTCGTAATATGCAATAAGCCCGAAAAAATTATAGCAGCAAAACTATTACATTGCAATTACGTTAAAGTACAGAAGCACTGTAAAAGATAGGAATACTTTCTATGAAGGGAGGCTACAGTAATTAATAAAATACATAAGTACATTATTGTAAATATGTATTCGAGAAGTTATACTCTAATCAAATCACGGACACAGACAAATATAATAATGTACTTGCTGTACAGGAGCAAACATACATTTATATATTTATTATCAGTTTTTAAATGCTTATTTTAATTATTATTTAATCAAAAAGTCATTTTAAACAATGTTGAGGATTGTTCGGAATTGTTCAAAAGGTATATATAGTGTCAGCCATGTTGGCAGAGGCTGGCAGTCTCGTTTTGGTGTCTGAGTAGTAAGCACGTAGCTGCTTCATGTTGTGAATTATTGAATAATATTTCTCAAGATGTTAGTAAATAGACTATTGAAATCAACTTCTATTTTGACATTAATTTAACTTAGAGTTAAATTTCGCAGTTTATACAGAGAAACCCAGGACGATAGCGAAGACAGATCTGCACATTTGTATGATGAGTACACGAAATCCCATTCTATAAAAATTTATGTAGTTGCAGAGTATTAGATGGACACTTTACATATTGAAAGTTTTCTTCGCTCAGGGGCTGGTTGTTTGTGTTGTATTCATCATTTCATCTCATCTTCATTGACATGCAGATCGCCAAAGTGGTGTCAAATAGAAAGACTTGTGCAAGGTGGCCAAACAACGCTGGGCAATGTCTCCTGGCCTGTAATGTTGTATGAGCATTTCATTTCAGTAGAAAACAGTCGATCATACTAACAAATGAGATGACAGGAATAAAACCAAATTTAGAGTGGTGAAATATTAAATAGAGTGTCCCGCAAAGTTCGTTGCTTGGCTCCCTCTTGTTTTTGACTTTTCTAGATGATTAACTTGAGAATTGGGGAACTCCTCATAAACTGTGAAGTTTGCTGATAACACAACCGTACTGATAAAGACCAAACACATTCATACCAGACACAGTCAGTAGAATAATGGAACAGGCATGCAGTAGTGCCATATTGTTTCTCATATGTGTAAATAACTTTCTGCTAATATAGAACAAGCAGAATTAATTCTTTTTGCACATGACACTAGTATTTTAATCAATCCAGACATACATACAGCAACAAAAGAAATTGCAAATAATGTTTTCAAAACTATTATTAAGTTTTTCCCACAACTGATGTTATGCTCTCAGTTGTAGAAGGACTCAACATATTCAGTTATGCACATTAAGAGGTGCTACACCAATGACAAATGTAATGCATAGTGATGAAGTAATAAGTAGGGGGATTGGGAGGGGGAGGAATTCAAAAATTTTAGATTGTATATTTATGACTGAAATTGAAGGAGGAGGTGGAGGGAAACCAACAGCATTGCATTTTGGAACTCCTAAGGCAACTCAAGTCCAGCCAAATTTACAGTTCAAATTATTGCAGATCTCAGGGAGGGAGAAATCAGTAACATATTTTGCATATTTTCATTCATTAATGTCATACAGAATAATGTTCTCTGTGGTAAACCATCATTAAGAAAGATTGCTCAAAAATGTGCTGTAAGAATAATGTGTGATGGCCACTTACAATCATCTTGTATTCATCTATTTCAGAAGTTAAGCATTTTGAAACTGCTTCACAGTATATGTATCCCCTCAAGAGATTTCTCATTAATAACCTAATGTACATAATTACAATATCAGAAGAAAAAATGACATTATTTATGCCACATTAAGGTTGTCTTTAGTACAAAAAGAGGTGCACAATTCTACCACTAAAATTTTTGATCACTTACCCAGTGATGTAAAATGTCCGACAGATAATGGAAGCTGAGTCTGAAAACGAACTGAAAAAGTTTATCCTTTAAAAGAATTTCTGTATATGCTTTATATATGAATGTAAAATTATTCTTCCACATCACAGTAAATCATATTGTTACATGGATCATAAAGCTGTCCGACTAACTAACTGATAGCAAATAGCCTTAGCCATACAAAGACTCATGTTATACAGTTCATTCTTCTTCTTCTTCCTCCTCTTCTTCTTGTCAAGATGGTCTAACAGCTTTCACCGCATCTCATATCTCTGCCACCAAATGCCTTGATCTCAACATTCTTTCTCATCCTTTTCTATTTCTCTTCTCTTCATCACTTCTTGGCTACCTTCTTGCCACCCTTTTTGGGGTCTTCCTCTTCTTTTTCTTCCAGGAAGTTCCCATGAAAGTGCTCTCTTTGGTCATCTGTCTTTCTCCATTCTTTTGACATGCCCTAACCCTCCAAACAGTCTTTCTTCTATTCTGTCTCTAACACTGTATTGGGGTACTGTCCTTTCTCTTATTTCCTCATTTCTTATCCTATCAAGTCAGGAAAATTTTGCATTCTCTTCTTAAGTGTTCCAGTTCTTGCTTTAAGTATCTTTTTAATTTTCTCTGTGAGTTCCCAACACCTACTACCATAACTTGTTATTGGTTCCACAGTAAATTTATATATGTTATGAATGTAGTAACTGAATACTACAAAATAAAAAATAACATTTATTAAGAGTATTTCAGAAAGGCTGGGTATGGACTGTCCTAATAACTTAATTTTGCATGCCTTAACATTCAGGCAGGCTGGTACACAAAATATAACTCTTGCACACCATGAAAAAATATCTTTATTCAACACAGCAGTTCGTGGATGTTTTCAAGTCATGATTCATTTCTCCAAGCTTTGTGAGGGCAAATGTGTGTATATGTCCTCTCAGCTGACAAATGAAGTCAGTCTGGTCTTAGTCATAAGAGTGCAGAGAATTTGCATCAAACTTTGTGGAATCTGCAGACATTTCAATTCATTGGAAATTTGCCTTGACATGTGGAAACTGCAATGCAGTGTTTTGCAACCAGAAAGGCGACAATACCATGGCTTGTCTGGAAACTGATGGAATTGGCACAGTTAGTTCATCTGTCACCTTGCAAATTGATTTTATGGAGGTTCCTGCATTTCCTGTGTTGTTTATGTGGCTAATCACATCAGGGTCACCAGTTTCAGAAGGTTAAGGTAATGGCCATCTGAAGAATGTAACTATACATGCATCGTAATGTTCTGCCTGTCTTCCATGTATCATGGCAAATAGCTTTATTCAGTATAACAGAGAAAGAAAATATGTTGTTAAGAGAACACATTTGAGAGAAGTTTCACGTGAGAGTGAAATCTCTCTTTTTAGCAGTAATGAATTCATAACTAAAAAAGATACTGACATCAATGAATGCAGTAGTATCAAGTCAGAGAATAAAAGGAATTATCAATGCTGAAAAACAGTGCCAATGTCCAAGATGTGCTTGACACCAGTGCTGAACTGGGAGATAAATTCCAAATGGTTGTATTGACACGGCGAGCAGCTGTTGTCATTTTGTTGAAAAACGTAGGTGGTTGGCTTACGATCCGTGAAGGTGTGAACTCTCCGGCTTCTAACTACGGATGGAAGTACTCAATTGCCTCACAGATTGTGAGGAGCTCTTGATCGTATGCATTCGACTTTTGCTGTGACGGTGACAACTTATACAAATAGAAAGCGAGTGGCCGTGATGTGCCATTGTGTAGTTGTTGAAAAGCTACATTATAGCATTCTGACTTGTATTTACCACTAACTCGAGGGTTGCATCCAGTTCAGGGTACGCCGAGAGCATGATATTTGCTATGCTCTGTTTTGTCAATTTGAAGGCAGAGAATTTTCTGTCGATGGAGTCATATGCCTTTGTGAAGTCCACGAAGGTTATTACTGTCTTTTTATTTTTTAATGCTCTATGTTCTATCAGTTGCTTCAGGATAAATATCTGTTCTATATAACCTCTTCCCTTCCTGAATCCCACTTCGTAGTCGCCAACTGTACTTTCTACCTGTTCTTCTACTCTCTTGAGCAATAGTTGTGACAGCACCTTGTATCCGATCTCTAGTAGCGATATTCCTCTGTAGTTGTTTGCATCACTCTCATTCCCCTTCTTCTGTTTTGGTGCTACAATTGCATTCTTCCATCCTCCTGGCAACTTCTTTGTTCTCCAGATCTGGTGAATTACGTTGGTCATGTTGTCTTGTTGCTTTGTTGCCTCCACTCTTTATCATCTTGGCTGCTATACCATCTTCTCCAGTTGCCTTATTATTCTTTAGATCGCTTATGGCGTGTGCAACTTCCTCCCTGGTTGGAGGGCGTGGCTCTCTCTCTTCTGTGTCAGTCCCCAGTTCCAGCTCTTCTTCAGGTGGTTTACATTTCAGCAGGTTGTGAAAGTGCTCTGCAAAAATCTGACAGTTCTCCTTTGCACTAACACCCAGCTCCCCTTTCTTATCTCTTATAAACAGTTCTCTGCCCTTGTATCCAATCAGACTCTTTTTGAATTTCCCAAAAAAGTGTGTGCTGTTGTTTTTCCTGAAGTTGGTCTCAATCTCTTCCAGTTCCTGCTTAATCTTCTCTCTTCTGGTCCATCTTATTGTTCGGGCCGCTTCCTTTCTTGCTCCGAAGAAAACTTCCAATTTTTCTGGGTCCTTCTTTCTGCTCCAGTCTCTCCAGGCTTTCCTGCAAGTCTCTACCACTTCCTCACATTCCTTGTTCCACCACCAGTGCTTCTGTTTCTTTTCTTCCTTTCCCCATAGTTCAGCCTGTTTCACCATATTTCGCTTCATGTCATCCCATTCATTGAATGATTCATTCCTTCCTCATATCTGAATCGATTGTGTCTTAATTTGTCTCTGTCTGCCTTAATGTTTTCTGGTCTTCTATTCGTCTGTGGCAGTCTGTCCCTGTTTGGGATCCAAAGGCGCTTAACTTCTGTAAGATAGTGATCCGATTCTGTTCTTGTGTTCTTCCTGACCTTTGTGCTCATGATTTCTTTAGCATTTGTCCAGCTGACTGCTATGTGGTCAATTTGGAATTCCCCAAGGCGGGTGCATGAGTTTGCTCATGTCTTTTTCTTACACGGTTTGGCCCTGAAGTTTGTTGTCATCAATCTCATTTTGTGTTCTTGACATAGTTCAATTAGTCTTTCTCCATTTTTGTTTGTCCACTGGTGTGCAGGGTACTCGCCCACTACTCCTTTATGCTGCTTCCGTCTTCCAGTCTTCCAGTCTGTGCATTATAATCTCGTACGAGTATCTTTACATGTCTATATGGTATGTTTTTCAGTGTATCACCTAGCTCTTCCCAGAAACTATCTGCAACTTTCTTGCCTTTCCTGTTCTTGTCATTTGTAGGTGCATGTCCATTTATTATTGTATACTTTTTGTTCCCTGCTTGAAATGTCAGTGTTGATATCCTTTCTGACCTGCTCTTCATTTCAGTTATGCCATCCTCATATCTCTTGTCTAGTATGAACCCTGTACCAAAGCATCTCGGTGCATGTCTTTCCTTTCCCACTCTAACTCCTGGTTTCCCCTTCAGTATTATGAAGCCTTCTGACTCCACTGTATCTTCGTCAGTGTATCTTGTTTCTTGCATCGCTAATATTCCAATGCTTCTCTCTTTCATATCATCTATTACCTGTTTAAGTTTACCAGTCTTAATCATTGTCTGTACATTTATGGTTCCAACTCTGAAAGTCTTTTTAGTTTTAATCTTCTTTGAGTTTCTTGAGAGCTCCAACTCTTCCCTTGTGCACTTTTTGGCAGGTCCCCCAGAATCCGAATGCCTGCTTGCGTCGACCTGGGTCAACAGGGGATCGTTCCCCTGGGGTAATCTCGATTCCATAGTGCGATCCATTCCATGAGCTAAAAAAATTTTTTGGTGTGACGGCTCGTGTCCGTCCAGTTATACGACTGAAGTTGTTAGCCCCAGAAGATGTGTTCAGGCCACCCCTGACATGGGAGACACATATACCTTTGGTAGCCGCCCCTAACATGGAGTACAGCCGCTACCTGATATGTTTTAGTGGCTCTTCTGCTCTCTCTGCCGTTGGGAAGTGACATTCCTCTTCTGCCTTCGAGACTGTTGGCCGGGCTTCACCTGTAACCCTAGGTAGGGGCCCTAACTGGGTGCTACCATCCGGAACCAGATGGACCCAGGTTTTTTTACGAGGTTGTTACTCCTCCTTCTCCATGACTTGCGATATGGGGCCCCGGGCTTGGGACCAGCAATGGTGGAGTTATTGCTAACCTTACAATAAAAAAGAAAACCTTATACAAATTTATATTAAGCGGGGAGTATTCATGTTGATGACACTATGTCATTATCATATACATGTTGATAACACTATGTCATTATCCCAAGATACTGATACAAATATAGAGCACTCGAAATAGGTCTATGCCTATATGTTAGATATTGTTTTTCCAAATTTAGGTCCTACTACAGGCAGAGGTACCTTTCTCTATGTTAAAACAGCAAATCTGCCATATTACAATCTTCTTATTCATCAACTGAGTAAAATTCTTTACCTTAGAGCCATTGACCCAATGTTGTCTTAAATTTATTTTTAGATACTGTTTGTACAATTTTAGGGAACATATTAAACAGTTCGAGGCCTACATCTTTATAACTATTATGTATCTTGGACAATCTAGAGTATGGCAGATCAATTGTGTGGTTTCGTCTTGTATTATGGGCGTGGACAGATGACCTAAGGGGATATTAAGCTATGTTTTCTTTTACACATAATAAGCAATAATAGATGTACAAACAAGGAACTGTCATGATGTTAAGTTTTTTTGAAATGTTCCCTGCATGTATCCCTAGGAGATAAACTCAGTATACATCGAAGAACTTTTTTTTGCCATCCGAAAATTGATACTGAATTGGGAGAATTTTCCCAGAGCAGAATACCATATGAAAGATGGGGGTGGATATAAGCAAAATATGAATGCAGCAGTAAGTTTTGGCTGACATTATTCCTAAGCTTATAAAGTAGGAACATAGCACGTGCAAGTTTAGAACAGACGTATGTGATATGTTTATCCCAGCTAAGTTTCTGGACAATCATCATTCCTAACAGTTTAACAGACTTATTTTCTTTGTTTGATACCTTCAAATTAAAGAATATTTCCTCAGTTTTAGTTTCATTTATGTATAGGGAGTTTGCACTAAACCAATGAACCGATTTTTCAAATATTATATTACTTTTTTCTCGTACAGATTCAAGAGCCTGTCCTGAATTGATAAAAGTTGTATAATCCGCATAGAGGACTGTTTTACAGGGTAAATACTGTGGCATGTCATTAACACACACTACAAACAGGAAGGGCCCAAGTATGGAGCCCTGTGGCACACTTCTTTTTATTGTTTGTAGGCTTGACAGCTGCTCATTTACACTAACAAAGGGTACTCTGTTGCTTAAGTAGGATTTTAATAATTTCAAGGTGTCCTCTTCCATGGCATAGTGTCTTAATTTCATGATCAAAGTACTATGAGATACAGTGTCAAATGCTTTACTCAGGTCTAGGAGAGTAGCACAAGAGATTAATTTATTTTCAAAGCCATCATATATATCACTAACAATATTTTCAAGATCTTTAACTGTGGATAGTTTAGACATGAATCCATACTGTGAATTACTTAACAAGTTATTCCTCTCAAAATAGTGATTCATTTGTTGGTGAGCACAGTCTTCGATTATTTTAGATATTATTGGGATTAATGAGATAGGGTGATAGTTACTTGGATTTGATTTATCTCCTTTCTTAAATATGGGAATAGTTACTGCTATTTTCAAACAGTTGGGGAAAATCCCTTGCTGTAATATACGGTTAATGAGAGTGATTAGAGGGGACAGAAGATCACTTGATATCTTCTTTATGACAAAGTTTGGCAGACCATAGAAGCCCTCTGCTCTGGAACTACTTAGTCTGTCTATTGCTTTGCTAACATCATTTTCAGTTACTGTTGCCCAGCAGAATTGATGAACTACATTCTTATTTGAACCTAAAAGAGTTTTAGTATCAAGCACGGCGTTGGGGGGAGACAAATCTTATTGTAAACTGAAGTTAACAAAGTGTGAGTTAAAGATATCTGGGGCTATGGGTATAGCTGGTTGAGTTGTTGGTCTATTTATTTCACTTTTAATTACTTCCCAGGCAGCTTTACAGCTGTTTCTGGATTTAAGAATATAGTTATCATTTGCCCTACGTTTTGCCAAGCTTATTTCAGATCTATAAATTTTTCTTATTCTAATGTACATCTCTTTGTACTCGCTGCTGTTATGAGATTGTGGTTTATGAGCTTGGTTATTATTCTGTTTTTTTACTAATCTGGGACAACAGTCATCAAATATTCTTGCAATTTCCTCTATAAATAATTGGCTTGTGTTATTCACACACATATCTTTGTATGTCATTCCAGTTAACTGACCTTAATCTAGTTCTAAACTCTCTTATGTTGCATTCATTCATAGGTCTAACAGTTTTGTGTTGTTCATCTGGAATACTGACTGGGACTGTAATTCATAGGCCATCATGGTCAGCTAGGCCTAACTTGACTACTCCAGTTTCAACATTATTTTCATGGATATTACTTATTATATTGTCTAAGCATTCATTATATCTAGTAGGCTTATCATTTAGACAATAGCAGTCAAAAGCTCTTAGGCTATCCAAGAATTCCAATATGATATGACTTTTACCCTGATATCCATATTAATATCGCCAAAAATTAAGATTATTTGGTGTTTATATTTAGGCTTGTTAGTAAGACTAACAGTTTTTTTTATAAATTTACTATAAATTCATATTCACTAGAAGATGGTGTGCATTATACAGATGCAACAATAATATTATGTTTAGATATATGTACAACTGCAGCCTCAAAGGTGGTGTCTATACACAGGTCTGTGACATCAATAGTAAAGTATTGTAGATTTAGACCATTCTTAATATATATTGCAACACCCCCATGTCCAATTGTTGATCTGCAGCAACTACTAGCTAAGGAGTGACCAAATGGAATATTGAGGTCAATTTCTGATGAATATAGCCAGTGCTCATTTACACTAAGTTTCGTTCTAGGCAAGATGGTGGCATATATACAAACTGTAGTAAATTGCTCCATAAATTTTGAGTTATCATCATCAGTAAAGTGTTGTTCATGTGATATTATAGTGGAAAAAGGTATTAGAGCTTGCTCACTAACGCATAAATGGTACCACTCAAGTTGTTTTGTGAAATTAAACTCTGATAAAATCTCGTGCGATTGTGGTCTGCTGTGTAACAGTCTCCAAGTAGCAACAGAAATGTGCAGTGCCGGAATTGAACTAAATGTGTTGCATGAGCTTTATTGAGATATAAATGCAGCTAGAAAATACGTAGAATTCCTGGAAAATCTAAAGCAAGTATTGAGGAATCCTCTTGAAAACAAAAACAGAATCAGAAAGTGCTTACAGCAGGCCTAGGTCTAAAAAAACTACGGAACAATTTCGCCATACTAGATGGTGTAAAAGCAAACAAGGAAGACTTTAATGATACTGATTGCCATCTAACAGACGCTGCTGATATACGACAATATAGAAATAGCATTGCTCCAAAAGGCAGTAATGGCAGAAACATATATCTTAGGAAATCCAAGTTAGTTGTTTACTCAGACAGTCATGGTCGCGATCTCGCAAAAATCTTGCAAAACGAACACAATCTTAGAGCTACCAGCTATGTAGAACTGGGGGGCCCTATGAACGAAGTTATAAGGAACATACAGCATGATAACACTACACAAGAAAATCTAGTTTTAGTTATAACTGGTGATGCAAACAATGTTTATTGCAATGAACTAAAAAGTGCTATCTGTGACCTCCGGAAAACTCTAGATACAGTGGAAAATGAAAGTGTAATAGTGACTGGAATACCACACAGATATGACCTAACAGAAACGTCATGTGTCAACCAGGAAATTATCAAGGCCAACAGGCAATTTCGCAAAATATGCAAAGCATACAGAAACACAAACTTCCTAGATGTGAAATTCTTGGAAAGGAAACACTTCACCAGGCATGGTATGCATTTAAAATTCATGGGAAAAAGTTCATAGGCTCTAGAATAAATGAGATGGCTGAGATGATGTACACAAGAAACAACATCATGCCTATTATTGTATCAACTCAAAACGGAGAAGCCATCTCATCACAAATGATATCAGCAACAAAAAAAGCAGCAGAACAAACACAACCAATAGCAGTTAACAAAATGCAGCAGTACAAACAATAATTGGAACAGAAATGCCAACAAGAGCATCACCACCAACAGCAGCATCACAGACAGCAGCAAAAGCAGAAATCCCAGCAATAGCAGGAGCAGCAGCAGACATGGAAACAACCATCCATGGGGCAGCAAGTAGACGGAAAAGGACACCTCCTTCCCATCTGAAGGATTTTTTAATTGCAGATATGACGAAAAAGAAGCCACCAAGATAAGTAACATTAAATGTCTAACAGTACTCCACCAAAATCTACAGTGTGTAAAAAACCAAGTGCAACAGCTGGAAGTCAAGTTACAAATCTTTGACAGCACTGTTATCTGTATTACAGAGCACTGGTGTAAAGAGAGTGAAATCTTACATATTAATTTACCCTCACATGTCCAAGCATGCTCTTATTGCAGAAGTGTGCTCCCTGCCACCGTTGGATAAGCAGCTGCCAGCAGCAAATCGTATACTCTTAGCTCACTTATTTATTACATAGTTTAATTCTTAATTTCTTTGCGTGTTTTTGGGTACTTTTATTGTTTAATTCATAAATTTCGGGCATATTATAGTATTTGAGAGTTGTAGCATCGCGCTTTAGTACCTGAAAATTGTGTAAAATCGCGTAGTCTCCTTCTGCCACCAAGCAGGGTGTCAGCAGTGCGCAAGTAGCAGCATTACTGCATTTACTAGGCAATCTTGTATTTTAATAACCATTTAAATTTTGTGTCGAATTGTTTGTGCTCTCTGTAGATTAGTTCAGATGTTCTTTGCACAACAGTTTTTAGCATGGATAGGTACTGCGACTGCTGTGTTCGGATGCGGGCTGAGTTGGCATCCCTTCGCCCCCAGCTTCAGGCAGTGTTGGCTTCGGTTACACAGCTTGAGGCTGTTGCCAATGGGCATCACTGAGGGGGTCCGGATGGGGGTTTGTCGGGGACGGCCAGCTCGTCCCACGCATCCCCCGATCGGACTAGAGCTGTGGCTGCCCGGGATACTGCTCACATTGAGGCCGACCCCTCACCTGTGGTAGAGTGGGAGGTCGTCTCGAGGTGTGGCAGGGGGCAAAAGACATTCCGGAGGGCTGAACAGAAGGCCTCTCCAGTTTGTCTGACGAACCGGTTTCAGGCTCTGTCTCTGGCTGATACTGATCTTCGGCCGGACATGGCTGCTTGTCCTATTCCAGAGGTTGCCCCTCAGTCTGCAAGATCCGGGTGGTTGCAGAGGGTGGGCTTACTGGTAGTTGGGAGCTCCAGCATCAGGCGCGTAATGGGGCCCCTTAGGGATATGGCAGCAAGAGAGGGGAAGAAAACCAATGTGCACTCCATGTGCATACCGGGGGGAGTCATTCCAGATGTGGAAAGGGTCCTTCTGGATGCCATGAAGAGAGCAGGATGCACCCATCTGCAGGTGGTCGCTCATTTCGGCACCAATGATGTGTGTCGCTATGGATCGGAGGAAATCCTCTCTGGCTTCCGGCAGCTATCTGATTTGGTGAAGACTGCCAGTCTCGCTAGCAGGATGAAAGCAGAGCTCACCATCTGCAGCATCATCGACAGGACTGACTGCGGACCTTTGGTACAGAGCCGAGTGGAGGGTCTGAATCAGAGGCTGAGACGGTTCTGCGACCATGTGGGCTGCAGATTCCTCGAATTG
The DNA here is from genome assembly GCF_021461395.2 of Schistocerca americana. NCBI lineage: Eukaryota > Metazoa > Arthropoda > Insecta > Orthoptera > Acrididae > Schistocerca > Schistocerca americana. Next base: position 554,949,525 of record NC_060125.1, on the reverse strand, counting down.
CGCCATAGGGTGGTGGGTTTTCGGGTTCCGCTGGATAGGTCAGCAGTCCACTACATACAGCAGATGGCTACACGGGTAGCAGGGGTTGTGTGGCGTGGACTGGGCAGTTTTTTAGGTTAGATGGCCTCGGGCAAGTACAGAAGGGGCAAAAGCCTCAAAGGGTGTGGGGCAAAGTCAGGACATGCAGGGACCAAGCAGCAATTGGTATTGTAATTGTAAACTGTCCAAGATGCATTGGTAAAGTACCGGAGCTTCAAGCGCTGATAGAAAGCACCGAAGCTGAAATCGTTATAGGTACGGAAAGCTGGCTGAAGCCAGAGATAAATTCTGCCAAAATTTTTACAAAGGCACAGACGGTGTTTAGAAAGGATCGATTGCAGGCAACCATAGGTGGCACGTTTGTCGCAATTAGTAGTAGTTTATCCTGTATTGAAGTAGAAGTGGATAGTTCCTGTGAATTATTATGGGTGGAGGTTACACTCAACAACTGAGTTAGGTTAATAATTGGCTCCTTTTACCGACCTCCCGACTCAGCAGCATTAGTGGCAGAACAACTGAGAGAAAATCTGGAATATATTTCACATAAATTTCCTCAGCATGTTATAGTCTTAGGTGGAGATTTCAATTTACCAGATATGGACTGGGACACTCAGATGTTTAGTACGGGTGGGAGGGACAGAGCATCGAGTGACATTATACTGAGTGCACTATCCGAAAATTACCTCGAGCACTTAAACAGAGAACTGACTCATGGAGATAACATCTTGGACCTACTGATAACAAACAGACCCGAACTTTTCGACTCTGTAAGCACAGAACAGGAAATCCGTGATCATAAGGCCGTTGCAGCATCCCTGAATATGGAAGTTAATAGGAATATAAAAAAAGGGAGGAAGGTTTATCTGTTTAGCAAGAGTAATAGAAGGCAGATTTCAGACTACCTAACAGATCAAAACGAAAATTTCTGTTCTGACACTGACAATGTTGAGTGTTTATGGAAAAGGTTCAAGGCAATCGTAAAATGCGTTTTAGACAGGTATGTGCCGAGTAAAACTGTGAGGGATGGGAAAAACCAACTGTGGTTCAACAACAAAGTTAGGAAACTACTGCAAAAGCAAAGAGAGCTTCACTGCAAGTTTAAAAGCAGCCAAAACCTCTCAGACAAACAGAAGCTAAACAATGTCAAAGTTAGCGTAAGGAGGGCTATGCGTGAAGCATTCAGTGAATTTGAAAGTAAAATTCTATGTACTGACTTGACAGAAAATCCTAGGAAGTTCTGGTCTTACGTTAAATCAGTAAGTGGCTCGAAACAGCATATCCAGACACTCCGGGATGATGATGACATTGAAACAGAGGATGACACGCGTAAAGCTGAAATACTAAACACCTTTTCCAAAGCTGTTTCACAGAGGAAGACCGCACTGCAGTTCCTTCTCTAAATCCTTGCGCAAACGAAAAAATGGCTGACATCAAAATAAGTGTCCAAGGAATAGAAAAGCAACTGAAATCACTCAACAGAGGAAAGTCCACTGGACCTGACAGGATACCAATTCAGTTCTACACAGAGTACGCGAAAGAACTTGCCCCCCTTCTAACAGCCATGTACCCCAAGTCTCTAGAGGAACGGAAGGTTCCAAATGATTGGAAAAGAGCACAGGTAGTCCCAGTCTTCAAGAAGGGTCGTCGAGCAGATGAACAAAACTATAGACCTATATCTCTGATGTCGATCTGTTGTAGAATTTTAGAACATGTTTTTTGCTTGCGTATCACGTTGTTTCTGTAAACCCAGAATCTACTCTGTAGGAATCAACATGGATTCCGGAAACAGCGATCATGTGAGACCCAACTCGTTTTATTTGTTCATGAGACCCAGAAAATATTAGATACAGGCTCCCAGGTAGATGCCATTTTCCTTGACTTCCGGAAGGCATTCGATACAGTTCCGCACTGTCGCCTGATAAACAAAGTAAGAGCCTACGGAATATCAGACCAGCTGTGTGGCTGGACTGAAGAGTTTTTAGCAAGCAGAACACAGCACGTTGTTCTCAATGGAGAGACGTCTACAGACGTTAAAGTAACCTCTGGCGTGCCACAGGGGAGTGTTATGGGACCATTGCTTTTCACAATATATATAAACGACCTAGTAGATTGTGTCAGAAGTTCAATGCGGCTTTTTGTGGATGATGCTGTAGTATACAGAGAAGTTGCAGCATTAGAAAATTGCAGCGAAATGCAGGAAGATCTGCAGCAGATAGGCATTTGGTGCAGGGAGCGGCAACTGACCCTTAACATAGACAAATGTAATGTATTGCAAACACACAGAAAGAAGGATCCTTTATTGTATGGTTATATGATAGCGGAACAAACACTGGTAGCAGTTACTTCCGTAAAATATCTGGGAGTGTGCATGCGGAACGATTTGAAGTGGAATGATCATATAAAATTAATTGTTGGTAAGGCAGGTACCAGGTTGAGATTCATTGGGAGAGTCCTTAGAAAATGTAGTCCATCAACAAAGGAGGTGGCTTACAAAACACTCGTTTGACCTATACTTGAGTACTGCTCATCAGTGTGGGATCCGTACCAGGTCAGGTTGATGGAGAAGATAGAGAAGATCCAAAGAAGAGCGGCGCGTTTCGTCACAGGGTTATTTGGTAAGCGTGATAGCGTTACGGAGATGTTTAGTAAACTCAAGTGGCAGACTCTGCAAGAGAGGCACTCTGTATCCTGGTGTAGCTTGCTGTCCAGGTTTCGAGAGGGCGCGTTTCTGGATGAGGTAACGAATATATTGCTTCCCCCTACTTATACCTCCCGAGGAGATCACGAATGTAAAATTAGAGAGATTTGAGTGCGCAAGGAGGCCTTCCGGCAGTCGTTCTTCCCGCGAACCATACGCGACTGGAACAGGAGAGGGAGGTAATAACAGTGACACGTAAAGTGCCCTCCGCCACACACCGTTGGGTGGCTTGCGGAGTATAAATGTAGATGTAGATATACAATGAAAGGTGGAGGAACATGTATTTATGTTAAGAACGGCATTGAATTTAAAGTCAGAAATGATATTATCATGCTAAGTGTAGACAAAGACTTTGAAGTGTCAGCAATAGAGATAGTTGCTATAAATATGCCCAAGAAACTAACTATATTATGTGCATATTGTTCTCCCAGTCGTAATTTAGAGATATTCTTTTCAAAACTTATACAAAGCCTAGAACTAGCGTTGACTCTGAAACATAGTATCCTTTTGTGTGGGGACTTTAACATAAATACAACTAAAACAGATGACACCAGTAACACATTTATGAATATCCTACATAGTTTTGGTCTATCATCGCTAGTCAACAGTGCAACAAGAATAACCACACATTCATCATCTACCATTGACCATGTAGCTACAGATGTAGGCAGAGAAAACTGTGATGTACTTGTCAAAAATCTGGGACTCTCTGACCATCTATGTCAGATTATAAAAGTAAAAGCTTGTGTAAAAGAAGAATCAAAACTGCATGTATATAAAAGAGTCTACTCTCAATCAGCTTTGCAAGAGTTTTCCTTAAAGTTAGCGCATGAAAGTTGGGAAGGAGTATACATAGAAACTAAACTGAATAGTAAGTTCTCCAATTTTATGTCTGAGCTTAAATTAAAATTTGAAGAAGCATTCCCCAAAGCATTAATTCCCATTGGAAAACCCACCAACAATAAATGGATTACTAAAGGAATCAGAAAAAGTGCTCAAACTTGTAAATACCTAAACTCCATTAAAAAGGACAATAGTGATCCAGTTTTTTTGCACTACTACAAAAGGATCTACAGGAAAGTACTCAACACGGAAAAAAAAAGAAAAAGAAGAAAAAAAAAAAAAAAAAAAAAAAATCAGCCAACGATAGGTTCATAAATTTAGCCAATAATAAAAGTAAAGCTACATGGGCTGTAGTGAAACAAGAAACAGGAACTGTGAAGCAGAGAGGTACAAACACACAAATCAGGAACAAGGAAAACTTAGAAAGTAACCCGAAAGAATTAGCAAATTATGTGAATAACTACCTTAGCAGCATTGCAATGAACTTGCAGAAAAATCTTCCAAAAGGTGCTAATCAACCAATACAGAAGCATACAGCAAACTCAATGGTATTGCTTCCAACTACTGAGGAGGAAGTATGCAATGTTGCAAGGCAATTAAAGAACAAAAACTCTGCAGGTTTAGATGAAATCCCAATGTGTGTGCTGAAAAAACGCATAAACGGTATCAAAGCTCCACTAACAGAAATCATAAATGAATCCTTCAAAACTGGTTGCTTCCCTGACTATCTGAAGCACACCAAAATTTTACCAGTTCACAAGAAAGGTAACGTAGAAAACATTGAGAACTACAGACCAATAGCCTTATTGTCATGCTTTTCCAAAGTGATAGAAACAATAATGAAAAACAGGCTTTTGAGCTATCTAAGTAAGTTCAACCTCCTCTGCAATGACCAGCACGGTTTCAGAACTGGTAGAGGTACAGAATCTGCAATAGCACAATTTACAAAAACAGTTTTGGAAGCACTACATGAGAACAGCTATGTAACTGGCCTTTTCCTAGACCCGTCTAAGGCATTTGATATAGTTGACCACCAGAAGCTGTCGCATAAATTAGAGGCACTAGGAGTAAGGGGAGTGGTTCTCAAATGGTTTCGTTCATATCTAGAAAACAGAGTACAGTCAGTAGAGATCACACATGTCTCCAGTGGATCAAAGTACATTGAGAAATATATATCTGATCCACAATATATCAATACTGGGGTCCCTCAAGGAAGTGTACTAGGCCCTGTATTATTTCTGGTGTATATAGATGATTTCCCACAACATATCAGCCATGGACAGATGATATTGTTTGCGGATGACAGCAACATAGCAATCACCAGTAAGACACCAGCACAAATGTTGGAAAATTCTACTGAAGTGCTGAGGGATGTTCACAGATGGTCTCAGGAAAACAAAGTAATTCTCAACGTAAAGAAAACAAATGCAATATGCTTTAGAATGAACAGAAAACAGAGTCCCTTAAATTTAAAACTAGATAACGTCTCCATAGATGATGTACATAAAACAAAATTCTTAGGGTTGCACATTGACAGCCAAAAGAAGTGGAATGAACATGCTATGAAACTCTCGAAAAAGATATCCACAACATGTTATGCACTTAGAGTCCTTGTATCCGCATGCAATAGTGAATGTTTGAGAACTGTATACTTTAGTTATGTTCATTCAGTAATCAGTTGTGGTATTATTTTCTGGGGAAACAGTGCTCAGAATTTACAAACAGTATTTAAAATGCAAAAGAGAGCAGTGAGAATTATAACAAAAAGCAGTAAGCGGGCCCACTGCAGAGAACTTTTCAAAATGTTAGAAATTCTAACTGTTCCTTGTGAATTTATATTCCAAACCATAGTGTACATCAAGAAAAATATAGAAAATTATACCACAAATAGCAGTTTTCATCACTATAGTACAATAACAAGTCACTGTCTTCACCTGGACGGGAAGAATAAACATAAGACTCAAAATAGCTTCTTGTTTGAAGGTGTAAAACTGTATAATAAACTGCCACAGAAAATAAAAGAAGCAGATAACATGTACAGCTTTAGGAAAAATCAAATTGTTTTTGCAAGAACACTGCTTTTACACTATAAGTGAATTCCTTAGTACAAAATGATTGTAAGTAGCTTTTGTTTCACAATATTTTGATAAGGAGAAAAATGATTGTAAATAATTTATATGTCACAATGTTTAATTACATGTAACAACAACCTGTATAAATATATGAATGTACGCAACTGACAACATCCATACATTTTTAAATGTCCACGGATGGCTAAATAAATAAATAAATAAAAATAAATAAATACCACAGTTGTAAGTTTCTAACCAGTCCTACAATTCTCCCAACTTCTTTCTTAAAGACTGTATATTAATATGTAAGAACAGAAGACTATTTTTGCTAACCCTGGGCAGTAAAGAAGAGGGTTCAGATTGTCTTCTTAAGGGCACCTTCTATACAACTGATATCTTGAGTTGTTTGCAAGTCTACTGCTGGTAGCCAGGCCCTATTTTGACAACGTTCGTATACATCTAGTTTTCTGGGCTCAGAGTGAATGGTTTGAAGGTTATATTGATCCTGCTGGAACACATCTGTTAATATTTTGTCAGACAGACCAGCAGTTTACAGGTTTCTCTGGTCCGGTGATATTACTGTAAAGGTGGCCATCCAGGAATTTCCAACCTGACCAGTCACAGACGCATAGGCACTGTGACTGTGCTCGACAGTCGATTGCTGATGCTCTTAGCCTGATGGCCGTGTGCAACATGAAGTGCAGTTGCACACCTGGTTCACAAATTTTCTGTGATGCCAGCAAATGAACTGCTGTTCTGCACTGGAAGTTGAAGAGTTTGTTGAGGAACAGTTACATGACCTCTTGCAGTGGCATCCCCTGTCATTGCTGCGGTAGCGGTGAGTCAACAATTCACTGATTTGTTTTGATAACGTGTCAACTTTTGATCTCGGCTGCAACAGAATCGTAGTTGTGCGTGTGACCACTGATGCTGATACATTGTCACATGGTGCTGTCACTGTATTGATACAAGTGGGCATCAGGGTATCCCGTCTTTTGTCAGCCAGGTCTGTAACTGCGCCTAAAAGCATCTTAGCCTGTGGTGCTATAAGAGCTTCGACTTGTAGTGATAAAAGGCTACTCCACAAGGCATGTAGCAAGTTGTCCAGTACAGTGCTGGTATCAACTTTACTTCTCAAATGTCTCGGGTACTACAATAGTTTCAAGTCCCCATTGTATTCCTGTGTCAAAAATTGTCGTAAGCATTCTTACTGTGAGGCAGAGACTCTGCCAATCAGTTCGGCCTTTTTTTCCTAGGAATTAATCACAGGAGGAAAGTGTTATCACGTCCTTGACCCCTGCATCAAAATGATGATCCAGTTGGCTGACCACTAAGGTGAATGTCATTGAATCTGTAGATATTCCAGCATAACAAAAGCTTGCCCCAGCTTGTGCAAACCGTAATGCGGGTTTGTGTGGAGGGGGCAGTGGCACGACAAGTCTGGAGACCAAGTATTGTCACAACCAATGTGTATGTCATTTTCTGAAGTTGATCTCATGCATGTTCTTGCCTTTTCTGTGCTTTTTACACAGACTGATCTCGTCAGGGTCACCATATTCAGAAATACTAGATATGGGTCACTTCAACAACTTATTCTGCATGTTGTAATATTCAGCCAAGCTCAATGTGAAGTGTAAGTTTTCCACACTGTGGAAAAATATCTTTATTCAACACAACACAGAATGAAAATATCTCACTGAGATAGAGCAACTTAAGAGAAGCTTTATTTCCGAGTCAAATTGTCGTTCTTGAAGAATCATCCATAACTATGTAACTATGGAAATCTGAGAAGGATGTATTCTAAAGTCAAAGAATAAACAGAAACTGTCACTGCTGAAGCAAAGCACCTCTACCAGCTGGCGCGTAAACACTTTGACAGCTGCGATAAATACTAAAACACACAACACAAATGTAATAGAAGGCAAACTTGATCACTACAAATATCTTCCAAAATGGTACTTAACTTTGGCACAATTTGATCCATGGCAGTGGATGTTCAAAACGGAATAAAATGATATCTAACTAACTTCGCTGTCTCTTTGCAGTCTATGATATTGTAAGTATCACTGATAGTAACATTTGCAGACACTGTTGTTGATCATAGTTCTCTGTAAATAGCAACGGCTAACTCACAGGTTAGTCTTCAGAGTAGTGTACCGAGCTAACTGCAGGCACTGAAGTGAACTGTTGTTATTGCTGGTTCTTAACTGTCTAACTGCTGGCATGGAACCTGGCTGAGTGAGTGTGGTGCATTGCGTTTGGAGCCTTTTGTCAGAAGAAAATCCATGTCTGCCTGTACACAGTGGAAGCAATGTAGTCTGTGGTTGATATTGTTCCCTACTGGCTATTGTCCGCCCTGTCAGCAAAGTACAACATCTACATTTACAACTATATTCTGCAAACCACCATGAGGTGGATGGCAAATGGTATGTTCCATTCTAACAGTTACTAGGGTTTCTTCCAATGCCATTCTGTATTGAGTGTGGGAAGAGTGATTGTTTGAATGCCTCTGTGCATGCAGTAATTATTCTAATCTTATCCTCATGATCCCTATGTGAGCGATATGTAGGGGGTTGCTGTATATTCCTAGATTCATCACTTAAACCCAATTCTTGAAACTTCAGTAATAAACTTTCACAGAGTAGTTTACATTGTCTTCAAGAGTCTTCCAGATCAGTTCTTTCAGTATCTCTGTTACACTCTCCCATGGATTAAACAAATCTGTGCCCATTTGTGCTGCCCTTCTATGTATTTGTTCAAGAAATCATTTACACAGGACAATCGTACAAACATACTGTCATTTGACCATCATAGACAGACTCACGTATCGACGACATAGTAATAATCATCCCTGGCGCGGAGACACAACTGAAAGATCTGAAACTAAATAAATCACCAGGTCCGGATGGAATCCCAGATCAATTTCAGAAAGAGTGACATTGGCTCCTTGCCGAGCTTGCATTTATCATTCAGCAATCTCTTGCCAAGCACAAATTGCCAACTGACTAGAAAAGGCACAGGTGACTCCATACATAAAAAGGGTAAAAGAACATGCCCACAAAATTACTGGCCAATACTTTGTGTTGCTGTAGAATCCTTGAATGTATTCTCGGTTTGAATATAGTAAACTTATGTCCTCGAATCAGCATGGTTTTAGAAGGCATCACTTGTGCCAAACTCAGCTTGCCCTTTTCTCACATGATATACTGAGAACTATGGGTAAAGAGCAACAGGCAGATTCCAGAAAACATTTGACACAGTATTCCATTGCAGACTGTTAAGTAAAGTACGAGTGTATGGAATAAGTTTACAGATATGTGAGTGGCTCGAAGCCTTCCTAAATAACAGAACTCAGTATGCTGTCCTCGTGGCAAGTGTTTATCAGAGACAAGGGTATCGTCAGGAGTACCCCAGAGAAGTGTGATAAGACCACTGTCTTTCTCTATATACATAAATCTGCAGTTGTTTGCTGATGATGCTGTGGTATACAGTAAGGTGTTGAAGTTGAGTGACAGTAAGGAGATACGAGTACGAGACCACTTAGCCAAAATTTCCAGTTGTTGTGATAAATGGCAGCTATCCCTAAATGTGAAAAACGTATGTTAATGCAGATGGGTACGAAGAACAACCTGTAATGCTCAAATACAGTATTACTAGTGTCCTGCTTGTTGCAAAGTGATACGAGATGGAACAACCATCTGAGAACTGTGACGGGAAAGTTGAATGGTCAATTTCGGTTTATTGGAAGAATTTTAGGAAAGAGTGGTTCACCTGTAAAGGAGACTGCATACAGAATGCTGGTGCAACCAACTCTTGAGTACTGCTCGAGTGTTTGGGATTGCACCAGGTCAGATTGGAAGGGGACATCAAAGCAATTCAGAGGCAGCCTGCTAGATTTATTACCAGTCAGTTTGAACAACATGTGTTACAGAGATGCTTAGGGAACTCAAATGGGAACCCCTGGAGGTTAAATGACATTCTTTTTGAGGAACACTGTTGAGAAAAGTTAGAGAACCAGTATTTGAAGCTGATTGCTGAATGATTCTACTGCCACCAACATACAGTGCGCATAAGGGCCTTGAAGATAAGATAGAAGATATTGGAGCTCATAAGGAGGCATATAGACAGTTGTTATCCCCTCACTCTATTTGCAAGTGGAACAGGAAAGGCAATGAATAGTGGTGGTACAGGGTACCCTCTGCCATGCATAGTATGGTAGGTTGTGGAGTATCTATGTAGATGTAGATATGTTCAGTATCTCCTGTCAGTCCTATCTGGTATGGGTTCCACACACTTGAGCAATGTTCAAGAACCAGAGTGATTTGTAAGCAATCTCCTCTGTAGATTGGTTGCACTTCCTCAGTATTCTTAGTACTACCACTTGCATTACCCACAACTGATCCTATGTGGTGATTCCATTTCATATCCCTATGAAGTGTTACACCCATGTATTTGTATGAATTGGCTGATTCTAGTAGTGACTCATTGTATTATAGTCATAGGATACTATTTTTTTCTTCATTTTATGAAGTGTAAAATTTTACATTTCAGAACATTTAGAATAAGTTGCCAATCTCTGCTCCATGTTGGAATCTTATCAAGATCTGACTGAATATTTATGCAATTTCTTTCAGATAGTACTTCATTATAGAGAACTGCATCATCTGCAAGGTCACTAACATACAATATGAACAGCAAGGATCCCAATACACTTCCCATTGACACACCCAAAGTTAGTTCTACATCTGGCAATGGATCTCCATCCAAGATAACATGCTATGTCCTTCCTATCAAAAAGTGCCCAATCCAGTCACAAATTTCGCTTGATATCCCACATGATCATACTTTTGACAATAAGCGTAGATGTGGTACTGATTTAAATGCTTTTCATAAATAACGAAATACTGGATCTACCTGGTTGCCTTGATCTAAACCTTTCAGTACATCATGTGAGAAAAATGCGAGTTGGGTTCCACATGGTCAATGTTTTCGAAATCCATGCTGGTTGACCTTGAGGTCAAATCTATTAAAGATACTTAAGATTCTACAACAAATCGCTGTCAAGGATATTGGATGGTAATTTTGTGGATGACTTCTACTACCCTTTTTGTAGATGGGTGTAACCTGTGAACTAGCACAATTTTTTGTTTGATGGTTCTATGTTAGATTATAATTAGAAAAGGGGCCTAACTCGGCTGCAAATACAGTATAGAATCTAACAGGGCACGGGGCTTTGTTCAATTTTAACCATTTCAGCTGTTTCTCAACACCACTGACCTTAATACTTATTGCATTCATCTTTTCAGTGGTAGGATTAAATTGGGGCAATTCTCCTGGCTTTTCTTTGGTAATAGGACATTTGAAAATCTCTCTCTCTCTCTCTCTCACACACACACACACACACACACACACACACACACACACGGAGGGCCATTGAATTTTTTTTTCAGCAAGCAGTACCCACAGTCATAACTTTTTATATCTGTGACAATAGTATAGATACTGTGGATTAGCACTGTGCTTCTGCAGAGAGCTGAGAACTGTAAGTGTCTGGAAGGACTTTCTAATACCTGCAATTATCACTCTATTTTCCTTAGCTGCTACTGTTGCAGTGGCTCCTTTTAGAAATACAGTACTTCCTCACAAATTAATTTAAACAATGAGCATAATTTAGTGTCTACATTGTTTTCCATACACACGTCATCCCACGTTTTGTTTTGTCAGGGTGCTAGCAAAAGTATGTAATTTGCATTTCAAGATCTGTAGGCCCATAGTTCTACCAAGCCAGTTTTTGGCTTTATTACCTGTCAGTAATAAGCACAGGGGCCAAGACGTTTTGTGAATATTACACTATTTTCCCTGTCGATATCTGATGTTGAACTTTTTCATACACCACTAGCAGTTTTTCCCCCGTCTGTGCCACGCCAAAAGTGTTCATAGTGTTTAGGAATTTGTTACTAATTTCACCTGCAACACCTTTATTAATATTGACATCTCCAGATAGTATTATAGTAGTTTTGGGGGATGAGACTCTTTCCAGGCCTTCAGTTAAGTTATTAAAGTGTGTCAACATTAGCAGTAGGTTAGTGGGACACATATAGAATGATTTCACTTCTTACGATGTCTAGCTTCGCTAGTTCAACAACTGACAATTCAAAATTTTTGTCTACACTAATTGGTATCATATTGTCTGCAGCTTTAAAATGTGCTGGAAGAAAGAAGTTTCCTCTAATGGCCATTATTCACTTTTGTTTTGCATACTACACTGCCATGGTATTTGTGACCATTGATAAATGGCTTGGCTGGAGAGTTGCTGTTTGTACTGTAACAAATATCATGGCTGCAGCTCTCAAGCCCAGCCAACCGTGGACTGCCCATCAAATTACTTGATAGTTACCAAAAACATATGTAGTTAATGGGCTAATGTTTTGCTTGAAAATGGCTACACAGCCAAAACATTATAGTGCACACAACAAAATGGAAATGAATAACAGCCAATACAAGAAACTTGTTTCTTTCAAGAAGTTTATCACACTTGCAGACCCTGTTGCAGCTAAATTATTTACAATGTATGTCACTTCTAATGTATATTATCCCCCACACTTTAAAGTACACTACTGGCCATTAAAATTGCTACACCAAGAAGAAATGCACATGATAAACGGGTATTCATTGGACAAATATATTATACTAGAACTGATACGTGATTAAATTTTCACGCAATTTGGGTACATAGATCCTGAGAAAGCAGTACCCAGAACAACCACCTCTGGCCGTAATAACGGCCTTGATACACCTGGGCATTGAGTACAAACAGAGCTTGGATGGCGTGTACAGGTACAGCTGCCCATGCAGCTTCAACACGATACCAGAATTCATCAAGAGTAGTGACTGGCGTATTGTGACGAGACAGTTGCTCGGCCACCATTGACCAGACATTTTCAATTGGTGAGAGATCTGGAGAATGTGCTGGCCAGGGCAGCAGTCGAACATTTTCTGTATCTAGAAAGGCCTGTACAGGACCTGCAACATGCAGTCGTGCATTATCCTGCTGAAATGTAGGGTTTCACAGGGATCGAATGAAGGGTAGAGCCACGGGTCGTAAAACATCTGAAATGTAATGTCCACTGTTCAAAGTGCCGTCAATGCGAACACAAGGTGACCGAGACGTATAACCAATGGCATCCCATACCATCACACCGGGTGATATGCCAGTATGGCAATGACGAATACACGCTTCCAATGTGCGTTCTGCGAAATGTCGCCAAACACGGATGCAACCATCATGATGCTGTAAACAGAACCTGGATTCATCTGAAAAAATTACGTTTTGCCATTCGTGCACCCAGGTTCATCGTTGAGTACACCATCGCAGGCTTGCAAACGTCCCCATCTGTTGACTCAGGGATTGAGACGTGGCTGCACAATCCGTTACAGCCATGCAGATAAGATGCCTGTCATTTCGACTGCTAGTGATGCGAGACCATTGGGATGCAGCACGGCGTTCCGTATTGCCCTCCTGGACCCAACCATTCCATATTCTGCTAATAGTCATTGGATCTCAACCAACGTGAGCAGCAATGTCGCGATACGATAAACCGCAATCGTGATAGGCTGCAATCCAACCTTTATCAAAGTCGGAAACGTGATGGTACGCATTTCTCCTCCTTACACGAGGCATCACAACGTTTCACCAGGCAACGCCGGTCAACTGCTGTTTGTGCATGAGAAATTGGTTGGAAACTTTCCTCGTGTCAGCACATTGTAGGTGTCGCCACCGCAACCTTGTGTGAATGTTGTGAAAAGCTGATCATTTGCATATCACAGCATCATCTTCCTGTCGGTTAAATTTTGCGCCTGTAGCACGTCATCTTCATGGTGTAGCAATTTTAATGGCCATTAGTGTAGTTCTGTCATAGCAACTTGCACATTCATACGCTGATGATTTTTAACAGACTAGATATTTTGATGAACAACAGATAATTCTGAGCAAATTTCTCTGGTTTTCATCTTTTTCTCTCACAACTGGTGAGTGTGCTCTCCAGTGTGGTACAGTCTGTCACCCATGAACACACTGAAAAATTTTCAAAACTGCATGACACTTTTAAGGAAGGGGAGCACATTGACATGATTTAACCTACAAAGACCATGCCCATGACAACAGATATTTAACCATGTGTGGCCCCATACCCACCTGTGATCCTCTCAGTAATTCCAGCGATCTCCCCTTACCATTCCTGTTGAGGTGCAAATAATGCCTAGTATAGCCCAATCTCCTGATAGTCCCTATCAGTACCACTGCAATGTGTGCCCGGTCAGTCATCACTGCCATTTCCGGCCCTGCTTTGATTCACCGTACAGCATTGCCAAGATGAGGGTGGTGGTCATGGTGGAACAACTCAACCACGCATACACTTGTGCCCCTGGTTCCACTAAATATCTAACGCCTAAGTTTTGTCCTACTATATTCAATATAATTTTGTATGAATTGGTTACTTCTCAGAAGAAACATAAAGAAATTTTAATCTCTTTATATACTACTTATATTTGTGCTTGAAGTCGCTAAATAGCATTAGATGATGATAGAAGGATGTGTAGAAGGAGAGAGAATTAAAGAAGAGGGGCAGATATGTGGAAAAATAAGAGTGAAGAAATATAAAAAATGGAGGAACTAGAACCACAAAATTGTACTCAGGAAAGCTAGCATTTGAAGACAAGAAAAGAAATGTTAGCAGAATTGTAACTGATTCTCAGGTTCGAATTATGGTTACTAACCACCAAGAAGGGTTCCACAAATGGAAAGAGTACAATAGAGAGTTGTACTAGACAACCCAAAGAGTAAAGTTCATACTTATTGAAATGTTCCAGTGGTGGCCGAAGATGAGAAAGGATACTGTAATTTCAAATATTAGGTTGTAAAATATCTTAATGAAATGAATCACTGAAAAGCAATAAATCTAGAGATCCATTCGCTGTGTAGGTACTCACCAATAACTGCCTGACTCAAATCAAGACAACTTTTCTCCTTACTACAGAGACCCTCACTGAATAACCTTAAAAATTAAGACTTAAATTCTTAGTATAAACAAGACTTCAACATCACAGAATTAATGTTACCATGTGAGAACTTACTTCCTGGTCATGAAGAAAGTAGGTCAATGTGGAAAATGCTCAAGAGATTATGATTTGAAGTCAGCAGGTGTAAGACCAACTTGAAGAAGTGGGGATTTTTCTGTGACACCACATGGTGCTAATGCGGAGAACGGCAAACTATGCGAGCAGTGTTGAAGCACATGCTCCCTAAGAGAACTGATGGCAGCTACTCTTGAAGCCTGTGAGATCACTAAATATTAGTCACAAGGCATTTACAATGTGTGTTATTAAGTAACATCTGTTTGTAGAATGCTTATTGCACCAGACTGCAATTATCTATGTATTGTTTTTATTATATGGTCTATGTCTTCTGGCACTATTAAATGAATTGTCCTAATGCTCTTTTCAACAACTGTCAATTAGTGCTGAAAACATGAGAAGAGAAAATAAGCAAAAATATAAGGCTTTAGTGAAGAGAACCACATGGTTCTTGAAGACAAAGGAGAAAAAGAGAGAGAGAAAACCGCATTACTGATGAGACAGGACATAAATGTATACAGAATAATAAAGAAACACATATCTGTGCTGACTTTTGAAAAATATGTGACAGAGTGAAATAGGCTATTTTTTTAAGGCTATATGAAAATATGCTAATATTACAGAAGATAAACAAAAGGAGGGCACTGCCTACGAAGAAATTGTGCGGCAGATACATTGGAAAGAATGGGGTCAGAAAAATTAGGAAAGAGGAGATGGAACACAAAGTGAGACTGGAAAATAGTTTATGAATAAGGGAATGGTAGTAAACAGAGAAATATTGTGAGCCAATCTATATAAGTAAAAACGTAAATGTTTCTTTGTATCAAATTGTAAATCCCCAACAGTTCTTCAGCAATTATTGGGCTTTAAAATTTTGATACAGCATTGCACTCAAATATGCACGTTTTTATATGCCAGTTAGAGTGCCATACATATATATATATATATATATATATATATATATATATATATATATATATATATATATATATATATTTTTTTTTTTTTTTTTTGCGCAATACTCTAATGAACATTTGGACATACACAGAATACATATCTGAACAGCAGTCTTAGGTTGTTTGCAGATGATGCTATCATTGACCGCATAAAGTAATCAGAAGATCAACACAAATTGCAAAACAATTTAGAAAAGATGTTTGTACGGTGCAAAAAAAGGCAACTGACCCTAAATATAATACAAAGTTTGAGATCATCCACATGAAAGCTAAAAGGAATCGATTACATTTAGGTCTAAACAATAAATCAATCAAATCTAACGACTACAATATTAGAGAAGGAAAGTTACTACTCACCATATAGCGGAGCTGCTGAGTCGTGACAGGCACAACAAAAAGATTCACACACTTGGCCACTTAAGGCCTTTGCCAGCAATACACACACACACACACACACACACACACACACACACACACGTCTGCAGTCTCAGACAACTGAAACCATACTGCGAGCAGCAGCACCAGTGCATGATGTGAGTGGTGACTGGGTGAGGGTAAGGAGGAGGCTGGGGCAGGGAGGGGGAAGGATAGTATGGTGAAGGCGATGGACAGTGAAGTGTTGCAGTTTAGACGGAGGACAGGAGAAAAGGTTGGAGGTGGGGGGGGGGGGGGGGGGGGGTAAGTTGTGGAAAGGAGAGAAATAAAAAGAAATTAAAAGACTGGATGTGGCAGTGAAATGACAGTTGTGTAGTGCTGGAATGGGAGCAGGGAAGGTGCTGGATGGGTGAGGACAGTGACTAACGAAGGTTGAGACCCTCCTAGCCTCAACCTTCGTTAGCCAGTGTCCTCACCCATCCAGCCCCCTCCGTTCTCATTCCAGCACTACATAGCTGTCATTTCACCGCCACATCCAGTCTTTTAATTTCTTTTTATTTCTCTCCTTTCCGCAACTTACCCCCCCCCCCCCCCCCCTCCAACCTTCTCTCCTGCCCTCCGTCTAAACTGCAACACTTCACTGTCCACTGCCTTCACCATACTATCCCTCCCCCTCTTCACCCCAGCCTCCTCCTTACCCCCACCCAATCACCACTCCCATCATGCACTGGTGCTGCTGCTCACAGTGTGGTTTCAGTTGTCCGAGACTGCAGACGTGTGAAAGTTGCATATGCGTTTGTGTGTGTGTGTTGCTGACAAAGGCCTTAATGGCCGAAAGCTATAATTGTGTGAAACTTTTTGTTGTGCCTATCGCGGCTCAGCATCTCTGCTATATGGTGAGTAGCAACTTTACTTCTCTAATATTGGTATATTCCATCCTGGATTTTCCATTATTTGAAATCTAAAGGCTAAATTCAATTAAATACCTATGAATTAAAATTACAAACAACTTAAATTGGAAAGAACATGTAGAAAACGTTATGGGGAAGGTGAACCAAAGACAGTATTTTATTGTTAGAACACTTAGAAGATGCAACTAAAGAGACGCTTAAACTAGAGCTTCTCAATCCTCTTTTACAGTAATGCTGCGTGGTGTGGGATCCTTACCAGATAGGGTTAATGGAGTACATCGAGAAAGTTCAAAGACGGACAGCACGTTTTGTATTATCAAGAAATAGGGGAAAGTGTCACAGACATGACACCTTTTCAGTAGACATAATTAAAACAAAGGCATTCCTCATTGTAGCGGGATTTTCTCACGAAGTTTCAACCACCAACATTCTCCCCTGAATGCAAAAATATTTTTTTGACACCAACCTACACAGGGAGAAATGATCATCATGATAAAAAATAAGAGAAATCAGAGCTCACACAGAAAGATACCAGTATTCAATTTTTCCACGTGCTGTTTGAGAGTGGAATACTTGACAATTATTGTGGATGTGGTTTTAGGAACCCTCTGCCAGGCTCTTAAGTGTGAATTGCAGAGTATCCACGGAGAGAGGGGGGGGAGTGGGAAAGGGAGGGGGAGAGAGGGAGGAGGGGAGGGGAGGGAAGAGAGGGGGGGAGGGGGAGAGAGGGGGGAGGAGACGATGGACAGAGAAAAGGAGGAGGAGGAGAGGGAGGAGAGAGAGACAAAGTGAGGGGAGGAGGAGATGGGAGAGACCGGGAAGGGGGGAGAGGGAGATTAGGATTTATATCCAATTTCCCACACATATTATAAACATGTGCTTTCTGTTTTCTTTCTTTTACATTTAACCAGAATGAACTGCAGCACTGTACGGCCGGGAAAAGCTAGTACTGTACAAAGACTCGCATATGAGAAAAAAATTACAGTTCAGAAAAGTTGTACAGATAACATGACTGTGTATCCTGAATCAGTGTCCTTTCTAAACACTGCATGTCTGTTGTAGAACACAAACCAACAAACTGGCATACCATTAAAATTCCACCTCCCTGAAACAGCAAATGTTGTATTACAAAACAAAAGCCTTCAATTTTCTTCTACAGACAAACTTGCACTCTGGTAAACAATAAAATGGCTCCTTATAAATCCTGTGCAGATTTAGGTGTTCAATGGTTTTCCTGCACCAAATACGGCAAATGGCAAGACTACCCCTTTAATAATAATAATAATAAAGAAAGCATGATCAATATCTTTCCTCTCCTCAGTCCAGTCTGAGGTTGCAGTCTGCCATCAATGGGACATTAAACTATAATCATCCTTTCTTGTTTTGTATTCCTCTGAAGGTGTTGTTGCCCCAAATTCCCCGAAAGAAAACCTTCAATAATGTGATATTCAGAAGTGGCTGTTGTCAGTGCATCTTCGAATGTTTTAGATCTTCCAAATGTTCATTATGCTTTGGTGAGGAAATTCTGCATTTCACAGATATAATTTCCTTTACTTAGGATTTCTTTCTGATTATCTGTAAATTTACTGTTTTGTCCTGTAAAACAGCAGTGCCTTTTATAAATGCCACACATGAACAATGACATACAGTACAGTATCAGCATGTGTCTAAAAATTCATTATCTGTTCCACAATATACTACCTGTTTACAAACAGTTGCATAGATGTTAGCTCTCTTGGAATAAACACACCCATTTGTAATTAAGTCCATTTTACTGAAAATTTGTATTAGCTAAATAAATCCAATTAGCCTTTTATGGTTCTTTTTCTGAATAATTACAGATATTTCCTTGCCATACATACACATTCTTATTCTAAAAAGAATGCAGAACATGGCAGGAGAATATTCTAACATGTGATACTTCTCCCCTCCTACAATATGCATACCTTGTCATTCTGTGCCTGTGGACTTCTGAAGTAGCCATTACAGAAACAAATCGGAACTCATAGGGCAAATATTTGACATTTAAAATTCATACCAAACCAATGGGAAAATTAAGTAAGTCTTCTGCATCAACATGTAGTGAAAATTTTGCAGCGATCACTAATGTCACTATTTTAGTACAAAAAAAAGCAAAACCCTCTTGATGACAATAACACAAGAAACAAACTGTTACAAGCAATTAGATTAAGAAAACAATCACTGTAAGGAATAACTGAGAACAATGGAGATAAACTACCAATCCTGTGGCATTCAGCTAAAGAATGAACAAATGTCTTGTGAAAGGTTAAACTTATTTATGTGGCGAGCCAGCTTTTTAAGATTATGGTACTGGATTTAACATTTCTCACTAATCACAAGCACTCTTCTTTCTGAAGGTATTACAGACATCTGGAACTAATTCTTTCCATTTTTGATGCTCAATTGGTAAATTAAATTGCTACCACAAAGTGTAAATAGTGAAGGTACAAAGACCGACATGGTACAGAAAACATAATGAAACATTAAATATGACTGAAGTTTTCTTTGTATAGTTCTAAATGTAACTTAACACTCCTGAATAATATAGATTACGGCTTATAAGCAAAACGAAGACTTCTACAATAACATAAAAAATGACAAGAGTACCTGAACAATATGTTTGTCATCCCTCTCCATGTAAGCTATATATCCAGATGAGACAATGTAGGAGATCAAAACTGTGTGCTACATTAGGTATTCAAATACAAACATTGTTCCTCCAAAAAGTGAAACCGAATCTTTATCTGGCTCACATTCTTATTTGCGTTTATATTCTATTATGGAGTAAAAGTCTCAGTCTGGAAGTATTCAGGCATTCACAGTACTTCCCGTATATTTTGTGTGTGTCATTTTCTTAAATACAGTGACAAATGATTAACACACAGCAACACTGCTGACATGATAAGGGGCACCTAATGCAAAAGTATTCTAAGCTAACAATATCAACAAGTTTTTTAAAATTTTATTTTGGCATCCTGTAGTATCTATTGTTACCCTTATTAGCAAATGCTTTTAATATTTGTATTTACAAGGAAAAATTTTAATACAATTTTCTGAGATACTAAAGCCACATTTCAACACTTCTATATTTTCTGATTACACAGTTAACATGATATACACACATACATAACATAAATCTATGTACAAAATATCTCACAATTAAAATATGTAATTTGTAATGGTAATTCAACTGAAGATGACATATATAAAGGAGACAAACAGATTTCTAAAGAATTTGAGAAAAAAATATTTCATAAAGCTGGCATACAAACAATTGTAAAATTTAAGCAGACATGTGCAACAGTTTATTTTAAAAGAGTTTAATGCAGTCTTTAAATATGTGTAACAAGCTAGTAACAGTCACTCAGATTAGCTACAGTTCTTAATACACCTTCAAAGTAATGAGGTCATGACACACAGGAGTCACTGTTTTCTGTATCTTTGTTTTTCTGAGCCAACTGACTTCCAACAAAGTCACATGAATCCTCATCAAATTCATCCCAGTCCTTTACGAGATCTGATGCCATCCTTCTTGCCTCACTTACATCAGGCATTTGGATATGCCTGTGAGCTGAATAACTATCACCAGCTCCATCAGGAACAATGTTTTGCATTTCTGCCATTACAAGTTCTTGTTCAGAACCTTGTCCCTCAGGCTGAACCATAGCATTACTTGTACAAGCAGTATCAAATACAGGCACCTGCTGAGCTACGGTAGTTGCGATATCTGCTTCTAGCGATACACTTTCCACTTTCACTCTCTCACTGACCGAATGTCCTGCCACCTCACCCTGACTAATCCCAACATTGTCCATAATAGACTGCACAACAGATGCCTGCTCTGCTCTGACAGTCACAGGTCTAATTCCTCCATCCGTATCTTGTGGCTTATGTCTCACACACCGAGCATCTTGTGAAATTATTGTATTTGTTCGGCTCACTACAATACCTTCACTGTTTCCTTCAACAACCTTTGCCTGTACACTGCCACTTGCTATTATATTAGTAATTTCTTGACCAATATTATTTTGTTGTACTAAATAGGCACTACTTATCAGTTCTTGATGAATTTCGGTGTTGTCATGCAAGGGCTGCTTCCTTTGTACTGACTGTTCTTGCCTTTGCTCTTGAAGCAACTGTTCTTGAAGCAACTGCTGCTGATGCTGTAGAGTTTCCACTTGGCAGTTCTGGTGGTGCTGCAGATGCTGTTCTTGAGGCTTCAGGTCTTCCTGCCTTTGCTGCCGGCACAGTACATCCTGGTGGTGTTGTGGCTGTGCTTGAACTTGCACTTGCAGTTCAGATGGTTGCTGCTGGGGCTGCAGCTGCTGCTGTTGATGCGGGGTCTGTTGCTGCCGCAATGGTGGCAGGTGTGGTTGGTGTTGTGGCTGCAACTGCTGGTCTTTATTTTGCAGCTGTTGTGCAGAAGGCAACTGCTGTTCTATATGTTTATGCTGATCTTGTTTCTGTTGCTGCACTGTTTGCAGTATCTTCTCTTGGGTTACCTGCTGCTGTGCTGTTTGTTGTCGTTGTGGCTGTTGTTGTTGTTGCTGCTGCTGCTGCTGCTGCTGCAAACACAGCTGGTCCAATTTTTGTGTCTTTTGTTCTCGAAACTGTTGCTGCTGCACAAACTGATGTTGCAGGTGCTGTGTTAGCTGATGGGTGTACACTTCAGTATGTTGCTGTGGTGCCGCAATATGTCCTGTCTGAAGAATGGTGTTCCCATTGGGTCCAGGCTGTGTGATTATGAACATCATACCTTCACCGGTCATGCCTCTTAAGGCAACCTCATTTGCATAATCGTGATCCGATATAACAACACCGATACCCTCAGCATTACCTCCCTCTGAAACCTGTATTGGTGGTGGAACAATTGCTTGATTTAACGTTGGTCTCTGGACTATTGTAGAGAAAGAGGTGCCCCCAGCTGTAGTAACAACAGTGCCTTCGTATGGGTGCACTTCCTCCCCAGACATAATTTCAGGCACTATATACTCCTGAGTGTCAGCATGTACCATCTGCTCTTCAACATAGTCTTGAACCTCTGTATCACCTGCTGATCCCAGAATGTATTCTCGATTGTCATCGAGTACAATGACCGTCTGGTCACCATTAAGGGCACCTGTAGAAAGTCCTAAAGAAGCAGCGATTCCACTGGCAACATTGCTCAAAGCTTCTGCTTCAGACGATGGCACCAGTGTCTGAACTGGTCCTGCGGGGCCCGAAGCCAAAACAGTCACTGCTGGAGCCAATACTACTGTCCCTGCTTTACTTTGCTGCACCGTGACCATACAGTTGCTGTCAGTCACCTCATTACGTCCAGGCCGCACCTCGTGTTCAGGTTCCTCCTTATCTGCTTTCCTTGCAACATCACCGTGGGCAGTGCGGAGATGTGCCTTCAGATTGATGTTGCGCACAAATGGCTTGTGACATATGGGGCATTCATAATTCTTCTTAGCTGGATCCGAATGCAAATTAGCTTGTATGTGACCTTGTAATGCTCCGTTACTTTTGAATGTTGCATTGCATACCTGTGGAACAGCAACAGGAATTAATTTTTAAAAATCTATTAAAGTAACATTAGTTTCAAACAATGAAGCACATCTTCGCAATACACTTTCAATTTATACATAAAACTTGAGAGGTAGCAGAAATACTTCAGAATCTGAAGTAATATTGGCATCCATGTAAGCAATTACGAACAAGTTTTTAGCAAACTGTACAATGCACAATTTACAATAACTTATAAGTCACTATTACTGGTGTCAGTATTAATGAGCAGGTCTCTATTACAAATTATTTTCAATATTATACATGTTCATCTGACAGCTTCAGTCTGACGTGTAATCCCCATTCAGCACTATGATTTTGGCTCATATGTAAGTGGGGTAGAATGAGCACTAACTAGAATCTGCAGTTTTATTGCATTGCTCTCCAATTTATCGTTTCAATGTTATTTTGCATTTTATATTCACTTTTTTTAATCGAGAAAAGTGAGTAGCCAAGAACAATGATGTCAACAGCACTTGTAAGGGAGACATTGCTTCTTGTGCACCACGCATTCTCTTCCCCAATATATGAAAGATTCTCCGTCGAAAAATTTTTGAGACTAAAAAACTGGAACTACTTCACACATTCAGGTGTAAGTGATAGAACCATGTCAAGGCTACAAAATAACAGACTGGATGGTCTACATAATCCATCAGATGAATTTCCTCTAGTACTCTTCAAAATTTTAAGATTCTAAGTAAAACACTGAACTTTAAATTCTCAATCAAGCTTCTCTACCAATTGTCACTTCAGTAAGCAGATAATTGAATATTTAAATGATGAAGAATCCCCAACTAGTATTTTCTGTGACATAAATATTTTGGTTTTTTATGTATGATTACCCTATAATTGAGAAGTTCAAAACAGTTTTTAAAAAATCTTGCACCATCACTGAATGGCAGCCATTTTTATTTGTAAGTGCACGACAGTTTTTCAATTTGGAGACATTAGCATTAATTTGAATACCTCTGCACTGGTTAAGTTACAACACTGCAATTTACATGACTGTTTTAGAGAAGTCTCCTCTACAACACTGTTTATTACCCAAAACATCCTACAAGGTGTACAACTTTGCTTCTGCCATTTTTTCCCCAACATTTGAGGCTTTAATGAAACAAATTGGTTACACATGTATCATTCAAAGTATTTTCCATCGCTGGCCACTACTTTCAGGCCATGTACGAATCCGGCGTCAAAAAAATTGTTCATCTTTTGAAGCGATACACGAATCGATCCAATTTGTGACTTCTTTATGAGATTGGAAGTGTTGGTCAGCCAGGCCCTGCGCCATTTATTTAAACAGGCGATTGTCAGAGGGAGTAATGTCTGGAGAATACGGCGGGTGGGATAGGACTTCCCATTTTAATGGTTTCAGCTCACACGGGACCCAAGTTCCTTCTTTCTGAATCATGCCCATAGCCTTGAGACGTTTTGAAATGACTTGCTGTATCACTCACTCACACTAATCATGCCAATTCTTCTTGAGTTTGACATGAGTCTTCTCTCAGCAATGTCTCCAATTCTGTATCTTCGGAAACATTCTAGCTTCTATGCCAGTCTACAACATTAAAATCACCGTTCTTGAAGCGTTGAAACCACTCATGACACATTCTTTCACTAATAGCGTCCTTACCGTATGTACTTGAGAGTATTCGATGAGACTCAGCCGCTATTTTCTTCCTATTGAAGCAAAACAGTACCACCTCCCACAAATGACGAGAACTAGGCTCGTGAACTGACATTTTCAATCAAGAACAACTTTATGATGCAGACACAAATCGACTAATGTTTGAATGAGGTTATGTTGACCGAGGTCAAAGCTAACTGCCTGACGTCTGTGATCTGTTTGTTTCAATCGCTACTTACCACTGTTGCCATCTATCGGCAAACGACAGAAGCAAAGTTGTATACCTTGTAAATTCAAAAATAATCAGTCAAAATGACCTCCAAAGTTTGGTATTGAAAATTTAGAAAATCCACTTTTTAGACCCGAAAATAAAAACCAAGGAGTGATTTATCATAGTGTATTTATTTTTTTCTCTCATTGTATATCAAACTGCTAGCCTTATGTAGAGCAAGAACACTGGCAAATGTTTCCTTTTTTAATTTTTGAAATTTTAAAATCTTTGTTTTTTTTTAAGTTTGTGGCTGGGTATCTCTGGTGGGACTGAATACAAAAATTTGATTTTTTGCATAGCTTCGGTTCTATGTTAAAAATATTCCCCATTTACACCTATGTTTATTCTCAATTAAGTAGCACATTATTACTAGTTCAAAATGATGAAAGTAAAATAATAAACATACAAAATTTCTCTACTGTTGGGAAAGCTGCACGAGTTCAGTCGTCAAGACAAGTGTGCACAGGAGCTCAGTGGACTGAGTACCAAGTCGGCACAGGTGCCCAGTAGTCACTGACAAGGCTGTACATGAACTGTGTACCCCCACTACACTTTCTGGGTACGTTAGAGTAGATGTACACACTTCATTGAGAGTGTAGAATATTTTATGTGCTTTTGTTGTGAGTGTAATTTTTAATAAGCTAAAGTAATTTTAAAATTTAATAGTAAATAAATCTGGAGGACATTGTATTGCAATAAAATGGATGATCAGTTTTCTATTGGACAGATAATAGGTGAAGTGCGTTTCAAAAAAGTTTATGGTTCAGTTTCAAAAAACTTAAAAAATGTTAATGACTTCAATAAAGAAAGACAAACTTAGTTTAAATTACGAGTAAGTGTCGGTTGGTCACAGCCAGTGAGCTCCCTGCCGCCGCTGGATAAGCAGCAGCCAGCAGCAAGTCATACTCTTAGCTCACTTAATCTGTTTCATTGTCTAATTCTTAATTTTTTTGCGTACTTTTGGGTACTTGCATAGTTTAATTCACAAATTTCAGGCGTATTAAAGTATTCGAGAGTTGTAGCATCGCATTTTAGTACCCGTAATGTGTAAATTCGCGTAGTCATCAGTCACCTGTTTGGTTTGAACGGCTTGTGAGATAGAAGAGAGGGAAAAAAAATTGTTAGGGATGGATAGGGACTGTGCCTGTTGTGGACAGATTCAGGGGAAATTGGCCACCGTCCGTAAACAGCTGGAAGCTATGTTGGCCGTGGTTGACAGGCTCCAGGGTGTTGCCCTGGGCCGCGGTGACCTTGGGACACTCGAGGTGAGTGCTTTGGCACCTCTGGAACCTGTAGCATCACCTGGGATCTCCGATGCCACTGCGCCCTCGGATTCGGACGTCCCTGCTGGTCGTTACTTGCCTGACGGTGATTGGCGAACCGTGGCGGGGTCGCGAATCCCTGGGCGGAAGGCAAAAGTTGGTGCTGGCCACAAGGCTGCACTCTTACGCCTCTGTAACAGGTTTGATTGGTTGGTTGGTTGGTTGGGGCTGAAGGGACCAAACAGCAAGGTCATCAGTCCTTTGTTTCAAATGTGGTCCATTCTGATAGCGTGACATCTCAGAAAAGTCAGAACGATAAACGGGAAAAGGCTAAAAAACGTAAAGGGCAGTCATGTTGTCAATGGTAAAAACAAAATGAGGTAAATCAGCATGAGAACTAACCCAGCGCTATGATAGAGGCAGGAAATATCCCACCTCTGAAGCAGCAGAGGCGAGAGTAACAGGTTTGAGGTACTGCCCACTGCTGAAAGTACTTCTGAGCCAGCAAGGGCTGCCTCACCTGCTGCAGCAGTGGCCGGTCTTCCTGATAGGTCCGGACAAGTGCAGAGGGTGGGATTGCTTGTCATTGGGAGCTCCAATGTTAGGCGGGTGATGGAGCCCATTAGGGATATGGCAGCTAAGGACAGGAAGAAATCCAATATGCACTCCTGTGCATACCGGGGGGGAGTCATCCAAGATGTGGACAGGATCCTTCCAAATGCCACGAAGGATACAGGGTGCAGCCAACTGCAGGTGGTGGCTCATGTCGGCATTAATGACATGTGTCGCTATGGATCAGAAGAGATTCTCTCTCATTTCCAGTGGCAATCTGAGTTGGTGAAGACTGCCAGTCTTGCTAGCGAGATGAAGGCGGAGCTCACCATCTGCAGCATCGTCGACAGGACTGATTGCGGACCTTTGGTACAGAGCAGAGTGGAGGGTCTGAATCAGAGGCTCAGACGGTTCTGCGACCATGTAGGCTGCAGATTTCTCGACTTGCTCCATAGGGTGGTGGGGTTTCGGGTTCCGCTAAATAGTTCAGGTGTCCACTACACACAGAATGGGGCAACACGGGTAGCAGGGGCTGTGTGGTGTGAACCGGGCGGTGTTTTAGATTAGACAGTCTCGGGAAAGATCAAAAAGGCCTCCAGTCTCAAAGGGTACAGGGCAAAGAAACAACGAGAGTCGACCAAGTAACAGTCGGTATTACCAGTTGTAAATCGTTGTAGCTGTGTTGGAAAAGTACCAGAACTTCAAGTGCTGATAGAAAGCATTGAAGCTGAAATCGTTATAGGAACAGAAAGCTGGCTAAAGCCGGAGATAAATTCTGCCAAAATTTTTACAGAGGCGCAAACCATGTTCAGAAAGGACAGATTAAATAAAGCAGGTGGTGGTGTGTTTGTATCTGTTGGTAGCAGTTTATCTTGTAGTGAAGTTGAAATAGATAGTTCCTGTGAATTACTATGGGTAGAGGTTATACTCAACAGCTGTACCAAAATAGTATTTGGCTCCTTCTACAGACCCCCCCAACTCAGATGATAAAATAGCTGAATTGTTCAAAGAAAACTTTAATCTCATTACAAATAAGTACCCCACTCATACAGTTATAATTGGTGGAACTTCAATCTACCCTCGATTTGTTGGCGAAAATACATGTTCAAAGTTGATGGTAGACAGAAAACATCTTCTGAAATTGTACTAAATGCTTTCTCTGAGAATTACTTTGAGCCCACACAAATTGTAAATGATTGCAAAAACACACTTGACCTCTTAGCCACAAATAATCCTGATCTAATAGAGAGCGTCATGGCAGATACAGGGATTAGTGAACACAAGGTCATTGTAGCAAGGCTCAAAACCATATCGACTAAAACCGCTAAAAATAAACGCAAAATATATCTATCTAAAACAGCAGATGAAAATTCGCTTCATGCCTTCCTAAGAGAGTCTCCATTCCTTCCTAGCCTCCATTCCTTCCAAGCTAATTATGTAAGTGTAGACAAGATATGGCTCAAATTCAAAGATACAGAATCGACAGCAATACATAGATTCATACCGCATAAGTTAATAAAAGACGGGACTGATCCACCATAGTACACAAAACAGATCAGAACACTGCTGTGGGAGCAACGAAAAAAGCAATCCAAATTCAAAAGAACACAAAATCCCCAAGACTGGCTAAGTTTCACAGAAGCTCGAAATTTAGTGCGGACGTCAATGCGAGATGCTTTTAATAGTTTCCACAATGAAACATTGTCTCAAAATATGGTAGAAAACCCAAAGAGATTCTGGTCATATGTAAAGTACACCAGTGGCAAATAAACAGTCAATACTGTCACTGCGCGACAGTGATGGAAATGTTACCGATGATGGTGCCACTAAAGTGGAGCTACTAAATACAGATTTCCATAATTCCTTCACGAAAGGAGGCGAAATAAATACTCCAGAATTCAAAACCAGAACAGCTGTTGGCATGAATGACATAAAAGTAAATATCTTGTTGTTGTTGTTGTTGTTGTTGTTGTGGTCTTAAGTACAGAGACTGGTTTGATGCAGCTCTCTCCATGCTACTCTATCCTGTGCAAGCTTCTTCATCTCCCAGTACCTACTGCAACCTACATCCTTCTGGATCTGTTTAGTGTATTCATCTCTTGGTCTCTCTCTATGATTTTTACCCTCCACGGTGCCCTCCAATACTAAATTGGTGATCCCTTGATGTTTCAGAACATGTCCTACCAACCGATCCCTTCTTCTAGTCAAGTTTTGGCACAAACTCCTCTTCTCCCCAATTCTATTCAATACCTCATCATTAGTTAAGGGATCTTCCCATCTAATCCTCAGCATTCTTCTGTAGCATCACATTTCGAAATCTTCTATTTTCTGCTTGTCTAAACTAATTATTGTCCATGTTTCACTTCCATACATGGCTACACTCCATACAAATACTTTCAGAAACGACTTCCTGACACTTAAAGCAATACTCGATGTTAACAAATTTCTCTTCTTCAGAAACGCTTTCCTTGCCATTGCCAGTCTACATTTTATATCCTCTCTACTTCGACCATCATCTGTTATTTTGCTCCCCAAATAGCAAAACTCATTTACTACTTTAAGTGTCTCATTTCCTAATCTAATTCCTGCAGCATCACCCGATTTAATTCAACTACATTCCATTATCCTCGTTTTGCTTTTGTTGATGTTCATCTTATATCCTCATTTCAAGACAATGTCCATTCCGTTCAGCTTCTCTTCCACTTCCTTTGCTGTCTCTGACAGAATTACAATGTCATCGGCGAACCTCAAAGTTTTTATTTCTTCTCCATGGATTTTAAATCCTACTCCGAATTTTTCTTTTGTTTCCTTTACTGCTTTCTCAATATACAGATTGAATAACATCGGGGATAGGCTGCAACCCCTTCTCACTCTCCCTTCCCAACCACTGCTTCCCTTTCATGCCCCTCGACTCATAACTACCATCTGGTTTCTGTACAAATTGTAAGTAGTCTTTAGCTCCCTGTATTTTACCCCTGCCACCTTTAGAATTTGAAAAAGAATATTACAGTCAACGTTGTCAAAAGCCTAAGTCTACAAATGCTAGAAACGTAGGTTTGCCTTTCCTTAATCTATTTTGTAAGATAAGTCGTAGGGTCAATATTGCTTCACGTGTTCCAACATTTCTACGGAATCCAAACTGATCTGCCCAGAGGCTGGCTTCTACCAGTTTTTCCATTCGTCTGTAAAGAATTCCCGTTAGTATTTTGCAGCTGTGACGTATTAAACTGATAGTTCGGTAATTTTCACATCTGTCAACGCCTCCTTTCTTTGGAATTGGAATTATTATATTCTTCTCGAAGTCTGAGGGTATTTCGCCTGTCTCATACATCTTGCTCACCAGATAGTAGAGTTTTGTCAGGGCTGGCTCTCCCAAGGCTGTCAGTAGTTCTAATGGAATATTGTCTACTCCCGGGGCCTTGTTTCGACTTAGGTCTTTCAGTGCTCTGTCAAACTCTTCACGTAGTATCGTATCTCCCATTTCATCTTCATCTACCTCCTCTTCCATTTCCATAATATTGTCTTCAAGATCATCGCCCCTGTATAGACCCCATATATACTCCTTCCACCTTTCTGCTTTCCTTTCTTTGCTTAGAACTGGGTTTCAATCTGAGCTCTTGATATTAATGCAAGTGGTTCTATTTTCTCCCAAGGTCTCCAAGGTCTCTTTAATTTTCCTGTAGGCAGTATCTATCTTACCCCTAGTGGTATGCAAATCTACATCCTTACATTTGTCCTTTAGCCATCCCTGCTTAGCCATTTTGCACTTCCTGTCGTCTCGTTTTTGAGACGTTTGTATACCTTTTTGCCTGCTTCATTCACTGCATTTTTACATTTTCTCCTTTTATCAATTAAATTCAATATTTCTTCTGTTACAAAAGGATTTCTACTAGACCTCGTCTTTTTACCTACTTGATCCTCTGCTGCCTTCATTATTTCATCTCTCAAAGCTAACCATTCTTCTTCTACTGTATTTCTTTCCCCCATTCCTGCCAATCATTCCCTAATGCTCTCCCTGAAGCTCTCTACAACCTCTGGTTCTTTCAGTTTATCCAGGTTCCATCTCCTCAAATTCCTGCTTTTTGCAGTTTCTTCAGTTTTAAACTACAGTTCATAACCTACAGTTCATAACCAATAGATTGTGTTCAGAGTCCACATCTGCCCCTGGAAATGTCTTACAATTTAAAACCTGGTTCCTGAATCTTTGTCTTACAATTATATAATCTATCTGAGACCTTCCAGTATCTCCAGGCTTCTTCCATGTATACAACCTTCTGTTATGATTCTTGAACCAAATGTGAGCTATGATTAAATTATGCTCTGTGCAAAATTCTACCAGGCGGCTTCCTCTTTCATTCCTTACTCCTATTCCATATTCACCTACTATGTTTCCTTGACTTCCTTTTACTACTACCGAGTTCCAGTGACCCATGACTATTAAATTTTCATCTCCCTTCAATATCTGAATAATTTCTTTTATCTCATAATACATTTCATCAATCTCTTCGTCATCTGCGGAGCTAGTTGGCATATAAACTTGTACTACTGTGGTAGGCGTGGGCTTCGTATCTATCTTGGCCACAATAATGAGTTCACTATGCTGTTTGTAGTAGCTTACCCACATTCTTATTTTTCTTTTCATTATTAAACCTACTCCTGCATTACCCCTATTTGATTTTGTATTTATAACCCTGTATTCACCTGACCAGAAGTCTTGTTCCTCCTGCCACCGAACTTCACTAATTCCCACTATATCTAACTTTAACCTATCCATTTCCCTTTTTAAATTTTCTAACCTACCTTCTCGATTAAGGGCTCCGACATTCCACGCTCCGATACATAGAATGCCAGTTTTCTTTCTCCTTATAACAACGTCCTCCTAAGTAGTCCCCACCCGGAGATCCGAATGGGGGACTACTTTACCTCCAGAATATTTTACCCATGATGAAGCCATCATCATTTAATCATACAGTAAAGCTGCATTCCCTCGGGAAAAATTACAGCTGCAGTTTCCCCTTGCTTTCAGCCTTTCACAGTACCAGCACAGCAAGGCCGTTTTGGTTAGTGTTACAAGGCCAGATCAGTCAATCATCCAGACTGTTGCGCCTGCAACTACTGAAAAGGCTGCTGCCCCTCTTCAGGAACCACACGTTTGGCAGGCCCCTCAACAGATACCCCTCCGTTGTGGTTGCACCTACGGTACGGCTATCTGTATCGCTGAGGCACGCAAGCCTCCCCACCAACGGCAAGGTCCATGGTTCATTGGGGGGGGGGGGGGGGGGGGTTGATATCTTAGGTGTTGTGAAACAAATCACTTAAGAAAGGCAAGTCTTCCGGTCGAGATGTTATACCAATCAGGTTCCTTTCAGAGTATGCAGACACAATAACGCCTTTCTTAGCAATCATATACAACCACTCACTAGATGAAAGCGCATTTCCTAAAGATTGGAAAGTAGCACAGGTCACACCAATATTCAAGAAAGGAAATAGGAGTAACCCACTGAATTACAGACCCATATCACTGACCTCAATTTGCAGTAGGATTTTGGAGCATATATTGTACTCGAACATTATGAATCACCTTGAAGAAAATGACTCCAACACGGATTCAGAAAATATCATTCTTGTGCAACTCTTTATTCCCATGAAGTAATGAGTGCTGTCGACAAGGGATCTCAGACCGATTCCATATTCCTAGATTTCCAGAAGGCTTTTGATACCGTTCCTCACAAGCGACTATTAATCAAATTCTGTGCATATGGAGTATCATCTCAGTTGTGTGACTGGATTCGTGATTTCCTCTCGGAGCGGTCACGGTTCGTAGTGATGGACGGTAAATCATCAAGTAGAACAGAAGTGATATCTGACATTCTGCAAGGTAGTGTCATAAGCCCTCTCCTGTTCCTGATTTACATAAATTATCTAGGTGATAATCTGTGCAGCCCCCTTAGATCGTTTGCAGATGACACTGTAATTTACCGTCTAGTAAAATCATCTGACTATCAATTCTAATCACAAAATGATCTAGAGAGAATTTCTGTATTGTGCGAAAAGTGGCAATTGGCACTAAACAAAGAAAAGTGCGAGGTCATCCACATGGGTGCTAAAATAAATCCGATAAATTTTGGGTATACGATAAATCACACAAAACTAAGAGCTGTCAATTCGACTAAATACCTAGGAATTACAATTACGAGCAACTTAAATTGGAAAGACCACATTGTGGGGAAAGCGAAACAAAGACTGCGCTTTATTGGAAAAAAACACTTAGAAAATGCAACAAACCCACTAAAGAGACAGCCTACATTACACTTGTCCGTCCTCTGCTGGAATATTGCTGCGCAGTGTGGGATCCTTACCAGTTGAGATTTATGGAGGACATCAAAAAAGTGCAAAGAAGGGCAGCTCGTTTTGTGTTATCGCGCAATAAGGATGAGAGTGTCACTGATATGATACACGAGTTGGGGTGGCAGTTACTGAAACAAAGGCAGTTTTCTTTGTGGCGAGATCTATTTTCGAAATTTCAATCACCAACTCTCTCTTCTGAATGCGAAAATATTTTGTTGACACCCACCTACGTAGGGAGATATGATTATCGTAATAAAATAAGAGAAATCAGAGCTCGAACAGAAAGATATAGGTGTTCCTTTTCCCCACATGCCATTCGAGAGTGGAATGGTAGAGTAGTAGTATGAAAATGGTTCGATGAACCCTCTGCCAGGCACTTAATTGCAGAGTAACCATGTAGATGTAGATGTAAGTTGTTCTGTATCATCACTTTGTGGGTGTCATGAGAAAAAATATATTCTGCCAGAATCATGAAACCTTGTTAATGACATTTATATTCCCACAGAGAAAGCTATTAGTAAATTGTATTTTACTTTTCTAATTTAGAGGTATCTCCTGCTTCAAAAAGAAGAAAACTGAGTAGCAGAAAAGGAAAAGCTGCTATTGAAAGCAAGATACAATGAATTTCATACAAAATTAGGAAAGACTTAGAATCATGGTTTAATAATGCAGATACCAATCATCCAACACTGAGTATTTGAGCTTAATCAAAAAATTAGAAAGCCAGTGCCCAGTGACACCTAGAGAGGAAAGAGTTAAAAATTCAAGTCTGCTCCCTGACTCATGATCAAGAGAAAAAACAGTTCACGAGTTCAACATTTCTGATCAGATGGTCAGACTAACCCGAAAATCAGTGAAAGAGCAAGGCATACTATCAGTTTTAGGAAATAAGAAAGGACTAGGTATAAGTGAAGAACAACTTAAAAGATCCAGCAGTTTTTTGAAGACAATGAAAACAGTAGAATGGGTTGTACCAAAAATAGGAAAAGAGTTGTTATAAAGGGAGCTAAAGTAACCAATGCAAAATTGTACTGTAAAAATTTTGTGGCCTTTGCCCTAAGTGGTGTATTTTTACCAGCTCATCAGGAATACACACTGTATGTTTTTGTTCGTATCATCAACATGTCACACTGATGACTGCAAGAGCAAACCTCAGTGATGTTAATTACACACAGTTACGAGATTTAATGGTCTGTAACACTAACAATTATGAATGGATGATGAGTTTGTGTGATAAATGCTCTGGTAAAGAAACCACTCTCCAACTATTTAACAAATTTGAGGATAAATTCCTGTCAGTTTTACCTTCAAACAGTGGGTCATAACCAACAGGGCTCAAATGAAAATATTGGTTAAATCTCAGGAAGAGTACTTTGAATCTTTAATTGATAACTAAGAAAATCTTAAAAGTCACCACTATGTATCTATAATCAAAGCAAGTTTTTGAAGGATAAAAATGGTTCAAATGGCTCTGAGCACTATGGGACTTAACATCTATGGTCATCAGTCCCCTAGAACTACTTAAACCTAACTAACCTAAGGACATCAAACAACACCCAGTCATCACGAGGCAGAGAAAATCCCTGACCCCGCCAGGAATCGAACCCGGGAACCCGGGCGCAGGAAGCGAGAACGCTACCGCATGACCACGAGCTGCTGACTTTTGAAGGATAAAAAAGTACAACTTTATGAAACTGAATGCATATTCCTAGCTGATTTTGCAGAAAACAGTACATCTGTGGTTCAGGATGAAATATAAGGATACCACTGGGTCAATGACCAGGCAACAGTGCATCCATTTGTTCCGTATTTCAAAAATGAGAATGATGAAGTTACAGTTCTTCGATTTGCATTCCAAGTGATTACTTTGAGCACAACACTTTAGTTATCGACGCATTTCAAATGTATGTAACAAACTACATAAAAGAAAAGTTGCCGAAAGTTGAGAAGCTGATACACTTTTCAGACAAAAATGATAGTCAAATGGCACTTTCTTGCCTCTTGCCGTCGTAAAACACATGCTATGGAATAGGAAGTACAATAAAATGTCAAGTTAGTAAAGCCAGCCTACAAAGAATGACCACAGACCAAATTCTTACAATATATAGGATACAATTAAAGGCATCACCTGTTTCTCATCATCAAGAAAGAAGAGATTGTTCTTCAGATCAAAACAACTCTTCAAACCGGATTTGAAACCTGCACAGCAATAAAAGGAACAAGGCAAATCCACAAATTCCTTGGTATTGCAGAAAACTTAGTGCTATAATTTGCAAGGTCAGAAACCGAAATTTACAAGGATCATTGTGTCAGTAAAATTACATCTCTGTCTTTAACACTGAGGGACATAGTGGCATGTGTGTATGATGGTTTGCACAGTTTGAAAGAATAAGTTTGGAAAACAATCACGTTTTTGTGCATTTTTGCCAGTTTTCCGGCTCAAGAACATCACTCAAGAAATCTACTAGTTAGTGACAGTGGATACTAACAAAAAACATATTCAGTATGCTTTTAGTGCTTGAACTTCCCACAGCAACTCGGTGGTCTTATTCTATATCACAAAACCTGTCTGAAGAAATTAGTGTTATTAACAATCACCACTAGGACTAGGAAGCACCACATCTCAAAAGTACGTTAACTGAAAATATTTATTTTGTATTTACAAATAATTCAGTACCTTAACTTCAGTAATGACTGATTACCTGTAGCCAATATCACACATGAACTAAGCAACAGCCATAAGATCAATTGTAATGTAATGTGAATTATTTCCTCATTTTCAAAAATTCATAGCTTTGTCCACAGTCAAATATCAATGCTGAAATTTTTACAGGTGTACAAAATGTGCAAAAATCAAATTTTTATATTCAGTCCCACCAGAGATAACTAGCCCGAAACTTTACAAAAAATAAAGATTTTCAAATTTCAAAAAATTATAAAAAAATATGGAAGCATTTGTCATTGCTCTTGCTCTATATATGGTTAGCAGTTTATAATATCTAACAAGAGAAAAAAATACTCTGATAAATCACTCCTTAGTTTGGGTCTAAAAAGTGGATGTTCTAAATTTTCAATAACAAAATTTGGAGGTCATTTTAACTGGCTATTTTCGAATTTAGGGTGTTTTGGGTAATAAACAATGTTGTAGAGGAGACTTTTCTAAAAACAATTATGTCAACTGCAATGCTGTAATGTAACCAAGTGCACAGGTATTCAAATTAACACTAATGTCTCCAAACTAAGAGAGAATCGTGCACTTATGAGTAAAAATGGGCCCCGTTCAGCAATGGTGCAAGGTAATTTAAAAAACTGTTTTGAACTTCTCAACCATAGGCTGATCACATATTTTAAAAAAACCAAAATATTTAAAAATGGTCAAGCAACCAACTATATTTTTATTGGATCACTTCACTTGGATTGATTCGTATACAAAACTGACTGTGCTAATCGCAGCATTGTGTTACAGAAACTCAAACTTGTCATATTAAGGTAATACAACTCACCTAATTATGCATATCCTCCCTCTTTTGCTTCCTTTTTTGCTTATTTTCGTTTCTTAATAGCTTACAGGCAACTGTTCTGCAGCAGTTATTTATTTAGAATGAAAGTATTTATTGCTCAGGAGTATGTGCGAAGGGGGTTGTGAGGTATCTACAACTGGATGTGCTGTGAACAACCTCTGTTATATTTGTTTCCTTATAAAATTTATCAAAAGCATTCAATCACAGCTCAAAAAGTCATCATCTACCTTTAATATTTTGGCAACGAAGGGAAGCGTACAGGGTGAAAATTGTGCGGGGAGACCAAGGCTTGAAACAGTAATCAGGTTCTACTGGCAGTTATTACGCAGGGATGAAGACACCAGCACAGGATAAACTATCTTTGAGAGCTGCATGAAAACAGTCGCTGAACTGAACACTGCAATGGCATCAACAACAACCACCATCATTAACATAATACAAGATGATAAAATTAGCCACACCATTCATTATATCAGTATGACACAGAAAGAAGTCTCGTACATGGCCAGTTAACCCGTAATATGAAAGGCTGGAGTACTATTTCCTGTGAACCATCGTTTCATTTTAAAGTAGACACAATGACATTTGTTGTGGGCTAGACTGGGACACTACATATCTGCCTTCAAAGTCAGTGTCATCCCAATCAAGTTATTAATTTATCTGAACCTTCCATAACTATAACATGACAACGGTGACAAGCTGAACCTGGATGGCACACCAGGATTTGAACTGAGGTTCCCACCTTTCAGGGGCACTGTTTTTACAAATGACTCAAGCACAACAAATACACTACCTTATGCACTGATTTTAATATTTATTTTAATGGTCGGTCTGCTGTACATCTCATAAGAACAGTTTTTCATTGCAAGTTATTCTGAAGTACTCATTCCACTTCCCTTCCCTTTACTTTGTTAGTTTACAAACCCTCCTGGTTATCGGCTTGACCAGGCAACAGGGTGGAGTGAAGCAAAGCAGAATGATTGAGGTTTATTAGGGTGGCCACAGGTAGTGGATGGAAACCCTTGAATGAGGCTATAGACGCATGGTAAACTGGCAAAAGTGTCACTTTGCAACTGTGAAATGTCACTCTCAAATATTACATGGAAAAATATTAAAGTTGAATTAAATTGACTTAGTAATGAAACAATGTAAAATCCAGGTAGGAAATATCAACAATGTAGGAAAAGACAGATTGCTGCTTACCATAAAGAAAACACATCACATTGCAGATAGGCACAATTAAAAAAGACACTTACTTACACCTTTTGGCCACAGTCTTCATCAGTAAAAGAGAGATACACATCATTCACAGACACAAGCAAGAACAACTCACGCACACATGACCGCCAACTCCAGCATCTCGAGCCGGCATTAATTGTGCCTGTCTGCAACTTTCCATGTCTTCTTTATGGTAAGCAGTACTGTGTCTTTTCTTACATTGTTGACGTAATAATGAGTATATCAAATTGTGTAGCTCAACGACAAGTTTAATGCAGCATTACATGATGTTGTATGAACTCTTTTTTTAATTGACATTTGTGTCTGTGTATGTGCGGATGGGTATGTGTGTGTGTGTGTGTGTGTGTGTGTGTGTGTGTGCGCGCGCGCGCGAGTGTATACCCCTCCTTTTTTCCCCTTAAAGTAAGTCTTTCTGCTCCCGGGATTGGAATGACTCCTTACCCTCTCCCTTAAAACCCACATCCTTTCGTCTTTCCCTCTCCTTCCCTCTTTCCTGACGAAGCAACCATTGGTTGCGAAAGCTAGAATTTTGTGTGTATGTTTGTGTTTGTTTGTGTGTCTATCGACCTGCCAGCGCTTTTGTTTGGTAAGTCTCATCATCTTTGTTTTTAGATAAATATTTAGTTGTATTTTCTTGTTTTCATTCATATTTAGTGCAATATGTATGCAATAATGTTTTGTTGGAAAATTTTTAGTGTTAAGAAAGGCAATATATTTTCAGTTATGATTATTTAAATATAATTCTGAACAAGTTTTTACATGACTAGCATTGTTTGCTTTTTTCAAGTTTTTAAATAAGCAGCACTGCTGCGCCTTGTAGTCATTATTTGGAGTAAGCAGTTTCCTGTGAACAGTGGTTGGTGAGTCTGAGTAGTTTTCAGCAAGAGCTGAACTTACTTTCTAAGCGGCAGTGCAGTCACACTGTTTCAATGCTTTGGAATTTTACGGGTGATAGAATTTTGATTAGTGTGTGTGGACTTACGGCATTTCCATGGCGCTTTTGAGCAT
Organism: Schistocerca americana; assembly: GCF_021461395.2. Classification (NCBI taxonomy): domain Eukaryota; kingdom Metazoa; phylum Arthropoda; class Insecta; order Orthoptera; family Acrididae; genus Schistocerca; species Schistocerca americana. The sequence goes on along the minus strand of NC_060125.1, from coordinate 554,911,103 downwards.
TGAATGTTTTTGACTGCGAGACTTTAATTTTGCACTAGTTTTAGTCTATTTCGTGATGAAGTTTGGCATACAATGAAGTACATCTCTGATGAATTTGATATTATCGCATAGCCAGGATTTTATGTAAGGCCCCCTGGCAATATTCACTGATGTGAAAAATGCCCAGCTAGGTCTCCCTATAACTGTCTGGGTCATAAAAAGGCAAAGGCACACCACCTCCAACAGGTGTGTGCCTACTTAAGCTCTGTTGTGATCAAAACAGACTTTGGGTTGATGACAGCCTTACTTTATGTGAAGCTATCATAGTTCTGTTAGTGTTATATATGAGCAGTACACATTATTCAACGTAACTTCCCCACTGTGTTGACTACATTCTTTTTTATTTTGTTTCCACTGAATTTTCATTCATTTTATTTAACCTATTACATTATTTATTAATTACTGCAATATAGTCTAAACCTCACGTATCTAATCTTGGTTGTCTGACAAAACCTACTGTATAATAGGGAAGATGCACAGGGGTGGAAAATCCACTCCTACGACTGTAGACTCACTTTTTGTTGTCAAGGTCATTCACTAGGCTGGATTCAAATAAATCCAAGAACCATATTGAGAACATTGACAACATATCGTATTATTTTCTCAACTTTGAGGGGGGGGGGGGGGGGGGGGTTACCTTATAACTTCAGAAGTACTTAACAGAGGGACATCCAACTTGAACAGCTTTTGTGGATACAGACATAAACCATACTTCTATAAGAGCACTCACTCAGGGTTTGCTATTTTCACAGCAAAGAATTCTGGTTACTTTCATAATACAACTCAGTTGGACTATTTTGAAGATTTGCTTTGTCACAGCAAGAATTTCTGATTCTAGAATCGAGAAATGGTTCATCGAATTAATACAGTGAGAATTTCATCTATTTTCTTATCTGATATTTCTTTGTAGAAGCAAATTTTCAAATACATTCTAATAAAACATATTATAATTTTTTTTATTCTTTAGCACTTTTATTGAAACAAGTTACCCATGTTCAAACATATAAGTATATAAAATCTGTAACATTCATTTCACCTATTCAAAATGGTGACATTTAAAAACCCGCATAAAAATAATTTTGCTAAAAATATGAAGAACTGGTATCTGCATATCGTGCCAAATCTATATGTATAAACCGTATTCCTCTTGGCACACTTTTTTCAAGCCTACTGTTAAAATTTCACACTTTTTCTCTAAAATCCACATCAAGTCTACAAAACAAGTCTTGAGATGACAGAATAACTCTCAACTGAGAAAGACTAAAGTTACATTCACATGTGTGTCACATAATGATTTGTCAAAACATTCCACAATGCATTACAAATGTGTGCATTCACATGGACCATCACTGGGATGGAATGCAACAGAACTGGACAGCACCACGAAGGATACTAGTGAGGAAAGTTTTTAAACTCATGTGGGGAACAAGACACAGAGGATGAAGTAAAATGGCATTACGTATTGCATTCTAAATACTGCCTGACAGTTTCACATCCATATATTTTCTTGATAAAATATATGTTGATGTTCTTAAAATACTCGGAAGACCATTTTCCTATTCTTTCAATTATCAGCAATGTGGAAAATTTACTCTACATCCTTTGCTAAGAACATCATCATCTTTGTATCCTTCCTGTGAGCTGCGTATGGTGTTTATGAACAACTTGTCTCCATCATAGTATGAAGGCTTTCACGACCGGATGACATATTTTCTGGTAAACCTTCCGGGATGTAAGGTCGTGGTCCATGAAACTCTTCAGCTCCTAACGTTTCGTCCAGAGCTACGCTGGACATCTTCAGAGAGGTGTTTCTCCTCCGGTGAGTCTTGCCGAGTCAGCAAGACTCACCGGAGGAGAAACACCCCTCTGAAGATGTCCAGCGTAGCTCTGGACGAAACGTTAGGAGCTGAAGAGTTTCATGGACCACGACCTTACATCCCGGAAGGTTTACCAGAAAACTTGTCTCCATGTTGCTCTATCTTGATGTACAGGGTGACACAAAAGTCTGTTAACATTTGAAAATTCATATTTCACAGATTAAAGTAAGCAGAGAGATATAAACTGAAAAACATGTTTGAAATGATATGGGGTTTTACTGAAACCACAGAAAGTGCACAAAATGACCAACAGATGGTACTTTATATGATACACAAACAATAATTAGCATAATAATTGATTTTTAGAAAAGACGATGTACTTCATAACAAACACTCAACGTGTTGGCCATCATTCATCAACAATACCTATAGTTCAGGGACAATGTTGTGAACAGCACTGTACCGCTTATTAGTATGTAAGAAGAAAATTACTGTTGGATATTGTCTTTTAGAATCCCTGATGAGAGATCAGATGAATGCAGTAGACTTGAGACTTCAGGCAACTGCACAACCAATAATCACACAGACTGAGGTCTAGGGACTTTCACACATGTAGCAATATGGAGTGGAGTGCCATTTTGCGAAAAGTCTTGGCTCCCAGCAGGTGTTTATCAGCCAGGCTGCGGATGATCTGTCTCCCTTCTTCACTACAACACTTTTTATATACGTTCTCATGTGGTGTTACTGACATCTTGCAGTTCCATCTGTTTGCCAATTTCTGCACTTGTTTTTGGTTTCAATAAAATCCCTTGTCATTTCAAGTATGTGTATCAACTTTGACCTCTCTACCACCATTATTCCAAGAATCCGTGCATTTTCAAATGTTAAGAGACTTTAGGGTCGCCCTCTACTTCTTGCCTTGATATTGTTTCCCAGTTTTCCCTTCCATTCTTCAGATATTCCTTAACCTGGTCCAGCCAACTTTTTCTGGGTCACCCTATTGATCTTCTCCTGTGCACATTTCTATCCAAGTATTGTTTCCACTAGCAGTTAACCTTCATTCTCTTCACATGTTCTTAACAAATGGCTCAAGTTATAAATTTTGATTTAGCCATTAATAAACTCTACGATCATTAGTAGTTCCCCTAATTCTGATATCACTTTCCGACTTTTTGTAGCACCGATGGTATCTCATAATCTCAGTTTCACCACTCGGTATTGGATTTCTACATCTACATCTATACTCTGCAAACCACTGTGAGCAGCATGACAGAGGATACATCCCACTGTACCAGTTATTAGGGTTTCTTCCTGTTCCATTTACATATGGAGTGTGGGAAGAATGATTGACTGTATGCCTCTGTGCATGCAGTAATTATTCTAATCTTATCTTCACGATCCCCATGTGAGCAATACAGAGGGGGGTTGTAATATATTCTTAGAGTAATTGTTTAAAGTCAGTTCTTGAAACTTTGTTAATGAAAATAAAAATAAAACTTTCTCAGGATAGTTTACATCTATCTTCAAGAGTATTCCAGTTATGTTCCTTCAGTATCTTTGCAACACTCTCCCAAGGATTACACAAACCTGTGACCATCTGTGCTGCCCTTCTCTGCATATATCAATATCCCCTGCTAGTCCCACACACTTGAGCAATATTGTACAACTGGTCATACAAGTGATTTGTATGCAATGTCCTTTGTAGACTGATTGCACTGCCCTAGTATTCTATCAATAAACTGAAGTCTACTACCTGATGTACCGATGACTGAACCTAAGTGGTCATTCTGTTTCATATCCCTACAAAGTGTTACACCCAGGTATTTGTAGGAGTTGGTTGATTCCAACAGTGTCTCATTGGTATTATGGTCACAGGATACTAAGTTTTTTTCATTTTGTGAAGCGCAAATTTTTACACTTCTGGACAAACTGACAATCTCTGCACCACACTGAAATCTTATCAAGATCTGACTGAATATTTATGCAGCTTCTTTCACATTGTACTTCATTATAGACAACTGGATCATCTCCAAAAAGCCTGCTTTTACTATTAACATTGTCTGCAAGATCATTAATAAACAATTTGAAAAGCAAGGGTCCCAACACTCTTCCCTGGGACACAACCTAAGTTACTTCTACATCTGACAATGACACTTCATCCAAGGCAATATGCTGTGTCCTCCCTACCAAAAGGTCCCCAATCCAGTTACATATTTCACTTGATACCCCATATGATCATCTTTTGATAATAAGCATGGCTGCGGTACTGAGTCAAATGCTTTTCTGGTTGCCTTGATCTAAATCTTCCAGTATATCATGTGAGAAAAGTGCGAGCTGGATTTCACATGATCAATGTTTTTGAAATCCATGATGGTTGGCATTGAGGTCATTCTGTTCAAGATACCTCATTATGTTTGAGCTCAGAATATGTTATAAGATTCTACAACAAATCGATGTCAAGGATATTGGATGGTAGTTTTGTGGATCACTTCTACTACCCTTCTTGTAGATGGGTGTGACCTGTGCCTCTTTCCAAGAACTGGGCATGGTTTTTTGTTTGAGGGATCTATGACAGATTATAGTTAGAAGAGGAGCTAACTCAGCCACAAATTCAGTATAGAATCTGACAGGGGTTCTATTGGGGCCTGGAGCTTTGTTCAATTTTAACGATTTCAGCACTTTCTCAACTCCACTGACGCTAATACTTATTTCATTCATCTTTTTAGGGGAACGAGGATTAAATTGCAGCAATTCTCTGGGGTTTTCCTTTGTAAAGGAACACTTGAAAATGAAATTAAGCATTTCAGATTTTCTTTGCTACCCCCGATTTCAGTTCCTGTCTCATTTGCTAGGAACTGGACACTAACTTTGGTGCCGCTAACAGCCTTTACACACAACCAGAATTTCTTTGTGTTCTGTGAAAGCTCACAGAAGATGTGAAAGATAAAGTGAAGTGATACCTGTGTAATGGTGATGATCCACGTAGAGTGAACACACCTCCATTTAACAACGGTGCTCCCTCCCGTTCCAGTGTGAATCAATCTTAAGGCTCACATAGAGGATGCCAGGTATTGTATAAAACCACCATTAAGTTCTATAACTGGTAACTCAGTTTGTCTCGACAGTTACAGGAGCATGCCATATCGTTACTTTATTTATGAACACAGCAGTTAAACACAGTTTAGAGGTGTAGCACTAACCAAATAAAATGCTCTATGGATGATAGGGAAGAAGAGCTAGTGTTCGACAGTGTTCCTAACTGTCATATTGTACTAAAGCACTTTTAGAAGAAAATAGCACCAAAATACAATGACTTTTATATGCACAGTCTGAACAAACATCATTGAAGAATTATGGTAAGAAGGTTTTTAGATGTAGGTGGCAGCATTACACTGTTCAAAGTGTAAATGAAGATATGCTTGTTTGATGTGTGTCCTACAGATGGCAGATGTACACACTATTTGAGGCTGGGCAGTCTGCAATGGCTCAGAGTATGATTCACTAGCTGCCACACGAATCAGCTCTAAAAGACTACCATCCGAAGTGGTTTAGGGCTGACGCAATATTATTTGCACAACGAGTGAAAATTAAGTTGTTGCACAGCAAGCGCTTTCAAGCATTTCAGTCTGACACTTACAGCTGTCTCAAATGGTATGGAGGGGCACGTGGTTGCCTGGAGCTGTAACCAATCAGTCCCATCATTTGTGATGTGTAAAAGTCTTTTCTATGCATTGTAAATACTCGAAGAGGCATATGTTCAGATGTTTCTTGATAATAGCAACTTCTTTCATCCATAAGGTCATACTAACTGTCACTTTTATGGCACTCTGAAACCTTTCTCTAATATTATTATCCATTGCAGGGAACAATGCCACATTACAACTTATTGCTTCCACCTTCATCAGTCTCTTGCATCATATTTTTCACTATCAGTTAGCTTCAGTAACACTATTACATGTAATGCAGAGAGAGAGTTAGTTCCCGGATTATAAGACTCACGGGGAGCAGTAGATTAAATGGGAAAGATTGTCTGAAATAAATGCATGCACTTAAGATACAACAAATTGTTGAAATTGAGGAGCCAATGAAAAAGAAGGAAGGAAGATTAAGAGTTTAAGATCTTGACATCAACAAGGTAATTATGGGAAGACCACATGCTAGGATTTGGGAAGGAAACTGAACAGTTGCTGAAAGAAACTAGGATCTGATATGAAACTTCCTGGCAGATTAAAACTGTGTGCTGGATCAAGACTTAAACTTGGGAACCATTACCTTTCGCACGCATGTGCTCCATCAACTGAGCTACTCAAGCGTTACTCACAAACCATCTGCACAGTTCTACTTCTACCAGTATCTGTCTCCTACCTTCCAAGCTTCAGTAGAGATGTGAGGACAGGTTATGAGCCTTCCTTGGGCAGCTCAGTTGGTAGTGAACTTGTCTGTAAAAGACAAAGGATCCTGGGTTCTAGTCTTGATCCGGCACACATTTTTAATCTGCCAGGAAGTTTCACGTAAGTGCACACGCCACCACAGAGTGAAAATTTCACTCCAGATTTGACTTGTTTTAAAAATGAATAATAGATATTCCATGGAAATCTTTGAAGTCTACATACCAATATGGTCACATTCTGATGAGATTTCAATAGGGAGGAAACAAAATGGACAAATGTCAGCAAATCCCACTGTAACATTAGTGGATTCTAATACAAAAGTATGTCTAACACTAGAGAATGATTCTTCAATGAATTACACTGAGTATGACAACAAATTCCATGGAACACACATTTGTAGAATTTACTGAAAAGAACAACACATTATCCCAGAAGAAAACAAATCCAAAATGTATTGGCAATGACCAAATGGAACTGAAAATTAAGCCGACTATATTTTACCTGACAATAAAGAAATATTGCTGAATTTTAAGGTCTTAAACCAATATATAATATAGCCTGCTTGGCTAGCAGCACGGTCTAACATGCTGCTTCCCGAGCGGGAAGGCGTGCTGGTCCCCAGCACGAATCCACCTGGCGGATTAATGTCAGGGCCCAGTGTGCCGGCCAGCCTCTGGATGGTTCTTAAGGCGGTTCTCCATCTGCCTCAGCAAATGCGGACTGGTCCCCCTTATGCCGCCTCAGTTACACTATGTCGGTGATTGCCGCCCAAACAGTATCTCCAAGTACATGTACATCATAATTGCTCTACGACGCAAACATCTGGGGTTACACTCGTCTGGTATGAGATGTTCCTGGGAGAGGGGGGGTCCACTGGGGGCCAAACTGCACAATAACCCTGGGTTCGATGTGGGGCGGCAGTGGAGTGGGTGGACTGCTGTGGCCTGTTGTGGGCTTGTGAATCACTGAGGGCTATGGCAGGACGAAGCTTCTCCATTGTTTCTTTTCTAGGTCCCCCCCCCCCCCCCCCCCCCCCCACACACACACAATACAATATATAATATAAAGTGATCAAATATAATGAAATAATAGATACAAGAGCAGAAAGACACACATTCATGCAGGAAGTTAGAAATGTACATTATGATAATTTATTTAAGAACAGGAATGTAAAGCAGCAAGTTTAGCATCTTAGAAAATGAATATTACATGTATACAACAGGCAATTATTTAAAAAGTACTTACGCAAATACTACAATGTGCTGTGGGTATGTAAAACCCAAAAGAAAATCTAAAATGAGACAAGGTGATAAACAGAGGGCGAAAATTTCAAGTAAACAATAAAATGTTTGATTAGGCACTACTGTCTGAAATGAATGAGAGGTTGTAAGAAGGTACAATGGACATCTGATCACAGGAACAATTAAAAACAAAAAGAGTATGAATAAAACAAAATGGAAGGATGTTGATTAATAATTACATTTCATCAATTTTGGCAGTTGGTGCAGTGAGTAACAACAGAATTAAAATTCATCCATGATCTGGAAGACTCCTTTAAATGATTCTAGTTCAAGAGATGAGTTACATACAATGGCATCATTCTTTCACTACACATATGCAAGAGAGTGGACCGCATTTGTTTACATGCTTGCTGCTAAAGCATGAAAATGTTACACTGTTCGATATGTACTTATATAAACATATATCTTGCAACCTCTGCAGATTCTCATAGTTGTTTTTTTTCTTTCACAAAGAAAAATCTACTTTTATTTCAAAACTAAATCAATTCCTTCTGTATCCTTCCAGTCTCTTTCTACACCTATCTGTTTTTAATTTATTGTTTTTGTGTCTCTCTCCTTATTTTAAATACAACATGCTACCCATAATTATGATCAAAATATAAGATTGAACTGTATTTACCTTGCATACAAATTCACGGTTGTTTGTGTGGTTGTTGCGATGTTTTATCAGCAGGCTTTCTGAGAGTGCCACATATTCACACTGGTCACAACGAGGAAACTGGCAATTGCGCGGTGGGGGTACATTGTGCCTTGTATACAGGTGGTACAGCAGTAAGTTCCGCTTGCTCGCACGGTGACCACAATGTTCACAAATGCGTGCATCAATTTTCTCCATATGAATGTCCTGTAAATGGCGGCGATACAGGTAGTAGGTTTCGAAGTTTACAGGGTCACCATCATTTCCACATGAATAGCACAGCCATGGCCCTGTTGTGTTCTCTGCACCCGATGCCACTGGCCTCGACACAACCAGTGAGTTCTTCGCCGACACTGCAGAGGTACTCCCCGATCCCCCGCTGCCTGCTGCAGCAAGCACACTACTCGGAAGCTCTGACAGAGGCTCCACTTTGTTTCCATGTTTGAGAGCAACACTCCCAGTTATTGGTTTCCCCTTGCTGATAGCATCTGGCTTCAAAACTACGTACGACACCTGCACAAAAAGTTCACGACATTAAGAACAGAAGATGAAAAGATCTAGTCATAAGATAACAAAAAAATTTTGGCTTTACCTGTCCTTTTTTTAAAATTATTATATATCTTTTACTTTTCTTGTTTTGAATGAGGTTTATGAGATTATGAAACAGAATTAATGGCCAGTACTTACTTTCAGGAGACAAAATATTTAGCACCATCAACAAACATATGTAAGGAACACTACACCATCCCAGCTCAGGACTATTAGTTTCTTCCACGAGGAGGAAGAGAGAGGGATAGGCTGATGAAAGTTAAAAAAGATCTTTTCACTTGAAACTCCAGGGTGAGAGGGACCACTTGTAGGGAGGATGACGGAGGCAACCTTTGCAATGTTAAACAATTCTGCAACACAGGCAATGTGACTCCCAGGATGAGGAGATCTGCCCTTCCTTTTTAACATTTCCCACTCTATCTTCCTCTCCTACGTGAAGAAGCAAAATATTTCTCCTGCTGAAGGTAATTGCAATCCCTTGTAGAAAAATAAACACCAAAGTACCCCAAAGATATTTTCTGATGAAGGACTGAAGGCTTTAACTTTTTTTAATAACCTGAAATAATTCTTGTTAAAGAAGACAAGGGCATATCACCTCCAGCAGCACACAGTGTAGTACAGTCACTTGGTGTTCAAAACTGGAAAGTTTTCTGTGAGTTTTAAAAATTTGTATTATTTTAGATTTCAATATGCTCTTTTCAAATTTTCATTTGCGCTCATGCCACCATACTGGAAAAATGTCACCAAAAAACAGCTGTTTGACAATATCTCATTTCCAAGACATTTTACAATGAAAACAGTTACTTAACAAAGAAAACTAGAGAAAAGTCCTGTAATTTATGTGGTAACATTTTCTGCCACAGGCGCAAAAAAATGCCCCACATGCGTAAAGGGACCTTGGTGTTTGGGTGCCCCCCTTTACAGAACATCTGCCGACAGAACTAAAATATTCTGCCTGAATCATTAGTACAAGTGTCGTTAGCATTTCTAGAGCGATTGTTTCTAAGGAACTGAACTGTTTTATCACTGTTTTATCCACTGCAAGGAAGTGAGGTGACTGGAGTGAAGGAAAAAGGATTTGAATAATTTCGTAAGTCAAGCGTTCAAGGCAATGAAAACAAGGGCAAACTTTTGGAGGGACTGAGATCGATACTGGTTCACAAGGTGTGTTGAAAACACTTCAATAACGAGAAATTTACCTCTGCATCTTTGTAAAGAGGAAGTGGTGTTGCACCTTCCCATCCACATCTGCAATCCACTACTCCAACATCTCATTGAAAGATCTTTATTTTTTATGTGCTGCTGAGCTAACAGCAGAGTTTGCAGCAAAACAAAAAAAGGCAAGAATGTGCAAATCACAATATTATGTATGGTGTATGTAAATTGTTCTTTGATTTGAATTTGGTTTTATAATCCCAGCATTCATCTTACATGTGAGCAGATATCACTCTAAAACCTCAAGAAGAGATGATACAAAAACCATCTAGTCATATCTCCTCCAAGACATCTATAACCCCTGTGATTACCGTCAGTGCTTTTTCTGTATTTGTGTGCTCTTATAATTAACAGGAGACAACTAATTTCTTCACTCATGGGTGATCAGCAAACACACACGTCATGAGTAAAGGTTGCCACTTCCTGTACACTGTAGGCACCAAGAGGTGGATTTTGGGGGGAGGGGAGGGAAGGAGGGGGAGGGGGAGGGGGAGGGGGAGAGGGAGAGAGAGAGAGAGAGAGAGAGAGAGAGAGAGAGAGAGAGAGAGAGAGAGAGAGAGAGAGAGAGAGAGAGAGAGAGGGGGGGGGGGGGGGGGCGGCACAATCAATTCAAAAACATTAGAATACTTATTTATCTGTGTGTGCCACTATTGCTCAACAACCTCATTATACAGTGAATGGTTGTCTTTGTTTTTATTTTTCAGCCAGGATTTTGCAGTGTTTCATAACGGAGGTGCGGATAATGGAACTTAGAGGGGGAGAAGGGACTATACAAAAAGCTACATAATCTGCACCAGAAATTGTGAGAGAACTGCAGATAGTAATGATCCTTCTTTGGATCTTAAAATTATACCTTGATTGCCTGTAGCTTGTAACTCAGTTTGTAGCAATTTCTAAACACCCGCATATTTAGCACCGCTGTCACAAAATGGCTTATTCAAATTTAACCAGTTAGTTCATAATGTGAAATGGCAATTTTATATAGTGATAAGAACAGGATTTAAATTTAAAGTTGGACTTTACTTTGAATAGATCAGTGCTTACCCATCCAGCTCAGTATATGAGGTATATAAAATTTAACATATTATTCTCTAACTAGAATATGATTCAGTAGTGATAAACCTTGATGCTGATCATTCTGAAGACTGTAAAGCCTAGTGCAACTCAAACTGTGACCATTGAGGAAAACAGGGTTAAATGTTATTAAATGTCAGCTCTACACTGATACCTACGAAATAGTTCTGTACAACTGAAAAGCCAAGCTGTTTACACCTTAATCTTCCCTCAGTTCATTGTACCTTTCTTTCTTCAAATGAATTAATAATTTCTTATTCAAATAGTTTCAGGATGGGAAGATCAATCTGTGTGTGCGTCTTTACTCCTATCATAAGTTCAGAGGGTGTTTTCTCTATATCTCTGTGGTATGACAAATTTGTGGCACACTGAACTGATAGTGTCACTTTGTACCATCTCATACAGTTGTCAATACTAAGTTTAGTGATGATCGTAGCTCAAGTTGAACTAATTCTTACAATATTACAATTGGTTCCAGAGAATCCTACCACTTTTGAAATGTGTTCAGTTCATTTTGTCCTGTGATACTCCTCAATTCTTGAGAGACAAAGCAATTCCCTATATGTAATTATTTGTACTGGAATTCCGAATTAAGTCTTCTGTACTTCTATCTTACTAATTACCTCTGCTGATTTTGTAACCACTGTGGGCCTACATTTGGCCAACTGGTTGAATCTTGCATCATCCAGATTTGTGGGGCATTTGGATGTGACAGTTGGCCAATGTTGACTGCATGAGATGGTAAGTGGAGACATACTCATAATCAAGGTTCTTGTTGACTACGTCTGATCAACAGAAGAGGGGTTGCCATATTGTGGACCATGCTCATTGTAACCCCTTCACAACTGCATCTGTCATCTGAGAACAAGTAATGAGCTTCCTGCAACATTTTGTGTCATCCTGCACCATTGTTCAGAGATCAGACTAAGGAATTACTGCCCACACTTAGATGCCATAACACCACAATATAAATGGTTGTGTTTCAATTGGTTCTGTGACCGGGAAGCATAGACTGCTGATAAATGGTGTCGCATTGTGTTCAGTGATGAATCGCAGCTCTGCACCACCCCCGATGACCATTAGTGGCTAGTATGGCAGCGAACTGGGAAGAGGTTTCATTCTTCCTATGTTTCTGTGAGGCACAGAGGTTTTACTCCTGGCATCATGATGTGGGGAGCTACCAGTTATGACTTTATGTCACAGATAGTAGCGACTGAGGGAACTCTTGACAGCACAATGGTACCTTACCGACTCACAGAAATCTTGTGTATTCACATTTCACCTCTCATGTGGCAGTACTATAGTGCCATTTTTAACAGGACAATGCTCGTCCAAACACGGCATGTCTCTACAAACTATCTGTGTGATGTTGAGGTAAACCAATGACCAGCAAGATCCCTACTACATCTGTCCCCAGTACAATATGTGTGGGACGTGCTCAGATGTCAACCCCATCCCAGTGCCAGTATGCAGGGTATCAGGCTGTGGGCCTGACCGCCTTAGTAGTGGATACAATGGCTCTGAGCACTATGGGACTTAACATCTATGGTCATCAGTCCCAGTGGATACAATGGTTTTACTTTCCCACAATGCACACTTCCCAGGTCACAGGGGCTCAAAGTTATACTGATAAATGGGCTCATAAAGGCAAGTTCTTTGCAAATTTGACTTGACTTTGTGATCATTTCAATAACATCACATACCCTCTCAACCTATGAAGTTTTATTTCCTCTTCCACTTCTGTGCGCTTCCCTTTTTATCAGGCAGTGCACTTAGAATGTGGTTGTATCCTTGTGTCGATTGAAGTGGTCCATTACGATCCGTGCGATAGGTACATAATGGCTCACCCACTTTGCTTTGAATAATGGATGAAGGAAACCTCCTTCCTTCCCTGATTTCTTATTCACACTTAAAACATTTTACACAACTGAATATTACTCTTTTTCTCGTCACTCAAATCTGATAAATATTAACTTTGTTTTTCTGCTTTTTCTGTTCTCTTAACAGTATAATGTCCTGTCTCATGCACAAGCTTAATGATTGCACACTGCATAGTGTGTGGAATCAAACTCCCTCTTCCATTGTTGAAAAAACTAATCTCTCATCAAAATATTTTCATAAGGTCGTTCTTTGACAATGAGCATGACTGCTGCAAACTATCATTCTTATCTTTAGATTTCCTGATTCCAGCTATTAAAGTACATACAAAACCAAACAGTACATTTACACAGATCAGCGTTCAATGGTGTAGGATACTCTTAAGTTCATCTTCCTGTTCTTTGTCACAACTCCTCCTTATAAATGATCTTTTCGGAATACTATTGCACAATTTGTTACAATTTTAATGTGTACTCCTAGTAAAAACATCTGGAATTTCTTTAAGGCATTAACAATAGCGAACACTTAAAACTCATAGCTACTGTATTCTTCCCATTCAGGTGTTGTTTTCTTAACCATGTAAGAGATCGGCTGGAATTTGTCACATTTTTGTACTAACACAGCTCCAAAGCCTGCTTTGCTTGCATCCATATTTAGTTCAGATCCCTATTGTTGGTTGTGGATTTTTAAAACTGAATCCAACAAAAGAGTCTGAGTGTTTCAGTAATTTACTCAGAGGTTTGGCAATCATAGAGTAATTTGAGATAAACTCTAAAATATCCCATCAGTTCCAGGAAACTTCCTGTTGCTGCAACAGATTCCGTTTTGGAAAGTTTGGAAAGCTTTTCTCTCTGCAGAAGATGGTTGAATTTGTCCAGTAGTTCTCTTCATGAACTGACATTTTGCAAAATTAATTTCCAAGCTGTATTCTGCTGGATTTTTATGACTACATTAAGCGCTTTTGGTTAGTATCATAATACTGTCCACATAAATAAATTCGATGTTACCTCGAGCCAATGCCCAAGAAACAGTGTTTATAAATTGGTGGAACACTGCAGATGAATTTGATAATCCGAATGAAACTTTCTTGAATTGTAACTACCCTGAGTGTGTCACAAACAAAGTATACTTTCAGCTCTGCTCTTCAACCTCGACGTGAAAACATCTGTTCTTGAAATCTAGTGCGCGAAACACTCAGGCTGCTTGTAGTATATCTAAAAGATCTTCTATAAGGGGAAACAAGTAACAATCTTTTGCTGTAATCTTATTTAATTTTCAATTATGAAAAGGATAGATTGTTACTCACTATGAAGATGACACATTGAGTAACAGACTGACCCAACAAAAGGCTTTTGGTCAAAGCCTTCTTCAGAAAAGAAACAAAAATAAAAGAAACAAAAATACACACACACACAAAAGCAGGCACACCTGATGCACGAATGACTACCATCCAGCCACTCTAGCCGAACTGCAACTACTGTGCTGAACAAAAGCAGCTATGGGAGTATGGCAGGGAAGGGGAAGGAAGAACATGCTGGGACTAGAAGCCAGCAGGGCAAGGCTGTCAGGGGCAGTGTCAGGATGCCATGGGGGAGGTGGGAGGGGGGCTCGGGCTAAGAGAGGAGCCGAGAGAGGAAAAAGACCAATAGTGCGTTGGCAGAGACTGAGCATAATGAAAGTGAGGGGCATGAATTCGGAGGAAGTTATAAGGCAGAGAGGGAAGAAACTGTTGGGTGAAAGGTGTCGGGGAAGTAGCTTACCATAGGTTGAGGCTGGATATTTCTGAGAGGGGAGAATGTGTTGTAACGATAACTCCCATCTGTGCAGTTCCCAAAAGTTGGTGGTGGAGGGGAGGATCTAGATTGCCCGGGTTGTGAAGTAGCCATTAAAATCAAGCATGTTATGTTCGGCTGCTCGTTGTGCCACAAGGTGGTCAACTTTGCTCTTCGCCATAGTTTGGCTGTGCCCATTCATTCTGGTGGACAAGTGGTAGATAGTCATACCAAAATAAAAAGCTGTGCAATGTTTACAGCAGTTCTGGCACATGACATGACTGCTTTCACAGGTGGCCCACACACTGATAGGGTAGGATAAGCCTGTGACAGAATTGGAAAAGGAAGTGCTAGTGGGGTGGATTGGGCAGGCCTTACACCTGGGTCTTCCACAGGGATATGATCCCTGTAACAAGGGGTTGGGATTGGGAGTGGAATAGGGATGGGCTAGGATGTCATGGAGTTTGGGTGGGCGAAAGAACATCATTTTAGGATCACCCTTTCTAAAAAGTTACAATTATTAATACTCTTCTTATCAGCATTTGTATTCATTACCCCCTTTCGGCTACTTTTCTCCTTTGTTCATTTATATGAGATGGCCAAACTCGTTGCAATTTTAGTATATTTTGCCCTTGTTCTTATGGTTGCAATCACTTGGCCTGTGGTCACTAGTGCCACAGTTGAAACACTTCCTGTTTGGATTCCAAGCTGCACTTTTGGTGTTCTTGTCATGTGAATCTTTAGCAACTGTTACTGGGGTTTTTGAAATTTTCATTGCTGTAACTTCCGTTATTTCTTTTCAGCAATTACTTCACAGCTCTTCCATAATGTCTCATTTTCTTCTTTATCTCTTTCGCTTTCCCAGCATCTTATGACAGAAGTTTAGTGCCTGGATGGTCTTTTACCCCCATCAATTTACTCAGTGCAGCCCACTATATAAGACTCTTCTCACCCTGTAGAAAAAGTTTAGCAAACCTGTAGTAATTCTGCTGCAAAAATAAGCATTTTAAATTGGTTCCAAGGTGTTAAAAACTCAGTTCTCTCAAAGACTGAGATCCACTTTTTAACTGGTTGTCTGCCACTGCCACAAAATGACAGAAAATTTACATTTATTTAGTAATTGTGGTGAGAATTGTGCTTTGCTTCCATAGCCTGACTCTGAAACATAATCTTTTCTCCATTTTCTTTTCCAGTAAACTCTATTACTGATACCCATTTGGATTCCACCCTCTTCTTAGTCCCACTATCTACGCATAATACATTGCAGACTGCTCCCAATTCTGGTTCTAAAAATGATTCTTGAATACATTATGTCAAAAAAGGAGTGGTCCTAAGCAGTGGGTGGACTTTTTGAAACCATTTATATGATGATGTGGGTTAAGGTCCAAGGCATCACATCCTGCAGCCATTGACCCTGGCAGGCCTTCGTTTGTGAAAAAAAATATTTCAGAATTTTGCAGTAATGCTCTACAGCTTTAAAAATAATAATGTTGATCAGACCATCACCATAGTGTAGTGGTTATTGTGTGGCCCTCACACATGAAAAATAGACTTTGATTCTTGTCACATGCTTTTAAATTTTTCATTTTTTAATCCTTATCAAAATGAATGAGTATTGTTTTAAATGTATTTTTTTTTTATTTATATTGCTTTGTTATGTCATTGTAATCGGTGTTTTAACTGTTTCGACTGCTCTCACTTTTTCTTCTTATCATTCTTTTTCCATTTGGAATCTTTGTGCGTGTGAAATCATTGATATTTATTGATTTCAATTTAAATTCCTGTCTTTTATAATTTTATATTTTCATCCACGTAACTGCATCTTATTTTTATTTTTTACTGGAGCTTCATTTTAGTTATAATTCCTTCTTTCATTTAAATCTGTATCTGCATTATTTCGTGCATAGTGAAAAAAGAATTTATATTTTAAATGTTTATATGACAACTGCTATCCAAAAAGCTGAACACTTTGTAAAGAAAAATACATTTTTGACACCATTGCATGGTCATAATGAGTAAATTATTTTGTCTTTTGTTTGTGACTGATAAATCAGGATTTTCTAAAGTTTGAATATTATGATGAATAAATAAAAATAATGAAGGTCTCGAGTACACACATTCAAAGCAGAAAAAGAATGGTAAGAAGCAGGAATGACAAAAATTGAAGCAGTTAACATGCAATGAAAACGACATGATAAAGGAATAGAAATACAACAATTACATTTAAACCAGTTAACTGAATAAAAATAGCTGACAAGTTTCGAATCCAGACGCTATTGGGTGTGAGGATTGCACAATAACTGTTGCACTATGGCAACAGTCTGATTAACATTACTATTGTTAAAGCTGTAGAGTATCACACAATTTTCCGAATGTTTTTTTCATCTAGTACTATTAAATGAGGGCCCACCAGTGCAATGGCTTCAAAGTGTGATACCTTGTATCCTAACATACATAACTGTAAAGATGGTTTCAGAAAGCTGATCCCATCGTTGGGGACCTCTCCTTGTTAGTTTCGAGTTCCCCTGCTATCAACTGAAAAATATGGCCAGAAAATTCCGTCACACATTTACGATTTTCTCTGTCATTCCGTGTTCAAACTTATTTTGAGTAACAGTTTTTGTTTTGTAGGATACACCTCCTTTCATCACAACATTTAAAATTTGTCCTTGTGTCATTTAGCTACTGCTAATCATTGTTAAAATTTGAATCCCCAATGTAGATCCAAAATCCATGCAGTCACACATCCTTCCAAGCAAAACAGCATTCAGAATTACTCGTCGTAAACCTAAAGACGCACAAGCTGACCAACCGAAAAATTGAATGAGTGTAGTGCTTTGGAAAATATTTACAGAACCGATGACTACTCCTCTTCCAGCTCCTTGTAAAGAGTGTGGAACTCTCCTCCATAATCTCAATTTTTTAACATTTTTCTAACCCAGACTCTTTTTGCTCTCTGTTCCTCACCAAGTGCAGCAGCAATCATTGCAAACTGCTTTAAACTAAATTTCGGTATTTTATGACTATCTACTATGAACTATGAAATAGCACTTCTAGTGAGTATTTTATGAACCTGGTGTAGCGGCACAATGTTCTTTCCACGTTAACGTGCCACGTAATGTGAATGTTCAGGGATTCCTCTGACCACCTTCAAGTGAACATTCATGTACGTTTGCACTTATAATAGCATTAAAAGATCTTACATTTTGTCATAAAAGAAACAAGACATTAGAGAATACCCCAAGAGCAACAGAATTTCATAAACTGCACTAAAAGAGCATAATTTGGTTTAAAGTGCACTTTTGTATGTCCAAATTCACTCTGCAGTACTTGGTATTAAGCTTTCTTAGTGCGGTTTTTACAATGCCAGTTTTCTTGAGTATGTGATCTGTTAATGCTATACATACGAGGAAATGAAAATGCACACTTGAAAATGAGAAAACAGTTGAAACTAGCCAATGAAACACTTTGTTTTGAATAAACTGAGTGCCTCCTCAGAAAAGAACAGTTCATTTCTTTAGAAAACCAAGAAAAATGATTAATGCTTGATTTGCTAACAGCATGGAAATAAAATTAAATCAGAAAACTGAAACTAATATCAAATAATTTTAGTCTTCCATGATTACACGGGTGATTTTAATTCACTTTAGAGCTACCAGTCACAGAAATCTGTTTGATTTGACGATAATACTGCACATTAAATAAATACAGGAACCAGCAAAATCACCATATGTAAACATGGGTCACATGGAAACTATCCTACTACAACTCAGGCAGCTATGTATGCTAATGAATCTTGCTGCTTGGGAGTGCCATAATAATTTCTCCTGACAGACTCTGGCTGCTTCTTGCTGTCTGCTGCTATATTCTGGATAGTTGTACTAGCAGGGTAACACGGGTTTTAGTAGTGGAAGTTATGTGAGGTGCATGATGAATTAGGAGGTCCAGCAAACCGTATTAATCTGCCAGGAAGTTTCAAGTCAGTGCACTCTCCATTGCAGAGTGGACATTCATTTTTGAAGTAGGGGGTGTAGTTTGGGGAAGTGTTGAGGGAGAGGCAATAGGGCACTGAAAGAGTATTGGTGCAAATTAATGGACATACAGATTAAGTGGGGTGGGGGAGGGAAGGCATGGTGACAGGGGAGGAGTTGAGTGTGGAACAATGGTCAGCAGAGATTGAGCTGTGGGAATTGTAGGATTGAATTATTTATTTATTTTTTTTTTTTTTTATGAACAGTTCTCATTCCTGAAAATTAGAGAAACTAGTATTTGCTAGTGGTGGTTTTAGGGGAGGGGTGATGGATCCAGATGGAGTGAGTTGTGTAGCTTAGCTTGTTGTGACCAGTGGCATCCCGAGTGATCAAATCTGCTCATGGCCAAGGTTGGCAGCAATTCTGACAACAGCATATGTAGAGGTTGTTGCAGCTTACTTGATGTACAACATGGCTGTTTTCACAGGTTATCTGCCTCTACTGGGTTATGTAACGCATGTGACAGGACTAGACTAGACTAGGATACATCAGGTGTATGCATGGGACACATCTTGCACCTGTGTCTTCCACTTGAATAAAACTCATGTGGCAAAGGGTTGGAGATAGATAAAACATAATGATACGACAGACATTCTTTCCACGGGAATACAGCGGCCAGCTAAAATATGGTGTAGGTTTGTGGATTTTACGACAGAAATAGAAGGTGGATGCACAAAAGACAGTTGGGATCAGGAAGGCAACAGATTCGCATGAGAAGATCAAGAATGGCGCTAAAGATTTGCACATGGATTGGAGGTTATGATGAGCTTCTGGATTTAGACCACTATGAGAGCAATTGTAGGTAACAAAGAGCCCTCTGCTAGATAATTACTGCAATTTCTCACTACTATGGTGGAGCCTTTATCTGCAGGCAGGGGTGGAGCCTTTATCTGCAGGCAGGATGGTCCAATTCCGGATTGGGTGAAGATCGTGGCTTTATGATCTTCCTTCTTCTGAGAGGTTTATGTTAATGTGAAAGGGCATAGAAAAGGAAGGTGAGGAAAGATTGGAGGTGCCTAGTTATTAGAAGATAGTCACAAATGAAACAATCAAAAATCCAGGATGGAATGTAACAATATTATGAAAACGAAAGCCTGGGGTCTCATCTCGCAAGTGATGAGGAAGGAGGAGAGTGAGGCATAACAGCTCGTAAAAAAACCTGGGTCCATCTGGCTCCAGATGGTAGCACCCCGTGAGGGCACTGCTACAGGTGACGCCTGCTCAACAGTCTCAAAGGCAGAAGAGGAATCCTAACTCCCAATGGCAGAGAGAGCGGAAGAACCTAATGGAGAAAACCAAGAAAAATAACCATTTCGGACTAACAATCTGATCTTACCCTGGAATTTATTTCCTACCACATACAATGCACAATTTCAATTGCAGAATGGAAAGTCCGCTAGAAGAAAGCACTACCCCAGGTGGTAACTCGAAAGAGGAATCCACCATTGCTTTATGCAATGCACCAGGACCTAGGGTTCTGGGGAGTCCCAACATCTGCATTAAGGATGAGTCGCACCCTTGGTATCCTTCCAAACTCAAGTTCAAAAGGAAATTATTTGCAGGCACCTTGAACGTAAACTTATTACTAACAATTGGTAAACAAAAAGAACTCGAAATTCTCTTAGATAAGCATGAAATACAAATTTTAGAAGTTCAAGAAACAAGATTTTTGAATGAAAATGTTACAGAAACCAAAAACCATATAATTATTAAGGGTAAACCAGCAATAAAAATCATGAAAGGCATGCCAATACATGGTACAGCTTCCTATGTTCATAAAAATTTACTAGATAACATTACAGAATCCAAATCCAGTTCACAAAGGCTATTCTTCTCACAGTATACCTTTGTTAATTGTCATGCTCCAATCAATGATGACAATAAGAAAAATCCAAGTAAAGTAGAAGCATTCTGGGAACTTCTAGAAGAAGAAATATATAAAATTCCAAAATCAAATGATGTTATACTAATGGGGGATTTTAATGCACAAATAGGGAGGGAAAAATCATTTCGAAAAATAGTAGGATATTATCCAGTAAAAAAAAAAAAAAAAAAGAAAGAAAAAAAAAGAAAGAAAAAAAAAAAAAAGACTAATAAGTCAGTCAGTTGAAGGTAATGTCAACCTTCTTCAAAAAATTACCCAGAAAGGCAAAAACATAGATCTCTCCGAATGCAATGCTGGGGAATTCCAGTTAGATCACGTGGCTATTTCTAAATGCAATTTTAAAGAAATCATGATTGTAAAAGTAGCAAGAAACAGGGAATTTGATTCTGATCATTATCTCACTAAAATTAAACTGAAACTTCTCCCCAATATAAACAAAAAGAGGCAGAAAAAACTAATTAAATATAATACAGATAGGCTCATCACCAAAGAGGTAATACAAAATTTTCGGGAAGAAATAAAAGTAACTAAATCAGGGAAATGGGAAAAAATATAGAAAGAAATCAACAGATCAGAGAAAAATGTATTTGGAACAACAAAAATGAAGAAGAAAGTCAGGTGGAATGAAATCTGTGAAGAAGCAGTTACAGTAAGAACAAAACAGTGGAAGAAATGGAAATGTTCTAGGAAGCCTGAACACCTTGATGAATTTAGAATGCAAAGGAAAGAAACAGCAAGAATAATAAAGAGTGTTAAAAGAACTTTTGAGAAACCACAACTTTATGACGTACAAAACAACTTTGTATAAAATAACTTCCAGAATTCCTATCAGATGTTTAAAATTCATCTAAAGGGCTATCAAGCTCCAAGTATTTGCTTCGCAGATGATAATGGTAACTTAGGCCTAAGCAACAGCCAGAATTGTGAAATACTAAGAAAGTACTTTGAAAAATTATTGAATTGTGAAGAACGAAACGGTAAGCTAGAAACTCCAGATCTCCATGGAAATACAAAAGCAGATCCACCACCTACAGCTGAAGAAATTAAAAAAGCAATAAGTACCCTGAAAAACAACAAAGCCAGTGGAGAAGACTCTATCACAGCTGAACTTATTAAATGGTCTCAACCAAAATTAATAACTAACCTTCAGCTCATGTTTGAAGAAATATGGGAAACTGAAAAGATACCAGAAGACTGGAAAGTGGCTCTCATCCATCCCTTGCACAAGAAAGGTTATTAAGCGAAATGTAAATAACTACAGAGGTATATCTTTGTTGCCAGTGGGTTATAAAATATTGTTAACAATACTACTTAACAAGGTAGAAGCAACACTTGATATGCATTTGGGAGAATATCGGAGTGGATTTAGAAAGGGCAGATCTTGCTCAGAACAGATTTTCGACCTAAAGTCCATAATTCATCACAGACTTACAAACTCCAAAGATATAGTTGTAACATTTATACATTTTAAAAAGGCGTTTGACTCGGTTGATAGGGAAACACTAGCTAAAGTGATCAGAGACTTTGGCATCAAATCTAAATTAGTACATCTTATTCGTGAAACACTTACAGACCCCAAATCAAAAGTAAAGTTTCGGTGTGAAGTATCGAAGGCATTCAACATAAAAACAGGTGTAAGGCAAGGTGATGGCCTGTCTCCACTTCACTTTAACTGCTCACTAGAGAAAATAGTATGAGAATGGAAACAAAAACTAAAAGAACAGAAGCTATCACCAATTAGACTGGGAACTAAAAACAAAGGTACTGAAATTCACTGCTTAGCATCTGCGGACGATTTTGTCATTCTTTCTGAAAACCTAACAAATGCTGGAATACAAATCTCTTAGAAGAAATAGCCAACAAACCAGGTTTAAGAATGACTGTGGAAAAAACAAAATTTATGACAAATACAAAAAATGCTCCGGCATCCCTAGCAAGGGGGTAAATAAATTTAAATACTTGGGAGAAATTATCCAAGAAAACAGCTTAGAAAAATTCACAGTAGAAGAAAGAGTACATAAAATGAAGAGAGTTCACGGAATAACTAGGAATGTCTATAACAAAACGTATCTGTCTAGAATTTGAAGATACAGCACTACCATACAGTAGTAAAACCAGAATGTCTTTATGCAAGTGAATGTTTAGTACTGAACTACAAATCACACAAAATTAAAGTCCTAGAAAGAAAAATCATTCAAAAAATACTTGGGCCACCCAAAAATACAGAGGTATGGAAATTAAGAAGCAGTAAAGAGGTTTATTGCAACACAGAAAACATAAATGAAACACTACGAAAGAGGTGACAGCTATTTTTTGGACACTTACACAGAATAGACAGCAACAGGTTAACCAAACAGATTTTTAAATATCTTTAGGACAAGCTGTCAGCAATATCCTGGATTCAAGAAGTTAGGAAGATTTGGAAAGGAATAACGTAAGTGAAAAAGATGCAACAGAAAGAGAAATTTTCAAGAGTAAAGTGTTAAAAATGGAAGGATTCCAAGGCAGGAGGGAGAAGAAGACAGTTTCAAAATGGTCTGAGGCGAGAAAACAAATACTTAGTGAAAAGATGCAAGAATACTGGAGGAAAAAGAAAGACGAAGAAGAAGAAGAAGAAAAGGAAAGTTGCTACTCACCATACAGCGGTAATGTTGAGTCGCAGATAGGCACAACAAAAAGACTCCTATAATTAAAGCTTTCGGCCATTAAGGGCTTTGTCAACAACAGACAACACCGACACACACACACACACACACACACACACACACGCAGACACAACTCGCAAATACATCTTCAGTTTCAGGCAACTGAAACCACACTGTGAGCAACAGCACCAGTGCATGATGGGAGTGGCAACTGGGTGGGGGTAAGGAGGAGGCTGGGGTGAGGAGGGGGAGGGATATGGTGGGGGTGGCAGACAGTGAAGTGCCGCAGGGGAAAAGTAGGGGGGGGGGGGGGCTAGCAGAAAAGGAGAGAAATAAAGACTGGGTGTGATGGTGGAATGAAGGATATCATGTCCTTGTTGTTTGTCAAGCTTATATACAGAGTGTATACGTGGACAAGGAAAAAAAATTCCCGGATTTTTCCCGGATTGCCCGGTAAAAAATACAGTTTCTCCCGGGTGACAGTATTTTTTCCCTTATCAATCTTTTGAATGATTATGGCGTACAATATCCCGGCACTTTAGAAAACGAAACTCAGGGAAAAAGACACGTTATGGAAACACTTTTGATGTGCAGCAACATGTACGCTGCATTTTTTTTCGCATTACGAAAGTATACACTGGAATTCCACCAAACACCGCATGTTACTTTCCGAATCATTGAAAATGAGATTTCGATGTGCTCTTGTAGGCCGTTCGTAGCCCATGTCACGTGATCTCGCCAGCCGATGACAGCGGATATTCAGGACACGTGATGTAGTCAGCCAACAGCAACATCACTGTTAAGTAGCACGACCTCACAAACAGCGAAAGTTAATAGTTTAAATTAATATACATAGTGTTGTTACAAGAAAAGCAACGTTTTCACATATAATATTGTTCTCAAGCTACAAGAGAAGCTAAGCTTTCGCATATACTGTTGATCTTTTTTGCGCGTGTTACACTTTAAGATATATCACACAAATATGCCAGTAAAATTTTTAATAATGACATAAATGATCTTCAGGATTCTAAATTCTTCTAAATGGCGCGTCATCAAAGAGTTGATTTTTAAACGACAGTCAAACGCTCTGTGACTTAATAAATTCATGGTACATTCTTGCACATAGTTCAACTTACGTAAAACGATATTTACTTTAAAAGTAACACTTTTCAAACCACTATTCGCAATATTTTCTCGCAACCTGTTAGAAATAGGTTCGTTTCAGCAGTTGCCAGAAAGCGCAGATAACAGGCGACACCGCGCTTGGGTAGCTATCATGACGTAGGAAGCCCGTATGTACGTACGTGTAAAACATTGAAAGATCATACACAATGTCATAAAAGAAAAAAGACATCAGAGGATACTGCAAGAGCATCGGAATTTCGTAAACAATATTAAAATGTGCACATTTAAAGTGCATACTTAAAGTGCACATTCGTATGTCCGGATTCCCAATGATGTAGACCTCGACCTGATATTAAGCTTTTCAGTGTAGTTTTCTTGGAGCACCAGTACTGTATTATATCATATTTGGTTCTTTATTATGACATAATGCCATACGTGCTAGAATATGAAAACGTGCACTTGAAATGCAGCGAACAGTTGAAACTAGCCAGTACTGTGGAATTAAACATTTCGTTTCAAATACATTGACTGCCTCTGTGGAAAAAGCTTAACAAAAGTCAAATTTCTTTAGCAAACAGACAAAAATAAGTTTATTGTTCCGCAAGGCGATTAATGCTTGACTGTCAGAAAGGTGGAAATAAAATCAAATCTGAAACTAATGACATATTTTAGCCTTCAGTAATTATGTGAATATGTTTTAATTCACTTGATAGCTCCCGGACACAGATATCCATTTTGTTTTCATTTGACGTGAGAGTAAACGAAGGGGAAACAGCAAAATCACTAAATGTAAACACGGGTCAACGGGTCATGTGGAGACTACCCATTATAACTCAGACTGCTCTGCGCACCAGCCCCGGATCTACATTTGTGAACCGGGCAAAAAAAAAAACGAATTTTGAAAATATGTTCATCTTGTAGTGCACATCTTTCTGAAAAGTCTGAAACATAAAACATATGTATTCGAGGAAATGTAAGACATATTATTTGGTCTTAAGCATGCCAAAGTGCAGTGCCACGCCTCTTCATAAAGCATTTTTCTACCCCAGGTCCAAACTATATTCAGGCGAGTAAACATTGAAAAGTCCTGTGGTGCCTCTCCTGCTCCCAGTTGACCGGTTTGACAGCCTGCCCCTCTTTAAAAAAAATCTCGCAATTAATAGCGGATGGGATTATTTGTAATCGAGAGAACAAGAACTCTTCAGAAAATCTGAACTCTTTATTGCCTATTAGTTAATAACTTGCTGTTTTGTGTGACATAAAATTAAATAAAGGATTCATAAAACCAATACTGACAAGAGATAAGCAAGAAATTACACATTTCCTCAAACCTTAGCTCCTAGCATTTTTTTCTCTCTAATCTTGCTACAGCTTTACATGGACTGCTTTCCTTTCTGCGAAAGAATCTATTACCTCATCAAAGTTCGTCAAACGTTTTGCTACATGAAAAATCG
Source organism: Schistocerca americana (assembly GCF_021461395.2). Lineage (NCBI taxonomy): Eukaryota > Metazoa > Arthropoda > Insecta > Orthoptera > Acrididae > Schistocerca > Schistocerca americana. The sequence continues at coordinate 554,885,290 of NC_060125.1, read as the reverse complement.
AAATGTCGTTATCTAATACTGAAAAAGCTGTTAATACAAATAATACCCAAGACTTGTGTGGTTTCTCGACCTGATTACGTCTATTTTGTCACTGTCTGGTAGATAAAACAAAATAGGCCTAATATTTTGTAACACACCAAATAAACGAGATTGTTTTGGCACAAACGGCCATTTTTATAACACGACAGAATATAATCCACGAAGTACCAATATCAAATGCCTATTAGGCCTCCTACAAGCAAAAAGCTTTATGTTAGGAAATAGTTTCATATTTCACTCATACGCACCAGCTTCTCAAGCATGAGATCGAAAAGTAGTCTTATGAAATTTTTATATAAATTTGAAATCGTCTTATTCTTCCATAATTTATGTGATGTCCCCGTTTCTTCTCCTTCCTCGTTCTAACAATCTTGTCATCACAAATTCTGTAGCTATTGCTGCCATTGTCAAAATATCTTCGTCGATTAACTTCACTAACCCTGTCAGAATCGCATGTTTAGTTATCCCGCGATTATTTTCCGGTTAGGCGTTATTACGTGTTCGAGCAACACGTTTTCCGCATTACTTCCTGAATAGAACTTACGCGTCTGCTAGCCGGGGACTGTACAACTGGTCAAACTGGCCAAAAATTTTCTGTCAAAATTTCATTTTCTTGGATACACTGAGAAGATAATGCGTAATCTTTCTCACCTGTTATTCCAGTTAGTCGTTTATTTCCATTCTGGTAGTCTGAATCTATGGATTTCGCTAGTAATTATAACAATTCTGATCGTTCACAAACCCAATCAACCACATAATCAGACAGCGATTGGCATTCATCCATTCGGCTTTACTCCCTCAGCTCGTATTGCCCCGCCCCCTTTTGTCTGCGGAAAGTTTATTTCTAGATGCAAAGAGGATTCTCCTGACAGAAACATCACATACACTATGCATGCATTCAAAAGTCAACTTATGATTCATTCAGAAATCAACTTAAAATGTGTTCAAAAATGTTCAAAAACCAACAGGGAAGCGTTTCAAAATCCTGTGAATAATCAATAGACAAACGTGCGCCGGATGCTAGGCGCTTTGTGAAACAAGTTTTTTTCCCCCAAGAATATGACTTTGGCGGCCCCTTTTTCCGGTAGCATCTCCCCCTTTTTTCCGGTAGCATCTAGCTGCTTGCTGTGACTGCTTGCACAGCCAACAGCCACACTCCTGTAGCCAGAAGCGGGAGAATCACTACTCAACGTCACTCAACTGCGCTTGCGCATGAGCCCGCGTGTAACTGCTAAAACAAATCGTATGTAAACAGTTGCGACTTCACGCTCATTGAAGGCAATTTGTTGTTATGAAGCACTGCGTAGTCTTCCTAAAGCCTTTGACACGTTTTCAATTGGCAGATGCTTGCATGAGAACTGTGTGTCGTTGTTGTATATGACGCACTGCCTTTGCAATTTATTTTCGTTTTTTTCTCTCGTTTATGTTTTATTGTTGAAGTATTATTCTGCAGTAGCGGGATACAGTAATATCCTTTGTTAGAGTGTCGGTTCTTACCAGTCAAAATTAAAAAAATTCAACTGAAAACTCAAACAATGAAAAATTCCCGGAATTCTAAAAATATCCCGGGTTTTTCCCGGTTTTCTCCCGGATGAAAAAATTCCCGGGTTTTTCCCGGATCTCCCGGTTGTCCCAGGTCGTATACACCCTGATATAAAACACAGCATGTAGATTATGTGGCTGTGTAGTGCTGGAATTGGAAAGGGGAGAGGCTGGATGGGTGAGAACAATAATGAAGGTTGAGGCCACGAGGGTTACGGGAACATAGGATGTACTGCAGGGAGAGCACCCACCCGCGCAATTCAGAAAAGCTGGTGTTGGTGGGAAGGATCCATATGGCATAGGCTGTGAAGCAGTCATTGAAATGAAGGATATCATGTCCTTGTTGTTTGTCAAGCCTATATAGAACACAGCATGTAGATTACATGACTGGTTTCACAGGTAGCCCTGCCTTCAATGGGATAGGTGATGTTAGTGACTGGACTGGAGTAGGTGATGGTGGGAGGATGTATGGGACAGGCATCTAGGTCTATTACAGGGGTATGATCCATAAGGTAAGGGATTGGGAGCAGGGGTTGTGTAAGAATGGCTGACTAGTTGTTTACCTCCATCTCAAAGATGGCTACATCAATATTTCTGTCCATATAAAACCTACTAACAACATCTGCACTTCCACAGCTGCCACCCATTCCTTCCATACAGCCCAGCCACCCGTGGTCGTCACATCTGCAGTGATGAGCAGTCCCTCTCAAAATATGCCGAGGGTCTCACTGAAGCCTTGACTGACCGTAATTATCCTCCCAACCTTGTACAAAAACAAATTCCCATGCCTTATCCTTCCAGTCTCCCACCACCTCCCAAAATCCCACCGTCCGGGCACAAAGGAGCATTCCCCTCTTAACTCAGTACCACCCAGAACTGGAGCAACTGAATTACTTTCTCCGCCAGGGATACGACTACCTCTTATCGTGCCCTGAAATGAGTGTCGTGCCCACTATTCTTCCCACTCCTCCCACAGTGGTATTCCGCTGTCCAACGAACCTACACAATATACTCGTCCATCCTTACACAAGCCTTGCTCCCAATCCCTTACCTCATGGCTCACGTCCCTGTAATAGACCTAAATACAAGACCTGTCCCATACATCCTCCCATCACCTACTCCAGTCTGGCCACTAACATCACCATCCCATCACAGTCAGGGCTCCCAGTGAAACCAGTCGTATCATCTACAAGTTAAGCTGCAACCACTGTGCTGCATTCTATGTAGGCTTGACAACCAACAAGCTGTCTGTCCACATGAACGGACACCGACAAACTATGACAAAGAAACAAGCGGACCACCCTATTGCTGAACACAGTAGCAAACATGGTATCCTTCATTTTAATGACTGCTTCACAGCCTGTGCCATATAGATCCTTCCCACCAACACCAGCTTTTCTGAAATGTGCAGGTGGGAACTCTCCCTGCAATACATTCTACGTTCCCGTAACCCTCCTGGCCTCAACCTTCATTAGTCATTGTCCTCACCAATCCAGCCTCTTCCCCATTCCCATTCCAGCACTACACAGCCATCATCCCACCATCACACCCAGTCTATTTACTTCTCTCCTTCTCCACTACTTCCCTCCCTCCCAACCTCTCTCCTGCCCTTCGTCTAACCTGCAGCACTTTACTGTCCGCCACCCCCATCATACTATCCCTACCCCTCCCCGGCTGAGCCTCCTCCTTACCCCCACCCAATCGCCACTTCCATCATGCACTGGTGCTGGTGCTCGCAGTGCAGTTTCAGTTGCCTGAGACTCCAGGTTTTGTGTTTGTGCGTGTGTGTGTTGTTGACGAAGGCCGTAATGGCCGAAAGCTTTAATTGTAAGAGTATTTTTGTTGTGCCTATCTGCAACTCAGGACCGCCGCTACATGGTGAAAAAATAAGTCACAGATAGGTAGGTGGCAAAGGGGGAGATTTGTGGTTAAGAGGTGGTATGAACTGGGAGAAGCACGATTAACTTTTGGTAGTAAAAGTATGTTAAGGAAGCAGTTGTTCTGTAAGGGAGATAAGTTATTTGACCATTTCAGCAAGAATGAATTTGGATGTAAATGATGTAATTAAGAAATACCCTCAACAATGCATATCACTGAAGTAAAAGCTTGAGATTATTCAGTGAATCACCAACTGTGTCCCACAAAGTGTCTTCCCTTATGCAGAAATACATAAGACTCAATATACATGGTTGTGTAAATATTTTACAACAAGAAACTTTGAGTACAGAAATACTTTAAACCTAACAGCTTTGTTTCAAAATGATTCACTAATTAACATATTTCTATTATGAATTTACAGTCGTAGTTGTTTTTACGCAACAAAACGTACTCACTTTTGACTTTACTCCTTTTCCATCTACAACATTCTTACATGATGAAGTGCCATCTTGACCCCTGCGCAGGATTTTAAGCTTGATATTCTTCTTGTTATTCACAAGATGAGGATACTTTTTGAGAACTTCTGTAATAATTTTTGCATGATTTGCCAAATTTTCTTCTGGTGGTTCCTGATTGGAAGCAACTGAATCTGCCTCACGGGTAGGAGGCGAAGTAGTAACATTTGTATCTACTTTTGCTTCATTTTCTTTGCCCTCCGAAGACTCAGTATTGTCACCCAGAGAAAAACGAACACGTTTTGGGACAGAAGCTATTACTTGTGAGTTTGCATTACTGGGTGCTGCACCATCATGCGATGCCTGAGTTTTAAGAATAGATTTGGCTGGCTGTGGTGGTGGGACAGGAACCGGAGGTTTTGTGATGCTCTCAGTATTCTGCTGCTGGTCAACATTCTCTTCACTATTCCCACTTTCTTTTGCATTGGCATGGTCATCATCTCTACTCCCTTCCCCTTCAACTTCAGCATCAGCATCGTCATCATCATCGTCATAATCCGCCACCGCCATGTCGTCGTCTACATCTTCACTACCATCTTCTATTTCAACGAGATCCTTTCGTAGTTGATGTTCTTGTACATACTCCTTCACTGCCTGCAAATCTACCATTTTGGGTTGCTTTTCCGGTGAAGCGCCAGCGCTATCACCGTACGATGGCCTCTTTATAGCAACTGCTGTCCTTCGCACCTCTTCAAAACTAGCTGTTTGTTGCACTTCTTTTTTCACATTGTTCAAAGAACAAACTGGTGTACTCGTCAAGGAGTGAGAAGAGGACTGAGACACTGGTGTTTTCGGCGTATCTGCAGGCCTCACAAGGGGTTTTGTTTCATACGTGATGTCATCAAAACTAGGATGGTAAGTCTGCGGTTTCAAATCCACGTCCGGCCAATCAAAGCGCATAGGACCCGAGACATCTTCGTGACGGGCATTTGCTCCACTCTTTGCACTAAAAACAAAATAAAGTGAATTAAATCATTAATCTCATTAAGACAAGTGATATGTTCACATTTATTAAACATAAAAACATCTGTTATATTGAAAAGTGTCCACTGTATGCAAACAACAGAAGTATCTGACTGAAAATATTTAATAATTAAAACCATGAATTACAAAAATCAAAACTGGAAAATCCACGAAGCAAAATCAATGATCAGTTATACAAAGATTTCTTACCAATAGTACTTCGCCACAGTACACACAATGAATGCAAATTCGGCAAATAAATGTTTCAAAAAACAATACTTGCTCCTTTATTTATAAATTTATAACTCTTTTAAACAATACAAAAGTTTTAACGATACTAATATGCTATTTAATATTAATGAAGTTGTACACTAACATATCCCTCAGTGCAGCTAAGGAATGTATAATAAAAATCTAAAATAAATAGCTGATAACAATGAACATTATCAGTAGCTGATGAACAACATGCCACAAAACACTCAAAACTGAGAAATTTTTTTCCTTTGCTTCTGTCATTTACACTTTCTCATTTCAAGCATTACCTTAGACAAATTTGTCTATTACACACCCATATGTCCACATACAATCTAGTCGAGTGAAGTGGCTCAGTGATTAAGACACTGGATTTGCATTTGGGAGGGCAGAGTTTAAAGCCTTGTCATGCAATCCAGATCAAAGTCTTTCACAGTTTTTCTGAAATGCTCAAGAGGAATGCAGGGTAATTCCTTTGAAAAGGATGTGGCCAGGCCAGCTTCCTTTCCTATCCTCGATCAGTCCAAAATTGTACTCCATCTCTAATGACCTAATCAACTGGACATAAGTTTTTCAATGCTGGCCTGTTTGATTTGATTTGATTTGATTTGAGATACATATTCCATAGATCCAGTATGGCGTGATTACACATGGATGTGGAACGAGTCAAAGCAGATACAATATAGATATCATACAATACAATACAATACATACTGGTATATTACACATGGTAGATGAATGATTCAAAATTGGTACAATACAATAATATAATCAAGGTAATAAACAATACATTGCAAAAATTCAATAGTGATAAAAAACAATACAGATAACAATGACAAAGGAAATAATCAATGCATTTTGTACAATATTTGTCAGGTAAGTAAATTTCACATTAACAATACTTTCTCATACCAGGAACCAAACGGTCAAAAAGACAGCTTATTTTTATTTCGTGTAGTCCATTATACCGTATGAAATAATTTTCTGGGGGAAATGTTTGCTAAACATATCCTAGCTGCCCAAAAAAGAGTAATAGAATAATTGTAAAGCAAATTCCAGAATCTCCTGTTCCACTCTGTTCAGGCATCTGAGAAAATAAGCCACTGCTTCTCTATATTTTCACTTACATGCTTTGTCATAAAAAACACTACCAGGCAACCATTCACTTATATCGGACAGATGTGGGCACACAGAAACACCTAACAGGAAACACTTCTCACACTACCTTTCGATCTCTCGCTTTGGTAAAAGTATACACTACCACACAGACACCCAAACATACATTCCCATGGCCACAGGAGTGCATGTGCAGTTGTGTGTGTGTGAATGTGTGTATTTTTTCTAGACAAAGAGTAAGATCTCAAAAGCTAGTGTGAATAGTGTTTAGTGTTTCCTGTTATGTGTTTCTATGCTCCACACATCGTTCTGCTGTAAGTGAGTGGCCGTCTTCCCCTTTTTTATATATTCTACATTCAGGAATTTCAATTATTGTGGTACAAATGTGTGCTACGTATCCTGGTACTAAAATTTTCAAATTACTTCCCATACACCTTAGGCTTATGGAACAACAAGTACTTTTTCAAAATTAAATTACACTCTTTCTGCTCCCACTTTTTCCACTCTTCTGAGGAATTTTTGCACACGAGCATACCAAACAAATGAATATTTAAACTGTTATTTGATTTTTAGTGTACGCCTAGCTTACCTACGCCAGCAGTTACACAATTTCTTACAGATATTCACAATCATTTTTGGTGCATGTGTGTTTTTTGACTTTACGGGCACTCAATGGTCAAGTTATCAGTACCCTGACACATTTTGAAAGAAACGAATGTGGATAAAATTGTTAAAATTATTGCACACAGTGAGAATGAAACCTACAAATGACACTCATGCACTCACTCCCATCTCACATTCATTCACACAATTACTCTGTCTCACACATCTTAAGACAATGGAGAAAGGGTGAAAGGGATTAAAATGTAAACATAATGACAGAGGAGCTAAAACAACAGCACACGCAAATGTGACCGACTGACCACTTACAAAAAACATAGGGGAGCCAGTCACCCCGTTAACACATTACCACAAGCTTCATAAAATCCCGGGGAAAATGTTGGACAACTACAAAACTTTAAAACTCTAACCACATTCATTGGAAAGTCACTTAAAATAGAAGGCAAGTCTGTTCGCAAATCTGCTGCCATCTTCTGGTCTGAAAATACAACACAGTCTAATAAAATGTGGTGCAAAGTGATCTGTATGCCACAAGCACCACACACTGGAGGGGCCTCTCAGCGAAATAAGAACCCACGTGTCACAGGGCTGAGACCTTTGTGAACACCACAGACACGTGGGCTTTCCTAGTTAGAGCTCACCGTCTATTACTTTCATCCTCCAAACAACGCAAGACTGGATATCAACAGTGAGGCGATAAAAGTGCAGGGGGATGGCACACTGAACTACCCGATGATCACAACCAGGTTCCTTGGCAGCTACATCTGTCCTCTCATTTCCTGCGATACCCGTGTGCCCTAGAACCCAAAAGAAGGGTACTTCCCTTCCAGCCGCTGTGGGTGGTGGAGGGTGTGCTGGATATTTTGGACTCCCTTATCTGCTGGGTACAAGCATTGTAGAGAGTGAAGGACACTCAAGAGAATCAGAACAGACAAGGGATTTAGTACTTGAGTCATGTCTCAACTTCTCCAGTGCCCACAAGATCGCATATAATTCCGTGTCAAAGACAGTAAAGTCTTAAGGCAGTCGGATATTGAAGACACGATCAGGGAAAACAAGATAGCAACAAAGTCCTCCTGTTCACCGCCCGTAATGACAGCTGTAAAGTTGTGGTGCTCAGTTAAAATGCCCTTAAATAATGTATTAATAACATATGCAGGAGTGCAATCTCTCCTGTAATGCAATAAATCTAAAATTACATTCAGCCTCTGCAGTAACCATGGTGACAGACAGTTAAAACCCTGGATTTGGGGTTGTACTTACTCCACACCAAGTGACTCCAGCACACGCAGCATGCACCTGTGACCAGCCTAATCCCCTCATGGTGGATAACATGAATGATCTTTAAATAATAATGCCTCAACAAACCATAATCTTTGGACCTATAGGCTAGCTGCAAATGCACAAAAACCCTTATAAAACTGGAGCAGACACACCCTGTCCTCTCCCCAAGACCTGTGGCTAAGGCACTTTATGATACTTCGTGCCTCCAGGGTTCTGGCTTTCAGATCTCTCAGGTGTGCAACCACAATAATTTGGAGTCAAAAATGAGGTCCACAAACCAAACCGAGTCTTTAAATCTTTATAGATCAGAATGCGGTCCCTCATACGCAAGCCAGGTAAATTAAAAATGTGACCAGATTTATTAAAATTAATTTTAATTTTAATAATGAACAGCCTCAATTCCACCAATTTACCTAGGTTTCAGTCGGGATAACCCAACCTTCTTCAGAATAACAGTATCTATCGTTTGCCCACAGTGGACATCGTCAAGCTAAAACTGCAAATCCATAAATTATCGTCAGAATGTAAAACTTATCTGGCACTGCTTCGGCCCCACTTCGCAACCGCGATGCGGCAGCCAGGAGTGCTGTACTGGAACTCAGCACTCGTGGCTGCCGCATTGCAGTCACGAAGTGGGGCCAAGGCAGTGCCAGATAAGTTTTACATTCTGACGATAATTTATGGATTTGCAGTTTTAGCTTGACGATGTCCTCTATGGTCAAAAGATAGATACTGTTATTCTGAAGAAGGTTGGGTTATCCCGACTGAAACCCAGGTAAATTTCTAGGTACATGGTGGAACTGAGGCTGTTCATTATTAAAATTAAAATTAATATTTACACAGTTGCTGACAGGGCCACAAAATGTTGAAGATATCTAATTATTAAAATGAACATAAACATTTAGCTGTGGAAAACTGAACCCCACCTTTGCAGCCCACTCTTCTAATCCCTGCACTTATGTTGCAGCTGGCGAGTCCCTTTTGTAACACTAAAGGAGGAACAGAAAAAACAAAATAGTCCACAAATAAGGAGCGCTTTACAGGACTCTTTATCATAGACGTGACAGTGTGTATGGATATGGCAAAGAGGGTAACACTTAAAACACTGCCCCGAGGGGCACCAATCTCCTGCTCAAAATGCTCTGACAGTGCATTACCAGTGTGGGAACAAAAACCTAATTAGACAAGAAAGGTCGTATGAAGATGGGGAGGTGACCACGACAGCCCCCACTGACGAAGTTAATCTAGTATACTGTGTCTCCAAGTAGTGTCAAAGAAAATACTGAGACAGTGATGTTTATGCAGAAAAGCCTGCTGAATAGCCACCTCTAGCAGGGTCTGGTCATCGACAGTGGACTGAAATATCCAGAATACATACTGAGAGTGGCTAAGGAGTTGCCTGGTCTCTACCAACCAGACCAGATGACAGTTAACCATTTGCTCCAGTGTCTTTCCAACGCAACCCATTAAGGCAATACTCCGGAAACTATTGGGACGTGTGGTCCCCGCCTGATTTGAGGAGAGAGATCAAAGCTTCCTCTCCTCAAGAGTCGGGAAAGTGATCCATCTGCCACATTACAGTAAAACATTTCAGGAGGATTGCCTTTGATGCTGTAGGCAGATGTCAAAGCATGCAGTACAAGGTTTGGTCATGACCAGGTGCAGTATCATGAGCCTCAGGCAGTGCAGATTCCAGCTCCCACAAAGAGGGGTAGTTGTATGTATCAGAAGTGTTGGAGCTGAGGTCTAACTTGCCTCCCTCCACAATCACACCATACCAGCAAAATGCTAGATCCTGGCTGGCATTGGCAGTTGTCTTTGTGATGCTCTGCCATCGTCTGAGCGATGTCCCCAGGCATTATTGTTGCTGCTGCTATTGGTAAATGACCGAGACTACTGGAAATCATCCTGATGGCTTCCCATACGTTTGTAGAACAAGTGGAAGAGTTGATGGACTCCAGCAACACTTGCCACGACCTTTTCTTGCTCTCCTTGGCTACACATTGAGCTCCGGCTCTCATGATCTAAGAGGCTGTGAGGTTTTCTGTTGTTGGACGGTATTTTAACCATTTTAGTGCCGCACGCCTGTCCTGGATTGCTGAGCACCAGTCATCAGTTCACTGAGGTACAGGTTGCCTCCTAAGATGACCTGAGGACTTTGGGGTGTATAAGTCAACGGCATGATGAATCATTTGTGTAATGTGGACCACTCATTCCTGGACACAGTCGTGGTATTCAGACACAGCCAGCTGGCTGAACAGTGTCCTGTTAGCCCTGTTGACCATCCATTTTGGTGACTTCTGTTCAGGTAATGCTCCATCCAGTAGGGGAATCCACCGTAGGAAGTGGTCACTGCAATGAATGTCATCAGCTACTTCCAACTGAGATCAGTGTGCAACAGCGGGAGAGCAGAAAGAGAGGTCGATGGCTGAGAATGAACCAGAAACGGCAGAGACACGAGTTGGGCTTTGTATATTGAAGATGCTGAGCTCCTGTGACATAATGAGGTTCTCCTAGACTCGGCCCCTAGGCCAAGCATAGTTCTATTCCCCCACAGTACATTTTGGGCACTGAACTCACACAGTAGGAGAAATGGGCAGGGGAGCTGTTCAATAAGGTCCTTGAGAGCCTCAGGGTCTATTGCATCACGTACACGTAGGAGCAGTGAGTAGACAATGATCTTCTGATCCACTTGAACTGCAATGGCTACTCTTACGAGGTCAGTAACCAAGGAGAGAGCAGAGAAGTTGTAGGTGTTATAAACAAACATAGCAACCCCTGCCTTGGCTCTGTCCTGTCAGGTCATCCTTTTGGTGAAGGGTAGAGCCCCATAGCAGAGGGGCATCAGTGGCTTTAAAATGTGTTTCTTGTAAACACAGGCACAGGTGGTGTGCCTGTACTGGAAGTTTCAGTTCCTCCACATGTGCCCTGAAACCATTAATGCTCCATTGAAAGATGGGTAGCACTTTCATACTGACCTTCTGCCAGGAGTGGAGCCTGCAACGGTTGGAGGTTCAGTCTTGGGGTAAGATGATTGTCCTAGCCTATGAAGAAGATTCCACAGAGATGTCAGAGAGGATGACACTGACATCATCAAACTGTGTACTTTCTATCTTGGTCAGTGAGTGATTCTTCGCCTTCGACTTTGATTTCTTGTCTGAGAAGGCTTCAGAGCCACAACTGCGGAAGTGATAGTGGTGGCGCTGGACCAGACTGAATATTTGGAGGGACAGGGAGTTCTGCAATGTCAGCAACCACAGACTTTTCTTAAGTTCTGGGGAGAGGGGGACAGGCTTCAAAATAACTGCAGCAGCACAAGTGCATTGACAAAAGCAGGTACTAGTGCTGACACTACCATCCTGTGTGGGGCAGCATTGGTTTTCTCGACTAGCAGTTTGAGAACGGAAGCAATGGCTTCACCTTATGGGATGCGCTTTGTCATTTTTATCTCCTGGATGTTTTGTTCTTCAAAGAAGACACTATAGTCCCCATTCCAAAAAGGGTGATGCTCAGAGTAGTCGACACCCTAAGGAGAAGATAAACAACCAACTCCATCACAGGCAGCTTTACCGCATTTGCCACAAGTGGCTTCTCCCTTACATCCAAGACTGATGTGCCCAAAGTGCAAGCAAGTATTTAAAATAGCTTACTGGGTTGAGGATATAGGGCCCAAATGGTTAACTGGAAAAAAAAACCTCAACTTGATATGCACCAGAAGTTCTGTGCTATTAAAAGTGAGATCGAGTGAGTCAGATTTTATCATATCATCTACCATCCTTTTCATGATATTCTGCAGGGCTACAATGCCTTTTCAGGCCCACTCAACTTCCAATTCTTCTTTTGGGATGTTCACCAGGCCCTGCACATCACAACATATTTACTGTAGTTTAAGTCGGTATGCAACTCAGTCTCAATGGCATATTTCCCAACACTTTTGTCCTTCTGCAGGTTTGACACTTGTTGGGAACTTGAGGTTTCGACCATTGGTGACCTATTACGCAACTGCTTAACGGATTTTAATTTGATACAATATTGCAGTGCCTGTGTTACTCTGATTATGATGCAAAGCTCCTTAGGACATGCATGCAGCGACCACAGCCGTTACGAAACACCATCAAATGAATTTACTATTGCAAATAAGGACTACCATCAGCTGTAGAATGGAATGACGACAATGAAATGGTTGATAGAATGTTTAGCCTGTGGAAATCCTGAATTGCGATTCTATAAGGTCTGCAAAATTCCAAGCTACAGCTACTGTAGTAATTTCATTGGAGACATTTTTCAGCCATAAATTTCTTTAGATGTTGTAAGTTGAAGAAGCCATATGTCATGAATAGGACATATGCTCCACCAAGTGGGACTTTGTTTTTCCTAACTTTCCCAATAACAAAGCACCAATTAGGGCAACGCACTGTCCTGAACGATTTTTTCCTTTCCAAGTTTCGGTCTCTTCTCACACCTTTTTTTTTTTTCATTCAGCTGATGCAGCAGACTTGAGTTATATTTATGTTTTACACACTAAAAATTTTATTCAAGGAGGATAATTCTGTCTGCGTCCCACAAAATGTAGTTGTGCCTTTCTGAGTAGATGAAAACAACTTCACCGTGTTTGGTTTAGACCTCTTGGTGTCCACCCATTCCTTAGACTGCTGTTTTGTTTCTCGAGTTAAATATGGACCTATATCCCACCCGCAGCAGCAAATTAACATACAGTCAATTTCATTGTTTTTAAAATGGTACGAACATTTCTGATATGTTGATTTCTGGCACTGCTTCAGGCCTATTCATAAATGCATCATCCAACCAGCACAAAGCATTTTCCTACTTACTTATCTCTTTACAATGTATCATACAGTTCTTTCTGCTATTTCTGTTGACATAGTTATAAGAAACAACTGTTATTGCTGATTGCCTAGTAGCAAACCTGGCACTAACTATAGATTTTCATCTGTGGTGGCAGTATTCAGATGTCTTTCACATGGATAATCTTCAAGAAGAGTTAGTCCTGCAATGAGTTTTCACTCAACAGCAGTGTACGAACTAATTTGTAACGTCTTAGTAGATTAAAGCCGTATACCAGATCAAGTCTCAAACCAGGGACCACAACCTTCTGCAGGCAAGTGCCCAAATGACTGAGCTATCCACCCCAACTAAAGTATCATCCTCACAACTTTCCCTGCACCAGTAAGTCTTTGTCTACCCTTCCAAATTTCACACAGATTTTCTTCTTTATATTGTAGGATTAGCACTCCTGGAAGCTGGAAGAAAGGATACTCCAGAGAAATGGCTTTGCCACAGCCTGGGGGATTGTTTCCAGAATGAACATTCTCCATGCAGTGGAGTGTGCATGGACTTGAAACTTCCTGGCACATTAAAACTAGGCTAGGCCATGGCAATGCAAATTCCCCAAAATATCCTTTCTTCGAGGAGTGTTAAGTCCCTAAAGGTATGCAGAAGAACTCCTGTGAAGTCTTGAAGGTGGGCGAGGTGTCATTCATGGGTGTAAAGCAGATCCTCACTTGTGCTTGAACAGCTCAGTCAGTGGAGCACTTGCTCGCAAAATGCAACTCTCCGAGGTTCCAGTGCCTTTCTGGCGTACAGTTTTAATCCACCCAGAAGTTTTAAATTTAAGTCCATTTCTTAAATCTCAAAAATGAAGGACACTCATACAACTCATTTGCCGATTTCCATCAGCAATAAAACATCCAAACCATGAATTTAACTACGGTAATTTATTGCTCATTTTGAATGATAAACTTGAAATTGCTGTAAAAAGCAGCAGCAACAAAATGAGTCTGTAACTCAATCTGATTTGGCTTACGACTCTGTGCAACAGTAACAATGTAACAAACAAAATTTTGTCGATACCATCAGAATTTTTGTTCCACCTTCAGAAATTTTCCCTTGACGTTGTGAAACACAAACTTACAAAATCTCATATGTACACCACAAAATAAATATGCAAAGCAGAAATGAAATTTCTGTTTGCAGAAACTGACAACTTTTCTGTGTACAAAAAAGATTTAAAGATTTATTGCCATGGCCTAGCCAAGTTTTAATATGCCAGGAAGTTTCAAGTCAATGCACACTCCACTGCATGGAGAATGTTCATTCTGGAAACAAAGATTTAGAGAGAAATGGATAAAAACTGCAATTCCTAAGGAGTCAGCACTTCGATATGACAGTGGCTATGGCCAACAAACCTGAAAGGACTCATTGTTATTGAGACTGACTTTATTGCAATAAATAAAGATATGATCAAGATACAAAAATCAAACAGGGACACACTGAACAGAGGACTAGAGACTAGACTGTGCTACTAATAAGAAAAATTATGACAGAGGATCAACTATGACAAATGAAGACACTGAATATTAATGGGGATTGGAAAACACCAGAAGGCAGTATGTGAAAGTTGGACAAAAATGAGCGTTTGCGTCACTGCCCAGGAGGCCCCTTACGGGGCAGGTCCTGCCGCCTTGGTGGGGCCTTATTACATTCGACACCACATTGGGCGACCTGCACACCGGATGGGGATGAAATGATGATGAAGACAACACAACACCAAGTCCCTGAGCAGAGAAAATCCCCAACCCAGCCGGGAATCGAACCCGGGCCCATAGGATGGCAATCCATCATGCTGACCACTCAGCTACTCAGCTATCGGGGAAGCCAACGAGGAACGCAGTTCTACTTGTGGCTGAGACGACTAACAGTACGAAGATAAGGTGCAGTACAATGAGACACTAGTGATAAATACTAAGGAAAACAATGGGACCTAAAAGAGATGGTGAGGGACAGATGTGAAAGGCTAGGAAATAACTATACCGGAGCAAGAGAATATTATTAGGAGATATCAAATTTAAAAGAGTAAGATTTGCAAGACATATGGTCGAGATGAATATGAATAGAATGACCCAACAGTTTGGGAAACAACTGGAAGGATAAGAGGAAAGACAATGACCAACAGGGTTGTTGAAATCAGGGTGGAATGGTCTGACTTGAGTATCACGAGAAAGGATACAAGCTCACCAGTGGTACAGACAAGACAAGAGGACACTGGAGATCTCTGAAAAAGAATGGGAGATTAGAAGACAAAAATTAAAAAGTTGGGGGAGAAGAAAAAAAAAAGCAATCCAAGAAAGAGCTACCTGTGGTCCTACAGAACCCACCAATGGAAGTAGTAGTATACGAATGATTAGTTACTTACCTCTTTCTCCCCCCCCCCCCCCCCCCCCCATAATTTTGGACTGCTGTTATGAACAATACACTCTTTACATTTTCACACAGCAGATACATGCTTCAGTTTCCGATAACAAAATTCTTTATCATCCATTCATTTACCAAACGTTTCTGAACCATATGGCAAAGTCAAAACTGTCCCCTTTACAAGTTCTTGTATTTGCAAAGCTATCTTCAATTCAAATCTTGGCTTGACCACAGCAGTATTTACTGGGCATGGCTTTACTGAAAAAGATAAACCATTGGCTTATCTTCCTCCGACTTCGGCACTGAATTACCCAGCCAGTTATAGGAGTGGGCATGATCTTACTGAAAAAGGTAGCCCTTTGCGTACCTTCCTCTGACTTCGGAACCGAATTACCCATCCAGTCACAGGAGTGCCATCAGTTCAATGGTTTTTCACATTACTAAATTATTGTCAGAGATGAAAGAATCAACAAACGACAGAAAATATCTGAAAACTGACAGATTTGTAGAATGGCGCTCTCCCCTTAATCACTGAGCCTCTTACGCATTCTGAATTATTTGTAAATCCATCACCTGTTGTGGTACAACATTTTAATAATATAATAAAGACAGTAATGCCTTCTCTCTCAACACTGATAATTAATGGAATGCTTCTACTAGTGTGATCAAAGGTTGTTTCTTTGAGTTCTACTAACAAATTAATTGTTCCATTAGTTCTCTGGAACAAAGCTGGGATGTCATATCTTCTGACAACATTTAACACTTTGGAGAGCAGCCACTTAGAAGAATAATGTGCCTAGGAAACAAGCCATGTAACCTGTCCTGTAAGGCATTACTGACTCATCTTTAATGGATGTATCTTCAAGGGTAATATACGCTAAAAAGGACCAAGCTTACGATTTGTTTGTCACATTTACTTTAGTTCTTTGATAAGTTACAAATTTTACAATAAAGGTGACAGAAAGTATAATTATCCTCCCAAGAAAAAAAAAGTATGAGGTGAGTTATTGAGGAATTTCCCCCTCCTGAGCTTCCACAATTCCTTACTCAATAAATGTGACACATTTATGGCAGAATTACAGCAAACTGCAAAACTTTACGAGTACACGCACAAAATTACGTCCATGTGGTCATATTGGCTCAGCCATTCGCAACAGCAGTTGTTACGTTTCCTTGAGCTTCTTTCGAAATAATCCTAGAAATTGACAACAGAAAGCCACACTAGTTGAGGGACAGATAGTGAGACACCTATACATTGTTCTCATGCAAAATGAGTCCAGTTTCTGAGAGAGAGGTGGCTCGCAGACTGAGAAAATCCCAGCCCAGCCAATACTTGAGCGCGGTCTTTTTAACACAAAGCAATGCTCAAGCATGGTCTATGAAGTGTTACCTGAAGACTAACCAGTTAAAATGATGGAAAAAAAATATGGATTCCAAGCAGCACATCCAGAAAAATAGAATTATTGTATTAACTCACCATTTGTTAAACCTGGAAAATTTAGCAGTCACCCTGAAGTCCATAAAAAACCAGTTTCAAAAATTTGTTTATCAATTTGAACTTTGTTCATTCATTACACCTTACTACATAATATTCCATTAACAGGCATGTGCTATCTTGGAGAAACTAAATAGAAACCACTCCCTTCATAACATATTCAAATTTCCATTTGAACTATTTAGGCAAAGATTTTATTAATTATTTTACTTACAGTAGAAGGGGTGATGAGAAAATGACAGGAGTTGAGTCTTCAATGTGTGGAGTTATAACTGGCAGAGTACTCCTCCTCTTCCAAATGGGAAGTCTGAAAATATACATTCAAATCAAACTGTGAGCTACAATGAAAAAAGTGTACAGGCTGAACTTAAGTATGTATGAATTATTGCCAGAAAAATCTTAGTACACAGGTATCTCACACAGTGTGAATAATAGACTGGTTCTGACAATATTAAGGGTAAAATGGCAAGAACAGCCACCATTCTGTAAAATAAGGCATTTGATGGTCGAACGGCAATGTTTACTGCTTCTACTATTGTTGTGCGTGAATGTAACACAGTGGACGGATCCCAGCTTACTCATGTTTTGCATGCCTTCTGCTATGAACAGATCTGAAGACAACTCACATTTTCTACTACACACACTGCCTGTGGATGTCATCTGTTGTGATGTTACTGAACTACTTCATCTATTTAAACATTTACACGAGTCGTCAAAGTGTGAAACTTGATTGCTTTCATGCACTTTTTTCTTATTTAAAATTCTGATTGTAGTTAGATATTTCAAATAGTTACTATTTTCATCTTTAAGTTCCTCCTGCCTTTGGAGATGGCCCTATTCAGAAAACAGAAGGAAATGGAATGAATCTGAAATACTTTCAGAAGTTTTTGATGTAGATGTTTCTAGCAAGAACGAAGATTCAGACGACACTGAATGAATGTTTCTATGGTTGTGAAGACAATTCCAGTGACAGTGACATCATTAACCTGTTAAGAAGTGTAAAGTGACCATTTGTTCAAGTTATTCTGAAAATAATGATGAACGTAATTCTGTTCTTGTGAAGGATTCATTTTGTCATAACATCAATCCTTTCAAGACGGCACTGGCGTCTCACTTGAGCACTGGTTATGCCAGTGCACGAGTGAGACTTGGATGACATCTTGAAAGCATTAAGCAATAGTTTGGTATCACAGGTTGGGCTACTAGACAAAGAACAAAAACAAAATAAAAAAACACAAATAATAATAAGGTGTACCAATGAGAATAACTTTCTGCGAGGGGCACATGTTACTACTGTAACTTTCACTGTTTCATGACAATCCTTCTGCTACAAACAATGAAACTGACTCACTTTCGACCTGGCAGTGGTTCTGGAAGCTGTGAGTCACCTGTCTTCACAACTTTCTTCACAGGCAAATTCCAGGATGTATGAGATGGCACATGAAGTTTCTTGACAGTTGCAGGTTTAAGTGACCCCTGAACAGAGGCAGAATTATACTGAGCATCCAGAAGTTTTGTCAGTACTGACATGCTCATCACTTTTGCTGCTGAATACAACTTTGAGTGTAGCTCATATTTGAACTCTAGGCGGCCGGTATACATGAAGCTGCAACAGAGAAGTGTAATCTTTAACATAATAAACATCACAGGTAGTAGCAAGAAATATACATTCTCTACATAATAAAAGTGATTAAGTATTACCTACACCGTAAAATGTAAACTTTCATGGCCAGAAATATCACAGTTAATAAAATGTTCCAGACTATTACGCCATGGTTGAATGGATTTAACATTAAAGCCCAACATTTTGTCCCCACCTACTGATAAAAAACAGAAGCACCCAGAAGATGTGGTCAGATGTCAATGTAACTTTGTAAATGATTGAGAGTTGCAATTCTTTGTGACAGATAGAACGGCCATTGGAGTGCATCAGGGTTGTTCATATTTAATGTTGTCACCAGGCCTGGGAGGAAATATGGGAGTCTCTCCTAAATGTTGTCAGGCATATTTTCTCTAGCGTTTTGGCATACATGCAATTTTATTTTTGCAATATATAACTGGAGCCAATCCAAACAAATACTGGTTATCATGGCTTTCATGTGATGCCTGGTGTGTAGCGGAAAAGTTGTATTGTTTCCTGTTAGAAACAAAATTATTTTTAAAATGGAATGTTATACGTCCGTTCGATACGGTGGTCCCAGATGAGTTTAGTGCGACATTTGTTTCATCAGTAAGTAATAAAGGGACAATAAAACGTGAAGAATAATCAGCACTCCAGCGGCGACTGAGTAGCACTGCTGCTTGGCGGTAGCAGTCAGCATAGTCAGGGCACTGCTGTCGCTACTCAAATACTGTTCATTCTTCGCGTTCCAGTTTCCCTGTTAACACATATTGATAAAAAGGATATCGCACTTAACTGATCTGGGGCTGCTGTATGGAATGAGTTTGTAACACTCTTCTTTAAAAATCATTTAGATTGTAATGGGAATTACACGACCTCTAAGCTTTCTGTTGACACTGGGTGTCACATGAAAGATGTGATGACCAGTATTTGTTTGACCTGACTCCAGTTACATACTACAAAGACAGAATTGCAAATATCACACAAAACACCAGAGAAAATGTGCCTGACAAACTTATAGGAGAGGCATGCGGTATGAGGGGTGTGAACAGTGTCACATAATGAGTGATCACTATGAAAGACATGGAGATGTCTTGTACATGTGAGATGGTACTACCAGCACTTGACAGAGATCAAAAGGGGACTCATTGTGGGTGTCTACTTGGCTGACTCATCAAATAGTGCAACATCCAGATATATAGGACATTTGGATGTGATAGACATGTATATGTGCGAGACGTTTGGAGATGACAGTGGCCCAATGTTGGAATGCATCAAAATGTGGGGGTTGGCATACTCATCGTCAACGTTCCAGTACATGACATCTGGCCACCAAAAGGGAGGATCGTCACACTGTGCACCAAGCACATTGTAATCCCTTCACATCTGCACCTGACATCCGAGAACAAGAACTGGACTCCCTGAAATATTCTGTGTTATACTGCACCGTTGGCTGAAGACTAGGGAGTAGCTGGACTACAGAGTTACCATCCCACACACTGCACTGCACCACAGCTTTGCTGGGGTAATAAACAGTTCCTGCAACAATCAGAACAACATCACAGAGGAGGAAGGGGTCATCAGCCCGAAGTCCGGGCACAATGGGCAATAAAGTGTATTCTGAGTGCAGGTGCACTCATTCGGAATGCTAACAAAGTGGAAGATGCCAGCCAGCACTCCTGAAGCCAAAGGTATGAAATCTTGATAGCTCTGACAAGGCTTCTGCAGGAGCTGACTATGCAGGAAAACCCGGGCAAATGAAGCCATCACCGCCCAATGGTGAAGCCCAACCACTCGAACCTGCAATGGGTTTTGGGTTGGAAGTGCTGCTGGTGGAGAAATACTAACCAGCCAGGTCACACATACAGCCTCCAAATTGCACTCTCATCCTCAGATTTTCATTATACCCAGCAATAACCAGGTGTGAACCCCAACTCGTTACTACAAGACAGGGATCACTTGGAGCACAAGGTGACTCACTCATCTCCCGTCCGCAGACTTTGCCACCAGCAGCTACAGGCTCCTGCCTGAGCCAAGGTCTGTATGCGGTGAATCTGGAGCCTCTGCTCCATTGAGTCACATGCTGGATGACCACTGGCTCTTGCTGGCCATCTCCTCAGTGGGCCATGAGTTCAAGCCTGGGCCAGTTTGTTGCCTACCTACAATGTTGCTGCCATATGGCCTGTGTGGGCCTACTACACAGTCACTGACCACCACCCCGTGCAGGAACACACAATCGTCATCTATGTTAATGCATGTAATTTAATCCTGCCTGCCACCTGGTGCTGCTCCCATGTCTGCGATCAAGAGGCTACTGCCGACGTCCACAAAACTCTGGATGACCATCATCAATGAGTATAGTGGCGTCCTAGGAGAGGTCCTGTAATTCCAACATTTTGAAGAGGCACAGAACGTTTCATTATGCGAGGAGCCATCAGGTATGACTGCAGGTCACTGTTGGTAGTGACTGAGTAAATTATGACAGCACAACGATACACCGAGGGCCTCTCATGAAAATGAATGACACTATGGACTTTGCATTTGGTGGGATTCTCGATGGGAGTGGGTGTTTCAGGTTACAGGACGAAGAGGTGTGACCATTTGGCAACAAACCGTGCGGCCTTTTGTGATAATTTGGACCTATCTCTGTTCTAGTGTGACAGAGGCATTAAAACAATCATTCTTCCCATGCTCCATACGTGAATGGGGCAGGAAGAAACCCTAATAACTGGTACAATTGGACTTACCCTCTGCCATGCACTTCACAATGGTTTGCGTAGTACAGGTGTAGATGTACATCTCTCTTCTCACTTTCCAGTTCTACCTCATTTCTTTTCCTTCCTGTCCAACTTAATGTCAGTATCCTTTCCCACATGCACATGTATTTTACTTCTACTCGTATAATATTCTGTCAAGTTACAATCAACAGGCAATGTGTTTTAGTATTATACTCAAAAGCTTTTGATATTGTCTGCAGTTTGTTGCTTGGACTTTAGCAGTATCATGAGAGATAAGCATAAAGTGCTGCCACCAAAATGACCACATTTTACAGTTCTGCAATAGCTACTTCAGACTATTTGACTAATTGAAAGTACTCCATTTAGGGTCCTGTACCATCTGTGTAATTGGCCCTAAAGGTCTGGGGCATCCTGTAGAGATGAATAGTTCTGTGTATGGCATTTGGGTGAGAATGCAATCTCACCTAAGACTTAGATCAATAATGGAGAAACAGAATATGAAATGGAAACACACAAAATTATTTTACTGCATAATTACTGTTACCACAATCATATCCCAAAACTTGAGAATACAAAAACAATTAATGATAAAAACTGAAAAATTATAGTTCTGTACTAAATAAACCCTTCAGTTCTTCTATAAAGCAGTTTTCCACATCAATTACACTCTGTAAAACTTACTTTATAATTGGAACGACGACCTCTGGATCCATGTCCTCTGGCATTCGTAATAAATGGCTGCCTGGAGGATTCTCTTTCTCTAAAAGTTGGAAGTACTCTGTACATGCATAAAGCACAACACGATGCACCTGAAATGTGTGTTTAGAACTTATTAAAATACATAAATGCTGTACAACTTCAATCAGGAGGTGTATTTAAGTACAAACTGTAAATGATAGTTCAAGAAAAGATAAGTCAACATACATTGTTGTTGTTGTAGTCTTCAGTTGGAAGACTGGTTTCATGCAGCTCTCCATGCTACTCTATCCTGTGCAAATTCTTCAACTGGCTATAACTTCTGCAACCTACATATTTCTAAATCTGCTTCTGTACTCATCTCTTGGTCTCCCTCTAGGATTTTTAGTGCCACACTTCCCTCCAATACTAAACTGGTGATCCCTTGCTATCTCAGAATGTGTCCTATCAACCAATCCCTTCTTTTAGTCAAGTTATACCACAAACTTCTTGTCTCCCCAATTCTGTCCAGTACATCCTCATTAGTTATGTGATCTTCCCACCTAATCTTCAGTGTTCTTCCATAGCACCACATTTCAGAAGCTTCTATTCTCTTCCTGTCTAAACTGTTTATCGTTCATGTTTCTCTTCCATACATGGTACTCTCCAAACGAATACCTTCAGAAAATGTTACCTAACACTTAAGTCTACATTCGATGTTAACAAATTTCTCTTCTTCAGAAATGTTTTTCTGCCACTGGCAGTCTACATTTTATATCCTCTCAGCCTAAACCATCATCAGTTATTTTGCTGCCCAAAACTCATGGGTCATTCCATACCAAGTGGTCCAAGAAAAAAATAATTGGTTGCTTCACCATCTCAGAAAAATTATATATTTGCTGGGTGAATTCCCCAATGTTTATCAGTCACAAAAATATTTTTTTAAAAAATTTATTGTTTATTATTTTGAAATGATGGCCATATTTGTCCCAGGCCGCATGCTTTTTTTTGTATTTGCAAGCATCTACATTTTTTATATTTGCAAGCATCTACATTTTTTACAATTATTCAGTAGTGGATTGTCCTAAGCCTTTCAGACAAAATGCATGGACCTTGCCATGGTGGGGAGGCTTGCGTGCCTCAGCGATACAGATAGCCGTACCGTAGGTGCAACTACAACGGAGGGGTATCTGTTGAGAGGCCAGGCAAACGTGTGGTTCCTGAAGAGGGGCAGCAGCCTTTTCAGTAGTTCCAGAGGCAACAGTCTGGATGATTAACAGATCTGGCCTTGTAACATTAACCTAAACAGCCTTGCTGTGCTGGTACAGCGAACAGCTGAAAGCAAGGGGAAACTACAGCCGTAATTTTTCCAGAGGGAATGCAGCTTTACTGTATGGTTAAATGATGATGGCGTCCTCTTGGGTAAAATATTCCGAACGTAAAATAGTCCCCCATTCGGACCTCCGGGCGGGGACTACTCAAGAGGATGTCGTTATCAGGAGAAAGAAAACTGGCATTCTACGGATCGGAGCGTGGAATGTCAGATCCCTTAATCGGGCAGGTACGTTAGAAAATTTAAAAACGGAAATGGATAGGTTAAAGTTAGATATAGTGGGAGTTAGTGAAGTTCGGTGGCAGGAGGAACAAGACTTCTGGTCAGGTGAATACAGGATTATAAATACAAAATGAAATAGGGTAATGCAGGAGTAGGTTTAATAATGAATAAAAAAATAGGAGTGCGGGTAAGCTACTACAAACGGCATAGTGAACGTATTATAGTGGCCAAGATAGACACGAAGCACATGTCTACTACAGTAGTACAAGTTTATATGCCAACTAGCTCTGCAGATGACGAAGAAATTGAAGAAATGTGTTATGAGATAAAAGAAATTATTCAGGTAGTGAAGGGAGACGAAAATTTAATAGTCACGGGTGACTGGAATTTGACAGTAGGAAAAGGGAGAGAAGGAAACATAGTAGGTGAATATGGATTGGGGCTAAGAAATGAAAGAGGAAGCCCTCTGTTAGAATTATGCACAGAGCACAACTTAATCATAGCTAACACTTGGTTCAAGAATCATAAAGTAAGGTTGTATACATGGAAGAATCCTGGAGATACTAAAAGGTGGTTATGAACTGTAGGTTAAAACTGAAGAAATTGCAAAAAGGTGGGAATTTAAAGAGATAGGACCTGGATAAACTGAAAGAACCAGAGGTTTTACAGAGTTTCAGGGAGAGCATAAAGGAACAATTGACAGGAATGGAGGAAAGAAATACAGTAGAAGACAAATGGGTAGCTCTGAGGGATGAAGTAGTGAAGGCAGCAGAGGATCAAGTAGGTAAAAAGACGAGGTCTAATAGAAATCCTTGGGTAACAGAAGAAATATTGAATTTAATTGATGACAGGAGAAAATATAAAAATGCAGTAAATGAAGCAGGCAAAAAGGAATACAAACGTCTCAAAAATGAGATCGACAGGAAGTGCAAAATGGCTAAGCAGGCATGGCTAGAGGACAAATGTAAGGATGTGGAGGCTTATCTCACTAGGGGTAAGATAGATACAGCCTACAGAAAAATTAAAGAGACCTTTGGAGAAAAGAGAACCACTTGTATGAATATCAAGAGCTCAGATGGAAACCCAGTTCTAAGCAAAGAGGGGAAAGTAGAAAGGTGGAAGGAGTATACAGAGGGTTCATACAAGGGTGATTTTCTTGAGTACAATATTATGGAAATGGAAGAGGATGTAGATGAAGATGAAATGGAAGATATGATACTGCGTGAAGAGTTTGACAGAGCACTGAAAGACCTGAGTCGAAACAGGGCCCCGGGAGTAGACAACATTCCATTAGAACTACTGACGACCTTGGAAGAGCAAGTCCCGACAAAACTCTTCCATCTGGTGAGCAAGATGTATGAGACAGGCGAAATACCCTCAGACTTCAAGAAGAATATAATAATTCCAATCCCAAAGAAAGCAGGTATTGACAGATGTGAAAATTACCGAACTATCAGTTTAATAACTCACAGCTGCAAAATACTAACACGAATTTTTTACAGGCGAATGGAAAAACTGATAGAAGCCGACCTCGGGGAAGATCAGTTTGGATTCCGTAGAAATGTTGGAACACGTGAGGCAATACTGACCTTAAGACTTATCTTAGAAGAAAGATAAAGGAAAGGCAAACCTACGTTTCTAGCATTTGTAGACTTAGAGAAAGCTTTTGACAACGTTGACTGGAATACTCTCTTTCAAATTCTGAAGGTGGCAGGGGTAAAATACAGGTAGCGAAAGGCTATTTACAATTTGTACAGAAACCAGATGGCAGTTATAAGAGTTGAGGGGCATGAAAGGGAAGCAGTGGTTTGGAAGGGAGTGAGACAGGGTTGTAGCCTTTCCCCGATGTTATTCAATCTGTATATTGAGCAAGCAGTGAAGGATTGGAGTAGGTATTAAAATCCAGGGAGAAGAAATAAAAACTTTGAGGTTCGCCGATGACATTGTAATTCTGTCAGAGACAGCAAAGGACTTGGAAGAACAGTTGAATGGAATGGACAGTGTCTTGAAAGGAGGATATAAGATGAACATCAACAAAAGCAAAACGAGGATAATGGAATGTAGTCGAATTAACTCGGGTGATGCGGAGGGAATTAGATTAGGAAATGAGACAGTTAAAGTAGTAAAGGAGTTTTGCTATTTGGGGAGCAAAATAACTGATGATGGTCGAAGTAGAGAGGATATAAAATGTAGACTGGCAATGACAAGGAAAGCGTTTCTGAAGAAGAGAAATTTGTTAACATCGAGTATAGATTTAAGTGTCAGGAAGTCGTTTCTGAAAGTATTTGTATGGAGTGTAGCCATGTATGGAAGTCAAACATGGACAATAAATAGTTTGGACAAGAAGAGAATAGAAGCTTTTGAAATGTGGTGCTACAGAAGAATGTTGAAGATTAGGTGGGTACATCACGTAACTAATGAGGAGGTATTGAATAGGATTGGGGAGAAGAGAAGTTTGTGGCACAACTTGACTAGAAGAAGGGATCGGCTGGTAGGACATGTCCTGAGGCATCAAGGGATCACAAATTTGGCATTGGAGGGCAGCGTGGAGGGAGACCAAGAGATGAATACACTAAGCAGATTCAAAAGGATGTAGGTTGCAGTAGGTACTGGGAGATGAAGGAGCTTGCACAGGATAGATTAGCATGGAGAGCTGCATCAAACCAGTCTCAGGACTGAAGACCACAACAACAACAACAACAACAACAACAACATATCACTTAGCTGAATGTATTCTTTAATATATTTTTAATAGTTCAGAGTTATCAGCCACAAATATAAAAAACTCAATTTTTGAACCATAGTTTTCCAAAGAAAGATTAATTTCTCAGCTTTAATATTTTTTCTGCTATTACACTGTATAGTATAGTTACTTTTTTTTTTTATAGAGTATCAATATTGAGCAGCTTACACTTAAAAAACACACTATTTTAAAAAATAGATTTTTTTAAATTTTTCCATTTTGTGGCCTGCAATATCTTTGTTGGGGGACCACATCAAAATCTGAAAATTTCACAGTTAATAGACCTTTATGATATCAAACTTCAATATAAATTTCAATTTTGAGATTCAATTGGAAGTTATGGAGAAAAAAAAAAAATCACAAACATGAGTCAAAAATACATTTCTTAACATCTGCTATATCTACGCTTATGGAATAAAATATATCAGTTACAGTATACAGGGTGGTCCATTGATCGTGACCGGGCCAATTATCTCACGAAATAAGCATCAAACGAAAAAACTACAAAGAACGAAACTTGTCTAGCTTGAAGGGGGAAACCAGATGGCGCTATGGTTGGCCCGCTAGGTCAAACGGATATCAACTGCATTCTTTAAAATAGGAACCCCCATGTTTTATTACATATTCATGTAGTATGTAAAGAAATATGAATGTTTTAGTTGGACCACTCTTTTCGCTTTGTGATAGATTGCACTGTAATAGTCACAAATGTATATGTACGTGGTAGCACGCAACATTCTGACAGTGCAGACGGTATTTGCTTCTTGATACATTACCCGCGTTAAAGTGGACCGTTTACCAATTGCGGTAAAGGTCGATATCGTGTTGCTGTATGGCTTTTGTGATCAAAATGCCCCATGGGCGTGTGCTATGTACGCTGCTCAGTATCCTGGACGACATCATCTAAGTGTCCGGACCGTTCGCCGGATAGTTACGTTATTTAAGGAAACATGAAGTGTTCAGCCACATGTGAAATGTCAACCACGACCTGCAACAAATGATGATGCCCAAGTAGATGTTTTAGCCACTGTCGCGGCTAATCCGCACATCAGTAGCAAACGAATTGCGCGAGAATCGGGAATCTCAAAAATGTCAGTGTTGAGAATGCTATATAAACAGTGATTGCACCCATACCACATTTCTATGCACCAGGAATTGCATGGCGACAACTTTGAACGTCATGTACCGTTCTGCCACTGGGCAGAAGAGAAATTACGGGACGATGACAGATTTTTTGCATGCGTGCTATTTAGCGACGAAGTGTCATTCACGAACAGCAGTAACGTAAACCGGCATAATATGCACTATTGGGCAATGGAAAATCCACGATGGCTGCGACAAGTGGAACATCAGCAACCTTGGTGGGTTAATGTATGGTGCGGCATTATGGGAGGAAGGATAAAATGACCCCTATTTTATCAATGGCAATCTAAATGGTGCAATGTATGCTGATTTCCTACGTAATATTCTACCGATGTTACTACAAGATGTTTCATTGCTTGACAGAATGGCGATGTACTTCCAACATGATGGATGTCCGGCACATAGCTCGCGTACGATTGAAGCGGTATTGAATAGCATATTTCATACAGGTGGATTGGTCGTCAAAGCACCATACCATGGCCCGCACGTTCACCAGATCTGACGTCCCTGGATTTCTTTCTGTGGAGAAAGTTTAAAGGTATTTGCTATCATGATCCACCGACAACGCCTTACAACATGCGTCAGCGCATTGTCAATGCATGTGCGAAAATTACGGAAGGCAAACTACTCCCTGTTGAGAGGAATGTCGTTACACGTATTGCCAAATGCATTGAGGTTGACGGGCATCATTTTGAGGATTTATTGCATTAATGTGGTATTTACAGGTAATCACGCTGTAACAGCATGCGTTCTCAGAAATGTTAAGTCCACAAAGGTACATGTATCACATTGGAACAACCGAAATAAAATGTTCAAACGTATCTACGTTCTGTATTTTAATTTAAAAAACCTACCTGTTACCAACCGTTCGTCTAAAATTGTGAGCCATATGTTTGTGACTATTACAGCGCCATCTATCACAAAGTGAAAAAAGTGGTCCAACTAAAATATTCATATTTCTTTACGTACTACACGAATATGTAATAAAAAATGGGGGTTCCTATTTAAAAAAACGCAGTTGATATCCGTTTGACCTATGGCAGTGCCATCTAGCGGGCCAATCATAGCGCCATCTGGTTTCCCCCTTCAAGCTAGACAAGTTTTGTTCTTTGTAGTTTTTTCGTTTGATGCCTATTTCGTGATATATTTGGCCCGGTCACGATCAATGGACCACCCTGTATAATTTCATCATATCTATGATAACTTAATTTTTTTTATTGAAAATAAGCCTACTAATTAAATTATATTGTTCTCCTGTTATTTGTTTTTAGTACATTGCTCACTGAACATTTGAGAAATTTGTTCACTCAGTTTGGGTGTTAGATCACAAGTTCACCCAGTCACAGTCGTAAAGTTCCATGGTAGACAGATTCCTTAGTACATCTTTAAGTGGCATCCAAACTTGATCCTTCCTAATTTTTTTAAAGATGTCCTTGGTCCTGGAGGGTGATGAAATGCAATATGTACATCTTGGTTTTGACAGTCAATATTATCAACTTCACCAATCCACCACTGTTCATTGTAAAGACAAGCCACTACGTCTTTCTTTTGAAGAACCAGTTGTACAAGTTTTCCACACTGATCAAGATCACTATCCAGTGAAGTTGATGTGATCTTACACTTCAGTAAGTTGTGTGAATTGGGTACAAATCAATGAAAAGATCGAGTGCCTTTAATCTTCTGACAAGTGTTGTACCCTTCCTTCAAGACACTGTCATAGGCTTCTTGTATTTCCTCACATTGTACAAAAACATAAGTAAATATGTCTGCTTGTGTCTGTATGTGTGGATGGATATGTGCGTGTGTGCGAGTGTATACCTGTCCTTTTTTCCCCCTAAGGTAAGTCTTTCCGCTCCCGGGATTGGAATGACTCCTTACCCTCTCCCTTAAAACCCACTTCCTTTCGTCTTCCCCTGTCCTTCCCTCTTTCCTGATGAGGCAACAGTTTGTTGCGAAAGCTTGAATTTTGTGTGTATGTTTGTGTTTGTTTGTGTGTCTATCGACCTGCCAGCGCTTTCGTTCGGTAAGTCACCTCATCTTTGATTTTATATATAATTTTTTCCCACGTGGAATGTTTCCTTCTATTATATTGATAACATAAGTAATTCCTTTGAAATGTTTTTTACAGAATTCAAACATTTCTTGAACTGTTATGATATGATTATCATCGGTCCGCTGCAGACTTGCTTTTGTGACAGCTCGCTTTGTTGTACTCCCGACACCATCACAAGCATTCTTCCTATGGCATAAAGCAAAAAAGTGCCATTCTACAACAAACCCAAAATCTTCTTTATGAAAGAAGATATTAATAATTTTTGTTTGTTTTTATATTAACTTGCTGCCCCATCCGAAATGTAAATCAATTTCTTTATAGAAGAGCGTTGTTGTTTAATGTAGTTTGATACTTTTAGTTTAAAAATGTGCACTGCTGTAGTGTTGTGTTCAAGGTAGTCACTTATGACACAAAAGCTGTGGCTCATTAGTTTATCTTCATCTTTATAATAGAATACAAATGGATGAACTGTGGCCTGTTTGTTTACCCAGTCCAGCCCTTGTACTTCATCTTGAACAACAAAGGAATAATTTTCCGAAAAGTCAGCAAGAACTAAGCATTCATCAGATGCCAAGGTTTGTTTTTTT
The DNA here is from genome assembly GCF_021461395.2 of Schistocerca americana. Lineage (NCBI taxonomy): Eukaryota > Metazoa > Arthropoda > Insecta > Orthoptera > Acrididae > Schistocerca > Schistocerca americana. Next base: position 554,855,258 of record NC_060125.1, on the reverse strand, counting down.
GTCTTTCAAAAATTTACTTTGAGATTTTGCAATAAAATGATGCATTTTCAGATTTTCAAGGTTATCCACCAACACTTCAAAAAACTCTTCTTGTGATTTCATGACTGTTACCATTTCAGTTCTGTCTTGTGTCACCGTTGTTTGTATTTTATATTGTCCGGCATCAAATCGTCTTCGGATTCTTCAAACATGTCAAGTAAGGCTTGTTTGCTTGGAAAATCTTCACATTTTCCCTTGATCATACAACTGTAACAGTCAATATTGCATACCATAGCTTCCAAAAGGTCTTTATAGTCAACTCTAAGATTGACCTCATCTATCATCAACTTTACGTTCTGATGATACAAACAAATACAAACATTAAGGGTGCCAGATGCCCCTGCAAAAATACACCATCTTGGTCTCAACTCGCAAAACTTTGATCTTACAATTTTAATGTCAAGATTTTCTTTTTTAAATTCAGTGAACAGTTCATTTAAATTACATAATATTAGCCTTTTTTGTCTTTGAATCTTAGAACCATTTTCAGTCACAGAAACACAGTCTTTTTTGCCAGACATCACACGACTGTTATTGCCATAATCATAATACTTAATAACTTTATTGATTGTGTTTTCATCTACCACATTAGATGCACTTTCCTTTTTGTAATGCTGGTAAAATTCCCTGTTATTTTACTAATTGCCTTGTTAACTTAACAAGACATTCTGACACTTTCAATTCATCACTAACCTTTGCTCAACTCCATAAATTCGGTAGTAAACTGATAATCTTAATTTTACCTCTTTGTTTGAAGTACTGCATTTAGTTTTTCTATCAAACCATCATATTCAGTTGGTGAAGTTTTAGAATTTCCATCTGTTTTAGTACAAATTGTATTTTGAAATGAAACTTCCAAAATTCTTCTTGACTGCAGCTGCCACTTTCTAAATTTTTGTATTCAAGGCACTTGGTCTTTTATTTATTGCACAAAAGCGTGTAATCAGAATAATAGCTGGAGTCCACCCAAGATCATCCTGCAGACATTTATTTCAGGATCTAGGGATACTCACAGTAGCTTCTCAGTATATATACTCTCTTATGAAATTTGTTATTAACAACCAAAGCCAATTCAAAAGTAATAGCAGTGTGCATAACTACAATACTACGAGAAAGGATGATCTTCACTATTCAAGATTAAATCTAACTTTGGCACAGAAAGGGGTGAATTATACTGGCACTAAAGTCTTTGGTCACTTAACAAATAGTATCAAAAGTATGACAGATAACCAACAAGTATTTAAGAAGAAATTAAAAGAATTTCTGAATGACAACTCCTTCTACTCCATAGAGGAATTTTTAGATATAAATTAAGAAAAAAAGAAAAAAAACAGAAAAAATATTTAAAAAAATAAAAAACACAAAAAAATAAGAAAGTTGTTATATTAACTTAAGTATGTTGTTAAATTAACTTAATTTTGTCATGTATTGTAAAATTTGACTCGTTCCACATCATTATGAAATATCTTATTCATGATCCATGGAACTAGTATTAATCTAATCTAATATTATCTTGAGTTAGTTTTCTAATTTTACTAGCAGGCAATATACCCAGGATTTCACAAGCTGTATCTACTTTTTTAATGGCTGCTGATAAGTCATTAAGTTCTGTATCTGAGGTTTCACTATCCTTTATTTTGTGAATTACAAATATCTAATAACATGTTGGACACAATGATTTTCCTGGTATGAGTTTGAAAAAAGGCCTTTTATTTTTAGAATAATGATCAAATGTTATTTCTCGCAAACCTTTTGTTATAGGTTTCTTATGTTTCTCAAAAGGGTCCATGCAAGACTGGCCAAAAAGGTGATGAAATTTTTTAAAGTAATTCATTCCATGGTACTTACATGTTGATTTGACTTCTGGGCCGACTCATAAGTGAAACAACACTTTTTCTTCTTCACTGTAATCTTCGATCAAAGTAATGTCTTCATGGTACACTCCATACACACTTTTATGACAAGCTTCATTAATAATAACACCAACAGAACACTGAGACACCATTGTTAAACTGCACACTTCAAGAACTTCTAGCTAAATAAGTGTGAGAAGACAATTGTTGGTGTAAGGGGGAAGACAACAATCACACTTGAATAAGCTTGCAGATGCAATTGTTAGCCTGCTGAAACAATTACCACAGAATTGTTTCAACAAATAATCATTAGCTAGTGTAATGTGGTGTGTTACATTAAGCAATTGGTATACTTTATTTGATTAGCCTACCAGATATCACAGATGTTAAAAAATGTATTTTTGGCTTGTGTTTGTAATCTTTTTTCCATAACTTCCAACTGAATCTCACAGTTGAAATTTATATTGAAGTTTGATATCATAAAGGTCTATTAACTGTGAAATTTTCAGATTATGTGGTCCCCCTACAAAGATATTGCAGGCCACAAAATGGAAAAATTTTAAAAAATCCTTTTCTTAAAATAGTGTGTTTTTTAAGTGTAAGCTGCTCAACATTGATACTCTTTATATAAAAAAAGTAACTGTACTATACAGTGTAATAACAGAAAAAATATTAAAACTGAGAAATTAATCTTTCTTTGGAAAACTACTGTTCAAAAATTGAGATTTTTTTTAATTTGTGGCTGATAACTTTGAACTATTAAAAATATATTAAAGAATACATTAAGCCAAGTGATAATTATGTTAATTTGTAGCCCAAAGTGTGTTGAACTCAATGCATTTTATCTGAAAGGCTTAGGACAATCCACTCCTGAATAATTGTAAGAAAATGTAGATGCTTGCAAATACGAAAAAACGCATGCGACCTGAAACAAATATGGCCACATTTCAAAATAATAAACAATTTTTTAAAAATATTTTTGTGACTACTAAACACTGGGGAATTCACACAGCAAATATAAATTTTTTCTGAGATGGTCAAACAACCAGTGCTGGCCCATTTGGTATGGATTTACATATCTCATTACTTTACATATCTCATTTCACAACTTAATTCCCTCAGCATCACCTGATTTAATTCGACTACATCCTATTATCCATGTCTTGCTTTCGTTGATGTTCATCTTATAATCCTCCTCTCAAGACACTGTCAATTCCGAACTGCTCTTCCAAGTCCCTTGCTGTCTCTGATAGAATTACAATATCATCAACAAACCTCAAAGTTTTTATTTCTTCTCTCTGAACTTTAATTCCCACTCCAAATTTGTCTCTGGTTTCCTTTACTGCTTGCTCAACACACAGATTGAATAACATCAGGGGTGGAGGGGGGGGGGGGGGGGGGTGTTTGTAGGCTAAAACCTTGTTCACTCCCTTCACACCCATTGTTTCTCCTTTCATGCCACTTGACTCTCATAAATACAGTCTGGTTTGTGTCCAAGTTGAAAACAGCCTTTCCGTCACTGTATTTAACCCCCACTACTTTCAGAATTTCAAAGAGAGTATTCCAGACAACACTGTCAAAAGTTGTTTCCAAATCCACAAATGCAATAAACATAGTCTTGCTTTACCTTGACCTATCCTCTATGGTACGTCGTATGGTTAGTATTGTTTCAAATGTCCCTATATTTCTTCAAAATCCAAACCAATGTTCCTCAAGGTTGGTTTCTATCAGTTTTTCCATTCTTATGTAAAGAATTTGTGACAGTATTTTGCAGCCAAGACTTATTAAACTGGTAATTCGATCATTTTCACACCTTTCAGTAACTACTTTCTTTGTAATTGGAATTATTACATTCTTTGTGAAGTCTGAAGGTATTTCGCCAGTCTCATACATTTTACATACCACATGAAAGAGTTTTGTCACAGCTAGCTCTTCCAAGGCTGTCAGTAGTTCTGATTGAATGCCATGTATACCTGGGGCCTTGTTTCAACTAACATTTTTCAGTGCTTTGTTACGTTCTTCTTGCAGTATATCATGACCTTTCAGTGCTCTGTCAAATTCTTCTTGCAGTATACTCTATGTCACATCTTCCTCCTCCAGTTCTATAGCAAAGACTTTGTCTCCCTTGTGTAGACCCACTACATATTTCTTACTAGTACAAATTTGAGGACTTCTGGGCACTATTGGGGGTCAAACAACAATGAATGAGGGTGGTTTGATATGTCCAGGGGGGAGGGGGGGGGGGGGAGAGGACCACCACAGTCTCCTTTGATGAAGACGAGTTGGGTTGAGGGGGCGCTCGACATCACGGTCATCAGCGCCCTGACTAAAAGTCAACATGAAATCTCATGGGTGGAGACGAAGGCTGTCCCCACATGCAGAGCAAGTTTATAACGTACTAAAGACTGCGCCCTTCCCCACCAGTTCAGGGATGAGGCCTGATGGTTCACAAAGTTTCACCACTCTGTTAACACTGGTATCGGTATCTGCGAGGACGGTGGGCAGATCTCCAGCGAGACCAAGAGCTGCCCTAATATCAGTATACAGGACACACGTAGCCACAATATGTTGAACTGAAAGCAGCACGCCACAAACTTCACAGAAAGGTGGATCCTCCCCCAGGAGGAGGGAGCCATGTGTGAAAGGGCTATGCCCCGACGCGCAGTCTGGTAAGCAAAACCTCCTTCCAGCAGCGAGGCTGATACAAAGTCCGCCAAGCTTTTGTGGTCGGTTTGAGCGACCGCAGTTTGTTGTCCGACACCTGCAACCATTCAGTCTCCCACTGATGCATGATACATCTGTCAGAAAACGAGATAATGGCGTGCAACGGGATGGGACATTGATGGACAGCACCATCCTAACATGCTTCCTTGGCAGCTTTATCAGCCATGTCATTACCCTGTCTTCCAATGTGGCCAGGTACCCAGCAAAAGATCACCACCTTGCCACAGCATTGGAGCCGCTATAAGCAGGCATGGATGAGCTGAATCAGTGGGTCTACCAGATACATTTGGTGAAGCACTTGCAGTGCACTAAGAGAGTCGGAACAGACAAGATAACTCATACGATGATGTCTGTGAACCCTCTCCAGTGCCATTAGAATGCAATATAACTCCACACCATAATTTGTAAATTGTTCTGGAAGACGCACTTTAAAAACCCTATCACGGAAAACCACAGAACAACTGAGAGAATTACTCTGCTGGGATCCATCTGTACAAATAACAATAAAACTATGATACATATTTAAAATAGACGAAAACAAAGTTGTAAAAACCATATCTGGAGTACAATTTTTCGGGTACTGCATCAAGCTTAAAATCACTTTTGGGCCTCCGAAGACACCAAGGCGGCAGTGCATTCCATCCCTGGGTGTGTATTTTCATGCCCGAGAGATCCAGATCCTTGAGGCAGTACGCAGCATGTATACCAAATGGCTGGGTCGCTTGGGGTCAATTCCTGAACAGTCGTTCGAAGGTGGGTTGGATCACTGAACTAAATGCCAATGACTGGGTTGATGCTGAGATTTTCAGTGTCTGTCGAGCCAAAAGGATATGTCGCCGAATCCAGAGTGGTGGTTCACCAGCCTCTGCACACAGACTCTGAACTGGGCTGGTCTGAAATGCTCCAGTCGATATCCAAATGCCCGCATGGTGGACAGCATCTAACATCCGGAAGTAGGAAGGAAGGGCCGATCCATAGACCACGCTGCCATAGTCTAAGCGTGATCGAACAAATGCCCTATAAAACTGTAGGAGGCAGGACCTGTCAGCTCTCCATGTTTTTCCACCAAGCCATTTCAAAATGTTCAACAACCGGAAGCCTTTTGTTCGTAGGTCTTTCAGGTGTGGGAGCCATGTTAATTTTGAGTCAAATAATAAACCCAAAAAGTGTACTGTGTCTTGAATAAGTAAAATATGGTCACCCATTGTAGGCTCTAGTTGGTTAAAACTCCGACGAGTACAATTAAAATTGACACACACACAGTCTTCTCAGGTGAGAACCGAAGATCAGTTGTCTGGGTCCAGGTTTCCAGCCTCCTAATGGTCAGTTGTAGCTGCCTCGTCGTCATCATAAGATAAGAGGAAGAGTAGAAGATTGTAAAGTCATCCACAAACAAAGAGCATTTACCAGGACTCCTGACTGTGGACGAAAAGCCATTGATAGCGATGGCGAACAATGGCACACTGAGGACACTGCCCTGGGGCACACCATTCTTCTGAAAATAGCAATCAGGCATGGCATCGCCAATGCAATAATGAAAACATCGGTCCTCGAGAAAGGATTGGATCAGAAGCGGCAAGCATCCACGTAGTTCCCATTCATGAAGTTGGCGAAGGAGGTTGTACCTCCAAGTAGTGTAATATGCTTTTTCGAGGTCAAAAAAAAACACACAAACTAAATGGTTTCGGGGTAAGAAGGACTCCTGTATCGCCATCTCCAGTAGAATTAAGTTGTCAAGAGTGGAACAGTAGCACATGAAACCACACTGGGAGCAGCTCAGGTAACCTCGGGACTCGAGCAGCCAGACGAGGAGGCGGTTAACCATGTGTTCAAGAGTCTTACCCATAAAACTAGTAAGGGCAACACTCCAATAACTGTTAGGGGCACTACAGTCCTTACCTGGTTTCCAGAATGGAATTAAGATTGCCTCCTTCCAAGTCGTGGGGTACTGCGCATCAAACCAAATCTGATTGAAACAAGAGAGGAGCTGACCTTTCGCTTCAGGGCACAGATGACAAAGCATGGTATAACGGGTCTCATCAGGTCCTGGAGCAGTGTCTCTGGCTGCAGATAAAGCTGATTCCAGTTCCCACACGGAGAATGGAAGGTTGTAAACTACTTCATTATGCGAGAAAAAACTGAGCTTCCTCATCTCTGCAGTCCGACAGAATACCTGAACAGCAAGCTTGTCTGGATGACTTAGTAACAGTAAAGAAGTGTTCAGCTAAAACGTGAGCGATCTCTTCTGGCATGTCCACCAAGACCCCATTGTTTGACAAGGCCATAAGGGGATGTGGACTACCCTTGCCTGAAATACATCTTATTGATTCCCAAAAGTGCGCAGCGGAAGTGGACCGATTAATGGAAGTTGTGAATGCCCTCCACAAAGCTCTCTTCTGTTCTTTGATCACTCGCCTTACATGTGCTCTCGCAGACCTGAAGACATGAAGATTGTCTGTAGTTGGACACCGTTTGAAGTTCCGAAGAGCTGTCCATCTGGCCCTGATTGCTAATCGACAGTCGTCATTCCACCAAGGCATAGGCCGTCGTCCGAGGTCGTTGCTAGACCTGGGGATGGACTCTGCGGCAGCCCTTTGAATCTCATGAGTGATATGGGCCATCACCTCTTGTGCACAATCCTTTCATTCAAAAATAGCCTGTCGACTGTACTCTGTACTGTAACCAATATTCCCTTTGTATCATCCACCTGCGTGGTCTCCTGCAGATGAATCCACACTGGGAAGTGGTCACTAGAATGTAAATCTGAAGCCACTTCCCACTGAACTGAATCTGCAATAGCTGAGGAACGAAAGCAAAGATCAATAGCTGAAAAAGACCCTGTAGCTGTGGAAAAGTGAGTCATCTGACCCACATTCAGAAGGCAGATATCCTCAGAATGGACGAGTCGCTCGATCAGTCGACCCCTGGAGCAAGTAGTAGCCGAGTCCCACAGCACATTGTGGGCACTGAAGTCATCCACACGAAGGAATGGGCGCGGGAGTGCCTGGAGGAGGTCTGCCAGTGCGTCCGCATCCAAAGCGTCATGGGGCGGCAGGTACAAAGAACACACTGTGATAGTAAATGGTGAGAGAACTTTCACAGCAACTGCTTGGATGGTCGTGGTAAGAGAGACAGGAGAGGAGTGGTGTCTGTCATCAAGAAAAATAGCCACTCCACCTTTAGCCCTGCCTACAGTAATATCATCTTGCCTGTATATGTGGTAGCCCCGTAATACAGGTGTCTCTGTGACTTTTAAGATGCGTTTCTTGTAATCAGATGCAGAAAGGTTTATCATGGACCAGTAGCTGCAATTCTTCCAAATGTGAGCGATATCCATTCAAATTTCACTGTAACACAGAAATCCCTATGGAAGCCGTTGGTTAGTGACGGTAGTTCTTTCCTTTCTCCCTCAGAGGTGGTGGCTTACCCGGGGAGGTCAGGGGGAACATTAGCCGGTTCCGTGTTCTCTAGTTCCTTCAATTGGAAGTCCATATCTTCAAGAGCATAGTCACCATCAGAAAGGGAGAGTGCTCATTGATATGAAGGTTTACGTACCGCTTTTTGGACTTAGGACTACTTTTAGAAGGACGTTTTTCTTTACTGACAGGAGGAGGAGGCTGCCCGGGTTGCTGGGATGGCTTAGGTGGCTTCTGAAGGTGGGGAGTGGTATGTGGCTTAGGTGGTGAGTCTACTGCTGACGGCTTCCAAGCGACATCAGTTGCAAGTGGAGATTTTCCCCAACAGGTACAGCGGCAAGTGCACGTGCTTGTACTTGAATCTGTGGTCTGAGTTTGTGTGGAGGCATCACGCTTAGCGATTGGTGCCTCAATGGCTGATGCAAAAGAAGTAACAAAAACCGGTGGTTGCATGACTTTGTAAGCCTTTTAGCTTCATCATAGGGTATCCATCTCTGTACTTTCAACTCTTGAATTTTCTTTTCCTCATTGTAAACCCCACACTTTCTGCTCCACACTGGGTGATCCCCAGGGCAGTTAACACATTTCGGAGGAAGTGTATAAGAAGTTCCTGACTCATGAGCGGAGCCTCCACAATTGCCACACGTAGCCTTCTCGTTACATCCCATAGTGGTATGGCCAAATCTTTCACATTTATAGTGTCGCATGGGGTTAGAAACAAAAGGGCGAACCTTAAGGCGGATATAGCCGGCGAGGATATGTTCCAGTAAATCAGGAGTACTAAACGTTAGAATAAACGTTGCCAATTTTTCCAATTGGCCATTGACTCTCCTCATATGATTCTGCACCTCCGTGACGCCCACATGCTTCCACTCTCCACGCAACTCTGCGGGGTCCATCTCCATTATATCGGAGCAGGTAACAATGCCCTTACTATAGTTAAGGGTGTTATGCAATTCAGCCTCGAATGGGTAGTCACCTAAGGCCTTACATCCCAGAACCTTAGATATTGGGGTGGAATTTGCAGTTTCAACCAAAAGTGTTCCATTACATAGTTGTTTGACACTTTTCAGAGACCCAGCAATACCTTCCAATGCCTTGTTAATATAGAAAGGGGATATGTTCTCAAAGCTTCCACCATTTCGCTTGATTACAATGAGAGTGTTATGGCACACTAATGCCCTGTTACTATTACTCTGAGAATTCTTTTCGGGAGGACTGACCAACAGAGCTCTCTTTGAGGAGTGGGTGTAGGTGTTGCCTGACAGTACACCCATCCCGTCAGGAATAGTAGTTTCATGAGACAGTTCCATAAGGATCCCATGAGACGCTAGGGAAACAACCGTCGACCCAGGCAGAGCCCTGCATACCTGAGCAAGCCTAATCCAACTGGGGTGCGGAAGGTGCCCCAGAGGTTGCTCGCTAAAGATTGTTTCACCTCAACAGCCATTCACTTCCTCAGCATGTAGCACACCTTGAGGTTGAGGTTTTTTTTTATAGAGGTGGGCACCTTTCTCGCAGTACAGGCGGTGAAGCCAAGACTCCCGTTCTCCGAAACACACAACATTCCACTGCTACGCCACACGGTGGTTTTTGAAGTATGACCAGAGCTTACGGTGACAGAGGACTGGCGATGCTTACCAGTCCCCAGCTCAGGAACCCCAGGGTCGCCAAGCCCGTACTCAGCAGACGAATGCTAAGCCCCTGAGGGAGTCTCCTTTGAGGGATAAACACTTGGTCCAATGATCCTCAGCCTTTTCCATCCCATTGAAAAAAAGGTTCTGTCAAACTCTGCTAAATAATCATTCATTGCTACTATCACTTCCTCATTTGATAAAAATTTCTTCTCAGAAGGAAAAGTTTCAAGTCAGGGAATAGGAAGAAATCATTTGGAACTAAGTCTGGTGAACATGGTGGCTGAGGAACCAATTCAAAGCCCAATTCATGCAATTTCGCTATTGTTATTGCAGATGTGAGGGGTGGTGCACCATTCTGGTGGAAGAGCAATTTTTTGCATGCCAGCCTTGGTCTTTTTTCAGCAAATGCAAATTTCAAACAAACCAACAATGAAGTGTAATAGGGTACAATTATGTTTCTGCCTTTTTTCCAAGTAATCTATGAGAATTTTTCCTTGGGAATCCCAAAGAACAGTGTCCATCACCTTACCAGCTGGCAAAATGGTCTTTGCCTTCTTCAGTGCACTTTCACCAGCCTTTGTCCACTGTTTTGACGGCCGTTCTGAGTGGTGTGTCATGATAGAGCCAGGTTTCATCAACTGTTGTGCCGGATGCACTTTAGGTACACTGTGAGCAATAACTGCATCCACCTCGCACACAGCTTCATTGTAGCCAATTCTCCACACAAGATATTAAGCGCACACTCAGCTAAGGTGCAATGCAGTCTCAGCAATCTCATGAATTTTTATTTGGTGGTCTTGCATTACCTTATATCATGGGTCTTGTGCATGGTTTCCTTTGTGGAGACTTTAACTGGATGGCCAGAGTGCACTTCTCCTTCAATGTTCGTCTGACCATATTTAAATTCATTAACCCAAAAGTAAATGGTCTTCAGTGATGGAACATAGTTTGAATGAGCTTCATCCAATCTTGTTTTGATTTGTGCAGCAGTCCAATTCTTCAAATGAAAATGTTTAAAAACAGCACAAAACTATAATTTCTCCACTTTCAATTGCAGTCAACACACAGACCAAAGCAGACAGCTTTCAACAATGAACTTTGCACCGCGCACTACTGAAATTCTTTATACAATCCATGGAATAATCAAGCTTACCAACCACGAAGGCACAACAAAAATGTTCCATTCTGTCGTGGAATTCTACAAGACTTATTAAACCATCCTCATACTGTACTTGCAAAGTTCCATTTTTCTATACTGTGGTTGCTTCTGAGCTAAAATGAGTGATAAAGCAATTCCTACTCCAATGTGGGCAGTGGCACTTTGTTAGGTATGTTACATATGGCAAATTTCACAAATGCTTGGTATGAAGCACAAAGCATTGATATATCCAACACACTGAGTGACTGAAGCATGGCTGACTCCCTACACAAAGCAGTGGTCTATTTACAGTGTAGGGCTAATTTCCCTTATATCTCTTCTACATCATTTGAGAGAAAGTGCACGGAAAGTAATAAAGCAATGTTGTGACAGAAGCAGGGCAATCACCAAGCACATTAGAAGTGACTACTGACCATATACAATACATTAAACTGTACTGGACACTTTAGTAGTGTCCATATAAGAAATGAAAAATCTTGAATAAGCTCATTTTGGAGCAATAATAGCATATAGTGTTTATTTATTATCATTAGTTTCACAAATTAGTACAATGGAGTGCTAAGCCCAATGATGAATCTATGTAAAATCTTTAATTTTAGAAATACTACTTAAAAAAAAAAGAGGTCTCATTTCACAAACACTGTCATAGTAGTATTTTAACACGGAGTGAAGACCATTTAAATGCAAGTCACTAAGCAGTATACATACCTTTATCCTTTCTGCATTCTTGAATAATAGTATAAGGTCACAGAATTCATTTTTGCTGAAAAAGTGGTGCAACCTTTGCAGGAAAAATACTCCCCAGTTATCAACCTTCACTTGTTTCAAGCCCGTTTCAGTCATTTTGAACACATTTGAATATTAATGAAAACAATCCGAAAATATGTCACCTGAAATGAAGTTAAACCATGATAATTTTAACAGAAACATGTAAGTCCAAATGAAGTTTTAATACTTATGTAGCTGGTACTATTTATAAAAATATTATGTAAAGGATAAACTATTACTCACCACTTTGAGAAGGCATTGACTCAAAGATAGCCGGGGTGGGGGGGGATCTTTGGACCGAAAACTTAAATATTTAGCAATCTTTTCATTGTGCCTATCTGCAACTCAATGCCACCTTTCTGTGGTGAGTAGCACTTTATTCTTTTCATATTTATTATTATTATTCCATCCTGGACTTTCCACTGTTTGATTCTATCTGCAAGTATATTGCTACAATAAAAAATTACTGGCAGCATTCCACACATTTATTTTCAAGCTGCCTAAATTTAATCCTCCATAAAAGTTTCAGAGATGGAAATTTTTGGTCATATATCGTAAAATTCCACTACAGTATGAAACAAAAGTACTTAAAAATGATGTCCAATCTATTTTTTATTTATTTATTTTTATGTTTTGTGCAGGACCACAGTAAGAATGTCACACTGCCATACAAGATGTTGATACGTGAATTGAATAACAACTTAATATATTAACAACAGCAATGCAGATCGGCAAGAAAGTACTTTGAAATTTTGAACAACACAAACAAAATTGGTATGATGATGGATGGCCCAACTCTTAAAAAACAAACCAGTTTCCACCTGGGACAATTTTGGAGAATTACAGATAGCTCACAAGATGCAACAAACTAACACCGCTTATAATTATAGATGTTCTGTTACACTACATATTAACAAGTGACATGTGGCAAATAATATGAAACACAATAAGCCTTACCACTCTACAATAAATGAAGTTAGGCAACCAAGAAGATACTAACAGGGAGTGATAAGAAAAAGTTTCCAATTTAGATCAAACATCTGGGTGGTTTCTGAAATTATATTTCAGAGACATATATCACAGTGAAGAATATCACACCAAGTGTCCTGTTGATTGGGTAGTTGCAGTAGTGCAAATTGTAAAGTGAAATGTAATCCACTGGATTTGGTATAGTGGTGGTCAAGTATATTACATAACCATTTAGGTGGCAATTTTAACATCCTACCATGAACCTATGTGAGGTGACAGATACATAAAGCCAGGAAAAGCTACATATGTTTCTTGAAAATCAGCCAGGAATTTGGAACTATTTGAAGGGCAGCACAAATCAGGTGTCATTTTTACAACATTCGTACGTATTTTTTATCCAGAAAGGAGGTCAATGTGCACTGACAAGTGAGTTACATTTTTTAATTTGGTCCTATGCAAGGCTTTTTCTTTACATTTTCATGTTATTCACAGATGGCATCCTGCTGCGCTTATCACAAGATTCACTCTTTGAGTGGCCATATACTGCTGTTATTGATGTTACAAAAACACAGTCAACAGCACTATACACTGCTCTGTTCCTTTTGCAACAAGAACTATACTTCAATAGTGCAGAAATCAAAGCACATTTAGGTATAGCTCCATGTAACTTGCTCAATCACTGTACAAAGCGTCAATGCAAAATTGTACCCGTTGTGGTCTTTGAAAGGCCCTAGAACTGAAGGCATGCCACTGCCTTCTTCCAAGCTGCATATCTTGTGTGAACCAGATGCAAACAGTGTAGGTGATGAGTGGACAAAATGTTGTACATAGTTTTGGAACTAAAAAATAAATAAATAAAATAAAATATTCAAAATGTTAGCATCTTCTACAGTTGCATAGTCTAGTTGATTCTTATAGCAACAAGAAGGCTCTTGAGCTTATAGTCCCACCCATTCTCAATACTGTCATATCTCCTTATTCCACAGGACGGCATACAGGGACTGAAGGTACATAACTTGCAGGTGAACTGAATGCCACCGACTCTCCCTGCCCCATGCCATGACCTGGTTCAAAGTTAGGTACTTCATGGTTAAACACACCAACAAGGTCATTAGTTAGAAATCTGATCCACAATCACAAGAAAACATTGTAGTCAACCACCTATTATGAATAATAATATTTCTAAGTGGAGCACCGAATTTATCTTTAGTTTTGAGAAACATATACTTTTTTTCTGTGTTATAAACTGTCCCTTTTATGTCTCGCTGGGTTTGAACACAGGTAAATTATGTAAGTCATGTTTAAAGCCCCTCCCTCCTACAATTCTCCTGATTTGTAGATCACATCATGCAATAAAACTGTGCGCCCATATTTCATCACTACTGAGAAGCATTAGATGGACCTTGCCGTTGGTGGGGAGGCTGGCGTGCCTCAGTGATACAGATAGCCGAACCTTAGGTGCAACCACAACGGAGGGGTACCTGTTGAGAGGCCAGACAAACGTGTGATTCCTGAAGAGGGACAGCAGCCTTTTCAGTAGTTGCAGGGGCAACAGTCTGGATGATTGACTGATCTGGCCTTGTAACACTAACCAAAACAGCCTTGCTGTGCTGGTACTGCGAACGGCTGAAAGCAAGGGGAAACTACGGCCGTAATTTTTACCGAGGGCATGCAGCTTTACTGTATGATTAAATGATGATGGCGTCCTCTTGGGTAAAATACTCCGGAGGTAAAATAGTCCCCCATTCGGATCTCCGGGCGGGGACTACTCAAGAGGACGTTGTTATCAGGAGAAAAAAAACTGGCGTTCTATGGATCGGAGCATGGAATGTCAGATCCCTTAATCCCGCAAGTAGGTTAGAAAATTTAAAAAGGGATATGGATAGGTTAAAGTTAGATATAGTGAGAATTAGTGAAGTTCAGTGGCAGGAGGACCAAGACTTCTGGTCCGGTGAATTCAGGGTTATAAATACAAAATCAAATAGGAGTAATGCAGGAGTCGGTTTAATAATGAATAAAAAAATAGGAGTGCGCATGAGCTACTACAAACAGCATAGTGAACGCATTATTGTGGCCAAGATAGACACAAAACCCACGCCTACTGCAGTAGTACAAGTTTATATGCCAACTAGCTCTGCAGATGACAAAGAAATTGAAGAAATGTATGATGAAATAAAAGAAATTATTCAGGTAGTGAAGGGAGACGAAAATTTAATAGTCATGGGTGACTGGAATTCGGTAGTAGGAAAAGGGAGAGAAGGAAACATAGTAGGTGAATATGGATTGGGGCAAAGAAATGAAAGAGGAATTATGCACAGAGCACAAATTAATCATAGCTAACACTTGGTTCAAGAATCATAAAAGAAGGTTGTATACATGGAAGAAGCCTGGAGATACTAAAAGGTATCAGACAGATTACATAATGGTAAGACAGAGATTTAGGAACCAGGTTTTAAATTGTAAGACATTTCCAGGGGCAGATGTGGACTCTGATCACAATCTATTGGTTATTAACTGTATATTAAAACTGAAGAAACTGCAAAAAGGTGGGAATTTAAGGAGATGGGACCTGGATAAACTGAAAGAATCAGAGATTGTACAGAGTTTCAGGGAGAGCATAAGGGGACAATTGACAGGAATGGGGGAAAGAAATACAGTAGAAGAAGAATGGGTAGCTCTGAGAGATGAAGTAGTGAAGGCAGCAGAGGACCTAGTAGGTAAAAAGACGTGGGCCAGTAGAAATCCTTGGGCAGCAGAAGAAATACTGAATTTAATTGATAAAAGGAGAAAATATAAAAATGCAGTAAATGAAGCAGGCAAAAAGGAATACAAACGTCTCAAAAATGAGATCGACAGGAAGTGCAAAATGGCTAAGCAGGCATGGCTAGAGGACAAATGTAAGGATTTAGAGGGTTATCTCACTAGGGGTAAGATAGATACAGCCTACAGGAAAATTAAAGAGACCTTTGGAGAAAAGAGAACCACTTGTATGAATATCAAGAGCTCAGATGGAAACCCAGTTCTAAGCAAAGAAGGGAAAGCAGAAAGGTGGAGGGAGTATATAGAGGGCCTATACAAGGGCAATGTACTTGAGGACAATATTATGGAAATAGAAGAGGATGTAGATGATGCTGAAATGGGAGATAAGATACTGCGTGAAGAGTTTGACAGAGCACTGAAAGACCTGACTCGAAACAAGGCCCCGGGAGTAGGCAACATTCCATTAGAACTACTGACGGCCTTGGAAGAGCCAGTCCTGACAAAACTCTACCATCTGGTGAGCAAGATGTATGAGACAGGCGAAATACCCTCAGATTTCAAGAAGAATATAATAATCCCAATCCCAAAGAAAGCAGGTGCTGACAGATGTGAAAATTACCGAACAATCAGTTTGATAAGTCACGTATGCAAACTACTAACGTGTATTCTCTACAGACAAATGGAAAAACTGGTAGAAGCTGACCTCGGGGAAGATCAGTTTGGATTCCGTAGAAATATTGGAACACGTGAGGCAATACTGACCCTACAGCTTATCTTAGAAGCTAGATTAAGGAAAGGCAAACCTACGTTTCTAGCATTTGTAGACTTGGAGAAAGCTTTTGACAACGTTGACTGGAATACTCTCTTTCAAATTCTGAAGGTGGCAGTGGTAAAATACAGGGAGCGAAAGGCTATTTACAATTTGTACAGAAACCAGATGGCAGTTATATGAGTCGAGGTGCATGAAAGGGAAGCAGTGGTCGGGAAGGGAGTGAGACAGGGTTGTAGCCTCTCCCCGATGTTATTCAATCTGTATACTGAGCAAGCAGTAAAGGAAAGAAAAGAAAAATTCGGAGTAGGTATTAAAATCCATGGAGAAGAAATAAAAACTTTGAGGTTCGCTGATGACATTGTAATTCTGTCAGAGACAGCAAAGGACTTGGAAGAGCAGTTGAACGAAATGGACAGTGTCATGAAAGGAGGGTATAAGATGAACATCAACAAAAGCGAAACGAGGATAATGGAATGTAGTCGAATTAAGTCGGGTGATGCTGAGGGAATTAGATTAGGAAATGAGACACTTAAAGTAGTAAAGGAGTTTTGCTATTTGGGGGGCAAAATAACTGAGGATGGTCGAAGTAGAGAGGATATAAAATGCAGACTGGCAATGGCAAGGAAAGTGTTTCTGAAGAAGAGAAATTTGTTAACATCGAGTATTGATTTAAGTGTCAGGAAGTCGTTTCTGAAAGTATTTGTATGGAGTGTAGCCATGTATGGAAGTGAAACATGGATGATAACTAGTTTGGACAAGAAGAGAACAGAAGCTTTCGAAATGTGGTGCTACAGAAGAATGCTGAAGATTAGATGGGTAGATCACATAACTAATGAGGAGGTATGGAATAGGATTGGGCAGAAGAGGAGTTTGTGGCACAACTTGACAAGAAGAAGGGATCAGTTGGTAGAACATGTTCTGAGGCATCAAGGGGTCACCAATTTAGTATTGGAGGGCAGCTTGGAGGGTAAAAATCATAGGGGGAGACCAAGAGATGAATGCACTAAACAGATTCAGAAGGATGTAGGCTGCAGTAGGTACTGGGAGATGAAGAAGCTTGCACAGGATAGAGTAACATGGAGAGCTGCATCAAACCAGTCTCACGACTGAAGACCACAACATGATGTCTCCTTACAATAGTGGCCAAAACAATGGTACACCGTTGTGCAACAACACTTTCTACAATCCATAAGAATTTTATGTGAATTTACCACAAAAGCTTGAAGCTGTCCTGTTTTCTTATTGCTCCATTTTTCAGTTTGGGTCACACATTCTTAACAGCCATTCTATATGTATAAATGACAAACAGAAGAGATTCAAACCTAGAACTTCAAGCATACATTCTCCAGCACCCACTATGACAGCAGCTAATCTTTCATTTCACTGCGTTAACTCTGTTTTGATCTATCAAACAAAAATCAAGTGCTTCTTAGCAAATATTTACACACTAGCATCTGTGACTTAATGGATTATTTTAATTCTACTCATATAACAGTAACTTTCCTCACCAACAGGGGTCTTGTCAAATAAGAAGAAATTATGCAGAATCACACTTTTCAATCTTTACTATTGAAACTGTGTGAAAAATGTGACAGAGATGCATAAATGCTTAAGTGTCTTGCACTCAGTTGCATGTTGCAGGAGATTCTGCCGCAGTGACTAAAATTTTCTAGTGGTATCAGGACCAACCAAAGCAGTGTACAACACTAATGAGTGTACTCTTTGTGTGAACACCAGCAACAAAACAGGAGGTACTGCTGATGTTACAGCCAAGCCGTGTGCAAGGCTTGTGATGACAGTGATAGCAATGTGCCGTGTGGTTAATTTCTCCTTGCTGGAGGAAGAATACACAATAATAACGAAAAATAACAACAAGTACACACTGTCCCTCAAACAGTTAAAAATTATTGGATGTTGTTCCAAAAATAAACTTCACTTGGTCAAGTTACGTGTATGCCAAGCACCTCTTGTGTATCCTTGGCAAGTTGCCAAAAATTTTATAAATGTACCACATAAGTTTTTACATATTGTAATTCACTTATATCAGTTACATTAGATAAATTAAGATATAACACCTATCTACCCAAATTGGGCTATGTCAATCAACAGAACCTTAGCTGTTCAAGAATGATAGTCTCTGTCTCAAAATGTTGGTTGCGGACACACAGTAATCTGTAGTGGCACCAAAGGTCTAGGCTAGTTTGGCAGGTGGTAATATCAATGTCAGCTGGCAAAGTAAACTTATGTGAATCTACACAGATTATAAAAATGTATGTATGCATATTCCACGTCTGCCCCCAACCACTCTCAACCAAACTTGGTACACATATCATTTACTATGTGGAAAGAAGCACTGTGTGGGTACAACCACCAATGTTCCACAGGGATGATTTGGGGGTGAAAACAGATTGAAATAGAAACATAACTCAGGAAAGTCTGGAGCAATTTCAAACAAATTTGGTGCATACACGACTCATTTTACGTATAAAATTGCTGTGGGAATATGATACCCCTACTCCCCTAGGGATGAGGATAAGAAGAGGGTGAAATGTAAAAATGTTATAAAATGACTTGTTGGTATTTGTTTCATGTATTTAGTTGACTTGGAATACTTTAAAAATATGAAGTACAAAATCTGTCTCTCTTATTTGTGTTGCTCAGTGTGTTAATGAAGTCACAAAAAGAGCACTACACTAAGCCAATAATTTTGTCAATGTGTTTTAGAACATACTATCATGCCACACCACTGAATAGCATGGATTGTGTGTGCAATATGGGTAAAACTGTGGGTAAGAAGGTAGTGCAAGATAAACACTTGCCAAATACACTTGCCTTATTAACACCAAAATCTCATAAAAAAGTTCAAATACATGCAGAAAGGAATTTCTGGCGAAAAATAATGTTCACTAATGTAATGGAACTGGTCAATACTCTTCTTTTTTTCATCAAATATCAGAGAACCTGATACACTATAATTTAGAAAACAATCAAAAGAGATAGATATTGCGATTTTTTTTAAAAATAATTTTGACGTAAATGTACATTGATGAAGCATAATGCTGGCATAAGATTAATACTCTTATAAGAAACATGATAATTTTTGTATTTCTAATGTACTCTTAGCCTAATGGAAATAACAACACTGCAATTAGACTCTGTATGGTTCTAAAGTGAGTGGTCAGGTCTGCTTGCTGATACATATACAGGGTGTTTATAAATGAATATCACGGTGTTAATGCTTTATAATATTTATTAAATTAAACTTACAGTTATAAATGATACGTCAAATGAAAGAGCAATTCAAACAGTTGTGTTTGGCACCAGTGCACATGCACAGCGTGCAATGTTTCCGCTGCAATTGATAGAACTTCTCTGTACCCAAGGGCTTGATAGGCCGCAAGGGGGCCAATGACAGGGCTTGTTTTGCATGGCCTCCACATTTACCCATCCTAATGCCATGCGATTTTTTCCTCTGGGGCTTCATCAAGGATAGTGTGTACATGCCTCCACTACCAGTAGACCTCCCTGAATTACGAAACCGGATTGAAGCAGCTGTTGCTACAATCACTGAAGACATGCTTATCAATCTTTGGGAAGAACTCGGCTATAGACTTTATGTGTGCCGTGTCACAAATGGTGCTCACATTGAACATTTATAAGGTTCTTGGCAAAACTGTTGGAGTTGCTCTTTCATTTGACATATCATTTATAACTGTAAGTTTAATATAATAAATATTATAAAGCATTGAAACCCCGATATTCATTTACAAAAACACCCTGTATAAGAAAACTGAGTTTAATTCACCTTAACACTAATCACTGGTTTATAATCGTTTAAATTGAATTAATGAACATCTGGGCAACAGTAATATCTCACACTATGAATCACATAAACTTCCAGGAAAAAACTTCACAAAATAAATCAAATTTTGTTTCATGTAAGTTTAAAGACATTTGCAAACTAACTAAATTCTAAGTGCAGATCACTTACAAATAACCATGGTAAGGTCTTAGGTTTCAGATTAGTTGCCTAACATGGAATATTCAAATTCCTCAAGTTGAAAATATTTCATAGTATTTCCTAGTGACACAAGAGACAATTGCTAGTCTGCAGCTCAGCACTTAGAAAAACTTTGACATACTTGAGACACGACCTATTGCCATTCATAAGTAATGCCTCTCCCAGGATTCAAAGCCAACTGCTCCATTTATCTGAATAATGTGGCCCGTGCAAGATAGCTGCCACCTATTTAACGCTATCACATCAGTGAACTTCTACAGAAGTCGGGAGGGACTGTGCCACTCAGCTGGTGAACTGCTGCACAAGTCAAGAGCCACCAATGCCACTCAGCTGGAGGACTGCTGTACCAGATTTACCTCTCTTGGTATTTCTCTGCTTCACTACACTCAGTTTTTGTGGAAGTTTGTCCTATGTGGCATCTAGTGGCTGTCTTGGAAGACTGTAGTTAACAACAGTATCACCAGATGACAGTTGTATTCAGTTTCAAAGTGCAGTTCACATAGTAGAAAGCACAGGTTCAAGAGAAAGATCACAGCAATATGTTAAAGAAGTAACTCTCATTAAATTACATCATATGAATGGATCACCAACTTCTACTTCTGAAATTAAGAGAGTCACACATTCTCTCAAGAATAAAAGCTGTTCTGGTTTGGTTGTGTTTCAGATAGAGTACTAAAGATTTGTTCCCATGTAATAAGTCCAGTACTGTCAGAAATATGTAATGCACCATCAAGTCAAGGCATTTTTCCAGAGAGACTAAAATATGCCATTGTTAAACCCCTCTTTAAGAAAAGTGATAAGAGAAATGTCAGTAACTATCAACCTATTTCACGGCTGACATTTTCCAAAATCTTCGAAAAGGTGATGTATTCTAGAATAGTATCTCACCTAGGCAACAATATCCTCAGCAAATCACAGTTTAGGTTTCAGAAGGGTTGCTCTACTGGGAATGCCATTTACATGTTCACACACCAGATATTACAAGCATTAAATAACAAAATAGCACCAGTAGGTATTTCCTGTGACCTACCCAAGGCATTTGATTGTGTGAATCATAGTATACTCATAGATAAACTGAAGTTTTATGGGATTGATGGTATAGACAACCAATGGATCATGCCATATTTAACCAAATGAATGTAGAAAATTGTACTTAGTAGTAATTCAATACACAGAATCCAGGGACATAATTTTGACTGGGGAGAAATCACGTATGGGGTTCCCCAAGACTCCATTCTTAGGTCCACTACTGTTTCTCATATATGTAAATGGTCTACCATCTAATGTACGACACGCAGAATTAGTTCTTTTTGCAGATGACATCAGTAGTGTAATCACTCCCAGTATACATACAGAAATGGAAGAAACTGTGAATAAAGTTCTCAAAAGTATCGTTGATGGGTTTTCTGGGAATGGTCTCACCCTGAATTTCACAAAGACACATAATACTCACTTCTGCACCTCTAGGGGTACTGCACCAGTGATAAGTGTAACACTTGATGATGAAATAATACATAGGGTGGAAACTTCCAATTTCTTAGGTGTCCATATTGATGTGAATTTAAAATTGAAAAAACTCATTCTGTTACTTCTAGAACAACTTAGTTCGGCCACATTTCCACTTAGAATCATAGCAAATTTTGGGGAGAGAGAAATCAGTCAGTTGACGTATTTTGCTTATTTTCATTCAATAAGGTCTTCATTGCCCAATAAATTGCTGTAAGAATAATATGTGGCGTTCATCCACGATCATCTTGTAGACATCTGTTTAAGGGGTTGAGCATTCCGACTACTACTTCACAGTATATTTATTCCCTCATGAAGTTTGTTGTGAATAATCCACCACAGTTCGAAAGGAACAATGAGGTACATAATTACAATACTAGAAGAAAAAATGGCATTCATTACTCAACATTGCGGTTGTCTTTAGCAAAGAAAGGAATGCACAATGCTGCAACAAAAATTTTTGACCACTTATCCAGTGATATAAAATGTCTAACAGACAGCTAGATAAAATTTGAAAATAAATTGAAAAAGTTTCTCCTTGATAGCTCCTTCTATTCTAGATTAGATTAGATAGAGATTAGATTAGTTTTCGTTCCATAGATCCGTGCTGAGGAAATCCTCATGGATGTGGAACATGTCAATTTTTTTTTTTAAGCTGAAATAACAATACTAATAGTATGAATATATACAATACATCATTTGTTTCTATTAAAAAATTCGTCAATGGAGTAGAAGGAGTTGGCCACTAGTAAGTCTTTTAGGCTCCTTTTAAACTTTATTTGTAACAAAATTTTTTATGTTTGCCGGCAAATTATTGAAGATGAGTGTTCCTGAGTAGTGGACCCCTTTTTGAACTAAAGTAAGTGCTTTTAAGTCCTTGTGCAGATCATTTTTGTTCCTGGTATTGTATGTATGAACTGAGCTGTTTGTTGGAAAAAGAGATATACTATTTAGGACAAATTTCATTAAGGAGTAAATATACTGAGAGGCAGTAGTTAGTATACCCAGTTCTTTGAAGAGGTTTCTACAGGACGTCCGTGAATTTACTCCACAAATAATACGTATTACACGCTTCTGGACTCTGAAAACTTTTGTTTGAATTGAAGAGTTACCCCAAAATATTATACCATATGACACTATGGAATGAAAATAGGTAAAGTATGCAAGCTTTTTCATTTTTATGTCGCCTATGTCTGCTAACACTCGAATTGCAAATACAGATTTGTTAAGGCGCTTCTGCAGTTCTGTGGTGTGCTCTTCCCAACTGAATTTATTATCAAGTTGTAATCCCAGGAATTTAAGACTGTCAACCTCTTCTATCTGCTCTTCTTCGTATTTTATGCATATGCTGGGTGGAAACCTCTTACAGGTTCTGAATTGCATATAGTGAGTCTTTTCGAAGTTTAATGTCAGTGAGTTGGCTTTAAACCATTTATTAATATCCATGAAAATATCATTAGCAGATCTTTCTAGAACTACACTTGACATACTATTTATTGCAATACTTGTGTCATCTGCAAACAAAACGAACTCTGCCTCTGGCAGTGTAACTGATGAGAGATCATTAATGTACACAAGAAAAAGCAATGGCCCTAAGATGGATCCTTGTGGGACACCACATGTAATTTCTTCCCATTCTGATGATGACTGATGACTTAATTCACTAGTCCCTTGCACGGACACCCTTTGTTTCCTGTTAGCAAGGTATGACTTGAACCATTTTGCAGCACTGCCCGTGACACCATAGAATTCTAATTTACTTAAAAAGATGTTGTGGTTCACACAATCAAATGCCTTTGACAAATCACAGAAAATACCTGCTGCTTGTAATTTGTTATTTAATGAATTAAGTACATTTTCACTGTAGGTGTAAATAGCCTTCTCGATATCAGAACCCTTCAGAAATCCAAACTCTGTTCTTGATAATATGTTATTTGTGGTCAGATGGTTGAGCAGCTGCCTGTACATTACTTTTTCTAAAATCTTTGAGAATGCTGGCAAAAGTGAAATCGGTCTGTAGTTTGATGGTATCTCTTTATCCCCTTTCTTGAATAGAGGCTTAACATCTGCATATTTTAGCCAGTCAGGAAATGTCCCAGTTATAATTGACTGGTTACACAAGTAACTTAGAATTGTACTAAACTCACAAGAACATGCCTTTATTAACTTTGTTGATATTTCATCATACCCACTAGAATGCTTTGTTTTTAAAGATTTTATTACAGACGTTATTTCTTTTGGTGAAGTGAGTGATATATTCCTGTCCTTGAAGCTATTTGTGAAGGCTAGTTTCAGATATTCAAGGGCATTATTTACTGATCCTGAAAGTCCCATTCTATCAGTAACAGATATAAAGTACTTGTTAAATAGATTTGCCACACTATGCCCCTCAGTTACTAATGTGTCATCTACCCTTAGTGCTATTTGGTCCTGTTCCTCTCTGGTTCTGCCTGTCTGCTCATTCACTATATCCCATATTGTTTTTATTTTGTTCCCTGACATTGCTATCTTCTTCTCGTAGTGCATTTGTCTAGACATCTGAATTACTTTTTTTAATGTTTTACAGTATTCCTTGTATTTAGCTAAATCATCAGCATTGGAGCTATTCTTAGTCGACAGATACATTTTCCTTTTTGTGTTACAGGAAATCTTTATTCCTTGTGTAATCCATGGTTTTTATTATAGACTTCTGTTTAATTTGAGTAACTTTTAGAGGAAAACAGTTTTCAAACATGGTACTGACATTGTTCATGAATGTGTTATATTTTTCATTCATGTCATGAGCACTATAAACATCTTTCCAGTTCATATCTTTGAGCAGTTTTCTAAAACTGCTCAATTTTTGGATGATTGACTACTCTCCTGTACTCAGATTTAGCAGTCTTGGTAATCTGCTTAGAATTTACATCTAAAACAAGGAGCTGCATGTCATAATCTGATAGTCCATTTATAACAGGTTTTATGATATGATTTTGTTCCTTTGATTTGTTTATAAAAATGTTATCAATGGCTGTCCTTGAGGATTTAGTGATCCTAGTTGGAAAGTTTACAGTGTGAGTTAGATTGAAAGACAACATTACTAACTGCAGTGAATGTTTATTGGAAGATTGCATTAGAAAATCTGTATTAAAGTCACCAGCAATCAAAATTTCTTTGTTTCTTCCTGTTAAATAACCCAAAAGAGCCTCTAGATGATCTAAGAATAGATTATAATTTCCTGCAGGTGCTCGGTAAATAGTTATTATTATATAGGATCTGTTATGGAACTCTACTTCTGTTGCACATGCTTCTAGATGCTGCTCCAAACAGAATTTATTAATGTCAATGTTCTTGAATTTATGGCAGTTTTTGATAAATGTGGCAACTCCTCCTCCATCCATATCTACTCTGCAGAAGTAGGAAGCTAGCTTAAATCCTTAAATGTCTAACACATCTATATCAGTGGTCACTTGATGTTCAGAGAGGCAGATTATGTCAATTTGGTTAGATGAATTCATTTCATCGATACAAATGAGTAGTTCATCAACTTTATTTCCAAGTCCCGGAATGTTCTGGTGTAATAAAGATAACTGATATTGCATACTAATGGGATTGTAACTGCTTTGGCGAAGATGAACTGGAAGTCTCTGATTACTTTCTGTTAAATACTGTTTAAATGGAGGCTGTATGATAAAATCTGACTCCTGTTCATCTGTTTTCTCAAACAGAGTGTGTCTGCCAATCTCTCTTAAAACTCGTTTTCTTTCCCCCTTCCCTATCCTAAAAAAGGCATCCCTCTGATACCTGTGACCACTGGTATTTTACCACTTGTGCCAGTGTCCCCCCTTAAGTTTTCTGCAATCAACCCAGACAGTTTTCCCTTCCCTTTCCTATTGAGGTGAAGGCCATGCCTAGTGTAGTCCCACCTATATATAGCATCTACAGGAATCAAACCAATATGGGACCCCTCATCCGTCCTAAGCAGCCACTCCAACTCCAAGTTCACCCTCCCTACGGAAGAGTTCAAATGAGGCCGATCATGGCGTCTCAACACAGACACAAATCCCACACTCGTACACTTCGTTGCTGATGCTATCTTCACCAGGTCACACTCTATGGAATATTCAGAGTCTCTGCCAATGCTATTTCCCGGACCACCCACTATAACCACGGCATCCTCCTTTGTGAAATCCTTGCATAAAGCACCTACATCCTCTGTTACCTGACCCTGATCTGCACTAGGCTTGAAAAAGTTTGTGACCTGGTACTCTGGACCTAGATTTTCCTGCAGTAGTTGGCCAACACCTCTACCAGGGGAACTACCTAACAACAGAACTTTCTTTCTCTTTACAAATTTCCCTACCTTTTTCAAGTCCTTGAAAGCTTGTTGTGCCCTTTATATCTTGTTTTCATTTTGGGGGAGGGGGGACGACGACGACGATGATAATAATAATAATAATAGTGTGATGTTTAGAGAACAATCTGATTTGCAATACGAGTGTAAAATGACTCGTTCCACATCATGGTGATTTATCATGGAAAATGATCCATGGAACATGAAAGTACGTAACTGACTTCTATGAAATACACCAATACATCACATACTATTTTGAACACTTGCACCTATTTTGAAAATATCCTTTTGATCTCTCCCAAAGAGTGTCTTGTTAGTTACTTTCAATCACAGAAGTGTTACAAAGCTGTTAATGTATTTAACATGATTTTTCAAGAACCATATCAGTTAAATGCAAGTTTTCAGATATCGATATCAAATCACTCATAATGAAGCAAAGAATACACCACACACTTATTACAGGGAAATGACTCAGTAGCAAAGTAAATTTTTTTTATCGTAAAAGGTGAACTCAATCTGAGTGATCAGTTATGAGTAAGAAGAACACAAACAAGCTAATAGTGTCTCCAAGGAAATGCAACTGACAGGATCCTTGACATGATAGTTCAAGTTATTGAAAATAAAAAGGCAATGCTAGTAAAAGATACATAGTAGACCTCTTCCATTTTTCATAGTTTATATATGATATACGGAGGTCACAATAACATCAAAATACTCCGAGACTTGTCCATTATTTATTACAGGATTTCTGGATGTACCTGGTAGTTTTAGGTTTTGTGACATAGCTGCATTACGGCACACACCTAAACAACAGGCTACACCACAGATCAACATATTATGTATCCCAACCTTTATTTGGTATTCGCCAACTCGCAACCATATTATCACCTCAGGCTAATCTACAAAACAGTCTGTCATCACAAGCAAGATTTCAGTGAAGGGGCGGGATGTCCTAGTATCACATTCTAGCCATGATGCTAATGTTAACCCATCCACTGAACGGTGACAAAGCTAAACACTATGTTTTGCAGGTCAAGTGCCCGCTCTATGTTTCAGCCTTCATTTATTTTTGATTTCATGTCTATCAACAACAGTAACACAAACTACATTTGAATGCACGCAATGTACCTGCTAAAATGTTCTCTTATCACTAGTCCATAGGTTGTAGGAAAACAAAAGTATGATATCAAAATAAAACTGGCATAGTCACTCAAGATATTTTTTCCCTTTCCGTTGAAACAAGTATACTTAAAATTACTAGCTGTAAATAACATTTAGGCAAATTGCAGATAATCTTGTTCTCAGTATTGCAACATGGTTCTTTTAACAGCCCTACTCCCTTCAAGACCTTTTTGCCCCCCACTAGTAGCAGCCACTGGTAAGGATACTCAATTTTTATCCACACTGGTGATACATGGTGTATTACCAAATATATAGTTCACATGTCAAGCTCCCAGCGTTTATTTTTTTTAATATAATGTATCCTTTATCAACAAACATTTCATTAAAAACGTTTATTATTTGCCCCTATCGCACTCTCCTGCCTACAATTTAATGCAGTTGCAGCCGTGGATAAATTGGGTACACTCTCAATCTTCTTAACGGCTAAAGTTCTTGCAAAAAAATTCGGTGCCCTTGCAAGGGAAAAAGACCTGTGAAATACATCTTCAACGTTCTAACAACACGTTTTCTCACTGCTATTAAAATGAAGGGATCTACGCTACATCCACGAACGTAAAATGATTAAAAATAACATTTGGTAATTCAGAGATTCAGCTTAAATTAAAAAGAAAACAAATAGTCATCCGAAGTTTATGATGTACATCAACACTGTTCGTCTAATTAATTTTTTGTTTCGCCAATAAAAAAGGCCTTACAATGGCAACAATGTTTTAAGAAAAACAGAAAATACCGAACTACAGGTTCCAATAATGTGTAAATTTATAAGTCAAAACAACGACTTCTCAAGCCTACGAAGGCACATTCTGTTGCCTTCAGATGTCGGGGAATTAATTTTGACATGTTTCAAATCTATCAAATTATTAAAAATAGCATCGTTATATGGAGCAATTAATACGACTTTGACGAGTATATTCTATAAAAATACAGCATTCGCATATGGTAACTAAATACCATCCCACAGACACATCATCTATCAGTTGTGCATCATAACAGTATGTTTTCCTAGACGCTGACATCGAAATGATGACAGGGAAACCTCTTTCAGTCTAATTCTTCTCATCAATCTCTCGCAAAACACCACATCTGAAAATGCTATGGTCACAAATACTATGCTCACCGGTTCAAAACAATGTTTATGTTACTTAACAATTTATCAACACACAATTGATGATATTTGTAGTCAAACAATTTCCAGATTACGTGTTTCTAGTTTCAGTTTACCTTTTCAACAAATGCTTTCCGCATTTCCAACTACTGTCACATTCTTTGTCCATCTCACTAACTACTTTAAGAAATGTTAAGGCACAACAATTTATTCTTCACGAGATTTCAGACATAATTCCTTCGATACCGAACATTAACATTTAGGTAAACGAAAATATAACATTACGCAAGGTCATTCCACCGCTATTGTCGCTAACTAAAACATAATCACAGTGTGCGGTATCATCACTATCCCTTCGACCATCACTCAATTCACTATCATGGATTGCCATGATGTGTTCAACTAATTCAAATATACAAACCAGAAGACGAAAGGCACAAATATCCGTCCCAGCTCCATCTCTTAGCTCAACCTCAATTGCCAACGAAATATTGAACAACTTAGTTCGGAAAAGCTTCGCATAGATAGCGCCACGATCCACTTGAGCGCGAAAGTTCGCTGTCAAAATGCGTTAATCAATACAGACGGACATGAAATCTTGACAATCCACCTTTCAACCTTAATACTACAAAGGAAAACTATACTGCTACATCTTACAGCTAATGCTTAACACAAAATCTGACTCATTTTCGCACTAAAGCAAACATTAAATTCTCCAGTTCGGAGAAACTCGTTCCATTACCAGCAGACTGGGAGTTGAAATCCAGATGAAATAAAATAAAGCGTAATTATTAGATTGTGGAAGGTGTAGCGGAAGGAATTATATGTCACATTTCCCTCACAGTGCTTTTGTATCTCTCTGAAAATTGTTAGCAACTATTTAAAATGGTACAGATAATGGCAGATCAGAAAGGAAGTAAGTCACGTAGCAGCTTCCACAAAAGAATACATTTTAACACATTGACTGCCACGTGAGTTAAATATAACTCACAGGAAGTGTTCTCTTCGGGCCACGTGAAGTAAATACAACTCACGGACATTTTTCAAATACAGCTCACGGACATTTTTCCATTTAAAGCACCGTGGTGCAGTTGTAACACAGGAGCGTGCTGTGACTCGGTGTTATAGTAGGTTATGGCCCCAGTAACAAATCATCTTCGTGGCCTACAGTTTTCAAGAGTAGTTATTGTAGTTCGTGCGTTATATATAACTAACCCCCCGCCTCATGAACCATGGACCTTGCCGTTGGTGGGGAGGCTTGCGTGCCTCAGTGATACAGATGGCCGTACCGTAGGTGCAACCACAACGGATGGGTATCTGTTGAGAGGCCAGACAAGCGTGTGGTTCCTTAAGAGGGGCAGCAGCCTTTTCAGTAGTTGCAAGGGCAGCAGTCTGGATGATTGACTGATCTGGCCTTGTAACACTAACCAAAACGGCCTTGCTGTGCTGGTACTGCGAACGGCTGAAAGCAAGGGGAAACTACGGCCGTAATTTTTCCCGAGGGCATGCAGCTTTACTGTATGATTAAATGATGATGGCGTCCTCTTGGGTAAAATATTCCGGAGGTAAAGTAGTCCCCCATCCGGACATCCTGGCGGGGACTACTCAAGAGGATGTTGTTATCATGAGAAAGAAAAAAAAATGGTTCAAATGTTTCTGAGCACTATGGGACTTAACTACTGAGGTCATCAGTCCCCTAGAACTTAGAACTACTTAAACCTAACTAACCTAAGGACATCACACACATCCATGCCCGAGGCAGGATTCGAACCTGCGACCGTAGCGGTCACGCGGTTCCAAACTGACGCGCTTAGAACCGCACGGCCACACGGGCCGGCGGAGAAAGAAAACTGGCGTTCTACGGATCGGAGCGTGGAATGTCAGATCCCTTAACCAGGCAGGTAGGATAAAAAATTTAAAAAGGGAAATGGATAGGTTAAAGTTAGATTAGTGGGAATTAGTGAAGTTCGGTGGCAGGAGGAACAAGACTTTTGGTCAGGTGAATACAGGGTTTAAATACAAAATCAAATAGGGGTAATGCAGGAGTCGGTTTAATAATGAATAAAAAAATAGGAGTGCCGGTAAGCTACTACAAACAGCATAGTGAATGCATAATAGTGGCCATGATAGACACGAAGCCCACACCTACTACAGTAGTACAAGTTTATATGCCAACTAGCTCTGCAGATGACGAAGAAATTGAAGAAATGTATGATGAAATAAAAGAAATTATTCAGATAGTGAAGGGAGGCGAAAATTTAATAGTCTTGGGTGACTGGAATTCGATAGTAGGAAGAGAAGGACACGTAGTAGGTGAATATGGATTGGGGGGAAGAAATGAAAGAGGAAGCCGCCTGGTAGAAATTTGCACAGAGCATAACTTAATCATAGCTAACACTTGGTTCAAGAATCATGAAAGAAGGTTGTATACTTGGAAGAAGCCTGGAAACTGGAAGGTCTCAGATAGATTATATAATGGTAAGACAGAGATCCAGGAACCAGGTTTTAACTTGTCAGACATTTCCAGCGGCAGATGTGGACTCTGATCACAATCTATTCGTCATGAACTGTAGATTAAAACTGAAGAAACTGCAAAAAAAAAAAAAAAATGGGAATTTAAGGAGATGGGACCTGGATAACCTAACTAAACCAGAGGTTGTACAGAGTTTCAAGGAGAATATAAGGGGAAAATTGACAGGAATGGGGGAAAGAAATACAGTAGAAGAAGAATGGGTAGCTCTGAGGTATGAAGTAGTGAAGGCAGCAGAGGATCAAGTACGTAAAGAGATGAGGGCGAGTAGAAATCCTCGGGTAACAGAAGAAATATCGAATTTAATTGATGAAAGGAGAAAATATAAAAACGCAATAAATGAAGCAGGCAAAAAGGAATACAAATGTCTCAAAAGTGTGATCGACAGGAAGTGCAAAATGGCTAAGCAGGCATGGCTAGAGGACAAGTGTAAGGATGTAGAGGCTTAATTCACTAGGGGTAAGATAGATACAGCCTACAGAAAAATTAAAGAGATCTTTGGAGAAAAGAGAACCACTTGTATGAATATCAAGAGCTCAGATGGAAACCCAGTTCTAAGCAAAGAAGGGAAAGCAGAAAGGTGGAATGAGTATATGAAGGGTCTACACAAGGGCGATGTATTTGAGGACAATATTATGGAAATGGAAGAGGATGTAGATGAAGATGAAATGGGAGATATCATACTGCGTGAAGAGTTTGATAGAGCACTGAAAGACCTGAGCCGAAACAAGGCCCCCGGAGTAGACAACATTCCACTGGAACTACTGACGGCCTTGGGAGAGCCAGTCCTGACATAACTCTACCATCTGGTGAGCAAGCTGTATGAGACAGGCGGAATACCCTCAAACTTCAAGAAGAATATATTAATTCCAATCCCAAAAAAGCAGGTGTCGACAGATGTGATCAGTTTAATAAGTCACAGCTGCAAAATGCTAACGCGAATTCTTTACAGACGAACGGAAAAACTGGTAGAAGCAGACCTCGGGAAAGATCAGTTTGGATTCCATAGAAATATTGGAACACGTGAGGCAATACTGACCTTACGACTCACCTTAGAAGAAAGATTAAGGAAAGGCAAACCTACGTTCCTAGTATTTGTAGACTTAGAGAAAGCTTTTGACAACGTTGACTGGAATACTCTCTTTCAAATTCTAAAGGTGCCAGGGGTAAAATACAGGGAGCGAAAGGCTATTTACAATTTGTACAGAAACCAGATGGCAGTTATAAGAGTTGAGGGGCATGAAAGGAAAGCAGAGGTTGGGAAGGGAGTGAGACAGGGTTGTAGCCTCTCCCCGATGTTATTCAATCTGTATACTGAGCAAGCAGTACAGAAAACAAAAGAAAAATTCGGAGTAGGTATTAAAATCCATGGAGAAGAAATAAAAACTTTGAGGTTCGCCGATGACATTGTAATTCTGTCAGAGACAGCAAAGGACTTGGAAGAGCAGTTGAACGGAATGGACAGTGTCTTGAAAGGAGAGTATAAGATGGACATCAACAAAAGGAAAACGAGGATAATGGAATGTAGTCGAATGAAGTCGGGTGATGCTGAGGGAATTAGATTATGAAATGAGACACTTAAAGTAGTAAATGAGTTTTGCTATTTGGGGAGCAAAATAACTGATGATGGTCGAAGTAGAGAGGATATAAAATGTAGACTGGCAATGGCAAGGAAAGCGTTTCTGAAGAAGAGAAATTTGTTAACATCGAGTATAGATTTAAGTGTCAGGAAGTCGTTTCTGAAAGTATTTGTATGGAGTGTAGCCATGTATGGAAGTGAAACGTGGACGATAAATAGTTGGGACAAGAAGAGGATTGAAGCTTTCGAAATGTCATGCTACAGAAGAATGCTGAAGATTAGATGGGTAGATCATATAACTAATGAGGAGGTATTGAATAGGGTTGGGGAGAAGAGAAGTTTGTGGCACAACTTGACTAGAAGAAGGGATCGGCTGGTAGGACATGTTCTGAGGCATCAAGGGATCACCAATTTAGTATTGGAGGGCAGCGAGGAGGGTAAAAATCTTAGAGGGAGACCAAAATATGAATACATTAAGCAGATTCAGAAGGATGTAGGTTGCAGTAGGTACTGGGAGATGAAGAAGCTTGTACAGGATAGAGCAGCATGGAGGGCTGCATCAAACCAGTATCAGGACTGAAGACCACAACAACAACAACAACAATATAACTCACATGACTCAGTCGTATTGGGCTTTCCTTCCTTTTATTATTTATTTATTGTTTAGTTTGACGTATTACTTACACAGTAGATGCAAATCACATACAGTTTCATTTACATTCTTCAACTCTAATTTCAACAACAATGAAATTGTTTCTCGAACACCTGTATGCACTGTGCTTTATGAAAAAACATTGTATGCAAAAATATGAGTCACAATTCTTACATTCCGATGCAGTTTGTTTGCATTCCTTGACAGCTTGCTCTCGTCCAAATTCATTCTTCATTTTTTCATAGGACACTGTACATCTACGTCTGGCTGCTCCCGCGTTCACAAGTGCACAAAATGCAGGTAACGCAGTGGCTTTGGTGAGAGATCTCTCAGGCTCATTGGCATCTTCTGTCTCACAATCACTTCCTCTTTGAATTCTGTGATTGAGAACTTCTTGTTGTTGATGTATCGGTAAATCACATGAGCATTTACCAGTGCTAACCCTGTCAACAATTCAATTGCAAGCTTCCTGTACCATTTCACATCCCGTATTAGTCAATGCGAGTACGACTTCATTCCATCAGAAAGATCTATAAAAGACTTTGATTGATTATAGTCAATTATCGTTGCTGTTTTTTTCTTTGTGCCCTTCCTGGTTTGAATTTCTGCTTCTTCTTCTCCATGAACAGCACACGACATCAGAACATCCCTCTTATCTTTCCATTTCAGTACTACTACACCTGTGCTACTTTCCTTTACTTTGCGTTCCCCGTTCTTTAGTTTTGCCTGTACAACATCTTGAGGATTCAGTTTTCTGTTTGATCTTACAGTACCAACTAAATGTGTTGATCGTTCAAGAAGCTCGAGTGCTAGATGAACACTTGTGTTAAAATTGTCTGTATATAAGATTCTGCCTTCATTTAGTAATCCACTCATAAAGCTCATAACAACAGAAGTGGCAAGAGGAACACCAGGATTCGCATTCTTCCCACAGTAAACTTTCATATTCCAGATGTAGCCATCGCTTAGACAAAGTTTGAACAATTTAGTTTCGAATTTATGGCGCTTATTCTTTATATACTGAATGATACTTAGTATTCCTCGAAATGGCACAAGTGTTTCTTCAATGCAAACTTCTTTCTCCGGCACGACTGCAACTTGAAATCTCTGCAGTAATTTATCAATAAGAGGTTGAATATTAAATAAGCGGTTTCCCAGTGGGCACTGATTGTTATCGGAAAATGCCACATACGTAAAAGCAGTTCAAAACGATTGCGTGACATAACATTTTTACATTGTTGTGATATTGCATATTTCTTGACCGATAATTTGGAATCCTCGGTTTTACATTTAGTGACATCCATAACAAAAATCCTAAAAATTGTTCAATTTCAGGTTTGCTGACATCAGTCCACTATTTCAGTCGTTAATTAACAGTTACTGAATGACTTTCTAAGACTTGTTTTGCGTACCATTTAGTTTGTTGAATCACATATTCTAAAATTTCATCAGTTCAAAATATTTGAAGAAATCGTATGGTGTCTTGCCTTTGAGATTTAGTGCAACAGAAGCATTTACACAAGAACTGGAATGAATAAATGTGAAGTTTTTCATATTTTTACCCGTAACTGGCCCCCAGACAATCTCATTAGAATTTTTTCTAAGTGTGTCATCTACAGAACTTTCTGATATTACACTTACTTCAATTGAACCTGAATCAACTGCAGTAGTTGTAGCACTTTGTTGCCTGGTTTTTACAGCTGTGAAGTCTGTTCCTTTGACTGAATGTGGACATAAAACTCTTCTTCCTACCTTCACTGATGTGATTCCATCATCAGAACTTTCGGTTTCGCTTCTGATCTCCTCTGGTAAAAATTCGTCTGAGCTATCACCAAATAAAGACACAGAATCTTCATCACTTATGGCCATAACTTCATCTAAAAGCTACTGTACATGCCTTTATTCATCTTCATAACTTCTACTCGACATTTTCTTCTGCCACAATATCACTTTGTTACAGAGCAAACAACAGTGAATAAAGACTGTAGCAACAATGCAGGAAAGCAATAATTGAACTGTACATTAATAATGCTCTGGAATGAAAAACTGACAGGAGTTCAAACTTTAAATTATTAGTGACATAGCAAATGACACACCTGGCACCTTTACGCTGGGGCCATGTGAATAATATGTAACTCACACAAAAAAAATTAGAAAAAGATACTAAAATGCCATATTTTCACTTTATTTGCACTTAACAAGTTTACTTGGAGCAAACTATAGCAGGATAGTGAAAAAAAGTAAATGGCCCCAAGGGGTCGGTAACCCAACTATACCATGGCAATCAATGAGTTAACTTAAAGTAATTTTCAAGCGACATTTCCAGTAAATAGAAGGTCAGAAATCACTCTGTTCGTTAATTCCAATGCCTGTAGGCATGCTGTGAGCACAAAACCCGAAACTTATTTTGGCCTGTGTAACGTAACCAAAGCTATCATTGTCGTCATCGGCAATACTGTCATTAAATGCCGCTTAAATGCAGCTTTACCACTGAGCTACCAATATTACATAAAGCCATAGTCACCAGTTATCCTCACTGTCATTTTCTCATCGTTGAATTCATATGCGCAACATTCGCAAAATCTGTTGTTGAAATTTGACACAAGTGCTGAATTTTGTCACTGGACCAACGTAGACTAAAAGAAGGCTTTTAATGATATCAGGGTTCCATCAAACACCCACATTGTTTATGTTCCTGGTCGTTAATTTCGTTAACTAGAGTAACATGCATCTCACTTTTCATGTCCTCCTCTTCCTGCTGTCCTCCCACAAGCAAATGTCTAATGGATAAGACTGGGCAAGCCAAAGCACTGGACCTAAATGTCCGATGCAGTAGCTTTGAAATGTGTTGTCCTGTAATTAACGCACATCCTAACTGAAGTTTGCTCGGACCCTATTGCACAGACCACACAACATGGCGAAATATTAGGGGAATAGGGCACATTTTCCAGCAATTTTGCAGCAGGTAGCTCAAAACTAGAAGTGTATTCTTCCATTCCGTCGTCATGCGACTATGCAGGAGTTAATCATGGATCATAATACGCCACTTTCATCCAAATTCATTTTGGTTATTATCCGCAACAACATTACAAGAATTATACATCTTCCTGTGAGTTTACGATTGCCATCACTTTTGAATGTGATCTATTTGGTGAAAAAAGTTTTACATTTGGGATACAACACATATTTTCCACAAAAGCTGTAATTCAATGCTAACGCTTCATAGGGCGCATGCTTACAGGAACACGTTGTATTGGCTCATCCTGGAAATCCCTCCTTGATGTCAGTTGCTACTATTACCCGTAGACTCCTTCATGCCAACGTGAATTGTACAAACACTGACAGTAAGTGCCTCACGTCTGGTATCTGAGCACCATAATAGCTACATCACCATCCACTTAATTCTTGTTCCCTGTCTATTCCTATAGATCACTGGTGACTAATCCAACAAGGAAGTATGCCTAAGGGTCTAAGAACATTGTGTATGAACAAAAGTCTGACATCATGTTCTGGTGCTCCAGTTTGTACCGTGAGTGGTCTCAAGTTCTCCAAATTTTGCTCATCAATTACTGCTATTGGAGTAAAGATGAAGACAGTTAAGTAGTATCCTTCCTTCAATTCATTCCCTGAATTGTATTCAAACAAGATAACACTCATTCACATGATCAAAAGAATAAAAAAAATGTCTTCTTGTTGCCTGATGTGTTACTTAATCAACATAGGAGGTGATACATCAGATAGAAAACTCATTGTGGCTCTTATCCAGTAGCTGATGCGAACTCTAGTACAATATACGTACAATATACGTACATCGACATTCTATTTTATTTTTACATCAATGCGTACAGATCATTACGACATGACAAGGTGGCTTGACAAATAAGGCACATTGCTCTAAATCTACCTAATTTCCTTCTCAGGAAAACTCTGTTCATGAGCTATATGGATAGTTATTATGGTGAAGGGTGGTTTATGACAACAAAACCGTTTCTAAACCCCTTTTATCTGCTGTAACTGTAGTTCCACATAGTGGACATTACCAAAACCAGTTTAAACCTGATCTGTCTGGCAGTAGCCACCGTACTGGAACGTGTGGTACTTTGATTGGAAAGTTTGTCAAACAATATTATTATGAGGCTTAGAGTTTATACACTGAAGAGCCAAAACACTGCCTAATATCGTGGAGGGCCCCCACAAGCACACAGAGGTGCCACAATGTGACATTGCATGGACTCGACTAATGTCTGAAGTAGTGGTGGAAGGAACTGACACCATGAATCTTCCGTGGCTGTCCATAAGCCCGTAAGAGTACGGGGGTGGAGATCTCTTCTGAACAGCACGTTGCAAGGCATCCCAGATATGTTCGATAATGTTCATGTCTGCGAAGTTTGGTGTCCAGCAGAAGTACTTAAACTCAGAAGAGTGTTCCTGGAGCCATTCTGTAGCAATTCTGGGCGTGTGGGATGTCGCATTGTCCTGCTGGAATTGTCCAAGTCCGTCGGAATGCACAATGGACATGAATGGATGCAGGTGATCAGACAGGATGCATATGTACGTGTCACCTGTCAGAGTCGTATCTAGATGTATCAGGGGTCCCATATCACTCCAACTGCGCACACCCCACACCATTACAGAGTCTCCACCAGTTGAAGAGTCCCTATTGACATGTAGGGTCCATGGATTCATGAGGTTGTCTCCGTACCTGTACATATCAATCCGCTCCATACAATTTGAAACGAGACTCGTCCGAGCAGGCAACAGTCCAGTATCAGTGTTGACGGGCCCAGGCAAGGCATAAAGCCTTGTGCTGTGCCATCATTAATGATGTACGAGTGGGCCTTTGGCTTCGAAAGCCCATATCGATTATGTTTCGTTGAATAGTTCGCACACTGACACTTGATGGTCCACGACTGAAATCTGCAGCAATTTGCGGAAGGGCTGCACTTCTGTCATGTTGAACGATTCTCTTCAGTTGCTGTTGGTCCAGTTCTTGCAGGATATTCTTCCAGTTGCAGCGATGTCGGAGATTTGATGTTTTACCGGATGTCTAGTATTCACGGTACACTCGTGAAAAGGTCATATGGGATGATCTCCGCTTCATTGTTACCTCAGGGATGCTGTGTCCCATCGCTCGAGCGCCGACTATAACATCATGTTCAAACTCACTTAAATCTTGATAACATGCCATTGTAGCAACAGCAACCGATCTAACAACTGCGTCAGACACTTGTCTTGTGTAGGCGTTGCCAAGAGCAGCGCCCTATTCTGCCTGTTGACATATCTCTGTATTTGAATACTCATGCCTATACCAGTTTCCTTGGCGCTTCAGTCTAGTGCATGTGTTGAGAAGCAATTGGCAATGTTGCTCCCAACCAATGTCCCCAGTTCTGAAGTGAGTGAAAGGCTTGAACCAGAAGTGACAAGATAGGTTGTGACTTCCTTCGCTTGCAGTAGATAACTGTGAACTGAAAGGTTTCCTAAATACCTTGGGGTAACTACATGTCACAGCTGCTACCCAGGTAGCTGAATGTGTGTGGGATGTACTCTTAGTTTTTAGATTAGGCAACTGTCCATTTTGTCCATATAATGACAGTTGTAGGAGACTCCTAAGTTTCAGTGTAAGAACTGAAGAAATGCACCCTACAGAAAACACAACTTAAATAGAAATAATCAACATCTGAAAAGCCTTTCTCAAAATAGTGCCAAAAAGCAGTGGAGTTCGCAAAATACTGGATAAATAAAATTGATTGAAACTCGAAGAGCGGTTTTTGGTCTAAATCTAATGGTACATTTAATGATTAGCAAATAGTAAAGGGACGTGGTGCACTTACCGCAATAGGCCTTGTTGTGCCCTGATATAGCCTCACACAGAAAGAGCAACTCTCAGGTAGACAATTAATAATGAACACTTCATGAGCAGTAACATAAAAAGAGACAATGTTTTTTAACCTCAAGGGGTGCAGTTAAACCTGTCACAGAAAACCCAAAAGACTTTAGGGTGCAATAAGAATTGGTAGCTGTCTTATAGCTTGATAATTTGTAACAACTCTTAATTGGAGTTTCCTGTTTAACACTCTCACTCTAGGTCTGACAGAATAAATTTCTACACCTAGATGGAACACTATATGAACGGCGTCTGAAATGGGCAGTCATAGAAGAAGACTAAGATCGGTAAATACAGACCCTAGCGTTGGAGTCCATGGAGTCCAAGGTCACAGAAAACTGTTTGTGGTGGACTGCTGGCAGCTCGTAGAGGGCTCCAAAGCTGTTGGTGTCCAGGATGTTCATCAGCTACAACCGGATCATGGTTCAGTGCTGGGACTACAAGACGTATGGATCCTTCAGAGAGATGATCCTCGATTGGTTCAGCAAACTAAACTGCTTTTGCAGCTTTTTTAAAGTATGGGATGGAGCCTCTCCACACCCACCAATGTCGTGACCATCACAAAAGTTGTACTGTCACCTCCATGCTGTTAGTTTAAATGGATGTCACAGAATGTGGGACTGTGATGCTGTCTATATGTCTAAGTAGGATTACCCAGTAACACAGGTCCATCTAGGTGATAGAAGTGGTTGAAAAGCGAATGAAGGTTAGTGTGTTTAAGGGGAGAGGGAAAAAAATGCCAAGGCAAGCGCCAAGGGATAGTCAGGACGTGTAATAACAGTAGTAGCGACTTCCTTGCTATCTGCGATACGTCATGCAAGGTTAAGGTTGTGGTTAGTTTTTGAGTATCGTGCAATGCTCAGAGCCATTGGATAGCTTATGGTCGTCATAAAGAGTAGCCATCCAGTCGGGAAGGGGTACTGCTGAGACTGGGCACCTATGATGTCTTCTGGGCCAGCTGCAGTGTCTGTACCTGTTACATGCCAAGGTTGTCATATGAGTGGCCAACTCGTCATAAATCGATCGCACAAAGTGTGGGGTTTTGTTTGTGTTTAGTGTGCAATACAACTTCCCTGCATTGGATGCAGGATGGTCGGCTTTGTACATTCAACTGGCATTGCCAGTTAGCTTTGTTGTAATGCAGGGGTTCACCAGTATTTGCTTTCTTCGTGAGCTTGCACTAGCCATATATGGTTTAACTGTCCCTAGCAAACAGTGATATTGGACGATTATGTTTCTGTTTATGGCTGTGATCGTAGTTTTCCAGGTTTAGGATGAAGGGCTGTTTGAGTGTTTCGAGTTAATGTACATTTGTATGGCGAGTATTTTGAACACTTCCATAAGAGTCTCAAGGCAGTATTCCCTGTGAAGGTCCGCAGTGCGTGTGTATTGTGGAACATTGCTAAAGATATGTAGCACCTTGTTCTGTATGACCTGCAGCTGATGCCAGCCCCATACTAGAGCTGCATACATCAGCAGAGGTCTAATTAGTGTCATGTACATAGACCTCGACACCCTCCTATGCAGTGTGCTTTGCGTGTTGAGTATTGGGTAAAACTGCTGGAACCTTGCGTTTGCTCAGTTTGTTACGTATTCTATGTGGTCTCCCCGATGTTGGTTTCCACTCTACTCAGACACTGAGGTACCGAACTTTCACAGCGGCTAGGCAGCTCCCTAAGTATGTGCCCAGTGGAAGGATACCTGTGCGTCACTCAGAGGGCAAGTGACATGCAAAGGAAAAGTAGAGCTCGCGATTGCAGTGCTGTTGAGAGTGGTACTTGTGCCACTGGTGCTAAGGCTGGCACCTGTCACTGAGTCCAGCATCACATGTTACTGTATCAGCTGCAGGAGTTTACTTAGGCAACAAGTCAGCCTGTTGATGTTCATGTCTGGAATGATTCCATACATGTGCTGCACACACTAGCCAGTACCGTACCGTTGGTCTCTAGAAGAGCATAGCGTTCCAAAGGATTGGAAAAGGACACAGGTCATCCCCATTTTCAAGAAGGGACGTCGAACAGATGTGCAGAACTATAGACCTATATCTCTAACGTCGATCAGTTGTAGAATTTTGGAACACGTATTATGTTCGAGGATAATGACTTTTCTGGAGACTAGAAATCTACTCTGTAGGAATCAGCATGGGTTTCGAAAAAGACGGTCGTGTGAAACCCAGCTCGCGCTATTCGTCCACGAGACTCAGAGGGCCATAGACACGGGTTCACAGGTAGATGCAGTGTTTCTTGACTTCCGCAAGGCGTTCGATACAGTTCCCCACAATCGTTTAATGAACAAAGTAAGAGCATA
Organism: Schistocerca americana; assembly: GCF_021461395.2. Lineage (NCBI taxonomy): Eukaryota > Metazoa > Arthropoda > Insecta > Orthoptera > Acrididae > Schistocerca > Schistocerca americana. Next base: position 554,814,062 of record NC_060125.1, on the reverse strand, counting down.
TGGACTATCAGACCAATTGTGTGATTGGATTGAAGAGTTCCTAGATAACAGAACGCAGCATGTCATTCTCAATGGAGAGAAGTCTTCCGAAGTAAGAGTGATTTCAGGTGTGCCGCAGGGGAGTGTCATAGGACCGTTCCTATTCACAATATATATAAATGACCTTTTGGATGACATCGGAAGTTCACAGAGGCTTTTTGCGGATGGTGCTGTGGTGTATCAAGAGGTTGTAACAATGAAAAATTGTACTGAAATGCAGGAGAATCTGCAGCAAATTGACGCATGGTGCAGGGAATGGCAATTCAATCTCAATGTAGAAAAGTGTAATGTGCTTCGAATACACAGAAAGATAGATCCCTTATCATTTAGCTACAAAATAGCAGGTCAGCAACTGGAAGCAGTTAATTCCTTAAATTATCTGGGAGTACGCATTAGGAGTGATTTAAAATGGAATGATCATATAAAGTTGATTGTCGGTAAAGCAGATGCCAGACTGAGATTCATTGGAAGAATTCTAAGGAAATGCAATCCGAAAACAAAGGAAGTAGGTTACAACACGCTTGTTCGCCCACTGCTTGAATACTGCTCAGCAGTGTGGGATCTGTACCAGATAGGGTTGATAGAAGAGATAGAGAAGATCCAACAGAGAGCAGCGCGCTTCGTTACAGGATCATTTAGTAATTGCGAAAGCGTTACGGAGATGATAGATAAACTCCAGTGGAAGACTCTGCAGGAGAGACGCTCAGTAGCTCGGTACGGGCTTTTGTCAAAGTTTCGAGAACATACCTTCACCGAAGAGTCAAGCAGTATATTGCTCCCTCCTACGTATATCTTGCGAAGAGACCATGAGGATAAAATCAGAGAGATTAGAGCCCACACAGAGGCATACCGACAATCCTTCTTTCCACGAACAATACGAGACTGGAATAGAAGGGAGAACCGATTGAGGTACTCAGGGTATGCTCCACCACACACCGTCAGGTGGCTTGGGGAGTATGGATGTAGATGTAGATACATGTAGATACACTATACCTCGCTAATCTGGCCATTCCTTCCACATACGAGTGCCAGATTAGCGGAGCGCCGGATTATTGAGAGTGCCTGAAATTTATTTTAGAAATATATGCGAGGCTTGTGAGATAATAATGAGACTAATTTTTTATCTCACAAAGTTTTTTTTTTTTCAGACAACAATATTCTCCCCTTCAAAGTGGTTTTCTCCGGCAGCTATACGCTGGCAGAGTCGTTTTTCCAGTCTTGGTAGCAGTGGTGAATGCGTTCAACTGGTACTGCCTTTAACCTGTAGATCTCATTCTTTTGAATGTTCTCCAAAGTCCCAAAATGACGTCCTTTTAAGGTATTTTTCAATTTTGCGAACAGAGAGAAGTCACAAGGACTCAGATTAGGCGAACAGGGCTGTGGAGTAACAGGAGTGCCTTTTGAGGACAAAAATATCGTGATGGCAGTGGCCGTGTGACATGGCGCATTGTCATGATGCAACATCCACTTGTCTGCTGCGTCCAGTCTCACTCGGTTCATCCTTTTCCTTAGCCTTTCGAGGACAACTTTGTAAAAGACCTGGTTGACAGTTTGTCCTGAAGGAACAAATTCTTTATGCACAACAATGCTACTGTCAAAAAACCAAATCAGCTTTGTTTTGATCCGAGATTTGTTTATTCGAGCTTTTTTCAATCGAGGCGATGTCTCAGTGAGCCACTCCTCACTTTCCCACTTTGTCTCAGGATCGTGCTAAAAAATCCAACGACTGAACCATTTGTGGTCATTGGCAATTCTCTCTAGAAGATCAGCGCACACGTTTCTTCAATTGTCCTTTTGGTCAACAGTTAGGTTTTTCGGCACCATTTTGGCACAAACATATCACTTGTGCAAAACTTTGCTCAAAATCTGATGTAAGTTGAAAGTATTTAAGTTTAAAAATCACCCATCATCCTTATTGTTAAACAGCGGTCTGATATCACAAGAGCAAGCACACATTCGACGTTTTCGTCGGTTTTTAAGGTTGAAAGTCTCCCTGAGTGAGGTTCAGCTTCAGACAAAATAAAACAAATGCAGTAAGTAAATGGTTAAACCCCCCACATACAAATCATACTTTAGTTTTCATACCTACAACAGATACAGAAGTGCCAAACCTAATAAAACAATTTAAAATTAAACATTCATCTTGCTTGGATGGTGTCACATCACATCTCATAAAGGAATGTAGTGAATGTATATTAAAACCATTGACACACATGCTGAATGCTGCGATAGAAGAAGGTATATTTCCAGATTCACTGAAAGTTAGTTAAGTGAAGCCAGTATTTAAGAAAGAGAACAGGGATGAATTAGGAAATTACAGGCCAATATCATTGACCTCAACATTTGCTAAAATTTATGAAATGATAATAAAGAATAGAATTGTAAGTTTTATAACAAAGTACAGTATACTGCATTCATCACAACATGGTTTCAGAGAAGGGAAGTCAACAAAAACAGCATCAATAGATATGATTTAGCACATTCTTAATTTACTTGACAGGCAACAAAAGACTTGTGGGATTTTTATGGACCTATCTAAGGCATTTGATTGTGTGAACCACTCAAAATTAATGATGAAATTATTTCAGTACGGAATTAGAGGAGAATCCTATGACATACTTAAATCATACATTACAAATTGGAAACAATGCATGGATATCTGACACACTAGAGGAGGACATATAACAAACTACAGATCAGAATTGCAAACAGTTACACACGGTGTGCTGCAAGGGTTGGTGCTTGGGCCAATACTATTTATACTCTATGTAAATGACTTCCCTAGCTATATAAATCAGAAACTTATAATATATGCTGATGGCACAACTATCATTTGCACAGCTGACGCAAAAGAGGAGATTGAGAAGGAAGCACTCCTGAATATCGAAAATGCAAATAAATATTTAACACAAAACAACCTGTTTATGAATCAGTCTAAAACAATGAACGTAGTATTTCAGACCAAGCATAGTGAAAATTATAATATAAATTTTAATATAAATGGAAAGACTATTAAAGGAGTAACCAGCACAAACTTTCTAGGAACTATAATAGACAAACATTTGGCATGGGGGGAGCACATAGATGCACTGTGTAAAAAGATAAACAAACAGATCTTCATCATGCATAAAACAGCTAAGACTGTGGATGATAAAGTCCTCAGATCAATGTATTATGGACTTGTCTTCCCACATTTGTCTTATTCAGTTCATATATGGGGAAGTGCACAAGGTGGCTATTTAAAAAGAATATTCACAATTCAGAAAAGGGCAGCGAGATGCATTGCAAAAATACCACCAAGACAGACCTGTAGGCAAGCTTTTGTACACCATAATATTATGATAGTGTATTCACTGTACATATACCAAAGCATAATGGCGGTATGGTCAAGCGATAAACACCTCCTAAATAAAGATGTACACAAACATGGTACAAGAGGAAATGAAAATTACTACATGATAAACAGAAATCTAAAACTTTTTATGACTGCCCCTGAAGAAGCAGGCAAAAGGTTTTTTAATAAACTCCCCAAAATCATTAAAAAAGAAACAGACATAAAATGTTTTAAAATTATTTGAAACGATATCTCACAGAGAAATGTATATACAGTTTGAGTGAATACTAAGATGGTGTTTAAACATGTTATATCATTACTGGGCAAAGAATAAATAAATAAATAAACTTATTTTCGATCTTCCAAAAATGATTTGTGTCAGAGAAAAACTTGTGCTCTTGACAAAGAAAGTTTCCCAGAGGCTTGTTTAACATAAAATGCGATGGCATAACGTTGATCTAAATTCCGTTGTTCTATTTTCGTAAAAAACAACAAAAACACTACTTCACTGACGGCGCTTTCAAAAATCACATGATAGCTGAGCGGTGCTGAAATTCGGACTGAGCATCTGGAATGGATGAACACACTGCTCTACACAACAATTAGATCACCACAGCTTGGCCAGATTGGTTGCCTTGTTGCCAGTCTCATTACTTTTGTCACACACCTCATACTTTATTAAATCCAAAGATACAATTTTAAAAATATGGGGGACATACTTTATTAAACACAAAGATATAATTTTGAACATGTAAGGGATTTAATTTACTAAATCGAAAGATAAATTCATTTTCAAAGAACACTTTGTCCTTGAGTGTGTACATAATGATACAGTAGTGTCACTCCCACAAATTTTTAAATATCGCAATGATGATATACGACAGTAGCATGTTTTGTCACACAACTACTTTAAAAGCATCACATTGGTACTGCGTGTATCTGTTTGTTGCATAATATACTCCAGGAAGATGCCTGTAGTTTCATCTCCAGCAGCGTGAAAAATCCTCATGCTCTCTGTCCCATGTCCTCTTCTTAATCACTTTCATCAGTACTTACATACTTACTTGCACACTTTTGACTGTTTCTTCATCTGTTAAAATCTGATCAGTCTTACAGTTTTCCTGACTCGCCCACTTAGGAACATCTTCATCGTCGATTTCTCCTCCTACTGCAAGCTTGTCGAACATGCCACTGTACAAAGCATCTGTGATCAGCGATTCCGAACTCACTGACTCATAACTTTCGCTCAGTACTGTACCCAGCTCTGAGTAAATGGACTGCCACATTCTTCTCCAGCCTTTCGTCATGGTATCTCTCTCTATTTCACCCCATGCTTTGGCTGCTTGGAAAACAACATCACGTCATTCTTGAGGGTATTTTTGTTCTGTCGTTGCAACTACAAAAATGCGTGAGTTTTTCACCAGACGCGTTTCGCTTTATTGAGGCAAAGCGTCATGAGCGCTTTAATTAAGTTAGTTATATTTCGATTTGCTTTTTAGATCGAAAAACAGTTCGCTAAGAACAGGTTGATTTGTACTTACTGTGATTTTTCTGCTGATTCCTCTCTTACATCGGAAAAGTCCGTCTGCTAGCACATCGTTTTTCTGTGTTAGACACTGATAGTTTTTGGTCTAATTTTTAGATGTTCTGCAGCACTATGCATTTCTCACAACACACTTTTATGTACACCACTGTATTCTGTTTGTTTTTGTACTTCAAGTATGTGTTGTTGTTTGTGTTTTGTAGTGTTGCCAACATAACCTTTCCATTACTTTGTCTTTGACCTACAACATTCTTTTTTTAATAAGATTACTGTATGTGTGTAATTCTATTTCATTATGTTTCTGTGTATTAACGTACTCTGTAAGAGCCTACTCTTGCGAGGGAGTTTTTTCATTTCTTTTTTTTTTTGAGGGGAGGGGGAAACCATGGTGAGTGGACATAAGTATGTAGCAGTGTGATGGAGTGTGAGTTAGAGGACAAAGTGAGGAGTGAGAAGCGAATGCAACTGTGAGTGGGAGGTGGGTGTGGGGGGGGGGGGGGTGGTTGTGGGAGAGTGGGAGGGGGTGAAGGATGGAAAAGGCTCTTTTCTTTTTCATATAATTTCGTCAATTATTCTATGTAGAGTCTGGTCTCCAATATTTATCTTGTCATTGAGCAACTGTTTATTTTGTGTTAATGCTTTTTCTATGTGTATTTGTTAACATCACATCAGTTGATTGCTTTATGCACGTTCAGCGTAGTCTCGCTAGACTCGTCTTCACATTCGTTCGACATGGAGACAAGACGTGCATGTCGATAATGAGATTTAATTGATTCCAAAATTCCATGACCATGGGCTGAATCAGGGCTGTCACATTGGGTGGAAGAAAGAGTGCTTGTACATCAGACCTTAGAGTCACATCAGAAGGATGGTTGGGAGCATTGTCAGTAGTAAGGATAGCTGTCAATGGGAGCTTTATCTTCTTCAGCTCCTTCCTCACTGCTGGTACAAATGTTTTGTGCAATCACTGACAGAATATTTCTCTGTCTGTCTACGATTTTTCTGAGTGCAATACTGCACTGGTAGTGTATTTATGTCACTGAGCCAAAAACAATGGGGACGTTGGTATTTTCCACTCACCATGAGCGGTAGTTTATGATTCCCATTTGCGTTACAACACGCCATGAATGATATGCACTGCCATGTTGCTCGTACCCATGAGATTGATGAAAGTGATGAAGAAGTGGAGATAGGAGGAGGGAGCATGCTTTTAAAGGAACCTGCTCGTAAAATGAGTCTGGTTTCATCAGGTCAGTACAAGGCATCAGCAGTTAAATCTTCTTTCCCTATTGTTTTCTATATTTTGTTTACAAACTCATCTGTATCTTTTTCGATAGCTGTGTGACTCTCCCCAGTGTCTGTCCCACAGTATCGTTTCTCATAGTTTGATGGCCAACCCTCGCTTGCTGCAAACAAGTTACTACTGCTAAGTCGTTTCATTTCATTTCATTCATTATCATCCTTTGCATCATTTACATGATATAGGAATTGTCATAATACTGTCCAGAATATGCACAGCAGAATATCACAAATTTCTATCAAACACATAAAATTAACATTATACAATATGTTGAAAATGATAACATTGAAGTAATGGGTTGTTGTTTTACATGCTCTTTTAACATGTACCATATGTGATGAATTTATATATATTTAGTACATTTTGGAAAACACATATTACACATAATTTAGAGTTAAAAGAGTACAAACGATACATAGAACTGACAATGAGAACAACATGATATTGACAATACAACTATCAGTTAGTAATTTAAGGATTCAAAACATTCCTGTATGCTATAAAACATTTATTTACCACATACTTTTTTAATTCTGACTTAAATTTTCCTTCATCTTCTGTTCCCCTGATGCAGAGTAGCAGAGCATTATCAAGCTTTATTCCATAGTGGCTGAGATGTTTTTGTTTTTCTTGTTCTTTCTACATGCAGATTCTTACAGATATGTGTATTGTAGTCATGAAGATCTGAATTTACACGTAAACTACTCAAGTGTATTCTTGTATGCAGTATGCTTTTTAATATGTACAAAGATAGTACTGTGAGTATGTTCAGCTGCATGAACAAGGACTTGCAGAGTGTTTGTGGAGAGCTGCGTGTAATAATTCTAATGGCCCTTTTCTGTAATTTAAAAACCTCTCTCAAGCGACATTTAGTTGCACCCCAGAATGTTATTCCATAGGATATAATAGAATCGAAATAAGCCATATACACTAATCTTGTACACACTGCACTGCAAACTCTAGAAATTATTCTCAGTGCAAAACATGCTGAATTGTGTTTTTTGGATATGTATGTGACATGGTCTTTCCAGCTCAAGTGCTGATCGATGTACATGCCCAAAAATTTTGTAGACCAGACTTTCTCTATTTCATGGTCACTCATTAATAAATGGTGATCATCCTTCTCATTTACTTTACCATACTGTATGCAATTTGTTTTATTTAAATTGAGTGTTAACTAATTAGCGTAAAACCACTGTTGCACACTCTTCAGAACTTTTTCAGCTGTAGTGAATAAGGATTTGCTGTCATCACTTATAATTACACTCGTACCATCTGCAAATAACATAATTTTAGATAATCTGTTGGGCCTTTCAATGTCATTTATGTAGATTAGGAATAATAGGGGGCCAAGAACACTATCCTGAGGGACACCTATTGCCACTTTCTTAGCATCAGATACCCACTTCATTATTTGCTTATTCTGAGGTGGGGTGAGTTCCACAACCTGAGTTCTGTCTTGGCGATAGGATTCAAACCATTTCCCCCCCAATTTCTCTGATGTCTATTGCCTCCAGTTTGTCAAGGAATTTGATGATCTACTGTGATGAAGGCCTTGGAAAGATCTAGGTTGATTCCTACCACACATTTGTTATTGTCTATACTTCTAATAATTTCTTCCATATAGGCCCCTATAGCTATTTCTGTGCTGTGACCTGTACAAAAATCATGTTTTTTACAATTTAGAAGATTGAAGGTGTCACGGTACCTTATGAGTCTAATTTTCGTCAGTTTTTCAAAAAATTTTAATAAAGATGGAAGGAGAGATCTAGGTCTATAGTTCTGAATAATATTTGAATAATGGTTTAACCTTAGAAATTTTCAGCCTTTGGGAGAACACACCTTCATTGAATGATAAATTGGCAATATGTACCAGTGGTTCCAAGATTTGTGAGGAGACTTTTTTATTATTGTCACTTCATCCAGTCCTGCAGACATTTTGGGTTTCATGCTGTTAATTACTGCAAAATACTAACACGAATTCCTTACAGACGAATGGAAAAACTGGTAGAAGCCGACCTAAGGGAAGATCAGTTTGGATTCTGTAGAAATGTTGGAACATGTGAGGCAATACTGACCATACGACTTATCTTAGAAAGTAGACTAAGGAGAGGCAAACCTACATTTCTAGCATTTGTAGACTTAGAGAAAGCTTTTGACAATGTTGACTGGAATACTCTCTTACAAATTCTGAAGGTGGCAGGGGTAAAATACAGGGAGTGAAAGGCTATTTACAATTTGTACAGAAAACAGATGGCAGTTATAAGAGTCAAGGGGCACAAAAGGGAAGCAGTGGTTGGGAAGGGAGTGAGACAGGCTTGTAGCCTATCCCCGATGTTATTCAATCTGTATATTGGGCAAACAGTAAAGGAAACAAAAGAAAAATTCGGAGTTGGAATTAAAATCCATGGAGAAGAAATAAAAACTTTGAGGTTCGCCGATGACATTGTAATTCTGCCAGAAAGAGCAGAGGACTTGGAAGAGCAGTTGAACGGAACGGACATTGTCTTGAAAGGAGGATATAAGATGAACATCAACAAAAGCAAGACGAGAATAATGGTATGTAGTCGAATTAAATCGGGTATGTATATGGAGTGTAGCCATGTATGGAAGTGTAACATGGACGATAAACAGTTTAGACAAGAAGAGAATAGAAGCTTTCGAAATGTGGTGCTACAGAAGAATGCTGAAGATTAGATGGGTAGATCACACAACTAATGAGGAGGTATTGAATAGGTAAGAGGTAAGAAAAATTTGTGGCACAACTTGACTAGAAGAAGGGATCGGTTGGCAGGCACATTCTGGGGCATCAAGGGATCACGAATTTAGTATTGGAGGGCAGCGTAGAGGGTAAAAATCGTAGAGGGAGACCAAGGGATGAATACACTAAACAGATTCAGAAGGATGTAGGTTGCAGTAGATACTGGCAGATGAAGAACCTTGTGCAGGATAGAGTAGCATGGAGAGCTGCATCAAACCAGTCTCTGGACTGAAGACCACGACAACAACAACTGTTAATTACTTTCAGTATTTCATATTTATTAGTGGGACTTATCATCATGCTACTGACTACTTTTGGTGCTGTTGTTTTCTCTTCTTTGGTAAAGCTCTTGCTTAATTTATCAGGTACACTTAGAAAGTAGTTGTTAATGTAACTGGGCAAGACTTCCTTCTTTATTTCAATGTTATCACTGGATTTAAGTACAATATCCTCGTCTTTAGATATTTTTCCTATTTCTCTTTTAACAATTTCCCATGTAGTCCTTGATTTATTGTCTGACTTCCTTATTAGTCTATCGTTACTTAATAGTTTTGCTAGAATAATTACCCATCTATATACCTTTTTGTAGTTACTAACATATATTTTAAAATTAGGGTCAGTATTAGTTTTCATTGCAGAGTTTAGTCTTTTCATAGTTTTGGAAGAGTTTATAATGCCAGATGTGATCCAAGAAATTGTGTGTCTATGGCTAGACAAATTGATTTTAACTAATCTTTTCGGAAATCACATTTCAAAGTTTGTCATGAAAAAAGAGGAGAAAACATTTTATGCAGCATCTGTATCAGTTTGTGACAATAGTTCTGTCCATGACTGGTTAGTCAGTGTGATACCAAACTGGTTGCAGTTTTTGGGAGAGAAAATTCTCTTATACATACGATGTACTGCTTTTGTATGTATTGGCTCTGTGAGCACATTAATAATAAGTGCATTATGATCAGAGATTCCTAGGTCTATATTCAAAACTTCTGTATCTGGGCTTTCTATATTTGAAAATATATTATCTATAAGACTTTTTGAAGTGTTTGTTACCCTTGCAGGACTGTTTATATTAGAATATAGGTTGAAACTGTGTAGAATATTGAGAAATTTAATTTTAAATGAACTATCTACCAACATATTGACATTAAAGTCCCCATATACAATTATTGATGACTTCTCATCATGTAAGATGCTCAGCAGTTCTTCAATCATATTTTAAAAATGTTCTGGGTCAGCACTTGATCTCTACACTGATATGACTGTTATTTTCCTATTTCTTAGATTCATTTGCACTGCTGTTGCCTCAAAATGTTTTTCTATGCTCAGGTGTTCAGCTTCAGGCCTGTTTTTTACTTTAATATCTGATTTTACACAAATACAGACACCCCCATTCTTGGCTTCCTTCCTAGAATAATGATCAACCAAGGTATATGAGGAAATATTAATGTTTTCTAATTCATAATTTTTGCACCTGTCGGTACCGGTTTGAATTACCGCGACATCTGCGTGTGCTTGTAGGCTGAATAAGAGAAGTAGGTTTGTCTCAGCTTGATGGAATAATTTATTTACGAAACCCTGCGTTCGGAACAGACAATATTATACCGCAACCGACAACTCGTGCGAAGGCGTGAGAAAAGTTCAGTACGGTAAATTATTCCGTATGTAACACACTTGGATTCACGCTTTCGCCACGGAGTAGAACGTGGAAACAGAAATAAACAATCAAAGAATAAAACACAGAGCAAATGTTGCTTGTGTATAGCATAGCGTCTCTGGCGTCCAGCGGGAAAGTTTCGCAGCACTGTACTTTCAAACACCCGAGCATGTCACGGCGCTAGTCGATGACAGAAGACGCCACATCAGCTCCCATGGTGGAAGCGGAGCGTCATTCGATTCCTGGAAAACTGACATGTCGTCCGTATCTTGAGGTGCGTGGTGATGGGTCAGCTGCGGCCCCCGGCTGCGTTGACGGAGTGATTGCTGAGTGAGGCGGAAGTCGTGGTAGGTCAGGCGTCGTTGCTTCCGGAAAGACGTACGCCGGTTTCACGCGGTCAATGGAGACTGTAGTCGGTTTTCCATTGATCAAGATGTCCAAGGTCTTGCTTCCTCTGGTTACGACACGGTGTGGGCCGGAATATGGTGGTTGGAGCGAGGGTTTAATACCTTCCGTTCGTAACATGACGAGTGTGCAGGAGGACAGGTCACGATGGACAAACGTGGCAGGAGTCTCGTGTCGGTGAGGTTGCTGCGGACGGAGGCGAGCCACATTTTGTCGCAGTTGGCGGAGAAATTCCGGCTGGTCACCCGTAGGGTTCGGCAGAGCGTCGGTAGCTACGAATTCTCCCGGCAGGCGCAATGTTTCGCCATAAACCAATTCGGCTGAAGAAGCATCCAGATCTGGCTTGAACGTGCTTCGGAGTCCAAGTAATACCACAGGAAGTGCTTTGGTCCATCTGGTGTCATGACGCATTAGGGCAGCTTTTAGAGTACGGTCCCATCGCTCTACTAAACCATTGCTGGCAGGGTGATAGCTCGTTGTCCGGTGGTGAAGTGTGCCACAAAACTCTCGAAACAAATCGGGCTCAAATTGACGTCCCCTGTCTGTCGTAATGTGCAGCGGTCAACCAAAACATGACACCCAGTGTGTGATGAAGGTGAATGCGATAGTTTCTGCTATAACATTGTCCACTGGTGCAGCTTCTGGCCATCGAGATGATGACAGTGGGCCAACAGTGTCAAGGTGGACATGCGTGAATCGTGCTGTCGTGATTGTAAAGCTTCCTACTGGTGAGTGGACGTGACGATTTATCTTGCTACGCTGGCATTTCAAGCAGCATCTCGCCCATTCGCGGCAATCCATTTGCATTCCAGGCCACACGTATCACGTTGTTACTAAGCGTGTCGTAGCTCGTATGCCTGGGTGACATAAGTTGTGCAGCGAATGGAAAGCGTCCTTCCGAAATTCTAGAGGTAGGAAGGGTTGTAACCTCCCCCTCACTTATCGACCTTAATGACAGTGAAAAATTAAACCGTGTGTACCTAATGGAAATTTGGGACAAGCAATCGTCACCGAAGTTAATCTGTCGGTAAAGAGGGAGAAAAGGGTTACATCTAAATGAAAGGAAAAAAGCAAATGAAACTGGTGGAAATTAATTTTGAAAAGGGGTAAAGTTAATGAAGAAAGTAAATGTGCGGCCGTTACGTTAACAAATAACTAGCGATAATTAGATATTTGAGATTTGGGGGAAATTACGGTCGCCAGTCCTAAGGACAATTACTATAGTAACTGAAAAAGAAAGGTAATTACACATATAATTAGCACTAGAAGCATGGCAACTGAAGGTTGACACGTGTAGTGTGAAAACTGAAAGTTTGTCAGAAGTAATAAATCTCGCTACACTCTGACTTAATTTAGCAAAAGAATTAATAAAACCGGAAAACTGAAAGTTAATTTAGTGACTGAAATTAATAAGAAGCTTTCTTTCTTAAGCACATCGAAATTCAGTAAAATACGGTTAGTCTTGGACTACCTCAACAATCATTTCAAAAGCTACTTGAATCTACGCAATTTAGAAATAAGAGATTTAGCTTTGAACTTGAATTAAATGATTCTGAACAATTAACAATAGTAAGATTTAGTACGTACCAAGCTGAGCTGCAGTCACAGGTAAGCTAAAATACGGTAACAAAACTCGCACTCTTAATTTGTGCTTGCGTAATCTAAATATTGTAGCCAGGCATGAATACTTAAACTGAACTTTGAAATTAAAGCAGTGAAATGGAATTATGCTGGCGTTTGAATTTCAACGACACTCGGGTTCATTTCGGAAAAGGAAGGGACCCTGCTTGGTAATGCAATTGGGACAATGAGCAACAAAGGTTCATGCTAAGTTGCTGTAATTTTGTGATGCAACAATTTTAAAAGTTTGAAAAGCTGAGGTCTGCCATACAGTTCTAAAACTTTACGTGCTTCCAGTCTTCCTTGTTGGTTGATTGAAGGTTTGAAGCCGTCGATCGAGGAGGCGGCGACAGTCACTCATTGTCGGCCGTCGCTGTTGCAGAAGCTGGATGTTGGCGCGCCTTCTTCTCGACACGGTCACCAGACGAAACGGGCTCTTGATGCGCGCCAGCTAATGCTTCCCGTCCGCGACACCATGTCAGAAACTATCATCGCAAGTCGAGCGCAATTACATGCTGCCAAACCCCGAAAGCGCGGCCACTCGCGGGAGCGTCACACAACACACCTGCTCAATCGCACTCCAGCCAGACTCTCCCTGCCCGCGCTCCACGCGGCAGAGTTAACACTACCAAAGATCCTACACACTTTGATTCTTCACACGACCCATCGATGTAATCGTTCGATAGCAGTTTTCCCTAGGCAAGACCCAGCGTAAAAATACAAATAATATTTACGAAACAAACCAATTATACATCGACATAAGTGCATAAATATATATATATATATATATATATATATATATATACACATAGTAAAACAATTACAATATATAAAGACACAGAAATGTCATATCTTGAGGTAACAAAACAAGGAAAAAAAAATATAGTACAATAGATGGAAATACGAGGATATGCATTTCCGGCGTTACAGGGTCTCGGCTTCGATGTGGACATGTCACAATATAGCTTTACGACGCTTCCAGAAATGTCTACCAGCTGCAGGTCCAGCGCTGATTCACCATTTGACAGAATCGCTTGTAATTCGGCATCAGCTTGCTGTGCTGCAGCGAGGTTGGTGTAATCGATCGTATTGGCAATGCTGCTGACTCTGGACAAACAATCGGCCACTACATTGTCGATTCCAGACACATGACGTGTATCAGTGGTAAACTGAGAAATAAACATGAGCTGGTTGTGTTGTCTGGGGGAACAGTTCATGTTGTTCTGACGGAATGCATATGTTAGTGGCTTGTGATCCGTAAAGATAACAAAGTCACGTGCTTCAAGCTGCGGTCTGAAGTACTTGACAGATTCGTAAATGGCCAGAAGTTCTCTGTCATATGCGCTCCAAAGTCTTTGTGAGGTTGTCAACTTGCGTGAAAAAAATGCGAGTGGCGGCCACGTGTCGCTACATTGTTGTTGCAACACAGCGCCGACTGCGGCCTGGCTAGCGTCGACTACCAGTGCTAACGTGTCGGTAGGATCTGGATGTGCCAGCAGGGCTGCGTTGTCGATGCTTTTCTTGGTCGCTTCAAATGCGATAGTCATTTCGTGAGTCCAAGCTATGGGCGCGTTACCCTTGGCTTTCGGACCAGTTAGCGCTGACTAAATGTTCCTGTAGATCAGCAGAGTGTGGCAAATGGTGGCGGTAAAAATTTAACATTCCGAGGAAACGCCGTAGTTCCTTGGCTGTAGCGGGTCTCGGAATGCGCGAAATGGCTTCCACCTTCTCAGGTAGTGGTAGCGATCCTGCCGCAGAAATTCTATCACCGAGAAAGTCTACTTCAGGCTGACCAGAGACATATTTTGAGGTATTGAGCACGATTCCGTAGTGTTCCAATCGCTTGAATACTTCGGTTACATGGTGGCGATGTTCCTCAGACGACGACGAAAAAACCAAAATGTCGTCAAAGTACGCAAACGCAAGAGGTAAACCCTGTGGCACAGAATCTATGAAGCACTGCCATGTCTGTGCGGCATTCCTCAGTCCAAAAGTCATGAACATGCTCTCGAATGAAACAAAAGGAGTGTTGATGGCTGTCTTTGGAATGTCACGTTCGGCTACAGGTATCTGTGTGTAGGCCTTTGCACAGTCTAACACAGTGAACACTACTCAGCCACTCAATGCGTAATTGTAATCACGCAACAAGGGTACGGGATAACGATCGGGTATTGTCCAGGCGTTCAGGGCTGTATAATCGCCGCACGGTCTCCATGCACCCTCCTTCTTTGGCACTAGATGTAATGGTGGGGACCAAGGGCTGTTGGAAGGCCAGCCGGCCGGGGTGACCGAACGGTTCTAGGCGCTACAGTCAGGAACCGAGCGACCGCTAAGGTCGCAGGTTCGAATCCTGCCTCGGGCATGGATGTGTGTGACGTCCTTAGGTTAGTTAGGTTTAAGTAGTTCTAAGTTCTATGGGACTGATGACCTCAGAAGTTAAGTCCCATAGTGCTCAGAGCCATCTGAGCACTATGTTGGAAGGCCGGATTACACTTTCGCGCAACATACAGTCAAATTCAGCCTTTGCTATTTTGAGGCGATCTGGGGCTAAACGTCGCGGCCTACAAGAGGTAGGTGGTCCGTCAGTAGTATCAATATAATGGACGGTATCATGTCTTACCTCCGTAGGTGATCCGGGTGGTCGCATCGGGGCTGGAAATCCTTGCAGCAGCTCCGTGTATTCGCCATCCACTACCTGAATTACCTTGGCAGTATGGACAGCGGTATCTCGATGGAATCAGGAAGTTGTTAGGCCGGTGGTGTTGTCGACCAGGCGAGAGTTCCTTACGTCAGGCAGCAGGCTGTAGTGGGCGAGGAAGTCGGCTCCGATGATTGGTTCGGCGACGTCCGCGACGGTGAAGTCCCACGCGAAAGCGCGCCACAACCCGAGGTCGAGTTCCAAGCGCATCGTGCCATACGTCGTAATCCTGGAGTTATTAGCAGCTGTGAGGCATATGGACGTAGACGGTCGCTTCTGACGTAGCACGGTTCGAGGAAAGATTGACAAATCGGAATCAGTGTCTACTAAGTACTTCCAGGTGGAACGTCAGTCACTTACAAAGAGGCACCTGGATGTCGGATAGCAACCGGAGGAGGCGCTCATTTCCTATCGCCGCTGCCGTTTGGGTAGGCGTAGGGCGTCGTACACTTACGTGCTTGCTCGCCAAACTTGCGATGGTACCAACAGACTGTTTGTTCTGTTCCTGTCGTAGTCGAGGCTGTCGATGATCGGCTGCGTGAGCGACGACGGAATCGATGTCGGCTCCTGTTGTCCGTGTCGCGGAAGTGTAACAACTCGCTGATTTGCCGTGATAATAAGTCCACTTTGTTGGCGAGAACATCATAAACCGCGCGCGAGACAGTTGTCGCCGCGGTGGCGGAGCTAACTATTGACGGCGTCATTGCCTCTTGGATCTTATCGGCTAAATCGGCCGTTGCATCTAGAGACGCGTCAGTCTGTGACACCACGATTGCCTTCACTGGTGGTGGTAACCGGCTGCTCCAGATCGTGCGCAGTAAGCTGTCCGGGACTGTACCTGAGTCTACTTTACTCCGCAGATGACGTAAATACTGTGAAAGTTTCTTATCGCTGATGTCCTCTTGGGTAAGCACCTGCCGTATTCGTTCTTCTTGCGAAGCGGACACGCGTTGAATTAGTTCTGCTTTCAATCGCTCGCAGCTGTTCGTTCCCGGCGGGCTAATTATAATGTCTTGAGCCTCAGCGGCGTACTGGTGGTCTAGTTGGCTGACCACCAGCGCGAATTTCGTGGCGTCGACCGTGATACCCGCGTAGGAAAAATTTGCTTTGACTTGCGTAAACCACAGGGATGGATTGTGCGGCCAGAAGGGTGGCAGTCGCACCGCTAGACGCGCCACACAAGTACACTACTGGCCATTAAAATTGCTACACCACGAAGAGGAGGTGCTACAGACGCGAAATTTAACCTACAGGAAGAAGATGCTGTGATATGCAAATTATTAGCTTTTCAGACTATTCAAACAAGGTTGGCGCCGGTGGCGACACCTACAACGTGCTGACATGAGGAAAGTTCCCAACCGATTTCTCATACACAAACAGCAGTTGACCGGCGTTGCCTGGTGAAACATTGTTGTGATGCCTCGTGTAAGGAGGAGAAACGCGTACCCTCACGTTTCCGACTTTGATAAAGGTCGGATGGTTGCGGTTTATCGTATCGCGACATTGCTGCTCGCGTTGGTCGAGACCCAATGACTGTTTGCAGAATATGGAATCGGTGGGTTCAGGAGGGTAATACGGAACGCCGTGCTGGATGCCAACGGCCTCGTATCACCGGCAGTCGAGATGAGAGGCATCTTATCCACATGGCTGTAACGGATCGTGCAGCCACGTCTCGATCACTGAGTCAATAGATGGGGACGTTTGCAAGACAACAACCATCTGCACGAACAGTTCGACGACGTTTGCAGCAGCATGGACTGTTAGCTCGAAGACCATGGCTGCGGTTACCCTTGATGCTGCATCACAGACAGGAGCGCCTGCGATGGTGTACTCGACGACGAACCTGGGTGCACGAATGGAAAAACGTCATTTTTTCGGATGAATCCAGGTTCTGTTTACAGCATCATGATGGTCGCATCCGTGTTTGGTGACATGCGGTGAACGCACATAGGAAGCGTGTATTCGTCATAGCCATACTGGCGTTATCACCAGGTGTGATGGTATGGGGTGCCATTGATTACACGTCTCGGTCACCTCTTGTTCGCATTGACAGCACTTTGAACAGTGGACGATTCGTTTCAGATGTGTTACGACCCGTGGCTCTACCTTTCATTTTATCCCTGCGAAACCCTACATTTCAGCAGGATAATGCACGACTGCATGTTGCAGGTCCTGTACGGGCCTTTCTGGATACAGAAAATGTTCGACTTCTGCCCTGCCCAGCACATTCTCCAAATCTCTCACCAATTGAAAACGTCTGGTCAATGGTGGCCGAGCAACTGGCTCGTCACAATACGCCAGTCAGTACTCTTGATGCACTGTGGTATCGTGTTGAAGCTGCATGGGCAGCTGTACCTGTACACGCCATCCAAGCTCTGTTTGACTCAATGCCCAGGCGTATCAAGGCCGTTATTACGGCCAGAGGTGGTTGTTCTGGGTACTGATTTCTCAGGATCTATGCACCCAAATTGCGTGAAAATGTAATCACATGTCAGTTCTATTATAATATATTTGTCCGATGAATACCCGCTTATCATCTGCATTTCTTCTAGTTGTAGCAATTTTAATGGGCAGTTGTGTATTTGTCGGCTCTGGTGGATTCGCCATCTCAATTTCTTGCAAGGACTTCTCGTAAATTCAGTGCGCACGCAGGAGATCACTTCGGGGTCACCACCTTGTCGGTACCGATTTGAATTACCGCGATCGACGGTTTAACATCTGCGTGTGCTTGTAGGCTGCATAAGAGAAGTAGATTTGTCTCAGCTTGATGGAATAATTTATTTACGAAACCCTGCGGTCGGAACAGACAATATTATTCTGCAACCGATAACTCGCGCGAAGGCGTGAGGAAAGTTCAGCACTGTATATTATTCCGTATCTAACACACTTGGATTCACGCTTTCGCTACGGAGTAGACCGCGGAAACAGAAATCAACAATCAAAGAATAAAACACAGAACAAATGTTGGTTGTGTATAGCGTCTCTGGCGTCCAACGGGAAAGTTTCGCAGCACTGTACTTCCAAACACCCGAGCATGTCACAGCGCTAGACGATGACAGAAGACGCCACAGCACAATGCTCTTGAATACAAATACAGTCAACACAATATTCACTGGCCTCAATCTCGAGAACTAGAATTTTATTTTTGAGACACTGTATATTAAGGCTAAGCAATTTTAAGCTGTTGCAACTCGGGTGAGAGGAACTCTTACTTGTATTGTCTGGTGTCAACGGTTTCTTCGTGTTGAGGCTGGGCACTAAAAATCCTTTAGGGACTTAGGTTTCCTGCAACTTATCTTTCTTTCTTCTGGGTGTGTTGCAACTTTTGATGCTGAAGTTCCTGTTGTATCTGATGACTCGCTGGCCGTAAGTACATTTCCTGCTAATGATGCCGCTGTATAGTCTGTAGCTGCTTCTGATACTGTTGAAGTTGTTGTGGAGGCTTCATTTGCTTCAGCTACTTTTGTGGCAAGTCAAGATTCTACTGCTGGATCTGTTGCTGGTGAATCAGTTTCATTTTTATGTTGGAGAATTTTAGTTGCTGTGGTGGGTGGTGGTAGTGCTATGGTATGGCAATTCTTGTCTTCAACTGCTAACACTGCATTAAGAATTTCTAGACTAATGAATGCTTTTCCAAGTTTATTTCTGTGTAGCCCATGCCTGGTACAAGGTCTTATTTCTGAAGATGGTACATTCACATACGTGGCATTCGGGACGCTTCGGTATATTTTTTTCAAATTTTCTATTGGTAACAGCGATTTCTTTGTTGACACAAGATGTTTCCATCAGATCATGTCTTTGTGGTATACTTGCAATATAGAAGTTCACATTTGTAATTTTCTGCAGTGTGCTTCTTAGCGCTCCTGTGGCGAGTTACCCTCATTCCTATAAACGTCATTAGCACCCCAGATTATTAAACAGTTTCTTCCAGGCTCCAAAAAATGTTCACAGTTTTTTAGAATTTTACTCAAGGGAGCGCCTGGTTTCGTTATGTAAGTAGGCTGTTTAGGTTTTTTTATTGGTAACGCCACCTCTGTATGAAAATCACTGGCTGTGCTGTGGGCAGTCTGTGTCTGCTTTGCATTGTTGTAATACTCGCCATTGTAGTGTTGGGCAGCGGCAGCTGGATGTGAATAGCGCGTAGCGTTGCGCAGTTGGAGGTGAGCCGCCAGCAGTGGTGGATGTGGGGAGAGAGATGGCGGAGGTTTGTAATTTGTCATGAACTGCTATATTTATATATGATGATATCAAGGTAAATACATTGTTTGTTCTCTATTAATATCTTTCATTTGCTAACTATCCCTATCAGTAGTTAGTGCCTTCCATAGTTTGAATCTTTTATTTAGCTGGCAGTAGTGGCGCTCGCTGTATTGCAGTAGCTTGAGCAGCGAAGATTTTTGTGAGGCAAGTGATTTGTGAAAGGTACAGTTTAATGTTAGTCAGGGCCATTCTTCTGTAGGGAATTTTGAAAGTCAGATTGCGTTGCGCTAACAAAATATTGTGTGTCAGTTTAAGCACAGTCATGTATAAAATGATCAAAATATGTCGACCCTTAGCCTAGGATACCTCACTGGAATCTTCTGATTTTTTCTTGTAGTTTGTGTATTTAGTGTAGCTTTTGTTTATTGCTAGCGCGTAATTGTAGAGAGAATCCCCTTTGTAATTGTAGCCTTTCATTGTTGTACAGTAAAACAGTTGTGGCATGCATATAGATTTGCACCAAGTATTTCGCAGCTACGCTTGCAATTAACTAGATATTATTTTCAGTGCTATGTTAATGTGTTCTCCTATTTTTGCACTTCAAATTGTGCTTTTCTGTGTTATCGCGTGAAATATTGTGACAATTATGGCGTGTGAAAAACGTAACACTAGGCTCCAAAGTAAATTGAGAAATGATAGTGACGACGAGCGTAGCTTGCCAGCACCACTGGGTAATGAATTAACTAATGTTCAAAGTAGTAATTTGGTAATTGCGCATAGGGAAATGGAGCGGGCGGCAAACAATGGTGTAGACAGTGAAACAGGTAGTGAACAGGGAAGCGTTATCGATCGATTGGTCGGCAACAGCTCGCCTCAGGAATCGGGAATGACAGAACACAATATTGCAAATACTACAGACTCAGGTTTTGGGTTCTCACCGTTTTCTCAAATGAGTCAAGACACATTTTCCGCTTGTCAAAATGTGAATGTTGCCGGTGCAAATTCACTGCCGAAAAGCACTGAGGAACATGTTTCAGACACCAGTGCATTGTTATTACAATTAATGCAACAAATGGGACAAAAGCTTGAAAAGTTAGACACAATGGAACAAAATCAGAGACAAACACAGCAAAAGTTAGACACAGTGGAACAAAATCTTCAAAAGTTAGACACAATGGAACAACACCAGAGACAAACACAGCAACAGTTAGACGCAATGGGACAAAATCTTCAAAAGTTAGACACCACACTTGAACAAACACATGAAGATTTAACTAGTGAGTTACATAACATTGAATCGAAATGTCAAAAAGTCTGTAATGACATAAAAACACAAATTTGTGAGCATTTTCAACCCATTTTTTCGCGGCATGAAAATGTATTACAGAATCACGAAGCAGCCATAAAAGAACTGCAAACCATTGTTCATGAAAATCACAACACCTTGCAAGCTAAAATTGACTCAGTTGCATCTACCGATTTGGTTACGCAACTTGCAAAAACTCAAGAAAACTTAAGGGACACAGTAGATACGATTTCAACACAAATGGACACTCTGAAACTTGGTTCAGAAAAACACGCTGAGGAAATGTGTTCACTATCGGAGAAAGTAGCCGAACTTTCGGATAAGGTCACTAACTTATCTACAAAGGTAGATGATGATCTGAATGACACAAGACCTGTAGCCTTCACTGACACAGAAGAGTATGAACAAATTAGAAAATTCAAACAGAATCAAAATCAAATCAATACACAGTACAAAAGAGAAATCCGAGAAGTACAAGATCAGCTGACACAGGTAATACAAGAATTACGTATTTCAGAGGATACTCGCGCCCCAATACGGGAAGAGGGACACAGAAATACGGAACAGCCACAAAATAATAACACAGGGCATTTCGGAAGTTATGAAAGAAATTGGCAAGGTGCACCGAATTTTGAAATGGAACCGCCGAAACGACGTAACAATGACCGATATGCGACTCGCCGACATGATGACTTTGACTATAAGCTGTTCATTACTACACGTAAATTCAAAACATTTAAGAATTCTGGCAACGACATTCATCCACAAGCATGGCTCCATCAATTCTCTCATTGTTTTCCTCCCAACTGGTCATTAGAGCACAGATTAGAATTTATGTGTGGCTACTTGGAGAATGAACCAGCTGTAAGAATGAGATCGGTAATTCACGATTGCCACAGTGAAGGAGAGTTTTACCATGCCTTCCTCTCAGCATATTGGTCTCAAGCCACACAAGATCGAGTAAAACATAGCATCATAATGATGAAACGTTTCGAACAATCTGAATTTTACAGTCTTGTGAAATATTTTGAAGACATGTTGCATAAGAATCAGTATCTTTCAAACCCATACAGCCCCTCAGAACTCATCCGCATTTGCTTAATCAAACTGCCTGAACATTTACGACATATTATTTTGGCAGGACGTTGCAAAGACGACATTGAAGCATTTCAGGGACTGTTACAAGAACTGGAAATTGACACTGACAATCGCGGAATGCAGGAGCACAACAATTACAGATCACATCCGTCGCAATTCCGCGATGAAAGAAATAATAACTGGACACGACAAAGCTATTCTCACAACACATATCGTGACCAAAACAGACACCACCCGTACGACAACCGTTGGCAGAGTAGTAATAATTACAGGGAAAGATCACCTCTCCGCGGTAGTGACTATCACAGAGACAATCAGAGAAACAGACAATATGGGAACCAAAATAATTATTATTACGGGAGACAGAATAACTTTAGACGCAACGGTCCAGCGCGCAGTTACGATTCAGGGAGAAATTCTCCACCACTTAACCGACAAGAAAGAAACTACAGGAACTACCGACATGACGACAGACGATGTGATCGTAACGACAGACCTGAATTGCATCAGAACTGGCGGGACTTAAACAGGGCAGGGCCCTCTCGTCACGGTGAATTTGTAGAAGTTAGGTCTCCAAATCCCAATAACGACGCGCGCCAACAAAGAGACAATAGGCAATGACTCACACCGCTGCCAGCCACAAAACGTTCTTATGACACTAACGACGCAGCTGCCGTAGCTAGTAATTACGTAAAAATGGAAGATATTAGGGACATCTTACTCCAAGAACACGACGTAAAACATAACAACGTTGCGTATATATGTGATTTGCATTACAGTAAATGACGTAAAATTTACGGCAGTACTTGACTCTGGCAGTCCCATTTCAGTAATCAGTGAAACAGCCTTTAGCAAATGCAACAAATCGAACGATTGCCCCACACTTCCGTTACGTAAGATTAAATTACAAGGTGCAATCTTTGGAAAAAGTGTAGATGTACGCCAACAAACCAATCTAGAATTCTTTTGTCAAAGCCACAGCTTCTCTATGAACTTTCTTATTGTTCCATTATTGTCGACGGAAATTATACTGGGAGTAGACTTTTTGAATGAATACAAAGCAATCTTAAACTTTCACGATGCTGAAATAACTTTAGAAAAAGAAGGTAAGTCAGTAGCTTTGAAATTTGAAGATTGGCTCTCAAACCATGACGAAGAAATTAATCGGCTTTACCTCCTGTTAGACAACAGTTCGGAATTTTCGACGGAACTTGACGCTAACAATCATTCTGCAAGTACTGACAGGGATGATATCGACGGCGCATTTGACACTAATAAGTTAATTCAGAATAAAATTCAAACAATTGAGAATTGTAATGACACTGATAGGCAGGACCTTTTTGAGATTTTACAAACACATTCCACAGTTTTTACTCACAAAACAGGAACAATCAAGGGATTTCAATACCAATTTCGTGTTCGTGAGCATACTAAATTTTGTGTTAGACCATATGTAATTCCAGCACATTATAGGGACCGTTTTAGAACAGAAATACAATCTATGCTCGACGAGGGCATTATTGAGCCTGCAGTAAGCTCATACAACAATCCATTACATGTTGTTGAGAAGAAAAATGGATCGATCAGGCTTGTCTTAGATTCGAGACAAATCAATACGATCATTATTCCTGAAACAGACAGGCCGCAAACGTTGGAAGAACTTCTTCAAAATTTTAATGGTGTAAAAGTGTTGTCTTCCATTGATCTCAGATCCAACTTTTATCAGATCGAACTTCATCCAGAATGTAGAAAATACACAGCTTTCCTTTGTTTCGGCGTTTGTTATCAGTTTCGGAAACTTCCCTTTGGTTTGAACATTTCTTCAGCAGCATTCATTCGCGGGCTAAATTCCATATTACCTGAGTTCTTAAAACGTCACATCACCTTATATGTGGACGATATTCTAATAGCAGAAGCTTCATGGGAACTACATAATCGCATCCTCAACAGTTTGTTACGTATTTTTGCAGAATCTGGAATTACAGTTAACTTGGAAAAGTCTGAATTCGGTAGGTCAAAGGTGAGGTTTTTGGGACATATTATTTCTTCTGAAGGCATTCAGCCGGATCCTGAAAAGTTAGAAGCAATCAGAGCCATTCCAGTTCCATCCACAAAAAAACAAGTCCGCAGTTTTCTAGGTCTTGTAAATTTTTACCGTCGTTTTCTGAATATGCAAATTCTAGTTACACCAAAACTTTGTTCTCTCACTGGAAAAAATACTATTTGGAACTGGGACGAACAAGCACAGTTGGAATTCAGTTCTTTGAAAGAAGCGTTACTTAACGCGCCAATACTAGCTCATCCAGATCTGTCACAAGATTTCTGCCTTAGCACGGATTCTTCCAAAGTCGGTCTTGGTGCCCATTTATTTCAAGAAGCCATAGAAGATGACATTACTGTTCAGAAAACCATTGCTTTTGCTAGCCGAGTGCTAACAAAATCTGAAAAAAATTATTCCGTTACTGAATTAGAAGCTTTAGCTATCGTTTGGGCATTTAACAAATTCCGTTTCTTTCTTTCTGGTAAGCACGTAAAAGTATACAGTGATCATCGTGCATTACAATTTCTTATGTCTTCAAAATTAAATCATGACAGGTTAAAACGTTGGGCATTGTTTCTGCAAGAATTCCACTTTACAATAGTCTACATTCCCGGCAAGGAGAACATTGTTGCGGACGCGCTGTCACGCGCACCGGCTGGGCTTGAGAAAAGTAACACACAAGGCAACCTCGAGAAAAATTTCAGTATTCTTTACATTCAGAAAGTCGCCTTTGAAAACTTCATCACCACATCTTTAAAGGACATTGCTCATGAACAAGATAAAGATCCGATTTGGAAAGACATCAAAAGTAAATGGCATGAAAAGACATACACTCAGATTCGGCATTATTACCTGGTTAGAAACAACATACTCTTCAAACGCTGCACTGTTGATGACAAGCTATGGGTACTTTGCATTCCAGACGATTTTGTTAATAAGCTCATTTGGTACATTCATTTCAGCTACGCACATTTTGGTCCACGAAAATGTTATCATATTCTTCGAACGACTTGTTATTTTAACAATATGGAAAAGAGAATTCGAAGAGTCTTGTCTATTTGTAAACTTTGTCAAAAGGCGAAACCATCTACTGTCTCACATCGTGCTCCGTTATTTCCTATTATTCCTTCTAAATTAAAAGAATTTGCTGCTGTTGATCTCTTGGGACCGCTTGTCAGAACATCTAATGGATTTTCGTACGTTTTAGTCGCTGTTGAACTTACTTCAAAATTTGTTTCTTTCACTCCGTTACGTAAAGCCACTGGACGATCTGTATCCAACGCCTTTCTTAAAAATTTCTTACGTGAAGTTGGACACGTTAGCAAAGTCATTTCAGATAACGGACCTCAATTCAGATCTGCTGTTTGGTCACGCATGCTTCGCAACCATAAAATCAAACCTGTTTTTATTTCATTGTACTCACCACATTGTAACCCGTCTGAACGGATTATGAAAGAAATCAATAAGCTTTGCAGACTTTATTGTCATAGAAAGCATCAGCATTGGGACAGACATTTACACTTATTTCAAAATGTGCTGAATGAAATGCCTCATGATTCCACTGCTTTACCACCTACTCTTGTACTAAAGAATGAAGAACCACCGAACAGAATCAGAGAGCTTGTACCTTTCCCAAATACACGTAAACTTCGACACAAAGACATAATTGATTTGGCTCTTAAAAATATAAAATCTGCAGCAGACAAAAGGAGAAAACTACACGGTAAAGCAAATGCAAAGAAATTGTATATTGGTCAGAAAGTTCTCATTAAAGCTCATTCATTGTCACATAAGAAGAAACACTTGAGTCACAAATTCTTTCTAGTTTACAATGGACCTTACAGAATCTGACGTATACCACATGATAATTGCGTTGAAGTTGAAACTCTGCGTACTAGGAAGAGTAAAGGTTTACACCACATTTCACATGTAAAACCGTTTATTGAAAGATAATCTGCTTTTTAACTTTGTCTTTGCCATATAACTTTTCACTTTACATTACTAGTATGCTGTGTTAGACTTAAGAAACTGCTAACATACAACAATGTTTGAAGTTAAATATCCAGTCTAGAACCTAGGGAACATTTTTAAACAGAAATTACGAACGCATTGTTATAGTGAACAGACGACACAGTGTTGTATTTGTACATTCTTGCTTGTTAGTTGCACGATTACGTAACGACTATCAGGCTTACATACTTAGAACATTTACCAGTACTGCTAATGAGATTTTAATGCAACATTTTGGTTACCTGAAAATACATTCTGTATTTAAAGTACTTTCTGTGAGATACCAGATGACACAGTGGTTAGTTTATGGGACAGCTACACGATTTATATCACGACGTTACTAATGTGTGACAATTTACATTGTTGCTTTTGCGGAGTATCTGTTTTATATCTGCACAGTTTTTCTGTATTATTCTGGAAAGTAAAACATGTTTTAATAGTAACTTTTGTGATATAGCTACAATGAGACAGCCTTTTCCGTAGCACAACAATACGTTACAGCACAGTAATTTCTTCATCACAACAATAAGCGTAATAACTAAGATATCTATACGCAAAGCATTTCACTTTTGTTTATCATTAGGTAAGTACATTGGCTTCTGCAGAACTTAGCTTTTGGAGGACGATAACTACGACACTTCCACAGAGATTATCTTACAACAAGATGCACATTTAGCGCTGCAGGACACGCATTTCAGTGATTAATGTTGTACTTAAAACATTTATTTTTAAAGATTTTTGAATTACAAAGAAAGTTTTCCGTGATACATTTAATTCCATTGCTGTAATCTGTAACACCTGAGGGTATAATTACATTAATCCTCAGGGGGGTATAAGCCTACTTTGTGTACCATGTGTGTGGCAACCACAAGGAACCCTAGCTAATATGGTATTTGCTTATACAACTTTACACATCGGTACCATATTTCTCTAACACACAAATTACACAGCTGTCTGATTATTTACCTGAGAGAGACAAGCATTTATTTTACTACATCAGTGACAGACGTTTACGTAATTACACCGTTGAATAACTTCACACTTACAAAATTGTATGTTGTTTGTACTTTGTGAACTGTTCATATATTTTCGGAACCATTGTGATACTATGACAGCTTTGTATGATGTATTTGGTATGGATTCATGATTTTTAAAGTACGTTTGAGGCAGATGACACGACGTGTATTATGCTGTTGAGGTATGTTTATGATCAATAAGCTGATGCTATATGAGGAATTTGGTTATGCTATGTATTTATTATGATGAAATATTGAAGTGCCGTCGCAAGATTGACGTGTCGACGAATATATATATATGTGTAATAAGGTAAGGAGTAATGAATAGTGATTAGGGACTCTGACTTATGGAAAAGGATGTTGGAAACCAAGAATCATACTTTAGAATTATGAAATGTGTGTACATGTGTGAATCATGTGTGAATGTATCACAATGCCACTGAAAATTTTTTTGGACACTGTTATATTCATAGGATTTTGTTTCTACAGATTTGCAACGCTAATTCTTGACCTGTGAAATATTTTTATGTGAGACTGTCACTGTAGTGGAAACTGCTGTCGTAAATTTTTCCGTAAGAAAGTTAAGTGACCACCTGCACGTAATCCGTCGCGGTCACCCACCTGGGCGACAGCCGTCCGAAAAAAAAAAAAAAAAAAAGCCATTAGCCTTTCAGCGGCACAGGTAGAAAAAAAAAGGGAGGCCATTATCCTGGCTATTGACGTTCCTTTGTAGAAAGCATCGCAAATATTACACGCTCATTACCTGAAAACATATGGTTACTCATACTTCGTGCTAATTACTGAAATGCTTATGAATTGATGGGAAATATTCGTACATCTGCACACCTTATTATGACAAGTGTCTTTCTACGAGAGTTGAGAGCTACTGAGTTACGAAATGCCACATGACTATTGAATGATGTTTTTATGCTTTGGTTTGCGTAATTGCTTATTTCATTTGACATCTGGTTTCCAGCTGTGTTGCAGCATTGCTTTTATAAAATAAAATGCATTTGCTAATGTGAACACTTTCTGTCAACAGATCTATTAAATAATTATTTTATGACCCACATTCTTCGATAAAGGAGCTCTTGGAAAGAAAAGAACAATAAGAAGGAACTAGTAACAGTAACTGCATACATAATATTCTTTTCAAGTACATGGTAATATTTCTTTTACGATAAGTTGTTGTGGTGCACCACTTTAATTACATAGATATTAAGATGTGAATATACATTTCCCTTATCTGCATTGTTGTTTTTACTGCAATATTTTTTCTGCTTGAGCTATGTCATGTTTAGGTATAAGTTACTGCTGTTTGCCAGGCGTAGTGTTACTGAATTTGACTTTGTGTTACTCTGCTAAGCCAATTTTACTACTCATTTATTTTTCATGTTGCTGCACATTGGCTCATATTAGTTGTAATTTTGCATTTTTATCTGTTAATTTAGATTTGCTGCTGCTTGCTTTGCAAATTGGCATTTTTTTGTCATTGCTGTTTGTGATAATTTGTTATGTGATGCTGCATTGCCTCGTCCCTTAGTTTAGCATCTGAGCTCAGTAGATTTAAGTTAGCTTAAGAGTAGGTAGCCTCTAAGAGAATGAGTTACGATGAATTGGAAGAAATGCATTGAGGAGTTATACAAAAAAAGTACAGAAAACAGGTTTAGGTAGGATTTTCTTGGAAATAAATGTTGAGGTGAGAAATGTGTGAACATATAAATACAGAAAGCATGCTTAGATAGAATTTTTTTGGTGGAAACAAAGGATGAAATAAGAGGAAAGATATATGAAGTTTTGGGTTGGACTGCAGTAAAACAAACCCTGTCCTTTCCTTTTGTGTCATCCCTCTATATGTTTGTGTACTCTTGTATATTTGTGTTTTTCCTGTCTTTATGTGTTTAGCTGATGAGAGCTATGTTGTAGAATTTTTCTAATACTATGTTATTTACTTTGTAAAGATGTTTAGACATTATTTATTCTGTTTTGTTTTAATGCTCATGTGTGAAGTTGTTGTTTCCAAAGCTATTCTGATCTTTATGTAGGTACTTATAATTCCTGTAACACTGATGTATATGTTATTTCGATTCTTTTGTAAAGCCTGTATTACTACAAATGTTATCTGTATTGTTATGTTTTTAATGATGTATCACATACCTTTGTTATTGTATTTTTATGTTACCAAATTGTAATTGTTACCAGTTCTTCAAATTAAGTAACATTTCACTGCACACGTTTCTGTTGGTCATAGTACATGGACAATATGTGAGAAGTAGGGACTGATAGTGTTTGCACGTGTGTTAATGATTCAGCAAGGGACTGGATAACAGCATTGCTGGATCTAAGGACAATTCCAGAAACTTTGTGAGTGCACAAGTGGTGGTTTATGGACTTGCTATATTGTCCGCAAGACTCTTCGATGGTGATTGTGCACCTGCACATTTGCAACAGATGGCTGCTGGCTGTCTCTACCAGGACTACAGTGGGTCTGCATCTTTGATGGCCCACCAATTGCTACAAGGACTGCAGTGAGTCTGCACCTCTGGTGGCCCACCAGTACCGTAATTTCTACCAGGACTACAGTGGGTCTGCTCTGTGATGACCTAAACTGCACCTCTGGTGGCCCACCAGTACCGTAATTTCTACCAGGACTATAGTGGGTCTGCTCTGTGATGACCTAACTACCAATATTCTTCAAAACGTCGACTGACTCTGCTGTGGGTTTACTCTGTTGTGGCCCATTACCTGTCTGCATGTCGAGTCAGCACTGTCTTTCCGTTGGAAGGACAACACTACTTCTTCAAGACTGCATGGAAATCCACTACGTCTGTGTGCATTGTCTTTTACTGGTCAGACTTTGAGAAAAACACTGCAATTTTACTGTGACGAATGATGAGGACTGTCTTTATGGACTGTGAGAAATTTTTAGCTTTTGACCAACATTGTATCAATAAGTGTGTGCATTTGATTTCTTTGTTATTGTAATTATGAAAATTTTTTTTCAAATCTGTATTGGCCACTGCCCAATCCAATTTGTAAAAATTTTTTGTGGGGAGCATGGGGGCTATGTAAGTAGGCTGTTTAGGTTTTTTTATTGGTAACGCCACCTCTGTATGAAAATCACTGGCTGTGCTGTGGGCAGTCTGTGTCTGCTTTGCATTGTTGTAATACTCGCCATTGTAGTGTTGGGCAGCGGCAGCTGGATGTGAATAGCGCGTAGCGTTGCGCAGTTGGAGGTGAGCCGCCAGCAGTGGTGGATGTGGGGAGAGAGATGGCGGAGGTTTGTAATTTGTCATGAACTGCTATATTTATATATGATGATATCAAGGTAAATACATTGTTTGTTCTCTATTAATATCTTTCATTTGCTAACTATCCCTATCAGTAGTTAGTGCCTTCCATAGTTTGAATCTTTTATTTAGCTGGCAGTAGTGGCGCTCGCTGTATTGCAGTAGCTTGAGCAGCGAAGATTTTTGTGAGGCAAGTGATTTGTGAAAGGTACAGTTTAATGTTAGTCAGGGCCATTCTTTTGTAGGGAATTTTGAAAGTCAGATTGCGTTGCGCTAACAAAATATTGTGTGTCAGTTTAAGCACAGTCATGTATAATTGTTGAAAGGGGACGTTTCAGTTATTCCACTAACCTTAAACATAGTTTGCATGTTACACATGATACCAGCTAACCCCTTTCCATGACCGTCTGAGAGCATGTAAATATTTTCTTTGCTCTTCTTACTTGTGGTTGTCATGTTCTCATGATATGTATGTTCCCTGCAAATTATAGTGCCGGAATT
The DNA here is from genome assembly GCF_021461395.2 of Schistocerca americana. NCBI lineage: Eukaryota > Metazoa > Arthropoda > Insecta > Orthoptera > Acrididae > Schistocerca > Schistocerca americana. Next base: position 554,783,246 of record NC_060125.1, on the reverse strand, counting down.
TCCTTGCTTGTTATTACAAGTAATTCCCAATGAAACATGTCCAGTTGTGTCTTTGCTCTTGCCGCAACGTGAATCCTAGCATTGTCATGAAGCAGAACGATGCCACTAGAGAGCAGGCATTGGGCTTTAATAATGTTTTGCAACATCGCTAAGCATTTATTGTCATTCCTTTTGGCAAAAAATCTAACAGAGGAATACCTTTCCAGTCCCAAAAAAAGTGGCCATAACTTTCTGTGTTGAAGATTCTTGTTTGAATTTTTGTTCGTTTCATCGTGGAGTTTGAATGATGCTGCTCTTTTGATTGACGTATATTCTTGGAAGTTCAGTGTGTAATCTACGTTTCATCACTGGTCACAATGTGACTCAAGAACGTGTCACTATCCTTGTGACAGCGCTCCAAAACGGACAAAGAATGTGCCATTCACTTTGTTTTGTGTTCTTCTCTGAACATTTTCCTCGCCCATTTCATACACATTTTTTTCTAGTGAAGTTTGCCAGTAGCAGTGTGAAAAACTATTGATCTTCAAACTTGTCGAACTTCTGATGCAGATCGTCAATAGTGAAGCATCTGTTTTGGCGAATTGCCTCTTCAGCTTTTTGTGTCACGTCTTTATTCATGACAGTAGGCCGGCCAGACCGTTCTTCATCATGAACATTTGTCCTCCTTCAAAAAATGGTTCAAATGGCTCTGAGCACTATGGGACTTAACTTCTAAGGTCATCAGTCCCCTAGAACTTAGAACTACTTAAACCTAACTAACCTAAGGACATCACACACATCGATGCCCGAGGCAGGATTCGAACCTGCGACCGTAGCGGTCGCGCGGCTCCAGACTGTAGCACCTAGAACCGCTCGGCCACCCCGGCCGGCTGTCCTCCTTCATTAAACATCCATTTAGGAAAATTTTCATCATTCATTACACCTGTATCATAAACTTCAACAAGCTGCGAATTTCAGCTGGACGAACTTGTACTGCATTTATGAACCGAATAGCTGAGCGCACTTCATAATTGGTGGGATAACTTATTGAAACAGCGACAAAAGAAGCAGTACGATCATACAACCAAAATCGGCAGAGGCGTGAAACGTAATGAAAGCGTACTGAAGGACTGGTCCAGACTGGCCGACCGTGAACGGACGTCACGTGAAATGATGCGTGGATACTATGCGCTATCAGTTGTTAGTTTAAAAATGACCCTCATAGAATTGTGTTAAGTGATGAGTCCCACTTCGCCCAGATGATCAGGAAAAACATATCTAGAGATATTCCAGACAGTGGTGAGATATCAACCCGACTGTCACCGGCCCTATGGCCTGACAACTAGGAGTGATGGTCGGGCGTCCCATTTCATTTCACAGCAGGAACCATCTGGTTGTCATCCGCAAAACCCTTACAGCACAGTGCTACGTCAACGATATCCTACCCCCAATTTTGTTGCCCTTCGTGCAAACCATCCCTGGCTTATATTTCAGCAAGATAATCATAGACCGCACATGGCGAGAGTTTATGCTGCTTGTCTTCATATCTGTCAAACCCTACCTTGGCCAGCAAGGTCCGCAAATGTATCCCCTACTCAGAACGTTTGGAGCATTAAGGGCAAAACCCTCCAACCAGCTAGGGTTTTTGACGATCTGACGCTCCAAATGGACGGAATGCGGCACAGTATCCCTCTGAGGACATCCAACAACTTTGTCAATCAACGCCAAGCCGAATAACTACTTGCATAAGGAGCGGAGGTGGACGAACATATTACTGATTTGCTCAATTTATGAGGCACTTTCTTTCGAATTTCATCAATTTTTTCCTGAGACTGTAGTCATTTGTTTGTACATGTACGGCACATCTACCGATTTCCATCCCAGTCGTGTAATTCCTTCATGGTGATCCTTTCTTTTTGTCTTAGAGTGTAGTTGATCAAATGGCTCTGAGCACTATGGGACTTAACAGCTGTGGTCATCAGTCCCCTAGAACTTAGAACTACTTAAACCTAACTAACCTAAGGACATCACACACATCCATGCCCGAGGCAGGATTCGAACCTGCGACCGTAGCAGTCGCGCGGTTCCGGACTGCGCGCCTAGAACCGCGAGACCACCGCGGCCGGCCTGTAGTTGATCGTCCAGCATTACACACAGTAGCAGAACCCTTCTGTGAAGAAACTTGATTCAATTCACAGTATCTATGATTTCGAGTTTCCACTTGACATGTAGCGTAATGTGTTTACTTTTAAAAGACATAATACTGAACTGTAAAGAATGCCACAGTTTCAAATATGTATAACTGTTCACCTGAACAGGCCTTGGAAGGCCAACAGTACCAGCTGACAGGTATCACTGGATGCGGATATGGAGAGTAATATGGTCGGCACACCACTCTCCAGGCCATTGTCAGTTCTCATGACCAGAGCCACTACTTCTGAATGAAGTAGCTCCTCAATTCGCCTCACAAGTGCTGAGTGTAGCGTGCTTCCCAACAACACGCGGCCAACTTGGACAGTGACCCTTCCAAGTGCTAGCCAAGCCTGACGGCACTTAAATTCGGTGATCTGACAGGAACCAACGTTACTGCTGCGGCAAGACTGTTGGCCAAATCTGGATACCATTGTTTAATATTGTAATTCAATAACAATATTGCTGCGAACAATAATTAATTTTGTGTGACATTTCAGATGTGGGCTGGATCACTGAGAGGTAGACTACCAAGGGCTGGACTAGCGAGAGTTCAACGTATTTAGATTGCCAGCGTGTGTGCTGACTTTTGCGAGTGATGTTCACAATGCTCAAGCACAGTAATACACCTGACGGGGAGGATCCCGGATGGCTGTAGCGGCTGGTGAATAGTTAGGATATAGTGTCCCTCCCCCTTTCGAAGAGATGGTGAAGCCATCTTGGTGAAGTGTGATGACTTAGCCTTCTTTCTCCGCTCCACCCTCTCCCCGCCGGAGTTATATAGGAGTATGAATGTATCATGTATGTATGTTGTTGTAGTAAGAGAAAGGTTTGGGAGGAAGCGAGAAGTTGCCGTTTCTGTTGAGGTCAGACACACTTGTATAACAACATTACCATGGAGATAAAAATGAGGAGAGTTGTAATGATGTCAAAAACTTGAAGCCGACGTCCGCCATCTTTACTGCCCTTAACTACTTCCTTCATGTGTTTTGGTTGTTTCGAGTCGTGAAAGTTGATTGTTCAAAAACGCCAGCTTGCGTCGTTTATGGCTGTACTACTCATTATCATCTTAGTCTAAAGTTTTTTTTATTGGAAAGTGTTTCGTCATAATATATAAAATGCAAGAGTCCCAAAAGACGGTAGATGAATAATGAATGAATAAAATCATATCTGCCTGCAGTGATATTCATCATTGGTTGAAACATTAGGAAGTGGGAGATTCTTCCGGTAATCAGTACAGATTGTTTTCTTAATCACAGATTTTATGGACTTCAAACATTCAGAACGTTTCATCTAGAAAAATGTATCTGCTTTTTTCTTATGTAGCTCATTTTAAGCCATTAGATGGTGTTTCCAGTTATTAAAAGTTTGTATCTCAGAGGCATCTTTCTCGTTGGTTTTCTGTAAATCACGTTTAGAAAAGGTTGGCTCTAAATTTGTTACACACTGAACATGCGTGTGTTCTGGTGTACCAAAAATTTGTGTCGTAGTGAGTTACAAAAATCAATCGATATTGTTCATACGACATAAGGTTGGGAGGATTTTTCTCTGAATATAACAGATATAGTTTTCAAATATTAAGCTCCTCTGATAAATATAGCCGTTCGCTACCATGAATGTTATATTGTGAACGCTGGTCTCTCAATGTCTGTATATACTGATACACTTTAGATACGGTTTCTCCTTTAAGCGTGCTTGGTCTAGAGTTACATTTTCCTCTGGTCTCCACATGTGCTTTCATTGCAGTAGCCAATGTCTTTCTACAAGTATGTAAGACGTCAGTTGATGATACTGTAATAACCCCCTTGTCCTCTGCAATTCCTCACTCGTACGAAAAGAATTCATCCCCGAATTCAGCCAAAAAGTCAAAACAACTACAGTTCACATCACAAACACCACAAAATGCGATTGATTCACTATTTACAATGTGTTCATTCACTTCTATCCTCAGTCTAATCTTTGTTCATAAACATTAGTCAGTGTTCTGCTGCAGTGCCTCACAACTGTTGAGTGATTTTGTCTGGACCCTTAGGTTAAAGGTTGGAAGGGGCGGGATTTGGGCTACCTTCCTCTTGAGCCGATAGTACACTAATCCTACAACAAAGATAAAAATACAGGTGGCGGTGGTTGATGATCCAAGAACTAGTAAGCGTTGCTTATGCTCATTACGGTACTCATGCACTTGTTGAAAATGATGTTCCATAGTTATACGTCCATCCTGAGCTGCTAGCATCCGGTCCAAAGAGACGAGCAAAGTCGGGTCTAATGTGCTATTCAAAAGAGTGAGATTTTCTTACGTGACGAATTCCACTGGTTGGTCAGGTACATAGATCAATGTGCGGGTTATTTTCATGATTGTAGCTCCAGCAATCACGGCTGGTAAATGGAAAGTTGGCCCCGAAATGTCACACTGTGTGTCGTTAATTAACAGTCCCTGCCCCTGAAATTCTATTCTTTGCGTACTCCCTTGCTTACCCTTCTCGTAACAAACGCAAATAACGACTGTGTTTTCCATTACTGAAAACCCCAATGTCGACCCACTTGCTGAAAGAACTGCAGGTACATTATATAATTTCCTTAGGGCACTCTGCTACTGGTTCTTGAGAACGGAATAGAGAATTCTCGCAAGATTTGGGAACAGTGAGTAACAATTTCGCCGGGCTGATGGTAACTGGAACTGTTCGACAACGCAGCAAGGCTTGTGCAGTGAGGAACGCGTGAGCTTGTCTGTTACGTGCCACTAACAGTATTTCCCGTATGGTTAATTGTACGAATTTCTGCAAAATTTCCCACTTCACTGGATACGTATGCAAGGCGTCACATTTAAATTTACAATCCTTACATGTTAATGGTATTATGATATGAATTCTCAGAAGGGTACCCGTCCGTGTACTGGTAACAGTGGCCATTTTGTAGTACAGAGATAAGTGTTCGTCTGTTAATGTCGTCAGTAGCTCCAGGGATGCGGGCAATACCGATTGAACTTTCCGTAATCCTTCCCGAAGTTGTTCCGAAGGTAACAGTACCGGCGTTAGGTGCCCGCGCATTGCGTGGAACAAAGCCTCCTGTAGTTCCGTGGCTTCTATGAGTGCTTCTGTAATACTATCAGCAAGAAAACGGAGCAGCTTAGCGATTATCAGCTGTGAATCGATGTTGTCCAACCGGTACTTGATTATACGCAAGTCGTGATTGGTTGTGTCGGCTGTGGCCTTAATGTGGGACATCGAGGCTCGCAATTGGCGCGTATTATTATTATTTTTTTTTTTTTTGCCATCAGTCTACTGACTGGTTTGATGCGGCCCGCCACGAATTCCTTTCCTGTGCTAACCTCTTCATCTCAGAGTAGCACTTGCAACCTACGTCCTCAATTATTTGCTTGACGTATTCCAATCTCTGTCTTCCTCTACAGTTTTTGCCCTCTACAGCTCCCTCTAGTACCATGGAAGTCATTCCCTCATGTCTTAGCAGATGTCCTATTATCCTGTCCCTTCTCCTTATCAGTGTTTTCCACATATTCCTTTCCTCTCCGATTCTGCGTAGAACCTCCTCATTCCTTACCTTATCAGTCCACCTAATTTTCAACATTCGTCTATAGCACCACATCTCAAATGCTTCGATTCTCTTCTGTTCCGGTTTTCCCACAGTCCATGTTTCACTACCATACAATGCTGTACTCCAGACGTACATCCTCAGAAATTTCTTCCTCAAATTAAGGCCGGTATTTGATATTAGTAGACTTCTCATGGCCAGAAATGCCTTTTTTGCCATAGCGAGTCTGCTTTTGATGTCCTCCATGCTCCGTCCGTCATTGGTTATTTTACTGCCTAGGTAGCAGAATTCCTTAACTTCATTGACTTCGTGAACATCAATCCTGATGTTAAGTTTCTCGCTGTTCTCATTTCTACTACTTCTCATTACCTTCGTCTTTCTCCGATTTACTCTCAAACCATACTGTGTACTCATTAGACTGTTCATTCCGTTCAGCAGATCATTTAATTCTTCTTCACTTTCACTCATCAGCGAATTGTATCATTGATATCCTTTCACCTTGTATTTTAATTCCACTCCTGAACCTTTCTTTTATTTCCATCATTGCTTCTTTGATGTACAGATTGAAGAGTAGGGGCGAAAGGCTACAGCCTTGTCTCACACCCTTCTTAATACGAGCACTTCGTTCTTGATCGTCCACTCTTATTATTCCCTCTTGGTTGTTGTACATATTGTATATGACCCGTCTCTCCCTATAGCTTACCCCTACGTTTTCAGAATCTCGAACAGCTTGCACCATTTTATATTGTCGAACGCTTTTTCCAGGTCGACAAATCCTATGAAAGTGTCTTGATTTTTCTTTAGCCTTGCTTCCATTATTAGCCGTAACTTCAGAATTGCCTCTCTCGTCCCTTTGCTTTTCCTAAAGCCAAACTGATCTTCACCTAGCGCATTCTCAATTTTCTTTTCCATTCTTCTGTATATTATTCTTGTAAGCAGCTTCGATGCATGAGCTGTTAAGCTGATTGTGCGATAATTCTCGCACTTGTCAGTTCTTGCCGTCTTCGGAATTGTGTGGATGATGCTTTTCCGAAAGTCAGATGGTATATCGCCAGACTCATATATTCTACACACCAACGTGAATAGTCGTTTTGTTGCCACTTCCCCCAATGCTTTTAGAAATTCTGATGGAATGTTATCTATCCCTTCTGCCTTATTTGACCGTGAGTCCTCCAAAGCTCTTTTAAATTCCGATTCTAATACTGGATCCCCTATCTCTTCTAAATCGACTACTGTTTCTTCTTCTATCACATCAGACAAATCTTCACCCTCATAGAGGCTTTCAATGTATTCTTTCCACCTATCTGCTCTCTCCTCTGTATTTAACAGTGGAATTCCCGTTGCACTCTTAATGTTACCACCGTTGCTTTTAATGTCACCAAAGGTTGTTTTGACTTTCCTGTATGCTGAGTCTGTCCTTCCGACAATCATATCTTTTTCGATGTCTTCACATTTTTCCTGCAGCCATTTCGTCTTAGCTTCTCTGCACTTCCTATTTATTTCATTCCTCAGCGACTTGTATTTCTGTATTCCTGATTTTCCCGGAACATGTTTGCACTTCCTCCTTTCATCAATCAACTGAAGTATTTCTTCTGTTACCCATGGTTTCTTCGCAGCTACCTTCTTTGTACCTATGTTTTCCTTCCCAACTTCTGTGATGGCCCTTTTTAGAGATGTCTATTCCTCTTCAACTGTACTGCCTACTGCGCTATCCCTTATTGCTGTATCTATACCGTTAGAGAACTTCAAACGTATCTCGTCATTCCTTAGTACTTCCGTATCCCACTTCTTTGCGTATTGATTCTTCCTGACTAATGTCTTGAACTTCAGCCTACTCTTCATCACTACTATATTGTGATCTGAGTCTATATCTGCTCCTGGGTACGCCTTACAATCCAGTATCTGATTTCGGAATCTCTGTCTGACCATGATGTAATCTAATTGAAATCTTCCCGTATCTCCAGGCCTTTTCCAAGTATACCTCCTACTCTTGTGATTCTTGAACAGGGTATTCGTTATTACTAGCTGAAACTTGTTACAGAACTCAAATAGTCTTTCTCCTCTTTCATTCCTTGTCCCAAGCCCATATTCTCCTGTAACCTTTTCTTCTACTTCTTCCCCTATCTCTATCTGTTCATCTTCAGCTTGCGACGTCGGCATGTATACCTGAACTATCGTTGTCGGTGTTGGTCTGCTGTCGATTCTGATTAGAACAACCCGGTCACTGAACTGTTCACAGTAACACACCCTCTGCTCTACCTTCCTATTCATAACGAATCCTACACCTGTTATACCATTTTCTGCTGCTGTTGATATTACCCGATACTCATCTGACCAGAAATCCTTGTCTTCCTTCCACTTCACTTCACTGACCCCTACTATATCTACATTGAGCCTTTGTATTTCCCTTTTCAGATTTTCTAGTTTCCCTAGCATGTTCAAGCTTCTGACATTCCACGCCCCGACTCGTAGAACGTTATGCTTTCGTTGATTATTTAATCTTTTTCTCATGGTAACCTCCCCCTTGGCAGTCCCCTCCCGGAGATCCGAATGGGGGACTATTCCGGAATCTTTTGCCAATGGAGAGATCATCATGACACTTCTTCAAATACAGGCCACATGTCCTCTGGATACACGTTACGTGTCTTTAATGCAGTGGTTTCCATTGCCTTCTGCATCCTCATGTCGTTGATCATTGCTGATTCTTCCGCCTTTAGGGGCAATTTCCCACCCCTAGGACAAGAGAGTGCCCTGAACCTCTATACGGCCACCTGCGTCTAACCATCCTCATTTCCTACGGACGTGCGGGATTAACCCTGCAATTTGCCGATACTGAGCTTGTAAGCATGCAAAAGCTGACCGTAGTAGCTGATATTCCCCCTGTGTGTCATTAAACCTTGACTGATTAGCCACCATGGAATGAAGTTCATTACATGTATCCCCTAATTTACAGATTTCGTCTTCAACTGCCCAAATATTACAGTCCACCCTTAAGGTCCATTGATGTCTGGACATAATTAAGTCCGCTTGTCGCGAGAACAAAACACCACTTGATATAGGACGTACCTTCAAGGCTTCAGCCAAGTTGCAACAGCAAAACAGAATAACTATGCTGAGAGATAGTGCACACCTTCCCTCTTCCCTCTTCAGCGCAACCCATCACGCTGGTACTGCTGGTCTTACCAGAACGTCACGCCTCCGGAGAAACAAAAGAAAAACAGCTCACATTAGCTCTTCCTTTTTACTTGTGGCCTAAGAGCATAATAGCATGTCTGATTGCTTCCACAACTAACTTGGTTCTCTTGTTTATCTACTCCTTTCTTATTCCTTTTCTTAGATTCATCTTTCTCTCCACTAGAAGTTACTGCAGACAATGAAGGAAGTTCCTCACAATTCCCCTTGAAAGGCCTAACTCGGCTCACATGCACAATAGTAGGGCGAGTTGGAAGCTGTAATTTTACATTAACCAGCGATGTCATCTCGATCACCTGGAAAGGACCTTGATAATGGGATATAATTTTTTTCGTTTTGCCTTTTGGCACATATGGATTAGTCATCATCACCCATTGCCCTACATGATATTTGGGTAAAGCCGCCTTTCTATTGTGAAAGTTATCCTGTCTCTCTAACGCTTTAGTGTTCATTTTTTTCATCTGCCGCCATATTGTTTTCAACTTTGTGGATAAATCCTTAACAGCTGAAATATCGGTTCCTGGTGTGGTCTTGAGCAATTCAAATGGAGACGGCATCTTCCGACTGAACAGTACTTCATACGGAGACAATCCTGTACTTTCATGCACTTTTGAGTTATACGCCGTTGTTAGAAACGCCAATAGGGTATCCCAATTGTTGTGTTGCGAATTTACATAATAACTTAACATCTTAGCTATTGTACGATGAACTCTCTCGGTCCGACCATTAGACTGCGGGTGTAACGCACTCGTTCTCAATTTCTTTACATGCAACAACTTGTATAACTGTTTCATCAAATCAGACATAAAGTTTGTCCCTTGATCTGTAACTATAGTTTCAGGTGTTTCGAATTTCAATATCCATTGATGTACCATGGCGTGAGCCACTGTTTCGGATCGTTGGTCCGGAATAGCTGTCATAGACACATAGTGCGAAAAATGATCTATTACTGTTAAAACATAGCGATTACCCTCTGGTGTTTGCACAAACGGTCCCAAGACGTCTAAGCCAAGTAATTGAAAAGGTCTAACCACCTCCGGTAGTCATTGAAACACAATTTTCTGATGACCCAATTCCACCCGTTGAGCACACGGAATGCAATCCTTTACATACTGATAGATGTCTTGCCTACACGTTGACCACCAATAACTCTGTGCTACCCTCCTTTCCATTGCTCTTCGTCCTGAATGACCAGAAAACATTGAATTATATGCTTGCCTTAAAATTTCTCTTCACAATATTTTTGGTACGACTATGCGTGGACCGTACCTAGTTTTACGGTACAATATCTCGTCTTCCACGACGAACTGTCGCTGTGAGATAAATCGTTGACAACCTGTGTCAGCGGTTTGTGCCTCCTCCCATTCGTTCTCATTTATTCCTGTGCATTCCATGGCGCATACTTTACGACTCAGACCATCCGCGTTTCCTCGCGATTTACCCAGTCAATGAATCACTTCAAAATCGTACTCACTAAGACGCAAAGCCCACTTAGTTAATCTACTCGTTGGGTCTTTATTCCCGAACAGCCACTTAAGTGCTGCATGGTCAGTAATCACCTTGAAACGTCGTCCATACAAATAACACTGGAAATAGGTTATTCCGAAAATTAATGACAATAACTCCTTCTCGATTGTTGAGTAATTTTTTTCTGCATTGTTTAGCTCTCTGGATGCATATGCTATCGGGTGTTTCTGTACCTCTTGTAAAAATTGGCGAGACCTAAATAAGACTGCAACTCTTTTACTTTTGTAGGTATCGGAAAATTCATTACCACCTCTGCAACTTTTCGATCTGCACGGACACCCTCCTGTCCTATAATATGACCTAAATAACGGACTTCTTGCAACAAAAAATGAGATTTCTCCATATGAAGAGTTAATCGCGCTGCTTTCAGACGATCGAAAACTTCGCACAAATGGCGCACACGTTCTTGCACGTACTTTGAGAAAACAATTATGTCGTCCAAGTATACCATACACTGATTAGGTTCCAGCCCTCGTAACACGCTATCTGGTAACCGTTGGAAGGTTGCCGGAGCATTTTTGAGTCCGAAAATGACCTGTAGGTGTTGAAAAAGCTGTCTTCGGTCTGTCTTCCGGGGCGACTTCCAACTGGTGGTACCCGCTTCGAAGATCCAAGGTCTTGAAGTACTGACACTGACCCAAATTATCAAGAGTTTCAGTGATATTAGGCATTGGGTAACTATCCGATACAGTTTTTTGATTCTGGAAACGATAATCACTACAAAAACGATATGCCTTACCCCCATCAGGTGATTTTTTACCCACTATTACGACAGGAGTGGACCAGGGACTACTACTGGTTTCTATTATCCCATCCCTAAGCTGTTGATTAATACATTCTTCCATGACAGTCTGTAAACTTCTTGGAACACGATATGGACGTTTATACACCAGTGCTTTATTCCCAGTGGGGATGTAATGCTGAAGTAACAGTGTGGCGGGCAGTGGACCATGAGAATTAAATAACTCTTTATATTCCGTCAAAAGGTTCTGCATGACTCCTCTGTCTTGCCCTTATAAATGTGCTACTTTACCCCTCAGTGCGAACCAGCTTACAGACTCTCCCGGCATTGTGTAATCTGCTGCGAAATCCTTATCCAGTTCATTTTCCCCTATTATACCCAGATTCGCTATTATGGTACGTCTTGTTAACTGCACCTCTTCAAGGCCAAAATTATCAATACTGACAGGCACAACCTTCCTTACTTCTATCCCCCACACGTAGGATACGCTACAGTGCGTAACACACTTCATTTTATCCAGCGGCTCATTCTGAGACAAAGGTTCAACGACACACAACGAATTTAACGGCGCGCTAGCTCCAACATCTGCCCAGATTATTTTCCCTGTACCCTTCGGTATAGTATACCGTGAGTTAACCCTAAGGGACCTAGTACACAGTTTAGGTGGCCCACCCAACGCCTGGGTGGTTCCTTGTGACAGTAATGGTTTTTCGTCCGCAGAACCTAGGCGAAAATTTATTCCGTCCAGTTCTACTGTACGCCGTCCAGGTTAACTTTTGCGTGATGCGCAACCAGTCAATCCAATCCGAGTATGACATCATAGCTGCTGCCAACAACTGGAAGAACTTCTAATTTCACCTGGAAGTTCCTCATTTCCACTCGGAAGTTTAACACCGCTGATCCGAGTGACTTCACCTGTCCCCCACCCGTGCCACTTATCGCCCAGCGTGGTGGTTTTAATTCTGCTTTATCGAATACATTTCTGCCTGAGACCCGGTATCCAATAAAAACTGGCACGGTCTGCCCCTCTCCAAGTCTGCCACTGACCCTGCACTAGCATTAATCCTTACGGGGGGTGTTGCACAGCGGACACACCACCCCCTGCCCCGTTTAACTGAGGGGGGTGAGGCCCACCTTGCAGTTTCCTGTCATGTTTCTGCCAGGACCCATTGCAATTACGCTCCCGACGACCCCAACGTCTGCATTTCCTGCACTGCAGTTCCTTGAAATCATGTCTGATGTGTCCCATCTGACCACATCTGAAACATTTTATTTCTGCATTAAACACTGCTTTCCTGTCCCGCATCTTTGTTACTGCTTCAACTTCCTCCAACGCCCAGTCATTCCGACTGCCTCATTGAGAGTCTTGGGAATTCCATCCTAATCTTGCGGGAGGTTTAGGGTTATTTTCCCTGCAAAAATGTGTCTATTGCCCTCTGCTCAGCTTCCTGCAGAATGGCTTCATTAACCCTGTTAGAATCCGTTAGCTTGTAGGTATTAACATTAATTTTTCGAATTCGATCTACAAAAGCTTCTATTGATTCCCCATTCCTTTGAAACATTCTATTGAATTGTTCCCGATAATGTTTAGACGTATTTTTCCTCCGATACCTTTCCAGCAACCCTTTTTTGAATGCTTCAAATGTCCGAGCATCCCTTAATTCTTCATGGTATGTAACTTACGCTCTGGCATCCCCAGTTACTTTCAACTTAGCCACATACAAAAGTGTTTTTGCACCCCAATTTCCAAATTTAGTGGCCGTGCTAAGGTTCTCAAAAAAATCATAACATCCTCTCCAGCTTTCCCCGAGAAAGGGGTGACCAAAGACACAGCGCTAGTGTCAAGAATTACTGCATTAACAGGAAATCGTTCCTTGCTCGCTTCTTTCGACCGAGCAAGCTCTATCTCTAATTCCGACATTCGCTCAAGTAGCTGCTGAATAGCCACATCGTCTGACACAGACTGTTCCATCACTACCAGCTATCGAATCAGGACTACAGTAAGCCCAGAAAGAAGAACAGGAAGGGAAGACGGACTATGCTACAGGTTCAAACAAACCACCAAACGAAAAATTGGCACTTACTTGTCATGTTGCAGGAGTTGCTGATCCATTGTTGCCCTTCTCAGGTGCCACATATCCTCGTTTGTTACCAGCCACAATTTCCTCCAAATGCAGGGAGAACACAACTACTGTCACTAATTGTAACAGGAGTGTGTGATGCGCAGGTTGCCCGACTGGTTGTAGGGCATGGCTGGGTAGAAGAAGGTGGCTCTTTTTAGCAATCTTCCTCTTTATTGTCGGTTCTTCCAATACGTTTTCCGGTAGCTCAGCCCCACCGCTTGTGTCGTGGTGGAGATGTGCTGATGCGCGCAGCCCGGGGAACGTGATGCCGTGCTCGGTCAGCGGCTTTGCAAGCGGTAGGAGGTTAGCAGCACGAGGCACGGCCCATCTCACCTCCTGCAGTTGCTGCGGCTTGTGACGACGCCGGGAGTCGCCGGTGCAGCAGCAGGCAACGCCCTCCGCCGGCCGGTCCTCGGGGACAGCGTCACTGATGACGACTATGTAACAGCGACCGAACGCCCAATCGGTTGAATCGATGCCGACGCCCACCTCTGATGCCCTTAAGTACTGCAGGCCACTGCTGAATCCGCCAGTTACCTGGCGCCGTGGTTATTAGAATGTTCCTGATGAGTTGACTAACGCAATCACGCCACACGCGGTCCGCGCCTGCGTAATTCTGCTAATGCTGCATTCTGGCTGTTGATGGCTACCACGCACGTACACACATACTGACGCTCGTTGCAAAACTGTGTCACCTGTATAACGCGCTGGCCAGCTTTCGTCCGCCGTCTGCTGTGAGGCTGGCGTATTGCGCATTGAAACACACTAAATCACAATTTCGCACCATATTTCCTAAAAATAACCCCTTGTCCTCTACAATACTATGCAATGTCAAGAATGCTGGTTGATATATCTTAAATCTTGTATTTCTCAATCTGTATTAATACGCACCTCGTAGACACATGAAAAAACGGAAAAAATTTGACTTGTAGCTTTATTTGGACTTTTCTTTGGTCTTCTTTGCATTACAGAACCTTTGCCTTTCACGGGCAAGTGCTCTACCACTAAGTCATGTTTTCGAAATATCCTTTCTTTCATTAGTGCTAGTGCTGCAAGGTTCGCAGGAGAGCTTCTATAGAGTTTGGAAGGTAGGAGACGAGATATTGGCAGAAGTAAAGCTGTGAGGACGGGGCGTGAGTCGTGCTTGGGTAGATCAGTTGGTAGAACACTTGCGTGTGGGAAACATTAAAATGGGAGCTTAAAAATCCTAAGACTTTAAGACATTTGATTTTAGAAAAGGAATTTTGTATGGTGGTAGGTGCCTTTGGATATGGAATTGGATGCCAGTTGTTTGAGGAGTATGAGAGTCCAGGGGAAAAGACAATAATGACTAGCTTTTGCTAGTCGAATCCTAATGGCACTGAGATAAATTACTCTATACCAAAAAAGTAGTGCAGTATATTAAAAAATTCAGTTAGTTGTTTCATGGCCCTAACTTAATTGTGTATTCTGACTATAAAATTTTAAAATTTTTAATGATGAATAAATTATTAGATGACTAATTAGGGGGGCCACTTTTCTACTAGAATGTGGCCTAGAGATGTGATAAATAAAAAGGGAAGAAAATAAAGTACCTAATGCACTCTCTCATTTACAAGTTGGGATGCAGGGATACTTGAATTGCATTGAGGTGGGAAAGGAATTAACAAAATGTGAGGTTAGTTGTTTGGAATATGGAAAGGAATTGAAACAGTTAATCAAAAACATTGGAAAGGAACAGAAGAAAGATTATTGGCCTAATAAGCATCTGATAAAAATGATTGTTGCGAAAAAAATTTGGTTTGGTGTAAAGAGTGATAAAGTGTTATACAGATAGAGAGCATGTATTCCCAAGGTGTGTGTTTATAAATTAGTGTAATATGTTCACAATATATTTGATCATTTTGGGATAAAATTGCTTAGTCCATATCAGAATTATTACGCTTGTAAAGAAGTAAATAGAGTTATCAGGATAGATATAAGAATGTGTAAACTATGTCAACAAACTAAACACAAACTTAGGAACGAGGGTTCAGTCATACTGTATAATACCATCACAGATGTGGGCTTTATCCGCTACTGGCATTTTTATGCTACTACTTCAAGGAGTAGGAGATGAGGTTTATATAGCAGTGGTAATGGAAATGGGTCAAGTATGTGAAATTACGTCTGGTAAGGCTACCCAGTAATCAAACTATAATTAGAGATTTGCAAAAGGAGTACATCCCTGAGGTAGGAAAAAATGGATGTCTGATTCAGATAATGGAGCTCAATTCACTTCACAAGCCTTGAAAGACTTTCTGAGGGCAAATAAAGTACAAAAATGTTAACTGCAAAGTACCACCCCCAGGCAAATACCTCAGACCGAGTAAGGAGAAACTTATGGCATTTAGGGAGAACCAATTGCTTGAACAAATACACTAAATGGCGAATGTTTCTAGAGAATTTGAAAGAATACTAAATGATCTCCCTCATAACAGCACTGGGGTAGCTCCAAGGGAAATACCGGTAGTAACTGCTAAAATCTAGTGAGATAGGTTGCTGGATACAATTTTGCACTCCTCTCAGGAAAACGGATGGGAGAAGGAAATAAGTAAATTGATAGATAGAAACTTTAAAAGAGGGCTTTAGAAAGAATATATAAGTGTTACCAAGGCATTATACCCATTCAGTTTCGTATTGGTGAGAAACTGTTGACCAGAAGCCATTTGAAAAGTAAGAAGGATGATTAACATATAGAGAAATTTTATCTTTATTAGCGACCTTTTTGAGATAAAAGAAATCCCTCACCCCACGACTGTAGTTGTAAATGAGAGTAGAGAAGTATCATCTTCATGATGTAAGGTAATATGTGATTCCTCAGTCATATGCTGCGTCTAGTAGATATAACCATCAGGATGCAGAGACAAAAGAAGTGAAGTGTCCCCTGTTGAGTCTATTTTTGGATAAGTCTATGAGATAAGGGACAAAGGTATGAGATAGAAAGAAGTAAGGCTACACCCATAACTGTTGATGGATTAAATAACAGGAGAGTACAGATAACCCTGTATTTGTGTAATAAGAGAGCACACTCTTTTGAGGCTACCTAAAACAGGATATCTTCTTTAAAGATTGTTTTGGTGTTGAGGATCTAATTAAAGTGTTAAATACATAGTAAGATCAGAGGCTGACTAGTATTAAAGGGGGTGACTCCATTATTGCGGGAGTAGTCATTAGTGGTTAGTACTATTGAGTAAACGAGCTTCACCCAGTTATCAGCAGTTAGTGGATTTAAAATAGTGAGGAATCAGGGCTACTTTTTGAGGCTCAGTGTTATGAATCTGGAGATCACCTTTCCGCAGAACAGAATTGATGAGTAACTGTATTGACTGGCCCCCAGTGAAGAATGGCCTGGCGAGGGATTCCTTAGGGTTGGGGGAGGGTATCAATCAAGGAGGAACTATTGTCTTTCTTTCTTTGGCTCTGATTTCCTCAATTCTTGGTTTTTCTTTCTTTCTCCCTCTAGGAGTAGAGGGAGCAGACTTATTTTCACCACAACTCAAAATGTCATTATGATACCCTTCTTATTCCCATGAGTAACAATTTTACTTTAGTAAAACTAAAAATTTGATATCATCTGGAGAGCTCGTTTGAGAAGCGCCATTCAGGACATCCTAGGTGGAAGGATAATTGTAACCTTAAGGTATACGTTCATGTGGAGAAGCTGAACATGAAAATAAAACATAAAAGAAAGAAACAGAGATAGGAAGGCTAAGGCATGGAAACTTCCTCTCCATGTGACTATAGTAAGAGTAAATCCAGTTGTGGTGAAACAGAGGAAGAATGTGTATGATCTCTGGACTTCATACAAAGTTCAAAAAATGTTAATGGAAAAAATCTTAAGTTTAAAGTGGGATAACATTTCAGATTGGTTAAAAAACCTTTGCTAGGAAACTTGAGATTTTCAAAAGAGAAATAGAAGAAGTTTGACTTCCCAACCACAAAAGCAGTCTTTGAATTGAGTCACTCCATCTGGTTTAATTTAAGTGCAGTAATATAACATAATGTTTGCAGAAAGAGAAAGAATTAAATGTTAACTGTTTTTAAGAGTGGGTCCATAATAGGGTGAGGCGAGGAGGAGGCTCTGTAACGTGCCAAAATAATTTTGCACAGTATATTTTTGTAGAGAGAGAAAGATTTGGGAGGAAGCGAGAAGTTGCCACTTCTGGTGGGAGCAGAGACACTGACTTAACAATATTATGAGTGGCAAAGTTGCAGTGCAGGCTAGCCGGCACGGTAGCTTAGCGTGTTCGGTCAGAGGGTTAGCAGCCCTCTGTAATAGAAAAACTGAGCTAATCGATCAACAACGAACTTCAACGGATGTCTTACGACGTCCGCAACGACCAAACACACACACAAAAAAAAAAAACTTGGTAGAGCACTTGCCCACGAAGGGCAAAGGTTCCGAGTTCGAGTCTCGGTCCGGCACACAGTTTTAATCTGCCACGAAGTTTCATATCAGAGCACACTCCGCTGCAGAGTTAAAATCTCATTCTGGAAACATCCCCCAGGCTGTGGCTAAGCCATGTCTTCGCAATATCCTTTCTTTCAGGAGTGCTAGTTCTGCAAGGTTCGCAGGAGAGCTTCTGTAAAGTTTGGAGGGTAGGAGACGAGATACTGGCAGAAGTAAAGCTGTGAGGACGGGACGTGAGTCGTGCTTCGGTAGATCAATTGGTAGAGCACTTGCCCGCGAAATGCAAAGTTTCCGAGTTCGAGTCTCGGTCCGGTACACAGTTTTAATCTGCCAGGAAGTTTCATCTAGGTGTAATGTTGCACAACAATATGAAATGTAACGACCATATGACGATTGTAGAGGGGAAGGCGAATGGTCTACTTTGATATACAGAGTGTTACAAAAAGGTATGGCCAAACTCTCAGGAAACATTCCTCACGCACAAATAAAGAAAAGATGTTATGCGGACATGTGTCCGGAAACTCTTAATTTCCATGTTAGAGCTCATTTTAGTTTCGTCAGTATGTACTGTAGTTCTTCGATTCACCGCCAGTTGGCCCAATTAAAGGAAGGTAATGTTGACTTCGGTGCTTGTGTTGACATGCGATTCATTGCTCTACACTACTAGCATCAAGCACATCAGTACGTAGCACCAACAGGTTAGTGTTCATCACGATCGTGGTTTTGCAGTCAGTGCAATGTTTACAAATGCGGAGTTGGCAGATGTCCATTTGATGTAAGGATTAGCACGGGGCAATAGCCGTAGCGCGGTACGTTTGTATCGAGACAGATTTCCAGAACGAAGGTGTCCAGACAGTAAGACATTCGAAGCAATTGATCGGAGTCTTATGGAGCACGGAACATTCCAACCTATGACTCGCGACTGGGGAAGACCTAGAACGACGAGGACACCTGCAATGGACGAGGCAATAACTTCGTGCAGTTGACGATAACCCTAATGTCAGCGTCAGAGAAGTTGCTGCTGTACAAGGTAACGTTGACCACGTCACTGTATGGAGAGTGCTACGGGAGAACCAGTGGTGTCCGTACCATGTACAGCGTGTGCAGGCATTATCAGCAGCTGATTGGTCTCCACAGGTACACTTATGCGAATGGTTCATCCAACAATGTGTCAATCCTCATTTCAGTGCAAATGTTTTCTTTACGGATGAGGCTTCATTCCAACTCGATGAAATTGTAAATTTTCACAATCAACATGTGTGGGCTGACGAGAATCCGCACACATTGTGCAATCACGTCATCAGCACAGATTTTCTGTGAACGTTTGGGCAGGCATAGTTGGAGATGTCTTGATTGGGCCCCATGTTCTTCGACCTACGCTCAATGGAGCACGTTATCATGATTTCATACGGGGTACTCTACCTGTGCTGTTAGAACATGTGCCTTTACAAGTACGACACAACATGTGGTTCATGCACGATGGAGCTCCTGCACGTTTCAGTCGAAGTGTTCGTACACATCTCAACAACAGAGTCAGTGACCGATGGATTGGTAGAGGCGGACCAATTCCATGGCCTCCACGCTCTCCTGACCTCAAACCTCTTGACTTTCATTTATGGGAGCAACGCCGGTACCAAATGTAGAGACTCTTCATGCTCGTATTGTGGACGGCTGTGATACAATATGCCATTCTCCAGGGCTGCATCAGCGCATCAGGGATTCCATGCGACGGAGGGTGGATGCATGTATCCTCGCTAATGGCGGACATTTTGAACAAAATTTAAGAATTCTGGATCATTGCGAATCTTTTTGATGGAACTGAGGTGTTTAAGTGTTTGGGAGGACTTTTTAATACCTGCTGTTATCCATCTGCTTTTGTGAGATGTTGATACACACATGCATACTTCTGGAAATGCATTTTCAAAGTTCAAAGTTCAAACAGGTGCGCATTCAACTTACCTGGTAATAGGTAAGGCACCAAAAGCACTCTTCCCACGATTCCAGCACACAGGTTTATGTCAAAGCATGTCTGAAAACACGTTCATGGGTGACCTGTGTTCTGACCAACTATGGCTGTTGTGAAGGTTTAAAATACATTCACAAGTGAAGCTGGATTCGTCAATCCATATCACATTATTTATAAAATATTCTTTATCTTCCACTTGGTGAAAAATCCACTCACAAAACTGGACTTACCGAATGCGGTCTTCTGGCCGCTAGTGTTAACTATAATGATGTGGATGCAGTTCTTCATTGCACAACACTTCAACAACCAGTCTTTGACATATCTGGAACTGCTTTTCAGTATCATGTGTACTTCGCTGAGGTGACTGATGGTTTCGAGAATCATGTCCTCTGTTTGTGGAATACGTCTAGTCCTTGGATGACCTCTGTCCATTACTCGTGGTCGAAGATTACCCATTTCCCTAAGGCGTGCTCCAGACGACGAAAAATGTTCTTATCAGGACGGCCCCTTTAAGGGTACCGTGCAGCACACACGCCAGCAACAGCAGCAGCTTAGTCATCGGACGCACCTAGTGTATGTGTCCATAGACGTTTCCATCGTTTGTGTGCTCCATAGGAAAGATGCCTTCTATGAACTTTGTAGGACCATTTACGGTTGTGCACTGCGCTTAAAGTAGACACGTGCATGCAATTTAAAGGATCCCACTGTCATGTGACAGGCCATTCTCATGTGAAAAATTGATGTGCTGCTTATAAACGACAAGAACTAGGAAAAGGGTGCTGAAAAAATAAGAAAAGAACCTGGCAGGGACTCGGCCCATATCTCCACGGTAGATATGGGATAGAGCTCCCACCAGTCTACTCAGAGAGCTACGACAGCTGGTACAATAGGGTGGGGTGATAACAGCTTCTCTCTACGTTCTGATGCGCTCCTCATTTTCGTATATGTGTTTTCAAATGCGTCTGATCAGATTTTGCTGGATAAACTTTTGTCTTGAATCTGGATGAGGAATTGCATACCATCCTCCAAGTGCAGCATGCTTATAGAACCTCGAAATACTGAAAGTACATCTTTGTCAGACTGTGTTATCTTATTAACTTGCTATTGCGTAAAGTTGATGTACTGTATCAACGAAGAGAGATGGTTATTTCACACAGCAATAGGGTCAGGACTGTCCAACTTAAAATCTTTAAATTTTTGGTGTGGTATCGATAGCTACGATGCCACAACGTAGGTGCGCTCTCGTAGGACGAACAACGCCGACCACAGCGCCCTCTAGCCGACGCTGTGGAGCTCGACGAGCGCCGCTCCACATTCAGCCCATTTGATCACGAGCAGACGACCAAGCAACATTGTCTCTATTTCATAGTGGGCGTGCCACTACAGATTTTGCCTTTGTAACATCTAGTAGCTGTTAGCTTTATACCTGTACAGCTTCGCACCTACATGCTCATCTCAGCCAAAGGTAAGTAACCATTTATGTACTCATATTTTTGCCTGTAGTAAACCATCCATAACACAGATTCCTACACCTTTTTCCCCTCTGCCGGTGTGCCCCAAGGCTCCGTCCTCTCCCCCCTTCTGTACCTTTTGTACAAGGCGGACATGCCGCCGCCGTCAGCCCCCGTCCACCTTCTCCAGTTTGCCAATGACACCGCCTTCCTTGCCCTTGCCCCCACCCTACAGCGCTTCCAACACCTTCTCCAATCCCATCTTGACCGGTTCACCGCTTGGTGCAACCAGTGGTTGCTCAAGGTCAATCCCTCCAAAACCCAGGCGATCATTGTAGGCAAAACCACCCCTTCCTTCCGCCTCCTTGATTTCTATCTCACCATCTATGGCCGTCCTATCGCCCTCACTCCCACCCTTAAGTACCTTGGCGTCACCCTCGACTGTCGCCTCTCCTGGACTCCCCACCTCTGGACAATCCAAGCTAAGGCACGCTCCCGCCTCAGTCTCCTCAAGCTCCTCTCTGGCCGTACGTGGGGTCTGGACCCCTCCACCATCCTCCACACCTATAAGTCCCTCATCCGCCCTATCCTTTGTTATGCCCATCCGGCTTGGATCTCCCTACCTTTTAGAAATCCCTCCAAATCCTTGAACGTAATGCTCTCCGCCTCGCCTATCGCATCCGTCTCCCCTCCCCCACGTGGATCCTGTACAATCTCATCCCCTTCCCCCACCTCCTCCTTTTCCTTGAAAGGATACAGATCCTGTACACCTCCCGCAAACTCGATCCTCCTCACCTGCTCGTCTCCCCGATCCTCTCCCACCCCCGCCCGCTGCCGCGCCTGTATTCGCATGTCCCACCCGATCTCCATCTCTCCACCCTCCTTGCCCTCTCCCAAGGTGGCTTCCGCCAGCTCCCCCTCCCTGATGATGCCCTCCTCCCCTCCATCTACCCCTCCTATCAACTTTGACCCTGCCCCATCCCCCACTTCCGGTGTCCTTTCCTTTGGGCACCCTCCCTCCCTTCTCTTCCCTTCCCTTCTCTTTCCTTTTCCCACGTCCCCTCCCTCCACCCCTCTTCCCCCGGGTTTCCCCTCCCCCTTCCTCCCTCCCCCCTTTCTCCCCTGCCCGTGGCATCTCTGCTCTCCCCTCTCGCTCTCCCACTCCCCTTCCTCCTCCTCCTCTCTTGGCAGGTCCCTGGACTCGCACATGCATAGTGAACATTCGCGCGCCGGAGATCATCGACATCAGTATCTCGTGTGTGTGCTTCGTTTTGTGTTTCGTGCAGTTACGACTCCTCTGTTCACATGTGCCATAGCCGTTCTCCGTGTTTTGTGCGCCGTGTCCACAAGTGTTAGTGTTTTTATCGTCCAACGTGAACGGCTTCGTGTTTATTGTTTTGTTTTTCGTATCTCCATTTTTTGCCCGCCGTTTTTTGTATTGTCTGTATCACCTCTGTCATGTTATTGTTCCACTTAAGGCTGAAGAGCAGCGTAACGTGCTGCTGCCAGCCCGCCTGTATAGGTGATTAAAATTACAATAACGGAAAAAAAACCTGTAGTAAACTTGTAAAATCTACAGGCAGTACCGAAGTACTTCACCTTTTCCTGCTCCTACTCGCGTCCTTCGCTCTCGGCCTATATTGCCGAAGCAGTTCACAGGAGCAGATCCACGCGCCGCCTATCCAGGCGGGATACAAAATTTAGAATATTGCAAGAGACATTTATGTCCATGACTGTAGTGCCTGTAAAATTGACTGTTTGGTTCTCTATCTGCCTGTGTCCTCAAGCTTTCTTATAACCCATTCACATTCGCCGTATTACATGTGACAATATTTATTTTGGAACGTGACAATATTTATTTTGTGTAATCACCAGCATCCTTTTCTCATCCATTCCATATCTGAAAGTACTGTCTGCAAGTGCGAGGGTAGGAACTTTAATAGTGGCAACTATTTATTCACAACCGATACAAAAGAGTTGCGTGTTATCACTTGTTACTGTCCTTCAAAGCAGTCACCGGCGTTGTGTAAAACCCGTTGCCAGCGATGTGGAAGGCTTAGTATACCATTAGCAGAGGCTGTGCGAATGGAGCGGTCTACTGCCTGTCGATTCTCTGGAACAGTTCTGAAGCGAATGCCACGAAGTGGTTCCTTTATCTTCGGAATCAAATCAAAGTCACGAGGACTTAAGCCCCGGGAATATGGTGGATGGTACAGTACTTCCCGGTCCCATCGACCGAACAGAGTAGCCACAGCTTGCGCTGTATGCGCCCGCGCATTCTCGTGCAAAATGATGGGTGGGTTGCGTAGAAAATGTCGCCGCTTCTTTCGCAAAGCTGGTCGCAGGTGATGCTCCAAAAACGAACAGTAATATTATGCATTGACGATCTGCCGTGGAGGAACGTAATGCGTTAGGATAACACCATCACAGTCGTACACGAGAATCACCATAACTTTAGACCCATTCGCACCATCAACAGAACAGGCTCTGCTAACGGTATACTACGCCTTCCACATCGCTGGCAACGGGTTCTACACAATGCTGGTGACTACTTTGAAGGACAGTAACATGTGCTAACATGTAACTGTTTTGTATCAGTTGTGAATAAATAGTTGCCACTATTTAAGTTCCAACCCTCGTACGAATGTGTGAGTGTATGTGTTTGAACTTGTCAGTGAGGGAAACAGAGACTCCCTTGTGTTGTCTCGTAATGTATTGCCCATCTTGCTGGGCTTCTCCAAAGAGGCCCAGCAAAGTGCTTATTTTTTAGTCAAAGCATTCACATTGTTTTCTCTGTAAAATATTGGTAATGCGAACCAACCTCACTTCCTTCAGTAAAGCGATTGGTCTTCATGGCATCTGACGATGGTTGTCCTTTTTTAATCAGAGCATTTGCTGCTCTTCCATGTGTGGGAGCCTCGGCTGTCCACCACACCCACCTTAAAAAGAACATCTGGTTCCCTTGGCGAAAGCCACTGGCCAGTGCTTCAGGATCCTTAGTCTTGTTCCGGACACCGGTGCAGTAACCATGATGTTCTTCAGAACAAGTTCTGGTACATCTTTGTGTTTCGGTTAGTGAGGACATACTCTCGTTTTGGTTGGGAAACTGCTTCATTTGTTTCCTTAAGGATTCGGGAGTGTTCGTTGTTTCGAATTTTTGCAGTTCTTTTTGATCAGTTCTCCTGGATGGCGTTTGAATTAGATTTCTTTTTATGTTTATGTTAAAGTGGACTATGTGCCATCAGCACTGGTGTTCCTTCAATTAGGAAACTGAATTTGTTTAAATAAGTTGCTTTTCTATAGTCGGGAACCTAACAATGCTGATATACATTTGGTCCCTTGGTGCAAACAGGGTGATGATTTCGAGTAATGAGTCCTGTGCAAAACTAACGCAAGTTAAAGTTTGCATCTGCTCGGTGTGAATAATATCCTGCAGCGATAACCAAGTAATCTTAACGTTTCGATCGCGAGACTTGAATTTTGTACCTTTGTTACTGGAGCAGGGGTTTTTGTCTAGGTGGTCGCCATGTGTACTAAATGAGGAAACAATGCATGTATTGGTCTTATTAATGAGTGAGATAAACAATTCTGTGCGGAATAAGTCCCAGTCTATACAACGATTTTTAAGTACCAAGGAAATTACGAAATATATTACGTTTAATAGGAAAGACTTGACTTCGCCTTAAGCAGCTCTGTAATGTGGCCTCTTGCTCTCTTATGATACAAAACAGGGAGCTTTGTTCCTTTCTGTTACTACGTTGTATGTGTCCACTTTAATATTAATGCAGGATTATTTTCCCTTTTAGCATGAATTTCCAACTTTCAAATAATTATTTTTGAGGTCATCTATGCCATTGCTTCCTTGTAACTACATTTAAGCCTGACATGTGGAAATGAGAGAGTGTGTAAATTTTATTCTTAGTCAAATGTTATGCTGTGTATTCCATGTGAATTATATCATGTAATAAATTCAGAGTCTTAGTGAGGGTTGACTCTCAAATATTTCCGTTCGCCATCTTCCTTTTCACCATTCACATCCCTTACTTGTACATGAATAGCTGTCGAAAAATCTGTTTCTTAACTTTGGTCTTAAGAACTTCTCTGTAGTTTTCGGAATGCGAAAAAGTTTACTTCCAGGAAAATGGACTACAGAAAGTACCAGAATTAGAGGAATTTAAAAGTGGCTGCACTCACCTCGACGTCCCAATGGCACACAGTGAGTTCTGTTTAAAAAATGTTTTGCTCTCATTTGTTTCGTTTTTATGACCTTTTAGTCCCTTAAATTCGCTAACCTGCGAAAGCTTTACAGTTGCTTATCTTTTGTTTATACAGGCAGTTTCGTTATTGTTTGCTGTTGTTTTGGCGCGAATATTTTGTGCACAGCGAAGTAATTGCGTGCATGAGTTTCTTATTCCACTTGCAAGCAATGGGAAGAATTAAGAAGTTTGGTGTTAAACAATGTAAATGTGAAATGTATTACCAAGTGCTGTCATGGCTGTGCTACTGAAACTGAAAATAATAAATGTTTGATTAATTTCAGTCGTTATAGTGGAGTGATGGAATTTGAAGGTGTTGTGAAGATATTTCACAGGTCAGTGGAGAAATATGGTATGATGTATTCATTTTGCGGCGTGCACTGCAGCTGTAGCGGTCATAAAGCTAAGTACTGACACACTTATTTGTGCTCTGTAATACAGTTATTAAATTTAATAGATTTCAGCGGTGTTGCGTGCCGTTTGTGGCGAAATAACGACTTAATAAACTTTTGTAATCGTTCGCTCGCTGTGTTTTTTTAGAGTTTTCTGTGCGTTGAAGTCGTTTAGTAAATTTCGTGCTTTAGTTTTAAACTGACGTTAATTATTGTTTCTAGTGAAATATTTCAGTATCAATTCCATTCAGTGTTTTAACTCCGCTTAGTGTTACAGTGACCGTTTGAATTTTTTGGTTTTAGCTAATAATTTTGTGAAGTTTTGTTGATAATTGGTATTAGCTGTGGTGTAGTATTATTAATACAAGTAGTTGATTTCTTAGTAGGCAGAGAATTTCGAGACCATTATTGTTAGTTCTTGAATAGTTCTGCTGGTGTAACTGAACTTTGGTAACGTAGATGTATAGTTTTTTTCAGTAACTGTAAAATTTTACCATGAGTGAGAAGTGTGGACTCTGTTGTAGGTTTGTGAGTAGTGGATTACGGTGTGGGATTTGTTCAAACTATTTTCATTGGGGGGAATGCAGTGGGGAAGCCAGTGGTCATTTTAGAGAGATCCTCTCCTGGGAATGCAGAAACTGTAGTAGAAACAAGTTGACAGAGGAACAGGAGCGTAAGATCAATGCCCTTCAGGTGCAGTTACAATGTGCAAAGGAGGAACTAGATAAGTTGAGGAGGGTGAAGGTTGGTGGGGATTGGGAACTGGCAGTTGGCAAGAAGGCAGCTTCCTGGCAAGAAGGCAGCTAGGAAGAGGAGGTATTCAGACATTTTTACTTTGCATACACGCAATAGGTATGACCAACTGTCAGAGTTGAGTGGAGAGGTGACTCGTGTAGATGTAGGTAACTTGCAGCAGTCCTCAGCAATTAGGAGGTCTACGTTAGTTGCAACGTCTAGCAGAAAGAAGGTTCTGTTGCTAGATAGTTCCCACGGTAGAGGTGTGGGCCAGCAGTTGCAAGAAGTGTTGGGGAGTGAGCACCAGCTCACCAGCACTGTGAAGCCTAGTGCAGGGTTGGCTCAGGTGACTGAAAGCATTGGGGAGTTACGTAAGAATTTTGTGAAGGAGGATCAGGTAGTGATAGTGGATGGAGCAGGAAACAGTCTCGATAGGGACGGGGAATATGACGTCAGTGGTGACTTGGTTAAGACAGCTACTCACACTGGTGGCACTAATGTGCACTTCGTGCAACTGTTTCAGCGTCATGATCGGCCTCACCTTAATGCGGCTGTTAGGCACGTTAACCTGGGGTTGGGGTGGGCACTGATGGCAGAGGACATGGGTCACATCTCAGTGGTGCCAGTTGGGTCTGTCAGTAGATCTGGTTTCACTAGGCATGGCCTGCACCTCAATAGATTTGAGAAGGGGAGGCTGGATAAGCTTATAGGTGACAGTGTAGTGGGTGGTGGTGGTGGTGTGACTCATGGAAAAATTCCTGTAGTAGTTGATGTTAAAGCTGCACCTTTTTTAGATTGAAGTCAGCGGATACATATACCTGCTTAAAGGAAGTCCCTCTAACTAAAGGGTTTACCTTCAGAGGATGTAATATTTCGAAGTAGAGAAGGAATTAGCATATTTCATCAAAATATAAGAGGTATTAGAGATAAAGTTAGTGAACTGCTAATAGATGTTGACTCTGAAATTATTGGTATATCAGAGCACCACTTAAATAATTTGATAATTGTAGCCTTTACCAAGCTACAGATTGGCTGGCTGTTTCTCGACGAGTTCCCTGTGGGGTGGGGGAGTGGCTCTGTACGTAAAAAACAGTATTCCATTTCAGTCCATAGAAGTGTCATGACACTGCACAGAATAGATATTTGAAAGTTGTGCAGCGTTAGTTGAATTTAATGAAACTGAACTTTTAATTGTTGGTGTTTATAGATCCCCTAACTCTGACTTCAGAGCATTCCTGCTCAAGCTAGAGAGGCTTCTTGATTCACTTTTTAGGAAGTACCAGAAACTAGTTATATGTGGAGACTTCAATATTAATATTGTATATGATTGTGCAAGAAAAAGGATGTTGGTAGATCTCCTAAATTCATATGATCTGATGCAAACTGTGTTTTTTCCAACTAGGGTGCAGGGGAACAGTAGCACTGTCATAGACAATATTTTTATTCATTCTTCATTACTAGATAGGCATTCTGTTAGTAAAAGCGTGAACAGTCTTTCAGACCATGATGCACAAATTTTAACACTAAAAGGCTTTTGTACTCAAACCAATGTCATATTTAATTACAAATTATGTAGGAAAGTTAATCCAGCAGCAATAGAGAGTTTTTTAAAACTTGTCAAGGAACAAGAGTGGCAGGATGTTTATAGTGCCAATAACATATATGATAAAGACAGTGCTGTCCATAACACATTTCTCATGCTCTTTGAGAGTTGCTTTCCATTAGAACATTCTAAATGGTGTACTAGCAGTAATGGGCAGCCCAGATGGCTGACTAGTGGGATAAGTATATCATGTAGAACAAAGTGGGAATTATATAAAAATTTTAGAAGTACTCATAATCAAGCTACAGTAGCCTATTACAAACAGTATTGTAAAGTGCTTAAAATGTTATTAGGAAGGCAAAGAGTATGTGGTATACAAATAGAATAGCTAATTCACAGTATAAAATTATAGCCATATGGTCAGTTGTGAAGGAAGTGTTTGGTCAGCAGCACAAGGTCAACGATATAAAGTCAATTCACAGAAAAAGTATTTCTGTTACTGAGAAATCAGATATATGTACAGTATTTAACAATCAGTTTCTGAGCATTGCTCGTGAATTAAATAAAAATTTAGTTTCTACAGGAAATGATATAACTTTCTTGTCAAATACCTTTCTGAGATTGATGTCTGAAATACTCCTCTGTGATACAGACAAGAGGGAGACTGAGTCAATAATTAAATCACTGAAGACTAAGGACTCTCATGGTTATGATGGAGTGTCTAGCAGAATATTAAAGTACTGTGCTGCACATGTTAGCACTGTATTTAGCCATATTTGTAATATTTCCTTTAGGAATGGTCAGTTTCCTGAGCGATTAAAGTACTCAGTAGTAAAGCTGCTTTACTAAAAATGAGAAAGGGATAATGTAGATAATTTTAGGCCTATTTCTATGCCATCAGTGTTTGCAAAAGTTATTGAAAAGGCTGTGTATGTAAGGATAATTGATCATTTTATATCATATGATTTGCTATCAAACATACAGTTCGGCTTTAGAAGTCGTTTAACAACTGAAAATGCTATATTCTCTTTTCCCTGTGAGGTAATGGATGGGCTAAACAAAAAGTTTCGAACGCTTGGCATGTTTTTTGATTTAACTAAGGCATTTGATTGTGTTGATTACAAAATATTGCTCCAGAAGTTGGACTATTACAGAATACAGGGAGTAGCTCACAATTGGTTCACCTCTTACTTTAGCAACAGCCAGCAAAAGGTCATTATTCACAATGTTGATAACGTCTGTGATGTGGGATCTGAGTGGGGTACTGTCAAGTGGGGGGTACCCCAGGGATCAGTGTTGGGGCCACTCCTGTTCCTTATTTATATAAATGATTATGCCCTCTAGTATTATGGGTAACTCTAAAATATTTCTGTTTGCTGATGACACTAGCTTGGTAGTAAATGATGCTGTGTGCAACATTGGCTTGGTTTCAAATAGTGCAGTACATGGCCTCAGTTCATGGCTTGTAGAAAATAAACTAACGTTAAGTCACAGTAAGACTCAGTTTTCATAATTTCTAACACACAATTCAACAATACCTGAAGTTTTAATTTTATAGAACGGGCATATGATTAGTGAAACTGAACAGTTCAAATTTCTGGGTGTTCAGATAGATAGAAAGCTGTCATGGAAAGCCCACATTCAGGATTTTGTTCAAAGACTTAATACTGCCATTTTTACTATTCGAACGTATCAGAAGTGAGTGATACTTCGACACAAAAATTAGTCTACTATGCTTATTTTCATTCGCTTATGTCATATGGTATTATATTTTAGGGTAACTACTCCCATTCTAAAAGGATATTTTTGGCTCAGAAACGGGCGGTTCGTGCAATAAGTGGTGTGAGTTCACGAACCTTCTGTCGACATCTGCTCACGAGTCTGGGTATTGTGACATTGGCCTCTCAATATGTACATTCCTTATTGTCGTTTCTTGTTACCAATATTAGTTTATTCCCAAGAATAAGCAGCTTTCACTCGGTTAATACTCGGCGGAAATCAAACCTGCATTCGGATTGGACTTCCTTAACCCTGGTGCAAAAAGTTGTGCAGTATACTGCTGCATCCGTTTTCAATAAGCTGCCACTCAAATTCAAAAATCTTAGCAGTAATCCACGAGCTTTCAAATCGAAACTGAAGAGTTTTCTCATGGGTCACTCCTTCTATTCTGTCGAGGAGTTCCTTGAAAAATTAAGCTGATTCTTATTGTATTGCTGATAGCATTTACTTAAACTTATGGATTGACTTTTTTCAGGTTCATGAACATTTATTTTTATCTGTTATTACTTTTACATTGTAATTTCATGTACTGACATGTTCCATGACCTTGGAGATTTGCTCCTCAATTTGGTCCTATGGAACTTGACATGCAAAAAAAAATAATAAAAATCTTACCTAGGAGATGTAGACTCAAAGGGGTACCAAAGAGTTTGTGAACCCAAACCTTATGCTGACACAAAAATTGAAAAAATGGAATGTGTTGGACATTTCCAGAAAAGGTAAGGTACAAGATGGAGGAACTTGAAGAGGAATTTGAAGGGAAAGAAATTAGCTGATGGTAAGTGCATTACCAGATGTGGCCGGCTTACAGACGAAAAAATAGGCAGGTTACAGTAGTATTTTGAACAAGCCATAAGACAAAATAAAAATGATCTCGAGTGAATTAAAAAGGCAAAAATCCTCCACAGGTGTCAACCCATGTCATGCACTCTGCCCACCAGGCACTGATTCATGGTATAACTACCAGAGGGCTGTTACTCAAGGTGAGACCTACAACCATAAACATTCTTTGTCATTTGCTACAATGGAAGTTATGAAACCTATTTATCAGGATCTTAGTGACACAATATTATTAGAGAAATGTTTACATGGTAGGACTCAAAATCCAAATGGAAGTTTCAACAATTGTATGTGGGAACAGATATTAAAAACTGTTCTTGTAGGACTAAATACTTTGAAAATAGGTGTGCTAGATGCTGTTCTATGCTTTAATGACGGTGCAGAGTTAAGGATTAATGTTATGGAACTGAGGGGAGTGCCTGGTAAACTAAATATGCATAGAGCTCTCGTAGCCATTGCCGAAGGAGACTCTTCAAAGCAGAAAAATCATAGTTGGAAGCAATCAAAGAAGGAAGAATAAGAAGAAGCGTGAAAAACAGATTGGAGGAAGAACACCACAGGAAGCAAGTTGAATATGGATCTGGGATGCATTAGTACCATGCAAGTTTAATAAAAAAAGCAAGTTTTAACTTTGTCTTGAATTTCCTGAAAGTTAAATTAGTTTATGTTATGGTACACTTCCGCTAAAAACTATTAAAGACAGAGAGCTGAAATTTTGTATACTGTCTTATAACATGTTTAACTAAGAAGTGGACTACTCTTGTGACTTAACTTTGAGAACAAAATGCTTATTTGAAGAAAAATCCCGAATTCATTTCCAAAATTTTTTATAATCATACTCAAAATTTTTTTGTACCGCAGTTTATGACAGCACCATCTTTTCAGTAGTCTGCTTTTAAGATAATAGTGTAAAGAACTTGCAGGAAAAAATAAACCTTCCAATTTTCTTGTATCTTGAGTGATGTGTACCTACGATGTACATAAATAATTAGCGTTGTTTATTTCACTTGCAACAAAAAATACAATTATAAAAATGTATGAGAGCTAAAGCTGTGATTCATACACAAAAATGTTCCGATAATATGTCTTAAAAGATGGTAAGTATCATATGGGCTTATAAATATTGAGAGTTACACAGTTTAGAAAACTAATAGTTTTTTCAAAAATGCCCCTGGTATTCGTGGATCAGTCCCCTTAATCATATTCTTAGGTATATTTATGTATAATATATATTTGGAATGCAAAAAAGAGAACAATTTCCATATTTTGGAAGTTAAAAAAGAGGACATTTTATTCAACAGTTGTTAACTATATATCAGGAATGGAAAAGTGATAAAATGAGTGCCATTTACGTAATAAATAGTTTGAACTCAATAATTTGTAGGAATCCTTTCTGTATGAGTATCTGATGAATGTAGTGACCTAGGAAATGAGGAAAAAATAGACAGTCCCCATAGAATCACAATCTAATGTAACTTTTTCCAAACAGATCCAGAAAACTGTGGTAGCAACATTTAGATTGAGGACCACTGACAGTTCACCAGTTGTTGACCCATTCACTTTTATGGGCTCAGGGAGCATTGAAAGAAGCACTAGACTACTGCAGGTGAGGAGAAATATGAGATTAAGTAGTTCCTTTCATATAAATTGAATAGGTTTGCAGAATATAAGTATCATGAAGTCTCAAGCAAATTGATCCACTTCAAAAAAATGGCTCTGAGCACTATGGGACTTAACATCTAAGGTCGTCAGTCCCCTAGAACTTAGAACTACATAAACCTAACTAACCTAAGGACATCACACACATCCATGCCCGAGGCAGGATTCGAACCTGCGACCGTAGCGGATCCACTTCAAATGAGGTAAAAAAGGCGAAGTGCTACTATTCTCATTTACGATTCAAATTTTTGTAAACACTGATTATTTCTTATTGCAAAATGAATAGTATTCATTGACTTGGGTAGAACATCTGAAATTTAGTGTCAGGCCAAGAACTCATTGTTGGTTACTGGCGTGTTCGATGATGAACGACATATATGTAGTTAATGTTAATTCAGGGGAAGTTATTTTGTATAAAGTTAACCAGACTTTGAATTAAGATCTAGGTTCGACCTTCGAATAATAAAATAACTAATGATAGAGTGTTTAAGGCGCTTCCAACGTAATTTAAACAGCCAAAAGTTAACTGCAAGATTTTATTGAAACAGGAGAACTAAGAAGTTTCTCGTTTTAAAAAATGGAACAAGTTTTAAATGTAATATCCCAGTTATAATCAATAAAAGTCACAGCAAGTACACTTATATCTGTTATGTGATGATGCCAGAGAGGGAAGAAGGAAACAATTTAACATTGCACAAAATAATTGCGTCCTCATAGAACAAAGATTAGCATAGCATAAGGTGTTTACAGACATTAATTTTACAAAGACTTCTTTTTTTATAAGTACAAATAAAATAATTAGTTTTTTACTATTCATTCAATGTAGCTGCCATAATTCTGTAAACATTTTAACTCAAATAACATTAGGAACGATTACATTGAAGTGGACAGGAAGAAATATCACTTGACATTATTATTATTATTATCATGTCTCTTCAGGACTATTCAATCATGTAGAAGTGATCACCTTCGACTTTATCGAAAGTTGTGTTATAGACAGAACGCTCCTGCCAAAGTGGTCTATGGTATTGATCATCTCCCATGACAGAAATGAAATATGGAAGTAATAAGATTTCCTAAAAGTGTATTAAAGGGACATTCATGTTCCAATGTGTCGTGTATAAGAAATTAATATGAGACTGTTGTAATCCAATCGTTGTTAGGTCATATAGTTTGGAAATAGCAGCGTGTAACACAGAGTCTTCTGATTTATATCACAGAGTATGGATCAGAACAATTGACTCATGGATCAAGAGAATGTAAACAATCTATGAATATCCTTTATTTCTACATTTTATATTTAGAAACCATTACACGTCCTATAACATGTTTCCTGCTATTTGCTCCTGGTTAATGGTAACCCAAGAATATTTTTCTGTGGAACTTATCTGTCTCAGTAGCCATTTATCATTCATTTGACAGCTGTGGAATTCATTGCAACTAAAATTTTTATAATTAAACTATACTTCCAGACGATCTCGAAGGGTGTCTGCAGACAGGAAGTTCCTCTATTTTGTCCACTGACTATGCATTAGAGAGAAAAGTGTTTCTGTTATCTCATTGAGGGACGTAATGCAAAGGAAACTGCGCAATTTTAGCTGTTCTGAATGGCAGGAAGAAGGTCTGAATTTCTCGTAATACATGGTCCACTTTTTGCAAGGTTGAATTTTAATGAAATTATTGTTATGTTCATATGCTACATTCACAAATTTTTTCAGGCATAGAATTCACTGAAATACTTCACATCATTTACAGGAACACCTCTATCCAAAACGTATTTAATGATTGGTTCCACATTCATCGACTCAGGTGATTTTTGAAGGCATGTCCACATAAAACACATGACCTCTTGCATAGATGTCAACCACATTTGGAGATATTTTATACATCTTTCTTAGAGTCCAAATACTGCTTCAGTGAGTTTCTCTCATTGAGTGTCTGGTCCATTTTTACGTTTCTCTTTCAGTAATGCTTCCGGTTTTATTCTTATAAATTTATTGGTCTCATGATGAGTGAGCATGTTATTAGTGGACAATATGAGCAAGTGAATTAGCTTCTTTCTCAAACTTTTCTCTGTTTTAATGACCTCTACCGGAAAGTGTTTGTAGGTGGTATAGATAGATCTTGCTAATTTCATTTTCAAAGGACTTCTTAATGATTATAGATGGTTTACACTGTGGGAGAAAGTGTGATTTCATAGCAGGGAACACGTGAATGAGTTTGTTTATCTCCGGAAGTAACGATAACCTCCTCATCTTGCTAAGCGATTAGCAATACTTCTTCTATTCGGTATCGACAAATTATTAAAATATTTGAAGTTAAATAGTCCAGACTGTATAGTTCTGGAAATCCTGAAACAGCTCGGAAATAATACTTTCCATATCATTCTCCAATGTGTCCACAGTTTTGTGAATGCAGTTATGTAGGACATTAGCAACCTTAATCAAAAGTTTTCCTTCTAACAGTATTTTTAAGTTTTGGAAAAACGCTTTTCCCTTCTGAATCCCAAAGCAATCCCCCAAACGTTGTGTCATACGTATCTCCTGCGAACGCCATACATTTATCAAGGAACCCATTATCCTGGACAACAGTTTTAAAAAAGAAGAGATAGTGTCTGCTGTCCCATTAGGTTGTCGATTTAATTCAATTAATGTGGATTACAAATCACCAATTTTCCAATCAAAATATTGAATAATGATTAGGAATATTTTCACTGGCCCACAATTGTTGCTATCGGTAGAAACGCCATTATCTTTTGAATCTGTCTAGAATCAGTCTAGAAATGTCATTATCTTTGAAACACTTTATAACGCTTTCATCAGAATGAGGACCATGTACTGAGTTCATTATTGCTTCTGCTTTCGTTCTTAAACTCAAAAACATTTCTGTCATACTGGAATCTGGAAAACAGCATTTTATCAAACTAACTGTTCAGTCCATCACGGTATAGCTATTACGAAGCTTCACAAGCCGAAACGCGGAAGTACGTTCAGCAGCACACTCCACATTTCTCCTATACTCCTTGGTTTCACGAAAAAAAGTAAATTTTGAAGATGATGCTTCTTCTCGGATAGTTCTTTTGTGCTTTTCAGACCCCAAATGTGTTTGTAAATTTGGCCTCCTTTCTTTCCCGCAGACACTTTTGTACTGGATTGTCGAACCATATACTTGAAATCGAATGCAGCGCTGCCACGGGTGAAACAAGCATACTTGTGTTACAGTTGCATACTGATGTGGCAAAGGTCATGGATTAGCGATATACACATATAAAGATCGCGGTAATATCACTACACTAGGTATAAAACGGTAGTGTATTGGCATGGCCATCATTTGTACTCAGGTGATTCATGTGAAAAGGTTTGCAACGTCATTATGGCCGCACGACGGCAATTAACATAATTTGAGCACGGAATCGTAGTTGGAGCTACATTTATGGGACATTCCATTTCGGAAATCATTATGGAATTAAATATTCAAAGATCCACAGTCTCTTGAGACTGCCGAGAAAGCCAGACCTGAGGCATTACTTCTCACTTCAGACAATGTAGTGGCTGGTGTCTTTCACTTAATAGCCGAGAGAAGTGGCGTTTACGGAAGTAGTAGGGCAAGGGGGTTATTAACACACGTTATGGGTCGACTACCCCAGGGGCAAGGATACATTTAGGATAAATATATTGCTCTCTTTTAATTGACAGGTCCTTAACCTATTGTTCGCCCTCTCCTTCCCCCTCCTCCTACTCCTCTCCCTCCATCCCCCAGGGAACTCCCATCGCCCATATAGGCACACTTTTGTTTTCAATTTGATTCACTAATTAATTAAATTGATTAATTAAATCCACACTCAGGGAAACCCACAGCACTCCCCCTTCCCTCTACCTCCCCTCCACCCTCCTGGAAACAGGCGGGAAAAGTCTCAGTTGATCGTTCATTTGGAGGGAAATCGATTTCAGTGTATGGAACATTGTTTAAACAATTTAGACAGTGTGGAATGTTGTTTATTTAAACAACTTATGGGATTCAAGGCAGTATATGGAATATAATTCATTTATTTGGTTAAGGAACTTTTTGGGATATCGATTGCAGTGTAGGGAATATTGTTTAAACAATTTATACAATGTGTGTAATACTGTTTATTTAAACAGTTTATGCGATACAAGCTGTGTTTGGAATATAGTTTATTTATTTAGTTAAAGAATTTATCGGTAAATAGATTGCAGCATATAGAATACTGTTTATTTAAACATTTTACAGGATACAAAATGGTGTATGGGATATGGTTTATTTAAAGAACTTGTCAGGAAATCGATCGCAGTGTGGAATATTTAAACAATTGAGGCACTTTTTTATTCTGATAGCGCTTCGAAACGCTGAGTAGGCTTAGTTTATATTTGCTGCCGGACGGATGTTAAGGCTCATATTATTAATTTTTCTCACTTTTCGAAGCATACTGGAATCTAAGTACAGACGGGAAAATCAGAGCAATTACATGTCTAGAAGTTCATGACATATTTCCAAATCGAGTTCTGCAGACAGACAAATTACTAGAATCTCAGTGGCAATCTGTTTTGTACAGACCGAAAAGCATACAGCAGTCATATTGCACTGAAAGTTAAACCGTGCTAAAGTGATCTACAGATCACAAATGAAATGAAATGCGGTATGGTAGTTGCCATTTGGGGTCGCCCGTACGTGTCTCTATGTCAGGGCACCACTACGAAGGTCAAACCGACCCAGTCAGAATCAGAATCAGAATTTTATTGTTTCATAATGTATAAGTAAAATTATTGATTTTATGTACAGGAGACTCGTCAGCTTATAACTATGATAAATTACACATGGAATACAATATTTTATACATAATCACAATAAAATCTGAATATTATTTATTATTATTGTTTTTATCGTGCTCAGAGGGTCAGATCATTAAAACTTGATCAGCAGAGTAATAACATTTCTGCATCAGGGTGCTATACAATTCTCTTTTTCCTGTCTTAGTTTGGACCTTTCTAAAATTTGTGTCTTTCAGTTTATTGTATACTTTCATTCCCATATATTGTGGACTTTGTGCAAAAAGATTAAGCCTGTGAAGCTTTCTTTGTTTCTAGTTTTGGAACTATGCTGGAAATTATTTGACAAAAAGAGTTTAGGGTTATTACTTGTGAAAAGAATTATTTCATACATATACAATAAGGAACGCTTAATATCTTAAGACCTCTTAGTAATGGCCAGCAAGATTCTCTTCACTTTTCACTGCATATGTTTCTGATAATTTTATCTGCAAAGTTAATGTTTTTGTCATGTTGCTAGCATTCCTCCAGAAGACAATACTGTATCTCCCTACTGACTCAAAGTAACTATGGTATACTACTTTTTTGTGTCTATACTAGTGACATTGGCTAAGATTGTCATAGGAAACGCAAGGCTGTTTAGTTTATTTTTTAGATAACCTGTGTGTGAGGACCATGATAGGTTTCTGTCCAATTGCATTCCTAAGAATTTAACATGCTCTGCTTTATTTAGCTCCTGGCTTCTGTGAATAGTGTGAATATCGTTTATTCGAGATTGTTTTGTCTTAAACTGCATCAGTTGTGTTTTTGAAATATTTAGCTTTAGGCCATTTAGATGGAACCAAACATCTAGGTTTTCTAGAGTTTCTATGGCATTTTCATGAATTTCTTCAGTGTTTTTATTTTCTAAAAGTACTGGTGTGTCATCAGCAAATAAAACTGAATGATAATTTATATTTATGGGTGAGTCATTTACATAAAAAACAAAGAGGATTGGGCACAGAATTGAGCCTTGTGGTACTCCCTGTGAGATGGTTCTCCACTTCGAGGAGTATTTCCCTTTGCTTGATGTTATGACAGCCCTTTGCTTTCTCTCCATTAGATATTAGTTACACCACTGTAAGGCGATACCCATAATTGTATATGTTTTCATTTTATATAATAGTAAGGAGTGATTCACACAGTCGAATGCTTTGGATATGTCACAGAATATTCCCACAGCTTTTTGTGACTTGTACAGAGTGGAACTAAGTTTAGTCGCAAATTCATTGATTGCAATAATTGTACTTTTGCCTTTCTGGAATCCAAATTGATTTTTTGAGATTACATCATACTTGTAGCACAAATTTTGAATTTGAATTACAACAATCATTTCAAATATCTTAGAAAACGCAGGAAGAAGGGAAATTGGACGGTAATTTCCCATATCATCTTTAGAGCCTTTCTTAAATACTGGTTTGATTTCTGCATATTTTAGAAATCATGGAAAGTACCCTTCTTCAAGTCCTCTAATTACAGATCACATTACTAAATACTACTGACCATGGACCACATATCGGCCTCCTTCGATTTTGCAGGCCCCCAAACAAAGCATCAAGTGGCGGCATTCTGTTGATTGGGAAATTCCAGACTCTCTTCCTATTTCTTGTCTTTCTCCAGAGGCCACTCCCTGATTGTCTGTGTGAACCAACCTCCCGAAACATGCGGACGGAGGTGTTCTTTAACATCTGGCGGTTTGTATGAAGGTTACATCTCTTTTTCTAACATGCAGTGGTACCACTTGCAAGAAAAACTTATGAAGCATGTCCATCAATCGCTGATTTTCTCTATTATTTCGTATCTCCAGCAATCAGTTATTTGCGGAGTATTATAATGGCTCTGAGCACTATGCGACTTAACTTCTGAGGTCATCAGTCGCCTAGAACTTAGAACTAATTAAACCTAACTAACCTAAGGACATCACACACATCCATGCCCGAGGCAGGATTCGAACCTGCGACCGTAGCGGTCGCTCGGCTCCAGACTGTAGCGCCTAGAACCACACGGCCACTCCGACCGGCAGTATCATACTTAGTAGTAGGGAATGCGTGATAGTTTCGCCTTGAGCATCAGGCTTATACGTAAAGTATATGTGTGTGTTACGACATGTGCAAAGGGAATGACTATGTCCAGTCATAAGGAAGATATGGATTTGACATGGAATACTGTGATAGCAAAGGGGAAAGTATGTCCAGTCATAAGAATGGTACAGATATTTCTATTTCCAGAGCCACAGCCATTACAGGGTGTATTTCCGATACTTCGCTCATTGTAGAATGTCGTCCAAGTGAGACCGCAATCGTAATATTTAACTGTAACTACATTGTAAAATATATATGTGGTCCGTTTCCTAGGATGATTCTTGTGGTGGGAATTATTCATGTTTCCAGCTAATGGTAGTAGCTGTCCGAATGGAGAGGCCTGTTGGGATGCAGGAATGTAGCTGACTTAACCGACTCATCCTCTAGACGGCCGAATAGCGAACTAATACTTAGTATGTGTTGAATAGCTTTCGTGATGTCGCGGAAATT
Source organism: Schistocerca americana (assembly GCF_021461395.2). Lineage (NCBI taxonomy): Eukaryota > Metazoa > Arthropoda > Insecta > Orthoptera > Acrididae > Schistocerca > Schistocerca americana. The sequence goes on along the minus strand of NC_060125.1, from coordinate 554,743,534 downwards.
TTTGGAAGATTCTGGTCCCGGCGGAGGCTCGAGTCCTCCCTCAGGCATGGGTGTGTGTATTTGTCCTTAGGATAATTTAGGTTAAGTAGTGTGTAAGCTTAGGGACTGATGACTTTAGCAGTTAAGTCCCATAAGATTTCACACATTTTTTAGAAGATTCAATATGGATGTCTGTCTGCCCTGAACCATTATTCCCTGCCACGTAAATTACCTGGTTGACTGCTTCTACACATTTCGCGCCTTTATTTGGTTGAGGGAACATCGATTGTGGTGTGTGCATTTAGCAGGTGAAAGACACATTTACTGGTTCTCTAGACATGAGAAACTCCTTATTTGACATTGTAAATTATAAGAATGATGTGGAATCTGTTACATCGCCGACATCGATATTTGCGAGTGGAAATATCAGTTTCCTCTTTTTTTTCGAGTTACCCAGTTAGTTACTCAGTGGTTTACAGCATGCTCCACCTCTCTAAGGTTTCAGGTTTCTAGATAAATAATTTCCAGTCTATATCTTCAGAATTATACTATGTAAACAATATTGCTGTGTGCTTGATATCGAGAAGTATCGTGTAAATAGTATGATATTCTGGAAAACCAAGTGAAATTACATATGTTGTTGTAATCCCAGAGTCTATAGATGGGTGTAGAAGGCAAGCAACCAAGCAAGTCGAGGCCAGAAATAGTAACACCTTTGGTCCGAGGGGAAACAAGCCCATCGTTGTACAACAGTTTGGAGAGTGACTTCGGTCCACTGAGGGCGCTCTGGTCACACGTCGAGAGTGGATGACTTGTGACCGTGGGCTGTGGTGGAGGACTGCCCGACCTTGCAGGAAAATATCTAGTGCTGCGAAGAGTATACCTATAGTGCATGTGATTATGCTGTCTGTCTTTGCGGTATATGTACGAGTGTCTGGCGGTCGGCAGCTATATGAATGATGCAAAAGGAGCGATTTTTTATGGTGCAGGACAGGAATTGCATGTTTACTACATCCACACAAAAAAATGGCTCTGAGCACTATGGGACTTAACTTTTGAGGTCATCAGTCCCCTAGAACTTAGAACTACTTAAACCTAACTAACCTAAGGACATCACACACACCCATGCCCGAGGCAGGATTCGAACCTGCGACCGTAGCGGTCGCGCGGTTCCAGACTGTAGCGCCTAGAACCGCTCGGCCACCCCGGCCGGCTACATCGACACAGTACGCAGTGGAATATTGTCGAGTTGGAGAATCGTTACACACTCTAATATTCAAACTTCCTTCCTCAGTGGCAGAGCAGTGTTATTGAGTAAGAGTCTTTCCATATTTGACGATCTGTAGGCTACTTTTGCAGGTTTTAACTGACAGTGCAATATGGCGATCTGTACAAAATAGTTTTGCTGCTGAAAGTCTCATCTGGAGAAAGAGAAAGGCAAACAGTGCTTCCACACCTGCAGCATCAGTATTTGTCGGGTAAATTCAGTAAGAGCCTATCATAATGCTCCATTCATTCACAAGACATCCTTTGTGTTGTGATGTAGGAGCCTCTACATAGCAGTGAGAACATTTGCATTTCGGCGATGTTCATTGAATGCAGGACTTAACGATTTCCAGGAAGGGTAACACGTGATGGACAGGGTGTCACGTTTGGACCATCAGGAGGAATGCATTCGGCGTTATTCTGGGCTATTTTCTGGAACAGGTCCTGTTAGGACAAGAATTTCCATTCAGAAAAGCTGAGACATCACGAAAGCCACTACAAAAACAATGGTTAACTATTTCTGCAGCACTTTACTGTTTCTGAGAGGTAGACTTGGCTCTTATTTACATAGCCATGTGACATCAGTATAACAATGAGAGGCTGGCCGGAGTGGCCGAGTGGTTCTAGGCGCTACAGTCTGGAACCGCGAGACCGCTACGGTCGCAGGTTCGAATCCTGCCTCTGGAATGGATGCGTGTGATGTCCAAAGGTTAGTAAGGTTTAAGTAGTTCTAAGTTCTAGGGGACTGATGACCACAGCAGTCCCATAGTGCTCAGAGCCATTTGAACCATATAACAATGAGAGCCTTTTAGAAGCGCCTGTGATGCTGAGTCGCTACGCGAACGTTTTGCAGTGGTGCATCAGTCACACTGGGGCTCGCATGTTCCATTAGGACGGCTAGGAACAATGCACCCTGTGCTATTCTGGGAAGCATTGCAATAGATTTCTGTAGCGCGATCTGTGGCGTTAGTATAACATTGAGAACCTTTTAGCTGCAAACATCTCTCTCGGTGCTAGACCGCAGGTAGAGGGGCATCGCACCAGAAACAATGGTAAACATGTGCACGCGACCCAGAGGTGTCTCTCGTATGGGACCATGCCCGGCGTTCGTACCTTGGGGGAAGAGTTTGAAGACACGTTGCGGTTGACGGTATTTCGAAAGTGTTTTTACGTGCAATGAGTGTTTGTGCAGTGCATCATTTTTGGCTGTTTAATTATTGTGAGTGTGTTTGCATAGCGTTTCACATGCTTTACATTTTCACAATTTACGATTTGTTTTCGTGCCTGTTGCATTATTTTGTGAACAGGTGTGGAGCCTGTGCGATGCATTAGTTTGACAGTTTATATTTAGTGACGTGTTTGCAGAGCGTTTTACATGCATTATTTTGACAATTTACGAGTTCTTCGCGTCTGTACACACCACTGTACTGCATTATTTCCGTGATTTACGAGTAGTTTGCAGGTCTGTATGCTGTGTTCTGCATTATTTCGGTAATTTACGAGTTGTTTTGGTGTCTGCAAATCATTGTGCTGCATTGTTTTCGTGATTTACGAGTAGTTTGCAGGTCTGTATGCTGTGTACTGCATTACTTCGGTAATTTACGAGTTGTTTGTGTCTCTACACATCAGTGTACTGCATTGTTTCGGTGATTTACGAGTTTTTTGCAGGTCTCTATGCTGTCTACTGCATTATTTTGGTAATTTACGAGTTGTTTTCGTGTCTGCACATGAGTGTTCTGCATTAATTTGGGTACTTACGAGTAGTTTTCAGGTCTGTAGGCTGTCTATTCTGACCCCAAGCATGTCAGGGCGAGTGTTTTGTATCAGTGTATTAAATAAACTACATGAAATACATCCCTAAATAAATTGCTCCAAAATAAATAAAGTACACTCCTTCCTCTTTGCAGTAGCCCATAACAGGCTGAGTCCTTTTCTCACCAGTTCCTAGGAAGAGGTGGTGCTCAGATGACTTAGGTTAGTGAAGGTAGCCCAAGTTAGTGGAGGTAGCCAAAGTGACCAAAATTTGAACATCCTGCCATTTTCTGGGGGGGGGGGGGGGGGGGAGACGAGGGAGTTAGTTTAGTGGAGGTAGTTCAATTGACCTATTTTCCCATCAAAATTCGAACTTCCCACCATGACGTCATTCTGACATTGCCATATCTATTGTCGCTATCTTGGATCCTACATCTTGAATAAATTGGGTAACAGTGCAATGTGGCATGGTTCTCTTTTTGTTCTACTACTCCAGTGCACTTCATGCAAACCCACTACAATCCAGTACAACATGGACTACCCAAGGCATATTGGTGCTTGAAGCATCCATCCCATATGAATGGAAAGAAGTGGAAAAGAAACTATCCTTGGGATCATAGGCGACACCATATCAAAGAGATGATAGACCGAATCACCAAGAATGAGACTACCAGTGAAGAGAGGGTGCAGAAATTTTAGAGGTACGCAGTCTCTGTCTATGAAGAAATGAATGAGAATCTGACAGAGTGCAAAACAATAGGCACGATTGACTAGTAGTAGAGGCTCTTTCTTCACTGTGAGACGGTATCCGAATTCCTAGCGCCTTACTCTTAAACTGTGAAGAATTAAAAATGAAACTGTCCGAAGATGTTGCTAAGTTTGGTAACCTAACAGTAGATACCATGTATCTAATAACTATTGTGCAGTTGGTTGACATAATAGTGCCGCATATTCTGGATTCAGGCAGCCAAGTCTTGGTACTTGATAACAATGTATATGAAATGTGCAAAACGAAAAGTGGCAAGTGTTCAAGATGTGGCCAGTGTTCAAAATACAGGGAGTGAGTGCGGACAGTGCAGTACACAGGAAGTGAATAGAGATTAAGGAACAGGTCAACCACACACTCAGCGACAATTTTCTAGTTATACATAATCAGATGATGAGGGTGATATTTGGGCTCGACCTTTAGAAATTCTACAGAGTGATACTTTACCTGAAACAGAGATGCATGTTTGTAAGTTTAGACAAATCAACCAAACCTTAAAGGATAATTAGGACAGCTCAGCCGATGAGATCATAGCATTGTTAGGTATCGTACTGACTGGTGAAGGGAGAATATTACCAGGAGACAAGAGTGAACAGTCAATGAAAAAAGATGAGAAGGAGAGAGTGAGCCACCTGATTCATTAGAAGTTCTGAAGACAGAGGGAATGACAGAAGTAGTCACAGAATGATATCCATTAGAGTTAAGAGAATTTTGTGAAGATGATGGCGAGTGGATGTTTCAATCAGCGACTCCAGAGAAGATGAGATAAGTTACGAACACTTGGGATATAATATGCTAACAGAGATGGTCAAAACGTTTGACTTGTTTCACCACACGAAAGAGTGAATAGATGCAACGTTAGATTTACCATAGGGAGATGATCATTCGACCAGAGATGAATTTGAAAGCTTCAGTGGCAAAATGACGATAAAACGACGAAAGATCAGTTGTGTTACTGATAGTGAACGTTAGAAGGTTCTGATGGTGGAAAAAAGGAATAAAGCAGACGGAACAACGCACATCAACAACGAAGACGGGCGTGGGGCACGGTATTCGATCTGAGAGATGAGCAAAGCCAATAAGTAATGGAAGTAGCGTAATGTGTGTTACAAGTAGTTAGTGACGAAATTTCGACATGTACCTGTGCAAAAGTTAAATGTATGCATTGTGATGAATGAAGAGAGCATAGTAAGGTGAATCAAGTTCCCAGAAGGCGATAAAGTTCTGCTAAATGCAAGGAAAAGATGGCGGAAGAGCAAGTTTGTGAGTCAAATTCTTTTACACCTGTTCTATACTGTTCTGGGTAGCCAGATCATACATGACAACTCGGTGGAGATTGAGATCCTCAAAAGTCACAAATCAAAGGGACACCAACATGCAGAGCGGTCATAATTAAACTTTCGCTATTTGAGAGGGCTCCCTTGAAAAACGAGTGATCGCAGGACAATGAAACATTTATAAGGACATGCGAAAGATAAATAACGAATAAACCAATGAAAGAAACAATTTTTAATTTCCACATGAGAGGGTAACCTTTATTAATTGCTTACCGTGTTTACGTTCCAGGTTGCAAACACTGGTCAATGTGTCGACCGTCTGTATCCACTAGAGCCTGGAACCTCTTACCACTTCACAACTGTTCGCAACACTTTTCGAAAGATGGACCATGGAGTGTTCAGCTGTCGCCACACAGGTCGTGCACCGATTGATGATCGCACATTGCACCCATCATTCTCAGCCATGTCAACAGTAACAACAATTTGTGGCGCAATTGCCCGCTGGCCTATCCATGGAGCACTTATCAAATCGCCAATTAATTCAAACTTCCGAATCACGTTCTTCGACCCCAGTGAAGAAAGACAACATCGTATTCCTTTAATGCGTCCATACTCACGGAGAGAGCTCACGGCTGTGGTGCGAGTACGTCTACAGAGCGGCAAGTTAAGTGTTTATCCTTTTCTGTGTTTTCCACGTAGTATATTTATTAAATTTCGTGCGTGTCTGCTTTTATGGTTCTCTTCTTCAGTTAGTCTTGCTAGGATGGACAGGATGTGTGCATACTGTGTGCAGTCGCAGGAGGAGCTGGCCGCAGTTCGCTAACAGCTGAACGTGCTGTTAGCTAGAGCACCTTCAGGCTGCTGCCTGGGGGTATAGCAGTGGCGGAGAATCTGGCGCGTCGCATTCGACACCTCAGCTGTCACTTGTTTTGCCCACGGGCTCTGTTTCCGAGGCACCTCCTAGTGTACACGACGCGGTGGATCTGCCCTCACAGCAGAGAGAGTGGCGGGTAGTAACGCGTGCGCGTCGCTCGAGGGAGGGCCGGTCAATGTGGAGACTGGCCACCTGGCTTCGTCCATTCACCCTGTGAGTGGACGGGTGGCCGCCTCTTCAGCAGGGTCCGAGCAGGCGGGAAATGGCTTTACTGGTTATTAGTAGCTCCGATGTTAGGTGCGTTATGGAGCCCCTTAGGCGGATAGCGTACAGGGCTGGAAAGAAAGCCAATGTGCACTGGATATATCTGCCAGGGGGACTCATCTGAGATGTGGAGGCGGCCTTGCCTATGGCTATCGAGCGTGCAGGGTGCAGTCGTCTGGATTTTGTGGCTCATGTCGGCACCAGCGTCGCCTGTCACATGGTTTCTGAGGCGAACCTCAGTTTGGACAGGCAGCTGATGGAGGTGGTGAAGACTGATGGCCTCTCTCGCAGGGAGCAAGCAGAGCTCGCGGTTTGCAGCATCGTTCCCAGAGTTGACCGGTGCCCTTTGGTTTGGAGCCTAGTGGAAGGTCTCAACCGAAGGCCTCATCGACTCTGTAAAGGTCTTGGCTGCAGATTTCTAGACCTGCGTTATTGTGTGGGAGTTTGTATAACTCCCCTTGATAGGTCAGGGGTGCACTACACAAAGAAAGTGGCTACTTCGGTTGCAGAGTAATTGTGAAGTGCACATCAGGGTTTTTAGGCTAGGCGGTAGTTTGAGGTGCTCTGATGAACACTCGCCAGTCGTTTCACAACAAGGGAAGTCAAATGGTGTTCAGAAAAAAGACACTTCAAAAAACTGTCACAATTTTATCAACAAACTGTAGAAGTATTCGTAGTAAAGTTCCCGAGTTTACTGCCCACCAGGAAAGTTCTCGCACTCAAATTATTCTTGGAACCAAGAGTGGCTGAAACCTGTAGTGGAAAGCTCTGAAATACTTAGCGAGTCGTGGAACGTGTATTGGAAAGACAGATTAGAGGCCACAGTAGGGGGAGTATTCATTGACATTGACAAAAATATTGTCTCTATTGAGGTCGAAGTTGAGTGTGACAGTGAAGTCACATGGTCGCGTGTAAGAAGTGTAGGTGAAATAAAGTTGGATGTTTTCACTGGCCACCGGATTCCGCTGTGACAGTAGTAGGGCCATTCAAAGAAAATCTACGGTCAGTAGCGCGTAAATTCCCTTATCATGCAATAATAGTTGGAGGCGATTTTAACCTGCCGAGTATAGACTGGGATGTCTATGGATTCAATGCGTGGGCTACAGACAGTAATGCGAAATACTTTTCAACAAGTTTTCTGAAAATTATCTGGAGCAGCTAGCTCGGCAGCCCACACGCAGTGGAAATACACTACTGGCCATTAAAATTGCTACACCACGAAGATGACGTGCTACAGACGCGAAATTTAACCGACAGGAAGAAGATGCTGTGATATGCAAATGATTAGCTATTCCGAGCATTCACACAAGGTCGGCGCCGGTGGCGACACCTACAACGTGCTGACATGAGGAAAGTTTCAAACCGATTTCTCACACACAAACAGCAGTTGACCGGCGTTGCCTGGTAAAACGTTGTTGTGATGCCTCGTTTAAGGAGGAGAAATGTGTACCATCACGTTTCCGACTTTGATAAAGGTCGGATTGTAGCATATCGCGACTGCGGTTCATCGTTTCGCGACATTGCTGCTCGCGCTGGTCGAGATCCAATGACTTAGCAGAATATGGAATCGTTGGGTTCAGGAGGGTAATACGGAACGCCGTGCTGGATCCCAACGGCCTCGTATCACTAGCAGTCGAGATGACAGGCATCTTATCAGCATGGCTGTAACGGATCGTGCAGCCACGTCTCGATCCCCAGGTCAACAGATGGGGACGTTTGCAAGACAACAACAATCTGCACGAACAGTTCGACGACGTTTGCAGCAGCATAGACTATCAGCTCGGAGGCCGTGGCTGCGGTTTCCCTTGACACTGCATCACAGACAAGAGCGCCTGCGATGTTGAACTCAACGACGAACCTGGGTGCACGAATGGCAAAATGTCATTTTTTCGTATGAATCCAGGTTCTGTTTACAGCATCACGATGGTCGCATCCGTGTTTGGCGACATCGCGGTGAACGCACATTGGAAGAGTGTATTCGTTATCGCCATACTGGCGTATTACCCGGCGTGATGCTATGGGGTGCCATTGATTACACGTCTCGGTCACCTCTTGTTCGCATTGACGGCACTTTGAACAGTGGATGTTACATTTCAGATGTGTTACGACCCGTGGCTCTACCCTTGATTCGATCCCTGCGAAACCCTACATTTCAGCAGGATAATGCACGACCGCATGTTTCAGGTCCTGTACGGGCCTTTCTGGATACAGAAAATGTTCGACTGCTGCCCTGGCCAGCACATTCTCCTGCTCTCTCACCAATTGAAAACGTCTCATCAATGGTGGCCGAGCAACCGGCTCGTCACAATAGGCCAGTCACTAGTCTTAATGAACAGTGGTATCGTGTTGAAGCTGCATGGGCAGCTGTACATGTACACGCCATCCAAGCTCTAATTGACTCAATGCCCAGGCGTATCAAGGCCGTTATTACGGCCAGAGGTGGTTGTTCTGGGCACTGATTTCTCAGAATCTATGCACCCAAATTGCGTGAAAATGTAATCACATGTCAGTTCTAGTATAATATATTTGTCCAATGAATACCCGTTTATCATCTGCATTTCTTCTTGTTGTAGCAATTTTAATGGCCAGTAGTGTATCTTAGATGTTGTAGTTACAAATAGACCGGAACCTATTAACAATGTTAGTATAGAAACGAGTATTAGCGATAATAATGTCATTATAGCAACTATAATTACGAAAGTTAATAAATCAGTCAAGAAGGTTAGGAGAGTGTTTCTATCAGATAGAGCATATAAGCAGCTATTAACGTCTCACTCAGACAGTGAACTGGCATCATATATTTCCAGTAAGATAGATATAGAGGAATTCTGCGCGAAATTTTTGAGCACATCGTAAATCGTGGTCTAGAGAGATATATACCTTGTAAGTGGATAAAGGATGCTGCGGACGCTGTTGAATCACAGGCTGTTGCACCCTAGGTTCAAAAGCAGACGCACAAATGACGACAAGCGAAGGTTAGTAGATATTCGTACGTTTGTGAAAAGATCCATGCGCGAAGCATACAACAGCTAACACCGTCACACCTTAGCAAAAGATCTGGCAGAGAATCCGATAAAATTCTGGTCGTACGTAAAACCGTTAAGTGGGTCTAAGGCTTCCATTCAGTCCCTTGTTGACCAGTCTGATGTGGCAGTAGAAGACAGCAAATTTTTTTTTTCTTTATTGATTTTCAATTCCCCCCGAAGGGGGCGGGCCGGCAGCAGCTTACTACGCTGCTCTACAGCCTACAGACTTTTTTTTTAAATAAAGGAAGAAGAAAGAAACAAGGAAAAACAGGCGATAAAATGGCGATTTAAAGTGTAAAATGGCGTAAAATTGCGGAAAGTTAAAACAGAAAGCAAAAGGGGGTTGGCAATGTAGATAAAAGACACAGGAATCAGACAAGTAACACAGTAGACACACAATTAAAAAAATATGGCGACAGTCTGGTTTCTGTTCGCAAGTAATAAAAAGCACACCCAGCGACAGCATGATGGCTGTTCGCTACACATCCCAAAAGACACAACACGGAGCACGCACTGGAAAAACACACTGTAAAACACTGCACGAAAAAGGCGGCACAAAGATGGCACTCCCGATCCAAGGCAGATTGGGGGGGGGGGGAGACCTGGAGTAGGGGGAAAAACAAGGAGGGAGGAGAGGAAAAAACGAAAAAGGGGGGGGAGGAAACCAAGGAGGGAGAGGACTAAAAAAGGGGGAGAATGGCAGACGCGAGAGGGAATGAGAGGAGGCAGAGGAGGTAAATGTAAAAGGACGCAGGGGAGAGAAGGGGGCAAAGAGAGGGGAGGTGGGGAAGAAAGAGGATGGAAGGGGGGGAGAGGGAGCCCGGGAAAAGGACAGAGGAAAGGAGGGGGAGTGAGGATCAGAGTTGATAGGAGGGATAAATGGAGGGAGAGAGGGCATCATCCGGGAGGGAGAGTTGATGGAAGCCACCTTCGGAAAGGAGATGTAGGGTGTAGAGATGGAGGGTAGGGGGGACACAACGGTGAAGACGGGGCAGGGGGCGGGGATCGGAGAGGAGAGGAGCAACCAGGGGGTGAGGGGGTTCAAGATGGCGGGAGGTGTAGAGGATGCGGATATGTTCAAGGAACGGGAGCAGATGGGGGAAAGGAATGAGATCATAGAGGATCCGCGTGGGGGACGGGAGACGTATACGGAAGGCGAGGCGGAATGCATGACGCTCAAGGATCTGGAGGGACTTATAGAATTTGGGGGGGGGGCAGATATCCAGGCAGGACTGGCATAACAGAGGATGGGACGGATTAAGGATTTGTAGGTGTGGAGGATGGTAGAGGGGTGCTACCCCCATGTCCGGCCGGAGAGGAGTTTGAGGAGTCGGAGGCGGTTGTGGGCTTTGGATTGGATGGAGCGGAGATGAGGGATCCAGGTGAGGTGACGGTCAATGGTGAGGCCTAGGTAGGTGAGGGTGGGGGTGAGGCGGACAGGACGGGCACAGACAGTAAGGGAGAAATCCAGGAGCCGGAAGGAGCGAGTGGTATGACCTACGATGATTGCCTGGGTCTTGGAAGGGTTGAGTTTCAGGAGCCACTGGTTACACCATGCAGCAAAAAGGTCAAGGTGATTCTGGAGAAGGCGTTGGGACCGTTGGAGGGTAGGAGCAAGACAGCAAAACGAAAGCCGAAGTTTTAAATTTCACGTTCAAGAAATCACGCAGGAGAACCATACAAACATTGGACCGTCTACCGTATGGACGACATAGAAATAAGCATACTTGGCATGAGAAACAACGGAAAGATTTGAAAACAAGTAAAACATCATGTCCAGATGGAATCTCAGTTCGATTTTACAAAGAGTACTCTATGACATTGACCCCTTACCTAGCTCCCATTTGTCGTGAATCTCTGTCACAGCACAAAGTCCCAAGCGACTGGAGAAAAGCGCAGGTGACTCCAGTGTAAAAAAAAAAAGGTAGAAGGACGGACCTGCAAAGTTAAAAACCAACATTCCTAACTTCTGTTGGCTGCAGAATCCTTGAACATATTCTCAGTTCGAATATAATAAACTTTCTCGAGGCTAAGAAGCTTATGCCCACGAATCAGCATGGTTTTAGAAAGCATCGCTCGTGTCAAACTCAGCTTGCCCTTTTCTCACATGATATACTGCGAACTATGGATGAATGGCAACAGGCAGATTCCATATTTCTAGATTTCCGAAAAGCTTTTGACACCGTGCCCCACTATAGACTGTTAACGAAGGTAGGAGCATATGACACAGGTTCCTATATATGTGAGTGGCTTGGAGACTTCTGAAGTAATAGAACTCAGTAGGTTGTAGTCGAGTGCGAGCGTTGGGCAGCAATCTGTGGTTGTTTGCTGTTGATGCCGTGGTGTACGGTAAGATGTCGAAGTTGAATGGCTTCAGGAAGATACAAGACGACTTAGACAATATAACCCGTTAGTGTGAAGAATGGCAGCTAGTTCTAAATGTGGAAAAATGAAAGTTAATGCGGATGAGTAGGAAGAACAAACCTGTAATATCCGGATACAGTATTACTGGTGTCCAGCTTGACAGCTGGGAGTAACGCCGCAAAGCGATATCAAGTGGAAAGAGCTTGTGAAAACTGTGGTAGGGAAGGCAAATGGTCGACTTCAGTTTATTGCCATAATTTAAGGAAAGAGTGGTTCACCTGTAAAGGAGACCACACACAGTGCGATGGTGCAACCTATTCTTGAGTACTGCGCGAGTGTTTCGGATCCATACCAGGTCCGATCGAAGGAAGACACCGAAGCAATTCAGTGGTGGGCTGCCAGATTTGTTACCAGTAGATTCGAACAACACGTAAGTGTTACGGAGGTGCTTCGGGAACTCAAAAATGGGACTCCCTCGAGGGAAGGCGGCGTTCTTTTCGAGAAACACTATTATATAATTTGTGGAACCGACATTTGAAGCTGACTGCCGCTCGATTCTACTGACCTCCACCATACATCGCGCGTAATGACCATGAAGATAAGATTCGAGAAATGAGAGCTCATACAGAGGCATACAGACAGTCGTTCTTCCCTCGCTGTATTTGCGAGTGGAACAGGAGGAGAAATGACGAGTAGTGGTACAGGGTACCCTCCGCCACGCACCGTACGGTGGCTTGCGGAGTATCTGTGTAGGTGTAGCGGCAGCAGTATTCCTGGTGTTCTGAAAAAAAAAAACAGCTTTACGAGTTAAGCACTGTTCATCTTGTCCAAACCAATGATGACTTTCTGCACCTGTAATTAATGCTAATGCTTGTGTTTTAGTGCTATGTCACCATACTAGTACCAGCGCCATTACATTAACACTACTAACTACACAATTCCGGCAGTGCGCATTCTGAAGAGCATTCCTATGAAGCTGGGCGCCCATATGGTAAATAGTTTTTCATCTACACTGGCTGAAGTGTCGAAACTGTTATAACCACCCTGTATTTTACGCCTCAAGAGATTTATTTTGTAAGCGATCTTTGAGGCCAACCAACAAGTCTCACATCAGTGGTTGCGTGTACAATGAAGAATCAGGGAGAATGACCCAAATGGGAAAGTTTATTTATAATAACGCTGTATTTCACACCTCAAGACATTTATTGAATATGGAGCGTTAGAATCCACACAATAATTGTCATTCCTGTGGACGTGTGTACGGTGGAGAAACAGTGACAGTGATATGGAAGAACCTTTTGTAGTTTGCGTTTGGGTGACTTCCCAGTATGGTTAAAGCCGTTGTAACAGTATGGAAGATGACAAACATACCAGCATCGGACGAGATATTGGATAAGTTTATCCTATGAGGATGAATTGCGTGTTGTAGTTTTATTAGGAGCCAGTAGTGGGAAGCACTGAGCAGCAGCTGCCGATAGCCTTGTAGCACCAAGCACTTGAGATTTTGTCAGGTGCGACTATAGTGTGTAAACTTTTAGATGGCAGACCTCTCCCTAGCCCTGAATCGGTAGAAGTCGGTAAACGTCGGGAGGCTTCGTTAGACACGCAGTTGTGCTGCTGCCAACATTACGTAGCTGACTGTGTTGTACAAGGTAGCCATTGTCGTCTGCTTCGTTATTGTTTTGCGCTGTACTGTTCTGCATGTTTTTATTGTGCAGTTGTGCTAAACATTATCAAAATGAGTGAAGAGGCAGTTGCTGGCCCATCTCGGGAGTCGCCAACAACCCCTATCGGCAGGCCTACGGTTAGAAGAAAACCAGTATTACGTAGCGATGCTCGCAAAATTATATTGCGTGTGATTGAATGCTGCGAAAGGGAAAGGGAGCAGAAAAAATTGCTTCACTCCATTTACAAATCTTCCGTAAGAGCTGCTACATACACAGGACAAAGCATATGTAGCATTCGAAGATTCATACAGTTTTCCAAGAATCATTCTGGCGTAACACCACAAACGCCTGGCAAGAAAAGGTAAGTTTCCATTTCAGATATTTTGTTCGCGATCACTTTGAAGGAGCCCCCTATTTCGTCCGAATTACCTTATATTTCATCTTTCCTTGCTACCATATTGCTTTGTATGGAAACACCACTGGTTACTGTATTATTTCGAAACACATTCATATTACAGTACATTTCGAAATGGTTTGTGAGCGCATAGTAGACAAACATACGTACATTCGTTTTTATGTATATATATTTTAATGTACATGACGATTTCAGTTTCGTAAACGAACAACATTTAAAGAGAGTTTTACTTCCAAGCCTTTAACGCGCAATTTGTAGTGCCAGCACTGCAACTGGTAGGCGTGCCTTGCCCCCCCCCCCCCCCCCCCCCCCCAACGGCTCCTCTCCCCTCGCCCGCCAATGCGCTTTCTCCTCTCCCCGCAGTCCCCTCACAACTCTGTGACGATTTTTTATTGTGTTTAAGAAAGCCGAAAGCGTGAGGCACTAAATGTTGAAGAAGGAAGGATAAAGTACAGACATGCCACGTCAGGTAAACGTACGTGAATCCCATCACCTAATGATGAATGATTTGTTTGTGTATTTCATTCATACGTTTTGCATCTACAGGAAGTCCTTGATTGTACGAGGGCATGCTGAAAAGTAATGCCTCCGATTTTTTATGTGAAAACTCTTAAAGGCTTTTAAATAAAAGAAATGTTATTAACATTCTACAGCTTTATCCTTCATATCTACATATTTATTTCTCAACACAGTCACCCTGGCGACGGACACATTTCTCCGAACGAGAGACCAGTTTGCTGACACCGTCACTGTAGGTTGCTTGGCTTTGTGGACGGAGCCACAGCCTCACCTCTCCTGGCACCGCTTCGCCACTATCAAAACGAAGTCCTCAAAGGCGCTCTTCAAGTTTTGCAAACAGATCAAAATCGGACGAGGCCGAGACTGGAGTGTATTGTGGATGTTAAGTGATAGTGAGCCCAAAGCGTCCGATTGTTGCAGAGGTTACAGTGCTCGTGTGTGGTCTAGCATCGTCATGTTGAAGGAGAGGGTACTTCATATACGGACGAGCTCTGTTCGAATTCGTGCCTTCAGTTTTCTCATGCACCGGCAAAGCTGTTTTCCACACCGCCATGTTACACATTAGATTTAGGATCCCTCTTGAGTCAGTGAAGTGGGAAAGTCGACCGAGTAATATGCATGATGTGCAATACCTCAACTGACACTGAGAACAGAATAAATGATTCGGTGACATTACTTTTCAGCGTCCCCTCACAATAATGAACATCATAGAAAAGGAGAGCTACAGTCCATGGAGGTAATGATTTGGTAAAGAATATACAGGGTGTTATAAAAAGGTACGGCCAAACTTTCAGGAAACATTCCTCACACACAAAGAAAGAAAATATGTTATATGGACATGTGTCCGGAAATGCTTACTTTCCATGTTAGAGCTCATTTTATTACTTCTCTTCAAATCACATTAATCATGGAATGGAAACACACAGCAACAGAATGTAAAAGCGTGACTTCAAACACTTTATTACAGGAAATGTTAAAAATGTCCTCCGTTAACGAGGATACATGCATCCACCCTCCATCGCATGGAATCCCTGATGCGCTGATGCAGCACTGGAGAATGCCGTATTGTATCACAGCCGTCGACAATACAAGCACGAAGAGTCTCTACATTTGGTACCGGGGTTGCGTAGACAAGAGCTTTCAAATGCCCCCATAAATGAAAGTCAAGAGGGTTGAGGTCAGGAGAGCGTGGAGGCCATGGAATTGGTCCGCCTCTACCAATCCAGTGGTCACCAAATCTGTTGTTGAGAAGTGTACGAACACTTTGACTGAAATGTGCAGGAGCTCCATCATGCATGAACCACATCTTGTGTCGTACTTGTAAAGGCACATGTTCTAGCAGCACATGTAGAGTATCCCGTATGAAATCATGATAATGTGCTCCATTGAGTGTAGGTGGAAGAAACTAAAATGAGCTCTAACATGGAAATTAAGCGTTTCTGGACACAAGTCCACATAACATCTTTTCTTTATTTGTATGTGAGAAATGGTTCCTGAAAGTTTGGCCATACCTTTTTGTAACCCCCTGTATAACTTGAAAATAGAGGGATGGCAAAGTTCTGAACTCAGGTACAGAAACAAATCGTTTGTATGAGGATGAACATTACTATGCTACTCACCTCAGGATCAATATACTTGTGAGTCAACGACATAGGCTCTTCCTGTTACTTATTAAAACTATTACGACATTCTTAAGGCATTAGAGATGGGACTTGTGACATTATGATGGCAGACGCTGCACATGGTAGAGATGAGAGCGACCCAGTTTTTGGTTGTAAGTAGGCTATGGGCAGGAGCAATTATGCTAGACACCCTACAGATTCCGATCAAGCTGTGCCCCTAGTTACTCGAAGGAACTTTGAATCTGAACTTATAAATCTTGCAATGTGTCTGTGAGAAGAACTGTAAAAACGTTAGCTCTTCCACAAACATTGCATTATGTGTTCTGAGCTATTGGTCAAGACAGTTCATGTCATGAACAGCATGTTTGCCTGAGAATGTGAAAATTATTAATTTCCTTTCGTATTTTATTGTGGTATTTACTGGGACATTGTTATTGTTTTTATGTGTATGCATTTCTCAACAAATATGTAATCCGAGACTGGTCAGTCGGCCCATTCACAATTATTACTTAATAAAATTATCTTTATGTTCACTATGAGCAGTGTTGAAACTTATGTGTTTGTAATTCTATTGTAGTTTGGCACTCGGAACTACTAATTAATGAAATGAACTTGACATGTACTATCTGCTGCGCCACAACTTGCATATGTTTGTAACTTTATAATATTTCTTTCACGAGTGCTTTAATACGATTTTTGTGAGACTGTTGATGGCAGACCTTTGTAAAATGTAAACCTTCATGGCCGGAAATGTCGGAATATAGCTTTACCCGATGAGAAAATAAAGCGCAGGGTTGAACAGTCGGCCATCCTTGCTCAGAAGGAACGTGAAGCGAGGACGGCTTGCATACCATAAAGTATGTTGAAAGGAATCCTTCTTAGCAGAGGCCAAAATCTGAAATACAGGAGAAAACATGAGTCTACACAGTGTGGAAGCAGCCACTAAGAGCAGAAGAGGCCAGCTGGAATGTTTGTTCAAAATTAAGTAAGGAGTTCTTTGGTTGGCTCATAGGAATTATTTTGATAGTGAGGGAGAGTTCCTTGGCGTGTAATGTGGACATCTTCTCACTGGCCATAGACTGAAATCTGTTACATTGTGGGGGAGTTTTTCTGACTTCATATCCATGCAAAAGGGAAAAAATACCTCACTGGTTAACCACAACAAAATCCTTAAGAGTAGGAAATTGGTAAGCTTGATTATTAAATTATCACTGGTCGGAACTCGAAACGTCTTTTGCAGTTGGCCAGTGAGGTTCCAATGCTGGCAGAACCAGTTGAGTTTTTGAGTTGAAAGTAAGAGAATACTTCTTCAGAAAGCGCCATAAAGAACGCTTTCTCATCACAGTAGTGTAGTCAGAACCTCTTCTTGGAATGTCTTAGAGATGCAGAACGAGATATCTTTCCCTGTGGTAAATGGATTGTCAGACCATGATGCACAACTGATTAACTTGCAAACCTTAACAGGGTGTATAGTTGAGAAACCAGTAAGTGTGAGGTTGCTCAATCCGGTATCTATAGAGCACTTCAGAGAAAGTTTAAGAAATGTTAACTGGGGAGATGTATATAATTTGCCAAATGCTAATGATAAATGCAACATATTTCTTGATAAATTTGTATCCCTTTTTGAACATTGTTTCCCAAAGAAAATTACTAAATGTAACACAACACACTTTTCAAAGAAACCTTGGATTACTACAGGTATTAAAGTGTCTTCAGGCAGAAAAAGAAAACTGTATGAGACAGCAGGAACTAGTAAAGATCCAGAAGTAGCTCTACACTGTAAAAACTATTGTAACACACTGAGAAAAGTTGTAAGGAAATAAAGAAATATGTATGCTAGAGAAGAAATTAACAACTCTGGCAATAAAATCAAATCACTGTGGAATGTTTTTAGAAGGGAGAGAGGAAAAGTAACCACCAGGGTAGGTAGTATTACTATTAAAGAGAATGAGACCATCCTAACCAACAGTACACAAGTAGCTTATGTATTTAACAACCATTTCATAAGTGTAGGAGAAAAAATTGGTGAGAATAGCTCAAAAGAAAAAGCCAGGCAGTATATAGAAGAGTCAGTTTTGAAAAATTTTAGTCAGATTAATTTCCACTGAACAACCTCTTGTGAAATAAGTAAAATTATTAAATCTTTGAAAAATAAATGTTCTGTTGGCATAGATGAGATCTCTAATATGATATTATAACAATGTGGAGCTATTACAGCTGATGTTCTGAGTCACATACAAAATGCATCACTAACTCAAGGTATTTTCCCAGATAGGTTAAAATATGCCATCGTCAGGTCTCTCTACAAAAAGGGGAACACCACAGATGTCAATAATTATTGGTCAGTATCCTTGCTTACAGCATTTTCAAATATCTTCGAGAAAGTAATGTACTCAAGAGTGGTTAGCCATCTCAGTGGTAATGGGACACTTAGTAAATCACAGTTCTGATTTGAAAAATGCTGTTCCACTGAGACAGCAATATAAAATCTCACTGTCCACATAACAGAGTCTTTAAATAGTAAAATGTCGTCAACAGGAATTTTCTGTGACTTGTCCAAAGAATTTGATTGTGTGAACCATGACATTATGTTAGAGAAATTACAATTGTATGGTATAAATGGAATAGCATATGAGTGGTTTAAGTCATACCTACAGAACACGAAACAAAAAGTTTCTTTATATGTATCAAGTGATTTAAATAAGTTTGCCACTTCATGTAACTGGGGTGAAATTACATTAGGTGTTCCATAGGATTCAATCATGGGGCCCCTTCTGTTCTTGATATATGTGAACGATGTCCTTTCTTATCTGAAACAAGAAGCTGAACTGACACTATTTGCTGATGATACAAGCATCATTATTGATGCAGTAAAAGAAACTCCAATTGAAAATGGTACAAATAAGGTCTTGGAAAAGCCATTAATTGGTTTTCTGCAAATGGGCTTGCTTTAAACTTTGAAAAAACACAGTACATCCAATTTTCTGCTGTAGAAAGTACAGTTCCTTCAATAAATATAACACATCAACAGAAGTTAGTAGAGATGGTAGAGCATACTAAGTTTTTGGGGGTACATATAGATGAGAATCTTAATTGGAAAATTCATATTTTGGATCTTATAAAGTGACTAGGTTCAGCAACTTTTTCAATCAGAATAATTGCCAATTTTGAGGATATAGAAATTAGTAAGCTAACATACTTTGAATACTTTCACTCTCTGATGTCATACAGAATAGTATTTTGGGGTAACTCAACACTTAGACAAAAAGTATTCACTGCTCAAAAGAAAGTGGTTACAATAATGTGTGGGGTTCATAGTCACACATCTTGTATGCATCTTTTTAAAATGGTTCAAAGCACTATGGGACTTAACTTCTGAGGTCATCAGTCCCCTAGAACTTAGAACTACTTAAACCTAACTAACCTAAGGACATCACACACATCCATGCCCGAGGCAGGATTCGAACCTGCGACCATAGCGGTCGCGCGGTTACAGACTGAAGCGCCTAGAACTGCTCGGCCACTCCGGCCGGCTCATCTTTTTAAAAGATTGAGAATTCTTACAACAGCCGCACAGTACATTTACTCACTAATGAAATTTGTTCTCAACAACATGGCCCAGTTTTAAAATAACAGTGACATTCATGATTATAATACCAGAAAAAAGAAATACTTACACTATCCTTTACTCAATCTATCATTGGCACAGAAAGGGGTAAAATATACTGCTATAAAAATTTTTGACAAATTACCAGATGAAATAAAATGTCTGACAGACAGCAGTAATAGCTTCAAAAATAAATTGAAATCATATCTCCTTGACAACTCCTTCTATACATAAATGAATTCTTGAATAGGAATAAATAAATCTATAAATATAGCATATGCATGTTGCGCCATTTAAGGGAATGAGGTGAATAATAGAAATATTAATCTTTAACACTGTACCGTTTTATATATATATATATATATATATATATATATATATATATATATATATATATTAAAAATCTTGTTTCATATTTCATATGTGCGTTTCTTGTGCACTTGACATGTTGCACATCATAACAGCTACTGTACCATGCGATTTATCAATGGAACACACAACCAACTAACTAAGTAATCTTCTACTTAGAGCAGGCCGTGCTGAACTTAAAATTATCAGTCACTACTGCAGCCATCTTCTGCTCTCACACACCTTTTGAGTGGTAACACTGGGCTGTCTTTGCATGCATCAAGATGAGGTAAGCAGGAAGTCAGTTAATTTGTATCAGTGTTTCGTCATGCAGATCTAATTTTCACTGCCAACTAATTATACCCACCATGTGTTAGTGATACTGTTTTACATCGTTCCCTCATGTATTTACCTACCTTTGCCAAAGTTATAGTGCATATCTGCAATTTCTTATTCACTTAGTAATTGTTTGTACTCTTGATTCAGTGAATAAAACATTTTTGATGTTTTTTTATTATGAGAGAGGAGGAAACAGTGGCAGTGGGGAAGAGATGGAAAAGTAATAAATACTGGAAGTTAGTAGACAGTGGTTCTGGTACAGGAGCATAGAAAGTGTGAAGGAGACCATGGCAGTGTGAGAGAAAGAGAGGGACACAGTAGGAATGGAACATAGTTGACAGTGACAAAACAGTGCTAGGAAAATAGTGGAAAAGACAAGGCTAGTTGGAGATGAGAGAAGGAGAAAGTGGATGTGGTTGAGAGTCAGTGACAGAGAGAGACAGAGTCTGTGACGCCAACAGCAAGGAAGCGAGAGTGGTGACAGTGAGAAAAGACAGCAGCAATGAGAAGGAATTAATGAAATAGTAGCAGTAAGACAGAAGAAGGGAGGAAAATTAACATTTTAACGTTTCGTCGACATCGAGATGATTAGAGACATCATACAAACTCAAACAGATTCAAGGATGGGGAGGAAATTGGCTGGGCTCTATCAAAGGAATCATCCTGGCATTTGCCTGGTGAAGTGTAAAACTGCACTGCCAAATCGAACTTCCACAGTCAGACTCCAACAGTTAGTGTAGTGTAGTTGAGGTGGGAATCATCGAAAACCTAGATCTGGATGGTTGGACACAGATTTAAACCATCATCCTCCGGAATTTGAGTCCAAGTAAGACAGAGCAAGGGGGAGACAGTCATAGTGACAGGACACTACAGTGGAAGGACAGAACGAAAGAGACTTTGGCACTGTAGGAGTAGGACAGAACCAAAGAGATTTTGGTTGTGCCACAAGAGACTGTCAGTCAGGGAGACACAAAGAAAAATCACAGAGAGTTGTGAATGAGTGAATGAGATTGGGCAAGTGGTAGTGGATGGGTATGATCAATTTACAGCGATGGACTAGTGGGTGTGAGCGAGTTTGTGGGAGTTTGTGGGAGTTAGAGGTGAGTTGCATTTTAAAAAGAGCACAAATATGTTCACATACCAAAAATGTTGGGAGCATTTTTTAACATGCTGAAAAGGTAGAATGAGGCAGCTGGTACCCAGAGTCTTTTAAATAAACAGGTACATATTCGCATTTCTTGTGCATCAGTAGGAGCATTTTGCTGATAATTACTTCATTCATGAGCTTGTAGTCCACAAGATGGATGCCTTTGTGCACAGTTCTGTTAACTTGTTCCTGTAGGTCGAAAATTTCTTCTTGAAAATGCATTCTTTCAGTCAATATTACTTGTATATTTGTGATACAGAAAACGCATTGAAACAATTTCAGTCATCTGTGGAGTGTAAGAATAGGTAAAATAACAAATAGGGAAACTGTAGAGAGTATTGATTGTGAATCACATGCTGATGGTAGCGAATTCGTTGATCTGGCGATTGATGATGAAGAACCTTCAGCTGGCGAAATGAAATCACAAGTTGTAGGTGAAGAGTTCACTCCACAAACTAGCCACATTCTGTATTCGTTTGTAGAGTTGTATAAAAGATCAGAAGTAATGATGAATACCAATTTCGATACTATGTCATCAAAACATGAAGCACTATTGATGCAATTTTCAATAGCATTAAATCAAAATCTCAGAATTAGAGTACTCTTATAATGGCATTCCTGATGCTATAAAGAAATTAACAGACCAAGTTGTTTCAATTAAAATGGAACAACCCATTCTGAAAGGCACTGTTCGGAAGCTAATCCAAAGAGCAAATGACTTGACTGCTGAATGGGAGGTGAAATGAAAAAAAAAAAAAACAATTTGATGTACAGAGCGAACTTTCCTCATGAGTTACGAAATGGAGAGCTGAGAAAGACATGCAGATTAATCAAAAGCTGGACTCTGAGCTAAAAGTTGCCAAACAACAGTTTAGTACTAGAATGAGAGGCTTTGGGGAACTAATTCAATCGGAGTTGTATCAAATTAAAACTACATTAAGCAGGGACCTCCCTGAGTTGTGCAGCAACGTAGCTGCACAGATTAATGACACGAGGAGGGAGTTGTCTGCTGTTAAGGAAATAGTGCATGAGACACTGCCCTTTGGTACTGAGGCAAGTGATACTTATAACACACTAAGTCAGTTTGGTAGGATATATAGAAACAAGATAGGTCATAGTAGTCCATCATCTAATCATGTATCATGCAGGATGCCAGCAACTCTTACCTTGCCATCTGTTTTTTTACGCGAAAGTTTGCTAAATCATAGACAAACATCCAATCATTTTTATAAAATCATTTAAAGAAGTTTTGTCTAGGACATGGTCTGATTTACAAAATATACAGTTCGCTACAGGATTTATCCAGGGCGAAGCAGCACTTCGGGTATATGTGTGAACAATTTGCAAAGGCTCTTTTATTAAAATACTGGTCTATCTGTGCTCAGGAAAGAAGTTTTTATTCAAGAGCCCTTCCATAGCTGACGAGATACTTTATATAAATTATTAATATATGAGCAAAACACAGTACTAGCGCGAATCGATCTCACACCATGATGTGCTGCAGATTCTTAAAGAGTCTGATGAACCTAAATAAAAGGAGATGTGACAGTAGGTACAATCTCTGTACTTTGTATACTTTGTTAATGGGGGAAATCAGTGGCATAATAATAATAACAATAGGTGGAATTCCAATTTAAGAAATCAAGGTGAATCAAATGTAAATAGTACTCAGCAGGGTAACTATCAAGTGTAAAATCGCACTGCTAAAACATACTTCCACAGTCAGAATTCAACAATTAGTGAAGTGTAGTTGAGGTGCAAAGGCAGCCACTCTGCTATGCCAAATTCAACAAACCAAAAGCTTCCTCATTAGGCCATCCTGTGTGAGTTGCCAGATGTGGCAAAAGCAACAATTCTAGCTCTGTTAACCTATTGTGCTATAAAGATGGAGCAGATACTAGAGATGAGGTGTTTACTGATCTTAATGTGTGTAACGAACAACATGAAAATGTAGTTCAGGCCATTGTTAATGCTGTACTGGGAAATATACCAACTTCAAGCGCGCTAGTTATTGGAACTACTGCTAATGTAATGCTCAACAGAATTAGTGAGATTATGAAAGTTTCTATCTCACCAGTTCAGAATTGTAAGATTATTGGTGCGATCAGTACTAGGCCATGCAATGTCAAGGTGCAAACACAAGTGCCTTTAATCCTAGGAAATGAGGTCATTAGATGCATGTTCCTAATTGTAGAATGTTTAATTGTGAATTCTCTTTTGGGTATTGAATTTTTTCGAGAGAGGGCCCTCAAATTAAACTTCTCTAATGCTAAACGCTACCTATGTATTGATGGAATGAATATTACTGTAGATTTACTGAAGACAAATAAACATGGCAAGTACTGTCAAGGTGTAAAGGTCAGGTTTGTTAAGACAAAAGTGCTGCATAACAACTGTCAGCAATCTCACCCAGTGAATATCATATTAATGACAGAGTCAGAACCCAAGTATCTTATTTCACAGCAACAAACTGAACTATGTAGTTAATTTGTTACTAAAGTATTTATATTTATTTGCAGAAAAACCAGGCGTCATCAGAGGTTATTGATGTAATTCAGTACAAAACCTATAGTCATGGATCTCAGCCCATCCTGTGGTAGAAACGAGAGGCTTTAACAAAAAAATACATAAAATATTACTCCAGAAGATTATTGAGCCACTGTTTCACCATATTACATTCCACTATCAGTAGTGGCTAAACCTGATGATCGTCTTGTGTTTTGACACTAAGACAATTAATCAAATTATTGTTCCTGTTTTTACTAGGCCTGAGAACCTGGATGAAAAATACAAAAGTTTAATGGTGTAAAATTTTTGACAAGCGCTAATCTGAGAGCCTCCTATTGGGATATCCCATTTACAGAGGAATCTTGCAAATATAGTGCCTTGCAGGTAGGTTATACCAATTTCGCGTTCTGCCACTTGGTTTAAATGTCAGTTCAGATGTCTTTATCACTGCACTAAACACTGTGCCGAGACCTGTACTGCAAATCTCCAAAAATCGATATTTGGTAAGGATAAAATCAAATTTCTTGGACATGTAGCTTCGTCTACAGGAATAATGCCAGATGGTGGCAAAATCATTGCAATAACAAAGTTCCCCACACCCAGAATGAAAAAAGGAGTTTAAAGTATTTCTAGGCTTAGCCTCGTTTTTCAGAAATTTTGTACCTAATGAGTTACTGAATACTGATACACTCCTGAGTGTATTGAAAAAAAAATACAGTGTTTCTGACAAAAGGTTATCAAATAGCTACTGATTCTATTAAGCATGCCTTAGTGAATTCTCTACTAATACACCCATCTGATATGTCTAAGGACTCCTGTCTTCTGGGAGATGCTTCCACTTGTGGCTTTGGAGCTTGTTTATTTCAAATCAATGAAGATGGTGGTAAATCAAACATTTATGTCATAGAATTTGCTGGCTGTACTCTCTCTGTGCGCGAATGAGCATATTTTGCCACTGAGTTAGAGTCTTTAGCCATTGTTTCAGCTTTTAAAAAGTTCCATTGTTATTTTCATGGTAATCATATCAGAGCGTTTTATAACCATCAAGCTCTGGGGTTTCTTTTAAACTGCAAACTCTCACATGCCCACATAGAGGAGTTTTTTTTTTAAAAGAAGAATATGACTTTGATATAGTTCATGTTAGTGAAGAAAGCTATGTAGTGGCAGATGCTTTACTCACCTTCCTGAAGGGCTTCCAGAATTCTCAGAATTAAGTGAACAGACTTCAGACTACAGGATCTTGCTTATAAAGGAAAAGATTTGTAGGTAATATTATGTAGACATGTGAAACAGTATGGAGACTCTCCAGGATGCAAACATATGTGGAAAAGGGTTAAACAGTTACTAATACAAGAACCCAGTGATAAACTGTTCCAACACTATAAGAACCATACTCATGTATTATTCTATAGATGTAATGTACAGCCTGATTCTTGGTGTGTGTGTGTGTGTGTGTGTGTGTGTGTGTGTGTGCGTGTGTGTGTGTGTGTGTGTGTGTGTGTGTATTCCCACAGTCTGTCAAACCAGTCTAATTTGGTGTACCCATCATATATGGGGCATCTTGGTAGGAAATTGACCTTTACTGCTATTTTCTAAACACGCATAGATAGGTACAGGAAGTTTTAAGAACTTGCATGATCTGTCAAAAGACCAAACCATCAAACAAGTGCTGTTGCATAGAACCACTTCAACATTGCCAACTAAAGCACTGCAAATCGAGCTGATTGACGTCTCAGACCCCTTGTTTAAACCTCAAGGTGGATTAAAATACTTGGTCACACTTTATGATATCTTTCCTAAATATATCAGGCTGTACACAATGAAAACTACCACAACATTATCTGTTATTAAAAGAATAACAAATGACTATACACCAAGGATTTGTAAGCTTAATGCATTACTATTAGAGAATGCTTCTAACTTTTCTAGTGTAAAGTGGGAAACATTCCTATGGACTTTTCGAACAAATTGTCAATAATTTGCCACACATCTCTACCCAGTAGACACCAGCTGAATTAATGCTTAAACTGTCAGAAGTAAAGGAGTGGATAGACCCATTTCCCAGAAGTCCAAGGAAGGAAAAACTCCTGGGAAGATAAAATAACACAACCACTAAATACATTGACAGGAAATGATTGCCTAAGGAAAGCGTACTGTGATAAAAGGTGGGTAACAAAATGCTTTTGAAAACACACCCAAATCCATACCTTTTAAAGAGGAAATATCCAAGTGGTAACTGATGTATTCAGGTCCATTAAAAATAGAATACCTCATGAAGGGAGCTTCTTATTAGCTTCTCCTGACACAAACAATATTAAAAAGGTGTCCCCTTACAAGGATGTAAAGGAATACATATAGTAACTTTAAGTTCTCTACACATACAGGTTCATGTAACTACATAAAAGCCCTGAACTACACAGAAGTTGCATACCTTACAGACATTGACAAAAACCTCTTTACTTCATTTATTCAAAATCAGAAAGGGTATAAGTAAACTGTAGTGATTAATATGACCTGCACTCATGTACATATTATATATAATGTATTTATATTCTATAGTTATTTAAGATGTACTTCAAAGAATATACAGAAAGAGAAATTGTCTTGTGTAAATTAAATTTATGTTTAAAGCCAGATATGAGACTGAAAAGGAATTAAAAATTGAGTTAATTTATTTGGAATTAATTTTCGAACAAAACTTCGTTCTCAACAGGTATCTCCCTTATTAGTAGTTCCAAATTACTTCTGCTAGATACATCTGTGGATCAATTTTTTCTTTGTAAATGTCACTATAAGCACTTTGACTAAAAACTGTGCAAGGACATAAAATCCAACACAAATAACTTCACTTATCACCTTCTTTAAGTCGCATGAATGGTGTTTGCAGTTTCAGTGTGTATGACACTCTAACTTACATGTAAAGATAGTATTCGGTGGAAGCACATGTAAGTAATTCAAGCCTGTGAACAACTGGCTTGACATGTAAACACGATAGCAAAAAGCCATTTCCAAAATTTGGTTGTTGTCTTTTGGAAGCTGTGTCACATCTAAACGTAAATATAAAACTCCGACACTGACTAAATGAATATGTGACGTTGCTT
The DNA here is from genome assembly GCF_021461395.2 of Schistocerca americana. Taxonomy (NCBI): domain Eukaryota; kingdom Metazoa; phylum Arthropoda; class Insecta; order Orthoptera; family Acrididae; genus Schistocerca; species Schistocerca americana. The sequence goes on along the minus strand of NC_060125.1, from coordinate 554,716,693 downwards.
GGATTCATTCTTTGAATCTCCTACATCTCTTTCGTTAATCAAACTTCACATGCATGCCAAGTCACACCACATTGAAGTTTGTGTGTTGCATATATCACATCCTCATGCATCAAATGGATAATGCTTTATTCATCACTATATGCAAATGACACCACATCGCCAACAAAAATACTATAGGTTGCAGAGGCACTGGGAGGGAGATACGTAGAGAATAATCCAGCTTCTCACCATGGTACCATAATTTTAGTGGTTTCTCAATGGGATGGTTATAATTTATTTAATGTGTCTGTAACTCGAACTTACATTAATGTTCATAAATTTGTGAAAATATATAAAGTGCCCATCCAACCAAAAGCTAAATTGCATGTCAATATATTTTGCTACATACAGGGTGTTACAAAAAGGTACGGCCAAACTTTCAGGAAACATTCCTCGCACACAAAGGAAGAAAATATGTTATGTGGACATGTGTCTGGAAACGCTTACTTTCCATGTTAGAGCTCATTTTATTACTTCTCTTCAAATCACATTCATCATGGAATATGCCGGCCGAAGTGGCCGTGCGGTTAAAGGCGCTGCAGTCTGGAACCGCAAGACCGCTACGGTCGCAGGTTCGAATCCTGCCTCGGGCATGGATGTTTGTGATGTCCTTAGGTTAGTTAGGTTTAACTAGTTCTAAGTTCTAGGGGACTAATGACCTCAGCAGTTGAGTCCCATAGTGCTCAGAGCCATTTGAACCATTTAATCATGGAATGGAAAAACACAGCAACAGAACGTACCAGTGTGACTTCAAACACTTTGTTACAGGAAATGTTAAAAATGTCCTCCGTTAGCGAGGATACATGCATCCACCCTCCATCGCATGGAATCCCTGATGCGCTGATGCAGCCCTGGAGAATGGTGTATTGTATCACAGCCGTCGACAATACGAGCACGAAGAGTCTCTACATTTGATACCGGGGTTGCGTAGACAAGAGATTTCAAATGCCCCCATAAATGAAAGTCAAGAGGGTTGAGGTCAGGAAAGCATGGAGGCCACGGAATTGGTCCGCCTCTACCAATCCATCAGTCACCGAATCTGTTGTTGAGAAGCGTACGAACACTTCGACTGAAGTGTGCAGGAGCTCCATCGTGCATGAACTACATGTTTTGTCGTACTTGTAAAGGCACATGTTCTAGCAGCACAGGTAGAGTATCCCGTATGAAATCATGATAACGTGCTCCATTGAGCGTAGGTCGAAGAACATGGGGCCCAATCAAGACATCACCAACAATGCCTCTCCAAACGTTCACAGAAAATCTGTGTTGATGACGTGATTGCACGATTGCGTGCGGATTCTCGTCAGCCCACACATGTTGATTGTGAAAATTTACAATTTGATCACGTTGGAATGAAGCCTCATCCGTAAAGAGAACATTTACGCTGAAATGAGGATCGACACATTGTTGGATGAACCATTCGCAGAAGTGTACCCGTAGAGACCAATCAGCTGCTGATAGTGCCTGCACACGCTGTACATGGTACGGAAACAACTGGTTCTCCCGTAGCACTCTCCATACAGTGACGTGGTCAACGTTACCTTGTACAGCAGCAACTTCTCTGACGCTGACATTAGGGTTACCGTCAACTGCACGAAGAATTGCCTCGTCCATTGCAGGTGTCCTCGTCGTTCTAGGTCTTCCCCAGTCGCGAGTCATAGGCTGGAATGTTCCGCGCTCCATAAGACGCCGATCATTTGCTTCGAACGTCTTCCTGTCGGGACACCTTCGTTCTGGAAATCTGTCTCGATACAAACGTAACGCGCCACGGCTATTGCCCCGTGCTAATCCATACATCAAATGGGCATCTGCCGATTGCGCATTTGTAAACATTGCACTGACTGCAAAACCACGTTCGTGATGAACACTAACCTGTTGATGCTACGTACTGATGTGCTTGATGCTAGTACTGTAGAGCAATGAATCGCATGTCAACACAAGCACCGAAGTCAACATTACCTTCCTTCAATTGGGCCAACTGGCGGTGAATCGAGGAAGTACAGTACATACTGACGAAACTAAAATGGAAATTAAGCGTTTCCGGACACATGTCCACATAACATATTTTCTTTATTTGTGTGTGAGGAATGTTTCCTGAAAGTTTGGCCGTACCTTTTTGTAACACCCTGTATAGACCTACTGTGAGTGACTGTGGCGTGTATTCAACAGATACAAAGTAAGCACTGCTTACCAAGTATAAACTGGAAACAACAGGGCAACTAATGAAGACATTATAGTTTAAAAGCACTCCTTATATGACTGAGTTCTTGAACACGTTTGACAAGCGGCTGCTGGAAGTACTACAAGTGCGGCAGATTCCTCCCAGATCCCCCGATGGCATGAAAGCGTTCCTTGGTGCGAAGTTAGAACAACTAAAAGTATATTTCCTTTCCTGGTCTGTGAAAATCGTGCACGTATTGAGATAAATGACTAGTTACAATTGTGGTACATAGCTCTATCTCAGCGCCGTAAACAGACTTTACAGTTTATAATACACATTCCACAGAATTATTGCTGTTGGTGTGAAGATAAGCAACAGTGGTCATTGCAGCAGGTGGCGAAATCGTAGAACTCCAAGCAGGGCAGCGACAGTGTAAACATATGATTCTACTGCATAATGACTATGCTGCACACAGTTTCCAGTATAACATGACATAATATAACAAGTAGGCCTAAACCTGGTTCGTGCATCATAACTTAGGTAATATCTTACCTATGGCGCTTTAATACACAACAACAGTAACGAGGGGCTGATAGGATGCTCTAATACTTTGTACACAACTACTGCAGGTGATGTCTTTTGCTTTAAATCATAAACACATTTGGAATAGTGTTGGTTATTGCGACACGTCTAATGTTCACAGAGCCACAAAAATACACAGTTTCAGAACCATTTTATCCATAAACAATGAAAAGATGTGCAGGAAGATTAGAACTGACTGAATGTTGCATGATCAGAAGGCAGTTCGTAACTTATAACACGAAAATTCATGCAGAAGAATAGGGACATAATGAAGTGCTTAGTAATCGATGGGATGGTCTTCAGAGTATGTGATAAACCACATGTGTCTCTCAATAAAGGTCATTATACGGTACTTGTACATTTTCCCAGAGAAAATAGCTGAAAAATTATTTAGAAGAGTCTTCTACATTCACAGGAGTGCCAAATCTAATACACAACAAGTTGATTGCTTCTGTTTCAAACACACTTATGAATAAAATTCGAAAACATACAACTGAATTGACATTTGTCACAGTTATACTAGATCAAACAGCTGACGTGACCTCTCTTCAGTATTTCGCTATGTCATAGTAGTTGGGCAGGTCCATGAAATCTTTTCTTTTTTTTTTTTTTTTTTTAATTCATGAACACATATGAAGACAGAACATCTGAGATATTCTGCCTTTTGTAGTGCATCTCAAGCGAAGACAGTGGGTACCAGGAGCTGTAGTCAACGTTGATTATCAGTATGGCCTGCAGTGTGGAGTGAAAAATACGTTTATTTCTTGAAAATTTGCTGCTCTGCAGCTTGTAGAAATTGTAAATATGTCATTTTAACAATTAATTGTTTGACATAAGCTGCCTCTTGCCATTCGTTTATTTTACTGTAGTACTTTAAGGCGTTGCTCATCATTAGCAGTGTAAGGGTCTACGGGTTGCAAGCAGTACGGTACGTTAACACGCGCCCGCTAGCCGGCCTATCTGGAATGCTGACGATTTTCTTGGTCAGTAGACGAGCGTCCGGCCGCACTGCGACGGGGATTACGCGACTGGCTGCCGTCCGAGGCGGGCAGTATTAACTAGCGCGGCCTCGGGCGCGAATATGTCTCTCTTCTTAGCTCACCACGGAGCCTTCCCATACGACTGTAATTAGCCGGTGTTAGGATGTCAGACACAGTGATGATGGGTGCGCGTAGCGTGCGTGTTTTATAATCCGCCTTTGTTAATAAAACTGTTTAAACTTACTTCTCGTGTTCGCGTATTGCCGTACGTCAAGGACCCATCGCTTACAAATCCTGACAAAATATTCGTGTAATCATCATCCGGGGCAACAACACAGACTAACCTCCTTATAGAAGTGGTGTCAGTATGGGGGTAATTATGGAAAATCTACAGTCCTGAAGAGGCGCGCAGTACAATGTGAACTTCGAGCAGCAGCACGAACATCTTCCGACTACGCGGGGACATCCAACGCTGGAATTCAGGTTAGTCTACTCCAGTTTGGCTAGAATACGAAAGGCAGTGATGGATTTTTATTTTACATTTAAGTGACTCACTGGCGTTAAATTAGACGAAATATCACAATCCAGTCAGAGTAACGTTGTCGATCTACAAACTGTTATTAATGAACTGCAACAACAGATTCGGCAGTTAATAGCAGAAAGAAGCGAGCGTAACATTCCGAGAGCTTTGTCAAATGATAGTTCATGCAGTACAAGTACAACTACAATAAATAATTTTTCATTATTGCCATCAGTACCAGCTTTTAGCGGGAAACCCGAAGATGATGTGAAAGTGTTTTTTCGTAAACTTGAAGGCGTCGCCTTGTTAGAATCATGGACAGATTCCGATAAGCTAGTGGTTGCCAAATTAAGAATTCAGGGAGCAGCACAAGATTTGATTAGCGCGGAGCCTACTTGCGTGAAATCAGAGGATTACAATGAGTTTAGAACGATTGTTGTTCAGAGATTTAAAGCAAAAACGCGATCAGATTTTACAGAGAGCAGCTTCACAGTTTGCGAATGCGACGAGACGAATCTATCGAGCACTTTGCACATAGATTGGCGCGATGTAAAACGTTTCAGGAAGCAGTAGAATCAGCTGTTGGTTTCATTGAAGCACTAAGATGACCGAATGAGATGCAGAAACAAGAGCGTAGAGTTTTCAACACGACAGTACAATGCTACAGATGCAATAATCTGTGTCACAAGCGTAAGGATTGTAAAGAGAATAGAGTCTGCTATCATTGCGGGATGCAGGGTCATGTTTCGAAAGATTGTCGCAACAAGAAGAAAGGTAATGCGAACAACAGACAATCTGCCAGATCTTTAAATGAGTACGGGGACGCACGGGCCACCACTCCGTCCGCCCCTCACCAGAGACAGTGATTCCTGTTAGTTCCAGTGAAAGTCAGACCGAAAATGACTTCGTGATATGTGCTGTATATCGTGGGAGAAACATCAAGCTACTTATTGACACAAGAGCACAGACCACGTTAATGTGGTGTTGCATAGATAAACGGGATAAATTGAAACCGCCGCTATTAAAAGTGCGAGGGTTAAACGGAGGAAAGCTATGTAACTATGGAGAAGTTGACGTAGAATTAATTCTTGGCCAAGGCCAAGATGAAGGTGCAAATAAAGATAAATACACAGCAAGGGTGCAAATAGTTTCAAATAACGAAACGCGTTATGACGGTGTACTTGGATTTGATTTCTTGGCCGCTAATGAGGCAGAGATATTTGTATCAGAAAGAAAGATCAGACTAGGCCGTAGTAACTACAACCTAGGAAATAGTTCTTCAGATCGTACTCAAAGAAGCAGCAATACTGACGTCGTGGGCATGGACCACCCAAACGATGCATCAGTTCAAACCGTCCGAGTCGATGTTCAAATTGATCAGCCTCAGCAGATTCCCAAGGGAGCAGGAAAGTCACTCTACGTTGCAATGAAGGAACTTTGTTATTAATTGAGCGATCCGAGAAAAGTGAGTTATTAGACACAATGCATTGTTATGTTGCTAGAAGTGTAGGTGTCACTACAATGGTGAGAAAGAATGTCACAAAAGTCCCGGTTACAATAACGAATATGAGCAATGAGGATGTTGTTTTGCCACGAGGAACGAAAGTTGCTGAAGTGTCGAGCGTAATTAAAAATGACGTAATACAGATTCCAGATGAGGTAACAAATGCTGCAGTTATAGATTTTTGTAACAGTACCGCAAAATTGCAACGAGGAGACGAAGTTAATAATGAACTGAAGGGCAAGATTTGGGAAAAGATAGAACATTTTACAGTTGATTAACAGAACATTTTAGCACCTGTTTTGCTGGAGTATGCAGATTTATTCAGAGAACGTGCAAATTTACCTGTCACTCATTTAGTTCAGCATCGTGTTCATACAGGGAATGCTGCCACAATCACACAGAAACCTTACCGAATACCATTTAGTCAAAGATAGTTGGTAGAAGACATGATTAAAGAACAATTAGAAGTCGGAATTATAAAACCAAGAGATCCTTCAGACCCATTGTGGTGTTCGCCTGTTGTAATTGTAAAGAAGAAATCAATTTCAGGAGAATCACAGTTCCGTTTTATGTTGATTACCGATCTTTGAATGCTGTGACCACACCAGACATTTACCCCTTACCAAATTTAGTGGAAACCTTGGATTACTTGGGCAGATGTCGAATTTTTTCAGTATGTGATTTAACAAGTGGTTATCACCAGTTAACAGTGCATCCAGATGATCAAGCAAAAACTTCATTTTTAACAGCAACAGGAGTATACAAGTATCTTCGTACACTGTTTGGTCTTCGTAATGCTCCAGCTACACTTCAACGCCTGATGGATTCAGTTTTACGAGGGCTCACCCCAACACAAGCAGTTGTTTACCTTGATGATGTAATAATTTTTGGTGAAAACATGAAGCAGCATACTGAGAGACTACAAGCTGTTTTTGAGCGTATAAGAAGTGCAAACCTGTCTTTATCAATAGATAAATGTCATTTTGCACAAAGTAAAATTATCTATCTTGGTTATGTTATAACCAGTGAAGGTGTTAGACCTGATCCAAAATTAACTGAAGATGTAAAGCATTTTCCTGGGATTGTCAAATTTCTACAGACGATTCATAGCCAGTTATGCGAATATAGCACATCCAATGATACAGCTGCTGAAGAAAGGAGCCACATTTAATTGGTCAACAGAATGCAAAAAGGCAATGGAAGAACTTAAAACTGCTCTAACCATAACCCCAGTGTTAGCCTATCCGGATTTCAGTAAACCTTTTATTCTTTTAACAGATGCATCCAATTTTTCCATAGGTGCTATCTTGTCTCAAAAAGTTAATGGTCATGAACATCCAATCTCATTTGCTTCCAGACAATTAAACAAAGCAGAATGTAATTATACTACTTCTGAGAAGGAGGTTTGTGCTTTGGTTTTTGGTACAACACATAACAGATGTTTCTGAACAGGAAGAGAATTTACAGTTATTACAGATTATGCCGTGCTTAAATGGTTATTGAGCTTAAAGGATCCAAGTTCCAGATTAACAAGATGGGTATTAAGACTCAGTGAGTACCAATTTAAGGTTATTCACCGACCTGGTAAACAACATGTGAATGCTGATGCAATGAGTCGAAAAGTCAATGTTTGTGTTACAATAAGTCGAGAAGAAGAGTTAAAGGCAGCTCAAGAAGAAGATCCACAATGCAAATTATGGAAAAATGATCAACGTTTTGTTGCAATAGATAGATTATTGTACAAAATCACTAGTAAAGGAAACCGCCTAGTTATTCCAGAAAGCACGAAAGAACAACACGATTCTTTATTATCAGGACATTGTGGTAAAAAAGCAACAAACATTAAAATAGCTCAAATGTTTTGGTAGCCGAGTGGCAAAGCTGACGTTTAGGAGTTTGTTTCACAATGTAATTCCTGTAACAGACGGAACGATGTAGGAAAAAGTAGAGCGCCATTGCAAGAACTGCCAGAAACAAGTGAACCATTTGAACAATAGGAGTAGATGTCGTAGGACCGTTGCCTAAGACTAAAGATGGAAATAAATACATATTGACAATGTTAGATCATTTCTCTAGACACCTTCTCATGATACCAATACCTGATCAGAGCGCTGAGACTATAGCTAAAGTTTTTGTAAAAGAATGGATTCTTAAGTTTGGATCACCATGTATAATTAGTGATCAAGGAACGAATTTTACGAGTGAATTAAACAGACTTGTAAGTTCATGCAAATAAATCAGTTAAGAACTACATCAGCACACCCTGAAGGAAATGGAAGAGTCATGCGAGTCCATAGAAAATTATTAAAATGGTTAGCCATTATGTGAGCAAAAACACGACAGTTGGGATGTCTGTTCACCGTACTTGGTAAGTTGTTACAATGCCAAAATGCACAGCTCAACTGGCCTAAGTCCATATGAGATCGTCTACAGAAGAAGAATGCATTCATCCTTGGACTTTGCATGATCGACTGCCGGAATCAGCAATTAACACGTAGCCCAGATAGCACAGTAAGCCGGTTTCAAACTTGTTTCCAGTTGTAAAGTTCAAGTATATAAGCTTGATCAAAGCTGGAATATTCAGGCCTGTTAGCTGGATTCAAGCTTGAAACAAACATCAAAGTTGGCAGAGTTCAAGCTATATTTCAAGCTTGACTTATCAAGCTTGGCTCCAGCTGTATCTACACATGTGGAATACAGCCTGGTATTTACAGCTTGTTTTAAGCTATATAAATATTAATCTGAATTTATTGAACCTAATTAATTAAATAAATATCAGAATGGAAATGGTGTGAAAAAATTATGAAGCAGTTTTAATTTATTTGTGCCACGTATTAGAGAGTTAGTTTAAAATGACCTCTTTTTGCTCAACAACTTGTAATATGTATTCTTAGCTGGTAATCCATTTCACTTTTATCCAGGCTCAATTTTTCTACGTAAAAGAATATGGTATTCCTTTACGTTACGTAATATTTAACATTTGTAACATTAACGTACCGAACTGTTTTCTAGTATAAAACAAACTTGTCAACAAACCACAACCATTAACGCGCGTCACAAAGGTAAAATGGCCGTAAACATAGCAAGGCTCAGAAAAGTAAATAAAATAAGATAAAACAGAACTGGAGACAGCCACACTAAAACCAAACTCGGCGCTGTCATGACGTCGCACACAACACCCTTACGTCACGGCTTATGAACGCTTGTGGCGCTTCCCGTGGACGTCTATGGAAGCTATGCTGCGCGCGCATCTGCTGTACAGCCTTCCAGGGAAATTACAGTTTATTTCAAGCTTTAGAAAATTATTTTAATTCAAGCTAAATTTTTACATCTTGATGTAAACTGTGTAACAGGTTGATTTTCCAATCTTGAATTTTCAACTGAACCTAAACTCAATACCCACCTTGAAGCAAGCTGTGTAACAGGTTGATTTTTCAATCTTGAATTTTCAACTGAACCTTAACTCAATATCCACCTTGAAATAAGCTTGAGTGCTAGCTGGGATGGGATCTGGCACGCAAGCTAAAAGAAGCATGGAGGGGAGTGAAATGGCAGAATCGTCAATCCTTTCTTCAGCAAGCAAGACAACACGACCGCCAAGCAGCAGTGCCACAGTATCGAGTGGGAGATCTTGTGTATCTGAGCAACGTGGTGTTAAAGAAGGGTCAAGTCAAAAAGTTTAAGAAGTTTTGGGAAGAACCATATCCAATCTTGGAGGTGCTGTCGCCAGTCACTCTTAAGCTCCAACTGCCCTTTCGTTCGATTGTCGTTCATGTCAATCGTGTAAAGCCATTTCAGGGTAGATTTCCTGTAGTATCGCAAGACGTCGAGGACTGACCGAGAGGCAGACCTGCTGTTCTCAAACCCAGGAAGCGAGAATCGCGAGGTCGCAGTCCAGACTTCGAGGCTGAGGCATCGCCACGTTCTGAGTGATCCTGTTCCAGACACCCCTACAATCTGCGTAAACGTGTGTAGTGTGTGAGAGTGCAATGCGTGTGTTTATTTCAGCCATGTGCTTATGTGAATGTGTTGTGAAAATTAGAACTAATTAACCATGTTCATTTTTATTCTAATGCTTGCTATGATAGCGTATTCTACTAATGCTGTAGTAATAGTACCACAGAGTACAGGTGTTTTGTTTGAACCACAATCAGACATAGTAGTTTCAACAAGTAATACAAAACTTCTCCTCAAGTACAATCTGAGTCAAATCCAGCAACAGTTCAATTCTGTAAAGAAGCAAATTGACATAATTCGTTCTGTTAAGGGTAATGATACAATTTTGGAAATGGGTACATCTTGGTATAATAACTGGCCGCTGTCTGCAGCAGGCAGTATTAGCTAGCGCGGCCTCGGGCACGAATATGTCTCTTTTCTTAGCTCACCATGGAGCCTTTCGTTATGACCGTAATTAGCTGGTATTAGGATGTCAAACACAGTGATGATAGGTGCGCGTAGTGTGCATGTTTTATAATCCGCCTTTGTTAATAAAACTTTTTAAACTTACTTCTCATGTTCACGTATTGCCGTGCTTCAGGGACCCACCGCTTACAAATCCTGACAAAATATTTGTGTAATCATCATCTGGGGCAACAACACAGACTAACCCCCTTATAACAGTATCTATATTACTAAAGAAACATATTTCTTATAATACTCTACTTATAGTATACATAATCATCTTTGATGCTCGTGTGATGTTTGTATCATTATAATGTGACTTGCCCTATACATGATGCTTTTTAGCATATGTCAGTGCTAATAATTATATCATTTACACATGTACGTACCAGTACCTGCAATCAGCATAACACTACTGCCTACTTCTAATTTGTATCCTCTCTGTTAGTAGAATAAAGAAATATGTTGTCCTTAAAGAGCATGTGACGCTACAGTACGATAGCTGGAGGCAGCCATCTAGCAACAAAAAGGTGACGCCAAGCGGTAGTGTTAACATTAAATAAAGTCGAGAGAGGGCAGCAGGGAATGGAGACAGCCAGTGAGAGGCATCTAGCGCCTTAAAAGAGAAACGGTACTGCTAGCCTTACCTGGGGACAGTACTCCCCCTTTGGAAAACATAAATAGTGTGCAAGGAAAATATATAATAAGTAAATAAGTAAAAATAATAATTAAGCTGTACTGATGGAAGAAGAATAGATAAAAGCAAATAGATTATAAGTAAATGAACCAGTAATTTTACAATAACAACAAGAGGAGTCCCCTCCCCCAAGGTTATGCGGATGGAACAGCGTAGCCGCCAGGCAAGAAAAAGAACAATGATCAGTAGTCAAGTCGAGGTGGCTCACGACAGCGGAAATTTTGCATGAGGGCTAGCAAGGCCTAAGTACGCAGTGCACTAGCTTTTGTTAATTACTATAAAAGACAGCGCAGAGACGAAGTCGTGTGGAGCGGAGCAGTGGCATATCATGTTAAAAAGGGTTGCAGAACGAGGAGTAGTATATTTCACTGATAAGGGCGTTATTGTGCAATACGGCAATGACGGTGGCAACCAGGTATACCCACGGATTTGGACTCCACTATGGGATATACAGAGGCAACGGTAAAGAAGAAAGTTATTAATTGGGCTGTGGTGGGCCAAGCTGGTGAATATAAGACGCTCCCAGCACCATGAGCGATTGTAAGTGCGAAACCGCGCCGTAGAACAAAGACCAAAATCAAACAAAAAAGTATTTGTTTTTCCAGTGTAAAAGAAGAATATGTATAAATATCTATTGTGCTATGAGTGAAAGAGTATTAAATCAGTGTTTACCCCAAATAGTGGTCCCTCTGAATGTTATTTCAGTATTAACCTGAGTCCTTCAGCACCTGCTACATGGCTTGTGTACAAGTCATGGAGTACACAAGAGGTCGACAGGACCATTAGCAGTCTCACTGAGGCGGAGAATTTCGCTAGTGATAGTTACTCAGAATTGACAACTGTGGATGTCAACGAGCTGGAGGGATCAGAAGACACTACAAGGTACTGTACTTGCAAGTTATGGATGCCACGTTGTGGGTGAAAATGAGTGAGCAGAGTAACTGCGTGAAAGTTTCAAGTGATCCAAATTGAAGGATCAAGGATAATTGCTGTGATTAAATCCAGAAAGATCACCACAGCTTAGTAGCCTTACCCGTGGTTATTGTAAAGCTATTAGTCGATGTAATATTCTAGTAATAATCCTTGTATTGTGTAGGGAAAAGGCGTGTGACAGAATAGAAAAAGCGATGGTTCTTACTGAATGATATGTGTGTCTGGATAAGGGGAGATTAAATAAAACAGAATACCTCAAAGGGAATCAACACAAGAGTTACTGCATGAAGTGTTGCCGATTATTCCCCATTATAAAATTCTTGTATAATATAAACAGAGCGTGAGTATTGTCAACCACAGGCGCCACAAAGTGGGTTGTGGAGGGCAATCTGTCAGGCAAGTGTGCAGTCGCGGCAAACGAAGTCTGATGGAAGAATCCTGGCAAGGCCAGGACCGCCACAAGCAGAACTGAAATTTTAATGAATTGTATTATTTAGATTTGTCTGTACATTTACAAAATGTTTCATTGTATATGTGAAAATTTCGATTTATTCGAATATATTTAGTATGCTGCATTTTTTGCTAATATGTTCAACTCATAGGCATTATGTCGTGTCACTAGCTGTGTGTGATTTTGTTCTTTCAAATGTATACTAAATGAAGATAAGTTCATGCCACTCAGGTTCAGACGTTCTTTAAATCTTGTTCAGAAATGTTATCCAGTTTTTCCTATGTGGATTTTCACACAGTTGTCACATTTTAAGTTTAAACACCTGAATTGCAAATTTACAGAATTGTCATCGTGTGTTACGAAAAATTTATGATCACAACATGACATGTGTTCTGGAGCCAATTTTTAGGTTGGTTTTCTGAAGCACATGTCAGATTCGATCCAAAATTTTTCTCTAACACAGTATCATAGTGAATTACGTATTTATGCCACAAATGGTCCTTGTTAAGGTGATGTCTTTTATTTTCATTTGTGTATAGTTTTCTGGTAAATGTTGTGCCCAGGTGTGGCTCTTACCTTGCCACTCAAGTTGATGGCTCATGTCACTTGGGCCTTAAACCAGACCTGGTTATAACCATTATATTTTCATATTTTTCTTAGAGTAGCGAGCACCAAAGAGGGGTAAGTGAAACTAAAGCAGTAAGTTACTAAGAGAGAAGGAAATCGGTGACTTCCAGCTGATAGCACTTAACTAAAGGAGTAAATTAGTCCAGGAGTAAATTTTTTCATTTACTTCTGAAATAACTTTATTTACTCCATTACTGGTAGAGAGTACCACCGAAGAGTATGCTAATATGTTAGTAACTTAAGGAGCAAATGAGGCCTAAATTTACTCCTAGATAGTAATAGGAGTAAAGTAAGAGAGAAGGTGCGATCTTTGAGTTCTGTGTTTAAGTGTCGATTTCTATTGATTACCTGGATTATGAAGAATATATGGAGATGGAGGAAGAGGCGAACACCCTAAGAATGAGAGTTGTAATGGAGAAAAGATACCCATTTGTGATGTATACCAACAGTGATTTCAAAGAGCGGTTTGGGTTTCATAAGGAATCTTTTGAGTTGCTGCTTGGTATGCTGAACCCATTACTGCAGCATAATTCTGACAGGAACCGCGATTTGTCTCCTAGGCTGCAATTTTTGTTGGACTGCAAATATTTCACACAGGTACTTTTGATATCACAGCAGATGATCTCATTAATATCCATCATACTACTATTGGAAGAGTTTTAACTGTGTTACTTTTGAATACATTATGGGAGTGAACAGTGATCAATGTATTACAAATATTTACTATCAAAAACAGTCTTGATCACAATTTATTTATTACAGTGATCGGTTTTGACCACTACTGTAGTCATCTTCAGACCAATGAGTAAGAACCTCCTTATACATGGTAAATCACTACTCTAAGTATGGTGGTAAATCACTACTTAGAGTAGTGATTTACCACCAGAAGGAGTTCTTACTCATTGGTCTGAAGATGACCACAGTAGTGGTCGAACCTGGTCACTGTAATAAATAAATTGTGATCAAGTCTGTTTTTGATAGTAAATAAATTTTAACAATGTGCTAAACAGTTTAATTGCCTTAAAGCCACTGTATGTGTCCATGCCACAGAACCAAGAAAATCTATCAGAGAACAAAAGGGAATTCTATCGAACTGGTGAATTTCCAAATGTCATAGGGGCCATAGATTTTGTGCATATATCAAAACTTTGTCCTTCTGAAGCACAAGCAGAACTATGCAGATATTGCAAGAACTTCTTTTCTATCAATACACAATTCATTTGTGATGCCAATATGAAGATTTTGAATGTGGTAAGCTGTTGTCCGGGTTCCATGCATGATGCACACAGGACAATATTAGAGTTGCCCCAGAATTTGCAAATAGACAATATGATGGGTTGCTTATTGGAGACAGTGGATATGCTCTCTCGAAACATCTTATGACGCCTGTGTTCTGAGTCCACACAGGAGACGAATGGTGCTACAATAGAGACCATATTGTTACGAGAGGTGTAATAGAGTGGGCGATCGGTGTTTCAAAGAAACGTTCCCAAATTCTCACTAAAACAATGTTATTTAAACCAAACAAGTGTGGGAATGTTATTGTGGCTGCTGCAGTTCTACACAGCTTTGGAATGGAAGTTAGAGATGTGTTTCACCCTGATGCTGTGGAGGTTAATGACATCAAACAATATGCATTGCAGCCAGAAGCAGATACTGCAGACCCATCAGTTAGAAGATCTATTATATTTAATTACTTTAGTAAAAATAGTACCTAGTTTGCTAGTAAAATTAGAAGTTAGTGTAAAGACTTTTCCTTCTTAAATGAATAAATAAGCCACTGGATTGTCACTACTGCAGTGAAAAGTGACTCATTTTATTTATGTCTAATTAGTTACATTCTTTTTTCTTTCTTTTTTTTCGCTAGAGGATTAACATTCTCATTTTATTTCTTAACTGAGTATGAAAAGTATACATAGTTTCTACTGTTTCTGAAAAAAGACTTCTTTTATAGTATTGCAAGTTCAGATAAATATTAGAATGTGATGTTAATAAAAATTATTACCGATGCTGAAATGGTAAACACAAATATTATACCACACAAGAAACAAGAACATATTAACCATTTGAAATAAATCAAGGAAATAAAAGATGTTTTATACATATGAATATTTACAAAATTGTTAAGGCTTTCGTGGCCACTTGTTGACAAATTGCCTATTGGCTTCTGTCTCGGGTTCTTCGGCCGACGTTCATCTAATGATTTTTCTGGCGTTTCGCCAGCACGAGTGGCTGGCATTGTCAAAGCTTCACCCTCCATTGCCGGTTTTGAACTGGAGCCGAGCTTACGGGCGCAGACTATATGTACCTGGCGCGCCAACGTCCGAGGGCTTCTCCGCGGTCATTTCCGGTGCAGTTCTCTTCTTGCTACCTGCGACGGTCGTTCGCTGCAGTATGGGAAGCCAGGATCCGTTGACCTTAAGGCTTTCCTCTTTCTTGTTCAAACTGTTTGCGTGTTTTTGTATTTCTACAGCTTCTCTGAACAAGCGCGTGTGATAATGCTTCTCTACAGCCAGAACTTCTGTGTCGGCGAATTTTATTACGTGGTCGGTCTCATTCAGTGCGTGCTCTGCCACGGCCGATTTCTCCACCTGCCCCAACCTGCAATGTCGCTTATGCTCTTTGATCCTGGTGTTGATGGATCGTCCAGTCATTCCGACATAAACTTTTCCGCATGTGCATGGTATACGGTATATTCCCGACATTGCAAGTGGGTCTCTTTTCTCCTTCGCCGATCTAAGACACTCTTTGATCTTCCTTGTAGGTTTGAAAATCGTCTTTATGCCATGTTTGCGCAATATACGGCCGATTCTGTACGTCACTCTGGGAATGTATGGCAGAAAGGCCGTAGCCGACATTTCTTTTTCTGGTTCCTTACTTCGCCGAGTGTTTGGCTCTGTTACACTTCTAATATAATTTGTGGAGTACCCATTGCTCCTCAGGACAGTTTCCAGGCGTTGCATTTCTCGTTTGAGGTGTTGCGGCTCACATATTCGTCCTGCTCTCGTTACGAGCGTACTGATCATGCCTCTTTTCTGGCTTGGGTGGTGGTTTGACAGTTTGTGCAGGTATCGGTCCGTGTGTGTCGGTTTTCGATACACGCTGTGTCCCAGGGTTTCGCCGTCCCTTGTGACCAGCACATCTAGAAATGGCAGTTTCTTGTCCTTTTCTAGTTCCATGGTAAATGTTATGTTGGCATGGAGGCTGTTCAAGTGTCTTAGGAAGTCACCGAGCTGTTCTTCACCATGGCTCCACACCACGAAAGTATCATCGACGTACCTGTACCACACCTTAGGTTTGCAAGTCGCCGAGTCCAGTGCATGTGCTTCAAATTGTTCCATGAAGAAGTTGGCCACCACTGGAGTGAGAGGACTACCCATGGCGACGCCTTCCAGCTGTTCATAGAAATCGCCATTCCACGTGAAATAGCTCGTGGTGAGACATACATCTACATCTACATCTACATCTATACTCCGCGAGCCACCTTACGGTGTGTGGCGGAGGGTACTTATTGTACCACTATCTGATCCCCCCTTCCCTGTTCCATTCACGAATTGTGCGTGGGAAGAACGACTGCTTGTAAGTCTCCGTATTTGCTCTAATTTCTCGGATCTTTTCGTTGTGATCATTATGCGAGATATATGTGGGCGGTAGTAATATGTTGCCCATCTCTTCCCGGAATGTGCTCTCTCGTAATTTCGATAATAAACCTCTCCGTATTGCGTAACGCCTTTCTTGAAGTGTCCGCCACTGGAGCTTGTTCAGCATCTCCGTAACGCTCTCGCGCTGACTAAATGTCCCCATGACGAATTGCGCTGCTTTTCGCTGGATCATGTCTATCTCTTCTATTAATCCAACCTGGTAAGGGTCCCATACTGATGAGCAATACTCAAGAATCGGACGAACAAGCGTTTTGTAAGCTACTTCTTTCGTCGATGAGTCACATTTTCTTAGAATTCTTCCTATGAATCTCAACCTGGCGCCTGCTTTTCCCACTATTTGTTTTATGTGATCATTCCACTTCAGATCGCTCCGGATAGTAACTCCTAAGTATTTTACGGTCGTTACCGCTTCCAATGATTTACCACCTATGGCATAATCGTACTGGAATGGATTTCTGCCCCTATGTATGCGCATTATATTACATTTATCTACGTTTAGGGAAAGCTGCCAGCTGTCGCACCATGCATTAATCCTCTGCAGGTCCTCCTGGAGTACGTACGAGTCTTCTGATGTTGCTACTTTCTTGTAGACAACCGTGTCATCTGCAAATAGCCTCACGGAGCTACCGATGTTGTCAACTAAGTCATTTATGTATATTGTAAACAATAAAGGTCCTATCACGCTTCCCTGCGGTACTCCCGAAATTACCTCTACATCTGCAGATTTTGAACCGTTAAGAATGACATGTTGTGTTCTTTCTTCTAGGAAATCCTGAATCCAATCACAAACCTGGTCCGATATTCCATAAGCTCGTATTTTTTTCACTAAACGTAAGTGCGGAACCGTATCAAATGTCTTCCTGAAGTCCAGGAATACGGCATCAATCTGCTCGCCAGTGTCTACGGCACTGTGAATTTCTTGGGCAAATAGGGCGAGCTGAGTTTCACATGATCTCTGTTTGCGGAATCCATGTTGGTTATGATGAAGGAGATTTGTATTATCTAAGAACGTCATAATACGAGAACACAAAACATGTTCCATTATTCTACAACAGATTGACGTAAGCGAAATAGGCCTATAATTATTCGCATCTGATTTATGACCCTTCTTGAAAATGGGAACGACCTGCGCTTTCTTCCAGTCTCTAGGTACTTTACGTTCTTCCAGCGATCTACGATAAATTGCTGATAGAAAGGGGGCAAGTTCTTTAGCATAATCACTGTAGAATCTTAAGGGTATCTCGTCTGGTCCGGATGCTTTTCCGCTACTAAGTGATAGCAGTTGTTTTTCAATTCCGATATCGTTTATTTCAATATTTTCCATTTTGGCGTCCGTGCGACGGCTGAAGTCAGGGACCGTGTTACGATTTTCCGCAGTGAAACAGTTTCGGAACACTGAATTCAGTATTTCTGCCTTTCTTCGGTCGTCCTCTGTTTCGGTGCCATCGTGGTCAACGAGTGACTGAATAGGGGATTTAGATCCGCTTACCGATTTTACATATGACCAAAACTTTTTAGGGTTCTTGTTTAGATTGTTTGCCAATGTTTTATGTTCGAATTCGTTGAATGCTTCTCTCATTGCTCTCTTTACGCTCTTTTTCGCTTCGTTCAGCTTTTCCTTATCAGCTATGATTCGATTACTCTTAAACCTATGATGAAGCTTTCTTTGTTTCCGTAGTACCTTTCGTACATGATTGTTATACCACGGTGGATCTTTCCCCTCGCTTTGGACCTTAGTCAGTACGAACTTATCTAAGGCGTACTGGACGATGTTTCTGAATTTTTTCCATTTTTGTTCCACATCCTCTTCCTCAGAAATGAACGTTTGATGGTGGTCACTCAGATATTCTGCGATTTGTGCCCTATCACTCTTGTTAAGCAAATACATTTTCCTTCCTTTCTTGGCATTTCTTATTACACTTGTAGTCATTGATGCAACCACTGACTTATGATCACTGATACCCTCTTCTACATTCACGGAGTCGAAAAGTTCCGGTCTATTTGTTGCTATGAGGTCTAAAACGTTAGCTTCACGAGTTGGTTCTCTAACTATCTGCTCGAAGTAATTCTCGGACAAGGCAGTCAGGATAATGTCACAAGAGTCTCTGTCCCTGGCTCCAGTTCTGATTGTGTGACTATCCCATTCTATACCTGGTAGATTGAAGTCTCCCCCTATTACAATAGTATGATCACGAAACTTCTTCACGACGTTCTGCAGGTTCTCTCTGAGGCGCTCAACTACTACGGTTGCTGATGCAGGTGGTCTATAGAAGCATCCGACTATCATATCTGACCCACCTTTGATACTTAACTTAACCCAGATTATTTCACATTCGCATTCGCTAATAACTTCACTGGATATTATTGAATTCTTTACTGCTATAAATACTCCTCCACCATTGGCGTTTATCCTAAATGGCTCTGAGCACTATGGGACTTAACATCTAGGGTCATCAGTCCCCTAGAACTTAGAACTACTTAAACCTAACTAACCTAAGGACAGCACACAACACCCAGCCATCACGAGGCAGAGAAAATCCCTGACCCCGCCGGGAATCGAACCCGGGAACCCTGGCGTGGGAAGCGAGAACGCTACCGCACGACCACGAGATGCGGGCGGCGTTTATCCTATCCTTGCGGTATATATTCCATTCTGTGTCTAGGATTTCGTTACTGTTCACTTCCGGTTTTAACCAACTTTCCGTTCCTAATACTATATGCGCACTATTTCCTTCAATAAGAGATACTAATTCAGGAACCTTGCCCTGGATACTCCTGCAGTTTACCAATATTACGTTAACTTTTCCTGTTTTTGGTCTCTGAGGACGGACGTTCTTTATCAACGATGATAATGTCCTCTCTGGTAAGCCGTCAGGTATTTTATCGTTTCGCCCAAGGGGGGGGTCCCTCTAACCTAAAAAACCCCCGTGTGCACGCCACACGTACTCTGCTACCCTAGTAGCTGCTTCCGGTGTGTAGTACACGCCTGACCTGTCTAGGGGGGCCCTACAGTTCTCCACCCAATAACGGAGGTCGATGAATTTGCAACCATTATAGTCGCAGAGTCGTCTGAGCCTCTGGTTTAGACCCTCCACACGGCTCCAAACCAGAGGACTGCGATCGACTCTGGGCACTATGCTGCAGATATTAAGCTCAGCTTGCACTCCGCGTGCGATGCTGGTTGTCTTCACCAAATCAGCCAGCCGCCGGAAGGAACCAAGGATGGCCTCAGAACCCAAGCGGCAGGCGTCATTCGTTCCGACATGTGCTACTATCTGCAGCCGGTCACACCCAGTGCGTTCAATAGCTGCCGGAAGGGCCTCCTCCACATTACGGACGAGACCCCCCGGCAAGCACACCGAGTGCACACTGGCATTCTTCCCCGACCTACCCGCTATTTTCCTGAGGGGCTCCATAACCCGCCTAACGTTGGAGCTCCCTATAACTAATAGGCCCGCCCTCTGTGACTGTCGGGACCTTGCCGAAGAATCGGCCACTGGCCCAACAGGCGAGGCATCCTGTGGTGGCCCGGAAGCGATGTCATCACCACTAGGAAGCACCCCGTACCTGTTGGAAAGGGGTAAGGCAGCTGCCACGCGGCCAGATCCCACCTTCGCCTTTCGGCCAGGCACGCGCGAGCCCACCACTGTCCGCCATTCACCCTGGAGTGATGGCTGACCGGTAAGATGCTCACTGCCGGAAGAGCTTTCTGATGTCCCGCGGGAAAATGGAACCGATGTGCACCAGAGCGTCACTGAGTGGCACTTTCGTAAATAACGAAACAACATCAAAGCTGACCAAGATGTCGTCTACCTCCATGTTGCTGCTACCTCATATCTCAAACTGAAGATTAAATTAATACATGTAAAAAAACCAACAATGGATGTTAGTAGCTGTAGATGGCGGGGTTAACAATAGATTCATCCATTAATACCACATTTCTTTTTCATAATACACAGATATTATCATTAATTAATACAATAGCATTTCTACATCTACATCTACATAGATACTCTGCAAATCATATTTATGTGCCTGGCAGAGGGTTCATTCACAATTCTCTGTTATTCCAATCTCGTATAGCACACAGAAAGAATGAACACCTATAGCTTTCCATACGAGCTCTGATTTCCCTTATTTTATCGTGGTGATCGCTCCTCCCTATGTAGGTCGGTGCCAATTTTCACACTGCAGCGCAGTGTGCACTTTCCCGTGAAAGGCAAAGGTCCCGAGTTCGAGTCTCGGTCGGGCACACAGTTTTAATCTGCCAGGAAGTTTCATATCAGCACACACTCCATTGCAGAGTGAAAATCTCATTCTGGAAAAATCCTCCAGGCTGTGGCTAAGCCATGTCTCCGCAGTATCCTTTCTTTCGGGAGTAGTAGTTCTGCAAGGTTCGCAGGAGAGCTTCTGTAAAGTTTGGAAGGTAGGAGACGAGGTACTGGCAGAAGTAAAGCTGTGAGCACCAGACGTGAGTCGTGCTTTGGTAGCTCAGATGGTAGAGCACTTGCCCACGAAAGGCAAAGGTCCCGAGTTCGAGTCTCAGTCACGCACACAGTTTTAATCTGCCAGGAAGTTTCATATCAGCGCACACTCCGCTGCAGAGTGAAAATCTCATTCTGGATGGCTTACTTTTTTAGTAAAAAGGCGTTAGTACTTTAGTTAAAACTAAAGAAGTATATAGAAATTGAGCTCTCCAACAGTTAATAAAAGAGTATTTATGACAGAAGTAATTTACTAAAGTAGTTCAGACTAAAAAAGCAAGAGTTACTACAAGAGTAATTTGTACTAGTTTGGTGCTCGTCACCCTTAGTGTCTTTAATTCAGATGTCCTTTAATCAACGCATATTTTGTAAAGCTATGCAAGTTCCAAAATACACTTCTTTTAGTGTTCCCAGATGATGAGAGTTATTGTAAGCACTCTGAGATGACAAGAGCTATTGTGTGTTATGCATTCTGTGGTTGTCTGTTTTAGGTAGATGCTAAATATGTGCGCTGGTCCAATTCTAGTGATTTTGAGATTAGTAAAATTATTTTACTATCCTGTTTGCGTTTAGTTGTAAACATGATAACTCTATGTATACTGATGCATTGTGGGTGGAAGATGTGTATTTCGCTTTTTGTTTCTTCAAATAAAAATAATGTATCATTTATGTATCTGCAACTGAACTAAAGTAAGATGGCGGCCACTGAACGACGCGCGTTTCTTCGGCTCGCGAGTTTTTCCGCTCATTGAAGGTGTTACAGAGAAGTGCGGCAGTCCACAACGTGTGCATCCGACTAAACAAGTGTTACTTGCCATGGTGTCTTGTTCTCCGTTGATTACCACAAGTGATAAGTGATAAGTGAGTGAAAAATGGGAAGAGCACAAGTAAGCGGCAGCAGGCGAGGCTACAGGGGCGCAGGCGGCGCGGGCGCCTGGTCTCCGGCGGCAGGTGAGGCCCCGCTCCCCGACATCGGGGAGCACTTCCGGTCCCGGGTGAGTGCGGCGCTGCACAGTAAAGACACGCTAGGTGTAATCGTGCAATCCATCACGGACTCTGTGACGGCCGCGGTCATGGACAAACTGCAAGAGTCTGTCGGGCGCAACAGCACCGAAATCCAGTCTTTTAGAAAGTCCCTGGCCATACAAGAGAAAAAAGCCGCCGACCTAGAAGCTAAACTGTCTGCAGCCACCGATGAAATTGAGCAGTATCAGCGAAGAAACAGCTTGCGCTTGTTCAGGGTAGCTGAAAACGATCGTGAAAACACCGACGACCTGGCCATTAGCCTCGTGCGTGAGAAACTTGGCGTGCAGATCGACGTCGCCGATATTGACAGAAGCCATCGTGTTGGGCGCAGGAAACCAGGTACCATGAAACCCAGGCCCATTATAATTTAATTTGTGTCATACCGCAAAAGAGCTGAAGTGTTTACTCAGAAAAGAAAACTCGCCAAGAGTGGGGTTTCCTGAGGGAAGTTCTGACGAGCGAAAGACTAAAAGTTTTGAACGCTGCGATCACACAGTTCGGCCTTCA
Source organism: Schistocerca americana (assembly GCF_021461395.2). Lineage (NCBI taxonomy): Eukaryota > Metazoa > Arthropoda > Insecta > Orthoptera > Acrididae > Schistocerca > Schistocerca americana. The sequence continues at coordinate 554,694,119 of NC_060125.1, read as the reverse complement.
AAATGTATGGACCCAGGATGGCAGGATTGTAGTCAAGACGGAAGGAGGGAGGAAAACAGTGACGAACATGTTCGAACTGAAAGACTGAGCGAAATCTCGCGAGAGACAAAGTATCATATTGTACTCTGTCTAATATAAGTTAATTTTTATTCTTTCTTTTCATTTTTTAACATAAATATTGCTTCATTATTTCTATAAGTACCATAAGTACTCTATTTAAAATCAGTCAATTGTTTCACATAAATATTGCTTCTTTATTTGTCTATCATAAGTGCTCATGTATATTCATATTGTCAATCAAACGGGAATTAACATTCTCCATTAACAGGAATCTACTTAAAACCGCGTTTCTATATCTGTTATTTTCATCCTCGTCACTACCACTACTACTATTCTCATTATCTTTTTCGTAACCACTACTGCCACTTTCCATCTTTCTTTTCGCTCCCTTCTCCGATGCCTCCAGCCTGTCTTTCACCTTTAGCCCACAGACGCTTGAGTCAGCCACGACCTTGGGCACACCTGTAAATGTCTTCCCCAACGAAATCCAGCTTTTGTCCCTCTTCCGGCCAACAGGTAGACGGAGCGCGCTCGGTCCTACAGGCGGCCACAGTGGGACGGACCGGTTCCGGCGGCAGGCTCTTTGTGGCCCACGCAAACGCGCAGTCGCTAACGGCTCGCTTCAACGAGTTCTGTGACCTGTTCTGCCAATCGCTGTTCCATATTATCCTCGTCTCTGAAGCTTGGTTGAAACCAAACATTTCTTTCGACGCTGTCTGAATCACTAGTTACTCTCTCCTAAGGGCAGATCGTGAAACACGTTGCGGGGGTGGTGTGGGTGCCTATGTTCGCTCTGATCTGACACCTACTATACTATGCACATCGGATGCAAAGGGCGAAGGAGAAGCAGAGTTCTTGTTTTTCGAAATAAATACATCAAATCAGAAATTGCTAATTGGAGTAATCTATAAACCTCCAAACGTCGGTGCCATGTCCTCCTTTCAGTCTGCCCTGTCCTTGCTCGTGTCACAGTATGAACACATAATCATTATGAGCGACACAAACATCGACTTACAGTTAAAATCTCCCTCTGCAGAAAAATTAAGGAGACTGTTCCACTCCAATGATATGAGTTTAACACCGCTGGACCCAACTCATCACACGCCATACAGCCATACACTCATACATATAATAGTAACAAAGCGACCACATAAAATAATTCGCGCCAATCAGACATCCGCTCCAGGACTCTCTGCTCATGACGTGATATTCTTAAATTACTCAATGCATACTACCAAGGAAAAATCTCACCTGGTAACCTACAGAAACCTAAAAAATGTTAACCATGATGCGCTTCAAAAGGATTGCTCAGACATCCCTTGGCATGATATAAGCAATGAACCGACTTTAGACGGAAAAATTCGGGAATTATGTCGCAAAATTATTGCACTGTATGATAAACATGCTCCTCAACGCACTGTCAAGGTAAAGAGAGCTCCCGCCCTGTGGCTCACCACTGCATTACGCCAGTTAATTAATAAACATGATGCTGCACATAGGGCCTTCAAGCGCAACCCAACTCCCGAGGCGTACGAAGCTTATAGGAAACTCCGAAACAGTATCCAAGCAAAGCGTGAGGAATGCCAAAATCAGACATGCCCGCTCTGTCGTATGCGGCATATCAAAACCTGCTGCACTGTGGAAAAAGCTGTGCAGTTTCGGTTTAGGGAAGCGAAGATCTGACGCTGTTTATCAAGCGTCTGCAGAAGAATTAAACGATTTCTTCTCAACAGCTGTAAACTGCCACGCAGCGACAAATTACCAGCCCCAAGATATCAATCTCTCGAGAGGCACGTTTTTCCTAAAACATGTCACTAACGGCACAGTACACAAGTCAATTATTAGAATCTCTTCCGAGGCAGTAGGAATTGATGGAGTGAGCATTGGCATGATTAAGAAAGTCGTAGACATTATTATTCCAGTTATCACAGACATCTTCAACCTGTCTCTTGTCAGTAGTACTTATCCTACTGAGTGGAAGCGAAGTTTAATTCAACCTATACCCAAGACTGACAACCCTAAGTCACCAGGTGACTACAGGCCGATCAGCATACCACCTGGAATATCTAAAGCCCTAGAATACATCGTCCATGAACAGCTGACAGATTACCTCAAAACTCATAACATCCATGACAAATATCAGTCAGGCTTTCGAAAGCACCATAGTACAGCAACTGCATTAATTAAAGTAACTGATGACATTAAACATGCTATGGACAGACGTGAAGCTACCATCCTAACACTGCTTGACTTTAGCAAGGCTTTTGATACAGTTGACTTTGATATATTACTAATTGAAATGAAACAGCTGAATTTCTCAAACAGCGCAGTACACTGGTTCGACAGCTACCTCAAAAGCAGAAGTCAACAAGTCATTTGTGGGTCGGAAAAGTCATCATGGAAAAACGTGCGCTCTGGAGTTCCCCAAGGCTCTGTCCTTGGTCCATTACTCTTCTCACTGTACATTAATGATATTTCTTCAGTGATTCACTCCTGCAATTACCATCTATATGCCGACGACATCCAACTGTACATAAGTGCAAGCCCCAAGAACATTGCTGACGCAGTAGCGAGTATGAACGCAGATATTTGCTCTGTTTCTCGATGGGCACAGAACCTAGGTCTGAAACTAAACCCCAAGAAATCCCAGGTCATACTTATATCTCATCCAAAGTTAATCAGCCGGTACTTTCGCGAAACAGTCCCTCAAATGCTCCTCCATGGTACCCAACTACCATACCAAAAAACAGTAAAAGACCTTGGAATAATCTTGGATAAACACCTAAACTGGGAAGAACAAACAGTCACAGCTTGCTGGAAATCGCTCTCCTCCCTACATGCAATTCAAAAATTTAGAAAAATATTTCCAACCCATGTTAAACAAAAATTAGTCCAAACACTAGTCTTGCCTAATCTTTACTACTGTGATGTAGTTCAACACGGCACAAATAGTGAAAATTCGAGATGCCTTGAGCTAGTGATGAATGCTTGTGTTAGATACGTGTGCAATATACAGTTGTATGATCATATAAGTCCTTCATACTCCCAGCTAGGTTGGATACGCCCACATAAGGCACGCGATCTCCACATGATGTGCTTACTTCATCGATTTCTTAGCCACCGGTGCCCCCAATACTTATCTTCTCACATTAAACACCTATCATCATTCCACAACCGCAATACCAGATCGGATACGTCTAGCATTTTGGCTGTACCTTTACCTAACACAAAATCTTTCTCTGTGTCATTCTCCATCTCAGCCATACGACTATAGAACGCACTCCCCTGTGATCTGCATCTGATCCAGAACCACTCAACATTCAAGAGGGAACTCAAAACTTACATATTAGGGACGGTATAGCCACCATTGTTATGCCCCTGTCGTCTCTTTCTTTCTCCTCTCCTTCATTATTAGCTTCGAATTTTACCATTCTATTTCTCTTCCTCTAACCTTTCTACCCCTTCTATATCTTTTTCACCCCATTCTATCGTCTTATGTCTCTGCTCGATGAGAATAACTCACAAACTGCAAGAACATAACGAGAAAATTCCCAACTAGCAATAGGACTGACATTCATAAAAGAAAAATATGTTTACTTTCAAATACATAGTCATTACTATTATTATTATTATTATTCTTGATTGTTATAATTATTTTTTGATTGTTATAATTATCATTGTACTACTGTTATAATCTCTATTTTTTTCTTTAACATTAATACTATATAACACGTTATATGTCCTTAATGTTCTGTAGAAACTGAAATTCGTTCAATCTGAGTATGCCTGGTTAGGTGTAAGAGAGATTTAGTCCACTTCACACAATTTTTTAAGAAAAGAAATTCACGATACAGTGAAGAAAAAGATTAGCTGGAAAAATATTGCTAAACCATGTTCTTTATATACAGGGTGTTCACAATTAAAGTCCGCTGTAGAAAGAGAACTACTACTCAGAATGAGGTCAAATTTGAACCGTTTATTGTTGACACAGGGGGAAATTTCATGGAATAAAAATAAAAAAACTAAAGAAAATTTGACCAATAGATGGAGCAGTATATGCACACCAATGTCGCACATGTCTGTTTCTTAGTTTGTGTCCCAGACTCCTAAAGCGCCTGTGTCCATGAAGGAGCATGCCGAGCTGGTACAGCAATTTTACGAGAATCGTAACTGTGTGCAAGTAGCCCTGCAGAAATTCCGCACACTCAAGGTTACGAAAAAAGCATTTGTCCATTGTCTGTTAAGGGTCTGGAGGCAAGTTCTGTTCAAATTCCGTGTGGCAGAGGAAGGAAAACAGTTGGTCCAACGACTGTCGAAGATGTGGCCACAGCAGGGGCCGAGGGGTGGTGTGGAAACATGTAGTGTATAGGGAATTGCATTAACGTTGGACATGCCTGTGAACACAGTGCATAAAATCCTACAAAACATCCTGCATTGGTATCCATACAAAATCACTCATGTTCAGGAGCTGCTTCCTTCTGACCTGCCAGCAAGACGCTCTGGAATTTGTTGCTCACATGGAAGGGGACATGGAATGGCCATGGAACTTTCTGTGGACAGATGAAGCCTGTTTCCATCTCCAAGGACATACCAGTACACAGAACTGCAAAGTATAGACAATGGAAAATTCTCACATACATCAACTGGTATCACTTCATCCTCAGAAGGTGACTAAGGGGATGTGGTCTGACGGCATCGTTTATTGTAGGGTGGTATTTTTTCGAGGAAGTGTGTCCTGCAGATCCTGCTACCTGCACTGTCATTGTAAATGCTATCAAAGTTTTTTGTCCACCAATGTCATTCCAACCCATCAACAGTGTGGATGTTTGAGTAGGATCATTTTTATGCAGGATGACACTGATCCAAACATCTGCACAACCAAAGAACAGCTATTGTAAAGCCATTTTGGAAATTCCAGAATTATCAGCAATCACTGTGCTACTACCAGAGCATCTAGATCAGCTAATCTTAATTCGTGTGACTTCTGACTGTGGGGTTATCTGAAAGATATGTTCACTGCTACAATTACTAATACAGCTCAACTGAAGGCACACATTGCACAACACATTCTGAACACGACCCTAAGAAAACTCTTATGGAACATGCTGTTTCTCGATTGTAACTTTTGGCAGGGAACGGAGGACAGCTTATTGAACACATCTTGCGCTAGTCTCACAACAATTAGAAACCGATGGTATTTTGCTTTTCAGGCGGTTTTTGACGCCAGGACAGTTAAAAAAAGGAGGTGACGTTGCTGTTTACGCAGTTTTTACACCAGGACAAACAAAGGCCGAAGTCATTTTGCTTTTTACGTCGTTTTTGCCCTTAGTATAATTAAAAACCGACTTTTTCTATCTGACGTGGTACGACCTCCCAGTGGTCGATGGGCTTACCTAACAAACAGTGTCACAACTGTTGACTGCCGAAATTCTCCACTCATACAAATTGAACTGTACGGATCATGTAATATGCAACTCAGACCATAGCCATCACATTGCGATTCATCCATCATTTGCTGCTAACCCTATTTACGTTAGAACGCTTACAGGGGCATCTATCGGTAAAATTATCTATAGTTGGTTGTTGGACTTGCAACGGTTGTGCTAGAGTGTGAATTCTAATAAAATTGTGCACATTTGACCATTTATGTGTGAATTATGTTCGATGATTTTAATAACTTCACTAGCTAGAAGACGAAGTAAATATTCCATAATTAGAATCAAAAACAGCTGCCAACATAAGTAACGAAGAAGTACATACCCTCGGACTAGTGAAGCAACTTAAATCACTTAATAAAAGCAAGTTTTCTGTACAGACTGTTCCTTTCAGAGTATGCTGAAGCAATAGCTCCATACTTAACAGTCTTAAACAACCGTTTGCTCGACGAAAGATCCATACACGAAGACTGGAAAGTTGCACAGGCCACACCAATATTCAAGAAAGGTAGTAGGAGTAATCCACTAATTTACAGGCCCATATCACAATTTGAGTAATTCATGCTCACTGCTATAATTTTAGAAGCTAGAAAGGGTTGTTAATTGCATTATTAAAATTGTAAAATCTAATAACGGGGTAGAACGCTGTTGAAGAAACAACGAAACACACATGCCAAAATTAAACAGACACAAAACCCCCAAGATTGGCGATCTTTTACAGAAGCTCGAAATTTAGCGCGGACTTCAATGCGAGATGCTTATAACAGTTTCCACAACGAAACTTTGTCTCGAAACCTAAGAGAAAATCCAAAGAAATTCTGGTTGTATGTGAAGTATGTTAGCGGCAAGAAACAATCAGTGCCTTCTCTGTGCGATAGCAATGGAGATACTATCGAAGACAGTGCTGCCAAAGAAGAGTTACTAAACATACCCTTCCGAAATGCTTTCACAATAGAAGGCGAAGTAAATATTCCAGAATTCGAATCGAGAATAGCTGCCAGCATGAGTAACGTAGAATTAAATATCCTTGGAGTAGTGAAGCAACTAAAATCACTTAATAAAGGCAAGTCTTCTGGTCCAGACTGTATACCAATTAGATTCCTTTCAGAGTATGCTGATGCATTAGCTCCATACTTAACAATCATATTCAACCATTCGATCGACGAAAGATCTGTACCCAAAGACTGGAAAGTATCACAGGTCACACCAATATTCAAGAAAGATAGTAGGACTAATCCACTAAATTACAGGCCCATATCGTTAACGTCGATATGCAGCAGGATTTTGGAATATATATTGTGTTCGTACATTATGAATTAACTCAAAAAATAAAAGGTCTATTGACACACAGTCAATATGGGTTTAGAAAACATCGTTCCTGTGATATACAACTAGCTCTTTATTTACATGAAGTGTTGAGTGCTATTGACAAGGGATTTCAGATCGATTCCGTTTTTCTGGATTTCCAGAATGCTTTTGAAACAGTACCACACAAACGGCTCATAGTGAAATTGCGTGCTTATGGAATATCGTCTCAGTTATGTGACTGGATTCGTGATTTGCTGTCAGAGAGGTCACAGTTATTAGTAATTGACGGAAAGTCATCGAGTAAAACAGAAGTGATTTCTGGCGTTCCCCAAGGTAGTGTTATAGCCCCCTTGCTGTTCCTTATCTATATAAACGATTTGGGAGACAATCTGAGCAGCTGTCTTCGGTTGTTTGCAAATGACGCTGTCGTTTATCGACTCATAAAGTCATCAGAAGTTCAGAACAAACTGCAAATCGATTTAAAAAAGTAATCTGAATGGTAGGAAAAGTGGCAATTGACCCTAAATAACGAAAAGCCTTAAGTCTTCTACATGAGTGCTAAAAGAAATTCGTTAAACTTCGATTATACGATTAATCAATCAAATCTAAAGGTCATAAATTCAACTAAATGCCTAGGAATAACTATTACCAACAACTTAAATTGGAAGGCACACATAGAAAATGTTGTGGGGAAAGGTAACCAAAGACTAAGTCTTATTGGCAGGACACTTAGAGAATGTAACACATATAATAAGGAGACAGCCTACACTACACTTTTCCACTCTCTTTTAGAATAAGGCTTCACGGTGTGGGATCTTTACCAGATAGGATTGATGGAGTACATCGAAAAAGTTCGAAGAAGGGCAGCACATTTTGTATTATCGCGAACTAGGGGAGAGAGTGTCACTGAAATGATACAGGATTTGAGATGGACATTATTAAAACAGAGTCGTTTTTTGTTGCGTCTTAATCTTCTGACGAAATTCCAATCACCAACTTTCTCCTGTGAATGCGAAAATATTTTTGTAACGCCGATCTACATAACGAGACAGGATCACCATGATAATATAAGGGAAATCAGAGCTCGTACGGAAAGATATAGGTGTTTGTTCTTTCCACGCACTACACGAGATTGGAATAATAGAGAATTGTGAAGGTTGTTCGATGAACCCTCTGCCAGGCACTTAAATGTGATTTGCAGAGTATCCATGTAGACGTAGAATTAGTGCTTTATTGTACATATTTCTTATACACAAGGAAATAAATTTTGCGTTCTCTGTTATGCACACATCTTTAATTTTTCGTATTTGTTTGAGCTCTTTAGCATGTAGTGTTTGACATACAGTTAGTTCTGAGTCAGAGTATTAACGTATGCCAGGCTTTAGGGGTGCACAACAAATATCACGAGAGGCGGCCACCACTGAGGTATAACCACTCACCTGGTGCCTTTCAGTTCGAACCAGCAGGACAGCAGGACACATGGTGCTCACATCCACTTTCTGCTGCCACTTCCACCGATAGTGTTTCCATCCTCCACGGTCAAACAGGACTACTTTCCTTCTGCCTGGTACTGACAGTGATAAAAATCCTTTAGCTGTGGACACTCACTCAATTCTTGACATACAACAGCGCCTGCAGCCAGCTGAGTACAGTTCTCACAATTACGCTATGGAGTACAGTTCCATGGCATCTGTTCTGCAGACAACAGCTCTGTTGTAGCAATCACTGTCCTATATTTGATATAAATATGAAATCTATTGATGAATATGACAAAAAATTAAACTTAGGCATAAGAAGAGACTTAGATCAAAATCATAATTTCAACAGAAAAGAAGTAGAATGTGATACAATATTTAGATTTTTCGATAGATGACAGAAATAGTATTTAGCATATTATTTACCAAATGAAGCAACTCATCCTAATATAGTAAACGTTACTGGTCATATAACAGTAGCAACTGATAAGCGAAGCTTTCTATTGCAGAACAAAACTACATTACTGGAAAATATTCTTAATTATCAAGAAACACAATTATTACAATAAATATAATACATTCTACAAAAAAAAACGAAAATATCCATGCAGTTTGTGAAAAAATAGATAGAACCAATGGTATAGTACACAAAGCAGATAAGGGCAACAGATTAGTGTTCAAGCTCCAAACACACTACATAAAAAAAAAACCTACAATTTTTCAGCAAAGACAATATTACTTGTACAGAAAAAACTCAACCATTTGAGTCTAAGCCCTCACTTAAAAAAGATCTGAATAAAAGTTAGGTTTTATTTGGTACAAGTAATAAAGATATTGCGTCATTATGAACCCGTCTGCATCCAAATCAGGACCTCAACTAAAGATTCACAAAGCAAACACCCCTGTCAGACAAACATCTAATTGTATGAGCAGTCCCACATACTGGCTTAGCAAAAACTGTATATTCTTGCTCAAAATTACATGTATGGTAATCAGTAATAGTAAAGAACTCAAGCGACCTGATACAACAAATTAAAGGTATTCACATTACATATTACAAAACATACTTCCTCAGGTACTATCAACATGTACACTAAAGTACCAGCCAATGAAACTATTGAAATTATTGTAAACAATTTAGATAACATGGTAAAATGTGCATAATCGAAGTAGAAGAATTTATTACTGTATTAAAATTGGCATTCTCTTGTAATATTCTAATTTAGCAACCCACTAGCTAACATTTTTCTTCATCTGATAGTGACCTATTTTTTTAATCCATCCAAAATGAACTAATAAAATTAAGTACTACTGCAGATACATAGATAATACATTACTTTTATTTGAAGGAATATAAAACAAAATAGACATCTTGAACTCACAATGGAGTAACCTACACAAATATATCATGTTTACAAGTGAACATGAACAGGTTAAAAAAATTCTAGTTCTCATAACCAGTGTACATTTATGAGAGCACATAAAGCAGCATATTTTCGAACCTATATATAGAGGCTAAGATTAAGAAGAATGAAAAAATAATGGTTACAGTCCTATCACAGCCAACAAATATTATACCAGTGAACTAAAAAGAAATGAAACCAAAACGAAGGAGAACACAATGTTAATAAGGACAAATTATAGTAAAAATACATAAATAATTATCATATCATACCGAAAAAAATTCAGATCAAAGCAGTTTGGTGGTTCAGAAAACCATCTGAAAAATAAGCTTCAGAACACACAAAACATTGCAAATCACAAATTTGTCACAGAGTATTTTCTTAATTTGCTCATTCAGGTGTTTATATGTGAAAATGTAATAACTTGAGAAAATATAGAGAGGACAAACTGGATGAGACTTCAAGAAAGGGTTTAAAGAGCACTTGAACTTGACTGGCATCAATTTATCTTCATTTAGCATACACTTTAAAGAACACAACCACACAGCCACTGATATGACATAATGCCCATCAGTCCTAGATATTGCATACAAATGCAGTTTATAAAATGTACCAAAAGAAACAGAAATTTTGAAATATATAATGAAGGATCTTGAAATTTTTTAAATGCACAGACAGATCTAAATAACACAATATGTTGAAAATTTCATTAGCATTTCTTAAGGATAACACATATTTTTTTCTGCTGAGAGATTGCAAATTAGACATAAGAATCATGGAGTCATAATAAGGGGAATCACACTACAGACTTACATTGTATCCTACTTTGAAACTCTCACTCCCATGCCAGATGCCCCTGTGTAAGTTTTCCTCCATATAGTGGAAATGAATAGTCCAATGATAACAGCTGAAAGTATTTCTGACTAAACAATTTATTTTTGACCACACAATACCATAATCCTCCTCACTTTCTCTCATTATTCTGTGTGGACTAACTGTCCAAAGTGAAGAGGCTCCACACCTCTGCTCAGGCATATTGGTCAATGATCTACTTTGGCTCCATGTCCGCACTCTGTGTCTGCATGTATTGTTTTAAACAGAAAATTTAACAGTGTTATCATGAACTACACAACATGAGGAAGGCTGAATGGAATGGGAAGAAGGCTTAATAATTGATACAATGGGACATAACCTCTGTCATGCACTTTACATTGGCTTCCAGGGTGTAGATGTTGATGCAGAAGGCATTTCCAGACGATTTTCTGATCTTAAATGCGTATTAGATTCACTAATACGATGCATTTCACTTAGCTGATGTATCTTTCTATTTGTTACATGTTTTGAACAATCAAGATGAGAAGTGTGTGATGTGAAAAGGATTTCCGTCATACAAACTGACGAAACTAAGGCTTGATCTAAGTCCTCTTCCCAAGAAAGCTGAGAATATATTTTGCTGTATTTGATCAGTTTCCAATCTCAAGGCGCTCACCCTACAGTTTTTTGAGTTGGACTGATAGGAAATCTAAAGTGAAATGACAGATGTTAAACCATTACATTAATAGTGAACAGTGTAACCAAATTTCGTGTATATGAAATAAAATGTTGCTTGAACAAATTCACTTACAAATGAAATGTAATTCCTTTATGTATTTGAACATAATCGGAATGATCACTGAACTAGTAAATGATGCAAGCTGGCAATTTTTATGAAACAGAAGCTGACATGGTAGATATTGGTTTCAAGTTTGTAAGTTCATGACAGCTCCCCTTGTTCTACTTCCACAGTATGAAAAAACTTTGCACATACAGCAGTTTCTAATGAGAATTATACACTTTTTCGTAGAAAACACCTTGTGCTGACTCCATATATATACATATTAGCTGCTGCTCATGACTGCCCTCCCATACCAGTGGCTCTGTTATGTGGTTATGATGAGTAGTGGTGAGTAAGTGAGCTACTGTATGTGCATTAACATCAGCTGTCTTCATGTGTCTGCCTGCTCAGGTAAGCCTAGTTCCTGATGTGCTCCCCATTTTCTACACTCCCAAGCTGTCCCAACACATGTGCAGTGACAGGGGCAGGAGTGTGCATCACGCATGATGCTATTGGAGGAAGTATACATTACACATAGACATTATGCAACAAATTTAATAACTTTTAACATATTTTGTGTTCACTGATGCAACGAAAGACGATGCATCCCATACTTCACGATCTTAGTGTCGATTTTTTTCTTTCTAAAGTATCCTATGTTCTTCCTCAGCAGCCAAGTTATCTACATACCAAATTTCATTGAAATCGGTTCAGTGGTTTAGTGGCGGTAACTTATCAGGCAGTGTCACTTTCACATTTAATAATATAGTTATGAAAGTATGGATTTAACATATTGAAGACTGTATAAGCCTTGTATTCATTATGATGAATCATAGCACGTAGCACAAGAACTTCTAGTAGATAAATATCAAGAAATTAAGCAAAAAAAGTCGTCAGAAAAATCTATCAGGTTTTAATTTTCTAGATGATGATAATTTTTGCAAATCGCGCAAACGAGTTTATAGAAAATTTTCAGCTTTCGAATCAAGAATATAACTTATGGACTGATTATATAGATAATACTGGGAAGCCACAAGAATTTTTTAATCAAGTTATAAAAGAAATAGTCATCAAATTAAAGAATATTTTAAGACAAAGACGATCAATTAAAGTTAACATGAAATTTTATTGTAATTTTAAGAGATAGAGAGAAATCCAAGAAATTAATTTTAAAACATTGAATCACATTTTATTAAGAACAACAGATCCAGTAGATTATTGTCAAATTTGAATGAATAAACTAATAACTGAAATGGAAGAAAAGCAAAGAAAAAAATCTGGTTGGTCTCTATTTTATATAGATATACACCTCCTGAATCAAGTCTGAATCAACATTCCTCCAACAAACATAAAAATTCTCCTTGGCGACTTCAATGCTCAACTGGAGGAGAAATAAGATACAGAGATATCATTGGAAAATGGCCAGCACATAAATGGACCAATAAAAGTGGTCAAAGGTTAATTGCAACTTGTAGAAACCATAATCTAGTCTCAAAATCAACATATTTTAAAAGGAAACCTCGCAAATTAAAAACTCGGAAGCACCCTAATTTCCAAAAGGGCGAATGGCAATTGGACCATGTATGCATGGACAAATTTCACCATCATGAAATCTACAAAGTCAACGTTTTAAGGGGTGAAGACTCTGTGTCAGACAACTATGTTCTGAAGATTAATATAAAATTAACGCCAATGGTAAAGCAAAGGTCCCAGAAAAAACTAGAAGAAAATTCGACCCAACCATTTTAACAAAAAATGAGGATTATACCAGGAAATCAGGTGAAGGATCTATCAGCTATAATACACTTGAAGAATTAACCACCAAATTAAAATCCATAGCGGAAAAATTGGCTCCAATAAATGTCTGGAAGAAATGTGAGTGGTGGAATGCAGAATGTGACCAGGCATTAGAAATAAGACACCAAGCTTGGATAAAGCATCAAGCCCAAAAGTCTGCAGAATCACATCTAGAACTAATGAAGGAAAGAAAGTCAACACTTAAAATTATCATACACACAAAACGCAAACATCTTAACAATACACTAGAGAAGATAGAAGAGAACTTCCAGAAGAAACAGTCAAGAGATTATTACAGAGCTTTTGAGAGATATCTTAAAAAGTAAAGTCCCCAACATTGATGCTGAGTGGTAAGTCAGGAAAGTTGGCGCACAGTAATCAAGAAAATGCAGAGATCCTTGCAGAGACTTTCAACAAACTTTTAAATTTTGATGACCCACTGGAAACATTTAAAGTAGTCACTGAAGCACCTATTTTAACCACCTCCGACCTAACAGATCCTCCAACTATCAATTAGGTAGAGGTGGCAATTCAGGAACAAAAAATTACGAGGCATGTGGTGAAGACCATGTATTTTCAGCAATCTGGAAGAATGCTGGAAAACCTGCAGTCATAAATCTCCACCAACATCTAATTGAATCAGTAGTTGGAAGAAGGGAAGAACATCGAAAATAATTACTCGAGATTTTGCCGAATTCGAGTCATGAAAGGAACGAAAACCAACCCATTAAGCCTTGAAAACCAGGTCTGAATATCCCGTAAGTTGGAAGAAAAACACAAAGACTGGATTTATTTCTGTCTTCCAACTACTGCCACGCTTGGCCAAGAGATGGGAGCATGGCATGGAACAAGTTTGTTCTTGCTCCATCTGCTGCATATCTTTTTAAATAGTTAGTTTTCAAACAGTTGGCTGATGTGATTGCATGTTTGTGTACAGCTTTTACTAATCACTAATTTCTTCATACTACAACATACTTAGATAATGTCATCGATTTCCGAGAGTGATTCTGAAGTGGCTTCATCGTTCAGAAACAAGCGCAAAAAACGGAGTTCGCAATGTTCACTGCTATAAACGTGAAGTACAGAAGAGGCAGCGTCTTCTTGGTCAACAATATGCGAGTACCTCCACAAGTAACACTATTCCTGCAAAATAAAAAACCAACATTTCATGTTCTTGCAAGTTGAAATGTACAGACAACTTCCCTCCTGAAGAGAAGAAATATTTTCTAGATAATTTATATGATGGACGAAACAAAAATGAACAAGATACATTCCTAATGGGTCTGACAATACGATGTGATCCAAAACGCCGCCGTTCAAAGAACGAAAACCCTAAGAAACGAGACAACGTTTTCTATTTCTCTGTTCTGAACAATGCTAACCAAAGAATTCAAGTTTGTAGCAGTGCATTTTCCGTTTTATATGCCATCAAAAATAAAGCGCTTTTACGTTTGACTTCTTTAATTGCTTCTGGAAAATCTGCAATTGATATGCACGGTAAACATATGAACCGGGGTAATGTGTTACCTCCAGAAATACTAGGTACTATTGATGATCATATAAACAAGTTCCCAATATACCATTCTCATTACTGCAGTAAGGAAATGAAATATCTAAGTGCTGAGCTGGATATAAAAACTCTGCACCACCTGTTTTGTGAAAAATATCCACATTGCACATTTTGCGTCAAATACGATTTTTCCGAAATATTATAATCAGAACCATGGATATAGATTTGGGAGGCTCCAAATTGACGTCTGTAGCACATGTGGGAAATTGGAAGCGAAGATCAAATCGCCAGTTCTCAACGACACCGCAAAACGTGCCGCAGTCGCTGAAACGATGGTCCATTTACATCAGGCCAAGAAATTTTACTCCAAACAAAAAGAAATGTTGCAACTGTGCAATGAAAAAGAAGAAGTAGTGTGCCTCGTCTTTGACTACATGCAAAATCTTCCACTGCCGAAAATTCCGGTGCAAGAGATGTTCTATCTAAGAAAACTTTGGCTGTACATTTTCTGTATCCATGATGTGAAAACAGGAACAGCAAATTTCTACACATACCCAAAAGGTGTGGCTAAAAGAGGCCCTGATGAGGTATGTAGCCTACTTTGCTTGAAGATTCAGGATATGAGTCCATCTGTTAACGAACTTCACGTTTTTAGCGACACTTGCCGTGGACAAAACAGAAATAATACTGTTGTCAGGTTTTTACTTGCCTTGGTATCACTTTGCCGTTTTGCTACAATTCACAAATATTTTTCTATTCGTGGACGTTCGTTCCTGCAGTGTGATAGGATCTTCGGTGCCGCCAAGCGTAAGATTAGTAAAATGTGCAGAATATACACTCCAGACGAGTACTGTGAATTGATACAAACAGCGAGAGAATCTGGATATTCTTTGAGAAAGGTGACTTCAGAACAAATCGTGATCTATTAGGATTGGTGGACAAAGTTCTTCAATGAATCAACGAAATCTGCTGACAAACATTCAAACTTTCCTGTTTCTAAATACCGACACCTTCAATATTCAATTGATTTGAAGGGTTCTGTAATAGCCTCCGAATTCATTGATGGCATCGTTCAGATGAGATTTGTCCTTCAAAAACCAAAGTTACTGGATGAAATAAAGTTTCCTACAGAGACTGCATACACAGGAAAAATACCCATAAATGAGAAAAACATGCAAGACGTAATCACCTACATACCTACAGAAAAGAAAGAGACCTTAATGATCTGACCTACCACCTCAGATCCAGCTGATCATGATGCTGAGTCATTTTTGTGTCCAAGTTTTTTTCTCTAAATATTTTTGTGCATTCTTGGGGTCAAATAATTGATGCCCTTTTAAACTTGTCAACTATATACATTTTTCCCATAACCTATAGTGTTATGTTTTTACAATTATAATAAAATTTGAAAGTCATTAATAACTTTTTTCTTTATTATTAGTCACATTTTCAATCAGTTGGAAGAAGGAAACAAATCCATCAACTTTTTTCAATTTTATGAGTCAAAGTACAACACCTGGAAATTGGCCAAACACTGCAAATGGATGGAAATGTTGTTCTGCATGTGCAGTAAAAAATAATTTCTGGTTCAATGAAAAATGCATAATATACAATTTTTTTTAATTTCCCAACAAACAGGTTTATGGAGTTATTTCCTTCTTCCAACTGCCAATTCAATTGAAATGTGGATCATGGAGAAAATTCCAGAGAACTGGACCTCAGGAATAATCCATCTATATTTTAAAAAGAAGATAGAACTAACTCAGGTAATTGCAGGGGGAGGACTGCACATACAAAATTTTCCTCTGCATAATTTACAATAGGATCAAAAACATCCTGGGGCCACAACTTGGAAAATATCAAGGAGGATTTTGACCATATAGAAGCTGCTCAGATCAAATCCTTCTCCTGAAACTAATAATGGTTATTACTAGTATAGAAACAAACAATTATTCATCTCATCCATAAATTAAAAAAAAAACATATGATAGCGTTCATAAACCACACTTCTAAAAATCCTCAGATCATATGGCCTTCATCCCAAACTGGTAAGACTCATTCAGCTAACTTTAAATAATATAAATTCAAAGGTCAAGTTTAGAGGAGAAATGCCAAAAGCTTTCACAATAAAAACAGGACTCATACAAGGTGATGGATTATCCCCTTTGCCTTTCAATGTGGCCCTCGATTACATCATGACAATCTGCCAAAAAGAAAATACATGTAAATCAAAATTGGAGGAAAACCAGCAAAAAGAGCAAACTGCCTTGGATTTCAAAAATGGTTCAAATGGCTCTGAGCACTATGGGACCCAACATCTTAGGTCATAAGTACCCTAGAACGTAGAACTACTTAAACGTAACTAACCTAAGGACATCACACACACCCATGCCCGAGGCAGGATTCGAACCTGCGACCATAGCAGTCCCGCGGTTCCGGACTGCAGCACCAGAACCGCACAGCCACCGCGGCCGGCGCCTTGGGTGTGCTGACGATTTAGCTCTCTTAGCCCTTGACATGGAAGAAGTTCATATTCAGGTCACAAGTCTCCATAAAATTGCTTCAAAAATACGATTACAAGTATCCTTTGAGAAAACTGAAATCATGCCCATGAAACCTCCTTGGAGAGATAAAATCTTCATAAATGATGAAGCAATTAACATAGTCCTACACTTTACATATCTTGGAGAAATTATTTTTTACAACTTGGGTGAGAAAGCAACATGGATAAATAGATCCAACAAAATGAAAAAGCACAATTTCTGATCAACATATAATAAGAAATGTCTGTCAATAGCCACTACGACCCAACATTACAAAACTGTAACTCTCCCGGAAGCAACTTACGCTTGTGAAACTCTGTTCCAAATTAGTGTGTGTGTGGTTTGAGCACAATGAAAGAAGAAATGATTAACTCCTCAAGACAGAGCGAAGAATTATCAGAACATGCATCAATAAAAAATACCATGTTGATGGAGTCTGGAGAATCGCCCCTAATCAAACTGTCTATTGTGAGATTGACCCAATCACCATCACAATGAAGAAGAACAGAATCTCACATTTCTTTCATGCCTTAGACTCCCTGACAACAGGATTTTAAAACAATTAGTGATGAGAAGTCTTGGAAAAGAAGACAGGAGGACAGTGGGTCAAAGAAATTCAGCAAGATCTTGAAGCAACTGGACACAGAATTACTGATGCAGAGAAGAAATACAAAATTAACACTCTCCTTATGAATCACATATTTTCAGCAGCAATGATGCACAGAAGACTGGTAGAGATTTCAGTCGATTTAAGAAAATTGCATTTGGAATGAATGAAAAAGTACTGGGCTGAGGGCAAGAAGCAAGTAATCCAATTTTCAAAGAGAAAGTGAACATGGAATTACTAAAGTGGTCCAATGTGGCCAATCAATTTAATAGAAGTTGACAATTTATAATTAAATTTTAATAGACACAGTCCAATTAATGGTTCTTCATATATTGACATACCAAAGGCAATTATAGATCAAAAAGCTGCTGTTAATGTGAAAAACACACATCAAAAGTGGTTTCTGTGGGCTATAAAATCTGCATTACATCATCAAGATAAAAATTCAGAAAGAGCAAATAATTACAAAAAATTTGGATGAGAATTAGATGAAATTTATGAAAAGGAGAAAATTGATTTTCCAGTTCAGTTAACAGATATTTCAGAATTTGAGAATAAATCAAATATTTCAATTAATGTTTATGCATATGAAAGAAGTGGCGAAGAAGGAGAAATAATTATTGTATATCCTCTTTACCACAGACAAAATAAACAAGAAATAATAATAAGAATAATCTTTTAATTCGAGAAGAAAATAATTCACATTATTTTTGGATGAAAAACCTATCTAGATTACTTAGCACACAAACAAGTAATCACAATGGAAGAGTTTGTGTTTATGATCGATGTTTAAGAGTTTTTTATTCAAAAGAAAAATTAGACATTCATGAAAACGATTGTCAAGTACACAAAGATGTAAAAATTGAATTTAAAAATTATAAGCACTCACTAAGGGGGTTCCTTTTGTCATTTATGCAGATTTCGAGTGTTTGTTACTAGATGTTTAAAGTTGTCAGGCAAATCCTGAAAATCTTAATCAACAAATATCAAAAAAAAATTCTAATTTCATTCAGTTATCATGTTAAATGTCTGCAGCTCGTGGTCTTGTGGTAGCATTCTCACTTCCCGCACATGGGGTCCCGGGTTCGATTCCCGGCGGGGTCAGAGATTTTTCCCGCTTGGAGATGGCTGGGTGTTGTGTCATCTTCATCATCATCATTCATCCCCATTACGGTTGGAGGAAGGCAACGGCAAACCACCTCCACCAGGACCTTGACTAGTATGGCGGTGCGGGTCTCCTGCATCGTCCCCTATGCTCCTCGAAGTATGGCACCTCATCACCATCATCATATCAAATATTTTTATGTTGATTATAAAAATCCTGTTACTCAGAAAGGTAAGGATGCAGCACCAAAATTTGTTGGAAACTTAAAAAAAATCAAGGAAATTTGCTAGAATATATAAACGAAATATTTCAATGAATTGACTAAAGAAGATGTACTTACTTTTAAAAATTCAGAAACTTGCAGTATTTGTGAACGAGAATTTGACTTAGCCAACAAGACAGTAAAAGAACATTGTCATTTAATAAGAAAATATCATGGAGGTGTGCATGAAGATTGCAATCTTAATTACTAAAACTATAAATTTCTTCCACTTTATGTTCATAATTTAACAAATTCTGATGTTCATTTATCAAAGAATTAGCAATAGCTAAGAAAGATATTGATGCAATTCCAAATAATGATCAAAAATATCTTTCTTTCACTAAACATGTTGAAAATGGACTAACATTAAGATTTTTGGGTACATTTAAATTTACGGCTTCAAGTATTGATAAATTATCTTCCATCCTTACAAAAGAAAAATTTAGAGAAACAGAATAGTACTTTGAAGGAGAACAACTAAATTTAATAGTTAAAAAAGGAGTTTCTCCTTACGAATATATGGACTCAGAAGAAAAATTGCAAGAAACCAAATTGCCCAAAAAAGAATGCTATTATTTGCGACAGTATACATTACCATATCGACATTATAAATTAAGTCCAAACAAAATAAAAGATGAGGAAAACGATTTCTTAGAAGAATTAAACAGTTGCACAGAAGATTAAAATAAAAATTTAAAAAATATATAATTAATTAGTTTTTTATGTTATTTCATGATATGGTATTTTTATGTGTTTCCAAATAATATTTATACACAGACTTACCACTAAAGATTAAACTTTACGATATTCTCTTTCTTTATATTTTGGATGAAGCAATGCTAATTTCTCATCTTTTGAATGATCACAGTTATGAACATACATACAACTTTTTTAATTTCCTTTCCATATTTATTGCAAACAAAAGTTTTAAGGTGCCAGATAGGAATCTGTTATTTTTACATCTTTTTTATACAACCTTTACAGCCCAGTTTTGGTGGTAAATTACATTTTGTTATTCAAATTTCTTTGTCAATTTATTTTGCTTGGCTGCACAGTGGACAAATCATCTTATTTTCACTTTCCATTGATAACGAAAAAAACTTAAGAAATTAAAAAAATACATTAAATTTTTTATTTATAAAAGCAAAAATGTTATAATAATTTTTGATAAAAATAATTAACTATGTTTTAAAGGAACAGACATAGCTAGAATCTTAGAATATATATGACCCAGAGATGCAAATTATGATAATACAGGCAAAAAGACACAAAAAATCTATCGAATTAACTGTCAGTCAATCGCCAAAGCATTATAATATGAAACCAAACACTTTTTTATCAACGAATCAGCTCTATACAAACTTATATTCAGATCTAAAATGCCCGTAGCTGAAAAATTTGCAGATTGGGTAACTAAAGAAATTCAACCAGTAATTCATGAACATGGAGAATATAAGATACATATTAATGTAAAACAACTTCATGAAGGTCAAATAAATATTTAAAAGAACTGAATAAAGTTATGGATGATTATATAGAGAAATCAGATGAAATATATGACAGAACTGTAGAAATCTTATGTGAAAGTAATGAGCAAATAAATACATTATTGCTACATGTTGTTCCCCAATCTGACATCAAACTTTAAGACCAAGTTAAATAATTTATTAATTAAGTAAGTAATTTTATTTAATAATTAAGTAATTTTAGTTATAGTTATTATGTTATTGAGGCAAAATTTGAAAATACACAAAACGAAATAGATGTCATCAGAAACGTGCAACAAAACTGTAAAGAATTTTTGAGAATTAATAATGTGCCAGATTCAATAAATATTTATCATCGAATGGTGGACACCTTAAGAATTGTTTGCTTTCGAAATCATTTCAAGACTTTGGCTGAGTATTCGTCAGAAAAATTGCATGGTGACATAAATAATTTAGCAAACGTTTTTTTAATATAAAGCCAAATTTCGAGGTATTTTATTATAATTAAATTTTAAAAACATTCATAAGTATTTTATATACTTCTAATAAACAAAATTCACTAAAATCATATGCTTCTATCAACTCAAATTTAAAATGTTCAAATAATTTTGACATTAATTTGTATTTGTTAAACTTCACCTGAGCATCAAAATAAAGTCTATCTTCTTTAATGAAACAGTAAGAGTAATGAATTTTATATTCGATGACATACATATTTAAACTTTCAATAACGCTCTCCATTTACATACAAAAATTTTAACAGTATTTTAAAAAATTATTTTGTCTTTATTTACGCAATTTTGTGTGAATTATCAAAACCCAAACATTTAGCATAAACATCTGGGAAATTCGTCTTCATTAGTTCTTCTACATAAAAATTTCCATCAATAACTTCCAATTTGTATGTAATTGGATTGGAGATCATAACATCTTCAATTTGGAAAATTTCTGTTAAGCAATTGGCAATACATCCTTACTCCAAAATTCCTTTTATCTTACTTATTTTCACTTTATTGCCAATTTTAAATTTGGGTTCAGCATCCAGTAAATTTGTTACATAAACAGTTTTCTATAACATCTTCTCAGGGTCTTGATTTACGTCTCTTGGCGCCATTTTTATAGTTGAATATCTCCTGTTGTATTCATCAACTAATTTAGAGACTAAGTCAACCCATTTACAATTTCCTTGAAGATCAAATTTCTTGAACATTTTTCCTTTCAGTTGCTGTTAAATCGTTCAACAACACATGCTTTTAATTCACTAAAAGTTGAATAATGATTAATGTTAAATTATTCATTAATTCTTGAAATTCTTTATTATAAAATTCTCTGCCATTTTCTGTTAGTTGATTTTCTGGTCATCGAGCGACGAATATTTTTTCGAAAGAATCAATTAGATTTTTGCCTGTTTTATCATTAACTGGAACAGCCTCAGAAAACTTCGAAAATACATATATAACAGTAATAGATATTTATATCATTTACTTATTTTTGAAATTTGTTTCAGATTACCTGAATACATTTCAACTAATTCAGCTTGCCAGAAATCATATATTAAAAAGAAATTATATTTTTTTCTTTAAATTTTTTCTCGTTTGTTTATGTTATTCATTTACAATTTCTTTACGAATATTTACACCTTCACCTACAAAATTTTTAACGAATTTTTCGTTTTACAGATTGAACAAAGACCTTCGATTCTTTGCTTTCCATTTTTCATCGTTAATCTATGAGTATGAGGTTTGTCAGTAAACTTTTTGCACTTCAAAGTGTAAAGGTGATCATGATTTTCCATTTATTTAGAACAAAGTTATTTCACCAAATAAAATTATCTTTACATCGACTGTATGAGGTAACAGGCGAGTTGTGGCATCATGGAAGTATTATAAGTTCAGAGTTAGTGTGGCAGCATGAGGGCCTCACAGCGGGCCATGGCCCAGCAGCAACCACGTGGTCCAGAACGTTAGCTGAGCATGAGGGATAACCCCAGTGTGTGGTGCATCAGCCACGTGGCTGGGAATTCCTTGGTGACACTTGGTCGAGGAAAGAGACTTGTATACCGACAGTGCCAAAGATGGCAGACTTTGTGAAACCTTCGTGGCAGACATTTCACAGTTTGTATAGAAATTAATAGTAATCAGATGAATGATGATACCTCAAAAAGAAACATTTACATTACCATTATTTGCACAACGACTCTGATGGTGTATTCAGATTTTCAATATCTGTATTAGTTTAAAGTATAGTATCTGACGATAAATTATACAAGTAACACCCATAAACGAATTTCCAAAATGTAAACGGTTCATCCGATTTTGTCGATCGACGTGTGTTTAGAAAGCTATTAGTGTAAACCTAAACTGGTATAAATTACAGGCATGTTTCTTGAATAGTACATGAGTTATTGGAGGTCAAAGTCGCCAATTATTATCGATCGCGTCAGGCCATAGGTACTCCACAGTGACACGAAAAACGGTAGCAGCTTGCTCATAAATATATTTATTCGTCTATGTCTTTTGTTATATCCGATATATACTATTCATAAGTCAACAGCCTTACCGCAATGGTAACACTGTTCAGATCACTGAAGTTAAGCGCTGTCGCTCTGGGCTAACACACAGATGGGTGACCACCCAGTCTGCCGAGCGAGCGGGGTGCACTCAGGCCTTGTGGGGCAAACTGAGGAGCTACGTGATTGAGAAGTAGTAGGAGAGCGGTGTGCTGACCACATGCCCTTCCACATCTGCATCCAATGACTCCTGTGGGCTGAGGATGACAAGGATGACACGGCAGCCAGTCGTTACCTTTGGGCCTCCATGGCCTGTGTGGGAGGAGTTTAGTTTAGTTTAGTTTATATACTATGCATGAAGAGTCTGAGTCAGAGGGTAAATAGCTGAGGCATAGCACCACATTTCATTATTAATATGAAAGACTGCAACTGGAACAGTTTTAACAAATTCTTTGTCCACCCCTGGTAACTGAATGGTCAGCGTGATGGGCTGTCAATCCAAAGGGCCCAGGTTCGATTCCTGGCTGGGTCGGAGATTTTCTCTGCTCAGGTACTGGGTGTTGTGTTGTCCTAGACATCATCATTTCATCCCCATCGACACGCAAGTCGCAGAAGTGGCGTCAAATCGAAAGATTGCACCAGACGAGCAGTCTACCTGACGGGAGGCCCTCGCCACACGCCATTATTATTAACAAATTCTTTCAATCTTATAGTAAAAGAACCTGGCTTATTTACTATTATTGACTGATTAGAAGGTTATTTCATAAATATTATCATTCCTTAAATGTCAAATTCATTATCGATAGTTCTTTATTTCTATTTTGACCTATAACAATAACATTTTTAAAAATGAACTTGTACTCGAAATTAAGAATTCTTTGTTCGCCTTGAGTCATAATAGTAAATTCAATTATTTGTTTATTATATACTTCCCCTTTAAGATTACTTAAATCGTTCAAGTATGCATTTAATATGTTTTTGAAAAGTAATCTGATAAAACTTGTAATTTTCTTTCTCGGAATAATAATAGTTTTGGGTATAGTTAGCGAATTTATATACTGTTGTCTAGGTTCTAAGAGTCTTGCTTCCAAATATTTTTTGCTAACTGCATCCAAATCATCAAGTGGATAGTTGATATAACAATATTTCAATTTTTAAAATCTATATAATCTTTAGCTACTATAAAAAATTATATTTAATCCTCTATGTAATCGTTTAGTTATATTACTAATTTTTGGATCTATTGATGATTGAAAATCTGTGATTTTTGATCGAACATCTTAAAATTTTGTGCTTAACACAATGTTAATCTGTGGTGCTAATAAGTGAAAATCCTTAACGAGTGTATTTCCAGAAATGACCATTTAGTAACTTTAAAATATCATTAAACTTATAATTTTTGCATTATAGTTACAAAACATACAGACACAAATGTCCACAAATTATTTCATCATAATCTTGAAGTCTCTCGATATTGTAGAATACATAATTTTTTCCCAGATTTTTAACTAATTCTTTATGAATATTTCCTCCATATGAACCAAAAACAAATTTTATATCTTTATTTTTATAAGAACAAATCCAATGAATCCCAACATGATCAGACATTCTAAATTTTCGGCGTCAGTCACCAATCATAAAAACGCCTGAAAATGATTAATTTCTAATTATTTAACTAGTTTTTCTAAGACAGAATTATATAATGGTTCATTAAATTTTTCGATTATTTCTTTGCAATTTTTCTAACTTTTTCATTCCAGTGCCCTTCTTTTCCATTTCCAAATTATGTCTGTTTTGCTCTTGCAGTTCCTAATCAGCTTTTTTCTAGTTTATCACCACATTTACAACTGCTACAAATCCACCAGCTAATGAGCCAAATATTGCAAGATAATGTAAAGCTGCTAAAATTAATGGATGAAAACTGCCTTCATATTATGTTAGAACAGGCCTTCTCTCTTTTTTATTCGATATACAATAATTTTTTCACTACAAGAATAGTTAAAGAAACAAGCAAGTTTCCACCAATTTTCTTTTCTTTCTTCCTTTTTTGAACATCGGCCAAAAATGGCACAATCGCATTTAATTGATCATTATTGAGCTTAAGTTTAATTGATCCGGGCTTAGTTTTGTCACTTGGAAGCAAGGTATAATGAATCGAAAACTTGTTCATTTATATATATTAAAAATAATAAAAAAATTTAAATCCCATCCATTTTTATCAACTTCTAAGCCGATTCCTAATATTTTATTTTCCATTCATTATTCCTCTAACTGCCCTTGCTGCCATTTTTCACCTAAAGAACATCAGAAGCATGCATTATTTCTTTTGCAAATAATTGAATTTCTTTATCAGCTTCATGTCTTTTTTCTAAATCTTTATTATCTCTATAAGCAGTATGATGTTCTTCACATTTTTCATCTAATGAATTAATTCCATTATCATTCCTAGCTAATCTTTCATCTAATTTCGTTCCTGGGACACAAAATATACAGCCTGGAATATGCGTACTGAATGGTAATCAAAGTGGTTTCTAAACCTTTTCCGTGTTGTTCACTTTTCCAAAATGTATGAGGTAAAGTAGTGAAAAATCTGATTAAATATGGATACCTTTCGGATTATTGATAATGAAATCGCTAAATTTGTTTGTCTTAATTTTTGTTTTGCCAACTTTACTTTATCATAATTTTTATTTCTTGCTAATTCTTCAGCATGAATAACTGCTAATCTGTCGGTTAATTGTCGAACAAATTTCGTCCAAATATATTCAACTGGTTTTTCTGTGTTTTTTTAACTAAACCTTCACCGGTTTTTTTATCTCTATCTGAATCCAATGACTTTTGGAAACATAAAGATTGACAACTTCTTTTATGAAATATTTACTTTTACTATCTTTATTTGATTTTACTTCATTTGGATTATTGTCATAATGCTCCTGATTGGATCAACGTATCTGCAAAGTTTGATAAATTAGAATGTGTAAACAGTGTATTCATATCATCCATAGTATTTGATTTTTTTTTGTTAAGAGATTCATCAGTTCCTTCATATATTATATCACCAATTGTTATTTATCTCCTTCAAATTTTACTTGAAATTTACCAACTAATTTAAATGGTCCAACAGGTCTAAATCCAAAAACTGTATCTTCACTATTTATTAATTTATTTCAACATTCTTTCACTTACATTAATTTTTTTAAACATTTTCTGATGATGCTGTTGCTTGTTGTTTGTCTTTTAACTGTTTTCTGTTTTTAATTTCTTATTCATATTCATTCAATAAATGTTGTATTTCTGATTTGCTTAGTGTGAAATCTCTTTTATTGCTTTCATAATATTTAATTGTTGGTATGTCATTAAATTCTTCTAAATAATGTCGATTATATGGAACCATTTGTTTCTCAACTTCCCTATTTTCTTCACTTGCTTTTAAGACTTTATCACTTAATCTTTGATGTCCTCTTTACCATTTCTATTGTATCTGTAACTTGTTCATCTCCTTTTTAAATATTTCGTATACCGTTCTTGGCTGTTTTTTCCATTTGTTATACTATTCTTTTAACTGTGTTTTTATTTTTTATTTTGTCTCACTTTTTAAACTATTTCTGGATAGCATTTTGCAAACATTTATTAAGAATAATAATTATGATAGTCATTTTTATTATTTTGCATTCAACATGTATTTTTATCATTCAATGCTTATGTTTCTGTATTTCGATCAACATTCGTGTTCATCTTTTTATGTTTAATGTTTATGTTCAATGTTCAAAAAACTCTTAATCTCCTCTCTATATTAAACTTTATCAAATTTTTTGACATATTGATCGTGAAAAAACCGAATTTATCCCTATTCCAACAATTCCTACATAATTATTTAAATTCATGAAACTTTACATTGCCTCCAACGAATTCAAGATTTCAATTTGTGTCATCTTGCCTAAAAATATTTTAAAAATTAGATTATCTCCAATAAATTTTTCGGTATTTTGGAATATGTTTGACTCAAATGAAAAAAATCTATTCCTTTTGTCTCAATCTATACAAATATTCTCTAACTATATCCTGGTTCTCAAGAATTAAGTCATCAAATTCAATAACTGTTTTTTCTTCACATTCATGTATAGGAAGAATTTCATCATTATTTTCAGTAAAACCAACAATTCCTTAAATAAGTTTAGCCTCAGTTTTTTCATGTCTTTTTATAAATTCTTGATAATTTTGGTTGATCTAAACTCTTTGATTAAATGTACAAATAATTAAATTTTTCCAGTTTAACCATCCTGGTGCTAAAATATAATTGTCAATAATTATTGTTGCTTTTCCACATCTGCTCAGCCCAATTATTGTACATCAGATTGAATTTGGTTAAAGTTTACCATGTTTGTTTTTGATTTCTTTTCTAGAATTCTAACTTTTGGCTCCCAATTGGGCCATTATTCACATAATATTTACTAATATAAATGAGGAGATTATTTCAATTCAGTGATAATTCTTTTGTTCTGATGAAATGATTAACTGTTCCAATAAGTAATTTAGAAACTGTTTCAATGGTTGGCTTTTTCTCAACTTTTTTATCTTCAAACATTATATCAAAAAATAATGAACTTTACTGTGATGGAGAAATGATAGAAATACCTGTTGGTCAATTGTTGTTGTTGTGGTTTTCAGTCCTGAGACTGGTTTGATGCAGCTCTCCATGCTAATCTATCCTGTGCAAGCTCCTTCATCTCCCAGTACCTACTGCAACCTACATCCTTCTGAATCTGCTTAGTGTATTCATCTCTTGGTCTCCCTCTACGATTTTTACCCTCCACGCTGCCCTCCAATGCTAAATTTGTGATCCCTTGATGCCTCAGAACATGTCCTACCAACTGATCCCTTCTTCTAGTCAATATGTGCCACAAACTCCTCTTTTCCCCAATCCTATTCAGTACCTCCTCATTAGTTATGTGATCTACCCATCTAATCTTCAGCATTCTTCTGTAGCACCACATTTCGAAAGCTTCTATTCTCTTCTTGTCCAAACTATTAATTGTCCATGTTTCACTTCCATACATGGCTATGCTCCATACGAATACTTTCAGAAACGACTTACTGACACTTAAATCTATACTCGGTGTTAACAAATTTCTCTTCTTCAGAAACGCTTTCCTTGCCATTGCCAGTCTACATTTTATATCCTCTCTACTTCGACCATCATCAGTTATTTTGCTCCCCAACAGTGAAACTCCTTTACTACTTTAAGTGTCTCATTTCCTAATCTAATTCCCTCAGCATCACCCAACTTACTTCGATTACATTCCATTATCCTCGTTTTACTTTTGTTGATGTTCATCTTATATCCTCCTTTCAAGACACTGTCCATTCTGTTCAACTGCTCTTCCAAGTCCTTTGCTGTCTCTGACAGAATTACAATGTCATCGGCGAACCTCAAAGTTTTTATTTCTTCTCCATGGATTTTAATACCTACTCCAAATTTTTCTTTTGCTTCCTTTACTGCTTGCTCAATACACAGATTGAACAACATCGGGGAGAGGCTACAACCCTGTCTCACTCCCTTCCCAACCACTGCTTCCCTTTCATGCCCTTGACTCTTATAACTGCCATCTGGTTTCTGTACAATATAATTTGAAAACTCTAAAAAAATTTGTTCATTCGAAAAGTCCAAACATTCACATTAAAGAAGATAAATTTTAATCACGGTCATCATCAAAAGTGATAAAAATATACATGGATATAAAAGAAAGTACTATTGCAACTGTGCTAGTTTTTAATAATCAAGTTATTGAGCCTAATCGAAAAACTGTTGCTAAAGATGTTCCTAAAATTATTCCATTTGAGTCAATTAATATAAATTTTAATTTGGCTGAATGAATGTTTGTTAAACATTATAATCGTTTTCATCGAGAAACTATTGTTATTGTTTCATTTAAGCCAAATTCTGAATTCGGTGGTTCAATAATTTATGAACCAAATCATCCAAAAAAAGCCAATTTTCGATATTATTCAAAATTGAGAGATAACCATAACTGATGAAAATGATAATTTGATTGACTTCAATGGTGTTTATGTAACTGTTGTTTTAAAAATGAACTGATAATATTTCTGCCTCATTATTCAAAAACCAAATCTAGAGTTATCAATTTTATTCATCACCTGTAAATGAGTAGACTAAAAGTAGTCTAAATCTTACCAACAAGGAGACTGAAATATTAATATTGGTTGGGTTCATCCTAATTTGTTCGAAATTTTACATGACTTTTGATGTTGTTCAAACAAGTGGAACTGATTTTTCTGCATATGATGGAAAATCAAAAATTAAACTGTTTGATAATTATAACTTAAAGTTGTTTGATGTTATTACAATTAAAAAAGGAAACAATATTTTGTCGAGAGTTGAACTCGCTTTCATTTCTTCTTAAGCTCTTATTCACTTAACTTATTTTCTTTTGAATTAATTAAATGTGGAAGAACATATTCTTAATAATGGAAAAATTAAAACTAACAAAATGTAGTTCTTTATCCACTAGAATTATTTGGTGAATTTTTAAAGATTGTAAAGAAATTATGTTTGAAGGTGGTTTAATTGTGATTTTTGCTTGAAGTTCGAGAAAAGATCGACAGTATTCTGTTCTTCATTGGACTACTGAAAATGACAGTTCTACTTTTCCTGAAGAAGATAAAATTGTATTAAAAATTATGGAAATTCGTGTTCCTGTTGTTAAATATGAACCAGAAATGTCACTTGAACTAACACAAGAAACACTTAAAAATCCAAAAATTCCTATTTCCTTCTTTGAACTCTAAACAATTGAATTTGTTTTTTACAGGGAAAAAGAAGTTTTGAGCTAGATACTACCAATTACTATAATTCAACAAAATTTGATATGCCTTACTTTATTTTTGTTGTTTTCCGAAGTAATAGAAAAAATAATTAATTACTACATTCTTCTTTATTCTATCATGTAAATTTACGACAATATCTATGTCAAAAATTGAAGAAATGAAGTTTTTCCACAGTAATTATGGAATCTTGATCCACCAAATAACATTTTGGAGTCTTATGTTGCTTTCTATGATATTAAAAGAATAACTCACTTAAATAATGATGTAAATGTAAGTCCTTTCAATTTTGTTCAAAATTACCCACTTTAAGTAATTAATATGTCTAGTAGAATGAATGTTGTAGCTACTCAAAAGACAACAATGAAATTATGTTCACTCTTTAATGACAATATTCCAAACGATACAACTGCATATGTTATTATATATGGTAAAATGAATGTAACTTATGATTCACAATATAGAATGCTTACTGAAAATTTTTAAGCTGGAAACTTTGGTTCATCAAAAATAAAAATGTTCTCAAACACATTTGGAGAACGTTTTCATTTGTTTTTATTTTTCGTTTTCTTAATTTTTTATTTTTTTAAATTCTTTTCTAAATAAAAATGTTGATGAATAGTAGCACTGAAAATCTATTAACTGAATTTAACAATTATAGTAATGGGTGTTCAAAGGTTTTCACAAAATTATCACAACTTAAAAATTATGAAATTTCAAAAGCAGAAGCTTTATCAACTGAATTTGGAAGTACAATTTTATTAGTTTTAGACGAAAAACATCAAATTATTTTTCCAGACCGATATACTAAAATCTTTAAAAAGTATGACGATTTATTACATAAACTTTTAAGAAAACATTTTGTTTATCAAGGTAAAAAAGTAAATAAAAATCATTCTTCTCAATTTATTGTATTTAAATAATTGTTTTATTTTGTCTTGAATTAAATCAAAATTTGCTTTATTATGATTTTCTAAGCTATGAAGCAGCTCAACATTGTCCACCATGTATTTTTCATTGTTTTTATGTAAAACTGAATTTATATTTTTTTCTCTATTTCATTTGAAATATACAGAATTCTATTTTTTCTCTATTATGGATGGGCGAACGAGATTTTTTTAATTAGGGGAATTGGAAAATTGAGTTCTTGTTTTGTAAACTTGAAATTTGACTTGGAGATGCTCTTTGAGCCAGAACGCTCATGAATATACTACTAATGTAATAGACACAGCTACTTTCACAGCTATAATATGTGAATAGATAAAATTTTAACTTACAATATCTTTTTTATCACGTTCCAATTTTGATGACGTATAATTGGACATGAAAATGCGACGAGTAAGTTCAGAGATTAGTGTGCTCAGACAGGCATGATGGTTTTTGATAAAACTTTTAATTATAATACTGCCCAAGCTATGCTCGAGTTATATGTGGAAACCTCATGAAAATTCGTCTTGTGGTTTTGGAGTCCAGAATGTTCAAACAGGTGAACATACTTTATATGATTTGTATAGTTACAGATATAAATGATATAATCGTATTAATACACAACTATACGAAAAATCATGTTTGGTATATGGTAAAAGGCGTTACATGTAAGGCAAGTAACATCATAATTAATTGAAAAATCACACACATAAAACACAATATGTAAAGTATTATGAGACATATCTGTCTTTTGTAATGCAGACACTGCTGATGCTGGACAATGCCAGAAACAAGTCCACTAAAATATATTAATACCAACAAGCTGCTTATGTGAAACAATTAATTATTCATACGATGTATTTACAATTATTTTTCATTGTTTCGTTCACAACTCATTTTAGTCCTATCGAGAGCTTTATCACTAATCAAAGGATGCTGAACTTTTCTCCTCAATTTGCATGGTCTTGTCTTTTTTCTCAAAAATAAGACTCTAGATTTGAAGTGATAAATTGATTGCCCAGTGAATGGTTGGCAGATTTCGTTAAATAAAAAATGGAGTGATGGCTCATTATTTTTATAACAGTATTTTCAAAACTAAAATACACACACACACACACACACACACACACACACACACACACACACACACACATATATATATATATATATATATATATATATACATAAACACAAAAGTTACACTTGCTTTTCATATATTTAATAGAGTGCAAAAAATATTAATAGTGCAGAATTGCACATCTAAAGCACACAAAAAGTACACATTTATCATTTTCAAGGACGAGTCAGTCAGATTCAAATTGAGTGTAATTTGTTTTACTGAAATTTGTAAAAATTGAGTATCACTTTTTTAAGGAGGAGCCTTAGATGTATCTTCACCATCAAACATTTTTAATTGGAAAATAATTTGCTAGCAAAGACTATCGGATTAAGAACACACTCCAAACCATGCTTGAATCAGACTGGAGACGTCAGAAAAAGTGAAGTGAATTAGTATCATTGGTAGTTGCTTCAGTTTTGAAGCTCAAGCGTTACTATCATTCATGAAATTCGATGTAACTAAAGAAACTATAACAAAGTCATTTTTTCAAGAAGATGTTGTTGTTTTTTGGGGGGGGGGGGACAGCGACTTCATCGGTCTCATCAGATTAGGGAAGGACGGGGCAGGAAGTCGGCCATGCCCTTTGAAAGGAACCATCCCAGCATTTGCCTGGAGCGATTGAGGGAAATCACGGAAAACCTAAATCAGGATGGCTGGACGTGGGATTGAACCGTCGTCCTCCCGAATGCGAGTCCAGTGTCTAACCACTGCGCCACCTCGCTTGGTGACTTTCAAGAAGAGACAAGATTATATTTATTCCATACAATACAGGGTGTTCAGAAATTCCTGTTACCAATGTCTATGACTTCTTGAGGGGAGTGAGTACATATTATTTTGAATAGGATCCATGTCTGGAAATGTATTGTTTCTGTTCTATGATAGTTTCAATTCAGATGTTTAACTCATCCACTTCTGCTTGTTGAGAAACTGAATTAGGCATGATGCAATGTAGTTATTAGGTAACAGTTCGAAACGCAACATAACAAAAGATATACACCTACATGATTACTCTGCTATTCACAATTAAGTGCCTGGCAAAGGGTATTAAGTGCCTGGCACATTTGTTTATATTAACACATTATGTGTTTACATTATTCCAAAACAAAAAACAACCCACGTACTCTAAATACAGAACAGTGATGATACATTACAACAGCGGCTCGATATAGCGACCATAAATTTTGTTACAGAAATTGTACACATCATCCTGTCTGCCCTATTGCATACCAGCTCAAGGAGCTCTGAGACTTTTGTCTTTCCCTCAGCAGATATGAACACATTGCATGTCTGAATTGAAACCATCATAGAATGGAAACGGCATGTTTCCACACATGGATACCTATACAGAATATTAGGTACTCTTTCCTCTCTACAAGTCCTAGAAGTTTGTAATGGAAATTTCCGAATGCTCTGTATTATTCATAATATATGTGAATACAATAGGCCAGAATTATTCACGTGGGGTGATAAAAAAAGGAAGCAAATCTGGAAAGAACAGAGGAAACCATTTTGATTCAGTGTCTGGTAACACTAGCCCAGAGTGCCTCCTCATGATGGAGTTCCTCACATCATTTCGGTGAAAACTTTCACAATTATTGCAATGAACTGGTTTCAGTTTCAAGACATAATAAATCAGTATAAAGAAGCCTATAACGCTGCATTCGCATTTGAAACCACGTTTCATAATATTGGTTTAAATATTTTTACATAATTTTGCAAATAACTCTCCTCTCAATCGCTCATTATTTCGCATATTGCAAACAGCGATATGTTGATGATTTGTTTAAGTTTATTAAATCAGATGATTTCCAGGCAGATACTGTCGATTTATTTGGGCTATTTCGGCGTCCTCCACAGGGGGCTCCTTTCTTAGGAGTATGTGGGTGGCAACCACACGGGCCCTTAGCTAAGTCTGGCATTGCTTCTACTTACTTGGGTCAGACTTCTGCTTTCTTCTTTCCTGTTGGGCTCTCTTGGTCAACTCTTGCTGCTTTGACCCTGACGGTATTAGATTGCGAGGCCCGAGGGTGTCTTTCATTTTCATTTTCTTTTCTAACACATAGCTGTTAACTGAATGGCTCCCAGTATAAGGAGACCAACCTTACCAAGTGCCAACGGCCAGTAATGGGCAGATGGGTGGGTAGGGAAAAGGCGTCCTGTTGTCCCAGGGATGAGAAATTGTCCCTAAAGGCGGAGGAATCATTAACATGGTCAACAGCAGGAGGATGCAGAAGGCAACGGGCAACCACTGCATTAACGATCCCATACAGGATTCCCAAATAGAAATATGGTTAGATCCAATTCAAAATTTTTCATAGTTTCAATTCCCCCATTCTGATCTCTGGTGGGGGGGGGGGGGGGGGAATGTCTTGGGCAAGGCTGTAAGGAGTAAAGAAATAAAAGAACAGACGAGAATTGGAACATGGACTGTCAGAACCCTATTAAAAGATGGGAAACTAGAAGAGGTTAAGATGCTGATGGAAAAGTCACAGGTGGACATATTAGGAATCTGTGAAACTAGATGGGGCAGTAATGGTGATTTTATGTCAGGGGATTTCAGGATCATTCACAGTGGTAGTGCTCAAACAGGAAGAAATGGCGTCGCTATTTTGAGAGAAAAATGGAAAAACAATCTGTTGAACACATACCACTCCAGTGATATGATAATGATGATTAAAATTAAAACACAACCCACGGATTTGTGTGTAATTGCAGTTTACTTACCAACAACAAATAGCAAGGATGAGGAAGTAGAAGTAGTATATGAGCAAACTGATGACTTAATGAAACTGGTTAAAGAAAAGGACAATCTTATCATAATTGGTGATTTAAATGTATCAATTGATGAAGATAACAAAGGATTATGGAATGGCCAGGAAAAATAAATGCTAGAGGAGAAAGGTTGCTAGATTTCTGTGAACAGTATGAGATGATAGTCACCAACACTTGTTTAGAAGATATACTTGGAAAAGTCCAGGAGATGGCAAAAGGTATGACATAGATTATATCCTATTCAAGAAGAAATTTATGAATCAAGTAAAGTCTAGCCACTCATACCCTGGATATGATATAGACAGTGACCATGTTATACTGATAGCAAACTATAGTAGCAGATTTAAGAACTTTAAAAGAACTAACCAACGCAGACAGTTTGTAGAAAAACTTAAGGAAAAGCAAGTAGCTGCGGACATGAAAGAACTGACAGATAACCTGATAAGTAACAGGGAAGGATGGGAAGGATTCAAACAGACCGTAGAAGTAGCTGCTAAAGAACTAGTAGGATTAAGGAAACTAGAACCAAGAAAACCATGGATGATCAAGGAAATACTAGACCTTATTGAAGAACGAAACAGGCTGAGGAAAAAAGATTTCGATAAGTACAAAAGAGTAAAAGATGCAGTTACACAGAGATGTAGATTTGAAAAAGGAAAGCAGATGCACGACAAACATAAGGAAATTCAACAAGATGTAAGTGGAGGTCAAATTGATAGAGCCTACTCTAAAATTAAATCAATGCAGATAAAGCAAAGAACAAAAACAAATACGGTCAAGAATAAAAACGGTGACCTACTTTTCGAATTACAGGATGTATGCAAAAAATCTAAAGCGTATATTGAGGAACTATATGAAGAAGAAGATATTGCTGACGAGGGGGGGAAGTCTGGAAGAAGAGAGCAGTGTGGATATTGACATGATAGGGCCATCTATATCTAAAGAGGAATTCAACAGTACTGTGAATGATCTACATAAGGGCAAAGCGACAGGCACAGATAACATCCCAGCAGAAATACTGAAGGAAATTGGAGAATCAGCAAAAGAGTATTTATATAAACTTCTTAAAGAGTACTATGAAAATGGAAAAGGACCACCTACAGATTTGCTTAACAGCAAAACAGTAATAATACCAAAAAAGGAAATGCTCTGGACTGTGAGAACTACGGACCTATCTCCTTACTATCCCACACTTCCAAAATAATGTTTGACATAATTTTAAAAAATCGAATAAAAAAGAAAATTGAGGCAAACCTAGGAGAAGACCAATTTGGTTTCAGATCCGGAAAAGGAACTAGAGAGGCAATACTGGCTCTGAGGATGCTATTAGAAAGACGAATTGGAGTTAATAGGAAAACGTGTTTGATCTTTATAGGTTTTCAAAAAGCATTTGACATGTTTAATTGGAAATTGTTATTCCGAACAATGAAGGAAATAAATCTTGATTGGAGGGACAGGAGATTAATTTGGAACCTGTATAAAAGGCAGGAAGCAGAGGTAGAAGTGAATGGTGTGAAGAAGAAAGCAAAAATAAGGAGGGGAGTAAGGCAAGGATGCCCATTATCACCATATTTGTTCAACTTATTTATTGAAAAAACCACTGAAAAACTGAAAAGAATAACCATAGGAATTAAAATTAATGGGGATCAAATACACTGTATCCATTTTGCAGATGATATAGTAGTACTTGCTGACTCAGTAAAGAAAATGGAGTTTATGTTGCTAAAATTTGCCAAAATCCTAAGACAATTTAAGCCAAAAATAAATAAGAAGAAAACAAAAACTATGGTGTAGGGAAGACAAAAGAAAATGGTAAACTTAATATTAAACTAGAAGATGATGTTCTAGAGCAGGATGAGGACTTCTGTTATTTGGGGAGCACAATCACTGACGACAATAAATGTATCACAGATATAAAGAGAATAGCCCTGGCAAAGTAAGCTTTCCAAAATAAAAGGAATTTACTGACAGACAATCATATAAGCCTAGAAAGTAGGAAAAAGTTTTCCAAAACTTTTGTCTGGAATGTCTTTAACATATGGATGTGAAGTGTGGACTCTGGGAAAGGCAGAGAAAAAGAGACTGGAAGCAATGGAAATGTGGATATGGAGAAGAATGACGAAAACAAGCTAGGTAGATAGAAAAAGTAATGAACAGGTCTTAAGAGACGTGAATGAGAACAGAACGCTGCTAAATTATATAGGAAGAAGAAAATCAAAAATGATAGGGCACATTATGAGACACAACCAGTTCCTAAAGAATGTATTTGAAGGAAAAGTTTTAGGGAAAAAATCAAGAGGCAGGCCAAGAGCAACATATTTTAATATCATCAAAGAAGATATGGGGATAAAATCGTATGAAGAATTGAAGAGGATGACAATGGAGAGAGGGACATGGCTAAATCGACAAGGCATAGCCTTTAGTTTATGATGATGATTTTGGCATCTAGTGCCTCGTATGAGAGATGCATCTCACCTCTAAAAACGATAAACAACAATGCACTTTCTTCACAAATTCAAGATTGGCTTCCAAACTACGCTCTGATATCAACTGGAAAGCGCCTCCTGTAGCAGCTGTGATTTTAACCCAAGTCTTATAACCCAGTCATCAAGAAATTTTCCAATGGGGGACAAGGATACAGTTTCATTACATATAATGAAATTTCACATACAAAATTAATATGTAATTCTTGTATGACTAATTAAATTGACGAAAGTCATTATACACCACTGGTAATTGATATACCCTTGCCTTCCTCTGATCTGTTAACCAGTTTTACAGAACTAGTTTTTCATAGAATGTGTACCATAGAGAAAATTGATAAAGATAAAGATACAGATTGATAAAGATACAGATAAAAAATGCCAGGAGTGTTAGCTAAGTCTGATAAGAGCTAAGTTAGCTAAGCCTGGTAAGAGTTAAGAAAACAAGAGAGAGGAAGCATTCAATTTCAGAACTTTGAATTTGTATTCTCACACATACAAAGCCATCAGACTGAATATGACATAGACCTCTTTCAGTATCATTTGAGTATCATAAAAATTTAAGCTCTGATTTGGTTAGATAAGAATTGTTGTATATAGGCGTGATACAACATTTGTTGAGCATTAGTGCAGTTATAGCTTTAGCTTGTCCAAGTAAGTGAGCCTCTTTGATTTTTGTATCTTGTTATTTTTCACCAATCATCTGCAGACTGATACCTGAATCCCAAATATTACCGTGTCAGCCATTAGGACATTTGATTTTAATCATTGTGTAGATCCAGATAAATTAAATAAACTGATCTGGTGTTAATATATTATTTAATTGGTAAGATATTATTTCTAAAATTAAACCACATACACAGCAGTTCTTGTGCTGAGTGTTCTACCTTATTTATAGCTTGGGCACTGAACACAGCACATCTGAAGAAGGGGGAGAGTGAGGGGAGCAAATGATTTTTTTATTCATTTGCTTCACTTTAAACTGTTTCCGCACATTCAATTCATGTAAGAACGAATTTTACGCACTACCTTTATCTCGATTTTAAACCATTGTATTTCGACAACGAACAAAGATTATGAGATAAAAAAATTCGTTTTGACTTTATCCATTTATCTATCCTTGTGCACATTTTGAACCAATGCATACAAATTTAAAGTACAGAAGTGGCGCACTCTAGAAACCTTCCAGAAAAACGTGTTTCTTGTATGTAGAATCCAAACAAAGCAAGAGTTTTTCAAACGGTTAAAACTTTCCTTAGACCAAGTTTCGATACACCGGTGGACCATTACAGTCCAGATTTATTTATGGGTGACTGTTTTTGCACGTAAAATGCGAACAGTGCACATTAAAGTGATGCCATCAGCTAAGCATTAATCTCAGCCCAATTAAGATCTTTTACAAAAGAAATTAATCGATTTGCACAATTTGCCTTGGTGTCAGCCCCAGTTTGCCCTTCAAACTTTGTTTAACGTACTGTAACATAGTTACAGTAAGACAAATGGCCGCTAGTCTGGGCTTTACCAAAAACATTTTACCCCATGTTCCAAATCTCAAATAGGAACCGAGCATCAAGACCCCCTCAAACCATGGTTCAGCATGCGGCCTTTTCATGCATATTTGTTAAGTGCTTTCGCGCTGTAATTATTACCATTACTTCGATCATAAAGGATAAACCTTGGGCCTCAAATATTTGGTGTAACTGATGTGCAGTATATCAGAGTTGTTAGTGAAACAAAGCAGTAAAGTCAATGCCATTTGCAGTTCCCATGACATAGCAAGAACCTTCAACTCATGTCAGTGATTGTCATTTTTATATGGTGCCTCATCTTAAACTGGGAATGTCAGCTATACGACCAGTACCACATGTGGAGCTTTAACCATTCACCGTGTTGGCTTTTTTTGTTCCCATTGTTGGAGCTTTATCTTTAATTACTGAATGGTTTGGGGCTATATCCATTTCAGTGACAGACGGCCCATTTAAGTTTTCCAGTAGTTGCCCCTTCAACCACTTCAGAAGACTATCGTGGTTCATTTCCTCATGGTAATCGTTTGTTTTCCTCGATTTGTAAACGAGGAGACAGTCAGGTACGAAGCCTGATGCAGTTCCAGCATGCAAAACAGTAATTCTCGCGTCTTTCCCCACTAGAACAGCAGCACTTCCACATATATCATCTGTCCCGTCTTTTATGACAGAATGTGTGTGTGTGTGTGTGTGTGTGTGTGTGTGTGTGTGTGTGTGTGTGTGTGAAATATTATGGGACTTAGCTGCTAAGGTCATCAGTCCCAAAGCTTACACACTACTTAACCTAAATTATCCTTAGGACAAACACACACACACCCATGCCCAAGGGAGGACTCGAACCTCCGCCGGGACCAGCTGCACAGTCCATGACTGCAGCGCCAGAGACCGCTCGGCTAATTCCGCACGTCTCTCACCGAATGACCGGCGTTTATCCAGGTTTCGTCGAGCCACACAATGTCTTCAAACGGCAGTTTAACTATCAATCAGTCAATCAAATCGGCGATCGAGGACCCTGTAGAACACGCGCCGACCTCACAATGCTCCTCCACAGATGGCGATCATGTGCACTTTGGATCTGGTTGTCACGGACTCCTAGATGGCAGGGGTCTTTCTGTAGCTCATCCTCCCATCGCTTCCTGGGTCTTCTGATTGGACGAGTACCATCAGTTCTTCCCATAAATACGGCTCCTAGCAATGTGGCCTGCCAAGCTTATTCTTCGCACTTTCAGTTTAGATGCCTCATCAGCTCATACTATTCTTGTTTTTTTCTCTGTCTTCACGAGCTCCCTTCCTGGACACTTTAACTATAGTTCTTAAAAAACGACAGCGCCATGAAGATACGATGTCAGCTCTTTCCATTATAATTTTCCATCCATTGATTTTTTTATAGCGAAAATTGAGGACTCTGACAACAAAGATATTTTGCTGCAACTGAATAACTCTGCCTCTCGAAGAGTAGCGCACAATTTTTTCAATAGTTGAATGGTCTTTCCTCTCGTAATATCTATATATGTGGCTGAGAACAGGATCTTATTGAAAAGAGTCCATGTTTGTTGCACGTGGTTCTGTTCTGTTCTTTCTGGGTATCCGCAGTTTGGATGAACCTGGCTCTTCCCCTTCTGCACAATATTTCTCGTTACAGATTTTGAAGACAGTATTTTTGTGTATCTTCAAGGCGTCTGCAGTTCTTTCAACTTATTTCGTTAGAGGCAATAGAGTTTCACCGTTGTGAAGTTGTTGTTGTGAAGTTGTTGAAGTATTCTCGCATCGGGCACACAAACTCACGTGCCTGGCCACGCAAAACATGAGTAGATCACTGAACTTTCCGTTTAGCAGCCACACTTTTTTGCACACTTCCACTACAAGCTTCAGACATTTTGTAGCGCAAAATAAACTTGCGGTACAGAGAAACAAAGCACACACCGAAACGAACCATAACTGTTTACGTTACCGACCACGAGCGTCGTCTACAACTGGCTACAGTAGCCGCTAACTGCAGCAGGAGAGAGATTTTTTAGGGGTGAACGGAACAAGAGGCGCGGCCGACCGTGTTCTATGATTGTTGCTGTGGTAGCAGCCCTGTAAGCAGCTAGACGTCAATCACTTCGCCATTCTGATCCGGGTGGCTAATGCTTCTGGCTAGTAAGCAGGGGACCTGGGTTCGATTCCCAGCCTTGGTACAAGTTTTCAGTACTGGCTTCAGTCAATTAAAATCAATTAATTCCTTTTGCAAAGGATTTTAATCGGGCTCAGATTAATACTCAGTTAATGGCACTACTTGTATGTGCGCCCTTCGAATTGTAGGTGCAAATACGATCAACCACATTCGGATTTTAAGTCCAAAATAGTCACCCTCGTTCGGATTTTACGTGCAGAAACAGTCACCCTTAAATAACTCCGGACTGGGGCAAGGTTCTTGGTTCAAATTTGGTCCACTGGCATATTGGACCTTGGTCTAAAATAAGTTTTAACTGTTTGAAAAAATTTGCTTCATTTGGATTTTACATGCAAAAAAGACGTTTTTCTGGAGGGTTTCTGAAGCTTCCACACTTTAATTTTGTATGAATCGATTCAAACTTTGCATGAAGGTAGATAAATTGATACAGTCAAAACGAAATTTTTATCCAATAATTTTTACTCATTTTCGAGACACAGTGGTTTAAAGTTGAGCTAAATGTAGCATGTAAAATTCGTTCTTACAAGAACTAAATGTGCGAAAACAGCTGGAAGTGAATCAAATAAATAAAAAAGGCATTCTTACGATAATATAGAAAACTTGCTTTGAAAAATCTAGATTCGTTCAGATTTTATGTGGAAAAAACACAATTTTGTGAGTTTCTCTATGTACACCCATGTTCAGAGTTGTGGAATCGTTTCAATTTTTTTGAGACGGTACACAAATAAATGTCATCAATGGTCGTCCTGTTGTTTTCTGAAAGCTTTATCCATTGCCACGATACAAGCAACATCGTTCGAAAGACAATAAAAACTAATGCTCCTACATGACACAAAAA
Source organism: Schistocerca americana (assembly GCF_021461395.2). Lineage (NCBI taxonomy): Eukaryota > Metazoa > Arthropoda > Insecta > Orthoptera > Acrididae > Schistocerca > Schistocerca americana. The sequence continues at coordinate 554,652,342 of NC_060125.1, read as the reverse complement.
GGCGAATATGTCCTGGGCAGAGTTAGGTATGTAAAAGACTAGAACATTTTCGACTTAATTGGCAGCTTCAAAGTGGGCAGTGGTGGGATCTCTCATGGCAAAATTCCGGTAGTAGTTTGTGTTAAAGCTGCACCTTTTTTGGATTGAAGTCAGCTGATAGGTATCCCGCTTAAATGAAGTCCCTCTAACAAAGGAATCACATTCGGAGGAGGTCAGGTATGCAAGTAGAGAAGGAATTAACGTATTTCATCAAACTATAAGAGATATAATGGTAAGACAGAGATTTAGGAACCAGGTTTTAAATTGTAAGACATTTCCAGATGCAGATGTGGACTCTGACCACAATCTATTGGTTATGAACTGTAGATTAAAACTGAAGAAACTGCAAAAAGGTGGGAATTTAAGGAGATGGGACTTGGATAAACCGACTAAACCAGAGGTTACACAGAGTTTCAGGGAGAGTATAAGGGAACAATTGACAAGAATGGGGGAAAGAAATACAATAGAAGAAGAATGGGTAGCTTTGAGGGATGAAGTAGTCAAGGCAGCAGAGGATCAAGTAGGTAAAAAGACTAGAGCTAATAGAAATCCTTGAGTGACAGAAGAAATATTGAATTTAATTGACGAAAGGAGAAAATATAAAAATGCAGTAAATGAAGTAGGCAAAAAGGAATACAAACGTCTCAAAAATGAGATCGACAGGAAGTGCAAAATGGCTAAGCAGGCATTGCTAGAGGACAAATATAAGAATATAAAGGCTTATCTCACTAGAGGTAAGATAGATGCTGCCTACAGGAAATTTAAAGGGACCTTTGGAGAAAAGAGAACGACTTGTATGATTATCAAGAGCTCAGATGGAAACCCAGTTCTAAGCAAAAAAGGGAAAGCAGAAAGGTGGAAAGAGAATATAGAGGGTCTATACAAGGGCGATGTACTTGAGGACAATATTATGGAAATGGAAGAGGATGTAGATGACAATGAAATGAGAGATATGATACTGCGTGAAGAGTTTGACAGAGCACTGAAAGACCTGAGTCGAAACAAGGCTCCATTAGAACTATTGACAGCCTTGGGAGAGCCAGTCCTGACAAAACTCTACCATCTGGTGAGCAAAATGTATGAGACAGGTGAAATACCCTCAGACTTCAAGAAGAATATAATAAAAAACTTCAAGAATATAATAATTCCAATCCCAAAGAAAGCAGGCGTTGACAGATGTGAAAATTACCGAACTATCAGTTTAATAAGTCACGGCTGCAAAATACTAAGGAGAGTTCTTTACAGACGAATGGAAAAACTGGTAGAAGCCGACCTTGGGGAAGATCGGTTTGGATTCCGTAGAAATATGGAGATACGTGAGGCAATACTGACCCTACGACTTTTTTTAGAAGCTAGATTAAGAAAAGGCAAACCTACATTTCTAGCATTTGTAGACTTAGAGAAAGCATTTGACAATGTTGACTGGAATACTCTCTTTCAAATTCTGAAGGTGGCAGGGGTAAAATACAGGGAGCGAAAGGCTATTTAAATTTGTACAGAAACCAGATGGCAGTTATAAGAGTCGAGGGACATGAAAGGGAAGCAGTGGCTGGGAAGGGAGTGAGACAGGGTTGTAGCCTCTCCCCGATGTTATTCAATCTGTATATTGAGCAAGCAGTAAAGGAAACAAAAGAAAAATTCGGAGTAGGTATTAAAATCCATGGAGAAGAAATAAAAACTTTGAGGTTCGCCAATGACATTGTAATTCTGTCACAGACAGCAAAGGACTTGGAAGAGCAGTTGAACGGAATGGACAGTGTCTTAAAAGGAGGATATAAGATGAACATCAACAAAAGCAAAACGAGGATAATGGAATGTAGTCGAATTAAGTCGGGTGATGCTGAGGGAATTAGATTAGGAAATGAGACACTTAAAGTAGTAAAGGAGTTTTGCTATTTGAGGAGCAAAGCAACTGATGATGGTCGAAGTAGAGAGGATATAAAATGTAGACTGGCAATGGCAAGGAAAGCGTTTCTGAAGAAATTTGTTAACATCGAGTATTGATTTAAGTGTCAGGAAGTCGTTTCTGAAAGTATTTGTATGGAGCATAGCCATGTATGGAAGTGAAACATGGACGATAACTAGTTTGGACAAGAAGAGAATAGAAGCTTTCGAAATGTGGTGCTACAGAAGAATGCTGAAGATTAGATGGGTAGATCACGTAACTAATGAGGAGGTATTGAATAGGATTGGGGAGAAGAGAAGTTTGTGGCACAACTTGACTAGAAGAAGGACATGTTCAGAGACATCAAGGGATCACCAATTTAGTATTGGAGGGCAGCGTGGAGGGTAAAAATCGTAGAGGGAGACCAAGAAACGGATACACTAAGCAGATTCAGAAGGATGTAGGTTGCAGAAGGTACTATGATATGAAGAAGCTTGCACAGGATACAGTAGCGTGGAGAACTGCATCAGACCAGTCTCAGGACTGAAGACCACAACAACAACATAAGAGATACTAGAGATGAAGTTAATTATCTGCTTACAGATGTTGACTCTGACATTATTGGTATCATGAAGCACCACTTAAATAATTTGACAATTCAGAGGCTTCCCTTACCAGGATAAAGATTAGCTGGCTGTTTTTCAAGAAGTGCTTTGCAGAGTAGGGGGGGGGGGGGGGGGGGGGGGTGGCCATGTATGTAAAAAAAGAGTGATCCATTTGGGTCTGTAGACGTATCACAGCACTGCACTGAACAGGTATTTGAATGTTGTGCTGGGGCATTGAATTTAGTGAAACTAAACTACTAATTTTTGTTATTTATAGGTCCCCCTAACTCTGACTTCAGAGCATTTCTGCTCAAGCTAGAAAGAGTTCTTAGTTCACTTTATAGGAAGTATCAAATGTTAGTTATGTGTGGTGATCGTGCAAGAAAAAGGATAGTGGAAGATCTCCAAAATTCATATGATCTGATGCAGGCTGTGTTTTCTCCAACCAGGGTGCTGGGGACAGTAGCACAGCCATAGACAATATTTTTATTCATTCTTCATTACTAGATGGACATTCTGTTAATAAAAGGGTGAATGGCCTTTCAGACCACGACACACAAATTTTAACACTGAAAGGTTTTTGTACTAAAACAAACGTTTTATATGCAGGGCGAGGCATTTAAAACTGTTTGTCATAATATTTGGCGAAATACACATCGAATTTTAAAAAAGCGGTAACAACTGGTGTTCACCTCAAAGAGCGACATCCAATAACATAACGCTCGAACGCACTGTACCGCCCACAGGGGGGGGGGGGGGGGGATAACTTTTGTATGAAACATTTCTTATGTTTCCTAATAGATGGCGTCGTAATCGGCAAACATGGAAATGAGGTGACAATTGTTGCAAAACGGTACTAGCTCATACAAATACACATCCGATTAAGACAGTCGAAGTACTATTTTAATATTTGTGATAATGCTATCATGTGACAACTCCCACAATCGATTGAAGTACAGACTGTGATCATGCTCTCAGTCTGCTATCAGACTGTGCATATTACTTCATTGGTTCGGACTGACAAATGTTAAAGTTCTAACAAATGCAACATTAGTCTCTTTTGATGTGCATAGGTTGTTCACATGTATTCCAGTGTAAGACTGTATAGATACTGTGTCACATTCATTGTATTCACACAACATAAATCTAGAAGAGCAAGTGACATTGTTAGTACAGTAGAATGTTGTTTAATCAAAATTACTTCTGCTTCCAAGGGAGCTATTATCAGCAAACATATGGTCTGGCAATGGGCTCACCTTTCCCCCTTACTAGCAGAAACGTTCATTGACAAGTGGGACAATGATTTTTTGAAGAGAAAACCACTGGCAAAACATGTTGTGTATTGGTACAGATATGTACATGATATTCTTTGTATGTAGAAAGGTTCCAACAGACGACTCCATAAATTTGTGGAAAATATGAACCAGTGGCACACTAACATAAAGTCAGCATGGAGCTAGGGGGACCCAACATAAATTTCTTGGACATTAGCCTAAAGATAGAAAACAGTAACCATAAATTTAAAATTTATTGTGAAGATTCCTTCACTGACACTTTCATCCCAGCTTCCTCCCAACATCCTATAACCTACAAACTTGCAGCATTCCATCACATGATCCACCGTCTCCATTCCATCCCTATGTCCCAAGAAGACTTTGACCAGGAACTTAACACAGTAAAAACAATAGCCATAAATAAAGAATTTGAACCCAACACCATTGATAAAATTTTAGGTAAAAAGATAAGGAAACATGACAGGTCCCTACTGCCCTCAATGAAAAACACAGACAAACGGCAAAAGAAGTGGTGCAGATTACATTCTATAGGGAAAACATCAAATAGCATAAGTAACATCTTGAAGGGAAAGGGTTTCTCTGTTTTTCTATGTTTCTCAGAAAATAGGTGGATTCCTGTTCAAAGCAAAAGACAAACAACCAGCTATCACAAAAAGGGACGTTTATAAAATCACATGCGGGGAGTGTCAGTCTTGCTACATTGGACAGACGGGGTGATAAATCTGTACCAGGATTAAGGAACATCACAGAAGCTGGAGATTGAGGAAGCCTGATCCAGCCTTTGCAGAACATAGCCTGAACAATAATCACAAATACACAATAGACGTACAAGTCTGACACAAAGAGGAAAAGGCGCCCAAACTCGACCAATTAGAGGTTTTAGAATTTGAAAGACATATGTGTATGCCCACACACCTATTATTAAACATGTAAACCCAATTTAATTATTCATCTCTTTTAGATGAGATCACAACCACTGGAGAGAAGCAAAACTTTGGACCCCAGTCCATTGTAGTTAAAAATATCTTAGCTGATGCATAACTTTAGTCTGATCATTGTAGTATAATTGGTGAATGTGTAATAATGGATGCAATTTGTTAAAAAATGGTCATTGATGTCTGTGTACATTAAGCTATGGGTCGATACCTAAGAAGTTGAAATTATCTTTGCCTGTCATCATGTTTATCTATGTATTAACATATTTGGGAATCAAAATAGGCTTGTAACCCAAAACCTAGGTTGCACAATAACATTATTAATAAATTATGAAGCAAGGCTAAAAACAGTGTTTGTTTAGTTAATTTACAATGTTTCACCAAGAACCCACAGTTGATTCAATTAAAATGAGTTTGGTGAGGTGTTTTAGGTATGCAGGCAATTGACCCAAACTTCATAGAAGGTACTCTGACAGGTCACATGTATAGCGACATTGTGGATAACTTTTTAGCAATGTTAATGGACGATGTTCCGCTTCAAACAAGACTAGATATGTGGGTTCAAGACGATGGAAGCCCAGCGCATTATTCACGACTAGCTAGAGAAGTTTTGAAACGAAACTATCCTGGTCAATGGATAGGACGAGGATGGCCTCAAACATGACCCGCACGTTCTCCTGATTTGACTTCTGCCGATTTTTTTCCTGTGGGGAGGGCTAAAAGAGATAGTTTACATGGATATACCAACAATCACCGAAGATATGCGGCAGCGAATTCGCGAAGAACGTGTAAACATTAGCGCAGAGACACAATTACATGTCGAATTGTCATCCAGACACAAGAGTTGCAATGTGCATTAGGAACAACGGACAACATTTCGAACATTTGCTGCACTGAAACATTCATGAGAGGCAAGGGGACTCACTGGTATCAAGCACACTGGAATAGTGAGAGGCAAGGGGACTCACCAGAATCATGTAACCTGAAGGGAACACATTACTACTACATTCACGTCCTTGTTCGTGGGTAACGCTAAATGTAGTCTACGAATGCATCGGGAGGGTAGATGCTATCACGACACCATTTTCCCAAATATCAAATAATGTACTTTGATTCTCCTAATCGAAAGAGTATTTTTGTCACATATTACGGTTTTGCAACAATTGTCACCTCATATTCATGTGTGCCGATTACAGCACCATCTATCTTGAAAGGAAAGAAATGTTTCATACAAAAGTTACATTTTTTCACGGAGAATTCAAATCTGCAATAAAAATAGGGGTTCCTATTTAAGATTTCAAAATCACCCCTCCCCCTCCCGCCCCCAGGTGTGGTGCATGGAGGTCGAGCATTATGTTAATGGATGTCTCTCTTCAAGGTGAACAACGTTTAGTACAACTTTTTTTAATGTGTATTTCGCCAAATATTCCGGCAAAGAGTTTTAAATGCCTCGCCCTGTATAATTACAAACTAAGTAGAAAAGCTAATCCATTGGCAACAGAGAGTTTTTTAAACCTCATTAAAGAACAAGAGTTGCAGGATATTTATACTGCCAATAATATAGCTGACAAATACGAGTATAATGCTTTCCTTAAAACATTTCTCATTCTCTTTGAAAGCTGCTTTCCATTAGAACGTTCTAAACAGGTTACTAGTAGTAAAAGGTAGACTGGGTGGCTGACTAGTGGGATAAGCATATTATGTAGGACAAAGTGGTAATTATATCAGAATGTTAGGAGGAGTCACAATCAAGCTACAGTAGCCCAATGCAAACAGGATTGTAATGCGCTTAAAAATGTTATTAGGAAGGCAAAGAGTATGAGGTATGCAAGTAGAATAGCTAATCCCCAGGATAAAATGAAAACCACACAGTCAGATGTGAAGGAAGTGTTTGATCAGCAGTACAAGGTCGATGATATAAAGTCAGTTCACAGTAAAAATATTTCTGTTACTGGTAACTTAGATATATGTACAGTACCTAACAATCACTTGACTCTGTTTCAAATAGTGCATTTCATGACATAATTTCATGGCTTGTAGAAAACAAAGTAATGCTAAATCACAGTAAGACTCAGTTGTTTTACTTTCTAACAGAAAATTCAACAAAACACAACGTTTTAATTTCACAGAAAGGACATATGACTAGTGAAACTGAACAGTTCAGATTTCTAGGTGTTCAGGTAGATAGTAAACTGTCGTGGAAAGCCCACATTCAGGTAGGCTTTGTCATCTGCAGCGCCACAGTCATCAGGTGATGAGGCACACCAAAAAATGTATAGCTGAAAATCGTGCGGTTTGGCCAGCATGCAGTGGAGCAGGCCACAGTACAAGTGTGTGGGAGCTTTGGAAGCAGAAAGTGCAGCAGGCAGTGGTCATCTGGTGTAGAGTGCACCAGAGATGGTGGGGGGTCCTCTAGGAACGTCAAACTGACTTGATGGTGATTGCGTGTGGTGCAAAGCTTTCCTTTGTTGACATGGTGTGCATGTGTGAACCCACAGTTTGCAGTCTTTTTTAATGTAGGCCAAACAAATCTGTCCCTGACTACACAGGTAGTAGGGCAAATGCCTGGATTCGGAAGATTGTGAAGCTGTACAAAGATGGCTCAACGGAAACTTTCAGGTACATGAGGGCATATCTCTACTTGGAAAATATGATTGACCAATGCTCATTAGATGACAAAGGCGTAGAAATTGGAGGAACAAGACTAGGGTGTTTGAGGTTTGCTGATGACATGGTCTTTCTAGCCACAGGGGAAAAAGAATTACAGGATTTGGTGGACACCATTGAAACTAACGAAAAAAATATGGAATGAAAATTAACACAAATAAAACAAAAGTATTGGCACTAAGAGGAAATAAGGAAATAAAAATTATGCTGAATGGAGAAATACTAGAACAGGTGCACCTTGGAAGCAGGATAGACACTGACTGGAAGTGCACCACAGAAATTAAAACAAGGATAGCAATGGCAAAAGAGGCGTTTCATAAGAAAAGGAGAATTTTCTGCAGCAGTCTGGACAGAGAACTCAGGAAGAGACTCATAAAATGTCTTGTGTGGAGTGTTCTTCTATATGGCGCTGAAACATGGACTATGAGGAAGAAAGACAGAGAAAGGCTGGAGGCTTTTGAGATCTGGACATAGCGGAGGACGGAAAGAATAAGTTGGATGAACAGAGTAAAAAATGAAGAGTTATTGAGAAGAGTGGAAGAGAAAAGACAGTTACTAGATGTAATAAAGAGAAGAAAAAGAAATGGAATTGGGCATATATTAAGAAAGAATGACGGACTGATCAAAACGGTTTTAGAAGGTTACATAGAAGGGAAAAGGAAGCAAGGAAGGAAGAGATTCCAGATACTGGATGACATGATGGACAGTACAACATACAGCAGCCTTAAGAAGGAAGCAATGGATCGCAGAAAATGGAGAAGCAAAGGACCTGCTAATATAGCAGATAACTGATGATGATGGTGATGAGGGCATATCCTGTTTTGAGAAGTACACGTAGTATGGGGAGGGTCATATCTGGGATACAACAAAGTTTATTTCTAAGGTTTGTTCTGGATTGGGGGTGAGGGCTTGTAACTGATGGTCATTTTATGTGTCTCAGCAAACTGCTTACAATCGATAGTGGAAGACAAAGCACTGAACTGTGCAATAATCCATTGTAGTATTCTCTCGCCTTTGACATAGTGGACATCCATTGTAAAATGATCTATACAGTCCAAGAGTCAATAATGTCAGTGACAAGGACCTTTGGGTGACTTGTGGATAGAGTCCGCGAGAGGGTAGTGATCCATATGAGTAATCAGGAGGCGTTCTCCAACATCCTGCCTGAAATATCAAACTGCCTCATAGAGCACAAGGAGCATCTTGTTGTAAGCTACCCACTTGCTTTGAAACAGTGTGAGTTTATGGGAGAATGTTGCAGTATTCTCCCCATCTCATTTTGTAACACAGTGCTGATAGTGGAGCCACTCGCATCTACTGTTATGGCAAGCTGTGTGTCTAGGAGTGGGTGTGCAGTCTTTGGTGTGCTCAAACGCTGTCTGCATCTGGTCCATCCAAGTTAGTTTACATTTGTCGGTGGTACGTCTGGAGACAAGGGCTTAGGTTAGGGGTGCTTTCTTGCAAAACTATTACTTGTGGAAGTTGTCTCCTGTAGGAGTTTCTCATGCCAACGAATCTGGGTGATTTCTGACAGCAGTTATTGGATGACCTCAATATGTTGTGATGTTGGCCTAATTCCTCATGCATTTATGATGTGTCCAAGAAAGACGACTTCTTTGTGATGAACTTGGCATTTGTCTTCGTTTATTATACATAATTTTCAGAGAGGATGTCGAAAATTTGTTTGAGGTAGTGGTTGTGTGATACTTCGTGGGATGAGAAAATTAAGATAGTTATAAGAATATGAGAGCTCAAGAAGTAGTCCATCAGTGTGGTTGGTGATGTATTGCGGGCCCAGGTGTGGTGGTGATTTTATGGACTGTTCCATTTGTAATGACACACCGTCTGACACACACTTGCAGAGGATCACACAAAAACTCGGAGAGAATGAACAAAAAAGCTCCAGCGCACGAAGCTTGGAAAGCAACTGCCGGAGGTGATGATGATGTGAGTTTCTCTGTGGGTGGTATACTGGGTTGGCGTGTTGTGTGCAAGGCAGCAAGGCAGCAAGGAGGAGGCAATGAGTGGAGATGATAGTGTAGACGGTCGAGATGCTGCTGTGCAATGAGTTGGTGTTTCACATTTTTAATCTTTTCCCTGATGGTGCCATTGTTGTGATGTAATTGAAGATTCACTTCATGCATATCAAAATAAAGTTGGTGGACGTGTAACAATTACTCAATTCTCTCCTGAAATATCTGATAGTGGTTGGGAGTGTCCTCAGGGTGAGGAGATCAGGGTGTGATGAGCATTTTGCCATTATGTTGAGCCAAAGATACTATGGGTGGAGCAGCTTCTGATCATGTGGGTGAGCCTGTTGCTGGGGAGATCTGGAATCAAGTTTGAGCACTGGTGAAAATAGGCGTTGATAACAGATATTGCCACATCTGTGACAATAAATGTTTAGGTGCGTTGTTCAGTGAGGCTAAGGTCGAGTGTGTGAACCTGTGAACATGGATTGTTGAATCATTTGCTATGCAGAGATGAACAGATATGTAGACATGTGATGCATATGGTGAAGATAGAGGTTCAATGCTACCCTGGAACCTGTGTGATGAACGAGGTATAGTTGACCACTGGTGTTGTTGCACTCAAAATGTCTGTTATTATATAGCAGGCACAATGCATGTAATCTGTCGCCATCTCTGTGGGTGTTCATGTGACTTAAATATGCAACATGGTCCAGTGCACCTCCAGCAAACCATGCGTTTAGTTTGGGAAAGTGGTTTGTTGTCTGCAGTTGCAGGCAGTGGCGATGTATGCTGCATGTTACCAGAAGAAGCAGTTCTGCTCAGGTCTGGTTCAATCAGTTACATGTCGCAGCTGCATTGGCATGATGAAGTTGGTGGCGTTCTGTGCAGAGTTTGAGCGCAGCAAGGTCAGTGGCATGTCTCAGCTGTGCAGATGTGATGCGACTGACAGTACTCTGCACACCTGTGGGTGCAGTATGGATGACAGGCAGGCAGGCAGGCAGGCAGAAGTCTTCGCTCCAGCCAGGCACTGTGACATCACAGATAGAGTCGGCCAGGGTTGGCTCAACTTGTGGCGTGCATCATGCCCACTGCAATGTTGTCTACATTATTTATGTACTGTTTATGTCGCCTGATTGAATGTATTCGAGCCACTAGTTTAAGATGGGCATCCGGAGGTTAATGCTCATGGGTGACCATATCCAGTTATATCTGCAGAGGAAATTTCACAGCCCACAGAGTCCACAGCATGTGGTCAGGCATGAGATGAATGTTAATCTGTGTATGAAGACGTCACCACAATTGTGATGGTGTTTTATCACTAAACACTTCATTGTAAATGACATAGTGAATTTGTTCCTCTGGGAAGCGGTTGAGGCAACTAAATTGAGCAGCTTTTATAGTTTCGTATTTATATTCTGCTGGTGGCACAAAGGTGATATCACTTATTGTGTCTGTATTTTCTCCTACGCGGCTTGGGAGCATAATGAACTAGGTGGCGATTCTGACTGTATTGTTCCAAGCAAATCTATTATCCACAATGGCGAACCACAACGCTGGTTGGTCTGGTCCATAAGGCGATTGTTCAAGATGGGTTCCGCGACAATGTTCGCATTGTAAGTAGAGCCATGCACATATTGTCTGACAGCAACATGATGTGATGGACAGTATATGGCTTGGTAGGTGACTCAGCCAGCTACAGGAGTTGCAGTGCAGTCGTACTTAAGAGTGACCTGGGTGACTGATCAGATGCCATTAAACATGTGTTCAATCAGTTGGATTGTCTTGACTTGGGTGTGAATTGGTTTCGAAAAGCAGCAGAGTTCCAAGTGAAGTAACAAAGCACATTGTTTGGCACATTCCATAGTTCAATGCTGTTGCACAATGACATAGCACATTTTATCACATAGGCTGCATTTGGAGTGTTTCCCACTGTGACTCACACCGTGAAAGATGAGACGGTGGCTATCAATGAAAACTGTGCAACCACTGTTAGCATGTTGGCAGCATCGTCGTTGCGCAATTGTTGGAAATTATGAATTTCTACCCAATTGCAATCGTCAACAATTTAGTTACACAGGTTATAGAAAATGGTTATACCAAGTAAACACACAGTTCTAATACTCTGTCGTATTATGTGGACACTATATCCTGGTCCTTTTATGTGGGGAGTGTTTTAACTACGGTTTCCTAAGATACTAGTAGAGGGCGGACATTAACTACCACTGACAACTGCAGCAAACAACTGCCACTACAAAATGCTTTGTGTGCTCCAATTTACTTTGTGTTGTGGATTGCTTGTTTTGGGGAGACTAATCCTGGTGCATAAAGGGATTAGAATAAGGCTCTCACTAAAAAGGAAATCAGCGATCCCGATGACTATTATGTCAGTTCTGCTTTCGAGGAAGCACAGAATGCGGATGTAGAATGGCAGCCATTCGAGAGGGAGGCGGGGCTTATTCACCCGCACCACTCCTCTCACCTCGGACAGTCGAAGTTCACTTTTGTTTACGGCCGCGCCGACTGCCACGATGCCGACTGACCGCACAATAGCTACTATTTTTACTGACGAAACGACCATCACAACTCAGCATTCGAACACAGTTAAGTCCTCGACTGACTGATCTCAATGAGTCTCTGGCACCGAAGCCAAAGCGACCGCCAGCGATTTTATTTTGCAAAACAGTGATCCCACAAATGTCTTATGCACCCATGAAAATAAATAAAAGTTTGTGCTTCATTTCTTAATTGCCTGTGGAAATGTAACTTCAGACACAGAAAATTACTTATAAAGGAGGGCAGATAGTTTCTCTAAATGCAACAAAGGGCATTTACACAAATACGAGGGCTTCTCTAGGAACAATGCATGGCATAATCAGTGTTGACAGCCTTTATTTTTAGCAATAAAAAATTACCAACAGTGCAAGATTTCCCTCTATAATAAAATTAATTCCTGTTTTCTCAAGTGAGCGAGAGCTAAGTAAACATTTCAAACATCATATCCATTTAATTCACATCGAAAGGACTAATAATTAACGATTTTCACCTTTGAGTGTAGCCGACCAGATATTGAATTTGTAAACGGAAAAAAATATTCATAGGCAGAAATTTTGACTATAATGTAAATAAATGCTAATATGTCAGAAGAGACTGCCAAGTGATATTCATTCATGTTTAATAAACTACTGGATCAACATGTTGTCAGCACTGGTATAATTACTATTAGCAGATTCAGATTCAGATTCTTTATTAGTCATTCAGCATTATTACATGCAATAGACTTCGTCAGTTCACTTAACCTATTAATTTTACAAAATAAATTTTTACATATTTAAGTTGATATTGGGCATTTCTAAAAATTCTTCTAATGAATAGAATGGATTAGTTAACAAGAAGTTATGAACATTGTCTTTAAATAATTTGTCAGGCCTGATTGACCCATTTTTAGACAATTTGTTATATATTTTAATTGCCATATACTTATGACTATGTTAGTTTTAGCTAATCTATTTTGTGGCAACAGCAGAGAAGTACACGTTCTTGTATAGTAGCTATGCTTTTCATTTTTTTACACTTAAATTAGGTAGTTCAGCAAGTGTGTAGTTAACACTGTCAAGAATATATAAATTAATTACTGTTAAAATTCTATATTTAATGAACAATGGTTTACAATGTGTTATATTATCTACCTTAGCCATTACTCTGATTGCTTTCTTCTGGATCACCATAATTTCATTTATTTTTCTGCTGTTTCCCCAGAGTATTAACCCATACCTTAAAACAGATTGAAAAAAGGCAAAGTACGCTGTCCTTACATACTCAAATGTCACTCAACACATCAGTCTCTTCAACAAATATATAACACTTGACAACCTAACCACTATGTGATCAACATGAGAGTTCCATTTTAGACTGTTGTCAAGTACAATACCTAAAAACTTTGCCTTTTGTTTTTCTATTTTTGTAGTCTTTGATAGACTGAACCACAAATTCTGGGTCTTTTCCTCATTTAATAGCAGACCATTGGCTTAAACCATGATGTTGAATTTTCTTTTGCCAATATCATATCACTTACAAGGTTATCAAGTACATGGTTTACAAATAGAAAAGTTGTGTCATCTGCATACATATGTGTTTTTACATCTATATTTCCTGGTAAGTCATTTATGTGTACAAGGAAAAGAAGTGGTCCCAATTTAGATCCCTGTGGCACTCCGTGTTGAACCTCGAGTATGTTTGACAGATGACTTCCTGAACTCACCACCTGGTTCCTTTTATTGAGGTATGATTTGATGAGCTTTAAACTTTTATCACATATTCCATAGTACTCAAGTTTAGAGAGCAGAAGTGAGTGGTCAGCACAGTCAAAAGCTTTGCTCAGATCACATAAGGTTACCTGTGTGTGGGCATGGTCCTCAAATGCTGCTAGAATGTCTCTGACTAAGAGTTCTATGGCATGTATAGCTGACCTTCCTTGTCTGTAACCAAACTGTGATGCACTTAACATACCATTTAGTTCTAGGTACTCATACATCTGCTTATATATTATGCCTTCAAAGACTTTTCCTAGTACTGGAATTAGTGAAATTGGTCTGTAGTTTGCAGGATCTGATTTGACACCCTTCATAAAGACTGGAGTTACCTTGGATAGTTTGAGAGGATCAGGAAAAAAACCTTCTATGAGACACAGGTTTATAGAATATGTTAATGGTGCTGCAATGTAATGTATGATTTCTTTCAATAGATTGTTTGACACATTAAAAATAACTGTACTGTATGAATTTTTCATTTCTTTGACTATTTTAAGAACTTCATGTTGGCATACCTCTTTGAAGTGTTTCAATGATGATCTAGCCCTATTATGATTTAGGTTTGCTCTCTTCAGATAAACTATAAATGTTACATTGGGTTTAGTGATCAGCTTTTTGATATCATCAGCACAACTTACAAAATTTTTATTGAATGTATCTGCTGTTATTGAGACTGTCTTGTCGAAGTTTCTGACTTCACCTTTAACAGTATTAATTACTGACCAGGCTGTTTTGCACTGGTGTTTACTATTTTTTATGAAATTTGTGTTGTATCTAAGTTTCGCCAATTGCAACTCTTTCTTATACAGTTTCTTAGTGATTTTTTTCGAGATCCTTAATTTCATTAGAATTGTTTACTTTGGCAAGGCGCTTCAACAGCAGTAGCTTATTTTTTAGATTCTCCAGTTCTTTGGTGTACCAAAATTTACCCTTTCTTGTTTTATGGTATTTCTTTTGAACAAGATGGGCTTTTAAAATACGTGATAAGTAACTGTGGAATGTTTCATAAACTGTTTGGCCACTGTGTAGGAAAGCAGCCTACTCACGCCGTAATAAATTCACATCAGTCTTTCCATTGTGTGCCAGCCAGTCCGCTGTAACTAGCTCTGACGTCATAAATGTTGCGCAATACTTTAAAAATCAAGTAAATAACCTGAAACGGTTCTAGCATGTCAGGAGTAATACTAAATTAATATATGTTAAATATCAGTTCGATAACTTTAACCATTTTCGAAATTTGGATGTTTTTCGGTAAAAATCATTGGCGCAACAGAAAAGAGCTAGAGACTTAAAAATTTATATTTAGATTCCTTTTTCATAAATATTTAATAGAAACAGTCTTCTGGATCTCGCAAATTAAGATTTTAGTTGAAATTCATGATTTTCTGGTTTTTGTCTTAAAAATTAAGGAAGCAAGATAGATTAAGTAGGCTAATAAATAAGGCTAGGATGTTTAAATTTAAGTAAAATGGAGATCCGCTATAATGATAAAGATGTGAGAAGTTTCAATTGAATAACTAGAAAACTATAGCGATAGCGTATTTCCAAAGGGCAAGTTCAGAGCTCGTCTACTGCGTGTAGTGTAATTAAATTAATTCTCTCGCCCAAAATAATTGACTTAGCCACATCAAACTCTTATTATGATTACTTACCTGTGTGCTGAATGCACATTTAAATTGAGAGCTTCATCAGCCATCAGCAAAAGAAGCTATGATTTATTCAATAACTTAAAGTGGTGCATTACTAGCCCAGCGGCTAGTCGGGAGAGCCGATTTGATCAGGCGTTCCCTTAGCTGTCCGCACCGCGGCTTTATATATAAGAACGCTGCGCGAGAGAGTAAGGCCCCAGTCCTCTCCAGACGCTGAATAGCACACCACCTGTGTTGGGAGTCGCGTCGCGTCGGTATCATTGCTATAAACAGCCTCGGATGCCGTATTAAGTTACTCGGGATACGCGTAACCATGAAATCATTTTCGAGTGAAGTGTTAATTCTCGGTTGACATTAATTATCTAGCTTCAGTTTGCGTATGTCGTATTTTCACGTGCCGCCGCGGGCCAGACATTCTACCATTACAGAATAAGATTTTCACTCTGCAGCGGAGTGTGCGCTGATATGAAACTTCCTGGCAGATTAAAACTGTGTGCCCGACCGAGACTCGAACTCGGGACCTTTGCCTTTCGCGGGCAAGTGCTCTACCAACTGAGCTACCGAAGCACGACTCACGCCCGGTACTCACAGCTTTAGTTCTACCAGTATCTCGTCTCCTACCTTCCAAACTTTACAGAAGCTCTCCTGCGAAACTTGCAGAACTAGCACTCCTGAAAGAAAGCTGCAGAGTGAAAATCTCATTCTGGAAACATTCCCCAGGCTGTGGCTAAGCCATGTCTCCGCTATATCCTTTCTTTCAGGAGTGCTAGTTCTGCAAGGTTTGCAGGAGAGCTTCTGTAAAGTTTGGAAGGTAGGAGACGAGGTACTGGCAGAAGTAAAGCTGTGAGTACCGGGCGTGAGTCGTGCTTCGGTAGCTCAGTTGGTAGAGCACTTGCCCGTGAAAGGCAAAGGTCCCGAGTTCGAGTCTCGGTCGGGCACACAGTTTTAATCTGCCACGAAGTTTCATATCAGCGCACACTGCGCTGCAGAGTGAAAATCTCATTCTGGAAACATCCCCCAGGCTGTGGCTAAGCCATGTCTCCGCAATATCCTTTCTTTCAGGAGTGCTAGTTCTGCAAGGTTTGCAGGAGAGCTTCTGTAAAGTTTGGAAGGTAGGAGACGAGGTACTGGCAGAAGTAAAGCTGTGAGTACCGGGCATGAGTCGTGCTTTGGTAGCTCAGTTGGTAGAGCACTTGCCCGCGAAAGGCAAAGGTCCCGAGTTCGAGTCTCGGTCGGGCGCACAGGTTTAATCTGCCAGGAAGTTTCATTCTACCATTATTTAGCGTGGCGTTTGATGAACATTATCATCAAATTATGGCGAGCATTCATTTAAATATTTAATTTTGACAGTTATAGTGGCATCAGCGCATTAGACTCTGAACTGCTCTGTTAGTCAGATTGTGTGGATTCTTTTTTTTTTCATCTGTGACTTCCAGAATATAGAGAAAGTTTTTTTTTCACAATCGTTTTTTATTATAAATCCCAGACAATCTCCTAATTCCTCAGAGCTATAAGCTGTAGCTATAAGTGTGTTTCTCAGATGAAGTGGGCACTAGGAATTCTAATTACAGGCTTTACGTTTTGCTAATCACTTTCTGGTTGCCAATATTGTAGTTAGAGAGCCAGTGTTGAGAACGGCAAAAGACAGCATAAATAATAGGAACTTTTAACAACAATAATTCCACCCGCCGCCGCACATATGGTTACTCGGTCGATAAATGCAGTGTTTCTACATTCAAACATATTATATAACAACATTATTTCAACCAGCCACCCCACAATTCGTGCATCGGCTGGGAAGAGTTTCTACATTACAAAACATTTTATATATAAATAACAACGATTTAATTTCCACTGCCGCCCCACAACTGGAATCACAGTTTTGAAATAATTTGTCCCAGTTTGTTATGCTCAGCTGGTGTGTTAGTTTTATGAGATTGTGTTTTGTTAATATTAAGGTATTAGATTTTATTAACTTTTTTGTAGCCTTGCTCTCATCCCCTTTTATAAAATGTCTTAACTCAGCTGTTAACATGGATTGGTCTGAGAAAACAAATTCCTTTACCTTGGTGGAGTACATATCAGGAGCACAGTTGACAAAACCATTATCCAAGCACGCATGTAGTCTTGTTGGTTCTGAATTTACATGATGGAAGTTGTGCTGCCTTAGCATATTCAGTAACTTATTTACACTGGGTTTGTTACATGTTACATCAAAGCTTGAATTAAAGTCTCCTCCAATTACAGTTACATACTGTTTCCATTTCGTTATGTAGCAGAGTACACTGTCTAAATTATCTACATAAGTTTTATCATCTGAGTCAGGGGAATGGTAGATACATACTATGATAAGTTTCATCATATCCTGGTAATTTCAAAGTGTTTCTCCACACATGCCCAACTAAGATCTAGTTCTCTACACTCTATTTCATTTGAAACATAGATAACAGTACCACCATTACGGTACTGAGACCTGCAAAAACTGTTTCCATATTTATAACCTTCTGGTACATAGTATTGTATTTGTTCTGTTTTAAGCCAAAGTTCTGATAGACATAAGAAAGAATACTTATTCTGTGGCAATGACTCCTCCAGAATTTCAACTTTATTTTCAAGACCCTGAATGTTTAAAAATAGGATGTTGTTGTGACTTATCTGTGAGTTAGCAGGCTAGTTTTTCACATTTTTATTTTCTTCTTGGCTTGAAACCATAAAAAATTATCACTGAATGACACAGATGTATTTTTCCTTTGGCACCTCCTTAAGCATTGCTGTGTTGCTGCTCCAGTCGTCGTTGGTTCTGCTGCTGTTGCTGCTTCTGCTGATAATGATGGTGCTGCTGCTGTTTCACTTATTTCTGGTGTTTGTTGTTCCATAACTGCTGTGCCTTTCTGTGAATTATTAACATTTGGAGTGTTTACTTGCATTAATAAAATTTCACATTTCTCTTGGAGAGGTGTAGCTTCACTGACAGCAGATTTCACATTGGAGTCTACAGGATACACACACTTCCTGTCCATGAGAGGTATGACTTTTCTATCATCACACTGCACATTTGAGATTTTATTTACAAGTTCTAAAATTTTTGTTACTATTACGTTTTTTCCAAGTACATTTAGATGGGAACCATGTATTGGGTGAAATCTTTCCCCTAAATTGCTGATGTTCACAAATGTTACATTTTCAAACTGCTTGCAAATATTTTGCATCTCTTTATTTGCAGTTTCAATTTCTTTATTTACACAGGACCATTCTATCAAGTCGTAACGGTGTGGCACTGAAAAAACAATAACATTTGTTCCTCTCAGCTCATACAGTTTTCTTTTTAGCGAGATTACGAGATCATGTTTTTCGTTCCTAGCTATATCATTTGATCCCGTCAGGAAGATGGAAAAGTCCTTTTTGCTCAATGAGTAAATTTTTTCTTGACTCATTGACATAGCAGCACTGAATTTTGCTCCTGGTTTTATTGTACAGTTAAAATTAAAATTCTGACTACTTGTACGCCGAAATTCAGCGGCTGTATTTCGTCCTTGGCTGTCGGCATACAGTTCAATTTTACCGGTACTTGCTGTTCCGAGATTACCTGTTTTCTGCCTACCTTTGCAGTAAGCGAATTCTTGTTTGGTACTATTTATTATGTCTTTTTGCTAACACATGTCGATATTGTCTCAGTAGAGCAGCTTAGCGGTGGAAGATTTTTCGTGAGTACTTTCGCATATGATCTTTTACTTAACTGCTGCTGAAATATTCCATGTTTTACCTTATTCACGAAGTCGTTTGGTTTTCCACATGGTACACCCGCACTGTTAACTTCACTTTCACAATCCGTAGTCGAAAGAGCTTGAAAGTAATTTTCGTTCACTATAATTATGTTTCTTTCGCCGTTTTCTGTATCTTGTATTATCTGTTTGCGCCTTTTGTACTTCACTTCCGTCCAGTTCTCCGACATATTCGTACTTTCATGGCGTGAGTTTTTCATGTTCCGTTCACTTTTTTCTTCTTTAAGTTTCTTGATATCCATCTTCAAGGAACTGATAATAAATTGTAAACTAGACACCCGTTCGCTGAGCTTTGTAATTTCATCCTTACAACTGTCACAATTTTTCTTTTTCACGGCAAAATTCACACTTTTTCTCGGACACGCACAACGAATTTTTACACTAGCCGCCATCTTACTATGATAGCAACGAACTTTCTTAAATTATTCGTTTGTATTCGTACTCCTATCGCTAGTTCATGCCCTTAGTATATTATTATTTAATGTCTGAAATGTAGTCTGAAAGAATTTGATTCTGTTTAAAAAATAAAGGCAGAAAGATTTTGAGTGAGGAAACAGCGCATTGCTGCCAACTGGAATTCGTCTCCTGCAGTTACTGATCTACAAAGTGGCTTGCTTTTCTGAAAACTGATTGAAGCTGCTGAGGAGGAGAAGCAGTACAAGAGGAAGAAACACTATACTATCCTGCTTTACTGGAGAGTAAAGCATTAAACTTTCCACTTTTTTTCAAACTAAACGTTTTGTCTGTCTAGTCGGACTGATACTGGGACACGGTGTACATAGTATAGCTGTAAATAAGATTTTGATTCTGAGCTGTATGCACACTAGTGGTAATCATTTATCAGGGACAACAGTTTTCGGGTTACCTCCCTCAATAATACACGTCTTTATTTGTGGCGAACAATACCGCATTGTACGGACTGTAAAACGTCCTTTTTTCATCGAAAGACTGCCTTCAAAATTCAGATCGGTTTTATACTCGAATTTAATATAAAAATGACCAGTGTTTGATTTAAAATTCCTGCCAGTCCTAAAAATTGTCCTATATTCGACGCCGTGGGAAACCTACCTCTATATGTCAACACTGGATTCAACTGGCAGCGGTGCACCGATGCGAAGAACATGAGTTGTTGGGATTCACAAGCTTGTTAACACTGTTTCCCTCTACCCAACGATCACAAACCTAGAACACTATTTAACCAATCATGCGTAATTGTAGTCTACGGTGCCAGTGAACTTGAATTGAAAGTGACTTGTGTTATCGGTATCAGTGCAATATTTCTGTTAGTAGCTATTTCGTACTGGAAAATGTAAAAGGTATTCATATGATGCAGGCTATAAATTGAAAGTAATAGCATACGCAGAAGAAGATCGAAACAGAGCAGCTGAGCGGTATTTCGGCCCTGCAACAACTGAAAAACTATTCGCGACTGGCGGGTAAGTAAAGACGAAATGAAAAAAATTAGTAAGACTAAATGTGCAAGTAGAGGACTGAATGCAAAGTGGCCAAAACTGTAAGATGACGTACTGAAATGGATATAAGTACACCGTGAAAACTGCATTGCCATTAATACACAAATGATTCAAATGCGCACTCGTAAGCTAGTGCTACAATGGAACTTAACAGACTTTAAGGGTAGTGTTGGTTTGGTGCTAAGCATAAGGACTTAGCATGCGAACCAAAACCAAAATATCTCAGAAACTGCGACAGGAGAATTACGAGAAAATATCTTTCCATCTCTTTATTATTCAACATCGAAAGAAAATCAACCTGGAACTAAACCAAATCGCGAATATGGGCGAAACTCCCCTTACATTTGATGTGACGAGTAACAGAACTGTTGATACAAAAGATGTCAAAACTATACCTATAGAAACAAGTGAACATGAAAAAAATGCACTACACTGTAATGCTTTCCTGTTGAGCTGACGGTACGAAATTAATCCAATGGCCATTTTCAAGCACAAAACATTCTGAAACACCGCCAGGTGGTGCTGTTCACGTACGTAATAGGGGTTGGATGGACGAGGCTGGTATGAAATTATGGATTAATAGAATGTGGAACAGAAGGAAAGATGCTTTATTAAAGAAGAATTCTGTTGTTGCGCTAGATCAGTTTAGTAGTCAATTGAAAAAATCTGTGAAAAAGAAATTGAAACACAGAAATGCTTACTTCACAATTGCAACCTATTGACGTGTCGACAAATAAACCATTTAAAGTAAATATGAGGGCAATGGAACAAATGGATGTTGGATGAATTCACGCCGAAGAGAGCTTTAAAACGATCTACAGTAAAACAAGTGGTTCTCAATAGTAGTGGCCCAGAGTGAGAGAAGATATTGTTGAATCTTTCGACAAGTGGGGCGTAATTAACGCCCCCGATGGCAGTGAAGACCATCCTTAGAGGATAACGATGACGACGAAAGGGAGGAAGAAGAAGAAAGTTCAGATGACTATCTTAGGAGATTTTTAACGTCAGTTCGTTTTTTTTCCGTAGTCGGCCTTTGCAATCTAATAATAAAGATGGTAAAAATTTATGTGCTATACTCAGTGCCAAAGCTATAAATAAGGCAAGACACTCTGCACAAAAACTAGCTGCCCATGTGGTTTAATTTTAGATGCCATATTTTACCAATGAAACATAAGTCTGCTGTTGATCAGTGAGGAGTAACAAGATACAAAAATCCCAGATGTGCACTTATTTAAACAACCTGAAAGCTATGACTGCACAAATGCTCGACAAATAATGTATCATACCTATATACAATAATTCATATCAACCCAAATCACAGCTTAATGTCTCATTACAGTGAAGTGAAGTGATATTGAAAGAGGTCTGGGTGGTGTTCAGTCTGATGGCTGTATCTGTAAAAACACACATCCCAAGTTCTGAAATTGAATGCTTGCCCGTTTTCTTACCCTCTTTATCAGGCTAACATAGCTTACATCCTTGGCATTTTTTATTTGTATGAAAAATTTCAAGTTGCTCTATGGTTCAGATTCTATGGAAAACTAGTGCTGCAAAAATGCCCTTGTTAACAGGTGTATAATGAATTTTGTCAATGATTCAGACCGCAGCTGCTGCAGGAAGTGCTTTTCGTTTGATAACAGAGCTGAGTTACGAAGCCATTCCTCAGTTTGAGAACAACGTGCATTGTCGTTTATCTTTCCTAGGGCTCTAAAGCTTTTCTCGTATGAGGTACTAGATGCAGGAATAAGCCGAATAAATTCACAGTATACTGTGCAGAGACCACCCGAATTAATAAACTTAAACAAATCGCCAACACAACTCTGTATGCAATATGCCAAAGAGTGCACCAGTGAGAGAAGAATTATTTGCAAAATTATGTATAAAAAGCATTGAAACTACCATCTTGAAATGTGAAAGCAGCAGTATAGGCATCCTTGTCCAGCTTTGCATCTCGATCTATCATCACTATTATCATCTTGAACACTGAAGCTGTCACTGCAATATTTGCATAAGTTTGTTTTCCACCACCTCCAGCCGTGCAGTCTTCCACTGATACACGATTCATCTGTCAGGTAATGAGATGACGGCATGCAAGGGGGTGGCAATTGATATACACCACCAACCCAACACGCTTCCCTGGCTGTTTTTTTAGGCTATGTAGTTCCTGCATCCCATTGTGTCATCATACATCTACATCGTTACTCTGCAATTCACACTTAAGTGCCTGGCAGAGGGTTCATCAAACCATTTTCATACTACTTCTCTGCCATCCCACTCTCGAATGGCGTGTGGGAAAAACAAAACCAGCAAAAGATCATCTTCTTACCACAGTGTTGGAGACCCTGTAAAGAGTCATGGATGAACTGAATCAGCTGAGATACATTTTGCGGATCATTTATGGCACACTGATCGAGTCAGAACAGATGAGGAACCTTATATTGTGAGTCCACTCCAGTGCCATCATAATGCCCCATAACTCCATATAATTTGTTAATGGTTCCAGAAGGTGCACTTTGAAAACAGCTGAACAACCAAGGTATTCTCTTATACATCTGTATTAACAATGAAAAAACTGTGGTACGTACTTAAAATGGAAGAAAATAGAGTTGTAAAAACAATCTGGAGTACAAGATTTTTTTGTACTACATCAGGCTTACAACCACTTTGTGCTTCTGAAGACGGCAAGGTGCCAGTTTGTTCCATCCCTGGCTGTGTGTCTAGATCTATAAAATAGTCAGTAGCATGCATCCCAAGTGGCTTGATCGCATAGGGACAATTCCTGAACAGCTGCTCAAAAAAGCTGGAATGGATGACCACACTAAACACAGTGACTGATGGAATGCTGAGATTTTCAGGGCCTGTTGAACCAGGAGGTGGCACCGTCTAATCCAGAGTGATGGTTCACCAGCTTCTGTACAAAGACTTTGAACTAGGCTAGTCCGATAGTCTCCAATCAACATCTGAATACCCACATGGTGGACAGTGTCTAACATCTGAATACCCACGCATTGAAACAGTGTCTTAACATCTTGAAGTAGGAAATAGGGTCTGATCCACAGACTACACTGCCATAATCTGACAAATACAGCAGGTGGTGGGACACATCAACTCCCCATGGTGAGGAATTTCAAAATACTCAAAAATTTGAAGCTCTTTGTCCATAGATCTTTCAGGTGCTGGAGCCAGGTTAATTTCAAGTCATATACTAGGCTCAAGAAGTGCACAAAGTGCTTTAAATGTTAAGTACTGTCCCCATTGTGAGCTGTGGTTGGTTAAAATTGACACACAGTCTTCTCTGGTGAGAGCCTAAAACCAGTTTTATTGGCTTTAGCTTCCAACCTCCTGATGACCAGCTGAAGTCGCCTCATTGCCACTGTAATATTGGGGAGGGGAAGAGTATAAGACTGCAAGGTTAACTACAAACAAAGAGCATTTAACAGGGCTCCTGACTGTGGAAGAAATGCCATTCATAGTGACACTGAGTACACTGCCTTGGTGGGACCCATTTTCTGAATATAATAATCAGACAGCGTCCACCTAAGCGATATTGAAAGCACAGGTCCTTGAGGAGGTATTGGATAAGACACAGCAGACATCCTCGTAGTTCCCACTCATTAAGTTGGTGAAGGATAATGTATCTCCAAGTGGTGTTTTACACCTTTCTGAGTTTGAAAAACACATCAACCACGTGATAATGGCGAAAATAGTAATCCTATATTACTGTATTCTGAAGAATTAAATTGTCAAGGGTAGAACGGTAATGCCTGAAACTACACTGGGAGTGGCACTGATGACCTCGGAGTTCGAGGAGCCAGCAGTTGAA
Source organism: Schistocerca americana (assembly GCF_021461395.2). NCBI lineage: Eukaryota > Metazoa > Arthropoda > Insecta > Orthoptera > Acrididae > Schistocerca > Schistocerca americana. The sequence continues at coordinate 554,627,910 of NC_060125.1, read as the reverse complement.
CCATGTGTTCAAGAGTTTTACCCATACAATAGGTAACGGTGAGTATGTTCCAATAACAGTTATGGTCAGCATGATCTTTGCCTGGTTTCCATAGCGGAATTAATATTTCCCCCTTCCAAGTCATAGGATACTGTCCATTAAACCAGATTTGACTGAAGCAAGATAGGAGCTTGCCTTTGGCTTCATGGCAAAGATGACAATGCGTGGCATAATGAATCTGATCAGGTGCTGTAGCAAGTGTCTGGCCGCAGACAGAGCTGATTCCAATTTCCACATGAAGAATGGAAGGTTGTAGACTCCCTCATTATGCAGTCTCCTCATCTCCACATTCCTACAGAACACATGGAACACAGGAGTTTGTCTAGATGACACAATGTTAGTAAAAAAATGTTCAGCTAAAACCTGATCCCTGTCTTATGGTGCATCCACCAAGACCACAATTCTCACCAAGGCCATAATGAGAGGTGTACTGCTTTTGCCTGTAATCTACCTGGTATTGTCCCAAACTTGTGCAGTGGAAGTGGACTGATAGATGGAAGTTGTGAATTCCTTCCAGGAGTTCCTCTTTCATTCTTTTATCACATGCCTTGTTTTTGCTCTCGCAGTTCTGAAAGCACAAAGATTTTCTGCAGTTGTGTGATTGAATTTCTGCTAAGCTGTATGCCGGGCTCTGACTGCCGAGTGACACTCATCACTCCACGAAGGGACAAGCTGTGATCTGAGGGCCTGTTGGCTGTATTGTGACCGATTTACACTTTGAACCATCCATCTTTACAGTCTTCCGTTGACCTCCGTCTGTGTCAGCAGACAGCTCCACACTGGAAAGTGGTCACTGACATGCAGATCTGTGGCCACTTCCCACTGAACTGTGTCTGCAACAACTGGGCAGCAAAACTAAAAGGCCGGTGGCTAAGGATGACCCTTTGCCTGTAGAAAGGTGTGTCATCTGAAAGAGTTCCAAAGGCAGATCTTCACTGAATGGACAAACCATTTGATTTTTGACTCCATGAGCATGTGGTAGCTGAGCCCCACAGCACATTGTGCAGACTGAAATTATCCACGAGGAGGATCAGCGGGAAGTACCCAGAAAAGTTCTGTCAGTGCATCTGCATCCAAAGGATCATGAGGTTCTGCATCCAAAGGATCATGAGGTGAAAGGTGTAAAGAACACTTTGAATTCAACCATTGTGAGAACTTCTGCTGGAAGTGCTTGTACAGCCATGGTAAGGGGGACAGGAGAGGAATGGCACATCTAACATCAATGCAAACAGCCACTCCACTCTTAACCCTACCTCCAGTAACATCATCCTTCCTGTAGGGGTGATAACCCCTCAATGCAGGTTTATGGGCGACTTTAAAATGGGTTTCTTGTAAGCAGATGCAGAATGGTCTCTCTTGGGCCAGAAGCCATAATCCTTCTAAATGTGACTGATACCCATTTAACTTCCTCTGCAACACAGAAGTCCCTGGGGGAGCTATTGATTATTGATTAGTGATGGTTGTCATTGTCCTCCCTCCTCAGTGGAGGTGATTTACCTGGGAGGTCAGGGGGAACATCAGATGGTGCCCAGCTCTCTGGTTTCTGCATGTGGATATCAATACCCTCAACAGTAAAACCACCATTGGAATGAGGTGGTCACCTATCTGAAGGTTTAGCTGCCACTTCCTAAGATTTCAAACAACTTTTTGTGCGGCTTTTCCTTGCTTATGGAGGAGTCGCTTGCATGAGTAGAGAGGAGGGAGGGTGGGTTAGTGGGTTTCTGATGGTCAGCAGTGGCACGTGTACAAGGCTCTAAGTCCATCGTTGACAGTTGCTGAAACATTTCAGGTTCAAGTGTAGCTTTGCACCCACAGGTTCACTGACTAGCGCATGTGCTCTTACTTGAATCTGTGGTCTGGTCTGTGTGGAGCCATCACACTTGATGACTGGCTTCTGAAGGGCCAAAGCAAAGGACATAGCAAACACTGGAGGTTGCACAGCTTTAAAGGCTTTTATAGCTTCATAGGGTACGATCTTTTAACTTTTAGCTCATGAATTTTCCTTTCCTTATTATAAATCCCACACTTTCTGCTCCACACTGGGTGATCCCCGGAGCAGTTTATATATTTTGAAGGAAGTGTACAAGAATCACTTGGTTCATGAGCTTTCACCTGATTTGTGAGCTGAGACTCCACAATTTCTACATGTAGCCCTCCTGTTACATGCCACAGTGGTATGACCAAATCTTTGACATTTGAAGCATATTCAACCTAAGAACCAATTACAGGGTAATTTTTGTGCTGTTGTTGCTATGTTGATTTGAACAGTTTGTTGACTAGAAGTTTATTCCACTCTTCATGGAAATTGGAGCTGCTACAGGAAGCAATATGTGATGTTTATGTCTCACTCAATGCAATCTTGTGTTTTTAAGACAAGAGGTTCTTTGTCAGGCTGAATGACTTTCAGTGAAATAACATTCTCTTTCATGTATCATTCCAGTAGGCCATATTTGCAAGGAGAAGGGTGTTAACTTCAGGATGACAGATCATCCAAAGGGGGAAACAGCAGCACAAAAACAGAAATATTCAATGTATTTTTACTCCATGATTGCTGTTAGACCTGCATAAGAAATATATTTGTCATGTAGAGGCTCATTATTCTGATGGGGGAAAACATGAACAACAAGAAGTTGAAGAAGTAGAAGAGGAAGAAAATTAAGGACAGAGAGAGTATTCGTCTAGATAGAAATATATTATAAAGATCTTTAATCAGTAAAAAATAGTTTAAGGGGACAAAAGCTATTTGCTTTACCCTATACATTTTACTTTACCCTGTACATAATTTTTTTGTTTTTCCATCAACTTAGATTATTTCATAATGCATCCTGTGTTAATCTTCGCCGACTGAACTCACCTTTACAGGTACAATTGTACTCACCTTCAAGTATGTTAAATTTAATGTATTTTGTCACTAATTCATCTTTCTGTATGTAATACACATCTAAACCAAATGATGAATAACTTGGTCGAGAATAGGAAACACAATTAAAATTAAGTTTTTGTGTGTCAGCTACTAAAATGTTGTAAAAAAGGTGTGAAATATATGTTACTAAATATTTATTACTACACAGTAGCATATTCTAGAGAGATGCTGATAGTTTGTATACTTCTTGGCCTATTTTGATGCCCTTCATGTAAAGATATGCACGTACTTTCAGCCGTATTCTGACAACTGCATCTTCATCCCATTTGCAGAGCGGAGTGGCGCTGTGGACTAGGATACATATCCCTACCTGGCCATCCTTATTGATTCCCTAAATTGATTAAGGTAGATACCAGAATAATTTTTATGAAAAGAGTGAATTTTTTTCTGTATCCCTGTCCTGTCCAAGCATGTGTTCATACGGAATAATTCACAGGCTTTCTTACTTACTTACTGTTCCATTTCACTTTAGGGCTTGCTGAAAGAATTGTGAGTTGTGTATTGTCTAATATCAATTAGGAACTTAGTAAGTGGTAACTATAAAAACTTTGCAACCAAGTATATGAGAGTTATGAAACATATTTAAGAATGAAAATATCAAATACTACTAACTGCTCACCTGGTTACACAGACTTAGATGTCATCATGGCTCCCACCACTCATGCCAGCACCCCCAACACTGTGGATTCAACATTTATTAGGTACGTTGTTTTACATTATTTTCACATGTTACCGTCTTTCCATACCCACCTCTATCCTCATTCCCTGGTTAAAATAACATCCAGATGCTCACTGACAGCCCAGCAGCCCAAACCCAAAGGATGGTAACTGAACAATAATGTTAACAATATGAGGAAAAGATAGATTGCTATTCACCATAAAGGAGAAATGCTGAGATGCAGACAGGAACAATGAAAAGACACTTACACATTAACTTTTTGGCCAACACACACACTCTCACGTTCACCATCTCTGCCAGCTAGGACTGGAATTCATTCTGCCCCAAGCTGCTGTAGCACTGGTAAGTAGCAATCTATCTTTCCCTTATAAATCTGGAATTTCCACTGTTCAATAATAATGTTAGTAGACTTTGATTATTTCTACATGTGATACCTTTCCCCTTCTACCTAGAGGTTAAACCCTGCAGTACTTCTTCCATACAGACAGCCAAACGAGTATCAGATGATGTTGACATTGGTATTTCACAGATATTTTTAGCTGTCAACAGCTTCCAATCCCTATGGTGACTGTTAATGACACACACATTTATTCTCAAATAATAAATCACATATATAAAAAAATAAAAACACACTCATAAGCATTAATTTGTGTTCTTGTCATCTTTTTACTTTTGCCAACCATTCTATAACAACAACAATAATAATAATAATCTTTATTTGCCCATAATAACTTCACAGTCTTGGATACATTCAATTTTTGTTCATTTACATTAATGAAAACACACCACAAATATTATGAATACACAAGAGAAAGTATCACATTAGATATTACTAAATAAATATTTACTACCACTAATACAAAATCACATACTAAAATAGTATTATGGATAATGGCGTTTAGAAATATTCAAGTGAGTGTAAACATATTTTCATTAATAACTGTTTCAATTTCTCTTTAAAAAATGTTTCCATGGGGTTGCTTTATATTGCTTGGCAACGTGTTAATGAAATGTCTTCAAACAGAAAGCTTTTATGTTTATTTATGTTCCTAATTATCTGTAGCTCTTACATTACTTAAAGTCATACGATAATCATCTCTGGTTTATATATTGTAATGATGACTGTCTCCATGCATTGAGCTATTTTCTAAATTCTCTTTTATAAAAATAAGTTTCTTAAGAATATACAAAAAGCACACCAATTGTAAATTTAACTTAGTAAAGTAGTCTCTACAGCAACATTTGTTTAAAGCTGACATGGTCAGACAGTGGCTGTGTACAATTAATGTAGGTTGATTCTTACAGCAACCAGCCACTATTAATAATGTTACTTATTTAAGTAAACAGCACTGTAACCGGTTTCAAACTGACGAGTTCATTATAAGATGGCTGTTCACAAGATACACTTTACATAACTGTCAGTTTATGATTTTTATTCTCCCACTGTAGCGAAATATTCTTGGTGTGTTGGTGCCATCGAAAATTTCACGAAATTTTGTTGCAAAGTTGCAGGTTTGTATTTCTGAAATATTAGCACCACACACACACACACACAACAAAAGGTATTTACCACATGTGAAGTTGACACAACTTCACGTGTCAACTTCACATGTGGCAAATACTTTTCGATGTGTGTGTGTGTGTGTGTATGTGTGTTGCTTTTTTACCCTAACACAACGCAGGTTTATGCATGTAATATATTCTGTGATTAGACCAAAATTCCCTTTATTGTTTTGCACTGCTAACTGTTCCACACAGCACCATCTGATAAAGGATGTACCGCCAACATAGCTCACGAACAGTTTTGTGACTATCAAATAATTAACATATGGAAAAAACATAAATGGCCCAAGAATACTTTCATATGGGACACAGCACCATCTGATAAAGGATGTATCGCCAACATAGCTCACGAACAGTTTTGTGACTATCAAATAATTAATATATGGAAGAAACATAAATGGCCCAAGAATACTTTCATATGGGACACAGCACCATCTGATAAAGGATGTATCGCCAACATAGCTCACGAACAGTTTTGTGACTATCAAATAATTAATATATGGAAGAAACATAAATGGCCCAAGAATACTTTCATATGGGACCCTGCAAATGAGTATCTTGGGCGGTGATTTCACTGCTGAGATCATCTCTTCATTTTTGCAACATAGCTCAGGTTTATCAAATCTAGTACTACTTCATAACTTATATGGGAAGTTTCTAATTAGCAAAAATGTACCAAATGATTCACGGAATTGAAACTGAGCAAGACTAATTTTGTTTATGTTGTCCAGTCTAATCAAAATTAGCCTCTCAGAAGATGACATACCAATACTGTGTAATGCTGCCCCTAGCCTCGATAAGGGCCTCAATTCGGTGAAGAACATAGTTCACTAGTTTCTTCGCATACACGGCGTCCAGCTAAAGCCAGTCATCATAAATCGGATCTCATAGAGCTATCAAACTGTGAGGGCAATGACTGCTACAATTTAACTACTGTTCCAAATAGTCTCGGAAATGTTTTACAAGATAAAGATCAAGTGATGTAGCAGGCTAGTCTAGGTGTGACAGGGCGCCAGGGTGCTCATCAAACTAGGAACGTATGCTTGCAACCCTACAAAAACAGCTGTTGTCATCTTGAAAGCATACTCATCATGTGGATGTATAATAAAAGGCAACACTCAATGAGAATGTTGAAATAAACATCCTTGTACATGTTAACAATAGCTTTATGAATGGACCCAAGTAACAATACAAAAAACATCATGAAACCACTTCTGGCGTGAACTACACCCTTTATATACTGCGGGGTACCTGCCTCATTCGGCAGTCGGCTACAACAAATCAAGCAATTTCGTCATGGTGTGGTCACAGGCACGTCCAGATGAGACAGCCACTCTCCATCACTATTTCACCTCTCCGTGTCGACACAAGTAATTGTGTCGATTCCATACAACCAACTCGCATGTACGCACCACTTCGGTGCCAAGACTCATGTCAGTAATTCAGGGTCACATGACGACCTGATATCAATTCACCCTCATTTACACTGACCACTGTAATCTTTTAAGAGTGTCATTAATGTTTTTCATGGTGGGCTTAATTCTAATGTAATCCATGTTTGGTGTGCAGGCTTTTATTTAATTCCCTTAAGTCAAGAATTAAACATTTTTCACATTCTGAGCATGATATTCTAAATCTTACATTTGTTTTTCTTATTTCTCTCTTAACACACAAGTTGTAGATTACATCATATTGATGTTTAATGGTGACAACAACAGTATTTGTTGATTAACCTGTTCTTGTTTTCACTATAATGAGCAATTTCATTTTGTGATGTAGGGCCACTGTCTGCAATTGGACTGGATTGGAGAAAGTTGAAACTATACTTAGAATCAAATCTCATTTGTTCAGTCTGTTTGTAAATTGTCTAGGGTTGTGTGTTAATGAGTGCCTTGAAACATTATTAGTATTTCTTCTAGAAAAACTTTTGGTATCAGTAGCTCCAAAACCAATTGTACAAAAAGGACCAGAATAAAAATTAAGAAATGGAGTAAAGAACATAAGAAATGTCCCAAGAAGAAAGGTGAATGTATGTTTTTTTATCATTTCTTCCTCCCACAATTCACCATAATTCTTCCTCAAAACTGGAAGTAGGTGCCCCATTTTGTATCTGATCTTAAATTTTTATACAATTCCTCAGGTTTAATTTTAGTTTTAAATCTTGTTTAGGTCACTACCTATTAAAATCTCAGATATGTCATAGATGACCATGATATTTTTCCTGTCCATTTCGTGGAAAGCTTGGCAGAAACATTAAGTGACCTACATATCACAGAAATATAAATTACATTTATTTGTATACAGTGTTTTATGAAATATCAAATCAGAAGGATTCTGACTACACACAGAAGTCTGTATCACAATTTGGAAGTTGCCTACATAAAAGAGTGTTTTCCAAGTAAATACTGTTTTACTCTATACCTTAATCTACTATTTAATGTAATTTTCACAAGTATTAAGACACTATTTGTAAGAATTGACAGCACTGTTTGTTTTTGTTGGTGTTGTCGTATCTGTTTGCTGTATCCATCTCTTGCCCCCCCCCCCCCCCCACCCACTCCACCCTCCCCACACAATACTAAAATGGTGATCCCTTGATGTCTCAGAATGTGCCCCATCAACTGATCCCTTCTTCTAGTCAGGTAATCTTCAGCACTCTTCTGTAGCACCACATTTTAAAAGCTTCTACTCTCTTCTTGTCTACACTGTTTATCGTCCATGTTTCACTTCCATGCACAACTACCCTCCATGCAAATACTCTCAGAAGAGACTTCCTAACACTTAAATCTACACTTGATGTTAACAAATTTCATGCTTTTCTTGCCATTGTCACTCTACATTTTATACCCTCCCTACTTCGGCCATCATCAATTATTTTGCTATCCAAATAACAAAACTTATCTACTGCTTTAAGTGTCTCGTTTCCTAATCTAATTCCCTCAGCACTACCTGACTTAATTTGACTACATCCATTATCCTTTCTTTTGCTGACACTCATCTTTCAAGATACTCTCCATTCCATTCAGCTGCTCTTCAAGTCCTTTGCTGTGTCTGGAAGAGTTACGATATCATCAGCAAACCTCAAAGTTTTTATTTCTTTTCCCTGAACTTCAATTCCTACTCCGAATTTTTATTTTGTTATCTTTACTGCTTGTTTAATGTACAGATTGAATAACATTGATGATAGGCTACAATCCTGTCTTACTCTCTTCTCAACTACTGCAAATCACTCCTAAATACCAATTTTGATATATTGCTGTCATTGTGGTGCTAACTTCCTATTGATTTTCCTTGAAATTTGAGGATACTCATTAAAACCCTAGACTCATTAGGCCCTAGAGGTACTTGTGGTTGAGAGAATTGCTGGTTAAACGAACAGCCACTATATTCTCAGTCAATGGCAATTTCGTTTCTGGAAAGGCCTATCAATATATGATGTTTTCTCCTCCACTAATCAAATTCTGAATTCTCTTAACAGGAAATTGTCACCAGTCAGAACCCAATGTGACGTATCCAAGGCTGTCAACTAAGTCAATGATGAATAAAACAGAATTAAATGGGCTAAATGGAATAGTGAGAACATGGATTTTTATAAGGTTGCCTAGGATACTAATCACAAACAGTAATTGAATTCCAAATTATTTAAGTGGAGCATAGTGAACACTGGAGTGCCACAAGGCTCGATGCTGGTGACCTTTCTGTTTCCTGTTTTTGAAAATGATCTCCCACTCATTTCACTACAGTGAGCAAGTTCACCCTCATTGCAATACTTCTCTCCTAATAGATAAAACATCTATGGAAAACCTGAAAAGCTCTCCTAACAGTGTATTCAATGATATCCTCAACAGGATTAACTGTTACGGACTCATTATCTGCACGATAATAGAAAGAACAAGTGGACATAAATATAAAATGTAACAGACAACCAATACAGCAAGTGGATTTTGTTAAGTTCTTGGGTATGTACACTGCTAGCAAATGAAATCAGTCATGTCATATCCTAGGTCCGGCAAAATAACTTAATCTGTAAGTTTTTTCTAACACATAACTGCATCATGTGCACATAAGGTTGCAAACACAGCTGCTTACTTTGGCTATTTCCAGGCATTGTTGTCTTACAGTGTCATATTTTGAAGTAATCAACCCTAGGAAAAAAGGGAACCACCCCTCCATCCCACACACACATTGCTTAGAAGAGAGCGATATACATTATAAGTGGTGTTCATCTGAGACACTCTTGTAGGAATCTGTTCCAGAAACTACAGGTTTTCACAATGACATCTCAGGAATTTAGCATATTGTACCCTACAATGCCCAGTATTTAAAATTCTATGAAAACATCATGATTGCAAACACTGTAATAACACCAACACATTCCATATTGTAACAACTTTAATGCTATAAGGACCAATGGAACTCTTATTTGTAAATAAAATAAAATCATGAAGCATTTGTTTACTTGAACTTTTGCATCAGCATTCTGTCCCAAGTTTTCAGTAATGGCATATGGTTGCCCACTTAACACTTCATCATGAAATTTTGTGCTGTTATCTTCACATGAGGGTCTGAGTGTTCAAGCGGTACAAGAGCCTGTTGAAGTAAACTACTGAGGAAATGAATGCGACAAAATCCATGGGATAACACTATGCACATATGCAGGTCGTGGTAGTATTGCATACACAAGGCATAAATGGGCAATGTATTGGCAGAGATGTCATTTGTACTCAGTTGATTCATGTGAAAAGTTGTCCAATATGCCTGGCCACACAACTGGGAATTAACAGACTCTGAACGCAGAATGGTACGTTGGCACTAGATGCATAGGACATTCAATTTCAGAAATCATTAGGGAATTCTATTAAATACATAGTCTCAGGAGAGTGCCGAGACTACCAAATTTCAGGCATTACCTCTCACCACAGACAATGCAGTGGCCAATGGCCTTAACTTAATGACAGATAGCAGCGGTGTTTGTATAGTAGAGTTGCCACTCCTAAGAGACAAACAACACTACATGAAATAACCACAATGTGGGACATACGTCGAATGTATCCATTAGGACAGTGCGGCGAATTATGGCGTTAATGGGCTATGGCAGCAGACAACTGATGCGAGTGCCTTTGCTAACAGCATGACACCACCTGCAGTGCCTCTCCTGGGATTGTGGCCATATTGGTACCCTAGATGACTGGAAAACCATGGCCTGGTCAGATGAGTCTCGATTGCAGTTAGTATGAGGGGTGGTAGAGTTCGAGTGTGGCACAGAACCCACAAAGCCGTGGACCCTAGTTGTCAATAAGATACTGTGCAAGCTGGTGGTGGCTCCATAATGGTGTGGGCTGTGTTTACATGGAATGGACTGGGTCCTCTGGTCCAACTGAACCAATCACTGACCATTTGCAGTCATTCATGAACTTCATGTTCCCAGACAATGATGGGATTTTTATGGACGAAAATGTGCCATATCACTGGGCCACAATTGTTTGCAATGAGTCTGAAGAACATTTTGGACAATTCAAGCGAATGATTTGGCCACCCACATTGCCCAACATAAATAGCATCGCACATTTATGAGATATAATCAAGAGGGCATTTCATGCACAAAATCTTGCACCGGCAACACTTTCGCAATTATGGGTACCTATAGAGGCAGCATATCTCAATATTTCTGCAAAGGACTTCCAACAACTTGTTGTGTCCATGCCACATCAAGTTGCTGCACTGCACCAGCTAAAAGGTCCAACATGATATTAGAGGAAGCCATGACTTCTGTAACATCAGTGTGGTTGTAGATATGGTTAGGGATTGTAATGCACTTGCATTATTTGTATAATACATGCTACAGTAAAACAAGATAGATGAGTGATTAAAGTGAAATTAATCTAACAAGCTGAATAAATAGGTAAATAGCAAATAAAATAAAAATACCAGAACAAAAATATACTGGTGTGGTTGTAACACACATTGTCATTTTCTATAATCCTCTCGCAATCTGTGCCTTAATGCAGAATCAAAATCATTTACTTCTGTGGTATCTTCAAATGTCCTTCCTGGGCAACTATTGTGATGCTGTACCACTATATTTCCCCCCATGAACCATGGACCTTGCCGTTGGTGGGGAGGCTTGCATGCCTCAGTGATACAGATGGCCGTACCGTAGGTGCAACCACAACGGATGGGTATCTGTTGAGAGGCCAGACAAACGTGTGGTTCCTGAAGAGGGGCAACAGCCTTTTCAGTAGTTGCAGGGGCAACAGTCTGGATGATTGACTGATCTGGCCCTGTGACACTAACCAAAACGGCCTTGCTGTGCTGGTACTGCGAACGGCTGAAAGCAAGGGGAAACTACAGCCGTAATTTTTCCTGAGGGCATGCAGCTTTACTGTATGGTTAAATGATGATGGCGTCCTCTTGGGTAAAATATTCCGGAGGTAAAATAGTCCCCCATTCGGATCTCCGGGCGGGCACTACTCAGGAGGACGTCGTTATCAGGAGAAAGAAAACTGGCATTCTACGGATCGGAGCGTGGAATGTCACATCCCTCAATCGGGCAGGTAGGTTAGAAAATTTAAAAAGGGAAATGGATAGGTTAAAGTTAGATATAGTGGGAATTAGTGAAGTTCGGTGGCAGGAGGAACAAGACTTTTGGTCAGGTGAATACAGGGTGACAAATACAAAATCAAATAGGGGTAATGCACAAGTAGGTTTCATAATGAATAAAAAAACAGGAGTGTGGGTAAGCTACTACAAACAGCATTGTGAACGCATTATTGTGGCCAAGATAGACACGAAGCCCATGCCTACTACAGTAGTACAAGTTTATATGCCAACTAGCTCTACAGATGATGAAGAAATTGATGAAATGTATGATGAGATAAAAGAAATTATTCAGGTAGTGAAGGGAGACGAAAATTTAATAGTCATGGGTGACTGGAATTCGAGAGTAGGAAAAGGGAGAGAAGGAAACATAGTAGGTGAATATGGATTGGGGGTAAGACATGAAAGAGGAAGCTGTCCGGTAGAATTTTGCACTGAGCATAAATTAATCATAGCTAACACTTGGTTCAAGAATCATGAAAGAAGGTTGTATACATGGAAGAACCCTGGAGATACTAAAAGGTATCAGATAGATTATATAATGGTAAGACAGAGATTTAGGAACCAGGTTTTAAATTGTAAGACATTTCCAGGGGCAGATGTGGACTTTGACCACAATCTATTGGTTATGAACTGTAGATTAAAACTGAAGAAACTGAAAAAAGGTGGGAAATTAAGGTGATGAGACCTCGATAAACTGACTAAACCAGAGGTTGTACAGAGTTTCAGGGAGAGCATAAGGGAACAACTGACAGGAATGGGGGAAAGAAATACAGTATAAGAAGAATGGGTAGCTCTGAGGGATGAAGTAGTGAAGGCAGCAGACGATCATGTAGGTAAAAAGACAAGGGCTAGTAGAAATCCTTGGGTAACAGAAGAAATATTGAATTTAATTGATGAAAGGAGAAAATATAAAAATGCAGTAAATGAAGCAGGCAAAAAGGAATACAAACATCTCAAAAATGAGATAGACAGGAAGTGCAAAATGGCTAAGCAGGGATGGCTAGAGGACAAATGTAAGGATGTAGAGGCTTATCTCACTAGGGGTAAGATAGATACTGCCTACAGGAAGATTAAAGAGACATTTGCAGAGAAGAGAACCACTTGTATCAATATCAAGAGCTCAGATGGAAACCCAGTTCTAAGCAAAGAAGGGAAGGCAGAAAGGTGAAAGGAGTATATAGAGGGTCTATACAAGGGCAATGTGCTTGAGGACAATATTATGGAAATGGAAGAGGATGTAGACGAAGATGAACTGGAAGATACAATACTGCGTGAAGAGTTTGACAGAGCACTGAAAGACCTGAGTCGAAACAAGGCCCCGGGAGTAGGCAACATTCCGTTAGAACTACTGAAGGCCTTGGGAGAGCCAGTCATGACAAAATTCTACCATCTGGTGAGCAAGATGTATGAGACAGGCGAAATACCCTCAGACTTCAAGAAGAATATAATAATTCCAATCCCAAAGAAAGCAGATGTTGACAGATGTGAAAATTACCGAACTATCAGTTTAATAAGTCACAGCTGCAAAATACTAACGCGAATTCTTTACAGACGAATGGAAAAACTGGTAGAAGCCGACCTCGGGGAAGATCAGTTTGGATTCCGTAGAAATGTTGGAACATGTGAGGCAATACTGACCTTACGCCTTATCTTAGAAGAAAGATTAAGGAAAGGCAAACCTACGTTTCTAGCATTTGTAGACTTAGAGAAAGCTTTTGACAATGTTGACTGGAATACTCTCTTCCAAATTCTAAAGGTGGCAGGGGTAAAATACATGGAGCAAAAGGCTATTTACAATTTGTACAGAAACCAGATGGCAGTTATAACAGTCGAAGGGCATGAAAGGGAAGCAGTGGTGGGGAAGGGAGTGAGACAGGGTTGTAGCCTCTCCCCAATGTTATTCTATCTGTATATTGAGCAAGCAGTAAAGGAAACAAAAGAAAAATTCGGAGTAGGTATTAAAATCCATGGAGAAGAAATAAAAACTTTAGAGGTTCGCCGATGATATCGTAATTCTGTCAGAGACAGCAATGGACCTGGAAGAGCAGTTGAACAGAATGGACATTGTCTTAAAATGAGGATATAAGATGAACATCAACAAAAGCAAAACGAGGATAATGGAATGTAGTCGAATTAAGTTGGGTGATGCTGAGGGAATTAGATTAGGAAATGAGACACTTCAAGTAGTAAAGGAGTTTTGCTATTTCGGGAGCAAAATAACTGATGATGGTTGATGTAGAGAGGATATAAAATGTAGACTGGCAATGGCAAGGAAAGCGTTTCTGAAGAAGAGGAATTTGTTAACATCCAGTATTGATTTAAGTGTCAGGAAGTCGTTTCTGAAAGTATTTGTATGGAGTGTAGCCATGTATGGAAGTGGAACATGGACGATAAATAGTTTGCACAAGAAGGGGAAAGAAGCTTTCGAAATGTGGTGCTACAGAAGAATGCTGAAGATTAGATGGGTAGATCACATAACTAATGAGGAGGTATTGAACAGAATAGGGAAGAAGAGGAGTTTGTGGCACAACTTGACAAGAAGAAGGGACCGGTTGGCAGGGCATGTTCTGAGGCATCAAGGGATCACAAATTTAGCATTGGGGGGAAGGGTGGAGGGTAAAAATCATAGAGGGAGACCAAGAGATGAATACACTAAGCAGATTCAGAAGGATGTAAGTTGCAGTAAGTACTGGGAGATAAAGAAGCTTGCACAGGACAGAGTAGCATGGAAAGCTGCATCAAACCAGTCTCAGGACTGATGACCATAACGACAACAACCACTATATTGCACATTTTTCAATCTTCCTTGACCCGTTCTCTGACCACATCTTCTTCCTTCTCCACTCCCTCTGCTTACACCCACAGTAGCTGCTGTCCGGGAATGGGATATATTGTTATCGAACTCATGATAATGTGGACGGATATAGTTCTTGATCTCCTGACAATTTTGCCATTTCTCAAAATTTATTTCAAACTCATCTTGGTGCAAATGCTGTAGAAGAGGTATTGCTGAGAGACCAGTACTGGGCCTCCTAAAATCCGCTTCTATAAACTCAAGATCACAGTTCAGTGAATACTTAAACTGCACTGTTAGAGGACTTACTTTCCTGGTTCAGACCCACCTTGTGTTCCTCCATTGTGTTTTGTTTCCTTCTGTGTCTTTAGACACTTTATCCTTTGCTATGTAATCCATGGCTTTTAATTGAAAGAAAGTTTTCTGTTTTAATGTCCACTATGGAAAATTTTCTGCTGACATGCTTCCATCCTGTCTTGAGAAACAAATACATGTTTAAAGTGTTACCAAAATCTTTTATCACATTCCATATATGCATGGCCAGGTTCAAGGACCTCATGAGCTATTGTGTCGCCATGCTGATTTTGCCTCAAGATGTACGAGCAGTATTTCAAAATATAGCCTATTTAAACATGCATTAAATATTACTACAAGTATTTTTAAAAGCATATACATCAGGGCATTGGTGTACTTTACTAGTTGTATCCTAAATGCAATCAAGGCATTGATTTAGAGCTTAAACTTTATCATCACAAATTGTGGCACTATGCAAGAAATCACTTGTAGTTCTTTTACTTAGAAGTGACCTACATTTTTACTTTCCAAATGTGCATTTAGGTCTTTTCTTATCATCAGTAACTTGTACTCTGAGCTCCTCAAATACTCTGACCCCTTTTTATTACTATTCCATTGCTCATATACTTTACACCATATAAACTTCACTAATGTGCTGATTAGTTTCTACTGCTTTCACATCATTTGCACATAGAAAACTAATCACTGCACATATTTCACTCTGAATGAGTTTTTCAATTAACTGGGACATTTTAAATAACCACTAAAAAAAAGTGAAAAATCAGGAGAATTTTAGCAGTGTACTATTGTGAATTACAACACATTCCTGACGATTAAAGTTGCAATAATTCAATACCTGTAACAACTCAATTACATTTGTTTTATTATTTACATGTACCTACTAAATAATGGACATACCTGAGTCTTTGGACTGTATAATTTATCATTCAACACGCTTAACAACATGAATCATGAGCTCTGTAGGTTTCTTTGGATCCACACACATCCAAGTGAAGCACTCTCGAGAGAACTACAGTTCGAAATTACGATCCGAGGAAACAAATTAACGTCTATTAGATTTCTGTTTTGACATTAGCACAGTTTTTGCATGAATAAATCACTGTTAAATGATCACACATTTTCATTTCATAATGCAACCCATATTTGCATGACATTTTATATCTGTAAGACATCTTTCCCAAATTTAAACCAATTTTATATGGGATGTACATGTTAGGCTTAGCAAATAATCTGAATAGTTTATCAGTCTGAATTTGTCTGATTATGGTAGTTACTTATTCATCACACCCGTAGATGACTTAGCCTTCTTCAAAAACTCTGAACTAAATTTCTGCTCAAAGCACTTGCCTTTTTGAACTGATTTTAAAATTACAAATTTCTCTAAAGATGTTTCTGAAAGCATGGACCTGAACTGAGTTTTGGTCTTTGTAACAGTGCTAAAAATTCTATCACGTTCCGCATTACTATGTGGAATTGACAAAATAGCCAGCATCACCTTTGCAAGTTTATCATATTGAAGAATCCCATCAGCCGATTTCATCTGACCTACCAACGCCCACTGAACATCAATTCTCTCTGCTGCGAAGTTGGTTTCTTCCAGCTGAAAGTTACAGAACTGAAAGTGGAGAATATCAACTTCTGTATCTAAGTGTTCACTTTCGCTAGTCAGAACACTAGGAAATCTGTTTATGAAAAATCTAAGGCTGGAAAATGATGCCTTGCCAGTTGTAGAAATATTTGCAACTTCTGCATGCATTAAAACTTCATCTCTGAATGGAAATTTGCGTGTCATGTAATCACATGATGATAAGAAACATTTTCTTACAGACTTAAGGAATATAGACTTTTCCTCAGGCTTCAAAGTGGTCACCAAAGCCGATGTAGAATTCCCTATCATCAGATCACAATCATCCTTTTGATTTGCTGGTGTGATAATCTACATCAATAAGAGAGCTGGAGGTTTTAATAATGAGTGGTCTCACAAATCTTGTCATCACATTCTTCAATTGATCCTCCAAAATTGACCTCAGTAAGTGGATATGTGGGGCACTTGACTGAAGAGCTGCAATTGGGCTCTCAAAGATAGGCATAAAATGTGAAAGGAAAAGGCATAAAAATTTATGAAAATTTCATGACAGAAACATAAACAGTCGTTCCTCACGCGATAAAGCATGGTCCACAGTGTCAATGGTTTTCTGTAAAATTGATGATTTGGTTTTTCTTCTACGTGAGGAGTGTGGTGAAATCTTATCACAGTGCTTGGACTTGTGGTATAAAGTAGACACATCTACATTTTGAGTGTGTTTTGGAATTGTATAATTTTTCAAAGTTTCCACTTCAGAATCCTTACTTACAATTTCACTCTTGAACAACACTGCTCCAAAATCCCACCTAAACATCTTTTCATTGATAACCATCATGTAGGCACATGTTTCAGAATTTTCCTCATTTCTGTGTTGTGTAAAGTTTGAAACTTTCTGAATTTTTCTTTCCTCTTTCCACTCCTTTCCAAATAATAAAATATGTCAATAATATTTTCGTCAACGTTTAAAGGCAAACATGCCACCCGCTTCTCAGCAGCAAGATTAATTAGGTGACAAGAACAGCCTACAATGATTAAGTTAGCAATTCTTGCTTCAAACATCCTGCCACACCCTTTTTTAGCCCTACCACTACAGGAGCATTATCAGCACCAAAAGCCAGAAAGTTTTTTAATGGAACATGAAATTCCCGTATAGTTGAAAGTAGAAGATCTGCAATATTAGCTTTTTTAAATTAGGTACAGAGAGTAGGCAATTTCGAATTTCACGGAGTTCAGGGCTGAAGAACAATACAATAACAGGATATAACTTAAAGTTCGTTTTATTACTACCATTGGTAGCAACAGCGAATGGATTCAACTGCAAGTGCATAATAATTTTCGCTTTTTCTTCCATGCACATTTCCATACGGATAGCGGTTGTTTTTGTTCTGGCGCACCCATATCATTTCACAATTTCAGAATCGGAAAACATTTTGCGAAACAAAGGCCCAGCATGGTCGGCACAGTTTATAGTCAAGTTATGCTCTACAATAAATGAGGTAAACAAAGCCTCAGCATTCGTCACAGAATGTACATTTTGGGGTTACACGAGAAGTTAAATTTCTGGTTCCATTCTACACAATGGACACTCTCCTTGTGTTTTTCAGTTTGCACGTGTTTAAGAATGGCACATTTCCTGCCATGAGCAAAGGTCACATCTACATACACTACAAAATGCGTAAGTTTATCCCTTCCTCAATTCACTTAAAACATGGAAACTCTTCCTTATACATGTTTCTGAACACTGCATCGTATTTCTTCACCATTCTGCATAAAAAATAATCAACACCTCCAAGATATGCAGCCAACAACTACTACAGAGTACACGAATCGCGCAGCAGAACCGATAACACAATGGTCCTACGTTCTAGAAAATGGTCTTGTAGCAGTGATGCCAACCCTGGCACACAATTTCCCCCTATATTACACTTAAATACCCCTAAATAATTTCTCACACTGTAGGGTAAGCGAGCGGGGGGCGCAGTAAAAGGGAGTCAAGAATGAAATTGTCATGAGGAGGGGTGGGGAGGGGAGGATAGTAACCCTAAATATTTTCCCCCTGAAACATTTATCCCTTTAACTTCCCCACAGGCAGCTCAATTCCCCCTAAATTTAGGGGGAATCCCCCAACTTGGCAACACTGCCTTGCAGACACAACAACGCTAATCACTTCGCTTGGCTGACTACTCCTTGTCCATGATAACTTTATGATTGAGCTGGTGGAGGAAACTGGTACTAGTTGAAAAATATTCATTTGTCTCCGAACGCTGCCAACGGTAAGTCCCTTACTTTCTTGTAGATACAAAGCGTGAGCTATGCCTACTTCCGCTCCCGACAGCCACCACACGAATCTTCCAAGTTAACATAGACAAGTAACAGCCATAGCTTGTCACCCACCAATATATCAAAGGCGCAGGATTTTCAAATAGTAAGGAAAGTATTGAAACTGCTCTGAAAATGGGGAGATCGGTCTTCACGGTCGGGAGATCGGGAGGAAGAAGGAAAAATTGGGAGTCTGCTGCTTAAATCTGGAGAGTTGGCATGTCTGATTATGGCATAAGTAGGTAGCTAAGGGATGCAGGTAGTAAGTGTGACTGCGGATTGCTAATCATAGAGCTACTTACTTCCAGCTCTTATTAACTTTAAAGCTCACATTCTGAGTTGTTTTGTCAACATTTATTTCTGTTAAACAAAAGTCACTGTATGATTTTTGTATGACCTCTAAAGTGTACTGGTCACGTTATATATTTCAGAGCCATGCATCAACAATATTGTAATACTGTGCAGGCTAACTAATGCAAAACTAGTTTTGTGTGTGGGTTTTTTAAAACAGTTTATTAATGTTGTCTGAGGCCAATAATCAAAAACAGATGGCAGAACTATGTGAGCGAGCCAAGAGGCAGCTAGCAGAACAGTACAAGCATCATGAGGAGCAGAGAGCCAAAACAAAGGCAGCAAATCAATCAGTTAGACAGATTGTCCCTCAAGAGGCCAACTCTTATTTTGCACAAACAAGCATACTACCTATTCCTTTTCCTTCAACTTCTTTGTTTAGAAACGTTTAATGGTTGTAGAATTTTGAGATAATTTTTTTTTTCAACAGTTTCCACCCATTTGGAGATCCAAAAGCATCAAAGTACAGGAAACTGAATCACCACTCAGAAATTTCTATTGCATGATCAGAGAAATATATTTCTGAATTACACTTAACTTGTTTCTTTAAGTCACTATCACATTGCATATTCATTATCAGTTGTAATGAGGCAGTTTAACTGCCTGCATAATAAACATTAAACAGTCTGTTTTCTTTTTTTAATGAGTCACAAAGAAGCTGTCAAGTGCAACCTCTTTTTCTTAAATAATTTGTACAATTATTAACATTTTGTACATAATGCAGGAAAACTCAACAACGCACCATCTCTCTGACTTTGCAGGAATAGAAATGCTAGAAACAGTTTGTACTCGAAGCAGAAGTTCAATCAGGCACTGAGTGAAAAAGGATTGGGAAGCTGTGCAATTTTAACTCTAATACAAGCAAGACAGGCAAGGACATGTCTCACATGCAATCCATCATTCTTCAGTCGAAACAGACACCTCCTACATCTAATTGTGCCAGAGGTTATATTCTGCAAACTGAATAGAAAATGAAACAGAACTCTTAACTAAGTAATTCTCAAAAAATGCAGAATACTCAACAAAACCTACAGACAAACATGTTAAAAATTCTTCATTAAACTAATTAAATATAGATGTAACGCCTTACTTCAATATACCGTCCATCGCAAATCCTTAACATGACATCCCATAGCCTCCATAGCTTCATGCCAGTCTCCTGAAAACAAGAAACATAATTTCTTAGCTACTGCTACAAATGGAAATCGTCAAGTCCATATAAAAAATGTACAGAGCCACACTCTCTAGAGAGCATACAGAAATGTTAGCATGCAGTTAATGCTACAAATGTTCTCTCAAACTGTTCCATTCAGACTGTTTTAAATGATCACATATTTTACTGATGCAGAGTGAGATGTGGGAAACATCTGCTTTAAGACGATATTAGCAAAATGAGTTATTTAGAAAAATGAATAACTTGGATAATCTCCCAATTTATATGACCTTCACAAGCAAACACATTATAGAGTTCTCTACTGAACTAAGTTGTGTTAGCCTTATCTCCTATTATCTTTATTTTGGCTTTAAATTCAAGTACTATTAAAAATGTTTACATTTTCAAGTTTCACTAGCAAGTCTACACTGTAAGGACCCTTGAAGTCATCAAAAGAGCTCAAGTGGTGATTTTGCAGATTCTGAGGCAGTCATTGCCAAAGATAATTAATGTGAGTGAAAGGATAATAAGTAGAACTGCTGAGGAAGATCTTCAAAACAAATCATACAGACTGAGTGTAAGATAAACGCTCTCAGACACTGCTAGAGCAATGTCAGTCAGTTGTTGGAATTTGTTTTCATGTTCATTTAAAAATTAAGCTATGGGACAACTCACATTTCTGATCAGAGGATTTTTTACAGTAGATGCAAAAACCAACCATAGATATGTAAATGGGGTCACACACAATCCAGAAGTCATTAAGTTGTTGCCAGAACCAAATTTCCCACATAAGAAGGCAGATGGTGGGGTGATGCGCAGTGGCAAGGAGCAATGAACTACGTGACACTCCAGCCAATACTGTCATTCCACCACCTCTGCGTGTAAGCATATGTTTTGGGATGCGTGTAGAGCATTTCACACCAATTTTAATTTTATTTTAGATATGGTGAGAGTACTTAGCCAATGAAGTATTTATTATACATGGAATAAAACAAATATGAAAAGTATAACATTAAGAACTAACACTGAATTGTTTTCTGACCATATAAATTTTATTGGGAAGAGTCAAAAGCAGAAACACTGGGCCAGTGCAGTGCTCACCCAGAATTCCAGAGAAAGACACACACACACACACACACACACACACACACACACACACACACACACAGTGTGTGTGTGTGTGTGTGTGTGTGTGTGCAGTCAGTGGCGAGACCAGAAAGTGTTCTCTCTCTCTCTCTCTCTCTCTCTCTCTCTCTCTGGGCTGAATGCAGCACACAGCCACCTTCTTCCGTGCAGACCACTGTAAGTTCTGTGTGTAGCAAGGGTTTGTGTGAAATTCCTAAACATGTTGTTATTGTTGTGGTCTTCAGTCCAGAGACTGATTTGATGCAGCTCTCCATGCTACTCTATCCTGTGCAAGCCTCTTCATCACCGAATAACTACTGCGACCTACATCCTTCTGAATCTGCGTAGTGTATTCGTCTCTTGGTCTCCCTCTGCAATTTTTACCCTCCACACTTCCCACCAATATTAAATTGGTGATCCCTTGATGCCTCAGAATGTGTCCTATCAACCGATCCCTTCTTCTAGTCAAGTTGTGCCACAAATTCCTCTTCTTCCCAATTCTGCTCGATATCTCCTCATTAATTACGTGATATACCAATCTAATCTTCAGCATTCTTCTGTAGCACCACATTTCGAAAGCTTATATTCTCTTCTTGTCTACACTGTTTATTGTCCATGTTTCACTTCCATACATGGCTACTCTCCATACAAATGCCTTCAGAAAAGATTTCCTGACACTTAAATTTATACTCAATGTAAACAAATTTCTCTTCCTGAGGAACACTTTCCTTGCTATAGCCAGTCTACATTTTATATCCTCTCTACTCCGACCATCATCAGTTATTTTGCTTCCCAAACAGCAAAACACATCTACTACTTTAAGGGTCTCATTTCCTAATCTAATTCCCTCAGCATCACCTGATTTAATTCGACTAAATTCCATTATCTTTGATTTGCTTTTGTTGGTGTTCATGTTATTATTTCCTTTCAAGACACTGTCCATTCTATTCAGCTGCTCTTCCAGGTCCTTTGCTATCTCTGACAGAATTACGATGTTGTTGGCAAATGTCAAAGCTTTTATTTCTTCTCCATAAAATTTTAATTCTTACTCCAAATCTTCTTCTTCTTTTGTTTCCTTTACTGCTTGCTCAATATACAGATTGAATAAAATCGGGGATAGGCTACAACCTTGTCTCACTCCCTTCTCAACCACTGTTTCCCTTTCGCGCCCTTCGACTCATGTAACTGCCATCTGGTTTCTGTACAAATTATGAATAGCCTTTCACTCCCTGTATTTTACACCTGTCACCTTCCGAATTTCAAAGAGAGTGTAACAGTCAACTTTGCCAAAGCTTCCTCTAAGTCTATAAATGCTAGAAACGTAGGTTTGCCTTTCTTTAACCTATCTTATAAGATAAATCGTAGGATCAGTACTGATTCGCATGTTCCAACATTTCTATGGAATCCAAACTGATCTTCCCCGAGGTCGGCGTCTGTAAAGAATACGTGCTAATATTTTGTAACCATGACTTATTAAATTGATAGTTTGGTAATTTTCACAACTGTCAGCACCTGCTTTCTTTGGTATTGGAATTATTATATTATTCTTGAAGTCTGAGGGTATTTTGCGTGTCTCATACATGTTGCCCACCAGATGGGAGAGTTTTGTCATGGCTGCCTCTCCCAAAGCTATCAGTAGTTCTAATGCATTGTTGTCTACTCCTGGGGCCTTTTTTCGACTTAGATCTTTCAGTGCTGTGTCCTTTTCTTCACCCAGTACCATATCTCCCATTTAATCTTCATCTACGTCCTCTTTCATTTCCATAATATTGTCCTCAAGTACATTGCCCTTGTATAGATCCTCTACATAATCCTTCAACCTTTCTGCTTTCCCTTCTTTGCTTAGGACTTGCTTTCCATCTGAGCTCTTGAACTCATACAGGTGGTTCTCTGTTCTCCAAAGGTCTCTTTGATTTTCCTGTAGGCAGTATCTATCTTACCCCCAGTAATAAATACTTCTACATCCTTACATTTGCCCTCTATCCATCTCTGCTTAGCCATTTTGCACTTCCTGTCGATCTAATTTTTGAGACATTTGTATTCCTTTTTGCCAGCTTCATTTACTGCATTTTTATATTGTCTCCTTTCATCAATTAAATTCAATATATCTTCTGTTACCCATGGATTTCTACTAGCCCTCGTCTTTTTACCTACTTGATCCTCTGCTGCCTTTACTATTTCTTCTCTCAAAGCTACCCATTCTTCTTCTACTGTATTTCTTTCCCCCGTTTTGTCAACCCTTCCCTAATGCTCTCTCTGAAACTCTCTACAACCTCTGGTTCTTTCAGTTTATCCAGGTCCCATCCCCTTAAACTCCAACCTTTTTGCAGTATCTTCAATTTTAATCAACAGTTCACAACCAATTCTAACAGGCGGCTTCCTCTTTCATTCGTTACCCCCAGTCCATATTCACCTACTACTTTTCCTTCTCTTCCTTTTCCTGCTATCGAATTCCAGTCCCCCACGAATATTAAATTTTCATCTCCCTTAACTATCTCAATATTTTCTTTTATTGCATCACTTTTCTTCAGTCTCTTCATCATCTGTGGAGCTAGTTGGCATATAAACTTGTACTGTGGCAGGGGAGGGCTTCGTGTCTATCTCGGCTACAATAATCCATTCACTATGCTGTTCATAGTAACTTATCTGTGTTCCTATTCTTTTATTCATTATTAAACCTACTCCTGCATTACCCACATTTGATTTTGTATTTATAGCTCGGTATTCACCAGACGAGAAATCTTGTTTCTCCTGCCACCGGACTTCACTTATTCACACTATATCTAACTTTAATCTATCCATCTCCCTTTTTAAATTTTCTAACCTACCTGCCAGATTAAGGGATCTGACATACCACATTCCAATACATGGAACGCCATTTTACCCAAGAGGACGTCATCATCATTTAACCATATAGTAAAGCTGCATGCCCTCAGGAAAAATTACGGCTATAGTTTTCCCTTGCTTTCTGCTGTTTGCAGTACCAGCATAGCAAGGCCACTTTGGTTGATGTTACATGGCCAGATCAGTTAATCATTCAGACTACTGCCGCTGCAACTACTGAAAAGACTGCTGCCCCTATTCAGGAACCACACAATTTCCTGGCCGCTCAATAGATACCATCCATTGTGGTTGCACCTACAGTACAGCTATCTGAATCGCTGAGGCATGCAAGCCTCCCCACCAACAGCAAGGTCCATGGTTCATTGGGGTATACAAATGGATAATACATGATGTGTCACCAGTGCACAAATAAGCTAACTAAAAAGCTCAGTTCTGCCAGTTTCGCATTTACAAATATATCTCTCGTTGTTTTGAGCTGCAGGCAGAAATGTTTGCATGCTTTCACTCAATATTGTCCTAAAACATAATCTTCTGGGGCAACACAGCTTAGGTTGAAACATTATTTCTTCTAGAGAAATGTGCAACGACAATATTGCACGAAGTTGACAGCAGATTACCTTGCAGAAGCCTCTTCAAAAAACTCGGGATTCTCAGATGTTAATGCCAATATATTAACTCTAGTAATGGTATTCGTGTATAAGAGTGTATTAAGGATGAACTCTGACTACAACATTTTAAGTAAAAATAGTTTCCACAAAGATCATGCATCCCTGCCTACCATTCAGAAAGGAGTTCTGGCACAAAAGTCCTTCAACATGTTACCTGGGAACACGGCCATGTAATTGAAAATCCTCAGATATTAAAAATTAAATAAAAGAGTACTTATCAGCCATTCCTCATACAATTTACCAGAATATTGGAATGTAAATTCTATTCACATTAAACAGGTTTTTATCTTTCCCCGTATATAAACAACTTATTGGACAGGCAGCTTTCAGTCTGAGGTTTGAGTGACCTGCTCCTTCTTCTGTTTCCACACCTCAGTTCTGAAAGTTGGAATAGCAGTTTCTACTTTTATGTGTGCATGCCAGTGTCACATAGATTTTTCAGTCCTGGAAGCCTGCTGGACAGCCATTCTGCTTCCTTGTAATTTTATGCTCTCCAACACAATGGGATTTACGGAACAGAATGAATGAATGAATAAATAAAACCTACTGTTGAAAGGCATTTCATAACTTGAAATGTTCTATACAAAATCAAAAGGGGTTCTTTTCTGAAGTTACAGTGTGTCGCAACATTTTATATAGATGTCATCTCTAAATTCGCTGAAAAAGCCAACAAGTCTAAGAATGTTTTGCACTATTATGCAATTTGTTTAAAACACTCTATGCTGTAAATGTGGTACCAACCGTCTCTTGGTTGGCCACACAAGGCATGTCACACACTGCTCTCATCTCCACATAAGAAACATTTAAATCCACTACTGAGAGCCACTGCTCGAGAGGGCTATCTGCACTCTGAGCTCCGCCTCAGATTGTTCTCAGATTATCTTCAGACTATTCTCTGATCACACTGAGTGTACAGATGACAGTGCAATCAGATAGTGAGACTGAAGAGCCTAGCTTGAGAAAGTATACTGTAAATAAATAGATTTATGTTTTAACTGTTTTATAGTGTTTTATATGATCAATATTTCTTTCAATGTCAATGGAACTATTAAAATTT
Source organism: Schistocerca americana (assembly GCF_021461395.2). Classification (NCBI taxonomy): domain Eukaryota; kingdom Metazoa; phylum Arthropoda; class Insecta; order Orthoptera; family Acrididae; genus Schistocerca; species Schistocerca americana. Next base: position 554,601,895 of record NC_060125.1, on the reverse strand, counting down.
TTCTTTTCTAGGAATAGTCAGGGGCGGAAAGTGTCTAGATTTATTCATTTTTGCATTATTGTTAACTTCACAGCCCAAACCACAGGAAACTCATGATCTTTCTTTTTTCCTTGGCTAAGAGTGTCAATCCTTAGCCTGTGTCGAAGTAGAGTTCCACACCCTGTCCTATGAGGAAGTTATCTGGAAGCTCGATGAAATTTTTTGAAGCACGGATTCAAGTAGCTGCAGCTCATTTCAGAATTTTTTGCAAGTGTCTTCTTAGTAATCAGTCTTACAAGAAATGGATAGCTGAATTCCAGGGCATGATTTGGAACTGCAAATTCAACTGCACTTGAGGAACTTCTTTTCAAGATGAAATGCTTCGCAATACCATTATCAGAACCTTGCAGATCACAGAATGCAGACAGATTCTAAAGCATTGCAGTCATTGTCTTAAAAATATTCTTAAAGTAATCAAAGCTCAGGAAGTACAAGATTCTGCAGATCTTGACTTTAATGTGCTTGTTGTCACAACACTGACCAAACCTAGTTCCAAGCAAACTCACCCCACGTTGCTTATATTGACTACAGCCACAAGCCATGGCTTAAGCAGGGAATGGCAGCCCAGCCACTGATACTGCAAATTCGTGCACTCCAAAGTCTTGTGTCAAATGTTAAATCATACATGATCACAAACACTGCTTTCTACACCAAATGGAATGGCAACATTGTCATAAGCTGGAACACACAGAGCAAACGCTCCCCTGCAAAACAAACTCTCTTCCACTTCAATCTAGATTTGAGCAAATGGAAATTGACATGGTCACATATTCTGAATCTTTACCCACTCCACATAGTTCACAGGAACTATGAGCCGCAAAACAATGTACACAGCTGCAGATCAGCTCTCCTCACATGTCTCTCGCAAAATGGACCAAAACAACCTTCCGAAAGTTAAAACTGACAGTCATGTTCTGAGAACAAACCACAAACCATTCATATCTTTACAGATTTGCAATCAATCTACACCTTTCCAGTTAGATACTGGTGCTTCAGTCAAACTGATTAATCAAACCACAAACAAGGAATCGGGACATTTTCGGCTCCGAAAATCACACCTGCACCTCATAGCCAACAGCGAACATACCTGTGCTCTTGGGATGTGCATTTTGCAAGAAAATATCAAAATACAATTCTATCAGTGACATTCACAGTAGTTCAATCATATTCGAGTTCCAATATTTTTGGCATGGATCATCTGATTTGTTTGGAGGGGGGTTGGACCTGGATTTGAGGAACGTCGAGCACGAACCAAGCGTCCCCTGATCGGTTCACTGCTGTGATTGCCCCAGGTACTGCCTGCACTGAGATTGACACCTCACCCATGGTTGAGTGGGAAATCATTCCAAAGTCTGGCAGTCAGTGAAAAATTTTCCAAGGGGCTGATTGTTGGGCCTCCCAGGTTCATTTGATGAACAGGATTCCAGCATTATCTGTGGCTGACGATGTCTCTGAGCCGGATGCAGTTGTCCATCCTGTTCCAGAGGAAGCTTCTTGGCCCGCAAGGTCTGGGCATTCACAGAGGGTGGGTTTGCTGATAGTTGGAAGCTCAAACGTTAGGCACGTAATGGGGCACCTTAGGAACATTACTGCCAAGGAGGGGGGGGGGGGGGGGGGGGAGTCATTCTGGATGTGGAAAGGGTGCTTCCGGATGCCACAAAGAGTACAGGGTGCAGCCAACTGCAGGTGGTGGCTCATGTTGCTACCAATGACGTATGTTGCTTTGGATCGGAGGAGATTCTCTCTGGTTTCAAGTGGCTAGTAGAAATGGTAAAGACTGCCAGTCTTACTTGCGAGATTAAGGCGGAGCTCGCCATCTGTAGCATCATCGATAAAACAGACTGTGGTCCTCTGGTGCAGAGCTGAGTGTAGGGTCTGAATCGGAGGCTCAGGTGGTTCTGTGATCACGTAGGCTGCAGATTCTTTGACTTGTGCCATTGGGTGGTGGGTTTCCGGGTTCTGCTTAATAGGTCAGGAGTGGAAGGGACTGGATGGATTTTTAGGTTAAAGGGTCCCAGGGAACCACAGAAAGGGCGTCTGTCTAAAAGGGGACAGGTAAAACACAGTAAGTTAGTTGTAGAAACGATCGGTATTGTAGTTGTAAATTGTCGTAGCTGTGTTAGGAAAGAACCAGAGCTCCGAGCCCTAATAGAAAACACTAAAGCTCAAATAGTTATAGGTACAGAAAGCTGGCTAAAGTCGGAAATAAGTTCACCCGAAATTTTTTCAAATGATCTAACAGTGTTCAGAAAGAATAGATTAAATACAGTTGGTGGTTGAGTATTTATTGCTGCCAGAAGTAGTTTGCCTTGTAGTGAAATAGAAGTAGATAGTCCTTGTGAAATAGTATGGGATGAGATTATACTTGACAATCGTACTAAACTATTAACTGGATCGTTTTACCGCCCCCCACCCCACCAAACTCTGAAGATATAGTTGCTGAACAGTTCAAAGAAAACTTGAATCTTATTTCAAATAGGTACCCCACTCATACAGTTATAGTCGGTGGTGACTTCACTCCACCCTCGATATGCTGGAAAAATTATAGGCTTAAAGCTGGCGGCAGGAATAAAACGTCATCCGAAATTGTACTGAATGCTTTCTCAGAAAATTATTTTGAACAATCAGTTCATGAGCCCATTTGAAACATAAATGGTTGCGACAGCATACTTTACCTCTTAGCAACAAATAATCCTGGTCAAACAGTGAGTATTGTGACGAATACAGGGATTAGCGACTACATGGCAGTTGCTGCTAGGCTGAATGCCATAACGTCTACAACCATTGAAAAGGAACATAAAGTATATCTATTTAAAAAAAGCTGATAAAAATGCTTTTAACGCCTTTTTAAGAGACAGTCTTCACTCCTGATCTGATCATGTAAGCATAGAAAAGTTGTGGAATGATTCAGTATCAACAGCAATTGAGAGATATGTACCACATAAATTAATAAGTGATGGTACTGCTCCCCCATGGTACACAAAACGGGTCAGATCGCTGCTGCAGAAGCAACGATAAAAGCATGCCAAATTTAAAAGAACACAAAATCGCAACGACTGCTAAAGTTTTGCAGAAGTTCGAAGTATAGCACATACTTCAATGCGAGATGTTTTTAATAATTTCCATAATGAAACTCTGTCTCGAAATATGGCAGAAAACCAAAAGAGATTCTGGTCATACATAAAGCACACCAGTGGCAAGACGCAATCAATACTTCCACTTCGTGATAACAATGGTGAAGTTACTGATGACAGTGCCGCTAAAGCAGAGTTATGAAACACGGTTTTCCGAAACTCCTTCACCAATGAAGACGGAGTAAATATTCCTGAATTCCAATCAAGAACAACTGCCAAGATGAGAAACATAGCAATAGATATCCTCAGTATCGCAAAGCAGCTTAAATCATTTAATAAAGCCAAGGCTTCTGGTCCAGACTGTATACCAGCCACATTCCTCTCAGAGTATGCTGATACAATAGCTCCATATTTAGCAATTATATACAACCGCTCGCCCACAGAAAGATCCGTGCCTAAAAACTGGAAAATTGCTCACTGCTCAAGTCACACAAATACCCAAAAGGGAAGTAGGAGTAATCCATTGAATTACAGGCTCATATCACTAACGTCGATTTGCATTAGGGTTTTGTAACATATACTGTATTCGAACATTATGAAGTACCACAAAGAAAACGATTTATTGAATAGTCAGCACGAATTCAGAAAATACCGTTCTTGTGAAACATTACTAGCTCTTTATACTCATGAAGTAATGAGTGCTATCGACAAGGGATGTCAAATTGATTCCATATTTTTAGATTTCCAGATGGCTTTCAACATCGTTCCTCACAAGCGTCTTCTAACCAAACTGCAAGCCTATGGAATATTGCCTCAATTGTGCGACTGGTTTCATGATTTCCTGTCAGAAATGTCACAGTTCGTAGTAATAGACGGAAAGTCATTGAATAAAACAGAAGTAATATCCGGGCGTTCCCCAAGGAAGAGTTACAGGCCCTCTGTTGTTCCTGATCTATATTAACAACATAGGAGATAATCTGAGTAGCCCTCTTAGATTATTTGCAGATGATGCTGTCATTTACCGTCTTGTAAAGTCATCAGATGACCAAAACAAATTACAAAATGATTTAGGTAAGATATCTGTATGGTGCGAAAATTGGCAATTGACACTGAAGAACGAAAAATGTGAAGTCATTCAGATGAGTACTGTTATAACATCAAATTAAACATATATATTTCGAAACGACACAACACATATAAGTCACTGAGCAAGTTGACAAAGCAAGACATGTGAACATGGTAACATTCAAATGAGCACTGAGTCCAAGTCTAGTGGGGCACTTTGAATGATCGGCGAGTCACAACACTTTTCCCCCCCCTTTGAAATTTTTGCACTGGTCTTGATGGAGGTGACCTGTAGATTGCTAACATCCATAGGCGTTGTTTGACTGGCCGTAAAGTCTCGAGGAGGCGGCTTCCCGTACGGACGGAAGTGTCCCTGATGATAATGGGTCGAGATGACAGGAGACGTAGAGGTCGAATCTGCTGGGGCCCCATGCACCAATCTGCTTGTTGCAGCAAATCCAGTTGATATAACAGGAGACATGGGCGATGTGTCGCCGTCCGTAGGAGAAGGAGCGGCGTCCGTAGGAGAAGGAGCGGCGTCCGTAGGAGAAGGAGGCGAGTAGATTGGCTCCGACAGATGATGGTCATGGTTCCTGCATGGGCACGTCTCCTGGTGGTTGGTTGGTTGTTTCGGGGAAGGAGACCAGACAGCGAGGTCATCGGTCTCATCGGATTAGGGAAGGACGGGGAAGGATATCGGCCGTGCCCTTCGAAAGGAACCATCCCGGCATTTGCCTGGAGCGATTTAGGGAAATCACGGAAAACCTAAATCAGGATGGCCGGACGCGGGATTGAACCGTCGTCCTCCCGAATGCGAGTCCAGTGTCTAACCACTGCGCCACCTCGATCGGTACGTCTCCTGGTGGCGTCCGTTGTTGTACTGGTACCGAGATGACGGTGACAGGGCTGCGTTGTGAGTAATGGGAGATGCCAAGATCCCGAGCGTCAGGTAGAGCCAAAGGTGGTGTAGCAGCCTTCGGAACAGGCGTTGCCGGCACACGACGCCGAAGCTGGGCCGAATGACACGCTGCAACACCCGTGTCCGTCTGGATTTCATACAGGCATCAGCCACGGTGTCGTAAAATGCGGCCCGGACTCCATTTTGGCTGCCTGCCATATCCCCGTACCCAGACACGGTCATTGGCGGTGAACTGGCCAAGCGAAGGCACCCGCGGCCGTGAATTGGAAGGCCGCACAAGATGAAGTAGCGTGCGGGGCTGTCGACCATGTAAGAGCTCAGCCTCACTGTTTGATTGTGGATGGAACGGAGGGGCTGTGGCATGCATAACGCCGTGACGAGCACAAAAATTCGCAAATTCGGAAGAGCAAATTGCTGACCATTATCAGTAACAAGAGCAGAAGGAAGGCCTTCCAAAGAAAAAATGCGGGCAAGAGCACTTGTGGTTGCCGCAGTGGTAGGCAACGTGCAACGGACAATGAAAGGAAAGTTAGAGTAGCTGTCAATTACGAGGAGCCAATAAGTACCTAAAAAAGGTCCCGCGAAGTCAGCATGAATGCGCTCCCAGGGCATCTCAGGCGAAGGCCACGGTGACAAAGATGACTTCGGGGCGGCAGCCCGTGACACACCATGTGCGATATTTCAGAGTCGATGACAGGCCAGTACACATGACGGCTCGCCAGAGATTTTGTGCGAGAGACACCCCAGTGCCCTTGGTGCAGAAGGCGCAAGACCGATGCACGCAAAGATGCAGGTACCACAACACGCGGAGAAGCATTGTCGGTGCAAAGGAGGATAACACCATCCCTAGCCGTGAGGCAGTAGCGCAAAGCGTAGTAGTTCCGCAACGGGTCAGAAGTCTTAGCGCACTGACAATCTGGCCAACTCTTCTGAATCCAGCGCAAAACCCGGGAGAGGGTAGGATAAGAACCCGTAGCAGCCACCAGCCGGTCCCCAGGGAATCCGTCCACAACCCGCTGCTTCGCAACATCCAGGTGGAAACACAAAAGTTCGTCCCTATCAAATGCCAGATCAGGACCCATGGGAAGGTGAGACAGTGCATCAGCATTCGCATGTTGAGCCGTCAGCCGGAAATGAATCTCATAATTGAAACAAGACAAGTAAAGAGCCCAACGCTGGAGGTGGTGTGCAGCCTTGTCAGGAAGTGACAATGATGGATGAAACAAGGAAACAAGTGGTTTGTGGACCGTAACAAGATGAAATTTGGATCCATAGAGAAAAACACCAAACTTATGAAGAGCATAAATAATGGCCAAAGCTTCTTTTTCAATTTGAGAATACTTTTGTTGGGCATCCGTGAGTGTTTTGGAGGCATAAGCAATAGGTTGTTCAGAGCCGTCAGAAAAACGGTGCGCAAGGACTGCACCGACCCCGTATTGAGAGGCGTCCGTGGCAAGAACAAGATGTTGGCCAGGTCGATAAGTAGCCAGCCACGGCGCCTGTTTCAGCATAGTCTTCAATTTATGGAAAGCCGCATCGCAGACGTGGACCAGTGAAAAGGCACGTTATTATGCAACAGGCGATGTAACGGCTGAGCCACCGAAGCAGCAGACAGTAAAAACTTGTGATAGTATGCTATTTTCCCCAAGAAGGCCTGCAGTTCCTTAACAGATGTAGGGCGAGGAAGGGCATCGATCGCAGCGGCAGTTTGCTGAAGCGGATGAATACTATCCCGAGAGAGTTGAAACCCCAAGTATGTGATAGATGCCTGAAAAAATTGTGACTTCTGAAGATTACACTTAAGACCGGCAGTCTGTAAGACATGAAAAAGTGTGCGGAGGTTCTGAAGATGTTCTTCAGTGGTGGAGCCAGTGACAACAATGTCGTCCATGTTATTTATACACCCAGGGACAGGGAGAAATAATTGTTCCAAGAATCTCTGAAAGAGGGCAAGGGTGCTGGCAACCCCGAATGGCAATCGTTCGTATTGATAGAGGCCGAAAGGCGTGTTAAAGACCAGAAACTGCCGGGAAACAGCGTCGAGAGGAAGTCGATGGTAAGCTTCCGACAGGTCAATTTTAGAAAAATACTAGCTTCCCGCAAGTTTAGTGAGCAATTCTTCAGGTCAAGGCACAGGGTAAGTGTCGATGAGGCATTGCGTATTTACAGTGGCTTTAAAATTGCCACAGAGACGAATATCACCATTGGCCTTAGCAACGACAACGACAGGAGAGGACCACTCACTGGAAGTGACAGGAAGCAAGACCCCTGAATCAGTGAGACGATCCAGCTCCCGTTTTACCCGATCACGAAGGGCCACAGGAATGGGCCGAGCCCAAAAAAAAGTAGGGGGTTTGAGCGCGATATGAGCTTCCAAGTCGTTTGCACGGCCTAACCCAGGAGAAAAAAGGGACGAAAATTTCGTCAACAAGGAATCCAATTGAGCGAAGGGATAGCATCAGAGATGATATTGACAGAGTCATCTATGGAGAACCCAAAAATGTGAAAGGCATCGAAACCAAAAAGATTCTCTGCGTTACTCTGCTCGATCACAAATATGGGAACAGTGCGGATGACGGATTTGTAAGATACCTCAGCATTAAATTGTCCTAAGAGAGAGATCTGTTTATTGTACGTCTGTAATTGCCAAGTGACTGGTGATAGGAGTGGAGAACCCAACTGAAGATACGCCTGAGAATTAATTATCGTGGCAACAGAACCAGTATCCACCTGCATGCAAACATCCCGACCAAGGATTTGGACAGTGAGGAATAACTTCCCTGAAAGGGAAGAAGTGCAATTGACAGACAACACAGAAGCAGAATCAGCGTCACGGTCATGAACATCACGTATGCGGTCGAATTTGCAAACGGCAGACACATGACCCTTCTTTTTGCAATTGTGACACATGGCCCAACGTTGGGGACAGTCCTCCTCTGAATGTTTCGCAAAACACCGCGGACATGAAGGAAGTTGCCGGGGGCTTTGCTGCAGTTTCTTAGAGGGCTGTTTATGGTTAGGCCGAGGTTGCACGTGGGAGCGTACTGCGGCCACGTCCGCCGGCGGGGACGCACCGCACGCGTCGTCAACAGAGGTTGCATTTCCCCGACGTCACCCCACGCCTCTATTTGCGCCCCAGCGGCGCGAGTAATTTCAAAAGACTGCACGATGGATAGGGCTTCATCTAGAGTCGGATTTGCCAACTGAAGGGCACATTGCCTCACTTCTTTGTCGGGCACCGACCAGATAATAGCATCCCGTACCGTGGAATCGGCATAGGTTTCTTTGTGAACGTCAGTAACAAATTGACACTTTCGACTGAGGCCATGAAGTTCAGCAGCCCAAGCGTGATAGGATTGATGCGGTTGTTTTTGACAATGATAAAAGGCAACACGAGAGGCTACCACACGCATTTGCTTGTGAAAATAGACAGATAGAAGTGAGCACATTTCAGCAAAGGACAAAGACACAGGATATTTCAAAGGAACCAATTGCGACAACAACCGATACATTTGAGGTGAAATCCATGAAAAGAACAGAGACTTACATGTTCGTTCGTCCGTGACATGAAATGCCAAGAAGTGCTGTTGAAGATGTTTTTCGTAATCAAACCAGTCTTCCGCCGTCTCGTCGTAAGGAGGAAAAGGAAGTATAGACAACGACAAGAAACGCCCCGCATTTGGTGCCATGACGAAATCGCGAATCGCCGATGTTAGAAGCGTTTGCTGCTCAATGAGACCTTGCAATAGTCGCTCGACAATAGCCATGGAAACCTGTGGGTCAACGATGAAAAGGAAAAATCCACTACTTCGTTGCCAATTGTTATAACGTCAAGTTAAACAAATATATTTCGAAACGACACAACACATAAGTCTTTGAGCAAGTTGACAAAGCAAGACATGTAAACACGGTAACATTCGAATGAGCACCGAGTCCAAGTCTAGCGGCCGCTGGCTGGCTGGCCGCTTAGGTGGCACAGCTGCTGCATGGCTGGCAGACAGCACCGCATGTAGAGGACGCGCGTAATTGCGCGGCAGCAATTTGAATGATTGGCGAGTCACAACAAGTACTAAAAGAAATCCGCTAAAGTTCGCAAACCAAAGACTGTGATTCATTGGCAGAACACTTAGAAGGTGCAACAGGTCTACTAAAGAGACTGCTTACACCGTGCTTGTCTGCCCTATTCTGGAGTATTGCTGTGCGGTGTGGGATCCACATCAGGTGGGACTGATGGATGACTTCGAAAAAGTTCAAAGAAGGGTGGCTCGTTTTGTATTATCGCGAAATAGGAGAGAGAGTGCCACAGACAGGATATGTGAATTGGAGTGACAATCATTAAAACAAAGACATTTTTCTTTGCTACAGGGTTTTTTCATGAAATTTCAATCACCAGTTTTCTCCTCCGATTACGAAAACATTCTATTGGCACCCATCTACATAGGAAGAAATGATCATCATGATAAAATAAGAGAAATCAGGGCTCGCACAGAAAAATTTAAGTGCGTGTTTTTCCCACATGCCGTTTGAGAAGAAATAGTAGAAAGACAGCTTGAAGGTAGTTCACTGAACCCTCTGCCAGGCACTTTACTGTGAACAGCAGAGTAATCACATAGATGTAGACATAGCTGTAAATTAGATATTTATGAGAATGTGCGTGCTTTTGATACACAAGTATCCCCTGGCATCATTCATCAACTGTGTCAAAAACAGAACATTTGTTTGAAGGCTCTCTGAGACAGGCAAAGAATTTTCAAGCACACATTACAATCAAATACGATGCTCAATGAAAGTTTAACCGTGCACGTCCAGTGCCTCACACCATTCACCATAAAGTTGCTTCTGAACTACAGCAATATGTTTCTGCTAGTCAATGGGTGCGCCTCCTCTGGTTATCAAAAGAAAATCAGACTTTGTGCCATTTTTAAAGCAACAGTAAACATTCAAATGTTTACTGATTCTTTCCACTTATTGTGGAGCTTATGGATCACCTGGCAAAAAGGTAGACATTCATTTTTAAAATCAACTTAGCTGATGCTTCCCTTCAACTTCTCCTGCATGAGGAAAGAAAAAAACTTCTGGTGGTCAATACACACATCAGCTTGTTCCAATACCGGGCTGGTATTTCCCTCCATAAGCACATCTACTCCTGCGTAATTTCAACAATTTCTTGAACTAGTGAAAGTTTTACCATGTTCAAATTATTTGGATGACATCATTGTGTCCGGAAAAACACACCAGAACAGCAACTCAAAAATTTTGAATCTCTTTTTCAAGTTTTAACTGACACAAGGTTTAAGCATAATTTACAGAAGCGTTCATTTTTCAACACAAAAATTTGGGGCTTCTTATTGATTCCCCTGGGTACTCATCCCTCGACAAAGCACTTAAAGGCCATCTAAGATTATCTTTTCCTAAAAATGTACAAGAACTACAAACAGTTCTGTGCAAACTGACCAACTGTATCAAATTTTGTTCCGAATGCAAAATGCTGCACTTCTGCATTACCTCCAGTGCAAAAATGTTGCTTTCCAATGGATTGGATAATGCGAACAATAACTTCTAAACATTAAACATGCCATGCCTAGTTGACCATGCCTCATTCATTTTGATCCACAAAAACAAGTAGTACTTACAGCTGATGCATTACTGTGTGGAATAGGGGCAGTTTTAGCTCAAAAAGTTGGCAACAATCAATTACCTGTAGCATAACAAGGTCCACGTCAACTACAGTCAGCTGGAAAAGGAAGCCTTAGCCATGATCTATGGTGTCAGTAAGTGTAATCAGTATCTGCAGGACAGACAATTTTTTCTCGTGGCAGACCATAAGTCAGTGGCAGCCCTTTTTCATTCAATGAAAGATGTGCCTGATCATACAGCGCAGAAGGTGCAATGTGGGTCACTACCCCTTAAAATTACAACTTTGGAATTCTCTATTGGCCTGCAGCACAGCATGCGAACACGGACACTTTGTCTCACTTACCTCAGGGAAATGACCCAGAATTCAATGCATCAGAAGCTTCTTGTTTTCAAATTGATCAATTCGATTCACAAATACTTCAAGCTTTTCCCACTGACTACTAAAGAGCTTCAATCACTATGATTGCTCAAGTATTACATTCAAATGGGTTGGACTCGTAATCCAAAATAAATTTCAGATGCAGTAGTATGCAAATACTATAAACAATGCAATAGACTTTCTCTTCAGAATGGTGTCATTTTATTGCATACTCTTAATGAATAAAGCCAAGTCACAACACCCAATCACTGCAGGAACATGTTTCAAAACTATTACATAAAGGACATTTGGGAATCATTAGAACAAAGCAGCTAGTGCATCAACATTGTAATAAATGTAGCTCAGTCTTTAGAAGCAGACAGAACAAGTGACTGCTCACTGTCATGCAAGCACGGATAACTAGGCAGCACCGCCCCAGAATTTTTCAATTGGCATAGACCTGACGGTACTTGGCAATGCATCCACAATGATTTTGCTGGTCCTTTCTGGAAGACATCATGGAGGCCATCATCAACGCATATGCAATAGACTTTCTCTTCAGAATGGTGTCATTTTATTGCATACTCCTAATGAATAAAGCCAAGTCACAACACCCAATCACTGCAGGAACATGTTTCAAAACTATTACATAAAGGACATTTGGGAATCATTAGAACAAAGCAGCTAGTGCATCAACATTGTAATAAATGTAGCTCAGTCTTTAGAAGCAGACAGAACAAGTGACTGCTCACTGTCATGCAAGCACGGATAACTAGGCAGCACCGCCCCAGAATTTTTCAATTGGCATAGACCTGACGGTACTTGGCAATGCATCCACAATGATTTTGCTGGTCCTTTCTGGAAGACATCATGGAGGCCATCATCAACGCATGGTAGATATTTGTCATGCCAATGAATTTGACAATTACTGATAGCTCTAAAAAAGGCCTCACTCCTGTCTTTTGTTTGAAGGTTTGCCATGAACAATTGTTTCAATCAATAGTCCACAGTTTTCTTTGTTGGAAATTCAACAATTTCACCAACAAAATTGGGCTCATGATACCCAAAAGGCACCGTCCTCTCCTCAATGGAATGGTGAAGCCAAACATTTCATTAGCACTTTCAAGGGACTGATGCCCAAACTTTGTGCTTCACCTCGCAGGGAAAATGGTTTGTTGTTGTTTCTCAGCACCTACCACACTCTGCCTTTTGACAACACTTTGCAAGCAGAATTATTACAGAATTATTACACGGTCATCGGTCTCGCACTCCACTGCATCTCTTTCACTCTTGACAGCCTGCTTCAGACACCAATTTTACAAGTTAGTTCTGCAAAAAGTTTTCTATTGTGTCTTTAATGCTCAAGTAGGCACACCTGCATATAAAGTGAGCCAATCGAAAGTAACAATGTTTTGTACTGTTACATTATTGTTTTACAATTGTGAGCGCATATCTATTCCTTCATTATTTCTTCAGCAAACACAGTAATAAGTTGTGTTCCCATACTTCATGTGAACAGTAGCAATATAAATAAAAAAGCAAGCTAGGTGAAAAAAAATTCACGATCCGTCCAAGAAAACGAACCAGATTTCAAGCTAGCGGCACAAACTCACAGTGAAGCAGTTATGTATGAGATATTTGGTAATCAATAAGCATCTGGCAGGTATCTGATGCAACTGCATTTTTTAATGCTTCCAGTGGGTCATTACTGAGGGGAAGCACTTGCGTGTGATGCAAGTGATACAATGAAAGGTTTGTTTTATTACTGTTTTATTAATACTGTTTAGCTCATATAATGTTGCCTTATTTTATCATTGTTTAAACTAAGATTGAACTGTAATTTTGTTCATACATGCTTGGTAACATAAAGACAGCTATTCTTTTCACGTGTACAAAATGCACCACGCGTTCACTCGTGTTATGAAAAATGGTGCACCACTTGAGGGTTAACAAGACTAACAGCTGGGAATTCAGCATCGTCTTTCAGAAGACTGGCTGAGCTCATTATACCATTCACAACATATCAGGCACCTATCGAATGTACCAAACTCAACTATGATTTTTGAGATTATTGTTTTCCTTCCAGAGATTTTTCATGTTTCAGAAACACAGCCTGCATCCCAGACTGTTGCCCCAGACCAGCCCTTTGCCAGTGCCTGACACTCTGGTGCACGGTTCATCAGGTGACGCTGTCATGGAGGTCGAGCCCTGCCCACCCGTGCAGTTGCTGATGCCCCTGCAGCTTCTGTCTCTGTTCATAGTTACATCCATCACAGACATCAAGCGTACCTCAGCTGTTAAGGACTTCAGCATCCACAGCAGCATTAATGCTGGACCCACCAGTGCCCTACATCTGGTTTGTTGGAGATGTTCCTGGTGGTTCGCAAGGTGAAAGTTGGGACATGGATTGGCTGCTGCCATCTGCTACTGTGCCACAGCTAACTCCATTAGCAGCACCACAGCACAGACTCCATCATGCTGTCACCTGCACACATGCTATGCAACCACAGTGTACAATTCTGGGAGGAGGGAATGCAGTACAGATCATGCTCAGCACATTGCAAGCTGCTCCCATCACCACAGAAGAAACATTTAAATACGACACCAAGGGGCGCTGCTAGAGATGGTTTGCCAGACATCACCAAGTGTTGCTGCACAATCCACTGAAGGATGCTGAGTATGCATCACCTCATTTTGTACAATTGTGATTGGTCTGTGCAGCATTTAAGCTGCTGCACTCTGCTCCACCTCAGATTTGTGGCGGTTCGCCCGTTTTTCATTCCTTCCTTTGTTGTCCTCAGTGTTGACATACTGTGATGAGATACCAGTGGAAAAATGGGGTGTGGAAGTACAACACTGACTACTTTAAATAATGTAGCTGACAGGTGTACAGTTGTATTTCACAGTAGTTTACTTTCACTGTTCACAACCCCCCAATAACACACAGTTACATATGTCCAGTGCACTAATGTAGTTGTAATATTCCATCAGCCTCATTAATAGTTTGCAGGCAAACCTCCACATACTGCTACAATAGTTTACTATTGAACATCTACGAGCAGTAAAAACCTAACCATAAAGTTCATAGTTTTTGAAGAATAGAAAGGTATGTGTGGAGCAGACATTGTCATTGTTTTAACACACGGCCTAATGGAGTAACACTTATTTCACAGTTAAGTTGAAGCATTGACGTTGTTCTAACTGTACTGAAACTACACATTGTTTGAAGTTGTGCTGAAACTACACATTGTTTGAAGTTAAATTTACAGAAGTTACAATTAAAACTCAATTCATTAAATTAACTGAATACATCAAAAAAAGGTTCTTCTACTACGAGGGTTAAATCATGAAGGATTTAAATCATGAAATTAATGTATATAGTTATGCAAACAATACTTTTGATGAACCTGGAAATTACTTTGGAATTAATTAAGAGCTGGCTTTGTTAACATGTTTTCCAATAGAGCCAAATACACTCCTGGAAATGGAAAAAAGAACACATTGACACCGGTGTGTCAGACCCGCCATACTTGCTCCGGACACTGCGAGAGGGCTGTACAAGCAATGATCACACGCACGGCACAGCGGACACACCAGGAACCGCGGTGTTGGCCGTCGAATGGCGCTAGCTGCGCAGCATTTGTGCACCGCCGCCGTCAGTGTCAGCCAGTTTGCCGTGACATACGGAGCTCCATCGCAGTCTTTAACACTGGCAGCATGCCGCGACAGCGTGGACGTGAACCGTATGTGCAGTTGACGGACTTTGAGCGAGGGCATATAGTGGGCATGCGGGAGGCCGGGTGGACGTACCGGCGAATTGCTCAACACGTGGGGCGTGAGGCCTCCACAGTACATCGATGTTGTCGCCAGTGGTCGGCGGAAGGTGCACGTGCCCGTCGACCTGGGACCGGACCGCAGCGACGCACGGATGCACGCCAAGACCGTAGGATCCTACGCAGTGCCGTAGGGGACCGCACCGCCACTTCCCAGCAAATTAGGGACACTGTTGCTCCTGGGGTATCGGCGAGGACCATTCGCAACCGTCTCCATGAAGCTGGGCTACGGTCCCGCACACCGTTAGGCCGTCTTCCGCTCACGCCCCAACATCGTGCAGCCCGCCTCCAGTGGTGTCGCGACAGGCGTGAATGGAGGGACGAATGGAGACGTGTCGTCTTCAGCGATGAGAGTCGCTTCTGCCTTGGTGCCAATTATGGTCGTATGCGTGTTTGGCGCCGTGCAGGTGAGCGCCACAATCAGGACTGCATACGACCGAGGCACACAGGGCCAACACCCGGCGTCCTGGTGTGGGGAGCGATCTCCTACACTGGCCGTACACCACTGGCGATCGTCGAGGGGACACTGAATAGTGCACGGTACATCCAAACCGTCATCGAACCCATCGTTCTACCATTCCTAGACCGGCAAGGGAACTTGCTGTTCCAACAGGACAATGCACGTCCGCATGTATCCCGTGCCACCCAACGTGCTCTAGAAGGTGTAAGTCAACTACCCTGACCAGCAAGATCTCCGGATCTGTCCCCCATTGAGCGTGTTTGGGACTGGATGAAGCGTCGTCCCACGCGGTCTGCACGTCCAGCACGAACGCTGGTCCAACTGAGGCGCCAGGTGGAAATGGCATGGCAAGCCGTTCCACAGGACTACATCCAGCATCTCTACGATCGTCTCCATGGGAGAATAGCAGCCTGCATTGCTGCGAAAGGTGGATATACACTGTACTAGTGCTGACATTGTGCATGCTCTGTTGCCTGTGTCTATGTGCCTGTGGTTCTGTCAGTGTGATCATGTGATGTATCTGACCCCAGGAATGTGTCAATAAATTTTCCCCTTCCTGGGACAATGAATTCACGGTGTTCTTATTTCAATTTCCAGGAGTGTAGATCCTTTAAGAATACTATTAGCTGTTCCTCCAAATTTTTACAATTAGTACAGAATCTATATTTGTTTATAGGTCAACAATAGGATTTAACGTTTTCAAACAGAGCCAAATAGATCCTGTAAGAATACTATTAGTTGTTCCTCCAAATTTTTACAATTAGTACAGAATCTATATTTGTTTATAAGTCAACAATAGAATTTAAGTTATGAAAAAAATACCGATTTCACCATATAACAAAAGATACTAATTAGGAATAGTCCAAATAAATTGGAAAATTCATTACGTACATAAAACTAAGCACAAAATTAGATCTGGTATTATATTCTTTAAAACTGAGGGTCAGCCTTTCTCTTTTATGAAAATGCAGATTATATTCACGAATGTTAATGGTAATTAGTTAAGAACAAAATAAATTTCAAGGAGGCAAATGGCAAAACAAGAGGGGAAGTAGAATTACCCCAACCACAAGTAACCCCAGAAATTGGATTTAAAATCTACATACAAAAAAAATATTACATAAGAAATCTTATCAAAAACTACAGTACATATGTTTCTCAAATTTATACTTATATGAACTGGCTATATGAAATCACCATACAAAATATTTACGTACAGTGTATTGTACATTCACACAAAATATCTACGAGTTACATTTTTAATAAAAATTTGGCATCTTCATCATAAGTAATGTCCTTTTTGGGTGAACAAAGATTACACTCTAAGATCCATATTACTTTATACAAGTCCTGCCTTGCCTAACAAAAAAATTCAAAAAGGGTAGGAAAAAATTAAATTACACTGCGGCACAGTTCATTTTTAGACAAAAAAATTTCACTTGCTCAATGTGTAGTAATTTTCACAAGTACTTTAACTTCTTCAATGAGCTTTGACATACATTCTCACCAAGTTGTCCACGCCTCAACAGGTACAAGTACCAGTTAGCTAGGAAATGCATTGCTATCAGTTCCCTTGGAGGTGGTTCTCCTTTTAGTGTCCCTTTCCATATATTTGACATGAACAATATAAATAACGACAAAAGAACTATACATGTGTAATGTTGTGTGAACTTCAATGCCTAATTGTGATATGGGCAAAGTGACGAAATAACTTTAAAGACAATTTATCGATTCTGATAATAGAAAAAAGACATTATTCTGAATAGAAAAAAGACATTATTCTGCGTGATATAAGATCATATGTGTAAACTAAAGAACTGAACACTATAATCTTTGTTATATTGTAAAAGGACTGGAAGACAATAAACTTAGTTGTCTTCTGATGTTTTCTTGTGTCTTAGCTATTGTTTGAGTGCAGAAGGTACGATTGTATTGCGATAGCTTTTGTCTTGCTCTCATTTAATTACCAGAACATAATTGATGTGTAAAAGAGTTACGAAAATATAATAAGCTACTTTGGAGTGCAGAGTAATGATTTAAGGAACCCACGCCACATTTGTTATAACGCAAGAGTTCGTGTAGCATTTTTTGCAGCTTCTGTGGAGCTAGCTGCGATCATCTTTGACTGAGAAAGTTGGCCGCCATCATGCGGAGCATTTAAACTTTTTATTTCCGCAGGAAATACGACGAAGGCGGAGCAGAAGAACTTCTTTAAAAATACTATCAAAATTAATTAGCATCAAATCACAGGATTTATTTTATCATAAAGTGACTATTTTCAGTGATATAATTTATTATAGGTCAGGTGCCTCTTTGCATAAATTTTATTACGCTAACACATCTGATATTATTTGTAGGGAGCCTGGTGCTCGTTTTCAATCAGAATTTAAGGTTTAATTTGGCAACCTGCAAATATAATAGTGCTTATTTGTAATTGTTTCTTGTGAGGTTTTATGAAAGACAGCTTTACGAAATTTAACTTCACGAACTTAATAGAATCCTCATATAACTTATAACAGAAAGAGACATTACATCCTCTGCCACAGTACATGAAATAATCAGACAAAATACCCTACTTTAGTACACTTACTTGTACTTATAACTAAGCCTTAAAAATGTTTAACACTAACGGCAAATGATAGCCATTAGATCATATATAAATACATTACATAGTTATCATAATATACAATAATTAGCACTGAAATTGACTATAGTATGAAAGGTGGTAACTAGTAAAAATCTTAAATCAAGTGGACATTACATAACAAAACATTACTCTAAGTCATAAATGTCTGAAACTGGTTAAACTTGAAAGATTTAGGTTTCTTTTTCAATTGCAAAAACTCAAGATGTGCAGTTGCATACATTTACTAATCATTATGTTATGAACACCCCCCCCCCCCCCCCCCCCCCCATGAACCATGGACCTTGCCGTTGGTGGGGAGGCTTGCGTGCCTCAGTGATACAGATGGCCGTACTGTAGGTGCAACCACAATGGAGGAGTATCTGTTGAGAGGCCAGACAAACGTGTGGTTCCTGAAGAGGGGCAGCAGCCTTTTCAGTAGTTGCAGGGGCAACAGTCTGGATGATTGACTGATCTAGACTTGTAACATAACCAAAACGGCCTTGTTGTGCTGGTACTGCGAACGGCTGAAAGCAAGGGGAAACTACAGCCGTAATTTTTCCCGAGGGCATGCAGTTTTACTGTATGATTAAATGATGATGGCGTCCTCTTGGGTAAAATATTCCGGAGGTAAGATAGTCCCCCATTCGGATCTCCGGGCGGGGACTACTCAAGAGGACGTCATTATCAGGAGAAAGAAAACTGGCATTCTACAGATCGGAGCATGGAATGTCAGATCCCTTAATCGGGCAGGTACGTTTGAAAAATTAAAAAGGGAAATGGACAGGTTAAAGTTAGGTATAGTGGGAATTAGTGAAGTTCGGTGGCGGGAGGAACAACACTTTTGGTCAGGTGAATAAAGGGTTATAAATACAAAATCAAATAGGGGTGATGCACGAGTAGGTTTAATAATGAATAAAAAAATAGGAGTGCGGATAAGCTACTACAAACAGCATAGTGAACGCATTATTGTGGCGAAGATAGACACAAAGCCCATGCCTACTACAGTTGTTGTTGTTGTTGTGGTCTTCAGTCCTGAGACTGGTTTGATGCAGCTCTCCATGCTACTCTATCCTGTGCAAGCTTTTTCATCTCCCAGTACCTACTGCAACCTACATCCTTCTGAATCTGCTTAGTGTATTCATCTCTTGGTCTCCCTCTACGATTTTTACCCTCCACGCTGCCCTCCAATACTAAATTGGTGATCCCTTGATGCCTCAGAACATGTCCTACCAACCGATCCCTTCTTCTGGTCAAGTTGTGCCACAAACATCTCTTCTCCCCAATCCTATTCAATACTTCCTCATTAGTTATGTGATCTACCCATCTAATCTTCAGCATTCTTCTGTAGCACCACATTTCGAAAGCTTCTATTCTCTTCTTGTCCAAACTATTTATCGTCCATGTTTCACTGCCATACATGGCTACACTCCATACGAATACTTTCAGAAATGACTTCCTGACACTTAAATCTATACTGGATGTTAACAAATTTCTCTTCTTCAGAAACGCTTTCCTTGCCATTGCCAGCCTACATTTTATATCCTCTCTACTTCGACCATCATCAGTTATTTTGCTCCCCAAATAGCAAAACTCCTTTACTACTTTAAGTGCCTCATTTCCTAATCTAATTCCCTCAGCATCACCCGACTTAATTAGACTACATTCCATTATCCTTGTTTTGCTTTTGTTGATGTTCATCTTATATCCTCCTTTCAAGACACTGTCCATTCCATTCAACTGCTCTTCCAAGTCCTTTGCTGTCTCTGACAGAATTACAATGTCATCGGCGAACCTCAAAGTTTTTATTTGTTCTCCATGAATTTTAATACCTACTCCGAATTTTTCTTTTGTTTCCTTTACTGCTTGCTCAATATACAGATTGAACAACATCGGGGAGAGGCTACAACCCTGTCTTACTCCGTTCCCAACCACTGCTTCCCTTTCATGTCCCTCGACTCTTATAACTGCCATCTGGTTTCTGTACAAATTGTAAATAGCCTTTCGCTCCCTGTATTTTACCCCTGCCACCTTTAGAATTTGAAAGAGAGTATTCCAGTCAACATTGTCAAAAGCTTTCTCTAAGTCTACAAATGCTAGAAACGTAGGTTTGCCTTTCCTTAATCTTTCTTCTAAGATAAGTCGTAAGGTCAGTATTGCCTCACGTGTTCCAGTGTTTCTACGGAATCCAAACTGATCTTCCCCAAGGTTGGCTTCTACTAGATTTTCCATTCGTCTGTAAAGAATTCGTGTTAGTATTTTGCAGCTGTGACTTATTAAGCTGATAGTTCGGTAATTTTCACATTTGTCAACACCTGCTTTCTTTGGGATTGGAATTATTATATTCTTCTTGAAGTCTGAGGGTATTTCGCCTGTTTCATACATCTTGCTCACCAGATGGTAGAGTTTTGTCAGGACTGGCTCTCCCACGGCCGTCAGTAGTTCCAATGGAATATTGTCTACTCCGGGGGCCTTGTTTCGACTCAGGTCTTTCAGTGCTCTGTCAAACTCTTCACGCAGTATCATATCTCCCATTTCATCTTCATCTACATCCTCTTCCATTTCCATAATATTGTCCTCAAGTACATCGCCCTTGTATAGACCCTCTATATACTCCTTCCACCTTTCTGCTTTCCCTTCTTTGCTTAGAACTGGGTTTCCATCTGAGCTCTTGATATTCATACAAGTCGTTCTCTTATCTTCAAAGGTCTCTTTAATTTTCCTGTAGGCGGTATCTATCTTACCCCTAGTGAGATAGGCCTCTACATCCTTACATTTGTCCTCTAGCCATCCCTGCTTAGCCATTTTGCACTTCCTGTCGATCTCATTTTTGAGACGTTTGTATTCCTTTTTGCCTGTTTCACTTACTGCATTTTTGTATTTTCTCCTTTCATCAATTAAATTCAATATTTCTTCTGTTACCCAAGGATTTCTACTAGCCCTCGTCTTTTTACCTACTTGATCCTCTGCTGCCTTCACTACTTCATCCCTCAAAGCTACCCATTCTTCTTCTACTGTATTTATTTCCCCCATTCCTGTCAATTGCTCCCTTATGCTCTCCCTGAATCTCTGTACAACCTCTGGTTCTTTTAGTTTATCCAGGTCCCATCTCCTTAAATTCCCACCTTTTTGCAGTTTCTTCAGTTTTAATCTACAGGTCATAACCAATAGATTGTGGTCAGAGTCCACATCTGCCCCTGGAAATGTCTTACAATTTAAAACCTGGTTCCTAAATCTCTGTCTTACCATTATATAATCTATCTGATACCTTTTAGTATCGCCAGGGTTCTTCCATGTATACAACCTTCTTTCATGATTCTTAAACCAAGTGTTACTTATGATTATGTTGTGCTCTGTGCAAAATTCGACCAGGCGGCTTCCTCTTTCATTTCTGTCCCCCAATCCATATTCACCTACTATGTTTCCTTCTCTCCCTTTTCCTACACTCGAATTCCAGTCCCCCATGACTATTAAATTTTCGTCTCCCTTCACAATCTGAATAATTTCTTTTATTTCATCATACATTTCTTCAATTTCTTCGTCATCTGCAGAGCTAGTTGGCATATAAACTTGTACTACTGTAGTAGGCGTGGGCTTCGTATCTATCTTGGCCACAATAATGCGTTCACTATGCTGTTTGTAGTAGTTTACCCGCATTCCTATTTTCCTATTCATTATTAAACCTACTCCTGCATTACCCCTATTTGATTTTGTGTTTATAACCCTGTAGTCACCTGACCAGAAGTCTTGTTCCTCCTGCCACCGAACTTCACTAATTCCCACTATATCTAACTTCAACCTATCCATTTCCCTTTTTAAATTTTCTAACCTACCTGCCCGATTAAGGGATCTGACATTCCACGCTCCGATCCGTAGAACGCCAGTTTTCTTTCTCCTGATAACGACATCCTCTTGAGTAGTCCCCGCCCGGAGATCCGAATGGGGGACTATTTTACCTCCGGAATATTTTACCCAAGAGGACGCCATCATCATGTAATCATACAGTAAAGCTGCATGCCCTCGGGAAAAATTACGGCTGTAGTTTCCCCTTGCTTTCAGCCGTTCGCAGTACCAGCACAGTAGTACAAGTACAGTAGTACAAGTTTATATGCCAACTGGTTCTACATATGATGAAGACATTGATGAAATGTATGATGAGATAAAAGAAATTATTCAGGTAGTGAAGGGAGATGAAAATTTAATAGTCATGGGTGACTGGAATTCGAGAGTAGGAAAAGGGAGAGAAGGAAACATAGTAGGTGAATATGGATTGGGGCTAAGAAATGAAAGAAGAATTATGCACAGAGCACAACTTAATCATAGCTAACACTTGGTTCAAGAATCATAAAAGAAGGTTGTATACATGGAAGAAGCCTGGAGATACTAAAAGGTATCAGACAGATTACATAATGGTAAGACAGAGATTTAGGAAGCAGGTTTTAAATTGTAAGACATTTCCAGGGGCAGATGTGGACTCTGACCACAACCTATTGGTTATGAGCTGTAGATTAAAACTGAAGAAACTACAAAAAGGTGCTAATTTAAGGAGATGGGACCTGGATAAACAGACTAAACCAGAAGTTGTAGAGAGTTTCGGGGAGAGCATAAGGGAACAATTGACAGGAATGGGGGAAAGAAATACAGTATAAGAAGAATGGGTAGCTCTGAGGGATGAAGTAGTGAAGGCAGCAGAGAATCAAGTAGGTAAAAAGACAAGGGCTAATAGAAATCCTTGGGTAACAGAAGAAATATTGAATTTAGTTGATGAAAGGAGAAAATATAAAAACGCAGTAAATGAAGCAGGCAAAAAGGAATACAAACGTCTCAAAAATGAGATCGACAGGAAGTGCAAAATGGCTAAGTAGGGATGGCTAGAGGACAAATGTAAGGATGTAGAGGCTTATCTCACTAGGGGTAAGATAGATACTGCCTACAGGAAGATTAAAGAGACATTTGCAGAGAAGAGAACCACTTGTATCAATATCAAGAGCTCAGATGGAAACCCAGTTCTAAGCAAAGAAGGGAAGGCAGAAAGGTGAAAGGAGTATATTGAGGGTTTATACAAGGGCGATGTACTTGAGGACAATATTATGGAAATGGAAGAGGATGTAGATGAAGACAAAATGGGAGATAAGATACTGCGTGAAGAGTTTGACAGAGCACTGAAAGACCTGAGTCGAAACAAGGCCCCGGGAGTAGACAACATTCCATTAGAACTACTGACGGCCTTGGGAGAGCCAGTCATGACAAAACTCTACCGTCTGGTGAGCAAGATGTATGAGACAGGCGAAATACCCTCAGACTTCAAGAAGAATATAATAATTCCAATCCCAAAGAAAGCAGGTGTTGACAGATGTGAAAATTACCGATGTATCAGTGTAATAAGTCACAGCTGCAAAATACTAACGCGAATTCTTTACAGGCGAATGGAAAAACTGGTAGAAACCGACCTCGGGGAGATCAGTTTGGATTCCGTAGAAATGTTGGAACACGTGAGGCAATACTAACCTTACGACTTATCTTAGAAGAAAGATTAAGAAAAGGCAAACCTACGTTTCTAGCATTTGTAGACTTAGAGAAAGCTTTTGACAATGTTAAGTGGAATACTCTCTTTCAAATTCTGAAGGTGGCAGGGGTAAAATACAGGGAGCGAAAGGCTATTTACAATTTGTACAGAAAGCAGGTGGCAGTTATAAGAGTCGAGGGGCATGAAAGGGAAGCAGTGGTGGGGAAGGGAGTGAGACAGGGTTGTAGCCTCGCCCCAATGTTATTCTATCTGTATATTGAGCAAGCTGTAAAGGAAACAAAAGAAAAATTCGGAGTACGTATTAAAATCCATGGAGAAGAAATAAAAACTTTAGAGGTTCGCCGATGACATTGTCATTCTGTCAGAGACAGCAAAGGTCTTGGAAGAGCAGTTGAACGGAATGGATAGTGTCTTGAAAGGAGGATGTAAGATGAACATCAACAAAAGCAAAACGAGGATAATGGAAAGTAGTCAAATTAAATCGGGTGATGCTGAGGGAATTAGATTAGGAAATGAGACACATAAAGTAGTAAAGGAGTTTTGCTATTTAGGGAGTAAAATAACTGATGATGGTCGAAGTAGAGAGGATATAAAATGTAGACTGGCAATGGCAAGGAAAGCGTTTCTGAAGAAGAGAAATTTGTTAACATTGAGTATAGATTTAAGTGTCAGGAAGTCGTTTCTGAAAGTATTTGTATGGAGTGTAGCCATGTATGGAAGTGAAACATGGACGATAAATAGTTTGGACAAGAAGAGAATAGAAGCTTTCGAAATGTGGTGCTACAGAAGAATGCTGAAGATTAGATGGGTAGATCACATAACTAATGAGGAGGTGTTGAATAGGATTGGGGAGAAGAGAAGTTTGTGGCACAACTTAACTAGAAGAAGGGATCGGTTGGTAGGACATGTTCTGAGGCATCAAGGGATCACCAATTTAGCATTGGAGGGCAGCGTGGAGGGTAAAAATGATAGAGGTAGACCAAGAGATGAACACGCTAAGCAGATTCAGAAGGATGTAGGTTGCAGTAAGTACTGGGAGATGAAGAAGCTTGCACAGGATAGAGTAGCATGGAGAGCCACATCAAACCAGTCTCAGGACTGAAGACCACAATAACAACAACATGTTATGAAAAAAAATAGAATCATCATTGCTTAACTTAATTACTATTAAAATCAAAATTAAGGGGATGGAAATTGTATCAAATCATTGCCCCACTTCTCTACTCAACTTTGAGCACTACTCTCTTAAACCAGGAAATTAAATCCTCACTAAATCACAAAATGTTACCAAACAGTTGACCTATCCGAAATATTTACATCAGTCTAGCACCACAGTTATCAGTTAATCAGCAAAATTACTGTTCTTCGTTCCAGTATTACCATGTTAAGCTCATCAGAACACAAATTGAAGTTTTCAGATAACCTATAGATCCAATGATGCAGTATTATATTATTTGTACTTCACTAAAATATTACTCTTTCTGTCAAACTCTCATTCCCAGCTGCAGTGTCACAATATACACAGTACCCAATGTTGCCTACTTCAAAATTTAGATCCTCAATACAGTTACACCACATTTATTTTTTATCTGTATACATTATACATTCATCTTTTTCATTACTCAAACATGTCTGTCAGCTCCATTATTTTACCTACATTTTGTTGTGACTCGCCGATCATTCAAAGTGCCGCCACACAATTACACGCGTCCTCTACATGCGGCACTGTCTGCCAGCCATGCAGCAGCCGCGCCCCCTAAGTGGCCGGCCAGCCAACGGCCGCTAAACTTGGACTCGGTTCTCATTCGAATGTTACCGTGTTCACATGTCTTGCTTTGTCAACTTGCTCAGGGACTTCTATGTGTCGCGTCATTTTGAAATATATGTGTTCAACTTGATGTTATAACAATTGGCTACGAGGATGGGATTTTTCCTTTTCATCGTTGACACACAGGTTTCCATGGCCACTTTCGAGCAACTATTGCAAGGTCTCACTGAACAGCAAATGTTTCCAACATCGGCGATTCGCGATTTCGTCGCGGCATCAAATGCGGGGCGTTTTTCGTCGTTGTCTATACCTCCTTTTCCTCCTTACGACGAGACGGTGGAAGACTGCTCTGATTACGAAAAACGTCTTCAACAGCACTTCTTGGCATTTCATGTCACGGATGAATGAATCTTTTCATGGATTTCACCTCATTGTTGTTGTTGTTGTTGCAATTGGCTCCTTTGAAAGATCCTGTGTCTTTGTCCTTTGCTGAAATGTGCTCACTTCTGTCTGTCTATTTTCAAAAGCAAACGCATGTGGTAGCCTCTCGTGTTGCCTTTTATTGTTGTCAAAAACAACCGCATCAATCCTATCGCGCTTGGGCTGCTGAACTTCAAGGCCTCAGTCGAAAGTGTCAATTTGTTACTGACGTTCACAAAGAATCCTATGCCGATTCCACGGTACGGGATGCTATTATCAGGTCAGCACCCGACAAAGAAGTGAGGCAACGTGCCCTCCTGTTGGCAAATCCAACTCTAGATGAAGTCCTATCCATCACGCAGTCTTTTGAAATTTCTTGCTCCGCTGGGGCGCAAATAGAGGCGTGGGGTGACGTCGGGGAAATGCAACCTCTGTTGACGACACGTGCGGTGGTCCCCGCCGGCAGACATGGCCGCAGTACGCTCCCACGTGCAGCCTCGGCCTAACCGTAAACAGCCCTCTAAGAAACTGCAGCAAAACCCCCGGCAACTTCCTTCATGTCGTGTTTTACGAAACATTCATGGGAGGACTGTCCCCAACGTTGGGCCGTGTGTCACAATTGCAAAAAGAAGGGTCATGTGTCTGTCGTTTGCAAATCCGACTGCATACATGATGTTCATGACCGTGACGCTGATTCTGCTTCTGTGTTGTCTGTCAATTGCACTTCTTCCCTTTCAGGGAAGTTATTCCTCACTGTCCAAATCCTTGGTCGGGATGTTTGCATGCAGGTGGATACTGGTTCTGCTGCCACTATAATTAATTCTCAGACGTATCTTCAGTTGGGTTCTCCACTCCTATCACCTGTCACTTGGCAATTATGGACATACAATAAACAGATTTCTCTCTTGGGACAATTTAATGCTGAGATATCTTACAAATCCGTCATCCGCACTGTTCCCATATTTGTGGTCCACCAGAGTAATGCAGAGAATCTTTTTGGTTTCGATGCCTTTCACATTTTTGGGTTCTCCATAGATGACTCTGTCAATACCGTCTCTGATGCTATCCCTTCGCTCAATTGGATTCCTCGCCTACGAAATTTATTCTGATGCTATCCCTTCGCTCAATTGGATTCCTCGCCTACGAAATTTTTGTCCCTTTTTTCTCCTGGGTTAGGCCGTGCAAACGACTTGGAAGCTCATATCACGCTCAAACCCCCTACTTTTTTTTGGGTTCGGCCCATTCCTGTGGCCCTTCGTGATCGGGTAAAACGGGAGCTGGATCGTCTCACTGATTCAGGGGTCTTGCTTCCTGTCACTTCCAGTGAGTGGTCCTCTCCTGTCGTTGTCGTTGCTAAGGCCAATGGTGATATTCGTCTCTGTGGCAATTTTAAAGCCACTGTCAATACGCAATGCCTCATCGACACTTACCCTATGCCTCGACCTGAAGATTTGTTCACTAAACTTGCGGGAAGCCAGTATTATTCTAAAATTAACCTGTCAGAAGCTTATCATCAACTTCCTCTTGACACTGTTTCCCAGAAGTTTCTGGTCTTTAACACGCCTTTCGGCCTCTATCAATACCAACGATTGCCATTCGGGGTTGCGATTGCCATTCGGGGTTGCCAGCACCACTGCTCTCTTTCAGAGATTCTTGGAACAATTATTTCTCCCTGTCCCTGGGTGTATAAATTACATGGACAACATTGTTGTCACTGGCTCCACCAATGAAGAACATCTTCAGAACCTCCGCACACTTTTTCATGTCTTACAGACTGCCGGTCTTAAGTGTAATCTTCAGAAGTCACAATTTTTTCAGGCATCTATCACATACTTGGGGTTTCAACTCTCTCGGGATAGTATTCATCCGCTTCAGCAAACTGCCGCTGCGATCGATGCCCTTCCTCGCCCAACATCTGTTAAGGAACTGCAGGCCTTCTTGGGGAAAATAGCATACTATCACAAGTTTTTACTGTCTGCTGCTTCGGTGGCTCAGCCGTTACATCGCCTGTTGCATAATAACGTGCCTTTTCACTGGTCCGCGTCTGCGATGCGGCTTTCCATAAATTGAAGACTATGCTGAAACAGGCCCCGTGGCTGGCTACTTGTCGACCTGGCCAACATCTTGTTCTTGCCATGGACGTCTCTCAATATGTAGTCTGTGCAGTCCTTGCGCACCGTTTTTCTGATGTCTCTGAACAAGCTTATGCCTCCAAAACCCTCACGGATGCCCAACAAAAGTATTCTCAAATTGAGAAAGAAGCTTTGGCCATTATTTATGCTCTTCATAAGTTTGGTGTTTTTCTCATTATTTATGCTCTTCATAAGTTTGGTGTTTTTCTCTATGGATCCAAATTTCATCTTGTTACAGTCCCCAAACCACCTGTTTCACCCATCAACGTCACTTCCCGACAAGGCTGCACACCGCCTCCAGCGTTGGGCTCTTTACTTGTCTCATTTCAATTATGAGATTCATTTCCAGCTGACGGCTAAACATGCGAATGCTGATGCACTGTCTCGCCTTCCCATGGGTCCTGATCTGGCATTCGATAGGGACGAAGTGTTTCCACCTGGATGTTGCCGAGCAGCGAGTTGTGGACGGATTCCCGAGGACCAGCTGGCGGCTGCTACAGGTTCTGATCCTACCCTCTCCCGGGTTTTACGCTGTATTCAGAAGGGTTGGCCTGATCGTCCGTCCGCTAAGACTTCTGACCTGTTGCAGAACCACTACGCTTTGCGCTACCGCCTCACGGCTAGGGATGGTGTTATCCTCCATTCCTCCGACAATGCTTCGCCGCGTGTGTTGGTACCTGCGCCTTTGCAGGCTTCGGTCTTGCGCCTCCTTCACCATGAGCACTGGGGTGTCTCTCGCACAAAATCTGTGGCGCGCCGTCATGTGTACTGGCCTGGCATTGACTCTAAAATATCACACATGGTTGCTGCCTGTGACCCTTGTACGTCACAGGCCGCTGCCCCGAAGTCATCTTTGTCACCGTGGCCTTCGCCTGAGATGCCGTGGGAGCACATTCATGCTGACTTCGCGGGACCTTTTTTAGGTACTTATTGGCTCCTCGTAATTGATGCCTACTCTAACTTTCCTTTCATTGTCTGTTGCACGTCGCCTACCACCGCGGCAACCACAAGTGCTCTTGCCTGCATTTTTTCTTTGGAAGGCCTTCCTTCTACTCTTGTAACTGATAATGGTCCGCAATTTGCCTCTTCCTAATTTGCGGATTTTTGTGCTCGTCACGGCGTTATGCATGTCACGGCCTCTCCATTCCATCCACAATCAAACGGTGAGGCTGAACGACTGGTCTGCACATTTAAGGCTCAGATGCGGAAACTCCTGACTTCTTCTGCTGCTGATGATGCACTTCTCCAATTTCTGGCTTCTTACCGTTTCACCCCCATGGGCGACCACAGCCCGGCTGAGCTCTTACATGGCCGACAGCCCCGCACGCTACTTCATCTTCTGCGGCCTTCCACCTCACTGCCGCGGGTGCCTTCGCTTGGCTGGTTCATCGGCGACGACCTTGTCCGGGTACGGGGATATGGCAGGCGGCCAAAATGGAGTCCGGGCCGCATCTTACGACACCGTGGCCGACGCCTGTATGAAATCCAGACGGACACGGGTGTTGCAGTGCGTCATTCGGACCAGCTTCAGCCTCGGGTGCCGGCAACGCCTGTTCCAAATGCCGCTACATCACCTTCGGCACTACCTGATGCCCGGGATCTTGGCATCTCTCATTACTCACAATGCAGCCCTCCCACCATCATCTCGGTGCCAGTACAAGAACGGACGCCACCAGGAGACATGCCCATGCAGGAACCGAATGACCATCATCTGTCGGAGCCAATCTACTCGCCTCCTTCTCCTACGGACGCCGACACATCGCCCATGTCTGCTTGCCACAATGGGCAGATTGGTGCACAGGGCCCCAGCAGATTCGACCCCTATGTCTCCTGTCATCTCGACCCGTTATCATCAGGGACACTTCCACCCGTACGGGACTCCTCCTCCTCGAGATTTTACGGCCAGTCAAACAACGCCTATGGACGTTAGCAATCTACAGGCCACCTCCATCAAGACCAGTGCAAAAATTCAAAGGAGGGAAAAGTGTTGTGACTCGTCGATCATTCAAAGTGCCGCCGCGCAATTACGCGTCCTCTACATGCGGCGCTGTCTGCCAGCCATGCAGCAGCCACGCCACCTAAGCGGCCAGCCAGCCAGCGGCCGCTAGACTTGGACTCAGTGCTCATTCGAATGTTACCGTGTTCACATGTCTTGCTTGGTCAACTTGCTCAGTGACTTATATGTGTTGTGTCGTTATCTCATTATTACTTCATTGACTAACAAACACACATCTGCTCTGCTTATTCAATGCAAAATTGATTCTACTGAAAAACACTCCATAGCAACAGATCCTTATGCTAAGGCAAACTTAACTCTCATTACTGATCAGACAAAATTATCACTTAGAAAAACTATTATGCCACTATATTCCATCAAATTGCTAAGTCTGGAAGGCAATGTACATACAAATCTTGCTTCCTCTTTCCGCACACATTACACCAGGCAACTACATTTAAAATTTTAATTCCTTAATGTTAGAAAGGCGGTACCATGACAAACTTCTATGGGTAGATAGTTATCTCCATATACTGACTGCATTGAACACAAACACTTCTATTATACCACAATTAATATTAAGGTCTCCTATTCAAGACTGTTTTTACTGCATATTGCCTCTGCTGCTGAACTCATTAGCTGATTACTTCAGATGTTAATTGTCCTCCAGATAAAAGCCGACACCTTTCATTTTCTGTTTACTTTGCCTGTTTGTTTGACAGACATTCTTTAACCATGGTACTAATTCACTTTCTGCCATCCTCTTGTGATTCCATTACTTATAACTAACACAACATAATATATACATAGATAACACTATAGTAATCTTCCTCTAAAATATCCCCATACTAAAGTATCCTACTGTACAAAATCACATGAAAGTAGAAGATAGAATAATTCTGATTCACTTATAAACTACAGATAGGTTAGAAATTCACTTATAAACTACAGATAGGATAGAAGTGTCTGACTGCCTCATGAAACATGAAAAATGAGACAGACATATGCGGTAAGCGTTATCGCCACCCAACACAGAAAGTTGAACCCCCTACTTGCTAATTGAACAAGAAATTAGTCCCAAATATTACATCAATGTTGAGATTTTGAAACACCAACCAATTGCACTCCAACAGCTGTCCTGCCAATTCCACAGTTAATTTTACCTCTTGTTTCACACTAGCATCAATAATTTTTATTCCAGAAACATGAATCACTACTATACCCTCAGTGTTCTTAATAGATTCAAAAAATGCCTGTGAAATGCCATTCAAGTCACTACTGCTGTCCAGTAAACCCTTGCTGTTTGTTATTACAGGGTAACACACTTCCTTTTTACTTACCATATGATTTTCTTCATACAACAAATCCTCATTAATCCTTTCCGTAGAAAACTATCTTCCTGCTTATCAAAATGATTATCAGACACAATCAAGTGCAGGTAGCATGGCCCTCTTCCTCATTACCACTCTCAAACTCTAAATCTTCATTAGGCCTAATATTATCCTCCTTTATTCTTTCTTTACGTATCACATGGCCATCATTATCAATTATATATTCAAATACCTCGTCCTTATCACTACTGGATTTGTCACTGCTACCATCATTACAACTAATGACAGAATCAGATCCACTTTCACTTTCATTGTCCTCAGATATTTGGCTAATTATTTGATCCTTGTTTCCAGTATTAGACCACAAAGCAAAGCACCTGAATTCCTTATGTTCTCTTAAAAATTCAAAATCCATTCTGACACTTTGGACATCCTGAGCAACAGCAACTCACAGTTTCATCACTTGATTTTATTATAGTAAGTTCCTCCTCTCCTTTTATGGGATAAACATTGCTACCCACACCATCATTCAACACCTCACTAGAATTAGAAATTACACTCATCTTACTACTATCATTTACATTACCCTTACCTGTGATTACAGCACATTTATATACAAGTGGCTCTTCATCACTACCTGCTCGAGTGTGAGCCAAAACTGGAGCATTATCTAGTTTAAATGCTTTGATCCAGAATTAAAGTCATCTCCTTCATTTCTTTTACTTGAATTTCTCCTACCATTTCCGAGCCCGATCTGGCAATCCTCCACCCAAGCATTCCTTGAATTTCTACTATAATTAGCCCTGTTCATCCTATTTACCTGAAATTCTCTCCCTGATTGATTACTATCATCAAAATTCCTCCTACAATCTTCCACTGAGGGCATCACCCTCTCCACTTAATCAACATAATTCAAAAGATTGCTAATATTACCCCTAGGGCCAGGTACAAGCAATTCTCTAACTTTCTGAGGCAACTTAGTTTCTAAACCCATAATTACTGAATGACTACCTAACTCTTTGTCCAAATATTTCAGTTTGTTTATCCGAAGCTGACGGAAACCTTTCACAGTACCCTTCCTAGAGTCAAATCTCTCCCCTCCCCAAAATTCACTAATTCACTCAAAATTCTGTGCTGCTTCTCTTTGGACCAATATTCATCTAAATATGCTTTCTCAAAGCTTTGCCACGAAGTACAGCTATCAGCTACCTGAGCTGCCCATCCATAAGCATCCCCTTCCAAAAAACTTCTCACAGATGACATGTTCTAATTGTCATTTCATATTTCAGGCAAATCATTAAATTCCCTAATGAAATCCAGTGGGTGCATATGGTTCAAAATTATTAAATTTCTTACAACTAACAAATGAAGGACTGATTGGGACACTACATACCCTATGCTTTAGATTTTGTACTTTTCCACCTTTTTCTCTATTTCAGCCAATTTGGAATTTATATTTTTATTTACTTTTACCAGTTTTTTCCATTTTTTTTTTATTTTCAATAAATTACCAGCAACTATTAAAAACTTGGTTTCAGATAAAGCACAGTTTAAACAGAGTTTGAAAGACTTTTTGATAGGTTACTCCTTCTACTCCATAGATGAATATCTTAACAGAGACTGTTAAGCCAGCTTAAGTAAAAATATCTGTTATATTAGTTTTGACAACACTTGGTCACAACAGTCAAGCTGAAGTATTATTTGTATGATAAATTTATTAATAGTGCATAAAAGTGTTTCATTCTGACAGTGTGTTAACTCTGTAAATATTAGCTGTTCCAGTTTACTGCATTGTATTAACCTATTTCAACTATCTCGTGACAAATGATCAGGGTAGTAAGTATTATATTCAAATGTTTTATGTTATACTTTCTGACATGTTCCACACCCACGAGAATCATCTCATTTTTTTGGGTCTATGGAATGAAAACTGAATCTAATCTAATCATCTACCACTACCGCACACTTGGTTTCTACCTCCGTTTCAAAATCGTTTTTAATCTGATCGATTTGGTTCTCAAGTTTAACCTTATTTTCAGCACAAAATTTCTTGGCTGCTTTGACTTCATCTTTACAAAGTTTTTCAGAAGCCTCCACTTTCCTACTATAGTCATTACAAAGCTTCTTTCTCTCTTTTACACACTTACTACTCATTAATGTTAATTTCTTATTAGTATTCTGCTCTCTTTTCTTTATATTTTCATCACAATCTTTCACTACTGCCTCAACCTTCTTATTTAATTCTGAACGATTAGCACTGACTATCTTAATCTCATTTTTAATTTATTTCTTCAGTTCATCCTTTAAGCTAACCATGTCAGTTCTAATGCTATCGGTTTTCTTTTCCACCCTGCTAATGTCATTTTTCATAATACTAATGTCTTCTTTCATACTCATATTACTCAGACTAGTCATAATTTACATTAACATCGCTTCCACTTTTCCATCTGCCATGAATTTTTGCCCTTGCTGATTTTTCCTACTAGGTTCATCCTCAACCTTCACAATTTCATCCACTTCAGTACTGTTATCGTCCACGTCCATTTCGCTGACATCACCATACAATGTCTATGACACTGTTATCATTCCATCGACAATAGGACTTTCATCCCCATCATTCAAAATTACATTCAAGTTTGATTTATAACCACTGTTGCCTGCAGAACCAGTCCCACTTAACCTCTACAGCTTTGTTCTCAGTCACACTGTCTTGTTCGTTAAGGTCACTCATTATGTATCACTTAATACAAAACAGCTTTTGCAATGAATTACCTTGTTTTTAATCACTCATCTGCCGTTGCTCTGCTGTGGCTGTCATCTTGACTCATTGTCTGCTACAAGTTGTAATTCCCTCGGCGAGGTATCTTGTTTATCTCGGTCAGCTGTGTCCACTTGCGTGCTCCTTGGCTGTTCCTGCACTCAATGGCTGCTTCCATAGAACCCACTCGCTGATTGGCTGCTGTCCTACTGTGGCCATGAAACTCAAGCGCTAATTGGCTGTAGCATCTCTTCCATTTCAATCACTGTAAACCACTCGAGTTATGCTTCACTATCGAAATTCCGCAAGTCCTAATTTATTATGCCCACAATGTGACTGTTCACCTGTTTTTGATTTCTTCATTTGTTGTCCTCAGTGTCGACGTACTACATTGTGATACTGGATGAATAATGGGGTGTGGAAGTACAACACTGACAACTTTAAATAATGTAGCCAACAGGTGTACAGTTGCGTTTCATAGTATTTTACTTTCACTGCTTACAACCCCCCAATAATACAGTTATATATGGCCAGTGCACTATCATTTTAACTTTCCATATGCTTCATTAATAGTTTGCAGGCAAACCTCCACATACTGCTACAATAGTTTACTAACGGATTCTCATCTGAAACTCGGCCCTGGACTGACTGCCTCGGGACCAAAAATCAGGCCCTTATATATACTCAACAATAATAGGTGCTGAAACTACACATTGTTCAAAGTTAGATTTACAGAAATTACAATTAAAACTTAACTCATTAAGTTAACTGAATACATCAAAAAATTGGTTCTTTTTAACAGTTTCTTCTACTACAAGTTCACACTTTCTTCAATGTTTACCATCATGTTGATAGATTTGTATATTGTCTCTTCACTAGGAATTTTCTTTTGAATATTAAAGTTTGTATACATGGAAGAAGCCTGGAGATACTGACAGGTTTCAGACAGATTATATAATGGTAAGACAGAGATTTAGGAACCAGCTTTTAAACTGTAAGACATTTCCAGGGGCAGATGAGGACTCTGACCACAATCTATTGGTTATGACCTGTAGATTAAAACTGAAGAAACTGCAAAAAGGTGGGAATTTAAGGAGATGGGACCTGGATAAACTGACTAAACCAGAGGTTGTACAGAGATTCAGGAAGAGCATATGGGAACAATTGACAGGAATGGGGGAAAGAAATACAGTAGAAGAAGAATGGGTAGCTTTGAGGGATGAAGTAGTGAAGGCAGCAGAGGATCAAGTTGGTAAAAAGACGAGGGCTAGTAGAAATCCTTGGGTGACAGAAGAAATATTGAATTTAATTGACGAAAGGAGAAAATATAAAAATGCAGTAAATGAAGCAGGCAAAAAGGAATACAAACGTCTCAAAAATGAGATCAACAGGAAGTGCAAAAAGGCTAAGCAGGGATGGCTAGAGGACAAATGTAAGGATGTAGAGGCTTATCTCATGAGGGGTAAGATAGATACTGCCTACAGGAGGATAGATACTGCCTACAGGAAAATTAAAGAGACCTTTGGGGAAAAGAGAACCATTTGTATGAATATCAAGAGCTCAGATGGAAACACAGTTCTAAGCAAAGAAGGGAAAGCAGAAAGATGGAAGGAGTATATAGAGGGTCTATACAAGGGCGATGTACTTGAGGGCAATGTTACAGAAATGGAAGAGGATGTAGATGAAATGGGAGATATCATACTGCGTGAAGAGTTTGATAGAGCACTGAAAGACCTAAGTCGAAACAAGGCCCCGGGAGTAGACATTCCATTAGAGCTACTGACAGCCTTAGGAGAGCCAGTCCTGACAGAACTCTACCATCTGGTGAGCAAAATGTATGAGACAGGAGAAATACCCTCAGACTTCAAGAAGAATATAATAATTCCAATGCTGAGGGAATTAGATTGGGAAATGAGACACTTGAAGTAGTAAAGGAGTTTTGTTATTTGGGGAGCAAAATAACTGATGATGGTCGAAGTAGAGAGGATATAAAATGCAGACTGGCAATGGCAAGGAAAGCGTTTCTGAAGAAGAGAAATTTATTAACATAAAGTATAGATTTAAGTGTCAGGAAGTCGTTTCTGAAAGTATTTGTATGGAGTGTAGCCCTGTATGGAAGCGAAACATGGACGATAAATAGTTTGGACAAGAAGAGAATAGTAGCTTTCGAAATGTGGTGCTACAGAAGAATGCTGAAGATTAGATGGATAGATCACATAACTAATGAGGAGGTACTGAATAGAATTGGGGAGAAGAGGAGTTTGTGGCACAACTTGACTAGAAGAAGGGATCGGTTGGTAGGACATGTTCTGAGGCATCAAAGGATCGCCAATTTAGTATTGGAGGGCAGAGTTGAGGGTAAAAATCGTAGAGGGAGACCAAGAGATGAATACACTAAGCAGATTCAGAAGGATGTAGGCTGCAGTACGTACTGGGAGATGAAGAAGATTGCACAGGATAGAGTAGCATGGAGAGCTGCATCAAACCAGTCTCAGGACTGAAGACCACAACAACAAACAAACATTAAAGTTAATATCACTGACAATATTGCCATTTCAAATAGCCAGTCCGTATTTTTGTTTTTGACGTTTTGTTTCAGAACTGGCAAGATCTCTTTTACATTTGGGAATTGTCTAAAATATTAATCAAATTAACTTTTTACTAATAAATACACTAAGTACACTTTACACACTCTTCATGCTTTATTTTCAATTTATGTACAGTAACATTGTCACTTTGACTACTCACACTTCACTGTTCGTTTTTATTCACTCACTGCACTACTTTTTCAGTTCCTCCCTTCATCATTCATAAGTAATTGATGTTCAAACCCACAAAAGGTATTGCTTTATATACCCCTACCAATGGGTGGGTAGCCCCACCACTGGTGCATTCTGAAACATACCAAAAAGGCTTTGAATGGTCCAGAATATTCCACAATGATCTGGGAAGTTCCTGAACATTGTGGAATCTTTCTGAATGTTCCAGACCGTTCCTGAACATTCCAGCTCATCCCAGACCATTGTGGAACATTCTGGAATGTTGTGGAATGCTCTCGATTGTTCTGAAATGTTCTTGAATATTCTGGTTATGTTCTAGAAATTCCTAGAGGGCGAAACTTCTCAGCCTTTATATCTTCATGGATGGGGGATAGAGGGCTACCTCATCATATGACTACCGTGATCATATTGGGATCATTTCTGAGTTTTAGTAGTATGCACAGTGTACACTTACTTTTATAATATAATACTGATTAAGTGTCATCGTCATCAGTTTGAAAAGTGCTTTAGTGCACTCTCCAAGCTAGTCTATCGCCTGTCCTCTACAAGTATTTCCCTCTGCATCACTACTGGAATTTTTGTCCATTTCAAACTGTTCACTGCAGTCAAGCCTTGGTTCCCCGTATCTACTGCCCCCCCCCCCCCCCGCCCCACACACACACACACACACACACACACACACACAATGCCCTCCATTACCAAATTGCCTATTAACTATTCCCTGGAGGGAACAATTCATAAAAAACCTTTGTGATGTTATGTATAAATTTCCCTATTATGCTATTGTTAGAGGACTGTGTGAGTAAGTGACATCCCTCAGTCTCTGAACTATATCCATGGTTATTAAACTTACGTAAACAGCTTCAACCCACTCAGTTTGCCAGTTCTGGTGGCGGACATTCTCACAACCTGAATCTAGCGAACCTATCCCTTGAAGGCCTCTTCATCTCTACGTAACTACTGTGACCTATGTCCACTTGAACCTGTTTATTATAAGGCCTAGTGGAATAAGGAGGTATTCATCGGTTTGGTGAAAACTGAACTAGGTACATAATATATGAGCTGAGTCCATCTGATGTCAATTTACTGAACTATCAGAGTATGGGATAGCGAAATGTCAATACTAAACAGGATAAGATACCACGCTTTACAAAGCAATCTCTAACTTCTGAGTTGAATAAGGGGTATTCCATGTCTCCCTGAGTTCTGATTGGCTTACCAGCTACCTAATTGACCAACAGGAGAGCAGTTTTATATAGAATTAAAGGTAAAAAAGAAAAAGAAATCCAGAAAACAGGAAAAAGAATACCAGGAAGAAAGCTCATAATAGTACACAAGAATATATTACACACAGAGGGAAAATTATGCCTATCAAATTGTACACCAGCATCCAGTGCTGCAAAACGGAATGGTGTAGGTACAAAGACATGAAAGAAGACAAGAAGAAGACTTAATACTTTTCATAAATTAAGAGATCAAAATGCTTATCTTTTTGACTTATTTAGAGTTCTTTCTTGTAAAAGACATTACCATAATGACAGACTAAATGCTGAAGCATTAAGAAGGTGTAAGAGGATTGAATATTATGTTAAAAAAAACATATAGCTCTGAGATCAGGTTGTGCAAAACACATTTACGTTCACTGCATGGGATCTCAAAGAAACGGCTAGATTATTTACAAGGTATGTATTACTGTTATTTTTTTAACAATGGTTTAAGCTTCCTAATTTATATGCCAAATTAAATTTAAACTGAAATGAAAGTTATCACAACTATATTCATACACACAAGATTAATTCAACATAGTACAAAGCTCATTTCTGAAATAACATTAAATGTGTTTACACATTATAGTTACTAACAGAATACAGTCATCAAAAGTAATGGTTATGTTCCTCAAAACAAAACTCACTGTGTGCAAAGATTATGATGTCTGTCGAATTTGCATAGAAATACCTGGCATTGTGTCTAGATACAGACCTCATTATTCATTTACACAGAATATAAATATACATTATATTCTCAGTGTAGTTCAATCAAGGAAATATATCGACTGTCTGTCACACACTGCTGTTGAGCATCAGGCTGTCCCTTTAAAACTGATGAAGCTGCATACATCCTACTGTACAATATGGCACGAAGTCATTGTCTACATCTACAGACAGCTGACATGTGTTACCAAAGTCTGTCTGAAGCAAAGAAAAGTCTCTCAACCCTGTGTGTGACACGCTGGTTACTGCAATAGATTTCACCTGAAGTTATGTTTTATTTGGGACAACTACAGACCTACAATGTTGGTGTTAATCTTTACAATACCAGTGATACATCTGTGCATATTTTGTCAGAAAGGGGAGCAGATGAAATAAGTATTTGTTTGCCTCAAGCTATCCCCAGAATTACAGGCCATATGAAATACCTTATTGTTTCTTGTTATTCTTGTGTGGGACAAAATAAGAACTTCCTCACTGTGTGCGTGCGTGCGTGCGTGTGTGTGTGTGTGTGTGTGTGTGTGTGTGTGTGTGTGTGTGTGTGTGTGTGCGAGAGAGAGAGAGAGAGAGAGAGAGAGAGAGAGAGAGAGAGAGAGAGATTGAATGGGATGTTTTGAGAGCATAAAACATAAATTTTTGGTGTCCAGCCATACCTATTTACTTTGTGATGCAGATTTGGCATCATTGAAAAGTAGAAGCGACACACACAGTACATTTAATCCCATCAAAAATGGGCAAATCTGATCCAAAATGCAAGGAAAAACAACCATTCAAAGTATCAGAAATGCAGAATCAGTATTTTGTTGGTTAGAATCCGTTAACAAAAAATTTAATAAGAACCCTTCTGGTATAAGCATGGACTTCCAAAAAGCATCAGTTTTAAGATACCACAGATGGCATAAAGTCATGTATGATTCAAATAAAGTGATATAAGCCACTATACTACACTAATTCTGCAGAAGGGAAAAAATAAGGCACAGAAAATAAATGTCACTATTTTGGAATCTAAGGCCCTTCAAAGGTTCCAAAATGTGTGATCTACAGAGAGGCCCAGAAAAATGTATGCACACTCTGATAGTTAATGTCTTTGGAACAAAATGACATATTGTTGTATTTTGCATGGTAACATAGTTCATTGTTTTCTCAACAGATACTGGTGCATGTTTTCCAGCAGATGACAGTGCAGCAATGAATGAAGCAAGACTGTTGTTTGAGCAATGCAAGGCCATATTGAAGTGGTACTGGAAGTACAAAAAACATGATAGAGGCACAAAGGCAATGGCATAATATGTATGGAACTAATCCACCAACACCTACAACAATTTATTGCATTCAGTGTAAATTTGAAGTCGATTTAACTGTTCAGGAAGTGCATAAGGAAAGGTCTGGCCGACCAAAAACATCAACAAGTCCAGCTTCCAGCACAACTGTGTTGCAACATTTTAGTAAGTCACCTCAAAAATCTGTGAAGCAGGGTGCACATGAAAAGGGAGTAAGCTGATCAAGCATATGACGAATTCTGAAGGCTGCAAAGTGGAAAGTGTACTTTCCAAGATAGCAGCATGCCACGAATGAGGATGACCCGGATCAAAGGATGGAGTACTGCAAGGGGTTTGACGGCATGCTTTGTGAGAATGAAAAGTTTGCAGTGATTGTTATCTGTTTTGAGGAGGCACAATTCAAACTGAATGTTCCTGTAAACTGCCACAACTATTTGTACTGGGCTCCTGAAAATCCTCACTTTCACATGGTCAAACGTATTAATCTACCGGGTGTTAATGTGAAAGATTTTACAACAACAATCAACATATTCTGTCCCGTATTTGCAGCAAGTTAATAGAGAACCTACATAGTTTATTTCGTAAAACATTTTCTGATACTTATTGTTTTGATAAAGGTATAGGCAATGTAATGAAGTACACTTTTGAGGGATACAGCCTCATTCCACTAAGCCCGTTGATTATAAAGCAGTCAGTTCAACAAAATGTACACATTGTAGTATCACGTGTTGATAGCACCCCATGGGCGTCATAGCAATGGAATTGCAAGTTTCTTCCTGACGACGATATCAGTTGAGGGCGATCTGGCAGATCCAATTGTGTGTGCCCGCTGAGCCACACCTTCAGCAGCTCTGTACTTTGAGCGTCCTTTGCCACCGCAATATAGGACAACCGGCAACCCACTCAGCCCACTTGCGCTCGGAGCCACATTGCTACATGAAGCTATGCCGATGCCACCTAGTCACAGCTCTGATTCCTTGTTGTTACTGTTGTAATAGCTGGACTCTGTTTCTTACTGCATTATTTGTAATGTCTTCATTCGCTCCGAGAAATACAAGATAGGTAAATATTTTGTTTATCGTGTTAACTATTTCATTAATCATTCCTGCTCCCGTCCACATTATCTATGACAATAGCTGCCACACGAACTCTGTAGTCCATCTCACCTCACCATTGTATACAAAACAGCAGACAACAGGTTATTAGATAATAGATAAGTCAGGCTGTTGCAACAAGGTGCTACTCTGGGATAGAGAGTCTGGCAGAGGAAATAAAATGGGAGCATGCCTCATAAAGCCAGTCAAAAAACTGGTGACCATCACCCACATCCACAACCCCCACCAAACCAAAAGACACACACACACAAAGTTAATATGTGCATTTCAAGAAGTCAAATATGTATTTTGCATTTTACTAAGGA
Organism: Schistocerca americana; assembly: GCF_021461395.2. Taxonomy (NCBI): domain Eukaryota; kingdom Metazoa; phylum Arthropoda; class Insecta; order Orthoptera; family Acrididae; genus Schistocerca; species Schistocerca americana. The sequence goes on along the minus strand of NC_060125.1, from coordinate 554,560,487 downwards.
AAAAATCACCCACCTATTACAGAGCAGCCATGGAAGACTAAGTACTTAATATTTCTGCAGTTATAAATGATAGCTTCGATGGAATCATCAGTAACCTTTTTGCACATTTCCAAGCGAAATTCTGAAAGAGTTTCACGGCTCTCTCCAGATACAAGGCTTATCACGCCTGCATCAGTCACCTGCAATGTAAGTTATATCCATTATTTATATCCTAAAATAGAATAGCAAACAATCTAACATATGTTAACATAGAAATTCCACTTTCTGGATGAAGGCTTCTTTTCTCTTACACAGAATTCATACGAATCCATAAACAGAAATCACACAATGCATCATCATAGCTCTATAGCCACACCTGTACAGCAAATGTAACAAACCAGTCATAACATATGAGACAATGGATAGTACAGGATGTTTCCAAGTTTTCAGAAATACTGACAATTTTTTTAAAAATACCATGAACATATTACAGAGGTTCTAAGACAGCTAAATTCAGCAACTTTTGCTTTGGCATACTAATTACTACTTCACTAACATAAGCTCAGCCGCTGTTGCTTTGTGCTAATTCACTAATATCTGGATAGGTTACTACTGTGCACAGCTAGAAAACTGTGGGATATATAACTTATCCTCAGCAGTAATCAGTTTGTATTTAATCAACAACATGAGGCGATTTGTCTCAGCCACAATAGGCATTCTGCTGTGAAGGAAATAAAAACACATGCAGCAGGGCTGTCTTGACCCTGTTCTTCTTCATAACTGCAACAAATTATTTATCTAGTTATGTAGTGCAGCAGTCAGTTTTCTGCCCTGCAGGTGATACAACATCAGTTAATGCACATCACAGAGTAAAAGAGTTGCATCATCCTATGCTGGAAGTCCTAGGCTCTCAGCTTTTAATTAGTTTGCATCTAACAAACTGCTCTGCAACCCAGAAAGGAACATGTCATCATCTGCTTCACCTACTGTGAACATAGAAAGCACATCAGTAAAACTTTCAGAAATATATACTTCTTAAAATCTGTACTAAGAACAAAACACTACCGGTGTCTGCAGGAAAGCAGCAGGAGTGTCCTATTGGGTGCACAAACTAATATGTTTAGCCATAGATGAGTAGCTAAGCACAGCTTACTTCAGTTTCTTTCAGTCATTTTGTGCACCCTGTTGCTGTAGGGACACTCAAGCCATCCATGTTACAGGCATTCTAACAATTCAATAAGGAAGATTAGGATTTAACATTTTGTCAACATAGAGGTCACTGGAGAAGGAGCACAAGCTTGGACTGAGATACGTTGGAGAAGGAAATCAGCCATGGCCTTTTCAAAAGATCCATTTCAACATTTTCCTTAAGCAGTTTATGGAAGTCATGGAAAACCTAAATCCAGGTGGTCAGATGGGAACTTGAGCCACTGTCTTACCACTATACCACCTTACACAGTCTAAAAATACAAAATAAGGTAGTGGGGAGGTGTGCAGAGGTAGCTCTTATAAATGCTTATTCTCTTAGTTCATCTTCAACTCCCCATATGCGTGTAATATATGCTGCCTAAATTATGGCAAAGACATAGGAAGAACTGGCCTAGCCACCAGCACATCCAAATTTGCACTAAAATTTATTGAACTGGATACAGATAATCACATAGCACTGCAATGGAAAACACAGTTTATGATCAATCAGCTCACATATTCTTCTATAGAAGGTGTGAGTTCTTACTCAGAACAACTCAATATAAAATCTATAAAAATCCTACAGCCCATCAGCTGAAGAATGAAAAATAGTAACAGTTCTTGAAATGTTCACTCACCTTGAAACACACTCTCTCAAATGTCCTAAAAGCATTTGTGCTGCCACATAGTTTTATAGTATAGAGCAGAATGCATACAATAATGTTCCTAGTACCACACTTGAACACGTCTAATCAAAGTTATTTGAAATCGTGACTCAATATAACTGTTCAAAATTGAAGGCTAGCACACAATTGAAAGTTACAGTTTGTCAGCATAGTTCATAGGACATAATTACTTTAAAGTGTCTACACAGTGCAAGTCTGCAGATACAGAGTCTGAATCGCACTGTAAAAATTTTAAATTACTTTTAAAACACGTTGTTGCTTGGATGAAGACATTATAAGTCCATAACGTTGTAAACCTCCGCAGAACAGATTATTGAGAGACATGGACACGGCGTAGCTTCACTGTTAACTAACTCCCTTGCTCCCAAACACTGGTATATCCTCACTGTGACTTCCTCTTTTCTGTTGTTTTATGAATTTAAAACCTTCAAGTTATTCCTCAAATTCTTGATGTGCTCCTTTCTAGTTATGCTTTTCTTTTGTTCTGTTGTCTAGGTGATCCTGTTTTCTTGTCCCTTTTGCTGCTACTTGAGGTTTCCAAGTAGGAGATCAGGCCATCCAGTGGACACTCAGAAGTGTACTTTTTGACCAAGAGTCTGGATTATTGGGCTCTGCAAGACCTTCTTTTTTCTTTACAAAGATCATGCAGTCTCGTGGGAGCTTTCACGAAGACACTGAACACTGACAATTTAGTGTACTATCTCTGAAGGGGCATCACGATCCACAAGAATCACTAAAGTTGGCATCCGGTTTGCACTATCCTTAGAATTTGGGTTTTGCAGTATTTGGAGCCACTTGAAATGCTTCTCAGCAGCACTGCCCCATAACACCACAGTATACTCGAGCACAGGGCACAGCAGTGCTCTGTGAATTCCTATACCTGGCGTTATTGTTCAGAAAGACCTCAGACTTGTCACAGCTTCCTCATCCGAATGGCTTACACAGTGGCATTATAATCTTGAGCCACCAAAGGTAATATATATGTATATAAAAAATTATAATAGCAACTTTCCTTCTCTCGTATTGTTACATTCCATCCTGGACTTTCCAATATAAAACAAAGAGAAAGCACCGGTATGTTGATAGACACAATAAAAAACACACACACAAATTGCAAGCTTTCGCAACCCAAGGTTGCTTCATCAGGAAAGAGGGAAGGAGAGGGAAAGACGAAAGGATGTGGGTTTTAAGGGAGAGGGTAAGTAGTCATTCCAATCCCAGGAGCAGAAAGACTTACCTTAGGGGGAAAAAAGGACATGTATACACTCGGGCACACGTGATCACGCTCCCCCCCCCCCCCCCCCCCTCCACCACACACACACACACACATTCATCCGCACATATACAGACACAGGCAGACATATATAAATGCAAAGAGGTTCGGCAGAAATGTCAGTCAAGGCGGAAGTACAGAGGCAAAGATGTTGAACGACAGGTGAGGTACGAGGGGCGGCAACTTGGAAATTCGCGGAGGTTGGGGCCTGGTGGGTAACAGGAAGAGAGAATATATTGAAGGGCAAGTTTCCATCTCCGGAGTTCTGGTAGGTTGGTGTCAGTGGGAAGTATCCAGATAACCCGGACGGTGTAACACTGTGCCAAGATGTGCTGGCCGTGCACCAAGGCATGTTTAGCTACAGAGTGATCCTCATTACCAACAAACACTGTCTGCCTGTGTCCGCTCATGCGAATGGACAGTTTGTTGCTGCTCATTCCCATATAGAAGGCTTCACAGTGTAGGCATGTCAGTTGGTAAATCACGTGGGTGCTTTCACACGTGGCTCTGCCTTTGATCGTGTGCACCTTCCGGGTTACAGGACTGGAGTAGGTGGTGGTGGGAGGGTGCATGGGACAGATTTTACACAGGGGGTGGTTACAAGGTTAGGAGCCAGAGAGTAGGGAAGATAGTTTAGGGATTTCATAGAGATGAACCAAGTGGTTACGAAGGTTAGATGGATGGCGGAAAGACACTCTTGGTGGAGTGGTGAGGATTTCATGAAGGATGGATCTCATTTCAGGGCAGGATTTGAGGAAGTCGTATCCCTGCTGGAGAGCCACATTCAGAGTCTGATCCTGTCACAAGTGGGGCACTTTGGGGTTCTTCTGTGGGAGGTTCTGGGTTTGAGGGGATGAGGAAGTGGCTCTAGCTATTTGCTTCTGTACGAGGTTGGGAGGGTAGTTGCGGGATGCGAAAGCTGTTTTCAGGTTATTTTATCTCTCCCTATATATTTTTATTTTTATTTTCATTTTAGCCTCATGTTACACTTTCCACCTTCTAAATACCATGTCACCCTCACAACATCCCCACAACGACCCCATTAAGTTTTATTTACATTCCCTTCGCAAACATGCCTTCATCCTAGCCAGATTATGCTCCCATATTTTATTTACTCAGGCTTGTCTGACATTTGGCATTACCCCCAAAGGCCTCACACTTAAAGTTCCCATCTCTGGCTGTAACCCTTCTTTCCATCAGTCCCTACACCAGTTCCAAACCGAACAATCCATAGCCCTTACCCGCCTAATGCTTCACCTACACATCAACTCAGCCAGTGAACACACCCGTCAACTCCTATCCCTAATCAAAGTCCTCAATCTTTCCTCTCCCACATCCACACCGGCAGTTCAGAGCATCCTCCTACAGGCCAACCGCAAATTAGAACAGTATGTCACCCTCCACCTTAAAAAACTATCCGATCTCCTGGTTTCCCACCTCCAGAAAGGCAACTCACTCACCCTTCACAACCTTTCCAACAAATTTCAGCCTCCTCTTATTGCACACAGACCCAGTCTCTCCCATCTACTCAATCTCCCACTTCCAGCTCCATTCCCCCCAAAACCTCAAAATTCTAATCAACACAGTCTGGGACCACAACACCCCAATTCAGTAGTTAACCTTTCCTCCAAACCTCTCTCCCAATCCGAAACCTCTGTCCTATCCAAAGGCCTCACCTTCAGTGCTACTCCCAGATTCAACCAAACAGCCCTTGTCAAAGATTTACTGTCCTACACTCGTATCTCTGCTGGAATATCACTTTGCCATGAAGAAAAATAATCCTAATCCTACTCCTAATGATCCAACACCCCAAGACACTATCCAAATGGAACCCTGACTGGAACAGTTCTGTACTCCGTCACAGCAGGACCCACCTCCTCTTCCTCAAAATCATCCTCTCCAAACCTTCCAAGAATTTCTCACTTCCAGCCTTGCCTCTCAATATTTCATGAAAAACCTTAATCCTACTCCCAACATCACCACAGCTGAAGCCCAGGCTATCCATGATCTGAAGGCTGACTGATCCATCGTCATTCTTCCAGCTGACAAGGGTTCCACCACCGTGGTACTTGATCGTCGGGAGTATGTGGCTGAGGGACTGTGTCAGCTTTCAGACAACACTACATACAAAGTTTGCCATGGTAATCCCATTCCTTATGTCCAGACGGAGCTTTAAGGAATCCTCAGAACCTTGGGCCCCCTACAAAATCACCAAGCCCCCACAGAACGTATCTCTGCCTATATAGATCAACACCTTCAACCCATTACATGCAGACTCCCATCCTTCATCAAAGACACCAACCACTTTCTCGAACGCCTGGAATCCTTACCCAATCTGTTACCCCCGGAAACCATCCTTGTAACCATTGTTGCCATTTCCTTATACACAAATATCCCACACATCCAGGGCCTCGGTGCGATGGAACACTTCCTTTCATGCCGATCACCTGCTACCCTACCTAAAGCCTCTTTCCTCATTACTTTAGCCAGCTTCATCCTAACCCACAACTTCTTCACTTTTGAAGGCCAGACATACCAACAATTAAAGGGAACAGCCATGGGTACCAGGTTGGCCCCCTCGTAAGCCAACCTATTTATGGGTTGCTTAGAGGAAGCCTTCTTGGTTACCCAAGCCTGCCAACCCAAAGTTTGGTACAGATTTATTGATGACATCTTCATGATCTGGACTCACAATGAAGAAGAACTCCAGAATTTTCTCTCCAACCTCAACTCCTTTGGTTCCATCAGATTCACCTGGTCCTACTCCAAATCCCATGCCACTTTCCTCGACGTTGACCTCCATCTGTCCAATGGCCAGCTTCACACATCCGTCCACATCAAACCCACTAACAAGCAACAGTACCTCCATTATGACGGCTGCCACCCATTCCATATCAAACGGTCCCTTCCCTACAGCTTAGGTCTTCTTGGCAAATGAATCTGCTCCAGTCCTGAATCCCTGAACCATTACACCATTACATCAACAACCTCCAAAATAATATAAAATTATAATTTAATTTAAAGCATCTCTGCTATATGGTGAGTAAAACCTGATACTAGATAACCTACAACGATTTGATCAAAAATGGAAATAAACATGAATAACTCAAAAACTACTGTTCCAATCACTAACTCCACAAACACATAATTTGGTGTTCGTAGCTTTTATCTGGAGCTGACCTCAATTTCAATCAAACTTCACTAAAACACTAACAACTCTCAAAACAATAATAGGAAATTATTCACAGTAGTGGTCTCATGAGTGACAGCTTGCAAACTTGGCTGCGGGAGCTGGATATTCTGTGTTAACAGCCAGAAGGTTTTGTATCACCACAGTTAGAATAATCTGCAATGGTGAGCCAAGGAAAAACTGCCGTCCTCTCTTTGTTGACTTCAAGATAAAACTGGAATCCTCAACGTTTAAGATTCACTATGTAATGTTAACAAATTGCGGCAGTTTGCTCCTTCACAACACTACACCCAAGGTAAATTTAGACAATTCAAGTACAGAGCATAAAACAGAGGCAACTCCCACAAAATTATCAGTCTCCTTTATTTTTTTAAAGAAAACTCATGTTCTGCATTGTCTACATCCATTATTAATTTAAAAAGTTAAGACTTGCAGCTACAGTATTCTGTAAACTACGAGAATCATGTGACACAAGCATTATTGATATTAAAACAATTTTGCAAGAATCCTTCAGAAAAAAAAAATTGTAGCTTATTCAACAATGAATCTTATTTCCAGACATTACCAAACAGACAGAAATATCTGGGTTGGGGAGATGTTCAGCACAACATCTCATGAACAATGTGGTGAAACATGTCGATTCCAAGGAGTAACATGTTCCACTTCTAACCACTTAGGTCAACAAACTGAAAACATTGTTTCAGTAGTTCTTAAGCATTGGACATCCCACTATGTGCGCTCTGGTTTTCCAAATGCGCAGGTGGATTTAAAAGATGGCAACTCAGATCATTGATAAGGCATGACGATGGGTGCGCGTGTCCACCTGCCGTGGAGGTTCATTTACGCTTTGGTGTCATGGCTTGGTGGTGCCTTGGAAGCCATAGAGCAAAGGACGTGGGCAACAATGTCGATGCCCGAACATCTGTTCTGAAATGTGAAATTAGTAGATAAACACATGTTGTGCTCTGTGTGTAGCTACTTGTTAAGAGAAATCTGGTCACCCACAATTGCACAGAATCATTACACAAAAACATTACAATACAGAAGGGTTACCATAAAATTGTTTGCATCATTTAGTAGCTAGAACAGATCGGAGATCTTTTTCAGCGACCACCCTTGGCAGAAGTTGAAGAAATTACATATCACTGTCCAGTAGCACCACATAGCAGGTCAACTACAGAATGTAACTTCAGAAATAATGACCACAAGATAATTATAAGGTAAAAGGTGGCATATATATCAAATGGGCTACAGACCATCCAAGGAGTGGAACATGTCATAACTAAATCGAAACCGCACCTGTAACATTCCAAAACAAATTTATGTTTCAGCAGATGGGGATTTTGGTTCATATTTTGAACTAATGGGGCTCTGTGATTAAGAAAGCAGTTGAACTTAGACTGAGTGACAACTTTAAGAGAGACACCAGTCAGGCACTAAGCAGGTACACAACCTGTACCATTTGGTTTCTGCCCCCCATGTCAGCTTTTCTGAACTGTGCATTAGTTAAACCTACTCCAACACATTTTCTGTTCCTGCAATCACACATCCTCCGCTCCACTAGCTTGCATCCCCCCCCCCCCCCGCCCCCCCCCTCTCATTCCCATTTTCTCTCCCAGTTTAACTCCTAACCCGTGTCCCAACACCAGCCACCCACACCCTCTGTTACTATTTCATCCTATCCTAAATCAACCATTTCAATCTTCCCAATGTGTCTCTGCCACCTTCCTACTGCAATATGTGTTCTTCTCTCACTGTGCCTCCTAGTAGTTCCTAACTGGCATCTGCATACATCTAAACATCCTACCCCATCAAGATCCCTTGTAATCCCTCAACAGTAGTGTGTGTGTGTGTGTGTGTGTGTGTGTGTGTGTGTGTTCCTTCCTTTTCAAAGGATAACAACCACTCCAAAGGAGAAGTATGGGATAATTTTCTGTATTCTCTCTGTGCCCATTCACTGCTTTATACTTCATGCCTCTTACAGTACACAGAAAGTTGTCATAAATAAACACATACACAGAAGACTGATAAAGAAAAAGTACGCAAGACAAAAAATGTTAGTAGTAAGTTTCAATAAGTAAGCAGGTACGGGAAGCGTTGTCACAGAAGGTTTCAGTTTTAAAAGGTTTTCAAATGCCGCTATCGGTCACAAAATTTGTTGACAGCTAAATTATTTATTTAGTGACATGTTTTGAGGATTATACCTCATCATCAGGCTATATTGGCATTACAAGAATATTTAACACATGTTTGTACAGATATTAAAGCTTCTTTAAATGACTATGTGACCATTCTGTGAAGTGTGAGAAGGATAACCTGGTAAGAGACTATGTCACTTTGTGTACTGGTCTTCCACTCACATGAAAATTTTATAAAATGATCCCTCATTTTGTTTTTTTATGGAGTGTCATTTTTCTTGTGATGTGCTGAGGCATCGAAATTTAGCGCAGACTTCAATGTGAGATGCTTACAATAGTTTCCACAACGAATCTCTGTCTCGAAACCTGGCAGAAAATCCAAAGAGGTTATGGTCATATGTGAACTATGCTAGAGGCAAGACACAATCAATACCTTCTCTGCACAACAGCAAAGGAGATACTATCGAAGACAGTGCTGCCAAGGCAGAGTTACTAAACACAGCCTTTCGAAGTGCCTTCACGAAAGAAGACGAAGTAAATATTCTGAATTTCGAATCAAGAAAAGCTGCCAACATGAGTAACATAGAAGCAGATATCCTCAGCCTAGTAACGCAACTTAAATCACTTAATAAAAGCATGTCTTCTGGTCCAGACTGTATACCAATTAGGTTCCTTTCAGAGCTTGCTGATGCAATAGCTCCACACTTAACCATCATATACAATCATTCGCTAGATGAAAGATCCATACCCAAAGACTGGAAAGTTGCACAGGCACACCAAAATTCAAGAAAGGTAGTAGGGGTAATCCACTAAAATACAGGCCCATATCATTAACATCGACATGCAGCAGGATTTTGGAACATATACTGTGTTCGAACATTATGAATTACCTCGAAGTAAACGGTCTATTGACACACAGGCACCACAGATTTAGAAAACATCTGTTCTTGTGAAACACAACTAGCTCTTTACTTGCATGAAGTGTTGAGTGCCACTGACAAGGGATCTCAAATTGATTCTGTACTTCTTGATTTCTGGAAGGCTTTTGACACTTTACCACAAAAGCGGCTTGCAGTGAAATTGTGTGCTTATGGAATATCGTCTCAGTTATGTGACTGGATTCATAATTTCCTGTCAGGGGAGTCACAATTCGTAGTAATTGATGGAGAGTCATCAAATTAAACAGAAGGATTTCTGGCATTCCCCAAGGTAGTGTTATAGGCCCTATGCTGTTCCTTATCTATATAAACTATTTGGGAGCTGTCTTGGGTTGTTTGCAGATGACGCTGTCGTTTATCGACTAGTAAAGTCATCAGAAGATCAAAATAAATTGCTAAACAATTTAGAAAAGATATCTGTATGGTGCAAAACTTGGCAATTGACCCTAAGTTACGAAAAGTGTGAGGTCATCCACATGAGTGCTAAAAGGAATCCGTTAAACTTCAGTTAAACAATAAATCAGTCAAATCTAAAGGCTGTAAATTCAACTAAATACCTAGGAATTACAATTACAAACAACTTAAATTGAAAGGAACACACAGAAAATGTTGTGGGGAAGGATAGCCAAAAACTGCATTTTACTGGCAGGACACTTAGAAAATGTAATAGATCTACTAAGGAGACTGCCTACACTACGCTTGTCCATCCTCTTTTAGAATACTGCTGCGCGGCATGGAATCCTTACCGAATAGGAGTGACAGTACATCAAAAAAGTTCACAGAAGGGCACCATGTTTTGTATTGTCGTGGAATAGGGGAGAGAGTGTCACTAAAATGATACAGGATTTGGGATGGACAGCATTAAAACAAGACTTTTTTGTTGTGGAGGGATCTTCTCACAAAATTCCAAGCACCAACTTTCTCTTCTGAATGCGAAAATATTTTGTTGATGCCGACCTGCATGGGGAGAAACGACCACCATGATAAAATAAGGGAAATCAGAGCATGAATGGAAAGATATAGGTGTTTGTTCTTTCCATGCACTACACGAGATTGGAATAATAGAGAATTGTGAAAGTGATTTGATGAACCCTCTGCCAGGCACTTAAATGTGATTTGCAGAGTATCGATGTAGATGTTATTTCCATGGTTTTTCTGGACTTCAACACATACAAACTTCACAATGGTGTTTCTAAAGGAACTTACACAAAACAAATCAGCAGTGCAAACACAAGTTGGCAGTCGCAGTCAAAACAAGGCTAGTTTTGATTTGTCTATCAATCTTTTGATCCTGGTGTTGTCAGTTTGAGTTAAAAAATCCACAAGTCTTAACGAATTTAATTCAGTACTCTTAGAAGAGTAAGTACATGACACCAATGTTATCACAAACCCCAGAAATATCTTTGTAATTCTGAAATAAACAGTATTTATCCTGTCGCTTGCATTATATTAAACTGTCACAGTCACTCATTTTGTAATGTATTACACCAACCAACATCAATAGCAAGACATGCAGAAGACAATGCTACAGCAGGATTGACATATCGATAGTCAAATAGAAACTAACCTTGTTTTGACCGCCAAACTGTGTTTCTGCACTATTGATTTGTTTTGTATATTGAACTTTAAAAACACCATTGCGAAGTTTGTGTGTGGTGAAGAAGTCCAAAAGAACTGTGGAAATAATGATGTCTCAACACATCATAAGAAAACTGCTATTCCACAAGAACAAAGTGAGTGACCATTTTATAAAGTTTTCATGTCCACATCTAATCTACATGGATACTCTGCAAATCGCATTTAAGTGCCTGGCAGAGGGTTCATCGAACCACTTCCCAATTTGCTATTATTCCAATCGCGTATAGCGCACGGAAAGAACGAACACCTGTATCTTTCCATACGAACTCTGATTTCTCTTATTTTATCATGGTGATCGTTTCTCCCTATGTAGGTCGGTGTCAACAAAATATTTTCTCACTCAGAGGAGAAAGTTGGTGATTGAAATTTTGTGAAAAGATTCCGTAGCAACAAAAACGTCTTTCTTTCAATGATGTCCAGCCCACCTGTATCATTTCAGTGGCACTCTCTCCCGTATTTCGCGATAAAACAAAACATGCTGCCCATCTTTGAACAGACGACCGATACTACTACTCTTACTTGGTTATCCTTCTCTCTCTCCGTCTTTAAAGGACGATCACAGCAGTAATTTAAAGAAGCTTTAATATCTGTAAAAACATGTGTTACATGTTTTTTTAATGCTAATATAGGTTGATGATGAGGTATAATCTTCGAAACATGTCACTACGTAAATAATTTAGTCGTCAACAAATTTTGTGACTGTTTAGATATATCTGAAAACTTTTTCATATTATGAAACATTGACAGTCGATTAATAGTCAATGGGTTGTAGTTTGTCACCAACACTTTTCAACATCTATGCTAAAACATACGAAAAACTGCATTAGCGTAAGGAAGAGGTATGAATGATGAATAAAAAAATAGGAGTGCGGGTAAACTACTGCAAACAGCATAGTGAACGCATTATTGTGGCCAAGATAAGACACGAAGCCCACGCCTACTACAGTAGTACAAGTTTATATGCCAACTAACTCTGCAGATGATGAAGAAATTGATGACGCGTATGATGAGATAAAAGAAATTATTCAGGTAGTGAAGGGAGACAAAAATTTAATAGTCATGGATGACTGGAATTCGAGAGTAGGAAAAGGGAGAGAAGGAAACATAGTAGGTGAATACGGATTGGAGGTAAGAAATGAAAGAGGAAGCCGTCTGGTAGAATTTTGCACAGAGCATAAATTAATCATAGCTAACACTTGGTTCAAGAATCATGAAAGAAGGTTGTATACATGGAAGCACCCTGGAGATACTAAAAGGTATCAGACAGATTATATAATGGTAAGACAGAGAAAAAATTCCTTCTCATTTAGAATGGCAATTGTGTGAGAGACAAAATTTTAATTGGTAGTTAGAAAACCAAATAAATAACAATAGCTCTGCAACATATAATTTTAATTTCAACAGGCATCATAACACGTTACTTACATCATGATAACATTTTTTAGCCACCTTCATTATCTGGCAAACATTTAGAGAGATAATTTTATATTTTCTGCATAAAAACTGCAAAGAGAAAGCAGAGATATTGGGAATGACAGAAATCAAAAGGGAGGCAGAAAATCTGAGCTTGATGGCTGATTGACAGATGAAGCACTAGGTCAGTTTGTGCTGACCCTAAATACAGGGTGCGACCAATAAGTAATAAGACTGAATTACTTAATTTTTTTTTTAACTAACTGGTGCAAATCCTTAGTATTCCTCAAAGTAGCACCCTTGGCTTTGACACACCACGTATAACCCAATTCCCACAGCACGTACACCTTCTGAAAATCGCTTCTGTGATCCTCTTTACAGGCACTGACAAGACATTTTGGACATCATCTGCAGAGCTGAATCAGTGTCCCTTGAGGTCCCCCTTGAGCCGGGGAAAAGAGGAAGAAGTGTGCCGGTGACAGATCTGGACTGTAAGGAGAGTGATCCTTCAATCCTTGAAGCTGATGGGTGACCGGTGCACTGGTCGTCTTCGACGAGCTCCGGCGCTCCCGGAACAGCTTGTGCCACTCGAACACTATCGAGCGGCTCAGAGCATCATCCCTGTAGGCGTCCTTAATCATTCCAAGGGTCTCCGTCATGATCTTCCCTAGTTTAATGCAGAATTTTATGTCACAGCACTGCTCAAGGTTTTCCTCCATCTTGAAATGCGGCCGTTCTGCTAAACAGAGGACCACAAAAATCGACGTGCTCACCCTCCGGTTCCCCACAGGCAACTGGAAAAAACATCAATCTCTCTGGAAGACTCCCCACTATCATGCCCAGGCAGTCCAATCCCCCTCCACCGCTCCATTCGCGCTATAGAAATTCAGTCCTACTACTTATTGATCACATCCTGTATTTCTGTCTCATTACTCATTATCTAATAGCCATTTGTTTAATCAAACTTTTGATACACGGAATTTCTATACACATTATTAAAATACAAGCTCTTTGTAAATTTTAACTGACATCTCCAAGAACAGAAATATTTTACTGAGCAAAGTGGAGACTGTTTATGTGTTTATTTATTGACCAGCTTTCATTGTCCAGTATGGAAAGGAAGGCCGGGCGAGTTTAACATCCTGTAAGCTTTTCTGGAGCACCCATTGTGAACAGATTTCAGTTGGAAAGAAAGATGTTGCATAGTCTCTCTGCTAGGACAGACCCTGGAAAAGGCAAGGCCACTCTGTGCCAACAAATAATGCTACCTATTTCTTTTTATTGCTGACCAATGGTCTTCGCCGTTCGCCAATGGTCTTAGAAAATTAATTACTGATTGTGGTGTAAAATACTGCCTACACTACAAGAAGATCTTGGTCATTTTCAGTATAAGAAAATACAGAGTAGAAACGACTGTAAATACAACAAAGATCCAAAGAGGCTACATAAGTACTCATCCACAGATCAAAAGGCAGTGTTTAGTAAATGCGAGAAAATTACAGTGATGCTCAACATGTCAATGGCAGTTGGTACAAGACAGAGGTGCTGTGTATCATGGGGGAATGTTGCTGCTGAAATTCTAAGAGTCTACGTTTGGAGAAGAGTTGGGCGACATGTAACTTCCTCCCATACGTGTCTTGCAAAATGAAGAAGAAAAGAATAAGAGAAATTAGAGCCCATATGGAAGTTTATTGACATTCATTCTTCCCATGCACCATTCGTGAACGTAACAGTTAAGAGGAAAAATGATAGTGGTACCAGAAATGCCCTCTGGCACACACTGTTATGTGGCTCCACCTTCAGAAGGGACAAAAGATGAACACAGACGGAGCCTGTCACAATTGCTGACTCAACTGTTAACTACTGCCTTTTATCTTTTATTTCATACAGATCATACTTCCCGTAGTTGCTCGACAGCAAAGAAGCTAGAACAAAGTTACATGTAAATGGTACATTCAGGCCAAACCTAACATTTGTGACATTTTCTTGATGAAATTTTTGTTTGAATCTGCGCGACAGCAAACAATTGAGAGAATATGCTGAAGAAGGTGCAAGTAGTTCCTCTTTTAGAATCACAGTCGCATGAGAACTGTTAAACAACCTTGTAACTGATAGCCCATAGTGCACTGTGATTGTCTCTAAGTGTGCACTATACTAAAAAGGCCAAAAACGGAGAGTACAACACATTTAAGGAAAGATTAGTCACGCCAAGAAAAGAAGTGTTTACACAAAATATCTACCCCATAGATATCTGTCCTATTTGTACTATCTCCTTTGCCTAAATTACATGCTAGAACACCATTAAAATCATTTGCTAGTGCTCGGTAAGTCGAGAACAGTAAGCCGAGAGCAGTGCTGACATACCAAGGGGGTCATATAGTATCCATTCCAGCCTCATAGTGACACAGCACCAGTCTAAGTAGTCCTGAGGCTTGTCAGAAATCAGTAAGTGGATGAGTAAGTTGCAAATAATTAAACATAGTGGACTGTATTGGAAAGTACCGGATCTCTGAAATCATCCTTGTGTTTGCGGGAAGTGATTTGAAGGATCTTAAATCAAGATGACTAAATAAGAATATAAATCCTGCTCCTATCGAATAACATCACACCATTCTCAGTCTTAAGTTATCTTTAAAAAGGCAAGAGTAAAAGTTTTTGAACTCTTCAACAAGAACCACATTATGTTATTGTTTTTACTTCTGCTAATGTTCTTAACATACTTTTCTGAATAAATAATTTGTGCACCTACCTCTGAATGTGCTATATTTATAGCAGTAAGTGAATTTAAATTTCGGAGTGCCATGAGGGACTCATCTGTGATGTGAGTGCAACCCCCTACATCCAGTTCACTTAACAATGGGCAATATTGGCTGACAGAAATAATCACTTCATCAGTTACTGCAAAAATTCTTCTCATGGACAGTTTTGACAGGTAAGGAAGACTCTGAAATAACTGAGACAGAGCTGCAAAACAAAAACAAAAAAACAACAATAAAAAAGAGTAACAATGTTATCCTAACGTAAATTTCAGCACAGAAGCAAGAAAAGGAGTTGACAACCACTCGTCTACATATGAAATACAGGCAATGCACAGGTGCACAAAAAAAAATCAAATAATTGCTAGTTTCCTAAATCCATTATTGAGAAGCAGAGTATGAGAGTGACAAAAATGGGGAGTCTGCTGTCTACATGACCATATTGAAGGAACAAACTGAAAGAGGGAAGAATAAAGAAGGCGAAGCTGAGAGAGTGGGTAGAGGATGGCGAGAGAGAAAACTAGTTAAATAAGAATGTACAGAACAGATCTTGCAACTGGGTCATGGACTGCGAGTGGAGCATAAGTGGTATATGGATGGACTAAGATATTACAGAGGCTGGAATGAAGGTCAGAGTTGAGTATTTTCATGTTTGTTGATTTCTTAGGATGGACAGGATGTGTGACTGCTGTGTACAGATGCAGGTGGAGCTGGCCACTGTTTGCGAACAGCTGAACATGCTGACGGCCACGGTCAGCCGTCTTCAGGCTGCTGCTTCAGTGTAGCGGCAGTGGGGAGTCTGGTGTGTCGCATGGTACACCCCATATGTTACATGTTTCACCCACGGTCCCTGCTGATGAGACATCTTCGCGGGTACTGGGCGTGGTTGGGCCACCCTCTCCCCAAGGGGAATAGTGGGTTCAACGGTGTTAGTGTCGCATGAGGCGAAGGGTCAATTTGGAGGCTGGCCGTGTGGTGTCGCCCGCTCTGCCTGTGAGTGGACATGCGGTCATGGACATGTGGTCATGGACATGTGGCCGCTCCCTCAGTAAGGTCTGAGCAGGCACACGGGAGGGGGAGGGGTTTATTAGTGATTGGGAGCTCCAATGTTAGGCGGGTGATGGAGCCCCTTAGGGGAATAGCAGAAATGTCAGGGAAGAAGGCCAGTGTTCACTCTGTCTGCTTGCCGGGGGGGTCTCATCCGAGACGTGGAGGACGCCGCGCCAGCGGCGACAGAAAGCACTGGGTGCACCCGACTGCAAATTGTTGCTCATGTTGGCACCAATGGCTGCTGCCATCTGGGTTCAGAGGTCATCCTCAGTTATACAGGCGGTTGGCGGAGTTGGTGAAGGTGGAAAGCCTCGTTCACGGGGTGGAATCTGAGCTAACTATTTGTAGTATCGTTTCCAGAACCGATCACGGTCCTCTGGTTTGGAGCCTAGTGGAAGGCTTAAACCAGAGGCTCAGACGATTCTGTGGAGATCTGGGGTGCAAATTTCTCGACCTCTGCTATCGGGTGGAGAAATGTAGGGCCCCCCTGTATAGGTCAGGTGTGCACTACATGCAGGAAGCAGCTACAAGGGCAGCAGAGTACATGTGGAGTGCCCATGTGGGTTTTTTAGGTTAGAGAATTCTATGTTTATAATGGGTGGCAGGGACAAAGAATCCAGTGAAATTTTTTTAAGTGCATCATCTGAAAATTACCTTGAGCAGTTAAACAGAGGACCGACTCTTGGCAATAACCTATTAGACCTTCTGGTGACAAACAGACCCGAACTATTTGAAACAGTTAAAGTAGAACAGGGAATCAGCAATCATAAAGCGGTTACTGCATCGATGATTTCAGCCATAAATAGAAATATTAAAAAAGGTAGGAAGATTTTTTTCTGTTTAGCAAAGGTGACAAAAAGCAGATTTCAGAGTTCTTGACGGCTCTACACAAAAGTTTTATCTCAAGTACAGATAGTGTTGAGGATCAGTGGACAAAGTTCAAAACCATCGTACAATATGCATTAGATGAGTATGTGCAAAGCAAGATCGTAAGAGATGGAAAAGAACCACCGTGGTACAACAACCGAGTTTGAAAACTGCGACAGAAGCAAAGAGAATGTCACAGCAAACATAAACATAACCAAAGCCTTGCAAACAAACAAAAATTACACGAAGCAAAATGTAGTGTGAGGAGGGCTATGCAAGAGGCATTCAACGAATTCGAAAGTAAAGTTCCATGTAATGACTTGGCAGAAACTCCTAAGAAATTTTGGTCTTATGACAAAGCAGTAGGTGGATCAAAACAAAATGTCTAGACACTCTGTGACCAAAACGGTACTGAAACAGAGGATGACCGACTAATGGGCAAAATACTAAATGTCTTTTTCCAAAGCTGTTTCACAGAGGAAGACTGTACTGTAGTTCCTTCTCTAGATTGTCACACAGATGACAAAATGGTAGATATCGAAATAGATGGCAGAGGTATACAAAAACAATTAAAATTGCTCAAAAGAGGAAAGGCCGCTGGATGTGATGGGATACCAGTTCGATTTTACACAGAGTACATGAAGGAACTTGCCCCCCTTCTTGCAGCAGTGTACTGCAGGTCTCTAGAAGAGTGTAGCGTTCCAAAAGACTGGAAAAGGACACAGGTCATCCCACTTTTCAAGAAGGGACGTCGAACAGATATGCAGAACTATAGACCTATATCTCTAACGTCAATCAGTTGCAGAATTTTGGAACACATATTATGTTCGAGTATAATGACTTTTCTGGAGACTAGAAATCTACTCTGTAGGGATCAGCATGGGTTTCGAAAAATACGATCGTGTGAAAACCAGCTCACGCTATTCGTCCACGAGACTCAAGAGGGCCATAGACACGGGTTCCCAGGTAGATGCCTTGTTTCTTGACTTCCAAAAGGCGTTTGATACAGTTCCCCACAGTTGTTTAATGATCAAAGTAAGAGCATATGGACTATCAGACCAATTTTGTGATTGGATTGAAGAGTTCCTAGATAACAGAACGCAGCATGTCATTCTCAATGGAGAGCAGTCTTCTGAAGTAAGAGTTATTTCAGGTGTGCCGTACAGGAGTGTTGTAGGACTGTTGCTATACACAATACATATAAATGACCTTGTGGATAACATCGGAAGTTCACAGAGGCGTTTTGCGGATGATGCTGTAGAATATCAAGAGGTTGTAACAATGGAAAATTGTACTGAAATGCAGGAGGATCTGCAACGAATTGACGCATGGTGCAGGGAATGGCAATTAAATCTCAATGTAGAGAAGTGTAATGTGCTGCGAATACACAGAAAGAAATATCCTTTATGATTTAGCTACAGTACAGCAGGTCAGCAACTGGAAGCAGTTAATTCCATAAATCATCTGGGAGTGGGCATTAGGAGTGATCTAAAATGGAATGATTATATAAAATTAATTGTCGGTAAAGCAGATGCCAGACTGAGATTCATTGGAAGAATCCTAAGGAAATGGAGTCCGAAAACAAAGGAAGTAGGTTACAGTACACTTGTTCGCCCACTTCTTGAATACCAGTGTGGGATCCGTACCAGATAGGGTTCATAGAAGAGATAGAGAAGATCCAACGGAGAGCAGCGCGCTTCATTACAGGATCATTTAGTAATCGTGAAAGTGTTACGGAGATGATAGATAAACTCCAGTGGAAGACTCTGCAAGAGAGATGCTCAGTAGCTCGGTATGGGCTTTTGTTGAAGTTTCAAGAACATACCTTCACCGAGGAGTCAAGCAATATATTGCTCCCTCCTACATATATGTTGCGAAGAGACTATGAGAATAAAATCAGAGAGATTACAGCCCACGCAGAGGCATGCCGACAATCTTTCTTTCCACGAACAATACGAGACTGGAATAGAAGGGACAACCGATAGAGGTACTCAAGGTACCCTCCGCCACACACTGTCAGGTGGCTTGCGCAGTATGGATGTAGATGTAGATGCAGACATTTCTCAATCCAGGAAATTCTGTAAATGGAGTAGTAAACAGTCAATTGTTCTCCAATTATGCAAAACATCCAGCCATCTTCTCAACCAGCTGTTAAAGACTTTAAAGCCCTCTCACCTGCCTTATAAATCCACAGACTGTGCCAGTACACATGCAACTACTGGCAATAGTGGCTGGCAAAATACCACTTGGGCAGCAGAGGTATGAGTAGCCTGCAAGCACTCTATAATGACAATTTGTGATGATGAAAGAAAACATTTCTTTCACTATGGAGACAGAAGAGGCTTGATAAATCCCTTTGTTGGATGCTGTATTTCACTAAAATTTGTTGGTACCCTGGACGTGCTACCTACGACTATGGATTTCTGTCTAGAAGTGGCCACTTGTAAGCAGCAGGGTGGTGTCGTATGAACACTTGCGCACGATACACACACATTATCGGTGAGAGGACTAATTGCTTGAGAAACTTACAAACCTGGAGATAACTTTATACTTTCTGGACAAGAATGTCAAAGAGAAAGCAGAGATATTAGGAATAACAGAAATCACAAGGGAGGCAGAAAATCTGAGCTTGATGGCTGACTGACAGATGAAGCACTAGGTCAGTTTGTGCTGACCCTATACATATCAGCATTGACAGATGGAGCACTAGATCAGTTTGTGTTGACCCCTACATATATCTGTTTCATTACTCTGGCATTACTCTGGCATATGTTTTAAATATGTTTCATTACTCTCTTTTCTAATGGCCATTTGTTTAGTCAATTTTTTGATACATGGAATTTCTATATAAAGTATTAAAATACAAGCCCTGTTGTAAATTTTAATTGATATCTCCATGAATAGAGCCATTTAACTGAGCAAAGTGTTTGAAGATAATGCCTACCCAATATATAAAATCCATACAGCATTATAGTACAGACCATAGGTGAATATCCAAATATTAAGAGGCTCATGAATAAAGGTTTCAATATGTTACCTTCCTGCATTATGTCAGGGATCTGTCTTCAATAATGGTGTCAGATCCTCAGCAAATGTAAAGTGAAAGTAATCTACACATACCACTCAAGATGGGTTGTTCTGCTCAGTTCTCTGAAGGTGATCTGGTGCTTCATAAGGCAGGCATGTGTAAGATCTTGTATGGGGATGGATTTCCAGAAAAACAGTATGAATTGTTCATCAATGATCCATGGAATATTGATGCTGCACCCACCATTAATGCTACAGCCTGACATATCAGTCGCAGATGAACGCTGCATCAAGAAAGGCCACTCTATGGACAACAAGGAAGTCCAGATCATAGCATCCACATTATTGTTCTGAGAATCGAATATTGACGACACTACTGAAAACTGCCTGGCAGAGGGCCAACTCATTCCGGATGGCAGCTTCAACTCATAGTGTATTGAATCTGTCACTTTCAGTAGTCACCTCTCACAGATAATGATATACAATGCCCCATAAAAGCAGAAAAATATATTGCTCAACTTTCTGGACTGCTAGTTTTCGCCTTAGGGAGAAAATAGGGATAGATTGGGGAAGGCTGGAAATGAGAGGTAGGTCACACAGATCCCTTATTGAGGGGGACCCTTCTGTTGCGAGAACAAGAGGAAACAAAGATGAGGGGATGGGCATCAGAGACTAGGAGGTCAAAGATAGTACATGAAAAGTGGATGAGAAATGAAAGGGAGGGAGGTACCAAAGGAAAATGGGGAGAGGGATCAAGAAAAGAGAGAGAGAAAATTTTGTGATAAAATTATATTGTAAATTACTGAATATATAACAAACTTAAGCCAAAGAGTAAAATAGTTTGTTGTCCATATACATTTTTATACAATTAATCTACCACTAATGCATCAAAAACAATGAAATAGTGTGCACTGTTAAGCCAATTTACAGAGATGTGATAAAATAGAAGCCACTACCACCAACAAGACTGCAGAATATAGACTGTGTTAACTTACTAGCCATTCTGCTCAATACTGACAGCAGCATGAACAACCAAATGTGTTATCAAGTAGAATAAAGGAAAAGGCATTCATGATGTGTGTAACAATGCCAACACATATGGCTAAAGGATTAGCCCAGCAGAGACATCTCTGAAAAATGGGTCGGCTCACAAAAGGTGGAATAATTTTTGATTTTCCAGTATGTTGTAAGTAGTATCCTTTTTGTGAAAAATCCAGATTTCAGACCACCTCCTTGTGCCTCATCTGCCATCTCGTAAAAACTGTTAAGAAATGTCACTTTTTCAGTTTTTCCTCAGTAACTGACTTTCAGTGCATTTTACGTGTAAATATGCCTTTATCAGTTTTAAACAGCAGTAAAGTTTCTGCAAGTTTCATATATAACACGTTGGAAAATTCGAACAGCTACTGAGATTTGAGGCTGTGAAAAATCTGCAAAAATGTCAAGAAATCGCAAAAAGTTATATACATCATTGGTTTCACCTCAATAATTTTTTTTTAGTGCAATTTTGTGCACAGTGCATAACACCGGACATTGTAAGGATTTAATTTCTATCAAGATTCGCTATCCGTAATTACTCCTAACACAGGTCGAGAAATGTTGCATTAACAATTGTAGTGAAAGTGAGCTTGAAACTAAAAATGCCATTCTCAATCAAAAGTAGCATTCCTGAATTGTGTATACAGTATGTACATGTAGTTTATGAGATTCGTGTCATTTCTGGAGAATAAGTATTTTTGAAAGGAGAAAAAATTTCAGCAATTTTTCATATATTTCAACAAAATTTCAATACATAATGGAGTAATTAGAGGTGAAGACATTAACTGCCATCTGTCCTGGGAGGTTTCTTCCAAAGAAATGAATAACATTGTAAACAGCAATTTTGAGAACATGCGTTTCTGACATAAATGTGCAGTCATGTCTCTGGTAACAGTCGCTAAGTATACAAACATGAAGAGAGGAAAAGCACCTCGGATTGTCACATTTTTTTCCATAGTGTGATCATCTCTAAGCAGTCTGATGGTGACCCAATAAAATACTTAGAGTACAAACTTGCTCCCTTTCCACTGTAACTTTTTTCTGAGAAAGTCATTCAGAAGTCTACATTTTACTCTGCCTTCACATCCTTATCAAGTGATGTAGAAAAAGAAAGGAGCATAGATGGTGGCTACCTCCTATACAGAGTTCACTGTAATTGGTGTGAATGTTTTTCTGCATTTTTAAAAGACTTGTGACCTATGCACAGTGACATCACGGTCAAAATGACAGTGTGGTAGTCTTCGATGGGTACAAAATAAAAGGAGCACAATAAGCACACACAAGAGCTCATCGTTCCAGGCTACAATACTGTGCGCAAGTTCTTTTTGAGGGTATCATGTTTCCGCTGATGCCACAAAATAAATTGTTATCAGGTGGAAAAAGCAAATCCCACTTCATCTCATTGTTTCAGAAAGAATTACAGCAAGCGTAAATGGTCACCAAGCAAGCAATAGGAGAAGCAGATACAAAAACCGCAATTTAGTTGTCTTCCAAATACGATTATGTTGTTGTCATTGAAGAAGACATTGATCTTTCAGTTTTGGAGACAGCTCTAATGTCAAACAATGAGTGCTTTTGTAAATACGGATGGGGTAACATATAAGATGCACTGTAATCAAAAACATCCTTCACATACATAGATACTGTGGAAAATATTCTATTTCTCCACACAATAAGCAGCTGCGATACTACCTCCACTCTGTCTGGGTGCAGGAAAAATAAATTTTGCACCCCACTCGAGAGTGATGCTTTCCACAGCAAAAGTGTTTCTATTTTCAAATATCGAGCTGCAGAAAAAGAGAAAATCACGGAAGCAACAGAAGATTTGCTTGTGGCTCTTTATGGGTGTCTCTAACATTTCTATGGACAAGTTGTGATATCTTTGCTTTTCTAAAGCTGCTACAAACACCAAATTTGATTTGGCATGCCTATCTCCAACAGGGAATGTAGTACAATATCATGCATATAGAGTTTACCTGCAAGTTCAAACGATGATGAGGAATGAAAAGGACATCCTTGAGCAATGCCGGAAGAAGTATACTGGCAGTCTAATGCCAGTGCCAATGAGTAAAGAACCAGCTCCACAGGCATTGTTAAGCGTGACTTCATGCAAATGCAGAAAGACTTGTGGCAACAAATACAGCTGCAAAAAAGCAGGACTTTGATGCTCCACTGTATGCATTCACTGTGGATTTGAATCATGCAGTAAGGCAACAGAGGTTGAATACATCACAGAAGAAGGAAAGTTAAATGATTCACTGCCTGTCAGTTGATGTACTGAACTGTGCATATTAACCACATCTGAGCCAAAGCAACAGAAATCGATCAATTTTCCACCTTAAAATTTTGTGTATATAGTTAAAATAAAAGTTGAGATTTATTCTTAAACTGTATTCTGTTGGAATATAAGTATAGGTAAAAGTGTTGAAAATATTTATTCCCCTGAAATTACATTACTCTCATAAACTGTGCGTATACATTGCATACGTAATGGCTTAAAGATGATGATTTATTCAGGAGTACTATTTTTGACTAAGAATGGTGTTTTCAGTTTCGCACCCACTTTCATTAAAACTGTTAATGCAACATTCCTCGGTCAGTACAGGAAGTAATTATAAATATTCTGCACAAATCTTCAAGGAAATTAAATCCTCTACAATGCTTATTATTGTGCACTGTGCAGAAAACTGCGTTACAAAAAATGACGTTAAGGTGAAACCACTAGTATCTCTATCTTTTTGCAATTTCTTGGTATTTTTGCAGATTTTCACTGCCTTATATTTCAGTAGCTGTTTTCCACCAGATTATGTATGAAATTTGCATGAAATTTAACTCTCTTTACAACTGATAATGGGATACTTCTGTCTAAAACGAACTGGAAGTGAGTTGCTGAGGAAAAACTGAAAAAAGTGAAATTTCTTAGCAGTTTTTACAAGATGGCGGGTGACACACAAGGGGGAAAAGGTCTTTAGTTTTAACTTAGATTTTTCACGAGAGGGGTACTACACACACACATATACACAAAAATCAAAATTACGCCATGTCATGACAGAATGTTGGAAATTTTGTGATATGTAAGTAATGTTATTCAAATATTTACTGACTTATATATGTTATTCAAATTATGCCCGGCACTGTATGATCTGTACATTTTATTGATTTTCAGTTCACCTTGCACTTGATAATGACTACAAAGCCAAAATCACAATTTTGTGGAATAAATTTACAATCAAATGGCAGAAATTTCATACAAAAAGTACAAACACTACATTTCCTGCTCTCAGGTAAAATATTTCAGAGGTAAAATAGTCCCCACATTCAGATCTTGAAGTGTGGACTACATCAGAAAAACAATTCTGACATTTTAGCAGTGGAGGTGTGGAATGCTTGGTCCCTTAAATAAGTAGGTGAGTTAGAGAATTTAACAAGAGAAATGGGTGGGTTAAAGTTAGATATAGCAGAATCCCATTCAATACTGGATTGTTGTTGTTGTTGTTGTTGTTGTGGTCTGCAGTCCAGAGACTGGTTTGATGCAGTTCTCCATGCTACTCTATCCTGTGCAAGCTTCTTCATCTCTCAGTACCTAGTGCAACCTACATCCTTCTGAATCTGTTTAGTGTATTCATTTCTTGGTCTTCCTCTACAATTTTTACCCTTCACACTGCCCTCTACTAAATTGGTGATCCCTTGATGCCTCAAAACATGTCCTACCAACCGATCCCTTATTCTAGTCAAGTTGTGCCACAAACTTCTCTTCTCCCCAATTCTATTCAACACCACCTCATTAGTTATGTGATCTACCCATCTAATCTTCAGCATTCTTCTGTAACGCCACATTTCAAAAGCTTCTATTCTCTTCTTGTCCAAACTATTAATCGTCCATGTTTTCAATACTCAATACTGGATTATTAACACAAAACCTAATAGGGATCACAGAGTAACCAAATAGGGGTAATGGAGTATGTCTAATTCCAGTAGTACATGTTTAAATATCCACTAGCTCCACAGATGATGAAGAGATTGAAAGAATGTATGGTGAGATAAAAGTAAATTATTCTAATAGTTAAGGGAGATGAAAATTTAATTGTGATGGGGGACATAAGTTCAATAACGGCAAATGAAAGAGAAGGAAAAGTAGTTGGAGAACATGGACTGTGGGGAAATAAAAGCAAGTGAAGCCACCTGGCAGAATTTGTAACAGAGCACAATTTAATTATTGCAAACACTTGGTTTGAGAATCATGAAAAAAGGTTTTACACTTTGAAGAGACCTTGACGCACCAGAAGGTTTCAGGGAGGTATTATAACAATAAGTAAGAGGTTTTGAAACCAAATTTAAACTGCAAAACCTATGCAGGACCGGTGTGGGTTGACCATAATTTATTGGTTATGATCTGTAGATTCAAACTAAAACCATAGAGGGGAAGGAAAATAAGAAGGTACGACATGAATAAGTAGAAATAACAAGAGGTCAATAATAGTTTCAACAGGAGCATTTGACAACAATCGTCTGAGATCCGGAAAAACCAATAAAATAGAAGCCTCAAAATCAGTCCTGGATAACACACAAGATACTGAATGTAACTGATGAAAGGAGAAAATATAAAAATGCAATTAATGAAACAGCCAATACCCAATACAGACGTCTATAAAATTAGGTGGACAAAAAGTGCAAAATAGGTAAGCAGGAATGGCTAGAGACGGAATGCAAAGCTATAGATGTATGCATGACAATGAGGAAGACAGATACTGCCTATAGCAAAATTAAAAAAAAAGATTTGGAGAAAGAGACATAGCTGTATGAATAGCCAGAGCTCAGTGGCAAGCCAGTATTAAGCAAAGGAAGGAAAGCTGTATGGTGGAAGGGATATATAGAAGAGCTATGCAAAAAGTAAAAATCTGCTGCTAATATTTTCTCAGACTTCACTGTGCATATGGAGATGTGTCCATGGGTATCAGGAGTATTAAGAGACAAGCACTGTAGATGGGCTTCAAAATGATTGCCCTCAAACTTCTCCACTGTATCCAACAAGGAAAGAGTTCACAAAATCATCAGAACAAGCAGACATTTCACAGTAAATAAAATTGTTCCAAAATGCAACCGAAGATCATGCTGTGTAGAAAATGATTAGAGAGTCTGTCTTGTTAAAAAATTTTTACCCACTGAATCATATTTATTGACCAAGTATCACAAAGTTTAAAATAGAAGTACCACTCACAGCTTTCTTCTTGAGTTCTAAATGAAGGACATGATTTCTTGAGTACTGTGACACGTGATTATAGCTGGCTCCAAGATTTCCCATCAAAAGAGAAAGCAAGGACAGTATGATCTTCCGGGAAAGTTATAGGCACTGCAGTGGACTGCATTCTCATTGATCTTCAACCTGAGTTGACCATAAATGCTGTCTGCCAAAAGCAGAAGATTTTGAAGCTCCATCAGGCATTGAGCAATAAACGCTGCAGGAAGATCATCCTGCAGTATGATAATGAGTGGCCTCTTACAGCTTCTGTCACTGCACAACATTAGGACATCAGTCTGGAACTGTATTTCCCACTCTCCCTATAGCTCTGACTTGGCACCCTCCGGCTGTCTTCTTGTCATTTCTGTAAAAGAACAGATGTGAGGCCAAAACTACAGGACACTAGATTATATCCAGAAAATGGTGTCAGTGTCTTTGGACAGCTGGAATGAATGGCTGCAACAAGGAAATTTCCACTTTCAGAATAGTGGGGAAAAGTTAGAAAACATGTGGAGACTGTCAAAAAACGGCAGAACAGTCTGTATACTAAAAGGAAGTACAGAGCTTATCTTAAAAAAATTAATATTCACAACAATGGGTTGCTCATGATTTAGTATGACCCTTTTACGGGGGCATGTTGAAAAATAATGCCTCTGAATTTTTATGTGGAGACCCTTACAGCTTTATAAATAAAACAAATGTTATTAACAATCAACATCCTTCTTTTTTATGTCTACTTGCTTGCAGCTCTCTGCCTCTAGAGGGCTCCAAACTGTACCTTGGGTTCACCATCATCAAATATCTTCCACAGAGTTCTGGATTATCCCCATCCAAATTTCATCTGTTTCCAGAAGTTAAATATCACCTTCGAGGACTTCCCTTTGACAGTGTTTAAGCAGTGCAAGCAGAGGTGAGGCTGTGGTTCTGTCAACAAACTCCAACAATTGAACAGATCGTATAAATAAAGTGGCCTCTTGTTGGTAGAAATGTGTTAGTTGCCAGGGAGACTACGTTAAGAAATAAATATGTAGACATGTAGAATAAAATGTAGAATGTTAATAACATTCTTTTCATTAAAAAGCTTTCAGAGTTTTCATTAAAAAAAATTCAGAGGCATTATTTTTAACCACTCTCTTTTTCTTTTTTTAAAAAAATTACAAATGTGCAATGAAATCATATTACCTGTTACTGACAAGTTTCTTATTTGGTTACGACCAGGATTGAGGTCGAGCTTTCTGAGCTGTTGACAGACTGAAACAGCTTCCAAGGATTTATTGTCAATTTCACATTCACTCAAATCTAGTTTGGTAATTCCTGGATGCAACAAAGAGGATAAACTATTATTACTAATGTTACCCCTCTTTGTGAAGACTACAAGAATCCTAGTTTTAAGATTAGGTGGTAGTAATTTTAGTGAGCCACAATCGCATCTATTGCTGCTCACTATAGTTTCAATGCACCTGAAACATGGAAACAAAACCAATAAATACATAGAATTCCCAGGAATAACATATTACAGTCAATTTACCACAATAAAATGAAAGCACAAGGTTCAATATGATTAACGGCAGAACATAATGACAGATTAACAAGGGCGAGGCCATTTTAAAAGAACTGTCCGGGAATTGGCTAACATTCATGAATAATTAATATAATAATTTACTAAATAAATCTGAATATCAATGGATATGTGGGGAAGCAACCATCAAATCTGAGCCTACACTCCTAGATTTTTCCTATGTTATTTTGCAACTAGGTCATTCTATTGGAGGTCTAGAAATTTATTCATTTATTCTCCTCAGACTAAGACAAGATTTATTCTGGATTTTGGACATATGAACAATTCATGTCATAACCTGGTGTAAATAAGTACAAATATGTGACCTATCTCAATCACCTTATAAATATGATACCAGTGTGAACAAATCACACTTCTCTGTACGGAAATGTCAAATATTATGAAAATGCATTCAATGCAGTTTCCTAAAAAGAACGCTTTAAATAGCCAGGACTCTGTCATACAATCTGATCCCCATTTAACTGGAGTTGTCTGCAGCTTTTGTATTAAGCCTTGTCATGTGATAGTCACACCCTCTACTAGTGTTATAAATATGAATGTCTTTGAAAATTTTATTGTACTTATTGCATTTAAAAATCGGTTGGACAGTTTTATGAATATTTAGTGATATCAGTATGAGTAATTTGGTATAACAAGCTACCAAACTAAGAATGTACACGGGAAATGTTTTTAAAACAAAATTAAAATATTTTCTAATAGAAAAATGTTTATATTCTTTCAATGAATTTTAAGATAGTGATTGTAACATGAGGCATTAGCATATCAGTTGTAATATGATAAATGTAAAAAATAAACATAAGAAGCAACAGCTACAGAATACAGTGTATTTTATAAGTATAAATATAACCATAATATTAAGTCTGATGTTTGCAAAAGCCATCATTATGATGGCTCTACACAAAGAAAATGTAAATAAATAAATAAACATCCTTTTATGTGACACGCTATCACTGTGATTTCTCAGAATTCTTACTGCTTTTTAATTATAGGCACTTTATTTGTGTGTCAGGCTGCTGCACCTTCCCATACTTCAATTCCATACACAGTATGAGGTATGGACACACAAGTGCAAAATATACTACACTTATTTGCTCACTACACAGAATTTGTGACAATGTCCTCATTGCATAGACTGACATTCTTAATTTTTGTTCCCTGAGAGAAGTGCTACTAAGCAGTTCACTATCTTCCATTTATTCTTCCATTTATCTTTATTTTCATGTCAGACAGATGCCAGTTGTGTAACAAATGTCTCCTCACAGAGACGAGTTGTTCATACACTGACCACTCACATAGCACAAGATCTGCACCTCATATTCATAGTCATTGCCTTTACCAATACAATAAAGGTTTGTCACCTGAGACCCACAACTAATGAGGAACTTTTTTCCAATCTGATCTATGTAATGGGTACTCAAATTAATTCTTATTGTCTGTTAGACAGAAAATACATTTATTTTAGTAGCATGGTATAAGATAATTTAATGAGACTAGTTTCCTTCAGCAGCTATAATCTTTTCCCAGTTTTGTGGGTAACAAGTGGATTTGTTCAAAAAGTTCAGGTTTTTTGAGGTGACCCACACATGGAGAAAGTTCTTGTGATCATTAAAAGATGTGATACATTGTTCAGATATGCCATGCTACATGAAACAAATGATAATCGTAAGGGGTGATGTCTGGTGAATGTAGTGGTGGAGTAAGATCTCCCATCAAAGCCCTTTCAAAGTTTCCTTCACTTGGTTTGAAACATGTGGTTTGCACTGTCATAAAGCAGGATGATTGTCATGTCTCTGACCATATTGCAGCTGTTAGTTTTTAAATGCACTATTCCAACTGACTAACTGTGCTTTGTAGCATTTCACCATTTAACCCAGCTCAGCTCATGCTAGACCACAGGCACCAGTATGCAGTTTGTCACTCACCTCAAAATTGTTGTCTCTGAATTGCAAAAATCAATCTCTGCAAGCTGTTCCCAACAGTTCAAGTTCTCCATACACTTCCACAAATGAACAAAGGTTTTCCACAACAAGTTTTTTGAGATGAAAACAGAAGAGCAACACTTCCTGCAAATGTTGTTTTGTAGGTACAAAACCACAGATGTTTAACGTGCTAAATAAGTAGCTTCTATTCACTCCACTAAAAGGTCATACACAGAACTGAAAGCCTAATTCTTCCACTGTCAAACAGCAACTGCTTCTGTTCATCAATGGTGACAAATAATCCAAGCTAGCCAATAGCATCCAAAAACAGTGACCGTCATATTTTTGTCTCCACGAGAGGAAATATCTCCAATACTATTACCCAGTAAATGAAATTTCCTATTGCAGTTATCACTATTCTAATATTGAATCCCTTATTTCACATGTATTGCATATTTTCTGAGTTAGTACAAAATGTACTTTTGAAAGACCTACCCTTTCTATCAAATATCTCACATCATGCTGTTTGCCTAAAAAGGATGCAGATCAAATACAGGATGAGGTTAGATTTAGAAGCTGTAGTAGTAAATTGTCATAGCTGTGTCGGGAAAGAACACGAGTTCCAAGTACTAATACGAGGGCAATCCAGACAGCAACGAAAGTTTAATTGTACCAACATAGTCTACGATAACAACACAAAAACTGAAAACACACATTCTGGCACACACTTTGTCTACTTTTCCACATAGTCGCCTTAGACTTTCAGGCACTTGTGGTGCCTTGGTGACAGTTTGTGTACACCCTCTTCATACCTGTCTATTTAACCCTGTCACAAAAGCAACCTTCAAGTTTTCACTATTTGCAAAGCATTTACTAGCAAGGTGTTCCTACAAATGAGGAAACAGAAAAAAGTCCAATGGAGCCAAGTCCGACAGTACGGAGTACGCTCGATGATGTACCACCGGAATATTTCATACAGCATGGCTCGTGTCAGCTGGGCGGCGTGTAGACATGCAGTGTTGCGAAACAGAACAATTCCATGCCAGAACTTGCCTCTTCAGTGGTTCTGGATGGCCCAATGAAGACATTCAAGGATAGCACATTACGCATCACTATTGAATGTTGTGTTGCAGGGCATGAAATTGATGAGTGGGACCCATTCCCTGCCCTGAACACAGAAGCCATCAGTTTTTGAGTTGATGGAGTTTGTTTGCCCTTGTGTGGTTCTTGAGGATGACGACGCTCCAGATTATGACACTCCACAGATCGTCACTTTTTGTGGAGGTGTTATAAAAAAAAACATGTTTCATTTCCTGTAACAATCTGGTCAAGAAATGTGTTGATGCCCATTGCAAATGCTCCAAGAAATCTAATGCAGCACCCACTCGCAGCTTTCTGGTCATCTATGATCTTGTGTGGCACCCATCATGCACAGATTTTTTGGCGCACAAAGTGGTGAGAGACAATTTTGTGCTCAACTGAACAAGACACTTTCTGACACTGTTCATGCATGTCGCTAATCGTGAATCACCTACTCTTACACGACACGATTCACATTTTCTTTCAGCGCATCTATGGTGACAGATGGTCGTCCTGATATCTCTGTCATGAACATCGGTCTTCTCATTCTTAAACATTGTACACCACTTTCCAACACTGGGTGCATTCATTAAACCTTCACCACAAATGGTAACAAGTCGGTGGTGAAGATCACAGGGTCTAACGTTTTCTGCCTGCAGAAAACTAATAACACCTGGCACCTCACACTTGGTGGGATTAGCAATCAACACAGTCATGGTCAAAGCTATCTCTGCACTTACCAAATGATAGGGCCTGACCTACAACTGGATGTGGCACCTGTTTGCATCACGATGAACATCAGAAACCAGTGAGCTGCTGCCACAAGAAAGGTGCACGGACAGTACATAGTAACAGTCCTTACTTTCTGGATGGCCATCATAGTAAGCACTGAAGATCAAATAGTTAAAGGTACTGCAAGCTGGCTAAAGCCAGAGATAAATTCAGCCAAAATTTTTATAAAGGACCTAACAGTGTTCAGAAAGCATAGATTAAATACAGTAGGCGGTGGCATGTTTGTTGCTTTCAGAAGTAGTTTATCTTGTAGTAAAATTGGAGTGCGAATTCCTGTAAGTATGGGTAAAGGTTATACTTGACAACCAGAATAAATTAATAATTGGTTCCTTTTATCAAATCTTGACTGAGATGATACAGTTGCTGAAAGGTTCAAACAAAACTTGAGTAGCATCGCAAATAGATACCTCCAAATAGGTAATGTCCAGTTACATTAATGTGACTACCTGTCAAAAGCATGAATAGCCACCTTTTGCACTGCAGACCACTGCAAGATGGGCATTAAGAGTGTCAATGAGGTTCTGGAAGGTACTGATAGGGATATGGAGCTATGTTGACTCCAGTACCACGGCCAGCTGCACTAGGTTTCTCAAACGAAGATCCACAGTGCAAACAGCACGATTGAGGTGGTTCCCCAGATTCTCAACTGTGTTTAAAATCCGAGGAGTTTGGTGGCCAGCGGAATATGTTAAATGCATCCTGGTGCTCTTTGAAACAAGCATGTACTGCACTGTCCTGGAGGTAGATGCCTTTATGCTGAGGAAAAACAAACTGCATTCCCAAGGATAGATGCATATTTGTGTTCATCCACTGGGAAGGCCACAAAAACATTCCCCAGATAATAATGCTCCCTCCTCTGGTCTGGACACTTCCAAATGTTGTTGCGGGGTGTCTGTTTTCGCTGTTTTCAGATGGTTCTGCCGATGCAGCATAAAACACAATTCATCAGAAAAGGCCACCTGTTGCCCCTCAGTGTAAGTCCAGTTGCGGCATGGCATGCAAATTCCAGCCTTTGTCATTGATGAACAGCAGTCAGCATGGGTGCATAAACCAGGCACCTACTGTGGAGGCCCACATGCAGCACCGTTCACTTAACGGTCATTGAGGAGACACTGTTAACAGTGCCTTGGTTCATCTGGGCAGTCAGTTGCTGAACAGTTGCACATCTATTCGTCCATATACATCACGACAGCTATCATTCACTCCTATCGTTATGGTCAGTGATGCATCACAGTTGCTCAGTGCCAGTTTTGGATAGCACTATTTTGTCATGTACGGTACACTTTTTAATCACGGTGGCACGCGAACAGTTTACACACTTAGCATTTTGGAAATACTTATACCCTTGGCCCGAAAACCAATGATCATGCCAACATCACATACTGTATTTTATGGAATAAGATGCACTTTCTTCTTCAAAAAGTTGCTTCCAAAATTTAAGTCCATCTCATACTGAAAATTAATATGAAAATGTCCAGTATTTGATTTAAAATTCCCGCCAGTCTTAAAAATGGCCATATATTTGATGCCACAGGAAACCTATCTCTATCTGGCAACAATGGATTCACCAGGCGGCAGCAGCAGTGCACAGGTCCAATGAGCATGAGTTGCGGAGATTTAAAAGCTTGCCAACACTGTCTCCCTCCCACCCCGCAATCACAAACCCGGAACACTGTTTATCCTATGATGTCTCATTGCAGTCTACAGTGCCAGTGTACTTGAACTGATAGTGATTTATGTTATGTGTAATATTATAATATTTTTGTCAGTAGGTAGTTTTGTAAAGGAAAAAAATAAAAGGTATCCAGAGGATTCGGGCTGTAAATTGAAAATAATAGCATATGCAGAATAATATGGAAACACAGCAACTGAGCGGCATTTCGGCCCTCCAGCAACAGAAAAAAACCATTTGCGATTGGCCGACTAGTAAAGAACTGAAAAAATGAGGAAGACTAAATGTGCGAATAGAGGACTGAATGCATAATGGCCACAACTGGAAGATGATGTACTGAAATGAATTGAAGGATACCATCAAAATATCATTGGAATTAATGTAAAGATGATTCAAATACATGCTAGTAACCTAGCACTACAGTAGAACTTAGCAGACTTTAAGGGTGGAGTTGGTTGGTGCTACAGGTTCATGAAGTGTCATGGACTTGTCATGCAAACCAAAACATCTCAGTAAATGGCACACGAGTATGAAGAGAAAATATTATCTTTCCATCGCTTTATTATTCGACATTGAAAGAAAACCGTGTAGAAATAAGCAAAATAGCGGATATGTATGAAACTCCTCCAAAATTTGATGTGCTGAGTGACAGAACTGTTGTCATGAAAGGTGCTACAACTATGCAAACAAGTGTACATGAGAAAAATTATCTACACTGTTGTGATGGAACATCTACACTGTTGTTCTTTTATGTTGTCTTGAAAGTACAAAACTTAATCCAATGATTATTTTCAAGTGCAAAACAATGCCAAAACCTTCTGAAATACAACCAGGTATTGGATCCCTTTATTGGGCAGGCAGGTCAGAGAATTTAAAAAGGGAAATGGATCGGTTAAAGTTAGATATAGTGGGAATTGATGTTCAGTGACAGGAACAGGACTTCTGGTCAAGTGAATACAGTGTTATAAACACAAACTCAAATAGGGGCAATACGGGAGTAGGTTTAATAACAAATAAGAAAATAGGAATGTGGGTAAGCTACTATAAACAGCACAATGAATGCATTGTTGTAGACAAGATAAATACCATTCCAGCACCTTCCAGAGGGAAGTGAAGAAATGTATGACAACATAAAAGAAATTATTCAGAGAGTTAAGGGAGATGAAAATTTAATAGCAATGGGGGAATGCAATTGATACTAGGAAAATGAAGAGAAGGATAAATAGTAATTGACTTTGGACTGGGGGAAAGGAACGAAAAAGGAAGTCACCTAGTAGAGTTTTGCACAGATCATAATTCAATCATCACTATCAGTTGGTTTAAGACTCATGAAAGAAGGTTGCACATGTGGAAGCAACCTGGGGACACCGGATGTTTGAGACTGATTATGTAATTGTAAGGCAGAGATTTTGGAACCAGATTTTAAAGTGCAAGACATTTCCAGGGGCCATAGATTAAAACAGCAGAACCTGCAAAAAGGTAGGAAATTAAGGAGATGGGCCCTGAATAGTTGAAAGAACCTGACGCTGTTGAGAATTTCAGAGAGAGCATTAGGTAAAAATGACAAGAACAGGGGAAAGGAACACAACAGAAGAAAAATGGGTAGCTTTGAAAAAAAGAAATAGTGACAGTAGTACAGGATCAAATAGGTAAAAATACAAGGCTTATGGTAGTTGAAATTCTTGCGTAACACAGGAGATACTTAATATAACTGAAGAAAGGAGAAAATATAAAAATGCAGTAAATGAAGCAGGTGAAAGGGAATACAAATGTACAAAGAATGAGATTGACAGGAAGTGCAAAATGGCTAGAGGACAAATGTAGGTTTTAGAAGCATATACCACTAGATAAAAGATTAATACCACCTGCTGGGAAATTAAAGAGACCTTTGGATAAAAGAGAAGCTGCTGTATGAAAGTCAAGAGCTCACATGGAAAGCCAGCCCTAGGCAAAGAAGGGAAAGCTGAAAGATGGAAGGAGTATTTAGAGGGTCTATACATAGAAGGTGAAGGCAATATTATAGAACTGGAGGAAGACATAGATGATGAAGATGAGATGAGAGATATGATATACTGTGAGAAGAATTTGACAGAACACTGAAAAACTTAACTCGAAACAAGGTCCCAGGAGTAGACGACATTCCGTCAGAACTACTGATGGCCTTGGGAGAGCCAGCCATGACAAAACTCTACCATCTGGTGTGCAAGATGTACAAGACAGGCAAAGTACCCTCAGATTTCATGAAGAATGTAATAATTCCAAATCTAAAGAAAGCAAGTCCTGACAGGTGTGAAAATTACCAAATTATCAGTTTAATAAATCACAGTTGCAAAACACTAACACGAATTCTTTACAGAACAATGAGATTTCTACAGAAGCCAACCTTGAGGAAGATCAGTTTGGATTCCAGAGAAATACAGGAATATGTGAAGTAATATTGACCCTACGACTTATCTTAGAAGACAGGTCAAGGTAAGGCAAACCTACGTTTATAGCACTTGTAGACGTAGAGAAAGCTTTAGACAATGTTGACTGGAATACTCCCTTTGGAATTCTGAAGGTAGCAGGGCTAAAATACAGGGAGTGAAAGGCTATTTACAGCTTGTATTGAAATCAGAGTCAAGGGGCATGAAAGGGAAGTTGTGGTTGAGAAGGTAATGAGACAGGGTTGTAGCCTATTGCCAATGTTATTCAATCTGTACACTGAGCAAGCAGTAAAGGAAACAAAGAAAAATTTGGAGTAGGAATTAAAGTCCATGGAGAACAAATAACAAAGGACGTTTTCGCCAGCCTGCGACGGCTCACCTGAAGATGACTGGCAGGTGCCAAGTTGAAATATCGTGCGAAGTATTGAACGACGACCGGCTGCAAGCCCAAAATTTGTTTGAACAACAACTTTGAGGTTTGCCGATGACATTGTAATTCTCTCAGAGACAGCAAAGGACTTGGAAGAGCAGCTGAACTGAATTAACAGGGTCTTGAAAGGAGAAGATAAGATGAACATTAACAAAATCAAAAACGAGGATAGTGGAAAGTAGCTGAATTAAATCATGCGATGCTAAGAGAATATGATTATAAAATGAGACACTTAAAGTAATAGATGACTTTTGCTATTTGGGCAGCAAAATAATTGATGATGGCCGAAGCAGAGAAGATATAAAATGCAGACTGGCAATGGCCAGAAAAGAGAAGAGAAGTTTGTTAGCATCAATTATACATTCATTGTCATGAAGTCTTTTCTGAAAGTATTTGTATGGAATGTAGCCATGTATGGAAGTGAAACATGGGAAATAAACAGTTAGACAAGAAGAGAATAGAAGCTTTTGAAATGTGGTTCTACAGAAGACTACTGACAATTAGAGGGGTAGATCACATAACTAATGAAGAGGTACTGAACAGAATTGGGGAGAAAAGGAGTGGCACAGCATGACTAGAAGAAGGGATCGGTTGGTAGGGCATATTCTGAGGCATCAAAGGATCACCAAATTAGTACTGGAGGGAAGTGTAAGGAGTAAAAATTGTAGATGGAGACAAAGGGATGAATACAGTATGCAGATTCAGAAGGGTGTAGGTTGCAGCAATTATTCAGAGATGAATAGGACACAGGACAGAGCATCATGGAGAACTGCATTAAAACCAGTCTTTGGATTAAGACCAACACCACCACCACCGCCACCACCACAATAACAACAACAAGAAAATGTGTCAAGCACTCCAATCTATAGCGGATGAAAGCCCCCATTTCTCAGCAATGTAGAATATGTAAGATTCCGTGAACTTGTGGAAAATCAAGATTGGAAACATTAAGAGAAATGTGAAGACAAGACTGAAAGAACATAACAGTCTTTGCCAACTAGGAAACACAGAAAAATCAGCTATAGTAGAGGATTCTCTCAGGTCAGGAAATCATGAAATGAAGTTTTCTGAAACCTAACTTTTATCTACAATCGCAAACTATTATTCACAGCTACACACGTAAGCCACAAAATATATAAGCATGGGTACAATTTTGGCAGGAAAGAAGATGCTATGAAACTTCGTGATATATTAACAGTGGCTCTGTAGAATTAATAGATCAGTTATTAGGCAACTGATGACCTCATAAGTTAAGTCGCATAGTGCTCAGAGCCATTTGAGTTATGCTCAACAGGTGACGATCAATAGTTAAATTTTATCTATGGCAAGGATTCTCTCTCCTGATCACATGCAAATTTGACCACGCCCTCTTTACAAATGCCATGTCGCTCCCCTACGTCAAATTTGTCAGTGGGCAAGATAGCATCACCAGGAGCACCTCCAAAAATATCCAGTGGAGTTCTGGATGAAATGTGAGGAACCGAAAAATTTCTTGGACCACAGCCGTACAACCTGGGAGACTCACCAGCAACTAAGACATCCACTCATGAAATTCTTCATTATAGGATCTCTCACAAAACCCAAAGAATTTCTAGCCGTATGTATATGCTGTCAGTGGCGTCAAAGTTAGTGTGCAACCACTTATGGAGGACACAGGAATTGAAATGAAATTGGGGGCAACAAATCAAAATTAGAAAGTCCTTTACATCGATACTTCACAATCCACCTTGCGGCACATGGCGGGTAACCACATTATTACTAGTCTTTTTCTTTCCTGTTCGACTCGCAAATAGAACAAGGGAAGAGCGACTGTCTATAAAGCCTCCGTATGAGCCCTAATTTCTCGTGTCTTATCTTTGTGATCTCTACACAAAATGTATGTTGGCGGCAGTAGGGTCGTTCTGCAGTCAGCTTGAAATGCCGGTTCTCTAAACTTTCTCAGCAGTGTTCTTCGAAATGAATGTCTTCTTCCCTCCAGGGATTCCCAGATGAGTTCCCAAAGCACCTACGTAACACTTGCTCGTTGTTCAAACCTACCAGTAACAAATCTAGCAGCCAGCCTCTGGATTGCTTCAATCATTTACTCTAATCTGATCTGGCACAGATCCCAAACACTAAAGCAGTGCTAAGCATAGGTCACACTAGCATCCTATAAGCAGTCTCCTTTATAGATGAACCATACTTTCCTCGAATTCTCCCAATGAATCGAAGTTGTCTATTTACCTTTCCTACTACAATTCTCAAATGCTTGTTCCATTTCGCTTTGCTTTGCAACATAACGGCCAGATGTTTAAACGAAGTGACTGTGTCAAGTAGGCCACAGCTAACACTGTATCTGAACATTACGGGGTTCTTTTCCTACTCATCTGCATTAACTTATGGTTTTCTACATTTAAAGTTAGCTGCCATTCATCACACCAACTAGAAATTTTGTCTAAGCCATCTTGTATTCTCCTACAGTCATTCAACGATGACACCTTACTGTACACTACAGCATCATCAGCAAACAATTGCAGTTGCTGCCCACCCTATCTGCCATATCATATATGTATATATAGAATAACAGCGGTCCTGCCGCACTTCCCTGGGCCACTTTTGACGATACCCTTGTCTCTGGTGAACACTCACCATTGATGACAACATATCAATTTCTATAACTTAAGATGTTTTCGAGCCACTCACATACCTGTGAAACTATTCCATATGCTCATACCTTCTTTAACCTCCTGAAATGGAGCACTGTATCAAACGCTTTCCAGAAATCTAGAAATATGGAATCTGCCTGTAGCCCTTTATCCATAGTTCACAGTATATCATGTCACAAAAGGGCAGCTCAGTTTCACAAAAGTGATGTTTTCTAAAACCACACTTATTCGTGGACAAAAGTTTCTTGGCCTGAAGAAATTTTTTTTATATTCTAATTGAGAATATGTTCAAGA
Organism: Schistocerca americana; assembly: GCF_021461395.2. Lineage (NCBI taxonomy): Eukaryota > Metazoa > Arthropoda > Insecta > Orthoptera > Acrididae > Schistocerca > Schistocerca americana. The sequence continues at coordinate 554,521,230 of NC_060125.1, read as the reverse complement.
ATTCTGCAGAAAACTGACGTTAAGGATATTGGTCTGTAATTTTACAGGTCTATTCTTTTACCTTTCTTATATACTGGAATCGCCTGTGATTTTTTCCAGTCAGTTGGGACTTTGTGTTGAATGAGAGATTCACGGTAAATGCAAGTCAGGTAAAGGGCTTATCTGGCACAAACACTCTCCTAGCCGTCTTGCCTGATTTATTTACTTTCGTAATCATAGCTGACTTCCGTTGCTGAGTGTCAACAGCAAGTGTTCATCACAGTACCTCAAACTACCGCCAAGCCTAAGGGAAGATACAGAAGTACCACCCTAGTTTAGTTCTCACTCAACTATAAAGACAGGCGATATGAATATTAGTGTCAGCCAATGCTGAGAAGAAGCTAAAATTTTTAAAATTAAACACGTCTCCAAGGCTTGTGCTCGTTGGGGCCTCTGTCAGAATCCATATAGAATTTGTGCTGAATTAGCTCCTTTTTTAACCATAATATTCAGTTGATCCATTTCACAAAAAAAAATATGTCTAGGGACTGGAAAAAAAGCACAGGTCACACCTGCTTATGAGCAAGGTAACATCCATGAAACCCCGTACAGTCTTATTGACATCAGTCCATTGCACAATCCTAGAACATATTCCAAGTTCAAAAATAATTATTTATCTTGAACAAAATGATCTACTGCATGCCAATCAGCATGGATTACAAAAACATCAATCGTGCGAAACTCAGGTATTTCCTGAAAGCGGTGAATCAAGGTAGTCAGGCAGATGTATCACTTTTTTTTCATTACCAACGAGCATTTGGTTCAGCACTATAGCTATTATTTTCATCAAAAGTATGACCTATGTGGTTGTTGTGTTGCTGCTGTGGTCTTCAGTCCAGAGACTGGTTTGATGCGGCTCTCCATGCTACTCTATCCTGTGCAAGGTTCTTCATCTCCCATTACCTACTGCAACCTACATCCTTCTGAATCTGTTTAGTGTATTCATCTCTTGGTCTCCCTCTACGATTTTTACCCTCCACGCTGCCCTCCAATACTAAATTGGTGATCTCTTGATGCTTCAGAATACGCCCTACCACCCGATCCCTTCTTCTAGTCAAGTTGTGCCACAAATTTCTCTTCTCTCCAATTCTATTCAGTATCTCCTCATTAGTTATGTGATCTACCCATCTAATCTTCAGCATTCTTCTGTAGCACCACATTTCGAAAGCTTCTATTCTCTTCTTGTCTAAACTATTTATCGTCCACGTTTCACTGCCACTCCAAACAAATACTTTCAGAAACAACTTCCTGACACTTAAATCTACAGGCCTACTCGATGTTAACAAATTTCTCTTCTTCAGAAATGCTTTCCTTGCCACTGCCAGTTTACATTTTATATCCTCTCTACGTCGACCATCATCAGTTATTTTGCTCCCCAAATAGCAAAACTCCTTTACTACTTTAAGTGTCTCATTTCCCAATCTAATTCCTGCTGCATCACCCAATTTAATTCGACTACATTCCATTACTCTAGTTTTGCTTTTGTTGATGTTCATATTATATCCTCCTTTCAAGACACTGTCCATTCCGTTCAGCTGCTCTTCCAAGTCCTTTGCTGTCTCTGAAAGAATTAAAATGTCATCGGTGAACCTCAAAGTTTTTATTTCTTCTCCATGGATTTTAATTCCTACTCCGAATTTTTCTTTTGTTTCCTTTATTGCTTGCTCAATATACAGGGTGAATAACATCGGGGAGAGGCTACAACCCTATCTCACTCCCTTCCCAACCAATGCTTGCCTTTCATGCCCCTCGACCCTTATAACTGCCATCTGGTTTCTGTACAAATTGTAATTACCCTTTTGGTTCCTGTATTTTACCCCTGCCACCTTCAGAATTTGAAAGAGAGTATTCTAGTCAACATTGTCAAAAGCTTTCTCTAAGTCTACAAATGCTAGAAACATAGGTTTGCCTTTCCTTAATCTTTCTTCTAAGATAAGGCGTAAGGTCAGTATTGCCTCACGTGTTCCAACATTTCTACGGAATCCAAACTGATCTTCCTCGAGGTCGGCTTCAACCAGTTTTTCTATTCGTCTGTAAAGAATTCGTGTTAGTATTTTGCAACAGTGGCTTATTAAACTGATAGTGGGGTAATTTTCACATCTGTCAACACCTACTTTCTTTGGGATTGGAATTATTATATTCTTCTTGGAGTCTGAGGGTATTTCGCCTGTCTCATACATCTTGCTCACCAGATGGTAGAGTTTTGACAGGACTGGCTCTCCCAAGGCCATCAGTAGTTCTAATGGAATGTTTTCTACTCCTGGGGCCTTGTTTCGACTCAGGTCTTTCAGTGCTCTGTCAAACTCTTCACGCAGTATCGTATCTCCCAGTTCATCTTCGTCTACATCCTCTTCCATTTCCATAATATTGTCCTCAAGCACATTGCCCTTGTATAGACCCTCTATATACTCCTTCCACCTTTCTGCTTTCCCTTCTTTGCTTAGAACTGGGTTTCCATCTGAGCTCTTGATATTCATACAAGTGGTTATCTTTTCTCCAAAGGTCTCCTTAATTTTCCTGTAGGCAGTATCTATCTTACCCCTAGTGAGATAAGCCTCTACATCCTTACATTTGTCCTCTAGCCATCCCTGCTTAGCAGTTTTGCACTTCCTGTCGATCTCATTTTTGAGACGTTTGTATTTCTTTTTGCCTGCTTCATTTACTGCATCTTTGTATTTTCTCCTTTCGTCAATTAAGTTCAATATTTCTTCTGTTACCCAAGGAGTTCTACTAGCCCTCGTCTTTTTACCTACTTGATCCTCTGCTGCCTTCACTACTTCATCCCTCAGAGCTACCCATTTGTCTTCTACTGTATTTCTTTCCCCCATTCCTGTCAATTGTTCCTTTATGCTCTCCCTGAAACTCTGTACAACCTCTGGTTTAGTCAGTTTATCCAGGTCCTATCTCCTTAAATTCCCACTTTTTTGCAGTTTCTTCAGTTTTAATCTACAGCTCATAACCAATAGGTTGTGGTCAGAGTCCACATCTGCCCCTGGAAATGTCTTACAGTTTAAAAGCTGGTTCCTAAATCTCTGTCTTACCATTATATAATCTATCTGATACCTTCTAGTATCTCCAAGATTCTTCCACCTATACAACCTTCTTTCATGATTCTTGAACCAAGTGTTAGCTATGATTAAGTTATGCTCTGTGCAAAACTCTACCAGGCAGCTTCCTCTTTCATTTCTTAGCCCCAATCCATATTCACCTACTATGTTTCTGTCTATCCCTTTTCCTACTCTCGAATTCCAGTCACCCATGACTCTTAAATTTTCATCTCCCTTCACTACCTGAATAATTTCTTTTATCTCATCATACATCTCTTCAATTTCTTCGTCATCTGCAGAGCTAGTTGGCATATAAACTTGTACTACTGTAGTAGGCGTGGGCTTCGTGACTATCTTGGCCACAATAATGCGTTCACTATGCTATTTGTAGTAACTTACCCGCACTCCTATTTTTTTTATTCATTATTAAACCGACTCCTGCTTTACCCCTATTTGATTTTGTATTTATAACCCTGAATTCACCTGACCAAAAGTCTTGTTCCTCCTGCCACCGAACTTCACTAATTCCCACTATATCTAACTTTAACCTATCCATTTCCCTTTTTAAATTTTCTAATCTACCTGCCCAGTTAAGGGATCTGACATTCCACGCTCCGATCCGTAGAACGCCAGTTTTCTTTCTCCTACGGCCGTAGTTTCCCCTTGCTTTTAGCCGTTCGCAGTACCAGCACAGCAAGGCCGTTTTGGTTAATGTTGCAAGGCCAGGTCAGTCAATCATCCAGACTGTTGCCCCTGCAACTACTGAAAAGGCTGCTGCCCCTCTTCAGGAACCACACATTTGTCTGGCCTCTCAACAGATACCCCTCCGTTGTGGTTGCACCTACGGTACGGCCATCTGTATCGCTGAGGCACGCAAGCCTCCCCACCAATGGCAAGGTCCATGGTTCACTATACAGCTGTTAAATTTCAGTGTTAGAATCACGACACAACCAACATATGCAATGGCCTTTTACAAATAAAACATTAATGTAACAATTTTCCTGACATCAAAATTTACCATATGAGAATGCCACTTCAAGTGACATACCTGCTTCGTAATGCCCTCTTCCCACACACTAATACTCAAATAAACTGTTCACATATGACAGAACATGCCACAGCATGATTACATCATTGGTGAATGCTGACACAGAGTGCCGTATACTTCAGTTGGGCCACATTGTCTGTGCATATTAGTGTATGTGCTTTAGTGTGTCATGAAGAACTCCTCAGAAATGTAAAGTAATGCATGCAAAACTAACAATGTACACTCTTAGTGAGAAAGAGCTGTGAAATTGAAAATTAAGAGAGCATGGTCTGAAAAGAAATAGAAAAGTAATACAAACAAAAATGCGGCTTTGGTACATCACAAATTGCATAAACTAACAGGTACACAAAGATGTTAATGAAACAATTACTGTCAGTATAAGGCAGCACACGAGACACGGTTCTTATGGCCCAATAACAATAGTTCATGTAAGTCCAATAATGAACCAAAGTGTACAATACGATACAAAACAAGCATTTGTCACTGTGTTTCTGGTTGCAAAAGCTCTGAGAAATGATGTTTCAGGAAGAAGTTCAAATGTTTCTGCATGAGTGGCCAAGCACATTGCATCCATCCCAGATTATTGCTCAAGTGTGTTGGACACTACTCAACAGGGCTTACAAGGAACAGCCTATTAAACAAATATAAGAAAGAGCAGCACAAGTGGTCACAAGAATGTTCAGCCCACTGGAGAGTGTCACAGTGACGCTGGGAACCTAAATTGGCAGACACCTAAAGATAGACACACCAAGGCTACTTACAAAGTTTCAAGAACAATGATTAAATGAGTAATCTAGGAATATGTTACAACTCTCTTACATACCAGTCTCATGGGATTGTGAAGGACATATTAAGCTCATTGTGCTCCTAATATCTATGCGGAACGGGAAGGAACCCTACGACATGGTAGGGTCGACAGAAGCGTCCGATCCCACGCGTCGGCTTTGACCCGTGACGTAAGGGTGTTGTGGTGTGTGATGTCATGACGGTGCGGAGTTTGGTATGTGAGTGTGGCGTGTTTGTAGATGTCGTCGTGTTGTGGTTTGTTGTGCCCTCTGATGGTATGTTCAGGGTTTTTGTTTGTGTGGTGTAATGGGCTCAGTTTGCTCTTGGGTCAGTCCATGTTAAAGAGACTTTGTGACAAAAAAATTAAAATGACAATATTACAAATACACTCCTGGAAATTGAAATAAGAACACCGTGAATTCATTGTCCCAGGAAGGGGAAACTTTATTGACACATTCCTGGGGTCAGATACATCACATGATCACACTGACAGAACCACAGGCACATAGACACAGGCAACAGAGCATGCACAATGTCGGCTTTAGTACAGTGTATATCCACCTTTCGCAGCAATGCAGGCTGCTATTCTCCCATGGAGACGATCGTAGAGATGCTGGATGTAGTCCTGTGGAACGGCTTGCCATGCCATTTCCACCTGGCGCCTCAGTTGGACCAGAGTTCGTGCTGGACGTGCAGACCGCGTGAGACGACGCTTCATCCAGTCCCAAACATGCTCAATGGGGGACAGATCCGGAGATCTTGCTGGCCAGGGTAGTTGACTTACACCTTCTAGAGCACGTTGGGTGGCACGGGATACATGCGGACGCGCATTGTCCTGTTGGAACAGCAAGTTCCCTTGCCGGTCTAGGAATGGTAGAACGATGGGTTCGATGACGGTTTGGATGTACCGTGCACTATTCAGTGTCCCCTCGACGATCACCAGTGGTGTACGGCCAGTGTAGGAGATCGCTCCCCACACCATGATGCCGGGTGTTGGCCCTGTGTGCCTCGGTCGTATGCAGTCCTGATTGTGGCACTCACCTGCACGGCGCCAAACACGCATACGACCATCATTGGCACCAAGGCAGAAGCGACTCTCATCGCTGAAGACGACACGTCTCCATTCGTCCCTCCATTCACGCCTGTCGCGACACCACTGGAGGAGGGCTGCACGATGTTGGGGCGTGAGCGGAAGACGGCCTAACGGTGTGCGACACCGTAGCCCAGCTTCATGGAGACGGTTGCGAATGGTCCTCGCCGATACCCCAGGAGCAACAGTGTCCCTAATTTGCTGGGAAGTGGCGGTGCGGTCCCCTACGGCACTGCGTAGGATCCTACGGTCTTGGCGTGTATCCGTGCGTCGCTGCGGTCCGGTCCCAGGTCGACGGGCACGTGCACCTTCCGCCGACCACTGGCGACAACATCGATGTACTGTGGAGACCTCACGCCCCACGTGTTGAGCAATTCGGCGGTACGTCCACCCGGCCTCCCGCATGCCCACTATACGCCCTCGCTCAAAGTCCGTCAACTGCACATACGGTTCACGTCCACGCTGTCGCGCCATGCTACCAGTGTTAAAGACTGCGATGGAGCTCCGTATGCCACGGCAAACTGGCTGACACTGACGGCGGCGGTGCACAAATGCTGCGCAGCTAGCGCCATTCGACAGCCAACACCGCGGTTCCTGGTGTGTCCGCTGTGCCGTGCGTGTGATCATTGCTTGTACAGCCCTCTCGCAGTGTCCGGAGCAAGTATGGTGGGTCTGATACACTGGTGTCAATGTGTTCTTTTTTCCATTTCCAGGAGTGTATAACCTCAAAAATGCCAAGTTAAAAGTACATTTGTTCATTGCAAAATAATCATGAATATGAAAAAATTAAATTTTTACCTTCACTAAGTGTTTAAAGTGCACTACTCTATGGCACCACACAGAGGTATGTTTTATGCTATTTCCAGATGAGTATTAGTTGTGTTATCTATGGCTGATTGTTCTATTGTTGCAAAGAATATTGAAGTCAACATTGTTATAGCTCATAATAATTCATTTTGTTGAGGTAAGCTAATTGCATTTCTTTATTTTGTTAACATATATATATAAAAAAAAAAAACAAAGATGACGTGACTTACCAAACGAAAGCGCTGGCTTGTTGATAGACACACAAACATACACACAAAATTCAAGCTTTCGCAACCAACGGTTCCTTCATCAGGAAAGAGGGAAGGAGAGGGAAAGACGAAAGGATGTGGGTTTTAAGGGAGAGGGTAAGGAGTCATTCCAATCCCGGGAGCAGAAAGACTTACCTTGGGACACACACACACACACACACACACACACACACACACACACACACACATCCATCCGCACATACACAGACACAAGCAGACATTTGTAAAGGTAAAGAGTTTGGGCAGAGATGTCAGTCGAGGCGGAAGTACAGAGGCAAAGATGTTGTTGAATGACAGGTGAGGTATGAGTGGCGGCAACTTGAAATTAGCAGAGGTTGAGGCCTGGTGGGTAACGAGAAGAGAGGATATACTGAAGGGCAAGTTCCCATCTCCGGAGTTCTGACAGGTTGGTGTTAATGGGAAGTATCCAGATAACCCGGACGGTGTAACACTGTGCCAAGACGTGCTGGCCGTGCACCAAGGCATGTTTAGCCACAGGGTGATCCTCATTACGAAACAAACACTGTCTGCCTGTGTCCATTCATGCGAATGGACAATTTGTTGCTGGTCATTCCCACAGGCAAGTCAGTTGGTAAATCACGTGGGTGCTTTCACACGTGGCTCTGCCTTTGATCGTGTACACCTTCCGGGTTACAGGACTGGAGTAGGTGGTGGTGGGAGGGTGCATGGGACAGGTTTTACACCGGGGGTGGTTACAAGGGTAGGAGCCAGAGGGTAGGGAAGGTGGTTTGGGGATTTCATAGGGATGAACCAAGAGGTTACAAAGGTTAGGTGGACGGCGGAAAGACACTCTTGGTGGAGTGGGGAGGATTTCATGAAGGATGGAACCACAACACCCTAATTGAGTAGTTAACCTTTCCTCCAAACCTCTCTCCCAATCCGAAACCTGTGTCCTATCCAAAGGTCTCACCTTCAGCCCTACTCCCAGATTCATCCAAACAGCCCTCGTCAAAGATGAAATGAGATCCATCCTTCATGAAATCCTCCCCACTCCACCAAGAGTGTCTTTCCGCCGTCCACCTAACCTTCGTAACCTCTTGGTTCATCCCTATGAAATCCCCAAACCACCTTCCCTACCCTCTGGCTCCTACCCTTGTAACCACCCCCGGTGTAAAACCTGTCCCATGCACCCTCCCACCACCACCTACTCCAGTCCTGTAACCCGGAAGGTGTACACGATCAAAGGCAGAGCCATGTGTGAAAGCACCCACGTGATTTACCAACTGACCTGCCTACATTGTGAAGCTTTCTATGTGGGAACGACCAGCGACAAACTGTCCATTCGCATGAATGGACACAGGCAGACAGTGTTTGTTGGTAATGAGGATCACCCTGTGGCTAAACATGCCTTGGTGCACGGCCAGCACATCTTGGCACAGTGTTACACTGTCCGGGTTATCTGGATACTTCCCACTAACACCAACCTGTCAGAACTCCAGAGATGGGAACTTGCCCTTCAGTATATCCTCTCTTCTCGTTATCCGCCAGGCCTCAACCTCCGCTAATTTCAAGTTGCCGCCGCTCATACCTCACCTGCCATTCAACAACATCTTTGCCTCTGTACTTCCGTCTCAACTGACATCTCTGCCCAAACTCTTTGCCTTTACAAATGTCTGCTTGTGTCTGTGTATGTGCAGATGGATATGTGTGTGTGTGCGAGTGTATACCTGTCCTTTTTTCCCCCCAAGATAAGTCTTTCCGCTCCCGGGATTGGAATGACTCCTTACCCTCTCCCTTAAAACCCACATCCTTTCGTCTTCCCTCTCCTTCCCTCTTTCCTGATGAAGCAACCATGGGTTGCGAAAGCTTGAATTTTGTGTGAGTGTGTTTGTGTGTCTATCAACATACCAACGCTTTCTTTTGGTAAGTTACATCATCTTTGTTTTTAGATATATATCTAGTAAATTTGTTCTGTACAATACCTTCCAGTAAAAGTGAGGTTATGCACATGTTCTACAATATCATACCATTACATGGCATTTTGAAATCTTATTTAACACTCTTAGAGCTGTTACAGGCGTTATTAATTTTTGTTTCGGGTGTTACTTAACAAATGCGTAACACCCGTAACTTGAACTGGAAGGTTTAATGCCACCTTCATCTTTAGTAGGCCTAGGCCCTACATTTAATTTATAACCAAAGGGAATTATTATGAATGAAAAAAGTTTTTCAACTATGTTTATTACATATGAAAACAGTTTTAAGCACAAAAACTAAAATTTTTATTCCTCTGCATACATTTGTTTAAGCGCTACACCCACATCATAAAAGTTAATTAGGGCATTGACCTGACTCAACTGACGTTCTCCTAGAAAGTTAATTAAGCCCAAAATTCTTTAGATTACATATAGTTTATGTTTTCCATTCTAACTTTTCCAAGAACAACAATATTGTTAACCTCAGTTTTAAATTTTATATAGGCCCAGTAAACTGCTTATTGAGGCAAAGTCTAGTCATTCATACGAGTGTATGTTTAACAATGTCTATTACTTTTATCTCTCTGCACAGTGTTATGTTTATACATAAATAGGCCTACATTATCAGGATTTCTGTCTTCGCAGACCATTGCACCAGTACCAGCAAGGGAAAGAGTGAAGAAGCACCGAGAAAAGATGAAAGAAAAGCAAGAAAACAGAGAAGCTTACTTGAAGAAAGAATGAGAAAGAGACAAATTAAGAAGATTGCTGGTTAAAGAAAAACTGAACAACAATCAACGTCTTAGAGATAAGAATCGAAGAAAAATAAGAGAGATAGAGAGAGCATTGACAGAAAAGAAAAAACTAGAACTCGCAAGATCAAAAGTTCCAAATGAACCTTCTCCTACTGGGACAGACATTTGGTAAAGCTGTGAAGAAACTGTTGAAGGTACTTCCAAAAAGCCCCAGTAAAAAAATCTGCTGTTATTAAAAAGATAGTTTCCGATATCGTTGGCTCTGAAACTTTCATATGTGATACAAAACATACCAAAACTCCAGTCTTAAGTGAAGAGGAAAAACTAAAAATTCACGAGTTCTTCACTAGGGACGACATTAGCCGCCAAGCTCCAGGGCATTAAGATGTTGTAACTGTATGGAAAAAGGGAGAATGTAAACAGAAATTCCAACAGCGTCACTTACTTCTGACTGTAGGAGAGGTTTATGAGAAATTCAAAAAACTCCATCCAGATATTTCTGTAGGATGGTCCACGTTTTATTCACTGCGAGCACCTTTAGTTCTCCTATCATCATGTTGTTGTTGGTGTTGTTGTGGTCTTCAGTCCTGAGACTGGTTTGATGCAGCTCTCCATGCTACTCTATCCTGTGCAAGCTTCTTCATCTCCCAGTACTTACTGCAACCTACATCCTTCTGAATCTGCTTAGTGTATTCATCTCTTGGTCTCCCTCTACGATTTTTACCCTCCACACTGCCCTCCAATACTAAATTGGTGATCCCTTGATGCCTCAGGAAATGTCCTACCAACCGATCCCTTCTTCTGGCCAAGTTGTGCCACAAGCTTCTCTTCTCCCCAATCCTATTCAATACTTCATCATTAGTTATGTGATCTACCCATCTAATCTTCAGCATCCTTCTGTAGCACCACATTTCGAAAGCTTCTATTCTCTTCTTGTCCAAACTATTTATCGTACATGTTTCACTTCCATACATGGCTACACTCCATACAAATACTTTCAGCAACGACTTCCTGACACTTAAATCTATACTTGATGTTAACAAATTTCACTTCTTCAGAAACGCTTTCCTTGTCATTGCCAGTCTACATTTTATATCCTCTCTACTTCAACCATCATCAGTTATTTTGCTCCCCAAATAGCAAAACTCCTTTACTACTTTAAGTGTCTCATTTCCTAATCTAATTCCCTCAGCATCACCCGACTTAATTCGACTACATTCCATTATCCTCGTTTTGCTTTTGTTGATATTCATCTTATATCCTCCTTTCAAGACACTGTCCATTCCATTCAACTGCTCTTCCAAGTCCTTTGCTGTCTCTGACAGAATTACAATGTCATCGGCGAACCTCAAAGTTTTTATTTCTTCTCCATGGATTTTAATACCTACTCCGAATTTTTCTTTTGTTTCCTTCACTGCTTGCTCAATATACAGAATGAATAACATCGAGGAGAGGCTACAACCCTGTCTTACTCCCTTCCCAATCACTGCTTCCCTTTCATGTCCCTCGACTCTTGTAACTAACATCTGGTTTCTGTACAAATTGTAAATAGCCTTTCGCTCCCTGTATTTTACCCCTGCCACCTTCAGAATTTGAAAGAGAGTATTCCAGTCAACATTGTCAAAAGCTTTCTCTAAGTCTACAAATGCTAGAAACATAGGTTTCCCTTTCCTTAATCTTTCTTCTAAGATAAGTCGTAAGGTCAGTATTGCCTCACGTGTTCCAGTGTTTCTACGGAATCCAAACTGATCTTTCCCGAGGTCGGCTTCTACCAGTTTTTCCATTTGTCTGTAAAGAATTTGTGTTAGTATTTTGCAGCTGTGGCTTATTAAACTGATTGTTCGGTAATTTTCACATCTGTCAGCACCTGCTTTCTTTGGGATTGGAATTATTATATTCTTCTTGAAGTCTGAGGGTACTTCGCCTGTTTCATACATCTTGCTCACCAGATGGTAGAGTTTTGACAGGGCTGGCTCTCCCAAGGCCGTCAGTAGTTCCAATGGAATGTTGTCTATTCCGGGGGCCTTGTTCCGACTCAGGTCTTTCAGTGCTCTGTCAAACTCTTCACGCAGTATCGTATCTCCCAGTTTATCTTCATCTACATCCTCTCCCATTTCCATAAGATTGTCCTCAAGTACATCGCCCTTATATAGACCCTCTATATACTCCTTCCACCTTTCTGCTTTCCCTTCTTTGCTTAGAACTGGGTTTCCATCTGAGCTCTTGATGTTCATACAAGTGGTTTTCTTATCTCCAAAGGTCTCTTTAGTTTTCCTGTAGGCAGTATCTACCTTACCCCTAGTTAGATAAGCCTCTACATCCTTACATTTGTCCTCTAGCCATCCCTACTTAGCCATTTTGCACTTCCTGTCGATCTCATTTTTGAGACGTTTGTATTCCTTTTTGCCTGCTTCATTTACTGCATTTTTATATTTCCTCCTTTCATCAATTAAATTCAATATTTCTTCTGTTACCCAAGGACTTCTACTAGCCCTCGTCTTTTTACCTACTTGATCCTCTGCTGCCTTCACTACTTCATCCCTCAGAGCTACCCATTTGTCTTCTACTGTATTTCTTTCCCCCATTCCTGTCAATTGTTCCTTTATGCTCTCCCTGAAACTCTGTACAACCTCTGGTTTAGTCAGTTTATCCAGGTCCTATCTCCTTAAATTCCCACTTTTTTGCAGTTTCTTCAGTTTTAATCTACAGCTCATAACCAATAGACTGTGGTCAGAGTCCACATCTGCCCCTGGAAATGTCTTACAGTTTAAAAGCTGGTTCCTAAATCTCTGTCTTACCATTATATAATCTATCTGATACCTTTTAGTATCTCCAGGGTTCTTCCACGTATACAACCTTCTTTCATGATTCTTGAACCAAGTGTTAGCTATGATTATGTTGTGCTCTGTGCAAAATTCTACCAGGCGGCTTCCTCTTTCATTTCTTAGCCCCAATCCATATTCACCTACTATGTTTCCTTCTCTCCCTTTTCCTACACTCTAATTCCAGTCACCCATGACTATTAAATTTTCGTCTCCCTTCACTATCTGAATAATTTCTTTTATCTCATCATACATTTCTTCAATTTCTTCGTCATCTGCAGAGCTAGTTGGCATATAAACTTGTACTACTGTAGTAGGTGTGGGCTTCGTATCTATCTTGGCCACAACAATGCGTTCGCTGTGCTGTTTGTAGTAGCTTACCCGCATTCCTATTTTCCTATTCATTATTAAACCTACTCCTGCATTACCCCTATTTGATTTTGTGTTTATAACCCTGTAGTCACCTGACCAGAAGTCTTGTTCCTCCTGCCACCGAACTTCACTAATTCCCACTATATCTGACTTTAACCTATCCATTTCCCTTTTTAAATTTTCTAACCTACCTGCCCGATTAAGGGATCTGACATTCCACGCTCCGATCCGTAGAACGCCACATTTCTTTCTCCTGATAACAACATCCTCTTGAGTAGTCCTCGCCCGGAGATCCAAATGGGGGACTATTTTACCTCTGGAATATTTTACCCAAGAGGACGCCATCATCATTTAACCATACAGTAAAGCTACATGCTCTTGGGAAAAATTACGGCTGTAGTTTCCCCTTGCTTTCAGCCGTTCGCAGTACCAGCACAGCAAGGCCGTTTTGGTTATTGTTACAAGGCCAGATCAGTCAATCATCCAGACTGTTGCCCCTGCAACTACTGAAAACGCTGCTGCCCCTCTTCAGGAACCACACGTTTGTCTGGCCTCTCAACAGATACCCCTCCGTTGTGGTTGTACCTACGGTACGGCTATCTGTATCGTTGAGGCACGCAAGCCTCACCACCATCGGCAAGGTCCATGGTTCATCATATACCCCACATAATGTATGTGTGTGTAAGTACCACTACAATTTCATAAGCATACTGGAGTCTTTGAGCAAAGCTGTTCCATCTGTTCCAGGGAATCAGAAGGAATTATTGAACGAATTAACTTGTAATTCACAGAATGACGACTGTGTTTTTGGGTCATGCCAGGAATGTCATGAATTAAATTGAGCAAATTTATCCCAGAAGGCTTTGACTTAACTAAAAAGATGTCTGGAAGCAATGGGAAAATGATGCGAAACATTGTCCTTGTCTTAGTGAACATTCAGGGAGCTGCGATGATGCCTTAGCATCACTGGTTGACAAATTGCCTCAGTTTAAAAAACATTGCTAAGTGAAGATAAAGCAGAGTGATTTCTTCCAAGGAAAGAAAAACAGCCTTGACGCTGAAAAATGTGTTCTTCAAACAGACTTTGCAGAGAATTATGCTCTAATTTCACAAGATGAGGTACAGAGTGCACACTGGCCGCATTCACAAGTAACTATTTGCACTTTCTGCATTTGGTTTGCAAACCATGAAGTCAGGTCCTATGCAGTCATCAGTAACGACCTTTAACACACAAAATATTCTGTGTGGACCTTTCTTAAAACTGTTGTAACGGAGATTAAAAAAGCGTTTCCTAAAGATAAAAGAGTTTTTTATATTTTCTGACAACTGTGCTGGGCAGTTCAAAAATAAATATGCTTTGTCCAATCTATGTTATTTTGAGAGAGACTTTGGATTGACAGTTGAGTGGAACTTTTTTGCCAGTTAACATGGTAAAGGAGCCATGGATGGCATTGGAGGTGCATTGGAGAGGAGCGTGTGGACAGCTGTTTGATCTAGGAAAGTCATTATTAACAACGCAATTGACTTTTATGACTACACTCTGAAGAATTTTTCTAAAATTAAGGTACTACGGGTTGATAAGATAACAGTGGAGCATAACATTCCTATTTTGGATGAAAGGTAGAAAAATTTACAAGCGATTCCTCAAATCCAGGGCTGCCATCACTTTCGGCCTTATAACACAACTGATTTGCTGGTTTCAAAAACAGCAGAGTCATTAATGACAAGGGTGTCAGTATTTATTACTGAGGAGGTCAAAGTTAAAACATTACATGCACTTCTATGAAGTGTGCAATTCTGATGATTCTGATCAGGAGACTGTTTCACTATCTGAATCACAAGACAATATTGGAAGTGCTTGTGAGTGAAAAGTCTGATTTAAAATTTGGGTTATTTGTCTTGGTTGACATTCCAAGTGACAAAAAGAAGCAAACCCTATCCAAAATTCAATACTGCTACATGGGAATCTGCCAGAGAGAGGTTGATGAAGAGGAGGATGTGAAAATAATAATGTTTCTGAAGTCAGTAGGAAAAAGTAAAACCTTTTTAAACTAGGTGAAACTGATGTTTGTTTTGTGAAATTCAGTCAAGTACTATCTAAGGTAACAACACCAGAAATCAAACAACAAGGTAACCGTTTGTACTATGAGCAGACATCTGCTTGTGTCTGTAAATGTGTGGATGGATATGTGTGTGTGCGCGAGCGTATACCTGTCCTTTTTTCCCCCTAAGGTAAGTCTTTCCGCTCCCGGGATTGGAATGACTCCTTACCCTCTCCCTTAAAACCCACTTCCTTTCGTCTTTCCCTCTCCTTCCCTTTTTCTTGACGAAGCAACCGTTTGTGTGTGTGTGTGTATATATATATATATATATATCTTAACAGTTGTTTTACAAGAATAAAAGCAACATCAAGTTTGCAGAAATTAGAGAATTCCCTAACTCATAACAGGGGGCAGGTCCACTTTTGGTAACACCCGGAACACTACTTTTTTGATTAATAACCAGGAGAACAATGAAACAATTCCGGTATCAACATTTCTAACATGAAATATAATGCAAGCCTTAAAAGTTTTCAATATTAAATTTTTCCTTACATTATTTTTCCTGATTTTAAAGTGTGGGTACATATAACACCCGTAACTATGGAATTGCCCTCTTGCTCATTATCCAGAATTGTTCAAGTGTCAGCTGTGTTTGTAGTGGCATTCGTTTCAGTGAGTTAACGATTTTGTGGTTTTGTGTGAAGGTTAATTTAGTGTTGTTCGCTGTACGTCGTGTAGTAATTTTAGTAAAATTAATCGGTTGTTGTTTTTTGTTCAGAAATGGATATGACAGACAAAATTAACAGTGCATGTCTCAGGAATATGATGGGGAACACTCCTTTGGAACTGATCAAGTCTTGCAGCTCTTTGGTTTAATTGCCGAGGTTGTGAAATGCTGTATTTGTGGCGAAGAAATGAAGTTGGCTAAAGTTCCGGCGTCTCGGACCAGGGACGGTTATATGTGGCGCTGTCGGAAAGACGATATTTGGCGTTCCATATGGCGCGGTACCTGGTTCGAGAGATCTAGGTTGGGCATGCGCGAGATTGTATTTTTCATTATAGATCCCCACGCAGTTTTTGCACGCATGACTGAAAGGAGTGTGCGTGATTAGTTTTATTTTTGCCGTGAAGTGTGTTCCGAGTTCATTAAGTACAGGGGTAAGCTGGGTGTGGGGAGGGGGGGGGGGGGGTCATGGGGTTGTTGTGGAGGTGGACGAGTCACAGTTTGGGAAAAGGAAGTATGGGAGGGGTAAGTCTGTGGTTGGTCTCTGGGTGTGGGGGGCTGTTGTTCTGGGTGGTGGGTGTTCTGAATGTATTTTTAGGGTTGTGGAAGGGAGGTCCAAGGCGGAATTAGTGGGGTTAATTGAGGAGTACATAGAACCGGTGTCCACAGTAGTTTCAGATGCATTTTCTTCGTATAGGGGGTTGGGTGAGAGGGGATTCCATCATTTAGTAGTTAACCATAGCTTAGAGTTCAAAAATTATGAGACGGGGGCTTGCACAAATACAATAGAGGGGATGTGGGGGGGCTGTTAAGCCAATTCTTGGGAGGGGAAGAGGCGCTCTTCCAACCTTCAGTCTCATTTAGATGAGTACTGTTGGCGGAAGAGTGTCCCTGAGAGCTATTGTGTTTTTTGGGTTTTCTTAAGGGCTGTCAGTAAAATGTATAGGCCAAAAGAGGTTGGTTAATGTGGTTTGGGTAGGTGGGTGGGTGGCTGCAGCTAAGGGTGGGGTGGGTGGTTTATTTCGTGTCGGAGTGTTTGTGTGTGTGTGTGTGTGGGGGGGGGGGGGGGGGGAGGAGAGTGTTGGTTTGTGTTTTAGTTGTTGAGGATCTATTTTGTTGAAGTTTTTGTTGAGTTTTAGTGTGTGATTGAGACTTTTTTATGTTGCAGTTGGTTTTTGTTTGTGGGTTTTTTATTTTGGGGTGGGGGGTGAGATTGGGTTGGTTGCAGGGGGGGGGGGGGGGGGTTGAGGTGTGGGTGGGTCGGGTCTTTCCTTTGGTTGAGTATTTTTTCATTGGTTTGTGTGTGTGTGTGTGTGTGTGTGTGTGTGTGTGTGTGTGTGTGCACGCACATGTGCCTGTGTGTGATTGTGGTGGCCAACCTAGTTTGTGGTGCCAGAACTTTTTGTGGTAAGTTTTTATTGTTTTGGTTTCAGTGCATGTATTGTGTGTTGGGGTCTAGGGAAGTGTTTTATTGAAATGTGTGGCTATGAATGTTGGTATTGGTATCAGGAGATGTTTTTGAGTTACATAGGTCAAGGGAAGTGTTCGATCCCAATTTATGGGATCGGGAGCTGCTGTTGAGCTATATAGGTCAAGGGAAGTGTTCGATCCTAATGTGTGGCGGTGTATGTTGGTATTGGGAGATGTTTTTGAGCTATATAGGCCAAGGGAAGTGTCTGATTCTAATGTATGGGATCGGGAGCTGCTGTGGAGCTATATAGGTCAAGGGTACACTATGTAACATTACTAACTGCAGCGACCACTATAAGCTTTCTATTTACTGCAAACATGCACATTAGTGTTAACCAGAACCCCTACACTGAAAGTCCAGTTATTTTGATAACTTATAGTTGGTGCGACTAATACGAAACTTTTTTACTGTTTTTCAACATCTGCAGATTTCCAATCAACTGCAGGCTACTCTAGGACTTCTCTCTACACCAGAATATGAAACTCCATTTTGAATCCCTGACGGAGAGCTAGGACTACATCGAAATGGTATCTCCTTATAGCAGTGTGATGAATTTCACACCTCATATTAAATTCATTGATATCAACAAACATAACACAGATCGATAACCAATACGTATCAGTTTACATGGCTAGAATGTAAAAGAGGTCCACTCCAATGTACTCGACATTTTGGTTGACACAACAGACTAATCTGCAGTGTAGCCCGAGGTCTAGGAGGAAATTATTAGAATCGAACTATTTCGCAATTTAGTCCGAGGTGTAGGCGTAAATTATTAAAATTGAACAAGTTCGCAGTTGAACATAAAATTCTAGTAACACACAAGGATTGCTCTTACTTCAAGTGTTGTAGCGAACATCACACCTCATCCTAAATTTAATTTTTTTATTATTAATTACAAATACTATAGAAGCTGATAGACACTTAACACGTAACACTTTAGAGTTAACACACCGTAAATCATTATTATTCAAAAACAAATAAACAAGTTTTGCAGTTCAGGGAAATATGAATTGCTTACATCTGAAGCAGCGATCTGATCTGCATTCTGGGTCACGATGACAGTGCAGGGCAAAATCTGTTTACCTTAGTATTTTAATACACTGTCTCATCAACGTATGAATGTTTTGACTGATCTATTAATCAAACAATACCCAACAACTATCATACGGCGCTACTTTTCAAACAATGTAAAAACAACAAGTCAGAGATGTGGAATAAATACGGGGTAGGGAACATCTTTGGATGGCAACCAAGTCGATTCATTCACACTTGACGGATCCTCAAAACGTTCGACACTACTTCACAAATGCATTACGTTTACGTGCGACACATTTTCCAAACGACGAAAACCGAATTTCTGAAACTGTTTACCGCTGTCGTCTTTACATGTTAAGCATGGAAGCGGATTTGCTAGCCCAGTTAATTATAGAGCCTGCAAAACAGCTGTTGCAGTTTATGATTTAGTCAGCACAACCACTATTTCTCTCCAGATAGACAAGATGTAAACAGCTTCAGTCCAATATTTCTATTTCTGCTACACTGTAAAAAAAGCCACTCCGTCCATATTAGCCGATTTTTTTTTAAAAAACAAGACAAAGCCTGACAGCCCAAACATGTTTCAAAACCAGATGTGTTTACATGGGAACGAAAATCGATTGCGGAATTGGAAAATCGGCAACTAGAAGCGTAATTCGAGAATTAATTTTGAAGTGGTATTGGGAAATCGATTTACGAAATCCTTCGCACAGACCGCCAATGGAGCGGAATGATGCGATGAACAGATCACTGTAAACATATTGTCTGCAGAGGGCAACACAGTTCCGACAGAAATAAAGTGAGACAGTTAATGACTTACTTCTGGACGCATCACTAGATATTTTGAGAGGTGAGTGCTACTTCTCACTACTCGCTATTCCGTTTCAGCTCCATAAGAAGTTAATGAATTTCTTCTTGCGAGTCACAATAGCCATGAAATTGGCCCTCATTATTAATGCTGAAATCTTTCAACTTTTCGCTCATTATGGTCTCAAAAGCTGAAGACTGGTTGAGAATGTATCACAAGACACAACTGAAACAAGGCGCTACACGCACAATGCACAACTTCATCAATGCGTACCGCGTCACCGCGACAATGCGTCACCCGGTCAGTGTTGCCAGATGCAAAAAAATTAAATCGGAAGTTTAATAAGAAAAAGAGGGAAGATTGCAGGGAAAGATCCGTATTTTATAACTGTGATGCTAAAATATTTTAGTAATGCTGTATTAAGAAAGAGGTAGCGGCGGACAAAACCTGTTGTAGGCCTGGTGTGGCAAAACAAAAGAGGTCCTTGGTCTTGCAACCCCCCGCCCCCACCACCCAGGAACCATGGGTGGCAAAACAAAATGAGGTCCTGGTCTTGTACCCACCCACCTCCGCACAAATGCCTCTCATTTAATGAACGTATTTTAGTATTGTCTGGAAATTGGCCCTTGAGATTTGGAGGACCTCATCCCCCCTCCCCAGGACGAGAAGCCCGCACTCCCTCCTTAACTTGCCACTGTTACGAGCACAGAAACACGATATGTGAAATTACTGCACTAAACTTACCAAATACCTCTGAAATACTCATTCATCAGAAGCCAGTAAATAACCACTATTAAATATCATATTGTTTATGACGATTTCACATTATTACACAACTATTTTGTCTGTACAGATATTCCATAATTAAAACACTCTGAAAAAATAACTTTGTCCCACTTTGATTTTTCTCCATAATGTTGAGCTTAGTTCACTGAAACTAGTGATGTATTCTGAGACATCAAGGGATCACCAATTTAGTATTTGAGCAAAGTGTGGGGTATAAAACTCGTGGAGAGAGACGAAGAGATGAATATAGTAAGCAGATTCAGAAAAATGTACTTTGCAGAACTTGTACAGAGATGAAGAGCCTCACACAACATAGAGTAGCATGGAGAACTGCATCAAACCAGTCTTCGGACTGAAGACCACAACAACAACAATCCTGTGTGGTGCTCTTCTTCCACTGAAGGGATGTTGTAGTGACCATGGTTGTCAGCACTATTTGTCCAATGTGACGTGTGTGTGTGTGTGTGTTTACAAACTTTGCACTGTCAAAGATAGTTTTTGTGACAGCTACCAAGGTGTTGTGTTTCTATTATATTCTCTAAGTTACTGTTTCTTCTTAGGCCTGTAGAAAAACTATGCTTCTTTGTATTCTCTGTGTTACAGAGACAGTTTATGTGTCATTGTAGTTGCATACAGACAGAACACTTTTGTTCAGTTCTCGAAAGGACATCTATTCGTATTTGCTGCTCTCAGAAGGAGTTACTGTATTATCTGATTTCGACCAGGGAGTGAAGTAGTTGTTGCTAAAGGGCCATGATGTCGTTTGTGCAATTTAATTATAATATTACTCAAGATTAACGGACACTTGAGCAAGACCACAGCAGTAGCGGCGTAATGGCGCTGCTGTGGCGTTTTTAGTAGTGCAGGTTGCATACATTTAGGGCCAAGCATACATTCAGGAGCAAACTTGATTGATTTACAACCCCCTTCCCCCCTTAATCTATTGTTCTGTTATTTGATTTATGACTCCTGGTGATAATCCATCCATCTGAGAAAGTCTCTCATCCTCCCCATCTCCTCCCATACTCCTCTGGAAAATCTCAAACCCTCTCCCCTCTCTCTTGCCAGTAGAAGCACACATTTGATAAATAATTGATTAGTTAAATAAATCGACCAATCAATTAACCCTTTCTCCTCTGGGGAACCTCCACCCCTCCCTCCCATTCACCATTCCCTCTTCCCCTACTCCCATCAGGAAATTGGTTGGAAAAGTCTCAATCTTTGCTTGACAGAAAGGATCTCATGATACAAAATTGATTTCAGTGTCAGTTACATAGCTGAGGATATACCGTTTATTTATGAAGTTCAGTTTTCTACATCTACATATCTACATCTACATATATACTTCGCTAGCCACCAAGCTGTGTGTGGCGGAGGGCACTATTCACGCTAAAGTCATATTCCTCCCACCCTCTGTTCCTCTCGCGGATCTCGCGAGGGAAAAACAACTATCTGAATGCCTCAGTACGAGCTCTAATTTCCCTTATCTTTTAATGGTGATCATTATGTGATATGAAAGTTGGTGGTAATAATATGTGCTCTACATCCTCGTCGGCGAAGATCGGATTTTGAAATTTAGTGACCAGCCTCTTCCGTTTAGTGCTTTGTCTATCTGTAAGTGTGTCCCACTACAAACTTTCTATGAAATTTTTAATGCTCTCGCGATGGCTAAATGTACCAGCCACGAATCTTGTCGCTCTTCTTTGGACCTTCTCAATCTCTTGAATCAGTTCCAACTGGGAAGGGTCCCATACAGGCGAACAATACTCTAAAACTGGACGAATTAAAGATTTGTAAGCAATTTACTTTGTTGAAGGACTGCGTTGCTTCAGGATTCTACCAATAAACCGCAATCTAGAGTTCGCCTTACCCATTACTTGTGTAATATGATCATTCCATTTGAGATCATTTCGAATAGTCACACCCAGATACCTGGCGGACGTTACTGCTTCCAAAGACTGGACATTTCTTTTGTACTTGTACATTAATGGGGATTTTCGCTTAGTTATACGCAGCAGGTTACACTTACTAATACTGAGAGATAACTGTCAGTCATTACACCACGCATTTATTTTCTACAAATCCTCATTGATCTGTTCACAACTTTCGTGTGATACTACTTTCCTGTAGACTACAGCATCATCGGCAAACAGTCTAATGCCTCTGTCAATACCATCAACCAGATCGTTTATGTAAATTGTAAAAAGCAGCGAAACTCTTACGCTTCCCTGGGGCACACCTGATGTTACGCTTGTTTCTGTTGAAGTCTCACCATTCAGGACGACATACTGCTCTCTGTATGTTAGAAAACTTTAGATCCAACAGCATATGTCATCGGATAGACCGTAAGCGCGCACTTTTTGGAGCTAGCGACAGCGTCGAACGCCTTTCGAAAGTCGAGGAATATGGCATCAACCTGGGAGCTGGTATCTAGAGCCTGTTGTATATCACCCACAAGGAGAGCCAACTGTGTCTCGCATGACTGCTGTTTCCTAAAACAGTGCTGGTTTCTGCAGATGAGCTTCTCAGAATCTAGAAAGGTCATTATGTCTGAACACGAAATATGTCCCATGATTCTACAACAAATCGATGCCAGTGAAATTGGCCGGTAATTATGTGCATCCGATTTTCTTCCCTTTTTATAGATTGCTATGACCTGGGCCTTTTTCCAGTCCCACGGAACTTTCCGCTGTTCCAGTGATCTCTGATAGATCGTGGATAAGAATGGTGCTATATTTGTAGCATAGTCATCATAAAATCTTACAGGGATACCGTCTGGGCCAGTTGCCTTACTAGCATCAGAGGATCTTAAGGGGATACGGAATCACCTATCCCCGCAATGTTAATATATGCCTACTATAGGGAACATTTTCTCACAAACTACTGGAGACAGAGAGGTAAAAATTTTACTGTATGTGCATTCATATGTTACAACAATACTGAAACAACAGTTTGTTGTCAAAGTATTTTCTTACAGAGATATTGTACATTTATTTTTAAGTAAATTTTTTCCATCGCTTTTTACTAGACTATCACCCCTAAGTCTTTTGTAAATCAAGTAATTAAAAAATCGTTGTTTCAGTATGTAATAGGGACCTATGTCACTACGTCATAAAAATTTCAGACTTCTAGGTTGACCAGTACCTGAGATAATGTTCCTAGATGAAGTAAAAAGTAAACTTACGGGAAACGGAGAAAGAAGATTAAAACATTCCTGATCCGTAGCTAATACCCCCTTCACAGTCTTCATAATCATCTTCAAGTCTTCTTTTGGCACCCCTCTGCACCTGTCTTGCTTTTTTCACTAATGTCTTGATTATATTATCAGCATGCCTTAGTCTGTGCTGATCTAAAAAGAACATAGCACGTACCGTACGGGAACCAACACACATACCCAACTTTTGAAGGACCTGGCATTTAGTTATATTTCCAAGATTGAAGGTTGCCACAGCATCATACACACCAAAATGTAGTGTATTAATTCCGACAAACACTGTTTTTGGGAGACGATGCCATATCACACTATTCAAGCACTCGTTGGGGTTCTGCGTTTTTCCGTGAAGACATTTCATCAGAAGACTTCTGTCAGCCAGATCTCTGAAAATGGGCTTTATTTCTGCCATGATGGCTGATGGTAGACTGTGGTGGTGAATTTATTTCTCTCCTGTTGTTAGTCCCCTATTGTATTTACACCAGCTGTTTTCACCTTTGGGGCACAAACCATGTTGTGGATGCTCATCCGTGGATGCGGTGTGGAAATATAGAGCCCATATAGCTCTCCTCATTTCTTCAAGATTGCCTGTATTTTGCCTGATTGCAAGGCCATAGCAGTTCTGAATGTGGTCTATTATGGAATCAGTCAATCTTCCTCTGCCATCCAAGGTTTTCCCATCATCTAGTTTTTTCCCTTTCATAACTGATTTTAACCTTCTCAGCCTGGCACCCATTCTCTTCTGCACATGTCCTATACATTCAAGTTTGCTTATATTTACACTGTTCCCATATGGTTTGCTTTCCAAAACTTCTTTGAATGCTTTAGAGTCACCATCTCCCAGATATTTGACATAGCGAACATTATACCACTGTGAAGAGCGATGAAAAATTTTCTTCACCCCAGCAACCTCCATGCCACCACTACTACCATAATAATTAGCAATATAGTCATCACTGTGTTCATTTTTCAGCCTGCCTGTGCACCTACAGTATTTAGACATTATTGCAACATCAATAACCTTGCCAGTATCAACACTAGTTGCTGTTACAACACCATTGTTGGAGGTGTGGCCCCTTTTCTGCCACGTGCCATCAAACGCCACTGTGAGGTCACGACTGCCGTCATTTTCTTCCACTGCTTCTTCCACAGCAACCTGCATTGACTTCTGTGCTACATCTTCAACTGCAGATCCTAGTACATAATTGTAAGCTTCAAACTTTGAAGGTGCACTTGGAAGATTTAGAACACCACATAGCATATCACCAGCTGCTTTGCCCTTACCAATTGCTCGCAATCCATCAACTAACCTAATATTTACACTATAAAGTTCAGTTTTCTTGTATCCATTATTTACAGTTACTGAAACCGAACTTGGAAACTTACAGCTGTATTTACAAACACTGCATATTAAATTAAACTGGGCAGCCAGGGCAACATGGGATTCTACTTTCAGAGAAACGTTTCCATGACATTTTTTGCAGCACAAACTGTTTTCAAGAGCTTCACACAATATATTCGTATCAATGAGTTCAAAAACTTCATTCCCTCTATCAAGTAAATTATATTTCTCTTCCAAATCTCTTAGTTTTTTATGAGAAGCACTGTTTTCATTTGGTGTAAGTTCGTTCGGCAAATCAGTAATAAGTGGATTCACATTTTCCAACAGTGATGATGATGAACTGCTTTGCTTTGCTAATGAATCATTATTTCTTTTCTTTTGCCAGTTCACACGCTTTTTAAATACTTTTGCTTTAGCTCTAGGCATTTTCACTGCGAAAAATGAAGCACTAAATACGAAATAACTCAACAACAACTACTTTCTTATATCACACTGTTTACAAAACAGTCCCGCCACAAAGTCAAAGAGTAACTTGAGGAAACCAGAGAGAAACATTTTCGGGCAACTAGTGTATAAATAGTCGCTGGAAACCGGGATATTTGAATTCATGTCACTTTAAAGGTACTGCCAAAAAGTTCATGGTCAGCCACGAGAGACGTGTATAACTAAAGCGCAATACCCGATCTCACAAATATATAAAAATAAAATAGTTATAATTGTAGTAGAGCTATGTATGATACGTCATTTTAAAGAGGAAACATGGCAGAATATAATACGCCAATAAAAAAAAATTCGATTTTTTAACCCAAAATCCGATTCCGTATCCCCTTAACTGTTTTACAATTCCAGATACACTAAATACTATGTCCGCCATTCTAACGTTGGTTTTATAATTGAAAGGGGGAATGGTGCTGCAGTCCTCTACAGTAAACGAGTTTTTGAAAGTTAGATTTAGAATTTTGGCCTTCTGTTTATCATAATCTATTACATTACACATACTGTCAGCAAGAGAAGGTATTGAAGTATTTGTAGCGATCATAGATTTTAAATATGACCAAAATTTTTGGGGTTATTTTTAGAATGTGCAGGTAAAATATTGCTTTCAAATTCGTTAAAAGAATTTCTCATTGACCTTTTGACAGCTGCTTTCATTTCACATAATTTATGTTTGTCGGTGGGACAGTGACTATCTTTAAAACGACTGTGCAAAATCCTCTGCTTTCTCAGCAGCTTCCTAATATGTTTGTCGAACTAAGGTGGATCCTTTCCCTCCCCTATATTTTTGCTAGGTACATATTTCTCTAGCACGTGGTGGACAATACCTTTAAATTCCGACCAAAAATGCTCAATATCTTGGTGTCCCGTGGTGAATACTTGGAGCCATGAAGATATTCATTAATGACACCTTTATTTTCTTTCAAAACAAGAAAACTCTACACTGTTTTTTTTCCCCACTCCCACTGACATAGAACCCACAATGAAGTTACGGTCGCTAATACCTTCTTCTAGGTTAACTTCCTCAAAAAGATCTGATCTGTTTGTCGCCAAATATTTAACATGTTCCAATCTCGAGTTGGTTTTCTAACCAGTTGCTCAGGGTTGTATGTTAAGAGCACTCCTAGAATAACTTCTCACGAGTCTTTTCCCTTTCCCCTCTGTGATAAATGTGTAATTTTCCCAGTCAATGGACACCAGATTAAAGTCTCCATCTATTACTAATGGATAATTTAGATATTTATTTCCTATGTACTCAAGACTTCCCTGAAACGTTCTGCGATGTTTGTTGCAGATGCTGGTGGTCTATAAAAACATCCTAATGTAATGGACACCTGTTGTCTCATTGAGAGCTTTATCCAGACCTTCACAGTCCGACCCAGTATCGATGTCAACTGCATTTAAATAGCTTTTAACTGCAATGAACTCACCACCTTGTAACCTCCCCCTCACTTATCGACCTTAATGACAGTGAAAAATTAAACCGCGTGCACCTAATGGAAATTTGGGAAAAGCAATCGTCACCGAAGTTAATTTGTCGGTAAAGAGGGAGGAAAGGGTTACATCTAAATGAAGGAAAAATGCAAATGAAATTGGTGGAAATTAATTTTGAAAAGGGGTAAAGTTAATAAAGAAAGTAAATGTGCAGTCGTTATGTTAACAATTAATTGGCATTAATTAGATACTTGAGATTTGGGGAAAATTACAGTCGCCGTCCCATGGACAACTACTATAACTGAAAGATTAATGCACATTTTTTTAGCACTAAAAGCGTGGCAACTGAAGGGTGACACGTGTTGTGTGAAAACTGAATGTTTGTCAGAAGTAATAAATTTCGCTACACTCTGACTTAATTTAGCAAAAGAATTAATAAACCTGGAAAATTGAAAGTTAATTTAGTGACTGAAATTAATAGTGAACTTTGTTTCTGAAGCACTACGAAATTCAATAAAATAAGGTTAGTCTTGGGCTACCTCAACAATCATTTCAAAAGCTACTTGAATCTACGCAATTTAGAAATAAGAGATTTAACTTTGAACTTGAATTAAATGATTCCGAACAGTTAACAATAGTAAAATTTAGTACATACCAGGCTGAGCTGCAGTCACAGGTAAGCTAAAATATGGTAAAAAAACTCGCACTCTTAATTTGTGGTTGTGTAATCTAAATGTTGTAGCCAGCTATGAATACTTTAACTGAACTTTGAAATTAAAGCAGTGAAATGGAATGATGTCACTTTAATGCTGGCGTTTGAATTTCAACGACACTCGGGTTCATTCAGGAAAAGGAAGGACCCTGCTTGGTAATGCAATTGGGGCAATGAGCAACAAAGGTTCATGCTACGTTGCTGTAATTTAGTGAGAAAAATTTAAGTTTGTAAAGCTGAGGTCTGCCATACAGTTCTAAAACTTTACATGCTTCCAGTCTTCCTTGTTGGTTGATTGAAGGTTTGAAGTCGTCGATCGAGGAGGTGGCGACAGTCACTCATTGTCGGCCGTCGCCGTTGCAGAAGCTGGATGTTGGCGCGCCTTCTTCTTGACACAGTCACCAGGCGAAACGGGCTCTTGATATGTGCTAGCTAATGCTTCCCGTCAGCGACACCGTGTCAGAAACTATCATAGCAGGTCGAGTGTAATTACATGCTGCCAAACCCCGAAAGCGCGGCAACTCGCGGGAGCGTCACACAACACACCTGCTCCACCGCCCTACTCCAGCCAGACTCCCTCTGCCCGCGCTCCATGTGGCAGAGTTAACACTACCAAAGATCCTAAACATTTTGGTTCTCCACACGACCTATCGATGTAATCGTTCGATAGCATAGCTTTCCCTAGGGCAGACCCAGCGTAAAAATACAAATAATATTTACAAAACAAACCAATTATACATCGACATAAATGCATATATATATATATATATATATATATATATATATACACAAATAATAAAACAATTACAATATATAAAGACACAGAAATGTCATATCTTCAGGTAACAAAATAAGGAAAAAAATTACAGTACAATAGATGGAAATAGGAGGATATGCTTTTGCGGCGTTACAACCTCCCATAGCATCAGTCCTATCATTCCTAAACATTGTCCAATGCGAGTTCAGAAGTTCACTGCTATTTATGTCTGGTTTCAACCAGCTTTCGGTATCTAATACAGTATTGGCATTACTACTCTTTATTTTGGAGACTAACTCAGGGATCTTGCTACAGACACTTGTACAATTTACTAACATGAGATTTAGCATATTTAAGTCCTTTGGAATGACCTGTTAAGGCGAACTAACAATTTTTACGGTCAGCACACCCATGTCAGTATTATGAACTGGTAATTTTTCAGCCCAACAGTTTGTTTCCTGGGGGGAGGAACCTAAACTTAAAAAAAAAAACATGTGCATGCCACAAGTACTGTGCTACCTACATAGCTGCTTCCTGTGTGTAGTGCAGCCCTGATCTATCGTGGGGCGTCCTACAACCTTCACCCCATAGCGAAGGTTGAGGAATCTACAACCATTTTCGTCACAGAGTTGACACATCCTCTGGTTTAGATTCTCCACTCGACTCCAAACCAGAGGACCCCTCTCCACCCTCGGTACGATGCTGCAGATCGTCAGCTTGGCTTCCACTCTTCGAGAGATGGAGGCCACCTCCGCCAATTTAGCCAGCCATTGAAAGGACCCAAGGATTTCCTCATAACCCCAACGACTGGCATCGTTGGTGCCAACTTACGCAACATTCTGCAGCTGGCTGCAGCCTGCACAGTCGATAGCCACCGGAAGAGCCTCTTCCACATCCCAGACAAGGCCCCCCAGCAAGCACACCGAGTGCACGTTGGACTTCTTCCCCGCCCTAGCCGCTATGTTCCTAGGGGGCTCCATGACCTGCCTAACATTGGAGCTCCTAATAACTAACATACCTCATGTACCTGTCCATACCTTGCTGAAGGAGCAGCCACTATCCTGGCAAAAGATGCATTCTGATCTGGCTCAGCCTCTCCTCTCCCGCCCCCCCCCCCTTCCAGCATCAGATAGCACACTGATTCTAAAAGCAAAGTTCATGGGATCTGGCTGGAGCCTGCATCCCCCATGCAGCCTTCGCCTTGAGGCTCAAGACCTCAACACAGTCTGCCACCCACACTGAGGTGAGAGTGGGCCTGCCGGCTCAGTTGCACCTGAGGTCGGCTCAGTGACAGAGAGCTGTGATATCCCCCCTACACATCTGGTACGGCAGAGGCTGTCCCAGGCACCCCTCCCCACCACACCTCAGGGTGGCACTCTGGAGCCTGTTGATTGTGGCCAACAAAGCTTCCAGCTGTGTTTGGACTACGGCCAACTCCTCCTGCATCTGCACACAACAGACACAGTCCGTATCCATCTAGCTAATATGTGATTTACTGTAAGAAACTTAAGGAAACCTACTGCCACACAAGGTTAACAGCTACACTCTCGTTGGCAGAAAGGACACTCAAGAATGAAAAACAATAAAAATGTATGGTAGAAGCTAGATCTGGTGCTTTTTTTCCTGCTAGGGGCTATCTAGTGAATACTAAAGAAAAATAAATTGACCTACAGTAAACTTATAGGGGCTATGTGGTGAATATTATTAAAGAAATAAACAGTAACCCACAGTAAACTACAGCTACTGATTATCCCTCGTATTTATAATGTAAACAAACGTTTATGTACACGTCAAAATAACCTAATAAAACTATAAAAACTGTTATCTTCAATGTTCGAGTCTAAATGACACTAATAAACGTAAATACTGACAGATACAGATACAAAACAAATCCTTAAGCTAACAATAAGAGTTCAGAATGTAAAGCACAAATACGAACTCTACTTTAGAGGAACTGACGGGCTTACAGTACACAGTCACTAAAGCCCACAAAAAGCTAAGGAATTTAAGCCAATAGCGAGGTTAGTTTTAGCTTTCTGCTAACTTAACCGCATGTAAGAAGAGCTCAGAAGTTGCACATGTGAGGTGAGAATTCACTTTCAGTATCACTTTTCTTAATAAAATGTATAAAAACTGCTACCTTCAATGTATCGAATCCAACTGACATTAATAAACGTGAATACTGAGTATTGTACACTAACTTAGTCTGATTAACCCTCATATTTATAATGTAAACAAATTTTTATGTACAAGCGAAAAATGACTTAATAAAACGTATAAAAACTGCTACCTTAAGTGTATCGTGTCTAAATGACACTAATAAACGTAAATACTGAGTACTGTACAGTGACTTAATTGATCTCCCGCGTGTTAACGTCAGTTAAGATGTAAACAAACGTTTGCGTACAGGCGAAACTATCCTAAACAGAAACTTCGCTTTTCCTATTCAGACGCAAATAAAAACTGAAATCTTCAATTTATTAAGTCTATCTGACACTAATGCACGTAAATACTATAGAATATACAGAAAAACAATTAAATTACTAGCTAAATTACTTATCTCATGACACAGCAAGCTAAAAGTGCTCGTAGACGGCGTCAAGGTTGCCAACCAATCAGGATTTCAGGGGTTGAATTTCTTTATTTTGCAGGAAAAACTCACATCCAACAACCACGTCTCCTAATTATGTAATTACATGGCTGCAGATTGGAGGTGTTGTCTTGTTGGAAACATTTCAAGTGTGTGCTCACCTTGACATGCAGGGATGGACTGAGCTAGTGACTAGTGTTACCACCAGATGACGTTCCAACCCTCACCCCTTGACCCTGCCCCCACTCATCCCAAAAAAAATGGGCAGGAAAAAGACTCATTCTGTACTGGAGAGGAAGGATCTCACGACACGAAATTCAAATCAATGTCAATAATATACTGATGCATATTCTTTATTCAATCACTTTGTGGGGAACAGAACTCCACCACTTGGGTAGTGCTCATGTCTGCACCACCAACTCCAGCTCCCCATGACATAGTAAATGCATGCACCGAGGAATGGAATGAAGTGCAGTATAGCAGCCGCCGTTTGGGGCCTCCCAACCATGTGTCTGTGGTCTAGGCGCTGTCATAGATGTCAAAAACCACCCAGTATCCTAATTACAGATCAAGATACTAAATAACACCTACGACGGAACGGATTCGGCCTCCTTTGATCTCTCGAACTCGAACAAAGCATCTGATGGTGACAACTCTTTCATATCGGTACCTGAGAAATGCCTGTCAAAACACATGCTCTCTATCTATCTCTCTCTCTCTCTCTAGCCGGCCGTTGTGGCCGAGCGGTTCTAGGCCCATCAGTCTGGAACCACGCAGCTGCTACGGTCGCAGGTTCGAATCCTACCTCAGGCATGGATGTGTGTGATATTCTTAGGTTTAAGTAGTTCTAAGTCTAGGGGACTCATGACCTCAGCTGTTAAGTCCCATAGTGCTTAGAGGCATTCTTCTCTCTCTCTCTCTCTCTCTCTCTCTCTCTCTCAAGTGGCTGCTTCCTGCCCAACTAGTGTCTGTCGTGTGCCACACTAACCCCTCTTTTGTCCTGAAATAGTAGTGGATACCTGGTAAATCACCAGCTGTAGATGTCCTGGAAATTTTCCTCCCTTTGTCAGATTGATTGAGTAATTAATTACATCGATACCCTCTGTGCCGGGCAGTGTTTCCTTGCTTCCTATTGGTGGATACTAGAACTGGTACATTTGGCAGAATTTGATCCAACAACTGTCTGGTTTCCAAACCCTTCCAGATTTTTTCCCTTTCCTCCTGCTGCCATCTAAAAGAGGGCAGGTAAAATGCAGTAAGGTAGTTGTAGAAACGATTGGTACTGTAGTTGCAAATTGTCATAGCTGTGTTGGGAAAGAACCAGATATCCAAGCCCTAATAGAAAGCACTGAAGCTCAAATAGTTGTAGGTACAGAGAGCTGGCTAAAGCCAGAAATAAGTTCAGTCGAAATTTTGTCAAACGACCTAGCAGTGCTCAGAAAGGACAGATTAAATACAGTTGGTGGTGGAGTATTTATTGCTGTCAGAGGTAGTTTGTCTTGTAGCGAAATTGAAGTAGATAGTTCGTGTGAAATAGTGTAGGTAGAGGTTATACCTGACAATCAGACTAAACTACTGAAACTTCCTGACAGATTAAAGCTGTGTGCTGGACCGAGACTCGAACTCCGGACCGTTGCCTTACGCGGGCAAGTGCTCTACCAACTGAGCTATCCAAGCACGACTCACGACCCGTCCTCACAGCTTCAATTCTGCTAGTACCTCGTCTCCTACCTTCCAAACTTCACAGAAGATCTTCTGCGAACCTTGCAGAACTATCACGCCTTTCTTCCAGGAGTGCTAGTTCTGCAAGTATTCTAACATTATGAAGTACCTCGAAGGGAACAATTAATTGACACATAGTCAGCATGGATTCAGAAAATACCGTTCTTGCGAAACACAACTAGCTCTTTATACTCATGAAGTAATGAGTGCTATCGACAGGGATGTCAAATTGATTCCATATTTTTAGATTTCCAGAAGGCTTTCGACACCGTTCCTCACAAGAGTCTTCTAACCGAACTGTGTGTCTACGGAGTATCGTCTCAGTTGTGCAACTGGATTCGTGATTTCCTGTCAGAAAGGTCACGGATCGTGGTAATAGAAGGAAAGTCATCGAGTAAAACAGAAGTAATATCTGGCGTTCCCCATGGAAGTGTTATAGACCCTCTATTGTTCCTGATCTGTATTAACGACATAGGAGACAATCTGAGTAGCCATCTTAGATTGTTTGCAGATGATGCTGTCATTTACCATCTTGTAAAGTCATCAGATGATCAAAACAACTTGCATAATGATTTAGATAAGATATCTGTATGGTGTGGAAAGTGGCAATTGACCCTGTATAAAGAAAAGTGTGAAGTTATTCACATGAGTACTAAAAGAAATCAGCTAAATTTTGATTACGCGATAAGTCACACAAATCTGAAGGCTGTAAATTCAGCTAAATACGGATTGCAATTGCAAATAACCTAAATTGGAACGATGACATAGATAATATTGTAGGTAGAGCAAACAAAAGACTGTGATTCATTAGGAGAACACTTAGAAGGTGCAACAGATCCACTAGACTGCTTACACCACGATTGTCCGCCCCATTCTGGAGTGTTGCTGTGCAGTGTGGGATCCGAATCAGGTGGGACTGACGAATGACATCGAAAAAGTACAAAGAAGGGCAGCTCGTTTTGTATTATCGTGAAATAGGGGAGATAGTGTCACAGACATGATACATGAATTGGAATGGCAATCATTAAAACAAAGGCGTTTTTCGTTGAGACGGGATCTTCTCATGAAATATCAATCACCAGTTTTCTCCTGTAATTGCGAAAACATTCTGTTGGCACTCACGTACATAGGGAGAAATGACCATCACGATAAATAAGAGAAATCAGGGCTCTCACAGTAAAATTTAAGTGCTCGTTTTTCCCGCGTGCTGTTCGAGAGTGGAACGATAGAGAGACATCTTGAAGGTGGTTCATTGAACCCTCTGCCAGGCACATATTGTGAACAGCAGAGTAATCACGAAGATGTAGGTGTAGATGTGTAGATGTTGGTGGATACTGGCACAGTTACATCGTTAGGTAAGAAGTCCCTTATGTTGGAGGAAGCTGAGAGTTTCAAATTTCAGCTCAACTGCACGCTATGTCCTCATACAATCTGCAGAGAAATTGGTTAATGTGTGTGCTCGCAATACCACTATTTGAAAGAATAAATTGACCAATAGGGAATTTGACATGTCGATTGGAAGCAATGCTGTGTAAAATGATATTTGGAATATCAAATTTTGGGAGAATTTATAGTGTCACATTTGTACTTTCCAATCGCGGCAGCACAAGCCAGAAATGACAAGTCGTTCTGGTCACTGGCTTTTATAAAGCACTGTAGAATTCCTAAGTTTGTTCTCTCGGCTACAAAAGGAAGAGGACAGAGGGGGAAAGGGTCTACCATGTGATAGGATACTAACAACAACAAACACCACTACAAGACAGAGTGCACTGCAATGTACTGAGAAGCACTAAACCACGATCCTAGTAGTTGTCGTGGCTAGATGGCTGAGATCGTTGAAAACACTCCTACATACAGCCCACTCACCTTCCAGATGAACACACACAGCACACCTGTGCCCTCGTACACCATAAGCACCAACGCTCAGAGGCTGGAGTCTTCTGCCGCCATGACTGTAGCTGGAATTGTGAACGCACTTGTCTGCCTGAGTGCACCAGGCCATGGCCATCGAGGGCATCCTGGGATGATTGGAGTGGTAGAAATTCGGATGTTATCAATACATCCAGCAGCAACACTTAATAGTGATCGAATCGAATCGCTCAGTTTTCCAGAGAGAATACATACAATATACACTATCGCAGAGGCAGCCTAACACATACTGAGTATTAGTTCACTATTCAGCTATCCAGAGGCCGCCGTGAGGGCCGCCGCCAGGACTTATCCCCATGGCAAGACTAGCAGGCCAGTCAGAATTTTTCTTTGTACTTTCCAATCGCGACAGCCCCAGCCAGAACTGACAATTCGTTCTGGTCACTGGCTACCTCCGACATGTACCCAGATGAATGGCAGAGTCGTCCTAGGAAACCAGTCACATGTTCATCACTATAATTACAATTAAATATTGCAATTATAGCCCCAATCTGGTGACATTCTATAATGAGCAAAATATCGGAAATACCTCCGCCTGAAGGTGGTGGCTCTGGGACGAATCTCACGTTGAAATATCAATATCTGTATCCTCCTTGTGAGTGGACCTAATTTTCCACATAAAATCTTCCATTTCCCTTATGACTATCGATGCTGTGAAATCTTAGCTTTCCTCATCAAATCCATACCTCCCATACCACGGTACATAGTCATTATCTTTGCACATACCGGAAGACTGACCACAGTAATTTGACAGCCCAACACATACTTTATAAGCCTACTGATCACAGCAAATCTTCACATGTCCCCTACTGTGTACGATACTTTGCTAGGAACTGAATGCTGGTGGCACGAAACAACAGTGAGCGAAAATCCGCAATTGATGGACATGCTCCAGTATGTCTTAGCAAGAGAGATGTAATCGTCTTATAAGCTACCAGCTATTAGAAACACGATCGTAACGACTATGTTACTGTTATCCCGCATAAAAAGCGGTCTTGGTTCTATGGGCACACAAGTATCGCTAATGATATCCATGTTAAAAATTATATATGGTTTATAAATCGAGGTATGGTATTGCTTCTGAATGAGGTGGTCTCCCACACAAACATGACCACATCCTGGAGGACCTCCTCACTACAGATCAATTGGAATGAAAGTAAATCTAATCTAATCTAAACAAATGTCGTGACACAGAATATGGACAGTGATCACAGGGGTGTGTATCAACAGACTGAAAGTGTAGGTGCACGTCGCCATCGGTGAAAGCTTGTAATAAAATGACCTTCTCACCGAATTCAGAAAGTGATTAGACTAAGGAACGTGGTATTAAGCCAATATTTGCTACTCCCTCATGCTGCTGCTAGATATTTCCCACGTTAACAAACAACATTTGTAACGTATACCATGCAGACAGTGTAACAGAGGTTCTGTGATACATCCACAGGATTCTAGGTGAGAGAGGATGATGGTTGAGTGAGAATGATCACATACAGTAGATGGTATGCTATGTGAGGTTTCGCTTAAATGCAACACTAGACTGAAGTCATAAGAAATGTACACTGGCTTTTCGGATCTATAGTGTTACACGTTCTGGTAGATATTCTGTCTGCGATTTGGAATCAGGTCTCTCCATTCAACCACACACTTGTGTTGGATCCTATGGAGATGTCTTTTAATGATTACAGCCACTGGTGAATCATATTTGTGGCACAATCCTATCTTGAAATGAGTCACCTTTCCAAAGCTATCAGCTAAGGACCCGATACAACAAAACTCTACCGTGGTTTTACACAATCTCTCTGCATCTTTTAACTATTCCTCAGTATCTGTCCCACCTGCTCTGCAACTTCATGTATATGATTGTTCCAGTTTAAGTCGGAGCTGAGTGGAAATCGGAATGCGCTATATCTACCACCTACTACACCCCCCTGGAACTTAGTTAATGTGGACATACCGTGTTCTGACCACATGGTGGAAATGGAAACCAGTTGTCGTAGCTCGGTGTACAATGTATAAGGCCAGTGCCAAACGAAGCTTTGTCCTGCAACATGAGGTAGCAGAAAAGACAGTATGAGCAGTTATAGTGGTGTTTCTTATATAGGTTCTGCAGTCTGAAGGAGATCTCCGTTTTCAGTTTGGATTCATCTTTGTCACCCTAACATTCTCTCCCTCCTCGTTATTTTGTACCATCCAACACAGAAAAACTACATATTCTTAAAACTTAATTACCATCACCTGGTAGAAAATACGATAAGATTTTACCACATCCCTCTCTTCTGATATATCAAAAACAAATACCGCCTGCATGCTGACATCAAGCATATGCGGTGATCCTAGTAAGTATACAGGTACTGGTATGTAGTTTCTAGCTCACTTGGCTCAGTCCACATTTTTAGCTCTAACTCACTTCATTTCATTTAAAAATACTAATTATAATATATTACTTAGAAAATGAATAAAAAAGGGTACTTTTTCCTATCATGTTCACCTATTGCAAAATAATCATTTTTTCATAAAAAAGGTGAATTTAAGAAAATTAATTTTAAAATTTTTAAATAAATGGTGCATGTAAGAAAAAATTTAATTCGCGCTCACTAACAATAATTCATATTAAAATTTTACTGGCTCTGCAGTACAGTGTATTTTATTATAAAAGGTGAATGTAAGAGATAAGACTTACTTGCAGTTGTACCACATTCACATCTAAACTTAATTTTCTGGTAATAACATACACATTCCTTACAAATCCAATGATATCCATCTTCTTGCTACTTATCTTTATGAAGTTCATTGATATTCTTTTTCTATAGACAGACAACACTGTCCATTTAAAGATTATAAATTTTAATAGGAAAAATAAAATTAAAAAAATCACAGAGTGAATTCCAAATCATGAAATTACTTTTTTCTATTTTTAATTTCTTCATTCCTTTATATTTCAGTTTCATCAATTCTGTTTCAATGAATTGAAGGTCCCAATCAGTAATTATATTATAATACTTCAGTTAACTGAACATCCCAATCAGTAATTATATTATAATACTTAAGTTAATTGAAGGTCTCAATCAGTATTGTAAAACTTATGTAGTAAAATAATCTTAACCTCACAATTAAGTTCCATAAATTTAAAGATGCACATCCAGTAATGTTATATAAACATTCATCTCTGAGTGACTTAATTTTTGAATCTCTTTCAAGATTCTTACATTGTTGAACTTCTTGATTAGAATCTCCATTTATACTGAAAAAATTTTATTACAATTTTTAAAATTTGTAATGCCAATACGGTAATGTGTCTATTTTATTTTCCAAAACAAATCTGATGTCATCACGAGGACTCAACACTTCTTGTTTATTCCAGCTGTGTACATTTCATATTTTGCACTTTGAATCATATTTCTTTTTCTGTACTGTTCTCTATTGTTAAACAAACAATCTTTATAATCTTCTAAGCTTCTTCTATTTTTAACAATACATTCCTTAATTCGTTTCGATTTCTTCTCTATTTTATCACCAACTTTATAAGCGTAAATTTTTGCTCTCAAACCACAAAATTCTTCCATTACTTTTCCAACGTATATCTTTCTTTTTTCTAAAACTTTCTTGTTTACCTGTGGAATAACATAAGTATTATTTTCAGGATAATCACTAGCATCAAATGTATCAATAATTGATTTCATGTCTACAATAAAATCTTCAGTTTAGAGATAATTGTCCATATCTTGCTAACTCGACTCAATATTTTCTCCATATTTTGCTTTCGTTATTCTGTAATGAAAATCATACATCAGTTCTTTAGATAAATCAAGTATACACAATCCATCATAGACTGGTTCACTAAATATAATTTTTGTTTTATTCATATGAATAGCAGCAAGATTTTCATTAAATATAGTTCTTCCTTTAAAGTTTTGTTTATCTATAAGTTTATCACATTTATCGAAATCTGATACTAATTATACATCAACTCTGTTTCTAATGTTTTCCATTGTCTTACCAAATACTAAATTATTCATCTGTTTATAGAATTTGTTTTCAAAATCACATTTGGCTTTAGTTTTCATTTCTGTACTTAGCTCTCTATAGTTCTTCAGCCAATTCGATTGGCTGAATTTTAGGACGCTATGTATTTTTGTAGTCTTCATTCCAAGAGACAGACACCATTTTAGATTTATATAGTGAACTACATAATTATAGTGTCATTAGATCCTGGTACAATATTATTGTCAGGAGCTATTAGTAAAACTTTATGTAAATCATATATTCCTTTGGATATTCTAAATCTACTCCAAAAACATATCCAATTTGAGCAGTATCTGACGTTTCTCTTACTTTTTATACAATCGAAATTATTTGCTTCACCCCATTCAAATCCACAACATGGTAAATATTGGCTCATGGCATAACCATGTAAATTATTCGCATCTAAAGAAGCTACACAATTTGATATCTTTTTACTACTGAAATCCTTCATATATTTATTATTTGCTTTAACTTCTATTTTACAACACTGATACTTCTCCTCTTATTCCCTTTTCTACTATTAAAATCACATCACAATCATGTAATAAATGTAATGGTTGTTTAGTCATTTTTATTATGCCATCTCCAGATAATTCTGATGCTGTAAAATATCAAGAGGGATCAAGATCATATGCTTTTATACTAGTTTTTTAAAATTTTCAAATGCAATGGACAATAACAATACATCCATTTTAAGACACAGATCGTGATATTAACCAAAACTTTTTAATATTAAATTTTTCCAGACTTTTTTGCAAGTTTTAATGTTCAGCACTTATTTTGCAGTCATTCACTTTATTATAAAATTCTTCTTTTGCTGGTAATTGTGTCTCTTCAAAATTCTTCCAAGGAATGGTTTCTGATCATGAGATTAAAAAACTCTTCTGGAAAAATTTTCTAAAGTTTTTCATTTGGTCTCTCTTCAAATTTGATGAAAGTTTACCGAGTGAAGAAGACATAAATTTAAATGTGTCAATAAATCAAATTTTCATAATTTCTGCTCTCTTAGCATGACTGATATATCTGTCTTCATTATTTGGCATTAACTCTATTTCTTTTTATCATAACCAAGTTCTTTCACAAGCAGGTGCGAATCACATCCTGATAAATTATGTAAATAAATTTTTACAAAACTCATTTGACTTAACTGTAAATTTCATTTGTTAAATAATGGACTAATATATTTTCCAGGTAAATGATAATTATGTCGAACGTTTTTATTTTTCTGTGAGCAATGGCATTTACACAGCATGTAAACTTTATATTTTTATGACTTGATAGTTTGTCAGGAGTTAATGGTTTCATTTCTACAATTTCAGAATACATTATTCCAGTACCTTCAACGTCTTCTTGACTGCATTCAGTAAACATCTTATGATAATTTTGTCCTCCATAAATGGCAATATCTTTATAGTGTACACTTATATATTTAATATAGTAACAGAATCAATTTGCTTCATGTGTTTATATTTCATTGTATATGAATTTTCTGGATTTGGTTGATAGTTGTCCATCTTCAACAATAAACTTTCAAAATCAGCATAAATAACAAATTGAACTTTTTGTATGTGTTGATAATTTTTAGAAAGAACATATTTGGCATATCTACCTTTTAATGGTTTGTTAATTAAACAGGTTTTGTGTTTGGCTATCTAATTTTTCTTTACTAGCGAAAGGCAGTAAACATTAATCAGACATAAATTTTGATTCTTCGTGTTTACTAATTTGACTCAAAAAATCTATCCTGGAAATAAAGGGGATTTACATGTTTCTCTCTCTTACATTTTGTAAATTTTAATGGATGCACTTTATATCCTATCAAATGAATAAAAATTTATAAACACATCAATTCTACACACGATTTTTGGAATATTATCAACTACTACAGGAAATTCAAAATTTTCAAATTTCTAATTGAGATCAAGACCAACATTTCTATATTTTGTAACTCTTTTTGAATTTTTATCTACAGGATATAAAGCAGATTTTATAGCCCACACAAAACATCTTTCATCTTTATTTTTTGCATTAATACATGAATTTTAATTTTTTAGTTTATCAGGTAATTAAATGTAAGATGGTGGTCTCAATGGAAAGTACCTATCAATTCCTAGCTGTAATCTGATAATTCTGTTTCACTTCCATCCTGATCAACCCACTTGACAGTAGTCTATTCTTCATAAAATATTTTGTTTACCAATTTTTAATTTTTAATTAATTCTCTTTCATTTGTAATCTTATAGTTATCTGTCTGAAAATGAGATTCCATACTATGTCTAATTGTGTGCATTTGGTACTCACAAAAAAGTTTAAAAGTTACTTTCAAACCACAATGTATTCTTAGATGCCTTTTACAATTTTCATAATCTTTGGTGTTACTGCAGTAAAGAAATAATTAGGTTTAATTGATTTTATACTATTTGGAAAATTTGTAGTTTGTAATTTGCTTGCAAATGCATTACCACCTTGATAATCATGAACTGTTCTTCTGTCTCTTGATTTCTCAACAAAATCAATACAAAAATGAAGTCCTAATTTTTCGCAAACACATCATTAGAAAATGGAAATATTTCTGTTAATGGTTTACCCTATAATTTTTTAAAAAAATCAACATCCCTTCAAATTTTTGCTTGCATTAGATGATCTCTACTAATAAATCTAATTACATTAACTTTATTTGATTTACTATAACCTCATAAATTATTTCTTTTACAATAATCATGAAGTTGAACAACTGTTAATTTCTCTATTTGTATAAAATATAGCTTCCAAAATTTCTACTATTAAGATTCCTTATTTAATACATATTTAAATATTAAGTACACTTGTACATTTATTATTGTGATTATATTTATGTGATGGATGATATAGAAAGAATCTAAGCTTTTAATTGCTTGACAAGCTTTTTGCACTTTTTGTTGGTGTATCAGTGTCTTGTTTTTCATCATTATTCATCGATAGTAATATTTTCGAATGTGCTTCACTCAGAACTTGTAATGGTTTTTATTATAAAATTCAGAAATATTTTTGATCACATACACAAGGAAATTGTTTACTGTTATACTTTTTTACATGATATTCCTTTACACTTGCCTACACATTGTTCCATATCCATCTTTTGTATGTGTCTGTGAAGTAAAATTATCAGTTCAATTCTCAGTCTTACACCATTTACAAATTATGGATTTGATGCAAGATGCTCTCCTTGATGTTAAAACTATACATTTATATAGAAAAAATTTATTAGGGAAATAAAAGATCTAATAACAAATTTTCTCTTAAGTGGGGTAGATTAGAGACATGTTCATCAGCAATCTTACATGTCATAATAAGGAAGTGTTTATCATTATTGATTAAAGAATGATCCATGGTTTAAAGCAAAAGATGTTGTTAAACTTTTAGAATTTACAAACACAAGAAAGGCAATTAGAATTCATGTTAGAGGAAAACATCATATTAATTATAAAAACTGCAAGGGGAACTATTCGTTTCTCTTGTATTCTGAAACAAAATTCTATAATGAAACTGTACTATATTCATTAATCATGAAGTCAAGAATGAGTACAGCAGAAAATTTTCAAGATTAGGTTTATCAAGAAGTTTTGCATCAATTCGAAAATATGGAGAATATAAAATTAGAAAAGAAGTAATGCCTTCCTATGAAGATCAGAAGAATCATAAAAATTATGGTGGAGAACAACTTGGAAAATTATATAAAAAATGAAGAAATCATTAAATTAGAGGGGGAACGAATGTTAAATTTAAGAGAAACGCTTTATATTGGTTCAGTAACTATAAATGAAAGAAACGAAGAAATAAATACTTTATTACCTCATGTTGTTCCTCAAACAGTTAATGAAAATTTGAGACCTACTTATAGTCTTTTAAAATTGTTGGACACTGATTCTGAATATTCTTATCATGTAATTAGAACATAATGAATAAATTTACAAAAATAATTGTATAGAATCGAAGGTAGACATCCTAATTGTGAAGAAATGTTAAGACTTAGTTATAATCGTAATTCTATAAATTTATATCAACAAAAGAAAGAAACTGAAAGTATCATTTGTTGACAGAGTTATTTTAACATATTAAATTATTACTCAAAAACGATTGTTTAAGAATACAAGTTACTTTTCTGGCTCAATATCATGCCAAAATCAACATCTATTTTTTCTAGCCACTGTTTATAATGTATATTCTTCACATATTTTTTGTTGATATCAGGTAATGCAGTACACTTTCTAAACAAATTCGAAGTATTTTGAATATTTTTAAATCTAGTTGGGTTATTACAAAATACAACGAAACTGATGCAATTTTTTCCAAAATGCTTCCTCAAATTAAGGTACCATTTAATTCGAGCTCATAAATTTGAAGGTGACAAATTTTTACCAGATATGCATGGCATGATGGCTGAGGTACTATTCCTATTTAATTCCATCTGTTCTGTATGTTACTAGGATAAAAGAAGTCACATCTCACATTTTAATTTTTATAACGTTTTTCCTAATAAAAATGTTATTTTTTCTGTAATTTAGTTGATTCTGCAATAAAGCTTAGGTCTACTACATAAGTACGACTATTGCAAGTTACAGAAAAAATTAGAGCAATGCTTTATAAACTATTTGTACCTGAATTCTGAAAAATACAACTTGTGGGAAATGCAAATGAAGATATGAGACCAATTAAACTGTGCCTCAGAATATTCCTGAAGCACAGTCTTCATACTGCAGCAAGCTTCCTCTTGGCATTCGTTTTAGCACTTCTTGCTTTTTTGGTAACTCGAAGAGCGAATTTTTCAGCTTGATGCACCCGTTGTCTGTCACATGCAAGCAATTGATCTTCCATATCAAAGCCACATTTTATGACTAAATTTCTCAGAACTTCCAACCTTCCTATCGCTCCATCATTGAAACATATCGCTGCATCTAGTACACCAACTTTTACTGTGTTTTGTCCTACAAAAACATTCTTGGGTAATCTTTCCCATATGCAATGGTTGAAACTTTCATTTGTATTCTGAGTGCCCATATGAAGACATTTACCAGGTAAAACAGGGACGCTAAGGTCTCTAAACATTTGTTTTCTTTCATTCATAACAAGTTTAGGAAGAGAATGCTTATGACGGCATATTTGACCACTTTCTTTTACTGTTTGGTAATCACACCAAGAATCTGCTCCTTTAGGGAAAAGTCCAAGAACAAGGTGGACAACTTATGAAAGTAGGTGGCCCATACAACATTTCTCATTGATGTAAAATCATTCAGAGGTGCAGTTTGTCTAATGGCCAGTCCATAATAAGTCTGAAGAAGGTCTATTTCAGTTTCTGTAAATCTTCCTCGGCAAGACAGAGATTTTCCATCAGATAGCAACTTTCCTTCCATTTCTCTTCGTGGCTTCCTCAATCTAGCATCCATTCTCTTTTGCACATGTCAACACTCGAGTTTTGTTACCAAGTTATCATCATAAACATTGAACTCACTAATTTTATTGAAGCTTTAGAGTCCCCATCGTCTAGGTACTTCGAATATCTAACGTTATAAACATGCACTGACCTCTGAAATATTTTTAGAGCTCCATCACACTCCATACCTTCACTGTAACCATCATAATTCTTAGAACACTGATGATCAATATGTCCTTCAGTGTTACCATGACAGGTGTGGCAGTACTTAGATAAGCACTCAACATCAACAACTTTTCCAGAGAAGTAGCACTTACAACACA
This sequence comes from Schistocerca americana, assembly GCF_021461395.2. Classification (NCBI taxonomy): domain Eukaryota; kingdom Metazoa; phylum Arthropoda; class Insecta; order Orthoptera; family Acrididae; genus Schistocerca; species Schistocerca americana. The sequence continues at coordinate 554,477,441 of NC_060125.1, read as the reverse complement.
ATTCAAGGAACGATGTCCTTGACGTTGTTATGTGCCATCAAGTGCAACAGCTGTGTCCCTGGTTCCACTAATATTTATAGTTTCTTCTCCTGCACGTTTCATAGATGCTTTAGACACATCCCTCAAGGCACCTAAAAGTATTTTTATGTACTTGCTGAGCCTATTCAGAGGAGGGGTAAGGTCCATTAAACCACAAAACGCTTTTTTTCCATTTCCTATTGCATGCATTGCATACACTAACTTCCAATTCACATCATATGAATTATGCACAATGTTCGAAGTCATTTTCGAGGTACATTCATCGCAGGATCTACACAGAACAACTAATTTTGACGCTAAACGGTTCGTGTTACTTTGCTGTTCAGTTATTTCCAGACAGCCTACAACATCACATTGTTTCCATTTTGCCACTTCCTTTATCAAAGAAGATAAGATGTACACATCAACAACAACAAATCCACTTCAGAGTCACTGTTAACACAAAAATTTGAATCACCAGGAGGTGTGCCATGTGGGAGTTTCTTCCCTGATGAACCGATAGATAGGTTAGTTTCAACAGTGTGGCTTGCATTGTTTGTGAACTGGTTATCACGGAATTAACTTTTATTGAATTTCTTGATGCGTGGTATAGTTCATATTTATTGCACACTAAAGAATATGTACTTCCACAAATATACGTAACACTTGGGTTACAAACATTCAGTAACACGTGAACAAACTGCTGCAGCGAAATAAAGGTAAATACCAGCAAATATAATGATTTACAGGTACTAGAAACCTGCACTGTCACCAACATATACAATGAATCATATGTATAATCGCTGGAAACAGAAAGTTCACGGTTGTTTTCGCTATAATACTGGTTTCTGTAACAGATACAAAGGGGGTGTGGCAGCATACATGACTGTAAATTGGAAATTTGGTATATATAGGTCATTTTTCTTTTGAAACCTGGTAATGTGTATATCAATCTAATCAGGAAAGACTACAGAATTTAGTAAAGTCATAAAAAATTTCTATTTTTCCACCTTTTATGAGTACCCTGTATCTGTAATGATATATTGAATCAGGGTATGACAAATTGTATTTGCATTTTCTTAATAACATTTCTACACAATGGACAAATAAATTTTTCTTTTAACCATTCAGCAATACACACTTCATGAAACATGTTACATTCTGTTTTTACAAATTGGTGATTTTCATTATTTAAATATATAAAACATTCTTTATCTTCAGTTGTTCTATTAGTTCACATGTTGTAGACATTTTTGTTTGAATAATTCACATAATTCTTGATATTTTAAAATATACTCCCAATTTTATTTATCTTGAAATTGTATTATAAAATCTTTGGATAATTTTTGTTCATTTGATATTTCATTCCAATTTACTTTATCTCTCAATTCGCCAATAAAGTCTTAAGACAATTTTTGTTTATAAAGTATAGCATACCAGTATACTTTCTCTTGAAATTCTCTTATAAAATTTTCAGCCAAATTAAAGTGTGATATTTCCTCACAATCTACTTTATCTCTAAATTCTCTAATAAATTCTCCAGTAATATTTAGATATCTTGATATGTACTTCCAATCTACTTTATCTTGAAATTCTCTCATAAAATCTTCAGATAAAATTTGAGTAAGTTATATAAGATTCCAATTTAATTTATTTTGAAAATCTCACATAAAATCTTCACTCACTTTAGGTTGTGACATTATAACCCAGTATAATTTATTTTGATACTTTAACAAGCCCTTCAAATAATAGTTTTCTACTTTATATAATTTCCCAATCTTATTTGTCTTGAAATTTTGTTACAAAATTATTAGTTAAGTATTATGAGATATTGCATTTCAATCTACTTTAAATTCTCTTATAAAATTATCAGACAATATTCTTGCAGTTGTTAGAAGATCGCAATCTCATTTAAATTGAATTTCTCTCTTAAAATCTTGATATAAATTTCGTCATAATAATAACGTAATATTCCAATGTAATTTTTCTTGAAATTCGCTCATAAAATCTTCAGTTAATTCTTACTGTCCTGATATAAGATTCCAATCCAACTTATCTTGAAATTCTCTCAGTTGATTCATACTGCCCTAATTTAAATGCCCATTCTGTATTGTATTCATTGCTGTATATAATCAGCAACTTTAATTTCTACATGTTTGAGGTGTTGTAGCATTTACTTTGTGTAATTACTCAAACACAAATTGCAGGATCTTAATTAATTATTGTGATAAACTTCTCCTTTTTTACCTTATAATATCATTTAATTCCTAAGTCTTTTGCTTTCAGTTCCTTTACAGTATAATTATTCACTTCATTATTGGTGTTATTAATTTCATTGCTATTATTATTGTGGATAAGTTCAGTAAGTTGTTGTTTTCTAAGTTTATAATATCCTTCAGTTGCAAATTCTTTTGCTTCAACTCTTAATTCCTTCACAGTATAATTTTTCACTTCATCGTTGTTGTTATTCATTCCTTCAGTAATATTATGACTATTAACAAAATCAATAAGTCGTTGTTTTCTAAGTTTCTTTATCCATACCTTTTAATTCGATGACTTTTAGACCATTAGGAATAGCCATTTATTATAAATAATTTTCATTAGACTTCTACAAAATAAATAAAAACTGTCAATTCCTCTTTAAAAATTACTCCATTTTTGAAAGATAAATTAGAAATCTATAGCTGAAAAAATTAAAATAAAATAAAATAAAATCGAATAAAAATTATTTCCAGTAAATGGCAGCTATTGCAAGCACATTTAATGCTGAATCATCTGTGATGACTACATTTGAATTTATTAATCACAAGAACTATCAACTAAGTTTAGGTTCTTGATTTAAAGATATTAGATCTCCATTATTTGAAGAAAAGAATGTTTCAATTACTAATGTAGTTTTATGTTTTCTATATGGGATTCTAGAGGAATATAATTATTCCTGTGAAGATTTTCAAGATATTAAATGTTTAACCCATCATGAAAATAAAGATTTTTCGTAATTATAAAAGAAAATATAAGGTTTTCCTACAGAAAAATGAAATTAACTTTGAAATAGTAATTATTGTCTTTGAATAAGTGTCATTTTTCGTCATATCTTTGAGTATTTCTTTCAGTTAAATTCTGTACTACACTGAGGTGACAAAAGTAATGGGATAGCGATATATACATACATATACATATGGCATGAATGGACCTTCCATTTTCGAAATCGTTAGGGAATTCAATATTTCAAAAACCGTAGTGTCAAGAGTGTACCGAGAATGCAGCAAACATATCAAGTTGGACAGACTGGGACATTTGGGCTCATGAGAATATTAGTTGGCCCTAGACATCTGGTAATCCGTGACCTGGTCAGGCGAGTACCGATTTCAGTTGATAAGAGTGTGCCATAGACCCCATGAAGCCATGGACCCAAGTTGTCAAGAAGGCACTGTGCAAGTTGATGGTGATTCCATAATAATACAGGCTGTCCAGAATGAGAATTTCACTCTGCAGAGGAGTGTGTGCTGATATGAAACTTCCTGGCAGATTAAAACTGAGTGCCCGACCGAGACTCGAACTCGGGACCTTTGCCTGTCACAGGCAAGTGCTCTACCATCTGAGCTACCGAAGCACGACTCACGCCCGGTCTCACAGCTTTACTTCTGCCAGTATCTCGTCTCCTACCTTCCAAACTTTACAGAAGCTCTCCTGCTAGGTTCGCAGGAGAGCTTCTGTAAAGTTTGGAAGGTAGGAGACGAGATACTGGCAGAAGTAAAGCTGTGAGACCGTGACAGGCAAAGGTCCCGAGTTCGAGTCTCGGTCGGGCACTCAGTTTTAATCTGCCAGGAAGTTTCATATCAGCACACACTCCGCTGCGGAGTGAAAATCTCATTCTGGAAACATCCCCAGGCTGTGGCTAAGCCATGTCTCCGCAATATCCTTTCTTTCAGGAGTGCTAGTTCTGCTAGGTTTGCAGGAGAGCTTCTGTAAAGTTTGGAAGGTAGGAGACGAGATACTGCCAGAAGTAAAGCTGTGAGACCGGGCGTGAGTCGTACTTCGGTAGCTCAGATGGTAGAGCAGTTGCCCGCGAAAGGCAAAGGTCCCGAGTTCGAGTCTCGGTCGGGCACACAGTTTTAATCTGCCAGGAAGTTTCAATACAGGCTGTGTTTACATGAAACCGACTGGGTCATCTGGTCCAACTGAACCGCTCACTGACTGGAAATGGTTATGTTCAGCTACTTGGAGAGCATTTGCAGCCATTCAAGAACTTCATGTTCTCAAACAACGCTGTAATTTTTATGGATGACAATGCGCCATATCATCAGGCGACAGTCGTTTGCGAAAGGTTCTTAAGAACATTCTGGACAGTTTGTGCGATATATTTGGTCATCCAGATAGCCTGACATGAATCCCAACGAACGTTTATGGGACATAATCCAGGGTTCAGTTTGTGCACAAAATCCTGCATCTGCATCTACATCTACATCCATACACCGCAAGCCACCTGACGGTGTGTGGCGGAGGGTGCCTAGAGTACCTCTATCAGTTCTCCCTTCTATTGCAGTCTCGTATTGTTTTTGGAAAGAAAGATTGTCGGTATGCCTCTGTGTGGGCCCTAATTTCTTTGATTTTATCCTCATGGTCTCTTAGCAAGATATACGTAGAAGGGAGCAATATACTGCTTGACTCCTCGGTGAAGATATGTTCTCGAAACTTCAACAAAAGCCCGTACCAAGCTACTGAGCATCTCTCTTGCAGAGTCTTCCACTGGAGTTTATCTACCATCTCTAAAACGCTTTCGCGATCACTAAATGTTCTGTAACGAAGCGCACTGCCCTCCTATCAACCCTATCTGGTATGGATCCCACACTGGTGAGCAGTATTCAAGCAGTGGGCAAACAAGTGTACTGCAACCTACTTCCTTTGTTTTCGGACTGCATTTCCTTACGATTCTTCTAGTGAATCTCAGTCTGGCATCTGCTTTACAGAAAATTAATTTTATATGGTCATTCCATTTTAGATCACTCCTAATGCCTACTCCCAGATAATTTATGGAATTAACGGCTTCCAGTTGTTGACCTGCTGTATTGTAGCTAAATGATGAAGGATCTTTCATCCTATGTATTTGCAGCACGTTACACATGTCTGCATTGAGATTCAATTGTCATTCCCTGTACCATGCGTCAATTCGTTGCAGATCCTCCTGCATTTCAGTACAATTTTCCGTTGTTACAACCTCTCGATATACTACAGCATCATGCACAAAAAGCCTCAGTGAACTTCCGATGTTATCCACAGGGCCATTTATATATATTGTGAATAGCAACGGTCCTATGACACTCCCCTACGGCACACCTGAAATCACTCTTACTTCGGAAGACTCCTCTCTGTTGCGAATGACATTCTGCTTTCTGTTATCTAGGAACTCTTCAATTCAATCACACAATTTGTGTGATAGTCCATATGCTCTTACTTTGTTCATTAACGACTGTGGGGAACTGTATCAAGCGCCTCGCGGAAGTCAGGAAACAAGGCATCTACCTGGGAACCCGTGTGTATGGCCCTCTAAGTCTCGTGTACGAATAGCGAGAGCTGGGTTTCACACGATCGTCTTTTTCGAAACGCATGCTGATTCCTACAGAGTAGATTTCTAGTCTCCAGAAAAGTCATTATACTCGAACATAATATGTGTTCCAAAATTCTACAATTGATCGACGTTAGACATATAGGTCTATAATTCTGCACATCTGTTCGACGTCCCTTCTTGAAAACGGGGATGACCTGCGCCCTTTTGAGCGATTTTAGTTGTTTTTGTACCCCTCTGTCATCTATTTCGATATCTACCATTTTGTCATCTGTGTGACAATCTATAGAAGGAAGTACAATGCAGTCTTCCTCTGTGAAACAGCTTTGGAAAAAGACATTTAGTATTTCGTCATTTAGTCTGTCATCCTCTGTTTCAGTACCATTTTGGTCACAGAGTGTCTGGACTTTTTGTTTTGATCCACCTACTGCTTTGACATAAACCTAAATTTTTTAGGATTTTCTGCCAAGTCAGTACATAGAACTTTACTTTCGATTTGTTGAACGCCTCTCGCATAGCCCTCCTCACACTATATTTCGCTTCGTGTAATTTTTGTTTGTCTGTAAGTCTTTGGCTATGTTTATGTTTGCTGTGAAGTTCCCTTTGCTTCCTTAGCAGTTTTCTAACTTGGTTGTTGTACCACAGTGGCTCTTTTCCACCTCTTACGATCTTGCTTGGCACATACTCATCTAATGCATATTGTATGATGGTTTTGAACTTTGTCCACTGATCCTCAACACTATCTGTACTTGAGATAAAACTTTTGTGTTGTGCCGTCAAGTACTCTGAAATCTGCTTTTTGTCACCTTTGCTAAACAGAAAAATCTTCCTACCTTTTTTAATATTTCTATTTATGGCTGAAATCACCAATGCTGTAACCGCTTTATGATCGCTGATTCCCTGTTCTGCGTTAACTGTTTCAAATAGTTCAGGTCTGTTTGTCACCAGAAGATCTAATATGTTATCCCCATGAATCAGTTCTCTGTTTAACTGCTCAAGGTAGTTTTCAGATGATGCACTTAAAAAAATTTCACTGGATTCTTTGTCCCTGCCACCCGTTATAAACATTTGAGTCTCCCAGTCTATATCTGGTAAATTAAAATATCCACCCAAAACTATAACATGGTCGGGAAATCTACTCAAAATATATTCCAAATTTTCCTTCAGGTGTTCTTCCACAACAACTGCTGTGCCAGGGGCCTATTGAGACATCCAATTACCATGTCTGAGCCTGCTTTAACCGTGACCTTCACCCAAATCATTTCACATTTCGGATCTCCGTCAATTTCCTTCTATACTATTGCACTTTTTATCACTATAAACATGCCTCCCCCTTCACTGCCCAGCCTGTCTTTGCAGTATACATTCCAATCGAGGTTAGAATTTCATTACTGTTGACATCTGGTTTAAGCCAACTTTCTGTCCCTAGTACTATGTGGCGATTGTGACCGTTTATTAATAAGAGCAGTTCTGGGACCTTTCTATAGACACTCCTGCAGTTTACTATTACCACATTAATATTGTCATTCCTGGTTGAGTTTTGTCTACTGCTATCTTGTTGCATCTCAGGATTCGTCTTGTCGGGCCTAGGGAGGGAATTCTCTAACCTAAAAAACACGCATGTGCACTCCACACGTACTCCGCTGCCCTTGTAGCCGTTTCCTGCGTGTAGTGCACACCTGACCTATTCAGGGGGATCCTACGTTTCTCCACCCAATAGTGGAGGTCGAGAAATTTGCACCCCAGAACTCCCCAGAATCGTATGAGCCTCTGGTTTAAGACAGCAGGAGTCGTTGGAGCCGACATGAGCAACAATTTGCAGTCGGGTGCACCCAGTGCTCTCTATCGCCACCGGCAGCGCCTCCTCCACATCTCGGATGAGACCCCCCGGCAAGCAGACAGAGTGAACACTGGCTTTTTTCCCCGACCTTTCCGCTATTTCACTAATGGGCTCCATTACCCATCTAACATTGGAGCTCCCAGTCACTAATAAACCCCCCGTAACTCCGTGTGCCTGCTTGGACCTTGCAGAAGGAGCGGCCACATGTCCACTCACAGGCAGAGCGGGCGATGCCACATGGCCAGCCTCCACATTTACCCTACGCCTCTTGCGACACGAACGACGTTGATCCCACCACTCCCCTTGGGGAGAGGGTGGCCCAACTGCGCCCGGTACCCGCGAAGATGTCTCAACAGCAGGGACTATGAGTGAAGCATGTAACACCCGGGGTGTGCCATGCGACGCACCAGACTCCCCACTGCCGCTACACTCCGAGGCAGCAGCCTGAAGACGGCTGAATGCGGCCATCAGCACGTTCAGGTGTTCGCGAACAGTGGCCAACTCCTCCTGCGTCTGCACGCAGCTGTCACACATCCTATCCATCCTAAGAAATCAACAATTTACTGTAATGAGTTAAGTAATGAACTATTAAACTATTAACTAGACTGCTAATTCACTAAAGGCGGCTGAAAGCTGACTAAACTGTGGTTATTAGACACTTCTTGTTGGAAACAATGAAAATAAGCACTAACTGTCTCTGGACTGTATTCAAAACAAACACGAAATCTATGGAACACTATTACTAGTTCTCAAAAATTAAAGCTTCCTAAAAGCAAAAACACATGGAAAAAGAAGTGACAAGTAAGAAAACACAGTTAATACTTAAATTTACGTAGCTTGCTGCACAGGAGATGTGAAGCAGATGGCACCACAACACTTTCGACATTATGGATGTCTTTAGAGGCAGCATGCCTCAGTATTTCTGCAAGGGAATCCCAATGAATTGTTGAGTCCCTGCCAAGTCGAATTGCTGCAGTCTGCACGGCAAAAGGAGGTCTGACCCAATATGTAGAGATATTAGATGACTCTTTTCACCTCAGGGTATAATGTAGTAATTGTTTTTCTTTATGGTACAGGTTTCATCGAGATATGTTACTTGGCAGTGACACATCATGCGAAAGCTACTCTTATCCTTAGGTTTCGCACACTAATCGATATTCGTTAGTGAAACTCCATTAAGAAATGTTTTATAATGTGGTCACTGTCGGTTTGCATAAAAACTTTAATCCAATGATAAGGAACTTGTCTTCATGTAAGCCTACTACTTGTAATGAGGATTATCATGAGCAATGAAGTTACAAATAAAATGCAAATTACTTTATGGTCATATCTCGAATAATACTCCACATGGAAACTGTATGATTATTCTCAATTCCAACATGATTGGTAGTATGAATGCTAGCAATTTGACTTGCAATGATATCAGCCTGAAGTTTTGGGCTGATAAAGGATAGAAAAAAATCTGAATATGGCTAACTGCTTTCTACTGATTCTAACGTATCACTTTTAATGGACGACTATGTAGGTAGGCCAGCAGTGTAGGTACATACATTTGTATATTAATTTATGAATGTATTTGCCTGAATTGTTACCATGGTCAACAATCTGGATATCGATTCTTTTCGATGCTGAGTAAATTGTAAACCTACAGAAGTGAAATTAAAAAAGAAGAAACCCGACATTCTGCTTCCCTTTGTCACCAACCTTGTTGGCTTTTCGACTGGGTATTCAATATACAATCAAATTATAATTCGATATCTAAGCAACCAAGTGAGAGAATAAGAAACTGATGTAGAGTAAATGTGAAAAATGTACAATTTGACTTGATATAGGATACTCTCAAAATCCTGCTTTTGATTAACTTAGAAAGTAAAGTTGGCAATAAGGGTTGAAGGACATATGGCAACAGCTGTTGAAAATTTGTCTTTAGATCCAAGAATCTACAGTGATTTAGGTATTAAATGAATAGTCAATAGTTATCTGACTGTTATAGTTAAATGTGAAAAAATTGATTTGGATCGTTGGTTGGATAAAATCTTCTATCACAGGTTCGTAAACAGCTCAATTTTGATATTTAGAGAAAAATTGCAGATAAAGCTCCTAAAATAGATTTATAATGTGGGTGATGAAAATAGAAAAGTTAACTCTTTATTAAGGATAATCCACAAAGAATGATCTGTTGGAGAAAATGTCTGCACACTGATCTGCACAGATATGGAAAATCGTGTATATATTAGATGTACCGAAACTGAAAGTTTAAGTTGGAAGTTTATTTAAAATTTCTTAAATTTGTGGCCACATATCACATCTGCACACACAAATCATAGCATATGATCTGGAAATCGCCCCAAATTTTGTGAGCTAAAGGTATTTAACTCATTCTTTGTTGAATCAGTGTTCTAGTGTGTTCGTTAGTGTATTTTTTTATGTGTGTAGGGGTCACATAGACTTGTGGAAAATTTACCTCAATGTGTGTAAGGTATTCAGTGGTCAGGATAAAGAGGCAGCTGATAAAAAACCTGTAATAGGGAACATATGTGTAGCTGGAGAGTCAGTGTCAGAAGGAAAGGAATACGAGGAGTTACGAATTTGTCCTTCTCCATTTCCATTCATAAATAATTTGGTCAGTTGTCAATTTCACCTTGTACATCACAAACTAAATTAATATGTGAATGCTGCTGTTGCTTAACGAGCCACTGTTTTGATCATTTATGCCGTCCTTTCTATCTCTGACTGACTTTCTGCATATTTATATGTGAGACTTGTGAATGCAGATCACAAAAGAATATCCTACATCACGACCCAGGTATAAGATCGAAGCCCTTGGCTCTGATTTCTCTTTCCTAGACTGATAGATGGCAATGCAGTGGTTAATTGAAACAGTTTAGTGTGCACCCACGAGACTTTTGGCAATTCACTGCATTCACACATTTGCAAAGGTGTCTGTGCACATAGACCGTTTCATGTGGACCAGATGTTCAGTATGTTTACAAGGTTCACCCAGAATCAGATTTCATAAACCGATTTCCCAGTTCCACTTCTAGATGATCATGTAAACATTCCAATATTGATTCTGGAAAAGCACTTCTAGTGCACATATTTCAATTTCCACAACTAATTTTCACTCCCATATAAAAGTAGAACCGTTTCCCAAAAATGAAACGAAAATGAAAAGACCGGTAGCCATTTCTTTTACATTTAATTTATTTATGCAACCAGTTTCAGTGTCCCATCACACTATCCTCAGGTCCCACTGTAAAAAAAGAAAACAATGACAATGTAGTCAAGTTAACAAACATACTAATAAGGAGCCGGTACAACAACTGAGAGATCAATAACACTCCAAGGGAATTTATAGAAATATTTGCCAACAGCCAAACCATACAGGATGTTACATCTAAGTTAGTGAACCATTTGAAAGTAAAAGGAGAACAGTAATAAAATAACATTGTGAATATTACCTGGAAGACATAATATATAATGTCATAGAACGATAAAAACTGACCTATGTGTCAGAGAGCAGAAACATAAGTCGCTGCTAAAGGTGTCTGATATATAGTAAAAAAACTTAAATCCAAAAATAATATAACACACAGTATTGAATTTCCACTCTACTAACAGTATTATAATATGATATGAAAGATAACTGCAAGCAAAATAAGATCAAGAAGTGGGGGTTCTATGTGTAAATATATGGGTATTTAGGTGATCCAATAGATTGCAGATTCCCAAAGTAAGTCTTCAAAGGTGTATGGGAATATCTGCAGAGTAAGGTAGATATATGCAAAGATGTATTCAGTAAAATCAGAAAGCAAGAAAATAAATGTGCTTCTATATAGCAAGTCCTCCTTGCAAAGGACAAGCCAGTGAGTAGTGTCAACCATCATCAGAGAACCCAATGTAGGCAATGTGGTTAAAACGAAAATGTACATGGATTTCTACATGTCTCGTAGTATGTACAAAATGTAAATGTTGATGTAGGGAACATCAAGACTGTAATGAGGGGAAATAATTATGTCATATGTATTCTAAAATGTGTCGTACGAGTAGAGCCAGAGCCACAGAATTATATATAAATAATACATCAAAAGATAATATCCACAAAGGTGGACAAAATGAAAACATGAAAGTATCAATATATCATTAGTTCCAAATTTCCTAATGTGCTGTTTACAAAGCATATTGTGAAATCATTTTTCGAAAAGTTTGCAGATTCACATTTTCAAAGCAAGAAAAGATATCGATATCTTCGAAAACTGCAATGAATATACTGACTGAAGGTATATTGCGCTGCTCCTTTAATTCACTTGCAAGAATGGTTACCCCAGTTAACATCTCAAACGATCATAAAGGGCCATACACAGCCTCTATCATTTCCAATACAGCCACAATGACATCTTGCCTGACTTTACCTGACTGCATCTTGACTAACCCTACTGATTTTGTATTTAGCTATCTTGAATTATAGCTCGCGCTATGTCCTTTCAAAGTAATGGTACATTGAGGATTTATCACAAACATGTCATCCTTATAATCAAATGTTAGTTAATGCCGCATCAGTGATATAAGCCTTCAAGAGGATACCATGATAAACAGTAGTAGGACAAAGAGAGCACCACCTCACTCTGTATTGTTGCTAGATTTAATCAAGATGGCGGAGAGAGATGTGGCAATGTCGCAGTGACATCATGGCAGAAAGTTCAAATTTTGGTGGGAAAATAGGTCAATTGAGCTACCTACACTAACCTAACCTCCTCCCCTCCCCTCCCCCAACCCCTCCCCCAGAAAATGGCTGGATGTTCAGATTTTGGCAGAAAAAACTTCATTTGGGCTACCTTCACTAACCTAAGAAAATGACCAGAAAATAGGTCATTTGTGCTACCTCCACTAGCCTAAGGCATCTGACCGCCACCTACTCCTTGGAATTGACGAGAAAAGGACTTAGGCTGTGCTAGATAGGATAGAAGTAAGTCTTTAGTTTGTATGCAGTGTTTATTTAAACAATTTGAGGCCCAAGCTCCATCCAGTGTGTTCACCATGAGGTCCGGAGCTCAACTGACCTAGCATACAGTACTGCCACCAGAGAGCGCCATCATCCCTCCCATGACATAATCTAAGATGGCAGTCTGGGGGAAAAATGGTGGGAGCTAATAGGAATCCTTAATCCAGTCACATGTTAGACTTCAGCTAGTAGGATGGTGGTATCTGGTAACGTCATTGGAGGGGGTATAGGGCAGGTTTAGAAAGTCTGGGACCTCAACCCTGCTGTCAGCCAGCAGTAGCAGAAGAAGAAGAACCATGAAGCATCAACAGAAGTTGCAATCCAACACAGCCCTGCATAACAGGAAGAAGCAGAAAGGTAAGTACCCCATATCACATTTTTTTCTGTGGTAAGCATTATTACTATTGTTGTTAGTATGATTATTATTGGTTGTTTTCGCATATTGGTCCATATGTAATGCTTCCTCGTCATTGTTCAGCATTAGCCCTCGATTCGTCCAAGCCTGCAGGGACGAGTGCCACCATGACGACCTCTGCCGCGTCTGGACCTGTAGCAACCTTAGCTGCCATCTTGTTGAGACCTGCACCAGTTTCTGGAACTGTGGCAGCAACAACCTCTGGTATGTCTGAACCTGTAGCGACCACATGGGATCCTGTAGAGCACATAGCCTACTGGCTGGAGCTGAACAAGGAGCTGTTGTTGTCTGTCCCACTCACCCATTTGTATATGAGGACACGGGATCTGCTCCCAACACATCGAAAGCTGCTGTTGATCCTAAACAACAGCAAGATGGAGGACAGTACTTGTCACCAACATATGACCCATCCAAGCAGAACATCCCTGAGCTAGTGCAGATGCAGAGTGCAGATGCTGTGAATAAGAAGGTATCAAGTGCACCCATGCTTTTCAGTTCTATATACAATTTAACTCCCAGTGTAATGAAACGTGTAAATGTTGGTATGGAAGCACGTCATGTCTGCGGGCTGCAGGCGAGAATAGAAACTGAAAATGCATTGCAGAGTGTTAAAGTGCCAATTTCTGAGTTCGACTGGGACGAAATATGTCGTGCAGAGCGCTACATCAATCAGCAGATGACTACAGAGTATTATCCAACTCGTTCTCCCCCAGACATTCGCCTTACTGGTGTGACACTATCTATTACGAAAGTGTATGATGACTATGCACTATATGTGAAATCGAGTGACAAGTGTGTTTATGTAAGGCACGCCTCAGTTATGAACTTATATAATATGGATACTGCGCTACATCTTGCATTGGAGAGACTGAATCGTTGGTTGTCGAGTATAGACTCTGCTTGTTGAAGACATCCTATGTGTGCACAATGTACATGTTGATGATTTGGATTTGTACCTTTGTTTGCACAAGAACGCTGAACCAAATGAGAAACAGATTAAACGTGTGTGTGAAAAACCCGAGTACTGTGATGTATCCATTGGCTTGAGAGATATACGCGCGGAATTTATATCTTTGTTTGGGAAATACTGTACAGGTTTGAAGAAGAAGAAGAAAGAGTCTGATGATTTTTTTTGAAATTCTGCATCCTACATATGATATTTAAATAAATAAAGTATGTATATATAATCTCAAATCGTGTTCATCTACATCTACATCTACACGACTACTCTGCAATTCACATTTAAGTGCTTGGCAGAGGGTTCATCGAACCACAATCATACTATCTCTCTACCATTCCACTCCCGAACAGCGCGCGGGAAAAACGAACACCTAAACCTTTCTGTTCGAGCTCTGATTTCTCTTATTTTATTTTGATGATCATTCCTACCTATGTAGGTTGGGCTCAACAAAATATTTTCGCATTCGGAAGAGAAAGTTGGTGACTGAAATTTCGTAAATAGATCTCGCCGCGACGAAAAACGTCTTTGCTTTAATGACTTCCATCCCAATTCGCGTATCATATCTGCCACACTCTCTCCCCTATTATGTGATAATACAAAACGAGCTGCCCTTTTTTGCACCCTTTCGATGTCCTCCATCAATCCCAGCTGGTAAGGATCCCACACCGCACAGCAATATTCTAACAGAGGATGAATGAGTGTAGTGTGTTTGTGATTTATTTCATACCTCCCATTATAGTCAAAGTTTTACGTTTATTAATATCATTATTTTTCAATGCTACACCTATAATGATGGAGCAGCATACAATTGCCCCAAACATTGCCTCACCAGTTATTGACAAATGAAAGTTACTCTTCATGGGTAAAATACATATAGCTGATTTCCCTGTGTAGCCAATATAGCTCAGTTGGTTTAGTGATGGAGCTGTAGTGGCTATACATACTGTTACCGTCCCTTCAAGTATATCTTTCTATATATGGAAACTACTTGTCAGTACCTGGCGTAGTTAGTATCATGGCAGGGTGGGTGAAACATCCTCATCACAAGGACTTTGTTATCGGTGACTGGTCCTGTGAAAATGCAAGAGAAGACCTGAAGAAGAAGAACAGAATTCAGCTTCCTGATAATATACGAGCAGTTGTTGCAGGTCCATCCAATTCTGGTAAGACTAATGTCCTCAGGACACTGCTAACACTGAGAGGTGGTATAAGCCCCCTCTCATATTTCTATCTTACTCTGAGTAATTCGATTATCCTCTCTAATTGCATGCAGTGAAAAGTTGCTATTCCTTCACACGTGGACTTCCCACGCAGCGTCTCTCGTCACCCAGGTGGACTGGTGATAGGCGGGTTCTGCTGATCTTGAAAGGGTTAAGCCGACGGGTGTGAGGGAGTCGAGTGGATGCTTTCCAGACACCGACATTGTCATAAGAGCGGGGGCGACACGCCCACAGGGGCCTGACGGAGCGGCTGGGCTAGAGATTCTGTTACTTCGCAGAAACTTTGTGAAAACACTTTCTGGCGGGCTACCAGCGAGGCGTGGGAATGACTTGTGTTCCCAGGCAGTCTTGGCGGGCAAATTCACGCGTTTTCTGCAAAACCATAACTGTGATTGGCTTGCTCAGGGGATAGCTCCGTGACGTAGCAAAATCGGCGCAGAAATTGGCGCCAAGTATATCCATTGGTGGAATAGTAGTGCGTCGGCAATAGAGTGGAATTTTTCGCCGGTTTTCGAGTTGCTGATTGGAACGTTTAACCACGGCCACTGTCGTGGGGGCGGGAATGTTCTGTGTTCGGCCTGTACAGGTGCTCTTGAGAGAGTCGGCTCTTGCTTTTCGGTCGCAGTAGGTTACAAGACTGACCTCTCGCTGCTATGGACAGCCTGCCTTCCGTTGGCTGTCTAACATACTTTCATTTAATTGTAACTGTTTGACGAAGTTGCTGAAGTTTCGACTTCAACATAACTTTCCGAGTACAGTTGGCATTTGAGCGTTCTGCGTACGGGCGGCCTATGTTGTCTGTCTTGAGCAGTTTGGCTAAAGTTGACTGTATCAGAGTTACTGTGTGACTTTGTCTGCTAAAATTACTCACTGTACCGTCAGAGGCGCATTTGTGTTGCTAGGAAGTCTTTAGTCTGGAAAACCAGAACAGGATAATTGGTTTCGGGCTATACTCGTGACATTATCATCACCACGACGGGACATCGAAGCAACCAGTCATCGCCTCTGGTATGCCAGATCGTGTCCTTGCAGTTAAGAAGACAGCTTGGTAATGTATGTTCGCAGCAGCGAAAGATTAGGGAATTTTGCTAGGTGATAATCAGAGCTCAGCAGGGCGCGCCTGTTCGTCTCTTCTAATTTTGTTCTGTCTTGGTGTTCATTGTCTGAGTTCTCACTATTGCAGCAGCAATTAATGTTGGGTTAGCTGGGTGTTTCTCTTAAGACTTGAGTTGCAAGGAATTAGCTCAACATACCACTTGGTCATAAATGTGAAAATCTAGTTTATGGACAACCTCACCTTCACAGCATTTATTTGAGTATCCAATTTGATGTATTGTAAATGTTTCATGTGTTTTGCTTATTATTTTGAGTTCAGTCATAATAAATCAAATTGTTATTTTGGACAGAACTTTCATTCTGTTAATCGGTAGAGCAAGCCTTTCATTTCTCACTACGTTAATGAAACTGTCCTTTATCTAATTAATTTCTATCAAATGAAATTATTGCAGGTGCCAAACTCTTTTCTACTCCACTTGCAGGGTCGATTACAATCAGTTCGCGTTTCTTCTTAATCCATGTGCAACAGCAAAAGTCGGAGTTAGAAAAGGGGGGGGGGGACTTACAACATCATTTCCATGTGAAGATTCTAGAAGAATTTAGTGTTAAATACACTGCTAGCCCTGGCACCTCGCAACACATGTAGATGGAGTCCATTTGAACGTGTTTGTGTATTCTCAAAAACACTGTTTCAGCCCAAGTATCTGCTATTATAGTAGATACTGCGCGATGTAGATGGTGTTGTATACACGACATTTAGTGAAAGCAGTGATATCTCCCCAACTGAAATAGCAGAGCCAAACACTGTCTTCATATTTGACGATGTTGCTGTGGAAATCCAATACCAATTCGAAAATATTTCTGTTTCGGTCTTCATATGGGTGCTGAAGTATTTTAGATAAGCCAAACATATTCCAAAATCCCTAAACAGTTGGTTAGGGATAATGCAAACCTCATTATAGCCTCCAAACAAGGCAATTTGAATTTAAAACGCGTTTACCAGGCACATGTAAGGACTGACATGTCGTTTAATGATTTTGTAAAGATATGTGCTGATTGCTGGGCTCATTCACAGTATGGGTTTCTCGTTACCGATAGAACAAGAAAGCTGAGTGATGGTAGGTACAGGCGAAACTTTCAAGAGTTTCTGTATATGTAGCCAGGTAAGAGAGGTTAGTACGTCAGTATACGCAACATCGTGGACAAATTCGCTCCCATGTCCACCTCTCAACCCGAGAGAATGGGTGTATGCAGACAGGACATTCATTCGCCTTTACATGGATGTGAAAATTCAGGCTATTGTGCATAATGTTGGAGGTATGTGTAGGGTACTAGAGACGTATTACCAGACTCTTCTGATAATTATCAGTGCGTTAAATGAGTTAGTTAATGAAATCGGTAAGAAACTAACCGACTTAACTGAAAAGGTCGAGGATATTGAGGGGAAAATAGATGTAGAGTTCAAAAATGGTTCAAATGGCTCTGAGCACTATGGGACTTAACATCTGAGGTCATCAGTCCCCTAGAACTTAGAACTACTTAAACCTAACTAACCTAAGGACATCCACCCATGCCCAAGGCAGGATTCGAACCTGCGACCGTAGCGGTCGCACGGTTCCAGACTGAAGCGCCTAGAATCGCTCGGCCACACCGGCCGGCATGTAGAGTCCCTTGTTATTGAGTAGGGGGAGCAGGCACATAGTAAGGGGAAGAAGAAGAGCGGATATATAAAGCCTCACGCTGCGGAGACGTCTGATTAGTATACACTGAGATGAGAAGGAAGCAGAAAGTGATTCAAGCGTGGTAAGCAATTCGAGAGAAATTACGGGTGCTTAGGTTAGGGCATATGGATTGACAGCAAACACTAAGAGAGACCTTTAAGCCTGTTACTGAATAACTCAGGCAGCTCTCAGCAAAAACGAAACCACACGATAATGCTGGTGTCACCATTGACGAATTTATTATCCGTCAAGCTCCTGGTCAGATAGATAGAACATTCGGCGTTAGCAGAGGGAGACCGTACATGTTAGGCATGCATCATATAAATGCAACTGATGACACAATACAGGTTGGTGATAGGCGGTTTGAGAGGACAGCTGGCTTAATGAATCTTATTTTCCTAAGACCTACCAAAAAAGTATAACTTATTCAGTTACTGATAGGAAAATGTAGAGTGGAATATTGCATTTAACTGATGTACATAAGATCGCAAAAAGCCTGAGCAACAAGAAATATAAAATAATCATAAAACTAATACCTGATTGTGGAAACGACAACTGCAGCAGCATTGATGGTATTGACATTGACCATAAAGCAGTGAACAATCTAACCCCTCAATATATATATTACGACGATATTAACAAGCTAATAGATCGACGTGTCTGCTCATGGTGTCAGCTGTTGTAGATAATGCAGTTCATTCAAATGAGGTTCTATCAATAATCTTCAGGAATAGAGAGAGAGTTATCATTGAATAAGTAAGGAGACAGTAGTTCGAGAACTTAAACATACCCTCGTAGGCATGTTGTGATTAAAGGTTTGGATGACTTATGGCAGGCTGATCTTGTAGATATGAGGAAATATTCACATGAGAAGAATGGATTCAAATATATTTTCATGGTTATTGATAATACTTTAAATTTGCCTGGACATTACCTGTTAAAACAAAAATGGGTAGAAATGTTACAGATGTTTTTGAGTGTTTGCTGCAGGCAGGCGACGAATCGATGAACAGACAACCTCCAAACCAATCACAGTGGAGAGTTTTACAATAGGTATTTCAAGACCGTGATGCAGCAGTATGGAATACATCACTGCTCAACCTTCACCCACCTGAAGGCAGGTATCGGGGAACCTCTGAACAGAAGAATATAAGGTCAAATGTGGATGCATTTTAATCTTCGCGACTCGTACAAATTGACAGATGTCCTCCAGAAATAATTGTTCAGTGTAATTGAACCAAGCATAGCACAATAAAAATGAGACCAATCAACGTTCGTGGTAATGGACTCATGGATACAGTGCACTATCACATTAAAATGTTGGATCCATGTAAACAGAAATTTAATGTAGGTTGGTTTGGTGCATGCCTCAAAACACAAGACAGCATTTGAAAAATCATACCCGCCAAACTGGTCATCAGAGATACTTATAGTTTCAAAAGTGCAAATAACGAATCCTAGACCTTATATCTTGAAGGACAGTAAAGGTGAAGAAACTGCAGGTTGCTTCTGCACCGACGAGTTGCAGAAAAGCGCAGGACTGGATGTGTTTCTCGTGGAGAGAGTCATAAGACGTCGAAAAAATGGATCGCTAATCAAATGGTTTGGTTTTCCTGCAGCACAAAACAGTTGGATTGGTGCTAACAATTTGCTATATAATGGGGTTGTGCAGTCCACAACGATCGCAGTAGCATAACACGCGTGCTAGGAGCCGCATTAGAGGAGTGGTGGTATTCTAGACAAACTGCCACTGAAATTACACATTGCGGGAAAAATTATTGTGGACCTGGAAGAAAGCTTCAAAAACGCTTGGCACGAGGTGATAAGAGGATTAATCTGCTTGACGAAGTATGGAACACGACGTTGCATGTGCTGCAAATAAAGATCTCCCAAGTCGTCACATTGCAGACAGGATTTTAGCTTATAAGGCTAAGGCGATACGCAGAAGAAAGAATATTGCTGTAGATCAACACACTGCAGCATTTGCGGTTGACAAAACCATGTGTTGAAAAATTAAGTTGTGTTTAGGAGTGATGAATTTCAAGCAAGTTATGAATGCTGAACGTTGTGCACTGAACAAGGAGAAGGACAAGGGCGGGAAGCAGAGCTGTTTGAAGAACTGTGTCCTGACAGCGATATATGCAGCTAAGAACACTGTGAAGCAGAAAGGTGCGGGACGAAAAACAGGAGGTTCGGTTAAAGCACCTCGTGTTTTACCAGTACCCAAGATGTCTGGTGGTTTTCTTCCATTTCCCATCCCAGCCCTCTGCACGCTCTCGGCGGTAGGGTCCTTCGCTGGTGGTGCTGCAGCTGTTGCTCGAACGGTCAAGAACACGCAAAACTCCCAATCGCAGTTAGAAGAGGCAAGAAGACATAACCGCATGATGGAAGCCGCAGCCATCGGAAAAGGACTGTAGTTGAAACCGTACTGAAAATGGATTGATCTATTCATAAATAAAAAAAACCCATTAGCGGTCCTACCGTATCGACCACTCACGAATACTGATCATCTTAAGTCTGCTACAAAAAATTCAACATTTCAAGATTCCGTGGTTGTTTATGCGGAATACATTACCGAAGACTATGTGAAAAACTGGTGAATTTGGTGCTGTGAATTTAGATGTTGCTGGACGTCCCTGCACCCATTGGGTGTCGTATGTTATGAAAAATGCGGGTACCGTCCACTATTTCGACTCATTTGGTAACCTGCAACAGCCAGAAAATTACAACGACAGTTCACTCGCAGAAGACGTATTTTCTACCCTTTTCGGCGATAGCAGGACTTTAATACGCACCTCCGCGGACATGCATGCATCATGTTTCTCTTGACAGTTATATTATTATTATTTTGAGCTTTTCCTCATTACAGAGGCTTATCTCCAACATAATAATTTACATGGAAATGACAATACAAACAATAAACGTTCTTAAACTATACTCTCAAAATATTTCTCCATGTGTTTCGATCTTGCGTGTCCTCTTCCTCTGCGCCCATTCTCCTCATTGTGTGCTGTACATTTTGGAGCCAGGTGGTCACAGGTCGTCCTCTTCTTCTTCTCCCCTCCGGTTCCCACTCCAGTATCAATTTTGGTATTCTGGCTTCCTCCATTCGTCGTACATGCCCGTACCACTGTAATTTCTTCCTATCCATTACGTCATATATTCTTTCTTTTATTTCCATTCTCCTTATTACTTCGGTGTTCCTTATCTTTTCTTTCCTGGAGATTCTTGCTGATCTTCTCCAAAAGTCCATCTCTAGAGCTTGTAATTTTTTAATGTGCTTCATGTTAATTGTCCAGGTCTCCGTTCCATACAGAACCACACTCTCTAATATGGATTTGTATATTAATTTTTTTGTTCTGCTCATTACATTCCTGCTCCATAAGACTGAGTTAAGCATCCCAATGACCCTCCGTCCGCTACTAATTCTTTTATTGATTTCTGACTCTGATTTTCCCTCGATTTCTAAAATGGATCCCAAATAACAGAAAGTGTTTATCTTTTTGATTTTCTTTCCTTCAATGTATAGCTCATCTGAATCATTAGTCAAGTATTCTGTTTTTTGGTAATTAATCTTCAAACCCCAAGTTTTGTATGCTACTGCTAGTTGATTGCACATATAGTTAGCATCCTCCCCATCTTGTGCTACGACTACTTGATCATCAGCAAATAATAAATGATGTAGGTAAACTCCATCTCTTATTTCTAATCCCATACTATTACATTTACGAGACCATGTTCTAAGGCTAATATCTATATAGATTTTAAATAATGATGGTGACATGGGACAGCCCTGTAAAAGGCCTTTGCTTGTTCTAAATTTCTGTGAAAGTTTATTACCAACTTTCACTTGGCAAATGTTATCTTTATACATCTGTTGTATTATTTTAATCAAGGAAGGGTTTATGTTTGCCATATGTAGTGCTCTCCAAAGTAATTTTCTTGGAACAGTATCATACGCTTTTTCTAGATCTATGAAAATTAATCCTATACTTTTTGATTTTTCCCTATGTTTCTCCAAAATCTGTCGTAATGTGAAAATATGGTCTACACATGATCTCCCAGCCGTGAATCCACATTGTTCTTCTTGGGTTCTAAAATTTTTTTCCAGTTTGTTTTTAATTACTTTCGCAAAAATTCTCATTAATGTGTTTGTAACACAAATTCCTCGATAGTTTGAACAAATTTTGCGATCCCCTTTCTTAAATATTGTATTAATGTAACCTAGCTTCATTTCGTTGGGTATTGAATCTCCATGTATCATTTTGTTGAAGAGCTGTGTTATCAGCTTCACAATTTTGTCACCACCATATTTCAGACACTCCAGATTGATATTGCCTGGTCCCGGTGATTTACCATTCTTTCCTGTTCTCAATGCCTGAAGTACTTCACTTTCTAAAATATGGATCTCATCATCTTCATGTCCTTCATCTTCCCCTGTTCCTTCTTCTAGATATTCTTCTCTGTCCTCATTTAATAATTTTTGGAAATACTCTTCCCATTCCTTTTGTGTTATCAGTTGGAGATTAGTTTTGCTTTTTGTATCCTGTCGAAGCCCTTTCAATACTGACCATGCTTCTTTTGCTCTCCCAAATCCTAATTTGCTATTCACCTTGGCACATGTTCTTTCCCATGCTTCATTTTTTGCCATCCTTATTTTTTTCGTCACTTCATTCTTCTTTTCCTTGTATATTGACCTTGTTTCTTCTGATTTATCATTCAACCACTGAAGGAACGCATTTCGTTTTTCTCTAATGAGGACCTCTAGTTCCTCTGACCACCACTCTGCTGCACGGTTGTGGTTGCTATCTTTTTTACCCAACACCTCTGTTGCTATGATTTTCACATTAGCTTTTATATAGTCATATATTTCCTCTGTACTTCCTTCAAATGATTCAACCAGTTTCCTTTCCATCCTGGCCGCAAAGAGTGTTCTGATACTTTCGTCTTGTAGGCTGTCAATATTAAAAGGTAAATTTTCATCTTTCTCAGTCTGGTTCGTTTTATTTATGTTACTTGTATCACTCCTTGCATTCTTCCATGGCCAGAAAGACTTCATTTTAACTAGATAGTGGTCTGATCCACACTGGGCTCCTCTATAAGATCTGACGTCTACTGCCTTGAAACTACTTGTTTGCCTAATGATAATATAATCTATTATAGAACGAAGTTCTTTGGTGTTCTGTTGCCAAGTATATTTATGAATGTCCTTATGTTTGAAAAATGTGTTGGTAATTTTTAGATCAAATTGTTCACAAATTTCAATCAATCGTTCTCCATTGTCATTATATTCGTCCTCTCCATGTTTTCCTACTATTCTACAAGATTCTCTTATTCCTACCCTTCCATTCAGATCTCCCATGATAATCAGTTCCTTTCTTCTTGGGATTTTTTCAATAGTCTCCCTGAGGGTGTCCCAAAATGTATCTTTCTCCTTATCTTTTGTGTCGTTCGTGGGTGCATATACGCCAATAATCACAACTTCCCTAGCAAATAATGTCATTTCAACAGTTATTATACGTTGATTGATGAATGTCCAATTTGTGATTCTTTCTTTCCATGATTTTTTTATCATAATGGAGACTCCTGCTTTGGCTCTTACTGCTTTTGATACCCCACTCCAGATATGTACATAATTATCCAGTTCTTCTTCTCCTTGGCCTTTCTTCTTTGTTTCAGAGAGTACGACAACATCCATGTTGAACATGTCAAGTTCTGTGGGGAGTAAATTTATTTTAGTGGAAATACCTTGCACATTCCAGCATCCAAACATAATTTTCCGTTTCTCATTGCCAGTTCGTCGTCCAAAGTTCCAATTTTTCCGAGGCATATTATTAGGTTTTTTAGCATTTTTATGTTTTTATGTGAGTGAGGAGCTGGCCCACTGCACAACCCCCAACCTGGAGGACCAGGTAATTTTTACTCAAGGTTTTCTTCCTTTAGCCTTTGATAAGCCAATATCATACTACAAGGCAGCAGTTGCTAGTTTTGGTCCACCCCGGGTATTTTATTTCCCCGGTACCCACCATATCTGGTGAGCATTCCCCTATCCGCCACCTGGGGAGGCGCCCGATGGGAGACCAGCAAACTCCACACGGGTGACAGTTATAAAGAAGAAAAAAATATGTAAGGACGAGCTTTTAACATTCCTTCATCAGTTGAGGTTCAGATGCAATGTCGTACACTTCGACTTTAAAAGAACGATCATCTCTTCTACGTGCAAATTTCTTACCGCCAATGGATTTGAGCACTGGCGAATGGAGTATTGGATTGATTGGGCTGGAGACGTGCAACAGCATCCCAAATATCAGCGAGGCTAACAACAAACTGCATATGGATGTTAAAGGTGAAAAAGACATTGTGGATATAGAACCTGGTACATACGATATCGCCTATTTAAATAAAGTCTCAAAACTGTCTGGAAAAGGTACTGAGCTACAAGCAGACATCGATAAACTTAAATCTGAAATAATGACTGCAAATACAACGATTGACTTTAGCCAGAAAGGTCACAAAAGGACAGGATTTGAGAAAGGATCCTAGTAAATTTTACAAGCCAGATCAGACTGTGGACATACTACCTGTCAGCACAATACGAATCGAGTATAACATTGCAACGAACTATCTCAACAGTCTGATTCATACTATTTACGGATTCTTCCCCTCAGTTGCAATATACATTCCAGTGACAGTTAAGATATTAGACTGTTTTGAGTTGCGTATTGTGGACCAGAATAATCTACTTGTGGACCTTCGCTGTGAGGAAATCATTGTACAATAACGTTACAGTATAAAACCAGTGTACGCAATCCACAGCACGTAATTTTGCTGCTGAACCGCAAAGTGATATCGCGGACAATCTACGAGTTTCTTCAATAAGTGGGCTCGAAATCTCGCAGTGACGTCCTCACTCAATGTAACCAGTCCAGTAGAGTATGGTCAGGGAATTATACGTCAGGAATACTTCTCACATAAACCTTATGCTTCAGCCACATTTGGCAAGAAAGATGAAATTCGGATTGTCGTTCAGCACCAAGACGTGCTGACCCTTCCATGCAAGAGTTTCATATATCTGGGGGGATCATTCAAGAAAACCAACGGCAGCGCTACAGTGGGATACAGCCTTACATGTAACGCTACAGTATTCGTGTTTGAAGAGATATGTTATGAACCCAGTAGGTCTGAGGTCGCCCGTACACACAATGTCGGCATAACCTCTAAAAACCAGATAAAAACTATATGAAACATAGTAAAAAGTGAAACAGGAAAAACTAATCAGGCAAATGAGGAAATTATGTTAAATGTAAATAATGAGTTGATTAGAGATACCTCTAAATTGCAGACGCTTTCAACAACTCTTTCTTTTAATTAGCAGACAACTTAGGTTTGCATAGTTCCTCAGAAGACAGCTTAAAATATTTAAAAATGCATTTCCGCAGAAGTTTGACAAAATTTAACTATATCTTGTCTCAATGAAAGAGATTTCTAACATTATCTGCTGTCTTAAAAACAAATGTTCCAGTGGTTATGATGAAATCAGCACTACCAAAATTAAATGTTGCTCCCCATAACTTTGTGACATACTGAGTTGTTTATGTAATGGATCCCTCCACAGAGGTACTTTTCCATATAGGCTTAAATATGCTATTGTCAAACCATTACACAAAAAAGGAGATAAATCATCAGTGGAAAACTTCCATTCCATTTAATTATTGGCAATATTCTCACAAGTGTTTGAAAGGGTTATGTACAATAGACATTATAAACACCTAGTACAGAAAAATATTCTCATTTACAATCAGTTTGGATTTCAGAATGGATTTCAACTGATCAAGCTATATTCACTTTTACAGATGATACATTAGAATCAATAGATCAAAAGTTATTACCACTTGGAATATTCTGTGATCTGGCTAAAGCTTTAAATTGTGTTAAGCATCATATCCTTATACAAAAGTAAAAATATTACGGGATAACAGGAGTAGCAGGCTCACAGTTCTCATCCTATCTTTTGAACAGAAAACGGTGTGTCTGTATCAGGCTTACCACATAACAACAGACATTCAAAATATGAAACCATCAGACAAAAGCTGCCCCAGGCCTCTATTTTAGATCCCTTGTTGTTCCTATTATATATTAATGACCTTCCATATGTAGTGTCACAAAATGCAAATTTTGTCTTATCTGCAGATGATACAAATATTGGTAAAAAAAAAAGAGTACTCTTGATCTCACTGAGCAATTAGCTAATGAAATATTTGTAAGTATCAATGGGTGGTTCACAGCAAACAGATTGTCACCGAATTTTGACAAGACCCAGTACATACAGTTTAGTGCCTCACAAAAATACCTGACCCTATAAGTATAATGTATTCAAACCATAAAATTAAAGCTGTAGACAGTGTCAAATTTTTAGGGCTACAAATTGACCCAACCTAAATTGGAAAACTCGCATTCTAGTCTTAATGAAACGTCTTAGTTCAGCTATGTCTGCACTACACATGATAGCAGAAATAGGTGATTTCAAAATGAAGAAGTTAGTTTATCTGGACTACTTCCATTCACTAAAGAGTTAAGGAATCATCTTTTGGGCAAACTCTTCTCACAAAGCCAACATTTTCAAAATTCAGAAACGAGTCATTATTATATCTCGTGTCAGTCCTAGATCATCATGAAGACACCTCTGTAAGGAACTTGGTATTCTAACTACTACTTCTCAGTACATATACTCATTGATGTCCTTTGTCATTTCCATTTTGTCCAACAAAATAGTGCGAAACATGATTATAACACCAGAATCAAAAAGAATCTGTATAAGGACTATAAAAGCTTAACATTAGTACAAAAAGGAGTCAAATACATCGGCACTCATGTATTCAGTAACTTACCAGAGCATATAAAACGTCTTATAAGTGATAAAGATCGATTTCAGATTGAATTAAAGAACTTTCTGTTGGCCAACTCCTTCTACTCCATCGATGAATATCTTCACAAGGATTATAGCTCATAACTCTCACTGCATTGGAATTGCACAATATCCATTTATCTGAGTAAAAAAGTATCTAAAAAAAACTTGACTCTTTCCACCTTCCAGAGACTCCTCTCCAAGGGATCCATGGATAACGATAAATGTAATGTAATGTAATAACATCAACCCTTAATGCACACTTCTCTGCATCACCCACAGATCCGATTGATTTAGAAAATGCAGTATGGTTCATGGACGATCTGGTGGGTAGAACAGTTGCAGAGTAGAAACGATTTACTGCACACATACCTCTAAAAATACTTATGGGCTATTATGAGGACATGAAGCAGATTATTATGCATGCTAAATCAGAGCTCATATGGTACATAGCACGATGAATAATAACTCATTCATTCATGGAGCTCAAGAGGAGAATATGATCACAATCAGCAAGATATATATGTAAAATGCCTCACGGCAGTGTATCAGACGAGGAGCGTTTAAAGCTTTTAATAGTTCTGAATTCCGGTACATATCTATCGTTAACATTCCGCTACTAGAGGGTTTTCGAATACCCAGGGTTACCGACTGCAAGCAGAGAAACATGTGCTATTAAAACCCCTTTTCGACTAGACGCGCCTAGATTAGATTGATAGAAGAACGAATATAATAAATGATTCCGCTGTATTCGACAACTGCAAGTTAACTAACGTCACAGCCTACCCGAATTCAAAATTATATCCATATGGCAATTTACACCTGCAGTGAGATGAAAATGTATACAGCCTAGCATATGTCATGCATGCAAGGTTTCGTGCTTCTTACTATGAAAATGCTGAAGAAGGAGGAGAGCGTCTACTCAGTCCACTGAAATTCAAGCAGCTTTGACCGATCATCATAATAGACTGCTCGAAACAGAATGAGATAATTAGGTCTGGACCTTTAGATGTGCGAACTGAACTGAATCTTCAGAAAATTTCCAAGAACACTTTGCCGTGTATGCTCTAGTCCTACATGACCGTGTGATCATCTACTGCCCGCTCACCGGTGTTGTGCAACGAGCTGTATAAACGAACATGTGCTGCGCCGTACCCAGAGCATTCCACAATGGTATCTCAAGCTATGAACTTCATTGCAGTCGTTCAGCGTTTCTATGATGATGAGCATAGACTGTTCATATTTAAAGATGTTGCATTTGTAGCATACACAGAAGATGCTGGAATAATAGAGACATTCTCAGCAAACATTGCCTTGCCGAGGCCTTTCAAGGATGTTAAGTGAGCTAAAACACGGAATAGTGCAAAGTGGTTAACACACTGGCGTACCCTATAAAGATATGGTGAAGTCGTTCCGATTATTTTACCACACAGATACGATCATCTACTTGAAGGGGAAGGAGAAGGTCTCATGGATGTGTCGAATCTTCAAGTTTGTTGCTATTTCAGACCTGAAATTCTATTTGTCCTGCTCTCCATGGACTCTAGAAGAAGATATGTGGAAATATTGTTGCTGTCCCTCCTTATGATAATATAAAATGAAGTTTAAGCTCCAGGAGAAATAAATGAATTTTTACCTAATAATATGTGTATGATTTCTCTTCACCCTGTTCACACTCTGAAAGCATACAGTTTCGCCCAGATTCTATGTCTGTGGTTTTCTTCAAGTGCAGGAGATATAATTTCAGACGTGTTTGCTTTATGTCTTTGGAAGCAGATGCGGTCACGTGCCTTCTGTTCCTATAAAACAAAATAAGTGTAATTCCATACAACCATTCTATACATTTTATTATCTATCATTATAAACTTCCCCTTCTTGATAGCACTCGTCTTCAGAAAAACTAATGTCATTTATGTCATGCACATCCTTTATATGTACACACAATGCAATAGAGGATTGGTTTTTTTTGTAAATAAAAACAACAAAGAGGTATGGTAAAGAGTTTTATCGTTTATTAAATTCACACAGATACAGTTCAGGTCTTGAGATAAAATGTAGTTCTTGAGGATAGAATTCAGTTCTTGAGATTACAAGTCAGTTCTTGAGGTACAGTTCAAATGTTGAGGTACAATATAGTTCTTGAGTTACAATATAGTTCTTGAGGTACAAAATAGGTCTTGAGGTACAATTCGAGTCTGATATTTGAAGCAGAGATACTTTTAGCTTACATGCTACAACAGTAACACTGCCTGAGAAAATTTTTTACGATTTATTTTCTAGTAGCACTGGATGAGAACGATTACAGTTTTTCCAGATGTATAAATCTACGCTAAAGCCTAATACTACCTCTTTACTACTGCAACTAAATTCCACAGTTTTAGTAGCATAGCTTTTACAATAATTCTTATGGAATGTGTACACTTAGAAACTAATTTTCAAAGCCTCAGTAGCAAAGATTTTCTAGCAATTCTGATGGACAGTGATAAATATACACATTCACACACACACACACACACACACACACACACACACACTGAAAAACCAATCTGGCTTCGATGCCTGGCACTAGGTGAAAAACTTCAAAA
This sequence comes from Schistocerca americana, assembly GCF_021461395.2. NCBI lineage: Eukaryota > Metazoa > Arthropoda > Insecta > Orthoptera > Acrididae > Schistocerca > Schistocerca americana. The sequence continues at coordinate 554,448,152 of NC_060125.1, read as the reverse complement.
TCACTCTATTTACAAGATGCACATGGTGCTTAGATATATACAGGGTGGTCCATTGATCGTGACTGGGCAAAATATCTCACGAAATAAGCGTCAAACGAAAAAAATACTAGAACGAAACTTGTCTAGCTTGAAGGGGGAAACCAGATGGCGCTATGGTTGGCTCGCTAGATGGCGCTGCCATAGGACAAAAGGATATCAACTACGTTTTTTTTTTTAAAGAGGAACCCCCATTTTTATTACATATTCGTGTAGTACATAAAGAAATATGAATGTTTTAGTTGGCCCACTTTTTTCGCTTTGTGTATTACAGGTAGGTTTTTTAAATTAAAATACAGAACGTAGGTACGTTTGAACATTTTATTTCGGATGTTCCAATGTGATACATGTACCTTTGTGAACTTATCATTTCTGAGAACGCATGCTGTTACAGCGTGATTACCTGTAAATACCACATTAATCCAATAAATGCTCAAAATGATGTCCGTCAACCTCAATGCATTTGGCAATACGTGTAACGACATTCCTCTCAACAGCGAGTAGTTCGCCTTCCGTAATGTTCGCACATGCACTGACAATGCGCTGACGCATGTTGTCAGGCGTTGTCGGTGGATCACGATAGCAAATATCCTTCAACTTTCCCACACAAAAAAATCCGGGGACGTCAGATCCGGTGAACATGCGGGCCATGGTGCTTCGACGTCCAATCCACCTGTCATGAAATATGCCATTCAATACCGCTTCAACCGCATGCGAGCTATGTGCCGGACATCCATCATGTTGGAAGTGCATCGCCATCTTGTCATGCAGTGAAACATGTTGTAGTAACATCGGTAGAACATTACGTAGGAAATCAGCATACATTGCACAATTTAGATTGCCATCGATAAAATGGGGGCAAATTATCCTTCCTCCCCTAATGCTGCACCATACATTAACCCGCCAAGGTCGCTGATGTTCCACTTGTCGCAGCCATCGTGGATTTTCTGTTGCCCAATAGTGCATATTATGCCGGTTTACGTTACCGCTGTTGCTGAATGACGCTTCGTCGCTAAATAGAACTCGTGCAAAAAATCTGTCATCGTCCGGTAATTTCTCTTGTGCCCAGTGGCAGAACTGTACACGACGTCAAAGTCGTCGCCATGCAATTCCTGGTGCATAGAAATATGGTACGGGTGCAATCGATGTTGATGTAGCATTCTCAACACCGACATTTTTGAGATTCCGGATTCTCGCGCAAGTTGTCTGCTACTGATGTGCGGATTAGCCGCGACAGCAGCTAAAACACCTACTTGGGCATCATCATTTGTTGCAGGTCGTGGCCGACGTTTCACATGTGGCTGAACACTTCCTGTTTCCTAAAATAACTAACTATCCGGCGAACGGTCCGGACACTTGGATGATGTCGTCCAGGATACCGAGCAGCATACATATCACACGCCCGTTGGGCATTTTGATCACAATAGCCATACATCAACACGATATCGACCTTTTCCGCAATTGGTAAACGGTCCATTTTAACACGGGTAATGTATCACGAAGCAAATACCGTCCGCACTGGTGGAATGTTACGTAATACCACGTACTTATACGTTTGTGACTACTACAGCGCCATCTATCACAAAGCGAAAAAAGTGGCACAACTAACACATTCATATTTCTTTACGTACTACACGAATATGTAATAAAAATGGGGGTTCCTATTTAAAAAAAAACGCAGTTGATATCCGTTTGATCTATGGCAGCGCCATCTAGCGGGTCAACCATAGCGCCATCTGGTTTCCCCCTTCAAGCTAGACGAGTTTCGTTCTTTGTAGTTTTTTCGTTTGATGCTTATTTCGTGAGATATTTGGCCCAGCCACTATCAATGGACCACCCTGTATATTTACACAATCCATATACATAGTGTATGAATAAATAAATATATAAATATTTTCTTTCTGTTTATGCTTTTTTAATAAATATACATATATATTTTTCGTTTCACACGCATGGTGTGTGTGTGAGTGAGTGAGTGTGTATACACATGTGCGTAGTACATATAAATAAAGAATATGCACACCACCCAGACACAAAATTACTTACACTATGATAAAAGGGTCATACTGCCACTCTGCACACACTCTCTCTCCCTCTCACACTCATTTTGTCCTTCACTCAGAGTCCCCCACCCCTTCTCTCGCTACAAGTGACTAGGGTGAGTATGGGAGACTTTTAATCCCGCCAACATAAATGACGCTTTTATCGTCATTAGGCAACAGGCCGATTTTAGACTGCAGTACAGTGTACACCTCGTATCCTCTCAATCGAATACTGGTCTGCCGTACCATATGCGGTGACTGCGGTGCAGCAACCCGAACACCACTACACAGGCACCACAAATAGTCTGCCATAGAGAGAGCTCTCGATGTTTTACAACAGACATCCTTAGTCCGCACCTGAGTGGCACCTTCCAATGTGCGATACGCATATGTTTGTGATCACAATCCTACATACGCCACAATCGGCAATCCATTCGCCTCGTCGTTCTGTGGAATAATACCATGAGGATTATTGACCATGTATGGGGCTGTGTTGAATTCACTACCTCATTACTTCATATCGATCGAAGTTCTTCACCAAATAGATAAAGCTTTCTGTATGTACATAAAGTAATTTAGGATCTGCGAGAAGAATTATCGCAAACTCATAATGAAAGCGGCACATATGGAGTTTGAATAGGTCTAGTGTGTACATCCCCACATAAATAGGTTTCATAAACTCTGCTGCAGTCTTCGACATCTCCACAGAAACAAAGTTCTTATTGAATATGGTTATCAGCTTAAAATTTTGTCTGGCAATGCATTTTATTACTCCACAACGCCAATTCCATTCGCTTCTAATCTAAATTTCAAGTCGTTGCCTCAAATTCTCCATTGCTATGTCGAAACTGAATTATTCATTAATTTATATAAATCTTTCTCAAAGGAACATGTTGCGGAAGTTCTCTGTCTCATGTTCAAATCAATATACTCTTCAGCCATGGGACTGCTGAAGGACAGAGCCTTGGTGATTCTAACCAGCTCCAACTCCAAACTGAGACATTGCTGGAGATTATGATAATGAACATTGTATCTCCACTTATTCCCCAGTGTTGTCATCTGTTTTGGGATGGAGACTCCTCACGGAACTAGTTGCTCTGGACATAGTGGCAAATTGGCTTGTGCACTGTGCAAACTAATAAGATATGTGAGATCTGCCTCCACCACAGACCCTACATCAGAATCAGCTGCCATACCCCCCATGATTTTCCACCTAATCCCTTGCATTCGTCTTCGGGCACCCATCGAAACTCACCAATCGGCATTGATTGCTGCATGGCGTGTCCGTATAAGTTATTTACGTCCAGATAAATTATGTTACTCGAATCAAGGTATGCACTGAAGCTGTCACTCGTCCGTGGGTTATTTGCCTTCGCTTGCCTATGGACTCATTGGCAAAGTCCCCCATGGAATCCTCGCTCAAAGAAAAGAAGCATGTCACCATCGGTCAATAATTCAGTGCTGCACTTCGTTTTCTTGAGAATTGCGTCCCAAGAGAACCCAGGTGCCACGCAATAAAAGGTGGGATCCAGAGAATATGCGGTCATGCATAGACTTCAGAGTTTCTCAGAAACGTCCGTAAGCAAGCACGGGCCTGTGTCCATGTAAGGCCGTGTGTACTCTCTTAAAGGGGAGATGTTGAATTCCAGCCAAGCATTCATGGCATGCTCGTATTCTGCATCCGTTATGGCATCGCCTGTAAGGTAGCTGGAGAATGCAGTTATATCAGGTAGCCCCATTTTGTTGAGTTTTGTGATATTGTCCTCATACTTATATGGGAAAACCCCCTTCCTAGTCACAAGTTGAAACTTGCCCTCGTCGGGAAATGCAGCTCTAGTGGTACGCATATCCTCCCGAGGTAGAGTTTCAACGAATTTCTGGAGTGGCGCCTGCATAAAAAATAGCGTGTCAAGGAAGTGGAGGGTAATTCTTCTAGTCATTCGTTTGGGGAGTGAAATACATTACTGGCCATTAAAAAATGCTACACCACGAAGATGACGTACTACAGATGCGAAATTTAACCAACAGGAAGAAGATGCAGATGATTAGCTTTTCAGAGCGTTCACACAAGGTTGGCGCCGGTGGCGACACCTACAACGTGCTGACATGAGGAAAGTTTCCAACCGATTTCTCATACACAAACAGTAGTTGACCGGCGTTTCCTGGTGAAACGTTGTTGTGATGCCTCGTGGAAGGAGGAGAAATGCGTACCATCACGTTTCCGACTGATAAAGGTCGGATTGTAGCCTATCGCGATTGCGGGTTATCGTATCACGACATTGCTGCTAGCGTTGGTCGAGATCCAATGACTGTTAGCAGAATACGGAATCGGTGGGTTCAGGAGGGTAATACGGAACGCTGTGCTGGATCCCAACGGCCTCGTATCACTAGCAGTCGAGATGACAGTCATCTTATCCGCATGGCTGTAACGAATCGTGCAGCTACGTCTCGATTCCTGAGTCCACAGATGGGGACGTTTGCAAGACAACAACCATCTGCACGAACAGTTCGACGACGTTTGCAGCAGCATGGACTATCAGCTCGGAGACCATGGCTGCGGTTACCCTTGGCGCTGCATCACAGACGAGCGCCTGCGATGGTGTATTCAACGACGAACCTGGTGCACAAATGGCAAAATGTCATTTTTGCAGATGAATCCAGGTTCTATTTACAGCATCATGATGGTCGTATCTGTATTTGGCGACATCGCGGTGAATGCACATTGGAAGCGTGTATTCGTCATCGCCATACTGGCGTATCTCCCAGAGTGACGGTACGGGCTGCCATTGGTTACACGTCTCGGTCACTTCTTGTTCGCATTGACGACACTTTGAACAGTGTACGTTACATTTCAGATGTGTTACAACCCGTGGCTCTACCCTTCATTCGATCCCTGCGAAACCCTACATTTCAGCAGGATAATGCACGACCGTATGTTGCAGGTCCTGTACGGGCCTTTATGGATACAGAAAATGTTCGTCTGCTGCCCTGGCCAGCACATTCTCCAGATCTCTCACCAACTGAAAACGTCTGGTCAATGGTGGCCGAGCAACTGGCTCGTCACAATACGCCAGTCACTACTCTTGATGAACTGTGGTATTGTGTTGAAGCTGCATGGGCAGCTGTACCTGTGCACGCCATCCAAACTCTGTTTGACTCAATGCCCAGGCGTATCAAGGCCGTTATTACGGCCAGAGGTGGTTGTTCTGGGTACTGATTTCTCAGGATCTATACACCCCAGTTGCGTGAAAATGTAATCATATGTCAGTTCTAGTATAATATATTTGTCCAATGAATACCCGTTTATCATCTTCATTTCTTCTTGGTGCAGCAATTTTAATGGCCAATCGTGTATAGTTCTCAATGGTCTCGGGTAGGACACTGATCTGATTTTTCTCCCAGCCTAAATCAGCCAAGCATTTCATAAGAAATCGAGCGTCATACCCGCTTAAATTATGGTCATATCCGCTTCAATTATGGAAGACAACGGGTATGTGCCTTGGCAGCTGGTATTTGAAATTGCGCCTATTTTGAGCTGCACCATGGTACTTCCCTGAAACATGACAGAGGTCCCTGCGAGGAGTTTCCGTTTTCCTATCTAACAGCGACCCACAAATATGAGAGTCAACCGTTTTATTGTACAAATCTTCATTCTCCTTCGGTTTGGCCATGGGAATGTTGTCGCTGTAAAGCTTATCAACTCCCGTGAAAGTTTTTCGAGCTCAGTGAGCAGCCAAGCTGCAGGGTTATCCCTGACATACGATTTGTAGCGGTTGGTCACCTTGACAGCAGGTCATAAGAGCTATGAGGCATTCAAAGTCGGCGTACACTACAAACGACGGGCATCACTCCTGATGGTGAGCGTTTCTAAGCTTTATGAATTTGTTTTCCTCAGTAGGTATGATAATACGTACCATGTCCCTGGAAGTGCAGTGTGCTGGATACGCTGCTAGTAACTTGCCTGAGGAAATGGCATTGTGGCACCTTAAGCAAATATGCTGTTTACGGACTGCTTACTCAGTTGGATGGTAAGGAATCAGGAGATATCTTTGATCCAAAGTTAATGGTAATTGTAATCTTCAGAGAACAGCAACATGTTTACGTGCATCTTGCACTCACTGGCAAATTTCGAAAACTGGAGGGGGCTGACGACTATACGGTTGTCCTGCTCTTCTGACTTACTTTTCTTCTACAGGTCATAAACATTGCATGGGGGCTTAATTAAATAAAAATGCAAATAATTTTACTGTCTGTCCAGTTACGCAGTCTTGTAAACGGTTGGCCCTGATTAGTATTAGTACGCAATCTGACTGCATAGAATAACAACAAAGAATGAGAGAAAACTTCCGTTAACACAATTAATTAATTAAGTCCCCAGCAACTATAAAACCTACGAAACAACAAAACACAAGTGTAGCTGTTCTGTGTGTGGAAGTGTGATTCAACGTACACATCTGGCACAGTTCTTCCTCAATAAGACCAGATATTTTAAACATCATTTATACTGAAGTAATAAAAAAAACCAGAAATACTATAATTGCACATAGAAACCAGAAATACAGTCTAATACAAGAAAACGAGCCAGATGCTTTGTTGACTGAACCTGTAACCAATAGGCATTATTGTTCAAGACATTGAAATAATACAAAAAAAGGAATTTTTTTACCTTCATATATATTGACGAAAAGCACACTACAGCATCCCTAATCCAACAGCATCTGGTGTCTAGCCCATCAAACAATATGACAACATCTGAATAAGCACTCTCCATGGGAACCTCTCAACAACGACTCACCACTGCTACACCTCAACAAGCACTCTCCACCACGACTTCTCGACAAGAACTCTCCACTACCACATCTCAACAAACACTGCCAGTGGAGGCGGCTGAATAATACTCTTTGGCGCAATCTCTGGCGCTGTGGCTCAGTGTAGCCACCTTTCATATGTCCCTCCTCCACGGGCTAGAATTTGCTGGTATTTTTGCCAGCATTGGTGGTGAAAATACCACCAAATTCGTCCAAAGAAAAAAAAAATTACAGACAAAAATAAAAGATAATATTAATAATTAAATATCACATAACTAGATAAAATTTTGGCTTTGAACCGACCGTTCCATAACCTAATATATAAAATACAGTAAAGAATAGAAATGCTTTCATACATATGATTTTACATAATAGTTTACATAAGTATTATTCAATCAATGGCACCCAGTAACGTTGAGCAGGTGCAGACACCAACAAGTGACATTATTTCAGTAGAAGCAGTTCCATTAGTGGTACCTAGCAATCTTGAACAGGTGCAGACACCAACAAGTGACATCATTTCAGTAGAAGCAGTTCCATCAGTGGCACACAGTAATGTTGAGCAGGTGCAGACACCAACAAGTGACATTATCTCAGTAGAAGCAGTTCCATCAGTGGCACCCAGCAATGTTGAGCAGGTGCAGACACCAACAAGTGACATTATGTCAGTAGAAGCAGTTCCATCAATGGCACCCAGCAATGTTGAGCAGGTGCAGACAGCAACAAGTGACATCATTATAGTAGAAGCAGTTCCATCAGTGGCACCCAGCATTGTTGAACAGGTGCAGACACCAACAAGTGACATCATTTCAGTAGAAGCAGTTCCATCAGTGGCACCCAGTAATGTTGAGCAGGTGCAGACACCAACAAGTGACATCATTTCAGTAGAAGCAGTCCATCAGTGGCACCCAGCAATGTTGAACAGATGCAGACACCAACAAGTGACATCATATCAGTAGAAGCAGTTCCATCAGTGGCACACAGTAATGTTGAGCAGGTGCAGACACCAACAAGTGACATTATCTCAGTAGAAGCAGTTCATCAGTGGCACCCAGTAATGTTGAACAGGTGCAGACACCAACAAGTGACATTATTTCAGTAGAAGCAGTTCCATCAGTGGCACCCAGCAATGTTGAGCAGGTGCAGACACCAACAAGTGACATCATTTCAGTAGAAGCAGTCCATCAGTGGCACCCAGTAATGATGATCAGGTGCACGCACGTACAACAGTTTGAAGGCACACACAATTGCTATTACAAAATTATTCTCAATGCTCTTACACTAAACATACAAATTATAATAAACACACAATTGATATCAGATAATTGTCATATTAACTATTACAAATACACAAATACCAGTAAACCTATAATATTTATAGGTGTCAGCTCAAGCCACAACAAACAAGTAAAATAATATTTTGGAGATAGGTCGGTACCAATTATTTGGGATTAGGAAAGAAAAAGACACGAAACACACTCACTCATCTTTCATCCACATTAAGTACTACTGTGTAATTGAATAGTGTTAACTGTGTAAATGCAATTCTGTCCAAAATTTTATGTTCAACTTATGTATCAAGTAGTACTGGCAGCAATGTATAACAGTCAATAATAGTTGGTCAACGTCGTAGTCATCATGTCAAGACCAATGTTTGCCAAGCCAAATCAAAATGTACGGCTTCTGAACAACTGTCAGTGTGCCAAGATATGCAAATGCTTCCTCTCTCCAAAAAAAAAGTATATACTGCTTATTGATTTAACAAAGTGTGTGTGTAGACAATCTTCTTTCCACTTAAGTGTTGTAGTCTGCCATCTTCATCCTCCTTGTTCCATATAAACCAACAAAAAAAATATGCTCCTCACTTACTTTACCTCTTATCCACCAAAACTCCAATAATCATCAGCATCACATAATCTTAATACTTCAATAATACCTCTCACGTCGATACATATAAATCTTGTCATCAATATCATTTACCTTACCTCTTGTCCACCAAAACTCTAATAATCAGCAACTTCACACACTCTCAATACCTCAATAATACCTCTTCAATACGTCGATACATATTAACCTTATCGCTAATATCATTTCACTTCCATAACAATTCTTTCCTTTAGTCAGTCTCCTCGAACAAGTACAGACAAAATCCTAGTGCAAACTTCAATTTATCATCCCATGCAATCCGTAGACACAATGTCCACACACAACCTCTGTGTAATCCATCTGATCCAAATCTTCTACTCATTATGAATTATAAAATAAATTTTGGTTACCTTGTCCATCATTAAATAAAAGAAATGCATACATGATCTCCAACAGCCTTTAGTTTGAATAACTCTCAGTAAGTAAGTGCGAGTACGTAGTATGAAAGATCACAGAAGACTTTGAGTGAATAAATCGTAATATTTCACAGTGTGTACACCACTTTAAGAATTATGGAAAAACAGAAGCAAACATGTGGAGTATTTCTTGTGTCAAGTGTCACTTACTATTTCAATTGCTCACGAAGAATGCAGTGTAATAACTGTCAATGGTCTAAACCTAGTGTTGGTATGTCATGTCGTTAGCTTCCTTCCTATTAACAAATTTATACAGCTTCCATAAAACCTCCAGCTCATGTGACTTCAATGAAGTTTCTTGTACCAATGTCGTTCGTAGAATTACAGCAGTTCATTTTCTTATCTTAAAATATAAAACACTGAGTGTAAGCAAAACATGCAATAGCGAATAAATATACCAGTGGAGAATAAAAATGTCAACAAGTGGATGCAGCACAATTCCTACAACGAGGCTCTGCCAAGCGAACAATCTATAATTAATACCATAGTGTAACCTAAACTCCATGTTCGTACACCGCATATCAGCATTCCTATATACCAAATTAAAGAGTAGTTATGACAACAAACAGAAATGTATAAATATGCAATCCATATGCAAAGCAGCAAATATGTATCTTTTATAATAAACAGGTCATTAGCATCATATCAGCATAAGCAAATAAATGTTCATATGTAATCTTAATAAGTAAACATGAAGGCGCAAGCAGATAAATCACAAAGTATAACCTACATACATAACCACATCAGCACAATTAATCAGGTGACAATTATAATTTAAATAAATAAGCACAGCAGGCACATAATAAAAAAAATATGACATCAGTGAAAAAGCAGTGCAGCCAAGCAATGCATAACAACCCTGTTCATTAATCAATCATTCTCAAAATCAGTTAATGTACGCAAGCACGTTGCTTCACAAGTAAATTCATAGAACATGAAATTTAGCACAAAGTATGAATCACGTAATCGTGAGCAGCAAATTACGTCTAAAGTACGTACCTAAGTGGAAATATGTTACCTGAAAAATAAACTCAATTAATAGTTACCTTTTTAGTCTATTAGTTTCTTCTTCAAAATTACATTCTTCCTGAAAATTTCTCGATAGCAAGTCCTCTTAACGTCGGACACACACAGAATTTACCTGAAGTTCTTAAATATTTTATACAACCGTATCCTGAAAAATACTGAACGTTAACAACATAATTTATCAAGTCACTATAGCTTTATACTGAATTTAATCAGAGAATTTAGACTGTGTATTTGTTTACGGCTGTCAGTGCATTCGCACTGAGCGCTCGATCAGCTGTAGGTACGCGTTACATAGGAAGTAATTGTTTAAGGTCAACGACTGCCTTGTGCGCCGCGCAGACTTGACTGTTGCTTTGAGTATGTGCCGCCGCCGGAACACGGCGCGGTATCCTTGTATTCTCTGCATGTTTACGTATAACTGTTGGTTTCTCGAAAGTATGTCATGTATGTCATTCCACAAAAATTTTAACGTTCGATATATGATGTACTCCCTTAGAGCGCCGAGATTTAAGAGTTTCTACTTCGACAGTGTTATCATGAATAATTTTGCGAATTCTATATGGACCGTTATAAAGCAGAAAAAATTTGCGACACAAGCCTTTTCCTTTGTGAGACAAACGGTGAGACTTAATTAACCCTTTTGACCAACTGACAAGATTTTTAAACGACCAGGACGTTTAGCTAATTTCTCTCTTCTAGCAGCCGCAGATGCAATATGTTGCAGAGCCAGATTCACAACTTCAGAATGCCGCAGTTTCCGTGTAGGTGGAAAAGGAACGATTTCAGAAATGCGATTTGTCGGTGCTTTATTTTTTAATATCAATATAGGCGGTAAAGAAGTTGAATCATTAGGGAGTTCATTCAGAATGTTTTGAAAAATATGAAGATACTGATCCCAAGTTCTGTGATTCTGATGACAATAAAGTCGACACAATTTATTGATTTCCTTCATCCATCTCTCTGAAGCGTTAGACTGAGGGTGAAAAAGTGAAATGAAAATTCGTTTAATCTTACGACGCCGTAGAGTACGAAGCCAAATTTTAGAGCGAAACTGTGATCCATTATCTGATATAACCTTGTCAACATGACCCACTTCTTTAAGAAAATGTTTGATGAAAGCGTTAGATACTGAACGAGCAGTTGCTTTGCGTAAAGGTGTAAAACACACATATTTTGATGTCAGTTCCACTGCTACCAAAATGTACGCAAAACCATTAGTAGAACAAACCACTGGACCGAACAAATCGACTGCAGCCATCTCCTTTAATTTCACTGGAATGATAGGAAACAACGGTGCTCTGTGAGAAATAGTTGGCGGCTTAGCCTTTTGACATAATTTGCATTTGGCAAGAACAGATCGAATACGTTTTTCCATATTACTGAAGTAGCAATTTTCTCGTAATTTATGAAAGCATTTTCTGGGACCAAAGTGTGCATAACTGAAATGTGTGTACCAAATCAATTTATTGACCCACTCATCAAGAATACAAACTAACCAAACAGAGTTGTCGACTGATTTTCGTTTAAAAAGAATATCATTGCGAACTAAATAATACTGTCTAATCGCTACGCTTTCCTTTCTCCTCCACTTCTCCTTAATGACCTTCCAGATTGGATCCTTATCTTGCTCCTTAGCGATGTCCTGGAGCGAAGACGAAATAAAATTCTCAAACGCAACGCCTTGAATATACATCAAACAATAATTGTTTTCTTTGCAGTCCTCTTCAGCACTTTGTTTCAAACCCATAGGTGCACGTGATGAAGCATCAGCAACAATATTTGAAGAACCCTGTATGTAAACAATACTACAATCAAATTCCTGTAGGTACAGTGCCCATTGTGACAATCTTCCATGTGTTAATTTTTTTGACATAAGAAATTCCAGAGCTCGATGATCAGTGTAAACCTTAGTATGTCTCCCATACAAAAATCCCCTGAGGACTTTAATAGCCGCACATAAATTCCAGTTTGTGACTTAGTGGCCAATTTGGTGGAAGTGCGTACATAAATTGATCTAACCATGAACATGAATGTATGTCATTCTTAGAATTGCGAAAGATCTTAAATTTCCGAACAGTTAAGAAGTGTTTATAGTCAAAGTTTTCTCCTCATGGCGTCAAAGACCTACCGCATCTATCCCAATCCCAATGTCGATTATTGTCAAGTTCGCGCGCCTGGCGCTCTCTTGTTGCATCTCGTAAATGAAACAAATTATTTTCTTCAAAGCCCTCTGCTATCTGTGATTCTAAATTTTTTCTGCTGTCTTTTCCTACAATTTCGCCTTCAATTTGTTTGACTTGCTTCCGTAACGCCTCAAATTCCCTTTTAACGCGTTCATTAAATTTTCCGTGATTTTCAGCACGTTTATTAATGTTCTGGTACTCTTCGGTTTCTGCAAATGGTAATGGAGCTGTATCATCCGAATCTCTGTCCCCATTTAAACTAAGACTTGTCAGTTTATCTGAGATCTCCTCAACTCTTTCCGATGAGTCACCTATTTTTTCTTTCTGTTTATTTACATCTTCTGTAAGTGTCGCAACAAGGGTTTCGGTATTGTCACATTTAGTAGTTAACTGTTCATACTGTTGCGTTAAGTTATTTATTCTGTCATTTGGTACAGATTCCTTGATTCTTTCAAGTATTTCTTCCTTATCGTGTGCACGTTGTAAATTTAACTCTGAAAATTTTTGTACTATCACGCGATCTTTTTCTTCCTGTTCCTGTTGTCTAATTTCTATTGAAATTAAACTATTATTGTGAGCATTCAAAATCGGTTGCACTTCTTCTCTAATTTCTTTCTTTGATTCATCTTTCATGTTTTTGAAACATGTCCCTATTCGTGAGTCTAACCGTGTTGTCATTGCTTTCATCTTGGTTTTAATTGTTCCTATATCTGTTTCAATTGTTCCTATTTGTGATCCCAAATTTAATATAGCACCCATCAACTGCTCCATGTTAATTGGTTCGAAATTCTTTTCACCCCTAACATTTCCCGCAAAACCAACTTCTTTCGTCATAGCTGTAAAGCTATCTGTGATCGATACTATTTCAGAATCTTCTATCATTAATCTCGTATTCTGTGAATTTTCTGATTGAGAAAAATTTTGAAATGGTTCCGGACTATTTTCCCGACTTATTAAATTGTTTTCAACTTCATTATTCATCATACTGTTCTCCTGTGTTGGCGAGTTCGCCATGTCAACAATTTCGTCATTCTGACTATCCATCATTTTTGCCTTTTTCATCGATCGCGTAATCATTTACAAAACATACAAAACTCGTCACTGTACGAAAAATAAACACAATATGACACTTTATCACCAACAATACCATTCACACGAAATGCTTCCCTCAAACATGATTAACGAACAATTGAAATCTTCATAATTGCACAAAATTGTCAAACGCGTATACAAGACATCAAAAATTAAATTCTGCCAAAATACCATTAAAAGAATGACAAGACAACTACCAATGTTCTGTTACCAAATCTACACATGCAATATAGACTACAACTACTAAACTACAGATTACTACAACAATACTACTGTCTGCTATTTTTACAATCAGAAGAATTTCAAGGGACGATCCAAAACAGCGGTCGCTACGTGCATGGGGGCTTAATTATAAAATGAATGCAAATACTTTTAATTTTCGTCGCTGTCTGTCCGGTTACGCAGTCTTGTAACCGGTTGGCCCTGACTAGCATTAGTACGCAATCTGACTGCATAGAATAACAACAAAGAATGAGAGAAAACTTTCGTTAACACAATTAATTAATTAAGTCCCCAGCAACTATAAAACCTACGAAACAACAAAACACAAGTGTAGCTGTTCTGTGTGTGGAAGTGTGATTCAACGTACACATCTGGCACGGTTCTTCCTCAATAAAACCAGATATTTTAAACATCATTTATACTGAAGTAATAAAAAAAACAGAAATACTATAATTGCACATAGAAACCAGAAATACAGTCTAATACAAGGACATAAGCCAGATGCTTTGTTGACTGAACCTGTAACCAATAGGCATTATTGTTCAAGACATTGAAATAATACAAAAAAAGGAATTTTTTTACCTTCATATATATTGACGAAAAGCACACTACAGTATCCCTAATCCAACAACATCTGGTGTCTAGCCCATCAAACAATATGACAACATCTGAACAAGCACTCTCCATGGGAACCTCTCAACAACGACTCACCACTGTTACATCTCAACAAGCACTCTCCACCACGACTTCTCGACAAGAACTCTCCACTACCACATCTCAACAAACACTGCCAGTGGAGGCGGCTGAATAATACTCTTTGGCGCAATCTCTGGCGCTGTGGCTCAGTGTAGCCACCTTTCAACATGAATCGATATTCTGGTATTCAGCGCCTCAAATTTAAGTATGTCCCAGGACAGGGAACTCAGAACGATAAAAGTTATAACAAAAAAATGGCTCTGAGCACTATGGGACTTAACTGCTGTGGTCATCAGTCCCCTAGAACTTAGAACTACTTAAACCTAACTAACCTAAGCACATCACACACATCCGTGCCCGAGGCAGGATTCGAACCTGTGACAGTTGTGGTCACGCGGTTCCAGACTGTAGCACCTAGAACCGTACGGCCACTCCGGCCGGCAAAGTTATAACACCCAAGAATATTATCACCTACATGGTATAAACAGGGATAATCAGGATGGTCTTATAACTGCTGTAACGTAATATTTTCAGCAGTTCCCAAAAGATGTTGCTTGACGATATTTAGTCTAATTTTAAATCACCAAGAAGACACTCCACTTGGCCTGCTTAAGACTTCTTTATTGATTCTTTTAGCAGCTATCCCAGAATCATCACATCTTTGCTACCAAAGAATAAACAAAAAAAAAATTGAAAGATATTAGATCATGTTATCAGTAATGAACTATAACTATTAACGGTCTTGGCAACTTCATAAAATATAAAAATTCCATTTATATTTCATCACTGTTGCCTTTACACTACTTCCCCACCGGTAACATGGTTATGAATTAATACATGGTGATGAATGAATTTTCTTTAAAAAAATATCAGCACAACATTAATATAAAACAATAAAAACATATTGTAATGACAAAAGATATGATACAAAATAATTACAAAAACTTTTTACAATGTCTGGTATGATATTTGATTAATTCTCCACAGAGACAACTGCTCTAAGAATCAAGGTGGGAACCTCATACTCCGTCATTACTTCGATACTCTGATATTTGGAGATGGTTCCTCTGTGGGATGTTGTGGTTCAGTATCCTTGGAAAAGTTTGGAAGTTCCTGCTCTGATTCCCATTTTTCTTGCAGAAGATAAGCTGGTTTAAGTCTGTCCACTGACACATTTATGTGTTTGCTCTTCCTTTTAATAGTGAAATATTTTTCATGTCTTGAAACGACAGGAAAGGGACCATCATATGTAGGTTCTAATGGTCTTCTAACGCTATCACATCTCAGAAAGACATTGGAACAGGTTTGCAGATCTTTTGGAACAAATACTGATCTTGATTTGCTTTGTGTATGCCTACTAGGTTTCAGATGAAGCATTTGCTTTTGCAATTCAGATGCAAATGAATCAAGGTCAATCTTTGTAGTGGGCTCTTAAAAAATTTCACCAGGAAGTTTTATGGTTTTTTCATGTACCATCTGTGCAATGGAATGGTTCAATGTTTCTCGCACTGCAGTGTGCAACCCCAATAGAACACTAGGCAGAATTTCTGTCCAATTAGAACTGTTATGGGCCTTGATTGCAGACTTCAATGTAGTCGCTCAATTTTACCATTGCATTGAGGATGATATGGCGTTGTGTGCTGAATTTTCATTCCACATACTATACCCAAATTATTAAACAACTGCAATCTAAACTGTGTTCCTTGATCAGTGATTACCTGTGATGGTACACCAAATCTTGCAATCCAGTGCTGTTAGAAGGCTGTTACCACTTTTTCAGCTGAAATATCTTCAAGTGGTCTGACTTCCATCCAAGATGTGAAACGGTCAACACAAGTTAAACAATAAGTCATGCCATTAGAAGGAGAAAAGGGTCCGATGAGGTCAATGTGTACAACACTGAAACGTTCATCAGGTTCTTCAAACTTCTCTAGCGGTGATTTTGTGTGGCGAGTGACCTAGGTTTTCTGACAACTGACACAGGATTTAGTCCACTGTCGCACATCAGTTTTGATGTTTGACCAAATGGCTCTGCTACTCAACAGTTTCACTGTTTTCTTTATGCCAGGATGAGCTAAACCATGAAAATGAAGAAATATTTGATAATGAAAAGGTTGAGGAATATAAGGTCTGATATTTGCAGTGGATGTGTCACACCACAATTTTTTCCCTGATGGAAATTGATATGACTTGAAGTTTAAGGAGTTGTTCCCTGATCGGAGTTGCTGTAGTTCTTGATCTTGTTGCTGGTTTTTGGCAATTTCATCATAGTCCAGTATTACTACTTCATCAACTCTGGATAGGGCATCTGCAACAATATTGTCATGGCCACTGACATGACGAATATCGGTCAAAAATTGTGAAATGTACTGTAACTGTCTCATCTGTCGAGGAGATGCCTTATCATTGTTCTGCTTGAAAGAAAATGTGAGTGGCTTATGATCAGTGAAGATTGTGAAGTCTCTTCCTTCCAGTAAATGCTTAAACTTTTTTACAGAAAGGTAAATTCCCAATAATTCTCGGTCATAGGTACTGTAACCCTTCTGTGATTTATTCAGTTTCTGTGACAATAATGCAACAGGTCTCCAATTTCCATTTTCCAGTTGCTGGAGCACAGAACCAACAGCAATATCTGATGCGTCTGTACAAAATGCTAGGGGTAACTTTGAGTTAGGAAAAGCCAATAATGCAGCATTTCCTGTATCTTATTTAGATTTCTCAAACATTTTCTTTGCTTCTTCAGTCCACTGAGTTTGTCTATTATCCTTCTTTCTTGCTCCCTTAAGATAGTCATGCCTAACAGTTTGAGTCTGTGCCGCATCTTTAAGGTAGCGACGGTAGTAGTTGACAATGCCAAGAAATGTGTGGAGCTCATGCAGTTTGTCAGGTAACTTATACCCTAAAATTGCTTGCACTTGCTCAGGTAGTGGACGGGATCCCTCAGGAATTCAATTTCATTTACTTCAAAGGTTGATTTTGATATGTTGATTCGAAGTCCATAATTAGACAATCGCTCCAGGAATAGTTTCAGGTGTGTTCGGTGTTCTTCAATACTGAATGAGGCGATTAAAATGTCATCGAGGTAAGGAAACACAAAATCTAGCCCAAACATACCTTCATTAATGAATCGCTGGAATGTTGAAGGTGCATTCCGCAGGCCAAAGCTCATGACATTAAATTCATACAGTCCAAATGGTGTGATTACAGCTCTTTTGCGCTTATCTTCTTCAGCAATAGGTATTTGATAATAGGCCTTAAAGAGATCGATTTTAGAAAATATGTTTTTGCCTTGAAGAATACAATGGAAATCTGGTATTCTAGGTACAGGATAACGGTCTGGAATTGTACTTTTATTTAACAGTCTATAATCTCCACAAGGACGTATTGAGCCATTTAAATTCTTGTTTTGCCATCACCATGCGCTTTGGGTCTAATTGTCTTGCCCTAGAAAACACAGACGGGCCTTCCGTGGTAATATAGTGTTTGATATCATGTTTAATTTCGCTAGGTACCAAATTAGGTTCAGTTATGTCTGGATACTGTAACAGTAGATCTGTAAATTTTGTGTTTTGGCTCATGGTGCTCAGGACGTTTTCCTCTGAGATTGACATAACTTTACCCTCAGCATTGAGCTTGGTTACATCATCTATTAATCTTTTATTATGGACATCTACTAATAATTGAAATTTATTCAAAATATCGGCACCCAATATAGCGTTATTGATCTTCGCAACTATAAATAGTCATTGAAATTGACGTCGCAGTCCCAGATCAATAGTACGAAGTTCGATTGGGCATGTAGGAATTTCGGTACCATTTGCAGCATACAATTTATACGGTGACTCACCGTTCACATTTGCGTGAGCGGGAATTACAGAAGCATCCGCCCCACTGTCGACTAAAAACTGCAATCCCGTTTTTTTGTCGGTTATAAATAAGCGGATTTTGCGGCAATGGACTTGGGCAGCAGAACTTGCCGCTAATTCAGCTGCTGGCTCGCGTTTCCCTTTTCAGTCCAGCTACATGGAAATGTGAATTTGTCAGACTTGCAGTTTTGCCCAAAGCGAAAGTGGTAATAACAGTACTTACCCTTGGGTTTGTATTTAATCGAGACTTACTACGACTTCTTTTACATTGACCCTCACAGCTTCTGTTACGAGACTCGCCTCGATAACCAGTTGACAGCGCGGCCATTTGTTGCTCTAGCTCCGAAATTCTTGTCATCAAGTCACTCGTTGTTGTTGTGGTCTTCAGTCCTGAGACTGGTTTGATGCAGCTCTCCATGCTACTCTATCCTGTGTAAGCCTCTTCATCTCCCAGTACCTACTGCAACCTACATCCTTCTGAATCTGCTTGGTGTATTCATCTCTTGGTCTCCCTCTACGATTTTTACCCTCGACGCTGCCCTCCAATACTAAATTGGTGATGCCTTGATGCCTCAGAACATGTCCTACCAACTGATCCCTTCTTCTAGTCAAGTTGTGCCACAAACTTCTCTTCTCCCCAATCCTATTCAACACCTCCTCATTAGTTATGTGATCTACCCATCTAATCTTCAGCATTCTTCTGTAGCACCACATTTCGAAAGCTTCTATTCTCTTCTTGTCCAAACTATTTATCGTCCATGTTTCACCTCCATACAAATACTTTCAGAAACGACTTCCTAACACTTAAATCAATACTCGATGTTAACAAATTTCTCTTCTTCAGAAACTCTTTCCTTGCCATTGCCAGTCTACATTTTGTATCCTCTCTACTTCGACCATCATCAGTTATTTTGCTCCCCAAATAGCAAAACTCCTTTACTACTTTAAGTGCCTCATTTCCTAATCTAATACCCTCAACATCACCCAACTTAATTCGACTACATTCCATTATCCTCGTTTTGCTTTTGTTGTTCATCTTATATCCTCCCTTCAAGACACTATCCATTCCGTTCAACTGCTCTTCCAAGACCTTTGTTGTCTCTGACAGAATTACAATGTCATCGGCGAACCCAAAAGTTTTTATTTCTTCTCCATGGATTTTAATACCTACTCCGAATTTTTCTTTTGTTTCCTTCACTGCTTGCTCAATATAGAGATTGAATAACATCGGGGAGAGGTTACAACCCTGTCTCACTCCCTTCCCAACCACTGCTTCCCTTTCATGCCCCTCAACTCTTATAACTGCCATCTGCTTCCTCTACAAATTGTAAATAGCCTTTCGCTCCCTATATTTTACACCTGCCACCTGCAGAATTTGAAAGTGAGTATTCCAGTCAACATCATCAAAAGCTTTCTCTAAGTCTACAAATGCTAGAAACGTAGGTTTGCCTTTCCCTAATCTAGCTTCTAAGATAAGCCGTAGGGTCAGTATTGCCTCACGTGTTCCAGTGTTTCTACGGAATCCAAACTGATCTTTCCCAAGGTCGGCTTCTACTAGTTTTTCCATTCGTCTGTACAGAATTCGTGTTAGTATTTTGCAGCCGTGAGTTGTTAAACTGATAGTTCGGTAATTTTCACATTTGTCAACGCCTGCTTTCTTTGGGATTGGGATTATTATATTCTTCTTGATGTCTGAGGGTATTTTGCCTGTCTCATACATCTTGCTCACCAGATGGTAGAGTTTTGTCAGGACTGGCTCTCCCAAGGCCGTCAGTAGTTCTAATAGAATGTTGTCTACTCCCGGCGCCTTTTTTCGACTCAGGTCTTTCAGTGCTCTGTCAAACTCTTCACGCAGTATCATATCTCCCCTTCCACCTTTCCGCTTTCCCTTCTTTGCTTAGAACTGGGTTTCCATCTGAGCTCTTGATATTCATACAAGTGGTTCTCTAATCTCCAAAGGTCTCTTTAATTTTCCTGTAGGCAGTATCTATCTTACCCCTAGTGAGATAAGCCTCTACATCCTTATATTTATCCTCTAGCCATCCCCGCATAGCCATTTTGCACTTCCTGTCGATATCTTTTTTGAGACGTTTGTATTCATTTTTGCCCGCTTCATTTAAAGCATTTTTGTATTTTCTCCTTTCATCAATGAAATTCAGTATCTCTTCTGTTACCCAAGGATTTCTACTAGCCCTCGTCTTTTTACCTACTTGATCCTCTGCTGCCTTCACTATTTCATTCCTCAAAGCTACCCATTCTTCTTCTACTGTATTTCTTTCCCCCATTCCTGTCAATTGTTCCCTTATGCTGAAACTCTGTACAGCCTCTGGTTTAGTCAGTTTATCCAGGTCCCATCTCCATAAATTCCCACCTTTTTGCAGTTTCTTCAGTTTAAATCTACAGTTCATAATCAATGGGTTGTGGTCAGAGTCCACATCTGCCCCTGGAAATGTCTTACAATTTAAAACCTGGTTCCTAAATCTCTGTCTTACCATTATATAATCTATATGAAATCTGTCAGTATCTCCAGGCTTCTTCCATGTATACAACCTTCTTTTATGATTCTTGAACCAAGTGTTAGCTATGATTAAGTTGTGCTCTGTGCAAAATTCTACCAGGCGGCTTCCTCTTTCATTTCTTAGCCCCAATCCATAATCGCCTACTACGTTTCCTTCTCTCCCTTTTCCTACTACCGAATTCCAGTCACCCATGACTATTAAATTTTCTTCTCCCTTCACTATCTGAATAATTTCTTTTATTTCATCATACATTTCTTCAATTTCTGCGTCATCTGCAGAGCTAGTTGGCATACAGACTTGTACTACTGTAGTAGGCGTGGGGTTCGTGTCTATCTTGGCCACAATAATGCGTTCACTATGCTATTTGTAGTAGCTCACCCGCATTCCTATTTTTTTATTCATTATTAAACCTACTCCTGCATTACCCCTATTTGACTTTGTATTTATAACCCTGTATTCGCCTGACCAAAAGTCTTGTTCCTCCTGCCACAGAACTTCACTAATTCCCACTATATCTAACTTTAACCTATCCATTTCCCTTTTTAAATTTTCTAACCTACCTGCCTGATTAAGAGATCTGACATTCCACGCTCTGATCCATAGAACGCCAGTTATCTTTCTCCTGATAACGACGTCCTCTTGAGTAGTCCTCGCCCGGAGATCCGAATGGGGGACTATTTTACCTCTGGAATATTTTACCCAAGAGGACGACATCATCATTAACCATACAGTAAAGCTGCATGCCGTCGGGAAAAATTACAGCTATAGTTTCCCCTTGTTTCAACCGTTCGCAGTACCAGCACAGCAAGGCCGTTTTGGTTAGTGTTACAAGGCCAGATAAGTCAGTCATCCAGACTGTTGCCCCTGCATTGTTATCGAAACACCCTGTTGGCTACAAGCACCACTTTTCGTGATGAACAATTCGTTACGGGGATTTATTTCTGTTATTCTATCAGCCATTATAGCCATCTTTTCAAGTCCTACGTCACTGATAATTAAAATGTTCCTTATAGAATCCAGAAGTTTTTATAGCCAAAGTGCCTTTAGGGCTTTTTCTGACACATTTTGTGTAATAACTGACTAGGTTTTTGGTCTCTCAAATCAATTCCAGTAACTAATCTCTTAATACGCTTATCTTCACTGTCTTTGAAAATATTCAGTAGACGTTCCTTAGCCGACGAATATTTATTTGCATCTGTGCCGCAAATAATGTCCCGAATATTCTCGATGTATTTTGGTTCTAATTGTGACACTAGGTGGTTAAATTTAGTTTCTTCTGTAACAATTTTGCAAATGCTGAACTGTGCTTCTACTTGGTAGAACCAAATTTCGGGTTTTTCACTCCAAAAAGGCGGAATTTTGATGCTAACCTTGTTTGCTTCCAGGCGATCTTCGGAAACGCTCCCACTTGTCGTCATATCTTCTTATTATCACGTCGGGGTCACCAAATCGAACTGCTGTAACGTAATATTTGCGGCAGTTCGCAAAAGATGTTGCTTGACGATATTTAGTCTAATTTTAAATCACCAAGGACACAAGCCACTTGGCCAGCTGAAGACTTTTTTAGCAGCTATCCCAGAATCATCACATCTTTGCTACCAAAGAATAAAAAAAAAAATAAAATTTGGAAGATATTACATCATGTTATCAGTAATGAACTATGTAACCTCCCCACAGAAATACTTTATAAATGATGAAGTGTAACTTCCCACAGAAATATTTAATTTTACAATATGAACCATGAACCAAGTGTAACCTCCGTACCAAAATAATAATTAAATGAATTTTAAATATTGTAACCTCTGAACAAAATTAGTTCCCATTTATAGTCTCCCTGTAGAAATGCATTCACATTTAATGTAACCACAAAATTCAATTCCTAAACCCGGAAATAATAAAAAAAATTCAGTAACCTGGTAAATTTTATGACGACAGCAGCGCTGCGCCTTGGCCCTGTATTCTGAATAAAAAAGGAAAAATTCTTACCTCAATAAAAACTGCGAATATATATCTGCTCTTATGTAGCACAGCTTATGTGGCACAGCTTCGTGCAATGCTGGCGTATATATATATATATATATATATATATATATATATATATATATATATATAATTCTTGGAAGGAATGACCATGCATTGGAAATTTTCTTTAAATTGAAATGAATGCTTTTCTTTAAAAAATTACTTTATATTATAAAAATTATTATTGGGGGCATTTTTTTAAAAAGAAATTAATGACAGTTAATATACATTACTAGATATGCACAAGGCTGCTTCTTTACCTTCTACAATAATACTCATCCTCCAGAGTCCCGACCAGAGCAGACTGCCGACACACGCAGGCACGCGCCGACTCCTGTCGACTACTGCTGACTACTGCTTACTAGCACGGACTAATGCCGACTGACGACTAAAGCCGACTAGCGACAAGCAACAACTAACTACATACTACTCTCTGGTCAGAGACTCTGCTATGTCTTGCCCATCGCCAGCAACACATACGTCCTACATAACCCTCCACTGGGGGGGGGGGGGCAAAAATTTGACAGCGATGGTGAGTCAATTGGACTTGCCATGAGCAACAAATTTTTTCTTAATTAACTAAGTTTACAATCACAGAATATATACATATATACACTCCTGGAAATTGAAATAAGAACACCATGAATTCATTGTCCCAGGAAGGGGAAACTTTATTGACACATTCCTGGGGTCAGATACATCACATGATCACACTGACAGAACCGCAGGCACATAGACACAGGCAACAGAGCATGCACAATGTCGGCACTAGTACAGTGTATATCCACCTTTCGCAGCAATGCAGGCTGCTATTCTCCCATGGAGACGATCGTAGAGATGCTGGATGTAGTCCTGTGGAACGGCTTGCCATGCCATTTCCACCTGGCGCCTCAGTTGGACCAGCGTTCGTGCTGGACGTGCAGACCGCGTGAGACGACGCTTCATCCAGTCCCAAACATGCTCAATGGGGGACAGATCCGGAGATCTTGCTGGCCAGGGTAGTTGACTTACACCTTCTAGAGCACGTTGGGTGGCACGGGATACATGCGGACGTGCATTGTCCTGTTGGAACAGCAAGTTCCCTTGCCGGTCTAGGAATGGTAGAACGATGGGTTCGATGACGGTTTGGACTTACCGTGCACTATTCAGTGTCCCCTCGACGATCACCAGTGGTGTACGGCCAGTGTAGGAGATCGCTCCCCACACCATGATGCCGGGTGTTGGCCCTGTGTGCCTCGGTCGTATGCTGTCCTGATTGTGGCGCTCACCTGCACGGCGCCAAACACGCATACGACCATCATTGGCACCAAGGCAGAAGCGACTCTCATCGCTGAAGACGACACGTCTCCATTCGTCCCTCCATTCACGCCTGTCGCGACACCACTGGAGGCGGGCTGCACGATGTTGGGGCGTGAGCGGAAGACGGCCTAACGGTGTGCGGGACCGTAGCCCAGCTTCATGGAGACGGTTGCGAATGGTCCTCGCCGATACCCCAGGAGCAACAGTGTCCCTAATTTGCTGGGAAGTGGCGGTGCGGTCCCCTACGGCACTGCGTAGGATCCTACGGTCTTGGCGTGCATCCGTGCGTCGCTGCGGTCCGGTCCCAGGTCGACGGGCACGTGCACCTTCCGCCGACCACTGGCGACAACATCGATGTACTGTGGAGACCTCACGCCCCACGTGTTGAGCAGTTCGGCGGTACGTCCACCCAGCCTCCCGCATGCCCACTATACGCCCTCGCTCAAAGTCCGTCAACTGCACATACGGTTCACGTCCACGCTGTCGCGGCATGCTACCAGTGTTAAAGACTGCGATGGAGCTCCGTATGCCACGGCAAACTGGCTGACACTGACGGCGGCGGTGCACAAATGCTGCGCAGCTAGCGCCATTCGACGGCCAACACCGCGGTTCCTGGTGTGTCCGCTGTGCCGTGCGTGTGATCATTGCTTGTACAGCCCTCTCGCAGTGTCCGGAGCAAGTATGGTGGGTCTGACACACCGGTGTCAATGTGTTCTTTTTTCCATTTCCAGGAGTGTATAAGTGCAGAACATGAAATAAAATATAGTGCACATGCCCTGAGTACAGAACATACACTCCTGGAAATGGAAAAAAGAACACATTGACACCGGTGTGTCAGACCCACCATACTTGCTCCGGACACTGCGAGAGGGCTGTATAAGCAATGATCACACGCACGGCACAGCGGACACACCAGGAACCGCGGTGTTGGCCGTCGAATGGCGCTAGCTGCGCAGCATTTGTGCACCGCCGCCGTCAGTGTCAGCCAGTTTGCCGTGGCATACGAAGCTCCATCGCAGTCTTTAACACTGGTAGCATGCCGCGACAGCGTGGACGTGAACCGTATGTGCAGTTGACGGACTTCGAGCGAGGGCGTATAGTGGGCATGCGGGAGGCCGGGTGGACGTACCGCCGAATTGCTCAACACGTGGGGCGTGAGGTCTCCACAGTACATCGATGTTGTCGCCAGTGGTCGGCAGAAGGTGCACGTGCCCGTCGACCTGGGACCGGACCGCAGCGACGCATGGATGCACGCCAAGACTGTAGGATCCTACGCAGTGCCGTAGGGGACCGCACCGCCACTTCCCAGCAAATTAGGGACACTGTTGCTCCTGGGGTATCGGCGAGGACCATTCGCAATCGTCTCCATGAAGCTGAGCTACGGTCCCGCACACCGTTAGGCCGTCTTCCGCTCACGCCCCAACATCGTGCAGCCCGCCTCCAGTGGTGTCGCGACAGGCGTGAATGGAGGGACGAATGGAGACGTGTCGTCTTCAGCGATGAGAGTCGCTTCTGCCTTGGTGCCAATGATGGTCGTATGCGTGTTTGGCGCCGTGCAGGTGAGCGCCACAATCAGGACTGCATACGACCGAGGCACACAGGGCCAACACCCGGCATCATGGTGTGGGGAGCGATCTCCTACACTGGCCGTACACCACTGGTGATCGTCGAGGGGACACTGAATAGTGCACGGTACATCCAAACCATCATCGAACCCATCGTTCTACCATTCCTAGACCGGCAAGGGAACTTGCTGTTCCAACAGGACAATGCACGTCCGCATGTATCCCGTGCCACCCAACGTGCTCTAGAAGGTGTAAGTCAACTACCCTGGCCAGCAAGATCTCCGGATCTGTCCCCCATTGAGCATGTTTGGGACTGGATGAAGCGTCGTCTCACGCGGTCTGCACGTCCAGCACGAACGCTGGTCCAACTGAGGCGCCAGGTGGAAATGGCATGGCAAGCCGTTCACAGGACTACATCCAGCATCTCTACGATCGTCTCCATGGGAGAATAGCAGCCTGCATTGCTGCGAAAGGTGGATATACACTGTACTAGTGCCGACATTGTGCATGCTCTGTTGCCTGTGTCTATGTGCCTGTGGTTCTGTCAGTGTGATCATGTGATGTATCTGACCCCAGGAATGTGTCAATAAAGTTTCCCCTTCCTGGGACAATGAATTCATGGTGTTCTTATTTCAATTTCCAGGAGTGTATTAAGCATAGACAAAATGTATACACAATGAGTACAAATTGTATTAACAAATGGCATAAAGTGTACACTCACTGTAGTACAGAACATATCAGGAAATCACAATGTATACGGAATGACTACAAATCATATTAACAGATGACATAAAGTGCACATGCACTGTAGAAGTCTTAAACATTTTTACAACAAATAAACATATCAAGGAGTGAAATAAAGTGCACACGCACTGTATAAGTCTTTAGCATTTTTACATAAGATATCATAGAGTGAAATAAAGTGCACATGCACTGTAAAAGTCTTTAGCATATTTAGAACAACTGATCTTGTTAACAAATGAAAATGAAGTGCACACGCACTGTATATGTCATTACCATTTTACAAGAACTAGGAAAGGAATGGGAAGAATTGCATCATGGTTGTAGCACTTTAGGTTGCACGCAGCTGCACTGAAAGTCCATATCTTTCTACAGAAGCACAACACCAAGTGAGACAATCTGAAGTTCTTTTCCCTGAAGTATTCATCAGTGTAGCAAAGACACTGAAATGTCTTATTAATATTCCATGTTATCATTTTGGTAGTACATTAGGTACACCAAACAGTGGGACCATAATAATATCTCCATCGCTCAAGGTGGTGGACAACATGTCGTGTCAACACCACGTTCTTGTAAGGTACACCAACGTAGAATTAGTGCAGAAACCAAATACAGTGCTCCATGAGCATGAGGATAGACAGGACAAACGGATATTGCAGTAATTTGTGGTAATTAGATCAGAAGGTGAAGGACATTAAATCTTATGCCAGTCATCATTGATAATTACACTAGTCAATTAACTGATTTTTAAGTAATTCGAGGCACTCATCGCTCAGTTACTGAACATTTCTGTACCATGTGTGAAGTATTACAGAATAATGTTCATAAGTTATCTGTTTACAGAGAACATTGGCACTCATTGGCCAGATACAAATCATCAGAAGTCATAATTCAAAACAGGAGCTAATTCATATATATAGCATGAAAGTGACATAATATAAATTTAAAGTATAAGAAACAGTGGCATTGATTGGTCAGCAAGTATTGATTATTACAAAACATTTTTCATCCTTCAAGTGACATATGACATATTTAAAAATAATTATTGGCACTCATCGGCCAGTTACTAAACATGTAGCAAGTATTGAATATTACAAAACATTTCTCATCATTCAAGTGACATATGATATATTTAAAGATAATTATTGGCACTCTTTGGCCAGTTACTTAAAAATAATTATTGGCACTCATTGGCCAGTTACAAAGTATTCATATAGTTTTACAAAACATTATTCAGTATTATTCAGAATTCATCATTCAAATGACATATTACTCAGAACTGATTACTCCAGTGACATAGGACATATTGAAAATGTAACATACTGTAACAATTATTCAAGGTCTGTGATTAGGAAACATTATTCAGTATTACTCAGAATTCATCATCCAAATGACATATTACTCAGAACTGATCATTCCAGTTACATAGGACATATTGAAAATGTAACACACTGTAACTATTACTCAAGGTCTGTGGTTAGAAAACATTACTCAGTATTACTCAGAACTCATCATTCAAGTGACATAGGACATAGTGAAAATGTGACATACTGTAACTATTACTCAAGGTCTGTGGTTAGAAAACATTACTCAGAACTCTCTTAAACTGGTAGCATTATTTGGGACTGGTAATACATTTTTTTGTGCTAGCAATGCATTGCGTTGGGATCGATAATTAATTACTGGGGAATAAAAATATTTGTTTTTGACTTATTGGTGCAAATAAAGATTATTAATGTCATTCGTCATGAGTCAGTTGTAGCAAGGTTATGAAATAAGTAGAGTATATGTGATCACATTCATAAATGACACAGGTTTAATGACCAACTGCTTATAGCACATTAATTTCATGAATAATTTCTCCTGCAAAAAATACAAAATGGATTATTAAACTGAAAGAAGAAATGCATATTATGCTGAAAAGTAGTGAACTTCGAATTAACATGTAATGAAATGTGTATTAAATATATATGTTCTCTAGCTGTCCTTTCCAAAACCTTCAGTCATCATACCATACGACATAAGACATACTGTCAAAACGAACTGCAACAAATACTTAAATAACTACATAGCATTTCTTAACTAACAGTAAATATATAAACTTCATCATTATCTTCATCTGCAAAGAAAAACTTCATTATCATTGCTATCATCACCTGCAAAGAAAAACTTCATTATCCATATCATCATAACTCCATTATTATCATCATCTGTAAAGAAAAACTTCATTATCCATATCACTATATTCTTCATCATTATTCATCACCATTCATTATCATCTGCAAAAAAGTCACTTCATTATTCACTATATAACTATTCATAGTATAGAGTTCCTTATTTCTAGCATATTTCATCACTAAAACTAATATGTGTAGTTCTGTCTGACAGCCTGCATCAATCGCCTCGTATTCTGAAAGAAAAAATTACTTAAGACTGCTATCATACGATGTGTATAGTATATTCTTGTTAATGCTTGTTAATTCTGATCCATTTACTCTTCGTGACGAGGTATTGTATCTTCTTTCGTTCATTTCGAATGTGAAATTCCCATTTCTGTTTAATGTATTTTGTTTTTTACACGTTATTTCCTTCTGAAAGTAATGAACAATGATTAATGTCTTGCATTTAAATCATATACCCATGAAATAAAAACTGGTTTCTAGTGATATAATTGAGCATACAGCATAGCATGACAGAAAACGTAATATGTCAAAAACATAGACAGTGCTCAGAGGCAAAAATGTACACAGAGTATCACAATGTAGCAGAAAAAAAAAAAAAAAAAAAAAAAAAAAAAAAAAAAAAAAAATGTAAAATAGTCACGATGTTGAGATATCATAAGGCAAAATGTCAAAGTCAACTAGTGTTTGTTATATCTTAAATATTTCATAGTGCATACAAACAAAACAGGAAAACAATCATACATACATGAAAAATAGAAAATGTGCACAGTCTGATGTATAACGACAAGAAGAGCGACCTGCTAACCTTACGTTGTGGGGCACTTGCCAAGAAAAACTATAATAATCAACAGTAAGTAGTCACATTAATATAATTGCATGAGTGGTCATAAAAAAAATTAGGAAATGGCATTACAGTGTGATAAATCATAAAGTATGTTCATTCAATAAAGGGTTTGCTGTTGGAGACATGGTGATTGCCCTTGCTTTTTCTGGTTCTCAAAGTTTCGACGTGTACTACATTGGGGTGAGGAATGCTGCGAATTGGATGTGCACATGCGTATAGAAGCTCAAATTTACTGCATCTACTCTTTCCTCTGGTGGATAAATAGTGTGTATGTACTAATATCTTCTGTCCAATGTGAAAGTCATGGCGTGTACAGACCTGTTTTTGCTGTCTTCTCCGGCGCTCTGCGGTACGTTTGATGTTGTTCAGCGCAATGTCAATTATTTGATGGTGTCGTAGTCGACGAGATGTAGGAAATGTTACTAATTCTTTAATTTTGTTAGGTGGTTCAACATTTTTCAGTATAACAGACGGAGATAGCATAGTAGATTCGTTTGGTATGGAATTAATTACATCCTGGAATGAGAGTATGTGTGTGTCCCAATCAATATGTTTTTTATGGCAGTATATTCTACACAGTATACCAATTTCTTTCATTAGACGTTCACAAGGGTTCGAAGAAGCATGGTACCTGGATATATAGATCGGAGAAATGTTTCTAGCTCGTAACATATGTGTCCATATAGCAGATCGAAACTGTGATCCATTGTCGGAAATTACTTTCAATACATGCCCTACATGAAATAGAAAATGTTTTACAAATGCTTTCGAAACAGTTTTAGCAGTAGCTTTGCGTAACGGAGTGAAGGTAACAAATTTTGAAGTGAGCTCAACACCGACAAAGATGTAGCAAAAACCTCTATTAGTTCTGGGAATCGGAGCAAAAATGTCTACAGCGGCCATGTGTCTCAATTTAACAGGTACAATGGGATGTAATGGAGGAATATGTGAAGTCGTATCTGACTTAGCTTTCTGGCAGATTTTACATGACGCTAAAACTCGTCGAATACGTTTCTCCATGTTGGTAAAATAACAGTTCTGTCTCAGTATAAGAAAACATTTTCTGGCTCCGTAATCTGCGTAACTTAAATGAGTATACCAGATTAATTCGTTAACAACTTCGTCAGGAATGCATAATAACCAATTGTTGCTGTCAGGGTGAGAGCGGCGAAA
The DNA here is from genome assembly GCF_021461395.2 of Schistocerca americana. Classification (NCBI taxonomy): domain Eukaryota; kingdom Metazoa; phylum Arthropoda; class Insecta; order Orthoptera; family Acrididae; genus Schistocerca; species Schistocerca americana. The sequence continues at coordinate 554,417,490 of NC_060125.1, read as the reverse complement.
CAGAATGTTATTGCGTACAGTGTAATGGTTTCTAATGGTAACATTATTCCTATCTTGCCACAGGTGTTTAATTTCTTTCCAAACGTTGTCTTTACTCTGCTCTTGTGCTATGTCTCGTAATGACGACGAAATGAAATTTTCAAATGCAACTTGTTGAATGTATATGACGCTGAAATTTGCTTTGCAGAAGTTGGTTGCGATGTCTTGCTGATTGTTGCTGAGAGAATGGGATAGTGCGTCTGCTACAATATTTTGTGTACCGGGAATGTGAACAATTGTAAAATTAAATTCCTGCAAATAAAGTTTCCATCTACTTAATCTGTCGTGTGTAAATTTAGCGGAAAGTAAAAACTGTATCGCTCTGTGGTCTGTATAAACGGTGGTATGTCTTCCATAAAGAAAATGCCGAAATCTCATAAATGCCCATACAACACATAATGTTTCGAGTTCTGTAACAGAATAATTGCGTTCAGCAGGTGACAGAATGCGACTCGCAAAGGCTATGTTTTTAATTACTGTAGTCTCATCTTCTTTAATTTCCTGAAAAATGTGTACGCCTAAAGCGGTGTTAGAACTGTCGGTGGCAATGGAAAAATTTCTAGTAAGATCTGGGTGCGATAAAAGTGGTGCATTCAACAAAGCATGTTTCAGGTTCATAAATTCAGAATGTGCTTGCTTATCCCAGGACCAAATAGTGTTTTTACCTGTCAATTGACATAATCTAGAGGTGTCTAAAGCAGAGTAATGAATAAATTTACGAAAAAAGTTAATTAAACCCAAAAGATTGCGTAGTTGTTTCTTCGTCGTAGGAATAGTAATGTCACGTAAAGTTTGAAGTTTTTCCGGGTCAGGCGCAATGCCTTCTGCTGAAATTACATGTCCAAGAAATTTTATAGAAGTTTTGCCAAAGTGCGATTTACTGAGATTAAGTGTGAATCCTTGTGCACGAAAAGTTCGTAACGGTGGTTCAAGAATCAGATTGTGTTCAGACCAGTTAGCTTCTGCAATAAGAATGTCGTCTACGTACGTCGTGATTCTGTCTTTAAGTTCTGTCGGAAGTATTGTATTCAAACCGCGAATAAATGCTGCTGAAGAAATAGTTAAACCGAACGGTAATTTACAAAACTGATAACAGTCACCAAAGCAGAGAAAAGCCGTGTACTTTCTGCAGTTCGGATGGAGTTAAATTTGCCAACATCCCGATTTCAAATCTAATGTGGAATAAATAGCAGTACCATGAAATTTCTGTAGAAGTTCTTCTAGTGTCTGTGGGCGATCTGTTTCATTAATAATAATGTCATTGATGTGACGCGAATCAAGTACGAGGCGAAGTGAACCATTCTTTTTCTTAACAATATGGAGCGGGTTTATGTACGGACTAACTGCCGGTTCAATAATTCCTTGGTCAAGCATAGCTTGCAATTCTTTCTTAACTTGTTCTCTGTGAATATACGGAATGGGATAATGTTTCGCTTTAAATGTGTCGTGCTGTTTAACTTGAAATTCATACATAAAACTGGACATAGTACCAGGGACGTTGTCAAAAACTGGAGCTTGCTGTAAAAGAATTTTGCGTAGTTGTGTGCGTTCGTCGTCTGTATTTGCACTGCTCTGTTTAACTTTATCAGAAATCATCTGTATAACGTCATAGTCGGCTTAGTCTGGAGTATTATAGTTGTGTACGTACGTATCTGTGAACAATGTGGAATCACAGTCTAAGTTACGTGATGCGGAAATGACCCCTGTACGGTTAATTGTTTGTTCTTCTGCAGATAAAGAGTGCTGAAATTCTAGAGCCAGTTGTACATTTTCATCCTTCAACATTAAATAGGAGTTTTGAAAGTCAATAATAGCGTCGTGTTGTACCAGAAAATTCGTACCTAAAATAACGTCTGTCGTCAATAAGGGAACAATCTAAAAATTTGAGTGAAATGTATGACCTGCAATACAAAATGATAAATGTGTCTGTAATTTAACATCTACTCCTTTACCAGATACTGCTCCTTTTACTTTCGTTTCGCCTAATGGTAACGTAGGATAGGTATTCTCTTTGTTACATTCGTTGAAAGTTTCCTCATTTATGACTGACATAGGAGATCCAGAATCGATTACTGGTGAAAATTTGGATGATCCAATCTTTACTTCGATGACAGGGTGTGAAATGGTTTTTTGAATAACTGGTCTTTCCTGCAAAAGAGTGTCTCGAATGTCCTCTAAAGTAATAACATTTTCGTGAACAAGATTCTCTGTGTCAAAAATATTGCTTGCGTTACTGGAAGATGCAACCTGTACTGTATCTAGTCAAATTCTATCTGACGCGCTATTATTTTCAGGAGAATGCTGTGGCATTTCAACTATTTGTACGGTTCTGGTATTTCTTCCTGACGTATTACGTTCGGGATGATATCTACTGTCTGGTTCATTCATGATAATATGTTGTTGCGGATGATTTTGCTGCTGATAAGACCGACTGTTATTAAATGTACGCTGAAAATTGTGCTCGTTACTTTTACGTCTATCATGATAGTCATTTCTATACGGTGCATTGAGATAGGAATTGAAATGGTGTGTTTTCTGTACGTACTGATTCCCTTGTTGCTGTGCGTTACTATTTGTTGGAGCTGACGCGATACGTGTAGGCGGCGAAACATTAAAGCTTGGTTGACCTTGTAGACTGCATTGTTGGTTAGGTATGCTAACCGGCTGACTTTCATGCTATTGTTGTGAGAAACCTCTATTGTTACCAAAATGCGTTCGCTGTTGCTGATAATCTTGTCGATACTGATAATTAAAATTCTGTCTGTTATTAAAGTTCTGGTGGTTGTCGTTCCTGAAGCATCTATTAGCTTTACTATTGAAATTGCGTGGCTGATCGTAATTGCTGTATATTTGTTGACCTTGATTGCTGTATGTTTGTTGACCTTGGTTATTAAGAAACCTCTAGGTTACCAAAATGTGTTTGCTGTAGCTGATAATCTTACACATACTGATGATTAAAATTTTCTCTGATATTAAAATTACGCTGGTAGTTCTTGCCATTTCAGGAACGTAAAATGATAAAGTTGTCACTTTCGGTAAAACTTGTCATATCAGGTTTTCTTTACTCATTCTTAATTATAGATAGATCGATAGCTGAAGAGCTGTTTTAATAGATACAAAGGATAGTAGAAGAGAAGGCAGCAGTGCAGAAAAATAAAGATGAAACAGCACCACTACAGCTCGGGGCCCTGTGCACGCTACGGCACATATTCATCGAAGTGTAATGAATCCCCTGAGGTCAATTACGTGCTGCAAATAAATTAAGTTTCTGCTTTACAGGCAATGCCGGTGAAAATTCAAAAGAAAATTGTTGTATCCAGTCCAAAGCTAGTTTCTGAATTACAGGCCAGACTGGTGAAAGTACAAAAATAAATCGACGTATCCATTTCAAAGCGTGTACCTGTGCTCTGTCATTTTCAAATACCTTAGATTTTCTTACAGATAAAAATTGCTTATAATCAACGTTGTCGTCTCTGAATGTGTGAACAGGTTCAGGATTGCACGAGAATCTGTTTGTCTGTGTCACTTCGTATTCTAAATCGCGTGGTCTCTGTAAATTACCTAAATTATACTGGCTGTGAGAGTGTGACAAATGTTCGGAATGTGGCGTTTGCTGTGATGTGTTAAAGGCTGAAATATTTTTCATTTGTGTCACTTCTTGCTGTAGAGTTGACAATTTTCTACGTAATGTATTATTGGACGAATCTATCTCACTGATCGTCTGCTGTAAATTTTGGAATTCGGGTGTTTGATTAAACGAAACCGGTGAAGTATCGTCTGATTTGCTGTCATTATTACTTTCAATAACGTCAATACGACTGGCCAATTCATCATATTTTTCAGTCAGTATTTTTACCTGATCATCGTTTTTATTATTACAGGCATTAATTTGTTTTTGTATTTTAGGTGTGGTTTCATTCACCTTTTTAACGTCTGCTTTGATGACATCGGAATCCTGTATTAGTTCTAAGTGTTCGAGTCTATCGGTCACTGTCTGAAAGTCTACTATGTGTGTATCTGTTTTTGATTTAAGATCGGAAATTTCATCACGCAATTCGGTGTTCAATTGTTTGATAGTATTAATTTCGTCTGATACTGTAGCAATATTGTTGTCTACGTATGTTTTTGCTTTCGTAAACAATTTACGTTTATCTTCCTGTCTCTGTGCGGTAATTGTTTCCATGACTTGTCGCTTTACTTTATTTTGTTCCTGTATGAATTTATGGTAACGCGTTTCGCTGTTTTGTAGGTGGTGATTAAAGCGTTCGTCAATTTGACTGTTCTGTTGGTCGAATTTCGCATCTACTTTTGCATCCAGTGTGCGTGAAAGTTCTGCTGACATTAATTTAAACTCGTCGCGTAACTGTGATGCGTTTGCAGAGCATTGTTTACCGACTGCACTAATTTCGTCTCTAAGTAATTTAGTTGTATCTGCATGTCTATTATTTAATTCTTGTGCCACAGATCTAATTTCTTCACTACTGTTTCTAGCACAAGCCTTTATTTCCTCACGTAATTGTTCTTTAGTATCATGACATTGCGCGGCAACGGCTGTAATCTGTTCACTAAGCTGTTTGTTCTGTTCACTAAGTTGTTTGAAATTTTCATTAAGGTTGTCTTGTTTTTCATTAATTTCATTAATTTGTTGTTTGAGATTTTCATTATTTTCATTAAGTTGTTGTTTGAGATTTTCACTAAGTTGTTTGTGATTGTAGTCTTGTCTTTCATTGTTTTCATTAAGTTGTTGTTTCTGGTTGTCGTATTTTTCATTGAGTTGTAGTAATAATGCCATAACTTGATCCAAGCCAATATTACCTACTCTATTCTCTGTGCTGTTTGATGGTGTACCTGCAATAATCACATTTTGTGTATCCATTTGGATATTCTGTGATTCTCGAAAAGGTTTCCCAATGGGATGTGCACTGTTAGTCACTACCTCGGAATCAAATAAATCTGACGTATTCTGCTTACACTGTTCATTTTCGTTAGAAAAATTTGTCTGTTCATTACGTAAATTTTGCAAACCGGGTGTATCAAGCTGGGCAGCGTTCATTGTAACAGCCGGCCGGAGTGGCCGAGCGGTTAAAGGCGCTACAGTCTGGAACCGCCCGACCGCTACGGTCGCAGGTTCGAATCCTGCCTCGGGCATGGATGTGTGTGATGTCCTTAGGTTAGTTAGGTTTGAGTAGTTCTAAGTTCTAGGGGACTTATGACCACAGCAGTTGAGTCCCATAGTGCTCAGAGCCATTTGAACCATTTTTTCATTGTAACAGAACGTGCCGCGTCATCCATTGTCGTAAAATTAAGAGAGGACACAACTGAATTTGTTTGTTCATCACTAGGATCAAAATCAATATTAGTGGTCGGTACGCACTGATTGTCTGTGTGTTGCAAGTACTATCGGTCAAATTATTCGAGTTGGCTATTTCACTCATTGTACATCGCGATGTACTGTTAACAGTTTTTCGCGGCATTTTTCACAAATCAAAATTAAGCACAAACGAAACAAGGACAATGCAAAATGCAACAAATACAAGAAAGAGCAACAAATTGCCGATGATCTGTGAAAGAAAGAGTGACGAATTAGTAAATGTGTTGTGCCAGATGCAAACTACATTTAAGTAAATAAGAGCAGATATATGACTACTTCTCAAAAGATTCACAAAGAAATACGATCCTGGCCGGATGTCGACAAGTGTAACCTCCCCACAGAAATATTTGATAAATGATGAAGTGTAACTTCCCACGGAAATATTTAATTTTACAATATGAACCATGAACCATGAACCAAGTGTAACCTCCGCACCAAAATAATAATTAAATGAATTTTAAATATTGTAACCTCCGAACAAAATTAGTTCCCCTTTATAGTCTCCCTGCAGAAATGCATTCACATTTAATGTAACCACAAAATTCAATTCCTAAACCCGGAAATAATAAAAAAAATTCAGTAACCTGGTAAATTTTGTGACGACAGCAGCGCTACGGCTCGGCCCTGTATTCTGAATAAAAAAAAGGAAAAATTCTTACCTCAATAAAAACTGCGAATATATATCTGCTCTTATGTAGACATTTTTTGGCACAGCTTCGTGCAATACTGGCGTATATATATATATTTTATTCTTGGAAGGAATGATCATGCATTGGAAATTTTCTTTAAATTGAAATGAATGCTTTTCTTTAAAAAATTGCTTTATATTATAAAAATTATTATTGGGGGTATTTTTTTAAAAGAAATTAATGACAGTTAATATACATTACTAGATATGCGCAAGGCTGCTTTTTTACCTTCTACAATAATGCTCATCCTCCAGAGTCCCGACCAGAGCAGACTGCCGACACACGCAGGCACGCGCCGACTCCTGTCGACTACTGCAGACTACTGCCGACTACTGCTTACTAGCACGGACTAATGCCGACTGACGACTAAGGCCGACTAGCGACGAGCAACAACTAACTACATACTACTCTCTGGTCAGAGACTCTGCCATGTCTCGCCCATCGCCGGCAACACATACGTCTTACAACTATAACTATTAACGGTCTTGGCAACTTCATAGAATATAAACATTCCATTTAGATTTCATCACTGTTGCCTTTACAGTCTCTGCAGTTGTAATTTCTCTCGAAAACGTGGATTGACCACGCAAAACAACCCTTATCCTTTCTATTTCTGACATTATGCCTGCTTGTTAGCTATGTCCTTAGGGAGCCTGATATAACTGGACCCTCCATTTACCGGATCATAGACATGTGTATGGAGCTCCAGTTGTAGTATTCGGTTCAGTGCTTTAACTGACCTTCTGACTTCCATCTCAGGAAACCGGGCCAGTATAACACTCAAGGTGGATTCCCGAAACCACACGGCGATTGACGTCGTCCACGTTATCACGCCATTTTTCCCCCAAGATAATGAGGACTTGTCTCTTCAGTACGAGAATAAACTTTGGGGGTGAGGGGGTTGTTGGGAACTGACAGTTCGATACAGAGCACCTCACTGCATTTGATGGCGGGCTACTGCTGATCGTTGACTATTTTGAGGAGCTCCGTTACCAGGACAGGAAGGCATGTCTCTTAAGCCCGACAGGGTCGCAGTACCCTCCTGCCGGATTCTCGATCCATGTGAACGAGGTTCGTTCCTCAAAGGCGTCTGCAATCACCGAGTATTCTAACTGTGGTATAGCATCACTGGCCAGATGTCCTTCACTTAGAGGACGGAAGAGGGAACTGCCACTAGCCACTGGATGATCTCTACTACGAACAATACTATTATTAGAGTGTGATGAGGTCCATGTTGTTGATGATGGAGTTGGCGAGGTGCACCTGGGTGTGTCCTGAGGCACAAATACCTTTCATTGCCGGCGATAATTCTGGCGAGGCTGAGAAGGAGGATGAGGCAGTGCTACCAGATCAGGCCAGTGGGAACAGCCTGGCTGTGGCGACGGCTCCTTATGCCGTGCTGCTGCCGCTGCAGGTCTCACTCTCTAACCTGGGGCGTGGTAGCTCGTCGTTCCATCCACAGCCGTGGTGTCGGTGCGGCCTCGACAGTCGCAGATGGGCCTCTCGTCCGGCGACTAGCGGTGTTTTTGCTGGTGCGGCGTGCCTCACCGGATGCCGTTTTGGCGAGGAAGGTTTAGCCGCTACCGGCACCCACATCACAGTATGCTGCTGCTGCAGGTACGTAGCCTCTGTAGAAGAGCGAGAATAACGAAAAGAAAAGAAGTGTAACATTCCAGACATTGCTTGCTGCTGCTGCTGCTGCAAGGAAAGGAAGAATACGGATGGCGATTGCATTGTTATATAAATAGAGTGAGTAATTACTTTTGACACTCTGGATCCATGGCGTCAACATTCCATCGACATCGTCAGGTATCTCTACCACCCCTTCAGGAAAGTCATCTTCTAAAAGGGCCAGGTCACACTGCCTTTGGAGCTCTTCATCTAGGACCATTTCCGTGACTCTTTTAGGTTCTTTATACCTATCAGAATCGATGTTGTGCCTCCGATCCATCTCGTCTACAAAAACAAAAAGACATATATACACACTTGTTAGAGAAGAAGAAAAACTGTCTGTACTACAGACACAAACAAACAATAGAATTCTCTTTTACCACTTACAGGACTGCTCTGCTGTCTCACAGAGCGCTGGACACTGCTGCTGCAGCTGGTGAACAGCCTCCAGCTGCCTTTCTTGGAGGTCTCACCCTTCTAGAACTGTTGCTGTAACAAGACGGAACATAATTTTTTAAATTACATAGCTACTAATACACATATATTTCTATTTTTTCTACGCTTATGTGACTATTGGCACTGTGTATTCGCTGCTGGAGGCTGTTCCATAGCATATGGCTGGTCTATGTTTTCAGCCTCCAGCGTTGCCTCCAGTTTAGGTTGCATTTCCACCATGTGAGCTATAACAAGAACAAGTATGAAATAAGAAATAAACAAACGATACAAAAAACATATTACACTGCTACTATCACGAATTTTTTTAATATTCTTGTGGCAGTTCTCTTTACAGGCTTTCGATAGGGGGCTGAACCCTCGACAGGGAGAGTTCATTGTGGTCCAGCCTCCTTCTCATCCTGTCGGCCCTCGCAATACAGAATAAAATCCTGGAGTTGCGCTGTTAATAATAAGAAGAAACTGAACTACCGGCGAGAATTTTTTGACAAACTAAATTTTTCCCCGATTTCTACACCAAACCACATATTTACAAAAACAGATTATTTACTTATGCGGCAGTTCTATTCTTCTTATTCCACAGTTCTATGTCGTTTGCTGCTGACACTGATGGTGATCGATGTCGCTGAACGCTTCATTTTCAAAAACCTGACGCACACACAACAAAAAGAACAACGACACTGGCTTGCGACGTGGCGGGATTTTGTTCTTTCGTTCGTCGTTCGGTTGTACTGCTCACTTGCAATAGTTCCACCTACCTCAGTACGGCGTCAGTTCACCAACCCTTTCTCTGCAAACGTAGATACTCTTAGTACATTGAAAAAGCAGCGTTGATAAAACGACGACTGTACTTACGTTGCAAAGTCCGCGTAACTCTAGTTACCAGCTATCCTGTAATATCTTATAATAATTTTCGGGCGGAAGGTGATTGCTTCATTCCTTTAGTAGAATGTCAAAATTCTAATACTTTTTATTTCCTTTAGCTCAAATGAAAAAAACCTGTCATGAAGTTCAAATATACTTAACTAACAAGAGCACTGTTCTCAGTTAACACTTCATGTAATCCAAACCACACGCAAAGCAGCCAGAAATGTACCGAAGTCCGACCCGAATAATTACGTGATTTCTAAGTTACAGTTCCGCTACTAATAGTGAGTTTCACTCTCGATCCTTTTCAGTGGATTTGTTTAACAGAAACTGCTCGCCAAATATTCCAAAAACGAATACGAAACACACCACGCGGAATTTACACACAGGCTGAAAGTTTTCATGTGGCTAACTTTCCAACAAAACAATTACAAAACGTCAAGCTTTCAACAAACTGTTCGGAAATGCAACTGCTTTCATGGCAACACAATCTAGACGCGAGAAACCAATTACTTCTTCATTTTACACATAATAAAGAGTGAAACGTTCAACATGACCTGCACGTCCAATAGCTGACTCTCGACTCCCCCCAGATCCGAGACCTATTAGATCGGACGACGTGTGGTGTGGTACAGGTTACGTCGATGATACTTCCGTGGTGTGGAGCCTTGGTGAAGAACAGCTCGGTGACTTCTTAAGACACTTGAACAGCCTCCATGCCAACATAACATTTACCATGGAACTAGAAAAGGACAAGAAACTGCCATTCCTAGATGTGCTGGTCACAAGGGACGGCGTGTATCGAAAACCGACTCACATGGACCGATACCTGCACAAACTGTCAAACCACCACCCGAGCCAGAAAAGAGGCATGATCAGTACCCTCGTAACGAGAGCAGGACGAATATGTGAGCCTCAACACCTCAGACGAGAAATGCAACACCTGGATACTGTCCTGAGGAGCAATGGCTGCTCCACAAATTATATTAGAAGTGTAACAGAGCCAAACACTCGGCGAAGTAAGGAACCAGAAAAAGAAATGTCGGGTACGGCCTTTCTGCCATACATTCCCAGAGTGACGGACAGAATCGGCCGTATATTGCGCAAACATGGCGTAAAGACGATTTGCAAACCGACAAGGAAGATCAAAGAGTGTCTTAGATCAGCGAAGGAGAAAAGAGACCCACTTGCAATGTCGGGAATATACCGCATACCATGCACATGCGGAAAAGTTTATGTCGGAATGACTGGACGATCCATTAACACCAGGATCAAACAGCATAAACGACATTGCAGGTTGGGGCAGGTGGAGAAATCGGCCGTGGCAGAGCACGCACTGAATGAGACCGACCACGTAATAAAATTCGCCGACACGGAAGTTCTGGCTGTAGAGAACCACTATCACACGCGCTTGTTCAGAGAAGCTGTAGAAATACAAAAACACGCGAACAGTTTGAACAAGAAAGAGGAAAGCCTTAAGGTAAACGGATCCTGGCTTCCCGTACTGCAGCGAACGACCGTCGCAGGTAGCAAGAGGAGAACCGCACCGGAAATGACCGCGTAGATGCCCTCGGACGTTGGCGCGCCAGGTACATATAATCTGCGCCCGCGAGCTCGGCTCCAGTTCACCACCGGCAATGGAGGGTGAAGCTCTGACAATGCCAGCCACTCGTGCTGGCGAAACGTCGGAAAAATCATTAGATGAACGTCGGCCGAAGAACCCGAGACAGAAGCCAATAGGCAGTGTGTCAACAAGTGGCCACGAAAGCCTCAACAGTTTTGTAAAAGGTAAACTGTTATAGTTCCTAACTGAATTTAATTCCCTAAGTGTCGGTTTTTGACCTTTTAAGTAATTTTCTCTATCTCCGATACTATGATAGCTACAACGTTGAAATTTTTATACAATCTTTTCCTGAATAACAAAAACTAGTGTAGCGATTTTCAAAATGATTGAATAATATTTAATATAGTTTATTTAAGTTCATCGGTGGCATGAACATACACTTGCTCGAAGTGACATGGATACTATATCTCACGGCTAGCTTCAACGACAAGTGCGAATGACTCATGGCTAAGACACAACTTGCTCTCTCCTTCATAGCCAACGGCTCCAATACTGCAGGCTGTACTGTAATGTACATACCCCCTAAGAACCTAAAATTTCTCCTGATTATATTTTATGGTTCTTAAAATGGACGAGGTTTTTTTTTTAGTAATGGTTTCGTTAACTACACCGACACTGTCAATTGTAAGTAGTTCCTACTAAAATCTATTTTCAACTGAAGTCTTTCTTAAATAATCAAAATATCTAAATTACATGACTTGACAATATTATACATTTTTGCATCAATTATCAAAGGCTAGGGCTTCATAGCATGCATGCAATTTAATTTACAAAAATTTCCATCTTTTTCCAAAAATCACATTATTCAACACTGTCATAAGGGGCGCATCATGGCTTGTCACAGGGGTACAGTGTCCAGCTCGCTCTCACATCGAGTTACTCACAGTCTCTTATTGGGTTTGTTACAATTTTCGCACCTGCAATAAACAGTACATCTAAGTGTCTATTCTTAATATCTACATCCTAAATTAATACACATATTTACTATAGTCCCTACATCTTCCTCGCAAATTCAAAAGCAAAACTTCACTAAGAACTTTTCCAAAATTTTACTTTTCTTCACAATTTACTTCTTATTCACCCAAAGCCTTTTCTCAGACAAATTCATTTTCAGATAAAATCCATCATCATATATACAGTAGTTAAACTTTGTATTAATCACCTCAGTCAACAATAAATTAACTGTTTCTAAAAAAAATCAACAGTATCCAAAACTGGCTCTACTACTAAATTCTTTTTCCAAGTTCCTTTTAATCATTAAGCAACAGTATCCAAAACTGGTTCTACTACTAAATTCTTTTCCAAATTCCTTTTAATCATTAAGCAAGTTATTCATACAAATATTGCTGATAAGAAAATCCACAAATATTCTTTCTATGAACTTATTCTCTCAGCAAAAATAATTCTTCTACAGTTACTAATTAAGCCCCATGACTTTCCATAAAATAAGCTATCATATACATAAAGAAAAACAACATCATTAAATACATAGAAAAATATGTTCTGCCCCCCTCTATGGCTCTGCAACACCTTCATATACACCTTACAAAAAGAGAAAACAATTTTTATAAAATTACTGAAAATTATTCTGGCCATCTTCAGTAGCTCTGGAGCACATCTTGCATACTATTACACACAAAGGATACATACTCTATAGAAACATTTGAACATGACTCCAGCCAACTTCTGTGTCTCTGCAAATACACCTTCTACACTAGCCAACTACTGTGGCTCTTCATTATATCTCATATACCAAAATTCAAAGAGAATTTCTAGATTCCACTTAAGCCCTCCTCTATAGCTCTGCAACACACTCTGTACAGCTTCATTTACTTATTTAGTAGGCAGTTCTCTCTTGCCTTGAACACATTTATTACCACAACATCTTTACAGGTCACAGATTTCTGCAAAAACTAATCATCTGTTGCATAGTCATATTACTGGATTCTTTTTCTCTCATTTCCAATCCTCATTCATTCTGGTTAGTGTTTTAATTCACTACTGGAACACTAGCTTTCTCCTGCCTCTCTATTCTTGTGCTACACTAGGTACACTATTTACACTCGTAGCGAAGAAAATTAAAGATGATTAAGCTCAGAATGTCAGAAGAGGAGGATTGGCAATACGAAAGGAAAATGAAATAGCATTGTCAGTAACTGAAGCACCTGGTTTTCGTCAGACACCTAGCATTGCATAGATTGCAATGCCCTCTGAGGCCTCTAGTTGCTGCTGTTTAATTGTTTCTTGAATAGGTACCTTTTCAAATCAATAATATTTCTTATCCCAATGCTTTGTGCGACTTTAAATACCCTAGTTTGTAAGCATTGGCATGAAGTTTGGCTACAATCCTAAAAGGTCCCACATATTCATTGGTAAACTTTTTCGTCTCAGCCGTAAGCTTTTTTGATTTCTGTTTGGTTTTCACAAGCACTAGGTCACCAATCTGAAAACTCGTTGGACTTGCCCTTGCATCATGTCGCCTTTTCCTCTCTAGAGCCTTTTTTCTAATATTAGCTTATGCTAATTTTTTCTTATGTTCCATTGCCAACTCAGTAAGATTAGGGAACTCTATTAGATCAAATAAGAGGTTATTTGGTCTAATCCCACAAATTAATTCTACTGGAGCAAAACCAGTGGCTCTATGTTTAAGATGGTTAATCACATCTTCGAAATATTCTAAGTAATTGGCCCAAGCAGAGTGCTTCTTGTGACAGTATGTTCTACAGAGACGGTTTAGTTCTTTCATGATCCTTTCACACATATTCCCCTGTGGAAAATAGGCAGAAATTTTAATAAGTTCTATGTTTCTTTTGCTTAAACATTATTCAAATCGCTTGAAAATAAATTGTGGCCCTAAGATAGTATTGCTTTTGGTACCCTAATTTTTACAAATTAATCTTTCTCTAGTTTATTCACAATTACCTTATCATTGGCCATTTTAATATTATAAAATCTCACATACTTAGTAAAACCATCTACTAGTACAAATACGTGCTCACAACCTCCCCCTGAAACTGTCAAAGGGCCAAAAAGGTCCACCGCTACTAAATCCAACCTATTCTGAGGTCCCATTGAATACATCTGTCCCTGAATAATTCTATTACTTGCTCTCACCTTCTGACATCTGTCACAAGATTCTAGTCTTCTGTACTCTTTGCCACATATTATCAAAAATTACTACAGTATTGGGAAAAGGCCGTTTCTGGCGCATTATGTTAGTGCAAGTTGCCTACATCAGGGGCAGGAATGCATTCAGGGGCACGCCTGTTAAGTGCTTCTCCATGCCAGCCTATTGTTCTCCTTTGGTTGACAGGTACTTAACCTATTGTTCTGCTAAGCGATTTTCCATGTCCCTGCACTTAACCTATTGTTCCCCCCCACCCGATCACCTGATGCCCTCCCCCCTCGCTGCTACAGGCACACTTTCAGGTCTGAGTTAACCTATTGTTCTGTTAAGTGCTTTTCCATGTCACCACCATTTCCTTTTGATTGACAGGCACTCTTATCAATTTGATTGACTATTTAATTAAATTGATCAATTAATTAACCTCTCTGGTGGGAAAGTTACACACCCTGTGGTGGGAAATACAAATTCTATCAGGACAATACAACCTCTACTAACCTAAGAAAAATGATGGGAAGATAGGCCACATTGACTACTTAATTAAACTGATCAGTTAATTAACCTCTCTGGTGGGGAATTGTCATGCTCCCCATGCCACGCCCCCCCCCCCCCCCACCCAGGCGGGAAATTCAAATTTTGTCAGATTTTCGCGAGTGCCACACCCACCTGGACTTGGATTGAAATAGTTAAAGGCTCCACCACGATCCTCAACCGACCGCCACATCCCCTTACAAAACCATTATGGCAGGCTATCCTGTACTAACGTGTACTAACATACACAGTGCACGACCTCATCCAAGATCCTTAGAAAATGGCGTATAAAAAGAGCACCTCCACTATCCTAAGTCAAAGACTCAGTTGGTCGATCATTTGGAGGGTATTCGATTGCTCTGCATGGAATATTGTTTAAACAACTTAGACAATGTAAGGAATATATGGAAAGGATATACTGTTTATTTATAAAAATTTCAGTTTGTGGAGGTTGGATTTCTCTTGCTCATCATTCTCTGCTGTTTGGAAACATCTAGTTCTTGCAAGGTGCAATTACATGGGGCAAACATGTTGCATAATCTAATGTTCAGCACTGTACTCTGGGTGTCTTAACCCCATGTTTGGTCCTTAACCTACTGTTCTGTTAAGTGGTTTTCCATGTCACCCCCACCCCCTTAAACTATTGTACTGTGTTTCACATAAAAATTATTCTAATTAACTTAGTGTTCTGCACTTAACCTGCTGTTCTACTCCATGTTACCCGTTCACACACAGCTTCCCCTAACTATTGTACCGCTAATACCACATTGATATAAAAAATTTATGCAAATTAATTAAATGGATGTTCTTCACATGTATGGCATAGTTTTTTTTAATTCACGGCATCCTATTGGTCTTAAGAGTATTGGTCATCTGTATGGGGGGTCCCTTACCCGTTGGGTCTGATTCAAGAGATTGAGAAGGTTCAGAGAAGAATGGCAAGATTCGTGATTGGTACATTTAACCATCACGAGAGCATTACAAATCTAATTGGAAGTTTGAAGTGGGACACACATGCAGATAGATGAAGCGCTAAACGGGAGGGGCTGCTCACTAAATTCCAAATCCTATCTTCGCCGAGGATGTAGAGCATATACTACTACCACCAACTTTCATTCCACGCAGTGATCACCAACGGATATTATAGCTCGTACTGGGACGTTCAGACAGTCGTTTTTCCCTTGCGCGAACCGCGAGTGGAACAGGAGGAAAATATAACTTTGGTGCAAATAGTGCCCTCCACCACACACAGCTTGGTGGCTAGCAGAGTATATATGTAGATGGAATATAGTTTAAACAAAAGATCGCTAATAATAAAAAACACATCCCGCCGCCCAACACCTGATGCCGACACCAGAGTCCGGGTGCACTGGCGATCCCAGCGAAGCTACAATGCACCACTTCGGGCTCTGCAAGGATGAGGTGCTGACATCTCTTTCATACTTTACACATGGGAAATTCCTATCGAAATACGTGTTCAGCTAGGTACAGTTGCTGGTGCGATGATGCATAGCTGTGGTTCGGTCCACCGCCTAGAGATGTTGCTATGCTTCCGAGGGCACATTCCTAACAGGACAACCTGTCTGTCAGTGAATTTACCTGTCAAACTGCCGGTCTGGGAGCACCATCCGCCATTGTTTTCTGCAGACAAGGCTTTCAGAGGCAAAATTATTCTACACAGATCGCTACATTGCGAGGTGCCGGGGCTAGTAGTGTATTTAACACTAAATTCTTCTAGAATATTCATATGGAAATGATGCTCTAAGCCCCCCCTTTTCTGACTCCGACTTTTGCTGTTGCACGTGGATTAAGAAGAAATGCAAACTGACTGTAATCGACCTTTACAAGATGTTCCCTGAACTGATGGTCCATTCGCAATGACAGTGGGGATATTTGCTTCAGTTTACGGGGACTTCAGGCACACTGTTGGCATACACACAACAATAAATACAGAATACAAAAAAACATGGTGTAGAGTACAATATAGTAATTTGTACGCCCTACTCTATCACTTACATAAGACTTACAATGCAAAACACAAACACATACAAGGTATAACATACATTACAAAAACAACACTAGAGAAAGAAATTTAAGAAAAAGATGGTTCATGGGGTGTCAACCTGTGCTTGCACATTGCACGATGTTCATGACTGTGCTGAGAATGTGGCACTAAATCACATTGTCTTGAGCATCAGAGGGGACTTTTGGGATGGGGCCACTGTACTGATAACACATAGTGCTAAATGTCTGGTGTTGTTGCTACGTTGTTGCCACAGCAATAGGGTGTGCTGGAGCATAGAGATTGGAGCAAGACCCACGCATATGATCACAGCAGTATGGTAGGAAGACGTAGTGATAGGCTGATATGTGATTGGAACTCACGAGGATTGTACACCGTCCTGGATTGTTTAGATTTCGCAAAAGTAGCTGTTAGTGTGTCACCTGTAATGTTAACAAATCCTCATGGCAAGTGGTGACAATTCTTTTCCACTTTTGTGCGAGCGTTTATTTTGATTATTAGTACTCAGGGCGAAAGACAATTTAGTAGTAACTTACTGTAGAGGTTACCTCTGAACTGCTCATAATGCTGTTTAGGATAGAGAGATTAACTGTCAGTATGAATATAATGAATATCACAATGTTGTGCGTCTGAAACTTTCCCAAACATATGTATCAATTAGAACTCAAAATCTTCATTTATAATCATAGTCCTGAACTCACTGAGCAAACAGAGGATAGAAACGTTTCTTTCAGTGGGCTGGACAAGAATGTGGGCTTCCAGACTGGGAACTATGGTCAGTATGTTATCCATCGCTTTCTGGCTGACCACAGAAATACTTGCCAGGCTATTGTAGAAGATGGCAAACAACATTTACAACAATTCCAATTTCACCCTATGACTGTTGATAATTATTAATATTTTAATCAACCTTCCAATTCGTAAATAATTTGACCAGTATGTCGCATTTAATGTCCATAACTGTTATTACCATTGTGTAGTAAAAATTAAACAATTATTTCAAAAATATTGTTGACTCCACCAACATTTAATAATAAGATATTGCTCGAAAAGTAGACCATTGCATTTCGTTTCTTAGATAAGTCATGTGGGTGAACCAAGCACATCGACAGGGATAAACACTTCTTTATCTGAAACATGATTATAGTCATTCCTCATTAAAAATTAAACAATTATTTCAAAAATATTGTTGACTCCACCAACATTTAATAATAAGATATTGCTCGAAAAGTAGACCATTGCATTTCGTTTCTTAGATGAGTCATGTGGGTGAACCAAGCACATCAACAGGGATAAACACTTCTTTATCTGAAACATGATTATAGTCATGCCTCATTGGTAAGATGTTTAATAAACAAAAATTTGGCTGTCATAATTGATGTCTGTTTGAGCAGTGTGTGCATAATAGTCTTTTATGAGATGCTTTCTGTCCAACTGTAAAAAAAAAGTGCCCTAAATTGAAATACTAAATGACACATTGTGCATTAAAACGTGTTCTTGTAATTATAAGATACATGATTATACAAGTAACTGAAATTAGACCACAAGACTGGGGAGTGCACTTATTATAAAGATATACCCCAATCCTACTGCACAACATACATTCTACACATTCTCATTTCCACCACATACATGATTTGGGAAACTTAATTATTCACTGTTATTTTCAATTCTGAGAGAAAAAAGCAGGTGATTAAATAATTACAGAAATTCATGCACCTTCACTATCCACTTGTATAACAAAGATAAAAAGTTATTAGGAAACAAAATGTGAGGTTTTTACATGTAATCCATACAGCAATATACAGTTGAAGCCTGCTCGAATTAGCACAGTCACCTACAATACATCATATCATTGCTTGTTTCTTTATGGCCTGTCCAGGACCCCACAGTCCTTTAAGTGGTCTACCATGAGGCGCCCCAGCAGCCATTGTGGTGGTAACATATGCTCCTTTGGTTAGGCATAATAACACATCTTTCTTTCAGTTGCGTCGCAAACGTAATTCTCATTTAAGTAGATAACTGGAAGATAGCAATTTAATTTATTAACGAACTGCAAATAGTCACTGTTTAACGATTTTTTATTAACCACAAGAAATGTCTCATAACAATATTTGTTCACAACTAAATGCCGCTTATTACATTAGCATGAGTGTGAACTGTATGTATCATGTCGTTGTTTAGCGCTCCGATTTTTTAAGTGAAATGTATTTTGGAAAAGATGATTTTTTCGGTATCTGGTACACTACAGTACTACCATTTCATTGCCATATGCAGCATGTTGGTGACCCCTGGCTATGTGCCATTTTCACTAAGATCTGAGATATTTTACAGTACCACAAGATAAAACGTTTTGAGCCTCAGTACTACCAAAAATAGCAATCACTGTTACAAAAAGAGTGAATTCCTTCTGAAAATGTAAGTGCTATGACCAAAAGTCCCTAATATGAAACATCTAAACCTATCTGTGAATATTAATATTGGGTCCTTTCCCGAATTTACTTGTGCAATTAAATGTGCGCAATTCTAAGTCACTTTTCTTTATGTAGAGTGGAATGTGTAGACAGTACAGTTATGAGTAACAAATACTGTATGCATGCATCAATGAATATATAACGTTCGATCTGTGTCCTTACGAGCCACATCACATGACAACTTACCAGACTCTTACCACCACAATTGCGTCCAGCCAAAGGTTCAAAATATCCTGCACCTGCAGCGCCCTCAGGAAGTCTACTATTTTTGTAAGGTCTTTGATCCTGTCACTGGCTACATGGGATGAAACAACTTATTCTGGTAACACTAACTTGGGTCGCAGTCCTGCCACTTGGAGTGTGACACATTTCTCAATCCATCATCTCAGTTTATTATTTGGTGATTTTAAGTCGTCCATATTTGTTTTCGTTTCGTAGCAAAGAGAAGCTGCTTTCGTTGCATTGTGTTCCTGAGTACGACGTATTGTGTGTGTTTCTTTTTTGGATTTGCATTTTAGATATGTTGCTTGTATTATGCTTGAATTTTGCTCTCATCTATAATATTCCATATTTTTATTTCAAAACCTCACACGTGGCTGCAATTGAGCAACTGTATAAGTTTGGAGAGGTTGAAAAAAGTCAGCCAACCCATTGCAACTTGTTGGTTGATTTTTTTCTATCTCTTCATTTTTATTTCACATAAAACAGACTCTGGTTTTGTCGGATATTCTTCTGTGAACATTTTTTCTTGGCTACAAATCTAAACTGCTACTTTTAAATGCGCTGTAAGTACATTGTTTATATTCTACTTCGTTTTAGTTCACATCCGTTTTCCGTGCTTTCTCATGATTAATGGAGAACTCCATGTTAGCAGCTATTGACAGAATTGGTATTAAACTTTATCACAACTTGTCATGGAATAACTATGTATTTGGACTTTGAATGGTGTTGCTCTTTCAAATAGAGTGCGCTTTGTAGTATTAGTGACAGAGTACATAGTTATTGTGCCAGGTGTTCATGTAGCAAAAATATTTTAGATCGAAGTGCACATTTATACATACAGGATGACAATTATTGAACCAAATTTTAAAAAAAGTAAATTAGTTACAAACTACAGCATGTACACACTTTATTCAACATGTAAACATCAGTACAGATAATCGAATTTAGGTTATGGCATGTTTGAAATGTTTGCCTTCCTTGGTCATGATGTGCAGAGGACGAATAGCGAAATTCTGCATGACCCGCAGAAGTGTCAGAACATTGATGCTGTCGGTGACCTCCTGCATGACTGTTTGACTGTTTACAACTCAGCAATGGTTTTGGAGCTATTGCTGTACACATTGTCTGTAATATAGCCCCCCAAAAAAGGAGTCGCATGTGTTCTAATACAGAGAATATGGCGGCCAATCAAGGCCCATGCCAGTACCTCAGGGCACCCCAGAGCCAGAATGCGGTCTCCAAAGTGCTACTCTAGACATCAAACACCCTCCTGCTTTCATGGGGTCGAGCTCCGTATTGCATGAAGCAGTTGTTGTTGAAATCAGGATCACTTTGGATAATGGGGATGACTTAATGTTCCAAAACCTTCAATACCATTCGGTAATCACCATGCCATCAAGGAATATCGCACCAATTATTCCGGAACTGGATGTTGTACACCACACAGTAACCTGCTGAGAGTGAAGAGACTTTCCGATCGCGAATTGCGGATTCTCAGTCCCCCAAATAGGCTTCATCACTAAACCAAACAATAATGCACATACTATTTCCCATCATGCCCCATGGCCAAGTGGGCAGTTTGAAAGTTATAACGCAAATCGTTCAGGCTTTATGACGATTTTATTTCATATAATTCAGTAATCGTCACCCTGTAGAATTATATAGTAAAGTGTGAATGTACTTCCACTGTATTGAATGCTCTTGCACTTGATTAACTCTAGTTATAAAGATTTCACTATTGCAGTAGATCCAGTAACGAAAGCATGAGGGGGTGCATTATTTGCTTTTACATTTTCATTGGGGTTGGAGGATGATTGTAGTACATTGATTGTTGACAAACATCAAATTTCGTTTTTGAAACGAAACATTCATTTAAACACCAAAAAGTATGACAGTACCACTCATAAATAACACACCACTCATCACTATAGCTGAACCCCAAAGAAAATATAACGACATGTAACAGAGAACTTTAAAATATTATTGATATACACACATAGAACAACCCTGAAAACACTGATACTTTCACCCACTGTCGCAAACACCAACAAGTTCGTTTATCATCTGTAACTTTCTAAATGACAACCCTTTCTGTCGTAGTGTCTGTTGCATGTCTATTGGTTGGTGGTGTTTAATCCACTCTAACCTTCTTCTCTTTAACTGGTTGATGAGTGTAATGATACCTTGTCTCCACGTGTTTTGGTCTTTCATACAAATATAATCCATTGATAAATCTGATAACACTTCGTTTATCTCCTTGCAAAATAGGAACTGAGGACTCATCAACAATTGCAATTTCTTTCAGAAGTTCATCTAACGAAACAAGTGATTTGTAAGCTTCACTAGGAGCCACATATTCTGCCTCCATAGAAGAAAGAGCAACACACTGCAGTTATTTTGATTTACACACAATTGGTCCTCCATGGAACTTGAGTAGGACGCTTGCTGATCGTCTTGTGCTTCTGTCCCAGCCATGATCAGCCTCACTATAAGCCTCAGTATTACAGTCTTTATTCTCCTAACCTAACTTCCTATTCAGGAAGTCATTTCTGAAAGTATTCGTATGGAGTGTAGCCATGTATGGAAGTGAAACATGGACGATAAATAGTTTGGACAAGAAGAGAATAGAAGCTTTCGAAATGTGGTGCTACAGAAGAATGCTGAAGATTAGATGGGTAGATCACATAACTAATGAGGAAGTACTGAATAGGATTGGGGAGAAGAGAAGTTTGTGGAACAACTTGACCAGAAGAAGGGATCGGTTGGTAGGACATGTTCTGAGGCATCAAGGGATCACCAATTTAGTATTGGAGGGCAGCGTGGAGGGTAAAAATCGTAGAGGGAGACCAAGAGATGAATACACTAAGCAGATTCAGAAGGATGTAGGTTGCAGTAGGTACTGGGAGATGAAAAAGCTTGCACAGGATAGAGTAGCATGGAGAGCTGCATCAAACCAGTCACAGGACTGAAGACCACAACAACAACAACATTCTCCTAAAATTTAATGCCACCTGTAATTGTTGATTTAAGACCTGGACATTCGTTTGAGCAATGCAAAATGTGTCCTGTGGTGGTGAATCTTGAACTCTCTGATCTTTTACCTTGTGTTAAATATGTCAAACTTCCAACGATTTGTAGATACAGTTCAGTACTACTAAAAGGATGTGACTCACCTGGAATCCATCCTGGTTCAATAGATAAAGATAACTGTTTTACATCCATCTTACCATGTTTCTCTAAACTCTCTTCACATATGCCGACGGATTTTCTTAGCACAGTTACCAAATTTATTGATTTGTAAGCCCAAGAAGTAATCAACCTTTTCTACAATTATTTGAACATATTTACCGATCTATTCAATAAACTTACTTTCTGAGTCAATAAAGCCCATAGCCAAACCATCATCAACATAAAAGGCAGTACCAGGTTTTCACCACAGAACATTCATGCATCTGAACAGCTCTCCTAGACATTACATTCAGTAAGAAATTTAACAAGACATCCATACCAACATTTTGACGCTTGCTTTGAACCATACAGACTATTCGGTAATTTAACTGCATATCCTGTACAATCATCAAATGTGTGGGAGTCGCCAGCAGAACATCCGTAGACGCACATTATTCTGTGGCGGCGCGCACAAGGGACAGATTGTTTATTCTTTCATTATATATAATAGTTCTATTGTTATTGATTCAATGTTAATATGAGCTTTTGGTTGCAATAAAAAATAAAATATTATAGCCTAACTACTTCGTGAGTCTTTCTGAAGATTGTAATAAGTAGTACGTGGCTAAAGTGGTGGCTCCGTATAAAGAATTTCGTTGTAGACGAACAAATGCAGCCCAGTTCAATTTCGTCTACCAGGAGATCGGCGAGTCCGCGCGGGTCGGATCGGAGCGACGTTTTGCTAAAGAACATTGAGGAATTACGGCGCGACATTGAAGAACAAGAAAACGCTGTGTTGAATTTTTCTGCGCCATCAAGTAACGGCCTTTCGACAGAGAACAGTAGCAAGATGAAATTACGCCCACCGCAGTTCATACCTGATAAACCTGAACTGTGGCTTGCAATGCTTGACCTGACTTTCCAGCATCATGGCATTGTAAACGAAGAGACAAAATTTATGATCGCCGTTAGTGCGCTTGACAATGAAACAGCAACGATCAGCGCATATATAATACATCAGCCGCCCGCCTCGCAAAAGTATACGCGTTTTAAGCAGTTACTCATTGAGCAACTACGTCTGCCGGTGGAACAACGTATCCATCAAGTATTGCACGGCACCTCCGAAGTTTAGTCAACGACACCGAGTTGCCTAATACGACACTGCAATATGTATGGCGTGTGCAGTTGCGAGAGGCAGTTAGAACGGCTGTGGCGCTCTCAGACGCACAATATATCTCGTCGTTGATCTCATTACCCGACAAGGTCTACACCTCGTTAGACGCAGCGCATACGTAGGCGGTGATGTTCGGACACAACAGTACAGACTCACGGGAAACGGCGGCGATACAACGACGCCAACAGCCAGACGTTTCTCAACAACTGGATGACCTACGAAAACAAGTTGACGGATTGAAGCAGCAGATATCAACGTTGCTCGGAGGCAAGACAGGCACAAACAAGAAGAGCAAGTAAGATGACATTGTGTCTAAGGAGCGTATCTGCTGGTACCATCGACGATTCGGAAGCGAGGCGACGCGCTGCCCATCACCCTGCAATCACCCAAATGGCGACAGCGGCCAGCGTTAGGCGCCGCCGGTCGCGAGTTCGAGCACCAGCGCCTACTGTTACGAGGTGAGATCGACGAGGGGCAGCTACGGGTGAGTAACCTTTCTTCTTTATCTTCACTGTCCCATCGGCTGTTTGTTACAGATGTTAAGTCCGGCCGTGCTTATCTAGTCGACTCAGGTTCGGACGTTAGTGCATTGCCTGTTAGAAACTGTGATGTGAAGTTCCCTCCATCTCAGTCGAAACTCACAGCAGCAATCCAGACGTCGATAGCGACTTATGGAAAACGTCAGATAGAGGTAGACCTCGCGTTCCATGAAAGTTTACCATGGACTTTCGTAATTGCCGATGTGTCAGACGCAATATTGGGTGCAGATTTCTTGTTTCATTATGCACTTGAGGTATCTATTAGCTTAGTGAGCATTCGACGGGGGACACAGTGCATTAGAGGCACCCTAGGACGAAGCCCAATGTCCACGTCTGATTGCAGACAAGTAGCAAACTGCGAATCCATGTCCACAATACGGTACATCACATCAGGACTATACCCGGTCAACCAGTGTCTCAACGCCCACGCTGGTTAGGTCCGGATCGTTTTGCTGCAGCGAAGAATTATTACGCTCGCGAATCGTCCCGTAGATCCGACAGTCCGTGGTCATCGCCATTTCACCTCGTAAAGAAGAAACATGGGACTTGGAGACCATGCGGAGATTACAGGGCACTAAATACTCCTACCATGCCCGATCGTTATCCGATACCTATGTGGTATTTTACGCACGCACTTGCAGGCGCGACCATTTTTACTGTCAATGATTGCAAAAAAGCGTATCACCAGACACCGGTCGCACCTGCTGATATAACGAAGACGGCTGTCACGACACCATTCGGTTTATTCGAATACCTCCGTATGCCGTTTGGGTTAAAAAATGCGGCACAAACTTGGCAGCGTTTCATTGACGAAGTCCTCAAAGGTTTACCATATTGCTTCGCGTACCTCGACGACATCTTGGTTTTTTCGTTGTCTGAGGAATTGCACTACATCTAAGGACTGTTTACCAACGTATTGAGGCATATGGCATTTCAATCAATGAATCAAAGTGTTTTCTTCGTCGACGTCAGGTGCCATTCTTGGGCTACTCAGTGACAGCAGCCAGTATCAGCCCACTGCAAGACAAACTCGACCTTATCGAAGAGATGACTCGCCCCATCGACTATCGCCAATTACACCGGTTTCTTGGAGCAGTTAACTTCTACAGACAACATCTGCCTAATGCGGCGGCCATTCAAGCACCTTTGACGTCAGCACTAGTCGACAAGGATGCAGTAGGCAAACGACCTTTACAGTGGACATCAGAGATACAGATGGCATTCGACAATATCAAAACCTGTCTACATCAGGCAATAATGTTGGCACTTCCGGTTCCTCAAGCTCGACTGGCAATTGTTGTGGATGCGAGTCAGCAGGCAATAGGTGCAGCTCTACACCAGAAGGTGGGAAACAATTGGCAGCCCCTAGGTTTCTTCTCCCGCAAGCTTACATCATCACAAGTAAAATGGAGTGCATATGATAGGGAGCTACTGGCAATTTATGAAGCCATCAGACATTTCTGACCGCAAGTAGAAGGTAAACCATTCACTGTTTTCACAGACCACAAGACAATCACCTTCGCCTTCAGTAAGAACAAGGATGGTTGCTCACCACGACAATTTAGACAACTCGAGTTTATCGCCCAGTTTACGACAGACCTGCAGCACATAAACGGAGCTGAGAACGCCGTGGCTGATTTCCTGTCTACGTTGGAAAGAATCTCTCAGACTATTGACTACAAGGAAATAGCTGCAGCACAGGAAACAGACCAGCAACTTGCTAAACTCTCTCGTGATAGTACGTCCGGGTTACGCTTGGAACAAATACAACCTACAGGTGAACACTTCCGAGTTTGGTGTGACGTATCGCAAGGAAAACCGAGACCGTTCGTACCTGAGAGATTGCGACGATAATTATTTGATAGCATCCATGGACTGGCTCATCCGGGGATAAACTCCAGCGTCAAACTAATGACAGACAGATTCGTGTGGCCCGGTATAAATAGAGACTGCCCTAATTGGGCAAAAATGTTCCTGGACTGTCAGAGGGCCAAGGTGGGACAACACGTGCACAAAGCGGTAGGAAACTTTCCACTTGCCACACAACATTTCACACATGTGCACCTGGACATCGTGGGACCGCTTTTGCCGTCGGAAGGGTACTGTTATCTCCTCACTGCGGTGGACCGCTTCACCAGATGGGCAGAGGCGATTCCGTTACCGGATATTTCAGCAGAAACGGTGGCACGTGTATTTCTTTCATCTTGGATCACACGTTTCGGGTGCCCTTTACATGTCACCACAGGGGCGTCTGTTTGAATCGACGTTGTTCTCAGAATTAGCCAACCTCTGCGGGTTCCAACATCATCGCACCACAGCGTACCAACCAGCAAGCAATGGGATCGTGGAACGCTGGCATAGAACATTAAAAGCTGCATTAATGTGCCATGCACGATCTTGGTCGTCAGCGTTACCACTAGTTTTGTTGGGCCTACGCACAGCATTGAAAACAGATTTAGTTGCATCTACCGCAGAATTAGTTTATGGTGAACACTTACGACTGCCTGCAGAATTCTTCACCGATAAAGAAGGGGTACGACAGACCGAATTGCCGTTTACATTCCAAATGGTACGCGAGCATATGGCCAGACTTCGCCCATCTCTTGTCTCGAGACATGGAGCGGTAAATACTTTCGTGCACAAAGATCTACGCTCATGTACACATGTGATGCTACAGACGGACGCTGTCAAGTCACCGCTGCAGCCTCCATATTCTGGACCTTACAGAGTGCTCTCACAGGATTAACATACCATGGAGATAGATCTAAATGGAAAGAGTCAAGTAGTATCATTGGAACGGCTCAAACCAGCACATGTGTTACCAACTGAAGAGGACACAGAGGTCAGGCACCAAGCGTCACCTTTCACACCACTGGACCAGGATGACACCACCTCATCACCACCAGAGGAAGCGGTACCATCAGTACCAGCAACATAAGCTGAAGAAGTTCAACCAATGCTTTCAGTACACACAAGAGCTGGGCGTCGGGTGATATATAAATACCCCTACATTCCCGGAGCTCCGCTCTATCGGAGGGGGGCTGTGTGGGAGTCGCCAGCAGAACCTCCGTAGATGCACAGTGAAGGATAGCATTATTCTGTGGTGGCGCGTGCAAGGGACAGATTGTTTATTCTTTGATTATATATAATAATTCTGTTGTTATTGATTCAATGTTAATATGAGCTTTTCGTTGCAATAAAAAAATAAAATATTATAGTCTAACTACTTCGTGAGTCTTTCTGAAGATTGTAATAAGTAGTATGTGGCAAAAAATCCATCTGGCTGTTACATGTATATTTCGTCCTTCAGAATACCACTGAGAAATGGTATTCTCACATCAAATCTCCTGATACACCCATCAAGTTGAATTACAACAGTCAAGAGCTATCTCATTGTCTTCAAGCTTGCAGCTGGGCTAAATGTATCAGCATAATCTATTCCAAAAGTTGAATACATCTTTTTGCCCATCAATCGAGTCTTATATCAAACCACTTCATTATTGTAACTAATTTTGAAGCAAAGACCCATCAATTTTCAATTACTCTGTTTCTTTTAGCTAATTTCCATGTTTTATTTTTTTCAGAGTACTCATTTCTTCCTCCATTGCTTTCTTCAATTCTTCCCAAATTTTTCTGATTGCACTGCTTTTTTCTGTCTCCTTGGTGGATGTGCTGAATCTAACAATAACATGATCTTTTTTAAATTTCACCATTCACGTAAATTGTGGCTTCCTTTGTCTTCATTACCAGCTTCAAAGTTGTTCTCAACGTGTCGATCAGCGCCATAGAAATGGTTGCTAACACTTTCGTCACTTATTTCTACATCTTTGTATGCACAATTCCATTGACTATCCTCTTAAAAAACAAAATTTTCGCGTTCATAAATGTTAATACATTTATTTGATCAATGGCCCTTTTTCTTACATTCAAAACAAACCAACTCTGTTTTACATTTTTCTGAGAAGCGACTGAATTTAGCAAATAAAAAGCATTTTCTCTCTTCATTCCTTTTATAATGAGACGTTTTTATTGTGCCTGCTTCAGATAAAGTTCGTTTACACCTTTACTGCTGTTTGTCAATCATCATTCTCGACATCATTACTGTAGCAACACTTCTGTCATCAAGATCTGTCAATCTCAGTTTATAAATTAAATATCGTTTTTGTAATGTATTCCACTCCTTCCCTTCATTAGGTAAATCATGCCATTTAATACAAATGTAATAGAACCCTTTGTGCAATGTTTTGAGTAATTGCGCACAGAGGTCACCACCATTGGCTGACTTCTCTATCAATGAAAGTTGAGTTTTTACTTTCTACAATTTGGCTAAATGGCCTTGTATACCACTAGACGCTTCTCCACAATATTTTTGGCTGAGTGGACATCATAACATTTATGTAGCTTATTGTAAATCTCTTTATCAGCCTTTCATTCCTCAACATGAATTAAAGGCTTGGTGTCAAGTGACAGAATAAGCTGTTTCCTTGTTTTTGCATTAATCTTGATCCATTTAGCAATATTGGTTTCGTAATATAGTCCACTATCATCTGACTTCATCAGCTCACTAAATCCTCAAAGATTTCGTAACACACTAAAATAGTTCTCCTTGTTATTTTCCATAACTCCAATTATCTTCACCAGTGAGTGTTTCACTTTTCTGTCCTCCATCAGCCATTATCTTGTCTTTTACACCTCCAGAACGTCAAGTTATCATCGAAATCGGCTACAAGCTTTGCACTTCATGAAAACTTTATCAGCCATGTTCTGCTACCATACTGAGACAACATCCAATGCCATTTTAGAAACAGAACATTTATTTAATTAGCAACCACAAAAGTACAACAACGCCATTCGTGAATAACCAACATCACTCATTACTAGATATGAACCTGAAAGAAAATATATTTACATGTGATAGACAACTATCAAAGATTATTAACACAAACACACACACACACACTGTGTGTGTGTGTGTGTGTGTGTGTGTGTGTGTGTGTGTGTGTGTGTGTGTGTGTGTGCGTTTGCTTGTTTTTGTGTATAAAATCGCACTAAAAACATATACTTGCATTGATTCTTGTTAAAATGTATTTTTCTAGTAGTTGCTAGTAATGTGTGAACACCTTTCAGTAACTGCTGTTGCAGTGTACAGTTTTAGCATTTGCAAGGAAGAATGCCTCGGTCACTACCAGTATGTAGCAGTTGCAAGAAGCAACACCATTCAAAGCAGAAATACTTACACTTTACTCATTCCATGTCAAGATTTAATATAGTTCAATACCAGGTCTGTCAAAAGCTTCTATTATGGAGTTCTCCATCAAATGAGAGAAAGTACAAAAATGGATGCAAACTAAAATAAAGTTGAGTAGGAAGAATATACCTATAGTGCATTTAAATAGAGTAGTTCACACACAGAGTCATAGGCAGGAACAAATATCCACAAGTCGGTATTTGAATAAAGGAACTTTGTTTTTATATGAAACAAAAAAAAATTGTATCATTTACTCCACCCAATATTATGAATGCATCCAAAAATAACGCATAGTATAAGCAACATATTCACAATTCAATTCAAAGATTACAGTTTATATAAGAAAAAAGAATCAAGAACTTAATATAATTCAACCAGCTTCTGTGTCATCTCATGTCAGATAATGTTTACCTGTTGACATGTACTAAGGTTGAATTCTTTCCACTCGGTAATGGCCACTAGGTCAAAAAAGCAATACCGTGTTTTACAAATAAACAATTTTGCAGTCACAAGGTAATCACGATGTCATTTACAAAATTTTACATGTCAGTGAACCTCGCCTATGAGAAGTTAATCCTACTTTATGATTGGGATTTCTCGAATGTATTGCTTTAATAGATTACAAAAAGCTTTTGATTTCCAGGCATACACTTTACTGCTACACTTAGAGGCCCACCCACAAAGTATAAATGAGTAATATTGTGATATAAATCACGTATTTCAAATTAAAAATACGAGTTTTGGCGCCATACTTTCTCGTATTCAAAGTTCACTGACAGGCCACACAAGATTTCAGACTGATGTACAAGAAGATATAAGTATACACCAAACGTGGCTCACGAGAAGGACAGGCTGTGGCACGTCCGTCAGAGGTCGTGGCGGTGCAGCTGTTACAAGTAACAGCAGCCGTGTCAGGTGGGGAATGAGTAACTGTTTCAGACGAGTTTAATCATTCTTGACTGTGTGTTTAAATGCATGCAAGCTCGCGACAGCACACGATAATATTAAGACCTTTAGTGTATACTTTTTCAATTAATTATTGATTTTCCGAGCGCCCTCCGCGAAGACGAGCCTTCGCGAAGTGTGGCGGACGAGCCTTCTAGCGTAAAGCCACAAGTTCGTTGCCGTTCCCGTTTATCTCATATTCGTTGGGCCCAACAGCTAAAACTGTGCCATTGACATTTCCAGATGTTAGTCATCATGGCTTCTTACAGTGTAAATTAATGTTAGAATTAAGTAGTGAATCATAAAAATTAATAACTGGTCTATAACAATGGGCGACCGCTTATATACTTGACAGGCGAGCAGACCATTATCCGTCGTGTGAACCTAGAAATATCTCGTGTTGGGAAAATTCTAACAGAGTTCCAGTTTGGAGTAGATGAAAATGTCATGTAATCTTAAGATTTCGTTCTCATTATGTATTCATCTAATTTCAATAACAAAAATGTTTCCCATATGTCAAAAATTCGGTAACATCGCAAGAAAATGCGTTTTTGTTAACCGTCCGTAATCGTCTTAATAATTTGTTGCCACACAAAAGTAAAATCGAAATTTTCCAGAAAACATTGATGCTGGTTCAATATTTGTACACTGAATAGTCAGTCTGTCTGAGCGAGTTGAGTGAAATGTAACATGGCGAGTGCGTTTTGTGCCGGACAAGATATATGATACACACAGAGAACCTTCTCAAGAAGGAAGGCAGGTAGCGAGAAAGAACTCCCTCGTCACGGAATATGCATAGAATTGTTTTATTTATACGAAATTGTGAATGTGCTCAGAGAATGTTCTTTTGCACCAAGAATCTTCTCTGGAGAACGTTCTCTTTCTTATTCATACAATTCCTTGTCTCTTGCTAAAACGTAAACACTACCCAGAAGCTGCTATTCATTATCTATTAGGTCTATAGATGGTAGACAGAGTGCACGATTGTAGTAGATGAATTGTAACACCTTGCAGCAAGAAGTTTCCTTACAGTGTAGCATGTTACAAATACAGTATAAAGTGATAATCCGATGTTCACTATTATGATGTCATCTGTTACTCATTATTACATAGATATGTAAGGAATAAGCAATTAATACAAATTAATTAGTCTGTCATCTACTATGTGCATACAAAACTATGACCATCACACATAGAAGGACAGGAAGGGTTGGGGGGGGGGGAGGAGAGGGAGAGTAAACAAGTTATTCATACTCGATTTTCTGTCCTTGAGTAAACTGCAAAAAATGCATAGCAAGGACAGTATAGTGCCATATAAACATATCCTCACAGTGCAGCATTATGGCAACCTAAATACTGTAGTAAATACAGTATAAAGTGATAATCCTATGCTAACCATTACAGTACTGCCCATTACTCGCTATTAAAAAATTATGCACACAATAAGTAATCAATACAAATTTGTTACATTTATAACGCAATTTGGCAATACAAAAGTACAATCAGTACAGGGAGTGGGAAATGAATGGTTGGGGAGAGGGGGGCAGGCGGGGGGGGGGGGGGGGGGGGTTTAACAAGTGATTCATACTTTACTTTTTTGTGTGACATAAGGTGCAACAACTGTGCAACCAGTACAGAAGTGCCACAGTGACACCATACTACACAGGATATAAAACAGAGCGGACAACCTGTATATTTTATAATAATACAAAATATATAAGGACAAAAATTAATGTGGCAGGATGCTCAAGGTCTATGATATTACATATGTAATTCTGCACATAGTATATGACCATGTCTAAATGACAGCACATAGCTACAACATTTACGAATGAGGTAGACAACCTATATTTTATGAATACTAACAAGTGAAGACAAAAATGCAATAGGTATCATTATGTATATGCTATTGCATATGTGCATTGTAGGTAGCTACAGGTTTAATTAAATGCGTATCACATCATGTAATATACTTTCAAAAATATAGGGAATTTGACAATATACATCTTCTTATTTCCACAAATAACTACAAGCCAAATAAACATATACAATGGCAGTAACAATGAGCAGAAAGCAGCACCTCGATAAAAGTGGATATGTAACAAAATATTGATTCATAATACAGAATTGTATCAAAATGATATATCATAGCAACAGTTATGCACCAATATTAATTACAGTACGACAAATAAATGACATTTCACAATAACACTTGTAAGGCAGAAAACCAGTGTATTTTATAAGGTAGGATAAACAACCTGTAACAGTGAGTACAGAATGTGTAATAAGCTATTGATTCATAACAGAGAACCATGTCAAAGTAAAATCGTAGCACACAGATACTTATAAGCGAAGGAAACAAACAGTGTATCTTAAAAAGCAGGACAGACACCAAAGAAAAATTCATACTGTAGGCAGCTCAAAATCTATGAAGTCTCTTTAGATACCAACACAGCCTGATAATTATCATTACTTATACAGTACAACTATTATGATAATTTTAGGATGGAATTTCATTCTTTTGGAGCATTGTACACCTGTTTATGATGGTCAAAGTTATGGTCCTTCAACTCCCAAAAATGCTGAAAGCACAACACAAGTAGAGAATGTGCTACTGAAGAAGCAAGTGAAGCAATTTAGTGTGTGAGACAAAGCAACTTAGTGTGCCACACACAAGGATAATAGTGCAATTAGAAATCTGAGATACAGGTTTGAAAAATATGGTGTGTAGTTCAGTCCCTGAATGTTACATGCTGAAAACATAACCGACCTGTTGAAGGAGCTTTTGGAACTTCAAGCGAGTGGTAAAGTACCACAGTATTCTCAGCAAATAAAAAATTGGCTGTGACCCCACATTTTCATTCTGTTTATACATATAGACGTTTTCCATGGATCTGTTGGAGAGAAGTTTCTGGGATGTGGAACGAGTCAAAGGTTCTTTTCTTTGTTACTCACATACATGGACATTTTACAATTCTAATGCAGACAGTTATGAGCTATAATCGTTGTGATGATATTCATCGATGGACTAGAAGGAGTTGGCCAACAGGAAATTCTTTAATTCACTCTGAAACGATCTTTATCACTTACAAGGCCTTTGAAATGCTATGGTAAGCTACTGAATATGTGAGTATCCATGTATTTGACTCCTTGTTGTACTAGTATTAAGCTTTTATAGTCCTTATACAGATTGTTTTTGGTTCTGATAATATAATCATGCTTTGCACTAGTTTGTGTAAAAAGAGACATGTTGGAAACGACAAAGGACATCAATTAGTATAAGTACTGCGAAGTAGTAGTTAGAATATCAAGTTTCTTGAAGAGGTCTCTGCGTGATGATCTAGGACTGAGAACAGATATAATTCTAATGACTCATTTCTGAATTTTGAAAATGTTGTCTTTGTGAGAGGAGTTTCCCCAAAAGATAATTCCATTACTCATTAGTGAATGGAAGTAGGCCAAATAAACTAACTTCTTCATTTTTAAATCACCTATTCCTGCTATCATGCGTACTGCAAATGTAGCTGAACTAAGGCGTTTCATTACGTCTAAGAGTGTGTGTTTTCCAGTTTAGGTTGTGGTCAATTTGTAGCCCTAAAAATTTGACACTGTCTACAGCTTTACCTTCATTGTTTGAATACATTATACTTATACGGTCAGGTATTCTTTGTGAGGTACTAAACTGTATGTAGTGAGTCGTGTCAAAATTCAGTGATAATCAATTTTCTGTGAACCACCCATTGATACTTACAAATATTTCATTAGCTGATTGCTCAGTGAGATCACGGGTACTGTTTTTTATACCAGTACTTGTATCATCTGCAAATAAGATATGGAAAGTCATTAATATATAATAGGAACAACAAGGGACCTAAAATAAAGCCCTGGGGCACCCATTGTCTTATGGTTTCATATTTTGAATAATTATTGTTATGTGGTAAGCCTGATATAGACACACACTGTTTTCTATTAAAAAGATAGGACGAGAACCATGAGACCCCTACTCCTGTTATCCCATATTTTCACTTTTGTATAAGGACATCATGCTTAACACAATCAAAAGCTTTATCCAGATCACAGAATATTTCAAGTGGTAATAAATTTTGATTTATTGATTCTAATGTATCATCTGTAAAAGTGAATATAGCTTGATCAGTTGACAATCCTTTCCGAAATCCAAACTGATTGCAAATGAGTATATTTTTCTGTACTAAGTGTTGATTATAAGGGGGTAGTTTGCGTTGCTGCCTCGGATGATAATTAGGCGAAAAACTTGTCAGGATTTGTGAGCGGTGCGTCCTTGAGGTACGGCAATATGTGAACATGAGAAGTAAGTTTAAACAGTTTTATTAACAAAAAGCTGATCATAAACCATGCACACTACATATACCCATCATCATTGTGTCTGACATCCTAACACCAGCTAATTACAGTAGTATCGAAAGGCTCCATGGTGATCTGAGAAAAGAGACATATTCGTGCCTGAGGCCGCGCTAGTTAATATGGCGCACTGCGGACGGCGGCCAGTGGCGTATTCTCTGCATCACACTCCGGCCCGACAGACATGTACTGACCAAGCAAATTGTCAGCATTCCAGACAGGTCAGCTGGCGAGTGTGTGTTACATGCTGTATGGCTGCACACAATCCGTAGACCTTTACATCACTCTCCCCAGAGAAAAAGAGCAATCATAGGTGGCTCAAAACGACCTCCTGTGCGTTATGAATATATTTCGCCATTTGTGGCATCACAAGCCATTGCAACATGTATTTCATTTGCAGACACAGTAACTTTTGGTACAGAGAAGTGTGCCTTCAAGATGACAATTTCACACATGACAAATGCTGTTGACAAAAGACAAATTAATAAAAGCAATAAAACACAATACTGACAATCAAGAATGCATTAACATTACTGGATGAATCGAAGGACTTAATTCTATTTGCTGCTTCAATGAAGTTTAACTCATTATTGGAAGAAATCAAATTTTTGTGGATGTCCTTAATTAAATCATTGTCTCCAGAAAAACTTGATAAGGAATGCTTCCCATATGTTAATATGTATGAATCATTGTAATAAACAGATAACATTCTCGTTAATGGCAAATGTCCAGTTGCATGAAATGTAGTTGGCAATACACTAGGCATATCAAATAGTTCACATCATAAATCACAATGAGTGGCATTCAAGATTAATCCACTATTATTCACTTTGAGTGTAAAGGGTAGCTCAGGTGTATCATAATTTTTACATGTAGATGTGACATCAAGGGTGGAGTTAAATAAGAAATTTATGCCTTCAGAACATCGTTTAAGAAATGGATGGTAAAGATGTGTTAAAATGGTTCAAATGGCTCTGAGCACTATGGGACTTAGCTGCTGAGGTCATCAGTCCCCTAGAACTTAGAACTACTTAAACATAACTAACCTAAGGACATGACACACTTCCATGCCCGAGGCAGGATTCGAACCTGCGACCGTAGCGGTCGCGCGGTTCCAGACTGAAGCGCCTAGAACCGCTCGGCCACACTGGGCGGCATGTGTTAAAATTCTAGGACAATCATCTCTTGGGGAAAGATTCATAAACAATTCTTTCTCACAGCTGTACACTCTACTATATAAGAATATTGCTGATTCAGGGCAAATTAACTTATGAGTACCTTTACACACATGCAAATCATTTTCATTTAGGGACACAAAATATCTTCGATCCTGGCTTATCAGTAGATAATCATTCAGTACATACTTTACATGAATATGTGTCTGTCTCCATTTCACAGGGTAAGTA
This sequence comes from Schistocerca americana, assembly GCF_021461395.2. Taxonomy (NCBI): domain Eukaryota; kingdom Metazoa; phylum Arthropoda; class Insecta; order Orthoptera; family Acrididae; genus Schistocerca; species Schistocerca americana. The sequence goes on along the minus strand of NC_060125.1, from coordinate 554,381,542 downwards.
TAAATCTTATAGATTTCAAAATTATGCTTTGATCTAGTAATGGGTATAGAAACAGTAGCAGTTAATTCATCTTCAATCATTAAAGAGTGTATGGTGGTTAGCTTGTAGTAAGCATACAAACTGTAAGAGTTAACAGGGTAAATAATAGTATATGTTGAATCTAGCTTTCGCTCAGTTGATAGTAAGATCAGTAAAAATTGTTCTGGATGTAGTAGTACACTGCTCAAACAATCATTTGACCTACTTTATAAGGCTGTTCATAAGTTAAGGGCATCAATTCTAGCATTTGATAAACTATCAGTAATCCTTAACAAAAGATTGTTTGAATCTAAGTGTGAACTCACAGCATTTAATTCTTGGATATTTGCGTTCGTTTCATTACGAAGTACGTTTAAACGTGAGACAAATTGCTTTACAATCTGTTCAATGAAAACTGTGTGGTTAGCAATGGTTCTTTGCATATTCTATAATACGATAATTTCATTGGAGAGGTCAACGCAGATTGTAGGGGTGTCTGGAACAGGATCGCTCGGAACTTGGCGATGCCTTAGCCTCGAAGTCTGGACTGTGACCTCGCAATTCTCGCTTCCTGTGTTTGAGAACAGCAGGTCTGCCTCTCGGTCGGTCTACGTCGTCTTGCAATACTACAGGAAATCTACCCTGAAATGGCTTTACACGATTGACATGAACGACAATAGAACGAAAGGGCAGTTGGATCTTGAGAGTGACTGGCGAAAACACCTCCAAGATTCGATATGGTCCTTTCCAAAGCTTCTTAAACCTTTTGACTTGACTGTTCTTTAACACCACGTTGCTCAGATACACAAGATCTCCAACTCTATACTGTGGCACTGCTGCTTGGCGGTCGTGTTGTCTTGCTTGCTGAAGAAAGGATTGACGATTTCGCTGTTGCACTCCCCTCCATGCTTCCTTTAGCTTGCGTGCCAGATCCCATACGTGTTAATTGCTGATTCCGGGAGTCGATCGTGCAAAGTCCAAGGGTGAATGCATTCTTCTCCTGTAGACGATCTCATATGGACTTAGGCCAATTGAGCTGTGCATTTTGGCATTGTATCAGCTTACCAAGTACTGTAAACAGACATCCCAATTGTCGAGTTTGCTGCTCACATAATGGCTAACCATTTTAATAAATGTTCTGTGGACTCGCTCGACTCTTCCATTTCCTTCAGGGTGTGCTGGTGTAGTCCAGAACTGAGTTATTTGCATGAGCTTACAAGTCTGTTTAAGTATTTCACTCACAAAATTCGTTCCTTGATCACTAATTATACTTAAGAATTCATTCTTTTACAAAAACTTTTGCTATAATCTCAGCACTCTGATCAGGTATTGGTATCATGAGAAGGTATCTAGAGAAATGATCTAAGATTGTCAATATTAATTTGTTTCCATCTTTAGCCTCAGGCAGTCCTACTCATTCAAATGGTTCACTTGTCTCTGGCAGTTCTTGCAATGGTACTGTACTTTTTCCTACATTATTCCGTCTTTTACAGGACTCACATTGTGAAACAAATTCGAAAACGTCAGCTTTGCGGCTCGACCACCAAAACATTTGAGCTATTTTAATGTTTGTTGCTTTTTTACCGCAATGTCCTCATATTAAAAAATCGTGTTGTTCCCTCATGATTTGCTATTTCATGCTTCCTGGAATAACTAGGCGATTTTGTAAAATATTTCATCTATTTCGACAAAACGTTGATCATTTTTCCATAGTTTGCATTGTGGATCTTCTTCTTGAGCTGCCTTTAACTCTTCTTCTCGACTTATGTAACACAAACATTGACTTTTCCACTCATTGCATCAGCAGTCACATGTTGTTTACTAGGTCGGTGAATAACCTTAAATCGGTACTCACTCAGTCTTAATGCCCATCTTGTTAATCTGGAACTGGGATCCTTTAAGTTCAATAACCATTTAAGTGCGACATGATCTGTAATAACTGTAAATTCTCTTCCTGTTAAGAAACATCTATTATGTGTTGTACCAAAAACCAAAGCACAAACCTCCTTTTCAGTAGTAGTATAATTACATTCTTCTTTGTTTAATTGTCTGGAAGCATATGAGATTGGATTTTCATGACTATCAACTTCTTGAGACAAGATTGCACCTATGGCAAAATTGGATGCATCTGTTAAAAGAATTAAAGGTTTACTGAAATCCGGATAGGCTAACACTGGGGCTGTGGTTAGAGCAGTATTAAGTTCTTCCATTGCCTTTTTGCATTCTGTTGACTAATTAAATGTGGCTCCTTTCTTTAGCAGCTGTGTCATTGGACGTGCTATATTCGCAAAACCAGCTGTAAATCGTCTGTAGAAATTTGACAATCCCAGGAAAATTCTTTACATCTTCAGTTAATTTTGGATCAGGTCTAACACCTTCACTGGTTATAACATAACCGAGATAGTTAACTTTACTTTGTTCAAAATGACATTTATCTATTGATAAAGATAGGTTTGCGCTTCTTAGACGCTCAAAAACAGCTTGTAGCCTCTCAGTATGCTGCTTCATGTTTTCTCTGAAAATTATTACATCACCAAGGTAAGCAAGTGCTTGTGTTGGGGTGAGCCCTCGTAAAACTGAATCCATCAATCGTTGAAATGTAGCTGGAACATTACGAAGTCCAAATGGCATACGAAGATACTTGTATACTCCTGTTGCAGTTACAAATTAAGTTGTTGCTTGATCATCTGCATGCACTGTTAACTGGTGATAACCGCTTGTTAAATCACATTCTGAAAAAAATTGACATCTGCCTAAGTAATCCAAGGTTTCCTCTAATTTTGGTAAGGGGTAAATGCCGGATGTGGTCACAGCATTCAAAGATCGGTAATCAGTAAAGAAAAGGAACTGTGGTTCTCCAGAAATTGATTTCTTCTTTACAATTACAACAGGCGAATACCACGGTGGGTCTGAATTATCTCTTGGTTTTATAATTCTGGCTTCTAATTGTTCTTTAATCATGTCTTCTACCAACTCTCTTTGACTGAATGGTACTCAGTCAGGTTTCTGTGTGTTTCGAGCTGCATTCCCTGTATGAATACGATGCTGAACTAAACGATTGACAGGTAAATTTGCACGTTCTCGGATTAAATCTACATACTCCAACAAAACATGTGCTAAATTATTCTGTTCATCAACTGTCAAATGTTGTAACTTTTTCCAAATCTTGCGCTTCAGTTCATTATTAACTTCGTCTCCTCGTTACAATTTTGCGGTACTGTTACAAAGATCTGTGTTTATAACTGCAGCATTTGTTAATTCATCTGGAATCTGTATTACGTCACTTTTACTTACATTCGACACTTCAGCAACTTTCGTTCCTCGAGGCAAAACAACATCCTCATTGCTCATATTCGTTATTGTAACCGGGACTTTTGCAACATTCTGTGTCACCATTCTAACGACACCTACACTTTTAGCAACATAACAATGCGTTCTATCCAATAACTCACTTTTCTCGGATCGCTCAATTAATAACAAAGTTTCTTCCTTGCATTGGGGTGACTTAACTTCAACGTAGATTGTCTTTCCTCCTCCCTTGGGAATTTGCTGAGGCTGATCAATTTGAACGTCGACTCGGACAGTTTGAACTGATGCATCGTTTGGGCGGTCCATTCCCACGTCGTCAGTATTGCTGCTACTTTGAGTACGATCTGAAGAACGATTTCCTAGGTTGTAGTTGCTACTGCCTACTCTGATCTTTCTTTCTGCTACAAATATCTCAGCCTCGATAGCGGAGAAGAAATTAAATCCAAGTACACCGTCGTAACGCGTTTCGTTATTTGAAACTATTTGCACTCTTGCTGCGTATTTATCTTTATCTTTATTTCCACCTTCACCTTGGCCTTGGCCAATAATTAATTCTACGTCAACTTCTCCATAGTTATGTAGCTTTCTTCCGTTTAACCCTCTCACTTTTAATAGCAGCGGTTTCAATTTATCCCGTTTATCTATGCAACACCAAATTTGTGCTCCTGTGTCAATAAGTAGTTTCATGTTTCTCCCACCATATATGGCACCTATCACGAAGTCATTTTCGGTCTGACTTTCACTGGAACTAACAGCAGTCAGTTTCTCTGGCAAGGTGCGGACGGAGTCGTGGCCCGTACGTACCCATACTCGTTTAAAGATTTGGCAGATTGTCTGTTGTTCGCATTACCTTTCTTCTTGTTGCGACAGTCTCACGAAACATGACCCCGCATCCCGCAATGATAGCAGATTCGATTCTCTTTACAATCCTTACACTTGTGACCCAGCTTATTGCATCTGTAGGCCTGTATTGTTGTGCTGAAAACTCTGCGTTCTTGTTTCTGCATCTCATTCGGTCGTCTTACTGCTTCAATTAAACCAACAGCTGATTCTACTGCTTCCTGAAACGTTGTACGTCGCGCCAATCGAACAGCTTTGCTTGCTGCAACCCATGAATGAATGTGTCGAAGGCTCTCTGGTCGGCATCGAACAACTGAATTCGATTTTCATTTTCATCTTCTACTAACTCGTACGTTTGAGCGTTGATGTTTCGAATTCTGTCGACAAACTGCTCGATAGATTCGTCTCGTCGCATTCGCAAACTGTAAAGCTGATCTCTGTAAAATCTGATCTCGTTTTTACGTTTAAAACTTTGAACAACAATCATTCTAAACTCAATGTAATCTTCTGTTTTCACGCAAGTAGCTTCCGCGCAAATGAAATCTTGTGCTGCTCCCCGAATTCTTAATTTGGCAACCACTAGCTTCTCGGGATCTGTCCATGATACTAACAGGGCGGCGCTTTCAAGTTTACGAAAAAACACTTTCACAACATCTTCGGCTTTCCCCCTTAACACTGGTACTGATGGCAATAATGAAAAATTCTTTATTTTAGTTTTACCTGTACTGCATGAACTATCATCTGACAAGTCTTTCGGGATGTTACACTCGCTTCCTTCTGCTTTTAACTGCCGATCTCTTCTTGCAGTCCATTAATAACAGTTTGTCGATCGACAACGTTACTCTGACTGGATTGCAACATTTTGGCTAATTTAACGCCAATGTGTCACTCAATGTAAAATAAATATCCATCGCTGCCTTTCGTATTCTAGCCAAACTGGAGTAGACGAACCTGAATTCCAGCGTTGGATGTCCCCGCGTAGTCGGAAGATGTTCACGCTGCTGCTGCTCGAAGTTCACGTTCTGCTGCACCTCTTCGAGACTGTAGATTTTCCATAATTATCCCCATACTGACACTACTTCTATAAGGGGGTAGTTTGTGTTGCTGCCCCGGATGATAATTAGGCGAAATATTTGTCAGGATTTGTAAGCGGTGGGTCCTTGAGGTACAGCAATACGCAAACAAGAGAAGTAAGTTTTAACAGTTTTATTAACAAAATGCTGATCATAAAACACGCACGCTATGCGTGCCCATCATCACTGTGTCTAACATCCTAACACTGGCTAATTACAGTCGTATCGAAAGGCTCCATGGTGAGCTAAGAAGAGAGACATATTCGCGCCCAAGGCCGCGCTAGTTAATACGGCGCGCTGTGGATGGCACGGCCAGTGACGTACTCTCTGCGAAGCTCTCCTGCCAGACACACTGTACTGGCCAAGCAAATTGTCAGTATTTCAGACAGGTCAGCTGGCTAGTGTGTGTTACGTACCATACGGCTACGCGCAATCCGTAGATCCTTACATTATAATGTCTGTTGTACATTACCCTTTCAAACACTTTTGAAAATATTGCCAATAATGAAATGATGATTTGTCTCCTTTTTGTGTAATGGTTTGACAATAGCATATTTAAGCCTACCTGGAAAAGTATCACTGTGGATGGGTTCATTACATAAGTAACTCAGTATGTCACAAAGTTATGAGGAGCAACATTTAATTATGGTAGTGCTGATTTCGTCATAACCACTGGAACATTTGTTTTTAAGAGAGATAATACTATTAGAAATCTCTTTCAGTGAGGTAGGATATAGTTCAATTTTGTCAAACTTCCGTGGAAAAGGGTTTTTTAAAAGATTTTAAGCTGTCTTCCGAGGAACTATGCAAATGAAAGGAATGCTAATGAAAGGAAAAAGTTCTTGAAAGTGTCTGCAATTCTGGAGGCATCTCTAATCAACTCATTATTTACATTTAACATAATTTCCTCATTTGCCTGATTAGTTTTTCCTGTTTCAGTTTTTACTATGTTCCATATAGTTTTCATGTTGTCATTAGAGGCACTTATTTATTCTTGAAAGTAAATACATTTGGAGGTTCTGATTACTTTGCTTAGAATTTTACAATATAATTTGTAATGTGATTTAGCTCTGTAGTCATCGTGGACATCTGTGGACAGTGACTATCATTTTACTCGTACATCACCTGATTTGGAGCAGAATTTATGTGAAATGTAAAGCTCCACCACAAATATTATTTTATCTGTAGAATAAATCATTTTGGTAAACCTAAATCTTGTGAGCAGACAGGTAAAGCTGCAGTTCACCAAGCTTATTTTATTTATAGATCAGTGAAACCAGTACAAAAAAACATTATAGAAACGAAGTGTTAATAAAACACTGTAAAAACGAAATGTCAATAAATTATTTTGTAAGGCGTTATCATTAATTTTAAGCACTTGGGTTAATAATTTAAACATATATACTTTTTTAAAAATATCTCTCGATTGATTTTTGAGGTAGTGACTATATTCTTGAAAAGTACAAACAAAAATACAGAATTTTCGCCCCACTTACCGTTTACATTAGTTAAATCTCATACATTCTCTAGATCACTGCATAATCTTCAGCTGGTACTTCTACATCATGCTGAGCAAGACACCTTAAGGTGCATGGCAGAGGGTACATCCCATTGTACCAGTTATTAGGGTTTCTTCCTGTTCCATTCACATATAGAGCATAGGAAGAATGATTGTTTGAATACCTCTGTGCGTTCAGTAATTATTCTAATCTTATCCTCAAGATCCCAATGTGAGTGAAACAATGGGGTTTGTGCTGCCCTTCTTTGTATACATTCAATATCTCCTGCTGTCCTGTTTGTTATTGGTCCCACACACTTGAGCAGTATTCTAGAACCAGTCACATGAGTGATTTATAAGCAATCTCCTTCGCAGATTGATGGCACTTCTCCTGTGTTCTATCAATAAAGTGAAGTCTACAACCTGCTCTATCCATGACTGAACCTATGTGATCATTCCATTTCATATCTCTAAAAACTGTTACATCCAGGAATTCGTATTAGTTGTCCAATTCCAGCACTGACTCATTGATGTTATAGTCATAGGATACTACAGTTTTCCGTTTTGTGAAGTGCAATATTTTACATTTGCACATTTAAAGCAAGTTGCGAATCTATACACTACTTTGAAATCTTATCAAGATATAACTGAATATTTATGCAGCTTCCTTCATTATAGATAACTGAGTCATCTAAAAAAAGATGGTTACTATTAACATTGTCTACAAGGTCCTTAATAAACAACATGAACAGCAAGGGTCCCAACACACTTTCCTAGCCACATCCAAAGTTAGTTCTACATCTGACAATGACTCTGCATCCAAGAAATTCTGTGTTTTCCATACCAAAAAGTTTTCAGTCCAGTCACTGAGATTAGATTAGATTAATACTAGTTCCATGGATCATGAATACGATATTTCGTAATGATGTGGAATGAGTCGAATTTTCCAATACATGACATAATTAGGTTAATTTAACAACATACTTAAGTTAATATAACAACTTTATTTTTTGTGTTTTTTTTCCTTAATTTATATCTAAAAATTCCTCTATGGAGTAGAAGGAGTTGTCATTCAGAAATTCTTTTAATTTCTTCTTAAATACTTGTTGGTTATCTGTCAGATTTTTGATACTATTTGGTAAGTGACCAAAGACTTTAGTGCCAGTATAATTCACCCCTTTCTGTGCCAAACTTAGATTTAATCTTGAATAGTGAAGATCATCCTTTCTCCTAGTATTGTAGTTATGCACACTGCTATTACTTTTGAACTGGGTTTGGTTGTTAATAACAAATTTCATAAGAGAGTATATATAATGAGAAGCTACTGTGAATATCCCTAGATCCTTAAATAAATGTCTGCAGGATGATCTTGGGTGGACTCCAGCTATTATTCTGATTACACGCTTTTGTGCAATAAATACTTTATTCCTCAGTGATGAATTACCCCAAAATATGATGCCATATGAAAGCAATGAGTGAAAATAGGCGTAGTAAGCTAATTTACTAAGATGTTTATCACCAAAATTTGCAATGACCCTTATTGCATAAGTAGCTGAACTCAAACGTTTCAGCAGATCATCAATGTGTTTCTTCCAATTTAATCTCTCATCAATGGACACACCTAAAAATTTGGAATATTCTACCTTAGCTATATGCTTCTGATTAAGGTCTATATTTATTAATGGCGTCATACCATTCCCTGTACGGAACTGTGTGTACTGTGTCTTATCAAAATTCAGTGAGAGTCCGTTTACAATGAACCACTTAGTAATTTTCTGAAAGACAGTATTGACAATTTCATCAGTTAATTCTTGTTTGTCAGGTGTGATTACTATACTTGTATCATCAGCAAAGAGAACTAACTTTGCCTCTTCATGAATATAGAATGGCAAGTCATTAATATATAATAAAAACAACATAGGACCCAAGACTGACCCTTGTGGAACCCCATTCTTGATAGTTCCCTAGTTTGAGGAATGTGCTGATCATTGCATGTTACGAGAACTACTTATTTCAACTTTCTGCACTCTTCCAGTTAGGTACGAATTAAACCATTTGTGCACTGTCCCACTCATGCCACAATACTTGAGCTTGTCTAGCAGAATTTCATGATTTACACAATCAAAAGCCTTTGAGAGATCACAAAAAATCCCAATGGGTGGTGTTCGGTTATTCAGATCATTCAAAATTTGACTGGTGAAAGCATATATGGCATTTTCTGTTGAAAAACCTTTATGGAAACCAAACTGACATTTTGTTAGTACTTCATTTTTACAGATATGTGAAGCTACTCTTGAATACATTACTTTCTCAAAAATTTTGGATAAAGCTGTTAGAAGGGAGATTGGACGGTAATTGTTGACATCAGATCTATCCCCCTTTTTATGCAAAGGTATAACAATAGCATATTTCAGTCTATCAGGGAAAATGCCCTGTTCCAGAGAGCTATTACACAGGTGGCTGAGAATCTTACTTATCTGTTGAGAAGAAGCTTTTAGTATTTTGCTGGAAATGCCATCAATTCCATGTGAGTTTTTGCTTTTAAGCAAGTTTATTATTTTCCTAATTTCAGAGGGAGAAGTGGGTGAGATTTCAAATGTATCAAATTGCATAGGTATGGCCTCTTCCATTAACAGCCTAGCATCTTCTAATGAACACCTGGATCCTACTATATCCACAACATTTAGAAAATGATTATTAAAAATATTTTCAACTTCTGACTTTTTGTCCGTAAAGTTTTCATTCAATTTGATGGTAATACTGTCTTCCTCTGCTCTTGGTTGACCTGTTTCTCTTTTAATAATATTCCAAATTGTTTTAATTTTATTATCAGAGTTGCTGATTTCAGACATGATACACATACTCCTGGATTTTTTAACAACTTTTCTTAATATAACACAGTAGTTTTTATAATTTTTGATAGTTTCTGGGTCACTACTCTTTCTTGCTGCCAGATACATTTCCCTTTTCCGGTTACAAGATATTTTTATACCCTTAGTAAGCCATGGTTTGTTACAAGGTTTCTTACGAGTATATTTAACTATTTTCTTGGGGAAGCAGTTTTCAAATGCATTTACAAAAATGTCATGAAATAAATTATATTTTAAATTGGCATCAGGTTCACGGTACACCTCATCCCAGTCTAACTGCTGTAGGCTTTCCCTGAAATTTGCAATTGTTAAATCGTTGACTGAACGCACTACTTTGGAGGACTGTTTAGTATTGCTGAATGGAGCTATGTCATATATTGTAACTAGCTGAGCACCATGATCAGAAAGACCATTCTCAACGGGCTGAGCATTTATCTGGTTAAACTTATCTTGGTCTATAAAGAAGTTATCTATCAGTGAGCTGCTATCCTTTACCACCCGAGTAGGAAAATCAATAACGGGTGTCAAATTGAAAGAACCGAGTAATACTTCACGGTCATTTTTCCTATTACCCTCTTTCAGAGAATCTACATTGAAGTCCCCACAAATAATAATTTGCTTCCCCCTGTCTGACAGATAGCACAACAAGGAGTCCAAATTTTTCAGAAATAGATGAAAATTTCCTGATGGGGACCTATATACAGTTACAATTATAAATGTGCCTTTATTTAATTTAAGCTCACAGGCACATGCTTCTATATGTTTCTCTACACAAAACTTTTTTGTTTCTATACTTTTTGCACAATGATAACTTTTGACATATATGGCAACTTCTCCTTTCTCCATATTTTCTCTCATTACATGTGCAGAGAGCTTATATCCACTTACATTTACCTTATCCATATCAGTAACAATGTGATGCTCAGACAGGCATAGTATATCTATTTCATTCTCAGCTTATAAATCTTCTAAACAAACCAGAAGCTCATCTACTTTATTCTTTAAACTCCCAATATTTTGATGAAATATACTTACATTATTTTTAATTATACTTTTATGAGAATCTTTCCTTATTCTAACATTTGCAGTACTCTCCTGTCTGAGTTTCTCATTGTGCTTAGGCCTAGTTCCTATACCTGATTGCACTTCACGCCCAAATAGAATGATATTTTTGACAATAAGCCTAGGTGTGGTAATGAGTCAAATACCTTTTGGAAATCTAGAAATACTGCATCTACCTGACTGCCTCGATCCAAAGCTTTCAGTATTTACGTGAGAAAAGTGCGAGATGGATTTCACATGTTCGATGTTTCGGGAATCCATGCTGGACGTCGTCATTCTGTTCAAGATACCTCAGTATGTTTGAGCTCAGAGCGTGTTTTATGATTCTACAACAAACCAATGTTTTATTTATTTATTTCGAGTCAAAAACATTACAACAATATTTACAATATATACAATATAACAAATCAGGTCAAATCATAAAAGAACAAACTAAACGGTATTAGCCCAAAATTGTGCAACGGCAGCAGCATTGTCTGAAACATCAACAAGCTCTTGTGTGGAACATGATACAGGACATCTAGGACAGTTAATTAAATGTTTGGTTGTCTGTTCTTCTCCGCAGTCACACAAGGTGGAAGATTCCTTCATGAAGCCCCATTTAAACAGATTGTCCTTAGTTCGTCCGACGCCACTCCTGAGCCGATTTAGAGACTTCCACACTGTCCAGACTTGATTTCCACCAGGAGGAAGGGTCTCAGAAGGAGTCATCCAATCGTTACTGTCAGATTTTGCTGTCCACTGAGATAGTCTGGCTGCTCCAGTCCGACCGGTGAGGGGTGTAGTAGTTCTCATGAAGCTCCTCCTAGATTTGAGTCTACTAATTGGTAGCTGGTATCCATGTAGCAGGTGATCGGTGTTATGATCTGCTTTATGTCTCTCAAGTTTGGCTGCGACTTCACGCCTTATGTCTGGAGGAGCAATACCTGCTAGTTTATGGAGTTTATCAATAGGTGTAGCTTTGAGGCATCCCGTTACTGTCCTGCAGGTTTCGTTCAGGGCCACATCAACCTGCTTTGCATGAGATGACTTGTACCATACAGGACATGCGTATTCAGCTGCGGAATAACACAAGGCCAAGGCTGATGTTCTTAGTAGTTTGGGATCTGCACCCCAAACGCTGCCAGTGAGCTTCCGCAGGATGTTGTTACGAGCAGCAACTTTCTGCTTGGTGTTAGTGCAGTGTTTTCTGTAGGTCAACGTTCGATCTAAGGTGACACCCAGATATTTGGGGTAGAAACAATGTTCAAGCTCTTGATCTTCCCAAAACACTGTAAGTTTTCTATAGGCCTCTCGATTGCGTAGGTGGAAAGCACAAACTTGAGTTTTAGCAGGGTTCGGTCTTAAGTTATTGACTCTGTAGTACTCAGATAGATCCTTGAGAGCAACAGTAAGCTGGTTTTCTACTGTGTCAAAATCTCTGGCTTGTGTGACTAAGGCAAGATCATCTGCATAGATGAAACTCTTTGTAAGAGAAGGTTGAGGCTGGTCATTTGTAAATATGTTGAACAATATGGGGGAAAGGACACTACCCTGAGGCAAGCCATTCCTTTGACTTCTCCATCTACTCTTTCTTCCTTGGAACTCCACATAGAATCGTCGGTTTTCCAAAAGTGTCTGCACAGTTCTGGTGAAATTAATGTCTCTAGTGATGTAATAGACTTTGTGCAATAATTGTCGATGTTGAATGGTGTCATATGCTGCTGTGAGATCCACGAAGACAGCCCCGGAAATGTATCCTTTCTCATATCCCTCTTCAATATGTTCAGTCAGATTAAGGACTTGTGCTGTACAATTCTTTCCAGGTCGGAAACCTGCTTGTTGAGGTATGAGTTGTTTTTCAACAATGGGAGTGAGTCTATTTAGCAACATTCTTTCATAGATTTTATACAAATGGCAAAGGAGCGAAATCGGTCGGTAGTTCTTGGGATCAGCTGCACCCTTTCCAGGTTTTAGTAAGGGAATAACTTTAGTTTTCCTCCAGATGGCAGGGATCTGTTTCCGCTTCAGACAACCATTATAGAATTGCAGAAGCCATCTTTCCGTGATGGGACCAAAATGTTTAATTTGCTCAATCATTAGGTCGTCTAGACCAGGCGCTTTACCATTTTTGCATTTCTGAATTGCGGTTCTGAGTTCTTGTAAGATGAAGTCATTTGATATATGGTTGTTTTCACGTTCAGGTTCTCTTTTGAGTTTTGTTCTATCTTTAGAACAATTGACCCTTCCATTCTGAACTAGATGATGAGCAATTTGATCTGGTGCAATGTTTGCATGGCCATGATTGTGGACAGGGTCGTTGTTCAGGCGTCGCAGCAACTGCCAGGCTTTCTGACTGCTTTTAGACATATCAAGGTTCTCGAGTAGCTCTATCCATCGTTCTTTTTTGGATTTGGCTAAGGCTGAGGATAAATTTTGGCCAGCAGTTAAGGTTTCAATGCTGTAAGGATTATCATTGAAAAGTTGGATATAGTTATGTAGATGCTTCACGGATTCTTCTGTCAAGCCAGGTATGTAGTTAACTCGACAGCCTCTGGGAGTTGAGAGTCTTGAGCATCTTTTCACGGCTTCTACAAACTCATCATAGTTGGAAACTGAGGGTTCTATGCGTGAAACTTCTGAGTCAAGGAGATCAGCAAACTTCTGCCAGTCTGCTTTCTTGAAATTGTATCGCCTTCGGAATGATGTGATTCTAGGAGTAATGGCTGCAAACACTTGGCAGCCTATGGGGCGGTGTTGAGTATTTGGTATCGGATTTAGCACAGTTTTTCTGCATTGGTGAGCTATGTTCTCGCTAACAAAAATTAAGTCGGGGTTATACCCACGTTTCCAACGCCCACTGTTAAAAGATGGTGGGAGTTTATTATCATGGACAAGATTAAGATGGTTGGTATCAGCCCAAGTCAAAACTGCTTCACCATTACTGTCGTCCTCAGCATAACCCCAAACACTGCTATGACTATTGAAATCTCCAACAATAAAGTGAGCTTGTTGATTGGTGTAGTTGTCTGTAGGTGAAAATTGGAAATCTGCTCCTGGGGGTTTGTAAATTGACGACACAATACAACCATTCAGTTCTACAGACAGTATTTCAATATTGTTGAATTCTGTAAGTGAGGTAGAGAGAACAGCTATATCGTTCCTCACAAAGATAGCACTGCCATATTGTCTATGGGGTCGCTCAACTGCCAGTTTCATCCCAAGGATTTTTGGTCTTCTCATGGTGTCATCTCGATGGGTTTCTTGTATACATAAAATATCACACCTAGGTTCCTTGGCAATATGTTGCAGGAGTTCTTCTTTGGCAACAGACAATCCTTCTATGTTGATTGATACAATCACAAGGTGAGGTCTTGATAAAGACCTTTGGTTTCCATTCATAGTGAAACCTATAATGCAATGCTTTTGGAATGCTGACGTTCAGTTCAGTACTGGAGAATCTAGTCCAGTACCTATGCAGGGGCACCACGTGCAGGAGTCAGCTTCACCCCCAAACCAATGTTAAGGATACTGGATGCTAGTTTTGTGGATCATTTCTACTACCCTTCTTGTAGACAGGTGTGACCTGATGTTTTCTGCAAGAACTGTGGCAACACTGCGCCAATGCGGACTCTTCCAGTATTTGCTGCACTAAATAATTATAAAAGGCGTTGTTATTAAGCTATTTTTAAATGTGTACAGGTGTTATAAATGTAAGTGTTGTTAAATTAGTGGAAGTGTTAGTGAAGTATAAGATAAGATTAAATGGGGTAAGAAGCGTATTTTTCTTCTCGCGCCTGTAGCACGAATCCTAGCCCTAATTTCACGCGCGCGAATCGTAAGTAAGCAGTGAATTAAACTTATAGGTACTTTTCCAGTCGGTATAAATATAATATAAGTGTTGTTACATTAGTGGAAGTGTTAGTGAAGTGTTAAAGAAGATTAAACGGGGTAAGAAGTTTATTTTCTTTCTCGCGCCTATAGCACCGATTTTAGGCTTCATTCATGCGCGTGTATCGTAAGTAAACAGTGACTTAAACTTATATGTAATCACCAGTTTCTTTATTCAGTACTCTTTCAATTTATTTATATCTCCCTGAATAGTTTCTAGGGTCCTTTGTTTACGTTTTAGTCAGTACTTAAATCAGTTTATACGATTTCTGTGTTTACCATGAGTGAGAAGTGTGTGACATGCCATAGGATCGTTAGTTCCGGGGTATGGTGTGATGGGTGCTGTAGTTTCTTTCATTGGGGCGAATGTAGCGGCGTGGGAAATGGGGACATAAATGAGGCTCACCAGTGGTCTTGTAGGATCTGCAGTAGAGATAGGAAAATACTGGAACAGGAAGGGAAAATTGCAGCCCCTTCAAGCTGACCTAGACAAGGCAAGGGACAGGTTAAAGAGGGAGAAAGGTGAACAGCGGTGGGAAGTGGCAACAGGTAATAGGGAGAACAGGCAAAGGAGAGCATCAGACAGCTTTGTCATAAATCTTGAAAATAGATTTGACCTGTTGCCTCAGTCAGAATCAGATGAGCCTCATGTAGCTGAAGCTGTAGAAAGGGCACAACAAGCTTTCAAGGACTTGAAAAAGGTAGGGAAATTTGTAAAGAGAAAGAAAGTTCTGTTGTTAGGTAGTTCCCATGGTAGAGGTGTTGCCCAACTAGCGCAGGAAAATCTAGGTCCAGAGTACCAGGTCACAAACATTTTCAAGCCTAGTGCAGATCTGGGTCAGGTAACACAGGATGTAGGTTCTACATGCAAGGATTTGACAAAGGAGGATGCCATGGTTATAGTGGGTGGTCTGGGAAATAGCATTGACAGAGACTCAGAATATTCCATAGTGAGTGACCTGGTGAAGATAGCATCAGCAACGAAGCATACTAGTGTGGGATTTGTGTCTGTGTTGAGACGCCATGATTGGCCTCATTTGAACTCTTCCGTAGGGAGGGTGAACTTGGAGTTGGTGTGGCTGCTTAGGACGGATATAGGGTCCCATATTGGTTTGATTCCTGTGGATGCTATCGATAGGTGGGCATAGCCTTCACCTCAGTAGGAAAGGGAAGGGAAAACTGTCTGGGTTGATTGCAGAAAACTTAAGGGGGGACACTGTCACAAGTGCTAAAATACCAGTGGTCACAGGTATTCCTTTTTTAGGATAGGGAAGGGGGAAAGAAAACAAGTTTTAAGAGTGATTGGCAGACACACTCAGTTTGAGAAAACAAGTGAACAGGAGTCAGTTTTTAGCATACAGCCTCCATTTAAACAATGTTTAACAGAAGGTAAACAGAAACTGCCAGTTCATCTTCGGCAAAGCAGTAGCATGCAGTATCAGTTATCTTTATTACACCAGAACATTCCGGGACTCAGAAATAAAGTTGATGAACTACTCATTTGTATCGATGAAATGAATTCATCTAACCAAGTTGACATAATCTGCCTCTCTGAACGTCAAGTGACCACTGGTGTAGATATGTTAGACATTTCAGGATTTAAGCTAGCTTCCTACTTCTGCAGAGTAGATATGGATAAAGGAGGAGTTGCCACATTTATTAAAAACTGCTATAAATTCAAGGACATTGACATTAATAAATTCTGTTTAGAGCAGCATCTAGAAGCATGTGCAACAGAAGTAGAGTTCCATAACAGATCCTATATAATAGTAACCATTTACCGAGCACCTGCAGGAAATTATAATCTATTCATTAAATCATCTAGAAGCTCTTTTGGGTTATTTAACAGGAAGAAACAAAGAAATTTTGATTGCTGGTGACTTTAATACAGATTTTCTAATGCAATCTTCCAGTAAACATTTATTGCAGTTAGTAATTATTCCTTTCAATCTAACTCACACTGTAAACTTTCCAATTAGGATCACTAAATCCTCAAGGACAGCCATTGATAACATTTTTATAGACAAGTCAAAGGAACAAAATCATATCATAAGACCTGTTATAAATGGACTATCAGATCATGACATGTAGCTCCTTGTTTTAGATGTAAATTCTAAGCAGATTATCAAGACTGCTAAATCTGAGTACAGGAGAGTAGTCAGTTAAACAAAAATTGTGTGTTTTAGAAAACTGCTCAAAGATATGAACTGGAAAGATATTTATAGTGCTCATGAGATGAATTAAAAATATAACACATTCATGAACAAAGTCAGTACCATGTTTGAAAACTATTTTCCTCTAAAAGTTACTCAAATTAAACATAAGTCTATAATAAAACCATGGATTACACAAGGAATAAAGATTTCCTGTAAGGCAAAAAGGAAAATGTATCTGTCGACCAAGAATAGCTCCAATGCTGATGATTTAGCTAAATACAAGGAATATTGTAAAATATTAAAAAACGTTATTCAGATATCTAAACAAATGCACTACGAGAAGAAGATAACAATGTCAGGGAACAAAATAAAAGCAATATGGGATATAGTGAAAGAGGAGACTGGTAGAACCAGAGAAGAACAGGACCAAATAGCACTAAGGGTAGATGACACATTAGTAACCGATGGGCATAGTGTGGCAAATCTATTTAACAAGTACTTTATATCCATTACCGATAGAATGTGATTTTCAGGATCAGTAAATAATGACCTTGAATATCTGAAACTAGCCTTTACAAATAGCTTCAGGTACATGAATATGTCACTCGCTTCACCAAAAGGAATAACTTCCATAATAAAATCTTTAAAAACAAAGCATTCTAGTGGTTACGATGAAATATCAGCAAAGTTAATTAAGGCTTGTTCTTGTGAGTTTAGTACAATTCTAAGTTACTTGTGTAACCAGTCAATTATAACTGGGACATCTCCTGACTGGCTAAAATATGCAGTTGTTAAGCCTCTATTCAAGAAAGGAGATAAAGAGATACCATCAAACTACATACCGATTTCACTTTTGCCAGCATTCTCAAAACTTTTAGAAAAAGTAATGTATAGGCAGCTTCATACCATCTGACCACAAATAACATATTATGAAGAACACAGTTTGCATTTCTGAAGGGTTCCGATACCGAGAAAGCTATTTACACCTACAGTGAAAATGTACTTAATTCATTAAATAACAAGTTACAAGCAGCAGGTATTTTCTGTGATTTGTCAAAGGCATTCGATTGTGTGAACCACAACATCCTTTTAAATAAATTAGACTTCTGTGGTGTCACAGGCAGTGCTGCAAAATGGTTCAAGTCATACCTGGCTAACAGGAAACAAAGGGTGTCAATGTAAGGGACTAGTGAATTAAGTCATCAGTCATCATCAGAATGGGAAGAAATTACATGTGGTGTTCCACAAGGATCCATCTTAGGGTAATTGCTTTTTCTTGTGTACATTAATGATCTCTCATCAGTTACACTGCCAGAAGCAGAGTTCGTATTGCAATAAATAGTATGTCGAGTGTAATACTAGAAAGATCTGCTAATGATATTTTCATGGATATTAATAAATGGTTTAAAGCCAACTCACTGGCATTAAAGTTCGAAAAGACTCACTATATGCAATTCAGAACCTGTAAGAAGTTTCCACCCAGCATATGCATAAAGTATGAAGAAGAACAGATAGAAGAGGTTGACAGTCTTAAATTCCTGGGATTACAGCTTGATAATAAATTCAGTTGGGAGGAGTACACTATAGAACTGCAGAAACGCCTTAACAAATCTGTGTTTGCAATTCGAGTGTTAGCAGACATAAGCGACATAAAAATGAAAAAGCTTGCATACTTTGATACGTTCATTCCATAATGTCATATGGAATAATATTTTGGGGTAACTCTTCAAGTCAAACAAAAGTTTTCAGAGTCCAAAATCGTGTAATACGTATCATTTGTGGAGTAAATTCACGGATGTCCTGTAGAAACGTCTTCAAAGAACTGGGTATACTAACTACTGCCTCTCAGTATATTTACTCCTTAATGAAATTTGTCCTAAATAATATATCTCTTTTTCCAACTAACAGCTCAGTTCATACATACAATACCCACAACAAAAATGATCTGCACAAGGACTTATAAGCATTGACTTTAGTTCAAAAAGGGGTCCACTACTCAGGAACACTCATCTTCAATAATTTGCCAACAAACTTAAAACATTTAGTTACAAATAAAGATCAGTTTAAAAGGAGCCTGATAGACTTACTAATGGCCACTCCTTCTACTCCATCGACGAATTTTTTAATAGAAACAAATGATGTATTGTATATATTCATGCTATTAGTATCGTAATTTCAGCTTTAAAAAAAATGACATATTTCACATCCTTGAGGATCTCCACAGCACAGACCTATGGAATGGAAAACTAATCTAATCTAATCTAGTCTGTGCACGGTTTTTTGTTTGAGGAATCTATGCTGGTGTTCCAAGATGGCCACCGAGTGAGAGCTCAGATATTTTCTTTGTCCACTAAAAGAACTTATTTAAGAGGAAATAGTGTCAAATTTAAATTTTCTTTGTTTTGTATACTTCCTGTAGTGTCTGTTCTTGTCACGCAACTGAATATTAGCATCCCAGCAGAACTTTTCTTGAACAAACTTGTTCTTTAGCTGAAGTCCCGATAATCGTAAAATAAATTCTATACAAGTTTTCTTAATAGTGCAAAATTCGTTTAAAAAGAAGAAACCTACTAGTTTCATCAGTGTCCATTTTCGCAATAAAAGTGTAATTAAACGTTTATCAGTCATATTTAACTAACACATTTCGTACTGTTTACTATAGTGCACGTCATTTACGATGGCGACCGAGTTTAGGTCTGTTCTGTGCATCTGATGTCACAAAACACAGTAGCCAATGAACAGAGAACGACGTTGCCAGAGCTCGACTGCAGTGTAGAGCATGACCGAGCGTCTTCAGTTTTGGAAACGTTCAGTCATAAATAAAGTAATTGAACAAAAGCAATGTCTTGATAGCAGACTTTCGTTTATAGAGAGTTTGGAAAAAGCATTCTTTATACCAGTCGCTTCATATTCTATTAATTAATTAAAGCAAACAAGCAATAAGCCTCCTAATTCAGGCAATAGCAAGGAAACGTGTTTGAATCATTCTCACGAACCGCTTTTTCGCAATAAAGAACAACGGTAATTGTTTATTTCCTATTGTACTTCGACGAAACGTGAGTAATTCATAGTCATACCAACAGTGTTTGTCGGTATTTTGTGTGATATTTTAGACTCCTCCAGAGGTTATGTTGAATGCCAATCTGCGATAACATAATGGTTAAGGTATATGGTTGCTAAGTGAGAGGTTCTGAGTTCAAACCTTATTCAGTGGTTATTATTTTCTTTATTTAAAAACGATATCAAAGTGTCTTCATTATAATCATAATAAGTTTTCAGTTTTTCTAATTTTATCCTCCAATATTTCTTTTCACAGCAGTTAAAAACAATGAAAAGGCACACAAACAATATTCATGTTATCTGTTTTGTTTGTATACCTTCTCTTCCGCAGTCGCTGTTTCACTATTCATATTGAGATATATTCTTTTGCGATAGTATTAAAAGTATTATTTAGATCAGAATTTCGGCTCATACATTGCCGAGCTACTTGATTGTCTGATGCAATTCTTTGCTTCGCTGCTTTGGCAACATCATATTCAATGTTTTCGTTGACTGATCTATGTTTTGGCAGGTATTTGATGTCCGTTGTGACAAACACAAATTGTTTGTGTACTGCACCTCACTGACAATATATTCTAGTTTCTATCTTTTATTACGCCCACAGTTCAGTTTTGTGTACTTCGCCAACTTTGTTTTAATCAGAACGTTTTAGAAAAAAGCGAAATGACTCTAGTATAAATAAAAGTTTTATTACAGACGCGAAAGACAGCATATTTCTCAATATTACATACGACACCTATCTGGTATTCAAATTAAATAAGATATTGTTATACAGTAAATTTATATGAAATTTAGGTATCTTGTCCACATTTCATTCTCAATATTGTGGCAACTAAAATCGACCATACTGAAAGTATACTTTTAGCTCTGCAAACTCTTCAAAATTTCGTGCAATGGTTTACTACATTTAATGCTGCACAATAACTGCGTTGAACATCGAGACAAAATTAAGTCATTTATAGGTATCAGTCAAGAGTATGTGTAAAAATCAAATTTTTGTGCCAAATAGTTTTGGTGAAATCGAATGATAAGTGTGTCAAAGCAGTCGGAACACCATGTGTCTGCACAGACGATTAGTGCAGTGATGACAAAATCGCGCACAGCACAGAATGTGGGGAGCACGTCTCTGCACCAGCGAAAGGGTTAATGCGGCCGTGGTGGCTTTACTTCATAAACTGCGCACTCCCCCCTAAACGTAAGTTTGCGAACTATACTATACTCTGGCGCTACTTCTCTTGGCGCGTGCGTCGATTGCAACTAGCAACGCAGCAATCTCCCGCGTCTGGGTGGGCATGCGCGAGCAGCAAGATAAAACAATTGAACTATAGTTAGATAGACGGAATTTGGACCAAAATTTTCCGAGTTATAAACGTTTAAAAACCTGACCAAACACGACTAATAACGCAAATTCTCTAAAAGCAAAGTAATTACAAATTTATTCTTCTGTCATTGTATCTCTAAATCAGTACAAAAACAACAACCACCGCACATAAGATCTTTGTGTCGTTTTTTGTTTACACACAGCCAACCTCGCGTTCTTGATAAATTTAAAACCTTTCTTTAAACCTAATTATTCTTTCGAAGCTGGCCATGAGTGAGAAATGTGGGAGCTGTTATAGGGTAATGAGTAGAGGGATTTGTTGCCAATCTTGTAGGAAATATTTTCACTGGGGGGGATGCAGTGGGAAGAATGTCGAGAGAACAGAAGAGGCTCCCTCCTGGAACTGCAGAGTATGCAATAGGGTCATTTTGATTGGGAACAGGAAAGGAAAATCTGTGCCCTTCAGGCACAGTTGGAGGAAGCAAGGAAGGAACTCATAATGATCAAGGGAGATAGGGGGGAGGAGGGTGGCTGGGAACTTGCAGCTGGTAGGAGTATAGGAAGAAAGAGAATGCGATCTGATAGTTTTATCATCAACATCATAAAACAGGTATCTATCATAGCCAGAGTTAAGTGGAGAAGAGCCTCAGGTAGAACGAAGAGTAGTAAATGTGCAGCACACTTCAACCAAGGCCAAGAAGCTGAGGAATGTACAAACTCTTAGGAAGAAGAAACTGCTGCTGCTAGGTAGTAGCCATGGACAAGGAGTACGCCCTCAGTTACAGGAAAGTTTAGGAGCAGCGTACCAGGCCACCAGTATCTTCAAGCCAAATGCAGGATTAAGTCATGTGATAGAGGACCTATGGTCTTTATGTAAAGACTTTACAAATGAGGACCATGTAGTGATAGTGAGTGGGGTGGGATACAGTTTGGACAGGGATGGGGCATACGACATAGATGGTGACCAGGACAAGATAGCTTCCCTAACTCATGACACCAATGTAAACATTGTTGAGCTGTTCCAGCGTCATGATCGACCACACCTTGATGGAGCTGTGAGGCGAATCAATGTGGGGTTAGGGATGGCTCCGAGGACAGGCAACTTTGCTCATGTTTGTCTGGTGCCTGTCGGGACTATCAACAGATGGGGTTTCATTAGGCGTGGCCTATGCCTAAACAGGACTGGGAAGGGAAGATGGGTACAGCTGATTCATGAAAGTACAGGGGGTGGATCAGGGGCTACACATGGTCAAATACCTGTTGTCATAGGTAGGAAAAGTAGGTCTTTTTTAGACAACAGGTTCAACTGCCTGAAGAGTACCTTCAGCAGTTTAAAAAATACTGAAACAATCACCCACAAAAAAGATTTTAGCCCTTCAAATATCACATATACCAGATGTCACAAAGAAAAACAAACCACTGAAAAGAGTACAATGGGGCATTTCACAGACTTATCAATCCTCCATCAAAACATGCAATCAATAAAAAATTAAAACAACTAAAATACAACTATTAGAAGTAGAGCTCCAATCTTTGAACTGCACAGCAGTTTATATTACTGCACACTGGTGTAGAGACACAGAAATTCAACATTTAGTATTATCATTGTATGAGGCAATCTCTTACTGCAGAACTACTTCAAGGGGTGGAGGATCACGCATTTATATCAGAAAAGGGACACAGTTAAAATCAAGACATGACCTCAGTACAATAAGTGAAGACAAACACTTTGAAATATCAGCTATTGAACTTGATATCACCAAGAAATTGATCACCTTCATAAACATCCTCAAAGTTTTGGCATGTCCCCATTGGTCAATAGTGGAACAAGGGTTACTACAACGACTGCATCAGTAATTGACCATGTGGCCACAAATATGGACAGGGAAAAATGTGACATAGCTATAAAAGATCTCAGACTATCAGAGCATCTATGTCAAATAACAACAGTAAAATCAGGCATTGAATCATTCCCTGAAAGCCTACAAACGACATCTATCAGAAATCTAAATAAAAGATTTTTCAAAAGTACTAGAAAAGTAAAGTTGGGATGAAGTGTATAAGGAAATCAATGTGAATATGAAATTCTCTAAATTCTCCACATTGTTTAAATTGAACTTTGAAAAGGCATTTCCAAAAGTATACATGTCTGTATCAACATCTCACGAAAACAGGTGGATAACAATAAGTATTAAGGAGTCCTCCCAAACACTTAAACACCTCAGTTTCATGAAAAAGATTTGCAGTGATCCAGAAGTCTTAAATTTCTGTTATAGATACAAAAAGATCTATATGAAGGTGCTGATTGCTGCAAAAAAATCATTTAATAACAAAATAATATATAATACAGAGAACAAAAGCAAAGCCATCTGGGATGTTATAAAAAAGGAAATGGGGAGAGGCAAACAAATGCAGAATAACATACTGCTAATGGGGGGAGGATAAGGTAATAAATGATCTATGACACTTAGCAAACTATGTAAACGGGCATTTTTCAAGTATTGTAGAGAAGTTACAGCAAAAATTCCCCAAAACAAATATAAAACCTGTAAATAATGTTACACTAAATACAATGATGTTACATCCAAACACAGAGAATGAAGTCATAAAACTGTTCAAAAACTAAATAATAAAAAGTCAGTAGACGTAAACGAAGTACCAATGTGGGTACTGAAACAATGCATAGGGATTATACAAGGCCCCTTAACAAACATAATAAATGAATCCTTCACATCAGGGACATTTCCAGAGCAGTTAAAACAGGCAAGAGTTGTACCTTTACTTAATAAAGGTAATGCAGAAGACATACCAGCCCATTTCCCTGCTGTCAGCATTCTCAAAAATAATAGAAGCAATTATGAAAGACAGAGTAATGAATTACCTGAATAAATCTTTTAAGCGAATCACAGTTTGGTTTCCGAAGTGGCAAAAATACGTAGTCAGCCAGTGTAGAATTCACAAAAGGTGTACTTGATGCTCTTGATAAAGATGAGTGTTTCACAGGCATATTTTTTGGTTCTTTCTAATGCGTTTGATACAGACGACCACAAGATTCTATTAAATAAATTAGAATCATTAGGAATAAGAGGGGTAGCTAATGACTGGTTTCAATCATACCTAACAGATAGGGTACAAAGAGTAGAGATAACGCATATTTCAAATAGATCTAAACATTTAGTAAAACACTTATCAGAATCAAAATACATTAACATAGGGGTTCTGTAAGGTAGCATATTAGGACCAACACTGCTCCTGATATACATCAATGACTTTCCCAGTGTGTTACTCATGGTGAAAAAATTCTCTTCGCTGATGACAGCAATATTTTAGTCCCTGAGAAAACAAGCGATCTCCTTGCCTAGAAAGCAAATGAAACTCTAAAGGAAGTTTATGATTGGTCAATAAGCAATAAAGTGACATTGAACATAAAAAACTAATGCCATGAATTTCAGTTTGAAGAGGAAAAATGACAACGTTAAATTAAATGTAGGTAGGACCTCTATAGGATCTGTAACAAATGCAAAATTTCTAGGAATGAATATTGATTCTCAGTGGAAGTGGTGTGAACACACAAAGGTACTTGCAAACCGAATGTCATCAGCATGTTATGCCCTTAGAATCCTATCATCAGTGTGTAACATGCAGTGTCTTTTAGTTACATCTTATTCATATGTACACTCAATTCTTAGCTATGGCATTCTTTTTTGTGGAACAAATGCATAAAATATGAACACAATTTTCAAACTCCAGAAAAAAGCCATAAGAATAATAATCAAAAATACTAGTCAAGCTCATTGTAAAGATCTGTTCAAAACACTGGGGATTTTAACCGCTCCATGTGAATACATTTACCACTCAGTTGTATGCATCAAAAATAACATTGGTAATTACTACACAAACAGCTCTGTCCATGACCATGCAACAAGAGACAGACTCAACTTCCATTAACCAAGAAAAAATTAACATAAAACTCAGAGCAGCATTTTCTACCAAGGAATAAAACTGTACAATAAATTACCAAAAGAGATTGAAGAAAATGCAAAAATACACTTATTTAAAAAAGCAACTAATAAGTACCTGTTATGCAATACATTTTATACATTGAAGGATTACTTAGATAAAACAGAGTAGGGGTTTGATAAAAAAAAGTTATACAAATAAATAATTACTAATAATGATTGTGAAACATCCAATATTCCACATAACACCTTCTCTTTATGTATGTATGGTTCTTGGGCGAGACGTCGGATGTCATAGTGAAAACTCCACAATATTTCATCAGCTGATGATGGGAAGCTGCATTGCAGAAAATGACCCAGAGATCACTTGTGTGTGTGTGTGTGTGTGTGTGTGTGTGTGTGTGTGTGGGTGGGTGGGTGGGTGTGTGTGTGTGTGTGTGCGCACACACGCGAGCGCATTTGTGTGTGTAGTGAAAAGTGAAGTGTTATGAAACAATGTGTATATAGTGTGTGTAGCGACTGATAGCGAGATATGAGTGAACAGTATTGCATTACATTACTTAATGAGTTATTCTTGAAAAAGTGTTGTATACCAGGAGTAAATCTAATGATTGCCTCTAACTAAAAGTCTGTAAATATATGTGTATACGAATTAGGTTATTTTAAATTGATCTAAACTTGTAAATACTTTGACATGTCCTATATCCTTGTAAAAAGGAGATCTACAGATGAAATAAGCTACTACTACTACTACTACTACTACATTATAGTTAGGAGAGGAGGTAAGTCAGCCACAACTTCGGTGTAGAATCTGACAGGGAATTCATCAGATCCTGGCGCTTTGTTCAATTTTAACGATTTCAGCTCTTTCCCAACACGAATTACACTAGTATATCTTTCATTCATCTTTTCAGTGGTATGAGAATGTAATTGCGGCAGTTCACTAGAGGTTTACTTCGTAAAGGAACATTTGAAAACTAAGTTAATCATTTCAGCATTTCGTTTGCAGCTCTCAGTTTCAGTTCTTGTCTCTTTAATCAGCGTCTGGACACTAACTTTGGTGTCTCTAACAGCCTTTACAGAGAACAAGAATTGCCTTGGGTTTTGCGTAATAGCGTTTGACAGTATTCTACTTTGGTACTCATTGAAGGCGTCACACATTGCTCTATTTACAGTCAAACGTATTTCATTCAGCATCTCTCTATCTACAGACCTATGCTTTGTCTTACACCTATTATGCTATAATCTCTGTTTCTTTAAAAGTTTCTTTATAGTGACTTTACACTATGGAGGTTCCCTCCTGTTACGAACTGTTCTATGTGGTATCCAGTGCATGGTCGGGGCTTTGGTGTGATGGGTGCTGTAGTTTTTTCCATGTGGGTGACTGTAGTGGCGTGGGAATAGGGGAAGTAAATGAGACTCATCAGTGGTTTTGTAGGATTTGTAGTAGAGATAGGAAGATACTGGAACAGGAGGGGAAAATTGCTGCCCTTCAGGCTGAATTAGACAAGGCCAGGGGAGATCTTGACAGGTTAAGGAGGGAGAAGGGTAAAGAGAGGTGGGAAGTGGCAACAGGCAACAGGAGGAACAGGCTTAGAACTTTGTCTGACAGCTTTATGGTGAATGTGGAAAATAGATTTGACCTGTTGCTTCAGTTAGAAGCTGGTGAGCCTCAAGCAGTTGCAGGTGTAGACAGGGCACAACAAACTTTCAGCAGCAGATTGAAAAGTAAGAATGTAGGGAAATCAGAAAAGAGATAGAAAGTGTTGTTGTTAGGTAGTTCCCATGGAAGAGGTGTTGGCCAACTCTTGCAGGATGAACTAGGATCAGAATACCAGGTCACCAATTTTTTTAAACCTAGTGCTGGTCTGGAGCAGGTGACAGAGGATTTAGGATCACTTTGCAAAGATTTCACTAAGGAAGACACCGTGGTTATAGTGGGTGGGGCAGGTAACAGTATTGACAGAATTCCTGGGTACAGTATAGAGTGTGACCTGGCGAAGATTGCATCAGCATCGAAGCATACTAGTGTTGAGTTTGTATCTGTTCTTGGGCGCCATGACCGACCTCATTTGAACTCTTCTGTCAAGAGAGTTAATTTGGAGCTGGAACGGCTGCTCATGTCGGGTGCGGGGTCACACATTGGTGTGGTTCATGTTGATTCTCTCAGTAGGTGGGATTATACTAGGCATGGCCTTCACCTCAACAGGAAGGGGAAGGGTAAATTGGCTGGGGAAATAGCAGGAAAGTTAAAGGGGGGAGGCACTGTCATGAGTGGTAAAATACCAGTGGTTACAGGATTCAGAAAAGACCCTTTTTTAGGGTAGGGAGGACAGAAAGAAAGCAAATTTTAAGAGAGGTTAGAACTGAGACAAACCTTCAGTTTGAAAAAGAAATCAAAAAACATAATTCCAGCTTATTACATCAGCATAAACAGCCATTGGTTAAGAATTTTAAACTGTCAGCAGATATTTTAACTCCACCCAATTTTAACTCAGACAATGTGAAATGTCAGCTATCTTTATTGCATCAAAATATTCGAGGACTGAGAAATAAAATTAATGAATTAACTATATGCATAGATGAATTAGAGTCTTCAAACCCAGCTGACATAATCTGCCTCTCTGAACATCATGTGACCACTGGTATAGAACTTTTAAGTGTTACAGGGTTTAGGTTAGCATCTCACTTTTGTAGATCAGAAATGGAGAAAGGAGGAGTTGCCACATTCATCAGGAACTGTCATAAATTTAAGAACATAGACATTCATAAATTTTGCCTAGAACAGCATATGGAAGCATGTGCAACAGAATTAGATTTTCACAAAAAATCTTTCATAATATTAAGTGTATATCGAGCACCTGCAGGTAACTTTAATCTGTTTGTAAACCACCTTGAAGCTGTACTGGCCCATTTAATAACCAAAAACAAAGAAATAGTGGTTGCTGGTGATTTCAATGTAGATTTCCTTAAAGACTCTCCGAATAAGAACTTATTTGAGTTAGTAACACTATCATTCAACTTAATTCCCACAGTAAAGTTCCCCACTAGGATAGCCACTTGCTCACAAACAGCCATTGATAATATCTTTATAGAAAAGTCCAATGAACAAAATTATATTACAAAACCAATAGCCAATGGCCTCTCAGACCATGACATGCAGTTCCTTCTGTTAAATGTTAATACTGAACAGGATATAAAATCTGTTAAATCTGAGCTCAAGAGGGTAATCAGTAAGCCAAAAATTGATTATTTTAGGACACTCCTCAGAGACATTCACTGGACTGATGTTTACAGTGCTCATGGCATGAATGAAAAATATAACATTTTTGCTAATAAAGTGCTTACCTTATTTGAACACTGCTTTCCCCCAAAACTTACCAAGGTTAGAGGAAAATCTACAAAGAAGCCATGGATTACTCGAGGAATAAGGGTATCTTGTAAAACAAAAAGAAAACTGTATCTGTCAATCCGAAACATTTCCAATGTTGATGCTATAGCACATTATAAGAAATACTGCAAAATATTAAAGACTGTAATATGGATGTCAAAGCAAATATATTACAAGGAAAAGATAGTCATATCAGATAACAAAATAAAGACAATATGGGATATAGTGAAGGAGGAGACCGGTAGGACCAGACATGAAGAGGAACAAATAGCATTAAGAGTAAATGATACATTGGTGACAGATGTGTATAGTGTGGCAGAACTTTTTAAAAAACATTTTATAACTGTTACTGAAAAGATGGGGTTGTCAGGTTCAGTAGATGCTGCTATGGATTACCTTAGACCAGACATTTCAAGTAATTTCCATAATATGAATTTGACCCTCACTACCCCAACAGAAATAATGTCCATCATAAAATCTTTAAAATCAAAAACATCTAGTGGGTATGATGAAATATCAACAAAGTTAATTAAAGAATGTGATTCTGAGCTAAGTAACATATTAAGCTATCTGTGTAACCAGTCGTTTATCAGTGGAATATTTCCTGAATGGCTGAAATATGCTGAAGTTAAGCCACTGTTTAAGAAGGGAGATAAAGAAATAGCATCAAATTTCCGTCCAATTTCACTGTTACCAGCATTCTCAAAAATTTTCGAAAAAGTAATGTACCGTCGTCTTTATAACCATCTTATCTCAAATAACATACTGTCAAAGTCACAGTTTGGATTTCTAAAAGGTTCTGATATTGAGAAGGCTATCTTCACTTACAGTGAAAATGTGCTTAATTCATTAGACAAAAAATTGCAGGCAACTGGTATATTTTGTGATCTATCAAAGGCATTTGACTGTGTAAATCACAATATCCTTTTAAGTAAACTAGAATATTATAGTGTAACAGGAAATGCTGCAAAATGGTTCAAATCTTATATCTCTGGCAGGAAACAAAGGGTGTTATTAGGAAAGAGCTTGATACATGTCTATCAGGCATCATCCAACTGGGAACTAATTACATGTGGGGTCCCACAAGGTTCCATTTTGGGGCCCTTACTTTTTCTTGTGTATATCAATGACCTTTCATCAGTAACATTACCAGATGCCAAGTTTGTTTTGTTTGCCGATGATACAAACATTGCAATAAATAGCAAATCAAGTGTAGTCTTAGAAAGATCAGCCAATAAAATATTTGTGGACATTAATCACTGGTTCCTAGCCAATTCTTTGTCACTAAACTTTGAAAAAACACACTACATGCAGTTCAGAACTTGTAAGGGGTGTCCCAAGAGTATATGTCTAACATATGATGACAAGAAGATAGAAGAAGTGGACAGTGTTAAATTCTTGGGATTACAGCTTGATAATAAATTCAATTGGGAGGAGCACACCACAGAACTGCTGAAGCGTCTTAACAAATCTCTGTTTGCAATGCGAATTTTGTCAGACGTAGGGGATATAAAAATGAAAAAGCTGGCATACTATGCTTACTTTCATTCCATAATGTCATATGGGATTATTTTTTGGGGTAATTCATCAAGCCAAGCTAAAGTTTTCCGGGCACAAAAACGTGCAGTAAGAATTATATGTGGTGTGAACTCAAGAACATCCTGCAGAAGCCTGTTTAGGGAACTAGGGATACTAACTACAGCTTCCCAGTATATTTATTCCTTAATGAAATTTGTCATTAAAAATATATCACTTTTTCAAACCAACAGCTCAATTCATGGAATCAATACTAGAAATAAGAATAATCTTCACAAGAATTTAAAGTCACTTAGTCTTGTACAAAAAGGTGTGCATTATTCAGGAACACACATTTTCAATAACTTGCCAGCAGCCATAAAAAGCTTAACAACCAATGAAATTCAGTTTAAGAGAAGCCTAAAGGATTTATTGGTGGCCAACTCCTTCTACTCCATTGATGAATTTCTTAGTAAAACCAACTGATTTGTATATAAGTACAACATAACTTCTGCACAATTTCAGTGCAGTAATGTGTTCACTGAAAATTTGTGTGTGTGTGTGTGTGTGTGTGTGTGTGTGTGTGTGTGTGTGTGTGTGTGTGTGTGTGTGTAAGTATAATCTAACTTCTGCACCATTTCAGTGCAGTAATGTGTTCATTGTAAATAAGTATTACAGTAGTTGTATTACATGTTTATTACCTTATAAATAAATAAAAAACGTTTTTTATTTTAAATTCAGTGCATTAGTATTTGTAAAATGACTCTTAGTGTTCATTAAAAATGACGATCATTCCACTTGGGACCTGTGGAATGGTACATTAGCTTATTTGTTTTAGTTGTAAATATTTGTCATGTATTGTTGTTTTTCTGACATGTTCCACATCCTGGAGGACCTCCTCACTACGGATCAATTGGAATGAAAGTAAATCTAATCTAATCTAATCTATTCTTTTAAACTTGAACCATAGCTCCTCTACATGCTCCTGCCCTCTGCTGAAAGTTTCAAGTTCCTCATTGAGATGTCACTACTGATTTTTTATCTATTTCACTGAACATATATATCTATCTGCTTGTTTTAGTTGTCCTTTGTGCTTTGGTAATCATTCTTGCCACAGCTGTGTCCAGGTCACTGATAACATCCTCAAAAGGGTCAGGTCCATTTATTGCCATTAGATCCAATATATTTCCACAACGACTGGGGTACCTACCTATCTGTTCTAGGTAATTTCCAGAGAAGGCATTTAATAATGTTTCACAGAATGTCTTATCAACCCAACCTCTAACAAAACTAATTTTCGCAGTTAATTGTGGGATGATAGAAGTCTCCACTGATGATTACAGTGCGAATGTGGAACTCACATACAAGTGAACTGAGGTTTGCTCTAAAGCCTTTAGTTACATCAGGGGATGAATCTGGTTGGCGACAGAAGGATCCAGCTATCATTTTATTCCCCCCCCCCCCTTGATTCTGAGTCTTGTCCAAACAATCTCACATGCAACTTCAATTTCTATCTCTCGCACTTGGTTTTCTTGCCTACTGCGGCAAATACACGTCGTCCATTTCCCATTTGCCTATCCTTTCGATGTACACTTAAATTTTGCTTGAAAATCTCACTGCTGTCAATTTCAGTGTTCAACTGGCTTTATGTACCTAGGGGCTTGTGAGCTTCCCTGTTTTTCATGAGCGCTTCTAATTCTGACAATTGGTTTGCGATGCTTGGACAGTTTACCATTATAATCTTAATACCCTCACTTTTGGGAGGCATTTCCTTTGATCTTACACTGATACTTCAGGGTTTCCTACAGCCTTCGTTTTTTGGATTCGATGGAGAGTCCCCTTATCAAAAAAAAAAGCCTTGTGTACACAGTCAGCTATCTGAGCAGCAGCATCTGCTGTGTAGTGCACACCTGACCCATTTAGGATAACCGTACAGTTCTCAACCATGTGACTCAAAGTCCAAGAAATCGCAGTCTGGCTTGTCACAGAACCTTCGAAGTCTCATGTTCAGTCCCTCCACTCAACTCTGAACCGAAGGGCCAGTGTCAGTTCTGGGCACAAGGCTGCAAATTGTAAGCTTTGTTGAAACTTCACGCAAAGGCTGGTCTTCTCAACCTTCTCTGCCGATCACTGGAATGACCTGAGCATGATCTCGGAGCACAAAAGACAGGCATCATTTGTTTCAACGTGCACCACAATCTGCAGTATTTGCACACTGTTCCCTCAATTGCTGCTGGAATAGCCTCTTCAACATGTTGAATGAGACACGCAGGCATACACACTGAATGCATCTGGTGTCCTATCCTGTTCTTTGCTGCCACTTCGCATTTGTCATACATTTCTACTGCTGACAGTTATTAGACCCCTACCCTTTTGGGTTGCCTCCTCTTGACACCGAATAAAACAGGTGTGCCCAAAGCAGACGAGGTGAATCCCACTGGCTCAGTTTCAGTAAAAGGCAGCACATCGAACTTGATTGTTGGTAGATTTGTATAACATCCTTAGTCCTTCTTGGTCCCTGTCCATCCTGTATATGACACTTAGCTCTACCATTGTCGTTCCACTCACAATGAAGTAGATGAGTAATAGCTCCTGCACTTTCTGCGGAGGAGACAGGACCCACAGAAGAGGATAGTACTTGAGGTACCTATGGTACACAACTCTCCAACTCATCCCACGTTCAAGAACAGTTTTCACAGTGGGGCTGGAGTTTGGCTGGTGCAATGATTTACAAGACATTGAACAAATAACTTTAAATTAAGCCTACTGATTATATTTTAACCTGTTGAGCTAAAAAGTTGCTATTTCCCTAGAAGAAATGAAGCAAATACACAAAACGAGATTTATGTTAAGGCAACGGAAAAACGTATGACAAAATTAGTAGTTTCCTAAAACTTTTGAGGTTGATTATGGTTATTAGCAAACTAGAAAACAGAGTTAATTTACGATCAGTGCAAATGATATATAGGGCTGCTCCTCTTTGAGGAAAACTATATGTAACACAATATGTTAGAATATCTGTTACGAATCACAAATGCCAATTTACTAAAAATTGCTCATTGATTATGCAAAAGACAATGGTAGCTTCCTAAAATGCTCAAAAAAGCGCGTCTATTTTCATTGATATGCAATAAAATTCAGGGGAGGTGTATTCTTGAGCAGAACTGTGAACCACAAATGCTGATTTGCTACAAAATATGTTGTGTATCGAAAACACTCGTGCTGATTACTAACGAAAACGTAGTTTTCTAAGCATCCGAAACGATGAAACGAAGTATGGAGGACGACAATTTGTCTGTGTATCAGGAGGAAATGAGCTTGATGGTCTCATGATCAACAGTGAGACATGATGTCAATGATCAAAACTTCGATCTCAGGGAACCTAGACAGTGCCATGATATGACATTAAATTTTTTTTGAAATTTATGGTAACGTCTTATGGAACCAAACTACTGAGGTCATCAGTCCCTAAGATAACACACTACTTAATCTAACTTAAACTGACTTACGCTAATGACAACACACACCCATGCTCGAGGGATGACTCGAACCTCCGATAGGGGCAGCCACGCGGACTGTGACAAGGCGCTTCAGACCACGTGGCTACCCCACGCAGTAAATGACAAGACATCATGGGCCAGTACCTGTAATGATTTGTAGTCAAGTTTCAAGAAACAAGAAGTTATCATGGGTAAACGAATATGTTTTGAATTATTTTGCAGTTTTATCTTCATTGAAATATTTTTCTGTGTTTCGATTAAAACTTTACCTGTTGCTGCCAGTGTACACAGAAATCACCTCTTACTACTTTTTGAGAAAAATAAAGCTACCAAAAGCTATTTGATGTTAGTTAAAGGTAATTTGAAGGTGCCGTGACAAAGCATGGGACACCCTTGATCAAAGACAAAATGGCGGATGGGAATTGAATTTGCTTCAAACAAAGTGGAGTATAGCCACCGTATGAAATTTAAACTCCTTTTGAGGGGCCATAAGAGCCATTCACACTAGCCATCATATCAACAGCATTTTCACGTCATACTGTAATCACACTGTCCATCACGTCACATCATGTAAAGTCATGTGATCTCAACCTATTGAAGGTTCTCAATCGTTTTCAACTTAAGAAATAACAAAAAATAACAAAGATGTAGAATAAAACTGATGTCAACGACAACCTGACGAAACCATGTCGAAATGAAGTATGAAGGATGATAGCATGTCTGTGTATCAAGAGTGAATGAGCCTAGCTGTCACACTATCAACAGTAAATGATGACTTCAACCATCAAAACTTTGATCCCGGGAAACGCAGACAGAGACGGTATGGCCAGTGTGAAGGCTGCCGTATGAAATGCATTGTGGAATGTTTTGATGTGCCATGATATGACATGACGCAATGGCCAGTGTGAAATATTTGACTGGTCAAGTAAAACTGCTTCAGCTGTTAAAGGCTAAGTCACACTGGCCATCACGGCGGCATCATGTCATGGCATAATTACGTCAAGGTGTTTTCACACTGGCTGTCACGTCACAGTAGGTAAAGTCAATTCAAGTTACATGAGTAGAGCACTTGCCCGCGAAAGGCAAAGGTCCCGATTTCGAGTCTCGGTCCGGCACACAGTTTTAATCTGCCAGCAAGTTTCATATCAGCGCACACTCCGCTGTAGACTGAAAATTTTATTACATTTCAGAATATTTGGCCGGACGGGGAATGACGTGATGTAACGGCCGTTGTGCATTCACCTTAACAAGTAAGCAAGACAGGAAAAATCTATCTCCTGAAATTCAGTTTTATATTCTGGCTGTTGTATCGCATGTGAATATAGTGATTAAAAATTTTCGCACAAAAATTTTGAGAACAAACTTTAAGGCCCGTCCACACGCAATGATCTTATCTGCGCAAATGTCTGTGCACATCTCATCTACGCATACAGATCGTTGCGTGTGGACAGAAGATTTGCACCAATCTGATGTGTGTGCAAACCTGGAAGTTGGAGTTGGAGGTTTGAGCGAAACCTCTCAAATCTGTCGGTTCAAACCACATCTGCGCAGACAAGTTGGAGCGTGTGGACAGGAGAACATCGCAAATCTGGCGCGAAACAGCTGTTTGCTCAGTCTAGTGTTTGTATTTGTGTGCACAGGGCATTAAAATGGCTGATACTCGTCAGTGTTCTCGAGCGTTTGTAAGTGAATTCATTGAAATATACAGAAACCACCCATGTTTGTGGAAGATTAAAAGTAAAGAATATAGAGACCGAGATAAAAAGACAGCAGCATACAATGCTCTAATTGAAAAATTGTGGGCAATTGGCGCCTCGGCAAACAGAGAAACGGTAATAAAAAAATAATTTCGTTGCGAACTTTCGAAATTATTTGCGGATGGATGTTGAAACTTATAATTATCTCTTAAAGCATGTAACCCCTCATATTATGAGAAAAATACTTGTATGAGAAGGGCAATTTCTCCTCATGAACGCCTGGCAGTAACATTAAGATTCCTAGCAACAGGTAGGAGCTACAATGATTTGGAATTTTCATCTGCAATATCGAAACAAGCATTGAGTGTAATAATACCCAACACATGTGAAGCTATTTACGCTTTCCTGAAGGATGAGATCGTGAAGGCAAGCCAAGTAAAGTAGTCTGTCAGCGACCTGTTTACCGAAAAGAGTTATCCAAAGTTCAGAAATCTAGAAGATCTGGTGTAGGAGTAGATAAAGTATACCAGCCAACGTTATGGTATTTTGATCTGCTTGGCTTTCTTAGTGATCAAGAAACGCCAAGACCAAGCAGGAGTACAATTGAAGATGAAATTGGAGTGCCAATGTGCGAGGAAATGGAACACGAGGGTATGTAAAACAAAACAGGTTCGCCCTGCAACTCTAGCAGTAATTTTACGTGACAAAACTGCTTTCGCTTTAGCAGCCACTGTCTGCACCATTTTGACCGCTTTCTCTGTTTCCTGCGGTTGGTCTGAATGTTTTTTGCAACACAGGTTGCGAACACAGACCACAACAGAACTTCCTCCATTTCTATTTTTCAAAATAACTGAATTACATTTTGACGTTTTCGGGGAGTGTAGTCGCTTGCCACTGATATTTCTTTTCTACACCGACAGATGGCGGGCGAGTAGTAGATTGGGGTTTGTGTCGTGTGAACACACCACATTTGCAGCGATCTTTTGCATGTAGAGACATCTGCGCCGATGTCTGCGCAGACAGATCGTTGCGTGTGGACCGGGCTTTAGCGGACAATCACAAGTAGACCTCTTTGCTCAAAAATTATTATCTTTGGTGTTTGCATTATCTCTGGTATACAGCGTGTTCCGGAAAGCCCCGATAGGTTTTAAGTCCTTTACTGCTATACTTTAGACATGGCGGTGGTTCCCATATCGAAGAAAAAGAAGGTTTGTGTCGTTAATGTATTAGACAGGTGATAGCGAAACGTTTTACGCATCATAGGGAAATTTGTATTTGTTTGTGTATGAAAATTTTGGATCGTAGTGGTGCATAACAGTACAGATATCTGTCTGGATGCAGTGGATTCGGTTTGCGTTGCACGTTGTGTGTACAGATAGGTTATGTAGTTGTAGTGTTGTCAGGTTGTTAATATTATTGTATGTTGTTGCAGTTCGTTGGAGACGGCGTATTTAAGGCCGAATTAAATGAGTTCCTTACGCGAGAACTCGCTGAGGATGGATATTCCGGCGTGGAGGTTCGTGTCACACCAACGCGTACGGAGATCATCATTATGGCAACAAGAACACAGAACGTTTTGGGCGACAAGGGTCGGAGGATACGAGAATTGACGTCCGTTGTTCAGAAAAGATTTAACTTTCAAGACCAGTCAATTGAACTCTATGCAGAGAAGGTGGCGACTAGAGGGCTTTGCGCTATAGCACAGGCAGAGTCCCTTCGTTACAAGCTGATTGGAGGTCTCGCTGTTAGGAGGTAAGTGTGATACGTAGATATTTTAGTGTTTGAGTATACTTCTGTGTATTCCAGTGGAATTACGTGATTTGTGCTGTAGATATAGACGTCTGCTTCAGGAAAGGCTGTTTTGCGATCACCAGCCACTTAGGCAAAATCGTTTCCTTGAATTAACCCTTAGTTAGTAACTCGTGAAAAATTGGCAATTACGGTAACATCCGTCTGGGAGCCTAAGATGACGAAATTTTTCAAAGAATTTCCACTGTAATGAATATCGGAAATAATTTAAAAGCTTGATGAAAAGTTAATACTAATATTTTTTGTCTTGCAATCACTTTTTACATGATATAGTTAGTAAAGTATTTTATTCCTTTGCGAGATTGACTCTCAAATCAAATAGTTTCTAAACTTGACATGTGATTTCTCAAAAATCTTGATATTCATGCAAATAAATAGGGGGAAAAACTCAAATGTTGTACATATTTTCATGGGGCACTGTAAGGAACTGGCTTTATCACATTTCACACACTTGTATGCTGTTATTCTGTTAAATATGTAGGGACAGTGACGGTTTTCTCTTTTCTAGCTTGTCACTTATTTTTCTTTTTGTTGGGTTCTCATGTCTTTGCTTTTCACCCAAAATACATGAAATACTTTTCCTGGGGTCGGAATCTGGAACCTTTATTGCATATGACGTCTTTCGTTCCTATGCTCTTCATGAACTCAAATCTTGAAATCGCACCTTTATGAAGATACATTGCATAAGCATTTGCGCAGTTCCAAGATATTAGGAAGTAAAATACTGACAGTGGCCATTTCCTTGTTCTCTGGTTAGCTTAGTAGTTGCTGCACTTCATATCTAGAGTGTCTATGCCAGATTTTCTGGCATTGTAGAAACTGGTTTGTTGTTACTTTCATGAGTATATACAGTGTGGTGCATTGAAGAAAGTGCTAAAACTGCCTTAGATTTTTGGAACAAAAGATAAGTGTAAGATCCTTGGTAAAACCATACGTACTGGAGCCCACTTCTTTCTTTGGGTTGGGAAGAAGCTCCTTCGGAACCTCTCTTTTGTTGGATTTTAGAGTTCCAACATGTCAGCCTGTTTTTCAGCAGCTCCTTACACAGTTCAGTGGAGGAAAACCAATGAAACAGTGACATCCACACAGTAGCAAGTTCAACTCATGAATGAAGCATAGCAGGAACTTGAGGAGCTTTTATACCTCCCTGAGAGATGGATGTTACCAGCTGAGGGTTAAATGATTAGAATCCATATAAGTCCATTTGTAGGCGGCTTTTGATGCCAATATCAACCACACCCACACCGAACAATTATTCGGCAATGACATATGTTGTCAACACTCCATTGCAGTTTGAGAGTACTAGACAGGAATACAATGTCAGATGTCTGCACTGTGGTCCACTGAATCTGATACCGGTTCAGAAGTCGGAACGAATACTTGGAGTTGTTTGATCCCATAGTGGAGCGTTCGACAGTGTCCTCAAAAGTTCTTATCAGCTTAGACATCCTGGGCAATATTTATTGGAAGAAACAAAAGTAGGCTACAGTGCACAACTTTTTGCTCTCTGATGTAGAATAAGATTTCATGAGAAAGTTTTGTACAGGTAATTTGAAGCAAAGCAAGCAGAAACAAGAG
Organism: Schistocerca americana; assembly: GCF_021461395.2. NCBI lineage: Eukaryota > Metazoa > Arthropoda > Insecta > Orthoptera > Acrididae > Schistocerca > Schistocerca americana. The sequence goes on along the minus strand of NC_060125.1, from coordinate 554,343,016 downwards.
GTGCTTGGAGAAGTGAAGTGAAGGTTGGCTTGTTATCTCTACAGGAGTAATTGTGGGTTAAACCAGGAACTTATCATGCCACTTTTTTTTTTTGTAAAAGTATTCCGTGCAGACTCTTACAAACCCATATAAAAGACATTGATCTAAACCATACAAACTATATTTGGTTTTGTTATGCGATCATATGAGGCCCTAAACAATAAGGTAAAAGTGCAGTGGAAATTGTCATTCTGTTGGTGCCCAGAATAAACCTGATTTCCATTATTTTCTACAATCATCTAAATGTGTCTTATATAAAAGTGAGCTTGAATCAGAAACATGATAAACTTTAGAAATAGCCCATTTTGTATCGGAACATTGTATAAGGTGTTGAGCCCTACTTTTTTTAATAAAAAATGAAGGGGTATAAAAATCCAATAACAGGGGTAGTGTTCTTGGTGTTTGTATTAATTTGAGATAATCACTTGAGTTGCTCAGCCTGCCGCTTTGCACTTTGGAATGTAAAGAATGTGTGATACATCTCGGTGAAGAATGTCGTGGGCTGGTTGGTATAGCATCTGCAGTTGCTAGCTGTTTGATACAGTATAATCCACAGTTAACTAATGTGTACAGTGGGTGTGCACTGTATGGACATTGAATACGAAGCAAATGGTGTTGACATTGAAGATTATTGAAAAAGTAGGAAACAAAAGTTTGTAGTGTTATGCCATCATTACATCACCAAACATTAAAGGCTGCATCATAAAGCTTTCGAATTTGATCTAGTTAGTTTGGTGTCCGATGTATCATTTGCATGATAAGTTGTAATGATGTGGAGTGAGTCATTTTACATTATCACAAATTAATGTGTAAATGTGGCTACATGCTGAACCTCCAAGTTTTTCCCTTTACAATATTAGAATCCCTTCTAAAGGGGAGGAGTTGTCGTAAAACTTTTTCAAATATTACTTTACTGTGTATGACATTTTATGTCACTGGGTAAGTTACCAAAAGTAAGTTACTCCTTTGACAGACATCTACAAGATGGACATTGGTGAGTCCCACGTGTTATTCTTACACCATGTTTTGAGCGACGAAGACTTTCTTAGAGATGAATTACTCGAACTTTATTCCATATGACATTACAGAATGAAAATGTCAGCAAACTGATTTCTCTCTCCCTAAGATTTACAATGATTCATCGGCAAATGTGACTGAACTAAGTTGTTCTAGTAGCTCCAAAATATGCTTTCCCATTTAAATTTTCATCAATGACACCTACAAATTTGAAAGGTTTTGTGCCCTAATTATTTCCTCACCATGTGTTAAACTTATCCTCATTGTGGTATCCCTAGATGTGCAGAACTGAATTTACCTTGTTTACTATTTCTTTTGTTGCTGTGTTCATGGTTAGACTGATTACAATACTAGTGCCATCTGCATATAGAACTAATTCTGCTTCTTGTATGTTAGATGGAAGGTCATTTACATATGAGGAACAACAGTAAATGTAAGATTGAGTCGTGGTAACCCCTATCGTGATTTCTTCCCATCAGAATAATTTCCCCGAACTAAGTTGAATTTTTAATAGCAACTTTTTGAGTTGTTTTGGTTAGATATTGCATCCATTGGTGGGCTACCATCAGTGCAATAAAACTTATTTACATAGGAGAATATTGTGATTGACACAGATAAACATCTTGCAGAAAATGCCAGCCAGCACTATTTTGTGGTTCAGTACTTGTAGTATTAGGAGAATGAACAAACAAATGACATTCTCAGAAGAAAAACTGTTCTAATATCCAGGCCATGATTTTCTGAGGTCATTATTGTAGTTCAGGTGAGAAACTATTCTAGAATACATCAGTCTCAAATTTTGGAAAATATCGATGTGAAACAGTTCGGTTATTATTGACATTCCTTCAGAATTCATTGGGAGAGTCAGCTATGGCAAAACTCTTCCAGCTGGTGTTCAAAATGCAGGAGACAAGCAAAATACTTGTAGGAATGTGTGAGGCAATAGTAACCTTGGCTCATGACTTACCTTAGAAGATAGGTTAAGGAAAGACACATATATTTGTAACATGTGTAGACTTACAGAAAGTTTTTGACAATGTTGACTGGAATACTCTTTGAAATTTTGAAGGTAGCAGGGGTAAGATACAGGAAGTGAAAGGCTATTTACAACTTGTCCAGAAACCAGGCAGCAGTTATGAGCTGAGGCCCATGAAAGGAAAGAAATAGCTGAGAAGGGAATGAGACAGGGTTGTAGCCTATTGGCAGTGTTGTTCAACCCACACAATGAGCAAGCAGTGAAGGAAACCAAATAAGAGTAGGAATTAAAGCTCAGAGAAAAGACACACAAACTTTGAGGTTTGCTGACAACATTGTAATTGACAGACAGCAAGGTGCTGGGAAGAGCAGGTGAATGGAATGGTCAGTGTCTTGAAAGGAGGATGTAAAATGAACATCAACAAAAGCAGAACAAGGATAATGGAATGTAGTTGAATTTAAATGAGTTCATACAGAGGAATTAGATTCGGAAATGAGACAAACTCGGTACCAGGTGTACCTGTATGAAATGAGGTTTTTTTGTGAAAATGAAACACTAATTTTGAATTGAAAAGTAAAAACATTTTATTCAAAGTACTGACCATTGCTTTCTATACATTTTGACCACCTTTGTGGCAATTTGTGGACACCACGCCAAGAGAAATGTTGGTCTTTTGAAGCAAACCAATGAGGCACCCAATTTTCGACTTCATAGGAGTCAGTGTTTCTCAGCCAGTGCGTGTCCCATTGATGAAAACAAATGGTAGTTGGAAGGGGCCAAGTCTGGTGAATACGGTGGGTGGGGTAGCAGCTCCCAGCCAAGTGTTTTGATTGTATCCTGAACCAGTTTTGCTTTGTGTGCTGGTGCATTGTCATGTAAAAAAATTACTTTGCCATGTCTTCTGGCCCATTCTGGTCTTTTTTCGATCAATGCATTGTTCAAATTGATCATTTGTTGTCTATAGCGATTAGTATTCAGTTTCACTGGGTTTTAGAAGCTCATGATACACCTTATTGATCCCACAAAACACAGAGCATTGTCTTCTTGCCGAATTGATTTGGTTTTGCAGTTGATGTTGATGGTTGTCCCGGATTAACTCAGGATTTTTCCCATTTAGGATTCTTAAAATAAATCCATTTTTCATTTCCAGTAACAATTCAATGCAAAATTTATTTTCTTTCATGTCTTTGAAGCAAAATTTGGCAAATGGTTTTTTGGTTCTCCATCTGTCTTTCATTCAATTCATGTGGCAACCATTTTCCACACTTTTGGATCTTTCCCATAGCTTTCAAACGGCCAGAAATTGTTTGTTGTGCAACATTTAGCATTGCTGCCATTTGCTTCTGACTCAAAGTATCATCTTCATCCAATATTGCTCGCAATTCAGCGTCTTCGAACTATTTTGGTGGTCTTCCCCATTCTTCATTTCTTACATCAAAATCATTATTTCTGAACCGTTGAAACCATTGAAACCCTCTTTTGCATGTTGCTTCCGCTAGAGTACGATCACCATATGCCTCGACAAGCATTCGATGTGACTCTGCAGCACTTCCCCCCCCCCCCCCCCCCCCCCAAATGAAAACAAAAATTAATGCTTTCTGCAAATCACTTTGATGGAAACATGCGTTTCATGACTTGATGTATACTAAATATCTTTGACAGATGGGGGATTCCATTGTCACGGGTGGGACAGTTGCACTAAGTTTTTCAACAGTCAGATGCTGATATAACATGAAGTATAAATAGAAATAAAGTAAAAATTGACTGGTTGCCTTAAACATAATTGTTTTACCTTCCCTTTAAATCTGAATGTCAGAAGTTTACAAATTGAGCTGTTATTCATCTTTAAAACTTTGTTACGGGTGGAACAGCAAATAGACGTAGCATTGAATAACCACAAACATTTTAGAAGAATTCTGTGATTTATGTACTTATTTTCTTTTGAAAACATTGAATTCACATTAATAAAACAATTCTCTACATGACATAATATCAATAAATATTAGATTAGTAATACTTACTTACAAATAATTGCAATCAAAGACTGTCATGGGTGGGACAAGGAATTGTCACGGGTGGGACTCGTGTGAAGTACAATTTATTTTTTATTTATTTTTTATTTAAACTGATTTTATTATGTCAGTTAGCTATGAATCAGTAGGTAACATATACTTAGAGGACACTTTAAGTTTTAATAACTTTGTAGAACATTTTTGTTGCTTATAAATAATATAGATTTTGGTATAGTATTAGTTTACAGTTCTGAGTACTTAATTATTTCACTTGAAGAATGTACCACTTTGAAAAAATACTTGGCCTCTCACCCACTTTCAAAAATGTCTAAATTGCCAGGAAACTCATAAGGTGTCCCTAACATGTTTGACATTTGGATTCGGGAGAATAGCAAGAACTTGTTTAAATTCTATGTAGGATACATCCTCCTCGTCAGCTTTAAATACCTTTGCTGAGTCCCCAACAGATCGCATACACATAACCTGTATTTCCCCATTGTCTTCTACACTTCTCTGTGCAATTGCAGCATATCTGTATGTAGTGGATTTCTTTCTTGCAGTTTGGAACTCAACTAAAATAAATGTTCCTGGCATGATTTGTTCCACAGCTGGTTCTGAACCTGTAACTTCTTGGGAATTGGATGTCAACAGGACATCAGTATATGATTCATCATCACTCATCTCAGAATCTGTGTAGATTAGTGTATATATGTTGGGTGAAAGTGGGAAAACCTCCACTTTCTCTAAATCTGATTTTAGGAAAGTTCCACCACATACTAGGTTACAGGTATTGTAACCTTTGAAGTAATGCTTGCTGCGAATATCTTTTATTTTTTTAACAGCTTTCCAGCGGCCATCCAGACGGTCTCTGTTTTCATCAATATGATCTTTTGTCAGGAGAAGAAAGTTTATTCCAGAAACAGATGATTTGGCACAGTCTAAAAACTCCTGTGCATTGCTGACGATGACTTTTCTTTGCTTAACTTTATTCCAAACAGCCCTTTTTGTTACAGCTCCAATGCCATCCACTGCACCTTTCCCATGTGATGTTGCAAAGAAAAACCATTCTCCAGACACTCCAAAGTCTTGCATCATGTAGCAGAGGTTAGAAATGGTGAATTTGTTCTTAAACTGACCTGCGCAACCATCAGAAAAAATTCGTATCGAGGTCAAATTGGGAAGCTCTTGTTTCAGCTTACTTATTATACTCTTCAAACATGCATAAACTGAGTACTTGTCGTCGCACAGTTCATCGCTCACAATTGCAAATTACTGTAGCCCTTTTTTCATCCAAACACAAATAGTGACCACTGTAATCTGTGTATGACTCCAGTGGGCACTTTGTATCTCATCTTGTGCTAGTGCTACACGGTTTTCTGCAAAATCTATTTGCAATATCACTTCATCATCACTAACTGATGCTTTCACAGTCTTGAAAGCTCCAGATTGCATCCTTTTGACAGAGAAGTGCTCTTTGAATGTTTTTAGTTGAGACTGAAGTTCAGAGAGCTTCACGAAGTGTTCCACTGGTAGTAGTCTGTTTAGGGTGACACTCATGTTCGGTCCATTTTCTCCAAGATGTCACACAAATCAAACTTTCCCTCTATTAATGTGTGTAAATTCATGATGCATTTCGTGCATTGACTTGTCATGCATATTTCACTTTCTACATCACAGCAAACAAGATTCATAAGGTGAGTGTGAGTAGCAGGGAAACTAGCTATTTCTTTGTGAATGGTTTCAATGATGAAGTTGAAGTTAGCATGATATCTGCACACACATACATTGTGAGGCATTTGAGACGTTAGAACAACATTTTTAGGCCGCAACTCGTAGAATTTTGAAATCTTGATATCAATATCTGGATTCTCTTGTTTAAAAAGAAAAAAAATGCTTCCTTAACTGTCATATTCATGTGACATTTCTGCAAGCTAACTCTTTTCCCAGTTTCATGGTCTACAATAGACTTTACATCCTTTATGCCAGGTGTCTGCCTGCTGATTTCATAATTTGTGAAAAAATTTTGTATTTTGAGCAGATTATCACCTGTAAGTTTACGAGATGTCTTCTTCACTACTGGGAAAATCTGCTTTACTACCTTTTTAGCTAAGCTTTCACTTACAAGCTTTTTTATTACTGCTGATTTTTTTGAGGGGCTTGAAGGAAGCACCTTCTTTACCTGAGAAACAGCTTTGCCAAGGGACTGAGGACATTTATATGATCCTAACTGGGAAATACAGGCCTCAGACTGATCTTCAATTAATACGGACTTTAGTTTGTCTGTACTTCCTTTTTCTTTCAGCTTCCTTCTTTCGATATTCCAATAAAGATTTTTCACTGAAGGATATCTTCATCTTCATATTTTCCCTTCTTGTTTTATCCCGCTCTTTCTTTTTCTTTATGGACATTGTACTTGCTGGTATCTTTCTTCAGTTTTTCTCGAAGTTTTCTCATACACTCTGCTGATGTTGTCTTCCCCATTTTCTGAATAAACAGTAAGTTTTTATTTAGTGTAAACCATCAAAGCACTTGTTATATCGACCAATTTAACTTAACAATAACAAGAAGTGTTAAATGGTTTTGATTTGAGTAACATCCAAAAATCTGTCACGGGTGGGGCACAACTTCTTTTAACATTTATAGATGATCATTTACAACTTAGAAGGTGCCTTATGGTTCATTGGATGTTTTTATTTGTTTTTCTTACTTCTAACCTAAAATATATAGAATTACTATAATTGCCGAGTTAGAAGGTAATCTTTTTCATATTTTTTGTCACGGGTGGGACACTAAATACATAGTAACTTTTGTGAATTAGCTGCATACTTAATAACTTCCCTTTCTTTAAAAACTGAAGTTTGTCAGAAAGATAAGATTCTGCTCTTGAAATTAAACAATTAAAACATCAATAATTGCTGCAACCCAAATTTAAACAGCTGCCAACACAAAAAGCAAACCTTTTGTTTTCCATCCTCATCTGTAGAATTGCCAACTTTAACTATATTTCCTCAGCTAATTATGTAATTTTTATAATTTTTTCAGGACAGTAAAATTCAACTTTTGTAGATTCGAAAAACTATAACATTGTTAAATTTGGCATTTTTTCAAAAAATAAGCCTCAGGCTCAGTTTGACATGGAATGACCCAGGTGTAATACCAACCAAACAAAAAATTATAAAAATAAAAAAGTTGTTATATTAACTTAATTATGTTGTTAAATTAACTTAATTATGTCATGTATTGCAAAATTTGACTCGTTCCACATCATTACGAAATATTGTATTCATGATCCATGGAACGAGTATTAATCTAACCTAATCTCTAATCTAAACAAAAAAAATTAATACTCGTTAACAACAAATGTTCCCTGTCGACACATTAGTATCTTAACGCTCATTTCATACCAGTACACCTGGTAGGTGAGTTCTGCTGTTTGGGCAGCGGAATAACTCATGATGGCCGAAGTAGAGGAAATAAAATGTAGACTGGTAATCACAAGGAAAGAGTTTCTGACGAAGAGAAATTTAACATTGAATGTAGGTTTGTTAGGCAGTCTTTCCTGAAAGTATTTGTATGGAGTGCACCTATGTATGGAATTGAAACATGGATGATTAACAGTTTGAACATGAAGAGAATAACAGCTTTTGAAATATGATGCTATAGAAGAGTGCTAAAGATTAGATGGGTAGATGTAACTAGTAAGGTGGTCCTAATTGGAATTGGGGAGAAAAGAAATTTGTTGAACAGCCTGACTAGAAGAAGGGATTGGTTGATAGGGCACATTCTGAGACATCAAGGGATCACAAGTTTAGTATTGGAGGGAAGTGGGATTAAAAACTGTAGAGGGACAGAGGTGAATACAGAAGTTGTAAGCTGCAAGTTGCAGTAGTAATTTGAAGATATAGAGGCTTGCACTGGATAGTTGCATGGAGAACATCAAAAGTAGGGTTCAGCGATGGAATATTCCAATCTCTCTGGCAAAAGCCTGGATTTCATGATGTGTTGGATACTTCAGATAAGACAGAGCCAATTATAAAAGGAACAAATCTGTATGTCTAATGGAAACACCATCAGATCCAAAGGAACTTTTGTTTGAGAGAATATATTATTTTCTTAATTTCAGAAAGATAGCTTGGTGATATATTAATGCGATTAAATTCAATGAGAGTTGCTTTTCCAGTTAACTGCTGTGACTTTGCTGTTGAACTGTTTGTCCCTATACTTTCTACTGTGTTTAAGAAATAATCATTAAATATATTTGCTACCTGTGACTTGTCATGTATAGCTCTTTGATTCAGTTCAGTAGTGATGTCCTGTTCTGTGGCTGGTTGTCCTGACTTGTCATTTCTCTACATCCCGTATAGCCTTAAGTATGTTGTTGGAATGACTGATTTGACACTGTGCATGTTCCTTGATTTTTAATAACTTTTCTCAGTAGTTTTGAATAGTTTTTGTAGAGGATAACGACTGCAGGATCTCTACTTCTTGCCACCAGATAAAGGAAGAATAGTTTATGGCAATGTATTTCCTGTTTTCCCCCAAAATCAGAAGTAGTAATCATAGAACGGAGTGAGGGTAAAATGGCGGCTTATATGCCTCTGAAGGGACCCTAACTTCTTACCTTTGTGGTCATAAGTGAAATGTTATGTTGGTGGCATTAGGATCTTTCTGTAGTCAGTTGCAAATGCTGGTTCGTTGAATTTCCTTAGTATTGCTCAAAAAGAACATCACCTTCCTTACAGGGAATCCCATTTGTGTTCCCAAAGCATCTGCATAACACTTACATGTTTTTTTGAATCTACCAGTAACCAGTGTAGCTGTCCACCTCTTTGAGTTTGATGTCATCCTTTAATCTGACTTGGTGCAAATACCAGACACTTCAGCAATGCCCAATAATGGGTTGCACTAGAGTGATATATCAGATTACTTGTACAGATGACTGCACTTAATGTTTCCCAATAAACTGAAGTGTACCATTTGTCTTCTCCACTACATTCCTTACATGCTCGTTCCATTTCATATAGTTTTGCAATGTTACGTCGAGATATTTAATTGATGTGACTGTTAAGCAATACATTACTATTGCTGTATTCACACATGGCCCAATGAATTCATTGTATTGTCTGTGAAACAGTGACAAGTGCTGGATTCTGGAGCAGCATATATTGCAGCAACCTCAGCTCCATCAGTGATGGTGTCTGACTGGCCATATAGTTTTCCTTGTTGTGGAGATGCTTATTTTTCTTACTTTAAATTAAACCAGCAGTATATTACCCATCATGGACAATAACAAATTATATGAATGTGTGGTGTCTGTTCTTTGACATGTCAGTGTGGATGTACAGATGTGTCCAGTCTCCTGTGGGAGTCTCGGAAGAGCGAATAGGAGGAAATGGACAGGGGCTGCAGATACATGGTGCTCGATGGGAGTGTGGATTGGCAGTGAGGTGACCAGAGATAGTCCATGCAATTGTGAAAACACTATTGTGGCTGGTGCTGTGGTCATTGCACCTGCCTAGTTAGCAAGAAATCCTGGGTTCGAATTGCAGTCTGGTAAACATTTTCACTCATCGCCGCCAATTCTGCATAATGTGCCAATGCAACTGAGAGCAGTGATCCCTCCCATTTCTTCCCCTTTCCACCTTCAGTTTACAAATAGCAAAAAGTCATTTGTGTTCTTAACGTATGTATAGTGTTCAGTTTCAGAACTCTTATTATAGAAAATGAATGGTCATAAAGAACTGAATGAGAATAGTGTCCTCATTTTGTGTCTGTACTAATTTGAAGTAATTGCTGTAGCTTTTCTCGGAAGGGCAGTTTGCAGTCTGGAATTTAAAGGAATGCATGCTTCACCACTGTGAAAAGTAGATGAGAAACTAAAGCATACAATTTTTCATCAGTACACTAACATTCTATGTAAACTGCAAATTATGTGAGCACAAGAGTGCTGTACTTAAGACTGGCATTAAACTAACACATCAGTGACATTGTGAAATACCGCATTCAGAATCCTCATTAACTCAAATCCACATTGTGACAATGGTGTATAGAATGTGTTGCAGCTTTCCTGCAACAATGTTACTGCCATGGTCTTTAAAGTGTCTTGATAATCTACAGAAAATTTTTGAAGTTTATAACTGATTTGATTCTGTAGTTAAGACAGCGGAGAAACTGGCTGGAATGTCATGAGTCTCAACAGCAATGTTTTTTGTTGTTTTTAAAGTTCTTTTGCCTTGAGGGAACTACATATTAATCAGGATTTTTTGTGTTATGGTACCTCACACAGTATGTGCCAAGCACAATTTAGGTACATTTTAATTATGGCTAGCATAGTTGTTTGTATTGCGTTGCAGAGTGAAACTTACTTCATTGGATGGTTTCAAATGTGGTCTTTCTAATGAAAATAGTTTGAGTTCAGTGAATATACATTTTTTGTAGAAATAGGCTGAAAATACCCATTTTTTATAATTTTAAAAAGTAAATTTTGCCCTTGGTTTGTAAACTACTGGAAAGGTGTAGGAGAATGCAATGTTAGTTTCTAAGGCCTGGTGTTAGTGAGTCATAATATGCATTATTTCTGGGGATTCAAAAATCTAAACTCTTTTTCAAGCAGCCCACATGAGCTGTGGACAAAAGTAACCAATACTGTGAAGGAGAAAAACACTTTCAGTGGAAAAAGAATAAGGGAGGCTAGATGGCTGTTGGCTGAGGCCTGGAAAGTTGCAGAAGAATGAAGGAAAACTAAAATAAAAGGGGATGGATCAGCAATGTTTAAATTAAATACAGTGTTCAGAAATTGGCTAGAAGCAATACAAATGTCTTCTTAAACAGTGTAAAGAAGTTGAAGGTAACAGAATGGGAAATTCAAAGGATCTTCGCAAGAAAATTAGACAGCAAAGGGAAATTACATATGAAAATTTGAATAAGATACAGAAATGGGAAAGATCTAACAGAAGCAGAGGGCGTTAAGGAAAAATGGGCAGAATATGTAAGATCTATATAAGAAAGAACTGCATACAGACAATGCTGACGATGATGAAATTAATGTTTTAGATGTTTTGGAGAATGAAATCAAATGGACTCTTGAAAATAGGGCCAAAAACAAAACTAGTGACATGGTGGAATTTCAACAGAATTGTTCAGTCATTGGAAAGAACGCAGTAAAAGTACTGCATTCAGTATGTCAGAAAATATGGAGCACACAACAGTGCCAGAAGACTTGAAAAAACGAGTCCCAAAGAATGGAATTTCTAAAGAATGCTAGATGTCACTGAAACTTCTCACTTGCTAGCAAAGTCATGCTGAAAATGTTACAAAATAGACTTCGCCAGTATCTAAAGTGAGAACTACCCGAAGATTAAACTGGATTTTGTAAAGGAAGAGGAACCAGAGATCACATTGCCAACATTCAATGCATTATGGAAAGAGATACAGAATTCTTGAAATATGTGTATCTCTGATTTATTGATATTCCAAAGCCTTCGACTGGGTTGTCGATCACAATAAATTATGGGAAATAATGAAAAATATGGAAGTACCAGAACACCTCATTCATCTCATATGGAGTTTATACTCTGACCAAGAAGCCGTGGTGAGAGTTGTGTGGCTCAATATTCAGAAAGGCGTGTGTCAAGGGTGCATATTACCACCTTACTTTTTCAATGTGTATACAGAACTCATTATGAGGAATGCCAGGTTAGGTGAAGATAAATTGGAATTAAAGTAGCTGGGATAAATATAATCAACCTTAGATACACACGATACTATACTGTTGGTGGCAAGTGAAGAAAAGTTACTCTCTTGCTGAAGGTGAAAGAAGTGAAAGAACTGGTCTTAGGCTGAATATTAACCCTTTTAGTGCCAAATACGATCTGATCGTGATGCCTTTCTCATTCGCTAGGAAATACTAACAACTTTGCCTTCAAGCGCGGAAAAAATGAATGAGAAAGGCATCACAATCAGATCGTTACTGGCATTTTTCGCCGAAAATCTGGATCACGATCAGATCGTATTTGGCACTAAAAGGGTTAAGAAAATGAAAATTGTGGCAACTACACCTATCATTTCATGGCACATAGGAGGTAGTGTCTACATTCAATTATCTTGGTTCCCAGATTTCTGCTGATGGTGACCGCAGCTACAAAATCAAGAGATGCTTGCTGCTTGGTCAAACCTTGGCAGGGTTTTAAGGATTAAAGGTATAGCTTTAGTAACAAAGATCAGTATTATAAGGGCTATGGTCTCTTCAGTTATGATGTGTGGATGTGAGACCTGGACCATTAGAAAGATGGAATGGCGAAGAATAGACTCCTTTGAATTGTGGTATTGGCGGAAACTTGAGAATGCTGGGGAAGATCGAAGGCATTAGAAGACATCAGAGGATGAGATGGATTGATGGCATCACAGAAGTAGTGTTCCAACCTGGAAATCCTACTGGAGAAAGGGAAAGGGGGGGGGGGGAGTGTGAGAGAGAGATTGAGAGATTTTTCCTGTCGATTTCACTTCAAAATATTTGTATGAAAATTGCTCATGAAATCTATTATTATTATAATATTCCTTTCTCAGACGTTGTGTCTGGTTAAAAATGGAAAGTGACGCAGACCTTGATCAAGCGTGACTTCCTTTTAACTGTACAGTATATGTTAAACTGCATTTAGGAACTTTCGGCTAGTTGAACATGTATCAGTAATTACAGATTTCTGTAGTTGTATATATACGTTTGGATGTAGCTGTATTGCGTTGATGTACTGGTGGATATTGTGTGGTATGACTCCTGTAGTTGATAGTATAATTGGTATAATGTCAACTTTATCTAGTATAATTGCTATAATGTCAACTTTATCCGGATGCCACATGCCCTTGACTTCCTCAGCCAGTTGGGTTTATTTTTCAATTTTTTCTCCTGTTTTCTTTTGTATATTTGTTGTATTGGGTATGGATATTTAGACTAGTTGTGTTAATTTCTTCTTTTTATTGGTGAGTATGATGTCAGGTTTGTTATGTGGTGGTGGTTTATCTGTCATAATGGTTCTGTTCCAGTACAATTTGTATTCATCATTCTCCAGTACATTTTGTGGTGCATACTTGTACTGTTAAAAACTGTTATGGGTCAAACAAATGTCTTCTCTCCATACGTATTGAATTGGTGGTCATGAAACTGTACCTGTGTTAACTGGGTACGTGAACTTTCACACAACATTTTGTCGGAATGTGTGGGGTCATGTGAGAACCTCTACACCTTTTGGCATGGAATGGCTGAGAGGTCAGTTATGCAGTTCTTGAAACCTTCTACAGAATAATTTGAAGTGTTCTAGGTCACTCTGCAGTAGGAGATCTTCGTTTTGTTGTCTTAACTCCCATAGTTTTGACATGTGAGATATAATGCATGGTGTAAAGTCAGTGAATATACAAATTTCACTTTTGTTTATAAGCAAACAATGAAATGCTTGCTTAAAAGGGAAACTCCCCATCGCACCATTTGCAGCAGTGAGGGGTAAGGTAGAGGCCTACAGTGATTGTTCATTCTGCACAACTACTCTACTAGCAGCTGAAAATAAGTAGCTTTTGAATGGCAAATGACATACTGTGTATCAGTGACAGCACATGTGTCTTTTGATCAGAATCTCTTACCAGCACACACAATTTGTATGCCAGGTGAGAGAGTGAGATATGCCTCATTGCCCAATATAGGTGTTGTATGAATGTGAATGTGGTCACTCCCAAGGAAATGTTCAATGAATGAATGCAACAGTGTCACAATACCACACTTTCTGAGCTCTGTGAAAACAAGATTTTAACGTTTTTGAAGTTGCTTTTCATTTTTGAAGTCTCAACTCTTCAGTTCCTTTGTTGTAATGTAGTACACATGTTTGTTTTCATTTATGTGAGAAGAGTATGTGGTATTTTGCTTGCTTTCACTATTCATCACATTTACTTGTGATTGTAACAGTCTTACCACATGACTCATTCTATAACCAATGTGTAGTATGACAACAGCCAAGAATACAGGAAGAGAACAAACTTCTCAATGACTGGATGACAGTTTGTAATATGTATATATTTGTGTGTGTGTGTGGGGGGGGGGGGGGGGGATAAATGGCACGAGGGAGTTTTGAACATGGCTCACCTGCTTGCCAGGCCAACACCATAAAATTGTGTGTTCTGAAAATCCCATAAGCCATTAGTAAATGGATGGAATTAATCACCTATAGCAGTAATTTTGTACTGCAATGGCAGTGGATTTTCCAGCTAAGTTTATGATCTTTCTGTAGTCCCAAAAATTCTTTCTGCTTGTATTTGACTGTTTCAGAGTATTTCATTGGCTGTTTGTCAAGTATACTGTTTTTAGTTTCTATTAGACTAGATTTGTATCACATGCCATGAGGAATAAATTTGCATTTTCTGAAACTGCAAGTGGAATATCATTTATGTATTTTAGAAACAAGAGGGCCTTAGATATCCCTGAAGTACACTGTAGGTAGTGTCTTCAGAGTTGGACATCTACTGATGTGTGATGGACATGGAGCTGATGTACTGCCATGCATTAAAAATGAAAAACGATAAATCTGCTGTTTCCTAACTCACAGTAGTTTGACTTGAATAAGAATTTCACAGATCATACATTCATTAGTCTTAATCAAGTTACAAATCATTCCTATTAATAATAAATTATTGATGTCAGTGTGTGTTCTTGAGATAAATGACTGTTACAAATTACTTTTTTCTTTCACAGGGCATGTTATGGTGTTCTGCGGTTCATCATGGAAAGTGAAGCCAAGGGATGTGAGGTGGTGGTATCTGGAAAGCTGAGAGGTCAGCGGGCAAAGTCCATGAAGTTCGTTGATGGTCTCATGATTCACAGTGGAGAGCCTACGAATGACTATGTCGATACTGCTACTCGCCATGTGTTACTGAGACAAGGTAAGAAAAAATTGGCTCTTTCTAATATTTGTTGGCTGTCTGTCTCCTGGTAATAAGTACCAGACTACCATGTGGAACAGCATTAGCAGTTGTGCAAACACTTCATTTTTACATTCCTGAAGAAATAATTCATTGGCCTGATGCATCCTGTTTGTGATTATGATAATTGTGTATTCATATTTGTGATATGCCAAAGGGTCAAACAAGCCTGTCAAAGCTGTAACGAGTCCACATTAGTTGTGAAGGGTGCAAATATGAAGGTTACCCATTTTTATAATTTGTAGAATATTACCATATTTACTCGAATCTAAGCCGCACCAGAAAAATGAGACTCGAAATTCGAGGGGGAGAAAGGTTTTAGGCCGCACCTCCAAATCGAAACAAAGTTGGTCCATTGTAATAAGAGACACAATTTAGGTCAAATGAATGATGATACAGCTACAGTAGTTTGGTTAGAGTTGTAAGCTTAGCAGTTAAGCTTTACTAGGTAGCCATTGCTATGCGTCAGGTGGTCCGTCCGTATTTATACGGTACCCTACCTTTTTTACGTGCTTCGTCTGGTTTGAATTGATTGCTTACTTTTCTTTGATCCGATAGGTGCCATTCTCTTTGTTATAGGTGTTTACATCACTCTAAGCTGAAAATGCATTACTGTACTATGTCATGCATTGTTTATCGCATTCTGATAATGAGTGTTTACGGCCTGTTGCTGCTGGTGGCATGGCTTGCTTTTGTGCACGCTACCGCCGCCTATAATTTATATAAAAAAAAGAGGAATTGTCTCATTAGCGAAACAATGGCATGAAAATCTTTGCAGACGCCTCTTTAGTAAATTACATTCTGCACAGAAATTAGTCATCTTAGATTTAAAAATCTAGTCAATTGCCGTGCTTCATTTCTGACTGTATCACTATTAGGCATAAGAATAATACGAATATAAACATGACATGATATGTATATTCTTCTGCGTTTGCTGTTGTCTCACTCTAGTTTCGTAGTTTATTAGGCAGACAGGATTTAAACGAGATAGCAGCAGACACGAAAGAATACATGGCAAAATGTTTATATTCGTTTTAGTCTTATGGTGAAGAGAATACTGCATGTTATTAACAATTCATAAAAGTTCCTATTAGCAACCATCTCTTCTGACAGGTAGGAAAAAATTCAGAACGTAGAGTTGGCCATATTGACAAACAGTCTTGCCAGTCGGATTTTCGTAGTACATTGAAATGCTGCTACATTCGAAGATAAACAATACGGAATTTGTATTTACTTTGTTGGATAATGTATGAAAATGCAGTGGCCGAAACTTGGGGTGGAGAAAAAAAGCTCGTCTTCCACCTTTTTTAAATTTATTTACTGATGCAGAGGTTTTGGTGCCAGTATTTATCTTTGTGCCTGCAAAGCATGCTTGTGTAGCGCTACATATATTCGACGGCAGAAGTTAGTTGTGGCGGCACCTACCAACATTTTTCAGAACTTCCGCTTACTTTGCACTCGATTCTAAGCTGCAAACGGTTTTCTGGACTACAAAAACTTGAAAAAAGTGCGGTTTAGATTCGAGTAAATGCGGTATTTTTGGTGTGTGTTCATAGATTATTAAAATCTGTGGTAATGTGTATATGAAAGTACAGATTATTTGTGAGGACTTCTGAAAATGTTTTGTGCATGTGTACATTATCTTGAACTAGAAAAGTCATGTTTAAAAACTGAAATCAGTGAAGTGTGAAAAACATTTTCTTCTCACTGTTAACAAGTCTGGAATATCTGAATTGTTACTGTTAGATTGCCAAAAGTGTTGTGCTTCTGTGTTTTGAAACACTTGTACATATAGTGAAATATGCCTACAGATTTCTTGAGTAAGACATCTGTGACTGCAGGATAACCAAAGGCATTACCATGATACTCATGTGAAGGACATGGTCACCACTAGCAGTGCTTCAAAACTAAAAGTTGGATATATTTTGAGAAAGCAATTATGGGTTGTAATTTTCCTTATTTTTACAGACCTGTTGCTTCAGAATTTCTCAACATCCTTTCATCATAATTTAACACATTAATTTATTGTGTTGGTATGTATACCATATGACGTGATCAGAATAATAGGTGGTATTCACCGCCTTTTCTTTATTTCGGAGGTATTGCATGTAACCTCAACTTGTCTAAGTCCATGTTATTTTAGAAGCCAAACTCATTGAAGCTTTAGAGCAGTAATTCCTTGTCATATGAACAAAAGAGGAGATTCTCAAACCTAAAGAATTTTCTGCCTCCTCCTCCTCCTCCTCCTCTTCTGTAATATTCTGTGTCTGGCACAGAATGGACACTGATGTTAAATTTCATTCAGCTCACTCAAACTATTCAGTGTACAAATATGGCATTGGCATCATTGTGTTCTGGAAGAGTTGCACAATGTTTGGATTGTACTTTTATGGGGGGGGGGGGGCAGCAAGTTACTAAGACAACTAGGAACAGTTTATGAAAATGCAATTTCATGTGATGTTACTGACTCCAAACTGGAACTCTGTCAGGATTCTAACACAAGATGATAATGGTTAAATACAGTGCATAATGGTCTGTTAGTACATAAGCAGTAACCTGTGTGGCTTGTTATGAGAAATGGCTCTCCAGGTTTGTAATAACTCGGTTATTAATTTTTTGCTCCTGTACCTAAGTCTACTTGTACATCAGTTGGAAACTTGTGTGCTAAATAGCAACAAAAATATTTTACTTTTACATCATTTGAAAGGTCGCCCCATCTTCTTTCATGATTTTCTCAAAGTAAGTTCACCAGGCAAATAATGTTTTTATTGTTAAACCCCTATAACCTTACAGTTTCTCTCTTCAGTATTTCTTCAGGCTACATGTATCTTTTTTTGCATTCCAAGCAACACAAATTCTGCCATTATGCCAAAAAGTATGTGCTCAGTTTTATTTATACGACCCAATGTATTTATATGTACAATACAATGAATAGTCAACACATGAATTTTTGTCCTTTTTTTCCAGGTGTGCTTGGTATAAAAGTTAAGATTATGTTGCCTTGGGATCCCAATGGCAAACGTGGTCCCAAGAAACCTCTGCCAGACAATGTTTCTGTTGTGGAACCTAAAGACGAGTTGCTGCCAACCTCACCATCTAGTGAGATCAAAGCTGCGAAGCCGGAGGCCACTCCTCCTATTGCTGCAGCAGCTGGCTTGTAAAATGTTACAGATGTTTCATTAATAAAAAGTAAAAACTTTGACTATGTACATTTTAGCATCCCTAATTTTTCCAGTATCACTCCTAAGTTTTACACTAGCTCTCTCATTGCAGTATGTTCAGTGAATATCTAAAATTTTCTCATGATGGGAGTTATATCTATGATCTAAACTCTTCTAGCAGCGCGTGCGCGCGCGCACACACACACACACACACACACACACACACACACACACACACACGGTCAGGAAGTACTTCTCTATGCATAATGTAGCAATCACTATGAAGACTGGTTTGACACAGCTTTCCAAGCTAGTCATGTCCAAAACATTTCACTTGGAACTACTGCGGCCTAAAACCACTTTAACTTGGTTACATTGTATTAAAATTTTAATCTCCCCCATACTTTCTTCTATTATCAAATCACCTAATCCTTGGTGTATCCTCCTTTCTCATGTTGTGCTATAAAGCTCTTCGCTCCCAAATTTGATTCAATACTTCTTCCATAGTCACCTTATCTTTGCGTCTATTAACCTGTAGCACAATGTTTTAATGGCTTTTGTTTTCTACTCTGTGCTATTTATTGTCCATGTTTGCTTCTGTGTAAGGTTGCATCCTACAAAAATACTTCCTTGAAAGACTTGCTTACATTGTTTGTAGTAGGGCCATTCTTCAGTACATTATCTGTTCTGTTAAACTGTTCTTTAGAGTCGTCTGTCAGAATTATGAAGTCATTGGAGTCATTCCATGTCAAATGGCCTAAGGGTCCCCACTCTACCATCTCCAATTTCGATGAAATTTTTGCAGGATGTACATATAAACCTTAAATGAAGCACTACCAGGTTACAGCTTCATTAGTATGGTGGGGCCGCTAGCCACCTTTTCATAAAGGTTTGTTTTTTGACGTTGACTGAAATGAATAAATGGTCAACTTTGTTTTACCATTGTTCAGGATCTATGAGACCTGTCGTGCTGAAACTTTGTGATCCTGTTCAACTTTTTGGGTACAATAGCTTCATTGTAGTAAAAAGGTCAAACTATGGTAAATTCATCATAGTGTGCCATCAAAGTGGCTCATAAATCTTGTTGTACCAAGTTTTGACTATACTTTATTGCCTTGCATCTACTGAAAGAACAACTTTCTGAAGCTGATACTTTAGTTATGTGCAACCTGTCAGCATGTCATAAAGCTCTGCAAGTGGCATCCAGATTGCTCAAATAACTGGGTTATCTGAACTCACCTTGTCTGATCAGAAAAATTTGTTTTATTTTTGAGACAGACCAGTTTAGTGCTTCAACAGTCAGTCTGAATCACACTGTCGCGTAGTGAAGTGTTCAGATGCTGTGTGTGCCTTTTTAAATGATGTAAAGTGTGTTGTCATTACTGGATAACATCTTTTTTGAGTAAGTAAAAATTTAAAGATACAGGATGACTCTTTAGAAATGTTTATCAGGTTATTTAATTTTTTTTGTGTTGTATTCTCAAGGAAGATCCCATTATCTATGTTTTATATTTTTCAGTTGGAAATATACACCTTCTGCATTATGTAATATTCAAACAAAAGGTAGTTGGAAGCATAAATTTAATTGTAGTGTAATGGATAGCAGCAAGGTTTCAGTACCATGTGTCATTGACCTTGTAGATAATTCTGTGTGTCGTCTGCAAACATACACCAAGGTTTCATTCCAATCAAAGAATTTTCAGTAGAACAGGAATTAATAAACCAAAGAAGTGAGATGTCTTGCTAAGAATGCACAAATATGCTTTCATCACAAAGCAATACTTGTGGACAAATATGACTTTCCACAGAGATCTTGTAATTCTTTTGGTGCAAAGAAGCTTTCTGTTAAAAAGGGTTTACGGATTGTCAATGTGGAAACAGCAAAACAATTGCAAGCAGTGACTAAGAGCAATGTGAAACCTGGTGAGAAGATATGTCCAGCTTGCAGAAAACAATTTTTAGCAAACAAAGCAGAAAAAATCATTCAACTTCAAACCAGTCAGAAGATGAAGTGTATCCAGAAGTGTCAATCTATTGAAGTCTAACTGCTTTTGGGGTCTCCCCTCTAAAATTTCATAGAGTATAAAAAAGGGATGTGAAAGGTTATGCAAAACAAAAAATAAGCAAAGCACAAGAGGCAATTGTGACTAACATTGCTGCTGCTGGAAGATTTGCCCCAAAAGACCTTCAAACACCTAGTACAAGCAAGATATGTCCTGATTGTGAAGATTTTAAGCAGCTGATTAAAGAATTGAAAGAGAAGTTGCAATTGTCATGGCAGCCTGAAAAATTGAAAATACTGACATTAGTACCACGAAGTTGCACTATAAAAGAGAGAATGCAAGAAGTTTGCATTTCAGAGAGGATGGTAAAAGCAGCTAGGAAGTTACAGGTAGAAAATTGTGTATTAGCTCTGCCAAAGAATAAGTGTCGCAAGAAGATTCCAGATGTCATAAAAGAAAGAGCAGTAACGTTTTTCAGAATGAAGAATTTGTCCAAGTAAGACACTGTATCAATTAGAAGAGAAGGAAAGAAAGTTAAGATGCAAAAATACCATCTGAATTATTTGAAAGAAATGTTTGCTGCATATAGACTTCAGCATGGGCCTGAAATTGAATTTTTCAAATTTTGCGAATTGAGGCCAAAATGCTGCATCACTCAGTCTGTGTTTACACTTTACACCAAAATGTGAAACTGATGCTTGCAAGCCCTCCTATTAAGCCTTATAGTGCCAAATACGATCTAATCAGATCGCACGGTAGGTGCGAAAAGTGCCAGGTACGATCTAATCATACTGCCATTTTCAGTTTTCTTTCAAACTAAGGCACAGATCGTGGTTTATCGATGTCATGAAGAGAAACGTTGAAAGATAGTCGTCAAGTACTTCGTTTAGATTGTGGGTGCCAATAATAGATATTTTCGAGTTCCAATCACAATGTTGTTTTTCGTTGTTTTTGAAGGTAATATGCTGCCGCTAAGCAAGAAGTCTCATTTGAGTGTGATTTTTACAGTGGAAAGTAGTGAAAGTGAGAACGATTTTGCAGGTTCTCCAGACAGTGGACCGATCGACGAGTGGTCTAGTGGTGATAACTCATCATGAGTCATCAATAGACGAATCTGCACCCAGCGGCGATGAAGACTATGTTGAAGAATTTACTGCAGCCAGCGACACATTTGCTGAAATTCCAGCTGATGAGTGGGACAGTTGTGCTCATCACCGCTTCACGTTTGCGGAATTACCAGGCCCCAAACATGTACCAATACATTCTACGCCAATTAATTTTTTAAGAGTTTCATTCAGAAATATTACAGCCTTACAACTGGGCCAATACATTGCCAGAATACATGATGGAAAATGGATTGCTAATGTGTCCGAAGTTTCTGAAGAAAATGTTTTAATAAATTTCATGCACCCCAATGGACCAGCACATTCTACTGGCCAGCTAGACAGGATGCTTGTTGGATTCCAAACCAACACATTATTTATGTCATTCCAGCTCCATCAGCAACAAGAATGGGCCAACATTATAGCTTGTCAGAATCAACTGTAATTGCTACTAGTAACAAATTTCAGCAAAT
This sequence comes from Schistocerca americana, assembly GCF_021461395.2. Lineage (NCBI taxonomy): Eukaryota > Metazoa > Arthropoda > Insecta > Orthoptera > Acrididae > Schistocerca > Schistocerca americana. The sequence continues at coordinate 554,321,273 of NC_060125.1, read as the reverse complement.
GAATTAATAGAGTACGACTGGTACATGTATTTTTTTAATGTAATGTAAAGAAGTTTATTTGGTATGACAAGATTTATGGGCCACTTTGATAGCACTCTATGATGAATTTACCATAGTTTGACCTTTTTACTACAATGAAGCTATTGTACCCAAAAAGTTGAACAGGTTCACAAAGTTTCAGCACAACAGGTCTCATAGATCCTGAACAATGGCAAAACAAAGTTGATCATTTATTATTTCAATTGCAGTGTCAAAAAACGAGCCTTTACAAAAAGGTGGCTAGTGGCACCACTATACTATTTACGAAGCTGTAATTTGGCAGTGTTTCATGTAAGGCCACTTGACGTGGAATGACCCATTGGCAAACTTTTGTATTCTTATTTCTCCTTCTTGAACATGTATTCCCTTTCCAAATTTCTCTTCATTGTGTAGATTTAATAACATTTGGGTGTAGGCTACCATGCTATCTCACTCCTTTTGCAATTACTGTCACCTGTTCATGTCCTTTGCCTCTTACATCTGCAGCTTAGTTTTTTACGACTTCGAGACAACAACCTTTAGTTTTGTGCATGTTGTCCTCTAACTGTAGCATACCAAAGAGTAGATGCAGGTCAATTCTGTCAGAAGCTGTATCTGAATTGGCAAATGCATGGTTGCCAGTCTTCAGTCTTATCTTACAAAATCCTGCAGTCAGTATTGCTTCATTAGGTTAGATTTAGTTGTCATTCCATAGGTCCAAAAATGAGAAGTCTTGTGGGTGTGGAACATTTTAATATAGTACTCACTTTCCTTATCATTTGTTGGGAGATTGTCAAGACATTTGAATTCATTATACGCAAAATACTGAATCTGGACTGTTCTGACAAGTGCTGTCAAAACTAAAATCATTAGACATTTTTACTTAGCTGGTCTAACAAGTATCTGTTAACATATTCATCTATAGAGTCAGTCTCACAAATTCTGTTTACACTGTGCTTCACTTGAAAGCAAATTTTCATTTCTTTGGAATCCAAATTGGTCTGTGGAGAGATCTGTTTCGTCATTCCAGTCTTTTGCAGGTAATTCCTTTTTTCAAAACACTAACATGACTTATTTGACTGAAAGAAACTCTATAAACACTTAGTTCGGAGACTTAATTTGAATAACAAATGGAGATTCGAAGCTGCTGAGATGTTGTGTGTCAGGGTGGGTCATGTTGCAATATCTTCATAGGGTAATTATGCAACAGTAATCCACGTAATATTTTGGCCAAGGTTATTTCACATAGCTTGCTTTGCAGTACAGAATTACAGTACCTGCCTTGCAGAGATTGTGCATGACTACGCCTATGTATATCGAAAGAATAACTATATTATTTAGGCAGGTTCATTCTGCTCTTATCAGTCGAATTGTGGGCCTTGAATAACACTAATACTTGAAGAATAATCCTCCAGGTGTAATTATGCGAGTTGAATCAAAGATTATCAGTTTATTTCAGTTACTATGCCGACCACAGATTACTGCTAACACAGACCAGTGAGTGCAGCTATCTCTGGTTGGCATATTGAAAAATTCTGAAACTTAGTAAATTATTTACATAATGTGTAATCACTTTAGTCACTTCCTGGCCAATAAAATGGAATACTTTTACTAGTGTATCTTATAAGGTCTCTGTGCTTTAAAAATCACCCAGATTTGCGGTTTATATCAACTCCTCTAATCTTGCTGCAAGGTCAGATATCAAACAGCACATTTTTGTGTTGTAAGGGATTTAAATTTCCATTCAGTAAAAAATCACTTTCTGATACTCACACATCTCAGTACAAATAAATTTGATTCATCATTTTTTAAACTAATTCTTTGAAACTCTTACCGTATGTTTTGAAGACGCACAATGTTTTATTGCATAACGCTGTATACAAATTACTGCCAACTGTGTAATTCAACATAGGCCATAGCATCTGAGGGAAATGTTCAACACCTTCTGCGAACCTGTAGGCTCTCTGCAGTTTACGTCTGGTGCCACCAACATTCTGGGCAGGATAGAAGATCGCTTCAGCTGCTGCACACCTCGTGGAACAGAAGAAGCAGACAAAACACACATTTGTAGTTCTCAAAAAAGTCATAGCTAACTAATACTTCTAAAAAACTCAGGGTGACACCTCTGTACATTCTTGTGCAGTAATTGATACAGGTTAAAAAAACCTGTCACCATACGGCCCAAACGTAAGTCTTGTTCAAAGACGAGCTATGCAAAATTCATACTATTGTTAGAAATGTGAAAGTTTAAACCACTGAAAATGCAACTGGGCTACTAAGAAATGACTTGTACAAAACCTTTTCTGGGATATTGCTGTGGGGTGTGGTATCCACATCAGGTAGTTTGCTCTGCATTAGTGTGAAATGAGTGCCATGGGTATGACATGCAAATTGGGGTGGCAGTCATTAAAACAAAGGTGCATATCATTGGGGCAGGATATGCTCACAAAATTTCAATTATCAACTTCCCTCCTCTGATTGCAAAAATATCTTTTTGATGGCCACCTACATGGAGAGTAAATATCATTGTAACAAAATAAATCAGAGCTTGTACGGCAAAATTTAAGAGTTAGTTTTCCCAAGTGCTGTTAGACTGGAATAGTAGAAAAATAGTTTGAAGGTGGTTCCATACCCTCTCTGCCTGGCTCTTAATTGTGAATTGCAGAGTAATCATGTAGGTGAACTGATTTTGATAAACTTTGGTATGTAGACAGAATGAATGTCAAGGAAGAACATGTGCTACACACTTTCTAAAGTAGCCTAAGTTATTTATTGATTCGAAGAATATAACATGAAATATGGAACAAATTACTGTGGATAAAAGCTATTTACTCTTTGAGTTTGGACTTCACCATATTTGTGAAAATGCTTTTTTATATTTTCTACATAAGATTCCAAGTAATGAGTACAGTGTTTATACAATCCTCAACATGTTTGATCCATATGAATGTCACAAGGCCATTGCATTTATCACAGTGCCACGGATCTATTACAGCTTCAGAGATACTCTAAGAATCACGACAGTGTTGTTAAATACTGTACGGGAGTGGTGTCGTGCCTTTACATTTAGATCAGGGGAAGCTTTTAGTGAGGCTTCATTTGATATGTAAACGCAGCTACAGGTAACGGATACACATTAGAGCAGTTGGTGTTATTGCATGCACAAGCATTATAAAATTTGCACTAAACTAAAAATTATTTTTTCTTTAATCATCTGTTTAATGCGGCTTAATAATTTGAGAAAGTCCATATTTTATTTTAGTACTGTAACCAGGACTCCTCATAACAAAACCACTAATAGTCATCAAAAGCTACTGATCGCGTTGTTAGCATTGCTGAGTCTTGATCACCGTTTCCCAGATTTGATTCCAGATTCTCCACTCATATTATCATCTCATTAATTTATCATTGTTGAAGTGCTGTCAAATAAAGACTTGCATCAAGTGGCTGAAAATCATGGACGAGGCCTCATGACCAGTAAAGTCCTAAACTAGTTCAATCCATACTAAACAGATTTTGCTGAAACTGGGTATGGAGATAGCTTGAATCCAAAGGAAGAATATACACTACTTTAGGAAAAAAAGAGAGAGGAGGGGTGAATTAAGGACTGGAATTTTTCACATCAGTGAACATAAAGCGTGGTGGTGGTGGTGGTGGTGGTCTTCAGTCCTGAGACTGGTTTGATGCAGCTCTCCATGCTAATCTATCCTGTGCAAGCTCCTTCATCTCCCAGTACCTCCTGCTTAGTGTATTCATCTCTTGGTCTCCCTCTACGCTGCCCTCCAATGCTAAATTTGTGATCCCTTGATGCCTCGGGACATGTCCTACCAACCGATCCCTTCTTCTAGTCAAGTTGTGCCACAAACTTCCCAATCCTATTCAATACCTCCTCATTAGTTATGTGATCTACCCACCTAATCTTCAACATTCTTCTGTAGCACCACATTTCGAAAGCTTCTATTCTCTTCTTGTCTAAACTATTTATCGTCCACGTTTCACTTCCATACATGGCTACACTCCATACAAATAATTTCAGAAACAACTTCCTGACACTTAAATCTATACTCGATGTTAACAAATTTCTCTTCTTCAGAAACGCTTTCCTTGCCATTGCCAGATTTTATATCCTCTCTACTTCGACCATCATCAGTTATTTTGCTCCCCAAATAGCAAAACTCCTTTACTACTTTGTCTCATTTCCCAATCTAATTGCCTCAGCATCACCCGACTACATTCCATTATCCTCGGTTTGCGTTTGTTGATGTTCATCTTATACCCTCCTTTCAAGACACTGTACATTCCGTTCATCTGCTCTTCCAAGTCCTTTGCTGTCTCTGACAGAATTACAATGTCATCGGCGAACATCAAAGTTTTTATTTCTTCTCCCTGGATTTTAATACTTAGTCCAAATTTTTTTTTTTTTTTCCTTTACTGCTTGCTCAATATACAGATTGAATAACATCAGGGACAGGCGACAACCCTGTCTCACTCCCTTCTCAACCACTGCTTCCGTTTCATGCCCCTCGACTGTTATAACTGCCATCTGGTTTCTGTACCAATTGTAAATACCCTTTCGCTCCCTGTATTTTACCTCTGCCACCTTTTGAATTTGAAAGAGAGTATTCCAGTCAACGTTGTCAAAAGCTTTCTCTAAGTTTAGAAATGTAGGTTTGCCTTTCCTTAATCTTCCTTCTAAGATAAGTCGTAGGGTCATAATATTGCCTCACGTGTTCCAACATTTCTGCGGAATCGAAACTGATCTTCCCCGAGATCGGCTTCTACCAGTTTTTCCGTTCGTCTGTAAAGAATTCACGTTAGTATTTTGCAGCTGTGACTTATTAAACTGATAGTTCGGTAATTTTCACATCTGTCAACACCTGCTTTCTTTGGGATTGGAATTATTATATTCTTCTTGATGTCTGAGGGTATTTCGCCTGTCTCATACATCTTGCTCACCAGATGGTAGAGTTTTGTCAGGACTGGCTCTCCCAAGGCCGTCAGTAGTTCTAATGGAATGTTGTCTACTCCCAGGGCCTTGTTTCGACTCTGGTCTTTCAGTGCTCTGTCAAACTCTTCACGCAGTATTGTATCTCCCATTTCATCTTCATCTACATCCTCTTCCATTTCCATAATATTGTCCTCAAGTACATCGCCCTTGTATAGGCCCTCTGTATACTCCTTCCACCCTTCTTTCCCCTCTTTGCTTAGAACTGAGTTTCCATCTGAGCTCTTGATACTCATACAAGTGGCTCTCTTTTCTCCAAAGATCTCTCTAATTTTCCTGTAGGCTGTATCTATCTTAGCCCCTAGTAGTAATATGCGCTTCTACATCCTTACATTTGTCCTCTAGCCATCCCTGCTTAGCCATTTTGCACTTCCTGTCAATCTCATTTTTGAGACGTTTGTATTCCTTTTTGCCTGCTTCATTTACTGCATTTTTATATTTTCTCCTTTCATCAATTAAATTCAATATTTCTTCTTTTACCCAAGGATTTCTACTAGCCCTCGTCTTTTTACCTACTTGATCCTCTGCTGCCTTCACTACTTCATCCCTCAGAGCTACCTATTCTTCTTCTACTGTATATCTTTCCCCAATTCCTGTCAGTTGTTCCCTTATGCTCTCACTGAAACTCTGTAGAACCTCTGGTTTAGTCAGTTTATCCAAGTCCCATCTCCTTAAATTCCCACCTTTTTGCAGTTTCTTCAGTTTTAATCTACAGTTCATAACCAATAGATTGTGGTCAAGAGTCCACATCTGCCCCTGGGAATCTCTTAAAATTTAAAACCTGGTTCCTAAATCTCTGTCTTACCATTATATAATCTATCTGAAACCTTTTAGTATCTCCAGGATTCTTCCATGTATACAACCTTCTATCTTGATTCTTGAACCAAGTGTTAGCTATGATTAAGTTATGCTCTGTGCAAAATTCTACCATACGGCTTCCTCTTTCATTTCTTAGCCCCAATCCATATTCACCTACTATGTTTCCTTCTCTCCCTTTTCCTACTGACGAATTCCAGTCACCCATGACTATTAAATTTTCATCTCCCTTCACTACCTGAGTAATTTCTTTTATGTCATCATACATTTCTTCAATTTCTTCGTCATCTGCAGAGCTAGTTGGCATATAAACTTGTACTATTGTAGTAGGCGTGGGCTTCGTGTCTATCTTGGCCACTATAATACGTTCACTATGCTGTTTGTAGTAGCTTACCCGCACTCCTATTTTTTTATTCATTATTAAATCTACTCCTGCATTACCCCTATTTGATTTTGTATTTATAACCCTGTATTCACCTGACCAGAAGTCTTGTTCCTCCTGCCACCGAACTTCACTAATTCCCTCTATATCTAACTTGAGCCTATCCATTTCCCTTTCTAAATTTTCTAACCTACTTTCCTGATTAAGGGATCTGACATTCCACGCTCCGATCCGTAGAAAGCCAGTTTTCTTTCTCCTGATAACGACGTCCTCTTGAGTAGTCCCTGCCCGGAGATCAGAGTGGGGCTTTATTTTACCTCCGGAATATTTTACCCAAGAGGACGCCATCATCATTTAACCATACAGTAAAGCTGCATGCCCTCGGGAGAAATTACAGCTGTAGCTTCCCCTTGCTTTCAGCCGTTCGCAGTACCACAACAGCAAGGCCGTTTTGGTTAGTGTTAAAAGGCCAGATAAGTCAATCATCCAGACTATTGCCCCTGCAACTACTGAAAAGGCTGCTGCCCCTCTTCAGGAACCACACGTTTGTCTGGCCTCTCAACAGATACCCCTCCGTTGTGGTTGCACCTACGGTATGGCTATCTGTATCGCTGAGGCACACGCAAGCTTCCCCACCAACGGCAAGGTCCATGGTTCATGGGGGGGACATAAACCATTATAATAAATTAATTTTTTTATGTAATGTACAAGTGACCACACTCTTCTGCAAACACTGCTCAGCACTTGGCAGTGACACTGTGTTTGCCTCACCGTGCATAGCAGCAATTGGAGTGGTGCACACATCACGAGCTATGCTTACCGAAATAGATAGACATGAGGGCAGCTGACGTACATACAGCAGCTTACTCATCATATCAAAATGGCTGATAAGCGAGTGCAGCCACTTTTAACAGCTAGTCTGAAATGTAAATTTCTTGCATTTTAACATCAATGTAGTGAATAGTTTGTCCCCTTTTTAATAACAAAAAAAAACACTAGTCAACCATTTTCCTCGGAAAACCTGACGTGTAATTGCTGGGTAATGGCCTTGGGGCCGAAACTGATTCTGTCATTTTATTTCAAGTCAAGAACTTCAGTTCGCCTTTTGAGTTGACACATTTAAATGTAGCAATGTTGAGGATCTCCAAATTCTCTATCACTCCTATAATAAATACATACTGTTGCTCTTACCAGGTAACAGCAACAGATGAAGTAGAAGATAGGTAAATACCAGACGAGCTTTCAACAAGGCATTGCTGACATAGACAAAAAAAAATCCTTTGTTCATTGCCCCACCCTGTGACTTATACTTCCATGAAGAGAGTATGAGCAGTAAAACCATGAACTTACACCAACATAAATAAAACTAATAAAACCTTGAAGATAAATATTGCACAGTGCATACACTTTATTAAAACTTCACATGAAATCAGATTCCACCGAACTTCCTGCAGTCTGCACACTGTTAACCTTCATTGTCAGATAAAAAGGAGTGACAAAAAGGCAGGAAATGTTCAGACCCATTATGCAAATAGAAGGGTTGCATTTCCTGAATGAACAATTTACTTCTGTTGCGTGGGAAAATACCTTTTTTATAGCAAACTGAAAATCCATAATGGAATGTAATAATAGAAAGTTATACAGATGTGTAGCACAAATGGATGAATCACAATAAAAAATTCCACCTCATAAATGGGACCAAAAAAAGCTATAGTACAATGTCTAGCTGACACCAAAACGGATTTTTAGGAAGTTGCTGTTGACCTAATGGAAACTACATGGATTACTTACAGCAGATTGATTCTTATAAGCTCACCTCCAAATGACAGAATGGAATCTGAAACTCAGATATGCATGAACACTAGATGGCAGAGCTATAGTGAGAGGCTGAAATTTGGGAAGATGAGATGACTGAGTAATGGTCCTATTTCTTCATCAGGTTTGCTGCCCGTAGTCAAAGCAGGTCCTAACACCAACACTGTGCACCCTGTTCTCGGCAGTGTCCGACACTACGTGCCCACTTGCTTGATGGTGAATCGTCCGTCACTGCTGGGCCTGGCCAGACAATGGTGTTAGGCGTAATGCCCTGCTGTGACAGCCATCTGCCTCGTGGCAGTTAACACTTAGCATGCTGCTGAAGTATGTTAAGGGCTTGTGGGAAATGGGTGTGTGTGTTACGGATGCCATGCTGGTGTGGCAGGCGTTGAGAATGGAGCTCCTGTTGGATGTTAACTGCCAAGTGCGAATTGCGAGCATTTATTTGGTTTTTGAATGTAAAGGGCAATGCGCCAATTGATGAAAGTGTATGGTGAGTCATGCAAGGCTGTCAAAAATGTTCGTAAGTGGTGTAGAGAGTTTGCAGCTGGTCAGACCGAAGTTCACGACGAACATAGGAGCAGGAGACTATCAATTTCTGAGGAGACAAGTGTTGAAGTTTGAGCAAAGCATGCGTGAAGATCGGCGGATCACCCTGGATGATCTGTGCACATTGGTTCCTGAGGTTTGCCGAAGCACCGCTCACAGAATTTTAACGGAAACATTGAACTACCGGAAGGTGTGCGCAAGATGGGTGCGACGCATGCTGACTGAGGACCACATGCGACAAGTTGATGCTTCCCATACATTTCTTCACTGCCTTGCAGCCGAACAGGACAACTTTCTGCACTCAATTGTCACTGGTGACAAAACCTGCGCATACCACTGTACACCTGAGACCAAGCAACAATCACACCTGTTCATAACTTTCTGAACAGCATGGTGGTGAGCTGGTATGACATGGGCATACAAAAACTGCCACAGCGTCTACAAAAATGCATCGACAGAAATGGTGATTATGTCGAAAAATAGCTAAATGTTCAAGCTGTAAACTGATGTAAGCCATTTTAGAAATAAACAGGTCTATGTACTTATAGAAAAATAGACCTTACTTTTGGGATTACCCTCGTACATCATACCAGCTATGTTTTTTTGTGGCGTCAAACATATGTTTACAGCTCCCACAAATGCTTCTCACATGTGCAGACTTTGTAGTTTTTGCTCAGTGGTAGTGGGAATATCAATGGAAAAATTCGTTTTCGCAACCTTTGTTATCGTCTCTTGTTTCATAGACAGTAGCTGACATTCAAGTTCTCTATGTTACATGTATTTTGTCTTCAAAGGGTCCAATGAAAAGGCGATACGTCTGGAGTAAATGATATAGAAACTCATTAATCTGCAAATTATGAGAAAAATATTTGATGATAATTCAGATTACACGTTCATTTTATTGTTTTCACAGATTGTGTTTTTATGAAGGATTTTCACAGCATATGATTCCAATGACTGTAATGTTGGACTAGGTCTGTCTCCATGTTACAGTTTGTATTGCACTGTACTCCACTATGAATGCTAAATTTTGTTTTGTTCCTGTGTTTTGTGTGCTTCCTTGGATTTAAATGGTCTCTAAAAGAAATTTAAACAAAAATATCACTTGAATGCTTACTGGGGCTTGTATTTGAATACCAGAACCCCTTTTCAGTTTTTCTGTGGTAATGACTGTTAAATTGAAGTTTCATCTGTGGATTCCGATTTAATACTGGCAGTGCGTAAATATGTATATTTAAAGTAGAAAAACCAATAAGCCTAAAAATGTTTCGAAATTCCCATTACATATAGTATTTGTACAGTCATTAGGTAATGGTAGCTATCTACAAGTAATTGTTAATGTGTTAAATACATACAAAGGCATGTTATGAGAAACTAATTGAATTACTGTAATTTGTCATATTTATGCATACCTGTATATGGTCATGTCTCCCTGGAGAGCATGGTCAGGTGTTATACTTTCTATTTCAGGAACTTTTCTCATGCAGTTTCTTTTTTCTATGTTACATTTCTCAGAAATGCATATCTTATTTTGTTTCCTGGAAATGGAAATATCTACAGTCTTTTCACCCTTATGCAGCTCTTTTTTTTAGTAAGTAGTTGCGTAAGTTATTCTGGACCATGAGCTGCAGATAAATACCTCATTATGGTATTCACTCTTGTTGAAGTTGGAAGTGCTGCAGTACAGTTCAGAAAAAATGTCTAAACTATAGCAAAGTATTCAAATAAAATTCCAACTGTTGTGTCTCAATATGGTGAGATAGCATTTTCAGCTGATAGTTAAATCCAGCATTGTAAACTGTGTGACATAGTAGTAACTACGGAGAGGTCATATAATGTTCAGCAACATGTCACAACAGAAAAATGAAATTCGAATACAATGGACTGAAAATACAAAACACTACAGCAAATACTCCTAGGGGAATCCTGCCAACCCTACTCAAAATTGTGTGAAGAACTTTTTACAGCTTTCATTTTGTGATGACATTCTTTAAAGTAAACTGAACCATTCAATGTTACGTGGATTATGCTCTTGGCTGCTGGAGGATGAACTCCAGTGGACATCCACAGTAGAGTGCAGAATGTGTACAGGGCAGCATGTCTGTTGAAAATCACCATTGTGGAATGGGGCACCAAGGGGTGCTGCCATTTCAAGATAACACGTTCCCATATCGCAGATGTCATAATGCCAAAGTTATGCCAATTCAAATGGAAGACACTCAAACATCCACCCTGTGGTTCTGATTTCTTCCCATGTCATTATCACGCCTTTGGTCCCTTAAAAAAGGCCTTGAAGAATTGCTGATTCCTGTTGGATGAGGATGTGTGGAAGGATATGGTGTTATACCAAATGGGTATCTAACCTGGTGCATTGGGGGGGTGATTACCTCAGTGCTCTTGGGTATTTTGCCTGATTGGCATGATGATTCTCAACTGTATGGGCTTTGAATGGGAACTTTTTCTTTACCCCTTTTATCTTTCCATCAGCAGTGAATTGTTACCCTTACTCCTAAATAATTTACATTCTGTGAGAACTTTTTTACCATGTGTTAGTCAAAAAGGATGTTACAACTTAGGAAGCAAACATCCACCCGTATTCACTGTTTTCCCACACTCTTTGCAGCAAATCAGGTGTAACTTGTGCAATAGGGGCATAGATTCGATTTTTCAGGTCAGCTGAATTGTTTAGTAATGGAGGAACATACACACGGTCATCTTTAATGAAACCCCGGAGAAATAAAAACAGTGGTTTCAAGTCCTAGAAGCAAGGTGGCCATGCAGTTGGCTTATCACTGCCATTCCACTGACCTAGGAGGTGATTATTAAGGAAACCACAAACTTCCCTGAGAAAATGAGGCGGTGCACCATCTTGATGATAGTATACCATTCCGTCTTGGTCATCTTCATCAATCCTTCAAATTAAAAAGTTCTCAAGCATGTCCAGATAGACAATGCCAATGACAGTTTTCTCCATGAAGAAGAAAGAGCCGTACACTTTCGATTTGCTAAGGGCACAAAAAACATTAACTTTGGGACTGTCATGAATATGTTCCAGGGTTGCATGTGGATTATCGCTGCCCCATATTCTGCAGTTGTGGGTATTCACCATACCACTGATATGAAATGTTGACTCATTGCTGCAGATTATTGTGGTGAGGAATGTCTCTTCGTCCTCTATGCGATGCAGCATTTCTGCACAGAATTGCCCAAAAGCAACCTTATCTGCATAACTAACATGCTGTGCCGGTGTGAATCTGTATGGTTTCAAGTGTAAACGTCTACACAGTACTCACCAAACAGTCTTTTGCAGAATGCCAGTCTCGTAAGATGCACATTGTGACCTCCCTTCCCTTCTTCTGCACTTGTCGGGAGGAGACGCGACTCGTAATGATGTTTGTCCCCGCCACTATGACGTGGAACAGCACCTGTAACTCTCATAAAACATGACTCCTCGCGTAGTTAAGAAATATTCTATTGTTTGTCCACAACAGTCTTATTAGTTTGTGTTAACTGATCAATTGTTTATCTTTTACCGTATGCCCGGTTAGTTTCATTGAACAGTGAAATCTTGGTTCTTAACACTGTCATTACGGTTGTTTTTCACATCATCCTTAGCAAGGATTAATAATTGCTGTTCGTAATTACATTGCTACGTCAAATTATTAACAACGGTCCAACGTAACTCCAGAGATAACTTATGTTGAAGTAACGTCCTTGTAACACACCATAATGCTGATTTTTACTTGGGGCATTACAACATGACATTGATGATTGTAGACTGTGGACAAAGCTCTCCCTAATCTGTTTGACGCAATCGACCCGCTGGCGACCTGATGATTTTATCAACAAACTTCCTGTTCCAAGAGCAAATTGCCGGACTGCTTGGAGGTTCTTCAGTGCATTCAGTGCACATGGAACTTGCTCGGCACCAGTGAAAGTTGCCATGTTGACTGCACTACGTGAGTCTAAGTTGTTTGCTACAAAATGACTCCTCCACCGATTCTGCAAGTTATCTCAATATCATTCCAAAGTTGTCAAATCCTTTTTTACTCACCCTGTATATCTTTCCACATTAAGCAACAACTTCATTAGCTGAAGCTAAATAAAAAAGCAATGCAACAAATCAGATGACAGATTGCAAATAAAAAAAATATGGCTATCAATTGAGGGAATCATAGACTCAGTGGAACTACGTGGGAACTTTGGTAAATTGGCAGGTCTGGGGGCCGTATGACCTGAAGATGTTAACCATAACAATGTGCTACTCTTTGCACGGATGCTGTGTTTTGTATGGTGAAAACTGCCAATTCACTAAATGTAAAATGGAACATGTAACTTTGTTTTGCTCAGGCCATACACAAGTTGCAGAAGAGATTTGTAGTAAATTCAGTGATGTTGACAAATTTATTAGGTATGTTGAAAAGGTATTTTTGAAAGCACCATTCACATGTTACAGCATTTTAAGTTAGCAGCTCCAGACATTTCCTTACTATCATCACCCATTTTGACAAGATGGGGGTCATAGATTGATGCCTGAGGCAATTATTACCAGAACTACCAATGTTCTGAAGAGGCATCATTGATTGAAGCTGCTTCATTTGGACTAGCCCAAGAATAAATGCCTATTACTGAAATTTCAGACAAACTTTCGTGCTTCAAGATGGAGCAGAGTAAAATTGTAACGTATTCAAAGCTCATGACAACTGATATAAATACGAGACTATTATGTGCGAAATGTGTAAAAAAACGGTGGTGTTAAGGACAATCTGTGCTATTCGTGCACTGTAAAAGTAAATAACTGTAAAGGTATGTTTACACGATCAAAAACGAAGAACTGTGTTTTGGTGCCACATGGTGATCACAAATTCGTAACGGACTCAGCATCGAAAGACGAAATAATTAAAGTGTTGCAAGAGGATAGAAACGTTCTGTTAGCGAGAATCAGCGAGTTAGAACAAGAACTAAGCAAATATGTAAGCAGTGAAAAGTGGTGTACCGTAAAAAGTGCGTCGAACACACACAATTTAAAATCGCAACTAAAAATGCTCTTGTGTTATAATGTATCTGCAACGCCAACGGTATCAAGAAACAGGGCGTCTAAACAAGTAAGTGCACCTTCAGATAAAGAAACTGTTCTGATGTCAGTTGGTAAAGAGCCAGTGCAATGTGTAAGTGTAACTGAAGGCAGTGTTTACATGGCAATCAGCGAAAACAAAACGGTAATGAATGATACCAATAGTGTTCCAGAAGATGAAGCACCTGAACATATGAAACAAGGTTACGAGTTAAGGACTGCAGTACGGAATCCGAAAGTTTTAATAGTGAGTGACAGCCAAGGCCGGTACTGCAGAAACATTCTGGAGACAAAACTAGACACAAAATATGACATTCAAAGTTTTATTAAACCAAATGCTCCTCTCCGTGAAGTTTTTAATCGAATTGACAAATTAGCAGAAGACTTGAACGCGAAAGATACTCTTATCTTAATGGCTGGGTTGAACGATACTGAAGATCGTACAACAACGTTGTGGAAAGAATTGATAACGTGTTACCAAGTGTTCTCCAACTCAGCAACAAGACAAATCTCATTTTGCATCCGATTCCCCAAAGATTCAGCAAAGAATATACAAACGAAGAAATTGACATGGTTAATCATCGTTTAGTGCAAACAGTGAACTGTTCAAAATCTTGCAACAAAAGTAGAATATCCATAAACTATGAAATGGAAAGACTGTCTCGTGATAAATTCACATATCACGGATTCCACTTGAACAGACAGAGGAAGGAGCAAGTATGCAACACACTGTCTTCGTTAATTAAAATTAACAATCGTACAAACCAGATGCATGTATCTCTGAATTGACCAGTCTACCTGAAGCAATCAGTGTTTCACCAAAATAAATGCAATGTGAAAACCAGTGCAATACAACAACACCTGAGGAATTATCTGTCATTATAAAAAGGTTACCCAATAAGTATTCAGCAGGTACTGATGAAATACCAGATATTATCATCAAAGCAAGTGTAACATCTATCATAGAACCACTAACGGATATTTTCAATTCATCATTCCCGAGTGGTATATTCCCGAAAAATCTGAAACTGGCAAAAGTGACACCACTGTACAAGAAAGGGGACAAACATGAAGCTGCAAACTATAGACCTGTATCAGTATTGTCAGGCATTGGTAAAATTCTTGAAAAACTATTTCTTAGAAGGCTGACAGCCTTTCTAAATAAAGAAAACATAAGAAGTGATGCGCAACACGGATTCAGAACTGGCAGATCAACACAGTCAACTATTTATACCTTCTTAACCCTAGGACTCACTCTGGGTTCATAGGTGACCCCAATCATCTTTACTATGGATAAAATAATATTTCTATTTCTTGTAAAAATCCAGAATTTTATGACTTTTACCACACAGTATTGTAGTTCTCTCACAAAAACTTTTAGAGCGCTTGATGCAACATTTAAATCAATAATTAACAAAAACTACTATTGGGGTCAATTATGACCCCAGATAGATTATATGTAACATTCATAGAATGTATAGATTATCAACTATCAACCTCTTTCTTAGGTATTTTGAGTTGGTAACACTGAATTCAGGTGTTACTCAGAGCTAACCTCAAACTGGTAGTTCGTTTGTACGTTTGTTGTTGCAGTGTAATTTCAGCATGGATGGAATACGTTTTGCTCCTGGTTATAGTGTAGAACAAGCTATGGAAGACTTATTTCATAGCAGTAGTGATTCAGAAGGTAGTGATGCCGAAGATGATGGAACAGAGACGCAGGTAGACCAAAGTGATGAAATTTGTTTACCTGAATTAGAAGAAAATGATATTCTTGCTGAAAATGATGACAGTGGAGATGATGAAAGTGCAGTACTGGTAAGCAGGGGTCGGGATATTGCATGGAGTACAAAAGAACCATCAATTCGTAGATTTCCAATCCGCAACATACAACGATTTTCAGCAGGTATTCCTAGTACAGTTAGTGTTAGCTCAGCTGTTGACTGTTTCAGGCAGTTTATTACTAATGAATTGCTGGATATAGTAGTTCAGTTCACAAATCAACGAGGAAATGAATTGAAAGTGTCTGGAAAATTAGTTGACTGGCGTGATACAGACAGATGCGAGCTTCTTTCAGTTTTGGGCTTGCTGATTCTGTATGGCGTACAGAAGAGCCGGGGGAAACCTATTGACGAATTTTGGGACTCTAAATATGGCACTCCTCTATTCCGTGCTACTATGTCGAGGAGGCGATATCAGGACATTCTGTGTTCACTTCATTTTGACGACCGCATCACAAGACTTGAAAGGAAAGATAGGACTGGAAATAAGGCTGAAGCTGTACAGGAAATATTTGATTTGTTTGCCGTGCAATGTCAAACATCATTTATACCTTCCAGCAACATTACTGTTAATGAACATCTTTGCATATACAGAGGTCGGTGCAGTTTCAAGGTCTACATTCCTTCAAAGCCAGGAAAGTATGGCATCAAGAGGTGCGCAGTAGACTGTGAACATGGTTATCTGACAAATCTTCAAATGTACACTGGAAGGAGTGGTGATGTGAGAGAAGTGAATCAAGGCAAGAGAGTGGTCTTAGATTTAGTGCGTCATCTGGCTGGCAGTGGTAGGAATATTACCACTGACAATTTTTTCACGAGTTATGACCTTGGCCAAGAATTGTTGAAAATGAAGTTGAAACTTGTAGGTACTCTACGTTCTACAAGAAAAGAAGTCCCAAAAGAGTTTTTGCCTTCGAAAACTAGGGAAGAATGCACTACCAGATTTGCATACAGTGGTAAAACCCTATTAGTTTCGTATGTTCCAAAAAGAAATAAGGCTGTGCTACTCCTGTCAACACAACATCAATCATTTGAAGTGCCCAAAGAAAACAACTTGAAACGAAAACCAAAAGTAGTGTAGTATTACAACTCAACAAAATCAGGTGTTGATACGCTAGACCAAATGAGCTCTTACTATTCTGTGAAAAAGGGTACAAAACGTTGGTCATTAGCAGTATTTTATGATCTTGTCGATCTAGCTGCACTCTATGCCTACAGACTCTTCTGTGTTGCTGTTGAAAAAACAGAGATATGTCTTTTTCTAATGAAGTTGGCCAAAGAAATGGCAAAGCCCCAAGTGGAACGTCATTTGAGTTTACCACAAGCAAGGAATAAGGATATTATTAGCAGTATCAAACGGTGTGGATTTGATGATCTGTGGACATCCAGACGTAATACCCGACAATCAGAAGAGAAAGCGAGGCAGATGCTCCATTTGCCCCCGATCAAAGGACACAAATTACAGTTCAATATGCAAAAAGTGTAACAAATTTGTTTGCAAGGAACATTCTGAAATAGTTACTACTTGCAAAATATGTGCAGATGACTATGGTACGGATTCCGGTAAAAAATTATGTTTCCTGTTGAGTTGTTCCTCACATTTTCTGTAAATTTGAAGCCATTGTGAAACATTTATGAGTGAAACAAATTATGACTTAGAGTAATATTGTAACTTCTGATATGTAATTTAATTCTACTATGTACATACCTGTTAAAAAAGCTGTGAAATGTGTGTAAATAATAAATAAAATGTAAACAAACAGTATTAAACGACAGTACGTTGTTCTCTGAATAATTAGTACACACAGTCAATTATATATTGATTGGGGTCATGTATGACCCCAGATGGAGTACTAGGAAAATTTTAGCAGAGTGAGTCCTAGGGTTAAATGAAATTCTAACTGCATTAGATAATAAGCAACATGTGTCTGGCATATTTCTTGACCTTAGTAAAGCCTTCGATGCAATTGATCGTAATACTCTGTTGCAGAAGCTAGATAATTATGGAATACGAGGCCTGCCAAACAAGTGGATACATTCCTACCTTTATTACCATCAACAGATCACTCAAATAAAATATAAAAATACAAAAAAATTGTAATTTTTACAGTAATGCACAAAACATTACATATGGAGTTCCTCAAGGGTCAGTCCTTGGGCCAATTCTTTTCATTCTTTATGTTAATGATTTGTCAGAAAAAATAACTAAAGGGACAACAGTACTTTTTGCTGATGACACAAATATCCTAATCAAATCACATGATGAGGAAAGCCTACAAAAAACAGCTACAGGTATAATACAAAATTTGACACAAGGGTTCAGAACAAACAAGCTAATAATAAATAATGAAAAAAACAGTGGCAGTCAATTTCCACAATTCACAGAAACTACATCCTGCAAGACCAATTTTTAAAATTGATGGAAAAACTGTCTCATCTGTGAGCAACACAAAATTTTTAGGTATACATATACAGCAAAACCTAAAATGGGAGACACATCTTAACCATGCAAATAAAAAGCTAAACACACTTGTGCACACAGTAAGAATCCTCACACAAAATACAAGCCATGCGTCTGATCACAATGTACCATGGCAGTATTCAGTCACTGCTGATGTACAGCATTATCTTTTGGGGGAACTCCGTAGGTACAAACAAAAAATTTAGTCTACAGAAAAAGATTGTTAGAATAATAAACCATGCTAAGTACAGAGACTCCTGTAGACCAATATTTAAAAATCTCAGTATACTGCCTTTTCCTTGCTTATATATGTATGAAATATTAAATTTCACAAAAGGAAGCATTTTAAAAGATGGAAATATCTTCAAGTATAACTGTGATTACCACCCTCATGATACTAGGCAGAAACATTACTTGCATATTTACTCAATACAGTAAGTACAAACATTCGTAAGAGAGGAGTGTATCATACTGGCGTAATGCTGTACAATCACATGCCATCCTATTTGAAACATATGCAAAAGTTTAAAGTGAGACTGAAAGAGTACTTGGTTGACCACTGCTTCTATTCTGTTTCCGAGTTTTTAGAGTACCAGAAAAGTGTAGTGTAATTGCTCAAATATTCTTAATAAGTCTATCATTTTATTTTATTACATTAAATTTGTCATCAATATTCAACATGTATTAAATAATTTTTAACTATTTATCCTTTCAAAATAAAAATGTGTATCATGATGTATATACTGTACCAACCTGACTTGTCCTACATCGTTTGTGCAAAATATGTACCTGAACACGATTTACAGGACCAATAAAGAAATACAAATACATAAATTCAAATTTTGAATTTGTTCTTGCTGCTGTAACTGTTGCGGGACATTAGTGAAGTAGGTAGAACAGGTGAAAAAAATATGATCACATTAGAAGGTGTTTGTTGCAAAGTGGAAAAGAAGTGTTAAAGAAAATGGAAAAAAGTGTTAGAATAAACAAAAATAAATATATCCACTGTGTTTCTATGATTTTGTTGTGAAAAGTTCTCATAATCTCCTAGATTTAGATTCAAATTGTATAGTCCTGTTTGAATGTGCTCTTCTTGTGTCAGTTGAAGTAGAAAGAAGTTTTTTGAAGTCAAAGCTTTGTTGGCTGACCGTAGGAAATGTTAAGTTGAAAATATGCTAAGGTACTCATTGTATAATGTGACTCGGAACTCATAAATTGAAGTAAAAATGAGGATGCACAAAAAAGAGTCATAGGTTAACTATGTTCTGATAATGTTAATAAAAAGGATACAACATCAAAGTCCATGATCTAGCTTGTGACTCATGTGTAGTTTATTCTTAAATATTATTTAGTAATTATTATACATTGACTTACTAATTTATTTTACAACGAATTTTACTTCATTTTAATATTGTTTATGTTTATCTTTATGTTATTGTGCATATGAAAATTTTTGGTCATAAAATCTTATTTTTGATGCAAATAATGGTGATTTTTAGCCAATATCTGATTATTTAGTATCCAGAAAAGCATATTTAACTAGTTATGGATATAAGTAAATGTGACCATAAACTGTATATGTATATTTAAGTGCAGATCTCCCATAACTTAAAAGAGTACATATATTTTTAGAATCATGAAACAAGGCTTCGTGGGGACAGTAGTGAGAAGTCATGGTTGTGAGCTATTGAGATTGGTTCATGGCATTTTTAGTGAAATTATCATTTACCATTCAGTGACATGTAATTTTTAAGACTTAGTATGACCTGCTTGATGTTTCCTGCCAGGAGTTAACATAAGAATAACAGCAATGACAAGTACTTGTCGGGCAATCCATGGAAGTTTTAGTGAAAGTGTACGGAAGAACATGGAGCTTCTATGTTATTGTGTGCTAATTGTGTCAGTGACCATTGTTATAATAACAAGAACAATTGAGAAGGTACTCTTGAGAAAAACTTTTGTCTTAGCCTTGTTGAAGGGAAGACGTGTTTCTGATTTATGTTGAGAATAGACAAGGTGTTTAATCCAACTGTCTTGTATATGTAAATTAGTTTGTTTCTGACATTTGGAGACATGAAAGACTTACTAAACAGTATATATTTATATTGAAAGTGCGAATTTGTTATTGCGCATGGAGTCCAAATATACTGATGGTGTTGCCGAAAGGGCACAGTTTTAGAAGAGAAGGCGTATTAAAAAAAGTCACCACAAGCCGTTAAAACGTGGTGACCAGTGAGAAAGGACTGAAAAAATAGGAATTCTAAGACCAAAAAACGAGGAAAGAAGCTGTTGTATGTTGCCACAGCAGCTAAACCAAATACGACAAAGAATTTACTCCAAGACAGCGGAACATACTTAAGGAACAAAATTCTCAATTGAGAAATAGAGAAGAAGATTCAGTGTTTTTCTCTAAGAAGAAATACGCCTGGAACATTATGACTAAGAAGATCCGGGGCGGGGAATGTAGAGCTCTCCAAAGCTGCCGGCACCAGTTGCTGTTCACTGGTGCTGACCTGCCTCCACATCTGCTCACCGATGCAGCGCAGATTCTCCTCTGGGTGAATGTAAAACAGAACTTTATGGCTTTAGTACAAAGTAGTACCAACGGTTCAGTGAAATTTATTAGTTTAGTTACCGTACTTAAAGTTAGTTAAATATATCTAAAAACAAAGATGATGTAACTTACCAAACAAAAGCATTAGTATGTTGATAGAGACACTAACAAACACAAACACACACACAAAATTCAAGCTTTCACAACCCATGGTTGCTTCATCAGGAAAGAGGGAAGGAGAGGGAAAGACGAAATGATGTCGTTTTAAGGGAGAGGGTAAAGAGTCATTCCAATCCCGGGAGTGGAAAGACTTACCTTAGGGGGAAAAAAGGACAGGTATACACTCGCGCGCGCGTGCACACACACACACACACACACACACACACACACACACACACATCCATGCGCACATATACAGACACAAGCAGAAAATGTCTGCTTCTGTCTGTATATGTGCGGATGGATATGTGTGTGTGCGCGAGTGTATACCTGTCCTTTTTCCCCCCTAAATGTCTGCTTGTGTCGGTATGTGTGTGTGTGTGTGTGTGTGTGTGTGTGTGTGTGTGTGTGTGTGTGTGTGTGTGTGTGTGTGTGTGTGTGTGTACCTGTCCTTTTTTCCCCCTAAGGTAAGTCTTTCCGCTCCCGGGATTGGAATGACTACTTACCCTCTCCCTTAAAACCCACATCCTTTTGTCTTTCCCTCTCCTTCCCTCTTTCCTGGTGAAGCAACCGTGGGATGCGAAAGCTTGAATTTTGTGTGTGTGTTTGTGTTTGTTAGTGTCTCTATCAACATACCAACGCTTTCGTTTGGTAAGTTACATCATCTTTGTTTTTAGATATATTTTTTCCATGTGGAATGTTTCCCTCTATTATATTCATAAAGTTAGTTAAATACTTACAAGATCAAAAGCTTGCAAGAATATGGATAACATACCACAAGTCAAGGAAACTCGAGAACCAACTATGGCTATGAAAGTTAGTAAGGAAGTGCCTGATTGGTCTGAGTTAGGAAATTTAATAAAAACTCAAAATGTGACTCTAAGTGAAAAACTAGAATCAGTAAATTCTCAATTAAGTGCCCAAGCAACAAATTTAGGACTTTTAAATGTCAAAGCCGACTTGCATAGCAAAGAATTTAGTAATATATGAGAAGACATGGATGCTTTAAAGACTGAATTTGATGCCTGAAATAGTAAGGTAGAGAATTTGAAATTAGATTTAAAGAAATTTAAAGAATGAATTGACTAGTTCCTTGACTATTCACGTAAATCAAATGTTTACTGACTTCAGTCAGAAACAGATTGATAATTTTCTGAATTTGACAAAAGGTTATAATTGAAGACAAATGTAATAAGTGTAGAATCAGAGCTTAATGAAAGGTTAGGATCCTTTGAAAATGTGTGCAATGTTAAATTTAATGCCGTAAAGTAAGGGTTGAGTACTTTGAAAGAGTGTGTCGATAAGCAGGATAATTTAATGCCAATAATTCAATCTCAAATTACAAATTATACACGAGTAGATAATGTGGAAAGGAACTTCAAAGAGAAATTAGCGAACTCTGATATCATAAATATAAGTAGTTTGGAAGAACAGGTTGAAGAAATAATAGATTGAAAAGTTACGGAGAGAGTAACATCCGGAAATGCATCCCCTATTCTATCTTCTGAACTAAATGATACCAGGAATGGTAACTTCATCTAATGTGGTATTAACTAGTGAAGTGGTGACAGATCTGCAATGGGAGGGGGGGGGGGGCTAATTCAGGGTTATCCAGGCAATTCCCCAAATTTAAGCCTGATGGAGATGTACATCTGACACATTTCTTGAAAAGGTTTAACCAAGCTTTGCCAAAAAATTGGGAAGACTCTAAAAAGATTGAATTTGCTGTGGGTTACCTTCTAGGAGAAGCCTCAGAAAGGGGAACCATGAATACTGAGAATTTTTCTTCCTGGGGGGACTTCCAAAAGAGATTTAAAGATAATTAACTGGTCTGCCAGTGCTCAAGAAAAGTTAATATCAGATCCATGGGACCCGGGCAGAGTCATCTATCCCCCAGGGACGTTAATATTCTGAGTTAACGGACAGAGTGACGACCGTCAGATCCTGAGTTGTTTTCAGTGTTTCTTCCAAACTAGTTTTCCTGCACCGAATTCCTTAAAAATCTTACACTATTCTATCATCTATTCCTAACATCTTAAACTATCCTATAATCATAGTGCTTAGAAAACTGGATACGACTACAAGATAAAGAAAACTTAAGAGAATCACAGAATAAGAAAGAAAGTGATATTGACATAAAATAAAATGAATAGAGTATTATATTTATGGATAATATTATATGAGATGAATAATTAAACAACTGTAATATCATAGTGTATGAATTTTCTATTTTGTATAGAGTATTTTATACCTTTTGTGAGATGTGGTGTAAATGGGGGGGTTTGCATAGGTTTTGAAAGGGATGGGTATTGCAAATAAACGCATGGTTTACAAGAGCAAATAAATCGTGGCTAACACAAAACACACATCACACCTTTCAGATGACTCTCGCAAACAAGTGTGCCTGATTCTTCATCATTTGCGTTTCCATAGGGCTGTTAAGATTTCCTTTAGGGACCTCAAGGTTGAAGGTGGGAATGTCCATTCTGTATGAAACAATTTAACACCAAACCTCCTCCAGCATCTCACTCAAGTACCTCAGGGGTAGGGATCCTGGGGAAGGGAGGTGGGAAGGGTTTCCTGTGTTTGGGGCTCTCTTCTTTCTCTTCTCAGATCTTAGCAACCATATCTATTTTTTTCTTTTATTACTTCTCATCTGAGGACCTATCTATTTTTTCCCATCTTTTCATATTCACAAACTTCTGTCACTGAATCCTTCCTTGTTTCTGTGGATTCTAATAACATACATCTTATCTTTAGATAAGAAGGCAAAAGAATCAGATTACACGAACACACATCCGCATGCACAAAAAATACATTTAGACACAGATACTGAAATTACATATTAAAAAGCCTGTCACGATGTGAGAATTGCCAGGTATTGTAGGGGAAAGAATATGTGTACACAGGGAAATATGCTCATATATGATGATTCCACATCGCATATGTATATAAGAACTACGACGGTTCTACATCGTTTATACAGGGTGGTCCATTGATAGTGACCGGGCCAAATATCTTGCGAAATAAGCATCAAATGGAAAAACTACAAAGAACGAAACTCGTCCAGCTTGAAGGAGGAAACCAGATGGCGCTATGGTTGGCCCACTAGAAGGCATTGCCATAGGTCCAACGGATATCAGCAGCTTTTTTTTTTAATAGGAACCCCCATTTTTTATTACATATTCGTGTAGTACGTAAAGAAATATGAATGTTTTAGTTCGACCACTTTTTTCGCTTTGTGATAGATGGTGCTGTAATAGTCACAAACGTATAAGTACGTGGTATCACGTAACATTCCACTAGTGCGGACGGTATTTGCTTTGTGATACATTACCCGTGTTAAAATGGACCGTTTACCAATTGCGGAAAAGGTTGATATCGTGTTGATGTATGGCTATTGTGATCAAAATGCCCAACGGGCGTGTGCTATGTATGCTGCTTGGTATCCTGGATGACATCATCCAAGTGTCCGAACCGTTTGCCAGATAGTTACGTTATTTAAGGAAACAGGAAGTGTTCAGCCACATGAGAAACCTCAACCATGACCTGCAACAAATGATGATGTCCAAGTAGGTGTTTTAGCTGCTGTCGTGGCTAATCCGCACATCAGCAGCAGACAAATTGCACGAGAATCAGGAATCTCAAAAACGTCGGTGTTGAGAATGCTACAGCAACATCGACTGCACCCATACCATATTTATATGCACAAGGAATTGCACGGCGGCGACTTTGAACGTCGTGTACAGTTCCCACTGGGCACAAGAGAAATTACACGACAATGACAGATTTTTTGCACACGTTCTATTTAGCGACGAAGCATTATTTACCAACAGCGGTAACGTAAACCGGCATAATATGCACTATTGGGCAATCGATAATCCACAATGGCTGCGACAAGTGGAACATCAGCGACCTTGGCGGGTTAATGTATGGTGCGGCATTATGGGAGGAAGGATAATTGGCCCCCATTTTATCGATGGCAATCTGAATGGTGCAATGTATTCTGATTTTGTACGTAATGTTCTACCGATGTTACTACAAGATGTTTCACTGCATGACAGAATGGCGATGTACTCCCAACATGATGGATGTCCGGCACATAGCTCGTGTGAGGTTGAAGCGGTAGTGAATAGCATATTTCATGATAGGTGGAGTTGGTCATGGAAGCCCCATACCATGGCCCGCACATTCACTGGATATGATGTCCCTGGATTTCTTTCCGTGGGGAAAGTTGAAGGATATTTGCTATCATGATCCATTACAACGCCTGACAACATGCGTCAGTGCATTGTCAATGCGTGTGCGAACATTACAGACGGCGAACTACTCGCTGTTGAGAGGAATGTCGTACACGTATTTCCAAATGCATTGAGGTTGACGGACATCATTTTGAGCATTTATTGCATTAATATGGTATTTACAGGTAATCATCCTGTAACAGCATGCGTTCTCAGAAATGATAAGTTCACAAAGGTACATGTATCACATTGGAACAACCAAAATAAAATGTTCATACGTACCTATGTTATGTATTTTAATTTAAAAAACCTACCTGTTTCCAAATGTTTGTCTAAAATTGTGAGCCATATGTTTGTGACTATCACAGCGGCATCTATCACAAAGCAAAAAAAGTGGTCCAACTAAAACATTCATATTTCTTTACGTACTACACGAATATGTAATAAAAAATGGGGGTTCCTATTTTAAAAAATGCTGTTGATATCCGTTTGACCTATGGCAGCGCCATCTAGCGGGCCAACCGTAGCGCCATCTGGTTTCCCCCTTCAAGCTAGACAACTTGGTCCATTCACGATCAATGGACCAACAAAGATTCCATGACTTACCAAACGGGAAAGTGCTGGTAGATAGGCACAATAAAAAAAAACACACACACAAAATTTCAAGCTTTCACAACCCACTGTTGCTTTGTCAGGAAAGAGGGAAGGAGAGGGAAAGATGAAAG
Organism: Schistocerca americana; assembly: GCF_021461395.2. Taxonomy (NCBI): domain Eukaryota; kingdom Metazoa; phylum Arthropoda; class Insecta; order Orthoptera; family Acrididae; genus Schistocerca; species Schistocerca americana. The sequence goes on along the minus strand of NC_060125.1, from coordinate 554,295,693 downwards.
GATGTGGGTTTTAAGGGATAGGGTAAGGAGTCATTCCAATCCCGGGAGCGGAAAGACTTACCTTAGGGGGAAAAAAGGACAGGTATACACTCCCACACACACACATATCCGTCCACACATATACAGACACAAAACTACATGCTGACCCAGAACGCTACGTAGTGGGCGGATACTGCGCGACACGATAACGTTTGCACTTCACACGGTCGAAATACTGTCACACAACTCGAGCAGCTCTTTCAGCATTCACTTACACTGGTGTTCAGCACAGCTCATGTTGTAGGTGTCGGATTAAGAAACCTTTTAGAGAATATGCTCCAGATTGGATGCTGCAGCTAGCAAGTGCGGCAAAATCTCAGTAGGTGGCGGGGTGCAGGTCTGCTTACTTGTGGGGCCTGTTGGTCTAGGGGTATGATTCCTGCTTTGGGTGCAGGAGGTCCCGGGTTCAAATCCCAGACAGGTCCTACTTTTCACTTTCGTGACAACCAAGCACTACGATAAACTTGCGAGTCTCTGAAAGTAAGCCATGCAACAGGACAAACTGCATGTCGGGCCACTGGCCCATGAGACTGGCAAGTGCGTCATGTGGAAAGCAATCCACGTGGCAGGATTAAACCATCTTCGCTTACTTATATCTATACGTAAAGACTGGCACGTACAACGATTCTATTCGTTTCCCAAAAACTAGTACATCGCATGCACATTTGTTAAATGCATGCGCATGCAGCACCCAAAACGGAGAGATGTCTTTCCTGCTGGGAGAAACAGCTGAGGTCATCTTCTCGCAGTTGAACCCCTTACGTTCCGTTATTAATCCTAGTAGCAAAAGCATAAGCATTTGGAGCGTTCCCTATTCACGTGTGGACTGCCATTAACAATTTATATGTGTGGACGGATATGTGTGTGTGTGTGTGTGTGTGTGCGCGAGTGTATACCTGTCCTTTTTTTCCCCCTAAGGTAAGTCTTTCCGCTCCCAGGATTGGAATGACTCCTTACGCTCTCCCTTAAAACCCACATCCTTTCGTCTTTCCCTCTCCTTCCCTCTTTCCTGACGAAGCAACCGTGGGTTGCGAAAGCTTGAATTTTGAGTGTGTGTTTGTTTGTGTGTCTATCAACATGCCAACGCTTTCGTTTGGTAAGTTACATCATCTTTGTTTTTATATATAGACGCGCGCGCGCGCGCACACACACACACACACACACACACACACACACACACACATATACACTAAGAAGTGTATATAAAGAAAGAATAGTGGCAAAGTACTCATGCACAATGAGGGAGACAAAAGCATGTGTGTTGTGGGATAACTATGAAGTAGTAATGAGCAGGAGATAGACAAGGATGAGACATGAGCAACGAAAGAAAAAGAAAGCAAGGGTGGCATTAGTCATGCTGATCATTAGGAAATGTCAGTTTAATAAATACTCTGACGAATTGTAGGATAGTGGGACTTGAATTGTATATATAGACATAGTATCTACTAAGAGTATAAAGTTGAGAAGTACAGGATGACTCTAGGGAGTAAATGAAGCAGTAAAAAGTGAATGCAAAGTGTAAAATAGATTTTTATTTTTACCAGTGAACACTTAATTATAGTATACATAGGAATGTATACTAGGGTAATGAACGGGGAAATAGGACGACCTGTGGCCTAAAAAGTAGGGGCATACCTACCAGAATGGAAAGAGGAAGTGCCCTCATAAGGTCAACCCACAAGCAAGGTATAGGTACTGATCCTAGGAGAAGAGGACAGTATCATGACAAAAGTCACAAATTTTATAGGGATTATTCTGGAAAGTTTGAATTCTATGCACAACTAACATTGTTACATTTCATGTAAGTTTATGAGTGTCAAAAAGAACACTTTCATTTTGCCCAGAGTTCCTCCAAACTACAAAAAATAGTATATACTAAGGAAAAGTAGTAAAAAAAATGAGAATGTAAAAGCAGATTACTCATGTGTCATGAACACTTGAAGTTTACGATTGAAATTAAGGAGAGTCCTTACAGTTCCTAAATACTAGGGAAGCTGACTGAACCACGAATAAATGCTCATGTCTGGATCTCAAAGTAAAGTAAGAACAGAGTAAAGAAACGCTCAGCTAAAGATTATTCTAGAGGAAAAAAGTGATTGTTGTTTAAATGAAAGATGTATGTATAAGAAAAGTATATTGTTATGATATGAAATGTTGTTATGAGTGATATTATTTACGTAATGGTTGTGTATAAAATATCATGTGTCCGATCTGAGGGGGAGATATATAGTGTTTCAAGAATGTCTGTGTAAATTCTAGAACCACTCAGCCTTCTACCATCTTGAACACATGACGTTTTAGAAGTGAGTGTGGGATGATAGAATCCTGTCTACTGCGTGTCACATGTTTGTGTGTGCAGGTTTGAAATTTAGTTGTGAGAATAATGTAGATGCAACGGTCGAATGGCAACGACAAGTACTTGTCAGGTCATCCATGGAAGTTTTAGTGAAAGTGTATGGAAGAACCATGGAGCTTCTATGTTATTCTGTGCTAATTGTGTCAGTGATCATTGTTATAATAACGAGAACAGTTGAGAAGGTACTCTTGAGAAAAACTTTTGTCTTAGCCTTGTTGAATGGAAGACGTGTTTCTGATTTATGTTGAGAATGGACATGGTGTTTAAGCCAACTTTCTCATATATGTAAATTAGTTTGTTTCTGACGTTTGGAAGCACGAGAGACTTACTAAAAAGTATAGATTTAATGTGAAGAATGGGTTTTGTAATATGTCTGAAGTTTAAATATACACTGTTAGTTAACGTAAATGAAACTTTGTATGACTACTTATTTTTATAAGTAGAAAGAGTCTTAAGGAATTCCTGTACCTAGCAGCATACTTCAGAGAAGAAGTGAAATAGAGTTTGCAGCAGCAGGCTAACCAGCAAGGAAGACCAGCCAAGCATCTCAAGTAAGTCACCTTGGAAAAGAAGTGGGAGTTAGTATATCTACTTCACATTTAAATTGTCGTCCAAACCGTTAGAGTAGCTAGGCTATATATGAGCAATATTTTTGTTGTGGAAGGGATGACAGATGTCAAAATGCAGGTGCTGTTGATGGTTAGTGGGCTCGGTATTGGCAGAAGTATAGATGACACCAACAGAGGGGTGGCAGTCAACATCCAGGAAGTTGGCACGCTGCGCTGGAGAGGATCAGGTGAAGTGAACAGGAAAGAACATGTTGCAGCTATGGAGGAATGATAATAGGGCATACTGGCTCTGTGTCCACATCATGAAAATATCAATGAACGGACAAGGGGTTTTAAATTTTGGGAGGCAAAGATGATATGCTCTAGATGGCCCGTAAATAGGTTGGCTTAAGAGGTTGCCATGCAGTTCCCCATGACCATGCCAGGGATTTGTTTGAGGGCATTGCTGCAGTATATATGCAACGGAGTGTGACTCTGATGTGGATATATAAACACTGACACGAAGGCAAGGAGTTACTGTAGCATTAGTGTCTTTCTGACATGCATGTGGTAAATGTGAAAATGTGAACTATGGTGATGTTATTACCAAATGTGTCCAAACAGGATCAATGGGCTGTTATTCTTTTCTTGGCTGCTGAAGGCCAAACACCAGTAGCCACCCATCAGAAACTGAAGAATGTGTGTGGGGCAGCATGTCTGTTGAAAACCACCGACAAGGGGTGCTGCTGCTTCATCATAACATAGTTCCTCATATTGGAAATGTTGTAGTGCAGAAGTTAGCCAATTCAAATGGGAGATACCCTGTAGTTCTCATCCCTCCCCACGACATTATAGCACCTTTGGTCCCTTAAAAAAGGCTCTGAAGGGTGGACAATTCCTATTGTTGATGCTGTGCAACAGGCAGTTACGGACTTCTTAGTGCAGTGGGACACAGTCTTTTATTAAACAGGTATCATCAATCTGGTGCATTGGTAGGATGATTGCCTCAGTCCTCATGGCAATTTTGCCTGATTGGCATAATGATTCTGAACTGTATGTCCTTCAAATGGAAACTTTTTTGTTTGGCCTGATGATTCTGTACCACCTGTATGATTATTGAGAGCTCAGATGGAGAACCAGTCCTATGCAAAGAAGGGAAAGGAGAAAGGTGGAAGAAGTATATAGAAGGTATATACAAGGAAGGTGTACTTCAGGGCAGTATTATGGAAATGGAAAAGGACATAGATGAAGATGAAATGGGAGACATGATACTGCATGAAGAATTTGACAGAGCACTGAAAAACCTAAATCGAAACAAGGCCCCAGAAGTAGACAACATTCCATTGGAATTACTGATAGCCTTGGGAGAGCCAGCCATGACAAAACTCTTCCATCTGGTGAGCAAGATGTATGAGAAGGTGAAATACCCTCAGACTTCAAGAAGAATATAATAATTCCAATCCCAAAGAAAGCAGGTGTTGACAAGTGTGAAAATTCCTGAGCTGTCACTTTAATAAGTCATGGCTGCAAAATATTAATACAAATTCTTTACAGAAAATCTGATAGAAGCCCACCTCAGCGAAGATCAGTTTGTATTCTGTAGAAACATTGGAACATTGTTGTTGTTGTTGTGGTCTTCAGTCCTGAGACTGGTTTGATGCAGCTCTCCATGCTACTCTATCCTGTGCAAGCTTTTTCATCTCCCAGTACTTACTGCAACCTACATCCTTCTGAATCTGCTTAGTGTATTCATCTCTTGGTCTCCCTCTACGATTTTTACCCTCCACGCTGCCCTCCAATATTAAATTGGTGATCCCTTGATGCCTCAGAACATGTCCTACCAACCGATCCCTTCTTCTGGTCAAGTTGTGCCACAAACTTCTCTTCTCCCCAATCCTATTCAATACTTCCTCATTAGTTATGTGATCTACCCATCTAATCTTCAGCATTCTTCTGTAGCACCACATTTCGAAAGCTTCTATTCTCTTCTTGTCCAAACTATTTATCGTCCATGTTTCACTTCCATACATGGCTACACTCCATACGAATACTTTCATAAATGACTTCCTGACACTTAAATCAATACTGGATGTTAACAAATTTCTCTTCTTCAGAAACGCTTTCCTTGCCATTGCCAGCCTACATTTTATATCCTCTCTACTTCGACCATCATCAGTTATTTTGCTACCCAAATAGCAAAACTCCTTTACTACTTTAAGTGTCTCATTTCCTAATCTAATTCCCTCAGCATCACCCGACTTAATTAGACTACATTCCATTATCCTTGTTTTGCTTTTGTTGATGTTCATCTTATATCCTCCTTTCAAGACACTGTCCATTCCATTCAACTGCTCTTCCAAGTCCTTTGCTGTCTCTGACAGAATTACAATGTCATCGGCGAACCTCAAAGTTTTTATTTCTTCTCCATGAATTTTAATACCTACTCCGAATTTTTCTTTTGTTTCCTTTACTGCTTGCTCAATATACAGATTGAACAACATCGGGGAGAGGCTACAACCCTGTCTTACTCCCTTCCCAACCACTGCTTCCCTTTCATGTCCCTCGACTCTTATAACTGCCATCTGGTTTCTGTACAAATTGTAAATAGCCTTTCGCTCCCTGTATTTTACCCCTGCCACCTTTAGAATTTGAAAGAGAGTATTCCAGTAAACATTGTCAAAAGCTTTCTCTAAGTCTACAAATGCTAGAAACGTAGGTTTGCCTTTCCTTAATCTTTCTTCTAAGATAAGTCGTAAGGTCAGTATTGCCTCACGTGTTCCAGTGTTTCTACGGAATCCAAACTGATCTTCCCCGAGGTTGGCTTCTACTAGTTTTTCCATTCGTCTGTAAAGAATACGTGTTAGTATTTTGCAGCTGTGACTTATTAAGCTGATAGTTCGGTAATTTTCACATCTGTCAACACCTGCTTTCTTTGGGATTGGAATTATTACATTCTTCTTGAAGTCTGAGGGTATTTTGCCTGTTTCATACATCTTGCTCACCAGATGGTAGAGTTTTGTCAGGACTGGCTCTCCCACGGCCGTCAGTAGTTCCAATGGAATATTGTCTACTAAGGGGGCCTTGTTTCGACTCAGGTCTTTCAGTGCTCTGTCAAACTCTTCATGCAGTATCACATCTCCCATTTCATCTTCATCTACATCCTCTTCCATTTCCATAATATTGTCCTCAAGTACATCGCCCTTGTATAGACCCTCTATATACTCCTTCCACCTTTCTGCTTTCCCTTCTTTGCTTAGAACTGGGTTTCCATCTGAGCTCTTGATATTCATACAAGTCGTTCTCTTATCTCCAAAGGTCTCTTTAATTTTCCTGTAGGCGGTATCTATCTTACCCCTAGTGAGATAGGCCTCTACATCCTTACATTTGTCCTCTAGCCATCCCTGCTTAGCCATTTTGCACTTCCTGTCGATCTCATTTTTGAGACGTTTGTATTCCTTTTTGCCTGTTTCACTTACTGCATTTTTATATTTTCTCCTTTCATCAATTAAATTCAATATTTCTTCTGTTACCCAAGGATTTCTACTAGCCCTCGTCTTTTTACCTACTTGATCCTCTGCTGCCTTCACTACTTCATCCCTCAAAGCTACCCATTCTTCTTCTACTGTATTTATTTCCCCCATTCCTGTCAATTGCTCCCTTATGCTCTCCCTGAATCTCTGTACAACCTCTGGTTCTTTTAGTTTATCCAGGTCCCATCTCCTTAAATTCCCACCTTTTTGCAGTTTCTTCAGTTTTAATCTACAGGTCATAACCAATAGATTGTGGTCAGAGTCCACATCTGCCCCTGGAAATGTCTTACAATTTAAAACCTGGTTCCTAAATCTCTGTCTTACCATTATATAATCTATCTGATACCTTTTAGTATCTCCAGGGTTCTTCCGTGTATACAACCTTCTTTCATGATTCTTAAACCAAGTGTTAGTTATGATTATGTTGTGCTCTGTGCAAGATTAGACCAGGCGGCTTCCTCTTTCATTTCTGTCCCCCAATCCATATTCACCTACTATGTTTCCTTCTCTCCCTTTTCCTACACTCGAATTCCAGTCACCCATGACTATTAAATTTTCGTCTCCCTTCACAATCTGAATAATTTCTTTTATTTCATCATACATTTCTTCAATTTCTTCGTCATCTGCAGAGCTAGTTGGCATATAAACTTGTACTACTGTAGTAGGCGTGGGCTTCGTATCTATCTTGGCCACAATAATGCGTTCACTATGCTGTTTGTAGTAGCTTACCCGTATTCCTATTTTCCTATTCATTATTAAACCTACTCCTGCATTACCCCTATTTGATTTTGTGTTTATAACCCTGTAGTCACCTGACCAGAAGTCTTGTTCCTCCTGCCACCGAACTTCACTAATTCCCACTATATCTAACTTCAACCTATCCATTTCCCTTTTTAAATTTTCTAACCTACCTGCCCGATTAAGGGATCTGACATTCCACGCTCCAATCCGTAGAACGCCAGTTTTCTTTCTCCTGATAACGACATCCTCTTGAGTAGTCCCCGCCCGGAGATCCGAATGGGGGACTATTTTACCTCCGGAATATTTTACCCAAGAGGACGCCATCATCATGTAATCATACAGTAAAGCTGCATGCCCTCGGGAAAAATTACGGCTACATACGGGGCAATATTGAGCCTATGATTTATCTTAGAAGATAGGTTACGGAAAGGCAAACCTACATTTATAGCATTTGTAGACTTAGAGAAAGCTTTTGACAATGTTGACTGGAATACTCTCTTTCAAATTCTGAAGGTGGCAGGGGTCAAATACAGGGAGCGAAAGGCTATTTACAATTTGTACAGAAACGAGATGGCAGTTATAAGAGTTGAGGAGCATGAAAGAGAAGCAGTGGTTGGGAAGGGAGTGAGACAGGGTTGGAGCCTATCCCTGATGTTATTCAATCTGTATATTGAGCGAGTAGTAAAGGAAATAAAAGAAAAATTTGTAGTAGGAATTAAGACCCATGGTGAAGAAATAAAGACTTTGAGGTTCGCCGATGACATTGTAATTCTGTCAGAGACAGCAAAGGACCTGGAAGAGCAGTTGAATGGAATGGACAATGTGTTGAAAGGAGAATATAAGGTGAACATCAATAAAAGACAGATGGCAGTTATAAGAATCGAGGGACATGAAAGGGAAGCAGTGGTTGGGAAGGGAGTGAGACAGGGTTGTAGCCTCTCTCCGATGCTGTTCAATCTGTATATTGAGCAAGCAGTAAAGGAAACAAAAGAAAAGTTCGGAGTAGGTGTTAAAATCCATGGAGAAGAAATAAAAACTTTGAGGTTCGCCGATGACATTGTAATTCTGTCAGAGACAGCAAAGGACTTGGAAGAGCAGTTGAATGGAATGGACAGTGTCTTGAAAGCAGGGTATAAGATGAACGTCAACAAAAACAAATGAGGATAATGGAATGTAGTCGAATTAAATCGGGTGATGGTGAGGGAATTAGATTAGGAAATGAGACACTTACAGTAATAAAGGAGTTTTGCTATTTGGGGAGCAAAATGTGTCAGGAAGTGATTTCTGAAAGTATTTGTATGGAGTGTAGCCATGTATGGAAGTGAAACATGGATGATAAATAGTTTAGACAAGAAGAGAATAAAAACTTTCGAAATGTGGTGCTACTGAAGAATGCTGAAGATTAGATAGGTAGATCACATAACTAATGAGGAAGTATTGAATAGGATTGGGGAGAAGAGAAGTTTGTGGCACAACTTGACCAGAAGAAGGGATCGGTTGGTAGGACATGTTCTGAGGCATCAAGGGATCACCAATTTAGTATTGGAGGGCAGCGTGGAGGGTAAAAATCATAGAGGGAGACCAAGAGATGAATACACTAAGCAGATTCAGAAGGATGTAGGCTGCAGTAGGTACTGGGAGATGAAGAAGCTTGCACAGGATAGAGTAGCATGGAGAGCTGCATCAAACCAGTCTCAGGACTGAAGACCACAACATCAACATCAATAAAAGCAATATGAGGATAATGGAATGTATTCGAATTAAACCAGGGGATGCTGAGGGGATGGCGTAAGGAAATGAGACACTTAAAGTAGTACATGTGCTTTACTATTTAGGGAGCAAGATAGGTGATGATGGTTGAAGTAGAGAGAGTATAAAAAGTAGAATGACTATGGCAAGGAAAGCATTTCTGAAGAAGAGAAATTTGTTAACATTGTGTGAGTTAACAAGTATTTCGCTCTCATTTAAATATATGGCCGAAAGAGACAGCCTTCAGGAATTGTGAAACAAACCCCGTCGTCCAAGACCGTGTGCCACAAAGAGTGCAGATTTGCCACGAGATGGCGAAAATCACAGGCGTCTATTGTGCTGAATGATGCTAGGCTGAGTGAGGCCTAAGCGCTGCAGTGTGAAGTGAGACAGATGAGAACCTACCTGCTAGGGAAACCCCACAGAAGCCGTTTGTGGCCAGGGAGATGTAGCAGTGTTAAATATGGCAGACCTAAGATCAGCCATAAAGGGAAACATTTATGAAAACAATTTTAATTCTGTAGTAATTCAGGGAATGGAGCCACAGGAATTTTAATCTACCATCCTTCATAAATTTTCATGGTGATCCCAATAAAACTTGAAGTTCAGGAGTAACTGTTAAAGTGAAATTAACAAGTTTTGTAAGACCTGAATGCTAAAATCTGAATGCTTTGGTCGATCTTAATGATCAACATTTCATATAGAAGCGCATCTTTAAAATGACAAATGTTGTATATATCAACTCTGTTTCTTTATTTGTTTAAAAGATATAGTAAATTTAAATTATCAGTATTTTCAGTTAAGCATTAGATCATCATTTCCTCCACACAAAACACATTGAACAATGACAGCATGACACCTTATTGACTCATTAGGTAATAGAATATTCGTTGTAATGTTTAGTGCATAAAAGTTACTTTTGTTCTTTATTTATTTATCAGAAAGCACATTGGTGCAAGGCTACTGGCCATGGCATTCAATCCTAAGAAGAAAATTGTATTGGTTTTATGTAAAAGAATTTAATTGGTTGGTTGGTTTGTTGGGGGAAGGAGACCAGACAGCGAGGTCATCGGTCTCATCAGATTAGGGAAGGATGGGGAAGGAAGTCGGCCGTGCCCTTTGAAAGGAACCATCCCGGCATTTGCCTGGAGCGAGTTAGGGAAATCACGGAAAACCTAAATCAGGATGGCCGGACGCGGGATTGAACCATCGTCCTCCCGAATGCGAGTCCAGTGTCTAACCACTGCGCCACCTCGCTCGGTGAAAAGAATTTAATGTTTATTATTTAATGGATATTATTGTTACTTTATTTAGAATGTGGAAGTGGTCAAGCTTTGATTAATAATAATAAGATGCAGCCAATCAGATGGATGGCTTCAGAAAGGAACTGCACTAGTCAGTAGAGCGAAGATACTTGGTGCGCAGGAAACTCGACTGGGGACAGGCAGAAATAGTTTGGATTGCGCCACAAAAGTGGATGGTCAGTCTTTAGGTAGCTAGGAAGAGTAATGACTTAGAAAATTTCGTGTTGTGTGGTATCACGGGACTTAGTCTCTGAGCAGTGAGAGCATCCACGCGCCTGGCATGAACTCTTAACTTTTCGCGTAGTTAACGAGGTGGAGTATTGGACTTGTAATTCGCGATGAGATTGTGAATGCTCTAATTGTGACAAATGGATATGCACTCAAGTGTAATAGTAATTCTAAATATGACCACTTCTGCTAGTAGTTTTCTTTCTGAATAAACATTGTCCTAACCAAAACACAACTGTGTGGCCTACATCATTTATGGCTCGCTAGTTTAGTTACCGATATTATTATTACTGTTATTATACGTATATTTTATACAATTTTGCAAACCTACCATCAGCCAGACAATTTAACCGAATGTGTCACAAGTGTCTAATTTAGGGCATGTAATGCGACACGTGCGGTTCAATCCCTAGACGAGTTTGACCCAGGACATTTCAACGAAGAGGAACTGTGTGTGATCCCAAACACCTTTGAGATGTTAGCTTGCAATTGAGTACAGATTTAAGTGTCAGGAAGTCTTTTCTGGAAGTATTTGTATTTAGTGTAGCCATGCATGGAAATGAAACGTGGTCAATAAACAGTTTAGGCAAGAAGAGAATAGAAGCTTTCGAAATGTGGTGCTACCAAAGAATGTTAAAGATTCAATAGGTAGATCGTGTAACTAACAAGGAGGTACTGAATAGAATTGGGGAGAAGAGGAATTTGTGACACAACTATCGGTTGGTAGGACACATTCTGAGGCATCAAGGGATCACCAATCTAGTATTGGAGGGAAGCGTGGAGCCTAAAAATCGTAGAGGGAGACCAAGAGATGAATACACGAAGCAGATTCAGAAGGATGTAGGTTGCGCAGTAGTTCAAAAAATGGTTCAAATGGCGCTGAGCACTATGGGACTCAACATCTTAGGTCATAAGTCCCCTAGAACTTAGAACTACTTAAACCTAACTAACCTAAGGACATCACACACACCCATGCCCGAGGCAGGATTCGAACCTGCGACCGTAGCAGTCCCGCAGTTCCGGACTGCAGCGCCAGAACCGCTAGACCACCGCGGCCGGCACGCAGTAGTTACCTGGAGATGAAGAAGCTTGCACAGGATAGAGTAACATGGAGAGCTGCATCATACCAGTCTTTGGACTGAAGACCACTAACAACCAACAATGATTCTGGACTGTATGTTGTTCAAATTAAAACTTTTTTGTTTGTACCTTTTATCGTTACTTCAAAGATGAATTTTACCTTTACTCCTAAATAATTTAGTTTTTGCCATAACATTTCTTACCATACATATTTTCATTTTTGCTCTGATGAAATAAATTTGCTTAAATTTTGTGGTTTTATCTGTACATTCATATGCTTTGTGTCAATTTATTTGCCTATAAAATTTGTTTCCTCTTCCTTTAACTAAAACATAAATAACTAATTCTGAAACTTATCAGAATGGCAGTGATATTGATATGTTCTTGTTGTTGTGGTCTTCAGTCCAGAGACTGGTTTGATACAGCTCTCCATGCGATATTGATATATGTATCAGATGTTGATATATGTACGTGAAAGAAGGCCAATTAAATCACTGTTGCTTTGAAAATGTTAATTGTTGTGCCATTTATTTGTATATTAAGTCTAAACACATCTAAAAGCTGTAAATTAGTGGAACAACAGCTCCTTAAACAATGAACTTGTTTGTGTCTGGATTAAAATGCTCAGATTTATTTTCTTCATAAAGAACTATATTTAGAGTTGTACGAATTCCTAAAAAAACTTTTGTAACCAATTTGATAAAAAAGCATCATACAATATGAAAGGTCTGCACTGAATTTATTTGTGGTCAGTTGCTCAGCTAAAATGTACGATGAAATCTAATGAAAAACTACATCAAAAACTACAGTCAAGCAGAACAGATTCCTCACAGCTAGTCCATAAAAAAGACTATGGAAGAATTGAGAGTTTCAGAAACAATGGCAAAAGCAGCAATGGACCTGATGGACACTAAAGAAGCCAATGTGGTAAAACCTTCCATAATATACCAGAATGGGTTGTGTGATTTTTTGAGAATCATGAAATTAGTCATACAGTATTTGTCCAGATAAAGATGACTGTTCTCATTCAAGTAGATGGAGAGAAAGTTCAGAAGCAAAATCACTTCCTACTGAGCTACTTGAAAGAAACTTTTTTTGCTTATTGAAATAAAAACTGTCCATGAAGGTGGATTTTCTAATACTGCAAATTCTATCCAAAGCAGTGTATGACAGTTGTGACAAAGCAGGTTGGCTCCTACCATCCTACTTTGTATGCACACTTATTTCATATGTTAAGGTCTATATAAAAGTTTTGCTAATAATTTAAAGTGCTTACATTAAGCACATGTCTTGCAAATTATCAAAACTGTAGAAACAAATTCCTTGAACAAAACTTTGTTATTCAGATCATTCAGTTTGTTGTTCTGGTTGCAATCAAAAGTTAATGCAGTTATAAAATTTTGTACATCCAGCCCTACGGAAAATCATAGGAGCTAATAGGTAAATTTGGAAGGACTACTTAAAATTAAAGAGCTATTTTTCCTCTTTTCAGTAATGTGTTTACATTTGTCCAAACTTAATTAGTTCACAAGGCATCGATAATTATAGGTTTCACCTGATCCATAGTTTCAGTGCCAGTTATAGCCAAATCACTAAATTTCTGGGATCTATTGATATACTTTTGATCACCTGCTTTTTCTGAATCAGCTGACGCCAATATGGGCTAGAGTCCCCATTAAAAATAATTAAATTGTAGTAACTAAATCTTAACATACTAGATGGATTCTCTGTTCATAAATCTGGGTTCCCCACAGCATAGGCATAAATTAGTACTGCATATTTTAGTAGATGCTGCTCATGATAAATACTACACAAACAGAACATAATCGCAGATTCAATAGCAAATAAAAGATCAGTAATATCACAGAACGAATCTTTATAAGGCTAACAACTGTCACGTCATTTCAGTCAGTCCGTCCTAAGTCTGCTCTGATTCTTCGTTTAGTACAGATTCCGTCTAGCTAGTCTGCATTTTAGCCCAGCCTTGGGAATGGTTTATGTTGCCTCTTCATTTGTTTAATTCAGGTAGAGAGCACATATTTTATAGTTATGAGCAGTAGACATCAAAATGTGTGTGTAATTGCTAGTGTAGCAACTTATGATCACTTCATCTGTACTGTGTGTATCTTTTACTTCCTGAAGAGCTAAAAACTATTAAACTATGCATATGTTTGTACAATCTGTGTGTAAATATTATTAGAGACCGTAAGAGTCCAGGTTATCATCAGCAGGCTCTGAAAGACTTCATTAAATATTGGTGAACTTACAATTTTGAACTTAAAAAAGAAGCTTCTAGCTCTGTATTTTAAGGATGTCTCCTACAACAGCAATTTCAGGTGGCGATCCAGTGAAACTGCACAGGTACGAAAGGCTTATGCCACGGCAGGTAGCTTAAGTGATTTGACGCAGTAGATTCACACTAAGTCTGTGTGTCACAATACATCAAATGTAATGTAACTGATTGTATTGCAGTCACCATGGACCACTCATCTTAAATGAAATGGCACTAAAATGAAAACAAGTATTTGATAAACTTAAATGCAATCTTTTCAATAGTGTTGATTATTACCAAATCAGATGTGTCAGTTTTAAAATACCATTTGGAGGCTGATAACAAAGTGAATAAATTTCTAGGGAAGTTCATAATTCATTAATTTTTTGACATGCAGACAAACAATGCACACACACATCATTATGTTCCCAGTATCCATTACTCACTACCTATTCCTTGTTGAAAGCTAGAGAAATTTGTGTCAAAATTTTCCAGCAAGTTTGAAAAGAGATGGTGCCAAGGGCATTGCTTTCTGGTCATTAGTGTTAATTCTATATTCTGTGAAAAAGTTGTGTTAGGATCAGAAGTTGCTAGATTGTAGCTCTATTACTCCTAGTTTATACAATGATGGTAAGTTGCGCACGGCTGTGCTACTAACCACTGCACGTATGTGGTGCATTTTTGCATACCTTGTTGCTAAAACCAAAAACAGTTTTGAGTTAATGTGTGGTGTCGGTAGAGTATAAACAAACTGAAATATTAACTGGGAAACAGTAAATTGTTTGCTTCTAGGATATCTGTGCTGTGAATAGGTGCTTATGGAATTTCAGTGTGACATAGGTTACAAAACAAGCAGTAACGTGTTGCTGCCCTTGAGGCTTTCCTACATGATCTGAACATGGATAGGTTGACAACATATGAACTGCAGAGGAAAATTCATTCAGTTAGGAGTACATACACTAACAAATTAAGAAAAATATAGGCAAGCAAAACGATTTTGTTGTGGAACAGCTGATGTTTCACAGACTAAATTCCCGTGGTTCAAGTTGCCAGATCGTTTTTTCAGCAAAATTGTGTACAGGAGGAAAAGCTTTCGAAAATCTGGTAAGCTGAAGTTTTTATTCTATATTCAACCACTGGTATGTCCTGGACTGAATAACAGCAACATGGAAAGGATAGATTGAGTCGCAGACAAGCACAAAGAAACAGAATGCCAGACATACTTCATCTTTCAGACAAAGCCCATCTTCAGAAGTAGAAAACACACATTCATGCAAAAACAACTCTCACACATGGCCACTATGACCAGGCACTGAAGTCCAACCCTCAGTTCCCACTCCAGCTAGATTTCTGCTCTTGGCAGATACAGTCATTCTTATAGTGGTGTGTGTGTGTGTGTGTGTGTGTGTGTGTGTGTGTGTGTGTGTGTGTGTGTGGGTTTTTTTTTTTTTTAAGAGTAATTTTTATTCTTTTATTCATAACATTTAAATTGGTTTGAGATATTGCATATTATAGAAAATGGGAAAAGCATTCAGTGCTATTTTAATAACAATGCTGACAGAAATGAGCTAAACAAAGGTGGCACAAGAATTGTTACAGCATGGCTGAGGCAATAATGTCCCTTTTGCCACATGTCGTGGCTTAAGGCATAAGTGTTCATGCGGAGAGTTCCTGCACCTGGTCTATGCGATAGTTTCTTGCTGTGGTCACTGGAAATCATTGTATTGCAGAATGACGCCAACCCTAGTCTGGAAGTATTTTTATGAAGTGCTGTAGCAATGACGTATAATGCTTCACTTGCTTAAAAGATTAAAGACATGTCTGCTATTTCTGTGAAATAAAAATGAGCAAGAAAATTATCATAACAGTAATAAATTAAAAACTTAACAAAAATTCATTTGTACTATACAATAACAATAGAAAGTAGCTGATCTGCTGCTTGGGTTTACATAACATGCTTTAATCTGCTTGTAGCCCTTGAAAATGGGAAAATTAACATGATAAACAGAGTTCTTTGCCCTCATTTTTCACCTTTAGCACTGACTATTTGTTATACTCAAATAGCAGCATGGCCCCAGATTGCAACTTCATTTTTTAGCAGAGTTTCAAAAAATTAGAATCAGTAGGAGAATATGGTGATTTTTTCCATATTTGTTGTGTATGACTTCATATGCAATGGGAAGGAGAGGTGGGCTACAGATTTGCGCAGCAACTGTCATCGTAGGAAAGCTGGGCAGGAACAGATATGATTAGCGAATAAGTTAACACATTAAATGGAAGATTTATGTAACTTGTATTTCTCGAAGTGTGCAGAGACTCACTCCAAATAACACAGCAAGAAACAGTGTCCAGCTCTCAATGTGAACAAGAATGGGGCTCTCTGTACCTAAGCCACTAATGGCATCAGAGCCATGACTATGCGTAGCATCACGTAGCAGAGAGGCTCCAAGTCCAAATGTGCTATCTGGCAGGCGGCAGAGGGCATTCGTAGTCCGGATCCGCTGGAGGCATAGCTCAGTTGGCATGCTCCATTGGGTCCATGAGATGCTGCACAGTGCCTCTGCTGATCCACAAGATTCCAGTGTGGTGTGTGTATATAAGTCAGTGCAAATGCCAGCACCGGGATCTGCTGCTATGACACTCGGCGACTCCGTCCCCGTGACATAATGGCTCTTGTCCTCGCCCAGACACCATGGCCAATAGTGTGTGTTTGCCAAGCGGGAAGTCCCATGCTCACCCTCTGGAGTGCTACTTGTGGTCACCATGTAGAGCACCAAAGGGTAACAGCCAGCAGCAGATGTAGTAGTTCAGCCTCAGCAGCTCCAGTTGCCCACTCACAACAGCTCAGTCAGTGATTGAGGACAGCCTTGGACCGAGGAGGCCACAAGATAGTGTCCCAGCATTCACCCTTGCAGACAGTGGCTTTCGGTCCAAAGGACAATGTCATGCAGAGAGCAGAGGCTGGCTGCATCTCTGCTCCCCGCACCCATGCAGTGCCAAGTTTCAGACTTGCATTGCCACGGTTGTGGTGCGTCTGTACAGCGGAGCTCGGCAGTTGATACATGGGCAACTTGGCCACTGAAATCCATCATAAGATTGTTGCTGTGGTTAGCCAGCAGCTTAAACAATTGTCATTTCTCTCTGGTTCCAGACGAAGCCACAATGGCAATGTGACTGTTTGCCTTGAGCCTCTGAGCTCCCTTATTTATATTTCTTTTCCTATGCTTCTGACATAGTCTCACTGGAAGGGCAAGTGGAGTGTTCCTTAATAATTATAACTTCAGGTTTTTCTAGCCCACTTTGGCCACAGGTGCTGCTGTAACTGCAATGTATGAATTTTCATACCACGCCAGTGCCCTGTGTTGCACCTGATTACTCTACACTTGTTCATAGTGCTCACCAGGACTGACTCCTTGTCTGTGAGTGGTGTTGTACACCTGGCTCACAGAATCATGTGGTTAATAACAACACTGACAGTGCCCCCTACCCGATGTGTCCACTGGAACCTTAACTTCTGCCTCCCGGCCATAGCTGTGCAAAATTTCCAAGAATTCCTCAAACTCTGTCTATACTCATTTGTGGTGCAGCACTACTGTCCATATTATTCAGTATTCATATGGTTATAATAGAGGGAATCATTCCACGTAGGAAAAATATATCTAAAAACAAAGATGATGTGACTTACCAAATGAAAGAGCTGGCAGGTCAACAGACACACAAACAAACACAAACATACACACAAAATTCAAGCTTTCGCAACAAACTGTTGCCTCATCAGGAAAGAGGGAAGGAGAGGGAAAGACGAAAGGATGTGGGTTTTAAGGGAGAGGGTAAGGAGTCATTCCAATACCGGGAGCGGAAAGACTTACCTTAGGGGGAAAAAAGGACGGGTATACACTCGCGCACACACACACACATCCATCCACAAATATACAGACATAAGGTCTGCTTATGTCTGTATATGTGTGGATGGATGTATGTGTGTGTGTGTGTGTGTGCGCGCGAGTGTATACCCGTCCTTTTTTCCCCCTAAGGTAAGTCTTTCCGCTCCCGGGATTGGAATGACTCCTTACCCTCTCCCTTAAAACCCACATCCTTTCGTCTTTCCCTCTTTCCTGATGAGGCAACAGTTTGGTGCGAAAGCTTGAATTTTGTGTGTATGTTTGTGTTTGTTTGTGTGTCTGTCGACCTGCCAGCACTTTCATTTGGTAAGTCACATCTTCTTTGTTTTTAGATATATTATTCAGTATTCAGATTTATTTAAAATGAAACCACAGTGCTTCACATTCACAAACTGTAGTACATACTTTTAAACTTTGAAATGTTGCTAAAGCACAGATCAGTTTTCAAGAAAGTAGCTGGCAAATCTTTCTCTTCTAAATGCAGCCTGCTTCAAATCATTATTGTTGCCAAATTGCAGCTTTGCATCTGTCAGCCACCTATCATTTATGCTTCTTCACTTACCTGGCTGGTAAATTCCATTTTCCACATGCTCCTGGTCTATGAGCTGCAGTTTTACATATTACTGACAAGCTGTTTTTCTCTGCAAGTTGTGAATCACTCTAGCTTTGACATCTTTGCCAACTATTTGTGAGCAAAGTGATACCGGCTTTTTGTACAAGCAAAATTTAGAAACAACAATTCTAAATGATTTTTCCATAACACGGAGAGCTCTCAACAGTCTGTTCATTAAAACTTAAGAGATTGGACCTTTGAAAACAACTTCATTAAATATGGTGTTAATGGACGTGAGTCTACTCCAACTAAAACTGCATCTTTTGACAGTCTAAGAAGTAGTGTCTTAAGGAAACTGTGTAAATATTCAGTCAGGACTTGATAAGATTTCAAATTGGGGCAAAGATTGGCAACTTGCTTTAAATGTTCAAAAATGTAAAACAGTGCACTTCACAAAATGAAAAAAGATAGTATCCTACAAACATAATATCTGTCAGTCATAACTGAAATCGGCCAACTCGTACAAATACCTGGGTGTAACACATTGTAGGGACATGAGATGGAATGATCACATAGGCTCAGTCGTGGGTAAAGCAGATGGTAGATTGACAGAATACTAAGAAATAAAATCAGTCTACAAAGGAGACTGCTTACAAATCACTCCTGCAGACCATTCTAGAATACTGCTCAAGTGTGTGGGACCCATACCAAACATGACTAACAGGGAATATTGAACGTGTACAGAGGAAGACAGCACGAATGGTCACAGGTTCATTTGACCTGTTGCAGTGTGTCACAGAGACGCTGAAGAAATTGAGGTGGCAGACTCTGAAAGATAGATGTAAACTAACCTGAGAAAGTTTACTTACAAAGTTTCAACAACCAGCTTTAAATGATGATGGCTACAAATATACTACAACCACCTATGCATCACTCGCATAGTAATCATGAGGACAAGCTTACATTAATTACAGACAGCATACACAAAGGCATCCAAACAATCATTCTTTCCACACTCCATATGTGAATGGAATGGGAAGAGACCCTAACGACTGATACAATGCGACATATCCTCTGCCATGCATTTCACAGTGGTTTGAAGACAACAGATGTAGATGTAAATCACAAAGCTCTTCATTTTACTCTTCCAGTCATTGGAAAAAAGCAATCAGGATTACTGATCCAAAAATTGTAGATCAGTATAAGAATACAAATTATGATCAAACAATTGAAACTCCACTTACAAGGGAACCTCCCCATCGCACCACCCTCAGGTTTAGTTATAAGTTGGCACAGTGGATAGGCCTTGAAAAACTGAACACAGATCAATTGAGAAAACAGGAAGAAGTTGTGTGGAACTGTGAAAAAATAAGCAAAATATTCAAACTGAGTAGTCCATGGGTAACATAGACAACATTTAGGACACTCTGAACTCCTGAGTGCCGTGGTCTCGTGGTAACGTGAGCAGCTGCGGAACGAAGGGTCCTTGGTTCAAATCTTCCATCGAGTAAAAACTTTAATTTTTTATTTTCAGTTTATGTGACAAACTCTTATGTTTTCATCTCTTTTTTGGGAGTGATTATCACATTCACAAGAAAACCTAAATCGGGCAAGGTAGAAGAATCTTTTTACCCATTCGCCAAGTGTACAAGTTGGGTGGGTCGACAATATATTCCTGTCATGTGACTCACATGCCGTCACCAGTGTCGTATAGAACATATCAGATGTGTTTTCCTGTGGAGGAATCGGTTGACCTATGACCTTGCGATCAAATGTTTTCGGTTCCTATTGGAGAGGCACATCCTTTCGTCTACTAATCGCATGGTTTTGCGATGCGGTCGCAAAACACAGACACTAAACTTATTACAGTGAACAGAGACGTCAATGAACAAACGGACAGATCATAACAATCCAAAAATAAAGAAACTAAAGTTTTCACTCGAGGGAAGACTTGAACCAAGGACCTCTCGTTCTGCAGCTGCTCACGCTACCACGGGACCACAGCGCTCGTGAGCTTCCATTACCCATGATGTTGCCTATCTTGCCCATGGACTACACAGTTTGTATATTTTGCTTATTTTTTCACAGTTCCACACAACTTCTTCCTGTTTTCTCAATTGATCTGAGTTCAGTTTTTCAAAGCCTATCCACCGTCCGACTTATAACTAAATCTGAAGGGGGTGTGATGGGGAGGTTCCCTTGTTAGTAATACCAACAATGTAGGAAAAGACAGATTGCCACTTCCTGTAAAACACATTAAGTTACAGACAGGCACAATTAAAAGACACCTACATACAGCTTTTGCCCACAGCCTTCAACAGCAACACACACACACACACACACACACACACACACACACACACACACAATTAAAAGACACCTACATACAGCTTTTGCCCACAGCCTTCAACAGCAACACACACACACACACACACACACATACACACAAAAGCAAGCACATCCCACACACATGACCAGTAGCTCAGGCCAGAATGCAGCTATCACGTGGCATGGCAGCTGGATTGGGTGGGGAAGGGGTCAGGATAGTAGCGTACGGATGGCAGGACAGAGGAATGCTGTCTGGCAGAGTGTGCAGAGACGAATTTCTACATGCAAAGCATGAGGTGGTTGTGGGGCAAGGAGGTGGAGCAAAAAAGAGAGGAGTGGGGAAAGATAGGTGAGTGCATTGGCAAGGGGTTGCAAACAAAGAGGCTGCGAGACAAGGGGAGGAGGAGATGATAGGATGAGGGGGGTGGAAACTGTTGGTTGGAAGGTGTGTCCCTCTGTTTCTCTTTTGCTGATAAAGGCTGTGGCTGAAAGCTTTTGTAAGTATCTTTTAATTGTGCCTGTCTGCAACTTAACTTGTCTTCTTTATGGTAAGTAGCACTCTATCTTTTTCCTACAAATTATGATCAGGTATGCTTCAGCTCAAGCTGAAACCATCTCATTCCTCCCTTTCAGGGTGATTATGCAGCATATGAAGAAGATGAAAATTTTCAGTCACAGGAGCACAATAAGTGAACCACTCTTGCTACACCATGGACAAGCAGAATCAGTGACTGTTCAGTCTTGTAACAACCAGTATCAAAACTGAGTGTGAAGAAAAAAAGTAGTGGAGATCCTTTTCAGCATCTTGAGAAAGATGCTGATGCTCTAAGGGCAATCATAAAACATCCTCAGGGTGACAACTAAATTGTCAGCTTAGGCAAAGCTTTGTAGTGAAAATGTGAAAGTTGCCAGAAGAATACAACATTGAACTTATGTAGGAAATGCAATCACTAATGGCTAAAAGTCAAAAGAAAGGACATCTCTACTTGGAACAGTTCCTTACTGCTGAGCAAATACCAGGCAAAGAAGGGATGTCAAGTCTCGAGCAATCACATTGTACTACGATGCCACATTAAATTAGGTTTAATAGTATTCCAAGTTGGTGACACATTTTCAGCTCTTTAACAATAATAAAAAATAATTAAATAGCATCAATAGTATTTATTCTGCAAGTCCTGTGTAGATGACATCACACACAATTGGAACAAATTGGGCAATTGTTGAATTTGGAACACTACATAGGTACTGTAGAGATGAATATGTATCTCAACTTGCCAAGAAATGCACTGTAATTTTTAGTTTCAGTTGCTCCACACATTGCAGTGTCTTTCTTACTTACTGCATTATGGACTCTAATTAGAAGGAATGTGGTCTGTTCTGATGACATTTTCAGATGACTGGACTAACATCCTGGGTCTTCCACAACAATTTTTATTAGCTAGATCGCTGAGCAACTTATCAGACTTCTTTACTTTATCCAACCAGGAACCCAAACACATTTCTTATAACTCTGGTGCAACTCTTGCAGCTGCTAAAACTCACAATGAATCTGAAGTGTACACTGGTGATGCTGTGTCTACAATCGTATACGAAACCAGATGCGGGAAATTTGTTTCATGATCAAGGTGGCAAACCTAATGTCGCTGTGTAAACTAGTCTGCCTGTTGGGAATATTGACTTGCTGTACTTTTGAGGATTTTTGGCATGTTTCCAGTTCTGGTCTTAGTGAAATAGCTCCAGTACCTACACCAAGTTACAAATGGAGCTGAAACTCAGCAGTGGTTCATGCAGTACCTACACCAAGTTACAAATGGAGCTGAAACTCAGCAGTGGTTCATGCAAGTCCCTTAAGCAAGTTCTGTACAAATTTCAACAAAATTGAAGATGGTTGTACTGGAAATATCTTCCATGCTGGCTTAGTTATCACAGACTGACCCACAATTACATTCGCTACACTACAAATATTAGCAACTGGCAATTTATGTTGTGCACTGCAATGGTACTGTAGTTGAGTGAGACTTGGTACTCTGCAGAGGTAAGGTAACTTTTTATGACTTATACTTCAGGACAAAGTCATATAAGCAAATCTTGCACGATTATATTTTCTTCAGTCAGCATTTCAATCAATTTGTGATCATTTACTGACAAACGTCCTTTATTAACTATGGGAAAAAATAAAAGAAAGAGAAAAAGAGGGACAGGAGCCAAGATGAGACTGGTTGAAAGCTGTCGGCCAAACTGATTGCATTCCCGCAGTCAATGTTGCAGTTAAGTATAATTTTTGAGGCCAATACATTCCTCACCTCCCCCCCCCCCCCCCCCCCCATGTATATGAGGTCAAAGTACCCAGACACCTGGCTGAAAATAGCTTACAAGTTCCTGGCATCCTCCATCCATAATGCTGCAATTCAGTATGACGTTGGCCCACCCTTAGCCTTGATGACAGCTTCCACTCTCACAGGCACACATTCAATCAGGTGCTGGAAGGTTTCTTGGCAAATGGCAGTCCATTCGTCACGGAGTGCTGCACTGAGGAGACGTATCGATGTAGGTCGGTGAGGCCTGGCACGAAGTCGGCGTTCCAAAACATCCCAAATGTGTTCTATAGGATTCAGGTCAGGACTCTGTGCAGGCCAGACCATTACAGGGATGTTATTGTCATGTAACCACTCCTCCACAGGCTGTGCATTATGAACAGGTGCTTGATTGTGTTGAAAGATGCAATTGCCATCCCTGAATTGCTCTTCAACAGTGGGAAGCAAGAGGGTGCTTAAAACATCAATGTAGGCCTGTGCTGTGATAGTGTCACGCGAAACAACTAAGTGTGCAAGCCCCCTCCATAAAAAACACGACCACACCATTAGACCGCCACCTCCGAATTTTACTGTTGGCACTACACACGCTGACAGATGATGTTCACCGGGCATTTCTCATACCCACACCTTGCTATCGGATCGCCACATTGTGTTCCGTGATTCGTGACTGCACACAACGTTTTCCCACTGTTCAAGAAAGAGAGGCAATAGGTGGGGACAAAGACGTCTTAAAAACTATGTAAGTGGGGGACTTTTCAAGGGAACATCCTTTAATTGTTGTTAAAAGCAAAGCCACTACCAACACTGGTGTATCAGGTCTGAACTGTAGCTTATAGGCTGTATTTTTTTATTGAACCAATTGGGAACTTACAGGTGCAGGTGTGGCTCATTGTTTCCGTACTGGGGAAGGCTGCGACATGAATCGATTGGAAATAACCTAGATCTCGCTACAGATCAGTCTGTAACCACAACCAAGAATTCAGGGTGGAAAAGGGGGGGGGGGGGGGGGGACTGCCAATATGACACTCTAGTGAAATGTTTACATACTGTATCTTCTTTACTTTCCATAATCAACTACTAAATAAGATCAAAAGCTAATTCTCAAGATCGTACGTAGCTTATTTATCCCCCAATGTCATATTTCCCGATGGTTTACCACAACAAATTGTACTAAAAGGAGCATTTTGGAGACACTTTAATGTGGTGTATGTTAGCTTCACTGCACACTTAATTTAATGTTTTTGGTGTTTTCATTCCTATACTTCACACTCTAATGTTTTGTGTGCTCAAACTGTGGTGTTTATGAGTTTGTGTGACAAAACAGCGATGTTTCCTCGATGTCATGGATCTTGTGCTGTGATTGGTTGACGTAAGCAACCCAAGTAATTGCCGTGTTAGATACCATTGCAGTGCACAACATAAATCGCCAGTTGCTAATATTTGTAGTGTAGCGAATGTAATTGTGGGTCACTCTGTGATAACTAAGCCAGCATGGAAGATATTTCCAGTGCAGTAAAGATCTCCCCAAAATGTGTCATTTTTTGTATGTTTCTTGTGCTAAAGTGTCAGAAAATGTAACAATTTAACTAAGAAATGCATGTTTTGTAAAATATGACATAGGTGGCTAAACATGTCACTACCCTTACTATGCATTTAAATTCTATGCTAAACTGATAGTTACAACAAACAAATTGCTTTTTATTTCCTAGTAATATTCTTTTGCTTACCTTAATTCATTTGTTCATAGATGAAATCAGCTCATCTCCCCTTCTCTGTGGCAAAATGGTCTATGACCATTTCACTGAAATTTGGCTGATTCAATACTACTTCTTTGAGAGAACACATTGCAGGCACACAAAGTCTATCTTCATTCATGGTATTATGCATAAATGTTTTCATTCATTTTAGCATTTAGAAGCAGCATTCGGCCTCGTCTCTCGTCATTGGGAAGGTTACAATTATCTGCGCAAGTTTAGTACTTTCAGGAAAAACTCTTACCATATTGTTTTCACAAAGAAAGTTCAACAAGCTCAAAGCACCTGATGCTTTCATAAAATCCTTTCAGCTTAAAAAATGCATTTGATTCACGACGTAAGTCTGAAGACTGTAATTTAAACAAATTAACAGTTACTTTCAGTTTTTTTTGTTTTTTGTTTTGAAAATGATGGTCCAAACAGTTGTGCAAGTGACAAGTGATCATTAAAACTGAATCAATCGCTAATCTGAGTCATGATGCAGTCACAAATGTTTCGTGCATCCATCAGTCTCGATTCTGTGAAATATCCCCATTTCACAGTTGGTTCTTTCTGTTCCCAGTAACTGTTATGGTCAAGTGCGACCCTAACATGCTGGACAGAAGCTTCAACGTGAGATAAATATTCAACAGTTTTCACTGCATCAATTCTCCTTTGCTGCAGTTGGTTGAACAGAATGTCACAATGACACATGACTTTATTTAGAAAAAGTAATCAGAAGAGGAGATGATGATCTTGCAGGAAACCCTTTACTCCCGCAGTCTTGTTTATGTCCTGTAATCATCAGTATCATCACTGAAAAATTTTTCCATACACTCAACAGTTTCCTTTCGTTATTTGTATACAGTGGTTACACTCCATGATTTGAAATTCCATCCGATGGTCTGAGGACAGGCAGGAATCCATTTCTTCACTATCAAGAATAGCTGTGCATTTAAGAGACTGGGGGGAAAAGGTAGATATTCCTTTCAAGAAGCTGAGATGATCTGCACTTGCTCATTGCCTGCCACAACATTCAGCAATTAAATTTAACTGAAATGCATAACAGTGAATGAAGTGAGCATTTTCTTACACCTCTAATTCTGACGAACTCCACTTTCTTGGCTGCTCACAGTAGGAGCCCTGCCACAACACTGAGTTATCAGTTTTTCAGGTTTTTCATTTACACTCATTTTCTCTAGTTAACTGGGAACAACTGCAGTTACATCATTTGCAGTGCGACTGTTTGGTTGTACAAAGGAAATTAATCTTTCATTTATTTTTACCAGTATCTCACACTGAGTTATTACAACCAGTTGTGACAAATCTGTGCAGTCAATGGGCACATCAACTTCGATTGCAAGGAAATTTGTCTTCAATAGTTCACTCCTGATGAGACTGAGGGATACCTCATAAATTGTTTCCAGCAGTTCATTTTGAATTGTTTTGGACATGCCAAAGAAAACCTGGTTTTTCGGTTTTTCAGTGTGCTGCTTCTACATGCTGTCCAATTCTGACATCAAATCAACTAGACCACAAAAGAATTGTGGGGTCTTGGAATTTTCTGTTTCATCATGCTCCCTTAAAGCAACCTTGAATTTACCGCATAATTTAATGCAGTCACTATTTTACTCAATATGTACTTAAAAAAAAAAATACATTTTCATTATATGTCTTCATATTAAGGTGGTAAACACTATCTAGTTGACACATAATGTCCCCAATTTCACTTTGCATGAAAATTTGTCTGTGATACCATTCTGAATTTGGCACTGTCACTACAATTTGTCAGATGAGAGGTGAAACAGAAAAATGCATTTTTTCACTTCACAACCACTCAGCTGCATAGCACATTGCTCTGTTAAAATTGTGTGTATACAATTGCCTGGATTTACCCTGTTTTTGTCCTTGACTGGTGTTCAGATCAGATCTAGGTGCACCAAGTTCCCTCACTTTCATCCTAATGGCATGTTCCAAAATTTTACCCGATAAATCACACACCGTCTTCATATTGTGCTGTTTTCGAACTCATGGTGTGCTGTTGTTATTTGCAAGAAAATAAAGCTCATGCATAATACACTCACAAAAAGAAAGTTGCTAATAACGCATATTACTCGCAAACTCAGTCTGCGGGCAAGGAAACTAAAGTAATGAGACATATTTTGTGCATGGAATGTATTTTGCATGCTTTTTCCTCTAATCATTCATGAAAGCCTTGTTAGGTGACAATACTTATGTTACTCTGGTGATACATTTGCAAACTTATTCAAATGGTGGACAGTATAGTCAATGGCAGAAAAAAAACACTACCAAAACAATAATACTAAATGTCAATGATGCATCAAAGCATAATAGAGGTATTTACAGACAGGAATTCCACAGTGAAATTTCAGCATCTCTGATCATTCCTTTTTTATGTAAGCAGTGGAATGTGAAAATTTTGTGCAGGTTGTTAGGACAGACTTAGGTTGAAACACCAGAGCCTTCGTTATGTCTGTAAGAGCGGTACTCCAAGGAAGTTATGCCTCCAAACGTCTGCTATAGAGGGTTAAGTGGCGTTTTAAGGCGCAGTCTTAAAACTAGCTACTACTTGTTTGCAAAACGTCACTTCATATCTCATTTCAACAGTTACAAAAATGTTGACTGACATCATTTAAATGTGTGAGGAACATGTGAAATGCATTCCGGTAATTTAAATTCTGTAATACTTTATTGATAAATTTACTTTAATATGTATTTTGGGATGGCTCTGCCTCAGAGCATTTAATTTAGAACTGTGCCTGTAGAGGATTTAAACTATTTGGAAACTAGTTGCATATGCCAGTAACAGATAACAGAAATAAATAAAGGACAGATAAATTACAATTAAACAGTTTATTGAAGTGTCTGTCATATGCACAAAAGACAAACGTGTTTTTATAAAAAGTGGAACATGAAAATTTCTTAAACAGTTGTTTTGTAAAATGTTTCTCATTCCCTGTGATGAAATATCATTAATTGTCCAATGAGCAACAGTAATACAAACTGCATAGTAGCAAAAACTCTGTTGCAGGAAACAACAATTCCATGCAATTCCCAGTATAATACTGTCATAACTGGTTCTGATTGACGTAATGAACACACAATGATTTTCTAAGCAGCTGCCATTATGTTTCATTAATTTCATTTCAGTGATAGATTTCGTAACTTTATATTTTTTGGTATCATATCCTGTAGATTATCAGTCACATAAAATGCACACAATTAAGTGAAACAATGCTCAACAAACAAAATCCACTGTTACCTACATTAAACAAAGTTTTTTACATTTATCTGTTTGCACTAGTATACAATAAATGCTTTTAATAAGAGAAAATAATACTGCAAAACAAAATCTACAGCAAATATACAGGTAATCCAGGAATAGTCACCTACTGCGCATACCTGTTGCGCAGACTGATATCGGACTTCTATCTGAGATCGAATTATTTCCTCATCTTAGCTCTGTTGTGTAAGTACCATTCAAAACAAGTTGCTACTGTGCAATGAGTGGTAGAAAGTCCCACCAACTGTGAGGCCAGAGATATTATTTGATTTTTGAATGCTCAAAATATGAAACCTGGACAAGTTTATTGTCAACTAAAAGAAGCATACGGTGGTGCAGTCATAACAAGATAAGTATGAAAGTGATATGAAATGTTCAGCAATGGACAAATAAATGTGCGTGATGAAACTTGACCTAGGTGTCTGTAATTAACTGCAGATGATTTGAAGAACCAACTGACGAACAAAATCTTGTGACACACATCTTCATGAAGCTCAAAAGAGTTCCTGGGTGGGAAAGATTCTTCTGGTGATGCCAAGGTAAACGCACACTGAACAACTTGATTAATGAGCGGGTAAAAGCCAACTAAGACACCGGAATTCTAAAACTCATGTACAGATATGACAAATGATCAAATAATAGAGGTGGTTATGAAGATGAATGAAGCAAGGTTCAATTTTGCAAGTGACATGTTTCCTTAAGAGAAAATATTTATTGAATTTATTATAGCCAAATGTTTGTTACTACCTGGATTATACCTGTAACATTAACAGGAGTGGAAAAAGAACAGCTGAATTACTCTCCACCTTAACCTAACTTAAGTTCCATAAAAAAAATACAACAATAACGGATACATATACAAAAATATATCATCATGCTGTGTACTATGTACTTCATTCTTTTAACTAGATTTGATAAAAAAGTGCCTATCTTTCAAAATGCACACTCACTGATTATGCAAATGAAAAATTCATTCATTACACACAATGATCTTCCCTAAAAACAATCGTGATGTGCTCAGAGGACATACACAACTCCTATAGTAACCTAACCGTTCTCTAATAGTCATAGGTGTAAAATTGTCTGGAAATTGGAAATGTGTACCTGAACATTACACACATGTGGAATCCAAACTGTACACAAAAGTGCACCACATTGCAACAACATGTGAGGAAAAGTTAGTAACAGAAAAACCTTTCCATAACCTTAAAAGTAGTGTCATATTTATTCCACAAACATTACATAATTCAAATAACCAATGTGAAGACATTTCCCCCATGTCTTTCTTTTTTTGTCTTTTTCCCTTCTCATCAGTTTTTCTTTTTTGACAAACATATTACAATAAGTTCACTGCTGTCCTGGTGGTAGCTGTGGTGCGAGCCTCAGAGTAAAGGCGACAATCGTACGTAGGGCAGATCGTACAAATCCAGGTACACTTGGCTTGTTCGCCGTGTGCTCTAGCAGGACCCGCAACTCGTAGAACATTGTCCTGGTATATCGATTACGGCGGGACGTGTAGCGTAATTGCAGGAAATGGTAATAAACAAATGGTGTGATGAGACCTGCTTTCCCACTGGAAGCAAACATAAATAACAGGACATAAATATAGCTATCACCTCTTATCAAAATAATCTTCCTCATATGTAACAGAAACAGTCACAAACAAAACACAGACTAAAGTCTCTACAGACTAGGATAACATCACCTCCATTGTTTTAAGAGGATTGAAATACACACACTTTCTTGTTAATC
The DNA here is from genome assembly GCF_021461395.2 of Schistocerca americana. NCBI lineage: Eukaryota > Metazoa > Arthropoda > Insecta > Orthoptera > Acrididae > Schistocerca > Schistocerca americana. The sequence goes on along the minus strand of NC_060125.1, from coordinate 554,265,959 downwards.
TGTTCAATTAAACTTTACATAAAAGCGTGTTCCTATCCAAATTAAAACTCACAATAGTCAACCTATTGTAAACCACTTTATTTTTGATCTTAAGTAAAGTCCCCCCCCCCAAAATTATTAAATGAGATTAGGAAAGTTCGTTGTTCAGGAAAATACTCATAAATGAAACAATAATGTTATAGCCACGATCGAATAGTGAGCGAAACCGCTAGGCGGGGGACCGCTGGAGGCACTGTTAACAACGAAGACACAGGGCAGATGAACAAATAGGAGACAACAGACACTACGACTGACCACACCACAACACGAGGCAAGTGCGCAAGAACTGAGGTGATAAACATGGTGGGACAACAAAAATGCAGGAACACTCCAAATAATGACAGTACCTATCCCAACAAATGGAACTGGAATGCAGTACGACCAAGATGCACATGCAAACCACGGCGAGTACCAGACTGCCAACGTAGCACTGCCAGCCGCCTAAATACATGACTGTGGGAAATGCGATTGGCCGTTGACTTCACGTGGTACGGAGTGACACACTTGCACAGGTGTGTGCTGGAGCACCCTATGGCATGAATTAAGGCACCAGATTCCCCTCCTCCCTGAAACCTAATGGTGCCATGGTGGGCGGAAGGAGGGAACGGAGAAAGACCCTGTGTCATCGCCTGCCTGTGCTGGGATGGGAGGGCAGTCTGTAAAATCCACCGGAGAGCAGGGCATTGCAAGGCAATTCCGATCCTCGTGGGTGCGGGAAGGAGTGCCGGTGTGCCTGCTGGGAGCCGGCAGCCATCGGCAGTGGGGCCAGCTCAAGGGCCTCATGCACACCAGAAGGAGCAGGAGGTTGGGGGACATGAGGTTCCACAAAGGGGCACGAGGAAGGAGTTGATTATGCTGGTGGCACTCGACCCCCTTCTGTGTCTGTACCAACATTACACGCCGCCCATGGGTCGCGACTACTGTGGCGGGAGTCCAAGCAGCCTTGCCCCCATATGTGCAGGCCCACATGGCCATGCCCAGGGTGTAGCATTGAGAGGGGGTGGAAGTGGGACTCAGAAGGCGACAGCGACAGCAGACAGAGGAGAGTATGTGGTTGCCACCCACGGAAGAGTTCGGCTGGACTGTGACCATCAATCGGTGTTGTGTGATAAGTGCTCAAGAATAAGATGAGAGCCGATGTGGTGGCAGAGGGTTCGATTGCTTTTGTCAGCTGTTGTTAAAACATCCTGCCCAGTCGTTATGCTGTGCCACTGGAGAATGGATGGAATGGAGGGGTGCGGATGTGTTTGATACTGTTGGCTTCACAGAATGCGTGGCAGGAGGCTGCCATGAATTGGGGCCATTATCGAAGACCAAGGTACAAGGCAGGCCTTCGATGGTGAGAGCCTGAGCCAAGGCCATGAGTGTGCCATCAGTCATGGGGGATGCCATACATGCCACACACAGGTATCTGGAGTATGAATCCACAATGAGGAACCGCATCAATTCCAAAGAACAGGCCCACAAAATCGAGATGGATGTGGTCCCAGGGCCAGTGAGGTGTGGACCTGGGCGCAAATGACTATGAAAGGCTGGCCTACCGGCGAGCCAACGCCTTCATATGCGAAATACCCCAGTGTCCACAGTGTAGCAAGTGTAGGATGCAGTGGCGCAAATCGAGTGGGATGATCACCCAATGAGTGTCAGCCTGCGTGGCCAACAGAAGGACACCTGCCACAATTGAGAGCCTGTGTGAGAGGTGCTGCCAGGGGCTGAATTCAATTTTCAACTGGCGAGTTAGATAGGTGGGCCAATCATAGGTCATGTAGCGGAGGACCTGCCACAGAATGAGGTCCTGGCATGTAGCAGAGGCGACCTGTGCAGCTGTGATAGGAAATACGTCTGGTGTATCTTGGTGGGCTGTATCAATGTAAAAGCAGAGGATGTGAAAGCAGAGGACTTCCTGCTGGTCGAGCTCGTGATCAGGGCCCGAGGGCAGACGTGACAAGGCATCTGTGTTGGAGTGTTGAGAGGTGGACTTATATCGGATAATATAAGTGTAATTGCGTAACAACAACACCTAGGGTTGGATACATTGATCAGTTCACTCTGGGAGCTGTGTGTGTGTGTGTGTGTGTGTGTGTGTGTGTGTGTGTGTGTGTGTGTGTGTGCCGAATAGCATAACCAAAGGCTTATAATCAGTGAGGAGGACAAAAATTGTCCCAAACAGGTAGATGTGAAACTTTTGAATGGCAAACACAATCGGCAGAGCCTCTTTCTCAATCTGAAAATAGTTCCTCTGTACTGGGGTAGTGTCTTGGACACATATGCAATAGGCTGTTCATCATCATTCCTGTGAGCCAGGACTGCCCCAATACCATAGGCCGAAGCATTGGTTGCCACAACCAAGGGGCGGTCCAGAGAGAAGGGAGTCAGGCAAGGGGCAGACTTGAGCGTAGTTTTCAAGTGGAGAAAAGTATGATCACAGACAGGAGTCCAGTTTAATGGCACCCCCTTGCAACACAAGTGATTGAGGGGCTTTGCAATGTCAGCAGCCTGGGGCAAAAACTAAGTAGTAGTTAACCTTTCCCGGAAAAAAAAAAAACCCTAGATAAACCCTTGGGTCGGGGAAGGGAGTTGTCCTTGAGGTGGGAAAGGGAGTTGATGGCCGTGACATTGTTATATGATAGACGAATTCTGCCTTTACTGAGCCAGTGTCCCAGGTATTCAACTTCCGGTTGAAAGAAAGTACACTTTTCTAGCCGAAAGCTTAAGCCTGCAGCCTGCAGGGCATGAAATAAGGTACCGAGGTTTTGCAAATACTCATACCGTGTATGGCCGGCGACCAAGATGTCATCGAAATAATTGACAAAAGCCGGGATGGACTGTGTAAGATGCTCCAGGTATCTCCGGAAAACGGCTGGTGCAGAGGACATACTAAATAGAAGGCGCTTGTACTTATATAATCCAAAATACATTTTGATGACAACGATGTTCTGGGATTCCTCATCTAAGGGTAATTGGTGGTAAGCCTCTGTCAGGTCGAACTTAGAGATGTACTCGCCATGTGCAAGTTTGGTGAGAAGGCCTTCCTGCCTGGGAATGGGATAAGTTTCCACCAGGGACTGTACATTGATTATAACTCCAAAACTCCTACATAGGCGAAGGGAGCCATTGGGTTTCCTGATCACCACTAGTGGGGTCGCCCAAGCACTCGCTTGCACAGGCTCAGTGATGCCAGCAGCCTCCAATCGTCAAGCTCTGCTTGACTGCTGGACCGGAATGGGTTGAGCCCAGAAGAACCACAGCTGAACATCTGGCCGAAGAAAAATGTGCCTGGAATTCCAAAGCACACCCTAAGTCAGACTGGAGGAGAGAGGCATATGCCAAGCACAGACTGTCAAGATCCTGGAACGGGACGGCAGTGGAAATGTCCTTAACTTCATCAGAAATCGAAAAGCCAAACAGTGTGAAAACATAGAGTACAAAAATGTTTGAAGCTGAGGGATGGTCAATCACCAGTAGGGTCAAGAGCCAGGGAACTTGTTTATAGGTGGCCGGGATCGAGAACTGGCCATGGAGGGTGATAGAACCATCACTGTATGAGACCAAATGCCGAGACGTGGGAGACAGCTCCGGGAAACCCAGGCACGTTTACGTCGCCAGACTAAGCAAGGAGACAGTGACCCCCGTATCGACCTGGAAACAAACATCCACATTAAAAATTTGGAGTGTGAGAAACAACTTATGTGTCAACGGGGCATCCAGAGGAACGACTGACTGCAGCATGTGCACGGTATCCCGATGCCCCGTGAGTGAGGGGCGGGAGCATGTTGAGTAGCTGTGACAGACAGATCGGAGATAGCTGTCTTTCTGACAGAGTGTGCACGTCTTCCAGTGATTGGGACAGTCTGTGCGAGAGTGGGCAGAAAAGTACTATGGGCAAGACAGACGTGATTGTCGATGAGGGATGACCGACAGCTCCGAAGCCACAGAGTTGTCGGACAAGGAGTCTCGATGATGATGCTCTCTGTGGGCTGTACCATGCAGACGGTGGGAGGGAAGCGTCCATGGGAGGACTCTACTGCTGCCACCTGCGGTCATGCCATGAGACACTCGTTCGCCGCTTGTGCAATTTCAAACGAGTAGGCTTCCAGCGAAGAGTTACTGAGTTTCCATGCAGCCGTGCAGACATCTGGATCAGGTGCCAGTTGAATGACACCGCAAGTCGAGGAGTCTGCATACAATGCCTTGCAATGCTGATTGGTGCAAGTGAAGTCGCATTTGCGGCTGAGACCCTGCAAGTCCATGACCCAAGAGTGGTATGACTGACTGCGCTGTTTATGGTACTGGTGGAATTCAAGCTGAGATGCTACAACATGGTATCACTAGAAATAGTAGTTAGTAAGCAGCGTACATATCTCCAGAATGAGATTTTCACTCTGCAGTGGAGTGTGCGTTGATATGAAACTTCCTGGCAGATTAAAACTGTGTGCCAGACCGAGACTCGAACTCAGGACCTTGCCTTTCACGGGCAAGTGCTCTACCAACAGCGTACATATCTCATTAAAGGAGAGAGCCATGGGGTCTGACAATGGTGCCAACTTGCTGAGAAGAAAGAACATGTCTGGTGATGCCCAGGACAAGAATAACAGCCATGACCCGAAACACTGAAATGTTGTTTCAGATGATGCAAGTATGTTTCCCAGTCTTCCTTAGTGTCAAAGAGCTGAAACGATGGTAGACATGGGGAAGTGTCAGAAAATGGGACACCCGGGAGTTGGTGTGGTAGGGCATCCCATGCCGTGACTGTCCGTCAGCAACTGCAGGGATTGCTGTAAGACATCTAACTGCTGCTGCTGCTGCTGCTGCTGCTGCTGCTGCATGGGCTGCTGTTGCTCCACAGGAGACAGACCAACTTAGCCTCCATGTTACCGAACCTCTTTACCTCGTTACCAATGTTATAGCCGCGAGTGATTGGCAAGCGGTGCATGGCAGAGAATGGAGACGCGAAATCGCCATGCGGGGGAGCTGCTGGAGGTATCACTAGCAACGAACAGACAGGACAGACGAATAAGTAGGGGATGACAGACACTACGATCGACCAGGACACAACACGAGGCAAGCAAGCAAGAACTGAGGTGATAAACATGGTGAGACGAGAACAACAAAGGAACACTCCACACAACAACAGAATGTATCTCAACAAATGGAACTGGAACACAGTACAGCCGAGATGCACACGCGAATTATGGTGAGTACCAGACTGCCGGGATAGCGCTTCACGGCCGCTTAAATACATGATGCAGGAAATGCGATTGGTTGTAGACTTCATACGGTATGGAGAGTGGTGCACTTGCACGGTGAGGCTCGCGGCACAGGCATGCACCGGAGCACAGAGACCCTTAGTGGGTATCCAGGTCCATACCCTCTGACACGCATTCAACTTCTGCACCTTCCAACATCAGACGTACAGTATCCGAAGGTAGCTACAGTCATAGGTACAAAACAGAGCTCAGTTACACACATTGAACACCATTAGGAAGTACTGCTCTAGTCTAGCTATTTTGTGGTGTCTCCCCAAGAAACAGTTCTGTAAAATTTATTGTTCACAGTGTACCTTATGACCGACATGCAGTGTACAGATGCAATGTAGATGGCACAACAATTGTTGGCTAGGAACCCAATGAGAACTATCCGTTATGCAATTGTACTAGTTCTTTACATATCTCATAAAAGAAATTGCCTAAGCTTAAACCTTAATAAGTAAAATCTAATGTACTTCAACTAAATCACCAATCTGGTGGAGTACAATGGGATGTTGTGTCTGGTGATGGTCTGGCAGTAAAATTATGAAGATAGAACTGCCTTCTTTGGCGTAATTTAAGATAGGCATCTCACTCGGGAATATCACACTGATCTTATCTACATTTACTACATTGCAAGCTGCCTTATGCTGTATGGCGAAGGACTGCAGTCGCTTCCCTTCCTTCTCTGTTTCAATCATAAATAGTAGGCAGGAAGAACGATTGTTGGTAGGCCTCCTTGTGAGCCTGAATCTCTCTAATTTGACTTTCATGGTCTTTATGTGATATATATGTAGGATCAAGTTATATATAAGCTGAATTCTAGGTGCATACATTCTCAAAATTTTAACCTAACCCATACCATAGAAACTGGATGAGTGTCTTCATGATGCTTTCACATGTACTAAACAAACCTGTGATGAAATGCACTGACTGCTCTTCTTTGGATCTTTATCATTCCTATCAATCCTATATGGTGCCTTTTATGAAAAAAGTAAAGAGAATCAGTTTATGTATTAAGGACAAAGAGAAAAATTTTGAATGCTGAATAAATGTGTATGGTGCACTTTGTGCTGGTGTATCAATACTTAACATATAAAATTAAAGTATAACGATCTGTCAGAGCCAAGCTGTCCAGTATTCAAATTCCAAACCCTAGTACAACACATTCCATTTCGCATTGCAGATTGGCTTGTGCTAGCAGCACTTGAGAACAGTTTTTGGTTGTTCCCATAAAAGTTTTCACATGTGTATTAATTTCAGTTTCTTGACAGCAGCTCGTTACTACGAGAATTATAGCAATGGCTTTCACTTGTTCACCTTTTATGCGAAAAAGAAGGTTATACTAGAAGGTGTATTTTAAAAAGATTATAATTTGGGTAGTGCTTGCTTTAACTTGCATTAACACTAAGTCCAGAGAATTTCACTAACAACTGTTACATTCATTTTCAAGAAAGCTGTGTGTGTACAGACTTAAAAGTAATTTTGACATGGTATCTATCTTTTGTAAGCAGTGGTGTATTACATAATGTGAACTAAACACATAGCACAAATGGCGTTCAAAACGTTGTGCACAGTCGTCTCTAATTTTTTTTTATTTTTTGCAGGAGGAGAATGAAATTTTCTGTGAACATACTTGGAACATTTAGCTATAAGATGGGATATAAAACTATTTTCTTTTATTTACAGGTGAGCCATAATGGACCGTGAAGTAGATGTCAGGTTGCAACAATGGTCGGTGATGGAGTTCCTCTTCAAGACCGGAGATGACTCTGCCAAATTGATTCACAGGAAGTTGCTCCCTGTTTATGGAGAGGACACAATGGATCGCAGCAGTATCCAGCGGTGGTTGCAGAGGTTTAAAGAAGGTAATTTCTCTCTACAGGACAATCCACAATACAGTAGACCATCGACAGCAGTGAGTGATGTGAATAGAACCATTCATCAAATCAACCAAAACGACAGATGTGTGACAACACGACAGCTTGCTGAAATGACTCGTTTGTCATTGGGTAGTGTGGTATCACTGGTACAGTCACTAGGGTAGAGCAAAATCTGTGCACACTGGGTGCACATTATTGACAGGAGAAATGAAAATGATGAGGAAGAATGGAAACAGTGTTTTGACGGCATCATTATCCAGGATGATTTTTACCTCTTTGGTCGTCTGAAGGCCCATCTGTGCAGTAAAACATTTGATAGTGAGAAAGGCCTTATTTCCAGTGTCAAGTGATGGTCTAAAAGTCAATCCCTAGAATTTTACCAAAGTGCATTTACATAATGGAAAGAACATTGGGCTAGGTGTGTCACAGCTGATGAAGGCTACATTGAGTAGGATCAATGTATAGCTAAATATTCCAAGTATGTTCACAAAAAATTTCATTCTCATCCTGCAAAAAAAATTAGATATGCCTGTGCAAAACTTTTTGAACACCCTTTGTATATAAACAGCTAGTTTTTATTGCAAAATTCTTCAAATTAATTTCAGAGCATCTTTAAAGCTATGGCTAATAATGGAATGATAAGTTCACTGTCAAGCGATGATGTGAAATTATAGTAAGAATTTGTTTCTTTAATTTCCTTAATTAGCAGACAAGAAAGATGGCATAACAAAGACAAACATGCTAGTCAAAAAACAGTGTTTTTATTTCTACATAAAACATATAATTATTTGAATTACTTACTTCTGATGCAGACATAACATTGCTTCATTTACCTAACTACTTTCTGTAGAGACACAGCAGACAACCATGAAATACACATTACAGATGTAGGTATGCTAGCTACGCATTCAAGAGCTGAGAACCTTATAAGCATGGTAGGCTGTATGGTTGAAGCTTATGGTGCCCTTAACAACTAGGCTGAGCTTGTAAAAGTTTTTGGTTCAATATTTCATTTCTTTTGGTTTTCTGTTCCTTTAAGTTCTTTATTCTACCCATCATTACTGTATATAAGATTCAACAATATATGGGACGACTTCAGCAAGGACTTAACAACTTTGGAATTTTATATAACTTTATTTTGGTGACTCTCAGAGATAATTTTTCCATCATTCTTAAGCAAAATACACTGAGTTTTGGCTCACATAGTGAATCACACCAATGTTAAGTGTTCATGTTGGTTGTTGCAAAAATGTTGTTTTTAATGTTCCTGAACAAGCTTGTTCTGTATTCTGGACTACACAATCCAAGCCTGCAATAATTGTACAACAGAGTAAGAAAGTATGGTCACAAAGCTACGGAAACACACATATAAGATTTTAATCCAGAGTATTCACAGCATCACACTTGAGAAAGAATGCCAAATGACTGGACCTCCACTATCATCCAACCTCTTAACACTATAAGGGCAGCAGGTGAGACCGTAGCAACTACATAGGAATCTCCCGCTTATCTTCCCAATGCACTACTTACAAGAGTGGGTTAACTAGGCTCTTGCATAGGAGGGTTTCAAGCCATGTTCAGGTATTCAAGATAACATGCAGAACAGGTACTGAACCTCAAAACCATCCTCACAAACAGGAACTTAGGAGTATCACCTTCATAACAATCTTTATCAACTTCCAAAACACCTCCCTATCACTCTGTGGTGACATTCCCTCTTCCAGACACTAACCATACTGGGCCCAGACAATGAGATTTTGAACACTGTGGATGTGACACCGGTACAACATACAAAGTTTATTTAGTTACATGTTACATACATAAGTCGAGCAATTCTTTCATCAAAATGATGTCGAAAGAGTCAGTTAACAGGATGTAGATATGTATATTTGGTAGTAACATCAGTGAACATATTTTTTAGTCCTACTCATGAAACTATCCCTAAAAGCTAGGTTTTTTCCCCTTCAACTGGTCTGAAAATAGAAATCTGTCCATGGAATAGAAATAGTTGGCAAAGAGAAACGACTTTAGGTTTGGCTTAAAACTTGCTTGCAAATGATCAAAACTTCTGTTGCATGCTTATCAAACTCCTTTCTGAAGTACTGCAAGCCATAATAATGGGTAATAAAGGTCATCTTTCCTCTAGTGTTTAAAGTTTGGACATTACTATTTTTCTCAAATTGTGATGAATTTCAGTAGGGAACACACGTATTTCATTAGTGCAGTTAAAATGCCTAATTCCTTGAAAAGGTCCCCAAATTATGACCGTGGGTGAACGCCACAATTATTATTACATTGCTCTTTTGTGAAATCTATACTTTCTTTATAAGTGATGAGTTACATCAAGAAATTATTCCACAAGACATGACTGAGTGGAAATATGCAGAATATGTCAAGAGGACAATTCATTTGTTTCTAAGACTTGCAATCATATGAAAAGCAAAAGTTAAACAATGGAAAGCCCAAGATGGAATAAGCCCTAGGCAAATTATTTACGCAGGTCAAGAAGAGAAGTGGGCAATGCACTGTATCTTGCAGGATCCACTCCAAATATAGTCTTCTTTCTGTGATATCATTTGTTAGTGCAACCTCTGTTTTCTACTGTTAAGATATGATGTGTCCACACAAGGGGATTGTACCTGACAACACACTATTTCAGTTAACCTAGCAGAATTTTGCTAGTTGCACTATTACACAACAGAAAATGCCAACAGAACAATTATTAGGTTTGCCTTATTGCAGTAGCAACACCAGTTCCCATCAGTCATCGAAGTTAAGCACTGTCAGGCTTGCCTAGCACTCGGACGGGTCACCCTGAGTATGCTGAGTGGTGTTGGCTGGCAGGGTGCACTCAGCCCTTGTGAGGCCAATGAAGGATCTGCTTGACTGAAAAGTAGCAGCACTGGTCATGAAAACTGACAACAGGTGGGAGAGCAGTGTGCTGAACACGCGTCCCCCCCTCTGTGCCTGCACCCGGTGACACCTACAGGCTGAGGATGGTACAGTGGCTGGCTGGTCCTATTGGGCCTCGAAGGCCTGTTTGGACGGTGCTCTTTCTTCTTCGCAATAGGCTGCTTATTCCATCTCTCAATGTATTTTATCCAGCTGTATGCAGCACTTGTTACAAACTTTTGAGAATCAATTGTTAATGATACATGTATGAGAGTCATTCAAAACCTTAAAACTGCAATGAAATTCCATTGTAACAGGTTGTTATAATTAAAGTGCAGGTACTCACGGAGGTCCAGTGTGGGCTTTAATCATCATATTGAAGCAAAATTTGGTAGATATGCTAATGCGTTAATACAGAACGAATTTATGCTGGAAAAAAATTAGTTCCAATTTTGGCCACCAGCTGCAAATCTGGTGCCATCTTGACTTCTCTGGTGCTCATGTCGAACAACTATGAAAGTGGCAGTTAATAATGAAATCAACATTATGACTTCCTCATTTGTTTGACCTTTTCTGCCTATGTCCCCCCCCCCCCCCTAATCCATTACATATGGAAACATTTCTACATGTTTATCGTGTGTTCACAGTGCCAGAGTTGCACCTGGTGGGCAAAACTGGAACTTGAGGAAGTTGCCCCCAGTGCAAATCAGTTCCACGTTAAAACTTTAGTATGTCTACCAAGTTTTGCTGGCATACGATAAATATAGCCCACACTGCACCCCTGTGAGTAGTTGCAATGGTACTACTGGTTTGGCAGCAAGCAGGCGTGATCCTTGTGTTTCAACAAATAACAAATAGTTGATAGCTTGTTGCTGCATCATAGAAAAGGAAGCTATATCAGTGCAAAGGTGGCCACCCCACTGTTGACTGGCATTGGTTTGGAGTTGCAACCCATAAAATGCTTTTTGAGTAGCAAAGCTGTTAAACCTCTGGAAATCCATCACAGGATGAACTCACAGTACTCTGGTTCACATAAAAACTGCATCAAGTGTGTATGTGATGCAAAAAGTTAAAGAGAGGTGTAACTTCTGTGAAGACATTCCACAGCTGCAGCAGGCACGTGATGTAGTGACAAATGAAAACAGTGTTGCAGTGAAAGACTCTGTGAAGGAAAACTCTTATTACTTCAAACAAAATAACCACTCCTTTGGCTATCAGTGCTGGTTCAGCATACAATATTGTCCACGGTATGCTGCAATTTGATGAAGCCTCCACAAGAGGGGTGCCTTGTCAGCTAACTGCCAAACTACAAGTTCATCCTGTCAATGACTGTAGGGAACTTCTGCATCATTTACAGATTGGAGTAATGGATTTCTGGACAGAACTGTTACAGAAGATGAAACATGGATGCACTATCACCAATCTGAAATGAACATGTCGAGCAAGGAATGTGCCACAATCTTCACCAAAAATAAATTGGTTGGTTGGTTTGTTTGTTTGTGGGATTGAAGGGACCAGACTGCTAGGGCCATCGGTCCCTTTTTCTAAAAACTTCAAATACCCACAAAGAATAAAAACGAACAATTGAGACAACAAGAGATGGCACAGGACAAAAAAGACTCAGACAGAGACCAGACAAAAGGAATTAAAATCACACAAAGTGAGACTGGTTGGCCGACGATAGAGACAAAAAAGGAAAAGCCAACCACCTAGAAACACACTATCGTAGGCCAATGGCCAGACTCAGCACAAAAAAGTGACAAACACTTAGATCAAGTGATAAAAGCCCTCTGCCCGAATAAAACGCAAAACTAAGCCTGCCATGGCAGTGTCATCTGTTAAAAGGGCAGGGAATGTGTCAGGCAGTGCGAACATCTGCCTGAGCACAGTTAAAAGGCGACAGGCCAACAAAATGTGGACCACCATCAAAGCCGACCCGCAGCGACATAGAGGCGGGTCCTCATGGCGCAGTAAACAGCTGTGCGTTAACCGGATGTGGCCAATGCAGAGCTGACAAAGGGCAACTGATTAGCTGCGAGTGGCTCGCATGGATGACCGCCACACATTCGTTGTCTCCTTGATAGCATGGAGTTTGTTTGGTGTGGTCAGGTTGCACCATTCAATGTCCCAAATCGTGAAAACTTTGTGGCGGAAGACTGCTTGCAAATCGGTCTCCGGGAGGCCAATGTCCAGAGATGGTTTACTGGTGGCCTATTTGGCCACGCGGTCAAAATGTTCATAGCCCGGTATCCCAACATGGCCTGGGGTCCAAATGAAGGTCACTGAGCATCAACTCCTGTAGAGGGCATAAAGAGACTCCTGGATTAACAATATCAAAGGATGCCTAGGGAAGCACTGGTTGGTTGGCTGGTTTAAAGATTAAAGGGACCAAACTGCAAAGGTCATTGGTCCCTTGTTTCATTAACACACAGAGCATATTTAAACCATCCACCAGTCAGGCTGAGCACTTAAAAAAAAAAATTATTCCTGGGAAGAAAAGCCCCAAAGTCAACAGTAAGGCAACATGGAAAATGGAGCACAACGACAAAAACAACATATAGAAGAAACGCAGAAAGAATTAAAACTGTACAGCAAATAACCATGGCTGGATGACGACGAAAATAAAAGGATGAGCCAGCCACTCTGCAACACGTTAAAACCTCCAGCCTAATAGATTAGGGTGGAGTCGAATTACAACACAAAACTTAGTAAAATATACAGCACAAAAGAGGGCGATACAATAAAATTAGATGGACCTATAAAAGCCGCTTGCGCGAATAAAACTTAAAACCCGATCTGCCATAGAGACATTGTCACCTAAAGGAGATGATAAATCACCTAGGAGATTAAAAGTTCGCCTGAGGGCGGTTAAAAGAGGACATTCCAACAACACATGGGCCACCGTCATGTTTGCACCACAGCAACAATTAGGGGAGTCCTCTCGATGCAGGAGATGACTCTGCGTCAGCCAAGAGTGACCAATGCAGAGCCTACAGAGAACAACAGAATCCCTGCGAGAGGCCCGCATGGAAGACCCCCACACAGTCATAGTCTCCTTTACTCGCCGCAGCTTGTTGGGTGCAGAGAGTGCGCCATTTGTCTCCTCACATCCCAAAGACCCAATGGCACAACAACGATCGGAGATCAGTTGCCAGTAGGCCGATCTCCAGCGTCAGTTTGCAGGTATCCTCTTCGCTAATTTGTCAGTGAGTTCGTTTCCCACTATCCCACCGTGTCCCGGGGTCCAGATGAACAACACCAAACGTCTACACTGTTCAAGAGCGTTAACGGACTCCTGGATGGCAACAACAATGGGATGGCATGGGTAACACTGGTCAAGAGCCTGCAGACTACTGAGAGAGTCACTGCAAATGATGAAGGACTCTCCAGTGCCGGTACGGATACGCTCAAGGGCATGAAAAATGGCTGTTAGCTCTGCGGTGTAAACACTGCAGCTTTCCGGCAAGGAGTGCTGGTCTACATAGTCCGCATGAGCATAAGCGTACCCCACATGGCCATCAACCATTGAGCCATTGGTACAGATAATCTCCAAGTCATGGGATGCATCTAGGAGAGCAAGAAATTGGCGGCGCAAGACTGCAGGAGGAACTGAATCTTTTTGCCATCGTGAGAGGTCCAGCCAAAGCTGTGGCCGACGAATACACCAAGGTGGTGCATGTGGGTGGACCCGGAAAGCAGATGGAAGAGGCAAAGACTCGAGTTCACTAAGTAGTGACCAAACACGGATCCCAATTGTATGTCGTGATCGCGGACGCCGGTGTGGGATATGGAATGCCACATTAGTGAAAAGGAGACGGTAGTTAGGGTGATGGGGCGAACAATGGATGTGTGCAGCATAGTTAGCTAAGAGTTGTTGACACCAGACGCGAGGTAGAGGAACCCCAGCCTCAGCAAGTAGGCTATTAACAGGGCTAGTGCAGAATGCTCCTGTCGCCTGCCGAACCCCGCAGTGGTGAACGGGGTCTAGCAGTTGCAACGCTGAGGGCGACGCTGAGCCATACGCCACACTCCCATAATCGAGTCAGGACAGCACGAGGGCTTTGCAGAGCCGCAGCAGCATATTACGATCTGCACCCCAAGTCGTGTTGCTGAGGCAGCGGAGGGCATTCAGATGCTGCCAGCACTGACGCTTGAGCTGACGAATATGTGGAAGCCATGTAAGCAGTGCAGACTGCAGACTCAAGGAAGACCACAGTATCAGAGGTGGAACGGCCCTGACGGAAGCCGCTCTGGCATGGAGCCAGGAGACCCTGAGACTCGAGCAGCCAACACAGCCGTCGACTCACCATACGTTCCAGTAGCTTGCACAGAGCGTTTGTTAAGCTGATGGGCCTATAGCTATCCACATTAAGCGGGTCCCTACCAGGCTTCAGCACCGGAACGATGGTACTTTCTCACCACTGTGACGGATAGACACCATCGCCCCATATGCGGTTGAAGATGGTAAGAACACATCACTGACAGTCTGGGGACAGGTGTTTGAGCATCTGATTGTGGATGCCATCTGGCCCAGGGGCTGTATCAGGGCACCATGCCAGGGCACTTTGGAGTTCCCACGAAGATAGACACTGCAGATAGTTATGTCCTGGGTAGTCCTTACTCTGACAGCCACAGCTTCCAATGATGTTTGAAGGTGCACAGGAGCACTATATACACAGGTAAGGACATACACGCAGGCTCTACCTGACACACTATTGTAAATGCTACAGTTACAGTAATAGCCCCTGTATTCACGAAGGACAGGGGTACGCACTGCCGGGAACCAGGTTTCCTGGAGGGCAATGCAGAAACCAGGTGTCATGTTTAGAAGCTGCTGTAGCTCAGGTAGATGCCTAAAATAACCGCCACAATTCCACTGGAGGATTGTACAAAGGGTGTCCTGTAGGGGCATGAAGGCACTGAAAAGGCAAATTACTTTGCAGGGTCACATGCTGCCACCGACTGAGTGACTGACGTCACAACTTCCGTCGTTTCTGAGGAGATGGCGAGATCCAGGTCATCAGTGGACGCAAAGAGCTCGACATCCTCAGAGGCTGAGCTGACAGGAAGCGGTGGCGCAGGAACCACTGGGTCCTTATTCTTCTTAGAGAGCTTCCTCTTCTCTCTCTTGTCTTTGGGAGGAGGGTTCGCATGTTGGGAGGGCTTTCCTGACATATTGTCTGGAACAGAGGAAGAGTGTGAAGCCCTTTGATCAGCAGCTGGTGGCTTCTTCAGCCACTGGCTAGTGGCTTGTGAGACACTGGTAACATCCTTGGAAGGGACCCCTTCCAAACGAGTGAGGCCAGAGGAGGCTGTTGCTTCTCTGGCTGAGCAGCCGGAGAAGGCTGTCACTTCTCCGGCTGAGAGGTGGGAATGGACGTCCCCGGTTGTTCGGGGCACACTGCTCCCAAACTGGGTGTTTTGGGAAGAGTGGAAGATAGAGTGGCCTCTACCAGCAGTGGGGCAGGCGTAACTTGACTGTTCTGTGGGCCAACTGAGAAAGGATTCTTTGCAGGAACTGGTGGCGGCAGTGTTACAGCAGCATAACTCCTCAACAAAGGTGTGGGGTTGAGTCGTTCTAGCTTCTTCTTTGCCTCTTGGTAAGTTAAATGGTCCAGGGTCTTAATTTCTTGTATCTTCCGCTCTCGTTGGTAGACTGCACAGTCTGGCGAGCAGGGAGAATGATGCTCCCCACAGTTAACGCAGGTGGGAGGCGGAGCACACGGAGCATTGGGATGCGAAGGTCATCCACAATCTCGACACGTGGGGCTGGCAGTGCATCTGGAGGACACGTGTCTGAACTTCCAGCACTGGAAGCAGCGCATAGGGGGTGGGACATAGGGCTTGACATCACACCGGTACATCATGACCTTGGCCTTCTCGGGCAAGCAGTCGCCCTCAAAGGCCAGGATGAAAGCACCAGTAGCGATCCTATTATCCTTGGGCCCCCGAAAGACATGACGGACAAAGTGTACACCTCGTCGTGCCAGGGTCTCCCATAGCTCATCATCAGACTGTAGCAGAAGATCTTTATGAAAGATAATCCCCTGGTCTGAAATTAAGGACTTATGGGGAGTGACGTTAACGGGTATGTCACCGAGCTTCTCACAGGTGAGTAATGCCCATGACTGTGCAGATGAAGCTGCTTGTATCAGGATGGGCCCGCTCCTCATTTTGGAAAGAGACGCCACTTCCCCAAACGTATCTTCAAGATTGTTCACAAAGAAAAGAGGCTTAGTCCCCAAAAACGAATCCCCATCGGTTCTGCTGCACACAAGGTATCGCGGTGAATACGGCTCCTGTTTGTCCGCAGCCCTACATCCCCCCCAGGGCGTGGCTATGGAAGGGAACGATTTGGGGTGATATATCACAGCGTTAAAGTCTACCTTACCGCGCTTAGAGACGTTGGCGGTCGTTCGACCACTGGATTGAGACTTCATCTGCTTCAGTGTGGATCATCTGCCCCGATGCCATCCACTCCGACCAGGGGTTCTCTCCAAGGGTGCCACCCAGCCGCAGCAAAGACCACCACCTGGCAGGATGGCCGTTGCCGGGAGTCCCGATGCACCAGAAAGGCAGGCAGCTACTCCTTGGCTTACGTGGGGAGATGGCAGCTCAGGCATCGGCAGTATGATCCCTGTGTCGTCAGGGGGCTACAACCTAGAGGGTACATGACAACCTCACCAAAACGGGCTGGCTACCGTGCTGGATGTTGGGTGCCATGGGAAATCCATATTTATTGTGGGTGCAGATGGTGATGCACTAACGGTGTAACTTACGCAACCCATCAGGCGCGTATGCCCAAAATGATGGATGGTGGGAGCAGTTACGACGCCAAGAAGATGAAGAGTGCCAAGGTCTTAGGGCACAGAGGACTGATGGTGCACCACATAAGGTGTCCTTCCCCAAAAGGCTCGTACTTCTGTTGAATTTGGAAGAATGGAGGTCAAACCCTAATGGGGACCAACACATGAAAGGCCAAAACGGTTGAGACTCCTTTTAGTTGGGAAGCACTGGCCGAGGGCTTGTAGGCTGCTTAAGGAGTCACTACAAATGACTTAGGACACACCAGAGCAGGAGCGGATATGATCAAGAGCGTGACAGAGGGCAACCAGCTCTGCAGTGAATACACTGCAGCCAACCAGCAAGGAGCGTTGTTTTGTATGGTCAACATGAGTGTAAGCAAAGCCAACAGGACCGTCGACCAGTGAGCCATCAGTGTAGATGATGGCAAAGCCCCCAAACTTGCCAAGAACAGAGAGAAAAGTACGACGGAGGACCTCAGGTGGGACTGAGCCTTTGGAGCCAAGCAATAGGTCCAGCCAAAGCTGCAGCCAAGGTATTGACCATGGAGGGGTATGGAAATGAATCTGCAGGAAAGGTGGTAGGGGGGGGGGGGGGGGGGGGGGGGGGGGAAGCATCATGGTCATGAAGAAATGACCAGACACGGACAGCGAAGAGATTTCCAATTCTGGGTTGCCATTGCGGAAGATGGACCGCCATGTTGGGGAAAAGAAGATGGTAATTTGGGTGGCAAGGTGAACTATGGATGTGTGCGGTATAGTTTGCGAGCAATAGTTGCCGCTGGAGCTGCAATGGAGGAACACCTGCTTCTACAAGGAGGCTGTTCACGGGGCTAGATTGAAAGGCTCCAGTAGCAAGGCGAACTCCACAGTGGTGGACAGGGTCTAGTAGACGCAGTACAGAAGGGGTGGCTGAACCATACAGCACACTTCCATAATCAACATGGGACTGTACAACGGCTTGGTACATCCGCAGTAGTGTACGACAATCAGCACCCCAGTCAGTGTGGCTCAGGCATCGAAGTAGATTGAGATGCAGCCAGCACTTGTCTTTAAGCTGATGTATATGCGGAAGCCAACTTAAGCGGGCATCAAAGACCAGTCCCAGGAAGCGGTAAATCTCCACTAAGTCTAGTAGTTGGTCATCGAGGTAAAGTTCGGGATGGGGTTGTACAGTACGGCGGCGACAGAAGTGCATCACACAAGTTTTGGCGGCTGAAAACCGGAGGCTGTGATTGAGGGATCATGACTGCGCCTTCTGTATAGCTCCCTGCAGACAGTGTTCAGCTACAACAGTAGAAGAGGAGCAGAAAGAAATACAAAAATCATCAGCATAGAGGAGGAGAGAGACTGACGATCCTACTGCGAGCGCAAGACCATTGACGGCAATCAGAAAGAGTGGGACGCTCAAGACAGAGCCCTGCTGGACCCCATTCTCTTATGGATGGGGTGTGCTATGGGAAGCACCAATGCAAACTCGGAAAGTGCGGTAGGATAAAAAGTTCTGTATAAAAATTGGGAGTTGTCCCAGAAGACCCCACTCATGCAAAGTAGCGAGAACGTGGTGTCGCCAAGTAGTATCGTAGGCCTTCGTGAGATCGAAAAAGACGGCGATGAGGTTTTGTCGCCGGGAAAAGACTGACCAAATGGCAGACGCCAGGTACACAAAGTTGTCAGTGGAGTGTCCTCAGCGAAAACTGCCCTGGGACAGAGCCAGGAGGTCCCGAGACTCAAGGAGCCAACTCAACCGCTGGCTCACCATGCGTTCGAGCAACTTGCAAAGAATGTTGGTAAGGCTAATGTGGTGGTAGCTGTCCACCTCCAGTGGGTTCTTGGCAGGTTTCAGAATGGGGATTACGATGCTTTCCTGCCATTGCGATGGGAACTCACCCGCAACCCAGATATGGTTGTAAAGGTCTAGGAGGCGCCACTGGCAGTCCACCGAGAGGCGTTCGAGCATCTGACCGTGGATGCGATCTGGCCTGGGAGCCGTATCAGGGCAAGCAGTGAGGGCACTTTGGAATTCCCATTCACTGAACGGAACATTGTACGATTCAGGGGGGCGCATGTGAAATGAAATGCTTCAACGTTCCAACCGCTCTTTCAGGGAGCAGAAGACCAGTGGGTAATTCGCAGAAGCAGAACTCTGAGCAAAATGCTCTGCTGAGCAGTTTGCAATGGCCTCGGATTCAGTACAGACTGCCCCATTCGGTGAAAGCACAGGGAAGCTGACAGGGGTCCGATAGCCATACAGTCGCCTAATCTTGGCCCAAACCCGCGATGGAGAGGTAAGGAATGGTGGAGACATACCTTTCCCAGCACTCCTGGCTGTGGTGGTGAATGATGTGGCGGGCCCGTGCAGGGAGCCGTTTAAAGGCGATGAGGTGTTCCAATGAGGGATGCCGCTTGTGACGCTGGAGCGCCCACCTGTGATCTTCAATTACCTCAGCGATCTCAGGCGACCACCACGGCACAGTCCTCCGCCGAGGGGACCCAGAAGAACAGGGAATGGCAGATTCTGCGGCAGTAGCAATGCCGGTGGTGACCGAGTGAACCACTGCATCAATGGCGTCATTGGAAAGAGGCTCAAGAGTGGCAATGGAGGAGAACAAGTCCCGGTCAGCCTTATTCATAGCCCATCTGCAGCGGCGCCCAGAAGAGTGACGCTGTGGCAGTGACAGAAAGATCGGAAAGCGGTCACTACCACACAAATCGTCGTGCACACTCCATTGGACACACAGTAAGAGGCTAGGGCTGCAGATCGAAAGGTCGCTTGCTGAGTACGTGCCATGCGCCATACTGAAATGTGTGAAGGCACCATCATTTAAAAGGGAAAGGCCAAGCTGTGCCAATACATGCTCAACGGTGCTGCCTCGGCCTTTTGCCACTGATCCACCCCACAGAGGGTTATGGGCGTTGAAGTCGCCAAGTAACAGAAAAGGTGGTGGCAATTGAGCTATCAGCGCAGCCAGGACATGCTGCGGGACATCACCATCTGGTGGAAGATACAGACTGCAAACAGTAACAGCCTGAGGAGTCCACACCCGAACAGCGACAGCCTCTAAAGATGTTTGTGGAAGGGCAGAATCACTGTGAAGGGAGCGAAGGATGTAGATGGAGACGCCACCAGATCCCTTTCATAAGCTGCCCGGTTCGTTTAATAACCCCGATAGCCACGGAGGGCGGAGGTTCGCATTGCCGGAAACCAAGTTTCTTGAAGAGCAATGCAGAGGAAAGGGTGAAGGCTGAGAAGTTGTCAGAGCTCAGCAAGATGGTGGAAAAAATTGCTGCAGTTCCAGTGGAGGATGACATTGTCCATGGCTGAGAAAGGCGTGAAGGGACTGAGGAGGCAAATTATGCTCCTGGGTCACCTGCCGCCACCGATTGAGTACTGACAGGAGCGACATCCATCATGTCCGAGGGACTGGCGAGATCAAGGTCCTCAGCAGAATCAAGAATCTCCACCTCATCCTGAGACGCAGAGCTTGTAGGTAGCGGTGGAGTGGGTGCCACCGCAGGTTCCTTGGTCTTAAGGGTCTTCAATTTCGCTTTCTCACGCTGTTCCCTAGGTTGCCCTTGCTGGGAGGGCTTCTTGGAGTCAGTCTCCGGGACTGAAGAGGATCACGAAGCTCGACAACCAGCTACCCGTGACTTCTTCAGCCACTGGTGGGTGTTTGCTGTGCTTCTGGTAAGAACCTGGGAAGGGAGTGACCCAAGGGATCCCTTCCTAGCGGGAGAAGCCGAAGATGACTTGCGATTCTCCGGCTTAGAAGTGGGGACTGGCGTCCCCAGTGGTTGAGGGGGTGCTGCTCCTGAGTTAGGTGGTGCGGGAGCAACAGGGAGGGAAGTGCCCCCCACCATCAAGGGGGCAGGTGTGGTCCTTCGGCTCGGAGAGCTGAATGTATGTGGTGCAGCTGATGGAACTGTAGCAGGAGTGACAGTGGCGACATAAGATGACGTCATGCGCACTGGATGAAGCCATTCAAATTTCTGCTTAGCTTGAGTGTAGGTCAGTCGGTCCAGGGTCTTGTATTCCATTATTTTCCTTTCCTTCTGTAGAATCTTACAGTCCGGCGAGCAAGGGGGATGGTGCTCTCCGCAGTTGACACAGATGGGAGGTGGGGCACATGGAGTATGAGGATGGGATGGACGACCATAATCACGACATATGAGGCTGGAAGCACAGCGAGAAGACATATGGCCAAACTTCCAACACTTGAAGCACCGCATCGGGGTAGGGATATATGGCTTGACATCACAACGGTAGACCATCACCTTGACCTTCTAAGGTAATGTGTCACCCTAGAAGGCCAAGATAAAGGCAACTTGATGATCCCTCGGACCCTGGTGGACGCACCAGACAAAATGGACACCTCGTTGCTCGAAGTTGGCGCACAGCTCGTCATCGGACTGTAAAAGAAGATCCCGGTGGAAAATAATGCCCTGGACCATATTTAAGCTTTTATGGGGTGTGATAGTAACTGAAACATCCCCCAGCTTCTTAAAAGCGCGCAAGGCTCATGACTGGGCAGAGGATGCTGTTTTTATCAAGACTGACACGGACCGCATTTTGGACAAGCCATCCACCTCCCCGCATTTGTCCTCTAAAGGCTCTACAAAGAACTGAGGCTTCACAGACACAAAGGATTCTTCATCAGCTCTGGTAGAGATGAGATACCGAGACAAATATGTTTCGCTATCATTTATAGCCTTACGTTCCTCCCATGATGCGGCCAGGGAGGGGAACGATTTGGGGTCATACATGTTAGCTTTAAAGTGAGCCCTCAAACACTTAGAGGCTGCTGGTGGTTGGCCACCAGCAAGAGAAGACACGCCACGCTTCATTGCGTGTCATCCACTCTGATGCCACCTACTCTGATCAAGGGCCCTCCCCATGGGTGCCACCCAGCAACAGTAAGGGTCACCTGGCAGGATGGCCATTGCCGGGAGTCCTGATGGCCCAGGGAGATGGGTATCTACTCCTTGGCATATGTGGGGAGCTAATGGTGCAGGCATCAGTACAGCAACCCCTGTGTTGTCAGGGGGCTACAACCAACAGGGTACATGGTGGCCCCACCACAACGGACTGGCTACCATGCTGGATATTAGGTGACAATTAGTCCATGGTCGTCATCAGTGCACACAACCGTACTGCACATTGCATGGCGGAAAGTGCACACAGAAACGTATCCATGGAGAGATGGAGAGCGGGCAGGACTGCAATGCAACGACAAATAAGCTGGCGAAAGGTCTCAACGCACGATGGACACAATGCAGCAAGTAAGGCGCCCTTCCCCAATCGGCTCACTCTTTGGAATAATTTTGAGATATGGAGGTCAAACCCGACAGGGGACCATCACATAAGGGCCGAAACGTTTGAGCGACTCCTCCTAGTCGCCTCTTACAATAGGCAGGAATACCGCAGGCCTATTCTTACCCCTGAACGAGCAGGGGGGCCAAAAATAAATTCTGCACTTAACCTTCAGCAGGAAAAGTAATGCTCACTTGCTTTTGGGATGCAAAAG
Organism: Schistocerca americana; assembly: GCF_021461395.2. Lineage (NCBI taxonomy): Eukaryota > Metazoa > Arthropoda > Insecta > Orthoptera > Acrididae > Schistocerca > Schistocerca americana. Next base: position 554,243,571 of record NC_060125.1, on the reverse strand, counting down.
AAATAATTCTGGAACATTACATGGAAAGGAGGTTAACAGTGACCAGTAATTCACACTCAAATATGCTATGAAGTCATCTTGCCCTGAGTAACTGAGTAAATGACAAGCAACACAAAAATGTTTGTCCATATACTGTTCACTCAACTGAAGCAACAATAAGGGAGATGAAATATGAATGTGTTTAACATCCACCTTATTCACCAGACCTCACCCTGAGTGACTTTCATGTGTTCAGAGCGCTCAGTGAAGTGCTGGGAGGCAAGCATTTCAGAAATGTTGACGAGGTGAAAATCGTGGTGCGCAAATGCTTATTCACAACCAAAAGAATTCTTCTCACGAGGTATCCATGCAATTCCAAAGTCATGAAATGTGTGCGTTACACATCTGGGGACTACACTGGAAAATGATGTATGTGTAATTTTTCTTATTATATCATTTGCATAATAATAAACAAAAAAACTCATTTGAATCACCTTGTAGTATGTAATCAGGAACCAAATACGAAGGATGAGTTTTAGTGGGTTTTCGAACTCCTACATTGTCTGGCCACTTGAAATGGAGAAATCAATTTTTCCCACGAGTTGAGAAAACCTATAACAAACCTGTTAAAGAAGAACAGTGGCACGCTAGCAGGCAATGAATCTCATTCTGTTCTGTGATCTTACTACCAGCTTCTGCATTCTATTAAGTGCTGGCAAATTCTGCAACTAATGTTTAAGTTAAATTATTTGATGTTTCAGTGAGTAATAGTTCCTTTTTTGTTCTCTGTCTATTGATGCTGATATCTGTAAGGTGCATTAAAAATGGAAGGCTTTGAATCACTGCTGTACAAGTGACTAAATTTTTATCAGAACAAAAAATTAGTAATAAAAAGGGACACAATTTATGATTACACCATTCCTTAATGCTGAAATGGCACACCATGAATCAATTCCTTGTTCATATGTTAGGACGAGATCTGAAACTTCTCAACATAATACAATGATCCACTGGTGTTTGAGAAAGTTCAACAATCTTCATGTTTGAAACTGACATTTCGTGTTCAACATTCTTAAACTATCTTGCACCCAAGACCAGCAGCTCATATTTATATCTGATGTTTACAAATTCCCTTTTTTCAAGAGAGCTTTTCTTGCTATTGCCAGCCCTCTTTACCTCTGCCACCTCTACATATTTCACTTCACTAAATAGTTAAACTTGTCTGCTTCTTTCAATATCTCATTTCCTAATCTAGAACCCTCAGTATCATCTGATTTTATTGGACTACATTCCATCATCCTTGTTTTACTCTCATTATCATTTATGTTATAACCTCTTTCCAAGACACTATCCATTTATTCAAATGATCTTCCAAGTCCTTTGCCATTCATTATATTGAAATCAGCAAACCTTAAAGTTCTTACCACTTCCCTTTAACTTTCATTTCCTTTACAAAATTTTCTTGGTTTCTACTACTGCTTGCTCCATGTACAGAGTGAGTAACTGATACACATTTTAAAATTTATATCTTAATTTTAAGATCATGAAGAAAACTTACACAAGTATTAACAAAACGGCAATTGGCATCAGGACAATCTCCACAAAGGCGACCAGCCTCAGAATATTGTATGTCTGGAACTCGACGAGTGAGATAAGCAGCCTAGCTGCCCACCATGAGTTCTGTCCCAAATCCTGGAAAGAATGTACAAGTTTTTATCATTTCATTGGATATAAAATAAAATGTTTTATGGGTAAGATCCCTAAAGTGAATCCCTAATCAAACTACTAGAACCGGGAGGGGGGAGGGGGGGGGGGGGGGGCAAAACGACACGAAGTATTGGTAGACATAGGCTAACACTTACTATACTGTGGTAAGTAAATAAGTAGAGTCCCCCTCACCCCGCATTCTTTATTCAACAGTAATTTCATAGCAAACAAAGGCTACTGATATGGACTACTATTATAGTTGTCAGACAGGAAAAATTGTATTGACATTAACTATAAAAAATGTAAGAGTAGATGTTCAAAGTGACAAAATGCAATGATGACATGAAACAAACTATTACGGTTAGGCTGAGAGTCGACGGAACAATTGTACAGAAACGCAAGTGGCTTTATTAAACCTTTGTTCTCCCCATTCTCGGGTAATGTTGTTAGTGTGGCACCTTTACCAGGTAGGATTAATAGAAGACCTTTACCAGGTAGGATTAATAGAAGAGAGAGGAAGAGAGAGAGAGAGAGAGAGAGAGAGAGAGAGAAGATAGACAAAAGAAAAGAGCAGCACATTTTGTTACAGATTCATTTAGTAAATGCAAGAATGCTATAGAAATGAGCAACAAAATCCAGTGGTAGACACTGCAAGAGAACCTTTTACCCACCAATAAGATGTTTTAGAGTTGTAATTTTGAGATTGTATGATCCAAAAACTGCTGAGCAATATGCAGGTGATCCCCCCCCACGTACAAACTCTAAGGACTGATCGATGAGAGGATACGGAACAAAAAAAGGTGCAATAAACTTACGTCCAGAAATGCATGGTTTCCATGCTAGAGACAATTTATTCAATCATACTTCATTACGGAGATTGCGCTCTAATACGCACTGTACCATGCAGCTACAGTTACAGTATGCATGGTTTCCTCCTAGAATGCGGTACTGTTCCTCATACATCGTGTCCTCTCCTGGCATAGTAATTGGTAATGTTGTGTCCAATTCACTTCTCTCACTGACTCACCTTGCAGTGGATGTGATACAGCATTGTACACAGTGGTTCCATATTCAAATCCAGAGCTCGCCAACATGGTATTTACTTACAGAAAGGCAAATGGCAATGGGTGCCAGGTAGCAACCTATTCCCACCGACAACAACCACAGCATTCAATGTTTGTAATAGTGTTTCATCGTCCATTTGAGACAGTCATTTCAGGAATCAAGAAATTGTTAAGGATGTACCTGAAATGTTCCACATCAGACTTGGACGAAAATGTGATTAACACTGTTGGCAGTAACCGCCATGTAAGTATCAGGCAGTTGGCCCGCCAGTACAGGGTAACCCCGATGACCAAGTGGAACATTCTCCATGACAATTTTTACTACCCTGATCACTTAAAGCGTGTGCAGGGCTTACTACCGACAGAATTTCCACATCTGGAGCAGTTTTGTCATTGGTTTCTTCATCAGGCTCAACAATTCCGGGATTTGCGTCATTCACCCTATTCACAGATGACACCATCCTTACGCTGAGAGGTATCTTCAACTTTCATAACAGTCATCTGTGGGATAGTACGCAGAACCCCCATCGTATGGTCACAGCAAATCATCAGCATCGGTGCAGCTGGAATATGTGGGACAGGATAACTGACAACCTCATTTTGGGACCAGTCTTCCTTCCTTTACGTCGCCTAACAGGCTGGAACTATCGGCATTTCTGGAAGAAGTGGCATTGATGATTTGAAGGGTTATGTGGCAGCTACATGATGGTGCTCCAGCCCACTTCACTGTTAAAATGTGGACGCATCTCAATAGTATCTTCCCTTGTTGACGGATCAGACTAAGGGGTCCAGTTGCATAGCCTGCTCATTCACCGGATCTCAACCTATGAGGTTTCTGGTTATGGAGCTATCTCAAAAGCATCGTGTATGCAGAGCCCACTCCAGATGTGGAGACACCGGAACAGCTTACTCATGCTGCCTTTGACACTGTTCAGATGCTGCCTGGAGTAATATTTCTGGATTTCCGGCCATCATATTCAGGTGCAAGAAGCTCTTCTTAGAGCAGTTGAGAATGCAGCAATGGCAAGATGACATAATGTGGTGTGAGGTACCAATGACAGGTGGTTACAGCCTAAATTGTGGTCCTTCTCTGCACAATTGGCTGCTGCATTCAGAAGTTACATGCCAAAATAATAATGTTCTGTTATTAATATTGGACAAACTGAACAGTGCATTTACTTCAATTTCAAATTAAACCATCTCTCAACAGTGTACTATCATTCCATTATTTCACAAGGATTAACAACCAGCAGAATAATGAATACCTGCTAAACAAAAAGGCAGACGAGGCACTTTGCTTATCTTTGGGTCATGCTTAACTCGGGTGGCGGGCAAAATTGTTCGGCTGCAAGATCATAGCTGGTTTGGCAGTGTCGGAGGACAGACATGTCTGCCACAGATGGTGTCAACAAACTCTGGTTATTTGGACATGAAGTCGAGAACCGTATGATAGTATTTACGGAAATACGCAGTTAATTATCTTGTTGAAGACTGGAAATTACTTGGGACTCTAAAGTGGAATGTAATTGTGCAGTTTCTAATAAAAAGCAAGTGGCATCCCATATAAACAAAAATAACTGAAAATTTAGTTATTCATGTAATATCATTCCTCACTAAGATTTTCTTACAGCCTCAAGATAACGAATTCATGACCTGTGTGCTGTTTCCTGTGCAGGGGACAACTACAGAAGACTCCAGGTAGGTGAACATTTATTAGAACTTATGCATTCCACTCAGAGCGGTGGAAGCAAATAGGCACATCGTTGTGCTGCAATTGCAGTACAAATGATATGAGTGACAAGTCATCTGTGGTAACACAGAGGAGGTATGGAGGAGAGAAGTTTAATCTCATTCTCTCAATCCCTCTCTTTTTTGAATTGCTGTACTGACTGACTTGAACGTGTAAGACAGAACACTCTGTGCATGTACACACATGCACTGAAGCACATGCAAGCCATTTTCCACACACTGTAACTGTGGCTGCATGGTACAGCGCACATTAGACCACAGTCTCCGTAACAATTTATGACTGAATAAATGGTCTCTAGCATGGAAACCATGCTTTTCTGGATGGTAAGTTCATTAGAACTTTTTTTGTTCCGTATCCTCTCATCAACCAATCCCAAGAGTTTGTACAGAGTCGAAAAAAATCACCTTGTACACTTTCTCCCACCCACACATCATAGAATAATGACAATGAGACAAATCACAGTAAGTACAGCTCATATGGAGGTTTATTGATTGTCACTTGTCCTGTGATCCATTTGTGAATGGAACAGGGAGCAGGCAAGTGATGGTGCTACCACAAGTACCCTCCACCACACACCATAAACGGGCTTGTAGAGCTGTAAATGTAAAAAGGTACAGTAAACAGCCACCTATAAAAATACAAGAGTCAAACCTATTATGCTTTTCATGTTGTGCAGCATTCTTATGTAATTCTGCATTCAGACAAAGTCTATAAAAATGTTTTAATCGCTGTAGTTTTTAATGAGGAATACCACAGCAACAAACAAAATTTGCTTCACAAAGCATAACTACCATACCGTTGTTATTTAATAATCCATACTGGTTTATCTAATTTATAATGATATATTACTGTTGTTGTCTTCAGTCCAAAAACTGGTATGGTACACTGATGTATTTTTTAGATGCCTGCATTTCCTTTTGCCTACTATGATTTGCTGCATTTTTATATCAACTCATTTCTTCAAATGCAATATCCTATGGGTTATATGAGGATTTCTACAGTTTTGTCTTTTTGCTGATCTGATCCTTCATCATCTTCAGTATTTCATCTCTCAGAGCAGTCAATAGCTACCTAATGCTCAATTTGAAACTACCTTTCAACTGATCCAGGTCACATCTCCAATTCCAATTTTTCTCTGCAATTTCTTCAGTATTTATCTGCAGCTCATAAGCAATAAATTAGGATCAGAGTCCACCCTACAGTTTAAAATCTTCTTTTGCAGTCTGTGTTACCACTAGATAACCTATCTGAAACCTTCCAGTGTCTCCAGATTTCTTCCATTTATATTACCATCACTCATTATATGTTTGCAATAATTAAACTGTGATTTGCACACAGTTCTATTAGGCGAATTCCCCTTTTATGCTTTCCCCAGGCCTTGTGTTCACACTACTGCTATCAAATACCAGTCTCCATACACAATTAAATTTTCGCCTCCTGTACTGTAATGATCTGAATAATATATTTCCTCTCATAATACATTCTTTCAAATTCATCATCTATGGAGCTAGCAGATATATAACGTGTTCACTAAAGTGAACACAGTTCACCCACGTTCCTCTGTTCTGATTCATTATTAGTCCTGCTATGGTGTCACACCTTCACGATCTTTTACTGATAACCCTATACTCACCTGACTACCAATTCTGTTCCTTCTGCCACTGTACTTCATTAATTTCTGCAGTATTTACCTTTAGCATATCCATATCCCTTTTCAAGTTTTCTAACCTACCTGCCAGATTAACTGACTTAACATTACACACTCCAAACTGTAGAATGCCAATATTTGGTGTTCTGATGACATTCTCCTCAGTAGTTTATGTTTAGGGATCTGAATGGGGAACTATTTTTCTTCCACAATATTTTATCCAAGAGGACATCATTACCATTAAAATGTAAAGTAGTGCTACATGTTCTTGATAAATAATGGTTATGGCTTCCCCCGCGCTTTCAATAGTGCGCACACCAATATTAAAAAGCCACATCAGTCGTTCAGACTGTTGCCCCTTAAACTAATGAATGGCAGCTGTCCCTGTTCTTCAGGACCCATATGTCAAGTCTCTCTCCAAACTGGTGGTACCTATGGTATGGATAACTGTTTCCTTGAGGCACACCAGCCACCTCACCACAGCAAGAACGATGGTTAACGGAGGGGTTCAATATTGTGCTTGTGACACCGCTTCATTTTCCATCTGTACAATGACTGCTAAATATTCATATGTTATTATATTTACAATATTTTTGTTCTCAAATATTTATGCAAATGCCTTCTTTTGGTTTCATGATTGTAATGATTTTAGGTGAGGGGCACTCAACATCCTGGTCAAAAGTGCCCTGACAAAAAAGCAGCATGCCAGTCTCAAGAGTGGGTACGAAGGCTGTCCCACATGCAGAGCAGTTTATAATGCATTAGTCTGCCTCTCTTCCCCACCAATTTAGGGGCGAGGCCCGACAGTTCACAAATTCCACCACTCTTGTAACACTGGAATCAGGTGAGGATGGTGGGCAGAGCTCCATCGAGACTGATGGCTGCCCTCATATCAGTATATAAGACACGTGTTGCCAAAATATGCTAAACTGAATGTGGCACACCACAAACCTCACAGAGTGGTGGATCTTCCCACCAGACGAGGAAGCCACGTGTTAAGGTGCTATGTCCAATGCACAACCTGGTAAGCAAAACCTCCTTCCAGCAGTGAGGCTGACAAAGTCTGCCATGCCTGTGTGGTCAATTTGAGCATCCACAGTTTGTTTTCTGTCACCTGCAACAATCAGTCTCCCACTGACACATGATGCGTCTATCAGAAAATGAGATGACAGCATCCAATGGGATGGGACATTGATGGACAACACCATCCCGACACACTTCTTCGGCTCCTTTGTCGGCCATGTCATTTCCCTGTATCCCAGTGTGGCCAGGTAACCAGCAAAAGGATCACCTCCTTGCCACCGTGTTGGAGCTGCTGTAAGGAGTCGTGGATGAGCGGAATCAGCTGGTCTACAGGCTGCATTTGGTGAAGTATTGTATTAAGTGAGCCGGAACAGACAAGAAACCTTGTATAGTGATGCCTGTGAATCCTCTCCATTGCCATCATAATGCCATTTAACTTTGCAACATAATTTGTAAATTTTTCCGAAAGACACACTTTGAAAACCGTATCATATAAAACAGTGGAACAACCAAGGACATCCTCTTTCTGAGATCCTCTGTATAAACAATGATAAAACTGTGGTACACACTTAAAATGGAAGAAAACAAAGCTGTAAAATTGTAACCTGGAGAACAAGTTTTCTTGCACCTTAGCAAGTTCTGAGCCTCTGAAGACACTGAGGCGGCAACACGTTCCCTACCTGGCTGTGTATTCGGAGGTCTGATAATCCAGATCTTTCAGGCAGTCAATAGCATGTAGCCCGAATGGCTTGGTTGCATGGGACCAATTCCTGAAATCCATTCAAAGTTGGGGTGGACCGCAGCACTAAATGCCATTGACTTCAGTAATGCTGAGATTCTCACCACCTGTCAAGCCAAAAGGAAAGATTGGTGGTTGACCAGCTTCTGCACACAGACTCTAGACCGGGCTGGTCCAAAAGGCGCCAGTCGATACCCGAATTCCCTCATGATTGACAGAGTCTAACATTTTGAGGTAGGAAATATGGGCTGATCCGTAGACCATGCTGCCATACTCCAAACGTGATTGAACAAGTGCCCCATAAAACTGCAGGAGGTGGGACCTATCAGCTCCCCCTGCTTTTCCACTGGGGCATTTCAAAACATTCAATGACGAGAGGCACTTTAGAGTGAAAAAGTGTACAGTTTTCTGAAAACTGTAAAATATTATACCCCCCCCCCCCCCACATTGTGAGCACTGGTTGGTTAAAACTTCGACAAGCATGGTTAAAATAGACACACATAATCTCCTTTGGTGAGAATTGAAAACCAGTTGTCTTAGCCCATGTTTCCAGCCTCCCGATGGTCAGCTGTAGCTGTCCTGTCGTCATTGAAAGATTGGAGGAAGGGTAGAAGATTGTGAAGTCATCCACAAACAAAAACCATTCGACAGGGTTCCTGACTGTGGAGGAAATGCCACTGATAGCAATGGCAAACAACGTGACACTGAGTACCCTGCCTTCGGCGACCCCATTCTCTTGAACGTAACAGACAGACAAGGCATCATTAATATGATATTGAAAGTACCGGTCCTCGAGGAAGGAGTGGATAAGAAGCGGCGGATGTCGTCCATGTAGTCCCCATTTGTGAAGTTGGAGAAGGATGTTGTACCTCCAAGTAGTGTCATATGCTTTTTAAGGTCAAAAAACACAAAAAACAAGTGGTTTTGGCATAAGGAGGACTCCTGTATCGCTGTCTCCACCAGAATTAAGTTGTCAAGGGTGGAACATTAACACCTGAAACCGCACTGGGGGGCGGCTCAGGCGACCCTGGGATTCAAGCAGCCAGATGAGGCAGTGGTTGACCACGAGTTCAAGAGTCTTACCCATACAACTGGTAAGGACTACACTCCAATAACTGTTAGGGGTGCTACGGTCCTTGCCTGGTTTCCATAATGGAATATTGTCTCCTTACAAGTCATGAGGTACTGTCCATTAAACCACATCCGACACACGAGAGGAGCTGTCCTTTTGCTTCAGGGCACAGATGATGGAGTAAGACATAATCAATCTCATCAGCTCCTGGAACAGTGTGTCTGGCTGTGGACAGAGCTGATTCCAGTTCACACATGGAGAATGGAGGGTTGTAGACTTCCCCATAATGCGAGAAGACATGGAGCTTCCTCATCTCCGCAATCCTACAGAACACCTGAAATGAACGATCTTGTTTGGATGACACAATGACTGTAAAAAAGGTTCAGCTAAAACATAAGCCATGTCTTTAGGCACGTCCACCAAGACCTCATTTCTTGACAGGGCCGTAAAGGTATGTGTATTGTCCTTGCCTGAAATCTACATGACTGATTCCTAAACTTGCACAGTGGAAATGGATCGATTAATGGAACTTGTGAATTCCTTCAAGGAATTCCTCCTCTGTTCTTTTACCACTTGCCTTACATGTGCTCTAACAGATCTGATCGCAAGAAGGTTTTCTGTAGTTGGATGGTGTTTGAAGTTCCACAGAGCTGTTCATGTGGCTCTGAATGCCAAGTGACAGCTGTCATTCCACCAAGGTACACACCATCATCTGAGCTGGTTGCTGGACTGGAGGATGGACTATGCAGCAGCCCGCTAGATCTCACAAGTGATATGGGCCACTGTCTCCTGTGCACAATCCTTTTGTTCAAACGCAGTCTGTTGACTGCACTGCAACCTATTTGCCCTTTGAATCATGTATTGTTGTGGTCTCCTGTCAACTCCAGTCAGAGGCAGCAGTTGGTTGGTTTAAAGGTGGGAGAAGGGACCGAACTACGAGGTCATCGGTCCCTTGTTCCTAATAAAACAATGCCACAAGGGTGAGAATAAAATGGATGAAACATATAACACACAACAGAAAGAAAGGAAAAGCCACAAGAACAAAGGGAAGGCAACAAACACTAAAAGGAACAAAAGAGGATAAGAAAACTAAAGAGAGACGCTAGAAACAGAAGAGAGTAAAACACGAGAGTAGATTACAGTGGCTGGCCAACCACGAGAATAAAAAGGGAAAGCCACCCACTCTGCAACACATTAAAACCTCCACCCTAAAAGCACTACGGTGGAGGACACAGAGGGACAAAGGACATGCGCTAAAACCTACACATAAGTATAAAACCCACTCTCACGGATAAAACGTAAAACTAAAGCTGCTGTGGAGGCATTGTCGCCCAACACCAAAGGCAGGGTGCTGGGAAAGTTAAAAGTCTGCCACAGAGCGGCTAAAAGTGGGCAGTCCAGCAAGAGGTGGACGACTGTCATTTGGGAGCTACAGCGACACTGAGGTGGGTCCTCGCGATGGAGTAGGTAACCATGCGTTAGCCACGTATGGCCAATGCTGAGCCGGCAGAGGACAACTGATTCCCAGTGAGAGGCTTGCAAGGAAGACTTCCACACAGTCGTAGTCTCCTTAATGACATGCAGTTTGTTGTGTGTGCTGTTATGCCATTCTGTCTCCCAAAGCTGGAAAACCCTACGGTGTAAGACAGAACACAGGTTAGCTTCAGAGATGCCTATCTCCAGAAGCGGTTTCTGCGTCGCCTGTTTGGCCAGCCTGTTGGCAAGTTCGTTGCTGGGGATTCCGACTTGTCCTGGGGTCCACGCAAACACCACGGAATGGCGGGACTGTTTCAGGGCATAGATGGACTCCTGAATGGACGCTACTAGAGGGTGGCGAGGGTAGCACTGGTCAATAGTTTGTAGGCTGCTCAATGAGTCAGTACACAGGAGAAATGACTCGGCAGGGCATGAGCAGATGTACTCAAGAGCACAAGACATGGCCACCAGCTCTGCAGTGAAAATACTGCAGCCAACTGACAAGGAGTGCTGCTCAATATGCCCTCCATGAGCATATGTGAAGCCTATGTGACCATCAGTCATTGAGCCATTGGTGTAAACCACTTCAGAGCCCTGGAACACGTCAAGAATCGAGAGGAAGTGACAGCGGAGAGTGGCGGGGTTAATGGAGTTCTTAGGGCCATGCAAAAAGTCCAGATGAAGCTGCAGCCGAGGGATGCACCATGTAGGTGTACGTGAATGGGCCACAAGTAGAGGTGGTAAGGGGAACGACTCCAGTTCGGAGAGAAGGGATCGCACGCGAACCGCAATCGTTAGCCCCGGTCTGGGCCGCCGATGCAGGAGATGTACTGCTGCGGGCGGGAAAAGGAGACATTAATTCGGATTCTCAGGGGAACTATGAATGTGTGCTGCATAACTGGTGAGCAGTTGCACACGTCTGATCTGCAGCGGATGGACACCAGCCTCCATCAGTACGCTGGTCACCGGACTCGTCCTAAAAGCTCCTGTCGCTAATTGAACCCCACAGTGGTGCACAGGGTGAGTTAATGCAATGCTGAAGACACTGCCGAACCACAAACCACACTTCCATAGTCAATTCGGGATTCGACAAGGGCTCTGTAGAGCTGCAGAAGCGTACAGTGAGCTGTACCCCAATTGTTGTTGCTCAGGCAATGGAGGGCATTGAGGTGCTGCCAGCACTTCTGCTTAAGCTGACGAAGATGAGGGAGCTAAGTCAATCGAGCCACAAAAACCAGTCCTAGGAATTGATAACTCTCCACTACAGTGAGTGGATCATCATTAAGGTAAAGTGCAGGTTCCGGATAAACGGTATGACGACGACAGAATTGCATGACACACGACTTTACAGCTGAAAACTGGAAGCCGTGGGCTAGAGCCCATGACTGTGCCTTGTGGATGGCTCCCTGGAGGCGCTGCTCAGCAACAACAGTACTGGAGCAGCAGTACGAAATGCAGAAGTCGTCTGTATACAAAGAAGGTGAAACAGAGGGCCCGGCAGCTGCTGCTAGACCGTTAATGGCCACTAAAAATAGAGACACACTCAATTAAGAGCCCTGCGGGACTCCATTCTCCTGAATATGGATGGGACTATGGGAGTCACCGATTTGGACATGGAAAGTATGGAGCGACAGGAAGTTTTGGATAAAAATCTGGAGTGGTCCCTGGAGCCCCCACCCATACAATGTGGCAAGGATATGATGTCGCCAAGTCATGTCGTACGCTTTATGTAAGTCAAAAAAGACGGCAATCAGGTGTTGCCGTCTGGAAATGGCTGTTCGGATGGCAGACTCGATGGATACAAGATTATCAGTGGTCGAGCGATCCTGGCAGAAGCCGCCCTGACATGGAGCCAGCAAGCCACACGACTCCAGAACCCAACCCAACCACCGACATACCATACATTCCAGCAGCTTACAAATAACATTGGTGAGGCTGATGGGCCGATAGCTATCCACATGAAGCAGGTTTTTATGGGGTTTGAGCACTGGAACGATGGTGCTCTCCCACCATTGCAATGGAAAGACGCCATCGCACCATATCTGGTAGAAGATGATGAGAAGATGTCGCTTGTAGTCAGATGAGAGATGTTTAATCATCTGGCTGTGGATGCCATCAGGTCGAGGAGCTGTGTCGGGGCAATGTGCAAGGGCACTGAGGAGCACCCACTCTGTAAATGGGGCATTATAGGATTCACTGCAGCGTGTAGTGAATAGAGGATATTCCCTTCCAGCCGCCGTTTGAGTGTGCGAAAGGCTGGGGGGTAATTCTCTGACACAGAGGCTCGAGCAAAGTGCTCGGCAATCGCGTTTGCATCGGTACATAACTCACCATTTATGATAACACCGGGGACAGCTGTTGAGGCCTTGTACCTGAAAAGACATTTGATCTTTGTCCAGACTTGGGAAGGTGACGTATGGCATCCAATGGTGGAGACTTATCTCTCCCAACACTCCTCCTTCCGTTGTTTGATAAGGTAGCAAACATGGGCATGGAGCTGTTTAAAGGCTATGAGGTGCTCCAGGGAAGGGTGCTGCTTAAGCCGCTGTAGAGCTCGCCGACGCTCCTTAATTGCTTCAGAGACTTCCGGCGACCACCAAGGGACTGCCTTACACCTCCGGCACCCTAAAGAGCGAGGGATCGCATTTTCTGCCGCAGAAACAATTGTGCTAGTCACCTGCTCAACCATCACATCAATGTTACTGTGTGGGGGAGATTCAGCAGTGACAGCAGAGGTGAAAGTTACCCAGTCCACGACCAGCTGCTTTTGGGCTCTTCATCCACTGGCGGGTGTTGTCTTTCCCACTAGAAGAAACCTGGGAAGGGAGTGACCCAAGGGACCCCTTCCTAGCGAGAGAAGCCGAAGAAGACTTACGCTTCTCCAGCTTAATAGTGGGGCCAGACGTCCCCGATGGTTGGGGGGCGAGGGCGGGGGGGGGTGGGGGGGGGGGGGGGGGGTGCTCCTGAAGTAGGTGGTGCAGGAGCAACAGGGAGGGAAATGCCCCCACCATCAAGGAGACAGGTGTAGTCTTCCAGCTCTGAGAGCTGACCTGGGTTGGCAGAGCTGATGGTGCCAGAACTGTTGTAGCGGCGGCGTAAGACGATGTCATAAGCACAGGATGCAGGTGTTCAAATTTTCTCTTAGCCTCTGTGTAGGTTAGTCAGTCCAGCGTCTTGTAATCCATGATTTTCCTTTCTTTCTGGAGAATCCTGCAGTCAGGCGAGCAACGCGAATGGTGCTCTCTGCAGTTGACACAGGTGGAAGGCGGGGCACATGGAATATTGGGATGTTATGGACGTTCGCAATCTTGACATGTGACACTGGAAGTACAGCGGGAAGACATACTGCCAAATTTGCAGCATTTAAAGCATCGCATTGGAGGAGGGATATAGGGCTTTCATCACCGCGGTAGACCATCACCTTGACCTTCTCGGTTAATGTATCACCCTTGAAGGCCAAGATGAAGGCACCGGTGGCAACCTGATTATCCTTCGGACCCCGGTGGACACGCCGGATGAAATGTACACTTTGCCATTCTAAATTGGTGCGCAGCTCATTGTCGGACTGCAAAAGATCTCTGTGAAATATGATACCCTGTATCATATTTAAGCTCTTATGGGGCATGATGGTTACAGAAACATCTCCCAGCTTGTCACAAGAGAGTAACTCCTGTGACTGGGCAGATGAATCTGTTTTGATCAAGACTGACCCAGATCTCATTTTGGACAAGGCCTCTACCTCCCCGAACTTGTCCTCTACATGCTCAACAAAAAACTGAGGCTTCGTCATGAAAGATTCCCCATCAGCTCTCGAACATACCAGGTACCGAGGCGAATAAGGTCCGCTGCCATCCTTAGCCTGATGTTCCTCCCATGGTATGGCCAGGGAGGGGAACGATTTGGGGTCATATTTCTATGCATTGAATTGAGCTCGTGATCGCTTATAGACTGCTGGTGTTTCACCACCAGCAAGAGACGATGTACTACGCTTCATGGTGTGTCATCCACCCTGATGCCACCCACTGTGACCAGGTGTCCTCCCCACGGACACCATCCAGCTGCAGCAAAGGCCACCTTGCAGGATGGCCATTGCTGGGAGTCCCGATGCCCCAGGGGGATGGGCATCTACCCCTTGGCATACGTGGGGAGTTAGTGGCGCAGGCATCAGCAGAGCGATCCCTGTGTTGTCAGGGGGCTACAACCAACAAGGTACAAGGCAGCCCCACCTCAACTGACTGGCTACCGTGCTGAAAATCAGGTGCAATGAAGTCCATGGTCATTGTCGATGCAGAAATCGACACTGCATAGTGCATGGTGGAACACACACCCAATAAGGTGTCCTCACGCAAGAGATGGAGAATGGGTGGGACTGCAATGCACGATGGACACGATGCACCTTGTAAGGCGCCCTTCCGCAGCTGGCTTGCTCTTTGGGAAAATTTTGAAGAGTGGAGGTCAAACCCTACAGGGGACCATCACATAAAGGCCGAAACGTGTGAAACTCCTTTTAGTCACCTCATATGACAGGCAGGAATACCTCATGCCCATTCTAATCCCTGGATCCGCAGGGGACGGCAGCAGTTGGATCCACAATGGGAAGTGGTTGGTTGGTTGGTTGGTTTGGGGAAGGAGACCAGACAGCGTGGTCATCGGTCTCATTGGATTAGGGAAGGATTGGGAAGGAAGTCGGCCGTGCCCTTTCAGAGGAACCATCCCGGCATTTGCCTGGAGTGATTTAGGGAAATCACGGAAAACCTAAATCAGGATGGCCGGACGCGGGATTGAACCGTCGTCCTCCCGAATGCGAGTCCAGTGTCTAACCACTGCGCCACCCCGCTCGGTGGGGAAGTGGTCACTAGAACATAAATCTTTAGCCACTTCCCACTAAACTGAGTTTGCAATAGCTGGGAAGCAAAAACAAAGGTCAATCACTGAAAAAGTGCCTGCAGCTGTGGAGAAAAATGTGCCATCTGACTTGAATTCTAAAGGCAGGTATTCTCAGACTGGACAAGTCACCTGATAATTTGACCTCTGGAGCAAGTGGTAGCCGAGCCCCAAAGCACATTGTGTGCAATGAAGTCACCCACAACGATGAGGGAGTGCCCAGAACAATTCTGTCAGTGCATCTGCATCCAAAGGATAATGAGGTGGAAGATAGAAGGAACACACAGTGATGTTAAATGGTGCTATGCTAGAACTTTCACAGCAACTGCTTGTATGGCCATGGTAAGAGGGACAGGTGAGGCATGGAATCTGTCTTCAATGAAAACAGCCACTCCACCTTTAGCCTGTCTCCAGTAATATTGTCCTTCCTGTACAGGTGGTGACTCCTTACAGCAGGTGTGTTGGACACTTTAAAATGAGTTTCTTGTAAGCAGATGTAGAAGTTTATCCTGGACCAGGAGCTGTAATTCTTCCACATGTCTTTATTAGCCATTTAAATTCCACTGCAATACAGAAGTCCTTGTGGGAAACATTGATTAGCAATGGTTGGTCTTGTCTTTCTCCCTTGGTGGCAGCAATTTACCCAGAAGGTCAGAGGCAACGTTTGTCAGTGCCTGGGTCTCCAGTTGCTCCAAGTGAAGGTCCATATCCTCAGAAATAAAGTCCTGATCTGAGATGGGGAGAGCTTGCCAATCCGAAGGCTTAACTGGCACTTTCTTCGACTTTGAACTACTTTTTGGGTGACGGTGTTGCTTACTTTAGGGAGGAGTTGGTTGGCTGAGCTGAAGGGACAGCTTAATAGGCTTCTGGTGGTGGGCAGCAGCATGTGGCTTAGGTTGTAAGCCCATCGACAATGACTTCCAAACGATTTCTGGTTCAAGTGTAGCTCCGCCCCCCACACACTAACAAGTGCACGTGCTTGTACTTGAATAGAAGTAGTAAAAATCAGAGGCTGTGAAGCTTTGAAAGCTATTTCAGCTGCAGTATAGGGTATGAGTCTTGTGACTTTCTACTCCTGAATTTTCCTTTCCTCGTTGCAATCCTCATACTTTCTACTCCATTCTGGGTGATCCCCAGAGTAGTTTATACATTTTGCAGGAAGTATACAATAACTGCCTGATCTGCAAGCTGAGCCTCCACAATTTCCACATGTAGCCCTCCCATTACATACCATAGTGGCATGGTCAAATCTTTGGCATATGAAGCATCGCATTGTGTTGGAAACAAACAGGTGACCCTTAAGACAGATATAGTCTGCAATGATGTGTTCAAGTAATTCTGGAATAAATGATGCAGATTTTTCCAATGTGACACTGGCTCTCCTCATATAGTTCACCGCTTCTGTGATGCCCATTGTTTTCCATTCTTCACATAACTTGCAGGGTCCGTCTCCATAATAATATTGGAGCAGGTAGAGCCTTTGTAGAAGTTAGGTGCGGTATGCAACTCGCTTCTAAGGCCTTACATTCCAGAAGCTTAGATACTTGGTTTGAATTAGCAGTTTCGACTAGAAATGTTCCATTACAAAGTTGTTTGACACTTTTCAGGGACCCAGCAACAAACTCCGATGCCTTGTGAATATAGAATGGGACATCATCTCTCAAAAATTCTCCCCGTTTTCATGATTACAATGAAAGTGTTATGGCTTACTAGTGCCCTGTTACTATGGTTCTGAGAATACTTCTCAGGAGGAGTGACCAACCAAGCTCTCTCTTATGAGAGGGAGGGGGTGCAGGTACTATATGACAGTACTCCCGCCCTGTCAGTAGTAGTAGTTTGGTGAGACAGTTCCACAGAAATCCCATGAGATGCTAGGGAAACAAACATTGGCCCCAGCAGAGTGCTGCATCCCTGAGCAGGCCTTAGACAACTGGGGGACCGATGGTGCCCTAGAGGTTGCCCGCTAGAGCCTATTTTACCTCAACAGCCATTCACCTCATAGGCACATAGCACACTTTGAAGTTGATGGTCTTTTTATAGAGATGCGTACCTTTCTCGTGGTCCAGACAATGAAGCCAGGGCCCCTGTTCTCCGAAACATACAACATTTCACTGCTGCACTGCACAGTGGTTGCTGAAGCATGCACAGAGCTTATGGGAAAAGAGGACTGGCAGCGCTTACCAGTCCTCAGCTCAGGAACCCGAGGTTGCCAGGGCTGTACCCAGCAAACAAACACTTAGCCCCTGGAGGGTTTTTGGTTTCATGTGACGTTGGCAACGTAGTATTGTTTTCTTCGCCTGAGGCTCCTTTAGCAGCGCCATAAAATGGTATTTTTTTGCCAATAGTCAGGATCATGAGAAGATGGCAGCCACACTGCCAAAATACGCTACATTCTCTATTTCAAAAGTAAAATGAATGGAATATTTTTTCATCATGAACCAACTATGCAATATGCTGTGAAGAAAATGTGGTACTCATCAGTCAAAAGGCAGGTCATTCACTGTATTGTACTAAAGCTGGTGAGTGCAACAGTCTGTAATGGAAATTAATTGTGATACAATACAAGTTCCTTAAAGAAAATGTTTTTCACCAAATGGATTTTACGAAATGTGACAAAGTGGTAAATGAAGTGACTGAATTGAATTTTTGGAATGATGTGATGTGAAGTATGTAGTCTATGTAATTTATTATAGAAGCAAGTGGCAGCTGCTTTGACTGACAAGTTATGATATAAACTGGTGTGCAGAACTTAAGGACGACATTAACTTTCACATGATGTGTCATTGCCAGTTAACATAGCTTAATGAAATTTGTACTAGATAGAAATCATGATTTTTTTATGGTCCCCTGGACATTATAAATGGTGGGACATAGTTCTTAATAGGGTGTGTGAGCATTATGGATGGTAATGCACGTTCCCATGCTGCAAGGTTGGTAACTAGTTCTTGTGGTAGGGTGTCCCATTCCTCCAACAGTGTGATTGACAACCGCTATATGGTTTTGGTACATGTGGATGTTGCACAGTACATCTCCCCAATACATCCCACATGCACTCAGCACAGGCCAGGCCAGCCCATTCACCAAACATTCTCTTGTCCCAAGAGCTGCTCCACCTGCATAGTTGTTAAGACAAACTTTGGTGTTTGTCTAACAGTAGGAAAGCAAAGCAATGATTGAAGGGATTGCTATGCTAAGGAGAAATCTACGGATACCAGTCACCGAATGCTGGCCCCTATTTTGACTGGATCAGAGGTGGGATCTTCCTATGCGTCAATCAGCGGACCTGAAGGTAGGGTAATCTAGTGCTGAAACTGGTGGCAATAAAGTAACAACTGGAAATTTACACGGCTGCAGGTGTTTTGTTTTGACATTTATATCGAATATCAGAGGTCCCACAACCATCTGTATAAAGACGGACTTACAGAGACTTATGGTAATGGTAATGGTGATGGATTAATGGTAATGGTGATGGATTAACTGATGAAGTAGGCATTCACTCTGAAAACACTGAGATGTCCAGAAGGAACAAGACAGCTGCCCAAAAATTATGGTTTACTTGGAACACCAAATTGAAACAACTTCAGTCCAACTAATGTTGGTAAAACACCTCTCTGATTGTGCTGTATGTAATACACAAAGCTTACTAATTACTTCAAACAATGGAAAATCCAGGATCGAATAATGACACTATCACGAAATGGATAGATTGCTACTCACCATGTAGAGATGTGAATTTGCAGGTGGGCACAACAAAAAAAGCGCGCGCGCGCGAGCGCACACACACACACACACACACACACACACACACACACACACACACACACACACACACACACACACAACTACTGTCTCTGGCCACTGAGGCCGAATACCAACTGATTACTTCTGTACATAAGACTCACTAGTTGAAATTTGTGTGAAAATAATTTATAATTTGCGTGTTTATGTGAAAATAAGCATAAAGTGTGTTTATGGTATTTAACCAGTGTCAACTTTTTCCGACGTTTCAGATTATCCATTTTTACAGCAGATTATATGGCTAAGCAATGGCGCCACCTAATATGGGAAAAAAGTTTCACTGCAGTTCAATATAAATAGATAAGGACAGAATCTTACGGTAGTTGGCAGGAGCACAGCAAATGAAAAAAATGCACACAGTAGCACTAGATATAGATTAAGATAAAAGGCTGTTTCTTCCTGCAACAGAGGGGAATTTTTTGTGCATACTTGCACTTGCATGTTTTATGGAGCAGGAAGTCAGTAATGTTTTTTTTTTCTTTTTTTTTTTTCATCAAATTGAATTTTGTAGGTGGCATTTACTATTTCTAAACATAACTCATCAATGCTAAAAGCAGTTAATTATTTTGAGTGTTGCAATTTGTAGCTAAAGCTTGTCTTTGCACAAAACAAATGGTCACAGAACTTCACCTTTACACTCTTCCATCTTACGAAGTATGTAATCAACACAGCAGCACTACTTCTACTGATATACCTCCTTCCTCCAAATGAGAGTACATTTAAGACAGTTCACAGCTTCCATTAACGATAGTCAGTACCCAGCCTCATATTTACGTATTAGGTAAGAAACACTGCGCTATTCAAAAAATCAGATAAAGCAGAATTGTTTGTTAATAATTGCCTTTAAAATGAACATCATACTCACTGAAACACTGTATCATTCTCATTACCTGTTTAAATGGAAGGAAATCAAACCAGTTTCTTACTTATGTTGTTTATGACAATACAAATTTTATCACCTATTAGGTATTAAGTCAAAGCATTTGTACTTACATCCAACAAAATCAGAGAGTATCGTGAGAACTGAAGCACTGCGAATAAAAACACTGGCAACAGAATCACTGTAAAAATGTTAAGAGAAATAAACTTTATGACAGTGAAACTATTTTTTGAAAACATACAAAATACACCCTGAAACCACTTTTCTCCAAGCAGCTCATAAATTTTCATTTCCTAATGCTAACAAAAAGTTACATTCGAATATGAAATCTGAAAACTGCTGTGAAAAAGAATAAGTATCAAACAAATCAATATGGACAGGATAATTTTGCAAAAATGATGGCACAAAATTAGTGATTTTTAGTGAAATAATGAATATTGTGATTTTTATGAGATATTGTGAAATTTGTAGTTTTGTCAAAATATTATAAACCTGAGGTTGGCGGTTTACTAATATTTGTAATTGATAGTTATTGAATTTTAAAATTATTTTTGACTTCTAATCTCCTCAAGGTTCAAGTACAATCTAAAACTGACAGTTCATTTCCCACCAAACCAACTTCGACATGACAACGAAAATAGTACCAAAATTAGCAAAAAATATCAGGGAATTTGGCTCTGCATGGTGAACAGTCAGACCCTCCTGTTGCTAGTCAGACCCCACAATGACGAATGGTGTCTAGTATCTGCAATGCTGAGGATGATGCTGAACCATACGCAAGACTCCCATAATCAAGACGTGTCAGAACCAGGGGTTTGTAGAGTGAGACTGAGGCAGTTGAGTGTACTAAGGTGTCGCCAGCACTTTCGCTTAAGTTGGCGAAGGTGGGGAAGCCACGCCAGCCGGTAATCAAAGACTAGTCCTACAAAGTGGTGCGTCTCAACTACAAGAAGTAAAACTGGGTGTGGATGGGCAGTATGATGGCGACAGAAGTGTATGACACAAGTCCTGGCGCAAGTCATGCAAGCAGTACATCCTGAGACACATCATCATCATCATCATCATCATCATCATCATGAGGGTGATAAACATTACAGATGGTAAAATCCTGATGTGCCCGTGCCCAAACAGCCACAGCCTCCAACGGAGTATCAAGAGGCACAAGGTAACTGTATATGAATCCAGCACATACATATGAAGTCCACTTGATATGCTCTCACAGTCAGTACGATTCTTAAAATAACCTCAATAGTTAACGAAGGGCAGAGGTCCAATATGCTGGAAACCACAATTCCTGGATGACATTATAGAATGCAGGTTATGTGCTTAAAAGCTGCCATAGTTCAGCCAGGTGGTGCAAAAATCTGTTACAATTCTACTGGAATGTAAGAGTGTCTAAATATTGTGGGAACATGACGTGACCGGGAGGGGAGGCGAGTGTCAGATTATGACCAAGGGTCATGTACTGCCACTGGCCGACACATCAGGGGATCCACTGACATAGATTCTGTGGCGCATTGCCTGGGGAGATCTGGTGCTTCAGGAGCCACTGGGAGCACATACAGAGTCTAGTGGCATGGGGGGGGGGGGGGGCACATAATTTCCTTTGTCTTAGAGGATTTCTTTTTATATTTCTTCTTCTTAGAAGACAAGGACTGAGAAGGTTTCCCAGAACTGGTTTCTGGTACAGGGGAGGAACAAGAAGTCCAATGGAAAGCAGCCTGTGGTTCCTGGCTGTGGACCAGCAGGAACCAAGGAAGGAAGAGTCCCAAGGGACCTCTTGGTAGCTAGAGAAGCCACAGGAGGATGAGGTGCCTCCAGATGGGAGATGGGGACCAGTGTCCCTGGCACATGGGGAGCCAATGCTCTCGAAGTGGGTGTGGTGGAAGCACCAGAAGGGCCCCTAACCACCTGGGGGGCAGGTATCGGTGGGTGGCTCTGAGGGCCCACTGTAAGAGGCGCAACAGAGGAAGGCACCATCGACAGAGAAAGTGATGACATTGCAGCTGTAGCATAAGATTGTGCTATTTGTCTGGGATTTAGATGCTCATACTCTTTTCTGGCCTCTTGATATGTGATCTTGTCCAGGGTCTTACAATCTTGGATCTTCTTTTCACGGTTAAAAATGAAGCAATCTGGTGAGCAGGGAAAGTGGAGCTCACTGCAGTTTACACTGACAAGGGAGGGGCACGAAGAACGTTCACATGCAGTGGATGCCCATAATCCCTGCAGGTAGCAGGAGGAGTGCAACGGAACGACGTTTGACCAAACTTCATACACCTGAAGCATCTCACAGGAGAAGGAAAATAGGGTTTCACGTCACATCGGTAGACAATAAACTTTATGTTCCTGGCAATGTATCACGCTCAAAAGCCAAGATGAAGGCCCTGGTAGGAACTCTGTTTTCCCTTGGTCCCCTATGGACACAACAGATGAAGTGCACAAACTGTCGTTCTAAATTGGCCTGCAGCTCGTCATCAGATTTTAGGAGAAGAGCACAGTTAAAGATTATGCCCTGTACCATACTGGGACTTCTGTGTGGAGTCACAGTCACATAGGGATGTCATCCAACATTGTTTTGCAAGAGAGAAGTGCCTATAAAAAAATTAAATTAAATTAAAAAAAGAAGGCTTTGTGGCCAAAAAGGTGTCCCCATGAGTCCTAGTATAGACCAGGTACCAGGTATTCTAGGGAGAATTTTGCTCCTTGTCTTTAGTTCTGCATCCCTCCAACGGCGTGGCAAGCGAAGGGAACATGTTGGGATCATACTTTGTTGCATCATACGAGACTTTTCCAGAAACCGCAGGGCGCGTGTGACCACCAACGGGAGAAAGTTTAAGTTGCTTCATGTGGAAACTATCTGTCTTGGTGCCACCCACTCGGAGCATGGGCTCTCTCCATTACTGCCACCAAGCCACAGCAACAGCTACCTGGCCAGCAATCTGTTGCCAGGAGTTCCTGTGCCCCAGTCATGATGGGCACATACTCCATGGAATACATGGGGAGTGTGCAGCACAGGCACCAACAGTGCGATCCCAGTGTGATCGGGGGCTACCACAACACAGGTACTTGATGAACCCCCCACAATGGGATGGCTACCGTGCTGGGTTTCACACATACTACATCAGAAAGGAAGGGTGCCAAGGACCATCCGATGAAAAGTAAGGGGAGGGAGAAGACAATCAAAGTGTAGGTTTGCAGCACAGAAAGAGGAAGCAATGCTGCAAAGGCTGAGGCCCCGTCGTAGCCACACATGTACTCACCAAAGAGTGGTGAGCCCCCTGGAGCAGCTATCTATTGTCACATGAATTTCATTATCTTGAATACTAATTAATAGCAAATAAAGGTAAATTAACTGTCTCACTAACGAAAATGCAGATAACGATAAAACTAAGGATCACCAGCTAATACCTACAGGAGCCACAGGAAAGATGGTGAAATTCTGGTCTTTTAGTACCAGAAAGTGAAATACAAATTTCAGAATTTTGCCACGGAAGATTACATCAACTTTGCATTGGAGACCATACTGGCATACAGGTCACTTCATGATTTGTCCAAAACTGGATGCACGGTTGAATGAGATGTGTCAGTCATAGCTATAGGTGACTGACAGTTTTTGGACAACTTTCAAGGACTTGAAAATTTTTGTGCAGCGATTCGGCATACTTACAATAAAGTTTCAACGGTTAGTCAACGGCTCTAACATTGAGTATCCACACATTTGGACTCTCAAATAATTCAATGCCTAGCCTGATGAACTTTAACTTATCTGCAGAAATGCTGGACTTGTGAAATTTTCCAGCAATTAGCTTCAAGAGCTTTAACATAGAACAGTAATATGGTGTTTTGTACTTATCATTTTTGTAACTGCATGGTATTTTTCTGTGTCGCCATGTTGCTTTTACAATCTTAAAGATTTAATAACTGTTTTTATTGCTAAATGTTAACTAGCTGGTCTTCGTAACACTTTCTTTAATTTGTCATCACTGACCACAATAACGCTTCCAATGAACATTTATTAAGAGGTTAAGACAACTATTTAATGGTGCTCAAGCTCAAAGATTATAGGATATACCCAAGAAGCCAAAGCTTTATTAAAAATCATTATGTATGTTCAACAGCAAATAAGTCCTTTTACCCCAGACCTCGAGTTGATTAGATTAAATATGCAACTTTTATAGTGTATCTTGTGTGTACATACAGAAAGGATATGGGATTATTCTGTGACAAGTGACCAAACGTGGATGATGCTCCTCCTACCAACCTCTTCAACTTTGCTGAAATCTGTATAAAGTGCACTTAAGGGTATTCATGAAGTTCTACCAAATTTCAGCCTGATCTGTAACTTCTTGTAAGGGTAGAATTTTGATATATCGATATCACACTTTCAGGCACTGTAGTACAACAAACCATGAAGAAAAAAAAAAAAGGACATTTCTTGGATAGATCTTTAATGCACTGTAGCACTGAAACTGATTATTTGCAAAATAAGCAAGTATAAATACAAAATCCACCAAACACTGCACGATAGCTTTGGAAACCGTGAAATCAAGATTGGGCTGTACAATGTGCTATTCTAACACAACCTGGGCATAGGACATGTGATGATCTAAGCCAATCAGAACACAGAATGAGAGCACATTACACATTATGTAATCAACCAACAGTATCATCATATTTTCAACGCATAACACACAAATGATGAAAAAATTTTAAGAACGAAACACTAGTAAAGTAGATATTCCAATGCAATGCACAAAATGTACAGTGCCAATCAAAGCAATGCTGTAACGTATCAGTAATGCTGAAGAAACTGAAGGCACCAATTTCCCTGAAAGGCATGGAATAGTAGTTGCTACTCATGCTTGCAATTACTTTGAATGTTATTGCACTACAACTCCACCGCGCACATAAATTTTACCCACTTCAACAAGAAGGTGATATGATATTTCTTTCTGGCTATGTGCTTGACAGAACGTACTCTCAGCTAGGTAACCTGCATAATGTTTAGTCTTTCTGCCACATCAATGGATGACACCCTTGAAAACCTACCATGTTCTGTGTGTGAATCGGATGCTCCTTCATATCTACCAAGTTCAAACTATGGTTCACTTTATAGTGCTGAAAACCTTCAGTATCTCAAATGTTGTATGAACTAAAGAAGTCACTAACAATTGTTGTCCCAGGGAGCATCTTTTCTTTTTATTATTGTGAACAACACTTCCTTGGCCAGGAATTCAACATGCTCAAGGAAGCATTTCTTCAATCCTCGCTGAATTCCACTGAACACCCAATTTCCTATGATTTCATGGCCTTTTTTGCATCTACTTTTCCCAAATTTCACTTCGCCAACTCATAACCAAACTGTTGCATTCCAACCTAACCTAGAGTTCCCGGTATGATACAGATCAGTCTGTCATCACAACCAGATTTTTTGGTTTCACATTTGTTGGCTTTGCAAACTCACAACAAAACTGTTGCTTTCCAACCTAACTTAGATCTCTGGCTATGCTACAGATCAGTCTGTCGCCAAAACCAGATTTTTTCTGTCAATTCAAGCCGTTCTCTTATGTCCTGGCCAAACAATACCATAGGGAATCACGAGATATTCAGTCAAAATCAGCTTAACTACACTCCTGGAAATCGCAACGTATTCATAGAATAACAGCCAAGTATTTGTAACGACAAAGAATATTAAGGTCATGCTTCACTCCCAGCAATTTAACCCTAGATCACTAAATCCTCCTAGAATTTATGGTTGCAACTGATACCAATTCACAGCTCCCACCAACATTTTGAGCAGTACAGTTGTCAGTACAGTGTGGTGTGGAACAGGGCAGTTGTATTTGTATGTGACATACCACTGGTGACAATCATAACTAACTAGTGAATAAACTGTAAACTACAACTTCCTTTCAATAAAATATACAGTAGTAGAGTTTACAGTGGTTAAGTAACATAGTAACAGTGTCACAATGCCCTCCCCTCCCTCCCCCCCCCCCCCCCAAGCCACATCAACTTTAATGTTCTAGGATTAAGTTCTGTTAATATGTCCCAGCCGTACTATACCCTTGGAAATTGCAGTATGGAAACCACAATATTCAGAGCAAAAGAGCCATTTATTCTCTCAAACAAGTGTAGTAATGTCACTGCCTCATTCGCATCAATGTAAGATGTCATCTTACATCCCAGCCTAACCACACCTGACGAAAAACACAGCAGACCCAAAATTAGATATGAAGCAATAACTCTACTTATTTTTATATTGTACTGTATGTATTTTAATTTGTGTGTCTGTGCAATGAAATAATCATAGTGTTGTTGGTTGAATAGATCACATCTGCTACGCCCACTGTAATTGGCTAACTAGACAAGTGTCCTGCACTTGGATTGCATAACAAAAGCTCATCATACTGCGCAATCTCAAGTTCAGAGTTTCCAAAGCTATCATGGCGTATTTGGTGGATTTCATATATATACTCGTTTATTCCAGAAATATACAGTTTGTGTTACCGCGCATTAAGTATCTACCCAAGAGACTTTCTTGCCCTCTCTTTTTGTTGTGCTACAGTGCCTGAAAATGTGATATTGATATATAAAAATTTAATTACTGTAAGTATTAGATCCTTTTCACTTCTTCATATTGCAAATGCATCACAAAATTCAAGTTCAGCAAGCCATTGTACATGCTCTAACAGAGCTACAATCCTGCAAATACACCCCAACACAACATTTTGTGCGGTATACAGAAATACAAGTGATACCCCCCACCCCTTTCTTTGCTTCTATAATAAAGAATAGGTAGAAAGTAAAATGAACTGGAAACATTATGTTCCAATATGTTTCCCTATCAGAAAATATGTGAATGATTAACTTTCCTACATGTGTATTCACTACATTATCAGCTGCTATAGTTGCCAAATTACTATATGAACCAATTATTTTTTTTTATGCCAGGAACATCAGCTTGCTGAACATGAGGATTTCTTTGTGGGGGTTTCAGAAAATGGTCCTTGTGAAAAAGGCTCAATTTTCTACACCAGGATGCAAACAAAGCTGAAACTCGGCAGAAGTTAATTTAGGTCTATTGTATACAAATTTCAACAAAATGAAATATGGTCAAACTAGGACACCTTTACAGGAAATAACACACGAGAGACACACAGACAGATGACACATCGGAGATAGAAAAAAAAACTAATAGAAAAAATAGCTTTCAGGATATTTTCAAATAAGGTTTTGTAAAGGATACAGCCAACTGGAGCTACATATAGAAATATAAGAGAGTACAACAAATAGTGGCAGCTATCTTCTGATAACAATTGCTGAAGGAACTCTTTAGAGAATGAAACTCGAGGAATTCTCTGATGTAGTCGCAGTGCACTTGTTGCAGCATTGGACATCAGTGCTTTATAGTATGCATTATAGGCGTTTCTGTAAGCAGAAGAAAAAAATCCTATGATAAGCTTAAACTATTTACATGGAACTACAGGTAAAAACACTGTCAAAATGTGAATTGATAAATATGTAAAAGTATAGTAGGTCTGAAAACAAGATGTATTACTAGTCGCTGACGTCTAAGAGGTCCAGTGCCGTTTTGATTTATTTAATTAGTTGCACCAACTAAAAGTTACGCAGTCACAAACAGTCGTAGGCAGTATCTAGGCCAACCAGTTCTGCCGTGTGCGCAAGGTCAGCTGGTCAAAAGCAGCAATGTCATTCTAACTTCCAATGGCAAATTATAGTCAACAAATGTGATAACGTTTAATAACTTAAATAAAAAGAGCAATGCGGTTACAAGCAAATCACTAGGTATAAAATTACTGGCTGCAACATGATATGGTTCAAGAAATCACGTACCCGAAGATAGGGACGAAATACCCAAAAGTGAAAAATATTGTGAATATTCTCGTTGCCCATAAAGCAACTTCAACTTTCTCTTCAATCAGACGTTTCTTCAGCGTTGCCCAACCTTTAACCTGCGGTTGCGTTGAAGTGCTTGTGCTAGTTGTATCGGCCATATTTCAGAAGTATCTGTCCAGAAGTATAGATACAGTTTTCAATCAAAACAAGCAGCAGGGTTTCGCTAGCAATTTTTTGAACACCAGCACTATTATTGCTACTTTTACCGTCACTCGTGGCAGTGCAAATAAACAGACCTACTCAACATGAAAATAATATCTGCACTAATTATCACGATACTCTTATTTGCACGTGAAAATTAAACTTCAATCATACACTATTAGTGACCACAACGCAACCTGCACGCAATGACTTGACCACACTGAGTATCGTTTCTGAAGTTTCGTGTTTTCCCAGTAGATAGCGCTAGCAGATGCGAAAATGGTATCTTCCGAGTAAGTACTTTGAATTACTGCCGCCTCTTTAAAATGTGTTTACTGGCGGTACGGGAAGCACTGTGGGACAGCTGTCGCTAAGTAGTAAAGAGAAAGTGGAGGTGACAGAGAAAGTTATAGTAGAAAGCTGTAAGGGAGGGTACGTCCTCCTGTGGTGTGCGGACAGTATCGCATGCGCAGTGTAGTTGCAGAGTGAAACCATGGCTATTAACTGGAAGCTTATTTTTAAGGCAGTTTGTTACGAGATTTATTACTATGTGATTGGAGCGGCAGCAATTGTAGAAGATTTTATGAATGGGCATCGCAACAAACTAGGTAACTATTAATATCTAGTGAGAATTGTTGCTTACAGAGAAAGTTTGTGCGCAGTGCTACGTAATCGATCTGTATCCATGAAGAAATATTACAACATACCACAATGTTTCTCCTCCTTTCTCCTCTCTGCCTGCCTTTAGTCGAATAGTTGAAGTCTACTGTATTTCAGTGAGATTGACCAGTTTACGTGTATGTTTTCGAGCATACATGGCAAATAACTCTAATAGAGTTAATTGTCCTACATTCTTCACCAAAGCAGGCGGAGCACTAAGTAGAGATACTGGACACCTCTTTCGGAATAACACGATGCACTTGGCTGCTACCTTCTATAAGGAAGTGTCAGTAACTACCCATCTTTTGAAATTGTGTATTATTTGTTTCTCACAGAACTCATTTTTATATAAAAAAGAATTCTGCAGAATGCATTGGTCTGCCATCAGAGAGTCAATGGGTGCTTTTGCTCTGTTGTTTTTAGAATATAGTTTGTTTCAGTTTTGTAATGTGTTTGTGCACTTGGCCAAGCAAAGCAAAGTTATTGTATTCTCCGTATGGCATTAGGTATTGACAGAAAACGTTGCTTTCATTCTGATTTTAATCACAAAGACATACAAAGTATTGTTTTATGTGACCATTTGATCATTTTAATGCTGCCCTTGAACTACGTTGGGCCAGATTAATTAGATGTGACTCAGTCAATGATGTGTGTAAGATTGTGCTTTAAACATGTACGAGAGTCAAGATGGGATATCATATTTGACTGTAGCATTCATCGGTGAAGCATACCAGACAGCTGTGACCACAGTGAAATGCACAGCTCAAATATACATCTAAGTTGAACTCCCTTGTATTTTCTTCTGGGCTCTCAACAATTGCATTTAATCTTGTACTGCTTGGTTGGCTGTGTGTAGTTTTTGAACAGTAGTGGCAGGTGCCAAACTGTTTATGTGGTCGGCCGAGACAGAGATTGGCCTGTGCAACATTCTACTACCCACATGTCACTGTTTGTGACGCTCTTTTACATCTGTATGTATAGTTTCACTGTAAAGTACCTAGCAGAAGCTACTTCATACCAGTTTCAAGAATTTTCTATCCGATTCCATTCACATAGTGGACACGGGGAAAAATGACTGTCCATATGCCTCTGTATGTGCTCTAATCTCTCTTGTCTTATTCTTGTGGTCCCCATATGGGATATTCAATAGTGATAGCAGAAGTGTTGCACAATCCCCCCTGAACACAGATTCTCTAAGTTTGTCAGACAGGATTCCACAAGGGCAATGGCTTCCTTTGTGAAATATTTCCACTTAAGTATGCCAAGCATCTGTTACACTATCATATGGACTATACCAATTTTCTACAGTTACAAGCATGAGTTTTGATTTCTCAGCAGTAGAATTATAAATTGTCGCTCAGTCATATCAAAGTTGCCCCACCCAGCTCTTTACCTGCAGAGTGACCTCTGACACAGACCAACCTCTCAATATAACACAAACATCTGATGAGAGTTGCAATTGCACACAGCCTGCTAACTGCAAAACATGTACTTCCTATATGCATCTGTCTTTATTGTAGCATTGAAGGAAAATATCAAGCCATTTATATAATCATTCGAATTGTTATTGTCCTTTTCATCATGAAAAAGGTTTTATAGCTTTCCTACACTGTGTGTGTGCAAAAAACCAAGATCATTGTGTAATCCAGCTTGTGAGTGCTCAGTGTCATGAATGTGGCTGGTTAGATTAGATTAGATTAGTACTTGTTCCATTGTTAATAAAAGGTGTCTATACAAGATATTACATTACACAAAATATTACATGATTTTTATTTTTATTTTTGTGGGGGTTGAGGAAATTATCCATTT
Source organism: Schistocerca americana (assembly GCF_021461395.2). Classification (NCBI taxonomy): domain Eukaryota; kingdom Metazoa; phylum Arthropoda; class Insecta; order Orthoptera; family Acrididae; genus Schistocerca; species Schistocerca americana. The sequence goes on along the minus strand of NC_060125.1, from coordinate 554,213,018 downwards.
ACTATATCCAAAAATTCATCTAATGAGTAGGAGGAGTCGCCATTAAGAAATTCTTTTAATTTCCTTTTAAATGCTATGTGGCTATCTGTCAGACTTTTGATGCTATTAGGTAAGTGACCAAAGACTTTTGTGGCAGCATAATTTACCCCCTTCTGAGCTAAAGTTAGATTTAAGCTTGAGTAGTGAAGATCATCCTTTCTCTTAGTGTTGTAGCCATGTACACTGCTAGTACTTCTGAATTCATTCGGATTGTTAATAACAAATTTCATAAGTGAATATACCGGGTGATTAAAAAGTCAGTATAAATTTGAAAACTGAATAAATCATGGAATAATGTAGATAGAGGTACAAAATGACACACATGCTTGGAATGACATTGGGTTTTATTAGAACCAAAAAATACAAACATTCAAAAAATATCCGACACATGGCACTTCATCTGATCAGAATAGCAATAATTAGCATAACAAAGTAAGACAAAGCAAAGATGATGTTATTTACAGGAAATGCTCAATATGTCCACAATCATTCCTCAGCAATAGCTGTAGTCTAGGAATAATGTTGTGAACAGTACTGTAAAGCATGTCCGGAGTTATGGTGAGGCATTGGCGTCGGATGTTGTCTTTCAGCATCCCTAGAGATGTTGGTCGATCATGATAAACTTGTGACTTCAGGTAACTCCAAAGCCAATAATCACACGGACTGAAGTCTGGGGACCTGGGAGGCCAAGCATGACGAAAGTGGCGGCTGAGCACATGATCACCACCAAACAACGTGCGCAAGAGATCTTTTGCCCGTCTAGCAATGTTTCCCCCCCCCCCCCCCCCCCCCCCTCTCTAATAAAACCGCATGTCATTCCAAGCATGTCAATTTTTACATCTCTATCTACATTATGCCGTGGTTTATTAAGTTTTAAATTTGTACTGACTTTTTGATCACCCGGTATATATTGTGAAGCTACAGTGAAGATCCCTAGCTCTTTAAATAAGTGTCTGCAGGATTATCTTGGATGAGCTCCAGCAATTATTCTGATCACATGCTTTTGTGCAATGAACACTCTTTTACTCAATGATGAGTTACCCCAGAATATGATGCCATACGAATGCAGAGAATGAAAATAGGCGTGGTAAGCTAATTTACTGAGATGTATATCGCCAAAATTTGCAATGACCCTAGTAGCACAAACGTTTCAGCAGATCCTCAGTGTGTTTTTTGCAGTTCTACCCCTCATCAATGCATACACCTAGAAATTTTGAATATTCTACGCTAGCTACCGATTTCTGATCGAAGTCTATATTTATCAGTGGTGTCATTCCATTTACTGTGTGGAACTGTATATACTGTGTTTTGTCAAGGTTTAATGAGAGCCCATTTGCAGAGAACCACTTAATGATTTTCTGAAAAACATCGTTTACAATTTCACCAGTTAATTCTTGTCTGTTGGGTGTGATAGCTATACTTGTATCATCGGCAAAAAGTACCAGCTTTGCGTCTTCGTGAATATGGAATGGCAAGTCATTAATGTATATTAGGAACAGCAGAGAACCCAAGACCGAACCTTGCGGCACCCCATTCTTGATTGTTCCCCAGTTCGAGAATCCACCAGTTTTCTGCATATTATGTGAACTGCTTATTTCAACTTTTTGCACTCTTCCAGTTAGGAATGATTTAAACCATTTGAGCACTGTCCCATTCATACCACAGTACTTGAGCTTATCTAGAAGTGTTCCATGATTTACACAATCAAAAGCCTTTGAATAGATCACAAAAAATCCCAACGGGTGATTTCTGGTTAGTCAGAGCATTTAATATTTCATTAGTGAAAGTATATATAGCATTTTCCATTGGAAAAAACCTTCTGGAAACCAAACTGACATTTTGTTAAAACTTTATTTTTACAAAGGTTTGAAGTTACTCTAAAATACATTACTTTCCAAGAATTTTGGCTAAGGCAGTCAGAAGAGAGATTCGGCGGTAGACATCAGACGTATCCCCTTTTTTATGCAGTGGTTTAACAATGGCATACTTCAGTCTATCTAGGAAAATACCCTCCTTCAGAGAGCTATTACATATGTGGCTAAGAATCCCACTTATCTCTTGAGAACAAGCTTTTATTATCCTGCTGGAAATGCCATCAATTCCATGTGACCTTTTATTCTTGAGAGTTTATTATCTTTGTAATTTCAGGAGGAGAGGTGGGTGGAATTTCAATTGTATCAAATGGTGTGGGTAAGGCCTCTTCCATTAACTACCTTGCTTTATCTAATTAACATTTAGATCCTATTTTCCCTACAACATTTAAAAAATGATTATTCAAAATGTTTCCTACTTCCGGCTTGTTGTTTATCAAGTTTCCATTCACTTCGATGGTGATGCCATCATCCTGTACTCTTGGTTGCCCTGTCTTACTTGTAATAATATTCCAAATTGTTTTGATTTTGTTATCAGAGGTATTAATCTCGGACATGATGCACATGCTTTTGGACTTTTTAATAACATTTTTTAATGTAGCACAGTAGTTTTTATATTATTTGGTTGTTTCTGGATCATTAATCTTTCTTGTTGTTAGATACAGTTCCCTTTTGTGGTTACAAGATGTTTTTATTCCTTTAGTAAGCAAAGGTTTTTTGCTTGGTTTCTTATTATTAGATTTATCTACTTCCTTGGGGAAACAGTTTTCAAATTCTCTTACAAGTGTATCAGGAAATAAGTTATATTTTAAATTAGCATCAGGTTCCATGTATACCTCATCCCAATCTCACTGCTGAAGATTTTCTCTGAAATTTCTAATTGTTGAGTCATTAATTGGCTTCTTTGGATCTGTAGAAATTAATCGGAGGGCATACTTGTTATTCTTATTGTATCTCACTTTAAAATTGACCTCTGTATGTCTTGAGTGCTTCGTGTCATGTGTTGAGCACTGTGTTTTCGAAACATCTGAGCAGTTATTATTAGAATCATTCTTCAAATTGGGACATAAACTATATCTCGTCGAGTTATAAATTGTGAATGCCCGTTAGTTTCGAACGGCTTCAGAGTGTTAGTTACTTTCTCTGGAATGCAACATTAATTAGGTAACATAGTGGTTTCATTACTTTCTTATTACACATTCAGAGCAGACAATCAGATTCTCTTACTAACCATTTGCCGTGCATATAGCATTTGTTGTGCAGAATTCAGCCTGCCTGGCCTTGTTGGCCATTGGAAATTTTAGTCCTGGTGTACTTAAGTTCTAAATACATCTTTTTTGTTAATGTTAAAGTGAGAAGAATCAATTTCTGTTGTCATATAAATATTCGCTAGTCTCGTATACATTGAAAACATGTTATATAATATTTCTTGATGTTAACATCAAGTAATTGCTTCTCGAAATGCATCATTTGACATTTTATTTGTTAGTAATTGTGTGTGATCAAGCCAGAGTACAATATTCCACTGATTCAGAAACAACCCTCGTACTGTGGAAAATTCTAAAAGCTTTGATTCAGTTTGTTTCTTTGTACAGAACTTGTGCAGAGGCCAGGAGATGTTGCAGTTATTACAGGTGGAGCACGAGGAATTGGAGTGGAAGTGGTGAAGAATTTACTGAAGTGTGATATGCACGTGATTATTGGTGAGTGTGTATGTATGTAACCTGTGTTTGTAACAACAAATTTTTTTTAATATGTTGACCAGTGTACAATAACTAAAGTGCAGAGGTCAGCCAGAACTTGTGAACTGACCACATCTTTACATTAAAAACTACACAATGCTTTAACTGTCCAGGAAATTGCAAAAATCATTAGGTTACTTACAAGTAGTTTTTCACCTGATAATTATGGTATTTCAGTACTGAAATGTTTTGCTGAGTTGATAATGCCCCTCTTGAACTATGTTTCTAATCAGTCAATGAATCGAGATATTTTTGTACATTTAAATATAGTACAGTAAAACGTATTTATAAAAGTGGAACAAGCAAATGACCTATATAGAGCCATTCCTTCCACATGCTTAATGTCTGTTTTCAAAACTGTTAGAGAAGGGAACTTAGAATAGAATATGATGATGATAACAAATGCTTATGTACATAGCAATATTATGTCCTCAGGAACTCAGTTCTAATAGAAATAAACAAGGAGACATTGTTTTGGCACTTTCTGTGATACCAAAGATCTTAGATGTGCGAATCACAAAATTCTAGTATGTAAACTAGAAGCACGGATGGAGTCACATTGACAAATGATACCACAGCAATGAGACTTAATTCAGAGTGATGAAACATTAAATATGGCATTGTGCAAGGTTTTGTGCTGGTCTGCTCCTGTTCATGACTACATAAATTATTTACGTGAGATATTAGAAGACCATTTTTAAATTGTGATGGTTTTTCTAATGGCACACGTATACTGATTTAGGGGTCCAAACATAAATACCGTATACAGCCAAGAGAGTATTGGAAGAGGCTTACAGCAAACAGCCCTACCCTTAGTCTTACGAAGATTCATATTATGTAATACCAAACAAATAAAAATCACATACCTGAACCAGAAGCAGAAATCATACGCACACTCACTAGATAGTTTCCATACAGACTATTCATTCCAATGTAACGTGTAGAATGAAAATTTGTATGTTGAGCTAGAAGTGTGTAACAGCTTGCGACAAATATTAGACAGGAATAGGGAAATCCCCGTGTATTCCAAACTATAGTGAGAGTATCTTATTAGCCAATTATTTTATAATTTATCAGATTTGGGCCTGGGGATCTATGTTCTGGTTAACATAGATGTTTACTACGAACAAGTTTCTTAGGTTTCAGGTATACAAGACAGCTATAGTGGTTTTTGAAATCGATAACGTTACTAAATGCTTAGTGTGAAGTAGAAAACTTTTTTAAGAGGGAAGGGTAGCTGATTAGTGTAAGAGTAGTGGCTTTTACTGAACTACCTAATTTTATGCTATCATATCTAAACAAATATTACCTTTGCTAGTTCCTGTCCTCCACCTACCTACCTCTTTCACCTACTCTATTTTCCCCCCCTCAAAGCCCCAAGCACAGTCTCCTGACTCTGCACCTAGCAGTCCATCCCATCCACACCAAATCCCTGCACACTCCCACAGGCAGCACAGCATCTTCCCCCACCCCCTGCTATTTCCTCCTCCCCCCCCCCCCCCCCCATGCTTCCACATCTCCTCTTAAAGAGTCCTTTTGATTGTGCCTGTCTGTGGCTCAATGCCTCGTCTGTATGGTGAGCAACAATCTACTCTTTGCATATTGTTGTTATTCCATCCTGGACTTACCATTGTCACACGGGGGGGGGGGGGGGGGGGGGGGGGTGAGAGAGTTGTTGGGATGAGGGGAGACATTCTGGGATGGGCCTGAGGATTTGAATAAAGAAAATAAGAATAGGTGGTTTCGCTGGATTTCCAGAATGGAATCACTATGGCAGGGTTTGTAGTCGGATGCCTTCTGTCAGATAATCACTCCAGTTCATCAAGATGGTGGTGGAGCATTGGTGTGCAGGGAGCATGATTAAATCAAGGTCTGTCTTGAGGTTACGGATAACTGTTCTTCCTTCCATTTGCATCTTTGGTCCTGGGAAGGGATGTGGCAAAAAAAGGGTGAGGCCAAGTTGGAAGTAAAGAATTCCTGGAAGATAAATAGGAGGCACATGTTTATATGCCACTAGATCCACAGGAAGTGATGAGACTGAAATTACAAATGATGGGAGATATGAAATTGCTCAGATTGTTACAAGAGATGGAAATTAGTGATGGAGGGATGGGAAAAAGGAAGAGAAAAGGGGTAAGTAGTATGAGAACATGGACTGTAGGAAAGAAACGGAAGTAGACCACCTGGTGGAATTTTGCACATAGCATAATTTAATTGATGCTAACACCCGGTTTAAGAATAAAGGAAGAAGGATGTACACACGTACTCTACCCAACCCAACCACAGGCGTGTGAAGCTGGTGGTACTTGATTTGCCAGTAGGAATTTAATGGCTTTGATAGTCAATGCCTGTGCTGCATAGATACCAGGTTTTCTGGAGCATTATTGTCTGAAGGACGTGTGAACACCTGTGTGATGGATTTTATCTTTGTGGAGATGGTATCAGTCAGGGCACTGTTTATCTTTGCTGGGAATATCTGTTGGATGCACGTGCTACCAATCCACTTGAGTGAGAGCATTTATCAGGCTGGAATTTCTGATAAGATTATTGTGATTATATTCTTGGAAGAATCCCTGTCTTGTATTAGTTCATCTTGTGTGAATAGTAATATTTAATAAAACTATGTAAATGTGTTAATATTTGAAATTTCTAACTAACTAATATTAGTTCAAAAGTGACAGCATCACATATTTGAGAACTGTTAGTGCTTTTATTTTCAAAGAATTGAAATTTTGTTACTGGTGAGGATAGAGATCATTGAAGTGGGACAAAAACTGAACCTTAACTCTAGATTTTAAATGTTTGCAGCAGAGTTAATGTTTCAAAACTTGCCAAACTAGGCTTGAACCCCAGAATCTCGCAATTCATGGGTAGTCCTCTTAGTGACTCATGAGCCACCCTCATGGTGTCAATTCTGCCACATATTTCTAGTGCACAGTACTAATCTGTAAAGAATCTCAGAACAGCGTGCACTTGGCTGCAAAGCCAGGATTCGTTCTGGAGAGTATTTTGACAGCTTCACCTACTGCTTTCATCAGATGTCTTGGTCAGTGGATATTGGCCAAACTGAACTGGATGAACTGCATTTTGCCTTTTGTAACTGAAATCATTTTCTAGCTAACACAGTGGTGTTCCGGTGCAAGTTCTGCCACTGGGCATTCCCCATATGTCAGTTGACAGAAGTCTCTTTTGCTTAAAGTATCTTACCCTCTAATCTGTACCAGCACAATTAGTTTCACTGTGAAAGCTTCAAACATCACAACAGAACATTTTTATAAAAGAAACATAAATAGATAAATTCATAAGAGGGCTATGAGCCATCTGAAATCCAAACAGAGTAAGACAATGAGGTAACCCTTCTGCTTTTGTGTTTAATTGTATCCTGGAGAAAGTAACAAGACAATGGCAGAAAGAAATACACAGGGATATGAAAATAACACAGAAGCTAAAGTAACCTAAATGAGCTTCTCACCCAGTACCTCACTTAATTTGGAGTAGGAATTAAAATCCATGGAGAAGAAAGAAAGACTTTGAGGTTTGCCAATGACATTGTAATTCTGTTGGAGACAGCAAAGGACCTGGAAGACCAGTTGAATGGAATGGACAGTGTCTTGAAAGGACGACGTAAGATGAACGTGAACAAAAGCAAAACAGCAAAACAAGGATAATGGAATGTAGTCAGGTTACCTCAGGTGATGCTAAGGGAGTTAGGTTAGGAAATAAGATACTTAAAATATTAAATGAGTTTTGCTATTTGGGAAGCAAAATGAGTGATGATCATTGAAGTAGAGAGGATATAAAATGTAGACTGGCAATGGCAAGGAAAGCATTTCTAAAGAAAAGAAATTTAACATAGTGTAGATTTAAGTGTGAGGAAGTCTTTTGTGAAAGTATTTGTGTGGATTGTAGCCATGTATGGAAGTGAAACATGGAAGATAAATAGTTTAGACAAAAAGAGAATAGAAGCTTTCAAAATGTGGAGCTACAAAAGTGCTGAGATTAGATGGGTAGATCACATAACTAATGAGGAGGTAGCGAACAGAACTGAGGAGAAGAGGAATTTGTGGCACAATTCGACTAGAAGAAGGGATCGATTGGTAGGGCATGTTCTGAGGCATCTCAGGGATCACCAATTTAGTACTGGAGGGCAGTGTGGAGGGTAAAAATTGTAGAGGGTGACAGAGATGAATACACTAAGCAGATTCAGAAGGATGTAGGTTGCAGTAGTTACTTGGAGATGAAGAAGCTTGCACAGGATAGAGTAGCATGGAGAGCTGCATCAAACCAGTCTCTGGACTGAAGACCACAACAACCACCACCACCACCTCACTTAAAAGGCAGCAGTCAAAGATGGAGACAGTGTTCGGACTGCGGAAGAATACTTTGAAATACAAATGCCCATCTTATCACACCAAATTCAGATGGCAAGCTACTGTATGTATGTAGTACACAGGTGGTGTCCAAACAGAAGCTGTCAGAAATAAACAGAATGAAAGGAAGGAAATTTCTGAATATCGTGGGGCCAAAAGAAGTAATATCAGAAGTTATGAAACAGACTTTAAAAATGCTGTATGGAACTATAGGAAACTATCATTTTCAATTTAGATTTAATAGCAGATTAATTTACATTAAATTGGAGACTAAATAAGAAATGTTGTGAAAACTTGGAAAGATCTCAGCCACAATAAAGGAAGGATGGTGGCTTCTTATGGGCACAATTAAGACACACAAAGCTTTCGGCCAGTAGTGTTTCCTTTCCTCTGGGTTCTGCCGTGAAAAATATAAAATAGAAAATCTGATTGGGTTTTGAATTTTTGATGGAATAAGTTACGGATAAGGCGGACTTCGTATTATTGATTGAGATAGTGCTGTAATTTGACCATGCATGGAAGACCAGGTCAGCAACACTACAGAAAGCGACTATACGGAAATAGCATCAGAAACTAGTTGAAATTTACCTTATAATCTTGTTAGAAACGCAGTACTAATTACAATATAGTCTTCATGGCTGTCCTCATAATTCTCTTATAGGACGACCCGTCTTTCACTTTTCTCCGTCTGTTGAAAACTTTAAGTTGTCACTGTCAGGATTAATTTTTAAATTTGGCGATAACCATTTTGAATCACTATTGAAATAACTTTGTTTCGTAATATAGTTTTAATTTCCACTTAAAAGCATATTTAACACAGTGCCGAAAAATACGTCTTTCATATGAAGACAAGAGAGAGATAGTGAGTAATGAATTAGTTGTTAAAAACAAACACCTACGCAAAAGTAAAAAAAACAATTATTTATAAAAATTGGTTGCTGGCGCAGCACTCTTCTGCGTGCGCGATTGTAAATCCAATCTTTGTATTGGCGGAGGCGCGGTAGTCAAAGTACCGTTACAGGCCACAGCCTTCTTCAGTGAGAGAGAGAGAGAGAGAGAGAGAGAGAGACACACACACACACACACACACACACACACACACACACACACACACACACACAGAGTCAAGCACACCTCAGCATCTTGGGCTGGAATGCAGCTATCACATGGGATGTAAGGGGTATGGATATATGGAGGGGGCGGGGAAGGGGAAGGGATAGTAGTGTACGGGTGGTGAAGTATGCATGGACTAAAATGCCAACAGGCACAGTGTTAGGTCATTGTGGGGCAGGGAGGTGGGGGGAAAAAGGAGCAAAAATAGGAGAGGAGCAGGAAAAGACAGGCAGATGGATTGAAAGAGAGTGGGGGATGAGAATGGGGAGGAGACAATAGGACAGGGGGGGAGGGGGGGGAGGAGGAACTGTTGGGTGGAGGGTGTGGGGACAGTATGTTACTGCAGGTTGAGGCTGGTACAATGACCATTTATACACACAATGTTAATGTTTATATATTTAGTCTTTTTCTGAATAAGTGTTGGTACCGAAGGGTCTGAAGTAGTGACGATCAGCTTTTACCTCGGCAAGTTCTTCGCGTTTCAGTTCCTATGACTGTGAGTTAATTGCGGTCTGCCCAACATCTCCTATATTGTTTCCATGTAGCTTGAATTCAGTGATTGGATATGATTTGTGTTCCATCATGCACAGAATTTTTTCCACCAATACTTCTTTTATAGCTTCAGAGAGAAATAAGCAAAAAGCTTCTGCTTTTAACAACTTTAGGAATTCTATTTTCCATGCAAGCATTTTTAGTATGAGCACTGTTCTCTTCAGTACAACCACCTCTCTCAACATCTCGTCACAAACAGAAGCAGCTAATAAAAAGTAAAATAAAATAAAAAAAACTGAAGTCTGCTTTTTTCATTATTTTTACATACATTACAGCAAGAATAGCAAGAGTGGTGGATTTATCAAATGAGAAAGCAAGAACAGGAAGAGTATTCTTGCAGAAGAGTGAGAGGGGCTGTGTTGTAGAATAAAGGAATACTACCGAAAGAGGGAAGAACTTAAGAAGGAAAGTCAATTGTTTAATCATAGCCCATAGGTGGCTGAAATAATTACGGTAAAAATTACCAAAAAGAAGGAAGTGGACATATTGAACTAGAGGTCAAAGGCTGAAATATTGTGCAAATATGAGGATGGTTCTGATAAAAGTAAATTGAAAGGGAAGTCAGAAGTTGTTGAATGGGCTTACTATTACTACATCAAAGCTAAACATAATTTCAATACCATAATATGTTTCAATGTCACATGTACAGGTATAAAAATGTAGACATTTGGGATAAATTTTCAGAGTTAATGTTCTCAGTTTCTTCCCACAATATTTTGACAACCTAGTTACTTTAAACACCAGAGGAAGAGAACAAGTTGTTGTTGAAATAACATGGAAGGAAAATGATGTTAACTCAGCTGCACATCCAGAAACTTAAAATAAATTTTTATATTTCTTTCCTAACTAACGAAGGACAAAGAAAAAATAAGGTATAAAAACTAGTACCTTAATGTTGCTGTAGGATGAATTAAATGAATTTGACTGTCACTGATGCATTTGTTTGTGATGATACATTTTTTGGAAGGTTGAGAGTGCTCACTATTACAATATGTCGACTAGTGACCTTGATTTTGGAATGTTTATTTCAACAAAGAAAGGGAGCTGCATTTCATAATCTGTCACTAATACTTCAGTAAATTACATTAACTTGTTCATATTTTTGAAAGAACTTTACCGTAAATGTAGGAATTCTATCAGAGAAGTCACATAACTACACATTACAATTGATGACACGTGTCTAATTAAAACTGCCTTCCTCTGCGTTGTTTCTAGGTCCCTGGTTCAATACACAATACAAGGGATAAACTGCTTTTCCTGTACTTCAGCAGTGGCAACATTCTTGTTCAGCAGTGTCTAACTGAAAAATACTGCATGCAGCAGTAGATGGTAATGGCATATGTCACTTGAAATGTGAGATTTCTTTTTCCAGACAAACTTTGTGTGAAGGACTTGCACATTTCCCACACATTTTTAGTCATTTCTTTCTTGAGTTTTTAAGCCCTAGATGATTGTCCTCACACTTTCCTGAGTTCCTCCATTTCGTATAAAAAAACTGTGCCAAGAGTTTTCATCATGGGAATGGAAACTTACAGTAAAGCTTCAGATTCTGTGGACAGAAATGTTTTACTGAATATTTCTTGTGGCAGATGGCTGGACCCTGTAAAAAGTACATTGGAAGGCACAATTGCTAGGCTTGTGTAGCAAAGCACAATGTCACGAAGCTTTGAAATGGATTCACGAGGTTGCCAATATGAGGAGTCATCACTGAGGTTGTGAGTGATGTGCCCAAACAGTGGAGACAGATGAACAATACTGTGGCTATTGAAGGTGTACAAATTGGATGCAAAATACAGTACACTTCCTAGTCATCACCTAGAATAGGGCATCATTATACAAGAAAGTTTAAGGTGCATAATTCGTACTGAAATTGCAGGGAAAACTGATCTCGAAATAGTGCCTGAGCAGACTTGAGGTATGGTATGCAGAAAGCAAGTGTAAAGTCAAAAGTAAAGTGCTTTCAAGGAGAGCATAAAGAGTTCACCTACAATCAAACAAGATCATAATAGACAGAAATTATATGTTGCAAAAATGATGACTGGAAAAAAACCACATGTAAAGGTGTGCCAAATTGTGACATTATATGGCAGTAATCAGAAACAGTGCATAATATGCAATGGAGACACCCCCCCCCCCCTCCCCCTTAGGGAACAGAACCTGTATCAGAGTGAAAGAACATTGAAAGGTCTTGAGAGACATCTAGGGCATGGAAAAAATAAGATGAGGTATCGGCAGTTAAAGACAGCACCTTCACAAGTATTTGGAAGCAATTTCTAGCAAGACACAGACAGAAGACTGAGATTTCCAGAGTGCATCATGAGGATGGACAGCCATGTTATACCAACCACATATGAAATGCAGTATGTACTATGAGGAATGGCTGGGTGAAAGAAGCAGTTTATATAAAGGGAAAAATTCATACACATCATTACAGTATATGTTCAGTTGTAGGACAGCAGTGGAAGATCATGTAGTGTAACATATCACTTTGCTAAAGTGATGTTATGCAAGCATTCACCGAACCGACGAATGACGATTGCCACTATAAAAACTTTATTTTGGTAATGAATTAGTATATCCTACTTTTTGGACGCATGTTTTATTTATGTACATGTATTAAGAAATGGGTGGCTGCAGCATATCTGCAAGTCAGGACAACAATAGGAATCGTATCATGTTCATGGTACCTGCTGGTTGGGCGGTTTTATTCCGTGTCATTGGGACCTGCCTTGGAGATATGATGCAAGTCATTGAGCAAGAGTGACCATGACAGTATCCATGATTTCACAGGGACAAGAGAAAACCTGTTATCTAGTCTTCCAGTGGGAATCTGTTAACTGAGACACACTGTTTTTGGACATAATCCTTATCAGTGTATATGATGTTCTGAGTAACGAAGGAATTTTGTTATGAAACTTCCTGGCAGATTAAAACTGTGTGCCGGACCGAGACTTGAACTATGTACCTTTGCCTTTCACGGGCAAGTGCTCTAAAGCTGTGAGGACGGGGCATGAGTCATGCTAGGGTAGCTCAGTTGGTAGAGCACTTGCCCGCAAAAGGCAAAGGTCCCAAGTTTGAGTCTAGTCCGGCACACAGTTTCAATCTGCCAGGAAGTTTCATATCAGCGCATACTCCGCTGCAGAGTGAAAATCTCATTCTGTAAATTTTGTTACGCATAATCACTGTAAATGAGTACAGCATACAATACATTGTTTATGAGAAGAATCATATTTATTTCAACAATCGGATGTAGGATAGTATGCGTAACTTCCGGCAGTAACTGCAGCACTTCATTTCTCGAAGTCTAATCAGAAGGTTGGTGGTGAACTGAAATAATGTGAACAAGATTGAATAATAGGAAACTGTACCTCCCAATCAGCCTTCACATCACAATGCTATATCGAAGTAAAGAAGCAGCAGAACATTTCAATTGTAGGTGGACTGAGTCAGGATCAAAAATGAACATTACAGGAGTACAGGAGGGACGAGAGAATTGAGAGGTATTGCATGCTGAATAAGTTACTCTTGATCCTAAATGGTCAACATGCTTGAGAAGAAAAGTTGAGCACCCAGAAAAGGAAGAGAAAACAAAATGAAATTTCACAGGTTGAGATGGTATGAATGTTGTTTCGGTGACTACAGAATTGTGTCAGTTATAAAAACCTTGGCAATAATAACTCACTTATCGGGATGATGTAGCATCTCATCTGGCTTGGATGCAGGCACTCGTTCAGTTGCAAAGAGTGTCATAAAGCTGTCGTAGCCTCTAGCGAGATAAGCTGGCTCACATCTGTTGTAAATGGTCTTCTATATCTCGGATACTGGTAGTGCTATAGAATTGATGCCCCAGTTAGTCTTGCACGTGATATACCGTGGACATATCTGAGGAGATTGCTGGCCATTGAAAAACATTTCAAGATGATAACACTGTTGTCACCTTGAAAAACATTTCAAGAATGAGACCTCACCCCAGATCGCAACTGTACTCACTGACAGTGATCAACTGGGCTAGGAAAGACTTGCGGTTAATCACTGAACATAATTTGACACCATTCCTGGTTGCGATTCCACTCCAAATGAAGTTTTTTGAGTTGTGGTATTAATGGCAGCCTGTGCGTGAGATAGAATTCCCCAGTGTGCCTGCTGATAGTCTCTTACCAATGGTGTCGGACGATACAGTGTTGCAGTGAGTGCATTACTTGTTCTCGGATGGCAGGTGTGCATCATACGCACTCTGTGCACATTACGGCAGTACTCCCTTGTGGTGTTCAGATGTGGGCAACTGGAACCTTGAGGAGTGTCTCTTCCCCTCATGTTCTCATGCGGTCAAACGTCAGGTCACTGTCACATCCAAATGCCCTGTAAATCTGCATATTGCAACAGTAGACCAACTTGCCAAATGGAGACCCACAATGAGGCCCCCTTTCAAGCTCTGTCAGGTGGTAATGATGTTGCCTCACAAGAGTACATGTCATCTCTGGGTCTTACACAGTGATCACTCATCTGATACTACATACACCCTATGAGGTCTGGTAACAACACTAAACACAAACAACACTAATGCACTCTGGTGGCCATTCTACCTGATGCAGAGAATTGACAGTCTAATCATTTACATACCCACCGATTGTGTGTACATGTATGAAGTTACGTGGACATCCAAGCATGTTGTCTTGAGTGCTTCACAATTTTTTTGTAAGGGGGACTATTATTATTATTATTTCTATCCTTTCTCAGACGTTATGTCTGGTTAAAAATGGAAAGTGACGTGGACCTTGATCAAGCGTGACTTCCTTTTAACTGTACGGTATTTGTTACATTGCATTTAGGAACTTTCGGCTAATTGAACATGTATTAATGATATCAATATAATAGAGGGAAACATTTCACGTGGGAAAAATATATCCAAAAACAAAGATGATGTGACTTACCGAACGAAAGCGCTGGCAGGTCGATAGACACACAAACATACACACAAAATTCTAGCTTTCGCAACAAATGGTTGCTTCGTCAGGAAAGAGGGAAGGAGAGGGAAAGACGAAAGGATGTGTGTTTTAAGGGAGAGGGTAAGGAGTCATTCCAATCGCGGGAGCGGAAAGACTTACCTTAAGGGGGGGAAAAGGACGGGTATACACTCGCACGCGTGCTCACACACACGCACACACGCGCACACGAGCAGACATATTTAAAGACAAAGAGTTTGGGCAGAGATGTCAGTCAAGGCGGAAGTGCAGAGGCAAAGATGATGTTGAATGACAGGTGAGGTATGAGTGGCGGCAACTTGAAATTAGCAGAGATTGGGCCTGGTGGGTAACGGTAACGCTAATTTCAAGTTGCCGCCACTCATACCTCACCTGTCATTCAACATCATCTTTGCCTCTGCACTTCCGCCTCGACTGACATCTCTACCCAAACTCTTTGTCTTTAAATATGTCTGCTTGTGTCTGTATATGTGTGGATGGATATGTGTTTGTGTGCGCGAGTGTATACCCGTCCTTTTTTCCCCCTAAGGTAAGTCTTTCCGCTCCCGGGATTGGAATGACTCGTTACCCTCTCCCTTAAAACCCACTTCCTTTCGTCTTTCCCTCTCCTTCCCTCTTTCCTGACGAAGCAACCGTTTGTTGTGAAAGCTAGAATTTTGTGTGTATGTTTGTGTTTGTTTGTGTGTCTATCGACCTGCCAGCGCTTTCGTTCGGTAAGTCACATCATCTTTGTTTTTTGAACATGTATTAATAATTACAGATTTCTGTAGTTGTATATATACGTTTGGATGTAGCTGTATTGCATTGATGTACTGGTGGATATTGTGTGGTATGACTCCTGTAGTTGATAGTATAATTGGTATAATGTCAACTTTATCCTGATACTATATGTCCTTGACTTCCTCAGCCAGTTGGATGTATTTTTCAATTTTTTCTGCTGTTTTCTTCTGTATATTTGTTGTATTGGGTATGGATATTTAGATTAGTTATGTTAATTTCTTCTTTTTATTGGTGAGTATGATGTCAGGTTTGTTATGTGGTGGTGTCTTATCTGTTGTTATGGTTCTGTTCCAGTACAATTTGTATTCATCATTCTTCAGTACATTTTGTGGTGCATACTTGTATGTGGGAACATGTTGTTTTATTAGTTTATGTTGTAGGGCAAGTTGTTGATGTATTATTTTTGCTACATTGTCATGTCTTCCGGGGTATTCTGTATTTGCTAGTATTGTACATCCGCTTGTTATGTGATCAACTGTTTCTATTTGTTGTTTGCAAAGACTGCATTTATCTGTTGTGGTGTTGGGATCTTTAATAATATGCTTCCTGTAATATGTCGTCATAACTGCCGCCTGCTTCACGTCTGCTGTGCAGCGAGCTACCTTAATTTAAGTATTAACTGTATTTTTCTTACTTGTCACTTCTTCTTCCATGTGTTTTTGCTTTTAGGAAGCTTTAATTGTCGAGTGCTAGTAATAGTGTTCCATAGATTTCGTGTTTGTTTTGAATACAGTCAGAGAGAGTCTCTTTGGTCAGCCACAGTGCCAGTAGTGCTAGTGTTTGTTTTGAATACAGTCCAGAGACAGGTAGTGCTATTTTAATTGTTTTCTACAAGAAGTGGCTAGCAATCACAGTTTAGTCAACAATCAGCCGTCTTTAGTGAATTAGCAGACTAGTTAAAAGTTGATTAACTCTCTACAGTAAATTGATTCCTTAGGATGGATAGGATGTGTGACTGCTGTGTACGGATGCAGGAGGAGCTGACCACTGTTCACGAACAGCTGAGCGTGTTGATGGCCGCGGTCAGCCGTCTTCAGGCTGCTGCAATGGGGAGTCTGGTGCGTTGCATGGTACACCCACTGTCCCTGCTGTCGAGACATCTTCGCGGGTACCGGGCACGGTTGGGCCACCCTCTCCCCAAGGGGAGTGGTGGGTTCAGCAGCGTTCGCGGCGCACGAGGTGGAGGGTAAATGTGGAGGCTGGCCGTGTGGCATCGCCCGCTCTGCCTCTGAGTGGACATGTGGCTGCTCCTTCAGCAAGGTCCGAGCAGGCACACGGGGGGAGGGGTTTATTAGTTATTGGGAGCTCCAACGTTAGGTGGGTGATGGAGCCCCTTAGGGAGATAGCGGAAAGGTCGGGGAAGAAGGCCAGTGTTCACTCTGTCTGCTTGCCGGGGGGTCTCATCCGAGATGTGGAGGAGGCCCTGCCGGCAGCGATAGAGAGCACCGGGTGCACCCGACTGCAAATTGTTGCTCATGTCGGCACCAATGACTCCTGCCGTCTGGTTTCAGAGGTCATCCTCAGTTATACAGGCGGTTGGCGGAATTGGTGAAGGCGGAAACCCTCGCTTGTGGGGTGGAATCAGAGCTAACTATTTGTAGTATCGTTCCCAGAACCTATCGCGGTCCTCTGGTTTGGAGCCGAGTGGAAGGCTTAAACCAGAGGCTCAGACGATTCTGCAGAGATCTGGGGTGCAAATTTCTTGACCTCCGCTATCGGGTGGAGAAATGTAGGGTCACCCTGAATAGGTCAGGTGTGCACTACACGCCGGAAGTGGCTACGAGGGTAACGGAGTACGTGCGGAGCGATAACATATTAGACCTTCTGTTGACAAACAGACCCGAACTATTTGAAACAGTTAACGCAGAACAGTGAATCAGCGATCATAAAGTGGTTACAGCTTCGCTGATTTCAGCCGTAAATAGAAATATTAAATAAAGGTAGGAAGATTTTTCTGTTTAGCAAAAGTGACAAAAAGCAGATTACAGGTACCTGACAGCTCAACACAGAAGTTTTGTCTCAAGTACAGATAGTGCTGAGGATCAGTGGACAAAGTACAAAACCATCGTACAATATGCGTTAGGTGAGTATGTGCCAAGCAAGATCGTAAGAGATGGAAAAGAGCCACCGTGGTACAACAACCGAGTTAGAAAACCGCTGCGGAAGCAAAGGGAATTTCACAGCAAACATAAAAATAGCCAAAGCCTTGCAGACAAACAAAAATTACGCGAAGCGAAATGTAGTGTGAGGAGGGCTATGCGAGAGGCGTTCAATGAATTCGAAAGTAAAGTTCTATGTACTGACTTGGCAGAAAATCCTAAGAAATTTTGGTCTTATGTCAACACGGTAGGTGGATCAAAACAAAATGTCCAAACACTCTGTGACCAAAATCGTACTGAAACAGAGGATGACAGACTAAAGGCCGAAATACTAAATGTCTTTTTCGAAAGCTGTTTCACAGAGGAAGACTGCACTGTAGTTCCTTCTCTAGATTGTCGTACAGATGACAAAATGGTAGATATAGAAATAGATGACAGAGGGATAGAGAAACAATTAAAATCGCTCAAAAGAGGAAAGGCCGCTGGACCTGATGGGATACAGTTCGATTTTACACAGAGTACGCGAAGGAACTTGCCCCCCTTCTTACAGCGGTGTACCGTAGGTATCTAGAAGAGCATAGCGTTCCAAAGGATTGGAAAAGGGTACAGGTCATCCCCGTTTTCAAGAAGGGACGTCGAACAGATGTGCAGAACTATAGACCTATATCTCTAACGTCGATCAGTTGTAGAATTTTGGAACACGTATTATGTTCGAGTATAATGACTTTTCTGGAAACTAGAAATCTACTCTGTAGGAATCAGCATGGGTGTCGAAAAATACGATCGTGTGAAAACCAGCTCACGCTACTCGTCCACAAGACTCGGAGGGCCATAGACACGGGTTCCCAGGTAGGTGCCTTGTTTCTTGACTTCCAAAAGGCATTTGATACAGTTCCCCACAGTCGTTCAATGATCAAAGTAAGAGCATATGGACTATCAGACCAATTGTGTGATTGGATTGAAGAGTTCCTAGATAACAGAACGCAGCATGTCATTCTCAATGGAGAGAAGTCTTCCGAAGTAAGAGCGATTTCAGGTGTGCCGCAGGGGAGTGTCATAGGACCGTTGTTATTCACAGTATACATAAATGACCTTGTGGATGACATCGGAAGTTCACTGAGGCTTTTTGCAGATGATGCTGTGGTGTATCGAGAGGTTGTAACAATGGAAAATTGTACTGAAATGCAGGAGGATCTGCAGCGAATTGACGCCTGGTGCAGGGAATGGCAATTGAATCTCAATGTAGACAGGTGTAATGTGCTGCGAATACATAGAAAGATAGATCCCTTATCATTTAGCTACAAAATAGGTCAGCAACTGGAAGCAGTTAATTCCATAAATTATCTGGGAGTACGCATTAGGAGTGATTTAATATGGAATGATCATATAAAGTTGATCATTGGTAAAGCTGATGCCAGACTGAGATTCATTGGAAGAATCCTAAGGAAATGCAATCCGAAAACAAAGGAAGTAGGTTACAGTACGCTTGTTCACCCACTGCTTGAATATTGCTCAGCAGTGTGGGATCTGTACCAGATATGGTTGATAGAAGAGATAGAGAGGATCCAACGGAGAGCAGCGCACTTCGTTACAGGATCATTTAGTAATCGTGAAAGCATTACGGAGATGATAGATAAACTCCAGTGGAAGACTCTGCAGGAGAGACGCTCAGTAGCTTGGTACGTGCTTTTGTTAAAGTTTCGAGAACATACCTTCACCGAAGAGTCAAACAGTATATTGCTCCCTCCTACGTATATCTCGCGAAGAGACCATGAGGATAAAATCAGAGAGATTAGAGCCCACACAGAAGCATACCGACAAGCCTTTCCACCAACAATATGAGACTGGAATAGAAGGGAGAACCGATAGAGGTACTCAGGGTACCCTCCGTTACACACCGTCAGGTGGCTTGCGGAGTATGGACGTAGATGTAGTTGTAGATGTAGATCTGGTGTTTATTGTTTGATCCTGTATTGCAATCATGAATTCTTCCGTCTCACTGTATATATTGCCTTTTGTTAGCCATGTGTTGGATGCGTCTTGATCGATGTGTGGCTATGTTAGATGATACGGGTGCTTGCCATGTAGTGTTTTCTTTTTCCAATTTACTTTCTTCGTATCTGTTAATGTTATGTGGTCTAAAGGGTTGTAGAAGTGGTTATGAAATTGCAGTGGTGTAGCCGATGTATTTGAGTGATTGCTTTGTGTATTTTGCTAGTTTCTGCTCGTTCTATAAAGAATTTTCTTAAATTGTCTACCTGTCCATAATGTAGGTTTTTTATATCGATAAATCCCCTTCCTCCTTCCTTTCTGCTTAATGTGAATCTTTCTGTTGCTGAATGTATGTGATGTATTCTATATTTGTGGCATTGTGATCGTGTAAGTGTGTTGAGTGCTTCTAGGTCTGTGTTACTCCATTTCACTACTCCAAATGAGTAGGTCAATATTGGTGTAGCATAAGTATTTATAGCTTTTGTCTTGTTTCTTGCTGTCAATTCTGTTTTCAGTATTTTTGTTAGTCTTTGTCTGTATTTTTCTTTTAGTTCTTCTTTAATATTTGTATTATCTATTCCTATTTTTTGTCTGTATCCTAGATATTTATAGGCATCTGTTTTATCCATCGCTTCTATGCAGTCACTGTGGTTATCCAATATGTAATCTTCTTGTTTAGCATGTTTTCCCTTGACTATGCTATTTTTCTTACATTTGTCTGTTCCAAAAGCCATATTTATATCATTGCTGAAGACTTCTGTTATCTTTAGTAATTGGTTGAGTTGTTGATTTGTTGCTGCCAGTAGTTTTATATCATCCATGTATAGCAAATGTGTGATTTTGTGTGGGTATGTTCCAGTAATATTGTATCCATAATTTGTATTGTTTAGCATGTTGGATAGTGGGTTCAGAGCAAGGCAGAACCAGAAAGGACTTAATGATTCTCCTTGGTATATTCCACGCTTAATCTGTATTGGCTGTGATGTGATATTATTTGAATTTGTTTGGATATTAAGTGTGGTTTTCCAATTTTTCATCACTATGTTTAGGAACTGTATCAATTTAGGATCTACTTTGTATATTTTCAATATTTGTAGTAACCATGAGTAACTATCAAAAGCTTTTTGGTAATCAATGTATGCATAGTGTAGCGACCTTTGTTTAGTTTTAGCTTGATATGTCACCTCTGCATCTATTATCAATTGCTCTTTACATCCTCGTGCTCCTTTGCAACAGCCTTTTTGTTCTTCATTTATAATTTTGTTCTGTGTTGTATGTGTCATTACTTTCTGTGTAATGACTGAAGTTAATATTTTGTATATTGTCAGTAGGCATGTTATGGGGCGATATTTAGCTGGGTTTGCTGTGTCTGCTTGATCTTTAGGTTTCAGATAAGTTATTACATGTGTAAGTGTATCAGGGAATGTGTATGGGTCTGCAATATAACTGTTAAATAATTTAGTTAGATGTGAATGTGTTGAGGTGAATTTCTTTAGCCAGAAATTTGCTATTTTATCTTTTGCAGGGGCTTTCCAATTGTGCGTAGAATTAATTGATCGGGTGACTTCATGTTGCAAAATTATCACTTCAGGCATTTGTGGTATCATCTTGTATGTATCTGTTTCTGCTTGTATCCACCGTGCATGCCTGTTGTGTTGTACCGGGTTTGACCATATGTTGCTCCAGAAGTGTTCCATGTCTGTTATGTTTGGTGGATTGTCTATTTTAATGTATGTGTTATCTATTGTCTGGTAAAATTTCTTTTGGTTTGTGTTGAATGGTTGGTTTTGTTTCCTTCTATTTTCACTTGTTTTGTATCTTCTAAGTTGTTTGGCCAATGCTTGTAATTTCTGCTTCTTTTCATCTAATTGCTCTATCACTTCTTGTTGTGAGATTTTACCTAACCTCCTTTTTTTTTTTTTTTTTTTTTCTGACATTTCATTTCTTATAAATTGTGTTAGCTGTCCGATGTCTTTTCTCAATTTTTCTATTTTGATCTGTAGCCTGTGTTGCCATGCTGGTTTTGTTGGTTTCTTCTGTGTGTTGGTTGGTTCTGATCTCTGCCTAGTGTGTGTATTTAGTGTAGTGAGTGCTCCTATATAAACCAGTAGTTGTAACTCTTCCATAGTTGTGTTTTCATTTATTTTGTTGTGTATGATTGTGTTGATAGTTTTTATTGTTGTTTCGACTTGTGGGTTATTTGGCAGTCTATGCAAGAACAGTCTAATGTCTGTATTTGTGTCTTTGTATTCTATATATGTCATCTGAAATTTTTCTTCTATATCTAACATGTGTGTCACTTCGTGTTCTATTTGTGCTTGTTCTGGTGGCTGTCTTAAGATTTCGTTTTTCCCTGACTATTTAATTGATGCGTGTTGTTCTTTGTTTGTTTGCTCTGGGATGTTTGAGTCCATTACTGTATTTTCTTCTTCTTCTGATTGCACATTATTTTGTTCCAGTATTTGTTTTACTTGTTGTTTGATGTTTTCTAATTCTGACTGGGGTATCCTGTTACTTTTGATTATTACACGGATCTGATCAGCTAGTTGTTGTTCTGTTAAAAATTTTAATTCCGGGTATGTGGTAATAAATGTTGTGTATACTTGTGATCTGTATCCAGTTGTGTTGGTTCCTAGGTTTGTTGCTTGGTAATAACAGAACATGAGGTGTCGATTAACTTCATCTGACCATCTCATCCTCTGTCTTTGTTTTCCTTCTAGGGTGGTTGCAGGAAGCATATCCTGCAAAACACCTCTATTTGGATTTATTATTATTATTATTATTATTATTATTATTATTTCTTTACTTTCTCAGACGTTAAGTCTGGTTAAAAATGGGACTTGACGCGGACCTTGATCAAGCGTCACTTCCTTTTAACTGTACAGTATATGTTATATTGCATTTAGTAACTTTCGGGTAATTGAACATGTATCAATAATTACGGATTTCTGTAATTGTATATATAAGTTTGGATGTAGCTGTATTGTATTGATGTAATGGTGGATATTGTGTGGTATGACTCCTGTAGTTGATAGTATGATTGGTGTTATTATTATTATTATTATTATTATTATTATTATTATTATTATTATTATTTTACTGCTACTAATGTTATATTCATTCCATGAGCATGAAGTTGGTATTTAATTTGTTTTAATTCAGTCAATTGTCTGATACTGACATATGACTGATGTTAAGATAGCCTTTACAAAAATACTTATTTCAAAGTAGGCAAACTAGTGGAAAATCTCAACTAGTTACCTGTTTCTGTACTAAATTTTTATGGAAATATCATTAATTTCAAATGGTTTTAGGCTGCAGAAACACGAAAGCTGGAGAGAGAACAATTGAAAGAATCCGTTCATTGGGTGTCACTAGTGGTTCTGCAGAATGTTTTACACTAGACATGGCGTCTTTTAAATCTATTAAGGAATTTGCTGCAAATGTAACTGTGAAACATCCTGCTTTACATCTTCTTATTAACAATGGTGAGTAGGGATGTCACTTCATGTAATTTGTTATGATAGTCATAATTCAGAATGCTTCAGTTTCAAAATATTTTACAACTTTCTGATTGTATACAAATTTAACAGCTGGTAATGTGGTGCTGCCAGGATGCTCATACATCCTAATCTTGTATCAGGTAGGAAGAGGACTGGACTGTGTCTACAGTGCAAAAATGAACTTCATTTATTTACTTGTTTTTAAATTATGAAGGAAGTTTAGAAAGGAAAATCTTTTGCAACTTCAGTCATTAACATACTATGTTTTTTCACTTTGTGTAGTGTGCAGGTTTACATTTCTGAACATTTAAAGCAAGTTGCCAATATTTGCACCACTTCAAAATCTTATCATGATCTGACTTGATATTTATCCAACTTCTTTCAGACTGTACTCCATTATAGATAATTGCATCATCTGTAAAAGGTCTGAGGTTCTAATTAATATTTTCTGTAAGGTTGATAATACAAAATGTGAACAGCAAGGGTCCCAACACACTTCTGTGGGCCACACTCTGTTACTTCAA
The DNA here is from genome assembly GCF_021461395.2 of Schistocerca americana. Taxonomy (NCBI): domain Eukaryota; kingdom Metazoa; phylum Arthropoda; class Insecta; order Orthoptera; family Acrididae; genus Schistocerca; species Schistocerca americana. The sequence continues at coordinate 554,189,451 of NC_060125.1, read as the reverse complement.
CATCTAAAAATTTCTCTCCACCCAAGATAACCTTCTACATCCTCCAGACCAAAAAATCCTCAATCCAGTCACAAATTTCACCTGATACCTCATTCCCTCGTACTTAAAAGCATTGGTGTGGTACAGAATCAAATGTGTATTGGAAATAAAGAGTGTCTGCATCTACCTGACTGCCTGTATCCAAGGCTTTCATTATGTCATGCGAGAAAAATGTGAATAGGGTTTCACAAGACTGATATTTTTTTAAGTTCATGATGGTTGGCATGAAGGAGGTCATTCTGTTCAAGATACCTTATTTTGTGAGCTATGAGAGATTCTACAACAAATTAATGTCAAGGATATTAGGCGGTGGTTTTGTAGATCACGTCAACTACCTTTCTTGTAGACAGTGTGATCTGTGCTTTCTTCAAAGTACTGAGCAGGCTTTTTGTTCAAGATATCCATGATAGATTGTAGTTAGAAGAAGGGCTAATTCAGCTAAAAATTCAGTACAGAATCTGATAGGGATGCCATTGGGCACTGGGGCTTTGTTAAAATTCAGCCCTTTCTCAATACCTCTGACACTAATACTGATTCAACTCATCTTTCAGTGGTACAAGGATTACATTGGGGCAATTCTCATGAGTTTTCGTTTGCAAAGGAACATTTGAAAATGTGGTTAAGCATTTGAGTTTTTGCTTTGCTTTGCTACCCTCAGATTAAGTTCCTGTCTCACTCACTTGGGACTGGGCACTAACTTTGGTGCCACTAACAGCCTTTACATAAGACCAGAATTTCTTTGGATTTTGTGAAATATGATTTGACAATATTCTGTTATAGTAGTCATTTGAGACTGTATGCATTGCTCTCTTGACAGACAAACACATTTCATTCAGCATCTTTCTCTGTAGCCCTTTGCTTTGTTTTACGCCAATCGTGCGGTAATTTGTTTCTTTAGAAGTTCCTTTACAGTGACTGTATACCATGGAGGGTCCATCCTAGTATGAATTGTCCTACTGGGTATATATCTATCCATTGCATGGTCAGCCATTGTTCCTTTAGACTCCTACCCTGTTCTGAAAGTTTAAAGTTCCTCATTGAGAAAGGACACTACTGATTTTTTTTATCTAGTTCACTCAACATAGACGTCTCTGTGCTCATTTTAGTTATGCTTTTTACTTTGGTAATCATTGTTACCACGTGGCTATCCTCAGACGTGAGGTCTATTCGTTGCCATTAAATCCAATATATTTCCATCATGAGTGGGGTTCTGAACTATCTGTTCTAGGTAATTTTCAGAGAAGGCATTTAGCAATGTTTCACAGGATGTCTTACTATGCCCACCACTAACAAAACTGATTTTTCCCCACTTGATTGTTGGATGATTAAAGTCTCCACCCATGATTATAGTATGATTGGGGAACTTACATACAAATGAACTGAGGCTTTAAAGATTTCACTTACATCAGGAGATGAGACTGGTGGATGATAGAAGGCTCCAATTATTATTTTATGCCCAACCCTGCTATTGAGTCTTGCCAAACATTCTCACATGCAACTTTAATTTCTGTCTTGGTGAATCTGAGTTACTTGTCTACTGTAACAAATAGACTACCTAGATTTCCCATTAGCCTATCCTTTTGATAAGCACTTTAATTTCAGGGCTCAACTTTCAACCAGTTTTCTGTACCTAGTATTATGTAATCTTTACAGGGACACTTGAAACTCTGGCACTTTGTTGCAAATGCTGCAGCAGTTAACTACTAGGATTTTAATAGTCTCACTTGTGAGAAACATTTCTCTCAATCTTACACTGATTATTCTGGGTTTCCTACAGCTGTCATTATCTGGACTGGATGGAGAGTCGTGTAGTCCAAAAACCCTTGTGTGCACCTCGCACATGATCAGATACCTGGGTAGCACCCTATGATGTGTAGTGCACACGTGACTCATTTAGGGGGACCCTACAGTTCTCAATCCTATGTCACAAGTCCAGGAAATAGCAACATAGCTTGTCATAGAACTGTCAAAGTCTCTGGTTCAGTTTTTCAACTCAGACCCAAGGGGTCACGGTCAGTTCTGGGGATAATGCTGCAAATTGTGAGCTTCATTGAAACCCCATGTGCAAGGCTGGTCTTCTCAACCTTCTCTGCCAGTCACTGGAATGAGAAAAGTAAGACTTCGGAGCCCAGACAACAGGCTTCAATTGTTCCAAGATGCGCAATGATCTGCAGTTGTTTGCACCCTGTTCTGTTGATGATTGCTGGAATAGATTTTTTCAGAATGTTGAATGATGGCCCCAAAGTGTACACACTGAGTGCACCTAGTGTACTGTCCTGTCCATTGATGCCATTTCCCTAAGGGGTACCATCATTCACCGTACACTTCAGCTGCTGATGATTAATAGCCTCCTACCCTTAAAAGGGTATTGTGTTTGGCCCATATTGACACCATACAAAATGAGTTTGCCCAAAACAGGTGAACTGAGTCGCACTGGCTCAGTTTCATTTTCTGTGAAAGACTGCACCTGAACTTGTTGGCAGATGTGTATACTACTTGGTGTCCTCCCTGATACCCATACACACTGTACAGGACACCTAGGTCTATCATTGAAGTGCCACTTGCAGTCAAGTGGGGGGAGTAGTGACAGATCCCATACTTCCTGCAATTGAGACAGGACCCACAGGAGAGGATAGCACTTCAGGTACATTTTGTACGGTATCCCAGGTACATAACTCTTGAGAGCTGCTCCAACACACGAATCCACAGCAGCTGCCATCGTTTGACAGCAGTCGGGGCGATTCCCAGTTGCTCTGTTCGAAAACAGCCTTCGCAATGGGGCTGCAATTTGGCTGGTGCAATGTATTAACAGTACAGTAGATTCAAACTAGGCCTGCTGATTATCTCTCTCATGTTGAGTTAAAAACATTACTAATTCCCTATAAGGATTTGGGCATATACACAAAATGAGATTTTTCTTAAGGCAACAGAAAAACCTTCGGTAAAAATTACTAATTTCTGAAAACTTTTTACGTTAGTTATAATTATTAGCAAACTTGAAAATGGAGTTAATTTGTGATAAATGTGGGTAATATAAACTCTCCTTTAAGGGAAAACTAGAGCAAACACAATATGTTTGCTAGAATATCTGCTATTGTAACAAAATGGCAAATGCCAATTTACTAAAAATTGGAGGATGCACAAGAGGTCGTAGAGAGCAGATGGTAGACTTCAGTTTATTGGTAGAATACTGGGGAAGTGCAATCAGTCGACAAAGGAGATTACTTACGAATTACTAGTGCAATCCATTCTAGAATATTGTAAAGTGTATGGGACCCATACCAAACAGGACTAACAGGGGATATTGGATGTATACAGAGAAGGGCAGCGTGAATGGTCAGATTTTTAATCAAAGGGAGAAAGTTACAGGGATGCTGAAAAAACTGAACTGGCAGACTTCCCCCTGCGGGTCGGGGGTTAGAATAGGCCAGAGGTATTCCTTCCTGTCATAAGAGGCGACCTTTATGTGATGGTCTTCTGTAGGGTTTGACCTCCATTTTTCAAAATTTTCCCAAAGAGCGAGCCAATTGGGGAAGGGCACCTTACATGGTGCAACATGTCCATCTTGCGCTGAGACCTATCACATCCTTCGTTGACGTGGATCTGCACTTCTGCTCACTCTCCAACTGTTGGGCGAGGTCACCCTCCTGGGTGCATATCTTCCCATCAACTGTGCACTATCGTATTCTACGCAGACAATGATAATGGCCTTGTTTGTTTGGTTGCACCTGATATCCAGCACGGCAGCCAGTCCGTTCTAGTGGTGCTGCCATGTACACTGTTGGTTGCAGCCCACTGACCACACAGGAATTGCTCTGTGGCTGGGTGGTGCCTGTGGGGAGGACACCTGGACAGAGTGGGTGGCATCAGGGTGGATGAAGTTTACTACGTCATCTCTTGCTGGCGGCCAAACACCAGCAGTCTCTAAGCGTTCATGGGCCCAATTCAATGCACAGAAGTAGGACCCCAAATCGTTCCCCTCCCTGACCACACCATGGGAGGAACGTCGGGCTAAGGATGGCAGTGGCTCTTATTTGCTCCAGTACATTGTATGTTCGAATGATGATGGGGAATCTTTAATGTCAATGAAGCCTCAGTTTTTTGTCAAGCATTTAGGGGAGGTGGAGGGCTTGTCCAAAATGAGATCCGGGTCAGTCTCGATCAAAACAGCATCCTCTGCCCAGTCAGAGGTGTTACTCGCTTGTGGCAAGCTGGAGATGTTTCTGTAACCATCACACCCCATAAGAGCTTAAATATAATCCAGGGTATCATATTTCACAGGGACCTTCTTCTGCAGGCTGACAATGAGCTGCGCGCCAATTTAGAGCAGTGAGGTGTACATTTCATTCAGCGTGTCCACCAGGGTCTGAGGGATAATCGGGTTGCCACCGGTGCCTTCATCTTGGACTTCAAGGGTGATACATTTCCCGAGAAAGTCAAAGTGATGGTCTACTGCTGTGATGAAAGCCCTATATCCCTCCCCCAATTCGGTGCTTCAAATGCTGGAAATTCGGCCGTATGTCTTCCCACTGTACTTCCAGTGTCACATGTCAAGATTGCGGATGTCCATCACAACCTAATACTCCATGTGCCCCGCCTCCCATCTGTGTCAACTGCAGAGAGCACCATTTGCCTTGCTTCCCTGACTGCAGGATTCTCCAAAAAACAAAAAAACAAAACGTGGATTACAAGATGCTGGACTGTCTGACCTACACCGAGGCTAAGAGGAAATTTGAACGCTTACATCCTGTACGTATGACATCATCTTAAGCCGCCACCGCTACGACAGTTCTAGCCCCATCAGCTCTGACAAACCGAGCTACCTCTCAGCAGAGCCGGAAGACTACACCTGCCCCCTTGATGATGGAGAGCGCTTCCCTCCCTATTGCTCCAGCACGACCTACTTCGGGAGCAAACCCCTGCCCTGTTCCCATCCATCAGGGATGTCAGTCCCCACTTCTGCGCCAAATAAGTGTAAATCTTCTTCTGCTCCACTCGCTAGGAAGGGGTCACTTCCCAGGTTTTTGCTAGTGGGAAAGATGACACCTGCTGAAGAGCCCAAAAGCAGCTGGTCATAAGGCTTCACGCACATCGTCAGTCCCAGAGACTTTCCCAGTCTCACGATATCATCCTCCAGTGGAATTGTGGCGGTTTTTTCCACCGCCTGGTTGAGCTACGGCAACTGTTAAGCTTTACACCTGCTATCTGCAGTGCCCTCCAGGAAACCTGGTTCCCAGCAATGCGGACCCCTGCCATCCATGGCTATAAGGGATATTATAGGAACTGTAGCGACTATAATAGACAGTCAGGTGGGGTTTGTGTTTATGTTCGAAACTCGGTCTGTAGTGAAACTGCGCCCCTTCAAACCCCTCTTGAAGCTGTGGCTGTCGCAATAAGGATGACACAGGAAATAACTGTCTGCAATGTATATCTTCCTCCAGATGGTGCAAATCCCTGAATGTATTAGCTGCACTGAGTAATCGACTCCCTAAGCCTTTCATTCTTTTGGGAGCTTTTAACACTTGTAACCCCTTGCGGGATGGCACCGTGCTTACTGGCCAAGGCAGAGATGTCTAAACTTCACTGTCACATTTCGACCTCAGCCTCTTCAATACTGGGGCTGCCACACATTTCAGTGTGGGTCATGGTAGTTACTCGGCGATTGACTTATCAATTTGCAGCCCAAGACTTCTCCCATCTCTCCTCTGAGAGCATGTGATGACCTGTGTGGTAGTGACCACTTCCCCATATTCCTGTGACAGCACCGGTGTCAGGCCCACAGGTGCCTGCCTAGACGGGCTTTAAACTAAGAGGACTGGGGAACTTCCACCTCTGCTGTCACTGTTGAATCTCCACGACATGGGAACGTCGACTTGATGGTTGAGCAGGTGACTACAACAATCCTTTCTGTGGCAGAAAATGTGATCCCTCACTCTTTGGTGGTCCCGGTGAAAGGCGGTCCCATGGTGCTTGCGAGAAGTCTTTGAAGCAATTAAGGAACATTGGTGAGCTCTACAACAGCATAAGTGGCACCCTTTCCTGGAACACCTCATAGCCTTTAAACTGCTCTGTGCCTGTGTTCACCAACTTATCAGACGACAGAAGCAGGAGTGTTAGTCGAGATATGTCTCAACCATTGGGTGCCATACATCACCTTCCCAAGTCTCGGCAAGGATCAAACTTGTTTCCCCCCAGGGGGTCCACAACTCTTTTGTGGATACGTGTGTGGTGAGCACGGGGCCCCAAGCTAGTGCAGTTCTCCTTCCTCAACGGGCTGCCCTAACCCCCTTCCCTATCCCTCCTCGTCCCCCAATCCTCCTCCCTCCCCTACCTCCCTTTCACACTCCCTCTTCTTGAGAGTAATGTATTGAGCCTTTGTTCGGATACAGACGTTTGGAAACTCCAGGATCCTGTTTCCTTTGTTTTTCTCCATCCTCACACTTTCTTCCTCTATTGGTCTTTCCCTACATTCACTCTTCTCCTTGCTTTCATGCCCTTACTTCTATCTCTGCCTCATTCTCCTTGCCCTATTCTCCTTGTCTTCTTTACTGTGTCTTATTCTCTGCTTCGGCGTTTGAGATTCTTTTTTCTATCCCTCTCTCTCTTTCCTCTCTCTTTCCTCTCTCTTTCCTCTCTCTTTCCTCTCTCTTTCCTCTCTCTTTCCTCTCTCTTTCCTCTCTCTTTCCTCTCTCTTTCCTCTCTCTTTCCTCTCTCTTTCCTCTCTCTCTCTCTCTCTCTCTCTCTCTCTCTCTCTCTCTCTCTCTCTCTCTCTCTCTCTTTCCTCCCTGTGCGTGTCTGAAGGCCGACCCACGTGTTCGCACACGTAGCCGGTGACGGGGTAACGCGTAATTTCCCACCCTGGGTAGACAAGTAAGGCACGCACGTACCCCCTGGTAAAGGCCAGGCCAAGGGAGGGGTGATTGCCTGTGCTGTTATCTTCCAAATGTGCCGATTGGTCCCTCCGTACGTTTCTCGGGAGGTGTGGACAATCACCTAGGGCCCTCTGAGAGGGCCCCCACAAGGAAGGAGCGCGCAATCAGAGACACTGGCAATCATGGGGGATTCATCCGCAATGGATTTCTTCTTCTTCTTCCATGTGTTCTGCCCAGAAAAAGAAAGCTACATTAAACTCCTGTTCAGAAAATTCTACCACCAGCACTGAAGTTTCTTGTTACAAGATCTGGCGGTCACGGTTTCTCAACAGTCAACCCTTTTGTCATTCAGAAGGCTGTAGATGTGATTGCAGGACCAGTGAAATCTTGTACTCAGTTGCGCAACGGTACCTTGTTGTTGGAGACAGTGTGTGCCTTCCAGGCCCAAAAATTACTTAGAGCCCCTCTCCTACACACATTTCCTGTACGGGTGGAGGCCCACCGCACCTTGATTTCGTTGCGTTGCGTTGCGTGGTGTGGTGTATACCAGGTCACTCAACGGACTAACTGATGAGGAGATTCTGTCTTTCCTTTCTGATCAGGGAGTGACGGCCGTCCATCGGGTCGTGAAAAGGGTCGACAAGGATCTCATACTGAACCGAGCCATATTCCTGACGTTTGACATTGTGCAACTGCCTTCACGAATTAAAGCAGGTTATGAGATCATTTCTGTTCGGCCATATGTACCCAGCCCTACAAGGTGTTACCAATGTCAGTGGTTTAACCATATACAGCAGTCTTGTTCAAGTGTGGCTAAATGCGTTACCTGTGGCAGGAACACCCATGAGGGTGACTATCCACCTCCGTCCCCTCATTGCATCAACTGTATGGGTGACCATGCTGCCTCCTCTCGCAACTGCCCCGTCTACAAAGATGAGAAAAATATACAGGAACTTAGAGTGAAAGAGAAGGTGTCGACCTCGGCTGCTCGCAAGTTATTCAATAGCAGAAAGCCCACTGTGCTTCTGGCAGGTTAATACAGTACCGTTCTCGCCTCTCCTCGGCCTACCAGGGAGTTAGCTACACAGACATGTGATCTAACATTTAGCGATTTGGTCATCAGATCGGCCAGTGCTAAGATTGCCCGATCGACGTCTCCTCTTCCTCCCACCAACCCTAAGGCTCAAACGTCATCTGCTACTGCTAAGACGAGAACCTCTAAATCAGATGCTCAGACCTTCAAAAAAGAACCGACACGTGGAGATTTCTTCTGTACACAAACTTCACAGCCATCATAACTTCTCCAGCTGCAACAGTCAGGTCGCATACCTCACGGAAGTTATTCTCACTGCTGCTGAATATTCCATCCCTCTTACTTCCTCTTCTCCACGTCGAGTCCCAGTCCCCTGGTGGACTACAGCATGCAGCGACGCTATTCGTGCTCGGCGACGTGCTTTACGCACCTTCCAACGCCACCCTACGATGGCGAACTGTGTCAGTTACAAACGAGTCTGTGCACAATGTCGTCGTGTTACCTAAGAAAGCGAAAAGGTTTGCTTGGTGGCTTTCACCAGCTCATTCAACAGTTTTACTCCTCCTTCGGTTGTCTGGGGGGTGGCCTATGCTGGCTATCTGGCACCAAGGTCCACTCCCCGATTTCTGGCATGACTAGCGAATGAAGTCCTTGTGGATCCTGAGGATGTCTCAAATGCCTTCGGCCACTTTTTCGCGGAGGTTTCGAGCTCTGCCCATTACCACTCTGCCATCCTCCCCAGAAAACAAGCAGAGGAGGCACGGCCACTTTCTTTCCACCACCACGCGGGAACTCGAAAGTGCACTCGCCCGGTCCCAATCCTCTGCTCCAGGGCCCTATGGTATCCATATTCAGATGCTGAAGAACCTTTCTCCTGCAGGTAAAGGCTTTCTTCTTCGCGCCTATAATCGCATCTGGACTGAAGGTCATGTTCCCACATGCTGGTGTGAAGCAATTGTTGTTCCCATACCCAAACCGGGAAAGGACAAATACCGTCCTTCCAGTTATTGCCCTATCTCCCTTACCAGCTGCGTCTGCAAGGTGATGGAGTGTATGGTAAATTCTAGATTGGTTTGGCTCCTTGAAACTCGACGCCTCCTTACCAATGTCCAATGTGGCTTTCATAGGTGCTGCTCTGCTGTTGACCACCTAGTTGCCTTGTCGACCTTCATTATGAACAACTTTTTGCGTAAGCGCCAGACGGTGGCTGTGTTCTTCGATTTGGAGAAGGCTTACGACACCTGTTGGGGGGCGGGCATTCTTCGCACCATGCGCACTTGTGGCCGCCTCCCTCTTTTTATTAATGCGTTTTTAATGGATCGAATGTTCAGGGTACGTGTGGGTTCTGTTTGGTCAGATGCCTTTCGCCAGGAGAATGGTATGCCCCAGGGCTCCGTTTTGAGTGTGGCCCTTTTTGCCATAGCTATCAATCCAATAATTGATTGCCTTCCAGCTGACGTTTCAGGCTCCCTTTTCGTGGACGAATTTACGATCTACTGCCATGCTCAGAGAACATGTTTCCTGGAGCGCTGTCTTCAGCGTTATCTAGACCATCTATATTGCTGGAGTGTCGCTAATGGTTTCCGTTTTTCTGGTGAGAAAACGGTCTGTATGAACTTCTGGCGTTACAGTTTCTTCCACCGTCTTCCTCACGTCTCGGTCCCGTTGCTCTCCCATTCGTGGAGACAACAAAATTTTTGGGTCTTACATTTGACAGGAAACTTTGCTGGTCTCCACATGTGTCTTACTTGGCTGCTCACTGTACCCGTTCCCTAAATGTCCCCAGTGTTCTCAGCGATACATCATGGGGAGCAGATCGAATGGTCCTGCTTTGCTTACATCGGTCCATTGTCCAATCAAAGCTGGATTATGGGAGCTTTGTCTACTCTTCTGCCCGGCCGTCCATCTTATGCCGTCTAAACCCTATCCACGATCGGGGGTTACGTCTGGTGACTGGAGCATTCTACACCAGCCCTGTTGAGTCTGTATGCTGAAGCTGCCGAATTACCGCTAAACTACTGGCGCAATATGTTCCTTTGTCAGAACGCCTGCCGGCTGATGTCAATGCCCGCCCACCCGTCATATTTCTCCTTCTTTGACGACTCTCTCGACCGCCAATAAGGGCTGTATGTCTCTGCCCTCTTACCTCCTGGAGTTCGCTTTCGTAGCCTGCTTCAGCAACTTGATTTTACCCTCCCTACGACTTTGAGTGGGTGTGAGCCCAACGCCACCTTGGCTCCAGGCTCAGGATCCCGTTCACCTTGAACTCGGCTCGCTCCCAAAGGAGAGGACCGCGAATTCGATATACCACTAGAAGTTTGTCGAACTTCATTCAAGGCTTGCTAATAACGTCTTTATTTACACAGATGGCTCCAAGACTACTGCTGGCGTCGGATGTGCCTTTGTCATTGGGGGTGATACCTTTCAATACTGGCTCCTTGACCAGTGTTAAAGCTTTACAGCTGAGCTTTTTGCTCTTTATCAGGCTGTTCAGTATATCCGCCGCCATCGTCATTCTCCATATGCCATCTGCTCTGATTCTTTGAGTGCCATTCAAAGTCTCCATGACTCATATTTGGACCACCCTCTCGTCCAACGAATTCAATGGTCTCTTCAGTCGCTAGCTAATACCAGCGCTCATGTCCTTTTTTTTTTGTGGATTCCTGGCCATGTTGGTGAACCTGGGAACGAAGCTGCTGATGCTGCGGTCAAGGCTGCTGTCCTCCTGCCTCGGACAGCTTCCTTTTGTGTCCCATCAACTGATGTTCTTGGGGTTCTTTGTCGGCGCCTTTCATCATTGTTGCATGAGGCTTGGTCCTCTCCCCGTGAAAATAAGCTTAGGGCCATCAAACCGATCCCGACTGCTTGGACGACCTCTTCACGCCCTTCCCGGTGAGAGGTCATTTTGGCCAGGTTGCGGATTGGGCATTGCCGATTTAGCTACCACTACCTGTTGTCCGGTGACCCCACCCTGCAGTGCCCCTGTGGTCATCCCTTGATGGTGTGCCATGTTTTATTGGCCTGTCCCCGTTTTATTCACTCTCGTGTTGTCCTGTGTCTGCTGTCTACCTTACAGGAACTTTTAGCTGATGACACTCGAGCAGCTGCTCGTGTCCTTAGTTTTATTACATTGACAGACTTGTCCAAAACGATCTAACTCTTTTATTTTGTTTCTCTGCGTCTTTGTAAATACTTTCTGGTGTTGGCCCCCCCTTGCATTTTTCTACGCTATTAGTGCACTAACATTTGTGACTGGGCACTAATGACGTTAGTAGTTGCGTGCCCTAAAACAAAAAAAAAAAGAAAAATCAAACATGTTTTTGGGTACCAGACCCCAACAGGTGTTCCTGGTGTTAACATAAAATTTGTGTTATAATCGCGATTGCCAAGGATTTTGCTGAGGACTTTGCTTGAGCCACTGTGTCGGAGAACTACCCCCCCCCCCCCCCCCCCCCCTCCCTCGATCGGATCGGATCCACAGTCAGATGATTAAATATCTCTCATCTGACTACAAGCGACATCTCCTCGTCATCTTCAACCGGATCTGGTGCGATCATGACTTTCCATCGCAATGGCGTGAGAGTACCATCATTCCAGTGCTCAAACCCGGTAAAAACCCACTTGATGTGGATAGCTATCGGCCCATCAGCCTCACCAATGTTCTTTGTAAGCTGCTGGAACGTATGGTGTGTTGACGGTTGGGTTGGGTCGGGTCCTGGAGTCATGTGGCTTACTGGCTTCATGTCAGGCGGCTTTCGCCAGGTTTGCTCTACCAATGATAGTCCCTCGAGGCTGCCATCTGAACAGCCTTTTCCAGACACCAACACCTGGGTGCCATCTCTTTTGATTTATGAAAAGCGTGTGACACGACCTGGCAACATCATACCCTTGCAACATTATATGAGTGGGGTCTCAGAGGTCCGCTCCTGAGTTTTATCCAAAATTTCCTGTCACTTTGTACTTTCCATGTTCAAGTTGGTGCCTCCCATAGTTCCACCCATATCCAGGAGAATGGGGTCCCACAGGGCTCTGTATTGAGTGTATCATTATTTTTAGTGGCCATTAATGGCTTAGCAGCAGATGTTGGGCTGTCTGTCTCACCTTCTCTGTATGCAGACGACTTCTGCATTTCGTAATGCTCCATGATTACTGGTGTTGCTGAGCAGTGCCTACAAGGGGCCATCTGCTAGGTGCAGTTATGGGCTGTAGCCCACAGCTTTCAGTTTTCAGTCGTGAAGTTGTGTATTATGCACTTCTGTCAGCGTCATACCGTTCATCCAGAATGATGACTTTACCTTAATGACAATCCACTCACTGTAGTGGAGACATATCGATTCTTAGGACTGGTTTTTGACACTTGATTGACTTGGCTTCCTCGCCTTCATCAGCTTAAGTGAATGTGCTGGCAGCACCTCAATACCCTCCACTGCCTGAGCAACACCAACTGGGGTGCAGATCGCTCTACGCTGCAGCTGCTCTACAGAGCCCTTTTTCAGAGCTCCCGCATCGGCAGCCCTGGTCAGGGATTCCAATTGCAGTTTGTGACCGATCCCTTCTTTCTGAACTAGAGTCCTTGCCTTTACCACCTATACTTGATGTCCATTCACGTTCACCTCCATGGTATACACCTAGGCCGCGGCTTCGCCTCGACCTTTCACATGGCCCTAAGAACTCGGTTAACCCCCACAGCTCTCCGCTGCCACTTCCTCTTGATTCTTGACATGTACTGCAGCCATTTACTGGTTTATACTGATGGCTCGACGGCTGATGATCACGTCGGCTATGCGTATGACCATGCATGGAGGAAATATTGAACAGCATTCCTTGCCTGATGGCTGCAGTGTTTTCACTGCTGAGCTGATGGCCATTTCTTGTGCTCTTGAGCACATCCGTTCATGCTCTGGGGAGTAGTTTCTTCTGTGTACTGACTCCTTGAGCAGCCTACAAGCTATCAACCAGCGCCACCCTCGTCATCCTTTGGTAGTGAACATCCAGGAGTCCATCTATGCCCTGGAACATTCCAGTCATTCAATGGTGTTTGTCTGGACCCCAGGTCATGTTGGAATCGCAGGCAATGAACTTGCTGACAGGCTGGCCGAGCAGGCTATACGGAAACTGCTAATGGAGATCGGCTTCTCCGCAACTGACCTGTGTTCAGTACTACACCACAGGGTTTTGCGACTTTGGGAGACAAAATGGCATAACCTCAGTGAGCAGAACAAACTGTGTGCCATTAAGGAGACTACGAATGTGTGGAAGACCTCCATGCGGGCCTTTCACAGGGACTCTGTGGTTCTCTGTCGGATCCGCACTGGCCGCGCTTGGGTTACGCACTGCTACCTTCTGTGCCCTGATGACCCGCCTCAGTGTCAGTGCAGTGTCCATCTGACAGTGGCCCATATCTTGGTGAGCTGTCCTTCTTTGGCTGCCCTGCAATGGGCTCTTCAGTTACCGGACTTGTTGCCATTAATTTTAGCTGATAACGCCCCTCATCAGCTAATTTAGTTTTACATTTTATATGTGACGGGGGGCTTCATCATTCTATATAAGTTTTTGTGCATGTCCTTTGTGTTCTCTACACTAATGCTTTTAGGCTGGATGTTTTAATGTGTTGCTGAGTGGCTGGCTTTTCCCTTTTATTCTCTTGGTTGGCCAGCCACAGTCGTCTGCTCTCTTGTTTTTATCCCATCTACCTGTTTCTTGTTTCTCTCTGTGGCCTTCTGTTCATGTTTTCTCCATAGTAGTGTTGGTTGTCCTTCTGTCATTCTTCTGGTTCTTCCATTCTCCTGTTATTGTGCTGTATGTCTCCTTCCTTTTCTTCTTTCCCTTGTGTAATTATTTTACTGGGAATAAGGGACCGATGACCTCGCAGTTTGGTCCCCGCCCCCCTCCTTTAAACCAACCAACTGGCAGACTTTTGAAGATAGAAATAAGTTTGAAGAACCAGTTTTAAACGATGACTGTAAAAATTTATTGCATTTCCCTATGTATCGCTCACATAGGGATCATGAGGATAAGAGTAGAATAATTACTGCACACATACACAGAGGCATTCAGTCAGTCATTCTTTCCATGCTCCATACATGGAAGGAACCCCAATAACTGGTGCAATGGGATGTGCCCTCAGCCATGCACTTTCTGGTGGTTTGCAAAGTATGGATGTAGATCTAGATGTAGAAAATGGTAACTTCCAAAAATTCTCAAAAATCACTTTTGTTTGTGTTAATACATATTGAAATTTTGGATGATCTGTTCTTTGGCAGTAACTAAGTATCACAAATGCTGATTTGCCATGAAGGAAGTTATCCAAAAATACTCTTACTGGTAACTTACAAAAATATAGCTGTGTAAGTGTCCAAAAATTCTCAAAAAAACCTATTTGTCTTGTAATTATACAATGAAATTAGGGAAAGATTGTCTTGAAAGAGAATAGGTCTACCATTCTCAAATTTTGAAAGAGCACAAATAAGTTTAAGCTGAAGGTTGATAATAACAGTAAGTTTGTCAAGGCACTCATGAATGTTTGAAATTTCACAGTATGTCACAGTGCAAATGGGTATTGATAAAATTGGTGAAAGACTATGCAAAAGTGATGTGAACAGTAAAATATGCAAATCTAAAATTTCAGATCGGCACACAACATCTTGCAGTTGTGGTGTTGCTTTTTGATACAAATAAATGTGAGAGTGCATAGTTTTCTTTTCTTTCTTTCTTTCTTTCTTTCTTTTCTGTGCCAACTTCTTTACTGGCTTGCCAAAGTAATACACTGCAGCATGAGTTTATCTTAGTCAGAATCCAGAAAATGTGCAGCCCCAACAAATCATGTCTTCTGCATATTGCAGCTAACAATGCTGCCTGCAAATGCTTTATCAGTACTCGTCATATTCATGGCTTACCTTCTAGATAAAATAATCTTTGTTCACATTTGAATACTGAAAAGTGTCTTGGACCTTGTTGATCCTTATACATATATGAACGTATTGCAAAAGTTATTGGTCTGTAACTCTACGTGTACCCACATGATAAAATACCATGAAGTACACATACTGTCCTTATTACATAAGGAAATACTGAGCCACAGTGAGCTGTCTTCTCCTTATACTTGGCTGTACCTTCCAGCCAACAACAACTCTTATTTCTGCACTGTGCTGACACATAGCAGGAAACTGAACTGGCCTCAGAGGGCCACACAGAAGGTATAGTAGATGGGAAAAACACATGATTTGACACAGGCCTTGCTATCAACTCAAGGCATTGATCTAACTGCTCTGCTAACCTAAAAGAGTGACTTACATTATATGACAGAGTAACTTCTAATCTGTCTAATATGTAGAAAACAAAAAAGAAACTTAATTAATGCAAATGTTTTAGTGAGTCTTATAAAATGACATGATCAGCACTGTTTAGTAACATTATCAGGATGCTACATAACTTATGGAACTGCCTAAAGATACCAGTTATAACTGCTGGCAAGCATTGGAAAGCAGCTGTAATCCACGCAATGATGAATGCATGAAACTAGTTAAATTATGCAAAATGCATGAAAGTGTAAAATATAATTGTATTTCTTACACTATTGTACGTACTACGTTGTATAATGAAGCATATAAGCAAACCAAGAGAAAAGTGTAACAGTTCATTTTGAAGAAAGCTTGGTGAATGTGATACTAGGTTTATATCTTAATGTGCATTTCTCTTTTGTTGCGATACAGATCTTGTGAAACTTTCTGGCAGATAAAAACTTCATGCCAGACCAGGCCCTGAACCTGGGACCTTTGCCTTTCCCAGTCCAGCACACAGTTTTAATCTGGAAAGAAGTATGAAATTGGCACATACTCCACTGCAAACTGGAAATTCTGGAAAAAACCCCATGCTCTGGGTTAGCCAATTCTGTCATAAACTTTCTTCTAGGAGTGTTAGTCATGCAAGGTATGCAGGAGAACTTCTGAGGAGTTTGGAAGGTAGGAGAAAAGCACTGGTGGATGTGAATCAGTGAGGGCAGGTCATGAGTTCTGCTTGGATAGCTCAGTGAGTAGAGCTCTTTCCCCATAAAGGCAATATCTCAGGTTCAAATCCCAGCTCAGCACAGTTTTAATCTGCCAGGAAGTTTAAAATTAGTAGATGCTTCGCCGCTGAATAAAAATTTGTTCTGGTTACAGGTCACCTGATGGTCATCCATGAAATTGCCTGGTAGTGTCATGTAGAGCTCTTTTTTTTGGAAAAAAGACAAACTAGGCAGTGACTTGGATATGCTTTAAAGTATCAGTAGCTGTGACAGCATAAATGTGTACCTCAAAGTAAAAATTACATATTGAGGCTTCCAGTTTCGGGTGAATGATGGAGCATTGTATTGAGTCCACCTCAGCCTATCCTCATCTAAGTTGCAGGATTTTGCACCCATTGTCATTGGTGATATGATCTTCAGAGTCGTTAGGCCATGTCATATTCCTCTTCAAACTTCATCAGTGATTGATCCCTCTGCTGAGATCCTCTTCAGGATTCCTCTGATTTCCCACAACGGCTGAACACTCTTTGACCATCCTGAACAAGGTCCCAGAGGAATCGAAACATCTATCATTGAAGAGGAATATGACATGGCTTAATAACACTGAAGATTTTATCATCAGTCATTGTCTTTCTGAGAAATCTATCTTCAGTTTGTACATTAAGCTGTCGACTGTTCCTCTTTAAAGAGACAGCTGCAAGCTTTTCCCTTACTTAAACTGTGACAGGCTATTACAATAATGTGTTTTGGTACAGGTTACTGTTGTTGTTGTTGGTTTTTTTTCCATTCTGATAACTGGCTTTGTTCAGTTAAAGAGTATTTTGGATCTTTTTAAAAAAATAAGCATACTGTTATCATACCTAATTCATGATATATCATACACATTTGTAAATAATAGATTTCAGCTATCAGTCGCACTTTTGAAATTCCAGCTAGAAACTAGCTGTTTTCAATGCACTATCATTTTTGATCAATGCATGTAATTCCTGTTCGTTGGGCCTCATCTACAGTTCATTGAGTATTCAATGAACTGTGGATGAAGCCCGACCAACAGGCATTACACACTTCATAAGGAAAATTAGTATGTCTATTTTATTTTTAAACACTCTGGCACATTATATCACAATTGTCACTGTAATGTTTTTTTATATAACCTCACCAATCTGCCTATGGATTTTGACAGCTTTCACACATTTTGCCCACAGAAAATGAACCACAGCTCATTATTCCACATCTGGCAAGATTTTCAGTTAACTAAATCATTATAAATAGGCATAAACAAGTTTAAAAATAAATGAATGAATGCGTAAACTATGACATCTGTAATGAGCCAGTAGACAAAAGTACTTGACATGCATATGCAGATTGCAGAGTGCAGCAACATGGTGGTGCATTTTTTAAAAATAGTACAGCTCATAGTGATAAACTGTGCTCCTTCAAATTTAAATGCACAGAGGACATTTGGGGTCAGTGATATGTTATTTGTGTAAAACTTGAAAGCTGTAAAGTCTGTATTGAAAAAGATAGTGATACTTACCATATAGTGTGATCTAAATGATTAATGGAAAGTCTCATATAAGATGTGAAACAAATACTAACAAAGAGATAGAGGGGCTGGCCAGTACTTACCTCAGCTCAGTACAGCCGATAGATACACATAAAACAGAACTGAAAATTTACATTCCTAGCTTTCGGAACTTTGTTCCTTCATCAGGGAGGAGAGAGGGGAAAAAAGGGAAGAAGGGAAAGTGGATTCAGTTACTCACAACCCAGGTTATGAAGCAACAGGGAAAGGTAAACAGGGAGGGTAGCAAGGATGGAGGCATGGTTGTCAGAGGGAAGCCAAAGATATTCTACTGTAAGTACTGTGCCAGCTTCAACCAAAGAGGATGCATACAGAAGTAAAGAGGTATATAGTATAAAGATAAAGATAAACACAACTATGTAGGATGAAAAGATGCGTGAATGGCTAAAGAGGAAAGGGAAAGAGGAGAAGACTGAAGAGTGAATGGGAGTGAGGTTGTTTAACGTAGGTTCAGTCCAGGGGGATGGCGGGATGAAAGGATGTGTTGGAGTGCAAGTTCCCATCTCCGCAGTTCAGAGGGACTGGTGTTGGGTGGGAGAAGCCAAATGGCACATACGGTGTAGCAGGTTCCTAGGTCCCTAGAATTATGCTGGAGGGCATGCTCCGCTACTGGGTATTGGGCATCTCCTAGGCGGACAGTTCGTCTGTGTCCGTTCATGCGCTCAGCCAGTTTGGTTGTTGTCATGCCGATGTAAAAGGCTGTGCAGTGCAGGCATGTCAACTGACATGCCTGCACTGCACAGCCTTTTACATCGGCATGACAACAACCAAACTGGCTGAGCGCATGAACGGACACAGACGAACTGTCCGCCTAGGAGATGCCCAATACCCAGTAGCGGAGCATGCCCTCCAGCATAATTCTAGGGACCTAGGAACCTGCTACACCGTATGTGCCATTTGGCTTCTCCCACCCAACACCAGTCCCTCTGAACTGCGGAGATGGGAACTTGCACTCCAACACATCCTTTCATCCCGCCATCCCCCTGGACTGAACCTACGTTAAACAACCTCACTCCCATTCACTCTTCAGTCTTCTCCTCTTTCCCTTTCCTCTTTAGCCATTCACGCATCTTTTCATCCTACATAGTTGTGTTTATCTTTATCTTTATACTATATACCTCTTTACTTCTGTATGCATCCTCTTTGGTTGAAGCTGGCACAGTACTTACAGTAGAATATCTTTGGCTTCCCTCTGACAACCATGCCTCCATCCTTGCTACCCTCCCTGTTTACCTTTCCCTGTTGCTTCATAACCTGGGTTGTGAGTAACTGAATCCACTTTCCCTTCTTCCCTTTTTTCCCCTCTCTCCTCCCTGATGAAGGAACAAAGTTCCGAAAGCTAGGAATGTAAATTTTCAGTTCTGTTTTATGTGTATCTATCGGCTGTACTGAGCTGAGGTAAGTACTGGCCAGCCCCTCTATCTCTTTGTTAGTATTTGTTTTACCATATAGTGTCATCTCTAAAAGAATCTTTGCATCTGTGTTTTCAGCTGGCATTATGTTTGTGCCGTTCTCACTGACAGAAGATGGATATGAGTCACATTTTGCCGTCAATTACTTGGGTCACTGCCTGCTCACACACCTACTGCTGCCACAGCTGAAGGTAGGTGGGCACTCGAGAGACGTCAATGCACGCATCATTAATGTCTCCTCCAGTGCCCACGTGGTGGGGAACATAAACTTCAAGGACTTAAACTTGAAGTAAGTACATATCACATGTAACTGCCCAGTGCTTCTTATTCCCAGTGTTTCTTATTGCATATCTGTTATGTGATAAATATTTAATATTTTTGTCCATTTCTGTGTATATGAGATAGAAGTTGTAATATTCACTTATCGCAGCTTAGTAGTATTCAGCACACTCTACAGCAGTCTTCACATAACACAGCAACACATTTAGAGATGAAAGGCTCCCATCCTAGGGCAGTAAATGTTCACATCATCTCATCAAAATTATTAAGACACTCGTAGCAGCAATCATAACACACAGTTTTAACAGCAACAGGCATTTTCTGTATGGGGTGCACTTATTGAAACCAAGTTTTGAAAACAGCCAAAAGTTGCACTTAGTATTTTTTTGTTTAGTATTTTAACTCTTCAAATGAAAAATAGTGTAATCAGAATCAAAGATACAAGCTGAGATAATATGGAGAATTTACATTGACATTACGTTTTATGCAGTTGTAATTAATCTTTTGATACACTGTACCATGAGCATTAAAAGGACTGTTGTACAGTCAGATTAATCTTTGGCACTGTCAGTGTCATCATTTACTGCTGTACTTTACATTCAAAGTTTAAGTACTACAGTACAGCCAGTTTGATCTTTAGTGCTGTCAGCCAGTAATGTCAGTGTAAGTTTCCTGTATGATCTTAATTTATACTTTTCATTCTAATGATGCTCTTCTTCTTTTGTAGAGGTGAAACTGGTAAATAAAAAATACTAAGTGCAACTTGTGGCTATTTTCAAAAACTTATAACACACAGTGTTTCGGTGAGCACAACAATGTACAGTTTATGCTTGACTGGTGGGTGTGTTATAAGATAACACGGTTTGTGGCAACGACTGGCAAAGGGGACTGTGACAGTACGTCCACATTTACAAAGTATACTTTCTCTTGCTATCATCATTCTTGGAATATTAACTTAGTGAGCTCATTTTGTCATGAACACAAACCACAATATTTTTCTCCAATTGTGTTATCAACTGTACGTGTCCCATATATTTTGTTAGGACAATGATACTGTAGCTTATTTTGGTTTCAGGTACGTAATAAATAAAAAAAGAATATTAACAGAGTCTTCCGTTGGTTCTTTGTAGAACAACATTTCAATAATAAATGAAAAGCACCAGTTTGCTTTTGTTCTATGTCTGAAGATGGCCTTGTAAGCCGAAAACCGGTTAGCAATAAAAATAATATTGTAGAACAAAAGCAAACTGGTGCTTTTCATTTATTATTAAAAAAAGAATAGATGATTTTTTTTCCTGCTGATTTCATTTAAAAATTGAAATGTTTTATCTGTCTATGTAGAGAAAGGGGTTTTCTTTCACATTGTCTCTGAAAACTGTTGATAATTAAAACAATCTTTGCACTTTTTTATTTTCTGATTCTCAGGAGTGGTTTTCCTTTTCTTTCTTTAATTATTTTTTTATGTAATTTAATATCAACATACATTCCTTTAATGCTGAAGCATTTCATTTGTAGTTAATATTACCAGTTCAACATCATTGATTAACTCCAGTATTTAGATGGCCAAGCAGCTCTGAAATATCTATCAGCCCCTGGAATGAGATCAAAGTTCATTGCAGAATGCCATGAATCCCTTAAGAGACCAGAGGATAGCAACAAGGCAAGTCTGCTATGGGTGTCTGGCTGATAGGCTAGCCAGGATGGGCAACAATCTCATTTGTTGGACTGGAACCTATCCTAACTATCCCTGAGGTGGTGATAAAATATTAACTGTGTAGGTCTATCAGAAGGCAGAATTTAGAACTTTGGACTAACACCCAAAAACAGAAACTTGGCAAGCTCATGATAAAGAGAAGTTCTATGCATTCCAGGACTTGAATAGAAGGCAGATTAAACGCATGTATGGTAAATGTGACTGACCAAAGGAACTTCAAGAAACATCTACACATAATGGGAGTAGAGAAAGAAGCCTCTAAGTGCAGACAATGTGGTGCAAGGGATGAAACTGCACCACCTCTAATGTGAAGCACTGGAGACCAAAGGGCACAAAATATATAGATCGCAAGTTCCTTAAGAGATTGTGTCTAACAAAGGCCCAGTAAAGGGTATCCCAGTATTCCTCAGGGGTTCTGGCTGGCTTTACTAGAATGACTGGGAGAAAAACTGCACAATATACTTAGTTTCATTGTGGGCAACAGAGGATTAAGTCCACTGTTGTTCTGCCTTCCTAATTAAATCAAATCAAACTCCACTATACAGATATACATATCGCATGTAACAATTCCGTGTATTTATTCTTGAGCAAGGCTAACAAGGAAGAGGTAAAACTTCAATATAACAAGCAACATGATACATATTGTCCTAAATATATCAATGAAAATAATAAATTTTTGAAAATAAAGTGTAATTGGATAGATAAAAAAAAGCCACCCACCAAGAGGCAGGAGGACACACATATAAAGGTATTAAAGTTTGCAAACTTTTGGAGCCAGTGGCTCCTTCTTCTGGCAGAAGGGTTGAAGGGGAAGGAAGAGGGGTGAAGGGAAAAAGACAGTTGAGGATCAGGAAAAGGAGTAGAATTTGGAAAAGTCGCCCAGAACAGCAGCTCAGGAGAGACTTGCTGGACAGGATGAGAAGGAAGACTGATAGTTGGGGACACTCTAACAGGATGAGTAAGAAAGACGGATTGTTGGAGACTGCACCAGATGAGATTTAAAAACCGAAGAGTTTAACGGTGAAAGATAGGATAATACACAAGATAGAGATTACTGCCAAAACATCGTGCACAAGTTGAGAGTAGAAAGCTTTATGCATTGTATGTGAGAGGTGGGAGGTGGAAGATGGGGGGGGGGGGGGGGGGAGTGGCAGATAATAGACAGGTCAGAAAATGACAAAGAAAACTAAAAGGAAATGAAGACAGGAATAGTTACTGTGAAGAAAATGCTGATACCTGAGAAATTAACATAAATTAAGGCCAGGTGGGTGGCGAGAACCAAGGACATGCTGTAGTGCCAGTTCCCATCTGCGGAGTTCTGAAGACATGGTGTCTGCAGGTAGAATCCAGATGGCACGTGTGATGTAGCAAGCACCTAGGTCATGACTGTTAAGTTGCAGAGCATGCTCTGCATTAGTATATTGTGTGTTCCCTCTGTCTATGCCCGTTACACTTAACTGACAAGTTGGTGGTAATCATGCTCATGTAAAAGCCCAAACAGTGTTTACATAACAGTTGGTATACAACATGTCATTTCACAGGTGTGTCTCCCTTTTGTAGTATATGTTTTGCCTGTTGCGGGGCTGGAACAGATGGTGATAGGAGACTGCACAGGGCAAGTCTTACAGCAAGAGCAGTCACAAGGACTGAAACGATAGGGTAGGGAGATAGGGGCAGAAGGAGCATAGGGTCTGACAAGGCTATTGTGGCGATTGGAGGGTGACAAAAAGCAATTGTAGGTGTGACAGACAGAATGTCAGATAGAGTGGACCTACTTTCAGGGCATGATCTTAGGAAGTCATAGTCTTCTCGCAGTAGTTGATTAATTCATTCAAGGCCAGGATAATACTGAGTGACAGATTGGATGTGATAGAGAAATCTGCTCTTGAACTAGGCTTGTGTGGCAAGTACATCCAGTGAAGGTGGAGGTGAGAATGGTGCTGTATTGCTGTGATGGGTTTGTACCATAACAAATATTTTTACCTCTTATGCCAAGGCTGTATTGGAAAGAACGTATGACATGAAAAGGATGACAACTGTCAAAATGTAAGTACTGTTGTTTGTTAGTAGGTTTAATGTGGACAGAAGTGTGTAGTTGGCCTTCAGTGAGTGTGAGATAAACATCAAGGAAAGTGGCATGGGATTCGGAATAGGACCATTTGAAATTTAATTGGGAGAAGGTATTTAGAGATTCCAGGAATTTAAGAGGTCAGCCTCACCACGAGTCTGTTTGACAAAGATGTCACCTATGTATGTAAACCAAACCAGGGGCTGAATGCTTATGGAACCCAGGAAAGCCCCCTCTAAGTGACCCATGGAAAGGTTGGCATCAGAAGGAGCCCTTCTTGGTTCCCATTGCTGTACCCCTTATCTTTTTGTATGTCTGCCACTCAAAGGTGAAGTAGTTGTAGGTACCTATAAAGTTGCTTAAGGTGAACAAGTAGGATGTCTTAGGTTTGGAATCAGGTGGGTGCTGGCTGAGAAAATATTCAGCGGTAGACCAACCATGGACATGGGCATATTAGAATAGAGGGAGGTGGCATCAACTGCAACAAGCAAGGTGTATAGTGGTGGTGGTATGGGCACAGATTTCAGATGTTCTAGGAAATGTTTGGCTTTTTTTTTATTTAGGAGGGAAGTCTTAGTGCTATTGGTTGCAGGTGTTGATCATTGCATAGTTGGTGGGTGCTTTGAAGCTGTCAACTATGGGTTGGCCATGGTGATTTGGTTTAAGGTTCTTATAAGGTAAAAGGTGGGGATGCGTGGTTTGGATGGAGTAAGAAGGTCTATAGATTGAAGTGTTAGTCCTTGTGACAGGCCTGAGGTTTCAAGGAGAGGCTGCAGGTCAGTTTGAATCACAGGGATGGGATCCTGACGGCAGATACTGTACATAGATGTCGGACAGCTGACGTAGAACTTCACTTGCATAATCCCATTGGTGAAATACCACAGTGGTAGATCCCTTGTCTGCTGGGTGGATCATGATGATGTCAGCATTTAGGGAACCAAGAGCCTGGAGTGGTGCAGTGGACAGGTTAGGGTCATGTTGTAGGAACCTGAGGAAGGGTTGTAAAGCAAAGCTGGATGTGAGTTCTTGGAAGGCTTATAAGGAATAATTTTGAGGTGTGGTGGTGGATCAAGCCCTCAACAGTCAGTCTTTCCTTCTAATCCCACCTGTCAAGTCTTTCCTGACCTGGTGTTCTGCGCAACTTTTCCAAATTCTGCCCCTTTTCCTAAACTTCACCTGTCCTTTTCCTTCATCCCTCTTCCTTGCTGTTCAACCCTTCTGCCAGAAGGAGCCACTGGCTTGGAGAGCTTCCAAACTTTAATACCTTTATGTGTCAGTTCTCCTGCCATATTAGTCTTACAGTTATTGATTGTCACTACAATTGGAATTCAATTAATGTGACTAAATCGGAAGTCTGCAACACTGAATGGTGGGATCTTCTTATGGTTACTGGTTATTGTAGAAGTTTTAGTAGTGACCAGGTCAGCATATGAGGCTGTCATAGCACAGATACCATGTCAGAATGTAGCATCTCTCATGTGCTCGACATGAAAAAGAAATAAAATGTAATAAATGTTTATTAAATCACCCTATCATTTAGTAATATTATTCAGTCTTCTCAACTGTAATATCTTTGGTGGGAATCGTAGCAGTGTGAGAAGTCCCATACCTTGCCACATACAGGATGCAGACTGGTGTGCAAGGATAAGCTGTGATGAGATGGCAAAATCACAAAATGTGAAAAATTGTGAAGTAAGATAAGGACTACTTGTCCTACATATTTTATTTTATAATGTCAGCTAAACATTTTTTAGTAATTTCGGTAATGTCATTCAAATATTAACAGTGTGATGATGAGGTCCTTTATCTCAAAATGTGTGGTGGCTGTGTTTGGTGGTGCTTACTGTAAAATGAGTGGAACACCATAGAGCTCCCTGAGCTCCCCCCTCCCCCCCTCCAGGAACCATGGACCATGGACGTTGCTATTGGTGGGGAGGCTTGCGTGCCTCAGCGATACAAATAGCCGTACCATAGGTGCAACCACAATGAAGGGGTATCTGTTGAGAGGCCAGACAAACATGTGGTTCCTGAAGAGGGGCAGCAGCCTTTTCAGTAGTTGCAGGGGCAACAGTCTGGATGACTGACTGATCTGGCCTTGTAACATTAACCAAAACGGCCTTGCTGTGCTGGTACTGCGAATGGCTGAAAGCAAGGGGAAACTACAGCCATAATTTTTCCCGAGGGCATGCAGCTTTACTGTATGGTTAAATGATGATGAGGTCCTCTTGGGTAAAATATTCCGGAGGTAAAATAGTCCCCCATTCAGATCTCCGGGCGGGGACTACTCGAGAGGACGTCGTTATCGGGAGAAATAAAACTGGCGTTCTACGGGTCGGCGCATAGTGTCAGATTCCTTAATCAAGCAGGCACGTTAGAAAATTTAAAAAGGGAAATGGATAGGTTGAAGTTAGATATAGTGGGAATTAGTGAAGTTCGGTGGCAGGAGGAACAAGACTTTTGGTCAGGTGACTACAGGGTTATAAACACAAAATTAAATAGGGGTAATGCAGGAGTAGGTTTAATAATGAATAGGAAAATAGGAATGCGGGTAAGCTACTACAAACAGCATACTGAACG
This sequence comes from Schistocerca americana, assembly GCF_021461395.2. Classification (NCBI taxonomy): domain Eukaryota; kingdom Metazoa; phylum Arthropoda; class Insecta; order Orthoptera; family Acrididae; genus Schistocerca; species Schistocerca americana. The sequence goes on along the minus strand of NC_060125.1, from coordinate 554,163,867 downwards.
CATTATTGTGGCCAAGATAGATACGAAGCCTACGCCTACCATAGTAGTACACGTTTATATGCCGACTAGCTCTGCAGATGATGAAGAAATTGAAGAAATGTATGATGAAATAAAAGAAATTATTCAGATAGTGAAGGGTGACGAAAATTTAATAGTCATGGTTGACTGCAATTTAGTAGTAGGAAAAGGGAGAGAAGGAAACATAGGAGGTGAATATGGATTGGGGAGAGAAATGAAAGAGGAAACTGTCTGGTAGAATTTTGCACAGAGCACAACTTAATCATAGCTAACACTTAGTTCAAGAATCATAAAAGAAGCTTGTATACATGGAAGAATCCTGGAGATACTAAAAGGTATCAGATAGATTATATAATCGTAAGACAGAGATTTAGGAACCAGATTTTAAACTGTAAGACAGTTCCAGGGGCAGATGTGGACTCTGACCACAATCTATTGGTTATGAACTGTAGATGAAAACTGAAGAAACTACAAAAAGGTGGGAATTTAAGGAGATGGGACTTGGATAAACTGACTAAACCAGAGGTTGTACAGAGTTTCAGGGAGAGCATAAGGGAACAATTGACAAGGGGGGGGGGGGGGGGAGAGGGGGGAAAGAAATACAGAAGAAGAAGAATGGGTAGCTTTGAGGGATGTAGTACTGAAGGCAGCAGAGGATCAAGTAGGTAAAAAGACGAGGGCTAGTAGAAATCCTTGGGTAACAGAAGAAGTATTGAATTTAATTGATGAAAGGAGAAAATATAAAAATACAGTAAATGAAGCAGGCAAAACGAATACAAACGTCTCAAAAATGAGATCAACAGGAAGTGCAAAATGGCTAAGCAGGGATGGCTTAGAGGACAAATGTAAGGATGTAGAGGCTTATCTCACTAGGGGTAAGATAGATACTGCCTACAGGATAATTAGAGACCTTTGGAGAAAAGAGAACCACTTGTATGAATATCAAGCGCTCAGATGGAAACCCAGTTCTGAGCAAAGAAGGGAAGGCAGAAAGGTGGAAGGAGTATATAGAGGGTCTATACAAGGGCGAATGCGTGAAGAGTTTGACAGAGCACTGAAAGACCTGAGTCGAAACAAGGCCCCGGGAGTAGACAACATTCCATTAGAACTACTGACAGCCTTGGGAGAGGCAGTCCTGACAAAACTCTACCATCAGGTGAGCAAGATGTATAAGACAGGTGAAATACCCTGAGACTTTAAGAAGAATAGAATAATTCCAATCCCAAAGAAAGCAGGTGTTGACAGATGTGAAAATTACCGAACTATCAGTTTAATAAGTCATGGCTGCAAAATACTAACGCGAATTCTTTACAGACAAATGGAAAAACTAGTAGAAGCCAACCTCGAGGAAGATCAGTTTGGATTCCATAGAAATATTGGAACATGTGAGGCAATACTGACCCTGACTATTTTAGAAGCTAGATTAAGGAAAGGCAAACCTACGTTTCTAGCATTTGTAGACTTAAAGAAAGCTTTTGAGAGTGTTGACTGGAATAGTCTCTTTCAAATTATGAAGGTGGCAGGGGTAAAATACAGGGAGTGAAAGGCTATTTACAATTTGTACAGAAACCAGATGGCAGTTAGAAGAGTTGAGGAACATGAAAGGGAAGCAGTGGTTGGGAAGGGAGTGAGACAGGGTTGTAACCTCTCCCTGATGTTATTCAATCTCTATATTGAGCAAGCAGTGAAGGAAACAAAAGAAAAATTCGAAGTAGGTATTAAATTCGTGGAGAAGAAATAAAAACTTTGAGGTTCACCGATGACAATGTAATTTCTGTCAGAGACAGTAAAGGACTTGGAAGGGCAGTTGAACGGAATGGATAGTGTGTTGAAAGGAGAATATAAGATGAACATCGACAAAAGCAAAACGAGGATAATGGAATGTAGTTGAATTAAGTCAGGTGATGCTGAGGGAATTAGATTAGGAAATGAGACACTTAAAGTAGTAAAGGAGTTTTGCTATTTGGGAAGCAAAATAACTGATGATGGTCGAAGTAGAGAGGATATAAAATGTAGACTGGCAATGGCTAGGAAAGCGTTTCTGAAGAAGAGAAATTTGTTAACATCGAGTATTGATTTAAGTGTCAGGAAGTCGTTTCTGAAAGTATTTGTATGGAAGTGAAACATGGATGATAACTAGTTTGGACAAGAAGAGAATAGAAGCTTTAGAAATGTGGTGCTATAGAAGAATGCCTAAGATTAGATGGGTAGATCACATAACTAATGAGGAAGTACTGAATAGGATTGGGGAGGAGAGAAGTTTGTGGCACAACTTGACTAGAAGAAGGGATCGATTGGTAGGACATGTTCTGAGGCATCAAGGGATCACCAATTTAGTACTGGAGGGCAGTGTGGAGGGTAAAAATCGTAGAGGGAGACCAAGAGATGAATACACTAAGCAGATTCAGAAGGATGTAGGCTGCAGTAGGTACTGGGAGATGAAGCAGCTTGCACAGGATAGAGTAGCATGGAGGGCTGCATCAAACTAGTCTCAGGACTGAAGACCAAAACTACTACTATAGAGGTGTGCTATAGACAATGGCTTACCCAACAGTAAAAGAAAATTAAGATGTTGTGAAGTAAGGGGGATTTTATTTTTCAGATATCTGGTTTTCAATATTGTGATTCAATATGTTGTGTAAATATGTGTAAGTGTTGCGTATGGCAGATAAGTTTTTTAATGGAACATTGTGACTGTAGCAAAACAGCAGCAGTCTCCCTCGCACTAATTTATGGCTGACTTTGTAGCCCTTCTGTTAACTGCCTAAGAGTTTTATTATTGTTATTAATGTAGCTGGAAGTACCCATCAGATTTTGTATAAATAGTTTCTGTTTAACAATGTTGTCTTGTATATATATATGTATTTTTTTTTTTTTTTTTTTTTTTACAGGGATATGTATGTTGCAAGTGAGGCATATGCTCAGAGCAAACTGGCTCAGCTTCTTTTCACCAAAAAACTGGAGTCTTTACTGAGAGAAAGTGACTCTCACGTTCAGGTGCATGCAGTTCATCCTGGTGTGGTTAATACAGACCTTTTTAATGACACCACATTGAAAAAAATATTTCCGTGGGTACCTCCACTTTTTTTCAAGGTAAGACCTTTTCGATGCAGAATATAGGATACGATTAATGAGGGTGGTTGGATAAGTTAGGTAAATTTCCATGAAATAATGGAACATTTTTGTTGAGTCTTCACAGTTGGTAAGCTTGATTATTCCAAGGATCGTATGAAGAATTTCAAATATGCACAGCATACAGTTCATTGGTAACAGCCTTCTGGTTGTGTCAGTGTGTCAACTGTGACTGAAGATGGAGAAAACCAAGTTTCATGCTGCCAATAACATGTTCATTTGAAGTGTTGGACTGCTACACAAATAAAGACAGAATTGTATGACGTTTAAGTGGACTCTGCACTATCACTGAAGACCATTTACTTTAAGATTAATGAATTTAAACTTGCTTGGACAAGTACTGAAGACGAAGTGAGCACAGGCTGTCCAGTTGAGCTGGCCGGAGTGGCAGAGTGGTTCTAAGCGCTGTAGTCTGGAACCGCGCGACTGCTACGGCTACGGTCGCAGGTTCGAATCCTGCCTCAGGCATGGATGTGTGTGATGTCCTTAAGTTAGTTAGGTTTAAGTAGTTATAAGTTCTAGGGGACTGATGACCTCAGAAGTTAAGTCTCATAGTGCTCAGAGCCATTTGAACCATTTTGTCCAGATGAGGTTACCACAAAGGAAACCGTTGACAAAATCTATGAAATGTGTAATGAAAGACTGCCAAATAAAATTCTGTGAGATTGCTGAGACTGTAGGCATTCCAACTGAATGAGTGAATAATATACTGCACAGGGAATTGGCTGTGAAAAGGCTGTGTGAGAGATTGGTGCGTGATTGCTCAGTCAACCAAAAGTACATAAAATACAATGGATTCCCAAGGAATAATCCTCATAGATTACTTGGAAAAGGGCAGAATCGTAATTGGACACTTTGTGTGTCATTGGTGGATCGTTTGAAACTTGTGTTGGCTGAAAAACCCAGATTTACACAAAAAGGTGCTGTTTTGCCAGGATAGTGCCCCATTCGACAAGTCTGCAATAGCAGTGGCAAAAATTCTTGAATTGGGCTTTTGAATTTGTTCCTCATCCATGCTACTCACATGACTGAGCCACAAGCGAATTTTTCCTGTGACTTGTTTACGAAACACTTTTTTTCTGTTGCTTTTTGCCCTTACTTCTGTACATAGTCTCTTTTGAGGGATACATATACTTGGTGCAGCAATCCAGCAGCCTTTTCATCTCATTTAAAAAAATAGGTTTTGTCAAATGCTACAAAATGCTCGTTGACTGCAACTGTCACTTCTCATCTAATGGAAAATTTATTCCAAGCAACCAAAGTTTCAAGTTGTGGGGTGGAACATTGTCTTGGTGAAAGAGCAGTTTATGTGGAGGCATAGAGCTTTTTTTCCATCCAACACAAGCTACAAATGATCCAACGATGAAGCGTAATAGGGTCCCTTCATTGTTCTGCCTTTCTCCAAGTAATCTATGAGGATTATTCCTTGGGAATCCCAAAAAAGTCACCATCACCTTACCATGTGACAAAATGGTCTTCGCATTCTTCGGTACACTTTCATCAGCCTTTGTCCCTTGTTTTGACTTTGGCATGTAATGATGTATCCATTGTTAAAGTGTCAGGATTGGTGAGGAAGGGAAAGCAGTGGGCACCTGTTGAGGTGAAGATGTCAAACATGTTTTAAGAGCATGGTTATTTAATGCAGTAAGAAAGAAATAAAGAAAGGCAGGCCTAGAGAAGTCGCCAAAACTGAAAGGGCAACGGTCAGAAGCTGCCAGCAGAAGAGAGCGGACAGTGTGTCCACTCCCAGCGGCTGACCGCGGTTCCACCCCCATGTAACCACCTCCAACCCTCCCTATTGGACAGCCCAGTTGTAGACATGCAGTTTGATAGCATTACCTCATCAGCAACATGGAGTTTAGCTGCTGATGGTTCAACACGTAAGTTTCAAAGTGGTTCTGTCCTGTTTTGCACAACATGACTGATGCGCTGCAACTAGTGGCCAGGCATGAAGCATTGACAAACATAAAGTGGAAAAATAAAATCAGATTTTTATACTATTCAATCTATTCAATAATGGGCCCCCACTGTACACCATGTTTCATCAACATTCACAAATCGGCACAAATAGTCTTGCAGATTGTGATTAAACATCACCAGATACTGTGTTGAAGTGTTGTGCCAGACGTGCTTTTGGTCGACTGTGAGCAATTACACTCCTCACCTCACATACAGCTTCTTCATAGCCAATTGTCCATGCAGGATATTAAGCAGCAACTCAGTTGAGATGCACACAATCTCGGCAATCTCACAAATATTTATTTGGCAGTCTAACATTATCATGTCACGGATTTTGCCAATGATTTCCTTTGTGGTGGTGAACTCAGTTTGACGGCTGGACTGCTCTTTGTCTTCAGTGCTTGTCTGGCCATGTTCAAATTCATTAATCCAGAAGTAAATGGTCTTCAGTGATGATGCAGAGTCCATGTAAACTTCATCCAATTCTGTTTTAATTTGTGTGACAGTCCAACCCTTCAAATGAACATGTGTAATGATAGCACGAAACTTGATTTTCTTCATTTCCAATCACATTTGACACACTGACAAATTCAAAAGGCTGTCAACAATGAACTGTGTGCTGTACATTATTGAAATTCTTTGTATGATCCTTAAAATAATAAAGCTTACCAACAGTCGAGGCACAACAAAAATATTGCATTCTTTCATGGAAATCTACCAGACATGAAAATCACCCTCATAATACATATGTATTTGGCAACCTCATTTAACAACCAATTTAGGGAATTGATGTTAAAAGATTAGAATAGTAAAATTTGTTACCTGCAGAATGGAGAAATTGCAGTCGGAAGTGTTAGACATGCTGAGAAGATAAAATGGAAACAAAATGTCAAAGCCAGTGCATGTAAAGAAGACAATAAGTAAGAACAGGTGTTTTGGAACACTGTAAATAAACAAAAATTTTGTGCCAGAATGAGATTTTCACTCTGCAGCAGTGTGTGCGCTGATATGAAACTTCCTGGCAGATTAAAACTGTGTGCCGGACCGAGACTCGAACTCGGGACCTTTGCTTTTCATGGGCAACTGCTCTACCAACTGAGCTACCCACGCTACTCACGCAGAAGTAAAGCTGTGAAGACGGGGCATGAGTCGTGCTTGGGTAACTCAGTTGGTAGAGCACTTGCCCGCGAAAGGCAAAGGTCCCGAGCTTGAGTCTCGGTCTGGCACACAGTTTTAATCTGCCAGGGAGTTTCAAAAATTTTGTGAAATACATACAAAGGGCTATCAAAGTATAAAGAAAACTTATTACAGAGGCAGCTGAGAAAAATCAAGAGCTCAAAGAAGCAAGAACCAAACTGTAAAAGGGCACAAGTATCACAGCCAAGTGCTTCACACAAAGAACTGCAGTACCTACACAGCTGGAAGAGAAATGACAGTCTAGATTGTGTGCTGTATCTGGTGTTCTCCACATCCCACTGTAAAAAGCAGTCAAGACTTTGTGCTCCATACACAGTACTACTCTCTCCTGTACATTCACCTGGTTTAGCAGAGTGCTTTGACAGCAGCAGCTCTACTATGAATATTCTGCTTGTAAATTTCCTGAAACATTGTTCTCTAGATGAATTTAAGCACATTTACTATCATGGCAAAAAAAAAAACTGCTCCCAGAAACTCCATTAATCCATTTACACATTCTGGATTGTCATCTCATGCATAGTCCATCTCGGCCACTGAAATCTAAAAAAGAAAAATTTTGGTGGGAGTAGAAACTTCTGCTCGTATGTTAGTGATGACATTACTCATTGTTATCAGTCAGTTCCTACTTTACATATTGATAAGCATACTCGAAAATACAGTCCATGTCTTCATTTTAATTGCATCAGTATTTGTTCTGGTCTTCATTGTAGATAAATTTGGTAGTAATAAAAGGAAGCTCAGTGATGGAGAACTTTGGCATCTAACTAATGTGGACAAACAAAATGAAATGAGTTATGAACAAATTCTCGAATAGTGTAAGTTTGTGCAAACCATCTTAAAGTGGGTATTCAGAGACAGATGATAGTAAAGGAATAAATATGATGATCACTTTGGTATGATAGGATGCACCACAAACAACACTGATAGGTGGAGCAAAATACCTAGAGAACTACAAGGTAGCTTTTCTTATGTAGAAACCATACTTGCTACAGAGAACAAAGAACAGCCAACAAAGATGTGCAGAGCATGTACTTCCAGAGAAACATCACAAATTGCATTACTATTTTTTGATTTGTGAAGAATGCTTGTTTCTCTTTGTAGAAGAGTGCTTAAAAACCTTAGTTTATCAACAAAACTTGATTTTTTTTTTTTTTTTTTTTTTATTTATTTATTTTTTTTTTTTTTTAAGATTTCTGATACAGTGGATACAGTTTATTCCGAAAGTAAACATTAGTTGTATTACCTTTTCTGTGTAATTTGAAGGTACTGTAGTCTTGGAATGAATATGATATTTATGGTATACAAACCCTAAACAATTACCTATGCATATTACTGATGCCCACAACATGTAGTACACAGGTATTGGCTACCCAGTTTGATGTAGAAATTCCCTTTGTATGAGTTAATTTGTAGTTGAGGCCAACAGTGAGCTGGTCAGCTATGAGAATTCATAGTTGGCAGGCAATATGTTGAGCTAAATAGTCACTTTTATTCTGATATTGGTTTCAATGAGTGAGTGCAAGTAGTGCATGAAAGACATCATAAATTTAGTTTTTCCTGTGCTATTACATTTAGCAGAAAGTTATCAACCCTGTAATCTGCCATGATAATAGAAAGGGTAGTTCTGCATGGTACCTCAGCAGACTAGAAACTGTCACCAGGTGAGGTGTCACAGTAGTAAGATATTAAACTTGTATTTGGGAATCCAGATTTGTTTTCCACATTTTCCCTAAGTTGCGTAAGGCAAGTGCCAGGAGAGTTCCTTAGGACCGCAGCTTGTTTCCTTCCCCGATTTGTGTGTAGTCTCCGTCTTTAAAGACCTCTCATCAACAGTATGTTAAGCTCTAAAACATCCTGCCTTTCTGAAAACTGTAACATATGTAATAAATAAACTGGCATTGATGATTTTCTACCATACACAATTAGTTCACAACTAGTTCCAGCCTTCTAGGCCAGTCTAAATTGATTTGTGATTCTGTGTAAAATAGAATGTATGATTTTGTGCCCATGAATAGAAATGTTATGATGTGAAAGTAAATCTATAGGAAATACATTTACCTCCAACAGAAAACTATGCCACCTGTATAATGGTTTGACATCACATTTACAAGGATCAAAGAGTAATGCTAATCAAGGAACAAAAAAATGTTCAAATGTGTGTGAAATCTTATGGGACTTAACTGCTAAGGTCATCAGTCCCTAAGCTTGTACACTACTTAACCTAAATTATCCTAAGGACAAACACACACACCCATGCCTGAGGGAGGACCCGCACCTCCGCCGGGACCAGCTGCACTGTCCAGGACTGCAGTGCCTTAGACCGCTCGGCTAATCCCAAGCGGCTAATCAAGGAACAAAAATTTCTAACACCATACTACGACCTCAGTTACACTGTGCTGTGACCACATGTATGGTACATTTTTGTGTGTACTTGAGAAGGGTTAGAAAAATAACGAGGAATAAAATGGCTTGGAAAATAAACTTAAAAAAAAATAATAATAATAATAATAATAATATGTGGAAATGTAGATTGGATTTTTAATTTTATAAGGGAAACGATAGATTGTTAGCCACCTTGAAGATGACATGTTGCAGTGCAGACAGGCACAAAAAAGGAAAAAAAAACTTGGACATTAGCTTTTGCCCCCCCCCCCCCCCCCCCACGCGCACACATTCACACAAGCTAGCATACTCTTGCACACATGATCACCATCTCTGGCAACTTGGACTGGAATGTAATGGTGTTGTGGAACAAAAACAGCAGTCTGGAGGGGCAAAGAAGGGATGGCAGGGTGTGGTTGGGGGGGGGGGGGGTAGAGAAGATTACTGTCTGGTGGAGCATGTGGGGACTAGGTGGAGTCACAACAAGACTGCTACCAGGCACGGTGTTGGGAGGCTGTGGGGCAGTGAGTTGGGAGGGGCAGTGGTAAAGGAGAGTATCAGGGAAGGGGAACTACGGGCATGTGCATTGGCAGATGGCGGCACACAATGAGGGAGAGGGGATGTGAATAGGGGAAGAGATAAGACAGATGGGGAGGGTGTGAGGCAGTAGGTTATTGTAGGTTGAGCCTGGGCTAAAAAGTGTTGTAAGGATAACTTCCATCTGCACAGTTTAACAAAGCTGGTGGTGGAGGGGAGGCTCCAGATTGTCTGGGTTGTGGAGCAGCCTTTCGAATAAAGCATGTTACGTCCTGCTGCATGTTGTGCCACAGTGTGGTACACTTTGTTCTTGGCCACAGTTTGGCAGTCGCCATTCCAACTGGTGAACAGTTGGTTAGTAGTCATACCAATATAAAAAGCTGTGCAATTATTGCAGCAGAGCTGGTGTGCAATGTGGTTGCTTTCACAAATGGCTTGGCCTCTGTAAGGGTAGAATAAGCATGTGACAGGACTGGAATAGAAAAAGCTGGGTGGGTGGATTGGAAGCATCCTTCACCGGGGTCTTCCAGAGAGATATGATCTCTGTGGCAAGAAGTTGGGATTGGGAGTGGCATAGGGATTGACTAAGATGTTTTGAAGGTGGGTGGGTGATGGAACACTGCTTTTGGAGGGGTGGGAAGGATCTTGAGTAGGATTCTCATTTCAGGACATGATGGTGGGTAATCAAAGCCCTGGCAAAGGATGTGGTTCAGTTGTTCCAGTCCGTGGTGGTATTGGGTGACAAAGGGGCACTCCTTTGTAGCTGATTCTTGGGGTTGGTAGGAGGTTTAGGGGTGTGTGGGCAGATGGTGTGGGAGATCTGTTTGCGAACTGGGTCTGGGAGTTAGTGCCTGTCTGTGTAGACCTTGGTGAGACTTTCAGCATACTGGATAAGGGAGTTCTTGTCCCTGCAGATATGCCATCCGTGAGTGATGAGGTGAGATGAGATTAATTATTCATTCCGTAGACCCACAAACGAGGGGATCCTCCTGGGTGTGGAACATGTCAGATACACACATTACGAAAATGTAATTAGAAAAACTTGAGTTTCATTAATTTTAATGATCCTCAGTCAATAAACAGTAAAATTATGTACATGAATTAAAATTAAACTTCTAATATTTACAGGTTTAATACTTATATCTGCTTTCATTAAATCCATCATTCACACAGTTGCTAGTTACTTGGCTATTACAACCAAGCATTCTCAAAAATTAAAGTATAATAAATCTGCATTAAAATGGTCTACTGCACTTGAGAAGTTCATGGATGCATTTGGCCACCAAAAATTCTTTAAACATAATTTAAAAGTGTGCCTTGTGTGAAACTAAACTCTTAATGGTTGCTGGTAACTTATTGAAAATATGCATTGCTGAATACTAGACTCCTTTCTGGGCAAGAGTAAGTGATTTTAAATCTTTATATATAATTGTTCTTATTCCTAGTATTGCTACTGTGTACTAGGCAGTTAGTTCGAAAAAGAGATGTATTATTTACAACAAACTTCATTAAGGAATGACTACAGAGAAGCTGTAGTTAGTACGCCCAATTCTTTGAATAGGTTTCAACATGATGTTCTTGGATTTACACTACACATTACTCTTCTTATACAATTCTGTACTCTAAAAAATTTTTTTTCTCGGTTTGTGGAGCTACCCCAAAATATGATACCATATGACACCATATGACATAATGGAGTGAAAATAAGCAAAATATGCCAGTTTTTTTTATATTTATATCTCCTGTGTCTGACATCATTCGCATTGCAAACACAGACGCGTTTAGGCGCTTCAGCAGTTCATTAGTATGTCGCTCCCAACTGAATTTATCATGCTGTAATCCCAAGAATTTTACACTCTCAACTTCTTCCATTTCCAGGTCATCGTATTTTATACACACACCAGAAGGAAATCTCTTGAAGTTATGAACTGCATATAGTGGGTTTCAAAGTTTAATGACTGTGAATTGGCTGTGAACCACTTATTAATGTCAGTAAAAATTTGATAAACTGGCCTTTCTAAATTTATATTTGATTTACTATTTATTGCAGTGTTTGTATCATCTGCAAATAAGACAAACTTGGCATCTGGTAATGTAACAGATGACAGGTCATTAATTACACAAGAAAAATAGTGGACCTAGTATGGAACCTTGGGGAAAACCACATGTAATTTCTTTCCAGTCAGATGATGTCCGATTACCTACTGCTGAAGTGTTACATAATGACACCCTTTGTTTTCTGTTAGTAAGATATGACTGAAACCACTTTGCAGCAATACCAGTGATGCCATAATATTTTAATTTACTTAAAAGAATGCTGTGATTCACACAGTCAAAAGCCTTTGACAGGTATGGGAAGGATTTTTTTGTTTTGGAAGTGATGACAGCTGTTGAAATGCAGGTATTGTTGGTAGGTTTAATGTGGATAGAGGTATGGACAGAACCATCAGAGATGAAGAAGTCAATGTCCAGGAAGGTGGCACTCTGGGTTGAGGCGGCTCGGGTAAAGTAGATGGGAGAGGTACTGAGGCTGTGAAGGAATGAGGAAAGTGTGTCTTGGCCCTGAGACTCCATGTGAGTTTTCTTTTCTGAAGAAGGCTTTGGCCAAAAGCTAAGTGAGTAACAGTCATCTTGTGCATGCCTGCAGCCCAATGTGTCACCTTTACAGTGAGTAGCCACCTATCCTTTTCCTTATATTGTTGATATGCCAACCTGGATTTTCCATTGTTTGTTTTAATTTGATTTCATTGTATAGATGATTTTTGATTAGTCATAGCAGAATGTGAATGAAGTTATTAAGAATTTTTGTCTGTAGATCTTTTTGATCCTTTTGGGAAGTGTATGGGAACTTGAGCTTTATCTCTTGTCCACAATACATATCGCTCAGTTATTCATTAATAGCTGTATTATGCTTGCATGGGATAAAACAACTAACTTAGGATAAAAAGCTGTAAATAACAATAGTCACTGTGCCGACTGCAGCAAAGATTCATGTTATAGTCCACGATGGCTTCACTCGCTTATTGCAATGATTTGGTGGTGTCCTCATGTCTATCCGATTGACTTTTTAAATGACTGAAAATTTTGATTAGTTCTAAGATATTCGTTTGCTCCATTTCTTAGCCTAATGCAAAAATCTGGAACTTCAATTAATGTTTCCCAATATGTGTTGTTGAGGAGATGTAGTGCAAAGGCACTTGTACTGTTATTGTAATGTTATGTGCTCTTTAAAATGTATCTGAAAGTTTCTACCAGATTGCCCAGTGTATAATCCATTAAATTTCGGGCATGCAGCCGCGCAAATAAAATTTCTTCTGTTCGTCATCGTGTCACCGCTGCCGATCAAACATCGATAAGCACATCGAATGTCCGTAGGCCTTTGCCACAGGCGGCGCATGTGTAAGCGTATGTCTCTGCCGCCAACCAGCATCTGTGACTCGCATGCGCAGTACTGCCGCAGTGGAGCATATAAGGCCGCGCTTGGCGCCTTGTAGTCAGTCTTGTGACTCGCTCTGAAGATGGCCGGACGATACGCGGCTGAAATTACGCCGCGAGAAGTTGAAAATGCCCAGTGTATACTTTGTGACAATTGTCACATCCAATTTTGTACATCCTTGACACTTGGTAAATGGATCTGTTGTATTGGTGGTGTGTCATAATATTACTAACATTGGTTTCAGTTTGGAACCCAATTTTTATATTTGTATTTTTAAATGTTTTGGCTATTTTATTAGTAATAATTCCATAATAGGGCAGAACTATAAATTTACTTCTTGTTTGGTTTTCTCTTTTTCTAGAGTATTTTCATTTGTGTCTTATTTAATTTTCAGTTTCTGTTTTTACATTTCTTTAATTATTTGTGGTTTAAAATTAAGAAATTTCATGAAATAAGTAGTTTGTTTTTTCGTAGTTAGACTGTTAATTTTCTTGACTTTAAGCTTATACATAAGACACTCTCGCTAACTCCATGTATGAACTCTTACTTCAACAATTACAGATTAGAAAATAAAGGACATTGAACGACGTGAAATGATTTCAGTTTTTTTACATTTGTCACAATAATGTGAATTTGCAAAAACTAATGTTATAAAATGAAATAACTTTTTAGAACACTGTATTCACAATTTGATTAAAAAGTATGTCATCACCTTGCATCATTTATATTTATTTCAATGAAGCTTTAGATATTAGCACTGAAGTATTTGGCCTGCATTTCCCATTGGAATCTTTTTAGTTTCTCTGCACCAATTACAGGGTATGAGTGCCCAACATTTACTGGGAAATGTCAATTGTCCTCCAACAATAATGGACTGATCTTTCATAATTTTTGTATGAAAAGACATGGGTAAAACTTGGTATCTGAGCAAAGTTGTCCATCCAGATGGAGGCATCAGGCATGAAAACTTACAATAATTGTAACATTTTAAAACTGAAATTGATGACAAGAAGACAATTTATTCAGTTAAAAGCATATTTTAAACAATTTCCAAGTGTCTGGGTTTTGCAGCCAAGTTACTTTTTTTTTTTTTCTCTCTTTATACAACGTTTTGACAACTTCCTTACTTGCCTCAATGTGTCAAGCCCAGATTTCCTGCCTTGTTGTTTGGATTATAACCCAACAGTGAATAATTTTCCAGTTTTCCATTCCAGGTGTTGCGCTTTGTTTTAACTGAAATGTTATCACATGTGGGACAGCTTTGACTGGGATGTTTCCTGTTGCACGCAGAGTCCTGGGGTCGCCCATCTTCTGACTCCTATCTTCATCATCTTGCTTTTTATTACTGATAATACAAAAGATGTCCATTTCATTTTCAGCCTTCTCTGTTTACTGTTATGAGTCTCCTGACAATATCAGTTTTGGATGCACCACTCTTGGATAGTCACTGATGACCTTTTTGTTGGTCCCTTACACCCACGCCCTCCCATGCAAACCAACCAGCCAACTCAACTGTACTACACACAGCCTTAGTGATTGTTTTCCAGCACTTTTAAACAATAAAACTGTCTCATAGAAATTTTAGACCAGTCAAAAGGCTATGCCAAAGCATATAGAAAATTATGATAAAAAAATTGCCATAAGACAGTTGCCTTCACCTAAAATTACCTTTAAATGCATTCATCCCTAATCAGATGGGAGTCGGAGATAATGTTTCCTGATGTGATGTAAGCAAACTGAGTGCTTGGTCTCATGATTTTCTTCAACAAAAGCCTCTGTCCATGCTAAATAAATCGCTTGCTACTGTAAGCTTAGTTGGTGACTTTTCTACAGTGCTCCACCTGCCATCACCTCGGTGCTTGGCATGGTTTTTGTTAGTCTGTTATTCTTTGATTGGGCCAGCAAGCAATCTCTAGGGTGTCCTGTTCAGTTTGAGTGGAACCCAGCCAACAGGTCAGAAAATCTGCACTCGGTGCATTGTAAAGGCAACCAGGGAAGTTTTTGAAACACTCGAAAGAAAAATGAAGTTTCACTGATATCTGGTGAATCATGTTTGAAATAGATAATGTGGTTAGTCGTGTATCGTGCAATAACTCTTTAACATGATGTCTGTACATATGTTTTCTTTTCCAGACTCCTGCACAAGGAGCAATAACCATTATGCACGCTTGCCTATCCCCATCGCTGGAGGGGCATGGTGGGAATTATCTCAGCAATAGCCGTGTAATAGCTAACAGCCCAAAAGCTGACAACAAAGTAACACAGGACAAGCTGTGGGACGCTATGCGTAAAATTGTAGAAGTCCACATGTTTGGTGAAATGTAAACCAATTTCTATATTTTACAAGTGTCAGTAGGTAAAAAGATTGACAGTATTATTATAGTGCTGGTTTTTAGCTGATTTTTGTTGTTATTTTTGTTGTGTTTGTAAAGTTTTTCATGGCAGCTTTTGTTATGCACAGCAGCTGTTGTTATCAGTATTTCGCAATGTGCATTTCTGTATGTGTACCATATTTGTAAACACCATTTATATTGTTCACTTTAAGACTGCATCTTGTAAACCAAATGATTTTAGAGACTTATTTTTGTAAATAAAGGCAATTATCTGCATAAAATCCAGAATTGGGTTCATTCTTCTGTAGTCTTAATCTTTTGGATGAAATAAGGAGCATTTATCTCCTTACTTGCAGGTGGAAAACTAGTGATTGAGTTCAAACTGAAATGTTCATTAACTTACAAGCACACTAATCTTTCACAGTTAGTTGACACTAAGCCTTCACTGTTAGCATCTGTAAGAGAAGAAAGCTAATCTATTTGTACCCAACAGTAAAATGTGTGGTGTGGTACGGTACTTTTATCAAACTTTCTTATCCCATTTGTGGATGAAGTACCAGATTGGATATTTCCATACAAATTGCTTAATTGATCAACTCTTGCCTTTTACATGCCTGTGAGAGTAATATGTAAGTGGCTACAATGCTACTGGGCTGGTCCATGAAATAACAACTGTTTGCTTATAAGTTCTCTTTTCATATTTTTCGTAACAATTGGAGCTTACTGTTTTTCTCTATGTAACAGATTCAGTTATTTAAGCATTTATCATATTTATTGGCTAACTTTGGAATTTGTCTTAATGTAAACAGCCATCTGTCAATTAAGACAGTTGTTCATTGCATTCTTCACTGTGACATAAATAATTTCTGCTTAGGGACTATGTAAAATTTGTGAAAAGGTGAAAATGGTAAGAGTGAGATTGGAACTTTAGGTAGGATTGTCAAAAATTATCCATCCAAACTGATCCAGAAAGTATCTGGTTGCAGCAGCTGGATGAGGGTAGACATTATTGTGAAAAAACACAGTCCCAGTGAGAAAGCATTAAAATTTTGGAATGCTGACTGTAGTTTTCTTAGGGTATCACAGCATCATCGGTTTGCATTGATTGCAGTACTGTATGGCATGAAATCTACCAAGGGAACATGGTTGTCACGTGTTTTTTCTTGTTGACAAAATTTGAAAGTTAACTTTTTTGATGATGAGAGATGATGTCACTAAAGTATTGGTGAATTAAACTGAGAGAGGCATTTCCATCTGCATAACACCACATCAACAATATCAGTGCTGCTTCCATTCCACATCTTTTGTTTTGGTCACTCAGCTGCTATCGTGCCGATTGAGCAAATTTTGCTATACATGGGATGCTTCGACATAATTTCACCAGAGAACTAAAAAATTTGTAAAATAAATGTATAATTGAACCATTGATAAATGCCTGTTACCCCTAATTTCATTCTTCCCTTGCTTCTTCAAATTGTGGGTAATGAGTGACTGACTTCAGGATTGAGTTTAGTTACATACATTTGTACATCTACACAAGGGAAGCAAACCATTTTTATGTAACTACCCACCAGTTCCACATCATGATGATTTATAAACTAGGAAAGTAATTATGCATTATAAAATTTGTAAAGCAGAGCTACAGTAACATAAAGAATATAATAATAATAATTGCTTACCAAATGCTTTCCATAAATAATAAAAAAAAAAAATTGTGGAAACCTAATGTAAATGTTTTGAAAGTCCCTACCACTTGCTGCCCACAATGGATGTTGGAACATCCTCTAGTTGGCAGTTGGAATCACGTTGACTACTACTGATCTACACCTTGTGGCAGTCCCACCTGTTTTTATTTGTTTCGTTTGTGGTCCTCTGTTTCGTCATACTGCGTTGGTACACTGGCTGAAAAATGGGTTGGGGATTCCAAAAAGACTACTGTAAATCATGTAGCCGACAGGTGGATAGTTTTTTTGTTTTGGGGGGGGGGGATAAACTGCTATGGTCATTAGCGCCCGGTCTGTGACTTAGGAAACTGTAAAAAAAACGAAAATGGAAACCAGCAGCAATGGGAACAAAACTCAAAAAATTGGAGAAACTAAAAGCAGAAGGAAAGCTTAAAAATCCACTACAGAAAGGGGTTGGTTGTCCCCAAAAAGAGCTTCAAATGACTGACGTCATCTCACAGGCACTAATAAACTCGAACGCGATTGGCCGAGCGCGTGTCATCTGCTAAAATGGACGATATATCGGGCAACAGCTGTAGATGGGCACGTAACGGAGTAAAATAGGGGCACTCAATTAAAAGGTGTCTTACCGTCCACAGCTGAGAGCAGTGGGGACAGAGTGGGGGAGGATCACCGCTTAAAAGATATCGATGGCTAAAAAGACAGTGCCCTATCCAGAGACTAGTTAAAATTACCTTCTCCCGACGATGCGTTCCGGAGGAAGAGGTCCAAGCACAGGGAATAGCTTTCACGTCCCGCAATTTATTATGGGGGAAGTGTCGACCAATGTGTGTGCCATAAGAGAACAATACGACGACATAAAACACTCCATAGATCGGCGAAGGGAATCGATCGAATAGCTGATTGACGAAGAGAGACTGCAGCCTTGGCCGCTGTATCGGCCGCCTCATTTCCACAGATACCAACGTGTCCTGGGAGCCAGAGGAACACCACCGAGACGCCCCCCAAGTGGAGCAAGGGCAGGCAGTCCTGAATCCGGTGGATGAGAGGGTGGACAGGGTAGAGAGCTTGGAGACTGAGGAGAGAGCTGAGAGAACAGATAACATACTGTATCCGCTGATGGCGGCGGATGTAGTAGACAGCCTGGAGAACAGCGTAAAGCTCCGCAGTATAAACCGAACACTGATCGGGAAGCCGAAATCGATTTGGGGTGTCGCCAACAATATAGGCACTCCCTACACCTAATGATGTTTTCGAGCCGTCAGTGTAAATAAATGTGGCTTCCTTCATTCGTGCACATAGAGCAGCAAATGCTCGACGATAAACAAGTGAAGGGGTACCATCCTTGGGAAACTGACAAAGGTCACGGAGCAGGCAGGTCCGGGGATGGAGCCAAGGCGGTGCTGTACCCCAAGTCGTCAAGAAAGTTTTAGGAAAGCGGAAGGAAAGAGAATGGAGCAGTTGACGGTGCTTGCCGATTGGATAGCGGAGGTTCAGCAGTCTCAGCATAAAGGCTTTCCACAGGGCTGGTGTAAAAAGCTCCAGACACTAAACGTAATCCACGGTGGTGGATAGTCGAGACGCCGAAGAATAGACAGCCGAGCAGAGGAGTAAACTATACTTCCATAGTCCAATTTAGAGCGCACTAAGGCGCGATAGAGGCGGAGAAGGACCACTCGGTCCTCTCCCCAGGAGGTACCATTCAGGACACGGAGGGTGTTGAGGGATCGTAGACAGCGAGCCGAAAGATAGGAAACGTGGGAGGACCAGCACAGTTTTCTTTCAAACATAAGACCCAAGAATTTAGAGACGTCCAAAAACGGAAGGTTGACAGGTCCTAGATGTAAGGAGGGTGGAAGAAACTCCGTATGATGCCAAAAATTAACACAAACGGTCTTACTGGGAGAAAAGCAGAAGCCTGTTTCAATGCTCCAAGAGTGGAGGCGATAGAGACAGCCTTGAAGACGTCGTTCAAGAAGGCTGGTCCGTTGGGAGCTGTAGTAGATCGCAAAATCGTCTACAAAGGGAGCCTGAGACATCGGGAAGGAGACAGTCCATAATTGGATTTATGGCAATGGCAAACAGTACAACACTCAGCACGGAGCCCTGGGGTACCCCGTTTCCTTGGGAGAAAGTACGGAAGAGAGTAGTGTTCACCCGCACTCTAAATGTGCGCTCTGCCATAAATTTGCGAAGAAATAGTGGCAGCCGACCTCGAAAACCCCAAGAGAACAGTGTGCGGAGGATGCCTGTCCTCCAACAGGTATCGTATGCTCTCTCCAGATCAAAAAATATTGCTACTTTTTGCCGTTTCTGGAGAAAATTGTTCATGATATAAGTGGAGAGAGCAACAAGATGGTCAACTGCAGAACGATGCTTACGGAAACCGCATTGGGCAGGTGTTAACACATACAGTTGACCAAAGTAGGATAGTGGCGGAAAACGCGAAGAGCACGTCGCCGCTCACGTATTGCGTCATGGCATGCCTCGTTCCACCAAGGAACTGGGGGGCGCCGGGGCAATTCGGAGGTGCGTGGTATTGAACATTCCGCAGCTGTAAGAATAACGTCTGTAATATGAGTGACCTCATTGTCGACATTAGGAAAGGGACGGTCATCTAATGTCACTAGAGACGAAAAAAGTGTCCAATCGGCTTGGGCAAACTTCCAGCGTCTCGGGCGCATATATGGCAGTTGTGGCTGCAATCGAAGGACACATGGAAAGTGGTCACTCGAGTGTGTATCAGCAAGGGCGAACCATTCGAAGCACCGAGCTAGCAGAACAGTACCGACCGAAAGGTCCAAATGGGAGAAATTTGTCGTGGAGGCAGACAAGATCCGCTTGGTGGAAGACGTCTAGCAATAGTGAGCCACGCGGACATGGATGTGGAGATCCCCAAAGTGGGTGGTGGGCATTGAAGTCCCCAACCAGCAAATAGGGGGGTGGAAGCTGACCAAGAAGATGGAGATCAGCTCATGCCATAGATGTGGACGATGGAATGCATACAGTACAAGGAGAGAAGGTGTATCCAGAAAGGGAAAAACGGACAGCGACTGCTTGGAAGGAAGTGTTTAAGGGGATTGGGTGATAATGGAGAGTATTATGGAGAAGAATCATGAGTCCTCCATGTGCTGGAGTGCCTTCAACAGAGGGGAGATCAAATCGGACTGACTGAAAACGGGGGAAGACAATGTGGTCATGGGGACGCAGCTTTGTTTCCTGAAGACAGAAGATGACTGGCGAGTAGGATCGTAGGAGGATCGTCAATTCATCCTGATTGGCTCGAGTGCCGCGGATATTCCAATGGATAATGGACATAGGGCGGACAGAAAATGGAAGAATGTGACCAAGGTTGCCGTCAACTCAACAACTGCTCAGAGCTTGCGACCGACAGCGTAAAACGGCACTCAGCCGAATGCAAAAGATCCTGATCCATAGGTTGTTCAGGAGCAGCTCCTGCCACCAGCGATCGGCCGGTTGATCGGCCGCCAGCAATGCGCCTTGGCGACACATAAGATGGCTGAGGGCAGTTACCGCCAGGTGGTGCTGTAGATCAGACACGCCGTGACGGAGAAGGAGAGGAACTGGGTTTCTTATTAGCTTTCTTAGAAACATGATGTTAAGATGAAGGTGGAACCGATGGTTGTGAAGTTGGGGTACGTAAAAAATCTTCACGAGTATGCTCTTTTTTGGAAGTCCGGGTGTCTGACTTTTGGGATCGAGATTTAGCAGAACCCGATGAAGGGTGAGCCATAGATTGAGCAGGCGAAAGTGGGGAGATTGAACAGGCGATCTTTGTGCTGGCCGATCTGACGACCGTGTCGCTAAAGGTGAGATCACAAGTGTGCAGGGCCGCCTCCTTTGTTGGCCGAGGAGAGGCAAGGACAGTGCCGTATTTTCCTGTCTGAGGCACAGTGGGCTTTTGACTTGCGAATAAAGCAGCAAAGGTCGACACCTTTTCCTTCACTCTGATTTCCTGAATGTGCTTTTCGTCTTTAAAAACGGGGCAATCTTGAGAGGAAGCAGCGTGGTCACCCATACAGTTGATGCAACGAGGGGATGGAGGTGGACAAGCACCCTCATGGGCATCCTTGCCACACGTAACACATTTGGCCGGGTTGGAACCGGACTCGCTGGTGTGATTGAACCGCTGGCACCGATAGCAACACTTAGGGTTTGGGACGTAGGGGCGAATGGAAATTATTTCATAGCCCGCTTTTATTTTCGATGGGAGTTGAACTCTGTCAAATGTCAAGAAGACAGTATGGGTTGGAACGATGTTCGTGTCAACCCTTTTCATAACTCTATGAACAGCCGTTACGCTCTGGTCAGACAGGTAGTGCTGAATTTCCTCGTCAGACAATCCGTCCAGGGAGCGTGTATAAACGACTCCATGTGAGGAATTTAAAATGTGGTGCGCTTCAACCCGAACAGGGAAGGTATGGAGTAGTGAAGTACGCAGCAGTTTTTGTGCCTGGAGGGCACTGACTGTTTCTAACAAAAAGGTGCCATTTCGTAATCTGGAACAAGACTTTACAGGATCTGCAATTGCGTCGACACCTTTCTGAATAATGAAAGGGTTGACCGTGGAGAAGTCGTGACCTTCGTCAGACCGGGAAACAACAAGGAACTGTGGCAATGATGGAAGAACTGTCTGTGGCTGAGACTCAGTGAACTTACGCTTGTGAGCAGACATAGTGGAAGATAAGGAAACCATTGCGGAAGAATCCCCCATGATTACCGGCGTCTCCGATGGCGTGCTCCTCCCTTGTGGGGGCCCTCTCTGAGGGCACTCCCGCCTTAGGTGATTGTTCACACCTCCCGACAAACGGACGGAGGGACCAATCGGCACTTTCAGAATGTATCAGCTCGGGTAATCACCCCTCCCTGGGCCTGGCCGTTACTAGGGGGTACGTACGTGTCCTACCTGTCTACCTGGGGCGGGGAATTGGGAATTACACGTTACCCCATCACCGGCTACGCACGAAAATGTATGGGTCGGCCTTCAGACACGCACAGGGAGGAAGAAAGAGAAAGGGATAGTTGCGTATCACAGTACTTTAATTTCACCGTACTTTAATTTCACTGTTCACAACCCCCCCCAATAATACACAGTTATATGACCAGTGCACTGTTGTTTAAACTTTCCATAAGCCTGGTTAATAGTCTGCATGTGAAACTCCACATGCTGCTGTGATAGTTTACTGTTGAACAGCTATGAGCAATGAAACCTAACCACAAAGTTCACAGTTCTTGAAGAATAATTGGGTTCATATGGAACAGACACTGTCACTCTTTTTACACATGGCGAAATTGTTTAACACTTTTTACACAGTTAATTTGAAACATTGTTGTTGTTCTAACAAGTACGGGTTACTCATCTGAAACTCGGCCCATGAACTGACTGTCTCGTGACCAAAAATCGGGCCTTTATATATCATCACAATAATCGGTACTGAAACTACATATTGTTTGAAGATAAATTTACAGAAATTACAATTAAAACTTAACTCATAAAATTAACTGAAAACCTCGACATATTGTGTCTTTTTAACAGTTTTGTCTACTGCAAGGGTTAAGATTAATTATTTGTTTAAATCATGAAATTAACAAATGTAGTTACGCAAACAATACTCTTGACAAAGCTGTTAATTACTTTGGAATTAATGAAGGGCTGGTTTTGCTAACATGCTTTTGAATAGAGCCAAATAGATACTTTAAGATTACTAGTACTTCGCCTTACAAATGTTCACAATTATTACAGAATTTATACTTGTCTATATGTCAACAATAGAATTTAAGTTATGCAACGATTACTGATTTCACCCTATAATGGAAGCTACTAACTAGGAATAACCAAAATAAATTAGAAAATCAATTACATACATAAAACTAAGCACAAAATTAGATCTGGTGTTATTTACTTTAAAACTGAGGGCCAGTCTTTCTCTTTTATGACAATACAGCTTATACTCACGTATGTTAATGTTAATTAAGTCAAATCGAAAAAATGAATTTTAAGGAGGCAGATGACAAAACAAGAGGGGAATTAACATTATCCCAGCTTGCTTCATCACAAACTGCACCACTACCATGGAATTCACATCCAGATGTGTGGCAGAGGGTTTGCAAAACCAGTATCAAACCATTTCTCAACTGTTTGGGAAAAATGAAAATATGTCTTTGTGTGAGCTCTGATTTCTCTTATTTTATTATGATGGTAATTCATCCCTCTTTAGGTGGGAAATGGCAAAATATTTTCACATTCGGAAGAGAAAGGTGGTGACTGAAATTTTGTGAAAAGATCTCACTGCAGCAAAAAAGTCCTTTTGTTTTAATGGTTGCCACTCCATCTCATGTATCGTATCCGTGACACACACTCCCTTATTTTGTAATAGTACAAAAGGAACTGCCATTCTCTGAACTTCTTCAATGTCCTCTGTCACTCCTATCTGTTAAAGGACATGTACCACCAAGCAGTACTCCAGAAGAAGGCGGCTGAAGATAGTTTAGGCAGTCTCTTTAGTAGATCTGTTGCACCTTCTAAGTCTTATCTTAATAAAATGCATTCTTTGGTTTGCCTTCTCCACAACATTATCTACATGATGTCTCTAAATTAAGTTGTTCATGATATGGTATATAATTGAATCAACAATTATCAAATTTTTGTTGTTTATCATGTAGCTAAGCATAGTGAAGACATTATTGTAGCCCACACCTACCACAGTAGTAAAAGTTTATATGCCAGCTACCTCCGCAGATGAAGAAGATATTGAAGAAACGTCTCAGGAGATAAAAGAAATAATTCAGATAGTGAAGCGAGAAGAAAATTTAATGGTCATGGGTTACTGGAATTCGATAGTAGTAAAAGAGAAGGAAAAGTAGTAGGTGAATATGGACTGGGGCTAAAGCCGTCGGCACACGGACCGTGCATCCGAGCGTTGAGCGTGCCGAGTTTCTGATGTCACAGCATGGAATAGCATGCTCGGGAGTCTTTCTGAACGTGCAGAGCAATATCTGGCATGTCAGATATTCTGAGCGTGCGTCTGAGCGTTGACCAATGAGATGGCACAACGCCACCTACGTCACAAGCACGCCGTCTCCCTTCAGTACAGAGTTGTGAGGCGCCATATTGGCATTCATTTCAAGCCTATATGTATATATGCCGTTCCGAGCACCAGCAAATTGAGAATCACTGCAAAACCCGTTGTTAACTGTGTGATTCGTTCCAATAAAATAATGAGAAACATCATATTTGTGGCAAAAGACTTACTGTAACTTGCGTATAATGAGAGTAGGCTATTTGAAGGCAGCTACACACTGAATATCCACCCAAAATGCATTGTTCTTGGTACAATGTGTTATAATTAAATTTCAGTTAGTAAAATATCTACGATTAAAGTTTTTAGCAAGAGGTAAGATACTATGATTAGTTACAGAAAATGTGGTGTTGGTTTAGCATAATGAATAGCATCACTGTATAATGAGTTTTCTTCTTGGAAGGTGATTCGCGTCCTGACACAACAATATTCCCCCCCCCCCTAACATTCGCGTTTTTATTAGGTTCTGATACTTATTATTAGTTTAATATAAGTATAGACTATATTTTTGATTTTATGTAAATACAAGTTCATCTTTTTTTGAGGGGTGATTTTGCTCAATTGGCTTAATCTGAAGGACTGACCTTGGGGTTTTACTAAAATGTGGGAATGATGAAATAATGTTTATCTTATGTGGAGAAGTATTCCAAATTTGTAACGCACTGTTTGTAATGGAACTTTTATAAGCCTGTGTCCTTATTGATTGGACATGGTACTTTCCTTTTCGTCGACGATGGAAGAAATGGGCATTTTAATAGAGCTAACGTGGGAATTTTACGTGCGCCCGTTGAGTAAACAGTGTGATTAACGAACTAGAAACATCCCTCAACTGTCGCTTGAGTGCGTTGCGATCGCGTATACCACGTTGGGGTCCACGTACCGTATGCACAAGTCCCATCATTCCTGAGTGTTCAGCAGCACATTGAACTTGGCACGCTCAACATTAACGTTCGGCAGCACGGTCTGTGTGCCAAGGGCTTAAGGAATGAAAGAGGAAGCCGCCTGGTAGAATTTTGCATAGAGCGAGAATTTTGCATAGAGCATAACTTAATCATAGCTAACACTTGGTCTCAGAGTTGTGAAAGAAGGTTGTATACATGGAAGAGCCTGGAGATACTGGAAGGTTTCAGATAAATTATATAATGGTAAGACAGAGATTTAGGAACCAGCTTTTAAATTGTAAGACGTTTCCAGTGGCAGATGCGGACTCTGACCACAATTTATTGGTTATAAACTGTAGATTAAAACTGAAGAAACTGCAAAAGAGATAGGAATTTCAGGAGATGAGACCTGGATAAAATGGAAGAATCAGAAGTTGTAAAGAGTTTCAGAGAGAGCATTAGGAAATGACTGACAAATACAGGGAAGAGAAATACAGTAGAAAAAGAATGGGTAGCTTCGAGAGATAAAATAGTGTAGGCAGCAGAGGATCAAGTAGGTAAAAGGACATGGGCTAGTACAAATCCTTAAGTAACAGAAGAGATAAAGAATTTAATTGATAAAAGGAGAAAATACAAAAATGCAATTAATGAAGCAGGCAAAAAGGAATACAAACATCTCAAAAATGAGATCGACAGGATGTGCAAAATAGCTAAGCAGGGATGGCTAGAGGACAGATGTAAGGATGTAGAGGCAGATAGATACTGCCTACAAGAAAATTAGAGAGACCTTTGCAGAAAAGAGAACCACTTGCATGAATATCAAGAGCTCAGATGGAAAACCAGTTCTAAGCAAAGAAAGAAAAGTGGAAGGAGTATATAGAAGGTCTATACAAGGGCAATGTACTGGAGGGCAATATTATGGAAATGGAGGACATAGATGAAGATGAAGTGGGAGATACAATACTGTGTGGCGAGTTTGACAGAGCACTGAAAGACCAGAGTCGAAACAAGGCCCTGGGAGTTGAGAACATTCCATTAAAACTACTGATAGCCTTGGGAGAGCCAGCCCTTACAAAACTCTACCATCAGGTGAGTAAGATGTATGAGACTTCAGGATGAATATAGTAATTCTAATCCCAAAGAAAGCAGGTGTTGACAGGTTTTAAAACAGTAGGATGTGAGTTGTGCAAAACATTCCCCCCCCCCCCCCCCCCCCCCCCCCCCCAGTACCCAAATGTGTTTCAGCACCACTGTTCCATCAGTGGCTTTCCGTTTTATGTATTCTGTAATGTGAACATTTTTATTAAATGATTACAAAATTATGTGGATGTTAATTCAAACTATAGTTGTTTTCTTTTTGTTAATACCTTTACACTTGGTGTGCAAGATTTTTTCGGATCACTTGTATTTTATTTACTGCAGATAGCTTGTCGTTATCAGGAGAAAGAAAACTGGCGTTCTACAGATCGGAGCATGGAATGTCAGATCCCTTAATCGGGCAGGTGGGTTAGAAAATTTAAAAAGGGAAATGGATAAGTTAAAGTTATAGTGGGAATTAGTGAAGTTCGTTGGCAGGAGGAACAAGACTTTTGGTCAGGTGATTACAGGGTTATAAATACAAAATCAAATAGGGGTAATGCAGGAGTAGGTTTAATAATGAATAAAAAAATAGGAGTGCAGGTTAGCTACTACAAACAGCATAGTGAACGCATTATTGTGGCCAAGATAGACACAAAGCCCATGCCTACTACAGTAGTACAAGTTTATATGCCAACTAGCTCTGCAGATGATGAAGAAATAGATGAAATGTATGACGAGATAAAAGAAATTATTCAGGTAGTGAAGGGAGACGAAAATTTAGTAGTCATGGGTGACTGGAATTTGTCAGTAGGAAAAGGGAGAGAAGGAAACATAGTAGGTGAATATGGGTTGGGGGGAAGAAATGAAAGAGGAAGCCGCCTTGTAGAATTTTGCACAGAGCATAACTTAATCATAGCTAACACGTGGTTCAAGAATCATAAAAGAAGGTTGTATACCTGGAAGAATCCTGGAGATACTAAAAGGTATCAGATAGATTATATAATGGTAAAACAGAGATTTAGGAACCAGGTTTTAAATTGTAAGACATTTCCAGGGGCAGTTGTGGATTTTGACCACAATCTATTGGTTATGAACTGCAGATTGAAACTGAAGAAACTGCAAAAAGGTGGGAATCTAAGGAGATGGGACCTGGATAAACTGAAAGAACCAGAGGTTGTAGAGAGTTTCAGGGAGAGCATAAGGGAACAATTGACAGGAATGGGGGAAAGAAATACAGTAGAAGAAGAATGGGTAGCTCTGAGAGATGAAGTAGTGAAGGCAGCAGACGATCAAGTAGGTAAAAAGGCGAGGGCTAATAGAAATCCTTGGGTAACAGAAGAAATATTGAATTTAGTTGATGAAAGGAGAAAATATAAAAATGCAGTAAATGAAGCAGGCAAAAAGGAATACAAACGTCTCAAAAATGAGATCGACAGGATGTGCAAAATAGCTAAGCAGGGATGGCTAGAGGACAAATGTAAGGATGAAGAGGCTTGTCTCACTAGGGGTAAGATAGATACTGCCTACAGGAAAATTAAAGAGACCTTTCGAGAGAAGAGAACCACTTGTATGACTATCAAGAGCTCAGATGGCAACCCAGTTCTAAGCAAAGAAGGGAAGGCAGAAAGGTGGAAGGAGTATATAGAGGGTTTATACAAGGGCGATGTGCTTGAGGACAATATTATGGAAATGGAAGAGGATGTAGATGAAGACGAAATGGGAGATAAGATACTGCGTGAAGAGTTTGACAGAGCACTGGAATACCTGAGTCGAAACAAGGCCCCGGGAGTAGACAACATTCCATTAGAACTACTGATGGCCTTGGGAGAGCCAGTCATGACAGAACTCTACCATCTGGTGAGCAAGATGTATGAGACAGGCGAAATACCCTCAGACTTCAAGAAGAATATAATAATTCCAATCCCAAAGAAAGCAGGTGTTGACAGATGTGAAAATTACCGAACTATCAGTTTAATAAGTCATGGCTGCAAAATACTAACGCGAATTCTTTACAGACGAATGGAAAAACTGCTAGAAGCGGACCTCGGGGAAGATCAGTTTGGATTCCGTAGAAATGTTG
Source organism: Schistocerca americana (assembly GCF_021461395.2). NCBI lineage: Eukaryota > Metazoa > Arthropoda > Insecta > Orthoptera > Acrididae > Schistocerca > Schistocerca americana. The sequence goes on along the minus strand of NC_060125.1, from coordinate 554,136,047 downwards.
GAACACGTGAGGCAATGCTAACCTTACGACTTATCTTAGAAGAAAGATTATGAAAAGGCAAACCTACGTTTCTAGCATTTGTAGACTTAGAGAAAGCTTTTGACAATGTTAACTGGAATACTCTCTTTCAAATTCTTATGGTGGCAGGGGTAAAATACAGGGAGCGAAAGGCTATCTACAATTTGTACAGAAATCAGATGGCAGTTATAAGAGTCGAGGGACATGAAAAGAAAGCAGTGGTTGGGAAGGGAGTGAGACAGGGTTGTAGCCTCTCCCTGATGTTATTCAATCTGTATATTGAGCAAGCAGTAAAGGAAACAAAAGAAAAATTTGGAGTAGGTATTAAAATTCATGGAGAAGAAGTAAAAACTTTGAGGTTTGCCGATGACATTGTAATTCTGTCAGAGACAGCAAAGGACTTGGAAGAGCAGTTGAACGGAATGGACAGTGTCTTGAAAGGAGGATATAAGATGAACATCAACAAAAGCAAAACAAGGATAATGGAATGTAGTCAAATTAAATCGGGTGATGCTGAGGGAATTAGATCAGGAAATGAGACACTTAAAGTAGTAAAGGAGTTTTGCTATTTGGGGAGCAAAATAACTGATGATGGTCGAAGTAGAGAGGATATCAAATGTAGACTGGCAATGCCAAGGAAATCGTTTCTGAAGAAGAGAAATTTGTTAACATCGAGTATAGATTTAAGTGTCAGGAAGTCGTTTCTGAAAGTATTTGTATGGAGTGTAGCCATGTATGGAAGTGAAACATGGACGATAACTAGTTTGGACAAGAAGAGAATAGACGCTTTCGAAATGCGGTGCTACAGAAGAATGCTGAAGATAAGGTGGGTAGATCACGTAACTAATGAGGAGGTATTGAATAGGATTGGGGAGGAGAGAAGTTTGTGGCACAACTTGACTAAAAGAAGGGATCAGTTGGTAGGACATGTTCTGAGGCATCAAGGGATCACCAGTTTAGTATTGGAGGGTAAAAATCGTAGAGGGAGACCGAGAGATTGAATACACTAAACAGATTCAGAAGGATGTAGGTTGCAGTAGGTACTGGGAGAAGAAGAAGCTTGCCCAGGATAGAGTAGCATGGAGAGCTGCATCAAACCAGTCTCAGGACTGAAGACCATAACAACAACAACAACAACAGCTTGTCATCTGCAACCAAACGATGTTGATGAGAAATTTTGCTGCGAGTTAAACTATCATCTAGAATGTAATTTAGTTTGTCACAATATTTTGTGCCTATATTCATTTTTTCTTAAGTTTTCGTCTGGCAACCCGTTTTATTCTCTGCATCATGGTGAGGTGTCATGACGCACACACAAATATAACACTCATTTTCCACAAATAAGGTCGTAAAAACACGTTTTACTTCATCAAACTGAGTGAGGTGGTGCAATGGGTAGCGCACTGGACTCGCATTCGGGAGGACGATGGTTCAATCCCGCGTCTGGCCATTCTGATTTTGGTTTTCTGTGATTTCCCTAAATCTTTCACGGCAAATGCCGGGATGGTTCCTTTGAAAGGGCATGGCCGATTTCCTTGCCTGTCCTTCCCTAATCGGATGAGATATTGTGAAGTTGTGTCTATTGTTTGTTTTATGTATGGTGAGATCTAGAGAGTGTAGTGTGTTGTTAGTTTCTGTTTCTAATATGAAGTTAATTTTTGGGTGTAGGTTGCTTATTTCATTGTGTAGCTGTTCTATGTGTGTATGTGTATGTGGTTCATCAATCAGGCATATTATGTCATTTACATAACGGTAACTGTATATAACTTTGTACTTTTTCATTTTATTATTTGTCTGTAGATCATGTTCTCCAAGTTGTTCATAAATATGTTAGCTAGGAGGCCACTGATTGGTGATCCTATTGGCAGTCCTTTATGTTGAGAATAAAATACTTTTTTGATATTATGGTCTTGAGTATGGTTGTTGTTTCATTGATGTGTGTGCCTGGTGTATTTCCTTGTTGATTTAATCTTTGTGTGATGTTGATTGTTCCTTTATTGGAATACTAGTGTACATTGATGTGACGTCGAATGATATGAGGGTTGCTGTGTCTGGTATGTGTATGTTCTTGGTTCTGTCTATTAACTCCTTTGAGTTTTCCAGGTTCCTGTTGTTTTCAAAAGCGTCCAATTTTTTTAGTAGTGTGTGTGTGTCTGTCGGGCTAGGTGGTAGGATGGAGCATTTCGGAAGTTAATGACGGGCCTTAATGGAAACTTTTGGTAGGGAATTTAGGATGGGTGATTTTGGATTTTTCTGTGTCGTCCTCTTTACTTGGTCTTTTGAGAATGTATTTTTGATGTTTTGCAGTGTCTGTTGAATGTTATTCTGGTACTGTGGTGTTGGTTCACTGATCAGTTTTGTGACGTCGTTGTCTTTGAGAAAAACTAGTGTTCTCTCTATGTATTCCCCACCAAAAGTTCACAAGGATAATATTCCATTAAGGGCCATCATTAACTTCTGAAATGCTCCATCCTACCACCTAGCCCAACACACACACACACACACACACACACACACACACACACACACGTAAAATAAAATTCAAATTTGGCACCGAACTCTCTGGTGAACAAATGAACACTAACTGGGCTGGGACACGCAACAAACCACAGTCAACTGTGTTTTGGTGAAGTTAAGTGTTCTTACGACCTTATTTGTGGAAAACACGTTATATTTATGTCTGCATCATGACAACTCACCATGATGCGGAGAATAAAAGGGCTTGCCATACGAAAACGTAAGTAAAAACAAATATAGGTGTGACATATCACGACAAACTAAATTACATTCTAGATGATAGGTTAACTCCCAGCAAAATTTCTCATAAACATTGTTTGGTTGCAGATGACAAGCTACCTATAGTAAATAATACACAAGTGATCCAGAAAAATCATACACACCAAGTGTAAAGGTATTATCAAAAAGAAACGAAGTATAGTTTGAACTAAACATTAACGTAATTTTGTAATAATTTAATAAAAATGTTCACATTACAGAATAAATAAAATGGAAAGCCTCTGATGATGGAACAGTGGTGCTGAAACATGTTAGGGTACTTAAAAAAAAAAAAAAAGGTGTTTTGCACAACTGGCGGACCTCACATCCTACAATTTAAACTGCAAACACGGTCAACACAAGGAGCTGCAAATCCAAATGATGAATGGGTGTGGAAAGTATCAGTTTAATAAGTCACAGCTGCAAAATAGTAACATGAATTCTTTACAGATAAATGGAAAAACTGGTAGATGATGACCTTGGGGAAGATTAGTTTGGATTCCATAGAAATGTTGGAACGCGTGAGGCAATACTGAGCCTACAACTTATCTTAGAAGAAAGATTAAAGAAAGGCAAACCTACATTTCTAGCATTTGTAGACTTAGAGAAAGCTTTTAACAATGTTGACTGGAATACTCTCTTTCAAATTCTGAAGGTGGCAGGGGTAAAATACAGGGAGCGAAAGGCTATTTACAATTTCTACAGAAAGCAGATGGCAGTTATAAGAGTCCAGGGGCATGAAAGGGAAGCAGTGGTTGGGAAGAGAGTGAGGCAGGGTTGTAGCCTCTCCCCGATGTTATTCAATCTGTATATTGAGCAAGCAGCAAAGGAAACAAAAGAAAAATTTGGAGTAGGTATTAAAATCCATGGAGAAGAAATAAAAACTTTGAGGTTCGCCGATGACATTGTAATTCTGTCAGAGACAGCAAAGGACTTGGAAGAGCAGTTGAACGGAATGGACAGTGTCTTGAAGGGAGGATATAAGATGAACATCAACAAAAGCAAAAGGAGGATAATGAAATGTATGCTAATTAAATCAGGTGATGCTGAGGGAATTAGATTAGGAAATGAGACACTTAAAGTAGTAAAGGAGTTTTACTATTTGGGGAGCAAAATAACAACTGATGATGGTCGAAGTAGAGAGGATATAAAATGTAGACTGGCAATGGCAAGGAAAGCGTTTCTGAAGAAGAGAAACTTGTTAACATCGAGTATAGATTTAAGTGTCGGGAAGTTGTTTCTCAAAGTACTTGTATGGAGTGTAGCCATGTATGGAAGTGAAACGTGGACAGTAAATATTTTAGACTAGAAGAGAATAGAAGCTTTCGAAATGTGGTGCTACAGAAGCATGCTAGAGATTAGATGGATAGATCACATAACTAGTGAGGAGGTACTGTATAGAATTGGGGAGAATAGGAATTTGTGGCACAACTTGACTAGAAGAAGGGATCAGTTGGTAGGACATGTTCTGAGGCATCAAGGGATCACTAATTTAGATTTGGAGGGCAGCGTGGAGGGTAACAATTGTAGGGGAGACCAAGAGATGAATACACTAAGCAGATTCTGAAGGATATAGGTTGCAGTAGGTACTTGAAGATGAAGCAACTGGCACAGGATAGGATAGCATGGAGAGCTGCATCAAACCAGTCTCTGGACTGAAGACCACAACAACAAAATGTAACTAAAATTTAATGGATTCTTTTTAGTACTCATATGGAGGACCTCACACTTTTTATACTTTAGGGTCAGTAGCCAATTTTGCACCATACAGATATTTGTCTAAATCATTTTGTAATTTGTATTGATAGGGTGGTTTTACTAAGCAGTAAATGACATCATTTGTAAACAAATATAAGAGAACCGTTCACATTCTCCTATATCAGAAACAGCAGAGGGCCTAGGATACTTCCTTGGGGAATGCAAGGTACCACTTCACACGATGGCTTCCAGGCAGTTACTACAAGCTGCCCCCTTTCTGAGAGGAAATCATGAATCCAGTCATGTACATGACAGGAAGCATGCAATTTGATTGGAAGCCACTTGTGAGTAGCAATGTCAGAAGTCTTCCAGATAGACAGAAATATGAAAACAGCTCGAGATCCCCAGTCAACAGCACTCATGAGTTCATGTGAATAAACGGCCAGTTGTGCTTCACGAGAACAATATTGTCTGGCTCTGCTAGTTGTGTGTCAATAGATAAGTTTCTTCATGGCATTTCATAATGTTTGAACACAGTAATGTTCCAAATATCTTACTGCAGATTGTTAGTTATATGGGCCTGTAATTCAGTGAATGAAATCTATTTCCTTTGTAGTGAACTGGTGTGTCCTGTACACTTACCAATCCATAAGTACTGATCTTCTGCTGAGCGAGTGGTTGTGTATGCTTCTTAAATACAGAGCTATTACATCAGCATACTCTGAAGGGAACCTAATTGTATAATCTGGATTGAAAGACTTGCCTTTATTAAGTGATGTAAGTTGCTTCGTTACTTGAATTATGGAAAACTGTGTTTAGTAGCTCCACTTTAGTGATGTTGTCATCAATAACATTACTATTGCTATCATGCAATGAATGTATTGATTGTATGTTGCTGCTGGTGTACTTTACATACAACCAGAATCCATTGTTGAGCATTTCAAACCACTCTCTCAAATTTCTTTCATTAAACTTCCTGACAGATTAAAACTGTGTGCCCGACCGAGACTCGAACTCGGGACCTTTGCCTTTCGCAGGCAAGTGCTCTACCAACTGAGCTACAGAAGCACGACTCACGCCCAGTACTCACAGCTTCACTTCTGCCAGTACCTCGTCTCCTACCTTCCAAACTTTACACAAGCTCTCGTGCACCATTTCTCTCACTAGTTGTGTTTGCAAGGTGATGGAACATATGATTCATGCCCAGCTGGTATGGTGGCTCAAGTCTCACAATTTACTAACCACTGCACAGTGTGGATTCTGAGCACGCCATTCTGCAGTTGACCATCTTGTTACTTTGTTCACCCATGTCATGAATGGTTTTCTGTGGAAATCCCAGACTGTGGTCATGTTTTTAGATTTGGAGAAGGTCTACGACACCTGCTGGAGGACTGGTATACTCCATAATCTATACACGTGGGGCTTGCATGGTCACCTGCCCCATTTCCTTCAGGAATTTTTGAAATATTGAGTTTTCAAGGTATGTGTGAGTTCTGCATGGTAGGACTGCTTCATCCAGGAAAACGGTGTGCCTCAGGGTTCTGTCCTGAGCGTTGTCCCCTTTTCTATCATCATTAATCCTATCATGGCCTGTCTCCTGCTGGGCATCTCCGGCTCTCTTTTCATTGACGATTTTGCCATTTCTTTGAGTTCTCCATGGACCTGTCTCATTAAGCCACATCTTCAGCAATGTCTCAATCATCTTTACTGATGGAGCATTGATAATGGCTTATGTTTTCCCACTGACAACACTGTTTGTGTGAATTTCTGCCAGTGCAATTGGTTTCTTCCACTGTCTTTACTTCTTCGGCCTGTTGCTATCCCGTTCATTGAAACTATGAAATTCCTGGGGCTCATGCTCGATAGGAAACTTTCTTGGTCATCCCACATGTCTTACCTGGCAGCCTGCTCTATGCGGTCACTCAATGTCCTCAGTGGTACTTCCTGGGGAGCAGATCAAACCACTTCCTCCATTTGCACCAGTCCCTTGTCCATTCGAAACTAGACTACTGGTGTTTCATTTATGCATCTGCACACCTGTCCCTCCTATGCTGTATCAGTAATGTCTACCATTGTGGTATCTTTTCAACTGGCCTGGTTGAGAGTATGTATGCAGAAGCTGCCGAACTGTCCTACCACCGTGACTTTCTCCTCAGCAGATATGCATGCTGTTGGTCCACCATGCATGGCTCCTCATCCTATGCCTCCTTCTTCAGTGACTCCTTTGATCACCAGAAGGGGCACGTCCCTCTTCTTTGTTACTTCCTGGAGTTCACTTTTGGCTCTTGCTCCAGCAGCTTAACTTCATGCTACCTGCAACTTTCCCGGTAGGTGTAAACCCTTCAGCATCTCAGCTTTGTGCAAAGGCCCATGTTCACATTGGCCTTCATTTGCTTCCTAAGGACACTACTCCAGTCTCGCTCTATCACCTTCAGTTTCATGACCTTCACATGGAACTTCGCGATACTATCTTTTTGCACACTGACGGCTCTCAGACTGACTGTGGTGTCAGGTGTGCCTTCATCATTGGCACCAATGTTTTTTTCAGTATCAGCTTGTAGCAGTTTGCCTGCTTTATTTTCTTTGTTTGTTGTCCTTGGTGTTGACGTACTGCATTGCTACACTGGCTGAAAAATGGGGTTTGTAATTTGGACACTGACTATGGTAAATAATGTAGCCGACGGGTGCACAGTTGCATTTCACAGATGTTTACTTTCCCTTTTCACAACTCCCCATACACACATTTAATACAGCCAGTGCACTGTTGTCTAACTTTCCATAAGCCTCATTAATAGTTGGCAGGTGAAAATCCACATACTGCTACAATAGTTTACTGTACTATAGTTTACTGAGCAGTAAAAGCCTAACCACACAGTTCAGTCTTTCAAATAAATTGAACAGTCACTGTCATTGCTTAAACACACGGGCTATTGGTGTAACACTTATTTCGCTGAAAAGATAATTATATCGACACCATAGCTGCAAACAGGTGTTGATACACATCACTGGGGACATGTTGAAAATGTGTGCCCTAACCGGGACTCAAACCCGGGATCTCCTGCTTACATGGCAGACACTCTATCCATCTGAGCCACTGAGGGCACAGAGGATAGTGCGCCTGCAGGGACTTATCCCTTGCACACTCCCCATGAGACCCACATTCCCAACATGTCCACACCACTACATTTGTAGTGCGTCTAATAGATGTTTGCCTATCACACTCATTGATCTTGTGCGAACACACACACTATGCTCCAACTCGTAAGGGACTTGGTAAATTATTCTGCCACGAGTAATGAGTGTGATGGGCAAACATCTATTAGGTGCACTACGAATGTAGCGGTGTGGACATGTTGGGAATGTGGGTCCACAGGGAGCATGCAAGGGATAAGTCCCTGCAGGTGCACTATCCTCTGTGTCCTTGGTGGCTCAGATGGATAGAGCATCTGCCATGTAAGCAAGAGATCCTGGGTTTGAGTTCAGGTCGGGGCACACATTTTCAACATGTCCCCAATGATGTATATCAATGCCTACTTGCAGCTAGGGTGTAAATTTAATTATCATTTCATTCTAGAGAAGCTGCACAGTCATCAATGGTACGTGTTCTTTCGGGAACAGATACTACCTACGTATATACTTATTTCGCTGTTAAGTTGATGCATTGTTGTCGTTCTAACCAACACGGGTTCCTCGTCTGAAACTTGGCCATGGACTGATTGTTTTGTGACCAAAACCTGGGCCCTTATATATCTCACAATAATAGGTACTGAACTTACAAATTGTTTGAAGTTAAATTTACAGAAATCACAATTAAAACTTAACTCATTAAATCACCTGAATACATCAAAAAATTTGTTCTTTTTAACAGTTTCTTCTACTGCAAGAGTTAGGCCAAATTATTTGTTTAAATCATGAAATTAATAAATATAGTTATGCAAACAATATGTTTGACAAAACTGTTAATTACTTTGGAATTAATGAAGGGCTAGTTTTGCTAAAATGTTTTCGAATAGAGCCAACAGATATTTAAGAACACTACTAGTTGTTCCTTCAAATGTTTATAATTAGTTCAGAATTTATATTTGTTTATATGTCAACAATAGAATTTAAGTTACAAAGCAATTACTGATTTCACCCTATAACAAAAGATACTAACTAGGAAATGTCAAAATAAATTCAAAAATCAATTACATAAACAAAAGATACTAACTAGGAAATGTCAAAATATATTAGAAAATCCATTACAAACATAAAAGTAAGCACAAAATTAGATCTGGTGTTATATTCTTTAAAACTGAGGGCCAACCTTTCTCTTTTATGAAAATACAGATTATACTTATGTATGTTAATGGTAATTAGTTCAAAGTGAACAAATGAATTTACGGGGGCAGATGGCAAAACAAGAGGGGAAGTAAAAATAGCCCAGCTTGCTTTGCCACATCATTGGATTGAACACATAGATATTGCAAATAGCTAACTCTGAAATTCAATGAACACAAGTGACACCAGAAATTGGGTTTAAAATCTACACACAAAAGATATTGCATAAGAAATCTTATCAAAACTATAGTACATAGGGTTTTTTTTTTCTTCAAATTAATACGTATGTGAACTGGCCATATGAAAATCCCCATACAAAATAATTACTCACAGTGTACTGTTGTACAATATCACAAAATATCCACAAGTTATACTTTTAACAAAAATTATGTGTTTATAAGTGATGTCCTTTTTTGTTAAGCGAATATTACATTTTAAAATACATATCACTTTGTACAAGTCCTGTCTTACTAAACAAAATAAATTCTAATGGGTTACAATAGACAAAATATTTCACTTGCTCAATGTTTAGTATTTTTCACAGGCACTTTCACACTTTTAATGAGCTTTTATGCATTTTCTCACCAAGCTGTCCATGTCTTCAACAGGTCCAAGTGGCAGTTAGTTAGGAAATGCATTGCGATCAGTTCCTTTGGAGATGGTTCTTCTCCACCATAGTACATGAAAAAATGAGACAAAATAACCTACTTCAGTACACTTAATTTTTTCTTCTAACTAAGTTTAAAAATGGCAACACTAATGGCAAATGATAATCGTTACATCACAAATAAATACATTACTTAGCTCTCATAACATTACAATTGTGGCGCCAATGAGGTAGACACCAGCATTGATCTGAGTATCATCTTTGAACTAAACTAAGATTATCTTTGGGCAAAACTACCATGCTAGTTCTGTATAAGCCTTGCTTGTGTAAAGAGGTGAATAAATAAACTGCTGTAAAATGGGAGTGTTGTTTGATGTAACCGACCCGAACTTCCTCCTCACTGGTGACCCCGAGTTGTAACGTCTTCCGTTTTCACCGTTTTACTGTGTCCGCGGCCTCCGCGTCGGTTATTTTCGTGTGTATTACATCAACACAACATTCAAACAATGACTTCGGCCCAACGCCTATCGCCGGATTTTGTGATCGACATGCATCGTGTTGCGGGTGATGTACTACAGCCAGGACTGCAACACGATGCCTCTCACTCAACAATTACGCCGATTTTGCCACACATTTTCGAGCCTACAACAATAAGTGAGGTTAGGAGTGTGCATGACTCCGGCTATCAAATGCCTTTGTTCCCTCCACATGTGCCCTCCCTCATCGACTGTGCAGTTACCTCTTACGGATCTCCGTGCAGTGCAGGACCAATGCCGATTTCTGCAAATGCTTCGTTGGGCAACCTACCACTGCCAGGACAACGATTGTCTACGCTGGAATCTGTATCGTACCACGCAGATACCTGCCACATGGCCGGAACCGCTTCTTTCACAGGTCTACCTCCTCAGCATCCAACAACACCCGTGCCTGTCTCGGTTCAGCATCAGCACATGCCTTCCTACTTCGATACCTCGCCCTGCAACGGGAACAATAACTTGTTATCTGTGCCTGACCTACACCTCCATCCCACTGCTACGCCTCGGTGTTTTGTGCCACGACATTCACCTTATCCACACATCGTTTTGAGTGGAGTGACTATGAACAGTAAACATTTGCACATTCCATCCTATGTTCGACATTTCCCACACTGTGCTTCTGGACAGCCCGCACCTCCGCAGCCTCCCTGCAACACAGGTAGCCCTGGTTCTGATCAAACATCGAGCTTTCCGGCTCCAGTCGAGATTCTGCTACCGTTCTCGGCACATCTCGGTGCCTCATCCGCGTCAGTCTTCTGCGAAGCGTCAATTCGAGCGCGCCCGCAACTTGTTGAGCTACCGAAACTGCAAACGACACAGTATGGTGCCTCACCCGTGTTGGCCTTCCACATTGCGATGGATTGCACTCAACCACAACGTGTCACCTTCATGCTGCCACCCGAACAGCCGTCTTTGCCACATCCCCTGGAGGCACACTCTCCTGGAATACTACAGCAACAACAGTTCGATGCAGGCAGTGACCCGACGAAGTCAACTCAACCTGTTCTTCCGAACATTCTACAATGCTTACCGACATTGCCGCCATTTAATCCCGACAGAGCTACAACCTGGTTCAAAATTGTGGACAAAGTGTTCGACCATTACAGACTTGACCAGGTTTCTGTGCTTCATCACCCACCTGCACGACCAGGAGGACTTGGTTGCTGACCTGGTTGACGCCCGGGACTCATCTACCAGGTACACGCTAGCCAAAGAGACAGTTCCACATCAGCTTGCATGCTCAACTGAGGCAGCAATACGGCAAGTGCTCCACGTCGAGCAACTAGGCAACAACAAACCTTCCCAGCTCTGGAGACGGCTACATGCCCTGGTCAGCGCCGATCTATTGTCTGACACAGCTCTCCTCACCATCTGGTCAGATAAACTCTCCTCTCACATCCACTTTGCTCTGGCTCAGAGGTCTCCTGAACCTGTCGAGCAAAGAATGACAATTGCTGACAAACTACACGATGCATCACTGCTCCATTTCGCCAGACACTGCCTACCTGACAAGTCTCAGTTTCAGGCTCATTGATCTGCGGCCAAATGCTGCTGGGGCCGTACTGTGCTGACTGTTCCGCTTGCCCCGGGAAGCAGTAAACAAGCAACTGGGACGTCACCAGCTCTTCCCACGGTCACTCCCCTTCCTCCAACCGAACCTGCTGCAGCCACCGAACCTTGACCACTGTAGCGACCCTTTTTTCGATCCTGACTTCCATATCTTGCATGAAAGTAGGAATGTTAATTTATCTATACATTGACTGGTATTGAGGGGTTTTGTTTTATCCTGGCTGGTTCTTAAATTAACCCCAGTGAGTCACTACACGTATTGTCTTCCCAGTTCTGAAGGAAAAAACCACAAGTAAATTAATGCTAGTGTTTTCAATAGATTCTTGTTCACTTGTTTCAGTTACTAGTCTGCAGTTTATTCTTTGTGAAAATCAAGTAACCTAATTATTTATGAAACTAAATCGAAGTAAAGTACAAGACGAATAGTCAGTTTCAAATTAGCACATTATTTTTATTTAACAATAATTATTAATAAATTAGTTCATTCACATTATTGCATTCAAAGGGGTTCTTTGAATAAGTATCTAATCTAAAATCCCGTCAATATCAGAGATACTAAACATTGTTCTGTCACTTTCGATAAAAAGATTGTTCCCGTTTAATATCCATAAACTGTCACGAACCATGATTACTAGTCGCATGAAGTAAAGCTTTTCCACTATCACAATACAAAGTCCGAATCTGTTCAAAAATTGTTAATTCCATAAAATATTTAAATCTTTACACAAAGTGATGTTAAAGTCAGAGAGATTATTGACCACCTCCCCGTTCCTCTAATATGACAAAAGTTGTAATTCTGATCTGAAATTAATGCTTCCCAAAAAACAATCTCGTCGCAATTTATTCTTGCGCCCTAGTTTAATAAAGCTCCTATTATTGCTTCCTAAAGCTGTACGTCCTAATTGACTTCGACAGACTAGAGGATAGAGACTGGAGTATCATAATTGCATTGTATGTCTATTTATACTTTCGTAAACGCTGTATTTGGTGTTCAAGACCTACGTTCTGTGACTATAATATTCATTTTCTCATATATAACAATAACTAATAATTTAACCATTTCTATTGTTTTCCCCCCTCCCATGCTTCCAAAATTTATAATTAAAATTCTTTTCTTTTTCTATTATTTTTCTACTATAGATTTCCCTCTATTTGTCTCTTATTTCTATTTCGTAAATTACTACTTGTGGAGGGACTTGCCACATTTTCTGAATTTATATTTCGAGGGCATGGGAGCTAATTTGGGAGCTATTTTGGTTTATTAACATCAACAGGCATTGTAGATGTTACACCACCGCCACTGGCAACGAACTTTCCGCAGGAAATGCAGCCGCACTACCCGTGCTGTTACTTCAACACATGGTTTGGTGAGGTGGCACGGAACTGCAGACCACCTTGCTACTTCAAAAACGCCAATTGCAGGTAGGTTTGGGTGCCGCCTCCTGCGCACAGTGCTCCATTCTGTCCTGGAACAACCGGATAATTGTGTACGACTTTACATTAAAGACATTTCGTCGGGATACCTTTTCCTAGTGGACACAGGTGCCAATGTTTCACTGCTGCCCACATCCTTAGCGTCATCGAACGTCTGCCCTCATCATACTACACTGAAAGCCGGGAATTCCACTAAACTACAATGCTCGGGTTCAACCTCACATGTCGTCTCACTCTCCGCAAACTGCAAACTCGAGTGGAAATTTTTAGTGTGCGAAATTGACGAACCTATACTAGGCATTGACTTCTTGCGACACCACAAACTTTCACTGGACCTAGTGCGAAACACTGTGTTTCATCATCCATCCAAGATTCACTTCCCCTGTACTCCGTCGAGCAACCCACCCCGTGACACATCGGTCTGGGCTCATCTCATCTGTACATGCTTGTCTCTGTCAACAACGTTACAAGAAACCACGCATAAGTGCCTTGTTGAGCTCGAACATGTCGCTCACCTATGCAAGGAAAACTTCGAGCTCTCCCTGCGGCTCCATGAAACACAGCTCCAGCTCTCCGATGCAACAAAGGAATTACAGACACTTCAGCAAAGTCAGTAAGTGCGCCGAATCTGCTTGCATTCCCAGCAACCGAGCTTCCATGTGTTTACCTCCTGCTACCCCTCACAACTGTGCTATCAAGACTGCCATAACGTGTACTGACAGTTCCGCAGGGCCACACCCTCCTAACTTGGCAGCGTTTAACACTCTGCCGGACACAAGTGTGCATGCGCGATGAGTGTCACGTGCTCCCGAACTGACGGCTTCTACCCCGCCCTTTGTGGACAGTACCTCAAACAGTGCAACTTTGGCTCCTGCGTGCCGCCGTGCAACCGCCACTGACAACACAAACAGTGCACTCGCGCCTAGCGCTTCCCCCGTGACCGTGCTGCCACAGGCTGTGCCCTCAGACAATGGTCTCACTAATGCTTCACCAGCTCTACCGAGCTCACCCGACCGTGTTGCCACTGCTTCGGGCCGGCGGCCATCTTGTCACGTTGACTCGTGGGACACTTCGCCGCCTCGGCTCCCGTCGGATCTGCTGAGTGGCTCCGAACACCACGACCACGCCTCGCCTGCCCAACCCACCACACATTGTAAACAAACCGCCTCCAGTGCTGCCAGCAACATTTCCGTCGTCACCAATGGCGCGGTTCACAAGCTTCGCCTCATGCCAGGCCCCCTGATCTCCAGTAAACCATGTTGACTTTGTTCCGAGTGCCTCTCCGACCTTAAAAAGCAGATTTCTGAACTACTAAGCTCCGGCGTCATTGAACCCTCTGCCAATAGCTGGTCTACACCCATTCATATGACACCCAAGAAAGACAGGTCCTGCCGCATGTGCTGAGACTACCTTCGACTAAATGCACTAACAATTATGGACAACAACCCCATACCCAACATTGCCAACTTTACCAGTTCCCTCGCAGGTGCAACCACGTTCTCTGTCATTGATTGAAAATGGGCCTACCAGCAGATCCCCATGGCTCCTGAAGACATCGAGAAGACAGCAATCACCACCCCAATTGGGTTATTTCAGTTTTGATTCATGCCCTTCGGTCTGAAGAACGCAACCTAGACCTGGCAGTGCTTCATCAACGAAGTGCTTTTTGAACTAAAATTCTGCTTTGCGTATCTTGATGACATTCTTGTATTCAGCTCCTCTGTCGAGGACAACCATATTGCCCACATAATTACATGTAATGCTTTCAGTTTCAACTTTTCCTTGTCCTTTCTGCTCCACTAATTCTTATAGCTGTTCCTCCAAACTAGTGAATGTGTTCTGGGCACCAGTCTTTCTTTAAATTCTCTACCCTTTTCAAGTAGTTCTACCTGTCCTCATGTATCTGAGATTTGGTAATGTAAAGTCTTGATTCCATAATGTACCTCTGTAAATTGGTCATTTATTTCATTTCTTACTAGGTCACACTGTTTATTTACTTCAGTCCGTAACTCCTTAGGCAAATTTGATTTTATTGTTTCTAAACAAGAAATCTTATCATCTTGTATATTTATGCTAGAAGCTAATTCTGGCTTAGTAGCTTTAATCTGAGTCATCAACTCCTCTGATTTCATGAGTAATGCTTTTACATTCCCTTCCATACTTCAGATGACCATAGGCATACAATAGCGACCAAAATAAATATTTAGTTTTTTAAAAATATGTAAATAATGTCACTTTGTATCTTCACCTCTACAGCATTATTCAGTTCTATGGGAGATTAAAGTGCAAACAAAGCACACAAAATGTCAGTTACGGGCTTAGTACAGTTCACCAGATGATGAAAACAGATTGCTGAGCATGTTTCCACAGAAACTGAAAATTTCTAAAGTCGATCCCCTGTTGAAAAAGGGTGATAACCTTAAAATAGAAAACTACAGACAGGTCTCACTTCTCCCAACTTTCTCTAAGGTTTTAGAGATACTAATGAAATATAGAGTCACACATTATCTTAATATCCACAATCTGATAAACAGTAATCAGCTTAGATTTCAAGCTGGGAGAAGTACTGAAACAGCTGTAGTTGGGGTAAATCTAGATCTGTCAAAAGCCTTTGACACCTTTGACCACAGCTTACTTTTGGAAAAGCTTGAAGCTATAGGTATCAGAGGGCTGGTAAAAAAGTGGTTTGAATCGTATCTGGAAAAGAGGATGCAGGTGGTTGAAATTACAGCACCAAATATTAACCAAACAATTAAACTAAGATCAGATCCAAGGGAGGTCACAATAGGAGTACCCCAAGGAAGTGTATTAGGTCCCTTGCTGTTCCTCATTTACATTAATGATATTCAGGTGTCAGAGAGAAAAGCTAGAATCATGTTATTTGCTGATGATACTAGTTTAATAGTTAGTGATATGAATCAGTCATTGCACAGTACTGTGGACAATGTCCTACAGGATATACAAAAATGGTTTAGTGCAAACAAGCTAACACTGAATGCAAAAAAAGGGAAAAATAAGTGAACATGGTGACCTAAATCCCACCATGGAGGGCAAACAGCTTGAAAGAGTAGTGTGTGCAAAATTCCTGCATATGGACATTGATGAGAAGATAAACTGGAAGGATCATGTGGTGAGCTTAGCACTAAATTTAAATTCATCATGTTTTGTACTTAGAATAATTTCAACAGCTTGTAATAATGACTGTACCAGATTAGTATATTTTGGATATTTTCAGTCCATTGCACCCTATGGGACAGTATTCTGGGGAAAAACAAATTGTCGTCTAAAGGAGATTTTCAAATTACAAAAACGCGCTATTTGGATAATGACCCAGAGCCCACCTCAAACACATTGTAGGCCCCTTTTTAAAGCATTAAAAATTTTAACAATTCCATCATTATACATTCTGAAATGCCTGTTGGTGATCAAAAGAAATCAGGGCAAAATGAAAACCAATACAGACTACCATAATTACGATACACGGCAATGTAAAGATCTCCACTTACAAGCTGTACCAAGGACCCTAAGTCAGAAACATGTACATAATCGAGGCATCAAACTTTTTAATGCACTACCAAAACATATCAAAGAGCTGGAAAATGATGATAAATTTAAAATTGTTACAAAGAATCACATGCTTGACAAATGTTATTACAGTGTAAGTGAATTTCTATGCTCAACTGTATTAGCATATAAAGATCCACATGCTTGACAAATGTAATTACAGCATAAGTGAATATCTCTGTGCAACTGTATAAGAATATGTGTTTAAATTAATATGACAAATGAAATTACATCAATGAATATGTCTGTCAACCACATAAAAAGATTAAGAGCCACATGCTTAACAAATGTCACTACAGTGTAAGTGTGAGGAGGAAGTTCGTGTCGGTTACACCAAACAACACTCCCATTTTGCAGTAGTTCGTTTATTCACCTCTGTACACAAGCAAGGCTTACAAAGAACTGACTTGGCGGAACTGCACAAAGATAATCTTAGCTTAGTTCAAAGACGATACTCAGATCGATGCTGGTGTCGACCTCATTCGCACCACATAGCCCCCCCCCCCCTGCAGTACGGGCGGGGGGGGGGGGTGACTATGGCGTCGGCAGGGGTGGTCCGCAGGAGCCGGACTACGGTCTGTGTGGGTAGATGTCGTGAAGGAAGGTTTGGCGAACAAACCCGGAAGTCGTTGAAGCACGCCGGGTGTCGTACTGGGCGTGCTGGTCGTGCGGCAACAGGTAGGCCGGCGGTTTGCGGTTGGAACGGAGCGGTGACGACAATGTCTCCGGTGGGCGTGGCTAACACATGAAGCATGTCCAGGTCAACTTCGGGCAAGAGGGGAACACATTTCACCAGGTGGCAGGGAATGCCGGAGGTTGTGTCATGAGCACCGGATGAAGGGAAACAAACGATGAACAGTGTATCATCACGTAGTATTATGGAGATGTCGTGGATTATGTCTGGGGGGGAAAGGCACAAACACCTCGAGTGAGAGCACGTTCAAGATTGGGGGGCGTGAGAAACCTCGACAGGGTGAGGCAGGCAATGGGGGAGAGTTAGAAGGGTCCAGAGAAGGGCCTGGCGGCAAGGGCGTGATCGTAGGTAAGCTCACTGTGGAGAGCATGGGGTCACTCGACAGAGTGCATGAGACCGGAGTAGAAGGTGAGGTCGGAGAAGAGCTTGACGATTGGAGCTGGAAGTCACTCAACTGAGTGTGTAAGTCCGATGTGGAGGGATTGGTTGGAGTGTCGTGAGCCAAGACAGTGAGTGGCGTGGTCATGGCCCGAAGAGGGGTAGAAGCGAGCTTGACATGAGCAGGTTTAAGTCTGTCGAGAGAGACTGTAACAGCTGAATCTTTTATCTGGATGTCATAGGTGTTGGCTGAGTGCCAGAGAACTCAGTACAGGCTGGTATATGGAGGTTGGAGGGGAACACGGACAGTGTCATCTCGGACCATGACATACTCGCAAGTGTCCAGAGATTTCGGGACATGAACATTAGGGCGGGAATGGCTGGCGGGCAGAGGGATGTGGAGGTTGATGAAGTGGCATCTGACGCGATCCACGAAGGAAGGTAAGTCAGACTGAGGGAGAGAAGTGGAAGGACTCAAGTTAGCCAGGGAGAACAATGTTCTGGCCGTATACGAACTTGGCTATTGTGCCTTTGAGGTCTTCCTTATAGATCGCATGAATGCTGAGTAGCACAAGGGGAAGGGCCTCTGTCCATAGAGAGTCGTGGCATTGAAGAGCCGCCTTGAAAGTGCAGTGCCAGTGCTCAACTAGCCCGTTACTTTGCGGGTGATATGCTGTGGTGTGGATGCGCCGGATGCCACAAATGTTACAAATCTCGTTGAACAGGGTCGAATCAAACTGTCTGCCCTGGTCAGTCGTGATGATAGCTGGACATCCAAAATGCAATACCCATGACTCGACGAAAGCTCGAGCAACTGTTTCTGCTGTGATATTGTTCGGTCGATAGACGAGAGAATATAACAAAAGCCATTAGAGGGGGGGAGAGGGCCAGCAATGTCAATATGAATATGCTGGAAACGCGCAGGAGTGATCAAAAAGGCGCCAATGGGGGGTGAAGTGTGCTTGTGTACATTGCAGCATTGGCATGCAACACAGGAGCGTACCTATTGCTGGCAGTCCTTGTTGACATTTCTCCACACGAAGCGCTTCACTACAAGGCAGGTGGACGCACGAACAAACACCGGGGTGGGCTAAATTATGCAGTGCGTTGAATACAGCCTGACGGAGCGTGGTTGGGATGAGGGGGCATAACGTGCCCACACTGTCGTCACACCAGATCTTACCAGAATACCAGGAAAGGTGGTGCGGACGAAGTGTAGTGAAGAGGTAGAGTCTGAAATCAGGGTTTGTGTGTCCTCATCGGCAAGTTGGAGCTTAGGCAGTTCAGAGAGGTCTAACAGCGAATGGATGGCATCAACTCATGAAAGGAAATCAGCAACTATATTGTCAGCACCCTTTATGTGTCTGACATCGGTGGTGAACTGAAATATGAAGTCCATATATCTGAAGCGGTGAGGAGGCGGGTCAGCTGGCGGGTTTGTAATGGCTGCAGCCAGGGGTTTGTGGTCTGTTAAAACATAGAAATGGCGTCCATCAACATCAGAACATCAGTCTTAAAATGCTTGATCGCTTCATAGACCGTGAGCAACTCCCTGTCAAACGCGGAATTTTCCGTTGTGCATTGGTGAGCTTGCAGGAGAAGAATTGCAGAGACGAAGTTTAGCTGTCGACTGTCTGACTGACAGCGCCGATGGCAGTATCGCTCGTGTCTGTGGTGATGAAAATCTGCGCATTGGGATGAGGGTGCACGATGGTGCAGGCCTCGGTAAGAAGATTTTTGAGGCAGTGAAAGAGAGCAGGGGTCCATGGAATGGGTCAAGATCCAGAAGTCTTGGTGCCTGCCAAGGCGTCCGTCAGTGGAGCCTGAATCTCCGCAGCCCGAGGTAGATGTCGGCGATAATAATTAACTGTCCCCAGAAAGCGCCGGAGCTCTTTGAATGACGAAGGTCTGGGTAGGTTTAGTATGGTGTGCACTTTCTCAGGGGGCAGTGAAATGCCCTCGGCAGAGACCAGAAAACCAAGAAAAGTGACGGCAGGTTGATGTAGCTGCAATTTGTCCTGGTTGGTCTCGATGCCTGGTGCCGCGAGAGTGTTCATAACAGTTTGCACATGTCGAATGTTGTCCTTGACGGAGGAGCTGAAAACAAGAATGTCATCAAGATATGCAAAGCAGAATTTTAGGTCGAGTAGCACTTCATTGATGAAGCCTTGCCAGGTCTGGGTTGCGATCTTCAGGCCGAAGGGCATGAATCGAAACTGAAATAACCCAATCGGGTTCAATGATGCCAGAGCTTAGTGGTTCAGAAATCTGCTTTTTAAGGTCGGCGAGGTGCTCCGGACAAAGTCGACGTGGTTTACTGGACATCGGGGGGCCTGGCGTGAGGCAAAGCTTGTGGACCATGCCGTTGGTGACGACGGAAATGTTGCAGGCGGCACTGGAGGTGGTTTGTTTACAATGTGTGGCTGGCGGGGCAGGCGAAGCGTGCTCATAGTGTTCCGAGCTACTCGGCGGATCCGACATGAGCCGAAGTGGCTAAGTGTCCCAGGAGTCAACGTGGCAAGATGGCCACCGGCCCCAAGCAGTGGCACTGTGGTTGGGTGAGCTCGGTAGAGCTCGTGAAGTATTAGTGAGACCATTGTCTGAGGGCGCAGCCTGTGGCAGCCTGGTCACAGGGGAAGCACTAGGCACGAGTGCACTGTTTGTGTTGTCAGTGGCAGTCACACGGCAGCGTGCAGGCTCCACAGTTGCATAGTTTGAGGTGCTGTCCACGAGGGGAATGGGTAGGAGCTCTCAGTTCAGGAACATGTGATGCTCGTCACGCATGTGCACTTGTGTGCAGCCGAGTGTCAAATGCTGCCGTGTTGGGGGGGGGGGGGGGGGGGAGGGGGTGTGGTCCTGTGGAATTGTCAGTACACGTTATGGTAGACTTCATAGGACAGTTGTGAGGGGTAGCGGGAGGTAAGCACACGGAGGCTCAATTGTTGGGACTACAAGCAGATTCGGCACACTTACTGACCTTGATTTGTCCCTGCTGCAGTTTTTGTAATTCCTTTGCTTCATTGGAGAGCTGGAGCTGAGTTTCGTGGAGCCGGAGGGAGAGCTTGAAGTTTTCCTTGCGTAAGCGAACGACGTTTTCAAGCTTGACAAGGCACTTGTGCGTTGTTTCTTGTAACGTCGTCGACAGAGACGAGCGTGTATGGATGAGATGAGCTCGGACCAATGTGTCATGTGTGGGGGCGGGGGGTGTTTGCTCGGCGGAGCACAGGGGAAGTGAGTTTTGGATGGGTGATGAAACACGGTGTTTCGCACTAGGTCTGGTGAAAGTTTGTGGTGTTGCAAGAAGTCAATGCCTAATATAGGTTCGTCAATTTCACACATTAAAAAAGTCCACTCGAGTTTGCAGAGAGTGAGACGACATGTGAAGTTGAACTTGAGCATTGTAGTTTAGTTGAATTCGCGGCTTGCAGTGAAGTATGATGAGGGTGGATGTTTGACGATGCTAAGGACATGGGCAGCAGTGAAACATCGGCGCCTGTGTCCACTAGGAAAAGGTATCCCAACGAAATGTCTTTAATGTGAAGTCGTCCACAATTATCTGATCGTTCTGGGACAGAATGGAGCACTTGGGGGTGCCTGTCACGTTGTGCACAGAAGGCGTTTGGGAAGTAGCAGGGTGGTCTGCAGTTCCGCACCGCCTCACCAAACCGTGTGTGGAAGTAACAATGCGGTTGCATTTCCTGCGGAACGTTCGTTGCCAGTGGCGGTGGCCGAGGTTCGATGGCCGCCGCTGGCTCAGTTGCAGGAGGGGGTGTGACCGTGGGTGGAGCTGGTGATGTCCCAGTAGCTTGTTTACTGCTTCCCAGAGCGAGTGGAACAGTCAGCACAGTACAGCCCCAGCGGCGTCCGGCCGCAGGGCAATGAGCCAGAAACTGAGATTTGTCAGGTAGGCAGTGGCTGGCGAAATGGAGCAGTGATGCATAGTGTAGCTTGTCAGCAATCGTCATTCTTTGCTCGACAGGTTCAGGAGACCTCTGAGCCAGAGCAAAGCGGGTGTGAGGGGAGTGTTTTTTCTGACCAGATGGTGAGGAGACGTATGAGCTCGACGTATGATCAGAGTGGGGACCACCTGTGTTGCAGGGAGGCTGCGGAGGTTCTGCTGTCCAGAAGCACAGTGTGGGAAATGTTGAATCAGACAATAGATTGGCGCTGACCAGGGCACGTAGCCGTCTCCAGAGCTGGGAATGTTTGTTGTTGCCTAATTGCCCGACGTGGGGCACTTGCCGTATTTCTGCCTCAGTTGAGGGTGCAAGCTGATGTAGAACTGTCTCTTTGGCTAGAGTGTACCGGGTAGATGAGTCCGGGGCGGCGATCAGGTCAGCTATCAAGTCCTCCTGGTCATGCAGGTGGGTGACGAGGGACAGAAACCTGGCTAACTCATCGAGTTTGTAATGGTAGAACACTTCGTCTGCAATTTTGAACCAGGTTGTAGCTCTGTCGGGATTAAACGGCGGCAGCGGCGGTAAGCGTTGCAGAATGTTCGGAAGAACCGGTTGAGTTGAGTTCATCACCTGCGACACGATGCATGTCGATCACAAAATCCAGTGTTAGGCGGACGGCCGAAGTCATTGTTCGAATGCTGTGTCGATGTAATACACGCTAAAATAACCAACGCGGAGGTCGCAGACACAGTAAAACGACAAAAACAGAGGATGTTACAACTCGGGGTCACCAGTCAGGAGGAATTTTGGGTTGGTTACCCCAAACAACACTCCCATTTTGCAGTAGTTCATTTATTCACCTCTTTACACAAGCAAGGCTTACAAAGAACTGACATGGCGGAACTGCACAAAGATAATCTTAGTTTAGTTCAAAGACGATACTCAGATCTATGCTGGTGTCGACCTCATTGGCGCCACAAGTGAATAGCTCTGCTCAACTGTATAATAATATATGATATCATAAATGTCCCCCCCATGAACCATGGACCTTGCTGTTGGTGGGGAGGCTTGTGTGCCTCAGCAATACAGATGGCCGTACCGTAGGTGCAACCACAACTGAGAGGTACCTGTTGAGAGGCCAGACAAACGTGTGGTTCCTGAAGAGGGGCAGCAGCCTTTTCAGTAGTTGCAGGGGAAACAGGCTGGATGATTGACTGATGTGGCCTTGTAACACTAACCAAAACAGCCTTGCAGTGCTGGGACTGCGAACAGCTGAAAGCAAGGGGAAACTACAGCCGTAATTTTTCCTGAGGGCATGCAGCTTTACTGTATGGTTAAATGATGATGGCGTCCTCTTGGGTAAAATATTCCCGGAGGTAAAATAGTCCCCCATTCAGATCTCCGGGCGGGGACTACTTAGGAGGACGTTGTTATCAGGAGAAAGAAAACTGGCATTCTACATATCGGAGCGTGGGATGTCAGAGCCCTTAATCAAGAAGGTAGGTTAGAAAATTTAAAAAGGGAAATGGATAGGTTAAAGTTAGATATAGTGGGAATTAGTGAAGTTCGGTGGCAGGAGGAACAAGACTTTTGGTCGGGTGAATACAGGGTTATAAATACAAAATCAAATAGAGGTAATGCAGGAGTAGGTTTAATAATGAATAAAAAAAATAGGAGTGCGGGTAAGCTACTACTAACAGCATAGTGAATGCATTATTGTGGCTAAGATAGACAGGAAGCCCATGCCTACTACAGTAGTACAAGTTTATATGTCAACTAGCTCTGCAGAGGACGAAGAAATTGATGAAATGTATGATGAGATAAAAGAAATTATTCAGGTAGTGAAGGGAGACGAAAGTTTAATAGCCATGGGTGACTGGAATTCGAGAGTAGGAAAAGGGAGAAAAGGAAACATAGTAAGTGAATATGGATTGGGGTTAAGAAATGAAAGAGGAAGCCGTCTGGTAGAATTTTGCACAGAGCATAACTTAATCATAGCTAAAACTTGGTTCAAGAATCATAA
The DNA here is from genome assembly GCF_021461395.2 of Schistocerca americana. Taxonomy (NCBI): domain Eukaryota; kingdom Metazoa; phylum Arthropoda; class Insecta; order Orthoptera; family Acrididae; genus Schistocerca; species Schistocerca americana. The sequence continues at coordinate 554,112,532 of NC_060125.1, read as the reverse complement.
AAGAATGGTTATGAACTGTAGATTAAAACTGAAGAAACAGCAAAAAAGTGGGAATTTAAGGAGATGGGACCTGGATAAACTGACTAAACCAGAGGTTGTACAGAGTGTCAGGGAGAGCATAAGGGAACAATTGACAGGAATGGGGGAACGAAATACAGTAGAAGAAGAATGGGTAGCTCTGAGGGATGAAATAGTGACGGCAGCAGAGGATCAAGTAGGTAAAAATACGAGGGCTAGTAGAAATCCTTGGGTAACAGAAGAAATATTGAATTTAATTGATGAAAGGAGAAAATATAAAAATTCAGTAAATGAAGCAGGCAAAAAGGAATACAAATGTGTCAAAAATGAGATCGAGAGGAAGTGCAGAATGGCTAAGCAGGGATGGCTAGAGGACAAGTGTAAGGATGTAGAGGCTTATCTCACTAGGGGTAAGATAGATACTGGCTACAGGAAAATTAAAGAGACCTTTGGAGAAAAGAGAGCCACTTGTATGAATATCAAGAGCTCAGATGGAAACCCAGTTTTAAGCAAAGAAGGGAAAGCAGAGAGGTGGAAGGAGTATATAGGGGGTCTATACAAGGGCGATATACGTGAGGACAATATTATAGAAATGGAAGAGGATTTAGATGAAGATGAAATGGGAGATATGATACTGCGTGAAGAGTTTGACAGAGTACTGAAAGACCTGAGTCGAAACAAGGCCCCGGGAGTAGACAACATTCCATAAGAACTACTGACAGCCTTGGGAGAGCCAGTCCTGACAAAACTCTACCATCTGGTGAGCAAGATGTATGAGACAGGCGAAATACACTCAGACTTCAAGAAGAATATAATAATTCCAATCCCAAAGAAAGCAGGTGTTGGCAGATGTGAAAATTACCGAACTATCAGTTTAATAAGTCACAGCTGCAAAATAATAATGCGAATTCTTTACAGACGAATGGAAAAACTGGTAGAAGCCAGCCTCATGGAAGATCAGTTTGGATTCCATAGAAATGTTGGAACACGTAAGGCAATACTGACCTTACGACTTATCTTACAAGAAAGATTAAGGAAAGGCAAACCTACGTTTCTAGCATTTGTAGACTTAGAGAAAGCTTTTGACAATGTTAACTGGAATACTCTCTTACAAATTCTAAAGGTGGCAGGGGTAAAATACAGTCAGCGAAAGGCTATTTACAATTTGTACAGAAACCAGATGACAGTTATAAGAGTCAAGGGACATGAAAGGGAAGCAGTGGTTGGGAAGGGAGTGAGACAGGGTTGTAGCCTCTCCCTGATGTTATTCAATCTGTATATTGAGCAAGCAGTAAAGGAAACCAAAGAAAATTTCGGAGTAGGTATTAAAATCCATGGAGAAGAAATAAAAACTTTGAGATTCGCCGATGACATTGTAATTCTATCAGAGACAGCAAAGGACTTGAAAGAGCAGTTGAATGGAATGGACAGTGTCTTGAAAGGAGGATATAAGATGAACATCAACAAAAGCAAAACGAGGATAATGGAATGTAGTCGAGTTAAGTCGGGTGATGCTGTGGGAATCAGATTAGGAAATGAGACACTTAAAGTAGTAAAGGAGTTTTGCTATTTGGGAAGCAAAATAACTGATGATTGTCAAAGTAGAGAGGATATAAAATGTAGACTGGCAATGGCAAGGAAAGCGTCTCTGAAGAAGTGAAATTTGTTAACATCGAGTATTGATTTAAGTGTCATGAAGTCGTTTCTGAAAGTATTTGTATGGAGTGTAGCCATGTATGGAAGTGAAACATGGATGATAAATAGTTTAGACAAGAAGAGAATAGAAGCTTTCGAAATGTGGTGCTACAGAAGAATGCTGAAGATTAGATGGGTAGATCACATAACTAATGAGGAGGTATTGAATAGAATTGGGGAGAAGAAGAGTTTGTGGCACAACTTGACTAGAAGAAGGGATCGGTTGGTAGGACATGTTCTGAGGCATCAAGGGATCACCAATTTAGTATTGGAGGACAGCGTGGAGGGTAAAAATCGTAGAGGTAGACCAAGAGATGAATACACTAAGCAGATTCAGAAGGATGTAGGCTGCAGTAAGTACTGGGAGATGAAGAAGCTTGCACAGGCTAGAGTACCATGGAGAGCTGCATCAAACCAGTGTCAGGATTGAAGACCACAACAACAACAACAACAACAAAAACATCATAAATGTGACAAATGAAATCACATCATCAAGGAATAGGTCTGCCAAGCACATAAGAAATTATGTTATAAAAATACTTATTTGCTGTATATTGTATTAAACATAAGACAGATTCATATGAATTCAGAAAAAATTTGTAAAGATATTATATAGTTGTTGAAATGTATCCTGACAAATCCCACATCGCAAATGTGATCATTGGGATGGTAATGAATAACTAAAATTCTGATAATTGGCCTATGCGCAGCCAATGACAGTGTGTCAATGAGCTGCGCTGTGGATAGTATGTGGAGATGAGCCTCTGTCATGTCAATCATTGGCTGCTGTAATGGAGTCACGGACCACTGAGTCAGTTGTAGCCCTCTGACCCTAGACAGGAAATCTTCTTAGTTAAACGACAAAATCTTCTTGCATTTCTATCATGATGATATCTTATTGTATTTTCATGTCAAATTCGACTTGAACACTGTTGTATCTACCATGTCATCCATGTTGCTATGGACAACAAAGTATAGTCTAGAACTTGACTTTTGAGTTCAGTTTTTTTTAATTATCCATTTCAACAGCATTTTATGTTGCTTTCCTTCTTATAGTTCAGCTTACTACACCACACTGCGTACAATTATTCTTCTTTATTGTTTAGTCACAGCAGATAGGCACGACAAAAGACTGTCACAAATAAAGCTTTCAGCCAGTAATGCCTTTCAAAAATAGATCTCTCTCTCTCTCTCTCTCTCTCTCTCACACACACACACACACACACACACACACGGCTGCAGTCTCAGTTGCGCGACTGAAACCACACCGTTGATGTGATTTCAGTTTCCTGAGACTGCAGTCTGTGTGTGTGTGTGTGTGTGTGTGTGTGTGTGTGTGTGTGAAGCTTTATTTGTGACAGTCTTTCTGTCGTGCCTATCTGTGCCACAGCATCTTCGCTGTATGGTGAGTAACAACTTTCCTTTTCAAAATATTTTTACATTCCATCCCACATTTTCCATTGTTTGCTTCTTCATTGTTTTTTATTGACGTCACTCGCCCTTGGCAACCACATATTTTCTCCAGTTTTTTCTATGAACTTCGTGTAAAATTTTCTTTTTCTCTCTTTCTCTAGCACTGCTAATCCAAGTCCTTCACTTAGTTTGCTGCATTGAAAAGCGACATCAGTTGTTTCTGATATGGTATCAATTTTACATTTTCTTTGTGTGATCTGTAACCCTTCTATGTCTGATGCCAGTTGATTTATTTTCTCTTGGTCACTGTTCTTTACAGTTGCTGAGGTGACTGCTGTTCAGTTCCACCTAATTTTGTTGCAGCAGTCTTCACAGGACTTCATGTCCTTGTACTTGGAAGAGGTGGCTATTTTTCTGGAAAATCTGGAATTCTCAGGGAGTTAAATTTTTACCTAGAAAAATCAGGGAAATCTCGGGGAATTTTGAGTTTTTAACCTAACACTGAAAATTAATTTTATTGGACTATACAAATCACAAATTTTTAAATACTTAATATTCCAAAATGTGTTAATTATTCAAATATTAGTTCATAAAATTATCAATGTTTAAAAACTGTGGTTATATATTGAAGTTGTAATTGTGCCCTACACATCCCGTCAATATGAATCAAATAGGCAAGGGGAAGTTGGTATGGTCCCCTTGTAAATGGGACAAAGGCTTCTATCCAGTCACTTTTTGACCAGTCTGGTGTGGAATAGAAAATAGCAATAGGAAACCTCAAGTATTAAACTTTGGGTTTAAGAAATCATTTACACAGGAGTATCATACAAATATACTATTGTTTGAACATCGCAGGGACTTCTGTATGGAGGACATAGCAGTAGGTACCCCTGGTGTAGACAAACAACTCAAAGTTGAAAACAAGTAAGTCCACAAGTCCAGATAGAATCCAAGTTCAGTTTTACAAAGAATACTCTACAACATTGGCTGCTTGCTTAGCTTCAATTTGATATGTAACATGACTATGCTACCTAAATATGAAAATTTTAAACTATTCAAAAAAAATTTTTTTTGAAATTTCCAAAATACTTACCCTCGGATTTTTTTATAAAAATTATATGTGTTGTTCAGTCTGACTGACTACATGCATGCAAAATTTCAAGATAGTATCTCAATGGGTTCTTGTATAAAATAATATTTTACTACTGCAAAACACACTAGTGAGGTGAAAAGCAGACTATTTCTAGGCTATGAATATCAAGGTAGGCCTATGGAATTCTAACAAACTTAAATTATTATGTTAGTCTTTTTATGCAACATTACCCTCTTATGGTTTGTTAATTCATTAAATGATGTAATGTTGTTTTAATTTAATGTTCATGATTCTTTTAACTATGCATCAGAAGGAAATGAACACATTTTAATTGGTAATATACGCGCTACAAGTTAAAATTTTGAATAAAGCCACTCACCTTCATGCTTAGTTATAAATGGCAGAGGTGATCTTTTTCTTGGTTTTCCAGTGTTATTTGTAATCGTTTACACCAAGTTCCTTCTATTAGAAATTGGCATATAAGTAATTTCACTTGGGAAAAAGATTAACTTGTTGATATTTACATGGATATAACTGTATTTCTAATACTAATTGGTATTTACAAATTTAATACACATGGTATTTATATAGCTTAGTGTTTAGTGACGGTAGGTGTAACATAATTTAAACATGCTTCTTTTATGATCTTTTAAGATATTTTGCCAAAGCAATAGAAGACAACTTCATTTCTTTAACACTTAAAGAGTAGGTTCTTCTTGTAGCTGTTGTTGGATTTGCTGTTTGTAAAAGAATTTCCTGGGACATCTAATATATCTCTTGTGTGTGGATAGTAAAAGACTGGGCTCGACCCTTTGGGTGTAAAAAAATTTTTCGGTACATGTTGTATTTTTCTTAAATGCATCCTAGCCATCAAGAGTCATCATATGCTACTGTCACAAAACTAGCAGCAATATTTTCCATATGTGACCATGTTATTTGGTTCAGTGTTGTCACATATTCAAGAGACTCATCCAGACTAAAATGATACGGCTTGACAGTAATTTGACTCTGTGCAGGCTTTATATGAGTGAAACTTTTGTGTTCCCACAATCGCTTTTGATTCACTAAACAGAGGAAGTAAGTATTCGTTGGTCAGTTCATGGTCCTCTGTTGTGCAAAATTGAAAGTCAATGTTTTTTATGTTTTCCGTGGCAAATACATAAAGTGGTTTGGGTGTTAAAATTTGTTGGTCATATGGCCTTTGTAAGCTGGCTTCAGCAGCTAGCTGCTTAACAGTTCCGCCAAGGCCATCGCATGCACTCTTGCCGTGGGATGTTGCAAAGAACTCCCACTCTGCCTCGACTTCAAAATCAGTTTTATGCAAACACAAATTAAGGAAGTTTTTCTTATTTTTATATTGTGTAGCACTGCCATCAGAAAAGTAAGTAATCTTTTTAAGAGTTAAAGGCAAGGTTTGCTTCATGATATCTAGCAGTTTTTTCTGGAATACGTAGAAAGCGACTGTATTATGTTTCAGGCAATCTGATATGAAGGCATACTGCAGATGTTTTAGTTTTCCCTTCCATTTATAATATATGATGAAAGGATGCAGTGTAGCTCAGGTGAAAAGAGTAGTTTTCTGCAAAATCACATTTGACAACTACATGGCCTTCAGCTAAATTGTTCTTGATTTCGCTGTAGTATTCTTTCTGCTGACTAGCTATAAATGAATAATTTTTTACCTTCATTAGAATGTCCAAAAACTCATCCATAAAAGTCATCAGTACTTTTAAAATTGCTTAAAATTGCACCCGTTACATCAAGATGGCCATAAGTGGAGTAGTGGCCAAAACTAGAGCCTTGACCCTATATGAAAATCTCATGTTTTTCTTAAATAAAAAGTGAATGTCGTATAAAATCGTAATATTCTTAAGTTATTATTTTTTATATATTTTCTTCGCACATTAAAATATTATTTAATGAATTAACAAACAATAAGAGGGTAATGTTGCATAAAAAGGCTAACATAATAATTTAAGTTTGTTAGAATTACATAGGCCTACCTTAGTATTCATAGCCTAGAAATAGTCTGCTTTTCACCTCACTAGTGTGTTTTGCGGTAGTAAAATATTATTTTATACAAGAACCCATTGAGATACCATCTTGAAATTTTGCATGCATGTAGTCAGTTAGACTGGACAACACATACAATTTTTATTAAAAAAAATCCGAGGGTACGTATTTTGGAAATTTCAAAAAAATTTCAGATTTGGGTAGCATAGTCATGTTACATATCAAATTGAAGGGAATTTTTAGAGGAAAACAATGGTGCAAGTTTGAGCTCTCTAGGTTGTATAGTTTTTGAGCTACAGCATTTTAAAACACAACGATTGATCAAAAACAGAGGTTTTTTTTTATTTTTAAACCCTTGAAACTCAAAAACCAAAGGTCAGAAAAATTTGAAATTTCAAATTTAAACTAGTGTTATAGAGGGTGCAGTACCTGAAAAAAAAATTCATCCAAATCTGAGCTATCAAGGTTCAGACTGTTAGTTGATTTGAGATGGAATGACCCCTCAGTAACACCTATAATCTAATGCTAAAAGCAAAAATTACTTACATTATTTATAAACAATATTAAGGAAAGGATAGATTGCTACTCACCATATAGGGGAGTCACTGAGACGGAGACAGACACAACAAAAAGACTGCTATGCATTTTAGCTTTTGGCCAAAATTCTCTCTCTCTCTAGCTGCTGCTGTGTGTGCAAGTTATGCTTGCTTGTGTTAATATGTGTGTGAGTTGTGCTTATGTGTGTTTCTATTTCAGACGAAGGCCTAAAATGTATTGCAGTCTTCTCATTGTGCCTATCTGCAACTCAACATTTCCTCTACATAGTGAATAGCAATCTATCCTTTTCATAAAATTGTTGTTATTCCATCCTGGACTTCCCATCATTTGATTTTATATTATCCATTAATTAGCTTTAGTGTGTCGAAAAGTCGATCGAGGGATTGAGACACAAAAATTTTTGACCACTTACTCAGTAGTGCAATGAACATAACAAGATAACGAAACAAATCAAAAACAAACAATGGACAGAGTAAAAGTAATAATTCAGCATTCAGAAGAGTTGCTTATAGGCACATAAACAAGATAAAGTGTTGTTAGGCTTTCAGACGTCGCCGTCCTTTGGAGCTACAGCACTGCAGCTTGATTAGGTTGAGATATTGTGTTAGAAGGGTGGGGGTGGAGTGAGGTGTTGGTGAGAGGACAAAAGGATATGGGGAGGTTGAGGGAAGACTGAAGACTGGAGGGAAGGTTGGCTGAGGGCTGGGAGGGAGAATCAGCACAGGATAGGAATGTGGCACTGGTGCATGTGACTGGGACATCATATTCAAGTCCTTGTCCTGCCACTGGCATATCCTACCCTACCACACAGTAGGGGAAATCAGTTTAAAGGCATGAATATTTATAGAAAAATTGTCTCTTGGAACAATTGTGAAAGGTGTAGTGCAATAGTAAGAGATCCAGTATACTGACAAATGCAGTCAAATGCTATCACATTTGATATCAGTAATACAATATATACCAAGGCATCAATGATTGACATGGTAGAGGGTGGAACTCAGTATGAAGACAGTCAGCTCTGTGTGCTGTTACTGTGTGCTTATGGGCCTTTCTTGCAGACGGGAAATAGGTACCGTTAGTGACAGTGTGCAGAGCATACATAAACCGCAATTTGCCCATTTAGGATCAGACAGACGTAACCACATTTTTGCCACTTTTGAGTTGTTAGTACCGGAATCAAGACCTACGTTATGATCAAACAAGCATAACTCTATCTTATGTGGTCCCCATTTTATTTGTCAACGTATCTACATTTTACGAAAAATAGTAAGGATCGGATAGATGGAAGAGCTGATCAGTTTTTGGACTACAGGACACAGTGTTGTGTTAATTTGTGAAAGGAAACAGCTCTTACATTTCTCTGATCCTTACATGACTGTTAGAAGTTGCTATTCCAGCTACTTATCTCTAGACACATTGTCATCTGTGAGAACTATGAAGTGCACCTTCCTGGTAAGGAAGATAAGTATTGTTTCAATCATGAATGGGTTTACAAGCAACTAGGAGCACTATACAGTCCAGAGGAAGAAGGATGGTGAAAATGCACCTCGAGAAGGAACAGAATTTAATCGAATCTTGTAAGTATTAGAACCTGTTTCTTACTGTATATATTTCAGTAGTAAGTATTATAGTAATAATAATAATAATAATAATAATAATAATAATTATTATTATTATTATTATTATTATTATTATTGCTATTACTGCTGTTGTCATTATTTTTACTATTATTATTATTTCTTATATTCATAGCTGAGGAAGAATGTGATGTGGAGATGCTCAGGACATTCATGGGTTCAGATACAGATGACGACCCTTCCTATGAACCAGGCAACACTACAGATTCTGGTGAGAAACCAAACAATTACTAGACACTATAGCAGTTCCAGTTAATTTTCTTTTCCCTTACTCTGAATACCTGTCATGTTATTATTACAGTCAGCAGTGTTGATTGTGGAGCATCCCTTGGAAAGAATGTCACAAAAACTGCTGAGGGTGCAACTGGTGCACAAGTAATCAGCTCGGGGAAATTGCAGATGACAATGCTGGTATTGAGAATAGTAACAAAACAAGAAAATGAAAAAGGGTAGGGGTTAAAGAGACATGAAAAAAAAACACAAAGAAAAATCAATCGACAGCATGGTAGGGCATATATTTCTACAAAGAATTCTGAAGTTCCTGCAAGAAATGTGAAGCCAAAAGATTGCCCTACAACAGTGCAGCAGTAAGTTTACTGAGTAAGACAGACAAAATTTCCATAGAGCCCACTGGGATCTTGGATCACTTGTGCTACAAAGGCAGTACCTAGATAAGTTTGTGGAAGAAGAAGAGGAACAAAATCGGACAACTCACGGAGGAGGAGGATGATGAAATTCTGTCTTATACAGGGATCTGATAAGATTCAAGTGTGTATGCAATTTTTCCTCAAGACATTTGACATTTCTGAAACCTTTGTAAGAAGTACTATTAAAAAAAAGGAGATGTACATCATGTAATTGAGAATAAGCAAAGAGGATTAATGAGCCAGGTATAAAGAGACCAGAAGAAAGTAAAGAAGCTATAAGGAAACAAATTCAGAGTTTTCCTACCCTTCTGTCTCATTACAAGAGGAAAGAATGTACAGCAGATTAATTACCTGCCGATATTAATATTAAGATATCATATGAGTTACATTGGGAACAATGCTATGAGGAAAGAAAGACAGTCGAGAAATTATGGCTGTATAGGGAGATATTCACAAAGGAATTTAATCTGAAATTCCATGGGTCACAAAAGATGTGTGTGATAAATGTTTAAATGTTCACACCTTTTGGCTGAGGAAAAGGAAGACAAAGATTTTAAAAGAGAACAGGGAGCGCATTTGAAAAGGAATGAAATGACAAGGGAATTTAAGAACATTAAGAAAGAAAGTGGAAGAAAAGGTGAATCTTTGTTAGCTGAATTTGACTTACAAGCCAATATTGTATTAGGTACCAAAAGCTGGTTGAAACCAGACATAAATAGCAGTGAAATTTTAAACTCGGATTGGAAAATGTTTAGGAAGGATAGGACTGATGCTATGGGAGGTGGTGTGTTCATTGCAGTTAAAAGCTGTTTAAATGCAGTTGAAATCGATACTGGGTTGGACTGTGAAATAGTCTGGATAAAACTGTCAATCAGACAAGGATTGACCATTGTATTAGGATATTTTTATAGACCACCAGCATCCACAACAAACATTTCAGAGCGTTTCAGGGAAAGTCTTGAGTACATAGGAAATAAATATCCAAATTATCCATTAGTTATAGGTGGAGACTTTAATCTAGCATCAATTGACTGGGAAAATTACACGTTTATCACAGAGAAGTTATTCTAGGAGCACTCTCAACATACAATCATGAGCAATTGGATAGAAAACCAACTCAAGATGGGAACATATTAGATATCTTGGTGACAAACAGACCTGATCTTTTTGAGGAAGTTAATCTAGAAGAAGGTATTAGCGACCATAATGTCGTTGTGGCTTCTATGTCAGTGGAAGTTGCAAAAAAACCAAAGAAACAGCGTAGGGTTTTCTTGTTTGGGAAAGCAAGAAAAGTGTCATTAATGAATATTTTCATAGTCAGCTCCAAGCATTCACTGCAGAACACAAAGATATTGAGCATCTTTGGTCGGAATTTAAAGGTATTGTCCACCATGTGCTAGAGAAGTATGTGCATAGCAAAAATATAGGAGAGTGAAAGGATCCACCTTGGTACAACAAACATATTAGAAAGTTGCTGAGAAAGCAGATAATTCTGCACAGTCGTTTTAAACGTAGTCACTGCCCCACTGACAAACAGAAATTATGCGAAATGAAAGCAGCTGTCAGAAGGACACTGAGAGATTCTTTTAACAAATTTGAAAGCAATATTTTTTCTGCAGATTCTAAAAAAAATTGGTCGTACGTAAAATCTATGAGCGCTAAAAATAATTCAATACCTTCTCTTGCTGACAGTATGGGTAATGTAAGTGATGATGATAAACAGAACGCCAAAATTCTAAACCCAGCTTTCAAACACTCGTTTACGGTAGAGGACTGCAGCACCATTCCCCCTATCAATTATCGAACAAACGCAAGGACAGCTGACATAGTGATTAGTGTATCTGGGATTGTAAAACACTTAAGATCCTTAGATGCCAGGAAGGCATCTGGCCCAGACGGTATCCACGTAAGATTATATGTTGACTATGCTACAAATCCCCCCCCATGAACCGTGGACCTTGCCGTTGGTGGGGAGGCTTGCGTGCCTCAGCGATACAGATAGCCGTACCGTAGGTGCAACCACAACGGAGGGGTATCTGTTGAGAGGCCAGACAAACGTGTGGTTCCTGAAGAGAGGCAGCAGCCTTTTCAGTAGTTGCAAGGGCAGCAGTCTGGATGATTGACTGATCTGGCCTTGTAACACTAACCAAAACGGCCTTGCTGTGCTGGTACTGCGAAAGGCTGAAAGCAAGGGGAAACTACGGCCGTAATTTTTCCCGAGGGCATGCAGCTTTACTGTATGATTAAATGATGATGGCGTCCTCTTGGGTAAAATATTCCGGAGGTAAAATAGTCCCCCATTCGGATCTCTGGGCGGGGACTACTCAAGAGGATGACGTTATCAGGAGAAAGAAAACTGGCGTTCTACGGATCGGAGCGTGGAATGTCAGATCCCTTAATCGGGCAGGCACGTTAGAAAATTTAAAAAGGGAAATGGATAGGTTGAAGTTAGATATAGTGGGAATTAGTGAAGTTCGGTGGCAGGAGGAACAAGACTTCTGGTCAGGTGACTACAGGGTTATAAACACAAAATCAAATAGGGGTAATGCAGGAGTAGGTTTAATAATGAATAGTAAAATAGGAATGCAGGTAAGCTACTACAAACAGCATAGTGAACGCATTATTGTGGCCAAGATAGATACGAAGCCCACACCTACTACAGTAGTACAAGTTTATATGCCAACTAGCTCTGCAGATGACGAAAAAATTGAAGAAATGTATGATGAAATAAAAGAAATTATTCAGATTGTGAAGGGAGACAAAAATTTAATAGTCATGGGTGACTGCAATTCGAGTGTAGGAAAAGGGAGAGAAGGAAACATAGTAGGTGAATATGGATTGGGACTAAGAAATGAAAGAGGAAGCCGCCTGGTAGAATTTTGCACAGAGCACAACATAATCATAGCTAACACTTGGTTTAAGAATCATGAAAGAAGGTTGTATACATGGAAGAACCCTGGAGATACTAAAAGGTATCAGATAGATTATATAATGGTACGACAGAGATTTAGGAACCAGGTTTTAAATTGTAAGACATTTCCAGGGGCAGATGTGGACTCTGACCACAATCTATTGGTTATGACCTGTAGATTAAAACTGAAGAAACTGCAAAAAGGTGGGAATCTAAGGAGATGGGACCTGGATAAACTAAAAGAACCAGAGGTTGTACAGAGTTTCAGGGAGAGCATAAGGGAACAATTGACAGGAATGGGGGAAAAAAATACAGTAGAAGAAGAATGGGTAGCTTTGAGGGATGAAGTAGCGAAGGCAGAAGAGGATCAAGTAGGTAAAAAGACGAGGGCTAGTAGAAATCCTTGGGTAACAGAAGAAATATTGAATTTAATTGATGAAAGGAGAAAATATAAAAATGCAGTAAATGAAGCAGGCAAAAAGGAATACAAACGTCTCAAAAATGAGATCGACAGGAAGTGCAAAATGGCTAAGCAGGGATGGCTAGAGGACAAATGTAAGGATGAAGAGGCCTATCTCACTAGGGGTAAGATAGATACTGCCTACAGGAAAATTAAAGAGACCTTTGGAGATAAGAGAACGACTTGTATGAATATCAAGAGCTCAGATGGAAACCCAGTTCTAAGCAAAGAAGGGAAAGCAGAAAGGAGGAAGGAGTATATAGAGGGTCTATACAAGGGCGATGTTCTTGAGGACAATATTATGGAAATGGAAGAGGATGTAGATGAAGATGAAATGGGAGATATGATACTGCGTGAAGAGTTTGACAGAGCACTGAAAGACCTGAGTCGAAACAAGGCCCCCGGAGTAGACAACATTCCATTGGAACTACTGACAGCCTTGGGAGAGCCAGTCCTGACAAAACTCTACCATCTGGTGAGCAAGATGTATGAAACAGGCGAAATACCCTCAGACTTCAAGAAGAATATAATAATTCCAATCCCAAAGAAAGCAGGTGTTGACAGATGTGAAAATTACCATACTATCAGTTTAATAAGTCACAGCTGCAAAATACTAACACGAATTCTTTACAGACGAATGGAAAAACTAGTAGAAGCCAGCCTCATGGAAGATCAGTTTGGATTCCATAGAAACACTGGAACACGTGAGGCAGTACTGACCTTACGACTTATCTTAGAAGAAAGATTAAGGAAAGGCAAACCTACGTTTCTAGCACTTGTAGACTTAGAGAAAGCTTTTGACAATGTTGACTGGAATACTCTCTTTCAAATTCTAAAGGTGGCAGGGGTAAAATACAGGGAGCGAATGGCTATTTACAATTTGTACAGAAACCAGATGGCAGTTATAAGAGTCGAGGGACATGAAAGAGAAGCAGTGGTTGGGAAGGGAGTAAGACAGGGTTGTAGCCTCTCCCTGATGTTGTTCAAGCTGTATATTGAGCAAGCAGTAAAGGAAACAGAAGAAAAATTCGGAGTAGGTATTAAAATTCATGGAGAAGAAATAAAAACTTTGAGGTTCGCCGATGACATTGTAATTCTGTCAGAGACAGCAAAGGACTTGGAAGAGCAGTGGAACGGAATGGACAGTGTCTTGAAAGGAGGATATAAGATGATCATCAACAAAAGCAAAACAAGGATAATGGAATGTAGTCTAATTAAGTCGGGTGATGCTGAGGGAATTAGATTAGGAAATGAGACACTTAAAGTAGTAAAGGAGTTTTGCTATTTGGGGAGCAAAATAACTGATGATGGTCGAAGTAGAGAGGATATAAAATGTAGACTGGCAATGGCAAGGAAAGCGTTTCTGAAGAAGAGAAATTTGTTAACATCGAGTATAGATTTAAGTGTCAGGAAGTCATTTCTGAAAGTATTTGTATGGAGTGTAGCCATGTATGGAAGTGAAACATGGACGATAAATAGTTTGGACAAGAAGAGAATAGAAGCTTTCGAAATGTGGTGCTACAGAAGAATGCTGAAGATTAGATGGGTAGATCACATAACTAATGAGGAAGTATTGAATAGGATTGGGGAGAAGAGAAGTTTGTGGCACAACTTGACCAGAAGAAGGGATCGGTTGGTAGGACATGTTCTGAGGCATCAAGGGATCACCAATTTAGTATTGGAGGGCAGCGTGGAGGGTAAAAATCGTAGAGGGAGACCAAGAGATGAATACACTAAGCAGATTCAGAAGGATGTAGGTTGCGGTAGGTACTGGGAGATGAAAAAGCTTGCACAGGATAGAGTAGCATGGAGAGCTGCATCAAACCAATCTCAGGACTGAAGACCACAACAACAACAACAACAACATGCTACAAATATAGCACCATTCTTATCCATCATCTATCAGAGATCATTGGAACAGTGGAAAGTTCCACGGGACAGGAAGAAGGCCCAGGTCATAGCAATCTATAAAAAGGGTAGATAATCGGATGCACAAAATTACTGGCCAATTTCACTGACATCGATTTGTTGTAGAATCATGGAACATATTTTGTGTTCAGACATAATGACCTTTCTAGAATCTGAGAAGCTCATCTGCAGAAACCAGCATAGTTTTAGGAAGCAACGGTCATGTGAGACATAGTTGGCCCGCTTTGTGCATGATATACAACAGGCTCTAGATACCGGCTCCCAGGCTGATGCCATATTTCTCAACTTTCGAAAGGCGTTCGACTCAGTTCCGCACTGTGTTGTCCTGAATGGGGAGACTTCAACAGAAACAAGCATAACTTCAGGTGTGCCCAGGGCAGCGTAATAGGTCCGCTGCTTTTTATGATTCACATAAATGATCTGGTTGATGCTACTGACAGCGGCATTAGACTGTTTGCCAATGATGCTGTAGTCTACAGGAAAGTAGTATCACACGAAAGTTGTGAACAAATCAAAGAGGATATTCAGAAAATTAATGCATGGTGTAATGACTGGCAGTTATCTCTCAATATTAGTAAGTGCAACCTACTAAGTATAAGAAGGCGAAAATCCCCATTAATGTATGAGTACAAAATAAATGCCCTGTCTTTGGAAGCGGTAACATCTGTCAAGTATCTGGGTGTGACTATTCGAAATGATCTCAAATGGAACGATCAGATTACACAAGTAATGGGTAAGGCAAACTCTAGATTGTGGTTTATTGGTAGAATCCTGAAGCAGTGCAGTCCTTCAACAAAGGAAATCGCTTACAATACATTAGTTCATCCAGTCTTAGAGTATTATTCGTCTGTATGGAACCCTTACCAGTTGGGTCTGATTCAAGAGATTGACAAGGTCCAAAGAAGAGTGGCAAGATTCATGACTGGTACATTTAGCCATCGCGAGAGCATTACAAATCTCATAGAAAGTTTGAAATGGGACACACTTGCAGATAGACGGCATGCTAAACAGAAGGGGATACTCACTAAATTCTGAAATCCAATCTTCACCAACGATGTAGAGCATTTATTATTACCACCAACTTTCAAATCGCGCAATGATCACCATTCAAAGATAAGGGAAATTAGAGCTCATACTGAGGCGTTAAGACAGTCGTTTTTCCCTCATGTGATGCGCGAGTGGAACAGAGGGGGGGAAATATGACTTTGGTGCAAATTGTGTCCTTCGCCACACACCGCTTGGTGGCTAGCTGAGTATACATGTAGATGTAGATTTACTGCCCTAAAGTGAATGCAAAGGCAATATTCTATAAAAGAAGCCTCTCCATGTACAATCTCACAGTTTTTAATGTAGGAGAAAACATAACTTATTGCTACATGTGGGACGAGACAACATCTAAAATGGGGTCCATAGAAGTGGCTTCATGCCTGTGATATTTTTTGAAAAATCCTGCACAAGGAAAATCGATAACCTTGCTTTCTGATACATGTGGGGGCCAGAACAGGAATGTCAAATTGAGCACTGTGTGTTTCCATGCAGTAAAAATACACTGCACATTCCAACTATCAACCAACGCTTTTTTTGAGCCTGGACATAATCAAATGGAAGTAGACTCAGTGCACACAAGTATTGAAAAAAAAAAGTAAACATGCAGATGTTTTTGATCCCATTGGGTGGTTTACAATTGTAAGAATGACCTCTAACAAGTACAGAAATGGATAACACTCAAATTTTACATTTCAACCAGCTTCAGGAGAAAATAATTTGGAATAGGAAAATGGCTGAGAATGGAGGAACTGTGAAATGGCTTAAGATTGCTTGGATGTAATAAAGGAAAGATCAACCTGACATGAGGTTTTTCAAGTATTCCTACAATGATTGTGGCGTTCAAGTTTTGCACACCAAGAAAAGACCTGGCCTACGAAATTCTTCGAATTCAGGATCTGTGCCCAGCATATGACAGTCCTCTCTGCAAAAGTAAAGATGAGAAAAAAAACTCTTATAGATTTGTGTAATAAGGGTATTATACCTCCTAGGTATCACACATTATATCAAGGACTCAATGCTGCTAACAATTTAGAAAATGAGGAAAACTTGGAAGAATCACAGGAATAGATTTCATGTTTATTTTGGTTTTTGTCTCCTTTATTATTGATGCTAGTTCGTCACCTTAGTGGTTCATGTAAATAACTAATTTTGGCTCATTTAAATGTCTATCTTGTATTATTTTTGAAACAGTAATCCACAAACAGAAAAACTGGTGAGAGGGAGCTAAAAAAAAAAAATTGTTCAAATGGCTCTGAGCACTATGGGACTTAACATCTGTGGTCATCAGTCCCCTAGAACTTAGAACTACTTAAACCTAACTAACCCAAGGACATCACACACATCCATGCCCGAGGCAGGATTCGAACCTGCGACCGTAGCAGTCCCCCGGTTCCGGACTGAGCGCCTAGAACCGCTAGACCACCGCGGCCAGCTGTGATGGAGCACTGTGTTTAGTTAAAATGATTTTTCCTATGTTTGTTATGTGAAGACTAAAAAAAAAAAAAAACAAGATTATTATTTCTCTTACCTGTAAATTATTTATTGCGAGTTCAATGCTACTGCAGACAAATTTCATTATTGTCCACCAAGTAACTAGAATAGTAACGCCTAGTAGAAAACAGTCAATGAAGTATACTTTTTATTTCCCATAGAAAGGTTTGTGAAAACTATTAGAAAGTACTCAGTCTTTTGGATAAAACCTTTAAATCGAATTATCCCAAAATACTGTTTTTGGAGTTGCGTTTCTTTGATCCTAAATGGGCGAATTGTGACATTGTCATGCAGAAAACAATTATGTGCTGGAACAGCAAAAACTGATTTATAGCAGGAAATGTGACACTCTAATTGTCAGACAGCCAAGAAGTTCAACCGTTACAGTACAGTGATTTATGATTTTGTTAGATTTGGATCAAGATATGGACAGAATGGAAAATATGGCAAAGCAGAAAATTAACTGAGGCACTGAAACTATTATTTTGGTGCAAAGCAAGGGCCACAAACTGTTATTCTTCTCCACATGTTGCTGGTTTACAGTCGACAGTAACTGCCAGACGTGTATGACAAATTTTGTCAAATGACAAACATCTTGCATTCAAGCAATGAGTGCAGACACCTGCTCTAACACCCAAACATAAGGAGAATAGGTTGGAGTTTGCTGAAAAACATTCATCACAGACATCAGATTGGGATAAAGTGAATGTCAGTGATGAGAAGAAGTTTAATTTGGTTGGTCTCGATGGATCTCAGTATGATTGGCACAATCTGAGAACAGAGCAGCAGGTAAGAATGAGAAGAAATTTTGGTGCTGGAAGTGTTATGACCTTGGCAGCCTTCTGCAGTAAAGGTAAATTACGAATTGCTTGGGTGAACACTTAAATGAACTCCAATATGTGTACTGAGAATGTATTAGAACCTACGGACAAAAGTCTAATGTTTCAACAAGGTAATGCATCAGTGTATGTTTCTAAAAAAGAGTGGTGTCTTGCACTGGCCTGCACGTAGCTTGGATTTGAACTCCATGAAAACTTTGGGGAATACTTGCAAGGAGTGTTTATTGCAATTGAAGGCAGTTTGAGGTCATATGTAAGCTGAAAAGTGAAATACAAGTAGAGTAAAAAAAAAAAAGTAAGCCGAAGAATTTTTGAGGCAATTCAGAAGAACGGAAGTTGGACACAGTACTAGAAACTTAAACTGCAATAACACAACAGCACAGAGTGAACCTTTGCACCAGTTTCCATCCAGGAAAAGCAGACTTCTTATTTTGTTACTCATGTTATGAAAGAAACAATATGATTCCATCATGATTGATTATGTTTTAAATGTATCTACTACTTTCATAATAAACTCGATACATGTAAGCTTCAGACATTGTATATTATTTTTGTAGAACACTGCCTTTATACTGATTTCCACTACTGTAGGTAGGGCCATCTGTTAAATCAGTCTTACCTTGTTCTAGCTTTGCATAGGCTTTTAAGTGAGCATGACTACCAATCACCTGACTACCAGAATGGCTGCTAAACTGTGCCCAAAAGCAGAGTTGACTAACCTGAGCCGGCCAGTGTGGCCAAGTGGTTCTAGGCGCTTCAGTCTGGAACTGCGGGACAGCTACGGTCACAGGTTCGAATCCTGCCTCGGGCATGGATGTGTGTTATGTCCTTAGGCTAGTTAGGTTTTAAGTAGTGGTAAGTTCTAGGGGACGACCTCAGATGTTAAGTCCCTTAGTGCTCAGAGCCATTTGAACCATTTTGACTAACCTGTGTTGCATCACAGGCTAACCCATCTGTGCAGATTGCTCTTGTCAATGATGCTGGGTCTGTACACATTTTGTGCTTGTGCATATTTGACAACACATTATTTGTGTGTGGAATCTTATTTTATAGCTGCAGGAGGAGGGAAGTAACACCTCAGCTCCATGTAAATTTAGAATTGCGTACATTAGTTAGCCTTTGCATGTCCAGAAAATGAGATGGGAAGTCGTACAGAGTCTGACTTGCGCAAAAAGTGTTAGTATCCTCAATATCAAGGAAATTTTATTGAAAACTGTAGAGTGCGTACACTTGATACAAGTATATTTGCTGCTAAAAGTCCTGTGTTGTACATTGATATACTGACTGAAACCAGTTGATATGTGTGTTTAAAATAAAAGCAGCTGATGATGAAACATTCATTTCATACCTTACTTGACAGCTGTTGATAAGTCATCTTCCAAACCTGTTTAGTTACATCTATACAATGTACCTCCCCCTTTGGTGGACAAGCAGGTGTGTATTCTGGCTTGCAAAGCCAATGTCTGAATGACATTGTGCAATAGATTGTCTCTAGTAACTTGCACCTTTTGTTGCAATTTGGCGGTAGTTCTTGAAGGCTCTAGAGAGTGAATAAGTTCCAATTTCACTATGTTCCAAACATGTTTAATTGGTGAGAGTTCTCATGATCTTGCTGGCCAGGACAGTTGATGTACCAACGATGCCAGTCACAAATGAATCACTAACCCTACATCCTCTCAGTACATACATGTTATACCATGGTGCCACTCGACACAGCCATTGAGGGTGTTCCACTTTTCTCCTGATCAGTATAGATGGAATCAAGTGGCTAACAACATACTACTATTTTCAGAAGGATGATGACTGAAGCATAACATCAGAAAACTGTAGCTCCAGCACTTCGGTCTACAACTTTGCTTCCGCCATTTTGCAATAGACGGCAGTAGCGGCAAGTGGGGTTTGGATAGTTGGTCATAGGTGTAATACAATAAGCTTAGGTATCTATAAACATAATGCAATAAAAATACTAGTCGATTTGTGATTGCATCATAACGTTATTCTCGATTAAGTATGTCAACTTACATACCCATTTCTTGCCATTTGCGGGAAGTTTTAATTTTCTGCTTTAACACAAAGAAATCTGCGGCTGTGGCTCTTAAGGGGGGTAGAACATCAAATGGGCTGACTTGGAGCAGGAGAGGCATCACAGGACATTTTAATTTCCAGTGTCTATACTTTTACAAATAAATTCATAAAACTTTGTCAGCATCACCAGGATGGATTCAGGATTCACACTCATTGCAGTGGAAGTTTGAAAACATAGCAAAATATTTTTTTTTTTTTACGTGTGAAATTTCATCATTTTTTTCACTTACTAATGGCTGCATTTGTTGCTATATGTACACTTTTCTTCATAAGTTAGAGAGATTCTTTGATGAATTTTGCACAGCATACATACCATACTTACAGGTGTATGAAACTCTAGAACATATTTATGAAAAAACGAATGATCTGTTGTATTTTAAACTTCATGTTTAGAAAAAACACAAACTTTGTAGCTAATTACCTCAATTTTTACCACAGTTTTTAATAATTTGGAAAATTCTAGAGTTTCATACCAGGACAGGTATACACTCGCGCACACACACACATATCCATCCACACATACAGACACAAGCACACATATTTAAATATGTCTGCTTGTGTCTGTATGTGTGGATGGATATGTGTGTGTGTGCGCGAGTGTATACCTGTCCTTTTTTCCCCCTAAGGTAAGTCTTTCCGCTCCCGTAAATATGTCTGCTTGTGTCTGTATGTGTGGATGGATATGTGTGTGTGTGCGAGTGTATACCTGTCATTTTTTCCCCCTAAGGTAAGTCTTTCCGCTCCCGGGATTGGAATGACTCCTTACCCTCTCCCTTAAAACCCACTTCCTTTCGTCTTCCCCTCTCCTTCCCTCTTTCCTGATGAGGCAACAGTTTGTTGCGAAAGCTTGAATTTTGTGTGTATGTTTGTGTGTCTATCGACCTGCCAGCGCTTTCGTTCGGCAAGTCACCTCATCTTTGTTTTTATATATAATTCTTCCCACGTGGAATGTTTCCCTCTATTATATTGAAATTACTTCGTTATGTTTTTGAACTTCCACTGCTATGAGTGTGAATTCTGAATCTTTCCTGGTCATGCTGACAAAGTTTTATGAATTTATTTGTAAAAGTACAGACAGTGGAAATTAAAACGTCCTATGGTGCCTCTCCTGCTCCAAATTGGCCTGTTTGACGTCCTACCCCCCTTAAAATGCTGGCTAAGACCAATGGTGAGGGAACTATTAGTGGAAGAACGTGCAAAGAATGTTTTCAATGTCTTAAGAACGATGATTTTGATGTCTAAGACTGGCGTGGCAGTGGAAGACAGAATGTTTTCGAAGCTACTGAAACGGACGAAGACAGTCACAGGACATCATTATTGAAAGCAATTGATGCATTTGAGCCCTGCACTGAAACACAAATAGCCACAATACAGCGATAGACACATAAAGGTAATTTTGCAGAAGGTCAGTGCTTGAACCCATGTCGCAAAACCTGCCAAATATACACGGAAACATTGAAATGAGAAGTCTTATCCCTACCGTTGTATATTCTCCATGCATTTCTCTCTCTGACTACCAACTTTTTCGATCAATGGCATACAGTCTGGCTGACCAGCACTTCCGATCATATCAGCAGTGCAAAATTGAATTGGTTCATGGATCTAGACACCCAGTCGTTCTGCTATGGGATTTGTATGCAAACCGAAAGATGGGAGAATGTAGTGGCCAGCGATGGGCAGTACTATGAATCATAATTTTTTGGTAAATTTTTCACAATAAAGTCCCGAACTTCGAGAAAAATGGCGGAAGCAAAGTTGTAGACCTAGTACAAGAGTTTTTTTTAAGGGGGTTAAGGGAGGAGAGTAAAAGCAACAGCAAGATTGGGTGTGTAAATAGGTTAAATTGGCATGAAATCTGTGGGTCTAGGTAAGGGAGCATTTCACTTGAGAAGAATGGCTATTATCAAATTTCAATCTATTATTAAGATTTTGTTTCTGATCACTTATCATCATTTCAACACAACAGCAATATGTGAACACTATCCAAAAGTAACCTCTGTTTCTTGTAGTATGGACAGTAGTGAAGGGAATGCAACAGCCATTACTCTGGCTTACAAAGTAGCTTGGGGCACTTAGTGGTATGATAGCAAGGAAGCCACAATGTTTCTTTGCCATAGCCGTTCAGCAAGAGTGTTGCAACTGAAAATCATACGAATTGTAAAATTTGTTCCATAATACAGATTTTATTGGCAAAAATCCTAACATATGTTGTCAATCAATCCAAAATTTGTTACGTACACAAACAATATGATGAGCAAATGTGTTATACATTAGTGGTTTCATGACCAATATTCATGAAAACGATAGAAGTGGTCATCCATGTGATCAGCAACAAAATGGTACAGAAAACAACAGGGGGGGGGGGGGGGGGGGGGGACATAAAAAACTGGCATTTCCTTGGCATCTTTTCTGTCGAACAATGTCCCATAGATTCTCCTGAGAGTTTTGTGTGAGACTGCCCCCAAACAATTAGCGTACCACAAGTTCTGTTCTCATCAGATTACAAAATGGCCCGAGAAACAAAAAACTCTACAAGATAGCAGCGTCTCTGAATGTCCTTTTTTCATAATGCTGCAGAGGACCTACTGATCAGAATAGGAGCAGCTAAGAGAGATGGATTTCATATGATAACAAGGAGACTATTGGCATGGGTTCAGACCATTTTTGCCCAACAAACTGAAAAAATGTTTGCCTAACTCCATCACTCTTGTTTTGGCTATCTCTTTTTGAAGTACTAAATTAAACTTGCTTGGGTCTATTATGGTATGGGAAAGAACAATCAATTCTGAAGCCTAGTGAGAGGGGAAAAAAAAGAAGAAGTCATTCAAAGCAAGTAATGTGGTCTCTTACTGCATCTACATCTACATCTACATCTACATCTATACTCCGCGAGCCACCTTACGGTGTGTGGCGGAGGGTACTTATTGTACCACTATCTGATCCCCCCTTCCCTGTTCCATTCACGAATTGTGCGTGGGAAGAACGACTGCTTGTAAGTCTCCGTATTTGCTCTAATTTCTCGGATCTTTTCGTTGTGATCATTACGCGAGATATATGTGGGCGGTAGTAATATGTTGCCCATCTCTTCCCGGAATGTGCTCTCTCGTAATTTCGATAATAAACCTCTCCGTATTGCGTAACGCCTTTCTTGAAGTGTCCGCCACTGGAGCTTGTTCAGCATCTCCGTAACGCTCTCGCGCTGACTAAATGTCCCCATGACGAATCGCGCTGCTTTTCGCTGGATCATGTCTATCTCTTCTATTAATCCAACCTGGTAAGGGTCCCATACTGATGAGCAATACTCAAGAATCGGGCGAACAAGCGTTTTGTAAGCTACTTCTTTCGTCGATGAGTCACATTTTCTTAGAATTCTTCCTATGAATCTCAACCTGGCGCCTGCTTTTCCCACTATTTGTTTTATGTGATCATTCCACTTCAGATCGCTCCGGATAGTAACTCCTAAGTATTTTACGGTCGTTACCGCTTCCAATGATTTACCACCTATGGCATAATCGTACTGGAATGGATTTCTGCCCCTATGTATGCGCATTATATTACATTTATCTACGTTTAGGGAAAGCTGCCAGCTGTCGCACCATGCATTAATCCTCTGCAGGTCCTCCTGGAGTACGTACGAGTCTTCTGATGTTGCTACTTTCTTGTAGACAACCGTGTCATCTGCAAATAGCCTCACGGAGCTACCGATGTTGCCAACTAAGTCATTTATGTATATTGTAAACAATAAAGGTCCTATCACGCTTCCCTGCGGTACTCCCGAAATTACCTCTACATCTGCAGATTTTGAACCGTTAAGAATGACATGTTGTGTTCTTTCTTCTAGGAAATCCTGAATTCAATCACAAACCTGGTCCGATATTCCGTAAGCTCGTATTTTTTTCACTAAACGTAAGTGCGGAACCGTATCAAATGCCTTCCTGAAGTCCAGGAATACGGCATCAATCTGCTCGCCAGTGTCTACGGCACTGTGAATTTCTTGGGCAAATAGGGCGAGCTGAGTTTCACATGATCTCTGTTTGCGGAATCCATGTTGGTTATGATGAAGGAGATTTGTATTATCTAAGAACGTCATAATACGAGAACACAAAACATGTTCCATTATTCTACAACAGATTGACGTAAGCGAAATAGGCCTATAATTATTCGCATCTGATTTATGACCCTTCTTGAAAATGGGAACGACCTGCGCTTTCTTCCAGTCGCTAGGTACTTTACGTTCTTCCAGCGATCTACGATAAATTGCTGATAGAAAGGGGGCAAGTTCTTTAGCATAATCACTGTAGAATCTTAAGGGTATCTCGTCTGGTCCGGATGCTTTTCCGCTACTAAGTGATAGCAGTTGTTTTTCAATTCCGATATCGTTTATTTCAATATTTTCCATTTTGGCGTCCGTGCGACGGCTGAAGTCAGGGACCGTGTTACATGTGTAGCATTTGTGAGAATCCTTGGCCACACACTGCCCAGTCAACACAAGAATTATTGTGCCAGTTCAAATGTGGCATTTTTTTTAACATCTGCCTCACAGTCCTGGTTTGTCTATAAGTGACTTTGATTTTGTGCTCATGAAGAAGTGGCTTGGTTCCCAGTGCTTTGATTACAATGAAGAACTTCAAAATGCTATCAAGGACTTCTTATAATGTCAGGCAGCAGAATTTTATGCAGATCAAATTAAGATATATCACAAATCTGCTTAAACCTGTTTGGCAATTATGAAGAGAAGTAATAAACGGTGTTGTTTTAAGATTTATATCATAAATTTGCTTTAGTATTCCTGTATTTTCTTTATAATATAAGGGGGTTACTTTTAGGGTAGCCATTGTATTATGGCTGACGCTCTAACCTCTGTACTCCTCCAATTATTGTAGAATCTACAAGTTCACAGTTTATGTGGAATCCAACACACAGAGCAATATGCTATCTGCTACATACGTAAAGAATTACACAGCTTAAGTCAATTAGATGTTGGGGAGAGGGGGACATAGGTGAGGAAGGGGAATGGGACACTAATATGAGCTGGAAAGACACATATACTTCATTATGAACTGACAGCAAATTTAACAGTAACATCCACATGTTGCAGCCACACGCAATGTAAGGTTTAAAGGCACAAAATACCAGATCCTCTGAGTTACATAGTTGGGAGCTGTCCTCGCAACACAGCCTTCAATCCCATAATCCTCCTGGTTTCAATCTCCACTAGCCCCTGCCCCTGGGCACTAACTTTATCCGCTCTCCACTAACAACCTCTTTCCCATAGTTTCCACTCCCTCTGTTCTAACACCAACCTCTCCACCTGCATCCACTACTCCCCATCATCAATTCCCCTGCCTGCACCAGAGTGAGCTAATCAGGGCCTCATTTGTACAATTTGCACCTTTCTCCCTCTCACTTCCCACCTCCTCCTCCTCTCCCCATAACCTTCACTGCATTTGAGCTGTAGTCAGCATAATGTACTTATCAGGGACAATTTGGCTGTACAGTTTGTGTGTGTGTGTGTGTGAGGAAGGGGGGGGGGGGGAGGTACATGGTAACACACTACACTCTATAACTCTGAAAAAGAATTTGTCTAAAGACTAACAAAGTTCTGTCTTGTTTACGTTCAAAGACTCAGCATCTTTTCTGTCTACTGAGTTGTTAGCTACAGCACATATTCCTTGAATTATTTACATTGCACTCCACTTTCTGCTGCCTAATTTATATCTGGAGGTCAACAACTAAAAGAAAAACAAACTGGTGATTGACTGGCAAAGGAGAAAGATCTGGGTAATTATATAGAACAAGGACGACACCTTGGTTAACATAGTTTATATTGCAGCATAATTGGACAGATAAAAGTTCTACTTATCAATCAAGAGCAGGAGGACACACACATGAAAAAGTTTCACTTACACAAGCTTCTGGAGCCAGTGGTTCCTCCTTTTGGCAGAAGGGTTGAAGGGGAAGGAAGAGGAGTGAAGGCAAAGGAACTGGAGAGGCTTAGGAGAAGCGATAAAGAGTTCAGAAAAGTCACCCGAAACCATAAGTCAGGGGAGACTTACTGACGGAATGAGAAGGAAAGACTGATTGCAGGGGCTTTAACCAGTTTCGTTCCCTTCATCCCCCCCCCCCCCCTCCTCCTCCTGCCAGATGAAGGAGCCACTAGCTCAGAAAGCTTGCATAGGTGAAACCTTTCTTTATACGTGTTCTCCTGCTGCCTCTTGGTGAGTAGATTTTTTATCTATACAATTACAATATATTGTCAAAAATGGATTATTTTTGTTATATTATGCTGACAGTTATGTGTGTTTTTAAGGTGTGTAGATACGATTTCAACACTGGATAGCCTGCTCACAGGACTCTCAAAATGCCTCATGTAAACAGGGTTGTGAAGTGTGTTGGAAGTCATTAAGCTTAACAGATGGAGTAAGTCAACTGCTACCTTGCATCTGTATAAATGCATCATAATTTTAAAGATTTTACAAACTCAGTAAGACATTATAAAGATCAACAAACAAAATGTTGTCCAAGTTTAAATGTAAAACAAGTGGTATGTGAATTCCAATATAGTTAAAATTAGCACTTTTCTTTATAAATGCACGATGTTTTTTTTTCGTGAAATGAAAATCTGACCTACCCCCCCCCCCCCTCCACCGCCGCCACCACCACCACTCATTCCCTCACACGTGCGCGCGCATGCACGCACGCACACACACACACACACACTGAGATTCTGATACAAAATGTGGGTGACTACAGCTGTAAACATACAATATCAAAATACTGTCACTATAACTAGTAAGGCAAGAACTACACTGCTCTTCCAGCTATTTCTTTATGCCACTATACATCAAAATAATATGAACTGAGTGCAAAGAAACATTCGAAAAACAAACTACTTGCAATATCAAGGTATTTTTTTTTTCTTTCCTTTTTCTTTTCTTCTTTTAAAGGTCTGTGGCATAGTTTTTATAAATACACATAATCTGTCAGATTTTGAGAAAAAGAACAAAAGAGCAATGTTCACTGTGTGTTAACTTCCACTGGGAAAGTAATCAATGTCTTGAAAAGATGCAGTGCTGCTCCAGAACAAATTAATGACACAAAAACTATTGGGGATCTCTCCCCTTTCGACAAGCAATATACACTGGAAAATTCTGTCAACTTAAATGACATCAACAAATAAAGCACATATTTCTGCTTTTTTAAAAATGAGTATATTCAAACATGAGTAGTACTTTTGTTAACGTAACAATAACACTTGACTGTAAATATCACAGAAAAATATAAATGATATTATAGACAGCAAGCAGCCGTTTCATACACTTTCTTGTTACTCTTATTTAAATGCTGTGCTATAGTTTCTTTATGTTGTTTATGCCTGCTTGGGGAAAATAAAACTCACAAAATGCTAACACCACTATAAACTGTACATGAAAATAAATACACCAACCGAGACAAGAAGCAAGCAAAAACCACTCACAAATTATATAAAACAGCTCTTAGACAGATGACATTTTACACATACAATCAGCAACAATAAGCATTATACAAATTTGTGACCATAATGTGCACAAGGTATGTACGAAAATGATGCCTTGGTAATGGGGAATGTCAAGTGTCTTTAGAATCTTTCTAACTAAAATAAAAAATTAGTAATCTGTCAAGATTATCTGATGATTCATATTGCGTATGCTTTTCTTTAAAATGGATGAAAACTAACACTTGTGCTTTCACACTGGTAAGTCATCATTACTTTCAGAGAACACGATTCTAAAAGGTTGAGAAGTATTAAATATTAATCAGAAAAGTAACAAAACGTATTGAATATAATTGAACAAACATACATTTCAGTTTATGTTTTTATGGAAAAATGCATACACATCCTGAATACTTAACAACGAAAAAAGAGACTACAGCTGTGCGATAACTTACAAATGGAGTAATAGCTGTCTGCTTTTAAGTCCCCTTTTATCATTCTTAATATTTACTTTGTTTTGTTCTTTGCAATAACATATTGTCTTTCTGCTGAGAAATATAAGAACTATTTACAGCTTACAACAAACTATGAATAACATTTACTGTTATGCACAGATTTTAAAAGTATAATGAGATCTGATAACCAAAAGGAGAAAAACAATAAATATCACTATTTTTAAATAAACTGCGATAACAACAGAACAGCATCACATATTTAATGGCTTTAACAACTTTCACGATTAAACATTTATATTCTAAAATGCAAATTATTGGCATATGAAGCATACATAAGCCAAAGCATCAAAAGCTACGAGATTCGTAGATTAAATTCACACTTTACACTTTCTTCAATAAAAGATATTTTGGCAGTAATTACTTACACATTGAAAACAAAGTAATTATCATTATGACCAAAAAACTCACTTTCACAAGCATTCCATTACCACTTCTGACATATTTACAAGACCTAAATAGACAGCAAGGATATTGTTGCCTTTCAAAACACTCTAGCAGACCTACATAACAACTAATAAAATAAATTCTGAAGGAAAAATATATGGTTGGGTAAGGAGGGCTGGGGGGGGGGGGGGGGGGGTGTTCATTTACTTAGTAACAATGCTTTCTACACTACACTGCAAGAACAAGTTTGGACTTGGTTCTATCTCACAAGCTTAGTTGAAATGCCATACTATTTTTCAGTCTTATTCGTCTGTTGAGTGTACATCTATCAACAATACTTACTCTGACCTTAATAGTTTTATTTGGTTTAATTGTGGTGACAGTCAAGAACTTAACACAAATTGTCCCTGTGTGTGTGTGTGTGTTGATTTTTCTTCTTTTGATTCAATATGCGATTAACTTTCAATAAAATTTGCCATAAAAGAGTAATAGTCATTGACTTCTTTAAAAAATTATGTAACTCAAATTATTCATAACATCTCTTATCATTTATGACTGTATTAAATCACAAGTTATTTATTCTGAAAACCAGTACTCATAATGTCTGAGGTATTTATCTTGAACTGATGTAAAGCTGCACTGCTATAGATTTATGTCACAAAATATACACTTTTTATTAGAAGGCAAAAGTGAAATTGTCAGCACCAATCAACGTACATATCTGAGGAAGATCCGCCACCAAGATCCTTCCCTGCAATGACACCCAGTTTCATTGCTTGATGTGAAACAGCATCCATATACTGACAGGTCACAAATTCCACACAGCAGAAATGGGATACCAACACTAATGAATAAAAATCTTACTGTCAACTGTTGTAATACAAATTTTGGTGCAGTTGCAGTGAAGACTTTGAAGTAGTGGCACATTACTTTTTAGAGATTAAACTCATAAATACATACTTCAGATGATAATTTTTTTTCCACTCCTCAAATCAAATTATTTAAAAGAAATTTGGAAACCATATGGCTTCTATATTAATACTCGCTTTTAATATTTACAGATACCTTTTATATAATTATCAAATGTAATTTACAGGCAACTATTGTAATTTTATTTAGAATCAAATGCTGTTATAATGGAAGTATATTACAAACCAATTTATGTACTCTCTCTCTCTCTCTCTCTCTCTCTCTCTCTCACACACACACACACACACACACACACACACACACACACACACACATTCTGGCAGTGTCTTCCAGAGTTCTTAGCTGCTTGTTTTATACACTTGTGACATATTTGTTGACCACTATTAACAAAAATGCAACTAAATTAATACAAGAAGGAAATTTGTGTGACTTAACAAACATATGATACATACTGATTATGATCCAGAAGGATTCAAAAATATTACAAAGCAAACTTTTGTACATGCATAGGTCCCCAGTTACAATTTCATAAAAAATCTATACTTAGATTTCTCTATCACACTGCTCCCTTATATTACACTGGGGTAAGACGGTGTGGAAACCCACAGATCTATCTCATTTTTCTCTTCTTTAACAGGGCTTTCCTTCTTTTTTCTTCTTGTTCCTTCTTTATGTCCTCCAGATCTTCCAGTATACCTGTTAATGAAATAGCATTTAAGTTGGATTACAACTAAAACAGCCATGTCTTCATGACCCATTTCTATAATAAAAAATGGTGATACTACAGATGCTTACATAGTAATCAAAAGAGGAAAGGAAGATAAAAATTAATGTAAACCATTTCTTTTTGTTTATTTTATTCTAAGTTTAGAATAGGTATAATGTTAACTTTTATTTGGCTGATACTTTATATCCATAAACTAAAGTAAAAGCTACAATCATATTACATCTATAAATGAAATGAAAACTATGGCCTTTTTAGGTATTCACTCAGTGCAAACAAAAACAGTCCTCAATAATAAACTGATAGAACAGGTACCCAATTTCAAGTATGTAGGATGTGACATCATATGATCGATACAGATATACAGAATAAAAACTACTACTTACCAGTGTATATGTGGCACAAGAACAAAAACACTTAAGGGTAAAATAAGGAAAGGGACATAACTGATATTTTGTGAAGTCACGGCAGTTCCTACTTTATATGGGGCAAAAAGTTGGACGCTAAGGAATGAAGATTTACAGCAACTAAAAGCATCAGAAATGAAATGTCTAAGATCTGTGAAAGGCTGCACTAACGAAGACAAAATTATAAATGAAGTAATAAGGGAAGAATTAGGAATCCAATACAAAGAAAGCTGGGGAGAACATGCACTTCATATGTCTTGTCACCACAAAGACTTCCTAAACTAGCAACGGATTGTAAACCTTGTGGGCAGGAGAAGTGCGGGGAGCCCAAGGATGAGATTTGAGACCAGAGCAGGCCCTAGACCTAAGCCTGGAGTGGAAGAAGAAGAAGAAGAAGAAGAAGAAGAAGAAGAAGAAGTAGACTTCATACTCATAAAACAGTTTGTAACTTTGATTAGTCAGAGTATGCTGAAAACAGAATTTTCTCAGGAGATACTTAAAAAAGGGGAGGGGGGGGCAGTTTGTCTTATATCCAGAGTTGTCTCGTATTCTCATAGATTTGGCCCATTCTCACGTGTACTTTAGGGATAAAATAACATGACTTTACCACTATAAATACTGTGGTATTTATTCGATTGGTTTTCTGTGCACAGCTTAATGTTATTACTTCATTTCCTCTATCTTCATGAACTGTAAGTGTGAAATGGATTCAGACACCTTCAAGATGAATCGATTTTTTTTCCTTTTCCCTTCAAACTTAGATATTTCAGGATTGGGGCTTGTGTAGGAGGCAAGTCACCATGTTAACATGACAGTGTGCCAGAATTTGTACATGTAAAATGATTAAAAATCCTTCCCAAGGGACACTGCCCTACCGAAGGTACCTTCAGTGCCAGGCGGGAGGGTTTGCGTGCTCTGATGAAGTCAAGAGCTGTGTCGGCGGTAGTGTAGATAATGGCAGGATCACCCAAGCCGGAGTGGTCTTGACAAAGGGGCCACACAAAGTGTGTCCCACAACATAGGGCAGGGAGGGCTCTACAGGTGCAATGAAGCCAGCTTCCCTAAAGGAGTAAACCTCATACAAATCCCGGTCCTCCAAGTTGGAGGTCGGGCAAGCGGCTAACAAACCCTTCCTGTAAAAAAATTCTTGTTCACAAACCTCAGAGTAAAGAAGCCGGATGGATTTATTGACGATGACATGTCACTGTTAAAGGCAAACAAAAACGAAAAAATGATGTGTTTATTGGAACCTGGAATGTACAATCACTGTACAGGGGAGGGGCCCTGAGGTCACTGCTAGATCAACTCAATAAAACCATGGCAGGTATAATTGCCCTACAGGAAATATGATGACTAGACATGGAGTGCTTGATATGGGAAGCTGGATAATTTTCTACCATGGTTCAGAGAGCTACCATGAATTTGGTACAGGAGGGGTAAGACAAAAATTTAAACACCTAGTGAGTGGATTCACTGGAATAACTTCTAGGATCTCACATATGAGATTGAAGACCCAATTCTCAAACTACTCATATCAATGTACATGCACCCACAGAAGTATCAGATGACCAGGATAAAGACACCTTCTTTGAGAACCTCAAGAAAACATATGACAGATGCCCTGTGTATGACACTAAAATAATTACTGGAGACCTCACTGCACAGATTTGTAAAGAACATTACCTCCCAGCAAGAGGAAAGCACAGCCTTCATGAATACACAAATAGCAATGGTCACAGAGGCATTCAGTTTGCACTGTCACATAACATGGCTGTAGGTAGCACTATATTCCCACACAAAAGGGTTCATAAAGCAGCATGGTGTAGCCCTGATCAGCATACCTTCAACCAAACTGATCATGTAATTATTGATAGCAGGCATTCCTCAAACTTACTAGATGTACAAACTTACAGAGGAGTTAATGTAGATTCATAGCAAAACTACGAGCTTGAATATCTATTGCAAGAAAAGTCAAGGAACACCTCTAAGTAAGTATGTAGCATCGAAGTTAAAAAATGAAGACTTCTTTAAAACATACTCTAAGAAGGTTGCTGAGAATCTTGCATTAAACACCCCTAGTGTAAGTGATAACCAGGTTCAGGGATGGAACTCTTGCAGGGATGCAGTCATTAAAGCAACAGAAGTAGTGCTAGGGAAAGAAGGAAAACAACTGAGGAATTCCTGGTCTGATGAAGAATGTAAGAGAGTAAGTCGGGAGAAAAATCTGGCATACAGGAAAATGCTTGAGAAATCATACACTCATTTAGCGGTAAGAAATCATTTAGATAAAAGAAAAGAAGAAACTGCATCGGTGAAAGAAAATGGAATGGGAAGGAAAGCAGATTGAAGAACTGGAGACAATTGGAAAGACAATTGTAAAAACAAATGATGATAGAAAATTTTATCAGGAAATTAAAAGTGAAAGAAGAGTATTTAAACAGCGCATCAACTTGTGTAAAAGTAAAAATGGGACACTACTAACCGATGATCAAGAGGTACTGGAGTGTTGGGTACAGTATTTCAGTGACTGTTGGATGCTTCAGATTCCCCTATTGAACATATCCCAGTCGCTCCAGAAGATGATGCCATAGTACCTCCCCCTTCCCAAGGAGAAGTGAACAAAGCAATCGCCCGACTGAAGAACAATAAAGCGCCAGGGACTGACAATGTAGCATCTGAACTATTGGAAGATGGAGGAGTTGAGCTAAATCGTAGGATCTACAAGATTGTGTTCTTGATCTGGGAAAAGTAAGAGCTACCAGAAGAATCGAATGTACGGATAGTGCATCTGGTGCATAAGAAAGGAGATCTATTTGAATGCAGCAACTGCAGAAGCATAACACTTTTAAATATTACATATAAAGTACTTTCAAATATCCTGTTTAGTAGACTTTCACCTATAGCAGAAGATGATATTGGAAGCTATCAATGCGGGTTCAAACCAGGAAAGTCAACTGTAAACCAGGTATTTACTCTCCGACGAATAGTAGAAAAGACCAATGAATTCAATGTTGGTGTGCACAATCTTTTCATTTACTAAAAATCTGCATATGACACAATAAACCAGGCCAAACTTATGAGGCAATGCGGGAATTTCAAGCATCTGGAAAATTGGTGCATTTAATAGAGATCACCCTAAAGTATCCCCAGTGTACCGTGCGGGTGCAGTCAAGGCTATCACCTTCGTTTCCCACTCGAACTGGACTAAGGCATGGAGATCGGATTTCCGGCCTACTTTTCAACCTGGCACTTGAAAAAGTGGTGTGCAAATCAGGTATTCAGACAAGAGAACTATCTACTATGAGTCTGTACAATTGCTGTGATATGCAGATGACTTGGATTTAATTAACAGAACACATAGAGATCTACAAAGTGCATTTTCAGCTCTAAAACTGAGTGCAGAGGAGATGGGTCTGAGAATTAATGAAGGAGAGACGAAGTATATGTATAATGGCACTAACTAACCCTTACAGCCCACAATAACCGTTGATGGCATGACATTTGAGCGAGTGGAATGTTTCACCTATCTGGACTCAAAAAATAGAAGCAAATGGCACCACCTTTACTGAAATTAAGGCTTGCAGAAGTGCTTCTAACTGATGCTACTTTGGAATGTTGCGACATTTTAAATCCAAGCTTATATCACGAGGGACTAAGTGCCGACTTTACAAAACGCTGATACACCCAGTACTTATGGCTCAGAAACATGGACAATTACGAAGCAGGGTGAAAGCAAACTGAGATCACATGAAAGAAGTACATTGAGGAGGAAATTTAGACCTGTATATGAAAATGGGACCTGGAAAAGGTGAAGAAATGAAGAACTTTGTGACTGCTATAAAGAGGATGACGTGGTAAACTTCATAAAGGTGTGTAGACTGAGATGGGCTGGACATGTAACGCGAATTGATGAGACAGATCCTGCAAGGAAAGCCTGCTGCAGTGAACATGTAGGAAGAAGAGCAAGAGGACGATCTAGGTTGAGATGGAGTGACGAGGTTGGAGAGGATGCTGCCCGAGTCGGTTGCCGTAACTGGAGGTCCACAGCGAAGTCCAGAGAGGAATGGCAGAAAATTATTGAGGAGGGCAAGTCCCATCCCCTGATGTAGTGCCAATGGAAGAAGAAGAAGAAGAAGAAGATTTATTGCACCAAATAAAATAAAACTTTCAACAGCCATCCATTTCAGATACACAACAAGTACCCAGACACTTTGGATATCCTTTCGGGACTTACTCCTGGTGTTTGTCAGGGATGCTGTAATCAGTTGCTATCGCATGCGACGCAATAATGACACTACGATTTATCGTAAGAGGTAGGTTAAAGCCACATTTATAGCATTTGTACATTTGGAACAATCTTTCTCCCATGTTGAAAGGCACACAATCTTTGAAATTCTGAAGTTATAAGCGATATAATACAAAGTGTTAAAGGGTATGTACAATTTGTACAAAAATCAGACTGCCATTCTAAGAGTCAAAGGACATGAAAGGGAGGCATTAGTTGAGGAGGGAATGAGGCAGGACTGTAGCCTATCCATATGTTATACAAAAATGAAATACTAAACTGAACTTAAAAAGTTTAAGAACAAGAAGTTTATGTGCAATAATTATTGAAGAAATGAGGCACAGACTAGAAAAAGAAGGCAGAGTAGACACACACACACACACACACACACACACACACACACACACACACACACGCGCGCGCGCGCGCAAGTGCAACTTGCACACACGTCTGTAGTCTCAGAGAGCTGAAACTACAGCTGAAACAGGTATCATTCAGAGATATATGTCAAGAGGTAAAAAGTGATTCCCGCACAATGTAAGAAATACATTCTAAAACAGGGTTAAGAGACTAACTTTTTAATTTAAGTAATTTGTGCTTATCCAGAAAAAAGATTACTACACACTACTTAACTAGATACAGAATACCCAAAAAATGTTACATACCTATTTTTGTGCTGACAAATTCCTCCTTTAATACTTGGGCAAAATCTGCTTCCATACACTCGTCGTCATCATCTATATCAAGATACCTAAAAAAAGGGGAGGAATTATATGCAAGATTTTAAAGGGTGTAGCCAGGTGTGAGTTACAATGCTGCACTACTATGTTAATGTTGCACACACATATAATGAAAACAATGGATGAGAAAACTAAGAATCAGAAGTTTAGGATTGTTGACCACATATTATATAGTAGTATTAATAACAGGCATTAATGTATGTGCTTTATACTTACAGTATGTTCCACAAACAATGTAAAAGTTGTCACCTGTGTTTTGGTTTATAAAGATCACAAACAAAGAGGAAGATGAGGTGGTAGTGTATACAGATTAACAGTGACAGGTTGTTACATAGAATTTCCATATATTGTATTTAAATCATGAAGAAATATCCAAAAAAGTGTTTGCAGTTTTATACCACAAATGAGTAGATTTGCAATTAAATACTGGCACTAAATGGTTCATGCATATGCCATGGAAACGCTCTATCACCTAAAAGAAGATTAGGTGCTCAACTGAGGCAAGTGGCATGTTACTTCCCATACAGTGGAAGAGTTGTCAAAAACACGCAATATGTCATTATTCCATCCTGGATTTCACGCTGAGGTAAGTGGAGTATATTTGGAGTAATTTTAATTAACATTATTCATTAATTAATAAAGCACAATAAATCAGGTACAGCTTTTTGGTGAAGGACTAAAATTCTCACACAGGCTTTTGCCCCACAATTTCAAAAAAACAACTCCATGTTATAGGTGATAATTTCCACATCTTAAGAGATTAAACAGAGAGTGTGACAGCGGATGTGTTTCTTAAAAATATGTCTGTATAACTGCAGATCAACTGCCAATATACGACCACATACGAATGTCTGTCATTTGATAGTTGTACAACTTTTGGTCACAGCGCAATCAAAACACTGTCAATGGTTTTTTTTAATGATTTTTCTGCCAAGTTACATGGTTGTTGCGCAAGTATTGCCTGTAGTGTAAGCACACCTCCACAGTGGCCAATTACACGTACTTGCACAGCTGAATGTTACATTTATACACCTGGCCTCACAACCCTACATGTCACAGGTTGTTTTTCTCACATTTAGAATAAAATATTTAAAACTGTAGGAAAATCCATAGTCAATAAATATCAAAGCATAAAACACTGACTGATCAAAGGCTAAAATTCCACAATTAAGAAAGTATGTTGTACCATACCTCGATTTATCATAACCAAAAATTTCTCTGATGTGTTTTGAGTAATCCTCTCCATCCTCTGGTCCATCATCTATGAAGTCGTCCAGCTCTGAATCGTATTCATCTTCATCAGAATCTTCTATACGCCCTGCATTTACATTAATGAGGAAATGTAACACAGACAATTTGTGATTAGATTTCAGAACAGATAGCAAGCAGTTTTGAGTAGAAAGAATTGCTGGCAGATATTTATCTTCAGTGGACAAAATTCACAGTACTGTTGACAAAAACATTTAAAAGTAGAAAAAAATTATAAATATGGTAATGGGAAGTCAGATGAAATGTAAAAAATTTAAGGAGAAAGGTGACAGCTCACCAAATGTAGTTCTGTATCACTGAAAGGCAAGTACACTGGACTAAAAACTTTGCTAGTTTTTGGATGAATCCTTATCAGAGGTGTAGATTACACATTGTACACACTTCGAAACTTGACCGGAATGAGAGGTTGTGTTGTGTGGAGTGGGCAAGGGGAAAAACAGAGGTATGGTGTGGGAGGGAGGGTTCGGGAAGAACGGCTAACAGCTAGGAGGGAGTGGTAGCACATACAAAGAATAGGAATGTGGCACTTGTTAGCTCGTTCTGGCACAGACAGAGGAGTGTGTGTCTTAATGATCAGACGATGACATGGAGGAATGGATTTGGAGAGGTAGGTAGAAGAGAGGGAAATACTGAGAGGAAGCATAAAGACAGCACATGTCATGACACAGCCATTAAAATCAAGCTTATTGTGTTCCGCAGCATGTTCTGCCAATGGCTGGAAAACTCTGCTCTCAGGCACAGTTTGACGGTGGCCATGGCAACACAGAATACTTAGCACAAATTTCAGTAGAGCTGGTATATGGTACGGCAGCTTTCACAGGTGATCCTGTGGTGGGACTTCAGTAGGATACACTGGGTTGATGTAGTGGACAGGTCTTGCAACGGGGTCTTAAACTGGGTATGACACATACAGTAATGAGCTGGGAATAGGTGCGACATAATCATGGGCTACAATATTTGCTAAATCAGATAGGCAGTGTAACTCCAATTTGTGTGCAATATGTTGGTCATTTCCAGGCACAATGGTAAATAATTGAAACCCTGGTGAGTATGTGCAATCAGTTGTTCCAGTCCAGGATGAACCGTATCCTACCCCAGGGATTCGAACCCCCCCCCCCCTCCCCTCCCCACCAAAACGCGCGCGAACGCACGCACACGCACACACGCACACACGCACACACACACACACACACACACACAACTGTCCAAAGTTAACAAAGACGTTAACTTGTTCTTATGCCTTTTGAAGACTCAGTGCCTTCACTGTTCATTGTGTTGTAATTTTTACTCCTATATACCCTGGAGGTATGTCCCATCTTTGGAAAGGCAGTTTGTTTTTTGCCATGTGTGTTTCATTTCTTCTACTTATGAAGCTTTTTCAGTGACCCGTAATATATGTTTGTTTTTATGTATGTAATAAATGCCATTATGTAGTAGTTACAAGTACATTGCTATGTTATGTTTTCTCATGTTATTCTCTTGTTTTTCAGGTTAGAAACTACTTTTGCAGCACAAGTTTCATGAGGTTAAATTATCGTTTTATGCTTCTTACAATTTCGATTGTTGCTAGTACATGTGCGTCATTCCAGAGTTGCATTTACTCGGTCTTCATACTCCAGTTGGCCAATTATCAGCATTTTTTCACCCACATTTATTACAACACTTCACTTGCACTTCTTGCTGTGTGTTGAAGAACTGTATTCAACCGTCACCGAGTTTTTACTTTTGTCTTTTGCCCGTGTTGTGCATGTGTGGTCTGATATTTGTTTGTTTTTGACCACAGGCATTTAGTGACTTGGTCATTAATTACTTTCTTTTTCACTGATGGTGTTCTTTGTATATGAAATTTTTCCTGTAATGTCAGGAGTTTTTGTCGTGATTGTTCACTCTAATAATTAGGTCCTGTTCAATTTTGGCTGATTCGTGCTCATGTTTTATTAGATATTCAGCAAAGGTAGAATCACTCTTTTCATACTTACAGCATTTTACATGTTCTGCATGCCTAGCTGTAAAATTCCTGCTTGACATTCCCAGATGCAATGATTCACATTCTTGACATTCTACCTGGTTTAGAAAAGTGCAAGTGAAGTGCTGCAATAAATGTGGGTGAAACAATGCCGAAAATTGGCCACCTGGAGTGTGAAGACCGAGTAAAGTATCTCTAGGATGACACACACGACTAGCAACATTGGAAGTATTATTTAATATTTCTAATGTTGCTAGTCATGTATTGAGTAACACCAAATGATAATTTAACCTCACGAAACTTGTGCTTCAAAGGTAGTTTCCAAGCTGAAAAAGAAGAGAATAACACATGAAAAATACTTGTAACTACAGAATAATACATTTACTACAAATATACAAAAACAAACATGTATTACACGCCACTGAAAGTGCTTCATAAATAAAAGTGAAACATGTATGGCAAAAAACAAACTGCCTTTCATATAGTACAGAGACAGAATGTATCTCCATGAATTCTGAGGCAACTAAAAAATGAAGAAAAATTGAGAAAACGAGTTGTCTTGTTGAGGATGATCCACCTATCAAGAGGATGTGCTGAGACAAGAATGAAAGGTGAGATGTCAAAGGGAGTACAAGGTCTAGGACAGAACACAGATAAGCATTGCTCAACTTCATTCTAGAGATCATTTTAGAACAAAGTGAGAAGTGAAGACGCATCAGATGAAGAGAAATGAGAGAATGAAAAATGCAATTAAGAGCTACGAGGAAAGTGGAAAAGGACATGGGGAAAACCAAAAAGAGAGAGAGAGAGAGAGAGAGAGAGAGAGAGAGAGAGAGAGAGACAATAAAGTAGAAACAAGTCCAAGACTTCAAGAGGAATGTAGTAGTCCAATTTTGAAGTTTGCAGATGCTGATGGATGTGAGTACTACAGAAACATCTGTTTAATAAGTCATGCTTACCAAATACTAACATATATTACTTACAGAAGGATGGAAATATTGGTTGACACTGACCACAGGGAAGATCATTTTGGGTTCCACAGAAATGTAGCAACATGTGAGGCAACACTGCCCCTATGAGTTATCTTACAAGATAAGTTAAAAGAAAGGGAAACAAATATGTATAGCACAAGAGTCAAGGGACATGAAAGGGAAGCAGTGGTTGAGGAGTGAGACAGGGTCGTGACGTATCTCAAATGTTATTTAATCTGCACATCGAGCAAGCAATAAAGGAAACCGAGGAGAAGACAAGAAGACAAATGGTTGACTTCGGTTTATTGGGAGTATTTTCTGGAAAGTGTGGTTTATCCGTAAAGGATACCACATATAGTACCCTGGTGCGACCTATTCTCGAGTACAGCTCGAATGTTTGGGATCTGCACCGGGTCAGATCGAAAGAAGACATCGAAACAATTCAGAGACGCGCTGCTAGATTTGTTACCAGGAGGTTCGATTGGCAGCCGAGTGTTACAGATATGCTTTGGGAGCTCAAATGGGAATCCCTGGAGGGAAGAAGACATTCATTTTGAAGAATGCTCCTGAGAAAGTTTAGAGAACCAACATCTGACGACGTCTGTAGAACAATCCTATTGCTGCCAACATACATTTCGCATAAAGACCATAAAGATAAGATACACGAAATTAGGGCTCGTATGGAGGCATATAGATAGTCTTTTTCCCTCACTCTATCTGTGAGTGGAACAGGAAAGGAAATGACTAGTTGTGGTACAGGGTACCCTCTGCCATGCACTGAATGGTAGCTTGTGGGTTATCTATTTAGATGTAGATTATATCTAGAAATTTGAAAAGAAAAGTATAAAGTACAGGAAAAGAAATTAAAACTTCTGAGGTTTGCCAATGACACTATAGTTCTATCAGAGAGAGCACAGCAGTTGGAAGAGCAGGTGAAAGGAATGGACAGTGTCTTGAAAGGAGGACATAAGATGAACACCAACAAGAGCAAAATAAGGGTGATTGGATGTAGTTGAATTAAGCCATGCAACACTGTAGGAATTAGATTTGAAACGAGGCGCTACAAGTAGTAGGTGAATTACAATATTTGGGCAGCAGTGGCTGAAGTAGAGGGGATATAAAATACTATAGCATGAAACGCACATTCTGTTAACACCTGATATAAATTTAAGGGTTAGGAAGCCTGTTCTGAAGGTATAAGTACAGAGTATAGACTTGTATGGAAGTGAAATGTGGAAAATAAAACAGTTCAGGTAAGAAGAGAATAGAAGCCCTTTAAATATGATGCTACAGAAAAATGCTGAAGATTAGATGGTTAGATCAAGTAACTAGTGAGGTGGTGCTGAATCCAATCAGGGAAAAAAAGAAATTTATTAATCAACTTGACTAAAACAAGGGCTCGATGTTAAGTTGTCACGGTTATTTGGAAATGAAGAGCCTTGTGCAGGACAGTCTAGCATGGGGAGCTGCATCAAACCAGTATTCAAACTAAAGACAATGACAAAGATGATGACAATTCAAAAATGAAGAGTGTATTGTTACCAAAGGTGGTGAGGAAATTTCCAGGTATTCCTACTTTTAAATGTCTTTTGGCAATACTTTGAATTTTACTCCTCAAAAATAAGTACTGGCCACTCATTCAGTCTCTTTGTAATTAGACACTTTTCTCAAGTTTAAACACGCATACTCACGCTTTACTGGAGCTGGCTTGGGCTTCTTCCTAACATCCGGTGGTGGAAACTGTTTCGGCCTCCGAACATCAGGAGGTGGAAACTGTTTCGGTCCTCTGACGTCAGACGGGGGAAACTGTTTCGGTCCTCGAACGTCAGGTGGGGGAAACTGCTTTGGCCTGCCTTCGTTGGGTGGCAACTTCTTAGCCTTATCAGTGGACACTGCTTGCCCCGGTCTGGCCTTGCCACCCTGACTGGGTCCTCCACTTTGCCTGTTCCCAGGCTGATTCTCCCTGGCAACCACATCCAGTTTCCTCTGACGGAATGCGTCCAGCTGCTCTTTCGAAACTGGCCGAGTGACACCGCCGCTGCCCTTAGCCTGCACTTTGCTCGTGTTGCCACCTGGACCGACACCGGATTTCTGAGACGAAAGTGGCTTGTTGACCGTCTTCTGCTCACCATTTCTTCTTTCAGAGTCATTCGAGGCACTCTGCTGACTTTTCACAACTTTAGGAACACCAGATTTAATAACGGGGAGATCGGAATCACCAAACAGGTCATCGAGATCATTTTTACGGAAACTGTCTGCTTTCTTCAGTTTATTGGTATCTGCTGCAGGAGACTTCTTTGCCTGTAATCTAGAATCATTAGTTTCCTGCTGCTTTTTGCCAAATGAGGACGTACTGGCATTTCTCGCTATAGAACCACTGCCATTCCGCCTCTCGTCCACTGTACCACTCTTAGCACTCACGTTCTGCTGTGAAAAACTAGATTTAGAACGCTCTGTAGATTTTTCTGCTGGCCCTCGGACATCTGAATCATGATCTGACAATTTTAAAGGCTTCTGCTGAGAAACTACTGAATTATCATATCTTCGTGACACGTCTCTCTTAAAATTCTGTTGCTCTTTCTCCTGTCTGTAGGTATCTGCTTGCCTCGCCACCTTAGCTTGTAATGCACGCTTATCACTGGCAGTATTTTGCACCGAGTGGTTCAGTCTGTTACCAGATTTCGGTTCCAACCTGTCGGTTGAACCGTCATTCGTTCTGTAACCTCCATTCAGCCGTTCCTCTCTCCTTTCACCTTCAGATAATTTTGCCGTCCTCTGCTTTTCGTCCCTCCTGTCTGTGTCAGACAATTTTGGTTTCTTGGGCTTTTCATCCCTAGGCTCACATTCAGATAACTTGCGTATCCTGGGTCTGTCGTCTCGCCTATCATTTTCAGATAGTTTAGGTATCTTTGGTCTATCGTCTCTCCTTTCACTTTCAGTTACTCTAGGTATCCTAGGTCTTTCATCTCTCTTATCGTTTTCACCTAATTTAGGCATCCTTGGCTTTTCATCTCTCCTCTCGCTTTCAGACAATTTTGGTATCCTCGGCCTATCATTTCTCCTCTCACTTTCAGACAATTTTGGTATCCTCGGCTTTTCTTCCCTATCATTTTCATATTTTGGTACCCTCAACCTTTCTTCTCTATCATTTTCATATTTTGGTACCCTCAACCTTTCTTCTCTATCATTTTCATAATATTTTGATGCCCTAGGCCTTTCTTCCTGATCACTTTCATAATATTTCGATGCTCGAGGCCTTTCTTCCCGATCACTTTCATGTTTTGATACCCTAGGCCTTTCTTCCCGATCACTATCATAATATTTTGGTATCTTCGGCTTCTCTTCCCTATCATCTACATGATATTTTGGTATCCTTGGCTTTTCTTCCCTATCATCTCCGTGATATTTTGGCATCCTCGGCTTTTCTTCCCTGTCATCTCCACGATATTTCGGTATCCTTGCCTTTTCTTCACTATCATCTCTGTGATATTTTGGTATCCTTGGCTTTTCTTCCCTATCATCTCCGTGATATTTTGGTATCCTTGGCTTTTCTTCCCTATCATCTCCGTGATATTTTGGTATCCTCGGTTTTTCTTCCCGATCATTATCGTAATATTTTGGTATCCTCTGTTTTTCGTCCCGATCATTATCGTAATATTTTGGTAGCCTCTGTTTTTCGTCCCGATCATTCTCAAATCTTGGTACCTTCAGTCTTTCTTCTCGCTCATTTTCAGAAAATTTAGAAGCTCTCTGCCTTTCTTCCCTCTCACTTTGAGAAAATTTTGGTATCCTCTGCCTTTCTTCCCTTTCATTCTCCGGAAACTTTTGTATTCTAGGTTTTTCTTCCCTCCTTTCATTGTCAGAATATTTTGGCACTCTGGGTCTGTCATCCCTCCTATCCGTGTCTCTCGCCCCCCTGCCCGATGATGAGTC
This sequence comes from Schistocerca americana, assembly GCF_021461395.2. Taxonomy (NCBI): domain Eukaryota; kingdom Metazoa; phylum Arthropoda; class Insecta; order Orthoptera; family Acrididae; genus Schistocerca; species Schistocerca americana. Next base: position 554,069,098 of record NC_060125.1, on the reverse strand, counting down.
GGAGCCCGAGTCCTCCCTGCCATTTCTGCCCTGTGCCGCCCTGCCCCCCTCCCCAGCGGACCCCACACCCTTAGAACCACCTTTCGCACCTCGCATCCTCTCATCAAGTGCCCTCTGGCGTGCTGCATCCCTCTCCTGCCTCCTGCGGCGGGCCTCCAGCTCTTTCTCATACTCCATCTTCTGCTTCTTTGTCATCGGACGGCCCATTTCTTCCTCATCCTGAGATTTGCTCTTTGGTTCTGGCTTTGTCACAGGTTCAAATTGCTTCTGCTCTGCCAGCTTCAGCAACTGATTGAAATCCATTGGCGGTGGCATGGGTTTTCGTGGTTTGGGCGGTTTATTTTCCGGTCTCCTCTGTGGTTCTTCCCTCCTCTGCGGATCTTCTCTCTCGTCGGAGCCCAGATCGCGTTTATCACTCGAGGAATAATTTATTGTCTGGTCTCCATCATCATCCTTGTCTCCTTTGTCCTTAGATTTTCGCTTTCGCTTGTGTGGCATCATTTCTTCTTCTTCGGCTTTCAGCAATGCATTTCTTACTCTGTCCTGTAACCGAGAAGAAAGAAATTGTAACAAATAGAAGTCAAAAGTTCATTTAATTTATTTAACCCAAACAGGTATTGGGGAAGGTAGCGTTAACATGGGCATTACGGCTGTTAGTGTAAAGGGAGGTGGCATCAATAGTGACGAGCAGGACACCTCAGGTAAAGGGACAGGAACTGTGGAGAGTCAGCGGAGGAAATAGTTGAACATAGTCCATAGTAAACTGTTACCTTGTTGTACATAGAGCAAAAGTTCAGAATATGATCTTACAAGGTGACACTGTAGTGTGGATTCTTTCATACGAAGACAGAATATGGCTACATTTTACTTGTAATTACGAGTGATAGGAAAATTAAATGAAATACAAAAGTTACAAATGCACTAGACAATGGCACTTAGTTGAATTAGCTAATCACATGATTAAATAAACATCACATTAGAGCCTCTACAGACCATGTTTATGTTTATTACTTGTTGATAAACGTGAAATTGGGCAAGGTGAGCAGGAAGGATGTTATACGTTTGGAAACGAGTGGACACTGATTGAGGAAATGTTCATCTGTGGAAAGCACATATACATAATGATGATGGTATAGATGGAGGTAGCATGAGCAGTGACAAACAAGGTGTGCATTGGTAGTAGGATCGGTATAGATTTCAGACGATCTAGGAAATGGTTGGCGCCTTTAATAGAGGAGGGAAGTCTTTGTACTACAGGTTGCAGGTGTTGATCAACTAAGCTAGATATATGTTTGATGGGTGCTTTGAAGCCATTAACTATGGGACAGCAATGGTGATTGGGTTTATGGTTCTTAGGAAGATGGTAGAAGGTGGGGGTGCACAGTTTGAGTGGGTAAGAAGTTCTATGGACCAATGTGTTAGTCTCATGAGGGGGGTTAGGTTTTAAGAAGGGATTGTAGGCCAGTACATATCACAGAGATGAGATATTGATGGTAGACACTGTACATAGAGGTGTCAGACAGCTGGCATAGACCCTCGTTTACATAGTCTTGACAGTCAAGTACCACAGTGGTAGATACATTGACTATTGGGAGGATAATGTCATCAGTTTTTAGGGAACTGGTGTACTGCAGAGGACAGGTTAGGGTCATGTTGTAGGAAATGGTTGTGAAGCAATGCTGGGTGTTATGGAGGCCAGTATGGGATGATTTTCAGGCAGGAGTGGTGGATCAAGTTAGGATCATGGCTGGACCTATTCAAGGAAGAGTTCAATGTAAAATTTGTTGTTAGAATGGTTTTGGGATTGGGTTGCAAGGTGATGTTTCCAGTTAACTTTACATGTGACAGAGTAGGTCCTCCAACAAGGCAGCATCATTAAATGCAGGTTTAGGGCTGAAAGTGAGACCCTTGGATAACACAATTAATTCAGGAGGATAGAGTGCCCTAGATGAGAAGTTGAGAATAATGTACTGTTGAGACAGGTTCTTGTGATAATGAGTTATCATTGCTCTGGGAGGTAGTGCTGAAGTCTGGGAATGTTAAGAAGGGTGGCTAAGCATGGTTTGTAGGAGAGGCATGATGGCTGTTTAGGGAGCTGGTGAGGGGCAGGAAGGGAAACAGCACTGCCAAGTTAGTTTATGAGAAAACAAACAATTCAGATCACCAGCTGAGCTTACTGTCAATACTTGATAATGAAACTGTGACACATTTTATGCTGGACACTGCAGTATTTCACAAAGTTACCTTTGTGCTGTTTAAATCCTTTATGACACCTTTTGGTGCTCTTTGTGGAAAAGCTGGTTCTTCAGGTGGTGCCGATTGATACTTGTCCATTAGCTTGGCGTAGAATGCACTGGCTTCCTGAGATACATAACCATAATCATCTTCATCTGGCTGCGCTGGTCCTACAAAACAAACAGTAACAATTTTATAATTTAAGCTTCTTATAAAATGACACACATAACACATAATTCTGCTGATGTAGCAAGAACATAAAATATAGAATGAACTGTTAAAGTTGTTGGGCTTTATTTATCTTCCAGAAGGACAATTTCAGTACCACCCACAGACACATTCTAGACCTGTTCGTTCCTCCCTCAAGCATAAAATGTGAGAGGTTCACAAATGGAAGAGCAGGAGGGGCAGGTCAGTCAGTCCCCAACTGAAAGGAGCCCACGCTGTGAAGGTTGACAGATCTTTGCCTTCCTTTGTCTAAACAATAAATGGGTCCCTGTCACATGGGGGTCCAACTGACCTGCCCCTATTGTTCACTGTTCTCAAAGAATGAGGAAGGAACAATTCTGAAAGCTAAGTTGCAGTTTTTTATACAATTTAACCCTGCCTTTATGTTCCCAGAATTAATGTTTTCCCGCTGTTAACATTTTTAATCACTCCGGTAAAATTTCTTATGTTCACAATATTAATTTGCACCCATTTTTGTGTTAACGTATTTTCCTGCAATTTACCCTTTATGAAATAATGTTTGTGGAGAACAAAATGGCATAAAACAACACTGGCACTGCATTGGCCTTCAAGTACTGTTTACAAACGTTACATGGTTAACTTTCTTAACACCAGAGTGCTCCATTCAGCAAATCTGAATCCGTGAAAGTCGAAACAATTCATGATTTGCCTCCTGTCACTGCCAATCTCTACTTACAAGGGGAGGCCGCCAATTGTGAAATTCAGATTCGATTCATACTGCGCATAATAAAAGCTCATGGCCAGAGGTGTAATGTGGCAAAGCACCAAGATGCACTTCTCAGCCGTTGTCGAGACAATCGACAGTTAAAAGTAACCGTTGCGGTGAAATACTCTCTACGATTGATAGTTTTCTACAGCGTCGTGGCGCAGCGGTAAGCGCTGGGGTTCGTAATCTGAAGGTCGCCGGATCGAATCTCGCGCCATGCAACTTTTTTTATTATTAGTTTTTTGTAAAATATATATATATATATATATATATATATATATATATATATATATATATATATACACACACACACACACACACACACACACCATATGTGTGGATGGATATGTGTGTGTGTGTGCGAGTGTATACCCGTCCTTTTTTCCCCCTAAGGTATGTCTTTCCGCTCCCGGGATTGGAATGACTCCTTACCCTCTCCCTTAAAACCCACATCCTTTTGTCTTTCCCTCTCCTTCCCTCTTTCCTGATGAGGCAACAGTTTGTTGCGAAAGCTTGAATTTTGTGTGTATGTTTGTGTTTGTTTGTGTGTCTGTCGACCTGCCAGCACTTTCATTTGGTAAGTCACATCATCTTTGTTTTTAGATATATATTTCCTACGTGGAATGTTTCCCTCTATTATAATCATATATATATATATTTTCCCGGTACTCAGTTGCAACAATTATGCATATAATAAGTTGTTGAAAGTCGTTTGTTGTGGAAAAACTGGCGACTTCGAACATCATTATGTTTTCCGCAAACAAAGATGTATTTCACAAATGTTATTAATTGTCTTCATAATGTTAACCACGTATAGTTAACGGAAGACGTAGAAACGATATTCCGAAACGAATATGTATAGCGTAAGTCAAACGTTCGAAATAGAATAGAGACCCCACGAACACAAATTTGCTGTGTCAGGTATGAAATGTAAACTCCGTTACTCGCTCGTTACACTTGAAGGACAGATGTTGAATGGGCCGAAACGAGCCGCCGCATAACAGCGTAGTTGCCTGCTAACTTCGAAAGAAGGTAGATGCGGTCCCTAACGCAACTTATAACATCGTCGAAAATCAGTGCGGACGGGAGAGCTTTGGTACACCCTGTTACACAAACGGAAAAATGGAGGCGGTACAATTGGAGAGCGATCCGCCTTCACCGACGTGCATAAGCAATTCATTAATGTTTGAATTACAAAAAACTAATAATGAAAAAAAAATTGCACGGCGCGAGATTCGATCCAGCGACCTTCGGATTACGAACCCGAGCGCTTACCGCTGCGCCACGACGCTGTACAAAATTAGTAATCATAGAGAGTATTTCATCACAACGGTTTCTTTTAACTGTCGATTTTCTCGACAACGGCTGAGAAGTGCATCTTGGTGTTTTGCCACATTACACCTCTGGCCATGAGCTTTTATTATGCGCAGTATGAATCGAATCTGAATTTCACAATTGGCGGCCTCCCCTTGTTAGTCCAGAGGCTGGTGGGAGTAACTGTTTTGATAGAAGTCGTAAGAAGGTGTGACTACAGAGAAACAATCACTTGTCTCTTTTCACTACCAACTTGTTCTTTCAGTGTTGTGTGCTACAGAATAAGTAGTATCCTCTCATTATTATAGCCACATTCTTTCAGCATTAACTTCGCCCTGTGATTATGATCATAAGCAGAGAACATCCACTTCCCAGTATTTGTAATTTGATAATATACGGTAGATTCCTGTATGGTTCGTATATGCACTCAACACAATGTTGTTTGCTAACTAGGGTTGACAATGTTGGCAGCACTGACAAAACTGTTCCTACAACCAAGGTGAGCCGATTTGAATTGACACAGCTACTCTTGACAACTGCTGTGGCAAGAGTTTATTGTGTGTATCATGTAGCGTGTTCATAGCCATGTGTTAAGTGATCGAAATTTGTTCTTTCAAGTTTCTGACCGTTTTCTGTTGCAGTTTTAAGATGGAAAATACCTGTGTTATGAAGAGACAGGAAAACTCTTTTCTATGGGAGAAGAAAAAAATTCTCAAAAGTGTTGAAGCTCATCATGAAACATGTGTTGCATTAGCACGGAGTATAGGAATACCTGAGTCCATGTTGACTACCATTGTGAAAAAATGAGCAGAATTAGTTTCAGGCAGCATATGCTTCAAACATTCCAGTGAACGGTATGATGTTGCATGAAAAGATGCTGAAAGTCACCAATATGCTTGGGACCGAGGACATTACCGCAACTAATGGCTGGATTGATAGGTTTAAGAAGTGGTAAATTGTTGTACATAAAACTGTAAGTCGCAAAGGAAACACTGTAAATATAAAAGCTGTTAGTAAATTGCAGTGTGGCAGGTTACAGGAACATATGAAGCAATATAAACTGAAGGACATTTTGAACATTGATGAAATAGGTCTATCTTTCAGCATCTTGCCAAACAAAACACCTGCCTTCAACAAGCAAAATTTCCCATGGAGGCAAACACAGTAAAGTTTGCCTGACAGTAATGCTAGGCACAAATGCAGATGGTTCCGAAAAAGTTAAACCATTTGTGAATGGCAAAATGAAAAACAATACATTGTTTTGAAAATATAAAATCACTGCCAACAATAAAGCATGGATGACACCAAAATTATTTGAAAAGCAATTATGTTGCCTTGAAAGAATGGGAACCCACAAAAGGAAAATTCTCTTTTTAGTAGATTGATGCCTTGCACATCCAAAATATATAAGTTTACCTAATGTGCAATTAGAGCTTCTGCTATCAAACTGCACAAGCAAATTATGGCCCTTGGCTTTGGGTAGTAGACATGCCTTCAAAACATATAACAGGAAAGCAATTGTGAAAATGGCTTTAACTTCAATGGGGGCTAAGAAAAACCCAACCTCCTTTAAAGTGCCGATTTTATATGCTTTGCACTTTATTGCCAAAGCATGGACAGAGGTTAAGGCAGCCACCATCGCCAACTGCTTCTGAAAAGCAGGATTCATTGAAGCTGATGAAGAAAATAGATCTGATACACCAGACCTGAGTATTAATGACACTAAAAAACTACTTGCTTCATCACAGAAAAAGATGCAGCTGAAGAATCTGGTTTAAGATTTCGTACACACTTACTATGATGCTGTCACAGTGGAAAGTGTAGCTGTTGATGACTTGACTGACTTTCATACAGAAGAAAATGCTGACAGTGCACAAAGTAAAATGTCAGTGATGATGATCACAGGGAGGTTCCCTCAACTGCAGTTGTAAACAAATAAACAATAAAAAAATTATATTTCTGCTGCAGATCTTGATAACAAAGCTTTCAACTGTTTATGAACTGGAAAACAACAAAGACAAAAATTCACCAAAAAAGTTAAAAACAACCCACTTCTTTTTTTTTTTTTTTGCTAAAAAGTAGTGACTACTGTACCCATTTGTTCAAACAGCATGTTAGTAAGACCATCCAAATTAAAGGTTGGTATACTACGTAAAAACGGCTTATTAATGTTTTATAAAATGTGTGCTTCAAAGGTTACAGTGTAGTAAGTTACCCTCCCCTGTAATCTTGGCTGTGGATACAGAACAATCTGTATCATAGCCCTGATGGCTAGGCTGATCTGAAGGTGACAGTCTGATTGCAAGTTGACGAAGCAGTGAGTGTGAAATAAAGGCTGCATTGACAGATGGCTCTGCAGTGTAATGCTAAATTTAATGCACTTTACAATATTTCAAGCACTTTTCTTTACAAAATGTAAAACAGCTAGATAAGTTGCGTGTACTGTGTACATCTGCTGACATCAGTTTTGCAGGACAGTTATTTGATGTGGTTTAGAGAGATCTTTAATGCAGGTGTACACTTGAACTGGACTTTTTGTAGACTGCAAGTATAAATACTAAAACTGCCAAATATGCCACCTTTGCTTGGAAGGCACGTAAATCAACATGGCGGCTGATTGGTTTGCATTTTTTTAGCGCTTTGTTGGGCCAAAGTGTCAGTAAATGTCATGTCAACTGCTAAACATAGCACAAAATTCAGATAACTGTCATTAGATAATAAACAAGTTTCTGATGAGTATTTTGATGCATATCATGAACATATACAAAACTACGAAAATGCAAGGGGGCCCTAGATGTAACTTGTACAGCTTCAAAAGTTATTTCCCACATTTTACACCATTTTTTTCAAGTCCCTTGAAAAGCGCAAAAGCAAGATTTTACTGTACTTTTAAGTGTGTCAGCATGCAGTAGTTGGAAATTCACCTCTGCACAGCAAGTAGTTTCCAGTCTTCTGCCTTAAAGTAATTTTAATGTTTTCGAATTCAACTTTCTTTTTGGTACAAAATAAACTGCTAGCTTTAAACAACAAACTCAAATGTGATTTTCCAGTACATTAGTTTACTACTAGACGTAATTTTTGCCTATAGGTACCAGTAACAAAAACCAAGGTGATGGGCTGGTAACAAACATCTGAGGGCTGATACACATACAAACAGAAACAAAATGTTAGAGTAAGTATGCAGTTTCAATCACTAAGGGTATAAAATATCTTACTTTGTTTTGCAATAAATTGAGTAAATTCTAAAGAATGTGTTATACAATTATCAGGACATTAATAGGGAAAACCATGAAATCAACACAAAGTTTTTTCAGTGATGGAAGTCATGTTAACATACAGCAGTGAGAACTTAACAATGAAGAAGTCAGACATAAGGAAATCAGGAGCTTTTGAGACTCGATTTTTAAAGATCTGTACCAGACCTGTGAAAACTCAAGTAATAAGACAGATAAGTAACTGGAGATATTTAGTACAAATGAAACTGGACAATAAACCAGGGGAAGAAAATACTGACTAACGTAATTCCAAATATTTTACTACAGTATATGCCCATCATAGATCCAAGCCAGCCCACGTTATGCTGACAATGGTGCTTCAAATCTCTAAGCAGCTGCCACTAGGGCTAACCGGCAATGAATACTCACATCTGATAAGCAAAACTAGTAATAAGTCAAATAATACCAACATGTGGCAGTTTATCTGTACATTATAACGAAACAAATGGTAGAATATGTAATCCGAACAAGTTCCACATGTAATGACTATAGCTCAGAATGAGATTACCACAATCTATCCAGAAAAGCCACACCATGGACTTATATTTTGTATGGGCTTACCAGTGATGTTACTGGAAATTTTTAAGCTCTGTGATGACACTAAGATTCAAGATAAAGCTGTACATAACAATGTAGTGGAGACCACTATTTGAAGTAGGTGTGTTCATGGAGAAAATAAAGTATGCCCCCCCCCCCCTCATTTCATCAATCCCTAGTGAATTCTCACTTAAATTCAAGAAACTGCATTTCCCCCCAAACGAGTGCTCCACAATGATAATAGATAAATCGCAGGGTCACCAAGATTTGTAGTAGTTGATCTGCCATGGGACTTTTTCCCCATGGTCAGTTTCAGGTGGCAAATAGGCTCACAACGCAACCTGGTTGTTTAGGTGTCACGCACCGACATGGCAAAAAAATCTGTTTGTAAAAAGGTACGGTAAAAGTCCAACACACAAAGTGACACTTATACATTCTAATAATGTACTAAAGCATGCAATTCTGTGTGTTTCTTTTTATCCATTTCAGATTCAGTATCTTCCACCGAATCTATCTTCTCGTAGTCTGACAACAAACAACAAACAGGAACAGGTAGCTACAAACATTAAGCACTTGACAGACATTTACTGAACAGCTGAACTATCTCAAATTCTCCAATTTTTCCCCTTTCACCTCATGTATGATGCAAGACAAAACACATTCTTTTTCTCACTGTCTACTCATGATGCAGCAGTCAATATTACTTTAAAAAAAAAAAATCTCATAAAGTAACAACAGTACGCATAGGTCTTTCTATGCCATCGTGATGAGCATCTGTGAGTGCATAATAAAAGGAAAAACTAAAATAAAAGTACAAGAGAAAATAATAAAATAACATAGGTGACAATATCTTCCTATCAATGTGCAAAATAAACGCAAAAAGAAGGAGGAAGAATATGTGCATTTAGACTGATTAAAGAAACTGAATGCAACTAATGGAAGCCACTGCTACATACCGCCCAGTGTCACAGCTGTGTTATCATTGTCAACTGCATCATCTATAACAGACTTATTTGCCGCTTTTGTCCTCTTGAGCATAGCTGCAACTCTTTTCTTCGCTTTCCCATCTTGTGAACGTAGTGCCAGTAGTTCCTGCAGAAAAGATCAATACAAACTTGAAAAAAAATTATCTCCCCAACAATGCAGTATTAAAAATTAACACTTTGCATAAGAAAATCCATTACATTTGGCATTATTTAAGAAGTTGAAAAAAATTAGCACTATCAACAGTATGGGAACAGATAAAAGTAACACAATTCTTCAAAAACAATTGTGAAAGTTATAATAGGACAGCCTGCAAAACACAGGATACAAGTTTTAGGGTAAAATTTTGAATGTCAGACCAATAACATCTGAATGTCTTAAGTGCAGGGTAATCAAGCATCAGTAATATCAGCTACATATATATGTTTAATGCACAATTATTGGAAAGTGAAGAAAATTTGGTGGCACATTTCACAAGCTTATATTCTCTTCTTCTTTGAACAGCTTATCATCCAAGTTTCGTTTCCATAGAAGACCAAAACTACACTACGGCAAAACTTAAGCAGAAATGTAAACTTACATTCAGTACTAACAAATTTCACTTTTCAGGAAAGGTTTTCTTGCTACTACTAGAGTGCATGGTATATATACTTCCTTGTTCAGCTTTCATTAGTTATTTTGCTGCCCAAATACACTATGTGATCAAAAGTATCGGAACACCCCCCAAAACATATCTTTTTCATATTAGGTGCATTGTGCTGCCACCTACTGCCAGGTACTCCGTATCAGCGACCTCAGTAGTCATTAGACATCGTGAGATAGTAGAATGGAGGGCTCCGCGGAACTCATGGACTTCGAATGTGGTCAGGTGATTGGGTCACTTGTGTCATATATCTGTACGCGAGATTTCCACACTCCTAAACATCCCTATGTCCACCGTTCCCGATGTGATAGTGAAGTGGAAACATGAAGGAACATGTACAGTACAAAAACATACAGGTCCAACTCATTTGTTGACTGACAGAGACCACCGACAGTTGAAGAGGATCGTAATGTGTAATGGGCAGACATCTATCCAGACCATCGCACAGGAATCCCAAACTGCATCAGGATCCACTGCAAGTACTATGACAGCTAGGTGGGAGGTGAGAGAATTTGGGTTTCATGGTCGAGCAGCTGCTCATAAGCCACTCATCATGAAGGTAAATGCCAAATGACGCCTCGCTTGGCATAAGGAGTGCAAACATTGGACGAAAACAATGGACGACTGAACAGTGGAAAAAACAATATGTGGAGTGACGAACCACGGTACACAGTGTGGCGATCCGATGGCTGGGTGTGGGTATGGTAAATGCCTGGTGAACGTTATCTGCCAGCGTACATGGTGCCGACAGTAAAATTCGGAGGAGGTGGTATTATGGTATGGTCGTGTTTTTCATGGAGGGGGCTTGCACCCCTTGTTGTTTTGTGTGGCACTATCACAGCACAGGCCTACATTGATATTTTTTAAGCACCTTCTTGCTTCCCCCTGTTGGAGAACAATTCGGGGATGGCAATTGCATCTTTCAACACGATTGAGCACCTGTTCATAATGCACACCCTGTGGTGGTGTGGTTACACGACAATAACATCCCTGTAATGGACTGGCCTGCGCAGTGTCCTGACCTGAATCCTATAGAACATCTCTGGGATGTTTAGAATTGCTGACTTTGTGCCAGGCCTCACCAACCGACATCGATACCTCTCCTCAGGGCAGCACTCTGTGAAGAATGGGCTGCCATTCTCCAAGAAACCTTCCAGCACCTGATTGGACTTATGCCTGTGAGAGCGGAAGCTATCATCAAGGCTAAGGGTGGGCCAACACCATACTGAATTCCAGCATTACCGATGAAGGGCGCCATGAACTTTTACGTCATTTTCGGCCAGGTGTCTGGATACTTTTGATCACGTAGTGTAGCAAAGTTGATCTTTTACTTTTAGTATCTAATTTCCCAATCTAATTCCTTCAGCACTGCCTGATTTAATGTTACTACATTCGATTAGCCTTGTTTTTCTTTCGGCAATGTTCTTTCTATAACTCTTTTTCACGTCACTATTTATTCCATTCCAATGATCTTCCAAGACTTGTGCCATCTCTTACAAAATTCCAGTTTCCTCTTCCTAAATTTTACTTCCCTTTGAAAATTTCTTATTAGTATTCTTCACAGCCTGCCTGATGTACAGACTGAATAACACGGGGGACAGACTACAACTCTGTCTCACTCCCTTCTCAACTACAGTTCCCACTTCATGTCCTTCAACTGTCTGGTTTCTGCAAAAGTTACTGGCAACATTTTGCTCTCTGTATTTTATCCCTGCTACTTTCAGAATTTCAAACAGTGAACACTAGTCAACTCTGTCATATACTTTCTCTAAATCTACAAATACTATATAAGTACAAATCTTTGATCCTTGATGTTCTACAGCTTGTAAATATTTGTTAAAGGTCATCTTTCTAAACACCACGAGCCTTACTTATGATGTTTACAGCCAAACTGGTATTTGGGTGTATAACCTGTCGTCAGTGGCATCTAGTACACAGGACAAAAACAATAGTATGTATATCGCTATTTACAATGTAACATTAGAAACACATTTTACATTAAGGCCAACTTACTCAATATGTTGCTCATGAAAATTAACATCAGCTTTTATTTACAGTTGAGCCACAGTGTTTTGACATTCCGTGTAATTTGAGCTGGTCTTAAGAAAATTAAAATTTAACATTAAACTAGAGTAAAAAAATTGTTTTCATACACTGTCTGCAAGTACATTTCACACACTTTCAAATGTGTTACATTTTTTTTAACTTTCTTTCAATTTTCCACGTACAATATGGGTAAAACTGTCCCACTTAGGGTTTTCATCATTCATAATAAACAGAAATAACCCTGGCCTTAGACTGCTAATGCATTTCTATTACAGATGGACAGGTGCCATTAGGCTTTGAGGAGTGCTTGCTCTTTCTTTGTTACCCCTTCACTATATTTAACAGGGACTGTCTGACAATCAGCTGTACAGTGCATGCCATCCTTTCTGTTACCCCTATTGTTGTGCCTACTCAACAACAGTGGTCATTGAAATACAGTAGTCCGAAATAGCAACACAGTGCACATCTTGTAACATTGGCTGACCATTGTTGTATGAATTGTAGTCGGTTGTGGGTTTACAACTGCATCTATATTCTGAAAAACCCGAACAAGGTGTATGGCAGAGGGTATGTTCCATTGTGTTAGTATTAGGGTTTCTTCCTGTTCCATTCACATAGGGAGCATGGAAAGAATGATTGTCTGAATGCCTCTGTGCATGCAGTAATTACTCTAATCTTATCCTCACAATCCCTGTGTGAGTGATATGTAGGGGGGTTGATGTATATATCCCTAGAGTAATCACTTAAAGCTGGTTCTTGAAACTATGTTAATAGATTTTCTCGAGATAGTGTGCATCTGTCTTCAAGAGTCTGCCACTTCAGTTACCCGAGTATCTCTGATGACACTCTCCCACGGATTAAACAAACCTGTGGTCATTCGTGCTGTCCTTCTCTGTATACATTCAATATCCCCTGTTAGTCTTGACTGGTATGTGTCCCTGCACTGTAGTGAGCCTACCTCTGTCACATCAATTTTAAAGTGTTGTACATATTTACAGTGTACTGTACATATGTAACTGTGTCTCTTAATTTTAATTTATACATTACAATGAGTGGTAGGGGCAAGGGAAAATTTGTCCCACTGAATGCGAAACTGGAGGCTTTAAAAAGACTACACAAAGGAGAAACATTAAAAACACTTGCTGCTGAATATGAAGTTTGTGAAGTGACTGTTGGAGACTGGTGTGGAAAGAGACAAAATTGAGATATTTTCATCAAACAAGTGTCCTACTGTATCACTTGAATGGAAGTCAATGAAGAAATCTGAGTATGAAAAACCAAATGAAGCTCTGTTCATTTGGTTTACTCAACAAAAGCAAAACTGAAATCCAATTTCTGGCCTATTCTTCAAGAAAAAGCTGTAATTTTCAGAAACAATTAAAGGTGAGGACGATTTTACACAATGAGGGTTGGATAGGTGGAAGAAGAGATATAGCATAAGGGAGCTTAAAATTTGTGGTGAAAAACTTTCTGTACTCTCAAACTGTTAGAAATTTTATATGAAATTAGGAAAAATTATACAAGAGGAAAAGCTCACTCCTGATCAACAGTATAACTGTGATGAAACAGTGTCACATTATAAAATGCTTCCATCTAAAACTCTAGCCTCAAAAGAAGAAAAGATTGCCCAGGGCTACAAAAAGCACAGAGAGGTTAACAGTTTTTGCTGCATCGAATGCAAGTGGAGACAAAAACTGAAGCTGCTGGCAATAGCAAAGGCTGCTAAGCCTAGAGCTTTAAAAAATATCACTGCTTCTGTACTGCCTGTTGCATATGCACACCAGAAATCTGCCTCTGTTTTAAGATTTTGTTCCAGAGACCAAAACATATCTAAAGATGAAGTGTTTGCCTTCCAAAGCAATCTTAACACTTGACAATCCTGGTTCGCACACTGATGAGGAAGAACTACAATGTGGACAAAAGACAGTTTGCCGGAGAGCTGATTCATGGTCTGAAATAAAGATGGAGGCACTAAACAAGTCATGGAACCAAATTTTATGGAGCAAAATGGGTACCTACAGCACAGATGAAGATGACCTACTGTTGACAGAGCTGATGAAAAAGCTTACTGGATGTGAAAATGTGAATGTGAGTGATGCTTCAGAATGGATGAATCGTAGTGAACAGTTTGAAGTGACTAATCTTACAGTTATTGAAATGTTTAGTAAATCCACTGAAAATGGTGACAAGGAATTACCTGAAAACATTGTAACAGTGCCACACACACCGAGGGTTTGACAACACTAGATGTGGCATTGCTTTAAATCAAGCAGCAAGTGGAAGCTATTCCAACTGACACCATACTTCCTAGAAGATGGTTCGACATTGCTGCTAGAAAACGAGGTTCTATTTTAAAACAAAGGTCTATGGACAATTTCTTTAAAACGTAATTTATATTTTTGCAACTTGGAAATGTGTGCCCATATATGTACATGTAACAAAGATATGTAACACACTATTTTTTATTTATTTTTAATCATTATTGTGCTCTTAAATGATTGATTTATGATTTACCCATTGCTTAAGTGTTATTTCTGTACTATCTGAGTTTTTTGTCACCTGAGGTAACCTGAATTTTTCAATCATTATTGTGCTTTTTAAAGATTTATTTATGATTTATCCTTTTATTTAGTGGTATTTCCATATTATCCAAGTTTTTTTTTGTAATTTGAGGTAGCCTCAACCCCAATTAGCTTGAATTACCAGGGCTCTACAGTATTTATAAATATTTTATAATTCATATACTCTATTCTTACATACTAATCATCCAGGTAAAGTATTTTACAAATATTGAATGCATGGCAAAGATGCAGAGGAATATGATTTCAGAAATAACAAGAAACAGGGAGATACACAACACATTTCATTACAATGCCCAGACTGAATGGTACAACCAAAATAAATAAAAAAATATGTGATGCAAATATCAAGATTTATAGGTCAATAATAAACTATAAGAGGCATTAAAGGTTAATCTATACCAAAAGAAGTAATTAATTAAGTACAAAATATTTATCATCACTTAGCAACTACTGAATAAAGAAAAAACCAATGTAGACTCTTTGCCCTATTTGTCAGTTCCATGTTTACATTATATAACAGTTACATCCAATGTGACCAAGAAATTTTACCAATGAACACAAATTTTTTTGTTGTGTTCTGTATCAGATGCCACTGACAATGTGTTACACACCCAAATAAGAGTTAGGCTACATATTTTAAGTGCAAGTGCATCTCTTGGTGGCTAGATGTCTTTTAACATCTATAAAAGTTGGTTTGCACTTTTTTTAAATCTATCTATTAAGATAAAGTTTCAGAGTCTGCATTGCCTCACTTGTTCCTACACTTCTTCAGAAGTCAAACTGATCTTCCCCAATGTCAGCTTCTACCAACTGTTCCGCTGTACTGTAAGTAATTTGTGTCAGTATGCTGATGGTTCAGTAATATTAACACCTGTAGGCACATTCTTTTTTGGGAAGTGAGATTATCAGAGTCTTCTTGAAGCCTGAGAATATTTTGCCTGTCTCATTTATCTTGTTAACCAGATAGAATAGTTTTGACATGGCTGCATTTACAAAAGATCTCAATAATTCTGAGGGAATGTAGAATACTCCATGGGTCCTGTTCTGACTTAGGTCTTTCAGTGCTCTGTCAAACTCTTCTTGCAGTATCATATCTCCCATCCTAACTTCATTTACTTCCTCATCCTTTGCTATAAAGTTGTCTTCAAACTCATTTCCCTTTTATAGCATTCCTATATATCCCTTCCACCCCTACCCTTTCCTCTTTTTTGCTTAGTAGTGGCTTGTCATCTGAGCTCTCAATATTCATACAGTTACTTCTCTTTTCTCCAACTATATCTCTAATTTTCCTGCAGGTGTATGGTTACCAACCAGCTAGCTTTTTCTAAACTCGTCCAGCTTTTCAAGGCTTTTTTAATGTACAGTTGGCTTTTTTTATTTTTAGAAAATGCTCGGCTTTTTGGTAATGAAGTAGCATTTCATCGTCTCACAAATTTTTGTGTGAAGTAATTGTCTCAACACTTTCACACACTGAAACAAATGTTTGTTAGTTAATCATCTGAAGTTGGAGATTCCTCATTTTATCACGTTTAGAAATGCTGAGTCACTGAGAATCTTTTGAAGTACTGTTGCCCTACAAGACTGCATCTACTAATTAGAAGTCTGTCATCTTCCCATATAAAAAATAGTGACAGCAGAAAAAGTCTTGCAACATCCAGAATTGGGCCATATCTACAATCCTGGATGAAAACTCTACACTAGATCAACAAAGTTGTTCTTTGCTACAAAAAAAAAAAAAAAGGTCAGAATGTCAAAACATTTTGAGAAATTTTGAAAATCTCCCAATTTTTCTAGTAACCTTGCGTCTACTGAATGTGTGTTTTTTTCTCATTGCATCTCAGAGGGCAAAAGAAAGGAACAGTTTGTTAATAGACTCAGTCAAAGGAATATTATTGGTCAAGTAAAATTTTAAGGATACGTTTCATGATGAATTTTGTAGGATTCAGGATAATATTTCTCCTCTTCATATTGAAAAATACAAGTTTCAAAGGAAGTACCACTGTAAAAGACTGAAAATTACATTAAGGTAATTGTACTTATTTGTGACCACACCATCATTTAACACTAATGCAGATTTTCTACACGAGACCTGAGTTTGTCCCAGAATATATAATGTTCTATTAACTAACGGAAATGCAGCAAAATGACGTTGTCGACAGCTGCCAATATTTTGACAGGTGACCACACTCTCATTTTCAAGGTAAAACTGCAGCGAGTAAGCATGGTGCAAAAGCATTTAAAACCTTGGTCTGCAGAGCAATTCTGGAAAAATAATGCAAACTCTCTCTCACACTCTGTAAACACTAGTGCCACCACACATCTAAAGATGACTCACACCAGACGGTAATGATAGTGAAAACTAACAAACAACAGGTGAGGTAATTGGTTGTATTATGCAGAAAAATTATATGAAATGCATTTTGCGACCTCCATCTACGATTAGGGTCTGTTAAACATTGTCTTATTTTGCATAAGGGGGGTTTCTATTGTATTCTTGCAGCTGTGGCTTGCCATGTACTGGTCAGAGTGTCAAGACTGTGGAGGACTGGTGTACTGAGCGCAAGCATCCCACATGTTTACAACATCTAAGAAAAACGGCTATTGCAGAACTCTGTCTATGCACTGGGCAACCTATGAAATATAACTACACAAAGATTCTATCCTGTATTTGTAGCTGTTGGGATAGTGTTACTGAGGAAGCAGTTGAAATCAAATCAGCAAGTATAGAGATTGAGGTTTTTGCTTAAATTCTGTGTTGAATCCTGCTCTCTCCCTTGACAAAAAATAAATAAATAAAATAACACGGAGCTGGAGTAAATGCCATGTCACCCACTGTTCAGTAATTTTCACAATCGATAACATCTTGCATTGGTCATTTTTTGTTGTGTGGTGACCTAGTGTTTACAGTGTGTGTGTGTGTGTGTGTGTGTGTGTGTGTGTGCGCGCGCGCGCATGCATGTGCGTTTTACCTTTTCAGTACTGATCTGCAAACAAAGGTTTTAAATTCCCTTCCACAGTCTGTTGCAACCTGTAGTTGTAAAGGTACTAGCTGCCCATGTGGCTCACCTTCACGCATTCCTTTTTATATATTTTGTGACTAAAACCCTTCTGGCCTGTTAATTATTTTATATGTGACATATAAGTACTGCCTCTGTCTTATTTTTTATTGTTAGTCAGTACTTACACTTTTTATATAAAAAATATCTTTTCCTATAAATTTGTAACTATGTTATAGGCCATTTTAATTGTTTTAATTCTGATGAAGGCACTCGTAGAAGTGTTGAAACCTGGTCAATAAGACTAAAAATAGTGACTGAGAGCTCATTTGTTTCAATTTTAATTTAGAAGCTGTCACTGAACCAAGTAGCCATGTTTAAAACTTTCCCTTCCACAATACTTACTTGCTGTAATGTTGCCTTGAAAATATTGGTGGCAGTTGATGATGTCACCCAGCTGCATCTTCTGTACGTCAATTGGAAATTTTCAATTTATGATTTTCTGCTCATATCGGGATTAGCATTATCATCACCCCAATGTGTAAATTATAAATGATTTATTGATTCTTAAATAAACTATCAGGCTTTTTTTAAAAAAATGTTCTATTTCTTGTGAAGCACTGTCCTGATTTTGATAATTCTGTATTGTTAAACCTATACAGATGGCAACTATCTTCCCTCTAGTTATACATGCTTTCATAGCTTTAGTTTCACCTCTAACGATGCCTGCTTTGCCATTTTGCACTGAGAGAGAGAGAGAGAGAGAGAGAGAGAGAGAGAGAGAGAGAGAGAGAGCGAGAGCAATTACCGTATTTACTCGAATCTAAGCTGCACATGAAAAATGAAACTCGAAATCAAGGGGGGGGGGGAAAAAAATTTTCCCGAATCTAAACCGCACCTGAAATTTGAGACTCGAAATTCAAAGGGAGAGAAAAGTTTTAGGCCACACGTCCAAATCGAAACAAAGTTGGTCCTTTGTAATATGAGACACGATTTAGGTCGAATGAATGATGATACAGCTACAGTACTTTGGTTCGAGTCGTAAGCTTAGCAGTTAAGCTTTCCCAGGTAGTCATTGCTATGTGTCAGGCGCTCCGTCCGTATTTATACGGGCACCCTTCTTTTTCACGTGCTTCGTCTGGTTTGAATTGATTGCTTATTTTTCATTGATCTGATAAGTGCCGTTCTTTTTGTTATAGGTGTTTACGTTACTCTAAGCTGAAAATGCATTATTGTACTGTGTCATGCATTGTTTGTCACATTCTGATAATGAATGTTTACAGCCTGTCGCCACTCGCGGCATGGCTTCCTTTTGTGCGCGCTACCGCCGCTTACGATTTTTTAAAAAAGAGAGAAATCGTCTCATTAGTGAAACAATGGCAAGAGACTGCTACTTGTTGTTACTTACACTGCTGCTTTCTCGGTAGTCTGGTGTCTTCTGATGAATAGGATTACTGACACTGCTGACAATCAGACTTCAAAATTTCCTGTCGGTAGAGGAGTGTGTGTCAAAGATAATTTCTACAATATAAAAATAAAACAGCTTGAGCTTAATAGTTGAAGAAGAATGGACTGGTTGTATTCTACTTACAGAGCCAGGAAAATATACATGTACGGTCAAGAGTTTAGAAAGCTCATAAATCATGGCAGACTCCGTAAAAAACTGTTGCAAGAAACAAAAAATGGCATCTATCAAACAAAGGTAAATGCAGGATGGAATGTAACAATATTATGAAAAAGAAAGTTGCT
The DNA here is from genome assembly GCF_021461395.2 of Schistocerca americana. Lineage (NCBI taxonomy): Eukaryota > Metazoa > Arthropoda > Insecta > Orthoptera > Acrididae > Schistocerca > Schistocerca americana. The sequence goes on along the minus strand of NC_060125.1, from coordinate 554,049,782 downwards.
ACTCACCATATAGTGGAGATGCTGAGTCGCTGACAGGCACAACAAAAAGACTGCCACAAATTAGCTTGTGGCCAATATGGTCTACACACACACAACTGTAGTCTCTCTAGCAGTGTGGCTTTGTCAGTGTGGCTTTGTTGCCAGAGACTGCAGTAAATGAGTGTGTGTGTGTGACACACGTGCGTGTCCACACACGCCCTAGTGTTTCATCTATTTTTGATGAAGGCCATATTGGCAGAAAGTTAATTTGTGACAGTCTTTTTGTTGTGCCTATCTGTGACTCAGCATCTCCACTATATGGTGAGCAGCAACTACCTTTTCATAAAACAATGGCATCTGTTCTAAACGACTGATTTGTGGCACTGCAACAAGATGGCAGCTGGCCAAAAATTGACACTGCAAGAGCAAACAGATAGAAAATCTTCAGCCAAGACAACAACGTAACTTCTTTTCTTTTCCAAAGCAGCTGAGGAGCTTGTCCCTTCTATGGGGCCATATCACGAACGTGTCATAAAAATAATGTAGAAAAACAAGTAGGTTTCCATTTGGATGACGCCAAAGCTTCCTCCTCGAAATACTCCATATAGAAATTCGTCCTATGGAAGGGACAAGCTCCTAGACTTCCTTACACACCTGAACTCCAGACATCCGAACATCAAATTCACTATGGAGGCCGAAGCAGACGGAAGTTTACCATTCCTGGATGTCATGGTCAAAAGAAGAGAGGATGGCACCCTGGGCTATGAGGTATACAAGAAGAAAACGCACACCGACCTGTATTTGCATGCAAATAGCTGCCACCACCTTTCGCAGAGGAATGGTGTTCTAAAAACACTGGTGCACAGGGCGCGCACCATCTCAGACGCAGAGAGTCTGCCCCATGAGCTGGAACACCTTAAAACTGTATTTTGGAAAAACGGGTACTCGGAATGGCAGATCAGACGCGCTCTCCGCCCCACCTCTACAGTACAGCGTGTGGAGATGGACAAAGTCACAGAGGAAGAGATAGCCACCGCCTATATACCGTATGCTGGCACGCTATCGGGGAAAATAGGACAAATATCGAGGAAACACCGAGTAGGAACTGTCTTTTGCCCACCCAATAAAACACGAGCATTACTGGGAAGTGTCAAAGACGATCTCGGTTTGCGGAAGGCAGGCATATACCAGATTCCCTGTGAGTGTGGGAAGACTTACATTGGACAGACGGTGCGCACTCGACTTATGTACCCCAAGAAGTCGCTAGTCGCAGAGCACTGTTTGTCTGAAAATCACGAAATGGACTACCAACATACCAGGGTCTTGGCACAGACATCTAAATACTGGGACAGCGTCGTTAGAGAGGCTATCAAAATTCATACCAGGGACAGACTCATCAAGAGAGATTGCGGCTATAACCTCAGCAAGGCATGGGAACCAGCACCGAGTCTAATTAAAAAGAGGCTCAGCAAAGAAAACGAACGAGCGACCAGGGCGGACAAGGCAGTTACACCGATGCCACCACAGACGCCAACGCCAGCCTCTCAACGACTGCCGACACGTGGCCGCGGGCGTGGACCGTGGAGAGAACGCCTTGCGCGGAAAGGGGATTTAGGACGGCCGCCTGCCCTTAGCACCTCAGTTCGTCAGCACACCTGACGATGGCGACATGTCTGATTGCCGAAATATTGTGCCCTTTGAACACTTTGGACCGGCAGTACACGCATGGACTGTTCGAGCAAGAAACAGGCCGGGAGAAGTTGAAGAATCATACATGATGACAGTTTACTGCTTTCACAAGTATCATGTGGCAAGATGTGCAATACAAACAGTAATGCCTGTTGGCTCATTTGTGCAGGTGGATAGTTGAATGTGGAGTCCGGAACTGAGGCAAGAGGCACAGCAGTATTTCCCAAGTCCAAGAGCCACTGATGTGTGTGTGTCTTAATGTGGGAGGTAGTAAAGAGTGGAACTAGGTTTAACATTGAAATTGACTGGAAGCATACCAGGAGTCACCAGCAGGTGTCCTCAGTGTGTGGACAGTGAAGACATAAACTATGTTTTATATTGCAAGTTACCTGAAACAATTTGCAATGTAAATGAAGGAACATCATACACTGGAGAATTACCAAATAAGGCAGTGCACCAGTTACAATGCTGACCTCATATACGGGAGGATGAAGCTGCTCTGTCCAGCAATACTGATTTGATACCAGAATGAGATTTTCACTCTGCAGTGGAGTGTGCGCTGATATGAAACTTCCTGGCAGATTAAAGCTGTGTGCCTGACCGAGACTCGAACTCGGGACCTTTGCCTTTCGCGGGCAAGTGCTCTACCATCTGAGCTACCGAAGCACGACTCACGCCCGGTACTCACAGCTTTACTTCTGCCAGTATCTGATTTGAGTTTTCCTGGATTGCTAAGGCAAATGCCATGACAGTTCCTTAATCCAGACCAGGCCAAACACCTGCACTATGTCATTAAAGGCATAATCCGTATCACTTCAGGTAGGCAGGTTACCTTCATAGTCTCGGATGTTATTGAATTTAGCTTATGTTAAAATTCAGGAGTAAGGTAGGAACACGAATATTTTTTTTTTTTCCTCCAAAAAAATTCCTGCCCTGAGATACACACCTCCAAAGATGACATTGCAAACACCATTTTGAAGATGCGGATTTCAGAATTTTTTTTAAAATGTTGTGTCTCTGCAACAGTTCTAGATATTTTGTTTTTTTATTTGAAGGAGAATTGCTTTATGATTACAATGGCATCATCCATTTGGACATATCTGTGAAAGTTCTTTTACTGTCGCCTTTTGAATTTTTTTTATAATTTACAATTTTTTTTTCAAAAATGCAAATCCAGAAAAGTTAAGATTTTTTCCTGTTGATTAGTACCATGTAGTACTATATTCTCTTTAAAGGACAGCTTCCACTTTTAAGTTAGACAGGTTTTACTTTAAAAAATCTTTTTAATTTTCAAGGGTAATATATGTCTTCACTGAAGTTGTTTCTTATAATTTCTTTGTTACAATGTTTATTTCGACGGTCTTTGTTGCAGTTATTTCTTATCACTTTCTCTGTCGTGACTATTTCTTTTCACCTTCATTGTTACAGACATTTCTTACACTTTGTTGCAGTTTCTTGTCAGTTTCTTTGTCGTCGTCGTCGTCGTCGTCCATTGCATGTTTCTGTATTGTAGTTGTCCAGTGCTAATTTGTTTACTGAAGAGGTGCCTAAGAAATCAGAGACCATCCAGAGAGTTCTGTGTTTTCGTGAGGAATTTGCCAGTTGACACAGTAGTTGTGTGTGCGGTCAGACGGTGATGGTCGTTCTGGAACTCGACAGGGACAGGAGGACTGGTTCGGCAGCTAATCAGATGACAAAGCAGCCATATTTAGCAATGCTCTGCTTTCCCTAATCAAGGGAGGGGCCTAGAAAAGGTGGCCTAAACATAGCCCATCTCAACTCAGTGCAAGTGGCAAACTGTGGTTACTTGTTCACCAAAATCTGTGGTCGAAAAAAAAAAAAAAAAAAAAAAAAAAAAAAAAAAAAAAAAAAAAAATAAAGGAAATACTTGCATTAAACACTTTATGAATGGTACATGGAACATCTGTACTTTACTGGATAATGACCATAATCAATGTCCAGAGGGAAAGACAGCACTTATTGCTAGGGAGTTGGCTAGATATAACATCGACATCACCGCCCCATGTGAAACACATCTTAGTGACTCCCGAGAGCTGTGTGAATAGCTCGGAGGTTACACCTACTACTGGAGTGAGAAACCATCTACCGATAGGGCAGAAAGTGGTGTAGGCCACAGAAGTCTTGGGAAAACCTCAGAAAAAGAACCAAGATTGAATTGACGATTCAGATGCAGAGATCAAAAAGCTTGTTAATGACTTCAGAGCATCTCTTCACAGTCCTGATCTTGACAAGTGTAAAGTAGCACATTACAACCTGAAAGTAAAGGTGCGTGCCCTCAAAGACAAATGGTGACTGAATAAAGCCAATGAAATGCAATCATATGCTGCCACAAACCAAATAGGCAGATTCTTCGAGTGCCTGAAAACTACCTTTGGTCCAAAATCAAGGAAGATAGCACCTGTTTATGACAAAGATAAAATCTGTTGGCTGACGCAACAGAGTGATACCCTTGCTCGGTGGGCAGGACATTTTGATGACAATCTTAATCCCAACCATCAGACGACATATTCCATACATAGAAATACTTGAAGGCCTGCCCGCCGCCAAACAACTTGCTGATGCCCCTTTGTTCAGTGAATTCATTTCAGCATTGGGTAAGCTGAAAAATAACAAATAAGCAGGGTAAGACAACTTACCATCACAACTTTATAAATATAGTGGACCAAACATTACGAACCCACTGTTTGTTCTAATTTCAAAGATTTGGGAGTGCGAAATAATTCCACAAGATTGGAAGGGTGACTGCGTTTGCAAAATTTACAAAGGCAAAGGTGACATTTCTGACTGCAGTTCTCACAGGGGAATCTCTCTTCTCTCAGCAGCTGGGAAAGTCCTGGCTCACATACTCAACAACAGGCTAACGCACCTTGCAGAAAAAGTGCTACTGGAGACCCAGTGTGGCTTTCGCTCGAACAGAGGCACAATGGATGCCATATTTGTTGTCAAAAAATGCAAGAGAAAAGCTTAGAGCAACATCAGCCTCTCTTCATGTGCTTCGTAGACCTGGAAAAAGCATTTGACCGAGTCCCGCGGGAAGCTCTCTGGATTATACTAAAGAAAACCGGCTGCCCTGATGAAATTATTAACTTGATTAGACAGTTTCATGACAACATGATGGCAAAAATCCGCCATGAAAATGAGCTTTCAGACCAGTCTCCCGTGACATGCGGTGTAAAACAAGGCTGTGTACAGGCTCCCACACTCTTCTAACTTTATTTCACAGCTGTTACGAGACACGCGACCAAATCCTGCAGTGGTCAAATGGGTCTTGACTCGAGAACAGACAAAAGTGTCTTCAACATCTCTCGCCTCAGAACAAAAAGTTGTGTAAATAAAATATCTATCTTAGAAATTCTTTATGCAGTTGATGTATGCATGATGGCTAATTCTCCTGAATCCCTCCAAACATACATGAACCTGCTAAATGACTCCTGAAGAAGATTTGGTCTAGTCATAAGCATAACCAAGACATAAGTCCTTCAATAACCACTTAGGGGTTGCAATACAGACGACTGCAGTATTATGCTGGACAACAAACATTTGGAAAACGTGTCACACTTTACGTATCTAAGTAGTCACATTAAAAGTGACAACAGCCTGACAACAGAAATTGCAGCTCGTATAGCCAATGCAGCCTCAGTTTTTGGCAAACTGAATCACTGAGTATGGAAATCACACGATCTCAGACTACAAACTAAAACTGCAGTCTACAAAGCAATAATATTACTAACTTTACTCTACGAATTTGGAAACCTTGTGCTGTTATAAAGCTGACATTAGGAGGTTAGACACCTTTCATCTTCGCTGTCTGAGATCAATTCTTCGCATGAAATGGGAAGACAGTGTTCCAAACACGGAGATTTTGTGCCGCGTGAAACTGCCTGGCATTGAAACTCTCTTAATGAAACACCAACTGAGATGGAGTGGCCGTATCATACGCATGGAGAAGGTGGCCAATACCTGCGATACAAAGACACCATCAACTGTCATCTCACGGCCTGTGGCATTCCGAGCAAACGTTGGGAGGAGCTTGCATTACACCAATCAGAGTGGCGCTCAACTGTAAACAGGAGTGTGGAGTAATTCGAGCATATCAGCCTAAAGAACCTGGACGATAAACAAAAGCTCCACAAATCTAAGCCCAAGCCTAATTACATCTGTGTATAACTCCACCGGGCAACTGTATTGCACTTCGTGCGACTCGATCTTCAAAGCAAAGCTCGGTTTTGCAAGCCACAACTGAGCCCACCACAATACGGACTGAACCACAATAAGGACTGAACGACTGATGGAGTCACTGTCACCAGACACAGCGAGGAGGACATGATGACGAGTGTGTTTTGTGAAAAGGATTCCTTGAAATGCCTTCTGACTGCGGCCACAGGAGAGTGGAGTGTGCTGACTATTTGCATATCCACAAAAGAGTGATCTACAAAAAAACAGCAGACTTTGTTCAGGTTGGGAAGAAGTGTTCTCATTTGAAGACTCTGTTTCAAAGTGAAGATGTTTCCAGTGACGACTTTTTGTGTTCTAAATGTTTTAACAGAATAACAACAATGATAGTACCTGAACAAGGTGAAGCCTCCCATGGTGCAGATGATGCAGATTTTGCATCAACAGAGGAAGAATTGAATACCCTGAATCAGTCAACTACAGAAGTAGGTGTTAGTCCTGTCAACAAACCGTGGTCAGTGAAGTCGAGTCATAAGCTCTATGGATCAAGAGAGTGTAGAGAAATTACTAAAGCTATGGATGAATACACTACAGCAAAACTGACCACACTCTTCAAAGTAGGAATTCCATCTTCAGAAGAAAATGAACTAAAGCACTCTTGCACCTCTTGCCAGGAATTTTCCACAAATTTCAACTCAGCTATTGAATATTGTGAATTGTACAGTGAAGTGGTGCAAGTTTTAACTATTATTCCAGAGACTTTTCAAAGAAAACAATTTTGAACCACATTCCATCAGTATCAAAGTACACGGTAGACAAATCAAGAAATATGAGGTATATAAAAAGAGTCTTTCGAAGACCAGATCCCTATTATGATCATCCTGTAGAAGTTGCTCAAGTTCAAATAGAAAACTGTTGCCTTTGACAGTTTCATTCATGGTAAATGGTCAGTGAAAGCAGTAACACACCATCATCTGAAGAAATTGCAGCAACAACACATTGCAGAAGTGAAAGGGTGTGTACAGGCTGAAGAACTATGTTTAGTGCTTCACTGTGATTTTGCTGAGAACAAGAAGTACATGGGTATCACTGGAGTAATGACCAGGTTTCAATTTTTACAGGAGTGACATATTTTCAAAACAAGACCACAAGTTTGCAGTTACAAGTGATGACACAGGACATGACTCCGCACAAGCTTTGCTAGCAATGCGCAAAATTCTTCAACAGCAAACAGGGGCAGAGAAGGTCATCAATATTTCTGCTGGTACTACTAGTCATTTTAAAAATGGTTGCCAGCTGTTTGAATTGAGTAAGACACTTGTGCCAACTGACTGGGTATACAGTGCTACTGGTCATGGGACAGGGCCTTGCAATGGTGTAGGAGGCCTGCTGAAGCACCATGCTAGAAAACATAATCTTTCCAGAACAAATACAGCTGCAATTCAGAATGCTGAGGATTTTATGAGAGTCATGAAATCTTAAAACATCCACAGCCCTCATTCTTTTGTCCAAAGAGCAAATCGAAGAATTCCGTGGTCAGAAAAAAGAAGAATGGTCCAAACAAACGACTCCTGTGAAAGGAATTCAGAAGACATTTTTGGACTCAAAGTGATGGGCAAACTCATATTGCACTCACTTTAAAGAACAAGAAAGAAGAAATTTCGTTGGTTCTGCCAACACCTCACAAACAGCAGATTCACTGCCTGAGAAGGGGGGGATATTTGTGGCATGTGTGTATGACTGTGACTGGTGGATTGCAAAGGTTATAGATACTAGTTGTGAGTTAAATGAAATGTAGTGACCTTTACGCTACCACATGGACCAGCTACTGGATATAGGTTTCCAGCTGACGGACAGCAACAACATCATTAGTGCTCACTTCCTGTTCACATTGTTTTGAAGAATGTAAGTGCTCCAGTTCCTATTTGTTTAACAAGAAGGCATCACTCCATATCAAAGGAAGATACTAAAGTAGTGGAACACATTTTTAGTTCATTGACTGGCTAATTTTTGTACAAAACAGAGTGCACAGAAATTGTATAAACTGAAACCTTCAAGTCTTTGGACCTTTCACATACATTTTGGAACCATTTAAAATGCTTGGAAATGAGTCTCTTACTCATCTTTCAAAATAAAAATTATGTTAAATAAGGCCAGGTTTTGATTTTTATGAGCCTATTATGCAATAATGTGGTAACAAAACAGGTTTCATGTATGGCAAAAATTTCAATTGTTTACAAAACCTGTTCAACCTAAAAATGGAAGCTCTCCTTTTCAGGGAATATAGAACTATATGGCACTAATTAACAGAAAAAAAATCAAAATTTTATGGTTGGCATTTATGAAACAGAAAAAAAATCCATAAATTATAAAAAAAAAAGTTCAGAAAGCTATAGTAAAACGACTTTGACAGGTAAGTCCAAATTGAGGATTTCTCTGTAATCATAAAGCAATTATCTTTTTAATTTTAAAAAAAGTTGAACTATTCCAGAGATACGGCATTTTAAATTTTTTTCCAAAATTTGCATCTTCAAACTGTTATGTGCAGCGTCATCTTTGGAGGACTGTATCTTGGAGCAGAATTTTTTTTTTTTTTGTTGTTGAGAAATGCGTGTTCCTTACTTAATCCTTCATTTTAACATCATGCCTAATTCAATAACATCTGAGACAACGAAGGTAAGATTTTTTCTAGCCTGCCTGAATCGATATGGACTATGCCTAAAGAATCTTATGAATGCTGTCTGTTATATTTTGACCTACTGAGTGGCACTTTATTATCTAAACAAATCCTGTATCATGGTGAGATGATCCTCAAATGAAATAAGATAAATAAATAAATGTCATGGCTTCCTCTTTCTTCATAACTTCACTGACCCTCACAAGATGAGCACACCATCTTGGATACAGAGTGTCTCCCCCAAGAACTGAGAGCTGGAACACTTTCGAATGGTACTTTGGAGAAACAGTTATAAGGAGTGGCAGATTAGATGTGCTCTGCACCCTACAACTGCAGTATGACACGTTAAGATAGATGAAGTTACAAATTTTGGTAGTGTTGCCTCTACTAAAACACTTAATTAACTTCGGTCCTATCCTTATTTTTGTGTATTCAGGTACTGTCTCTTGTACACAACATATGCAACAATGGCACTGGCCACATCCTTTGCCACCATGAGGGATTCAATACTCTAGTTATACATGCTCCCATCTGGAACCTTGCAGATACCCTTGAAAACGGTTTTAGCGGCACAGTACAATATGGCTTCCATAACATATTCTTTGTTTTTACATTACCGGTGGTGTACTTTCATCTGTTCACAAGTAACTAGTAAACACAAGGTATTGCAAAAAGCTGCTTATTGGATCTGAAGAAGACCAGTGATGGTTGAAATGCATTAGTTGTGAACAGATAAAATCAATGTTAGATTATAAAATTGTTAAAACATAATATCAAGTATGGGTGTCTGTCTTGACAATATGTTGGATTTTTCATAAAGGACTTGTTTTTAATATTTTTTTAATGTGTCAGACTTTTCAAACTGACACAAATTATTAATGAACTTTATACTTGCATTCTGAACTAATTCCTGTATCAACCTAAAACTGAATTGAGTTCGAAACCATTTTTCTCTTCATGTTTTTGCATGTGTAAATGCTGATTTCCAAATGCAATTTGTTGCCAAAGACAACTGCATGTATTTCAGACTCCTTAGTACACAGAAATATCTTCCAGTCAAAAATCCATATAATCTAGGTAAGCTATTAATATGCGATAATAATTTTCAGGAAAATAATAAATTTAAAAAAATCCCTGTGAAGATAGCGCAAATTGATAAGACATGTTTAGGTAATAACAAAACTGTGTCTTGCATATGGTTGAACTTCTCTTCAGTAAAACATTTGACCCTTTTTACATTTAAAATTAGATACTTACGAATAATACGGTCTCATGCGGCTTTCTTCACATATTAGCTGCTTACAGAAAATAATGAGGGAAGGGAGAGGTTGGGGGGAAGATGCAACAATTAGCCACAGTATACTTACAGCCCTCCTTTGCATGGCTTCTACTTCTCTCTTCTTTTCTTCTTCTTCCTTTCTCTGCAAAAATTTCTGTATGTTTACTGACAATGATTTGGAATCCCTCACTTCCTTCTTCGGCGGATCGAAAGTAGAACGGTAACATCTCGCAGGCTGAAACATTACGAAATCATCATGACAATAACAACACTGATTCACAAATGTTGCTGATAGAAATTGATACCTGGATACCAGTAAAACTTTCTTATTCATACGAGGTGAGCAAAATATAAATTGATGACAGCAACATTCAATTGAAAAAGTGTAAACAAAACGGGGAATGTAAAACATGTACCTCTTTCTTTGAATTTCGCTCGTTCTTTTGAGCAACGTGTAATAATGACCCGAAATCCATCTCTACAGTGAATAAGTAATTGATGACAGCAAAATTACAAAAATATTAGAGGCATTTATTCAACAATCTGCTACGTGTACAAATTCGTCCATCTTTCCTGTCTCTCATTTCGTTCTTATTGCTGCCAACATCACACCGTGAAACTACTTCTGCGAGAAAAGTAGATATCTCCATCACTAAAAACTCAGGATCCTCCGTCAATAAGTATCCGAAAGGCGCTAATTTGCCCTGTAACCGTATTTACTTAGCCGAACTGTTGTTCGCCAGCTAGCAGTGTTGTTCACAAACAGCTGAAGGGAAAGAATGCCAGAGTACTTGCTAGTAACAATTCGTTACTCTTTTGTCTCAACGGGGAGACGATGTCCTAAATGAGACGCAATAAGCGACGCGCCGAGCAGAAAGGTTTGTGATGATCTGCGCACTATGTTGTCGTGGAACATATGGCGCCAACATTTGAATGTTGGCGGAGTGTTATGATTTCCAAGAGATTGAACCAGATTCGAGTCCCGGTCTGGCACATAATTTCAGTCTGCCACGAAGTTCCAAATCAGCTCACAAACTGCTACTGGATAACATTCAATGAGATACTGATTACATTACCGGCATACGTTGGGAACTGCTAGGAAAGGGGTAGGCCTACTTAAGATATGCATTTTCATCGTGTCATTTATCCTGCAGCCATTACGCTTGTAAACTACTTTCAATTGGAGAAAGGAATAATGTTTGAACAAACGCGAGCTTCGCGGGAGTACCCCAGAGAGAAAGTAGAGAAGCTTTCACAGCGAAAGATAAGAGTGTCGATAAATATATTGTTTGTTGTGCCTCAGAGGACATTAGATTACCTAATTCTGAAGCAAAAGACAGGAAATTTTCGTATGAGAAACGTGTGCTTGAAGTCAGAGGCAGCTACCCAAGTAGTTGCTTGTGTGTGTGTGTGTGTGTGTGTGTGCGCGCGCGAGGGATTTTTTTTTTTTGTTATTAATTAGGCGACTCTTCATACATTCCACATAACTATTGCTGTGGAAAACCCAGAAGTATCAGTGCAAGATAAAAAAAAAATATGCCTCCCTCAGATGACAGTATCAAAAACCTACTGGTTAAGCTCCAAAGCATTCGCAACAAAGTGTTAGAATTTGAAGTGCCCCTAAAGAGCACTGAAGTCATCATAATATTAGGCACAGAAAGTTGGTTAAATCCTGAAGTAGACAGTAGTGAGATATTTGGAAAAAATCTAGTGTAGGCCAAAGGAATAGGGAAACGAAAAATGGAAGTGGTGTATTTGTTGCAACAGGCAGTAAACTCAAATCTGTGGAGATATATAGGTGAAGCTGCACATGAGACTGTTTGGGCAAGACTCAGTATCAAGGATAGGCACAAAATTATAATAGGGTCCTATCAACCACTTGATGTAACCAAAAACTTCCGAGAAAACCTCACTTCACTTGTACATAAGTTCCCTAATGATACTGTAATCTTTGGAGGAGACTTAAATCATTCAACAGTCGATTGTGATAGTTATAATTTTGTTATTGGCGAGCGTTACAACACATCCTGTGAAATGGTACTAAATGCATACCCTGTAAACTAACTCATTCCACATCATTTCACCTGATCTATGGGACATGTAACTAAATAACTAAATTAGAATGCCTTTTCTGAAAACTACGTAGAACGGAGAGTTCAGAATGCCACTCATAATGGAGGAGGAGGAGATTAGTGTTTAATGTCCCGTCGACAACGAAGTCATTAGAGACGGAGCGCAAGCTCGGTTGAGGGAAGGATGGGGAAGGAAATCGGCCGTGCCCTTTCAAAGGAACCATCCCGGCATTTCCCTGAAGCGATTTAGGGAAATCACGGAAAACCTAAATCAGGATGGCCGGAGACGGGATTGAACCGTCGTCCTCATAATGGAGACAGATCTAATGTCAACAAACAAACTGACCTCTAAGGAAGCTCATATTGAATCTAGCATTAGTGACCATGTGGCAGTTACAACAACAGTTTATACCAAAACACAAAGGGCAACTAAAGCAAGAGAAAGATTTATTCATTCAGTGAACTAGACAAAGAAGCAATAGTGTCATACCTCAATGAGGAACTTGAGGCTTTTAACTTGGGACAGGAGCATGAAATATATATAAGTTCAGTAAATTACATGAAAAGTCTTTAGTGTCATAACTCAGTGAGGAAGTTGAACTTTCAAACTAGGGCAGGAGCACGCAGAGAAACTATGGCTCAAGTTTAAAAAAATAGTTGAACATGCAATGCATAGATATGCACCCTGTAGAACAGTTCATGATGGGAGGGACCTGCCATGGTGTACAGTCACTGTAAGGAAACAGGGACTACTGGATAAAAGGTGGAAAACAAAGCATAGGACTATAGCTAGAGAGATACTTAATGAAATACACTTGGTTGTCGAGAGAGCAAAGCATGAACCCTTCAGTGACTACCGTAGCAGAATATTGTCGAATGATCTTTCGCAAAACCCAAAGAAATCTGGGTCCAAACACAATGACACGTACCTTGAAGAGAATGATCACCTTAATGGCAACCAGCATGGATTCCAAAAACATTGATCATATGAAACCCAACTCACACTTTTCTAACATGCCATTCTGAAAGCTGTGTATGAATACAGTTAGGTAATGCTGTATCTCTTGATTTCTGAAAACCATTGAATCAGTACTATAACTACAATTATTGTCAGAAGTGTGATCAAATAAGGTATAAATTTGTGATTGGACTGAGGACTTTTTGTTAGGGAGGATGCAGCATGTTATCTTGGATGGATAGTTGTCATCAGATGTAGAAGTAACTTTGGTTGTGCCAAAGGGTAGTGTATTGGGACCCTTGCTATTCATATTGTACATTAAAACCCTAGCAGACAATATTAACAGTAGCCTCAGGCTTTTTGCAAATGATGCATTCATCTGTCATGAAGTGGTGTCTAAAAGAAGCTGCATAAATATTCAGTCAGATTTTGATAACATTTCAAAGTGGTGCAAAGATTGGCAATTTGCTTTAAATGTTCAGAAATGTAAAACTGTGCTCCTCACAAAACGAAAAACTGTAGTATCCTATGACTATAATGTCAGTGAGTCATATTGGCCATCTCATATAAATATCTGGGTGTAACACTTTGTAGGGATACAAAATGCAATGATCACATAGGCTCAGTTGTGGGTAAAGCAGGTGGTAGACTTCAATTTATTGGCAGAAAACTGGGAAAATGCCATCAGCCTACAAAAAAGATTGCTTACATATCACTCATCCAACCCATTCTAGAATATTGCTCAAGTGCGTGCGACTTGTACCAAACTGTACTAACAGGGGATATTGAATGTACACAGAGAAGGGGGGCACAAATGGTCACAAGTTTGTGTGACCAGTGCATAAAGACACTGAACTAGAAGACTCTTAAAGAGAAACATAAACTATCCTGAGAAAGCCTACGTACAAAGTTTAAAGAACCAGCTTCAAATGATAATTCTAAGACTATACTAAAACCCCCAACATATCACTCACATGCAGATTATGAAGATAAGATTAGAATAATTATGTGTGCATAGAGGCATTCAAACAACTATTCTTCCTACACTCAATACATGAATAGAATGAGAAGAAATCCTAATAACTGGTATAATGGAACATACCCTCTGCCATGAACTTCATAATGGTTTGCAGAGTACAGATGTAAATGTAATTGTATGACAGATTGCTAGCCACAAGAGAATTACTGGCATTAGCTGAGAACACACAATCTAGATGACGGCATGATTTCTCATGGGGTTTGCTTGTACTATCAGAACCAGCCAGCCATCTCATGTTAATGTGTTTGCCAATCGATGGATACAGCAATGTGCCCAGAGAAATGGTTGTTATTAAGAACCTGGATTTCACACATACCAAGTATTTCATCACTGTTCATCCAGAAATAATTAAAATTTAGGGCAGAACATAAAAATGTAACTGGCTGTCATCAAGAGAGGAGATAAAGAAATTTGAGGCAGCTCGTCAATGCAAGGTGCGAATGATCAACATATATGTAGATTAAGTAGTGTATGAACTTAAATTAGTGACAGAAGTGAAGTTCCCATGATTGATATTTCTGGAATAGCAACTGTGTAGCAGGATTCCAAGATTGGTGGTGCCAATCATATAGGATATGTAAAAGGGAAAAGGTCAAAAAAACCATGGGTGACACAAGAAATGATTTCCAAGATGGAGGAGAGAAGAAAATTGAAAAACAAGAACACTGAAGATGCAAGAAAGGTGTACCGAAGGTTAAATAATGAACTGCGAAGTGAAACAGAGCAGGCTAGGAAAAAATGGCTAAAAGAGGAATGTGATGAAATTGAAGAACTGGACAGGAAGGGAAGATACGACTTACTATACAACAGAGTAAAGACTATGACATGGGAACAAAACAGAGCAGGAAGTGCTACTATGGAAATTTTGAGTAAAGACGAAGAGGTAGTGTACAAAGATCGTGACGATATCCTCCAGAGGTGGGAAGAATATATAAAAGAGCTATATGACACAAATAGCAAACCAGAAACTCTGGAACTTGAATCCCACAACAGTGTAAGTGATGACGAGAAAGGACCGACCATCATAATGGAAGAAGTAAAGTCTGCCATAGCTGCAATGAAAAATGGCAAAGCGGTAGGTACAGATACAATACCGGGAGAAATACTAAAATGCTTGAACCACGATGGAATAAGAGAAATATTGCGGTTATGTAATAAAATATATGACAGTGGTGAATGGCCTGAGGACTTTCTGACAACAGTAATGACTCCATTACCGAAAAAACAAAGAACCAAGAAATGCAGCGAACACAGGACAATCAGCCTCATTTCACATGCAGCCAAAGTGATGTTAAGAATAATTAATAAAAGACTTGAAAAAGTAATGGAGGAGAATCTTGGCGAGGAGCAGTTTGGCTTTAGACGGAATACGGGCACCAGAGATGCAATAGGGCTCCTATGAATCTGGGAGAAAGGTTTATTGAAAAAGGAAGAGACCTATATATGTGCTTCATCGATCTAGAAAAGGCATTTGACAATGTGGTTTGGGACAAGCTGGCGACTATAATGAGGGAAAAGAGAGTGGACTGGAAAACCAGAAGACTTAAAAACTCATTATATCTTAATCAAAAAGTTTCAGTTAAAGTGAGAGGAGAAAGTACAAACTGGATCAGACTAGGAAAAGGAGCAAGACAAGGATGCTGTTTATCACCTACTCTTTTCAACCTCTACTTGGAAAATATGATTGACCAATGCTCATTAGATGACAAAGGAGTAGAAATTGGAGGAAGAAGAGTAGGGTGTTTGAGATTTGCTGATGACATTGTCCTTCTAGCCACAGGGGGAAAAGAATCACAGGATTTGGTGGACACCATTGCAACTAACGGAAAAAAATATGGAATGAAAATTAACACAAATAAAACAAAAGTATTGGCACTAGGAGGAAATAAGGAAATAAAAATTATGCTGAATGGAGAAACACTAGAACAGGTGCAAAATTTTAAGTATCTTGGAAGCAGGATAGACACCAGCTGGAAGTGCACCACAGAAATTAAAACGAGGATAGTAATGGCAAAAGAGGCATTTTATAAGAAAAGGAGAATCTTCTGCAGCGGTCTGGACAGAGAACTCAGAAAGAGACTCATAAAATGTCTTGTATGGAGTGTTCTTCTATATGGCACTGGAACATGGACTATGAGGAAAAAAGACAGAGAAAGTTTGGAGGCTTTTGAGATCTGGACATGGCGGAAGATGGAAAGAATAAGTTGGATGGACAGAGTAAAAAATGAAGAGGTACTGAGAAGAGTGGGAGAGAAAAGACAGTTACTAGATGTAATAAAGAGAAGAAAAAGAAATTGGATTGGGCAAATATTAAGAAAGAATGACGGACTGATAAAAACAGTTTTAGAAGGTTATGTAGAAGGGAAAAGGAAGTGAGGAAGGAAGAGATTCCAGATACTGGATGACATGATGGATGGTACAACATACAGCAGCCTTAAGAAGGAAGCAATGGATCGCAGAAAATGGAGAGGCAAAGGACCTGCTAATATAGCAGATAACTGATGATGATGATGATGAGGTTTGGCTAATGCAACATTCCAGCTTTACTGATCAGAAAGAATGGTAATGGAACTTGCAGCATCTCCTGTAAATTGCAGTTTGCAGGTCTGTTATGTGTTTGAGCTAATGTCCATTTATATCAGTGAATTTCTTTTACATCAGTTAATATTCTCTTCATACTTTAATAGAATTCATAGAGTAGTGGTGCAACAAAGTATAAAAGTGTATACAATAGTGGCAGTTAGATTAGCCAATTCAATTTTCTGGAATGAAATCTCTTGCATAGTTAATTAAATGAAACGGACAATGTACATCCATCAGCTGATTTTTTTGTTTTTTAATTTTTTTAAAAAAACTTGTGATACATGAAAAATGAAAATAGTACTTTATCTAGATCTTGTTTTTTCATTCAAACTTTTCTCTGAGCCAACTTTGAAAATTGTGTGCTCACTTCCGACAATCGTCAGGAGTGGGGCTTTATTTTACACTTTCTGAGTTCTGCATATATCCAAGAGTCATTGACAGAAATAGTCCTAGGGTCCTTGGGACGAGCTTGAAGTTACTTCAAGCATGCCCAGAGAAGTGCACTGAGCCTCTCATCGTTTATGTTGTAGCCTATATTAATGTCCTGGAAAACAATAATAATAGTAGCCAAAGACTTTTTAAGATTACAAAGTTATCTATAACTATAGTTGGAATCAAGAACGATGACGGTCGAGTTTAGGCTTGTTCTGTGTACCTACATCACGCATACTCCAATAGCGAATGAGCGTTTGGTAGTGTTCTGAGTGCTTTGCTCTGATTGCTGTATCTAATGTGAGCATTAAACGTGATCGTATTGAGTTTTTTAGTGAACTTCAATTTCATTTATTGCAAGCTGTCATCGCTGATGGTGATGGTAAGTCACAAATTCTGCATAAGCAAATGAGAAACATAATATGCAGGATATATGCTCCCTTCAAGAGGAGAGTGTGCACATGCGCATACCGCAACTGTCACTTGGAATCGTCAACAATGTCATTCCTGTCCATGCATCAACATGCGCAAACTGCCATCATTCATGGATTGAACTATAGCATAGTGCTCACTGCTTCTTTCATGCAGACTGTTTGGTCAGCAAAGAATTTTTTTTTAATTTCTTTAACTGATTTTTCATGTTGTTTACAAATTGCAACATCTGCTAATTTTTTAATGTTAATTAAGGCCATAGAAGCATGGGTTGTTCAGAATGTACTTATGACCAAAAAGTGATTGCAGTAGCTGGAGTGCAAGGTTTTTGTTAATCATGCCTTTTGCATTCTTTTAGTGATTTTTCCATAGAAACTTTCATCCACTAACACCCATTTCTTTATGTCAAGCCCAGAAGTGAAATATCAGTTTCACAGCTGTAATTTTTTTTAACGAAACGAAATATTTTCGTAAAGGTCTTCATACCCTCTTTCCCTCCCTTAGGGGTTGAATTCCTTTAAACGCTTTCCATAGTTTTAAAAGTGCTTCGGTAGTTCTTTAGTGGTGATTTATTTTCAAAAAAACTTTCACCCACTACTTTACCCCCTTAGAGGTTGAATTTCCAAATATGCTGAAACATGTTTTTCTTTTTTTCTGCCTGAGAAACCAAATACCAATTTTCATAGGTCTAGCTTCAAAATTGCCTTAATAGAGATATATTTTCAAACTTTTCATCCCCTACTTCACCCCCTTAGGGGTGGAATTTTGAAAAATCCATTCTTGAACAATGTCTACAGTATAAGATCAACACCTTCTGAAAATTTCAAGCTTCTATCATTAGCCGCTAAGGCTGCATGATGATGAGTCAGTCAGTCAGGGCATTGTATTTTATAGGCAGAGATGAGGCACAGTCTGAAAAAAGCTGTACAAATATCCAGTCAGATCTTGATATGATTTCAAAAGGGTGAAAATATTGGCAGCTTATTTTAAATTTTCAGAAATATAAAATTATTCACTACACAAAATGCGCAAAAGTAGAATTATATGAAAGCAAAAATCAGTCAACTTATACAAATACCTGAGTGTAGCAATTTGAAGGTATATGAAACGGAATGATCATGCAGGCACTGTCCCAGGTGAAGAAGGTGGCAGACTTTGTTTCATTGGCAGGATACTGGGATAATGTAGTCAGTCTATATAGAAGTCTGCTCTCAAATCACTTGTTCGTCTCATTTTAAAATATTGCTCAAGTGCGTGAGACCTATGCCAAATAGGACTAACGAGGATTAGAACATATACATTGACTTATTTATTGTATGGCTTTTTGACACAATGAAAGAATACATAGGGTGTAGAGCGTAAGATTTACAATATAAAATCTTATAAACAAACATATAGAGCATTTGTGTAATCTCCCAAACTTGGTGTCACCAACAGAAAGTCTTCTGGTCTACCACCTACATCAACAGCTATACTCTGCAAAGCACTGTGAGATGCATGACAGAGGTTACTAGGATTTCTTCTCGTTCCATTCATGTACGGATCGTGGGAAGAATGATTGTTTGAATGCCTCTGTGTGTGCGGTAATTATTCTAATCTTATCCTCACTATCCCTATGTGAACACACATATGGGATTGTAGTATATTCAGATTCATCTTTTAAAGCTGGTTGTCAAAAATTTGTTAATAGACTTTCTCGAGATAGTTTACATCTCTCTTCAAGAGTCTTCCAGTTCAGTACTTTCAGTGTCTGTGTGACACTCTCCCATGGATCAATCAAACCTGTAACCATTTGTGTGGCCTTTCTCTGTTCAGTATTCCCTGTTAGTCCTATTTGTTATGGGTCCCACACACTTCAGCAATATTCTAGAGCCATTCGAATGAGTGATTTGTAAGCAATCTCCTTTGTAGACTGATTATTTGAAGAAATCCCTGTTGAACAAGCACACTTCCGGCCAAAACAGGGTTGCACAGATCATGTGCTGTCACTCACCACATACATTGAGGCAGGATTTCAAAGAAAGCTTAAAACAACAGCTGCATTCACTGACTTATTAGTGGCCTATGATACAGTGTGGAGGGGAGTATGGTCTCATGTAGCATTCTTCTGTGATGTGTCTGGTGGGCAGTCACAAAGTGGGGACGGTTTCT
The DNA here is from genome assembly GCF_021461395.2 of Schistocerca americana. Taxonomy (NCBI): domain Eukaryota; kingdom Metazoa; phylum Arthropoda; class Insecta; order Orthoptera; family Acrididae; genus Schistocerca; species Schistocerca americana. The sequence goes on along the minus strand of NC_060125.1, from coordinate 554,030,297 downwards.
TACACCATTTGTATAAAAACTATGTGCATGTGACATGTTGATCTCTAATTACATTTAGCACTCAGCATGTTTTGCATGGTAAGTCAAATCCTGATTGTTTTTGGGTGATACATCGCATATTATTATTTTGTTGTCCAGTCCATGCATTGGTAATGTTGATTTTATCTTCCACAGCAACCACTGCTGTTATTGTTTGTGGTCATCTAGAGTGGAATTGGTTTGCATTATGGGATTCTGGATACGGATTGTATAAATAGTTCCCAAGTTTTCTATATACACATATATTTTACCATAAAGACTGGTACACATGACCACTGCATGAAGTACAAAGGCAGACTGAATTAAACATAGCGGCTCATCAGAGCTGTTAATATTCCAAACACAGTAATTTGTGTGGTCGATGCGACCTATCGATGCCACATAGCCCCCCCCCCCTCCCCTCCCCGCAGTACGGAGTATGGCCTATGAGACATGAGAGGGGGTCGTGTGGGTGTCAGCGTCGGCATGAGTGGTGTGAGATGGCAGATTGGGAGTAGTGGTATGGGAGAGGAGGTGGCATGTGAGTGTGCCTTCCCCGAATGCAGACTGAGCCATCCGAAGAAATGAAAGCTTGAACACATGACGGGTCACACTCTTGTGGGAGGGACAAACTGTGCTCTATCTTGATGTTGAGTTCCTCGGTGAGGGTTGGGTCTGTGCTGTCAGTGAGTCAGTGAGCAGTACAATCATGCGATTGTCTAACACCATAATTGACACGTTATCAAAGCGGTCAGGTGGAACGCTGCAGCGCAAAACAAAGAACGGAGCATCTGCGTCTCTAGTGTCTTAAATGTCTTCAAAACCTGTGAATGAGGATGATGATGACATGCCTGAGGAACCTGCGAACTGTGGTGGTGAATCATTGGCCAGAGAAAACCCAACCATAGGTTGAATGGACTCGTTAGTGGGTTCGTCCAAAGAACATGTGCTTGGGCAGTTCGACTGGGACGGCAGACGGGTATCAGAGTCTATGAAGGCAGGCTTGAGCCTGTGTAGAGAAACGGTTTGAGGGTGATCTCTTATTATAATGTCGAACATTGTCTCGCCCCTCCGGAGCACTTTGAAGGGGCCGCGGTAAGGGAGCTGTAGGTGTTGACTGACAGAGTCGTCCCTGAGCATGACATGTGACCAAGAGCTGAGTGCGGTCAGCACGGAAGTGTCAGATGGGGAATGGCTGACAGGTGCGTGTAGCCGGGTGTTTCTAAAGTCTGCACACATCCTGCCGATAAAGTCTGGGAAGGAGGGGGAATCCCCTGGATCTTGGGGAAGAATTAGTTCCCCAGGTAAAACCGAGTTTTCGCTGAAAACGAATTCGGAAATTGTCCCATGTAAATCTGGTTTAAATGTAGAACATAGGCCCAGCAACACCCAAGGGAGCGCCTCGGATCAGAGACAGTCGTGGCACCTGAGTGCAGTTTTAAGGGTGTGGTGCCATTGTTCCACCAACCTGTTGCTTTGCGGGCGGTAGGCTGTCGTATGGATCTTTTTAATACCGCAAAGATTACAGATAATCATAAAAATGGCACATTCGAACTGTCGACCCTGGTTGGTTGTGATGGTGGATGGACAGCCGAACCTAGTGATCCAAGAAGAAACGAATCCTTTCGTCACAGTTTCTGCTGTGATGTTGGGTGAGGGGATGGCTTCCACCCAACGATACATTTGGTCTATAGTTGACTGGATATACCTGTGGCCCTCCGACGGAAGCAGGGGACCAATAAGGTCGATATGTACATGACGGAAACGTCCCTTAGGGATGTCAGACTTGCTGAGTGGTGGAGAGGTGTGACGTCCTATTTTGTTTTGTTGACAGGAAATGCAGCTGCGTGCCCATGTTTTATGGTCCTGTTTCACATCTTTTCACACAAAATGTTTGGTGACGAGGCGAGTGATGGCTCAGATGCCGGGGTGGGCGAGATTATGCAAGGTGTCGAAAACCTGTTGGCACAGCATGGGTGGGAGCAAAGGCCACAGAATGCTCGTAGAAGAGTCGCACCACACTTTGTTCAAAATGCCAGGTAACTTAGCCTTGGTAAACACGAGCGAAGACTGCGGGTCTGCGAGCAGAACCTGAGGTCCTCGTCCGAAGCCTGTAGAGCGGCAAGGTCAGATAAATCAACGATACTTGAAACAGCATTGATCCAAGAGGAAATCAGCGGGGATGTTCTCCGTGCATTTGATGTAGCGTACGTCCATTGTAAATTGAGAGACCAGGTTGAAGTGGTGGAAACGTCAGGGGGAAGGATCCTCTGGCAGGTTGCAGAAGGCGTCTGCCAGCGGTTTGTGATCAGTAAGAATGAAGAAAGGATGGCCCTCGATATCAGTGCGGAAATGTTTGACGGCCTCATACACCACCAGAAGCTCTCTATCAAAAGTGGAATATATCTTCTGTGCTGTAGACAGTTTTTTTGGAGAAGAAATAAAGTGGTGAAACTGTGTCACCTTTGCTCTGTTGTAATACTGTCCCGACCTCGACATCACTGGCGTCCGTCGTGATGAACAAATCGGCAGACGGATCAGGGTGGGCGGGTATGACTGTGTGAGCTAAAGCTGTTTTAAGAGCCCTGAAAGCCTCTAGCATGGGTTCAGTCCAACGGACTGGCTTAGTGTCCGAAGTTTGTTTTTCCGGAGCGTCAGTCTGGAACGGGGCTTGCACGGCAGTGGAAGAAGGTAAATGACGACGGTAGTAATTTATAGTACCTAGGAAACGTCAAAGTTCTTTGTACATAGCTGGGGGTGGCAATGATGTGATAGCCTGCACGCTGGATTTGGGAGGCTGTATTCCATCTGCGGAGACAGTGTAACCCAGAAATGTCAAACAAGACTGATGCAATTGGATATTTTCTTTGTTGACCTCGACACCATCGGATGCCAAAGTCTGGAGCACCTGGGATAAATGATCTTTGTGGTCTTCGGTCGATTTTCTGAAAATGAGTTTTCATCCAGGTGTGTGAAGCAGAACTCGAATTGTTGTAAGATTGAGTCAATGAAACGTTGACAGGTTTGTGCCACATTCTTTAAACCGAATGGCATGAAGTTGTACTGGAACAAACCGAGCGGCGTGATGATCGCAGTCTTTGGAATGTCTTCCGGCTCTACGGGAATCTGGTGATAAGCACGTTTGCAGTCAATCACACTGAAGACTGTGGCGCCCGATAACATATGCGTGAAATCGTTTATGTTTGGCACGGGGTAATTATCCATGACAGTGCAAGCATTTAAACATCTGTAACCACGACACATTCGAAAAGAACCATCGTGTTTGGTGACGAGGTGAATTGGTGAAGACCAATTGCTGTCCGATGGCTGTAGGATGCCTGCCTCCAGAAGTTCGTTAATTTTCTGCCGGGCCGTGTGCAACTTAATGGGGTTGAGGCGTCTAACCTTGTGTCTAATAGGCAGTGGTTATTGTCTTGTGTGTCATTCCGTCAGTGACGGAAGAGACAGAACTGCACAGGAGGCTGAGTAAATTTCTGATGTGGAGTTGTGGGACGAGTGGTATGCTATGAGGCGTAGCTGTTAGTGCGAGTGGGACAAGGCAGCACGAAAGTCACATGCCTAATATGTGAGCGCGGCGTACGCTTGTTTGTAGAGGTCAGCTGTGCGCGCAGCAAGGAGCAGAGTCTGTCTGTTGTTAGCTTTGCCTTGTGCAACCGGCGCAGTCGAGAGAGGCGCTGGCGTCGCGTGAGGGACAGCGATGGCCGCCAAGTTGCTTGGCTTGCGTGTGGGAGAGGGGGAATGTTTATCAACAAGCGGTGTGGCTGCCTGCATAGTGGGCGTTGTCATGCTGTGCGAGTGACTGTTATTAGAGACACTGTTTGAAACACGAGGCACTGCGCATGGGCGCTTGGGTGGTGCTGAGGTCACTGAACGCGAATCGTCACACCAATGAAAGTTTTTGAACTAACCAAACTGATGCTTGGCGATGAAGTTCGATCCGGTGAAGGAACTGCGGGTTTCAGTTTCAACAGCAAAACACTGAGGTGTGGGCCGCAGTGAGCTCGTCGTAAGTGTGAGCAATGCTTTGTCTCAGCTCATCGTTCTCCTGGCAGAGGTACACCACTGAGTCATATTCTGAAAGTAGGTTAGTGACGCAGGTCATAATCTTGCCCGCGAGTGTGGAACACCCGCATACTAAATCCCATGTTGCGGCGGAAACGGAACAAGAAGTATGGGTGATGGAGCATGGTATCTGAGCGTTAGATGGGTGTGTAACACTGAACACTAGACTACGTTCGGGGAGAGCTCGTAATGGGACAAAAGATCCATACTGATAATTGGTTCGTCGATGTCGGCGATGTAGGTGGTCCATGGCAAATCCAGAGAAGGGGATAGGTGCACCATCACTTTCAAAGAACTGACAGTTTGTAATGTTGATGTGTTGACAGCTCGTAGGAGAGACTTTGTCGGTGAAAAGTCGGTAGGAGCCAATGATCGAGGTATGATAGACACTTCAGCACCAGTGTCAATTAGGTAGACAAACTGTGATGAATTGTCTGTCACGTACAAATGACCACTCAGCTGGGGAGATGAGTGGATGGAGTGCAGTGTTAGGGGATGCCTGTGAAGTTCCCCGTAGGACTCGGTGTCACTTATTTCCTGCGGTCGGTGTTTGGGTGTTGGCAAGGTAACCTGCACTTCTTGGCCTCAGCACCAAAAATCTTGTGGTTCCAACAATACGGATGAGCCGGATGTGGCGGTGGCAGTGACTGTGATAGTGGGAGAGGCTTGTCCTTGTTGATCTATTCTGGGATGTAAACTGGGACGTATGGAGCTTGGGCGAGTCTTGAGTGCTCGGAAAGAGGAGAGATCGAACGAGTACTGCCTGGCGGCGTAGAATGCGTGGAAGCAGAATGGGCCCTGCCCCTGCCTGCAGACAGCTGGTAAACAGGAGGTGTAGTGTCACACAGTGCAAACTCGTACTTCGGTGGCAGTGGAGGTGAAAGTAGCAGAACACAAATTAAATCCGAGTGGTCGTGAAGGTGTGTGACCAAACATAGGAACTTGGAGTTGTCATCAGTCACTTGATGCAGCTCGAAGAGGTGCTCCACCAGTGTGAACCATGAAAGTGGATTGTCCTCGTATAGAGGAGGTAGCTTGGTTAGGCGGCCTAGAGGTGCAGACAAAGGGCACTTCAATGTGTCTTGGAAGGCCTGCGGTCCTGCTGCACAAGAGTTCATGCTGGGATCCAGCATCACCGGAGCGGAAATGTTACTAGCACACACGTTCGGAACAACTGCTGGTTGTAATGTCTCTGAAGACACCCGAAAACATGACACGGCAGGCACGGTCGGTACCATGGGAGTGAACGGGCGAGCGGCATGTAATGAGGGCCTGTAAACTGGACCAGAAATTGCAGGAATAGCACGGACATTGTCCAACTTGGAAATGACACAGAAGGCCGGCACGGCAGATGCAGATGGTATTGCGGAAGGAGTGAGTAGTTGTATGGTCAGAATTGAGGCCCCCCGTGGGCGTGTGTGTGTGGGGGGGGGGGGGGGGGGGTAGGGGGGCGGTGTACCCTGGAGCTTAAAGTAGCAACAACGAGAGTTTTTCCGCACATACTGGCCACCCACCCTTCGTGGTAGGACCATAAAACACTGGTGAAACCTGTTGGCAGTCGCATTGTCATAGTACAATGTTGCTGGGTGAAGAGGCTATGTTGTGTGCACTCGTACCCACATGGTCGCGAAACTGGGCCACCGATCCGGTGGTTTGTTGTGGCGAACTGGATCCATAAAAATGTCTGTTACTGATTTGTGAGGAAGGCGAGGCTGGCATAGCTAGGTAATAGATGACTGCACGTGTGTTTTGCATGACTGGCGGCATTGCACACAGCACTACTGTAACCGATATCGTGTTGTGTAGAGGATCAAAGCACGTGTGAGAATTTTGGTCCCTTTGAACTTCGTACAAGTGGTTGATCGTCACACTATTTAGTAGATCGTCAACTTCATTTTTCACTTGTTGTTGTGTGTAATCCGGCATACCAAAGCGTGAGTCCATTGTTTGAGGTAACTGCATAAGATTTGGTCTTTGTGAAGTTGCTAAAGTAGAGGTTATTCTCGTTGAAGATCGTCGATCATTGTCTGTTAGCTGCGAAATAACTGATGGAGGAAGGTTGTGTTGGCCTGGTCATAGGAGCTGGGCCTCCAAATCTTCATAAGGAATGTTTGGTGATGTAGCCATGGCGTCGGACGTGAAACCTGTTGATTCTATATGACCGGCGTGGAAGTCGCGGAAGACGTAGAACTTTTTGTCCAGGGTCACCAACATGGGATTCTGGATACGGATCGTAATATACATAATAAACAGTTCCCAATTTTTCTATTTATACATATATTTTACAATAAAGACTGATACACATGAACACTGCATGAAGTACAAAGGCAGACTGAATTAAACATGGCGGCTCGTCAGAGCAGTTAATATTCCAAAGATTGTAATTTGTGTGGTCGATGTGACCTATCGACGCCACAGCATCATTGACATCTTGATTAATTGGTAGATTTTTAATATCCATGCTCTTTTTGTACTCGTTTGTGAGAGCATTTATGTGTTGTAGTTAATGGAGTGGAATGTGGCTAACAAGGGAAACTCCCCACGACACCCCTCTCAGATTTAGTGGTAACATTTCGCGGTGGATAGCCCATCAAAAAATGCACAATGCTCAAGCATGAAACTAAGAAGAAGGTGTACTAAACTGTGAACAGACAAGCAAAATAGAAACAGTGAGTGGTCCAAGCTTAAGATGTGTGACACCAACCACATTGGCAGAATCATGGTATTGAGGTTGTGTGTTCACAGTATTGGACTGCAAAGCAAAAGATCCATGTTCAAATCTTCCTCATACCTCATTTTTTTCACAAAACTATGAACTTTCTGTCTGATTGTTGATGTGTCTGTTCTCCTTCTATAATCTTGACAATTGTCATTCTATAGATTAGTTATAGGATATGAGTCATGTGGTAAGAATATATTATTACCATCACAAGTAAATGTGATTGATAGTGACAGCAGGCGGGATGCCTCATAGATCTGTCACAGATATGAAAACAACAAATAAGTGGACGTGAACTATATTACAACCAAGGAATTCAAAAGTCAAAACTTCCAATATGGAATGCAAGAGTCATAACATGTGCCACTTGTGTTGAACAAATAGGAGGTATGTATGTCTAGAGGTCCCTTCCTTACACCTCACTGTTGCAAATGGATGTTACACCACGACACAGATACAAATCTGAATACAGCAAACAGACACATCAGTGACTGGATGGACAGTCCATAATTTTGTTTGGGCAAAAGAAAAAGGGGGGGAGGGGGACTGCGGAAGATCTGAACACCACGATGCCTTTGCTATTCATCTTCACTCGATGTTACACGTCTTGAGCTTGTACTGTTTACTATTTTGATTTTTCTTCTTTCTCGTAGCTCAGTACACCTTCTATCCATTTTCATACTTGATCTGTGTTCAGTTTTTGATCATCTATCCACTGTGCCATCTTACCACTAAATCTGAGTAAGTACTGGGAGCTCTTCTGTAGTGTAGATTTTATAATGGCATCAATCATTCTCATGACATTATTTAGTTGGTAATATGTCTTTTGTGCATGTGAGCTGCTTAACCTAACTGGGGCACAATATTCAGCAGTTGAGAAGACAAGACCCTGATCAGAAGGATGTAGGGTTGATGCTGATGCTCCCCATGTTGTGTCACATAGATTTTGAATGACATTGTTTCTTGTTTTCTATTTTTTGGCTGTTTTTGTTAGATGCTCTCTGAAAGATGGAATTCTATGAAGTGTTACCCCAGGTATTTTGGTGTTTCATTACGAGTGAATGTGGTGTTTTGAAACTATATGTTGAGGTTTTTTATGGCAAGTTTATTATGTAGGTGGACGCATGAAACATTCATTTTGATGACATTTTATTGGAGTCTACATTTGTGAAAGTACTTTCCCACTATATCCAGGTCCTGTGTCATGATTTCGTCTGATTGTTCAATTGAGGTACATGTTGTTGCAAGTACCCATTTATTAATGTAACCAAACTTTCTTGATTTTGCTTTTGGCACATCTTTAAGGTACAAGCTGAAGAGAAACAGAGCAATTACTGATCCCCATGACAGACCATTTTTTAATTTTCTTCTGGAGCTGATGTTGGACTCCATAACTACTCAGGACTGCTGGTCATTTAGCATGTTGGTGATTAGCTGAGCAATTGGTTTACAAGGCATTATGTGAAGAGGCTTATATATTGTGCCTACTCTCCACAATGCATAATAGGCCTCTGATAAGTCAATGAATGCAGCTGTGGTTTTAAGTTTTCTTTGAAATCCTGCCTCAATGTAGGTGGTGAATGACAGAATTTGATCTGGTTAGAAGCCTGCTTGTTCAACTGGGATTGCTTCAAGTAATCCTATTGTTATTCTATTATGGATAAACCAGTCTAGTAGCTTGTGGGTCACAGACAGAAGGACTATTGGTCTGTATCTCTTAGAGCTGTCACTTGATTGGCCAGGTTTTTGTGTAGCAATTCTCTTAGAGCATTTAAGTTCTTGTGGTACAGGGTGACACATGGAAGATGGATAGTATTGAACTGCATAGTACTCGGAGTGCAGTGGTGGGAGAAGATAGTTCTCCATACAAGGCGCCATTTCAGTTACAATGGAGCTGTGGGACCTGCGACATCATTTGTTCATCTATGACACTTTCATTAAGTAGTGAGTCTCTTACAGCTAAGCAGCAATTTTTTAAATCTTGGTCGACACAGAGTTGTTCCAAGCCATAACACAATCCCCAGATGAGTGGAACACTTCAGACCAACTGGGAACACAAAGGGTGAGAAGTAAACAAGCCCAAAACACAGTGTAATGATGCCAGAAAATGTTGCAAGGTAACAAAAGCCCAGGACAGTCAGCTAGATGTCATGCTAGTGAGCTAGCAATAAATCTTGACTTTGTTAGATGAATTTTACATACATTAAAATTCCAGTGCAACAACTGAAACCAACTGATTTTGTTATACATAAAGATTTTGCTTGCAGACTGCAGGTGATAATGTGATTTTATTGATGAACAATGAAGCTCATTTTCATTTAAACGGGACAGTTAGTGAACAAACCCTGCATTACTTGATTCCTGAGCATCCTCATTCAATTCACTAGCGTCCTTACACTCTGAAAAATTCGCAGTCTGGTGTGGACTTGGCTCTTTCAGTATTATTGGACTGTATTTTTTTGAAGAAAATGTGGCCATAGTTTCTGTTAATTTGGCTCAATACATTTATATGCTTGACATATTCTTGCAGCTGGAACTGAGAAGGTGAACAATCCCTTTGAAATATATCTGGTTTGAGCAGGATGGCACTCCATAACATACTTTGAATGCTTCAGTGGCAGCTCTCCAACGCATGTTTCCTGAACAGATTATCTCATGTTTTGGTGATATTCCTTGGCCTCTCAGATCTCCAGACTTATCAGTGTGTAACTGTTTACTATGGGGCTATCTCAAGAGCTGTTTCTAGAATCACAAGCCCTGAAATTTGGACCAGTTGATGAATGCAATCATTTAAGAAACTGCTGCCATCCCTGCAGAGATATTGGTACATGTGACTGGGGGGGGGGGGGGGGGGGGGTTGGAGTAGATACTTGAATCGTGCATTTGAAATGATGGACATCACCTGGACTTCATTATTTTTTACAAATAAGTCTGGCCTTCATTAAATGGCAAGCAGTGAGCTTCAATTTAATGTCAATGAACATACATTAATTTTAAAATTGACTGAGTATGCTTTATTTTAAAACTGCCCATCTCCCGTGTGTCATCCTGTACATTGTTCACTTGCATAACGTGTGGAAGAAATAAGCCATCCATACTTTTGTGTATTTGGCACAGTTTATTAGAAATTCCAGCTGGATATTTTCAAAAACTGAGGCATAATGTCTGGAATAAATGAGCCATCCATACTTTTATGTATCTGCCACAGTTTATTAGGAATTCCAGATGGACATTGTCGAACCTTGGAGCATAATGTCTGGAAGAAAAGAGCCATCCATACTTTTGTGCATTTTCCACAGTTTGCTAGGAATTCTAGATGGATATTCTACACCTACATCTACATAGATACTTTGCAAACCACTGTATGGAGCATGGCGGGGTGTGTCTGTTTCCTAGTTTCCTTACTAATGCCCTCGCTTGTGTACTCAAATGTTTGAAGCTGCTGATTTTATATTGTTTCTGTTTATAATGATGGGTGGTAAGAAAGGTCACCAGTTTGCTTGAATCACAGGAAAGCATCATGAAAATGTTGAAAAAACCTTAACTGGCAAATTCTTGTAGATAGACTAAATGAGATTTGATTTAGACATCAATTATCCATCGAAAATGCACTAACAATGTTTCAAAAAACTGTATAACATGAATATTCTAGAATTGTTCTTGAGTTCCCTACATCTCACTTCCACGGGATCCTGAAGACAATATTAGACTAATTCACAGAGACATTTTAACTTCTCATTCTTCTTGGGCTCTATATGTGAATGGAGATACAGAAACCTTAAATGTGGTAGCATAGTAAATACTGTGTGCTATGCACATCACAGTGGTTTGCTGCGTATGAGGTGAGATCAAAAGTAACAGGAATTTTGTGTTTCTTAAAGAATTATTATTTATTCATCAACTTTGTGTCCTTCAAAGTAATCCTCCTCACATGAAATACTCTTGCCCAGCACTTGTTCCAATGTTGGAAGCACTTGTGGAACTCTGTTCACAGTATGGTGTTCAGCTCCTTCAGAAATTCTGTTTGTATCTCATCATGGTTCTCTTCAGCCTCGAGGCTAGAAAGAAGTAGCAGGGGGCCATGTCCAAAGAATATGGTGTCTGAGGCAACATAATGATTTTGTTTTCTTGAGAAACCAGCAAGCAAGGATGTATGAGGAGGACCATTATTGTGCTGCAGTTTTGATGACTGGTTATGGAGCAATTCTGGTCATTTTCTTTGGACTGCTTCAAGCAAATGGCTCATAAGTTGCAGGTAGTATTCCCTACTGACAATTCGACCATAGGGTAGGATTTCATGATGCACTATCCTATTGTAATTGAAGAAAACAGTGAGAAGAATTTTCACATGTGATTGAGCGTGTCCAATTTCCTATTGGTCTTGGCTCTTCAGGCAGTTTGCATTGGAATGACTAGGCCTTGGTTTCAACATCATACTCATATAACCATGTTTTTGTCACCAGTTACAGGCTTCTTTAGAATTTCTGGATAATTGTCAGCTTCATTCAGCAATTGCTTAGTAATGTCTACGCGACGTCATTTTTGGTTGAAATTCCACAATTTGCTGCTACACATTTCATGCCCAAAATGTTGGGAAAAAAAAGGAAAAGAAATTTGCTCAGCATGAGCCAGAGGATATGCCGACTTCATCATCAGCCTCTCTGATGGTGATTGGTAATTTTGCATAAACATTTTCTTTACTCCTTCCACACTGTCATCAGTAATTTATGCATTAGGGCAACCAGAGTGGTTGTAGTCTTCAGTGTCTTCCTGACATTCTTAGAAACATTTATACCTCTCGCAAACTCTTGTCTTACTTATAGCAGAGGCACCAAAAACTGCAGTCAACATTTACAATGTGGAGCTGCACTTTATTCCATTTTATGCAAATTTCGTTGATCCAGCTTCTTCTAAAGTAAAACTTTGCTGACTATTCGAGAACATGTAAAACCTTCCTGACTGTCAACAAGTAACTAAATACTCAAAACACCTGAAAATGCAAATATACAGCAGGAAAAAGTGTAGCAACAAGATAAAAAAATTGAAAATCATATGTATAAAGTGCACAAAATTAAAAAATTCCCATTACTATTTGATCACGGCTCGCATGTATGTAACTGCACACATAGAAACAAAAGCATTCCAACATCATGATAGCGTACACGACACATGTTATAGTACTATTCTTGACATTAAGACTGTTCCACAGTGAGATGACAGCACCAGGTCAGCCAATAGCAGTGCAGAATTCATACTGATAATTGTATTTTTTTCTAATAACCTTGCCTGTGTCATATTTATATTGGTACACTATGAATATATTGTGAAAATCCAGTAACTTCCATTCTGAAAGTGAATAGAACAAAACACTGAACATAGTTTATGTAAGTATATTTATTAATACTTAAGCACACTTCCAAATGTATGTGTACACACACACACACACACACACACACACACACACACACACACACAGACAGAGAGAGAGAGAGAGAGAGAGAGAGAGAGAGAGAGAGAGAGAGAGAGAGAGATTTCTATGGAGTTAAAGGGGTTGTAAAATAGATAAAATTTCAGTAAATAATTTAATGAGTAGAGGTGAAGAGTCATTGAAATACACATGAACAAGACTGAAAACTTTGTTAGCATTTGGGAAAATCAATTTTAGAGCTAGAGTAGCACTGCTGCAATGGTTCCGCCATTTCCCTTGCAATGAAAAACCAGTGTGAGCACTACGCACTACCTCACTCAACTGGCAGTAACTGATGCCATTGACAGGCGGGAAAAAATTCACGCATGTACATGAAGGTTCAAGTTTGGCTCATGCAAGCATGCTAGATTCCATTCCATCAGGTGTTTGGAGAAAAAGAAAAAAAGAGTTGATATACTTTTCTAAAACACATTATGTACTTATAACAAGCCCTAATTATTGAGTAGATTAGAACTAGTCATAATTTGTTGTTAATATACTTTACAGAAGTAGTCTGCTGTGTTTCCTTCTGGCTATTTATTTCAGTGTAGGTAATGCAACAGTATGAGTCATATTTTCTTCTTTTGACTCCCACCATTAGTTTCAGCCAGTGAAAAATATTTAGCCAACAGCATGCTGTGGTAGCAGTTAAACATTAGACATTCTCTTTATCGTTGTGCTGCTGTCCCTTTCCACAGAGAAACAGACCTTGTCTTGTGATTAAAAAAATGTTTCAATCTCTTTTGGTTGCCGGATATTTATACCACTCATTGAATGAGTCCTATCAGAGACATGAACTATTTTATCTGTCTCATAATATTAGTGCATATCCAACTGTGTCACACAAAAAATTTGCACAAGAAACAAATTCAACTCAAGTACATAGTGTACTAGTCAAGGGGCATACAGACTTCCTAGTAGCTCGAGCCGAAAACCACTCACTGGTCGCTATGTAAGAGCTGAAGGAAAAAAGAAGTTTACATTTTTTTTTCATGAAACCACTATAATAGATGGAAAAATTCCATGTGGGAAAAATTATATATAAAAACAAAGATGAGGTGACTTACCGAACGAAAGCGCTGGCAGGTCGATAGACACACAAACAAACACAAACATACACACAAAATTCAAGCTTTCGCAACAAACTGTTGCCTCATCAGGAAAGAGGGAAGGAGAGGGGAAGACGAAAGGAAGTGGGTTTTAAGGGAGAGGGTAAGGAGTCATTCCAATCCCGGGAGCGGAAAGACTTACCTTAGGGGGAAAAAAGGACAGGTATACACTCGCACACACGCACATATCCATCCACACATACAGACACAAGCAGACATATTTAAAGACCCATGTCTGCTTGTGTCTGTATGTGTGGATGGATATGTGCGTGTGTGCGAGTGTATACCTGTCCTTTTTTCCCCCTAAGGTAAGTCTTTCCGCTCCCGGGATTGGAATGACTCCTTACCCTCTCCCTTAAAACCCACTTCCTTTCGTCTTCCCCTCTCCTTCCCTCTTTCCTGATGAGGCAACAGTTTGTTGCGAAAGCTTGAATTTTGTGTGTATGTTTGTGTTTGTTTGTGTGTCTATCGACCTGCCAGCCCTTTCGTTCGGTAAGTCACCTCATCTTTGTTTTTTTCACGAAATGTTTTACAAATATTATCCTGCTGGAATATACCACTATTTAGTAGTTTCCGTGAGAGTGCACCCCTCTTTTCTGGGAGGGAGTTAAAAATGATTTTTAAAAAAGTACAAAAACGAACATTGAGGGGCAGGCTGCTATCAGATATCAGATCAATCGCGCGCCACAAGCAGCCTGCGGACCACAATCTGTGCATCTCTGCAATAGGCTTTACAGCTAGAGTTTGCTTCAGCTTGCCAGTAACAACAACTGGAGGAAGTTCTTTGATTAGTCACGCACTTAACATTTCATCATTTAAATCTTCATCTGCTTCATAGTAGTAACTGCAGACCTGAGCACACAGGCATAGCCAGAAGGAGGGTTTTGGGGCTTCAACCCCCCCCCCCCCCACCCCCCCCCCCCCCCCCCCCCGCCCCCATTCCAGCCACCACCCAAAATGGTGAAAAAGGTAAAAAAAGGACGATGTGATTTTTCAAACTGCTACAAAAGAATGCTGCGTGAAGAAGCATAGCATTGCAACTTGGCACACCAAATAACATGTCTTACATTTCCTCGAACACATATGTTTTATATGTCAAACTCTTCAGAAAGATGTGTGCTACAAACTGAACGTACTTTTGAAAAATCAATTAAAAAAAAAAATTTTGACATCCTATCTCAAATGCTTGAGATGGTGGGGGGTTCCACTATCACATTTTTGCCCTGATTCGGAAATATCATAGATCCGGGGCTGCTTACAGAGGGCCAGATTCTTTTCCACCAATCCTCTCTCTTTTGCTGCATCTAGCAGGCTGCTTCCAGTATACACCTTGACATCACAGTCAGCCAATCAAGATATAGATTCACCATTTGTATGGGAACATTGGTGTAGGAGCCTAGGTGACCCTAAAAAAATGCAGCAGTTTTTGGAACACCTCTGCACTGGGTGTCAAGACATGCCGACTGAAGCAAAAACATTTTCTTACACTGTCCGTTAGGGCATTCTCAGGAAGGTTTAGGATAAAATGTTGTCATGGCTATCTGCAAAAACTGAGGCACATTCTCTCCTTTGCCGGGATCAATTTCCAGCAACACTCCATCTTGACGCGATGTGGCAAAGAAGACATAAAAACTCGGGCGCCAGCTTCTGGACAGAAATGCCCCATGTATCATTAAACATGCATCCCTGCATGACAAAGGCAAGACTCCCTGTTGCTTAAGGCCCATATGTCACCGTTCCTACCACAGGGGGAAGCAGTGACCAGGAGTCCTCGCCCATCGCCTCGTAAACCTGAACTCAGTTCTTCGTATTCCCTAAATACGAGGGTTGCCAAGAAAGTAATGCACCACTTTTTTTCTCAGCCGAAAACAATGCTGCAAACACAAAATGTTATGTATGTATTATTTGAAGTTTCCTGAGTGAGTGTGCAAAGTTTCCGTCACTTCTGAGAGATAGCGTAGCTGCAGGAGAGTTTCAAAATGGCATCTGTAGATGATGCACGTTACAAGCAACATGCCGTAATTGAATTTCTCACTGCAGAGAAAGAAACTGTGGGGAATATTCACAAACGCTTGTGCAAAGTCTATAGAGCATCTGCTGTCAACAGAGGTACAGCTAGTCGTTGGGCACGGAGGGCGAGGTCATCAGAAGGTGGTTCGGCAGAGCTCCACGACTTGCAGCAGTCGGGGAGACCATCCACAGCTGCCACACCTGACATGTTGCAGCGAGCTGATGTTGTCATTCATGAGGACAGATGCATTATGACTCGGCAGTGGGCACTGCAGCTGTCAATCAGCAAAGGAAGTGCACACATTGAAGCACTGGCTCCGCCAACAGGACAAGGATTGGTACACGCCTTTGTTTCTCACTGGAGGAAGGCCATAGAATGGAATGGAGTTGACATAGAAAAATAGGGTGTGTAGATAAAACACCATTCTTTTGCATGTGTAATTCTCACTATGTTCAATGAAGAAATGTTGAAGAAAAAAGTGTGGTGTATTACTTTCTGGGCAACCATCGTAGCCAGCAATGAAGTGGCTGTTCTGCTATTTATGCTGATGGTTGCCTCCACGAGCAACAGCAGCCTTAGCTGTTCATGAGGAGGACACTCTTCCAGTATGAGTACAATCCCCTCACCTCAAAATGCTGCATGAAAAATTATGTAACAAGCAATACCGTGCCTAATCACTGTCAGTTCTCCATACTGTTCACTGAATTTGTAACTGTGTCTCCTTAATGTGAGATGATTGGCCTAATCTGCATGCAGTTCATAATTATGATCAATTAGGTGTAAAAAAGGTGAGCCTAAAGGACTAGCCACCTTTCAATATCTCCATGAAGATACCATTGACAAAAGAATTCCACTGACTGATTTGTCCTTGATGTTGAATGTTATAATTTATTAGCTGAATTACTCACACTAACTTAAATTGGATGCTCAAAAAGTACCCATGAGTGGGAACTTAAGGGAAGTCCGATACCTACTAAAATTTCAACCATTCTTCTCTGGTATGGAAGACTGAGTCATCTTCTGAGCGAAATTAGTTTCATAATTACTGAATTCCAGGACATTAGCGCCATGTAAATACACTACTGGCCGTTAAAATTGCTACACCACAAAGATGACATGCTACAGATGCGAAATTTAACTGACAGGAAGAAGATGCTGTGATATGCAAATGATTAGCTTCTCAGAGCATTCACACAAGGTTGGCACCGGTGGCGACACCTACAATGTGCTGACATGAGGAAAGTTTTCAACCAATCTGTCAACCACAAACAGCAGTTGACCAGCATTGCCTGGTGAAATGTTACTGCGATGCCTCGTGTAAGGAGGAGAAATGCATACCATCATGTTTCCGACTTTGATAAAGGTCGGATTGTAGCCTATCGTGATTGCGGTTTATCGTATTGCGAAATTGCTGCTCGCATTGGTCGAGATCCAATGACTTAGCAGAATGTGGAATTGGTGGGTTCAGGAGGGTAATATGGAACGCCTTGCTGGATCCCAACGGTCTTGTATCACTAGCAGTCGAGATGACAGGCATCTTATCCGCATGGCTGTAACGGATCGTGCAGCCACGTCTCGATCCCTGAGTCAACAGATGGGGATATTTACAAGACAACAACCACCTGAATGAACACTTCAATGATGTTTGCAGCAGCATTGACTATCAGCTCGGAGACCATGGCTGCGGTCACCCTTGATGCTGCATCACAGACAGGAGTGCCTGCAATGGTGTACTCAACGTGGGTGCACGAATGGCAAAACGTCATTTTTTCGGGTGAATCCAGGTTCTGTTTACAGCATCATGATGGTCGCATCCGAGTTTGGCGACATTACGGTGAACGCACATTGGAAGCATGTATTCGTCATCACCATACTGGCATATCACCCAGCATGATGGTATGGCGTGCCGTTGGATACACGTCTCAGGCACCTCTTGTTCACATTGACGGCACTTTGAACAGTGGACGTTACATTTCAGATGTGTTATGACCCGTGGCTCTACCCTTCATTTGATCCCTGCGAAACCCTACATTTCAGGAGGATAATGCACAACCGCATGTTGCAGGTTCTGTAAGGGCCTTTCTGGATATAAAAAATGTTCAACTGCTGCCCTGGCCAGCACATTCTCCAGATCCCTCACCAACTGAAAACATCTGGTCAATGGTGGCCAAGCAAATGGCTCGTCACAATATGCCAGTCACTATTCTTGATGAACTGTGGTATCGTGTTGAAGCTGCATGGGCAGCTGTACCTGTACACGCCATCCAAGCTCTGTTTGGCTTGATGCCCAGGCCTACCAAAGCCGTTATTACGGCCAGAGGTGGTTGTTCTGGGTACTGATTTCTCAGGATCTATGCACCCAAATTGCGTGAAAATGTAATCACATGTCAGTTCTCGTATAATATATTTGTCCAATGAATACCCATTTCTTCTTGGTGTTGCAATTTTAATGGGCAGGAGTGTATCAATACACATCTGTAAAATATAGCACTACTCACCAAGTGGTGGCAGCAGAACACACATATAAAAGTTACGGAAATGTGTATACTTTCCCCCACAGTGGCTCCTTTTCCCGACAGAAATGTTGAAGGTGTAGGAAGAGGGATGAAGCAAAGAAGACTGTCAAAATTTAGGAAATGGGGAGAGGTGCAGAAACGTCACCCAAAACCCTATGTCAGGGCAGACTTGTGAAATGGGATGAGAAGGAAAGTCAGGGTGTCCAGAGCTTGGACATTGTTTATTTATTTATTTACATGTCTAGTTCTGTAGGACCAAATTGAAGAGTCAATCTCTGTGGTCATAGAATGAGTCAGTACATGATATTACATCATAAAATTTAATACAATAAAATTTACATGAATCTTATGCAGATGACAAGCCACTGAGTATATATTAGTAAATTAACAATATAATACAGACATTTGCTTAAATTTTTGCCAGGAGCTCCCCGACTGGATGGGAGTGAGCCACAAGGAAATTCTTAAATTTAGATGTGAAAGTGAGAGGAGTACTAGTACTCCTGAGATTTTTTAAATTCTTGTGGTAGCTTATTGAAACTGGATAGAGCTGAAACATCTATAGTACGCCTTTCTGCACAATAGTCAAGGAAGTGCCATCAAGATGCAGATTGGATTTCTGCATAGTGTTAACTGAGTGAAAGCTGCCACTTTCAGGGAATAAGCTCGTATTGTCAATAACGAACATCACTAAGGAAAATGTCTTGAGGGGTCACTGTCAGAATTTCAAGACTCCTGAACAGGGGGCGATAGAAGGTTTGTGAACCTACATGACATAGTGCTCGAACTGCCCATTTCTGAACCAAAAATACCTTCTTTGAATGGGAATGGTTACCCCAGAATATAGCCCCATATGTCATAAATGAATGAAAATAAGTAAAGTATACTAATTTTCATGTTGGACTAACACTTATTGTAGATACTGTTCTAATGGTTATTCAGTTTTGCAACAAGGTTCTGACCATGGGTTGTCCACGACAGCTTACCATCTATCTGTAAACAGAACACCTACAGTCAAGACAGCGCAAGAAGATCCCTGTCAGCTAGTAGCACTTTACCCTGCTTTCAACTATGAAGTGTGAACTGCTGTGGGTGAGATAGGAGCCTCCTATAGAGCTGCAGCAACACTGAGGTGTTGCCATAGAGACATTTACAAAATCATGTTATGTGATTGGTTGAGGCAGGAATATGAAGATTCCGTGCAAGTCCATTGCAACTGTCAGGGATCTTCATATGTCGTCTCAACTATAGGGATTTGTGTTGTTCAACTCACCAATCATGTGCCTATTCTGTGTAGTCAAAATGTCAGTTTTACCTGAATTGTGTATTAAAAACTGTCAAACCTGGGTCTTATTGTGATGTAACCAATTTATTTTTCACGAGCCATGAACCTAGGTCTTGAACTGCACTACTTGGTACAATGCATGTGTTGCACTCAACATCCTTCACTACTAAGCTAGTGCTATGAGCACATTGAAATATTTTAAAATCCCCTGCTGTAGACTCTAAAAAAAAAGACGCACTGCATAGGAACTATCCAAATGGGATGGAAATTGGTAGACGCGATGTACACGTACAGGCAAACAGATTATTAAAGTTTCAGGAAGCCTGGATGATTGATTCAAGAGAAAGAGCTTCACAAGTTGGGAAGCCAGTAACATGCTGGTACACCTCTGGCCCTTAGGCAAGCACTTATTCCAGTTAGCATTGATTGACAGAGTCATTGTAGGTCCTCCTGAAGGATATTGTGCCATACTCTGTCCAATTAGCGTGTCAGACCATCAAAATCTAAAGCTGATTGGAGGGCCCTGCCCATAATGTTCCAAATGGTCTCAGTTGGGAAGAGATCTGGCAACCTTGCTGGCCAAGGTGGGTTTTGGCAAGCACGAAGAGTAGCAGTAGAAACTCTTGCCATGTGCGGAGCAGGCATTATCTCGTTGAAATGTAAGCCCATGAGCACTTGACATGACGGGCAACAAAACGGGGCATAGAACATCGTCGATGGACTGCTGTACTGTAAGTGTGTCAAGAATGACAATCAAAGGGGCTTACTCTGAAAGGAAATGGCACCACAGACCATCACTCCTGGTTGTCAGACCATGTGGTGGGCGTCAGTTTGGTTGGTATCCCACCACTGCCTGGGGCATCGCCAAACAAGTCTTCGCTAACTGCCTTGGCCAATAAAGTCACCCAACCTCTCCCCAGTTGATAAAGCCTGGAGCAATGCTCTCCAATCAGTTCAGGATTTTGACGATCTAAAGCACCTGTTGGACAGAATTTGGCATGGTATCCCTCAGGAGGGCATCCAGTAACTCTGTCAATCAGTGCCAAACCAAATAACTGCTTGCATTAGGGCCAGATGTGGACCAACACATTATTTCTCAACCTGTGATGAGCTTTCTCTTGAATAAATCATCCAATTGTTCTGTAATTGTAATTGTTTGTTTTTCTGTATATGTAAATCACATGTATCGATTTCTACTCCATTCGGATAATTCCTTCGGGGTTGGCTTCCATAGCTGAATGGTCAGTGTGGCAGAATGCCATGCGAGGGCCCCGGGTTCGATTCCCGGCTGACTCGGAGACTTTCTCTTGGAGACTGGGTGTTGTTTTCTCTTGTTGTCTTCATCATCATTTCATCCTCATTGATACTCAACTTGCCGAAGTGGCATCAACTCAAAAGACTTGTTACAGGTGACCAGCCTACTCGATGGGAGGCCCTAGCCAGACATTTCATTTCAATTTCTTCATGGTGCGTCGTTTAGCTGTTTTAGAGTGTGTTAGGAGGAGGTGTATCATTTATTTTTATGAGAACAGTATTGATCCCAGCAAGAAGTGAGTCAGGCTGCTCCCCCCCCCTCCCCCCTCTTAACAGTGCCACAGTCACAGACACTACCTCATAATCATTTTCATTACTGTGGAGAACAATCTTCTATGCTGCTTGTTCTTAAAGTATGAGAGGAACCAACTGAGAGCTGCTCACAACCTGGTTAGAGCCGTTGTTGCTGCTAGAGAAGGCAGTTACATGTGCCAAATTTCTCACCCTGTATACTCCAAAATCAGCTACACACTTAATCAAGTATTCTACCTATTGTGTGTTTACACATAATAAGTAACTTTTCGTTACTTGCAGTCCATTCTGGTGACACAGCTTTTACAGCCAGCAGTGCGTATAATTTTGCTTAGTAAGAAATGAATACAGACTAACCAGCAATATACGGGGTGAAGAAAAGCGCCACACTTGGAGGTCAGAATGCAATTTCTCGTCCTGCTTCAAGACAATTTTTTATCTAGCAGAATCATATCATATGCATTTAGAAAAACATGTATGAAAACAAAGAGCTGGAAGGCTGTCATATTGTGCAGTGCATTGTAAAGTGCAGAGGAACGTGTATCTCCCTGCACTACCATGCCAGCTATTATAACTCAGTGAGTGCCAGTACAGTAGCTCAGCGTGTTCGGACAGAGGGATAGCTGTCCTCTGTAATAAAAGAAACTGAGTGAATGGACCAATGATGAACTTGAACAAGCATCATGGGACATGTGCCCTGACCAAATACAACAACCAATAACAAACAAAATGAGATTTTAAAAAAAGTGAGGTGACCGCTAGGCCATCAAACCCATGTCCACCATGGAGCTATGGTTCGAATTCTCATCAGGTTACTTTTTTATTTTTTAGATGTCCGTACTATAGTTCCATTTATAAACAGGTCATCATTTTGTCAAATGACAATAGCCTATCACATGACAGTGGGATCCATTAAACTGCATGCATGCGTCTATTAACCATGCAGTGCACAAACATAACTGGTCCTGCCAAGTTCATGTAGGGAGCACAAACAATGAATAAGCCAATGTGCATCTGATAACGAAGCTGCTGCTGCTGCTCGTACATATGGTGCACTGTACCCTCAAAAGGGTCTTCCTGACAAGCGTGTTTATCGTCACCTGGAGCAACACCTTTGGGAAACCGGTAATCTTCATCCACAAGTAATGGGCAGAGGTCGTCCAAGGACTATACATACTCCATAAACTTGATTCTTGAAACTGTTCACCGGTCACATTGGCTAAGTACCCATGATGCTGCAAGGCAGGTTCAGATATCTCAAAGACTGTTGGTTGAAGCATTGCATGACGAAGAACTGCACCCATATCATTACACATTAACTCAGCACCAGCAGCCAGAGGACTAAATTCGATGAGTACAGTTCTCTGAGTGGCTTTTGCACCAAGTAGAAGATAACAAACATTTTATAAATAATGTGATATGGAATGATGAATCTAGATTACTACAACAGCCGTTGTTGGTCGGTACACAACCCATATGCTACCTGTCAATGTGGCTCTCATTCACGATTTGGCATAAATCAGTCTATGGGTTGGAATCAGGAGAGGAGTGATTTTTGGCCCTTATCTATTGCCGGACAAGTCAAATGCACCATTGTATCATACATTTCTTGCAATACTTTGCCTGATGCAGTAGAAGATGTTCCACTTTGTGTTCAGTGACAACTATGGTTTTAGCACGATGGTGCACCGCTGCAGTTTGCAATGAATGTGCATCATTTTAATAAATGAAGTGTTTCCATGTAAATGGATTAGTCATGGAGGTCCAATGTTCTCGGCTTCACATTTCCCAGACCACAATCCACAATATTTTTATTTTTGGTGAGGTTTAAAGGAACAAGTTTATAGTAGTCCACACATGGTTGTTCATGACCTAGTAGCTCATGTGCATGCTGCTTTGGAAATTGTGGATGCAGGAGTGCTGCATAGGGTCCGGCAAAGTATGATCCAGTGACTTCTGAAGTGTGTAGAAATGCAATGTGGTCATTTTTAACATCATCTCTAAATTAAATGTTGCTCGTACGTGTATGTACCAGCTCTGTGAATGTAAGCCTGGGCTTCGGACATACAGAATTATTGTACGTAGCACAATGTGCAATGTAGTGTATCCTAAGTGTTTTGTACCTCATTGGATACAGGCAACATTACTGCATCCACCATTACTTTCTATTGCCTTTATTTGTCATGTGGTTGTTTCCGTATGTAAGAAGTTCATGTTACATCTTAATGTTTAAACAATGGCAAAAGTAACAGAAAGAAATATACAAGATACCGTACTATGGAGGTGTATATTGGATACAATTTGATGGTTTAACTAAAAAAAGAGAAGTTTAGCATGAACACAGCTCAAAGATCAACAAGTCTGCTTATTCATTCCCCACTGTATTGCGTTCCTTGTCTCAGTCACCTAATGGGACAACTCTGGCAGAGTGCAGAACTCATGTCTCCTGTTCTTGGCCTCACTGCATGCAGTTACAGCACTGCCAGATCGCAAATCGCATTTCTATTAAACCAATCTGTGAGACTAAGTTCAGTGGTGAGTTTACATATCTCACGGCAAAACACAAAGTGGCTGCAAGTTGTGGCCCATGTGCCTGCAGCCCACATTCTGAGGCCATCTTTGGTTACTTTAGGCAGTTGGTTTAACTGATTAAGACAACAAATCTTGGTAGAAGATGGAAGCACAACAAACTAGGTGCAGGATCCTACCCCAAACTAATCACCGTTCTCTGGTTTAGAGTTGAGCGGACAGCTTATATCAGAGACACTGATGATTCTGTGGCAATCTCGGATGCGGATTTCTTGACATCTGCTACCGGTTTGGAGAACTGAAAAACACTCCTCAATAGGTCAGATGCGAACTACACATAGAAAGTGGATAGTTGGGTAGCAAAGTACGTCTGATGTGCACATGGATATTTTTGGGAGAAGGTGGGGGGGGGGGGGGGAGGTATGTTAGGAGTAACCCTTCCAGAGACAAGATGATCAATTATGGGCCATAAATGGAGAAAGGAATCCATTAGCTATGTTAATCACAAGGAAATATTTGTCTTCGCAAGTCAGAAAAAAAAAATAATAAAAAAATGTTGATGTGACATTACTTAAATGCTCAAGGGTCTATGGTAAGTTCCCATAATTAGTCTCACGTATTAAAGGTATAATGCCCACTTTGTATTAGCAGCAGAAAGCTGGACGAAACCAGACGTGAACAGCAGCGAATCTAAAATTCAAATTTCAAAATATATCACTAGTACAAGCTAGACACTGATGGTGGTGGCGTATTTGTTACTGCAAACTAGTCAATCATATCTATAATACAGATTCTGGATGTGAAATTATTTTGGCAAAGGTAACAACAAAAATGGGTCAAACAAAGTAACCACGTGCATTTACAGACAGCCTGGCTCTGGAGCTGGAGTGGCAGAGTGCGTAAGACAAGACTCGGAGAATATAGGTGGTAAATGTCTTGGTCGCGCTATTGCAATAGGAGAAGATTCCAACTTTCCAGTTATTTAATAGGAGAGTTACTATGATTAAAACGTATGCCAAGCACAGGGATTTGTTTGAGCTTGTCCTGAACATTTTCTCTGAAACTAATTTAGAGCAATCACACAACCTGCTCGTGACAACAGCATCTGAGTAGTGACGAACGGACCTCAACCTTTCTAATCAGTTGGAGGAAATCAGTGACAGTGAGACTTTTATATAATCTACATACACTATGTGATCAAAAGAATCCGGACACCCCCAAAAAACCATACGTTTTTTGTATTAGGTGCATTGTGCTGCCACCTACTGCCAGGTACTCCATATCAGTGACCTCAGCAGTATTAGACATCGTGAGAGAGCAGAATGGGGAGCTACTCGGAACTCTCAGACTTCGAATGTGGTCAGGTGATTGGGTGTCACTTGTGTCATACGTTCTCATAATATGCAAAGATCAGCACATTCCTCAAACTGGGGAACTATCAAGAATGGGGTTCCACAAGGGCTGGTCTTGGGTCCTTTGTTGTTCTTAATATGTATTAATGACTTGCCATTCTATATTCATGAAGAGGCAAAGTTAGTTCTCTTTGCTGATGATACAAGTATAGTAATCATACCTGACAAACAAGAATTAACTGATGAAATTGTCAATAATGTCTTTCAGAAAATTACTAAGTGGTTCCTTGTAAACGGACTCTCACTGAATTTTGATAAGACACAGTACATACAGTTCCGTACAGTAAATGGTATGATGCCATTAATAAATATAGACCTTAATCAGAAGCATATAGCTAAGGTAGAATAATCAAAATTTTTAGGTGTGTCCATTGATGAGACATTAAATTGGAAGAAACACATGGATGATCTGCTGAAACGTTTGAATTCAGCTACTTATGCAATAAGGGTCATTGCAAATTTTGGTGATAAACGTCATAGTAAATTAGCTTACTACACCTATTTTCACTCATTGCTTGCATATGGCATCATATTTTGGGGTAATTCATCACTGAGGAATAAAGTATTTATTGCACAAAACCGTGTAATCAGAATAATAGCTGGAGTCCACCCAAGATCATCCTGCAGATATTTATTTAAGGATCTAGGGATATTCACAGTAGCGTCTCAGTATATATACTCTCTTATGAAATTTGTTATTAACAACCAAACCCAATTCAAAAGTAACAGCAGTGTGCATAACTACAATACTAGAAGAAAGGATGATCTTCACTATTCAAGATTAATTCTAACTTTGGCACAGAAAGGGGTGAATTATACTGCTACTAAAGTCTTTGGTCACTTACCAAATAGTATCAAAAGTCTGACAGATAACCAACAAGTATTTAAGAAGAAATTAAAAGAATTTCTGAATGACAACTTCTTCTACTCCATAGAGGAATTTTTAGATATAAATTAAGAAAAATAGAAAAAAAAACAAACAAAAAACTTATTTAAAAAATTAAAAAAAAAAACAAAAAAATAAAAAAGTTGTTATATTAACTTAATTATGTTGTTAAATTAATTTAATTATGTCATGTATTGGAAAATTTGACTCGTTCCACATCATTACGAAATATCGTATTCATGATCCATGGAACCAGTATAAATCTAATCTAATCTAATCTGTACGTGAGATTTCCACACTCCTAAACATCACTATGTCCACTGTTTCCAATGTGATAGTGGAGTGGAAAAGTGAAGGGACACGTAGCACAAAAACATACAGGCCGTCCTCGTCTGTTGACTGACAGAGACCGCCGACATTTGAAGAGGGTCGTAGTGTGTAATAGGCAGCCATCTATCCAGACCATCAGACAGGAATTCCAAACTGCATCTAGATCCACTGCAAGTACTATGAAAGTTAGGCAGAAGGTGAGGAAACTTGGATTTCATGGTCGAGCGGCTCCTCATAAGCCACACATCACGCTGGTAAATGCCAAACGACGCCTCTCTTGGTGTAAGGAGCGTAAACATTGGACGATTGAACGGTGAAGAAATGTTGTGTGGAGTGACGAATCACGGTACACAATGTGGCGATTCGATGGTAGGGTGTGGGTTTGGCGACTGCCCGGTGAATGTCATCTCCCAGCGTGTGTAGTACCAACAGTAAAATTGGGAGGTGGTAGTTTTATGGTGTGGTTGTGTTTTTCATGGAGGGGGCTTGAACCCCTTGTTGTTTTTCGTGGAACTATCATAGCACAGGCCTACATTGATGTTTTAAGCAACTTCTTGCTTCCCACTGTTGAAGAGCAATTTAGGGATGTCGATTGCGTCTTTCAACACAATCGAGCACCTCTTCATAATGCACGACCTGTGGCGGACTGGTTACACAACAGTATCATCCCTGTAATGAACTGGCCTGCACAGAGTCCTGACCTGAATCCTATAGAACATCTTTGTGATGTTTTGCAAGTCTACTTCATGCCAGGCCTCACCGACCAACATCAATACCTCTCCTCAGCGCAGCACTCTGTGAACAATGGGCAGCCATTCCCCAAGAAACCTTCCAGCACCTGACTGAACGTATGCCTGCGAGATTGGAAGCTGTCATCAAGGCTAAGTAAGGGTGGGCCAACACCATATTGAATTCCAGCATTACCGATGGAGGTGCGCCAAGAACTTTTAAGTCATTTTGAGCCAGGTGTCAGGATACTTCTGATCACATAGTGTATGTACCGTTTAAACCAGTGGGAACTGCATACAGAGGATACTTAGCATTGTACCTCATGTTAGGATTTTTTCCATTCCAACAAGACATGCGGTACAGGAAGAATGACTGTCTAGATGCATCTGTGCATGCTGTGGTTGATCTAATCTTGGCATCCCGGTCGCTACGGGAATGATACATACTCTGTCAGGCTGTGATGATTTTTTCCAGAGAAAAACTGTTCTCATTTTGCAATTTGGGAGTCAATATATGCGGGACAAACTTTGCTCACACTTTTCTCTTCTTCAGAACATTGGAGATGCTGTCTCAAAGACTTGATTTAAAGGTGTTGCTCCATTGCAGTTTGTGACACTACGGCCGTACTTCCACTACTTAACACTGGCTGCTTAAAACTGACTGAGCGAATGCACATCTGTTGCTTAAAGCTGTCAGTTTGAGCTCCTACTGTAGTTACCGCGCTGACGCTGCTTATGCCCCAGCAATAAAATCAGTCTCGGAACCTTTTGAATGGACGATGTGTTTCTACAGTTTTCACCTAATATTGGTTTCTGAAACTTCCTGAGTGGGCTTTTGCGGGATAACATTGACATGTACTTTCAATTGTCTGGCAATTTAGATTCTTCGGAATTTCCAAGAGACATTCCCGTGAGTCAAACAAACCTGTGACCATTCTTTTTGCCCTTCTTTATGTATGTTTAATTCCTCTATTAGTCTTATATAGTATGGGTTCCACACGCACTTGAGCACAAATGATTTGTAAGTTGTCTCCTTTGTAAACACATGTCAGCACCTGTTTTACATGTGACTAAACCTAAGTGATCATCTGGTATCATATCCATAAAGGTTTGTGGGGCGGCGGGTGGAATTATTGTTATTTAAAATAATGTTTTGTTTGTTTTTCCCGGCCGAATAGCAACATATGTGGGGCGGCGGGTGGATATTAATTGAGAATAATAATGTAGAGTGTAATGTAGAAAGGATGCATTTCCCAGCCGATTCACCATATGTGGGGTGGCGGGTGGAATTATATCTGTTGTTATTTAAATGTTCCTGTCATTTATGCAGTCTTTTGCCGTTCTCAACACTGGCTCACTAACTACAATATTGGCAACCAGAAAGTGATTAGCAAAACATGAAGCCTGTAATTAGAATTCCTAGTGCCCGCTTCATCTGAGAAATACACTTACAGCTACAGCTTATAGCTCTGAGGAATTAGGAGATTTTCTGGGAATCATAATCAAAAACGATTCTCTAAAAATGTTCACTATTTTCTGAAAGTCACAGACCAAAAAGAATCCACACAATCCAACTAACAGAGCAGTTCAGAGTCTAATGCGCTGATGCAACTATAACTGTTCAAATTAAATTTTTAAGTGAATGCTCGCCATAATTTGATGATAATGTTCATCAAACGCCACGTTAAATAATGGTAGAATGTCTGTCCCGCAGCGGCACGTGAAAATACGATATACGCAAACTGAAGATAGATCATTAAAGTCATCCCAGAATTAACACTTCACTCGAAAACGATTTCATGGTTACGCGTATCCTGAGTAACTTATTACGGCATCCGAGGCTGTTTATAGCAATGATACCGACGCGACGCAACTCCCGGCACAGGTGGCGTGCTATTCAGTGTCTGGAGAGAACTGGGGCCTTCTTCTCTCGCGTGCATCTGCTCGGAGATAACTTGTCTTCCGATGTGTGATGGAGTTCGCAGCAGTTATTGCTTTGCCTCCCATGGGCCTTCTTCTCTCACGCAGCGTTCTTATATATAAAGCCGCGCTGCGGACGGCTAAGGGAACGCCTGATCAAAAGCTCTCCCGACTAGCTGCTGGGCTAGTAATGCACCACTGTAAGTTATCGAATAAATCATTGCTTCCTTTACTGATTCCCGATGAAGCTCTCAATTTAAATGTGCATTCAGCACACAGGTAAGTAATCATAATAAAAGTTTGATGTGGCTAAGTCAATTATTTTGGGCGAGAGAATTAATTTAATTACACTACACGCAGTAGACGAGCTCTGAACTTGCCCTTTGGAAATACGCTATCGCTATAGTTTTCTAGTTATTCAATTGAAACTTCTCACATCTTTATCATTATAGCGGATCTAGCTCTTTTCTGTTGCGCCAATGATTTTTACAGAAAAACATCCAAATTTCGAAAATGGTTAAAGTTATCGAACTGATATTTAACATATATTAATTTAGTATTATTCCTGACATGCTAGAACCGTTTCAGGTTATTTACTTGATTTTTAAAGTATTGCGCAACATTTATGACGTCAGAGCTAGTTACAGCGGACTGGCTGGCACACAATGGAAAGACTGATGTGAATTTTATACGGCGTGAGTAGGCTGCTTCCCTACATCTAATGAATTCTGTAGGTTCGCCGGCCGCGGTGGTCTAGCGGTTTTGGCGCTGCAGTCCGGAGCCGTGGGACTGCTACGGTCGCAGGTTCGAATTCTGCCTCGGGCATGGGTGTGTGTGATGTCCTTAGGTTAGTTAGGTTTAAGTAGTTCTAAGTTCTAGGGGACTTATGACCTAAGATGTTGAGTCCCATAGTGCTCAGAGCCATTTTTTTGAATTCTGTAGGGAGGAGGTTGTTCTGTAACCTCTACACAGTGTGGCAGCTGTGCAGTCCCAGCTGTGTGAGATCTTCTTTCCCATTTCAGATCTCACTCACTCTTCATCTTTTCTATCCACCTAAAATTTCGACCTCTTCTTTCCAACACATTAAATTTTCCGTTATGGTTATCAAGCCAATAATAAACTAATGAATTCTGTAGGGAGGAGGTTGTTCTGTAACCTCTACACAGTGTGGCAGCTGTGCAGTCCCAGCAGTGTGAGATCTTCTTTCCTTTTCAGGTCTCCCAGCGGAAGCTGGAGCAGACGCAGCACTTCTGCACTTCGCGGTAACCACGATCGATGCTGCTACTATAGCAATGCTGCCCCGACCTCGCACTCCGCCTGACTACTCCCGACAGCTGCCGCCGGACATCCTTGCGGCCATCACTGAGAAGAACCAGGTCTACCGGGAGTGGCAGAGGACAAGAACTGCTGACACCAAGCGTCTCCTCAACAGGATGCGTCGGGACATCTGGGCTGCCATTGACAACCATCGTAATCGCGACTGGAATAACAAGGTCGCCACCCTCTGTCTTGACGACGGCACGGCCTGGCAGACGACGAAGCGTTCCCTACGCCGCACGCAACGTATCCCTCCGCTGCTGGTCCACGGTCAGGCTGTCTGCGAACCAGCTGCGAAGGCTGATGCCCTCGCAGACGTCTTTGAGGCTGCGTTTACGCCGATCGAAGACCCGACCGACGCTGTCCACGACGACCTGGTTGCTGACCGTCTCCCACGCTACTTGGAGGCACGCGACGACGATGACGTCATTGAAGAGACGACGGCGGAGGAGGTGTCGTCCATCCTGCATGCCCTGAACCCCAGGAAAGCTGCGGGCCCAGACGAAGTTTCCAACGCCCTACTCCAGAAGTTGCCGCCGGTGGCTGTCACTCATCTCGCCGACGTCTTTAATGTAATCCTCCGGTCCTGCAGTTTTCCTCAGTCCTGGAAGCATCAGAGATCGTGGCGATTCTGAAGATGGGGAAGGATCTGCGCCAGCCCGCGAACTACAGACCTATTGGTTTACTGCCGGCTGTCTCCAAGGTCTTTGAAAGGGTGTACATCAGGCGGCTGCAGCGCCACGTTGACGAGGAAGGCCTCCTGCCCGAAGAGCAGTTCGGCTTTCGCAGGGACCACTCGTCAGTTCACCAACTCCTTCGGCTAGTGGAAGATGCGTTCGTTGCCCTCGAGCAGCGCGAGTTCTTCGGCGCGGTGTTCCTGGACGTGTCGCGTGCTTTCGACAGTGTGTGGCACTGCGGCCTCTTATTCAAACTTTTTGAATTTGGGGTCCCGACGTCACACGTCCGTCTCATCCGTTCCTATCTTGCTGATAGGACCTTCCATGTGCAGGCCGCGCATGGCTTGTCCTCCGTCCGCCGCATCAACGCCGGTGTGCCGCAGGGCTCGGTCTTGGGGCCACTCCTGTACTCGCTGTACACTTCTGATGCGCCGAAGATCGACCGTGTGTGGCTCGCCCTGTACGCGGACGACACGGCTCTATATACGAGGAGCCTCAATGCCGCCGTCATGCGCCGTCGCCTGCAGCTCGCCGTTGACACCCAGGCGGCCTGGGCCGTCAAGTGGCGTCTACAATTCAATGGGGCCAAGACGCAGTTCCTGATCGTCACCAGGCGACTCGTTC
The DNA here is from genome assembly GCF_021461395.2 of Schistocerca americana. NCBI lineage: Eukaryota > Metazoa > Arthropoda > Insecta > Orthoptera > Acrididae > Schistocerca > Schistocerca americana. The sequence goes on along the minus strand of NC_060125.1, from coordinate 553,999,100 downwards.
CTGCATGTCTGCAACCGCTCACCGTCGGTGGCAGCCCTGTCCCGTGGCGTCCAAAGGCGCATTACCTGGGGGTCACCATCGACCGCCGACTCACGTGGGTTCCGCACATCCGTGAAGTGAAGACCCAAGTGCGGAACAGGCTCCGCATCCTGTACCTGGTGCTGAACCCCAGCTCCCAACTACCACCGCGGCTGGGCATCACTCTCTACAAGGCGCTGCTCTGCCCTGTACTCCAATACGCCGCCGTCGTCTGGGGGAATGCCGCCGACACGAACCTGAAGAAGCTGGAGACACTGCAGAATCGCATCCTTCGGCTGGCCTTACACCTGCCTTACGATTTCCCCACCGCTCATCTTCACGACGTCGCGGAAGTACCTCTGCTCCGTGACCTCTTCCAGGCGACCGCCCGCACCTTTTACGAACGTGCAGGCCGGTCACACAACGCCCAAATCCGGACGCTGGGCCGCAAACTGCCGCCCAGCGTCACCACCCGCTGGCCACACCTGCTCGCTGCATAGCTAGCACTGCAGAACTGTGCTGAGGAGAAACCCAAGAAAACAATCTACATGTGAAGACGCATTACATCGGCATGCATGGGAGGCAAAGCAATAACTGCTGCGAACTCCATCACACATCGGAGGCCAATTTATCTCCGTGCAGATCCACGCGAGGCGAGAGAAGAAGGCCCATGGGAGGCAAAGCAATAACTGCTGCGAACATCACACATCGGAGGACAAGTTATCTCCGTGCAGATCCACACGAGAGAAGAAGGCCCCAGTTCTCTCCAGACGCTGAATAGCACACCACCTGTGCCGGGAGTCGCGTCGCGTCGGTATCATTGCTATAAACAGCCTCGGATGCTGTAATAAGTTACTCAGGATACGCGTAACCATGAAATCGTTTTCGAGTGAAGTGTTAATTCTGGGATGACTTTAATGATTCTACCATTATTTAGCGTGGCGTTTGATGAACATTATCATCAAATTATGGCGAGCATTCACTTAAAAATTTAATTTGAACAGTTATAGTTGCATCAGCGCATTGGACTCTGAACTGCTCTGTTAGTTGGATTGTGTGGATTCTTTTTGGTCTGTGACTTTCAGAATATAGTGAACATTTTTAGAGAATCGTTTTTGATTATGAATCCCAGACAATCTCCTAATTCCTCAGAGCTATAAGCTGTAGCTGTAAGTGTATTTCTCAGATGAAGTGGGCACTAGGAATTCTAATTACAGGCTTGATGTTTTGCTAATCACTTTCTGGTGGCCAATATTGTAGTTAGTGAGCCAGTGTTGAGAACGGCAAAAGACTGCATATATGACAGGAACATTTAAATAACAACAGATATAATTCCACCCGCCGCCCCACATATGGTGAATCGGCTGGGAAATGCATCCTTTCTACATTACACTCAACATTATTATTCTCAATTAATATCCACCCGCCGCCCCACATATGTTGCTAATCGGCCGGGAAAAACAAACAAAACATTATTTTAAATGACAATAATTCCACCCGCCGCCCCACCGCCCCACATATGGTGCATCGGCCGGGAAGAACAAAACATTTAACATTTTAAATAACAATAATTTTACCCACCGCCCCACATATGGTGCATCAGCCGGAAAATGCATCTTTTCTACATTACATTATACACATATATTCTCAATAAATTCCACCCGCCGCCCCACGTATGGTGAATCGGCCGGGAAGAACAAAACATTTAACATTTTAAATAACAATAATTCCACCCGCCGCCCCACAGGTTGTTAGATGTCTGTTTATTGGCCTTGCAGCATGTTTACCATTCAGTTGCCCTCGTCAGTTGGAGTTAAACACTGATGAGCCTAAACCTTATGACCACCTGCTTAATAGCTTGTTTGTCCGTCTTTGGAACGAAATACGTAACTGATTCTGTGTATCAGGGATATTACAGTTTGATGGTAGGTTTGTGGAGGTATAGACATTAGATGTCTACGCACAAGTCGTGTAATTCGCGTAAATAACGGGCTGCTGATTCGCGTTCGCAGTGACGGGCCCGGCAGCGACACAGATGGGCTCCATAGGATTTACGTCAGGCGAATTTGGCCACCGAGACATCAACGTGAGTTCACTATAATGCTTCTCAAACCACTGTAGCACGGTTCCAGCTCACAGATACGGACAATTATACTGTTGAAAGATTACACCGCCGTCGGGGAAGACGTCAAGCATGAGGGGTTGAAGGTGGTTTGCAGCTGTCAGCGTGTCTTCGATTACCACCACAGGTTCCATGCAAGCGCAGGACAAAGTCCCCGATAGCATAACACTGCTCCCACCAGTTTGCGTGGTGGCATGTTGCACGTTTCGAGCCGCCGTTCTCCTCGATTACAGCGTTTGAGTAGCAAAAATGTTTCACCCGAAGAACCGACACGTTTCCATTGAGCGGCGGTCGAATCCCGATAGTCCCATGCCCATTGCAATCGTAATTGACGAGTAGTTTGGTTAACGTGCGAACACGTAGGGGTGGTCCGCTGCGGAGTCTATAGCGTAAATATCTCTGGAGTGAGCATTGCGTTCTGTGCATGTTGTCAACATTAAACCAGGATTGTCACGTGTTTTCGGGACTTCGCTGTGCGTGTGTGCTTTCTGCAGCGTTTGAAGTTTATAATATGAAGAGTTTTTGTTGTGTTTCACCGTTTGTTGATAGTGTAATAGCGATGGTGAATTACTGTTGTTGCTACGGATGCAAAGAAAAATATGTGAAAGGAGGGATAGTAACTTTTCATGGGTACATACCATGTAGTCTAATTATAGTTATCTTATTAGTAAGAGACACTGTATATGTTTAAAAATTTCGAGGCGCATTATAATTAAGGCTTGATTCTGTAGACCTATTTTTCTACGCTTTTATGACTATATAATAGATATTACGGCTCGTACAAAAGCATACAAACAATCGCTTCCTCTCGTAAATTTGCTAGTGGAACAGGAAAAGGGATGGTTAGTTATTTCAGCAAATACTATCCTCCATGCGTTTATCAGTGAGTTGTCGATTATGTATATAGATTACTCAGTCTACTGTTTATTTAATAAACTGGGAGCAAGTACGTAAAATGCATTAAATAAACACTTCAAAGTATCGCCAGTAAGAAAAAATTTGCTTTAGGTCGCAAAAACCAGAAAATAAATACGCAGAAGTAGCAGAAAAAAAGGACGAATTAGCAGGGATATAATCGCTAATGTGTGGCAAATTCGGTGTTTTTCGGACACTTGCTGAAGTACTAGGGTACTGTCATGTCATTTTGCAAGACCATCGCAAAAATGTACACTCTTTGACATAAAACTTGACCGGCGGCCGGCCGCTTCAGAGGCTAAGTCCGCGCCGATCGCGACATGGGACAATAAAACTGGCCACCTCGCTATTTCTCTAAGTCCGGTAAGCTGCACAATCTGGCAACACTGTACACTGCGGCACTTCCTGGAGGAAAACTTGTCCCATGATGGAGAAACTACAGACTGATTGCACCTGTGGTCTAGCGGTAGCGTGCGTTGTTTCTGTTCATAATGTCAGTGGATCGAGAGCAGCTGGCATAAAATATTTTTATAGCCTCTTCTGCCTGAATACTGAACACGTGAATGTAATAGTAGCGCAGATTCAATCTATTTCGCTTTCTGACACACCGATATCAAAATTTTGTCCAGTAACCATTTTGCGGCAGATTTCCTGCAGACTGTCCTCCTCTGGACGCCGTAATCGGCAAAGCTCCGGGATCCACTTGGCTGGCTACCGGCAGTGGCCGTGGCGACGGCTGCGGCGTTACACTCCCCCGTTCTTTATCGAAAGCGCCTGCTACCGCTCATCGCTTCTGATGACTGAAAACGCTTTATTATTAAATGTTGCTCCACAGATAATTTCTACGATTTCCATTCACACTCAAAAGAACGGAGACAGACGCCGTGATTAGTAAACGGGTATTATATTACATTAATCGGTGAGAGCGGAGTATGGCCCGAAATTAAGTTTATAGACTGGGACGAAATTAAACCACGTCATTACATTCGATCAATTAATAACTGCTTCATACCTCGTTTCTTTTCCTTTCAAAGTCAATTATTTGTGCAACTTTTGGCCAATATTCGGATGTTTTCGTCAAGCCAGAGTGAGCGTCTGTGGTGTAAAGTGTATTACAGTCTTGTTTCATTCCTTATGGTAAGTCTATGTGATAAATTGTGTGAATACCTTGCAACGCATGCTCTGTAGCAGTGCAGGAACACTGCACATTTGGTGTTCCATATATGGTTTCATGAACTATTTAACGTTGATCGGAAGTGATATATGACGAACAAAGCTCAAATTCGTATCGTTGACAGTCAATTTGAATCTTTTCAGGAACCATTTTACAGTGAAGCATCTTGGCATTCGGAAAGCAGACATCCATGATATTAACATAATTTACTAAGTTGAAATTGCACGAAGATTGATGTGTAAAGCCATTGTTCAGATTTCGTATAAGGAATTTTTACTAGCAGTTTACAACTCCATTAATTAAAATTGAAAAGTTGTACTCAGCAGCTTTCATCGAGATTGGAACTGCAATCTCATATAGCCCAAGCATCGCAGCACACAAGGGAACCATTTTTTTTTTTTTTCCCACTGAGCTAACGACACACTGCCGGCAACAAGCCCACGATAGTCATTGCGATATTGCCTGAGCCTCAAAACGCAACCTTAAACCCACAAACAGGTGTTATGTATGTGAAGAACGCCGTTCTTGGAGTCCAGAAATTAAATACACTTTATAGGTGTCTCATCTTACAGTGAATTATATCGTATGAGTCTTCGATGTGGAAAACGAATGTCAAGTGAATTTAGCGAAGTAATGCCGGGCTACACCCGGAAGTAAATGCTCTATCACAGTGTTGACAAATACTTGCTACGACGGTGCCAATTCTCGCCTCTCTTACGAGGCAGCTCTTCAGCGAAATGCTTGCCGTGATTCTCCGATACGGTTCTTCAAAGGGGAGACGCGCGTGCACGTTCGGTTTTCCTGCGGCGTTCTCCCCTGACAGTTTCTGACGTCGCCTTGTGGGCTATGTATACATTTGAGGCTTCCAATCATCATTAATCCAGAATGATACACGTTTCACCCTCCGGCGTGGAAGAAGGCTGTTGACGCTGACATATCATTTCAACGTTGGGAAAGCAAAACGGATGGTTCAGTGTTCCTCATTCAGCGTAAAGCATGTGAGATAATTTTCCGTAACGTTCGTAATCACCTCAAAATTCAATCGAAGTAAAAATACATCGGAAGCGTATTTGAACGGAATATAATGTAAGATATTAAACGCTTTGCTCCTCGATGTCGAATGTATCCACGTGCAATCTTTTGCAGCAACGTATAGAATGTCATGATTACCACGACAATGAAGAAATATGTTGGTAGGGATGGAAGCAAGAAGAGACTCAGTCAACAAATATTCGATTCCTCATGGCATTCGTTTCATTTGACACGTAAGAAGAGGTAAAACGGGATATTACTTTCGTTAACGCGAAAGATATACCAGACATATGGATAACGAGAAAGTATGCGTCTTCATACGTTTCCTCCTTGAAATCTGTATGCTCTATTATATACTAAGTAGCTTGATTATTGTTTCCGTAATGTTACGCTCTTGTTTGGCCCTTAAAGATGAACGGGTCCAAATGCGTGTCTCTGCATGAAAGTAGTTGTTTGAACCCTTCCTGTATTGTTTGTGTTTTTTGCTTGGAATTCATGAAGCAGACCACTGTGCCTTCTCCCCTCGAGGGTTAGGTCTCAAAACTAAACCGTTTTTTATCCAATGGCATAATTTATTCAGACAACATCAGCACAAGACTATCAAACAAAGTCATCCATTTACAGTTGCAACACTCTAACCAGCAGCTGACCGAAGGGTAATCCACGGTCATGGTCCGAAATTAGCAGCTCTCTGCTACTGTGGCAAAGTCCGTACTACATTTTCGATTCCGCAGCACCTGTTTATCTGGTAACGCTGTGCTAAAACAACAGGAATAGTTGCAGAGTTGTGCCAGCATATCTGTCCTCCATTGTCAACTTTATGTATCTCTTTTCTCCTGTAGCGTTGATCACGAGAAGTAGAAGTAAATGAGTGTATTCTGCATAACGTAACATTCAGTATTCCCTTCTTTCATAGCCACTATTTATGTGCATCGATAGCAAATAGGGATGTGAAAACTCTTGCGAGTGAGAGAATGACAATAATAATCGTAACAAGAACAAGCAAATGATGAATGAAGTTTATTGCAATGCAGAACGAGAATGGCTGTGAAAATAAAAATCTATAAAAATAGGTTGATCATTGAGTTGGCACAATGCAAAATCTTCTTAGCATTTTGTTACTGAATTTAGTTCTGGATGTTTGCAGAAAAAAAGGAAAAGTCGATACTTCTCGCTAGTGTAATATAATGTGAACCTTAGAACACGACTCAAGCAGGTCTCCAAGTAGCTACCAAGGCAGTGCTGCAGTCTGTTCCCTGACACTGCTCTGATGACGGTTAATGCAGATAGTTCCGATTATGAAATACAAAACGTATTGCAGGTTACTTGTTAGGATCGTAACATTAAATTTGCGATGTAGATGGCACATGAACGTGACGACTATCCAGATTACTTATCAATATAAAAAGACAATATTATTTGAATGGAGCAGGATTACTCAACATGAATTTTGAAATTGGGTTACTGACCGCACAGGTGCTAAACGTCGTCAAGAGTATACCAAGTCCCAATCGCACTAACAGTATGAAGCTCGCGGCTTTCACATTGCTATCTGCACCCTATTCCAGAGAGCCCTCGGAGGAGCTGCACTAAGTTGCCGATGTAATGGAAGACCTTCAAACCGATAACAGATCACATATTGAAAAATACAAGCGAATTCTCTTGCAGCTTAAGCTTATTGTAACTAATCTAAAATGATTGGAGAGCAACATTGTCCTCTTCAAAAAAAGTAAAATGTTACACACTGTTGACGTCAAACGGACATTATATACGTCCCGTCTTGTGTCCTACTCATCTATAATATCCGGTGTACTATCAAAATGATTATATATAATGGATGCTAATGTAATGCATCGATACCAGATGGTGGGTTCACAACACTATTGATGCGAAAATAAAAAAGCAGCTGTACTTTTTCGTACGTTTTCACCTCCAGATCTACCACAGATAATGTATACTGACAAACTTAGTCATTGTCCCTGTAGTTTTTTCCCTCTTGTTTCAGACCAAGTTGATTAAAAAAAGTACAAATTCGTGACTCTTACAGATGCTTCGAATCTGTTCAGTAATTTTGACAGTAATTTTGATGTGACTTAAGATCAGTTAGGTCTACGATCATGGCAACCTCTGCGAACTTGTTAGGACACACTTACATGTGACAGGTATCACCTGATTTAAAATTTACTGAAAGGAATTGATACATCGTTTGCAGCAAACCTGGAACAGCTTTCGGAGGCAACTACCATTTTATAAAGTCACTACAACTACGCTGCCAAGGAATTCCAGCATAAACACTCTCATTGCCACAATCGCGGCTGCAGTATATAACTGATAAACTCGCAAAATGAAAGATGAGACAAGGGGTAGCTTCTGCATGAAATGACCTTGTATTCACAAAATATTCAGAATATTTCATAGAGAAGACAAGAAAACGTCAGGCGAATTTAGCAGAATAAATCTGTCCCACAGCTGCAAATCATTGTTATGCCTACAGGATTGCCAAGTGATGCCTACAACGTTGCAGTCAGGACCACGCTGACAGCAAGAAGAACGTGTTTTCGTAGCCTGAATATTTCATGATAGGATCCAGACATCCAATCTGTCGCGAGAGATTCTGCTCTCCAAATTTTTGGCCATGTGCCTACAATTTAGTAATAACCCTCTGATGGCTATTCCCATTGATGTGATTCGGATGACGAGAAAGCCCTGCTATGGGTTATCTATATGTTTACTGAAAGCAAGCGACATTACATAATAGCAGGAAGCCTGTCATATACTTTCAGATAATGTTTCCTGAACCTCAGACATATATCATTTTAGCATCCTTACCCCATCAAAAAGGATTTCTTGTTATTGCATTTGACATACAAGTTACAACTGAAGGCCTCAGGTGTCTTGCTTCCCACATAGCGAACAATGGTTACCACTCTCACTGTCGCATGTCATACCCTAATTCCTTCAGCATCATCTGGTTTAGTTTCGACTACAGTTCGTTATCCTTAGAAATATGTCCATATTTCAAAAAGTATAAGTATCATCTCTATGTAATGTTCACTGCGGGGTTACTCAAGAAGCTTTTCGAATAGAAGCGAAAATCGCTTAGCGGATGAGAACTTTACTTCGTGGTACACCTCAGAACGAAAGAAACAAAATAACAGGAAGAGCAGCAGGCTCTTCATACTGAGCGTGGGCACTGTCAACGCAGCGCCCTTAATTTGGCCATATTCCTCCGAATTTACTTCCCGATAACCCAAAGGCGCTGTCACTACAAAAATATCAGCATATTCACACAGGAATTACTATCCACATGTAATTGCTAGAATACCTTGCTACGTCAGGTATCAGGTATGTGTTATCAGACGCTCGATCTGAGCTGTTAATTTTTATTGAATCAACCTGCTGTGTTAAGGAAATTGATCAGAGTAACTGAATGAGTTTATTATTTTGGTATAATGTACGAAAACCCACTTTTCCCACTTATCGTATCCTAAATATACGTCGACTGGGTTGAGAGGACGGCCGGCGAGGCCGTGCGGTTCTAGGCGCTTCAGTCTGGAACCGCGTGACCGCTACGGTCGCAGGTTCGAATCCTGCCTCGGGCATGGATGTGTGTGATGTCCTTAGGTTAGTTAGGTGTAAGTAGTTCTAGGTTCTAGGGGACTGGTGACCTGAGAAGTTACGTCCCATAGTGCTCAGAGCCATTTGAACCATTTGTGAGTGCTCGGAACCATTAGTTTATAAGTAGGAATGTGTTGATTTACCATAATTTTTTAGTAATGGTCAATTTCAATTCATGATTTTGGTTAGTTTGTATCAAAATCTGATCTGGAAGTGCAGGAACATATTAACTCGTGGCTTCAACTAATCGAGCTGCTACGAGAAATTCATGGTAGAAAGTAATGTTCTTAATTTTGATCTGAAAAAATTAATTTTCAAAGAAGCCATTTGTAGCTTGCATGTGTTTCAATTTGTATTTTTACGGGTTTCTGAAATTCATGGATGAAGGAAAGGTTGCTAATTCAATATGAAAGAATAAGAAGTCACGTTTTGTGAAATGAGTCAGTAGAAATTTACGTGTGAAGCTGATTTTTAGAACAACAGGATTTGAAAGATACGTGGGAATCAGTGAGACCGGTTTCCTGAATTAAATAAAGGGGAACCAGCACAACAGTAATTCGTGTAGCCATGCTATGCAATCTATACACGAACTGTAAGTATTGTGAAAAGTTCTGTGTGTGTATTTATGTATCTTTTGGAAGGGAGGTTTTGGATGGTATATTATTTAATGGTCTCGAGATATTATTAGGAAATCAGTCTAAGTAACTTGTGGAGGTTTTTTTTTCAGTTGGAATAACGTTCCGCGCACGAATATGAGCGGAACGTAAATTTCAGAATCGCGACCGCGCGAACTTTCCAACCACGCGAGACTTAGTTAACATCGAGGCACATCGATAAGTGAGAGGTGTTTTTGGGATGAGACAGTGATTGAAGAAGTTACAGAATTTTTCTAGAACTAGTCCGCGTTGAGATACGATCATTGCTTTGTCCAATGGTAATAAGAGTGATAGTGTGTGGCTGTGACATTATGAATCAAGCATTGTGGGCTATCCTTCGTTCCTTCCCGTAGGTGAGACAATGGTTATCTTCGTAAGAAACCATAGGAAGTAGAAATATCTTTATATGAGCTGTTACAAGATCATCTGTTAGGGAATTTAATCCTGTATGTTACTGGTAATACCGTTATTATGTTTTGAGAGATGAAAGTAAGACAGAATGAAACGAAATACACTCCTGGAAATGGAAAAAGGAACACATTGACACCGGTGTGTCAGACCCACCATACTTGCTCCGGACACTGCGAGATGACTGTACAAGCAATGATCACACGCACGGCACAGCGGACACACCATGAACCGCGGTGTTGGCCGTCGAATGGCGCTAGCTGCGCAGCATTTGTGCACCGCCGCCGTCAGTGTCAGCCAGTTTGCCGTGGCATACGGAGCTCCATCGCAGTCTTTAACACTGGTAGCATGCCGCGACAGCGTGGACGTGAACCGTATGTGCAGTTGACGGACTTTGAGCGAGGGCGTATAGTGGGCATGCGGGAGGCCGGGTGGACGTACCGCCGAATTGCTCAACACGTGGGGCGTGAGGTCTCCACAGTACATCGATGTTGTCGCCAGTGGTCGGCGGAAGGTGCACGTGCCCGTCGACCTGGGACCGGACCGCAGCGACGCACGGATGCACGCCAAGACCGTAGGATCCTACGCAGTGCCGTAGGGGACCGCACCGCCACTTCCCAGCAAATTAGGGACACTGTTGCTCCTGGGGTATCGGCGAGGACCATTCGCAACCGTCTCCATGAAGCTGGGCTACGGTCCCGCACACCGTTAGGCCGTCTTCCGCTCACGCCCCAACATCGTGCAGCCCGCCTCCAGTGATGTCGCGACAGGCGTGAATGGAGGGACGAATGGAGACGTGTCGTCTTCAGCGATGAGAGTCGCTTCTGCCTTGGTGCCAATGATGGTCGTATGCGTGTTTGGCGCCGTGCAGGTGAGCGCCACAATCAGGACTGCATACGACCGAGGCACACAGGGCCAACACCCGGCATCATGGTGTGGGGAGCGATCTCCTACACTGACCGTACACCACTGGTGATCGTCGAGGGGACACTGAATAGTGCACGGTACATCCAAACCGTCATCGAACCCATCGTTCTACCATTCCTAGACTGGCAAGGGAACTTGCTGTTCCAACAGGACAATGCACGTCCGCATGTATCCCGTGCCACCCAACGTGCTCTAGAAGGTGTAAGTCAACTACCCTGGCCAGCAAGATCTCCGGATCTGTCTCCCATTGAGCATGTTTGGGACTGGATGAAGCGTCGTCTCACGCGGCCTGCACGTCCAGCACGAACGCTGGTCCAACTGAGGCGCCAGGTGGAAATGGCATGGCAAGCCGTTCCACAGGACTACATCCAGCATCTCTACGATCGTCTCCATGGGATAATTGCAGCCTGCATTGCTTCGAAAGGTGGATATACACAGTACTAGTGCCGACATTGTGCATGCTCTGTTGCCTGTGTCTATGTGCCTGTGGTTCTGTCAGTGTGATCATGTGATGTATCTGACCCCAGGGATGTGTCAATAAAGTTTCCCCTTCCTGGGACAATGAACTCACGGTGTTCTTATTTCAATTTCCAGGAGTGTAGATTGTAGAACGGAGGAGGAGTTGTTATGCAGGTCCAGTTACGATTCCGGTTACTTACGCTTTTTCTTTAAACACCGTCAGGTGATTAACAGTGTACCAAATTTGGGGTTAATACTACAAAATCAAACATTTATCCGTTGTGCATACATTTGTTTATTTATTTCCTTGAGTAAAGAATTTAATTAGTAGTTGCTATGTGGAAGAATCACGCAGTGACACATTTAATGAGAATACACAGGGACCATTTAGCTTTAGTAGGTTTCCGGAACACTTTAGGACCACGCAACTGGTTTGACCTTTATTTTTCTTTCAGTACCCTACCCATCCTCCCTCGTTTTCTATAATTGCTCGAAGGCGTCTGGGAAGTGATAAGGCTAAATTCCTCGAGAGGTTGAGATGATCGTTGATCTCCCACCATGTATTCTCTATATTTTCCCACAGAGTTTCCGAATTCCTTGACCCAGGTGGTAACGACCTCGTAACCTCCGCCCACATATTTTCAATGGGGTTGAGGTCTGGTGATTTTGGCACGAAAGGAAGAAGTTTTATTCTCTGCTGATCTTGGAACCAGTTCTGGACTGCTAGGCTATTATGAATCGGGCTACGATCCTGTAAAGAAATGATCATCCATTAATTTCGAAATTCAGTACTTCTAATACTATGAATACTTAATTTCCATACTGTGAAAAAATTCGACAACTGCAATGGCTGTGTAGTCTAAGCTACAGGTCTATAAATCATTCGGAGGATTCCACAGTCCAAAATACTTTGCTGATAGCTGTTGACAAAAACCTATGCTGACAAGGGGAGGGTGCTAGGACGGAGATCAGGATACAGAGCGAATGGTAATACAGTTTAAGGCGCCAGTTATAACACACAGGTAGGCCTTCTTTCGGAATATGGTTCAAATGGCTCTGAGCACTATGGGACTTAATATCTGAGGTCATCAGTCCCCTAGAACTTAGAACTACTTAAACCTAACGAACCTAAGGACACCACACACATCCATGCCCGAGGCAGGATTCGAACCTGCGACCGTAGCAGTCGCGCGGTTCCAGACTGAAGCGCCTAGAACCGCGAGACCACTCCTATGCTTTGGTAATGATGAGGTCGAGTGCAGGTTGTTCAATACAGTGCAGCAGTCTGTTGAACTGTTAGACTCGTTGCATGGTTGTAAAGCTAATCTGCTTCGCTTATTCAAAACGATTGATTGCCTTCACTATAGAATTCTTTCTTCTGTACATCCACTGTCAAAGATATATAGAAGAAAAAAATCTGTTTTATAGTGAGATATTCTCTACGGACTTTACACGTGCTCGTTCGCTCAATGTGTTGCATTTACGGAAGGCGGCCGTGGCCGCTGACGTCACCTGTTCACACCTCGTGCCAACACGGCCCCGCGCTCGGAGTAAACGCCTGCAGTTGAGGTAAATGGCTGATTTCAGGAATGTTAATAAAATAATCTTCCCTTCATATTAGTGAGAACTAAATATCACTACGAGTACGTATCTTTATGTAATGCTCATTGCTCAAGAACAATTCGTGTATGCAACGTTGCTGTTATGACTAAGATCAAGAAATCTGCAAATCGTAACCCAATTCATATATTTGCATGCACCTACGGAATATTAAACATGAAAACAGTTTGTTTCTTTGTCATATAATTTTTAATCAAGGCAATGCGGGCAGTTGCCAGCTGATATCAAAACTGAATGTAAAGGATGAATAATGAAAAAGATATACAAGAAACAAATCTCGAACCCATGAACAACTGTGTACTATCCTGGAAACGTGCTGATCCGGCTATCACACAATTTCAAAGGATGAGAAAACCATCCTGTCCACTTTTCGGGGACGATATTTCCTGACAGAAAGCACACTAGGGTGAGCGGCTTTAGGTTGAGACACAAGGAACCTCAAACTACGTCACCAGTACGTTCACTCTCCGATTCCTAGCCCCGTCAGCACGCACTTCCAATGTCAAAGTGGCTGGCAGAAACCAGCGCGAACGACCTGGGATTTGGTGATACAGGCCTCGTCTCTCCTGTTTGACAGATGTGTTATCATTCACCCATGCCAGGAGGTGAGGAAATGCACTTACGAAGACGTTGAACACATTTTAATTTTACATGTGGACTTTACTGCGCAGTTATATTCTAAGTTACGAGAAGTGACCTGGAGAAAAAGAGTGTATACCTTGGGGGAAATGTTATAGATCATGACTGTAATGTTAGTAAAGTACTGTAAAGTATATTTTATCTCATGCTTAACTTTAAGAGAAAAATCAGTCAAGGCAGTCAACAGTGAACAGTACAGCATGCCTCCAAGAAACGTACGAATATCGTACTATTTTAATAAAAGGAAATATAGATCGGTTTATTGGGGCAGGCCAATTCGGGAACAAAGTAAGAACAACCAAATCAGTTACAGGTTCGTATGTGCTGCTAGTTAAAAGAGAAGAAATGAACCGATAAAGAAATAATGCCTTCATTGATTTAGGAATGGTTCGAAATGGAAGGTATAATTTTACTATTATAAAAAACTGGCCTGGATTGAGTTGATTAGCTCAATAATCAATACAAATGGAATAAAATGGGAATATGACGTCTGGAAATGAGTAAGCGAGGACGTCCTTTGTCTACATATCTGCTTCGAATATAGGGTATTAAAAACAAGAAATCCATATTTCGAGAGCTGATAGGATGGACAGAAATAAGACAAACATATTCAGTAAACAAGAGCAATGAGTCTGAAATGATTATCTTAAGAGCAATGAGCACTTCCTCACCTTTACCACTGCGAAAAACATCTGTCTTTCTACTTGAAACACTTTTCTTGTACAGAAGAAGTGCGTGTAGCTCTTACGATATGCAGTTTGTCTTGTTTTAGTCCATACTACCGACTCGCAAAGTATGGAAAACCACTTTCCTTAACACCGTGTATATATATTACAGAAGCAATACAAACAACGGAACAGTTAACATTAAAAGTTAAATTCAATTGTGAAAAGATACGCTGCATCACATTTGTTAACAATTTCCTAATCATTCCAGATTTAGAAACAAAATGAACAACATTTTGCAGGTATTACCTGAAAATCGAGAAGATAATAACACTGGAATGTAAGAACAACCACCAATGGTAATGGCAATGAGAAAAAGTAATAAACATAGGAACACAGCAATAAAAACTGATGGCATTATAAGTATAGCACTTCAGCCACGCCAGGACCAGAATGAGAGAGAAATAGATGCTTAACAAAAGTAAAGCGAATAAAAGTGCTAGCAAACCATTTATGTTTACGAATAATATTCTTTCAAGTAAACATACAAGTGATAGAAACATAGAAACACACTGCAAAATGGACGATGTGGAGTACTCTTTTCTTTGGAAGTGAAAGACTGAATCTGAAAAAATAAAGTATAATCCGCCTACAGGTAACAGGATACTGAATGTTGTGGAAAATGACCAAAACAAGGTAGACGGAGATAGAAACGAATCGCAGAGTCGTGTAAGAAGTAACTGTGGAGAGAAGCCTAAGAAGAGAAAAGGTAAGTAGGAAAATTTATGTATATCAGTTTTTTATACACGGCGTCTTCCTTACACATACAATTATCGAACGAGGCACTAAGAAAGAGACTAAGATGATGCCCGGGAAAGCTATATTTCACGGCCATCAATATCAAAGCAAGGTGGAGATATCAAAATTATACGTCGGACAAAGTAGATTAGTCGCTTCGATAAGAAGTAGAGCCTATCAAAGTAATGAATAAATCGTAGGAGAAACCGGAAATACTCTTAATTGTTCCACACGTCCACTGTTCACACCTGCAGAAGATATATTTCACCGTCTGGGTACAGCATTTCATCACTCGGCTTCATAATGGCATTCAGTATGTTAATGTAGGCCTCTCCGTTGAGAATTCCTTCTATTCTCCAGAGAGGACCTGCCCCATGAGCCGAAATATAGCCCCATACAGCTACAGAGAACCGCCCACTTCTTTGTCTTTCGTTAATATACATTGGCTGGAAGCGTTGTCCTTGTGGGCGGTATACCTAACGCAAAAAACATTTGCGTGTTAATGCAAATATTCACAAATTCAGGGGTTACAATTACTTATCAGATGAGGGATGAACTACTAAAATCATGATATAGGGAACTGTTTATATTTATTATTTTGTGCTTACTACAAATGTAATGTCACTAACAGCATAAACTAATAACTTTATAGAGAAAATTTCGTGTCTCACCTGAACAGGGGCGTCGCTACAGGAAGAAAATATTTTTTCATCCGAAAAGATGACTCTGCTCCAGTCAAAGTCGATATGTTGTGCGGCAAAAGCCATGCGGTCAATCCTCTGATAGTCGGTCAATGACTGCTTTACAGCAGCTCTCCGACAATATAATCCGGCGTCTTTCAGTCTTCTCGCAACAGTCTTTCCGCTGCCGGGAAACTGAGATAGCTCTTTCAGGCCACGGCAACTGAGGAATGGATTAGCACGTATATTCTCCAAAACACGATGATCATCTGCTGCAGTAGACACACGGCGCCGGCCACTTCCTCTTTTCCGCCCTATATAGCCCCTTTCCTGGTAGTCTTTCCACCAGCGTCTAGCTGTTCTTGCCGGTACTCCACACTTTTCTCCAGCTTCTGATGCCGAGTAGTTGCCATGCTCAATCAGTGCAACCACGCGCACCCTACTCTCTCGATTCCACTGCGACTGCATTGCGACTGTCGCCCTTGTGACGTTACCATGCGTTTTATAGAGAGAACCATTTACAATTCAGTGGAGAAACAACGACTGACAAAATAAAAGAATATCTTTTTTCAGTTATCTGACACACAAAAATATAAACTTCGTTAAAATGCTTTGTCGTTTCTTTCTTAACAGTGATTCTTGACAATCATTAGGCAAAATATTAAACGATGTTGTTCATTTAAGTCAGCCCACAAATAAGCAATGAAAGATAAATTAAGGTTTCTGTCCCACTTATAATATCCATGTAATCTATTTGACTTATTACTTGAGTAACATGTTGAAAAAACACTGCGCCCTCTTGACACTGCCACTCGCAGCATGTGACGTCATGAGCAGTGGGCCCAGACACGTGGTGTTTGTGTTGACGAAACAGGAACGCTGCTGCAGCCACCGTGGTGTGAAAATAGCAGTCGGTCTTGACCATGATCACATCACTCGACTACCCAGAAACTGACTCCCATTCTCAAATCCAACGAAACTAGTGAAATCTGCGTTACGCGACTTTTCATCATGACAAAAACACCCTTCCCATACGCTACCAGACTCGAAAGCATTCAGTAAATGAATTTTTCGAAATGTATATAAATCACTTCTGTATCTTGTGACGTAAAACATGGGCATTGATACTGCCCACAGTGCTGCTGCCAGCAGGCCCTTCTTCAGAAGTGGTCTTTTGTATTTTCGAATCGCTGCTCAATTTGATGCTCTAAAGCAAGCCAGAGCTTTATGGGTGTCTAACTTACGGTGTGACTAACACACGATATAACGCTTTAGGAATTATCTGAGGCCGGAAACAATGAAAAACTGTGCGTCATCAAGGAATGGGCTGAAATTAAAATCAGTGATGGTCGCAAGCGAAACGTTACCTAACGTGACCAGGTATTCTATCAATTACACGTCGGAAGGAGCTCCCATATGAGTACACTGATGCTTTTGTATCAAGATCACATTTTGTTCTATCAGGAACTAAATTCGATTGAAACTGGTCCAACTTCACGGCACTACATCAAACCCTCCGGACGCTCGCTATGGTCAACTTGCTCCTCTTAATATTATTTTGTTTCACTCGGTCTGGAGTGTGCTGCAAATTGAAAGGCTCGTTCAGCGGTTCTGAGCATTCTTATAAGCACAATTTTTTGATTGCATCACGGTAAACATTGCATGTAGATGTTATTTCTCTTTCCTTGATGTATAGCCTTTAATAAAAGGGTAATGAGCAGCAGTAAAATTACGTAAGGCTATGCAGAATGTATTAGGTCAGGAAATGAGACGGTGGTAGTCGTAGGCGTGGTTTCCCATGTGGGCAGCAAAATAACTGCTGCGCAGAAGTAAGAAGGATATGAAATGTTGTCTGGAAATAGAAACAATAGCTTTATTGAAAAATAAAATCTGCTACATCCAAAAATGAATTCAAATATCAAGGCGTATACTCCGAAAGTATTTCTCTCCGTTTCTGCTGTTATTTGATGATGTAGGTAAGCACGAACAGTGGTAATACATGGGCTTTAACCATGATACGAGTCACAGACGTGGGAATATTACTCAAAGGGTTAACAATTAGGTTTTCTGCTCTTTTTAGACATGTAGGCATACCGCCATACCTGTCATTCGGACTGCAATGCATCCGCATCCGTTCGTGAAGAATTCCTGCTAAGGAAACGGAATCTTCTTGCCACTAACGTAGTCAAGGACTCACAACGTCGTACACCTTTGTTGGCAACTGTGTTAGTATGAGAATGATTTGCGGTTGTGGGGCTACATTGTATCTGCTACATCCATTTAATATTTTCTTGTCATCTCGATCAAATATTGTCAATAATTATCACAGAAGGAGTGGTTTTGAGTTAGGAAACGTATTTCAGTTCAAAATGGTCGCTTCATGCGAAAGGTGGTCGTACTCTTCATGTTTCACGTTGGGAGCTGTATACGTCAGCTACGATTATGGTAAGGGCAGTATTTACTACTGTGCGAACAAGGCACTGCTGCAGTAAAGTGCTCAAATTGTGTAAGCATAGCTGCTTTTTTTTTTCATTAGTTCCAGTTGTTCTGCAGAAGCTTGATCTTATCAATTCCTTCCGCTAGTGCTCTTTTTTAAGTTCTAATGACTAAAGGACCAAACTGCTAGGGTCAACAGTCCCTAGACGTAGAAACTACTTACACTAACTTTAACTTATTCGAAGGACAACACACACATTCATGCCCGGGAGAGGACCCGAACCTCCGGCAGAAGCGGCCGTGAAATCTGTGACACGTCGCACTCGACCGCGCGGCCACACCGCGCGGCAACTACTATTCTAAAGGTCAAAACTGAGAGACTATTCTTAGCCCTCCGTATCGTATGTGTTTCGAAAACCTCTCAGGATTTGCGACAGTAGTATTCTTCGCGAATGCCAATCTACAACAACAACCAAACAAGCCTAAGTCCCTGAAGAGACTAGAATTATCTGTCAGGGACCCGAATTTGTGTTGTTTACATCATCTCTGTGTCAAACAAGACGGTAACAGTCACTGAAGCAATACACGAGGTTATTATTGATGTGCCCGCAGCTCGTGGTCGTGCGGTAGCGTTCTCGCTACCCGCGCCCGGGTTCCCGGGTTCGATTCCCGGCGGGGTCAGGGATTTTCTCTGCCTCGTGATGGCTGGGTGTTGTGTTAGGTTTAAGTAGTTCTAAGTTCTAGGGGACTGATGACCTTAGAAGTTAAGTCCCATAGTGCTCAGAGCCATTTGAACTATTTAACACAAAATGA